>NC_135232.1:636208954-641008954 GCF_051348905.1 Ranitomeya variabilis
CCCTTAAAACACATAGCTATATCACACAAAATACTTAATAAGTATCATTTTCCACATGTCTACTTTACATCAGCACAGTTTTGGAACCAACATTTTTTTTGTTAGGGAGTTATAAGGGTTAAAAGTTGACCAGCGATTCTGATTTCTCATTTTTACAACACCATTTTTTTAAGGGACCACATCACATTTGAAGTCACTTTGAGGGACAAAAATATGATAGAAAATGCCGAAAAGTGACACCATTCTAAAAACTGCATCCCTCAAGGTGCGTAAAACCACATTCAAGAAGTATTTTAACCCTTCTGGTGCTTCACAGGAAGTTTTGGAATGTTTAAAAAAAAATGAACAAATAAATTACTTCAGATCCAAATGTTTTTATTTTCCCAAGGGTTACAGAAGAAATTGGACACAAAAAGTTATTGTGCAATTTGTCCTGAGTACGCTGATACCCCATATGTGGGAGGGAACCACTGTTTGGGCGCATGGCAGAGCTCGGAAGGGAAGTAGCGCCGTTTGACTTTTTCAACGCAAAATTGTCTGGAATTGAGATCGGATGCCATGTCGCATTTGCACAGCCCCTGATGTGCCTAAACAGTGGAAACCCCCCAATTCTAAATCCAACCTTAACCCCTACACACCCATAACCGTAATCCCAACCCTAACCACAAATCTAACCCTAACACACCCCTAAACCTTATCCCAACCCTAACCCTAATCCCAACCCTAACCCTAACCCTAACTTTAGCAGAAACTCTATCCCTAATGGAAAAAATGGTAATAAATACGTTTTTTCATTTTATTATTTTTCCCTAAGGGGGTGATAAAGGGGGGTTGGATTTACTATTTATAGCGGGTTTTTATAGCGGGTTTTTATGTTTGGCAGCTGTCACACACTAAAAGATGCTTTTTATTGCAAAAAATAGTTTTTGCATCGCCACATTTTGAGAGCTATAATTTTTCCATATTTTGACCCACAGAGTCATGTCATGTCTTGTTTTTTGCGGGACGAGATGATGTTTTTATTTTTACCATTTTCGGGCACATGACATTTTTTGATCGCTTGTTATGCCGATTTTTGTGAGGCAGAATGAACAAAAACCAGCAATTCATGAATTTCTTTGGGGGGGCGTTTATACCGTTCCACGTGTGGTATCATTGGTAAAGCAGTTTTATTCTTTGGGTCAGTATGATGACAGCGACACTTCACTTATATATATTTTTTATGTTTTGGCGCTTTTATACAATAAAAACGAAAATAATTATTTTTGCATCGCTTTATTCTGAGAGCTATAACTTTTTTATTTTTCTGGTGATGGAGCTGTATGATGGCTTTTTTTTGCAGGACAAGATGATGTTTTCAGCTGTACCACGTTTATTTATATCCGTCTTTTTGATCGCATGTTATTCCACTTTTTGTTCGGTGGTATGATGATAAAGCATTGTTTTTTTGCCTTGTTTATTTTTGTTGTTTTTTTTTAATGGTGTTCACTAAAGGGGTTAACTATTGGGACAATTTTATAGGCCGGGTCGTTACGGACGTGGCGATCCTAAATATGTGTACTTTTGTTATTTAGATTTTTTTAATTTAAATATTTATTTATTGATGGAATAAATATTGATTTTTTTATTGTTTTTTATCATTTTTGTAAATGCTTTTACAATTATTAAAAAACATTTTTTAAACTCATTCTTACTTTGACACTTTGTCCCACTATGGGACACATTTTGTGCAGGCTGATTGCTTCTATAGCATGCAGATCTGAGTGCTATCGAAGTGTCAGTACTGCAGTTTCTATTACACTGACCTGAGAGACTTCCTGGTCATCACTGCGCATGACAGGAAGTCTCTCAGGTCTGGAGACCTGAATGTCGTCATGATGACATCAGGTCTCCATGCCGAGGGGCCTCCGATCCTCTGCCAGCTCCGGAATGCTGTGATCATGTTTGATTGCAGTGTCTTGGGAGATAAAGTGCCGGGAGCCGTCCGTGATCGCTCCTGGCACTTAGTGCCAGGTATCAGCTGCGAGAATCGGCTGACACCCGGCCGCGATCAGCCGCACTCCCCCCCCCCCCCCGTGATCGCCTATGATGTACTATTCTGTCCATGGAAATTAAGTCCCAGGTCACATGGACAGAATAGTACGTCCAATGCCAGAAAGGGGTTAATACTCCCTTGGCAAAAATATATATATTAAATTATATTGAAGAGCTAATATTTCACTAAAATAGTATTTAAACATGCATCTGGAGCTTAAAGAGAAATTTAATTTGATTCATGTTGCCTGAGCTTTGTGCAGCACGGATCAAACACTTGATGCACGCTTGCCAGTGTGTTTTACTGTGAAATGCTGCCCGGGTACTGGTGTGGGAAGAAACCTACGAAACCTGGATCAGTCAACAGAAACACATGGGCTCTCATTCATTAAGGCTGGCATTTTTTTCACCAGTCACTAGCTGATATCACAGCTGGCCACAGACTCTGCCGGATATAGCAGAGCGCTGTGAGATCCAGCACTGTGTGCTGGTGTCACAGCCTATGAAGCACTGCTCTCTATATGGTGCTCCATATGCTGGAATTTTGGACTGTGCTCGTAATGCGACATCTGTGTGGATTACAAGGCATCCATTGGACTATGATGGACTGGAAAAGGATTTTTTTGAGGGAAATAAATTGGTGAAAGAAGGTGTCTGAGCTTTTTTTTTGTTAAAATAAAGGACTTTTCTGGTGTGTGTGTGTGTGTGTGTGTTTATTGATTTTTACTTACAGGGTTAGTAATGGGGCTGTCTATCTGACTCCTCTCCATTTCGAACCCCAGGACTTTGTGTCCGTGCCAGTTGCTGAAATCAATCCCTAATTCAATTATCCCAATTGCCACCGCCACAAGGCAATTAGGAAGAGCTGAGACAGGGAGCCAGAATTGGTGCATTTAATGTTATGTGCCAGTTCTGGGGTGGCAGAGGGCTGGTATTTTTAGGCTGGGAAGAGGTCCATAACCATGGCTCTTACCAGTCTTCTAATATCAGCCCACTGCTGTCTGCTTTGCCTTAGCCTGTTATTAAAAAATAAGGGGGACCCCAAACCAATTTCTTTTTTATTTCACAGCCACAGCGTCTTGTGGCAGCTGTGAGGTCCGGAAACCTTAAAGGAGACCTTAAGGTTACTGCAGCTCCCAGCCGCAGGAACACTTGGAGGCTGTGAACTCTGGTAACCTTAGTTCACAGCCTCCTGTAGCTTGTAACTCCATTAACCTTAAAGTCTCCCTTAATGTTTCTGAGCTTCACAGCTGCTGGGAGACCTGTTCGCTGTGAACTCAGGTAACCTAAAGGGCCTCAGTTCAGTTAGCCATTCTCATGAGGGCAGCACTAGTGCCAGACTGATGAGCTGTGATATCACCGCTCATCAGTACGGCATTCACACTACTCTTGTGAGAACCAGCCACTGTGAACTGAGGTTACATCATTAAGATTACCTCAAATCACAGAGGCCAGTACTCACATGGACAGGGAGACTACTGGACTGATGATGAGCCTTGAACACTCATCAGTTCATTCTGAGCTTTGCACTGTGCCTCAAAAGTATTTCCCAATTACATGTAGGGCATTCGTGCACTCAGGATAAATTGCACAACAAACTGTGAGGTCCATTTTTTCCTATTAGCTCTTATAAAAATTAAAACTTTGGGGCTAAAACAACATTTTAGTGGTAAAAATGTAACTATTATTTTTTCAGTGCACAATAATATAAAATTCTGTCATTCGAGGTGTCAACATGTTTACTGAACCCCTAGGTTATTTCATCAGGGGGGTGTAGTTTGTAAAATGGGGTAATTTATGGGGGTTCTGATGTTCTGGAACTTCAAGGGCTCTGCCAATATGACATGGCACCCTCAAACCATTCCAGCAACATCTGAACTCCAAAATAGGCTGTGTCTTTGGAGCGCCCCCACACAAGGGCAATGGGGTACTTGGTACCGGGTCCTTCGGTTCTCAGATTAATGGAATGTCATGGTGGCTGACCTGGTCCGTGGCCCTAGGGGGAACATCCGTTTGACAATTGGAGGGAAAGGTCTTTTAAAGGGATAATGTTTGTGACGCCACCTGTCGGTCAGGGTGACCGACACTGCTTAGGGGTCCGCTGGGGATGATGTGATGGCAGCTAGATGGTATACCTTCCCACAGGTGAAGTGTATCCCCAGGGCTTCCCAGAGTGTAGATGGTGAATGGTGTGAGGCAGAGTGAATAACGAGGACACCAGGTTGCAGTCTCTTTACCTTTACTGAAGGCTTCAGTGTCCACAGTCCAGGGTACAGATCACAGGGCAGACAGAGTCCGGCCGGTCTGAAGGCAAATCCAGAGTCCCCTTATCCAGGTGGAAATCAGTAGCCTTCCTCTAGCGCCTGGGTGTTGTAGTACCTCCCTGCTGAGCTTCTCGGTAAGGTCCTCACAACTATTCTGGATGTAAGTCTCTTTCTCTCTGTCCCCCTTATGGTTAGGATAGGACAAACCTGTATGACTGATGGCCTGAGGCTTTTTACAGGGACTCTATCATGCCCCAGCCCCCACAAGTTGCCACCGTGCCTCCTGGGTATAAGGTCGGGCAGCTAACGTGGAATTAACTGTACTGCCAGTCTCTGAAGTAAAGCGTAGAGATCCTTACTCCCTCGGTGCTCTGGCTACCGGATTACTGCGCTTCAGAAGGAGGCAGCCTTTCACAGGGCAGAGCTCCTTCTGGTTTCCTCTCCTGTTTGCTATGACTTCGTTTCTCACTCACTGCAATGCAAATCCCTTCAATGTCTCTTTCTTTGGATGCTGCCGCACGTGGCGCAGGCGCAGCTCCGTGGACCCTCGTCCTCCTCAGACCGCAGTCTGGATCTGACTGGAACTCGCTCCAGCCAGCTTCTGCCTGCTTCTGAATAACTTCCTATCCAGACCACCAGTTTTACCTAACTGTGAGGAGTGCCCTAATAGATAGGAGCGTAGCTCCCCCTGGAGTGTGAAGTGTGTTGTGTGGATTGTGATACCTGGTAAAGAGATCTCCTTTATTGCCTTCAGACGTAATCATGGCCGGCGTTAGGGGCAGGCAGAGCCCCCGCTCCTCCAGGGGCCCCCAGCTAGCGGCAAGTCACGCAGACGCTATGGGGCCCCTGTGAGGCAAGGGGGCCCGCCTGCTGCCAGCACTGACTTCCCCGCCGCATTGAACTATACCGGCGTCTGCCGGTACAGTTCAAAGCAATGATGGATGAGAGAGCATCACCTGATGCTCCCTCTCTTATCATTCCCCGCTCTGCCTCTGACACAGGGGGTGCGCATCATCGCACACTCGCTGTGCATCAGGCAGTGCGGCGGCAGCCACCGACACAGGAGCAGGGAGCAGCACGGGCTCGGGGAGAGGTAAGGAGCTTGTGTTTTTTTTGTTTTTTTTTACTGGACTGTGCGGCCATTCTCAGGAGGAGAGAGGCGGGGAGGAAAGGGGGATGTGGGCAGTGCTGTATACTACTGTATGGGCAGCAGTGCTGTATACTACTGTGGGCAGTGCTGTATACTACTGTATGGGCAGCAGTGCTGTATACTACTGTGAGCAGTGCTGTATACTACTGTGGGCAGTGCTGTATACTACTGTGTGGGCAGTGCTGTATACTACTGTGGGCAGTGCTGTATACTACTGTGGGCAGTGCTATATACTACTGTGTGGGCAGTGCTGTATACTACTGTGGGCAGTTCTGTATACTACTGTGGGCAGTGCTGTATACTACTGTGGGCAGTGCTGTATACTACTGTGGGCAGTGCTGTATACTACTGTGGGCAGTGCTGTATACTACTGTGTGGGCAGTGCTGTATACTACTGTGGGCAGTGCTGTATACTACTGTGGGCAGTGCTGTATACTATTGTGTGGGCAGTGCTGTATACTACTGTGGGCAGTGCTGTATACTACTGTGTGGGCAGTGCTGCATACTACTGTGGGCAGTGCTGTATACTACTGTGGGCAGTGCTGTATACTACTGTGGGCAGTGCTGTATACTACTGTGGGCAGTGCTTTATACTACTTTGTGGGCTGTGCTATACACTACTGTGTGGGCTGTGCTATATACTACTGTGTGGGCTGTGCTATACACTACTGTGTGGGCTGAGCTATACACTACTGTGTGGGCTGTGCTGTATACTACTGTGTAGGCAGTGCTGTATACTACTGTGTGGGCAGTGCTGTATACTACTGTGTGGGCAGTGCTGTATACTACTGTGTGGGCAGTGCTATATACTACTCTGTGGGCTGTGCTGTATACTACTCTGTGGGCTGTGCTGTATACTACTGTGTGGGCTGTTCTATATACTACTGTGTGGGCTGTGCTATATACTACTGTGTGGGCTGTGCTATATACTAAGTGGCTGTGCTACATACTACTCTGTGGGCTGTGCTATATACTACTCTGTGGGCTGTGCTATATACTATGGGGGTATATTATATTCTATGGGGGAGGCTGTGTTATATACTATGTGGCTGTGTTATATATTTGGGGGGTACATTATACATTATATTCTATGGAGGAGGCTGTGTTATATACTATGGGGGGGTTCCTTATATTCTGTGGGGGGCTTTATTAGATTTTATGAGGGATGATTGCATCATACCCTTTGATGGGGCTACATTATATTCTATGGGGAGGTGGGATGTATTATATCTTGTTCGGGGCTACAGTATATTGTATGGGGGGCTGTATTATATTTATATTCTATGAGGGGTGATTGCATCATACTCTATGAGGGGGCTACATTATACTATATGGGGGGCTGCATTATATTCTATGGGGAGGTTACATTATACTCTGGGGGTTACGTTATACTCTGGGTTGGCTGCATTATACTCTGTGGGGTGGCTGCATTATACTCTGTGGGGTGGTGGCTGCATTATACTATATGTGGGCTGAATTATACTGTATCGAGGACTATGGGGAATACATTATACTATATGAAGAACTATGGGGTGCATTATACTATGGGAAGTGAATTGTACTACATGGATGACTATGGCGGTGCAGTATGCTATATGGAGCACTGTGAGGAGTGTATTATGCTATATGGAGGACTGAGGAGTATATTTTAATATATGGAGGACTATGAGGAGTGTATTATACTATATGGAGGACTATGGGAAGTGTATAATACTATATGGAGGACTATGAGGAGTGTATTATACTACATGGAGGACTATGGGGCACATTATATTATATGGAGGACTATGGGGTGTGCATTTTACAATATGGAGGACTGTGGTGCACATTATAATATATGGAGGACTATGGGGTGTATTATACTAAACAAGCAAAATGCTGCATATTCATTGGGTGATTGGATTGTTTATGCCGGAATAAAAATCATTGTTCTCAGCAGCACATCGCCGGTGTAAACTGTAGATGTCCTGCTGATAACATGATACTGTATGGTGATCTGTTAGTGATCTATTAGTGATCGTTCTGTCCCCTTCATTCTTTCTCAGATGGTGGAAAGAGGCCGGGAAACAAGCATCCAATGACTTCAGTATTGTCGATCACACTCGTTTAGCAGCCTCAGATCAGCGCATGTAAATACAACCGAAATGCTTCTGTATGATGTGCAATATGTTAGCATTTGGGGCCCCATTTTAAACTTTGCCTAGGGCCCCACTTTGCCTAAAACCGGCCCTGGACGTAATATCACTCCCCCAGGTGAAAGAACGACATTACTGCAACGACCAGGACTCTGGGGCGCTGCATCTTACCTTCTGAACTTTGCATTGTGCCTGAAAAGTAGTTTTTGACCACATATGGGATATTGGTGTACTCACTATAAATTCCCTAACAAATTGTATTATTCAATTTCACCTATTATCCCTTTTGAAAATTAAAAATGTGGGTCCAGGAATCTCTCAGAACTGTACGAATTTTCCAAGGAAGAATGAATGAAAATCCCTCAAACAAGATTTGAAAGACTTTTGTCTGGCTACAGAAAGTGTTTGGAAGCTGTGATACTTTCAAAAGGGGGTGCCACTAGGTACTAACCATGCAGGGTGCCCAATCTTTTGCATATGCCCATTTTCCTTTTTGTAATTTTTAAAGGTAAGCAATTAAAAAATTTTTTTTGCCTAAAATACAAAGGAAATGTATTATCTCTAACTTTAGGCAAAAAAATTAATCGGGTCCAATGCGCCCTGCTGGTGCATTTGTTTGGAGGCTTCAGCAGGTACCCATCTCTGCTTTTTTCTCTGTGATTTTTTTGTCAATTTTCTGGAGGATTTTTAAGTCCTCTTTGTGCGTCTGTGAGCTCTAACTTTAGGCCTTTAAGAGATAATTTTATCTTCAACTTGCTTAACTGTTCACAATAAAAGTAATTTTGACCAGAGGTGCCCAAACTTCTGCATGCCACTGCACCCACCGATACATGGACCAGAAAAGATGTGCAGGGATGCTACATCTCCCTAACTGCCTACTGGGTAAATTTAGTGGCGCATGTCCTACCACCACAAAGGATTGCTGGACGTTCCTCTGTCCTGGTTGCCTCTTCCTCCTACTCTGCTTCCCCCATTGCCTCCTCAGATGAGTGGTTGGTACAAGGGAATCTCAAACCCGGGCTGGTGTTGTGTGATGACGGGCAAATTCTTGTAACAGCCCTGGGCCTACCCGGTTTGACAAATATCTCTTTCCTGGCACATGTGTTTAATTTGGTGGTGCAGAACTTCCTTAAAAATTATCCACATATGTCAGAGCTGCTGCTGAAAGGACGGACAATGTCAGCTTTCTCACCCTGCTGCCTCTTGCCAGTCTGCACTGCAGCCTCACTTCTGCTTCCCGCTCACTGGCTGATATACAACGTATCAACAAGGTTGAACTTCACCCTGCATATGCTTTAGAGACTGTGCGAGCAGCAGCATGGAGTTTCAGTTCCAGCACTCCCGGCTGAGTAACTCTGTGGAACAACACCACTAAACTACCAATGAGTGGGCCTCCATGCAGGACGTCTGTGCCATGTTGAGCTGCATCAAATACAACAGCAACATGGGCAGCATCGATTGCGCCATCATGAGCTTTACCATAACACTAAAGCAAGAGGCAGCTTTACAACAACATGGTGAATGAGTACCTCACACATCTCCACATACTAACTGATGGGTCTGCCCCATTTAACTTCTGAGGGCCCAAATGAGACACATATCCTGAGCTTGCCCTTTACACCTTGGAGATGCTGGCCTGCCCTGCGGCAAGTGTACTGTCAGAATATGTGTTTAGCATGACATGGGGGGTGATCACAGATAGATGCAGCCACCTGTCCACAGCCAATGTGAGGTAGCTAACTGTTAGGTGTCGGGATTCTCCTACTGCGCGGGATAGATCCTGGACATTGCCTGGTGCTGTGGTCTCCCATTCTGGCCCGGCCGCTGCGGGTGCTGCCCAGCACAGAAGTCGGTCTCAGCATCTTGCTCAGGCTCATGATATTCAAGTGGTTACTGCTTGCTCTCCAGCCAAGTCTATGGTAATCAATGAGAGGCAGGTGCAGCCTGACACTTGGGAGTCTATGTCCAGAGTTCATCTGACTGAGGATGTCTGTGATGTGGCATCTGCTAATTGATGGTTGGATGTTTGCTGCTCTGGTGAGGTGGCAGTCCCGGATTGGTCCGCGAGCGACGTCTCAGCCGACTGGGTGTGAGTGTTTGGGGTGGAGCCTAGTTTATAAAAGGCCCCCAGCAGCGCTTTTGGTGTGTATGGGTGGATACTCTACCACTCTGCACATTCATGCAGTTTCGTTCCCTTGGCTCTACGCCAGAGTCTCTACTCTGCTACATGCTTTGGGTGCCAGCTAGGCACAGGTTCTGTAGTGTCAGGACTGGGGTAACCAGCCGCTTGGCTTTGCATCTGTTTCATTCATGTGTGCTGTGAGTACAGTTTACTCACAGAGCAAGCTCAACCCTTGCGCTTTATTTTTCAGTGGAGGCAACAGGGTATCATATCTAGCGTATAAGAGTTCTATTTATTGGCTTAGCATCTGCTTCATTCATGTGTGCGATTGACACAGTTTAGTTGCCGAGCAAGTATAATCCATGTGCTTACATTCCTGTTTCATGAACAGGGTTTAGCACTTTGCATTCTAAATGTAGTACCTCTCGGTGAAGTAACTGAGCTTGGTACTCTGTGTTTCAAACACACTGTGTGGCGTAAACTCAGTGGGTGAAGGGTAAACGCTCACTGCTTGGTTCCATCATTGTTCACTAGCAGCAGTTTTCCATCTCTGCATGGTGGACCCCGGGTTGCGATTGCACTTTATTATTTATTTTTTATTTAGCGCAATCCGCCAACCCTAACACTAACATTTATTAAAATGAACCAGGGGTGGATCCTACAGGACTTGTCCGTCCATACCTTTGGCTGACTAGACAACTATACCAGCCACATCAGCCATTGTTCAACTCTATTTGCCTTTCGTTTCGTTTTGGGGCCTCCACAAATAATAAAAAAACAGTCTTGGCTACCTCCTCCTCTGCCTGTTCCACCTATAATGTCACATCCACCTCCACCTTATCCACTTCTTCCTCAACTTGGACCTCAGCCTCCTGGTTATAGATTGTTATTCTTTGTTTTCTTAATTCTATGTTCTTTTAAATTAGTTCCATAAAAAAAAACATGATCTCCCCTCAGAAAAACAGTGTTGAATTTCTCCTCCACTGCCACTTGACTAAGAGGTGCCATATGGCACCTTCTAATGGCTTCTAAAGAATAGGCATGCCTTATCAAAAGTCCATCTGTAGAACTGTGTTTGTGTCTATAAGGAGTGTTTTGCAGAGTCATTATTGTTAGTACACAGTTCTATACAGGCTGAACACTATTGCACAACTGTTCTAAGCCAGAATATGACTAGAAATAGTCAACTAAGTAAAGAGAAATAACAGTCCTTAATTACGTTAAGACCTGAAAATCTAGCATCTGGAAGGAATCCGATTAATTGTTGTGAAAACTGGCTCACAAGCACATTTTCAAGAAAGAAAAATTAAGAATTTTCTCTGCTGCAATGGAAAAGTTCATCAAAGTTTCTAGCCACTGAAAATGCAAAATGACAGCATCTCAGATAATAGCCATCATAAATTATGCATAAACATTAAATATAAGACACATCTCAAAATCAACTGTCTTGAAGAGACTACAAAAAGTGACCTTTATGATTGAATTGCTGCAAAGAAACCACTACTGAGGAACTCAAACAAGAAGAAACAATTTGGTTTTTTTGTCAAACAACACAAGGACTGGACATTACATCAGTGGAAATCTGTAATATGGTCTGGTGATGATTCAAAATTTCAGATTTTTGGCACCAGTTTGAGACGCAGAAAAGGTAAGCCAATAGTTTCTACATTTTGGAGACCATCATGAAGCATGGAAGGAGAAATGCCTTGTCAGTTTGTGACTATAACTGTTGAAAGCTTTTATTATTATTGGTGGTCATTACTCAGCAGGCAATGTGTTGATCTGGTGATTCTGACATTGTATTTTTGCCACATGTTGTCCACTACTTTGTAACAGTTGCATATCCTCCAATGAGGTGGAAAAGTAATAAGAAAAAAAATCACCTTTCTACTTGATCTGTACCAATGCATCGTACTGAAGCCACATCTCCCACCAGGCTCTCATCATACTCTTTCCTTTGGCTGTATTTGCCACATAAAACACCCTATCAGCAGTCTGTCCCGACTGCAACATTCTGGCTCACCCATATGTAAAGCACAATAGAACAAGGTTGGCTACGTGACATAATGAAAAACATTCCCCATTAAGAAAAATACCCTTTGGGTTTACTCATATTGTCAATGTCCTAAGGCTTGCCAAAAGTGGTCAAGTTTTTTTTTGTCCCTTTTCTTGTCCCTTGGCTTTATTGTGAATCGCAAATCAAATCTCAAAATTTGACTCAACCTCAATCCTCAAATCGATCTGCTTAACTATAATTGACATTCTTTCTTTTCACAGCTAGTGATGAGCGAATTTGTTCGGAAAGCAATCGCCAAGCATAAATTCAGCACGAATATAGCA
Organism: Ranitomeya variabilis; assembly: GCF_051348905.1. Lineage (NCBI taxonomy): Eukaryota > Metazoa > Chordata > Amphibia > Anura > Dendrobatidae > Ranitomeya > Ranitomeya variabilis. Next base: position 636,221,000 of record NC_135232.1, read on the forward strand.
CATTCGGATTTGTGATTGGAAACATAAGCAAAATTTTATAAAATCGGAAAAAAAATTGGTAACATTGGGTAAAAGTTTGTAAATCCTTCTGTTCCTAGTGTCATACAGTAGGGGACCTGACTTTAAAATTGTTTGCAGCATCTAGTGTGTTATACAGGCTTGATTCAGAGGCCACTAAAAATTCTTCTGTTCCTAGTGTCATACAGTAGGGGACCTGACTTTCAAATTGTAGCATATCTTCTTTGTCATACAGGCCTAATCCACACACAAACAATTATTTTTTCTGTGACTAACATCATACAGCATGCCATATTTCAACTTGGAATTTACTGTCGCTGAAATTCAGCTTTTTGCAGAGGTGGTGCAGAGTTTAAAATCTAATTTTTTGTTGCTAATACTGCACTTCTACCACACTATCTGAGCAACATCACTGGGAAAAAGCGAGGCCGTGGTGGAAGCGGAATTAGACTTGGTGTTCAAGGTGGGGTAGGTGGTAATGTTTGTGAAAGCAATAGTGAGCCAACGTCACGTCCTGTGCAAAGACAACTAACATCTTCTGTTACTAGACGGGCTACTTCACTACTTTTCTTTGGCAGACGCACAGCGGTACGCCTTGTTGATGATGCCCAGAAAGAGCATATGCTCGAGTGGATGGCAAGAGCAGCTTCAAGTGGCCTCTCCTCCTCTTCCTCCACTTCAACATCACACAGTACAGTCCACAGAGGTGGCAGCCAAATTCCCCTTGCTTCCCTCTGCGTCCCAACTCTCCAACCATACAACTGACTGTACAGAACCACAGATGGGTGAGTCTGAAGACTTGTTCACACATTCTATGTCATGGTCATCAGACGTGTACTCAAAAGCTTCACAGAGTCAAGAGGAGGAAATCTAAACCGATGCCCAACATTTTTTTAGCTTGGATCCGGGGCAGGACGAAGTAGGGTCCAAACAGCATCCTGATCCTCATCATCAGATGTTAACCCCTTGGGGGGAAGATCCTGATGATGAAACTTAGATTTCTGAGGCTCATGTGCTGTCAGGGCAGGAAGAGGAGGGTGACTGCAAGTGTGAGGAATGTGATAGTACAGAGAATGATGATGATGAGGTTTTAGATCCCAGTTGACGTGAACATAGAGCCACACAGCTGAGTACATCATCTGATGAGGAAGACGAGGAGGTTACGCTGTGCCATACAATGCAGACAGTAGTGATGCAGCCAAGACTAGCAATGCATCCTCAGCCACAACTGTGCCTGTGACCAGCATTGCCCACGAGTCGAGGTGAAAAGTGCAATAATTTGACTACGACATGTATGAACCTTCACATGCGCACTCAACATGCCTTACTGTGGGAATCCCACTGCGCAAAAATACGGACCAGTGAACCTCAACAATCATCAGCTGCCCCATCAATCGTATCTGTTATCTGCTATCTGCTGCTTCTTCCTCCTCTGTTACCATGCCAACTTTTGAGACTCAGGTCTTCGACCACAGAACCTCGGCTTCTTTACCTTCTCCTATCACGCTGACTGAAAGCCCGCCGTCAGATGTAATGGAAGTAGACATGCCTGCTGTTTTTGACCTATCTCAAAAAATGAGCACACCACAACTTTCTCAATCCACTGCAACATTTCCGCCTGCACCTCTCTCATGGTCCAGCAATTTGTCCGGTTCATCATACTCCGGCTTCTCTCAGCACTGCATCCAGGCCACGGTTCCGCAGTTGTGGTCACATAAAAGATTGTTTCCTTCTACGCATGACAAAGCTAAGAGGTTGAACTCCACCATCTCCAATCTGCTGGCCACGGAAATGATGCCTTTCCGCATGGTAGATGCAGATGGTTTCCGAAAGCTGATGGCGAGTCGCAGTCCCCCAGTACCAATTACCTAGTCGCCATTACTTTTCTAAGAAAGCTGGGTCTGTGCTACACCAGCATGTCGCATACAACATCAGCCATTCCTTTACTAAATCTCTGTCTGCCAGTGTGCATTTCACCACATACACTTGGACGAGTAAGCATGGCCAAGGGTGTTACATCTTGCCGACTGGGCACTGGGTGACTCTGGTGGCTGTGGGGACAGTCGCTGCTTCACAAGTCTTGGAATTCCCAAGGCTTGCAGGACAAACCTTTACATTTAACACTTCCTCCACTGCTTCTGCCTCCTCCTCTATCTCCTCTAGGGCCTCCACCTTCACCCTCAACCTCTGCCTTAATGAGACACATGTTTCAACAGTGCAGAGCGAATCCCCACTGCCTCCATACTACGCAGCTAGGGCTCACCGCATTCAGGCAGTATTAAAATCGATATGCCTTGGAGATCACAGTCATACAGTTGAAGAGTTCTAAACAGCTCTCCAGGCTGAGTTTGATCAATGGCTGTCTCCGCTGAACCTGCATCCATGGAAGGCCATGTCCAATAACGGTGCAGACCTGGTGGTGCCCCAAAATGCAATTCAAGCTCACACAAGTGTGTTGCATGGCTCACATCCTCAACCTGGTGGTACAGCATTTTCTCCACCACTATCCTGGCCTGGGTGAGCTGCTCCAGAAAGCACGTAAGCTGTGTTGTCATTTCTGCCATTCGCACCCCTCAGGTCATTGCCTTGCATCGATACAGAGGTCTTTCTCCATGCCAGTTAACAGGCTGATATGTGATGTGCCAACACGGTGGAATTCCACTCTGCACATGTCACAGTGACTGTGGCAGCAGCAATAAGCACTGATGCAGTATGTCATGTCATATAGCCTGGGTCAACGCTGTATGGATGTGATGCATATCACGTTTACAGAGTGGGCACAGATGAAGGACCTCTGCACTTTTCTGCACAGTTTCAAAATGGCTGCAAAGATGGGTAGCGCTGATGATGCCATCATCAGCATCACTATTCCGGTCATCTATATGCTGGAGCAGACTATGAATAGCCTGCAGGAGGACATAGTGGTCACAGAAGAAGAGGAGGAAGCAGTGGAGGAAGCAGAAGGGATAACATTGTCTCTAAGTTCAAGACTGTCGACACACAGGCAGGTGCCAAGGGAGGGTGGATTACTGCGATCGAGGGGAGCTGGTGATAACAGGCAAACTGTTATCGAAGGTGCAAAATCTGAAGAACAAATGGAGGAGGAAGAGGTGATAGGCGAGCAACTGTCAGATGAAGAGGATAATCCTCCCTTCTATGTTGTTTGTGGTTGGTGGGAGGGGATGGAGGAAACAAGCCTCATTCTTACCCAGCCACCGACATAGCATGGGCTTGGACCTCATGATAGAGCTCAACATATGAGTGCCTTCTTGCTGTACTATCTGCAACATGATCCCCATATTGTTATGATTAGGAATAATGCTGACTACTGGGTTGCCACTCTGTTAGATCCACATTATAAAACCAAATTTTGCCAGATGCTTCCCACCCTGGAAAGGTACCTGCGAAAGCTGGAGTATCAAAGCATGCTTTTACACAACCTTAAGAGAGCTTTTCCCAGGACAGCAGTGAAGCACACAGTTCGAATTGCAGCTCTAGACTTCCAACCTCCGGCATGTCAATTCGTCAACATCAAAACATTATCAGCAGCAGCAGCAGTGGTGGAAGTGGAAGAAGCAATTTCTATGAGTCCTTTGACACTTTTTTTAGACCAGCTAATGCACCAGCACAACAGAGTATAAGTCTTACACATAGTGAACGAATAGAGAGGATGGTGCAGGAGTATTTAGAACTGAATATCAATATCATCAGGGAGGATTTGGATCCTTTCACATTTTGCTCTTCCAAACTGGATGAGTGGCCTGAGCTTGCCTCGCACGCCTTGGAGGTTTTATCGCTCCAGGCAGCAGGCGTTCTCTCAGAATGTGTCTTCAGCGCTGTTGGTGGTGTCCTGATGGATAAGCACAGCCAGCTGTCCCCTGAAAGTGTAGACCGCCTAACTTTCATCTAGATGAATAAGTCATGGATCTCCAAGAAATTTTGCACCCCAATCGCAGACTGTGCAGACTAAGTGATATTGCATTTTTTAGTGTGATGCATTAATGTCACGTAACTACCCTCTGCGATATCTTTAGTGTGGCTTCTGTGCCTAATGTGGCTGCTGCTGATGTTAACACAAATTTGTGAAAATGTGAACAGTCATGGTTGGTCTACACTTGCTGGGTTAGCTGTAGTGGAAGATGTATCGGTCCCAATTATACTATTTATATTCTCGTGACAGTTATTCCACTTTGGTGGTGTCAGGTCCCCATTTTATAAAATGTAAGCACTCCTCGTTGGGTGTCCATCTGCTGAATTGGGTGTAGTGGAAGACCTGTCGATCCCTATTATACTATTTCTACTGTGGTGAAATTGATGCCACTTTGTTGGTGTCTGAGAATAGTTTTTGGAAATGTGAACACTTCAGTCTGGGTGTCCATCTGTTGGATTGGGTGCAGTGGAAGACCTGTTGGTCCATATTATACTATTTCTACTTTCGTGAAATTTATGCCACTTCTGTGGTGTATGGCCCTCATTTGTTTAAATGTGAACACTCCTTCATGCGTGTTGCCTTTAGTAGTAAGCCTTTGAGACCATCAGGCCTCCACTTCCTTGGACTCAACTACCTTGTTACTATCCTTACATTTTTCTGATAATGGTAGTTTACAATACTGATATTTGTGCCGTGTGTGGCTCTGCATGAAAGCACGTTGAGGTGTTGCATGTGGTTTCAGGGCTCCCAGCAAAGGAGGCCTACACCGATCCCTCACCCACCTCGTCTTACTGTGACGTTCAATTGAAAGCTGTAAATGCTGTCCCAGACAGTGATACCTCATGCCTGGCTGATTGCTATAGTGCCATGCTAAAATTTGTACTGTCAGTAAGTTGAGGCCACTTTCCTGGTGTCTGTCCCTTATTTGATGTGTTTTGGCTGCTTTTTTGGGCTGTTATAAGGTGTTGTGCATGCATTTGTTTTTGCCTCCTATTGAGATGAATGGCATTCGGTTATGTTCAGCGAATTCTCGCCTAATTAATAGGCGAATATTGCAAATTTGGCGATTGTAATCCGAACCGAATATTGAAATATTCGCTCATGTACATTCACAACTACTTTTAAGATTCCTGTTCTTTGACTATTTCTCATATAATTTATTAAAATATATTCTAAAAAGTAGTTATAAAAATAATTTCTGTTTTTCCAGTGTAAAAATCTAAAGGAGATGGAATATTTGGTGTGCATGGGAAAATTACACAATCACACAAAACTGTGTGTTGCATATTTAAGGTACAATTCACCTGCCACGTTTGGGAATATAATCTGACACCTGTGTAACAAGACAGATACTTGCCATACATCTGATTCCTATTCCTTCCCCCCCAACCACCTTGCTCTACAGTCTCATGCGATCCGATTCCGTACTTTATAATATTATGTTTTGAACTGTACTGCAGGATAATTGTATTTGTACTTCTGTTTTCTACAAAATTACTATATTTATACAAGTTTTTTCAAAATACATAACAAATTATAAAGAATAGTTAGACACATGTGTACACCATTATATTTATCCAAAATAAAGGTCTGGATGAAGATGCCATTAGAAGAAGTAATGGATCATGTTTGCTGAAAGCTTGAAAAATGAAAGGTTAAATCTAGCAGCCTGTGTGAGGTTCCACATAAGACTGGTTTGTGTACAAAACTCTTTCAACATTTGGGATACACGATCTTCTAAAGCTGGGGGGCAGGACAGCTTGGAATGTAACAGGCAGTGTGTTCCAGCTGTGCTGTGTTCCCATTACCCAAGTATATTGCCCAGAGCTTGACTACAATGTGGTCAATTATAATACTGCAAGCTTGACAATGAATTCATTACTCAGAGATTATTTGGAGTTTGATGGTTTCTAAAACAATTTAGAAGATTATTTCCAGTACCTCTAATTAGAGTTGGGCCAATTTATTCAAGTGAAATTGAATTCTACTTGAATTGCACAAAAACCTGGATTCTCCAAAATGTTTTTCTTTTGTAACTTGTTCTTGCAAATTTAGCATAATAGGGCCACGTCCTTAGGACGTGCATTTTAACCCGGGACTTTTAGCTGTGACTAGGCACAAGACATCTATGCGCATTTGAGCTGTAAGGCCACAGCGACGTCATGAAGTCACACCATGTGCCGCGACCTTACCACCGCCACGCCAGGCTGGGAATACAGGCCAGGACGATCCTGCACATGCACAAGGACAACCTGAACCTAGTTTTGGTCAAAAGTCTAAGACTAGTGTCAGGGGTTGAATCGCTTAGCTGCTTGATCAGGTAGGCACAGGAACACTTTGGTGATAAAACACCTGCTGGTTTATTAAAGTCCGCATAGACCAAAGCAGGCTTCAGAAAACAAAACAGAGCCTTCCTGGCTTAATGGAAAAACAAAACAAACAAAGTTCAACAGAATCTGTCCTCTGCAGGTTCCAACCTGCAGACACCACACACTGTCCTCAGATCCTCCTAGGAGCTACATGGGAGTACCTCCTCTCCCAAGACACAACAACTCACTGACTCTCATGGCCAGGTATTTAACACCCATGTGATGTTCACATGACCATGACATCACACAGGTCCTGTCAGGACTCTGCATGTAGAGATACGGTGGACCTCTGCCCACCCGATCTATGACGGTCCACTGAAGCCAGCCCATAACATAGGTTCTTATTTACCCTCTCAGCACTTAGCATGCTGGAGGCAAAAACACTCTGATTTTACATCACTGGCCACAGTAGGCACAGTGGCACATATCTCCCTTCACATACTATGCCAGTGACTCTGTCTACAAAAAGTTTTCCTCTTACATGGTTTATCCAGGCATTGCACTTTAGCGCATAATTCGAATTTTAGTGATCTAAAACTAAGTCCAATTGATCATATCCCAAAGAATACTCCTCACAGAGTCCAGAGATTAAATAGGAAAGAAGTCTATTGAATTTATAGATTTAATACCTTAAAATGGCACAGACTGAATGAGATCACCGAGGTTTTTCTTTAATTCATATTTATTTCCTTTGTTTTATATATATTTATTTAATTCCTATGCATACAGTATATATATATATATATATATATATATATATATATATATATATATATATATATATATATATATACATACAGTACAGACCAAAAGTTTGGTCACACCTTCTCATTTAAAGATTTTTCTGTATTTTCATGACTATTAAAATTGAACATTCACACTGAAGGCATCAAAACTATGAATTAACACAAGTGGAATTATATACTTAACAAAAAAAGTGTGAAACAACTGAAAATATGTCTTATATTCTAGGTTCTTCAAAGTAGCCACCTTTTGCTTTGATGACTGCTTTGCACACTCTTGGCATTCTCTTGATGAGCTTCAAGAGGTAGTCACCGGGAATGGTTTTCACTTCACAGATGTGCCCTGTCAGGTTTAATAAGTGGGATTTCTTGCCTTATAAATGGGGTTGGGACCGTCTGTTGGGTTGTGCAGAAGTCTGGTGGATACACAGCTGATAGTCCTACTGAATAGACTGTTAGAATTTGTATTATGGCAAGAAAAAAGCAGCTAAGTAAAGAAAAACGAGTGGCCATCATTACTTTAAGAAATGAAGGTCAGTCAGTTCGAAAAATTGGGAAAACCTTGAAAGTGTCCCCAAGTGCAGTGGCAAAAACCATCAAGCGCTACAAAGAAACTGGCTCACATGAGGACCGCCCCAGGAAAGGAAGACCAAGAGTCACCTCTGAGGATTAGTTTATCTGAGTCACCAGCCTCAGAAATTGCAGGTTAACAGCAGCTCAGATTAGAGACCAGGTCAATGCCACACAGAGTTCTAGCAGCAGACACATCTCTACAACAACTGTTAAGAGGAGACTTTGTGCAGCAGGCCTTCATAGTAAAATAGCTGCTAGGAAACCACTGCTAAGGACAGGCAATAAGCAGAAGAGACTTGTTTGGGCTAAAGAACACAAGGAATGGACATTAGACCAGTGGAAATCTGTGCTTTGGTCTGATGAGTCCAAATTTGAGATCTTTGGTTCCAACCACCGTGTCTTTGTGCGACGCAGAAAGGGTGAACGGATGGACTCTACATGCCTGGTTCCCACCGTGAAGCATGGAGGAGGAGGTGTGATGGTGTGGGGGTGTTTTGCTGGTGACACTGTTGGGGATTTATTCAAAATTGAAGGCATACTGAACCAGCATGGCTACCACAGCATCTTGCAGCGGCATGCTATTCTATCCGGTTTGCGTTTAGTTGGACCATCATTTATTTTTGAACAGGACAATGACCCCAAACACACCTCCAGGCTGTGTAAGGGCTATTTAACCAAGAAGGAGAGTGATGTGGTGCTACGCCAGATGACCTGGCCTCCACAGTCACCAGACCTGAACCCAATTGAGATGGTTTGGGGTGAGCTGGACCGCAGAGTGAAGGCAAAAGGGCCAACAAGTGCTAAGCATCTCTGGGAATTCCTTCAAGATTGTTGGAAGACTATTCCCGGTGACTACCTCTTGAAGCTCATCAAGAGAATGCCAAGAGTGATCAAAGCAGTCATCAAAGCAAAAGGTGGCTACTTTGAAGAACCTAGAATATAAGACATATTTTCAATTGTTTCACACTTTTTTGTTAAGTATATAATTCCACATGTGTTAATTCATTTTGATGCCTTCAGTGTGAATGTACAATGAAAAATCTTTAAATGAGAAGGTGTGTCCAAACTTTTGGTCTGTACTGTATATATATATTTATGAACATTTTAAGATTTAAAAAATTTGTATTATTAGATTGGATTTTTAAAGGAATTTCTGATAATTTCCCTTGAGGTCCATTTGCTTCTTCTCTCTTTCCTTTTATCTTTATGGATCGCATATCCTTTCATATATTATTAATTAATTTTATTTTTTAAATTCATTCTTTTTGTAAAATTTTGGTAACTATCCTATATAAGAAACAAACGGTAACTATTCTGTAAAGAAACAAGTATGTATGGTCTGTTTATCCCCCTGGAGGAATCAATCCGATGCGCCTTCTCTATTTAAAGGCACTTTTCTTCCCTTATAGTCTCTCTTTGAGTTTTGTATTTTTATTTTTTCCTTTAAGCCGTGTTTCTTGGCTTGACATTTAATTTTTAGAGGAACTCCTCAACAAATAGATATATATAATATTAGAAATTATTCCTTTAATTAAATGATTTATGTGTAAAGCCGGTATTTGATGGAAGCTTCCTGACTGCGGTCTCGATCTTGGTTCCTTTTCCACTTCCAACAAATATGTCAGGCTCCTTACCCACTACAGTACCTGACAACACTCCAATTAGACAGATCCTCTATATAAATAATTCTTTTGTAATAAATATTACTACTAAATTCCTTTGTACCGTTATTCACTTTTGTCTAATATCCCGGTGGAATCACAACCCTATTGTGTATATGGCTATTGACTCTTGCTGAGCGATCTATATATTCTTTACTATTTTTATATCCTTTATACATAAAAAAAGTTTTAATTTTGAATTCATATCAGCTTTTCCTTTTATGAATCTTACCTTTATCCCCAATTAATTATTTTCACTGTGAACGTCGCAGGAAATAATCATACATTTAATTTTTTACTCCCATTAATTTTTATTTGAGATTCTCACACACATTTAATATATATATAATTTTTACTAATAAATATATACATTTAATTCCTTGATGATGGCAGTCGTAAGTTTGTATCAAAAAAATATTTTATTCATATTTTGCACACGTGTTTCCTCTGGACCGTTTTTTTTTTTCGGTCTGGAGTTCTGGCCCATGTGTTTGGTGTCTCTGTGAGTTTCCCATTTTTTTCTTCTGTGGTGGGATCGATCCCCCGTCTCTCCCTTTTTTAATTTTATTTCCTTGCCTTTTTTTGCTTTGGTTTTCGGTTTCTTCTAGTGTACCTACAATTAAGAATATATGGTTATAATATTAGTTATTCTGTATTGTGGAACAAATTTTATGTACTACGCTACAACTGTCATGTGTTGTACCATGTGTTAGACTCCTGAACTTTGACATTTTCTGACATGTAATTTCCCTTTTCGGTGCCAGATTCAAATGTTGCATCTTCTCCTGAAAAAGAAGTCCTAGTGACTTCGAAGCGCGTTGAGTAAATAAACCATCATCTTTATTTAAAAATTGTATGACCGGATTTAATACAGCAGCGCAGATATCATCCACGAATTTTCTCAAGTTCAATGTCAGTGACTCTGTCACACTAGCATGAAGATGCCCAGGGTTTCAGCACACAGGAGCAGCAAGAAGAGGCAAAAAAAGGACCATAAGCAGAACAATGAGCAGCAGAAGTGAGCGGTGAGAGGAATATTATTGTTACACCCAGTCCTGGTCCTGTACCTTCACGGTGTCCTGTCGGGACTTCCACTCTGTGCCGGCCCCATGCCGTCCTGCTGAAGCCTCTGGCGCCTCTCTTCCCCCTGCTTCCTGGCACGCGGCCAGCAGGTTCTCTGGTAGGGTGCTTAGATCGAGCGCGCACGCACTCCCGGTCTTTTAAAGAGGAAGCGCGCATTTTTCAAAAAGTACTTCAGACCAATGGCGTGTCAGTAATTACTAGTAATTACTACCATAGAGAGGGTGCCGGAGCAACAAGTATCCTCTGTTGCTAGCTTCCGGTTTCGGCTAGTGTGTGCTTTAACTTCTGAAGTGTTCTGCCAGTGGTCCGCTTACACTTTTTGTCTCTGCAGACTATCAGCAACCTGTTACCTGGCTATCCTGGACGACAAATGTTCTGCCTATGCCAGTTCCGTCACATCCCGCCAATCAGCTATCCGTACCTCTGGACAATGCCAGTACCACTTGTGTCAGCTCCACGACATCTGTTAACCCTGCTTGTCTGTCTGTCCCACTGGGACAGCTGCCACGTGTCCAGGGTCTAACTGGAGGTAGCACCCATGTTCCCCAGGCATTCAATTCCAACCCTGTTCACGGGGACTTAACGCGGGTGCCTGGGGCTCATGTAGTCATGCCCCCTTCGGAGCCCTCCCGGACCGTGGGGCGGAAGTTCCACAAAAATATCATTAGAAACGGAATGTGAAATTCACCACCTGTGCCTCAGCTTCCATTCATTACAGATTGCTCCGTCCATGGAACCTGCTGGATCCCAGGTACCTCTGGCCGTGGAGCTATGTGAAGAGGTTACCCGTCTGAGGACAAGATCACATCCTATCTACACAACTTGTCTACTCGCATGGATTCCCTGATTTCTTTGACTGTACTCGTCTCTGCTACCAGCATCCAGGTAGCTAGTTGCTAGATCAACTTTCCACTCTACTCTCAAGATCGCATCTCACCACCTGTGCACTTGACCCGCTCCCATCCCACTTCATCCCAAACCTCACCAAAATCTTCATCCCAACCCTAACCCATCTCTTCAACCTATCACTAACAACTGGTGTTTTCCCCTCAAGCTTTAAACATGCCTCAATCACACCTATCCTCAAAAAGCCTTCTCTTGACCCATCCTCTGTATCTAGCTATCGCCCTATATCACTTCTCCCTTATGCCTCCAAACTACTGGAACAAGACGTCTACCTTGAACTGTCCTCCCATCTCTCTTCTTGCTCCCTCTTTGACCGCTTACAATCTGGCTTCCGGTCACACCACTCCACTGAAACTACCCTAACTAAGGTCACCAATGACCTCTTAACTGCCAAGAGCAAGCGACACTACTCTGTCCTCCTCCTCCTTGACCTGTCGGCTGCCTTTGACACAGTGGACCGTTCCCTATTATTACAGACCCTCTCATCCCTTGGCATCACAGACTTGGCCCTATCCTGGATCTCATCATACCTAACAGATCGGACATTCAGCGTCTCCCACTCACACACCACCTCCTCACCTCGCCCCCTATCTGTCGGAGTCCCACAAGGTTGTCCTTGGGCTAATGCTCTTCTCCATTTACAACTTTGGCCTGGGACAGCTCATAGAATCTCATGGCTTCCAGTATCACCTCTATGCTGATGACACACAGATCTACATCTCTGGACCAGATATCACCTCCCTACTAACCAGAATCCCTCAATGTCTGTCCACTATTTCATCCTTCTTCTCCGCTAGATTTCTGAAACTTAACATGGACAAAACAGAATTCATCATCTTTCCCCCATCTCACGCGACCCCCCCAACGAACCTATCCATTACAGCGCATGGCTGCCCACTCTCCCCAGTCCCACAAGCTCGCTGCATCGGGGTAATCCTTGACGCTGATCTCTCCTTCAAACCACATATCCAAGCCCTTTCCACTTCCTGCCGACTTCAACTCAAAAATATTTCACAAATCCGTACATTCCTCAACCAAGAATCTGCAAAAACCCTAGTCCATACCCTCATCATCTCTCGTCTTGACTACTGCAACCTCCTGCTCTGTGTCCTCCCCTCTAACACTTTTGCACCCCTCCAATCTATTCTAAACTCTGCTGCCCGACTAATCCACCTGTCCCCCGCTATTCCCCGGCCTCTCCCCTCTGTCAATCCCTTCACTGGCTCCCCATTGCCCAGAGACTCCAGTACAAAACCCTAACCATGACATACAAAGCCATCCACAACCTGTCTCCTCCATACATCTGTGACCTCGTCTCCCGGTACTTACCTACACGCAACCTCCGATCCTCACAAGATCTCCTTCTCTACTCCCCTCTTATCTCCTCTTCCTACAATCGTATACAAGATTTCTCTCGCGTATCACCCCTACTCTGGAACCCTCTACCACAACACATCAGACTCTCGCCTACCATCGAAACCTTCAAAAAGAGCCTGAAGACCCACCTCTTCTGACAAGCCTACAGCCTGCAGTAACCACCGATCAACCAAACCGCTGCATGACCAGCTCTAACCTCACCTACTGTATTCTCACCCATCCCTTGTAGATTGTGAGCCTTCGTGGGCAGGGTCCTCTCTCCTCCTGTACCAGTTATGACTTGTATTGTTTAAGAATATTGTACTTGTTTTTATTATGCATACCCCTCCTCACATGTACAGCGCCATGGAATAAATGGCGCTATAACAATAAATAATAATAATAATAACAATAATAATAATAGTTGCGCAGCAAGTAAAGGTCCTCGCCTGGCGGCCCCCACCCACTTCCATGGCGACCCCGTTCAGTGTCAGGGGTTCATTAACCAGTGCAAACTGCACTTTGATCTCCTGGGGCATATGTTTGCTTCTGATCGGGCCAAGATGGGCTTCATTATGTCTCACTTGCTGGAGAGGCCCTCGCCTGGCTGAATCCACTGTGGGAAAGAGGGGATCCTCTGATTACTAATCTTCAGTCTTTTCTAGAAACATTCCACAGTACCTTTTACAAACCCGGCGGTATCACGTAGACAGCTTCAGCTCTTCTTCGGCTATGCCAGGAGGCTCTTACAGTGGCTCAGTATGCTGTTTGGTTCCATACCCTTTTGTCTGAGTTATCCTGGAACAACGAGGCCTTGGTGGCCGCCTTCTGGGAAAGTCTTTCGGGAAGAGTAAAGGATGAATTGGCGGGACAGGACATGCCTGCAACTCTGGAGGGTCTAACTGCAGGTAACACCCATGTTCTCCAGGCATTCCATTCTGACCCTGTTCGTGGGGACTTACCATGGGTGCCTGGGGCTCAAGTAGTCATGCCCCCTTCGGAGCCCCCCGGACCGTGGTCCCGAGGTTCCACAAAAATATCAATAAAAATCTAATGTGAACTTTGCCACCTGTGCCTCCGCTTCCATTCGTTACAATTATTTGGGGTTTTTTCTGCGTGTTACATATATTATGCCCTCTCCTTACCATAGAGCACAATAAGGGGCATTCAATAAGTGGAAAATAAATTAGCTGAGAATAGAATTTCGCAGTAAAATCTGCACAATTTGGTGAATTTGAATCTCATCAGATTCGCTCAGCTGACATCTAATACATCAGTTTCTCTTCTCAAAAGAACCAAATAGTTAACACATACCATTATATAATAGAAGATGTGTTTTATTATAAGCCTCGATTTTTTTTTGTCCTGTGGCTTTCGTTGACCTTTTTTCACTAAATTCTTTAAGAGGACGCATGTTGTTCAGAAATTTTTAACAAAATCTTTTGTTGCATAATCCATTAAAATGATGCACTTGAACAGAGCAAAAATAACAATCCACCATAAACTGTACTCTAGCCCTGAGACTGGACTGAGATGAATCAAAAAATGTGACATATTAAAAAATTAATTTGATGAATCTGTCTAAAAACATCTGAATTACCAAAGCTGTCAAGGAAACATAAAAAAAAGTTTAAAAGAGAAAGACAATTTAAAGGGAACCTGTCACCAGGTTTTCTGAGTATGCAGTACGTCCACCAATTTTAAGGCCTCTTTTACAGTAATCTAGTATGCTTTATGTGTGTCTCCAATTCCCTCTGCATAGTAGAAAAAAATGCATTATGCCCTTATACAGCACGGTGTAGTCCGATGGGCATTGCTGGTGTCATGGGTTTACCGCAACAGAGAGAAGCCAGAAAACTGCAGTATCTGATTTCTCCTACTCCTGCACTGATTAAAAGCACTTCACCTTCATACTGAATGGAGCAGGTTTCTTTAGTGCAGGGGTTAATCTGCTCAACTGAGAGCTCTTGGAAGCTTTCTTGCATTAAGGCTCTCAGCTGTGCACTGTCATTTCCATCTCCTATATAATCTGGGCCCTGGCAAGCACTCATTGCTAGAGAAAGCTCATACTGCATGGTTAATAGATGGTGGTTGGAGGATGTTGTTTGTGAAGGCGTTTGGTGGATTTATCTGTGACTGTTGCTAGGTTTTATCCCATTCTCCACTCCCTGGTGCATTACTCTGTGGTTTGTGTGAGTATATTTGTATGATTGGTATTTTCCTTTATCCCTGTTTGTATTACATTGTTAGTCTGATTGGTGTATTACGTACACTACTACTCCTTTCTTCCCTGGGTGGGGGAAGGGCTCAGACTGAGGCAGGTGTCAGGAGCCAAGGCAAGGTATGTGGCCCCAGAGTCTTCACAATCAGAAGTAATCTGGAAACAGTGCAAGATAGGGCGCTCCTAGCCTAAGGTACAGGAAAGGAGCCCCTGGTCCTGGGACACCCGACAACAGAGCCAAGACAGCTGGTCTTATTTCGACGTCTCATCTGGTCTCAAACGCTGTCCTCCGGCCCTGCTTCATAAGCCTCCTACATCATCCATACATTGTGCTCCTGTGCAGACAGAAGACCATTTCTTTTTACTATGCAGAGGGAATTGGGGACATACAGCATACTAGAATGCTGTAAAGAGGGCTTACAGGTGCTTTTTGTACTTTAAACTGGAAAACCTGGTGACAGATTTTGTTTAAAAATTGGCTCAAACCTTACAGAGAATAACTGCTAAAGACACTAATGTACAGATTACTCGAAAAAATGGAAGAACAACAATAATTAATCATGGCCATAGTCTTGATATATTGATCTATTCTTGTCTTTATGAGAAAGTTTTAGTTCAATTTTAGCTATTGGGATACATATAACTTTGATCACATCCTCAGTGTCACACTTCTCCCACCCCTACTTGTCATCATTGATAAGTGATAACGTGTGGTCCGTAGTGTCCACCACAACATGTCAATTTCCTCATGCAGAGGGGTTTTTCTCCAGAGTGACATCACTGCACAAGAGGTGATTGGATAACATGCTGATTGCAGTCATTTGTTGCATCTCTCTAAAAGACCTTATATCACACACAAGGTGACTGCTCACCAAACGGCAAATAGAGAAATAGGCTACGGTAACTTGAACTTTTGCACTCTTAACTCCACAAACCCAATAGCAAACATAGGAAAAATAAACTTGACTAAGGCTGATTTCTTATCAGCTATAGGGAGGATCAAGGTTACCACATACCTTTAATAGCTGGTTTCACTGACGGATATTTCTCCTCTCCCATATGTTTAAATTCTCAGTTGGCAAAGTGATATAAGGCAATAGTGACAGGTGATCTCCCATGAGAATTTAGGATAAGGAATGTCAAAATACAACATGCCTGATCATTCCTTTCCCATTATCTGTTATTGGGGAATAGTTGGCATAGCCCATATATGCTTATATGTATGTGGGTGCCTTAGGCTAAAAAAAAAGTGCTGGGCTATTATATATAATAGCATAAAAATCATTATATTTACACATACTAGAATTGCTTTTTTATCTGAAAATGTTAACAGTTGCCTTTCATCACTTGGGACATATAATTCCCTGTAATTCAATGCAAAATAGCATGTTGTCTTTTTTTCTAAGTAACATTTTAAGTGTTTGCAAGTCATATTTACACCCAAAGTGACAGTTTTTACCAAAGCATGAATGCATATGTGTAAATATAAAATGATGTGATTGCATTTTCACACAATAAAGCAGCTCCATATGTCTTCTACAAATATAAAGAAATGAACCTTCTAACAATTAATAAACCTTTATTTGGAAACTATAACAATATAATTTAAGTGATCTCATTGATCGATTATGCAAAAAAAAAGCTTGCTCCCACTGTGCTGGCATATGCGTAGACAGTAACAAAGGCAATCTTTTTCTACAAATTATATTTATATTTACCCACGGCAAATCAGAAAACAGGCATTTTTTAAGGCAAAAGTATGATAAAGGAAGGATGAAGAAGTGCATTCAGAGTTTTTATCTACTGGGTTGTAGCTGGTGTAAGAAGGAAGACTGAGCTGCAGGTACCTCTCCTGTGATGGGTCCGGAACTGTTGGGGCTGTCTCTTCTGCTGTCCGGGGAAAGAATAAAAGACAAATGTCCTTACCCGGAAGCAGGGGGCATGGCTAGGCCGCAGCGCACACAGAAGCAGTCAGTTTTGGCGCGAACAGGCAACTAGCGGCAGGCAAAGGAGACTGCTCCGTCTTCTGAGCACCGGCGCTGCGAAGGGCCTTGTGCGCTGGCTCTCGCTGCCACTTGCGGGATCATTGAGAAGAAAGGTGCTGTGCGCTCCAGTACTGTGAGCACAGTGGGCGTGCAGAGTAGAGGAGGCCGGGTACCGGGGAGATATCTGCAGCCCTCTTTGTCAGTGAACCCTCGGCAGGTGCACCCAGGAACTGAGAGACGCTTTGGCCCTCTTTACTTCGGCCACAGCAATTCATGGACTAGGGGCTCAGCGGAAGGTACAGGACCCAGACCGCTGCCGCCAGAAGATGGACCGCCGTGTGAAGGTTTCATCTCTGGACATCATTCCAGCCGTGGCTGACACTGCAACTCCCTGCAGAATCATCTGCCATGGAGGAGTACCAGGGACACGATAAGTTATTTCTAAAAAGACTGTTCTCATTCTGCACTGACTGTTCTACATATTTTCCTCTTAGGCTACGTTCACATTAGCGTTGTGCGGCGCAGCTTCGGGTGCAGCCGCAGCGATGCATGCGTCATGCACCCCTATATTTAACATGGGGGGCGCATGGACATGCGTTGTCTTGCATTTTGTGACGCATACGCAACTGTCAGGGTGCAGAGGACGCTGCATGATGCAGTTTTTTCTGCGCCAAAAATCATGCAAAAAATGAACGCATGCGTCACAAAACGCTGCGTTGTGCATGTGTTTTGCATGCGTTGTGCGTTGCGTCGCAGACGCTGCGCCTCACAATACAAATGTGAACGTAGCCTTAATCATTTGTCTCCCTGCATGGTGTAAATCCCTTGTTCAATTAAACTGTTTAATTTTTTAACTCTTGCTCTACCTTCAGTCTGTCAATGCATTCCGCAACCTGCTAACACTGGGACAGTAACTTTTATGTGGATTGCTATTTGCCGACGGGTTGTTCGATTTCGTGCTCATGCTTTGAGAAGTTTAATTGTTTCACTTAATGGGTAGTGAAGAAGGAATCCGGTTTGGAATCAGTCTTATACTACTTACATGACTTATTGTGTATTGTGTCGTCTGGGTCCCCAGTTTGTTTGGTGCTTCTGCGGACAGTTCATTAGGTTACTTCTCGTTTTGGCTTTCCTCTGGCTCCAGAAAAAATGGAGGGCCCTTCGACGGTCTTAAAGTTCTTGTTTTGGCTTTAGACTCTCTTAAAATGGAATGCCAGTTACCAACTGATAAATTGTTGGATTTGAAGGTCTGCTTGCAGGAGGCTTTGCAGACCAAAAAAAAAATAGAATTGTCTTCTGGGCAGGCTTAATTTTGCTTGCAGAATACTGCCCATGGGTAGAGTTTTTTCGCGGAGGTTGGCTCAGTCTATGGCGAGCATTAAGCACCCATTGCATTTTGTGAGGTTGAAAGCATAGCACAAAGCAGATTTAGCTGTGTGGGCAGATTTTCTTTATTTCTATAATGGAAGATATAGAAAACAGGAGTAGAGAGAAAGGAGAGTCAGCTCATCTGGTACGTTGATACAGCATCAGTTAGATGGACAATCGCATGGAAAAGTCCTGTCCAGGGCTGGAATGCATACAATAGAAAAAAGAATTTCCAGCAAAACATAAGTCCTTTTCTTTCTTAAAACTTCACATTTATTCCTTGGATTAAAAAGGTAAGTGCATAAGACAGGCCACAGATATGAACAGGACTGACATGTTTTGGCAGTCACACCATAATCATGGTGTATCATTATGTGCTGTGCAGGTGTAAAAAGTAGAAGTGGAATAGACCACATGACCAGAATGGACAATCCCATGTCATACCAAATACGCAAGTCACCAAGAGGTACATACTAAAAAACATACAAATATTAATTATATTGTAAGATGACATCTTGTCTGATATTAATAGTGGTTTGCTTGTCTGCAATTTAAATATCCAAAATGATTCTCTGTTTAGAATTTTTCTTTGGAATTCTCCACCCCTTATAGGTTTTTAGACTTTTTCTATAAAATAGAAAGACAATGTGAAAACATCCCCACTGTGCACACTATGGAAGTGTTTATACGCCGCAGAAATGTTAACCGCACTAGCACTATTTACATCAGAACTGTCTTCATATTTGTTTCTTTAAGCTGCCAATAATGCACACTATCTATTGTATCTTATACTGTGTGCATTCTATGATAAAAATAATGCTCGCAGTATTAAATTTGGAAAGTTTTTTATGGGAAAAACATGAACCCATTGGGTAAGATGTAAAATGTCTCCAGGATAATGTGTAACTTTTTGATATCTTCTATCATATAGACCCCTCAAAGTAACTTCAAATCTGAGGTGGTCCCTAAAAGAATGGTTTTGTTAATTTTGTTGGAAAAATGAGAAATCGCCGGTCAACTTTTAACCCTTAACTTCCTAACAAAAAATAGTTTGCTTCAAAGATTGTACTGATGTAAAGTAGACATGTGGGAATTGTTATTTATGAACTATTTTGTGTCCCATATTTCTGTGAATTAAAGGGCATAAGAATTCAAAGTTTTAAAATTGCTAAATTTTCTAAATATAAAACCAAATTTCTGTTTTTTTCACAAATAAATGCAAGTTATATCGAAGAAATTTTACCACTAACATGAAGTACAACATGTCATGAGAAAACACTCTCGGAATCAGTAGGATCCATTGAAGCATTCTAGAGTTATTACTTCATAAAGTGGAAAAATTGGCTTGGTCATTAACATACAAACCACCTTGGAGGTTAATGATAGTAACATTTTGGTGGTACTGTGGACTATACTGTGTAGAGAAGGTAATGGATTTATGAGACTTATTAATATATCTGCTGTTCTTCTTGTGCTCTATTAAAAAAAAATTATCTCGGTAATCGGTCCACCGTATTGCATGCTCTAATAAGAGACAATTCTGGGTAACCCTGCTTTTTTAGTTTATACAGTTGTATATTGGATTCATTCTTATCTGGGAGTACAAATGTGCAGTTCTGCTTAGTTCTAGTTAATTCGCCAACTGGTATGTTTCTGATTGTATGAGCGGAATGGCAGTGAAATGTTAACTGGAATGGAAGGATATATGCTTATAATGTCATATGCGAGCCCTTTGTATCTAGTATCCCACTGATATTCATCAAAAAAATTGATTACTGCCTTAGTGTCTCTAACATAACCAGGTATTTCCACTACCAGTGGTTGGAGGCGGTGATCCACCCATGCACTCAATCTTTGAGAAAATTATCCAATTCCTAGAACAAATTGGTCTAAAGGGGAAGGGAAACTTTAAGTATTTTTGGGAGCACATGGTATAGGGGAGTAACTGATGATTCAACATATATTCAGCTATTATTTTTAGCAATTGCTCCCATACCAACACCTTCTCCAATTAGATTGAGAAGCTTCACACTGCATTGTTAGTTTTTTTAATTTATTAGATAAGGGGTTTCAATGGGGATTTTTTTTTGTCATATGGGACTATAGTCACGCATTCCAAAGTCAAGCTAGCCTTGCATCTTTTGCTTAAATTGTTGAAAATTGAAAAGACAGCATTTGTAAAGAAGAAATCTTTTTAACCCAGATTAAAAGTTATATTTTATTTCACATTCTTTGCTATATCTGAGTCCCAAAACAATTAGCAGAGGTCCTGGAAGCTGTAGACAGGTAGCATAGGTCCTGGAAACTACAGGCAGGTATCAGAGGTCTTGAAAGTTAGGAAGCAGTAGCAGAGATCCCTGAAGGCGGACATATAGCAGAGGTCTTGGAAGACCAAGAACAGGTAGCAGATGTACTGGAAGTCGCAGGTGGATAGAAGACATCCTGGAAGCCACTGGTGGACACACAGCAGAGGTCCTGGTAGACCAGGAACAGGTAACAGACAGAACTGTGGAGTAACTATTAAGTCTAAATACCAAGACACAGGTATGCGTCTTGGTAGGCCTCGTTTATGCAGAGGCAGATGATCACATGGATGAAATCACGCCCGGCCATCTTCAAAGCCTGACGTGAAGCACAACAGAGTTCATCGGATAGGAGTCAGGGGAGCACAGTCCGAATCTGGGAAAGTTGCATATCACTGAATATCAAGTTTAATTCAGAAGACAAAACTGAGGTGTAGAGAATTAATTTTAGGCTTTACTCATATTTCAGTATTTGGTAAGTATTTTATCAGCATGTGTAAGCTAAAAATCAAGAGCAGAACTGACAGAGAGAAAAGCTTAAGTCCTGTGGCTAAAATTCATGGTCCAAGTTTGTACAGGTTGTGTTAGTCTCCTGTACCGAGCTCAATAGTGTCAACATATGTGGCTGTTAAGTTCAGGTCAGGAGACCAGTAGGCAAGTCCAGACATTACAGTCCGTACTCAAACCATAAATGTCGGATGTGTCCACTTGCTTTTTTTCCTGCCAATACTGATGAAATAATCACCATAACATTCTGACATGTGAATAAAGCCTTCATTTAAATACCAGATGCAACAACAAATCCACCGTGGCTGTACTCATACCTCCAATGCTATGAGTTTGGTTTGGTACAACCACGGAGTTAAAGGTGAAACATCGGGAATGCGGACATTTCAATTTGGGTACAAAACACTCATCTACGTAAAACTTGATGATGGCCATGATGACTGGCAAGCAGCGCTGCCAAAATTAAGAAACAGCTGAAAATAAATCTATAACAAATTAGCAGAAGAGGATAAGGAATGTGCATTAAAATGACTTTTTATTTATTTTAGTGGGAAATAGGAATAAATAATAGGTGACTTCCAAGGTTATTTAGAAACCATAGGGGAGGTAGGTTTATTCTAAGTATAAGATAAGAAAAAGAACAAATTCTAATACTTTAATTTATAGGTAAAACAAAATGCAACACAGGTTTCCGCTCAGGCCAAAAAGAACCCAGTCCAAGATGTCTTTTAAAGACGTGTTCCACAACAACAAAACGTTTTTCTTATTAGATCACAGAAAACGGATCAGAAATTGTTGCCAATTGCAGCCTCAATAGTTTACGTTTCCATAGATTTTAATAAAAAAAATGTTTTATACAATGAACATAAAGTGTGGGAAGAGTATACAGCAAGTCATGATCCAAAACTGTTCTAAAATTGATGCAAGTGAAGAAATAGACTTAAGCTACAAATATGCACACATTTACATGTGTATATTTACAAGTAGCATTGCAAGCTGTAGGAGGACTTATCTGTTCAGATGCAGAAAGAAAAAAGGTTTGTTTAAAAAAGATAATCTACAAAGCAATGCTTACTTTCAGACACAGTGTAGGAATCCATCTGCGAGTCAAAGTCAAAATCAGGTAAAACCACACTTTTGTAGAATTTGTGCCTCTCAATGAAAGCAAAAGTGGTGGGGAAACAATGTTAATTCAGGCTACTATTACAAAGAGATTACCGTATATACACGAGTATAAGCCGACCCGAGTATAAGCCGAGACCCCTAATTTTGCCACAAAAAGCTGGGAAAGCTTATAGACTCGAGTATAAGCCTAGGGTGGGAAATGCAGCAGCTACTGGTAAATTTCAAAAATAAAAATAGATACCAATAAAAGTAAAATTAATTGAGTCTTCAGTAGGTTAAGTCTTTTTGAATATCCATATTGAATAAGGAGCCCCATATAATGCTCCATACAGTTCATGATGGGTCCCATAAGATGCTCCATATTAAAATATGCCCCATATAATGCTGAATAAAAGGTTAATGATGGCCCCATAAGATGCTCCATAGAATATTATGCCCCATATAATGCTGCACAAAGGTTGATGGCCCCATAAGATGCTCCATAGAATATTATGCCCCATATGCTGCTCCATAAAGGTTGATGGCCCCATGAGATGCTCCATAGAAAATTATGCCCCATGTAATGCTGCACAAAGGTTGATGGCCCCATAAGATGTGCCATAGAATAATATGCCCCGTATGCTGCTGCTGCTGCTGCAATAAAAAAAAAATGACACACTCACCTCTCGTCGCTGGGAGCCAGATGCCAGTTTCACTGGCTCAGGCCCCCGACACTTGCGATATTCACCTGTGAACATGTGCTTACAAAGTGCAGGCACACCAACTTATATTGAAGTTCATCTTTTTGGGTGTTTGTTTCAAGTTTTTGCACTGTGTTCAAATAAGGACATGGCCTCCCTTTTGTTTGAGCTAGATATTACATTTTTTTTGCTCTCCATGGCTGAGTATTCATTAGTCGGGGCTCTCGATCCTACTCAGCCCATATTCAGAACATATGGTAAGATTTTAATGCTAGAGGTCTGGACCATCCCGAATAAGGTCACCTTGATGTGGTGGGATAACTTTTATATTTTTTTGCTCAAAATCACATTAACTAAGTACCCTATGTTATTTTCATGCACTATAATAATCTTTATATTTATATAGCACTAACATATTCTGCAGCGCTTTACAGACATTATCATCACTGTCCCCAAAGGGGCTCACAATCTAAATTCCCTATCAGTATGTCTTTGGAATGTGGGAGGAAACCGGAGTGCCCGGAGGAAACCCACGCAAACACGGAGAGAACATACAAACTCTTTGCAGATGTTGTCCTTGGTGGGATTTGAACCCAGGACTCCAGCGCTGCAAGGCTGCAGTGCTAACCACTAAGCCACTAAGCCACTATGCTGCCCCACTATTGCCATTTATTTATTTACTACAGGGTACTTGCTCATTTTGTTTTTATCTTAGGTTCGCACTGAGTGTACAGAATGATAAGGTCAGAAACCCCCCGTAAATATCCGCTGACCGACTGCCATCTCTCTTAATAGGTGCAGAGAGTCTACAGCATCAAAAGTTCATTTTGGGAATGTAGCCTAAGGCTTGGCTCACACGTTGCGCTTTTTGCAGGTCTTTTTTATACATAGTTTAAGTTTCATTTTTATTGCTGCATTTTTGTAAAGGCATATTTGTATCTTGTGCATTAAAAAAATAAATACAAATTCTGATTAAACTTAATCAGGTTTTGTCACCAAAAACGCAACCTGATGCCTGCATTTTTTGTAGTGTTTTTTTTTTCTTAGGAAAATGCCAGCTGATTTTCTCACGCTGAAGAGTTCATTTTAGTTCAGGCCTCCAGGGAGCTCAGCTTTGGTGACGTCACCACTAGTCACCAAAGTTCCACTCCCAGCCTTTCATTCATTCACCAGTAGTTTACAGTCAGGAGCGGTCACATTAGCAGTGCTCCTGGGTGGTAATCTGTAAATTCCCCTAGATATGGATTACTACGTGGGTCTGACTGTACGCCGGACAGGAATGGTATATTGTTGGTTTATTTTTTTGACTTTTTTTCCAGGAGATCGAGGGCTTTGCTTGGAATGGCAGAGTAATAAAGATGGAAAAAAATTGTATATTTTTTATTTCATTAAAAGACTTTTTTCTAACTGTGTGGTGTGTTTGATCAACCCTTTAACAACTATAGGATTAGTAATGGATAGGTGTCTTATTGACACCTCTCCATTACTAAGCCAGCTTAATGTCACCTTACAATAGGAAGGTGACATTGACCCCTCATTACCCCACTTGCCACAGCTACAGGTCGAGTGGGAAGAATCGGGCAAAGCTCCAGAACTGGTCCATCTAATAGATATGCCTTTTCTGGGCAGCTGCGGACTGCTTTTTTTAGGCTTGGGGGCCATATCCATGGCCCCTTACCAGCTTGAGAATAGCAGCCTGCACCTGTGAGTTTTGCCGGGTTGGTTGCAAAATATAGGGGGGACCCCACATCGTTTTTTTTCTTTCATTCATTCTCCCCTGCTCGCGCTGCTGCCCGCCGAGCAGGGGAGAACGCATGACAGCCGGCTTCAGCACCACAAGCAGGGGAACCGCAGCTTACAGTAGCGCTGCTTCCCCCGCTGCTGTCCATGCGCACGGAGGACAGTGTACACTGTTCTCCGTGTGCATGTGTGCGGGACATTTGGAGGGCCATGTGTCCGGGTAAAAACAGACATGTTTGCGAATTTTGTACATGGACACACAGTCTGTCAAAACACGATAACATCTGTATAGACCCATTCACTTGAATGGGTCTAAGTGTGTCAGTGTCTCCAGTACATGAGAAAACTGTCACTACACGCACCAGACGCACTGACGTGTGAAACCGGCCTAAGGCTGGTTTCACACGTCAGTGGCTCCGGTACGTGTGGTGACAGTTTTCTCATGTACCGGAGACACTGACTCATGTAGACACATTGAAATCAATGTTTCTCTGCACATGTCAGCGTGTTTTCACGGACCGTGTGTCCGTTTGAAAAACACGGAGACATGTCAGTGTTTGTGGGAGCGTACGTATCACACGGACCCATTAAAGTCAATGGGTCCGTGTAAAACACGTACCGCACACGGATGCTGTCCGTGTGCCGTGCAGGAGACAGCGCTACAGTAAGCGCTGTCCCCCCAGCTTGTGGTGCTGAAGCCGCCATTCATTTCTTCTCTCCAGCAGCGTTTGCTGGAGAGAAGGAATGAAAAATCATTGTTTTTTTATTTTTTTTGTGTTTAAAATAAAGATCCTTGTTACCACCCCCCTCCCACCCCCTGTGCGCCCGCCCGCTGGAAATAAAATACTCACCCGGCTCCCTCAATGCTTCCTCTCAGCGCCGCAGCTTGTCCTGTATGAGCGGTCACGTAGTGCCGCTCATTACAGTGATGAATATGCGGCTCCACCTCCCATAGGGGTGGGGCCGCATGTTCATCACTGTAATGAGCGGTACCACGTGACCGCTCATACAGGAAGAAGCTGCGACGCTGAGAGGAAGCATCGAGGGAGCCGGCGAATGCTGCTGGGAAGAAGGAATGAACTCCGGCTTCAGCACCAGATGCAGGGGACAGCGCTTATCTCTAGCGCTGTCTCCTGCACGGTCTGTGTGGTACCCAGTCGGCACACGGGCGGCACATGGCTGCCGCACGTGTGCCACACTGATGTGCCACGTGAGCACACGGACACGGATAACTCCGGTACCGATTTTTCCGGTACCGGAATTATCTGGACGTGTGGAACAGGTTAAGGTTGAAGGAAGACTTTAAGTCCATCTAGTTCAACCCATAACCTAACATGTTGATCCAGAGGAAGGCAAAAAAAAACCATGGGGCAACACTAAGCTCCACATTGGGAAAAAAAAATTCCTTCCCGACTCCACATCAGAATAGTTCCCTGGATCAACGCCCTATCAAGGAATCTAGTGTATATAACCTGTAACATTATACTTTTTAGAAGGGCATCCAGTCCCTTCTTAAATTTTAGTAATGAATCACTCATTACAACATCAGACGGCAGAGATACATCCCCATCAGAAGAAGCTAATGCGAAACGTGCGTCGGGACGATTCTGCCAACCAGGTCATGTATACCCCTTGAATTTAGCTGATTTGCCTCCTCCCTCATGTCTAGCTGACTATTGTAAACCTTCAGTAGCATGCCTGCACTTTAGCCACTGCACCTTAGTTATCCTTATTTGATTGCATCCATATGTAGTAGCTTGGTTTTGCACCTCACAATATGGTTTTGTCTCTGCAAGTAGTCTAAAGCATATTTTGCACTAATATTGAACATTATTTAGAACTATGCACTTTAATGTTATTTATTGACTTTGGATAAAGAGATAGCAAGCAATCTTATAACTATATATGTAGACAATTTGGCTGTGAGGAGCCACAAAGGCTTTTACATAGAGCCATAAGCTATATGGACATTTAAATAGAGCTGTATGGAAAACTATTTTCCTTATTTATGTGTCTATGCCTTATGAATAGTGTTGAGCGATACCGTCCGATACTTGAAAGTATCGGTATCGGAAAGTATCGGCCGATACCGGCAAAGTATCGGATCTAATCCGATACCGATACCCGATACCAATACAAGTCAATGGGACTCATGTATCGGACGGTATTCCTGATGGTTCCCAGGGTCTGAAGGAGAGGAAACTCTCCTTCAGGCCCTGGGAACCATATTAATGTGTAAAATAAAGAATTAAAATAAAAAATATTGCTATACTCACCTCTCCGACGCAGCCTGGACCTCACCGAGGGAACCGGCAGCGTTCTTTGCTTAAAATGCGCGCTTTTCCTTCCTTCCGTGACGTCACGGCTTCTGATTGGTCGCGTGCCTCCCATGTGGCCGCGACGCGACCAATCACAGCAAGCCGTGACGTAATTTTCAGGTCCTTCTAGGCATTCAGTATTTTAAAATTACGTTCCGGCTTTGTGATTGGTCGCGTCGCGGTCACATGGGCGACGCGACCAATCACAAGCCGTGACGTCACGGGAGGCAGAAGACGCGCGCATTTTTAAAATTACGTCACGGCTTGTGATTGGTTGCGTGCCGCCCATGTGACCGCGACGCGACCAATCACAGCAAGCCGTGACGTAATTTCAGGTCCTGATGCCTATTTCTGCATTCAGGACCTGAAATTACGTCACGGCTTGCTGTGATTGGTCGCGTCGCGGTCACATGGGCGGCACGCGACCAATCAGAAGCCGTGACGTCACGGAAGGAAGGAAAAGCGCGCATTTTAAGCAAAGAACGCTGCCGGTTCCCTCGGTGAGGTCCAGGCTGCGTCGGAGAGGTGAGTATAGCAATATTTTTTATTTTAATTCTTTATTTTACACATTAATGTTGTATTTTACACATTAATGTTGTTTCGATACCGATACCTGATACCACAAAAGTATCGGATCTCGGTATCGGAATTCCGATACAGCAAATATCGGCCGATACCCGATACTTGCGGTATCGGAATGCTCAACACTACTTATGAATGTTATATTGAATAGCAAATTTGACTGACATATGAGTCCAAAAGCACTATTTGCAAAGAGAATTTTATAACATTGATTAACATTCAAGAAAGCTTTGCTCCATATATAAGGTAGCCCTTTTTGAGGAACCTTAGAGAGAAAAAATTCTTTATATGCTCTGGATATTTATCCATTTTTTGAATATGCTTATGGCATGGATATAGTACTTCCTGTGTTCCCAGGTCCATATGTGTGTATTCATCCACTGAATCTTTTTAAACAGTTGTGTGTTAATATTTGTTAAATGAAAATTTTTTTGAATTTTTACGTGGCATGTGCTTCAGTGAAGCCCCGCCCCCGGCCGCACCTCCGCCTATAGCTCCGCCTACTTCTGCATGCGGCCCGCATGCGACCTCCGTACCTATCTTTAACATTAGGTACGCAGGTCGTGCGGCTGTTTGCAGATGCTGCCGCATGCGTCGTTTTGACGATGCGGTGACCAGCGTAGGACGCAGCCTGTAGCATTTTTTTTTTTTCCGCATCGTCAAAACGACGCATGCGGCAGCATCTGCAAACAGCCGCACGACCTGCGTACCTAATGTTAAAGATAGGTACGGAGGTCGCATGCGGGCCGCATGCAGAAGTAGGCGGAGCTAGCAGCGGAGGTGCGGCCGGGGGCGGGGATTCACTGAGGAAGTCCGCAGCCTGCCGCACATCAGGGAAACGCTAATGTGAAAGTAGCCTAACATTTATCCCCATTAAAGCTCATTTGCCATTTATCAGCCCAAGCTTCTAGCTTACATAAATCTTACTGTAATGTTAAATTGCCTATTTCTGCATTCAGGACCTGAAATTACGTCACGGCTTGCTGTGATTGGTCGCGTCGCGGTCACATGGGCGGCACGCAACCAATCACAAGCCGTGACGTAATTTTAAAAATGCGCGCGTCTCCTGCCTCCCGTGACGTCACAGCTTGTGATTGGTCGCGTCGCCCATGTGACCGCGACGCGACCAATCACAAAGCCGGAACGTAATTTTAAAATACTGAATGCCTAGAAGGACCTGAAAATTACGTCACGGCTTGCTGTGATTGGTCGCGTCGCAGCCACATGGGCGGCACGTGACCAATCAGAAGCCGTGACGTCACGGAAGGAAGGAAAAGCGTGCATTTTAAGCAAAGAACGCTGCCGGTTCCCTCGGTGAGGTCCAGGCTGCGTCGGAGAGGTGAGTATAGCAATACTTTTTATTTTAATTCTTTATTTTACACATTAATGTTGTTTCGATACCGATACCCGATACCACAAAAGTATCGGATCTCGGTATCGGAATTCCGATACCCGCAATTATCGGCCGATACCCGATACTTGCGGTATCAACACTATCGCTCATGGTAATTCTGCCTCATATCACCTGTCTTATCTATGTTTTTTTTTTTTTTTTTGGGGGGGGGGGTTCTGTGCTATGTTGTGCATAAATATGTGATTCTTCAGAATTTCTTTTAGTCTTTATCTGATGAAGAGACCTGAGTGGTCTCGAAAGCTTGCAATTTGCTACCATCTTTTCAGTTAGCCATTAAAAGGTATCAACCACTGAGGACTCTCAATTCTAAATATTTTTCAACTTTTCTGAGTAATTTTTGCTCTTTTTTAGTGACTTTAGTATGTGTGCTTTATTATCTATACATTGTAAGACACTATTTTTTAAGTTATCATTTTTTTAAGTCGTTTTTTTTTTCCTAAACAACTTTGTTTGTCCAGACATGTGAAACAGATTCATAAAATGTGACAGCAAATACTGCATCTCATTTCAGTCCCTGCTAGAAGTAAAGGAGGAGTTTTCAATTTTGGTTTTGTTTTTTTTGCGACCTATTGATAGATTTGTGATTTTTTTAGTGCAAAACAAGTCATGTACAAGTCATTTGCTACAAAGCACAATGTAAATTTGACACTTTCACCCACAAATTGCTCCACAGTTCTGCACCGCCCTACATCTTCGCCTTCATCTTGGTCTATCACACTACCCGTGCCCACCATTTTACTAATGATTTAATACTAACATCCTCCATAATGTGAACGTCTCCATAACTTCTCTTAAGCTGTGCCTTTTCTCCAGAATGCACTACCCTGAATGATCTGGTTTATTCCCAGTATGTATAATTTTAAGCTTGCTCTAAAACCACATTTCTATAGACTGGCCTATATACTCACCTAACTAATCTAACTAACTATTCCCTATTCTCCCTTCCCAACTTTTCCTCAGAATCTGGTCCCTCCTGCCATCTGTTCCCACACCCTCCATAGCACTTAATTTATTATTATTCTTTGCTTATACAGTAAATTATCATATTCCGCAGCGCTTTTCAGACATTAACATATTTGTCCCCATTGGGTCTCACAATCTAAATTCCCTATGAGTATGTCTTTAGGATGTGGGAGGAAATCTCACCAAGGTCAATATCTGCAAGAAGTTTATATGTCCTCCTCGTGTTTGCGTGCATTTCATCTGGGTTCTCTGGTTTCCCCCTACACCCAAACACATAGACATAGGGAATTTATACTGTGAGCCCCAATGGGGACAGTGATGATGAAGTCTGTAAAGTGTTGTGGAATTAATGGCACTATAGAAACAAAACGTTGTAAAAGTAGAAAGTTCACAATCAGTATACTGTATATAGTTCATTATCACATAATAATGCATTTACTTGGACGATACAGAGCTGTTACAATAAAATGACATTGCATTAATGAAGATCAACAGTCCAATATGGTATTCTGTATATGTGACATAACCATTAATGAGATACAGTAATCGTGTATATAATGAAACATGTAGCACACCGTATCTCTGCTCAAATAGCTCTACTGAAATTCTGTATCTATAGGAAAACTGGGTGTAATATGTAGCATTTGATAAAATTACCATTGCAATAATATTTGGGAAATGTGCAATTAGAGTTCCAAATACAGTAATGAAAATGTTACAATAATAACTTTCCGGTCTGCATTGTTCTTTATCGCTGTTTTGAATCTGGAAATAACTTAATACAATTGCAGATTTAGACACATTAGCTTTATCAATAAAAGAGTGGAATCTACTGAAATAAGTGTTGATTCTTTATTATCATGTTGTGCATGGTACATGGAGGCACTGGGAAGGTTCAGTTTAACCAACCGCTTAAAAAGTTTTCGATCAGTCTGTGTGTGTCCTGTGGTTCTCCGCAGTCTGGAGATCAGGCCCAGGCTGTTGTTGTACTGGAGCTCCACTCTGTGGTCTTTTCTTGACCTCAGCTGGACAGATTTACAAGCAAATAGAGTGGGAAAGCAATGAATGAATTTCCAGAGAGATTACATAATAACACATTCATTCTCATCAGATCATGTACAGAAAACAAGTATAGTGACACAAAAATAAAACTATGGGGCTGATTTTATGGCGTAAAAGCTTTAAAAAGTTGCAGTTTTTTTTTAATGCAATGCTGTTGTTGCGACTTTTGGTGTTTTCTCGCCTGCACTAGACCAGTCCTGATGAATCAGCCCCTATGACTATATGTTAGTGGAGAATAAGATCACCTCAGGATAGGGATCACCACCATGATTGGTCTGCTCACATGTACAGTATACCCTAACTACATTACTACATTTTTCTTAGTTAGACAATGATGTTTTCACTCCATTGCTGTGCTGCTACTTGTAATTCTGAAACCAAAGAGAGCAGTCAAAAACCCTGCTATCTTCATATGTAATTCCTATATTCTGGTTAGCTACTGAAAGCCCCACCCCGTGGCGCAGTATAGGGGGGGGGTCGCATGGGAACACGGACCCTATTATTTTGTAATGATAATTTGAATTATATTGAATTCTTCATTAAGTGTATTTATTTCACTGTTTTTCTCTTTAAGTCAGAGATCAATTTTTTCTGTCAGTTTCCTGTTTTTTTTCTGGTTATAGCTGGTTGGTAGTGGTGCCATTTTACTGCTTGCTGATTGGCAGTTTGAAAAAGGGCGGGAAGATTATTCATTGCTGATTGGCAGTTTGAAAAAGCAAGAAGAGTATTCTATATTTAGTTTGAGATTCCCCCCCAGTTTTGCTCATTACAGCTACTGTGAAGAAAGAAGATCCCACCCTCCCTCCCTATTTTAAGTCATTCTCCTTTTGTCGTGCTTGTTTATTTGTGGGTAAAATCACCCTGTATACGGGCGGATTGGTTCGGTAAAAAGTTTGATGGTTTTTTAGTTTACCATTTATTATTATTTATCATGTAACCCTGAATAAACAACCCGGCCATTGTTCTCCAACTTGAGTGTCTGAGTCTTTATTTATTATGGGTTCTGTGTTACCATGTGTCCCTCACATTTTGGGCTCATACTCATATGCGAGAAACTTGGATGAGTCTCGAATATCAATACCCGGCACTGCATGTATTGCTTCGTGGCCGCACGCTCCGATCCTGAGTGCCGGGTGCAGTGCCGGGTATTGATGTGAGAGACTCATTCGAGTTTCTCTCATGTGAGTATGAGCCCTTAAGGGTATGTTCCCATGGTCAGTAAATGCTGCGGGTTAGATGCTGCGTACATCCGCAGCGTCCAACCTGCAGCGGCCAGATGTTACAGCATAGTGGATGGGATTTCCGCTTCCCTGCGGAGACAGACATGCAGCACGTCTTTTGAGACCGCAGCATGTCATTTTATCTTGTGGAGACACTCAGTGTCCGCAAGATAAATTTCCCGTCCAATGTATCCAATGCGTTCAAAAGCCGGCCGTGCTTTGCACGGAGCGGACATGTGCTGCATCCAAAGCGCTGCCGGTTCCTGACCTTGGAAACATACCTTAACAAGCAAAGTTAACATTCGTGCCAGTGCAATCTGATTTTTTTTATCGGATTGCACTCGTCTGATTACTTCTCAAGTGGGAGTGAGCCCTAAAACAAAAACTCCTACCTTGATTTTCATGCATGTCTTAATGAGGGAGAGTGTTGGAGTCAGAGTCTTCCTGATTCATTAAGACTATGTTCCCACTATGAGCTTTAGAGGTTGCAGGTTTTCTGCACCATTTTTTAATCCATTTTTTAATTGCAGCATAACAAAACTCACCAAAAACTCATCGTGGAAACGTGGCCTAAGGCCATATGCACACATTCGGTATTTGGTGAGTTTTTTTTGCCTCAGTATCTGTAAGGTAAAACCAGGATGAAAAAACAGAAGTGGTGACATGTTTCTTTCTGTTAGACCTGGGTCACACTTGCGAGTGCAATGCGAGAAACTTGCACAAGTCTCTCTCAATAAATTCCCGGTACTGCCGATGGCACTCGGGACCGGAGCGTTCAGCTGCATAGAAATACATGCAGCCCCACACTCCGGTCCCGAGTTTCGGCGGCAGCGCCAGATATTGATGCCAGAGACTCGTGCGAGTTTCTCGCATTGCACTCGCAAGTGTGACCCTGGCCTTATACTTTTCCTTTGATTGTTTCACTCCTGATTTTAGCTTACAAATACTGTGGTAAAATACCAAATTCTGTGCTTGTGAACGTGGCCTAACAGGTGCACACCTTATAATGAATCGGGAGTGTTTGACGAGTCATGTACAGAAGCTGTGCTGTCACTCCTATGCCTTGCCTCCATCCTACCCCTGCTCCACCCATTTTGGAAAAACTGTTTCATTGAATTAGGACCTCTATCTCAAGAAGCAGCAAGCACCTTGTTCATATGGTGAGTGGTGAAAGCATTCAGCAAGTGGATTAGCTATTATTTAATTAATACGCAGATTGAAAACTACAAAATAGTCTCTATTCAGATGGCAGAACCACAGAGGTTTTCCTAAACTAAGCCACCTCAGCAAACTAGCAGTCTTGCCATGATTTTTGAGGCAGCTCCGCAGTCCGCATCTTCACTCTGTACTTTCAACTAGATAGACGGTGGCTTATTTCAACCAATAAAAGAAACAATGCAAGACTGAATGTGTGCACAGCATTGTCAGTTTTACAATGCTGTGCACTATGTGCATTTTTTGTGGTGGTTATGCAGCGCTTTTTTCAGGTGGAATCTGCCTGAAAAAGACATTGGGTGCATACACGCTTCAGTTAAGGCTATGTGCCCATGATGAGTTTTTCATTGAAAAAAAAATGTGGCATCTTACAGTTGCAGCAAACTGAATGAGATTTATAGAAATCTGACATCTCACTGTTCTTTTTCACTCAGTGTAAACTGAATGGCGGCATGTGTTTGAAATCCACAACGTGTCAATCTCTCTTGCGGGTACGCTTAATTTTTTGTGCAGATTTTCCCCTTAGATGTGGAAGTTCTGCAGTAAATAAAGCATATTCGCCTTTAGTGCATTTCCACAGCAGGAAACACATGTAGTCTGCAGATGACTGTGTCAATAAGGTTTTGTCAAAGCCGAATATCAAGAATAATCCAAAACAAAGCAGCTTTGTGTAAAGTATGATACCCCAAAAAGACACAAAAAACGCAGTGACAAGAACGTATGTAAAAAAAACTGCACTCAAAGATGCAATGAAAAAAACAAGCAGCCTAATTTACTTTATGGCTACGTTCCCACGATGAGTTTCTGGTGAATTTTTGATGTTGCAAATTTTGTGCACCTATTAGGCAATGTGCACACGATCAGGAATTGGCAGTGCTTTTTTATGCAGTGCAAGTCCGCTGAGTCCAAAGCGCTACCAGCTATTCACTGAACAGTGCGGATTCACCGCATCCAATACATTGCACTGGTGAAATTTGTCTTGCGGAGGCTCGCGTCTCCGCAAAAGAAATTGACATGCTGCAGTCTGGAAAGATGCGAGGCATGTCCGTCTCTGCGGGCGTCTCTAGACCCTTAGTGGACTTAGGATTTCTTGAAATCCCATCCACTATGCTGTAACATCTGTGTCAAACCCGCAGCGTTTACTGACGTCTGCACATACCCTTAAGCAAAATAGGTTACTTGGATTTTTTTTTTTTAAATATGCAACATGAAAAACTCACCATGAGAGCATAGCTTATAGTGCAATTATTTGCAATATCAAAAGGTGAAATAGTTGAAATATAGCCTTTTGCTGACTTTTTAAATCATAAACTCTGTGCACTCATACCCTTGGAAGACGGTCAGTATTTCATATAAGCCAAAGCCAGAAGTGGGTGAAAAATACAGAAGTGATGACGTGTTCCCAAAGACTCAGGATGTACATATCTCACAAATCACTATAAATAAAAAATATTTATTTTTTTATGGTATAAAAACAGTAATGCTTAAGTGAGTATTTGCTTCAATAAAATTCCACATATTGATATTAAAACTAAAGTTGCTGAGGCTGTATAAAAAAATCCAACTGCTGGTGAAAGTGAAGAGAAATTAATTAGGCACACCTTTTCTTTCTGGTGTTTGGGGCAGTCTGCACTATTGTGACTTGCACATAGCCCACCTGGAGGGCACTTCCTCCAGATAACACATGCTCTGCATGATGCACAAGTTGTCAGTCTCCATGATAGAAACTGTCTTTCACAGAGCTTACATTTCCAGGGGCTTCTTCTGGGACTTTTTGTTTCACCAAGACTATCTAATTCTCATTCTCTTCCCCTCTTTTCCCCCAGCAGTCACAGCAGATCTGTTCTACCTTTCGTCACCTAAGAGCACACATGCAGGGAAGCTATTGATCCTAAAATTGTTGGGATTTCCTCCCCCTGCTGCTTGTTTGTTCTGTCTGTTGTCATTGAACTGGTTAAAGCTTTGTTTGTTTGTTTTTCTTTGAATGGCTCTTAATGGATTAAAACTTAAGAAGATTTCCCCAAATAAGCCAGTGCCTGTTAAAAATGCAGTCTCACTTTGTAACCTAAATTAGAGCTAAGTATAAGCACTCCAGTAGTTCACACCCTTACATAAACTTTGAATTGCCCTAAAAAAAAAGGCTGGAATCTGTACAAAATTTTTTAGAAACTTTTGTATATTATCTCCGAACTCGTAAAGTGCGGTTTGTGTATGGACGGAAAGGTAATGATTGAATAACTAAACCTGTTAACTGACATGGATGACGTAAATCTATTATTGTAGCAAAATAAGGGACATTTCCGCCATAATATTTAGGCCTCATTCCGACGTCAGTGATTTTTCACGCAGCCAAAAACGGTTCGAGCACCATCAATGTTCATCATCCTATTTTCATAAGTGTCAGGGCTCGTTCACACGCCCGTATTTTCGGTCTGAGTGCTGTCCGTGAGATAAATGGACAGCAGTCGAACCAATGTTATTCAACGTGGCAATGCAGATGAGCAATTTTTTTTCACTGACCAAATCCGCGTGCGAATAAACTCGCAGCATGCACTAGTAAATCACATTCAAGTGTCTATGGATGCGTGAAAACAATCGGATGCCATATGGATACACAGTGTAACATCCGAGTTTTACGGATACCTTGCAGTTCTGTAGTAAATTATTGATCTTTTCTGCTGTAAAAAAAACCAAAAAAAACGGATTGAATACTGACTGCATACAGATGACAAGTGAGGGAAAAATTGTCTCACTTTTGTGGATGAAATTCTGCACTATTTTTAATGCTTCTAGATTGTGAGCCCCAATGGGGACAGTGATTATAATATATGTAAAGCGCTGTGGAATTAATGGCGCTATATAAATGAGTAAAATAAATAAATGCGTCGTGTGAACCTACTATCAGTTTACGTGTTTCATCAGTGATTTCCATATATGGCAAAATATGTAAATAAATCATATAGCTTCTCCTCTCCATTAGGGCGCAGTCAGACGGCCATATAACAAGGACGACGACGACTGACCAGTGTCTCTCCTGACCTGAGAGTGACAGCATGTATTTCTATGCTGCAATGTGATTGTCATCCATGTTATACGGCTGTCTGACTGCTTCCTTACTATGTTAAAGGGAACCTGTCACCACCAAAATCGAAGATGAGCTAAGCCCACCGGCATCAGGGGCTTATCTACAGCATTCTGGTGGGCTTAGCTCATCTTCGATTTTGGGGGTGACAGGTTCCCTTTAATCACGGACAGAACATAGACTGCACATTAATGCCATCCATGTGCAGTTTCAGATTTTTGTTGACGACTTGAAGAATTGTATGGGTAATTTTCATCTGTGACCCCGATCAAAACCGACATGTCTGTGATTTTTGTGCAGTGATCACCTGGGCTTGCTCAAAGTTGGATATCCTTGCCTAAAGTGATGGAGGCACGGATATCTAGGCAGGGAGCATGAAAGGTGAGATTTTTTCACTTCTTACGTTTATTATGAATAATAGGGAACATTCAGTTTACGGAGAATAACATAGCTGTGAGTCGAATTTCCTAGTAAAATTTGAGCGATTTGGAATTTTGTCAGATCCGCTCATCTCTAGTGACCAATCTTTATGATCTGCTTACCACACTCTTCAATGTTTAATAAAAAAATGGGTCTAGCTGTTGTCTATGTTCTTTAGCCGGACAAAAAAATAAGTTGTGCAGACTTCGATTTTGAGCTATCTAATAACCTATTGCAGAAGAACGGAAGACATTTCAGTTGTGTGGCTTTGTTCTGAAGAAGACATATATTATACTTTGAAATGCGTAGATAATAAAACCACAGAACTACAGCTCCTTGCATACAGATCCCTATCTTTCTTCAGCAGTGTGGATTAATCCAGAAAATGTTTCCTTTCCTCTTGGAACACATTTCAGGACATTTTCATTCCCATTCCAACAAATGGATTCTGTACTTGATCATTTTATTTCCATTTTTTATGATCCCAAAACTGGTCCAAAAATGGGAATAAAAACTTGATATGTCAACAGAGTCTAAGGCCGGGGTCACACACAAATCAATAGTACACGTGAAAATAAGCAACTTTGTATTGAACCTTATAAGAGAAATCTGCTTCTTTCTTCTCCTGGAATCCATTCTCAAATCAGGGGGTAAAATCTGTATTCAGTTAAGAGAGATTTTCACATTAGAGAGTTGAGAAATGACTGTGCTTTTAAAATTCTTTTGAGGGAGGAGGAGATTGGAGGAACTAGAGGCAGACACAGACATTGGCTGGAACTTCTTCTGAAACCGGATACAGTTCTCCATAGAACTTTATGAGCACCAACTGTCATCTTCCGTCTTGGCAATGGGAAAATTTATATTCACTGAAGACAGATTTTACCCATGAACTGAGAATGAATGATCAGTCCAGGGGTAAAACGAAGCAGATTTCCACAATAAGATATATAGCAAAGTTTCATATTTTCATGTGAACTATTTGATTCATGTAAGAAAAAAAGTTGGACATATACAAGGATCATCTGTTAGCATGACATTGGATCGGCCGACAATCATTTCTACTGACACCAGCATAAACGTGCATTTGGATGGGGAGTGTGTGCATGTTTATTAGAATGATCAGTTGAAGATCTGTCCAGTAGTTCTCCATTTGTGATGGATCCAGTATTAACAAAAAAATGGATACTTCACAATCTGAGCAGAAAAAAAGGTGTATTCTTTGGTTTGGTTTTGCACCTCTTTTTGCCATTTGGAACAGATTTGTTTTGTTTTTTACTGATGCTGTCTCTTAACACCCTTAGGGTACGTGTCCATGGTCAGGAAACGCTGCGTGTTTGACGCTGCGTGGGGCCGCAGCGTCAAACACGCAGCGTCCAGATGTTCCAGCATAGTGGAAGGGATTTTTTGAAATCCCGTGTCCACTATGCGTGGAAACACGCACGCGGCGGCCCTGCGACTCCGGACATGCTGCGCGTCTTTTCAGATCGCAGCATGTCCGTGTTCCTTGCGGCGACGCAGCGTCGCCGCAAGGAATAACACAGGGCCCTATGCGAGGGGTGCGATGATCCCGGATGTGTACAATGAACACATCCGGCATCATCGCGTCCCAGAAGGAGGCGGGGCTTAGCGCCGAGCGGCTTTGCCGCTCCGACGATACCGCCGGCCATCCTGATCGTGGACACGTACCCTTAGGGTGT
Organism: Ranitomeya variabilis; assembly: GCF_051348905.1. Classification (NCBI taxonomy): domain Eukaryota; kingdom Metazoa; phylum Chordata; class Amphibia; order Anura; family Dendrobatidae; genus Ranitomeya; species Ranitomeya variabilis. Next base: position 636,259,542 of record NC_135232.1, read on the forward strand.
GTGTCCACGGTCAGTAAACGCTGCTTGTTTGACGATGCGCAGAGCTGCAGCGTCAAACACGCAGCGTCCAGATGTTCCAGCATAGTGGAGGGGATTTTTTGAAATCCCATGTCCACTATGCGTGGAAACCCGCACGCGGCGGGCCTGCGACTCCGGACATGCTGCGCGTCTTTTCAGATTGCAGCATGTCCGTACACCTTGCGGGGACGCAGCGTCCCCGCAAGGCATAACACAGGGCCCTATGGGAGGGGGGCGATGATCCCGGATGTGTACAGTTAACACATCCGGCATCATCTCGTCCCAGAAGGGGGCGGGGCTTAGCGCCGAGCGGCTTTGCCGCTCCGGCGATACCGCCGGCCATCCTGAACGTGGACACGCAGCCTTAGGGTATGTGTCCACGTTCAGGATTGCTTCAGGATTTGGTCAAGATTTTATGCAGGTAAAAGCATTCTTAAAAGACGCGCCGCATGTGAGTTTTCTCGGGTGTGCCGCATGCATCTTTTACTGCATAGTGGAGACAGGATTTCATGAAATCCCCTCCACTATGCTGTAACATCTGGACGCTGCGTTTTTTATGCATGCTGCTCAATGCTGCGTCAAAAACGCAGCGTTTCCTGAACGTGGACACATACCCTTAAAAGTTAGTGTTAAAACTTAGTGTTCTGGACATGCATAGAGCTTGTCACATCCATGATTTGCAGACTTGGCTGGCTCCGTGTGCCTGTTCACATTGTGGATGGGTGGGAAAGCTTCCTTTTATTACATGCACTAGTTTGGTCTGTAAAATGGACCAGACAACTGCATGCATCAATGGAGATAATATTATCCAGTAAGGGTATGTGTCCATGGTCAGGATGGCCGGCGGTATCGCCGCAGCGGCGAAGCCGCTCGGCGCTAAGCCCCGCCCCCTTTCTGGGACGCGATGATGCCGGATGTGTTAACTGTACACATCCAGGATCATCGCTCTCTCCCATAGCGCCCTGTGATATGCCTTGCGGGGACGCTGCGTCCCCGCAAGGTGTCCGGACATGCTGCGATCTGAAAAGACGCGCAGCATGTCCGGAGTCGCAGGGAAGACGGATGCGGGTTTCCACGCATAGTGGACACGGGATTTCCAAAAATCCCCTCCACTATGCTGGAACATCTGGACGCTGCGTGTTTGACGCTGCAGCTCTGCGCAGCGTCAAACATGCAGCGTTTACTGACCGTGGAAACTCACCCTTAGGTGTCTGTGTGTGTTCTGTTGCACATGGGCATCACATTGACTGAAACAAGGCTTAGCAGTTGCACTGCACAGTCAGTGTTGTCAACAAAATGGTCCAATTTACTAAAGGGTTAATCTTCCTCCACTCACTGCCACATTGGTAGGGAGGGACAAAATTATTTAAAAGGGTCATCCAAGACCATTTTATTTTTTCTCATGAGGTTTAAACCTGATAAGCAGATAGTTGCTAACTACCTGCTTGTCCTGCACGGTGCCGGCTCAGTGCAATCGCAGACCGCTCTTGACAGTGATTATGTTACTTCACGTCAGAGCAACTCTTCCTCTCCCAGGCTACTCCGTAAATGGGGTGTGACTGCTGAAGTCATCTTGATTGACAGCTAGCTCCCTGCAGTTATGCAGCAGGGAGCCAGCTGTCAATTAGCATGACGTCAGCAGTCATGCCCCATCAACAGAGCAGAGTGGAAGACAAGCAGCTGCTCTGTCAAAGTGACGTTCCTGGAAGCTGCGGAATTGCTGGCAGGAGCAGTGCATGACCACCCTGTTTGGCGCTCGGCACAACAGGCAGGTAGGTAGCAATTATCTGTCTGTAAATTATTAGGCCCACAAAAAAAACAATAGTCCTGGTTAACCCTCAGTGATATGAATTCTACCACACCCTTCAAATGCTGACTCACAACTTTCTGCAGGTGTGTTTTTATTTTTTCTCAGAATTTTGTGTGTTGTTTCGGTGTTTGTGCTGTAAAAAAATGAATATATTTGTGAGTACAAATAATAAATGTGCTGACTAAAGTTCAATTTTAATTTGTCACTTTAAGAAACAATATTTTCAAAAAGTTGCCAAAAACAAATATCAAATCGCTTATTAGAGGATGCCAAGGTGATAGATCTCAGGAATCTTCATCAATTGGGCAGCATGGTGGCTCAGTGGTTAGCACTGCAGTCTGGCCCTTGATTCAAATCCCACCAAGGACAACATCTGCCAGGAGTTTGTATGTTCTCCCCGTGTTTGCGTGGGTTTCCTCTGGGTTCTCCAGTTTCCTCCCACATACCAAGACATACTGATAGGAAATTTAGATGTGAGTCCCAATGGAGATGGTGATGATAATGTATGTAAAGTGCTGCAGAATAACGCAGCTATATAAGCAAAGCATAATAAATAATGAGGCAGAATGGAGTGTAACTATAAAACCACCATCAACATGTCACAAATAGACAAGAAGTCCAACAGCCACATCAGTTTTTCATGGCCACCGAACTGGAGTCCTGCAAAAAGCCTCCTACCTTCAGGATTCCCAGTGCCTCTTGTTATTAGAAGGCCTGGTACAATGTCTTCACCAGGGGTGTCAACAGATTGGAGGAGGTTGCAGTGCTCCCCTCAGAATCCATGGATTACTAATGCAGCTGGTGGACCAGGGTCCTGTGAATCGATTCGCTCATCTCTATTCACAAGCACTACTAGAAGAATGACAATCCCACCAAACAACCCCACCATATTTCAATTTACTTGATACCCATATGAAGAGTTGGATACTGGTTTCAATCTTTGTAATTGTTGATGTGTCAGATTTTCAGTTTTCAGTTTTTGGCTTTCAAATCAACTTTACATAACTTTTCTCTTCGCCACGACAGCACCCACTGAGAAAGGGGATCCGCGCATAGGAACAGGAAACCTACAGAGAGATAAAAGTGGCGACCCCCCTCGCTCCCTCAGCTGGTTTCCTGTATCTAAGGGAACCTATGGAGAAGGTCGTTAAAGGATACCTGGGCTGTGATGCACACCTGTGTGGTCTCTGCGGGAACGGTGGGGGCTCCAGCGCTGGATGCAGTGTCGGGGGACTCTATCATGATCTCTGCAGGCAGAGATCATAGCAAGCCTATAGAGGGACAAGCTCTCGGAAGATGGAACTATACTGACCATGAACTAAGCCTGCCGCGCAACTAGAAATAGCCAGGTAGCATTTCCTATTTAACGCTAGATGCCCAGCTCTGGCCTAAGACCTAAATAGCTAGCAGAGGGAAATATAAGACCTGGCTCACCTCTAGAGAAATATTCCAAAGAAGACAGTAGCCCCCCACATATAATGACGGTGAGTTCAGATGAAACAACAAACGCAGCAGGAAAATAGTCTTAGCAAATTTGAGGTCCGCTTACTAGATAGCAGAAGACAGATAGTATACTTTCATGGTCAGCAGAAAAACACTAACAAAACACCATCCAGAGATTACCTTAAACTCTGGCATTAACTCATAACGCCAGAGTAGCAATCCCTGATCAACGAGAGCTTTCCAGACACAGTAACAAAACTTCAGCTGTGAACTGGAACAAATAGGCAAAACAAAACATGGACAAAAGTCCAACTTATCTAGTAGTAGTCTAGAAGCAGGAACAAGCACTGAGAGGCATCAGATAACATTGTTGACCGGCAAGAAACCACCAGAGAAATGAGCTTAAATAGCGACACCCACTACTGATGGAATCAGGTGAAACAGGAAAGAGGATGACAAGTCCAATTCCACAAGCGGCCACCGGGGGAGCCCAGAATCCAAATTCACAACAGTACCCCCCCCTCAAGGAGGGGGCACCGAACCCTCACCAGATCCACCAGGGCGACCAGGATGAGCCCTATGGAAGGCAACTTGGGCAGAGGAACCAAATGGACCATTTTAGAGAAACGGTCACAGACCACCCAGATGACAGACATCTTCTGGGAAACAGGCAGATCTGAAATAAAATCCATCGAGATGTGTGTCCAAGGCCTCTTAGGAATAGGCAAGGGCAACAGCAGTCCGCTAGCCCGAGAACTACAAGACTTGGCCCGAGCACAAACGTCACATGACTGCACAAAGACTCGCACATCTCGTGACAGAGAAGGCCACCAGAAGGATCTTGCCACCAAATCCCTGGTACCAAAAATTCCGGGATGACCTGCCAATGCAGAAGAATGTACCTCAGAGATGACTCTGCTGGTCCAATCATCCGGAACAAACAGTCTATCAGGCGGACAACGATCCGGTCTATCCGCCTGAAACTCTTGCAAGGACCGCCGCAGATCAGGAGAAACGGCCGACAAAATTACTCCCTCCCTAAGGATACCTGTGGGTTCAGAATTACCAGGAGAGTCCGGGTCAAAACTCCTAGAAAGGGCATCTGCCTTAACATTCTTAGAACCCGGTAGGTATGACACCACAAAATTAAAGCGAGAAAAAAATAAAGACCAGCGCGCCTGTCTAGGATTCAGGCGTCTGGCAGTCTCAAGATAAATCAAATTTTTGTGGTCAGTCAATACCACCACCTGATGTCTAGCCCCCTCGAGCCAATGGCGCCACTCCTCAAACGCCCACTTCATGGCCAAAAGCTCCCGATTCCCAACATCATAATTCCGCTCTGCGGGCGAAAATTTGCGAGAAAAGAAGGCACAAGGCCTAATGACGGAGCAGTCGGAACCTTTCTGCGACAACACTGCCCCAGCTCCGATCTCCGAAGCGTCAACCTCAACCTGAAAAGGCAGATTCACATCAGGCTGACGCAACACAGGGGCAGAGGCAAAACGGCGCTTAAGCTCCTGAAAGGCCTCTACAGCATGAGGGGACCAATTAGCAACATCAGCGCCTTGTCTGGTCAAATCAGTCAGTGGTTTAACGACATCCGAAAAACCAGCAATAAATCGGCGGTAAAAGTTGGCAAAGCCCAAAAATCTCTGAAGACCCTTAAGAGAGGAGGGCTGAGTCCAGTCACAAATAGCTTGCACCTTGACGGGATCCATCTCAATGGAAGAGGGAGAAAAAATATACCCCAAAAAGGAAATTTTCTGGACCCCAAAAACGCACTTAGACCCCTTCACACATAAAGAATTAGACCGCAGAACCTGAAAAACTCTCCTGACCTGCTGGACATGAGAGTCCCAGTCATCAGAAAAAATCAGAATATCATCCAGATATATTATCATAAATTTATCCAGAAAATCGCGGAAAATATCATGCATAAAAGACTGGAAAACTGAAGGGGCATTAGAAAGACCAAAAGGCATGACCAAATACTCAAAGTGGCCCTCGGGCGTATTAAATGCGGTCTTCCACTCATCCCCCTGCCTGATCCGCACCAAATTATACGCCCCACGAAGATCAATTTTAGAGAACCACTTAGCACCCTCTATACGAGCAAACAAATCAGTAAGCAATGGCAATGGGTATTGATACTTAACAGTGATCTTATTCAGAAGCCGATAATCAATACATGGTCTCAAAGAGCCGTCTTTTTTTGAGACAAAGAAAAACCCAGCTCCCAAGGGAGAAGAGGATGGACGAATATGTCCCTTTTCCAAAGACTCCTTTATATATTCCCGCATAGCAGCATGTTCCGGCACAGACAAATTAAACAAACGACCCTTTGGATATTTACAACCCGGTATCAAATCTATGGCACAATCGCACTCACGGTGCGGAGGTAACGACCCAAGCTTGGGTTCGTCAAAGACGTCTTGATAATCAGAGAGGAACTCAGGGACTTCAGAGGGAATGGACGACGAAATAGAAACCAAAGGTACGTCCCCATGAATACCCTTACATCCCCAGCTCAACACAGACATTGCTCTCCAGTCCAAGACTGGGTTGTGAGACTGCAACCATGGCAATCCCAGTACCAAATCGTCATGTAAATTATACAGCACCAGGAAACGAATAATCTCCTGGTGATCCGGATTGATACGCATGGTTACTTGTGTCCAGTATTGTGGTTTATTATTAGCCAATGGGGTGGAGTCAATCCCCTTCAGAGGAATAAGAGTCTCCAAAGGCTCTAAATCAAAACCACAACGATTGGCAAAGGACCAATCCATAAGACTCAGAGCGGCGCCAGAGTCAACATAGGCGTCCGTGGCAATGGATGACAAAGAGCAAATCAGGGTTACAGACAAAATAAACTTAGACTGAATGGTGCTAATGGAAACAGACTTATCAAGCTTCTTTGTACGCCTAGAGCATGCTGATATAACATGAGTAGAATCCCCACAATAGAAACACAATCCATTCTTCCGTCTAAAATTCTGTCGCTCGCTCCTGGACAGAATTCTATCACACTGCATACTTTCTGGCGTCTTTTCCATAGACACCGCCAGATGGTGCACCGGTTTGCGCTCCCGCAGACGCCTATCAATCTGAATAGCCATTGTCATGGACTCATTCAGACCTGCAGGCAAAGGGAACCCCACCATAACATCCTTAACGGCATCAGAGAGACCTTCTCTGAAAGTTGCCGCCAAGGCGCACTCATTCCACTGAGTAAGCACAGACCATTTACGGAATTTTTGGCAGAAAACTTCAGCTTCGTCTTGCCCCTGAGATAGTGCCATCAAAGTTTTTTCTGCCTGAAGTTCCAAATGAGGTTCCTCATTAAGCAAGCCCAAGGCCAGAAAAAACGCATCCACATCGCGTAACGCAGGATCCCCTGCTGGCAATGAGAAGGCCCAATCTTGAGGGTCACCCCTGAGCAAGGAAATCACAATCCTAACCTGCTGAGCAGGGTCTCCAGCTGAACGAGACTTCAGGGACAAATAAAGCTTACAATTATTTCGGAAATTCTGGAAGCTAGCTCTATTCCCTGTGAAGAACTCCGGCAAAGGAATTCTCGGCTCAGATACCGGAGCATGTACCACAAAATCTTGTAAATTTTGTACTTTCGTGATGAGATTATTCAAACCCGCAGTTACACTCTGGAGATCCATTATTGTCAGGTGCACACAGAGCATACAGAGATTAGGAGGAGAGAGAGAGAAAAGACTGCATCAAGGCAGACTGGAGGAAAAAAAAAAAAAAAAAAAATTTCAGCAGACTTCTTATAACTCTCCTTTCTCAACCTGGGTCTTTAACACTTTACTGGCCGGTCAAACTATCATGATCTCTGCAGGCAGAGATCATAGCAAGCCTATAGAGGGACAAGCTCTCGGAAGATGGAACTATACTGACCATGAACTAAGCCTGCCGCGCAACTAGAAATAGCCAGGTAGCATTTCCTATTTAACGCTAGATGCCCAGCTCTGGCCTAAGACCTAAATAGCTAGCAGAGGGAAATATAAGACCTGGCTCACCTCTAGAGAAATATTCCAAAGAAGACAGTAGCCCCCCACATATAATGACGGTGAGTTCAGATGAAACAACAAACGCAGCAGGAAAATAGTCTTAGCAAATTTGAGGTCCGCTTACTAGATAGCAGAAGACAGATAGTATACTTTCATGGTCAGCAGAAAAACACTAACAAAACACCATCCAGAGATTACCTTAAACTCTGGCATTAACTCATAACGCCAGAGTAGCAATCCCTGATCAACGAGAGCTTTCCAGACACAGTAACAAAACTTCAGCTGTGAACTGGAACAAATAGGCAAAACAAAACATGGACAAAAGTCCAACTTATCTAGTAGTAGTCTAGAAGCAGGAACAAGCACTGAGAGGCATCAGATAACATTGTTGACCGGCAAGAAACCACCAGAGAAATGAGCTTAAATAGCGACACCCACTACTGATGGAATCAGGTGAAACAGGAAAGAGGATGACAAGTCCAATTCCACAAGCGGCCACCGGGGGAGCCCAGAATCCAAATTCACAACAGGACTCCTGGATTCAGCTCCCCCCTCAGCTGGAAGGATCTGGGAAAGGCTGCCCTGGCTCACGTGAAGAGTGCGGTACAGCAAGATGTGCCGGTACTTGTCCGGGCCTGCGTAGGAGCAGGGTGCAGGCATCGGCCGCCCTGCTTCTCCCGAAGATTTTTGCCCATAATAGCGGGTAAGGTGGTTGGCCGATCTGATCCGATCTCGAATCGGCGGGGCAGAGCCGACGCGAGCATGCGCAGGGAACCAAGAGAGCAATCTCCCACCGTAAGTACTTGCTTTAGCTTCCGGGGGTACCGGGGAAGACAGGAGAGTCTGGGCGCCTATACAGAGTGGCTAGAGCCGTGCAGGCGCACAGAGAAGGAGCACAGGACACAGAAGTGATGGTAGCACTTCTGGGTGAAGTTTAATAAAAATTATAAAAAATGAAAGATTCCAACGCTAATGGGGGAAAGCTGCATAAAGGCACTGGCTACAGGCTTACCGGTGTGCAGCGATTCATCCCCAAATGACCCCGCTATGCACCCACTTGAGGAAGTGGTGGTGTCTATACATAGCAGCAGCAAAAGCGGCAGTGGACACCCCAGACTGCAGCGTTTTTGCACCCATAGACTTGCATTGAGTCGGCCACATCCGCAGCAAAACCGCAGATGTAAAAAAGATCTGCAGTTTTGCTGTGGATGTGGGTCCAAGAAACGCTGCAGTTCAGGAGGAGGGAAGTGTGTGGGCGGAGTGTGGGCTGGTACTGTGTGAGTGTATGTGTGTCCGGGTGGGGTCTGCGGGCTGATCGGGTGGGGTCTGCGGGCTGATCGGGTGTGTGCGGGTGTGTGTGGGGCTGTCCGGGTGTGTGCGGGGCTGTCCGGGTGTGTGCTGGACTGTTCGGGTGTGTGCGGGGCTGTCCAGGTGTGTGCGGGGCTGTGCGGGGGGTCTTTGAGGGTGTGTGCAGGCATCATCCGATGGGACTGCTATGCCTGCTACAGTGACAGTGACTGACACATTAGCCAATGATGGGACAGTACGTAGGGTTGAGCGAAACGGGTCGGCCATTTTCAGAAGTCGCCGACCCCTGTGTGGGGTCGGCCATGAGGTCGGCGATCTTCTGAATCAGGTATTGGAATTCCGATACCGAGTTCCGATATGTTTGCGATATCGGAAATCGGTATTGGAATCCATATTTAAGTGTAAAATATAGAATCAAAATAAAAAATATTGATATACTCACCCTCGGACGCGCCCTGGTACTAACTGGCAGCCTTCCTTCCTAAGAATGAGCGCGTGAATGACCTGCGGTGACGTCGCGGCTTGTGATTGGTCACGTGAGCGGTCACATGGGCGGCCGCGACCAATCACAAGCCGTGACGTCATCTAAGGCCCTTCACACGCACATTCTTAGGAAGGAAGGCTGCCGGAAAGAAGCCGAGGGGGAGTATATTCCTATTAGGTATATACTCACCCTCGGACGCACCCTGCTTCTTTCCGGAAGCCTTCCTTCTTAAGAATGAGCGCGTGAAGGGCCTTAGATGACGTCACGGCTTGTGATTGGTCGCGGCCGCCCATGTGACCGCTCACGCGACCAATCACAAGCCGTGACGTCATCTAAGGCCCTTCACGCGCTCATTCTTAAGGAAGGCTGCCGGAAAGAAGCAGGGCGCGTCCGAGGGTGAGTATATACCTAATAGGAATATACTTACCCTCGGCTTCTTTCCGGCAGCCTTCCTTCCTAAGAATGAGCGCGTGAAGGGCCTTAGATGACGTCACGGCTTGTGATTGGTCGCGGCCGCCCATGTGACCGCTCACGCGACCAATCACAAGCTGTGACGTCACCGCAGGTCATTCACGCGCTCATTCTTAGGAAGGAAGGCTGCCAGTTAGTACCAGGGCGCGTCCGGGGTGAGTATATCAATATTTTTTTATTTTGATTCTTTATTTTACACTTAAATATGGATCCCAGGGCCTGAAGGAGAGTTTCCTCTCCTTCAGACCCTGGGAACCATAGTATCCCATTGCACTGCATTGGGTTTCGTGTTTCGGCCGACCCCGACTTTTTTATAGGATCGGCCCATTTCACTCGACCCGACTTTTGAGAAAGTCAGGTTTCGTGAAACCCGACCCGATCCTATAAAAATAAAAGTCGCTCAACCCTAGACAGTAGTAGTCCCATCATCCGGCTAATGTGTTGAATGTAAAAAAAACAAAAAAACACACATGTACACATGTACAGTACATACAACATACAGTACATACAACATACAACATACACCATGCAACATACACCATGCAACATACAACAGACACCATGCAACATGCAACATGCAACATACACCATGCAACATGCAACATACACCATGCAACATACAACATACACTAAGCAACATACAACATGCAACATACACTATGCAACATACACCATGTAACATACAACATGCACCATGCAACATATAACATACACCATGCAACATACAACATACACCATGCAACATACACCATGCAACATGCAACATACACCATGCAACATACACCATGCAACATACACCATGCAACATACAACATACACCATGCAACATACACCATGCAACATACACCATGCAACATACACCATGCAACATACACCATGCAACATACAACATACACCATGCAACATACACCATGCAACATACAACATACACCATGCAACATACAACATACAACATACACCATTCAACATACAACATACACCATTCAACATACAACATACACCATACAACATACACCATGCAACATACACCGTGCAACATATAACATACACCATGCAACATACACCATGCAACATACAACATACACCATGCAACATACAACATACACCATGCAAATACAACATACACCATGCAACATACAACATACACCATGCGGCATATAACATACACCATGCAACATACAACATACACCATGCAACATACACCATGCAACATACATTATACAACATCCACCATGCAACATACAACATACACCATGCAACATACAACATACACCATGCAACATGCAACATACACCATGCAACATACAACATACACCATGCAACATGCAACATACACCATCAAACATACAACATGCTACATACAGTACATACATACAGTACATACAGCATACAGTACATACTGTACATACAGTACATACATACAGTACATGCAACAAAGAGTACATAATCACCATTACCTTGATCCCCGAAGCCATTGTCACCTGTAAAAAATATTTAAATAATAAACAAACAATATACTCCCTGATCTGCAGATATCCAATTAAAACGAGTGTCCCACAACGATCTCCTGTGGAGAGCAACCACATCAGCTGATGCGACTACTCTCCAGGGGCTCCAGAAACACAATGACGGAACGTATCCTTCCGCAATGTATTCCTCTGCGGCTGTGAGAAATAGTCCCTACTCTCACTTATGGCACTGCTGTGTGGGAAAATTCCCACACAGCTTTGCCATAAAGTGAGACTCTGAACTCAGATAACCTCTTCAGTGATGCACTGCAGGAGCCATTGTCTCCTGTCAGTGTGTCACTGAAAGTCTATAGAGCAGTGACATTACCCGATGTCACTGTTCTATAGGGGAGATCGTCGTGGGATACCCGTTAATAATTGGACTACGACAGAAAGGGAGTATACGGTTGGTTTATTATTTTTAATTTTTTGCAGGCGATCGAGTATGGTAAGTATGGTGAAGTTAAGAATATTAAAATACTTTTTTCTGGCTGTGTCTTTATTTTTTTAACTCTTTCACTACTATAGGATTAATAATGGATAGGCGTCTTATTGACGCCTCTACGTTATTAACCGGGCTTAATGTCACCTTACAATACAAAGGTGACATTAAGCCCTTATTACCCAATATCCCACTGCTACAGGGGAGTGGGAAGAGAAGGGCTAAGTGCCAGAATTGGAGCATCTTACAGATGCACCATTTCTAGGGCAGCTGGGGGCTGGTATTTGTAGCCGGGGGGGCAAATATCCATGGCCCCTCTCTAGGCTATGAATATCAGCTCGCAGCTGTCTGCGTAGCCTTTATGGCTATAAAATGTAGGGGGACCCCACGTCATTTTTTTGGGGGCCCCCTATTTTAATAGCCAGTAAAGGTTACGCAGAGAGCTGCGGGCTGATATTCATAGCCTGGGAGGGAATGCATCAAAACCGCGCAAAAAACACATCAAAACGCATCAAAAATGCAGCTGCATTTTCTGCCAGGAGATGCACATTTTGTGCAGAAAATTCTGCACCCAAATCTGCAACATGTGCACACAACATGTGCACACAACCTTAGAGTTTCTGCAGAGAGGTCGTGAGTTAGGACTATCAGTAAACACCTTGAAGGTTCAAATCTCGTCTCTGGGAGCCTTGTATAGTTACAATGTTGCTGGGGACAGATGGGTAGCTCGGTTTGGTTCAGCGTGTCAAGGAGCGGACTCAGTACATATTGCCCAGATACCACCTTGTGATCTCAACCTAGTTTTAGATGCATTGACAGGGGCTCCATTTGAACCACTACACTCAGCCTCAATGAAGTACAGTACATTTCATTAAAGGCTGCCTTATTAGTGGCCTTAGTATGAGCAAGAAGAGTAATTGATATTCAAGCCTTGTCAGTAGATCCCCCCTTTCTATCAGTGTTCCACAATAGGATAGTGTTAAAAACAGACCCTTCCTACCTTCCTAAGATGTCTACTAAACTCCATAGATCTCAGGAGATTTATCTTCCCTCCTTTTATGATAACCCGACAACTCCGGAGAAGGAAAGATTTCACACTTTAGACATGAAGAGAGCTGTCTTAGCCTATTTAGATAGGACTAGACCCTAGAGGCAGAGCGGGGCTCTCTTTGTGTCCTTTCAGGGCCACAAGAAGGGGTCTGGAATCACGAAAGGCACTCTAGATGGATCAGAGACGCGATTGGTCTGGCATACTCGGCAAAGGGGGAAAATCTGCCACAGGGCCTGAAAGCGCATTCCGCACGAGCTGTAGCATCCTCCTGGGCTGAAAGAGCAGATGTCCCAATTGACCTTATATGTAAGGCCGCAACTTGGTCTTCACCTTCCACCTTCTACAGTCACTACAGGCTTGACTTGTCTTCCTCTGCGGACTTAGCCTTTGGTAGATCAATTCTTGACATGCTGGTCCCTCCCAGGTGATTGTCTCTGAAAATCTCTCAGTGGGTGCTGTCGTGGCGAAGAGAAAAAATCGGATTACTTACCGGTAATGCTCTTTTATAGAGTCCACAACAGCACCACTCACTTCCCTCCCTTAGTAATAGTTGGACATGGTTCTCTCCAATTGGTGACAGATTAGTTGTATATAGAGAAAGATATACAGATTTGTATATAGCTAGAGATGTAAATATGTACATACTTTAAATGAGTTGCGGAGCAATTAACTAAAGCTTTTGTGGTGGTTCCTCTCATTCTCTGTAATCCAACTGAGGGAGCGAGGGGGGCAGTGTTGTGAATTCTGCTTTTGGGCTCCCTCCGGTGGTTGTAGGTGGTAATGCAGTTGTCCCTGAGTTGCAGTCCTGGTCAGGTGTATCTGCTGATTGCAGTTCTGACTGGGGTATTTAGGCGTGCAGGATTCATTAGTCCTTGCCAGTTTTCCATGATTGTTGGGAGGTTTTGGTCCTGGTTTAGTTCCTTCTGCCTTCTGCCAAATCAGCAAAGATAAGTGTCTGGTTTTGTTTCTGTGGCACACATGCTGTGTGCTTAATAATTCTGTGCTATTCAGTGTTTTTTTTGTCCAGCTTAGATTGTGTCAGTATTTTCTCAGTCTTGTTGGATTCTCTGGAGTGGCAGATATACATTCCATGTCTTTAGTTAGATTGTGGAATTTTTTGTATTATCTGCTGTGGATATTTTTGGAAGGGTTTTAATACTGACTGCTTAGTATTCTGTCCTATCTTTCCCTATTTAGCTAGAGTGGCCTCTTTTGCTGAATCCTGTTTTCTGCCTGCGTGTGTCTTTCCTCTCCTACTCACAGTCAATATTCGTGGGGGGCTGCCTATCCTTTGGGGTTCTGCTCTGAGGCAAGGTAGTATTCCTATTTCCATCTATAGGGGTATTTAGTCCTCCGGCTATGTCGAGGTGTCTAGGGTTTGTTAGGCACACCCCACGGCTACTTCTAGTTGCGGTGTTAGTTCAGGTTTTGCAGTCAGTACAGTTTCCACCTACTCCAGAGAAAGTTCATGCGGCTCCAAAGTCACCGGATCATAACAGGGCAGCCCCTTTTATCTCTCTGTAGGTTTCCTGTTCCTAGGGGCGGATCCCTTTTCTCAGTGGGTGCTGTCGTGGATTCTGTAAAAGAGCATTACCGGTAAGTAATCCATTTTTTTCCCATTCACTATATTAAAACACATCAATTGTGCTGCTGTTCTCTGATCAGGAGTAACTACGGTAATTTTTTTTATAAATTGCACTTTTTCATATGAAATCCTGAAAATTATTAAGAGGAATGGGTGTTCTTTTTCCCCAAACTCTTTGCTTTGCCTATTTTTACATTCTTACTGTGATTGTGAATATGTTCAGGGCCATATTTGCCACTTGGCACTTAAGAACACGTGCCTAGGGTGGGAAGATGCGGGAGGGCGGCAACTGAGCAAGGTTTTTTTTAGTTTTTTGCTTTTTTTTCCAATTCGTCCAGTGCATTCCATGGTTCCTGAAGACAGGGGGGCAGAGCTGCAGTCAGAACACGTGGTGCTGATGCCGACTCTCCCTACTCCCTGCTGAGTGAGACACAGTGACCCCCTGCTCACAGCCTAACTCTTGCGTGCCCGGAAGTCCACTTACTGGGGCTGAGGTGGAGCAGCGGTGCCCTGTCTCAGACCCTAGGACACACTGTAATGATCTCCCACCCATGCGCTGCCTGCTGCTGCCTGGCTCTGTTGTGACTCCCCTCACCCCTTCCTCAGATTCCTCAGCATCATTTCTGCCTGCAGGCAGTGCCTGAGGCTGGAGCCATGCATTGGAATGTTTGATGTTTGTTTGCTCTCAGGAGTCGGACCCAGATAAAGTGAGTGGGGTGGGTCCTGGGATCAAACATGTGCGGGGCTGTGTGTGTGTGGAGCTGTGTGTGCGGAGCTGTATGTGTGTGTGTGTGTGTGTGCAGAGCTCTGTGTGTGTGTGCGGAGCTGTATGTGTGTGTGCATGTGGAGCTGTATGTGTGTGTGTGCACGGAGTTGTGTGTGTGGAGCTGCATGTGTGTAGCTGTATATGTATGTGTGTGTGCGTAGCTGTATATGTGTGTCTGTGTGTGCGGAGCTGTGTGTGTTTGCGGAGCTGCGTGTGTGTAACTGTATATGTATATGTGTGTGTGCATAGCTGTATATGTGTGTGTGTGTGTGTGGAGCTGTATATGTATGTGTGTATGTGCATGGAGCTGTGTGTGTGCGGAGCTGCGTGTGTGTAGCTGTGTATGTATGTATGTGTGTAGCTGTATATGTGTGTGTGTGTGTAGCTGTATATGTGTGTGTGTCTGGAGCTGCATGTGTGTAGCTGTATATGTATGTGTGTGTCTGCATAGCTGTATATGTATGTATGTATGTGTGCGCGTAGCTGTATATGTGTGTGTGTGTGTGCGGAGCTGTATGTGCGTGTGTGCGGAGCTGTATGTATGTGGGTGTGTGCGTGGAGCTGTATGTATGTGTGTGTGAGTGTGGAGCTGTATGTGTGTGGGGGCTGTGTATGTATGTGTGCAGAGCTGTATGTATGTGGGTGTGTGCGTGGAGCTGTATGTATGTGTGTGTGTGTGTGTGGAGCTGTATGTGTGTGGGGGCTATGTATGTATGTGTGCAGAGCAGTGTGTGCGGAGCTGTACACTCACCGGCCACTTTATTAGGTACACCTGTCCAACTTCTTGTTAACACTTAATTTCTAATCAGCCAATCACATGGCGGCAACTCAGTGCATTTAGGCATGTAGACATGGTCAAGACAATCTCCTGCAGTTCAAACCGAGCATCAGTATGGGGAAGAAAGGTGACTTGAGTGCCTTTGAACGTGGCATGGTTGTTGGTGCCAGAAGGGCTGGTCTGAGTATTTCAGAAACTGCTGATCTACTGGGATTTTCACGCACAACCATCTCTAGGGTTTACAGAGAATGGTCCGAAAAATAAAAAAAATCCAGTGAGCGGCAGTTCTGTGGGCGGAAATGCCTTGTTGATGCCAGAGGTCAGAGGAGAATGGGCAGACTGGTTCGAGCTGATAGAAAGGCAACAGTGACTCAAATCGCCACCCGTTACAACCAAGGTAGGCCTAAGAGCATCTCTGAACGCACAGTGCGTCGAACTTTGAGGCAGATGGGCTACAGCAGCAGAAGACCACACCGGGTACCACTCCTTTCAGCTAAGAACAGGAAACTGAGGCTACAATTTGTACAAGCTCATCGAAATTGGACAGTAGAAGATTGGAAAAACGTTGCTTGGTCTGATGAGTCTCGATTTCTGGTGCGACATTCGGATGGTAGGGTCAGAAATTGGCGTAAACAACATGAAAGCATGGATCCATCCTGCCTTGTATGGAGCATCTTTGGGATGTGCAGCCGACAAATCTGCGGCAACTGTGTGATGCCATCATGTCAATATGGACCAAAATCTCTGAGGAATGCTTCCAGCACCTTGTTGAATCTATGCCACGAAGAATTGAGGCAGTTCTGAAGGCAAAAGGGGGTCCAACCCGTTACTAGCATGGTGTACCTAATAAAGTGGCCGGTGAGTGTATGTGTGTGAGCAGAGCTGTATGTGCGGGGCTGTATGTGTGTGTGCGGGGCTGTATGTGTGTGCGCAGGGCTGTGTGTGTGCGGGGCTGTATGTGTGTGTGCGGGGCTGTATGTGTGTGTGCGGGCTGTATATGTGTGTGCGGAGCTGTATGTGTATATGCGGGGCTGTATGTGTGGAGCTGTATGTGTGTGTGCGGAGCTGTATGTGTGTGTACAGAGCTGTATGTGTGTGCGGGGCTGTATGTATGTGTGCCGCGAATGGCAAAAATCGCTGATGTGAAAGTAGCCTAAGTCACTGCCGACAGTGTCTGCATTAGGGCTCATACTCGCATGCGAGAAACTCGGATGAGTGTTGCACATCAATACCCGGCACTCAGGAGCGGAGCGTGTACTGCTATGCGGCCACAGGCTCCAATCTCAGTGCCAGGTATTGACGTGCGACACTCATCCGAGTTTCTTGCATGTGAGTATGAGGCCTTAGTCATACCAATGGGGGAGGCAGCACTAAAAGTGCCTAGGGCAGCACAAACTCTAAATGCGGCCCTGAATATGTTGATGATATATGAAGATTGTAATGATTATCGTTTTACTTTTCCTAAAAGAAATGCATTTTTCAATGGCTTCAAACATTTTAAGTGGGAGCCACAAGGTGGAGACAAGGGTCTGCTCCTACATGCTCATTAAGTGGTTGCAAGTGTCCTGGATACATTGTGATCGCTCTATAACCAAAAAAAAGTGTATATATTACTACTATGATTCTGCCCCCTTAGCTGATTCACAAAACCAGAAAAAAAAACTTATGATACCACTGAACTGTAAAATACAGACATTTCCCTGGTGTAGGCATGTTTACAACAAATGTTTTGATACTACATTTGTAACGATTTCTAAAATAATTCAATGTTTTTTTCTGTACACCCCTTATTGTTATACCATGAAGACAATTTTATAGCAGTACTATTATTATTGCTACTACCTCACCATAGACATTGGCTATGTATTACTAGGATATAGCATAAATGTCTTATAAACTGTGCTAGTAGCATGGTTTGTGTAAGAAAATTGCACAACGACCTTGGTGCCTTAACCCCTTAAGCCCCGAGGGTGGTTTGCACGTTAATGACCGGGCCAATTTTTACAATTTTGACCACTGTCTCTTTATGAGGTTATAACTCTGGAACGCTTCAACGGATCTTGGCGATTCTGACATTGTTTTCTCGTGACATATTGTACTTCATGATAGTGGTAAAATTTATTCGATATAACTTGCGTTTATTTGTGAAAAAAAAATGGAAATTTGGTGAAAATTTTGAAAATTTTGCAATTTTCCAACTTTGAATTTTTATGCCCTTAAAGGGAACCTGTCACCCCGGTTTTTCACTCGGAGATAACAATACCGCTATATAGGGCATGAGCTGTGCTTTACAAAAGTGTTTTTTTTCTACCCTGATTCCCCACCTAAGCTGCCGAAATTACTTACCAAAGTCACCGTTTTCGCTTGTCAATCATGCTGGTCTGGTCATAGGGGCATGGTGACAAAGCTGTTTCTTCCCCCAGATCTTGTTTAGGTTTCCGTTGGTGGCGTAGTGGTTTGCGACTGTGCAGGTGACGAAAACAGCGCGCTCTGCGCTATATCCCTGGTGATCGGTGGGGGCGGCCATCTTCCTGTGGCCGCGCGTGCGCAGTTGGAGCGCTCTGCTGCCCGGGGCTTCAGGAAAATGGCCGCGGGATGCCGCGCGTGCGCAGATGGGGATCGCGGCGACCATTTTCCTGAAGCAGAGTTCGCATCTTGACTTCAGGAAAATGCGCACGCGCGGCAGCCCACGGCCATTTTCCTGAAGCCCCGGGCAGCAGAGCGCTCCAACTGCGCACGCGCGGCCACAGGAAGATGGCCGCCCCCACCGATCACCAGGGATATAGCGCAGAGCGCGCTGTTTTTCGTCACCTGCGCAGTCGCAAACCACTACGCCACCAACGGAAACCTAAGCAAGATCTGGGGGAAGAAACAGCTTTGTCACCACGCCCCTATGACCAGACCAGCATGATTGACAAGCGAAAAACGACGACTTTGGTAAGTAATTTCGACAGCTTAGGTGGGGAATCAGGGTAGAAAAAAAACACTTTTGTAAAGCACAGCTCATGCCCTATGTAGCGGTATTTTTAGCTCCGAATGAAAAAACGGGGTGACAGGTTCCCTTTAAATCACAGAGATATGTCATGTAAAATACTTAATAAGTAACATTTCCCACATGTCTACTTTACATCAGCACAATTTTGGAACCAAAATTTTTTTTTGTTAGGGAGTTATAAGGGTTAAAAGTTGACCAGCAATTTCTCATTTTTACAACACCATTTTTTTTCAGGGACCACATCTCATTTGAAGTCATTTTGAGGGGTCTATATGATAGAAAATACCAAAGTGTGACACCATTCTAAAAACTGCACCCCTCAAGGTGCTCAAAACCACATTCAAGAAGTTTATTAACCCTTCAGGTGTTTCACAGGAATTTTTGGAATGTTTAAATAAAAATGAACATTTAACTTTTTTTCACAAAAAAATTATTTCAGCTCCAATTTGTTTTATTTTACCAAGGGTAACAGGAGAAAATGGACCCCAATAGTTGTTGTACAATTTATCCTGAGTACGCTAATACCTGATATGTGGGGGTAAACCACTGTTTGGGCGCATGGCAGAGCTTGGAAGGAAAGGAGCGCCATTTTACTTTTCAATGCAAAATTGACTGGAATTAAGATGGGACGCCATGTTGAGTTTGGAGAGCCCCTGATGTGCCTAAACATTGAAACCCCCCACAAGTGACACCATTTTGGAAAGTAGACACCGCAAGGAACTTATCTAGAAGTGTGGTGAGCACTTTGACCCAACAAGTGCTTCACAGAAGTTTATAATGCAGAGCCGTAAAAATAAAAAATCATATTTTTTCACAAAAATGATCTTTTCGCCCCCAATTTTTTATTTTCCCAAGGGTAAGAGAAGAAATTAGACCACAAAGATTGTGCAATTTGTCCTAAGTACGATGATACCCCATATGTGGGGGTAAACCACTGTTTGGGCGCATAGCAGAGCTCGGAAGGGAAGGAGCGCCATTTTACTTTTCAATGCAAAATTGACTGGAATTAAGATGGGACGCCATGTTGCATTTGGAGAGCCCCTGATGTGCCTAAACATTGAAACCCCCCACAAGTGACACCATTTGGGAAAGTAGACCCCCTAAGGAACTTATCTAGATGTGTTTTGAGAGCTTTGAACCCCAAAGTGTTTCACTACAGTTTATAACGCAGAGCCGTGAAAATAAAAATTCTCTTTTTTTTTTACAAAAATTATTTATTAGCCCCCAGTTTTGTATTTTCCCAAGGGTAACAGGAGAAATTGGACCCCAAAAGTTGTTGTGCAATTTGTCCTGAGTACGCTGATACCCCGTATGTGGGGGGGAACCACTGCTTGGGCGCATGGCAGAGCCTGGAAGGGAAGGAGCGCCATTTGGAATGCAGACTTAGATGGATTGGTCTGCAGGCGTCACGTTGCATTTGCAGAGCCCCTGATGTACCAAACAGTAGAAACCCCCAAGAAGTGACCCCATATTGGAAACTAGACCTCCCAAGGAACTTATCTAGATGTGTTGTGAGAACTTTGAACCCCCAAGTGTTTCACTACAGTTTATAATGCAGAGCCGTGAAAATAAAAAATATTTTTTTTCACAAAAATGATTTTTAGCCCCCAGTTTTGTATTTTCACAAGGGTAACAGGATAAATTGGACCCCAAAAGTTGTTGTCCAATTTGTCCTGAGTATGCTGATACCCCATATGGGGGAGGGAACCACTGTTTGGGCGCATGGCAGAGCTCGGAAGAGAAGGAGCGCCATTTGGAATGCAGACTTAGATGGATTGGTCTGCAGGCGTCACGTTGCATTTGTAGAGCCCCTGATGTACCCAAACAGTAGAAACCCCCCACAAGTGACCCCAAATTGGAAACTAGAGCTCGCAAGGAACTTATCTAGATATGTTGTGAGAACTTTGAACCACCAAGTGTTTCACTACAGTTTACAACGCAGAGCCATGAAAATAAAAAATCCTTTTTTTCCCACAAAAATGATATTTAGCCCCCTAAATTTTTATTTTCCCAAGGATAACAAGAGAACTTGGACCGCAAAAGTTGTTGTCCAATGTGTCCCGAGTACGCTGATACCCCATATGTTGGGGTAAACCCCTGTTTGGGCGCACGGGAGAGCTCGGAAGGGAAGGAGCACTGTTTTACTTTTTCAACGCAGAATTGGCTGGAAATGAGATCGGACGCCATGTCGTGTTTGGAGAGCCCCTGATGTGCCTGAACAGTGGAAACTCCCCAATTCTACCTGAAACCCTAATCCAAACACACCCCTAACCCTAATCCCAATGGTAACCTTAACCACACCCCTAGCCCTGACACACCCCTAACCCTAATCCCAACCGTAAATGTAATCCAAACCCTAACCCTAACTTTAGCCCCCAACCCTAACCCTAACTTTAGCCCCAACCCTAACCCTAACTTTAGCTCCAACCCTAGCCCCAACCCTAACCCTAACCCTAACCCTAGCCCTAACCCTAGCCCTAACCCTATCCCTAGCCCTAATTATAGCCCTAACCCTAGCCCTAACCCTAGCCCTAACCCTAGCTCTAACCCTAATCCTAGCCCTAACCCTAATGGGAAAATGGAAATAAATACATTTTTTTAATTTTATTATTTTCCCCTAACTAAGGGGGTCATGAATGGGGGTTTGATTTACTTTTATAGCTTTTTTTATATCGGATTTTTATGATTGGCAGCTGTCACACACTAAAAGACGCTTTTTATAGCAAAAAAGTTTTTGCATCTCCACATTTTGAGACCTATAATTTTTCCATATTTTGGTCCACAGAGTCATATGAGGTCTTGTTTTTTGCGGAACGAGTTGATGTTTTTATTGTTAACATTTTCGGGCACATGACATTTTTTGTTCGCTTTTTATTCTGATTTTTGTGAGGCAGAATGACCAAAAACCAGCCATTCATGAATTTCTTTTGGGGAAGGCATTTATACCGTTCTACATTTGGTAAAATTGATAACGCAGTTTTATTCGGCGGGTCAGTACGATTACAATGATATCTTACTTATATCATTTTTTTTATGTTTTGGCACTTTTATACGATAAAAGCTATTTTATAGAAAAAATAATTATTTTGGCATTGCTTTATTCTGAGGACTATAACTTTTTTACTTTTTTGCTTATGATGCTGTATGGCAGCTTGTTTTTTGCGGGAGAAGATGACGTTTTCAGCGGTACCATGGTTATTTATATCCATCTTTTTGATTGCGTGTTATTCCACATTTTGTTGAGCGGTATGATAATAAAGCGTTGTTTTTTGGCTCGTTTTTTTTTTCTTACGGTGTTCACTGAAGGAGTTAACTAGTGAGACAGTTTTATAGGTTGGGTCGTTAGGGACACTGTGATACTAAATATGTGTACTTTTATTGTTTGATTTTTTTATTTAGATAAAGAAATTTATTTATGGGAATAATATTTTTTTTTTCTTTATTTAGGAATTTTTTTATTTTTTTTTACACATGTGGAATTTTTTTTCTTCACTTTTTTACTTTGTCCCAGGGGGGGGACATCACAGATCGCTGATCTGACAGTTTGCACAGCACTCTGCGCCTGCACTGGACCCGGAAGTAGTCCCTGCAGGACCCGGATGCAGCCCCGCGGCCATTTTGGATCCGGGGCCTGCAGGGATAGGAGGTAAGAGATGCTCGGAGCAACGCGATCACATCGCGTTGCTCTGGGGGTTTCAGGGAAGCACGCAGGGAGCCCCCTCCCTGCGCGATGCTTCCCTATACCGCCGGCACACTGCGATCATGTTTGATCGCAGTGTGCCAGGGGTTAATGTGCCGGGGGCGGTCCGTGACCGCTCCTGGCACATAGTGCCGGATGTCAGCTGCGATAGTCAGCTGACACCCGGCCGCGATCGGCCGCGCTCCCCCCGTGAGCGCGGCCGATCGCATATGACGTACTATCCCGTCACTGGGAATTAAGTCCCAGGTCACCTCGACGGGATAGTATGTCATATGGGATTAAGGGGTTAAAGGGGCCCAAACTACCCTGCACCACTTGAGAAGACACAAGTATTATAGTGGACAGATTTTGCATTGAGTTCCTAACCATATACAGGTGCTTCTCACAAAATTAGAATATCATCAAAAAGTTAATTTATTTCAGTTTTTCAATACCAAAAGTGAACCTCATTATATGGAGTCATTACAAGCAGAGTGATCAATTTAAAGTGTTTATTTCTGTTAAAGGGAACCTGTCACCAGGTTTGGCTGATATAAGATGCATCCACCGACTTTCAGGGCTTATTTACAGCATATACAACTCAACCAGTAAGAGGAGGAAAATAGTTTTTATTATACTCGCCTGCGGGCGCTCCAGTCCGAGGGGTGTCGCTCTTCTTGGCCTGGCGGCTCCCATCTTCTTGCGATGCCGCCCTCCTTCTTGGTTCGTGTGCATGTCAGCTCAACATCATGCTTCTGCGCAGACGTACTTATCTGCTCTGTGGGAGGCAGAACAAAGTACTGCATTGCGCAGGTGTTGGGCCTCTCTGACCTTTCCCGGTGCCTGCGCACTGCAGTACTTTGCTCTGCCCTCAACAGGGCAGATAAGTACGTCTGCGCAGGAGCGCGATGCAGAGCCAACTGTGTGGCTGATGCAGGGATGTGTCATCCCCAGGAATCAAGAAAGAGGACAGCATCACAAGAAGATGGGAGGCGCCGGACCAAGAAAAATGACACCGCTCGGACCAGACCGCCCGCAGGTGAGTATAATATAAGTTATTTTTATTCTTTTCTAGGTCTGGTTGGTGCCTTATGTACAGCATTATAGAATGCTGTAAATAAGCCCTGAAAGGCAGTGGCATCATCTCATAACTGCCAATCTTGGTGACAGGTTCCCTTTAATGTTGATAATTATGGCTTACAGCCAATGAAAACCCAGAAGTCATTATCTCCGTAAATTAGAATACTTTATAATGTCAGCTTGAAAAATGATTTTAAAATCCGAAATCTTGGCCTACTGAAATGTACGTTCAGTAAATGCACTCAATACTTGGTCAGGGCTCCTTTTGCATCAATTACTGCATCAATGTGGCATGGCATGGAGGCGATGAGCCTGTGGCACTGCTGAGGTGTTATGGAAGCCCAGGTTGCTTTGATAGCAGCCTTCAGCTCGTCTGCATTGTTGGGTCTGGTGTCTCTCATCTTCCTCTTGACAATACCCCATAGATTCTCTATGGGATTAAGGTCAGGCGAGTTTGCTGGCCAATCAAGCACAATGATACTGTTGTTTTTAAACCAGGTATTGGTACTTTTGGCAGTGTGGACAGGTGCCACGTCCTGCTGGAGAATGAAATTTCCATCTCCAAAAAGCTTGTCAGCAGAGGGAAGCATGAAGTGCTCTAAAATTTCCTGGTAGACGGCTGCCCTGACTTTGGTCTTGATAAAACACAGTGCACCTACACCAGCCAATGACATGGCTCCCAAAACCATCACTGAGTGTGGAAACTTCACACTAGACCTCAAGCAGCTTGGATTGTGTGGCTCTCCACTCTTCCTCCAGACTCTGGGACCTTGATTTCCAAATGAAATGTAAAATTTACTTCCATCTGAAAACAACACCTTGGACTACTGAGCAATAGTCCAGTTCTTTTTTTCCTTTGCCCAGGTAAGATGTTTCTGGCATTCTCTGTTGGTCATGAGTGGCGTGAATGCGACACTTGTAGCCCATGTCCTGGATACGTCTGTGTGTGGTGACTCTTGAAGCAATGACTCCAGCAGCAGTTCACTCATTGTGAATCTTCCCCAAATTTTTGAATGGCCTTTTTATAGCAATCCTTTCAAGGCTGCGGCTATCCCGGTTGCTTATGCACCTTTTTCTACCACACATTTTCCTTCCACTCAACTTTCCATTAATATGCTTGGATACAGCACTCTGTGAACAGCCAGCTTCTTTAGCAATGACCTTTTGTGGCTTCCCCTCCTTGTGGAGTGTGTCAATGACTGCCTTTTGGACATCTGTCAAGTCAGCAGTCTTCCCCATGATTGTGGGGCGTACTGAAACAGACTAAGGGACCTTTTGAAATGCTTAGGAATAGTGTTGAGCATTCCTATACTGCAAATATCGGGTATCGCCGATATTCGCTGTATCGGAATTCCGATACCGAGTTCCGATATTTTTGCGATATCGGATATCGGAATCGGAAGTTCCCACAGTGCAATAATGCACTATAATGGAGTGTGGGCGGTGCGTGGGCAGAGACTGCGTGTCTCTGTGCGGGAGGGGTCTGTGCGGGACCGTGGGGGGTCTGTGTGTGCCTGCCGGGGGCTCTGTACGGGCTGCCGGTGGCTCTGTGCGGGCTGCCGGGTGGTCTTTGAGGCCTCTCGAGGGTCTGTGCGGCCTGCCTGGGGGTCTGTGCGGCCTACCGGGGAGGGTCTGTGCGACCTGCCGGGGGTCTGTATGGCCTCTCGGGGGTCTGTGCGGCCTGCTGGGGCGTCTGTGCGGGCCTCTCGGGGGTCTGTATGGGCCTCTCTGGGGTCTGTGCGGGCTGCCTTGGGGTCTTTGTGTCTGTGCAGGCATCGTCCAATGAGACTACAAGTCCCATCGGACAATGCCTGCTACAATGACAGTGATTCAAACATTAGCCAATGATGGGACAGTAGTAGTAGTCACATCATCTGGCTAATGTGTTGAATGTAAAAAAAAAATACTACATATATGCTACATACATGCTACATACTACATACATACTACATGCTACATACATACTACATGCATACATACTACATACATACATACATACATACAACATACATACTACATACATACATATGACATACATACTACATACATACATACTACATACATACTACATACATTACATACATACTACATACATACATACAACATACATACTACATACATACTACATACATACTATATACATACTACATACATACATGCTACATGCATACTACATACATACGACATGCATACTACACACATACTACATACATACTACTTACATACTACATACTGTGGTGCAGGGACCAATCTTACAGCCAGGGGGCGCTGCGTGTGCACTTCAAGATGCACTTGGAGGCATAGTTGTAATGAGGTGGGAGGATAAAACTAGCCTCACACACCCAGGGGAGTGGTTACAGGTATGTAATGTGACCAAGGTGTGGGTCACATGTTTCCTGTGTTTGGATCTGAATGGTCCAAGTGCAAGGCCCTGGAAGCCTTATGGAAATCCTGGGAATTCCTGAATAGCACTTGGTTGGGCTTTGGCACTGAGTGGCCTGTGTGCTGTAGGACCTGGACGGTCAGGGTTGGAGGCTCCTGGGAGCGGAGTCGTCCTGGAAGCACTGTGAGACCGCCGACCTGGACAGTCCCTGTTGAGGACCTGGGACTGATGCGGAGTCTACCTGTGGAGCAGGAGCTCCTGAGAGGTAACCCCTGGTATGGGGAAAATAACTGTGTGCCCTAACATAGGACAGTTGCTGAACTGCGCAGTCACCTGGTGCCTGGAGAGATACAGGCCTGAATAATGAATGATTTGTAAAGACAGATATGATGAAGTAAAGGACTACGTGAGGTCTGTGATACATAACATGGCCTACAGTGGTTTATGCTGAGAGTATAATAAACCACATGGACTGTTTAATGTGAAAAACCGTGCCTGTCTATGATTATTCTGCTGCCAAGCGAGTATCCCCAAGAAACGTAGTGGGTGAAATGCTACAATACATACAACATACATACTACATACATACTACATACATACTACATACAATACATTCATACATTACATACAGACATACAGTACATTAAACATAGATTACATACTTACCATTACTTATCATTTTGATCACCGAAGCCAGTGTCATCTGTAAAAAAGATTAAAATAACAAGCAACCAATATACTCCCTGTCCACAGAAATCCACGAGCGTCCCACGACGATCTCCTGTGGAGAACGGCAGCATCAGCTGATGCGACCGCTCTCCAGGGGCTCCAGGAACACAATGACGGGAGGAAGGTATCCTTCCGCACTGTATTCCTCCGCCACTGTAAAAACAATAGTCCCTAGTCACACTTTATGCCATTCCTGTGTGAGAAATTTTCCCATGCAGCAATTGCCATAAAGTGAGACTCAGAGTTTACTATAGTTCAGTGCTGCACAGCAGGAGCCATTGTCTCCTGTCAGTGTGTCACTGAGGGTCCTATAGATCAATGACATCACCCGATGTCACTGTTCTATAGGGGAGATCGTCATGGGACACTCGTTATTAATTGAACTATGGCGGACAGGTAGTATATGGTTTATTATTTTACGTTTTTTGCAGGCGCTGAAGTATGGTAAGTATGGTTAAATGAAGAATATTAAAATACTTTTTTCCTAATGTGTGTGTGTTTTATTAACCCTTTACTAGTATTGGATTAATAATGGATAGGCGTCTTATTGACGCCTCTCCGTTAATAACCCGGCTTAATGTCACCTTACAAGTCACCTTACAATAGCAAGGAGACATTAACCCCTTATTACCCCATATCCCACTGCTACATGGGAGTGGGAAGAGAAAAGCTAAGTGCCAGAATTGGCACATCTTAGAGATGCGCCATTTCCAGGGTGGCTGTGGACTGGTATTTGTAGCCGGGGGGGCGCAATATCCATGGCCCCTCTCTAGGCTATGAATATCAGCCCGCAGCTGTCTGCGTAGCCTTTCTGGCTATAAAATATAGGGGGACCCCATGTCATTTTTTGGGGGAGGACCCCTATTTTAATAGCCAGTAAAGGCTACGCAGACAGCTGCGGGCTGATATTCATAGCAGGCTACAAATATTGGCCCCCGGCCGTCGGCTTTCCCCCTTTTTTTAAATTAAATGCTCATTAAGGCCTCTTTCATACTAGCGTCGGTATGGATCCGTCGCTATGCGTCGGGCCGACGTACCGACGCACGTTGTGAAATTTGTGCAAGACGTGGGCAGCGGATGCAGTTTTTCAACGCATCCGCTGCCCATTCTGAAGCCCGGGGAGGAGGGAGCGGAGTTTCGTCCGTGCATGCGCGGTAGAAAATGGCAGATGCGACAGAGAAAAAAACATTCACTTTAACGTTTTTTCATGCCGATGGTCTGCCAAAACACGACGGATCCATTGCACGACGGACGTGACGTGTGGCCATCCGTCACGATCTGTCGCTAGTACAAGTCTATGGGTAAAAAAATGCATCCTGCGAGCACATTTGCAGGATCCGTTTTTTTCCGCCGGATCTGTTTTTTTCTCAGAGTTGTATTAACGCCGGATTGCGCCTGATGGCCACACGTTTCATCCGTTTTTTGCAGGATCCATCAAAAAAGCTGTTTCCGCTGGACGGAAAACACATACGAAAAAACGCACAGCGACGGATCCGGCAAAAAAGTATGAAACTGAGATGTGAAATGATGAATCCGGCCTCCGAATCCGTTTTTTCATGCATGTTTCCATTCAAATCATGCACATTTTCTGTTTATTTATTTATTTCCAAAAACTGCATCAAAACCGTGCAAAAACCGCACCAAAAACTGCATCAAAACTGCACCAAACTGCATCAAAAACTGCATCATAACTGCACCAAAAACTGCATCAAAAACAGCATAAAAAACCACACCAAAAACCTGCACCAAAAACTGCATCAAAAACGCATCAAAATGGCACCAAAAACTGCAACAAAACCTGCATCAAAAACTGGTGCAGTTTTGATGCAGTTTTTGATGCAGTTTTTTATGCAGTTTTTGGTGCAGGTTTTTGGTGCGGTTTTTGATGCAGTTTTAGGTGCAGATTTTTATTCAGATTTTGATGCTGTTTTTGGTGGGTTTTTGATGCTGTTTTAGATGCTGTTTTTGGTGTAGGTTTTTGGTGCGTTTTTTGATGCTGTTTTTGATGCAGTTTTTGGTGCAGTTTTTGGTGCAGTTTTTGATGCAGGTTTTTCGTGCGGTTTTTGATGCAGTTTTTGATGTGGTTTTTTTATGCAGTTTTGATGCAGCTTTTGGTGCAATTTTTGGTGCAGTTTTTGATGCAGGTTTTTGGTGAGGTTTTTGATGCGGGTTTTGATGCAGTTTTTGCTGCAGTTTTTGGTGCAGTTTTTGATGCAAGTTTTTGGTGCGGTTTTTGATGCGGTTTTTGATGCAGTTTTGGTGCAGTTTTGATGCAGTTTTTGGTGTAGTTATGATGCAGTTTTGATGCAGTTTTTGGAAATAAATAAATAAACGGAAATGTGCATGATTTGAATGGAAACATTCATGAAAAAACGGATTCGGAGGCCAGATTCATCATTTCACATCTCAGTTTGATACGTTTTTTTGCCGGATCTGTCGCTCTGCGTTTTTTCGCCGGACAGAAAAAACGTTACTCTGTATGTGTTTTCCATCCGGCGGAAACAGCTTTTTTGATGGATCCTGCAAAAAACGGATGAATCATGTGGCCATCAGGCGCAATCTGGCACTAATACAACTCTATGAGAAAAAAACGGATCCGGCGGAATAATAAAAGGAACCAGCAGAATGAAAAAAGGATTCGGCGAAAAAAACGGATCCTGCAAATGTGCTCACAGAATGCGTGTTTTACCCATAGCCTTGTACTAGCGACGGATCGCGATGGGTGGCCACATGTTGCATCTGTCGTGCAACGGATCTGTTTCGGTCGCATCAGCTGATGCTGCCGTTCTCCACGGGAGATCGTCGTGGGACACTCGTGGATTTCTGCGGACAGGGAGTATATTGGTTGTTTGTTATTTTAATCTTTTTTACAGATGACACTGGCTTCGGGGATCAAAATGACAAGTAATGGTGAGTATTTAATCTATGTTTAATGTACTGTATGTCTATATGTATGTATTGTATGTAATGTATGAATGTATTGTATGTAGTATGTATGTATGTAGTATGTATGTATTGTGAAGTATGTATGTATGTATGTAGCATGTATGTATGTATGTAGTATGTATGTGGTATGTAGTATGTATGTATGTATGTATGTAGTATGTTGTATGTAGTATGTATGTATGTAGTATGTATGTAGTAAGTATGTAGTATGTACTGTATGTAGTATGTATGTATGTAGTATGTATGTAGTATTTTTTTTTACATTTAACACATTAGCCGGATGATGGGACTACTACTGTCCCATCATTGGCTAATGTGTCAATCACTGTCACTGTAGCAGGCATCATCCGATGGGACTTGTAGTCCCATCAGATGATGCTTGCACACATGCACAGACCCCTGGCAGCCCGCACAGAGCCCCCAGCAGCCCGCACAGAGCCCCCAGCAGCCCACACAGAGCCCCCGCAGCCCACACAGAACCCCGGCAGCCCACACAGAGCCCTGGCAGCCCACACAGAGCCCCGGCAGGCAGCACAGAGCCCTGGCAGGCCCGCACAGACCCCCGCACATAGCCCTGGCAGGCAGCACAGAGCCCCGGCAGGCCTGCACAGAGCCCCGGCAGCCCGCACATAGCCCTGGCAGGCAGCACAGAGCCCCGGCAGGCCCGCACAGAGCCCCGGCAGCCCGCACATAGCCCCAGCAGGCAGCACAGAGCCCCGGCAGGCCCACACATAGCCCCGAGATGCCCGTACAGATCCCCGGCAGGCCCGCACTGACCCCACCTGCACACACACACAGACACGCACAGTGTCTGCCCACGCACTGCCCACACTCTTCACCCCTCCGGAGCAGGATGTTGAAGCACAGAAAGGGCTTATTTACATTCCGATATTTGTGTCCCATTGACTTGCATTGGTATTGGGTATCGTATCGGCGATATCCGATATTTTTTGGATATCGGCGATCCAATCCGATACCGATACTTCTGGATATCGGAAGGTATCGCTCAACAATACTTAGGAAGCCTTTGCAGGTGTTTTTGTTAATTACCGTATTCTAATTTACTGAGATAATGACTTTAGGGCTTTCATTGGTTTTAAGCCATAATCATCAACATTAACAGAAATAAACACTTAAAATACATCACTCAGTTTGTAAGGACTCTATATAATATATGAGTTTCACTTTTGTATTGAAGAACTGAAATAAATGAACTTTTTGATGATATTCTAATTTTGTGAGAAGAACCTGTATTACCATCTCTAGGTTTGAGGCAATTTCCTATCAATAGATAAAAGTAGGAGATTGTGCCTCCTTATACCCTGTATTACCCATCTGCATGGTCAGCCATTAATAAAAGAAAATCAAGCAGAGCCAAAATTGCTCACAAAAATTGCTCGTAAAATTGAAGAACTTTCCAATTACCAATGCCCTTATATTGTAGTAATCAGCCGGGCTCCCCTCAAGTAATTTGCCATAAATGCCTTTTCTCTGCTGAGACAATCCTTTTAATAAGAACATATATCTACAATGGAATAAAGTTTTCCTTTAGTTATTTTATTTTTCATTTGGAAGTCATTACTGTTACCCTAAGAGCTATCACAAAGCGTTCCACCTGATGCTGCACTTCAGGGGTGTTTAGCGTATGTGACACACACGATGTCAGGTGGCTGTCAGGTTTTCTGTCATAGGAGGAGTATGAAATTACCAATGTCAGATGCTAGACTGAAGTATGTTTGGTCTGAGTAATGATAAACTAAAACCTTGGTCACCTGTGGTAGGAGCAGACCGATCACTTTGCAGTGAGGTAGAGGAACACTGGAGGGTGTGGAGGTGGTAAGAAAAAATAACTAAGAGTCCTTTCCAAAGAGAGAAAAAGTGGCATTCACAACCCAGTAAAAAGTGTCCTTTAATACATACTCAATAAAAACATGGCCACGGGAGGTTGCAAGTAGCTCTGTGGATGACTGCCCTTTCTTGCGTAACAATGGATTCTAGGACCTGTTGAAGCGTTATTACACACAAAATGGTCATCGTCCTCAGCGCTACCTGTATTTTCCCATGATAATGTTTTTATTGACTATTAACAGATAATTTTTACTCAGAGTTCTTATTGTCATTTATTTTTATGCAAACATAAACAAAATGCCCATAGAGCTGAGAAAAGAAATACTTTTGAAGAATCGTCTACAATTTTTGATGTCCTTATTTGTTCTCAACAGTTGACCGATAATTTATCAACGCAATTTGTGCCTGTTCAAGTGAGTGTGCCAAAACATATTATGGGTGAGCATAATTACAGCTGCTGTAAGTTGAACTGTCGGATTTATTTGGTCTGTGACAGCCTTCTTTATTTATAGGGAACCACTAGTTTGACCCATGTAACGTGCCCATTCTAATGCTTTCATTTGCAGAGCCACAGCGACTGTGCGCTTCGTTACAGGCTCCGCATAAATTGGATTGCCAACTGTAAAAATAATAAAATGAACTTACTCAGTACTGCCGCTTTTCTGCTGCTTTTACTCTTCGTTAATAAGCTGTGTTAATGTCACAACCAGAGTATATGACCACTGCAGCCAATCATTTGGCCGAGCTGTAATGACAATGTAGTTGGCACATGATTGTTAAGCCCAGTAATTGCCTGCAGCAATCATCTGCTGGAGTCATGATTAGTGTTGAACATTCCGATACCGCAAGTAACGGGTATCGGCCGATACTTGCGGGTATCGGAATTCCGATACCGAGATCCGATACTTTTGTGGTATCGGGTATCGGTATCGAAACAACATTAATGTGTAAAAGAAAGAATTAAAATAAAAAATATTGCTATACTCACCTCTCCGACGCAGCCTGCACCTTACCGAGGGAACCGGCAGCGTTCTTTGCTTAAAATGCGCGCTTTTCCTTCCTTCCGTGACGTCACGGCTTCTGATTGGTCGCGTGCCGCCCATGTGGCCGCGACGCAACCAATCACAGCAAGCCGTGACGTAATTTTAGGTCCTTCAGTATTTTAAAATTACGTTCCGGCGTTGTGATTGGTCGCGTCGCGGTCACATGGGCGGCGCGCGACCAATCACAAGCCGGGACTTCACGTAAGGAAGTTAAAGCGCGAATTTTAAGCAAACAACGCTGCCGGTTCCCTCGGTGAGGTCCAGGCTGCGTCGGAGAGGTGAGTATAGCAATATTTTTTATTTTAATTCTTTATTTTACACATTAATATGGTTCCCAGGGCCTGAAGGAGAGTTTCCTCTCCTTCAGACCCTGGGAACCATCAGGAATACCGTCCGATACATGAGTCCCATTGACTTGTATTGGTATCGGGTATCGGTATCGGATTAGATCCGATACTTTGCCGGTATCGGCCGATACTTTCCGATACCGATACTTTCAAGTATCGGACGGTATCGCTCAACACTAGTCATGATGTTACCACTGCAGGCTATCAACTAAGAATTGGAGAAGCAGACTGACAGTATTGGATGTACCGTGAGTGAGTAAAAGTCATTTTTATTATTTCTACAGAGGTCAATCGAGAGGAATAAAAAATACATCCTGAAAAAACTATTTAAGCTTGTGCTCTAAAAATATTAGCACAGTTTCATTCCATATATTTTCATAATTAAACATATTTTTTCAGATTCTCTTTCTCACATGTGTTTATCTATCTATCTATCTATCTATCTATCTATCTATCTATCTATCTATCTATCTATCTATCCATACAGTGGGGCAAAAAAGTATTTAGTCAGTCAGCAATTGTGCAAGTTCCACCACTTAAAAAGATGAGAGGCGTCTGTAATTCACATCATAGGTAGACCTCAACTATGGGAGACAAACTGAGAAAAAAAAATCCAGAAAATCACATTGTCTGTTTTTTTATCATTTTATTTGCATATTATGGTGGAAAATAAGTATTTGGTCAGAAACAAACAATCAAGATTTCTGGCTCTCACAGACCTGTAACTTCTTCTTTAAGAGTCTCCTCTTTCCTCCACTCATTACCTGTAGTAATGGCACCTGTTTAAACTTGTTATCAGTATAAAAAGACAACTGTGCACACCCTCAAACAGTCTGACTCCAAACTCCACTATGGTGAAGACCAAAGAGCTGTCAAAGGACACCAGAAACAAAATTGTAGCCCTGCACAAGGCTGGGAAGACTGAATCTGCAATAGCCGACCAGCTTGGAGTGAAGAAATCAACAGTGGGAGCAATAATTAGAAAATGGAAGACATTCAAGACCACTGATAATCTCCCTCGATCTGGGGCTCCACGCAAAATCCCACCCCGTGGGGTCAGAATGACCACAAGAACGGTGAGCAAAAATCCCAGAACCACGCGGGGGGACCTAGTGAATGAACTGCAGAGAGCTGGGACCAATGTAACAAGGCCTACCATAAGTAACACACTACGCCACCATGGACTCAGATCCTGCAGTGCCAGACATGTCCCACTGCTTAAGCCAGTACATGTCCGGGCCAGTCTGAAGTTTGCTAGAGAGCATTTGGATGATCCAGAGGAGTTTTGGGAGAATGTCCTATGGTCTGATGAAACCAAACTGGAACTGTTTGGTAGAAACACAACTTGTCATGTTTGGAGGAAAAAGAATACTGAGTTGCATCCATCAAACACCATACCTACTGTAAAGCATGGTGGTGGAAACATCATGCTTTGGGGCTGTTTCTCTGCAAAGGGGCCAGGACGACTGATCCAGATACATGAAAGAATGAATGGGGCCATGTATCGTGAGATTTTGAGTGCAAACCTCCTTCCATCAGCAAGGGCATTGAAGATGAAACGTGGCTGGGTCTTTCAACATGACAATGATCCAAAGCACACCACTAGGGCAACGAAGGAGTGGCTTTGTAAGAAGCATTTCAAGGTCCTGGAGTGGCCTAGCCAGTCTCCAGATCTCAACCCTATAGAAAACCTTTGGAGGGAGTTGAAAGTCCGTGTTGCCAAGCGAAAAGCCAAAAACATCACTGCTCTAGAGGAGATCTGCATGGAGGAATGGGCCAACATACCAACAACAGTGTGTGGCAACCTTGTGAAGACTTACAGAAAACGTTTGACCTCTGTCATTGCCAACAAAGGATATATTACAAAGTATTGAGATGAAATTTTGTTTCTGACCAAATACTTATTTTCCACCATAATATGCAAATAAAATGATAAAAAAACAGACAATGTGATTTTCTGGATTTTTTTTTCTGTTTGTCTCCCATAGTTGAGGTCTACCTATGATGTAAATTACAGACGCCTCTCATCTTTTTAAGTGGTGGAACTTGCACTATTGCTGACTGACTAAATACTTTTTTGCCCCACTGTATATGTATATATATATATAGAAACATATATACATTAGAGAGAGTCAAAAAATATTCACACTTCAGTTATATTAATGGACAGTCTATTCAGATCTTCTGTCTCCTCAGTCACTGCTCCTCAGGTTAGAATGTGTGCGTTAGTTCATTTGTGACTGTTGTATGAGAAAAAAATAGCTGCCCCACTTGTCATTTGCACAAAAGAAGAACAGTATTCCAGGATTTGCTTTCTGGAGTCTAAGGCTGATTTCTGTGCCAATGTTTATTGAAGATTTTGTGCACAGTATGGAGAAAGTATTTGGTCCTGAAGACGTGTGTTGGAATGGGTAGAGAAGTGTAAAGAAAGGTTGCACAAGTATCAGTCATGAAGTAGTAGCCAGATGACCATCTACGACTGATGACATTAAGCATGTGAACTGACTTTGTTGGATAGAAATTGTTTGATGATGTTTAGTTCCCTGAAAGAAACCCTATAAGATTGAAGATTCGAGTCTGATCAAGACGTGAAAACGGCAATAAATGTGTGGCTCAAAGCTCAGCCTAAAATATTTTTTAATGAGGGACTACAAGGGCTTGGTGACCGATGGACAGAGTGTATTTGAAAAGTTGCGAGACTATGTTTGAAAATAATTTAATTGTGTTTTATGACAGTTGATTGAAATCAATCCTTCAGGCAGAGTGCGGATAATTTTTTGACTCGGCATCATATATACATGCAACCTGTCTGTGTGCATATATACAAATTCTTCTTTTAAACTTTTGTTTTTTGCTTAATTTTTTCCCTAAACGTGGAAAAAAAAGCCAGTTCAATAAAAACTACACCCCTGTTAGCAAGCTTCTTTCACCGTACCGCATCTGGGTCCATTTCTAACCCGTGTTTGATAAAGAGGCAAAGAGAGACGAAAATGAAAAGCAGGCAATGTGTAATGTGCATTGTGCAAACATTCAAATAGGAGACAGGATAGGTTTGAGAATTCTCTTTTTAATTAGTACTCAACCCACAAGCAACTCAATGAGACAGATTTGTCTTGTTTTGCAAGTTAGATGTTTTTCACCTCTATCACTCAGCCCCTCTTTCCATCTCTTTGTCCTATTGGGAAGAACGGATATGCCCTCTCACTGAAGCCTTAATTGAAACTCTGCTTTCTCCGTGAGCTGGCAAAGCCAGTCTGGGTATCTTATTGTGTCTCTGGATCACCACATGTGTCTCAACACCCTCGTTTATTTTATTTATTTTTTTTTGTCTTTGACACTTAATAGGCTTTGAGCCTGCTAACCCAATGTGGTGGGAACAGGCAGAGGAACAAGAAATGCTTTAAAGTAGGTGTTTGTCATTAAATAGAACATTCCCCCTGTCTCTTTAGAAACCATCACAAAAGCTCAGCTCCCTGCTGGAAATTTTCTTAGGCCCCTTGCACAAAAGACAAAGTTTGTTTAAGAAATCGTTGCTGAAAAAAAAGAGTGGACAAAAAAAAAGCGTCAGGCCATTAAGGTAATTATGTGAAACCTATGCTGTATAACAGCTTAATTGATATTAATATTTGTCTAATTGGTGATTGGGAGACTGCTTTGGGCTAAATCTCTTTAGAGCAGTTTCAGTGGTTCAATAGGCTGACTGCTTGTGGGGAGAGTTCACAGCTCTGAATAGCCCTGTTATCTTTCTCAGATGGCTCCCTTCACCTCCTACCCTTGGAGCGCTCCTGCCACTCACTCAGCCACTTTTGGGGCAAAAGCAGCCCTCTCTAGAATTGTCTAATGACATTTTCTTTTGTTGATGGTGGACAAGAGATGGCGGGCGTTCAGATGCAATTAATTGACTGCTATATTGCTTTGTAACTACGAAAAGAAGTATATATCAAAATAATGTGTGTATAATAATGTGCAAGTACACATATATATTATATAATTTGGATAAATATACAGTGGGGGAAATACATTTTCGATCCCTTGCTGATTTTGTAAGTTTGCCCACTGACAAAGACATGAACAGTCTTTAATTTTAAGAGTAGGTTAATTTTAACATTGAGAGATAAAATATCAAAAATAAAATGTAGAAAATCACATTGTATAAATTATATACATTTATTTGCATTTTGCAGTGAGAAATAAGTATTTGATCCCCTACCAACCATGAAGAGTTCTGGCTCCTACAGACCTGTTAGACGCTCCTAATCGACTCGTTACCTGCATTAAAGACAGCTGTCTTACATACAGGAAAGATATATATCTTGGTACCGTGTTAGGCTGGTTTCACACTTGCGTTTTTGTCTGCAGCGTTTTTTGCACAAAAAACGCATGCGTTTTTTTTCCTATATTTAACATTGAAAACGCATGCGTTTTTTTGCACATGCGTTTGGTCGCGTTTTCAAACGCATGCGTTTTTTGTCTGCATGCGTTCATTTTCAAAAATGCTACCTGCAGTATTTTCTTGCGCGTTTTTTTGCCGCGAAAAAACGCATGCGTTTTTTCGCGGCAAAAAAATGCATTGCTGTCTATGTAAACGCATGCGTTTTTAAGCACATGCGTTTGTTTGCGCTAAAAACGCATGCGTTTTTATAGAAAAAAACCAGAAAACACACTGAAAAGCCACCCACCACCATCAAGGTGATAAAGGGATCCAAACCCTAACCCTAACTCTACCCCTAACCTCACCCCTAACCGTTTAATGAACATTTTCTGACAGTCATATTGCCACGTATTTAAGTGCCACGTATCAAGTATTTCAGTGCCACGTATGCCACGTGCCACGTATTTAAGTGCCACGTGCCACATATTTAAGTGCCACGTGCCACGTATTAAAGTGCCACGTGCCACGTGCCACGTATTTAAGTGCCACGTGGCACATGTTTAAGTGCCACGTGCCACGTATTTAAGTGCCACGTGCCACGTATTTAAGTGCCACGTGCCACGTATTTAAGTGCCACGTGCCACGTATTTAAGTGCCACGTGGCACATATTTAAGTGCCACATGCCACGTATTTAAGTGCCACGTGCCACGTATTTGAGTGCCACGTATTTAAGTACCACGTATTTCAGTTGCACGTATTTCAGTGCCACGTATTTCAGTCACGTTTAGGGTTAGGGGTAGGGGTAGGGGTAGGGGTAGGGTTAGGGTTTTCTTGCTTTTTCTTGTGTTTTCTTGTGTTTTCTTGTGTTTTTCTATAAAAACGCATGCGTCTAAAAAACGCATGCGTTTTACCGCGTTTACATGCGTTTTTCACACATGCGTTTTTTTAAAAAAACGCATGCAGACAAAAACGCAAGTGTGAAACCAGCCTTAGCCAGTGGACAGAAAAATATTTAGAATTGAGAGTCCTCAGTGGTTGATACCTTTTCATGGCTAACTGAAAAGATGGTAACAAATTGCAAGCTTTCGAGACTACTTAGGTCCCTTCATCAGGCATAGACTAATAGAAATTCTGAAGAATCACATATTTATGCACAACACAGCAAAGAAATAATGATGCCATAGATAAGACATAGATAAAAGATATCAACCACTGATGACTCTCAATTCTAAATATTATTCTGTCTTACATAGTCACCTTTATAAAAGTCTCCTGTCCACAGACTCAATTAATCAGTAAGACTCTAACATCAACAACATGGGCAAGATCAAAGAGCTTTATAAAGATGTCAGAGACCGGATCATAGACCTGCATAAAGCTGGA
Source organism: Ranitomeya variabilis (assembly GCF_051348905.1). Taxonomy (NCBI): domain Eukaryota; kingdom Metazoa; phylum Chordata; class Amphibia; order Anura; family Dendrobatidae; genus Ranitomeya; species Ranitomeya variabilis. The sequence continues at coordinate 636,298,040 of NC_135232.1, forward strand.
ATGGGCTACAAAACCATAAGTAAGATGCTGGGTGAGAAGGAGACAACTATTGGTGCAATAGTAAGAAAATGGAAGAAATACAAAATGACTGTCAATCGACATCGATCTGGGCACCGTGCAAAATCTCACCTTGTGGGGTATCATTGATCATGAGGAAGGTGAGAGATCAGCCTAAAACTACACGGGGGGAACTTGTTAATGATCTCAAGGCAGCTGGGACCATAGTCACCAAGAAAACCATTGGTAACACATTACGCCATAAAGGTTTAAAATCCTGCAGTGCCCGCAAGGTCCCCCTGCTCAAGAAGGCACATGTGCAGGCCCGTCTGAAGTTTGCCAGTGAACACCTGGATGATTCTGTGAGTGATTGGGAGAAGGTGCTGTGGTCAGGTGAGACAAAAATTTAGCTCTTTGGCATTAACTCAACTTGCCATGTTTGGAGGAAGAGAAATGGTGCCTAAGACCCAAAGAACACAATCCCCACTGTCAAGCATGGTGGTGGAAACATTATGTTTTGGGGGTGTTTCTCTGCTAAGGGCATAGGACTACTTCACTGCATCAATGGGAGAATGGATGGAGCCATGTCCCGTAAAATCCTGAGAGACAACCTCCTTCCCTCCGGCAGGACATTAAAAATGGGTCATGGCTGGGTCTTCCAGAAAGACAATGACCCAAAACATACAGCCATGGCAAAAAAAGGAGTGGCTCAAAAAGAAGCACCTTAAGGTCATGGAGTGGCCTAGCCAGTCTCCAGACCTTAATCCCATAGAAAACTTATGGAGGGAGTTTAAGTTCCAAGTTGCCAAGCCTCAAAATCTTAATGATTTAGAGATGATCTGCAAGGAGGGAAGGAGGTTGTCTCTCAGGATTTTACGGGACATGGGATTTTACGGGATTCCTATTAGGTATATACTCACCCTCGGACGCGCCCTGCTTCTTTCCGGCAGCCTTCCTTCCTAAGAATGAGCGCGTGAAGGACCTTAGATGACGTCGCGGCTTGTGATTGGTCGCGTGACCGCCCATGTGACCGCTCGCGACCAATCACAAGCCGCGACGTCACCGCAGGTCATTCACGCGCTCATCCTTAGGAAGGAAGGCTGCCGTTTAGTACCAGGGCGCGTCCGAGGGTGAGTATATCAATATTTTTTATTTTGATTCTTTATTTAACACTTAAATATGGATTCCGATACCGATTCCCGATATCGCAAACATATCGGAACTCGGTATCGGAATTCCGATACCAGATTCAGAAGATCGCCGACCTCATGGCCAACCCCACACAGGGGTCGGGTCGGGTTTCATGAAACCCGACTTTGCCAAAAGTCGGCGACTTCTGAAAATGGCCGACCCATTTCGCTCAACCCTACTCTCAACACTTGGGGCGGAGGCGCATCCCCAGGATTGACAGTCTACTTTGCGGTGGGTAAATTCTGCAGCGTTTTCTATTGTATTATGGCCTAACCATTGCTGGTTTTTACCACTGGCCCTATATTGAATCTACATTCAATTTTTGTTTATGGCTATGCCTAAGGTGATTCTATGATTGTGGTTTATAGGGATTTTTCTTGGCCTCCGCATGCAGATGTTATCCTCTACCACTGTACATTACTCTGTGCATTTGTTTTATTTTTTCATTTTGCTATTTTTTTGTTATTATTTCTGCATTTTTTTCATTTTTTTCATATTGGGTGATGATACCCTATGGGATTAATTAAGCTATTGATACTAGTAGTGGTAGTTATTTAACTTTTTGTGGACTTACATTCCTGTGTACCTGCCTCCTGCTATTTTTACAATGTCCTCATATATTTCGCCAATTTTTGTATCACCTCCTGTACACTTGTTTTAATAATTGTTAATAAAGTTTTTGGGTTATGGTATTTGGTCTGACCTTATGTCATCCTTCTTTGGGTTGCTACACTGTGTGCTGGAACAAACTTCTGGGTTTCAAATCACTGAAGCTAATAGCCTCAGTGAAATATATCTCCCCTTCAACACTTTTCCAGTGACTTTGGAACAACATTCTACTTAGTACTATTATATAAGGCAAAAACAGCTAGCAAAAAAACCTTTTTCTACATAGTTATAAGTCATATTTTGTTATAGCGGTAGTGTTGTGAATTCTGTTCTTGGGCTCCCTCCAGTGGTTATAAGTGGTAGCGCTGCTGTCTGTCCTTCACAGCAGTTATCAGGTGTGTCCACTCTGGACTGGGCTATTTAGTCTGGCTTCACCCTTTAGGCTACGTTCACATTTGCGGTCAGCGCCGCAGCGTCGGGCGCCGCAGCGTCGTCGCATGCATCATGCGCCCCTATACTTAACATGGGGGCGCATGGACATGCGTTGTGCTGCGTTTTGCGCCGCATGGCCGCAAGCGTTGGACGCAAGAAACGCTTCAAGTTGCATTTTTTTTGCGTCCAACTTGCGGGCAAAAACGACGCATGCGGCGCAAAACGCAGCGTTTTAGCGTGCGTTTTGCCGCGTTTTTGTTTGCGTTGTGCGCTGCGGCGCCGACGCTGCGGCGCACAACGCAAATGTGAACGTAGCCTTAGTCAGTGCCAGTTGTCCATTGTGTCTGGAGGATTCACATCCCTTCATGGTTTCTCCTGCTTCCTGGTCTTTTCACCAAGATAAGTTCTGATTGTTTTGCAGCCCACATTTTGTGGGCCTCATTGTTCAGTGCATTTCATGTTTTTTCTTGTCCAGCTTAATCTGTGTAAGGATTTATGCAGTCAAGCTGGAATCTCTGGAGAGGCAGATATACCCTCCATGTCTTTAGTTAGATGTGGAGTTTTTTGTATTTTCTGTGGTGGATATTTCCTAGTATTTTAATACTGACCGCATAGTTCTCTGTCCTATCTTTCCTATTTAGCTAGATTGGCCTCCTTTGCTAAATCCTGTTTTCAGCCTGTGTATGTTTTTTCCTCTCCTCTCACAGTCAATATTTGTGGGGGGCTGCCTATCCTTTGGGAATTTTCTCTGAGGCGAGATAGTTTTCCCTTTTCTATCTATAGGGTTAATTAGTCCTCCGGCTGTGTCGAGGTGTCTAGGATCAGTAGATACATCCCACGGCTACTTCTAGTTGCGGTGTTAAGTTCAGGGTCCGCGGTCAGTACAGATACCACCTTCTCCAGAGTACGTCCAATGCTACTCCTAGGCCACCAGATCATAACAGTACAACTGGCCAACAATCAGTTAACCACATCTCAGAAGAAGGGAAAGAAAGTGCTGAGCCATTTTTTTTTCTGTACTCTGTTGTGTTTTTTTTTCCCTCTTTACCTCTGGGTGGTTCAGGAGTTTGGCGCTGACATGGATGTTCAGGGACGTGCTTCTCGTGTGGATCAACTTGCTGCTAGAGTACAGGGTATTTCTGATTATATCGTTCAGACTCCAGTTTTAGAGCCTAGAATTCCAACTCCTGATATGTTTTTTGGGGACAGGTCTAAATTTCTGAGCTTTAAAAATAACTGTAAACTGTTTTTTGCTCTGAAGCCCCGTTCCTCTGGTGATCCCATCCAGCAGGTTAAGATTGTCATATCTCTGTTGCGTGGCGACCCCCAGGATTGGGCATTTGCCCTGGAACCTGGGAATCCGGCGTTGCTTAATGTAGACACCTTTTTTCAGGTGCTTGGGTTATTGTATGATGAACCTAACTCTGTAGAGCATGCTGAGAAAACCTTGCTGGCCCTGTGTCAGGGTCAAGAAGCGGCAGAATCATATTGCCAGAAATTTAGAAAATGGTCTGTGTTGACTAAATGGAATGAGGATGCTTTGGCGGCAATTTTCAGAAAGGGTCTTTCTGAATCCGTTAAAGATGTTATGGTGGGGTTCCCCACGCCTGCAGGTCTGAGTGATTCTATGTCTCTGGCCATTCAAATTGATCGGCGCTTGCGTGAGCGCAGAGTTGTGCACACTATGGCGTTGTCTTCCGAGCGGAGTCCTGAGCCTATGCAATGTGATAGGATTGTGTCTAGAGCTGAACGACAAGGATTCAGACGTCAGAATGGGTTGTGTTTTTACTGCGGCGATTCTGCTCATGTTATTTCTGATTGCCCTAAGCGTGTCAAGAGAATCGCTAGTTCTGTTACCATCAGTACTGTACAACCTAAATTTCTGTTATCTGTGACCCTGATCTGCTCATTATCGTCATTTTCTGTCATGGCATTTGTGGATTCAGGAGCCGCTTTAAATTTAATGGACTTAGAATTTGCCAGACGTTGTGGGTTTCCCTTACAGCCTTTGCAGAGTCCTATCCCTTTGAGGGGGATTGATGCTACACCGTTGGCTAAAAATAAACCTCAGTTTTGGACACAGTTAACCATGTGCATGGCGCCAGCCCATCAGGAAGATTGTCGTTTTCTGGTGTTGTATAATCTGCATGATGCTATTGTGCTCGGGTTTCCATGGTTACAGGTGCATAATCCGGTGTTGGATTGGAAATCTATGTCTGTGACTAGTTGGGGTTGTCAGGGGGTTCATGATGACGTTTCTTTGATGTCAATTTCCTCCTCGCCCTCTTCTGAAGTTCCTGAGTTTTTGTCAGATTTCCAGGATGTTTTTGATGAGCCCAAGTCCAGTTCCCTTCCACCGCATAGGGACTGTGATTGTGCTATTGACTTGATTCCAGGCTGTAAGTTCCCTAAGGGCCGACATTTCAACCTGTCTGTGCCAGAACATGCCGCCATGCGGAGTTATGTTAAGGAGTCTTTGGAGAAGGGGCATATTCGGCCATCTTCTTCTCCATTGGGAGCAGGTTTCTTTTTTGTTGCCAAGAAGGATGGCTCCTTGAGACCCTGTATTGATTATCGCCTCTTGAATAAGATCACGGTCAAATTCCAATACCCTTTGCCTTTGCTCTCTGATTTGTTTGCCAGGATTAAGGGTGCTAGTTGGTTTACTAAGATTGACCTTCGAGGGGCATATAATCTTGTTCGTATTAAGCAGGGCGACGAATGGAAAACTGCGTTCAATACGCCCGAGGGCCATTTTGAATATCTTGTGATGCCATTCGGACTCTCTAATGCTCCATCTGTGTTTCAGTCCTTCATGCATGATATATTTCGGAATTATCTTGATAAATTCATGATTGTATATTTGGATGATATTTTGATTTTTTTGGATGATTGGGAGTCTCATGTGAAACAAGTCAGGATGGTATTTTAGATCCTTCATGATAATGCCTTGTTTGTGAAGGGGTCTAAGTGCCTCTTTGGAGTACAGAAGGTTTCTTTTTTGGGCTTCATTTTTTCTCCCTCATCTATAGAAATGGATCCGGTTAAGGTTCAGGCCATTCATGATTGGATCCAGCCCACATCCGTGAAGAGCCTTCAGAAATTTTTGGGCTTTGCTAATTTTTATCGCCGTTTCATTGCCAACTTCTCCAGTGTGGTTAAATCCCTGACCGATTTGATGAAGAAAGGCGCTGATGTGACGAATTGGTCCTCTGCGGCCGTTTCTGCCTTTCAGGAGCTTAAACGCCGATTTACTTCTGCCCCTGTGTTGCGTCAGCCAGATGTTTCTCTTCCTTTTCAGGTTGAGGTTGACGCTTCTGAGATTGGGGCAGGGGCCGTTTTGTCTCAGAGGAATTCTGATGGTTCCTTGATGAAACCGTGTGCCTTCTTCTCTCGAAACTTTTCACCTGCGGAACACAATTATGATGTCGGTAATTGTGAGTTGTTGGCTATGAAGTGGGCATTTGAGGAGTGGCGACATTGGCTTGAGGGGGCTAAGCACCGTATTGTGGTCTTGACCGATCATAAGAATCTGATTTACCTCGAGTCTGCCAAACGGCTGAATCCTAGACAGGCCCGATGGTCCTTGTTTTTCTCCCGTTTTGATTTTGCTGTCTCGTATCTTCAGGGTTCTAAGAATGTTAAGGCTGATGCCCTCTCTAGGAGTTTTTTGCCTGATTCCCCTGGGGTCCTTGAGCCGGTCGGCATTCTGAAGGAGGGGGTGATTCTTTCTGCCATCTCCCCTGATTTACGACGGGTTCTTCAGGAATTTCAGGCTGATAAACCTGACCGCTGTCCAGTGGGGAAACTGTTTGTTCCTGATAGATGGACTAGCAAAGTGATTTCTGAGGTTCACTGTTCTGTGTTGGCTGGCCATCCTGGGATTTTTGGTACCAGAGATTTGGTTAGTAGGTCATTTTGGTGGCCTTCTTTGTCACGGGATGTGCGTTCCTTTGTGCAGTCCTGTGGGACTTGTGCACGGGCCAAACCTTGCTGCTCACGCGCTAGTGGGTTGCTTTTACCTTTGCCGGTCCCTGAGAGGCCTTGGACGCATATTTCTATGGATTTTATTTCGGATCTTCCGGTTTCCCAGAGGATGTCGGTTATCTGGGTGGTTTGTGACCGGTTTTCTAAGATGGTTCATTTGGTACCTTTGCCTAAATTACCTTCCTCTTCTGAGTTGGTTCCATTGTTTTTTCAGCATGTGGTTCATTTGCATGGCATTCCGGAGAATATTGTGTCCGATAGAGGTTCCCAGTTTGTTTCCAGGTTTTGGCGGGCCTTTTGTGCTAGGCTGGGCATTGATTTGTCTTTTTCTTCCGCATTTCATCCTCAGACAAATGGCCAAACCGAGCGAACTAACCAGACTTTGGAAACATATTTGAGATGCTTTGTGTCTGCCGATCAGGATGATTGGGTGGCTTTCTTGCCATTGGCCGAGTTTGCCCTTAATAATCGGGCTAGTTCTGCTACCTTGGTTTCACCTTTTTTTTGTAATTCTGGGTTTCATCCTCGTTTTTCTTCGGGGCAGGTTGAGCCTTCTGATTGTCCTGGGGTGGACTCTGTGGTTGACAGGTTGCAGCAAATTTGGGCTCATGTTGTGGATAATTTGGTCTTGTCTCAGGAGGAGGCTCAGCGTTTTGCTAACCGTCGGCGGCGTGTGGGTTCCCGGCTTCGGGTTGGGGATTTGGTCTGGTTGTCTTCCCGTCATGTTCCTATGAAGGTTTCTTCCCCTAAGTACAAGCCTCGGTTTATTGGTCCTTATAGGATTTCTGAGATTATCAATCCAGTGTCTTTTCGTTTGGCCCTTCCAGCCTCTTTTTCCATCCACAATGTTTTTCATAGATCTTTGTTGCGGAAATATGTGGTACCCGTTGTTCCCTCTGTTGATCCTCCTGCCCTGGTGTTGATTGATGGGGAGTTGGAGTATGTTGTTGAGAAGATCTTGGATTCTCGTTTTTCAAGGCGGAGGCTTCAGTATCTTGTCAAGTGGAAGGGTTATGGCCAGGAGGATAATTCTTGGGTTGTTGCCTCTGATGTTCATGCTGACGATTTGGTTCGTGCCTTCCATTTTGCTTGTCCTGATCGGCCTGGGGGCTCTGGTGAGGGTTCGGTGACCCCTCCTCAAGGGGGTTACTGTTGTGAATTCTGTTCTTGGGCTCCCTCCGGTGGTTATAAGTGGTAGCGCTGCTGTCTGTCCTTCACAGCAGTTATCAGGTGTGTCCACTCTGGACTGGGCTATTTAGTCTGGCTTCACCCTTTAGTCAGTGCCAGTTGTCCATTGTGTCTGGAGGATTCACATCCCTTCATGGTTTCTCCTGCTTCCTGGTCTTTTCACCAAGATAAGTTCTGCTTGTTTTGCAGCCCACATTTTGTGGGCCTCATTGTTCAGTGCATTTCATGTTTTTTCTTGTCCAGCTTAATCTGTGTAAGGATTTATGCAGTCAAGCTGGAATCTCTGGAGAGGCAGATATACCCTCCATGTCTTTAGTTAGATGTGGAGTTTTTTGTATTTTCTGTGGTGGATATTTCCTAGTATTTTAATACTGACCGCATAGTTCTCTGTCCTATCTTTCCTATTTAGCTAGATTGGCCTCCTTTGCTAAATCCGGTTTTCAGCCTGTGTATGTTTTTTCCTCTCCTCTCACAGTCAATATTTGTGGGGGGCTGCCTATCCTTTGGGAATTTTCTCTGAGGTGAGATAGTTTTCCCTTTTCTATCTATAGGGTTAATTAGTCCTCCGGCTGTGTCGAGGTGTCTAGGATCAGTAGGTACATCCCACAGCTACTTCTAGTTGCGGTGTTAAGTTCAGGGTCCGCGGTCAGTACAGATACCACCTTCTCCAGAGTATGTCCAATGCTACTCCTAGGCCACCAGATCATAACAGGTAGTGTGACAAGCTCTAAACTTTGAGCTAGCTACACCGATTATGAGGTCCCATGGGGATCCCTTACCTTCACGCTTTAACCCCTGTAATGGAATGTAGACTTACATAGGGACCCTGCGTTGAGTCCATGGCATTGCCGCTGGTCGTGAAGCCGGCTGATAGGAGTGGTTAGGACGCTGAGTCAGAACCAGGAGGATAGGCAAGGCATAAATTGTGAGTCAAAAGAATAATCAGTAAATGGACAGGGATCAAAACAATAATCAAAGTCAGGCAAAGCAGGCGCAAAAAGAGCAGGAGAAGGCCAGAGCTAGTAAGTATTATAACGGACAACTAGAACCTCTAAACAATCAATCTCCACCAAAGATGGAGACTACACTGCCAGGCTGTACTAATACAGGATCTGATGAAAACCTTTCCTACTTTTTGAACCCGGAAAACACAAATTTTTATTAAAAACAATTATATAATTGCCTCTAAATCTTTGGAGAACATGTACATACTTGTTAGAAGTTAAATAAACCAAGATGTCATCCAGACAGACAATCACATATAGAATAGTCATATGTTTGAATATGTCATTTGTAAAACACAGCTAGCACACTACTTAGTCCAAAAGGCATCATAAAAAACTCATAGTGACCTTTAGATGTTTTAACTCCTGTCTTTCACTCAACTCCTTCTCTTATACTGATCAAGTTTGGTGAACCAACGTGCTCCAAGTAACTGGTTATAGACATTAGGGATGAGTGTCAAAGGATACCAAATCTTAACCATCATTTTACTAAGTTCTTGGTAGTCAATACATGTTCTTAGACCACACATCTTTTTTTTACCAAAAAAAAGAAACCTGCCCCTATTTGTGACCTGGGTGGCCTGATTAACCCTTTTTGCTGACTGTCTAATATGTAATTTAATTGATGTTTTGGACCTGAAAGATTACACATGTCTATGACTAAGAAGCTGTTTGATTATTTTCATATAATTTGCATGTATTTTGGTGTTTTGATAACAAAAAAAAATATTGAAAAAATCCTAAACGCCAGGACTTGCCATAAACCTATAGGTTCTTCTGCAAACTCTAGTGTGAATCATCGGCAAGCAGCTAATTTTCTTCCCCATTAACATCAATAGGAACTGCGTGATTGGCTGGTGGCACTCAGGTGGTTAGTTACATAATGAAAGGTCTGTATGCTTTCAAGAAACTTGCATTGGAATTTCATTCATCAACCGTGTTTCCCCAAATTAGCGTTGTGGCTTTGCAGAAGTGTATTAATTTGCCTAACCATTTCTGTTTCATTTGTGGTGAATACTGTATACAGTTATGAAGCAACAGCTGAATATTACAGACTTTGTGGAAAAAGTATATTTCACATACTTTGAACTAAAACTTGGAGATCAAGATAAAGTTTGGGCGCCTCATAAAGTGTGCAAAGGTAGGACCTCCAAAATTGGTTCAGGGGTAAGAAAAAAGCCTTTTGTTATGGGATTCCTATGGTATAGAGAGAGCAAAAGAACCATAGAGATGACTGTTACTTTTGTTCATGCAGTGTGAAAGGGTATAATTCCAAATGGAAGCATACCATTTCATACCCCAATCTTCACTCAGCAATTCGTCACATCCCCCATGGCACAGATATATCAGTACCTAAGGCTCCTGCTGCCTTGGAAGAGATACCTAGCTCCGATGTAGGTGTAATCATACCTCAACCAGATGACAAATCAAGTTCTGACATTGAAAATGATACAAGACCAACATTTGCTTTATTTATTGCTTTATTCTGCAGAATTGCAAATATGCCAGTTTACTGCAGCCCATATATTGGGTCCCCATGCATTGAAGAGCCTCCATATAATGTAGCGCCCTCATACATCCCAGTTTGTGTTTCTGGCGTCACATACTCCATAAATTGTTAAGTGTGCTCTCCTCATTACAATAATGTAAAACATATGGCCACTTACTATGGTTTAGGCACAATGGGGCTCAGAAAGAAGGGGGATTTGGGAGCTCAGATTTCACTGGATATTATTTGATGGGGTTGGAGCTATGTCACTTTTCCAGATTCTTTGTTCTAGCAGTAATGTCGGAACCCTTATATTTCCAGTGACAGAAGACGGACTTGATTGGGGGCTTCGTTTGTTTCATAATAAATTAGGAGTTTTTTGGTAATATTTTGCGGTACATAACATTTTTTGATCACTTCCAGTATAAGTCTGGAATCACATTCTTGTTTTCTACGCTGAGCATTTATGTCAGGTTTCTGTCTAAATCCCCCAAAAATGTGATTCAGACAAAAGTCCCGATGGAACCACCAACCATAATGAAGCAGATGGAGACACTCTGAAGTCCATTCGGCATTTGCTCCTGTAGTGTCCATGTTTGTAGGCGCTCATAAAACTGTAGTTGTACACACTTGTGCACTAAAAATAACGGAATACTGCCAGAACACATAGCAGATAGAGTCCAAAGGGATTCATGTGCCTCAGAAGTGAGTGGTTCCGTTGGGGTTTTTGTCTAAATCATGGCTTCGGGGATTTAAACGTTTACATCGATGTAAGAACTGAGAAGAGAGCACAAGATATTTGGAAGGCACAAAAAACAAATTAACAATACAAAAAGTTATTTTTAATTTTGCACAGTTCATCGAGCAGTATTAGTGATAAGATGGCTTTATTCTTTGGGTCAGTGTGATTACAGCAATACCAGGGTTTTTTTATGTTTTTCTGCTACACACTAAAAGGGCTTCTTTTCTGCGCCATTTTCTGAGTACTGTAACTTTTTTAATTTTTAGCAAACAGCAGTGTGAGGGGTTATATTTTCCATGACAAGTTGGAGATTTTGGGGGGTATATAACTTTTTTGATCGCTTTGAACAAAGAACAGTGATTCATTTATTGTTTTTATCTACAAAACAATAATGGTGATGGTTTTCGAGAAAATAGCTGTCGGAGGCGGCGAATGCACAGATTACATCTTGTAGCAGACACCCACCCTCAGTAAGTTACCATAAATCGCATAATAAGACACTCCACTATTTTATGTTATTTTTTTTATTCCTATTTTTCCTCCCCAAAATTTGAAATGCGACTTATGGTATGGTACGTCTTATCATCCACAAAATAAGGTAACATGGTAGTTTTATAGATCGGGTCATTCCAGACATGGTGATACCAATTATGTGTACTCTTTTTCTTTATCTTTGCTCTATCACAAAGGCTATGTTTCTAGTGCGAAACGGCTTTTTGTAATTTTTTGGAGCTTTTTTTGTATGTGTTTTTTTTTGTGGAAAAAAAAATCATTGAACGTGGCGAATACAAATATTAAAAGATTTGATCCTCTTTAGTTGTAATATACCCAGCAGGTACAAGGTTTAACCAGCTGCTGGTTTGTAATTTCATCAAGACCAATGCACTAGTTGGATGTTTGAAGAATCACTGAAATTTTAGTAGAAAAGAATATTAAAAAGTATCTGGAGTTTTATTTGTTTTTCAACTTCTTTAGTCATGTTTTATAATAGGGTAACCCATTTGATTGCTTTTTACATGGAAAACAAATTTTTCTATTGTTAACAATTGATTAACAATTCTTTCAAAACCATTACTGGAATTTTTTTTAGCTTTTTAATTTCTTAGCCCAAAATTTCTTCAGTTCACTTTATTAAGGGGTTTACTTTTGTCATTATTTCAATCTTATACTAATAGAAATGAATGGGTAATGCCCCCAAAATTACTGTATTTAGCAGATTATAAGATGCATAGGACCATAAGACAGACCCCAAATTTTGGGGTGGAAAATGGGGAAAAAAATGTAAATGACATGGTGATGTATCTTATTTTTTTTTTAACAGTAGCTTACCTGGGTGTCGGCGGCAGTGGTTCGAGGTCACAGGAGGCAGGGTCGCTGCTTTATGAAGCTTGCGATGACAGGACCGGATCGATGCTGCACTGCCCAGGATCGCAGAAAGTGTCGGCATCGGTGAGTGGAGTCAATTCTACCAATGATATCCCTGCAGTGGACTTCAGGAAAATGGCAGCGCATGTGCAGATTAATATACTGTATCATGAGTCGAGATCTCGTCTCCCGAGATCTCATGCTGCGCATGTGCCACCTTTCCCAAAGCCAACCACAGGGATGTTATAGGGAAAATGGACCCACCGGCGCGGACACCTTCTGAGATCCCAAGCAGCACAGCATTGCTCAAGCCTCCTGAAGCAACGACCCTGCCTCCTGCCACCCCAGCCGCAGCCCAGTAAACTCACTTCAGATTATAAGATTTTTGGATTTCCTCCAAATTTGGAGAAAAAAAGTGTGTCTTATAATCCAAAAAATATGGTAAGTTATCCTTTATCCATTGGACAGAAGATTTCTTGCTGATCAGTAAGGGTATAATCATTGGGACACTTGCTAATTTCCAAGTTTGGAGATCTGGAATCTTTGGAATGGTTAGCTATAGCCCCATTCTGAATGGAGTGGAGGTGTGCTTGCTCTGCCTTTTGATTTATTCATCGTCAATGGGACCATAAGAGAAATTAATTGAATTGAGGTATGTGCACATTTGCTTCTTTCAAGTCATGGCTGTGGTGCCTCATTCTTAAACCTCTTAATACCCCCTGTAATTGTGATTCTATTGCACTTATTTGCTTAAAAATAGTGAGAGGCCAACCCGTGGATGTTCAGGTCTGTGGGGTTTGGCTGAACATTTTTTAAAATGTTTGATTCGGTTATCAGAACGGTACCCAAACATGAACCTGAACCCAGATCCCATTAAAATTAACATCCGGTCCTCTTTGTGACATGTGGGAAATAATGGCTCTGATTGGCGATAATTTCGTTATCACTGGTCAAAGCAGTCACAGATGACAATGTGTGAGCCAGAAGCTCTGGCGGGCGGAAAAATGGTTACCACTGGTCACATGAGTCGGCAGATGAGAGCACCACTCTTATCATCGTACACCTAGTCTCGCTGTGAGCAGTGAGAGCAAGCGTACGCTGAAGAAAGTATTCACCAGCCGCCACCTGTGCAATAAATAAATAAAAAATGGTGTTGGGTTGCCTCTATTTTTGCTAATCAGCGCATGTAAAGCTGACAGTTCGGGCTGCAGCCCCCCAGCTGTCAGCTTTATATTGACTGGTTTCAAAAATAGAGGGGTCCCATGGAGTTTTAAAAAAATTATTTAAATAATGGTGGGGTCACCAACATTTTTGACAACCAGCCAAGCTAAAGCAGACAGGTTGGGGCTGGTATTCTGAGACTGGAAAAGAGCTCTGGATATTGGCCCTCCTCAGCTTAAAAATAGCAGTCCACATCCGCCCCCAGAAAAGGCGCATCTTTTAGATGTGCCAATTCAGGCTCTTTACCCAGCTCTTCCCACATGCACTTGATGCTGTGGCAAGTGGGGTAATATTTGTGAAGTTGATTTTACCTTTGTAATGTCAGCTGACATCAAGCCCAGGAGTTAGTATTGGAGACACATCTATAAGACGCCCCCATTATTAACCCCGTAGTAAAAATGAAATAAAGACATAAAAAAAATCCTTTAATTGAATTAAACACATAGAAAAACTCCTTTATTTGAAATAAACACTTCCCACCCTCTTTTACCCATTTATTACTGTAAAATGGAATATAATAAAACACCATATTCTTCACCTGTCTTCTGATAACAATCCATTTTTTTCCACCAAGAGGCCATCTCTGCTTCATCTGGATAGCATTGCTGAGGGGTAGCATGATGCGACCACTCAGTCATGAATCCAGGGGAAGCTGAGTTGGGTCTGAGAGCCACAGTCTGTGACCGGTGGTAACTTTAATTACGTCACTGCGGTCACTGAAGCTGCGCTCTCACGCTCAGCAACTTGTGGATTTACTGCTGAGCAGTGAGATCATGCTACCGCTCAGTCATGCAATCCAGATGAAGCAGAGTTGGCCTCTTTATGAGACAAATGGATTGTCATAAGACAGGTGAGGAATATGGTGCTTTATTATTTGTAATTTTACAGTAACAAATGGGTAAAAGAGGGCATTGAATGTTTATTTCAATTCAAGGGCATTTTCATATGTTTGTCTTTATTTAATTTTCACAACAGTGTTAGTAATGGGGGTGTCTAATAGACACCTCTACATTAATAACTCCTGGGACATAAAACAGCTGACATCAACCCCAAAACTATTACCCCACTTGCCACCGCACCTGGGCAAGTGGAAAGAGCTGAGACTAAGCACCAGATTTGGCTGATCTAATGGATGTGCCATTTTTGAGATGGCTAAGGGATGGTGTTTTTAGTCTGGAAGGGAACCAATATCCATGGCCTCTTCCCATCCTATTAATATTAGCCTGTATCTGTCTTTTTAGCCTTTGCTGGTTAGTAACATTATCGGGACCCCACCTCATTTTTGGGGGACTCCCTCCTTTACTACAGTAAAGGCTACGCAGACAGCTGTGATCTGATATTAACAGCTTAGGAAACTTCATGGATATTAGCCCCTTCCCAGAATAGAAAAACCAGCCCCCAGTTGCTGACTTTCACTCAGCTGGTTAGGAAAATTAAGGGGGACCCCCACACCTTTTTATTCAATTATTTATTTAAAAAAATACATGTACAGTAAACTCCAGTGCAGCATGAAAAAAAAAGAGATGATGAGCAAGATATTCTTGATAACTAGCTCAGGTAAAGCTGACAGCCTTCAGCTGTCGGCTTTCTCTTGGCTGGTTATCAAAAATAGAGGGATTTTCACACCTTTTTTTATTTAAATAAATAATTTAAAGAAAATAGTGTAGGGTCCCCCCCATTTTTGACAACCAGCCAGGTTTAAAGCAGACAGCTGGGGACTGGAATTCTCAGACTGGGAAGGGGATATTTGTCCTCTCCAGTCTAAAATTAGCAGCCTGCAGCCACCTTAGAAATGACTCATCCATTTAATGTGCCAAATCTGGCACTTAGCCTAACCTCTTCCCACTTGCCCTGGTGGTGTGGCAAGTGGGGTAATAGTTTTGGGGTTGATGTCAGTTGTTTTATGTCCACTGACATCAAGCCCAAGGGTTAGTAATGGAGAGGTGTTTATAAGACACGCCCATTACTAACCCCATTGTGAAAAATAAATAAAGACACACACGAAAATGTAATTGAACAAAACACACATAAAAAATAATTTATTTAAACTAAACTATCCCCATCCTTTTTAACCATTTATTACTGTAAAATTAAAAATAATAAAACACCATATTCCTCACCTGTCCACCGATAACCCATTTGTCCTATGAAGAGGCCAACTCTGCTTCATCTGGATTGAATGGCTGAGCGGTGTCCAGCTCATCCCTACTTGAAAATCATTAATCTTTTCTGCTATCTCTTGTGAAAAAGAAAATTTGGGGCTGAAGCAACATTTTAGCAAAAAAAACTTAATTTTTCATTTTCACTTTTCCATGTTATAAACATTTGTAAAGCACCTTTGAATTCAAAGTGGTCACTTCACCCCTAGATGAATTCAGTGGGGGGTAGTTTCACATCTTGGAAGACTTGTGGGGGGTTTCTGCTGTTTAAGCACCAGAGGAGGGGTATTTAAAATATAACATGGCGTGCACAATCGCTTCCCATCAAATTTGCACTCCAAAAGTCAAATAGCGATCTTTATCGTACAGGCCATGAGTTCAAACAGAAGATTCCAATCACAGACTGGGTACCATCACACCATCACATTTGGGTGCAAATGATGCAAATCATTCAAATTGTGAAAATGAAAAATTTGAGGCTAAAGCAACATTTTAGTTGAAAGAATGTAGTTTTTTTATTTATTTATTTATTATGCATTGTCTCAATTCCTGTGTAGAACCTGAAGGATGAACAAACTTCATGAATGTAATTTTGAATACTTTGAAGGGTACAGGTTTAAAATGCTACTAGTTTGGGTTGTTTTCTGACATCTGCTCGCTTAAAAACGATAAAGCTCTGAAAAAAAATTGCTTTTATAAGTTATGTTGAAAAATTAAAACATTGCTAAATTTGTAGCCCTTGTAACATCCCCAAAAAACGAAAGGAAGTTTGAAATACGATATCAATGTAAATTAGATATGTGGTAAATGTTACTTAATAACAATTTTGTGTAATATAACTCTTACAAGGGTCTAAATATTTAAAGTTTAAAAATTACAAATTTTCCCTAAATTTCTCATATTTCCATAAATAAACACCAATGTTATTAATCTAAATTTATCATTACCATAAATTACAAAGTGTCACAAAAAGACATTCTCAGAATTACTAGGATTGGAAAACACATTCCATACTTTTTTCAACAAAAAGTGACATGTCAGGTTTGAAAAATGAGGCTCTATTAGGAAGGTTCAAGCAAATCTGTCAGCAGATTTAACCATTCTAAATCATTTACATAGACATACAGGTCATAGACTGATTAGCAAAGTGATACCTTTATATCTTTCATTTGACGCGTTGTTACAGAGAAATCATTTTTTATCTTGATATGCAAGGTTACAGTCCCACAATGAGTTTTTGGTGATTTTTTTCTTTTACGCTGCTTATTTTAGAAAAATGCAAGTATCCTATTCTACATAAAGGGTGCAGAAATCATGCAGAAAATCTTCAACATCAAAATCTCTCGAAAAACTCATGCTATGAATATAGCCAAAATCACTTGTTTCAATCTATGGGCAAGAAAAATATTTAAAACATTTTATTTAGAAATATTTAGAATATTTTAGAAAAATATTTTCTATCCTCTGGCTACCACGGTGCCAAGATATACACTGCATGCAGAATTATTAGGCAAGTTGTATTTTGATCACATGATACTTTTTATACGTGTTGTCCTATTCCAAGCTGTTCAGGCTTGAGAGCCAACTACCAATTAAGTAAATCAGGTGATGTGCATCTCTGTAATGAGGAGGGGTGTTGTCTAATGACATCAAAACCCTATATAAGGTGTGCTTAATTATTAGGCAACTTCCTTTCCTTTGGCAAAATGGGTCAGAATAGACATTTGACGGGCTCTAAAAAGTCCAAAATTGTGAGATGTCTTGCAGAGGGATGCAGCAGTCTTGAAATTGCCAAACTGTTGAAGCGTGATCACCGAACAATCAAGCGTTTCATGGCAAATAGCCACCAGGATCGCAAGAAGCGTGTTGGGCAAAAAAGGTGCAAAATAACTGTCCATGAATTGAGGAAAATCAAGCGTGAAGCTGCCAAGATGCCATTTGCCACCAGTTTTGCCATATTTCAGAGCTGCAACGTTACTGGAGTAATAAAAAGCACAAGGTGTGCGATACTCAGGGACATGGCCAATGTAAGGAAGGCTAAAAAACGACCACCTTTGAACAAGAAACATAAGACAAAATGTCAAGACTGGGCCAAGAAATATCTTAAGACTGACTTTTCAAAGGTTTTATGGACTGATGAAATGAGAGTGACTCTTGATGGGCCAGATGGATGGGCCAGAGGCTGGATCAGTAAAGGGCAGAGAGCTCCACTCTGACTCAGACGCCAGCAAGGTGGAGGTGGTACTGGTACTGGTATGGGCTGGTATCATCAAAGATGAACTTGTGGGACCTTTTCAGGTTGAAGATGGAGTAAAGCTCAACTCCCAGATCTACTGCCAGTTTCTGGAAGACAACTTCTTCAAGCAGTGGTACAGGAAGAAGTCCGTATTGTTCAAGAAAAACATGATTTTCATGCAGGACAATGCTCTATCACATGCCTCCAACTACTCCACAGCGTGGCTGGCCAGTAAAGGTCTCAAAGAAGAAAAAATAATGACATGGCCCCCTTGTTCACCTGATCTGAACCCCATAGAGAACCTGTGGTCCCTCATAAAATGTGAGATCTACAGGGAGGGAAAACAGTGCACCTCTCGGAACAGTGTCTGGGAGGCTGTAATGGCTGCTGTACGCAATGTTGATCATAAACAGATCAAGCAACTGACAGAATCTATGGATGGAAGGCTGTTGAGTGTCATCATAAAGAAAGGTGGCTATATTGGTCACTAATTTTGTGGGGTTTTGTTTTTGCATGTCAGAAATGTTTATTTCTAAATTTTGTGCAGTTATATTGGTTTACCTGGTGAAAATAAACAAGTGAGATGGGAATATATTTGGTTTCTATTAAGTTGCCTAATAATTCTCCACAGTAATAGTTACCTGCACAAACAGATATCCTCCTAAGATAGCCAAATCTAAAAAAAACGCACTCCAACTTCCAAAAATATTAAGCTTTGATATTTATGAGTCTTTTGGGTTGATTGAGAACATAGTTGTTGATCAATAATAAAAATAATCCTCTAAAATACAACTTGCCTAATAATTCTGCACACAGTGTACGTATATCCTTCCTGGATCTATGGGCAAGACATTGCTCTGCAGACGTTTGACTCCAAAGTAATCATAATGCTCATAGTTTGCACCTACCAAGATCCCTTCTCCGTTTCTGCAACATCAGCTGCAGTTGAGGAAATCTTGCCCATGCACAGATATCTCCCCTCTTTGCTTCTGTGGTGCTTTGAACTTCTATGGGCACAGGCTGGAAGTACCTTCAGTGATCAAAGCATATAATGTACCCCCAAATTGTATAAGTACGAGCACCAGCTCTCCAAGGAAAGAACAAGCCCTTACACAGCTCCTTTGATGGTAATATAATATATAAAACTAACTTTGAGAAGTTTTTTTGTTTACAAAATTTAGAATTTTTTTAAAGACAATAAAATAGTAATAAAATCAATAAATGTTTAGTATGTCCATAGTCATACCGATATGGAGAATCATGTTCCCACGTCATTTTTACTGTACAATCGACACAGTAAAAATATAAGGTACTCCCTTTCACTACCACCACCCTCCAGAAAAAATGGTAGAATTGTATTTTTTTTACCATTTTTACAATTTGTGCTTACTTAATATGGTAACATAAATGTTGTTATTCAAAATCTACATGTTGTCAAGCAAAAAAAACAAGCCCTCGTATTAGAGATGAGCGAATAAATTTGCAGAGGGTCGAGTTTGAGTCAAATTTCCTGAAATTTGCGGTTTATTGCGAATTCAAACATTTGGAGATTTGATTTGCGGTTTGCAAAAATAAACACTTGCTCAGCAGCACCATTTCCCACACTGAAGCATTAGAGAATGGGCTTATGTCATTTTGACATGTCGTGCGGGCCTCCCCATAATGCCCTGCAGCTATGACATCTAACGGATTATCATACCTTGTACAGTTGTGGTCAGTATCTGGGCCATCGCAGATCAACGGATCCCAGTGGAGCACAGTTTGTATGGTATAGTAGTTTTCCATCACTAGATAAGTCTCTTCTCTGTTGAATGTAAGGTCTTACGTCAGCAAGGTCCTCTCTTTCTCCTGTTGAATGTAAGCTCTTTTGGTTCCTCTCTCTCCCTTTTCGGCAGAGTGTAAACTCTTGTGGTCAGCGGGTCCTCTTTCTCATGTAGGGAGTGCGCTCTTATGGTCAGCAAGGCTCTCTCTCATCTCCCCCACAGTTGTTTCACAAGTAATTATATAGTTACAAACCTTACAGTATTGAAATTCACATAAATTTATTCAACTTGAATCGAGTTGGGGGACAATTCGTCAAAATTAGTATTTCAAAAGTTTCACTCATCTCTACCTCATATGTTGATGCAAAAATAGTAAAGTATAACTATTTAAAAAGCGAGAAGAATGAATGAAAGTGTGAAAATGTAAATTGAATGAGGAGTGAAGGAGTTAATTGAAAAGTCACTTTAATATCCTAAATGCACAATACTCTTCTGTTTTCCCCCTGTATTGTGCATTAATATGCACGCGTTCATATGCATTAAGCCTAGATATAAACAGGTCTTACTTTTGTGTCACTGCATACTGGACCCCCAGAATCAATTCTACTCATTGGCCTTAGGGAGCCCAGTCCAATCATTATATCTTATATTGAAAAGGCTGCAAAGGAAAGAGTTTTGGTATGTTTTAAAGACTAGTTTGCCATATGTAGCGGAGTTTTGGGCACCAGTTCACAGAAAGCATATCAAGGAGCTGGAGAAAGGTCAAAGAAAGGCAACTAAATTTGAAAGGTCCTACTGATAAGGAATGGCTGTCAAAACTAAATGTATTTACTCTAGGAAAAAGTGAGGAAATGAGTGATATGATTACTTCTATATTGATGCTAATGATCCCTGTCAAATTTTTCTTGATAATGTATTATAACTGCAGACCACACAATGAACTCAAGCTGTCGTAAAAAAAAAGATTGTTACGGCTAGCGACCATAGACGCGGCCCAGCCGACGCCTCCATGTCACCAGACCACGATGAAGTGGGGCGAGCGTCCCAGGTGGGAATGGAATGTCGACCCACTGGACCACAGAAGGGAACCTGGACCTATCCAGACTAGGGAAGGGCAGCGAGCAGGGTCTGTGGCAGCTGAGCTTGTGGACAAGATAGTGGCATGCAGAACTAGATAACACTGCACAACTTCAGGTATGAAGAAACGAAGTTTACTTAAATGAAATCACAGTACATAAACAGAACATAACGATGCCAGGCTGCCAATTCCGCACATCAAAGGTACATGTCTCAGGATAACAGACGAAGGCAGGAGGATATCACGGGTTGATGCAGTCCAGGGTTATCTAGCACGGGCATACTAGGATGGCCTCTTTCTCAGGCCTCAGGCGTAGCACAGGCTCAGCAGGAGAACATCAGACACCGACCTCGGACAGACTTCAGACGATGGCAGGGGTGATCACGGGTTGATGCAGTCCAGGGTCATCTGGCATGGGCATACTAGGATGGCCTCTCTCTCAGGCCTCAAGCATAGCACAGGCTCAGCAGGAGAACATCAGACACTGACCTTGGACAGATGTAAGACGATGGCAGTGGTCATCACAGGTTGATGCAGTCCAGGGTTATCCGGCATGGGCATACTAAAATGGCCTCTCACTCAGGCCTCAGGCGTAGCACAGGCTCAGCAGGAGAACATCAGACACTGACCCAGGACAGACATCATCACAGGGTGGACCCCGGGGAACCAGCGGAACATCGGGACACAGGCTGGACATCAGGACACAGGCTGGACATCAGGACACAAGCTGGACATCAGGACACAGGCTGGACATCAGGACACAGGCAGGACATCAGGACACAGGCTGGACATCAGGACACAAGCTGGACATCAGGACACAGGCTGGACATCAGGACACAGGCTGGACATCAAGACACAGACTGGACATCAGGACACAGGAAAGACAACTGGGACACAGGTGTGGCAGCCCAGGTTATCGGTTACATCAGGAACCCCAGAAATACATCTGGGAAACAGGCATGGCAGCCCAGGTCACTGGTTACATCAGGACATCAGGGACACCGGAAAGACATCTGGGACACAGGCGTGGCAGCCCAGGTCATCGGTTGGGGCACGGATGGCACAGGATCAGGAACACTGGCATGATGGCTCAGGTCAATGGCTGAGACACAGATGGCACAAGACCAGGCAGCGGGGGTCGGGCTCAGGGCACCAGGCAGCGGTCATCAGGTTCCAAACTATGTAAATTGGAGAAAAACGAGTCAAATTTGGCCCAAATATATATGAATATTATTTATTGAAAACCACTAAAAGGACACACAAAATGTACAATGAATAGTAATTCACAAGGTTAGTGTGAGGTGACTAATCCATGGGTGCAACCAAAGTTCCAGGTTACAGAAAGGATACTAGTACCTTAAATAGAAAAGAGGGCCCAGTACATACCCATAAACAGTAACGAGCCCAGTATATGGCACATGGAAAAAATATATTAAACAGTCTTTACATGGCTATACAGCCAGAACCAATACTGCCACTGTGCACCATATAAATACTGCCCATAGTGCATAAACTAGATAGAAGGGTAAGCGTACTAATTACCCATATCTAACGGAGTGTCCAGACTGGATCCTGGTCCCGTACCCCAACGCGCGTTTCACGTTCACGTGTTGCCGCTTCCTCAGGGGGCAACCCTCTTTTCTATTTAAGGTACTAGTGTCCTTTCTGTAACCTGGAACTTTGGTTGCACCCATGGATTAGTCACCTCACACTAACCTTGTGAATTACTATTCATTGTACATTTTGTGTATCCTTTTAGTGGTTTTCAATAAATAATATTCTTATATATATTTGGGCCAAATTTGACTCGTTTTTCTCCAATTTAAAGATCTTATGATTGAGTCGCCGTATGTTTAATAATTAGCTGACGTTCATTTCTATAGGTTCCAAACTATGGTTGTCAGGCTACGGGCATCAGACCTAGAAAGGAACTCAAGTGGGATGGTGCAAACACCGTCAGGTTGGACCAGGGCTGAACGGAGTTAGCCCCGCATAGCAGGCTGTGCACAGCATAGTAAAAGCTCAGCAAAAACACCAGACTCCATATTTAAAAGATGAACCCTGGTTAGTTCACCCCTGGGTACAGGGTTCCAGACACAGAAGGACTTCAGGAACATAACACAGAGGACACAGTTCAGACAGGGTACAGGAATGGATGCAGGATCAAGGGTTCAGGCCTGAGATTGCAGCCCTCAGGGAGGCGGGAACACAAAAAACAACAGAAACGAGCCTGGATTTGCAGCCTGCAGGAAAGGCAGATCTGGGTACTTAGCCCTCAGAGCAGACAGAAGAACAGGCATCAGCTTTCCTAGAACTGAACATAGGCAGAACAGGAGCTGAACACCAAACACACATGGCAAGACTCAGAAACTTAATGCGAAGCTCTGGCAACGCCCAACAGGAAAGAGGGAGTTTATATAGGAGCTGCCCCTTAGCAATAGGCTGGGGAAAGCAACTCAGGTGCACACACAAACTCTAATAAAAGCAGAGAAGGTGTGGTCACGCGCACCCTAAGCACAAACAGAAACCAGTACAACACAGCATGTACAGTAACTGCGGCTTAAGGCACCTGGCAGCGGCTGCAAGCCTGGGCACATGTGGAAAGTCATGCATCAGCTGCAGAGGACCTCGCAAACCACGGATAGCTTCTACAGCTTCAGCCAGGGACTGCACATGCGGATGGTCATGCGGCAGAGCAAAGACATCACAACACATGTACAGCGGAGCAGGGAGCTGAGCAGCATCCATATAGCTAACAGACAACAGTATCCCTGCTAGTTAGGGGGAGAGAAGCAAAGGGTTAAAGCAGAGACATGAGTAACGCCGGAGAAACAAGGTACAAACCCACCGGCATTACAAAGATAATTAATTGGGCATTTTCATAAAGAACTAGTGTTCAATGTCTACTTTTCCCTAACAAGGGATCTGAGGCTGATAAGGAAAATACCGCCTTCTCCTCATATGATGGAAACGAAAAAATGGAAATAACAATGTGGATGTGGACAGAGACTAACCTACAGCATTCCAGTCACAAGTAGAGATGAGCAAACCTTTCAAGGTTTGGTTTGTTTCGCCGAATGATTAGACATTCGATGAACATATCCGAACCCCATTAGATTCAATGGGAGGCCAAGTCAAATGCACACCCAACACCTTAAGAGGTGACAAAAAGCTTCCCAAACAGCTAAAATTAGGGGTAGAAACCATGAAAACTGGCATCAATTGATCCACAGTAGAAATTTGCAAATGGCACAGCAGCAGTCAGCCATGGGCCATGCATGAGGAATCAGGGTCTGGCTCTGCATTTACAGCTTGGAATTGCAGCTTTAATGAGGACCTGGTAGTTAAGGGAGTGGTGAAAGCCTTCTTAGTTGGGAGACCTTATATCTCATGCAACATCTCCAATTGCTTTTCTCCAGTCACACCCAGATGGAACAAACTTCAGTTTCATGCAATACTATTGGTAGAAAAATGTAAGGAAAGTAACACAGGTAGTTGACTGATTAATTGACCCACAGTAGAATCTTTTATAATGGCACAGCAGCAGTCAACAATAGGCCATACATGTGGTATCAGTGCCTGGGCCAGCATTTAGAGCTTTGAATTTAAGTTTAAATTAAGATGAGGTGAGAAAGGGACAAGTATAGGCCGGTTGCGCTGGGAGCCCTGATACCTCATGCAGCAGCTCAAGCTCAAATTTTGTTTTCCCAGCCAGATTCAGGTGGCATAAATATCAGCTTAGTAGAGCACTAATGTTAGAAAAATGCAAGGATAGTAATACTGGAAGTTGACTAAATGTAAGTGCTGGCCTGCTGGTTTGGGAGCCATACTGCAACAGGCACCACACATGAAGGAGACCCAACTTGGAGTACAAATATTTCCCAAAATTAGGTTCAGACAACAGGACATGTGGCATCAATTTACCTACAATAGGAATTTGATAATGGCACATCAGAAGTCAGCCATGTGCCATGAATGAGGTATCAGGGTCTGGGCCAGCATTTAGAGCTTTGAATTGAAGTTTCAATTAAGACATGATGGCTAAAGTCCCCGTCTCACATAGCGAGATCGCTAGCGAGATCGCTGCTGAGTCACAAGTTTTGTGACGCAACAGCGACCTCAGTAGCGATCTCGCTATGTGTGACACGTACCAGCGATCAGGCCCCTGCTGTGAGATCGCTGGTCGTGTCGGAATGGCCTGGGCCGTTTTTTGGTCGTTGAGGTCCCGCTGACATCGCTGAATCGGTGTGTGTGACACCGATCCAGCGATGTCTTCACTGGTAACCAGGGTAAACATCGGGTTACTAAGCGCAGGGCCGCGCTTAGTAACCCGATGTTTACCCTGGTTACCAGCGTAAATGTAAAAAAAACCAAACAGTACATACTCACCATCTGATGTCCGTCAGGTCCCTTGCCGTCTGCTTCCTGCTCTGACTGAGATCCGGCCGTACAGTGAGAGCACAGCACAGCGGTGACGTCACCGCTGCGCTCTGCTCTCACTGTACGGCGGCACTCAGTCAGAGCAGGAAGCGGACGGCAAGGGACCTGACGGACATCAGATGGTGAGTATGTACTGTTTGTTTTTTTTGGTAACCAGGGTAAACATCGGGTTGCTAAGCGCGGCCCTGCGCTTAGTAACCCGATGTTTACCCTGGTTACCCGGGTGCTGCAGGGGGACTTCGGCATCGTTGAAGACAGTTTCAATGATGCCGAAGTCGTTCCCCTGATCGTTGGTCGCTGGAGAGAGCTGTCTGTGTGACAGCTCCCCAGCGACCACACAGCGACTTACCAACGATCACGGCCAGGTCGTATCGCTGGTCGTGATCGTTGGTAAATCGCTATGTGTGACGGGGCCTTAAGGGAGTGATGTAAGACTTCTTATCTGGGAGCAGTGATATCTCATGCAACACCTTTTTTTTTTCCGCCACACTCAAATGGCATAAACATCAGTTTCATATAGTACTATTGGTACAAAAATGTAAGGAAAGTAACACAGGTAGTTGACTGAAAGTGAGTGCAGGCCTGCCTGTCTGGGAACCCTACTAACACAGGCGATGCATCAGAATGGAGACCCAACTTGGAGTCTCCAGATTTAAAAAAATAATTGTCACACACCACTAAAGTGGCATCAATTTCCACAGAGTAGAAACATTATAATAGGCCTTTGACACACCTTCAACTACAGGCAACACACCAGATGAAGACCTAACTTGGAGTCTCCACATTTCAAAAACATTTTGTAACATCAGCAGCAGTAGCAACAGCAGGCACAGAAAACACCACAAAGATGGCACAAACGGCAATAACGTGGGATCAATACATGACACTAAAAATGACAATCGCCTAGTCTGCCCAATCTGCGAATGGAGTGCAAAAGTCATTGGAGATCGATGACTTGTTCATTTTGATGAAAGTTAGGTGGTCTACATTTTCAGGGGAGAGTGGGATGCACTTATCCATCAGGACACTACCAACAGCACTGAACATACATTCTGAGATAACGCTAACTGCCGGGCACGACAAAACTTCTAAGGTGTGACAGGAGAGCTCAGGTCACTCTTCCATTTTTGAAGACCAAAATGCAAAAGGGTCAAAACCCTCCCTGATGGCATTGATATTGAGTTCTAGATACTCCTGCACCATCCTCTCCAGTTCTTTACAACGTGTCAGACTTGGGCTCTGTTCTGCTGGTCCACGGGTTGGTCTAAAAATGTGTTAAACGACTCACAGAAATTGCTTATGCCACTTACACTGCTGCTGCTAATGTTTTGTGATGATGCCTTGACGTTCACGGGGTTGGAGGTCTAGAACAGGGATGTACACTGTGTGCCTCACTGCTGTCTTTAGGAAGTCAACTCTTAAAATTGTCTACAAGTTTCGATACTCCATCATGTGCAAATCCATTTCCAAGGGGGAAGCATCTGGCTAAATTTACTTTTGTACTGTGGATCTAACAGAGTGGCAACCCAGCAGTCAGCACTATTTCTAATTCTAAGAATGCGGGCATCGTGTTGAAGAGAGTGCAGCAAGAAGGCGCTCATGTGTCAGACGCTTCCATGAGGTCCTAGTCCATGGTGTGTTGGTGGCGGGTAACACTCAAGATTGCTTCCTCTGTCCCCTCCCACCAACCACAGAGAACAGAGAATGGAATTCTTATCCCCTTCATCTCCTGATTGTTGCACGTCTATCACCTCATCCTCATCTTTTTGTTCCTCAGCTCCTGCATCTTCACTAACAGTTTGTGTCTGGTTCCATGAGCCCCTTTGATCGCTGTAAGCCACCCTCTCATGGCACCCGCCTGTGCAATGACAGTCTGGAAATTTGAGATATTGTTATTCCTTCATCATCATTCTCTGCTTCCACCGGGACCATCACCTCCTCAAGCAGACTATTCAAACTGAGCTAGAGCATGTAGATGACCGGAATAGTGATGCTGATGATTCTATTGTCAGTGCTAACCATCTTTGCCATTTCAAAACTGTGCAGAGATCCTTCACCTGTGCCCACTGCACAAGTGTGATTTGCACCACATCCAGACTGCATTGGCCCAGGTTATGTAAAAGGACATACTGCACCAAGGTCTTGTCGCTGCTGCCACAGCCGCTGCAACATGTGCAGAGTGGAATTCCATGTCGGAACCTCGCTAATCAACTGGTAGGCTGAAAAACCTATGTAGCAATGCAAGTCGAGGACCTGCAGGGTGCAATCGCCGGAAGTGAGCACACAGTGACCTGCTTTTTGCAGCACACCCAGGCCGACATAGTGGTGAAGAAATGGCTGTATCACCAGGTTGAGGACGTGAGCCATGCAAGGCACGTGTGTGAGTGTAGGGCTGCCACCAGGTTTGTTTATTCTACACAGCCTTCCTGGCTCCAGGTTTAGTGGAGACAGCCATTGCTCTAACTCTGCCTGGATACCTGTCCACAACTCTTGAGCTGTGTGACTATGATCTCCAAGGCATATTAATTTAAACACTGCCTGATTTCGATGAGCCATGGCTGTGCACTTCGGAGGTGGGGGAGATTCTATCTGCACTGTTGGAATGTGTGTCTGATTAAAGGGGAGTTTGAGGACACAGGTGGAGGCACTAGAGGAGATGGAAGAGGAAGAAGCAGGAGAGGAACTGTTAGATACAGAGGTTTGTCCCGCAAACCTTGGGGATTCAAAGACTTGTGGAGTAGTCCCTTGACCGGCTACCAACCCAGCCATCTGAGTCACCCAGTGCTCAGTCAGTGAGATGTAACACCCCTGCCCATGTTTGCTCGTTCAGGTGTCAGTGGTGAAATGCACCCTGGCAGACATAGATTTTTTCAGGGAACGGATGATCTTGTCGGTGACCTGCTGGTGTAGCGCAGGCACAGCTTTCTTTGAGAAGTAATGGCGACTGGGCAACTGGTACTGGGGGACTGCAACAGCCATCAACTTTCTGAAACCGTCTGCATCCACCAGGTGGAAAGACAGGATATCCGTGACCAACAGAATAGAGATGGTGGAGGTCAAGCTTGTAGCTTTGCGATGTATACAAGGACACATTCTTTTATGTGACCACAACTGAGAGACAAAGGGCTGGCTGCTGTGCTGAGAGAGGGCTGAGTATGGAGAACAGGACAAACTGCTGTACTGTGAGTGAGGTGCAGGCAGAGATGTTATGGTGGATTGAGAAAGATGACTTGTGCTAGGTGACACAAAAGCAGCAGTCATGTCTACTTGCATAACAGCTCTCACTCACCCCGACTGTGGTGGGTAAACAATTGTAGTTTCTGCGGCCGGAAACCTGTGTGAGAAGACTTAGAATGGTTACAAAGGAGGAAGAAGTAGCAGATAGGATTGATGGGAGGGCCGGTGATTGGTGAGGCCCGCTAGTCTGCATTTTAGCGCAATGAGATTCCCACTCTAAGGCATATTGATTGCGCATGTGCCGGTTCATGGATGCAGTTGTCAAATTATTGCAATTTTTGCCTCTACTGAGTTTTTTTTTTCAAATTTGACTGATAATGTGCATTGGGTCATCCTTTGTGTTAGGGCTAGCGAAACGCACCAAATAATTAGAAAGATAGAGTAAGGTGCGTTCGCAGCCCAGGGTCCACCGTGCAGAGATGGAACCTGCTGCTAAGTAATGACGGACTATATGGCAGTACAATGTGGATACACACACGGGTTAACTTCACCCTGTGTGAAGGAAGTGAACCCTGTTGCGTCACAGGGCCGCGGTATCACACCAAGAGCGCAAGAAAGGAGTCTCAGAACTCAATCCCAAGACACAGGATTTGAGTTCATATAGACCTCTTGCGCTCGACACCGCAACTGGGGTGTCAGAGTGAAAGAAATAATATTAATAAAGATGCACGAGAGTGCGTGTGGTGCCGCCCTGGCGGACGCCACTAACCACCCAGGCTTGGGTCAGGAAAGCGCTGTGAAAGCGCACGGCGCCGCACTGGTGGTCACAGCAATAGATGCTGTTTTGTGTGTTACGTGCTGATGGCTAAGTCGGGCGCTAGATAGCAATCATCCACCTTACGCGAGCAGTCATACACAAGGGAGGGGATAATTAATGAACAACTTTCACACATCAACACACACGTTTACACTAGCGCATGGCCGTGCGGTCATGCAAACCTTTTATAGTTGCAGCATGTACAGGACCTTCCCAGAAGGACCAATGGGAGGCTGCCACAGAAGTTGAGCACCTTCAGGACCTTCCTGGAGGACCAATGGGATCTGCTGCAGTATCTGAGCATGTGACCCTTGATCTCCAATGGGAGATCTTGCCCTGGGCATGCTCAGAAGAGGAAAAGCAGGACTTGGTCGCAAAAGCGTCTGCTCGCCGCTGCCCAGCACTGGCTTCAATGGCAGAAGCTGGAAAAGCAGCAGTAACCCTATGCACAGAGTGAGACTGAGAAAGACGCTGGGACCGACGTCTCCGCTGAGCAGACTCCACTGTGGCTGGAGAAGAATGGGAGACCGCAGTGGAGATGGTTCGAGATTCCCCCTGTGCAGAGGCGGGAACTCGACACCTAACATTTTGCAGTCTCAAAAAGGCCCAGACTAGGCAATCCTTGCCGCCCCTTCGATCTGCACACTCATGACCGCTGCTGGCCACAGTCAGAGTGGAGGATGCAGTGCTTATAGTGGTTGCTTCACTTCGTGTCTATGTGGGAAGCTGCAACGTAACCTCTTCATCTTTCTCCTCCCGCACCCCCTCTGCTGAGCTACTCAGCTGCGTACCTCTAGGTTCACACCAAGTGGGATCTACAACCTCATCGTCATCCTCTCGGTTCTCACATTCCTCACCCTGAGAGTCACCCTGTTCCTGCCCTGATAACACAGTACAGTCTGAATGCACCTCTTGTATCTGAGTTTCATCAGGATCATCTCCACCCCCACTTGTTAACGTCTGGTGACTAGGGCTTGGATTCTGTAGGGACCCTACTTTGCCCGGCCCCGGATTCAACATGAAAAATTTGGGGCAACAGTGCAGATGCTTTCCTCCTCTGGGTTTTGTGATTCTTGGGGGCAGACCTCTGTTGTCCATGGAATAGAATGTGTGAACAGTTCTTTAGAATGGCCCATCTGAGGTTCCCCACATTCAGTTGGGTGTTTGGAAATTTTTGACGCAGGTGGAAATAAGGGTGACTGTGGTGCCACCTCTGAGGGTTGTACTGTGTGTGATGTTAAAGTGGAGGAAGAGGAGAAGAGGCCACTTGATGCAGCGCTTGCCATCCACTGGAGCACGTGCTCTTTCTGAACCTCATCTACAAGGCATACCACTGTGCGGCTGTCAAAGAAAGGGAGTCGAGTAGCCCTGCCAGTAACAGATGTTGTCACTGGTCTTTGGATAGGACGAGATAATGTTTGTTTAGTTGAGCTTTCATTAAAAGTAATGAGTAAAAAAGCTCGTGAAAACGAACACGAACCCTGAATGTGCTACATTCGTGCTGAATTTGATATTGTCAAACATTTTCCAAACACGTTCGCTCATCTCTTGTCACAAGTAGCCCCTATATCCTAAGTGAAAACCTGAAATTAAGAACCTATCTAAAACCCTAGAATAAATACACCCCCAAATTCCCAAAGTACAAATTACTTAAGACCTAAACCCAGATATGAACATGTCAGACCAACAAAGTAGACACAGACTGTAGAATAAATGCAGAGAATGCCAGACAACACCCAGCTAAAAAATACAGACCCCAGAATAAATACAGAGGATGCCAAACAGGACCCCTAAACAAATACAGACCCCAAAATGCATACAGAAAACTCCAGATATGACCTTCTAAATAGAGACCTCAGAATAAATACAGGAAATTCTTAACATGACCACCTAAATAAATACAGACCCCAGAATAAATACAGATAACACCAGACAAGACCCTATAAGTAAATACAGACCCCAGAAAATATACAGAAAACTCCAGATAGAACCTCATAAATAAATACAGATCCTAGAATAAATGCTGAGAACACCAGACAAGACCCCCTAAATAGATACAGATCATAGAATACAGAGAACGCCAGACAGGACCTACTAAACAAATATATACCCCAGAATAAATGCAGAAAACAGCAGACAGGACCCTCTAAATAAATGTAGAACCCAGAATAAATACATTGCGTTCCAGATTATTAAGCATTGCTATTTTTCTCTGATTTTCTTAAATGGTTGATGCAAATAAGTCAGTGTAATGTTCAAATCATCATCAGTTAGAGTATAAATCACATTTTATTGGTCAAACCTCTGAGTGATAACAGTATTTTTTGCAAAACTAAAAAAACTCAAAATTCACTATTTCACATTATTCTGCATAACAGAGTTTCCAATAATTTTAGAGGTTGTAAAGAATTGAAAATGGTCATTTGTTGAGTTTGCAGCATTAAGAGGTCACATTTACTGAAATCAACAGCTTTTAAATAAAAGCATCTTAACAGACCCAGTTACATGATAACATATGCCTATTCTTTGATATCATCTTCACAATTATTGCATGCATTGAACTTGTGACTTTTTGGAACATTTGTACTTGAAATTCTTTTCAGGATGTCAGAATTGCTGGCCACACCATGAGTTTCTCTCTTTTTATGCCCATAGCAGCCAATGACTCAGAGGTATTCTTTGCAGCATGAGATGGTGCATTGTCATGCATTAAAATTATTTTGCTATGGATGGCACTTTTCTTTTTTTGGACCATAGAAAAAAGTGGTCAGTCACACCTTCAGGGACCCAAAAGTGGCCTACCAGCTCTCTTTCCATGATTCTGGCCCAAAACATGGCTCTTACTGATGTTGCAGCCTTGTTGGGATATGTTCATCCACTACTCCATCCATCTGGACCATCCAGGGCGCTGAATCAGCCACAAGTTTCTTCACAGTACGACATCATGCTTAAGTTTTTGTGAAATATCTATAATGTTTTCATACCTTGTCCAAAGCATTGTCCAATTTGCGCTATTCAGCATCATGGAGATCCTTTTTTTTCCCCCATATTGCTTGAAACCTGTGAAAGCGTGAGGTCTAAACCATACACTTTCACATAACCCTGGCCTTTTAGGCCCTTGTGCAAATCATATGGAGGAACTCAAATAAATAAACTTTTACATGTTTATTTCTAAATTGCAAAGTAAGATATGAAAAATGCACAACATGGTAATTATAATTGCAGCACTGTTTTCATAACAGAGCGCCACAAGCCCGGGTGAAGCTAAGCCCACAGCCCAAACACTCAAGGAGACTGGGTCCCGCCTCGGTGATGCCGGGTCAGCCTGCAGCTCCAGAAGTTGACGTGACATCATCGGACATCAAAGGCAACTTCAGCAAGGGGTCACATGATGAGGATGAGGATGAACGGACAGCAATAGTGCCACTCACAAGCATATTTAGAAGCGCAAGGTATTTGAACAAAGCCTTATTTCCAAGGTTTCTATCGATCTGCCCATTACACATTGTAGTGGACAACCTCTTTAAGGAATAAAATACAAGATATCAAACTGAGGATAATACTAAATTGCATATACAAAATATGTTGATTTATTATATTCTGTGTTTTTAGATATATTGTCTTTCATTACATATTTTAAATATTTTTCTGTTATATCGCTGTAAGCATTATGCTGCCGTTGCCTTTACAATTTACAAAGTCACCATCAACCACAAGTTTTAAGAGACTGATAAGTGGTGTGATAATTTAAATGTAATGCACTTACCAGCGTGAAATCAGAGACACTACATTACACAGCTGACATATATTGTATTTTTAAACACATTCACCATTTGAAGACATTAAAGCTAAAATATGCAGACATTATGCATTTTAAATCTACAATATACAAATATAGGCATAATCCCATAATACTCATAATGCAAAATTCAGATCTCGTCTTAAATGCAATGGTCTTCCACACTTTAATAAGTAACCATAAATTGTCGCCCACAATCTGTGGGAAAGCAGTATTATGCTATACATGTAATTTGTCTAGTTGCAGTCATTATGTATGGCTGATAATATGGCAATAAATGAGCCCTCTATGCTATTTGTAGGTCTTAGGATATCTATTAAAAAGAACAGGGCTGGATTAATGTTAACATTATATTCTAATCTCACCTAATGCACTGTAGGGTCACTTCCATCAGATTAGCACAAACTAGGAGACTCTTTAACGATATTGCACATTAAAGAATTCATTTTGGATTTAGTAAGACATCTGTGAATATAAAATAGGTATTACAGCTAGCAGAACTAAAGCATACTGGATGATCAATGAGTAAGTAGTCTCACTTTTAATATGTAAAGATAGAGAAGGGACTGCCCAGAGAAGAGACAGCTGTGATAGAAGGGGACTGCTCAGAGAGGGGATGGCTCTGATAGAAGAGGGCTGCCCAGAGAATGGATGGCTGTGACAGAAGGGGACTGCCCATCGAGGGGATGGCTATGATGGAATAGGCTTTCCACAGATGGGATGGTTGTGACAGAAGGAGACTGCAAAAAGAAGGGATGCTATGATGGAATAGGACTTTTCAGAAAAGGGACAGAAAGGGACTGCCGAGAGAATGGATGGCTGCGACCAGAGGTGTATCTAGCGTTTCTGGCACCCGGGGCAAGAGTTCCTTTTGGCGCCCCCCCCCCCCCCAAGGACATATGCCCCCCAGTCAGCCCCATCATTGCCCTCCCCTCCCCCCCACACACACCATTCACTTCTCTGCACATTCCCCTGCAGCGCCATACACACACACACACACACACACCCAATACTGAGCCACACACACACATACACGCATTCACACACACACATACATATACACACACACTCACATACACACATACACACATTCACACACACACACACATACACACATTCCCACACACACACATTCACACACACTCTCACACACACACACACACATTCACACACATTCACACACACACATACACACACATTCACACACACCTCTCACTTCTCCTCGCGCTCTGCCACAGCAGCTCCATCGCCTTCCTCTCACACAGCCAGCCGCTGAATGATGACGTCATCCAGCGGCGCGTCTGTGTGAGAGGAAGCAAGAGGAAGCAGGAAGACAGATCGCTGGGCAGCAGGATTTCTCCCTGCCCACCACAGCCACTCTGCAGGGGCCCCCCTCCACCTCTGCACACATTGGGAGCCGGCACTCTGCAGCTTCTCTGTGCCGGCTGTCAGCTTGACAGTCGGCACAGAGAACAGCTGACTCCCAGACCGGGGGCGGCAGAATGCAGCCGCCGGGGGAGACACTGCGGACCGCCAAATTAGGCGGCCCGACTGCGCCCCCCTGCCGGCTGCACCCGGGGCACATGCCCCAGCTGCCCCCCCCCCCCCTAGATACGCCACTGGCTGCGACAGTGAAGAGGACTGCTCAGAGAAAGAAGGCCTGTGACAAAAAGGGACTGCATAGAGAAAGGATTGGCTGTGATAGAGAAGGGTATTGCCCAGAGAAGGGACAGCTGTGACTGAAATGAACTATCTAGAGAAAGAAGGACTATGATGGTGAAGAGAAGGGATGTATCAGTATCCTGTCAGCACCGGTGAACTGCCACGGCTGAGCAGGGTGACTCACCCACACTGCAGGAGAGCCCGGGGTCAGATGCTGCAGGGAAAGCTCAGGACCTGAGCAGCATGGTGAGAGGCAGTGATGTGTCGTTCGCGAACGATCCGACACAAAGAGCCGGCTCCCTGCTCTGAACGATGGGAGCCGGCACGCCAGTGAGAGACACTAAAATCCCTGAATGACTCTCACTGGGCGTAAAATCCCGGACTTCGGCAGGCGTAACCACACCCACCTGAGCAAAACTCCACCCACTCATCAATTTAATTGGTTCCTAGCAAGTGGGTGGAGTTTCTGCGGTAGGTGGGCGTGGTTTCTGGCGCCTGAACACACATTCAATGGGGATCCATTTAGGATCCAAAAAGAGCCATTTTGTGAGCTGAAAGAGCCGGCTCTTTTTGGTGAGCGGAGCTATGAGAGCCGGATCACCGGATCACCAAAAAGAGCCGGACTGGTAATCACTAGAGAGGAGACGCTGAGAATAGCAGAAAACAGAAGGACCTGCGATCATGCGACCACAGGGGGCGGGGCTTAGCATCCTGCTGCTGGAGATGAGTGCAGGATACTAGAGGGACCCTGGAGTAGAGAATAGGGGAACTCAGGTCAGACAAGCGGGGGTAATACACAGAGAGGGCTTCGTGGTTCAGGAGGGGCGAGCAGAGAATAGTCAGAACGTAGGCAAGGAGTCGTACACAGAGATAGCAACGCAGTACAGGAGGGATAGGCAGAACTCATAATGGGGAGAGAACAAGATCAGAACCAGACAAACAAAGTAGCACAGGCACAAAGCACAGGCACAACAGGGACACACACAGTTGGCCAAAGGTCAGAGTATAAGCAAGGAAGAATGACCCTACAGTGAGGCTATAAGAAGCCTCCCAGAATCCCAGAGTGAGGCTGTCCAGATTAACCTCTGAACTACCTAATCCCACAAGCTAAGCAGATCATGACAGGATGGCTGTGACAGCAAAGGAGACTGTGTAGAGCAAGGATGACTGTGACACAGAAAAGGACTACCCAGAGACGGAACAGCTGTGACAGAAGGGGGCTGCCCAGAAAAGGGACTGCTGCCACTGTGAAGAGGACTGCCCAGAGAATGGATGGCAGTGACAGCATGGGACTGCCTAGAGAAGGAATTGATGTGACAGTGAAGGGAACTGCCCAGAGAAAGAATGGCTGTGACAGTGAAGTGGACTGTCTAGAGAAGAGATGGCTGAAACAACAGGGGGTTGCCCAGAGAAGGGCTAGCTATGACCTTGAGGGGGACTGTATATAGAAGGGATGGATTTGACAAAGATCACTACCCAGAGATGAGACAGCTGTGGCAGAAGGAGACAGACAAGCGAAGGGACTGCTGTGACACAAGGGGACTTGATGATTCAGTTAAAGTGCTTATATTAATATGTTCTACTGTAATAAGTCAATTCTGACACAGAAAAAGACCCAGTGAGCCTGATATATCATTTGTGGGGTTTTTATGTCAGTTTTCTTTTTTTAACTTGCAGAATTAATTGCCATATTTTGCTCCAAATTTTTCTAAATTCCCATGAGGTTTATGAATTTTGTGCACAGCCAAAAAATGGTCTTCATTTTTCTTTCACCTTTTTAAACCTTGCGATAAGATGCATGGTACGCAAAATGGCTCAAAATTGGGGGTCGGGGGGAAGGGGTGATTGTCAAAGATAAGGATGGAGTACATTTGCAACAAATTTTGTGACTTTTCAACAAAGTTGCAAATCATGAGTCAGCAAAAAATCTGAAAAACCTGAACTCTGCCCTCAATGGCGAACAATCACATAAATTGGATTAACAAACACATAAAGTAGACTTTAAAAAAAAAAGGTGCAAATTAAAATAATAGGTGCAAGTGAAAAACAGCAAAAACCTGACAAAACAGAATAAATACTGTAATAAATCAGAACCTACTTTATGCTTTTCTGTCAATTAGATTTAGATTTTGCATTGAAGCCTTTTGAGTTTTTATCCTTTATTAGCACTAAGGTTCCTGAAAAAAATTGTTATACAGTGAGTGTGACCATTTAGTTCTAGCAGCTCTTAATTGTGCCTCATTGACAGCCTTGGTACTGGCCACTCTGCTTACCAGAATCCGGGGTTTCCTTGGGCCTTTACTGCTCCCAATGTATATGAGACTGGATAGTACTTGGTCATCTCCATCAGCTGCACAGACAATGAATAGATCTGTAATGCGCTTTAATGATCATTCCTCTTCCCAACTTGGGACACCACTCCTACAATCTCCGGATCGCTCAGATCCCAGCATTGGACCTCCCAGGAATCAGCAGCTTAACCCTTCTGGACAAAACTTTAGGAAGCCAATAAGTGAATGCATTTGCATCATTTAGTGATATCAGGCCAATAAACTACAATTGTAGCTCAACAGCCAAACACAGCTTTACAATTTAAAAAACTATTTATGACAAAATTTTACAACACAACATTTTATCAATGTAAAAGTTCCCATTAAAATTCTTGACATGTCCATGACACACTTTAATAAAGATAGCTTCAGTTACCAAATTTTACAAAAACAGATGTTGTCCAACTTTTATTGCTCAAGTCTAATGTGTTCTAATACTTCTAAAATTGCTTTTGTCTGGTACATGATGTGATAGGACAAAGTTGGAATCAATTCAGGAAAAGTATCAAGGTCCTAAGCAGGGGTTGAAGCTCTGTGAAGGACTTATGGGCAGGTGTGATCTCTAAGTTCATAATAATAACATGTCCAGAAATATAATTACTTTGCAAGTGACAACAAATACCTCAATAAATTTTCTGCCATAATTAACTGGCTATATCACCTGTTTCCATAATTTAGACATTTTTAAAAGACAAAACTTGTAAAATTAATAAAATATTTTTTTAGTATTAGTGAAAGAAGTTAAATATTTTTATCATTTACAATAAGTTTTAGCAGCTGCTTCCCAATAAACTCTTGGAAATTGTGTCTATAAATGAGTCAGTTATGTGATTTTAGACACCTAATGGGACTGCAATTCAAGTGTTACTGTTCACAATGATTTTAAGCAATTTTGCCAAGAATATGGTGAGCCAACTTTTTTTCTTTTACAGATGGTTTACTCTGAAAAAGAAAATCTACAAACATCAGAATACTGGAAAAGTGATGTTTTCAATAGGTACTTTTGGCCCCCTACCATAGCTATTATTTTTCAGCTATTATTTTTTAGGCTTGTAATAAAGGACCACTAATACTAAATGAAGCTTTCACATGCTACACATGAAGGTAGAACGGTTATCTGACTCTAGATAGCCCCCACAGCCTTGTTAAGTTGCACAAAGGATAGGGGTTTTTTTTTTTCTGCTTCTGCAGTTATCAAAAGGAACCAGTCACTTGATTCATACTGCCCAAATAGCAGGCAGCATGAATCAGAACTTGGCTGCATGATTCCTGGCAGCTATATTTTTCTCTGAAATGCTCCAGTGTTTCAGAGAAAATATATTTTAAAGATCCAGACCATAGCCGGAGACGAGACTTGTGCTGCTCCATCCCTGGCCGTTTTTTTCCAGTGCTGATGCAGATGATTGACAAGTCTATTGCTATATGAAAAACCTGCCAATCACCTGCAGCAGTGTTGAGAGAAGAAGGTCACGATGTTTATCGCTCCGGTGTTTCAAAGAAAAATGTACCTGACTGCAATTGTGTAGGCAGTATCTGATTCATGCTGCCTGCGGTTTGGGAAGCATGATTCAGTTGACAGTTTTCCTTACAGAAAAATCTAAGGGGTCAGTCCTGGTTATTAAACCAGAAAAGAGAGAAACTTACAGAGTTTAAGATACAGACATTGGATAGTTATGGATTACATTGGCTGGATAACAAAAATTAAGTTTGTAGGAATTGGTTCAGTATTTTGCAAAATTGGCAATCTATTACAAATGTGAAAACCATCAACATAATGCGTGTTTAGTCAAAGGCGAATCTAGGTTTTTCTGCACACAGGGCAAAAATATAGTTTGGTACCCATTCCAATACACAGCTTAAGTTTTTAAGTTTAAGTGTTCTTTAAGTGACTGATCACATGAAGTTTGCATACTTATAGTCATGTGCCAACTAGCTGTTCTTCCTAATTCTCTCACTTTTCACTGAAAAACTACAGCACCTTCTTCATTGAGAGAAGTAGGAAGAGATGCTATTTAGTACGTGACCACAATTAGGAAAATTGCATGAGTGATGACCGCTTGAACCGGCGAGCAGAACAAAACCCTGACACTGAGTATATTACATACTGTTAGGATTTGGCATTATACAGTGCTTAATTTTAGAATTAATGCTTCTAACATGCTTTAGATGTAGTAATCCGTAACCTATTAGACGGCACAATCGTCACATGTTTGCCATGACAGAGAGGAGCTGGAAGACCGCAGTGTCTGATTTCATGTACTCCTGCACTAATTAGATGCACTTCACCATCATATTAAACAGTGCCGGTTTCTGCTAGCAGTGCAAGGGTTAATCTGTTCAGTTGAGAGCTCCTGGAACTTTTCTGCATTGATGATCTCAGCTGTTCAGTG
This sequence comes from Ranitomeya variabilis, assembly GCF_051348905.1. Classification (NCBI taxonomy): domain Eukaryota; kingdom Metazoa; phylum Chordata; class Amphibia; order Anura; family Dendrobatidae; genus Ranitomeya; species Ranitomeya variabilis. The sequence goes on from NC_135232.1 coordinate 636,337,116, forward strand.
TTGGCAAATCCTCTCTGCTATACATACACTCTCTTTTGGCAATCAGGGATTTCTAGTGTTTCATTCTGCCTGATTCTGGAGTTGGAGATGTTGGTTGTTTGAGGAGGTGTTTGGAGTGCTGTTTAGAACACTGTTGCTTGGTGATTTGTCTGTGTGTATTGTTATGATCCCAATGGCAAGGGATCTCAGAGATTAAAGCAAAGTCTGCAAACATAAATACCAGCTCATAGGGAAGTGTGTTATGACCCCAATGGCAGAGGGTCTCAAAAGTACATACCAAGTCTGCAAACACAAAAAAACAGCTCATAGGGCAGTGGTAACTGGGCTGACCATATATCTAATCCTAGCACCACAAATAGCAGCAGCCGGGGAACGTGCCTACGTTGGTTCTAGACGTCTCGCGCCAGCCAGAGAACTAACTAACCCTAGAAGGGAAAAGATAGACCTTTCTTGCCTCCAGAGAAAAGACCCCAAAAGTTGGATACAAGCCCCCAACAAATAATAACGGTGAGGTAAGGAGAAAAGACAAACGTAAGAATGAACTAGATATTTAGCAAAGAGAGGCCCACTGACTAATAGCAGAATATAGTAAGATGACTTATATGGTCAGTAAAAACTCTATCAAAATTTCCACGCTGGATATTCAAGAACCCCCGAACCGTCTAACGGCCCGGGGGGAGAACACCAGCCCCCTAGAGCTTCCAGCAAAATCAGGAATCACATTTAGTACAAGCTGGACAAAAAAATAAGAGCAAAGCAAATAACCAAAAAACAAGGAAGCAGGACTTAGCTTAATTTTGCAAGATCCAAGACCAGCAGACAGGAGCAAACAGAAAGGAACTGACTACAACGATGCCAGGCACTGGACTGAGAAACCAGGAAGTTTATATAGCAACACCCCTGGACTAACGACCCAGGTGGGTGCCAAACTGAGGAAAGACAATCCCAGAGTCATATCACTAGTGACCACAAGAGGGAGCCAAAAAAGTCTAATTCACAACAGTACCCCCCCTTTAAGGAGGGGTCACTGAACCCTCACCAAGACCACCAGGGCGATCAGGATGAGCAGCGTGAAAGGCACGAACTAAATCGGCAGCATGCACATCAGAGGCAACCACCCAGGAATTATCCTCCTGACCATAGCCCTTCCACTTGACCAGATACTGAAGCCTCCGCCTGGAGAGACGAGAATCCAAGATCTTCTCCACCACGTACTCCAACTCGCCCTCAACCAACACCGGAGCAGGAGGCTCAACAGAAGGAACCACAGGTACAACGTACCGCCGCAACAAAGACCTATGGAACACGTTGTGAATGGCAAACGACACCGGAAGATCCAAGCGAAAGAACACAGGATTAAGGATTTCCAATATCTTGTAAGGACCGATGAAGCGAGGCTTAAACTTAGGAGAGGAGACCTTCATAGGAACAAATCGAGAAGACAGCCATACCAAATCCCCAACACGAAGTCGGGGACCCACACCGCGGCGGCGGTTGGCAAAACGCTGAGCCTTCTCCTGTGACAACTTCAAGTTGTCCACCACATGATTCCAGATCCGCTGGAACCTATCCACAACGGAATCTACCCCAGGACAGTCAGAAGGCTCCACATGTCCCGAGGAAAAACGAGGATGGAAACCAGAGTTGCAAAAAAATGGCGAAACCAAAGTAGCGGAACTAGCCCGATTATTAAGGGCAAACTCAGCCAACGGCAAGAAGGTCACCCAATCATCCTGATCTGCAGAAACAAAACACCTCAAATAAGCCTCCAGAGTCTGATTAGTTCGCTTCGTTTGTCCATTAGTCTGAGGATGAAAGGCAGACGAAAACGACAAATCAATGCCCATCTTAGCACAAAAGGATCGCCAGAACCTGGAAACAAACTGGGATCCTCTGTCAGACACAATATTCTCAGGAATGCCGTGTAAACGAACCACATTCTGAAAGAACAAAGGAACCAGATCGGAAGAGGAAGGCAGCTTAGGCAAAGATACCAAATGGACCATCTTGGAAAAGCGATCACATACCACCCAGATGACAGACATGCCCTGAGACACCGGAAGATCTGAAATGAAATCCATGGAAATGTGTGTCCAAGGCCTCTTCGGGACAGGCAAGGGCAAGAGCAACCCGCTGGCACGAGAACAGCAAGGCTTAGCTCGAGCACAAGTCCCACAGGACTGCACAAATGACCGCACATCCCGTGACAAGGAAGGCCACCAAAAGGACCTAGCCACCAGATCTCTGGTGCCAAAAATTCCCGGATGCCCTGCCAACACCGAGGAATGAACCTCGGAAATGACTCTGCTGGTCCACTTATCAGGAACAAACAGTCTGTCAGGTGGACAAGAGTCAGGTCTACCAGCCTGAAATCTCTGCAACACACGTCGCAAATCCGGAGAAATGGCTGACAGGATAACTCCCTCTTTGAGAATACCAACAGGTTCTGCGACTCCAGGAGAGTCAGTCACAAAGCTCCTTGAAAGAGCATCAGCCTTCACATTCTTTGAACCTGGTAAATACGAGACCACAAAGTCAAAACGGGAGAAAAACAATGACCAGCGGGCCTGTCTAGGATTCAGGCGTTTAGCAGACTCGAGATACATCAGATTTTTGTGATCAGTCAAGACCACCACACGATGCTTAGTGTTGTGGATTCTGTTTGTGGGCTCCCTCTGGTGGTTACTGCTGGTACTGGGTGACTTTGGTGGGTTGCGGCCTATTTTACCTGGCCTTTCTGTCATTCCCTTGCCGGCTATCAATGTATTCAGATGTGCTCTGTTTGGTTCCTGCCTACCTGCTCCCAGATCTTTCAGGATAAGCTAAGTGCTGATTTTCAGTTGTTGTTTTTTTTGTCCAGCTTGCTTATTATGTCTCTATGCTAGCTGGTAGCTCTAGTGGACTGAGGTTCTCCCCATGTGCCATGAGTTGGCACATGGGTTCTTGTAATCTCAGGATGGTTTTTTTGATTAGGGTTTTTTGCTGACCGCTCAGACCCCTTTTGTATCGTTCTGCTTTCTAGTTTACAGCGGGCCTCAATTTGCTGAACCTATATATATCATCTCTATGTGTGTGCCTTCCTCTCATTTCACCGTCAATACATGTGGGGGGCAACTATACCTTTTGGGGTTCATTCCTCTGGAGGCAAGTGAGGTCTTTATTTTCTCTGCAGTACTAGTTAGCTCTTAGGCTGGTGCGTGGCGTCTAGAACCAACGTAGGCACGCTCCCTGGCTATCTCTAGTTGCGTTTGTCAGGCGTAGGGCAGCGGTCAGCCCAGGTTCCATCACCCTAGAGCTCGTCCGATATTTTGTATTACTTTGCTTGTCCCTTGCTATCCCTAGCCATTGGGATTCATGACAGCTTAGCACCCTCGAGCCAATGACGCCACTCCTCAAATGCCCACTTCATGGCTAACAACTCCCGATTGCCAACATCATAATTCCGCTCAGCAGGCGAAAACTTCCTAGAGAAAAAAGCACATGGTCTCATTACAGAGCAACCAGGGCCTCTCTGCGACAAAACGGCCCCTGCCCCAATCTCAGAAGCATCCACTTCAACCTGAAAGGGAAGTGAGACATCAGGCTGGCACAAAACAGGCGCCGAAGTAAACCGGCGCTTCAACTCTTGAAAGGCTTCCACGGCTGCAGGAGCCCAGTTAGCAACATCAGAACCTTTCTTGGTCATATCCGTCAAAGGTTTAACAACGCTAGAAAAATTAGCGATAAAACGACGGTAGAAGTTAGCAAAACCCAAGAACTTCTGAAGACTCTTAACTGACGTGGGTTGAGTCCAATCATGAATAGCTCAGACCTTGACTGGGTCCATCTCCACCGCAGAAGGGGAAAAAATAAAACCCAAAAAGGGAACCTTCTGTACTCCAAAAAGACACTTTGAGCCCTTAACAAACAAAGCATTCTCACGCAAAACCTGAAACACCATCCTGACCTGCTCCACATGCGAGTCCCAATCATCAGAAAAAAACAGAATATCATCCAGATAAACAATCATAAATTTATCCAGATACTTCCGGAAAATATCATGCATAAAGGACTGAAACACTGAAGGAGCATTAGAGAGCCCGAAAGGCATCACCAAGTACTCAAAATGACCTTTGGGCGTATTAAATGCAGTTTTCCATTCATCTCCTTGCTTAATGCGCACAAGGTTGTACGCACCACGAAGATCTATCTTGGTGAACCACTTGGCACCTTTAATCCGGGCAAACAAGTCCGACAACAGAGGCAAAGGATACTGAAATTTAACAGTGATTTTATTCAGAAGCCGATAGTCAATACAAGGTCTCAAAGATCCGTCCTTCTTGGCCACAAAAAAGAATCCCGCACCAAGAGGGGAAGAGGATGGACGGATATGCCCCTTCTCCAGAGATTCCTTGATATACGAACGCATTGCGGTATGCTCAGGTACAGACAGATTAAATAATCTTCCTTTAGGAAATTTACTACCTGGAATCAAATCTATAGCGCAGTCACAGTCCCTATGAGGAGGAAGAGCACTGGACCTGGACTCGCTGAATACATCCTGGTAATCAGACAAATACTCAGGAACTTCCGAAGGAGTAGAGGAAGCAATAGACACCGGCGGGGAATCACCATGAATTCCCTGACAGCCCCAACTTGACACAGACATTGCCTTCCAATCCAAGACTGGATTATGGGTCTGTAACCATGGCAGACCCAAAACGACCAAATCATGCATTTTATGCAGAACAAGAAAACGAATCACCTCCCGATGTTCAGGAGTCATGCACATGGTTACCTGTGTCCAAAACTGCGGTTTATTTTCCGCCAATGGCGTAGCATCAATACCTCTAAGAGGGATAGGATTTACCAACGGCTCAAGAACAAAACCACAGCGCTTGGCAAATGACAGATCCATAAGACTCAGGGCAGCACCTGAATCCACAAACGCCATAACAGGGTAGGAGGACAATGAGCAAATTAAAGTCACAGACAAAATAAATTTAGGTTGCAAATTACCAATGGCGACAGGACTAACAACCCTAGTTAGGCGTTTAGAGCATGCTGATATAACATGTGTAGAATCACCACAGTAAAAACACAACCCATTCTGACGTCTATGATTTTTCCGTTCATTTCTAGTCTGAATTCTACCACATTGCATTAAATCAGGTGTTTGTTCAGACAACACCACCAGAGGATTCGCGGCTTTGCGCTCCCGCAAACGCCGGTCAATTTGAATAGCCAGCGCCATGGAATCATTCAGACCTGTAGAAATGGAGAAACCCACCATCACATTCTTAATGGCTTCAGAAAGGCCATTTCTGAAATTTGCGGCCAGAGCGCACTCATTCCACTGAGTAAGCACGGACCATTTCCAAAATTTTTGGCAATACACTTCAGCTTCATCCTGACCCTGAGAAATAGCCAGCAAGGCTTTTTCTGCCTGAATTTCAAGATTGGGTTCCTCGTAAAGCAATCCGAGCGCCAGAAAAAACGCATCAATATTTGCCAATGCCGGATCTCCTGGCGCTAGCGAGAAGGCCCAATCCTGAGGGTCGCCCTGTAAGAAAGAGATAACAATTTTTACTTGCTGAGCTGAGTCTCCAGATGAACGGGGTCTCAGAGATAGAAACAATTTACAATTATTCCTGAAATTCCTAAACTTAAATCGGTCTCCAGAGAACAGTTCAGGAATAGGTATTTTAGGTTCAGACATTGGACTACTGGTAACAAAATCTTGTATGCCCTGCACACGAGCAGCAAGCTGATCCACACTTGTAATCAAAGTCTGGACATTCATGTCTGCAGCAAGCACAAGCCACTCAGAGGTAAAGGGGAGGAAAAAAGAGAGGAAAGAAAGAAAAAAAAAAACAACTCAGACTTTCCTTTCTTGTAATCCCACTTCTGCAATGCATTAAACATTCAACCTTGGCCTGGCATACTGTTATGACCCCAATGGCAGAGGGTCTCAAAAGTACATACCAAGTCTGCAAACACAAAAAAACAGCTCATAGGGCAGTGGTAACTGGGCTGACCATATATCTAATCCTAGCACCACAAATAGCAGCAGCCGGGGAACGTGCCTACGTTGGTTCTAGACGTCTCGCGCCAGCCGGAGAACTAACTAACCCTAGAAGGGAAAAGATAGACCTTTCTTGCCTCCAGAGAAAAGACCCCAAAAGTTGGATACAAGCCCCCAACAAATAATAACGGTGAGGTAAGGAGAAAAGACAAACGTAAGAATGAACTAGATTTTAGCAAAGAGAGGCCCACTGACTAAATAGCAGAAGATAGTAAGATGACTTATATGGTCAGCAAAAAACCCTGCAAAATATCCACGCTGAATATCCAAGAACCCCCAAACCGACTAACGGTGAGGGGGGAGAATATCAGCCCCCTAGAGCTTCCAGCGATATCAGGAATCACATATTGTACAAGCTGGACAAAAATAAGAACAATGCAAATAAACAAAAGTAAGAAAGCAGGACTTAGCTTATCTTGCAAAGAACCAGGACCTGAAGACATGAGCAAACAGAAATGAACTGATTACAACGATGCCAGGCACTGGACTGAGAATCCAGGAAGTTTAAATAGCAACACCCCAGGCCTAACGAAGCAGGTGAGTACCAACCTGGGAAAAGACAATCCAAGTGCCAAACCACAAGAGACCACAAGAGGGAGCCAAAAAGTATAGTTCACAACAGTACCCCCCCTTTAAGGAGGGGTCACCGAACCCTCACCAAGACCACCAGGGCGATCAGGATGAGCAGCGTGGAAGGCACGAACCAAATCGGCCGCATGAACATCCGAGGCGACCACCCAGGAATTATCCTCCTGACCATAGCCCTTCCATTTGACTAAATACTGAAGCCTCCGTCTAGCGAGACGAGAATCCAAGATCTTTTCCACCACGTACTCCAACTCGTCCTCAACCAACACCGGAGCAGGAGGCTCAACAGCAGGAACCACAGGCACAACGTACCGCCGCAACAAAGACCTATGGAACACGTTGTGAATGGCAAACGACACAGGAAGATCCAAACGAAAAGAAACCGGGTTAAGAACTTCCAAAATTTTATAAGGACCAATAAAGCGAGGCTTAAACTTAGGAGAGGAGACCCTCAGAGGGACATACCGAGAAGACAACCAAACCAATTCCCCAACACGAAGTCGGGGACCCACACCGCGGCGGCGGTTGGCAAAACGCTGAGCCTTCTCCTGTGACAACTTCAAGTTGTCCACCACATGATTCCAAATCCGCTGCAACCTATCCACCACGGAATCCACCCCAGGGCAGTCAGAAGACTCAACATGACCCGAGGAGAAACGAGGATGAAAACCAGAGTTGCAGAAGAATGGCGAAACCAAAGTAGCGGAACTAGCCCGATTATTAAGGGCAAACTCAGCCAATGGCAAGAAGATCACCCAATCATCCTGGTCTGCAGAAACAAAACATCTCAAATAAGCCTCCAGTGTCTGATTAGTTCGCTCCGTTTGACCATTAGTCTGAGGATGAAAGGCAGATGAAAACGACAAATCAATGCCCATTTTAGCACAAAAAGATCGCCAGAATCTGGACACAAACTGGGATCCTCTGTCAGACACGATATTCTCCGGAATGCCGTGTAAACGAACCACATTCTGAAAAAACAAAGGAACCAGATCGGAAGAGGAAGGCAACTTAGACAAGGGTACCAAATGGACCATCTTGGAAAAACGATCACACACCACCCAGATGACAGACATTCCTTGAGACACCGGCAGATCAGAAATGAAATCCATGGAAATGTGTGTCCAAGGCCTCTTCGGGACGGGCAAGGGCAAAAGCAACCCGCTAGCATGAGAACAACAAGGCTTAGCCCGAGCACAAGTCCCACAGGACTGCACAAATGACCGCACATCCCGTGACAAGGAAGGCCACCAAAAGGACCTAGCCACCAAATCTCGGGTACCAAAAATTCCCGGATGCCCTGCCAACACCGAGGAATGAACCTCGGAAATGACTCTGCTGGTCCATTTATCAGGAACAAACAGTCTGTCGGGTGGACAAGAGTCAGGTCTACCAGCCTGAAATCTCTGCAACACACGTCGCAAATCAGGAGATATGGCCGACACGATTACTCCCTCTTTAAGAATACCAGCTGGCTCCGAGACTCCAGGAGAATCAGGCACAAAGCTCCTAGAAAGAGCATCAGCCTTAACATTCTTCGAACCAGGCAGGTACGAGACCACAAAGTCAAAACGAGAGAAAAACAATGACCAACGAGCCTGTCTAGGATTCAGGCGCTTAGCAGACTCGAGATACATCAGATTTTTGTGATCAGTCAAGACCACCACACGATGCTTAGCACCCTCGAGCCAATGACGCCACTCCTCAAATGCCCACTTCATGGCCAACAACTCCCGATTACCAACATCATAGTTCCGCTCAGCAGGCAAAAACTTCCTAGAGAAAAAGGCACATGGTCTCATCACAGAGCAACCAGAGCCTCTCTGCGACAAAACAGCCCCAGCACCGATCTCAGAAGCATCCACTTCAACCTGAAAGGGAAGTGCGACATCAGGCTGGCACAAAACAGGCGCCGAAGTAAACCGGCGCTTCAGCTCCTGGAAGGCCTCCATGGCTGCAGGAGCCCAATTAGCCACATCAGAACCTTTCTTGGTCATATCCGTCAAAGGTTTAACAACACTAGAAAAGTTAGCGATAAAGCGACGGTAGAAATTAGCAAACCCCAAGAACTTCTGAAGACTCTTAACAGACGTGGGTTGAGTCCAATCATGAATAGCTCGGACCTTGACTGGGTCCATCTCCACCGCAGAAGGGGAGAAAATAAAACCCAAAAAGGAAACCTTCTGCACTCCAAAGAGACACTTTGAGCCCTTCACAAACAAAGCATTATCACGCAAAACCTGAAACACCATCCTGACCTGCTTTACATGAGAATCCCAATCATCAGAAAAACCCAGAATATCATCCAGATAAACGATCATAAATTTATCCAGATACTTCCGGAAGATATCATGCATAAAGGACTGAAACACTGAAGGGGCATTAGAGAGCCCAAAGGGCATCACCAAGTATTCAAAATGACCTTCGGGCGTATTGAATGCAGTTTTCCATTCATCTCCCTGCCTAATGCGCACAAGGTTGTACGCACCACGAAGATCTATCTTGGTGAACCACTTGGCACCCTTAATCCGAGCAAACAAGTCTGACAATAGTGGCAAAGGATACTGAAACTTAACAGTGATTTTATTCAGAAGCCGATAGTCTATACAAGGTCTCAAAGACCCATCTTTCTTGGCCACAAAAAAGAATCCCGCACCAAGAGGGGAAGAGGATGGACGAATATGCCCCTTCTCCAAAGACTCCTTGACATAAGAACGCATCGCGGCATGCTCGGGTACTGACAAATTAAATAATCGTCCCTTAGGAAATTTACTGCCAGGAATCAAATCTATAGCGCAGTCGCAGTCCCTATGAGGAGGAAGAGCACTGGACCTGGACTCACTGAATACATCCTGATAGTCACACAAATACTCAGGAACTTCTGAAGGAGTAGAAGTAGCAATAGACACCGGCGGAGAATCGCAATGAATTCCCTGACAACCCCAACTCGACACAGACATAGCCTTCCAATCCAAAACAGGATTATGGGTCTGTAACCATGGCAGACCTAAAACGACCAAATCATTCATTTTATGCAGAACAAGAAAACGAATCACCTCCCGATGTTCAGGAGTCATGCACATGGTCACTTGTGTCCAATACTGCGGTTTATTTTCCGCCAGTGGCGTAGCATCAATTCCTCTGAGAGGAATCGGAACTTTTAAAGGCTCCAAAACAAAACCACAGCGCTTGGCAAACGAAAAGTCCATAAGACTCAGGGCAGCACCTGAATCCACAAATGCCATAACAGGGTAGGAAGACAATGAACAAATTAAAGTCACAGACAAAATAAATTTAGGCTGCAAATTACCAATGGTGACAGGACTGACAACCTTGGTTAGGCGTTTAGAGCATGCTGATATAACATGTGTAGAATCACCACAGTAAAAACACAACCCATTCTGACGTCTATGATTTTGTCGTTCGGTTCTAGTCAGGATTCTGTCACATTGCATTGAGACCGGTGTCCGTTCAGACAACACCGCGAGAGGATTAGCGGATTTGCGCTCCCGCAAACGCCGATCAATCTGAATAGCCAGCGCCATAGAATCATTCAGACTTGTAGGAATTGGAAAACTCACCATCACATTCTTAATGGCTTCAGAAAGGCCATTTCTGAAATTTGCGGCCAGAGCACATTCATTCCATTGAGTAAGCACGGACCATTTCCGAAATTTTTGGCAGTACACCTCAGCTTCATCCTGGCCCTGAGAGATAGCCAGTAGAGCTTTTTCTGCCTGAATTTCAAGATTAGGCTCCTCATAAAGCAATCCGAGCGCCAGAAAAAACGCATCAACATCCGCCAATGCCGGATCTCCTGGCGCCAACAAGAAGGCCCAATCCTGAGGGTCGCCACGTAAGAAGGAGATAACAATTTTAACTTGCTGAGCTGAATCTCCAGACGAACGAGGTTTCAAAGATAGAAACAATTTACAATTATTCCTAAAATCGATCTCCAGAGAACAGCTCAGGAATAGGTATCTTAGGCTCTGACATAGGACTGCTAACAACAAAATCCTGAATGCCCTGCACTTGTGCAGCAAGCTGATCCACACTAGTAATCAAGGTCTGAACATTCATGTCTGCAGCAAAGCTTCAAGCCACTCAGAGATAAAGGGGAGGAAGAAAGGAAAAAAAAAAAACTCAGAACTTCTTTTCTTTTAATCCCACTTCAGCAATGCATTAACTATTAAGGGCCTGGCATACTGTTATGATCCCAATGGCAAGGGATCTCAGAGATTAAAGCAAAGTCTGCAAACATAAATACCAGCTCATAGGGAAGTGGTAACTAGGCTGACCATATAGCTGATCCTAGCACAAACACTAACAGTAGCCGGGGAACATGCCTACGTTGATCCTAGACGTCTCGCGCCAGCCGGAGAACTAACTAACCCTATCAGGGAAAATAAGACCTCTCTTGCCTCCAGAGAAAAGACCCCAAAGAAATACAAGCCCCCAACAAATAATAACGGTGAGGCAAGAAGAAAAGACAAACGTAAGAATGAACTAGATTTTAGCAAAGAGAGGCCCACTGACTAAATAGCAGAAGATAGTAAGATGACTTATATGGTCAGCAAAAAACCCTGCAAAATATCCACGCTGAATATCCAAGAACCCCCAAACCGACTAACGGTGAGGGGGGAGAATATCAACCCCCTAGAGCTTCCAGCGATATCAGGAATCACATATTGTACAAGCTGGACAAAAATAAGAACAATGCAAATAAACAAAAGTAAGAAAGCAGGACTTAGCTTATCTTGCAAAGAACCAGGACCTGAAGACAGGAGCAAACAGAAATGAACTGATTACAACGATGCCAGGCACTGGACTGAGAATCCAGGAAGTTTAAATAGCAACACCCCAGGCCTAACGAAGCAGGTGAGTACCAACCTGGGAAAAGACAATCCAAGTGCCAAACCACAAGAGACCACAAGAGGGAGCCAAAAAGTATAGTTCACAACAGTGTATATCCTTATTCTCTCCTATTTAGTTTTTCCTTCCTTTACTTCCTGGTGTTCCACTTTGTTGTTTGCGAGTGCATATTTATATGAATGGTATTTCCATTTATCCCTGTACATCTTCCCTTGCTAGTCTGGTTTGTGTATTCTTATACACAACAACTCCCCATTTCCCTGGGTGAGGGATGGGAAAGATAAAGGCTGATTTAGAAGCTCATCTAGGCATATGGCCCCGGCATCTTCACCATCAGAAGTAATCCAGGAAGCAGGGATAGCTAGGGCAACCCTAGATTTAGGGATACGGAAGGAGCGCCTAGCCCTGAGATATCCTGCAACAGTGCTGTAACAACAATACTTTATTAACATAGCCATGTATCACATTATCTGACAAGTTACAGATTGCTACATGTGTATAGGATCAGAACCAATAACAGTACAGGAATACAGCACCAGAACAACCATCAGTACAAAAATACAGCATTAAAACCATATTAGACAGGAATACATCACTAGAAACACCATCAATACATGAATACAGCACCAGTACCACTATCAGTGCATGAATACATCACCAGAACAATCATTAGTAAATGAATATTGCTAAGCTTAGTACAGCAATCAATTACATTGCTAGTTTCTGCAAACTTCCATCTTCTCCAGTATTCTACAGTATATCTGATATAGTGCCCTTAAAAATACCAGTGGCATTATATTGTGCCTGATTAAAAATGTATGCCCTATGTTGTGACCCGAATAAATAATTGCCTTTCATTGTGCACAACTATCTAGCAGTATATTCTTCTTGATATGCCTTTCATTGTGCTCTCTGCTGAAAATATATCCTTCACACCATCCCCTCCTATCAAATATTGCCTGCACACTTTCCCCATTTATAAATTATAGCAGACACTGCTCGCTCTGCTGAAATATAACTGCTACACTTCGACATTATAAACCATAACCGCCACACTGTGTACCCTTATTAGATACAAATGCATCACTATCAATCCTGATTAGCTAGAACTGCCACACTATCCAATCTCATTAGCTATAGATGCCACACTGTCCACCCTGATTAGCTATAACTGCCACACTGCCCTACATTATGAGCTAGAATTGTGCTCAAAAGTTTACATACACAGCAGAATATTTGCTTTCTTGGCCTTTTTTCAAAGAATATGAATGATAACACCAAAACTTTTTATCCACTCATGGTTAGTGGTTGGGTGAAGCCATTTATTATCAAACTACTGAGTTTTCTCTTTTAAAATCATAATGACAACCCAAAACATCTAATGACTAGTGTTGAGCATTCCGATACCGCAAGTATCGGGTATCGGCCGATATTTGCTGTATCGGAATTCCGATACCGAGATCCAATACTTTTGTGGTATCGGGTATCGGTATCGAAACAACATTAATGTGTAAAAGAAAGAATTAAAATAAAAAATATTGCTATACTCACCTCTCCGACGCAGCCTGGACCTCACCGAGGGAACCGGCAGCGTTGTTTGCTTAAAATGCGCGTGTTTCCTTCCTTCCGTGACGTCACGGCTTGTGATTGGTCGCGTGCCGCCCATGTGGCCGCGACGCGACCAATCACAGCAAGCCGTGACGTAATTTTCAGGTCCTTCTAGGCATTCAGTATTTTAAAATTACGTTCCGGCTTTGTGATTGGTCGCGTCGCGGTCACATGGGCGACGCGACCAATCACAAGCCGTGACGTCACAGGAGGCAGGAAACGCGCGCATTTTTAAAATTACGTCACGGCTTGTGATTGGTCGCGTCGCCCATGTGGCCGCGACGCAACCAATCACAGCAAGCCGTGACGTAATTTCAGGTCCTTCAGGATTTTAAAATTACGTTCTGGCTTGTGATTGGTCGCGTCGCGGTAACATGGGCGACGCGACCAATCACAAGCCGTGACGTCACGGGAGGCGGGACACGCGCGCATTTTAAAATGCGCGCGTGTCCAGCCTCCCGTGACGTCACGGCTTGTGATTGGTCGCGTCGCCCATGTGACCGCGACGCGACCAATCACAAGCCAGAACGTAATTTTAAAATCCTGAAGGACCTGAAATTACGTCACGGCTTGCTGTGATTGGTCGCGTCGCGGCCACATGGGCGGCACGCGACCAATCACAAGCCGGGACTTCACGTAAGGAAGTAAACGCGCGAATTTTAAGCAAAGAACGCTGCCGGTTCCCTCGGTGAGGTGAGTATAGCAATATTTTTTATTTTAATTCTTTCTTTTACACATTAATATGGATCCCAGGGCCTGAAGGAGAGTTTCCTCTCCTTCAGACCCTGGGAACCATCAGGGATACCGTCCGATACTTGAGTCCCATTGACTTGTATTGGTATCGGGTATCGGTATCGGATCGGATCCGATACTTTGCCGGTATCGGCCGATACTTTCCGATACCGATACTTTCAAGTATCGGACGGTATCGCTCAACACTACTAATGACCCTGATCAAAATTTCACATACCCTGGTGATTTTGGCCTGATATCATGCACAGAAGTTGACACAAATGGGTTTGAATGGCTACTAAGGGTAACATCTTCACCTGTGAGGGTCATTTGGATGTTTTGGGTCATTATGATTTAAAAAGAGAAAACTCAGTAGTTTGACAATAAATGGCTTCACCCAACCACTAACCATGTGTGGAGAAAAGTTTTGGTGTTGTCATTCATATTCTCTGAAAAAAGGCCAAGAAAGCAAAAATTCTGCCGGGGTATGTAAACTTTTGAGCACAACTGTATAACTGTCACACAGTCTGCTCTGCTTAGCTATAACCAATACACTTTCTTGCCTTATTAGCTATGACTGCCACAATGTCCACTCTTATTAGATATAATTGTCATACAGTCCCTATGTTGTGTCCTCTCCTTGCTCACCCCTTTCCATTCTGGGTACTGTCAATTCACACCGTGTCCCCCCATCATTTCCCATCTTTATACTGTGCCACCTCGTCACACTTTCCCCTCTCTGCATACAGTCCCACAAACTGTGCCATCATACTGTCCCCCTATGCTGCTTCCTTTCTATTTTGTGACCTATACTGTTCCCCTCATACTGGCCAGTCCCTATAGCTTGAACCCTCATCCCACTCTTCTCCTTTCTGCATACTGCCCCCTGCATATGGAGCCCTTACACTGTCCCCCTCCAAGACCCCTCTCTATACTGCGTCCCATACTGAGTCTTGTCCCACAATGACCAGTCTATATGCTGTGTCCCCTCATAATTTCCCCCTTATTCCATCCCCTCACACTATGGTCCCCCCACAAAACTCTCATATTAATTTGACTCTAATGGAGCTCTTACCTTATCTTGCCTTCTTTTACTACTCTGAAGCGCAGTAGTGACATTGGCAGCATTATCGTTAACCTCGTCACGCTGCTGTACATCCCATTGACCCTAAAGGAGTGGCAGTCAGAGCTTCAATTGTACTCTCATCTGACTTTACATGTTCACTGAGTGTCACGTGTGTGTCAGGGGCTGCAGACCGTCACATGGTAGCTAGCTGAAGAAGGTCTCAGCAGTTTTCTTTGCAGACTTCTTCCTGGTCCTTCTGACTTTATGACCCAGTGGCAACCTTCCCCCAACTCTAATGGACACACCTGGACCAGCTTGCTGCTGGGACTGTCTGGGCATATTTCCATTTCCCAGTGTTGAGGCTTGGCGCTATAGCAGTCGGCTATTTTCCTTTTTGGTGTTTGGAGGACATCTGTATTTCTCTCTGAGTCTACTCAAGCTAAGTTTTACCCTTGTTTGTCTATCCCATCTGTTTTTAGTTATAGTGGGGATCGACCAGCGCACACCCCATCCTTCCCCAAGCAGGGCTTACTGTTAGGGTCTGGTAGGGATTAGGTATACTGCTTGTTGATAGGTGCAGAGCCTATATAGGGATGCTTAGAGCAGACAGGGTGATATTAGAGCTGCCTAGGGGTCTCCACTCCCAGCTGCCCTAGTATTGGGCTCCCTTCCCCTTATCCCTTTGTTTTGCACTTAGTCTTTCATACACTGTGTGTGACACTGAGCCTGGTGTCAGTTTAATAATGGGCTCGGAGAACAGCCACATTCCATTCCCAGGAGGCAGCAAAATGCAGACTGGAAGACCCCTTTAACTGCTGCAATAGGTAGGCCAGCGGCGTCCCCCTTCTGGCTGAACTCAAGACACAAGACCTGCCTGCTCCCTCTCCAATTTTGCTCTTGGTTTAGTTCTAAAGTATTGACAGAAGTGAATGACCTTCAGCAGCCAGAACTGAAAGAAATATAAAAATTGCTATTTGCACAAATTCATTGTGAAGTGCCCAATAAATAAAGCCATCTTTATAAAGTTGGTACATTTCATTTTCCTTACCCCAAATTTGCAATAATTTCAACATAGAAGATGATTGATGACTGGCAAGGACTAGTTTGCCTAGGGGACTGTAACATATGGCAATATCACAGGTTCTACTCTACATTTGAAGGACTTCAAGGGGTTTTCCAGTACTATGAGATTGATGACCCAACCTTAGGATAGGTCATCAGTATCAGATTGGTGGTGGTTTGACATCTGGCACCCTCATCTATCAGCAGTTACCAGTTCCAGCAGCAGCTGGAAGGAAACAGTGAAAAGAGGGGTAGACCAATGCCCCATCACAGATCATACTTCAGGCCTATAGTAAAACAGTTGCTGCGGAGTGATAGGTGGGTATGCACAGTCTGGTAAAAATATATACTAAAATCTAAATTTTTCATGTTGAACTGGACACACAACAGTGGCTGCTAGGTGAAGTAAAGCATTATTTTTTAAATTTCACCTCTTCCTTGCGGAGTCATTAGCAATCAAAGTATTTGGTGCCTCATTAGCTAACTTTTGTTAAAGTACCACTCCAGTTTTTTTTTTTCTTTTGACAGCTGGAGTCCTGCTTTAAATGTAAGTCCCCTGCCGTCGCCTTCATTCTTTTCCAGAGTTGCACCGGTCCGTCTTAGGCAAAAAGTGACCTGCCGGCACTCTTCAGTGTCTTCTGGAGCACATCGAAGGTCATTTTTCAACACAAGTCTATGAGCGCCTCGTTCTGACCTAGTTCTGGTTCTCATAGACTTGCATTGAGAGCTTGTGACATAGTTTCTGACTTCCGGCCAGTCAGAAACTACTGTTACAAGATGGCGCTGTGGGACCATGGCAGCATCTGTAAAAGGTGAAGACATCGGAGGATGAGTATAAGAATGGGGGCTTACATTTAAAGCGCCACTCCAGTGCTGGAAAAAAAAAATGCTGGACTGTTGGTTTAAGCCAAGTGAGTGTTATGAGATCGCATCTCCTACAGGAAGAAGTCCATGTCCCCATTGAAAACTAGCTCATTAGGTGTCAAACACTGATTTCTAAGATCTCTACAACATAGAGGCGAAATAAAAAAAATGTAACAAATTTTTTCTGGAAAAAAAAGTAAAAAAAAAATTTCTGCTCTGCACTGCAGCCACTATTACATAGTATGTCTAGTTCAGCATGAAACATTTGGTGAAAAGTCCTTTAAGTGTGTTTTGCATTCTTTTTTTGTGCAGTTGTGATATGTTCTACCTTGTAATGTCCTCAGATTTCTATAAGCAGAATAGTAGTGAGGGCACAATAACAACATTGGATAAAAGACCTTTGCTTTACAGCTAGTAATGTCACAATCTTGCTTTATTAGCTGTTGCAGAACCTGTAGTTCGTAAAATCCAATGATAATCTAAGTTCAGCATGAGAAATGCAGGAAGCTGGGGCGTTCCCATCACTGTCGCAGAGGGTGCGACCGAGCCCATGCAGGAGGGGTCCATTGATGCCAGCAGCTATTTCAGCTTGATGTCTGTCTGAGGACGCACATTAAGCTGAAATGTATTGCAGTGCACAGAGTTGTCGGGTCTCTGCATTGCAATATATACGCCAGTGGCCAATCAGAGGCCAGCAGCTGATGTCAGTGTGCAAGCAACTGGCAGTGCATAGCAGTGACATCACTTGCACGCTGAAGTCAGCTGCCGGCTTCTGCACTGGTTATGGAAGAGGACTCCCGCACATCGTGGGGGTAGGGGAGTAAAATATTTTTCTTATATTTGTAGGAGAAGAGCCGTAAAACAGGTACATTATTACTGCAAGAAGCTCCGGTTGGGCACATTATACCAAGATCGGAGAAATATATTCCTGGAAGGGGTCTGTATGACATTTCTACAGGAAGGGACCAACATTGGGATATTATTACAGGAAGGAACCAAGATGAGGAACATTATTACAGGAAGGGACCAGGATGGGGGACATTATTACAGATTATTATTATTAGATGACAGGGTAAACCCGTCTTCGCATTATATGAAATGCAACAAGGCCTCATACAACAAGCAAGAGGGGCCCAGGCCCAAATTTTGCCCCGGGGTCCATAGGATTTTACTTAAGCCACTGGCAGGAAGTCTTGGTAAAGAGGTGGTAATGTGACTGTTAATATGCGGCTACATTGCACCTGCTTAAAACTGGCTTTTCTTTATATAGTACCATATACAACATCCCCATATTTGCATTATTTCACTTTTTGATGGCCACTTATTGTCTCGTTCGGTGTTCTAAAACATTTGCAGTCCTGCATTCTAAAGAACACGTCCTTTTGTAATTTATAGTTTGACGTCTCATTGTAAGAAACATTTTAATGTCCCCCAATCTCATAATTCTGTATAGAACAGTCACAAAACTGCTGCATCACAAAAAAAATCTGCTGATGATCAGCTGGCTGAGCACAAGAGTAATGGCGGTAGTCAGCACTTCAGTAGACAGTCAATGACTTTATATGAGCCCTGTCAGTTCCCTGCTTCACCACCAGGGAAGCTTCAGAGTCAGCACAGAGCACAGTAATGTGTCATTTTATTGTTTCATCCCGCTGTGGGGGTCATGAATTAATAGCGTGCTTTGTACAACACTTTCTTTCCTGCCATAAATATCACCATCTGCAACAGATTTTGTAAAAAGTTGTATGACTTTTTTTTTTTTATAAATGTCTGGCAGCCTGAACTGGAGGGGAGAGTGTATGACAGGTCTAATGTGCTGGCAATATATTATTTTAATACGTAATTGATAAAATGGGATGGCTGATTTTTTTTCCCATTATTTTGGAGGACGAGCCCCTTATAAAAAAATTAAACAATGAAATGAACTCTCAGCAATGCAAATGATGTATTGATATGCATTACTTACAATAGTTTTCTGCAACAGGGTGAAAGATACATTATCGGCTTTGTGATTATAATAAATAGATATTCAGCGTATCATAGTTCTGGGAAAGGAGTATGGAGCCAGCAGAAATATATTACACAATTCATAGAAATGTCCAAATTTTACCTATAAGCTTTTAGTGATTTGCATGAAACTTGAATATTTAATAAGAAAAAAAAAAAAAAAAAATATATATATATATATATACATATCTGTAATGCTTTAAAACAGCTTTTGTCTCTTAATAATCCTTTTTTTTTTACCTAATTGCCATTACTGCCACATGCATTAGAGTTCTTTTCAGAGGGGTTAACACAGGCCGCCAGTGAATGGAGCCCTGATTGTGCTGCTGTCAGCCCTGAATGGTGTGCTCATTGTAGAGATAGGGCTTCTGAGTGGGGGGAGGATAAGAAAAGCAGGACGGGTCGTCATTAAAAGCATCCAGCAAAACTGATTGGAGTGGAGGGTAATTCAGACCTAAGTGGCTTTCTATCTTTGTACCCACCCACCCCTTTCTTATATTCACCTCTACCCCCACATATGCTTTCCTGTGTTCACCCCAAAACCAATCTCCCCTTTGCGTTTGCTTTTAAACCTACATATATATATATATATATATATATATATATATATATATATATATATATATATATATATGTATGTATACAAGTGTATGTATGTGTGTATATAATATATATACGTATATGTGTGTGTATAATATATATACGTATATGTGTGTGTATATATATATATATATATATATACACACATATCTACACACACACACATAGATTTTATATATAGAACTATATATATGCACACATACACTTATATACATACACATTTTATATATACATGTGCACACACACCTACACACACACATATATAGACGCTCATACACTGTGTGTGTATATTATATACAAACACACACAGATTTTATATATAGATATATATATGCACACATACATATATACATACACACATACACTAGATATATACTGTATGTGTGTGTGTATATGTATACATATATATACACACATTTTATATATTCATGTGCACACACACATATATACAGAGGCTCATATACACAGTGTGTATATATTATATATAAACACACATGGGCATGCATACGCATCATGAGACACATTATTAGTAAAGGACATATAGCTTTCTTTAGGATGTACAATTCTGGTTATTATGTTAAATTATTAATAAATTGACTGCAATGAAGCATAAAGTGTCACTTTGGTTTGTACATGGATACTTGCATTCTCATCATATACATCATTGCATCATGTATTGTTGCTCGGTGCATTTACTGTACATTTGTATATTCAGCTACATTATATCATATAACCATACGAACAAGACCATGGACATGTAAAAGTGGAGCTTTCTCTTCATAATTATCCATCTTCAACCAATCTATTGTGACGTATAGAAAATAATAATATACATACACATGCATTTGTTGGACGATGTACAAAATAGGTTTATTGTAACAGAAAAAAAATGCCTTAATTGCCATTGTTGTAAACGGTTTTGGTCTACAACTGGTTAATAGTGTCGTTATTGCTGGAAAGACTTGCAACTAAGGCCTCAACCAGAGGTGTCAAAAGAGAAAAAAACATAAAGCAGATAAAATCTCCTCAGGCTGACAGCACTTCCCCTCTCTATAGGATTTCAAGCCCCCTGTTGCTGCCCTCTTTTTCTCTTCAAATACCTGTCATGGGCAGAGAGACAGAATGGCACTCAAACCTCATCTATACCCGAGCAGTGTGAATGCAATAGACCTCTAAAGTGGTATGCACACAGTTTTCTCCTGAAACACACAGGTAGACAAAGCTGCCTTTTCCTTCTGGAGTCTTGGGTATAATAGGCATCATTGCTTTTATATGATTTTTTTTTTTCTTTTTGTCTACCGAATACCAGGCCTGGAGTATGTTTGAAGGTGGGGGAGTTATGGTGGAATTAAACAGTTTTAGGTTCCTGGATGCTGGAATAAATACACTTAAAAATATACATTTGCAATAGAAATGCCTTGTTCCTTGAGCACAGGCAGCAGCACATTTATTTGTGCAGTTTTATTCAATACTTACACTGTATTGTAGCAAGAAATAAATGAAGGGGTCAGTGATACAAAAGGGAACCTGTCACCAGGTTTTCCCCACAGAAAGTATGGCCAACACTATTAGGGCCCTTTTTTTAACAGGAATGCTGTAAAAAGACCCAAATCCAGCCTGGAGATCCAAAAAATGGCTTTCATTATACTCACAGACAGGGTCGTCTGGTCCAACGGGCGTCTCTGGTCTTGATCCGGTGCCTCCACTTTTCTCTTTTTTGAGATCACTGTCCTACTTCCCTGCTTCGTGTGGATGATGCTTCCTACGTCATCTACACAGGGTCCCCCATCACACTCCTATGCAGGCGCACGTCTCTCTACCCTGCCAAGCACAGAGCAAGCTACTGTAGTGCTCATGCACCGGGAAAGGCCAAAGAGCGCCGATGACCCTTTGGTAAAGCCGGCGCATGCGCACTACAGTACTTTGCTCTGCCCTCTCCAGGGCAGATAGAAGTGCGCCTAAGCAGGAGCACGAAGTGGGACACTGTGTGGATGATATAGGACGCGTCCATATGATGGAGGACAGTGATTGAGTGAAGAGAGGAGGCACCGGATCAAGACCAGAGACGCCCATCTGACTGAACCGCCCCATCTGTGAGAATAATAAAAACAATTTTTTGAATCTGCAGACTAGATTGTGGACTTTTTTACAGCATTCCAGTATTCTGGAAAAAAGACAAAACCCATATGGTTGTTGTCATACTTTATATGGGGAAAAACCTGATGACAGGTTCCCTTAAGTACAACATTGGACATGACTGAAAATACTGAAAATTCGTACAAAGAAGATTTATAAGGTCAGGATGTCATTGATCATCGAATCTGGATGCCTACGTGCCTGAGATATAACTGTTTGACACTGTCACTGCAGAAATCAAATCAAGTGGGTTAAATCCAGCTCATTGAGAAACTGCAGAGACAGAGGGTTACTTCTAAAAATGGCGTCGGATTCCGAAATATAATCTAGTCTATTTATTGTGTTTATATAATTACGCAGAGCCAACAGGAACCAAACAGATGGGGTTTCCCATCACCCCATTCACCACAGACTCAGCATTTATCTAGCTATATGGAAGCTTGGCAGTCTATTAAGAGTAACCCAATATCTCCATTTTCCACAGACAATTATCCTTAGGCTTTGTATACACTGAGCCGTGATCAGGTTACTCATCAAAGCATTTTATGACTAAATAATAACTTTAGGGTGCGACCTCCGACCTTCAGAAGGATCCTGACAGTAATTTTGGCTTTACGTCCTGAAGAGCGTCACTGTCCAAAACCAGCGAACCTGATACCACTGACATTTTTGTTGTGCCCCTTTCATATGCTGTGGCCAAATATTTGGGTGGTTGCATATTAGAGCTATTGTGTTTTGTGAAACTCATCACTGACTTTGGAATCACACCATGGAATTTTTCAGGTTGCTGGAGGGCGTGCTAGAGGTGACATTTCTGTGGCAATAAGATCCTTCAGAAAATTCGAATGGCCCAAAAATCTCCACTGGTGAGCGACCTACCTGCTAAGTAATGTGCCCATTAAACTGAATGCTTGGATACCGAAATATATTTAATCCACAAAAATCAAGTTTTGACAAAAATATTGCCAATTGTAACATGTAAAAGCGTAAACAGGTATGCGGAAGAAACGGCACAGAAGGTGCAGACTCAGTAGTAACTTGAATCAATAGGTTATTTAACACAAACAATTTAAGAAACAAATGCAGAATCTAAAAGTTTAGTAAATTACAAGAGTGTGTTAAACTAGTTCGCAATACTAAAGATCATTATTCTATCAAAAGGTTATTATTCTATTTATAGAGGATATTATAATGTCTTTAACAATATAGTTCTAAATCACAGAAATTAACTATTGTACCCAAAGATATTTCTGACTGGTAAACTTGTCCATGATATGTCGAAGCCTGTGTGGTAGTTATTACTGTGGTCACCTTGTCGCTAAGTCAGTTCAGGTAGTCACAGTAAGGCCAAGTTCTCACCTTCAGTATTTAGTCAGTATTTTACATCAGTATTTATAAGCCAAAATCAAGAGTGGGTGATAAATACAGAAGTGGTGACGTTTTTCTATTATACTTTTCCTCTGATTGTTTTACTCTTGATTTTGGCTTACAAATACTGATGGAAAATACTGACCAAATACTGAAGGTGGAAACGTGGCCTAATAGGCCTTAACGGTTTCCAAAGCTAGCTCTCTACTAGGCCGCAAGTCTATTGCCAATGACTCACTTCACCAACGTGCTATTCTGGCTACCTCTGTCTCTCAGTCCGGTTTCACACGCCCTGATGTTTCCGGTACTGGTAAAAACAGTACCGGACATGTCCATGTGTCTGTGTGAGAAATACTTGTGGCACACATGTGCAACCGTGTGCCGCCCGTGTGCCACATCACTACAACACGGACGGGCACCTGATGGTAAAAAACAGACAAGTCAGCGTGTTTTGCCCACTGACACACGGTCCTTAGAAACGCACTGACATGTGCACAAACCCATTCACTTGAATGGGTCTACGTGTGTAAGTGTCTTTGGTAAGTGTGAAAACTGTCACCACACATACCAGACACACTAACGCGTGAAAGAGACCTTAGAGCGCAACCCCCATTTTTCCGTCTGTACCATGATCTTGGCCTTCCAATCTCTGCTCTCTGTCCTTATCAATGACTAATGACTGCTCTATTGGTCATCCGTATTCCTATAACTGCTCACACAATTGTCTGCGTCCCTTTAGCTCCTAACACCAAAGTCTGTATCACTTTAACTGCTCATACCACCGTATTTTTCCCTTTAACTGCTCACACGATCGTTCATATGCCTTTAACTGCTTACACAATTGTCCGTATCCCTTTCACTGCCCACATGATCATCTGTATCCTTTGGCCTCCTGCCTCTAGTCATGCTTCTTAATCCCTGACTGATACCTCGTCCTCCTTCTCTGTCTGTTCCAGCTGGATGTGGCTGTAAGCCAGTTCAGCTCTCTGTACATCTGACCTGCTACAAATCCAGACCGAGATGCCTCCTCTTCCCTGGTCTACAGGGAATTTTATATTTTCTAACTGCAACACAGCTTGTCTGGTAACCCGGTGTCTTTAGCTTCTTCTTCCTACCTGGCAACACGCATTTACTTCATAGTTCCTACTTAATTTCATTTCATTCCTATAGTCTCTGGCCACTAGATGGTGGTGTTTGTTTACAGAAACTTTGGTTTGCATTCAGCTGTAAGAGTCTTTCATTCTTCCACTTCCTTTCAAAAGTATGAAATGTTTTGATGGAAATATCATTTTAGGCTGACCTGAATGTGAAAATACAATACAAAAAGTGTTATATCAAAGTTATGGCAGGGGAATCATGGTTCCTGACCAGTGAATACTTTAGCCAATACATTTATTTATTATATTCGCTTATAAAGCACAAGTAATTCCACAATGTATTACACAACTTGATCATCTATGTCCCCATTGGAGCTCACAATCTAAATTCCCTATCAGTATGTCATTGGAGTGTGGAAGGAAACCGATTAACCTGGAGGAAACCCACACAAATATGGGGAGAACATACAAACTCCTTGCAAATGTTGTCCTTGGTGGGATTTTAACCCTGGACTCCAGCGCTGCAAAGCATATAAGGAGCAGGACACGAGCAAGAAGAACATAAGGAGAATTGAATGACATTTAAAATAGCTTCAACTTTCTCCCCTCTTCTACTACATCTTAGTAGGTCATGGAAATGTCATATTAGCCACCATATACATAGCTGTAATATCACATTTCCCCCACAGCAGTGGCTATATAGACCACAGGAATAAGCAGATTGGCTGGCTTCCTTTTGAGAATAGGATTAGTTAATTGGAATGATAAAATGTAAGTATATGTGGATAACGTTCTCTATTTTCTAATTATCCATTGATGAACGTTAATGCAAATCAGCTTGCAAGTGCAGGGGCTTGGCCTGCACTTACAGCTGTCCAGCCTCTTTCCCTTCCGCTGGTGGCCTCCTGTCTTTGACTGACAAGTCACTCCTTTTTGTGACTTGCTCCTAAAGGCCCCGTCTCACATAGCGATTTACCAACGATCATGACCAGCGATACGACCTGGCCGTGATCGTTGGTAAGTCGTTGTGTGGTCGCTGGGGAGCTGTCACACAGACAGCTCTCTCCAGCGACCAACGATCAGGGGAACGACTTCGGCATCGTTGAAACTGTCTTCAACGATGCCGAAGTCCCCCTGCAGCACCCGGGTAACCAGGGTAAACATCGGGTTACTAAGCGCAGGGCCGCGCTTAGTAACCCGATGTTTACCCTGGTTACCAAAAAAAACAAACAGTACATACTCACCATCTGATGTCCGTCAGGTCCCTTGCCATCTGCTTCCTGCTCTGACTGAGCCGCCGTACAGTGAGAGCAGAGCGCAGCGGTGATGTCACTGCTGTGCTCTGCTCTCACTGTACGACGGCACTCAGTCAGAGCAGGAAGCAGACGGCAAGGGACCTGACGGACATCAGATGGTGAGTATGTACTGTTTGGTTTTTTTTACATTTACGCTGGTAACCAGGGTAAACATCGGGTTACTAAGCGCAGCCCTGCGCTTAGTAACCCGATGTTTACCCTGGTTACCAGTGAAGACATCGCTGGATCGGTGTCACACACACCGATTCAGCGATGTCAGCGGGACCTCAACGACCAAAAAAAGGTCCAGGCCATTCCGACACGACCAGCGATCTCGCAGCAGGGGCCTGATCGCTGGTACGTGTCACACATAGCGAGATCGCTACTGAGGTCGCTGTTGCGTCACAAAACTTGTGACTCAGCAGCGATCTCGCTAGCGATCTCGCTATGTGTGACGGGGCCTTAAGCCCGAGATCTCACGCAATCACACAATTCTTTGTTAGCAGGTGTAGTCCAGCTCACCTTAGTTGAGGCTTTTAAAAATCCTCAGATTAGAAATGCCACATTTGGTCCTTGTGTCCAAAGATTACATAACAAAATAGTTTTGGGCACCGGTGCTCAGGAAGAATATAATGGAACTAGAGCGAGTACAAAGGTGGGCAACAAAATTAATAAAGGGGAGGGGGAACTACAATACCCAGAGAGATTAGCAAAATTAGGATTATTTAGTCTAGAAAAAAGACGACTGAGGGGTGATCTAATAACCATGTATAAGTATATAAGGGGACAATACAAATATCTCTCTGAGGATCTGTTTATACCAAGGAAGGTGACGGTCACAAGGGGGCATTCTCTGCGTCTGGAGGAGAGAAGGTTTTTCCACCAACATAGAAGAGGATTCTTTACTGTTAGGGCAGTGAGAATCTGGAATTCCTTGCCTGAGGCGGTGGTGATGACGAACTCAATCCATGGGTTCAAGAGAGGCCTAGATGTCTTCCTGGAGCGTAACAATATTGTATCTTACAGTTATTAGGTTCTTTAGAAGGACTTTGATCTGGGGATTTATTCTGATGGAATATAGGCTGAACTGGATGGACAAATATCTTTTTTCGGCCTTTCTCACTATATTACTATGTTACTATGTTAAATAGCAGATTTTCAAGCCAATTCTTGATAATAATATTTCAAATAACTTGTATTTTATATAGTAAAAATTGGCACTCACTGCCAATTTTTTCTACCTGGAATAAAAGTTTTGTTTTTTTCCAAATAAAACATTTTTTCAGTCAATTCTTGATTTTATCATTTGTTATACCATAATACTTTGCAGTGGAGCATGTGCTGATCGATAGTCTTGGCTCTGGCAACATCATCAGGACCTTAATTGCACGAGATCTCAGGCAGGTGAGCAGGTCACCGAGAACAGTAACCTGTCAGTCTCAGTCAGGAGGACAGTGGCAGGAGGAGAAAGGGTGGGAGAGTGTGGAGAGCAGTAAGTGCAGGCCAAGCCCCCTGCACTCGCGAGCTCGTTTGCATGAACATTCACCAATGGAATCCTAGAAATCAGAGGCACAGATTTTAATACAAAGTTATAGACGTCATCAACATTTCAGATGCATTACATACACACGTGGTGATAATTGTTGGTACCCCTCGTAAGTGACAGAAAAACCCACAATGGTCAAAGAAATAACTTGAATCTGACAAAAGTAGGAAATAAAAAATCTATGAAAGTGAACAAATGAAAGTCAGACATTGCTTTCCAACCATGCTTCCACAGAATAAAAAATAAATAAAACTAATGAAATAGACCTGGACAGAAATGATGGTACCCTTAACTTAATATTTTGTTGCACAACCTCTTGAGGCAATTACTGCAATCTAACTATTCCTGTAACTACTACTACACCTCTCAACAGGTATTTTGGCCCATTCCTCAAGAGCAAATTGCTCCAGTTGTCTCGTGTTTGAAGGCTTTTCCAGACGGCATGTTTCAGCTCTTTCCAAAGATGCTCAATAGGATTTAGGTCAGGGCTCATAGAAGGCCACTTCAGAATAGTCCAATGTTTTCCTCTTAGCTATTCTTGGGTGTTTTTAGCTGTGTGTTTTGGGCCATTATCCTGATGCAAGACCCATGACCTGCGACTGAGACCAAACTTTCTGACACTGGGCAGCACATTTCTCTCTAGAGTCCCTTGATAGTCTTGAGATTTCATTGAACCCTGCACAGATTCTAGACACCCTGTGCTAGATGCAGCAAAGCGGCCCCAGAACATAACAGAGCCTCTTCCATGTTTCACAGTAGGGATCGTGTTCTTTTCTTGATATGCTTCATTTTTCCCCGAGCTGATGTGCCTTGCCAAAAAGTTCCATTTTTGTCACATCTGTTCACAGGACATTCTCCCAGAAGCTTTGTGGCTTGTCAACATGTAGTTTGGCAAATTCCATTCCATAGGACATTCTCCCAGAAGCTTTGTGGCTTGTCAACATGTAGTTTCGCAAATTCCACTCTGGCTTTTTTAGGATTTTTTTCAACAATTGTGTTCTCCTTGGTCGTCTTGAAGTCCACTTTGGCTCATACAACGATAGATGGTGGGACCTGACACTGATGTTCCTTGAGCTTCAAATTCACCTTTAATCTGTTCAGAAGTTTTTCTGGACTCTTTTGTTACCATTTGTATTATCTGTCTTTTTTTGATTTGTCAATTTTTCAGTGTCCGTCAGGGTCCCTCGCCGTCTGCTTCCCGCTCTGACTGACTGCCGG
Organism: Ranitomeya variabilis; assembly: GCF_051348905.1. Lineage (NCBI taxonomy): Eukaryota > Metazoa > Chordata > Amphibia > Anura > Dendrobatidae > Ranitomeya > Ranitomeya variabilis. Next base: position 636,365,239 of record NC_135232.1, read on the forward strand.
CCGTAAAGTGAGCAGAGCACAGCGGTGACGTCACCGCTGTGATCTGCTTTCACTTTACGGCGGCACTCAGTCAGAGCGGGAAGCAGACAGCAACGGACACCGGAATGTGAGTATGTACTGTTTGGTTTTTTTTACTTTTACGATGGTAACCAGGGTAAACATCGGGTTACTAAGCGCGGCCCTGCGCTTAGTAACCCGATGTTTACCCTGGTTACCCGGGGCCTTCGGCATCGTTGGTCGCTGGAGAGCGGTCTGTGTGACAGCTCTCCAGCGAGCACACAACGACTTTCCAACGATCACGGCCAGGTCGTATCGCTGGTCGTGATCGTTGGAAAGTTGCAGAGTGTGACAGTACCCTTAGTGTAGATGATATGGCGGCCCCTTTCACCTTGGACTGATCCTATTTGTCCCTAAGACACCTTATCTACTTATTTAAGCACTAAATCACCAAGTGAAAAATAACACTAAAATCCTATCACTTGGTAGATAGAGTGGGGATTAGCCCCTTGATAGAGATTCCTATTAAAGACATATATATGAATTATAGGAGGAATAAAGATTGTAAAAGTGATACAGATGTGCATCTATATCATAAAGTCTAAACACATCATGAATGCCGTGCATCAGTGACTCCCATACCCATAATATATAAGATATTAGAACATTCATAATGCTTAAATTGAGACCCAGAGGAAGGAAATATTAGAATTTTATCCCTATTTGATACCGGTATCTACTATATAATTGTCTAAGGGTCACTTCCGTCTTTCTGTCTGTCCTTCTGTCTGTCCTCAACTTCCGTCACGGTTATTCATTCGCTGATTGGTCTCGCCAGCTGCCTGTCATGGCTGCCGCGAGCAATCAGCGATGGCCACAGTCTGATTAGTCCCTCCCTACTCCCCTGCAGTCAGTGCCCGCTCCATACTCCCCGCAGTCACCGCTCACACAGGGTTATTGCCAGTGGTAACGGACCGCGTTATGCCGCGGGTAACTCACTCCGTTACCGCCGCTATTAACCCTGTGTGACCAAGTTTTTACTATTGACGCTGCCTATGCAAAAATCATTATATACTCACCTTCCGCCGCCTTTCCCGGTCCTCGCGACCCTCCGGTAACCGCTCCGTGCAAGCGTCAGGTTCCGGTAGCAAGGATCGTGTGGGAGAAGGACCTGCCATGACGTCACGGTCATGTGACCGCGACTTCTACACAGGCCCTGCACGCCTACGTGAAAAGGACCTGCCATGACGTCACGGTCATGTGACCGCGACGTCATCACACCCTGGGACCGGAAGCTGCCACCTGTACCGCACAGGCGACAGAACTACAAGTATGGTGAGTATGCTAGACCTACAAGGGGCCCTCAGATCGGAAGGTGAGTATGTTTATTTTTGATTTTTTAACCTGTGACATACGTGGCTGGGCAATATACTACGTGGCTCTGTGCTGTATACTACGTCGCTGTGCAATATACTACGTGGCTGGGCAATATACTACATGGCTGGGCAATATACTACGTGGCTGGGCTATATACTACGTGGCTGGGCAATATACTATGTGGCTCTGTGCTGTATACTACGTCACTGGGCAATATATTACGTCACTGGGCAATATACTACGTCGCTGGGCAATATACTATGTCACTGGGCAATATACTATGTGGCTGGGCTATATACTACGTGGCTGGGCTATATACTACGTGGCTGGGCAATATACTATGTGGCTCTGTGCTGTATACTACATCACTGGCCAATATACTAAGTCACTGGGCAATATACTACGTGGCTCTGTGCTGTATACTATGTCACTGGGCAATATACTACATCACTGGGCAATATACTACGTAGCTGGTCAATATACTATGTGGCTGGTCAATATACTACGTGGGCTGGGCAATATACTGCGTGGGCTGTGCAATATACTACGTGGACATGCATATTCTAAAATACCCGATACGTTAGAATCGGGCCACCATCTAGTTTAATATATACAGCCAACTATAATGAAAGCAATGTCCCTCAAATAACAGCAGATATTCTGACAATAAAGTGACAAATGCATGTATAATCAACACTTATCTGTATTATCTCAAGATAGTCCCACATTCACAAATCAGTAGGGGTATTTAAGAGTTACTTTAGGGGAATATAGATCTGAACCCCCTCCTATCCTATGACTTATATACAATTTTATTATATGTGTTTTTCCATGATGTCTATTTTCTCAGAATTTTAATCATTATTTTTATAGGGGTTTATTCTAGTTTTTGGTATATTAGTAAAGGGCCCTTCTTGTTTATCTTCTTAGTTTTCGTATACCCAGAATCACAACTTGCCACCTATCCACAGAATAATGGAAAAAAGACTAATTACTGAGGGTCTCCCTGATGAGTCCCCACCAATTATGCAACCTGCAACCACCATGCAAATGAAAGACAGTGACACATGTGATGCTGTTTCCTTCAGTCTATGGAACTGATTGAAATTCATGCCCTGTACTCCTTTGTACCCATTAATCTTTTATGAAGTAGCAGTATACAAAGCCAACCTCTCCTACAGTATATTCAGATGGGGGAAACGGGATTCCTTTTCTCTAGATTGATGGGGACCCTTAGCAAGCCAACCCTTATCACTCGAATAGGCCAGGAGGCGTAGTGTAGGGAAGCCAATGGAATTCAATGGCTACCGGAATATTCTTCTGCAGCATTTGTCCTTGTGACACATTGGGCCTTTGCCCAGAACAGCAAATATCAAGCAACAATATTCATACAGCTATAGCTTGAACTCCTTTTCTGCAGTCATCAATTTTCATTTACGGAATGATTGCTGTGACGTCAGGGCAGTCCAAGCAATCAATCTGTCTATGATGGGCTTGAATAATTTGAAGAGGGCCGTGGCTGACCATGACTAGAAGGATAGAAAGCACCACCCCTATGAGTGAAAGAGAAGACATGTGATGCAATCACCTAAGGATAAAAAATGTTTTTTTAGATAAATGCTGGAATGCTTTACTTGAGAAGACCATGTTAGTGACGCACATCACTAGCAAGACATTGGGGGCAGTTTAATATCGAAAGGACTGGACAGGTTCCCTTTAAAGGGCTTTCTCACGTTTGTTTTTCAGGAGTACACAACTACTATGCCGACCGGCTTCCTGATTGCCAGGAAAGGTGGACCGGTGGGATACAGAAGATTGACAGTTTGGGCTGAGCCTGAATTGTGCATTTTCCAATGCTGCTAGCAGAGGCAGCTTTGTATCACACACAGATGCAGTATCAGAGAATCGCAGGGTCTCTTAAGCTGAATCCAGTGATTTAGTCAACTTGCATTTCTTACCTTGGATCTCAGCCACTGCAGAGGTGGATGGATCACTAGGCGATGAGCTGTAAACTACAAATTAAACATTTTTAATTTCTTGAGAATTTTTAATAATAGGTAAATTGCAAATTTGCACGTTTTTACATTATAGCAATTTTAAGAGTTTACGATCATAAGACAACCCCTTTAAATTATATCTCACAATACCTAATTTTAGGAATCAATCTGTAATTAATTGGCGGCAGACTTTAGCAGAGAGGTAGTGAATACTGAAAGTACACCAAAATTCTCATCTTGATTCCTCCAAGCTCTTCCTTGGAAGTGGAGTTGACCCAATTTCCTCTTGCCTCTAATTCATCTATTTCCTTCTATTGTTTTTACCATTGTTTAAACTAAGTCCCCTTGAAGTGTCAACAGAGGTCAAGCCCCTTTTCCAAACCTCCTGTCTGGCTTGCTTTTGTAAGCAGGCTTGGAAGACTGGCTGCTTCCCTGCACCTGTGACAATTACCCTGCACTAGTCAGGCTTGTAAGAGTCAGGTCAGAGGTCGGTCACAGTCAAGAGGGGACTATCTAACAGACGTCTAAATCTGTTATCATTTACTTCTAATGCCATAGCCGTCTGTCATTCACACATCAGCCTTTATTACACCTATCGGACCACTTCCACATTTCATCAGGACATTTTACAAAACATTGAAAGAAGACGTCTAGGTGTACTGAATTCCACCGAATTCCAATATACATTTTTCAGAAGATAAAACTTTGCCCAGTTGTAGGAGGATGACATACGAAAACTAAGTGGCAGGAATGTGCACCACTCAATCACTGAGAAATATAAATAAAGAGGACACTTTAATTTGTCAGCAAAGACCACGGAGCCTAAAACATAAGTTAGTAAGGAAGTTTGTAATGATCAGCTATTTATCAAAGGGGATGTATGAAAACCAAGTTTCCCTTCATGATGTCTGGCCTATTAGGACATGTTAACATTACAAGGCGAATCCAAAATGTGGGACGCTTTTCTATTTAAACAGGCCCTAATCATCGAAATGGCTGTAGTGTAAATACTACATTTCTTGGTTTGGGAAGAACCTAGGTGCCATCAAAGAGGATGTGACAACTTTTTCAGCCAGAATACACTCCAAAAACTGCCTGAAAAATTGATACCTTAAAGAATGATCGTAAGCATCTCTATGTAAAAATTACTTACTGTTCATATGTTCAGTCTTTTCAGCGTCTTTTAACTGCTTCAGGTTTCCAAAAACTCCAAACGATTAGAAGAAGAGAGCTGACCATTCTTCATGCATCTTTGGCTCTGAAGACAGACTATATACTTTATAATAGAAATCATTGAGAAAGCTCAAAAGATGCCCAGAAGACACCCAGGTGTCTATTGAGCATCTCTTAACTGGTTTCCAAAGATGTTAAGAGATTAAAATAATAATAATAAATTTATTTCTATAGCGCCAACCTATTCTGTAGCACTTTACATTTTAGAGGGGACTTGTACAGACAATAAAAGACATTACACAATAACAATAATCACATAAACAACAGATACCAAGAGGAATGAGGGCCCTGCTACTCACAAGCTTACAGTCTATGAGGAAATAGGGGGGACACAAAAGGTGGATGGTAACGATTGCTTGCATTGTATAGTCCAGCAATGTAGTAAATAGTGTTCATGTATTGCTGCATGAACCAGCAACCAACCAGTATGTGTAAATACAGGCACAGAGGGCTACTGAAAGATTAAAAGAAAAGAGCTGACCATTCTTCATGCATATTTTGCTCTGAAGACGCTCTATACTTTATAACAGAAGTCAATGAGAAGGCTCAAAATATGTCCAGAAGATGCCTGAGGTTTTTTTTAAGCATTTTGACAGCATTTTTGCTTGAAAAACCACTACTAGTTCCTTCTCTGTTGAATGGAGTTAAATAAACAACAAGTGGAAAACTGGAGCAAAAAAAAAAATATTGCCGTAAAAATGGTGGAAAAATGCTCCAAAAACTATCGGCAGTCAAAGCATTAAAAAAGCTCTCAAGAAATGTCAAAGAAAAGGCTAAACAAGAAGTTTTAGGAAAAAAAATGCCAGCTCTTCCTCAAGCGTCTTTCTGTGTGCGTGTGCATTGGGGCTGAAGAGGTATAGCTGTATATTAAGCCGACAACTACAGGTGCTTCTCACAAAATTAGAATACCATCAAAAAGTTAATTTATTTCAGTTCTTCAATACAGAAAGTGAATCTCATATATTATATAGAGTCATTACAAACAGAGTGATCTATTTCAAGTGTTTATTTCTGTTTATGATTATGGCATACAGCCAATGAAAACCTAAAATTCATTATCTCAGTAAATTAGAATACTTTATAACACCAGCTTGAAAAAAGATTTTACAATCCGAAATATTGGCCTACTGAAATGTATGTTCAGTAAATGCACTCAATACTTGGTCAGGGCTCCTATTTCCTCAATTACTGCATCAATGCGGCATGGCACGGAGGCGATCAGCCTGTGGCACTGCTGAGATGTTATGGAAGCCCAGGTTGCTTTGATAACAGCCTTCAGCTCATCTGCATTGTTGGGTCTGGTGTCTTATCTTCCTCTTGACAATACTCAGTAGATTCTCTATGGGGTTAAGGTCAGGTGAGTTTACTGACCCATCAAGCACAGTGATATTGTTGCTTTTAAACCAGGTATTGGTACTTTTGGCAGTGTGGACAGGTGCCAAGTCCTGCTGGAGAATAACATTTCTATCTCCAAAAAGCTTGTAAGCAGAGGGAAGGATGAAGTGCTCTAAAATTTCCTGGTAGATGGCTGTGCTGACTTTGGTCTTGATAAAACACAGTGGACCTATACCAGCAGATGACATAGCTCCCCAAACCATCACGGATTGTGGCAACTTCACACTAGATCTCAAACAGCTTGGATTGTGTCCTCTCCACTCTTCCTCCAGACTCTGGGACCTTGATTTCCAAATGAAATGTAAAATTTACTTTAATCTGAAAACAACACCTTGGACCACTGAGCAACAGTCCAGTTCTTTTTCTCCTTGGCCCAGGTAAGACGCTTCTAGTGTTTATTGTAGAGCGTAAACGTAGGCACTACTAAGAAGGGGTGGTGCTCAAGTAGGGGCCCAAGCCGTGGTATATATAACAGTAGACTCGGCACACACCAATGCGTAAATGCAGTGAAGAAGAGGGGTTTATTAATGAGGTAAAGTACATACTGTATGTACTTTACCTCATTAATAAACCCCTCTTCTTCACTGCATTTACGCATTGGTGTGTGCCGAGTCTACTGTTATCTAGTGTTTATTGGTCATGAGTGGCTTGACATAAGCAATGTGACACTTGTAGCCCATATCCTGGGCAGTCCACTCCTTGTGAATCTCTACCAAAATTTTTGAATGGACTTTTCTTAACAATCCTTTCAAGGCTGCGGTTATCCTGGTTGCTTGTACTCCTTTTTCTAAAACACCTTTTCCTTCCACTCAACTTTCCATTAACCCCTTTACACCCAAGGGTGGTTTGCATGTTAATGACCAAGACAATTTTTACAATTGTGACCACTGTCCCTTTATGAGGTTATAATGCTGAAACGCTTCAACGGATCCTGGTGATTCTGACATTATTTTCTCTTGACATATTGTAATTCATGATAGTGCTAAAATTTCTTTGATATGACTTGCGTTATTTGTGAAAAAAATTCGCAATTTTCAAACTTTGAATTTTCATGCCCTTAAATCACACATATATGTCTCACAAAATACTTAACAAGTAACATTTCCCACATATCTACTTTACATCAGCACAATTTTGGAACCAACATTTTTTTTGTTAGGAAGTTATAAGGGTTAAAAATTCATCAGCGATTTTTCTAATTTTTACAACACCATCACATTTGAAGTCACTTTTAGGGGTCTATATGATAGAAAATACCCAAAAGTGACACCATTCTAAAAACTGCACCCATCAAGGTACTCAAAACCACAGTCAAGAAGTTTATTAACCCTTCAGGTGCTTCACAGCAGTTTTTGGAATGTTTAAAAAAAAAAATGAACCTTTAACCTTTTTTCACAAAAAATTTAATTCCGATTTAATTTGTTTTATTTTACCAAGGGTAATAAGAAAAAGTGGACCCCAAAAGTTTTTGTACTATTTGTCCTGAGTACGCTGATACCCCATATGTGGATGTAAAAGTAGTCCCCCTAAGGAACTTATGTAGATTTGTGGTCAGCACTTTGAACCCCCAAGTGCTTCACAGAAGTTTATAATGTAGAGCCTTAAAAATAAAAAAATAAAAAATCCTATTTTTTTCACAAAAATGATTTTTGCACCCCCAATATTTTATTTTCCCAAGGGTAACAGGAGAAATTGGACCCCAAAAGTTCTTGTGCAATTTGTCCTGAGTATGCTGATACCTCATATGTGGGGGTAAACCACTGTTTGGGTGCATGGCAGTGCGTGGAAGGGAAGGAGCACCGTTTTACTTTTTCAACACAGAATTGGCTGGACGCCATGTTGCTTTTGGAGAGCCCCTGATGTGCCTAAACAGTGGAAACCCCCAATTCTAACTCTAATCCTAAAACCAACCATAACCCTAACCACACCCCTAACCCGAACACAACCCTAACCCTAATCCCAACCCTAACCACACCCCTAACCCCAACACACCCCTAACACCAACACACCACTAACCCTAATCCCAACCTTAACCACACCCCTAACCCTGACACACCCCTAACCCTAATCCCAACCCTAATCCCAACCGTAAACATAATCCAAACCTAACCCCAACTTTAGCCCCAACCCTAACCCTAATGGGAAAATGGAAATAAATACATTTTTCATTTTATTATTTTTCCCTAACTGAGGAAGTGATAAAGGGGGGTTTGATTTACCATTTATAGCGGGTTTTTATAGCGGATTTTTATGTTTGGCTACTGTCACATACTAAAAGACGCTTTTTATAGTAAAAAATAGTTTTTGCATCACCAAATTTTGAGAGCTATAATTTTTCCATATTTTGGCACACAGAGTCATGTGAGGTCTTGTTTTTTGCGGGATGAGTTGACGTTTTTATTAGTACCATGACATTTTTTGATCGTTTTTTATGCCGATTTTTGTGAGGCAGAATGAACAAAAACCCGCAGTTCATAAATTTCTTTTTTGGGGGGCGTTTATACCATTCCACTGCTTAATAAAGCAGTTTTATTCTTCGGGTCAGTACAATGACAGCAATACCTCATTTATATCTTTTTTTTTGTTTTGGTGCTTTTATACAATAAAGACTATTTCATCTAAAAAAATAATTATTTTTGCATCGCTTTATTCTGAGAGGTATAACTTTTTATTTTTCCGGTGATTGAGCTGTATGGGGCTTGTTGTTTGCGGGACAAGATGATATTTTCAGTGGTGCCACGTTTATTTATTATTCGTCTTTTTGAACGCATGTTATTCCACTTTTTGTTCAGCAGTATTATGATAAAGCATTGTTTTTTTGCCTTGTTTTTTTATGGTGTTCACTGAAGGGGTTAACTAGTGGGACAGTTTTATAGGTCGCGTCGTTACGGACTCAGCAATACCAAATATGTGTACTTTTATTGTTTAGATTTTTTTAATTCAAATATTCATTAAATGATAGAATAAATATTGATTTTTTTATTATTTTTATTTTTTTTTTTAAATATTTTTACAATTATTTTAAAAACAAATTTTTAATTCACTCTTATTTTTACACTTTGCCCCACTATGGGACACTCATTTCCTGCAGGTTGATCGCTTCTACTGCAGATCTGCATGCTACGGAAGCTGTCAGCGCTGCAGCTTCTGTGCACTAACCTTAGAGACATCTTGACATGCACTGCACTTGACAGGAAGTCTCTCCGCTCTTGAGACACGGATGTCATCATGACGACATTGGGTCTCCATGGCAGCGCCTCTTCCTGCTCCCGGAACGCTGTGTTCATGTTTGATCGCAATGTTCCAGGGCTTTTAAGTGTCACGGACCGCTCCTGGAACTTTGTCACAGCTGACACCCAGCACTATCAGCTGACACCCGGCCCTGATTGGCCGCACACCACCCGTGTGCGCGGCCGATCGGCTATGACATACAGACGGGCCCAGCCCACATGGACAGGATAGTACGTCGCCTGTCAGAAAGGGGTTAATATGCTTGGATACAGCACTCTGTGAATAGCCAGCTTCTTTAGCAATGACCTTTTGTGGCTTACCTCCTTGTGGAGTGTGTCAATGACTGCCTTATGGACATCTGTCAAGTCAGCAGTCTTCTCCATGATTGTGGAGCCTACTGAAACGGTCCAAGGGACCTTTTTAAATGCTTAGGAAGCCTTTGCAGGTGTTTGTTGTTAATTATTCTAACTTACTGAGATAATGACTTTTGGGTTTTCATTGGCTGTAAGCCATAATCATTAACAGAAATAAACACTTGAAATAGATCACTCTGTTGTAATGACTCTATATAATATATGAGTTTCACTTTTTGTTTTGAAGAACTCAAACAAATTAACTTTTTGATGATATTCTAATTTTTGTGAGAAGCACCTGTATGTATACGTCGGGCAAGCTCAGAGGCTTCTTACAGAAGATGAGGAAAACTACGACAAACAAATCACTCCTAACAGAATTCCTACTGAATGTGTTTTGGATTCATAATCTCCATACATTGGGAGAAAAAGTTTCTATGTACAAAAGTTTTTTTTAAGCCATAAACTACCCAATGGATTAATTTATATCCAAATAATGTCGTACGATTATTTCAACATGTCTTATTTGTATTTTACAAAAGCTTACATTATGGGAAAATTGGTAATTTGGTGAGACAAAATGGACTTTCCTTGGCAACCCAGACATCATTGGCAATTACCAGTGACAAAAAAGTCTGACAACTTTTTTTTTTTCAGTAGAAGCTAATTAGGTTGGTATGCAGATAGGTTCGTAAAGAAACATAATTTGCCTTTGAAAGTTCTATCTAGTTATTTGAGTGCACTCCTTTGTCAGTAGAGAACAACATGATTAGTGGTGTCGGACTATGATGGCTATACAAGTTGGTGTGATTTGTCTACTTAGTGTCCCCATTGTTTTACTTATTCCGCCTATTACATAAATAAGTAAAGCAATACCATTAGTAATACTCCATTTCTCTTCTTAACTGGAACAAGCAATGTGTCGAAGCATCTGCTTCAAGCCCCATATAATGACTGAAGATCAGTAATGAGGCTACATCGTAAATCTACACTTATGCAACATATATTGCTTTTTATGTGCTATATTTAAAAGTACATTTAGAATTTTAATCTAATTCTAATGAAAATTTTTAAATGAATGTGAAATTTGATCACAATTTTTCATTTCCATGGTAGCTCAGTGATTAGCACTGTTCTCTTGCAGCACTGGAGTTCTGGATTCAAAACCAACCAAGTGCAACATCTACATGCAATCTGAAGTTTCTTATGTTTGCGTAGGTTTCCTCCAGTTTTTTCCCCACAATGCTTAAATATGCTAGTAGGAAAATTGCTTTCCTATAAATTGGACCTTTTTTTCTCAGATAGGGAATTTTGAATTTTAGAGCTACTGAGATCAAACAATATGCATACAATGGTGTAAAACCGTTTTTGCCTTCTGGTGTGTAATGGAGCGCCCCCAGACGCAGGGCTGTGGGGTACTCGGTACCGGGCCTCTCTGTCTCAGTTCTGGGGTTGTCACGGTGGCTAGACCCGGTCCGTGACCCTGCTAAGGGGCGTCCAATGAAAGATGTGGTGATGGTGCGTGGTGCAGGTCGCGATGAATAACGAGGACACAGGGTTGCAGTCTCTTTACCTCTTTACTGAAGGCTTCAGGATCCTCAATCCAGAATACTGCTAACAGGGCTGGCTGAGACCGGCCGGTCCGAAGGCACATCCAGAGTTCCCTTTGCAGGTGGAAATCAGTGCCTACATTCTAGCGCCTGTGTGTTGTAGTTCCCCCCCTGCTGAGCACCACGGGATAGTCCTCACAACTGTTGTGTCTGTTTCTGATGTTCTTCTCTCTCTCTGTCCCCCAGATGATATGGCTAGGACGCACCCATATGACGGGGTAGGCCTGGAGTTATTCTGGGACCCTAGAGACGCCCCTCTCCCACAATTGCCTCCTTTGTCTTCGTTAGGTGATTTAGGTGAGACAGCCAACCTATAGATAACTGTCCTGCTGCTGTTTGAAGTAATACGTAGAGTCCCTTACTTCCTCGGTGCTCCGGCCACCGGCTACACGCCTCAGAAGGATGTTGCCACGGTCTTAAGGGCACGACTCCTTCTGATTCTATCTCCTTTGTACTGTGATCTCACTTCTCACTTCTCCGCAATATACTCCGCTTTCGTGTCCTTTCTTTGGAGTCTGCCGCTATGGACTCAAGCACGGCTCCGTAACGTTCTGTCTGTCCTAGGCCGCTGTCAGGATCCCACCCCTGACAGGTCCTCTCTCGAGCTCTCCCTAGCTACTTTCTCCCTAACTTCCTGTCCAACCCCCAGTTTTACCAGAGTGTGAGGAGTGGCCTAATAGATAGAACCACCCCCCTGGTGGCCGGAGTGTGGAGTGTAGTGTGTGTCTGTGATACCTGGTCAGGTGAACTCCTTTAGTGCAATCAGACGTAACATCACTCCCCTTAGTGGCAGAGCGACATTACTGCAACGACCAGGACTCTGGGGCGCTGCACTCCCCCCCGGTTAAATCCAGTACTCCCGGACTGGGAAAAGAAAAACAACATTACATGTTATTAGAAAACACACAAAATTTTGAAACACTATAAACAAGTAAATGCTATGAATAAGTGAATATATAACAGTGCTTCCCGTTATGGGAGGTGAGGATGCTTGAACGTTGCAAAAGTTTGGTCATGCACAGTTCATGACTCCCAGTTCAGTAGGTGCAACCTCAAACAGCAGGGACCCCGGGTAAACAAAGGGGTCCCCGTGAAAGTTTTGGAGCAATTCACTGTTCATCACTCGATTGTCCATTTTTAAACCTGTAACAAGAAACTTACATAAACATTTTCAACCACATAGTAGCTATTGTTAGTATCTCCAAGCTTCGTAGCGAAGTGGAGTTTGATTCTTGGTGCTATGTGTAGACCTCTGCAGTGCAGGAGTGGTTATTGACCTAACAGGGCCCGCTAGGCTGGCTACAGCTGGTGTAGTGCACTGTCTCCTAGCTACACTTCTAGTGAGTCTGGGTAGCACTGGCAGGCTGGAGCTCTCAGGACTGCTGCTATGACCGATGGGCATGGCAGATTCACCGATAGCAGAGGGAGGACTGACCGGTTCAACGGTTGGCATGGTATCCTCCAGTGGGGTCTGCTGCGGTTGCGGGTCCGGATGACCTGGCTCCTCATTTAGTTCCGGCGGTGTCAGTTGACGAAACGTTAGGACAGGGACCACAATGGCCTGGTTTATTTGAGTTCAAGACTGGGGAAAATCACCAAGAACAGTGTGTATCATCTTCTCCTCTTCCATGGGCGGAGGCGTCTCGGGGTTTGTTTCCCCATCTCTCAGCTTATCAGGGCATATCTTACGGTGGTCCCTGGATATTGCCGTTGAGGTTTCCCCTCCATCCTTGCTGATGAGACAGACCTTGGCATTGTCGAAATCAGATGGCAGGATGGTATATGGTTCCGCTTCCCATTGATCATCAAGCTTGTGTAGTCTCCGCTTTCGCTGGAGTACCTGTTCCCCGGGTGACAAGGGAGTCGCAGGAGCATGCTGGTTGTACTCTCTTTCCTGTTTTTGTCGGGCTTGGGCGAGGCTTCTTTCCACACATTCTTGTACCTTGCGGTACCTTTGCTGCCTCTCAGTATCTCAGTCCGCATCTGGGGAGATATCCTCGGGGGTCAGGACTCCCATGTCCAGATCAACAGGTAACTTGCTAGACCTCCCTCGCATAAGGTACGCTGGGGTGCAGTTGGTGGAATTCACAGGGATGTGATTGTACATATCCACCAAGTCAGGTAACTTTGTGGGCCACAGGTTCCGTTCCTCCACAGGTAAGGTCTTCAGTAAGTCGATCACCACCTGGTTCATCTTCTTACACATCCCGTTGGTTTGTGGATGGTATGGCATGGTTCTGATCTTCTTACATCCATACAGATTGCAGAACTCTTGGAACACTTCCGCTTCAAATGCTGGCCCCTGATCGGTCAGTACCTTTTCCGGGTACCCATGAGGCTGACAGAAGTACTACTGGAAGGTTTTAGCGGCCGTTCTAGCCGTTAGATCCTTGACCGGCACGACTACCAGGAATCTGAAGTAGTGGTCCACGATGGTGAGAGCATAGGTATAGCCTGACCGGCTAGGTGTTAGCTTCATGTGATCCAGCGTGACCAGCTCGAGCGGCCGTTTGGTGACGATGGGCTGCAAGGGAGCCCGCTAGCTGTCACAATCCTTCCGGCATAGGCTGCATGGGCCACACTCTCGGCACCACTTCTCGATGGCTTTCTTCATACCAACCCAGTAGAACCTCCCTCGGAGCAGCCTCTTAAGCTTCCTCCATCCGAAGTGTCCTGCCCCATCGTGGTATGCTCCCAGGACCATTGGCACATCTTGTCTTGGGACCACAATCTGCCATACCAATTCATGGGTGCGTGGGTCAACGCTCCTCCGGCACAGCTTGCCATCTTGAATAAACAGTCTGCCCCTCTCCTTCCACAACTGTAATGCCTCCGGTGGATCTTCCGGGCCGGGAAGCAAACCCGCCTGCGTCAGGAGCTCTTTCACCCGACGGACCGCAGGGTCGCCATCCTGGTTCTCTGCCCACCCGTGGTGGGGCAGGGGATTCAATGGGGCGCCTTGCTTATTCCTGCGCCTGGCCTCCACCTGATGGGAACACTGGGTGGCCTTGGGGCAATGGAAAGCGGGCAGCTCTACCTCTTCAAATGCTTCTGCATCTTCCTCCGTCTCAGGCAAGTGAGGCATTCGGGACAATGCATCGGCATTCGCATTCTTGTGCCCCGCCCGGTACTTGATGGTGAAATCATAATTGGATAACTGGGCCATCCACCGCTGCTCCAAAGCGCCGAGTTTTGCTGTGTCCAAGTGTGTTAGTGGATTATTATCTGTGAAGACGGTGAATTTTGCTGAGGCCAGGTAGTGCTTGAACCTCTCCGTCATGGCCCAAACGACGGCGAGAAACTCCAGCTTAAAGGAACTATAGTTGTCAGGGTTCCTTTCAGTGGGGCGAAGTTTCCTGCTGGCGTAAGTGATTACCTTTTCCTTGCCTTTCTGGACCTGGGACAACACAGCTCCCAGCCCCACGTTGCTGGCATCCGTATACAATACAAACGGTTGGTCATATTCAGGGTAAGCCAGTACCTCTTCTCCCATCAGCGCCGATTTTAAGCAGGTGAACGATCCTTCCAGTCCATCGTTCCAATCAAATGGGGTATTCTAACCCTTGGGTTTCTTCGGTTGGCCCACCAACAGGTCTTGCAACGGTGCAGCCTTCTTGGTGAAGTCCTTGATGAACCTCCGGTAGTAGCCCACCAACCCAAGGAATTGCCGGACTTCATGGACATTACCGGGCTTCGGCCAGTCCTTGATCACCGTGACCTTGTTGGGGTCTGGGGCCACTCCTTTGGCACTCACCACATGGTCCAGGTACTGCACCTTGGGTTTTAGTAGGTGGCATTTAGACGGTTTCACCTTTAAGCCAAAGTTGGACAGGGCTTCAAGCACCTCGGCCAGGTGCTTCAAATGGTCTTCGTAGGTCTTAGAGAAGACAATAACATCGTCCAGATAGAGCAGCACGGTTTCAAAGTTCTTGTGCCCCAGACAGCACTCCATCATCCTCTGAAACGTCCCCGGGGCATTACACAATCCGAAGGGCATGTAGTTGAACTTGCATAGACCCATCGGCGTCGTGAAGGCCGTCTTCTCCTTGTCTGCCTCTGTCACGGGAAGCTGCCAGTACCCACTGGTGAGATCCAAGGTAGAGAAGTAGTTAGCAGACTTTAGAGCAGCCAAGGACTCCTCTATCCTGGGCAGGGGGTATGCATCCTTATGTGTAATGCGATTTAGTTGCCTATAATCCACACACATCCTCATGGTGCCATCTTTCTTCCTAACGAGGACTAATGGAGCTACCCAGGGGCTACAACTATCTCTCACTACCCCATCCTCCTTCATCTCTCGTAACATGTCCTTGGCACACTGATAATGAGCTGGGGGTACAGGACGGTATCTCTCTTTGATGGGTGGGTGATCTCCCGTGGGGATATGATGCTGAATCCCTTTTACCTGCCCAAAATCTAGGGGGTGTTTGCTGAATACCCGCTCATATTCATGAACCACCCTGTAAGCCCCCTGTATCTGGTGAGATGGGGTAGAATCAGCGCCCACATGCAATTCCCGACACCAATCTTTCATTTGCCCTGCAGAGCCGTTGTCCTCCACCGGGCTGGACGGAACCAAGGGTCCAGGTGCCTGTATCACACTATTATTAACAGTAAACAACTTGGCAAGTGTGACATATTTGGTTAGGTGGACTTTTTCCTCCCCACAGTTAAGAACACGTACTGGCACCCTCCCCTTGCGGACATCAACCACCCCTCTGGCTGTCAGGAGGGTAGGCCTATTATCTGAATACACAGGTTCTACCAGGGCCTGATAATCTTTACCCCTAAGGCTTATGGCTGCCCGACATCATATCAATATTTCGCTCCTGGGGGTATCGCAATGGGGTTTGAATCACTCACTGTGACCCGGCCAATCTCACCACCAGTCAACTCCACTTGCTGTCTCTGCATTAGAGCTCTGATTTCTTTCTGCAAGGCACGTTGTTCTCTGTAACCCGCTGTAACGGCGACCTGCTGCAACAAGACAATAACCTCTGCAAGACAATTTTCTATGACATTAGTACCGATGGTCATCATGGGGTTACATTCACGTCGGTCAATATCAACAATAACAATTCCCTGGGCCTCCAATTCCACCCGCCCCACCTTAATGGTGACCTCTTTATACCCCACTTGTGGCAGTGGCTGACCATTACTAGCTATTATGGAGAGATCATCATCAGGGACACGGGTAATGTCGGTGTCCTCCCAATAACGTCTATAAAGGATGTAAGGCATAGTCGTCACCTGGGAACCCGTGTCCAGCAAAGCGTTCATGGGGATACCGTTGATCACAATGGGGAGGACCGGTCGCCCTCCGATGTACTTGGCTCTCCAATTCTGCGGGCCTGACCGTCCTACTCCTGGGGGTTGGCCCTTTGCCCCAGTGGTTGCTCGTTTAAAGGACAGTACCTTGCAAGATGGCCCACCTGGTGGCAGCGGCGGCAGATAGGTCGTCCATCCCGATGAAAGCGATCGTCGTCCCTGCCTCTGGTCGGCGGAGTCCTCCTCTGTCGCTGCCAGGGGACATCTTCCGGTCTGGAAGCCAGCTGGATCTTCTCCTTGGGGGCCTCCTGGAGGGACTGGACAGTCCGGGCTAGGGCAGCAACGCTCTTGGTCAGCTCCTGCATCTGGAGGCGTAGTCCTGCATGGGAGTCGTCTTCCAGGATCTGGACATCGGCCTCGGCGGAGACGGGTGCTTCCGGCGCCACCTCCTGGTGGTATGTGAGGGCTTGACGCCTAGGAAGTACAGCATGGCTGGGCTGTCGCTCTGGTAGCGCTTGGATGGCTTTATCTTTAAATTGCGCAAAAGTCAGGTCGGGATTCTGCATGGCTAGGAAGTGTAGCTGGGCCCTTTGGTGACTGCACAGGAGTCCCTCGATGAACCGCTCTTTTAGGAGTTTATCTTCATCTTGCATACCGCTTGGATCACTCTGCTTAATGGCCCTCAGTGCCTCCTGCAGATTAAGGGCATAGTCCCGTAAGCTATCCTGCGGCCTCTGCTTGCACCCATAAAATGTCAATTTAATTTCTGTAGCGGTGCGGGTGTCAAGGTGGTTTTAAGCTTTGCAAAGATCTGTTGCGCAGTCTTCTTATCTGCGGCGGGCTAGGATTTCACTTCTCTCAAGGCCGCCCCAAAGAGTTGGTTCATTATCATATGAACTTTCTGAGGCTCCGTCAAGGGATAAAACTCGAGCAGGCTGCAAATCCCTTCTTTAAAGTCAGTTAACGTATGGGACTCTCCAGAGTATCGCGGGAGCCAAGCGGCTCCGGGTAGGTACGGCATGGAAAAGGGCATTATGGCTGTCGTAGCTCCGGCAGTGTCCGGCTGGCCGGTGGGGGCGGCAAGCCCCGCAGCATCTGGCGGTGGTACAGGGCCCGCGGCTGCGTCTACTACGGGGCCTGGAGGTGCCCCCGCGTCTGCGGCGGCGGCCGCCGCCTCCGCCCCTCCGGGGTCCGACATGGCCGTTCCTTCCCCCTGCTAACCTGCCGGGGCCAGGGTTCTTCTTCCGGAGTCGGCACCCTCCCGCGGTTTCTCGCTCCGCGCTCTTTTCGGCCGGCTCTGCCCATGACACTATGGCTCCTCCCTCCGTGCTCCGCTCAGCGCAGCAATGGCGGATTTTGGGCGGCAAACAGCAATACACAGTCTTTGCAATAGGTCACTGTTCAAGCACAATCCAACACAGTTCCAAGGCACACATGTCCTGATTCTTCAGGCTTAAGTAGATCCTGTTCGTGACGCCAAGTTGGAGCGCCATCAGACGCAGGGCCGCGGGGTACTCGGTACGGGCCTCTCTGTCTCAGTTCTGGGGTTGTCACGGTGGCTAGACCCTGTCCGTGACCCTGCTAAGGGGCGTCCAATGAAAGATGTGGTGATGGTGCGTGGTGCAGGTCGCGATGAATAACGAGGACACAGGGTTGCAGTCTCTTTACCTCTTTACTGAAGGCTTCAGGATCCTCAAACCAGAGTACTGCTAACAGGGCTGGCTGAGACCGGCCGGTCCGAAGGCACATCCAGAGTTCCCTTTGCAGGTGGAAATCAGTGCCTACCTTCTAGCGCCTGTGTGTTGTAGTTCCCCCCCTGCTGAGCACCACGGGATAGTCCTCACAACTGTTGTGTCTGTTTCTGATGTTCTTCTCTCTCCGTCCCCCAGATGATATGGCTAGGACGCACCCGTATGACGGGGTAGGCCTGGAGTTATTCTGGGACCCTAGAGACGCCCCTCTCCCACAATTGCCTCCTTTGCCTTCGTTAGGTGATTTAGGTGAGACAGCCAACCTATAGATAACTGTCCTGCCACTGTTTGAAGTAATACGTAGAGTCCCTTACTTCCTCGGTGCTCCGGCCACCGGCTACACGCCTCAGAAGGATGTTGCCACGGTCTTAAGGGCATGACTCCTTCTGATTCTATCTCCTTTGTACTGTGATCTCGCTTCTCACTTCTCCGCAATATACTCCGCTTTCGTGTCCTTTCTTTGGAGTCTGCCGCTATGGACTCAAGCACGGCTCCATAACATTCTGTCTGTCCTAGGCCGCTGTCAGGATCCCACCCCTGACAGGTCCTCTCTCGAGCTCTCCCTAGCTACTTTCTCCCTAACTTCCTGTCCAACCCCCAGTTTTACCAGAGTGTGAGGAGTGGCCTAATAGATAGAACCACCCCCCTGGTGGCCGGAGTGTGGAGTGTAGTGTGTGTCTGTGATACCTGGTCAGGTGAACTCCTTTAGTGCAATCAGACGTAACATCACTCCCCTTAGTGGCAGAGCGACATTACTGCAACGACCAGGATTCTGGGGCGCTGCATGTAACATCTGCTTTCAAATGCTAGGGCTCAATTTCATTCTCAGTCCAGCTCTATTTAGCTGAGTATATATTGTCACTCTTTGCTTGTCATCTTCGCCAAATACATTGGTGTGAAAAAGTGTTTGCCCCCTCCTGATTTCCTATTCTTTTGCGTGTTTTTCACACTTAAATGTTTCAGATCGCTAAACAAATGTAAATATTAGACAAAGATAATACAAGTGGACATAAAATGTAGTTTTTAAATTAATGTCTTCATTATTAATGAAAAATCCAAACCTACAGGGTCCTGTGTAAAAAAGTGATTTCCCCTAAACCTAATAACTGGCTGGGCCACCTGTAGAAGCAACAACTGCAATCAAATGTTTGCAATAACTGGCAATGAGTATTTTATAACGCTGTGGAGGAATTTTGGCCCACCTATCTTTGCAGAATTGTTGTAATTCAGCCACATTGAAGAGTTTCTAAGCATGAACCACCTTTTTAAGGTCAAGCCACAGCATCTCAATCGGATTAAGGTCAGGACGTTGTCTAGGCCACTCCAAAGTCTTAATTTGGTTTTTCTTAAGCCATTCAGAGGTGGACTTCTGTTGTGTTTTGCATCATTGTCCTGCTGCATAACCCAAATGTGCTTCAGTTTGAGGTCACAAACAGCTGGCCGAATATTCTCCTTCAGGATTTTTTGGTAGATAGCAGAATTCATGGTTCCATTTACCACAAGTCTTCCAGGTCCTGGAGCAGCAAAACAGACCCAGACATCACACTATCACAACCATATTTTACTACTCATATGATATTCCTTTTCTGAAATGCTGTGTTACTTCTACATCAGATGTAAGAGTCATACATTTTCCAAAAAGTTCAACTTTTGTCTCATCAGTCAGCAGAGTATTTTCCTAAAAGTCTTGAGGATCATCAAGATGTTTTCTGAAAAACTGAGACAAGACTTTATCTTCTTATTGCTCAGCAGTGATTTTCGTGTTTGAACGCTGCCATGCAGGCCAATTTTGCTCAGCCTCTTTTCTATGGTGTTGTCATGAACACTGACCTAAGGCTACTTTCACATATCAGGTTTTTGCTGTCAGGCACAATCCGTGGAATGTAGAAAAAAACAGATCTGTTGCAGATTGTGAAAAAATGATGCGACGGATCCGTTTTTTCAACGAATCCAACTAGCTGATACAGCTAATTGGATCCTAAAAAAATCAGAGCATGCTCAGTTAAAAAAAAAAGGAATCCAGCACCGGATTCCATCATTTGACGGATCCGGCGCCATAGGGTTCCATTCTAGCAAACGACAGATGGCGACGGATCCGTCTCTGTACATTTTTTCGACGGACACAAAAAAGTTACTATCTTCGTTTTCTCCGGCCGCCAGAAAAACTATTTTCGACAGATCCGGCGAAAAACGGATGAAATGTGAGGCCATCCGCCGCTATCCGTCGCTAATACTAAGTCTATGAGAAAAAAACGGATCCAGCGGCAACTTTTGCCGGATCCATTTTTTTTAAAAAGTCACCAGATTATGCCTGACTGCAAAAACCTGATGTGTGAAAGCAGACTTAACTGAGCCAAGTGAGGCCTGCAGTTCTTTGTATGCTGTTGTGGGGTCATTTGTGACCTGGGATGAGTCATCGCTGCACTCTTTGGGTAATTTTGGTCTGATTGTCATTCCGGGGAAGGTTCACCACTGTTCCATGTTTTTCACCATGTTTCTTACTGCACAATATTGCCTTTCTCTAGCGACTTGTTCTGCTATTTTCTTTCTGCTTGTCTCCAGTCACATACAGTGGGGAAAAAAAGTATTTAGTCAGCCACCAATTGTGCAAGTTCTCCCACTTAAAAAGGTGGGAGAGGCCTGTAATTGACATCATAGGTAGACCACAACTATGAGAGTCAAAATGAGAAAACAAATCCAGAAAATCACCTTGTCTGATAAATATCAAATATAATGTAGCTATGAGTATTTTATGTATAATGTAATACACCACTAAATAATATTAATAATAGTCATAAAGTCACCGAATAAAACAACCATTCAAGTAACAAGTATAATCACTATATTGCTAGAGTGCAAAACCAAGTTTATGAAGGCCAATACTCCCAATAATGCCACAATACAAGAGACAAATAATACTGGCACACCATGAACAATTAATTCCAGCAATTAATGAATGGACAATACTAACTTACTGATGACAGTACCAAGACCAATATTTCCATGAATACTGCCATTTAAGAAACAAATAATATCACTCCACCATTACCACATCTTACCAGCATCTGCAGTAATGACTGTATCACCATACCAATAACCAGTTACACAACAGTGCCCTGCAGACTGTGTAGGTGTATATGGTGAGAACAACCCAGTGACTTACTGGTGACCTCTCCCTTGACTGAATTTGTTCACCTTCCCATGTTTCCTCCATTTGACCCAGTACATCATGAAATCCATCAAATTTCAACAATTTATTATTTGTTTTGTGCGAGCTGCCTAAATTGGTAACCACTATTTCATAATGCTGCAACAGTTAGAGATGGATCACATGACGTTTGGCATTGCCGAATGAGCTTCCCCACAATGCCTTGCAGATGTCACTTCACATTGTATAGCACGGCTAATAAGGATGGACTGTCGTAGCCTGTATAAAAACCAAGACAGGGAATGCAGCAGCCATTTTGTGGTGAATATGAATATTGAGGCAACGTTACAGCTTAGCCATAGGGATAGAGAGAGAAAACCATAAAACAATTACCAAATTCTAAGATAGTGTGTGCTATAGCACAGCAGTGAAGAATATTAGTGAACAGTGCGTGAAAACAAAATAACACAGATAATCAATTGTGAGGGAGATAGGAGGACTGTCAGTAATTCTTCAAAGTGGTTACAGTGCTACTAGATGTCAAGTACACATTTTGCTTTCATTTATGCAGACCACCAATAGTGCTAAAAGAAAAAAATAACTCTGTTACTGCCTTACAAAGTGTGCATGCCACAAGCTACTAATTTTTGCACACCCATTTTAGTACATTTGATATCCGTATATACCGCACCAATGCTGTGGCCTGTAGCCACTGTTGTTGTTTTGGGTATGTTGTGTCCCTTGCTTTTCTTGATTGATTATTTTTGGCATAGGGAAAATTGTGGCTTAAAAAGGGTAAAAAAAAAAAAAAGTTAAGTCAAGTGTAGTGAAAAAATGTATGCTAAAAGAAAATACAAGTATCTAAAAGCAGCAAGAATTACAATATATATGACTTGATTGACCAGATGTTTTATCAGCCTCTACACAACCTAGATGGTCCCACCCATACAGACATGATAATCCTCCAAAAATGTGGAAAACCATTTCTGGAATAGTTTTTCTTTTTTTTTTTATTAAAAAAACCAAACATAAAAGAAACAGCAACAGTGCAGTGTGTTATTTTACAAGCTGTTGGTTCCTACCATTTATCATCCAATGTCAGATTGTCATACATGTCGTTTCAGGGCAGTTGGAAGCTTTGCAGAACTTATAATTTGTGGCAAATTTATTAGCCATGAATACATTTTTTTTTAAGAATTCAGCAAAGCTGCCAAATTTAAAAAGATTTGCTTCTCTCATTTCTAAACTCTGAAAATTCCTCTAAGCCCTCAAACTCACCCAAAATCTAACAAATTACCAAATGAATTAATCATTTTGCTCATCTCAGTAGCTTGCTCTGCCAAGATAAAATTAAATATCACTGAGACACCAATGGAACAGTGCTACTTAGCAGCCAAATGATTGCAGAAAATGGTAAACTTTGCTTCATGTCATCACAAAACAATTCCTGAGCCCAGTAACGGTTAGCACCTCCACTGCAATTGATTTTCCAAATTCTATTCTGATATGTGTATTTTCTAATGTATGGATCTTTTATGATTTATGATAGATTCAAAAAAACTTATAACACATGCAAGCCCAACTTTTATAGCTAAAATATTAAATTTTGATTGCATACAAATCCAAAAACTAGTAGTATCCTTTTATTTAACAAGGTCGATCTGAAAGTTCTAGTACCAGTAGTAAATAAGTATTATCCTCAGACAAGGCCATGTTTTACACAAGGCACTTGAGGGTCAGCACCTAGGGTAGTAACAGAGTAGTCACTAGCTCTTTAATGGGAATCTGATAGCAGGTTTTTGATACTTCATCTGAGAACAGCATAATTTAGGAAAAGAAACCCTGATTCCAGTGATATGTCACTTAGTTTACTGGGTGCAGCAGAGCTCAGGAAGCTGCCCCCACCAACACCACAGCTTTCGGTGTGCATTGTCTACAGACAGCGTGCTGCTTATCAGAGGAGCCCTCGGCTGTGAGTGGAACAAGGCTCACACTAGCTGTAGTCCAAGCAGTGATAATCTCCTAATAGCCTAACAAGTGACACATTGCTGAAATCTGTGCCTCATCCCCTACCTTATGCTGTCCTTAGATTATATAGCAAATAACTGCTGACAGATTCCCTTTAAAAAAAAAAAAGTAAAAGCTTTTTAGAATTTTTACCTTTCCTTGATTTGATCAGCTGCTGTTCCTTTTTCCAGCTTTCTTTGACTGCCACCGGAGAGAATAGGGTAAAAAATAATTTATATATAGTCCGTCCCTCACATTTTGGCTACTTCCATGGTTTCTTCCTTAGCCGCTGTTGCTTAGGAACAGGTAAGCCAGCTTTAGATCTAGTAGGTAGTTCATATTGTACAAGTAGGAGCTTAGGATATTATGTGGGAAAATATGGTACTGACTAACCGTAGCAGCTTTTGATTGAATTGTGACCTCTAAAAGCACATATTAATAATTATTATGACCTAATATCAGATGTTACCTTCTTATAATTATTTGCTTCTAGTTCTCATGTGCTGTAGGCACCAATGCACAAAACCCAGTGTGGTGGCACCGATGGGGGGAGGCTCAGGGCCAGTGTTGTGGGCCTGTTCCGGCTTCTCTCTACCCTAAAACCCCACTTGCAAATGGATATATTTCCCAGATGTGCTGTGATGTTGTATTTGTTGTCCACTTATTTGTGGGCCGGAAGCCTCTGTTACAAATCTGTTTTTAGGACCAGGATTCATAACACACACAAGGAGACCTTGAGTCTGGTTCAACTGGTTCAGTTTTACTGTACAGTTCAGACATAATCGGCTGTGGTATGCAGTATGGGGCAATGACCCCTCTGGTTGATGTTCCAATAAAGCAGTATGCTTCAAGGTCCTGCTTCCGGTCAGCCCGAACTATACCCACCTCAATACTCCTGTTGGCACTAGGGATTCCCTGTCCAGCAACGCAGCTTTCCTGAGGCTCGCCATCATTCCCTCTCACTCTGCCCCGACCGACCTTGTCCTCTAAGGAGAGAATGATACATGAATTTGAAATGCCTCTTCCGGCCCATAGGGGCTGGACCATCTAGGGATCTGCGCTAAGCTCTAGGTGCACCCTCCTGCTGTTTGGAAGCTTGGTATTGTTAGGGGCCATCACAGCTTGTATGTGAACTTGAACCTTGCACTAACCCTGTCAGAGACTCCCTATACAGGAAGTGCTTCTGCTTTTTGTTTGCTATTACCCTCCCAGTATGTGGGCTATTCCCAAATCCTTTAACTGTATCTTACCCAGTGTCTACTAACTACAGCCCTAAGGCCTTCCAATGGTTTCCCTATTGGACAGCCCTCACCAATCCCTGGGGATGACCTCGAGTTAAACCTCCAGGAAACTGAACACAAACCAGCCATAAGGACAAAATGCATTTTAATATATCTATAACATGTGCAAGCAAAACACATCTAACAATACTAACCCACTTGCCACAATGTCTTCTTGAGCTACGGCTCACCCTCTTACAGCGAGAAGAGCAGAAGAAAGCCAATCGGTACTGAGCAGTAGTGAGCTAGGCAAAATGCCTTATTCACCAAGATAACATGCACAAGATGAATGAAAGCCATTGGGTGTCATGGCACCTACTGAATGACTCACATGAAACCCAGTTCCGAGGGTTGGATTTCATGTAAATGGGTTATGGAAATAGTGACACATTGTCACACAGTGCATCATCGCTCCTAATAGAGTTTGCAGAGCTATTTTGAGGGAGCAGTTGGAACCACCGGCTGATTGTTATTAGTGCCATATTAGAGATGTCTAGTAACAGTTTCTTGATATTTCACTTGTTTTCTTACAGGTTTTAATTATAATCGGCCTGCTACAATATATTCTCCAATAATCTCAATAAAAACAATATATGCAGAGTGTATATAATATAATAGCACATTCCTATTTCTGCAATCTATATCCTTGCAGGTGTTCTCTGAAATAATGTGAAATGAAGCTATACATGTGATCTTCTTCCCCATAACAGATATTAGCATTGTTATTATTATAATATTATTTGTGATATCCTGCAGCTGCTGCTATTCCCCTAC
Source organism: Ranitomeya variabilis (assembly GCF_051348905.1). Taxonomy (NCBI): domain Eukaryota; kingdom Metazoa; phylum Chordata; class Amphibia; order Anura; family Dendrobatidae; genus Ranitomeya; species Ranitomeya variabilis. Next base: position 636,390,660 of record NC_135232.1, read on the forward strand.
CTGCAGAGTGATAGAAATCCCAAGCGGCCTTCTTTTCATCCAGTACTGAACATCTGCTGAGTAACAGACTGTGTGAAGTCTGCGGAGTGGGAGCAGTAGGACAGGAAAGCAGCACACAGCTGGCTATGTGTGGCTATGTGTGCTGGATCTGGCACCACGTACCTGTGTCCTAGTCCTCAAAGTCTGCACACCCAAAAACAATCGCCAATCCAACTGACAGCAAGTGCCCAGATACCAATCTGTCCTTCTGTTTTCTCTGTCAGCCATCTGTTTGTTTTCTAAAGTCTTAAAATATTCTTACCTATATATCTAGTATCATCCAGAAACGGATATATCTTTTATATTAGTCATTTATAGCCTTCATTTTCAAACACAAGTTAAAATTGTTGCAGAGTTCAAGCATCATATCGAATTATTATTCACCAGAGAAATTATGTAGAAATAACAGTTCATGGGCGCCATACTCACTAATACATTGTCTTATTTCCCATGTATTGACAGCTCCGGAGATTTTATTATTATAAAGAAAAAGGAGCATGCAGATAATTTGACACATTTTTCAGTATTGTGTGTAAAGCAAGCTATATATGTGTATATATAAAATGTGTGTGTGTGTATATGTATGTGTGTGTGTATATGTATGTGTTTGTATATATACATATATATATATAAATGTCTAAGGGTTTTTCTGTCTGTCTGACCGTCTGTCTGTCCTGGAAAACCCGCGTCTCTGATTGGTCGAGGCCGCCAGGCCTCGACCAATCAGCGACGGGCACAGCATGGCGACGATGATGTCATAAAGGTTGCCTCGACCAATCAGCGACGGGCACAGTCTGCTGCGAATTCGCCTCGACCAATCAGCGACGGGCACAGTATCGACGTAGATGTCATAATGGTTGCCATGGCGACGATGATGTCATAAAGGTTGCCTTGACCAATCAGCGACGGGCACAGTCTGCCGCGAATTCTGGAATCATCATTGTCCATATACTACGGGGACATGCATATTCTAGAATACCCGATGCATTAGAATCGGGCCACAATCTAGTATATATATATATATATATATATATATATATATATATATATATACATATACACACACATACAGTTAGATCCAGGAATACTTGTACAGTGATTGAATGTTCGTGACTTGGGCTCTGTATGCTATTACTTTTTATGTAAAATGAAACAACTGAGATGCAACTGAAGTGGAGACTTTCAGGTTTAATTAAACGGATTGGACAAACATATCCTGAGAAACATTTTGGACCATGAGCAGTTCCAAGCCTTTTCCATATTCTTTCCAAAGCATGCTTTTCCAGAACTGATCAGCTTCTTTAGATGTTTTTTGGCAACTCTAATCTGACTTTTCTATTTGAAGGGGTTTTACTTCACCATGGGAAGGATTCTGCTATCATCCACCATTATTGTCTTCCATAGACATCGAGGCCCTTTTTAGTTCCCAAGCTCACCAGTGCATTTTTTATTCAGAAAATATAAAATTGTTGATTTAGCCACTCCTAACAATTCTGCTATCTCTCTGATTGATTTCTTATTTTTTTCTGTTTAATAATGGTCTGTTTTTCATCCATTGAGAGCTCTTTTGACCACATGTTATGGGTTCACAGCAACAGCTTCCAAATGCAAATACCACACCTAGAATCAGTTCCAAACCTTAACCTGCTTAATTGATGATGGATTAATATGAAATAGCCCATGAAGTTCAATAAAGAGCTTTTTATTTAATTGTTCAATTACTATTGGTTTCTTTAAAAGGGGCAGCTAGAGCTGTCATTCCTAAACCTTTACTCCAATTAAGATGTGAGACGTGAATACCCTCAAATTAAAGCTGATAGTCTGCACTTTAAGTTTAAGCCCATACTGATTATATTACTGTCTTTTTAATACGTTCTGGTAAACAGCCAAAGTGCCAAAACTTTTGTCACTGTCCAAACAAATCATCCTGGACACACACATTGTGTGTATGTATATATATATATATATATATATATATATATATATATATATACAGCATATACTGTATGTATATACTGTGTGTATGTATGTATGTATATATGTATATGTATATATATATATATATATATATATACACTGTATATATATAAAAACATAGAAAAAGCAGCACAGATGAAAAATAGGGTGCAAACGCCTCATCAGCACATGCGAGTCCTTTTAAATAAATTCAAGAAAGTTGAAGCAGCACACCATATCCAGATTCACAAAGTGCTTTTTAATAGCCCATGTAGCGACGTTTCCGTCCTGAGTACAGACCTTTCTCAAGCCTTAAGAGTGCAGCTGCTAAAAAGCCATTACAAACCAGCGAACAGATATTTGAAGCTGCTGGTGCCTCTGGAGTCCCTCGAACCTCAAGGTGTAGGATCCTTCAAAGGCTTGCTTTGGTTCATAAACCTACTTTTCGGCCACCCCTAAACAGTGTTCACAAGCAGAAATGGTTGCATTGGGCCCAGACATACATGAAGACTAATTTTCAAACTGTCTTATTTACTGATGAGTGTCGAGCACCCCTGGATGGTCCAGATGGATGGAGTAGTGGATGGTTGGTGGATGGCCACCATGTCCCAACAAGGCTGCGACATCAGCAAGGAGGTGGAGGAGTCATGTTTTGGGCCGGAATCATGGGGAAACAGCTGGTAGGGCCCTTTAAGGTTCCTGAAAGTATGAAAATGATCTCTGCAAAGTATATAGAGTTTCTGACTGACAACTTTCTTCCATGGTATAAAAAGCAGAAACGTGCCTTCAAGAGCAAAATCATCTTCATGCATGACAATGCACCATCTCATGCTGCAAAGAATACCTCTGAGTCATTGGCTGCTATGGGCATAAAAGGAGATAAACTCATGGTGTGGCCACCATCTTCCCCTGACCTCAACCCTATAGAGAACCTTTGGAGTATCATCAAGCAAAAGGTCTATGAGGGTGGGGGGCAGTTCACATCAAAACTGCAGCTCTAGGAGGTTATTCTGACTTCATGCAAAGAAATACAAATGGAAACTCTCCAAAAACTCACAAGTTCAATGGATGCAAGAATTGTGAGGGTGATATCAAAGACGGGTTCCTATGTTAATATGTAACTTGGCCTGTTAAGATGTTTTGGAGTTAAATAGTTTTTTTGTTCAGTGAATGTGACCTCCTAATGAAGCAAATTCAACAAATGAGCATTTTCAGTTCCTTAAGACATATCAAATATTTAGAAATTCTACTATGCCTAATAATTTGGAACACTGCATTTTGAGTTTCTATTCATTTTGGAGATTATACTGTTATCATTGGGAGGTTTCTTCAATAAAATTCAATGTATAATCTAACGGGTGATGACTTTTATTAGACTGACTGTCATTTCCATTTAGGAAAATCCGAGAAAAATATAATTTGCATAATAATTTGGAACATGGTGTAGATATATATATCTTTTTTATATACATTTTTGTGCACATGTTGCGTATTTTTCCGCAAAAAAAACTAATGCGAAAAAATACGCAGCATGTTCATTAATTTTGCAGATTTTATGCGGATTTCCCGCTATATTATTGCATTGGGAACCTCCTGAAAAAAATGCAAAAATCCGCACAAAAACAGCACAAAATACACGCAAAATGCGCAATAAAAATGAGACAAAATTGCATGCAGAATTCCTGCGGAAAACCTCAGGATTTTCTCAGGAAATTTCTGCATAATTTCCAGACGTGTGCACATGGCCTTACACAGCCTGGAGGTGTGTTTTGGGTCATTGTCCTGTTGAAAAATAAATGATGGTCCAACTAAACGCAAACCTGATGGAATAGCATGCCGCTGCAAGATGCTGTGGTAGCCATACTGGTTCAGTATGCCTTCAATTTTGAATAAATCGCCAAGAGTGTCACCAGCAAAGCACCCCCACACCATCACACCTCCTCCTCCATGCTTCACAGTCGGAACCAGGCATGTAGAGTCCATCCGTTCACCTTTTCTGCGACGCACAAAGACACGGTGGTTGGAACCAAAGTTCTCAAATTTGGACTCATCAGACCAAAGCACAGATTTCCACTGGTCTAATGTCCATTCCTTGTGTTCTTTAGCCCAAACAAGTCTCTTCTGCTTGTTGCCTGTCCTTAGCAGTGGTTTCCTAGCAGCTATTTTACTTTACCATGAAGGCCTGCTGCACAAAGTCTCCTCTTAACAGTTGTTGTAGAGATGTGTTTGCTGCTAGAACTCTGTGTGGCATTGACCTGGTCTCTAATCTGAGCTGCTGTTAACCTGCGATTTGAGGCTGGTGACTCAGTAAACTTATCCTCAGAAGCAGAGGTGACTCTGGGTCTTCCGTTCCTGGAGCGGTCCTCATGTGAGCCAGTTTCTTTGTAGCGCTTTATGGTTTTTGCCACTGCACTTGGGGACACTTTCAAACTTTTCCCAATTTTTTGGACGGACTGACCTTCATTTCTTAAAGTAATGATGGCCACTCGTTTTACTTTACTTAGCTGCTTTTTTCTTGCCATAATACAAATTCTAACAATCTATTCAGTAGGACTATCAGCTGTATATCCACCAGACTTCTGCACAACACAACTGATGGTCCCAACCCCATTTATAAGCCAAGAAATCCCACTTATTAAAGCTGGCATTGCACACCTGTGAAGTGAAAACCATTTCCGGTGACTACCTCATGTTAGGGGTCGAGTTCCTGCCTCTGCACAGGGGGAATCTTGGTCCATCTCCACTGCGGTCTCCCATTCTTCTCCTGCCGCAGTGGAGTCTGCTCAGCGGAGACGTCGGTCCCAGCGTCTCGCTCAGTCTGACTCTGTGCGAAGGGTTACTGCTGCTTTTCCAGCTTCTGCCATTGAAGCCAGTGCTGGGCAATGGCGAGCAGACGCTTTTGGGACTAAGTCCCGCTTTTCTCCTTCTGAGCATGCCCAGGGTAAGATCTCTCATTGGAGATCGAGGGTCACATGCTTAGATACTGCAGCAAAGGCCATTGGTTCTCCTGGAAGGTCCTGAAGGTGCTCAGGCTTTGTGGCAGCTTCTCATTGGTCCTTCTAGGAAGGTCATGTTCGTGCTTCAGCTATAAAAGGCTTGCATGGCCGCACGGCCATGCGCTAGTATCAATTCAAATATGTGCTTTGCGCCAGTATGGTTATGCATGAATGTGTTCAGGGACCCGGCTGAAATAAGCCCCTAGAATACCGGCTTCTCCGGTGAGGAGATTGTGTGTGTGCATAACCACTGACTGCTATCAGTTCGGCAGCAAGCTTGCGCTCCTGTGAGGCTAACAGGGCGCAGTGCTTTCCTCTCACGGCTGCTCTATGAGGTAACAGAGCTAGTCTATAACACCAAACAGTGCCACCATTCACTAGCAGCAGGTTCTCCTGCACGGTGGACCCCGGGCTGCGAACGCACCATTTAAAATAAACATCTATTTTTACACGGTGCGTTCCACTAGCCCTAACATAATATTAGCACCAGGGTCTGGCTAGTAAATGGCGGATGATCAGCATTTACAGCGATACATCCAGCAGCTGGAGGGTAGGTTGGTGGCTCTTGAGCACACAACCTCAGCTGTGGATGTTACCGCAGTCGCTGTTCAGGCTGCAAGTGTAGCTGCAGCCAGTTTGTCCTCGGCCACCCCTGCTCCGACTTTATCCCATCTCCCGCTTCCAGACAAGTTTGCTGGTGACAGTAAACTATGTCGGGATTTGTGAGTCAGTGCTCCATACATCTTGAGCTTCTGGCTGCACGTTTTCCTACGGAACGGGCGAAAGTGGGATTTATTTTATCTCTTTTGTCGGGCAGGGCGTTGGAGTGGGCAACGCCGCTATGGGAGCGTAATGATCATGTGGTGCAGAGTGCTCCTCTCTTCCTGGATGCTCTGAAACAGGTCTTTTTGGGACTTCGTGTCACCCACGATACCGCGCTCCAATTGTTGGCAATAACACAGGGTGCGTCCATGGTCAGTCAGTTCGCCGTCCAATTCCGGACTCTGATCTCAGAGCTGGAGTGGCCGGATAAAGTCCTTATTCCGGTATTTTGGAAAGGACTGGCAGACCATGTGAAGGATGCCTTGGCCACCAGGGAGATTCCCGCCACACTGGAGGAGCTCATTACTATATCTACCCACATTGACCTCCGTTTTAACGAGTGGAGGTTAGAGCGGACCCAGTGTAGGCAGAGGTTTCGGCTGGCTCCCACCTTCGCCAGACCTCTAGAAACTTCCGTTCAGGTGTCCGACCCCCATGAGGCCATGGAGGTTTCTCGAGCGGGACCTAAGTCCCGGGCCGCTCGGGTACCCGTGGTTTGTAAAAATTGCCAACAAATAGGACATTATGCCAATAAATGTCCATGGCGGTCAGGAGAACGATCGCGTCTAGTAACCATTGGAGGAGGTTCACTAGATACAGCGGCATTTTCCTCCAAGTTGTCCTTTAAAGGGACAATCACGTTAGGCTCATCTTCTCTAACAGTCGAGCTTTGTGTGGACTCAGGAGCGGAGTGGAATTTCATGTCCTCTGCTTTTGCTCTGCGCCATGCAATACCTCAGGTGATGCTCGTCAAACCGGTGACTGTTAGACTAGTGAATGGGTCAACACTTCCCACACAAATCACACACCAGACTGTCCCTTTCATGTTATCCATGTCCCCTTCCCACCAGGAGGTTATGTCCCTTCTTGTCCTTCCCGAGGGATTGGATGAAATTCTGCTGGGAATACCCTGGCTCCGTTTCCACTCCCCACATATTGAGTGGACCACTGGGAGGATATTGGGTTGGAGTGAGTCATGTAAGGGCAGATGTGTGAAAGAGTGCATTCAGGTTTCCACCACTGAGATACCCGCAGATCTTTCTTCTCTTCCCAAGTGCTATTGGTGCTATGCTGACGTTTTCTCCAAAAGAGCTGCAGAAACTCTTCCACCTCATCGCCCCTATGACTGTCCTATTGATCTCTTGCCTGGAGCTGAACCTCCTCGGGGAGGGGTATATCCCCTCTCTCTCCCTGAGACGGAGGCTATGTCTCAATACATCCAGGAGAATTTGGCAAGAGGGTTCATTAGGAAGTCAGTGTCTCCTGCAGGAGCGGGATTCTTCTTCATACAGAAGAAGAATGGGGAATTACGTCCTTGCATCGATTACAGGGATCTTAATGCCATCACCATTAAAAATAAGTACCCGTTGTCCCTGATTTCTGAGCTCTTTGACAGGTTAAGGGGAGCAAGGGTATTCACCAAACTAGATCTGCGGGGTGCCTACAACCTGATTCGCATCCGCGAGGGGGACGAATGGAAGACGGCTTTTAATACCAGAGATGGGCACTATGAATATCTGGTGATGCCCTTCGGGCTCTGTAATGCCACAGCCGTTTTTCAGGACTTTGTCAACGATATCTTCCGGGATATGCTTTCCACCTCAGTCGTAGTCTATCTGGATGATATTCTCATCTTCTCTCCAGATAGTGACTCCCACCGGAGAGATGTTGGCAGAGTCTTCGAACTCTTGCGGGCGAATTCCCTCTATGCAAAGTTGGAGAAGTGTGTGTTTGAGGAGGAGTCTTTACCTTTCCTGGGCTATATCATCTCTGCCCAGGGATTGGCTATGAATCCTGCCAAACTACAGGCTGTGATGGACTGGCAAGAACCCATTCTCTTAAAGCGGTGCAGCGCTTTATGGGGTTCATAAATTACTATCGCCAGTTCATTCCCCACTTCTCAACTTTGGTAGCTCCCTTGGTATCCCTCACCAAGAAGGGAGCGAATCCCAAATTGTGGTTGGAAGAGGTCTCCAAGGCCATCACTTCTATAAAGTCTAGTTTTGCTAGCGCTCCCATCTTACATCGTCCCGATGTGGATAAGCCATTCTTAATGGAGGTGGATGCCTCATCCGTTGGTGCGGGAGCAGTCCTCTATCAAAAGGATGCTCAAGGTCGGAAGCATCCATGCTTCTTCTTCTCAAAGACCTTCACACCAGCAGAGAGAAATTACTCCATCGGGGATAGGGAGTTGCTAGCAATGAAGTTGGCCATTTCGGAGTGGAGACATCTCTTGGAGGGAGCTCGGTTTCCCTTACAAGTCTTCACGGACCACAAAAATTTGGTTTATTTGCGTACAGCTCAGCGGCTGAATTCTCGTCAGGCCAGATGGTCCTTGTTCTTCTCCCGGTTCCACTTCACTCTCCATTATCTCGCCGGGGAGAAGAACATTCGTGCTGACGCTCTCTCTCGCTCCGTTGTGTCAACTGAGGAGGAGGAAGAGGAGCCTCAGCTTATTGTCCCTTCAGAGAGTCTGAGAACTGTAGCTCCGGTTTCGCTAGAGTCTGTGCCTCCGGGCAAGACTTTTGTTCCCATCAATTTGCGACCGGAGGTTCTCTCTTGGGCTCATTTGTCCATAGTGGGTGGACACTTTGGGACAAAGAGGACATCTGAACTGCTGGCTAGGACGTACTGGTGGCCACATATGGTCCGTGATGTCGGAGATTATGTTCGGGCGTGTGTCTCCTGCACCAAAAATAAGTCTCCTCGACAACGGTCAGCTGGGTTACTCTATCCCTTGCCGGTGGCAGACAGGCCCTGGGAGATGGTCAGGATGGACTTTGTGGTGGGTTTGCCCAAGTCTCGTGGCTGTACCATCATTTGGGTTATCACCAATCATTTTTCTAAGATGGTGCATTTGGTGCCGCTTCCACGGCTACCTTCTGCACGGGCCTTGGCAGCGTTGTTTATTAAACACATTTTCCGCCTACACGGTATGCCGGACAAAATTGTCAGTGACCGGGGTCCCCAGTTTGCGTCTCGGTTCTGGAGAGAGCTCTGTCGTCTTCTCAGCATTGAGTTGAATCTCTCTTCAGCATATCATCCCGAGACGAATGGGTTGGTAGAGAGGGCCAACCAGACCTTGGTCATATATCTGCGACATTTTGTCTCAGCCAGGCAGGATGACAGGGCATCCTTGCTACCGTGGGTGGAGTTTGCGCTGAACAACGCCGTAGCCGATTCCACTGGACAAACCCCATTCCTCCTTAATTATGGTCAGCATCCGCGGGTACCTGTGCCTATGCCCGTGTCTTCCGCTGACTCCAGGGTGGCAGACTGGGCTGTGGAGGCACGGGATATTTGGGACCGCACTCAGGATGCCATTCGGGCCTCCAAGGAGAGAATGAATTCCTCCGCCGATGGACATCGGCGCCCCGCTCCAACCTTTGCTCCTGGCAACTTGGTGTGGCTCTCCGCCCATAACATCAGGCTGCGAGTTGAGTCCACTAAGTTTGCACCTTGCTACTTGGGCCCCTTCAAGGTCCTCGAACAGGTTAATCCTGTGGTCTAACGTTTAGCCTTTCCACCACACTTGGGTATCACCGACACCTTTCATGTGTCCCTCTTGAAACCCGTATACATGTCTCGGTTTTCCGAGTCATCTGCCGGGACATCGGGTTCGTCTACGGACGATTACGAGGTGAACGCTATTTTGGGCTACAAGGTGGTATGTAGCAAAAAATTTTATTTGGTGGACTGGAAGGGTTATGGTCCTGAGGACAGGTCCTGGGAGCCTGCTGAGCACATTCGGGCTTCGCAGCTCATTGCTGCCTCCGAGCGTAGCGAGGTCCAAGGAGGGGGGCCCTAGGAGGGGAGTAATGTTAGAGGTCGAGTACCCGCCTCTGCACAGGGGGAATCTCGGTCCATCTCCACTGCGGTCTCCCATTCTTCTCCTGCCGCAGTGGAGTCTGCTCAGCGGAGACGTCGGTCCCAGCGTCTCGCTCAGTCTGACTCTGTGCGAAGGGTTACTGCTGCTTTTCCAGCTTCTGCCATTGAAGCCAGTGCTGGGCAATGGCGAGCAGACGCTTTTGGGACTAAGTCCCGCTTTTCTCCTTCTGAGCATGCCCAGGGTAAGATCTCTCATTGGAGATCGAGGGTCACATGCTTAGATACTGCAGCAAAGGCCATTGGTTCTCCTGGAAGGTCCTGAAGGTGCTCAGGCTTTGTGGCAGCTTCTCATTGGTCCTTCTAGGAAGGTCATGTTCGTGCTTCAGCTATAAAAGGCTTGCATGGCCGCATGGCCATGCGCTAGTATCAATTCAAATATGTGCTTTGTGCCAGTATGGTTATGCATGAATGTGGTCAGGGACCCGGCTGAAATAAGCCCCTAGAATACTGGCTTCTCTGGTGAGGAGATTGTGTGTTTGTATTCAGGAACTCGGCTGAAATAAGCCCCTAGAATACCGGCTTCTCCGGTGAGGAGATTGTGTGTGTGCATAACCACTGACTGCTATCAGTTTGGCAGCAAGCTTGCGCTCCTGTGAGGCTAACAGGGCGCAGTGCTTTCCTCTCACGGCTGCTCTGTGAGGTAACAGAGCTAGTCTATACCGCCAAACAGTGCCACCATTCACTAGCAGTTCTCCTGCACGGTGGACCCCGGGCTGCGAACGCACCATTTATAATAAACATCTATTTTTACTCGGTGCGTTCCGCTAGCCCTAACACCTCATTTAAGAAAAATCTTTAAATGAGAAGGTGTCCAAACCTTTGGTCTGTACTGTATGTGTGTGTGTATATATATATATATATATATATATATATATATATATATATATATATATATATATATATATATATATGCACACTCACACAGTGGGGGAAATAAGTATTTGATCCCTTGCTATTTTTGTAAGTTTGCCCACTGACAAAGGCATGAACAGTCTGTAATTTTAATGGTAGGATAATTTTAACGTTGAGGAGTAGCATATCAAAAATAAAATCCAGAAAATCACATGGTAAAATTGATATAAATTTATTTGCATTTTGCAGTGAGAAATAAGTATTTGATTCATCTGGCAAAGGGACTTAATACTTGGAGGAAAAACCCTTGTTGGCAAGCACAGCAGTCAGATGTTTTTTGCAGTTGATAATGAGGTTTGCACACGTCAGGAGGAATTTTAGTCCACTCCTCTCTAAATCATTAAGATTTTGAGGCTGCCGCTTGGCAACTCGGAGCTTCAACTCCTTCCATAAGTTTTCTATAGGATTAAGGACTGGAGACTGGCTAGGCCACTCCATGACCTTAATGGGATTCTTTTTGAGCCACTCTTCTGTTGTTTTAGCTGTATGTTTTGGGTCGTTGTCTTGCTGGAAAACCCAGCATCCATTTTTAAGGTACTGGCAGAGGGAAGAAGGTCGGCACTCAGGATTTTACGGTACATGGCTCCATCCATTCTTCCAATGGTGCGGTGAAGTCCTGTGCCCTTAGCAGAAAAATACCCCCCAAAACATAATGTTTCCACCTCCATGCTTGACATTGAGGACTGTGATCTGTGAGTCATAGATAGCATTTCTGTTCCTCCAAACACGGAGAGTTGAGTTAATGCCAAAGACCTTTAATTTTTGTCTCATCTGACCACAGCACCTTCTCCCAATCACTCACAGAATCATCCAGATGTTCATTGGCAAACTTCAGATGGGTTTGCACATGTGCCTTCTTGAGCAGGGGGACCTTACGGACACTGCAGGATTTTAAACTTGAATCACACCAAAGGGATTTACAACTAACGACTGACAAGGGCACGAAGAACTGTGGAGTGTGTCTTTGGATTGCTAGTATCTAAATGGTGCATTTTGGGAACAGCCATCAATCTAAAAATTGAGACAATTGATGAGGTTGTGAAAGTGTGTTATACACAATTGCATCCTGGCAAAAGAGCAACCCAACTTAGAACCTGAGGAACCTGTTACATTGCAGGATTACCGAGATCACCCTCTGAGGACTACAGTGGAAGTTGCCCAGATGAGGTATAAGTTTGCTGCTTACTTTGTTTCTGATAAATGACATGTAGCATGGCAAGACGGAATGGTTTAAGCTGCTAAGTAAAATGTTCCTGTAATGTTAAAATGTACTTGTAATGTTAAAATGTACCTGTAATGTTTGCTGACTTAAATAATAAAAGACCTCCAGTAAAACATCCTTTACTAGTTCCCTCAGCAATACAATACACACATGCATGTGTTTGCAGGGGCAGCACATAAAGAGACAAAGAAAGCACAGGTATTGTGCAAACAAAATAAACATTTTATTTAACGAAAAATAAAATTGGGTTTAGGATCAGGGTCTATCTGAGGGTGAGATGGGGTGGACCTTGGGGAGTGGAGCTGTGAGGATTGGGTGGTAGTTGATAAGGAAGGGCTTACAGGGGAAGGGGCAACAAATTGCAGGATTGGATCATGGAAGGGACTGGATACATTGGGAGTATACGACACAGTGGAATCGGGGGAATGGATAGACAAACTGGAAGGGACAGACACAGACACAAGGGATGGTAGTGACACATTTGACAAAGAGACACATTGGGAGGTGAGGGTGGAGGTGGTGGGTCCAATTTTGACAGGGTTTTTTGGCTCTGGGTCTTTGTCCTGGTGGGAATATGTTTTGCTTTTGTCCTTTGTTTTCTTGGCTGAGTGGGAGTGTGTTATGACCCCAATGGCGAGGGTCTCAGAGGAACGTGGAAGTCTGCAGAATACAAAAATCCAGCTCATAGGGCAGTGGTAACTGGGTTGACCATATATCTACTCCTAACGCCAACACTAGAAGTAGCCGGGGATCATTCCTACGTTGATTCTAGATGACACGCGCCAGCCGGAGAATCTAGCTACCCCTAGTAGAGGAAAACAAAGACCTTTCTTGCCTCCAGAGAAGGGGACCCCAAAGCTGGATAGAAGCCCCCCACAAATAATGACGGTGAGGTAAGAGGAAATGACAAACACAGAAATGAACCAGGTTTAGCACAGAGAGGCCCGCTTACTGATAGCAGAATAAAGAAAGGTAACCTATATGGTCAACAAAAACCCTATCAAAATCCACACTGGAAATTCAAGAACCCCCGAACCGTCTAACGGTCCGGGGGGAGAACACCAGCCCCCTAGAGCTTCCAGCAAAGGTCAGGATATAGATTTGGAACAAGCTGGACAAAAATACAAAACCAAAACAAATAGCAAAAAGAAAAAGGCAGACTTAGCTGATATAACTGGAACCAGGATCAGTAGACAAGAGCACAGCAGACTAGCTCTGATAACTACGTTGCCAGGCATTGAACTGAAGGTCCAGGGAGCTTATATAGCAACACCCCTAACTAACGACCCAGGTGCGGATAAAAGGAATGACAGAAAAACCAGAGTCAAAAAACTAGTAACCACTAGAGGGAGCAAAAAGCAAATTCACAACAGTACCCCCCCCCTTAGTGAGGGGTCACCGAACCCTCACCACGACCACCAGGGCGATCAGGATGAGCGGCATGAAAGGCACGAACTAAATCGGCCGCATGAACATCAGAGGCGACCACCCAGGAATTATCCTCCTGACCATAGCCCTTCCACTTGACCAGGTACTGAAGCCTCCGCCTGGAGAGGCGAGAATCCAAGATCTTCTCCACCACGTACTCCAACTCGCCCTCAACCAACACCGGAGCAGGAGGCTCAGCAGAAGGAACTACAGGCACAATGTACCGCCGCAACAAGGACCTATGAAATACATTGTGAATAGCAAACGACACAGGAAGATCCAGACGAAAAGATACAGGATTAAGGATTTCCAATATCTTGTAAGGCCCAATAAAACGAGGTTTAAATTTGGGAGAGGAGACCTTCATAGGAACAAAGCGGGAAGAAAGCCACACCAAATCCCCAACGCGTAGTCGGGGACCCACACCGCGGCGGCGGTTGGCAAAGCGCTGAGCCTTCTCCTGTGACAACTTCAAGTTGTCCACCACATGATTCCAGATCTGCTGCAACCTATCCACCACAGAATCCACCCCAGGACAGTCAGAAGGCTCCACATGACCCGAAGAAAAGCGAGGATGGAAACCAGAGTTGCAGAAAAAAGGCGAAACCAAGGTGGCGGAACTAGCCCGATTATTAAGGGCAAACTCAGCCAACGGCAAGAATGTCACCCAATCGTCCTGATCAGCAGAGACAAAACACCTCAAGTAAGCCTCCAAAGTCTGATTGGTTCGCTCCGTCTGTCCATTAGTCTGAGGATGGAAAGCAGACGAAAACGACAAATCAATGCCCATCCTACTACAAAAGGATCGCCAGAACCTGGAAACGAACTGGGATCCTCTGTCTGACACAATATTCTCAGGGATGCCGTGCAAACGAACCACGTTCTGGAAAAACACAGGAACCAGATCGGAAGAGGAAGGCAGCTTAGGCAAAGGAACCAAATGGACCATCTTGGAGAAGCGATCACATATCACCCAGATAACGGACATGCCCTGAGATAGCGGAAGATCAGAAATGAAATCCATGGAGATATGTGTCCAAGGTCTCTTCGGGACAGGCAAGGGCAAGAGCAAACCGCTGGCACGAGAACAGCAAGGCTTAGCTCGAGCACAAGTCCCACAGGACTGCACAAATGACCGCACATCCCTTGACAAGGAAGGCCACCAAAAGGACCTGGCCACCAGATCTCTGGTGCCAAAAATTCCCGGGTGACCTGCCAACACCGAGGAATGAACCTCGGAAATGACTCTGCTGGTCCACTTATCCGGGACAAACAGTCTGTCAGGTGGACAAGACTCAGGCCTATCAGCCTGAAATCTCTGCAACACACGTCGCAGATCCGGAGAAATAGCTGACAAGATAACTCCATCTTTAAGAATACCAACAGGATCAGCGACTCCAGGAGCATCAGGCACAAAGCTCCTAGAAAGAGCATCGGCCTTCACATTCTTTGAACCTGGTAAATACGAGACAACAAAATCAAAGCGGGAGAAAAACAATGACCAGCGGGCCTGTCTCGGATTAAGGCGTTTAGCAGACTCGAGATACATCAGATTTTTGTGATCAGTCAAGACCACCACACGATGCTTAGCACCCTCGAGCCAATGACGCCACTCCTCAAATGCCCATTTCATGGCCAACAACTCCCGATTGCCCACATCATAATTTCGCTCGGCAGGCGAAAACTTCCTAGAGAAAAAGGCACAAGGTTTCATAACAGAGCAACCAGGGCCTCTCTGCGACAAAACGGCCCCTGCCCCAATCTCCGAAGCATCCACCTCAACCTGAAAGGGAAGTGAGACGTCAGGCTGGCACAAAACAGGCGCCGAAGTAAACCGGCGTTTCAACTCCTGGAAAGCCTCCACGGCAGCAGGAGCCCAGTTAGCTACATCGGAGCCCTTCTTGGTCATATCCGTCAAAGGTTTCACAATGCTAGAAAAATTAGCGATAAAACGACGGTAGAAGTTAACGAAGCCCAAGAACTTCTGAAGACTCTTAACTGACGAGGGCTGAATCCAATCAAGAATAGCTCGGACCTTGACTGGGTCCATCTCCACAGCAGAAGGGGAAAAAATGAACCCCAAAAAGGGAACCTTCTGTACACCAAAGAGACACTTTGAGCCCTTGACAAACAAAGAATTTTCACGCAAAATTTTAAAGACCAACCTGACCTGCTCCACATGCGAATCCCAATTATCAGAAAAAACCAAAATATCATCCAGATAAACAATCAAAAATTTATCCAGATACTTCCGGAAAATGTCATGCATAAAGGACTGAAAAACTGAAGGCGCATTGGAGAGCCCAAAAGGCATCACCAAGTACTCAAAATGACCTTCGGGCGTATTGAATGCGGTTTTCCATTCATCACCTTGCTTAATGCGCACAAGGTTGTACGCACCACGAAGGTCTATCTTGGTGAACCACTTGGCACCCTTAATCCGGGCAAACAAGTCAGACAACAGCGGTAAAGGATACTGAAATTTGACAGTGATCTTATTTAAAAGCCGATAATCAATACAAGGTCTCAAAGATCCGTCCTTTTTTGCCACAAAAAAGAATCCCGCACCAAGAGGGGAAGAAGACGGACGAATATGTCCTTTTTCCAGAGATTCCTTGATATATGAACGCATAGCGGTATGTTCAGGTACCGACAGATTAAACAGTCTTCCCTTAGGAAATTTACTGCCTGGGATCAAATCTATAGCACAGTCACAGTCCCTATGAGGAGGCAGTGCACTGGACTCAGACTCACTGAAGACATCCTGATAATCAGACAAATACTCCGGAACTTCCGAAGGCGTAGAAGAAGCGATAGACACAGGCAGGGAATCCTCATGAATACCACGACAGCCCCAACTTGAGACTGACATAGCCTTCCAGTCCAGGACTGGATTATGGGTCTGTAACCATGGCAGCCCTAAAACGACCAAATCATGCATTTTATGTAAAACCAGGAAACGTATCACCTCGCGGTGTTCAGGAGTCATGCACATGGTAACCTGAGTCCAATACTGCGGTTTATTTGCTGCCAATGGTGTAGCATCAATACCCCTAAGAGGAATAGGATTTTCTAATGGTTCAAGAGTAAATCCACAGCGCTTAGCAAATGAGAGATCCATGAGACTCAGGGCAGCACCTGAATCTACAAACGCCATGACAGGATAAGATGACAGTGAGCAAATCAAAGTTACAGACAGAATAAATTTAGGTTGCAAATTACCAACGGTGACAGGACTAACAACCTTAGCTATACGTTTAGAGCATGCTGAGATAACATGTGTAGAATCACCACAGTAGTAGCACAAGCCATTCCGGCGTCTATGAATTTTCCGCTCATTTCTAGTCAGGATTCTATCACATTGCATTAAATCAGGTGTCTGTTCAGACAACACCATGAGGGAATTTGCGGTTTTTCTATCACATTGCACCGAATTAGGTGTCTGTTCAGACAACACCATGAGGGAATTTGCGGTTTTGCGCTCCCGCAACCGCCGGTCAATTTGAATAGCCAGTGCCATAGTATCATTCAGACCTGTGGGAATGGGAAAACCCACCATAACATTCTTAATGGCTTCAGAAAGGCCATTTCTAAAATTAGCGGCCAGTGCACACTCGTTCCAATGTGTCAGCACGGACCATTTCCGAAATTTTTGGCAATACACTTCAGCCTCGTCCTGCCCCTGAGACATAGACAGCAAGGCCTTTTCTGCCTGAATCTCAAGATTGGGTTCCTCATAAAGTAAACCGAGCGCCAGAAAAAACGCATCAAGATCAGCCAATGCCGGATCTCCTGGCGCCAGCGAAAAAGCCCAATCCTGAGGGTCGCCCCGTAAGAACGAAATAACAATTTTTACTTGCTGAGCAGAATCTCCTGATGAACAGGGTCTCAGGGACAAAAACAATTTACAATTATTCACGAAATTCCTAAACTTAAACCTGTCTCCGGAAAACAGTTCAGGAATCGGTATTTTAGGTTCTGACCTAGGATTTCTGATAACATAGTCTTGTATGCCCTGCACACGAGTAGCCAGCTGGTCCACACTTGTAATCAAGGTCTGGACATTCATGTCTGCAGCAAGCATAGCCACTCTGAGGTAAAGGGGAAGGAGAAAAAAAAAAAAAACTCAGAATCTTCTTTCTTATAATCCCTCTTCTGCAATGCATTAAACATTTAATACTGGCCTGGCAAACTGTTATGACCCCAATGGCGAGGGTCTCAGAGGAACGTGGAAGTCTGCAGAATACAAAAATCCAGCTCATAGGGCAGTGGTAACTGGGTTGACCATATATCTACTCCTAACGCCAACACTAGAAGTAGCCGGGGATCATTCCTACGTTGATTCTAGATGACACGCGCCAGCCGGAGAATCTAGCTACCCCTAGTAGAGGAAAACAAAGACCTTTCTTGCCTCCAGAGAAGGGGACCCCAAAGCTGGATAGAAGCCCCCCACAAATAATGACGGTGAGGTAAGAGGAAATGACAAACACAGAAATGAACCAGGTTTAGCACAGAGAGGCCCGCTTACTGATAGCAGAATAAAGAAAGGTAACCTATATGGTCAACAAAAACCCTATCAAAATCCACACTGGAAATTCAAGAACCCCCGAACCGTCTAACGGTCCGGGGGGAGAACACCAGCCCCCTAGAGCTTCCAGCAAAGGTCAGGATATAGATTTGGAACAAGCTGGACAAAAATACAAAACCAAAACAAATAGCAAAAAGCAAAAGGCAGACTTAGCTGATATAACTGGAACCAGGATCAGTAGACAAGAGCACAGCAGACTAGCTCTGATAACTACGTTGCCAGGCATTGAACTGAAGGTCCAGGGAGCTTATATAGCAACACCCCTAACTAACGACCCAGGTGCGGATAAAAGGAATGACAGAAAAACCAGAGTCAAAAAACTAGTAACCACTAGAGGGAGCAAAAAGCAAATTCACAACAGGAGTGGTGGCCTCTGTAGCAGTCTTCTGGCCTGATGCTGAACTGGGCAGCATCTTGGATGCTGCTGGCTGCAGGGATTCTCAACTCGGCCGCGTGGTGGATGCTGCTGTTTGCAGGGGTGATGAACTCGGCCACGTGGTGGATGCTGCTGGCTGCAGGGGTGATGAGCTCGGTAGCATGGTGGATCTGTGAACTGGAGGTGGTGGTGGAGGATAGTTTGGTGCTGTGGGAGTTGGAAAATAGATGTTCGGCTGCTGGTAATATCCTCCGGCTTGTGGATTGTAGCTTGGGGGCTGCTGCTGCTGCAATGTGTGGCTGTAAACAGCCTGGCAGGCCTGCATGGCGTTCAGCTGGAGTTGAGGTGTAAGGTTTTCCGACACGTCCTGCTATATTGCAGAAAAAAAATGTTGCTCCTGTCTCTCAAGGGCGGCTTGCAGGCGGTCAAGGCGTTTGTTGACATCCTGTAAAAGTGTGTTCACATGGGTGAACCCACTCTTCAGTCTATTACCAAGCACCTTAATCCCATCCTGGAAGACTGAGCTTAAGTGCATAAACTTTGGGCATGACTGGCCTCTCCCAGGCCCCCTGCCGCTGATGAGAAGACCCAACCAAAGCAGTGGCAGAGGGCTGGGAGAGGGGAAAACTAGATGGACCAGCTGCCTTTTCTCCAGCCTGTCAAGGCTGCCAGGTTGCTCTATCGCTGGTGAATGATTGGGACTGCGTCTGTTCATTGGCTGGTCGATGAGGGGCCGCTTCAACAGAGGACTATCCAGGTTGTGTTGTGCTGCACCAGGTTCTGTGTGGAAAATAAAAGAAAAACATTAGCAAAAAAAAGTTTGAAATTATAGTAAGACAACACAAAAGATACTCACGTTTGCTGAGCAAGTGCAGGCTTCAGAAAAGCAAGGTTACAGTGGTATTTGTATTTCCTTAGCCTTTGAGCGGCACCACTTTTAACCCGAATCTCCTCTCTTATGTCCTTGTTGAAGCGATCCTTCATTGAACGCCAACGGACTCTTATTCTCGTCACTGTGAAGGGGGAAAAAAAGGAAAAAATCAATTGTAAAACAATGCACCTACATTTACAGGTTCACTGGCACATCAGACCACATTGCAATACTTACCAAAAATCCTTTCTAGCATGTGGCGGGGCACAGTCCCAACAATCCAACAGCGATCTGGCCACTTCTTCCCAGAGTCGTCAAATCACAACAATGGCTGAGTGCTGACGATCACGGGTGTCTCACAAAGGTACTCGCTCTTGCACAAGGTTAATTAGTTGCTCTTTGTCAATGTCCTGTTTGGCTTCTTCCCATTGTAGAACCTATAGATCAAATAAAACAAAAGAATTTTTAGTAAAATTGAAAACAAATTCAATTACAACTCTGATAAAAAGACTACATACACCCCGTCTTTCCTCCTGCGACACATGAGCCTGATGATCCTGGGAAGATCCACTTCCAGTCGACTGCTCCTGCTCTTCATCACTGGAAGGTACCTGTAAAGAAAATACATGATTTAACACATGTATAGTATTGCCAGTCAATACATATCAATCAGTATAGCAGATGTGATTACATAATCCGTGACATGTCCACCCTGGGAAGCAGTGTGTTATTCACTTGAGGACATGGTTGAAGAGCAGATATATAGTATTTGATGGTTAGCACTCGACAATATAGTGTGATTATATGGTGCCAGTAAAAAGGGACCAATAGTCCCGTAAATAAAAGTTCAATTATTCAACCCCTGGCAAAAATTATGGAATCTCCGGCCTTGGAGGATGATCATTCAGTTGTTTAATTTTGTAGAAAAAAATCAGATCACAGACATGGCACAAAACTAAAGTCATTTCAAATGGCAACTTTCTGGCTTCAAGAAACACTAAAATAAATCAAGAACAAAAAATGTGGTAGTCTCAGTAATGGTTACTTTTTCTAACCAAGCATAGGGAAAAAATTATGGAATCATTCAATTCTGAGGAAAAAATTATGGAATCATGAAAAACAAACAAAAAACACTCCAAAACATCACTAGTATTTACTTGCGCCACCTCTGGCTTTTATAACAGCTTGCAGTCTCTGAGGCATGGACTTAATGAGTGTCAAACAGTACTCTTCATCAATCTGGCTCCAAATTTCTCTGATTGCTGTTGCCTGATCAGCTTTGCAGGTTGGAGCCTTGTCATTGACCATTTTCTTCAACTTCCACCAAAGATTTTCAATTGGATTGAGATCCAGACTATTTTCAGGCCATGACATTGACCTTATGTGTCTTTTTTCAAGGAATGTTTTCACAGTTTTTGCTCTATGGCAGGATGCACTACCATCTTGAAAAATGATTTCATCATTCCCAAACATCCTTTCAATTGATGGGATAAGAAAAGTGTCCAAAATATCAATATAAACTTGTGCATTTATTGAAGATGTAATGACAGCCATCTCCCCAGTGCCTTTACCTGACATGCAGCCCCATATCATCAATAACTTTGGAAATTTGCATGTTCTCTTCAGAAAGTCTTCTTTATAAATCTCATTGGAAAGGCACCAAACAAAGGTTCCAGCATCATCACCTTGTTCAATGCAGATTAGTGATTCATTCCTGAATATGACTTTCATCCAGTCATCCACAGTCCACGATTGCTTTGCCTTAGCCCATTGTAACCTTGTTTTTTCTGTTTAGGTGTTAATGATGGCTTTTGTTTAGCTTTTCTGTATGTAAATCCCATTTCCTTAGGCGGTTTCTTACAGTTTGGTCACAGACGTTGACTCCAGTTTCCATCCATTCATTCCTCATTTGTTTTGTTGTGCATTTCTTGTTTTTTGAGACATATTTAAGTTTCCGGTCTTGACGCCCTGATGTCTTCCTTGGTCTTCCAGTTTGTTTACCTGTAGCAACCTTCCCATGTTGTTTGTATTTGGTCCAGATTTTAGACACAGCTGACTATGAACAACCAACATCTTTTGCAGCATTGCGTGGTGATTTACCTTCTTTTAAGAGTTTGATAATCCTCTCCTTTGTTTCAATTGACATCTCTCATGTTGGAGCCATGATTCATGTCAGTCCACTTGGTGTAACAGCTCTCCAAGGTGTGATCACTCCTTTTTAGATGCAAACTAATGAGCAGATATAATTTTATGCAGGTGTTATTTTTGGGTATGAAAATTTACAGGGTGATTTCATCATTTTTTCCTCAGAATTGAGCGATTCCATAACTTTTTCCCTATGCTTGGATAAAAAAAGTAACCATTACTGATCACCACATTTTTTTTATCTTGATTTCTTTTAGTGTTTCTTAAAGCCAGAAAGTTGCCATTTGAAATGACTGTAGTTTTGTGCCATGTCTGTGACCTGCTTTTTTCTACAAAATTAAACAGTTGAATGAACATCCTCCAAGGCCGGTGATTCCATAATTTTTGCCAGGGGTTGTAGAGTCACTGCACACATAATATGGAAAGTTTTTTGCTTTAGGTGAATATTTTATTAATTAAACGGTAAGGTGTATAGCGACAGCTGACGTTTCGGCCAGAACATGGCCTTTATCACATAGTCACCTTTTTCCTTTATTTCAATGGGGATCACCGATTGGGTAAAATCACTGCTTATGCAAAGAAAATGTTCCTTTTAGTTTTAGCTGGCTGTTCAATGTGTGCATTCGTTTCCCAGGAAATTCTTGTCCTGGTGTTTGGTCCAAGAGTCATTGTGGCGCAATGTAGGATGCAGGCACAGCGGTGGTTGAAGAGCAGGCAGCAGTCAAGTGAAACACTACAGAAAAGAACAGATAAGAAAAATTAAACTTAAGAGCCAAACACAATGTAGCCCCCCAAAAAAATAAAAAAAACAATGGACACCAATACTTACATTACAAGCAGTAGTCCAACAGCACAGCAGTCAGCACAGGACAGGAACAGATGGCAGCACCAGGAGAGACAACAGCACCAGGAAAGATGACAGCACCAGGACAGATGGCAGCACCAGGAGAGAAGGCAGCACCAGGAGAGACAACCAGTCTACAAGGAATAGAAAAAGCAGTGAGAGAGACAGACATTTTCAAAGCTTCTATACTTACATAGACAGTGTTGTCCTCACCAGTATGGCACAACCAGGAGAGACGGCAGAACCAGGACAGATGGCAGCAACAGGACAGACGGCAGCACCAGGAGAGACAACCAGTCTACAAGGAACAAAAAAAGCAGTGAGAGAGACATACATTTTCAAAGCTTCTATACTGACATAGATAGTGTTGTCCTCACCAGGACGGCAGCACCAGGACAGACGGCAGCACCAGGACAGATGGCAGCACCAGGAAGATGACAGCACCGGGAAGGTGGCAGCAACAGGAAGGCGGCAGCAATTGGAAGGTGGCAGCACCAGGACGGCAGCAGCAACAGGACCACAGTAACAGGATGGTAGCAACAGGACCAGAGCAGCAAACAGTCTGCAAGGAACAGAAAAAAATTAGGATAGAGTACAGACGGCAAAGACAAACAGACATTTTCAAAGATAAAATGCTTACATCCAGAGTCTTGTCCAGAGTATTGTGCATGCTTCCAGAGTCTTGAGAGTAATGGTCTTCCTTTCTCCATACCCCCTTTTATACATGAGGGATTTTGCAGGTTTCCTGGACATGATTAGTGTGAAGTATGCATGCGTATCAAACGCATGCATACACATGTCCTTGCGTACCAATGTGTTCCCATAGACAGTAATGCGTTTTTTTTATGCACTCATCCGCATGCGGACTATTGGCAATATTTGACGCTTCAAAAAATGCAACATGTTGTGTTTGCTGGACACAGCCACATACCGCGAAACGACGCATGCATAAGCTTCCGCATGCGAATGCATACAAATGCATGTCCCTGCATACACCATGTTAAAGATATGTATGCATGATGTATGCGGATCATACGCTGCGCACAGAAACACCAATGTGAACCAGGCCTTACTGCATCAATGCAGCGTAGCATGGAGGCGATCAGCCTGTCGCACTGCTGAGGTGCTATGGAAGCCCAGGTTGCTTTGATAGCAGCCTTCAGTTCATCTGCATTGTTGAGACTGGTGTCTCTCATCTTCCTCTTGACAATAACCCATAGATTCTCTATGGGGCTAAGGTCAGACGAGTTTGCTGGCCAATCAAGCACAGTGATACTGTTGTTTTTAAACCAGGTATTAGTACTTTTGGCATTACCACGCTTTAACGGGTCCACGCTTCAACTTATAACCTTTAGCAGAGAATGGGGTCCATTGAAGAGTTTGTGTCATCACATCTCATTCAACCATCGGGCAATAGAGATGGAACACTTGCCTCAGAGTCTGCAGAATGTGACAGCAGGAACTAGGGTCACATTCCTCAAAATGGAGGGGCAACATGGCTGGTATGCAATGGGTGTGATGCCAGAAGGATGGGAGTATGATGGTATGATGGACCATTTTTGAGGAATGAACAGACCTGGGAGAGGCTCCTTGAAGCAGCTTGAAACATGACTACTACCACCCCCGACAGATCGCACTGTCCTTGGGGTTTTCCACTTCCTATGAGAGCAGCCGATGGTGCAGGTGACACATGGGGCAACTGCCCATTTTTTATGATATATAATGCTCAAAAAAGCATTAACATTTTTTCCTGTGTTAAATTTATCACCAGTACACTATTTTGTCTTCTGGGATACAATTCGGTGTTATACAATCCACAAAAAACTTGTTAAAAAATTTATCTGTATTATATTCGTCACTTATAGCCTATTCCATGATCTGGAGTACATTTTGTTGGTATATAACCCTTAAAAAAATTGTAAACAAAAAAATGTATTGTTATTATATTGCTCTTCCATAGGGTATTACATCTTCTAGGGTATATTCCGTTGCTATGTAAGCCACAAAAAACCTGTTCAAAAATTTACTGGTATTATATTGCTCATCCATAGACTTTTACATATTTTGGGGTAGATTTTGGTGGTATATAAGACTCAAATAACTTGTTCAAAATTTTAGGCTGTATGCACATAATGCAGTTTGGTGCATTTTTCTCCCGTTTTTTCGGCACATATTTGTGGCAAAACCTGAAGCAAAATCTCATGCCAGCAAAATGAATGAGAAACCTAAATTGTTATGCACACATTAAGCAATTTTGACTTACAGATTTGGTGCAGAAAATAATCTGCAGCATGTGAATTCTGTGTGCCTTTTTTCATTGTGTTTTCACCATTGACTTCACTCAAATCAATCAAAAACGAGGCAAGAATGCACCAAAAACGCATGTTTTTGATGCTGCGTTTTTCCTGCCAAGAGATGTAGAAATTTTACTCAACGTGCACATTCACTTAGCTGTATTATATTGCTCACCCACAGACTATTCCGTGGTCAGGAGTACATTTTCTTGGCATACAAAACCCCACAAAAGTTTATAGGCTTTATGAGTCTAGTAGTACCTGCATGACAATTTGAACAGAATGTGTATGAGGCTCTCCTTTATGTCTAATAAAGGGTGTATGTGAGTCCCTTATTTTTGACAGTTCTTTCTTCCTTCATAAATGAAACTGAAATTTCCAATTTTTTAAGTACCATTTTTTTGTGGTTTAAGACACACCCCAAATTTTGAGGAGAAAAATAGGAAAAAAAAACTTTTTTAATAAAATGGTGGTGCTTCTTATAATCCATGCATCTTATTGTTTACCTGGGGTGGTGGCTGTGGTGAAGCAAGGTCGCTGTTGGCAGAGGCAGGAGTGGGGTAATGCTGCGGACCTCAGCCTGGGAGAAAGGGGTGTTCGGATGTGCGGTGGTGCGGGTGTTAGGTGGTGAGGGGGCTCCGCCGACATTTTGTGAAAGCCTGGAGCCCCCGCACTTCCATGGTTTACTATGCAGTAGACTCCGGGAAAATGTCTGCCAGGAGCGGCGCATGCACAGATGGTGATCTTGGCGCTGAGATCTCATCTCCCGAGATCTTGGTGCCAAGATCTCCATCTGCGCATGCGCCACCCCCGGAAGCCATTTTCCCGGAGTCCACTGCATAGTAAACCATGGAAGTGCGGGGGCTCTTGGCTTTCACAAAATGTCGGCGGAGCCCCCGCACGAACGAACACCCAGGCACACATCCGAACACCCCCTGATCCCAGCCTTCGGCCTGCAGCAACGCGCCACTCTTGCCACCTCCAGCAGTGACCCTGGGACCCTGCTGCACTGCGACCTGTAAGGCATATTCGCATTATAAGATGCATCCCCATTTTTCCCAAAAATTTTTGTGGAAAAAAGTACATCTTAAAATCCAAAAAATACGGTAAAAAAATGAATTCTGGTTTACTTAAATTATATATTTTTGCATCCTTTTTAAATTTTGCCTTATATACAAATCATTATCCAGGAAAAAATGTTTTAACATTTTTGTTTCCTGTAAAATGCAATTTCTCATCAGTTTGGAATGTTTTATTGTCAGTCCTTAAAGTGGAGAAAAAGTGTAACACCATTGTTCTCAGCAGGGATCTGGGAGTCAAAGATGCTTCCAGGGGTGTTCCCCATGCTGTTCTCCTTCCATTCAGCACTTGTCCCATCCATTTGAACATTTTTAGTGCCCCCCATACCTCTTTGTAGGGTCTGCCAGAAAAAAAAGCTTGGTTTTCCCATTAACTCCAATTATACTCATTATTCGAAGTGAGCATGCGAGTATTATGAATTGCTTGGTTCGAAAAACGAACAACCGAGCATTTCAGTGCTCTCTCATCTCTAGTGTTCACCTCAAGGTTTGTTTTGCCCCCTGGGATTTGATATATTTTATTCACAAATGAACAAAATTTGAGCTTTTATCTTTTTATACTTTTGAGGCCTGCACATTTTTTCTTTTCTTATACATTTAGCTTTTTCTTTTGTTTCATAGCTTCATAGTTTTTAAGGTTGAAGGTAGATTTAAATTCAAGTTCAGCCTATAGCCTAACATGTTGGTCCAGAAGAAGGCATCCCTTTGGGATAATGTATAGCTTTGGGATACTGTTACAGGATTGGTATAACAAAGGCAGAATAAGTTTTAATTCAAATTAATTATAAGTTAAATTAGTTGCATTAGCAGAGTCATTTATGGGCAATACAAAAAATATTCTTTATTTCATCTCCATTTTGAGCCAGTTGTTTAGACTGAATGTTTATGAATCATTTAATACTAAGCAATGCACACAAAAAGCCAGAAGCGAAGACAGTGACACTAGCACAGTTATCTCAGGCGTCTCTTACCCGATCAGCCCTGCTCATGACCTTGAGTTCATATAAGGGTCTGCAAAGAAGAAGCAATATGTTTGCAATTTAAAAGGCAAGTCGAGCAGGTGGGTGATGTCCAGTGAGCTGCTGACCTATTGGCACGCATTTGCTTTCATCAGGCAGCCATTTGTAACATGGCATCTATCATGATAGTCTTTGCAAACAGATCCATCCTCACATCCTTAAATCAGAAAATAATTAGGATGCAGGTTTAAGTAGATGAACACTTTAAGAGTCCCAGAGGAGATTAATTTAAAAAAGGGCCATTCACCCATAAATTCTGGATGAAAAATCCAGATAAGTTTGAAAATAACTGAAATTGATGTAGGTAAAATTTGCCAAGAATTTTATCAAAAAAGTAACAAGAAAAACAGCACTCACCCGATCCTTTTTACAAGATGTGGTTTTAATCCGTAAAATTAGTTACATTGATATTTGTGGAGGTGCAGGTGTCAGGGGAGTTTTTTCATGAATAGGGAGACGTGCCGGACTCTGGCCATTTCACTGTTCATGAAAAAACTCCCCTGACACCTGCACCTCCACAAATATCAATGTAACTAATTTTATGGATTAAAACCACATCTTGAAAGAAATATTGGGTGAGTGCTGTTTTTCTTGTTACTTTTTTTTTATATAATACATGTTTTTATGCATGCACCATCCAGAAGAGATCTGATGAGGCTATTTCTGAGGATTTGGGTTGAACTAACACACAGGGAAAAAAAGGGACTTGGTGCCTGGAATAACCTTTCTTTTTTTAAATTTGACACGAATTAGACAGAGGCCACAATGTAATGATGAGATAGCAACTTAAATCATTATTTAGGGGACACCTATTTATTGAAGCTATTGGCATGTAGTGAAAGATGTAGGATGTTTTTAAAGTATCACCTCCATCAAACTTTTTACCCTTTTACTATACTGCAATCGTCATATTATATAGCACTGTGTACATCCAATTCATCCATTCTTTGTAGGTGGGAAAACTTGCAGTGTATCATATGCTTTGTTTCCCCACTGTAGCTTACTGATAGGGTGATTCTTGTTTAGCTACACTTGATTCCCTGACTGCAAGAGCTCTGAACTAGCATGGAGGTCAAACTTTTGCTTCTTTCTTTGTTGGGCCTTTTCAGTTCTAGAGTCCACAAGTACTCTGGCATCTTCCAAGTGTCTCTGGTGCTCTTTGACCCAATCTGTTGTGGATTCTGTTTGTGGGCTCCCTCTGGTGGTTACTGCTGGTACTGGGTGACTTTGGTGGGTTGCGGCCTTTGGTTTCCACCTGTCCATCAGTGGCTGGGTGTTTCCTATTTTACCTGGCCTTTCTGTCATTTCCCTTGCCGGCTATCAATGTATTCAGATGTGCTCTGTTTGGTTCCTGCCTACCTGCTCCCAGATCTTTCAGGATAAGCTAAGTGCTGATTTTCAGTTGTTTGGTTTTTTGTCCAGCTTGCTTATTATGTCTCTATGCTAGCTGGTAGCTCTAGTGGACTGAGGTTCTCCCAATGTGCCATGAGTTGGCACATGGGTTCTTATAATCTCAGGATGGTTTTTTTGATTAGGGTTTTTTGCTGACCGCTCAGTCCCCTTTTGTATCGTTCTGCTTTCTAGTTTACAGCGGGCCTCAATTTGCTAAAACTATATATATCATCTCTATGTGTGTGCCTTCCTCTCATTTCACCGTCAATACATGTGGGGGGCAACTATATCTTTTGGGGTTCATTCCGCTGGAGGCAAGTGAGGTCTTTATTTTCTCTGCAGTGCTAGTTAGCTCTTAGGCTGGTGCGTGGCGTCTAGAACCAACGTAGGCACGCTCCCTGGCTATCTCTAGTTGCGTTTGTCAGGCGTAGGGCAGCGGTCAGCCCAGGTTCCATCACCCTAGAGCTCGTCCGTAATATATTTGTACTTTGCTTGTCCTGTGCTATCCCTAGCCATTGGGATTCATGACAGTATAGCCGGCCCACAAAGTGTTAATTGTTTGGGCTGAAGCAGGAGAAGGAGAAGTGTTTAAGGGAAATTTTTTTTTTTTTTTTTTTTTTCCCTTCAGAGTTTTGCTGCCTAGCCCTTAATTGCTGTCTAGCTGCTTCTTACCTCCTCTTAACCCTTGAATGGCTCTGATCTTAGCTGTTTAACATGGATGTCCAGAGTTTGGCTTCCAGCCTGAGTAATCTCGCGGCAAAAGTTCAAAACATACAGGATTTTGTTGTTCACACTCCCATGTCTGAACCTAGAATTCCTATTCCAGAGTTCTTTTCTGGAGATAGATCTACCTTCCTGAATTTCAGGAACAATTGTAAATTGTTTCTTTCTTTAAAATCTCGCTCCTCTGGAGACCCTGCTCAACAGGTCAAGATTGTAATATCTTTCCTGCGGGGCGACCCTCAGAATTGGGCATTTGCATTGGCACCAGGGGATCCTGCATTGCTCAGTGTGGATGCGTTTTTTCTGGCATTGGGATTGCTCTATGAGGAACCTAACCTGGAGATTCAGGCTGAAAAGGCTTTATTAGCCCTCTCTCAGGGGCATGATGAAGCGGAGATATATTGTCAGAAGTTTCGGAAATGGTCGGTGCTTACTCAGTGGAATGAGTGCGCCCTGGCTGCAAACTTCAGAAATGGTCTTTCTGAGGCCATTAAGGATATTATGGTGGGGTTCCCTACGCCTACAGGTCTGAATGAGTCTATGGCTATGGCCATTCAGATTGATCGGCGTTTACGGGAGCGCAAACCCGTGCACCAGTTGGCGGTGTCTTCTGAACAGGCACCTGAGACTATGCAATGTGATAGAATTCAGTCCAGAAGTGAACGGCAAAATTATAGGCGGAAAAATGGATTGTGTTTCTATTGTGGTGATTCAGCTCATGTTATATCAGCATGCTCTAAACGCACAAAAAGGGTTGATAAATCTTTTGCCATTGGTACTCTGCAGCCTAAGTTCATTTTGTCTGTGACTCTGATTTTTTCACTGTCTTCCATTTCCGTCGATGCCTATGTGGATTCGGGCGCTGCCCTGAGTCTTATGGATTGGTCATTTGCTAAACGCAGCGGTTTTAGTCTGGAACCTCTGGAAGTTCCTATTCCTCTGAAGGGAATTGACTCTACACCATTGGCTATGAATAAACCGCAGTATTGGACACAAGTGACCATGCGCATGACTCCCGTTCATCAGGAGGTGATTCGCTTCCTTGTACTTTATAATTTACATGATGTACTAGTGCTTGGTCTGCTATGGTTACAAACTCATAATCCTGTCCTGGACTGGAAAACAATGTCTGTGTTAAGCTGGGGATGTCAGGGGGTTCATGATGATGCACCTCCGATTTCAATCGCTTCATCTACTCCTTCTGAGATCCCTGCGTTTTTGTCTGACTATAGGGATGTTTTTGAGGAGCCTAAGCTCAATTCGCTCCCTCCGCATAGAGATTGTGACTGTGCTATAGAATTGATTCCTGGCAGTAAGTTCCCTAAGGGTCGTTTATTTAATCTGTCACTGCCAGAGCATACTGCTATGCGGAATTATATTAAGGAGTCCTTGGAAAAGGGACATATTCGTCCAACTTCGTCCCCTCTGGGAGCAGGTTTTTTTTTTTGTGGCAAAAAAAGATGGTTCCCTGAGGCCTTGTATAGATTATCGCCTTCTGAATAAGATTACAGTCAAGTATCAGTATCCATTGCCATTATTGACTGATTTGTTTGCTCGCATTAAGGGGGCTAGGTGGTTCACTAAGATAGATCTTCGCGGTGCGTATAATCTGGTGCGGATAAAACAGGGTGATGAGTGGAAAACCGCATTTAATACGCCTGAGGGCCATTTTGAGTATTTGGTAATGCCTTTTGGACTCTCCAATGCTCCGTCAGTCTTTCAGTCCTTTATGCACAATATTTTCCGTGAATATCTGGATAAGTTTATGATTGTGTATTTGGATGATATTTTGGTGTTTTCTGATGACTGGGAGTCTCATGTTCTACAGGTCAGGAAGGTGTTTCAGGTTCTGCGGGCCAATTCTCTGTTTGTGAAGGGCTCAAAGTGTCTCTTCGGAGTCCAGAAGATTTCTTTTTTGGGGTACATTTTTTCTCCTTCTACTATTGAGATGGATCCCGTCAAGGTTCAGGCGATTTGTGACTGGACACAACCTACATCTGTTAAGAGCCTTCAGAAGTTCTTGGGGTTTGCTAATTTTTATCGTCGGTTCATTGCTAATTTTTCCAGTATTGTTAAACCTTTGACTGATTTGACTAAAAAGGGTGCTGATGTTGCTGATTGGTCTCCTGCGGCCGTGGAGGCCTTTCAGGAACTTAAGCGCCGGTTTTCTTCTGCTCCTGTGTTGTGTCAACCAGATGTTTCACTTCCTTTTCAGGTTGAGGTTGATGCTTCCGAGATTGGAGCGGGGGCGGTTTTGTCACAGAGAAGTTCTAATGGCTCGGTGATGAAGCCATGTGCATTCTTCTCTAGAAAATTCTCGCCCGCCGAGCGCAATTATGATGTGGGTAATCAGGAGCTTTTGGCCATGAAGTGGGCATTTGAGGAGTGGCGTCATTGGCTTGAGGGTGCTAAACATCGTGAGGTGGTCTTGACTGATCACAAGAATCTCATTTACCTTGAGTCTGCCAGGCGTTTGAATCCTAGACAGGCTCGTTGGTCGTTATTTTTTTCTCGTTTCAATTTCGTGGTTTCATACCTGCCAGGTTCAAAGAATGTGAAGGCAGATGCTCTTTCCAGGAGTTTTGTGCCTGACTCTCCTGGAGACTCTGGGCCTACTGGTATCCTTAGGGATGGGGTAATATTGTCCGCCGTATCCCCAGACTTGCGACGTGCATTGCAGGAGTTTCAGGTGGATAAACCGGATCGTTGTCCACCAGAAAGACTGTTTGTTCCGGATGATTGGACCAGTAGAGTCATCTCCGAGGTCCATTCTTCTGTGTTGGCTGGTCATCCTGGAATATTTGGTACTAGAGACTTGGTGGCCAGGTCTTTTTGGTGGCCTTCCTTGTCTAGGGATGTGCGTACCTTTGTGCAGTCTTGTGAAGTGTGTGCTCGAGCTAAGCCTTGCTGTTCTCGGGCCAGTGGGTTGTTGTTATCCTTGCCCATCCCGAAGAGGCCTTGGACGCACATTTCCATGGATTTTATTTCTGATCTCCCGGTTTCACAGAAAATGTCCGTTATCTGGGTTGTGTGTGACCGCTTTTCTAAGATGGTTCATTT
Source organism: Ranitomeya variabilis (assembly GCF_051348905.1). Classification (NCBI taxonomy): domain Eukaryota; kingdom Metazoa; phylum Chordata; class Amphibia; order Anura; family Dendrobatidae; genus Ranitomeya; species Ranitomeya variabilis. The sequence continues at coordinate 636,422,314 of NC_135232.1, forward strand.
GGTGCCCTTGCCTAAGTTGCCTTCCTCCTCTGAGTTGGTCCCTTTATTTTTTCAGAACGTGGTTCGTTTGCATGGGATTCCGGAGAATATCGTTTCTGACAGGGGATCCCAGTTTGTGTCTAGATTTTGGCGGACGTTTTGTGCCAAGATGGGCATTGATTTGTCTTTCTCGTCTGCATTCCATCCTCAGACGAATGGCCAGACGGAGCGAACTAATCAGACCTTGGAAACTTATTTGAGGTGTTTTGTTTCTGCTGATCAAGATGACTGGGTTGCTTTTTTGCCACTGGCCGAATTTGCTCTTAATAATCGGGCTAGTTCGGCCACGTTGGTCTCTCTTTTTTTTTGTAATTCGGGGTTTCATCCTCGTTTTTCCTCTGGTCAGGTGGAGCCTTCGGATTGTCCTGGAGTGGACGTGGTGGTGGACAGGCTACATCAGATTTGGAATCAGGTGGTGGACAATTTGAAGTTATCTCAGGAGAAGACTCAGCAGTTTGCTAATCGCCGTCGCCGCGTGGGTCCCCGACTTCTTGTTGGGGATTTGGTGTGGTTGTCTTCTCGTTTTGTCCCTATGAAGGTCTCTTCTCCTAAGTTCAAGCCTCGGTTCATCGGTCCTTATAGGATCTCGGAGATTCTTAACCCTGTATATTTTCGTTTGGATCTCCCAGCATCGTTTGCTATTCATAATGTGTTCCATCGGTCATTGTTGCGGAGGTATGAGGTGCCCGTTGTTCCTTCGGTTGAGCCTCCTGCTCCGGTGCTGGTGGAGGGAGAATTGGAGTATGTTGTTGAGAAGATCTTGGATTCTCGTGTTTCCAGACGCAAACTCCAGTATTTGGTTAAGTGGAAGGGTTATGGTCAGGAGGATAATTCCTGGGTGGTCGCCTCCGATGTTCATGCGACTGATTTGGTCCGCGCCTTCCATAGAGCTCACCCTGATCGCCCTGGGGGTTCTCGTGAGGGTTCGGTGACCCCTCCTCAAGGGGGGGGTACTGTTGTGGATTCTGTTTGTGGGCTCCCTCTGGTGGTTACTGCTGGTACTGGGTGACTTTGGTGGGTTGCGGCCGTTGGTTTCCACCTGTCCATCAGTGGCTGGGTGTTTCCTATTTTACCTGGCCTTTCTGTCATTTCCCTTGCCGGCTATCAATGTATTCAGATGTGCTCTGTTTGGTTCCTGCCTACCTGCTCCCAGATCTTTCAGGATAAGCTAAGTGCTGATTTTCAGTTGTTTGGTTTTTTGTCCAGCTTGCTTATTATGTCTCTATGCTAGCTGGTAGCTCTAGTGGACTGAGGTTCTCCCCATGTGCCATGAGTTGGCACATGGGTTCTTGTAATCTCAGGATGGTTTTTTTGATTAGGGTTTTTTGCTGACCGCTCAGTCCCCTTTTGTATCGTTCTGCTTTCTAGTTTACAGCGGGCCTCAATTTGCTAAAACTATATATATCATCTCTATGTGTGTGCCTTCCTCTCATTTCACCGTCAATACATGTGGGGGGCAACTATATCTTTTGGGGTTCATTCCGCTGGAGGCAAGTGAGGTCTTTATTTTCTCTGCAGTGCTAGTTAGCTCTTAGGCTGGTGCGTGGCGTCTAGAACCAACGTAGGCACGCTCCCTGGCTATCTCTAGTTGCGTTTGTCAGGCGTAGGGCAGCGGTCAGCCCAGGTTCCATCACCCTAGAGCTCGTCCGTAATATATTTGTACTTTGCTTGTCCTGTGCTATCCCTAGCCATTGGGATTCATGACACCAATCAGACTGAGGAAGGAGCGACTGAGTCTGGTCCAGAGATATCCAGAGATATCCAAAGCAATGTCAGCAGGCAAGTGTCCACGCCTCCCGAATATCAGATAGTAAGGGGTGTATTAGATGGAGCAGTCAATGGTATTGTTGTAGAGATGCACCAATTCCAGGAGAAGTCTTGGCCAGTCTATTCGCTTGTGGGAGAAAACCGCATTGAGCATGCTGATTAGGATTTCGATTTGGTTAATCTTCTCAAACCGATGATTTCCCTGCAGATGATAGGCTGTAGTTCTCAGCTTCTTGCAATTATAAGGTGTATACAGCCCCTGAAACAACAGAGACTCGAAGGCCGACCCTTGATTGGTGAGAATCTTTTTAGGGTTCCCACAAAATGTGATGAAACTTTTCAACAAGGTGGCCACTAAGATCCTGGCAGTGAGGTCTCTCACGGGGATGGTCAATGACCATCCTAGCATACGTATTCCCAGAGAAACTGTGCTCCAGTTATACATGGTCAATGGCTACCAGCTACAAGAGGCTCTTGCTCTTGCTTGAAGAGGAACAGGCATTATGCCTCTTACCTGTGGCCACAGCACAGACCCCAACCCTCGATATCAGCTCATGTTGATCCAATAGAACAAATATCAAAAAAACTGACCATCACATCCATGGGGCGGAGTGCTCAGTCAGAAGGCTAATACATACAAATATAAAAAATAACTGACCATCAAATCCAAACATAAATCAGGTCTGAACAGGTGCTAACCTTGAATCACCAACTCCTATACAATGAAACAGATAAGGCAACACTCTGTAGCGCTATAGCATGCAAACATAAAATATGACAATTGAATTGCATTACTGCACTAGAAATATGAAAAATTGAGAATGCTTAGTGCATAAATTGGCCATTTCATGTGTACTTGGCAGCCAAATTAAGGTGATTCTCGATGCCAGGACCTAATGCCAATCCTCACTTGGACAGTCTACATCTCTCTTGGAACCTAATATGAATCCTCTCTGGACTAAAGTCTATATCTCAATGGAGGGGCAGAATCCTGCTGCAATTAAAAATGCCTGAGGCAGAAGGGCGGAGTGCCCAGTCAGAAAGCTAATACATACAAATATAAAAAAAAACTGACCATCACATCCAAACATAAATCAGGTCTGAACAGGTGCTATAGTTGTGATTATTTTGCTTAGGTTCTCTTAGTGAGCGACTGGCATAGGCAATAACCCTTTCAGTTTCGGCCTGCATCTGAGAAAGTACTGCTCCTAAGATTTTTTGGCATCCATGTGTAGGTTAAAGAGCAAACTGTAATCTGGATACCCCAGCATTGGTGGCTCAGTCACCTTCTTTTTCAGTAACTGAAATACTGCATCTCTGTCAGCAGTCAAATCCATTGGGAGTCGGGCTTCTGGCAGCCTTTAGGCTGCCCCTTTAGTAACTCTTGGAGGGGACCTGCTATCTGGGCAAATTTCAGGATGAATCTCTGAAAGTAACTGGCAAATATCAGGAAACTCTTCACTTTCTTGACTGTGGTTGGAGCAGGTCAGTTTCTCAGTGCAGCTATTTTGTCTGCAATACTCACAATGTGGGCAAAATACTTCAGGAGAAAGCACTTGGAAGGTTTTATATTCAACCCATATTGGGCCAGGGTCTGGAACACTTCTGCCAGGTGTTGCAGATGTTCCTTGTGCTTCCAGGAATACACTATTATATCTTCCAGGTATAGAAGAAATGTTGAAATATTCCTGAGTCTAATGCGCCTCTCGATCATTCCCTGAAACGTTCCTGGGGCATTATGCAGCGCCCCAGAGTCCTGGTCGTTGCAGTACTGTGGCTCCGCCACTATGGGGAGCTACGGTGCGTCCGATGGCACTGAAGGAGTTCATCTGATCAGGTATCACAGACACCAATACATTTCACAGCTGGGCCTCCGGGGGGAGCTAAGGGTGCTATTCATTAGGCCACTCCCCACCATAGTGGGTAAACCGGGGGTCAGGCAGGAAGTTAGATCAGAAAGCTGACTGGATTGGACGAAGCAACACCTGGTGGCAGAGGGTGTTGTGGAGGAAGAGACAGTAGGGTCTCTGGCAGGGGTGGGATCCTGACAGAGGCTTGGCATTGGAAAGAACGTAACGGGTTCGCGCCTGCTCCGGGAAGCGGCGGTGCCCAAGAAAGGACTAGAAGCGAGATAGATTGTGCTGAGTGAGAAACGAGATCAAGCGATAGGAGAACACCAGTAGGGGTCATGCTGTAAGACCGGAGCAACACCCTACTGAGGCGCACTACCGGTGGCCGGAACGCCGAGGGAGTATCATAACATTCAGCTTCAAGCAATACTCTAAACAGCGGCAGGACAGTCAGTCTAAGGCGGGCTGTCTCACACAAATCACCTATGAAGTCTTGGGGGGCACCTTGTGGAGAGGGGCGACTCTAGGGTCCCGGAAGAGCTCCGAGCCTACCCGTCAAACGGGTGCCGTCCCAACCAGAACAACAGGGAGGGACGGAGGATTAGAAGAACATCATTTAATCGAGTTGTGAGGGAACTTAAGAAACAGACACAATGGTTGTGGGGACTTTCCGTAAGCACAGCAGGGGAGGACCGCAACACATAGCGCTAGAAGGAAGGCACCGATTTCCACCTGTGAAGTGAGCTCTGGAGGTGCCATCGGACCGGCCGGACTTGCGCAGCCTGGTGAACCGTATTCTGGACTGAGGACCCAGAGATCTTCAGTAAAGAGGTAAAGAGACTGCAATCTGGTGTCCTCGTTATTTACTGCACCGCACCACCACCACTCTCATTTACACGCATTATAGACTGTGCGCCCCACGGCAGGGTCACGGACCGGGGCCTAGCCGCCGTGACAACCCCAGAGCAGAGACTCCGAGGCCCGGTACCGGGTCACCCCTCGGCCCTGCGGCGGTGGGGGCGCTACAACTTGGCGTCACGAACAGGATCTACTTAAGCCTGAAGAATCAGGTCATGTGTGCCTTGGAACTGTGATTTGTTGCGCTTGGACTGTACTTTATTGCAAAGACTGTGCTGCGCCATTTACCGCCAAAATCCGCCGCCATTGCAGCGCTGAAGAGAGGAGGGGCGTGAAGTAGGCGTAGACAAGCTGGAGAGCGCGAACAGCAATGGCCGCCCAGTCTAAGTATTTCTGTGTCCAGAGGACGTGCCCGTCAACCGCCGAGGTCCGCCTCCTGATCCTGGTTGGAGGGTGGAGACCATGGGGACGGGGCCGCCCACGAAAGAGACCGTGGGAAGAGGACATTGGAGAGAAGGCAAAGATGGCGACACCAGGAACCCCGCGTGGGACTGACCCGATCCGGCCTGAGGCTGCGCAACCCGACACAGCCCCAGAAGCGCCGACGCTGCGGGGTCTGACCCTTACGGAACCACCGATGGGCCGACCCCCTTTGCCGCTGTCTGAGGAGTGTGTGGCTGCAGCCGAGGCCCGACAGCTAGCCCGCCGGCTGGAGGCTGATGCCCGCGTGCTTACTCAGCTAGGCCAGCCCACGGAGATCCGTTTGTCCCCAGTGTCCCCTGTTCCCTCCCGCCTGGCCGCGGCTGGAGGTACGCTACAGACGCCGGACCTGAAGATCTTGCCGGACGCCGAACATCTACGGCGTCTGATGGCAGCATGGCGCGAGGCGTGCAGCGATGCATTGCCCTCCAGGCTGCTGCCGGAACACCGGAAGAAGATGATCCCGTGGGGAAAGCAGCAGAGCCCGGCCCCACGGAACCGCGAGAAGCCCGGCCTCGCCGTGCCCCGGAGGAACGTGTGCACCTGCCAGCGAGAAGGGCCTCCCGGCGAAGGATTTTATCGCTGCTGGGACCGGAACTGCTTCCTGGCTCACCAGTGCGATCCGTTGGCCTGGTGAGGCCAGATCGGAGATCACCACAGTAAGATTTTACTGTTCTTTCTTACTTGTAAATAGTTACTGTTTTACTGCTTTTATGTTGCTGCTAAACCCGTTCAGGGTAAACTCTTAAAGGGATCCCTTTGTTGACCCGGGATCCCTATTGTTTTTGGTTATTTTCTATTTTTTTCTATGTTCTTCAAAAACTGTGAAATCATGAACAGTGCATGATCCGAACTTCTTGTATATAGTTTGCACCTTATTAAAGGCGCTCCCTACTTGTTTTACTTAAAGAAGGACTCTTTGCGAAGATACCGCACGGGAACCTTTGCTGAGTATGGACTGGTAGCTTGAGAAGATACGCTACCTCACAGAGACTTGGTCCCCTCTTAAAGGGGATGTTCATTTGCCACACTTCAATAGTAATATTGCTTAAGACAAGTAGCAATAATGTTGATGAGAGAAAAGTGATGATAATGTTTGTACGAGAAAGTTATATGTGTTCCACTGGTTAATTGTGAAGAAGTGTTAATGATGTTGTCTGAGAAGAAAAAGATGAAAGATAGAAGAAGGATGCAGTGGACCCGTAGGGATAGATGTGGTGTCCAGCATGCATGCAAGAAAGAAAGAAAGATAATGAGAAGGCTTAATGTTTGAAAGAAAATGCTTGATGATGTTGATAGATAGTTAGGATAGAAGGTAAACCCTGAGTCCTCATAGGAGCCATGTAGAGATGGCTCAGTGCTCTTGAACTGAAAGTAATGTTATGTTCTATACTGTGTATAGTAGTTGAAAAGGCAGAAGGCCCTGGCTGAACGGGGCGGTCCTGTAACAGAAAGGAGAGGCAGTAGGTCTGGTGCCGATAGGACAGGCGGTCCTGCAGATCCAAAGTAGGAGAATGTAAAAGTTAAAATACCTTATAATGTGATTATAGGAAGGTCTTTAGTGGATAAAGAGTGTATGTCCTTAAAGGCAAAGTTAAATTATTGTTCAACAATTTTGCACTTAGTAGAATACCCGGTTGGGTAACAGGAGTTATTCATAACCTGTAATTTATAATGTTAACCATGTTTGTAACGTTTAAGTCTCCTCACCTCCCATAAAGGGAAGCTCTGTTCAAATATGCTTATTGTTATTGCACTCAACAAAATTGTATGTCTTTTTGCTAACTTGTATTGTTGTTTTCTTCCCAGTCCCGGAGTACTGTGTTTAACCAGGGGGGAGTGCAGCGCCCCAGAGTCCTGGTCATTGCAGTACTGTGGCTCCGCCACTATGGGGAGCTACGGTGCGTCCGATGGCACTGAAGGAGTTCATCTGATCAGGTATCACAGACACCAATACATTTCACAGCTGGGCCTCCGGGGGGAGCTAAGGGTGCTATTCATTAGGCCACTCCCCACCATAGTGGGTAAACCGGGGGTCAGGCAGGAAGTTAGATCAGAAAGCTGACTGGATTGGACGAAGCAACACCTGGTGGCAGAGGGTGTTGTGGAGGAAGAGACAGTAGGGTCTCTGGCAGGGGTGGGATCCTGACAGAGGCTTGGCATTGGAAAGAACGTAACGGGTTCGCGCCTGCTCCGGGAAGCGGCGGTGCCCAAGAAAGGACTAGAAGCGAGATAGATTGTGCTGAGTGAGAAACGAGATCAAGTGATAGGAGAACACCAGTAGGGGTCGTGCTGTAAGACCGGAGCAACACCCTACTGAGGCGCACTACCGGTGGCCGGAACGCCGAGGGAGTATCATAACATTCAGCTTCAAGCAATACTCTAAACAGCGGCAGGACAGTCAGTCTAAGGCGGGCTGTCTCACACAAATCACCTATGAAGTCTTGGGGGGCACCTTGTGGAGAGGGGCGACTCTAGGGTCCCGGAAGAGCTCCGAGCCTACCCGTCAAACGGGTGCCGTCCCAACCAGAACAACAGGGAGGGACGGAGGATTAGAAGAACATCATTTAATCGAGTTGTGAGGGAACTTAAGAAACAGACACAACGGTTGTGGGGACTTTCCGTAAGCACAGCAGGGGAGGACCGCAACACATAGCGCTAGAAGGAAGGCACCGATTTCCACCTGTGAAGTGAGCTCTGGAGGTGCCATCGGACCGGCCGGACTTGCGCAGCCTGGTGAACCGTATTCTGGACTGAGGACCCAGAGATCTTCAGTAAAGAGGTAAAGAGACTGCAATCTGGTGTCCTCGTTATTTACTGCACCGCACCACCACCACTCTCATTTACACGCATTATAGACTGTGCGCCCCACGGCAGGGTCACGGACCGGGGCCTAGCCGCCGTGACAACCCCAGAGCAGAGACTCCGAGGCCCGGTACCGGGTCACCCCTCGGCCCTGCGGCGGTGGGGGCGCTACAACTACACAGCCCGAATGGCATTTAGTTAAATTCGAAGAGGTCAATTGGTGTTGTGAAGGCAGTTTTCTTTTTCTCATCAGGGGCAATAGGGACTTGACAGTAGCCACTAGTCAGGTCTAAAGAGTAAAAGTAGGCCCGTGCCCCTAAAGCTGCGAGAGACTCCTCTATTTGAGGCAAGGGATAGGATTCTTTATGATATGTTGATTGTGAGATAGTTCATGCAGAATCATATGGTCCCATTTTTCTTCTTCACCAAGACAAGGGGGCAGCCCACGTACTCTGGCTATCCTGTATCACATTTCCTGTCTTCATTTCCTGGACCATTTTCTTCACCTGGTGGTAAATAGCAGTGGCTACCAGCCTGTACTTTTCCTTGATGGGGAGATGATCGCCCGTGAGGAATGGTCTGCTGGCTTAGACTGGTCTGCCCATAAGCCATGGTGTGTTGGCTGAAGGCTTGTTGGTGCTGTTTGGCTACCTCTAGTACTCCTTGGATCTGTTCATCTGGGGTGGTATCATCATCAACGTTCAATTTGGACCACTAGGGCAGCAAGGCAGGATCTTCAGCTGCATTCTCTGCTGAGGTTACTGGTTGTGAAACCATAAAATAGCTTTCCAAGAGATCATTTAGGTGGACATTTAACAGGCTGGCTATGGCATAATATTTCTTCATGTCCACTGGTTGGTTCGTAGATTGATCAGACAAAGGAGTACTTGCCCTCTGGACTCTGTAACTAGGCTGCTTGCGGTTAGGACAGGTAGTTCGTCCCTCATCAAGAGAGGCTCTACAAGGACCTCATTGTTTTGTGTCCGCATTTCCATGCAGGCTCTGCACCACACCAGACTTTCTGTTCGAGGTTGTGGCATAGCATATTTCCCTATTTTTGTTGCTAAACTTCTGTTGAGCCGCTAACACCAGCCTGGTCCCATGGATGCCTTGTGTGCTTCTTTGGGTACATTTGGCAGTGCCTGTCATAGGGCTTCCAGCACTTTGTTATAGCAGTTTCAGAGGACAGGAAAGCTGTACATTTTCTGGAACTTAGATCACTACTACTCCATGCCACGGAAAATCGGTCTCTCCTATCTGAAGCGTGTGTGGGACTTAACTGGTGGCTATGATGTGGAGCCAAGCCTTTTGAGGATGTGTCAGCTGGGCTTCTCTTCGGCACCCTTCAAATGTCATATGCCGTATAGTGGTCACTTGAGACCTGGTGTCAATCAAGACAGGGAAATTCACTCCATTAGTGCTGATTTTAAACTTGGGGTGAGAACCCATGTACTTCGACATCCAGGCTGGAATTATGGGACTTAAGGTCTCGCCTCCTGAGGGGTGTCCCACTGCCTCAGGGGATAATCGTTTAGTCGCCAGCAATCCTCTTCTTGGTGCCCACATTGATGGCAGTATATACATTTTAGCCTTTAGGTACTCTTGTGCCAGGTATCAGAAGACCTCTCTGGAGGTTGCTCTCTGTTGATCCTGGAGTTGGCCATTTACATTCTAATCTTGGAGGATCTTCTCTGCCCCGTTATAGAAATATACTCCAGTTGCTCCAACCGCTTCATCACCTTTTCCAGGTTTGCAGCGAGACGAGAGACTTAACCAGCCAGGGTGGCTTAATCTTCTGAAGTTGGGAACCAGGCTCCTTGCTCAGCAATATGACTTGAAAGGGGGAACTCTGAGGCAAGCTTAACCCTTCCATCTTCTTGGGTCTCAGACTGAAACTTCTCCTCCAAGACAGTCTCTTGAATTCCAGGAAAGAGGTACCCGGATGCTGGAAGGACAGCATTTTTAGTTGACAATTCAGAGTCATGTCCAACACAGCTTCGATGAATTGTTCTCGAAGAGTCTGATTTTGACCTTCAGCTTCTCGGGGGTCCACATGGATGGTGGCCTTCAAAGCTTCCTTCAATGACAGGGCAAAGTCTATGAGGGACTCTTGGGGTATTTTCTTCTCTTGAAAATAATGCTTCTTCAGTTCTGAGACAGTCCTTGATTGAAAAGTGACCTGCAGTCTCTCCATGATATGATCTACAGTTTGGCATTCAGATCTAGGTCACAACTTGACCCCCCAGCGTGCTCCTCCCAATAGCTGGCCAAGTGAGATCTCCACTTTCTGCTCTTTAGAGACACGGTACAGTTTGAAGGTAGCTTGCATTCTATCTGAACTCTCTGTATGTGTGAGGCGCTCCTTCATATCGGTGAAACCAGGGGGTCCCGATGTAACATGGCATGATCATAGGCATGATACAGCTGGCTGCTGTGGCTGCTGAGGATGAACTAGCATTCACTGCTGTACTAGGTTAACTTCTCAGTGGCCGCATCACTTGGGTTGCTGGTGAGTCCTCCTCCCGCTCCATGGCGTAGCTATCTTCACTGTCAGACATTGCTCTCAATATCCTGCACAGGACCAGATGGGTCAATTTAAGCTAACTGAAAATTTGGGAGGTGTCATTATGGGCAACAGCCGGGAAGTGGGAGCTTGCATCTTTAAGAGTTGCAGCACTAACTTATTTTTGTAAAATGGGCTATAACAGAGGAGAGATAGCGGTTCAGACAGTCTCTCCCCTTTGGTTTACCCAGCAGTACTCATTCAGGCCTCTGTAGCATGATATTCCGAGGTCCAATGATTCAGTGGCAAGCAGAAAACTGCAAAATGGCGGATGACCCTGGTGCTTGCAGAAGCACATGCGGCGACAAGTTCTTCCCCTTTTTTCAGGCAAATAAAGTTCTTTTAAGACAGGATCAGGTCAATTCAGCCCAAACTGAACATAAAGCACAGAAATAAATATCCTATTCGTGATGTCAAAACTTTCAGATCCAGACCCAAGTAGTAAGGCCAGGAGGCACTATTAGGCACAGACGTAGGTGCCGAGTGGTGGTATGGCTATTCTGCATCGTTGTGCAGTTTGAGGTGGTGTCACGGTGCTTCTACCTGGTTCCTGGTGCTACAGACCCATTCCTAGGGTGCATCTGGAGGATTTAGAGGTAGGAAGAAGGCAGACCAGACCTTGGTATGAACAGTTCAAACAGTTTACTGGATACCAGAACAATGATTCACAGCTCCTTCAGCATTTAGCCGCAACACGGGTTTCAATATAAATCCCGTCTGGATGACAATGAGATTGATAGTCTGATACGGCAAATCTATAACTGAGATTTGGCCTTCTTGTGATGGGCTCTGTAGCTTTACTGTCTTTTGGCTTATACTCTCGGTCTCTTGGACTACCTACTATAGCAGGCAGAATGCTGAGTGCTACTCGCCAGTGTCCAGACCTGTTGAGCTCTATATAGATTCTCGGTATAAGGCAGAAACAGCCTTCTGCTGTCAGCTCTTGGTTGTTAGGGCTCAGAAAAGACTTTCAGGCAAGGTACTCAATCCCAGCAGCCCTTGTAACCTACTTTTCACCTGTAGTCGGTTGTGAGCCTCTCCAATTACATACTCTCTCTGGTCACTATAGTGACCAGACTATAGAGTATGTTGATCAGACATCCTCCAATACAGTCCCTTGCCAACCCTTATACTGCCACCTGCTGGTCTCCAGTGGTACTACAAAGACATGCCTCCCCTCTAACACCTGGCAAGCTGTTGTACGCCCCAGGACCTCTGACTCTTCTCTCACAGGTCGGTCGGCCGCGGCAGGGGGGAACGATTTAGGTCGGGCTCCGAGAGCTGACGCTGGGAACAGGGTCTCGCTATCTTGGTGCAGGGGTAGAGGCTCTCTCACCACCTCGAGTTGGCATCGCCGATCCACGTCCTCTCCGTGTCTGCTGCATTCTTCCGCAGAGGTGGTGCGGACTGATCTTTCTGGAGGTAGTTCCAGCTCTGGCCTTGCTTTCGGTTCAGGCTCCTCTGGAGTTGTTGCTGGTTCTGGTCCCCGCTGAGTTAACAGCTTTGGTTCTGGGTGACGAGGTTCCTCCTCCTGGCACTGAAATGCTGGCTCTGTAAGATGTGCTGGCTCCGCAAGATGTTCCGGCTCCAGTGAATGTGAAGAGGACTGCTCCGCTCATGACGTCTCTGGCCTGTGGGACAGTGTGGACTCTGCCGGCGGCTGACTCCGTGATGTAGAACTCTCTGGGCACTGGTAAGTGGGGTGCTCTGCGATGTCTTCCCTCTGTCTGGCAGGCCAGGTTCTTACGTCCTCCTGCTGCCACCTCTTTCCAATGCGGCCTAGGACGCCACAGCTGCACATAAGATCCTCTTCTGGGCCCCACCTGTTCCAAGGTGGGGTCTCTCCCTGTTGCTCCTCCCATTCCTTCTCAAGTAGTCTCAGTGGGCGTGGGGCTATGTGTCTTTGGCGCATTCTCCGGAGGCGCCGCCTGAGGTATTTTTGCTCCATATCAGCGCAGACACGCCAACGATGGGTACAGCCATAGCAATAGTCATTCTTTTTGACGCCACTTACTGCCATCTTGGTCACCATCTTGGTTGAGTCAGTCCTTGATAAATTTTCAGTCACATCCAGATTTTCCGCTATCTCCAGGGCATCCGTTCCGCTTGAAGTTATGGCAGTAGTCACAATGATCACAGTCTTTCTCTCTCTCTTCTCCGCACCGGCTTCACTGCCATATGGGGCAGTGAGATCCTGCTGATTATGCCAAGTGAAGGAAGGGCCAGGGGGTGTTAGAGTGATAGTCATGGCCGACAGTAATCCTTGTATGGCTCCCGGGCCCCTTCCCCATAAAAGTTCACATTTCTCCACTGCGTTACCTCTGGGCAAGCTTTCTGCACCATCTGGACTTGCCCGGTATGGGGATGGTTTCCTCACAGACAGCTCCGGAATAAAACAGACACACTCCGGGTCAATTTCAATTACAACTTCTTTACTCAGCCCAGCTTGATCAATTACAGGCACTTCGGGTAATGCATACAACACATTCTTCTCTGTCCCTGTTTTGTCCTTTCCTTCTCTATAATCAGCCCCAGGTTGGAAGAATAAAACTGCCTTGTCAATTTTACCACATGCGGAACGACATAAACCCCCCCAACAAAAAAAACTCCTGAATTGGTGGTTTTTGTTCATTCTGCCTCCCAAAAATCGGAATACAAAGCGATCAAAAAATATCATGTCTGTAAATGGTACCAATAAAAACATCAATTGGTCCCGCAAAAAACAAGCTATCACATGACTCTGTGGGTCAAAATATGGAAAAATTATAGCGATACGAAAACTATTTTTTGCAGTAAAAGGTGTCTTTTTAGTGTGTGACACCAGCTAAACATAAAAACCTGATATAAATCTGGTATTGCTGTAATCGCACCGACCCAAAGAATAAAGTTGCCTAATCTCGTATATCGCATGAGAAATGGCATACAAAGTAAATAAAACCAATTCTTCACCTGCTGTTGATTTTTTCATTCTGCCTCCCAAAGATCGCAGTAAAGCTCTCCGCACATTTATCCTGCGCTGAGCGCTTGCACCTGGGTTTCCATGTAAATTTCTGAAACATGTGATTCAGACGGAACCTCTGGTGGAAGATTCCCTTTAATGAGGCAGATGGAGGCACTCTGGACACCATCTGACTTGAGATCTGATGGTGTCTGTCTTTTTAGGATTGCATAAAAGTGTCAGATGGAGTCCAGAGTAACTCTGATGCCTCAATATAGTGAATGGATCCCTCAGGGGTTTCATCTATCTGAATCACGTCACTCAGAGATTTAGATGGAGACCACAAAGTAAGTGCTCAGCGCTGGGCGCCGCCTCCTCTTGCTTCATCAGCGATCCTGGTGCCTGCGCTGTAAGTTTGAAGGGCAGCGCAACTGCGCATGCCCAGAAAAAAATACTCACAGCGCAGGCGGCGGAAACACTAATGAAGCAAGAGGAGGCAGCGCTCGGCGCGCACAGGCCCGGAGTGACGGCTGTGCTGCGTCTGATTAGGGGGGAAAGACCCGCCCCCGGGATGATTTCACAGTATGAGGGGGCACATTTTATAAGCGTTTATTTCAGAATGTGCAGGGAGCATAACTAAAAGAGCCACCTTGTCAGAATGCAGTATTAGTGCTGCACAAGGTGGCTCTTTTAGTTACAAACACCTTAGATTGCTCCTACCTGGTGCTGAGAAGAAGCACTTCTCCTTCATTTTAAATGTGTTTATTTCTTCTGGTAGAACAGAGGTTAATCGGCTATGTTTGAAATCCCTGTGCTCACAGCTGTGCTCGGTTAGCCACTCTTTTACTCTTCATAATCTGGGATCTGTTACTAATCCTCGTCAAAGCTAGCATTTGCTGCATGGCTAACGGTGGGAGAGGAGCACATATGAGGAGTTATTAGTGACTGTTGCTTGGTTTGTATGTGTGGTAATTCCTTATCCTTCTCTGCTTTTGTGTATTCCCATACATTCAAACTCGGGTGCCAGAAAAATGTGATGAAGAATCCGCTGCACCTTCAGAGTTCTTGTATTATAAAACTTCAATTTTATTGAATAGTTAAAAAGTATAAAAGAGCACAGTTACAAGCAGTCAAATCAGCCAGTGGACATCTAGAACCAACAGGTTTCGGCCTGAGACAAGGACTTACTCATCAAACTCGGGTGCATTCCTCTATTACGTGAGTGAATATTTTCTGTAAACCCTTGTCCATGTTGCCTTATTTGTCGGGTTGGTGTGCTATGGTGCACCGTAGCGCCCCCTCTTTCCTGGGTGGGGAAGGTGAACAGATGGAGGCTTAACTTAGGAGATAAGGCAAGGGCAGAGGCCCCAGCATCTTTGCTATCTGAAGTATCCAGGGGAGCAGTGAAAGCTAGGGCACCCCCTAGTTTTAGGGACAGAGAAGGAGCCCCTGGTCCCTGGTCACCTGAAAGCTGTGTCGTGACATTAGCTCTGACCGCTACCATTTTCTATGATCCATGTTGGATCCAATCTCTGCTCTGATGGGGCAATTGCAGCAGCTCAATCTGGAGGTGGCGGATTTATGTACAGTGGTTTCGCAGCAACTTGATACATCTGGTGTGAGACTCCCATGTCCACAACAAACCATAGTGGAGCCCAAGGTCGCATTACCTGATAGGTTCTCTGGGGGGCGTGACAAATTTGTTGTTTTCAGAGAGGCCTGTAAACTGTCCTCCAGGTTACGTCCGGTTTCCTCAGGCACAGAGGAGCAACTTGTGTGTGATAGTAATCTCGCTCTTTCAGGGGGACCCGCAAGCATGGACGTTTTCTCTCCCATCTGACTCTCAGTCGCTTCAGATGATGGAGGGATTTTTTCAGGCACTGGGCCTTATATATGATGACCCCGATCGCATCTACTTAGCTGATTCCACACTTCGCCAACTTCAGCAAGGAGACCGGCCAGCTGAGGAATATTGCTCTGAGTTCCAGAAGTGGGCCACAGATACCAAGGGGAAAGACCCCGCACTCCATAGTCTGTTCTGTGAGGGACTTACAGTACGGGTGAAGGATACCTTAGCTCTGTATGAGACTCCTGACTCCCTTGAGGCAGCCATGTCTCTGGCGATCCGAATTGATCGACCGTCTTTGACAGAGACATAGGGAGTCACCTCTAGGTGCGGGTGGTCCAGGGTCAAGGAAGGTCAGCATTGAGCCTACTGTGGAACCCATGCAGGTGGGTGTGGCATTCCACTCTGGTAAATTGTCTGTTGTCTGGCGTGAGGGTGTGTGTTTCTTTTGTGGTAAAAAGGGCCATTTCGTGGGCACATGTCCCTTCTGACCTCATAGTAAACCGCCGGAAAAATTTGATCACCCGGGTTGCAGGGAGGTTAGCAACCCAGGTGTACTTATCACCTCTGTGGGTAGGACACAGTTTTTTCTACCAGCCGTAATCCACATGGCTGGAATTAAAATGGACATATCTGCATTTCTGGACAGTGGAGCGGGATTTAATTTGATCAACGCTAGGTTCATCCAGGTTCAAGACCTCATCCCACATACTCTGTCCAGACCTATACCCATAATTGCCATGCACCCTGCCCCCTTGAGACTGAGGGCACTTTACGCAAGTCGTCCGAGACTTACAGCTTCAGGTGGGGGCTCTGCACACTGAGATGTTAGACTTATGTGCTAGAGGGTCTGCCCTCACCTGTGGCACTGGGACTTCCTTGGCTCGCTCCGCACAATCCTGTAATAGACTGGCAGACTCAGGAAGTAGTTAATTGGAGTGTGTATTGTCAAAGACAATGCTTGGGTACCCGGTTGGCTATGGTGGATACCTAGTCTGTGCCTAGTTAACTGTCAGATTTTGGTTACATGTTCTCTGAGCACAGGAGTCAAGAATTCCCTTCCCATCATCCTTAAAATTGCCCAATTAATCTCGTTCCTGGTGCCAACTGCCCAAAAGCAGACTCTATAATATCTCTGGTCCAGAGAGACAGGCCATGAAGGACAACATCACGGAAAGTCTGGCTAAGGATCATATCAGACCATCCTCATCCCCCATTGCCGCAGGGTTCTTTTTTGTAAAGAAAAATTAGGGGGTTACACCCTTGTCTGAATTTCCAGGAACTCAATACGATCACTGTACGTGATCCTTATTCGCTCCCTTTCACTCCAGACCTCTTTAACCAGATTGTAGGGGCAAAATGGTTCTCTAGATGGTCCTCAGGGGGCTTATAATCTCATACACATTAAAGAGGTGGATGAGTGGAAAACAGTGTTCAATACGACTGAGGAACACTGAGAATCTGGTAATGCCTTTTGGGTTGACTAACGCGCTCGCCGTCTTTCAAAACTTTATAAATGACATATTTAGTCACCTGGTAGGCAGATTCATTGCTATCTATCTGGATGACATAATAATTTATCCACCTGACCTTGAGTTACACCAGGTACATGTCAGGCAGGTTTTAAATATACTCCGAGAGAAATTATATGTCAAACCCAAGAAGTGTATGTTCTTGGTTGAGAAGATCCCTTTCCTAGGGTATGTGTTCTATTCCACTGGTTTTCAAATGGATCTGGGTAAAGTCCGGGCAGTATTGGATTGGAGTGTATGTTCTCGGTTGAGAAGATCCCTTTCCTAGGGTATGTGTTGTCTTCCACTGGTTTTCAAATGGATCCGGGTAAAGTCCGGGCGGTATTGGATTGGAATCATCCAGAGGATTTGAAGGTGTTACAAAGATTTTTAGGTTTTGCTAACTACTAAAGTTCATAAAACACTTTTCGGTAGTAGCCAAACCTCTTACAGATATGACCAGGAAAGGGATGGACTTCTCCAAGTGGTCCAGTCCTGCCAGGGAGGCATTTGAAACGTTGAAAAGGAGTTTTTCTTTGGCACTGATTCTTTTTCAGCCTGACATCTCACAGCCGTTTATTGTTGAGGTCGATGCGTCTGAGGTGGGAGTGGGGGCTGTATTGTCGTAGGGTGCATCTCCTGGTAATTGGCAACCATGTGCCTATTTTTCTATAAAAAAAACTGTCATTGTCTGAGAACAATTATGACATTGGTAACAGGAAATTCTTAGCTATCAAATGGGCTTTTGAGAAATGGCGTTATTTTTTTGTCGAGGGAGCAGTTCATCCAGTGATGGTAATCACTAGTGTTGAGCATTCCGATATCGCAAGTATCGGGTATCGGCCAATATTTGCTGTATCGGAATTCCGATACCGAGATCCGATACTTTTGTGGTATCGGGTATCGGTATCGAAACAACATTAATGTGTAAAACAAAGAATTAAAATAAAAAATATTGCTATACTCACCTCTCCGACGCAGCCTGGACCTCACCGAGGGAACCGGCAGCGTTCTTTGCTTAAAATGCGCGCGTTTCCTTCCTTCCATGACGTCACGGCTTGTGATTGGTCGCGTGCTGCCCATGTGGCCGCGACGCGACCAATCACAGCAAGCCGTGACGTAATTTTCAGGTCCTTCTAGGCATTCAGTATTTTAAAATTACGTTCCGGCTTTGTGATTGGTCGCGTCGCGGTCACATGGGCGACGCGACCAATCACAAGCCGTGACGTCACAGGAGGCAGGAAACGCGCGCATTTTTAAAATTACGTCACGGCTTGTGATTGGTCGCGTCGCCCATGTGGCCGCGACGCAACCAATCACAGCAAGCCGTGACGTAATTTCAGGTCCTTCAGGATTTTAAAATTACGTTCTGGCTTGTGATTGGTCGCATCGCGGTCACATGGGCGACGCGACCAATCACAAGCCGTGACGTCACGGGAGGCTGGACACGCGCGCATTTTAAAATGCGCGTGTGTCCAGCCTCCCGTGACATCACGGCTTGTGATTGGTCGCGTCGCCCATGTGACCGCGACGCGACCAATCACAAGCCAGAACGTAATTTTAAAATCCTGAAGGACCTGAAATTACGTCACGGCTTGCTGTGATTGGTTGCGTCGCGGCCACATGGGCGACACGACCAATCACAAGCCGTGACGTAATTTTAAAAATGCGCGCGTTTCCTGCCTCCTGTGACGTCACGGCTTGTGATTGGTCGCGTCGCCCATTTGACCGCGACGCGACCAATCACAAAGCCGGAACGTAATGTTTAAATCCTGAAGGACCTGAAATTACGTCACGGCTTGCTGTGATTGGTCGCGTCGCGGCCACATGGGCGGCACGCGACCAATCACAAGCCGGGACTTCACGTAAGGAAGTAAACGCGCAAATTTTAAGCAAACATCGCTGCCGGTTCCCTCGGTGAGGTGAGTATAGCAATATTTTTTATTTTAATTCTTTCTTTTACACATTAATATGGATCCCAGGGCCTGAAGGAGAGTTTCCTCTCCTTCAGACCCTGGGAACCATCAGGGATACCCTCCGATACTTGAGTCCCATTGACTTGTATTGGTATCGGGTATCGGTATCGGATTGGATCCGATACTTTGCCGGTATCGGCCGATACTTTCCGATACCGATACTTTCAAGTATCGGACGGTATCGCTCAACACTAGTAATCACAGATCATAAGAACCTGGTATACTTGGAATCAGCCAAACGTTTAACACCTTGACAGGCAAGATGGGCATTGTTCTTTACCAGGTTTAACTTTTTTGTCACTTATACTTATAGGCCGGGGAATAAAAACATTAAGCAGATGCCTTGTCCCATTGCTTTTTTGGGGCAGGAAATACTGTAAGTGTGAAACGGTACCTATTCTTTAAAAAGGGGTGTTTATGGCGTCTATATGCTCCGATCTGGAAAGAAAGGTTGTTGACGCTCAGGGGGACGCCCCTGCTGCCTGTCCACTTGGAAAACTGTTTGTTCCTGTAAATCTCCATCTCAGAGTCCTCAGTGAACGTCATGATTCTGTGATGGCCGGACATCCTGGTAATAAAGCCACCACTGATCTGCTTGATCTACATTTTTGGTGGCCAGGTGCTCATAAAAATGTCAGGGAGCCTGTAACCGCCTGCAGTGTCTGAGAGTATTCTAAGACCTCTCAAACTCGTTCATTGGGGGCTTTCCAACCTTTGGAGATTCCTAGCAGACCTTTGACTCATTTATTGGTTGATTTTTATCATGGATCTACCCGTGTCGGCAGGGAATACTGTAATTCTGGTGGTGGTAGATATAGTAAAATGTCTCATTTTATCGCTTTGCCAGCTTTACCGAATGCCAAATCCTTGGCACAAGTTTTCGTCAGGGAAATAATTAGATTACATCGCATCCCGACCGATATTGTTTCTGATCGGGGGGTGCAGTTTGTCTCCAAATTTTGGAAGCCATTTTGCACCCGACTGGGGATCCATTTGTCATTTTCTTCCACTTTTCACCCATAGTCTGATGGGCAGACTCAATAGGTTAACCAGAATCTAGAGACGTATCACAGGTGTTTTGTTTCTGAAAAACAGGAGGACTGGGTTACCTATTTACCATTAGCCAAATTCGCTGTAAATTATCATTGTCAGGAATCAACCGGTAAGTCCTCATTTTTCAGGGCATATGGGTTCCATCCTCAGTTTAGTTCTTTTAATGGTAATCGCCCTTCTGCATTACCGGAGGAGCAACAGTTTTCATCTTTCATTTCTATAATATGGCAGGGGGTTACGAATAATTTGAGGAACATGCAATCCAAATATGAGTGTGGCTGATCGGAGACATTTGGTTAGTCCGGACCTGTGTGTTGGTGACTTGGTGTGGTTATCCTCTAGGAACATCAAGCTGATGGTTCCATTTTGGAAACTGGATCCCAGGTTTATCGGTCCTTATAAGATCATAGCCATTGTCAATCCCGTAGCATTTCACCTTGCCTTACAGCCTACCTTTAGGATCCATAATGTATTTCATCGTTCTCTCCTCAAAAAATATGTGGCATCTTCTGTACCATAACCTCTACCACCATCTCCTGTCATTGTTGATGGTAATTTAGAGTTTCAGATTGTGAAAATTTTGGACTCTCGTCTTGTTCATCAGTCTCTTCAGTATCTGGTACATTGGAGGTGGTACGGTCCTGAGGAGTGGATGTGGGTACCAGCATCTGATGTTCATGAGGCCAGACTGATCCGGGCTTTTCACACGGAACACCCTGATAAGCCCGGTCCTGAGGTTCCGGAGGTCCCTCGTAGAAGAGGGGGTACTGTCACGGGGTTACTACAAAAGTGTGGAGCCAGAAGACCGCAGCGTCTTATTGCTCCTACTCCAATGCTGAGAAGAAGCACTTCTCCTTCACTTTAAATGTGTTTATTTCTTGTGGTAGAACAGAGGTTAATCAGCCATGTTGAAAATCTCTGTGCTCACAGCTGTTCTCAGTTAGCCACGCCTTTTCCCTTTATAATCTGGGATCTGTAACTAATCCTCATCAGAGATAGCAGTTGCTGCATGGCTAATGGTGGGTGAGGAGCACATATGAGAAGGAGAGTTGAAGGAGCTATTACTGACGGTTGCTGGGTTTGTATGCGTGGTAATTACTTTTCCTTCTCTGCTTTTGTTTATTCCCCTACCTTCACACCCTGGTGCATTCCTCCGTTACATGTGAGTAAATATTTTGTATGCCTGGAGTTTTTTGTTAACCCTTGTCCGTGTTGCCTTATTTGTCAGGTTGGTGTACTACGGTACACAGTAGCGCCCCCTCTTCCCTAGGTGGGGGAGGTGGACAGACGGAGGCCTAGCTTAGGAGATAAGGCAAGGGCGGAGGCCCCTGCATCTTCTCCATCTGAAGTATCTTGGGAAGCAGGGCGAGCTAGGGGACCTCCTAGTGTTAGGGAAGGAGCCCCGGTCCCGGGTCCCCCAACAGCTGTGTCTTTACAGGGTTTCTGTTGTCCTGGCAATTCAGGGGCTATGCCAATGTGACATGGCACCCTCAAACCATTCCAGCAAAATCTGAACTCCAATATGGCAAGTCTTCCCTTCAGAGCCCTGCCGTGCGCCCAAACAGTAGTTTTCTGGGGAATCAGCATACTCGGGAGAAATTGCACAGCAAATTGTATTATGCAATTTCTCATATTACCCTTATGAAAATGCAACACTTGGGGCTAAAAACATATTTGTCGGGAAAATGCGATTTTGTTTTTTTTATTATTTTCACGGCTCAACTTTATAAACTCCTGTGAAGCACCTGAGGGTTCAATGTGCTCACCACACATCTAGATCAGTTCCCTGAGGGGTCTAGTTTCCAAAATGGTGTCACTTGTGGGGGATTTTCACTGTTTAGGTACATCAGAGGCTCTCCAAACGCGACATGGCATCCGCCAATTGTTCTAGCAAATTTTGCATTCAAAACGTCAAACGGCGCACCTTCAATTCTGAGCTCTGCCGTGTGCCCAAACAGTGGTTTTCTCCCTCATGTGGGGTATTAGCATGCTCAGGAGAAATTACACAACAAATTTTGGGGTCCATTTTTTCCCTGTTACCCTTTATCAAAATTAAAAAAATTGGATCTGAAGTAAACTTTTTGTGAAAAAAAGTTAAATGTTCATTTTTTTTCCACATTCCAAAATTTCCTGTGAAGCACCTGAAGGGTTAATAAACTTCTTGAATGTGGTTTGAGCACCTTGAGGGTGCAGTTTTTAGAATGGTGTAGAATGGTGTCACTTTTGATTATCTGCTATCATATAGACCCCTCAAAGTGACTTCAAATGTGATGTAGTCCCTAAAAAAATGGTTTTGTAAATTTTGTTGGAAAAATGTGAAATCGCTAGTCAATTTTTAACTCTTATAATTTCCTAACAAAAAAATGTTGTTTCCAAAATTATGCTAATATAAAGTAGACATATGGGAAATGTTATTTATTAACCCCTTTATCCCATATGACGTACTATCCAGTCGAGATGACCTGGGACTTAATTCACAGTGACGGGATAGTACGTCATAGGTAGTGTTGAGCATTCCGATACCACAAGTATCGGTTATCGGCCGATACTTGCGGTATCGGAATTCCGATACTGAGTTCCGATATTTTTGTGATATCGGAAATCGGAATCGGAAGTTCCCAGTGTATGGTTCCCAGGGTCTGGAGGAGAGGAGACTCTCCTTCAGGCCCTGGGATCCATATTCATGTAAAAAATAAAGAATTAAAATAAAAAATATGGATATACTCACCCCTCCGGTGGACCCTGGACCTTACCGATGTAACCGGCAGCCTCCGTTCCTAAGAATGAGGAGTTTACGACCTGCGATGACGTCGCGGCTTGTGATTGGTCGCGTGAGCGGTCACATGAGCGGATACACAACAGATGCACATAGCCTCGACGGGTCAGTCAGAAAAACGGGCCCAGTGCACCTGTTTTTTACAATCTGCACAGGATCCATCATTTCAACATTTTGACTGATCCCGTGCAGATTGTATAAATGGAAGTGTGAAAGAAGCCTTAGATCCTACACAGGTGGACATCCTTTCAGCAAGCATGTGATTTATGAAGGGAATTGCTTGCACCAGAAATTTGTAGGGGCTTTATGGCAAAAAGGTACCCCACAAATAACAATTTTTAGTTATTTGATCCAGAGGCGTAGCTAGGGATTTGGTCCAGGGGGGGCGAAGCTTCTGAGTGGGCCCCTAACCAGGTAACCTTGATTACAACTCTGTGACGCACCCTAATAGTGGAGGAGAACCTCAGCAGATGACCGCGCTATTACTGAAGATAATCTCTATATAACGACCAACATGGATATTACTGCCATATGATCAGTGGTAAATACCAGCCCTACAGAACATATAAGAGATCACAGCACAGTTACAGATGGTGACTTACCGTTGACGTTCTTTATGATGGAATCGTCACTTTTCCCATCTTTTCCATCTGGCCCAGACCGACATGACAACTTCTTCCGGCATGGACTCAGCTGCAGGGAATACAACAAAGACACATTTCTCTTCTCACATTCCAGCCATCACCATCTATTCCCAACCTGCACAAACTCCTCATCCTGCTGATACCCCAACACTGAGCCGCTGCTGGCGTATGTGTCCCTATTACTGCCCCTGATACCCAGATACTGAGCTGCTGCTGCCGTATGTGTCCCTATTACTGCCCCTGATACCCCAATACTGAGCCGCTGCTGCCGTATGTGTCCCTATTACTGCCCCTGATACCCCAATACTGAGCCGCTGCTGCCGTATGTGTCCCTATTACTGCCCCTGATACCCCAATACTGAGCTGCTGCTGCCGTATGTGTCCCTATTACTGCCCCTGATACCCCAATACTGAGCCGCTGCTGCCGTATGTGTCCCTATTACTGCCCCTGATACCCCAATACTGAGCCTCTGCTGCCGTATGTGTCCCTATTACTGCACCTGATACCCCAATACTGAGCTGCTGCTGCCGTATGTGTCCTTATTACTGCACCTGATACCCCATTACTGAGCCGCTGCTGCCGTATGTGACCCTATTACTGCCCCTGATACACCAATACTGAGCTGCTGCTGCCGTATGTGTCCTTATTACTGCACCTGATACCCCAATACTGAGCCGCTGCTGCCGTATGTGTCCCTATTACTGTCCCTGATGCCCCAATACTGAGCTGCTGCTGCCGTATGTGTCCTTATTACTGCACCTGATACCCCATTGCTGAGCCGCTGCTGCCGTATGTGACCCTATTACTGCCCCTGATACACCAATACTGAGCCACTGCTGCCGTATGTGTCCCTATTACTGCCCCTGATACCCCAATACTGAGCCACTGCTGCCGTATGTGTCCCTATTACTGCCCCTGATACCCCAATACTGAGCCTCTGCTGCCGTATGTGACCCTATTACTGCACCTACTCTGTGGTTCTCTGTACCCTCTAAATTCTAAAGCACCCCTCTATAATATAGTAATGCCGGGTGCAAGTGCCGTAGAAATCAGAGCCCACATTTTGCCCCCTAGAAAATAATAATGCCCTCTGTGTGCCCCTTTGATAGTCACAGTAACCTGAGTTCCCCTATTACAATAACTGCCCACTTTACATTTAATAATGTCCTGAGTCTCCCCCCTGTACAGCTCCCCTATACACAGTATAATGCCCCCTAACTGTATAGTACCACCCACACAGTATACTGACCCGTTAGTAGCCTTCAAACTGTTTGATGGCTCCAACACTGTAATCCCCACACTGTATGATGGCCCCATAGATAACCTCCATATAGTATAATGTGCCAGATAGTCCTCAATATAGCACAAGGCAGCACCCCCATAGGCAGACCCTGTAGTATAAGGCAGCACCCCCCATGGGCAGATCCAGTAGAATACGGCAGCACCCCCCAAAGGCAGATCCTGTAGAATAAGGCAGCACTCCCCCCATAGGCAGATCCTGTAGAATAAGGCAGCACTCCCCCATAGGCAGATCCTGTAGAATAAGGCAGCACTCCCCCCCCCATAGGCAGATCCTGTAGAATAAGGCAGCACTCCCCCCTATAGGCAGATCCTGTGTATAAGGCAGCACTCCCCCCCCATAGGCAGATACAGCAGAATAAGGCAGCACTCCCCCCTTATACTCAGATCCTGTATATAAGGCAGCACTCCCCCCCTATAGGCAGATCCTGTGTATAAGGCAGCACTCCCCCCCCATAGGCAGATCCTGTATATAAAGCAGCACTCCCCCCTATAGGCAGATCCTGTATATAAGGCAGCACTCCCCCCTATAGGCAGATCCTGTATAAAAGGCAGCACTCCCCCCCTATAGGCAGATACTGTAGAATAAGGCAGCACTCCCCCCATAGGCAGATCCTGTATATAAGGCAACACTCCCCCCCATAGGCAGATCCTGTGTATAAGGCAGCACTCCCCCCTATAGGCAGATCCTGTATATAAGGCAGCATTCCCCCCCTATAGGCAGATCCTGTGTATAAGGCAGCACTCCCCCCCTACAGGCAGATCCTGTATATAAGGCAACACTCCCCCCCATAGGCAGATCCTGTGTATAAGGCAGCACTCCCCCCCTATAGGCAGATCCTGTATATAAGGCAGCATTCCCCTCCTATAGGCAGTTCCTGTGTATAAGGCAGCACTCCCCCCCTACAGGCAGATCCTGTATATAAGGCAGCACTCCCCCCCCTATAGGTAGATCCTGTGTATAAGGCAGCACTCCCCCCTATAGGCAGATCCTGTATATAAGGCAGCACTCCCCCCCTATAGGCAGATCCTGTATATAAGGCAGCACTCCCCCCCTATAGGTAGATCCTGTGTATAAGGCAGCACTCCCCCCTATAGGCAGATCCTGTATATAAGGCAGCACTCCCCCCCTATAGGCAGATCCTGTATATAAGGCAGCACTCCCCCCTATAGGCAGATCCTGTGTATAAGGCAGCACTCCCCCCCCTACAGGCAGATCCTGTGTATAAGGCAGCACTCCCCCCCTATAGGCAGATACTGTAGAATAAGGCACCCCCCCAGGCAGATCAAGCAGCCCCCATATAAAACACAGTAAAGAAATACTCACCTCTCTTCCTCCTTGTTCCAGCGGCGCTCCCTGCTCCCGCTCATCTGACAGCGGGCGCTGTGCGGTGATGTCATCGCGCCCGCTGTCAGACGGTGTGGGGGATGATGGGAGGAGCGCAGCGCTCCTTCCCTCATCACTGCGGTGAGCTGTATTGGATAGATGCCGATACAGCTCACCGTGCAATGACGGGCGGGGGGCCCACTGCTGGCACCGGGCCCCCCCCGCCTGCTCAGGGGCCCCATAGCGGCAGAGCAGGGGATCGATTCTCCCTGCTCTGCCGCAGAATGTAACTGTATCGGCGCGCTGCGAGCGCCGATACAGTTACAGTAGCGTAGCTCCGGGTGGGCCCCCTCAGAGCGCGGGGCCCGGGGCGACCGCCCCCTCTGCCCCCCCGGTAGCTACGCTACTGATTTGATCCCATAAATGTAATTTATGCCTATATTTTTCTCACTTCACTATATCAGCTTAGACTATTTAGTGCTGATGCATCACACACAAATCGGATTAGAAAAATATTTAAACATCGGTTGTAATGTAACAAAAGAGGCAAAAAGCTAAGGGGGTAAATACTTTTGCCAGTCGCTGTAGATCTGAGCAGGATTCAGCTAGTCATTCTGGAATCACTTGATGTCATAGACCTAATGGAATAGAGAAGAATTAACTGGGTAGAAAGGCAAAATGAGAAATTGCAAGTGCATAGAGCCATATAATATGATGACTGCAATTTATTAAGAGGATACAAACTTTGATTGGAGTGCTTCTTTATTGCTTTTATTTCTGGTGTACAAAATAATTTTCAGATGTGAACTCAATAGAAACATAATTCATGAAGACAAATTTCAGAACTGCCACCTTCCAACAATGGTCAAACGTACAGTGTTGTTTGACATTTGCTGCTAGCATCCATTACATTACTAGTATTGTCATGACAGGTTGATAATTTATGATTCTTCATCCAGAAGCTTCTCTGGAATTATAGGACGTCACAACACTCACTACCAGTCTATGGCTTAAACATTTGTTTTGTAGCTGTGTGAACAACCTCAGGGTTTTAGTTCTGCTTCGTGGATCATGTGTGATAAAATAGAAGATTAAGAGGTAATAGACAGAGTCACAAAAATGAGCTTTCCTTCATTCATTGCTTCAGGAACTTGTATTCTCCAATTGTGACCTCCTGCAGGAGAACAGCCTGGGAAAAGAGGATTGAATAACACCTGCATCTGCATTGAAAGTCATGACATTTCAGGAAAGCCTGTGGAGGGAAGCAACATCAAATGTTACCAGAATACAAAGTTGGAAGACTGTGTCTTACCTCCTCACATTCCACTGCTTCTTGACTGACCATTAACCCTCTAACTCCCGCCATGAGTTTTCATTCTCTGAAATACCTGTTAGGAAAGCAAATACTTATAAAGGTGTTCTTTATCATGGCAAGCCCCTCACTTCAGGTCCCCGGTTTTAGAACCCTTCATATTGTTACGTAGCATTCTACTACACAATGTGTAGGCATTTCTGGCAATAAATAATACAATGGCTACTTTATTATAATAATTGACCAAGACTCAAAAGAAAAATAAAGTTGCTAAAAAAATTTAATACCAAAGTGATCTGGGACATAAGTTGGCATACGTGCAATGTGGTAGAAGCAAGGCGGTGAGCAGCACTATCCTGCTCTGCACTTATTAACATTGAGGTCGGCTGACACAACGTGAGGTTTTAATACTAGAGACATGTTAGGAAATTCCTGAATGGGTATACCTTGTCATGGTGGGATGGCTTTTATACTTTTTTGATAAGGGTAATGTCAACTAAGTATCCTACATTATTTTCATGTACTGCTGCTGTTTATTTGTTTGCTTACCATAGGGTATATGCTCAGTTTGATTATTTTGGGTGTTTTGTCTACCCATAGTGTAAATGTGCTCTTATGCATTGCACATATACCAACTTATGCTTCAACTCATTTCTTTGGATTTGCTTTATTTTCTTGTACTCTGTACAGACAGGGGTATACACCCCTTTTTGAGCTGGACATTTGTCTGTGTGGTTTCCTGTGGACAGGTGACTGAAGAGTCGGGGCCCCTATCGTGGCTTGCCCTTATTCACATTGGGGGCGGTTAACCCAAGGTGAGGTTTTAATACAAGAGACAGGCTAAAACCTTCCCAACTGGATATATCTTGTCACAGTGGGATGGCTTTTATGCTTTTTATCAGGGTAGCTTAACGAAGTACCCTATGTCATTTACATGTACAGTAGTGTTCAATATAATAGCAGTGTGTTCAAAAACACGAGTAAATCACAAAATCTTTATACCAGCTTTTATTTCCAGCATTGGGAACATTGCACACTGTTTGCTAATTGAAAACATGAAGAGGAATGTATATAATTTTAACTACTTTACAGAAAATAACAAAAAATGAACAGTGGGCTGATCTCACAAAATTAGAATATCTTCAAAAAGTTAATTTATTTCAGTTCTTCAATACAAAAAGTGAAACTCATATATAGAGTCATTACAAACAGTGATCTTTCAAGTGTTTATTTATGTTAATGTTGAGGATTATGGCTCACAGCCAATGAAGACCCAAAAATCTTTATCTCAGTAAATTAAAAAAATACTTTACACTGCTTGAAAATGTTGGCCTACTGAAATGTATGTTCAATAAATGCATTCAATACTTGGTCATGGCTCCTTTTGCATCATTACTGCATCAATGTGTCGTGGCATGGAGGCGATCAGCCTGTGGCACTGCTAAGGTGTTATGGAAGCCCAGGTTGCTTTGATAGCAGCCTTCAGCTTGTATGCTTTATTGGGTCTGGTGTCTATCATCTTCTTCTTGACAATACCCCATAGATTCTCTATGGGGTTAAGGTCAGTGGAGCTTGCTAGCCAATCAACCACAGTGATACTGTTGTTTTTAAACCATGTATTGGTACTTTTGGCAGTGTGGACAGGTGTCAAGTCCTACTGCAGAATGAAATTTCCATCTCCAAGAAGCTTGTCGGCAGAGGGAAGCATGAAGTGCTCTAAAATTTCCTGATAGACAGTTGTGCTGACATTGATCTTGATAAAACACAGTGGACCTACAACAGCAGATGACATGGCTCCCCAAACCATCACTGATTGTGGAAACTTCACACTAGACCTCAAGCAGCTTGGATTGCGTGCCTCTCCACTCTTCCTCCAGAATCTGGGACCTTGATTTCCAAATGAAATGCAAAATTTACATATTTTCATCTGAAAACAACACCTTGGACCACTGAGCAACAGTCCAGTTATTTTTCTCCTTGGCCCAGGTAAGACAATTCTGGCATTGCCTACTGGTCATGAGTGGCTTGACACAAAGAATGCTACACTTATAGCCCATGTCCTGGATAAGTCTGTGTGTGGTGGCTCTTGAAGCAATGATTCCAGCAGCAGTCCACTCCTTGTGAATCTCCCAAAAATTTTTGAATGGCCTTTTCTTAATAATCCTTTCAGGACTGCGGTTATCCCAGTTGCTTGTGCACCTTTTTCTACCTCACTTTTTCCTTCCACTCAACTTTCCATTAATATGCTTGGATACAGCACTCTGTGAACAGCCAGATTCTTTAGCAATGACCTTTTGTGGTTTGACCTCCTTGTGGAGTGTGTCAATGACTGCCTTCTGGACATCTGTCGAGTCAGCAGTCTTCCCCATGATTGTGGAGCTTACTAAAACAGACTAAGGGACCTTTTTAAATGCTTAGGAAGCCTTTGCAGGTGTTTTTTGTTAATTATTCTAATTTACTTAGATAATGACTTTTGGGTTTTTATTGGCTGTAAGCCATAATCATCAACATTAACAGAAATAAACATTTGAAATAGATAACTCTTTTTATAATGACTCTATATAATATATGACTTTCACTTTTTGTATTGAAGAGCTGAAATAAATTAACTTTTTGAAGATATTCTAATTTTGTGAGAAGCACCTGTATGTTACATAGAGTCAACCAACTTCTGGCACATGTCAACTGTTGTTCGCTGTAGAGCGGTCTGTGTGACAGCTCTCCAGCGACCACACAGTGATGCTGCAGTGATCGGCATCGTTGTCTGTATCGCTGCAGCGTCGCTTAGTGTGAAGGTACCTTAGGTCTCAGTGATGATAAGATTATGCAGCTGGGCAGATGGGACTCTAGAAGATTCAAATTATATATTCATCCAGATCTCTATGTTTATTAGAGGGGACGGGAAGAAAAACATTTGACTCGAACAAAGAAGACCCAGGAAAACATACTCAGAAGGTAGGTAAGAACATTTCTAAAACAATCCGCAGTGAGGAGATTGGAACAAAACAAAATCCTCTAAACTGCATGCTCGCAAATGCCAGAAGCCTGACAAACAAGATGGAAGAACTAGAAGCAGAAATATCTACAGGTAACTTTGACATAGTGGGAATAACCGAGACATGGTTAGATGAAAGCTATGACTGGGCAGTTAACTTACAGGGTTACAGTCTGTTTAGAAAGGATCGTAAAAATCGGAGAGGAGGAGGGGTTTGTCTCTATGTAAAGTCTTGTCTAAAGTCCACTTTAAGGGAGGATATCAGCGAAGGGAATGAGGATGTCGAGTCCATATGGGTCGAAATTCATGGAGGGAAAAATGGTAACAAAATTCTCATTGGGGTCTGTTACAAACCCCCAAATATAACAGAAATCATGGAAAGTCTCCTTCTAAAGCAGATAGATGAAGCTGCAACCCATAATGAGGTCCTGGTTATAGGGGACTTTAACTACCCGGATATTAACTGGGAAACAGAAACCTGTGAAACCCATAAAGGCAACAGGTTTCTGCTAATAACCAAGAAAAATTATCTTTCACAATTGGTGCAGAATCCAACCAGAGGAGCAGCACTTTTAGACCTAATACTATCTAATAGACCTGACAGAATAACAAATCTGCAGGTGGTCGGGCGTCTAGGAAATAGCGACCACAATATTGTACAGTTTCACCTGTCTTTCACTAGGGGGACTTGTCAGGGAGTCACAAAAACACTGAACTTTAGGAAGGCAAAGTTTGACCAGCTTAGAGATGCCCTTAATCTGGTAGACTGGGACAATATCCTCAGAAATAAGAATACAGATAATAAATGGAAAATGTTTAAGAACATCCTAAATAGGCACTGTAAGCGGTTTATACCTTGTGGGAATAAAAGGACTAGAAATAGGAAAAACCCAATGTGGCTAAACAAAGAAGTAAGACAGGCAATTAACAGTAAAAAGAAAGCATTTGCACTACTAAAGCAGGATGGCACCATTGAAGCTCTAAAAAACTATAGGGAGAAAAATACTTTATCTAAAAAACTAACTAAAGCTGCCAAAAAGGAAACAGAGAAGCACATTGCTAAGGAGAGTAAAACTAATCCCAAACTGTTCTTCAACTATATCAATAGTAAAAGAATAAAAACTGAAAATGTAGGCCCCTTAAAAAATAGTGAGGAAAGAATGGTTGTAGATGACGAGGAAAAAGCTAACATATTAAACACCTTCTTCTCCACGGTATTCACGGTGGAAAATGAAATGCTAGGTGAAATCCCAAGAAACAATGAAAACCCTATATTAAGGGTCACCAATCTAACCCAAGAAGAGGTGCGAAACCGGCTAAATAAGATTAAAATAGATAAATCTCCGGGTCCGGATGGCATACACCCACGAGTACTAAGAGAACTAAGTAATGTAATAGATAAACCATTATTTCTTATTTTTAGGGACTCTATAGCGACGGGGTCTGTTCCGCAGGACTGGCGCATAGCAAATGTGGTGCCAATATTCAAAAAGGGCTCTAAAAGTGAACCTGGAAATTATAGGCCAGTAAGTCTAACCTCTACTGTTGGTAAAATATTTGAAGGGTTTCTGAAGGATGTTATTCTGGATTATCTCAATGAGAATAACTGTTTAACTCCATATCAGCATGGGTTTATGAGAAATCGCTCCTGTCAAACCAATCTAATCAGTTTTTATGAAGAGGTAAGCTATAGGCTGGACCACGGTGAGTCATTGGACGTGGTATATCTCGATTTTTCCAAAGCATTTGATACCGTGCCGCACAAGAGGTTGGTACACAAAATGAGAATACTTGGTCTGGGGGAAAATGTGTGTAAATGGGTTAGTAACTGGCTTAGTGATAGAAAGCAGAGGGTGGTTATAAATGGTATAGTCTCTAACTGGGTCGCTGTGACCAGTGGGGTACCGCATGGGTCGGTATTGGGAGCTGTTCTCTTCAACATATTCATTAATGATCTGGTAGAAGGTTTACACAGTAAAATATTGATATTTGCAGATGATACAAAACTGTGTAAAGCAGTTAATACAAGAGAAGATAGTATTCTGCTACAGATGGATCTGGATAAGTTGGAAACTTGGGCTGAAAGGTGGCAGATGAGGTTTAACAATGATAAATGTAAGGTTATACACATGGGAAGAAGGAATCAATATCACCATTACACACTGAACGGGAAACCACTGGGTAAATCTGACAGGGAGAAGGACTTGGGGATCCTAGTTAATGATAAACTTACCTGGAGCAGCCAGTGCCAGGCAGCAGCTGCCAAGGCAAACAGGATCATGGGGTGCATTAAAAGAGGTCTGGATACACATGATGAGAGCATTATACTGCCTCTGTACAAATCCCTAGTTAGACCGCACATGGAGTACTGTGTCCAGTTTTGGGCACCGGTGCTCAAGAAGGATATAATGGAACTAGAGAGAGTACAAAGGAGGGCAACAAAATTAATAAAGGGGATGGGAGAACTACAATACCCAGATAGATTAGCGAAATTAGGATTATTTAGTCTAGAAAAAAGACGACTGAGGGGCGATCTAATAACCATGTATAAGTATATAAGGGGACAATACAAATATCTCGCTGAGGATCTGTTTATACCAAGGAAGGTGACGGGCACAAGGGGGCATTCTTTGCGTCTGGAGGAGAGAAGGTTTTTCCACCAAAATAGAAGAGGATTCTTTACTGTTAGGGCAGTGAGAATCTGGAATTGAGGAGGTGGTGTTGGCGAACTCAGTTGAGGGGTTCAAGAGAGGCCTGGATGTCTTCCTGGAGCAGAACAATATTGTATCATACAATTATTAGGTTCTGTAGAAGGACGTAGATCTGGGGATTTATTATGATGGAATATAGGCTGAACTGGATGGACAAATGTCTTTTTTCGGCCTTACTAACTATGCAACTATGTATCTATGTAACTGTTATTCCAGCCCAGGGTGCTTGGACTACATCCCACAATTTTTTGGCATTTGCTGACTTTGCCTCAGAAACGGCATTTTTTATGTCACCCCACAAGTGTTCTACCAGATTAAGGTCTAGGGATTGGGCTGGCCGCTCCATAACCTCAATATTGTTGAACTGGAACCAAGGTTTTGCTTGTTTACTGGTGTATTTAGGGTCGTTGTCTTGTTGAAACACCCATTTCAAGGGCATATCCTCTTCAGCGTAAGGCAACATGATCTCTTCAATTATTTTAATATATGCAAACTTGTCCATGATCCCTGGTATGCAGTAAATAGATCTGGCACCACAGTTAGAGAAACGTACCCATATCGTGATGCCTGCACCACCATGCTTCACTGTATTCAGAGTATACTGTGGCTTGAATTGAGAGTTTGGGGTTCGTCTGATGAACTGTCTGCAGCCCTTGGACACAAAAAGAACAATTTTACTTTCATGGGTCCACAAAATGTTTCTCCATTTCTTTTGGCAAGTTATTATTATTATTATTATTATTATTATTATTTATTGTTATAGCGCCATTTATTCCATGGCGCTTTACAAGTGAGGAGGGGTATACATAATAAAAACAAGTACAATAATCTTGAACAATACAAGTCATAACTGGTACAGTAGGAGAGAGGACCCTGCCCGTGAAGGCTCACAATCTACAAGGGATGGGTGAGAATACAGTAGGTGAGGATAGAGCTGATCGTGCAGCGGTTGGTTGATCGGTGGTTACTGCAGGTTGTAGGCTTGTCGGAAGAGGTGGGTCTTCAGATTCTTTTTGAAAGTTTCGATGGTGGGCGAGAGTCTGATGTGTTGTGGTAGAGGGTTCCAGAGTAGGGGTGATACGCGAGAGAAATCTTGTATACGATTGTGGGAAGAGGAGATAAGAGGGGAGTAGAGAAGGAGATCTTGTGAGGATCGGAGGTTGTGTGTAGGAAAGTACCGGGAGATGAGGTCACAGATGTAAGGAGGAGACAGGTTGTGGATGGCTTTGTACGTCATGGTTAGGGTTTTGTACTGGAGTCTCTGGGCAATGGGGAGCCAGTGAAGGGATTGACAGAGGGGAGAGGCCGGAGAATAGCGGGGGGACAGGTGGATTAGTCGGGCAGCAGAGTTTAGAATAGATTGGAGGGGTGCGAGAGTGTTTGAGGGGAGGCCACAGAGCAAGAGGTTGCAGTAGTCAAGGTGAGAGATGATGAGGGCATGGACTAGGGTTTTTGCAGATTCTTGGTTGAGAAATGAACGGATTCGTGCAATATTTTTGAGTTGAAGTCGGCAGGAAGTGGAAAGGGCTTGGATATGTGGTTTGAAGGAGAGATCAGCGTCAAGGATAACCCCGAGGCAGCGAGCTTGTGGGACTGGGGAGAGTGGGCAGCCATTTACTGTAATGGATAGGTTTGTTGGGGGGGTCACGTGAGATGGGGGAAAGATGATGAATTCTGTTTTGTCCATGTTAAGTTTCAGAAATCTAGCGGAGAAGAAGGATGAAATAGTGGACAGACATTGAGGGATTCTGGTTAGTAGGGAGGTGATATCTGGTCCAGAGATGTAGATCTGTGTGTCATCAGCATACAGGTGATACTGAAAGCCATGAGATTCTATGAGCTGTCCCAGGCCAAAGGTGTAAATGGAGAAGAGCAGGGGCCCAAGGACTGAACCTTGTGAGACTCCGACAGATAGGGGGTGAGGTGAGGAGGTGGTGTGTGAGTGGGAGACGCTGAATGTCCGGTCTGTTAGGTATGATGAGATCCAGGATAGGGCCAAGTCTGTGATGCCAAGGGATGAGAGGGTCTGTAATAATAGGGAATGGTCCACTGTGTCAAAGGCAGCCGACAAAGTTGATGTGTTCTTTAGCAAATTGTATTCACTTCAGTACGTCTTTTTTTTAACAGTGGGACTTTGTGGGTACTTCAAGCTAAAAAAATTAGCTTCACACAGTTGTCTTCTAACTGTCACAGTCCTCACAGGTAACTTGAGACTGTCTTTGATCATCCTGGAGCTGATCATCGGCTGAGCCTTTCCCATTCTTGATATCCTTCCAATCATTCGGATGGTAGTCTTCCTTTTCTTCCATGTTTCTCTGGCTTTCCATTTTAAAGCATTGGAGATCATTTTAGCTGAACAGCCGATCATTGTCTGCACTTCTTTATAAGTTTTACCCTCTCCAATCAACTTTTTAATCAAAGTACGCTGTTCTTCTGAACAATGTTTTGAACGACCCGTATTTCTCCGGCTTTCAAGAAGAAATGCATGTGCAACATGTCCTGGCTTCACCCTTAAATAAGGACCACCTAATTCACACCTGTTTCTTCACAGAATGATTGACCTCACTTAACTCCACACTGTTATTATTTTGAACAGACCCAAGTTCAATTATTTATTCTAATACAAGGACTCAAAAACCTGCAGATCATGAATGTGGAGTCTGTTGGTTTTCATAGAATCTATTGCACTAACTGGTAAATTGTTTGACATGTGATAATATCATGTTTACCAAACCCAGTGATTAATCTGGTTAGTCATATTGGACTGCTATTAATTTGAACACTACTGTACTATTGCTGTTTACTTGTTTGTCACCATAGGGTAGGGTATACATGGGCAGCACAATGGCTCAGTGGTTAGCATTGTAGCCTTGCAGCAGTTTGAATGTTTTCGCTGTGTCTGCATGGGTTTCTTCACATACTCCAAAGACATACTGATAGGGAATTCAGATTGTGAGCACCATAGGGAACATTAGTGATGATGTCTGTAAAGCACTGCAGAATATGATGAAGCTATTTGTTATGTTACATGTTAGGGCATGTTAGGTTAGGCTATGGGTTGAACTAGGTGGACTTAAAGTCTTCCTTCAACCTTAATAACTGTGTTACTATGTATATAAGCAAAGCCTAATAATTATTTTGCCAGTAGGTATCACTCCATCTTCTTATATTCAAATGCATTTCTGCTGTTTCACCTGTATGCAGGAAATAGGATTGAGGGGCACAGTGGAAGCTGATTGACAAGCAAGCAAATAAAATCCTACATTGCCAAACCTTAAATTTGGCAAGTGGAATCTGCACCCATTGACGTTGCATTTTCGATCGACAAGACTCTAACATCGATGAGCAGTTTCACACTAAAAGCCGCTGTTACTAAATAGATAAGGATGGCGGAAAAGCTCTTCAGCTCTAAGTGACTTATGAAGCAGAATGAATAAAAACCTTTTGCATACATTTTTACAAGTAATTCATGCTGCCAGTTCCTGCCAAATCGAGGAGAAGCCACTCATTGCACACAAAGCTGTCCCTTTTATTTAAACTTTTATATAATATTTGAAGTTCTTGTAGACATTATAAGAAAATTCTATGAATTGTTCCTTGCTGAGTAATACCTTTTTAAACCATTTTTACAAGAATCAAAAATAGTAAAAACATTAGTTATTAATCTAAATATTGATATGACGTACAATTGCTAATCACGATAAAGAAAAAGTAATTCTGATGGTACTACAATAGTTTATTCTTACTGCATTTTTACACTAAGCAAATAATAAAAAGTCTTCTAATTTGCTGTAATATGATCGAAG
This sequence comes from Ranitomeya variabilis, assembly GCF_051348905.1. Classification (NCBI taxonomy): domain Eukaryota; kingdom Metazoa; phylum Chordata; class Amphibia; order Anura; family Dendrobatidae; genus Ranitomeya; species Ranitomeya variabilis. The sequence continues at coordinate 636,458,871 of NC_135232.1, forward strand.
AACACCAAGTAGTTGGAGGAGAGGATGTGTAAAAGGAAGAGGAAGGCCCTACCAATAGGGAATGAGGGATGGTTGCCACCTGAGCTCAACACTGAGCTTGTCCCTGCACTCCCCTAATGCCCTAAGTGGGTCCTTCTCCCCACTGCCATCAGGAAACTCATCTCTCGCTGTCACCTCACTCTACCCTGGCTAGTGCACTGGCCGGCAAGGGCGCTAGCCTCACCACTGCAGATGGTACAACACAGGGGACAGTGACAAACACGAGACTGATGAGGTATAAACACAACACTTAGCTTCCAAGCTGCTGCTACAACCTCCACTCAGTTTAGGATACGAAACCTGGACCTCAAACAGCTGATACACGTTGGCACCAGAGAGCTCCTCACACATCGGCTGGTCTCCAGAGAAACTCTATCACCAACAGTCAGCCCCAGAGAAACTCTATCACCAACAGTCAGCTGATTTATCAGGTGACCATTTAAAGAATGGTGGAAGTGGTCACCACCCACATCAGCTGACCTAGCAACTCTGCAGTTACAGCGAGGGAAACTGACATTAACCCCCGCTGGCCTGAATAGGAAAATAGCTACATTTATTTTATAGAGGAACCAGAGCTGCCATACATCCAAAAATGGATGGTGACAAGAATGGTCACATCCACTGATCTCCTCCTATATTAGTCCGTTACACCCTATATTCAATAACAACTCAAAATCAGTAAAACTGAAAGGGAAACATTAACTCAGACTAATGTTTCATACATTGGGGCAGCACAGTGGTTCAGTGGTTAGCACTGCAGCCTTGCAGAGCTGGGGCCCTGGGTTCAAATCCCACCAAGGTCACTGTCTGCAAGAAGTTAGTATATTCTCCCCATTATTGCGTGGTTTTCCTCAAGTTTCCCCCAACACTCCAAAGACATACTGATAGGTCATTTATACTGTGAGCCCCAATGATGACAGTGTTGATAATGCATGTGAAGTGCTGCAGAATATGATAGTGCTATATAAGCAATGCATAATATGTAATAAAAGTCTGCACCATAATAAGCAATATACTGTAGAATAAAACAGACAGATACAATAAATGAAGGTGGATGAACGCAGTGCAAAAATTATGATGTAAATATATAGTAAAGACTGACCTGGACAAAATAATTAATCAGAAGATCCTATAGTAAGTAATAATGGCTGTCTTCTGGCGCCTTGACCATGCAGCCAATTTTTCTTCAAGTGTCTCCTTATTATGCATCTTGAAACAGCCACACCACTAGTTTTCATAGAGTCCAGTATTTCAGCTGATGTTATTTGTGGGTTTTTCTTTGCATCCCGAACAATTTTCCTGGCAGTTGTGGACGATATTTTTCTTGGTCTACCTAACTGTGATTTTGATTTTACAGAGCCCCTGATTTTCCATTTGTTAATCACAGTTTGAACGCTGCTGACTGGCATTATCAATTCCTTGGATATCTTTTTGTATCCCTTTCCTGTTTTATGCAGTTCAACTACCTTTTCCCAATAATCCATTGACAATTCTTTTGCTTCCCCATGACTCACAATCCAGAAACGTCAGTGGCTGGATGAAAGATGCAAAAGTCTATCTGGATCCCAGAAACTCACTCAGCTTTTATGCACACACAATGATTACAAACAAACAGGTCACAGGTGAGGATGGTACCTTTAGTAGCCATTCAAACTCATTTGTGTCAACTTCTGTGCATGTTATCAGGCCAAAATCACCAGGGAATGTGAACTTTTGATCAGGGTCATTTGGATGTTTTGGGTTCACATTATGATTTAAAAAGAGAAAAAACAGTAGTTTGACAATAAATGGCTTCTCCCAACCACCATGAGTGGTGAAAATGTTTTGGTGTTATCATTCATATTCTCTGAAAAAAGGCCATGAAAGCAAAAATTCTGCTGGGGTATGTAAACTTTTGAGCACAATTGTTGATAAATGGATATGTTTATGGTTTGTCATGCGACAACTTCTGCTTGCAACAAAATTGATGGTTGGTAGTTCCGGTGATGTAATCATGGATTGATGATGGTTCTAATAATGTATTCATCACCAGAACCATCATCCATATATAAATACAAAACCAAAATCATCATCAGTACTTAAATAGAACACCAGAGTTATCTATAGTACATGAATACAGCACCAAAACCATCATCAGTAAATAAATACATCAACAGAACTACCTCTAGTACATGAATATGTCACCAGAACCACCATCAGTACATGAAGGCATCAGCAGTACCACAATCAGTACATTAATACATCACAAGAACCATAATAACTGCAGGAATCCATCACCAGAACCACCATAAGTACTTGAATAAAAGAACTAAGCTTAGTACAGCAATTACAATGTCAAGTTGGCCCCATTCACATTTGTATCACATAAACCTATAACTCTCAGTATGTCCTTAACAATGGTAAGGAGATACTGGGAGGCTGCGGACAATATATGAACCACAGGACTGATGATGCACCGGCAAGGTCACACACAAACATTTACATCCAGGTACTTAATAGCATCTCTGATTGAGTCGTTTCTTTTCATCTCCATCTTGTCCTGACACCATGATGGCTTTTCACATCCACAGCTCTTCTCTGCAGTCTTCCATCTTGACCCGTCTTCTGCAGCACATCCCAACACAGTGCCCTTAAAATTAAGAGAGTTATTAAAATGCCCTCTGCACAAAAATATCTGTCCATACTATGCCATAAATAAACCTCTTATGGTATATGACCTTCACACTGTCCACCTTAAGAGCTATAACCACCACACTATCTGCCATTATCAGCTATAACTGCCACACTGTGTGCCCTTATGAACTACAGCCTATACCATGGATGTCCTCTCTTCAATGTTTTCCCTTATACACACTATATTTCCACACTGTTCCCCCACTATGCTAACCTTGTTTTCAATCTGTGCCCCCTCTTCACACTATGCCCCCATACTGTCCACCACACTGCTCTTTCCAAACAGTACTCCCTACTCGCATGGTATGGTGGTAGCTATAGCAACCAATATAGAATTATGTCCACCACAGCCCACCCATTATATAATATGGTCACCACAGCCCTCTCATTAAAAAACATGGTCACCACCACAGCCCCTTTATTCAGTATGATGGCCTTCAGTTCCCAATACAGTATAATGTCCTCCACAGCCATTTATAAACGGTATAAAGTCACTCACAACACCACACACAGTATATCCACCGCAGCCTCCTATCCAGTATGGTCACCACAGACTCCTATACAGTATAATGTCCCCCACAGGTCCTCATATAATGTTACCCCCCAGCCCTTCATATCAGGTTCCCCTGCAGCACCTTATTTCATGTTCCCCACAGCCTCTCATATCAGCTCATTACCCCCCCAAATAATATAAGAAAAAAGAAAACTTATACTCAACTAATACCTGAACACCGCAGCCGCTGTCTCCTATTTTATGAAGCATAGCAGTGGGCGCTGGACAGCGCGATGATGTCATTGCATCACACCATCCGACATCCCCTGGGTGTGCCGTCTCCAATAGGGCACAGGGAGGAAGTGGCCTGCATTCTGCTGGAGTTCCCGGCTGAGCAGAGGGGTGATTAGAGCTTCACTGCTCCTGTTCTGGCGGCACTCACAGCAATTGTATTTGCATCTGACAGACGCAAATACAATTGAGTGCAGGGAAGGAACAACAGCCGGAGCACAGGCAAAGAGAGGGTAAGCAGTTTCAGTGACTCACTGACACTGCTCACTGTGCTTGTGCACTGGCCATCACTGTCCTAAGGTGCCTACCCTGACTACAACCTTAATGTTCATCGCTAAGCTTCTGTCATCCTCCATATTTCCGGTAATAGAGATCTAGCTACAGAAAATGGAAGTCCAAAAAATTAGAGGCAGCACACCGTTATGGATAAAGATTTGAAGGTGTTCAAATTTTAATAGCCCATCATGGTGACGTTTCAGCTCATAGAGAGCCTTTCTCAAGCCTTTTAAAAGGTCTAATATAGTGAAAAGTTGAAAACTTTATTGAAAATAGTACATCAACAAACAGATAAATGGGGGAAAAATGCATAAGTGCTTAAAAAATTGCTAAGATGTAGGAATATATGCGGGTGCTCTCATAGAATCACATTTACAGTCATCAGAAAATAGACATAAATACAAATAGTAGTACCAAGAGACCAATGGCCCCAAGTGTATGCAATGTTATATATAGTACTGGGTAAAGAAAAGCAAAGTATGGCTACAAAGAATATTACAATAGAAAAGTAAACTTAATAATAAGAGCCAAATGCAAGGAATCTTACCCAAAAGATAGAACAAGGGGACACCGCGGCACCTGCTTCCACCCCAACGCGCGTTTCGGCAATGCTTTCGTCAGGGGATTCTTATTATTATGTTTACTTTTCTTTTGTAATATTCTTTGTATCCTACTTTTTATTATAGACACATGTCTATGTAGAGTGTTTGAAGGATTGATTTTTTTTTAAATATACTAGTAATACTAGTAGTCTGTATCTATCTTGGAGACACTTGTAAAATATATGGTTTGATAATGCTTGATTGGAATTTGTGCCTTCTTTTTCTATGTCTTATAAGGTTGGTCCCAATTCTCTAAGCATATACAATTTATTTCTTTGGGACATACCCTGACTTATAGTATAAACAGTACACACAATACGTTGAATCAAATTTGAATTTATTTAAATGCATATTGTGACTTTGTTGACTGCACATATTTTTAACTTTAAATTATTTTGTGTGGTCCGTTAATTTAACAATGTACAGATTTTTTGATCAGAGTTGAATTTACTGGTAACCCTAGTGGGACGCTGAAAAACCAAACATTCACAACACTTTAGTAATGTCTGGGTAGAATAGAAATAGGTCAGAGCCTACCAGGGACAGATGAGGAGCGGGGCACCAGTTGCACATTTATTAGGGTGCCAACCTCAGCCGCTTAGGACATTTTCAGTTTTTGGGTCGTTGTCACATTTTTTCATGGACACCTATCTATCTTTAGTAGACCATAAAAGAAAGTCAGATTATTTTTTATTAAGTTCCCATCTGCTATTCACATTGGACTAGCATTTACATTAGTCTAGCATCTATATTGGCACACTTGGATATATAAATATCATCAGTCTGACCTGCAAAAAATAGGTTAGGGTGTACCAGGGTCAGCTGACAAGGTGTGGGGGCGCCATTCTCGTGTATCTAGGGTGCCAACCTCCATGGCTTAGGTAGGTGACTCTATTAGGGAAAATTGTTGCCCATTTCTTTCCTTGAAATATCTATCCCTAACACTGATTTGGATGGATCACCTATCCTGGGACATCTTCACATTGCAGGAAGGTGTTTCTGTATTATATTTTAATTGTATTTTGTTGTGTCACTTTGTATGTTGTCACTATTTAGGTAGTTTTAAGGAATATACAATACAATTTGTTTTATGGGGAATTAATGTTAATTATTTGTGATACCCTTAGTTAAGTTTGTAATTGGTAAACTTGAATGTTTAAAAGTTCTCATGTCTAGTAACAACTTATTCTACCTATACAGCAGACAGATATCGTCCTTATGTGGCCGACTGCTGTTGTGCACAATGATTTTGCCTTCTCTCTGCCTGACAATAGTGATAACAGGCGCTATTATTCTTAGCTGTGGCTGCAACAAAAGTAAGAAGATAATTGTCATTGCTAGGAATGATGAGTTACATGTCACTTTTACTGAAGGGAAAGAAGTCTAAGTTATTGTACACATCGACAGCTGGGTCACATAGGATTGTTAGCGTCTGCGGTGCAATATAACATGTCACCCCCTCTCCTAAATTCTATCCTGGTAATAATCAAAATCAAGAGAAGACCAAACCACCATAGGATGAATCTTATTAAAAAAAAGGGAGGGAATGATAAAAAGCTATGTTTCTGCCAATATGGCCTTGTTTTGTTTCCTCACTATGTGTGAATTAGCCCTGCCAAGCAAGCACAAATCTATTAATGGTGCATGGGAATAATAATTGGCAATCCTTGTAAGAGTATGACCATAGTAGGGCTCTAGAGACATTTCAGACTATTTGGAAAAAGGGGCTCCCCAAATGCTAATTGCTTTCCCAATAAAGTATTTGGCAGGGTTTTCTGAAGAAGATGTCTACAACAGAATATTAAGGTGTTAGCTTGATGGAAAAACCTCTGACGTGTCTTAATAAAGTTTCGGGAGTTTTAAAACTTTCAGTACATTTGAAACCAGAGGTTTACAGACAATATATAAAAAGACACATATGTATGTTTTTCTCAATATCTGATATGAAATCAGAATAAACCTTTCCCATTTTAGGTCAATTAGGATTACCATAATTATTAATATTTGCCAAATCCAGAATAATGAGAGGGAGAGAATATTTTAAGGCATTTTTATTACTTACTGTAAAGTCAAAAGTTTACATACACGAAGATCACTATGCTTTTAAACAATTCTCGACTGCCCATATGATGATGTCATGTGTTTGGAAGCTTCTGATCAGACATGTGGATCTATTTTAATGCACACATGAAATACACTACTTATTTGTGTTGCATCATGGGAAAGTCTAAAGAAATCAGTCAGGATATCAGGAAGAGAATTGTCAACTTGCACAAGTCTGGCTCATCCTTGGGTACAATTTCAAGATACCTGAAGGCGCCTCGTTCATCTGTTGAAACAATTATATGCAAGTACAAACAAGATGGGAATGTCCAGCCATCTTACCGCTCAGGAAGGAGATGGGTTCTGTGTCCCAGAGATGAATGTGCTTTGGTACGACATGTGCATATCAACCCAAGGACAAAAGCAAAACATCTTGTGAAGATGATGGTGGAAGCTGGTAAGATTGTGTCAATATCCACAGTGACACGAGTACTGTATCAACATGGGCTGAAAGGCCACTCTGCCAGGAAGAAGCCATTCCTCCAAAAGAAACATTAAAAAAGCCAGATTAATGTTTACAAATGCATACAGGAACACAGACCTTAATTTTGGAGACAGGTCCTTTGATCAGATGAAACTAAAATTTAACTTTTTGGGCATAATGACCATGTTACGTTTGGAGGTAAAAGGGAGAAGCTTGGAAGCCTAAGAACACTATCCCATCTGTGAAACACGGGGTGGCAGCATCATATCGTGGGGTTGTTTTGCAGCAGGAGAGATTGGTGCACTTCACAAAATAGATGGCATCAGGACAAAAGATTATATGGCAATACTGAAGCAACATCTCAAGACATCAGCCAGGAAGTTACAGCTTGGGTGAAAATGGGTCTTCCAAATGGACAATGACCCGAAGCATACTGCCAAAATGGTAACAAAATGGTTTAAAGATAACAAAGTCAATGTTTTGGAGCGGCCATCACAAAGCCCTGATCTCAATCCTATTGAAACTTTATGGACAAAGATGAAAAGGCCGGTGCGAGCACACACCTCCATCAGATGCACCAGTTTTGTAAGGAGGAATGGGACCAAATTCCAACCAACTATTGTGAGAAGCTTGTGGAAGGATATCCCAAAGGTTTCACCCAAGTTATTCAGTTTAAGGGCAATGGCACCAAATACTAATGACATGTATGTAAACTTTTGACTTTGCAGTAAGAAATAAACATGCCTTACACTTTCTTTCTCTCATTATTCTGGCATTTGGCAAATATTAATTATTATGGTAATCCTAATTGACCTAAAATGGGAAAGGTTTATTCTGATTTCATGTCAGATTTGGAGAAAAACATGCATATGTGTCTTTTCATATAGTGTATGTAAACATCTGGTTTCAACAGTACACACTTTCATAAAAATAAGAAACTAATCAAGTATGAGAAACTAATCAACTATAAGACAGATGTGAAGGTGTGGGATGCCATAGTGATGCTGGAGGTGGATTCCACTTTTTTTTTGTCAATTTCAGGATTTATTTGGTTTTATGGTATAAGCTGTGATTTGATAAATATAAATATTGTAGTTTTTGAAAGATAAAGATGCAAAAAAGTATAATTTTTAAAGCTTTTTTTTAATATATTCCTCACCTCTTCTCATTACTTATATTGTAGAAGAAATAGAAGATTATTAATAACTGTAGGCACCTTGATGTCACTCACTTTTTCCAGAAGGTTGATAAACCATATCTAATAGCCAAGAAAACCTACTAATTCCTACTTTCCTGCAGCACAAATATCTTAATTTTAAGAAGATGATGTAAAACAATATATTTTATGTCATTGCACCACATGCAAAGCTGTAATGTATCCTAGAAGTCACTAATCAAATTATTTTGTGGGAAATGGTGGAGTCCTACTTAGAGAAACCCCGGAGGATTAGTAATTGTGACCAGTGGACAAGATTCCCATAAGAAATTCTGTCCGTTGCTTCACAGTCATTAGATTATATTGTCCCTCTGATCACTTTATATTTGGCAATAGAATCAAGTACTTTACAGGGTTGTGTCCAATTGTGTCTAATAAATGGAAAGGACTAAGAGATTCCAGCACATTTACTCCACGTTCCCACAGGCGGACACACTGCCTTTTTTCCCACTGCGTTTTTTTCTGTAGCAAAGTACCGTAATAGCAATTTGCTCTAATTACTTTGTGTTTTTTTATTCTTCATCCCATCTTTGGTGTTTTTAGTGCAGATTTTATGCAGTATTTTTGTGCATTTTGTTTACCGCAGAGACACACGGATTCTGCACTAATTGCGTTTTTTTAACATTTATTTTTTTAAGCTCCCCAAAGCAGCTTTATAGACAAAAACACTCAAAAAAACACACAATTTAATAATGTCATTAAATGCACTATGCCATGAGTTTCCTTGAAATCACATCTACTTTTATTGAACTGTTAAACATAGCAAAAACATGACACACCAAAAAGAGATGAAAAACCATAGTATCAAAAATGTGGTAAAAAGAGCGCACTCAAAAATGCAATAAAAAAACTTAAGTAACGTAATTTTGCCAATAGGTGCAGAAAATCTGCAACATCAAAAAGTCAGCAAATACTCATCATGAAGGAACATAAAGGCTTCATTCGGGCAGATCGTTTTTTGCTTTTTTTAACAGATCTCCATCCATTTCCATGTGCCAGTTTGGCTTCTTTTTTTTCTCATGCATAAAAAAATATCAAGCAATTAAACAAAAAACGGACAGAACTTGGATGGCATCTGAGTGCTCTCCATTTTTTCCCACTAACTTGAACAGAATTACTCTGCAAATCTGATAAAAAATGGACAGGTCTTCATTTTTATTATTTTTTTACGACAATCAGCCCACATAAAAGAAAAAAAGAAACAACGAATGATTGAACATGGCTATAGACTATATTGGATATGTGTTTCAGAACATGTACATTAATGTCTGAATGAGACCTTATTCATGGGAAACAAATCTTAGGTGTCAGACATTAAAAACAGTCCTATTACTTGTCGCTTTTGTTAGAATTAAATGAATATCATTGTACCATTGTTACAGAAATATTATGGAGATGATTTCTACTATCCAGTATAAAAGGCCAGGAACCGGTGCCTTTCTCTAACCGCCGGCTGTATTCTGAAAATTTCCTATAACTCTAAATTGGAAAATCATCAACTGAACAAGAATTAATAAAAAAAATAGATTGAAATATGTTAATTAATTTACGCCAAAGGTTATTTTGCCACCATTAACCCCTAGGATTCTGACGTATCCATCTCTCCGCAGAATGGAAGCGTGATGCTGTAGTTGGCCAGCAGAAGAGCGGTTAATCCCAGTGTTCTGTTAACATCCGGAGTACAGAGCTCTGTGTGTGGGTGAAAATGTGTTAAAAATCTCCAGCCTGTATTAATTTGTTTCTAGCAGAATAACAGCTAAAAATAACCAGTTTCTAATGACTGCATTGCAAGAAGGAGCAGAGACGCAGCACTGTTTACCCATTGGACTTTAGCTGCTGATTGGGAAAAGAAAGAAGGAGCCGAATAACTTGGATGAGATAAGTCAGAGGTACTTATATGCATCTTGTGATTCTCAGGAGACAGAATAAAGGGGCAACATATTCCCAGGCTCGGGGAATACGCAAATTAACGTATCAATCCCGTTGTGAGCTCCAATAACATGTCTCAATTAAAGGTAATAAAAATTGCATTAAAAAATTAATCTGATAAAAAAAAAAGTAATGTGAGTCGATAGCGCACATAGGTCAATTCTTACAGAGGGAGTCAGTTAAAACCGAGATGGGTCAGTAATAAATGTGATAAATGCATTGCATGAAAGATGGAGTTTTCCCGAAAGGCAGGCTAGTTCTAAAATCTGTCCCTCCAAGCTTCTCCTCCACAGCTCTATGGAGCTGCCTATTAGTCAGGCATTGCATTGCACTGGTTAAGGCTAGCAGCAGGGATGTTCTGTAACACTGCTGCCCCCTAGTGTCATGAGCATCTAATTACTACAATTAGAAACTATATTTCACAGTGGTATTCCCAAATGGTTGGTATTTAACGTAAAAGTCATGATATGCCTTAATGCAGACCCCGTTCATTAGATCAGCTGTGTTAATGAAAGCAGCCTATGGCAGAAAATGTGAATGTAAAAGTAATGAGCTGATTTGGTTGCTTGATATTGAGCAGAACTTGAGAATTTGTTGATAGGGTTTTAATTTGGGTTTAATGAAGTGAAGGAATTATGAAAATAAGCACGTGTATGTAGGGCTGATTCTGTCGTTAACCTCTTTCGGGCTGCATTGTTTTTGCATGTTGCTGATGAGTGGTATTAAGATAATGCAGTTAATTTACCTGCAGTCCTATGTAACAAAAAAATATGGCTAGGATAGTATAAGAACGCCAGTGTGAAAATAATAAACTTTTCACAAAGGCAGATCTGCTACTTCTATATGTGTAATTACAGAGGGAAGAAAAGGAATACGTTTTGAAATCTTAAAAAAAAAATCTGCGTTTTACGGCTGTAGTAATCCCCTGCGCACACAAGGAAAAGTAACAGCAGAGTAAATTGACTAGTATGTAAATTTTTCTTAGCACAGCAAAAATCACGTGGGAACGTAGGACAAATCAACCAAGGAAAAATGTGCTGCAAATCCTGCTGATTGTGCTGCAGAAACGCTGAAGATTTACTTCCTAGGAAATCTACTGTGAAAATTTGCAATTTACATCCTGCAGATCCAGTGTCATAACTGTAAGCTTATGGGCCCCAGTGCAAATTATCAAACAAGACCCCCGTCTATCGCAAGTATTTTATAATACTGGTCTCATATAGGTCATGGGAAACTTTTAGGTCCCTACAAGGGTCAGCTGCAACCCCTGCACCGACTATATTTAGGCCACTGTGCAGATCCATAGTGCCAGACAATTTCTCCTGCAGATTGTGTCTGCAGCAAGTGGATAAGATTTCGCAAAATTTCATCAACCATGCTGGTACCTGTACCTGTAATACAGAAAATCTGCTCCATATGTAAAGAGGCAGATAGACACGAGGCAGATCCCAGCCCAGGCCATCCCCTGTCTCCTTTTCACCACCACAGGCGTCCTCTTCCTGGTGAAGTCTCCTCATGGAGCTATGGTGCTTGACCGACGCCTGGTGTCTCTTAGGTCTGGGGGAAAAGAGGGCTGCACTCCGGCTCTTGACTGGTTGGGTGAAGTGTTATGATCCTAGTGGCAAGGATCGCAAGTTAGACTAGCTAAGTAACTACACCGACAACCAGCTCTGGGGAAGTGGTATCTGGATTGACCGCAACCTGATCCTATTCGCACACAACTATAGGCAGCCGTGGAATGTAACCTGGAAATCCTAGACGTCTCTTCACGGCCTGAGAAACTACCTATTCCTAGAGGGAAAGTAAAGTCCTTACTTGCCTCAGAGAAATGACCCCAAAGATATAGAAAAGCCCCCCACAAATATTAACGGTGAGTTAAGGGGAAAGCACAAATGCAGAGATGAAATAGATTTAGCAAATGAGGCCCACTAACACTAGATAGCAGAAAATAGGAAGGGAGCTGTGCGGTCAATAGAAAACCCTAAGCAAAATATCCACGCAGAGGTTGCTCGAGCCCCCGCACCAACTAACGGTGCGGGGGAAGCAACTCCGTACCCCAGAGCTTACCAGCAGCAAGAACTCACATATTAGCACGCTGGACTAAACTCATCATACACAGAAATCATATTGCAGACTGATGAGCAAAAAATAATCAAACAGAAACTTAGCTTCTCCAGAAGAGACTGAAAATGAAGATAATCAGGGGAGATCAGAATAGCACTGAATACATCGACAGCCGGCAACAAGTGGAGGAAAAGCAGAGCTAAATAGGAACCTCCCTAGTGCATAACGAGGCAGCTGATCAGCCACAGACCCGCAGGATAACAAACAAAGCCACCAGGGGGAGCCCAAAAACAAAACTCACACAATACCACCTGTGACCACAAGAGGGAGCCCGAAAACAGAGTTCACAACAGTACCCCCCCCTTGAGGAGGGGTCACCGAACCCTCATCAAAAAACCCCAGGGCGATCAGGGTGAGCCACATGGAAGGCACGAACCAAATCAGCCGCATGAACATCAGAGGCGACAACCCAGGAATTATCCTCCTGACCATAGCCCTTCCACTTAACCAAATACTGAAGCCTCCGTCTAGAAATACGAGAATCCAAGATCTTCTCCACCACATATTCCAATTCTCCCTCAACCAGCACAGGGGCAGGAGGCTCAACCGAAGGAACCACAGGCACCACATACCTCCGCAACAACGACCGATGGAACACATTATGAATAGCAAACGATGCTGGGAGGTCCAAACGAAATGACACAGGGTTAAGGACTTCCAAAATCTTATAAGGACCGATAAACCGAGGCTTGAACTTGGGAGAGGAGACCTTCATAGGAACAAAGCGAGAAGACAACCACACCAAGTCCCCAACGCGAAGTCGGGGACCCACACAGCGACGGCGGTTGGCAAAGCGCTGAGCCTTCTCTTGTGACAGCTTCAAATTGTCCACCACATGATCCCAAATCTGATGCAACCTATCCACCACAATATCCACTCCAGGACAGTCAGAAGGCTCCACCTGACCCGAGGAAAAACGAGGATGAAACCCCGAATTACAAAAAAAGGCGAAACCAAAGAAGCAGAACTAGCCCGATTATTAAGGGCAAATTCGGCCAATGGCAAAAAAGTCACCCAGTCGTCCTGATCAGCAGAAACAAAACATCTTAAATAGGTTTCCAAGGTCTGATTAGTTCGCTCGGTTTGGCCATTCGTCTGAGGATGGAAGGCCGACGAAAAATACAAATCAATGCCCATCTTAGCACAAAAGGTCCGCCAAAATCTAGACACAAACTGGGATCCTCTGTCGGAAACAATATTCTCAGGGATCCCGTGCAAACGAACCACATTTTGAAAAAACAGCGGAACCAACTCGAAGGAGGAAGGCAACTTAGGCAAGGGCACCAAATGGACCATCTTAGAAAAATGATCACACACCACCCAGATGACAGACATTCTCTGAGAAACAGGGAGATCTGAAATAAAATCCATGGAAATGTGCATCCAAGGCCTCTTCGGGACAGGCAAAGGTAACAGCAAACCACTGGCACGAGAACAGCAAGGCTTAGCCCGAGCACAAATTCCACAAGACTGCACAAAGGAACGCACATCCCGCGACAGGGAAGGCCACCAAAAGGACCTGGCCACCAAATCTCTGGTACCAAATATTCCAGGATGGCCTGCCAACACCGAAGAATGAACCTCGGAAATAACTCTGTTGGTCCATCTATCTGGGACAAACAGTCTCTCCGGTGGACAACGGTCAGGTCTATCTGCCTGAAACTCCTGCAGCACTCGTCGCAAATCTGGGGAGATGGCAGACAAAATCACCCCTTCTCTGAGGACACCAGCCGGCTCAGAATCTCCAGGAGAGTCAGGCACAAAACTCCTAGAAAGAGCATCAGCCTTCACATTCTTCGAACCAGGCAGGTACGAGACCACAAAATCAAAACGAGAGAAAAACAACGACTAACGAGCCTGTCTAGGATTCAGCCGCTTGGCCGACTCGAGATAAATCAGATTTTTGTGATCAGTCAAGACCACCACACGATGCTTAGCTCCCTCGAGCCAATGTCGCCACTCCTCAAATGCCCACTTCATAGCCAACAACTCCCGATTACCGACATCATAATTCCGCTCGGCAGGCGAAAACTTTCTTGAAAAGAAAGCACATGGCTTCATCACAGAGCCATCAGAGCTTCTCTGCGACAAAACAGCCCCCGCTCCAATCTCAGAGGCATCAACCTCGACCTGGAAAGGTAGAGAGACATCTGGCTGACATAAGACCGGAGCCGAAGAAAACCAGCGCTTCAGCTCCCAAAAGGCCTCCACAGCCGCAGGAGACCAATTAGTAACATCAGAACCCTTCTTGGTCAAATCCGTCAAAGGCTTAACAACACCAGAAAAATTAGCGATGAAGCGACGGTAAAAATTAGCAAAACCCAAGAACTTCTGAAGACTCTTAACAGATGTAGGCTGAGTCCAGTCATGAATAGCCTGAACCTTGACTGGGTCCATCTCAATAGTAGAAGGGGAAAAAATGAAACCCAAAAAAGAAACCTTCTGGACTCCAAAAAGACATTTTGAGCCCTTCACAAATAAAGCATTGGCACGCAGGACCTGAAACACCATCCTGACCTGCTTAACATGGGACTCCCAATCATCAGAAAAAAACAGAATATCATCCAGATACACAATCATAAATTTATCCAGATACTCGCGGAAGATGTCGTGCATGAAGGACTGAAAGACAGAAGGAGCGTTAGAAAGTCCAAAAGGCATCACCAAGTACTCAAAATGGCCTTCGGGCGTATTAAATGCAGTTTTCCATTCATCACCCTGCTTAATACGCACAAGGTTATACGCACCACGAAGATCTATCTTGGTGAACCAACCAGACCCCCTAATGCGAGCAAACAGATCAGATAACAATGGCAAAGGATACTGAAATTTGACTGTGATTTTATTTAGAAGGCGATAATCAATACAAGGTCTCAGGGAACCATCCTTCTTAGCCACAAAAAAGAATCCCGCACCAAGAGGGGAGGAGGAGGGGCGAATAAGTCCTTTCTCCAAAGACTCCTTTATATAACTCCGCATAGCAGCATGCTCCGGCACCGATAAATTGAAAAGTCGTCCCTTAGGAAACTTACTACCAGGAATCAAATTTATAGCACAATCACAATCCCTATGAGGAGGTAGAGAACTGAGTTTGGGCTCATCAAATACATCCTGGTAGTCTGACAAAAACGCAGGGACTTCAGAAGGAGTGGATGAAGCAATTGACACCACAGGAGCGTCGCCATGAATTCCCTGGCAACCCCAACTTGACACAGACATTGCTTTCCAATCCAAGACTGGATTATGAGTCTGTAACCATGGCAGACCCAACACGACAACATCATGCAAATTATGCAAAACAAGAAAGCGAATCACCTCCTGATGAACAGGAGTCATGCACATGGTCACTTGCGTCCAGTACTGAGGTTTATTCATAGCCAATGGTGTAGCATCAATTCCCCTTAGTGGAATAGGGAATTTTAAAGGCTCCAAAACAAAACCACAGCGCTGGGAAAATGACAAATCCATCAGGCAGCACCTGAATCTACAAAAGTCATAACCGGGTAAGATGACAGGGAACAAATCAGGGTAACAGACAAAATGAACTTAGGCTGTAAAGTACCGATGGTGACAGATTTATCAATCTTTTTTGTGCGCTTAGAGCATGCTGAGATAACATGAGCTGAGTCACCACAGTAAAAGCACAACCCATTTTGCCGTCTGTAATTTTGCCGTTCACTTCTGGTCAGAATTCTATCACATTGCATTGACTCAGGTGTCTGTTCAGAAGACACCGCCGAATGGTGCGCAGGTTTGCGCTCCCGCAAACGCTGATCAATCTGAATGGCCAGAGTCATTGACTCATTCAGACCTGCAGGCGTAGGGAACCCCACCATGACATTCCTAATGGCTTCAGGAAGACCTTTTCTGAAATTTGCAGCCAGGGCACACTCATTCCAATGAGCAAGCACCGACCATTTCCGAAATTTCTGGCAATACACCTCTGCTTCATCTTGCCCCTGAGAGATGGCCAACAAAGCTTTTTCAGCCTGGTCCTCAAGATTAGGTTCCTCATAGAGCAATCCAAGGGCCAGAAAAAACGCATCCACACTGAGCAATGCAGGATCCCCTGGCGCCAATGCGAAGGCCCAATCTTGAGGGTCGCCGCGCAAGAAAGAAAATATAATCTTAACTTGCTGAACGGAATCACCAGAGGAACGAGGTTTCAAAGAAAGAAACAATTTGCAATTGTTCTTAAAATTCAGGAACCTTGATCTATCTCCAGAAAACAACTCTGGAATAGGTATTCTAGGCTCTGACATAGGACTGTGAGCAACAAAATCCTGAATACTTTGTACCCTTGCAGCAAGATGATCTACACCGGAGGCCAAGCTCTGGATATCCATGTCAGCAGCTGAACTCAGAGCCACACCAAGATTAAGAGGAGGAGAGAAGCTAGACACACAGCAGCTAGACACACGGCAGCAAAAAAAAAAAAAAAATTCCTCAAGGCTTCTCTTCTCCTGCTTCTGCCATGCAATTAACACTTTATGGGCCGGCTGTACTGTTATGATCCTAGTGGCAAGGATCGCAAGTTAGACTAGCTAAGTAACTAAACCGACGACCAGCTCTGGGGAAGTGGTATCTGGATTGACCGCAACCTGATCCTATTCGCACACAACTATAGGCAGCCGTGGAACGTAACCTGGAAATCCTAGACGTCTCTTCACGGCCTGAGAAACTACCTATTCCTAGAGGGAAAGTAAGTCCTTACTTGCCTCAGAGAAATGACCCCAAAGATATAGAAAAGCCCCCCACAAATATTAACGTTGAGATAAGGGGAAAGCACAAATGCTGAAAACTATGAAATAGATTTAGCAAATGAGGCCCGCTAACACTAGATAGCAGAAAATAGGAAGGGAGCTGTGCGGTCAATAGAAAACCCTAAACAAAATATCCACGCAGAGGTTGCTCGAGCCCCTGCACCAACTAACGGTGCGGGGGAAGCAACTCCGTACCCCAGAGCTTACCAGCAGCAAGAACTCACATATTAGCACACTGGACTAAACTCATCATACACAGAAATCATATTGCAGACTGATGAGCAAAAAATAATCAAACAGAAACTTAGCTTCTCCAGAAGAGACTGAAAACGAAGATAATCAGGGGAGATCAGAATAGCACTGAATACATCGACAGCCGGCAACAAGTGGAGGAAAAGCAGAGCTAAATAGGAACCTCCCTTGTGCATAACGAGGCAGCTGATCAGCCACAGACCCGCAGGATAACAAACAAAGCCACCAGGGGAGCCCAAAAACAAAACTCACACAATACCACCTGTGACCACAAGAGGGAGCCCGAAAACAGAGTTCACAACAGTGAAGCCAATTATTGTCAAACTACAGTGTTTTCTCTTTTTAAATCATTATGACAACCCAAAACATCCAAATGACCCTGATCAAAAGTTCACATACCCTGGTGATTTTGGCCTGATATCATGCACAGAAGTTGACACAAATGGATTTGAATGGCTACTAAACGTAACATCCTCACCTGTGACCTGTTTGCTTGTAAAGTCTGGGTGCATAAAAGCTGAGTGAGTTTCTGGGATACAGACAGACTCTTGCATCTTTCATCCAGCCACTGACGTTTCTGGATTGTGAGTCATGGGAAATCAAAAGAATTGTCAACAGATCAACGGGAAAAAGTAGTTGAACTGTATAAAACAGGAAAGGGATGCAAAAAGATATCCAAGGAATTGGTAATTCCAGTCAGCAGGGTTCAAACTGTGATTAACAAATGGAAAGTCAGGGGCTCTGTAAAAGCAAAACCACAGTCAGGTAGGCCAACAAAAATGTCATCCACAAATGCCAGGAAAATTGTTCGGGATGCAAAGAAAAACCCACAAATAACATCAGCTAAAATGCAGGAATCTCTGAAAACTAGTCGTGTGGCTGTTTCCAGATGCACAATAAGGAGGCACTTGAAGAAAAATGGGCTGCATAGTCGAGTCACCAGAAGAAAGCCATTACTGCGCAAATGCCACAAAGTATCTTGCCTACAATAAGCAAAACAGCAGAGAGACAAGCATCAAAACTTCTGGAACAAGGTAATTTGGAGTCATGAGACCAAAATTGAACTTTTTGGCCATAATCACAAGGGTTAAATTTGGAGAGAGGTCAGCAAGGTCTATGATGAAAGGAACATCATTCCTACTGTAAAGCACAGAGGTGGATCGCTGATGTTTTGGGGATGTGTGAGCAACAAAGGCACAGGAAACTTGGTCAAGGTTGAAGGAAGGATGAATGCATCACATAATAAGCAAATACTGGAGGCATATTTGCAATCATCAGCCCGGAAGCTGCACGTGGGATGTACTTGGACGTTCCAACATGACGACAATCCAAAATGCAAGGCCAAGTTGACCTGTCATTTGATACACAAGAACAAAGTGAAGGTTCTGGAGTGGCCAGCTCAGTCTCCTGACCTCAATATCATTCATCCACTCTGGGGAGATCTCAAGCACGCAGTTCATGCTAGACAATACATGATTTTGCAGGAATTGTAGGCTTTTTGCCAAGAAGAGTGGGCAGCTTTACCATCTGAGAAAATAAAGACCCTCATCCACAATTACCACAAAAGACTTCAAGCTGTCCTTGATGTTAGAGGGGACAATACACGGTATTACGAAATGGGGTATGTGAACTTTTGATCAGGGTAATTTGGATTCTTTGGGTTGTCATTATGATTTAAAAAGAGAAAACACAGTACATTGACAATAAATGGCTTCACCCAACCACTATCCACGAGTGGAGAAAAAGGTTTGGTGTTATAATTTATATTCTCTGAAAAAGGCCAAGAAAGCAAAAATTCTGCTGGGGTGTGTAAACTTTTGAGCACAACTGTACAATTTGTCACTCTGCAAAACCTTGCTTCCGCTTAACTGTTCACTTTTTACTTAGTATTAAAGTACGGTAGTCAGCACATAGCGCAACAGGATTGAAGTGCTCCCTCTATTTTGGCTTTCCCCTTGCAGAGAGACAATACGCTGATGATGATTGAAAGTTGGACATAACTAAGCCTCTGGTCTGAACTGTGTGATCTCCAATGCTAGCTTTGCCTCTGCAGCATCAGAGGAGAGCAGGGTCACTATAACTGCATTCTGACTAGTTTCAATGCAGCTCTTACAAGTTCTATACCAGAGGTTGAAAGAACTTCACTTCCACTAAATACACTAATTATCTTATTACAATGGCATCTTTTAATGGGTAGCGTTATTATGCAATATGTTGTAAGCCCAAAAAAATCTACAAATGTAAGGAGCAAAGTGACAAGGGCCAAATTATGATGGTGCCATGATCAAGTCAAAGCATCTCCAAATCAAAGTGATAGTACATACCAAAATAAGTCCAAGCAAATACTACCAGTGACAGGATCATGGACACCAAAGATTCATGAGTGGGGATTGCAGGGTAGATCATCTGACTCAATCCCTCAGAAGAGATGGCATAGTGCAAAAACTGTTTTCAGAAACCATTCTGGTTGAACGGTGTCCAGCCACTGGGATCCCCACCAGCTTCGAGAACTGGGCTCTGAAATGTCCCTGTGAGCCACATATATGCAGAACTGCTTCATTCTCTATGGGGCTGTCAGAGAAGATCGAGCACTGTACTCTGATGGGGCATTTCAGAGCTCTGCTTGTGAGATTGATCAGGTCCTAGAAGTCAAATCCACACAGATCAAAAAGGTATTACCTATACCCTGTAAAAACAGTAAAGTATCTGCTACTGACGTCTTGATGCCAGATACCACAAGATCCATAAAGAGCTCTTGTGGAGTCCATACGTGAACCAGTCAAAGCTGTTTTAATTCTTCAAGAGGGTCAAAAACAACGTTAGGAACAGTTTTATTGGTAGAACAGATAGCATCAATATTTGCATATGTATAGCTTGGGGCAGATTAGCTCATGGGTTTGCCTTTTTCCAAGTTAGATGGTTGGCCCACTAACATAGTTACATAGTTAGTAAGGCCGAAAAAAGACATTTGTCCATCCAGTTCAGCCTATATTCCATCATAATAAATCCCCAGATCTACATCCTTCTACAGAACCTAATAATTGTATGATACAATATTGTTCTGCTCCAGGAAGACATCCAGGCCTCTCTTGAACCCCTCAACAAGTTTCAACACACTGGATTTTAGGTTAATATTGCAACAACCAGTTTTATTTTGCCGTCACATGGAAAAACAAGACACAGCACAGTAGAAAATAAAATATTCGGCTATCTGGTCACAAACTAAGCACATGGTTACCAAAACAAAGCCATTCAGGTGAAAGACTTACTGCCTACCACCACAAAGCAAACACTTAATCCATACCATATCTCATGATGGCTCCTGCAGGCTGGAGATGGCAGTATTCCCAAGAATAGACCAAGGTGTAAACAGCTCACAACTTATAGAGTTCCTCCAGCCGGTTTCCAATAGGCTAGACAACCTGAGACATGGACTGTCTGGATAAAGTGGGAGTCTTCATTTCTCCAACCATCTTTCTCTATATTTTTAGGGCTGTGAACCCAACCAAATATTGTGAAAGACGTGCCAATACAATACTGCCATTGAATGCCCAATAACAATTCCTGGTGCACTAGAACTGTGAAGGTGTTGTTACTGTCTTTTTCTGTTTCTTCTCCTTGACCTGCATTGATAAATCTGATCAGTGCTTTGCAGAAGGTAGAAGGAACTGTGCAGCCAAAGTACATATGCACAGGGTTTTTTGTACATTGTTAGTTGACAGTTTTCTGATTACTGGATTTCACAGTGAAGTGGATTTTTGCTGCTGTACTCAAGTTACACTGAGTGGGTCCTTTTCATGGGACCCCTGAGAAACTGTTTTTTGTCTTTTTGACAGTTGACACAAGTGTGGAGCCAAAGTTTGGGTTCAGAAATCAGAATATCGCTAAATTTAGAGTTTAAATATGGCGATGTATGATAATTTACTATATACCTCTTACCTGTTATCGTGTTTTCCCCTGAGATACAGTAGAGCTGGACACATTCAATAGATTGTCCATCTCCATATTCCATTCCACCATTCATATTGGGTTATATTTTAAAGTCCAACAATCATTGAATTCATTTTTTAACTAGATGTTGTATTTTTTATATTGACTAATCCAGTTACAAAAGTGTAAAGTGCTAAATATTTTTTTGGAGTTATTATATCTGGAATTTTGGATCACAGCCAAAAATTTAATAAAAGAAATATAAGGCAATATAGTAATAATAATATACTCACACTGTTTGCTCAGTATACAGTATTACAATTTGTGAGTGTTTAGCAGCAGTGCTCACATTAATTTTCCCAATGTTCATTAGAAAAAAACAAGTCTTTATTGTAAGGCTGTGCTAGAAGCAGGTATAGTGTATATTTGCAGGTATCTTTTTCAAGTAATTCACAAATTATGAAATTGATCCAAATGCTTTTTATTACTGCATTGTCGATTATAGTCTCTTATTTAGAAAAACAAGCACAAAATCAGCATTGTCTTCCAAACAATGTATTTCCCAAACTTTATTTTGACAAAATGAACCTCTTCTCATCTTTTTTTTCACTCTTTTCAGTGTCATTAATTGTGATGATATTTTCACTTTTGTAGGGAGTTTCATGTATTGCTAGTGGCCCACTTTGCAAAGAAAAAAGGTAAAGGGTTAAACAAGTCCTGCTGCCCTTTTTCATCTGAAATGATCATTCAACTGTCAGTTATCTCTGCAGTAATTTGGAAAATATGCTGGGGGGGTGCTATGGGGTCCATCATACTGTGCATGGGGGCTGTACACATCATCATGCTTTGCAGGAGAGGGATGCAAGGGCTTTATATTGTATGGGAAGGAGTGTGCAGGCTATTATGTTTTGCAGAGGGGTTGTGGGGGGACCATCATACTGTGTGAGGGTGCCAACATATTGTGTGGAGGAAATTGTGGGGACCATCATATTGTGTGTAGGGGCTGTGTGAACCTTCATACTATGTGTGGGGGCTAAGAGGAACATAATATTGTGTTTATAGAGCTGTGGAAGCCATCATGGTTTTGAGGGGGCTGTGAGGGGTAATTGCAGCGCCCCAGAGTCCTGGTCGTTGCAGTACTAATGCTCCGCCGCTAAAGGGGGCTATGGTACGTCTGATGGCACTGAAGGAGTTCACCTGACCAGGTATCACAGACACCAATACACTTTACAGTCTGGCCACCAGGGGGAGCTAAGGGTACTATGTATTAGGCCACTCCTCACAATCTGATAAAACTGGGGGTTAGATAGGAAGTTAGACAGAAGCTGACTGGGTTGGAACCAGGCAACATCTTGTGGCAGAGGGTGTTGCAGGGGAAGATTCAGGGGGGTCTCTGTCAGGGGTGGGATCCTGACAGAGGCCTAGCGAACAGAGAGAACGTTACGGGACCGCGCCTGCACGTCATTGCGGCGGTACCCCAAGAAAGGACAAGAAGCGAGGTTTATTGTGCTGAGTGAGAAACGAGATCAACGCAACAAGGAGAATTACCAGTAGGAGTCGTGCTGTAAGACGAGGCAACATCCTACTGAGGCGTGTAGCCAGTGGGCGGAACGCCGAGGAAGTATTGAGCTCCAGGCCTTACTTCAAACCTACGGCAGGACAGTCAGTTATAGGCAGGCTGTCTCACTCAAATCACCTAAGAAGACATAGGGGGCAACATTTGGAGAGGGGCGACTCTAGGGTCCCGGAAGATCTCCGAGCCTACCCGTCATACGGGTGCGTCCTAGCCATATCATCTGGGGGATGAAGCAGAACATCATAATCGAGTTGTGAGGGAACTTCAGAAACAGACACAACAGTTGTGGGGACTATCCCGTAAGCACAGCAGGGGAGGACCACAACACACAAGCGCTAGAAGGTAGGCACAGATTTCCACCTGCAAAGGGAACTCTGGAGGTGCCATCGGACCGGCCGGACTTGCGCAGCCTGGTTAACCGTATTCCGGACTGAGGATCCTGAAGCCTTCAGTAAAGAGGTAAAGAGACTGCAACCTGGTGTCCTCGTTATTTACTGCGGCCTGCACCACATCATAACATCGTCACCATACCTCCACCTTCATTGTACGCCCCTCAGCAGGGTCACGGACCGGGTCTAGCCACCGTGTCAACCCCAGAGCAGAGACTCAGAGGCTCGGTACCGGGTACCCCTCGGCCCTGCGGCAGTGGGGGCGCTACAACTTGGCGTCACGAACAGGATCTACTTAAGCCTGAAGAATCAGGTCATGTGTGCCTTGGAACTGTGATTTATTGTGCTTGGACTGTGACTTATTGCAAAGACTGTGTATTGCCACTTGCCGCCAAAAGTTCCTGCCAAGACCCGCCGCCATTGCAGCGCCACAGGGAGCGCAGAGGAAGAAGAAGGGCGTGTCATGGGAGGAGACTACCAAAGCGGCGCCAAAAGCAGCGACCGCCCCCTCCGACTTCTACTGCGAGATGACGACCTGCCCAACAGCAGAGGAGAACCGCCCCCTAATTTGCAATGGCGGGAACGCGTTGAAGAGGGAGCTCGACCTTGGAGAAATGGCGGAGTCAGGTGCATGCACGGCTGCCGATCTCAAGACAGCGAAGATGATCAGCAGGTGCCCGAACGACGACAAAGTGATCCCGGCTTGCCCTCACCCACCAGAGGTGGACCCGCATCCACCGCAGCTGAAGGATCTGAACTCCTTGGAGCCGCCGGCGGAGGAGCCGAGCCTACCTATCCTGACCACGGAGCCAGCAGGTGCGGAGCCATGGAGAGCAGAGCCACATCGGGAGGCCACCTTGGAGGAGCCGCGGTCCGGGCTGCTGCCGATTCCAGTGTCCTTGTCAGTGGAACGGATCAACATCAGTGGAATCACATCAGGCGCAGGTATGAAAGGTGCCCCTACTCCCCTGGCCGATTCTGCTCCCCCGACCGATCCTGCTCTCCTGACTGATCCAGCTCCCGCGACCGATCCTGCTCTCCTGACCGCTCCCGCTACCGTGACCGCTCCTCACCCCAACAATAACTGTTTCCTCTCGGTGGAGCGGGTGATCCTCACCCCCGACACGATGGGGAGGCTGGTACCTCCACTACCGACCAAGATGGGAGAACCCATAGACGTGAGCTCAGACGGGGTGGTCCTCCGGTGGGACACCCCCTGGATCGGGCCAGATGGAGCTCGGGAGGAGGGCCTCACCCTTGCTGTGCTCACTTGGGAACAATGTAAACAATGCCTGATCTTACACTGGAAAAACCGAAAAGAGACAGAACCAACGGATGCGCCAAAAGTTAAACACCCGAAGCCTGCGCATGGCAGGAAAGACGTGGTAAAACGGGGAACTGTGCTGGCCTTTCACCCAAAGCGGTGTTGGGGCTCCATACAGGAACCGGGACTACCGACTGACGTCTTCGTTACTAGTCATGATGTGAAGACTCCTTTCCGCAACCGATATGGTGATCCACTATTGCAAAAGGGGGATCAGGTGACCTACACCCGCCACCGGAGTGCACAAGGATGGTGCGCTCGGAACGTCCAACGATGTGGGCCTGAGGGGGTGTCACCTGTTGCCTCGACCATGATTGAGCCAGACTTGACAGATCTTGCTACTATTGCCACCGTATGCCTTGTTGCTGCTACCAAACTTGCAACCAGGGTTAGCCTTCGAATCCAAACACCGGGTGACCTGACCGCACCCGAGAGACGAACCACTGACACTGACACCACATCAGCCGGGGACCAGGGACGAAGCCTCCACGGTCAGGAGATGTCCACTATCGGCTGATGTCTTGCAATATACTATGAAGCCCTAATGCTCGACAAGGATGTAAATAGTTAACTGTTTGTCTTTTTGCTGTTTTGCTGCTACAACCCGACTGGGGTTAACTCTTAAAGGGATCCCTTTGTTTACCCGGGATCCCTTCTTCTGCTTTTGTTTTTGGTTCCAGTTTTATCATTGTTGAAAAGAACTGCTGGATCATGAACACTGCATGATTACAAACTCATTGTAAATAGTTTGCACCTTCTTAAAGGTGCCCTCTACTGGTTTTACAAAAGAAAGGACTCTTTGCGAAGAAACTGTTCCTGGAAGCAGTACCGGAGTCCTTGCTGCGTACGGATTTGCAGCTTGAGAAGTTGCACTACCTCATAGAGACTTGATCCCCTCTTAAAGGGAACGTTCACCCATAGCACTTAAAGTATAATGATGCCTTAAGAGAAATAGTGATAATGCTCACATGTAAAGTTATATGTAGTCAGACAGTTGATAGTAAGAAATGTTTAATGATGTGTCAGAGAATGAGGACAGGAAGTGGACCCGTACGGGGTTAGTCGGTGAGTCCTCTTAGGAGCCATACAGAGATGGCTCAGTGATCTTGAACTGAGAGATGGATGATACGTTCTATACTGTGTATAGTAGCAGAAAGGCAGTAGGCCCGGGCGGAAAGGGGCGGTCCTGCAACAGAACGAGAGGCAGTAGGTCTGGGGCAGATAGACAGGCGGTCCTGCAGATGTAAAGATGGAAAATGAAGAAAAGTTGATTAGCCTTATAGTGTTTTATAAGAAGGTCTTTAGTGGATTCAGTGTGTACATCCTTAAAGGCAACGTTAAATTATTGTTCAAAAATTTGCACTTAGTAGAATACCCGGTTGGGTAAGAAAAAGTTATTTATAGTACGTTATTTAAAGTATTTAACCATGTTTGTAACGTTCAAGTGTCCTCACCTCCCATAAAGGGAAGCTCTGTTCAAATTTGCTTATTGTTACTGTGTTTCAAAATTGTATGTCTTTTTGCTGACATGTATTGTTGTTTTCTTCCCAGTCCAGGAGTACTGGATTTAACCGGGGGGGAGTGCAGCGCCCCAGAGTCCTGGTCGTTGCAGTACTAATGCTCCGCCGCTAAAGGGGACTATGGTACGTCTGATGGCACTGAAGGAGTTCACCTGACCAGGTATCACAGACACCAATACACTTTACAGTCTGGTCACCAGGGGGAGCTAAGGGTACTATGTATTAGGCCACTCCTCACAATCTGGTAAAACTGGGGGTTAGATAGGAAGTTAGACAGAAGCTGACTGGGTTGGAACCAGGCAACATCCTGTGGCAGAGGGTGTTGCAGGGGAAGATTCAGGGGGGTCTCTGTCAGGGGTGGGATCCTAACAGAGGCCTAGCGAACAGAGAGAACGTTACGGGACCGCGCCTGCACGTCATTGCGGCGGTACCCCAAGAAAGGACAAGAAGCAAGGTTTATTGTGCTGAGTGAGAAACGAGATCAACGCAACAAGGAGAATTACCAGTAGGAGTCGTGCTGTAAGACGAGGCAACATCCTACTGAGGCGCGTAGCCGGTGGCCGGAAGACCGAGGAAGTATTGAGCTCCAGGCCTTACTTCAAACCTACGGCAGGACAGTCAGTTATAGGCGGGCTGTTTCACTCAAATCACCTAAGAAGACATAGGGGGCAACATTTGGAGAGGGGCGACTCTAGGGTCCCGGAAGACCTCCGAGCCTACCCGTCATACGGGTGCGTCCTAGCCATATCATCTGGGGGACGAAGCAGAACATCATATTTGAGTTGTGAGGGAACTTCAGAAACAGACACAACAGTTGTGGGGACTATCCCGTAAGCACAGCAGGGGAGGACCACAACACACAAGCGCTAGAAGGTAGGCACAGATTTCCACCTGCAAAGGGAACTCTGGAGGTGCCATCGGACCGGCCGAACTTGCGCAGCCTGGTTAACCGTATTCCGGACTGAGGATCCTGAAGCCTTCAGTAAAGAGGTAAAGAGACTGCAACCTGGTGTCCTCGTTATTTACTGCGGCCTGCACCACATCATAACATCGTCACCATACCTCCACCTTCATTGTACGCCCCTCAGCAGGGTCACGGACCGGGTCTAGCCACCGTGACAACCCCAGAGCAGAGACTCAGAGGCCCGGTACCGGGTACCCCTCGGCCCTGCGGCAGTGGGGGCACTACATAATCATACTGTGAGAGGGGGCCATCATATTGTATGGAGGGAATTGTGAGAACCATAATAATGTGTGTGGGGGCTCTGTGTTCCCTCATACTGTGTATGGGGGCAATGAAAGCCATGCTTTGGGGGGGTGCTGGGGCCATCATACTGTGTGGGTGGTTGTGTGGGCCATCACACTGTGTGGTGGGTTGTGTAAGCCATCACACTGTGTGGTGGGACACTGTGGGGGCCATCATACTGTGTGGGAGGGCTGTGAGTGCACCATACTGTGTGAAGGGTGTTATGGGGGCCATCATACTGTGAAAGGGAGCCATCATATATTGTAGTGGCTGTCACACTCTGCTAACGGAGATGTGGAAGTCATACTTTGTGGAGGAGGTTTATAGGGTCTTCATACTGTGTGCGAACAGACTGTGGAGTCCATAATACTCTGGGGGTGCTGTGGGTGAACCATATTGTGTGAGGAGGTTTAAGGGGGCCATCATACTGTGAAAGGGGGTAATCATACATTGTGGAAAGAACTCTGGGGGACATCATACTATGTTTATGTGGCTGTTGAAGTCATTTTGCTCTAAGCGGGGCTTTTAGGACCATCACACTATGTGTAGGTGGCTGTGCTGGTCATCATAATTTGTGGAATAGGGTTTTTATACTGTGTGTCAAGTCATGGACTGCGGAGACTATCATACTGTGTGAAGGGGCTATGGGGCCATCATACTGTGTGGGTAAGGGACTGTAGGAGCCATACTGTGTGTGTGGCAGATTGATACTGTGTGGGAAAGCTGTAAAGACCATAATACTATGTGGGGGGAAACAATTGACACATAATACTGTGTATGGGGGCTCTGGGAGATCGTACAATGGGGTTATTCCTCTCTGTGTATGTGGGCATTTTGTGGGTCATCAAACATTTATTGGGGCCTTGAAAGGAATATCATAGTGGGTAAGAACACTATGGGGCTTTAGCAGGGCACAGTTACTGTGTTTGTGCTGAATACATGTCCCTTTCTCAGTCCTTAACAGTTAGGAGGTATGCCCTTCTATGACTGCTCCTATGCACCGTGACCCCGCCTACAGCACCAAATGTATTTTTATTCTTTTGGGGGGTGGTTTGGGTCTGAGTTGTCAACCATCCAGAAAGTATTGGACAGTCCGTAAAAATATGGCACTTTTTTCCCTGCCGATACAAAAAAAATGTTGAGGTGTCAGTGATTTTTTTTTTAAGCTGGAAAGACTTGTACCGGTTTTTATGATTGTATTTATCACCTTTTTAAAGTTTAGGTTTAATGCAACTAATGGCTTCTTACAGCATTTATAGTCTGTAGATATGTATCACTCATAAACTTAGTTTCCGTAAAAAAAAAATGTCTTTGTCAGTGATTTTTTTAAAAAAGCTGACTATAAAAAATAAAGGCAACCCTGGTTGGGGCCCAATTAGAACTTTTGCGCTAGGGCCCCATTATTACTATGTGGCATAGGCTTTGGAATGTATGTCAAAGGTAATGTGTTTGAATATATGAGCAGGTAGGTAGGTCAGGCCTGTTACTCCATGCTTTATGATAGACACTCTAATAAGTGATGTGCTATATTGATCTGCTGCAACTGATCAGAGTTAGAAATTACACAAAATTTGGTATAACACATATCTTCTTGAAGTAAAAAAAAAATCAAATGCAATACAAGTTTTTTGCTTTCAATGAGTTAAAAGTCGATCGGTCACCAGATTTTACAAAATAAAGTGTATATGTACTTTACAAAGAGGGATCTCTTAGAGCTGATGAGGCTGTTGTATTTACTTTGAAGATCCATGTCATAATGGTTTTCAATAGCAATGCATCACATGCTTGATGGGTGGTGCAATAATTTAACCCTTAATGCCATAACAAATAAAGTTATTTTCTTATAATAGTAAGGATTAAATTCTGCGTAACACCTATCAGACACAGGATGCATTGCTATTGGTCTTGTAGTATTTTCTATTTGTTTAGCACAGCTTCATTCTTTAAAAAACAAACGTATGAATTTTGAAATTCATCATCACAGTCATAGCATTGTAACCACCAATACTGGGCTGTATTCATGTACTTTTAATAGTAGTGGATTTTAAATGGATATGATGGACTTTAAAATATTGTTACAAAAGAATTATAGTCCCATTGGAAAAACTGTAAGTAATAAGTAGCTTTGCAAGTTAAATGCTTTCGTGAATAGAGTTGGGACCTAGCAGCACAGGAGACTAGTCGAACAGGCAGGTCCTGAATAAATTCTCTCCATCCAGTTCTCGGGATTAACAGGTCTTTCCCGATATGCGCATGTAGGCAGAGACATGTCAATCCAAGGTAGCGGCTGGAGAGAAGTGGCCATGGACCCATCTGTCCGACTTATCTCCTGTGCGGCTCAGTCCCTGGTGGCCAAAGTGTTTCAGTGAAAAAACCTACATGCTGATTTCATGTGTCTGACACATGTTGCCCCTGGATCGAGCATGCACCTGCAGTCAGGTTCTCCTTAGGTAATAGTTCCTGTGGTTTATGTTACTCTTACAGCCTGTGTGCTGGTCAAGGTGCCCTCTTCTCTTCCACCCAGCCCTCTTTAAATCATAGGAATATGGAAATAGTGAACATGAAAATTATTATTAGGTGCCAAATGGGGTCCCGTCATGTATATTAAACCCATTTCTACGTCTACTTACAGAATGCAGGAATTATTGGGAATGTGACATATAAACGCTTAACATTAACACTGTGATTAAATCTGCAAAGCTACCCAGAATTTCTTAGATTTTTCACAAGTAAAAGAATATTTACTATGTGAATTTCACAGTTAACTGTGTGATCCAGATACAAATGGTATTTGTATTTATAATTAGCTCCAAGGGCTGCATTTTAGGATGGGAAACAGAGGTTATGGAGAACAGTAGTACAGGAAAGAATAGATAATAAGCAATATAAAAACAGGGACAGATGATGCTATTGCACAGTATTCACGCTATTGCTTTTCACTGTTCATAGAACAATGTTAATGTTAGTGAAAGTTGTCCATGCACCACTAATTACTCTCCTAAACACGAGCTTAAATGGACTGTCCACTTCAAACAACATCTTTTAAGATTGGCAGCCCTTCTAAGCCCACCTGATTGTGAGGGGTCTCAGTTGAGCAGAGATACGTACGAGACACGGTGGCGCAGTGGATAGCACAGCAGCCTTGCAAAAGGGAGTCCTGGGTTCTAATCCCACCTTGGACAACATCTGCAAAGAGTTTGTATGTTCTCTCCGTGTTTGCGTGGGTTTCCTCCGGGCACTCCGGTTTCCTCCCACATTCCAAAGACATACTGATAGGGAATTTAGAATAATAGGGAATAATGTGTACAAACTGTAAAGCGCTGTGTAATATGTTAGCGCTATATAAAAATAAAGATTATTATTATTATTAACCTTACTCTGTTTATGAGTTATAGTTAATGAATTGCAAAACCACTAAGCCAATGAGGAGGTGTTGAATCACAAGAAACAACCCTCCTATATACAGTAGTATGTGCTACAATCATCAAATCCACAGGATACGCCATACACAGCCACGCGCTCCTGTGTTTTCTACAAAAGAGCCATTAACAGTCTCCTCTGGTAGCGGCTTATCTCATCAAGAACAGAATGATCAGCAGTCTGAAATCAGACATCCAGGATCCTAATCTCCCATGATATCTGTCAGGGAAGAGTCAGGAGACCCCCATGCACATTAGACCAATAGTCCCCAACTTTCCTTACTATGAGAGCCATATTCAGCTCTGAGAGGTGGTTTTGAGCCACATTCAGTGCCCCTCCACTCATAGTAGTGACGACAAGAACCTGGTATAAAGGCAGCCAAAGCTTCTCCACAAAAAGCACACCGAGACGGGGGTATAACTACAACAGGTGCAGGGGTTGCAATTGCACCCAGGTCCTGGAGCCTATGGGGCCCTAAAAGTCCCTTTGGCCTATAGAAAAAGACTATTGCTATTAAAGATTCAAAATATTTGGGGGCCCCGTAGGAGCTTTGCATCAGGGCCCATGAGTTTCAAGTTTCGCTACTGCACTGAGACCTTGTGCCCCCTTTCTTATAGACAGGATAATTACAACCAGGAAGGCCCGCTTTACCCCTATTCAGTATTCTTACATCAAGCATACTGACAACACTAGTCCATCCAGCTTAAAGCATCCCCATACTTGGTAGTATCATTGTATCTCCAGATTACCATATTTATCACCCCTTTTCCCTCCAGTATATACACATCCAGATCTGCGCTTTTGTGTGGGACTACTCACAAAAGTCACCATCTGGAGACCTGCTCTTCATAGGGGTTTGCTACATCTGGTGCTTATGCTCCAAGTTGGCAGAAAGCCACGAGCCACACATCATGAGCCTAAAAGCAACATGTGGCTCCCGAGAGACAGGTTGGGGTCCCTTGCATTACACTGTGGGTTAAGCTCACTAATATCTGTGGGTTTGAAGGGCGATTGTGTAATGTATATGGAGGCGTTACTTGAAGCAATATCCTCATCCGTAAGATTGGTCTAATATGGCAAAAATCTATGTGTGTAAATGCAGCGTAAGTGGCTGGAGTGGGAGGACTGTAATGTTACTGCCCAGAATTTGCTCGTTCACTCCTCTGATATAGTGGGCTAGACTTAGATGAGTATTAATGAGTACAGACAGTAATTTTGGGCAGAAAATTAGTAACATACCCAAAACAGCGCTAGCTGTCAATTAGCATAACGTCAGCAGTGATGCCCCGCTGACAGAGCAGTCCAGAAGAGAAAGAGCTGTTATGTTGATGTATGGTCAAAAGACGCTGGAGAATCGCTGCCTGAGCAGGGAGAGATCGGTGCCTGACAGAACAGGCATTTCAGGGAAAAAAAATCGTAGATAGCCCCTTTGAAATGTGCAAGACCAAATAATGTTCCCTATGTTAAAAAATTGCAATGTATGGGTAAAAATTAGATGCTATACGGATGATCTGTATTGCATTTGATTTTATTTTTTGCACAATAAGAATAAGTGATTCTCATCTAAAATAGCGAGAAGACTAATGCATGCTACTTTTTTTTTTCAGCCGGACAGTCAGTTTGTGACAAAACACAGTCATCTGAACAGCCCAACATTGGTTCTAGTGCTGTCGGTTGTTTTCAGCACTCGGACAGAAAATTCGGTTGTGTGAACGCCACCTTAGGATGCTTTCAGATTGCGTTCAGACATCCATTTGGTGGCCCCTTGGGGCTTATGTCTGGACCCCCCCTTGCAAAACGGGATTCAGACGTATGCTCCTATGGGGCCATAAATTATAATTGTGCCCACAGGGCGAACGTGCGCTCTGCCGTGCATCGTTTTTGGGCGCATCCGCCTACGGGAGGTGGACACTCAGGTGCAGACCAGTAGGGGTACATGCTCGAATATGATGCCCCATTATTAATGTTCAGTGTAGTAATAAATAATGGAGTCTGTGACACAGAACACAGGCTCATACTACTACACTGAACCATTGTACTATAGCTGAAGCCCTGAGCAGAACGAGACCCTGAGACTGTGTCGTATTCAAGAGGAACAAAATGGAATAAAAAAATCCTTCATTTTGTCATTGTTTAGCAACAGAGACACTGTAAATATTACCCATGTGGCAACGCTAGGATGCTTGTTTACTTGCAATTTAAATGATCGGGCCCAACCCTGACAAAACGAGTGAAAGTGTTGCCTTGGCAACGGGGACAATATACGTCTTTTTATTTCACAGCAAGCCGGCGAACATATGGTTTACTTTTAATGGACGCTTGGCTCCCCATTATCATAATAGCAATGTAAAGATTCAGGCAGAGAGAGAGAGGAAATTGCGATTAAAACAAAAACATGATCTAACCAGGCAGAAATAGACTGTACAAAGAAAAATCTCCAGTTTCCTCCCAGTTTTCGTTGGTTTCTCCCAATTACTTCAGGCTCCTTTTATGTCTATGAGGACGGTAAACAAAACACTCGCTCGGAGCGCCGATTCACAAAACCAAGAGCATGACCTCTATAGCCGTCCCCATCCCAAATATCCCGCGTTCATAAAGCACCAATATTTGACATCGCCTGCACAATAAATAAGCCGGTCCTTCTTAACGCAAGGATCTCGCTTCCACATTCACACAAGCTCTCAAGCCACTTTCACATTAAACTAATGAGGCTTAATTTATGCAGAAACCATCGACTCATTAACATTTACTTCTCTGATTGACAATAGACAAAACATTGCTATTTTTGTAGATCTTGCCCGGAGTAATGTAAGGATTTATTTAATAAGGGTCATAATGATCATCGGCAGGTTGAATGGGAGCAAGCGCTTTACACGTACGAGTCAAGTACAGAACACAGAAAGGTGACTTATTTTTAATCATTGCAACTGAGGGTCCCGAGGTAGATTGTAAAAAGACTAATTAGAGAAATAATCATCTAACCCTTCAGGTGCAGGACATGGAGTAAATCGTCATCGTATGCTCAAAGATATCGTCGTTTGTTCAAGTTCATTTATATTTAGCAGCCAACACTGCGATCGCGCGCCGCTGCGCAGCAGTTTTGTTTCTGGAAGGCTGCGGTCACACAGTTTTTGTAGCAGGTTTTAGTGCAGGTTTTTTTGAGCGTCTTCTCTTTTATATCCACCCTTGGCTCAAAAAGCTGCATGCCTGATTCCAGCATCAGGATAAGTCACATGCAACAGATATGTAGCAGAAATTCCTGAAAATTGTTTTCTTTCATCTTAATGGGGTTAAAAGTGTCAGCGATAAATAGTAGTTTTCTGGAGTAAAGTGCTAAATTTATTGAGAGGTACACTCTAGAAATGATCGAGTCGATGTTCTGGACCCTGGTCCAACAGCCAGGTCAGTATTCCATGGCCCTGTGAATCGCCTCCTACCTTCCCGTCTTCGCAGTTCCTCTTTTGATTAGCCAACCTAGTATGATGAAAAAGCTATTTCCTTGTAAAATTTAAGTGATTTTTTAACAGAGTTGAGCAAAAAGATTTGCAGGACCCTGGTGCAGTGGCCACATCTGTACTTCGTGGTCACCAAACTTGAGCGCTGCAAACTTCATACTAAATGCCTTAAAGGAAACCTGTCACCAGCTTTGGCCAATAAGAGATACGGCCATCACCTTTCAGGGCTGATATACAGCATTATATAATAAGAGAAGAAAAATAACTTTTATTATACTCACCTGTGAGGCGGTCCAGTCCGAGGGGTGTTGCTCTTCTTGGTCCAGCACCTCCCATGTTCTTGCGATGCCGCCCTCCTGCTTGCTTTGCGTGGATGAAGTGTCTCCTCGGCAACGCGCTCCTGTGCAGGTGTACATCTCTGCCCTGTTGAGGGCAGAGCAAAGTACCGCAGTGCGCAGGTGCCGGGAAACATCAAAGAGCCCCAGCGCATGCTCACTGCAGTACTTTGCTCTGCCTTTGACAGGGCAGAAAATTAACGCCTGTTCAGGAATGTGGTGCTGAGGAGACTGTGTGAATGACAAAGGGACGTGTCATCCACACGAAGCAAGCAGGAGGACGGGGATCGTAAGAATATGGGAGGCGCCGGACCAAGACCAGCGATGCCCATCGGACCAGACCACCCCACAGGTGAGTATAGCCAAAGTTATTTTTCTTCTCTTACAGTTCGGGTTCGGGGCAGTTATACAGTAATATAGAATGTTGTATATACTGTATGTATGTAGACTGTGGACACCAGACTAGAGCTCTGAAAACCTTCTCCTACCTGCATTCTTTTCCGGCACATCTCCTGATTAGTAGGGCAGGTGTGATGATATCATTGTAGTGTGACACAAGCATGACATCACACTGGGCCTACTAATCAGGAGATGTGCCAGAAAAAACAGCAGATAGGAGAAGGTTTTAAGAGCTCTGGTCTGTTATCCGCAGCCTACAAATGTGGCCACCGGACCAGGGTCTTGCAAATTATAATTTGTATGAGGGACGTTAGTCTTGATTGGTGCTTAGTAGAAACATTTCCAAGACCCTGGTCCAGTGGCCACATTTGTAGGCTGTGGATACCAGACAAGAGCTCTGAAAACCTTCTCCTACCTGCAGTCTTTTCCAGCACATCTCCTAATTAGTAGGCCCAGTGTGATGTCATGCTTGTGTCACACTGCAATGATGTCATCACACCTGCCCTACTAATATCCACAGCCTACAAATGTGGCCACTGGACCAGGGTCTTGCAAATGTTTCTACTAAGCACCAATCAAGACTAACCTTCCTCATACAAATTATGGCTCATGCAGATGACCCCATTTTCGGTCTGGGTGCGATACTAGAAAACATCAGAACGCACTTAGACCAGTGTTATTTTATAGCGCCATGCACAAGTCTGATTTCTTCTTTGTACTGAGTAGTCTGTAGAAAAAATTTACAGCATGCAAGATTTGCATCAATAAGTTGGATTGCACTTGGCCATGCAAGTCAATGGGTCTGTCAAAAACATTGGACTACAGTTGGATGACATCCGAATGCGATCCAGTTTTCACGGTCTGACAGAATGGAAAAGATGGAGAAATTTTTTTCCCCATCTTCTCCTCATCTGACAAAATCGGATCACGTGAAGATCACATTCTGATCAGAGTGTGATTGGCACACTTGGACTGATTTTTTTTTTCGGACAACAGAAAATATGCTCTTGTGACCCTAGCATAAGAGGGACAAACCTAAAAAATTTTCCTGGCCAACTGTCTCCTAATGTAGAAAGAAAAATTGAGGTTTGATTTCAACATAACCAACATGAAGCACCCAATCCTTTTCCTTAGTAGATGAGCCAGTAACAGATGAGGCTGCCTGCGGCTAATCCATTCTCCATTGGAATAGCCATCTAAGCTAGCCATCTTCAAGTTTATTAAGGAATCAGGAGAAATTGCTGTCGGCCATATAGATAAGCTTAAAGGGACGTTCTTCTGCACAAGTTAGCGCTTGCACCTTTACTTGCCTTTGTTTGGAAACATCCATTTTGCCAAAACACACACAGCTTTTTAGCAGTCTGTTGACAATGAATGGGACATGGGGCTCCCATAGATATTCGTTTATATAAAGTAGTAATGGTATGGTGTGCATGCTAATAAGAGCCTCCGAGAGACAATTAACATCAACACACTCGTAACATGTAAAATGGAAGAGGTTAATGGCAAAGGAAGGTTTCACACATAATACATGTTTTGTCTTCTGTACATCTTTATTACATACAATTAATGTTTCGTGACCATTTACTACATAAAAAGTCACTTGCATGCAACCGCTCCACTTTATTCATTATTTAAGGAAGAAAGTTCATAGTGAGGCCATATAAAAAAAAAAAAAATTCTCTTGCCATCCATATGAAATCCGTTTTTATAAACTAGCAGTTATTAAAAATGTTCAAGACTACAATTTCCTATAAGGAATTGCAATTGTATACTGGGGCTCCATATGGAATCTGGTTGTTTTTTTTGGCGCAGCCATAAACATGAATGGGCAAGAATTATCCCACATAAGAAACTAATGCTTGCTGCTATTTACCGCATGAAAATATTCACTCATCTGCACTGTGCCATTGATTAACCTCGGTCTGCGTGCTGCCCATGTACTATCCGTTTTTTCACGGACAGCA
This sequence comes from Ranitomeya variabilis, assembly GCF_051348905.1. NCBI lineage: Eukaryota > Metazoa > Chordata > Amphibia > Anura > Dendrobatidae > Ranitomeya > Ranitomeya variabilis. The sequence goes on from NC_135232.1 coordinate 636,495,617, forward strand.
TGCAGATCGAAGATACGGTCATGTGAACTTGACCTATAAGTGTATTGCTAATTCTTTGCACAGAATATGACCCCCAGGTACAATGAGAAGTCTTGTGACATGGGGTCATTCTATTCAGACCTCCATATAATGTGATTACTTCTTTTTTTATTCTGCGATCAATCATGTAATGATAGACGCATCATACAAGGATATTCCTACATTTATTAAGCATCTGAATGTGTGTCCATCCTAGATCTTGTATTTGCACACATACTGTAACCATTATATAAGACCCTATACATATGTATAACTCGGAATGATTTAAAAAACAATTGCCTTAAGTTGTTGGTGGGTTGAAATTGCCAGTAGTAGTCAAGTAGGTGGGTTTAGCAAACCATTATCTGGAGCTAAAATGTTGGCGCATGAGGCATATCTGGGCCGCCTAAGAAGGCACATTTATTGACTACTCAAGGCCTCATTCACATGTAAGGGACTTTTCTTGTGCGCAAAAAAACTGTCTAATTTTCATCAGTATTTAGAATCTGAATGTTATCCATGTTTGGTCAGTGTCCGTTTTTACCATCAGTTTTTCTCATCTGAAAAAAAAATGCAAAGCGTCTTCTATCCACGTCAATGTTACTAATGGAGAGCACACGGCCTGCACAAGAATGGCGAGGTGTGTCAACAGTGATTTTTACAGACACGTTTTCTGGGACCAGACGTCTTCTGGGTCTAAAGTCTAAAGCTGCAAGATACTGTCAATGCCAGTGATATGAGAAAGCCTCTGAAAGTGGCTTTGCTTTTCTATGCAGATCTGTGGGTGCTAGTGGGCTGACTTCTCAGTGTCCTGGCAGCTTAAAGAGGGGAGAGATGATGAGCTACCATGACGTGTCCCTGTTTTGTTCCCCAATGTGCAGTGGCGGGTGGAGCAGTAGTGAATACTGAGGCATGTGGAACCCTTCACGCGTTTTATTTTTTTTACTTGGATCCATGTGCCCATTTAGTTAAACATGTTTGATTATTATCAGATTTTTGTGTACCAAAACTTAGCCATGCAATGTATGAGACCCCATTAAATTAACGGATGTCATATGAAAGCCATCTGCTTCTAACTGATTCATTTTTTGCAATAAAAAATAGGCATGTGAATGAACCCCAACATATAGATAGTAATGGGACAGCATGGAGCATTATGTTTTATGATCTATGCCAGAAGCAACTATATGTGAAGAAGTGACACAAATTCTGCAGTAACAAAAATACAGGACATTATGAGAAATTTATCAAAAACTTTTTTAAAAATTAAAATAAATATCTTGCATGTTGCACACTGGCCACTGGGGCTCTTTTTAGACTCAGGAAACAACACATGCACAGGAAACAATAGATGTACATACTGTATTTATTTATTATATAATATGCTTTATTTATATAGCGCTTTCATATTCCACAGCGCTTTACACACACCATTACTGTCCCCAATGGGGCTCACAATATAGATAACAGAATGTCTTTGGAGTGTGGGAGGAAACCGGAGAACATGGAGGAAACCAACGAAAATTTGGGGAGAACATACAAACCTTGCAGATGTTGTCCTTGATGGAATTTGAACCCAGGACCCTAGTGCTGCAAGGCTGCAGTGCTACATGGCCACAATGGTCAAACCCAAAACCTATTTTGTATTGAAGTATCTAATGTGCATGTGAAAAGGTCATGGTGAAGGGAGGGGCGCAGAGTGAGGCGTGGCATATTTTATGGTGATTAGTGGATCCTGTCTTATCAGCTGTGTATAGAGGTGTTACCCATCACTGTCATCGTGCCTCTGCTGATAAGGAGCCTGCTGAAAACTCTTCCTGAAACACAATACAAAAACCTGATATGAACATTAGTTCATATTCTGATGATAGCTTTCCTTTAAATGTGCAATTAAGAAGTAGATAAACAATAAATAAAACATTTAGAGCATACTGTAAGGGGAGTAACAGATTTGATTTAGAGAAGAATCCTGAAAAAAATCAAAGTTTTGTGGTCCTTATTGAGTTATGGGGCTGGATAAACAGCTGGATACAGTGAGGTGTGGAAGAATAGGGCGCACACGGTAAGCACATTGACTGGCGTAACAAACACTAATGACAGCAATGTCAAACACTAGCAACACAAAAGAGTGTTGCCACCATACAAAAATAAATTAAAATACACTTTACATGTTTTAATTCTCAAATATTTAGCAGAAGTATTTTTCCTCCACAATATGTTTCCGATATGAGCTATTACTATGCTAATGGTAAAGACTGTGGACAATTTGTACTGTTAATCTATACCACCATTGAAGTGGAAGAAAATTTTGGACAGATGGCTTAATTTTCAGTGTTCTAATAGTGGTACATCTCCTGACACTATGCTAATCTAAGATATGGCTGCATTCCACACCACCCTCTCATTTGCATGACCAAGGTACATACTAAGCAATTTCGACTCTTTATGATGCAAATAGCTACTACTATCTACGAACAAAAAAAATGTAACGTTATGACAAATGAACCCAGTTTTGCTAGCTCGGCATATTTCTGAGCTGACGATAATGTCTGCCCTTTTCAGTTTATTTCAAAGGGAAATGATGTTATTATCTGCTACTAACAAGGTTACTTAAATTAGATTAATCTAGTAGGTAATGGGGTAACCAGAAGTTAGAAAAGACAAAAGGGCTACCCTGGATCGAAAATCTCGAGCTACAGAGGAAAAGGGCACATATGACATTCTAATGCCTCCTATTATTGTACCTAAAGCACCTTACATTTGGAGGTATTTGCATGAAATCTCACTGAATGGCTGCCTGTTTTGTCTATTAAGACTAGTGGATGAAGATTGCCTGACTGTCAGATTTACAGTAAGGGCCTATTCACACATTACTATTTTGCATCAGTGTATGCCAAAACCAGGAGTGAAACTTACCGAGAAAAAATATTATTGAAAGATTGACACCTGTTCTGTGTTTTGTAGACACTCCTGGTTTTGGCATACAAATACTGATGAAATACTGATTAACCCCTTCACGACATGCGCCGTACTATTACTGCGCATGTCGTGTCTCCCCCTTTGATGTGGGCTCCGCGGTGAGCCCACATCAAAGTCGCGACATGTCAGCTGTTTTGTATAGCTGACATGTGCGTGCAATAGCGGCGGGTGAAATCGCGATTCACCTGCTGCTATTAACCTGTTAAATGCCGCTGTCAAACGCAGACAGCGGCATTTAACCCCTTCACCCCGAAGCCTGTTTTCACCTAAGTGACAGGGCCAATTTTTACAATTCTGACCACTGTCACTTTATGAGGTCATAACTCTGAAACGCTTCAACGGATCCTGGTGATTCTGACACTGTTTTCTCGTGACATATTGTACTTTATGATATTGGTAAAACTTCTTCGATATGACTTGCATTTATTTGTGAAAAAAACAAAAATTTGTCGAAAATTATGAAAATTTAGGAATTTTCAAACTTTTAGTTTTTATGCCCTCAAATTAGAGAGTTATATCACATAATATAGTTAATAAGCAACATTTCCCACATGTCTGCTTTACATCAGCACAATTTTGAAAACATAATTTTTTTTTGTTAGGGAGTTATAAGGGTTAAAAGTTGACCAGCGATTTCTCATTTTTGCAACAAAATTTGCAAAACCATTTTTTTAACGGACCACCTCACACTTGAAGTGACTTTGAGGGGTCTATATGACAGAAAATGCCCAAAAGTGACACCATTCTAAAAACTGCACCCCCCAAGGTACTCAAAACCACATTTAAAAAGTTTATTAACCCTTCAGGTGCTTCACAGGAATTTTTGGAATGTTTAAAAAAAATTGAACATTTAACTTTTTTTCACAAAATTTTTAATTCAGATCCAATTTGTTTTATTTTACCAAGGGTAACAGGAGAAATTGGACCACAAAAGTCGTTGTACAATTTCTCCTGAGTACAACGATACCTCACATGTTGGGGTAAACCAATGTTTGGGCACATGGCAGAGCTCGGAAGGGAAGGAGCACCATTTGACTTTTCAATGCAAGATTTGCTGGAATTGAGATCGGAACCCATGTCGCGATTGGAGAGCCCCTGACGTGCCTAAATAGTGGAAACCCCCCACAAGTGACCCCATTTTGGAAATAAGACCCCCTAAGGAACTTATCTAGATGTGTGGTGAGCACTTTTAACCCCCAATTGTTTCACTAAAGTTTAGAATGTAGCGCTGTGAAAATTAAAAAATAATTTTTTCTTTCCACAAAATGATGTTTTAGCCTGCAATTTTTTTTCTCCCAAGGGTAACAGGTTGTGAGAACTTTGAACCAACAAGTGTTTCACTACAGTTTATAACGCAGAGCCGTGAAAATAAAAAAAAAATTTTTTCCACGAAAATGATATTTTAGCCCCCATGTTTTTATTTTCCCAAGGGTATCAGGAGAAATTGGACCACAAAAGTTGTTGTCCAATTTGTGCTGAGTACGCTGATACCCCATATATGGGGGGGAACCACTGTTTGGGCACACGGCAGAGCTCGGAAGGGAAGGAGCGCCGTTTGAAATGCAGACTTAGATGGATTGGTCTGCAGGCGTCATGTTGCATTTGCTGAGCCCCTGATGTACCTAAACAGTAGAAACCCCCCACAAGTGACCCTATATTGGAAACTAGACCCCCCAAGGAACTTATCTAGATGTGTTGTGAGAACTTTGAACCAACAAGTGTTTCACTACAGTTTATAACGCAGAGCCGTGAAAATAAAAAATATTTTTTTTCCACGAAAATGATATTTTAGCCCCCATGTTTTTATTTTCCCAAGGGTATCAGGAGAAATTGGACCACAAAAGTTGTTGTCCAATTTGTGCTGAGTACGCTGATACCCCATATATGGGGGGGAACCACTGTTTGGGCACACGGCAGAGCTCGGAAGGGAAGGAGCGCCTTTTGAAATGCAGACTTAGATGGATTGGTCTGCAGGCTTCATGTTGCATTTGCAGAGCCCCTGATGTACCTAAACAGTAGAAACCCCCCACAAGTGACCCCATATTGGAAACTAGACCCCCCAAGGAACTTATCTAGATGTGTTGTGAGAACTTTGAACCAACAAGTGTTTCACTACAGTTTATAACGCAGAGCCGTGAAAATAAAAAATATTTTTTTTTCCACGAAAATGATATTTTAGCCCCCACGTTTTTATTTTCCCAAGGGTAACTGGACAAATTGGACCCCAAAAGTTGTTGTGCAACTTGTCCTGAGAACGCTGATACCCCATATGTTGGGGGGAACCACTGTTTGGGCGCACAGGAGAACTCGGAAGGGAAGGAGCACTGTTTTAGTTTTTCAAAGCAGAATTGGCTGGAATTGAGATCGGACGCCATGTCGCGTTTGGAGAGCCCCTGATGTGCCTAAACAGTGGAAACTCCCCAATTCTAACTGAAATCCTAACCCCAACCTTAACCCTAGCCCTAACCCTAGCCCTAACCCCAACTCTAGCCCTAACCCTAGCCCTAACCCCAACCCTAATGGGAAAATGGAAATACATACATTTTTTTTTAATTTTATTATTTTTCCCTAACTAAGGGGGTGATGAAGGGGGGTTTGATTTACTTTTATAGCGTTTTTTGGCGGATTTTTATGGTTGGCAGCCATCACACACTAAAAGACGCTTTTTATTGCAAAAAATAGTTTTTGCATCACCACATTTTGAGAGCTATAATTTATCCATATTTTGGCCCACAGAGTCATGTGAGATCTTGTTTTTTGCGGGACGAGTTGACATTTTTATTGGTACCATTTTCGGGCACATGACATTTTTTGATCGCTTTTTATTCCGATTTTTGGGAGGCAGAATGAACAAAAACCAGCAATTCCTGAAATTCTTTTAGGGGGGGGGCGTTTATACCATTCCACGTGTGGTAAAATTGATAAAGCAGCTTTATTCTTCAGGTCAGAACGATTACAGCGATATCTCATTTATGTAATTTTTTTATGTTTTGGCGCTTTTACACAATAAAAACTATTTTATATAAAAAAATAATTGTTTTTGCATCGCTTTATTCTGAGAGCTATAACTTTTTAATTTTTTAGCTGATGATGCTGTGTGGCATCATTTTTTTTGCGGGACAAGATGACGTTTTCAGCGGTACCATGGTTATTTATATCCGTCTTTTTGATCACGTGTTATTCCACTTTTTGTTCGCCGATCTCATCGCGTTGCTCCGGTGGGAGAGCGCAGGGAGCCCCTGTCCCTGCGCGATCCCCGTCTATGCCGCTGTCACTACTGACAGCGGCATCAGAGGGGTTAAATGCCCGCGATCAGCGCTAGCGCCGATTGTGGGCATTGCTGCGGGGTGTCAGCTGTCAAATACAGCTGACACCCGCACCCAATCACCGCGGTGCTCAGCCGACTCTTTATGATGCAAATAGCTACTACTATCTACGAACAAAAAAAATGTAACGTTATGACAAATGAACCCAGTTTTGCTAGCTCGGCATATTTCTGAGCTGACGATAATGTCTGCCCTTTTCAGTTTATTTCAAAGGGAAATGATGTTATTATCTGCTACTAACAAGGTTACTTAAATTAGATTAATCTAGTAGGTAATGGGGTAACCAGAAGTTAGAAAAGACAAAAGGGCTACCCTGGATCGAAAATCTCGAGCTACAGAGGAAAAGGGCACATATGACATTCTAATGCCTCCTATTATTGTACCTAAAGCACCTTACATTTGGAGGTATTTGCATGAAATCTCACTGAATGGCTGCCTGTTTTGTCTATTAAGACTAGTGGATGAAGATTGCCTGACTGTCAGATTTACAGTAAGGGCCTATTCACACATTACTATTTTGCATCAGTGTATGCCAAAACCAGGAGTGAAACTTACCGAGAAAAAATATTATTGAAAGATTGACACCTGTTCTGTGTTTTGTAGACACTCCTGGTTTTGGCATACAAATACTGATGAAATACTGATTAACCCCTTCACGACATGCGCCGTACTATTACTGCGCATGTCGTGTCTCCCCCTTTGATGTGGGCTCCGCGGTGAGCCCACATCAAAGTCGCGACATGTCAGCTGTTTTGTATAGCTGACATGTGCGTGCAATAGCGGCGGGTGAAATCACGATTCACCTGCTGCTATTAACCTGTTAAATGCCGCTGTCAAACGCAGACAGCGGCATTTAACCCCTTCACCCCGAAGCCTGTTTTCACCTAAGTGACAGGGCCAATTTTTACAATTCTGACCACTGTCACTTTATGAGGTCATAACTCTGAAACGCTTCAACGGATCCTGGTGATTCTGACACTGTTTTCTCGTGACATATTGTACTTCATGATAGTGGTAAAACTTCTTCGATATGACTTGCATTTATTTGTGAAAAAAACAAAAATTTGTCGAAAATTATGAAAATTTAGGAATTTTCAAACTTTTAGTTTTTATGCCCTTAAATTAGAGAGTTATATCACATAATATAGTTAATAAGCAACATTTCCCACATGTCTGCTTTACATCAGCACAATTTTGGAAACATAATTTTTTTTTGTTAGGGAGTTATAAGGGTTAAAAGTTGACCAGCGATTTCTCATTTTTGCAACAAAATTTGCAAAACCATTTTTTTAACGGACCACCTCACACTTGAAGTGACTTTGAGGGGTCTATATGACAGAAAATGCCCAAAAGTGACACCATTCTAAAAACTGCACCCCTCAAGGTACTCAAAACCACATTAAAAAAGTTTATTAACCCTTCAGGTGCTTCACAGGAATTTTTGGAATGTTTAAAAAAAATTGAACATTTAACTTTTTTTCACAAAATTTTTAATTCAGATCCAATTTGTTTTATTTTACCAAGGGTAACAGGAGAAATTGGACCACAAAAGTCGTTGTACAATTTCTCCTGAGTACAACGATACCTCACATGTTGGGGTAAACCAATGTTTGGGCACATGGCAGAGCTCGGAAGGGAAGGAGCACCATTTGACTTTTCAATGCAAGATTTGCTGGAATTGAGATCGGAACCCATGTCGCGATTGGAGAGCCCCTGACGTGCCTAAATAGTGGAAACCCCCCACAAGTGACCCCATTTTGGAAATAAGACCCCCTAAGGAACTTATCTAGATGTGTGGTGAGCACTTTTAACCCCCAATTGTTTCACTAAAGTTTAGAATGTAGCGCTGTGAAAATTAAAAAATAATTTTTTCTTTCCACAAAATTATGTTTTAGCCTGCAATTTTTTTTCTCCCAAGGGTAACAGGTTGTGAGAACTTTGAACCAACAAGTGTTTCACTACAGTTTATAACGCAGAGCCGTGAAAATAAAAAAAATTTTTTTTCCACGAAAATGATATTTTAGCCCCCACGTTTTTATTTTCCCAAGGGTATCGGGAGAAATTGGACCACAAAAGTTGTTATCCAATTTGTCCTGAGTACGCTGATACCCCATATATGGGGGGGAACCACTGTTTGGGCGCACGGCAGAGCTCGGAAGGGAAGGAGCGCCGTTTGAAATGCAGACTTAGATGGATTGGTCTGCAGGCGTCATGTTGCATTTGCTGAGCCCCTGATGTACCTAAACAGTAGAAACCCCCCACAAGTGACCCTATATTGGAAACTAGACCCCCCAAGGAACTTATCTAGATGTGTTGTGAGAACTTTGAACCAACAAGTGTTTCACTACAGTTTATAACGCAGAGCCGTGAAAATAAAAAATATTTTTTTTTTCACGAAAATGATATTTTAGCCCCCATGTTTTTATTTTCCCAAGGATATCAGGAGAAATTGGACCACAAAAGTTGTTGTCCAATTTGTGCTGAGTACGCTGATACCCCATATATGGGGGGGAACCACTGTTTGGGCACACGGCAGAGCTCGGAAGGGAAGGAGCGCCTTTTGAAATGCAGACTTAGATGGATTGGTCTGCAGGCTTCATGTTGCATTTGCAGAGCCCCTGATGTACCTAAACAGTAGAAACCCCCCACAAGTGACCCCATATTGGAAACTAGACCCCCCAAGGAACTTATCTAGATGTGTTGTGAGAACTTTGAACCAACAAGTGTTTCACTACAGTTTATAACGCAGAGCCGTGAAAATAAAAAATATTTTTTTTTCCACGAAAATGATATTTTAGCCCCCACGTTTTTATTTTCCCAAGGGTAACTGGACAAATTGGACCCCAAAAGTTGTTGTGCAACTTGTCCTGAGAACGCTGATACCCCATATGTTGGGGGGAACCACTGTTTGGGCGCACAGGAGAACTCGGAAGGGAAGGAGCACTGTTTTAGTTTTTCAAAGCAGAATTGGCTGGAATTGAGATCGGACGCCATGTCGCGTTTGGAGAGCCCCCGATGTGCCTAAACAATGGAAACTCCCCAATTCTAACTGAAATCCTAACCCCAACCTTAACCCTAGCCCTAACCCTAGCCCTAACCCCAACTCTAGCCCTAACCCTAGCCCTAACCCCAACCCTAATGGGAAAATGGAAATACATACATTTTTTTTTAATTTTATTATTTTTCCCTAACTAAGGGGGTGATGAAGAGGGGTTTGATTTACTTTTATAGCGTTTTTTGGCGGATTTTTATGGTTGGCAGCCATCACACACTAAAAGACGCTTTTTATTGCAAAAAATAGTTTTTGCATCACCACATTTTGAGAGCTATAATTTATCCATATTTTGGCCCACAGAGTCATGTGAGATCTTGTTTTTTGCGGGACGAGTTGACATTTTTATTGGTACCATTTTCGGGCACATGACATTTTTTGATCGCTTTTTATTCCGATTTTTGGGAGGCAGAATGAACAAAAACCAGCAATTCCTGAAATTCTTTTAGGGGGGGGGCGTTTATACCATTCCACGTGTGGTAAAATTGATAAAGCAGCTTTATTCTTCAGGTCAGTACGATTACAGCGATATCTCATTTATGTAATTTTTTTATGTTTTGGCGCTTTTACACAATAAAAACTATTTTATATAAAAAAATAATTGTTTTTGCATCGCTTTATTCTGAGAGCTATAACTTTTTAATTTTTTAGCTGATGATGCTGTGTGGCATCATTTTTTTTGTGGGACAAGATGACGTTTTCAGCGGTACCATGGTTATTTATATCCGTCTTTTTGATCACGTGTTATTCCACTTTTTGTTCGCCGATCTCATCGCGTTGCTCCGGTGGGAGAGCGCAGGGAGCCCCTGTCCCTGCGCGATCCCCGTCTATGCCGCTGTCACTACTGACAGCGGCATCAGAGGGGTTAAATGCCCGCGATCAGCGCTAGCGCCGATTGTGGGCATTGCTGCGGGGTGTCAGCTGTCAAATACAGCTGACACCCGCACCCAATCACCGCGGCGCTCAGCCGACTCTTTATGATGCAAATAGCTACTACTATCTACGAACAAAAAAAATGTAACGTTATGACAAATGAACCCAGTTTTGCTAGCTCGGCATATTTCTGAGCTGACGATAATGTCTGCCCTTTTCAGTTTATTTCAAAGGGAAATGATGTTATTATCTGCTACTAACAAGGTTACTTAAATTAGATTAATCTAGTAGGTAATGGGGTAACCAGAAGTTAGAAAAGACAAAAGGGCTACCCTGGATCGAAAATCTCGAGCTACAGAGGAAAAGGGCACATATGACATTCTAATGCCTCCTATTATTGTACCTAAAGCACCTTACATTTGGAGGTATTTGCATGAAATCTCACTGAATGGCTGCCTGTTTTGTCTATTAAGACTAGTGGATGAAGATTGCCTGACTGTCAGATTTACAGTAAGGGCCTATTCACACATTACTATTTTGCATCAGTGTATGCCAAAACCAGGAGTGAAACTTACCGAGAAAAAATATTATTGAAAGATTGACACCTGTTCTGTGTTTTGTAGACACTCCTGGTTTTGGCATACAAATACTGATGAAATACTGATTAACCCCTTCACGACATGCGCCGTACTATTACTGCGCATGTCGTGTCTCCCCCTTTGATGTGGGCTCCGCGGTGAGCCCACATCAAAGTCGCGACATGTCAGCTGTTTTGTATAGCTGACATGTGCGTGCAATAGCGGCGGGTGAAATCGCGATTCACCTGCTGCTATTAACCAGTTAAATGCCGCTGTCAAACGCAGACAGCGGCATTTAACCCCTTCACCCTGAAGCCTGTTTTCACCTAAGTGACAGGGCCAATTTTTACAATTCTGACCACTGTCACTTTATGAGGTCATAACTCTGAAACGCTTCAACGGATCCTGGTGATTCTGACACTGTTTTCTCGTGACATATTGTACTTCATGATAGTGGTAAAACTTCTTCGATATGACTTGCATTTATTTGTGAAAAAAACAAAAATTTGTCGAAAATTATGAAAATTTAGGAATTTTCAAACTTTTAGTTTTTATGCCCTTAAATTAGAGAGTTATATCACATAATATAGTTAATAAACAACATTTCCCACATGTCTGCTTTACATCAGCACAATTTTGGAAACATAATTTTTTTTTGTTAGGGAGTTATAAGGGTTAAAAGTTGACCAGCGATTTCTCATTTTTGCAACAAAATTTGCAAAACCATTTTTTTAACGGACCACCTCACACTTGAAGTGACTTTGAGGGGTCTATATGACAGAAAATGCCCAAAAGTGACACCATTCTAAAAACTGCACCCCTCAAGGTACTCAAAACCACATTAAAAAAGTTTATTAACCCTTCAGGTGCTTCACAGGAATTTTTGGAATGTTTAAAAAAAATTGAACATTTAACTTTTTTCACAAAATTTCTACTTCAGATCCAATTTGTTTTATTTTACCAAGGGTAACAGGAGAAATTGGACCACAAAAGTCGTTGTACAATTTCTCCTGAGTACACCGATACCTCATATGTTGGGGTAAACCAATGTTTGGGCACATGGCAGAGCTCGGAAGGGAAGGAGCGCCATTTGACTTTTCAATGCAAGATTTGCTGGAATTGAGATCGGAACCCATGTCGCGATTGGAGAGCCCCTGACGTGCCTAAATAGTGGAAACCCCCCACAAGTGACCCCATTTTGGAAATAAGACCCCCTAAGGAACTTATCTAGATGTGTGGTGAGCACTTTTAACCCCCAATTGTTTCACTAAAGTTTAGAATGTAGCGCTGTGAAAATTAAAAAATAATTTTTTCTTTCCACAAAATGATGTTTTAGCCTGCAATTTTTTTTCTCCCAAGGGTAACAGGTTGTGAGAACTTTGAACCAACAAGTGTTTCACTACAGTTTATAACGCAGAGCCGTGAAAATAAAAAATATATTTTTTTCCACGAAAATGATATTTTAGCCCCCACGTTTTTATTTTCCCAAGGGTATCGGGAGAAATTGGACCACAAAAGTTGTTGTCCAATTTGTCCTGAGTACGCTGATACCCCATATATGGGGGGGAACCACTGTTTGGGCGCACGGCAGAGCTCGGAAGGGAAGGAGCGCCGTTTGAAATGCAGACTTAGATGGATTGGTCTGCAGGCGTCATGTTGCATTTGCTGAGCCCCTGATGTACCTAAACAGTAGAAACCCCCCACAAGTGACCCCATATTGGAAACTAGACCCCCCAAGGAACTTATCTAGATGTGTTGTGAGAACTTTGAACCAACAAGTGTTTCACTACAGTTTATAACGCAGAGCCGTGAAAATAAAAAATATTTTTTTTTCCACTAAAATGATATTTTAGCCCCCACGTTTTTATTTTCCCAAGGGTAACTGGACAAATTGGACCCCAAAAGTTGTTGTGCAACTTGTCCTGAGAACGCTGATACCCCATATGTTGGGGGGAACCACTGTTTGGGCGCACAGGAGAACTCGGAAGGGAAGGAGCACTGTTTTAGTTTTTCAAAGCAGAATTGGCTGGAATTGAGATCGGACGCCATGTCGCGTTTGGAGAGCCCCTGATGTGCCTAAACAGTGGAAACTCCCCAATTCTAACTGAAATCCTAACCCCAACCTTAACCCTAGCCCTAACCCTAGCCCTAACCCCAACCCTAACCCTAACCCTAGCCCTAACTCTAGCCCTAACCCTAGCCCTAACCCCAACCCTAATGGGAAAATGGAAATACATACATTTTTTTAAATTTTATTATTTTTCCCTAACTAAGGGGGTGATGAAGGGGGGTTTGATTTACTTTTATAGCGTTTTTTGGCGGATTTTTATGGTTGGCAGCCTTTACACACTAAAAGACGTTTTTTATTGCAAAAAATAGTTTTTGCATCACCACATTTTGAGAGCTATAATTTATCCATATTTTGGCCCACAGAGTCATGTGAGATCTTGTTTTTTGCGGGACGAGTTGACATTTTTATTGGTACCATTTTCGGGCACATGACATTTTTTGATCGCTTTTTATTCCGATTTTTGGGAGGCAGAATTAACAAAAACCAGCAATTCCTGAAATTCTTTTAGGGGGGGGCGTTTATACCATTCCACGTGTGGTAAAATTGATAAAGCAGCTTTATTCTTCAGGTCAGTTCGATTACAGCGATATCTCATTTATGTAATTTTTTTATGTTTTGGTGCTTTTACACAATAAAAACTATTTTATATAAAAAAATAATTGTTTTTGCATCGCTTTATTCTGAGAGCTATAACTTTTTAATTTTTTAGCTGATGATGCTGTGTGGCATCATTTTTTTGCGGGACAAGATGACGTTTTCAGCGGTACCATGGTTATTTATATCCGTCTTTTTGATCACGTGTTATTCCACTTTTTGTTCGCCGATCTCATCGCGTTGCTCCGGTGGGAGAGCGCAGGGAGCCCCTGTCCCTGCGCGATCCCCGTCTATGCCGCTGTCACTACTGACAGCGGCATCAGAGGGGTTAAATGCCCGCGATCGGCGCTAGCGCCGATTGTGGGCATTGCTGCGGGGTGTCAGCTGTCAAATACAGCTGACACCCGCACCCAATCACCGCGGCGCTCAGCGCGAGACCGCGGTGATCGATGCGCTGTACTAGTACTGCGGCTGGCACAAATGCAGTACCGGCAGCGCCGTACTAGTACGGCGCATGTCGCGAAGGGGTTAACCGGCGCTTCCGGCCGGGCGGCCGGAAATGACCTCATCGCCGACCCCCGTCACATGATCGGGGGTCGGCGATGCATCAGGATGGTAACCATAGAGGTCCTTGAGACCTCTATGGTTACTAATGCCGGCCTGCTGTGAGCGCCCCCCTGTGGTCGGCACTCACAGCACACCTGCATTTCTGCTACATAGCAGAGAACATCAGATCGCTGCTATGCAGCAGAGCCGATCGAGTGGTGCCAGCAGGCTATTGAAGCATGGCAAAAGTAAAAAAAAAATGTTTTTAAAAATATGAAAAAAATTTAAAAAATATGAAAGTTTAAATCACCCCCCTTTCGCCCCATCCAAAATAAAACAATAAAAAAAATCAAATCTACACATATTTGGTATCGCCGCGTTCAGAGTCGCCCGATCTATCAATAAAAAAAAGCATTAACCTGATCGCTAAACAGCGTAGCGAGAAAAAAATTCGAAACGCCAGAATTACGTTTTTTTGGTCGCCGTGACATTGCATTAAAATGCAATAACGGGCGATCAAAAGAACGTATCTGCACAAATGTGGTATCATTAAAAACGTCAGCTCAGCACTCAAAAAATAAGCCCTCACTTGACCCCAGATCACGAAAAATGGAGACGCTACGGGTATTAGAAAATGGCGCTTTTTTTTTTTTTTTTTTTTTCAGCAAAGTTTGGAATTTTTTTTCACCACTTAGATAAAAAATAACCTAGACATCTTTGGTGTCTATGAACTCGTAATGACCTGGAGAATCATAATATCAGGTCAGTTTTAGCATTTAGTGAACCTAGCAAAAAAGCCAAACAAAAAACAAGTGTGGGATTGCACTTTTTTTGCAATTTTACCACACTTGGAATTTTTTTTCCCATTTTCTAGTACAAGACATGGTAAAACCAATGATGACTTTCAAAAGTACAACTCATCCCGCAAAAAACAAGCCCTCACATGGCCATATTGACGGAAAAATAAAAAAGTTATGGCTCTGGGAAGGAGGGGAGCGAAAAACGAAAACACAAAAAGGAAAAAGGGCCGCGGCATGAAAACACTGATGTGTGAATAGAGCCTTATAAGTTAAACTTGTTGAGATTTCCCCCAGATCCCGTCAGTAAATTACAGACTGTTGTAGAACTTTATACACTGAGCGTTCTATCACGGGTGCTAGACTACACTATTGTGTCCCACAAAAAAGATGTACACCGCTGGGAAAGCAGGTTAATCAGAGTCCACAGTTTCATCTTTTGGACTCTGCCCTCAATAAAGTGAATGGATGGGCTGACTACTGTTTTCAGGTATCATGAAATAACCATTGACAGAATCCTTGGTGTAAAGCTTTATGAGCCACCAAGAAGTCAGGGTGGGCTTCTATAAGTAAAAATTTTATGTGCTCTTTTACAAAGTCAGAGGTGTTCATATAAGGCTATAGATGCTATTTGTTTTTCTATACAATATGGACTTGTTGTACAGCAGTGTACATTGGCCGGTTTACACGTGTGTAAGACGCAGACTGTGCTCAGATCAGAATATTAAGCCACACCGCTGAGTCTCCTGACTTGAACAAACTGCTTCATATATTCATTTAGAAAAAAGAATTTAGAAAATACATGGTGCCTACAGTGAATCATGGTAATGTCCGTTTCCTTATGTGTGGCTGCATGAGAGCTGCTGGTGTTGGGGAGCTACATGTCATTGATAGTATCAGGAATTCACTGGTGTATCCTTGGTAGACGTCTACTTTTCCATCGTGACAATGATTCAAAACATACATTTTTTGCATTTCAGAAGAACAGGTTGAAAGTGTTTCAGTGGCCCAGTGTCTCCTGTTCTAAACCTAACCAAACATCTATGGGAAATTTTGAAGAGTCAAGTTGAGCAGCATTCTTCAACCAGCATCCAGGATCTAACTGAGGACGATCTTGAAGAAGCTGCCCCAAAGCAAGAGAATCTCATTAACTCAAAACTGAAAATAAAGATTACACAACAACCACAAGATGGATTTCAACACCCAGGTATCATTGTAATCAGTATAACGGCGCCGAACTGACACTGTCTGTAGGTTACTGTGCACAATCCTGCTGACAGGTTCCTTTTATGTGAGATATTGATTAAAATTTTACTCTTCAAAATGGGGTGTACTCATTTATGCTGAACACTATATATAGATACAGTGTATATATCTATATATGTAAATCATATGTACAGAGCACATAAAGAACACATTCAGATAAGTAGTCTGTAGAGATGAGCAAATAAGTTTGATACAAAATCAAATTTGTTTTAAATTTTATGAACTTTCCAGGTCCTTTGAAATTCAAACAACAAATTCAATTAATTTGTTGCTGAATTTGCATGAATCACCCAAAGAATGCCTGTTAACTTTTTACACATTGCAAAAGAAGATTGCATCAGCCACATAAGGTTCACATAAACTCAGATACAGGTGCTTCTCACAAAATTAGAATATCATCAAAAAGATAATTTATTTCAGTTCTTGAATACAAAAAGTAAAAAAAACCTCATATATTAAATAGAGTCATTACAAACATAGTGATCTATTTCAAGTGTATATTTCTGCTAATGTTGATGTTTATGGATTTAGCCAATGAAAACCCAAAAGTCATTATCTCTGTAAATTAGAATGCTTAACATAAACACCTGCACAGGCTTCCTAAGCGTTTAAAAAGGTCCCTTAGTCTGTTTCAGAAGGCTCCACAATCATGGGGAAGACTGCTGACTTGACTGATGCCCAGAAGGCAGTCATTGACACACTCCACAAGGAGGGTAAGCCACAAAAGGCCATTGCTAAAGAAGCTGGCTGTTTACAGAGTACTGTATCCAAGCATATAAAAGGAAAGTTGAGTGGAAGGAGAAAGTGTGGTAGAAAAAGGTGCACAAGCCACCGAGATAACCGCAGCCTTGAAAATTTGAGGGAGATTCACAAGGAGTGGACTGCTGATGGAGTCATTGCTTCAAGAGCCACCACACACAGATGTATCCAGGACATGGGCTACAAGTGTCGCATTCCTTGTGTCAAGCCATTCATGACCAATAGACAACGCCAAAAGCTTCTTACCTTGGCCAAGGAGAAAAAGAACTGGACTCTGGCTCAGTGGTCCAAGGTGTTGTTTTTAGATGAAAGTAAATGTTGCATTTCATTTGGAAATCAGGGTCCCAGAGTCTGGAAGAAGAATAGAGAGGCACACAATCCAAGCTGCTTGAGGTCTAGCGTGACATTTCCACAATCAGTGATGGTTTGGGAATCCATGTCATCTGCTGGTGTTGGTCCACTGTGTTTTATCAAGACAAAAGTCAGAGCAGCTGTCTACTGAGAAATTTTAGAGCACTTCATCCTTCCCTCTGCCGACAAGCTTCTTGGAGATGGAAATGTCATTCTCCAGCAGGAATTAGCAACTGTCGACACTGCCAAAAGTACCAATACCTGGTTTAAAAACAACAGTATCACTGTACTTGATTGGCCAGCAAACTTGCCGGGCTTTAACCCCATAGAGAAATTCTATGGGGTATTGTCAAGAGGAAGATGAGAGACACCAGACCGAACAATGCAGACAAGCTGAAGGCTGCTATCAAAGCAACCTGGGCTTCCATAACTTGAAATAATAATTTGAAATAGCAAGAGGGTGTCAGGGTTCACATCTCAGCAACAGAGATAGAAAAACCAAACCCTAAAACATAGGACAAATACACCAGACAGTAATGTGTTGTCCAACTGCAGCAGTGAAAAGGTTGTGTAGTAATTTGTGATTAATACAAAGATTGAATTTGAAGGGTGGTAGAGAGATATGATAGATGCCAGACTCAATGTGATTGATCAATGATATGGTTTATCTGTCAGCTGCCCTGCTGCATTTCATATATAATTATACATTTTTTGCTGAATTCTTAATGCACTACACTACACAGCAGCAGCAAGCCAAAAGAATATTTTTTTTACAGGAAGAAAGAAAATAAAATTAACGTCAATTAGAAATGAGGGGTGTGTTGCATACAATTTTTTTGCACATCTGTGTTACTAGTCAAACTTGACATCTGTAGATGCTACATCAATACAGCTTAATAATAAAACACACTTATGTATCTTATTGCCGATGCTGGCTTTTTGGACTTGTACTTATGTAAGGAGATAGACATACTGCTCACATTCCCTCTTTAAGACACAAGTACTATTATGATGTATATTGTGATATGTGTTTAGCGTTGGTGTTGGATTTTGCCCAGACAGAAGGGAGAGTTATGGTTATTGTTTGGGACTAGCCCAGAGTGGGATGGAACAGAGACTATGCCCTGTCAAGATGGTAGATAGGGCCCAGCGTGCCACTTAAACAGACCTAGAGTCAGACTAGTCAGAAGAGCCAAGTGACGGGAATATCCTTGATGTGACTGGAGACAGAGTCCATGGATAGCATGATCTTGAGTAGAGAGAGAGAAAGTGACCAAAGGACAGAGTGATCAACTTGAGAAGGGTCCTGATGCAAGATGCTTAACAGTATGGCTAAGAGTTTATAACTCAGAGCAGTAACAGGCCAGGGCGGAACAAATGATGTGAGATGAAGAATGAGCCCCAGGCGGCAGTTTCAAGACATCAGAAGGAGAGAAGCTAAGTATCAGCCATATTGGCAAACTAGTTCCCTTAACCTCTTAGTGACAGAGCCAATTTGGTACTTAATGACCAAGCCAATTTCTACAATTCTGACCACTGTCACTTTATGAGGTTATAACTCTGGAACGCTTCAACGTATCCCACTGATTCTGAGAGTGTTTTTTCATGACATATTGTACTTCATGTTAGTAGTAAAATTTCTGCCACATAACTTGCGTTTATTTATGAAAAAAGCAGGAATTTGGCACGAATTATGAAAATTTTGCAATTTTAAAACTTTTAATTTTCGTACCCTTAATTCAGAGAGTGGTGTCACACAACATAGTTAATAAATAACATTTCTCACATGTCTACTTTACATCAGCTAACGAACGAGAATCTACACAACAAAATTATAACAGGGTCCATGTATGTAGAAAATTACAAAATTGTATTCCTTTAAAATAGCCAATAGTCAAACCAATATTTTAAGTGTAAGGGAGAAATGTGTGCTAGATTTAACATACAAAATAAAACATTGCAAAAGTATGGACACGCACAGGACACTGGTGTAGAAATGAGGAAAAAATAACCTCACTAATAGGCAAAAAGTATTTAACCATATAAATCCAGTACCAGAAGGGATGAATGTAATCAAACCCCTATTGTGCCCTACATGAGTACCCTAGCAAGTACATGAAGCACCATATATAGCTCAAGATGACCGACTTATAGTTAATATGAATCCATAATTACCCGTAAACAAGGACAATCAGGGGCACAATCCACACCACTGACCCAGCGCGTCCGCCCCAACATAGTTAATAAATAACGTTTCTTACATGTCTACTTTATATCAGCTAATTTTGGAAACATAATTTTTTTGTTAGGACGTTATAAGGGTTAAAAGTTGACCATTGATTTTCATTTTTCCAACAAAATTTACAAAACCATTTTTTTAGGGATCACCTCACATTTGAAGTGAGTTTAGGGGGTCAATATAACAGAAATTACCCAAAAGTGACACCAATCTAAAAACTGCACCCTTCAAGGTGTGCAAAACCACATTCAAGAAGTTTATTAACCCTAAGCAAAGCAATGTGGAAGGAAAAAGAAATGACTATTTTACTTTTTTCACAAAAAAATTACTTTGGAACCAATTTTTTTATTTTCACAAGGGCATCAGGAGAAAATGGAACACAAATTTCTTGTGCAATTTCTCCTGAGTACGCCGATACCACACATGTAGGGGAAAGCCACTCTTTGGGCACATGGCATGACTCAGGAGGGAGCACAGTTTGACTTTTTGAACTCAAAATTGGCTGGAATCAGTGGTGGCACCATGTCAGGTTTGGCAAACCCCTGATGTACCTAAACAGTGGAACCCTCCAATTCTAACTCCAACCCTAACCCCAACACACCCCTAACCTTAATCCCAACCCTAACACCAACACACCCCTAACTCTAATCCCAACCCTAACCATAGCCCCAAACACAAACCTTACCCTAACACACCCCTAATCTCAACCCTATCCATAATCCCAACCATAACCACAACCCTAACCCTAGCCCAACCTTAACTTTAGCCCAATCCAAACCCTAGCCCCAACCCTAACCCTAATCCCAACCGTAACCCTAACCCTAGGTTTAGCCCAACCCTAACCCTAGCTTTAGCTCAACCTTAACCCCTATATCCCTAAGGGTGGTTTTCACGTTAATGACCGGGCCAATTTTTACAATTCTGACCACTGTCCTTTTATGAGGTTGTAACACTGGAATGCTTCAACAAATCCTGATGATTCTGACATTGTTTTCTTGTGACATATTGTACTTCATGACAGTGGTAAAATTTATTTGATATTACCTGCATTTATTTGTAAAAAAAACACAGAAATTTGGCGAAAATTTTGCAATTTTCCAACTTTGAATTTTTATGCCATTAAATCACAGAGATATGTCACACAAAATACTTAATAAGTAACATTTCCCACATGTCTACTTTACATCAGCACAATATTGGAACCAACATTTTTTTTTGTTAGGGAGTTATAAGGGTTAAAAGTTGACAAGCAATTTCTCATTTTTACAACACCATTTTTTTAGGGACCACATCACATTTGAAGTCATTTTGAGGGGTCTATATGATAGAAAACAACCAAGTGTGACACCATTCTAAAAACTGCACCCCTCGAGGTACTCAAAACCACATTCAAGAAGTTTATTAACCCTTCAGGTGTTTCTAAAGAATTTTTGGAATGTTTAACAAAAATTAACATTTAACTTTTTTCACAAAAAATTTTACTTCAGCTCCAATTTGTTTTATTCTACCAAGGGTAACAGAAGAAAATGGACCCAAAAATTGTTGTATAGTTTGTTCTGAGTACGCCGATACCCCATATGTTGGGGGAAACCACTGTTTGGGCGCATAGCAGAGCTTGGAAGGGAAGGAGCGCCGTTTGACTTTTCAATGCAAAATTGACTGGTATTGAGATGGGACGCCATGTTGCGTTTGGAGAGCCCCTGATGTGCCCAAAAATTGAAACCCCCCACAAGTGACACCATTTTGGAAAGTAGACCCCCTAAGGAACTTATCTAGATGTGTGATGAGCACTTTGACCCACCAAGTGCTTCACAGAAGTTTATAATGCAGAACCGTAAAAATAAAAAATCATATTTTTTCACAAAAATGATTTTTCGCCCCCATTTTTTTATTTTCCCAAGGGTAAGAGAAGAAATTGGACCCCAAAAGTTGTTGTACAATGTTTCCTGAGTACGCCTATACCCCATATGTGGGGGTAAACCACCGTTTGGGTGCATGGCAGAGCTCGGAAGGGAAGGAGCGCCGTTTGACTTTTCAATGCAAAATTGACTGGAATTGAGACGGGACACCATGTCGCGTTTGGAGAGCCCCTGATGTGCCTAAACATTAAAACCCCCACAAGTGACACCATTTTGGAAAGTAGACCCCCTAAGGAACTTATCTAGATGTGTTGTGAGAGCTTTGAACCCTCAAATGTTTCACTACAGTTTATAACGTAGGGCCGTGAAAATATAAATTCTATTTTTATTTTTTTATTTTTTTTTTACACAAAAATTATTTTTAGCCCCCAGTTTTGTATTTTTCCAAGGGTAACAGGAGAAACTGGACCACAAAAGTTGTTGTCCAATTTGTCCTGAGTACGCTTATACCCCATATGTCAGGGGGAACCACCGTTTGGGAGCATGGCAGAGCTCGGAAGGGAAGGAGAGCCATTTGGAATGCAGACTTAGATGGATTGGTCTGCAGGCGTCACATTGCATTTGCAGAGCCCCTGATATACCTAAACAGTAGAAACCCCCCACAAGTGACCCCATATTGAAAACTAGACCCCAAAGGAACTTATCTAGATGTGTTGTGAGAACTTTGAACCCCCAAGTGTTTCACTACAGTTTATAACACAGAGCCATGAAAATAAAAAATATTTTTTTTTCCCACAAAAAGGGTTTTTTAGCCCCCAGTTTTGTATTTTCCCAAGGGTAACAGGAGAAATTGGACCCCAAAAGTTGTTGTCCAATTTGTCCTAAGTACGCTGATACCCAATATGTTGGGGTAAACCCCTGTTTTGGCGCATGGGAGAGCTCGGAACGGAAAGAGCACTGTTTTACTTTGTCAACACAGAATTGGCTGGAATTGAGATCGGACGCCATGTCGCATTTGAAGAGCCCTTGATGTGCCTAAACAGTGGAAACCCCCAATTCTAACTGAAACCCTAACCCAAACACACCCCAAACCCAAACACACCCCTAACCCTAATCCCAACTCAAACCACACCCCTAAATCCAACACACCCCTAACACTAATCCGAACCATAACCCTAACCACACCCCTAACCCTGACACACCCCTAACCCTAATCCCAACTGTAAATGTAATCCAAACCCTAACCCTAACTTTAGCCACAACCCTAACCCTAACTTTAGCCCCAACCCTAACTGTAGCCCTAACCCCATCCCTAACCCTAGCGCCATCCCTAGCCCCAACACTAACCCTAGCCCCAACCCTAGCCCTAACCCTAGCCCTAACCCTAGTCCCGACCCAACCCTAACCCTAGCCTAACCCTAGTCCCAACCCTAACCCTAGCCCCAACCCTAGCCCCAACCCTAACTCTAGCTGCAACCCTAGCCCCAACCCTAGCCCTAATCCTAGCCCTAACCCTAGCCCCAACCCTCACCCTAGCCCCAACCCTAGCCCTAACCCTAGCCCAACCCTAACTCTAGCCCCAACCCTAGCCCCAAACCTAGCCCTAACCCTAGCCCTAACCCCAACCCTAGCCCCAACCCTAACTCTAGCCCCAACCCTAGCCCCAACCCTAGCCCTAACCCTAGCTCCAACCCTAGCCCTTGCCCTAACCCCAACCCTAGCCCCAACCCAACCCCAATTCTAGCCCTAACCCTAACCCTAACTTTAACCCTAGCCCTAACCCTAGCCATAACACTAATGGGAAAATGGGAATATATAAATTTTTTTAATTTTATTATTTTTCCCTAACTAAGGGGGTGATGAGGGGGGTTTGATTTACTTTTATAGAGGGTTTTTTAGCGGATTTTTATGATTGGCAGCTGTCACACACCAAAACACGCTTTTTCTTGCAAAAAATAGTTTTTGCGTCATTTCGAGAGCTATAATTTTTCCATACTTTGGTCCAGAGAAGAGTTGACGTTTTTATTGCTACCATTTTTAGTCACGTGACATTTTTTGATCGCGTTTTATTCCGATTTTTGTGAGGCAGAATGGCCAAACACCAGCTATTCAAGAATTTCTTTTGGGGG
Source organism: Ranitomeya variabilis (assembly GCF_051348905.1). Classification (NCBI taxonomy): domain Eukaryota; kingdom Metazoa; phylum Chordata; class Amphibia; order Anura; family Dendrobatidae; genus Ranitomeya; species Ranitomeya variabilis. The sequence continues at coordinate 636,519,054 of NC_135232.1, forward strand.
GGACCGTATATACCGTTCCGCGTTTCGTAAAATTGATAAAGCAATTTTATTCTTCGGGTTAGTACGATTACAGCGACACGTCATTTATATTTTTTTATGTTTTGGCGCTTTTATACGATAAAAACTTTTATATAAAAGATAATTATTTTTGCATCGCTTTATTCTGAGGACTATAACTTTTTTATTTTTTCGCTGATGATGCTGTATGGTGGCTCGTTTTTTGCGGGACAAGATGACATTTTCAACGATACCATGGTTATTTATATCTGTCTTTTTGATTGCGTGTTTTTCCACTTTTTGTTTGGCGGTATGATAATAAAGCATTGTTTTTGCCTCGTTTTTGTTTTGTTTTTACGGTGTTCACTGAAGGGGATAACTAGTGGGACAGTTTTATAGGTCGGGTCGTTACGGACACTGCGATACTAAATATGTGTACTTTTATTGTTTTTTTTTATTTAGATAAAGAAATGTATTTATGGGAACAATATTTTTTTTTCTTTATTTAGGATTTTTTTTTTTTACACATCTGAATATTTTTTTTTTTTACACTATAACAATGCCCCAGAGGAGCATCATGTTATAGGGTCAGATCGCTGATCTGACACTTTGCACAGCATTGTGTCAGATCAGCGATCTGACAGGCAGGGCTGCAGGCTTACCAGCGCTTGCTCTGAGCAGGCGCTGGTTAGCCACCTCCCTGCAGGACCCGGAAGCAGCCCCACTGCCATTTTGGATCCGGACCCTTCAGGGAGAAGGAGGTAGGAGACCTTCGGAGCAACGCGAGCACATTGCGTTGCTCCGAGGGTCTCAGGGAAGCATGCAGGGAGCCCCCTCCCTGAGCGATGCTTCCCTATACCACAGAAATGCTGCGATCATGTTTGATCGCAGTGTTCCAGGTTAATGTGCCAGGGGCGGTCCATGACCGCTCCTGGCACATAGTGACGGATGTCAGCTGCGATAGTCAGCTGACACCCGGCCGTGATCGGCCGCGCTCCCCCCGAGAGCGCGGCCAATCGCATATGACGTGCTATCCCGTCGGTGGTCATACGGGCCCACCCCACCTCAACGGGATAGTACATCATATGTCAGAAAGGGGTTAACCTTAACTTTATCCCAACCCTAGCTTTAGCCCAACTCTATTTTTAGCCCAACTTTAGCCCTAATGTAAAAATAGAAATAAATATATATTTTTTATTTTATTATTTTTCCCTAAGTGGGGTGAAAAAGGGAGTTTTATTTACTCATTTTTTTATTTTGATCACTGTGATTGGGTCTATCACAGTGATCAAAATGAACCAATAGGAAAAATTTCCTATTGTTACCAGGTGCCTGACGGCAGATCTCAGTGGGCACACTGCGCATGCACCCACCATTTTCTTCCCGGAGGAAGACATTGGCGGCACGGGGGACTTCATGGGGAGATGCAGGGACATCGGAGGTACCAGGGGGATCGGGGGACCCCATTTCTCTCTCCTCTGATGTGCAATCACAACAGAGGAGAGAGAGATTAAATGGAAAATCAGACTTTTTATTTTTTGTGGTGGCCATTATTCCGATAACAGCAATTGCAACACTGGGGTCGGTAAAAACCAACCCGAATCATGTTCTCTGGGATCTCAGCTACCCACCGGTAGCTGAGACCCCAGAGAATTTCTGATTCTGGGGTGCTATACACTTATTTCTCAGCGTCATTAAAAAGCAGCGCTGAGGCATAAATAACCTTAACTGCCGCCGTTAAAAGGTGTATCGGCGGTCGTTAAGCAGTTAAGAGAATAGGACTCTCACTTACTGCACTGTAGTACTATGTTGGGTAGTGGTGAAAATATAGGACTGAGTGAGATAGAACTGAGTTACTCTGAGAAGGACAGGGAGAATGTATGTGAAGATGTTGAAGATGCTCCATGCGTTAAAGGAAATGTTTGTGAAGTTATGCGCCCACTTTCTACTGTACATAATTCCCACCAAGTTGTGGTTTAGCAAAATACTTTTTTTTTGAATGGTGGTCTCCCTCATTGAACTATTCAAAATCCGATTCTGGCAAGCCAAAGTCACTGGCATCATGGCACCTGCAAGGGCATAGCACCCTCGAAACACAAGTCCTCACACCCAGCCAGGATTATCACCTTCACGTAATATGCCAGAGTGTAAGAGACGAGAACCTCGCCCACGGCTACAGTCTCACTCTACGTTACACTTACATAACATTTTTTACTACATTTTTTAAAGAAGGGTGTTAAATTTTGGTAATATAATTAGAAAAACACAATGTAAAACACTATAGACATTTAATTGTCTGTCTGTTTTGCATACCTGTTCTACTAGTCCAATTTTACAAATGTGGAAAAAAAACTATACTATGTCCTGCTGGCACTTTTTTTTTTTGTTTGCGTACCTAGGAACCTAGCATTTCTTGTTACATCAATTTTGGCAAGCGTTGAATAATGGAGATGAAATGATTGTCAAAAGTAAATTATAGTGCTGTACAAAACGTGTGTTAAAAGTAAGTGGCAATGGATAGGGTATTTTATGATTAATAAAGATTGAATTTGAAGAGTGGTAGAAAGATACAGTGGCATGTAAATGTTTGGGCACCCCTGGTCAAAATTACTGTTATTGTAAATAGTTAATCAAGTTGAAGATGAAATGATCTTTAATAGACCTGAAGTTAAAGATGACACAGTTACTTTGTATTTTAGTCAAAAATGTATATATTTTCATCATTTACATTTTTTAAAATTATAAAAAGGAAAATGGGCTGATGTTAAAGTTTGGCCAGCCTGCATGGTTAGTACCTAGTACTGTAAATGCTTTTTGTAGCAAGACAAGAATCTTTCAATTCTTGTTTGAGGGATTTTCATCCATTCTTTCTTGGAAAATTATTCCAGTTCTGTGAGATTTTTGGGTCGTCTTGCATGCACTTCTGTTTTGAGATCTAGCCACAGATTTTCAATGACGTTCAGATCAGGGGACTGTGAGAGCCATTGTAAAACCTTTAGCTTGCACCTTTTGAGGTAGTTTATTGTGGATCTTGTGTCATGGGTGAGGGAGAAGATAGATGAACAACAACGGGAAGAGGGTGGGGGAGATCAAACACTAGCAAATGGGGGAGTGGAGACCTCTGGGCAGATCTGACACATCCTGTCTGCCCTAACATCCCTAAATAAGTTCCGCACCTATCACTGAGCAGGAACCTAATCCCTGACTGCCCCTATTGATAGGCCCTGGATAGGGAGGGGATGGGTAAGCGCTTGTCAGCTCCTACTACAACTAAAGACAAAGCAGGAAGACAAACGAGGCAGTACACAAGAGAGCTCACCCCAGCAATCCTCCTAGAGGCTACAAGAAGAAACTAGTCAACTTCTAGCACTTACAACAGACAAAGGTAAATAGAGCTAACACCATCGCCTTGCTGAAGGGACTCAGGTTATTTAACCCCTTAATGACTGCCAATACGTCTTTTTACTGACCTGCGATATAAGAGAATAGCTTCCTCCAATGGGTGACAGTCCAGCTGCTGTCGGCTGTACACTATACAGTGGGGCAAAAAAGTATTTAGTCAGTCAGCAATAGTGCAAGTTCCACCACTTAAAAAGATGAGAGGCGTCTGTAATTTACATCATAGGTAGACCTCAACTATGGGAGACAAACTGAGAAAAAAAATCCAGAAAATCACATTGTCTGTTTTTTTATCATTATATTTGCATATTATGGTGGAAAATAAGTATTTGGTCAGAAACAAAATTTCATCTCAATACTTTGTAATATACCCTTTGTTGGCAATGACAGAGGTCAAACGTTTTCTGTAAGTCTTCACAAGGTTGCCACACACTGTTGTTGGTATGTTGGCCCATTCCTCCATGCAGATCTCCTCTAGAGCAGTGATGTTTTTGGCTTTTCGCTTGGCAACACAGACTTTCAACTCCCTCCAAAGGTTTTCTATAGGGTTGAGATCTGGAGACTGGCTAGGCCACTCCAGGACCTTGAAATGCTTCTTACGAAGCCACTCCTTCGTTGCCCTGGCGGTGTGCTTTGGATCATTGTCATGTTGAAAGACCCAGCCACGTTTCATCTTCAATGCCCTTGCTGATGGAAGGAGGTTTGCACTCAAAATCTCACGATACATGGCCCCATTCATTCTTTCATGTACCCGGATCAGTCATCCTGGCCCCTTTGCAGAGAAACAGCCCCAAAGCATGATGTTTCCACCACCATGCTTTACAGTAGGTATGGTGTTGGATGGATGCAATTCAGTATTCTTTTTCCTCCAAACACGACAAGTTGTGTTTCTACCAAACAGTTCCAGTTTGGTTTCATCAGACCATAGGACATTCTCCCAAAACTCCTCTGGATCATCCAAATGCTCTCTAGCAAACTTCAGACGGGCCCGGACATGTACTGGCTTAAGCAGTGGGACACGTCTGGCACTGCAGGATCTGAGTCCATGGTGGCGTAGTGTGTTACTTATGGTAGGCCTTGTTACATTGGTCCCAGCTCTCTGCAGTTCATTCACTAGGTCCCCCCGCGTGGTTCTGGGATTTTTGCTCACCGTTCTTGTGATCATTCTGACCCCACGGGGTGGGATTTTGCGTGGAGCCCCAGATCGAGGGAGATTATCAGTGGTCTTGAATGTCTTCCATTTTCTAATTATTGCTCCCACTGTTGATTTCTTCACTCCAAGCTGGTTGGCTATTGCAGATTCAGTCTTCCCAGCCTGGTGCAGGGCTACAATTTTGTTTCTGGTGTCCTTTGACAGCTCTTTGGTCTTCACTAGTGTTGAGCGATACCGTCCAATACTTGAAAGTATCGGTATCGGAAAGTATCGGCCGATACCGGCAAAGTATCGGATCCAATCCGATACCGATACCCGATACCAATACAAGTCAATGGGACTCAAGTATCGGACGGTATTCCTGATGGTTCTCAGGGTCTGAAGGAGAGGAAACTCTCCTTCAGGCCCTGGGATCCATATTAATGTGTAAAAGAAAGAATTAAAATAAAAAATATTGCTATACTCACCTCTCCGACGCAGCCTGCACCTTACCGAGGGAAGCGGCAGCGTTCTTTGTTTAAAATTCGCGCTTTTCTTTCCTTACGTGAAGTCCCGGCTTGTGATTGGTCGCATGCCGCCCATGTGGCGGCGACGCAACCAATCACAGCAAGCCGTGACGTAATTTCAGGTCATTCAGTATTTTAAAATTACGCTCCGGCTTTGTGACTGGTTGCGTCGCAGTCACATGGGCGACGCAACCAATCACAGCAAGCCGTGACGTAATTTCAGGTCCTTAAGGATTTTAAAATTACGTCCCGGCTTTGTGATTGGTTGCGTCGCAGTCACATGGGCGACGCAACCAATCACAAGCCGTGACGTCACGGGAGGCTGGACACGCGCGCATTTTAAAATGGGCGCGTGTCCAGCCTCCCGTGACGTCCCGGCTTGTGATTGGTTGCGGCGCGGTCAACCAATCACAAGCCGGGAGGCTGGACACGCGCGCATTTTAAAATGGGCGCGTGTCCAGCCTCCTGTGACGTCCCGGCTTGTGATTGGTTGCGGCGCGGTCAACCAATCACAAGCCGGGAGGCTGGACACGCGCGCATTTTAAAATGGCTTCCCGGCTTGTGATTGGTTGACCGCGCCGCAACCAATCACAAGCCGGGACGTCACGGGAGGCTGGACACGCGCCCATTTTAAAATGCGCGCGTGTCCAGCCTCCCGGCTTGTGATTGGTTGACCGCGCCGCAACCAATCACAAGCCGGGACGTCACGGGAGGCTGGACACGCGCCCATTTTAAAATGCACGCGTGTCCAGCCTCCCGTGACGTCACGGCTTGTGATTGGTTGCGTCGCCCATGTGACTGCGACGCAACCAATCACAAAGCCGGGACGTAATTTTAAAATCCTTAAGGACCTGAAATTACGTCACGGCTTGCTGTGATTGGTTGCGTCGCCCATGTGACTGCGACGCAACCAATCACAAAGCCGGAGCGTAATTTTAAAATACTGAATGACCTGAAATTACGTCACGGCTTGCTGTGATTGGTTGCGTCGCCGCCACATGGGCGGCATGCGACCAATCACAAGCCGGGACTTCACGTAAGGAAAGAAAAGCGCGAATTTTAAACAAAGAACGCTGCCGCTTCCCTCGGTAAGGTGCAGGCTGCGTCGGAGAGGTGAGTATAGCAATATTTTTTATTTTCATTCTCTCTTTTACACATTTTTACATTAATGTTGTTTCGATACCGATACCCGATACCACAAAAGTATCGGATCTCGGTATCGGAATTCCGATACCCGCAAGTATCGGCCGATACCCGATACTTGCGGTATCGGAATGCTCAACACTAGTCTTCACCATAGTGGAGTTTGGAGTCAGACTGTTTGAGGGTGTGCACAGGTGTCTTTTTATACTGATAACAAGTTTAAACAGGTGCCATTACTACAGGTAATGAGTGGAGGAAAGAGGAGACTCTTAAAGAAGAAGTTACAGGTCTGTGAGAGCCAGAAATCTTGATTGTTTGTTTCTGACCAAATACTTATTTTCCACCATAATATGCAAATAAAATGATAAAAAAACAGACAATGTGATTTTCGGGATTTTTTTTTCTCAGTTTGTCTCCCATAGTTGAGGTCTACCTATGATGTAAATTACAGACGCCTCTCATCTTTTTAAGTGGTTGAACTTGCACTATTGCTGACTGACTAAATAATTTTTTGCCCCACTGTAGCTGACAAATTTCTGTATCAGCCACAGTCAGTGTTGGCACTAACCATATCTGTTTAACCCATTAGATGCTGCTGTCAATAATGACTACATCATATAAATGGTTAACAGAGTGTGGGATCTTCCTCTTTATCCCCAATGTCACCCTGAGATCTTGATCGTATAGTCCTGATGTTTGCCATGGCAATTCACAACCAAATAGCAGCCTTAGAGTCTGCCAGCTATAGCAGCTTGTTCAGTAGTTAGCGACATTTAGGTGGTAAAAACACACTTTTTCATTCCTGTCATGTCACTTTTGCATTAATTCCTGAAAATCACCTGAAGGGTTAATAAACTACCTGACAGCAGTTTTCAATATGTTGGGGGGTGCTGTTTTTAAATTGGTATAACTTTTAGTGGGTTTCCAATATATAGAACCCCCAAAGTCACTTCAAACCTGGATAGGTCCCTAAAAAAAATAATTTTGTACATTTCCATGGAAAAAAGGAAAAATGACTGCTACATTTTTAAACATCCTAAAATGCTAACAAAATAAAATAACATTTTACAAATGGTGCCGATTTAAAGCAGACATTAGGGAAATGTTACGTGTAAGGCTAGGGTCACATTGCGTTATGTGACCGCGTTTAACGGACTACGTTACACCGCGGCATAACGCGGTGTTAACGTAGTCCGTTAACGCCGCCATAGCCTGTAATAGTGAGCGCGTCGCTAGCGCCCGCCCACATTGGGCGGGCGCTAGCGATGTTGCGTCATTTGAGTGACGGACCTCGGACGCTGCTTGCAGCGTCCGCGGCGCGCCCGAGGTCCGTTCCTCGCTAGTGCAGATCGGGGATCTGCGCTAGCGGGGACGCCGAACGCGGACCCTAGGGAAGCATTGCGTTAGCGCAACCCACTAGCGCTTTGCGCTTAACGGATTGCCCTAACGCAATGTGACCCTAGCCTTAGGCTATGTGCCCACGTTGAATTTTTTATGTGCTTCTGCCACTGCGGAAATGCTTAAGAATGCTTAAAAACCACATTCTCGTGCTACGGCCTGCTGGCACATTTTGCTTTCTGCATGTGTACCTATCTGCCTAGCATTTCTTGTTACATCATTTTTGGCAAACATTGGATAATTGGGGTTGAAAAGATTGTCAAAAGTAAACTGCGTTGCACAAAACATATAGTAAAAGAAAATTAGCAATAGATAGGGTATTGCAAAAGAAGAAAAAATACCACAGCTCAGAATATGGGAGCCACTAGCAGCGTCAGAATCACCACCACCACTGGCACCAGCCAGTCACAGGCAATAAAAACCAACTACTACACAGTTCACTCACCATTACTATTTTACTTAGTTATGTGGGTAATTTAACCAGAAAACAGAAAATATTTAAAATATTATACAGACATTTAGCCTGAAGGCTGAAATCCCTGTGCTGTACAGCGTGGTACCCAAACAATCTGTGCCTACTGTACTTTCTATAAATCTACCTACTGGCGTGCATGTCTAAACCGGCCGCCCATTAGTTGTTTACACCCTGGACACTGGATCGAGTATATGAGTGTAACATATGGGCTAGCCTGCGGTTCAGCACAGCAGTTTACAATCTTAAAATTACTCCATTTCCCCACCAAATATCCCTCTCCTATTCAAATGTGACCTCAATGAACTCAGAGGAATAGTCCGCCTTCAATTATGTTGAAAATACCCCAAAAGTTATCCATCTGTGTTGACTAATTAGCCATGAACAAAGTCTATCGAAGTTGAACAACTGTCTCTTACTATAATGTTCCACAGAAACTCTCTCCTAAAAAAAAGGGAGGTTAAGTTTGGTCTGGAGTCCGTTGCATGCCTTTTTGGCACCTAGGTGTGGGTTAGGATTCTTCATTCCAAAACAAACAGGAAACGTGGCAACAAATCCAGAAAGTTCTGGACACTGATTTTGGCAGTAAACGTTGCCTGAACAGTCAATATGTCTATTGACATATCTATCTACAGACTCTATCTCAGCCTTAAAGTGAACTGTCATCAGGATTTTGCTAAGAAAACTACAGACACTGTCAGGTTGACGCTGTTACACTGATCACAATTATATAAACCTATATAAATATCATGGGCACAAAGTAAATATGCTTATAAGCACAAAAAATAAAAAAAATAACGATAAAGAACCAGTGCAAGGCATCAGTATATTTGGTAAAAAAATAACATTGATTAGATGTAATTAAAAAGTACTTTAACCCCTTCACCCCCGGAGCTTTTTCCGTTTTTCCGTTTTCGTTTTTCGCTCCCCTCCTTCCCAGAGCCATAACTTTTTTATTTTTCCGTCAATTTGGCCATGTGAGGGCTTATTTTTTGCGGGACGAGTTGTACTTTTGAACGACATCATTGGTTTTAGCATGTCGTGTACTAGAAAACGGGAAAAAAATTCCAAGTGCAGTGAAATTGCAAAAAAAGTGCAATCCCACACTTGTTTTTTGCTTGCCTATTTTGCTAGGTTCACTAAATGCTAAAACTGACCTGCCATTATGATTCTCCAGGTCACTACGAGTTCATAGACACCTAACATGACTAGGTTATTTTTCACCTAAGTGGTGAAAAAAAATTCCAAACTTTGCAAAAAACAAAACAAAACAAAATTGCGCCATTTTCCGATACTCGTAGCGTCTCCATTTTTCGTGATCTGGGGTCAGGTGAGGGCTTATTTTTTGCGTGCCGAGCTGGCGTTTTTAATGATAGCATTTTGGTGTAGATACGTTCTTTTGATCGCCCGTTATTGCATTTTAATGCAATGTCGTGGCGACCAAAAAAACGTAAATCTGGCGTTTCGAATTTTTTTCTCATTACGCCATTTAGCGATCAGGTTAATGCTTTTTTTTAATTGATAGATCGGGCGATTCTGAACGCGGCGATACCAAATATGTGTAGGTTTTTGTTTTTTTTTATTGATTTATTTTGATTGGGGCGAAAGGGGGGTGATTTAAACTTTTATGTTTTTTTTATTTTTTTCACATTTTTAAAAACTTTTTTTTTTTACTTTTGCCATGCTTCTATAGCCTCCATGGGAGGCTAGAAGCAGGCACAGCCCGATCGGCTCTGCTACATAACAGCGATCATCAGATCGCTGTTATGTAGCTAAAATGCAGGTGTGCTGTGAGCGCCGACCACAGGGGGGCGCTCACAGCCACCGGCAATCAGTAACCATAGAGGTCTCAAGGACCTCTATGGTTACAATGGAGGAGCATCGCCGACCCCCGATCATGTGACAGGGGTCGGCGATGCGCTCATATCCGGCCGCACGGCCGGATGCGGTAGTTAAATGCCGCTGTCTGCGCTTGACAGCGGCATTTAACTAGTTAATAGCGGCGGGTGATCGCGATTTCACCCGCCGCTATTGCGCGCACATGTCAGCTGTAAAAAACAGCTGACATGTCGCGACTTTGATGTGCGCTCACCGCCGGAGCGCACATCAAAGCGGGGGTCCCGACATGTGACGTACTATACCGTCACATGTCGGGAAGGGGTTAAAACAGTAAGGCACAGGATACTCAAAGCTGGAGAGCATAACAATAAGTAAACAACATTATACATACAAAGTACCAAGAACCATATATACATGTATAGTAGTACAATGGTAAGTACAAAGTAATAAGTATGTAGGGTAATCAGAAGGTCGAATATAAAAAAAAGTGAATATCAGTACACAATAAAAAATAAACATAGCCCTAATATTACAGGCGGATACCAATTGGCATAGGACAGTACTTATAGCAGATAGATCAAAGTCAGTACAAAAAAAGTATTATGGAGTTTGATAATGTGACTTCCATAGATAACAAAGTACATTTACACAGTGGCATAGGAAGGACTCACCAGACAGTGAAATAACCACACCTGACGCGCGTTTTGCACCTAGCTTCATCAAGGGGTAAGCAATAGATGCTACTGCATAGGCGTTAATTTTTTTTTCAAAACCCACAATATAAACAGCAATATTTAAAATAGGAGGCAGATCACTGAAGGATCAGTGACTTGTCAGTTAAGCCACAATAATGAAGATGAGGTCAGAAAGCACGAAATAAGTTCCCGCCCATAGGCCCGCCCCAAAGCATGAGAATCTCATTAACTGAAAACAAAGATTAAACAACAACGACAAGACGGATTTCTTCACTCTAGGTATCATTTTATCATTCAATATTTTTTTTATTAAACAATTTGGATATTTTTAGTAACATCTGAAACATTGCATATCAAACGAAAATAGACAAATACAGATTCAATCAAATCCTTTCCCCTTTTCAAATGCCATTTCAAACGTTAATAAGATAAACCAACTGTATCTATGTTATAGCATGTAACATGTTTATAATTCTTAAATGCGGTGGGGAAGAGGTTAATATCATTAAGAAATACAATGCAGAAGACATAAAAGTAAAGCAGGAAGTAAAAGACATACAGTAAGTAAGAGAGAGAAAGGGAGAGGAGAGAAAGAAAGAAAGTAGATATTTGAGATCACATATCCCAACCACCCTATTTATTTAGGGATCCAAGAATAAACACCTTACGTCAACCATGTCAGAAAATATTGTGATTCTTTGAATTGGATCCATGGGTACCATATTGCAAACCACTTAGTACATGTGGTGTTATCAAATGCCCTAATCTCCTCCATGTGCTGCAGAACATTCATCGCCTCCACCCAATCTATTTTTTTTGGCACAACCATAGATCTCCAGAGTCTAGGTATAATTTGGCTCATTGCTATTACAAAAAATGGTAACAGATCTTTCTTGATTTTCAAAATAACGCCTGGGAAACTGGACAACCATGCTATTTCTGGAAATGCTTTCACATGAGTTTTAGTAATATGATTATATAGTTGGAATATTTCGTTCCATAAGGATCTAATCCCCGGACAGTCCCACCACACATGAAGCATTGATCCAACTGTGGTATTGCATCCCCAGCAGATATCTGAAACCATCGGGTACATCTTATGTACTTTAACAGGTGTTCTATACCAACGCGTCAAAATTTTGTAGTTTAGTTCCTGGATCCTGCAAAAAACCGACATCCCATGTGTGAGAGCAAATGATTTAGACCACATCTCATCCGTAATTTCTTTATTTAACTCCTTTTGCCACTGGACCATTAATTTGAGTGGCCTATCTCCCATCCCTTCCGACACTATCAGACCATAGATCAGGGATACATTGTGGGCCGGGCCCTGTGGGAGGATGCATAGGCGCTCAAAAAAAGTGGGCACATGCGGCGGTGTCCACCCAGGGGCCAGGGACCTAATATAACTCTGAAGTTGAAAATATTGTAGCCAAGATCCCGGAGCCTGTCTCCTATCTCCCAAAATGTTCCCCATGGATCTAATACCCTTCTGGTCAATCACGTCTTTAATTCGTGGTATTACTCCCTGAGTGATGGGAGGTATAATAGAAGTTGATCCGTGTAGCACCGTAGGGAGCTGGGGATTAGCTGTTAAAGGAGTCAGCGGTCCCGGTATTATTGCAAACGAGAGACGTTTTGCGTAACGTCTCCAAGCAAGTACTATAGTGAATAATGTAGGAGATATATCAAACATCTTCAAATCAATATCATATGGCAGCCAGAACACTCCTTGGTAAAGACTCGGGGACAATTCATGTTCAATGTCAACCCACAGTTTGGATGTCCTATTATGAAAAAGATCTAATATACAATTATCAATACTCGCCGCATGGTAAGCTCGTAGATCTTGAAGACCCGTCCCCCCGTTGTCCTTGTGTCTGACCAGTTGGGTATGACTTAAGAGAGAGCCACTGCCGTGCCAAACAAATTTCCTCATTATTTTGCGTAGGCTATCAAAAAAAGGTTTGCCTATATCCCATGGTATAGTCTGAAAGAAATATAGTATTTTAGGCAAAATATCCATTTTTAGGGCATTTATCCTTCCAACCCATGAGAGTGGAAGACTGCCAAGTTTCAATTTCCTTTTCCAAAGTTCGTTCAAGAGGGGGGAAATTGAGATTGAATATTTTCTGAGTGTCTGCAGGGATACTAATACCCAAATATTTAATATGGTGTTGAGTCCATCGGAATGAAAAGTCAGACTTAAAGGGAACCTGTCACCTGAATTTGGCGGGACCAGTTTTCAGTCATATGGGCGGGGTTTTCGGGTGTTTGATTCACCCTTTCCTTACCCGTTGGCAGCATGCTGGCTGCAATATTGGATTGAAGTTCATTCTCTGTCCTCCGTAGTACATGCCTGCTCAAGGCAAGACATCTTCCGAGAATATCTGGATAGGTTTATGATTGTGTACCTGGATGATATTTTGGTCTTTTCTGATGATTGGGAGTTTCATGTGAAGCAGGTCAGGATGGTATTTCAGGTCCTGCGAGCCAATGCCTTGTTTGTGAAGGGCTCTAAGTGTCTCTTCGGAGTCCAGAAGGTTTCCTTTTTGGGCTTTATTTTTTCTCCTTCTACCATTGAGATGGATCCAGTCAAGGTCCAGGCTATTTATGACTGGACTCAACCTACATCGGTAAAGAGTCTTCAGAAGTTCTTGGGTTTTGCTAATTTTTACCGTCGCTTCATCACTAATTTTTCCAGTGTGGTTAAGCCTTTGACGGATTTGACCAAGAAGGGTTCTGATGTTACAAATTGGTCTCCTGCGGCCGTGGAGGCCTTTCAGGAGCTCAAACGTCGGTTCTCTTCAGCTCCTGTCTTGCGTCAGCCGGATGTCTCTCTGCCCTTCCAGGTCGAGGTTGATGCTTCTGAGATTGGAGCTGGGGCTGTCTTGTCACAGAGAAGCTCTGATGGCTCTGTTATGAGGCCATGTGCTTTCTTTTCAAGAAAGTTTTCGCCTGCCGAGTGGAATTATGATGTTGGTAATCGGGAGTTGTTGGCAATGAAATGGGCATTTGAGGAGTGGCGACATTGGCTTGAGGGAGCCAAACATCGTGTGGTGGTCTTGACGGATCACAAGAATTTGACTTATCTCGAGTCTGCTAAATGGCTAAATCCTAGACAGGCTCGATGGTCGCTGTTTTTCTCCCGTTTCGATTTCGTGGTTTCATACCTTCCGGGTTCGAAGAACGTGAAGGCTGATGCTCTTTCTAGGAGCTTTGTGCCTGACTCTCCGGGAGTTTCTGAACCGGCTGGTGTCCTCAGAGAGGGGGTGATTTTGTCTGCCATCTCCCCTGATTTACGACGGGTATTGCAGGAATTTCAGGCCAATAGACCTGACCGTTGTCCACCGGAGAGACTGTTTGTCCCGGATAGATGGACCAGTAGAGTCATTTCCGAGGTTCATTCTTCGGTGTTGGCGGGTCATCCTGGGATTTTTGGTACCAGGGATTTGGTGGCTAGGTCCTTTTGGTGGCCTTCCTTGTCGCGGGATGTGCGTTCCTTTGTGCAATCCTGTGGGATTTGTGCTCGGGCCAAGCCTTGCTGTTCTCGTGCCAGTGGATTGCTTTTGCCTTTACCTGTCCCGAAGAGGCCCTGGACGCATATTTCCATGGATTTTATTTTGGATCTTCCGGTCTCTCAGAAGATGTCTGTTATCTGGGTGGTTTGTGATCGTTTTTCTAAAATGGTCCATTTGGTGCCCTTGCCTAAGCTGCCTTCCTCCTCCGATTTGGTTCCACTGTTTTTTCAGAATGTGGTTCGTTTGCATGGTATTCCTGAGAATATTGTGTCTGACAGAGGATCCCAGTTTGTGTCCAGATTTTGGCGGTCCTTTTGTGCTAAGATGGGCATTGAATTATCTTTTTCATCGGCCTTCCATCCTCAGACGAATGGCCAAACCGAACGAACTAATCAGACCTTGGAGACTTATCTGAGATGTTTTGTTTCTGCGGATCAGGATGATTGGGTGACTTTTTTGCCATTGGCTGAGTTTGCCCTCAATAATCGGGCTAGTTCTGCTACTTTGGTTTCGCCTTTTTATTGCAATTCTGGTTTTCATCCTCGTTTTTCCTCAGGTCAGGTTGAGCCTTCTGACTGTCCTGGGGTGGATTCTGTGGTGGATAGGTTGCAACAGATTTGGAACCACGTGGTGGACAATTTGACGTTGTCACAAGAGAAGGCTCAGCGCTTTGCTAACCGCCGTCGCTGTGTGGGTCCCCGACTTCGTGTGGGGGATTTGGTATGGTTGTCTTCTCGTTATGTTCCGATGAAGGTTTCCTCTCCTAAGTTCAAGCTTCGTTTCATCGGTCTTTATAGGATTTTGGAAATCCTCAACCCTGTGTCATTTCGTTTGGACCTCCCAGCATCATTTGCCATTCACAATGTGTTCCATAGGTCATTGTTGCGGAGATATGTGGTGCCTGTGGTTCCTTCTGTTGACCCTCCTGCTCCGGTCTTGGTCGAGGGAGAATTGGAGTATGTGGTGGAGAAGATCTTGGATTCTCGTGTTTCGAGACGGAAGCTTCAGTACTTAGTTAAATGGAAGGGCTATTGTTGTGAATTTGGATTCTGGGCTCCCCCGGTGGCTACTGGTGGAATTGAACTTGTGACATCATCTTCCCTGTTCACCTGTTCTGATTAGATCTGGGTGTCGCTATATAACCTGGCTTCTCTGTTAGATGCTTGCCGGTCAACAATGTTATCAGAAGCCTCTCTGTGCTTGTTCCTGCTCCCAGACATCTACTAGATAAGTTGGACATTCGTCCATGTTTTGTTTTTGTATTTTGGTTCCAGTTCACAGCTGCAGTTTCGTTACTGTGTCTGGAAAGCTCTTGTTGATCAGGAATTGCCACTCTGGTATTATGAGTTAATGCCAGAGTCCTAAAGTAATTTCTGGATGTGTTTTGTTAGGGTTTTCTACTGACCATGAAAGTATGCTTTCTGTCTTCTGCTATCTAGAAAGCGGACCTCAAATTTGCTAAAACTATTTTCCTGCTGCGTTTGTTGTTTCATCTCATATCACCGCCAATATATGTGGGGGGCCTCTGTCTCCTTTTTGGGCATTTCTCTAGAGGTGAGTCAGGTCTTATATTTCCCTCTGCTAGCATTATTTAGTTCTCCGGCCGGCGCTGGGCATATAGGGATAAAAAGTAGGACATGCTACCTGGCTACTTCTAGATGATGCGGTAGGTTTAGTTCATGGTCAGTATAGTTACATCTTCCAAGAGCTTGTTCCTATTGAGGCTTATGCTAGTTCTCTGGCCATGGAGATCATGACAGTTTGACCGGCCCACTAAAGGGTTAAAATCCTTGGCTGAGAAAGGAGAGATATAAGAAGTCTGCTGAAAATTTTTTTTTTTTTTTTGTCTCTAGTAGTTAGTGTGCTCTTAACTGGATCACTTGCCAGTCTGTCTATGCTGCAGTCTTTCTTTTTTTTTCTCTCTCCTTCTAATCTTTGAATGGCTCTATGTTCACCTGTCTATAATGGATCTACAGAGTGTAACTGCAGGTTTGAATAATCTCGCCACGAAAGTGCAAAGTTTGCAGGATTTTGTTGTTCATGCTCCGGTATCAGAGCCGAGAATTCCTTTGCCGGAATTCTTCTCAGGGAATAGATCTAGCTTTCAGAATTTTAGAAATAATTGTAAGTTATTTTTGTCCCTGAAATCTCGTTCTGCTGGAGACCCTGCACAGCAGGTTGGGATTGTGATTTCCTTGCTCCGCGGCGACCCTCAAGATTGGGCTTTTGCATTGGCACCAGGGGATCCTGCGTTGCGCAATGTGGATGCGTTTTTTCTGGCCTTGGGCTTGCTGTATGAGGAACCTCATTTGGAACTTCAGGCAGAAAAAACTTTGATGTCCCTATCGCAGGGGCAAGATGAAGCTGAAATTTACTGCCAAAAATTCCGTAGGTGGTCTGTGCTTACTCAGTGGAATGAGTGTGCCTTGGCGGCTACTTTCAGAGAGGGTCTTTCTGATGCCATTAAGGATGTTATGGTGGGGTTCCCTGTGCCTGCAAGTCTGAATGAGTCCATGACAATGGCCATTCAGATCGATAGGCGTCTGCGGGAGCGCAAACCAGTGCACCATCTGGCGGTGTCCACTGAGAAGACGCCAGAAAACATGCAGTGTGATAGAATTCTGTCCAGAAGCGAGCGGCAGAATTTTAGACGGAAAAATGGGTTGTGTTTCTATTGTGGGGATTCTACTCATGTTATATCAGCATGCTTTAAGCGTACTAAAAAGCTTGATAAATCCGTTCCCATTGGCACTTTACAGTCTAAATTTATTTTGTCTGTGACCCTGATTTGCTCTTTGTCATCTATTACTACGGACGCCTATATCGACTCTGGCGCCGCTTTGAGTCTTATGGATTGGTCCTTTGCCAATCGTTGTGGGTATGATTTAGAGCCTTTGGAGACTCTTATTCCTCTGAAGGGGATTGACTCCACCCCATTGGCTAATAATAAACCACAATACTGGACACAAGTGACTATGTGTATTAATCCGGATCACCAGGAGACTATTCGTTTTCTGGTGCTGTATAATTTACATGATGATTTGGTGCTGGGATTGCCATGGCTGCAGTCTCACAACCCAGTCCTTGACTGGAGAGCTATGTCTGTGTTGAGCTGGGGATGTAAGGGGACTCATGGGGACGTACCTTTGGTGTCCATTTCATCATCTATTCCCTCTGAAATCCCTGAGTTCCTGTCTGATTATCGTGACGTCTTTGAAGAACCCAAGCTGGGTTCACTACCTCCGCACCGTGAGTGCGATTGTGCTATAGATTTAATTCCGGGTAGTAAATACCCAAAGGGTCGTTTATTTAATCTGTCTGTGCCTGAACATACTGCTATGCGAGAATATATAAAGGAGTCCTTGGAAAAGGGACATATTCGTCCATCGTCATCTCCCTTAGGAGCCGGTTTTTTCTTTGTGTCAAAAAAAGACGGCTCTTTGAGACCATGTATTGATTATCGGCTTTTGAATAAAATCACGGTTAAATATCAATACCCATTGCCGTTGCTGACTGATTTGTTTGCTCGCATAAAGGGGGCCAAGTGGTTCTCTAAGATTGATCTCCGTGGGGCGTATAATTTGGTGCGGATCAGGCAGGGGGATGAGTGGAAAACCGCATTTAATACGCCCGAGGGCCACTTTGAGTATTTGGTGATGCCTTTTGGTCTTTCTAATGCCCCTTCAGTCTTCCAGTCCTTTATGCATGATATTTTCCGCGATTTTTTGGATAAATTTATGATAGTGTATCTGGATGATATTCTGATTTTTTCGGATGATTGGGACTCTCATGTCCGGCAAGTTAAGAGGGTTTTTCAGGTTTTGCGGTCTAATTCTCTGTGTGTCAAGGGTTCTAAGTGCGTTTTTGGGGTTCAGAGAATTTCCTTTTTGGGATATATTTTTTCTCCCTCTTCCATTGAGATGGATCCTGTCAAGGTTCAAGCTATTTGTGATTGGACGCAGCCCTCTTCTCTTAAAAGTCTTCAGAAATTTTTGGGCTTTGCCAACTTTTATCGTCGATTTATTTCTGGTTTTTCGGATGTCGTTAAGCCATTGACCGATTTGACTAGACAGGGTGCTGATGTTGCTAATTGGTCCCCTGATGCTGTGGAGGCCTTTCAGGAGCTTAAGCGCCGTTTTTCTTCTGCCCCTGTGTTGCGTCAGCCTGATGTGACTCTTCCTTTTCAGGTTGAGGTCGACGCTTCTGAGATCGGGGCTGGGGCAGTGTTGTCGCAGAAAAGTTCTGACTGCGCCGTGATGAGGCCTTGTGCCTTCTTTTCCCGTAAATTTTCGCCCGCTGAGCGGAATTATGATGTTGGGAATCGGGAGCTTTTGGCCATGAAGTGGGCGTTTGAGGAGTGGCGCCATTGGCTCGAGGGGGCCAGACATCAGGTGGTGGTATTGACTGACCACAAAAATTTGATCTATCTTGAGACCGCCAGGCGCCTGAATCCTAGACAGGCGCGCTGGTCATTATTTTTCTCTCGGTTTAATTTTGTGGTATCGTACCTACCGGGTTCTAAGAATGTTAAGGCGGATGCCCTTTCTAGGAGTTTTGAGCCTGATTCACCCGGCAACTCTGACCCCACAGGTATTCTTAAGGAGGGAGTTATCTTGTCAGCCGTTTCTCCAGACCTGCGGCGGGCCTTGCAGGAGTTTCAGGCGGATAGACCGGATCGTTGTCCGCCTGATAGGTTGTTTGTTCCTGATGATTGGACCAGTAGAGTCATCTCTGAGGTACATTCTTCTGCATTGGCAGGTCATCCTGGAATTTTTGGTACCAGGGATTTGGTGGCAAGATCCTTCTGGTGGCCTTCCCTGTCACGAGATGTGCGAGGCTTTGTGCAGTCTTGTGACGTTTGTGCTCGGGCCAAGCCTTGTTGTTCTCGGGCTAGTGGATTATTGTTGCCCTTGCCTATTCCTAAGAGGCCTTGGACACACATCTCGATGGATTTTATTTCAGATCTGCCTGTTTCTCAGAAGATGTCTGTCATCTGGGTGGTGTGTGACCGTTTTTCTAAGATGGTCCATTTGGTTCCCCTGCCCAAATTGCCTTCTTCTTCCGAGTTGGTGCCCCTGTTTTTTCAAAATGTTGTTCGTTTGCATGGTATTCCTGAGAATATCGTTTCTGACAGAG
Source organism: Ranitomeya variabilis (assembly GCF_051348905.1). Taxonomy (NCBI): domain Eukaryota; kingdom Metazoa; phylum Chordata; class Amphibia; order Anura; family Dendrobatidae; genus Ranitomeya; species Ranitomeya variabilis. The sequence goes on from NC_135232.1 coordinate 636,538,313, forward strand.
GAACCCAATTTGTGTCTAGATTTTGGCGGGCATTCTGTGCTAGGATGGGCATAGATTTGTCTTTTTCGTCTGCTTTTCACCCTCAGACTAATGGCCAGACCGAGCGGACTAATCAGACCCTGGAGACATATCTGAGGTGTTTTGTGTCTGCTGACCAGGATGATTGGGTTGCTTTTTTGCCATTGGCGGAGTTCGCCCTCAATAATCGGGCCAGCTCTGCCACTTTGGTGTCCCCGTTTTTCTGTAATTCGGGGTTCCACCCTCGATTTTCCTCCGGTCAGATGGAATCCTCGGATTGTCCTGGAGTGGATGCGGTGGTGGAGAGATTGCATCATATCTGGGGGCAGGTGATGGACAATTTAAAGTTGTCCCAGGAGAAGACTCAGCTTTTTGCCAACCGTCACCGTCGTGTTGGTCCTCGGCTTTGTGTTGGAGATTTGGTGTGGTTGTCTTCTCGTTTTGTCCCTATGAGGGTCTCATCTCCTAAGTTTAAGCCTCGGTTCATCGGTCCGTATAAAATATTGGAGATTCTTAACCCTGATTCCTTCCGTTTGGACCTCCCTGCATCCTTTTCTATTCATAACGTTTTTCATCGGTCGTTATTGCGCAGGTATGAGGCACCGGTTGTGCCTTCCGTTGAGCCTCCTGCTCCGGTGTTGGTTGAGGGTGAGTTGGAGTACGTTGTGGAAAAAATCCTAGACTCCCGTGTTTCCAGACGGAGACTCCAGTATCTGGTCAAGTGGAAGGGATACGGCCAGGAGGATAATTCTTGGGTCACTGCATCTGATGTTCATGCCTCTGATCTGGTTCGTGCCTTTCATAGGGCCCATCCTGATCGCCCTGGTGGTTCTGGTGAGGGTTCGGTGCCCCCTCCTTGAGGGGGGGGTACTGTTGTGAATTTGGATTCTGGGCTCCCCCGGTGGCTACTGGTGGAATTGAACTTGTGACATCATCTTCCCTGTTCACCTGTTCTGATTAGATCTGGGTGTCGCTATATAACCTGGCTTCTCTGTTAGATGCTTGCCGGTCAACAATGTTATCAGAAGCCTCTCTGTGCTTGTTCCTGCTCCCAGACATCTACTAGATAAGTTGGACATTCGTCCATGTTTTGTTTTTGTATTTTGGTTCCAGTTCACAGCTGCAGTTTCGTTACTGTGTCTGGAAAGCTCTTGTTGATCAGGAATTGCCACTCTGGTATTATGAGTTAATGCCAGAGTCCTAAAGTAATTTCTGGATGTGTTTTGTTAGGGTTTTCTACTGACCATGAAAGTATGCTTTCTGTCTTCTGCTATCTAGAAAGCGGACCTCAAATTTGCTAAAACTATTTTCCTGCTGCGTTTGTTGTTTCATCTCATATCACCGCCAATATATGTGGGGGGCCTCTGTCTCCTTTTTGGGCATTTCTCTAGAGGTGAGTCAGGTCTTATATTTCCCTCTGCTAGCATTATTTAGTTCTCCGGCCGGCGCTGGGCATATAGGGATAAAAAGTAGGACATGCTACCTGGCTACTTCTAGATGATGCGGTAGGTTTAGTTCATGGTCAGTATAGTTACATCTTCCAAGAGCTTGTTCCTATTGAGGCTTATGCTAGTTCTCTGGCCATGGAGATCATGACAGGCTATGGTCAGGAGGATAATTCCTGGGTTGTCGCCTCTGATGTTCATGCGGCCGATTTGGTTCGTGCCTTTCATTTGGCTCGTCCTGATCGGCCTGGGGGCTCTGGTGAGGGTTCGGTGACCCCTCCTCAAGGGGGGGGTACTGTTGTGAATTCCGTCTGGGCTCCCTCTGGTGGCCTTTAGCAATACTGTGGGTCTGGAGCTGGGCTCAGCTGCCTCATTTCCTGCTATGCTGGTTCCTATTTAACTTCACCTGGACCTTTGCTTGTTGCCTGCTGTCGTATTCAGTACTGGTTCTGATCTCTCTGGACTTCCTTGTGACCTGTTTCCATCTGGAGAAGCTAAGTCTTGCTAGTTCTTGTTTGCTCATATTTCTCTTGAAAATGTTTCTCAATATATGATGACTTCTGTCCAGCTTGCTTATATGTGATTTTTCGCTTGCTGGAAGTTCTGGGGTGCAGAGTGCGCCCCTCACATCGTGAGTCGGTGTGGGGGTTCTTGTATTTTCTGCGTGGATGTTTTTGATAGTTTTTGTACTGACCGCACAGATCCCTTGCTATCTTCAGTCTATTTAGTGTTAGCGGGCCTCATTTGCTTAAACCTGTTTTTCATTACTACGTTTGTATTTTCCCCTTAACTCACCGTTATTATTTGTGGGGGGATGTCTAAAACTTTGGGGTTATTTCTCTGAGGCAAGTGAGGCTTGCTTTCTCTCTAGGGGTAGTTAGTTCCTCAGGCTGTGAAGAGGCGTCTAGGTTTTTAGGTAACGCTCCACGGCTGCCTTTAGTGTGTTTGGATAGGATTAGGGTTGCGGTCAGTATAGTTTCCACATCCCCAGAGCTCGTCCTAATATTCAGGTTTACCTATCAGGTCAGTTTGGTGATCCTACCACCGGATCATAACACACCTCCTCCTGGACAGCACTCAGAGAATAATTGTCTAAATACTCCACTATTTTCTGTTTTGTGTCTGAGGTAGGAATATTACCCTGCTGAAGCAAATTATATAAACCAGCATAGTATGTTCTGAATTCCTCTAAAATTTCAGATGTAGAGTGAACTAAAGTCCCAGATGAAGAATTTATATTGAGAATTGGCATCTGAGCAAGTCTAGGATGGAGTGATCTTGCCAGTAAGCATCCACATTTGTCCCCAAATTCTAAATAATTTTTACGTATCTTGTCTCCCATACATAAAGTCTTTTGTTCCAAAATAGAAAGAGATTGTTGTCTTAGAGACGAGATTTCTGCATTAAGTATATCATTGGAGGCCGCCTTATTGGCTGCTTCTTTGGTACCCAGCATAATGAGAGTATGCTTTAAGGTTTGGGCCCTTTCTTTCTTAAGTCTAGAATCATGAGCTATGAAAATTCCCCTCAATATGCATTTTAGGGCTTCCCATTTAATGGGTTCCGGAGCGGGGTCATTAGAATGGTCCACTGAGAAATTATTAACCGCCCTCTTAATGTCCACCCTACACGATTCATCTTTTAGAAGATTGTCATTCAGTCTCCATGTGTATCCCCCACCCCTTCTCTCGTCATGTATCACCAACTTTCCATATATCCGGGCATGATCTGACCATAGGATGGTATCTATAGAGCAGCCTGGGTTATTATCTAGCAGAGCGTGTGAGATGAATATATGATCCAACCTAGAATAGCTGTTATGTGCCAATGAATGATGGCTATAGTCCCTGATCCCCGGATGAAGCACCCGCCACATGTCCACCAGGCTAAGAGCCAGTAGATCCTTTTTTAATTTACGCAGTGCCGGAAGGGAGATAGGACCTACCCAAAGACGAATCCAATGAAGGGTCCAGAGCAAGGTTGAAATCTCCTCCCAAAATGATGTAAGAGCCATCTGCAAATTCAGTCAGCAGTCGCAGGACCCCAGAACCAAAACTCACTTGACCCTGGTTCGGAAAATATAAATTAGCAAACATATGTATAGAGTTCAAGAACGTAAGCTTAAGGAAGATAAATCTCCCTTCTGGGTCTATCCTTGTGTCAGTTACCTTAGGTTGAAATGTCTTGTGGAATGAGAAACCCCACAAACCTTACGAGAAGGATGGGGACAGTGATACCAGACTGGGTAGAATTTAGAAACACACTTAGGTACATTGGTGGCTAAGAAGTGGGTCTCCTGAAACATAACTACTTTTATTTGTTTCTTATGAAAGCGATATAGTACCTGTCTCCGTTTCTCAGGTTTATTATGACCCCTTGCATTATATGTGCAGAATGTTAACCCCGACATCCACAGAGGTCGTCAGAAGAATTAGAGAAGATAGAGAAAAGATATAGAAAGGAAAAGCAGAGAGAAAATAAGGGGTTATCGTCAGAGTAACAACCCCAGAAGGTTTCTAATGTAGACAATTGTCTAAAACAGCAATTACGCTGCAAACCCTAGGTGAGGTAACGAGGCTGTACATGGTCAGAGGCGAGCTCCTCATGTCCCAACATATATATTTGTATGAGACCCTTCGGATCATCTGCATAGAGAGACATATAATGACATATTTACCCAGTATTTAAGGAAAAAAAAAGGGAATATATGCATTAAATCAGTTCCTTTCCTGAAACTTCTGGTGAATTATGCTATAATATTTAACTATCTTACTGGTATATAACACTAAACGTAAGAAGAGGTACTATTGGGAACATAAATCAAATTGAGGTAGAACTAAATAGTGAAGAAGACTATTTCCATCGTCTCAGATTTAACTGCACAGTTGAAAAGCCACTTCTAAGGAAGTCATTCTCCAAGCAGTATATAAGTGTCTTGAATGGACCGAAGTCGACATCCCTTCAAGGAACAACCGAGGATCGATTACCGCCCATCTGCCTTGATCTTGGAGAGGCTGGTTGCCATTGCTCTCTGGGAGGTTAGGGTGTCGGGGATTCCGACGTCGGCCAGTCTGGGAGTTTCATCAAGGGTATTTCAAATGTTCCAAGGAACTTTGGAAGGTTACCTATATGATGAAAAATTGCTGTCTTTCCACCTTTTCTGGCAATCAATTGGAAGGGATATCCCCAGCGATATTGAATATCTCTGTCTTTAAGCGAGCTCAACAGAGGCTTCAAAGCACGGCGAAGTTGTAGTGTTCTGCGAGCCAGATCAGGTAATACTATGATAGGATTGTCTTTATATGAAATGGGACCTCTATCCCTGATTCGTCTCAGGATTGCTTCCTTTTCATTATAAAAATGAATCCGGCATATAACATCGCTGGGTCTGGTTAGATCCGTGGGTTTGGGCCCCAGAGCTCTATGTATGCGGTCAATTTCATTATTGCCTTGTTTTGTATTTTGCAATATGTCACTGAAAAAATTTTGGGCCCATTTTTCCAGTTGTGGAGGTTCCACTTCCTCACTAAGACCACGAATATATAAATTATTACGCCTGTGTCTATTTTCGATGTCATCTAAGTGAGTGAGGATATCATTGATTTGGATGGAGTGATCTTGTAGCACTTGTTGGTGACAGTATAGCTGTTGGTAATGCTGTTCCTGTATACCCTCCATGTCCGCAATATGCTGTACCACAAGTTGTATTTCCCTTTTGAGAGTAAACATGTCCTCCTTATGAGAGGCCTTTAGTTTATGTAGTAAAGCATCCATCTCCTGCTTGGTTGGAATGGCTTTGATATGCGCTTTCCAGTCCCATTCCTCATCTGCCATCTGTACCTGTGAAGTTTGCCCGTGTCCCAAGGAGGTGCTGCGGGGGGAGGATGATGGTGATAGGGAGTTCTCGCCGTGTCCAGGCGGCTGAGCCTGATATGACAGGTGGGGTGAGGATTCTTTTGGAGCGGTGCTGCTCCCTTTTGTTCCCGCTCCCTTCCCCTGTCTGGTACCTGTCGGCATCTCGCAGCTTCGGGTCTCCGCTGTATTCTCCTGTTGTGCAAGAGGAGTGCCAGCCGGCGTCATTTTGGAAAGCATGTCTCCGGTCTGCTGGAGTGCAGAGTGTTCAAAAAAGCAGGTAATTTCACCTTTTCCTCTGGTCGGGGGTGCTGTAGCTGATGAAGATCTCGTCTTACGTCTCATTCCAGGGGCTTCGTTGATATCCTATGCCTGTGTCGGGTTTATTGCTGGGATCACGCCGGAGCTGCCCCTCTGCTTGCTATCCGGCCATGAGCAAGCCACGCCCCCCTCTAGGTATCCTTTTAAACAGTGTAACAGGGCCAGCTATACAGTGTCTGTAGTTTGCTTCTAAAATCTTCATGACCAGTTCACTTTAAGGCTTTTGATGCCAGGATGTAGTTTGGTGCGTGCACAGTTACCTACTGTAGTGGCTCAGTGGGCCTTACAGTTCTTACTGACTCGGGTCTGCTCAGGTCAAACAATCAGTGTATTCGGACAGATGCGGGGCCCCCCCAACAGGTGAGTGGTACCGTTGATGCTTGGTGAGGTGCTTCCATGAGAGGATGTTGTCGGATTCCTCTCGGCACATCATCTCCCAGTTCTCATTAGCTGCAGACTGCCCTTAAGATGGCCACACTTCCTCTTCCTATGTCTCACATCAGTCATATTGTAGTCCTACCTTTGACATTTTACAAGCAGTGCACAGTCTTTCAGCAATAATTAGGCAACAACGACATCTTGTGACCAAATAACAACATTACTATAGAAAAGCAAATCTATTTACAATAGGTAGAGTGTTATTCTGGTGTGGATAAAGGTATATACAATTATGCCACTCTGGTGAGCCGACACACATCTCACAGTACTACCAAATGAAGTTCAGAATATACCTAGTTTGCCTCTGATAAGCATATTAGTGGGGAGGAACCATATGGTATTATAGAATATATGGCATATCACTCATTTTAGTCACAGCAGATGTTACCTCTGACAGCGACACTGTCAGATTGAGTCTGTGTTTTGCACAGATCAATCTGCCTGATGACAAGTGACCTAAGAGGAATAATTTTTGGACCATTTTTTCTTTTAATTACAAAAATGAAAATTCTGTCAGCGCTCTGTGTTATTAAATGTGTCTGTATTAGGCAAGTAGCACACTTTTAATGACATATACTGTAAAGTGTCCATAACCCACCAGACACAGGACATAATTTGGTGGTTTTGGTCTTAGTTTTGTAGGTATGTGACTGCACATAATTTAACTGTTTAGGAATGCATTGTAGACTGTACTTTCCTACAGAAAGGGCTGCTGCAAAGAAAAGTATACTGTATTACATGGTATACATTTCTTTACAGTGGATCTGCATGGTGAACGGATGCCTTGGCATCCATCCTGACTGTGATGACTGTTAGGCGTATACTTTCTGTGCATATGCGCCCAATACTGGGTACAAATGCAATCTTTACCTACCCTTAAAGAGCTTGAAGAAAGTTGACAACAGTCCTAGGAGACGTCAGTGTTACATATGTTTTTTTCACAGCAAATGTAGACTTCACAGTTTGGGGAAAAGTACATCGAACTTGGTGAATTTTACCTTTGAGAGATTTGATCATCTCTTATTGTCAAACAAATAAGAATAAAACCACAAAATTACTGAATACATTTCATACCAGTATGACAGTGGAAATAGTATTGTAAGTTACTTACAAAGCCATAGACGGTGCTGAATTGCTTGATATCCTCCTTCTTGCTCTCTAATTACTGGGTTTTCTTGAAGACCAGCATCTTAAACCCTTGCTTTTGTTTGTGTACACATTAGCACATCAGAGGGCAGCAGGATGCTTGAAGCCATCACTCAGCCTTATCACCAACACAAGCAGTTCACACTTTTTTCCCTGTACCTGCACACCTGTCCCCCTGATAGCATCAGTCTTACACAAGCCAGGTAAGAGGTTCCTATTGAGGAGGAGGCTGCTTATCTCTGCCAAAGTATTTGTTTTGCCTGGATGTCTGTAATGAAACAAAGAGGATTTAATCATGTTAAACAAAAGAACATTCTGAGGCCCAGAGTAGGTTGACAGAGAATGTTTATGTTCTTTTCACTATGTTCGGGTTTCAAACCCCCTTGTTCTTACCTTAGGCCTGAAATTTGTGGGAGCCTTCACCTCGCTATGTTGTGACAGGTGCATCCTGCTAAGCTTGATGGACCCCTGACATTGTTACATGGGTGAATGCTCTCTTTGTACTATAATGCCATCACATAACTTTTTTTGCACTAGAAGATTCTTAGAAGATATCTCAAAGTAATGCTGGTAAAACCTTAATGATTTTGATATCAACATACAGATGGGTCAAAGCTGTTGCCACTGGTCATGAATCAGTGGGATATCATTATCTCTGTGGTTCCATACCATGAGACTGGCGGTGGACTTGGAGTTTCAGTGAAGATACTTATCCTAAGGGCTCATAACCGTTCACACAACCATATTTTTGGTTCTACTACTGTATGTGAAAAAAAACAACTGACAACATGCACTAGTTTCTTCCATAAATTGGATGAGACTCGGCCATTCCAATCTATGGGTGCGAAAAAATAGGATGCTATACAGAGGCATAGTATATCATCCATTTTTTAGCGACTGACAAATACTCCACACAGGGGACAAATACCGCCACACCATGACCGGTTCAGATATTACCACCACATAGTGACAGAATAATAGCACATACAAGGGACAAATACCGACACACCATGGCCGGACCACATATTACTACCCCATAGTGGCCGAATACTACAATATTGATAATTAATATAAAAAAGGCACAATACTAATATTACCATAAGTGCTGTAATACACAGGAGCTCTGTACATAGTATACAAAGTGTCACGACCGCCTCTCCCCTCGCTGTATCCTCCGCCGCTTCAGCCCATACTTACCTGCTCCGGCGCGCTCCTTCTGTTCCTCCAGCTGCTGGGTCCACCACCGTCTCTTCCGCTTCTTCTCACCCACGGCGGCGCGCTCCTCCTGCAGTCGCGTGTTCTCTTCCTGGTTCTCGGCACGTGCGCACTCCTCACTCCAGCACCTCTCTGCGCACGCGCACCTCTACTTCCTGAACTACAGGCGCTCCATACCTTTTCTCTTTGTTCCTGGAGGACCCTGACCCAGAAGTCCTTCAGCACGCCATGTATATAAGGTAATTCCTTCCTCTGCTCTTTGCCTGTCTGTCAATTGTCCTCATTTGACCCAGGTCCCTCTGTGCCATGCTCAGTCCTGTGTCTCCGCCATACCCTGCCTGTCCTGCGTCTCCGCCATACCCTGCCAGTCCTGTGTCTCTGCCATACCCTGCCAGTCCTGTGTCTCCGCCATACCCTGCCAGTCCTGTGTCTCCGCCATACCCTGCCTGTCCTGCATCTCTGCCATACCCTGCCAGTACTGTGTCTCTGCCATACCCTGCCAGTCCTGTGTCTCAGTCATTGCCAGTCCATCCTGTGTCACCGCTATAGCCAGTTCTACGTCTTTTCCGCTCCTACTTCCTGTCCCCAGGTATCAGCTTCCGTGGCAATAGTCTCCCTCGGGCCTGCCCTTAACACTCCCTGTATTGGGGGTGGTCCACCAGGCCAGCTCACCCTTGGGAGGTTCGTTGTCACGGTTCTGCGGGTTCACTTTAGGAGTTCCTAAAGCTGTGACAGTACAGACAGGCCATGGACCCCGCTGGTACCCCGACTCCTACCCAGAAGGAATTATTGTTCCTTCGGGAGAACCAGTCTAGGATTATGTCCTTTTTAAAATCCTTGGAATCTCGTCTCTTGTCCCTGCAGCCCTCTGATCCTGGGAGTGCATCACAGTTAGCAAGTCTCCAACAGGAGCTGGCTCAACAGCTTAACACTCAAGCTCATATTCTAAATTTTATGGCTTCTGTGGATGACCACCTTCGTGCCCTCCAGTCTTCTGCTCCCATCCCTTCTCAGGCTTTGGCTCCTCACCCACCTCCCCGCCTGGCTAAACCTCCTCACTATAGTGGGGATCCTAAATTGTGTAGAGGGTTTTTAAACCAATGCCAGCTTCATTTTGAGTTACTTCTTATGCAGTATCCCACTGACCGTTCCAAAGTGGCTTTTGTAATCTCTCACTTAGAGGGAGAGGCTTTGGCGTGGGTTAATCTTCTCTGGGAGCGGGATGATCCTCTTGTTTCTCAACTCTCCACCTTTTTGACACTTTTCGAAAAGTATTTGATGAACCGGGTCGTTTGGCCTCTACCACCGAGTCTCTGTTTAACCTTCATCAAGGTACGCTTTCGGTGGGCCAATACACCATCCAGTTTCGCATCCTTTCATCCGAATTAGGATGGAATAATAATGCTTTGGTGGGAGCCTTCTGGCGGGGGCTTTCTCCTCGAATTAACCCCTTAGTGACAGAGCCAATTTGGTACTTAATGACCGAGCCAATTTTTACAATTCTGACCAGTGTCACTTTAAGAGGTTATAACTCTGGAACGCTTTATCGGATCCCGCTGATTCTGAGATTGTTTTTTCGTGACATGTTGTACTTCAAGATAGTGGTAACATTTCTTCGATATTACTTGCAATTATTTATGAAAAAAATGGAAATATGGCGAAAATTTTTAAAATTTTGCAATTTTCAAACTTTGTATTTTTATGCCCTTAAATCAGAGAGATATGTCACAAAACATAGTTAATAAATAACATTTCTCACATGTCTACTTTACATCAGCACAATTTTGGAAACAATTTTTTTTTTTGTTAGGGAGTTATAAGGGTTAAAAGTTGACCAGCAATTTCTCATTTTTACAACACCATGTTTTTTTTAGGGACCACATCACCTTTGAAGTGATTTTGAGGGGTCTATATGATAGAAAATAACCAAGTGTGACACCATTCTAAAAACTGCACCCCTCAAGCTGCTCAAAACCACATTCAAGAAGTTTATTAACCCTTTACGTACTTCACAGGAACTAAAACAATGTGGAAGAAAAAAATGAACATTTAACTTTTTTTTGCAAACATTTTACTTCAGAACCATTTTTTTTAATTTTCACAAGTGTAAAAACAGAAATTTAACCACAAATTTTGTTGTGCAATTTTTCCTGAGTACGCCGATACCCCATATGTGGAGGTAAACCACTGTTTGGGCGCACCGCAGAGCTTGGAAGTGAAGGAGCACCGTTTGACTGTTTCAATGCAGAATTGGCTGGAATTGAGATCGGACGCCATGTCGCGTTTGGAGAGCCCCTAATGTGCCTAAACAGTGGAAACCCCCCACAACTGACACCATTTTGGAAACTAGACCCCCCAAGGAACTTATCTAGATGTGTGGTGAGCACTTTGAACCCCCAAGTGCTTCACAGAAGTTTATAACGTAGAGCCGTGAAAATAAAAAATCGCATTTGTTTTCACAAAAATGATTTTTTCGCCCACAAATTCTTATTTTCACAAGGGTAACAGGAGAAATTAGACCACAAAAGTTGTTGTGCAATTTCTCCTGAGTACGTCGATACCCCATATGTGGAGGTAAACCACTGTTTGGGCGCACCGCAGAGCTTGGAAGTGAAGGAGCACCGTTTGACTTTTTCAATGCAGAATTGGCTGGAATTGAGATCGGATGCCATGTCGCGTTTGGAGAGTCCCTGATGTGCCTAAACAGTGGAAACCCCCCACAAGTGATACCATTTTGGAAACTAGACCCCTTAAGGAACTTATCTAGATGTGTGGTGAGCACTTTTAACCCCCAAGTGCTTCACAGAAGTTTATAACGTAGAGCCGTGAAAATAAAAAATCTCATTTTTTCTACAAAAATGATCTTTTTGCCCCTAAATTTTTATTTTCACAAGGGTAACAGGAGAAATTAGACCACAAAAGTTGTTGTGCAATTTCTCCTGAGTACGTCGATACCCCATATATGGGGGTAAACCACTGTTTGGGCGCACCGCAGAGCTTGGAAGAGAAGGAGTGTTGTTTTACTTTTTCAATGTAGAATTGGCTGGAATTGAGATCGGACGCCATGTCACGTTTGGAGAGCCGCTGATGTGCCTAAACAGTAGAGACCCCCCACATATGACACCATTTTGGAAACTAGACCCCTTAAGGAACTTATCTAGATGTGTGGTGAGCACTTTAAACCCCCAGGTGCTTCACAGAAGTTTATAACGTAGAGCCGTGAAAATAAAAAAATCGAATTTTTTCTACAAAAATGATCTTTTTGCCTCCAAATTTTTATTTTACCAAGGGTAACAGGAGAAAATGGACCCCAGAAGTTGTTGTACAATTTGTCTTGAGTACGCCGACACCCCATATGTGGGGGTAAACTACTGTTTGGGCGCATGGCTGAGCTCGGAAGCAAAGGAGCGCCATTTGACTTTTCATTGCAAAATTGACTGGAATTGAGATCGGACGCCATGTCGCGTTTGGAGAGCCCCTGATGTGCCTAAACAGTAGAAACCCCCCAAAAGTGACCCCATTTTGGAAACTAGACCCCCCATGGAACTTATCTAGATGTGTAGTGAGAACTTTGAATGCCCAAGTACATCACAGAAGTTTATAATGCAGAGTCGTGAAAATAAAAAATATATATTTTTTAACAATAAAGATTTTTTAGCCCCCAAGTTTTTATTTTCACAAGGGTAACAAGAGAAATTGGACCCCAAAGGTTGTTGTCCAATTTGTCCTGAGTATGCTGGTACCCCATATGTGGGGGTAAACCACTGTTTGGGCGCACGGCAGAGCTCGGAAGGGAAGGAGCGCCATTTTGGAATGCAGACTTTGATAGAATTGTCTGCGGGCGTTATGTTGCGTTTGCAGACCCCTAATGTACCTAAACAGTAGAAACCCCCAACAAGTGACCCCATTTTGGAAAATAGACCCCCCAAGGAACTTATCTAGATATGTGGTGAGAACTTTGAATGCCCAAGTGCTTCACAGAAGTTTATAATGCAGAGTAGTGAAAATAAAAAATATTTTTTTTCCCACAAAAAAGATTTTTTTAGCCTCCAAATTTTTATTTTCACAAAGGTAACAAGAGAAATTGGATGCCAATATTTGTTCTCCAATTTGTCTTGAGTATTCTGGTACCCCATATGTGGGGGTAAACCACTGTTTTGGCACACGGCAGAGCTCGGAAGAGAAGGAGCGCCATTTTGGAATTCAGACTTTGATAGAATTGTCTGTGGGTGTTATGTTGCGTTTGCAGAGCCCCTGATGTACCTAAACAGTAGAAACCCCCACAAGTGACCAAATTTTGGAAACTAGACCCCCTAAGGAACTTATCTAGATATGTGGTGAGAACTTTGAAAGCTCAAGTGCTTCACAGAAGTTTATAATGCAGAGTAGTGAAAATAAAAAAATATTTTTTTTTCCAACAAAAAAGATTTTTAGCCCCCAAGTTTTTATTTTCACAAGGGTAACAGGAGAAATTGGACCCCAAAAGTTGTTGTCCAATTTATCCCGAGTACGCTGATGCCCCATATGTGAGGGTAAACCACTGTTTGGGCGCACGGCAGAGCTCAGAAGGGAGGGAGTACCATTTGACTTTTTTAGCGCAAAATTGGCTGTCGTGTTTGGAGACCCCCTGATGTACCTAAACAGTGGAAACCCCCAAATTATAACTCCAACCCTAACTCCAACACACCCCTAACCCTAATCTCAACCCGATCCATAATCCTAATCACAACCCTAACGATAATCACAACCCTAACCCCAAAACAGCCCTAATCTCAACCCTAACCATAACCCTAATCAAAACCCTAAATCCAACACAACCCTAACCCTAATCCCAACCCTAACCCTAATCCCAACCCTAATCCCAAACGTAACACTAATCCCAACCCTAATCCAAACCCTAACCCTAATCCCAACTCTAACCCTAACTTTAGCCCCAACCCTAACTTTAGCCCCAACCCTAACCATAACTTTAGCCCCCGTCGTCACAAAAAAAGTTCAATGTAACCTTTTTTTTGTACGTCGCGTCCGCCATTTCCGCGCATGCGTGGCCGTAACTCTGCCCCCTCCTCCCCAGGACATAGACTGGGCAGCGGATGCGTTGAAAAACTGCATCCGCTGCCCACGTTGTGCACAATTTTCACAACGTGCGTCGGTACGTCGGGCCGACGCATTGCGACCGCCCCGTACCGACGCAAGTCTGAAAGAAGCCTAAGGCTACTTTCCCACTAGCGTCGTACTCGGCCCATCGCAGTGTGTCGGGCCGACGTACCGACGCTAGCGTTGTAAGCGCCGCACAACGGGTGCAGCGGATGCTGTTTTTTCAACGCATCCGCTGCCCCATTGTGAGGTGCGGGGAGGCGGGGGCGGAGTTCCGGCCACGCATGCGCGGTCGGAAATGGCGGACACGTCGCACAAAAAAGTTACATGTAGTTTTTTTTGTGTCGACGGTCCGCCAAAGCACGACGCATCCGTCGCACGACGGATGCGACATGTGGCAATCCGTCGCAATGCGTCGCTAATGCAAGCCAATGGAGAAAAAACGCATCCTGCAAGCACTTTTGCAGGATGCGTTTTTTCTCCAACGACGCATTGCGACGGAAGCCAAAAAACGCTAGTGTGAAAGTAGCCTAACCCTAACCCTAGCCCTAACCCTAAATTTAGCCCCAACCCTAACCCTAACTCTAACCCTAACCCTAACCCTAACTCTAACCCTAACCCTAACCCTAACTCTAACCCTAACCCTAATTTTAGCCCCAACTCGTCTTCTCCTGCCGGCCGGCAGATGGCAGCAGATGGCGGGCGCACTGCGCATGCGCCCGCCATGATGAAAAAGCCGGCTGGCAGGAGAAGACAGAAGAGGACCCAGGGACACCGGGTGAGTATGTTAGGGTCCCCGAATCCCCCTATTTCTTTGTCCTCTGATGTGCGATCACATCAGAGGACAGAGAAATAACTGATCGCTTTTTTTTTTTTCTTTTTTTTGCGGTCGCCGGTAAACTGTTAATTACCGGTGATCGCAAAGCAGGGGTCGGTGCAAACTGACCCCGATCATGTTCTTTGGGGTCTCGGCTACCCCCGGCAGCCGAGACCCCAAAGATCTTCCGGGTGCCGGGCGGCGGGCGTACTGCGCGTGCGCCCGCCATTTTTTCCCGGAAAAAAGATGGCGGCGCCCATCGGGAGCCACGAGGAGCACCGGGGGAGGTAGGTAAGTATCGGGGGGCTATTGGGGGCCATCGGGGACCACATTTCTCTGTCCTCCGATGTGCGATCACATCGGAGGACAGAGAAATTAAATGGCAAATCGCGTTTTTTTTTTTTGTTGCGACCGCCGGTAAACGGTTAATTACCGGCGATCGCAACTCGGGGGTCGGTAAAAACCCCCCGAATCATGTTCTCTGGGGTCTCGGCTACCCTCGCCAACCGAGACCCCAGAGAAAATCCGACTCTGGGGGGCGCTATTCACTTTTTCCACAGCGCCGTTAATTAACGGCGCTGTGGTTTAAGTACCCTTAGCGGCCGCCGTTAAAAGGCGTATCGGCAGTCGTTAAGGGGTTAAGGACGAGTTGGCGGGTCGTGATACTCCGACGTCCTTGGAGGATCTTATTGCTCTGGAAACCCGCATTGATTTACGTTTCCAAGAACGTTCTCGAGAATCCGCTAGAGAGATTTCCTTGACTTCCTCCAGTTACTCCTAGTTCTTCCCGTTCTCAGTCCGAGTCGACTTCTGCCACTTCTGCCCCGGAGCCCATGCAGGTGGATCGTCTTAAGCCTGTGGAGCAGTGTCGGAAACAGAGGCTTGCTCAAGGTCTCTGTTTCTACTGTGGTAGTGCGTCTCATCTCTTTGCGTTCCTGTCCTTTGAGGCCGGGAAACGCCTACACCTAGGACAGGTAAGAGAGGTCTCCCTAGGTATCCCAGAACCCTCTCTACCCCTCACGCTTTCTGTTCTTCTGCATCTTGGTAATAAACGTGTTTCTGTCACAGCTTATATAGATTCTGGGGCAGCCGGGAATTTTATTCAACTGGAGGCGGTTAGGAGATTGCGGATCCCAGTCAGATCCCTGGAGACTCCTCGACAGATTGCGTCGGTCGATGGCCAACCTCTGCGGGAGTCCATTACAAATGGGGCTAGTTAAAGCAAGCCAAAAACAATCTATCAGGCTAGCAACGTAAAGCCCCTTTGTTTGGCAACCATTAGTGTACCACACTGAGTAATATAACAAAACCTTGCCTAGGCAACAATAACTCTACCTATTTGGCTCATGGGATCTATGTACACAAACTAACTGGCTTGTCACAATGGCCATATGGACCACTCCATAGGTCCCAAGGCCACCATAAATATGGTAAAGAATCCAGTAATATAACATGAGAAGCCCCAGAGAATACTGAGGCTGAATTACCCAGTGTGAGGTTGCAACCAAAAAAAGGTCCACGGGGGGCAGGTGGAGAGGACAAGGACATTGCTAGCCTGATAGATTGTTTTTGGCTTGCTTTAACTAGCCCTATTTGTTTATAGGTGCACGGGCTGGTATTTAGGTAGTCTATATTATTGTATTGTGTATACATACCTGTACTCACGTATACATGATTGTTTTTGGCAAAGGCTTTTTTGCTGTTTTTAATTATGTTTTATTTTGTGTGCTGTGTCAATAAAAATCTTGTTTTTTCATATATGATTTAGTATCATGTCTCTAATTTTTGTGTATGAGGTGTGCATTCTTGGAGTGATGCTTTTCTCCTTATTGCCCAGGTGAACGAGAGGTCTCCAGTTCTTCATTGGGGCCATTCCTCAAAACTGGCAGGCCATGTGGGGTACAAGAAAAGCTCACTCTCATCTCGCGCCACTATTGGTGGCCATCCCTTCTTTCGGATGTTCGAGGTTTTGTCGCTTCATGTCCGTCTTGTGCAAGGAACAAGGTTCCTAGACATCTGCTCTCCGGTCTCCTACATCCGCTTCCAGTTCCTTCGGCTCCACTTATAAAATGTGTTCAAAGTGCTGCTCATTGTGTTGGATTTTCAATGCAACCCTCTTCTCCCACTCTTGACACACTGATAGCAACACCGCAGAAGAAATGCTAGCACAGGCTTCCAGTATCCGCTGTTTCAGATGGTGCACATCTCATATCTTCGCAGCATAGACAATTGCCTTCAGATGACCCCAAAGATAAAAGTCTAATGGGGTCAGATCGGGAGACCTTGGTGGCCATTCAACTGGCCTACAATGACCAATCCACTTACCAGTAAACTGTTCATGTAAAAATGCTCGGACCTGACACCCATAATGTGGTGGTGCAGCTCTTGCTGTAAAAACTCAGGGAACATGCCATCTTCAGTGCATAAAGAGGGCAACACATCATCATGTGTCAATTTCAGATATCCAGTGGCATTGAGGTTTCCATTGATGAAGAATGGCGCCACTATCTTTGAACCCCATATATCACACCATACCAATCAATCATTATCTGAAACAACGGATACTGGAAGCCTGTGCTAGCATTTCTTCTGCGGTGTTGCTATCAGTGTGTCAAGAGTGGGAGAAGAAGGTTGCATTAACAATCCACCACAATGGGCAGCACTTTGAACACATTTTATAAGTGGTCATAAACTTGTAAATAACTCATGAAAGAATAAAGTTACATTAAAACCAAGCACACCATTGTTTTTTCTTGTGAAATTCTCAATAAGTTAGATGTGTCAAATGACCCTCTTCCCATTGAAAAAAATAAAGTTGGATGCAAAATGGCCGACTTCAAAATGGACGCCATGGTCACCACCTATCTTGAAAAGTTTCCCTCCTTCCATATACTAATGTGGCACAAACAGGAAGTTGATATCACCAACCATTCCCATTTTATTTAGGTGTATCCATATAAATGGCCCACCCTGTATATTGTGTCAGTGTACAGGTGATCACTAGTGATAAGCAAGCACTAAAATGCTCGGGTGCTTGTTGCTCAGGTCAAGCAAATTGGAATGCTCGGGTGCTCGACCCGAGCAACGAGCCCAATGTAATTCTATGGGAAACTCTTGCATTTTTCCGGCGGCCGCCCCAACGGGGATCTGCAGAGGGACTAGAAATTGCGGAAATCGATGGAAACAGTGCTCAAACTGCATGGGAACAACATGGGGAAAACCCATGGAAGCATTTCTGACTCCCAGGTCACTGCTGTGAACAATGTTGTCAGAGTCTTACGCCACTTTTACAGACTCACAATAAAATATACAAAAACAAAACCAAAATAGATTTTCCTGGGAAATATGTTAAGGAACATCCTTTCCAGGGTAATGACTTCTATATAAGACAAAATAAATAACCAAAAACAAAACTGCTCCTCCACACCTTGGGCTATGTTCACACATAGTGTATTTGATGCCTTTTTCAACTTTAGCATTGCTTTCAACCAAGACAAATGCTTTCACTGGGAAATGTAATTTTTAACATTTTACAACCATATCTGGCCATGTGGTGTGTGACACATCCTGTTTCATTTATGGAGGGACTCTGAAAGTCACAAAGCCTATTTTTTTAGGGCCATCAGGAGGCCTTTACTATTCTTAAAAGGCCAACAGTCGGCCCTCACTATTCTTAGAGATCCATCATCCGGCTATGCTTTGTTGTTCCCATTATTAGACAGCGGGTCTCCTATACTGTTATTGCGTATGCAGTGAGTGGCAAGGCTGCCCAACATTTGGATGCACCCCAATACGCCTTTGAACAGGCATACAGGAGGGCCTCCTGAAAACAATGTTCCCGTTATTTAGAAGTGGGTCTCCCGTAGTGTATGCCTATGCAGAGAAGCAATGGCTGCCAAAATTTTGGAAGAACTCCAATGCCCCTTGGAAGAGATGTAGAGGTTAGAGGGCCTCCTGAAAACAATGTTCCCATTATTAGGAAGTGGGTCTCCCATAGTGTTTACCTATGCAGTGAATGAAAGGGCTGCCAAAAATTTGGAGGCACTCCAATGCCCCTTTGAAGAGACATAGAGGGCCTCATGAAAAAATGTTTCCATTTTTAGGAAGTGGGTCTCCCATAGTGTTTACCTATTCAGTGAATGCAAGGGCTGCCAAAAATTTGGAGGCACTCCAATGCCCCTTGGAAGAGACGTGGAGGAGGCCTCATAAAAAAATGTTCCCATTAGAGTGGGTCTCCTATACTTGTAATGCTCATGCACTAAGTGTATGGGCTGACAAACATTTACCCCTGGGGGGTATAGATGAACATACTCTATAACAATTTTTTTTTTACGGGCATCATAAACACCCTTTAAAAAAATTATGTGGGTGTTGCATCACGGACCACGGTCACCCTGGTGATATGGTGGAGGAGGATGACGATGAGGAGAAGGAGGAGAACAACAGCAAATAGCCAAAATCAGGAAGCATATACCCATGTGTGGGTGTGAAGAGGTGCATGGGAATAGACCTCCCAAAAAAAAGACGCTGGATTTGAGTTTATGTTACGCTGCTATCATTCGGTGGTGTTGAGAAGTCTGGCCCAATCCAGCCCTTGTTCATTTTTATAAGAGTCAACCTGTCAGCATTTTCAGTTGACAGGCGGATGCTTATCAGTTATAATTCCACCAGCAGCACTAAAAACCCGCTTTGACAAAACGCTAGCAGCAGGGCAGGCCAGGACCTCCAAGGCGTAGAGAGCCAGTTCATGTCATGTGTTCAGCTTGGATTCCCAATAATTATAAGGCACAGAAGAATCACGGAGGACGTTGGTACGGTCAGCAAGGTACTCCCTCAGTATCTTCCAAA
This sequence comes from Ranitomeya variabilis, assembly GCF_051348905.1. NCBI lineage: Eukaryota > Metazoa > Chordata > Amphibia > Anura > Dendrobatidae > Ranitomeya > Ranitomeya variabilis. The sequence continues at coordinate 636,557,510 of NC_135232.1, forward strand.
ACTTTGCACTTCTTGTGAGAGTACCCCGCACCTCAGGGCCTGTGAAATGGGAGAGTCTGAGAAAACTCTCCCCAAACTTTGACAGTGTTCCCTTGCCTCTGCTGGATTGGATTGTCTCTCTCACTTGTACTCCTTGGTTGTCCAACGAACTGTGACCTCTGCCACCAGTGTTTTCAGATGGGAATTTTTTTTTAATAATTCCGCAATAAGGGCCTTCTGGTACTACCCCACTTTAGTAGACCTGTCTGCCTCGAAAATAAGAGATAGAAAGTTCTCCTTTAAGCATAGGTCTAGAACTGTCACCAAACAGTAATGACTATCACACAAAATTTTGAGAATGCGAAGATCATGGAAAAGGAAGTGTAACAAACTCAGCCATACATGCCAGACTGCTAACAGGCAAGACTTCCATGTCCTCACCAAGAGGACGACTGACCATGCTGTCCTCCTCCTCCTCCCTGTCCTCAGGACATCCATGCTGAACAAACTGTATGACAGTAGTGCAGGTAGTACCGTCTATAGCGCATGAAACTAGCTCCTGTTCTTCCTCCTCCTCTTCCTCACTGTCACCCAATCCACTTTGGAATGAGATGAGGCTGGGCTGTGTGTAATCACCCTATATGGTTCCTTGCACCATCTCATCGTGCTCCACCTGCAATACATCCTCTTTGATTGTGAGCAGAGAGCATTTCAGAACACAGAGAAGCTGGATGGTGACGTTAATTATGGCATCATTGCCACTCATCATTTGGTGGACTCCTCAAAGTTTTGGAGGATGGTACATATGTTTGACATCCATGTCCACTCCTGAGGTCTTATGTGTGGAGTCTGAACTGAATACAGACGGCCTTGTTGATGCTGGTAATCAACAACTGCCCTCTTCTGCTCACAAATCCTTCCCAACATCTGTAGTTTAGTGTAGTTCCAATGCATAGGGACAAGTGCAGCGCCCCAGAGTCCTGGTCGTTGCAGTACTGTGGCTCCGCCACTATGGGGAGCTACGGTGCGTCTGATGGCACTGAAGGAGTTCATCTGATCAGGTATCACAGACACCAATATATTTCACAGCTGGGCCTCCGGGGGGAGCTAAGGGTGCTATTCATTAGGCCACTCCCCACCATAGTGGGTAAACTGGGGGTCAGGCAGGAAGTTAGATCAGAAAGCTGACTGGATTGGACGAAGCAACACCTGGTGGCAGAGGGTGTTGTGGAGGAAGAGACAGTAGGGCCTCTGTCAGGGGTGGGATCCTGACAGAGGCTTGGCATTGGAAAGAACGTAACGGGTCCACGCCAGCTCCGGGAAGCGGCGGGGCCCAAGAAAGGACTAAGAAGCAAGATAGATTGTGCTGAGTGAGAAACGAGATCAAGCGATAGGAGAATACCAGTAGGGGTCGTGCTGTAAGACCGGAGCAACACCCTACTGAGGCGCACTACCGGTGGCCGGAACGCCGAGGGAGTATCATAACATTCAGCTTCAAGCAATACTCTAAACAGCGGCAGGACAGTCAGTCTAAGGCGGGCTGTCTCACACAAATCACCTATGAAGTCTTGGGGGGCAACTTGTAGAGAGGGGCGACTCTAGGGTCCCGGAAGAGCTCCGAGCCTACCCGTCAAACGGGTGCCGTCCCAACCAGAACAACAGGGAGGGACGGAGGATTAGAAGAACATCATTTAATCGAGTTGTGAGGGAACTTAAGAAACAGACACAACGGTTGTGGGGACTTTCCGTAAGCACAGCAGGGGAGGACCGCAACACATAGCGCTAGAAGGAAGGCACCGATTTCCACCTGTGAAGTGAGCTCTGGAGGTGCCATCGGACCGGCCGGACTTGCGCAGCCTGGTGAACCGTATTCCGGACTGAGGACCCAGAGATCTTCAGTAAAGAGGTAAAGAGACTGCAACCTGGTGTCCTCGTTATTTACTGCACCGCATCACCACTAACACCATCCACACCTGTTATAGAACTGTGCGCCCCACGGCAGGGTCACGGACCGGGGCCTAGCCGCCATGACGACCCCAGAGCAGAGACTCCGAGGCCCGGTACCGGGTACCCCTCGACCCTGCGGCGGTGGGGGCGCTCCAACTTGGCGTCACGAACAGGATCTACTTAAGCCTGAAGAATCAGGTCATGTGTGCCTTGGAACTGTAATTTGTTGTGCTTGGACTGTACTTTATTGCAAAGACTGTGCTGCGCCATTTACCGCCAAAAGTTCCCGCCGAAAACCGCCGCCATTGCTACGCCAGAGAAGCAGGAGGGCGTGCCATGGGAGGAGACTACCAAAGTGGCGCCAGAAACGGTGATCGCCCCCTGTGCCTCTTGTTGCAAAGCGATGACTTGCCTCAAAGCAGAGAACCGCCCCCTGACTTGCGATGGCGGGAACGAGGTGAAGGAGGAGCTCGACCTTGGAGAAATGGCAGAGTCAGATACATGCCTTGCCCTCGAATGCCGGACAGCGACGATGAACAGCGGGGGCTCGAACAACGGCGAGGTGAACCCGGCTTGTCCTCATCCATCAGAAGAGGACCCGCGTCTACCGCACCGGGAGGACCTGAGTTCCTCGGAGCCGGTAGCGGAGCTGAGCCTACCTATCCCAATCTCGGAACTAGCCGAAGAAGAGCTATGGGGAGCGGAGCCGTATCCGGAGACTGCCGGGGAGGAGCCGCGGTCCGGGCTGCAGCCGACTCCAGCGTCCTCGTTAATGGAACGGACCGACATCGGTGGGATCACATCAGACGCAGGTATAGAAAGCGTCCCTGCTCCCCCGACCGATCCCGATCTTGCGATCGATCCCCGCCCCCACAATAACCGTTTCCTCTTGGCGGGGCTAGGGGTATTATCCCCCGGCGCAACGGGGAGGCTGATACCTCTGCCACCGACCCAGACGGGGGAGTTCGTAGATGTGAGCCCGGAGGGAGTTATCCTTCGGTGGGAGGCCCCCCGAATTGGGCTGGATGGAGTCCGGCGAGAAGGTCACACCATTGCCGTGCTGAATTGGGAACAATATAAGCGGTACTTGATCCTACAGTGGAAAGACTGGAAAGAAAGGGAACAAACTACCGCTGCATCAGCCGTGGACCAAGGGCTGAAGCCTGCACGGTCGGGAGGTGTCCACCATCAGCTGATGTCTGGCAACCTACCAAGAGAATAAACCTCGATACCATGAATCTGTAAATAGTTGCTGTTTTCCTGTTGTTTTGCTAAACCCGTTCAGGGTAAACTTTAAAAGGGATCCCTTTGTTGACCCGGGATCCCTATTGTTTTTGGTTATTTTCTATTTTTCTACGTTATTTTAAAAAAAACTGCTGAAATCATGAACAGTGCATGATCCGAACTTCTTGTATATAGTTTGCACCTTATTAAAGGCGCTCCCTACTGGTTTTACTTAAAGAAGGACTCTTTGCGAAGATACCGCACTGGAACCTTTGCTGAGTATGGACTGGTAGCTTGAGAAGATACGCTACCTCGCAGAGACTTGGTCCCCTCTTAAAGGGGATGTTCATTTGCCGCACTTCAGTAGTAATATTGCTTAAGACGAGTAGCAATAATGTTGATGAGAGAAAAGTGATGATAATGTTTGTACGAGAAAGTTATATATGTTCAACTGGTTAATTGTGAAGAAATGTTAAGGATGTTATCTGAGAAGAAAAAGGTGAAAGATAGAAGAAGGATGCAGTGGACCCGTAGGGATAGACGTGGTGTCCAGCATGCATGATAGAAAGAAAGAGAGAAAGATAATGAGAAGGCTTAATGTTCAATAGAAAATGTTTTGATAATGCTGATAGATAGTTAGGATAGAAGGTAAACCCTGAGTACTCATAGGAGTCATGTAGAGATGACTTAGTGCTCTTAAACTGAAAGTAATGTTATGTTCTATACTGTGTATAGTAGTTGAAAAGGCAGTAGGCCCTGGCTGAACGGGGCGGTCCTGTAACAGAAAGGAGAGGCAGTAGGTCTGGTGCCGATAGGACAGGCGGTCCTGCAGATCCCAAAGTAGGAGAATGTAAAAGTTAAATTGCCTTATAATGTGATTATAGGAAGGTCTTTAGTGGATGCAGAGTGTATGTCCTTAAAGGCAACGTTAAATTATTGTTCAACAATTTTGTACTTAGTAGAATACCCGGTTGGGTAAGAGAAGCTAATTATAGCATGTTGCTATGATATTTAACCATGTTTGTAACGTTCAAGTGTCAGTACCTCCCATAAAGGGAAGCCTGTTCAAGTATACTTATTGTTATTGCACTCAACAAAATTGTATGTCTTTTTGCTAACTTGTATTGTTGTTTTCTTCCCAGTCCCGGAGTACTGTGTTTAACCAGGGGGGAGTGCAGCGCCCCAGAGTCCTGGTCGTTGCAGTACTGTGGCTCCGCCACTATGGGGAGCTACGGTGCGTCTGATGGCACTGAAGGAGTTCATCTGATCAGGTATCACAGACACCAATATATTTCACAGCTGGGCCTCCGGGGGGAGCTAAGGGTGCTATTCATTAGGCCACTCCCCACCATAGTGGGTAAACTGGGGGTCAGGCAGGAAGTTAGATCAGAAAGCTGACTGGATTGGACGAAGCAACACCTGGTGGCAGAGGGTGTTGTGGAGGAAGAGACAGTAGGGTCTCTGTCAGGGGTGGGATCCTGACAGAGGCTTGGCATTGGAAAGAACGTAACGGGTCCACGCCAGCTCCGGGAAGCGGCGGGGCCCAAGAAAGGACTAAGAAGCAAGATAGATTGTGCTGAGTGAGAAACGAGATCAAGCGATAGGAGAATACCAGTAGGGGTCGTGCTGTAAGACCGGAGCAACACCCTACTGAGGCACACTACCGGTGGCCGGAACGCCGAGGGAGTATCATAACATTCAGCTTCAAGCAATACTCTAAACAGCGGCAGGACAGTCAGTCTAAGGCGGGCTGTCTCACACAAATCACCTATGAAGTCTTGGGGGGCAACTTGTGGAGAGGGGCGACTCTAGGGTCCCGGAAGAGCTCCGAGCCTACCCGTCAAACGGGTGCTGTCCCAACCAGAACAACAGGGAGGGACGGAGGATTAGAAGAACATCATTTAATCGAGTTGTGAGGGAACTTAAGAAACAGACACAACGGTTGTGGGGACTTTCCGTAAGCACAGCAGGGGAGGACCGCAACACATAGCGCTAGAAGGAAGGCACCGATTTCCACCTGTGAAGTGAGCTCTGGAGGTGCCATCGGACCGGCCGGACTTGCGCAGCCTGGTGAACCGTATTCCGGACTGAGGACCCAGAGATCTTCAGTAAAGAGGTAAAGAGACTGCAACCTGGTGTCCTCGTTATTTACTGCACCGCATCACCACTAACACCATCCACACCTGTTATAGAACTGTGCGCCCCATGGCAGGGTCATGGACCGGGGCCTAGCCGCCGTGACGACCCCAGAGCAGAGACTCCAAGGCCCGGTACCGGGTACCCCTCGACCCTGCGGCGGTGGGGGCGCTCCACATCACATACCAGTTGGTGAGCCGAAAGTTGCAAACGTTGCTGAAGCATGGCAAGCTGACTTTCTAAAATGGGCACACAGGTGACATATTTTGACAAGCAGATTCGACAGCTCAAGGTAGGTTTTGAGAAACCGCTGAACCACGAGGTTAAGCACATGAGCCAAGCATGGTACGTGTGTGAGCTCGCCTCAGAGCCGCTACCAGGTTCTGGCTATTGTCACACATGACCATCCCTGGCTGTAGGCTCAGTAGTATCAGCCACAGATCTGCCTGCTGTTTCAGAGATGTGCTCAACTCTTCATCATTATGCAGTTTGGTATCTAAGCATATTAGCTTCAGCACAGCCTGTTGCCGCTTGGTTGAGGCAGTGCTGTAGTGCTTCCAGTTTGTGACTGATGTGGTCATTTTGGAGGTGGAGGCTGAAGAGGAGGAGGAGGTGCTGGAGTTGTAGACTGTGGGGGCACCCCTGATTGACCTAGGACCCGCAATCCTTGGCATTGGGAAGATGTTTTCCATTCCAAGGTCCGACTGGGTCCCAGCTTCCACTATGTTAACCCAGTGTGCCATCAGTAAGATGTACCGTCCCTGCCTACAAGCACTTGTCCACGTGTGCGTGGTTAGGTGGACTTTCCCAGTAACTGCATTGTTGAGGGCATGGCTAATGTTGTGGGACACGTGCTTGTGTAATGTGGAGACGGCACACTGGGAGAAATAGTGGCGGCTGGGGACCGAGTACCAAGGGATGACCGCCACCATCAGGTTGTGGAAAGCTTCTATCTGCATGAGCCTATAAGGCAACATTTCGAGCACAAGCAGTAGCGAAATGTGTCAATTTAGTAGAGTGGCCTTTGGGACGTTGGCTTTGTATTTGCGCTTACGTTCCAAGGAGTGGTGTATGGACAACTGAGCGCTGGACAAGGGCATGGACCTGCTTGCCAATGGTGCTAGTTGAGCGTGTGCAATTACAGGTGCAGGGAAGAAGGCATCTTCGCATGCACCATGGACAGGGGATTGGCTTGCACACACAACAGCGGAAGAAGTGGTGTCACCTGCAGATATTGTTCCTGACCCTGGGGTTTGGCCCAAAAGTCGGGTGCTTTGCTGCCATGTGCCTGATCATGCTAGTGGTGGCCAGGCTGGTATTTTTTCTACCCGTACTGATGCTGACCTGGCAGGTAGTGCAAATGGCATTTGGGGGGGGTTAAAGGCAGAGTCTATAAAAAACAACCAGACTCGGGAAGACCTAACAGTTGAACTGGCAACTTCCATTGTGTTGGTGTTACGGGGAATGGTTGCCCGCCATCTGTCTGTGGCCACCACACTGCTTCTTCCTGCCTATTGGGGTACTATGCCTCCCTCCCCTGTGTGCTGCTGTGCTCGCTCTGCATGTCCTCCTGCCAGCTTGGGTCAGTTACTATATCATCCACCACCTTGTCTTCCACTTCCGCACCCTGGTCCTCCTCCTGACTTTCAGGCAATTGCGTCTCATCATCATCCACCTCTTGGGACACTTTCCCACCGTCGCCTTCGTGTGACCATGGGTGCTCAAATATTTGGGATTGCTACATGCGATCTCTTCTTGCCCCGCATCAAGTGGACCGGCCAAGAGGCCCAAATCTATAAAAGGAAAAGTGAACAGCTCTTCAGCGTGTCCACGTGTGGGATCAGATGTCTCCGGGCACTCGGCATGGTGGGAGGAAGGAGGATCATTGTGAGGAATATGCGGTCCAGACTCACGGCTACTAAGACTTGACCTTGTGGAAGTGGTGGCAAAGTGACTGGAAGCATTATCCGCTATCCAACCAACAACCTTTTGACACTGTTCTGGGTTCAATAGTGGTCCACTAGTAATTGGGACAGGAAGGTCGGGCGAGAAGATGCAGGTGTTTGTTTTGGCACAATTTCAGGTTGCCCACGGCCTCAGCCTCTGCATGCACCATCACCATCACGTGCAGTTCCCCATCCCTTGCCACACGCCTTGCCCGTTTTAAATGGAGGACAATATTTTCCACGCTCACTATATAAGGCTGAATTTGGAGCGAACTTATATGTGATCTGTGTGACGAAAAACCACAGTTTTAAATAGCTGGCCTGTAGGTAACTATTTTTAACCCCTTCCTGACATGCGCCGTACTAGTACTGCGCTGCAGGAACTGCGTTCCCGGAAACCACAGTACTAGTATGGCGCTGCTATTTCCGGTCACAGCGCTGCATCGCGCGGTGACCGGGTGAGGATGGCTGCTGTTTCTAACAGCAGGCCATCCTGGCACGTCACCACGAGGGGCTGATCCGCCCCCCCCCCCCGCATTGGCGATCGCTGTGATTGGCTGGTGAACTCTCACCAGCCAATCACAGCAAAGCTGACAATAAAGTTGTTAAAAAAAAGCATGTGACAGGCTGTGATTGGTGCTCTGTGACGTCGCACCAATCACAGCCGTCACAGTAGGTGGGGTGATCGCCACGTCACCTCACCTGATTAACCCCTATGGTGCTGATTGGCTGAACAATAGCTTCTAGCCAATCAGCGCCAAAGGGGTTAATTTAAAATACCGATCACCGCCCTGCACACCATCTTTCTCTCAGAATTGGCATGCAGAGCGGTTGTCCAAGCCCCTCTGTCTGACCTGAGTGAAGAAATCCATTGGTGGCCAGTGTGATCAACCCGGCGATCTCCTGTTCTGTGCTGATCTCCTGCTCCAGCTTCGTGCTCTGTGCTCTCTGCTGCCATCTGCCTGCTGTGTGAGGCCTGTGATCACGGCAGCAGCAGCAGCAGCACCTCCCTCACCCCTTTCCCATCCCCCATTCCTGTTCCATTACCCCTCCCTCTCCTCCCTCCAATTGATTTTTTTGCGCTCTTTTTTGCGGTTTTCCTGTGTGCGGTGTCCCGCCAAGAGCATTCATGCTCTTCCTGTGTACGCAGCGCTTTGATCAGTATCGCTGCTGATTAGAGACTGCACCACAGGACTTTTTCTTTTTTTTAGCTAGATAGTGTAGCGGACTTCGCAGTCTGAGCGAAGTCCGACTTTTTTTTTTTAGATAAAATAATAATCGTAGTTAGTACAGTGTAGTTTCAGGCTTGTAGCCAGTGTCAGTGTTTGACGTCCCCTTTCTCATCCCCCATCCCTGTTCTAGTACCCCCCTCCCCTTCCCTCTCCTCCCTCCAATTGATATTTTTGTGCACTTTTTTGCACTTTTTTTCCTGTGCGCGGCGTCCCGCAAAGAGCATTCATGCTCTTCCTGTCCTGTGTTTGTAGCGTTTTGATCAGTATCGCTGCTGATCAGAGACTGTGCCAGGGGAATTTTTCTTTTTTAGCTAGTTAGTGTAGCGGACTTCGCAGTCTGAGCGAAGTCCGATTTTTTTTTTTTTTAGAAAAAATAATCGTAATTAGTATAGTGTAGTTTCAGGCTCAGCAAAGTACCGTAGCCAGCGTCAGTGTTTGACGTCCCCTTTCGCATCCCCCCTCCCTGTTCCAGTACCCCCCCTCCCTCTCCTCCCTCGAATTGATTTTTTTGCACACTTTTTTGCACTTTTTTCCTGTGTGCAGCGTCCCGCGCAGAGCATTCGTGCTCTTCCTGTGTCCGCAGCGCTTTGATCAGTATCGCTGCTGATCAGAGACTGCGCCACGGGAATTTTCCTTTTTTAGCTAGTTAGTGTAGCGGACTTCGCAGTCTAAGCAACGTTTTTTAGAAAAAAATAATCATAGTTAGTACAGCATAGTTTTAGATATAGCAAGGTAGCATAGCCAGCGTCACATCGTTAGTGACGACCGATCTTCTTTTAGAGAAAAAAAAATTGTACAGCGTAGTTTTAGTGGTAGCGTGTTAGTACAGCCGGCGTCACAGCGTTAGTGACGACCGATCTTGTTTTAGAAAAAAAAAAAGTACAGAGTAGTTTTATAGGTAGGGAGGTAGCTTTTTTTTCTTGAATAAAAAGTGCATTAGGGGAGCGTACGTCACATTGTTGGTGACGTCCGTTTTTCTTTTGTAAAAAAAAGAATTAGTTGCGTCGCTTAACTTTTTAGCGAGAGCATTAGGGGAGCGTACGTCACATTGTTGGTGACGTCCGTTTTTCTTTTGTAAAAAATAATTTTCGTCGGATAAATTTATAGGGAGGGCATTAGTGTAGTGAACGTCTGTTTTTTTATACAAACTTTTTTTTAAAATCTGATTTTTCTTTACATTTTTTCTTCTACATTTTATCTCTCTACTTCTTTTTTCTCTGTTTTGTTGTAATAAAGAGTACCCTATACACAAGCCCCACACATTACATGTGTAAAAGCACCACTTACATACACATCCCCGGGGTTTGGGAAAAAAAATAAAAATGGCCCATTCGTCAACAAGGCGCTATTCACCAGAGGAGACTTACGCCATCCTTGCCTCCGACACGGATACAGCCAGTGAGGAAGATCCCACATTCCTCTATTCCTCCTCATCCTCCTCATCTGGTGAGGAAGGACCCCCAATAAGGCGCCCTAGGACCCAGGCAACTTCTGCAGCAATCGATCCCATATGGATTGCACCCCACGAAAATTTTCAGCCCGTCATTGCGGATTTCAGCAGCAGCTCAGGAATCCAGTTTGACACCACTGACCTCACTGAAATTGACTTCTTCAAATTCTTTTTCAGTGAGGAATAGTGTTGAGCATTCCGATACCGCAAGTATCGGGTATCGGCCGATACTTGCGGTATCAGAATTCCGATACCGAGTTCCGATATTTTTGTGGTATCGGAAATCGGAATCGGAAGTTCCCAGTGTATGGTTCCCAGGGTCTGGAGGAGAGGAGACTCTCCTTCAGGCCCTGGGATCCATATTCATGTAAAAAATTGTGATTGGTCGCGTGAGCAGTCACATGAGCGGCACGCGACCAATCACAAGCCGCGACATCATCGAGGGTCCTAAACTCCTCATTCTTAGGAACGGAGGCTGCCGGTTACAATTGGTAAGGTCCAGGGGCCGCCGGACGGGTGAGTATATTCATATTTTTTATTTTTATATGGATCCCAGGGCCTGAAGGAGAGTCTCCTCTCCTTCAAACCCTGGGAACCATCCAGGATAGCTTCCGATACTTGTGTCCCATTGACTTGTATTGGTATCGGGTATCGGTATCGGCGATATCCGATATTTTTCGGGTATCGGCCGATACTATCCGATACCGATACCTTCAAGTATCGGAAGGTATCGCTCAACACTAGTGAGGAAATAATAAATCTTATGGTGGCATAAACGAACCTGTATGCCCAGCAATTTTTCACCCAAAATCCCACGTCATCATACCCCAGATGGACCCCCGTAAATGCAGCAGAGATGATGACATTTTGGGGAATTGTGCTGCATATGAGCATAATAAAAAAACAGAGATTCGTCAGTACTGGAGTACTGATATTCTCTACAGTACACCAGTATTCCGCATGGCCATGAAAAGAACATGATTTGAAGGGATCCAAAGATTTTTACATTATAGTGATAATGCGCAGTGTCCTTCCCGAGACGATCCTAACTTTGATCGTCTATATAAAATTCGGCTAGTGGTTGAACACTTCAGCAGAAAGTTTGCTGAAGCGTACATACCCCAGAGGGACATCACTATTGATGAATCTCTCGTTCATTTCAAAGGGAGGCTAAAATTCCGACAATACCTGCCCAGTAAGAGGTCCAGGTACGGAATAAAGCTGTACAAACTGTGCGAGAGTACTTCAGGGTACACCCACAGATCTAGGGTCTATGAGGGGAAGGACACCCAAATTAACCCTCCTGAATGCCCCCCCATCCTGGGGGTGAGTGGGAAAATTGTGTGGGAATTGCTGCACCCACTGCTGGATAAGGGTTATCAGTTTATCACCTCTACAGTGACAATTTTTACACCAGCATCCCACTCTTCAAGGCCCTCTCTGCCAGAGGTACAGCTGCATGTGGCACCGTGCGAAAAAATCAGCGAGGCCTCCCTAAGCCGCTAATTGGGCAAATGCTGAGAAAAGGGGAAAGCAGAGCCCAATGCAGCGACAACATGCTGGTGGTCAAGTATAAGGACAAAAGGGATGTCCTTATCCTGACCACCATACACCGTGACAACAGCACCCTTGTCACTGTTCGTGGGACCACAGCACAAGTCCGAAAGCCAGATTGTATGTTGGATTACAATCGGTACATGGGGGTGTGGATCTTTCAGATCAGGTCCTCCAACCATACAGTGCCATGTGAAAAGCCAAAGTATGGTACAAAAAATTGGCGTGGAAATTGTACAGATGGCACTGTACAATGCTTTTGTGCTGTCCCGATCTGCAGGCAGTTTCAGGAGGAAGTCATCAAGGCCCTAATGTTTGGCACTTGGGGAGGTGAGGGCCCCAGTACTTTTGAATCTGATAGTGCCTGTATTGTCCCAGGTCAATATTTCCCAGGACAGGTTCCCCAAACAGCGAGCACAGGACGATCACAAAAACGGTGCAGAGTATGCTCCAAGAGGGGAATCTGAAAGGACACAATTTACCATTGTGAAACCTGCCCTGAGAAACCTGGCCTTTGCATTAAGGATTGTTTCAAAGCGTACCACATGTCCACAAAATAATAAAATTAGTTTAAACCCTGTTGACACAACACACTTTTATAAATCTGATGTACCCCGCACATCTTACATATAACACCACATTATAAATTCATACACCAGTAAAACAAAAAGCATTATAATCAATACTATAAAACTATGCCTCTAGATAAAATCATTCAGGGGTGTAGATTCCAAAATGGGGGTCACTTGTGAGGGGTTTCCACTGTTTAGGCACATCAGTGGCTCTGCAAATGCAACATGATGCCTGCAGACCATTCCATCAAAATCTGCAATCCAAAACGTCACTCCTTCCATTCTGAGCCCTGCCGTGCGCACAAACAGTGGTTTTCCCCCACATATGGGGCGTAGTCAGGTGAAAATGTGCAACAACTTTAGTGGTTTATTTTTACCTGTTACCTTTGTGAAAATGAAAAAATTGGGGCTAAACCCTCATAAACTTCTGTGAAGCACCTGGGGGTTCAAAGTGCTCACCACACAGCTACATAAGTTCATTAAAGGGTCTAGTTTCCAATATGAGGTCACTTATGGGGGTTTTCCAATGTTTAGGCACATCAGGGGCTCTTCAAACGCAACATGGCGTCCACTCTCAATTCCAGCCAATTTTGCGTTCAAAAAGTCAAAAGGCGCTCCTTCCCTTCCGAGCCCTGCTGTGCGCCCAAACAGTGGTTTTCCCCCACATATTGGGTATCAGCGTATTCAGGAGAAATTGCTCAACAATGATTGTGGACCATTTTCTCCTTTTACAATTGTGAAAATAAAAAAATTGTTGCTAAAAATCATTTTCGTGGAAAAAAATTAATTTTTTTTTCACGGCTCTACGTTATAAACTTCTGTGAAGCACCTGGGGGTTCAAAGTGCTAACCACACAGCTACATAAGTTCATTAAAGGGTCTAGTTTACAAAATGGGGTCACTTGTGGGGGTTTTCCAATGTTTAGGCACATCAGAGGCTCTTCAAATGCGACATGGCATCCACTCTCAATTCCAGCCAATTTTGCGTTCAAAAAGTCAAAAGGTGCTCCTTCCCTTCCGAGCCCTGCTGTGCACCCAAACAGTGTTTTTTCCCCACGTATGGGGTATAGGCGTATTCAAGAGAAATTTCTCAACAATGTTAAGGTACCTTCACACGAAGCGACGCTGCAGCGATAGCGACAACGATGCCGATCGCTGCAGCGTCGCTGTTTGATCGCTGGAGAGCTGTCACACAGACCGCTCTCCAGCGACCAAAGATGCCGAGGTCCCCGGGTAACCAGGGTAAACATCGGGTTGCTAAGCGCAGGGCCGCGCTTAGTAACCCGATGTTTATCCTGGTTACCAGCGTAAAAGTAAAAAAAAACAAACAGCACATACTTACATGCGTCCCCCAGCGTCTGCTTCCTGACACTGACTGAGCTCCGGCCCTAACAGCACAGCGGTGACGTCACCGCTGTGCTTTCACTTTCACTTTTAGGGCCGGCGCTCAGTAAGTGTCAGGAAGCAGACGCTGGGGGACGCATGTAAGTATGTGCTGTTTGTTTTTTTTACTTTTACGCTGGTAACCAGGGTAAACATCGGGTTACTAAGCGCGGCCCTGCGCTTAGTAACCCGATGTTTACCCTGGTTACCAGTGTAAAACATCGCTGGTATCGTTGCTTTTGCTTTCAAACACAACGATACACAGCGATCGGACGACCAAATAAAGTTCTGGACTTTATTCAGCGACCAGCGACATCACAGCAGGATCCTGATCGCTGCTGCGTGTCAAACGAAACGATATCGCTAGCCAGGACGCTGCAACGTCACGGATCGCTAGCGATGTCGTTTCGTGTGAAGGTACCTTTAGTGGACCATTTTCTCCTTTTACCCTTGTGAAAATAAACAAATTGATGCCGAATGATCATTTTTGTGACTAAAAAGTTAAATGTTCATTTTTTCCTTCCACATTGCTTCAGCTCCTGTGAAGCACCTGAAGGGTTAATAAACTTCTTGAATGTGGTTCTGAGTACCTTGAGGGGTGCAGTTTTTGGAATGGTGTCACTTTTGGCTATTTTCTGTTATATAGACCTCTCAAAGTAACTTCAAGTGTGAGGTGGTCCCTAAAAAAAATGGTTCCTAAATTTTATTGAAAAAATGAAAAATCGCAGGTCATATTTTAACCCTTATAACTTCCTGACCTAAAGATATTTTGGTTCCAAAATTGTTTTGATGTATAGTACACATGTGGGAAATGTTATTTATGAACTAATTAATTTTTGTGACATATCTCTCTGATTTAAGGGCATAAAAATTCAAAGTTCAAAAATTGCAAAATTTTCAAAATTTTTGCCAAATTTTTGTTTTTTTCACAAATAAACACAAGTCAAATCGAAGAAATTTTACCACTATCATAAAGTACAATATGTCACAAGAAAATACTCTCAGAATGACCAGGATCCGTTGAAGCGTTTCAGAGTTATGACCTCATAAAGTGACAGTGGTCAGAATTGAAAAAAATGGCCTGGCCAGGAAGTTGAAAACAGGCTTTGGGGTGAAGGGGTTGATAGCAAACTGGTGTCAATAACTTCGCTAACACACTGCAATACAATGATCACCACTAATACTATATACACAGGAGCACTGTATATACAGTAGTGTCAGTGTACAGGTAATACAGTGATCAGCAGTGATATTATACACAGAAGCTCTGTATACAGTGTCAGTGTACAGGTAATACAGGGATCACCATTGACATTATACACAGGAGCCAGGAAGTTGAAAACAGGCTTTGGGGTGAAGGGGTTAATAGTAGTGTTGAGCGATACCGTCCGATACTTGAAAGTATCGGTATCGGAAAGTATCGGCCGATACCGGCAAAGTATCGGATCTAATCCGATACCGATACCCGATACCAATACAAGTCAATGGGACTCATGTATCGGACGGTATTCCTGATGGTTCCCAGGGTCTGAAGGAGAGGAAACTCCTTAATTAATATGGGAACCATATTAATGTGTAAAATAAAGAATTAAAATAAAAAATATTGCTATACTCACCTCTCCGACGCAGCCTGCACCTTACCGAGGGAACGGGCAGCGTTGTTTGCTTAAAATTCGCGCTTTAACTTCCTTACGTGAAGTCCCGGCTTGTGATTGGTCGCGCGCCGCCCATGTGGCCACGACGCGACCAATCACAGCAAGCCGTGACGTAATTTCAGGTCCTTCAGGATTTTAAAATTACGTTCCGGCTTTGTGATTGGTCGCGTCGCGGTCACATGGGCGACGCGACCAATCACAAGCCGTGACGTCACGGGAGGCAGGACACGCGCGCATTTTAAAATGCAGAGAAACAGCCCCAAAGCATGATGTTTCCACCACCATGCTTTACAGTAGGTATGGTGTTTGATGGATGCAACTCAGTATTCTTTTTCCTCCAAACACGACAAGTTGTGTTTCTACCAAACAGTTCCAGTTTGGTTTCATCAGACCATAGGACATTCTCCCAAAACTCCTCTGGATCATCCAAATGCTCTCTAGCAAACTTCAGACGGGCCCGGACATGTACTGGCTTAAGCAGTGGGACACGTCTGGCACTGCATGATCTGAGTCCATGGTGGCGTAGTGTGTTACTTATGGTAGGCCTTGTTACATTGGTCCCAGCTCTCTGCAGTTCATTCACTAGGTCCCCCCGCGTGGTTCTGGGATTTTTGCTCTCCGTTCTTGTGATCATTCTGACCCCACGGGGTGGGATTTTGCGTGGAGCCCCAGATCGAGGGAGATTATCAGTGGTCTTGAATGTCTTCCATTTTCTAATTATTGCTCCCACTGTTGATTTCTTCACTCCAAGCTGGTTGGCTATTGCAGATTCAGTCTTCCCAGCCTGGTGCAGGGCTACAATTTTGTTTCTGGTGTCCTTCAACAGCTCTTTGGTCTTCACCATAGTGGAGTTTGGAGTCAGACTGTTTGAGGGTGTGCACAGGTGTCTTTTTATACTGATAACAAGTTTAAACAGGTGCCATTACTACAGGTAATGAGTGGAGGAAAGAGGAGACTCTTAAAGAAGAAGTTACAGGTCTGTGAGAGCCAGAAATCTTGATTGTTTGTTTTTGACCAAATACTTATTTTCCACCATAATATGCAAATAAAATGATAAAAAAACAGACAATGTGATTTTCTGGATTTTTTTTTCTCAGTTTGTCTCCCATAGTTGAGGTCTACCTATGATGTAAATTACAGACACCTCTCATCTTTTTAAGTGGTGGAACTTGCACTATTGCTGACTGACTAAATACTTTTTTGCCCCACTGTATATATATATATATATATATATATATATATATATATAACTGGTAGTCTGTAGGGAAAGTTAGTCAGTCAGAAAGTTCAAGACAGTAGTGTGAGGAGGACAGAGGGTCAACGGAGCTGTGTATGCCCTCAGAGCTACAGCTCCCAGAAAGAGACATTGTGAAGGCAGAATTGTATTGCAGCGAGCGTGAAGGAAGTCGAAGCAAAGGAGAGGATACCAGAATGGGACCAGCCCCGAACAGGCTGCCTCCTTCTGAGGGGCAGAATCCCGTTAGCCGGAACACCGAGGAAGTAAGGACCTATACGCCTTATTCCAGAGACCGGCAGGACAGCTAATTGCAAGTTACCTGTCCGCACCTACACCCAGGAGGCATGGTGACACCCACAGAGCCGGGTTATCTAAGAGACCGTATAAACAGGCTCAAGTCACCAGTCATACGGGTTTTGTCCTATCTTATATGGGGGACAGGGAAAGCAAAACATCACATCTGTGAGACCCTTATGTGAAGCCATAGGCAGTAAGGGACTACACCACTGCAGCGCAAGGGAAGGCTCTCACCATACCACCATCTACACACCGGGAAGCCCTGGGGATACACTTCACCTGTGGGAAGTTATACCATCTAGCTGCCATAACATCACCCCAGCGGACCCCTTAAAGCAGCGTCGCTCACCCTGACCGAAAACCACAGGTGGCGTCACGATCATAAACTTTATCCCTTTAAAGACCTTTCCCTTTTACATGGGTGCCCAGGGCCACCGACCGGGTCGCAGCCATCGTGACATCCCCTGTGAACAGCAGGACCCGATACCGAGTACCCCACGGCCCTGGAGGGGGACTCACAGTCACCGGCGCTACTGGGCGTCTGGCTCCACCTCTATCCACTCCCACTGAGGTCACGTGTTTCAGGTCCTGCGCTTCAGCATGTAAGCTCACCGTAGCGCTCCTTACTCTCTCTCTGTCCTTCGGTAACACGTGCACGGACTCCTGTTGTAAGTCTGCAGCAGGGCTCTTGACAACAGTGATCACTGGTGACATTTTACACAGGAGTTCTGTACATAGTGTCAGTGTACAGTATCAGTGTACAGATAATACAGTGATCACCAGTGACATTATACACAGGACCTCTGTATATAGTGTCACTGTACAGGTAATACAGTGGTCCTCAGTGACATTATACACATGAGCTCTGCATATACTGCATAGTGTACAAGAAATACAGAACTCACCCGTGACATTATACATAGGAGCTCTGTATATAGTGTCAGTGTACAGATAATACAGTGATCACCAGTCATATTATACACAGTAACTCTGCATATAGTGTCAGTGTACAGATAATACAGTGATCACCCATTACATTATACACAGGAGCTCTGTACACAGTATATACAGGCGCTTCTCACAAAATTAAAATATCAGGGATCACCAGTGACAGTATACCCAGGACCTCTGTATATATTATACAGTGTATAGTGTCAGTGTGCAGGTAATAGTGATCACCAGTTACATTATACACAGGAGCTCTGTACACAGTATATACAGGTGCTTCTCACAAAATTAGTATATCATCAAAAAGTTAATTCATTTCAGTTCTTCAATACAAAAAGTGAAACTTATATGACATAGAGTCATTACAGAGTAATCTATTTCAAGTGTTTATTTCTGTTAATGTTGATGATTATGGCTTACAGCCAATGAAATCCCAAAAGTCATTATCTCAGTAAATTAGAATACCTTATAGCACCAACTTGAAAAATTATTTTAAAATCTGAAATGTTGGCCTACTGTTGTATGTCGGTAGGCCAACATTTCAGAGCCCCGACCAAGTACCAAGTATTGAGTGATAGTTACTGAACATACAGTAGGGCTCTTTTTGCATCAAATACTGCATCAATGCAGCATGGCATGGAGGCGATCAGCCTGTGGAACTGCTGAGGTGTTATGGAAGCCCAGGTTGATAGCAGTCTTCAGATCGTCTGCATTGTTTGGTCTGGTTTCTCTCATCTTCCTCTTGACAAACACCATAGATTCTCTATGGGGTTAAGGTCAGGTGAAGTTGCCTGCCAATCAAGCACAGTGATACTGTTGTTTTTAAAGCAGGTATTGGTAGTTTTGACAGTGTACCAAATCTTCGTCAGGCAGACAAAGGCAGACGCCGAAATGCGCGTCGGGGCAGGGTGCATCAGGGGACGTCTCCTACATTAGTAACAGGTAAATCACTATGCGGTCTCAGTTGGGACATAACAAATTTATAAGCACACAGGTGTATTCACCTTTGTTTGTCTATGCAGTAGAAGCTTTGGCCATTAAACAGATTTGTACTCGCACTTTATTTGTCTATCTACCTATATATATGAATATATCTGTTACATTTCTATTAGGGCTGTGGTATTAATAAAATATATATGAATAATTATTTGGCTATATGAATTTGCCAAATATTTCATACAACTATCATGCATTACCACATCATTTTGCAATTTTGTAACTAACTTTGCCATCCCCTGGCATAGTGCCCTTTCTTTGGTATTTTGTTCCCCCTCTACCCCATGTTGTTGTACATCCTTAATAAATATTATTATTTAATGAACTACTGGACACTATTTCGTTTTTTTGTTTTTTTTTCTGCTCTCCACTTTTAATCCAGACTCTGAGACCTTGATTTCCAAATGAAATGCAAAATTTACTTTAATCTGAAAACAACACCTTGGACCACTGAGCAACAGTCCAGTTCTTTTTCTCCTTGGCCCAGGTAAGATGCTTCTGGCTTTGTTTATTGGTCATGAGTGGCTTAACACAAGGAATGCAACTTGTAGCCCATGTCCTTGATACTTCTGTGTGGTGGCTCTTGAAGCAATGACTCCAGCAGCAGTCCACTCCTTGTGAATCCTCCCCAAATTTTTGAATGGCCTTTTCTTAACAATCCTTTCAAGGCTGCCATTATCCCAATTGCTTGTGCACCTTTTTCTACCACACTTTTTCCTTCCACTCAACTTTCCATTAATATGCTTGGATACAGCACTCTGTGAATAGCCAGCTTCTTTAGCAATTACCTTTTGTGGCTTACCCTCCTTGTGGAGTGTGTCAATGACTGCCTTCTGGACATATGTCAAGTCAGCAGTCTTTCCCTTGATTGTGGAGCCTACTGAAACAGACTAAGGGACCTTTTTAAATGCTTAGGAAGCCTTTGCAGGTGTTTTCAATTACCGTATAAGTCGACCCGAGTATAAGCCGACCCCCCTAATTTTGCCACAAAAAAACTGGGAAAACTTAATGACTCGAGTATAAGCCTAGGGTGGAAAATGTAGAAGCTACTGGTAAATTTCAAAAATAAAAATAGATACCAATAAAAGTAAAATTAATTGAGACATCAGTAGTTTGTGGTTTTGAATATCCATATTGAATCAGAAGCCCCATATAATGCTCCATACAGTTCATGATGGTCCCCATAAGATGCTCCATACAAAATACGCCCCATATAATGCTCCATACAGTTTATGATGGGCCCCATAAGATGCTCCATATTAAAATATGCCCCATATAATGCTGCACAAATGTTGATTATGGCCCCATACGATGCTCCATACAGACATTTGCCCCATATAATGCTCCACAAATGCTGATTATGGCCCCATAAGATGCTTCATAGACACATTTGCACCATATAATGCTCCACAAATGCTGAGTATGGCCCCATAAGATGCTCCATAGAGATATTTGCCCCATATAATGCTGCACATGGCCCCATAGAGATATTTGCCCCATGTAATGCTGCACATGGCCCCATAAGATGCTCCATAAAGATATTTGCCCCATATAATGCTGCACATGGTCCCATAAGATGCTTCATACAGATATTTGCCCCATATAATGCTGCACATGGTCCCATAGAGATATTTACCCCATATAATGCTGCACATGGCCCCACAAGATTCTGCATACAGATATTTGCCCCACATAATGCTGCACATGGCCCATATAATGCTGAGTAGGCCCCATAAGATGCTCCATACAGACATTTGCCCCCTATGCTGTTGCTGCGATTAAAAAAAAAAATCACATACTCACCTCTCAGGCCCCCGACACTTGCTATATTCACCTGCTCCCCATTCCACAGCTGAGTGCCGCTGTGTCTTCCCCATCCTGTGCACTGACAGTCAGCCAGAGGGTGGTGCCCATACTAATCGCGTCACCGCTCCCTCTGACCTGAGCGTCACTGCAGAGGATGGGGAAGACGCAGCGCTGGCTGTCGGTGGAACGGAGAGCAGGTGAATATCGCACACTGCATTATACTCACCTGCTCCTGGTGCGGTCCCTGCATGTCTGTTCTCCGGCGCTGGCAGCTTCTTCCTGTATTGAGCGGTCACATGGTACCGCTCATTACAGTAATGAATATGGGGGGGCTACCCCTATAGGAGTGAAGTGGGGTCCATATTCATTACTGTAATGAGTGGTACCATGTGACCGCTCACTACAAGAAGAAGCTGTCAGCGCCCGGAGAACGAGGGATGTCCATGGACCGTGCCAGGAGCAGGTGAGTATTATTACACAGCTGCTGCTCCCCCTCCCCTGCCGACCCCTGGGTATGACTCGAGTATAAGCTGA
Organism: Ranitomeya variabilis; assembly: GCF_051348905.1. Taxonomy (NCBI): domain Eukaryota; kingdom Metazoa; phylum Chordata; class Amphibia; order Anura; family Dendrobatidae; genus Ranitomeya; species Ranitomeya variabilis. The sequence continues at coordinate 636,578,405 of NC_135232.1, forward strand.
GAGGGGCAATTTCAGCCTAAAAAAATGGGCTGAAATTCTCGGCTTATACTCGAGTATATACGGTATTCCAATTTACTGAGATAATGACTTTTGGGTTTTCATGAGCTGTAAGCCATAATCCTCAACATTAAAAGAAATAAACACTTGAAATATATCACTCTGTTTGTAATGACTCTATATAATATATGAGTTTCACTTTTAGCATTGAAGAACTGAAATAAATTTATTTTTTGATGATATTATAACTTTGTGAGAAGCAAATGTAGTGCATAGTGTCAGTGAACAGGTAACACGGTAACTCTCCAGTGACATCATACACAGAGCTCTGTACACAGTATATGGCGCATAGTGTCAGTGTACAGGTAACACACTGACTCACCAGTGATGTCTCTAGGTGGAGTCCTTCACCTTCGCTTTTCCTCTTCATCCAGTGCAGATCGCCATCACTTCTTCCAGCCAGGACTCATCTCTGCAGAAAATAGCACACTTTCAGTTACTGATCTGGTAGGATCCTGCTGCTGGAGCCCGGTGAGCAGAAGAGTGGGGGTCTGGGCCCCCTCTGCTCTCCAGGCTCCATACGCCAGAAAGGGCAGTAATGTTAAAGGACAACCCCTTCAACGTTCAAAATGCAATTACTTTGTCCTTTTGATTTTAACAGTTTTAGGCTGGGGTCAAACAGTATTTTCTCTGATTCAACAAAATCGCTTTGATTATGCTAATCATAATCTGATCCAACTTTGATAATAGTGTGATCCAATTTTCGCAGATGAAGAGAAGATGTGAAACAAATTTCTCCATCTCCATTTTGTCAATCTCGTTAAAATTGGACTGCACTCAAATGTCATCCGAGTACAGTCCAATTTTTCTGATGACTTATTCACTTGCATGGCCAAGTGCAACCCAATAGCGGATGCAAATCGTACATGCTGGGATTTTTGTCCTCCAACAGTCTCTATTTGAGTTAACAATAGGACATGTGCATGGCCCCATATAATAACATTGGTCCAAACGCAATCCGATGTTTTGTGGGATCGCACTTGAACTGAAAATACGGCCCTTAAATCGCTTGACTTGGAAGTGTTGGTCATCTTCTTCCTTGTAATCACTAGATTTGTATGTGTAGAGTAGCAGTGTATCCAGGGCTTATTACAATGGCACAAAGTGTACATAGGCATTTCTTCCAGGTAATGGAGTGTTGGTGTGATCTGATGGCTCTTAACAAGGAAGCACACAATGTGTTATAGTAACAATGCCTGGGAGCCGCTGTCTTGGAGAACATACCCCTGGGGCATCATGCAGGTGTGCATTCACCATGGATGGGCTTAATCAGCAGATCCCTAATTACATCTCTGTTGTATGGAGTTGTCTTCAGTTTCCTGTGACCAGTCCCTTCTCCTCCCTCTGGCTACTTATCCCAAATTGCCAGCCACCTTGATTTACACGTAGATTCCACTGTAATCTCTGACAACAGAATTAAATTTCTTAGCTTTATACTGCTGGTTTGTGTTGTATCTCATGCACCGAAGTTCTGTTTTAATTTTTCACATGAGGGTCATTAGGGAATTAGAAGGTTAATGCTGTTTTCATTGGGGTTAAGTTCCAGGCCAGGTTTCTATAGGCAAATATGTCTCCATGAATTACGATCAGCATACAAAGAATTATATGGAATAAGTTTGGAATAAGTTTGATTTCATAAGTTATCTTTTACCTTGAAGGGCCGGAAACAATGACCACTGAAATTCTATAATAGTAAGTATTAGCTCCTTCCGCATCAGCCAAATCTACTGTACATCTGTCACACTGTGCGGTTTCTTGTACAAAATGTAACATTAGATAATAGGGATGTTGATAAATGCACTTCTGAGTTGTTGCGGCATTTATTAAATGGGTTGTCTTTAATATCTCCAGAATGCTGCATAAAATAATAAATTAAAAAAAAAAATTCACTCTCCGTATCTTCACCATTCCTCTAATCCCCTCACAGTGTGTCACTTGACCAGGGCTGCCACTAGGAATTTCTGGGCCCCATACTAATAAAATTTTTGGGGTCCCTTGAAACTCTGCCCTGGCTCCACCCCTCGAACATTCCACAGTCCCACCACCCTCTTTTGGAAATACCCCACTTCTGCACCACATCCTCACCAATCACACATTAACAGTTCCCATCACCAGATCACATACATAGCCGACAGCTTTTGTTTTGGCCAAAAGATTTTTTAATCCACCGCCACAACAAGGTAGACTCTTTTGGCTTAGCTCTACTCTACTGTAACTTACTAGACATTTGTTAAAATATTCAATGCAATTTTAGGTATATTTTTATTTATTTTTCAATTTATAAAATGACCAATAATATACCATACAAGGAACGAATACCACCGCACCATGATCAGACATCATATTACTACTACAGTGACCGAATAATACCACATACAAGGAATAAATACCACCGCACCATGATCAGACATCATATTACTACCACAGTGACCGAATAATACCACATACAAGGAATAAATACCACCGCACCATGATCAGACACCATATTAATACCACAGAGTGACCAAATAATAGCACATACAAGGAACAAATACCGCCACACCATGACTGGATCACATATTACTACCACCCATAGTACAATGCAGCCACGTAGTAGTATAATGCACCCCCATAGTATAATGCAGCCCCATAGTAGCATACTGCAGCCCCATAGTATAATGCACCCCGCAGTATAATGCACCCCCATACCGGTATAACGCACCCCCATACCGGTATAACGCACCCCCATACCGGTATAATGCACCCCATTGCAGTATAATGAACCCCATAATGTGGCTTTTCAAAAAAATAAAAAAGTTTCTCCTTAACTGGCCAAGATCCAGGTAAGGAGAAAGTTTTGTTCCGGCGTATGACAGTGACGTCATACACTGGTTATGTGCGTATGACGGCAACAAATTTTAACTGCCCACTAGGACACGTGGACAGATACTGAGTCGGCAGAATCCTGCCGCTGGCACCCGTTGAGTAGAGGAGAGGGGGCCCGCTGCAGGCCCCCTCTGCTCATCGGGCCTCATACGCCAGTAAGGTCAGTAATGCCCTGATGGCGGCCCTGCATGTGACCACTGCAGCCAATCAGCATCTGTATACACAATGGTGTCAGGCGGGTTCATAAAGTGACATCACTTTGCATGAACCCATTGGATTTTCAGCAAAATAAAAACGCAAAGGAAAAACACAGCATTTATGCTACATGGGAACATGGTATTTAAATGGGCCTGCTGTGAATAAGTGTAATCTAAACCACAATATATAGTGAAATCTAACAGAAGATTCCATTAAAGGGGCTTGTGCACCTTTGGAAGCTTTTTTTTTTTCAATTAAATGAATTTATTTTGAGCTACAAATCATATTTGCAGTTGGGTTGCATTGAACATTTTGCATTATTTGCCTTCTACAACCTCAGATTTGCACTGTTTCTCAAATAAGTGCATTTAAAGGGATTGTCCACAATACAAACTAAGTTTCATCCTGAACCCCTATCTATTCAGTGCCATAATCCAAAATTAAAAATACTTATCCCCACTACATCTACACTAACTGCTTTTCTTTCTTTTTTTTCCTACTCCCTTTTTTATAACGCTTCCCTTGAGAATTTCCACTGCATACTGGGATACTCAAACGAAGCATCATGAGGGAGCAGGGGATGTGGTCACTGCAACAGCCTCTGCCCCCTGCCTGTAATGAAGTGTCATCAGTGACCTTCGTTTCAGGGGCCGGCTACTCCCTGTGTGATGTGCACAATGGCAGTGCGCTCTCTTGCTAGCTCAGATCAGTTATTAATATTATTATTACTATTATTTATATAGCACCATTGATTCCATGGTGGTGTGTGTGAGAAGGGGTTACATACAAATTACAGATATCACTTACAGTAAGCAAACTAACAATTACAGACTGATACAGAGGGGCGAGGACCCTGCCCTTGCGGGCTTACATTCTACCTCAGTTGTAATGATCTGGCACTAGAGCGCACTGTCAATGTGCATTGTAAGACTATCCGGTTTGCAGAGATCAGCGCCTTCACCGCAAGTTGCATCACTCTCTTGCATCCACTATAGGAGATTATTCTAGTCATATTAGTTGGCAAAGAGCTTACAGTACAAACCATATCAGAACAGTGTATACAACCAAATCCTTCAGCTAAGATTAGTGCAATTTCCCTAGGCAAAAGTACTGTCATCACAGCGCAATGAGCTCGGCAACTCTCTGTTTTGCGCCATGCATCATGCACCATCATTTCAAGATCTCTGCTTGCAGCCAGTGAATCGAAACTTTTTTTTTACTACATTCAGAAATTGAAAACACATCTGGAAGTGGCACCATAGACAACTTTTCATTCATATATAAAGTCTTAGCTTACTGCAACCACCAGCTGCAAGAACAGTATATGGGCCCTTAGCAGTCCAACGGCTCCTCATAATGCACAAATCTTCTTGCTTTGGAGCTGGTAGTGGCTCCTTTTACCCCGGGGGCCACTGTGCAGCTGCACAGGTTGAACTATTGTTATTTCCGCCAAAGAGCCAGATACGGCTTATTTTACCAGGACATGAGAGAGGAGGAATTAGGTGACTACTAGGTGGCAGTGGCTCTGCTGTGAGGAAGGGAAAGGAAGGAAATGGACAACTTAAAACTCTTTGCACAGGATCCTTCCAGTTTGACCATCCCCATTTCTATAGGATTATCAGTGAATCCAGTTATTAAAATCCAACACATTTGCTAATTATTTGACCAACTTAAATGTGTTGTCTAACAACAGCGCAGTTTTTATTTTCATGATCCATCAATAAGACAGATAATAAAAGCTAACAAAGTGTGGGATCGACCTTTATGACCCCGATCAATGCAAAAAATAAATAGCTCTAAATTCCCATTCTCAGAGGGCAGGCAGCATCCTTCACTACAGCTTAATCTGGTATATCAGAAGAAGCCAGTCATTGAGGGCATGTGGCCCTAACTCTTATCCAGCTCTATGTATAGATACCATGACTGTAAATGAGATCAAAGACATTGATCCAGAAGATGTCCGAAAACAATGTGCACACACTATAGAAGCTTTCCGGAGATGCTTCATTTTCAGCCCTTTCCATTGATGCATGGTCTGTGCATAACCCATAATTGCCTTGCAAATGGCGCCATCTACTGGAGGGTGATTGTAAGTTGTATGAAACCTTGTATAGTATAATCTATCCTCCCTAAAATGCTTTTCTAGGGATTCCCATTGTGCTGTTTAAAATCTATGATCCCGGAAGTAACTTTGTAGATGTTTGGCTGCACACGGTAGAGATCAGAAGATTATTTGGCAAAGAAAAAAGAAAAACACCCATTTCAGTCTTCATATTAGTATATTAATATTAATTATGCACTGCTCAAAAAAATAAAGGGAACACTTAAACAACAGAATATAACTCCAAGTAAATCAAACTTCTGTGAAATCAAACTGTCCACTTAAGAAGCAACACTGTTTGACAATCAATTTCACATGCTGTTGTGCAAATGGAATAGACAACAGATGGAAATTATTGACAATTATCAAGACACACTCAATAAAAGGAGTGGTTCTGCAGGTGGGACCACAGACCACATCTCAGTACCAATGCTTTCTGGCTGATGTTTTGGTCACTTTTGAATGTTGGTTGGTGCTTTCACACTCGTGGTAGCATGAGACGGACTCTACAACCCACACAAGTGGCTCAGGTAGTGCAGCTCATTCAGGTTGGCACATCAATGCGAGCTGTGGCAAGAATGTTTGCTGTGTCTGTCAGCGTAGTTTCCAGAGGCTGGATGCGCTACCAGGAGACAGGCCAGTACACCAGGAGACATGGAGGGGGCCGTAGGAGGGCAACAACCCAGCAGCAGGACCGCTAACTCAGCCTTTGTGCAAGGAGGAACAGGAGGAGCACTGCCAGAGCCCTGCAACATGACCTCCAGAAGTCCACAAATGTGCATGTGTCTGCACAAACGGTTAGAAACCGACTCCATGAGGATGGTCTGAGTGCCCGACGTCCACAGATGGGGGTTGTGCTTACAGCCCAACACCGTGCAGGACGCTGGCACAGTACACCAGGATTGGCAAATTTGCCACTGGCGCCCTGTGCTCTTCACAGATGAAACCAGGTTCACACTGAGCACGTGCGACAGACGAGACAGAGTCTGGAGGCACCGTGGAGAGTGATCTGCTGCCTGCAACATCTTTCAGCATGACCGTTTTGGCAGTGGGTCAGTAATGGTGTGGGGTGGCATTTCTTTGGAGGGCCGCACAGCCCTTCATCTGCTCACCAGAGGTAGCCTGACTGCCATTAGGCACTGAGGTGAGATCCTCAGACCCCTTGTGAGACCATATGCAGTTGGCCCTGGTTTTCTCCTAATGCAGGACAATGCCAGACCTCATGTGGCTGGAGTGTGTCAGCAGTTCCTGCAAGATGAAGGCATTGAAGCTATGGACTGGCCTGCCTGTTCCCCAGACCTGAATCCAATTGAACACATCTGGGACATCATGTATCGCACCATCCACCAACGTCACGTTGCACCACAGACTGTCCAGGAGTTGGCGGATGCTTTAGTCCAGTGTTGTGAATTAGACTTTTTGGCTCCCTCTTGTGGTCACTAGTGGTATGACTCTGGGATTGTCTTTTTTCTGTTTGGCACTCACCTGGGTCGTTAGTCCAGGGGTGTCGCTATATTAACTTCCTGGATCCTTAGTCCAGTGCCTGGCATCGTTGTAATCAGATCCTTCTGTTGCTCCTGTCTGCTGGTCCTGGCTCTTGCAAAATTAAGCTAAGTCTTGCTTCTTTGTTTTTTGAGTTACTTGCTTTGCTACTATTTTGTCCAGCTTGTACTAAATTTGATTTCTGACCTTGCTGGAAGCTCTAGGGGGCTGGTGTTCTCCCCCCGGCCGTTAGACGGTTCGGGGGTTCTTGAATATCCAGCGTGGATATTTTAATAGGGTTTTTGCTGACCATATAAGTCATCTTACTATATTCTGCTATTAGCTAGTGGGCCTCTCTTTGCTAAATACCTAGCTCATTCTTATGTTTGTCTTTTCCTCTTACCTCACCGTTATTATTTGTTGGGGGCTTGTATCCAACTTTTGGGGTCTTTTCGCTGGAGGCAAGAAAGGTCTTTCTTTTCCCTTCTAGGGTTAGTTAGTTCTCTGGCTGGCGCGAGACGTCTAGAACCAACGTAGGCACGTTCCCCGGCTACTTCTATTTGTGGTGCTAGGATTAGATATATGGTCAGCCCAGTTACCACTGCCCTATGAGCTGGTTTTTTGTGTTTGCAGACTTGGTATTGATTCCTGAGACCCTATGCCATTGGGGTCATAACAGTATGCCAGGCCAACATTGAATGTTTAATGCATTGCAGAAGTGGGATATAAGAAAGGAAATTCTGAATTTTTTTTTTTTTCCTCTCTTCCTCCCCTTTACCCCTGAGTGGCTTGAGCTTGCTGCAGACATGAATGTCCAGACCTTGATTACAAGTGTGGACCAGCTTGCTGCTCGTGTGCAAAGCATACAAGATTTTGTTACCAGTAGTCCTATGTCTGAACCTAAAATACCTATTCCTGAACTGTTTTCTGGAGACCGATTTAAGTTTAGGAATTTCAGGGATAATTGTAAATTGTTTCTATCTCTGAGACCCCGTTCATCTGGAGACTCAGTTCAGCAAGTTAAAATTGTTATCTCTTTTTTACGGGGCGACCCTCAGGATTGGGCTTTCTCGCTAGCGCCAGGAGATCCGGCATCGGCAAATATTGATGCGTTTTTTCTGGCGCTCGGATTGCTTTACGAGGAACCCAATCTTGAGGTTCAGGCAGAAAAAGCCTTGCTGGCTATTTCTCAGGGCCAGGATGAAGCTGAAGTGTATTGCCAAAAATTTCGGAAATGGTCCGTGCTTACTCAGTGGAATGAGTGTGCTCTGGCCGCAAACTTCAGAAATGGCCTTTCTGAAGCCATTAAGAATGTGATGGTGGGTTTCTCCATTCCTACAAGTCTGAATGATTCCATGGCGCTGGCTATTCAAATTGACCGGCGTTTGCGGGAGCGCAAAACCACTAATCCTCTGGTGGTGTTGTCTAAACAAACACCTGATTTGATGCAATGAGATAGAATTCAGACCAGAAATGAGCGGAAAAATCATAGACGTCAGAATGGGTTGTGTTTTTACTGTGGTGATTCTACACATGTTATATCAGCATGCTCTAAACGCCTAACAAGGGTTGTTAGTCCTGTCGCCATTGGTAATTTGCAACCTAAATTTATTTTGTCTGTGACTTTAATTTGCTCATTGTCCTCTTACCCTGTTATGGCGTTTGTGGATTCAGGTGCTGCCCTGAGTCTTATGGATCTGTCATTTGCCAAGCGCTGTGGTTTTGTTCTTGAGCCGTTGGTTAATCCTATCCCTCTGAGGGGTATTGATGCTACGCCATTGGCGGAAAATAAACCGCAGTTTTGGACACAGGTAACCATGTGCATGACTCCTGAACATCGGGAGGTGATTCGTTTTCTTGTTCTGCATAAAATGCATGATTTGGTCGTTTTGGGTTTGCCATGGTTACAGACTCATAATCCAGTCTTGGATTGGAAGGCAATGTCTGTGTCAAGTTGGGGCTGTCAGGGTATTCATGGTGATTCCCCGCCGGTGTCTATTGCTTCCTCTACTCCTTCGGAAGTTCCTGAGTATTTGTCTGATTATCAGGATGTGTTCAGCGAGTCCAGGTCCAGTGTTCTGCCTCCTCTCCTCATAGGGACTGTGACTGTGCCATAGATTTGATTCCAGGTAGCAAATTTCCTAAGGGAAGACTATTTAATCTGTCTGTACCTGAGCATACCGCAATGCGTTCGTATATCAAGGAATCTCTGGAGAAGGGGCATATCCGTCCTTCCTCTTCCCCTCTTGGTGCGGGATTCTTTTTTGTGGCCAAGAAGGACGGATCTTTGAGACCTTGTATTGACTATCGGCTTTTGAATAAAATCACTGTTAAATTTCAGTATCCTTTGCCTCTGTTGTCAGACTTGTTTGCCCGAATTAAAGGTGCCAAGTGGTTCACCAAGATAGATCTTCGTGGGGCGTACAACCTTGTGCGCATTAAGCGAGGAGATGAATGGAAAACCGCGTTTAATACGCCCGAAGGTCATTTTGAGTACTTGGTGATGCCTTTTGGGCTCTCTAATGCTCCTTCAGTGTTTCAGTCCTTTATGCATGATATTTTCCGGAAGTATCTGGATAAATTTATGATCGTTTATCTGGATGATATTCTGTTTTTTTCTGATGACTGGGACTCGCATGTAGAGCAGGTCAGGATGGTGTTTCAGGTTTTGCGTGAGAATGCTTTATTTGTTAAGGGCTCAAAGTGTCTCTTTGGAGTACAGAAGGTTCCCTTTTTGGGGTTTATTTTTTCCCCTTCTGCGGTGGAGATGGACCCAGTCAAGGTCCGTGCTATTCATGATTGGACTCAACCCACGTCAGTTAAGAGTCTTCAGAAGTTCTTGGGTTTTGCTAACTTCTACCGTCGTTTTATTGCTAATTTTTCTAGCATTGCTAAACCTTTGACGGATATGACCAAGAAAGGTTCTGATGTTGCTAACTGGGCTCCTGCAGCCGTGGAGGCTTTCCAGGAGTTGAAGCGCCGGTTTACTTTGGCGCCTGTTTTGTGCCAGCCTGATGTCTCACTTCCCTTTCAGGTTGAAGTGGATGCTTCTGAGATTGGGGCAGGGGCCGTTTTGTCGCAGAGAGGCCCTGGTTGCTCTGTGATGAGACCTTGTGCCTTTTTCTCGAGGAAGTTTTCGCCTGCTGAGCGGAATTATGATGTTGGCAATCGGGAGTTGTTGGCCATGAAGTGGGCATTTGAGGAGTGGTGTCATTGGCTCAAGGGTGCTAAGCATCGTGTGGTGGTCTTGACTGATCACAAAAATTTGATGTATCTCGAGTCTGCTAAACGCCTGAATCCTAGACAGGCCCGCTGGTCATTGTTTTTCTCCCGTTTTGACTTTGTGGTCTCGTATTTACCAGGTTCAAAGAATGTGAAGGCTGATGCTCTTTCAAGGAGCTTTGTGCCTGACTCTCCGGGAGTCGCAGAACCAGTTGGTATTCTTAAAGAGGGAGTTATCTTGTCAGCCATTTCTCCGGATTTGCGATGTGTGTTGCAGAGATTTCAGGCTGGTAGACCTGACTCTTGTCCACCTGACAGACTGTTTGTTCCTGATAAGTGGACCAGCAGAGTCATTTCCGAGGTTCATTCCTCGGTGTTGGCAGGGCATCCGGGAATTTTTGGCACCAGAGATCTGGTGGCTAGGTCCTTTTGGTGGCCTTCCTTGTCACGGGATGTGCGGTCGTTTGTGCAGTCCTGTGGGACTTGTGCTCGAGCTAAGCCTTGCTGTTCGCGTGCCAGTGGGTTGCTCTTGCCCTTGCCTGTCCCGAAGAGGCCTTGGACACACATTTCCATGGATTTCATTTCAGATCTCCTGGTGTCTCAGGGCATGTCTGTCATCTGGGTGGTATGTGATCGCTTTTCTAAGATGGTCCATTTGGTACCTTTGCCTAAGCTTCCTTCCTCTTCCGATCTGGTTCCTGTGTTCTTTCAGAATGTGGTTCGTTTACACGGCATTCCTGAGAATATTGTGTCTGACAGAGGATCCCAGTTTGTTTCCAGGTTCTGGCGATCCTTTTGTGCTAGGATGGGCATTGAGTTGTCGTTTTCGTCTGCCTTTCATCCTCAGACTAATGGACAAACGAAGCGAACTAATCAGACTCTGGAGGCTTATTTGAGGTGTTTTGTTTCTGCGGATCAGGATGATTGGGTGACCTTCTTGCCGTTGGCTGAATTTGCCCTTAATAATCGGGCTACTTCCGCTACATTGGTTTCGCCATTTTTCTGCAACTCTGGTTTCCATCCTCGTTTTTCCTCGGGACATGTGGAGCCTTCTGACTGTCCTGGGGTAGATTCTGTGGTGGATAGGTTGCAGCAGATCTGGAATCATGTGGTGGACAACTTAAAGTTGTCACAAGAGAAGGCTCAGCGTTTTGCCAACCGCCGCCGCGGTGTGGGTCCCCGACTTTGTGTTGGGGATTTGGTATGGCTGTCTTCTCGATTTGTTCCTATGAAGGTCTCCTCTCCTAAATTTAAGCCTCGCTTCATCGGTCCTTACAAGATATTGGAAATCCTTAATCCTGTGTCCTTTCGCTTGGATCTTCCTGTGTCGTTTGCCATTCACAACGTGTTCCATAGGTCTTTGTTGCGGCGGTACGTTGTACCTGTGGTTCCTTCTGTTGAGCCTCCTGCTCCGGTGTTGGTTGAGGGCGAGTTGGAGTACGTGGTGGAGAAGATCTTGGATTCTCGTCTCTCCAGGCGGAGGCTTCAGTATCTGGTCAAGTGGAAGGGCTATGGTCAGGAGGATAATTCCTGGGTGGTTGCCTCTGATGTGCATGCGGCCGATTTAGTTCGTGCCTTTCACGCTGCTCATCCTGATCGCCCTGGTGGTCTTGGTGAGGGTTCGGTGACCCCTCCTTAAGGGGGGGGTACTGTTGTGAATTAGACTTTTTGGCTCCCTCTTGTGGTCACTAGTGGTATGACTCTGGGATTGTCTTTTTTCTGTTTGGCACTCACCTGGGTCGTTAGTCCAGGGGTGTCGCTATATTAACTTCCTGGATCCTTAGTCCAGTGCCTGGCATCGTTGTAATCAGATCCTTCTGTTGCTCCTGTCTGCTGGTCCTGGCTCTTGCAAAATTAAGCTAAGTCTTGCTTCTTTGTTTTTTGAGTTACTTGCTTTGCTACTATTTTGTCCAGCTTGTACTAAATTTGATTTCTGACCTTGCTGGAAGCTCTAGGGGGCTGGTGTTCTCCCCCTGGCCGTTAGACGGTTCGGGGGTTCTTGAATATCCAGCGTGGATATTTTAATAGGGTTTTTGCTGACCATATAAGTCATCTTACTATATTCTGCTATTAGCTAGTGGGCCTCTCTTTGCTAAATACCTAGCTCATTCCTATGTTTGTCTTTTCCTCTTACCTCACCGTTATTATTTGTTGGGGGCTTGTATCCAACTTTTGGGGTCTTTTCTCTGGAGGCAAGAAAGGTCTTTCTTTTCCCTTCTAGGGTTAGTTAGTTCTCCGGCTGGCGCGAGACGTCTAGAACCAACGTAGGCACGTTCCCCGGCTACTTCTATTTGTGGTGCTAGGATTAGATATATGGTCAGCCCAGTTACCACTGCCCTATGAGCTGGTTTTTTGTGTTTGCAGACTTGGTATTGATTCCTGAGACCCTCTGCCATTGGGGTCATAACAGTCCAGGCCTGGGAGGAGATCCCTCAGGAGACCATCCGCTGCCTCTTCAGGAGCATGCACAGGTGTTGTAGGGAGGTCATACAGGCACATGGAGGCCATACACACTACTGAGCATCATTTCCTTGAGGCATTTCCACTGAAGTTGGATCAGCCTGTAACTTCATTTTCCACTTTGATTTTGAGCATCATTCCAACTCCAGACCTCCATGGGATATTAGTTGTCATTTACATTGATCATTTTTAGGTTTTATTGTTCTCAACACATTCCACTGTGTAATGAATAAAGATTTACAACTAGAATATTTTATTCAGTGATATCTAGGATGTGGGATTTTATGGTTTATTATTTTGAGCAGTGTATTTAGTGATGAGCGGGTATACTCGTTGCTCGGGTTTTCCCGAGCATGCTCGGGTGGTCTCCGAGTATTTGTGAGCGCTTGGAGATTTAGTTTTTGTCGAGGCAGCTGCATGATTTATGGCTGCTAGCCAGCCTGAGTACATGTGGGGGTTGCCTGGTTGCTAGGGAATCCCCACATGTATTCATCCTGTCTAGCAGTCGCAAACCAAGCAGCTGCAGTCAACAAAAACTAAATCTCCGAGCACTCACAAATACTCGGAGACCACCCGAGCGTGCTTGGGAAAACCCGAGCAACTAGTACACTCGCTCATCACTAATTATATTATTATATTAATATTAAGTTTAATAACTGCAGATAAAAACAAACTATACAGGAATTCGTGAGGCTGTCCCTCAGAGAAATTTGATGACCTATATATAGGATGGATCATCAAAATAAGATCAGTGGGGTCCGACATCAGGCATAACCACCAATCAGCTAAAATCTGCGCAAGCAGTAAGCAAATACCAGCAGTATACAGGGCAGAACACCGTAACTCCATACTCTGCTAAGTGGTCACTGCAGGGTACTGCGCTTTATCTCCCATTCACCCTGTAAGGGGTTGTAATTAGTGTTGAGCATTCCGATACCGCAAGTATCGGGTATCGGCCGATATTTGCTGTATCGGAATTCCGATACCGGTATTCCGATACTTTTGTGGTATCGGGTATCGGTATCGAAACAACATTAATGTGTAAAATAAAGAATTAAAATAAAAAATATTGCTATACTCACCTCTCCGACGCAGCCTGCACCTTACCGAGGGAACCGGCAGCGTTGTTTGCTTAAAATTCGCGCTTTAACTTCCTTACGCGAAGTCCCGGCTTGTGATTGGTCGCGCGCCGCCCATGTGGCCGGGACGCAACCAATCACAGCAAGCCGTGACGTAATTTCAGGTCCTTCAGGATTTTAAAATTACGTTCCGGCGTTGTGATTGGTTGCGTCGCGGTCACATGGGCGACGCAACCAATCACAAGCCGTGACGTCACTGGAGGCTGGACACGCGCGCATTTTAAAATGCGCGCTGTCATGATTCCCCAATGGCATGGGAACATCAGAAGCACCAAATAACAGACTAGCTCTCGGGTGATGGAACCTCAAGCTGACCGTGACCTAAATCTACCACACAACTAACAGTAGCCAGGGAGCATTCCTACGGCTGCCTAAATGCCACGCGCCAGCCGGAGAACTAACTACGCCTGGAAGAGGAAGGAACAGACCTGGCTTACCTCTAGTGAAATTCCCCAAAGATGATAGTAGCCCCCACATATATTAACGGTGAGTTCAGAGGAAAAGACATACACAGTATGAAGGTAGATTTAGCAAAGCGAGGTCCACTTACTAGATAGAGGAAGGATACAAAAGAGGACTTCACGGTCAGCTGAAAAACCCTTTCAAAAACCCATCCTGAGATTACTTTAAGACTCCTGTGTCAACTCATGACACAGGAGTGGCAATTTCAGTCCACAAGAGCTTCCAGTAACAGGGAATGACAAAACTGTAAACTGGACAAAAAAATACAAAACAAAAAGGACAAGAGTCCACTTAGCTGATCAGCAGACTAGTAGCAGGAACATGCAACTGAATGACTCAGGTTACAATGATGACCGGCAAGGAAGTGACTGGAGAGCAAGGCTAAATAGGGAACTCCCAAAACTGATGGAAACAGGTGAGCTGAGGGAGAAAAGCACACACAAGCCTCCAGTACCACCAGCCACCACCAGGGGAGCCCAAAAAGCGGATCACAACAGCGCGCGTCTCCTGCCTCCCGTGACGTCACGGCTTGTGATTGGTTGCGTCGCCCATGTGACCGCGACGCAACCAATCACAACGCCGGAACGTAATTTTAAAATCCTGAAGGACCTGAAATTACGTCACGGCTTGCTGTGATTGGTTGCGTCCCGGCCACATGGGCGGCGCGCGATCAATCACAAGCCAGGACTTCGCGTAAGGAAGTTAAAGCGCGAATTTTAAGCAAACAACGCTGCCGGTTCCCTCGGTAAGGTGCAGGCTGCGTCGGAGAGGTGAGTATAGCAATATTTTTTATTTTAATTCTTTATTTTACACATTAATATGGTTCCCAGGGCCTGAAGGAGAGTTTCCTCTCCTTCAGACCCTGGGAACCATCAGGGATACCGTCCGATACATGAGTCCCATTGACTTGTATTGGTATCGGGTATCGGTATCGGATTGGATCCGATACTTTGCCGGTATCGGCCGATACTTTCCGATACCGATACTTTCAAGTATCGGACGGTATCGCTCAACACTAGTTGTAATACATGTAGCCCTTTTTCGCCAACCCCTGTAAGTATGTTTGATAATGTGTACACTTAAAGTTACTACTCTTGTATATAATATGCATGTTATATTAGGGAAAGTGTATTACTCTGGGTCGGTCACTAGATGGGGCACAATGTAAAAGGGGAGCATTGTCTCCAATGGGCCACTAGATGAGGAATTGTAGTAAATAGTTAAACATAGGAGGGGCACGGTGGGATAAGGAGAAGGATACTTCCTGATTGTAGTCAGTCGGGGCCATGGCGCCCATTAGCTGAGCAGGGCTGGCTAGCCCTGAGCAACACCATGCCATGTAACATTGACAAGGCACAAAACCCAGCATATATTTAGGACCTGGATTGTCTCAGGAGGGAGATATATCAGCAGTGCTGGCAGTGCAGTTAAGTGGGTCTGCAGCTGCTGCTAGAAGAAAGATAAGCAGTACGGGCAGGTCGCTCATCATGTGGCAGATGATTGCGTGGGCTGATGCTCTCAGAGCTGAAGCGAAGCAGCTATTGAGGGAACCTCCACATAAGACAAGCATGCTGGACAGAGAAGACGCTGAGGGATCGAAAGGTACAGTTCATTCCGGAAGTGAGCTTAGCGGAAGAAAGAGAAGGAAAGGGACAGAAAAGGAGTTTACTGCTGTATACCCTGATGATGACAATACTGTAAAGAATCTCATGCTGTGCACAAGCCCAAGTAAAGAAGTTCTTGTTAAAGTTGGAATGGACTGTGCCCAAGTAAAGAAGTTCTTGTTAAAGTTGGAATGGACTGTGACTCTGTTTATTCTAAAGTGAATCCAGAGGACCTCCTGAAACGTGCAGAGGTCTCTGATGGAGCTGTAGAAGACGCTGCAGGTATGCTGTGTGATGGGCAGCATGTCTATGTGATGAGAGGTCAGGGGACACTGTTACAAATGCTGGTGGTCACGACTACTGCCCCGTCCAGCCCTTTCAACCCCACCTAACGTATGGTGATGACCTATCTTATAAATAGTTCATCAATTGTTCAGCCCCAACTCTATTCAAGGTATTGTATCATGTGGCAAATTTATGACATATTGACAGTATATGTGGTAAATGCTGTCAGAAATAGCAAAGTAAGTGCAAATTTGTGGCTTATTCCTTTCTAAGGGAGCTCCTGATATTGCCGAGAAAGGAAAGAACAGAATTTTCAGAGTTCTCCGAGGAACATATACGAAGAGCTGCACATGCACAGCTGCTTCTCTTTTGACAAGCACTCAACTGGGCCTTGGCCTCATGACAGATGGAGGTGCCAGCACCTCACATACATTTATGGCCTGTTGATATGTGATAAATGTATCGGTGCCGGCACCAGGAGCAGGTAGTCATGTGATCACAAATAAGCAATTCGCATACTTCCAACCAAATTCCAGCTAGATGTGTCCCAATGACCCCATGTATGCAAATCATATACTTGCGGTTACACGTCCAACGCCAGAACAGAATGGACAACCCCAGAATTGGATGTGTTAAAATGTCCCTGTGCTGAGATAATCTTATAAATGTGCCCCTGCTGTGTACTATGTAAAGGCCGTGTCTGACCGTGCAGGAACATGGTCTGAACATACCACAGCTCCTGGGCAGGAGAGGAAACAAATAGAGGATACAGACAGAACAGTATGAGATCACAAATATTTCTCTTTGAGGTAAAACATTTTTAAAAAAACAGGCAGTGAAATTCTTTATCTCACAAAAAGAATCAGCTGTGATCCCATACTGTCCTGTCTGTATACTCCTTTGCGTCCTCCCCTGCCCAGAAGAATGTGGTGTGATCATGTTATTGCATTATCAGACACAGTCATTGCACGGTGCACAGCAGGGGCACATTTATAAGATTATTTCAGCACAGGAAGTTTTTTTTAAAACACATCCAATTGTGGAAATAATTATCATTACAAGATATATTGATTAAAATCAGCTGTAAAATTAACACTGTTGGCGGGAAAACCACTTTAATTGCCCAGCGCTAGTGTGCAGTGACATTATGTCAGCAGTAGTGATGAGCGAATATACTCGTTACTCGAGATTTCTCAAGCACGCTCAGGGGTCCTCCGAGTATTTTTTAGTGCTCGGAGATTTAGTTTTTATTGCCGCAGCTGAATGATTTACCTCTGTTAGCCAGCATAAGTACATGTGGGGATTACCTGGTTGCTAGGGAATCCCCACATGTAATCAAGCTGGCTAACAGATGTAAATCATTCAGCTGCAGCAAGAAAAACTAAATCTCCGAGCACTAAAAAATACTTGGAGGACCCCCGAGCGTGCTCGAGAAATCTCGAGTAACGAGTATATTCGCTCATCACTAGTCAGCAGTGTGCTGCATTCAGTCACTGGGCTCAGCGGTTTGTGCTGTCTATATTGGCAGAGCCCAGTGATTGGCTGTAGCACTGTTGAAGCCAAAGCCAAATTTTTCCCTTCCAAGCCTTGCCGGAAGACAAAACAGTAGCTTCTGACTGCATAATGGGCATTGCACATTCAGAAGAATCGCTTTACAAATTTTAGCGTCCATTTCCTACTATTTTCACCTGAGAAAATGAACACTTTTGGACATAAAGCAACATTTTATTTGAACAATAAAGCAATTACCATATATACTTGTGTATAAGCAAACCCGAGTATAAGCATGACTCTTCGTCCCTATCCTTGTATGCATGGTCCCTCATCCCTATCCTGGTATGCATGACTCATCATCCCTAACCTGGTAGGCATGGTTCCTTATCCTTATCCCCATTCTTGTCTGCATGACTCCTTATCCCCATCCTTGTCTGCATGGCTCTTTGTCCCTATCCTTGTATGCATGGTTCCCAGCGGTTTACATTCAGCAGCATGTCAATTCTTTGTGCGAAATCCGCAGTGGTTCTACACCTGTTCCATAATAGAAAACCGCAGGTGTAAAACCACAGTGGAATCCGCACAAAAACTGTGGTAAATCCGCTTTAAATCCGCAGGAAAAACGAGGTGTTTTTGCCCTGCGGATTTATCAAATCCGCTGCGGAAAAATCCGCAGTGGACCATTCTACGTGTGCACATACCCTAACAGACCATGTGACACTTAGATTGCAGGTGGAATTCCTATCACTAAACATGTGACTTATGCACCAGAATTTTTTAGGGGCTTCATAGCAAAAGGGGTGAATACATATGCACATGCCAATTTTTAGTTATTTGATCCCATACATTTAATTTATGTCTATATTTTTCTCACTTCACTGCACCAACTTAGACTATTTAGTGCTGATGCATCACACACAAATCGGATTGAAAAATATTTAAACACAGGTTGTAACATAATAAAATAGGTAAAAAGCCTAGGGAGGTGAATACTTTTGCAAGCCACTGTGTAGGAAATATTATTTACCAACTATTTTGCGTGGTATGCATATCTTGTTTAGATGCATAAAAAAACTAAGTTTAAAAACTGTAAATTTGTATTTATTTATTTGCCAAATTTTTTATATTTTCAGATATAAACATAAATCATATTACCACTACCATAAAGTACAATGTGTCACAAAATAATCTCAGAATTCTTGGGATATGTATAAATTTCCAGAGTAATTATTACATAAAGTGGCATATGTCACATATGAAATATGGAGTTCTGTGAGAAAAATCAAAACTAGCTTCAGCGTTAAATGGTTAAAATACATAATTTAGCAGCTGACTCTACTGGCCAATGGACTATGAGTCCAATAGATGTATGTGACATTCACTAGTGGCAACCAGTGGCACAATTTCAGGCTCCACACCCATCTGTAAAGGTTCCCCACCTGCTATGTGCCATTTATGATACAGGTGCCCTGCAGGATTTTAATCCATGACAGTGTAGTGTGTTAGAAACGGTAATGTTTGAGACTGTGGTCCCAGCTCTCTTCAGATCATCGACCAGCTCTTCCAATATAGTTCTGGGCTGATTCCTGACCTTTCTCAGAATCATACTTACCCCACGAGGTGAGTTCCTGTATGGAGCCCCAGACCAAGAAAGATTGATAGTCATCTTGTGTTTTTTCCATTTTCTAAAAATTGTACGAACAGTTGCTTTCTCACCAAGCTGCTTGTCCATTGTCCTCTAGTCCATCCCAGCCTTGTGCAGGTCTACAATTTTGTCCCTGGTGTCCTTAGACAGCTCTTTGGTCTTGGCCATGGTGGAGAGGTTGGAGTGTGATTGATTGAGTGTGTGGACAGGTGTCTTTTATACAGGTAATGAGTGAAGAGTATGAGGGCTCTAAGGCTGCCGTCACACTAGCAGTATTTGGTCAGTATTTTCCATCAGTATTTGTAAACCAAAACCAGGAGTGGGTGATAAATGCAGAAGTGGTGCATATGTTTCTATTATACTTTTCCTCTATTTGTTCCACTCCTGGTTTTGGCTTACAAATACTGATGTAAAATACTGACCAAATACTGCTAGTGTGACGGCAGCCTTAAAGAAACACTAACAGGTCTGTGAGAGACAGAATTCTTGCTGGTTGGTAGGTGATCAAATACTTATTTCATGCAATAAAATGCAATTTAATTATATAAAAATCTTACAATGTGATTTTCTTTTTTTTTCTTTTTAGATTCTGTCTCTCAGTTGAAGTGTACCTTATAAAAATTACAGTCCTCTCCATTCTTTGTAGGAGGGAAAACGTGCAAATTTGGCAGTGTATCAAATACTTATTTTCCCCACTGTATAGCTGAAATCATACTGACCCAAAAAATTATAATGTTTGGTCCTTTTTTACTATATAATGAACACAGTAAAAGCTAAAACAAAAAAAACAAAGACAAAATAGTGTTTGTTTTTCTCTCCATTTCATTATACTTGGACTTTTTTTCTCAATTTTTGTTACTTCATACTAGTTGGCCCGTGCAAAATTTTCGCACATTGGTTGTAAGGGGCGCAGGCAGTTTCAGGAAAATCAAGCTGGTCAAATGTAAATGTATTTAATGAGATGATGAACACAGAGAGGTATGTGTCTCACTGATATATGTATATATATATATATATATATATATATATATATATATATATATATATATATATATAGTAGAAAAAAAAGGGGGAAACAGCACAGCAGACTTCCAGAAAAAGAAGTGATGTTTATTGCCCAAATGGCATGGCAACGTTTCGGATGCAATCCTTTCTCAAGCCAAGAAGGAGAGTGATGGGGTGCTACGCCAGATGACCTGGCCTCCACAGTCACCAGACCTGAACCCAATCGAGATGGTTTGGGGTGAGCCTGACCGCAGAGTGAAGGCAAAAGGGCCAACAAGTACTAAGCATCTCTGGGAACTCCTTCAAGATTGTTGGAAGACCATTTCCAGTGACTACCTCTTGAGGCTCATGAAGAGAATCCCAAGAGTGTGCAAGCAGTCATCAAAGCTAAAGGTGGCTACTTTGAAGAACCTAGAATATAAGACATAATTTCAGTTGTTTCACACTTTTTTGTTAATTATATAATTCCACATGAGTTAATTCATAGTTTTGATGCCTTCAGTGTGAATGTACAATTTTCATGGTCATGAAAATAAATAAAAATCTTTAAATGAGAAGTTGTGTCCAAACTTTTGCTCAGTACTATATATATATATATATATATATATATATATATATATATATATATTATTATTATTATTATTATTTATTGTTATAGCGCCATTTATTCCATGGCGCTTTACATGGGAGGAGGGGTATGCATAATAAAAACAAGTACAATAATCTTAAACAATACAAGTCATAACTGGTACAGGAGGAGAGAGGACCCTGCCCACGAAGGCTCACAATCTACAAGGGATGGGTGAGAATACAGTAGGTGAGGATAGAGCTGGTCATGCAGCGGTTTGGTTGATCGGTGGTTACTGCAGGTTGTAGTCTTGTCGGAAGAGGTGGGTCTTCAGGCTCTTTTTGAAGGTTTCGATGGTAGGCGAGAGTCTGATGTGTTGTGGTAGAGGGTTCCAGAGTAGGGGTGATACGCGAGAGAAATCTTGTATACAATTGTGGGAAGAGGAGAAAAGAGGGGAGTAGAGAAGGAGATCTTGTGAGGATCGGAGGTTGCGTGTAGGTAAGTACCGGGAGACGAGGTCACAGATGTATGGAGGAGACAGGTTGTGGATGGCTTTGTACGTCATGGTTAGGCATTTGTAGTGGAGTCTCTGGGCAATGGGGAGCCAGTGAAGGGATTGACAGAGGGGAGAGGCCGGGAAATGGTGGGGGGACAGGTGGATTAGTCGGGCAGCAGAGTTTAGAATAGATTGGAGGGGTGCGAGAGTGTTAGAGGGGAGGCCACAGAGCAAGAGGTTGCAGTAGTCAAGGCGAGAGATGATGAGGGCATGGACTAGGGTTTTTGCAGATTCTTGGTTGAGGAATGTACGGATTCGTGAAATATTTGTGAGTTGAAGTCGGCAGGAAGTGGAAAGGGCTTGGATATGTGGTTTGAAGGAGAGATCAGCGTCAAGGATTACACCGAGGCAGCGAGCTTGTGGGACTGGGGAGAGTGGGCAGCCGTTTACTGGAATGGATAGGTTCGTTGGGGGGTCGCGTGAGATGGGGGAAGGATGATGAATTCTGTTTTGTCCATGTTAAGTTTCAGAAATCTAGCGGAGAAGGATGAAATAGTGGACAGACATTGAGGGATTCTGGTTAGTAGGGAGGTGATATCTGGTCCAGAGATGTAGATCTGTGTGTCGTCAGCATAGAGGTGATACTGAAAGCCATGAGATTCTATGAGCTGTCCCAGGCCAAAGGTGTAAATGGAGAAGAGCAGGGGCCCAAGGACTGAACCTAGTGGGACTCCGACAGATAGGAGGCGAGGTGAGGAGGTGGTGTGTGAGTGGGAGACGCTGAATGTCCGGTCTGTTAGGTATGATGAGATCCAGGATAGGGCCAAGTCTGTGATGCCAAGGGATGAGAGGGTCTGTAATAATAGGGAATGGTCCACTGTGTCAAAGGCAGCTGACAGGTCGAGGAGGAGGAGGACAGAGTAGTGTCGCTTGCTCTTGGCGGTTAAGAGGTCATTGGTGACCTTAGTTAGGGCAGTTTCAGTGGAATGGTGTGACCGGAAGCCAGATTGTAAGCGGTCAAAGAGGGAGCAAGAAGAGAGATGGGAGGACAGTTCAAGGTAGACGTGTTGTTCCAGTAGTTTGGAGGCATAAGGTAGAAGTGATATAGGGCGATAGCTAGATACAGAGGTTGGGTCAAGAGAGGGCTTTTTGAGGATAGGTGTGATGGAGGCATGTTTAATGCTTGAGGGGAAAACACCAGTTGTTAGTGATAGGTTGAAGAGATGGGTTAGGGTTGGGATGAAGACTGTGGTGAGGTTTGGGATGAAGTGGGATGGGAGCGGGTCAAGTGCACAGGTGGTGAGATGCGATTTTGAGAGTAGAGTGGAGAGTTGATCTTCTGTAATGGCGGAGAAGTTGGTTTTGAAGGTGGAGGGCTGGGAAGTCGGGAGGAAGGGCTCTGGGGGTTGTTGACCAAAACTGCCTCTGATGTTCTCAATCTTCTGCTTGAAAAATGAGGCAAAGTCTTCAGCTGAGATAAGTGGGGAGGGAGGAGGTGCTGGGGGACGGAGGAGAGAATTGAAGGTGTTGAATAACTGTTTAGGGTGGTGAGACAGGGAGGATTTGAGAGATGAGAAGTAGGTTTGTTTAGCTGTGGCGAGTGTGAAAGTAGTGAGGGACTGTTTGAATGCGATGAAGTGCTCGTTGGAGTGGGATCTTTTCCATCTGCACTCAGCAGCCCTGGAAGCTTGCCTCAGTTCTTTGGTCAGGCTGGTGTGCCAGGGTTGTTTGTTGATTTTGCGAGCTTTGGTATGTGTAAGTGGGGCAGCAGATTCCAAAGCTACAGCTATTGTGGTGTTATATAGAGTGGCAGCGTCATCCGCATTGTGTAAGGAACTTATGTCTGTGAGAGGGAGGAGGGATTCAGAGAATGAATGCAGGTCAAGATGTTTAAGATTTCTGCGAGGGTGTGAAAGTTTGTGGGGTGGGGATTGTAGACATGGAGTGGAGAGGGAAGAGAATGTGAGAAGGTTGTGGTCAGAGAGAGGAAGAGGTGAGTTAGAGAGGTTAGATAGGGAGCAGAGGCAGGTGAAGATGAGGTCCAGTGTGTGACCATCTTTGTGAGTGGCTGCAGAAGACCATCGAGTGAGGCCGAAGGAGGAAGTGAGAGATAGAAGTTTAGTGGCAGCTGAGAGGGAAGTGTCAATGGGGATGTTGAAGTCACCCATGATGATAGTGGGGATGAAAGGAAATGAAGTAGCCAGGTGGTGAAGTGTTCAAAGAAGGTGATGGCTGGCCCTGGGGGGCGGTAAATGACAGCCAGTTGGAGGTTGGAGGGGGAGTAGATGCGCATAGAGTGCACCTCAAAGGAAGGGAGGGTAACAGAGGGTGGCACTGGGATTGGGGTGAAGGAGCAGTTATCTGACAGGAGAAAACCAACTCCTCTGCCATGTTTGCTGCTGGGGCGTAGTATGTGAGAAAGGTGGATGCCACCGTAAGAGAGTGCAGCAGGGGAGGCTGTGTCAGAAGGGGTGAGCCAGGTTTCGGTGATGGCGAGGAATGAAAGTTTGGTAGTAACAAAAAGATCATGGATGTAGGAAAGCTTGTTGCAGACAGAGCGAGTGTTCCACAGAGCTCCTGTTAGTGGGACTGGGGAAGCGGGGGCTGGGCGAATGGGTATAAGGTTAGAGAGGTTACGGAAGTTTGTGATAGAGCATGGATGGGAGGTAGAAATGACTGTGGGAATGTGGTGAGGAGGACCAGGATTTGGAGAGATATCACCAGCAGTGAGAAGGAGCAGAGAAAGTGTTAGCAGGTGGGAGCAGGAGAGGGCATGAGGTGGCTGTCTGTGGTTGGAGGCAGAGGATTGTATGTTAAGGAACAGTTCTGAGGAGGTGAGATGGATGGGGAGGATTGAAGCAGAGATAAACAGTTCCTTACTTGGTGTGGGGATTAGGGGAGTTAGCAGAAAGTGAAGGATTATAGGGATGAAAGTGAAAACAAACAGAAACATTTTTTACAGTGACTGGCCAGTTACCTTCAGTTCCCTTCAGGTTCAGTTCAGGTTTTAATTCTACTGTTATCTACACACTTTTACGACACACTTCTAGGAATCACACTGCAGACTAAAGTCATGCAGACTTTAGCTATGCAATATATGTAAAACTAAGTGCGTTCAGGTGTGAAGCAGAGAGGAGTGGTCTCTGCTCATCTTGGTCAGAGAATTAAGGGTGGACCAGATGCATACAATCAAGCCTGAGTAAACAAGGTCATAAATAACATGGTAAGCTGGGGTTAGCTGAAAGGCATACCATGAGAATGCTAGGAGCAGAGGAAAGTCTGTGTGCAAAGCTGGGTGATGTACTATGTGCACTTCATAGACAGACAGCAGGAGAGCTGGGTGGATGAACATACCATGAGAATGCTAGGAGCAGAGGAAAGTCTGTGTGCAAAGCTGGGTGATGTACTATGTGCACTTCATAGACAGACAGCAGGAGAGCTGGGTGGATGAACATACCATGAGAATGCTAGGAGCAGAGGAAAGTCTGTGTGCAAAGCTGGGTGATGTACTATGTGCACTTCATAGACAGACAGCAGGAGAGCTGGGTGGAGGAACATACCTGTCGAAAGAATAGAGATGCTTGTTAGAGTGCGATGGTGGCAGGTAGCAGGGCACAGTCTGTATACATCTTTCAGGTTTTAATTCTACTGTTATCTACACACTTTTAGGACACACTTCTAGGAATCACACTGCAGACTAGTATATATACGGTGCCTTGCGAAAGTATTCGGCTCCCTGGAACTTTTCAATTTTTTTCCACATATCATGCTTCAATCATAAAGATACCAAATGTAAATTTTTGGTGAAGAATCAACAACAAGTGGAACACAATTGTGAAGTTGAACGAAATTGATTGGTTATTTTAAATTTTTGTGGAAATTCAAAAACTGAAAAATGGGGCGTGCAATATTATTCGGCCTCTTTAACTTAATACTTTGTTGCACCTCCTTTTGCTGCGATTACAGCTGCAAGTCACTTGGGGTATGTCTATCAGTTTTGTACATCGAGAGACTGAAATTCTTGCCCATTCTTCCTGGGCAAACATCTCGAGCTCAGTGAGGTCTGATGGAGATCGTTTGTGAACAGCAGTTTTCAGCTCTTTCCACAGATTCTCAATTGGATTGAGGTCTGGACTTTGACTTGGCCATTCTAACACCTGGATATATTTATTTGTGAACCATTCCATTGTAGATTTTGCTTTATGTTTGGGATCATTGTCTTGTTGGAAGACAAATCTCCGTCCCAGTCTCAGGTCTTTTGCAGACTCCAACAGGTTTTCTTCAAGAATGGTCCTGTATTTGGCTCCATCCATCTTCCCATCAATTTTAATTATCTTCCCTGTCCCTGCTGAAGAAAAGCAGGCCCAAACCATGATGCTGCCACCACCATGTTTGACAGTGGGGATGGTGTGTTCAGGGTGATGAGCTGTGTTGCCTTTACGTCAAACATATCGTTTGGCATTGTTGCCAAAAAGTTCGATTTTGGTTTCATCTGACCAGAGCACCTTCTTCCACATCTTTGGTGTGTCTCCCAGGTGGCTTGTTGCAAACTTTAAACAACACTTTTTATGGATATCTTTGAGAAATGGCTTTCATCTTGCCACTCTTCGATTAAGGCCAGATTTGTGCAGTGTACGCCTGATTGTTGTCCTATGGACAGACTGTCCCACCTCAGCTGTAGATCTCTGCAGTTCATCCAGAGTGATCATGGGCCTCTTGGCTGCATCTCTGATCAGTTTTCTCCTTGCTTGAGATGAAAGTTTAGAGGGACGTCTGGGTCTTGGTAGATTTGCAGTGGTATGATACAACTTCCATTTAAATATGATCGCTTGCACAGTGCTCCTTGGGATGTTTAAAGTTTTGGAAACCATTTTGAACCACAATGAACTTCTGGAGTGAGTTTGCTGCACTGAAAGTAAAGGGGCCGAATAATATTGCATGTACCACTTTTCAGTTTTGGAATTTCCTAAAATATTTAAAATAACCAATAAATTTCGTTCAACTTCACAAATGTGCTCCACTTGTTGTTGATTCTTCACCAAAAATTTACATTTGGTATCTTTATGTTTGAAGCATAATATGTGGGAAAAGGTTGAAAAGTTCCAGGAAGCCGAATACTTTTGCAAGGCACTGTATTATATATATATATATATATATATATATATATATATATATATATATATATATAATTATTATTATTTATTTATATAGCACCATTAATTACATGGTGCTGTACATGAGAAAGGGGTTACTGTTGTGAATTCCGTTCTTGGGCTCCATCCTGTGGTTGCGAATGGTATTTTTGGGAGTTCTGCTCTTGGGCTCCCTCTGGTGGTTTCAAGTGGAACTTAGCAGCTGCGTTCACTAATCGGTTTCCTGGTCTTGTTATTTAACTGGGCTCTTGGCTTTAGTGGATGCCAGCTGTCAATGTATTTCCTGTGGATTCAGTCCTTTCCTGGAAGTTCTCTGTTGGCCAGTCCATTTTCAGCTTAAGATAAGTCTGCTACTTTTTGGGTGTTTCCCTGCTTATGACCTTCTGTTCAGTTCAATTTATGTCTCTTTTGTCCAGCTTGTCATTATGAAATATTCCGGCTAGTTGGAAGCTCTGGGGTCGCAGATTTGCCCCTCCACACCGTGAGTCGGTGTGGTGGTTATTTTTGTAAACTCTGCGTGGACTTTTAGTTTTTATACTGACCGCACAGCAACCTATCCTATCTCTGTCTATTTAGATAGTACTGGCCTCCTTTGCTAAAAAATCTAGTTTCATTTCTGAGTTTATCATTTCCCTCTCCACTCACCGTCAATATTTGTGGGGGGCTATCTTCCTTTGGAGGTTTCTCTGAGGCGAGATAGCTTTCCGTTTCCATCTTTAGGGGTAGCTAGTTCTTAGGCTGTGCAGAGGCGTCTAGGCAGAGTTAGGTACGCTCCACGGCTATTTCTAGTGTTGGTGTTAGGAGTAGGGATTGCGGTCAGTAAAGTTACCACCTCCTCAGAGCTAGTCCTATTTTTGTTTTACCCACCAGGTCATTTCAGTGCTGCTCCGTAGTGAGTCCATGATTGGTTTTACCCACCAGGTCATCTCAGTACCGCTCCGTACCCACCAGGTCATAACAGTACAGCTGGCCCACAATGTGTTAAATGCATCTCAAAAGAGGGAAGAGAAAGTTCTGAGTCATTTTTTTTTTGTGTGTGTTGCTTGTTTTGTCCTTTTTTTCCCCTTGATTTTTGGATGGTGCAGGAGCTTGGTGCTGATATGGAGGTTCAGGGTTTGTCTGCGCGTGTTGATCATCTCGCTGCAAGGGTACAGAGTATCCAAGACTATGTTGTTCAAACTCCTGTTTCTGAGCCTAGAATTCCTATTCCTGATGTGTTTTCTGGGGATAGATCTAGGTTTTTGAATTTTAAAAATAATTGCAGATTATTTTTTGCTCTGAGACCCCGTTCCTCTGGTGACCCCATTCAGCAGGTGAAGATTGTTATTTCTCTGTTGCGTGGCGACCCGCAGGACTGGGCATTCTCCCTTGAGCCAGGGAATCCTGCATTGCTCAATATAGATTCGTTTTTTCAAGCACTTGGACTGCTTTATGACGAACCCAATTCTGTGGATCAGGCAGAAAAAATTTTGCTGGCTCTGTGTCAGGGTCAGGAAGCAGTAGAGATATATTGTCAGAAATTTAGAAAGTGGTCTGTACTTACAAAATGGAATGAGGATGCCCTGGCGGCTATTTTCAGAAAGGGTCTTTCTGAAGCTCTTAAAGATGTTATGGTGGGGTTTCCCACGCCTGCTGGTTTGAACGAATCAATGTCTCTGGCCATTCAGATTGATCGGCGCTTACGTGAACGTAAGGAGGTGCACCATATGGTGGTGTCCTCTGGGCAGAGTTCTGAGCCTATGCAATGCGATAGAGTTTTGACGAGAGCAGAACGGCAGGAGTTCAGACGTCAGAATGGGCTGTGTTTTTACTGTGGTGATGCTACTCATGCTATCTCTGACTGCCCGAAGTGAACTAAGAGGGTTGCTAGGTCGGTTACCATCAGTACTTTATAGCCTAAATTTCTCTTGTCTGTTACCCTGATTTGCTCATTGTCGTCCTTTTCTGTAATGGCATTTGTGGATTCTGGCGCTGCCCTGAACTTAATGGACCTGGAATTTGCCAAGCGCTGTGGTTTTTCCTTGGAGCCGTTGCAGAGTCCTATTCCCTTGAGGGGGATTGATGCTACGCCATTGGCCAAGAATAAACCTCAGTACTGGACACAGTTAGCCATGAACATGGCTCCAGCACATCAGGAAAATATTTGCTTTTTGGTGTTGCATAATTTGCATGATGTGGTTGTGCTGGGGTTTCCATGGTTACAGGTACATAATCCAGTGCTGGATTGGAAATCCATGTCCGTGACTAGTTGGGGTTGTCAGGGGATACATAGTGACATTCCTCTGATGTCAATTTCCTCGTCCCCTTCTTCTGAGGTTCCTGAGTTTTTGTCAGATTTCCAGGATATATTTGAGGAGCCTAAATCCAGTCCTCTGCCTCCTCATAGGGACTGTGATTGCGCTATTAATTTGATTCCTGGCTGTAAGTTCCCTAAGGGTCGACTTTTCAATCTGTCTGTGCCAGAGCATACCGCTATGCGGACTTATGTAAAAGAGTCCTTGGAGAAGGGGCATATTCGCCCGTCTTCGTCACCGTTGGGAGCGGGGTTCTTTTTTGTTGCCAAGAAGGATGGTTCCTCGAGGCCCTGTATAGATTATCGCCTTCTCAATAAGATCACGGTCAAATTCCAGTACCCTTTGCCTTTGCTTTCTGATTTGTTTGCTCGGATCAAAGGGGCTAGCTGGATTACCAAGATTTACCTTCGAGGGGCGTATAATCTGGTTCGCATCAAACAGGGTGATGAATGGAAAACAGCATTTAATACGCCCGAAGGCCATTTTGAATATCTTGTGATGCCTTTCGGGCTCTCTAATGCTCCATCTGTGTTTCAGTCCTTTATGCATGATATTTTTCGGGAGTATCTGGATAAATTTATGATTGTATATTTGGACGATATTTTGTTTTTTTCCGATGATTGGGAGTCTCATGTGAAGCAGGTCAGGATGGTATTTCAGATTCTTCGTGCTAATACACTGTTTGTGAAGGGGTCTAAGTGCCTTTTTGGAGTTCAGAAGGTTTCTTTTCTGGGGTTCATTTTTTCTCCCTCGGCTATTGAAATGGCCCCTGTTAAGGTCCAGGCTATTTATGATTGGACTCAGCCCACATCTGTGAAGAGCCTTCAGAAATTTTTGGGCTTTGCTAATTTTTATCGCCGCTTCATTGCTAATTTTTCTACTGTGGTTAAACCTCTGACCGATTTGACCAAGAAAGGTGCAGATGTGGTGAATTGGTCCTCTGCGGCTGTGGAGGCCTTTCAGGAGCTTAAGCGTCGTTTTACTTCTGCCCCTGTGTTGTGTCAGCCAGATGTTTCTCTCCCTTTTCAGGTTGAGGTTGACGCTTCTGAGATTGGGGCAGGAGCTGTTCTGTCTCAGAGAAGCTCTGATGGCTCTGTGTTGAAGCCGTGTGCTTTCTTCTACAGAAAGTTTTCGCCTGCTGAGCGTAATTATGATGTCGGCAATCGGGAGTTGTTGGCTATGAAGTAGGCATTCAAGGAGTGGTGACATTGGCTTGAGGGAGCCAAGCATCGTGTTGTGGTCTTGACCGACCATAAGAATCTGATTTACCTTGAGTCGGCCAAGCGCTTGAATCCTAGACAGGCTCGGTGGTCTTTGTTTTTCTCCCGTTTTGATTTTGTGGTCTCGTATCTTCCGGGATCTAAGAATGCGAAAGCTGATGCCTTGTCTAGGAGTTTTTGGCCTGATTCTCCTGGAGTCCGTGAGCCGGCTGGTATTCTCAAAGAGGGGGTGATTCTTTCTGCTATCTCCCCTGATTTGTGGCGGGTGCTTCAGGAGTTTCAGGCTGATAGACCCGACCGCTGTTCTGTGGGGAAATTGTTTGTTCCTGATAGATGGACTAATAAGGTGATTTCTGAGATCCATTGTTCGGTGTTGGCTGGTCATCCTGGGATCTTTGGAACCAGAGATTTGGTTGCCAGGTCCTGTTGGTGGCCTTCTTTGTCACGGGATGTGCGTTCCTTCGTGCAGTCCTGTGGAATTTGTGCTCGGGCTAAGCCCTGCTGTTCTCGTGCTAGTGGGTTGCTTTTGCCCTTGCCTATCCCTGAGAGGCCCTGGATGCATATTTCCATGGATTTTATTTCCGATCTTCCTGTGTCTCAGAAGATGTCTGTCATCTGGGTGGTTTGTGACCGGTTTTCTAAAATGGTCCATTTGGTACCTTTGCCTAAGTTGCCTTCCTCCTCTGATTTGGTTCCTTTGTTTAGTTTCATTTCTGAGTTTGTCATTTCCCTCTCCACTCACCGTCAATATTTGTGGGGGGCTATCTTCCTTTGGGGGTTTCTCTGAGGCGAGATAGCTTTCCGTTTCCATCTTTAGGGGTAGCTAGTTCTTAGGCTGGGCAGAGGCGTCTAGGCAGAGTTAGGTACGCTCCACGGCTATTTCTAGTGTTGGTGTTAGGAGTAGGGATTGCGGTCAGTAAAGTTACCACCTCCTCAGAGCTAGTCCTATTTTTGTTTTACCCACCAGGTCATTTCAGTGCTGCTCCGTAGTGAGTCCATGATTGGTTTTGCCCACCAGGTCATCTCAGTACTGCTCCGTACCCACCAGGTCATAACAGGTTACATACAGAGTTATAGATATCGTTTACAACAAACAAGTTTAGTGACAGACTGGTACAGAGGGAAGAGGACCCTGTCCTTGTGGACTTACATTCTATCAGATAGTGGGGAAGAGGCAGAAGGTAGGGGGCGAAGCGGCAGCTCTTGTGATGGTGAGGCTGCGGCTCTGGCGATGGCGAGGCGGCAGAATGGTTATTGCAGGCTGTAGGCTTTCTTGAAGAGATGGGTTTTCAGGTTCCGTCTGAAGGATTCGAGGGTGGTGGATAATCGGACATGTTGAGGCGTGGAATTCCAGAGGATGGGGGATATTCGGGAGAAATCTTGGAGGCGGTTGTGTGAGGAACGAATAAGTGTGGAGGAGAGTAGGAGGTCTTGGGAGGATCGGAGATTATGTGAGGGAAGATATTGGGAGATTAGTTCAGAGATATAGGGAGGGGACAGGTTGTGGATGGCTTTGTAGATCAGTGTTAGTAGTTTGAACTGGATTCGTTGGGGAATTGGGAGCCAGTGGAGGGATTTGCAGAGGGGAGAAGCAGGGGAGTAGCGAGGAGAGAGGTTGATTAGCCGGGCAGCAGAGTTGAGGACAGACTGGAGTGGTGCAAGAGAGTTAGGGGGGAGGCCACAGAGGAGGGTGTTGCAGTAGTCGAGGCGGGAGATGATGAGGGCATGCACAAGAGTTTTGGTAGATTGTATACAGTCTATATATAGACTGTATATATGTTTTCATGAACATTTGAGCCCATGGATCCATTATATGTCCATTTTGCGAGCCGGCAAGAAAATCTCACCACAAGGATGACATACGGATGTCACACGGATGCTTACATGTGAGAAAATCGCATCCTCGCACTGCACACGGATGACAGATGTTTTATACGTTGTTTGTGACTCCAGCCTAAAGGAGATCCACCAACATTAAACATAATGTTATTTTACTTACTGATCAGAAGGGGTCTGATTGTCAGGACCTTGCAAAAGAACAGGGGCAGCAGCATTTTTTCCCCTCCACAGCAGCAGTGCATCTATTTGCAGTGGTCCAGTGGGCATGCGGTTTTCTCAATGACTCTCGGGACGTGCTTGACCAGCTGTCTCAACTCTCCTGGGATCACGATTGCTCATGGCTAAGCTGCGATGTGGTCTCACTCTATACATGCATTCCTCACCAAGTAGCGCTACAGGCGCTTGATTTTCACTTACGGCGCTAGAGCGAATATTCACATGATTTGTGCGGCTACATTCTGGATTTGGTTCTTTTTTTGATGACACACAATTTTTTCTTGTATGACAAGCAATATTATTTACAATGCAAGGGAGTTTCTATGGGAGCTAAATTCTCCTTGTCCCTTGCTAATTTGGTCATGTCCTATTGGGAATTAAATTACTTGTTTGTACTAATCCTTTTTCATCAAATCTCTTTAGGTATGGGAGATTTATTGATGATCTATTGTTTATTTGGAAGGGTGACATGTCACTAGTGTTGAGCATTCCGATACTGCAAGTATCGGGTATCGGCCGATATTTGCTGTATCGGAATTCCGATCCCAAGTTCCGATATTTTTGCGATATCGGAAATCGGAATAGGAAGTGTGCGGTGCATATGGTTCCCAGGGTCTGGAGGAGAGGAGACTCTCCTTCAGGCCCTGGAATCCATATTCATGTAAAAAATAAATAATAAAAATAAAAAATATTGATATACTCACCCCTCCGGCGGACCCTAGACCTTAGCGATGTAACCGGCAGCCTCCGTTCCTGAGAATGAGAGAGTATAGGGCCTGCGATGACGTCGCGGCTTGTGATTGGTCGCGTGAGCGGTCACATGAGCGGTCACGCGACCAATCACAAGCCGCGACGTCATCGAAGGTCCGTCACTCTGCATTCTTAGGGAACGGAGGCAGACGCTTGGACCGGTGAGAGCCGGGGCCGTCAGAGGGGTGAGTATATCAATATTTTTTTTTTTAATTCTTTATTTTATACATGAATATGGATCCCAGGGCCTGAAGGAGAGTTTCCTCTCCTTCAGACCCTGGGAACCATTCCGATATTTTGTGTCCCATTGATATGCATTGGTATTGGGTATCGGTATCGGCGATATCCGATACTTTTTGGGTATCGGCCGATCCAATCCGATACCGATACCTTTGCATATTGGAAGGTATCGCTCAACGCTACATGTCACTAATACCTGATTTTGTACAATACATCAATAATAATCCTTATCATTTATCCTTTACATCGGTTACCCACAAATCCTGATTTCTTTTTTTAGATCTTCAATTAAGTGGTTTGAAGAACAAAATTACCACTTGTACATTCTCTAAACCTTTGTCAGGCAACAATATACTACATGCATCCAGTAGTCACCCCAAGCACACAGTAAGATCAATACCTGTGGGTGAGTACACCCGCATTAAACAAAATTGTAGTGAGGATGATAAATTAAAGGGTGAATTTCTGGACTGTGGGAATATATTGAGAAATAGAGGTTACCCTGCCTGGATGGGTGAAAAAAATTTTGGGACCGAAAAATCGTCATGATTTATTAGATAACACTTTACGCAAGGCAAAAAAAATGGTACAATAAACCCGTTCTTTCTCTACAATATAGTCCCCAATTTTTGGATATCAAGAGAATTTTTTACAAATATCTTCCAATTTTGGAAGAGGACAGTATTTTGTCCAAAGTACTAAGTTCGGGTTGTGCGGTTGTTGCAAAAAGAGCCCAGACTGTGGGAAACATTCTCTCTAACCCACGTTCTACCAACCAGGATAGACATACATGGTTGGATTGTAAGGGGTTTTTTAAATGTGGTGAAAACCGATATAGGATGGGCAAATTTGTGTCTGTAACAAAAACCTTCATTAACTCTAATGCATCAAAGCACTTTGATATTAAACAATCTCTAAATTGCAATAGTTGAATGTGGCATACATCATTCACTGTTCCAGTTGTGATAAAATGTATGTTGGATGCACTATTAGGACTTTAAAACACGCATTTGTGAACACCTAACTGACATTTATAGTATTTTAGAATCATTTCGTACAATGTCCAGACTTTTTGTACAGGTCCATGGCAGAATACATCATCCTTTCAAGTTTATGCCATTGAGAAAACCCATTTGACACGGAGAGGAGACATCAGGAAAGACCTTCGTGACCGGGAAGCCTATTGGATGTTTTATCTGAATACTTGTAGTCCAGCAGGATTGAATCTCCGCAAGGAATTATTATTCCATTACTAATTTGCATTCTTTACTTATGTGCTGCTTGTGTTTATTTGCGTCATTGCGATTTTAAACAATTTCTGTTATTGGTTTTAAATCACTAGATTTTTTTTTTTATTGTTTTGGGAGGTTTATTGACCATTGTATAAATTGTGGGTTAGGCCGCTTTCACATTTACGGTTGTGTCCGCAGCGTTTCTTCCGCAAATATCCGCATGCGTTGTGTATTCCTATAAATAACATTAAGAAAGCATGCGTTTTTGTAAGTTCGCGTTTTGACGCGTTTGACGACGCATGCTTCGTCTAGTCGTCTGCGTCTGGACGCGGAAATGCAACATGTAGTAATTTTTAGAGGCGTCAATTTGCCGCCTAGAAACGTATGCGGTCGATTGCGTTAGGTTTGCGCCCAAAAAACGCATTGTAGTCTATGTAAACGCATGCGTTTTTAAGCACATGCGTTTGGTTGCGTTTTTCAACGCATACGTTTCAATTGAGAAAAACATGTCTAGACACTGATAAGCCACCCCCCCCACATACAAGGTGATAAAGGGAGGTAGTGGACATTTGCAGGTCACTACTCAGCAGACTGCCTTGCAGACGAGACGCCCCACAACCCCTTGGAGCAGCAAACAAGCCTCTGAACAATGTGAGTATATCCTATCCAATGCCTTTCTTTTCAATTTTCTTTCTCTACATGTCCTAATTTCTGCCATTTCTTTCTTTCTGCACGCATCAGAATGTCTTCTTCTGATGATGATGAGCAAACGCCTGGGCCTGCACAAGGGGAACTTGTCAGCGAAGTGAGTATTCACCTCCTCAGATTGGTAAGTATTCACTGTCACATCTACACATATGACAATGTATATTTTCCTTTTTTCAGACCACTTCTACAGCAGAAGAGACTGGGCAGGAGACTGGGCAGGAGCAGCGTAGTCACGGCCGGG
This sequence comes from Ranitomeya variabilis, assembly GCF_051348905.1. Taxonomy (NCBI): domain Eukaryota; kingdom Metazoa; phylum Chordata; class Amphibia; order Anura; family Dendrobatidae; genus Ranitomeya; species Ranitomeya variabilis. Next base: position 636,613,381 of record NC_135232.1, read on the forward strand.
TAGCACGGCGGCAGCGTGTAAGTATACCTGGCTGACTGTTTATTGTATCCTCATTTTACAATTCTTGAATCTTCGTTTCTTTCTACTTCTCTCTTTCTTTCCCTTTTGCTTCAGCACTATTTTTTTTTTTAATTTCAATATTCATGCCATTCCTCTGCTTCTGTTTTCTGTCATCGTTATGTTAATGTCTCCAATATTAATGTCCTTTTTGTTTTTAGGTTCCAGAAGGGGATGAGGACCTCATAGAGAATGAGCACCTCATCTCCCTGATCCATGAGCGAGTCCCATTGTGGGGACGATCCGGCGGCTTTGGAATGAGGTGGCCACAGCGTTGTGGGATGGCTGGGCCAATGCCCCGACTCGGATTCGTTCTGCATTTGGTAAGTATAGCAATGCAGTGTGATGCAGTCAAGACCTTGGCCATGCTCACACAACTGTGTATGATGAGAAAAAGTCATTACTTTTTCTCAGCACACACAGTTGTGTGACCACGGTCAAAAGAGCATTGTCCTAACTATTATGTTTTGTTTTGTCAACAGTTTCAAAAGTCAAAACACGTTGGCGATCGATGAAGGACCGCTTCAACAAGGACCTGCGCCAAGAGAGCCGGCTTCCAAGTGGTTCTGGAGCAAGGATACGAAAATACAAGTACCACCGCATCCTTGCGTTTTTGAGACCGGTCCTTGCACGAAGAACGTAAGTATATTGGTTAAAAAAAAAAAAGAAAAAAAAGTTTTGTGATGCTAGCATTTTTTGGTCAATGTTTTGAATCGGTATTTGGAAACCAAAACCATGAGTGATTGATACATGCAGAAGTGGGGTACGTGTTCTTTGAATACTTTTCCTCACATAGTTCCACTCCAGGTTTTGGCTTACCAATACTGATTTGAAATACTGATCAAATACTGACAGTGTGACGGCAGCCAACACAACAGATCTATAGTCATCAAGTCAGGTGTCAGAAATAATGAATTCATGATGCAAATGGCTCCTGAATTCATTTTTCCTGACACTTGTCCTGGTGAGTATAGATGTGCCGTGTATGACCTCCATCGTCCATTCATATTTTCCATCAGTATTTGGAAACCAAAACCATGCGTGATTGATACATGCAGAAGTGGGGTACGTGTTCTTTGAATACTTTTCCTCACATGTAGTTCCACTCCAGGTTTTGGCTTACCAATACTGATTTGAAATACTGATCAAATACTGACAGTGTGACGGCAGCCTACACAACAGATCTATAGTCATCAAGTCAGGTGTCAGAAATAATGAATTCATGATGCACAAATAAATGGCTCCTGAATTCTTTTTTCCTGACACTTGTCCTGGTGAGTATAGATGTGCCTTGTATGACCTTGTATGCTGTCACACTGTCAGTATTTGCTCAGTATTTATTTTACAGCACTATTTGTAAGTCAAAACCTGGAGTGGAACTATGTGAGGAAAAGTTCAATAAACACATACTACCAACTACTACAACTACCACTCCTGGTTTTGGCTTACAAATACTGATGTTAAGTACTGAACAAATACTGCGAATGCGACGACACCAAACAGCCATCGTCTCTACAGTCTGCAGCAAATAGCTACTGGTGAACCGAGACAGGACGCAATGACGTCAACAACCTAAGCCCAAAAACCCAAAGTGGTTGTAAAGGAAATAGATATGAGACATGGTGAAGAAAATAAAACACAATTATTTTATTAGAAAAAACATTATTAACATATAAAACATAACTTTACAGAGCCGAAGCCAGCAGGACATTTTACACCATATTGTCCTGCCATGACACACGTCCAATGTCAGAATCAAAAAAGGCAGCAAATTGGTTACGCATGTGGCCTACTTCAACTGTTGACCGCAGCGGGTGATGATGGTAATCAGGCAAAGGGTTTGCAACAGGCTCATCAAGTTCTATGGTGGGTCGCTCCTTAGCCAGAATGAAATTGTGGAGAACCACACAGGCTTTTCCCACCTCATCCACTGTCTCCATTTTTAGATTTATGGCAGTTGCTAGAATGCGCCATTTGGACACCATAATCCCAAAGGCACACTCTACTGTTCTGCGGGCCCTGGTTAGTCTGTAGTTATAGATCCGTTTTGTGCGGTTCAAGTCCCGATTTGAATAGGGCTTCAGGAGATTTTCACTCATCTGATAGGCCTCATCCCCAACCATTACAAATGGCAGCGTTGGGCCTTGAGTGTTGGGGAGAGGTCATGGCTGTGGAAAATTAAAATTTTTGCCGTAAACACGTCAGCCCATATCCGAGTTTTTAAAAGTCTGTGAATTGTTGCCACGGCCAAAAGCACCAATGTCCACGGCAAGGAAGCGACAGTCCGCAACGGCTATTGCCATGAGAACTACTAAAAATATTTCTTGTAGTTCAAGAACTGTGATCCTGTTCTGGCTGGTTTGATAATCCGGATGTGCTTCCCATCCACTGCACCCAAACAGTTGGGGAAATCACACACAGTCCAAAATTTATCAGCAATTTCCATCCACATGTCCTCCGTGGGTATGGGTATAAATTCTTCACGGAGAATGTTCCACAAAGCCCGGCAGGTGTCAAAAACTATTCCAGACAGAGTGGAAATTCCAAGGCGGTACTGGAAATGGAGGGATGACAAGCTCTCTCCAGTTGCAAGAAATCTGTAAGAAAGAAAAAATAATTTACAAATATGCAAAGAATATATGTCAGACCAGCAATAATTATGACTAGCATTTTTTTTAGAATTATTACGTACCTTAAGGTAACCAGGAGACGTTCCTCTGGTGGAATCGCTCTACGGAGCTGTGTGTCCTGTCTCCGGATGGCTCCTTGGACGCGAGCAAGCAAATCCCGGAAAGAGTCTTGTGACATCCTGGTATATTCCGGGAATTTTGCCGGGTTCTCATTGAGCTCGACATACAGGGTGTGATATGCACCACGGCTCTCCCGCAGTTCTACAATGGGGTGTTGCCAAAAACGCCTACGCCGTGTCCTTCTCTGTCTTTCACGGTTTCGGTGTTGCTCCCAAGCAAACGCACACGCCAGAAAAATCTTGATGCTCAGATCCAGGTTGAAGTAAAAGCTATCCATGTGAAGATCCATCATGTCACAGGATACAGGAGCAAAATCTGAAGATTTCAGCTGTCCTAGGGTCTATATATAGATATCCCATAATACACGCCCTCTGTAGTCCCATTGGCTGTTTCTTGTGATCTAGATTTTTCTCCTGTAAATTTTTTCAACATGCGCAAAAAAAACGCAGACACATGAAAAACGCGTAAAAAAGCATGTAAACGCAGAGTTTTAATGCCGCATGCATTAACCGCATGCGGTTTGAAAACGCTGCGTTTACACGCGTTTTCTTGCGTTTTTCTTGTCCTTGCATTTGCGGATTAAACGCTGCAGATTAAAACGCAAATGTGAAAGTAGCCTTAGTTGTTTGCATTGCAGCTTTGTCAAAGAACACAGCTCGTGTTCGAAACGCGTAGCTGCACATATGGGTGCCATGTCACTATTTTATACGAATTTGGAATAAAGACAAGCTTTTTTATCAGCTAGACTCATCCTGCTTTTTTTTCATCTATCTGCAGTGTAGGTAGGTTCAACACAGCCCTATGTATATGAACGGAGCAGCTCCCTGTACAGCAGTGCCACTTTGACAGTAAAATTGATGAAGGAGAATTGAACCCATAACTGAGCATATTTACACCATTATTTAATATTTGGGAGTATCCCTTTAACCCCTTAAGCCCCGAGGGTGGTTTGCACGTTAATGACCGGGCCAATTTTTACAATTCTGACCACTGTCCCTTTATGAGGTTATAACTCTGGAACGCTTCAACGGATCTTGGCGATTCTGACATTGTTTTCTCGTGACATATTGTACTTCATGATAGTGGTAAAATTTCTTCGATATAACTTGAGTTTATTTGTGAAAAAAATGAATATTTGGCAAAAATTTTGAAAATTTCGCAATTTTCCAACTTTTAATTTTTATGCCCTTAAATCACAGACATATGTCATGCAAAATACTTAATAAGTAACATTTCCCACATGTCTACTTTACATCAGCACAATTTTGGAACCAAAATTTTTTTTTGTGACGGAGTTATAAGGGTTAAAAGTTGACCAGCAATTTCTCATTTTTACAACACCATTTTTTTTTAGGGACCACATCTCATTTGAAGTCATTTTGACGGGTCTATATGATAGAAAATACCCAAGTGTGACACCATTCTAAAAACTGCACCCCTCAAGGTACTCAAAACCAATTTCAAGAAGTTTATTAACCCTTCAGGTGTTTCACAGGAATTTTTGGAATGTTTAAATAAAAATGAACATTTAACTTTTTTTCACACAAAATTTATTTCAGATCCAATTTGTTTTATTTTACCAAGGGTAACAGGAGAAAATAGACCCCCCAATTTGTTGTACAATTTGTCCTGAGTACGCTGATACCCCATATGTGGGGGTAATCCACTGTTTGGGCGCATGGCAGAGCTCGGAAGGAAAGGAGCGCCATTTGACTTTTCAATGCAAAATTGACTGGAATTGAGATGGGACGCCAAGTTGCATTTGGAGAGCCCCTGATGTGCCTAAACATTGAAACCCCCCACAAGTGACACCATTTTGGAAAGTAGACCCCCTAAGGAACTTATCTAGATGTGTGGTGAGCACTTTGACCCAACAAGTGCTTCACAGAAGTTTATAATGCAGAGCGGTAAAAATAAAAAATCATATTTTTTCACAAAAATGATCTTTTCGCCCCCAATTTTTTATTTTCCCAAGAGTAAGAGAAGAAATTGGACCTCAAAAATTGTTGTGCAATTTGTCCTGAGTACGCTGATACCCCATATGTGGGTGTAAACCATTGTTTGGGCGCAGGGCAGAGCTCGGAAGGGAAGGAGCGCCATTTGACTTTTCAATGCAAAATTGACTGGAATTAAGATGGGATGCCATGTTGCGTTTGCAGAGCCCCTGATGTGCCTAAACATTGAAACCCCCCACAAGTGACACCATTTTGGAAAGTAGACCCCCTAAGGAACTTATCTAGATGTGTGGTGAGCACTTTGACCCAACAAGTGCTTCACAGAAGTTTATAATGCAGAGCCGTAAAAATAAAAATTCTTTTTTTTTTCACAAAAATGATTTTTTAGCCCCCAGTTTTGTATTTTCACAAGGGTATCAGGATAAATTGGACCTCAAAAGTTGTTGTCCAATTTGTCCTGAGTATGCTGATACCCCATATGTGGGGGGGAACCACTGTTTGGGCGCATGACAGAGCTCAGAAGGGAAGGAGCGCCATTTGGAATGCAGACTTAAATGGATTGGTCTGCAGGCGTCACGTTGCATTTGCAGAGCCCCTGATGTACCCAAACAGTACAAACCCCCCACAAGTGACCCCATATTGGAAACTAGACCCCCCAAGGAACTTATCTAGATGTGTTGTGAGAACTTTGAACCCCCAAGTGTTTCACTACAGTTTATAACGCAGAGCCGTGAAAATAAAAATTCTTTTTTTTTTTCACAAAAATGATTTTTTAGCCCCCAGTTTTGTATTTTTACAAGAGTATCAGGATAAATTGGACCCCAAAAGTTGTTGTCCAATTTGTCCTGAGTATGCTGATACCCCATATGTGGGGGGGAACCACTGTTTGGGCGCATGACAGAGCTCGGAAGGGAAGGAGCGCCATTTGGAATGCAGACTTAAATGGATTGGTCTGCAGGCGTCACGTTGCATTTGCAGAGCCCCTGATGTACCCAAATAGTACAAACCCCCCACAAGTGACCCCATATCGGAAACTAGACCCCCCAAGGAACTTATCTAGATGTGTTGTGAGAACTTTGAACCCCAAGTGTTTCACTACAGTTTACAACGCAGAGCCGTGAAAATAAAAAATCTTTTTTTTCCCACAAAACTTATTTTTTGGCCTCCAGTTTTGTATTTTTCCAAGGGTAGCAGGAGAAATTGGACCCCAAAAGTTGTTGTACAATTTGTCCTGAGTACGCTGATACCCCATATGTGGGGGTAAACCACTGTTTGGGCGCATGGGAGAGCTCGGAAAGGAAGTAGCACCGTTTGACTTTTCAATGCAAAATTGACAGGAATTGAGATGGGACGCCATGTTGCGTTTGGAGAGCCACTGATGTGCCTAAACATTGAAACCCCCCACAAGTGACACCATTTTGGAAAGTAGACCCCCTAAGGAACTTATCTAGATGTGTGGTGAGCACTTTGACCCACCAAGGGCTTCACAGAAGTTAATAATGCAGAGCCGTAAAAATAAAACAAAAATTTTTTCCCACAAAAATTATTTTTTTAGCCCCCAGTTTTGTATTTTCCCGAGGGTAGCAGGAGAAATTGGACCCCAAAATTTGTTGTCCAAGTTGTCCTGAGTGCGATGATACACCATATGTGGGGAGAACCACTGTTTGGGCGCATGGGAGGGCTCGGAAAGGAAGGAGCGCCATTTGGAATGCAGACTTAGATGGAATGGTCTGCAGGCGTCACATTGCGTTTGCAGAGCCCCTAATGTACCTAAACAGTAGAAACCCCCCACAAGTGACACCATGTTGGAAAGTAGACCCCCTAAGGAACTTATCTAGATGTGTGGTGAGCACTTTGACCCACCAAGGGCTTCACAGAAGTTTATAATGCAGAGCCATAAAAATAAAACAAAAATTTTTTCCCACAAAAATTATTTTTTAGCCCCCAGTTTTGTATTTTCCCGAGGGTAACAGGAGAAATTGGACCCCAAATGTTGTTGTCCAATTTGTCCTGAGTGCGCTGATACCCCATATGTGGGGGGGAACCACCGTTTGGACGCATGGAAGGGCTCGGAAGTGAAGGAGCGCCATTTGGAATGCAGACTTAGATGGAATGGTCTGCAGGCGTCACATTGCGTTTGCAGAGCCCCTAATGTACCTAAACAGTAGAAACCCCCCACAAGTGACACCATGTTGGAAAGTAGACCCCCTAAGGAACTTATCTAGATGTGTGGTGAGCACTTTGACCCACCAAGGGCTTCACAGAAGTTTATAATGCAGAGCCATAAAAATAAAACAAAAATTTTTTCCCACAAAAATTATTTTTTAGCCCCCAGTTTTGTATTTTCCCGAGGGTAACAGGAGAAATTGGACCCCAAATGTTGTTGTCCAATTTGTCCTGAGTGCGCTGATACCCCATATGTGGGGGGGAACCACCGTTTGGACGCATGGAAGGGCTCGGAAGTGAAGGAGCGCCATTTGGAATGCAGACTTAGATGGAATGGTCTGCAGGCGTCACATTGCGTTTGCAGAGCCCCTAATGTATCTAAACAGTAGAAACCCCCCACAAGTGACACCATGTTGGAAAGTAGACCGCCTAAGGAACTTATCTAGATGTTTGGTGAGCGCTTTGACCCACCAAGGGCTTCACAGAAGTTTATAATGCAGAGCCGTAAAAATAAAACTAAAAATTTTTCCCACATAAAATATTTTTCAGCCCCCGGTTTTGTATTTTCCCGAGGGTAACAGGAGAAATTGGACCCCAAAAGTTGTTGTCCAATTTGTCCTGAGTGCGCTGATACCACATATGTGGGGGGAACCACCGTTTGGATGCATGGGAGGGCTCGGAAGGGAAGGAGCGCCATTTGGAATGCAGACTTAGATGGAATGGTCTGCAGGCGTCACATTGCGTTTGCAGAGCCCCTAATGTACCTAAACAGTAGAAGCCCCACACAAGTGACCCCATTTTGGAAACTAGACCCCCCAAGGAACTTATCTAGATGTGTTGTAAGAACTTTGAACCCCCAAGTGTTTCACTACAGTTTATAACGCAGAGCCGTGAAAATAAAAAATCTTTGTTTTTCCCACAAAAATTATTTTTTAGCCCCCAGTTTTGTATTTTCCCAGGGGTAACAGGAGAAATTGGACCCCAAAGGTTGTTGTCCTATTTGTCCTGAGTACGCTGATACCCCATATGTTGGGGTAAACCCCTGTTTGGGCACACGGGAGAGCTCGGAAGGGAAGGAGCACTGTTTTACTTTTTCAACGCAGAATTGGCTGGAATTGAGATCGGACGCCATGTTGCGTTTGGAGAGCCCCTGATGTGCCGAAACAGTGGAAACCCCCCAATTATAACTGAAACCCTAATCCAAACACACCCCTAACCCTAATCCCAACAGTAACCCTAACCACACCTCTAACCCTGACACACCCCTAACCCTAATCCCAACCCTATTCCCAACCGTAAATGTAATCCAAACCCTAACCCTAACTTTAGCCCCAACCCTAACTGTAGCCTTAACCCTAGCCCCAACCCTAGCCCTAATGGGAAAATGGAAATAAATACTTTTTTTTTATTTTTCCCTAACTAAGGGGGTGATGAAGGGGGGTTTGATTTACTTTTATAGCGAGTTTTTTAGCGGATTTTTATGATTGGCAGCCGTCACACACTGAAAGACGCTTTTTATTGCAAAAAATATTTTTTGCGTTACCATATTTTGAGAGCTATAATTTTTCCATATTTGAGTCCACAGAGTCATGTGAGATCTTGTTTTTTGCGGGACGAGTTGACGTTTTTATTGGTAACATTTTTGGGCACGTCACATTTTTTGATCGCTTTTTATTCCGATTTTTGTGAGGCAGAATGACCAAAAACCAGCTATTCATGAATTTCTTTTGGGGGAGGCGTTTATACCGTTCCGCGTTTGGTAAAATTGATAAAGCAGTTTTATTCTTCGGGTCAGTACGCTTACAGCGATACCGCATTTATCTCATTTTTTTATGTTTTGGCGCTTTTATACGATAAAAACTATTTTATTGAAAAAATAATTATTTTTGCATCGCTTAATTCTCAGGACTATAACTTTTTTATTTTTTTGCTGATCATGCTGTATGGCGGCTCGTTATTTGCGGGACAAGATGACGCTTTCAGCGGTACCATGGTAATTTATATCAGTCTTTTTGATCGCGTGTTATTCCACTTTTTGTTCGGCGGTATGATAATAAACCGTTGTTTTTTGCCTCGTTTTTTTTTTTTTTTTCTTACGGTGTTTACTGAAGGGGTTAACTAGTGGGCCAGTTTTATAGGTCGGGTCGTTACGGACGCGGCGATACTAAATATGTGTACTTTTATTGTTTTTTTTTATATATTTAGATAAAGAAATGTATTTATGGGAATAATATTTATTTATTTTTTTTCATTATTTTGGAATATTTTTTTTTATTTTTTTTTACACATTTGGAAATTTTTTTTTTAACTTTTTTACTTTGCCCCAGGGGGGGACAATACAGATCGGTGATCTGTCAGTTTACATAGCACTCTGACAGATCACCCATCTGCGAGAAGTGCAGGCTGCTTCACAGTGCCTGCTCTGAGCAGGCTTCTGTGAAGCCACCTCCCTCCCTGCAGGACCCGGATCCGCGGCCATCTTGGATCCGGGTCTGGAGCAGGCAGGGAGGGAGGTAAGACCCTCGCAGCAACGCTATCACATCGCGTTGCTGCGGGGGGCTCAGGGAAGCCCGCAGGGAGCCCCCTCCCTGCGCGATGCTTCCCTGCACCGCCGGCACATCGCGATCATGTTTGATCGCGGTGTGCCGGGGGTTAATGTGCCGGGGGCGGTCCGTGACCGCTCCTGGCACATAGTGCCGGATGTCAGCTGCGATATGCAGCTGACACCCGGCCGCGATCGGCCGCGCTCCCCCCGTGAGCGCGGCCGATCGCGTATGACGTACTATCCCGTCACCGGGAATTAAGTCCCAGGTCACCTTGACGGGATAGTACGTCATACGGGATTAAGGGGTTAAAAAAAAAGTAATATCTGCAGATTATTTTACCTTTTTTTTCCCTACGGTTGGATTTTTTTTTTCAATTTTTTTGCATGGTTGTTTCCACCAATCTCTCCCATTGGCAAACAATGTAAAGTCTGCGTTATGTCAAAGCTGCAGTTTTTTACTTGGAACCAGAGGTGACTCCAGGTCACCAATAAGCTGCAACCTTAGAAGGAAGATAGACTTTTCAATGACTGTCCAATAATATGGAAAATCTGATGGTTCAGAACCTGTCTGGTCCCTTTTAGGCTGCATTCATTTATATCTTCAGTTTTAAAGCTGAAATTTAAACAGGTAAAGTTTTACTTTTATTCTACTTCCACATATGTAGCAAATATTTTATATGTACCTGCCTTAAATCGGCTGGGCAAGGAGTTCGGTAAGCTGGAAGCCCCCAAGGAAAATGTTAGGATTTGTTTCAGCTTTGTGGTATTGCGCTTTGGGGTTGTGTGGAGCCACCTGCAGGTCATTTTTCCTTACTGCAGTTTCATAAAAAATTAATGTTTAAAATGTATTTTGTGATCACATCGTGGATGTGCAGTTTGTTTGGCTATTTTCTTGCTGAAGGGGGCAAGTTTACCTTCCAAATGGTGTATCATTTGAGTGTGTGGGTGCAGTATGAAGGGAGATACAAAGTAATCACCGAAAAAGAGTGTTTTGAAATAATATAGAAGGATGGTAAAATTAATGGTGTCATTGAAAACAACAACTCTTCTCACAAAACACAAACCCTTATCTGGCTTTGCCATTTAGAAGAAAACATTTAAACTTCACACTATTAACCCCTTCATGACCTTACAATTTTCCATACTTGCGCTTTGGTCTTTTCCTCCTCTTCTTCCCAGAGCCATAACTTTTTTATTTTTCCATTAATATGGCCATATGATGGTTTGTCTTTTGCAGGACAAGTTGTACTTTTGTGCAGTGAAATTGCAAAAAAAAAGTGCAATTCCACAATTTTTTTTTGAGGGGGGTTTAGTTACCAGTTTTAATATATAGTAAAACTGGCTTGCCATTCTGATTCCTTAGGTCAGTAAGAGTAGGCAGATATCAAACATGTATAGGTGTTTCTTTTTTTCAGTGGTGAACAAAATTTTGTTTATGCCGCCATTTTTCGAGACTCGTACAGTCTCCATTTTTCGATATCTGGATGAGGACTTAATTGTTCGGCTTAAACTGACAGTTTTATTCATACCATGTTGGGGTAGATATGATACTTTGATCGCCCCTTGTTGCATTACCTTGCAATTATACCCATAGTCCAAATTAATACCAGCTAAGGTCACTTCAACAAGGATAAATGCATATTCTTATATGGAATACCATACAAGAAAAAGAAGTGATAAAGGAATTTTATGTTAAAAAGATGAATTTTATTACATGAAATAATTATATATACATGAAACCATGAAATACAATAGAAAAAACAGGGGGAGTAAAAACCACCAGGACTACAACGGGAATTAGCACCGTCACCTAGAAACTCCAAAAATAAATAAATGCAGACAGCCCTCAACAATGCTATGTAGCAGTGAGGGCTGTATATGTAACAAGCACTTAACGATACAGCCTTAAAGTGTATGTATTAGTTTGCAAGGCAAGGGTTAATATCCCCAAAGCAAAAAATCCTAAGAATAGAGGCAAAGAATAGGACAAAGAAGACCAGAGAATACAACCTAGGTTGTTAATAAGCTGGTAAGTGAATGCACTAAGTGTGCCCAGAAATGCCTACAAAGGAGGAAAAGCTTGAACATCATGGGGTTAAGTAGCCTGTAATGCCGATATAGATCAAGAGAAAAGGCTGTGCCTGATTTGGAGTGCCAGTGCTAGGTTCCCATGCCCGACGAGCGCCGTTTCGCACAAGCTTCTTCAATGGGGGCGTAGACAGGTTTAAAAGGCATTAAGGAGGTTTATATGTACTGCCGAATAGCAAGACCAGGAAGTGTCCCGAGAGTTCAAGGATGCGCGCGCATACAGGGCCGTCCCACCTTACCAAGGGGACCCACTGGATGTGCACCGTGACACGCAGTGAAACACACTGTGATCACGTGAGTCGGTGCTGCCAGGAGGTCAGAGGGGGCGTACGGAACCTGCGCGTGCGCAAATGAGCTCCCGGGGACACCAGAGGAAAAGGAAGCCTACCATGCTAGGCGCCTGTGGAGCGCCCCCACTGCCGCAGGGCCGAGGGGTACCCGGTACCGGGCCTCTCTGTCTCGGTTCTGGGATTGTCACGGTGGCTAGACCCGGTCCGTGACCCTGCTGAGGGGCGTCCAGTGAAAGTTGAGAATGATGTGGTGTGGTGCAGGTCGCGGTAAATAACGAGGACACCAGGTTGCAGTCTCTTTACCTCTTTACTGAAGGTTTCAGGATCCTCAATCCGGAATACAGTTAACGGGGCTGTCTGAGACCAGCCGGTCCGATGGCACTTCCAGAGTTCCCTTTGCCGGTGGAAATCTGTGCCTACCTTCTAGCGCTTGTGTGTTGTAGTCCTTCCCTGCTTAGCACCACGGGATAGTCCTCACAACTGTTGTGTCTGTTTCTGAAGTTCCCTCACAACTGATTCTGATGTTCTTCTCCGTCCCCCAGATGATATGGCTAGGACGCACCCGTATGACGGGTAGGCCTGGAGTACTTCCGGGACCCTAGAGTTGCCCCTCTCCAACTGTTGCCCCCTATGTCTGCTTAGGTGATTTGGGTGAGACAGCCCGCCTATAACTGACTGTCCTGCTGTAGGTTTGAAGTAAGGCCTGGAGCTCAATACTTCCTCGGCGTTTCCGGCCACCGGCTACGTGCCTCAGTAGGATGTTGCCTCGGTCTTACAGCACGACTCCTACTGGTGTTGTCTCCTTGTTGCGTTGATCTCGTTTCTCACTCTTCACAATAAACCTCGCTTCTTGTCCTTTCTTGGGGTACCGTCGCAATGAAGTGCAGGCGCGGTCCCGTAACGTTCTCTCTGTTCGCTAGGCCTCTGTCAGGATCCCACCCCTGACAGGGACCCCCCTGAATCTTCCCCTGCAACACCCTCTGCCACAGGATGTTGCCTGGTTCCAACCCAGTCAGCTTTCTGTCTAACTTCCTATCTAACCCCCAGTTTTACCAGATTGTGAGGAGTGGCCTAATACATAGCACCCTTAGCTCCCCCTGGAGGCCAGACTGTGAAGTGTATTGGTGTCCGTGATACCTGGTCAGGTGAACTCCTTCAGTGCCATCAGATGTACCAACACTCCCCTTAGCGGCGGAGCATCAGCACCGCAACAACCAGGACTCTGGGGCGCTGCACTCCCCCCCAGTTAAATCCAGTACTCCTGGACTGGGAAGAAAACAACAATACATGTCAGCAAAAAGACATACAATTTTCAGAAATGCAAAAAAAACCAAGTAAATTTGAACAGAGCTTCCCTTTATGGGAGGTGAGAACACTTGAACGTTACAAACATGGTTAAATAACATACCATAAATAACTTCTATTACCCAACCGGGTATTCTACTTAGTGCAATTTCTGAACAATAATTTAACTTTGCCTCTGAGGACGTATAAGCTGAATCCACTAAAGGCTTACTATAAAACACTACAAGGCTAATCAACTTTTCTTCATTTTTCCAACTTTACATTCGCAGGACCGCCTGTCTATCTGCCCCAGGCCTACTGTCTCTCACTCTTCTGCAGGACCGCCCCATTCTCATCTGGGCCTACTACCTTTCTCTTTCTATACACAGTATAGGACTTATCAACCTTCTCTCAGCACAAGATCACTGAGCCATCTCTGTATGGCTCCTAGGAGGACTCACCAATTAACCCCGTACGGGTTCACTTCCTGTCCTCATTCTTTAACACATTGTTAAACATTTCCTACAAGCAACTAACTAACTACATATAACTTTTTCATATAAATACTATCATTACTTCTGTTAAGGCAACATTATGCATTAAGTGCTATTGGTGAACGTTCCCTTTAAGAGGGGACCAAGTCTCTTGGAGGTAGTGCAACTTCTCAAGCTGCAAGTTCGTGTAAGGCAGGGACTCCTGTACTGTTTCCAGGAACAGTTTCTTCGCAAAGAGTCCTTTTCCTTGTAAAACCAGTAGGGAGCACCTTTAAGAAGGTGCAAACTATTTACAATAAGTTTGTAATCATGCAGTGTTCATGATCCAGCAGTTCTTTTCAACAGTTATAAACGGGAAACAAAACAAAAAGGGAAAAATAGGGATCCCGGGTAAACTAAGGGATCCCTTTAAGAGTTAACCCTAGTCGGGTTGTAGCAGCAGAAAGACACATAGAGAGACGAACAGTTAACTATATACAGCATGTAAAGCACTTATGCTTACTCAGGTTCTGGCTGAGCCGGAGGTGGCCTCCTTCCGGGCCTCACCTGGCAGACGGGTCGTGGTGGCGTAACAAGGACCAGTCCTGGCCTCAGCAACGACAGGATTCCTCTTTGGGACACCCTCCTCAATCGGGAGCGACCACGGCTCATAGATACACGGTGGGTCTGGATTTCCTGGGGTTCCGCGGGGGCAGGTTCCGTTGCCTTCTCCCCTGGGGATTTGTCCTCTGACGTTCCGGCAGCGGCCTGGAGAGCGACGCACCGCTGGACACCCCGAGCCACCCAGCCGACCTCTCTCCTCCACCGTGTGTAGGTTACTGCATCTCCGGGCTCCAGGTCGCGGTCATACCTTCCTCTGCAGGGCTCCACTTCTTCCCGGTCAACACGGACCTGCAGTGGCTCTCCAATTTCTTGGATGACTCCCCTTCCTTCCCGGGAGTTGAAGAACACCACCACACCCCAGTGTGACGGTGGAGCTTCCTCAACGCCCGTCAGGTCGACCTGGGCCGCAGGTTGGGGTCTGCTCCGCCATGCCGCCATCAGGCGCCACAGGTGTTCTGCCTCCTGCAGGATCCTCAGGCCCTGTGCCTGCAGCTCACACTCTGCTGTGGCCGGGATGGAGGAAGCAGGGGACACCGGAGTTAGGCGGACCTCCGTAGGCTGACCCAGCCAAGCAGTCACACGAGCGTCGGCCTCGAGGCGGCGTGCTATCTGCTGGGCCTCAGCTGCAGCCACACACTCCTCAGACGGCGGCCAGTTGGGTCTGCCTGGCGGTAGCTCCGTAAGGGCCAGTCCCTGCAACGATGGCGAGTCTGGGTCTGTGACGGGCAGTGCAGCCTCATGCTGGATCGGGTCATCCCCATGCAGTGCTTCCGACGTCGCCATCTTTGCCTCCTCCTCGGTATCTTCTTCCCGCGCTCTCTTTCGTGGGCGGTCCCGTCTCCATGGTCTCCACCCTCCAAAGAGGATGAGAAGGCGGACCTCAGCTGCTGACGGGCACGTCCTCAGGATACAGAGAAATTTAGACTGGGCGGCCATTGCCTTTCGCGCCCTTCAGCTTAGCTGCGCCCACTCCATGCCCTTCTTCTTCTCCTGCACTCTCCTTAGCGCTGTAATGGCGGTGGTTTTGGCGGCAAGTGGCAATACAGTCTTTGCAACAAGTCACAGTCCAAGCACAATAAATCACAGTTCCAAGGCACACATGACCTGATTCTTCAGGCTTAAGTAGATCCTGTTCGTGACGCCAAGTTGGAGCGCCCCCACTGCCGCAGGGCCGAGGGGTACCCGGTACCGGGCCTCTCTGTCTCGGTTCTGGGATTGTCACGGTGGCTAGACCCGTCCGTGACCCTGCTGAGGGGCGTCCAGTGAAAGTTGAGAATGATGTGGTGTGGTGCAGGTCGCGGTGAATAACGAGGACACCAGGTTGCAGTCTCTTTACCTCTTTACTGAAGGCTTCAGGATCCTCAATCCGGAATACAGTTAACGGGGCTGTCTGAGACCAGCCGGTCCGATGGCACTTCCAGAGTTCCCTTTGCAGGTGGAAATCTGTGCCTACCTTCTAGCGCTTGTGTGTTGTAGTCCTTCCCTGCTTAGCACCACGGGATAGTCCTCACAACTGTTGTGTCTGTTTCTGAAGTTCCCTCACAACTAGTGTTGAGCATTCCGATACCGCAAGTATTGGGTATCGGCCGATACTTGCGGTATCGGAATTCCGATACCGAATTCCGATACTTTTGTGATATCGGGAATCGGTATCGGAACCATATTCATGTGTAAAATAAAGAATTAAAATAAAAAATATGGATATACTCACCTCTCCGGCGGCCCCTGGATCTTACCGCTGTAACCGGCAGCCTCCATTCCTAAGAATGAGCGCGTGAAGGGCCTTCGATGACGTCGCGGCTTCTGATTGGTCGCGTGAGCGCTCATGTGACCGCTCACGCGACCAATCTCAAGCCGCGACGTCATCGCAGGTCCTTCACGCGCTCATTCTTAGGAACGGAGGCTCCCGGTTACGGCGGTAAGGTCCAGGGGCCGCCGGAGAGGTGAGTATATGGATATATATATGTATATATGGATATACTCACCTCTCCGGCGGCCCCTGGACCTTACCGCCGTAACCAGGAGCCTCTGTTCCTAAGAATGAGCGCGTGAAGGACCTGCGATGACGTCGCGGCTTGTAATTGGTCGTGTGAGCGGTCACATGAGCGCTCACGCGACCAATCAGAAGCCGCAACGTCATCGAAGGCCCTTCACGCGCTCATTCTTAGGAACGGAGGCTCCCGGTTACATCGGTAAAGTCCAGGGGCCGCCGGAGAGGTGAGTATATCCATATTTTTTATTTTAATTCTTTATTTTACACATGAATATGGATCCCAGGGCCTGAAGGAGAGTTTCCTCTCCTTCAGACCCTGGGAACCATTCCGATACTTTGCGTCCCATTGAAATGCATTGGTATCGGGTATCGGTATCGGCAAGATCCGATATTTTGCCGGTATCGGCCGATACTATCCGATACCGATACCAATGCATATCGGAATGTATCGCTCAACACTACTCACAACTGATTCTGATGTTCTTCTCCGTCCCCCAGATGATATGGCTAGGACGCACCCGTATGACGGGTAGGCCTGGAGTTCTTCCGGGACCCTAGAGTTGCCCCTCTCCAACTGTTGCCCCCTATGTCTGCTTAGGTGATTTGGGTGAGACAGCCCGCCTATAACTGACTGTCCTGCCGTAGGTTTGAAGTAAGGCCTGGAGCTCAATACTTCCTCGGCGTTTCCGGCTACGCGCCTCAGTAGGATGTTGCCTCGGTCTTACAGCACGACTCCTACTGGTGTTGTCTCCTTGTTGCATTGATCTCGTTTCTCACTCTTCACAATAAACCTCGCTTCTTGTCCTTTCTTGGGGTACCGCCGCAATGAAGTGCAGGCGCAGTCCCATAATGTTCTCTCTGTTCGCTAGGCCTCTGTCAGGATCCCACCCCTGACAGGGACCCCCCTGAATCTTCCCCTGCAACACCCTCTGCCACAGGATGTTGCCTGGTTCCAACCCAGTCAGCTTTCTGTCTTAAGGTACCTTCACACGAAGCGACGCTGCAGCGATAGCGACAACGATGCCGATCGCTGCAGCGTCGCTGTTTGGTCGCTGGAGAGCTGTCACACAGACCGCTCTCCAGCGACCAACGATGCCGAGGTCCCCGGGTAACCAGGGTAAACATCGGGTTGCTAAGCGCAGGGCCGCGCTTAGTAACCCGATGTTTACCCTGGTTACCAGCGTAAAAGTAAAAATAACAAACAGTACATGCTCACCTGCGCGTCCCCCGGCGTCCCCTTCCTGTACTGTGTGAGCGCCGGCCCTAACAGCAGAGTGGTGACGTCACCGCTGTGCTTTTACTTTCACTTTAGGGCCGGCGCTCAGTCAGAGCAGGAAGCGGACGGCAGGGGACGCGCAGGTGAGTATGTACTGTTTGTTTTTTTCACTTTTACGCTGGTAACCAGGGTAAACATCGGGTTACTAAGCGCGGCCCTGCGCTTAGTAACCCGATATTTACCCTGGTTACCAGCGTAAAACATCGCTGGTATCGTTGCTTTTGGTGTCAAACCTGACGATACACGCCGGTCTGACGACCAAATAAAGTTCTGAACTTTATTCAATGACCAGCGATATCACAGCAGGATCCAGATCGCTGCTGCGTGTCAAACACAACGATATCGCTATCCAGGACGCTGCAACGTCACGGATCGTTGTCGTTCTCGTTGTAAAGTCGTTTCGTGTGAAGGTACCTTAACTTCCTATCTAACCCCCAGTTTTACCAGATTGTGAGGAGTGGCCTAATACATAGCACCCTTAGCTCCCCCTGGAGGCCAGACTGTGAAGTGTATTGGTGTCTGTGATACCTGGTCAGGTGAACTCCTTCAGTGCCATCAAACGCACCAACACTCCCCTTAGCGGCGGAGCATCAGCACTGCAACGACCAGGACTCTGGGGCGCTGCACCTGCGCGATAGCCGCCAGACACACAAGAACGAAAGGGGGTGGAGTCTAAACGCTGTTGCCAGTACGTATCGCAGAGGCATTGCGCATGCGCAAAGAAAGACTCCCAAGGGCATCAGGGGAGAGGAACATTATCTTACCAACGCCTGGGCATTGACCATAATGCATTCATGTTGCGGCAGCCAAAAAAGCGTAATTCTGGCGTTTTGATTTTTTTTCTCTTTACGCAGTTTACAGATTGGATTAGTTATTTTTATATTTTAATAGATCAGACATTTCTGAATCTAGCGGTACCATATACAGTATGTGTATTTTGTTATTATTATTGTTTTATTTTCAGTAGGGCAAAAAAGGTGATTTGAACTTTTGTGGGGGGGGGGGTTTCATAATATGCACAATTTTTACTGACTTCAATAGTCGCCTTAGAAGACTTGAAGCTGCGATCATCCTATCAGCCCTGCTATATGTAGCAAAATGCATGATCTCCTATGAACACTGGCCACAATATTCTTAGAAGAATTAAAATGTCAGGCAAAGGAGTCTTCTGCACACCACCAGCTGTCTTAACAACCTATCGGCGCCTGGTGATCACATGACAGCGGCACCAATGGGCCAGATTTGTGATGCGCTTCCACCCAGCACGTGTTAAATCCCGTTGTCAGTGATTGACAGCGGGATTTAGCAGGTTAACAGCTGTCACTGCTCGACCCGCTGCTGTTAAAGGAACATGACAGCCGAATAAATCAGCAATCAAGTGCAGAGAAAGATGTGGGCTGAGCGTTGGAGACCGCATTAGAAGGCAGGTACATGACCGATGATGTAAATATACGTCAAAGGTCGTGAAGGGGTTATAAAGAGGTAGAAAAGACAAAAGTTCAAAACTGAAAAAAAAAGCGATTTTGGACCAGATTTTTATCAGTGTTTAGTTGGTGTGTTCACTTCTATCAATGTTTTTCTCCCATTAAGAAAAAAAAACTAGTGCAAACCTCCTCCTACCTCTGGCAATGGTAAAAATGGGCACAGCACAGGACTCGCAATGTGTGCTGCCCAAGACATCTATGGGGGACTTTTGATATGTGACGCAAAGAAAAGAAAAAATGGATATGTCCCAGTTATTTTGTGGATCTGTGAAAATAATAGACTATAGTAGCCAGTGTCAGACTGGGGTGTCAAGGGCCCACCAGTAACATTGACTTTGAGGGGGCACTTTTCACCTGCATACAAATATTACACAACCCTCGTTCACAAATGTGCCTATATCTCTATATAATAATAAAATGAGTAGTTTGGTTAATAAATGATGAGATGCTGCTTTTCTTCTATACAGAGTGAATCAAGTGAATTATACCAAGTACTGCCCATACAGTTGGGTTTGGGAGCCCAGATCTGCACAGGGGCCCACCGGGGGATTCCCTTTTTACCCTATGTGCCAGTCCGAGCCTGATAATAGGTACATGTTCTGTTGATGAAAAATACATATAGAACTTGTACGTGAAAACCGTACATCTAAATGTGGCCTATGGAAGGATAAAAGTGCTGTACAACCATTTCTTAATAGTTCAGCTGTACAGCAAAAAATAAACAAAAAAATGTGTGCCGCCCTCTGGAAACACAGCAATAGTCCAGGAAGGTATGCATGCCTTCTGTTCTGCTGCACTGCTGTACTATGAGACTATGCACACACTGCTTCTTTTTCCACTGTTTTGAGCAGGAAAATGTCACTTTGTTCATCTGTTCAGAGCATTAAACGTCTTTTAAGCGCTTCAGGCTTTTAGAGATGCCAAGCAGTTAAAAAGAGTGCCAGGTCCATTCGTCACCGTCAGTCATCTTCTGGTAAGAAAACGCTCAATACTTTTCATAGATACCTGGAAGATAACCTGGCATCGTTTTGAGCATTTTGCCAGACATTTTGCCTAAAAAAATGCATTTTGCTTATTGTTTCTGGAATAAAAACAATTGTCTGGAATACTCCAGTGAAAAGACACCCAAAACCCTGCTGAAATGCCCTGATAAAATGCCTGGAAAAAAACAAGAAATCACCAAAAAGGATGACACTTTAGGTTTAAAAAAAGATCCAGAGAATAAAGGGTATAATAAGCGATTCCTGAAGTGTAGTTGTAGTTGAAAATAACTCTAGGAAAAAGGCAGTCAAAAACTTACCAAAACCCATTGTGGGCACACAGCCTAAAAGTTCTTGTCCACCCCACACCTGAGGACATCATAAACACTTTTTAAACCTTTGGATTGCATAATAAAAAATAATCTATCATTTTATTCAAATGCAACCAATCCCATATATCATGCATACAGGACAAAGAAGAGATCCCACAATATAACTAAAAGTAATAATTTTATTGATCAAGATTTAAAAGAGAAACATATAAAAAAAAAAGTAGGAATGTCGTTATAAGGGACGCTGAGCACTACATAAAAAAGGTAGGGGCTAAAAAGGTGACGCCCCCGGAAGAAGCTGGTGGTGACACGCGCGTCGGGGTGAGGGGATGCCAGGAGCACTATTCTTCACAGGTAATTATTTCTGTTTATGGCAACTGCCTTGCTTATATATGATTAGGCCAACCTGTTAGGACTGATAAGGGTTTTGAATCAGCTAACTATTGTTTATATAGTCAGCTCTTGTCTTACCATATTCAGAGCACAGACCCGTGACTTTGATTTTGATTTTTCTGGTTTTATATAAATTTTGGTAGTTACATGTAGCTACTTAATCTTCGTTGATCCTGTGGTGCCACAACCTATTTTTGGAGGGGTTCATTTGCTAGCAGTTTTTTATGATACCTATGTGTATGGATTAAAACCATAGATGTGTACATATTGTAGGATTAGTAACCTCCCCAGTATATCCTTCTTTGTACTGCTCTTACCTTTTTTGCTCCTACCTTTTTGATGTAGTGCTCAGCATCCCCTATAACGGCATTTCTGCTTTTTATATATTTCTCTTTTAAATGATATATGGGATTTGTTGTTGCATTGTCTACGAAGTGCAACTTTTATATTGGATACGTTGATCTAATTTTATGCAATTTACAACTTTTTGGAGCGCAGTTTGTCAAAAACTCTTATAACCACTTGATAAATATGAGCTTTATTAAACTAAAACAAAAAAGTCCTCTTTAAAGAATGAAGATAACATTGAAATTAGTAACTAATATAAAAACTTTGACTGGCAATAAAACTAAAACGTTAATTAATAAAATGTGGATAAATCATTGTGCATTGTGAAGCCCAGTTCATCCGTTTTTCTGAATAAAATCGACTTTCATTTGTAATGTCCTATGTGTCATTTATTTTTATACAGCAACAGTGAGGAAACTGTATTTTGTTATTTTAATCATTCCTGCTGTATGAATATCAATGACACATGTATGACATGTGTATGATATTACAGATAAAAAAAGCGATTTAATTCAGAAAAATGGATGATGCAGTTTCCTATATTGAAGAATTGCAGTGTGTCCACAAAGATCATGCTAGAAATGGGATCCAATTTTTTTTGCTCACCTATAGACTTACATAGGTAATTGTAATCAAAAATATGGAAGACAATAGTGCATTTAGCGATTTTTTTTTTTTAATCACATTTGGTCCTTGTTTAAACAAAAAAAACTGTCATCTAAACCCATTGAATTAGGGTGTGTTCCCACGGTCAGGAACCGGCAGCGCTTTGGACACAGCACATGTCCGCTCCAACCAAAGCACTGCCAGCTTCTGAACACAGGTGATTCTGCATGTGTCCATTGAACCATGCAGAATCGGCACGTCCTATACATTGGAGTGGTGATATTTAACTTTCGGAGACTGAGCTTCTAAATAGACATGCTTAGGACTCGAAAGATGAGCCACTTGTCCGTCTCCACAGGGAAGCCAGAGGCGTCCCTGCACGCATAGTGGAGAAGGGATTTCTTGATATCCCATCCACTATGCTGTAACATCTGTCCACTGCGGATGTACACAGCGTCCAACCCGCAGCACTTACTGACAGTGGGAACATACTCTAAGGTTTTTTTCAGGTCTCGGACTGAAAATAAGGTGGTGTGAATGCCGCTTTTGTTCCTGGGGGACTACATCCGCCAGCTATCATTGCAGTGCTGTGTACAGACAGAGGAGGTGGCAGATTTCTGATCCTTGGAGACAGAGATCAGGTGCAGCAGCCATGAGAAATATTAGTGGAGGTGAGCAGTGCACACATGGGATAAATCACTTTGTGTGTACAAAGAATCAAAAGAACAAACCAAATGCAGAGCAAATACTTGCAATCTAGATAGCTGCCCAACAGGCAAGCACCGAGCATTTCCGGGTTTGCTCGGCGGGTCCTCAGGTCCCCACCCTGCATGTTTGGGGCTCTTTAGAGCACCAGTCAACATACAGGGATTGTCTGCCACGCACTATAATGCCGCAGCCATGTTGGTTGTGGCATTACAGTGATTGGCTGGCTGCGCAGCGTCATTAAGTCTATATCTGACCTGGCGCCGCCCTGATCGTCCAAGTCAGCTCTGGAATCACCAGTGTAGGGAGAGTTGCAGCAGCGACAGGGACAGAATAGGTGGGATATCAGTCTGGGTATTCTATTGTTAAATCCAGCTAAACCAACAGTCCTAAGGACTAGGGTTGAGCGAAACGGATCGTTCATTTTCAAAAGTCGCCGACTTTTAGCAAAGTCGGGTTTCGTGAAACCCGACCCGACTCCAGCGTGGGATCGGCCACTTGGTCGGCGATCTTGGCGCCAAAGTCGCGTTTTGTATGATGCCTTCCCCGCCATTTTTTCAGCCAATTAAGGAGTGTGGGCAGCGTGATGACATAGGTTCCGGCCTGGTTTCTGCGGCGTCATAGAGCCATATTACCATATGGGCTGCAGTGATTTCCGCAGTCAAACACAACATATGCTTTGCACGGAGGGAGAGAGAGAGAGAGAGAGAGAGAGAGAGAGAGAGATTAAAAAATAATCCACATTGACTTGCATTGGGTTTCGTGTTCCGGTCCGGAACCCGACTTTACAGTAGAATCGGCCGATTTCACGCGATCCGACTTTTGAGAAGGTCGGGTTTCACAAAACCCAACTCGTTCCTAAAAAAGCAAAAGTCGCTCAACCCTACTAAGGACTAATTACATGGTATATAGATATCAGTGATAGGTAGGCAGGCAGTGTTTGTGACATACTTTATTGCATACAGAAAGAGGGTCCATTCCATAAGGGTATGTGTCCACCTTCAGGATGGCCGGCGGTTTGGACGGAGCGGCAAACCCGCTCCGCCCTAAGCCCCGCCCCCTTCTGTGACGCAATGATGCCGGATGTGTTGATTGCACACATCCGGCATCATCGCACCCCATACATAGGGCCCTGTGATTTACCTTGCGGCGGCGCAGCGTAGCCGCAAGGTAAACGGACATGCTGCGATCTAAAAAGACGTGCCGCGTGTCCGGAATCGCAGGGCCGCCGGGTGCGTGTTACCACGCATAGTGGAGACGGGATTTGATAAAATCCCCTCCACTATGCTGTAACATCTGGACACTGCGTGTTTGACGCTGCGGCTCTGCGCAGCGTCAAACACGCAGCGTTTCCTGAAGTGGACACATACCCTTACTGTCTGCTGCTGCTGCCTATTACAAATATTGACCAGTATATACATAGTCTCAGGTATCAGTGGCCAGGAATAATTTTTTTTGCATGTTAGTCCTGATTATTTTATTTAAAAGCAATACAGAGCACACGTTTTTTTTTCACCATTTGGTTGTTGGCACTGCAGAATACAGATCCTTTCCATAGTACAGCATTAAAATACAGGTATTTCAAACAGGGGTTTGGCTGTCACAGCGATCACATCAGAGTGTGCATAAAATTCTGCCATTTTTGTGGTACTGTAAAAAAGTTTTGGAGTGTCTTTCACAAGTTCTTCACATCAAATGACTTTAAAAAAAAATCTGTACCTACAGGGCAGATATTTTACACTGTGTTTTGATCGCCTATCATTGTGCTCAAAATTGTGCCATTTCAGAGCTCCATTGAATATTTTTTGCTGTGTCTTAGCCTACTTATTGACTCAATTTTGCTGTAAAAAAATACAGGCCAGATAATTAAAAGTGGGGGGAACTCCATCACAGGCCTCACCTACAGTACAGACCAAAACTTTGGACACACCTTCTCATGTAAAAGATTTTTCTGTATTTTCATGACTATGAAAATTGTAAATTCACACTGAAGGCATCAAAACTATGAATTAACACATGTGGAATTATATACTTAACAAAAAAGTGTGAAACAACTGAAAATATGTCTTATATTCTAGGTTCTTCAAAGTAGCCACCTTTTGCTTTGATGACTGCTTTGCACACTCTTGGCATTCTCTTGATGAGCTTCAAGAGGTAGTCACCGGGAATGGTTTTTACTTCACAGGTGTGCCCTGTCAGGTTTAATAAGTGGGATTTCTTGCCTTATAAATGGGGTTGGGATCATCAGTTGTGTTGTGCAGAAGTCTGGTGGATACACAGCTGATAGTCCTACTGAATAGACTGTTAGAATTTGTATTATGGCAAGAAAAAAGCAGCTAAGTAAAGAAAAACAAGTGGCCATCATTACTTTAAGAAATGAAGGTCAGTCAGTCCGAAAAATTGGGAAAACTTTGAAAGTGTCCCTAAGTGCAGTGGCAAAAACCATCAAGCGCTACAAAGAAACTGGGTCACATGAAGACCGCCCCAGGAAAGGAAGACCAAGAGTCACCTCTGCCTCTGAGGATAAGTTTATCCGAGTCACCAGCCTCAGAAATCGCAGTTTAACAGCAGCTCAGATTATAGACCAGGTCAATGCCACACAGAGTTCTAGCAGCAGACACATCTCTACAGCAACTGTTGAGAGGAGACTTTGTGCAGCAGGCCTTCATGGCAAAATAGCTGCTAGGAAACCACTGCTAAGGACAGGCAACAAGCTGATGAGACTTGTTTGGGGTAAAGAACACAAGGAATGGACATTAGACCAGTGGAAATCTGTGCTTTGGTCTGATGAGTCCAAATTTGAGATCTTTGGTTCCAACCATCTTGTCTTTGTGCGACGCAGAAAAGGTGAACGGATGGACTCTACATGCCTGGTTCCCACCGTGAAGCATGGAGGAGGAGGTGTGATTGTGTGGGGGTGCTTTGCTGGTGACACTTGGGGATTTATTTAAAATTGAAGGCATACTGAACCAGCATGGCTACCACAGCATCTTGCAGCGGCATGCTATTCCATACGGTTTGCGTTTAGTTGGACCATCATTTATTTTTCAACAGGACAATGACCCCAAACACACCTCTAGGCTGTGTAAGGGCTATTTGAACAAGGAGAGTGGTGGGGTGCTACACCAGATGACCTGGCCTCCACAGTCACCAGACCTGAACCCAATCGAGATGGTTTGGGGTGAGCTGGACAGCAGAGTGAAGGCAAAAGGGCCAACAAGTGCTAAGCATCTCTGGGAACTCCTTCAAGATTGTTGGAAGACCATTCCTGGTGACTACCTCTTGAAGCTCATCGAGAGAATGCCAAGAGTGTGCAAAGCAGTCATCAAAGCAAAAGTTGGCTACTTTGAAGAACCTAGAACATGTTTTCAGTTGTTTCACACTTTTTTGTTAAGTATATAATTCCGCATGTGTTAATTCATTGTTTTAATGCCTTCAATGTGAATGTACAATTTTCATAGTCATCTAATACAGAAAAATCTTTAAATGAGAAGGTGTGTCCAAACTTTTGGTCTGTACTGTATCTGTGGGCTAAAAATTGGGCCATTTTTGGGCTCAATTGAACTGTTGTTGCTGTGTCATAGCCCAGTTATTGACACAATTTTGCTGTTTAAAAAAAATCTAAGCCAGATAATTAAAACTAGGAGATCTCCGTCACAGGCTTCACCTATCTGCAGGCTAAAAATTGGGGCATTTTTTGCGCTCAATGGAACTGTTTTTACTGTTACCTTAGTCTAGTTATTAACACCAGTTTGCTTACAAAAAAAAAGGTGTTACCTACAGGCCAGATATTTTAAACTGTGGTTTTCCCGCACATGGATCACATATACTGTAAGTTCTCTCCAAAGTCAGTCATTTTTTGTGAACGTGCAAAATCTTGTAGTCCCTTTAAAATGGGCTAGATGCGTGCCAAGGGATGGGCAAGTGGACGTGATGGGGATGGTGCCTGCAGAGGGTGAGGCCGAGGATGTGGGCAAGCTGAAATTGGGCCACAACAAACACCCACATCTTCTCACTTGACCTTCCTGTCACAATTACTAGGGGACCGCAGCAGCACACCACTATTGAACCCAGAGCAGTGTTAAAAGTTTGTTGGTTGGATAGCGGATAATGCTTCCAGTCACTTTGCCGCCACCATCACCCTGTCTTCCACACGGTCAAGTCTCAGTAGCCGTGAGTCTGGACCACATATTCCTCACCCTGATCCTCTTTCCTCCCACCATGCAGAGCGCCTGGAGACAACTGATCCCACACTTGGACACTCCGAAGAGCTGTTCACTTTTCCATTTAGAGATTCAGGCCTCTCTCCCCATGCACTTGAAGCGGGGAGATGCCCAAATATTTGAGCAGCCACGTTCACACGAAGGCGATGGTGGGAATGTGTCACAAGAGGTGGACGATGATGAGACACAATTGCCAGAAAGTCAGGAGGAGGACCAGGGTGTGGAAGTGAATGAGGAGGTGGTGGATGATATAGTAACTAGTGTTGAGCATTCCGATACCGCAATTATCGGGTATCGGCCGATATTTGCCGTATCGGAATTCCGATACCGAGTTCCGATATTTTCAGTATATCAGATACCGGAATCGGAAGTTCCCATAATTCAGAGCCAGAATTCAGCCAATGAGGAATGTTTAGAAGTGTGGGCACATCCTGTTCTGCATGGTAGGCATGTAACTACTGGCATGGCTGTGATTGGTTGCTGAAATGATGTCATGATGCACTATAAAAGTCGCCGCCGCCATTTTGGGCTCACTCTGCTGTGAATTCAGTTATGGACAGGATGCTGTGTTCTGACTGAGGGCCAGTTTAGAGATAGCGATTTGCTTAATTGTGCTTTACCCAGGCTAATTTAGCAACCGCTGTGTGAGAACCTTGCTTTTGTGTTGTGAATTTGCTTTTTGCTCCCTCTAGTGGTTACTAGTTTTTTGACTCTGGTTTTTCTGTCATTCCTTTTATCCGCACCTGGGTCGTTAGTTAGGGGTGTTGCTATATAAGCTCCCTGGACCTTCAGTTCTATGCCTGGCAACGTAGTTATCAGAGCTAGTCGGCTGTGCTCTTGTCTACTGATCCTGGTTCCAGTTATATCAGCTAAGTCTGCCTTTTGCTTTTTGCTATTTGTTTTGGTTTTGTATTTTTGTCCAGCTTGTTCCAAATCTATATCCTGACCTTTGCTGGAAGCTCTAGGGGGCTGGTGTTCTCCCCCCGGACCGTTAGACGGTTCGGGGGTTCTTGAATTTCCAGTGTGGATTTTGATAGGGTTTTTGTTGACCATATAAGTTACCTTTCTTTATTCTGCTATTAGTAAGCGGGCCTCTCTGTGCTAAACCTGGTTCATTTCTGTGTTTGTCATTTCCTCTTACCTCACCGTCATTATTTGTGGGGGGCTTCTATCCAGCTTTGGGGTTCCCTTCTCTGGAGGCAAGAAAGGTCTTTGTTTTCCTCTACTAGGGGTAGCTAGATTCTCCGGCTGGCGCGTGTCATCTAGAATCAACGTAGGAATGATCCCCGGCTACTTCTAGTGTTGGCGTTAGGAGTAGATATATGGTCAACCCAGTTACCACTGCCCTATGAGCTGGATTTTTGTATTCTGCCGACTTCCACGTTCCTCTGAGACCCTCGCCATTGGGGTCATAACAGTTTGCCAGGCCAGTATTAAATGTTTAATGCATTGCAGAAGAGGGATTATAAGAAAGAAGATTCTGAGTTTTTTTTTTTTTTTTCTTTTTCCCCTTTACCTCAGAGTGGCTATGCTTGCTGCAGACATGAATGTCCAGACCTTGATTACAAGTGTGGACCAGCTGGCTACTCGTGTGCAGGGCATACAAGATTATGTTATCAGAAATCCTAGGTCAGAACCTAAAATACCGATTCCTGAACTGTTTTCCGGAGACAGGTTTAAGTTTAGGAATTTCGTGAATAATTGTAAATTGTTTTTGTCCCTGAGACCCTGTTCATCTGGAGATTCTGCTCAGCAAGTAAAAATTGTTATTTCGTTCTTACGGGGCGACCCTCAGGATTGGGCTTTTTCGCTGGCGCCAGGAGATCCGGCATTGGCTGATCTTGATGCGTTTTTTCTGGCGCTCGGTTTACTTTATGAGGAACCCAATCTTGAGATTCAGGCAGAAAAGGCCTTGCTGGCTATGTCTCAGGGGCAGGACGAGGCTGAAGTGTATTGCCAAAAATTTCGGAAATGGTCCGTGCTGACACATTGGAACGAGTGTGCACTGGCCGCTAATTTTAGAAATGGCCTTTCTGAAGCCATTAAGAATGTTATGGTGGGTTTTCCCATTCCCACAGGTCTGAATGATACTATGGCACTGGCTATTCAAATTGACCGGCGGTTGCGGGAGCGCAAAACCGCAAATTCCCTCATGGTGTTGTCTGAACAGACACCTGATGTGATGCAATGTGATAGAAAAACCGCAAATTCCCTCATGGTGTTGTCTGAACAGACACCTAATTCGGTGCAATGTGATAGAAAAACCGCAAATTCCCTCATGGTGTTGTCTGAACAGACACCTGATTTAATGCAATGTGATAGAATCCTGACTAGAAATGAGCGGAAAATTCATAGACGCCGGAATGGCTTGTGCTACTACTGTGGTGATTCTACACATGTTATCTCAGCATGCTCTAAACGTATAGCTAAGGTTGTTAGTCCTGTCACCGTTGGTAATTTGCAACCTACATTTATTCTGTCTGTAACTTTGATTTGCTCACTGTCATCTTATCCTGTCATGGCGTTTGTAGATTCAGGTGCTGCCCTGAGTCTCATGGATCTCTCATTTGCTAAGCGCTGTGGTTTTACTCTTGAACCATTAGAAAATCCTATTCCTCTTAGGGGTATTGATGCTACACCATTGGCAGCAAATAAACCGCAGTATTGGACACAGGTTACCATGTGCATGACTCCTGAACACCGCGAGGTGATACGTTTCCTGGTTTTACATAAAATGCATGATTTGGTTGTTTTAGGGCTGCCATGGTTACAGACCCATAATCCAGTCCTGGACTGGAAGGCTATGTCAGTCTCAAGTTGGGGCTGTCGTGGTATTCATGGGGATTCCCTGCCTGTGTCTATTGCTTCCTCTACGCCTTCGGAAGTTCCGGAGTATTTGTCTGATTATCAGGATGTCTTCAGTGAGTCTGAGTCCAGTGCACTGCCTCCTCATAGGGACTGTGACTGTGCTATAGATTTGATCCCAGGCAGTAAATTTCCTAAGGGAAGACTGTTTAATCTGTCGGTACCTGAACATACCGCTATGCGTTCATATATCAAGGAGTCTCTGGAGAAAGGACATATTCGTCCGTCTTCTTCCCCTCTTGGTGCGGGATTCTTTTTTGTGGCAAAAAAGGACGGATCTTTGAGACCTTGTATTGATTATCGGCTTTTAAATAAGATCACTGTCAAGTTTCAGTATCCTTTACCGCTGTTGTCTGACTTGTTTGCCCGGATTAAGGGTGCCAAGTGGTTCACCAAGATAGACCTTCGTGGTGCGTACAACCTTGTGCGCATTAAGCAAGGTGGATGCTTCGGAGATTGGGGCAGGGGCCGTTTTGTCGCAGAGAGGCCCTGGTTGCTCTGTTATGAAACCTTGTGCCTTTTTCTCTAGGAAGTTTTCGCCTGCCGAGCGAAATTATGATGTGGGCAATCGGGAGTTGTTGGCCATGAAATGGGCATTTGAGGAGTGGCGTCATTGGCTCGAGGGTGCTAAGCATCGTGTGGTGGTCTTGACTGATCACAAAAATCTGATGTATCTCGAGTCTGCTAAACGCCTTAATCCGAGACAGGCCCGCTGGTCATTGTTTTTCTCCCGCTTTGATTTTATTGTCTCGTATTTACCAGGTTCAAAGAATGTGAAGGCCGATGCTCTTTCTAGGAGCTTTGTGCCTGATGCTCCTGGAGTCGCTGATCCTGTTGGTATTCTTAAAGATGGAGTTATCTTGTCAGCTATTTCTCCGGATCTGCGACGTGTGTTGCAGAGATTTCAGGCTGATAGGCCTGAGTCTTGTCCACCTGACAGACTGTTTGTCCCGGATAAGTGGACCAGCAGAGTCATTTCCGAGGTTCATTCCTCGGTGTTGGCAGGTCACCCGGGAATTTTTGGCACCAGAGATCTGGTGGCCAGGTCCTTTTGGTGGCCTTCCTTGTCAAGGGATGTGCGGTCATTTGTGCAGTCCTGTGGGACTTGTGCTCGAGCTAAGCCTTGCTGTTCTCGTGCCAGCGGTTTGCTCTTGCCCTTGCCTGTCCCGAAGAGACCTTGGACACATATCTCCATGGATTTCATTTCTGATCTTCCGCTATCTCAGGGCATGTCCGTTATCTGGGTGATATGTGATCGCTTTTCCAAGATGGTCCATTTGGTTCCTTTGCCTAAGCTGCCTTCCTCTTCCGATCTGGTTCCTGTGTTTTTCCAGAACGTGGTTCGTTTGCACGGCATCCCTGAGAATATTGTGTCAGACAGAGGATCCCAGTTCGTTTCCAGGTTCTGGCGATCCTTTTGTAGTAGGATGGGCATTGATTTGTCGTTTTCATCTGCTTTCCATCCTCAGACTAATGGACAGACGGAGCGAACTAATCAGACTTTGGAGGCTTATTTGAGGTGTTTTGTCTCTGCTGATCAGGACGATTGGGTGACATTCTTGCCGTTGGCTGAGTTTGCCCTTAATAATCGGGCTAGTTCCGCCACCTTGGTTTCGCCTTTTTTCTGCAACTCTGGTTTCCATCCTCGTTTTTCTTCGGGTCATGTGGAGCCTTCTGACTGTCCTGGGGTGGATTCTGTGGTGGATAGGTTGCAGCAGATCTGGAATCATGTGGTGGACAACTTGAAGTTGTCACAGGAGAAGGCTCAGCACTTTGCCAACCGCCGCCGCGGTGTGGGTCCCCGACTACGCGTTGGGGATTTGGTATGGCTTTCTTCCCGCTTTGTTCCTATGAAGGTCTCCTCTCCCAAATTTAAACCTCGTTTTATTGGGCCTTACAAGATATTGGAAATCCTTAATCCTGTATCTTTTCGTCTGGATCTTCCTGTGTCGTTTGCTATTCACAATGTATTTCATAGGTCCTTGTTGCGGCGGTACATTGTGCCTGTAGTTCCTTCTGCTGAGCCTCCTGCTCCGGTGTTGGTTGAGGGCGAGTTGGAGTACGTGGTGGAGAAGATCTTGGATTCTCGCCTCTCCAGGTGGAGGCTTCAGTACCTGGTCAAGTGGAAGGGCTATGGTCAGGAGGATAATTCCTGGGTGGTCGCCTCTGATGTTCATGCGGCCGATTTAGTTCGTGCCTTTCATGCCGCTCATCCTGATCGCCCTGGTGGTCGTGGTGAGGGTTCGGTGACCCCTCACTAAGGGGGGGGTACTGTTGTGAATTTGCTTTTTGCTCCCTCTAGTGGTTACTAGTTTTTTGACTCTGGTTTTTCTGTCATTCCTTTTATCCGCACCTGGGTCGTTAGTTAGGGGTGTTGCTATATAAGCTCCCTGGACCTTCAGTTCTATGCCTGGCAACGTAGTTATCAGAGCTAGTCGGCTGTGCTCTTGTCTACTGATCCTGGTTCCAGTTATATCAGCTAAGTCTGCCTTTTGCTTTTTGCTATTTGTTTTGGTTTTGTATTTTTGTCCAGCTTGTTCCAAATCTATATCCTGACCTTTGCTGGAAGCTCTAGGGGGCTGGTGTTCTCCCCCCGGACCGTTAGACGGTTCGGGGGTTCTTGAATTTCCAGTGTGGATTTTGATAGGGTTTTTGTTGACCATATAAGTTACCTTTCTTTATTCTGCTATTAGTAAGCGGGCCTCTCTGTGCTAAACCTGGTTCATTTCTGTGTTTGTCATTTCCTCTTACCTCACCGTCATTATTTGTGGGGGGCTTCTATCCAGCTTTGGGGTTCCCTTCTCTGGAGGCAAGAAAGGTCTTTGTTTTCCTCTACTAGGGGTAGCTAGATTCTCCGGCTGGCGCGTGTCATCTAGAATCAACGTAGGAATGATCCCCGGCTACTTCTAGTGTTGGCGTTAGGAGTAGATATATGGTCAACCCAGTTACCACTGCCCTATGAGCTGGATTTTTGTATTCTGCCGACTTCCACGTTCCTCTGAGACCCTCGCCATTGGGGTCATAACACTTTTGCCTTGCAGCGCTGTTCACAGCTGTCTGCAAGGTCTGTGTGTGTGTGACTGCAGCTCACTCTGTAGTCTGTCCGCAGCCACAGCCGGTTGTAGTCAGCTCAGGGTGCGTCACTGCCTCATACTGTTCAATCCATTGTCCTTTTTTGCAATTAGTGCAGCCTGCTGCACATTTTTTTCAAATTTATCCTATTAGTGGCTTTCCATCCATATCCTGCTAGATTGTGGAAAAACACTATATAGGATTACATAGAGGAGCTTTTTTTGGCCTTGCAGCGCCGTTTACGGCTGTCTGCATGGTCTGTGTGTGAGTGCAGCTCGCTCTGTAGTCTGTTCTGCCGCCACAGCTGGTTATAGTCAGCTCAGGGTGCGTCACTGCCTCATACCATTCCATTGTCCGTTTTTGCAATTAGTGCAGCCTGCTGCACATTTTTTCTAATTTATCCTATTAGTGGCTTTCCATCCGTATCCTGCTAGATTGTGGAAAAACACTATATAGGATTACATAGAGGAGCTTTTTTTGGCCTTGCAGCGCAGCTAACGTCTGTCTGCATGGTCTGTGTGTGAGTGCAGCTCGCTCTGTAGTCTGTCCGCAACCACAGCCAGTTGTAGTCACCTCAGGGTGCGTCACTGCCTCATACCGTTCCATTGTCCTTTTTAGCAATTAGTGCAGCCTGCTGCACATTTTTTTCAAATGTATCCTATTAGTGGCTTTCCATCCGTTTCCTGCTAGATTGTGGAAAAACACTATATAGGATTACATAGAGGAGCTTTTTTTGGCCTTGCAGCGCTGTTTATGGCTGTCTGCACGGTCTGTGTGTGAGTGCAGATCGTTCTGTAGTCTGTTCTGCCGCCACAGCCGGTTGTAGTCAGCTCAGGGTGCGTCACTGCCTCATACCGTTCCATTGTCCGTTTTTACAATTAGTGCAGCCTGCTGCACATTTTTTCAAATGTATCCTATTAGTGGCTTTCCATCCGTATCCTGCTAGATTGTGGAAAAACACTATGCAGGATTACATAGAGGAGCTTTTTTTGGCCTTGCAGCGCTGTTTACAGCTGTCTGCACGGTCTGTGTGTGAGTGAAGCTCGCTCTGTAGTCTGTTCTGCCGCCACAGCCGGTTGTAGTCAGCTCAGGGTGCATCACTGCCTCATACCGTTCCATTGTCAGTTTTTGCAATTAGTGCAGCTTGCTGCACATTTTTTCAAATGTATCCTATTAGTGGCTTTCCATCCGTATCCTGCTAGATTGTGGAAAAACACTATATAGGATTACATAGAGGAGCTTTTTTTGGCCTTGCAGTGCAGTTAACGGCTGTCTGCATGGTCTGTGTGTGAGTGCAGCTCACTCTGTAGTCTGTCCGCAACCACAGCCAGTTGTAGTCACCTCAGGGTGCGTCACTGCCTCATACCATTCCATTGTCCTTTTTAGCAATTAGTGCAGCCTGCTGCACATTTTTTTCAAATGTATCCTATTAGTGGCTTTCCATCCGTTTCCTGCTAGATTGTGGAAAAACACTATATAGGATTACATAGAGGAGCTTTTTTTTTGGCCTTGCAGCGCTGTTTACAGCTGTCTGCACGGTCTGTGTGTGAGTGAAGCTCGCTCCGTAGTCTGTTCTGCCGCCACAGCCGGTTGTAGTCAGCTCAGGGTGCATCACTGACTCATACCGTTCCATTGTCTGTTTTTGCAATTAGTGCAGCCTGCTGCACATTTTTTCAAATTTATCCTATTAGTGGCTTTCCATCCGTATCCTGCTAGATTGTGGAAAAACACTATATAGGATTACATAGAGGAGCTTTTTTTGGCCTTGCAGCACCTTTTACGGCTGTCTGCATGGTCTGTGTGTGAGTGCAGCTCACTCTGTAGTCTGTTCTGCGGAAAAAACAAAAGGTTTATAAAGTTCACCAAACACTACACTTTAGAGTTGTGTAGGCCACATTAGCTCATATTAAAGTCTAGTCTACACTTTAGAAAATTAGTGTTTCTTATACCTGTTAGGAGCTGTTCAGGAATAAGCACACTAAGCCCTTCGTACTTTTCTGCCTATCTTTATCAGTCTACCGAGATGAAGAAGGCAGGGAGTAAGGCACGTGGGCATGGGCGTGGAGCAGGGAGAGGACGTGGGGATTCTGTGCCTGCTGCGGGCACCGGTGAATCATCATCCCCCAGTTTTAGCAGGGAGCAGTCCTTCATGCGCAGCTTTGTAGGAGCTCGCCGTGCCCCGCTGCTGCGGGACGAACAAATTGAAGCCATTGTCGGATGGATGGCAGCTAACACATCGACTTCAATTAGTGCCACATCCTCTCAGGCACAGAGCACTGAAGAGCACCCATCTGTCTCTTCACCACCTGCCAAATTGCCCAGGCAGTCAGAGAGCCCAGGACAGGAGCCATCTCTACTTCTGTTCTCTGAATCTCTTGGCTTGGAAAGAGGGGGCCAGCCAAGCAGCATTGGGGAAATGGAAGAAGAGGCAGTATGCAGTGATGCCCAACAGCTTTGTCTCTCTGACTCTGAAGAGACGGGTGGGCCAGTGCCTTCGGTCAGCACACCTCAGTACGCATCTGATGATGAGACTCAGGTGCCACTTTCAGGTGCGTACTGTGCTGCCGAGACTACCCCAGAGAAGCAGTTGGTGGAAGAGGGGAGTGTAGATAATGAGGTCCTTGACCCATCATGGCGTGAGGTACAGGAAGGTGGTGGGAGCAGCTCTGAGAAAGAGATTCCCCGAACGGGCCAAAGAGGGAGAGGGAGGGGGAAGACTGCGGTTCCTGTAGGCTCCACTTCAGCACCCGTTAGGAGCATGCCTCTTCCAAAAGCCAAAACGGGCGCTCCCAAGACTTGCAGTGTCTGGTCCTTTTTTGACACAGTTGCAGATGACATTTGCTTTGTCAAATGCAAGGTGTGTCATCAGAAAGTCAAAAGAGGGAAAAGTGTCAGCTACCTCAATACCACAAATATGTGGAAACATGTGCGGACCAAGCACGCGGTGGAGTTACAAAAACACACTGAAGACCTAGGCCAACCAATAGCGGCACCTACCACCTCTTCAGCTCGTGTTGTTGCCTCTTCCTGCAGCTCACACACAGCTGGTTCGGCTTCCTCACAGGATCGCCATGGAAGAACCTCTGACACTGTTGTCCACAGACCCAGTGTAATTCCACCCACAGCACCACATTCCCAGTCATCCTCACACTCCCAGCCCAGTCTACAGCCATCGGTAGCACAGGCATGGGAGAAAAGGCGGCCATTCTCGGCAAACCACCCCCGAGCACAGGCTCTGAATACTGGCATTGCAAAACTACTGTCCCTTGAAATGCTGTCATTCAGGCTGGTGGAGACTGACAGCTTCTGTAACTTTATGGCATTGGAAATCCCACAATACAATGTGCCCAGCCGCTTTTATTTCAGCAGGCAAGCCGTCCCTGCCCTGCACAAGCATGTGGAGGGACACATAAAACACGCGCTACTGAACACCATCAGTAGCAAGGTCCACCTCACCACCGATGCGTGAACCAGTCACCATGGACAGGGGCGATACTTATCCCTCACTGCCCATTGGGTTAATGTTGTTGAGCTGGGTACAGATCGTGCGAGTGGCGCAGGACGTGTTCTGCCAACTCCAAGGATTGCAGGAATCCAGTCTGTACGCATTAACTCCTCCTCATACTCAAGTTCCTCAGAATCAGCGCTGCAGGAGCCGTCACAGTCCACCTCCAAATGGACCCGTGAACGTTTACCTGTTACGACCGATATGAGCACAGTCGTGGCCAAACGTCAACAGGCCGTATTGAAATTAATTTCTTTGGGGAATCGAAGCCACACAGCACAGGAGCTCTGGAATGCCATCAAGCAGGAGAGCGACATGTGGTTTGTGCCAGCGAATCTCCAGCCAGGCATGGTAGTGTGTGACAATGGCCGAAATCTGGTGGCAGCTCTGGGCCTAGGCAACCTCACTCACATCCCATGTCTGGCACATGTGCTCAACTTGGTCGTGCAGAGTTTTTTGAGGGACTATCCGGATCTTGATGCACTGCTGCACAAGGTCCGCCTAGAGTGTGCTTACTTGCGGCGTTCCAGCATGGCAAGATCGTGCATTGCAGCTCTGCAGCGCCGATTCCGCCTTCCGGAACATCGCATCATATGTGACCTACCCACCAGGTGGAATTCCACGTTACATATGTTGGAGCGGTTGTGTGAGCAGCAGCAAGCAGTAATGGAGTACCAGCTGCATCAGACGCCAAAAAGTTGCACTGCGCGCCGTTCAGACTTCACAACCACTGAGTGGGCCACTATGAAGGACGTCTGCCAGGTTTTGCATTCCTTCGATGATTCCATGCGGATGGCGAGTGCAGATGATGCACTAGTCAGCATGACTGTCCCCCTTATCTGCCTGCTTCAACAAACACTGCAAGCGCTAAGGGATGATGTTGTGGAAGAGGTGGAGGATGAGGAGTCACCAATTCCATCAGCTTCTGGACAGTCAGCGCTACGTGGTTCCTCACAAAGGCCTAGGCAGGGGACACTTTGTGAGGAGGATGAGGAGGAGTAAATGGAGGAGGAAGACATCGGTCCAGAGGAGGGAGTTACCCATTCTCCAGTAGTCAGTGTGTAGAGCGAGGGTGGGGTGGTGCAGAGCAGGCAGAGATCACGCCTCAAGCAGGGGACAGCGTTTCTTGGCCAGTTGGCAGTCTGCAGCACATGGTTGATTACATGCTGCAGTGCCTGAGAAACGACCGCCGCATCGCCCACATTCTCCACACGGCTGATTATTGGGTGTACACCCTCCTAGATCCTCGCTACCGGGACAACTTACAAAGCCTCATAACAGCGTTGAACCGGGAGCGTAAAATGCGGGAGTACCAAGACACACTGGTGAATTCCATCATCTTCTCCAGTCCAACTGAGAGCAGTGCTGCTAGTGCTTTACAAAGCAGCTCAGTGCGTCGAGGCAGTGGAGGAAGCTCTGCACAAAGAGGGAGCAGAAGCAGTGCCTCAGCACAAGGCAAGACCAGTATGGCCCAACTGTGGCACAGTTTTGTGTGCCCGCCACCAATGTCTACACCATCACAGGCAGCTCCAGCCAGCAGGAGGCAACGTTTCCGTCAGATGGTGACAGACTACATGTCTTGCCCTCTCAGTGTACTCCCAGACGGCTCTTCCACCTTCAAGTTTTGGGTCTCTAAGCTGGATACATGGCCAGAGCTTAGCCACTATGCGTTGGAGGTGCTGGCTTGCCCTGCTGCTAGTGTATTATCGGAACGTGTCTTTAGTGCCGCAGGTGGTGTACTAGCAGACCGTCGCATGTGACTATCCTCCGATAATGTTGACCGGCTTACTTTTCTGAAAATGAACAAGGCCTGGATCTCGCAGGAATTTGCCACTCCTCTTCCAGATTAAATAATTGGTTGGCAACAGTATCCAGGTCTCCTGTTGTGTTCATGTTTCTACCACCTGAACTGCAATCCCTGGGCTCCAACACCGCTAGCTGCTGCCCAGAAGTGCCATCTGCACAGTCAACACATGACCCAGTGTTATAGGGTTTCAGTAACGTCAGCTGCTCCCCTGCTGTGTATCCGGCAATGTGTCCTGCGAACGCCACGCTGACAATACAACAGATATTAAAGAGAACCTGTCCCCTCCCCCCAGGCATTTATATCTGAAAGAGCCATCTTGTGCAGCAGTAATGATGCCCAAGAAAAAGGTGGCTCTTTTAGTTATGCTCCTTGCACACGCTGAACTTAACACTTATAAAATGTGTCCCCTCATACCGTGAAACCATCCTGGAGGTGGGACTTTCCTTCATAATGAGACGCAACACAGCCGTCAATCCTACCCACTTGGCGCCGTGCGCCGCCTCCTCAGCGTTGTTTGAATCTGTCCCGGAGCCTGCGCTGTTATGTTCAACCTTGGGCATGCGCAGTTAGCGCTGTCCGTCTTCTGACATCATTTGGTGTCAGGCTGACTGTGCCTGTGCGGCCGCGCTGCCCGAAAACCCGCCTCGCAATGTCTTCTGATTTAATCCCACTGCGGGCCTGGGATTCATGGCCTTGCGCAGTGCATACCTTCGCCTCTCAGTCATCTCCTTCCGCCTTCTTCAGACTGTGCGGCATCAGTTGATCCCTAATCTCATGCCACGGCTGTGACGCCGCACAGTCTGAAGAAGGCGGAAGGAGATGAGTGAAAGGCGAAGATATGCACTGTGCATGCCCATGAATCCCAGGCCCGCAGTGTGTTTCGTTCAGTGTGTGCAAGGAGCATAATTAAAAGAGCCACCTTTTCCTTGTGCAGCATTACTGCTGCACAAGATGGCTCTTCTAGTTACTAACTGCCTCGAGTGCAGGCTTCGGCCTACACTCTGCTCCTCCTGCTGACCCTGGGCTCCAACACCACCAGTTGCTGCTCGGAAGTGCTGTTTGCACAGTCAACAGTTGCTCCTCTGTTATTGGGTTTCAGTAACATCAGCTGATCCCCAGCTGTGTATCCGGCAATGTGTCCTGCGACTGCTACGCTGACACAACAACAGATATTAAACTGCCTCGAGTGAAGGCTTCGGCCTACACTTTGCTCCTCCTGCTGACCCTGGGCTCCAACACCGCTAGTTGCTGCTCGGAAGTGCTGTTTGCACAGTCAACAGTTGCTCCTCTGTTATTGGGTTTCAGTAACGTCAGCTGATTCCCAGCTGTATATCCGGCAATGTGTCCTGCGACTGCCACGCTGACACAACAACAGATATTAAACTGCCTCGAGTGCAGGCTTCGGCCTACACTCTGCTCCTCCTGCTGACCCTGGGCTCCAACACCGCCAGTTGCTGCTCGGAAGTGCTGTTTACACAGTCAACAGTTGCTCCTCTGCTATTGGGTTTCAGTAACGTCAGCTGATCCCCAGCTGTGTATCCGGCAATGTGTCCTGCGACCGCCACGCTGACACAACAACAGATATTAAACTGCCTCGAGTGCAGGCTTTGGCCTACACTCTGCTCCTCCTGCTGACCCTGGGCTCCAACACTGCTAGTTGCTGCTCGGAAGTGCTGTCAGCACAGAAAAAAACACTCGCTCCTGTGTTAGTGGGGTTCAGTAACGCCAGCTGTGCCCCTGCTGTGTTGTGGAAATAACTCTACCCTGCTCCTCCTGCTGTCCCTGGGCTCCAACACCGCTAGTTGCTGATCAAAAGTGTCTTTGGCACAGGTACTCCCTCCTGCCAAGCCCGGTTACAGCACGCCAGCTGTTTCCGGGTAGTGTCAAGGTCACTTGGCCTCCAATACGTTGTCCTGTCGGGTTGAGGTCGGGTTAGCCGACTCCACGGTGCCTGCAGTTTAGGTGCTTCCTATGTGGGCTGTGGGAACTGGCAATCAAGGTTGGTTCCGTAGTGCCAATAGGACAAGTTCCCCCTGTTGGACTGTGGATTTTCGGTAACCACGGCCTAGAAACTTTTGTTTTTCCTGTGGACCTTCTGCCTATCTGAGTTCCAGCACCATTAGCTGGTTCTTAGGAAGACAATCTTGAATAGGTTCCCCTGGTTCCAGTACCGTCAGCTGGTTCCGGGCAGAGCCTTTGGCTTAGGTGCCTCCTTCTGGGTATCCGAGTTACACCAATGTCAGGTGGTCCTTGGTAGTGCTTTCTGGCACGGGTACCTCCTGCTTAGTAACCGGGTTCCAGTAACGTCAGCTGGTCCTCGGTAGTTCCATTGGCTCTTGTACCTTCGGCTACCCATCCGGGTTCCAGTTCCGTCAGCTGGTTCTCGGCAGTGTCTTTTGCTCTTGTACCTTCTGCTCCCCATCCTGGTTCCAGTACCGTCAGCTGGTTCCGGGCAGAGCCTTTGGCTTAGGTGCCTCCTTCTGGGTATCCGAGTTCCACCAACGTCAGGTGGTCCTTGGTAGTGCTTTCTGGCACGGGTACCTCCTGCTTAGTAACCGGGTTCCAGTACCGTCAGCTGGTCCTCGGTAGTTCCATTGGCTCTTGGACCTTCGGGTAGCCATCCGGGTTCCAGTACCGTCAGCTGGTTCTCGGCATTTCCTCAGCCTTCTTGTACCTTCTGCTACATTTCCAAGTTCAAGACCCTAAAGATGACGACCCTGAAGACCACCCCTAAGATGACGACGACCCCAGAGACGATGACCCTGAAGACCACCCCAAAGACGACGATGACCCCGGAGACGACGACCCTGGAGACGACGACCCTGGAGACGACGACCCTGAAGACCGAGAAGCAGAAGAACAAGAAGCTGCAGAACAAAGAGCAGAAGAACATTAAGCATAAGACTAAACATCAGAGCAAAATATATTATCTAAATTATAAGCAGAAGAAGACTAAGCAGTGTATGGGGGTGAGTCCGTTCCTCCTCGTGGTGCCCCTGGAAAAAGCCTGCTGCTGCAGGCCTAACTGAACGCGGACAAATCCTGTTGTAACTCTTTTATGACAGGCAGAACGGAAGGTGTAATCTTCAAACTTTTATAGATAACAACTACAGGAATGCCTGTCACAAATAAGAATATGATGAAGAAGTAGAATATGAATAAGAATAATAGTTGCATAAAAGAATATGAAGCATGTAGCCAAAAAGAATAATAGGTAGAAGATGAAGAAGAAGATGAATAAGGTGAAGAAGAAGTTGATGTAAAAGATGCTGCTGCTGAGGATGATGAAGAAGAAAGTGTCGGAGAAGTAAAAAAGAAGGTGAAAAGCATGGAATTAGTGAAACATCAATATCTGACAAAATATAAAAAATCTTAACATAGTCAATATCTTTGTAACTCCGAACGTCTTAAAAAAAAACCTTAATTCCTGCTATTCCATTTGATTGGGCTAAACCTCTATGCCTTTAATGTCTCCTCCACCTCCCCCAATACATCCTACATTATTCTTAGTTGTTTTCCTTCATGTAGAATGAACCTACAAGGAAAGAAAGGGTTTATTTTAATTCAGATATTTTGGTCCCATTGACTTGCCTTGGTATCGGCGATATCCTTTTTGAATATCGGCCGATCCAATCCGATACGGATACTTTTGGATATCGGAAGGTATCGCTCAACACTAATAGTAACTGACCCAAGCTGGCAGAAGAACATGCAGAGCGAGGACAGCAGCACACAGAGGAAGGGAGGCATTGCACCCCAACAGGCAGGAAGAAGCAGTGTGGTGGCCACAGATAGAAGACGGGCAACCGTTCCCCGTAACACCAACACTACTGAAGTTGCCAGTACAAGTGTTAGGTCATCCCGAGTCTGGTTATTTTTTAAAGACTCTGTCGATAACCCCAAACAGGTCATTTGCACTACCTGCCATGCCCGCATCAGCAGAGGTAGCAAACTACCAGCCTGACCACCACCAGCATCATCAGGCACATGGCAGCAAAGCACCCGTCTTTGTGGGCTGAACCCCAGGGTCCAGGAACACTATCTATGGGTGACACCACTGCTTCTTCCGCTCTTGTGAGTGGAAGGCAATCCCCTGTCCATGGTGCTTGCAAAGATGCCTTCTGCCCTGCACCTGTCGTTGCACACACTCACTTAGCACCATCATCAAGCACGTCCATGTCCTTGTCCCAGCACAGCGTTCAGTTGTCCATACTCCAGTCCTTGAAACGCAAGCGGAAATACGCTGCCAACGCCCCACAGGCCACCCTACTAAATTCACACATTTCTCATCTGCTTGCGCTTGAAATGTTGCCTTTTAGGCTCTTGGAGACAGAAGCTTTCCAAAACCTGATGGTGGTGGCCGTCCCAAGGTACTCGGTCCTCAGCAGCCACTATTTATTCCGGTGTTTGCAGCTTCCAGCTCATCGACTGGTGTGTGATTTCCTCACGCTTTTGAACTCTACACTGCAAATGTTGGAAAGGATTTGTGAGAAGAGGGATGACCACCATCACCAAGGCCATCGGTATTCAGTTCAGACTCCACACATAAGACCTCAAGAGTGGACATGGATATCAGACATATGTACCATCCACCAAAACTTTGAGGAGTCCACCAAGATGGTGAGCGGCAATGACGCTTCTCTGTGATTTGAAACGCTCTCTGGTCACAATCAAAGAGGATGCATTGCAGGTGGAGCATGATGAGATGGAGCAAGGAACCATACAGGGTGATTACACACAGCCCAGCCTCATGTCATCCCAATGTGAATTGGTTGACAATGAGGAAGAGGAGGAGGAAGAAGAACGGGAGCTACTTCATGCACTATAGACGATACTACAAGCATAACTGTCATACCGCCTGTTCAGTGTGGATGGCCTGAGAACAGGGAGGAGGAGGAGAGCATGGTCAGTAGTCCTCTTGGTGAGGACACGGAAGTCTTGCCTGGTAGTAGTCTGGCATCCATGGCTGACTTTATGTTGCGCTGCCTTTCCTGTGGCCCTCGTATTCTCAATATTTTGGGTGACAGTCATTACTGGATGGTGACTCTTCTAGACCCACTCTACAAGGACAACTTTCAATCTCTTCTTCCAGAGGCAGACAGGTCTACTAAAATGGGGCAGTACCAGAAGGCACTTGTTGCGAAAATTCCCATCTGAAAACACTGGTGGCAAAGGTCACAGTTCATTGGACAACCAAGGAGTACAGGGAACAGAGACACAACTCCAATCCAGCAGAGGCAGGGGAACACTGGCAAAGTTTGGGGACAGTTTTCTCAGACCCTCCCATCGCCCTGGCCCTGAGGAGTGGGGTACTGCCACAAGGAGTGCAAAGTTTTGGAAGATGCTGAGGGAGTACCTTGCTGACCGTACCAACATCCACTGTGATTCCTCTGTGCCTTCTAATTATTGGGTATCCAAGCTGGACATGTGGCATGAACTGGCTCTCCTCTCCTTGGAGGTCCTGGCCTGCCCTGCCACTAGTGTTTTGTCAGAGCAGGTATTTAGTGCTGCTGGTGGAATTATAACTGATAAGTGCATCCGCCTGTCAACTGAAAATGCTGACAGACTGACTCTTATAAAAATGAACAAGGGCTGGATTGGGCCAGCCTTCTCTACACCACCGAATGATAACAGCGAAACATAACCTCAAATCTAGTGTCATTTTTTGGGAGGTATATTCCTATGCACCTCTTCACACCCACACATGGGTATACACTTCCTGATTTTGGCTATTTGCAGTTATCCTCCTCCTTCTCCTCATCCTTATTATCCACCACCAGGAGATCACCATGGTGACCGTGATCCGTGATGCAACAGCCACGTTATTGTGTTAAAGGGTGTTTTTGATGCATGTAAAAAAATGTTTACACAGTATGTTGATGTGTACCCCCAGGGGGAAATGTTTGTCAGCCCA
This sequence comes from Ranitomeya variabilis, assembly GCF_051348905.1. Classification (NCBI taxonomy): domain Eukaryota; kingdom Metazoa; phylum Chordata; class Amphibia; order Anura; family Dendrobatidae; genus Ranitomeya; species Ranitomeya variabilis. Next base: position 636,657,116 of record NC_135232.1, read on the forward strand.
TAAACGTAGTGCATGGGCATTACAAGTATAGGAGACCTGCTCCTTTATATTGGGAAAACATTTCTAGGAGGCCATCCTCAACGTCTCTTCCGACACCACCACTAGATCACCAGGTGAACGTGTTCCGTGATGCAACAGCCACGTTATTGTTTTCAAGGGTGTTTATGATGCCAGTAAAAAAATGTTTACACAGTATGTTGATGTGTACCCCCAGGGGGAAATGTTTGTCATCCCATAAACTTCCTGCATGTGCATTACAAGTATAGGAGACCCACTCCTTTAAATTGGGAAAATATTTTTAGGAGGCTCTCCTCCACATCTCTTCCAAGGAATATTGGGGTACATCCAAATTTTGAGCAGGCCTTGCATTCACTTCATGGGCAAACTTTCTGGGAGTAAAAAATCGTAATAATGGGAACTTTGGTTCAAAGGGTTATTGGGGTGCGTGTAACTTTGGGACAGGGCAGACCTTGCATTCAATGCACCAATGCATAGGCTATCAGTATGGCAGTAGCAAATTATTAATAATGCAAACTTTGGTTTCATGTGGCCATCCAGTATGTCGGTTCAAAGGGTTATAGGGTTGTGTTAAACTTTGGGGCAGGCCTTGCATTCACTTCATGGGCAAACTTTCTGGGAGTAAACAAAAATATAATAATGGGAACTTTGGTTTTCTTGTGTCCAACAAGTACATTGGTTCAAAGGGCTATTGGGGTGCGTGTAACTTTGGGGCATGGCAGGCCTTGCATTCATTGCTTAGGCTATCAGTATGGCAGTACCAAATAAATAAGAATGTGAACTTTGGTTTCATGTGGCTATCCAGGACGGCTGTTCAATGGGTTATTGGGGTGCGTCCAAATTTGGGGCAGGCCTTGCATTCAATATATAGGCAATAATAGTATAGGAGACACACTGCTTAATAATGGGAGCAACAAAGCATAGCCGGCTGATGGCTCTCTAAGAATAGTGAGGACCAACTGCTGTCCCTTTAAGAATATTAAAGTCCACCTGATGGCCCTCCTCCTTCCACAGTCTCTCCTTCATAAATTAAACATGATGTGTCTGATGATGTATATTACACACAACATGGCCAGCTAAAGTTGTAAAATGTTAAAATGACATTTCCCAGTGAATGCATTTGTCTTGGTTGAAAGCAATGCTCAAGTTGAAAAACGCATCAAAAGCGCTACGTGTGAATATAGCCCAAGTGGTGGTGGTACATTTTTTTGGGGGGGTCTTTATTTTGCTTTACATACCCATCACTACTTTTGCCCATCACTTACCATACCACGAAATCCTCAGGACTCGTAAGCACATGGTATCCTCTTCTACCAGGAATGCTTCTGCCTTCAGTTTATCAGAATTTGCAATATTACACAGAAAATCTAATACAATTAGCATATCACATCACACAAAGCGTGGCAACCCAACTCCTCAGCTTTGGTGCCCAGGGTACGATTTTTCGCACACCTCTTATGACATATAGCCTCAGACATCAAATTTTCACGAATGAGTGCTATCCTATGATAGTACTGTAACACCCCAGGTAACCGGTTGTTACAGTGGTATTGCCGTCCTCTCGGGGAGGGTGATGCCATGCTTGGAAGTGAAGAAGGATCCCTTTAACAGGTAACCAGTACATGCAACACTGTTCTGACTCTAGGCCAGAAGTGGGAGCTCGAAACCCGGTTTCAGGGGAACTTCCCTATATATTCTGGATGGAGGAGGAGAGTGCAGTCTGTGAAAGGAGTCTGTGAGAGTTCAGTCTGTCAGAGGGACAGAGGAGAGAGGAAAGCTGGGGCCGTGCAGACAAGTGGTTCTGCAGCTCCTGGAAGGAGAGAGAAGAGAGAAGTCTGTAGGAGACTGTAAAGGGGAAGAGAAGCACAGGAGAATAAAGAGCTGGAGGGAAGCTGTGACTGAGCTTCCTCCATGCTGAAGCACAGAATTCTGGTAGCTGGAAGACCGAGGTTGTGGGGGTAATTCTATACCCACGGCAGAAACCGGCGGACAGGAGATTGCAGGTCGCCTGTCCACCATCAACACCCGAAGGCACAGTATCACATAAAGCCCAGAGAGACACTTGTAAAAAGGCTTGAGTTACCTGCCATGCGGGTATTGTCCTACCAATAAGGGGGACAGAGAGAAAGTGAGGACCTTGTGTGAGGCCTAAGACAGCAAGAGACTACAACACAATGCAGAGAGGAAGGCTTCCAACCCCACCTGGCTAGGGGGATTCCAGAATCGCTTTCAAGCTGGCCGGACCACACCAGTACCTGGGATCCGTACCCTGGACTGTTGCTGCATCACACCAGTAAAAAGGTAAAGAGACTGCAACCTTGTGTCCTCTAGTTCTTTCTGGCACTACACCATCTTTATCTACTACACCGGGAGCCCTGGGGACCCAGCTTCACCTGTGGGAAGCCATACCATCCCTGCTGCCATAACATAACACTAGTGGACCCCTTTAAGCAGCGTCGGTCATCCCTGACCAAATATCACAGGTGGCATCACGAACAAACTTTATAAACTTTATTTCCCATATACTTCAAGCCCTTTTATTGAGCGCCCAGGGCCACAGACTGGGTCACTGCCACCATGACCACCGCTTTAATGACAACCGTACCCAGTATCGAGTATCCCTAGGTCCTGGCGTGTGCTCCAGTACATGCTCTTCACGTCAGTGATTTTTTTGCTGACCGAGTGGTCCATGCAAAGTCGTGAGTGTCGGAACAAACGTAGCAATGAAAGTCTATGGGTCCGAGAAAAAAATCTGTCAGAACTCTGACGCCATCTGTGTGTTGTCGGTATTCAGTAAAAGAAGGTGAAAAAAAAAATGTTCTCATCAGTTAAAGAAACTGAGGAAACTCTGAAACTTTGATGAAACTTCTTCCACTTTTCTCATACATCAAGAAAACTGAGGTTTGAGCGAGACCTACGTCTCAAGAAAAAGAATCGCACTTCCTAATGTTATATGAGATCTAATGCTGGAAACCAATATATCAAATGTCCCCTGTGAATGTAAGATTGGTTTGCAACTTATAAGTAATTAGCATATTTCCCAGAGGAGCATTGCGGCTTTAAGTCTCCTCATCTCAGCATGCTTAGCATGTCAATCTCCGCAAGGAGAAACAATACTTCTTGGATATCGGTCTGACGCCTCTCACACAGCGAAACCAGATCTCACACTTTGCACTGTCGAGGGGCATTACCCCGAAAAACAGTGTCTGCAAATTGAGATTCTGGTTTGGCTTTTATCCTAAGTCATGTGACAAGGTTTGTTAAAGGGTTAACATTGACTTGTAGGATTGCTACTTCCAATAGGTGGCACTAGAGTTCTAGTTCTCTTCCTCTCTGAAGAGACAGTTTGCATAATTAGCAACTTATAAGTAGAAAATCAATCATTAATTTATCATACTTTCTTCCTAAAGGTTAACCACACCACTAGCTCTCTTCATTTTTAAGTTTTGGCACAGGGACTAAAAATTGGTGTAATTGCATAAAACATTTGGCGCAGGCATTTAGGAAAATGAAATGGTGCAATTTGCACAAAAAAATGGTGTAAATGTAATCAAATGTCTCCAAAAATCCCTATATTGCATTTCATGGCTGAGGCCTAAAAATAATTTCTTACCTCCGCATCATCAATATCCATAAAGATAGTTGTACTGGAGGGTGATTGTATGAACAAAAATGCCCTGCTACCTGCAAAAATAAATACATAAATAAATAGTGTGTGTGTGTGTGTGTGTGTGTGTGTGTGTGTGTGTGTGTGTGTGTGTGTGTGTGTGTGTGTGTGTGTGTGTGTGTGTGTGTGTGTGTGTGTGTGTGTGTGTGTGTGTGTGTGTGATATGTTCGGTTACATTATTAAAACAAGAAATAAGTAATACAATGCATGTATATATAATGTAGCATAAGCCAGTCCTTAGCTCAGTGAGGGTCCCACATCAGGTAGCCCAGCAATCTATTGTAGAGTGCAGGAACACAATAGCTTCGTACATTGTGTAGTGGCCATTCTTAGGTACTGCAACTCAATATCACAACATAAAAACTACAGAATATGAGTATGATTTGCGCTACATGCAGGCGAAACATATCTTATTTTTGCAGTGGAGTTATGGCTTAAGTAAAAACTAAAATGTTGACGTTTTTATTTTGAAAAGCTGTCTTTAAAGAAAAAGCACACAAACTAAAATGAGTAGAACTGGTTTGAATGTGGGTGTGTGTTCTTTGTGCTGTAGAATCCTTTGTATAGGTTTAGACAACAGTACTGTAGTTTGCACAGTGACCACAAGGTGGCGGACAATGTAGGCATGTAGAGGCTGGAGCGCTATGCAAATCCTTAGCTTTGTCATGGAACTTTGCACATACTTGTGATTCCCACGCTAATTACAACACTTCCTTTAACTCCTTTCATACAGGATGGTATACATATGTTCAGTTTATAGTCATTTGTAGTTTTTAAATAATGATTCAATGATTGCCATATATTAACCCCTTAACCCCCGGGCCATTTTCCGTGCTTGCGTGTTCGTTTTTTGCTCCCCTTATTCCCAGAGCCACAACTTTTTTATTTGTTGGTCAATATGGCCGTGTGAGGGCTTATTTTTTGCGGGACAAGTTGTACTTTTAAACAGCACCTTCGGTGTTACTATGTCACATCCTAGAAAACAGGAAAAAAATTCCATTTGAGGTGAAATTGCAAAAAAAAAGTGCAATTCCACAGGTTGTTTTTTTTACCATGTTCACTAAATGCTAAAACTGACCTGCCATTATGATTCTCCAGGTCATTACAAGTTCATAGACACCTAACATATCTAGGTTCTTTTTTAAGTGGTAAAAAAATCTAAACTTTGGTTGAAAAGGCATCTCCATTTTTCGCGCTGACGTTTTTAATGATACCATTTTGGTGCAGCTACGTTCTTTTGATCGCCCGTTATTGCATTTTATTGCAATGTAGTTGCGACCAAGAAATCGTAATTCTGGCGTTTTTACTTTTTTTCTCATTACGCCGTTTAGCGATAAGGTTAATTCTTTTTTTATTTTGATAGATTTGGTGATTCTGAAAGTGGCGATACCAAATATGTGTATGTTTGATTTTTTTTTTTATTGTTTGATTTTGAATGGGGCGTAAGGGGGGTGATTTGAACTTTTATATATTTTTATTTTTTTTAATATTTTTAAAAACTTTTTTTTACTTTTTGCATGTTTCAATAGTCTCCATGGGAGACCAGAAGTTGCAGTTGTCTGATCAGCTCTTCTACATACAAGCTACGATCAGATCGCCTGTGTGTAGCAGAAATGCTCACTTGCTATGAGTGCCGACCACAAGGTGGCACTCATAGCAATCTGGCTATGACAACCATGGAGGTCTGCTGGAGACCTCTGTTTGTCATGCCAACTCATCAGTGACCCGTGATCACGTGATGGGGTCACAGATGGGTGGGATTTCCAGAGTGCTTCACAGAAGAGCGAGTTAAATGCTGCTGTCAGAGATTGACAGCAGCATTTAACTAGTTAACATCTGCGGGTGGACCGCGATTCCACCCACGCCTGTTAGGGGCACATGTCAGCTGTTCAAAACATCTGACATGTGCCAGGAAAGATGTGGGCTCAGCGCCGGAGCCCATATCAAAGGTAGGGAGTTCAACATGGGCGTATTATTACACCCAACATCGAAAAAGGGTTAAAATAAATCTCATTGCAATCCGTGTTTTTCATGTATAGAACACGTACCCATCATAGACTATGAAGCTGTTCACTCATCTATGGGGTTTGTTTGGTTTGTATTTTCTTTTATGTGGACTGAGTGTCCATGAAAAATAAATGTAAGCCTATCAGTCCTTGATGAAAGTCATCAATGCATGCAATTGCATGGATATGAAAAACATGGACTGAACATGGATGCCATTGTAGTTGTTTTATAGAAGCTTGAAAAACCTCAATTTTTTTGAGTGTTTTTTTTCTTTTGCATACAAGAAAAACTGTTGAAGCTTTAGGGGTTAAACTGACACTGATGAAAATTGAATGTCTGAATGAAGCCTTAAAAGGGTTGTCTTCTACTTTAACATTGATGACCTGTCCTCACGATAAGTCATCAATGTCTGAATAATGGGGGTGCAACACCTGGCACTCACGCCGAGCAGCTGTTCCTGGTGTCAGTGGCGGACGGTATTGCTCAGTTATGGAGCTGTATAGCTCTGTCAATTGTATAATAAATGCAGCTGGTACTGCACATACGCCCCCTATTAAAATCAATAGAAGTGCCGTACCAGGCCACGGCCACTATTCCGTTGACAGAGCTGTGCTGTGCAGCTCTGTAACTGAACAGTTCCAGCTGACACCAAGAACAGCTGATCAACGAGTTGCCGGGTGTCTCACCCCACCAATCAGACACTGATGATCTATCATAACGACAGGCCATCAATGTTAAAGTCCCCAACAACCCTTTTAATCAATGTCGATGCTTTGTTACAGATTTGTGGCTCCTTCAGTTGTCTATGAAAATTGGTCCAAACATGATCCAGAATACACAGACTGGCCGAATGTCTCCCAAAACAAGTCCATGATCATATTGATTTGCTTTGACTTCTGAAGCAGAACTTATTAGAAGTACATTACATCTCATCTGTAACATAGCAGAATGTACCAAAAAAAGATTTGTGTGAATCGATGCAAATCAAATTTGTGTCAAATTTTCAGAAATTCGATGAACATACCTAATTTGATTAGCAACTCAATTTGCCCAACTCGCCTAAAATGTCCTCCTCAATTTTACACATTGCAGAATATTGCATTAGCTTGAAAGAGCTCAAATGGCCTGCAACACAGCCATGTGGATTTCCTCATAACGTCTTTAGCCATGGGCGTAACTACCGCAGTCACGGAGTTCGCATTTAGGCCAGTGAGGGTGAGGAGCCCGCGTACCCAAGCCCAAACATCAACTGGATGTGCATCCTTGGACGCACATTCAGCTGAAGTGTATTGCGGTGGACAGACCTGTCAGGTCCATGCACGACAATACATGCTGCCGGCCAATCAGAGACCAGCAGCCAACACCGGTGTGTATGTGGCAGCGATGTCATGAGCTCCCTTTGCTTGCACGCTGAAGTCATCTGCCTGGTGAGGGAGTCCTTTGGAGGGTCCAGTAAAGACAGCCTACGTTGAGTGCAGGTGCCACAATGTTACCTCCTAGCGTGTCAACTTCCGCTGTTAGGTAGAGGAATGGGGGTATAGTTTCTGTCTCCTTTAGATTTTTCTGGATAATTTGCCTAATTATCTATATTGTTGATATTTGAGAGTTTAAGACCCTGATAAGCTCCACTTGTCTTAGCATATTTCTTCGTTAGGTTTTCTTTAAATATTACAGTTAAAAGCTATATTTTATGGGTGTTTTTTCTTTCTGGGGGTATACCAGGATGTGGCCAGGATGAGGGACATATATACCAGGATGGGGACAGAATGAGATACATTGGCAGTGGCATTGCTTTCCTCACGGGGAGAGTGATGTCACACTTGGAAGCGATGAAGGATATCTTTCACCAGGTAAAATCATACACACAACACGTTCATACTCCAGGCCAGAAAGGGGAGCTCTGAACCCGGATTAAGGGGACCTTCCCTAATATATTCTGGCTGGAGGGGAAGTTAGAGAGGAGTCTAAAGCAGACAGTAGAGGAGGGAGCAGTCTGTCAGAGGACAGAGACGAAGGCAGACGGACATAGAGTGTCAGAAGGTCTGAAGGGGCCGTGTAGTCAGAGGTATTAGAACTCCTGGAGAGAGGAAACATAGAAGGAAAGAACAACTTGTGGAAAGTGTGCAGGAGAGAAAAGGCACAGGAGAGTGAAACCAGGGGAGCAGAGCAGTGATTTGGCTACCTCCCTGGCTAGCGCAGATTCCGGTAGCCGGATGATCGAGGCCATGTAAGACTCTTAAGAGGCATGGCTGAAACCGGCAGGACAGCTGAACTTTAAGTTACCTGTCTGCCTTTACATCCAGGAGGCACAGTGACATATAGGGCCCGGTTCCTGATAGAAACCCTGTAAAATGGCTCGAGTCACTTGTCATACGGGTTTGTGTCCTAACCTATATGGGGGTCAGAGAGGAGCTGTGAGGACCTTAACAGAAGCCATAGGCAGTAAGGGACTACAACACCACAGCGCTAGAGGGAGGCTTTCATCCCCACATGGCAAAAGGGACTTTGGATTTGCTTCCAAGCCGGCCGGACCCTGCCTGTACCTGTGATCTGGTACCATGGACTGCGGTTGCCTGAAGCCTACAGTAAACCAGGTAAAGAGACTGCAAACCTGTGTCCTCCGTTCTTTACTGCACCATTCACCATCTCCATCTACACATGAGAGCCCTGGGGACCTACTTCACCTGTGGGAAGTTATACCATCTAGCTGCCATACCATCACCCCAGAGGACCCCTTTAAGCAGTATCGGTCCCACGAACAAACTTTATTCTCAAAAACCCCTTAAAAGACCTTTCCCTTTAATTGGGCGCCCAGGGCCACGGACCAGGTCGCAGCCACATGACATCCCCTTTAAGTACATTTAAAAAAACTGACCGTCACATCCAAACATAGACTAAGTGTGAACAGGTGCTGAACCTTGAGTCACCAACTCATATACAGTCAAGTAAATAAGGCAGCACACTGCAGCGCTGAAACATGCAAACATTAAACATGAAAACTGAACTGCATTACTGCACTAGAAATATGAAAAATGAGAGCGTTTAACGCATAAAAATGGCCAATTTTATGTGTACCTGGTAGCCACTTTAGGGCATCTCTCGTACACCAGGTCCTACGCTTTCCTTTCCTCGCTGAGAATAAACGTCTCCATCTGAATGGGTACCTGTGAAACCTCTGTTTTAATCGCAACAGGTCCATTACCCCTCCACAGAGAGAGAGAATGTTAGTCTAAGAAGAGGTTTCACAGGTACTTCTAGATCACTGTCTAGGATTACTCACGTGCACCCTATCTGGTCCTTTTTGATATATGTAGGGTTTTACGGAGGGGATTTTTTTCGCCTGCCATACTGTATACCTGTTTTATATCTATATTTTTGAATAAAGTTTTTGCATGTTTGTATAAATTGGGACTTTTTGACTGCTTGTTTGGCACTTTGAGTATATTCTATGTACTATTGCAGTTGTCCAAATATGGTCCTAGTCTGTCTTAGTAAATATTATGGCTATATAAAAGTGATAGAATAATGAGACAGATTATGTATTCCACTGATTATCATAGGGAGAGGTTGCTGCAGCTTCATCAGAAGAAGGGATATAGTTAGGGAGGGAAGATTAACCCCCAAACCGCTTGTGCTGTAGCGATTTCCACTGTCCAACACCACCTTTTTTTTGCAGGGACAGTGGAGGCTATATCTTTGTGCATCAGCTCTGTAGCTTATTAGGCTGCCTGAGTCTACGTTCACATTAGCTTTCGGCGCCGCAGCGTCGGGCGCCGCAGCGTCGCCGCATGTGTCATGCGCCCCTATATTTTACATGGGGGCGCATGGACATGCGTTGTGCTGCGTTTTGCGACGCATGCGTTTTTTTGGCCGCAAGCGTTGGGCGCAGAAAACGCAGCAAGTTGCATTTTTTTTGCGTCCAACTTTCAGCAAAAAAGGACGCATGCGTCGCAAAACGCAGCGTTTTAGCGTGCGTTTTGTTGCGTTTTTGTTTGCGTTGTGCGTTGCGTCGCCGACGCAGCGGCGCACAACGCAAATGTGAACATAGCCTTATAAGGCTCCCTGATAGCTGCATTGCTGTTTGCACGCTGCTGTGCAAACCAACTGCTTTTTTAAAAGCAAAAATCCTGTTGCTCCTTTCTGCACAGTTATCTTGTTTATTTGTCCACACTTTTGTGTGCAGCAGTCCTTTTTATTGCTGCCATACTTGTCCTGAGATCATTGTAGGGAGATTGAAATTGTACTACAGTCCTTGTATTTTTTCATATATCTTCCAGCCACTTTCTGCCATTGTGTTGTTTTATACACTGGGCCTGAGTTCTGGTTCAGTCTCCAAAAAAAAAAGTGAGATTCAAATCCTCACAAAGTGGACATACTTCAGTCCTGTTAGTTTGTCGTATATCAGCCAGCCACTTTCTGCCACTTACATTGTGTTGTTTTATACACTGGGCCTGAGTTTTGGTTCAGTCTCCCCCCAAAAAAAGGGAGATTCAAATTCTCACAAAGTGGATATACTACAGTCCTGTTAGTTTGTCGTATATAAGCCAGCCACTTTCTGTCACTTACATTGTGTTGTTTTATACACTGGGCCTGAGTTTTGGTTCAGTCTCCCCCCCAAAAAAAAGGGAGATTCAAATTCTCACAAAGTGGATATACTACAGTCCTGTTAGTTTGTCGTATATCAGCCAGCCACTTTCTGCCACTTACATTGTGTTATTTTATACACTGGGCCTGAGTTTTGGTTCAGTCTCCCCCCCCAAAAAAGGAAAATTCAAATTCTCACAAAGTGGATATACTACAGTCCTGTTAGTTTGTCGTATATCAGCCAGCCACTTTCTGCCACTTACATTGTGTTGTTTTATACACTGGGCCTGAGTTTTGGTTCTGTCTCCCCCCAAAAAAAGGGAGATTCAAATTTTCACAAAGTGGATATACAACAGTCCTGTTAGTTTGTCGTATATCAGCCAGCCACTTTCTGCCACTTACATTGTGTTATTTTATACACTGGGCCTGAGTTTTGGTTCTGTCTCCCCCCAAAAAAAGGGAGATTCAAATTCTCACAACGTGGATATACTACAGTCCTGTTAGTTTGTCGTATATCAGCCAGCCACTTTCTACCACTTACATTGGGTTGTTTTATAGACTGGGCCTGAGTTTTGGTTCAGTCTCTCCCCAAAAAAGGGAGATTTAAAATTCTCAAAAAACTTTATATACACCTTCTACCTTGTTTTACAGTACCATATAATGGTTGTTATTTTGGTTAGATTTTCCAAAAAATGAGGAAGTCTGGTGGAAGAGCCCGTGGGCGGTCATTGCCAGGTGGTACTGATGGTGGTGGTGGTGCATCTGGTGGTAGTGGCAAAAGCACAATAGCACCTAACGCTGGAGGTGTTGAGTCAGCATCATTGTCTGGCTACACAAGGCCTCGAAGGCTCCCTTATCTGGGAGTAGGAAAACAGCTTTTAAAGCCGGAGCAGCAGGAAAAAGTTTTGGCTTTCCATGCTGACTCAGCCTCTAGCTCTTTCGCCTCCTCTTCAGAAAGTTCCAAATATAAAAGCAGCGAGTCGTCAATGGATGCTCCTGGTCAGGAACAAGACGTTTCCTTGTGTCCTTCACCCAAACCAAAAGTGAAGGATGCGTCTGGCGACACTACAGGTTACTCCATGGAGCTCTTTACACATACCGTGCCTGGGTTAGAAAGGGAAATTGTTAACAGCCCATTACAAGATGAATCGGACATGGAGTGCACTGATGCACAGCCACAGCTAGATTATTATGCTGTTCCATTGACTCAGATCACTACATTGCCCTCGCAGTGTACTGAGCCTGAATCTGACACTGATAAGACTATGGTGCCCCGTCCCGAACGCTATAGCACCTTACACGGTGCACATGACATTGAAGAGGAGGTGATAGATGACCCAGTTGTTGACCCAGATTGGCAGCCATTGGGGGAAGAGGGTGCCGCTGCCAGTAGCGCAGAAGCGGAGGAGGATGATGCACAGCAGCCATCTACATCGCAACAGCTGTCATCTGGCAGGCCCGTATCAGGCCAAAAACATTTGTCGAAAACAAAAACAGTTTTAGGACAGCGTGGCCATCCGGTGAAAGTAGCACAGCGTGCAATGCCTGAAAAGGTATTCCATAGTAGGAAGAGTGCATTGTGGCAATTTTTTAACCAAGATCCGAATGATCAGTCAAAAGTTATCTGTAAGAAATGCTCAAAGACCTTTAGCAGAGGGAAGAATCTTCAAAATTTAAATACAACGTGCATGCTTAGACATTTAACCAGCATGCACTTGCAAGCCTGGACTAACTACCAAACGTCCCATACCGTTGGTGCACCTGCTCAGAATGAAGGTAGTCAGCAACGCTACATTGCTTCCCTCACTGTAAGCCCACCGGTTAGGACACCACCAGCAGCAAATGTGGAGGTATCATCGCAAGGCCAAAGCAGTCAGGGAATCACAAGGTTTTTGGTAGGAAACACTGTATGTAGGCCAACATCAAGAATACCATCACCAATCCTCTCTCAATCCGCCATGTCCACCACCACCACCACCACCGCTAGTTCCACCATATGCAGCTCTCCAGTCCAGCTCACCCTACAAGAGACTCTCGTTAGGAAAAGAAAGTACTCATCCTCTCATCCGCGTACACAGGGTTTGAACGCCCACATTGCTATACTATTCTCGTTAGAGATGATGCCCTACCGGTTGGTTGAAAGCAAAGCTTTCAAAGACCTGATGGCCTACGCAGTACCACGTTATGACCTACCCAGTCGGCACTTCTTTGTGAGAAAAGCCATCCCAGCCCTCCACCAGCATGTCAAAGACCGCAATGTCCATGTACTGAGGCAATCAGTCAGTGGAAAGGTGCACCTCACATGCATAGACCAGTAGGCATGGCCAGGAACGTTACGTGTCCATCACGGCGCACTAGGTTAATGTGGTGGATGCAGGGTCCACAGGGGTGTTATGATCCTAGTGGCTTAGGATCACAAATCTAACCAGCTAAGTAGAAGAAAATAGGACGAGCTCTGGGGATGTGGTAACTGGACTGACCGCAAAACTGATCCTAACCGCACACACTATAGGTAACCGTGGAATGTTTCCTGAAATCCTAGACGTCTCTTCACAGCCTGAGAAACTGACTACCCCTAAAGAGAAAGTAAAGACCTCACTTGCCTCAGAGAAATAATCCCCAGAGATATAGAAGCCCCCCACAAATAATAACGGTGAGTTAAGAGGAAAAGACAAACGCAGAGATGAAACAGGTTAAGCAAATGAGGCCCGCTAACGCTAGATAGCAGAAAATAGCAAGGGATCTGTGCGGTCAGTAAAAAACCCTGTGCAAAAATATCCACGCAGAGAATGCGAGAACCCCCACACCAACTAACGATGTGGGAGGAGCAACTCAGCACCCCAGAGCACCAGCAAGCAGGGAAATCACATATTAGCAAGCTGGACAAAACTCATCATATACTAGGAAACATCTTGAACACAGATGAGCAAAAATAAGCAAACAAAACTTAGCTTCTCTTGGAGAGACTGATAACGGATGTAGACAGGAGCAATCAGAATAGCACTGAATACAACGACAACAGGCAAGGAATGAAGGACCAGGTGGATTAAATAGGAAACCTAACTAGCAGATGACGAGACAGCTGATCCCAGCCAGAAACCTGCAAAATAACAAAAAGAGCCACCAGGGGGAGCCCAAAGAGAGAACTCACACAGTACCACTCACGACCACAGGAGGGAGCCTGGAAACAGAGTTCACAACACAGGGGACAGCCATAGTGGGACAGTTCTGCCTAGCCCACGGTCTAGGAAACAGTTGGCTGTAGGCGTTCGCCACCCCTCCTCCTCCTCCTCCAGAAACGAAAGCTCGTCCACAGAGCGCAGTCGCACGACTACTCCATCCGCAGCTGCCAGTGTTGCACACGAGGTGTCCCATTATCGAACAGCTAGTGGTAAGCGTCAGCAGACTGTGTTACAAAAATGAAGTGTTTGGGCGACAACAGACACACCGCGGAAGTACTGGCTGAGTACTTGCATCAAGAAACTCAGTCATGGCTGGGCAGTGTACATCTTGAGGCAGGCAAGGTAGTCAGTGATAACGGAAGGAATTTTATGGCTGCCATAGCCCTTTCAGAACTGAAACACATACCTTGCCTGGCTCACACCTTGAACCTGGTGGTGCAGTGCTTTCTGAAAAATTATCTGGTGTTACCAGCCCTGTTCCTGAAGGTGCGAAGACTTTGCTCACACATCCGCCGGTCGCCCATACACTCCAGCCGTATGCTGAACCATCAGTGATCGCTGAATCTTCCCCAGCACCGCCTAATAATCGACGTTGCAACAAGGTGGAACTCCACACTGCACATGGTTCAGAGGCTGTGCGAACAGAGGCGTGCTGTAATTTATTTGTGGGAGGATACACATACACGGGCAGGCACTTGGATGGCAGACATGGAGTTGTCTGGTGTGCAGTGGTCGAAGCTACAAGACCTCTGTCAAGTCCCTCAGTGTTTTGAGGAATGCACATGGTTGGTAAGTGCAGACGACGCCATCATAAGCATGAGCATCCCACTAATGCGTCTGCTGATGCAAAGTTTAACGCACATTAAGAAGCAGGCGTCTGCAGCCAAGGAGGAGGGAAGCCTTGATGACAGTCAGCGGACCAACAGGAGGAGGAGGAGGATGATGCGGATGAATATTTATGGGAGGAGGATGCTTCTCAGGGGGCAATAGAAACTGGTGGCATTGCAAGGTCAGGTACAGGGTTTTTGCGGGACACAAGTGATGTTGATTTGCAAGAAAGTGCTCCTCAACCCAGCACAAGAAGTGAATTGACACCTGGAATATTGGCCCACATGGCTGTGTCTGTGCTAACTGTGGGTATTGGTGTATTATCACTTCACTGGGTGGAGGGTGGTATTTTCAGCCTAGGGTTGAAACAGGAGGGTGGAGGCCTGGACATGCACACCATCAGTGTAAACTCTAGGTAGAGGGTCAGTCAGGGTTTCCCTAGTCTGAGGGAAATCGCAGGGGCCCGGGTTATTAGCTCGTTCCTGCCTAGGTCTCCCGTGACATTATAATCGGCCAACATTATTTCCATGGATCCCATGATTTCCATGACCCGCCAGTTGGAGGCGCTGTCCCTACAGGTCACTGAGTTAAGGGGGGCAGTGCAACAACAGGGACTAGCAGTGTCTAATGTGCAAGCCGGAATTACAGGTAAAGTTGCTGAGCCTAAGTTTCCTTTGCCTGAAAAATTTGCTGGGGAACGCAGTACATTTGTTTCTTTTCGTGAAGCTTGCAAACTGTATTTCCGTATGCGCCCGATCTCCTCCGGTAATGAGGCTCAGCGTGTGGGCCTGGTGTTGCCATTATTAAACGGGGATCCCCAAGCATGGGCGTTTTCTTTGCCATCTGATTCTGCTACATTTGACTCTGTGGAGAGTTTTTTTTCTTCTCTTGGAAATATTTACGATGAGACTGACAGAATGGCTCTAGCAGATTCTAAGATACGCACTATTCGCCAGGGGGAGCGAGTTGCAGAGGATTACTGTTCTGAATTTCGCCACTGGGCGGTCGACACACAGTGGAATGAGTTCGCGCTGCGGAGTAACTTTATTCATGGAGTTTCTGATAGGGTTAAAAAAGCCCTCCTGATGTACAAGACTCCTGCTTCACTAGATTCCGCTATGAGTCTTGTTGTCCGCATTGATCGCTGTTTGCGTCAGGGGGATCATGAGACGCCGCCTGTGGGTGAAGGTTTAGGTTCACGTGAGGTTGCTGCAGGTGAGCCCATGGAACCTATGCAAGTCGCAGGGGTATCACATGTTAAGAATCGAGCCCCTGTACTCAGGAAGCAGGGAGCCTGTTTTTACTGCGGTAAAACTGGTCATTTTATTAATATCTGTCCTCTGCTGTCAAAGAAAAACGCAACGGCGGAAAAACTTCTAAGCTCAGAGGGTGTGGAGGAGTCCAATCTGAGCTTATGTATATCCTCCATGATGGTTTCTCAGTGCATGCTCCCTGCCAAAGTTGTTGTCGCTGGCAGAGAGCTGCCAATCACTGTTTTTGTGGATAGTGGTTCTGCCACAAATCTCATTGATGAGGAGTTTGCGCGCACTGCTGGTTTTAGGATTGAAAAACTGCCTCATCCTATCCGTGTGGTCACCATCAATTCTGCTCCTCTCCCACAGGGGAGATTACTGAGTTTGTGGCTGAGGTTAAACTCCACATTGGGGTTCTTCATTTCGAGCAGGTTACATGTAAGGTGCGCAAGAGTCTTCCGGCACAATTGGTTCTGGGTTTTCCATGGTTGTCTACACACAACCCGGTTATTGACTGGAAAACTCAGGACATAATTCAGTGGAGTGATTTCTGTCAGGAGAATTGCTTGGCCACATGTGTTTCTGCTGTGACTCCAAGCGTTCCTGAGTCACTTCTGGATTTTGTGGATGTGTTCTCTGAGAAGGGTTGTTCAGAGTTGCCACCACATCGCTCCTATGACTGTTCTATCAGGTTTAAACCAGGGGCCAAGTTGCCTAAAGCACGGATGTTTAACATCTCCGGTCCGGAGAGACAAGCGCTAAAGGATTGCATTGCTGAAAGTTTGAGCAAAGGGCACATCAGGCCTCAGGCTCGGACTGGCCCACCGGAGAACCGGAGGATTCTCCGGTGGGCCCAGGCACTGACTGGGGCCCCCACTGCTCCAGGGGCCCCCACTGCTCCAGGCCCCCCCCCGGCCAGCCGCCTCTCACCGCTTCCAACCCACCCTCCTTCCTTGAAGACGATACTCACCTTTCTCCAGCGATGCCGGTCTCGGCGTCTGCAGCTCGTCCTGAATGAGCGGTCACGTGGTACCGCTCATTAAGCTCATGAATATGCACATATTCATGAGCTTTAATTAGCGATATCACCTGACCGCTCTCGCAGGAAGAAGGTGCCGCGCCGGTGAGGACAGAGCGGATGTCGACTGTTGTGAATTTGCTTTTTGCTCCCTCTAGTGGTTACTAGTTTTTTGACTCTGGTTTTTCTGTCATTCCTTTTATCCGCACCTGGGTCGTTAGTTAGGGGTTTGCTATATAAGCTCCCTGGACCTTCAGTTCAATGCCTGGCAACGTAGTTATCAGAGCTAATCTGCTGTGCTCTTGTCTACTGATCCTGGTTTCCGGTTATATCAGCTAAGTCTGCTTTTTGCTTTTTGCTATTTGTTTTGGTTTTGTATTTTTGTCCAGCTTATTCCAAATCTGTATCCTGACCTTTGCTGGAAGCTCTAGGGGGCTGGTGTTCTCCCCCCGGACCGTTAGACGGTTCGGGGGTTCTTGAATTTCCAGTGTGGATTTTGATAGGGTTTTTGTTGACCATATAAGTTACCTTTCTTTATTCTGCTATCAGTAAGCGGGCCTCTCTGTGCTAAACCTGGTTCATTTCTGTGTTTGTCATTTCCTCTTACCTCACCGTTATTATTTGTGGGGGGCTTCTATCCTGCTTTGGGGTCCCTTTCTCTGGAGGCAAGAAAGGTCTTTGTTTTCCTCTACTAGGGGTAGTTAGATTCTCCGGCTGGCGCGTGTCATCTAGAATCAACGTAGGAATGATCCCCGGCTACTTCTAGTGTTGGCGTTAGGAGTAGATATATGGTCAACCCAGTTACCACTGCCCTATGAGCTGGATTTTTGTATTCTGCAGACTTCCACGTTCCTCTGAGACCCTCGCCATTGGGGTCATAACAGTTTGCCAGGACAGTATTAAATGTTTAATGCATTGCAGAAGAGGGATTAAAAGAAAGAAGATTCTGAGTTTT
Source organism: Ranitomeya variabilis (assembly GCF_051348905.1). Lineage (NCBI taxonomy): Eukaryota > Metazoa > Chordata > Amphibia > Anura > Dendrobatidae > Ranitomeya > Ranitomeya variabilis. The sequence continues at coordinate 636,674,628 of NC_135232.1, forward strand.
TTTTTTTTTTTTTTTTTTTCTTTCTCCTTCCCCTTTACCTCAGAGTGGCTATGCTTGCTGCAGACATGAATGTCCAGACCTTGATTACAAGTGTGGACCAGCTGGCTACTCGTGTGCAGGGCATACAAGACTATGTTATCAGAAATCCTAGGTCAGAACCTAAGATACCGATTCCTGAACTGTTTTCCGGAGACAGGTTTAAGTTTAGGAATTTCAAGAATAATTGTAAATTGTTTTTGTCCCTGAGACCCTGTTCATCTGGAGACTCCGCTCAGCAAGTAAAAATTGTTATTTCGTTCTTACGGGGCGACCCTCAAGATTGGGCTTTTTCGCTGGCGCCGGGAGATCCGGCATTGGCTGATATTGATGCGTTTTTCCTGGCGCTCGGTTTACTTTATGAGGAACCCAATCTTGAGATTCAGGCAGAAAAAGCCTTGCTGGCTATGTCTCAGGGGCAGGACGAGGCTGAAGTGTATTGCCAAAAATTTCGGAAATGGTCCGTGCTGACACATTGGAACGAGTGTGCACTGGCCGCTAATTTTAGAAATGGCCTTTCTGATGCCATTAAGAATGTTATGGTGGGTTTTCCCATTCCCACAGGTCTGAATGATACTATGGCACTGGCTATTCAAATTGACCGGCGGTTGCGGGAGCGCAAAACCGCAAACTCCCTCATGGTGTTGTCTGAACAGGCACCTAATTCGGTGCAATGTGATAGAAAAACCGCAAATTCCCTCATGGTGTTGTCTGAACAGACACCTGATTTAATGCAATGTGATAGAATCCTGACTAGAGATGAGCGGAAAATTCATAGACGCCGGAATGGCTTGTGCTACTACTGTGGTGATTCTACACATGTTATCTCAGCATGCTCTAAACGTATATCTAAGGTTGTTAGTCCTGTCACCGTTGGTAATTTGCAACCTAAATTTATTCTGTCTGTAACTTTGATTTGCGCACTGTCGTCTTATCCTGTCATGGCGTTTGTAGATTCAGGTGCTGCCCTGAGTCTTATGGATCTGTCATTTGCTAAGCACTGTGGTTTCACTCTTGAACCATTAGAAAATCCTATTCCTCTTAGGGGTATTGATGCTACGCCATTGGCAGCAAATAAACCGCAGTATTGGACACAGGTTACCATGTGCATGACTCCTGAACACCGCGAGGTGATACGTTTCCTGGTTTTACATAAAATGCATGATTTGGTTGTTTTAGGGCTGCCATGGTTACAGACCCATAATCCCGTCCTGGACTGGAAGGCTATGTCAGTGTCAAGTTGGGGCTGTCGTGGTATTCATGGGGATTCCCTGCCTGTGTCTATTGCTTCTTCTACGCCTTCGGAAGTTCCGGAGTATTTGTCTGATTATCAGGATGTCTTTAGCGAGTCCAGGTCCAGTGCATTGCCTCCTCATAGGGACTGTGACTGTGCTATAGATTTGATCCCAGGCAGTAAATTTCCTAAGGGAAGACTGTTTAATCTGTCGGTACCTGAACATACCGCTATGCGTTCATATATCAAGGAGTCTCTGGAGAAAGGACATATTCGTCCGTCTTCTTCCCCTCTTGGTGCGGGATTCTTTTTTGTGGCAAAAAAGGACGGATCTTTGAGACCTTGTATTGATTATCGGCTTTTAAATAAGATCACTGTCAAATTTCAGTATCCTTTACCGCTGTTGTCTGACTTGTTTGCCCGGATTAAAGGTGCCAAGTGGTTCACCAAGATAGACCTTCGTGGTGCGTACAACCTTGTGCGCATTAAGCAAGGGGATGAATGTAAAACCGCATTCAATACGCCCGAAGGTCATTTTGAGTACTTGGTGATGCCTTTTGGGCTCTCCAATGCGCCTTCAGTTTTTCAGTCCTTTATGCATGACATTTTCCGAAAGTATCTGGATAAATTTTTGATTGTTTATCTGGATGATATTTTGGTTTTTTCTGATAATTGGGACTCGCATGTGGAGCAGGTCAGGTTGGTCTTTAAAATTCTGCGTGAAAATTCTTTGTTTGTCAAGGGCTCAAAGTGTCTCTTTGGTGTACAGAAGGTTCCCTTTTTGGGGTTCATTTTTTCCCCTTCTGCTGTGGAGATGGACCCAGTCAAGGTCCGAGCTATTCTTGATTGGACTCAGCCCTCGTCAGTTAAGAGTCTTCAGAAGTTCTTGGGTTTCGCTAACTTCTACCGTCGTTTTATCGCTAATTTTTCTAGCATTGTGAAACCTTTGACGGATATGACCAAGAAGGGCTCCGATGTAGCTAACTGGGCTCCTGCTGCCGTGGAGGCTTTCCAGGAGTTGAAACGCCGGTTTACTTCGGCGCCTGTTTTGTGCCAGCCCGATGTCTCACTTCCCTTTCAGGTTGAGGTGGATGCTTCAGAGATTGGAGCAGGGGCCGTTTTGTCGCAGAGAGGCCCTGGTTGCTCTGTTATGAAACCTTGTGCCTTTTTCTCTAGGAAGTTTTCGCCTGCCGAGCGAAATTATGATGTGGGCAATCGGGAGTTGTTGGCCATGAAATGGGCATTTGAGGAGTGGCGTCATTGGCTCGAGGGTGCTAAGCATCGTGTGGTGGTCTTGACTGATCACAAAAATCTGATGTATCTCGAGTCTGCTAAACGCCTTAATCCGAGACAGGCCCGCTGGTCATTGTTTTTCTCCCGCTTTGATTTTGTTGTCTCGTATTTACCAGGTTCAAAGAATGTGAAGGCCGATGCTCTTTCTAGGAGCTTTGTGCCTGATGCTCCTGGAGTCGCTGATTCTGTTGGTATTCTTAAGGATGGAGTTATCTTGTCAGCTATTTCTCCGGATCTGCGACGTGTGTTGCAGAGATTTCAGGCTGATAGGCCTGAGTCTTGTCCACCTGACAGACTGTTTGTCCCGGATAAGTGGACCAGCAGAGTCATTTCCGAGGTTCATTCCTCGGTGTTGGCAGGTCACCCGGGAATTTTTGGCACCAGAGATCTGGTGGCCAGGTCCTTTTGGTGGCCTTCCTTGTCAAGGGATGTGCGGTCATTTGTGCAGTCCTGTGGGACTTGTGCTCGAGCTAAGCCTTGCTGTTCTCGTGCCAGCGGGTTGCTCTTGCCCTTGCCTGTCCCGAAGAGACCTTGGACACATATCTCCATGGATTTCATTTCTGATCTTCCGCTATCTCAGGGCATGTCTGTTATCTGGGTGATATGTGATCGCTTCTCCAAGATGGTCCATTTGGTTCCTTTGCCTAAGCTGCCTTCCTCTTCCGATCTGGTTCCTGTGTTTTTCCAGAACGTGGTTCGTTTGCACGGCATCCCTGAGAATATTGTGTCAGACAGAGGATCCCAGTTCGTTTCCAGGTTCTGGCGATCCTTTTGTAGTAGGATGGGCATTGATTTGTCGTTTTCGTCTGCTTTCCATCCTCAGACTAATGGACAGACGGAGCGAACCAATCAGACTTTGGAGGCTTATTTGAGGTGTTTTGTCTCTGCTGATCAGGACGATTGGGTGACATTCTTGCCGTTGGCTGAGTTTGCCCTTAATAATCGGGCTAGTTCCGCCACCTTGGTTTCGCCTTTTTTCTGCAACTCTGGTTTCCATCCTCGCTTTTCTTCGGGTCATGTGGAGCCTTCTGACTGTCCTGGGGTGGATTCTGTGGTGGATAGGTTGCAGCGGATCTGGAATCATGTGGTGGACAACTTGAAGTTGTCACAGGAGAGGGCTCAACGCTTTGCCAACCGCCGCCGCGGTGTGGGTCCCCGACTACGCGTTGGGGATTTGGTATGGCTTTCTTCCCGCTTTGTTCCTATGAAGGTCTCCTCTCCCAAATTTAAACCTCGTTTTATTGGTCCTTACAAGATATTGGAAATCCTTAATCCTGTATCTTTTCGTCTGGATCTTCCTGTGTCGTTTGCTATTCACAATGTATTTCATAGGTCCTTGTTGCGGCGGTACATTGTGCCTGTAGTTCCTTCTGCTGAGCCTCCTGCTCCGGTGTTGGTTGAGGGCGAGTTGGAGTACGTGGTGGAGAAGATCTTGGATTCTCGCCTCTCCAGGCGGAGGCTTCAGTACCTGGTCAAGTGGAAGGGCTATGGTCAGGAGGATAATTCCTGGGTGGTCGCCTCCGATGTTCATGCGGCCGATTTAGTTCGTGCCTTTCATGCCGCTCATCCTGATCGCCCTGGTGGTCGTGGTGAGGGTTCGGTGACCCCTCACTAAGGGGGGGGTACTGTTGTGAATTTGCTTTTTGCTCCCTCTAGTGGTTACTAGTTTTTTGACTCTGGTTTTTCTGTCATTCCTTTTATCCGCACCTGGGTCGTTAGTTAGGGGTTTGCTATATAAGCTCCCTGGACCTTCAGTTCAATGCCTGGCAACGTAGTTATCAGAGCTAATCTGCTGTGCTCTTGTCTACTGATCCTGGTTTCCGGTTATATCAGCTAAGTCTGCTTTTTGCTTTTTGCTATTTGTTTTGGTTTTGTATTTTTGTCCAGCTTATTCCAAATCTGTATCCTGACCTTTGCTGGAAGCTCTAGGGGGCTGGTGTTCTCCCCCCGGACCGTTAGACGGTTCGGGGGTTCTTGAATTTCCAGTGTGGATTTTGATAGGGTTTTTGTTGACCATATAAGTTACCTTTCTTTATTCTGCTATCAGTAAGCGGGCCTCTCTGTGCTAAACCTGGTTCATTTCTGTGTTTGTCATTTCCTCTTACCTCACCGTTATTATTTGTGGGGGGCTTCTATCCTGCTTTGGGGTCCCTTTCTCTGGAGGCAAGAAAGGTCTTTGTTTTCCTCTACTAGGGGTAGTTAGATTCTCCGGCTGGCGCGTGTCATCTAGAATCAACGTAGGAATGATCCCCGGCTACTTCTAGTGTTGGCGTTAGGAGTAGATATATGGTCAACCCAGTTACCACTGCCCTATGAGCTGGATTTTTGTATTCTGCAGACTTCCACGTTCCTCTGAGACCCTCGCCATTGGGGTCATAACAGTCGGCGCGGCCGCGCGGTGTGACTGGGACAGCCGACAGGTGAGTATGAGGGACGGGGGCAGGGGACGGGGGATGAAGGAGGATGACATAAGCCAGAGCAGGAGCGGAGCGAGCGGGCAGGGGACCCGATAAGCCATGCATTCGGGGGGGGGGGGAGAAATATGAGCCATGCATTCAGGGGGGGGGGAGAAATATGAGCCATGCATTCAGGGGGGGGGGGAGAGATATGAGCCATGCATTCGGGGGGGGGAGAAATATGAGCCATGCATTCAGGGGGGGGAGAAATATGAGCCATACATTCAGGGAGGGGGAGAAATATGAGCCATGCATTCAGGGGGGGGGGAGAAGTATGAGCCATGCATTCAGGGGGGGGGGAGAAGTATGAGCCATGCATTCAGGGGGGGGGAGAAATATGAGCCATGCATTCAGGGGGAGGGGGGGGAATATGAGCCATGCATTCAGGGGGGGGGGAGAAGTATGAGCCATGCATTCAGGGGGGGGAGAAGTATGAGCCATGCATTCAGGGGGGGGGAGAAATATGAGCCATGCATTCAGGGGGAGGGGGGGAATATGAGCCATGCATTCAGGTTCAGGAGGGGAGGGAATATGAGCCATGCATAATACAGGAGGGGGGGTCATTATGCAGTATTAAGCATCATGTGGGATCATTATACAGTATGGAGAACTGTGTGGCCATTATACAGTATGGAGCATCATGTGCAGCCATTATACAGTATGGAGCAACATGTGCGGTCATTATACAGTATTGAGCATCATGTGGGGCCATTATATAGTATGGAGCATCATGTGCGGTCATTATACAGTATGTAGCGTCATGTGCGGCCATTATACAGTATGCAGCATCATGTGCAGTCATTACACAGTATGTAGCGTCATGTGCAGTCATTACACAGTATGTAGCGTCATGTGCGGCCATTATACAGTATGTAGCATCATGTGCAGTCATTACACAGTATGTAGCGTCATGTGCGGCCATTATACAGTATGTAACATCATGTGCGGCCATTACACAGTATGTAGCGTCATGTGCGGCCATTATACAGTATGTAGCATCATGTGCAGTCATTACACAGTATGTAGCATCATGTGCGGCCATTATACAGTATGTAACATCATGTGCGGCCATTATACAGTATGTAGCGTCATGTGCGGCCATTATACAGTATGTAGCATCATGTGCAGTCATTATACAGTATGGAGCGTCATGTGTGGCCATTATACAGTATGGAGCATCATGTGCAGTCATTATACAGTATGGAGCATCATGTGCAGTCATTATACAGTATGGAGCATCATGTGCAGTCATTATACAGTATGGAGCATCATGTGCAGTCATTATACAGTATGGAGCGTCATGTGCGGCCATTATACAGTATGCAGCGTCATGTGTGGCCATTATACAGTATGGAGCGTCATGTGCAGTCATTATACAGTATGCAGCGTCATGTGTGTTCATTATACAGTATGGAGCGTCATGTGCGGCCATTATACAGTATGCAGCATCATGTGTGTTCATTATACAGTATAGGGCACTGTGTGGCCATATTTTTTCGTTTATAATTATTGTATATGAAACAGTATGATTAGCAGTGCTAAATGGGTGTGGTTGGGACGTGGATATGGGTGTGACTAATTATGAATGGGTGTGGTCAGAGGTGTGGCCTAAAATTTACCGCGGCGCGCGAAGCGCGCCGCAAACTTTGCCCCTCTTTCCCATCTTCAAAAGTTGGGAGGTATGATATAGAGGATGTGTCCCGTGTGGTGTAATATATAGAGGATGTGTCCCTTGTGTAGTATATATTATACTATTTCTATATAACTGCATGGTGGGCCCCAAGAATGACTTTTCTCTGGTGGGCCCCAGGTACTCCAGTCCGACGCTGTCAGGCCTTCATCCTCACCAGTGGCAGCAGGGTTCTACTTCGTTAAGAAGAAAGATGGTGGACTACGGCCGTGTCTGGATTTCAGGGAGTTAAACCAGATTACGGTTCGTGATCCATACCCTATGCTATTGATACCGGATTTGTTCAACCAGGTGGCAGGTGCTAAGTGGTTTACCAAGCTTGACCTCAGGGGGGCGTACAACCTCATAAGAGTCCGTCAAGGTGATGAGTGGAAGATGGCTTTTAATACCCCTGAGGGTCATTTTGAAAATTTGGTGATGCCCTTTGGGTTGACAAACGCACCTGCAGTGTTTCAACATTTCATAAATGATGTGTTCTTGCATGTTTTGGGGAAATTCGTTATTGTGTACCTAGATGACATCCTCATATATTCTTGCGACCGTGATACTCATTTAGATCATGTCAGGCAGGTGTTACAGCTTCTCAGAGAGAATAAACTATATGCAAAACTGGAGAAATGTGTATTTTCGGTACAGGAGTTGCCTTTCTTGGGCTATATTGTGTCTGCTTCGGGTTTTAAGATGGACGCCGCTAAGGTGCAAGCGGTGTTGCGTTGGGAATGGCCTGATAACCTAAAAGCACTTCAGCGGTTCCTTGGGTTTTCTAACTACTATAGGAAGTTTATCAAGGATTTTTCCATCATTGCTAAACCGCTAACTGACATGACTAAAAAGGGTACCAATTTCTCCGTTTGGCCTGAGGCTGCTGTGTGCGCGTTTGAATCTCTTAAAAACAGGTTTGTTTCGGCTCCCATTCTGGTGCAGCCAGATGTATCGAAACCTTTTGTTGTAGAAGTCGATGCGTCTGAGGTTGGTGTGGGGGCGGTGCTGTCACAAGGCTCATCCCTGAGCGGTTTGCGTCCGTGCGCCTATTTTTCTAAGAAACTGTCGCCCGCCGAACGTAACTACGATATCGGCAACAGAGAGTTGTTGGCAATCAAATTGGCCTTTGAGGAATGGCGACACTTCTCGGAGGGGTCGGTTCATCAGGTTACGGTGATTACCGACCATAAGAATTTGCTTTATTTGGAGTCTGCCAAATGTCTGTCTCCCAGGCAGGCTCGCTGGGCATTGTTTTTCACGCGGTTCAACTTTGTTGTCACTTACAGACCTGGTTCTAAAAACACTAAGGCGGATGCTTTGTCCCGGTGTTTTCCGGGGGGAGAGCCTCGGGAAGATCCAGTACCCATCCTCCAAAAGGGTGTTGTGGTTTCGGCTCTCACTACCGAGGTTGAGGCTGAGATTGCCGAGGCCCAGGAGGAGGTACCATCTGAGCTTCCCATCAACAAAACGTTTGTACCGCTCCATCTCCGCTTAAAGGTTTTGGCGGAGCATCATGATGCTGTCTTGGCTGGCCATCCAGGGGTTAGGGGTACCTTGGAGTTGGTGTCACGTCGGTTTTGGTGGCCCAAGATCCGACAGGACGTGGTCTCATACGTGTCAGCTTGCACCACGTGCGCTAGGACTAAGACGCCCCGCTCCCGTCCTGTTGGCACACTACTTCCTCTCGAGGTACCTAGTAAGCCATGGACGGAAATCTCCATGGATTTTATCACTGATTTGCCCTCCTCAGCTGGGAACACGGTCATCTTGGTGATTGTTGATCGGTTCTCAAAAATGTCGCACTTCGTGGCTTTACCTTCGTTGCCTAACGCTAAGACTTTGGCTCAGGTATTTGTGCAGGAAGTGGTCAGACTTCATGGGGTTCCGTCTGACATCGTTTCTGATAGGGGGTGTCAGTTTGTGGCAAAATTTTGGAAAGCATTTTGTTCACGGCTGGGGATCAAGTTGTCTCATTCTTCGGCGTTTCACCCTCAGTCTAATGGTCAGACCGAGCGTATGAACCAAAATTTGGAACAGTACTTACGCTGCTTTGTTTCGGATAACCAGGAGGAGTGGTCGAAGTTTCTTCCTTTGGCTGAGTTTGCCATCAATAATCACCGCCAGGAGTCATCTGGGGAGTCTCCGTTTTTTTGTGTTTACGGGCTTCATCCTCAATTTTGTACTTTGAGTCAGGGGGGCTCTTCCAGCGTCCCGGAGGAAGACCAGTTAGGAGCACAATTATCTTCAGTCTGGAGGAGAGTTAAACAGCGTCTGTTGAGTGTGGGTGCCAGGTACAAACGTGTGGCTGACAGTAGGCGTGTGCCAGGTCCGGACCTGAGTGTGGATGACTGGGTGTGGTTATCCACAAAAAACATAAGACTCAAAATACCATCCCTTTAATTGGGTCCACGGTTTATTGGTCCATTTAGGGTCACCGCCGTCATAAACCCAGTAGCGTACCGATTGGAGCTTCCTACGGTGTATAAGATACACAACGTGTTTCACAGGTCTCTGTTAAAGAAGGTGGTGGGTTCCGTGGACGCGGCGCCTATGCCACCTCCAGTCTTGGTGGATGGTAATTTGGAATTTGAGGTCTCCAAGGTGATTGACTCTCGTGTAGTGCGCCGCACTTTACAGTACTTGGTACACTGGCGTGGTTATGGGCCTGAGGAGAGGTCCTGGGTACCAGCCTCGGACGTTCATGCGGATCGGCTGGTCAGGTTTTTTCACCGCCGCCATCCGGACAAGCCGGGTCCTATAAGCCGTGAGGGCCCTGGGGTCCCTCGTAGAAGGCGGGGTACTGTCATGTCGGACACTGTTCAGACCAGGTCGTTCGACAGACAGCGGTAATTCCGCTTTTGACCACTAGGCGCTCATTGGCGTCGGCTAGATTTTATCTAGCTGGTCCGGGGTTAATTTACCTGGTGCTCGGATTGGAAGCTGGGCCATGTCCACTGCCTTTAAATAGTTCTCCTGAACATTGGGCTTCGCCGATTATAGCTTCTGTATAGTGCTTGGTTATCTCGGTTTGGAGTGGTGAGCTAGTAGTTGCAGTATCGTATCTGGTGGTGTATATTTCCCTTTGTCTTATTTAATCCTTCCTATATTTGTATTTATTTTGCCCTGTGCATTTATAGTGTATTCCTGAGTGACTGCGGCGTGGTGTATATTTTCCGTTATCCTTGTCTGTGCTAACTGTGGGTATTGGTGTATTATCACTTCACTGGGTGGAGGGTGGTATTTTCAGCCTAGGGTTGAAACAGGAGACAGGGAGAGGGTGGAGGCCTGGACATGCACACCATCAGTGTAAACTCTAGGTAGAGGGTCAGTCAGGGTTTCCCTAGTCTGAGGGAAATCGCAGGGGCCCGGGTTATTAGCTCGTTCCTGCCTAGGTCTCCCGTGACACCCTGCTGCTAGTGTGCTATCAGAAAGAGTCTTCAGTGCTGCTGGTTCAATACTGACCGAAAAAAGGACACGTCTGGCTACCTGAAATGTTGATGATCTAACCTTCATTAAAATGAACCAATCATGGATTTCAAATTATTTTGCCCCACCTTCCCCTGCTGACACATAGCTTGCCTGAAAAATGTCTTGCTTTTGGCCTCCTCTTACTGACTGCTCCAATTCCTCCATTTGCAGCTGCTGAATGTCCACCATATGCCATTTTTATACCTCCCTAAATGGGCTGACTCCCCCCACAGGGCCGTGGTCACCACCTGGCGCAAGCACCCGTGCGAGTGCCGTTTGCCTGGACAGGTGGGTGTGCCCACTCTTGGGCGACGGCACTGGCACAGGGTCCCTCATAGTACAATGAAGTGTCTCTGACGGGGGTGGTGCACAACCAACGTCCGACACACCGTCGTAATATGAGGGGCCCTGTGCCAGTACCGCCGCCCACGAGAGAGTGTTCCCCTCAGCTCAAACAGTGCTCTACCACTTGCAATACTTACCTCTCCCTGCTCCACCACTGTGTAGTCTGGGCTGTTAAATCCTTCAATGGCACTGCCAATACAAATTTGTTGAAATGATAGATGATAGTTAAAATATACAGGGGCCCTGGCCTCCATTTAGACCAGTTAATACTTTGCGCCTACTACCACTGTCTTGTTGTGAAATTGGATTTTGGGCTCCCCCGGTGGCCACTGGTGGAATTGAACTGGTGTGCATCATCCCCTCTGTTCACCTGTTTCCATCAGGATGTGGGAGTCGCTATTTAACCTTGCTCCTCTGTCACTTCCATGCCGGTCAACATTGTAATCAGAAGCCTTTCTGTGCATGTTCCTGCTGCTAGACAACTCCCAGCTAAGTTGGACTTTTGTCCTCGTTTGTTTTTGCATTTTGTTCCAGTTCACAGCTGTAGTTTCGTTTCTGTGTCTGGAAAGCTCTTGTGATCTGAAATTGCCACTCTGATGTTATGAGTTAATACTAGAGTCTTAAAGTAATTTCAGGATGGTATTTTGATAGGGTTTTCAGCTGACCATGAAAGTGCCCTTTCTGTCTTCCTGCTATCTAGTAAGCGGACCTCAATTTTGCTAAACCTATTTTCATACTACGTTTGTCATTTCATCTAAAATCACCGCCAATATATGTGGGGGCCTCTGTCTGCCTATCGGGGAAATTTCTCTAGAGGTGAGCCAGGACTATATTTTCCTCTGCCAGGATTAGTTAGTCCTCCGGCCGGCGCTGGGCGTCTAGGGATAAAAACGTAGGCAACGCTACCCGGCTACTGTTAGTTGTGCGGCAGGTTTAGTTCATGGTCAGTTTAGTTTCCATCCTTCCAAGAGCTAGTACTCATGTTTGCTGGGCTATGTTCTCTTGCCATTGAGAACCATAACAGTTTGACCGGCCCAAAAAGGGTTAAATTAATTGACAGAGAAAGGAGAGATAAGAGAAGTCTGCTGAAGATTTTTTTTTTTTTTTTTTTTCCCTTCCCTTCAGTTCTGAGTGTGCTTGTAATTGAATCTCTTGCAAGTCTGCCTATATTGCAGCCTTTCTCTCTCTCTCTCTCCTTCTAATCCTGGAATGGCTCTGTGTTCACCTGTTTAAAATGGATATTCAGAGTTTAGCTGCAGGTTTGAATAATCTCACCACGAAAGTTCAAAATTTACAAGATTTTGTTGTTCATGTTCCTATATCTGAACCTAGAATTCCTTTGCCTGAATTTTTCTCGGGGAATAGATCTTGCTTTCAAAATTTCAAAAATAATTGCAAGTTGTTTTTGTCCCTGAAATCTCGCTCTGCTGGAGATCCTGCTCAGCAGGTCAGGATTGTGATTTCCTTGCTCCGGGGCGACCCTCAGGATTGGGCTTTTGCATTGGCTCCAGGGGATCCTGCGTTGCTCAATGTGGATGCGTTTTTTTTGGCCTTGGGGTTGCTTTATGAGGAACCTCAGTTAGAGCTTCAGGCGGAAAAGGCCTTGATGTCCCTATCTCAGGGGCAAGACGAAGCTGAAATATACTGCCAGAAATTCCGTAAATGGGCTGTGCTTACTCAGTGGAATGAGTGCGCCCTGGCGGCGAATTTCAGAGAGGGTCTCTCTGATGCCATTAAGGATGTTATGGTGGGGTTCCCTGTGCCTGCGGGTCTGAATGAGTCCATGACAATGGCTATCCAGATCGATAGGCGTCTGCGGGAGCGCAAACCTGTGCACCATTTGGCGGTGTCTACTGAGAAGACGCCAGAGAATATGCAATGTGATAGAATTCTGTCCAGAAGTGAACGGCAGAATTTAAGACTAAAAAATGGGTTGTGCTTCTATTGCGGAGATTCAACTCATGTTATATCAGCATGCTCTAAGCGTACTAAGAAGCTTGATAAGTCTGTTTCAATTGGCACTTTACAGTCTAAGTTTATTCTATCTGTAACCCTGATTTGTTCTTTATCATCTATTACCGCGGATGCCTATGTCGACTCTGGCGCCGCTTTGAGTCTTATGGATTGGTCCTTTGCCAAACGCTGTGGGTATGATTTGGAGCCTCTTGAAACTCCTATACCCCTGAAGGGGATTGACTCCACCCCATTGGCTAGTAATAAACCACAATACTGGACACAAGTAACTATGTGGATTAATCCGGATCATCAGGAGATTATTCGCTTTCTTGTGCTGTATAACCTACATGATGTGTTGGTGCTTGGATTGCCATGGCTGCAATCTCATAACCCAGTCCTTGACTGGAAAGCTATGTCTGTGTTAAGCTGGGGATGTAAGGGGACGCATGGGGACGTACCTGTGGTTTCCATTTCATCATCTATTCCCTCTGAGATTCCTGAATTCTTGACTGAATATCGTGACGTTTTTGAAGAACCTAAGCTTGGTTCATTACCTCTGCACCGGGAGTGCGATTGTGCCATAGATTTGATTCCGGGTAGTAAATACCCTAAGGGTCGTTTATTTAATCTGTCTGTGCCTGAACATGCTGCTATGCAAGAATATATAAAGGAGTCCTTGGAAAAGGGACATATTCGTCCTTCGTCATCTCCCTTAGGAGCCGGTTTTTTCTTTGTGGCTAAGAAAGATGGCTCTTTGAGACCGTGTATTGATTATCGGCTTTTGAATAAAATCACGGTTAAATATCAATATCCGTTGCCACTGCTGACTGATTTGTTTGCTCGCATAAAGGGGGCCAAGTTGTTCTCTAAGATAGATCTCCGTGGGGCGTATAATTTGGTGCGAATTAAGCAGGGGGATGAGTGGAAGACCGCATTTAATACGCCCGAGGGCCACTTTGAGTATTTGGTGATGCCTTTTGGTCTTTCAAATGCCCCTTCAGTCTTTCAGTCCTTTATGCATGACATTTTCCGTGATTATTTGGATAAATTTATGATTGTGTATCTGGATGATATTTTGATTTTTTCGGATGACTGGGACTCTCATGTCCAGCAGGTCAGGAGGGTTTTTCAGGTTTTGCGGTCTAATTCCTTGTGTGTGAAGGGTTCTAAGTGCGTTTTTGGGGTTCAAAAGATTTCCTTTTTGGGATATATTTTTTCCCCCTCTTCCATCGAGATGGATCCTGTCAAGGTTCAGGCTATTTGTGATTGGACGCAACCCTCTTCTCTTAAGAGTCTTCAGAAATTTTTGGGCTTTGCTAACTTTTATCGTCGATTTATTGCTGGTTTTTCTGATGTTGTTAAACCATTGACTGATTTGACTAAGAAGGGTGCTGATGTTGCTGATTGGTCCCCTGCTGCTGTGGAGGCCTTTCGGGAGCTTAAGCGCCGCTTTTCTTCCGCCCCTGTGTTGCGTCAGCCTGATGTTGCTCTTCCTTTTCAGGTTGAGGTCGACGCTTCTGAAATCGGAGCTGGGGCAGTTTTGTCGCAGAGAAGTTCCGATTGTTCCGTGATGAGACCTTGTGCCTTTTTCTCGCGTAAATTTTCGCCCGCCGAGCGGAATTATGATGTTGGGAATCGGGAGCTTTTGGCCATGAAGTGGGCTTTTGAGGAGTGGCGTCATTGGCTTGAGGGGGCTAGACATCAGGTGGTGGTATTGACTGACCACAAAAATCTAATTTATCTTGAGTCCGCCAGACGCCTGAATCCTAGACAGGCGCGCTGGTCGTTGTTTTTCTCTCGGTTTAATTTTGTGGTGTCCTACCTGCCGGGTTCTAAGAATGTTAAGGCGGATGCCCTTTCTAGGAGTTTTGAGCCTGACTCCCCTGGTAACTCTGAACCTACAGGTATCCTTAAGGATGGAGTGATATTGTCTGCCGTTTCTCCAGACCTGCGGCGGGCCTTGCAGGAGTTTCAGGCGGATAGACCTGATCGTTGCCCACCTGGTAGACTGTTTGTTCCTGATGATTGGACCAGTAAAGTCATTTCTGAGGTTCATTCTTCTGCGTTGACAGGTCATCCTGGAATCTTTGGTACCAGGGATTTGGTGGCAAGGTCCTTCTGGTGGCCTTCCCTGTCTCGAGATGTGCGAGGCTTTGTGCAGTCTTGTGACGTTTGTGCTCGGGCCAAGCCTTGTTGTTCTCGGGCTAGTGGATTGTTGTTGCCCTTGCCTATCCCGAAGAGGCCCTGGACGCACATCTCGATGGATTTTATTTCGGATCTTCCTGTTTCTCAGAAGATGTCTGTCATCTGGGTGGTGTGTGACCGTTTCTCTAAGATGGTCCATTTGGTTCCCCTGCCTAAGTTGCCTTCTTCTTCCGAGTTGGTTCCTCTGTTTTTTCAAAATGTGGTCCGTTTGCATGGTATTCCGGAGAATATCGTTTCTGACAGAGGAACCCAATTCGTGTCTAGATTTTGGCGAGCATTCTGTGCTAGGATGGGCATAGATTTGTCTTTCTCGTCTGCTTTCCATCCTCAGACAAATGGCCAGACCGAGCGGACGAATCAGACCTTGGAGACATATTTGAGGTGTTTTGTGTCTGCAGATCAGGATGATTGGGTTGCTTTTTTGCCTTTAGCGGAGTTTGCCCTCAATAATCGGGCCAGCTCTGCCACCTTGGTGTCTCCTTTTTTCTGTAATTCGGGGTTTCATCCTCGATTTTCTTCTGGTCAGGTGGAATCTTCGGATTGTCCTGGAGTGGATGCTGTGGTGGAGAGGTTGCATCAGATTTGGGGGCAGGTAGTGGACAATTTGAAGTTGTCCCAGGAGAAGACTCAGCTTTTTGCCAACCGCCGGCGTCGGGTTGGTCCTCGGCTTTGTGTTGGGGACTTGGTGTGGTTGTCTTCTCGTTTTGTCCCTATGAGGGTTTCTTCTCCTAAGTTTAAGCCTCGGTTCATCGGCCCGTACAAGATATTGGAGATTCTTAACCCTGTGTCCTTCCGTTTGGACCTCCCTGCATCTTTTTCTATTCATAATGTTTTTCATCGGTCATTGTTGCGCAGGTATGAGGTACCGGTTGTGCCTTCCGTTGAGCCTCCTGCTCCGGTGTTGGTTGAGGGCGAGTTGGAGTACGTTGTGGAAAAAATCTTGGACTCCCGTGTTTCCAGACGGAAACTCCAGTATCTGGTCAAATGGAAGGGATACGGTCAGGAGGATAATTCTTGGGTGACTGCCTCTGATGTTCATGCCTCCGATCTGGTCCGTGCCTTTCATAGGGCTCATCCTGATCGCCCTGGTGGTTCTGGTGAGGGTTCGGTGCCCCCTCCTTGAGGGGGGGGTACTGTTGTGAAATTGGATTTTGGGCTCCCCCGGTGGCCACTGGTGGAATTGAACTGGTGTGCATCATCCCCTCTGTTCACCTGTTTCCATCAGGATGTGGGAGTCGCTATTTAACCTTGCTCCTCTGTCACTTCCATGCCGGTCAACATTGTAATCAGAAGCCTTTCTGTGCATGTTCCTGCTGCTAGACAACTCCCAGCTAAGTTGGACTTTTGTCCTCGTTTGTTTTTGCATTTTGTTCCAGTTCACAGCTGTAGTTTCGTTTCTGTGTCTGGAAAGCTCTTGTGATCTGAAATTGCCACTCTGATGTTATGAGTTAATACTAGAGTCTTAAAGTAATTTCAGGATGGTATTTTGATAGGGTTTTCAGCTGACCTTCAGTGCCCTTTCTGTCTTCCTGCTATCTAGTAAGCGGACCTCAATTTTGCTAAACCTATTTTCATACTACGTTTGTCATTTCATCTAAAATCACCGCCAATATATGTGGGGGCCTCTGTCTGCCTATCGGGGAAATTTCTCTAGAGGTGAGCCAGGACTATATTTTCCTCTGCCAGGATTAGTTAGTCCTCCGGCCGGCGCTGGGCGTCTAGGGATAAAAACGTAGGCAACGCTACCCGCCTACTGTTAGTTGTGCGGCAGGTTTAGTTCATGGTCAGTTTAGTTTCCATCCTTCCAAGAGCTAGTACTCATGTTTGCTGGGCTATGTTCTCTTGCCATTGAGAACCATAACACTGTCTGCTGCTCAGCAGAGGAACCCACCCCTGTACCTACCTATGCCACCTGTTTATTTATGAACAATTTTTCATAACTACTAACCTACTAACTGTGTCTGCCACTCATTACAGTTGTCCTCCACTGAACAAAGCAATGCCGCCTGTTTATTCCTGTTACCATATTTGATCTGCATTTAGCCCACTTTATTATTTGGGCCTACTAACTGTGTCTGCCACTCATTACAGTTGTCCTCCACTGAACAAAGCAATGCCGCCTGTTTAGTCCTGTTACCACATTTGAACTGCATTTAGCCCACTTTATTATTTGGGCCTACTAACAGTGTCTGCCGCTCATTACAGTTGTCCTCCACTGAACAAAGCAATGCCGCCTGTTTAGTCCTGTTACCAATTTTTAACTGCATTTAGCCCACTTTATTATTTGGGCCTATATCTGTTTCCTCCTCATCCTGCCCATTGCCCAGCCACTGCTAGATGAGTCTGCTGGTACATTGACCCAGACCACTATATTCCCCTTGACTCTACACAGCCAGAATATGACCCTGCTGAAAGTCAGGTTCCCCTTCCCGCATACTATACCACCTTACACGGGGACAAAGAGGAAGGTGCAGATGAAAGTGCAGGTTCCTTCATTAGGTGGGGG
Source organism: Ranitomeya variabilis (assembly GCF_051348905.1). Taxonomy (NCBI): domain Eukaryota; kingdom Metazoa; phylum Chordata; class Amphibia; order Anura; family Dendrobatidae; genus Ranitomeya; species Ranitomeya variabilis. The sequence continues at coordinate 636,691,799 of NC_135232.1, forward strand.
GGCATACTCGTTGGCGACGTCACTGGCACAGGGCCCCTCATAGTACGCAAAAGTGTCTCTGCCGGTGGGAGGCGCCACCTGCCGTCAAACACACCGCCATACTATGAGGGGCCCTGTGACAGTGCCAATGCCAATGAGTGGGCCCCCACTGCTTGCTCAGGATCACAGCACTTGCAAAGCTGAAATACTTACCTCTCCCTGCTCCACCGCCGTGACGTATTCCGCGTTTTCTGGGCCCATGAAAATCTTGAGCCAGCCCTACCCCCCCATAACTTTAGCCAAATGACCCCCAGTTTTCAATGCCTAACTAGTATTATAAAGTAAATTAAGATTGACAAGCTTAAGTAATAAGAATTGATGTTTTTGGCATTAAAATGGGCACTGTAGGTGTTTTCCTGTCCTCCACTCACTGCCGACTTTGATTCCCCATTGACTTGCATTGGGTTTCGTGTTTCAGTCGGCCCCCGACTTTACGCAATAATAGGCTGATTTCACCCGACCCGACTTTTGACAAAGTCGGGTTTCGCGAAACCCGACTCGATCCGAAAAAAGTAAAAGTCGCTTAACTCTAGTAATAAGGAAAATATTAAATAGTTTAAAAATATGTAAAGCTTCAAATCACGCCTTTACCCTCCAATAAAAAAAAAACATATAAACATAACACATCGCTGCATCCATAAAATGCATCCATAAAACCTAATCAAGATGTAAAATAAATTAACCCAACCAGTAAATGCTGTAAAGAGAAATGGTGTCAATAAAAATGTCAGTTCGGAGCTCAAAATATAAGCTCTCATGCAACTCGAATAATGTAAAAATAAACACAGGAAATGGCAACAAAATATTTTTCTATGTGGTGAGTCCTATGTCATCTTAGGAGTCAGAATTCTTTTATATGATGCTAGAAGACCAATCTATTGCAGTGTGCAGGCCCTGCAGCTAGAAAATAAGCTGTGTACATGCCAGCACAAATGGACTAAGATTCATTGTTCTCTATTAGTTCATGTGGGAAAACAAAACTGGCCAGCAATATGAGCAAGGCTTCGGTTGACCGCCTCCTCATGATAATCTTATGGCGGCCAGGGGGCACCTTCAGGTAGTGTCTGATCATTGCCATCATCCTCATCTGATTTTCACACTGTTTCTGATTTTCTCTGTTGCATCATCCACTATACATGTGCAACTAGAAAACCTCATGCATCCAGTTGTTCAATGGTGAAGAAACTCATAGAATACAATAGTCATCAGTACAGAGGACAAGAGTTTTTTAAACTTCTTCAAAATGTTCTTGACTGGAGGGAGCTTTTGGTGGCTTGTAAAATTGTCTAAGACAATCTTTTAGAAGAGTCCAACTTTGCGCAGATCCCGCCCCATAGTGTGTTATGATGTATTCACAATGCGGGGCTGGGAATCTGGTGCCTGCGCAGTGGAGTTGGTCACCGTGCTCCATTGAAGAGTGCCAGCTCCACTGCGCAGATTCCAGACAGAGAGGAGGCGGCGCCCGGTAGGATGATGGACGGCTGCGTGGCGCTTAAGTCAGGGAGAAATCATACCTCCCTGACTCAATAGAGGTATGGTGCCAAATGTATAAAAGTGATTATTTCAGCCTTCCTAGGGATGCTAAACATAAGAGCCACCTTCACAGAATGCAGCCTTAGTGCTGCTGAAGGTGGCTCTTTTACTTAAAAACGCCCTGGGGGGTGACAGGTTCCCTATAATGTGGGCCATTATGTTTAGGCTCAGTCCTGCTGGTCAACAATAAAAAGAGATTCCAGGATCCCCATTGTGTTTCTTCTAAACACGTCAGGAGGAAGCTATAATACATAGCTTGGTTGCTATTGCAATGACTGGGATCATAGATAACTCTCATTATGCTACCCATTGCGCTCTAGCATTTTTCCCTGCCTAAAGGGAACCTGTCACCCCCCTCAGGCGTTTGTGCTGCACAAGATGGCTCTTTTAGTTAAAAATGCTGCATTCTGACAAGGTGGCTTTTAGTCATGATGCCTGCACACGCTGAAATAAACGTTTATAAAATGTGCCCCCTCATACTGTGAAATGTTCCCGGAGGCGGGTCTTTCCCTCCTAATCAGACGCAGCACAGCCGTCACTCCGGACCTGTGCGCGCCGTCTCCTCTTGCTGCATTATCGTCCCGGCACCTGCGCTGTAAGTGCGAAGGGCAGCGCAACTGCGCATGCCCGGAAAAAAAAACTTAATGCGCAGGCGCCGGGGATGATATTGCAGCAAGAGGAGGCGGCGCCCGGCGCGCACAGGTCCGGAGTGACGGCTGAGTGATCATTGAGTGATGCAGTGCACTGCAGGAGTGATTACCTCCTGTCCGTGTATCGCCGGAGGCCGGGTGAGATCGACGTGGGATTACTTTATGTGGAGAGGTGCAATTGTGAAGGCAATATTGGAAATTTACTTTATGTATATACACTGCTCAAAAAAATAAAGGGAACACTTAAACAACAGAATATAACTCCAAGTAAATCAAACTTCTGTGAAATTAAACTGTCCCCTTAGAAAGCAACACTGTTTGACAATCAATTTCACATGCTGTTGTGCAAATGGAATAGACAAAAGATGGAAATTATTGGCAATTATCAAGACACACTCAATAATGGAGTGGTTCTGCAGGTGGGGACCACAGACCTCATCTCAGTACCAATGCTTTCTGGCTGATGTTTTTGTCACTTTTGAATGTTGGTTGTGCTTTCACACTCGTGGTAGCAGGAGACGGACTCTACAACCCACACAAGAGGCTCAGGCAGTGCAGCTCATCCAGGATGGCACATCAATGCGAGCTGTGGCAAGAAGGTTTGCTGTGTCTGTCAGCGTAGTGTCCAGAGGCTGGAGGCGCTACCAGGAGACAGGCCAGTACATCAGGAGATGTGGAGGGGGCCGTAGGGGGGCGACAACCCAGCAGCAGGATCGCTACCTCAGCATTTGTGCATGGAGGAACTGAAGGAGCACTTCCAGAGCCATGCAAAATGACCTCCAGCAGGCCACAAATGTGCATGTGTCTGCACAAACGGTTAGAAACCGACTCCATGAGGATGGTCTGAGTGCCCGATGTCCACAGATGGGGGTTGTGCTCACAGCCCAACACTGTGTAGGACGCTTCGCATTTGCCACAGAACACCAGGATTGGCAAATTCACCACTGGCGCCCTGTGCTCTTCACAGATGAAAGCAGGTTCACACTGAGCACGTGACAGATGTGATAGAGTCTGAAGATGCCGTGGAAAACAATCTACTGCCTGCAACATCCTTCAGCATGACCGGTTTGGCAGTGGGTCAGTAATGATGTGGGGTGGCATTTCTTTGGAGGGCCGCACAACCCTCCATGGGCTCGCCAGAGGTAGCCTGACTGCCATTAGGTACCGAGATGAGGTCCTCAGATCCGTTGTGAGACCATATGCTGGTGTGGTTGGCCCTGGGATCCTCCTAATGCAGGACAATGCCAGACCTCATGTGGCTGGAGTGTGTCAGCAGTTCCTGCATGATGAAGGCTTTGAAGCTATGGACTGGCTTGCCCATTTCCCAGAACTGAATCCGATTGAACACATCTGGGACATCATGCCTCGCACCATCCACCAACGTCACGTTGCACCACAGACTGTCCAGGAGTTGGCGGATGCTTTAGTCCAGGTCTGGAAGGAGATCCCTCAGGAGACCATCCGCCGCCTCATCAGGAGCATGCCCAGGCATTGTAGGGAGGTCATACAGGCACGTGGTGGTCATACACACTACAGAGCATCATTTCTTTGTCTTGAGGCATTTCCACTGAAGTTGGATCAGCCTGTAACTTCATTTTCCACTTTGATTTTGAGCATCACTCCAACTCCAGACCTCCGTGAGTTATTAGTTGTGATTTACATTGATAATTTTTAGGTTTTATTGTATATATATATATATATATATATATATATATATATATATATATATATATATATACTCCTTTGTTCCTTTCCTTAGATCTAGTTATTCGCTCCATAGAACCGTCAGATCCCTTTCTTCTCGTCAGAAATACTGGAGTCAGATACCTGAGCAATGGCTCATAGCTCTATTCCCTGTATTTCACAATTTAAAACTGCCTGTCTGATCCAGTTTGATCCCCCTCTAGCACCATCCACCTTAGATATGTTGACCTTAGTTTATCTATTGTTTATAGGATTTTTCCTATTGTCTTTCTATATCTTTTTAACAGTTCTATTCTATTCAGATGTTACAAATCAAACAAGTGTTTACATCAACGCTAATCCGTCCGGAGTTACTGATTGAATTTTGACATTGTCATGTGCCCGATTTGTTTTTTTTTGTTTTTGTTTTTTTTAAGATTGCTTATAAGACAACCATTCCTGACAGTCACTCTTAGGTTTTTGTAATGATGAAGAGCTCATGTGGGACCTTGAAACCTGTTGACCTGTAAACCTATTTAATAAAATTCTCTTGATTTTATCCAGTCTCTTAGCCTTGATCAGCAGAAAATTTAATGACACCTCCATCCTGCTCTCCACTGTGACAGTTAGAAGACTCCTGTGTGACGCTAATCTCTTACCAAGAAATCCCCGCAAAGTACCACTGCTAAAAAAAGACGTACTGAAGCGGATAAAATTTGCCAAAGAACACATCAGCTGGCCTAAAGAGAAATGGAGAAACAGTTTGTGGACTGATGAAAGTAAAATTGTTCTTTTTGGGTGCAAGGGCCGCAGACAGTTCATCAGACGACCCCCCAAACTCCACATTCAGCCACAATACACTCTGAAGACAGTGAAGCATGGTGGTGCAAGCATCATATGGGCATGTGTCTCTTACTATGGTTCCGGACTTATTCACCACATACCAGTGATCATGGACCAGTTTACATATACTTGAAGAGATCATGTTGCCTTACGCTGGAGGGTGTTTCCTTGAAATGGGTGTTTCAACAAGACAGGAACCCTAAATACACCAGTAAACGAGCAAAATCTTGGTTCCAGTCCAGCAAACTTCAGATTATGGAGATGCCAGCCCAATCCCCGGACCTTAATCCAATAGAACACTTGTGGGGTGACATTAAAAAATGTCGTTTCTGAGGCAAAGTCAACAAATGCCAAAAATTGTGTGATGTAGTCCAAGATGTAACAGATGTGAAGCAGTTCTAAAAAACTGTGGGTAACAACTAAATATTAGGTTAGGGAGTCACAGGAATGCTAAATCCACAAAATAATACATATTGTGAGTCTGTAAAGACAGATGCAGACACTGCTATTTTTTTTTTTTAAACGGCCCAATGTTAATTTTTTGTTATTTTCTGTAAAGAAGTTCAAAATTATATATATTTCTGTTTGTTTTTTTTAATTAGAAAACAATGTGCAATGTTCCCAATTCTGGAAACAAAAACTAGTATAAAGATTTTGTGATTAACACGTTTTTGAGCACACTGCTATTATTTTGAACACTACTCTATGTGCTGTCAGTGCATGTGTCAGTATGTATGTGCTCTATGTATGTTTGTGTGCTGTATGTACACTGTGTGCAGAATTATTAGGCAAGTTGTATTTTGATCACATGATACTTTTTATACATGTTGTCCTACTCCAAGCTGTTCAGGCTTGAGAGCCAACTACCAATTAAGTAAATCAGGTGATGTGCATCTCTGTAATGAGGAGGGGTGTTGTCTGACATCAAAACCCTATATAAGGTGTGCTTAATTATTAGGCAACTTCCTTTCCTTTGGCAAAATGGGTCAGAAGAGAGATTTGACGGGCTCTGAAAAGTCCAAAATTGTGAGATGTCTTGCAGAGGGATGCAGCAGTCTTGAAATTGCCAAACTTTTGAAGCGTGATCACCAAACAATCAAGCGTTTCATGGCAAATAGCCAACAGGATCGCAAGAAGCGTGTTAGGCAAAAAAGGCGCAAACTAACTGCCCATGAATTGAGGAAAGTCAAGCGTGAAGCTGCCAAGATGCCATTTGCCACCAGTTTTGCCATATTTCAGAGCTGCAACGTTACTGGAGTAACAAAAAGCACAAGGTGTGCGATACTCAGGGACATGGCCAAGGTAAGGAAGGCTGAAAAATGACCACCTTTGAGCAAGAAACATAACATAAAACGTCAAGACTGGGCCAAAAAATATCTTAAGACTCACTTTTCAAAGGTTTTATGGACTGATGAAATGAGTGACTCTTGATGGGCCAGAGGCTGGATCAGTAAAGGACAGAGAGCTCCACTCCGACTCATACGCCAGCAAGGTGGAGGTGGGATACCGGTATGGGCTGGTATCATCAAAGATGAACTTGTGGGACCTTTTCGGGTTGAGGATGGAGTGAAGCTCAACTCCCAGACCTACTGCCAGTTTCTGGAAGGCAACTTCTTCAAGCAGTGGTACAGGAAGAAGTCGGTATCATTCAAGAAAAAGATGATTTTCATGCAGGACAATGCTCCATCACATGCTTCCAACTACTCCACAGCATGGCTGGCCAGTAAAGGTCTCAAAGAAGAACAAATAATGACATGGCCCCCTTTTTCACCTGATCTGAACCCCAAAGAGAACCTGTGGTCCCTCATAAAATGTGAGATCTGCAGGGAGGGAAAACAGTACACCTCTCGGAACAGTGAATGGGAGGCTGTGGTGGCTGCTGCACGCAATGTTGATCGTAAACAGATCAAGCAACTGACAGAATCTATGGATGGAAGGCTGCTGAGTGTCATAAAGAAAGGTGGCTATATTGGTCACTAATTTTTTGGGGTTTTGTTTTTGCATGTCAGAAATGTTTATTTCTAAATTTTGTGCAGTTACAGTATATTGGTTTACCTGGTGAAAATAAACAAGTGAGATAGGAATATATTTGGTTTTTATTAAGTTGCCTAATAATTCTGCACAGTAATAGTTACCTGCACAAACAGATATCCTCCTAAGATAGCCAAATCTAAAAAACCCCACTCCAACTTCCAAAAATATTAATCTTTGAAATTTATGAGTCTTTTGGGTTGATTGAGAACATACTTGTTGATCAATAATAATAATAATCCTCTAAAATACAACTTATTTAATAATTATGCACACAGTGTATATGTGCAGCGCCCCAGAGTCCTGGTCGTTGCAGTACTGATGCTCCGCCGCTAAGGGGGGCTATGGTACGTCTGATGGCACTGAAGGAGTTCACCTGACCAGGTATCACAGACACCAATACACTTCACAGTCTGGCCTCCAGGGGGAGCTAAGGGTGCTATGTATTAGGCCACTCCTCACAATCTGGTAAAACTGGGGGTTAGGTAGGAAGTTAGTGAGAAGCTGACTGGGTTGGAACCAGGCAACATTCTGTGGCAGAGGGTGTTGCAGGGGAAGATTCAGGGGGGTCCCTGTCAGGGGTGGGATCCTGACAGAGGCCTAGCGAACTGAGAGAACGTTACGGGACCGCGCCTGCACCTGATCGCGACGGTACCCTAAGAAAGGACAAGAAGCGAGGTTTATTGTGCTGAGTGACAAACGAGATCAACGCAACAAGAAGAAACACCAGTAGGAGTCGTGCTGTAAGATGAGGCAACATCCTACTGAGGCGCGCAGCCAGTGGCCGGAACGACGAGGAAGTATAGAGCTCCAGGCCTAACTTCAAACCTACGGCAGGACAGTCAGTTATAGGCGGGCTGTCTCACCCAAATCACCAAGGAAGACATAGGGGGCAACAACAGGAGAGGGGCGACACTGTCGGGGTCGTAATACGACAATTACCCTTCCTTCACCAGTCATTCCAAATTAATATGTGTGCAGGGCATCTGGTACCGGATAAGAATAAATCAGACAGGTAGCTGGTTCAAACTTAGTTAATGCCCCGTGCATCCACACATGTCTGCAGCGGTCACACCAACTGGCTTTATTCTAAAATACACAATACTATATTGAGTGTTAGGGGAAGGCGTGCATTAGGCGGGGTTTAAGCTAGCATCCAGTCTTTCTGATTTGTTCTGACGTCTTCCGGTGAATCCTCCCTTTCTTCACATTCCTGAGTTTCGATTCTGAAGAAATGAATCATCCCTCCAGACACAAACCAGAAACGAAACTGAACACTGGCAACCATTTTTAAATACAATTACATATGCATTAGCTAGCAGATAGGAAAAACTTATTGTTTCACAGTATAAAAGTATAAAAGTACAAAAGTATATAAAGATATATATTTTCACCTTGACAATCCCCCCTAAACACTAAGTTTTTCCCTTGAAGAAAGATCCTTTGAGACTGTCCATGTGATGGGAAAAGGGGAGGTGGATTTCTTCATCCAGACATCTCAGAAACTCTCCCCTAGTGAGAGGCCTCCAGGCATCTGAACCCTTCACTAACCTCACATGGAGTTCTCCCACTGTCCCTAAACTAAATCTCTTAACATCATCTGAGAATGGGGGGTTTTGTCTACTCTCTTGAGGGGGAATGTACTTCGGGATTTCCCCTGGATCAGTACCATCGTACTCTGGTGGGTCTACTTCTTGATTGAGGAAGGTGCCAGTCGGAGTTGCTTTGGCAATGACCTTTTTATACAAGGGAATAACACAACAGAGAATTATCGATCCAATTACAAGGAGCGCAATTAGTACTAAACAAACTTGTTGAAGGAATCCCTTGATCCCACCTAACCAACTGGAGAAGAAAGATGTGTCTGCTCCAGCATACATGACACGTCGTCTTATTGTCCTAATTTGTTCAACTTCTTTAGAAACCTTCAGGTCTTTCGGATCTACATTTCGCCATTCAGGTCTGGCTGTCTATGTTTCGTCTCGTAAGTCTTTGGTCATACCGTCAATGAATGTATTTACCAATACTCTAACATCAAGTGGGTTTATGGGACTGTACTCCATGTCTTCCCATTTCAGCTGTAACCGTCCAAAGTATAGCTCTACACTTTCTCCTTTGTCACATCTGTAGAAGATCTTAATTTGCGTCCTAGCACGTCACCTGTTTTTGTGCTCACTAACTACCTAGGCCTGCCTAGGTGCACTTATACGTCCAACATATGATCATTATTTGTCTGTAGAATGAGAAAGGTTGGTTCTCAGGGTCAGCCAATTGTTTTTGCGTAGCTAGCTAGTCAGAGGGCCTCCAGGGATAATACTCCTGTATCTGTCTTACCCTACCTGATGTGGTTGGTTCTCTGGTGGTGGGGGCGACATGACATGCTGGTCTACAGCTCCTTCCCAAAAGGATTACTGTCAGCCTACTCCTAAAAGTTAATGTCCCCACTATCCGCCAACCACAATCCTGTGTCAGCTTCTTATATCACTACATGTGATCTTGTCTGGACAGGATTCAGTGTAATTCTCTTAGGTTGGGTTGCAGCACGGGTCATACAAGTGTTAGGGCCCAAATCCTCAACTATACGCTGGAAGGCATCACAGCCATAATTGACAAATCTTTGTTCACTGTAATATATATATATATTTGATCCATTCAACATTTTTATTAATCTGCATCTGTGGGATTATAGAAGCAATGCCGGCATAAATCTGGTTCTGGGCTTTAAATTGGTCAGGCACCCCCCTTGGCACTCCAATGGCATCATATATACTAGTGGATCTTCTTCATAACTCAGGTGCAGCTGATCAAAACTTCTCCTCTTTCTGGTAAGTTCATCAGGTATCTTTGGTGTACATATATTGTGTATGTTTAATTAGCAAATCAGTATCTAGAGAACTGTTCTCTTTGCAGAAACTTGTCTTGAAGATCCCTACTGGTGTACCTGTGGTGTCGTGGGAATTATAGCAGGTGTAATTGTCAGCTAATACGGTTACTTCTCCTGGGACCTTTAGTTTGGGTCTCTCATGAATTAGTGGGACATAATCTGGGCAATCAGTGGACTTCAAACCTTTCAACAGATTCATGACACAGGCGGTGGTGTTGTCATCAGGAAAAAGCAATGCATGTGTGTAGAGATGTGTATTCGCAGCAGCACAAGCAATACATCCTACAGAGATATTCTGGACTCTTACATTGTATCTCACCCATTCTAACCATAGGTTTTTCCTTGGGGCTGTTTGTGTTTCTATGGAGAAAACCTCTTGCCAACTGAGACCTGGAATGGGGATCACTTCATTAACTACATTTTGCAAACGCTCACCTGGGCCTGTTTTAGGTGTACTGGTAACGGGGGCTTTGGTTGGTCTGAAACTAATATCCTGGAGCTGTATATGGCCTAAATACGCATAGGGTCCAGCACTAAATACATAATTATAATGCCTTCCTAATACGAACGTCTGCAGCTCAGCAGATTGGGGGTTTTCAAGATTCAGGAGGAGGGGGTGACAGCTTTTACCCCATTTACAGCCCCTAAGTGGTTGCAGAAGGGCTGTTAGATGCATTCTCTCACGAAGACTCCTACCCGTCCCATCCTTGGGGACATGGCTTCACTAGATTTATATCCCCAATCATCTCCCGTATTCCAGGCAGCATCTGCCCAATAATAACAGTTATTGTTGTCATTTCTGATAACACACATATAAAACTGGATGATCTCCTCTACCACCCGTTCAGTCTCGGGACACTTGACTACATCATAGAAATCAAATCGCCAGATATTCACCGGGGCTGTCAGGTTTATCCAGAGAATAGTGGGACCTTAGTATTTTCATTTACATTAGGGGCCGAGAAGGTAGGGGCGAGGATGGCCCTCAGTTCCAGGATCAAAAACAACAGCAACATTTCCCTTCAGTCACTTCTGTGACTAAACACTGGTTCGGTCTCTTTTACAGTGTGAAGCGTGAATCCAGGTGCTCTTTCCTTCAAGTTTTACTGCAGTGGGGGTGACCGGGATCACCGTGTGAAGTCCTTCAAATCTCGGCTGGAGACAATCTCTGCGCACAAACTTTTTCACATACACCAGGTCTCCTGGCACAAAGTCATGGTGTCCAGGAACCTTGTCTGGGTCTGGAAGAGAACTGAAGACAGTTAAATGCACTTTGGCAAGATGTTCATGTAAGGCCTGCACATAGCTAGTCAAGTCCTGGTACTTGAGCTGCAACTGTTGTGGAAAGAAACATCCAAGATTGGGGCTCCTGCCAAACAGAATCTCATACGGTGACAGTCCTGTCTTCCTGTTTGGGGTATATCTTACTGAAAACAAAGCTAGAGGAAGGCATTCTGTCCATGGTTTACCAGTCTCTGCCATTGCCTTCTGGATTTTAAGCTTAAGAGTTCCATTTAGTCTCTCCACTTTTCCACTACTCTGTGGATGGAGTATGCAATGCTTGACTTACCCCCAGTGCTGCCATTACCTCTGACATGATCTCTCCAGTAAAATGGGAACACCGATCGCTTTCAATGACTTCAGGAACTCCATACCTGCATATGATCTCAGCCATCAGTTTCTTCGCCGTTGTCTTAGCCGTAGCTTTGGCAACTGGGTAGGCTTCTGGCCAACCTGAAAATAAATCAATGCAGACCAACACATACTCATACGTCCCTACCCTGGGTAACTGAATATAATCAATCTGCAGTCTCTGGAATTGGTTAAAGGGCCGGGGAGTGTGCTTGGATGGGGTTTTCACTATCCTACCCTGATTATGTGTGGCACATATCATGCAGCTCTGTACCTGGCTTTCTGCGCAGGTGGAAAACTCGGGGGCAATCCATTGTTTCTGTAGGGTGTCACACATGGCCGTCTTCGAGTGGTGCACATTCCCGTGCAGAACCTGTGCCATCATTGGGTACAGTACCTGTGGTAGGCAGACCTTTTCACCCCTCCCCCATAGTCCGGTAACGGTATCAGAGCAAGCCCCTATCTTTTGCCACCTATCTTTCTCCTCCTTACTTGCCTGTTTTAGTAACCGGGCTAAGATGTCTTTCAACACAAGTGGAGATGGTGGGGTGTCTAGGTGATGTACTCTAGAGGCCACAGGAGTGCTTGCTGCTTTCTTGGCAGCCTGGTCTACCAGTGCTTACCCTTTGTCCGTCCATTAGTGCCTTTGGTATGTGCCTTTACCTTTATGATGCCTGCTTGGGTGGGAAGCTGTAGTGCATTCATAAGTTGCTGGACTGCCTCAGCACGTTTAATGGGGTGGCCATTTGCTGTCAGGAAAGCCCTGGCTCTCCAGATAGGCCCATAATCGTGTGTAATGCCAAAAGCATACCTGGAATCAGTGTAGATAATTACAGTCTTACCTTCTGCTAGTTTGCTTGTGCAGACATATGAGCTGGCATTGACTCTGCCTTGATTACCTCATGTTCTGAGACCACAGCATATCTGGTACAGTAGCGTCCTTGGTCATCTTGGTGACGGGATCCATCTACAAAAAGCTCAAAATCAGCATTAGAATAGGCACACTAGAGACCAGCCGTTTCCTGAGACATCAATTCTAGACAATCATGGGGTTTGGAAACCTAATCTTGTTCCTCTGGATCCATTCTAGAAAGAAAAAGAGTGTCCTTGCTCATGTCACCTTCATGTCACCTACTCCTTCCCCCTTTGGATCCAGGGGAACTAGGAGAAAAGTAGCGGGGTTCAGGACAGCGCACCTTTTCAAAGTCACATTAGTAGGCATGAGAATAACACACCGAAGTCGCAGCTGTCCAGCCATGGACATGTGGCTAGGTTGTACCTGGTTAAGGATACCATATACATCGTGGGGTATGGACCATCAGTGGATAATCCAAAACAATCTCTGAAGACTTGTGTAGCAACAACTGGACAGACAACACGGCCCGAACACAGAAGGGGCTTCCTCTTGCCACCGTACCCAGGCGGCCACTATAATAAGCAACAGGTCTCTGTTTGTCTCCATGAAGCTGAATCAGCACACCTGTAGCATGTCCTGCATAGGTGAGCTCTGTCTGCAAGGCAGTCTGCAATACTGTACGGCAATGCTCGGGTGTCTTGTAATCAGTATCTAGGGCCTGCAGTGTGTAACACTATATCACAGGGCAAATTCCCTCTTTGGGTGGACATAGCGTCTCCTGGATGCAAGGGGCCATGAGCGGCAAGGTAGGCCTGACACTCTTGGGCTATAACTGGCCCCCCTTTTTTTTTTTTTTTCTTAACGGGAAACACGGGTGTGTTACATGGAGAAACACAGGGTATCAGGGCACCATTATCGAATAACATCTGTATTTGCCCCTTGAGACACTGCTCCTGATCATATCTCAAAGAGTATTGATGGACTTTAGAAAAAGGGGCACCAGGTTTGAGAAACACTTTTACTGGTTCTACAGGCATTATTGGGGGAGAATCTGGGTCTATCAGGACCATCATAACTGTGGGAAGGGCAAGTAGGATACACATCTCTTTATATTCATCTGCATAGGAGTTATATAACGCAAGGACCATCTGACCATCATCTTGGAATTATATCCTGGAGCAGAACTGTATTAATAAATCTGCCCCCAGTAAATTTACCGAACATATAGAAGAGATTACGAACTGAGCAGTAACTTCAGGGAAAGGTCCCACAGGGATAGGTTTTATAAGAGTATATTTATTGGGTCTGTCATCTACTCTAATTAAAACAAGCTCTTGATCTGAGAATTTGCATGGCGGGGCTGGGGAGATAATGAAATTCCCATACGGGGTTAAAGGCGTATTGGAATGTGAAGCTGGACTCACGTGTACGAAGGGAGGAGGCAGAAACTAGAGTCTGTTACATAGACAGTAAGAAGCGCTGCTGATTTAACCCCTTTTTTTTTCCTGCTGGACTAAATTCTTTTGAAAACCTTTTACTATTTGCAATGCATCATCCGGAGTGGAAATCTCAATATCGGGTCTACTACAAAAAGGTATGAATGGGCTTTTTATTACAATGGGAATCCCAGATCTTCAAACACTACCATAAGACGCCCATAGAACTTCTCGGCAGTCCAGGATATATTGGTGCCTTTTACCAATCTTTCAATTACTTACAAGTTTTCATCTAGGACTAGGCAGGTCTATTTCACTTTCAATTTCATACAGTACTTATTGCTGTAAACATAAATCTCTCAGTGTGTATTAAACCAAGGACAGAGAAAACTTTGGAATGCAATACATGGCCCCCCCCCCCTCCCCCGTAGCCCACAGCGCCGAGGGGAAAAATTGCAGGCAGGTCGCGCAGGGATTCACTCAGCCCCTCCCATCTAGTAACACGGAGATAAGAACTTCCACTGCATTCCACAGCGCACAAGGGAGAAGCGAGGCCCAGCTCCCTGCCCCCCTTTTTTCTCCGGCACATAGCGTAGATAAGGAGAAAGAAGAAAAAACTGACAAAGAAATCTTGCAGCGGTCTGCTCAGCCCCTCCCCTACACTACATAGCACTGATACAAAGCTCCGTATCTTCTACAGTCAAATTACAGCAGTTTTCAGACCTAATTTCTACAAAACTTTCCTATAATCCTCCGTGGTCTGGGCGGAGCCCCAAGGACGGTCCGTACACACACACACGGCAGGTCTCCACCCAGATTGGATTCTGCACAACACAAACAGGACACACCTACACTTCTGGAGATCTCTTTCCGCCGCCATTACAGGGCGCTGGCTGAGACTGCATTTTCATCATCAGTGGCACGGCGGCCATTTTACAATCTGTAAGATCACAGTTCACAGGCATTTTATAACCAAACACGGGCTCTACATTATCTGATCCTCCCCTCCATCAACCTATTTTCATCCTTTGTTCTTTAAGCCTCGCGCAACTCGCAGATAAGCTTCTTGACTGTCTCTTGCCCTCCCGTGACCATTGTCTTGACTTCCACGGCATCCTCATCTAACTTGTGGGGCACAGACTTCTTTTGCTTTAAGATACGCAGCTTGGCTCACAGAATACTACGCCCTGCTATAGCTCAGGATCGCTGGCAGCGATTTCAACACTGAGTTCCACAATACGGAATCTCGCTCAACGTATTAGAAAAAGATTTTCTGTCCCTAACCTGAACACCAGTGATTAACAGACTATCCTGCCACGATATTCTAAACAGTCGGGAGGCGGTCTCCTAGTGAGAGCCCTCCACAGAAATACAGGTGGTCCCTGCTCGGGACGTCTTAATTACCTAGCTGGTACAATATCACAGAGGCTGCGTCTCCTATCCCTTCTCTAAGCTGCCCCACAATCTACAACTAGCTCAATCTTTCACTCCACTTCACTACTAGACAATAGTCACGGGTAGGGTGGTTGAACGGAGTACAATGACCGGTGGGGGAGGTGTGGTGTACAGAGGTCGCACAGGATGCGACGTCTCTCAGTTGCTGGTTCAGAGCGTGGCACAGGATCACGTTTGATCTCACCACTCGATCATTCACCTCCCGGACCCAAGGAGACTACAGACAAACCAATAACGGCTGAGACACTAGCAAGTGTGACATATACAGTGTACATGATCGCCACTTACCGCGTGCAGAGGGTGATCAGTCCTCGAGGTCAGCCACTACGGGTATCATCCACAGACATCCAGGCATGGGTCCAGAGGGTCTCGGATCGCTGGCCACGCCCCCCGTTGGTCGCGCCAAAATTGTCGGGGTCGTAATACGACAATTACCCTTCCTTCACCAGTCATTCCAAATTAATATGTGTGCAGGGCATCTGGTACCGGATAAGAATAAATCAGACAGGTAGCTGGTTCAAACTTAGTTAATGCCCCGTGCATCCACACATGTCTGCAGCGGTCACACCAACTGGCTTTATTCTAAAATACACAATACTATATTGAGTGTTAGGGGAAGGCGTGCATTAGGCGGGGTTTAAGCTAGCATCCAGTCTTTCTGATTTGTTCTGACGTCTTCCGGTGAATCCTCCCTTTCTTCACATTCCTGAGTTTCGATTCTGAAGAAATGAATCATCCCTCCAGACACAAACCAGAAACGAAACTGAACACTGGCAACCATTTTTAAATACAATTACATATGCATTAGCTAGCAGATAGGAAAAACTTATTGTTTCACAGTATAAAAGTATAAAAGTACAAAAGTATATAAAGATATATATTTTCACCTTGACAACACTAGGGTCCAGGAAGAGCTCCGAGCCTACCCGTCATACGGGTGCGTCCTAGCCATATCATCTGGGGGACGAAGAACAACATCATAATCGAGTTGTGAGGGAACTTCAGAAACAGACACAACAGTTGTGGGGACTATCCCATAAGCACAGCAGGGGAGGACCACAACACACAAGCGCTAGAAGGTAGGCACAGATTTCCACCTGCAAAGGGAACTCTGGAGGTGCCATCGGACCGGCCGGACTTGCGCAGCCTGGTTAACCGTATTCCGGACTGAGGATCCTGTACCGGGTACCCCTCGGCCCTGCGGCAGTGGGGGCGCTACATATACATGTGTGTAACATGCAGTGTGTGTGTGTGTTTGTGTGTATTTAGCATCCACATTTACGAATACTGGTAGCACAAACAGGAGTCCATATGTGTAAACATCAGCAATCGCCCAACGAACGAGCAGACTGCTGCCTTATTCATTGGATTGTTTTTACCAGAGCAGAAATCTTTGTTCTCAGCAGCATGTCGCTCAGTGAAAACTGCAGATATGCAGCTGATGACATGATTCTGTATGGGGAAAGATTGATTTAGTGATCCTTCTGTCTCCATCATTCTTCCTCAGCTGCTGTAAAGAGGCCAGGAAACAAGCAGCGGAGGACTTCAATATTGCTGGATTGTGCTCTATTAATGGCCTAAACTCAGCCCGTGTAAAATCATCATAAATGTTTGTGCGTGATGGTGCAATATGTTAGCATTTGGGGCACACTTTAAACTTTGAGTCCCTGGTAGTGTTGAGCGATACCTTCCGATATGCAAAGGTATCGGTATCGGATTGGATCGGCCGATACCCAAAAAGTACCGGATATCGCCGATACCGATACCCGATACCAATGCATATCAATGGGACACAAAATATCGGAATGGTTCCCAGGGTCTGAAGGAGAGGAAACTCTCCTTCAGGCCCTGGGATCCATATTCATGTATAAAATAAAGAATAAAAATAAAAAATATTGATATACTCACCCCTCTGACGGCCCCGGCTCTCACCGCTGCAAGCGTCTGCCTCCGTTCCCTAAGAATGCAGAGTGAAGGACCTTCGATGACGCCGCGGCTTGTGATTGGTCGCGTGACCGCTCAGGTGACCGCTCATGCGACCAACCACAAGCCGTGACGTCATCGCAGGCCCTACACTCACTCATTCTTAGGAACGGAGGCTGCCGGTTACATCGCTAAGGTCCAGGGGCCGCCGGAGGGGTGAGTATATCAATATTTTTTATTTTTATTATTTATTTTTTACATGAATATGGATCCCAGGGCCTGAAGGAGTGTCTCTTCTCCTCCAGACCCTGGGAACCATACACACCGCACACTTCCGATTCCGATTTCCGATTTTCCGCAAAAATATCGGAACTTAGTATCGGAATTCTGATACAGCAAATATCGGCCGATACCCGATACTTGCAGTATCGGAATGCTCAACACTAGTCCCTGGACATCTTTGTCTAAAACCTTCCCCAACGTTGGCATGATTTTCACTAGGGTTTGCATTTCTGATTCATTTCCTATTGATATTACACACATTTTTCCATAAACAGTCCAAACATTTCAGCAGCCAGTGAGAGTGTGTCCATTTGTATCTTACATTCTTTTGGAGTTAACAACTAAATTTTTTCTGTTTTCTGATTAAATGCCAACCAGTGCAATTGAGCTTTCATTTTCCATCTGCAGTAAAACTTTCTGCTCTGAACCAAACAGACTAGCGTGATAGATCTTAAAAATATTCTCCCTCCAACAGTTCTGTTATTTATACCAGGGAAGCTTTGCGAGGACATGACAGTCTTACGATTGTCGGGAAAGCAATAAAACACATGCTTTCTACAAACATACTTTTGCAAGCTGCCAATATGTAGCTAAATGTCAATGCACAAAGATGGCAATGAAATTGTGTCCAATGTCATATTAGCTTCTAATTTACAAATCATCGCACTTTCAGTCTAAACAAGGTAGACAACAAGCAAAGTATTTGATTCTATGGCCGCATCCACAACATGGAAGGCAGCTTGGATCAAGTTCTGCTTTAGACATTGAATACAAGGTGCCATTGATCCAGTATCTCAGCAGTTTACCATTTGAGCTTCATCCTTTTTTGGGGGCATCTCAAACTGGCATGCAGATGAGGACCCAAATGCATAAACCGAAATGTAAGACTTGAACATTATATGCAACTGGGCATGTTGAGCTTTTCACTCCGAAACCATGGCCATTACTATGGTCGTGCAATTTATATCTTCTCTTCCACTATATTTGTTACAGTGGATACTGGATGTGCAACCATTCAGCCTTAAATTGTCCCAGAAAACTCCTTTATTGTTTTCCTATTTTGCTAAGAACTGACAGGTAGATAGTTGCCAAATGCCTGCCTGTCCGATGCCAGCTCAGAGTGATCGTAGACCGCACCTGCTGTAGAATCTGCTGCTTCATGTCAACCGAACAGCTCTTCCTCTACCAGGCTGCTCTGTCAACGGGATGTGACTGCTGACGTCATGCTAATTGACAGCCAGCTCTTCACAGGCAGTGGGGAGCCAGCTGTCAATCAGCATATCATCAGCAGTCATGCCCCATAAACAGAGCAGAACGGAAGAGAAGACACCGCTCTGTCAATGAAACATCACCGGAAGCCACAGATTCACTGGCAGGAGCTCTGGTTCTAGTGGTAGATGGGGCCCTGGGAGAGCAGATCTGGCCGATCTTGCAGTCTCCAGGGTATGTCGGCAACAAGGTGTACCAACTCTGCGACCACACGCGGCGAGGCCAATCGGCAGCAAACAGGATAACTGGTACTCCTTCCGCCTTGATTTTCCTGATTACGCTGGGGAGTAACGTTAGAGGAGGAAAAATGTAAGGAAGGAGGAATTAGCGCCATGAAAGAATTAGAGCATCGACACCTATGGCTCTTGGATCTCGAGACCTCGCTATAAACTGGGGAACTTTGGCATTCAGTCTGAACGCCATGAGGTCCACATCTGGGATCCCCAGCAAAAACAGATCTGGGTGAAGACTTCTGGATGGAGCTCCCACTCCCCCGAAGAAAGACCCTGAATGCTTAGGAAGTCTACTGTCCAGTTTTTCAATCCTGAAATGTGCACCACTGAGATTACAGAGTGGTTGTTCTCTGCCCATCGAAGGATGTTACCTCGGATATGGTCGCCCTGCTGCAGGTACCCCCAGTGATTGATGTATGCCACAGCCGTGGCGTTGTCTGATTGGATACGGATGGGGTGACCCACCAGAAGATGATGTAAGTGCTGCAGGGCCAGTCGAATAGCAAGGATCTCCAGAACGTTGACTGGTAGCTTCGATTCCTGAATTGATCAGCGGCCCTGAACAGTGTGGTGGCGGAAGACTGCTCCCCAGCCCGAAAGACTGGCATTGGTAGTCACCACTAGCCATTGAATGGGTAGAAAGACTTCCCCCGGTTGAGGGAAGAGTTCAATGT
The DNA here is from genome assembly GCF_051348905.1 of Ranitomeya variabilis. Classification (NCBI taxonomy): domain Eukaryota; kingdom Metazoa; phylum Chordata; class Amphibia; order Anura; family Dendrobatidae; genus Ranitomeya; species Ranitomeya variabilis. Next base: position 636,711,222 of record NC_135232.1, read on the forward strand.
CCACCACCTGAGAGTCTGTTTGACCTGATAAGCGGCACCTTCGGTCGAGGGAGAAAGAGTGTCTGTCCCAAGCTGCTAGAAGGGCATGTTGTAGGGGATGAAGGTGCAGTTGCGCAAAGGGGACTGCTTCTATTGCGGCCACCATCTTTCCTAGTACCCTCATTGCAAACCGGATTGAGTGAGGGTAAGACTAACTAAGCGCCGGGCTCCTTGTTGAAGGGCTAAGACTTTGTCCGGAGGGAGAATTACCAACCCCCGAGATGAATCCAGGGACATTCCTAGAAAGGAAATCTGCTGGGCTGGGACCAGAGAGGATTTGCTTAAGTTTATCAGCCAGCTCAGGCGAGAAAGGGAATCGCAAGTAATTCGAACTGACTCCACGCAGTTGTGGAAGGACGGACCTTTGATCAACAGGTCATCCAGATAGGGCAGAACGATCACACCCTGAGAGTGCAGGATGGATATGACGGCCACCATGACCTTTGAGTACACTCTGGGGACAGTAGCAAGGCCAAAGGACAGGGCTGTGAATTAGAAATGCTGGTCGCGAATGGCGAAGCGCAGGAATCTCTGGTGAGGGGGAAAAATTGGAATGTGCAAGTAAGCCTCTCGGATGTCGATTGAGGCCAAGAATTCCCCTTCTTCCAGGGAAGTGATAACTGGGTGCAGAGATTCCATGCAGAAATGATGGACCTTGACAAACTTGTTTAGAAGTATGAAGTCTAGTATGGGTCTCACCTTTCCATCCTTCTTTGGGACGCCGAAAAGGTTTGAATAGAAGCCCTGAAACCTTTCGCTTTCTGGGACAGGCACAATGATGCCATCGTGACACAATGCATCTATGAAGAGGAAGGTCGAGAGGGAAAGAAACGTGAAGGGGGCGCGTAGCAAAGTCGATTTTGTATCCAGACGAAACCAGATCTCTGACCCACTCGTCGGAGACGACGGAAAGCCAGACGTGACGAAAGAGAAGGAGGCGGCTGCCTACCCTGCTGGTGTCGACCGGATAGCGCTGATAGTCAGTGTGAGGAAAATCTCTGGGACCTAGGTAATTTAGGCCTCGACTGTTTGGGTCGGGACTTCCAATGATGGCTAGGCCTGTACGAGACCTGAGTTCCTCCATCCATTCGTGGAGAACGTCCTGAACCGGACGAAGTAGTGGTACAGCTTGGAGTGGAGCAAAAGGAACGTAAACGGATTTGTTGCTGTCTTCGAAAGGGACGCCTAAGTCTCTGTTGGGGAAGGAATTTACTCTTTCCTCCAGTAGTATCGGAAATGATATGATCAAGCTTTTCTCCAAATAAGCGACCGCTTTGATAAGGGAGGGAGTTGAGAGACTTTTTTGATTCAGAGTCCACCTTCCACTCTCCGAGCCATAATGACCTTCTGATAGAGATGGCATTGGCTGCTGACTGAGCAGCACAACTGGCCGCATCCAAAGATGCATGTACCAGGTAATTGCCTGCCCGGGAAATTTGGTTAGCAAGGTGCGCCTCCTCTGGAGGAAGGTTACTGTTCAGAAGTGAATTAGCTAAGGTCTCTGACCAGAAAACCATAGCCTTAGCTACTGCTGCGGCAAAGGATGGATTGAGAGCCGAACCTGAGGCCTCAAAAACAGAGCGGGCCAAGCCTTCTATCGGATGGTCCATGGGATTTTTGATGGATGAGCCATCCGACACGGACAGGAGAGTTTTGGATGCTAGGCGACATTACTGGGGGATCTACCACCGGAGATTCTGCCCAGTCCTTTTTCAGATCAGCTGAAAAAAGATACTTGGCTTCAAGAGGCCTTTGTCCTCTGAAGCGTTTATCCAGACGCTCTCTGTGCCTATTAACTATGGCTCTAAATTGCTATTCATCCTGAAATGCCTTATGAGACCGTTTAGTTCTCTTAAAGGACACGGTCTGATCCGGAGCGGAAGCCTGAATCTTCTCCAGCCTTTAAAGCCTGGTTGACTGCCTCAATAAGCGAATATACTGTCTTCTGAAAGTCTGGCAAATCCGGATCTAAGGAACCATCAGACTCGCTGTCAGATTCGTGTTCACTACTGAACTCTGGAGAGAGAGAGCGAGAAAAAGAGCTGTGAGGCGACAAGGCACGTGTCTGCTCAGGAGACATGCTACGGATCCATTTTTTAGGTGCCTGATGGCTTCTAGAGTGCTTTTGGCCCCTGCTAACCAACTGCTCCCGGCTTGGGGAGGATCCGCCTACATCAGTCCTGCAAATGCTTCGGTCCCCGAAGGATCACGGAGGGCTTTAATCGCTTTAGCCAGCGAAGCCAAGGATTGAGACAGTGATGAATCCCACTCAGGGGCACTAGGTACACTGGGCTCGATGGCAGGGGAAGGCTCCTGAGCGCAGTTGGGGTAACAGGCATTGCAGAGCGGTGAACTCTGAGCCTTAGGAAACGCAGATTGGCAGGAGGAGCATGAAGTAAAGAATATAACCATAGTTTTGTTAAACTTTTTTGATGCCTTAGGCTGGGACATGATGTACCCTTCTATGTGGCCCTATAATATTAGGGGCTGCTGAGAAGGGGTTCTGCCCAGAAAAGAAGGGGTTACAGCAGAGAGGAGGATCATGGAGGGATTCAATCTGTAAAATGCAGCACTCCCTTACGCAGGTCTGTGTCCCTGCTCCTCCTGCATTACTCCGACTGCGTGGACCCTGCGCGACACCTGCTGCCTTCTGATGGCAGGTAGTGCTGAGGCGGTCTGGGGGAGAAAGATGGCCCCCGAGATTTGAGAGGCGCTTCTCGTGCTGTGTGAGAAGTGCCAGGACCAGTGGACGGAGCTTCCGCATTGCATCGTAGCGTGGGCGGAGTTTGCAGCCTAGAACAGGGCCAAAGCCGGGGACTAAATTTTTGGGGCCGATGCAGGAAGGAGCTGATGTGCGCCCCCGCAATGAGAATGGGTCCCCCTTACCCAGCGCCGTCCCAGACTGCCTGAAAGGAGCCCTCCAGCCCCGGCACTTACCCCGAAAGGCTGCCGGGTGGCAGGTAAGGCAGCTTGCTGCAGTCCTCCTGTGCTGCTGCTGGTTTGGATGGTGCAGGGATGGGGGGAAAACCCTTTAGGAGGGAGGTGGAGAGGGACCTTCCCCCTCCTTGTACCATCCGCTTTAACAGTGGTGGTGCAGTGGGGGCTGGTAGGACGCCACGAGGTGGGCCTCTGTACATCCAAGGGGTTAATCCCCTAGGATGGGACAGGGCTGAATGTCCGGCAATAGGCCTGGCTGCGGAAGAGAATACGTGGAGGCGACACTCAATGTGCCTGTCCGTTGAAGGTGTGGGGAGACTGGTGCCCTTGAAGGGACCCGTCGCCCCTAAAAATCACCTCAGGCATGGCATCCCACGTCGCTGGAAAAATAGAGAGGCGACACTCTCCGTGCTCGCCTGTTGATGGTTTGGGGAGATAGGAGCCTTGAAAGGATCCGTCGCCCCTTCGCCCATTGTAAAAGATAAAATCAAAAATGTAAAAATATAAAAATAGAGTTTTTGGTCTGAATAGCAGACCCGTCTGTGTGCCTCCTACGGACACTAACCCCTTCACCCCCGGAGCTTTTTCCGTTTTTTCGCTCCCCTCCTTCCCAGAGCCATAACTTTTTTTATTTTTCCGTCAATATGGCCATGTGAGGGCTTATTTTTTGCGGGACGAGATGTACTTTTGAAAAATACCATTGGTTTTACCATGCAGTGTAACAGAAAACGGGAAAAAAATTCCAAGTGTGATGAAATTGCAAAAAAAGTGCAATCTCACACTTGTTTTTTGTTTGGCTTTTTTGCTAGGTTCACCAAATGCTAAAACTAACCTGCCATTATGATTCTCCAGGTGATTACGAGTTCATAGACACCTAACATGTCTAGGTTATTTTTTATCTAAGTGGTGAAAAAAAATTCCAAAGTTTGCAAAAAAAAAAAAAGAAAAAGGCGCGATTTTCTGATACTCGTAGCGTCTCCAATTTTCATGATCTGGGGTCGGTTGAGGGCTTATTTTTTGTGTGCCAAGCTGGCGTTTTTAATGATACCATTTTGGTGTAGATACATTCTTTTGATCGCCCGTTATTGCATTTTAATGCAATGTCGCGGCGACCAAAAAAAACGTAATTTTGGCGTTTTGATTTTTTTTCTCGCTACGCCATTTAGCGGTCAGGTTAATCCTTTGTTTTTATTGATAGATCGGGCGATTCTGAACGCGGCGATACAAAATATGTGTATGTTTAATTTTTTTTTACTTGTTTTATTTTGATTGGGGCGAAATGGGGGTGATTTGAACTTTTATATATTTTTTATTTTTTTAATATTTTTAAACACTTTTTTTTTTAAATTTTGGCATGCTTCAATAGCCTCCATAGGAGGCTAGAAGCATGCACAACTCGATTGGCTCTGCTACATAGAGGTGAAGTACAGATCACCTCTATGTAGCAGAAATCCAGGTGTACTTTGAGCGCCGACCACAGGGTGGTGCTCAAAGCAATCGGCCATCAACAACCATAGAGGTCTCAAGGAGACCTCTGGTTGTTATGGCAATGCACAGCTGACCCCCGATCATGTGACGGGGGTCAGCGGTGCGAGCACTTCCGGATGCGCGGCCGGGAGCGCTAGTTAAATGCCGCTGTCAGCGCTTTACGGCGGCATTTAACTAGTTAATGGGCGCGGGCGGATCGCGATTCCGCTCGTGCTCATTGCGCGCACATGTCAGCTGTACAAAACAGCTGACATGTCGCGGCTTTAATGTGGGCTCATCGCCGGAGCCCACCTCAAAGCAGGGGATCTGCCAGCTGACGTACTATTCCGTCAGCTGGCAGAAAGGGGCTAAGCAAGAACTGATTTTCTGGGAGCCAGCAGGAGGGTGTATACTGCAGGGGAGGAGCAAACTTTTTTTGTGTTACCTTAGTGTCAGCCTCCTGGTGGCAGCAGCATACACCCACGGTCTGTGTCCCCCAATGAGGCGAAGGAGAAATATAAAGTGCATAAAAATATTATATATATATATATATAAATGTACCACATGTAATATGTGATAAAGCATTGTCTCCTTATATGAATATAATGTGTGAAGTTAATATAGTTTATATAAAATATATGAAATATTTATGTATTGAAGTGACATTAAATACACTATATTCATACATCCTAACTGTAATATACCATGCTAGAAAAACGTTACAATCGCCGCCTCTTCAAAAACAGATGATAGCATGATTTCATTTGTCCCCTGTGGGATTAAATGAAAAATTGAGCTTCGCTCCTTTTTTGATGAATACCTATGTTCCATCGCGTCCTCTCTGTGCAATTCAGTGTTAAATTCTTTGTTTTTACTTTTAACTAGTAATGAGCGAATATACTCGTTACTCGAGATTTCCCGAGCATGTCCTCTGAGTATTTTTTAGTGCTCGGAGATTTAGTTTTTATTGCCTCAGCTGAATGATTTACATCTGTTAGCCAGCTTGATTACATGTGGGGATTCCCTAGCAACCAGCCAACCCCCACATGTACTTATGTTGGCTAACAGATGTAAATCATTCAGCTGCGGCAAGAAAAACTAAATCTCCGAGCACTAAAAAATACTTGGAGGTCAACCGAGCATGCTTGGGAAATCTCGAGTAATGAATATATTCGCTCATCACTACTTTTAACCTTTGTTTTAACCATTTATGTTGTGTTTTCTCTTCATTTACGTTATTACTCTTGCACCTTAGATTGGATTTGCCCATACCTGGCATTATGTAATGACATTCTGCTCTCTGAGTTTGAAGAATTAAAATGGAGGATATCTCAAGTTATATTCTTGAATCTGATATTCAAAGATGGTGGTGAATCATTTAAAAGAACAAATGATTCATGCTATCGTTTGTTTTTCAAGAGGCGACAATTGTAACGTTTTTCTAGCATGATATATTACAGCTTGGATGTATGAATATAGTGTGTTTCATGTCAACACATATTTCACATAATATTATATTTAAACTATATATTAACTTCACACATTCATATAAGGAGCCAATGCTTTATCACATATAACATGTGGCACATTTTTATATATATTTATATGCGCTTTATATTTTCTTCATATGTATCGTGCACTTTTTCACTTTTGTGATTTTTTTATTCATTTTTCTTATTATTTTCACATTTTTGGATTTTTTCACTTTACCTATGCACTTATTTGCACTTGTGCACTTTATATATGCATATTTGCACATCTATATATATAATTGTCTAAGGTCCATTTCCGTCTGTCTGTAACGGAAATCCCGCGTCGCTGATTGGTCGTGCCTGGCCGGCCGACAGGCTTTACTATTGATGCTGCCTATGCAGCATCAATAGTAAAAAGATATAATGTTAAAAATAATAAAGAAAATAAAAAATCGTGCTATTCTTACCTTCCGGCGACCCCCGAAGCCTTCCCCATCCTCGCGATGCTCTCGGCAGCTCCGTTCCCAGTTATGCTTTGCGAAATGACCCCAGATGACGTAGGATCACGCGAGACTGCTACGTCATCACGGGTTATTGCTGCAAAGCATCAATGGGAACGGACCTGGCGAAAGCATCGCTAACTCCTGGGCTGGATCCGGGGGCCGCCGGAAGGTGAGTATATAACTTTTTTATTTTATTTTTTTAACAGGGATATGGTGCCCACACTGCTATATACTACGTGCACTGTGCTATATGCTACGTGGATTGTGCTATATACTACGTGCACTGTGCTATATGGACTACTATATACTATGTGGGCTGTGTTAGATACGTGGCTGTGCTATATGCTACGTGGCTGTGCTATATACTATGTGGGCTGTTATATGCTATGTGGCTGTGCTATATACTATGTGGGCTGTTATATGCTATGTGGCTGTGCTATATACTACGTGGGCTGTTATATTCTACGTGGCTGTGCTATATGCTACGTGGGCTGTTATATGCTACATTTACGTTTACTGAGCAAGTTCTGTCATACATATTCTAGAATACCCGATGAGTTCGAATTGGGCCACCATCTAGTCTTATTATAATTATGGTATTGCATACCTTGTCTCTTCTAAATCGTACTTTTGATTGGACTCCAAGATTATGGCTGACATGCGGTATATTTCATCTTCCTTTTTTTTTGTTCAATATGATGGTCGCTGTCTCGCGCATGCGCTCCTTGCCCTCTGGAGAGACCTTGTACCTCCGGCTTCAGTTTCCCAAGTGCGCATGTCCTTTAACGTCATCTGGGGATTTCCCCACGACGTGCGTGCCTGGTGAATGCCGGGGAGCTTCTTCCGGCGGTGCGCATGCGCAATACTGACACACTGCATAATAAAGATGACTATAAAATGCTGGTCTGGGGAAATCTTGCTCATTCCCTTTTGACAAAGCAAATGCGAAACTTGCGTCAGGGGGAGGACTTGGCTCCTCGGCATCCTGTCACTTCCATCATGGGAAAGCGATTGAGCTGTTAAGGGCACATACAAGTATATCTCACCTTGCACAAAAAAAACCTTTTAGGTCATCCTTCAGGCTACAAATTAAATAAAAACCAACACTATTTCCTCTGGACAAAAAGAAAACAAGCAAACAAAAAAAAAATGAGGAGTAAAAAGACAGTCGTGACCAAGCAGATTAACCCCTGTGCTGTCGATTGTGCCTGCAACACATCATGGAGTGATTAAGAAGAGTCTTGGAGGACTGCAGCTTTGTTTTCCGTCACTTAATGACAAAATTGGTTCCCTTTTGACCTCCCTTATAAGAAACTACATCTCAGTGACTTTATTGTTGGCTTGTGTGGGGGCATGAACATACACCTCAGCACGCAATGTGGAATATGATGGAGCAGATCAGCCCTCCTGAATGGAGATACATCTCACAGGCCTGATAAGCAGAACAAGGTAAGAAATAATAACATAATAAAAGATGAAAAGGCTCCCACATGCAAAATCTTGTCATAAAAATAATCCATGTGTCCTTGGGACATATTATTATTTATATAGCACCATTAATTCCATGGTGCTGTACATGTGAAAAGGGGTTACATACAGGGTTATAGATATCGTTAACAGTAAACAAATTTACAATGACAGACTGGTACAGAGGGGAGAGGACCCTGTCCTTGCGGACTTACATTCTTCGGGATAATGGGGAAGAGACAGGTCGGTGTGCTGCAGCACTAGTGGTGGTGAGGTGGCAGCTCTGGTGGTGGTGAGGCAGCAGCTCGGGTGGTTGTTGAGGCGGAAGCTCTGGCGGTGGCGACGCGGCAGCTCGGGTGGTTGGTGACGTGGCAGCAGCTCGGTTGGTTGGTGGGGCTGCAGCTCGGGTGGTTGATGAGGCGGCAGCTCAGGCGGTTGGTAAGGCGGCAGCTCGGGTGGTTGGTGAGGCGGCAGAATGGTTATTGCAGGCTGTAGGCTTTCCTGAAGAGATGGGTTTTCAAGGTTCCGTCTGAAGGACCCAAGGGTGGTGGATAATCGGACGTGTTGAGGCGTGGAATTCCAGAGGATTGGGGATATTCGGGAGAAATCTTGGGAGGCGGTTGTGTGAGGAACGAATAAGTGTGGAGGAGAGTAGGAGGTCTTGGGAGGATCGGAGATTACGTGAGGGAAGATTTTGGGAGATTAGTTCAGAGATATAGGGAGGGGACAGGTTGTGGATGGCTTTGTAGGTCAGTGTTAGTAGTTTGAACTGGATTCGTTGGGGAATTGGGAGCCAGTGGAGGGATTTGCAAAGGGGTGAAGCAGGGGAGAAGCGAGGAGGCGGATTACCCGGGCAGCAGAGTTGAGGACAGACTGGAGTGGTGCAAGGGAGTTAGCAGGGAGGTCACAGAGGAGGGTGTTGCAGGAATCGAGTCGGGAGATGATGATGTGCCTTCTATCCTAAGATGATGGTGTTTACTAGTATTTTTTTATGCCTTGGACCTATGTGATTTTTACTAGGGTTTCATGTCCTGTTTGTGCTTCATTGAACTACATTGTTGTATTATCATATGTAATAAAGTACCTTTTCTGATTTTTTTTTTTACAAATTGTGTATAGAACTCCATTTTTAGGTTCAAGAATTGAAGGAGGAGGATATGGCTGACAGACACTCCGGGATTCTGGACAGCAGAGAGGCGACATCTGAGCCAGAGAGGTAGATCTGAGTTTCGTCCGCATATAGGTGGTACTGGAAGCCATTGGACTTTATTAGTTGTCCTAGGCCAAGGGTATAGATGGAAAAATGAGGGCCCCTTTTACACTGCTTCAATGGAGTGTCTTCATCTGGCTCTTCAGGAAGGATTTCAGAAACAGGATTGTGTGAGGGATACAGCCCAGAGGTATTGTAAAGACTCACGGAGCGATGCACACAACCAGGTTGGATCGATGAACATTGTACATTCAACAAATAAAATTCGTTCCCTATGGTTTCTCTCCTAGCACAAAATGCCAGGGAGCTTCGACCGGCAGTGCGCATGGGCAATACTGACGCGCTGCATAATAAAGATGACTATAAAATGCAGGTCTGGGGAAATATTGCTCATTCCATTTTGAAAAATCAAATGTGAAACTCGCGTTAGGGGGTGGACTTGGCTCCTCAGCATCCTGTCACTTCCATCACGGGTAAGCGATGGAGCTGTTAAGGGCAGTAGCTTTCTCTCCTGTGTGGGCGCAATGTCACTATGGCAGTCCTAGGGAACTCTTTATGATAGGTGTTTTTCTCACACATGTATATCAGCATTATGGGACTACATTGATGTCCAAGTTCAGTTACAAATATATATATATATAGCTGATAAGACACATTGATATACTTAAGATTTAAAGTGCCTTCTATCCTAAGATGATGGTGTTTACTAGTATTTTTTTATGCCTTGGACCCATGTGATTTTTACTAGGGTTTCATGTCCCGTGTTTGTGCTTCATTGAACTAGATTGTTGTATTATTATCATATGTAATAAAATACCTTTTCTGATTTTTTTTACAAATTGTGTATAGAACTCCATTTTTAGGTTCATATAATATTTGGGAATATACATTTACTGTCCTTTTATTTACATGGGTGAATATAAATATTTACTTAGGTTAATGCACTTTCAATTAAATGGTACCCATGTCATTTCTGAGAGTTTCATTATATCATGAATATGTTAATGCGGTGAGCTTGCTAGCCCATAAGGAAGAAGAGCGCTTCTGTGCCCCACACCATAGCCAGGGAGAGGAAGGGGCGAAAACGTTGTGCGCTGAAACACCACCACTGATGGGCTAAAAGAGTGTCTGCACCGACTGGCTGGAAACATTCTGCCAGCTAATTGTCTTACTGCCGCTACGACCGCATGTGCTTGCGGCCTGCCTGCTGGAGCCAGACCCGAACCAACAGCGTCTGGCCTGCAACTGCTCAGCCCGCAGATACACAGGCAGCCACACAGCAAGGTCCCGCACCACACCACTGACCTGTTTTACCCTGACCAGATAAGGCCAAGGGAAGCTTAGAGGGGCAAGCAGCAGCACCTGGCCCATGCATAAGGACCGTCCTCTTCTCTCCCGAAAAATACAGCCACTGGTAACTTCTACCCCAAGTTGGCATACGGACCTCTGCACAAATACCTTACTACCGCCAGTGTCGATACATTAGACGCCAGAGGATAGGGACTGAACAATTACAGCCTGTACTCTCCGTTGCTACGTGGGTGAAAGACTGCACAATTACACTCGGTTAACAGTTTTCTTTCAGATGAATGTCTAAGGGTAACGCCTAACCTAAGACAGCTCAGAAAAAGACCTTGCCTCCAACTGACACTACAAAAAACTGAGTACGGCTGCTTTCACACTAGCGTCGGTACGGGGCTGCGTACCGACGCATACTGTGCAAAAAATGCCCGACGTTGGCAGCGGAAGCAGTCTTAAGACGCTTCCGCTGCTTCTTTGTAAGGCCCTGGGAGGAGGGGGCTGCGTTTCGCACATGCGCGGTCGAAAATGGCGGTCTCGACACACACAAAAAGTTACATATAACTTTTTTTGTGGCGGCGGTGCGCCAAAACACGGCGCAACCGTCACACGACGGTTGCGACGTGTGGCACTGCGTCACTAATAAAAGTCTATGGAGAAAAAAACGCATCCTGCAGACAACTTTGCAGGATGCGTTTTTTATCCACAACGACGCATTGCGACGTGCAGTGCACGACGCTAGTGTGAAAGTAGCCTAAGCCTGGCTCCAGCAGGCGAGGTATAATCAACTGTGGAGGAGCCAATTTTATTTGAATGCAATAATAGTGTCAGCCTCTAGGTGGCAGCAAACTATCCATGGGTCTGTGTCCCCTAATGAGAGGAACAAAAAAACCTATTTTTGTAAGACTTGCCACTGAATTCTAATAGCAGCTCCACTTTCAGATCAGGAAAAAAATGCCTGCCCAGCAATTCTTTCAATTACACATGACATGTCCCAGTCCAAAATGTCCATGTTTGAAAGAGGAGTACTATTTGGTTGACAAAAAGAGCAGACACAGCGCAGTAACGCCTTGTAGAGATAGTGAAAGGCGGGACAACTCACTCACCTAGCGGTGTTGTGTGAAGGTATGTAACACCCCAGGTAACCGGTTGTTACAGTGATGTTGCCTTCCTTTCGGGGAGGGCGATATCATGCTTGGAGGCAAGGATTCTCTTTACCAGGTAACGCACCCACATTCAACACATTCCGAATCCAGGCCAGAAGGGGGAGCTCTGAAACCGGATTCAGGGGAGCTTCCCTGAGATAGTTGTATCCTGGTCTGGAGGAGGAGTTAGGCAGTTGGTCCAGGGAGACCAAACAGAGCAGTCGGTTGGAGGGACAGGAGAGAGAAGGAATTCACTCTGGAAATGAGAGCAGACAGTGGAGCTGTGCAGCCAGGTCTAAGCTGCAGCTCCAGGGAAAGGAAGTGAACCCGAGGGGTTGAAATTGGTGGAGCTACTGAGGAAAGGAGCACAGTGAAGGAAGGGGGCTCAGAGGGGAACTGTGACCGGGCACCCTCAGAGCCGAAGCGCAGGAACCTGGCACCATTAGCCCGAGGCTGTGGCGTACTCCAGGACACACGGCAGAACCGGAGGGCATAGGACTGTATGTTATTTGCCCACACCACACCTGAAAAGCCTGGGTCATGATAGAGACCCTATAAACCGGCTCAAGTTGCCCACCATACAGGTAACAGTCCCAGGACAGGAGAGAGGACTTTGCCAGCAGCTACAGGTAGCAGGGACCTCGCACACTAGCGCAAGTAGGAAGGCTTACGGACCTCACCTGGGAGATGGATTCACTATTGCCTCCAGGCTGACCAGATCATACCATCACCTGGTCCTGGTACCCTGGACTGTGGACTGCTACTGTCAGTAAACCAGGTAAAGACTTTACAACTTTGTGTCCTCCACTTATTTGCCGGCATACACCATCCTTGCCCAGCACACCGGAAGCCCTGGGGACCCCGATTCACCTGTGGGAAGTGTCACCATCTTTGCTGCAGTAACATAACCCCAGAGGGCCCCTTTAAGCAGCATCGGTCCCCTCTGACTGAGAACCACAGGTGGCGTCACGAACACAAACTTATTACAAATTCCCCTTTAATTGGGTGCCCAGGGCCACGGACCGGGTCGCAGCCACCGTGACATCCCGTTTAAGTACCAGACCCGGTACCGAGAACCCCACAGCCCTGGCGGGCGTTCCAGGTACACCACCTGTAGACGCATGCAACCGCTGCTGTAGCCCTGTGGCTGGAGGAAAAACCTTCTTCCAGATGTTTTTATATTAGACATGACGACTATATCATGTTGTATGGGCTGCATTGCATTAAATGAGAAGCGCTTTGTGTTACAAAATGGTTCTTTAAAGCCCCAATACGTTTTGGGGCCTTTATCAAGGTTAAAAAAACTACCTTTAAAAGAAAAAAAAAAAAAACACTGGTCCAACGCCAAAATGCGTTTGAAAAATAAAAAAACATTTTGGAACACAAAAGGCTTCTTATGACCTGCAGCACAGCCTGTACTACACAACACTGGGCCACCACTTGAGCCAGAGCTAAGATAAACTATGGTTTTCACACAGTTGGACCTGACACAGGCATGCATGATATGGTCAGTCATTCATGTATTGCTTCATGTCCTATTCAACATATGCCAGGGGTTAGGGAAACTGAGACCTTCAGCAATCAGTAGATTCTGATTGTTTACATGACACAGCCCCTTTAAATTTGTGAAGGCAAAGGGGGTCCCATATTCAACTGAATACAATCAATGTACCAGATACTATGCTGTTCTCTAAGGATCTAACCGACAATATTCCCGCTGATCCTGAAAATGGGTCTGACTGCTGTATTTGGTAATCTCTGGTGGTCCCACACAGTGAGTGGAGCAGTTGTAAGTGGGACGTGTCCTCCACCGCTACTTTATTCAATCTGGGTATGGCAGGGCGCTGTTTACAGGATTGGTGAGTACCCCAGTAGTCAGCACATTATTACATTTCTTATGGATAGATAATAACTTGTTAGTCACATTAATACAGGGGGGTCGAACAAGCACCAAGTCTGGTGTTAGAATGATATAATGTTAAAGTTGGAAGGGACCTCCAGGGCTATAGTGTCCAATGCAGGATTCACTAAATCATCTCAGACAGATGTCTGTTCAGCCACGGTTTAAAGACCTCCATTGAAGGAGAACTCACCACCTCTCGTGGCAGCCTGTTCCACTTACTGATCACCCTGTCAAAAGTTTTTCTAATATCTAATCTGCATCTTCTCCCTTTCAGTTTCATTCCATTGCTTCTCGTGTTTCCATGTGCAAATGATAATAATGATGATCCCTCTATACTGTGACATCCTGTCAGATATTTGTAAGCCGCCTAGAATACAGATTTTTTTTGGGGGGCTATTCCAACAGTAACCAGAAAGAGCCATTCACTTGAATGAGTCCATGTGGACATGGTCTGGCCTCTGTCCTGGCAGTATTCATCTTTTTCTGAAACCCTGTGCTCAGCGGAGAGAACACTATTAATGTGAACCTAGCCTGACTGGGTCCAACCCCTTTAAAGGGAACCTGTCACCCCCAAAATGGCTGGTGAGGTAAGCTCACCGGCATCAGGGGCTTATCTACAGCATTCTGTAATGCTGTACATAAGCCGCCGATGTTACCTGAAAGATGAGAAAAAGACTTTAGATTATACTCACCCAGGGGCGGTCCGGTGCGGTCAGGTCGGATGGGTGTCTCCGGTCCGCTCCGGCACCTCCCATCTTCATTCCATGACGTCCTCTTCGGGTCTTTACGCCGCGGCTCCGGCGCAGGAGTACTTTGTCTGTCCTGTTGAGGGCAGAGCAAAGTACTGCAGTGCGCAGGCGCCGGAAAGGTCAGAGAGGCCCAGCACCTGTGCACTGCAGTACTTTGCTCTGCCCTCAACAGAGCAGACAAAGTACGCCTGCGCCGGAGCCGCAGCGTGAAGACCCAAAGAGGACGTCATGGAATGAAGATGGGAGGCGCCGGAGCGGACCGGAGACACCCATTTGACCAGACCGCACCGGGACCGCCCCTGGGTGAGTATAATCTAACGTCTTTTTCTCCTCTTTCAGGTAACATCGGGGGCTTACTTATCTACAGCATTACAGAATGCTGTAGATAAGCCCCTGATGCCGGTGAGCTTACCTCACCAGCCATTTTGGGGGTGACAGGTTCCCTTTAAATAAAAAAACAAAACCATAACACTGTATTTACATAACACTGCTTTTGCTTTTTTAGAGGAAAAATACTTGATTTTTTTTTGCAACATAAGAGCCCATGGTTTGAGAACTAGGTTGGCAGTGTAGGTTGTATAGCATAAAGGAGACCTGCACAGAAAACTGCTCACACGGAAAGCACAGGAAATAGTAACACAGTATTTTGGTTTTATTCAGGATAGAAATGTAAGAATATAGTCTAAAATCTGCCAGAGGAGTATAATATGGAACATACTGAGAAAACTTGCTAAATACACTGTATTTGACCTTTAGAAAAAATATTAGTAACTTTTTAATACAATTAAGCAAAATTGAGAACAAAACCAAAATCAGGGGCTAAAGTGAGGCAAAGCTGGAGGGAAAACCTCATGTAACTGCCCAAAAAAAGAGCATTGGTCCTTGGTGAATCTATTAAGAGTACAAAGGGATCGTGTGGGGTTACTCAGAGCCTCAATACATGCACGTCCATAGCTCGGTACACCCTGCTCCAGGCCATGACAATCACTGGGCGCTTCCTGCGAGCTGCTCACCCCCTCAAGTATATCTCACCTTGCACAAAAAAAACAACAACTTTTAGGTCATCCTTCAGGCTACAAATTAAATAAAAACCAACACGATTTCCTCTGGACAAAAAGATAACAAAAAACAACAAAAAAAAAACGAGGAGTAAAAAGACAGTCGTGACCAAGCAGATTAACCCCTGTGCTGTCGATTGTGCCTGCAACACATCATGGAGTGATTAAGAAGAGTCTTGGTGGACTGCAGCTTTGTCTTCTGTCACTTAATGACAAAATTGGTTCCCTTTTGACCTCCCTTATAAGAAACTACATCTCAGTGACTTTATTGTTGGCTTGTGTGGGGGCATGAACATACACCTCAGCACGCAATGTGGAATATGACGGAGCAGATCAGCCCTCCTGAATGGAGATACATCTCACAGGCCTGATAAGCAGAACAAGGTAAGAAATAATACCATAATAAAAGATGAAAAGGCTCCTACATGCAAAATCTTGTCATAAAAATAATCCAGGCGTCCTTGGGACATATGAGGGCCCCTTCTACACTGCTTCAATGGAGTGTCTTCATCAGGCTCTTCAGGAAGGATTTAAGAAACAGGATTGTGTGAGGGATACAGCCCAGAGGTATCGTAAAGACTCGCGGAGCGATGCACACAACCAGGTTGGATCGATGAACATTGTACATTCAACAAATAAAATCCGTTCCCTACGGTTTGTCTCTCCCAGCACAAAAACAATCATGAAGTGCCACACGGCTTTCATGTGTCAGAGAATGCTGACTCTCTCTCCCAGAGCCCTCATCTCTGCATCTTCAGAGTCGGTGGAAGGTGGAGGCAACAGATGTGGCGGGTACTGGAGGCAGTGCTCCCCCGCATACATCATCCAGCGGGGGTCATCACTTTCATGGGTAATGTAGCGTTCCCCTATCTTGCACTCCAGTTCACGTAGATCGAGCCAAGTCTGGAAATCCTGGTTAAAGAAATCAGAAAATACAAAAAAAACTTAATGTCTGTCTGTTACATATTTGGAAAAATCATTTATCGTAGAAGCCGGTAAAAATAAGACTAGCAGATAACTCCTAGTTCTCATTATTAGGGGGCCAATGGGGTCCACACTCCGTATAGAGAAGATGATGGTCCCAATTGATCAAAGCAATTACGTGGAGTAAATCACAGAAGTTTGGCACAAAGAGGAGTAGAGCAAACATTTTTCAACTTTTGGCGTTTTCACATCAAAAGTCGTAAAATTTGCGAGGGCTCTTGGTGGAGTTTGGTGAAACCTACTCATCCAATTCATGACTAGCAGTGGTGTTCCTTACCTCATTCCCCCGAATCAAATAAGATTGATGGTGAGGGGCACACCACTTTTCAGACACTCCAGATTCATTAAGAGGTGCGCACCCTTTAAAGATTTGGGAGCGGCTGACTCTGGTATGCCGCCTCAGGTTGAACATCTATGGTCTTGATGAGCGAGTTCCTTTGAGTAAATCATCAATTTGAGCACAAATCATCTTTACAGATGTTTTCTCATCAAAGCAAGTCACATCAGTATTTCATTTTGAGAAGAGACATAAGAATGAACGGGACACTGCGCAACACAGCAACTAAAGTCACGTTCACTTGTAGTGGGCCCTGTTTTCAACGGAGATGTGTTATATTATGATCATATGCCATTACTTCTCTCAAAAGGGCAGTTCACACTACTCACTTCTACGTCAGAAGGAAAACAATGTCCCCAACATATCGGCCTGGATTTGTGCCCTTGTTCCAGCAAGTGTGGAGATACAACATCATTGGTACCGTTCATCTCCAAATGTGGAAGTGAACATCGCTGAACTAACCCTTCAATACAAAGCAAGCGTTTATTCTTGTGCTCTCACATTAAAATAGTTTTCCAATTGACTTTATGAGACGTACAATTTGCAACACTGGCAAAAAGATATACGCTTTGATGTCACAAACAAGCGGATTTCAGCCAAACCTCACGTGACTCTTCTTCCAAAGACATACTGATAGGGAATTTAGATTGCGAGCCCCATCGGGGACAGCAATGATAATGTCTGTAGAGCGCTGCGGAATATGCTAGCGCTATGTAAAAATAAAGATTATTATTATTATCTGACCTTGCGGTTTGCTAAATGTTGACTGCTCACCTGTAACCAGGGGTGGTTTAGGGTCTTGTCCACACTGTAACGCTTCCTCATCTTTACTTGCAGGAGATTGTTAATGAGGTCAATAGCTAAAAGGAAGACAGGTGAGGTTTAGTAAAGGAAGTGTAACACAGGCGTGATCACAATTGAAGACTACTGATGTAGAACCCATAACACACTGCTGGCCAACAACCAAAGGTAAAGGGGCGCACCGGACTCCTCACTAATGATGCCCATACACCGAGAACAGCCGCAAACTTACTATCTAGTCACCAAGGGCGGCTTGTGATGACTTTAGCCTATTAAAAGAGATAAGTAAGGGTATGTTTCCACGGTCAGTAACCGCTGCAGGTTTGGCGCTGTGCTCATCCACAGTGTCCAACCCGCAGCATCCAGATGTTACAGCATAGTGGAGGGGATTTCAAGAAATCCCATCTCCGCTATGCATTAAAAGACGCCAGCGGCTCCCTGTGTAAACGCACATGCGGCGCGTCTTTCCCGACCACAGCATGTCTATTTATGTTGCGGAGACGCTCAGTCTCTGCAACATAAATTACCCATAGACTATCATTAGATGCGGGAAAACTACATCATCTTTATAGTTACATGCGTAGTAAGTGCAGAAATGCAGCTTACTACGCATGTGAACTAATTTAAATAATGTCTTACCTTCTGCCACAGCCAGAACTTTGCGTCCACTGCAGTTCTTGAGATGAGCTCAGATGACCGCGAAAACTGCCATGCAAGTGAGCACCAGGGTTATCTCCGGTCACCAGCAAAGCTCTCACGGTCAGCCGATTGTGAGAACTGCAGTGCAGGTCACCGCTGGAGACCGAGTTATCTCCGGTGGTCATCTACAAGCTCCGCTGTGTCTGGGTGTCAGGCTGGATGGTGGCATATTGCCACAGTCAACCAAAGGCATCCAGATGAAGCAGAGCTGGACTCGTCGTGGAACACTCGGTAAATGGACTATGTCGGACAGGGAGTATTTGTGTTGGTATAATTATTATTTTTTTTTTTTTCAGGAGATCGAGGGATTCGGGGATTAGGCGATGTTGTAAGTATGGTAAATTAAGATTATTAAAGGACTTTATTCTTGCTATGTGTTTACTGACCATACAACTATAGGATTAGTAATGGATAGGTGTTTTATAGACGCTAATCCATTACTAAGCCGTGGGCTTGATGTCACCTGACAATACACAGGTGACATCAACCTCCACCAACATCCAGCCAAAGTAAAGCAGACTACTGGGACTGGTATTTCAGGCTGGTAAGGATCCAGTATCCATGAACCTTACAAGCCTGATAATACCAGGCCGCAGCAGTCTGCTTACCTTGGCTGGTTAAAAAAATAGGGGGACCCCGCGCTGTTTTATTTGGAGGGGATCCCGCAATTTTTGCTAACCATCCCAGGTAAGCAGAATGCTGCGGCCTGGTATTATCAGGCTGGTAAGGTTCATGGATATTGGATCCTTACCAGCCTGAAAATACCAGTCCGCAGCTGTCTGCTTTTTCCTTGGCTGGTTAACAAATATAGGGGGAACCAACAGTTTATTTTGGAGGGGATCCCACTACTTTTGCTAACCATCCAAGGTAAGCAGACTGCTGCGGCCTGGTATTATCAGGCTGGTAAGGTTCATGGATATTGGATCCTTACCAGCCTGAAATACAAGTCCCAGTAGTCTGCTTTACTTTGGCTGGTTAACATATATAGGCGGACCCCACACTATTTTTTAATTATTATTTATTAAAAAGGAGGGGACCTCTCACTCTGTGCTTTCCTCCTCTTCCTGTGTCATGTATTTCTGGCTGTGTCATAAGATTCACCATTATGTAAATTAGTACACATGCATAGTAAGCTGCGTTACCGCACTTAATACGCATGGGACTAGTAAGATAATGCGATTTTATCGCCTCTTATGAAAGTGTATGGGTAATTTATGCAGAGGAGACGGAGCGTCTCTACTACATAAATTAACATGCTGTGGTCTGGAAAGACGCGCCGCATGTCCTTTTCTGCGGGTGAGCTGCGAGTATTGGTGCACACAGTGAGCATGGGATTTCTCGAAATCCCATCCACTATGCTGTATCAGCTGGATGCTGCGGGTTGGACATTGCAGATGTACGCAGCATCCAACCCGCAGCATTTACTACTGACTGTGGGAACATATCCCAATATATCTGCAAACAGTATATCACTTTTTTTTTCCTTCCCAGAAGCCAACTTTCAATTAGCTTTATTTCAAGTGACAAAAAAACCCACATGCAATGAAAAAACGCAGATGACCTGCCAGTGGCCTCAGATTCAGATTTGGTGCAGATTTCACCTGCGTCAAATCCTGAGCAAATACTGAGCCATTCCTGACCGTGGAAACCTACCCTTAAAGACGACAACTGGACTTGACTGTGCAGCAAACCCTCCTTGTCTACCCAGACCTAACTAGCAAGAGGCACCAGCAGGCAGTAAACTTCAATTTTAGCACAATGAAACATTGACCAGTGCTAACTACAAAAGACAACTTTCCAGGAAGAAAGAAACCGCAGGTCAGAAACCAAGATTCTTCTGACCGGATCCCGTAAGGCTAGGGCTACATGACAATGGGTTGTGCAAAGTGTTGCACTGCGACATCAGATCTAATGATTTCCTATGTTGGTGCCTTGTTTTCAAATGTGTTGGATTTTCTGCCGCACACGACTCACTTGCCGCAGGCTTCAATGCAGGTCACATGTTACTGCAACCCGCGTCCCAATTCTCTGCAATTTGGCCATTTTTTTTTACAGCAAAATCACAGCTTTAAAATGATTGCAAGTTATCTGATAATTGCTATGGCACAACACATCTCACTGTATCAGCAGCATTAGAGATCAGTGCCTGGAGCAGAACTAGCAACTGCAAGGTCAGTTGTTAGTGATGCAACTCTGCCGGATATTGGTGTGAAGCAACCGTTTACTCCACCGCTTCTTACAAGCAGCACTCACCATCACACGACGTCTCTCTCCACGGGTGTGGTGGGTACATGAAGGCGGCATTTTGGATTTGATCATGAATGTCCTCATCTTCATTAAAAGGAAAAGTCCCACTCAGGCTGACATAAATGATCACACCAACAGACCACATGTCCAATGAGCGGTTGTAGCCTCGATTTCTTAACACTTCAGGAGCCAAGTAGGCAGGGGTCCCAACCACGGAGCGGCGAAAAGACTTCTCTCCGATGATACGTGCAAATCCAAAATCACAAAGCTTAACCTGAGATGTAATAGGAGTACAAGAATACTGGTAAGACAGTGTACAATTACTTTAAAGAATTCCTTTAATCTGTCAGCAGGTATTTTCTATTTAATCTGAGAACAGCATCATGTAGTGGCAGACACTCTGATTCCACGGATGTGTCACTTATTAGGCTGTGTGCTGTAGTGTTAATGCAATCAGTTTTTTATCAGAAGGTTAGAACTGCCTGACTAGGTTTCATGTGCAGGCAGGTCAGGCTAATCTTTGCCCCCACCATTGATTGGCAGCTAACTGACAGTGTACACAAGAAGCTGATAAGTGATGTGGCAAGGTTATATAGAGCTCAGCACTCTGAGCACTGCTATATCTGCAGCAGATAAAACTGGGATTCAGTCTCTCTGCCCCTACATTATATGCTCCTCTCACATTACATAGCAAAGACATGTTGACTGATACCATTTAATGCATGTGACACCAATCACTGTCTAAACTGCCATCATGTTATGTTGCCTTCCACTGAATACATACATACATATATATATAGTATACACACACACACACATATATATATATATATATATATATATATATATATATATATATATATATATTATCTCTAAATCATTAAGATTTTGAGGTTGTCACTTGGCAACTCAGAGCTTCAATTCCCTCCATAAGTTTTCTATGGGATTAAGGTCTGGAGACTTTATAGGCCTCTCCATGACCTTAATGTGCTTCTTTTTGAGCCTTTGTTGCCTTGGCTGTATGTTTTGTGTCATTGTCTTGCTGGAACACACAGCCACGACCCATTTTTAATGTCCTGGCGGAGGGAAGGAGGTTGTCTCTCAGAATTTTACGGTACATGGCTCCATCCATTCTCCTATTGATGCGGTGAAGTAGTCCTGTGCCCTTAGCAGAGAAGCACCCCCAAAACAATGTTTCCACCTCCATGCTTGACAGTGGGGACGGTGTTCTTTGGGTCATAAGCAGTATTTCTCTTCCTCCAAACAAGGCGAGTTGAGATAATGCCAAAGACATTAATTTTTGTCTCATCTGACCACAGCACCTTCTCCCAGTCACTCACAGAATCATCCAGGTGTTCATTGGCAAACTTCAGACGGGCCTGCACATGTGCCTTCTTGAGCAGGGGGACCTTGCGGGCACTGCAGGATTCTAAACCTTTACGGCGTAATGTGTTGCCAATGGTTTTCTTGGTGACTGTGGTCCCAGCTGCCTTGAGATAATTAAGTGTAGTTTTAGGCTGATTTCTCACCTTCCTCATGATCACGGATACCCCACGAGGTGAGATTTTGCATGGTGCCCCTGTTCGATGTCGATTGACAGTCATTTTGTATTTCTTCCATACTCTTACTATTGCACCAACAGATGTCTCCTTCTCACCCAGTGTCTTACGTATGGTTTTGTAGTCCATTCCAGCTTTGTGCAGGTCTATGATTTGTCCCTGACATCCTTGTAGAGCTCTTTGGTGTTGCCCATGTTGTAGAGGTTAGAGCCTGACTGATTGAGTCTATGGACAGGAGTATTTTATAAAGGTGACTGTGTGTAAGACAGCTGTCTTTAATGCAGGTAACAAGTTGATTAGGAGCGCCTAACGGGTCTGTAGGAGCCAGAACTCCTAGTTGGTAGGGGATCAAATACCTATTTCTCATTGTAAAATGCAAATAAATTTACCGTATTTTTCGGACTATAAGACTCACCAGACCATAAGACACACCTAGGTTTTAGAGGAGGAAATTAGGAAAAAAATTTAAGCAAAAGATGTGGTCAATTCTGTGCTTAATATCCCCTATACTGGTATTTATGATCCCCTCATCCCCATCCTGGTATGCATGCCCCCTCATCCCTATCCTGGCATGCAGGGTCCTCATCTTGTCCTAGTATGCATGGCTCCCATCGTTATCCTGGTATGCATGGCCCCCATCTCGTCCTAGTATGCATTGCCCCATCCCTATCCTGGTATGCAGGGCCCCCATCCCGTCCTAGTATGCATGGCCCCATCCCTATTCTGGTATGATTGGTCCCATCCTTGTGATTGGTCCACACCCCATTCTGGTATGCATGGCCCCATCAAAAAACATAAAAAAACCCCCAAACCATTACTCTGACCTTCCCAACGCTCCCACGCAGCATCTCGTTCCAATGCGAGCAGCTGCTTTATGCTTGTAAGCAGCGCGCATGGTAGGGACGTCACACGCTACTTGCAAGCCAAAGGCCAGCTGCCGGAACACTCACTGCTTTGCACACCGAGACTGTGTGCGCAGAGAACAGTGAGTATTCATTGCAGCCTTCCTGCAGCTGCTGGGCGGTCACGTGTGTCGCTACTTAAGAGAAATGAATATCCACCTCTCTCGGCATGGAGAAAGGTGAATATTCATTTCTCTTAAGTATCGGCACACGTGATTGCCCGTCAGCTGGAAGAAGGCTCCGGATGACACTGTGCATGCTACTGAAGAGCAAAGAATACTCACTTTTCTCTGCACACACAGTCACGGCCATTGCGCTACTTACAAGCATAAAGCAGCTGCTGGTATCAAGAACACGATGCCCTGGGAAGGTAAGTGTATTTTTTTTTTATGTTTTCTGATGGAGCCACACATACCAGGACCGGGGTTGGGGGCCAATCATACCAAGATGATATTAAAAAGAAATGAATTCCATGGGCGTGGAATGCAGTGAATATTAATTTCTCTTTAGCAGCCGGTACAGGAGTTAGCAGCCGGCTCCTGCCTCAGTGACCCACTGCTCCGCCGATGCTGCTCCCCCACCACAGCCAGTACATCTGGGCTATAAGACACCCCCCCCCCTCCCCAGTGTCCTCCACATTTTTAGAGGAAAAAAGTGTCTTATAGTTTGAAAAATACGGTATATAATATAATGTTAAAATTAACCTACCCTTGTGACTCTGCGCAGCTGCGGGCCTTGGCATTATGGGTCTTTTGACTATGATGTCACTGACATGCGCAGTTGTGCGGGAGGACGCCGAAGACCGTGGCGTGCATGATAAGGATTATATCTGTAAGTTTCCTATGATCATGATGTATGGGACTGGAACACCTGATTTTTACTTGATTGATAATTGATTATTGAGGATATTTTAAGAATAATCACACGACACGCAATATTCAATGTTCACTGACAATGAATTTGATGAAGGTATCCCATTTCACATTGATTCACTTATTTCATGGATTGTTTTTCTTTGTAATTTATTAATATTTACAATATTACACATAATGAATTTTGTAATGAGATTGGTATGAGTTTCATATAAACGACTGTTTCACCCATGTGTTCACTGCTTGAAAAAGGATCTTGTATCCGAAATGTTGTCACGCCGTTCAGGCAATAAAGTCCACTTTTTTCTATTTTTTTTTGGGCTGCTTTTTCTTATTTTGAATATATATATATATATATATATATATATACACACACACACATACACATATGTATACACATATATGCAAACACATATATACACACATATATAAAAATACACACACACACATACACATGGGGTGGCATTTCTTTGGAGGGCCACACAGCCCTCCATGTGCTCGCGAGAGGTAGCCTGACTGCCATTAGGTACCGAGATGAGATCCTCAGACCCCTTGTGAGACCATATGCTGGTGCGGTTGGCCCTGTGTTCCTCATAATGCAGGACAATGCCAGACCTCATGTAGGTGGAGTGTGTCAGCAGTTCATGCAAGATGAAGACATTGAAGCTATGGACTGGCCCGCCCGTTCCCCAGACCTGAATCCGATTGAACACATCTGGGACATCATGTCTCGCTCCATCCACCAACGTCACATTGCACCACAGACTGTCCAGGAGTTGGCGGATGCTTTAGTCCATGTCTGGGAGGAGATCCCTCAGGAGACCATCCACTGCCTCATCAGGACCATGCCCAGGTATTGTAGGGAGGTCATACAGGCACGTGGAGACCACACACACACTACTGATCATCATTTCCTTGTCTTGAGGCATTTCCACTGAAGTTGGATCAGCCTGTAACTTCATATTCCACTTTGATTTTGAGCATCATTCCAACTCCAGACCTCTGTGTGATATTAATTGTGATTTACGTTGATAATTTTTAGGTTTTATTGTTCTCAACACATTCCACTATGTAATGAATAAAGATTTACAACTGGAATATTTCATTCAGTGATATCTAGGATGTGGGATTTTAGTGTTCCCTTTATTATTTTTGAGAAATTATATATCTATATATATCTATATCTGTATATATATCTATATATATATATATCTATATATATATAAATGTATATCTATATATATATATATCTATATATATATCTATATATATATCTATATATATATCTCTATATACATCTATCTATCTGTCTATCTATCTATCTATATCTATCTATCTATATATATATATATATACACATACACATAAATACACAATAGACTAATGAAAGCAGGAGGAGCTGCAGTTTTGAAGGGCTGGGTAATCATTACTCTGAAATGCATCCATCTCCTAACCTCTTAAAACCACTAGGGTTGTACATGGGTGAAAATAAACAGAGCAGAATGAATGGAAATCAGTATTTTATCTATCCATTTCTAGCAATAGATCTGTAGAGCAATAAGTCCTGAAGCTTTCATCCCATATCGGCATTTTCGGCCTTTAATCTAAAAGTTGCTTGTAAATTACCTGAGGAAAGGGATCCGCGGACGCCAGCAGCACATTCTCCGGTTTTAGGTCACAGTGGACGATATTCTTGAAGTGCAGGTGTCGCAGTGCTACTAAGATCTAACACACAACATACGGGTTAAGTCTTCTGACATCCATTACTATCCCATTCTGCACGGCCCAATGTAACAATGCTCACCTGGGTGACCAGGAACTTGGTGATGCGCTCGGGTAACCTTCCCTTTTCACTGGACAAGATCATCTCCAGCATATCCCCGTGCAGCTTCTCCATCACCACAAACACTCTTTCCGGAGTCTCGAACATACACTCCAAGTTGACCACACCGCGGTGATGCAGATTCTGCAGATAAGATGTACAGAACAATCTTGCTGATGTCCGGATTACAAAAACCCTTTTCTCAAATAGTTTGTTGGCAAAGTCTAAGTTAGTTCCTGCACTGCTTCCATTTTTATTTTTTTTTTAGATTTGGTGGCTTCATCCTTGTCTTCCATGTCTATATCTCTATGAAAGCTTGATTTTCTGTGGGAACTGAGTGCTGGCATAAGACCAAGGCCTTCATGAAGCCTCAGGCTGCTATCGGCATTGTAAAATTGTGCTACAGGGGCCCCGCCTGTGTCTAACTGCTTAGATGCAGCACTTGCTTTTGACTGCAGCATGTAAGATGTTGAAAGGCCAGCCATCTCAGACTAATAGTTGCGGGTAGGTGTCGGCTGTATAATACAGCTGTCTGCTGCCATTTATGGAGCGGGCACAACTCATAAGTCAGCTTCATAATACGTCACCAAGGGATGATTAGAGAGGGGTTCCTATCCAGAATCCTCCACTACTACGCAGAGCTGGGAGCATCTACAATGAGGATCTCGGCCTCTGAGGAACTTGTCCCCTGCCTGCATTACACAGATAGGTCAGGTATAATTACACGTGACCAGCTTTACATTGTAGAAAGGTTTGGTCCACTATAAATTAGTACACGATGAAGCCCTAAAACAATTAGTGTTGTGACATAATAAAGATTAGACAACTCCGCAGGTGCAAACATCCATTAAGAATGAATAGCTGTGTATTGTGCCACAGATGGAGCTATCACATGTCACAAGGAAGGTGGAAGCTCCGCTGAGAAGCAGTTCATTACTCGTGGCCATTGTTCGCTTTCTCAGATGTCCAGTCCTAATGGAAAATACGAAGCAGCAAGGCACTACCCTTTGTTCTGCTATAACGTAAGCCTTCATGCATAGAAATAAAAGGTTAAACAAGGGCTTCATCATTCACTAGCTGGAAAGTCTTCTGTGGAAAACCGGTTTCTATATTAAAGAAAGTTACCGTGTGATAAAGACCAATTACCATTTATACAGTATAAGAAATCATCCGCAGGAAAGAAAGTGTTTGAACTTGCGAATCTTTCACAAGAAACCACTTTTATCTTCATAAAGGAGGAAAACAACAAGGTGTTAAAAAAAAAATTAAACATCAGGCTTTCAAATACATCAGTATTATAGATAAATCAGAAAAAGTGGGGAATTGTTCTCTCCATAGACCAATATTGTGGTGGAACAGCTCTTCAGGAGACAATAAAATGATGCACACGGCAAGACGGAAGGGAATTATCAAACGTAATAAGAACTTATGAAACTGCATTGAATTAGCAAGGTGTTTTGCACGAAGAACACTAATGTGGCACTATTTGTGCATGTTTTTCTTTAGCCAAAGATTTAGATTCAAATAGATCCACTTTCTGCTGGCTCAAAGTCTGGCTTTATCTCAAAAGCCTAATAAAATGTCTGATCATGTGTGCCCTACCACTGCTAAGGCTCCTGAGTAATGATGGGTGTGAACCCTTGGATCTTTGGGTCTGGCGGGGACTGGCGGCCGAACAGTTAAAAAAAAGTTTGGTTTGGGTGGTTTGGTTCAGATGAATGGGGAGCAATAACATCCATTGTTTGCTACGCTGTCATCTGCATGACATCACATCAAACACTGCCTCTAATCGGCGGTAAGATTATTACTGGCAGTCAGAACGCTGCGGTTCCCACGCTGTTATATGACAGCGTGAGTCAGCAGCTGTGACCGGAGGGAAAGAGCTCACCTCCAGCCAAAGGTGTCAGCTGAAGAGACTAATACTCCCAACAGTCTACGCCTACTGTCGCTGAATAACAGTAAGAGCAGGCGTAGGCTGATGGAAGTATTCATCAGCCGCTGCCAGCGCTATAAACGAAAAAATAAAATAAAATGGCCTGGGCTCACCTGTATTTTTGATAATCAGCATGGCAAAACTGACAGCTGCGGGCTGTGAGCTTTATCATGGCAGTTAATCAAGAATAGAGGAGTTCCAATCCATTTATTTTTTATTTAAATAGTAAAAAGTAAACAGTTGATAACCAGCCAAGCTAAAACAGAGAGCTGGCATTCTCAAGCTGATAAGGGAGCTATCATGCGGTATTTCTCACGCTGTCAAGCAGATAGCAAAACACTGGATGCTCAGGGTGCCGAACATGAACAGCAACACGGACTTCCTAGAGAAGCCCGTGTTCGGGGTCGCCCATCTCTACTCCTGAGCTTCCCATTCCTCCTCACTGCACTACCGCATGGTGAAAAAGGCTTAAATGGAACTGTGGGCCAAGCATTTACGGAGATGGGGGGCTGAGCATTGATGCAGCCGGGGGCCAAGCATCCACGCATCAATGCAATGGTGATCTTCATTCTAGTGATCAGACGTTTGTCACACATTTTGTGGGTAGGCGACAAATGTCTATTGTGTGAAATCCTCTCTAGTCTATAATGCTGTATATCTGCCCCCAACTTGACCTGTAAGAGAAAAAAAAACTTTTATTATACTCTCCTGCGGGGCGATCCGGTCCGAGGGGTGTCACTCTTCTTGGTCCAGCGCCTCCCTTCAATTTGTGATGCCGCCCTCCTGCTTGCTTTGTGTGGATGACGCGTCTCCTCGGCACTGCGCTCCTGCGCTGCCGTATTTCTCCGCCCTGTTGAAGACAGAGCAAAGTACTGCAGTTCGCAGGCGCTGGGAAAGGTCAAAGAGCCCAGGCACATTGCAGTAGTTTGCTCTGCCCTCGATAGGGAACAGAAGTACGGCAGCGCAGGAGCGCTCTGCCGGGGAGACTGTGTGCATGACAAAGGGACGCGTCATACACACGAAGCAAGCAGGAAAACGGGGATTGTAAGAAAGTACGCACCAGGTCATAACCAGCAACGCCCACTGGACCACCCCGCAGGTGAGTATAATAAAAGTTATTTTTCTTCTCTTGCAGATCAGGTTGGGGGCAGATATGCAGCATTATAGAATGCTGTATATCAGCCCTGAAAAGTGATGGTCTTATCTCTTATTGGCGAAACCTGGTGACAGCTTCCCTTTAATGCTTTATTGACAGTTTGTCCACTTGCCCAAACTCTGCTCTCCCTGATGTGTCTATGAGGGAAACCATTGGAGAGGAGCAGTGGCACCGAAGCTGGCGAAAATTAGGAGCTAAACACGCAATCCAGTGATCCAGCCAGCTTCAGAGCAGCGCTCACAAGCTCTAATGGAAAGAGCTTGTAGCCTTACATTCACAGAATAAACCTTTAAAGTCATATTATATAATCAAGAACCATAATGTCCATCCTTCGAAGCAAACACAATAATAAGAATATCAGGGGGTTGCTGTTTATAGACGTCTCCAGGATGTAAATGTAGGTCAAATGAAGAGTCATACAGCATGATAACCTCACACATACATAGATTTTATCAAAAACCTGGTTTAATTTTTAGTAAAGGGAAACCCAAACAATCACATTCTCCACCAGTACAACCAGTATAAGTGCATTTAAATTCCCCTTCCATGCACACAAATAAATGGCATTTCACTAATATTATTCACCAGATCGCATTAGCAGCAAGAGCCATCACTTCTACAGTAAGACTATAGCAAAATGATTCCAGTCTGGCTCCGGAAAGAATAATAAAAAAAAACCTCACCACCCCCTTCCCCATGCTTCTGAGCAGAAAGGTTATTACCTTAGGAAAATAAAGAAGAATTATCAAGTAACTAATTATATATCCAAAAGACAAAACCACTTTCATTCCAGAGTAGAAATGTGCATCTCCAGGAATTCACAAAAAGCAGAAGAGTCCAGACAGAGATGTCTTAGTGATCAGTTAGTTGAAGGCACATCGCAACAGATACTGTGGTTAATGGTTTTGTGGTTTGTTTTCAAGGAAGTGGCTACAGTTACAAGATACAGCAAACAATTATTTATTATGTCCCTGTTCTGCACCATACAGAACATTACTGATCAATGAAGGAGCCCTACAAGTCTGGTGAGCACTTATTTCAGGTAGAGTTCTTGGAGAGTCTGCATGACGCAATGCCACCCGTATTGTGGCATGTGCCGGACATTATTGCTCCGGCCCATAAAAGTGGACGGTGTTAAAATGTCATAAAAAACGAAACCCATGGACAGGAGTGGCAGTAGCATTGGGACGAACCTAACAATTTCTTCAACACCATTGTACTTCATAATATAGGTGTACCTCTAAAAAAATAACACCTACAAGGAAAAGGTAGAAGTCCCCACTCGCAACTGTGCAGTCACACAATGCTTTATTTGAAAATTCAAACGAGTAATACTGAAAAAATAATGCAAAGAAAAATGTGATGTAAAGAAACTGGCATGGAGCACTTGAGAAAGCAAAGGCGAAACGTGTTTGGTGCAGGGTCTCTCACTCATGGTATGTTCATGTAGCCACTTGGTTATAGCTTTGCATCTCTATATCTATGCACTTTAGTCGGTATTAGTCAGGCTCTGTTCACATATCCAGTTGTCATCGGTTTGGAATGGATCAAGTGTTAAAAATGACATAATGCTATACAAGCAGAGCAAAAATGGATGCAAGATGGAAACCAAACTTTCATTTTTATGATCCCAAAAAGGAACTAAAAACAGAAGCCATTAGAGGAAATATGAACATCGCCTCATACTTATTACTTATCACTGCACTTTACATATAATTTTGGCCTCTGCTGTTTGCTGGACATTTCATCCTGCTTCTAGTTTTGAGAGCTTTATCTATTTGTGGCTACCTGTATTATTTGTGATCTATGTTATTTAACATGCGATGCGAGTGCCCTCATATCTGACAGTCAGTTTCCATGTGCCAATTTCCCCAAATTCCCAGTCTTCATCATCAAACTGTATAACCGGTAAATAAAGCATCGTGTGAATTCACCATTGTGCCGAGAGCTTAGTACTTTTCTTTGTAGTTATTATTGTGATCTATAATAGCCAAAGCAAAACAGGAAGAAAGGAAAAGGTATATGATGCGGAAGCACAAGGGTAAATACAGAAATGCTAGGAGGCCTGATCACTCTAGTTCTTTAATATCAGACAAGCTGACTAATTTGCTAAATCTGTACTGAAATGACAGCCCCCTATTCCGTCAGGGCACGAGAGTTGCATTTTCCTGGAGCTACAGGTCACTGGTATATGTAATATCATTATTAATACCTGTAAAATAGCAACTTCATTCCGTAGCTGGCTCTCTTGTTTTGTAGGAAACCGCAACTTATCGATTATTTTAATAGCTACATCCCGGCCTGTCTTCCGATGCTTACCTACAATGAAAGGGTCACACACATAAAATCACAAAAGATCATAATTGTGGCTAATAGAGAAGATAAAAACCACAGAGCCATACCTCCATATACAATACCAAACTGGCCCGACCCAAGGACCTCATCTGGGAAAATCTGATACACTGAACTGATATCCTGTAAAGAGGAAAACAAAACATAAATTTGACGTCACCTATTTTGCAAAAAATGAGTTTGCTGCATTCGGCTCAGATAGTTTCAGAATTTGGTTGATCCCCGTGTTGGATTTTTCTAGTCATTGTAAAGTGCAGTGTAGGAAATATATAATCCGGCCAACAACAAATCAGCACCCCACTGGGATCGGGTATTGCCATGTTATCCAGAATGACAACCTTCACAGCAGAGATCAACCATAACCAATCGTGGTAAAAGGAGGCATCTGATATCACCAACGTACGACCAGCTTTAATGCTGCACCCATTACAATTTTGCAGGACAACTTGTTCCAAAAAGCACCTCATTAAAAGACCAAAATCTAAAAGGCAGCGTTCACCCGTTGGGGCCGCACTGCGTTGGTTGGTCTCAATTTGGGAAAATTGCAGCAAAATAATGAGTTTTACAACATACACCACGGCCTCAATGTGTGAACGAAGCCAAAATGTGTCATCCGTTATTTCACAAGAACCAACCACATATGAAACAGCTGTGAGTGGAGGGTGACTGCATGAAGGAAAGCAATGCATACTGCTATGAAGGGTTAATCATGATCAGGGGACAGAAGAAATAGAAGACATGTGCCTAATATCTCACACCAGAACCACTATGTAGAAAATACGCCCCATGTAGATAGAAGTCTTCTTTACGTACCACATTCTCCTGCACTTCACAGTTGGACACTGAAATGCTCATCGATACATCCCCTGAAATGAAATAATCACTCGTTGGACACGTATTCACATTCAGAGCTCAGGTTAGACCTGAAGGCTTTAAAGAATATGGACACCAACCAGAGCCATATTTTATTTCTCTAAAATGTATGTCACATTGATTACATGATGTGGTAATGGTTGGTTAACTAATTAAGCTCAAGAGGGGCCTGGATACATTTCTTAAAAAACATGATATTTCAGATTATGGGCACTAGATCCTGTGATGGGACACTGATCCAGAGAACTAGTCTGATCACCATGTTTGGAGTCGGGAAGGAGTTTATTCCCTAGTATGGAGCTATTAATGTCTGCCCCGTGGGGTTTCTGCCTTCCTCTGGATCACTGTTTCCCAAACCCCACTCCTCCCGGCCCCCCACAGGTCATATTTTCAGAATTTCCATTGTATTGCACAGGCGAGAGAATATCTGATGTCATGATGATACTTCCATCACCTGTGCAATACTAAAGAAATCCAGAAAATGTGACCTGTTGGGGGGCGTGAGGAGTGGGGTTTGGGAAACACTGATCTTGAACAACATGTTAGCTTATAGGTTGAACTCCATGGACTTGTGTCTACGTTCAACCTTAAAAACAAAGAAACTGATTATTTCAGAAATTATCTGTCAGAAAGACACTCTTTATAGAGAACCTGGCAGGTCCCCTCTGCCCTCCAACCTACCAGCATTAGACTACTGCCAAACCAGCCCAATGTTTATCACCTAAACCGATGAGGTTAAAAAAAGGCTTTGGAAACTTTGTGCTTCATATGATAATTAGGCCTTTGACTAGTCCACGAAGCGTTGTTTTCCCCAGACTAGTTGGCCCTCACAGCAAGTTATCAACATGATTTGCAAGTGAGGGAGCCATCGCCAGCTCTCTGTAAAACTCACATGCGCACAGCTTTCTTCATGTCCAAAAGTGAGGAGGAACACCTCTATACAACTTATTGTTTGTATAGAGAAAGTTTTTGAAGTTTTCATTGTACTTTTTGTATAAATTACTCATGGTATTCAAGATCTTTTTTTGCTGCCATTCGATCAGAACCTTCACCGTTTGCTACCAATGGATGGTGGTATGTCCTGGTCATTGATTACGGCAGAGGTCTCAAACACGCAGCCCCAGAAGCTGCATTCTGGGGCAGAGCAATTCTCGAGGGCATAGCATTCATGGTCTCAGAGGGTCACAGCCAGACCTGAGGAGGAAAGGAGCTGGCTGATGCCATTACCTTTTTAATGCTAAATGTGCATCTTTGGACACAGATGCCAGGGGCTCCCTGCACAGCGATAGCCCGGGTGGCTCCCTGCACAGCAATAGCCCGGGTGGCTCCCTGCACAGCAATAGCCCGGGTGGCTCCCTGCACAGCAATAGCCCGGGTGGCTCCCTGCACAGCAATAGCCCGGGTGGCTCCCTGCACAGCAATAGCCCGGGTGGCTCCCTGCACCGCAATAGCCCGGGGGCTCCCTGCACCGCAATAGCCCGGGGGCTCCCTGCACCGCAATAGCCCGGAGGCTCCCTGCACCGCAATAGCCCGGAGGCTCCCTGCACCGCAATAGCTATACAAGTCAACGGCCCATCAGAGGCAGGCACCATGCCTGTCAAGGTCAACACGTGACGTCACTGCAATGTGTCGCCCCTTCTCCCTGAATGCACTATGGAGAAGGAAGAGAACCCTGCTCCTCGTGGGAGCGGGGACAGGTCTGAGGAATCTATTTTATGTATATATGAAGTGCGGCAATATGGGGGACAATATTACAGGATGGTAGCCAGGACTGAGGACATTCTTTACATGATGGGGAGCATAACTTATTAGTTTATGGGTGTGAAGGCCATAGTTACTGTAAGGGGCCAATTTGAGGGACATTATTACTGTAGGGGACCAATTGGGGTATAAAAGAGAAAAAAAAGAAAAAAAACAAAACTAAAAAAAAAATACCAAAGAATACTTTACATATATATATATGTGTATATGTGTGTATATATATATATATATATATATATATTTTTTTTTTTTTTTTTTTTTTCTTTAGGTAAAAATGGAAGTAAACAAAAAAAGGAAAAACATTTTTTTGATCACTGCGACTAGATCAACCATAAAACTGTACCATGACCCATACCATACACACCATTAAAAATAAACATCACAAATCTAGCCGTTCCATTATACTGACACACAAAAATTTGGAATAAATAGTGATCAAATAGTTGGCAATAAATGTTTATATCAAATGACAGTAAGCCGGGAGGAATCGAAAGAGGTATTTTGGAAAATTGTATAACTCTTAAATATAAAAGGAATAAGTGAATCTGTCAGAAGGTTTTTGCTATGCAACCTGAGAGCACCATAATGTAGGAGCAGAGACCCTGGTAACAGTGATGTGTCACTTACCAGGCTCTGTGTTTTGCTGTTTCAATACAACCAGTGTTTTATCAGCAAGAGATTATCCCTACAGGACTAGCAGCCTCATGCCTCCTGGTCCAACCACGCCCACAAGCATCTCTGTCACTATACATTGTACACAGGAAGCTGCCAATCAGCTGTGTGGGCGGGGTTATACACAGAGCTCAGCTAGATCTACAGTAATTCTATCACAACTACAACACCCAGTAAAAAAAGTGATACATCACTGGAATCAGGCTCTCTCTCCCAACATCATGCTGATCTCAGATTACATGGCAAATACCTGCCGATAATGTACATTTTAAAGGGAATCTATCTGCTGAAACCAGAATTTACCATTTCTATATTGGATTTTCCACCTTTTCACTATGTCGCCATTTTAATATGAGCACAATAAAAGTCTAATATCTATAAGTATTTCCCTTCACACTTGTGACATGCAAAAGCAATTGTTCCAGGGGCGTCACAGCAATGAGCAGAGAAGGCAAAATCATTACTATTGTGCTTTGAGACTGACACTTTATGGTCTCAGACTATTTATCAAGCCCAATATTAATCATGTTTAATGGCAAAACATAGAACCCCACAGATTTTCCTTCCCACGACACGAGACCGTGTGTTGCTACTTCCACAATAATGCAGAGGCATACAGATCATAAAGATTACATATTTGCTCATTTGGCATGCTAATTGTGAACACAAGGATGCCAAAAGAAGCAAAGTTTAGTGACATGACAATGGAAAAACAAAAATCCCATATTTTCTGAGAGAGCCCATTCCTTTCCATACATAGGCAGTGATGGTTGGGATGATATAGTAATGGCAGATATAACACTAGGACGTACTGTGCTGGCTGCTTCCTCCATTCGCCCCCTTTGGGTTCACTGGCATCAGGGCATGCTGGATGGCGATCTCCCACATCCGAGCTACTTCCATCCCCACCCCGCTGTTCACGACCACATTATTCCCAACCTCAGGGGTGATCGGGTGGGGAAGGCTTTCCCCCACATAATATACAATGTTGGCAGTGGTGATCTCAAAGCAGTGAGGGTTAGCACCAGGGGGGAGCTGAGACAGGTTTTTAGGAGGCTCCAGGTAGAGTATCTCAGACAAGGGGATTTCCTGTGAAGAAAACAAACATAACTAAATTATACGACAACAATTTGTCACAGATCTAGAACGAATGAAGACCGAACATTTTATTGTGGGTGTTCGGGAAAGTGACTATTTAATTTTCCAAAAACCTTTTTAAGTGAGAACAAGTGCCGAAGTTTGCAACAATTATCTGATAACAATAATATGACCCCAAAGAGTTGATTAGTAGTGAGGAATTGTGATTTGAAAATCAGAGCATGACGATGCACTTACAGCTCCTCAGCCTCCACTGTACTCCTGCAGTAGCAGCACTGTCTACTGGGATGATTGACAGGTCAGTGGCCATGTACCATTTAACGGGCTGCACTCAAATCTAAATGGATTGAGGGAGTGGGGGCCGGACAGGCTCTGTCTCTTTAAATATTTTTAAAATGGCCACAAGTAGGAAATAACATTCACCAAATGCAACATCAGTATAATTTTATGCACTGAAAATATACAATTTATACAGGTTTTATTTTTACACAGGAATCGTAACATAATTTGGGTCAGCGATAACTGATGACTTTGGGTAATCACAGCCATACCGAATAAATTTAATCCATCACGTAAAAAAGGACATCCTTCAAGACCGCGATCCCAAATTCTCCTTTTACCTTGTAGTACTTGCTTCCAGTATCGTTCTGAAATAAGGTTATACACTTGCTGTCCAGTCTCCAGTAATGTCTTTTCCTCTGCAAGAAAATAAAATGGAAACAAAAACACAAAAATGTATTAAACGGTAACAACATATTACTGAAATACACGTAACTAATAAAAAAGCAATGATTTTCATATCAGAACCAATCACTAAACTTGTGCCACATCCAACCTGTGGCCTGGTAATAGCGTGGCTTACTTACCAAGGTGTCTTTGCTGGTATAATGCACCATCCAACCTTCTTTCATAACACTGCTGCTTTTCCGCTTTGTGTGCTTGACAGACTGAACCACTCGCATCAAGGGAATGTTATTACTGGCCGAGGGGCTGAAATTAAGATAAATTACTAAACTGAACTTGAGAATTAAAACTACAACCATAAATGGATATGACAGTAGGGTTTTTTTGCATATGCTGCAGCAAAACTATGATATTCCTATAGCTGGGAGTGATCCTATAATATTCCACCTAGATCAAATAAACATTGTGACACTACAAAAATCAAAGTTTGGCAGGGAAAAAATAAGCAACTGTCTTATATCTATCTATCTATCTATCTATCTATCTACACACTGCGGTTCAAAAGTTTAGGGTCACCTTGAAATTTCCTTATTTTTGAAAGAAAAGCACAGTTTTTATCAATGAAGCTAACATTAAATGATTCAGAAATAAATTCTATACATTGTTAATGTGGTAAATGACTATTCTAGCTGCAAACGTCTGGTTTATAATGCAATATCTTCATAGGTGTATAGAGGCCCATTTCCAACAACCATCACTCCAGTGTTTTTATGGTACTTTGTGCTTTCTAACTGTCTAAGAAGGCTAATGGATGGTTAGAATACCCTTGAAAACCCTTGTGCAAGTATGTTAGCACAGCTGAAAACGGTTTGGCTGATTAGAGAACCTATAAACCTGACCTTCCTTTGAGCTAGTTGAGAATCTGTAGCATTACATTTGTTGGTTCCATTAAACTTTCAAAATGGCCAGAAAAAAAGAACTTTCATGTGAAACTCGACAGACTATTCTTGTTCTTAGAAATGAAGGCCATTCCATGCGAGAAATTGCCAAGAAACTGAAGATTTCCTACAACGGTGTGTACTACTCCCTTCAGAGGAGAGCACAAACAGGCTTTAACAAGAGTAGAAAGAAAAGTGGGAGGCCCCGCTGCACAACTGAGGAACAAGACAAGTACATTAGAGTCTGTAGTCTGAGAAATCGACGCCTCACAGGTCCTCCAACTGGCAGCTTCATTAAATAGGGTACGCAAAACGCCAGTGGTTGGTCTACAGTGAAGAGGTGGCTCCAGGATCCTGGCCTTCAGAGCAGTGTGGCAAAGAAAAAGCCATATATGAGACTGGCTAATAAAGGGAAAAGATTAATATGGGCAAAAGAACACAGACATTTGACAGAGGAAGATTGGAAAAAAGTGTTATGGACACACGAATCCAAGTTTGAGGTGTTTGGATCACACAGAAGAACCTTTGTGAGACACAGAACAACTGAAAAGATGCTGGAAGAGTGACAGCATCTGTCAAGCATGGTGGAGGTAATATGATGGTCTGGGGTTGCTTTGGTGCTGGTAAAGTGGGAAATTTGTACAAGGAAAAAGGGATATTGAACAAGGAAGGCTATCACTCCATTTTGCAATGCCATACCCTGTGGACAGAACTCGATTGGAGCCAATTTCATCCTACAACAGGACAATGACCAAAAGCACACCTCCAAATTATGCAAAAACTATTTAGGGAAGAAGCAGGCAGCAGGTATTCTATGTGTAACGGAGTGGCCAGCGCAGTCACCAGATCTCAACCCCATTGAGCTCTTGTGGGAGCAGCTTGACCGTATTGTACGCAAAAAGTGCCCATCAAGCCAAACCAACTTGTGGGAGGTGGTTCTGGAGGATGGGGTGAAATTTCTCCAGATTACCTCAGCAAATTAACTGCTAAGGTCTACAATGCTGTAATTGCTGCAAAGGGAGCATTCTTTGACAAAAGCAAAGTTTGAAGGAGAAAATTATTATTTCAAATAAAAATATTTTTTTCGAACCTTGTCAATGCCTGGACTAAATTTTCAATTCATTTGGCAACTCATCTAATATATAAAGCTGAATGTGTGTATGTGTGTATGTGTGTATGTGTGTATGTATGTATGTATGTATGTATCTATGTCCGGGATTGGCATCTGAACCGTCGCAGCTACAGCCACAAAATTTTGCATAGTCACACGTCTGGACCCAGAGAGCGTCATAGGCTATGTTGTGAGGTGAAATTTTAACCCCGCGCTTTCCAATTCACCAAACAATTTTGCCCCTATCTACATAATGGGGAAAAAGTGAAAGGAAAAGTGTTGGAGGCGTCGCAGCTACAGGCACAAAATTTTGCACAGTCACACGTCTGGACCCTGAGAGCGTCAAAGCTATATTGTGAGGTGAAATTTTAACCCCGCGCTTTCCAAGTCACCAAACAATTTTGCCCCTATCTAAATAATGGGGAAAAAGTGAAAGGAAAAGTGTTGGAGGCAAATTAACAGCTGCCAGATGTGAACAAGGGGGACTTAAAGAATGACAGCGATGGCGCCAAAGAGTATATACTGTACAGTTGCTAAGGTGGGGCTCCAACATGGGATAATCACCACACCACCACGGGGATATGAACACACACACAAAATGCGCCACACACTACGACGTGCTCGAACACATATACGACCCTCAGCGCACATTTCACCACACATACACCAACCTCGCCACATAAAAGTCGAAACACAAAAGTCGCCGCTCAAAACTCGCCACGCGCAAAACTCTCCACATGCAAGACTCGCCACACGTGCAAAACTCACCTCATGGAAAACTCGCCACACGCAAAACTTGCACACGCAGAAAAATTGCCACATGCACAAAAGTTGCAACACATGCAAAAGTTGCCTCACACAAAACTTGCACATACTCAAAAGGCACCACACATAAAACTCGCCACGCGCAAAACTCGCCATGCTCAAAACTTGCTGCACACAACTTGCTACACTAACCTGTCACATGCAACTCGACACACAAAAAGTTGCTACACGCATGTCGCCACACAAAACTCATCTCAAAAAGTCGATACACGCATGTCGCCACACGCAACTCAACACACACAACTTGACACACGAAACTCGCCCTAAAACACACACAAGTCTGGTATTATCCTTCAAAAATAAAAATCTGATTAATAAGCTGAAAAACTACAAGAGCAACAAATGTACCATATAGGAATCCGGCAGCTGTCAGTCACATGACCAGTCTATTATGTGTATGTGTGAGCTAATATATACTGCCAGGGGGTGGGCTTACTGTTGGCTGGGGATTTATCAGGCAGCCAATTTAGCTTACAAATACTGAGGTAAAAATACTGACCAAATAACGTGTGAACGAGGGCTAATACAGGAGGAGATGACATACAGATATATACAGGAGATGACACACAGGTATATACTATTTACAGGGGAGATGACACACAGGTATATACTATATACAGGAGGAGATGACACACATATATACTATATACAGGAGAGATGACACACAGGCATATACTATATAGAGGAGGAGATGACATACAGGTACATACTACATACAGGAGCAGATTACCTACAGGTATATAGTATATACAGGAGGAGATGACATACAGGTACCGTATATACTCGAGTATAAGCCGAGATTTTCAGCCCAAATTTTTGGGCTGAAAGTGCCCCTCTCGGCTTATACTCGAGTCATGATCGGTGGTGGGGTCGGCGGGTGAGCACTGTCATATACTTACCTAGTCCCGGCGATCCTGTCGCTCCCCCTGCCTGTCACACTGTCTTCGGTGCCGCAGCCTCTTCCCCTGAGCGGTCACGTGGGACCGCTCATTAGAGAAATGAATAGGCGGCTCCACCTCCCATAGGGGCGGAGCCGCCTATTCATTTCTCTAATGAAGCGGTGCCGGTGACCGCTGATAGAGAAAGAGGCTGCGGCACCGAAGACAGGCAGGGGGAAGGAGCGGGACGCCGGGAGCAGGTAAGTATGTCATATTCACCTGTCCTCGTTCCACACGCCGGGCGTCGCGCCATCTTCCCGGCGTCTCTCCGCTCTGACTGTTCAGGCAGAGGGCGCGATGACGCATATAGTGTGCGCGCCGCCCTCTGCCTGATCAGTCAGTGCAGAGAGACGCCGGGAAGATGGCGCCGAGGAGCTGCAAGCAAGACAGGTGAGTATGTGTTTTTTTTTTTATTGCAGCAGCAGCAACAGCTATGGGGCAATAATGTACGGTGCAGAGCACTATATGGCACAGCTATGGGGCAATGGTGCAGAACACTATATGGCACAGCTATGGGGCAACGGTGCAGAGCACTATATGGCACAGCTATGGGGCAATGGTGCAGAGCACTATATGGCACAGCTATGGGGCAATGGTGCAGAGCACTATATGGCACAGCTATGGGGCAACAGTGCAGAGCACTATATGGCACAGCTATGGGGCAACGGTGCAGAGCACTATATGGCACAGCTATGGGGCAACGGTGCAGAGCACTATATGGCACAGCTATGGGGCAATGGTGCAGAGCACTATATGGCACAGCTATGGGGCAATGGTGCAGAGCACTATATGGCACAGCTATGGGGCAACGGTGCAGAGCATTATATATATGGCACAGCTATGGGGCAACGGTGCAGAGCATTGTATATATGGCACAGCTTTATGTGGAGTATCTATGGGGCAATGGTGCAGAGCATTGTATATATGGCACAGCTTTATGTGGAGCATCTATGGGGCCATAATGAACGGTGCAGAGCATTATATGTGGCACAGCTTTATGTGGAGCATCTATGGGGCCATAATGAACAGTATGGAGTATCTATTTTTAATTTTGAAATTCACCGGTGCCTGCTGCATTTTCCACCCTAGGCTTATACTCGAGTCAATAAGTTTTCCCAGTTTTTTGTGGCAAAATTAGGGGGGTCGGCTTATACTCGGGTCGGCTTATACTCGAGTATATACGGTATATGCTATGTATAGGAGGAGATGACATACAGGTATATACTATATACAGGAGGAGATGACACACAGATATATACTATATATAGGTGAGATGACACACAGGTATATACTATATACAGGAGATTACATACAGGTATATCTAATATATAAAGCTGAATGTGTGTATGTATGTATGTATGTATGTATGTATGTGTGTATGTCCGGGATTGGCATCTGCACCGTCACAGCTACAGCCACAAAATTTTGCACAGTCACACGTCTCGACCCCGAGAGCGTCATAGGCTATGTTGTGAGGTGAAATTTTAACCCCGCGCGTTCCAATTCACCAAACAATTTTGCCCCTATCTACATAATGGGGAAAAAGTGAAGGGAAAAGTGTTGGAGAAAAATTGACAGCTGCCAGATGTGAACAATGGGGACTTAAAGAATGAGAGCGATGGCGCCAAAGAGTATATACCGTACAGTTGCT
Source organism: Ranitomeya variabilis (assembly GCF_051348905.1). Taxonomy (NCBI): domain Eukaryota; kingdom Metazoa; phylum Chordata; class Amphibia; order Anura; family Dendrobatidae; genus Ranitomeya; species Ranitomeya variabilis. The sequence continues at coordinate 636,752,686 of NC_135232.1, forward strand.
AAGGTGGGGCCCCGACATGGGATACTCACCACACATGGGGATATGAACACAAACACAAAATGCGCCACACACTACCACGTGCTTGAACACATATACGACCCTCAGCACACATTTCACCACACATACACCAACCTCGCCACATAAAAGTCGAAACACAAAAGTCACCACTCAAAACTCGCCACGCGCAAAACTCACCATATGCAAAACTAGGCTCACGCAAAACTCGCCACACGCAAAACTCACCTCATGGAAAACTCACCTCATGCAAAACTTGCACACACAGAAAAATTGCCACATGTACAAAAGTTGCACCACATGCAAAAGTTGCCTCACACAAAACTTGCACATACTCAAAACGCACCACACATAAAACTCGCCACGCGCAAAACTCGCCATGCTCAAAACTTGCTGCACACAACTTGCTATACTAACCTGTCACATGCAACTCGACACACAAAATGTTGCTACACGCATGTCGCCACACAAAACTCATCTCACAAAAGTCACTACATGCATGTCGCCACACGCAACTCAACACACACAACTTGATACATGAAACTCGCCCTGAAACACACACAAGTCTGGTATTATCCTTCAAAAATAAAAATCTGATTAATAAGCAGACAAACTACAAGAGCAACAAATGTACCATATAGGAAATACGGCAGCTGTCAGTCACATGACCTGTCTATTATGTGTATGTGTGAGCTAATATATACTGCCAGGGAGGAGGGCTTCCTGTTGGCTGGGGATTTATCAGGCTGCCAATAGCAACCAATCACAGCTCAGCTTCTATTTTGCTACAGTTAATTAATCTGAGCTCTGATTGGTTAATATAGGCAACAAAGACATTCTCAGTATAACAAAGCTAATATATGTTGTGAAATTCTTCCATTAGCTTAGTTTTTGCCTTTTAATAATTACATTTATATCTATTTGTTTTGTGGTTTTTGTGTGCAGAATAAATTTTTGTTAACACATTCTATTTTGCTAACAGCAGTCATTAACCCGGGCGGGCGAAGCCGGGTAGTACAGCTAGTTTAATAAAAATATTAGTTTAAATGGAAAACACAAAATTGTCTGGGTGACCCTAAACCTTTGAAAGGTAGTGTATGTATATAGATAGACAGATACACACACACACATAGATATACATATACATATATATATATATATATATATATATATATATATATATATATATATATATATATATATATATATATATATATATACATACATATATAGTAGTGTCCAAAAAGTGCTCTTCTATTTAACTTTACTATGTAACAATTATTTACTATTATTTAGCTCTTTATTTACCATTATTTCTCTATCTGGTTACCTCAGTTATTTAAATATAAACAAGCAGGTTGCCTAAAAAAAACAATAAAACTAAACAATCCTACCTCCAGTATAAGCAATCAATATCCTATCAGTGGAGGTCCGATAGCAGCCCTCCCACTTAACAGTTTGTCGGTCTTGTGACGTCCATAAGTAGACAGTGTAAACAGTCTGAAAGCCACAGCTCCATACGCTGTTAAGTGGCCGTTCTCCGCTACTGCAGTTCACCTCCTATTAAAGTGAATGAGATCCGAGCTGCAGTACCTGATAATGGCCACTAGAAAGTGTAAGGAGCTACGGTGTCCAGCCAAGTAATCGGAGGTGGTGCTGGGTGTTGGATCTTTATTGATAAGATATTGAGAGCTCATGTATATCTAAATCCATTTCAAAAGAAAATGCTGATCATCTTGAACACTCATGACGAAGCCCTAGCAACAAAGTTGCGAAACGTTGCCATTGTCATTGTTTTGCATTGGTGTCTTCATTACTACATACCTGATCATACGATCGGATGTATCTGGATCCTGGTCGGTGTCCTGCATGTCTCCATTCTCGCTTCGGCAGCCAGTCATTATGCCATCAGAATCTGGAGTTAGAGACTCGTCTACGTCATCCATCAGTAGCCTGCTGCTTGAATCACTTTCATTGTCGCTTCCCTCTTCCATGACGACGTCAGACTCGGCTCCAGGACTTAATAAGTCTCCAAACAGAAAGAAGACTCAAATAAAAACCTTCCAATTTACAGTAAAAGGACCAACTTCACTTTACATCTAAAAGCATGCCACAATGGACACCAGCCACAAAACTGCCGTGGCATGCATACCTCCATTAATGGCCACCTCTCCAAGGCAGTTGTGAGGCACTTTAGTTGCACACCGCTTGTGACAGTTGAACTTGCAGTCCTTGCACTGCAGCCCTTGACGGAACAGACCTTTTAGCAGCTTCTTACAGTACTGGCACACCGTGGGTCGCGTGTACGAGTGGATAACAAACGTGTGAGGCACTTTCACCTTGGAGAGCAAGATCTTGTCCAACTGGATGGGCCGACCGGGGTAAGGCTGAGAACTGGATCTCTTCTCCCGAACAAACGATTCTGATGGACTTTTTTGCTGGAGAGAGAAAGGAAGTTACATTTTTAGAAAAAGCCATAAGTATAATGCTCTACAAACATCAGCATAAAGCAAAACTGTCCATATCAGCATGCAGCAACTAGGCAGGCAACACATACTGGAATTCCTGCTGCCGTGGGGATCTTCTGCCCATCATCATTACGATTCTTATTTTTAGGCCTCATTCAGACGTTTATTTTTTTTTGCAAACAGGAAAATCAGACCTACTTCAGATATCACTAGGATGCAGCGAAGACGGCATCAGGCTACTGCCCGACTTTTTCCCGCACCCATACACTTGCATTCATGAGACGGATGAAAAACTGACTTTTTTACAGGCAGACTCCAAAAAACGTAGGCATGTGAACAATAATGGGCACATGTTTTACCAGCAAAAAACAAGAGAAGAATTTGTACAACATTTAGGGCTGATTAAGGCCTAAAAGTGAGAAAAAGTTGATTTAGAACAAAAATAAAGATCTCAAAGTACGGATAGATCACTACTGGCATAATGTCATTAACAACATGGGCACAAGACAAAATGCCATCGATAGTAATATTCCCCCCCCCCCCCCCCCCCCCGAGACTGTGGCTAGGACCTCTCCTCTCACACGGGAATGAGACTGCAGGGCTTTATTGCCCGCCAGCCTCTGTACGTCAGACTATGTACCTCCTGCCTAGAGCTGGCCTCAGTAGCCGCCAGCCTCTGTACATGAGGCTATGTACCTCCTGCCTAGAGCTGGCCTCAGTGACCGCCAGCCTCTGTACATGAGGTCATATAGCTCTTGCCTAGAGCTGGCCTCAGTGACCGCCAGCCTCTGTACCTCCTGCCTAGAGCTGGCCTCAGTAGCCGCCAGCCTCTGTACATGAGGTTATATAACTCCTGCCTAGAGCTGGCCTCAGTGACCGCCAGCCTCTGTACATGAGACTATGTACCTCCTGCCTAGAGCTGGCCTCAGTAGCCGCCAGCCTCTGTACATGAGGTTATATAACTCCTGCCTAGAGCTGGCCTCAGTGACCGCCAGCCTCTGTATATGAGACTATGTACCTCCTGCCTAGAGCTGGCCTCAGTGACAGCCAGCCTCTGTACATGAGGTCACATAACTCCTGATTAGAGCTGGGCTCAGTGATCGCCAGTCTCTGTATGTGAGGCCATGTACACCTCCTTCCTAGAGCTGGCCTCAGTAAACGCCAAACTCTGTATGTCAGGCTATGTACCTTCTTCCTAGAGCTGGTCTGCTGAGGCAGTGTAAAGGTCATGCGTATGGGACCGTAGGGCAACATAAAATTGTGCACAGGGAAGGGTTAAAGGGAACCTGTATCATCAGAGGCTGGATGCACAAGTGCAGTCCGGTACAGCATTCGCTGAAACACTCCAGCATTTCTGAAAACGAAGTTTAAGGATCTGGCTGGGAACAACAGGGTGAGAATGAACTAGTCCAGCACCGATCCAGGTGATCGACAGGTCTCTCACTCAGACACTCAGGAGAGACCTGTCAATCATCTGGACCGAGGTGGGATAGTGTCACCCTAGGGTGGCACTGGACTAGTCATGACTGCCTATGGTTCATTATTAAAAACTGTTTTTTTCTACAACGCTGAAGAGTTTCAGAGAAGAATATACCTGGTTGCACTCATGCAGCCCGGCTCTTATTCATGCTGCCTGTAGTTTGAGCATCGTGGATAACCGGACACATTCCCTTTTAAAGGGATCAGCAACGTAAATTTTAGTTCAACGGATGTGTTGGGGAGATGATTTTGTGGCAGTCACTCACATACAAGTATTACAGGTTCTCCTCCTTCCTAGCAGACAGCGCAGCTCTCCTGTCCTCAAAATCACTGCTGATGGAAGAGCATGAGACCAGACCTGTCCATCAGTCTCCTTCAAATGCAAAGACACTTTCCCACGTGACGTTTTCTCATTTGGAGGCGGATGGTCAGGCCTGGTCACACACTCCGCCATCAGCAGACATTGTATGGACAGGAGAGTGGAGTAGTAAAGGTACCTTCACACGAAACGACTTTACAACGAGAACGACAACGATCCGTGACGTTGCAGCGTCCTGGATAGCGATCTCGTTGTGTTTGACACGCAGCAGCGATCTGGATCCTGCTGTGATATCGCTGGTCGGAGCTAGAAGTCCAGAACTTTATTTGGTCGTCAGATCGGCGTGTATCGTCGTGTTTGACAGCAAAAGCAACGATGCCAGCAATGTTAAACATGGAGCTAACGACCTGTGAGAACGATAAGTGCGTCACCGCTACGTCACAGGATCGCTCCTGCGTCGTTCTGGAGCTGCTGTGTTTGACATCTCTACAGCGATGTAAACAGCGACGCTGCAGCGATCAGATCGTTGTCGTTCTCGTTGTAGAGTCGTTTCGTGTGAAGGTACCTTAAGTGAGGAAGGAGGAGGACCTGTAATATTTAAATAAAAGTGCCATAAAAACTAAAAGATAAAGAGAACTATTGCTTTAATTCATGCACAATGGAACTTGCTAAGGTGAAAAGCCATACTCTGTCTCTTACATTACATCTAATTATTCATAGGTCAGCATATAAAAAGGTGAGGTTATAGTAAAAGTCTCCATGGACATTGGACTTCATTCAGCCAAGCAAGTAGATATCAGCAGGATTGGCTGACAGTCTGATCCATATGGGGTCTCCAGAATCTCCCGGAGAAAGAGAAGGCTTGCACTGTCATCTTGGTGGATAGTCCACCGTATTCTACATGTGAAAAAGAGGATGTGGCAGAAAACTGCAATCAATGTAATATTAGCTAATGCTTTCCCTAATATATCATAATCACTGTAAGGCACTCATCCGCATTAATCTGGGGAAGATAAAACAAAACAAAGTCTCACTGCTGGCTTTGCTGGGAGAACAGAGGCCCGAGAAGCATTTTAGCCTTGTAAGCCTGATCTGTGGGTTATTTCCAATGGATTTTTGTTCCAGACTGAGCTCTGGCTGGAATAGCTCCAGGAAATGATTGCTAAAACCAGATTACATGATGGAAACTGCAGCTGATGGGGAGCTCGCTGAGAGGTGCCATAACCCATTCACTACCAACAGGAAACTGTGAGCAGTCGTCAAGCAGCGGACAGGATCTGGTGAGACTAAAGAGAAGGGCTCAGGGTTTTAGATTGCAAGCTCCAGTGGTCGGGGCTCACCGATGGGACACTGCCCCTACATAAATAATCCTTGTTAAGCCACTCCAAGCTGATTACTTTAACATCTGGAAACCGTGGCCACGGCGAAGGGTTAACTGTAAGAGGACAGGACTGCTGTTGAGGCTTCATCTGCTCATCCAGCAGACATGGCAGGACCATGGACATCTTGTGCAGCCAGGAAGCAGGGAGAGGATGTAGTCTGGAGATGTGTGAGGTGCCGCCGAGAGGTGTGGAGCTAAGCCAGCAGCAGGAACTAGGCCCGAGCCAAGCCAAACAGCAATGTATGCTAGAACAAGCTGAGCCGCCCCTTCTTTACACACGCGGGGCCTCCTGGAAGAAGTTCAGCATTTCTTCTCATGCATAAAGCCCCGTCCTAAACGTTGACTTCGCAAATACAAGACACACTGAGCGGATGTTTCTCCACAGCTTAGATGCCAACATGTTCCTCACCGATGACAGGTGCATTTGGGCAGGAGCAGCCGGGCAGATCATACACGCCATTACCTGGCTGACTTTTGTCACATTACTGTTGCTCCAATGAATATCAACTTTAAAAAGCCACAATAAGAAGATTGGCCTTGCACACCAACGATGGAAACCGGAAGGACGTCGTGTGCAGCTGGTATTTACTCCTGCGCCTGGCCGACACTCCCTGTGCTGCAGAGATCAGTTTTTGGTAGCCATATTCTTATCACTAGAGGCAGGGTTACAATCAAAGGTATCGCTTATATAATGAAATCCTCTCCAAAAGGCCACCCATTATTGAGAGCAGATTTTCACCAAGAGATTTTTCAGTTTTGCCACCTACTATGCTGACTGAGGGCGATGTCCACTTTTCAACTCAATTTTTGTTGGCGGTCTCAAATAGTTTTACTATATAAAAAGTTTTCCTGTATGAAATAAAAAAAGAATATTCACCCAACAAATATCCTGCAGGTCCAGTGTCGATGTATCCCTTGTGCTATCATCCTCTATAGTGATGACATGTCAACTGCAGCAGTGAAATCACAGGCGTCAGAGGCAACATGTAGGCACCACTGAGCTCCACGCTGCAGTCAGTCACTGGCTGCAGCCATATCGTGTCCGCACGGTATCACAGGTGGAGTGAACGGAGACCAGCAGGGCAGAAGGAAAGCGCAGGCACAGGAGTGCTAGGAGATTGGTAATTACAGTAATATTTAGTTTAGACTAGTGTAGGTAGTCGTCATGAGATTGGACCGATCACTGCCCTTTACAGACACAGCAATGTACTGATTACAATATTCATCATGCACTGTATGGACAAAATAACGTGACACCACATACAGGAGCTTTTATGACATCCAATTGTAAGTTTAGAGGCATTAAAGGTTATTTGTCAGCAGGTTTTATATACACAGAAAGCTGCTAATCAGTGGTGTGGGCGGGGTTATACACAGAAAGCTGCTAATCAGTGGTGTGGGCGGGGTTATACACAGAAAGCTGCTAATCAGTGGTGTGGGCGGGGTTATACACAGAAAGCTGCTAATCAGTGGTGTGGGCGGGGTTATACACAGAAAGCTGCTAATCAGTGGTGTGGGCGGGGTTATACACAGAAAGCTGCTAATCAGTGGTGTGGGCGGGATTATACACAGAAAGCTGCTAATCAGTGGTGTGGGCGGGGTTATACACAGAAAGCTGCTAATCAGTGGTGTGGGTGGGGTTATACACAGAAAGCTGCTAATCAGTGGTGTGGGCGGGGTTATACACAGAAAGCTGCTAATCAGTGGTGTGGGCGGGATTATACACAGAAAGCTGCTAATCAGTGGTGTGGGCGGGGTTATACACAGAAAGCTGCTAATCAGTGGTGTGGGCGGGGTTATACACAGAAAGCTGCTAATCAGTGGTGTGGGCGGGGTTATACACAGAAAGCTGCTAATCAGTGGTGTGGGCGGGATTATACACAGAAAGCTGCTAATCAGTGGTGTGGGTGGGGTTATACACAGAAAGCTGCTAATCAGTGGTGTGGGCGGGGTTATACACAGAAAGCTGCTAATCAGTGGTGTGGGCGGGATTATACACAGAAAGCTGCTAATCAGTGGTGTGGGCGGGGTTATACACAGAAAGCTGCTAATCAGTGGTGTGGGCGGGGTTATACACAGAAAGCTGCTAATCAGTGGTATGGGCAGGGTTATACACAGAAAGCTGCTAATCAGTGGTGTGGGCGGGGTTATACACAGAAAGCTGCTAATCAGTGGTGTGGGTGGGGTTATACACAGAAAGCTGCTAATCAGTGGTGTGGGCGGGGTTATACACAGAAAGCTGCTAATCAGTGGTGTGGGCGGGGTTATACACAGAAAGCTGCTAATCAGTGGTGTGGGCGGGGTTATACACAGAAAGCTGCTAATCAGTGGTGTGGGCGGGGTTATACACAGAAAGCTGCTAATCAGTGGTATGGGCGGGGTTATACACAGAAAGCTGCTAATCAGTGGTGTGGGCGGGGTTATACACAGAAAGCTGCTAATCAGTGGTGTGGGCGGGATTATACACAGAAAGCTGCTAATCAGTGGTGTGGGCGGGGTTATACACAGAAAGCTGCTAATCAGTGGTGTGGGCGGGGTTATACACAGAAAGCTGCTAATCAGTGGTGTGGGCGGGGTTATACACAGAAAGCTGCTAATCAGTGGTGTGGGCGGGATTATACACAGAAAGCTGCTAATCAGTGGTGTGGGTGGGGTTATACACAGAAAGCTGCTAATCAGTGGTGTGGGCGGGGTTATACACAGAAAGCTGCTAATCAGTGGTGTGGGCGGGATTATACACAGAAAGCTGCTAATCAGTGGTGTGGGCGGGGTTATACACAGAAAGCTGCTAATCAGTGGTGTGGGCGGGGTTATACACAGAAAGCTGCTAATCAGTGGTGTGGGCGGGGTTATACACAGAAAGCTGCTAATCAGTGGTGTGGGCGGGGTTATACACAGAAAGCTGCTAATCAGTGGTGTGGGTGGGGTTATACACAGAAAGCTGCTAATCAGTGGTGTGGGCGGGGTTATACACAGAAAGCTGCTAATCAGTGGTGTGGGCGGGGTTATACACAGAAAGCTGCTAATCAGTGGTGTGGGCGGGGTTATACACAGAAAGCTGCTAATCAGTGGTGTGGGCGGGATTATACACAGAAAGCTGCTAATCAGTGGTGTGGGCGGGGTTATACACAGAAAGCTGCTAATCAGTGGTGTGGGTGGGGTTATACACAGAAAGCTGCTAATCAGTGGTGTGGGCGGGGTTATACACAGAAAGCTGCTAATCAGTGGTGTGGGCGGGGTTATACACAGAAAGCTGCTAATCAGTGGTGTGGGCGGGGTTATACACAGAAAGCTGCTAATCAGTGGTGTGGGTGGGGTTATACACAGAAAGCTGCTAATCAGTGGTGTGGGCGGGGTTATACACAGAAAGCTGCTAATCAGTGGTGTGGGCGGGGTTATACACAGAAAGCTGCTAATCAGTGGTATGGGCAGGGTTATACACAGAAAGCTGCTAATCAGTGGTATGGGCGGGGTTATACACAGAAAGCTGCTAATCAGTGGTGTGGGTGGGGTTATACACAGAAAGCTGCTAATCAGTGGTGTGGGTGGGGTTATACACAGAAAGCTGCTAATCAGTGGTGTGGGCGGGGTTATACACAGAAAGCTGCTAATCAGTGGTGTGGGCGGGATTATACACAGAAAGCTGCTAATCAGTGGTGTGGGCGGGGTTATACACAGAAAGCTGCTAATCAGTGGTGTGGGCGGGGTTATACACAGAAAGCTGCTAATCAGTGGTGTGGGCGGGGTTATACACAGAAAGCTGCTAATCAGTGGTGTGGGTGGGGTTATACACAGAAAGCTGCTAATCAGTGGTGTGGGCGGGGTTATACACAGAAAGCTGCTAATCAGTGGTGTGGGCGGGGTTATACACAGAAAGCTGCTAATCAGTGGTGTGGGTGGGGTTATACACAGAAAGCTGCTAATCAGTGGTATGGGCGGGGTTATACACAGAAAGCTGCTAATCAGTGGTGTGGGTGGGGTTATACACAGAAAGCTGCTAATCAGTGGTGTGGGCGGGGTTATACACAGAAAGCTGCTAATCAGTGGTGTGGGCGGGGTTATACACAGAAAGCTGCTAATCAGTGGTGTGGGCGGGATTATACACAGAAAGCTGCTAATCAGTGGTGTGGGCGGGGTTATACACAGAAAGCTGCTAATCAGTGGTGTGGGCGGGGTTATACACAGAAAGCTGCTAATCAGTGGTGTGGGCGGGGTTATACACAGAAAGCTGCTAATCAGTGGTGTGGGCGGGGTTATACACAGAAAGCTGCTAATCAGTGGTGTGGGCGGGGTTATACACAGAAAGCTGCTAATCAGTGGTGTGGGTGGGGTTATACACAGAAAGCTGCTAATCAGTGGTGTGGGCGGGGTTATACACAGAAAGCTGCTAATCAGTGGTGTGGGTGGGGTTATACACAGAAAGCTGCTAATCAGTGGTGTGGGCGGGGTTATACACAGAAAGCTGCTAATCAGTGGTGTGGGCGGGGTTATACACAGAAAGCTGCTAATCAGTGGTATGGGCAGGGTTATACACAGAAAGCTGCTAATCAGTGGTATGGGCGGGGTTATACACAGAAAGCTGCTAATCAGTGGTGTGGGTGGGGTTATACACAGAAAGCTGCTAATCAGTGGTGTGGGTGGGGTTATACACAGAAAGCTGCTAATCAGTGGTGTGGGCGGGGTTATACACAGAAAGCTGCTAATCAGTGGTGTGGGCGGGATTATACACAGAAAGCTGCTAATCAGTGGTGTGGGCGGGGTTATACACAGAAAGCTGCTAATCAGTGGTGTGGGCGGGGTTATACACAGAAAGCTGCTAATCAGTGGTGTGGGCGGGGTTATACACAGAAAGCTGCTAATCAGTGGTGTGGGCGGGGTTATACACAGAAAGCTGCTAATCAGTGGTGTGGGCGGGGTTATACACAGAAAGCTGCTAATCAGTGGTGTGGGTGGGGTTATACACAGAAAGCTGCTAATCAGTGGTGTGGGCGGGGTTATACACAGAAAGCTGCTAATCAGTGGTGTGGGCGGGGTTATACACAGAAAGCTGCTAATCAGTGGTGTGGGCGGGATTATACACAGAAAGCTGCTAATCAGTGGTGTGGGCGGGGTTATACACAGAAAGCTGCTAATCAGTGGTGTGGGTGGGGTTATACACAGAAAGCTGCTAATCAGTGGTGTGGGCGGGGTTATACACAGAAAGCTGCTAATCAGTGGTGTGGGCGGGGTTATACACAGAAAGCTGCTAATCAGTGGTGTGGGCGGGATTATACACAGAAAGCTGCTAATCAGTGGTGTGGGTGGGGTTATACACAGAAAGCTGCTAATCAGTGGTGTGGGCGGGGTTATACACAGAAAGCTGCTAATCAGTGGTGTGGGCGGGATTATACACAGAAAGCTGCTAATCAGTGGTGTGGGCGGGGTTATACACAGAAAGCTGCTAATCAGTGGTGTGGGCGGGGTTATACACAGAAAGCTGCTAATCAGTGGTGTGGGCGGGGTTATACACAGAAAGCTGCTAATCAGTGGTGTGGGCGGGGTTATACACAGAAAGCTGCTAATCAGTGGTGTGGGTGGGGTTATACACAGAAAGCTGCTAATCAGTGGTGTGGGCGGGGTTATACACAGAAAGCTGCTAATCAGTGGTGTGGGCGGGATTATACACAGAAAGCTGCTAATCAGTGGTGTGGGCGGGGTTATACACAGAAAGCTGCTAATCAGTGGTGTGGGCGGGGTTATACACAGAAAGCTGCTAATCAGTGGTGTGGGCGGGGTTATACACAGAAAGCTGCTAATCAGTGGTGTGGGCGGGGTTATACACAGAAAGCTGCTAATCAGTGGTGTGGGCGGGGTTATACACAGAAAGCTGCTAATCAGTGGTGTGGGCGGGATTATACACAGAAAGCTGCTAATCAGTGGTATGGGCAGGGTTATACACAGAAAGCTGCTAATCAGTGGTGTGGGCGGGGTTATACACAGAAAGCTGCTAATCAGTGGTGTGGGCGGGGTTATACACAGAAAGCTGCTAATCAGTGGTGTGGGCGGGGTTATACACAGAAAGCTGCTAATCAGTGGTGTGGGCGGGGTTATACACAGAAAGCTGCTAATCAGTGGTGTGGGTGGGGTTATACACAGAAAGCTGCTAATCAGTGGTGTGGGTGGGGTTATACACAGAAAGCTGCTAATCAGTGGTGTGGGCGGGGTTATACACAGAAAGCTGCTAATCAGTGGTGTGGGCGGGGTTATACACAGAAAGCTGCTAATCAGTGGTGTGGGCGGGGTTATACACAGAAAGCTGCTAATCAGTGGTGTGGGCGGGATTATACACAGAAAGCTGCTAATCAGTGGTGTGGGCGGGGTTATACACAGAAAGCTGCTAATCAGTGGTGTGGGTGGGGTTATACACAGAAAGCTGCTAATCAGTGGTGTGGGTGGGGTTATACACAGAAAGCTGCTAATCAGTGGTGTGGGCGGGGTTATACACAGAAAGCTGCTAATCAGTGGTGTGGGCGGGGTTATATACAGAAAGCTGCTAATCAGTGGTGTGGGCGGGGTTATATACAGAAAGCTGCTAATCAGTGGTGTGGGTGGGGTTATACACAGAAAGCTGCTAATCAGTGGTGTGGGCGGGGTTATACACAGAAAGCTGCTAATCAGTGGTGTGGGTGGGGTTATACACAGAAAGCTGCTAATCAGTGGTGTGGGTGGGGTTATACACAGAAAGCTGCTAATCAGTGGTGTGGGCGGGATTATACACAGAAAGCTGCTAATCAGTGGTGTGGGCGGGATTATACACAGAAAGCTGCTAATCAGTGGTGTGGGCGGGGTTATACACAGAAAGCTGCTAATCAGTGGTGTGGGCGGGGTTATACACAGAAAGCTGCTAATCAGTGGTGTGGGCGGGATTATACACAGAAAGCTGCTAATCAGTGGTGTGGGCGGGATTATACACAGAAAGCTGCTAATCAGTGGTGTGGGCGGGATTATACACAGAAAGCTGCTAATCAGTGGTGTGGGCGGGATTATACACAGAAAGCTGCTAATCAGTGGTGTGGGCGGGATTATACACAGAAAGCTGCTAATCAGTGGTGTGGGCGGGGTTAGACACAGAAAGCTGCTAATCAGTGGTGTGGGCGGGGTTAAACACAGAAAGCTGCCAGTGGTGTGGGCGGGGTTAGACACAGAAAGCTGCCAGTGGTGTGGCGGGGTGAGACACAAAGCTGCCAGTGGTGTGGGCCGAGTTAGACAGAAAGCTGCCAGTGGTGTGGGCGGGGGTTAGACACAAAGCTGCCAGTGGTGTGGGCGGGGTTAGACATAGAAAGCTGCCAGTGGTGTGGCGGGGTGAGACACAAAGCTGCCAGTGGTGTGGGCCGAGTTACACAGAAAGCTGCCAGTGGTGTGGGCGGGGGTTAGACACAAAGCTGCCAGTGGTGTGGGCGGGGTTAGACATAGAAAGCTGCCAGTGGTGTGGCGGGGTGAGACACAAAGCTGCCAGTGGTGTGGGCCGAGTTAGACAGAAAGCTGCCAGTGGTGTGGGTGGGGGTTAGACACAAAGCTGCCAGTGGTGTGGGCGGGGTTAGACACAGAAAGCTGCCAGTGGTGTGGGCGGGGTTAGACACAGAAAGCTGCCAGTGGTGTGGCGGGGTGAGACACAAAGCTGCCAGTGGTGTGGGCCGAGTTAGACAGAAAGCTGCCAGTGGTGTGGGCGGGGTTAGACACAGAAAGCTGCCAGTGGTGTGGCGGGGTGAGACACAAAGCTGCCAGTGGTGTGGGCCGAGTTAGACAGAAAGCTGCCAGTGGTGTGGGCGGGGTTAGACACAAAGCTGCCAGTGGTGTGAGCGGGGTTAGACACAAAGCTGCCAGTGGTGTGGGCCGAGTTAGACAGAAAGCTGCCAGTGGTGTGGGCGGGGTTAGACACAAAGCTGCCAGTGGTGTGGGCGGGGTTAGACACAGAAAGCTGCCGTTGGTATGGCGGGGTGAGACACAAAGCTGCCAGTGGTGTGGGCCGAGTTAGACAGAAAGCTGCCACTGGTGTGGGCGGGGTTAGACACAGAAAGCTGCCAGTGGTGTGGCGGGGTGAGACACAAAGCTGCCAGTGGTGTGGGCCGAGTTAGACAGAAAGCTGCCAGTGGTGTGGGCGGGGTTAGACACAAAGCTGCCAGTGGTGTGGGCGGGGTTAGACACAGAAAGCTGCCAGTGGTGTGGGCGGGGTTAGACACAGAAAGCTGCCAGTGGTGTGGTGGGGTGAGACACAAAGCTGCCAGTGGTGTGGGCCGGGTTAGACAGAAAGCTGCCAGTGGTGTGGCGAGGTGAGACACAGAAAGCTGCCAGTGGTGTGGGCGGGATTAGACACAAAGCTGCCAGTGGTGTGGGCAGGGTTTTAACCAATTTAGCATTCAGAGCCCTGCTAGATCCGCTGCAGAGGAAACTGACCATCACAACTGCTGCACCCAGTAAACTGCCACATTGCTGGAGTCAGGGTCTTTCTTCCTACCTCATGCTGCTGTCAGATTAGGCTTCTTTCACACTTCCGTTGGTACTCGGTCATCACCAGGTGTTGGCGCAACGTACCGACGGAAGCTTATGAAATTTTGAGTGACGTGAGCAGCGGACGCAGTGATTCAACGCGTCCGCTGCTCATTGTAAAGTCCCAGGGAGGAGGGGGTGGAGTTCCAGCCGCGCCTGAGCATTAAAAAATGCAGGAGAGGACGTACGAAAAAACGTTTCCTTCTACGTTTTTTCGCAACGACGGCCCGCCAAATACAGACGCATCCAGTGCACGACGTATGGAACGTGTGTCCATACGTCGTGATGCGTCGGTAATACAAGTCTATGTGAAAAAAACGCATCCTGCGGGTAACTTTGCAGGATGCGTTTTTTTCACAAAACGACGCATTGTGACGGTGCAAGATAAACGTAAATGTGAAAGTAGCCTTACATAGCAAAAACCTGACAGATACCCTGTAATAAGAAGTTGGTCCACTCTTCTGTGAAATGTTGCCTATTCATTTGTGAGGTCAGACACTAATGTTGGAGGAGAGAGTCGGGCTCATAATCTCCACTCCAGTTCATCTCAATGGTGTTTGGTGGGTGCGAGGTTCGAGCTCTGTGGCCGCTTATGTTTTTCCACACCACACTCCCTCCACCGTGTCTTTATAGACCTTGCTTTGTACACTGGCACAATCAATCTGTTCCCACAAAGCTGTAAGCTACTATTGTCCAAAATATCTTGCATGGTGAAGCATGAAGATTTCCCTACTGTGGAAGTGAGGGGTCAAGACGACCACATTGCCTGATAGAGAGACTTTTGTCATTTCCACTGCTGCAAAGTCCAGGCTTTACACCACTGCATCGGACTCTGCAGTTATGGAGTCAGCAGAGCGTTGATGACTTCTCTGCCCTCTGCTCCTCAGCACTCGGTGACGCCATTTACCACATTACGTGGTCTCGATTTTGTGGCAGAGTTGCTGCGGTTCCTTCCACTTCTCAATAATATCACACAGGCGAATGGGGGGGTGGGGGGTGGGGGGTGTAGATTTAGAAAGGAAGAAGTGTCATGAATGGACTTGATACCGCGATGACCCCCTATAATAGGACCGTGCTGGGATCACTGAGCCCTTCACAATGTCTCATTCCTTCCCAAGTGCCTATAAAGGCAGACTGCACAGCGAGGCTATGGGACTAAATGAAAAACCCAAACTCAATGATTAATACCTGCATCCCAATACTTGGTCCATATAACTTTCTTAAATCATCTAAATCTTAAATGTTGAATCCTACACAAAAGCCAAATCCTTTTTGATAAAATTAGAGTTTGAATCAACGACAGTACAATCTCCCAGCCCTCCACATGCACATAACCATCCCTCCCAAAAAACAGTGAAGACGTAGAACTTCTGTATATACCCAATCTCACACTGCACTCTGCAAACGCATTACTAATCTTACGACAAGCTGGAAAAAAAAAAATTCTTACTTTTACATAAAAAAATAGGGGTTTCAACCATGCCACTCATCCCCCCCCAAAAAAAAAAACAAACAAACAAACAAACAAACAAACAAACAAAGAGGATTCTTTCCCTTTTCTAAAAGTGGCTGGAAGTTATTGATAATTGAAAAATAGAGAAAAAAGAAGAAAAAAGTCTTACTTACCTCTCTGAACTCCACAGCAACCTCTGGAGGGATGTCATCCCAACCATCGGTCACCTGGCTGCAACCAAACAGTGACAATTTAACTGTATTGGTGGTCCTGGAAGAAACCACTGGAATGAATGGTGGCAATTGAGCAGCAAGGGATTTCCAGGACTATTTTATTTTACCTGCCAGTTCTATCTGGCACTGGATCAAAGCGGTCACGGACTGCCCTTGCGGGAGATTCAGCTGCACCAAGTCATCAGAGCAGCTCTTCCTCTTCTGGGCTGCTCTGTTGACAGAGCAGAGCACAAGAAAAGCCGCTGCTCTGTCAACGTGACATCAGCAGTGTCAGTGACCACTCGGTGCCAGAAGAGATCTGCGCTGGGTATAATAGGCAGGTAGTTAGCATTAACAACTAACTGCTTGTTAGTTCTTAGGCCCATAGTAAAAAAGTAATACAGTCCTGGTAACCCCTTTAAGAGATGTAATTTTAGAAGTGAGTGAATTTTTCAGAATTCTGTTCAGATTACGATTGGCAGCGAATATTGTATTTGCAATATTCGCACGACACAGCTGAACGCCATTGACTCCAATCGGTGTAAAAATGAACGAATATATTCGGAATTGATCGTCAAGCATAAATTCAGCATGAATAGGGTACCAATATGGCACGAATAAGGCAAATTCAGATTCGAAGACAGATTCCGTACATAATTTGTAGTTTTTTATTGTATAATCATTCTTCACTCTGGACACTTTTGAAAGAGTCATAGAAACCACAGTAATGTAGTGCAATATCAGCGTACCCCACCTACAAGTGATACCGTCCTAGACCCTACCTACAGCACCAAGAGAGAAAGGAAGGTACGGATAAGTGATGGTGGCTGGGAGAATGAGATTCAAAGACATCACGTACCTCAAAAACTGGGGTTGAGAGGAGACTGATATAGGAAGCAGATGGCAGCGTAAAGGGACAGAAAGAAAAAAGACGTAATGTTAAAAAGAAGACACACATATGAAGGATTTGGTTAGATGACAGAGGAATGAGAGTGGGCAAGGTGATCCTGAAAGAAGAAACTAATGGAGCCTCAATCTAAGCTCCCACACTATAAACCCAGACATCCCGAGGGGCTTAGACGAACTGTTCACAAGGAGGTAGTCCTTCAATTCACCATGAAGAAACCCTCCAGATGACACACGAGCACTCTGTGAGGGTAACAAAGTCCGGATTCTGTCGGTCCACACACCAGTCACTCAAATATCAGGATTCAGACCAGTGTGTGGACGATGCGGATTGTATAAGGTTCTCACCTTAAAAA
Source organism: Ranitomeya variabilis (assembly GCF_051348905.1). NCBI lineage: Eukaryota > Metazoa > Chordata > Amphibia > Anura > Dendrobatidae > Ranitomeya > Ranitomeya variabilis. The sequence continues at coordinate 636,769,801 of NC_135232.1, forward strand.
AGTAATAGTAAGCTAGGAGATAACATGGGACACACAATACAATGATGTTTTCATCTGCTGAAGATAAATCACAACAGTGTGTGGAAGAATACATGTTCTAGCCATGGTGAATGTGTAACTGGTGGACAAAGGTAGACCTACATGGAGGCGAGGCTTTTTACACCCTATATAACCTATTCCCTCACAATCAGAGGGTTCTTCAAGCATCTAATGGCCTCTGTCACCAGACCAGGAACATGTTATCAGGTTTCCTCTTTCTAAACAGCTGCCACTGGGTTATTCATCCTCGAAAGCTGTTCCTAAATGTGCGCTCATCTCTCCTTCGCACTCTGGCACACCTGATGAAATCCACTTTTACCTTCTCCTACGCCATACGCTAATCGGCATCCCCCTGACATCATCCACACAGAGCAGATGTTGAGTTGAAGCCCGACTTAGGTTAACTTCCTAGTGCAGGGCAGTAGATGAACCCTTTAAGGACCAGGCCTATGTGGGCCTTATTAGACCAGGCACATTTAGCAGCTGGCCAGGAACCAGCTAATACATCCACATTTATCAGAGGCCCTCTAAGGCTTGCAATATACGGCAGGTTTTGTCTCCTGAAAGGTGCAATCTTAAGCAATAAAAAAGATTTCTGCAATTTGTGGTAACAAAATAGCAGGTTTGGATATTTGGAAACAGTCAGGTTGCGCCAAGTGCCACAGTGCTGCCACACAATCACTGGATGGGATGTAATGCAGCACTGACACCGTCGCGGGGCATATATAAAGCTGTCGTGTGGGAGGTAAACCAGCATTGCCCTGATTTATCAGAGGAGACTTGTGCATTTGAAGGACAGATGCTGGAACCTGCCACCAAGATTGACGCCACAGGAGAGCTGAACATGGTAATAAAGTTTCTTTTGTAAAGAGAAGAATGTGTTTTCTTTGCCCTCATGGCCGTAAAATGCAATCACAATGACACTTCATAGGGCACTGCGTCAGAATGTGACTAAGGGTACTGTCACACTAAACGATTTACCAACGATCACGACCAGCGATACGACCTGGCCGTGATCGTGGGTAAGTGGTTGTGTGGTCGCTGGGGAGCTGTCACACAGTCAGCTCTCCAGCGACCAACGATGCCGAAGGCCCCGGGTAACCAGGGTAAACATCGGGTTACTAAGCGTAGGGCCGCGCTTAGTAACCCAATGTTTACCGTGGTTACCAGCGTAAAAGTAAAAAAAAACAAACAGTACATACTCACATTCCGGTGTCTGTCCCCCGGCGTTCTGCTTCTCTCCACTGTGTCTGCGCCAGCCGGAAAGCACAGCGGTGACGTCAGACGTCACCGCTGTGCCCGCTTTCCGGCCGGCCGGCGCTCACAGTGCAGAGAAGCAGAACGCCGGGGGACAGACTCCGGAATGTGAGTATGTAGTGTTTGTTTTTTTTTACTTTTACGCTGGTAACCACGGTAAACATCGGGTTACTAAGCGCGGCCCTGCGCTTAGTAACCCGATGTTTACCCTGGTTACAAGCGAACGCATCGCTGGATCGCTGTCACACACAACGATCCAGCGATGACAGCGGGAGTTCCAGCGACGAAAGAAAGTTCCAAACGATCTGCTACGACGTACGATTCTCAGCAGGGTCCCTGATCGCTGCTGCGTGTCAGACACAGCGATATCGTATGGATATCGCTGGAACATCACGGATCGTACCGTTGTAGCGACAAAAGTGCCACTGTGTGACAGTACCCTAAGCGCAGAGTTCAGACTACAGTATGAACCACGTCTTATTATGCAGCAGTATGGACAATGCAATTTATCTGCAGCACGTGGATTACTAATACTGCTGGAGATGGGCCGTGTGTACTTCAGGCTGGCCTATCAGACTCATGTGCCCGAGCATCCCCACTGCCACTTACCAGAAGGGTGTCTTCTGAAGAGTAGGAGACCAGTTCTGAGGACACCGTGCGAATGCTGGATAATCCAGTTAGTGACACGTTTGACAACCTTCGTTTCCGGACACCACTACAGTTGTTCGGTATCTTGAAAGCACATCGCTTGTGATAGTTGAGACCACATCCTGAAGAAAAATATAAAAACACTTTAAGGCTTCCACTGTCATATCGACCTTGCCCGTGTGGCCGATAAAGATTTTTTCTCAAAGTTTCAGAATGAAGTAAACATAAATATCCAAATTTAGCTAAAATGCATGGTGCCAGCTACATCAGCATCACCGATGTGCCTAGCGATTGGTGGCAGCAGTCACGTCACATCAACATGCCGACACTGCCGTAGCCAGCAGCGGAGAGATGGCGTGGGAATAGCAGGGGCGCAGAAATTACAACTGTTACTTTGATCTACCGGAAACCTTCAATGTTCTACAAAGAAAAGTGAAGAGCGAGATCTCCGGTTTATACACACTATAAACGGGCAAATGGATGTAATAAGGTATGGAGAGCCACTAACGTCATCCCTTATTCTCATAGCTCAACCTACTACAGTGAATGGTTGGCCACCTAATGACTGACATGAAAGGCATCAATTCTCCTACAGTGACAACACCAGCTGATAGCTGGGGGTCACAAATGCTACACCCTTGGAGATCATCTGGATATCACCTATAGGAGATTTGGACATATCGGAGCAATATGTTAATTTACTACTTCAAAATCACCTTTTTTGGACAAATCTGGATTTTACTACTTCAAAATCACCTTTTTTGGACAAATCTGGACAGGCTTAACATTAACTGCCACCAAATAATGTTGTGTAGGGCCTCATTCCACCCACAACTGCACTCTTAGTATTGACTTTCCAAGGCCGGTGTAAAAAATCTGTCACAAAGACATTGAAAATTAGGTGTTGTGAAGTCATATTCCTGTCACCATTCCTGAATAGTGATGCCGAGAGCTTTATCCTGCTCACAGAGACCAACACTATAACGCTGCTACGGTTAAGGAAGATCTAAGCCAAAGTAACATCCACCTGAATCCACAAGTCAGGACTTGAGGAGAACATTATCCTGGGGGTCATGTAGCCTCCCATCAGCTATGTGTTTTACATTGTACATCCTGGAGACATCTCTTCCCAGGTAAGTGATGTACACACACTATAAACTCCGCATGATGGGCAAAAAAATGTGATCCATCAGCCTAGCCAACCTTCCTCTATTGCTCCCTGGTCCAGCTCTGAGGCTCGAATACCAATTGCAGGCATCATCAGAGGTTGATGGGGGTCAGCATGGGCTCTCTGACCAGTCTGTGGCTAAACAGTGGCATACGTTGCAATGTGCTACATGTCCTCACATCTTTCTATCATAAGCCAGCAGTAACATATTGGGCAATGTATAAAACATTAGGCATTTTATATGGAGTCCTTCCTTGGATTCATTTGGGTAGGTAGCCACCATACCAGCAACACCTGCTGTTTTGGAGATGGGAAAATCCAACAAGAAGATCTAGCAAGTTCAAAAAAATATATATAATTTCCCATACTAAGTAAAGGCAGTAAGGGATCGTTTGCCAAAAACCTTGGATAATAGTGAAAAAAGACCCCATGTTTTGGAGATGCTCAAACCCAGCCTTCTAGCCATCACATTTTTACACTTGTTATTCTGATCTTTACTTTTGCCCATTTTTCTGGCCTAACGCTGAAACTAGACAGTTCACTTGCCACCAAATATATCCCATCGGATGAGACAAACATGTCCATAGTATTCCTTTTACGGCGGCTCTGGGTATATTGTAGAATACGACAAGTCATTCTTCCACAGCTTGTCCTCAAAAGGACTCTGACCCCTCTTACCTATTTTGGCGGGTTTGAAGGTATTAACCACCACTGTATTTCAACTTTATATGGGGTTATGGTGTTAAAAGTTGTTAAGTAAAGGAGCAGCCAAGCCTGTAGACGTCTTCCTTCCTTCCATAGCTGCTCATGCGACAAAAATCCAAACACATGATTTGGAAGGGCTGTTTACGTGAAGGCTCGTGAAAATGCTATTCCAGTAATTTTGACAGTTTCCAGACCAACGAGCTATTGTTTAGCAAACACAGCAGATAGCCAGACAAAAAGTAAAAGTGACCAACTAGGATGTGAAACAAAACTCAAATGAACAAGAAAATATAATTTTTTTTTTTTGCAAACAGCTGCAAATACACAGTGGAGACCATAAAAACCCCCACAACATATATGTGCCAATTTTAATATTTGATTGCATCTCTGACATTCTTTTGTAGAAAATGTTTCCAGTATGGCCCCAGAGTCCATTCTTCAGCTTGTGTTAGCTGGTGATGTGTAGCACAGCAAACATGTGGCTTTCCCTCCAGAGCACTTAAAGACAAATCTACTGAAGGCATCGCAGAGAGATTAATTTACTAGACGTGATGGGAATCTATGCGCACGTCCCATTCTTTTGGCTGTTACCTGCTGATATTTGCGGCTCTTCTTTGGATTAGCCGGCCTGGCATCAGCATTGCATGTGACGTCGCACCAAGTCAGCTCATCAAAAGAGGAGCCACAGATGCCGGCATGTAATAGGTAGTACTCCCATTCCTGTACAGCGCCCACCAATCACTGTCGTGGCCAATGAAATAGGAAGTGAGAATCGAATGGAATCACAACAACTCTACCATTGAAAACATTGATCAGCCACAACAGTGATAAGAATGATCTACAGCTAGTTGTTCTCCATTACGCATGGTCAGAAAGGTCCTAATACTCACCCTCACACTTGAGGCCCTGCCTCACCAAGCCCCAAAGCATCTCTCCACAGTGGTCACAGAAGGCTGGAGCCCGGTACGAGTGGACATACAACGCATGTGGACGAATCTGGAAATCTTCAAAGGTTGCAGAGGCTAAAATGACAAAACGGTTCAATTTAGGTTAGTCTGGCTGCATCAAAATGGAATGAAGACACTGCTAACACTATAAAGGAGTATTCTCAACAAGGGACCTTGTGGCATAATCCAGCAGAGAATGAACGGCGAGGCGGCTGCTACAGGAGAGAATGGAAAGCGTTGTACCCCCATCGGTTCATTCTCCACCTCCCCAGGCAGATCAGAGGACCTCTGCTCTGTACATAGGCCACATTGAGATGCCATATAGGTTTAGGTTCGGAAAACACCTATAAAACGAACACACATTTAAAAAAAAAAATCTGTCCACTGTAAGTTGACAATGTTACGTTATTTACACACTGCGACTAATGAATACATGAACGCCAATACTGCAGAAAATGTTGAAACTGTAAGCTACTTAGCGTTTTTTCATCAAAGAACGTAAGCGCCATCCAATCACGTCAAGGTGTACATTTTATTATAGATGACCCCTATCACTGATGTGCTAACTTTCCATGTGCCAAATCAGCCTCATGTGAATCTAGTTTCTTGAGAATATCACCCCAATCCAACTCCTGGGATTATGGTGTGTGAGGGAATACGGTGTGGTAGCCAGATCCCTCCGGTCTTCATTCCAGGTGTACTAACATCTCAAAATGACATTACATTTGGTCGCTGAAAAAGTGGCACGGCCGTTTCTCCACAGCATCCCAAGAGCAGTTTTTCTACACAACACCACCAGGCAACATGTTGCTCGTGTTACAGTGAGAAGCTGTGTGGCCTAAACATGCCATCATGGCCTGCAGCATCTCCAGACTAACCGCACATCTGGAACATCATTGGTTGCCAGCAGAGGATCTTGAGGATTTGCCCAAGTGCCTTCAGTGTGGCAGAACACTCCTCAAAGAACCAGTAATAACCTAATAGCAGACAAGGCGCGTCAGTGCACGACTTCTGCAGGTGGTGCTCATACTCAATACATCGAGAGGCCTTTAAAATTTAGTTTTCATTTTTTCATTATGTACATATCTGTAAGGGTGCTTTCACACTGTGCTTTGCCACGTTTAGTGGCCCCGTCGGGGCTTATGACTGAATGCCTCCCTCCCCGCAAAACGGGATTCGGATGCACATTCAATGAGGCCATAAACTATAATGGTTCCAACAAATTGAAAGTGCGCTCTGCTGAGCATCATTTTCGAGAGTGTCCGCATCCAGGAGGTGCATAAGCCCAAAAATGATGCACAACAGAGTGCACGTTCGCTCTGCCAGCACCATTATAGTCTATGGTACTGTCAGAGCATACGGGGGTTCAGACATTAACCCTGATGGGGCTACTGAAAGGGTGCCGAACGCAATGCTAAAGGAGCCTACCATGAGAGTATACTATATGTGTGAGTACACCTTGGAGAGACTTCATAAATGGAATATATATTCTGCAGCACTTCACAACTAAGCGGGGACATGTACAGATAAGAGAAACAATACAAAGTAACATATAGCTCACCAGTAGAGTTGAGCAAATTTTTCAAAATTCGGTTCCGATTACGATCGGTGGAGAATACTGTATTTGCAATATTCGCCAAACACAGCCGAACGTAATTAGAGTCAATGGGAGCAGAAATGACTGAATATGTTCTGAACCGATCAGACATAAATTCGGCATGAATAGGGTACCAATATGGCACGAATATGGCAAACTCAGAGTCGGTGACCGATTCCAAACATTCGCACATCTCTACTCACCAGTTATAGGAGGAGTGAGGGTCCTGCTCACAAACTTACAATCTACTGGATATACACAATCTATATACGGTAAATAGACATATATATTAACATTTTTTTTACCCAAGTAAAACAGACTTGCATAAAGTGTTGCTGATCTTCATGTTGTCAGTAATAGATTTACTGAAGAAGAATGCGTACAAGAGTAAGAATGCACATGGTAGCCGGTCACTCGCCTGGATTCCTGTGAAAGTCACACACGAGCATGAAATACTCACACAAGGTACTGACGTCACAGCGATGTACGGTGGTGAATCTGACATTAGGGCAGGGCTTCTCGATCTTTCTCTAGAGGGGCCATGTTTGCACAAAATTACAGTGTTAGTTCATCTCCTTAATCCAGTAAACACTACAATGTCCAGAAACGTAGCCAGTTATGGTCCTGAAGCGGAGGTCTCTGCATTACTGCCATAGCCTCAATGCAAGGGCCTTAAGGGGCACATCAGAGGCTGTAGGACCGGCAGAAGGCCTGGGATGGAGACATTACACCTTTCTGTCAAATCGAAGAATGGCCTAAAAACTTCAATACAGTGAACAGAGACCAACATTGACCACCTGTATTCACAGGCTTTCCTGGTTATCAAGCAAGGCATAGGGGAGACAGTAAAGGAAGAATATAATGGGGGTACAAGCACAAAATAGGGTCCATGGCTGGGAGACTTCAAGCTTTATTTACGGGGTGGGTAGAAGATGATGAATGATTTTATGTGCATGGGGCTTTATGAACTCCAAAGTGATCAAGCATGCTGACTGCCAACATGCCATATCCTTTTGTATAGCAGGAATTCATGGTCAGTCAGGGCATTACTTCCTCCGTGCAGGCTCGGCAGAGTCACATGAATGCCTTGTATACAGCGCTAGTTCCCGACCTGGCATCCACGTGAACATAGCAGGAACAAGCCGACAAATGAGCGAAGCACTTGTTCATTGACTGAGCAGATTGTTTACGCGGCCTACAAACTACTGCCAGTTTCAAGCAGGGAATTTGCTGATGAAAATGCAATGTGAATAGGAGCCAATTGATCATATCACCCATCGCTCATTCACATACACTTTGTATAGGTCTGTAAAATGTCTTATAGGAGCACGGACTAAATAGTGAGATCATTGATCAGTAGTTATTGGACGAGATCTGCAAGTGTATTAACCCATTTTTAGGATATTAGGACAATAAGTATGTTTTATGAGAATGCACATTAATTTATATATATATATATATATTAGTTATATTTTATACAGCACATTAGTCTTCCATGTACACTCACCGGCCACTTTATTAGGTACACCTGTCCAACTTCTTGTTAACACTTAATTTCTAATCAGCCAATCACATAGCGGCAACTCAGTGCATTTAGGCATGTAGACATGGTCAAGACAATCTCCTGCAGTTCAAACCGAGCATCAGTATGGGGAAGAAAGGTGATTTGAGTGCCTTTGAACGTGGCATGGTTGTTGGTGCCAGAAGGGCTGGTCTGAGTATTTCAGAAACTGCTGATCTACTGGGATTTTCACGCACAACCATCTCTAGGGTTTACAGAGAATGGTCCGAAAAAGAAAAAAAATCCAGTGAGCGGCAGTTCTGTGGGCGGAAATGCCTTGTTGATGCCAGAGGTCAGAGGAGAATGGGCAGACTGGTTTGAGCTGATAGAAAGGCAACAGTGACTCAAATCGCCACCCGTTACAACCAAGGTAGGCCTAAGAGCATCTCTGAACGCACAGTGCGTCGAACTTTGAGGCAGATGGGCTACAGCAGCAGAAGACCACACCGGGTACCACTCCTTTCAGCTAAGAACAGGAAACTGAGGCTACAATTTGTACAAGCTCATCAAAATTGGACAGTAGAAGATTGGAAAAACGTTGCTTGGTCTGATGAGTCTCGATTTCTGCTGCGACATTCGGATGGTAGGGTCAGAAATTGGCGTAAACAACATGAAAGCATGGATCCATTCTGCCTTGTATGGAGCATCTTTGGGATGTGCAGCCGACAAATCTGCGGCAACTGTGTGATGCCATCATGTCAATATAGACCAAAATCTCTGAGGAATGCTTCCAGCACCTTGTTGAATCTATGCCACGAAGAATTGAGGCAGTTCTGAAGGCAAAAGGGGGTCCAACCCGTTACTAGCATGGTGTACCTAATAAAGTGGCCGGTGAGTGTATGTGAGATAGTATCCATTGTCAACAACTGGATGAACAAACTGCAGCATGCTCGGCCCGTGCTGCTAGATGGACAGAATGCAGGACGCTCAGTCCATGCTACTGGATGGACAGACTCCAGCACGCTCGGCCTGTGCTGCTGGATGGACAGACTCCAGGACACTCGGTCCGTACTGCTGAATAGGCAGGCTCCAGGACACTTGGCCCATACTGCTGGATGGGCAGACTCCAGGACACTCGGCCCGTACTGCTGGATGGGCAGACTCCAGGACACTCGGCCCGTACTGCTGGATGGGCACACTCCAGGACACTCGGCCCGTGCTGCTGGATGGGCAGACTCCAGGACACTCGGCCCGTGCTGCTGGATGGGCAGACTCCAGGACACTCGGCCCGTGCTGCTGGATGGGCAGACTCCAGGAAACTCGGCCCGTGCTGCTGGATGGACAGACTCCAGGACACTCGGCCTGTGCTGCTGGATGGACAGACTCCAGGACACTCGGCCCGTGCTGCTGGATGGGCAGACTCCAGGACACTCGGCCCGTGCTGCTGGATGGACAGACTCCAGGACACTCGGCCAGTACTGCTGGATGGGCAGACTCCAGGACACTCGGCCCGTGCTGCTGGATGGGCAGACTCCAGGACACTCGGCCCGTGCTGCTGGATGGACAGACTCCAGGACACTCGGCCAGTACTGCTGGATGGGCAGACTCCAGGACACTCGGTCCGTACTGCTGGATGGACAGACTCCAGGACACTCGGCCCGTGCTGCTGGATGGGCAGACTCCAGGACACTCGGCCCGTGCTGCTGGATCGACAGACTCCAGGACAGTCAGCCAATGCTGCTGGATAGGCAGACTCCAGAATGCTCGGCCCGCGCTGCCTGCATCATTTATTACCCTGCTGCTCCCCGGTCATCTCATTCACAGTGCTACAGCTTTCATTTATACGATAGATCTCTGTGGTGTGGAAATATCACAGAGGAGGTTGACATCTGTCAAAGAACAGGAAACCCGTAAATCATACAACTTTTCTGTGGGCTGACCATATGTAGACCATTTCCCACACAAAGCACCCACAAAAGTGACATAAAACAATTCTGCAACAATCCTCAAATGTTTTGGCAAGTTCTTGGACAAAGCTTTACCTGTCCTCTCGCTCATCTACAATTCACTGTTTCACTAGTTTCATAGTTATAAATTTGATCAAGTTGAAAACAAGGCACCGGTCCATACACCAAACTACAAAGCTACAGTGTTGGTCCAGAGGAAGGGAAACACCCCATGGGCAGACATTAATAGCACCATATTAGCGGACAATATTTCCCGGCTTCACATACAGTAATGAAACAATTTCCCCAAATCAACGCCCCATCACAGAATCTAGTGCCCATAACCTGTAATGTTATATTTTTAAGTAAAGACATGCAGGCATCCTTGAAGTTATTTTAGTGAATCAACCATTAAAACATCATGTGGCAGAAAGCACCATAATCTCACTGCTCTTCATGGCTCTGGACTCTGGAGCAGTGGGAATATCTTCTGTGCCATAATGAATGGAGCCTCTAGCTGGCAATCTGATAACTAAGTCTGGGTTTGGTGAATGCCAGAAGGACATTACCTGACAGTACTGTGCCAGCTGTACAGTTTGGTGGAGGAGGGATAATGCTATGGGGTCATTTTTCAGGTCAGACTAAGCCCTTTAGTTCCAGTGAAGGAAAATCTTATACAGGTTGTCCACTACTAGGACAACCCCTTCTTGAGCTATATGTTTAGCCCTGATAAAATAGAACAGCCTATACTCACCTCCTGTTTCGGAGCCGTTCTAGCAGTGTTGGCACTCTCGGTCCCAGGGCTATCATGTGCCCGGCGCCCAATCAGCGATGGCGTCACTGTCTCAGTCTTTGTATGAATTGAAAATGAAGAGGAAGTCCAGGCTGCAGCTGATCTCTGACTTCCTCTACATGTTGAATTCGTACAAAGGTGGAGACGGACGCCAGTGCTGATTGGGTGCCAGGGTCAAATGTCACAACAACCTCACCAGCGCCCTGGAAATGAGAGTGCCGACACCGTGGGAACAGCATGGGTGCGGAAGGTGAGTATAACCCTATTCATTTTATTAGGGCTAAACATTTAGATCAAGAAGGAGTCGTCCTAGTAGTGGACAACCCCTTTAATGCTTCAGCACACCAAGACAGTTATGGCAACTCTAGGCTTTTAAATTGTGGGAACAGTTTGGGAAGGTCCTTCTCTGTTCACCATGAATATCCAGTGCACGGTCCATAAAGGTATGGTGGGGTACTGTGGTGTGAAAGAACATGACCGATCGCAGATTGCCCTGACCTCAAATCCACCAAACACTTTTATGATGAATTTGAATGGAGTGTCTGACATCACAAATGCTTCTGGATGAATGGAAAAAGCTTCTTACAGACACCTCAAAAAACTTATAGAAAGTCTTCCCAAAAGAGTGGAAGGTGTTATATCTGCTGAGGGGGAGATATGGAGAAACAACTCCAAATTATTGCTTCCAGATTTAGTATGGGATTTCATAAGTGCAGCATGGTGGCTCAGTGGTTAGCACGGTTGCTCTGGGGTCTTACATTCAAATCCCACAACATCATCTACAAGGAGTTGAACCCCTAGCCACTTGCACATGGAGCAATAGTGGCACCAATATAAGCGTACTACCCGTGTACCAGTTAGATGACCTATAAGCTGTCTGTGGCACACATGCCAATGATTGCTCAGACCTAATGAATACGAGCTCCTCTACATCCTCCTGGGCTTCTCTTGAGTCGCCCCCTATGTTTTGAGACTGTACAAGAAGGGCTCAGCCTAAAGATCACCAGATAATCTTTAAAAGAAATCCCTATATAAAACCCCCTCCAACCTAAACATCTTCTTACAATTGTTCAGCTCTTAATTCATCGAGAATCACAACTTACGGCTAAATCCATTGTTGGATCAGTGCGGAGGTGTATTAGTTTGCCAATAAAGAGCATCTGTCATGACACAAGCAGACAGACAAATGCATAAGATAAGCATACAAGGCTCCATGTGATGTGGCAGGTACCGAACGTTCCCTGACACTGCGCCCAATTCTCATGCACATTGCCGTGAAAATCCAGGCAGGTGCCACCATCCTTCACGCATTATTTTCCACACTCATTTGGGGGTCATCGTGTCGTCGCCATCCTTAATGCATCCATCAACCCCAGGGTGAAAACAGCCTGTGACATGTATAGAGCGTTATATAAGACTCACAACAGTCAATATTATTGACTGAAAACCTTTATAAGGCATGTACGTCCTGCAAATGATTGAAATGGCGACGACAAAGTGTGACCTAATGAGAGGAAAAGCTGGCGATCCTTTAGGGCATGTCATTTCAAAAATTGCCCACTCTTTATATCATTTTGCTAATTTACACACCTCAGTTTGTGTGAAAAAAATTCCCTGTATGTACTAATCCTGTCTGGGTGGTGGATGAAATTTTAAAGGCATTATCACCTGTCTGTGATGTTCAAGAGCATATGGAGCTGCACAGACACCGGCATATCCACAATTCATAGATGTGACTGGCCTTCATGTGAAATTGCCCTTAACCAGTTCTGGACCACCCACAGACTTTATACATCCAGAACGTCCGCACTTTGCACTGTCCTTCTAAAACATCATTGCAGAGCAAGCTGCTTTCATATCATTATGTTGCTGTGAGGCAGGAGCCGGCTATCAGACACAGCTGGACTCCCAGTCAAGGCAGACATGGTTTATTACCATCTCTACCTAATTCATCACTGAATCCACAATGCTGAATAAGAGCTCTGAATACAGATTAGGAAGTACTGACAGTGCTTCCTCCTCCGGACCCAAAGCTCATGTGATCACTGGGTTTTTGTAGGGGACTGGAGCTGCTGGGTCCTACAAAAAACAGTCAGCTCTGCTATGCCGGCAGGAGGCTGAATCTTCCCTGTGACTGATGAAAATATCAGCCCAAGGGGGAAATCAGCCATGACAAAAAAATGTATCAATGTCTTAAAGTGCCCCTGACCTCGGTCTTTTGAGAACTAATGGGGGGCATCGTACATTAAAAAAAAAGGGAAAAAAATATACCATAAAAAAAAGTGCACCGCCAGTCCAAATGGCAGTTCCAGCCCAACCGTCGCCACAAATAAAATGTCCTATATACAAAAGTAATTTCTGTGAAAAGGAGAACACAATATTAAGTGTTTTAGCAGTCCTACAGGTTCTTTCCGTTTTTGTTTTTACATTTCCCCTGTAATCGTAAAAAAATACCAAAAAAAATGGGGAATATAAATATTTCATAGAACTTAACCCCAGTTGTCCCCCAAAAAGAGACAAAAATTATTTGGATATCCAAATGAAAAAAACATTTAGCGCGATAAACAAAAAGCTTATGTAAGAAAAAAAAGATGTGCCTGCTCAGGAACAGGGCAAAGGAGTTCGGTCCAGAACTGGTTGATCCAATGCACATGGGCACCATAATTATTCGGGCTATGTTCACATACATGGGGTTTTTTTCTGCAGAAAAGAAGCTGCATTTCTCAGTACCAGCTACAGCTATAAGATTTCAGAAATCATATATATATATATATATATATATATATATATATATATATATATATATATATATATATATATATATATATATATATATATATATATATATATATATATACACACACACACTTACACTTTTTTCCTGGCCGAATTTGAGCATTGCAGTGGTTTTGGAAAATTTGTATGTCAATTCTTTCAGCGTTTTTTTTAACCCACGGAAAGTAGTGAGAAATTGCAAAAAAACGCTGTAACGTCGCAGCACTTTTGTGCTGCATTTTTTTTTTTCATTTTTGGTTAATAAAACTAACTTTATTAACATACTGTAGACAAATCACAGATGTAATCCACATCCCCCCCAAATTTTTATTTTTTTTTATAGACGAGCATGAAGCATTTGGCTGCACGGAAAAAGAAAAAAAGAAAAACGCCAAGCGGAAACAGCCTCAAGATTGTAGAAAAGTCAGAGTGATACTGATAACCAAGCTTGTAACCTAAGAACAGGTAGTAACTGATCAGAGCAAAATAGCTAATTAACCCTTTATTTAGAGTATATAGACACATCATAAAATGGCGCTTACGATATACTAAAAAAGGAAAAACAAGTTGTGGCTTTACAAGAGGCTCCAGAATTCACCACCGCTCCTTGCAAATGGCTTACTTGTAAGTATTTCCCGATTCACTTAAAGTAACAGAGAAAGTAGCAGGAGTGAAATTCTCCATAAACCCGTTAGCAAGGTTTATGGCCCCTGCATTATGGGGCGTCTCAAGGTTGCAGACAGTGTGGCCATAGTGACTGTGAAATACCCACAAAACACTCCTAAGTCATAAAGGGAGGGATTCAGGTAATGGATATAATTCAGAGAATCCCCACATGACAAGTTTACTGCTGCTGACACCGCAGCTTGACAAAGGCCATTTCTTGGCCGGCACCAGTCTGTTTTTAATACTGGGAACACTTGGAAAACCAGGAGACGGGCCTAGTGGACATGTAGTCAGTCTGGGACAAATGGTGCAAGGGTTAACCTGAGAAAAGAGCAATAAAGGCAGCATTTCCTCCATGGTGAGGATGGCTGCTCACAGCTACCTATATAAACACATCATTAAAATGCAGAGGAGAATGTGCCCTTGGATGGCAGTGAAATTCTTTGGTTTTACAGGCTGTAGGCATAAACTTTAGCACCAGAGTAATTAAACGCTGCTGGGTTGCTAGGCTTTAATTAGTAGCGTCAGCGAGTCCCAGCACAATGTCACCAACCTTATTCAGGCTGCGTGTTCTGACCCCATTCTTCGCACATAGCCAATGGCACTTACACTCCATTAAGCACTAGATGACAAAGATACAATTCAGGGTTTTCTTCCTGACACCTAGCATTCCTGGAGATAATGACCCTGGCTATCCTGATAACCTGGCCACGGATGGATGTGGCAGGAGGATTGGAATAGCGCTCGCATCAGTACACATCTAATGGCGGCTCTCTGACGTGCTCAAGTACAATTATCGCTGCTCCTCTTCTCTTGGCTTTCTCTAAGGCTTCTTTCACACTTCAGTTTTTTGGCGTCAGTCACTTCCGACATAATGACGGATCGACGGTTCGGTCACAATAGTTGAAAAAACGGATGTAACGGATCCGTTTTTTTGACGGATCCGTTACTCGGGGGTTGTATATACTTTTTGGAGCATGCGCAATTGAAAAAAATTGAAAAAACGGATTGGGGCGAAGGATCCGCCGAAATGACGGTCGCGACGGATCCGCCGCCCATAGGTGGCCATTCTATGAAATGACGGACGCGACGGATCCGTCGCGATCCGCCATTTCAACGCAGACAAAAAACGTTGCAATGACCGTCAATGTCTAGATGACGTCCGCCAAATTTTGACGGATCCGTCGCATGACGGATGGAACGGACGACCATCCGTCACAATCCGTCGCTAATGCAAGTCTACAGGGAAAAAAACGAATCCGTCGAAAAAAAAAACGGATCCGTTTTTGAGGAAAATGGCGGATTTAGACTGACGCCAAACAACTGAAGTGTGAAAGAGGCCTAAGACAATCTTACTGTCTGAGAACGGAGCTCATCCTTCTAGAGAAGGCTATAAAGGGTGCAGCCGAGATCACCTCTGGGAGGCCCCTCTTAATGCCATATTCACACATCCGGGTGTCGTGGTCTAAATACAGACCATCATTTACGGATGGGATGCTGGACCATACCTGACAGCCTTGTAGGCAATTTTAAGACTGTCAAGTTCAGATCGGGAGACCTGCGGCCGATTCGTGCTTGGACCATGAAACACAGATGTGTGAATATGGAAGGTGCCCCCCAGAGGTTATCTCAGCTGCACCCCATCCACACACTTGTTGCCCTTAGTAACCGGTGTGCTCCTTTAATGGGAACCTATCACTTTGTACATGCAGTCCAATCTATGGGCAGCATTCTATGGAGCAAGAAGACCTGAACATATCAATATTAGTGATGAGCGAACGTGCCCGGACAACGTCTTAGGGTACTTTCCCACTTCTGTCTTTATGGATACGTCGCAATCCGTCGGTTTGGCAAAAAAACGGATCCTGCAAATGTGCCCGCAGGATCCGTTTTTTTGCCATTGACTTTAATGCACAACGAACTGCGACGTATGGACGTGTTTTGGCGGCCGCGACGCACAAAAAAAGTTCAATGTAACTTTTTTTGTGCGACATGTCCGCCATTTCCGACTGTGCATGCACGGCCGGAACTCGGCCCCCTCCTCCCCGCTCATCACAATGGGCAGCGGATGCGTTGTAAAACTGCATCCGCTGCCCACGTTGTGCTAAATTTAGCACAACGTCCGTCGGTACGCCGGGCCAACGGTTTGCGACGGCCCCATACCGACTGAACTGTGAAAGTAGCCTTATCCGAGCATGAGCGGGTGCTATCCGAGTATCTGCTCAGTGCTCTTATATTATGTTCCTGTCCCTGCGGCTGCATGATTTGCGGCTGTTATACAGTCTGATCATATGTGGATATTCCCTAACAAACAGGCAATCCCCACATGTGATCAGGCTGTCTACCAGTCACAAATCATGCAGCCGCAGGGACTCGAACATAATATAAGAGCACTACAAGATACTCGGATAAGACGTTGTCTGGGCACGTTCGCTCATCACTAATCAATATAGATTTTCAACAATTGTGCTTTATTCATTGAAATCCCTGCTCACTGTATGCTTAGGAGTCCAGTGGGCGAGTCCCGCTTAGTGACTGACATCTTTCCTGGGATACTGTCAATCACCGCCCAAATAACATCTACATATAGAAACAGCAGGAATCTATCTGAAAGAACTGCAAGATAACCAAATCAAATCTTTACTCATAAAACAAGGTCCAATGTGGGCTTCTTGAGCGTAGAAAAAAAATAGAAGACTCCATAGATTTGATATAATTTACATTTACAAGTACATGTGTGGTGAATAGAAAGGACTGGCACGTGATTTATTTCTTCCAAGGATCTTACAAAAGACTAGGGGCACGGCATCAATGTTAGGTATAAGCAATGATAACGTGGGACTCTCGATCATGCAAGCAATACTTTAATGGTGGAGTGGCAACTTTATGACCTTCATTGGCACATTGAGAAGCAGATGCAAAAAAAAAAAAAAGTACATGGCCTTGATGTTTTAATGATTCAGTGTTACTGCAGGTAACAGGTGATTACTGTATCTAACAATCACCGTGATTACGGTTCTAACATACGGGAAAACTGAATTGTTAAAAGACAGCCTGCGTTAGAACAACCTTAAGGTGGAACTACCGCAATAGCGCCTACATCAAGATTTGGTCTGAATTCAGCATTGATTTTTCTCCAGTTTTTTTTTTTTTTAAATGTCTACAATTGAGGAAGATTTTCCTTATCAAATATTATGTTGAACCTTTTCATATAGGAACAAACTTTGGAGTTGTCCGATGAACAAAGTACATTTTAATTATTAGATCTTAGAATAAAGTAAAACAATCACAAATGGAGCATACTGGAATAATATATTATGTAGTAAAAAGCATAGGGCCCAATGGCCTAATTTAAATAAATAATAACTGAGGATAAAAAAAGGTGAGGATTATTTTATGGATCACTATGTGGGTCCACTATATTGTATGGAGCACTATGTGTGGCCAATATACTACACAGAGCACTATGTGGGGTCAATATACTGTATAGAGCACTATTTGAGGAATATTATACTGTATAGAAGTTGGCTATTATATTGTATAGAGCACTATGGGACCATTATACTGTACAGAGCACTATGTGGGGCCATTATATTATATGGAGCACTATGTGAGGCCAACAAACTGTATGGAGAACTATGTGAGGTCATTATACTGTATGGAAGACTATGTATAATGGCCACACATAGTGCTCTATACAGTATAATGGTCCCATAGTGTTGTATACAATATATTGGCCAACTTATATACAGTATAATAGGCCTCACATAGTGCTCTATACAGTACAATAGGCCCCACATAGTACTCCATGCAGTATAATGAGCCCTACATAGTGCTCTATACAGTATAATGGGCCCCACATTGTGTTCCATACAGTATAATGGGCCCCACATTGTGCCCTATAAAATATAATGGGCTCCACATAGTGCTCCACACAGTATAAGGGCCCCACATAGTCCAACATAAAGTATAATGGAGGCCACATAGTCATCCATACAGTATAATGGACACCACATAGTGCTTTATACAGTATAAAAGGCCTCATGAATTATCCTCCACACAGAATAAAGGACCTCACACACACAAAAAAAAAAAAATAATAATAATACCACCTCTCCCAGGTTGCCTGCTGCTCTGGTCTCTACAGCAAACTGAAGCTCTTTAACTGATCGGCATAATGGGTACGTTGTATTGACGTCATCACGCCCACTGTGCTGAGATGTCGGATGCAGATGGAGGATGGTGAAAGAGGACGCGTCAGCGGACAGCTCCCTATTTCATCATCTAGCACACTGATACAGTTGAAGGTGCGATGCCAGGCGTGAGGGCATATAACCCACCTGGCATCGCAGGCCAAACATTCTCACCTTGGGGGCCAGGTTTGACCTGTGAGCCAGAGTTTGACGTGTTTTTGACAGGATCATTTTTTTTTTTGGCTCGAAATCACTCCAGTCCTTGTCTGGATGAATGTTAGGGCTGTCCCACACGTCCAGATAATTCCGGTACCGGAAACAATCGGTACCGGAATTATCCGTGTCCGTGTGCCCCTGCGTTTCTGGTGAACATCAGTGTGGCACACGTGCGGCACACTTGTGCCGCCCGTGTGCCCACTGGGTACCACACGCACCGTGCTGGGTACCACACGTACCAGCATCTGGTGCTGAAGCCGCGATTCATATGTTCCCTGCAGCAGCGTTTGCTGCAGAGAAAATATGAATAATAGTGTTTAAAATAAAGATCTTCTCCTGTATGCGGTCATGTGGGGCTGCTCATTTACAGTCATGAATAGGCGGCTCCACCTCCCATAGGGGTGGAGCCGCCTATTCATGACTGTAATCGGCGGCCCCACGTGACCGCATACAGGAGAAGATGGGGCCAGACCAGGAAGCAGCGTCAGCCAACGAGGGAGCGGGTGAGTATTTTCAGAACAGCGGGGGGGCGCACAGGGGGTGGGGGGGCGCACAGGGGGTGGGGGGGCGCACAGGGGGTGGGAGGGCGGGGGACACATAGATCTTTATTTTAAACACTATTATTCATATTTTCTCTGCAGCAAACGCTGCTGCGGGGAACATATGAATCGCGGATTCAGCACCAGTGGGGGGGACAGCGCTTACTGTAGCGCTGTCCCCTGCACGGCACACGGACTGCAAACGGAGACCGTCCGTGTGTGGTCCGTGTTTTACACGGACCCATTGACTTTAATGGGTCCGTGTAATACGTGCGCTCCCACGAACACTGACATGTCTACGTGTTTGGCACACGGAGACACGGTCCGAAAAAAATCAATGACATCTGCACAGATGCATTGATTTTTATGGGTCTACGTGTGTCAGTGTCTCCGGTACGTGAGGAAACTGTCACCTCACGTACCGGAGCCACTGACGTGTGAAACCGGCCTTACAAGCAGAGTTTTCAATTTGCAAAAAAAATGGTTACAGACAAAAATAAAGAGCATAATTAACTATGCACCAAATTCATGAACAGTGTACACCATTTGAAAGAAATTGGGGCAAAATAAACAAAACAAAAAAAAAATACCACAAGATTAAACAAATAAATAAAAGTGACTTAAAGGAATCACAAATGATGAATCGAGCCATTGTTCTTTTTTTGCAAACAATTGGGAATGAACATTCATGTATTAGGACCATCAGCCCACAATCCTCTTGGACCAGCTAGCGTGCCTGCTGCTTTCGAGCACAACTCTGCTTCCGGGCACAACTGTTGTGTCATGGAAAATAAGGGATACAAGTGAGGAACACCTGTAAGAAATTACTTGGAAAAACACAGACTCTTAGAGGTCTCGATTATTGGCTTCAATGGAAAAAGTCTTGGAGAACTAAATATATCACAAAAAAGCTGGAATGGAGTTCCTGTCTGCAGAGCCAAGGTCCGGGTATCAGAAGAGAAACCTTTCAGGCTGCGCAAAACACCTACCAGTGGCTAGAAGCCAAGCTGACAAGTTCGAGGTTAGATTTATGATGTCCTTACTATACAAGCTGCCTCCTTCTGTAGGAGTTCTCCTCTAGTGTCTCAGTCCATGTCACAGCAGACAAGAAGATAAGGCAAGTGATGGCACTGCTCCAATACTGGGTTTCGCGTGACATCTTTCCAAAGGACGCCAGTGAAGATCGCCTCTGTAGCCCAATGCTGGAGCATAGTCCGCCTTTCCACTGCTTCGTCGTTGGATACTTTTACTTTGTCTTTTTCTTTAACCTAAACTATGTGCTATAGGCGGAAGCAGTGAGGTCAGGCTGACAGCGCTGCAGACAATTACTGGGCTCAGCAGCTCGTGCCGCTGACATCAAAAGAGCCGCTGAGCTTGGTGACTGGGTGCAACCTATACAAAAGCGCCAGGAAAGTAAAGCGGGGTTTGTTTTTCTTTTACGATAAACTGAGCCAGAGTGCAAAAGTCTTCTGAAATGGGACAACCCCTTTAAGTTTTGTTCATTAAATATATTGACTCCTGAATCTCAGTATTGACAACCAATATGGACGTTATACAGCTCTTCTTAAACTCCTGAATATCAAGTCTGCCAAGGTCTTCCACTGCTGTAAATGTGTGTGGGGGTATAAAGAGGCAAATAACTTATTTACAAGGATGGGTCCCAAATACCAAAATAATACTGACTAAATAATTAGAAGCTATGGACACCTCTGCCAAGAAACACAGATTTTTTCCATGTTCATATCTAACGTAGGTTAAAAGGAACCTGTCCTTTGATTCATGCTGCCCAAACCTTGAACAGCATATATCAGAGTGTGGCTGTGTGACTGCAGACAGGTATGTTTAAAGGTACAGTCTCACAGTGGCACTTTTGTCGCTACGACGGCACGATCCGTGACGTTCCAGCGATATCCATACGATATCGCTGTGTCTGACACGCAGCAGCGATCAGGGACGCTGCTGAGAATCGTACGTCGTAGCAGATCGTTTGGAACTTTATTTCGTCGCTGGATCTCCCGCTGTCATCGCTGGATCGGTGTGTGTGACACCGATCCAGCGATGCGTTCGCTTGTAACCAGGGTAAACATCGGGTTACTAAGCGCAGGGCCGCGCTTAGTAACCCGATGTTTACCCTGGTTACCATCGTAAATGTAAAAAAAAAAAAAACGTACATACTCACATTCCGGTGTCCGTCAGGTCCCTAGCCGTCTGCTTCCCACACTGACTGACTGCCGGCCGGAAAGTAAAAGCAGAGCACAGCGGTGCTCTGCTTTCACTTTACGGCCGGCACTCAGTCAGTGCGGGAAGCAGACGGCTAGGGACCTGACGGACACCGGAATGTGAGTATGTACGTTTTTTTTTTTTTTTTTACATTTACGATGGTAACCAGGGTAAACATCGGGTTACTAAGCGCGGCCCTGCGCTTAGTAACCCGATGTTTACCCTGGTTACCCGGGGACTTCGGCATCGTTGGTCGCTGGAGAGCTGTCCGTGTGACAGCTTCCCAGCGACCACACAACAACTTACCAACGATCACGGCCAGGTCGTATCGCTGGTCGTGATCGTTGGTAAATCGTTTTGTGTAACGGTACCCTAACTGTTAAATGCTGCACAAGGACAGGAGGCGATCACACATCTCTCTCCTGTCCCTGCAGCCTGTCAGCTTCCCCTTTGCCTCTCACACAGGCTAAAGTTAGGAGGAGGAGTGGGATTATAACTGGAGGGTATCCCAGTCTGGAAGCAATCAAGTCAATTACACAGGCTGTGTACAGATAGTGGAGGGAATCCATCACAGAATCCACAGAGAAAGGGAGAAAATTCTCATAAGTAGCTTCAGGAAAGCTAGGGACTCTCACACAGTCCTGAGAAATATGTCAGCATGTCTGTACATGGAAGAGGTGTGTGGAAACTTGCACTCCCGACTCCCACTTTATCCCAGGACTGTGGAGTCAGTAAGCCAAACCACAGACTCAGACTCCTCAAATTCCCTGACTTCCGACTCCAACTCCATGACTCCGACTGACTCCACAGCATCACTACTGAGCATGTACATAAAGTGCAGCACAGTTTCATCTCATCTACGACTCCACAGCACTGGTCACTACTGAGCATGTACATAAAGTGCAGCACAGATTCATCTCATCTACGACTCCACAACATCACTACTGAGCATGTACATAAAGTGCAGCACAGATTCATCTCATTTATGACTCCACAGCACTGGTCACTACTGAGCATGTACATAAAGTGCAGCACAGATTCATCTCATTTATGACTCCACAGCACTGGTCACTACTGAGCATGTACATAAAGTGCAGCACAGATTCATCTCATCTATGACTCCACAGCACTGGTCAATACTGAGCATGTACATAAAGTGCAGCACAGATTCATCTCAACTAAAAGCCGAGATCCCGAGATCAGAAACAGAACAGACATTTATAAGACATTTTATAACTTTCCCAAGTTATTATAAAAACATTTACAGCACATCCTGTATTGTACTACTGAACCCAATTTATAATATATTTTAGGAGTCGGTCCATTTTATACCGACTCCAACTGTACCAAAATAGACACGGACTCAGACTCCACAGCTCCGCTTTAACTCCTAATATCATCAGCTAGGTTGCAACTACAGCGATTCTGGTATTGCAAGGAATTTTAAAATGACTAGAATGTATCTCAAATGTCTTTTATTGAGTTGCCAGCATGCTAGGAGGTATGACATAGGGAAAGTATTAACTCCCCTCTTGCACCCCACCAGGAACCTTCTCTTCCCCGTACAGGCATGCTGGCATGATGCTAAGGACTTTGGAAAGAAAGAACCTTGCACTCAACTTAATGCTCGTGTGATTTTTAATGTAGTACCCAAAACGTTTCGGTCCACAAACAGGACCTTCATCAGTTACGTACTTATAATAAATATTAGGTATAAGAGACACTGTTGTCTCAAGGCACACTTGTAGTCAGCGTCTGAATATTGTGCTGGACAAGAGGAAAATTCACTGTTGTGTGAGGACGAGGTAACGTGTGCCGTCATCAGACGCGGTATCCCCCGCTAAGGACTTTGGAGCAGCCACGGTTTCTCCAAAGCTGCATGTGTGAGCTCTCCCTTTTCCTTTGTAGATTCTGAAGTGGATTCTCTCCTTAATCTGTACACAGTCTGTGCATCTGATCTCTCCCCCTTTTCTGCTCTCCATACAGATAAGACTTTGGGGTACCCTTTTATCGCTTGCTATGTAGTGTAAAACCTCCTACCTCCCTTCCGCTATGTCTAAATTGCTTCTTATATGGGCCAAACCAGTCACACAAGCATTCGCCAAAATTCTTATTTCCGATCATTGTCCGATGTAAACATGACAGGTGTTTGCTCGCTTGTCTGCTGTTCTTTTATGCGTCATTTATGCTGACCCATACAGCGATTATCAGCCTATGTAAAAAGGAATGTAATTGAGCACCGATTGGCTTGTCGTATTGTGAAATGTCACATATTAAGGACAGATATCTCACTGTGTAAATGGGTTTCAACTCTGGGGAGAAAGGATTGCGTAGAAATAGCAGATGTCGTCAGCCCGGAGCCAATAGTAGCCTGGAGACTTGACGGAGTGGGAGCGTAGCCAGCTATGTTAAGGAGTTGAACAGATTCTACAGGTGTCCATAGTAATGAAAAAAATGTACAGATATTTTATACAACCAGATACAACCTGACCGCTGCATGACCAGCTCTATCCTCACCTACTGTATTCTCACCCATCCCTTGTAGATTGTGAGCCTTCGCGGGCAGGGTCCTCTCCTCCTGTACCAGTTATGACTTGTATGGTTTAAGAATATTGTACTTGTTTTTATTATACATACCCCTCCTCACATGTAAAGCGCCATGGAATAAATGGCGCTATAACAATAAATAATAATAATAATAATATTTTGATCACTAAACAGGAAAAACCTAGAGGACATTTTTATGGAAATGCTCTGTAATTAGAACACTAACGAATTCCACAACACCATGCTGCAAAAAAGGTTGCTGTACATGTCAGACCTTGGAAAGCAAATGTTGCGATTATTAAGAATATTCCTAGAGGGAATATCATTGATCTAGTAATGAGAAAACACATGTATGATTGTAACACCTGAACTCCATCATAAATGTGTGCCATATCAAGTACTATTTCTTCATTACTAAGAGACTTCAGCGCTAGTGATGAGCGAACATGCTGGGATAAGAGGTTATCTGAGCATGCTCTGGTGCTAACAGAGTGTCTTCGGCATGCTCGAATACTATGTTCTCACGGCTGTTTGACAGCCACAACACATACAGGGATTGTCTAACAAAAAGCCAATCCTTGCATGTACTGCGACTGTCAAACAGTCGGGAGACATGCAGCCGTGGGGACTCTAACTTATGTTTCGAGCACACTGAAGACATTCTGTTAGCACCCGAGAATGCTCAGATAACACCTTATCCCAGCAAGTTTGCTCATAACTATTCGGCACCACTCGTTCTATTAGTAGCTGCCTACACATGAACATACTGACACACCGAGATCCTGTAGACACGTGAATAACCTGCAGATCAGGCAAGAGGAAGGGCAATACCTGAAAGCACCACTTCAATAAGGTCTCCTTCTTGAATGTCTGCCTCAGATTTTACCAGCTGCAGAATATTTTCCGAGTTCGGGTCATGGCGGAATAAAAGGATCTTGTCGTACATCCCATAGAACCCGCATTCTGGAAACTGGAAAGAATAACATTTATTATTAATTGAAGGTACAAATCAGTTAGAGAGAACATGTAAGAACTTCTCAGATTGCAAAATGGACATGAAAGAGCAATGTATATAGGAAGCAGTAGTATGGAAGCAGTAGTATATGGCAGCCTGTGATAAAAGGTAATCATGTACCTGTCAATAAGGCAAATCACTAAAAGGTGCAGATCTACACGAGTACCAAGTGGTGCTCTGCACGGCCCACCACTGTCAGCTGATAAAGTACAGTCCTAAAAGGGGTCTCCAGGATTGATATTAATTACCTAATCTGATGACTGATTAGCAGACTAAAGAGGCAACCAATATTATAGTCCTCTTTTAAGGCCACGCAAACAAGTTCAGTATTTGGTAAGTTTTTCACATCAGTATTTTTAAGACAAAATTAGGAGTGGAACAATCTGAGGCAAAGTAGAATAGAAACAAGTCTCCACATCTGTATTTTTCACCCACTTCTGGTTTTGGCATCCGATAGTTGGGGGTCCGACTGCTGGAACTCCCACCGATGGATGGATTTGTGGCCGATCATGTGCACTACTGCTCCATTCATTCTTATGGCAGCATAATCAACCATCGCGACATCCAAACTCACAGTTCTTGGGATCAGTGTGGGGTTCTAGCGTTCAGACCTCATGAGATTGTGAAGTTATCCCTTATTTAATACAGTGCTCAAAAAAAATAAAGGGAACACTTAAACACCACAATATAACTCCAAGTCAATCACATTTCTGTGAAATCAACCTGTCCAGTTATGAAGCAACATCCATTGTGAATCAGTTTCTCCTGCTGTTGTGCAAATGGAACAGTGAACATGTAGAAATGAAAGGCAATTAGCAAGACAACTCCTATAAAGGAGTGGCTAGCCGGGGGAGGACCACAGACCATTTCTCTGTTCTCATCCTTTTTGGCTGTTGTCTTGGTCACACTTGCATTTGGCAACTGCTCTCACCCCTAGAGGTTCAGTACAGTAGCATGAAGTGGTGTCTACAACTCACATAAGTTGCTCAGGTGTAGTACAGCTCATCCAGGATGGCACATCAATGTTAGCTGTGGCAAGAAGGGTAGCTGAGTCAGTCAGCATGGAGTGGATACCAGGAGACAGGCCAATATACCAGGAGATGTGGAGGGGGCCGTAGGAGGGCAACAATCCAGTGGCAGGACCGCTACCTCCCCCTTTTTGCAATGAGTAACAGGTGGAGCAGTGCCAGAACCCTGCAAAACGACCTCCATCAAGACATTAACATCATTGTGACTGTTCAAACTGTCAGAAACAGACTCTATGAGGGTGGTATTGGCCTGATGTCCACAGGTGGGTGTGGTGCTTACACAACATCTTGCAGGGCAATTGGCCTTTGCCAGAGAACAGCAATATTGGCAGATTCGACATTGGAGCCCTGTGCTCTTCACAGATGAGAGCAGGTTCACACTGAGCACGTCACAGAGTCTGGAGACGCCGTACAGCATCTTTTGCTGCGTGCAACATCCTCAAGCATGACCGGTTTGTCAGTGGGTCAGTAATGGTGTGGGGTGGCATTTCTTTGGAGGGCCGCACAGTCCCTCCATGTGCTAGCCAGGGGTAGCCTGACTGCCATTAGGTACTGAGATGAGATCCTCAGATCCCTTGTGACACCATATGCTGGTGCGGTTGGCCCTGGGTTCCTTCTGATGCATGACAATGCTAGGCTCCATGTGGCTGGAGTGTGTCAGCAGTTCCTGCATGATGAATGCATTAATGCCATGGACTGGCCTTACCCATTCCCTAGACCTGAATCCAATCGAACACATCTGGAACATCATGTCTCCTTCCATCCACCAATGGCCCATTGCACCACAGACTGCCCAGGAGTTGACTGATGCTTTAATCCAGGTCTGGGCGGAGATCCCTCAGAAGAAAATCTGTGTTTTGAAATACACATACTTCTTCAAGACAACCACGATCGTGGTTGTCCTGAAGAAGAAGTATGTATACTTTCAAACACATTGATGAATAAACTACCTACACTCGGACTGGCATCCTTCATCTTTTCCACATGGCAGCACATACTGAACCCATTCGTTTCTCCAATACCTGTACTTTCATCCTTCTGTGTCCCTGCAGCAGCCTAAGCGTCATCAGTGGTTGTGTGCACACAACCCGACCAGGTGAGCACCATTAGACAATTCTTTTTGGCATTTTACTCCGATAATACCATATTTGCGCTTTGAGTCTTTCCAGTCTTTTATTTGGATGTGTTTCAATATATCTCTTTTGAAGAATACTGGAGAAAAAAAAAATGAATATCCCTTTCATGCTTTCTTTTGGGGACCAAAAAAGGGATTAACTATTTCTTTTTGCACACAAAAGAAAACGGAATAAGCTATAAACCTGACAAAACAAACAAAACACATTTTTTACTATTTGCCTATTTTAGTTATCGATACACTGCCATTTACTTCTAGTTTGTTGCAACTCAGGCCTATACGTATAGTGGAGCGCAATGCACAAATGTGAACCGAGCCTTATTAGTGTATTATCAGGATTGAGGGTACCCATCACACAAATCCAGGACTGAGTCCTCAGTATATCCTACCCCTTGCTGTACAGAAATCCCCATGCCCATCACCAGGACAGGACACAGCAGGAGCTCTGGGTGGTCCACACATTGGCACTCGATGCTCTCATGCAGCTGCTGCAGAACAGAATTATGGATATTTGAGCCTCGCCCACATCACCCCAGCTCACATTACCATGGCGCAGTTCATACATGTGTACATCTATATAAATGGTTTTGTAGATGCTGTGCATTATTTATGCCGCACTTGGTCTCACCGAAGGATGTCGGCAGAATTAATGAATCATCAATTAGCCGAAGCCTGTGCACAGGAGACCCCCATTATGGAGGGAGGATGGAGAACGCCACCTTACGTATATAGGAACCGTCTACTCATGTCACTTCGGTGCGGGTTATCATGGGGGGCTGGAGCCCCACCGCTCTCCTGGACTTGTGGCCAAATGAGAGTCTGTTGCTGCGTCTTAACAAGAGCTCTTCTTCCAATAGCCCTTGAGTTGCGTCCTAGGGACAGAAAGGGGTCTCCATGACAGCGGAGTGGCATCCAGCATCGGTTGCTATGGCTGCAGGCATGAGGTACATTTGGGGGTAAATGCTACTTCATACGAAAGGGAAAACACGAAAGTGCCGCAGATAACGTCGTCTTCTATGCAGCCGGGAGCAGAAGGAAAAGATGACAGGGTGACAAAAAGAAACATTTCATGGTGAAGTCTTCCAATGAGTAAAAAAGGTTACGCTAAGGTGCAACAGAAGACCAAGAAACTGAGCTAGAAAAGCGGGAAGATGGGAAAACTAAGCTCCACAGCTAGCCAAGGCCGGAGAAGGAGGCCACATGCTGAGCAGCAGGACAGTCAGGATCAGCACGGTTACCCCTGAAGTGTTGGGGTCAAAGGGAAACATTTCCAAAAAATGCTACTGAAACAGTAACGTAGTGCTGGGTCCTGAGACCCCACGGGTTGCCCAAAATTTGGGTGCATGAATGCAAGAATAGGCTCAAGAATTACTAGATGGGTCTGTAGCCCACTCGGCGAGGGTGAGCGTACAGATCCCTACACTTACCATTGAAGGAAATCTGTCAGAAGGGTTTGAAATGTAATGAGAGAAAAGCATAAATTAGGGCAAGAATGGCTGATTCTAGGGATGTGTCACTTACTAGGCTGCGTGTTGTCATTTCAATACAATCAGTGTTTTATCAGCAGGAGATTATCACTGCAGGACTGGGTGTCACGTGTAAGCCAGTCAGGCTAATCTGTGTAAACCCGCCCACAGCACTGATTGGCAGCTTGTTGACCATGCACACTGTACCACAACCAATCAGTAGTGTGGGCGGAGTTAAACACAAATCACCATTTACAGCATTGCTGGATCTACAACAAAGACCGGGATTCAATCAAAACGGCACTAAGCAGCCCAGAAAGTTGCACATCGCTGGAATCGGGGTCTCATGCCCTATATTATGCTGCTCTCAGATTACAAAACAAAAACCTGCTGATAGATTCTCTTTAAGTGAATGGTGAACAGACCCATAGACTTACTATAAAACGCACTGATCCTTGGTGTTGCTTTTAGGGGTATGGAGCCATAGGCATATTGAGCTTGTACACCACTCTGTGGACAAGCTCATACAAGAGCCGTACACTTCAGACCCGTGTTTTAAACCATTAGTGGACTCCCACCAATTTTGCAGTTTCTATAAAATATAACAAACTGTATAAATATATAATGTGGCCAAATCTGAGCAGCTTTCCTCGTAAATACTTTGTATGGGAATATGTGGCAAAAACCTGTATTTTGCTTTTTCAGATGCAATAGTAATGGGTCTTTCTCCTGTCCTATTACTAACTACTCAAAATATCATTTCATCCATTAAAGAGGTTTTGTACAGAGTCCAAAAACAACGCTTACTCTTCTCATCTGCCCACAAATCTAACAGCCCCAACATCTGCCCTGAAGGATTTGTGCCCAGTTAATCTCCGCTACCAGTCTGATAGGACATTGTTTGGGTTAACAAAGGGCAATACCATAGAAATTGGATCAGCTGTATTCTTACAGTGGACGGCCTTGGTAAGTGGATGCAATGCAGAGGATTTGTGCAAGTCTTTACACTAAAAAGTTTATGCAGTCTGGTCAATAATATACCCTCAAAATATATATTTTTTATTCCAAAAATAGACACCAGAAAATGAAAATGCCACTTAGCAATTTTGCAAGAAAGTGTAAAATTTTGTTTAAAAACCCCCCAAAACTCCTGATAGGGGCATTACATGTACAACTGCTCATATTCTTACGCCGGGTTTCCACCTTTCGATCACAGCTGTTAGCTGACTGTTGATCAGCCAATAAATGGCAGTCAGAGGGCATGCATCCTCTGTCTGATCAGAGGGGTGAAAACAAGAGTAACAGTCCCTGTAACGCCCCCCATACATGTTAGATAGCTGATAGTCCAATGATGCTTTGGCCGATCATTCAGCCGGCAGCTCTCTCTCCCATTCAGAAGAGCGCTCCTGCATTCTCTATGACAGACACTGCTAGCCATCTGTGATGGCGGCCATCAGAAATCAGACATGTCGGATCCGTAACTTCCCAACAATTATCTGTCGGGAGCCTTCAACCACATAAGACCCATTGATACCAGTCGAACCCAGAGACATTGGTGGGTTCCCACAAGTCACTAATATACAGGAGAGCCTTAATTTCACCCTCCTAATGTCATCATCCCATCGTGCAGCCTCCAGGTAATTTAATGGACAAGAGAATTGTTTGTCCTGATGCCACCTGCAGCTTCTGATCCCTCCCACCCCTCCTTTGCAAGACACACAACCGAGGAGCAGAACTTTCCATACTCTCCATGTATTGCAGCCGTTGTGGAGCCAGTTATTATTTCAAGCAGTCAGCTCAATAATAGATGGGTGATATTTGGCAGTGCACTTTAATTTCAGAAGATCAGATCATCATTGTGAGGATAGTAATTAGTGCGGCCAGTTAACGCACCAATTAGCCTCCCTTTGACAACGCTGCACATTTCTTCCAGGGAGTGTACAAATTAAATGTACCTGAATATCATCCAGCGTATGATATACAGGGTGTGGACATAATAAGCAGAGCGTACTGTATAAAAATCACATCCCCGACAACACCTAAAAGCCTGCTGCATCCAAAAGGTAGTCCACCATGCAGGAACGAGGAATGTATGTGTGTATATAGATAGATACCGTATATATATATCTACTATATAATTGTCTAAGGGTCAATTCCGTCTTTCTGTCTGTCTTTGTCTGTCACGGAAAGCTGGCCGCGACCAATCAGCGACGGGCACAGTCCGGCCGCGAAATGGCAGCTCCCTACTCCCCTGCACTCAGTGCCCCCTCCATACTCCCCCCCCCCCCAGTCAGCGCCCGCCACCCACATAGCGTTGTAGCAGTCCATTAAACCGACTGAGTTACACCGCGTCATAACGCAGTCTGTTAACACTGCTATTAACTCTATGTGATGAACTTTTTACTATTGATGCTGCCTATGCAGCATCAATAGTAAAAAGATCTAATGTTAAAAATAATAAAATAAAAAATTGTGATATACTCACCTTCCGGGTCCTCTCCTGCTCCTTGCGACGCTCTGGGCCATGCATTGCGGTCTCGCAAGATGATGGCAAGACCGCAATGCATTCTTGGGACCGGAGCGTCGTGAGGAGCATTGCTAAACGCCTTGCCTGGATCCGGGGGCCGCCGGAGGGTGAGTATATAATTTTAATTTTTAACGGGGATATGGTGCCCACACTGCTATATAGTACTTGGGCTGTGTTATATACTACGTGGGCTGCGCTATATACTACGTGGGCAGTGCTATATACTACGTGGGCAGTGCTATATACTGCGTGGGCTGTGCTATATATTACGTGGACAGTGTTATATACTAAGTGGCTGCTATATACTAAGTGGCTGCGCTATATACTACGTGGCTGTATGTTACGTGGGCTGTGTTATATACTGCGAGGGCTGTGTTATATACTAGTGGCTGTGCTATATACTACGTGGCTCCTATATACTACGTGGCTGTTACATACTACGTGGCTGCTATACATTACGTGGGCTGTGTTATATACTACGTGGCTGTGCTATATACTACGTGGCTGTGCTATATACTACGTGGCTGTGCTATATACTACGTGGCTGTGCTATATACTACGTGGCTGTGCTATATACTACGTGGGCTGTTATATACTATGTGGCTGCTATATACTACGTGGCTGTGCTATATAATACATGGCTGTCTGTGTTACGTGGGCTGTGCTATATACTATGTGGCTGCAATATATATACATATTCTAGAATACCCGATGCGTTAGAATCAGGCCACCATCTAGTGTGTATATATCTATATACACACATACATATAATACACACACACAGCACATGACTGCTGCATCCAAAATGTGCCACATGATGGGAGATGTAGTCCACCATGCAGGAATTATGAGTGTTTGTGTGTCTACTATATAATTGTCTAAGGGTCACGTCCGTCTTTCTGTCTGTCCTTCTGTCTGTCTGTCACGGAAATCCCAAGTCACTGATTGGTCGTGGCTTTTTACTATTGATGCTGCCTATACAGCATCAATAGTAAAAACATATAATGTTAAAAATAATAAAAAAATAAAAAAATCATTATATACTCACCCTCAGACGGCCCCTGAAACCAGCCCAGGCATTTTCCGCTCCTCGCGCGCGGCTCCGGTCGCAATAATGCATTGCGGCAATGACCGGAGATGACATAGCAGTCTCACGAGACCGCTACATCATCACGTGTTATTGCCACTTGGGACCGGAGCAGAGCGCGAGTAGCGGGAAAGGCCTGGGATGGATCCGGGGGCCGTCGGAGGGTGAGTATATAACTATTTTTTATTTTTTATTTTTTTAACAGGGATATGGTGCCCACATTGCTATATACTGCATGGGCTGCGTTATATACTACGTAGGCAGTGTTATATACTTCGTTGGCTGTGTTATATAGTACGTCGGCTGTGCAATATAATACGTGGCTGTGCTATATACTACGTGGCTGTGCTATATACTACGTGGACTGTGCAATATACTACGTGGCTGTGCAATATACTACATGGCTGTGTAATATACTACTTGGCTGTGCAATATACTACTTGGCTGTGCAATATACTACTTGGCTGTGCAATATACTACTTGGCTGTGCAATATACTACGTGGGACTACGTGGGCTGTGTTATATACTGCATGGGCTGTGTTATATACTAAGTCGCTGTGCTATATACTATGTGGGCTGTGTAATATATTACGTGGCTGTAATATACTGCGTCGGCTGTGCAATATACTATGTGGCTATGCTATATACTAATAGGGCTGGGTAATATACTACGTGGGCTGTGCTATATACTACGTGGACTACGCAATATACTACGTGGGCTGTGCAATATACTACGTGGACGTGCACTATACTACGTGGCTGTGCAATGTACTACGTGGCTGTGCTATATACTACCGTACTTGGCTGTGCTATATAGTATGTGGGACTACGTGGCTGCATTATATACTACGTCGCTGTGCTATATACTACATGGGCTGTGTAATATACAGCGTGGGCTGCGCTATATACTACGTGGCTGTGCTATATACTACGTGGGCTGTGTAATATATTACGTGGCTGTAATATACTGCATGGGCTGTGATATATACTGCGTTGGCTGTGCAATATACTATGTGGCTATGCTATATACTACGAGGGCTGTGTAATATACTATCTGGGCTGTGCTATATAGTACATGGACTGTGCAATATACTACATGGGCTGTGCTATATACTACGTGGCTGTGCTATATACTACGTGGCTGTGCTATATACTACGTGGGCTGTGTAATATTACGTGGCTGTAATATACTGCGTGGGCTGTGCAATATACTACGTGGGCTGTGCAATATACTACGTGGACTGTGCAATATACTACGTGGGCTGTGCAATATACTACGTGAGCTGTGCAATATACTATGTGGGCTGTGCTACATACTACGAGGCTGTGCAATATACTACGTGGCTGTGTTATACACTATGTGGGCTGTGTTATACACTACGTGGGCTGTGTTATACACTACGTGGGCTGTGTTATACACTGCGTGGGCTGTGTTATATACTGCGTGGGCTGTTATATACTACGTGAGCTGTGTTATATACTACATGGCTGTGTTACATGCAATGTGGGATGCTATATAGTACATGGCTCTGCTATATACTACGTGGCCGGCCGCTTACAATCAGCGACAGGCGCACTCCGGCCGCAAATTGGCGTGGGAGTTGAACCATGCTTCGCTAATTGGTCGCGCCTGGCCAGACGAATTCTGTGTATTCATTGTATTATTCTAAAATCTTCATAAACAAACTACATATTCTAGAATACCCGATGCGTTAGAATCGGGCCACCATCTAGTCTATATATATTTATCTATCTATATATATACATATTTATCTATAAATAAACTCTGTCCGTCCCCTTTATAGACTGCGCAAGCAGACTCTCCTAGCATTAGATTATAGCCAGTGTGTCCGTCTTCAAGAAAAAATGGCGTCGGAAAACGCTGACTGCGCTGACGCTGATTTTGGCGTCACAATCTCGCCCACTCATGAAGTCGTGGCATTCCGCCCCACTGCAATTAGTTACTTGCATATATCTGGTGTGGGTTCCACCGCCACAGTGTCCCCATGCCCCCTGATTCTGGCCCATGAATGTAACCCCTGCTCCCGGAATCGGCACCTGCGCAGTCCACGCTTTCTGACGTCATTTTCTTGAAGAGACACCACAGTGTCCGAAAGCGCGGACTACGCAGGCAACGATTTCTGCGTCACGATCCCGCCCTCTCATGACGTCGCGGCAGTTCGTCCCAGACCCCACAGTGATGCAGCCCAAGAGATCGCAGTATGCGTAAGCACTGAACGCATACCGCGATCTCTGACGGAGGACCAGGGACATGCCAGGAGAGCGAGTATGCGATATTCACCTGTCCCCGTTCCACCGCTGAGCGCCGCTCTGTCTTGTGCGTCCTCTGGCTATGACGTCAGGTCAGAGGGCATGATGACATGGTTAGTGCGCACCCTCTGACTGAACAATCACAGCCAGAGACCCGGAAGATGGAGCGGCGAGCAGCGGTCGAACGGGGACAGGTGAATATCGCAAGTGCCGGGGGCCTGAGCCAGTGGCGACTCTGACACCTGACCCCCATAGCGCCGTTGCCCCCTCCTGCTCAGGCCACCGGCACTTGGTGCCCAGCGACGAGATACGAGTATGTTTTTGTTTTGTTTTTTACCGCAGCAGCAGCATGCGGGGCATATTATGCTATGGGGCATCTTATGGGGGCCATCAACCTTTATGGAGCAGCATACGGGGCATATGGGGTGCAGGATGGGAGCACGATATGACAGCATGGGGGTGCAGGACGGGAGCACATGACAGGATTGGGGGGCAGGATGAGAGCAGCACATGACAGAATGGGGGCGCAGGATGGGAGCAGCACATGACAGGATTGGGGTGCAGGATGGGTGCACACTACAGAATGGGGCCGCAGGATAAGACCCGCTCATTACAGAATGGGGCGCAGGATGGGAGCAGCACATTACAGGATGGGGTCACAGGATGGGAGCAGCACATTACAGGCTGGGGGTGCAGGATGGGAGCAGCACATTACAGAATGGGGGAGCAGGATGGGAGCAGCACATTACAGGATGGGGGTGCAGGTTGGGAGCAGCACATTACAGGATGGGGGTGCAGGATGGGAGCAGCATATTACAGGATGGGGGTGCAGGATGGGAGCAGCACATTACAGAATGGGGGAGCAGGATGGGAGCAGCACATTACAGAATGGGGGCGCAGGATGGGAGCAGCACATTACAGAATGGGGTGCAGGATGGGAGCAGCACATTACAGAATGGGGGCGCAGGATGGGAGCAGCACATGACAGGATGGTGGCGCAGGATGGGAGCAGCACATGACAGAATGGGGGCGCAGGATGGGAGCAGCACATGACAGGATAGGAGCGCCGTATGAGAGCAGCACATGACAGGATCGGGGTGCAGGATGAGAGCAGCACATTACAGAATGGGGCGCAGGATGGGAGCAGCACATTACAAAATGGGGGCGCAGGATGGGAGCACCACATGACAGGATGGGGGCACGGGATGGGAGCAGCACATGACAGGATGGGCCGCAGGATGAGAGCAGCACATGACAGGATGGGGGCGCAGGATGGGAACAGCACATGACAGGATGGGGGCGCAGGATGGGAACAGCACATGACAGGATGGGGGCGCAGGATGGGAACAGCACATGACAGGATGGGGGCGCAGGATGGGAGCAGCACATGACAGCATGGGGGCGCAGGATGGGAAGAGCACATGACAGGATGGGGGCGCAGGATGGGAGCAGCACATGACAAAATGAGGCACAGATAGGAGCACATGACAGGATGAGGACACAGGAAGAGTAGCACATGACAAGATGGGAGGCACACAAAACAGGACACGGGCGCAGAATGGGGGCTGCACATGACAGGATGGGGGCGCAAGAAGGTACCAGCACATGACAAGATTAGGGCGCAGGATGGAAGCAGCACATACCAGGATGGAGACCATATACCAATATAAATGCTTGCCACCCGGGCGTACAACGCAACGGGTTCAATAGCATTATATATATATATATATATATATATATATATATATATATATATATATATATATATATATATATATATATATATATATATAGAAACTGGAACACAATCAAATACTACCTTAATATCGTGCAAAGCTTCCCCAACCAGTAATCAAATGGTTATCAAAATAGAAGTAAAAAAAGGAAAACAGCACAAAAAACTGAAAAAAAGGTGGACTTTATTGCCCAAACGACGTGGCAACATTTCGGATGTAATATCCTTTCTCAAGCTTGAGGAAGGATATTACATCCGAAACGTTGCCACGTCGTTTGGGCAATAAAGTCCACTTTTTTTCAGTTTCTTGTGCCGTCTTCTTTTACATATATATATATATATATATATATATATATATATATATATATATATATAGTATTCAGCCCCCTGCAGATTTAGCAGGTTTACACATTTGGAATTAACTTGGCATTGTGACATTTGGACTGTAGATCAGCCTGGAAGTGTGAAATGCACTGCAGCAAAAAAGAATGTTATTTCTTTGTTTATTTTTTTTTTTTAATTGAGAAAAGTTTTTTCAGAGGGTCATTTATTATTCAACCCCTCAACCCCCCAGAATTCTGTTTGGTTCCCCTAAAGTATTAAGAAGTAGTTCAGGCACAAAGAACAATGAGCTTCACGTTTGGATTAATTATCTCTTTTTCCAGCCTTTTCTGACTATTTAAGACCCTCCCCAAACTTGTGAACAGCACTCATACATGGTCAACATGGGAAAGACAAAGGAGCATTCCAAGGCCATCAGAGACAAGATCGTGGAGGGTCACAAGGCTGGCAAGGGGTACAAAACCCTTTCCAAGGAGTTGGGCCTACCTGTCTCCACTGTTGTGAGCATCATCCGGAAGTGGAAGGCTTATGGAACTACTGTTAGCCTTCCACGGCCTGGACAGCCTTTGAAAGTTTCCTCCCGTGCCGAGGCCAGGCTTGTCCGAAGAGTCAAGGCTAACCCAAGGACAACAAGGAAGGAGCTCTGGGAAGATCTCATGGCAGTGGGGACATTGGTTTCAGTCAATACCATAAGTAAAGTACTCCACCGCAATGGTCTCCGTTCCAGACGAGCCCGTAAGATACCTTTATTGTCAAAGCGTCATATCAAGGCTTGTCTACAGTTTGCTCATGATCACTTGGAGGACTCTGAGAATGACTGGTTCAAGGTTCTCTGGTCTGATGAGACCAAGATCGAGATCTTTGGTGCCAACCACACACGTGATGTTTGGAGACTGGATGGCACTGCATACGACCCCAAGAATACCATCCCTACAGTCAAGCATGGTGGTGTGGGGCTGTTTCTCAGCCAAGGGGCCTGGCCATCTTGTCCGCATCCATGGGAAGATGGATAGCACGGCCTACCTGGAGATTTTGGCCAAGAACCTCCGCTCCTCCATCAAGGATCTTAAGATGGGTCGTCATTTCATCTTCCAACAAGACAACGACCCAAAGCACACAGCCAAGAAAACCAATGCCTGGTTCAAGAGGCAAAAAATCAAGGTGTTGCAGTGGCCTAGTCAGTCTCCTGACCTTAACCCAATTGAAAACTTGTGGAAGGAGCTCAAGATTAAAGTCCACATGAGACACCCAAAGAACCTAGATAACTTGGAGAAGATCTGCATGGAGGAGTGGGCCAAGATAACTCCAGAGACCTGTGCCGGCCTGATCAGGTCTTATAAAAGACGATCATTAGCTGTAATTGCAAACAAAGGTTATTCCACAAAATATTAAACCTAGGGGTTGAAGAATAATTGACCCACACTTTTATGTTTAAAATTTATAAAAATTTAACTGAGCAACAAAACTTTTTGGTTTGTAAGATTTATGCATCTGTTAATAAATCCTGCTCTTGTTTGAAGTTTGAAGGCTCTAACTTATTTGCATCTTATTAAACCTGCTAAATCTGCAGGGGGTTGAATACTACTTGTAGGCACTGTATAGATATATATATAGATATATATAGATAGTCGGCGGCTCTGCCAAGGTGGTTGATACAAGCTGATGAGCTGAGTGATTGATTGCAGCGGTGATGTGTACTGTAGTCATAATGCCATCGCTGCATCTGCAAACAAAGTGCAGAGCAGTTGCAGCAAGGCAGCACGGGACCAGGTGAGGGTGAATAACCACTTCATTATTCCTGGAAAAACACATTTTCGGAGAGGACGGGCAAATCTCTGCAAAGTTGTACAAAACTGATTTGAATGGTTACATCGATATAATAAAAAAAAAATCCAACTTAAGTTTTCTTTTCATTGCCACATCCAAGAAACTTAAGGCCTCCGTTTCACTTATAGGCAGGGAAAAAAAGCTACCAACATATTTGCATTGCAGAGAGACCTCCAACAAAAACCATGTAGTAGTATCCAGGAGAAATGGGTTCCCATTGGAGGGAGGGGGGGGGGGCAAAGTGTATACCGCCCACAGTAGAAAGTAGCTAGTTTTTTCTATAATATTCTGTACCTTTTCGTATGCCGGCCTTACAGAGGCCAAAATGGCAAACGTATGGCCTCCGTTGAGACAATAGAGCTCTATGTTCAGTCTTTTCAGAAGCTTTTTCTGGCATACATACTAAGTAACATTGTTGATGGGTAACCTGTGAAAGGGGCCCTGGTGCTGCTCAAGTTAAGTGCCTCTCATTCTGTGGATAAGTGGGACTCCCGACAATCAAACTCCCAGATAATGGGGCATATCAGTGCAATAATAACTTCAAAAGAGAAATGCTCATAGTTTTCATATTTCAAAATTTAAAAAAAATAAATAAATAAAAGTAACTCCGATTTTTTAGATCATTGATGTCCAGCTTCTTGATTTCCAGCTTTCTGTAGTCAGGGCATGCTGAGAGTTGTCCTTTCACTATAGGAGGAGATAACGGGTTGGAGACAAAACAGACCGTTTATTCAGGTTCTGAATTTAAAAAAAAAAAAAAAATGTCCAAGCTTCTCCAATCCTTTAAACTGCGGATGACACCTGTATGGTCTTCTCAAACTTTTCATGGACCCATGAATGAGTGTTTGAATGTGTGATTTTGACCAGTGAAAGATCAAAATTGGACATCGCAGTTTTTTTTATTCTTGAATATTCTCAGTCCTCCAATAAAACAGCTGCCAACAGCTCCATAGGTCATAATAGGTACATGTTTTATCTGGGAAAAACATGCAACTTAATCGTGTTTGCGTGGGTTTCCTCCGGGTTCTCCGGTTTCCTCCCACATTCCAAAGACATACTGATAGGAAATTTTGATTGTGAGCCCCAATGGGGACAGTGATGATAATGTCTGTAAAGCGCTGTGGAATTAATGGCACTATATAAATGAGGAAAATAAACAAATGATGTATGTCTGAATGAGGCCTAACGTACAGATCTTAGCCTGCAACATGTCAGATTGATTCATAGAGAGAAAGTAGAGGCAGGTCCTTTTTAAAGTAATTTCTTGAGCCGGTATCGCCACAGGCGTCGCTCACTGTGACTCACCATTTTCCAGTGTCTCACCAAGGACATAAACTGTAAAGTGAAATGATGTCTCAGGGCCTTCACATGAAAACGTATAAATGGTGACGCAATACTAGAAACATTACTTTCAGAAGACAACGGGAGATGCTAGATATTAGCTGATTAGATTAGCCCTACTACTACAATTCCTCCTCAAAAGTGCAACACAGTAGCTTGTCGTCAGGCTCCCATGTATGCCCAGTGCCCACATACACATCCTGAAGGTGCCCTGCTTGGAAAATTCATCCAAGTCCACCATGGATACAGTATTGAGGGACCCTCTAACTTTACAGGTGTCATTTAGGTGTCTTTGTAATGAAGGCTTGTAGAACTTATAATTTGCAGCCACTAGAGAGCCCGATGTATTCAAAAAAGGAGGCTGACCCTCCCGCCACCGACTGGAAGTTTTTTCCCTGTAATACATAGGGATACACTTGTCAATCAGTGTCTGGAGGGGCCTATATATAACAGAGGAGACTGCTTAAGCCAGGTTCAGATTGGATTATTTTACAGTCCGTATACCAGAACAACTGGCAGTCCAGGCACTGCGCCACAGAGAGACCGCACTCACGTCTGAACCTGGCCTTAGTGGCGGCAGACGGCAACGTTTAATTTCTAAGTTCTACAGAACTGCTGTGCACATCAGATTGCAATTATTCCCTTCTGACAGGTAGGAAGTGCTGAGTGTGGTGTCATCTGCTGGTTCAAACACGGGCGCTCAGCGCTCGCCCAAACACGGGCGCTCAGCGCTCGCCCAAACACGGGCGCTCAGCGCTCGCCCAAACACGGGCGCTCAGCGCTCGCCCAAACACGGGCGCTCAGCGCTCGCCCAAACACGGGCGCTCAGCGCTCGCCCAAACACGGGCGCTCAGCGCTCGCCCAAACACGGGCGCTCAGCGCTCGCCCAAACACGGGCGCTCAGCGCTCGCCCAAGCACGGGCGCTCAGCGCTCGCCCAAACACGGGCGCACAGTGCTCGCCCAAACACAGGCGCACAGCGTTTGTGAACCTAATTATTGAATTGCATATTAAATCAGTACAATTTAAATTTTACCAATTTTGAGTGCCAACTTTCTTACATATCATTGAAATGGGATTGGATCCTACTTGTGCACCTTCAAGCAGTAGTGCCAGTTATGTCTGCACAAAAGTCAGAGACTGAAGAAAGGGCATGCATTGCGCACCTTGTAGGATCCCTTTAAGGTGGAATGATGTGCCATCAAAAGTGGTCCCAAAACCACCAAGAAATTTAAGTGGAGGATATCGGAGGCCACAATAAAGCAAAGAAACAAACCCCTGAGCCGTTTTAAGAACGTTTCAGCTTTGCTTTTATTTTTGCTACAGAGCACTGCTGTCACAAATGGAACAGTCTTTTTCAGACCATTAGTTCGGTTTCATACAGTGCTGATATGCTGCATGCACAGTGGGTGCGGAAAGTATTCAGACCCCTTTAAATTTTTCACTCTTTTATTGCAGCCATCTGGTAAATTCAAAAACTTTTATTTTTTTCACATTAATGTACACTCTGCACCCTTCTTGACTGAAAAGAAAAACAAAAATGTAGAAATTTTTGAAAATTTATTAAAGAAAAACTGAAATATCACATGGTCATAAGTATTCAGACCCTTTGCTCAGACACTCATATTTAAGTCACATGCTGTCCATTTACTTGTGATCCTTCTTGAGATGGTTCCACTCGTTCATTGCAGTCCAGCTGTGTTTAATTAAACTAATAGGACTTGATTTGGAAAGGCACACAAAGGTCTATATAAGACCTCACAGCTCACAGTGCATGTCAGACCAAATGAGAATCATGAGGTCAAAGGAATTGGTCAAGGAGCTCAGAGACAGAATTGTGGCAAGGCACAGATCTGGCCAAGGTTACAACAGAATTTCTGCAGTACGCAAGGTTCCTAAGACCACAGTGGCCTCTATAATCCTTAAATGGAAGAAGTTTAGGACCACGAGAAGTCTTCCTAGACCTGGCAGTCCAGCCAAACTGAGCAATCGTGGGAGAAGAGCCTTGGTGAGAGAAGTAAAGAAGAACCCGAAGATCACTGTGGCTGAGCTCCAGAGATGCAGTAGGGAGATGGGAGAAAGTTCCACAAAGTCAACTATCACTGTAGCCCTCCACCAGTCAGACCTTTATGGCAGAGTGGCCATATGAATGCCTGCATAGAGTTTGCTAAAAAACATAAGGACTCAGACTACGAGAAATAAGATTCTCTGGTCTGATGAGACAAAGATAGACCCTTTTTGTTGATAATTCTAAGCGGTATGTGTGGAGAAAACCAGGCACTGCTTATCACATGCCCAATACAATACCAACAGTGAAACATGGTGGTGTCGGCATCATGCTATGGGGGTGTTTTTCAACTGCAGGGACAGGACGACTGGTTGCCAAGTACAGAGATATCCTGGATGAAAACCTCTTCCAGAGTGCTCTGGACCTCAGACTTGGCCGAAGGTTCACCTTCCAACAAGACAATGACCCTAAGCACACAGCTAAAATAATGTGACCATTCTTGACTGGCCC
The DNA here is from genome assembly GCF_051348905.1 of Ranitomeya variabilis. Taxonomy (NCBI): domain Eukaryota; kingdom Metazoa; phylum Chordata; class Amphibia; order Anura; family Dendrobatidae; genus Ranitomeya; species Ranitomeya variabilis. The sequence goes on from NC_135232.1 coordinate 636,811,850, forward strand.
AGCAAGAGCCCTGACCTAAACCCAATTGAGCATCTCTGGAGAGACCTGAAAATGGCTGTCAACCAATGTTCACCATCCAACCTGACAGAACCGGAGAGGATCTGCAAGGAGGAATGACAGAGGATCCCCCAGATCTAGGTGTACAAAACTTGTTGCATTATTCGCAAGACGACTCATGGCTGTACTAGCTCAAAAGGGTGCTTCTACTCAATACTGAGCAAAGGGTCTGAATACTTATGACCATTTGATATTTCAGTTTTTCTTTTTTCAGTCAAGACGGGGTGCAGAGTGTACATTAATGAGAAAAAAATGAACTTTTTTTGAATTTACCAAATGGCTGCAATGAAACAAAGAGAGAAACATTTAAAGGGGGTCTGAATACTTTCCGTACCCATTGTAAATTCTGCTTAACTTGCCCATAAATCCTATTCGGCACCTAACAGTAAGTGATAACAATTTGCTTATTTACCAGAAATGGAATCGGGGCTGGAACGGCAAACATGCTTCTTTCCATTTCAGGACAACAATGTCACTAAACAAGAACTTACTCTCAGGAGAGAAATATCTATTTATTAACTGTACAAACATGGTTACAATCCATTGGAGTTTGTTTTTCACAAAATACATATGCTGAGTACTTACATAAAATAAGCAGATCCAAACAGCAGATACATTTACTTAGTGGTGTTACAAAGTTTTCTAACTTCAGACACTATATGAGAGCACATCCTGTTATGGGATAAGAGTTAAAAATGGACTTTAAAGTAACCTAGAACAGAAAAACCTTCCATCCCTTCACGTTTACAAATGTAGAGAAAGCCACCTTATCACATAAGGAGCTTTTGTTATTTTTTTATTTTTTGTATGGGTGCCTTTTTACGTAATACATAGTGCAAAATAAAGTGCAGGAATTTATCAAACTAACCAGACTGCTCATTTTATGTTTCAAAGGATTTTAGAAAAAAAATGAAATTTGGTTACAATGGAGAATTCTGGTCCACGAGTTCAGTGCAATGCAATAATTGCCTTAGGAGTGAAACCTTCACATTGAATGGTCTGTGTCTAAGAAATGAGAAGAGTGGAGGATGCCGTGACAGGAGCAAAGGAAGAACATGGGAAGACCCCAGAGCACAAGTTGGGCTCAGACTTGTGATGAACGGTGTTAAGATTACAAAAGGATAGAAAATTAAAGTAGTAACTTACACTCACCCATTTACTACCCTGCTCCTGCACATGTTCAGTCATTTTGAGCTACTTTTAACCACTTCAGGTTTTGAAACCCATAGGAAGTGATCGGTACATTTTTTACATGTGATTATATATTTAGATGTTTATAAAAAACTAGATGGTGGCCTGATTCTAACGTATCGGGTATTCTAGAATATGCATGTCCACGTAGTATATTGCACAGCCCACGTAGTATATTGCCCAGCCCACGTAGTATATTGCCCAGCCCACGTAGTATATTGCCCAGCCACGTAGTATATTGCCCAGCCACGTAGTATATTGCCCAGCCACGTAGTATATTGGCCAGTTACGTAGTATATTGCCTAGTGACATAGTATACAGCACAGAGCCACGTAGTATATTGCCCAGCCACGTAGTATATTGGCCAGTCACGTAGTATATTGCCCAGCTACGTAGTATATTGCCCAGCCACGTAGTATATTGCCCAGCCACGTATGTCACAGGTTAAAAAATAAACATATACTCACTTTCCGAGAGCCCCTTGTAGTTCTGTCGCCTCCTTCTCGCGCAGGACCTGTGATGACGTCGCGGTCACATGACCGTGACGTCATGGCAGGTCCTTCTCGCAGACCATCATTGCCACCGGAACCTGCCTGGAGCGTCGTGAGGAGCGGGAAAGGCGGCGGAAGGTGAGTATATAATGATTTTTAATTTGTTTAAATTATTTTTACCATTAGATGTTTTTACTATTGACGCTGCATAGGCAGCATCAATAGTAAAAACTTGGTCACACAGGGTTAATAGCGGTGGTAACGGAGTGAGTTACCCGCGGCATAACGCGGTCCGTTACCGCCAGGAATTAACCCTGTGTGAGCGGTGACTGCGGGGAGTATGGAATTGCACCGGGCACTGACTGCAGGGAGGGACTAATGGGACTGTGGCCGTCGCTGATTGGTCACGGCAGCCATGACAGGCAGAGGCCACGACCAATGAATATCGTGACAGAAAGACAGAAGGACAGACAGACGGAAGTGACCCTTACACAATTATATAGTAGATGAAAAAATAAACCAGCATAAAAGACACCAAAGGCAACACATCAGGAAAAGTAAACACTTATTATTCTGATGCATCTTTAGCTTAAAAAACTTGGTACTTTGTTGTGTAAAAGAAGCCAAGTGCACTTATCTTATCTTAAAGGAAAGGTCATTGGAATCTTATATCCCAAACTAATGCCGTTTATGTAAAGACTCTTTAATGCTGACTAAAACCCTACCTTGCTTGTAGAAAACCACTCTGATGTTTACGAGAAATCCCTAGTTGAAACTGTATGCTTATGAGCTGCAAGTGCAGCAGGTGGGACATTGCACTTGCAGCTCTAATACTGCTCTCCATATCCCCAGCCCGTCTCCGACAGGACACTCTTGATTCGGTGAACTGCAAGATCCTCAAGATGCCATAAAACCCACTGTGCATGCACAGCCACAGACTATAATGGCATTGGCGAGAGATCTTGGTTCGGAAGAACCGCAGTACCCCAGTCAGTGAGGCCTATCAGAGTCACAGCCTAGTGAACGTTGCAGTCAGATGTTCTTTTCAACACAAATAAGTAATAAAACCAATGTAACTGCACTGAAAAGTGAAGAGATGATGCGTGCTCCTGAACAAAAAGTCCCAGGACTCGGTGCTCCATAATAAGGCTACTTTCACACTAGCGTCGTACGACGCACGTCGCAATGCGACGTTGCAACGTACTGACGCATATTGTGCAAGCGCCACACAACGGGGGCAGCGGATGCAGTTTTTCAACGCATCCGCTGCCCCATTGTGAGGTGCGGGGAGGAGGGGGCGGAGTTCCGGCCGCGCATGCACGGTTGGAAAAGCCGTTCTCGACGCACCAAAAAACGTTACATGCAACGTTTTTTGGTGGCGACGGACCGACGCAACCGTCTCACGACGGTTGCGACGTGTGGCAATGCGTCGCACTGCGTCGCTAATGCAAGTCTATGGAGAAAAAAACGCATCCTGCAAGCACTTTTGCAGGATGCGTTTTTTCTTAAAAACGACGCATAGCGACATGCAGTGCACGACGCTAGTGTGAAAGTAGCCTAAAGTAAATGGCTGCTCTGTTGCGTCATTCCTGTAAAGTGAAGCTTCACGGCGCTGTGAGAACGCTCAGTGAAGAACCTGACCAGCATGTTAAGAAATGGCCATAATTTACATATAATGTATGCAATGTCCAGGAGGCTCAAATCTACGATACCAAGATCATGAAAGGATCATCTAAACAATGCTTAGTAACAATGACAAGGTTTGATATACAGTACTTTGTGTTTCAATTCCTTATTCTTTATATCCTGAATATACAATCTCGGTATATGTCGAGATGTTACAATGTAGCAGGGAGCATAGCTGCAGCACATGCTGGCCAAGACTCCAGGCTGATGGCATTTGTTACATTGTATCAACACAGGCGATCTGTGGAAGGATGAGGCCTAGATACATTTAGTTGGTGACAAATGTAACTGGTCAGCCAGCTTCAGAGCAGGTTCACAAATATGTCAAACTCATATACACTGGGGGGACATTAAAAGCTTGGACAGATTCGCAGGCTAACCTTGATATTAAAAAAATATTTACAATTGAGGAAGTTTTTCATTATCAACAAATATAATAATAAAACTTTGCATATGGAAACAAACTTAAAGGGAACCTGTCACCCCCCCCCCCCCCCTGGTGTTTTTAACTAAAAGAGTCACCTTGTGCAGCAGTAATGCTGCATTCTGTCAAAGTGGCTCTTTTATTAGCATTACTGCTGCACAAGTGTGCTCTTTTAGTTAAAAACGCCTGGGGGGTAACAGGTTCCCTTTTAGATATTAGAATAAAACAAAACATATCACAAATGCGGCATACTGGAATAATATAATATGCAGTAAAGAGCGTATGGTTCAATGACCTAAATTAATTAATAACCAGGGCTGTGGAGTTGGTAAGCCAAATCTCCAACGACTCAATTTACCTGACTTCCGACACAGACTCCCAACTACACAGAACTGCCTCACTACGGAGCATGTACATAAAGTGCAGCACAGATTCATCTCATCTACAACTCCACAGCACTGGTCACTACTGAGCATGTACATAAAGTGCAGCACAGATTCATCTCATCTACGACTCCACAGCACTGATCACTACTGAGCACATACATAAAGTGCAGCACACATTCATCTTATCTACAGCACTGGTCACTACTGAGCATGTACATAAAGTGCAGCACAGATTCATCTCATCTACGACTCCACAGCACTGCCTCACTACTGAGCATGTACATAAAGTGCAGCACAGATTCATCTCATCTACAACTCCACAGCACTGCCTCACTACTGAGCATGTACATAAAGTGCAGCACATATTCATCTCATCTACGACTCCACAGCACTGCCTCACTACTGAGCATGTACATAAAGTGCAGCACAGATTCATCTCATCTACGACTCCACAGCACTGCCTCACTACTGAGCATGTACATAAAGTGCACCACAGATTCATCTCATCTACAACTCCACAGCACGGCCTCACTACTGAGCATGTACATAAAGTGCAGCACACATTCATCTCATCTACAGCACTGGTCACTACTGAGCATGTACATAAAGTGCAGCACAGAATCATCTATCTACAGCACTGGTCACTACTTTCACTACTGAGCATGTACATAAAGTGCAGCACACATTCATCTCATCTACAGCACTGGTCAATACTGAGCATGTACATAAAGTGCAGCACACATTCATCTCATCTACAGCACTGGTCACTACTGAGCATGTACATAAAGTGCAGCACAGATTCATCTCATCTACGACTCCACAGCACTGGTCACTACTGAGCATGTACATAAAGTGCAGCACAGATTCATCTCATCTACAGCACTGCCTCACTACTGAGCATGTACATAAAGTGCAGCACAGATTCATCTCATCTACGACTCCACAGCACTGGTCACTACTGAGCATGTACATAAAGTGCAGCACAGATTCATCTCATCTACAACTCCACAGCACTGCCTCACTACTGAGCATGTACATAAAGTGCAGCACACATTCATCTCATCTACAGCACTGGTCACTACTGAGCATGTACATAAAGTGCAGCACAGAATCATCTCATCTACGACTCCACAGCACTGCCTCACTACTGAGCATGTACATAAAGTGCAGCACAGATTCATCTACGACTCCACAGCACTGGTCACTACTGAGCATGTACATAAAGTGCAGCACAGATTCATCTCATCTACGACTCCACAGCACTGGTCACTACTGAGCATGTACATAAAGTGCAGCACAGATTCATCTCATCTACGACTCCACAGCACTGGTCACTACTGAGCATGTGCATAATTCATCTCTTCTACAGCACTGGTCACTACTGAGCATGTGCATAAACTGAAGCACAGATTCATCTCATCTACGACTCCACAGCACTGCCTCACTACTGAGCATGTACATAAAGTGCAGCACAGATTCATCTCATCTACAACTCCACAGCACTGCCTCACTACTGAGCATGTACATAAAGTGCAGCACAGATTCATCTCATCTACAACTCCACAGCACTGCCTCACTACTGAGCATGTACATAAAGTGCAGCACACATTCATCTCATCTACAGCACTGGTCACTACTGAGAATGTACATAAAAAGTGCAGCAGATTCATCTACGACTCCACAGCACTGGTCACTACTGAGCATGTGCATAAACTGCAGCACAGATTCATCTTATCTACGACTCCACAGCACTGGTCACTACTGAGAATGTACATAAAAAGCACAGCACAGACTCATCTACGACTCCAGAGCAATGGTCACTACTGAGCAAGTACATAAAGTGCAGCACAGACTCATCTCAATTAAAATCCTAGATCCTGAGAACAGGAACAGACATTAATAGGACAAATTATTGTGAAAACATTTACAGCACATCCTGCATTGTACTATTGTACCCAATGTATTATAAATTTTAGGAGTCAGTCCATTTTATACAAACTCCGACTACACCAAAATGGACACCGACTGACTCCACAGCCCCCAGTAATAACAAAGGATAAAAACCCTTGAATAATACAGATAAAGTATGAGGTCAACAAAAGTGCCCCCCAAACACAGTATGATATCCCCAAAGTGAATTACTCCATAGTACCCTACACATGCACGGTATGATGACCCTACAGTACTCCCCTCAACCCTCCCATAAAAGTCTGGTGACCCCAATACAGTATGCTGCCCCAACTGTGATCCCCACACAGTATAATGGGCCCCACATAGTGCTTCATACAATATAAAGGCCCTCCATATAGTATAATGAGCCCCACACAGTGCTCTATACAGTATAATAGGACTCACATAGTGATCCATATAGTATAATGGGCCCACATAGTGCTCATACAGAATAATGAGCCCCGGATAGTACTCCATAGAGTATAATGGCCCCGAGAGAGCTCTATACAGTATAACGGGCCCCACCATACTGATCCATACAGTACAATGGGCCCACATAGTCCTCCATACAGTATAATGGCCCCACCTAGTCCTCCATATAATGGCCCGCGTATAGTGCTCCATATAGTATAACAGGGCCCTGCATTGTCATCCACATTGTCCTTATGGACCCTACATAAAAAAAATGCTCACCTCACACAGGTTACCTGCTGCACTGGTCTCGGCAGCAAGCACTCTGAAGCTCTTCATTGCTCGTCACAGTGGGCACTTTGTAGTGACGTCATTATGCCCATGAACTGAGATGTCAGATGCAGAGAGAGAATGAAGGAGGAATTATCAGCTAATGGCTCCCTCTTTCAACATTCAGGATGCCGATACAGTTGATGTGCGATGCTGGGCATGGGGGCAGAGCCCCCACCTGGCATTGCGGGCCAAACATACTCACCTTGGGAGCCAGAGTTTCACAACTCTGCAATAAGTAGTGCATAATTGTATTAAAAAATCCTTCTATTTATGAGAATGGAGAGGTCTTTTAATAAGTAGTACCTTGCCAAGTAACTTTAATATTATATCATTGGATGGCAGTCTTTGTGCACCCTTGTTGGTCAATCCTTGCTGGGTCAGAACGCAGCACCTGCGGCCAGGTCAGAATTCGGCACCCGCGGCCAGAGCCGCAGCAAGCGCTACCTTGAAAGCTAGACCATATTGGCACACAACTTACAGTAAATTATACAGCTGTAACTACAATATTTAAGATACAGCAACTACAATTTATTTATATTTACAAGGAAACCCTTTTTAGGTTCTCAGCAATAACAGATCCTCTTTGAAGATGACAATCATATAAAGTAGTGACAATAGGAATCATAGGTTACCGTGAACGTCAGAGAAACAAACTTTTCTTAACTTTGACCCCATCCTAACGACACTAAACTCTCATTGTCGCTTTGTAGAATGCAATCTATTCTTGCAAAGAACTGATAAGCTGCTATTTTAAGATAGCACAGTCTTCTATAGGATTACAAACAGGAAATACAGGGAGATTTCTTACCCATGATCACCATTTTATTTTCCATATACGCAGTTCAATGGCTGCTTACACACGTGCGAATGATCTAGGCAAGTCTTCTCATATGCTGTAACTTGTAAGCCTTACATTGTACTTTTACTGCTCTTTTAAATGTGGTCATTTCTTCTCCGCCACAATCAAAACAATGGCCAAGTAAAAATATCCAAGGCTATAAATGAATAACTGTAGGTGGATGTACAAACTAACAATTAGTAACTTTTTTATTCCGGCAGGTGAAATTCTCGAAGTTTTTTTGCAAAACCTGGAAGCACATTTGCTTTCATGCACATCACTGAAGGGTATGGAGGACACAATTTGGGTAATGTTTAATCCATACCTCACCCAGTAAGGTCTGAACAGTTTTGCTCTCTGCTGGTTCTTCTAGCAGTATGAAAGTAAAAAAAGTAACATATCAGCAACGCAGAAGCTTATGAATGATATATCAGGGAGGAAGTGTAGAGACGCCAAGGTTTTCTTTTCACCCAAAGGCAAACAGTTTCTGAAACACACATTCAAGGGCATGCTTACAGCTTCTACAGAAAGGCCAAAAATTAGGGCTACCGCAAAGGAGAGGTATCTTACAGGATATCTTTACCACAGGCAGACCAAGGTGAGGGTGCCCAGCATTGGTTTGTTGCATGCAGGCTTTGACTGGCTCACAGGAGAACAGTAGAATCCTCCGGTGGGCCACCACCTTCTGACACGAGCAGTAATTGGCACAATATACCTGTATCACTATGTACAGACAAAGGCATCTTATTCTTTTAACAATCTACCAAATTCATTGTTATTTAAATTTGTGATTGAGAATAATCTCAATTTGCATGTAATTGTGGGTCCCTGGAGTCGGTTAAGGATAGGCCCTTGGTACCCCAGTGCATCCCCTTAGAAACATCCGTCTAATTTGCCCTAATGGCATAAGCAAGCACCATAATAATGGCCCATTTTGATGTTGAACACCGTAGCCCCGCATAATATATATATAATTATTAATTTATTTTTGGTCTGTCCCTTTTAGTGGTCTAACATATTCTATGTTCAACAGATGTTGGATAAGATACGAGTGGAGCTTGTGTTTTGTCCCGTCCTTGAACACTTGAGGAAGGGGACATTGAGCCTCGAAATGGGTTGTCCCGAGACTGTTCTGTTCACTCATAATGAAGAATCAACTTTTCTACCTTAAGCAAAGACTGGACCATCTGACGTTTATGTAGTCTAAGCCCTCTTGTTGTCCCATCACCTGGCCTTGATACAAGACCACCACCAGGGTCCTTCTGTAGCTATTCTTGGGCCGTCTTCACCAGGTCGAGCTATTAAAGATCGGACTTCAACTGCAGCGTCATCAATTTAGGTCTACAATAGAGTTGTACCTATTATACTAGAGCCTTTATATACCAAGAAAGTGTCTATTAACCTAGGTCAAGACGCATTAACCCGATGAGCGCACGAGTCTTTCCCCGTCTCCTCTACCATTCCGCGGTTATCTATTGAAGCAAGCAACAACAACGTAACAAGGTTTTCTCTTTCTTTGCTGTTAATAAAACCAATGCAATCTGATCCTGGTCTTTCTCAAACAATGCAGTCATTGAATAGTATGACTGTGAAGGGAGCCGCAGTGACCGAAGCCATAATGCTAAGACCTAGGTCACAAGCGGAACATGAAAGGTTAATAAAACATGACTATGCCGCCGCTTCTATAATGTGATATGCAAAATGCAAGGTTTCTCAGAACTACACATTGGCTGAAGATGCTCCTGTGCAAGAGAGAATATGGATGTGTCCATAGAAGAGATCAGTCAGGCAGCACACAAGAAAGAGCAGGTGCTATAGCAACGGTGTGCATGCATCAGGTAGAGATCCATCACCCACCGCTACCATCCAAGGAGACAATGAAGGGGGAGGGTGGTGTGATGTACAGAAACAACTTCAAGGACTGCACTCAGGTTTCATGTTGGACGCCAAAGAAAATAAGGTTTGAATTGGAAATGGAAAATTGGAATAAGAGGCAGAGAAGTGGTTAGGTGGAACTGCACCGGCAAAGGAGGACTCTACAATGCTGGAAAACAGGCTATGGAAGTCACCCAACGGCAATGGGAATGAATAAATCAACAGATGAGCCAGAGTACAAAAAAATATTCTTATGCTGTATATTCTCACAACATAGGTCACGAATATGTAGGATGTGTCATCATTAAGAGATTGGTGGTGGTCAGACACCCGGCAGCTTCACCAATCATCTGAGAACAGCTCCATTCAACGTATAGCATCCGCTGCCAGGTACTGCAGACCAGCCTGCATTCTTCTATAGGATCTCTTCTACAGGGCCCGGCAGCAGCCGCTACACATTGATAAATTCTGCGCTCTGCAGCCCTGCTCCAGTTTTCTTCTAATCACCGCTGGAGAAAGCAACAGCTGATTGTGGGGATGCCAAGGGTAGGACCAATCTCCATATAGTGCTGCTTGACAACCCTTTTAAGATTCATTTTAAAATAAAGGAGAACTACTATTTAATACATTAATTCAAAGTATAAGGCAGCCACACAATGGCATATAAAGTCAAGAAAGTGCCTAATTCTCAAGCCCGTGTCATTTTGGATACTACTGAAGATGGTTAATGCAAGATCAGCTAAGATCAAGAAATAAGCCAGAGGAAGCAAACATGATCTATACTGTGTGCACAGATGTGTGTAATGGGGCTTCCCCAGCGGCAAAGCTACAGAGGAAATGTCTGTGCTAATACCGGAAAACTGAAAATAGGACCCAACCCAAGTAAGGAAGAGGAAGGCCAAGAGATGTCACTTACAGTGTGAAAAGAAAGTAAGGGAACTGCTTATTAACCCCTTAATCCCGTATGACGTACTATACCGTCGAGGTGGGGTGGGCCTTAATTCCCGGTGACGGTATAGTACGTCATACGCGATCGGCCGCGCTCACGGGGGGAGCGCGGCCGATCGCGGCCGGGTGTCGGCTGCATATCGCAGCTGACATCCGGCACTATGTGCCAGGAGCGGTCACGGACCGCCCCCGGCACATTAACCCCCGGCACACTGCGATCAAACATGATCGCGGTGTACCGGCGGTACAGGGAAGCATCGCGCAGGGAGGGGGCTCCCTGCGTGCTTCCCTGAGACGATCGGTACAAGGTGATGTACTCACCTCGTACCGAACGTCTTCTCCCTGCAGGCCCCGGATCCAAAATGGCCGGGGGGCTGCATCCGGGTCCTGCAGGGAGAACTTCCGGGTCGGAGCAGGCTGCAGATGAAAGCTGCAGCCTGCTCCGATGAAAGTATGATCGCCGATCTGATAGAGTGCTATGCACACTATCAGATCTGCGATCTGTGATGTCCCCCCCTGGGACAAAGTAAAAAAGTTAAAAAAAAAATTTCCACATGTGTAAAAAAAAATAAAAAAAATTCCTAAATAAATAATAATAAAAAAAAAAATATTATTCCCATAAATACATTTCTTTATCTAAAAAACACAAACAAAAACAATAAAAGTACACATATTTAGTATCGCCGCGTCCGTAACGACCCAACCTATAAAACTGGCCCACTAGTTAACCCCTTCAGTAAACACCGTAAGAAAAAAAAAAAAAAAAAAACGAGGCAAAAAACAACGCTTTATTACCATACCGCCGAACAAAAAGTGGAATAACACGCGATCAAAAAGACGGATATAAATAACCATGTTACCGCTGAAAACGTCATCTTGTCCCGCAAAAAACGAGCCGCCATACAGCATCATCAGCAAAAAAATTAAAAAGTTATAGTCCTGAGAATAAAGCGATACCAAAATAATTATTTTTTCTATAAAATAGTTTTTATCGTATAAAAGCGTCAAAGCATAAAAAAATGATATAAATGAGGTATCGCTGTAATCGTACTGACCCGACGAATAAAACTGCTTTATCAATTTTACCAAGCACAGAACGGTATAAACGCCTCTCCCAAAAGAAATTCATGAATAGCTGGTTTTTGGTTATTCTGCCTCACAAAAATCGGAATAAAAAGTGATAAAAAATGGTCACGTGTCCGAAAATGTTACCAATAAAAACGTCAACTCGTCCCGCAAAAAACAAGACCTCACATGACTCTGGACCAAAATGTGGAAAAATTATAGGTCTCAAAATGTGGAGACGCAAAAACTTTTTTGCTATAAAAAGCGTCTTTTAGTCTGGTTTCACACTTGCGTTTTTATCTGCATGCGTTTTTAAAAAAACCCGCATGTGTGAAAAAATGCATGTAAACGCGGTAAAACGCATGCGTTTTTATAGAAAAACACAAGAAAACAAGAAAAAAACAAAAAACCCTAACCCTACCCCTAACCTGAAATACGTGGCACTGAAATACGTGGCACTGAAATATACGTTTATATACGTATATACGTATATAAGTGCCATGATATTTCAGTGGCCACGTATTTAAGTGCCACGTATTTAAGTGCCACGTATTTAAGTGCCACGTATTTACGTGCCACGTATTTACGTGCCACGTATTTTTCAGTGCCTGAAATACGTGGCACTGAAATACGTGGCACTTAAATATCGTGGCACTTAAATACGTGGCACTTAAATACGTGGCACTTAAATACGTGGCACTTAAATACGTGGCACTTAAATACGTGGCACTTATATACGTGGCACTTATATACGTGGCACTTACATACGTGGCACTTACATATGTGGCACTTACATACGTGGCACTTATACGTGGCACTTATATACGTGGCACTTATGACTGTCAGAAAATGTTCAGTAAACGGTTAGGGGTGAGGTTAGGGGTAGGGTTTCAGGTAGAATTGGGGAGTTTCCACTGTTCAGGCACATCAGGGGCTCTCCAAACGCGACATGGCGTCCAATCTCAATTCCAGCCAATTCTGCGTTGAAAAAGTAAAACAGTGCTCCTTCCCTTCCGAGCTCTCCCGTGCGTCCAAAAAGGGGTTTACCCCAACATATGGGGTATCAGCGTACTCAGGACAAATTGGACAACAACTTTTCGGGTCCAATTTCTCCTGTTACCCTTGGGAAAATACAAAACTGGGGGCTAAAAATAATTTTTGTGGGAAAAAAAAGGATTTTTTATTTTCACGGCTCTGCGTTATAAACTGTAGTGAAACACTTGGGGGCTCAAAGTTCTCACAACACATCTAGATAAGTTCCTTGGGGGGTCTAGTTTCCAATATGGGGTCACTTGTGGGGGGTTTGTACTGTTTGGGTACATCAGGGGCTCTGCAAATGCAACGTGACGCCTGCAGACCAATCCATTTAAGTCTGCATTCCAAATGGCGCTCCTTCCCTTCCGAGCTCTGTCATGCGCCCAAACAGTGGTTCCCCCCCACATAGGGGGTATCAGCGTACTCAGGACAAATTGGACAACAACTTTTAGGGTCCAATTTATCCTGATACCCTTGTGAAAATACAAAACTGGGGGCTAAAAAATCATTTTTGTGAAAAAAAAAATAATTTTTATTTTCACGGCTCTGCGTTATAAACTGTAGTGAAACACTTGGGGGTTCAAAGTTCTCACAACACATCTAGATAAGTTCCTTGGGGGGTCTAGTTTCCAATATGGGGTCACTTGTGGGGGGTTTGTACTGTTTGGGTACATCAGGGGCTCTGCAAATGCAACGTGACGCCTGCAGACCAATCCATTTAAGTCTGCATTCCAAATGGTGCTCCTTCCCTTCCGAGCTCTGTCATGCGCCCAAACAGTGGTTCCCCCCCACATAGGGGGTATCAGCGTACTCAGGACAAATTGGACAACAACTTTTAGGGTCCAATTTATCCTGATACCCTTGTGAAAATACAAAACTGGGGGCTAAATTTCATTTTTGTGAAAAAAAAAAAAAAAATTATTTTCACGGCTCTGCGTTATAAACTGTAGTGAAACACTTGGGGGTTCAAAGCTCTCAAAACACATCTAGATAAGTTCCTTAGGGGGTCTACTTTCCAAAATGGTGTCACTTGTGGGGGGGTTTAATGTTTAGGCACATCAGGGGCTCTCCAAACGCAACATGGCATCCCATCTTAATTCCAGTCAATTTTGCATTGAAAAGTAAAATAGCGCTTCTTCCCTTCTGAGCTCTGCTATGCGCCCAAACAATGGTTTACACCCACATATGGGGTATCGTCGTACTCAGGACAAATTGCACAACAACTGTTGTGGTCTAATTTCTTCTCTTACCCTTGGGGAAATAAAAAAATGGGGGTGAAAAGATCATTTTTGTGAAAAAATATGATTTTTTATTTTTACGGCTCTGCATTATAAACTTCTGTGAAGCACTTGTTGGGTCAAAGTGCTCAACACACATCTAGATAAGTTCCTTAGGGGGTCTACTTTCCAAAATGGTGTCACTTGTTAGGGGTTTCAATGTTTAGGCACATCAAGGGCTCTCTAAATGCAACATGGCGTCCCATCTCAATTCCAGTCAATTTTGCATTGAAAAGTCAAATGGCGCTCCTTCCCTTCCGAGCTCTGCCCTGCGCCCAAACAATGGTTTACACCCACATATGGGGTATCAGCGTACTCAGGACAAATTGCACAACAATTTTTGGGGTCCAATTTCTTCTCTCACCCTTGGGAAAATAAAAAATTGGGGGTGAAAAGATCATTTTTGTGAAAAAATATGATTTTTTATTTTTACGGCTCTGCATTATAAACTTCTGTAAAGCACTTGTTGGGTCAAAGTGCTCACCACACATCTAGATAAGTTCCTTAGGGGGTCTACTTTCCAAAATGGTGTCACTTGTTAGGGGTTTCAATGTTTAGGCACATCAGGGGCTCTCCAAATGCAACATGGCGTCCCATCTCAATTCCAGTCAATTTTGCATTGAAAAGTCAAATGGCGCTCCTTTGCTTCCAAGCTCTGCCATGCGCCCAAACTGTGGTTTACCCCCACATATGGGGTATCAGCGTACTCAGGACAAATTGTACAACAACTTTTGGGGTCTATTTTCTCCTGTTACCCTTGGTAAAATAAAACAAATTGGAGCTGAAATAAATTTTGTGTGAAAAAAAGTTAAATGTTCATTTTTATTTAAACATTCCAAAAATTCCTGTGAAACATCTGAAGGGTTAATAAACTTCTTGAAAGTGGTTTTGAGTACCTTGAGGGGTGCAGTTTTTAGAATGGTGTCACACTTGGGTATTTTCTATCATATAGACCCGTCAAAATGACTTCAAATGAGATGTGGTCCCTAAAAAAAAATGGTGTTGTAAAAATGAGAAATTGCTGGTCAACTTTTAACCCTTATAACTCCGTCACAAAAAAAAAATTTTGGTTCCAAAATTGTGCTGATGTAAAGTAGACATGTGGGAAATGTTATTTATTAAGTATTTTGTGTGACATATGTCTGTGATTTAAGGGCATAAAAATTCAAAGTTGGAAAATTGCGAAATATTCAAAATTTTCGCCAAATATTCGTTTTTTTCACAAATAAACGCAAGTTATATCGAAGAAATTTTACCACTAACATTAAGTACAATATGTCACGAGAAAACAATGTCAGAATCGCCAAGATCCGTTGAAGCGTTCCAGAGTTATAACCTCATAAAGGGACAGTGGTCAGAATTGTAAAAATTGGCCTGGTCATTAACGTGCAAACCACCCTCGGGGCTTAAGGGGTTAATGCTCCACAGAGAACGTGTCACTCCGTGGTGAAGCCGCCCAGAGGTCTCAGTCCCCACATCAATAAAAGGGTCCTACCTATGGAAAAACAACAAGCACTATTCTCATGTTCCCAGACAGGACTATGTGATTTTATCCAAGTCCACAATATGATCTGGTTTCAGAAACTTATCTCACGTGACATATGGGGACTCCCACACACAAAAAAGTTCCCAAGTTTCCGATGAGTAAGAGCACAGCAGCCACAATACAAGTTGGAGCGGATTGTATACTACTTGTTCCCCCCCGATGCAAAATTCCTTTTTTCACATACAAGTCCTATTTGTGTTTTCCAGGAATACAGTACATTCCCATTAAGGCCTAAAGGTCTGTTCACATGCCCATATTTTTTTGGGCAGAGCCAGTGGCTCATACAAAAAGAAAAAAAAAGTATTTTTTATACCAGAAACCAATCATAACCAATAGATCCGTATAAAACTTGGCGTCTTACTGTATTCCATTGTCACTGCTTGCTAGGAGAAACTTGGGAAAACCTCCATTAGTTTTTGATGAATTTGATAAAAAAAATGGATGAAACTGTTACTAAAAAGTGACCGTGACTAAACACTGATGAAAATGTGATACAGCACAATGATGAAAATTGGTGCAGCTTTTTTTGTTGTAAGAGAAAATCATGATCATCTGAATAAGGCCTTAAAAAAAATGATTGACTGTGGTGAAACATTAGCTGCCTTAAGGTACATGAACACAACATCTTTTTCAGGAGGATTCTGCCTGGAAGCCGCCTGAGGAAGCGCTCAAAAACATGAAAAATAATGAACCCCCCTTAGTGAAACCATCCCATCAGCAGTCAACTACTTAAGGAGAGTAGGAAACAGTATAAATAGTAAAAGTCAAACAATGGAAAAACCTGGACACAGAGACAGGTATAAAAGTAATCTAGATCCCCACAAATGTAGCTGGGATAGATCAGCAAATAGAATACACACTGACATAACAGTAAACACAAACAATTCTGAAGATCAAAACATGGCAAAATGTCCACAATTACAAGAACTGGTAACATTTACTAAAAATAAAACACAGCATAAAAGGGGCTGTCTTGTGAAGACAATCTGTCCTTATCCCCCACTCTTCTAGCATGTCGTTACGCCTAAATTTTACATATGGGCAGATGTAGTCTCCATGAGACAATCTCTTTAAAACTTTTAGGCTGGGTTCACATTGTGTTAATGGCAATGTTCTGGCGGCATCCGGTACATAGCGGCACTAACGCTATGTAACGGATGCGTTAGCGCACCCATTAGCTGCCATTATGTAGCGCATCGCTAACGCATGTCATAATCGGCATGCGTTAGCGATGTGCCGTCATTCTGTAACGGACCCTCATACGCGGTCTGCAGCGTTTTCAGGTCCGTCACCGCTAGCACAGATGAAGCATCTGCGCTAGCATAACGCGATCTTTAAAAGGCACTTGCGTTGCGCAGTCTGTTTAACGCATGCGTTGAACGGACTGCACTTAACGCAATGTGAACCTAGACCTTAAAGTTACAAGGAATAGAGCTCTCATACCATTCATGAGCAGCACACCCTGCACAGTGCTGTGCCAGCTTCGATGTGACAAAGATCATTTAGCCAGATTATTGCAGGAGGTGCTAGTAAGTCAGGACCTAATCGATCCGATATTGATGACCTCTGCTAAGGATGGGTTATCAACATTAAAATCCGAGAAATCACTTTAACGTGAAATCTTATACAACTTAAAATTGTGACATTCAGTTTCAAGCTGCGGAAAAAATTCAAGTGGACGTTTAAGTTGTTGAATCTCAGAGAAATGGCCTCAAGGAGTCGTTCCATGGTAATCTTAGCCTTATATTTGTCACCTTCACATCAACACTGAAAATTCCATTTAGTTTACTTTTTTTTAAAAAAACTTTTATACAAAAAACACACAAAAAGGACTGGTCCAGTTTGAGGAGGATGATGGTGAAGTCCAATCCTTCGAAGCTTCAGTTTTTGGTAGTGAAATCGCCTCTGGTGACTGTGTACAATGTAGAAATGTTGCAACGGTCTAGGCATTTTGTAACTACAATAAATAGGATTACCCGCAAGCATGAAACACATTCCTATATTATCAGTACTGGGTATACAGAGGCAGGCACATAAATCTGGAGGAGCAGGGAGGATAAGTGGCCTTGTAATGGCAGCGTTCAAAGCTTTCCATCTGCAGCAAAGAAGAATAGAGCGGCTTTCAAAAATAAGAATCAAAGAAGCAACATACACTGTTTGATCTGTGTCCTCCGCCTGCACTCCCGCCAAATACGGTTATTCCCTACAGATTAGGGGAGGGCCGCCAGGACAGCACAGGGCACAACATGTAACCTGCACAGCACCACTGCTAACCAACACACACAATGCTGTTCAACAAACTCTTCAGAGCAGTCTATGATGTAGAAGGCAGCCAGCTACATCAATGGGAAGAATAATACTTTCCACTGCCATAAATGCGCTCTGTTAGTTGGATGCTTCACAGTTCACTCAGTACTTGCTACAATTGTACTGCACAATTAACTATGATCCAAGAAAAATACTAGGGTGGCAATGTAAAAGGAAATGATTTCCCAAAATCATTGGGTTAATTGGTAAAAAACTGAACATGCAACTCAGATATGATTGTTTCAAGAGGCCCTTTCACCATTTTGTACATGCTAAAGTGGCTGAAGACCTAAATAAAATGATTTTTTTTTTATCTGCGTTGTGAGATATTAGCTTGAAAAGTTTTTATGCTACTTTACTCTGTAGCCAAGGAGCGGTTAACAGAAATGCTTCTCTGGGGGGGTCATTTGCTTTTTCACTTGCATGATCTTGCGCTATCTTAAGCTAGCAGTGTCATACAGAGGGAAAGAAAATGTAATCGTTCCTAGAGACTGTCAAAGCCAGCTTTCACTGTGTGATATGGGAAAACTGAAGTGTCTGCTGAGATCCTATTGTGGGCATCTACTGTGATTACATGTGCTGGGAGGAAAGCAGAGCTGGGTGTCTGGGAGAGATGCAGTGCGATTTATGGGACACGCTGCAGCTCTCATCTCACAGCACTGTCAGTGTGGTGTATGTAATGACGCACAGCTCCGCTCTCTTCTCAGTAATTGTAATGTCAGTAGATGTCGGCAGTGAGATCTGGTTCGACACATCAGTCTTTCCACATCACCTAGAAAAAGCAGTTTCTTAGCTCTTCTTGGGGCACTTTTTTTTTCTCCAGTAAGACGCCTCCTGCCTATGATTGGGCAACGTCATGCAGGAGAAAAAAGTAAATGTCCTTAGAAAAGAATCTCTGTTAACTGTCCCATGATTATAGAAAAAAATGAGCATATAAACTTTATAAGTTAATATCTCTGCAGCGGAGAAATAAAAATGGTTTATTCAGCTCTTCATCCATTTCATCATAATGTGGCGAAATTAAAGTGCAAAAACTAGTGAAAGGTCATCTATAAATGAGCCCTTTAATGGACTTGTCATCAGATATCACAATACAAACTGAATAAAATTATTAAATAACAATTCTTACACCTGATGAGGCTTACTTTGAGAATCCTTATAAGAATGGCTACTAAAGAGTAAAGTCCGATCAAAGAGTAAGGACATGCTCTCTTATGCTCTTTTTGGCAGGTGTCAGTGTCAAAATACACAACAATCTACTCGGATTATTGTGTTTCTGCTGCATTTTTTTTTATGCTTTTTGGGGCAGGTTTGACGTCTTTTTTTGTAATGAGACTTTTAGTGTAAATACGGTGGGAATCTGCACTTGCGTACCTAAATTAATTTTACAGCCTCCTCATAAAGGCCTATATTTAAAAAAAAAAAAAACAGCTAAATGCAACAGATTTTTGGTACAAGTAAATCCAGCATGAGAATAAGGCCTAAGAAAGCTTATGAGACCAAGTGAATCCAGTCTCTGTGCACCGAACAGCTGTACCTTGTACTGAGCAGTGAGATCTCAGCAGCAGGGAGGAGGAACACTGAGGAACTGTCAAATAGGCTAAGGACGAGATAACCTATTTATGTTTTTTACTTATGACATGGATTTACATGGGTCATGGATGGAGATTGGTCTAAGATATCTATTTCACAATGTATACAGTTTGTATTGTAAAATCTGGCCACAGATCTGCTTTAATGTTGTATCATCAAAACCACCATGTCTGTTTATTTCTTACACTTTAACAGATTGTACAAGTGGAAGGATTATCGTTAGGCATCACGGAGCCACATGTTCAATTTACAAGAACTTGTATGCCTTCTAGCAATATACCACAATATTTAAACAATCCTGCTCAATTTATTTGCGGATTTTCTCTGCCTTTTGCGGAAGAAATTTTATAACATCCCATCAACAATACTGGCACTAGAACACAGGGGGGAAATCTAATCTGCCGAGAGGTAGGGTACCGTTACACTAAACGATTTACCAACGATCACGACCAGCGATACGACCTGGCCGTGATCGTTGGTAAGTCGTTGAGTGGTCACTGGGGAGCTGTCACTCTCCAGCGACCAACGATGCCGAAGTCCCCGGGGAACCAGGGTAAACATCGGGTTACGAAGCGCAGGGCCGCGCTTAGTAACCCGATGTTTACCCTGGTTACCATTGTAAATGTAAAAAAAAAAAAAAATGTACATACTCACATTCCGGTGTCCGTCAGGTCCCTCGCCGTCTGCTTCCCGCACTGACTGTGTCAGTGCCGGCTGTAAAGCACAGCGCATGAGAATCAACAACGCCTCTGAACAGATCCCCAGAAATCTCCTTTGCTCATGCCATGATATACTTCCTCAAATATGGGTTGTAAAAATAAAATTTTAATAGAACTCTGTTCTTTGAATAAACCAGGAGGCCCACTCACATCGGACTGTCAGCCCATTAACTGAAAAGCAACACTTTAATTTCACCTTAAAATTATCTGCTGATCCTAAAGAATGACACACTTTTCTCATTCAGACATAAGATATTGGATCAGTCTACCACATTCAAAAAATGACAAACATTTTTTACTCAATTGTTTTTGTACTTGTATGAAAAACTGCTATACCTTTGGGCCAAACTTATGCAGAAATATGGAAAATTCTAAAGTGTTCACAACCTTTCAAGCACCATTGTTTAAGCACAGCAGAGCATTCCCTGTCCATACAACTTGCAATTTTTCTCTTTTTCTCTCCCACCCATTCAAGTCAAGGTTGGTGAATTAAGTTTTTCCATAGCTGCATCAGAGGAGCTCTCCAGTGTAACCTGTGCCCTTGTACAGTCTTCTAGATGGACCCTTTAATGAGAGCGTTATGTATTTGATATTTTCACATGTTCAATTCTATCAAGCTGTGCCTTTGTGTATTTTAATAGCTCTTTGTTGCTGCTACAAAACACAGGGGAGACTTAGTTATGAGCAATTAATGGGTGCAAACATCACTCTTAAATACTTGCTAGCAGGCTGCTTGCATCGCCCTCGGTAAAAAAGAAAAAAAAATAACGTTGTGCATATTCTAATTCTGGGGGTCAAGGCAGTCATTTAGCAGACTGGCCAAGCTTAACACCAAGGTCATCCGTCTGCGCCACTTACAATCCAGCTTTCGCGCTCTACCCACAAGGCACAAACAGCACAACCCTGACCCTTTGTGCTTCAATTGACAAATGAAATGACAAAAATTGAAAGTTTCCAATCAAGATGGAGAGACTCTCAGGCTTTTCATTCCCGTTAAGCATTCTGCCGTCATACAAAAGAAAGTCGAGGTTATGTGGAAGGATTCGCGTGACTAGTCGTACAACAAGCTCTCGATGCAGTGCGGTAACATGCCGGCGATGCCACAAGACAAGACATTTTCTGTGCTTTTTGTACATAGGAACCGAATGGCGGCTAAATCAGGAGATTGAAGGCATCGATTAGTCTTTGAAAACTAGATCCTAATTGATCCAACACACAAGTATCGCAAATTACTAATGAACGATCCATAGGCCAAATTACCAAGAACGCCCTTCTGGAAACACGTCACTTGAGTACAACACTTCGGTATATTTTCCATACCTGTGACATTTTTTACTTGAGAATGTAAGTAAGGCTCGGAATGAACAAAGTTGTCCTTAAATGGATCTTTTTGTCACATTTGAGTCAATGAATAAGACAAAAGACTCATTTTTATATTAGGCGAAGGCCAAATGGAGCAGCCGCAGCAAGGCCGAAAGCTGTAGGAGCTTCTATGAACAGAATCAAGACATTATTTTACAAACAGTTAAAAAAAACTAGTTGCTGTGGTTTTCAGCAGCATCACGGTTGCTACATTTGACCTTACCATTTAAATGCATACGTACAGGTGATAAGCTTTAGGGCTCATGCGGACGAGTGTAAAGAGCGGACGTGTGCCATCTGATTTTTAATAGGGCAGCACATGTGTTATTCAATGGGGCTGATCAGATGAATGATTTTTTTATTGGTCCAAACGTCGGTGAGAAAAAAATTGCAGCACGCACCACTTTCATCCGAGTCTCAGATGAGACTCACACATTCAAGTTTATGGGTGCAAGATAGTGCAAGATAAATAAAATCGGATCTACACAGAGCATCAGAGCGCCAACTGATATTTAAGGATAGATTTCTATTATATACCAAGAAAACTGTATGTAATCAAGTACATGATTTAATGTAGTTGTATGAAAACGGATTTAACACAGACGTCTCACGGTGTAAAAAAAAATGGACACATGGTACGTGGATGAAAATTAGAAAAAAAAATTGAAAGGCGGATTTTTCATACGCTCGTGGATATTGAAGCAAGGAAAGATTGAAGATTCCACTTGTAATCACTGCGCATCCTCTTGGAGACAGACATGACTTATGTGTGGCTCATCTGATGTCTACAGTAGTTATCAGTGGTCTTAATATAGAAAGTAAAGGAGAGGTGC
The DNA here is from genome assembly GCF_051348905.1 of Ranitomeya variabilis. NCBI lineage: Eukaryota > Metazoa > Chordata > Amphibia > Anura > Dendrobatidae > Ranitomeya > Ranitomeya variabilis. The sequence goes on from NC_135232.1 coordinate 636,834,177, forward strand.
GGTGGATCCCAGGCGCTGTCACTGACAAAGATTAATCCAGCCGGGAAGTATAAAAAACTTCTAATTTATTGCAACGCGTTTCGGAGTAGGACATACTCCTTCCTCAGGCATAACGATTAAGATATGCTTGATCAAAGTGTAGGTTCTGAAACACATTGCAATAATTTTTTATCCTTTTTTTCATCTCTCCTTTTACTATGACTATTTAGGCTTTTAACCCCTTAAGCCCCGAGGGTGGTTTGCACGTTAATGACCGGGCCAATTTTTACAATTCTGACCACTGTCCCTTTATGAGGTTATAACTCTGGAACGCTTCAACGGATCTTGGCGATTCTGACATTGTTTTCTCGTGACATTGTACTTCATGAAAGTGGTAAAATTTATTTGATATTACCTGCGTTTATTTGTGAAAAAAACGGAAATTTGGCTTAAATTTTGAAACTTTCACAATTTTCCAACTTTGAATTTTTATGCAATTAAATCACAGAGATATGTCACACAAAATACTTAATAGGTAACATTTCCCACATGTCTACTTTACATCAGCACAATTTTGGAACCAAAATTTTTTTTTGTTACGGAGTTATAAGGGTTAAAAGTTGACCAGCAATTTCTCATTTTTACAACACCATTTTTTTTTTTTTTGGGACCACATCTCATTTGAAGTCATTTTGAGGGGTCTATATGATAGAAAATAACCAAGTGTGACACCATTCTAAAAACTGCACCCCTCAAGGTGCTCAAAACCACATTCAAGAAGTTTTTTAACCCTTCAGGTGTTTCACAGGAATTTTTGGAATGTTTAAATAAAAATGAACATTTAACTTTTTTTCACAAAAAATTTACTTCAGTTCCAATTTGTTTTATTTTACCAAGGGTAACAGGAGAAAATGGACCCCAAAAGTTGTTGTAAAATTTGTCCTGAGTACGCCGATACCCCATATGTGGGGGTAAACCACTGTTTGGGCGCATGGCAGAGCTCGGAAGCGAAGGAGCGCCATTTGACTTTTCAATGCAAAATTGACTGGAATTGAGATGGGACGCCATGTTGCGTTTGGAGAGCCCCTGATGTGCCTAAACATTGAAACCCCCTACAAGTGACACCATTTTTGAAAGTAGACCTCCTAAGGAACTTATCTAGATGTGTTGTGAGAGCTTTGAACCCCCAAGTGTTTCACTACAGTTTATAACGCAGAGCCGTGAAAATAAAAATTCCTTTTTTTTTTCCACAAAAATTATTTTTAGCCCCCAGTTTTGTATTTTTCCAAGGGTAACAGTTGAAATTAGACCCCAAAAGTTGTTGTCCAATTTGTCCTGAGTACGCCGATACCCCATATGTGTGTGTGTGTGGGGGGGGGACCGTTTGAGCGCATGGCAGAGCTCGGAAGGGAAGGAGCGTAATTTGGAATGCAGACTTAGATAGATTGGTCTGCAGGCGTCACATTGCGTTTGCAGAGCCCCTAATGTACCTAAACAGTAGAAACCCCCCACAAGTGACCCCATATTGGAAACTAGACCCCCCAAGGAACTTATCTAGATGTGTTGTAAGAACATGAATATTTTTTTTTTTACACTATAACATTGCCCCAGGGGGGGGTATCATTTTATAGTGTAAGATCGCTGATCTGACACTTTGCTGTGCACTGTGTCAGATCGGCGATCTAACATGCACAGCTCCTGGCTTCCTGGCGCCTGCTCTGAGCAGGCGCTGTGAAGCCACCTCCCTGCAGGACCCGGATGCCGCGGCCATTTTGGATCCGGGCCTGCTGCAGCGAAGGAGGTAAGAGACCCTCGGAGAAACGCGATCACATCGTGTTGCTCCGGGGGTCTCAGGGAAGCACGCAGGGAGCCTCCTCCCTGCGCGATGCTTCCCTATACCGCCGGAACAGTATATTGCCGGGGGTTAATGTGCCGGGGGCGGTCCATGACCGCTCCTGGCACATAGTGCCGGATGTCAGCTGTGATAGTCAGCTGACACCCGGCCGCGATCCCCCCGTGAGCACGGCCGATCGCATATGATGTACTATCCCGTCACTGGGAATTAAGTCCCAGGTCACCTTGACGGGATAGTACGTCATATGGGATTAAGGGGTTAAAAAGATTAAAATTAGATGTTCATGTGCCACTAGTCTAATTATAAAAGATACTTTTTAGATGAATAGTGTCTGGAATTTTGAAAATGCTTTTAAATTCTGTCTATATTCATGCAAGGAGAGTGGACATAATAATTGAAGCCAAAGAAGTAGGAGTCTTGTACCCATTTATTCCATTCATCTCTGGAGATCTCAGACTGTTCTGAAACTGTTCTGCATGGGCAGTCATTGTTGCTTTTGTATCAACCCTGTATAAATGACACCAAGCACATTGCTAGTAGGATGATCTAACCTGGTAGTATTGGAGGAGGACATCTCTTATGGTCCATTTGGCTTAGATGATGCACAGCACTGAAGAATAATTCTGGATTCTCTCCCCAGGTGTCTATTTACTATCGTAAAACTTCATAAAAGGGTAATAATTCTGCATGTACTTATCCAAGGAGGATCAGAGGGTTTTCCCCTTGTACATGAGCCATGGGTCTTGTATGACCGGTTCCACAAGCTGATGTCAATTTCTCTGGTATTGTGGAAGGAGGTTAAAAGAGTGAATGTCTGCGGCTTCTTTAGATGTGATGAGAGGGGCACCTCCCATGTAGCTTATTCACCAAGGTCGTCTAGAAAAAATTAAGATTAGCCAAAGAAAGCCAGCAGTACAGTGACAATACTGTAGGCCACGCACTTGGCTTTTATTTTGTTTTGATGAGTCAAAGGTGACAATGTGCATAAACACTTAACAACAATGTCCATCCTACTGTGCGGGCCATAAAGATGGCAGAGTCTCTGCTGTGCCTCATAATTGGATTCTGATGCACACATTGCATAATTTTTTTTCTTTAAGTCCCTTTTCTTTTTTGATTTGCGGTTTTTGTTGACCTATTTTGTACTAATGTCATCAAAATAGTGCATGCCATTCATCAATTTTATGAAAAGCCCAACCTGCCTTTTTTTTATGCCTTCGGCTTTGTGACTTATCAAGACGACTTGCTAAATATCACAAAGCATGTGTCAAAATAACTGTGGCATACATAAAATCCTATCATGGGGGACTGGAGTAGAACTGCGCCAAGTTTTAATTTTTTATTTTTTTTTAAAGTCACATTTCATGAACCTTTCTAAAACATCAGAAAAAAAGCCACATTGAAGTAAAAAAAAAAATCAGAAAACCAACTAAACACCACAAGACAATTAGAAAAAAGGCACAAATCATTTGAGAGCTGGAGGATCGTCAGCATGATGCAGATTACAGATTCTGGCCTATAATCTGCCTCAATTATGTAATAATTCATCATTCACTCTCTTATCAAAATGCAGTATTTTATTTTCTAAAATTTGGAAAACAAGAGAAGCAATTCAAAAGGGGGAAGGGGGAAGGCGGACGGGGGGCACATTTGATGTTGACCAGCTAATATAAATATACAGTAATGGACAAAAATTTTGAGAATGAGACAAATATTAATTTTTCCAAAGTCTACTGCTTTATTTTTTCTAATGGCAATTTGCATATACTCCTGAATGTCAGAGTGATCAGCTTAACAGCAATTACTGTACTTGCAAAGTCAATATTTGCCCAGAAAATGAACTTTAACCCCCAAAACACATTTCAACATCATTGCAGTCCTGCCTTAAAAGGAGCAGCTAACATCGTTTTAGTGATTGATCCATTAACACAGGTGTGGGTGTTGATGAGGACAGGGCTGGCGATCAATCAGTCATGATTAAGTAAGAATGACATCACTGGACACTTTAAAAGAAGGCTGGTGCTTGGTATTATTGTTTCCCTTCAGTTAACCATGGTTATCTCTAAAGAAACACGTGCAGCCATCATTGCACTGCACAAAAATGGCCTAACAGGGAAGAGTATCGCAGCTACAAAGATTGCACCTCAGTCAACAATCTATCGCATCATCAAGAACTTCAAGGAGAGAGCTTCCATTGTTGTCAAAAAGGCTCCAGGGTGCCCAAGAAAGACCAGCAAGCGCCAGGACCGTATCTTAAAACTGTTTCAGCTGCGGGATCGGACTACCAGCAGTGCCGAGCTTGCTCAGGAATGGCAGCAGGCTGGTGTGAGTGCTTCTGCACGCACTGTGAGGCGGAGACTCTTTGAGCAAGGCCTGGTTTCAAGGAGGGCAGCAAAGAAGCCACTTCTCTCCAGAAAAAACATCAGGGACCGACTGATATTCTGCAAAAGGTACAGGGAGTGGACTGCTGAGGACTGGGGCAAAGTCATTTCTCTGATGAATCCCCTTTTCGATTGTTTGGGACATCTGGAAAACAGCTTATTCGGAGAAGAAGAGGTGAGCGCTACCACCAGTCTTGTCTCATGCCAACTGTAAAGCATCCTGAAACCATTCATGTGTGGGGTTGCTTCTCAGCCAAGGGAATCGGCTCACTCACAGTCTTGCCTAAAAACACAGCCATGAATAAAGAATGGTACCAGAATGTCCTCCAAGAGCAACTTCTCCCAACCGTCCAAGAGCAGTTTGGCGCCCAACAATGCCTTTTCCAGCATGATGGAGCACCTTGCCATAAAGCAAAGGTGATAACTAAATGGCTCATGGAATAAAACAGAGATTTTGGGTCCATTGCCTGGAAACTCCCCAGATCTTAATCCCATTGAGAACTTGTGGTCAATCATCAAGAGACGGGTGGACAAACAAAAACCAACAAATTCTGGCAAAATGCAAGCATTGATTATGCAAGAATGGACTGCTATCAGTCAGGATTTGGTCCAGAAGTTGATTGAGAGCATGCCAGGGAGAATTGCAGAGGTCTTGAAGAAGAAGGGTCAACACTGCAAATATTAACTTGCTGCATTAACTCATTCTAACTGTCAATATAACCTATTGGTACTCATAATATGATTGCAATTATATTTCTGTATGTGATATAAACATCAGATAAACACTAATAAAAACCAGAGGGCAGCAGATCATGCGAAAATATAATTTTGGTGTCATTCTCAAAAATTTTGGCCATGACTGTACACTGCTCAAAAAAAATAAAGGGAACACCTAAACAACAGAATATAACTCCAAGTAAATCAAACTTCTGTGAAATCAAACTGTCCACTAAGGAAACAACACTGTTTGACAATCAATTTCACATGCTGTTGTGCAAATGGAATAGACAACAGATGGAAATTATTGGCAATTATCAAGACACTCAATAAAGGAGCGGTTCTGCAGGTGGGGACCACAGACCACATCTCAGTACCAATGCTTTCTGGCTGATGTTTGGTCACTTTTCAATGTTGGTTGTGCTTTCACACTCGTGGTAGAATGAGATGGACTCTGCAACCCACACAAGTGGCTCAGGTAGTGCAGCTCATCTAGGATAACACATCAATGCGAGCTGTGGCAAGAAGGTTTGCTGTGTCTATCAGCGTAGTGTCCAGAGGCTGGAGTCGCTACCAGGAGACAGGCCAGTACACCAGGAGACGTGGAGGGGGCCGTAGGAGGGCAACAACCCAGCAGCAGGACCGCTACCTCAGACTTTGTGCAAGAAGGAACAGGAGGAGCACTGCCAGAGCCGTGCAAAATGACCTCCAGCAGGCCACAAATGCGCATGTGTCTGCACAAACGGTTAGAAACTGACTCCATGAGGATGGTCTGAGTGACCGACGTCCACAGATGGGGGTTGCGCTCACAGCCCAACCCCGGGCAGGATGCTTGGCATTTGCCACAGAACACCAGGATTAGCAAATTCGCCACTGGTGCCCTGTGCTCTTCACAGATGAAAGCAGGTTCACACTGAGCACGACAGTCTAGAGACGCCGTAGAGAGCAATCTGCTGCCTGCAACATCCTTCAGCATAACCGGTTTGGCAGTGGGTCAGTAATGGTGTGGAGTGGCATTTCTTTGGAGGGCCGAACAGCCCTTCATCTGCTCGCCAGAGGTAGTGTGACTGCCATTAGGTACTGAGATGAGATCCTCAGACCCCTTGTGAGACCATATGCTGGTGCGTTGGCCCTGGGTTCCTCCTAATGCAGGACAATGCCAGACCTCATGTGGCTGGAGTGTGTCAGCAGTTCCTGCAAGATGAACGCATTGAAGCTATGGACTGGCCCGCCCATTCCCCAGACCTTAATCCAATTGAACACATCTGGAACATCGTGTCTCGCACCATCCACCAATGTCACATTGCACCACAGACTATCCAGGAGTTGGCGGATGCTTTAGTCCAGGTCTGGGAGGAGATCCCTCAGGAGACCATTTGCCGCCTCATCAGAAGCATGCCCAGGCGTTGTAAGATCATAGATGCACGTGGAAGCCACGCACACTACTGAGCATCATTTCCTTGTCTTGAGGCATTTCCACTGAAGTTTGATCAGCCTGTACCTTCATTTTCCACTTTGATTTTGAGCATCATTCCAACTCCAGACCTCCGTGGGATATTAGTTGTGATTTACGTTGATCATTTTTATGTTTTATTGTTCTCAACACATTCCACTATGTAATGAAAAGATTTATAACTGGAATATTTCATTCGTTGATAGCTAGGATGTGGGATTTCAGTGTTCCCTTTATTTTTTTGAGCAGTGTATATATATTGTGTGACAGTCACTGTTAAAATACTGGAGGGGAGATATGTGTCACACAGGATGTTAGCCTCAGTGATATGAGCCTGAAAAAATGCTCCAGCATACTAAGTCCTGAGAGGGGTTAATCGGCCACTTTAAGGGCAGGGTTCTTGCCAACAGATGAAGAGTGGGTGGGAGGCTGTTCACCATATCTCCACCCCAGGGTGTCGTCCAGAAGCTAAATGTGGAGCCTTTGGATTCATTCACTGTTCTGTGTACTCTGGAGAGGAGCTAGGCTCTTACTAAACAGAGCTGAAATCTGTTTCCTGTGCGGGCACATCCCCACTGTTATAAGGACTGTAGTGAGTGCTATTCTTTTTGTTTATGTCAAGAACACTGGATAGGTCTTTCTTTTCTTGCACTAGTTTATGAAGCCTGCTGTAATAAACCAGTTGAAAATTTTAACAAAAAGCATTCCTGTGACTACCTTGTTAAGCAGAGAGTGAGCCCATCTGTCACAATATATGGAAGTAAAACCTGTAAATGAGAAAGGTTGTCCACCAGGGCAATCTGTTGATTGAAGGCCGAATCCTGCATTATTCTTAAAGAAAAGTCAATTGCATTTTTAACTGTGAAATTGCAGCATCTCACATTAAAAAATGCTGCCTCAAATCAGCACCAAAAATACATGAGAAACAACGAAAACTCAATAAATAGAGCAGATTGTGGACACCTGATAAAAACAAGCAGAAAAACACAGTTTCTGCAAGTGGAAATATGGCCTGAAGGTAATGAAAAGGAAAAGGTGCCCACAACAACCAAGCAAGAGAATGTTTCTATTTTAATGACTGGCGCCAATGTGATCGCTCTCTTTTTACAATATCAAATTAACCCAGATTTCCCATATTTATTTTTTTATCATAACATGAAATAATCCATTCACTCTCAAATAGAATGTGCTTTCAGATCCGGAGTGGTAATTTGTATTGCAAGAAAGCATAAGATTTTCACCCCACAAACTATCTATATGTGCATGCAGCTCTTTGAAAGACAAGTCCAGCTATACCTTTACATGGCCAATCTGTTGTTCCAAGAAATCAGTGTTTGAATGGATATGCCAATGAAGCTGAAGAGCTATGGTAGATCTGAAGCCTCTGTCACTCCAGCTCTATTTCCTGCTCAGCTCCACCCCCTGCTGCCTACGTGATGGCTCCTTTACTTGAAGTCACACAACATAAAGGCTGTCAGTCAAGGAAGAGGAGCTGGGCAACGCATAGAGCTGGAGTGACAGAGGCTTCAGATCTACCATAGCTCTTCAGTCTCATTTACGTATCAATTCAAATGCTGATTTCTCAGTAAGGGAGGAACAGACTGGCCATGAAAAAAGTAATGCAGGACTTGTTTTTTAAAGATCTACACGAGCATACCGTTTGAGAGTAAAATTCTGCTGACAGATTCCATTTTTATGGAGATCAACAGCAAAATTGGAGCCAACATAGAGCATTCTCGGTATTTAAAATCAGCAGCATGCCCTCAAATGTGAGATTTTTTTTCTGCTTCATGGGAATGAGGTTTTGTAGAACTATTACTATACCAGCTGCAAATTCACACTGCAAACCTGCAAAAAAAAAACCTGCGTGTAACTGCTTTGTGTGAATTATGGCCAAAATAAAGTGGTGTAATGTCTATTGGGTACAATATAATATCATGTGACTATACTTTTGAAAATCAAACAAAATGGAGTTTGTCTCCTAGAATGCACATCCGCACAACTTTACACAGGGAGAAGATTGCAGCAGTTACCCCACTACGTGTCACAACTTCCAACCATTCCCTGAATTATTTCCATGCAAGACAACTGTGTTAAGAAATTAGGTTGGTAATAGGCGAGTGGCTTACATGCCTGGCACACCTGGCTTTCTTGCATGAATCACAGGCTAGAATAGACGCTCCCTGTTCCCTGGGCATACAGGTCAGTTACTAATTTCAATAGCGCACCACCTCCAAATCCTGCTCTAACACACGGGTCATTTAATAGGTTACAAAACAGAGAAATGCACCAGACAATTGACATGCATAGTGCCGTTAACACTACTGATATACTGTAATCATGCAAAGAACTGAACACGGAACACTTAGGCTATGTGCACACGTCAGGATTTTGTCAGGATTTTGTCAGGATTTTTCCTCAGGATTTGTAGCCAAAACCAGGAGTGGAACAATTAAAGGAAAAGTATAATAGAAACATATGAACCACTTCTGCATTTATCACCCACTCCTGGTTTTGGCTACAAAACCTGATGAAAAAGCCTGACAAAATCCTGACAAAATCCTGACGTGTGCACATAGCCTTATAGCATCAGAAAGCTTTCTCTACTAGGTCGCACTAAGAAAACCTTTCAAGAGCTGGACGTCGCACAACTTTCCCAAGGCTACAGTATCATCTAAACCCTGAAAAGATCAAAACATTTCACAAACATAAAAATGTTACATTTTGCCATCAATAAGGTCAGCAGTATATATTGCTATAGTCAATATTCAAGTGATTGTGCCACTACTGATACCCTCTAACATACCCTTTTCAAGACCAAGGTTATTTTAGAAAATGCCTTTCCTTAAGAAACTTTCCAATCCACATTGCAGTCTTTCTACCCCAGGGAATGCCTACTCTCCACAGCTCTGTAGTTCACAGCTTCTTGTCCTGCTCTCTTAATCCGGTGTGCTATGTTGTCATCTTCTAGCTATCCTTTATTTCCCAGCCGAGTTACACGCATGTGTCATCAGGTCATGTCTGACTGTAGTTGTACCGGTAATTCACAGCTTGCTTCACTATGTTTGCTTTAAAACCTTCCTGTGGGGCAAAATTACTAGAATATTTTAATTCTAGCTTGTATATGATCGAAAGATATTGAAACAAATGTTGTGCATCACATTTATCTCTATGTTAGAAACTTTTTTTTGCCTTTCTTGAAGGTGTTGCACCATAAAAAAAGTACATTTTAATCAATAGATCTTGGAATAATAAGTTCCACAATTGGAAGTGCTGAGACAATCTTATGAATGTGTCCCTGCTATGTGCTGTGTAATGGCTGGGTCTAACCATGCAGAAACATTGTTGACACTTACCACAGCTCCTGGTGGGCAGGGGGGAGAGCATATAAAGCAGGGTCTCACAGCTGCTGCGTTCACAGGTAAAATATTCCCCTGCCTGTTTTATCACAGGAGTGATTGTTTCCAGCAGGTCTTTAGCCCTCAGAGCTCATCATAAATCAAATCGTGATTTAGGAGATTCAGCGCTTCTAAGTCAGTGACGTGACTGATGATGAGCTCACAGGATTGGTTATGCGGCAGAAACATTCCCTCCTGTGATAAAATAGGGAAATGTGTTACGTCTGAAAGCAACAGCTCAGAGCCCATGCGGTTTCTTCTGTATACTCACTGATCATAAGTGACTTATGCTCCCACACTGGCCTGGAGCTGTGATCTGTGTAGACAAACTGGAGCAGCTCTGCATGGTCAGACACAGCCATTACACAGCACCTAGCCTAGGCACATTTATAAGATTTTCTCACCACAAGGACACTTTAATAGATCAAATTGTGGAATTTATTATTTCAAGAACTATTAATTAAAATGCACATGGTGGGAAAAACCCTTTCAGTGTTTAGAACAGGCAGCGTTGTTCATTTCAAGTTATAACTGGCTTATGCCAATTTTTAGCTGCAAATTACTAGTCTACAGTAAAAACCCACCTGTATCCACAAGAAAGAGAAAAAAAAAACCTCCAGCCAATCCAGCATTAGAATAGGCACATTTTCCAACTGACTTAGCGATATGCTGTCTAAAATACTACAAAGCATTAGTAAATCCGCCCCAATGACTAATAATGCAAACTCTGCATACATGCAAGCATCACTGGGTGCTTTCATAAAAGAAATTCATCTCTAAGCTGTAAACCTGAAGAAATAGTCCTCAGAGGCAGTCACCAGCATTGTGAAGGTTTCCCCTGCAGAGTCGTAGCATTACAAGCCAGCCGTTTAATGTATGAATGTGTCGGATCCCCCAAAGTGGCTCAGCCGTTCTGGAGCTGGTATCAGAGGAGGACCACATGAAAGTTCCCATTTACAAAATATTACATCACAATCACTTATGTTTTCTAAAATGAATCATCTTTTGTATTCTCTTACGTTACCTGCCTAATTGGCATTTTATTATGGCAGCCTTGGATCCAGTTGCCACAGTAATCCGTTATATATAATTATCACGGAATTGGCCCACTTACCCTCACATACTATTACTATACATGGCTGGAAGGGGTAAAGCACAACACCTTATCTCCTGTAGTCCTTTTATATTTAGCGATTTCAATGTTTATGGCTACTTTGTATTCTGACTTTTGTTTTGCTACAATTGTATCTGACCTTTTTAATAACTAACAGATTCCAATTTACTGGTACATGCTTCGTTAGTGTCTTGAGGACTTTGTGTGTAAGATCCTGTTCACACTACATTTCTGCAGCGCGCTCAGTGGTCTCCATTTGAATCCTCTTAAAAATGAGATTTGATACGGAGCCCCGATGAGGCAATACACTGCTGTGACACAAATGGGTTTTGGGGTGGTTTTTCCTGAACATGTGTTAGGACGGGTACAGCATCGTAGCATGTTTCCTTACCCGTCTGAAAAAATGGTCACATTCAGACAAAAGAACACAAACGGAGTTCATTTGAACTCTGTTCTTATCATTGCAGTTTGTGGCCTTGTTGGGGACCTGTCTGAATCCTATTTTTAAAGGGATACAAATGGAAACCACAATGCACTACAATAAAGAAGTGTCAACAGGCCCTAAGGGTTTCCGAAAGGCAGAAGTCATGGAATTGCAATTTTTATTGGCGACGGGCACTGGATCCAACTTCTACATGTGCAACTTTTACCATAAGTCTATGCACCATTCTATGCCAAGCACCTATCATGGTAGTGGTGGGAGGGGGTGGGTGGCGGTTGCCCCTGAGCGACCAATAGGTGGGAGGTAGGTGCCCCAAGGAGACCAATAGGATCCAATCACCTGGTTTATTGTGGTCATGTATAGCCTAAAGTATACACCAGGAACAATTCCAGCCATATATACGTCAACCTTCCCATAGGCCAAAATTTTACAAACTGAGACCAAAAGTGTGTTCTTATGGTAAAAGTTTTTTCCTGTGCTGCTGGTGAGATTCCAAATAAAGAATCAATGAGACATGGATAATAGTAATGCGGTCTAATTTCTTCAGTAATCCTCTTCCTGATGAAGAAGTTGGATTACTTTGAAACGTGTAGAAAATAAACCGCATTGCTATTATCCATGTCTAGTTGAGTCGTCATTTAGATCCTCACCAGCAGTGTACCATACTAGTTTTTCCTTTTTCTACCTGATATTACATTGATTATTTTAATCCGTGGTGCTGCAGCAGCAGGGATTTCTATGTTTCATGCCTTTTTAGTGCTGTGTAACCGAACTAGGTGAGCAGGACTGCTTTATTAACCTTAAGGCAATGTGCACACGTTTTCCCACTAAACACTAGTGTTTTACAAGCGTAATTAGCTTGCAGAATGCTAGCGTTTTCCAAGCGATCTGTAGCATCGCTTGGAAAACTGATTGACAGGTTGGTCACACATGTCAAACACAGTGTTTGACAAATGTGACCAACTTTTTACTATTAGTGCTGCCTATGCAACATCAATAGTAAAAGTTCTAATGTTAAAAATAATTTTAAAAATAGTGATATTCTCACCTTCCGGCGGCCCCCGCAGCACTCCCGCTCCTCGAGTTCTCAGTAATGTCTCGAGGCAATGACCCCAGATGACGTAGCATCACAGGTCATTGCTGCAAGGCATTACTGCGAACGGGAGCATCGCAAGGAGCAGGAAAGCTGAGCGGGACACCGGAAGGAGAGAAAATCAAGATTTTTTTATTTTAATTCTTTTTTTTTTTTTTACAGGTATATGGTTCCCAGGGCCTGGAGGAGCGTCTCCTATCCTCCACCTTGGGTACCAACCGCACATGATCCGCTTACTTCCCGCATGGTGGGCATAGCCACATGCAGAAAGTAAGCAGATCAATGCATTCCTATGTGTGCGGAATCCCCGCGATAACGCACAAAGAATGAACATGCTGCGTTTTTTTCCGGAATGAGATTCCACTGCGGAAAAAAACGCAACATGTGCACAAAAATTGCTGATTGCATTCTAATAATAGGATGCTTAATGTATGTGGGGTTTTTTAGTAGTTTTATCGCGTTTTTATAGCGAAAAACCGCAAAAGATTCTGAACGTGTGCACACAGCCTTACTGGTATCCAGATAAACCCCTTTTGTGCTATATTGTCCCCTACTTACTCCTCTACTTCTTTTGGCCTGTACCTGGCAGATAGGTGTCTGCTTAATTTTTGTTCTAATTGTATATGAATGTGCAGCAAGCTGTTCTTTCCTACACAGAAAGCCACTGCAAAAATAAAGAAACCATGTGGTGCATGTTTTTGTCCGTGGCCACTGTTGGGCATATACCTCCTGAACGTATGTGTATAACAGTGAACAGTGGCCATAAATACACGGTGCACCTTATCTAATATATACAAAATTCAGGTGCAAACTGTTTTTTTTCCTTTTGTCTATTTGCAGCAACAAAGTAGTGACGGGTAAAAATTACAATCTTGGGGTCTACTGACACATAGCGGCCATGATGCGGTTTTTCGCTCCACAAACTATTGCAAAATTGCAGCTGAAAGCAGCTAGCTCTGGAGCCTTGGCATTAAACCGCGACGGCGATCAAGATAATTAGGAAAAGACCACCAGGATATTTCCCCTGTGGCTACTAGTTCCTGTATAAAGTGAAGCCAGGAGACATCGCCTCCACATTCAGTCATGATGATCGGTCACGGTTTGGACTATGAGAGCAGTAGTTGCATCTTGAGCAGCATTATTAGAATTGGTCAGGAGTTTAAGCTTAGCCACCAATGACGCGTGTGCAGATTGCATCCTCTGAGGACAGGATATAAAACAGCCACTTCTAGTAATACATATCATAGTTCCAATGCCTCCCTATACCCTACATGCAAAAGATGCTTCTCTATAGACTTACACCCGATCCTCCCCGAGAGCCCAAGGCTTTCTGCTTGCTCGCGGCCTCTCTCTATTTCACCTGCTTTATTCTCAGAATATTTCTCCATCTAGAGTCCTGTAAAGCTCATCGTAGCAAATGCATGGACAGAAAACCAACAGGACGATGTGCTCGTACGTGAATCAATATCCTGCAAATTACCATATTGCCATTTATTCATTGCAAGACCTGTTGATCTATGATAGAGATCAGGATACATTTTTGCCACATTACTATTACTACTAGATGGTGGCCCGACTCTAACGTATCGGGTATTCTAGAATATGCATGTCCCCGTAGTATATTGCACAGCCCACGTAGTATATTGCCCAGCCACGTAGTATATTGCCCAGTCCACGTAATATATTGCAAAGCCCACGTAGTATATTGCCCAGCCCACGTAGTATATTGCCCAGCCACGTAGTATACTGCTCAGCCACGTAGTAAATTGCCCAATTAGGTAGTATATTGCCCAGTGACGTAGTATATTGCCCAGCGACGTAGTATATTGCCCAGCGACGTAGTATATTGCCCAGCGACGCAGTATATTGCCCAGCGACGTAGTATATTGCCCAGCGACGTAGTATATTGCCCAGCCACGTAGTAAATTGCCCAGTTAGGTAGTATATTGCCCAGCGACGTAGTATATTGCCCAGCCACGTAGTATATTGCCCAGCGACGTAGTATATTGCCCAGCGACGTAGTATATTGCCCAGCGACGTAGCATATTACCAAGCGACGTAGCATATTGCCCAGCGACGTAGCATATTGCCCAGCGACGTAGCATATTGCCCAGCGACGTAGCATATTGCCCAGCGACGTAGCATATTGCCCAGCGACGTAGCATATTGCCCAGCGACGTAGCATATTGCCCAGCGACGTAGCATATTGCCCAGCGACGTAGCATATTGCCCAGCGACGTAGCATATTGCCCAGCGACGTAGCATATTGCCCAGCGACGTAGCATATTGCCCAGCGACGTAGCATATTGCCCAGCGACGTAGCATATTGCCCAGCGACGTAGCATATTGCCCAGCGACGTAGCATATTGCCCAGCGACGTAGCATATTGCCCAGCGACGTAGCATATTGCCCAGCGACGTAGCATATTGCCCAGCGACGTAGCATATTGCCCAGCGACGTAGCATATTGCCCAGCGACGTAGCATATTGCCCAGCGACGTAGCATATTGCCCAGCGACGTAGTAGATTGCCCAGCGACGTAGTATATTGCCCAGCGACGTAGTATATTGCCCAGCGACGTAGTATATTGCCCAGCGACGTAGTATATTGCCCAGCGACGTAGTATATTGCCCAGCGACGTAGCATATTGCCCAGCGACGTAGCATATTGCCCAGCGACGTAGCATATTGCCCAGCGACGTAGCATATCATAGTTCCAATGCCTCCCTATACCCTACATGCAAAAGATGCTTCTCTATAGACTTACACCCGATCCTCCCCGAGAGCCCAAGGCTTTCTGCTTGCTCGCGGCCTCTCTCTATTTCACCTGCTTTATTCTTAGAATATTTCTCCATCTAGAGTCCTGTAAAGCTCATCGTAGCAAATGCATGGACAGAAAACCAACAGGACGATGTGCTCGTACGTGAATCAATATCCTGCAAATTACCATATTGCCATTTATTCATTGCAAGACCTGTTGATCTATGATAGAGATCAGGATACATTTTTGCCACATTACTATTACTACTAGATGGTGGCCCGACTCTAACGTATCAGGTATTCTAGAATATGCATGTCCCCGTAGTATATTGCACAGCCCACGTAGTATATTGCCCAGCCACGTAGTATATTGCCCAGTCCACGTAATATATTGCAAAGCCCACGTAGTATATTGCCCAGCCCACGTAGTATATTGCCCAGCCACGTAGTATACTGCTCAGCCACGTAGTAAATTGCCCAATTAGGTAGTATATTGCCCAGTGACGTAGTATATTGCCCAGCCACGTAGTATATTGCCCAGCGACGTAGTATATTGCCCAGCGACGTAGTATATTGCCCAGCGACGCAGTATATTGCCCAGCGACGCAGTATATTGCCCAGCGATGTAGTATATTGCCCAGCCACGTAGTAAATTGCCCAGTTAGGTAGTATATTGCTCAGCCACGTAGTATATTGCCCAGCCACGTAGTATATTGCCCAGCCACGTAGTATATTGCCCAGCGACGTAGCATATTGCCCAGCGACGTAGCATATTACCAAGCGACGTAGCATATTGCCCAGCGACGTAGCATATTGCCCAGCGACGTAGCATATTGCCCAGCGACGTAGCATATTGCCCAGCGACGTAGCATATTGCCCAGCGACGTAGCATATTGCCCAGCGACGTAGCATATTGCCCAGCGACGTAGCATATTGCCCAGCGACGTAGCATATTGCCCAGCGACGTAGCATATTGCCCAGCGACGTAGCATATTGCCCAGCGACGTAGCATATTGCCCAGCGACGTAGCATATTGCCCAGCGACGTAGCATATTGCCCAGCGACGTAGCATATTGCCCAGCGACGTAGCATATTGCCCAGCGACGTAGCATATTGCCCAGCGACGTAGCATATTGCCCAGCGACGTAGCATATTGCCCAGCGACGTAGCATATTGCCCAGCGACGTAGCATATTGCCCAGCGACGTAGTATATTGCCCAGCGACGTAGTATATTGCCCAGCGACGTAGTATATTGCCCAGCGACGTAGTATATTGCCCAGCGACATAGTATATTGCCCAGCGACGTAGTATATTGCCCAGCGACGTAGTATATTGCCCAGCGACGTAGTATATTGCCCAGCGACGTAGTATATTGCCCAGCGACGTAGTATATTGCCCAGCGACGTAGTATATTGCCCAGCGACGTAGTATATTGCCCAGCGACGTAGTATATTGCCCAGTGACGTAGTATATTGCCCAGCCACGTAGTATATTGCCCAGCGACGTAGTATATTGCCCAGTGACGTAGTATATTGCCCAGTGACGTAGTATATTGCCCAGTGACGTAGTATATTGCCCAGTGACGTAGTATATTGCCCAGTGACGTAGTATATTGCCCAGTGACGTAGTATATTGCCCAGTGACGTAGTATATTGCCCAGTGACGTAGTATATTGCCCAGTGACGTAGTATATTGCCCAGTGACGTAGTATATTGCCCAGCCACGTAGTATACAGCAGAGCCACGTAGTATATTGCACAGCGACGTAGTATACAGCACAGAGCCACGTAGTATATTGCCCAGCCACGTAGTATATTGGCCAGTCACGTAGTATATTGCCCAGCTACGTAGTATATTGCCCAGCCACGCATGTCACAGGTTAAAAAAATTAAAATAAGCATATACTCACCTTCCAGGGACACTTGTAGTCCTGTCGCCTCCTTCTCGCGCAGGACCTGTGATGACGTCGTGGTCACATGACCGTGACGTCATGGCAGGTCCTTCTCGCGCAGGTCCTGTGACGACGTCGCGGTCACATGACCGTGACGTCATGGAAGGTCCTTCTCGCAGACCATCCTTGGCACCGGAACCTGCCGCTTGCATGGACCGGTTCCCCGGAGCGTCGCGAGGAGCGGGAAAGGCGGCGGAAGGTGAGTATATAATGATTTTTTTTTTAATTATTATTATTTTTAACATTAGATGTTTTTACTATTGACGCCGAATAGGCAACATCAATAGTAAAAACTTGGTCACACAGGGTTAATAGCGGCGGTAACGGAGTGAGTTACCCGCGGCATAACACGGTCCGTTACTGCTGGCATTAACCCTGTGTGAGCGGTGACTGCGGGGAGTATGGAGCGGGCGCCGAGCACTGACTGCAGGAGAGTAGGGAGGGACTAATCGGACTGTGGCCGTCGCTGATTGGTCGCGGCAGCCATGACAGGCAGCTGGCGAGACCAATCAGCGACTTGGATTCCATGACAGACAGAGTCCGCGACCAATGAATATCCGTGACAGACAAAGACAGACAGAAGGACAGACAGACAGACGGAAGTGACCCTTAGACAATTATATAGTAGATGTTTTCATGATCGAGTTCAAAACGGAAATACAAAAAATAATAAATATACTAGGATAAGATAACATTTGCAAAGATTAGACCACAATCAACTGGAAAATAAGTGCTGTTCTTTATATTAATATTTAACCTTTTCATTGCCTCTATAAACCTTTTTACAAAAATCTACATGTGTGTGCTACATGCCTCTAATAGATATAAAGGGATACAACCTGACCTATACTAAGAATAACCATATGAAAAGGGGGAAGAGAAAAAGAATAGGTCACACATAGGGGATAACCTGAGGCAAGGAATCAGCATAAAATCTTGGTTTTATTTGACACAAAAAAACATGTACAAAACATTTAAAACACTAAAAGTAGTAACACATGTGACATGACATCTTATCTACGTCTCATAATAGAGCCCATCACCTGAAAAAAATCCCAAAAAATGTGTACAAACTAATGTATACAATCTTAGTATCTATATGAACAGCATTTCAAAAACCTGAACACCTATGTGCTAAATCACTTGTATAGTTTTGAGTCATAGAATTATTAGCCATTTGAATATTAGGTTGTGTTGTATTTGTATTTAACAAGCCAAAACAAAAACAGTGGGCACAATAATGAATGGACCCAACTGATACACACAGGATATAGAGAAAAATCCTACAAGCTTGCACAGAGCCCCGACTAAATATTCTTAACTCAAGGGCTATGTACATGGACCAACATAGACGGCCAAATGGCCAACCACAGATGCATACATATGGTTACAGAAAGAGGCTGTAAGCACCAACCATACCCAATAGCAAAAGGCGGTGCTGTAATTAAAGGATCACCCACAGGGAGTTAGGCCAGGTGGTGCCAAGACCCGAAGCGTGTCGCCACCCTTAGTGGCTTCGTCAGGGGTACCCTGGGCTAATGGCTAATAATTCTATGACTCAAAACTATACAAGTGATTTAGCACATAGGCTTTCAGGTTTTTGAAATGCTGTTCATACAGATACTAAGATTGTATACATTAGTTTGTACACATTTTTTGGGAGTTTTTTCAGATGGTGGCCTCTATTATGAGCCGTAGATAAGATGTCATGTCACATGTGTGACGACTTTTTGTGTTTTTAAAAGTTTTGTGCATGTTTTTTTGTGTCAAATAAAAACAAGATTTTTGCTGATTCCTTGCCCCGGGTGACCTACTATGTGTGACCTATTCCATTTCTCTTCCCCCTTTTCTACATGCCTCTTCAGTGACTACCGACTGGAATAACCACCCTGAAGGTTGTTTGTAGATTTAACTTACAAACAAGTTCATCCAGCGCAGCCTCCAATAATTAGTATCTAATACTATTTGATTTTCATCCATTGTTTTTTGTACTAAAACCAAGAAATGGATATAAATGATAAATAAAACTGAAATATCCCAATTATATTTCCAGTTATTAGGATAAGACTGGCATTGTGTGTCTTGGATCAATGACTTTGGTTAAAACAAGACCGTTAACTACTTAGACAAGAGAGGAAACCTAACGCTTAACTAGTCAATTTAACACACAACTCCTTCAGCAACTTTTAGCCCATGAGCACACTACATCTTTAATGCGCTGGCGCATCTACCAAAGTTTTCCCAGACAAGACGCTTTAGGAAAAAGCCACCGTCTTTTTCCTGAACTGCCTTTGCCATTGCTTTTGTGGTAGCCCTGCTGCTGCCGCCATCTTTTTCCATCACTCGGACAACCCCTTATCAGTATGTTTCCCCCCAGTAAAATAACTCTTCTACTCGCCTCCAGTGCCGTTCCAGAAGTGTTGACAATAGGTCACGTGATCCCTGTGGCCAATCAGTGCTGGCTTCACTCTCATTTCCCATGGACATACTTGACATCTGGAGGAAGTTAAAACTGCAGTAGTAATGATTGCGTGATATAATGTAACGAGAGCCAATTCAGACACAGCGGGAACAGTACCAGTATGTAGGTCATAGGAAACCGTACAAAATGATATGTGAGATTCAATGTCTTATTCCAGAGCTAGTCATGCTTTTCTCATATGTAAATGAGCTCTTAAGATCTATGGGCTGGACATAGATCCACTTGAGAATCTGCTTCCAGAGATTCTTTTATATGAAAGAGGGCATTACCAGTGTGAGACATGTAGATCAGGAGAGCAGACTGTCAGTTGCTACATGTCTCACACTGGTAACGTTCCTTTTATTTATAATAATCTCTGGGGGCAGATTCTCTGGAAGATCTATGTCCAGTCAGTAGATATATATAATTTATAGATTTCTAGATATATAGATTTATAAAAATAAATAAAAAGGATTTCTCAGGAATGACACATCAGATTCCAGATATCAAGGTATTATTTTACTAAACTTCCTCTGACCTACATGGCCATATAGGTGGCTACGAAGGGTAGACCCTACTGACAGATGCCCCATAATGTATTCTTATGGACTGTAACTATTACTAGCACCACGGTGACCCTACAAATATTCTCGACACAAATGTAAAAAACACAAAGTAACCGGCACCAGGCTCCACCACGCTGCTTATAGAGACCAGACTTGTTGCGGAGGATCTGGATCGTGCTAGTAGCAATCAACAGGCGGTGCTCCACTGAAAAAGGTGTATATATACAGTCCAATACAAAAAGAAAGAAAAAAGTGGCACTCACCCAGGTTTTGCTAAATAGTGGTTTGTCCTTTTATTGAAGTTTCACAACGTGACAACCTTTACATGGAGAGGCGGCAGGTGGGAGACAGGGTGCGGGGAGTGAGGAGAGGACTACGGCCGTTTCGCGCTTGTGCGCTTCCACGGGTCCAGGTGCACAATTACAATCGTCATTTCCTTTATAGGGGAGTAGACTTAGTGACATAAGTGAAGGTGAAAATAAAAACATAAGCAATTGTGCAATTCTTGACTCTAAACAGTATTACTCTGGGCTAGGACTTTAATTACATCACATATTATACATTACTTTCATAATTTCGCAATTCAAAGAAAAAACGCCATGTCCAATTTGTCATTAAGACCTATCGGCCCTTGTGCATTGGTTTCAATAATCCACCTCGCCTCGCGTTGAAGTAATAATTTGTTATGGTCACCACCTTGAGGAGGATATTTTACTACTTCCAAACCTGCAAACCGCAATAGGTCAGGATTTGAATTATGCGCATCCCGCATGTGCTTAATTAAACGGGGGCAGCCTTTACCGGTGGAGATTGAATGATGGTGTTCTCTGAATCTATGGACAAGAGGGCGAATAGTTTTGCCGATATAGAAGAATAGGCATGGACAAAAAATAATATAAACTACAAATTTAGTTTTGCACGTGATGAAATGATGGACTGTATGATTAATCCCTCCAATGCGTATAGGGTTATCTAGAAATCTAAGATGGCAAAAATTACAGTTTCCACACTTGTGGTTTCCCTGTGGTGTAAATTCCTTTAACCAATTGTTTCTACCGGGCAGGAGACGTTTTTGTACTAACAGATCACCTAAGTTTTTGGTGCGCTTATATGCGAATCGTGGGTGGCATGTGGTAATTTCTGCCAGGTCTCTGTCGCGTTGAAGCACATGCCAATTTTTATTAATGGCCGAGTGAATTTCTCTGTCCACAGGACTATGTGTAAAAGTAAATACAAATTTTTGAAAATCATTTTTTAGGGGGAGAGACTGCTTTTCCTTCTTACGATCTTTCAAAAGATCCTTCTGTTTGAGCTTTCTTACTCTCTTTTCCGCTGTTATTAAGACGTTGGAGGGATATTTTCTTTTTAAGAAATTGGTTTTTAGATCGGATATTTGCTCATTAAATACTGCATCATTATTATTAAGTTTTCTATATCGCACCATCTGGCTATATGGAATACTTCTCTTTGTATGAGTCGGATGTGCGCTGTTAAAGTGCAGTAAACTGTTGGTCGCCGTTGATTTTTTGTATACCCGTGTATTCAATTTACCCTCTATAGTCCAATATAACCTTATTTCTTTTTCAGCTAGAGATTGAATTTTCATTTCCAGAGTTTTTGTACTGATTAAAGTCAATTCCTCTTTATGGTTGCAATCCATAAAGAATTCCTCCGCACCCTCTCTACCCGCCAGTAAACCAGACTCCATTAGCACACCAGAATCCGCATCCATTGTGTTTTCCTGAACAAAGTCCATGTCTATACGGGATTACAAAACCCGATCTCGTGGTTTCTCGCCTGTGCTCGGTTTTTTAGAACAATCTCGACACAAATGTAAAAAACACAAAGTAACCGGCACCAGGCTCCACCACGCTGCTTATAGAGACCAGACTTGTTGCGGAGGATCTGGATCGTGCTAGTAGCAATCAACAGGCGGTGCTCCACTGAAAAAGGTGTATATATACAGTCCCGACTTTTTCTTTAGTATCTATTGATATTGTCAGTCTGTATACAAGAATACCACAGGCCAAGGGCATAGAGGCAATACGTACCATTTTGACCCATACAGATAAAGATCAGGACTTTATATCATTTATCATAGAAAGTCTAGAATTTGTACTCATGAACAATGCATTTAAATTTATGGATAAGTGTTTTTTGCAATGCACAGGCACTGCAATGGGTACGCCCGTTGCATGTGTCTTTGCTAATCTGTTCCTAGCCGCTTTTGAGGAGAAATTTATAACGTCGGTAACAAATCCCTTTTTAAAACATGTGCGTACGTATTTGAGATTCGCGGACAACATTTTTATAATTTGGGATGGTCCCAGAGAAGTCTTTGATTCCTTCGTGATCTATCTCAACAATGTGAATGACGAGAATATGCAGTTCACTGCCTGTTATGGAGGTGATACTCTTGATTTTCTTGATGTAAAAATTGATATTAAAGAGGGTAAATTGAATACACGGGTATACAAAAAATCAACGGCGACCAACAGTTTACTGCACTTTAACAGCGCACATCCGACTCATACAAAGAGAAGTATTCCATATAGCCAGATGGTGCGATATAGAAAACTTAATAATAATGATGCAGTATTTAATGAGCAAATATCCGATCTAAAAACCAATTTCTTAAAAAGAAAATATCCCTCCAACGTCTTAATAACAGCGGAAAAGAGAGTAAGAAAGCTCAAACAGAAGGATCTTTTGAAAGATCGTAAGAAGGAAAAGCAGTCTCTCCCCCTAAAAAATGATTTTCAAAAATTTGTATTTACTTTTACACATAGTCCTGTGGACAGAGAAATTCACTCGGCCATTAATAAAAATTGGCATGTGCTTCAACGCGACAGAGACCTGGCAGAAATTACCACATGCCACCCACGATTCGCATATAAGCGCACCAAAAACTTAGGTGATCTGTTAGTACAAAAACGTCTCCTGCCCGGTAGAAACAATTGGTTAAAGGAATTTACACCACAGGGAAACCACAAGTGTGGAAACTGTAATTTTTGCCATCTTAGATTTCTAGATAACCCTATACGCATTGGAGGGATTAATCATACAGTCCATCATTTCATCACGTGCAAAACTAAATTTGTAGTTTATATTATTTTTTGTCCATGCCTATTCTTCTATATCGGCAAAACTATTCGCCCTCTTGTCCATAGATTCAGAGAACACCATCATTCAATCTCCACCGGTAAAGGCTGCCCCCGTTTAATTAAGCACATGCGGGATGCGCATAATTCAAATCCTGACCTATTGCGGTTTGCAGGTTTGGAAGTAGTAAAATATCCTCCTCAAGGTGGTGACCATAACAAATTATTACTTCAACGCGAGGCGAGGTGGATTATTGAAACCAATGCACAAGGGCCGATAGGTCTTAATGACAAATTGGACATGGCGTTTTTTCTTTGAATTGCGAAATTATGAAAGTAATGTATAATATGTGATGTAATTAAAGTCCTAGCCCAGAGTAATACTGTTTAGAGTCAAGAATTGCACAATTGCTTATGTTTTTATTTTCACCTTCACTTATGTCACTAAGTCTACTCCCCTATAAAGGAAATGACGATTGTAATTGTGCACCTGGACCCGTGGAAGCGCACAAGCGCGAAACGGCCGTAGTCCTCTCCTCACTCCCCGCACCCTGTCTCCCACCTGCCGCCTCTCCATGTAAAGGTTGTCACGTTGTGAAACTTCAATAAAAGGACAAACCACTATTTAGCAAAACCTGGGTGAGTGCCACTTTTTTCTTTCTTTTTGTATTGGACTACAAATATTCTGCTGATGCCTTTAGGCTTATGGGATGTTAAACATTACAGGCAGAGTCACTCAGATATGGAAATCACAGAGGTGGAGAGAAATGGCCTTGGTGTTCGAAAAAGCCCAGCAGTTCTTTCTTTTTGTTTGCACTGGGGCTGTCCCGGAGATGGAGGCCCCACCAACAGTAACTGATGGCTTAATAAGTATAGGATAACAATGTACAATACTGGAAAGGATAAAAAGTCAGCAAATCCTCGGCATATCCTAGGAAGATTATTCACCATCGTCCAATAATATCTATGCACTTATAAGGTGTCTGTACGCCAGATATCCCCCCAGCATGCTTCAATATCCAGACCAGAAAGACGCCTGGACTGGCCCGCTCTGTTCTTTGTAGGCTTTTTTTTTCTCAGGATGTGGGAATGGAAAGTTTCTGCTCCCGGTGAACTGTTTAACACTGAGTGTGCCTGTTTGGACCTCAGCAAATAAGGTCTTTGTTGCAGCTGGATCAGACAAAGAAACAAGCCATGGTAGAAGGTTTATATGAAATATATATCTATGTGACGAATCTGTAGGTCTCCCTATATCGGTATAGCAGAAACCCCAGAAACTGCAAACAAAAGGAGCTGACCGTATCTTGCAACATGATCCCATGCAAATACTATACAAATATTCCACTTCTACATCTTCTGAACACTGGACCTTGCAATGTATAAAAGGAGAACAGTCGCAGAGCTCCATTCACCGACATGGTACCCGCAATCCTTTGCACACATTATGGGCAATTTCATACAAGAAATGGCTGTCTGTGGTTGCAAAATGATAGTGGAAACATGACGTGCACAAGGAGCAGACAAGCTTCATGTAGATGCAGCCTCCAGTGCTAACTATGGAGTAACCTTGCCGCCAGATGTGTCTCAATACAGTCTGCAAGTAAAAATCTGGGGATAGTTCTGCGTGATTGCATGCTTGATACATACACTGACTATGCTGTGTGTTCGTTAGGTGCATGGAAAAAAAAAAAATACAGCACAACCATGCAACCAGTATACCCTAAATCTCAGCCTAGGAATCAAGCGTAAATCACAGAAAAAATGGCCTTAATAGTTACGGTAAATCTCAAGATTTGCAAATGAAGTCAGAAGTACATACCCATAGGATGAAGGCATCAAAGAGGTCCTGTCCCCAGGTCAATAGTGGCCAGTGCTCGTATTCTATTCCCCTTTTTTGCTCTGGTGACAGATCATCATGAACCCTTTGAAACAATTTTTTTAATTTTACATTTGCATTTATTTTTCCCCATTTTTTCAGATCCAGAACTCTTATTTTTCTGTTGACCTAGCCATATGTACCACGTTTGTAAAACAGTGGGGTGAAATGGTAGAAAAAAATGAATCCCCCCCATTGTATTTTAGGTTTTGTTTTCAGTGTTCATTGCATTATAAAAAAATGACCTGACAGCATGATTCTCCATATCAGTGCAATTACGGCAATACTAAACTTGCACAGATTTCTCTTTCAAATTAGTGGGGGGAAATTTTTTGTTTGTTTGTTTTTTAAACCCAGGAATGTTTAATTTTTCCATTAATGGAGCTGTGTGAAGACTTGTTTAATGTATAGCAAGCTTATCAGACTCATTTAAAACGCTTTTATCCGATCAACAGATTTAAGGTATACAAACTTTAGTTTTAGCGTTGAGTGAGCAAGGTCTGCAGAGAAAACTCACACTGCTGTCTATCTGATATAATACTGGATAGAAGAGAAACTTGGCACTCAAATGGAAGGGTAGCTTGAAAAAGCATTCATTTATTGTGCCTCCAACAGGAAAAAAAACTGAACGTTTTCGGTCCACATCCGGACCTTCATCAGAACAAATTACTTGTCTAGTAGATAATGTTATTATCCTGCCGTTTGCAGATCCACAAAACATTTCAAAATGCCTGAATGCCGCAGTGAGACCTGTGTGTGTCAGCGCACGGGGATATGCGACCGGGGTCGCGGAGATGATCTAATACTGGAGACACCAGGGGTGCTGAGGTAAGAAGAGGCTGCTCACACTGCTGTGCACCTTGTCTATCTGATCTAATATTGGAGGTGGGTGCTGAGGTAAGAAGAGGCTGCTCACACTGCTACCCACCATGTCTATCTGATCTAATACTGGAGGTGGGTGCTGAGGTAAGAAGGGGCTGCTCACACTGCTGTGCACCTTGTCTATCTGATCTAATATTGGAGGTGGGTGCTGAGGTAAGAAGAGGCTGCTCACACTGCTACCCACCATGTCTATCTGATCTAATACTGGAGGTGGGTGCTGAGGTAAGAAGAGGCTGCTCACACTGCTACCCACCATGTCTGTGATCTAATACTGGAGGTACCAGAGATGATGAGGAAAAAAAAGAGGCTGCTCACACTGCTGTCCATCCCATCTATCTGATCTAAAGAAAAAAAAAAAAGGATTTATCAAAGGTGCCAACGTAAAAGATACCAAGGGTTTCAAAGTAAGAATAGATTGCTCACACTGCTGTCCACGCTATCAGATCCAGTACTAGCGATGCCAAGGGCATTGAGGTAAGAAGAGACTTCTCACACTGCTGTCCAGCGATATCAGCAGTAAGGCAAGAAAAAGCTCCTCAAACAGCTGTCAACCATGTCTATCTGATCTAATACTGGAGACACCTGCTGTGATGACGTAAGAAGAGGCCGCTCACATTGCCATCCATCCTATCTATCTGATCTAAAAAAAAAATGGATATATCAAAGGTGCTGAAGTCATTCACACTGTTGTCCACTCTATCTATCTGATCCAGTACTGGAGATACCAAGGGTTTCAAGGTAAGAAGAGGTCTGCTTATGCTGCTGTCTACCCTGTCTAGCTGATCTGATACTGGAGATTACCTACGGTGCCCGAAGGTAAAAAAAAAAAAATAAATAAATAAAATTTTTAAAAAAATGCTGCTAGCACAGCTGTCTACCATGTCATGTGATCTAATACTGGATATATCAGGAGTGCTGACGTAAAAAGAGGTCACTCACACTGTTGTCCACCATATCAGATCCAAAATGCAAGATAACAAGGGTGTTGAGGTAAGAAGAGACTGCACACACTG
Organism: Ranitomeya variabilis; assembly: GCF_051348905.1. NCBI lineage: Eukaryota > Metazoa > Chordata > Amphibia > Anura > Dendrobatidae > Ranitomeya > Ranitomeya variabilis. The sequence continues at coordinate 636,861,217 of NC_135232.1, forward strand.
CTGTCCAACCTATCTATATGATCTAACACTGGAGACACCAGTAGTGCTGAGGTAAGAGGCTGCTCACAATGCTGTCCACCCTGTCTTCCTGGTAAGAAAGACAGACACCAAAAAGTCATTCACCCCATTTAAGTTGTATTCCTAGTGCCATTGGTGTCCACTATGTGATTGAATCCGGCCCTATTATGATGCGAAACATTGAAAATGAAAATCATATTCATCAACTAAGTCTCAATAGTTAAAAATAATTTAAAGGGAACCTGTCACCCCCAAAATCGATGGTGAGGTAAGCTCACCGTCATCAGGGGCTTATCTACACATTCTGGAATGCTGTTGATAAGCCCCCGATGTTACCTAAGGCTACGTTCACATTTGCGTTCGGCGCCGCAGCGTCGGGTTCTGCAGCGTCGCCGCATGCATCATGCACCCCTATATTTAACATGGGGGCGCATGGACATGCGTTGCATTTGCGTTTTGTGACGCATGCGTTGCTGTGGTGCATGCGTCAGGGCGCACAGGACGCAGCAAGTTGCAGTTTTTTCTGCGCCCAAAACCATGCAAAAGTGGACGCATGTGTCAAAAAACGCTGCATTGTGCATGCGTTCACATTTGCGTTGTGCGTTGCGTCGCCGATGCTGCGGCGCACAACGCAAATGTGAACGTAGCCTTAAAGAGGAGAAAAAGACGTTAGATTATACTCACCCAGGGGCGGTCCCGTTGGGGTCCGGGTCCGATGGGTGTCTCAGGTCCGGTCTGGCGCCTCCCATCTTCATTCCATGACATCCTCTTCTGGTCTTCACACTGCTGCTCCGGCGCAGACGTACTATGTCTGCCCTGTTGAGGGCAGAGAAAAGTACTGCAGTGCGCAGGCGCCGGGACAGTTTAGAGAAGCCCAGCACCTGTGCACTGCAGTACTTTGCTCTGCCCTCAACAGGGCAGACAAAGTACGCCTGCGCCGCAGTGTGAAGACCAGAAGAGGACGTCATGGAATGAAGATGGGAGGCTCTGGACCGGACCTGAGACACCCATCGGACCCGGACCGCAACGGGACCGCCCCTGGGTGAGTATAATCTAACGTCTTTCTCTCCTGTTTCAGGTAACATCGGGGGCTTATCTACAGCATTACAGAATGCCGTAGATAAGCCCCAGATGACGGCGAGCTTACCTCACCATCGATTTTGGTGGTGACAGGTTCCCTTTAAAGTGGTTGACAGGGATATTGCTGTGCTGCTGGTCTGACCGATGCGCTCGCCTTAGCTACTGGCAAATGTAGTTTTGTCTCTACAGCATGGAAAAAACGCAGGGGGCGGTAGGTTGTCTGCAAGAAGGAGCTCCTTACCTAGGCTACCCAGACAACAGGGTGGCCAGTAACTTAGGCAATGAGCTGTACACTATAAAATGTACACCAATTTAAGAACTTGAAACATTCATAATTACTGCTGCAGCCAATAACAGGCTGACCGTTGAGGCCAGCAATGTGCTGCAGCATTCACATAGCTGGAGTCACAGGGAATATAAAAATGATTTCTAGCTTTTTTTTGTTGTTTTATCTCAATTTTAAGAGTTTGTAAAATCCCATACGATCCCTTTAACTTTTTTTTTCTTTGCACCAAGTTCTTTTAATCAGAATTGTCCACATACTTCACTAACAAAAGAAAAGAAAGCAAATCAGGAAGTCTACAAAATCCCAGGGACAATTCGCAAAACTCTTCTCCTGCAACAGTCGCTGCTGGGAAGTTCATGGAATAATATTAAACTAGCAGGTTTATAGTGATCGCTGCTAGAAAGGGAGCAGATTTATGCAAGGGAGGGAGAGGAAAATGAGAAACCGGTCAGGGAAAGATACTGTCTACGTGGAAAGAAGAGGCAAGAAGCCAAAGCTGGGGAAAGCAGGGGGAGCACAAGAGCTGTACGCTCAGCATCAAACTCAATGATACACAGTTCTCCGTCTACCCTCGGAGGACCTTCATACTCTCACAATGATATGAACAGATATCTCGGGACCGCCGCTCCTCCACGCTTTTTGTTTGGGGGGTGCTTTCCATTGTGCAAAATAAGAACCATAGTTACCGTATATCTTTCCACTATACTACAAAGATTTAAACAAATCATGTCCAAAAGAAATCCTTCCAGGTAATGCAATGCCATTCCCAACTTCACGATATAAAAAAAAAACAAAAAACTAAAGTTTTATAACCAAAAATACTAAACGCAGGAGAAGTGATATATTGTGGCATAAAGCACGGAAAAACCAACACTTTGAATTCTGCAGTCAGCAAGCAGGTTCGGCAGCACATTCCACCCCAATGCACCCAAGCCCTGCGGCAGGAAAAGGATTAAATGCCCACGGAGGAGGGGAGGGGTGTAAAATGAGCCAGCTTCCACCACTCCAAAGTTCCCGGAGATTTGGGAGGAGGGGCGCATCTGGAAGTAGTGACTGAACACAAGGAAAGGAATTCTAAGGAAAATCTGTACTACCCAAAACAAAAACAAGGTGATAAAAGTGTGACAAGTCTAAGGCTACATTCACACGTTGCTTTTTTGGCTGCTTTTTTTGTGCAAATTTTAAGCTGTGTTTTACAGTACCAATACCAAGAGACAAATGTACATGATAAAAAAGCAACACAAAATGCAGTAAAACCTGCTTTTTGCAAGCAGCTTCTTTACTGCCAAAAGAGCAGGTTTTGTCTTCAGAAAAAGTCGGGTCCATGGTAAATGTTACACTCATTAGATGGGGGGTACGCACATGTAAGCTACCACCCTGGTCCACCAGATCAATGCTGCTCCATACAATAAATTACCACTATCTGAATGGCTCACGTCTACATTAATACGCAACAAAAATTCCCTAAAATACTGACTGGTGCCTGAAAAGAGGAAGGCGATCCATTACCAAGGTCACTGGTCTGACAGGGGACATCCGAGACACTTATGTCATATACAAATTATTACTACCTAGAGCAACAAAGAGGGGTCAGGGGCCCACATTCTCTAAAAATGTATGGGGGTCACATAACTGTTTTCTTTGTTGTTTAAACTACCTGCAAACAGCCAGACACAGGCAGCACTTCTGTGCCCATGTGTGGTGCCGCACAGAATGGCATAGTGGGTCACAGGTTGTGCACCCCTGCACTAGACCGTGTCATATTCACATGAAGCATCTTTGCAGCTTTTGTGGAGTGCTGGATGTTCCCCCAATTTATTACAAAACAGAGGGCAGAAAAAAATTAAAAATTAGCACATTTGGACAGGGAATAACTATCTACGGTAATCCCTGAAGAGCCAGTGTGAATGGAGCGGAGAGCGATCATACGCACTGGAATTCATTCTTAATGGGGGCACAGGACAATGCCGAGTGCTGTACTTGTTCTCCAGCACTCCCACTAGAAAGAATGGAGCAGCAATGCACATCAACCACCACTCCATTCAGCCCAAGGTTCTCAGGATTGCTGGGGGCCACATTGGTCAGATCACCATCAATCGGACAGTTATCCCCTATACTATGGATAGAAAATAACTTTCAAACTTGAGAAAACCCACTCAAAAAGGAATCTTTCACCAGGTTTTTGCTATGAAATCTGGTAACTGCATAATGTAGGGGCAGAGACCAGAGATGAGTCGCTTACTGAGCTGCTTGCTGTAACTTATCTGCTGAGTATCTTGCAGTTCTCTGAATGTGGAGCTGTGTACAACCCCGCCCACACCACTGATTGGTCTCTTTATGAGAAAGCTGCCAATCAGTGGTGGGGGTGGGGTTGGACTACATGGCAGCAGGTTTACTAGTCCTCTAGTGATCAAATCAAAGTTTTATCAGCAGGAGATTATCAAAACTACACTAAGCAGCCCAGAAAGTGACACATTACTGGAATCAAGGTCTCTGATTATGCTGCCCTCAGATTAGGTGGCAAAACCCTGGACAGACTCCTTTTAAAAAAAAAAAAAATCTTTGAAATTGGAAGCATTGCTAATTCAGCTATACTGTACATCTTAGATGAAGCTTCACTTGTAGGTAGCTTTATGAGCCATCTACAAAGTAATGATTCTGAAAACCCAGCTGTACATAAGCTTTATTCCTGAGCACAAGTGAAGCAGTTTTTCAATCCAAGAGGATGGAAAAATTCAGAACGATTGCCAAGCAGGCGGTCACTTATAATGGTTCCTGCAGTCCAGGTGTAGAGCAGAGAATACAGTTCTTTACATGTACTACAGTGTTAAAGGAGAACTCCCGGAAGCGCAAAACCATGCCGCCACCAATGTCTATTACTTGCTGTCCTGGGGTATCCCGCACCACTAACTTTATTAGGATCATTTTCTTTTTACACTCTCTGTTAAAAACACACAGCAAACTGCAGTATTTTCACACCATTTATTTTTAGTTAAAAAGTAGTAGCAAATTATTGAAACATTTACCCTTTTACACATTGGGGGAGCTTTACTAAGGCTTCTTTCACACTTCAGTTGTTTGGCGTCAGTCTGCTCCGACATTGTGACGGATCCGTCAAAATTGTTGAGAAAACGGTTCTAACGGATCCGTTTTTTTGACGGATCAGTTACACTGATGCGTCAAAAAAACGGATCCGTTAGAACCGTTGCGACCGTTTTTTTTACATCCGTTGGAACCGTTTTTTTTGACGGATCAGTTTTAAAAACCGAGGATCTCAATGTGATTGGCTAATACAAAGTACTGGGAAATGTGACTGGCTACTGGAAACTACTGGGAAACTATATATACAGTGTATTTACACCACATCTTTGAAAGGTTGTAGAGAAAGTGGCAGAGATGGAAGGAGTACTGGCGAATATTGTGAAGATATGTGCGGATTTCACTTTTGAGGCTAATTGGTCTGTCTTGCTGGCTGCTGGCAGGGTCTGTCTTGCTGGCTGGCACTGTGTTCTCTCTGCTTCTTCTCTGCTTGATGGCACATTGAGGAATGAAGCTCACCTGTCCTGTTTATATAGTTTTGGGGTTGTCTGGGAAAAGTATCTACTTTTTGGAGTATGCTCAATTGAAAAAGCAGATTGGGGCGAAGGATCCGCCAAATGACGGATCGCGACGGATCCGTCGCCCGTAGGCGCCCATTCTAGGAAATGGAGGACGCAACGGATCCGTCGCGAACCGCCATTTCGGCGCTGACAAAAAACGTTGCAATGTCCGTCAATGTCTAGACACTTGTCCGCCAAATTTCGACGGATCCGTCACATGGCGGATGGAACGGACGACCATCCGCCACAATCCGTCACTAATGCAAGTCTATGGGAAAATAGCGGATCCGCCCCAAAAAAATGGTGGATCCGCTATTTGACGAAAATGGCGGATTCAAACTGACGCCAAAAGACTGAAGTGTTTAAGAGGCCTAAGCTAACTGAACCAGAATCCTGCCTCTATTTACATCAAAAACTGATTTATATGCTTGCAGCACACATTTATTTTGTGTTTTAGACACATTTGATGCATTTTTTTTTTTCAAAATGCGACATTACTCAAAGATACGTTTTTTCCCTCTAGGCTTTCCTCGGATGCTATCAAAATTTTAAAAAACTTAAAAAAAATAAGCAAAAATGTTCTAAAGTAAAAAATTCCTCCAAAAAGCATTGCTGTGTACAAAGAACTTCTAGAATGCACTGGTAGAGATCACATCAGCCTGTAAATTTTATTCTCCAAGCTCATGTCACAAGGAACTAAATGGAGCTGCGTATTGTAAAAAAAAAAAAAAAAAGAAAAAAAAAGTGCTACATATTCCAGAAAAAAAGGAAACTAATTTGCTACAAAACAAGGTCCAAGCACAGTGAAGGAGGGGATAAGAAATTCTAGTAATGGCTTCAACGGAAAACGACACAAAAAATTAGACATCACCATAGGAGACAAGGTTTCTCTCATCTCCGGAGGAGACACCACGAAACTCTAAGGCCGGCGTCACACTTGAGAGAAATATGGACGAGTGAGAGGCGAAATAACAGCGCATTGCACACGGCACAATGTTTCTTTATGGGGCAGCTTCCATCAGCCGTATATTTCTCGGCCTTATTTTACGGGCTGAGAAAATCGCAGCATGCTGTGTTTGTCAGCGTATTCCTCCAAAAATATGCCAATGCAAGTCTATAGGGGCGAGAAAAATACAGATTACGCACGGACCACACGTCTGACTTGTGAGAAATACGCAGCGGTGTTCTATAGAAATCCGGTAATTCAGTGCGGTGTACAGTAAAATCACACTGACAGGTTAGAATAGAATAGATAAAATAAATGTCTACACATAGTATAGAAAAATATTTAGAATTGAGAGTCCTCAGTGGTTGATACCTTTTAATGGCTAACTGAAAAGATGGTAACAAATTGCAAGCTTTCGAGACTACACAGGTCTCTTCATCAGGCATAGACTAAAAGAAATTCTGGAGAATCACATATTTATGCACAAAACATCACAGAAAAAAAAAAAAAACATGGATCAGATAGGTGACATGAAGCAGAATTACCATGGGTGATAAACAGTTATGTCCATAAATATTGGGCCAGTTCTTAGATAGGGAATGTTTTATTGTCCTCTGATTGGGGTCTGGTTCTGTTGTGATGACCCTACAATGTCTGAAGGGCAAATTCCTTAGTTGATGTAAAAAGACATAAATCCATGTGACACATTCATTCCTGCACTAAGTGTCAAAGGTCATTATCAGCTTATATTCACAGACTTCTCTCTCTGAGATTTGAAGTTACCTTTTAATACAAGTAATTTCATGTCCTTAATGTTATGATCAGGGAGACAAAAATGTTTGGCCACAGGTAGACCCATTCTTTTTTCTCTTATTGTATGGCGGTGAGAATTCATCCTTGTCCTCAGTTTTTGCCATCTCCCCCACATACAGACCCCCAGTTGGACATTTAGTACAAATAATTAGGTACACCACATTAGATGTGATGCAGCTGAAGGTACCTGGGATCTTGTAGTCCTGATGTGAGTTGGGGATCTTTATCTTGTCCGTGGTCATTATAAATGGACAGATTTTACATTTTTTCTGATTGCAAGGAAAGGTACCTGCAGCTGTTGGAGAGGACAGAGAGCTTTTGACAATGATGCTTCTTAGATTTGGGGGCTGTCTAAAACACAGTAGTGGGGGGTCTGGGAAAATGGATCGTAAGCGGGCATCTTTTTGTAGTAAAGGTTGTAATTTCCGTGCAGCTCCCCTTAGCGCCTCCAGATTTGGACTGTAGGTGACTACTAGAGGTACCCGGTTATTTTCTTCTTTAGCTTTGTAATGTAGCAGGTGATTCCTTGATATTCTGGTGGCTCTTGTAATCTGGTTTTCAATTGTTCTTGGATGGTAGCCCTGATTCAAAAAGGTCTTTCTGAGGCGACCAAGGTGTTTATCCCTATCCACTGGGTTGGAACATATACCATTGTATCTGATGGCTTGGCTGTAGACAATAGAGTTTTTTATGTGTTTTGGAATTGCTATTTTACCTTGCTATTGTAAGGTGACATTAAGCCTGGAAAAACTCCTTAATTCCATATGACGTACTATCCCGTCGAGGTGACCTGGGACTTAATTCCCAGTGACGGGATAGTACGTCATATTCGATCGGCCCGTGAGCGCGGCCGATCGCGGCCGGGTGTCAGCTGACTATCGCAGCTGACATCCGGCACTATGTGCCAGGAGCGATCACGGACCGCTCCTGGCACATTAACCCCCGGCACACTGCGATCAAACATGATCGTAGTGTTCTGGTGGTATAGGGAAGCATCGCGCAGGGAGGGGGCTCCCTGCGTGCTTCCCTGAGACCCTTGGAGCAACGCGATGTGATCGCGTTGCTCCGAGGGTCTCCTACCTCCTCCTCCCTGCAGGCTCCGGATCCAATATGGCCGCGGGGCTGCTTCCGGGTCCTGCAGGGAGGTGGCTTGCAAGCGCCTGCTCAAAGCAAGCGCTTGCAAGCGTCCCTGCAGTGCCTGTGTAATCGCTGATCTGACACAGTACACTGCAAAGCGTCAGATCAGCGATCTGACCCTATAACATGGTGCCCCCCCAGGGGCAATGTTATAAAGTAAAAAATATATATTCACACATGTAAAAAAAAAAAAAAATCCTAAATAAAGAAAAAAAAATATTGTTCCCATAAATACATTTCTTTATCTTAAAAAAAAAAAAAAACAATAAAAGTACACATATTTAGTATCGCCGCGTCCGTAACGACCCGACCTATAAAACTGTCCCACTAGTTAACCCCTTCAGTGATCACCATAAAAAAAAAAAAAAAGGCAAAAAACAACGCTTTATTATCATACCGCCTAACAAAAAGTGGAATAACACAACCAAAAAGATGGATATAAATAACCATGGCATGGTACCGCTGAAAACGTCATCTTGTCCCGCAAAAAAGGAGCCGCCATACAGCATCATCAGCGAATAGTTATAGTCCTCAGAATAAAGCGATGCAAAAATAATTTTTTCTATAAAATAGTTTTTATCGTATAAAAGCGCCAAACATAAAAAATGATATAAATGAGGTATAGCTGTAATCGTACTGACCCGAAGAATAAAACTGCTTTATCAATTTTACCAAACGTGGAACAGTATAAACGCCCCTCCCAAAAGAAATTCATGAATAGCTGGTTTTTGGTCATTCTGCCTCACAAAAATAGGAATAAAAAGCAATCAAAAAATGTCACATGCCCGAAAATATTACCAATAAAAACGTCAACTCGTCCCGCAAAAAAAAACAAGACCTCATATGACTCAGTGGACCAAAATATTGAAAAATTATAGCTCCCAAAATGTGGAGACGCAAAAAGTAAATCAAACCCCCCTTCATGACCCCCTTAGTTAGGGAAAAATAATAAAATTAAAAAATGTATTTATTTCCATTTTCCCATTAGGGCTAGGGTTGGGGCTAGGGTTTGAGCTAGGGTTGGGGCTAGGGCTACAGTTAGGGTTGGGGCTAAAGTTAAGGTTAGGGTTGGGGCTAAAGTTAGGATTACATTTACGGTTCGGAATAGGGGTGTGTTGGAGTTAGGGGTGTGGTTAGGGTTTGGATTAGGGGTCTGTTGGGGTAAGGGGTGTGTTGGTGTTAGGGGTGTGGTTGGGCTTAGGGGCATGTTCGGGTTAGGGGTGTGGTTAGGGTTATGTGTAGAGTTGGGATTAGGGTTAGGGGTGTGTTTGAGTTAGGGTTTCAGTTAGAATTGGGGGCTTCCACTGTTTAGGCACATCACTTTGTCTGCCCTGTTGAGGCAATAGGGCAGACAAAGTACGCCTGCGCTGGAGCTGCAGCGTGAATACAAGAGGACGTCATCGTAAGAAGATGGGAGGCCCCGAACCGCGACGCCTATCGGACCAGAACCGGACCGGGACCACCCCTGGGTGAGTAGAATCTAACTAGTGATGAGCGAATATACTCGTTACTCGAGATTTCCCGAGCACGCTCGGGTGACCTTCGAGTATTTTTTAGTGTACAAACTGTAAAGCGCTGCGTAATATGTTAGCGCTATATAAAAATAAAGATTATTATTATTATTAGTGTACGGAGATTTAGTTTTCATCACCTCAGCTGCATGATTTACATCTGTTAGCCAGCATAAGAACATGTGGGGATTCCCTAGCAACCAGGCAACCCCCACATGTACTGGCTAAGAGATGTAAATCATTCAGCTGCGGCGATGAAAACTAAATCTCTGAGCACTAAAAAATACTCAGAGGACACCCGAGCGTGCTCGGGAAATCTCGAGTAACGAGTATATTTGCTCATCACTAAATCTAACCTCTTTTTCTCATCTTTCAGGATACATCGGGGGTTTATCTACAGCATTACAGAATGCTGTAGATAAGCCCCTGATGCTGGTGGGCTTAGCTCACCTTCGATTTTGGGGGTGACAGGTTCCCTTTAAAACCAATTGACGTCATTGGAAATCTGATGCGGTTACAAAGGTACAAAAAACTGAACATACTGTATGAAGAGCAAGCCTTTGTGTTCATTCTGTTGAGCATTTAGGTAGCACTTTTTCAGTCGGTTTTCAAAGTTGGATCCTCCTGATAAAGCCACTGGGTGAACATATCTTTGTACTGTGGAACAGGCTTCTTCAGGGGCTTGTCCCAGTGGGAATTTGTGATGGTTTCAAAAAGGTTTTAGATGCTTTTTTAGAAAAAAAATAAAAGTTATATAAATGTCTAAAATGCCTGTTCTGAATGTTGATCCAGTTTAACACTCGGATTCAATAGGAAAAAAAATCTCCTATTTTAGGTCACATTGCGCCATGCAATATGATTGTACCCCCCACTCCCTTTCTCCCTTGTTTGATTGAAAGGTCTTTTTACAACCATAATATGTAACTAAGAAATACATTTCTAGGCATTATAGCTACCAGACTGGTAGTCATCCAGCTGTTATAACAAACCTCTGAGCATATTATATATCCGATATTATACAGTTGAAAAGACAAATTTCGGTATTCTGATGCCCAGCCAGAACACAATCGGGGGTAGGAGGAACCCTGTTTTGCCTACCTCCCCCTATAATATCCAGCAGGTTACCAGTTCCTCTCTGCTGAACACACCAGTAGCCGAAGCCCGTCCACTACTCTATTACTCCCGCACTTGCGCCAGGTTGAAAAAGGCATCACAAAAAAATAAAAAATTACGTCAAGCATTTCTCTAGTGACAGCTTTCGAATACGCAAGTGTTTCTATTTAAATCTTGCAGATTGAAAGGTGACTCGTAGCACAAAGATCTGCTTAAATGACGTAATGAGCCAAAGTGCAACATAAAGGTGGAAATACTTTCCACTCCCATATTTACACTCTCCTACCAGCGAGCACCACACACACCCATCATGTCACCAGCAATGTAAAAACCGGCTCTCAATTCTAAGACACCAGCTGCGATTTCATCAGTCACAATCATGTCATACCTTGCTGCGGCACATGCATGCTCTGCTCATCCGTACAGCGGAGCAGGCACCATCATCTGATCCCACTACATGTCATTAGGAGAGGTCACAGCTAAATCGCCGCTGCCTGCCGGAGCAGACGTGTCCCAGTTACTGACGGTGACCTCACCAGGCTACACTGCAGGCATGTGAAGGGCTGGAGAGGACACAGGTGAATGTAGCCATCTCATAAATGTGAAGATATATGCTACGAGCAATAATACACTTACAGCAGATAACGCATGCACATACAATGAATGACCAAGGGTTTGCAAGTGGGCTTTACTGCCCAGGTGATATTACTGATCCATGGCCAGATCAAAAGTCATGAGATGAAAAAGAAAGTATCCAATGGCTTCTACAAAAAAATTAAAAACATTTACTACTATATATAGTTGTGCTCAACAGTTTACATACCTCGGCAGAATTTTTGCTTTCTTCGCCTTTTTTTCAGAAAATATGAATGATAACACCAAAACTTTTTCTCCACTCATGCATGGTTAGAGGTTGGGTGAAGCCATTTATTGTCAAACTACTGTGTTTTCTCTTCCTAAATCATTATGACAACCCAAAATATACAAATGACTCCGATCAAAAGTTCACATACCCTGGTGATTTTGGCCTGATAACATGCACAGAAGTTGACACAAAATGGGTTTGAATGGCTACTAAAGGTATGCATGGTCGAGTCGCCCGAAGAAAGCCATTACTGCAGAAATGCCACAAAGTATCTAGCCTACAATACACAAAACAGCACAGAGACAAGCCTCAAAACTTCTGGAACAAGGTAATTTGGAGTAATGAGACCAAAATTGAACTTTTTGGCCACAAGCATAAACGTTACATTTGGAGAGAGGGCAACAAGGCCTATGATGAAAGGAACACCATTCCTACTGTAAAGCACGGAGGTGGATCGCTGATGTTTTGGGGATGTGGGAGCTACAAAGGCACAGGAAACTTGGTCAAAGTTGAAGGAAACATGAATGCAACACGTTATCAGGAAATACTCGAGGCAAATTTGCACTCATTAGCCCAGAAGCTGCGCATGGGACGTACTTGGATGTTCCAATATGACAACAATCCAAAACACAAGGCCAAGTCGACCCATCATTGGCTACAACAGAACTAAGTCAAGGTTCTGGAGTGGTCATCTCAGTCTCCTGACCTCAATATCATGGAGCCACTCTGGGGAGATTCTCAAGCACGTAGTTCATGCCAGACAGCCCAGGAATTTATAGGAACTGGAGGCTTTTTGCCAAGAAGAGTGGGCAGCTTTACCATCTGAGAAAATAAAGAAACTCATCCACAACTACCAAAAAAAACTTCAAGCTGTCATTGATGTTAGAGGGGACAATACACGGTATTAAGAAATGGGGGATGTGAACTTTTGATCAGGGTCATTTGGATGTTTTGGGTTGTCATTATAATTTAGAAAGCGAAAACACAGTAGATTGTCATTAAATGGCTTCACTCAACCACTAACCATGAGTGGAGAAAAAGTTTTGGTGTTATCATTCACATTCTCTGTAAAAAAGGCCAAGAAAGCAAAAATTCTGCCGGGTTTTGTAAACTTTTGAGCACAACTGTATATAGGAGTAATATGTTTCTCATTTTTTGGTCCATTCTCTATTGGGTTGTATTGTCAGTCACCATATTTGTCCAATTTGTTGCAAGATCTACAGCTCCTAGTGGGAATGCAGTGGAGATGGAGCATGCACCTCCACGCTGTTCTCTATGGGACGGAGAAAGTGGACTACTGAATTTGGCAGTTTCATGCAATCCCATAGAGAATGAATATAGCTGAGCCAGGCATGTACAACCAACACTCAATTTAGACGAGGATCCGCTTCCAAGATCGGTGTGGGTGCCTATTTAGACCGCACAATTATCATGAAACATGCATTCTTACGAGTGCTCATTCATTGGAAATGGACCTAAACAGCTTTTTGGGGGTGAATCTTCCATCCATATGCGAGTGCTAAATTGCACAACGGTTTTCAGTAACAACAAAAATCCTGCCTAACGGAGGAGTAAAATATACTGCGAAACGCGTAGCATCGCTTAAAATCAAGAACTTTTTATTCTTAGAGCTTGGAAGGTTTTTGTCAGCAGCAGCGCACTGGATCCACTGCCACTCTCCTCCCTTTTAATAGCCTTATCGACAAATTTTAGACTATGTTTACACATTGCGTTTTTGCTGCGTTTTTTTTCCGCAGGCAAAATCTGCTCACTTGGCAGTAAAGAAGCAGCTTACTAAAAGCAGTTTTGCTCTGTATTTGTTGCCCTTTTGTTGTCTCTTTTGAAAGTTGAGTGGCCCAAAAAGAAAAAAAAATAAATCATGATTTAACTTGCGTTTTTTTGCAGTGGTATTGTCCTTAACCCTTGCTTCCTACAGGTGAAAAAAACGTTGCAAATACGCCAAAAAAATTGATATGCTGCAGTTTGCAAAATCGGTCAGGAAAATAAAACAGATGTGTGTGCACGAGATTTTGAAAATATCATACTTAGCTGGTAGGTATTGTAAAACGCAGATGAAAATTTGCATTAAAAAAATGTAATGTGCAAACACAGCCTAATCATGGAATATCCACTCGGGGGAGAACATTTTGGCAGTGGTTTGCAGCAATTCAAACATTTCTAAAGTAAGCACTTACCGTATGTAATTTCCAATTATGGGTAAAGCCAGACGGGGCGACGTGGTCGTAGTCATAGCGTGACCACGACGCAGTCAAAAACCTAAGCGCTGCCATTTGGTGTTTAACAGTTGTACAGGCTGCGCTGTCTCACTGGATAGCTCACAGTATGGACAGGGCCAATGTGAGTCATTTACTGGGACAGAAACCCTGAGAACAATCCCTGCACAGTTCAGAAGGTGGTCTACTGACCCCCAATAATGCACAGACACAATGTAACAGCATCACATGGTATGGAGGCAGGAAACATCTCTGCTCAAAACTCCACCAGCCAAAGCCAAGGACCAGGAGCTTCTCAGTGACACTTGGTGATAGACATCACAGTCCAGCACTGATTATGGCCATACTAGTGCTAGAATTATTGGTAAAAATGGGGTATATCCCAACTGCAAGAAGCACCAACACTTGGCTAAAGGTCTAGGACTACATTCACACCTCCGTTTTTAAAAACTGACAGCATGTGACGTGTAAAACAGACCCATGTGACTGATCCGTGAGACTCGGAGCACACCCTATTCTCAATTTTGGGATAATTGTCTCGGCCATTAAAGTCTATGAGGAGGCGTTCCATACTGATGAAAACCAGAAGACATAACGTACTTTGTATTTCCGTTTTCCATTCAGGTTTTTTTTTTTTATTATTATTTTTTAGTTTTGAACCGATCTATTGTTAAGAGTCCACGGAAACAAAAAGTTCAGACAATCTACCTGCTCCAGTATTTATACACAGATGGAAAAAACAATGGATGCAAAACAGGGGTGTGAGAAAAACGGTCAGTTTTACACAGATGTCGGAAAAAAATGGATGTGTGAATGTAGCCTTACATGTATTATGGGATTTATGTTCTGGGGGTGTACAAGCTGCAGAAGCTTTCCATCAACAAACCATTACAGTAAATGGAAGATAGATGCATGTGAAAGATGTAGCTAAAGGGAGTTGTGCAGGACTTTAATATTGATTTCCCATCGTTAGGATAGATAATCAATGTCTGATCAGTGGGGGTGAGAAGGAAGTTTATTGCATATGTCACTATTTTTTCTTTTTTTTTAAAAAAAACACATTTAACATATAGAGCCGACTTCATGACGGACCCTTCAGACGGATACCGCTATAGCGTGTACAGGTGGCACAGGCAACCGCCATCCATCACCGGCTTACCCCGACACATGTTGAAACCGGAGCCAGATGTTACATGAGCAGGGCCTCGCCGTCAGATCACAGGCCTCTAGAGAACTGACCACATACATGTCCAATATAGAGAATATGCTGGGACCCCACGCTGCATATCTACTTTATTACGGGATGACGCTGTACAGAACAGAGCAGTCAAAGCACAACAGATACCAAAGGAGCCACACCGCAATCATTGGTGAACAGGGAAATGCTCGGGTGCCCGTAGCTTTTCTGGGGCTCTATGTAATGGGCCATACAAATACATTAGGGCTACTCCTGTCCATCACTGTGATACAGACGGCCCACGTGTGCTATTTGTAGTTGTCACAGACTTGTATGGGTGATTATAATTTATTTAAACAGACATGTCTCCCTTATTTTCCACAAAAAACATGGACATCTGGGACAGTCACATACACCATAACGGGCATATAAAACACATAAGTCTGAATGGGGCCTTAGAATGACAATGCCACGGAAGCAGCCACAGGCTTCTGTATTACCATACATTGCACCCCAGACCTAGGACCTCCAAACGCAACACTGACTGATGGGTTAACTTGTGTTACATGTTGGTCTGCCATCATGAAAGATGAAGCACACAAAGGAGTTAGAAGACGCATCCCTGACTCCTGCACCTGCACATGACGTGTGGCTGGCACTGCCATGTATAAGAGCCAGTGTGCTCCTTGGCACACACTTCCTCCGGTGTTTGGGGGAGGTCGCTGTCTGCGGCTGCTCTTACACTTCCTCTCTCTCTGATCCTCCTATACATAGCACAGACCTCACTCCTCGCTCCTCCGCTGCACACAGACTGGCCTGCAGGCAGAAGCATGGCATGGAGCACTGAGGTACCCCAACCACCACCCCAGGGAGCGTTCCTCCACACACACCGAAACACAAAGATAATTCTCTTTATGAAAGTTATTACAACTTTTTCTTAAGCTTCTATGAAATCTGGGTGGCTACACATACAGCTTCTCCCAAAAATTTCGCACCCTAAGGCCTCATTCAGATACCCTTGAGTAACGGACGTACTGTACCTGAACTTCTCACGGACAGAACATGTACCCAATATAGTCTATGGCGCTATGGAAAATCGCTGACGTCTGGAGGAGTCCTGAAACTCTGGATTCTGCAGCAGATTCACAGCAAAATCGACAACAGGATGAAAACTGCAGAAATAAACACGTCGCAAACATAGAGGAATCTGCTGCACACACCAAGTCCATAACATAGCAGAAAAGTTTGCTTAGGGTATGTTAACACGATGTCTTCAGCAGGTAGGTTTCCCCGGAATCCCCTGAAGAAGCCCCACAAAAGATGAACATAGTGCCCAGAGATGGAATAACAACACTGTCTAGCAAGTTTCATCTACTGCTGCGTCTTTAACCCCTTTAGGGTTCGGAAACAGTGGTTAAAAGTAGTAACGTGTTCATACTGCTCTTTAAAGTTGTTGACAGCAGGGCCGCCTCAAAAACACTATGGCGAAACGTCGTCATTTAGTAAAACGAATGCTGACTTTTTCCTGAAGCAGCTGCGCTTAGGAAAACCTTGGTGTGTCAGCCATGAGAATTAAGGCCTCGTGTACACATCCCCTTATTTTATAAGTTACCTGAATAAAGACGTGATTTTGTGGAGGTGGTGAGTGAGGCAATCTCTTCTACATTACTGGATTGCCCAGACTGCTGCCAAGCGCCGCTAATTCCCTGGATTATAGCACAGGTGGAGAACGCGGGAGCTTTCTACATACGTATACAATTTGGCAGAACAGAATGACTCAGATTTTTATAAAGACGGTTCAAGAAAACCTGGAGACGAAATAAGATTACAACCTGCGAATGGTTAATCATACATAAAGGGAGCAAATTACATGTCGCAAAATAAAAAATGTAGGAAGCAAAATGGCTGGGATAAGTAATCTAAGTATTAGCGCAGAACTGCGCGCACCGCCCCGATCTACACAGCCCCATCAGTCTGTGCACGGCGGTCTACACCGATAACTTAACTCTGCACTGGAGGAGCTCGTGCAGATTAGTCACCTAATACCAACAAATACACTATACTGAGGTTGTAAAGGGGTTGTACACTACTGGAACAGTCCCCTAGTCCAGCGAGTAAAATAAGACATATATTCGCCTCCCACGCTGGCGCCATTCCAGTGGTGTCGAGATTACGTCACATGAGCGCTGTCGGCTATCAGCAGCAACTGATCGGCTTTACCAATATGTCCGCTCTGATGGAATACTGATCAGCAGCAGACGACCTGTGACCACAATCCCAAATACTGAACGTGTGAACGTGGCCTAGAGATTTACACTTGCTTCAATATTGATGGTCCAACAGATCATCTCATATTATTACCTGCAATTTATATAATAGTACATACGTGATAATGTCGGATAGATATATATATATATATATATATATATATATATATATACATACACACACATACATACATGTTATAGACAGGTGTGGAGAAAATGTTGCAGGGTGAAAAGCGTACAAAATCATACCGTAAGTGTTAAAAGTTCATTTAAAATGCAAAGTGAATGAACAAAATGGAAATTAATTGATCAATATTTTTTGTGACAGCCCTTTTGCTTTCAGGACAGCGTCAAAGCCTTAATTCTACAAGGTAGGCTAGCACAAACATCAGAGATTGTGAAGGGTAATAGTCCAGTATATAATTACAATATTTTCATATGTAGGGTGGTACACAGTCATTAACAAACAGCTGCTTAGGAGTAACACAAACTGGGTGAGGAACAGAGTCTGCTACAAAGGTGAGGTTGTAGAAGACAACCGTGGCAAGACGAAGCGCAGCAACAAGACACAAGGTAGTTATACTGCATCAGTAAGATCTCTCCCACGCAAAGGTTTCAAAGCACAGTGGTAGAGTCAAGATGTGCTGCTCAAGCTCTTTTGAAGAATCACCAAAAAAAAAAAGGGAAATGTTGAGGACCATAGTTGCAGCGGTCGATAACAAGAAAACTTAGGGCAACAACTGAGACGCATCATGATTTCTTCCCTTCAAAATCAGATGTCGTACAGCAGTGTAATCCGCTCAGAGCGGTCAGCAATTAGTGGGCCAGAGCTACACCCATCTACTGTTCAGAAGTCTGGCCAGAAGTGGTCTTCATGGAAGAACTGCAGTCAGAAAGCCATATCTACATTGGAACAAGGTCAAGTGACTCAAATATGAAGTAAAGACTGGGTAGTGGGGGGAGGAAAAATGGTGCTCTAGACTGATGAATTAAAATGTGAAATATTTGGCTGTAACACGAGGGAGTTTGCTGGCCGAAAAGTGGTACAATAATGAAGGTCTGCATGACCAGAGAAGAATGGTGGGGTTCCTTAAAAATTTGGGGCTGAATTTCAGCAAATGGAGGTGGGGACCGTGTCAGGTTTAATGGAATCGTCAATACTGAGAAATACGGGCAGATACTTATCCACAGGGCTGTGGAGTCGGAGTCATGGAATGAGCCTATTTTGATGGAGTCAGAGTTGGTGTCATGGCAATTGAGAAGTCGGAGGTTTCACCGACTCCACAGCCCTGCTTATCCATCAAGTAAAACCATCAGGGAGGCGTCTGATCGGCTCCAAATTTATTCTGCAACAGAACAATGACCACAAACATTCCGCCAATTTCATCAAGATCTGTCTACAATGGAAAGAAAAACAAGGAGCCCTGGAAGTGATGATCCAACCCCACAGAGCCCTGATCTCACATCATCCAGAATGTGGGATCACATGAAGGATTGGCACAAGTGACATCCACAGAAGATCTGCGGTTAGTTCTCCAAGATGTTTGGGGCAACCTCCCTGCTGAGCTCCTTCTATAACTGTGTCCAAGTACCTAGAAGAACTGATGCTGTTATGAAAACATAAGATGGCCACCCCAAATATTTACTTGATTTCTCTTTTATTCATTCCCTTTGCATTTTGGCAATTGAATAAATAAACCGATTACATTATTTTATAGCATTCGTCTTTATTTCTACAGATATATACATTGCTCTGACTCCCAGGTGTACTACCTGCCCATGTTAATACACGCCTTTAAATAAAAGAGACCCTATTCCCAATCTATTGCTGCCCTTTTCATTTAATTAAAGATTGGGAAGCCCCAAACTGGTGTGTGTTTGTTTTTTTAAATCAGGTATCAACAAAACCCCACAGAAGGGTCATAATGTCCCTCCCCAAAAGGGCCCAACTTACGGTACTAGCAAAAGTCAGGACTTCTGGGGTTGTAGGGTCCCGGCACGCAGAGCAGGATGCCACAATTCTCCGCTCATCATAACTCTCTGCCGTACTTTATGAAGAAGTTACGGAACGGTCACATTACAAACATTACCATTCGCTAAGTAGCGCAAAGATCGCGCAAAAACAAGCAACTTCAACACGAGAGGGGAGCAAAGAAATGTCAGACCCTGGTCTGGGTGCGGGATCTCACAACCTGGATGTTCGGATCGGACTTTTGCTAGAACATTGGACATTTTCGGGGAACGCTGCTAACTCTTGTAACACATAATATTTATGAAATCCCCAATGTGGGGCTACCCACTCTCGAGATATAAAGGTTTCGTAAAGGGGTGTAATACCATGGACAGGTCGTGTGCCTGACATTCGCTTTGTACAGTACAATACCTGTGGCTTCAGTCACTTTCACAGCTACAAGAAACACATTGCAAAATGACTGCAATTAATGGGGAATCGCATGCAGATTTTCTGTGCAGTTTTTGTCAATGTACCACATTACCTGTGTGAACACAGGCTAAAGGAAAATGCAGCAGGCTGTGCGATATGGCCTGGGGAAAATGGAAAGAAAACAACAATGCAGTGACGTGGAAATCTCTTCTATCCGGATTTTATTCCCAGCAGAAGAGATCGGATTTACTTTAGACAGGATTTCATTTCATTTGAAGAAGTTATCTCATTTATAGACTGATGGCCGCAACGCATCAAAAAAGTTGGGACAATGATACCAAAAGACTGGAAAAAGTGAGTGGTATCAATGAATAACACCTGGGCGCTGGTCAGCTATGTCACACAACTATGTGAGAAGAGAAGGTTAGAGAGGCAGAGTCTCCCAGAAGGAAAGAAGGTCAGAGGTGACCAACTGTGAAATGGGAATCTAAAAATTGGGGAACAATTCCAGAAAAATGGTTCTCAACATAAAATGGCAAAAACTTTGAATATTCAATCATTTACAGAACGCAAGTGCGGCCATCGTCTCCTCACCAGGGCTCTTACAAGAGGGGACAATGGTGGGCACGGCCCGGGCACTGCTTATGTCTCATGCGTTACAGACAAGTTATAAATCAGTTTTTTGTTCAAATGAAATGAAAACATGGTACGTGTAATGCTGAGCGCCGGGAATAAGTATGGAGAGAAGAGATCACAGGTCACTGCACACGGGGCCAACGGAGGGGTATGTGGTATAAATCACTCGGGGCTGTGTGGTGGTGGTGGGAGTAGGGGAGATGATGGTGGCAGTAATAGTTATGTAGTAGTGATGGTAGTAGTGGAGATGATGGTGATAGGATGGTAGTTGTGGAGATAGTGGTGATGGTGGTATGATGTTACTGATGGGAGATGATGATAGTAGTAGTGATGATAGAAAAGATGATAGTACTACTAGTTATGGTAATAGTAGTAGTTATGGCGGTGGTAGGATGGTAGTAGTGGAGATGATGGTGGTGGTAGCAGTGGAGATGACGGTGGTGGTAGTAGCACTGGAGATGATGGTGGTGGTAGTAGCACTGGAGATGATGGTGGTGGTAGTAGCAGTGGAGATGATGGTGGTGGTAGTAGCAGTGGAGATGATGGTGGTGGTAGTAGCAGTGGAGATGATGGTGGTGGTGGTAGCAGTGGAGATGATGGTGGTGGTGGTAGCAGTGAAGATGATGGTGGTGGTGGTAGCAGTGGAGATGATGGTGGTGGTAGTAGCAGTGGAGATGATGGTGGTGGTGGTGGTAGCAGTGGAGATGATGGTGGTGGTAGTAGCAGTGGAGATGATGGTGGTAGCAGTGGAGATGATGGTGGTGGTGGTAGCAGTGGAGATGATGGTGGTGGTGGTAGCAGTGGAGATGATGGTGGTGGTAGTAGCAGTGGAGGAGAT
This sequence comes from Ranitomeya variabilis, assembly GCF_051348905.1. NCBI lineage: Eukaryota > Metazoa > Chordata > Amphibia > Anura > Dendrobatidae > Ranitomeya > Ranitomeya variabilis. The sequence continues at coordinate 636,882,120 of NC_135232.1, forward strand.
GATGGTGGTGGTAGTAGCAGTGGAGATGATGGTGGTGGTAGTAGCAGTGGAGATGATGGTGGTGGTAGCAGTGGAGGAGATGATGGTGGTGGTAGTAGTGGAGATGATAGTTATGATGATGGTAGTAGTTATGGCGGTGGTAGGATGCTAGCAGTGGAGATGATGGTGGTGGTAGCAGTGGAGATGATGGTGGTGGTAGCAGTGGAGATGATGGTGGTGGTAGCAGTGGAGATGATGGTGGTGGTAGCAGTGGAGATGATGGTGGTGGTAGCAGTGGAGATGATGATGGCGGTAGCAGTGGAGATGATGATGGCGGTGGCAGCAGTGGAGATGATGATGGCGGTGGCAGCAGTGGAGATGATGGTGGTGGCAGCAGTGGAGATGATGATGGTGGTGGCAGCAGTGGAGATGATGGTGGTGGCAGCAGTGGAGATGATGGTGGTGGCAGCAGTGGAGATGATGGTGGTGGCAGCAGTGGAGATGATGGTGGTGGCAGCAGTGGAGATGATGGTGGTGGCAGCAGTGGAGATGATGGTGGTGGCAGCAGTGGAGATGATGGTGGTGGCAGCAGTGGAGATGATGGTGGTGGCAGCAGTGGAGATGATGGCGGTGGCAGCAGTGGAGATGGTGGTGGTAGCAGTGGAGATGGTGGTGGTAGCAGTGGAGATGATGGTGGTGGTAGCAGTGGAGATGATGGTGGTGGTAGTAGCAGTGGAGATGATGGTGGTGGTAGTAGCAGTCGAGATGATGGTGGTGGTAGTAGCAGTGGAGATGGTGGTGGTTGTAGCAGTGGAGATGATGGTGGTGGTGGTAGCAGTGGAGATGATGGTGGTGGTGGTAGCAGTGGAGATGATGGTGGTGGTGGTAGCAGTGGAGATGATGGTGGTGGTGGTAGCAGTGGAGATGATGGTGGTGGTGGTAGCAGTGGAGATGATGGTGGTAGCAGTGGAGGAGATGATGGTGGTGGTAGTAGTGGAGATGATAGTTATGATGATGGTAGTAGTTATGGCGGTGGTAGGATGCTAGTAGTGGAGATGATGGTGGTGGCAGCAGGGATGCCGAGGCTGGGCGCAGCAGGGCTCCGGTGCCCGCACACATGACACGGTGACACAGTGGCGGCGGCGGCCTCACCTTCTGGTCCACGATGGAGCAGGCCATCTCCCGCACGGCCCCCAGGCTCAGCTCTCCGGGCTCCGGCAGTAGGACGGGCTCCCGGCTCAGGCCGATCTGGATCTGCAGGGAGAGGCCGGGGCCCGCGGGGCTGGGCGGCCGGATCACCGGGGGGGCGCTCATAGACAGCTGGGCCCGCCAGCGGGAGACACCAGGGGAGCGGAGAGGGGACACGGGTCACACACAGCCGCACCCGGCCGACACACGGGACGTGACTAGACGCCAGGCAGCATGCACCCGACACGGCCCCGGCACAAGTTACACTCACGGCGGACACTCACGGAGAGCCGTGCGGGACCAGCACACAACTTCCAGCCGCATAGCCGCACTCCCGGCCCCCGGGGCTCACACTCCCGGCACCAGAACGGCCCCCGGGACTGACAAGCGCCGCTCACTCCGCGCACAGCCGCCTCTTCCCTTCCAGCAAAACTTTACCCAACAACAAGTCCGAGCGGCGCCCACACACATACAGCGCTACACTGCACACAGCATGAGAGCACGGCCGCCCCCTGCCGGACACACACCGCGCTGCAGGCCTGGAGCTCCCCCTGCCGGACACACACCGCGCTGCAGGCCTGGAGCTCCCCCTGCTGGACACACACAGCGCTGCAGGCCCGAGCTCCCCCTGCTGGACACACACAGCGCTGCAGGCCCGAGCTCCCCCTGCTGGAAACACACAGCGCTGCAGGCCCGAGCTCCCCCTGCTGGACACACACAGCGCTGCAGGCCCGAGCTCCCCCTGCTGGACACACACAGCGCTGCAGGCCCGAGATCCCCCTGCTGGACACACACAGCGCTGCAGGCCCGAGCTCCCCCTGCTGGACACACACAGCGCTGCAGGCCCGAGATCCCCCTGCTGGACACACACAGCGCTGCAGGCCCGAGCTCCCCCTGCTGGACGCACACTGATTCACTGATTGGCTACAGCAGAGTCTTGGAGCAGTGGCGGAGACTCAGTGCCGGACCTGGGAAGGGGAAGTAAAGCACAGTTTGTTTTTAAGCTCTGCCAGGGCAGTGATGGGCTCAGTCTGCCCCTTCACGCTCCTCTGATGTCAAACCCGTAGCATTTTTTGTTCCTATTTTGGTAGCTAAATTTTTTTTCAGACGTTTTTAAAATCTACGTTTTGCTTTCAGTCTCTATTGTTGGGGATCACTAGTATTTTCTATATTTCTGGGCCTAGGTCAGGGCTTGTATACCGTCTTGGGGAACATATGATGTTTTGATAGCTTTTTATTGCATTTTTCGGGTGAAGTACGGCGTCCGAAATCGGCAATTCTGGCATTTCGCTTTTTTTTCCTTTTTGCGGCACTAAATACAGAAGTGAATTAATTTTCAAAGATTGGATTTTTTGGCTTGCGGTGATACCGATTTTTTTTTGTACAATTTTTATTGAGTTTTTGAATGAGTTTTTCAGTAGGTGATTTCAACTTTTAGGCTTATTTATTTATTTTAATGTTTCTTCTTGCTTACAGCACAGCAGTATATAGAAAAAATGATGTCCAAGGATTCCCGCCTACAATCCTCAGTGGTTCCCGGGCTTCTATGGCAAATCATTGACCCTGCAGGTGAAGATGATCTGTGCCGTGAATTAGCGGTCTGTCATCCATGGTGGCTGCACCCAGCAAGAATAGTTGTGGTAGTTTTATTACGTTTTCCCTTCTTTTTAGGAAGTGGAAAGTGCTCTATACATGGCACGAAAGGACCCGTGCGCACGGCATGCCGCAGCTTCGTGACCCGTTCTCTGGGGTCCTCGAGTGCTGAGTTCCCAGAATGCACCGGCGAAGCAAAGACTTGGGGGAGTGAGGGTGCATCTTCTGCCAAAACCAAGATCATTGCTTGTGGCTTGAGATTTCCTTACACATATTTTGTCATGGCTGAGATTCATGGCGAGTACTATGTGCAGAATTCCTGAATATCCCCATGGATAAATCTACGCCTCCCGCGTGTTGTCTCACACATGACACTTTCTTCCCACAGCACTCTCTCCACATCACCCATTCCCATATTCACTCTCATTCCCATTCTCTTGTAACTAATCGTCAATGGGTAGGGAATCCATCCTCAGTATTGGAGATTTCTACATTAAATTCCATTAGGAGACAGGTTTTCATATTAAACTGATGTCATAATGTAGCAGGACTTCCATGTACTCTTTCAGCCATGTCCCTGGGGAAAACAGCAGGGAGAGAAAAAGTAGGGAAAAGAAGGAAGGAAAAGGTAAAGTTATAATAGGGAAAAGGTATAGAGTAGGGAAAAAGGAGGGAAAAAGTAAAGTTATAATAGGGAAAAGTTATAGAGTAGGGAAAAAAGGAGGTAAAAAATAAAGTTATACTAGAGAAAAGTTATAAAGTGGGGAAAAGGAGGGAAAAATAAAGTTATACTAGGGAAAAGTTATAAAGAGGGGAAAAGGAGGGAAACATAAAGTTATAGGGAAAAGTTATAGAGTAGGGAAAAAGGAGGGAAAAATAAAGTTGTAATAGGGAAAAGTTATAAAGTGAGGAAAAAGGAGGGACAAATAAAGTTATAGGGAAAAGTTATAGAGTAGGGAAAAAAGGAGGTAAAAAATAAAGTTATAATAGGGAAAAGTTGCAAAGTGGGGAAAAAGGAGAGAAAAATAAAGTTATACTAGGGAAAAGTTATAAAGTGGGGAAAAGGAGTGAAAAATAAAGTTATAGGGAAAAGTTATAAAGTGCGGAAAAGGGAGGGTAAAATAAAGTTATAGAGAAAAGTTATAGAATAGGGAAAAAGAAGGGAAAAAATAAAGTTGTAATAGGGAAAAGTTATAGTGGGGAAATATGAGGGAAAAATAAAGTTATAGGGAAAAGTTAGAGCAGTGAAAACAAGTTATATAGTAGGGAAATAAGAAATTATAAAGTAGGAAAAAAGAGAAAAGTACAATTATAAAAGGGAAAAGTTATAGAGTAGGGAAAAAGGAGGGAAAAATAAAGTTGTAACAGGGAAAAGTTATAAAGTGGGGAAAGAAGAAGTTATAAAATAGGAATAAAGTTAGAGAAAAAAGCAGGGAAAAGTAAAGTTATAATAGGGAAAAGTTATAGAGTAGGGAAAAAGGAGGGGAAAAATAAAGTTATAATAGGGAAAAGTTGTAAAGTGGGGAAAAAGGAGGGAAAAATAAAGTTATACTAGGGAAAAGTTATAAAGTGGGGAAAAGGAGGGAAAAATAAAGTTATAAGGAAAAGTGAGGCTGGTTTCACACTTGCGTTTTGATCCACAGCGTTTTAGCGCTAAAAAACGCATGCATTTTTTTTTTCCTATACTTAACATTAAAAACGCATGCTTTTTTTTAGCATGCGTTTTGACGCGTTTTCGGCAACGCATGCGTTATTTGACGCGTGCGTTCATTTGCAGAAATGCAACCTGTAGTAATTTCTAGCGGCGTTTTTTTGCCGCAAAAAAACGCATGCGTTTATTCGTGGCAAAAAAATGCATTGCTGTCTATGTAAACGCATGCGTTTTTAAGCACATGCGTTTGCTTGTGTTAAAACGCATGCGTTTTTATAGAAAAACACAAGAAAACACAAGAAAAAACAAGAAAACCCTAACCCTAACCCTAAACACAAGAAAAAACAAGAAAACCCTAACCCTAACCCTAACCCTAGGGTTACTAGGGATCCTAACCCTAACCCTAAGGTTAGGATCCTTAGTAACCCTAGGGATCCTAACCCTAACCCTAACCCTAGGGATCCTAACCCTAACCCTTAGGGATAGGGTTAGGATCCTAACCCTTAGGGTTAGGGTTAGGATCCCTAGGGTTAGGGTTAGGGTCCCTAGGGTTAAGATTAGGGTTAGGGTCCCTAGGGTTAGGGTTAGGATCCCTAGGGTTAGGGTTAGGATCCCTAGGGTTACTAGGGATCCTAACCCTAACCCTAGCTATTTCTGTTTATAGTGGGTTTTCTAGTTGATTTTGATGATTGGCAGCTGTCACACACTTCTCAGCATGCGTTTAAAAAACGCAAACGCAGGAAAAAACGCATGTAAACGCCGCAAAACGCCGCATTTTTTTTCTGCATGCAAAAACGCATGCGTCTAAAAAATGCGGCGTTTTGCCGCGTTTACATGCGTTTTTTCACCACATGCGTTTTTTTTTTAAACGCTGCAGATCAAAACGCAAGTGTGAAACCAGCCTTATAGAGTAGGGAAAAAGGAGGGAAAAATAAAGTTGTAATAGGGAAAAGTTATAAAGTGAGGAAAAAGGAGGGACAAATAAAGTTATAGGGAAAAGTTATAGAGTAGGGAAAAAGGAGGGAAAAAATAAAGTTGTAATAGGGAAAAGTTATAAAGTGTGGAAAATGGAGGGAAAAACAAAGTTATAGGGAAAAGTTATAGAATAGGGAAAAAGAAGGGAAAAAATAAAGTTGTAGTAGGGAAAAGTTATAAAGTGGGGAAATATGAGGGAAAAATAAAGTTATAGGGAAAAGTTAGAGCAGTGAAAACAAGTTATATAGTAGGGAAATAAGAAATTATAAAGTAGGAAAAAAAAGAAAAGTACAATTATAAAAGGGAAAAGTTATAGAGTAGGGAAAAAGGAGGGAAAAATAAAGTTGTAACAGGGAAAAGTTATAAAGTGGGGAAAGAAGAAGTTATAAAATAGGAATAAAGTGAGAGAAAAAAGCAGGGAAAAGTAAAGTTATAGGGAAAAGTTATAGAGTAGGGAAAAAGGAGAGGAAAAATAAAGTTATAATAGGGAAAAGTTATAAAGTGGGGAAAAATTAGAAAAAAACAGAAAAGTAAAGTTATGATAGGGAAAAATGATAAAATAGGGAAAAAGTTTGACAAAAAAGAAGGAGGGCAAAAAGTTATAAAGTGGGGAAAAAAGGGAAAAAGTAAAGTTATATTAAGGAAAAGTTATAAAGTAGAGAAACATTTATAAAGTAGAGAAAAAAAAGGAGGGAAAGGTAAAGTTACAGTACCTCTGCACACACATCTCAGTAGTCATCTGGGCGGGGCTGTAGGGGTGACTAGTCACACTGTAATTACACCCCCATTCTTCTTCATTGACATCCCACTCTGAATGATGCCGGGCTAGGAAAGGTTTGCCTAATTACAGCCTCTGCATAATAATATGCGTCTGGTACGGCGCCGGTGCCGATGACAGGTTGGACGGGTTGGTTGTACAATACACTTCCATGATGTGACAGCCACCATACCGGTACAGATGCCACAAGTATAGCCGCTGTACAAGTGCAAACTCTTGGATCTGACGGTGAGTTCCTGACATGTCTGCACAGTGGCTGAATTTTCATTCTTTAACCTTTCTATATCTTTCCAAGTTGTGCAGTGAGCTGTAGGTTTTCAGCTTTAGTTCAAAGAGTTTTACACAACTATTGCATTAAAGGCATTTTCTGATTTCAGAAAACTCCTATCTCCCAGCTGCAGTTAGTAAAAAAAAAGTACCTTACTCACCCTCCCCAGGTCCAGCACTAAGTTTCACCCATTGCTCCCGGTGTCTGTTATTCTCGGCAGCACTGATATCAGGTAGACAGCGCTGCTTCCAATCACTAAGCTCAACTGCTTTGCCCTAAATGACAACACGAGCCACTCAGAATCGCTGAGCTCACTGATTGGCTGCAGCCATGTCAATGTGACATCAGTGCTAAAGACTATAACAGACACTGAGAGCAGCAGCTGAGACTTAATGCTGGGCCTGGGGAGTGTGAGCAAAGTACAGATTATTTTTTTTAAAACAAACTTCAGCCGGGGACAGAAGCAAGTAATTCCCAGTACTTAGCTCTGGCAGTGGAAGTGTGTACATGCTCTTATCTCACACTCTTGTCAGCAGTGACCACTACTGAGTGACCTTGTGTGTAGTGAGCGGCTGCTGCAGGCAGGAGAGGGATGAGAACGCACCTGTACACACTGACAATCAGGGCCGGTTTTAGGCAAAGTGGGACCCTAGGCAAAAGTTTAAAATGGGTCCCCAAATGCTAACATATTGCACATCACACAGAAGCATTTCTGCTGTATTTACATGCGCTGAGTTCAGGCAGCTAAATGAGTGTGATCGACAATATTGAAGTCGTTCGCTTGATTCCCGGCCTCTTTACATTATCACTATTAGATCAGTATCATGTTATCAGCAGCACATCTACAGTTTACACCAGCGATGTGCTGCTGAGAACAATGATTTTTGTTCCTGCATGAACAATCCAATCACTCAATGAATATACAGAATTTTCCTTGTTTAGTATAATACACCCCATAGTCCTCCACATAGTATAATGTGTACCACAGTCCTCCATATTGTAAAATGCACACCCCATAGTCCTCCATATAATATAATGTTCCCCATAGTCCTCCATATAGTATAATACACTCCCTATAGTCCTCCATATATTAAAATACACTCCTCAGTCCTCCATATAGTATTATACACTAGCCATAGTCCTCCATATAGTATAATACACTTCTCATAGTCCTCCATATATTAAAATACACTCATCAGTCCTCCATATAGTATAATACACTCTTCATAGTCCTCCATATATTAAAATACACTGCTCAGTCCTCCATATAGTATAATACACTCCTCATAGTCCTCCATATATTAAAATACACTGCTCAGTATAACACTCGCCTCATAGTGCTCCATATAGTATTATACATTCCCCATAGTCGTCCATATAGTATAATACGCTCCTCAGTCCTCCATATAGTATAATACACTCCTCATAGTCCTCCATATATTAAAATACACTGCTCAGTCCTCCACATAGTATAATACACTCATCATAGTCCTCCATATAGTATAATACACTCCTCATAGTCCTCCATATATTAAAATACACTGCTCAGTCCTCCACATAGTATAATACACTCCTTATAGTCCTCCATATAGTATAATACACTCCTCATAGTCCTCCATAGATTAAAATACACTCAGTCCTCCATATAGTATAATACACTACTCAGTCCTCCATATAATTAAATCAAGAATCCCCAAATACCGGAATATAAAGAATTTGTCAGGTAACTACTCAATATACAATGACCACATATAACCCTTGCTATGAATCAAAAAGTATCAAGAAAGGGTCAGAGAGTTTCTTAAATGTCTAACAAAATTTATTACATCAAAAAATTGAATAATAACATAGAATACAAGAAATGACACTAATAGCGGGATAGTAAGGAGATAATACTTATAACATCATAAGCTGCATTATATATAGAATTATTTTATATCTAATGGTCCCATTAGGAATCCTAATATAGAAAATTGCTTCATGTATCAAGTTTATAACGCAATAATCCAGATTGAATGCTCCTAACCTGGTTATAGGTATGTATAAGTGACTGGTAAAATTCAAGAGGTAGGAAGTGGTATTGCAGGCAGCATTCCCTATGTGAGTTTATATACGAGACTTAATCAGTCCTATCAGTAAGGGGAATAATACGAGCTCTAGTTCCAAATTCAGATTGGAAGTGCAATAGTGCATATAATATATTAAAGCAATCAATAGCTCGCTCATAATGAGCAATGCAACTTACAGGTTGTGTTTGTAAATGTGCGATCTCTCCACCCGCCGCCTCAATGCGCGTTTCGCCGATCTTCTTCAGGAGGCGTGGCTAAATGACGTGAATGTGTCGGTATAAATAGTCGGATAGACCAATCAGAATTCAGTGTTGTGCCCGATGTCAATCATAGCGACGCATGCGTGGATCCTACTGCGCTCTGTAATGAGCACTTCCGTCAGTGCTCGGTGGAACGCATGCCATCCACCGCTGCTATGCAGCGGTGATGACGTGCGTATACCTGAAGAGCACGCCGGGAAGGCCGAGTGCAGGGGAACCGAGCATGCGTACTGACTGTTAATAATGATGAAAGGTAACTAAGTGTGGAAGTTCCTATAAGGTCATTTAGTTTTAATTTTATATGGGCTTTTTAATGTTTCTTTGTGTTTCTGTGTGTTTTTATTTGATTTTAATTACCGGTATATGTAATTTTGCAGATTTATTATCATCACTGATTTGGTTGCCCCCGATATATCCTAGGGATAAGGATGAAATTTCCAACCAGGACCCTATGGATACAAGCTGCGTGCAATAAAACTATAGAGATCTGACTATCTGGATATGTGTATAATTTTATCCAGGGACATTCAAAATTTATTTATTAATCGCCAATTATCTTCATATAGTCACTATTTATATATTTTAGTATTTATATAGTTGTATTGATATATAATCTTTTTCACGAGAATATTATCACTATTTATCACTATTTATCACTATGTACCTATGTATAATAATGTTAGTATGTATAATTTTGATTGTATATATTAATTTTAGTAATTATTACTTCCTACCTTTTGGCACTCTTATATTAATTATGCTGTAATTTTCTTAAATTCACTATATATTCGTATTTGATATTGTATTGTTTTTATATTTAGTATATAATATATATCCTTGCACTAATTTTAATTAATATACATATAATATGCAATGACTATATTGTTATAATTGAATATTTTATGGCATTTGCCTGTGTAGTTATACACATTCCCTTTATTCCTGCTATACACATATGGCCTATTCCGGTTAGCATCTAACATGCACGCCCTGAACTTCCACACTTAGTTACCTTTCATCATTATTAACAGTCAGTACGCATGCTCGGTTCCCCTGCACTCGGCCTTCCCAGCGTGCTCTTCAGGTATACGCACGTCATCGGTGGATGGCATGCGTTCCACCGAGCACTGATGGAAGTGCTCATTACAGAGCGCAGTAGGATCCACGCATGCGTCGCTATGATTGACATCGGGCACAACACTGAATTCTGATTGGTCTATCCGACTATTTATACCGACACATTCACGTCATTTAGCCACGCCTCCTGAAGAAGATCGGCGAAACGTGCGTTGAGGCGGCGGGTGGAGAGATCGCACATTTACAAACACAACCTGTAAGTTGCATTGCTCATTATGAGCGAGCTATTGATTGCTTTAATATATTATATGCACTATTGCACTTCCAATCTGAATTTGGAACTAGAGCTCGTATTATTCCCCTTACTGATAGGACTGATTAAGTCTCGTATATAAACTCACATAGGGAATGCTGCCTGCAATACCACTTCCTACCTCTTGAATTTTACCAGTCACTTATACATACCTATAACCAGGTTAGGAGCATTCAATCTGGATTATTGCGTTATAAACTTGATACATGAAGCAATTTTCTATATTAGGATTCCTAATGGGACCATTAGATATAAAATAATTCTATATATAATGCAGCTTATGATGTTATAAGTATTATCTCCTTACTATCCCGCTATTAGTGTCATTTCTTGTATTCTATGTTATTATTCAATTTTTTGATGTAATAAATTTTGTTAGACATTTAAGAAACTCTCTGACCCTTTCTTGATACTTTTTGATTCATAGCAAGGGTTATATGTGGTCAGTCCTCCATATAGTATAATACACTCCTCACAGTCCTCCATATGTTAGAATACATTGCTCAGTCCTCCATATAGTATAATACACTTCTCATAGTCCTCCATATATTAAAATACACTGCTCAGTCCTCCATATAATATAATACACTCCTCATAGTCCTCCATATAGTATAATACACTCCTCATAGTCCTCCATATAGTGTAATACACTACTCAGTCCTCCATATAGTATAATGCACTCCTCATAGTCCTCCATACATTAGAATACATTGCTCGGTCCTCCATATAGTATAATACACTCCTCAGTCCTCCATATAGTATAATAATAATAATCTATTTAGCACCAACATATTCCGCAGTGCTTTACAGACTTTATCATCGTTGTCCCCAATGGGGCTCACAATCTAAATTCCCTATCAGTATGTTTTTGGAATGTCGGAAGAAACCAGAGTACCCGGAGGAAACCCACGTAAACACGGGGAGAACATACAAACTCCTTGCAGATGTTGTCCTTGGTGGGATTTAAACCCAGAACTCCAGCTAGGCAAGGCTGCAGTGCTAACCACTGAGCCACCATGCTGCACATAGTATAATACACTCCTCATAGTCCTCTATCTATTAAAATACACTGCACAGTCCTTCATATAGTATAATACACTCCTCATAGTCATCCATATATTAAAATACACTGCTCAGTCCTCCATATAGTATAATACACTCCTCAGTCCTCCATACAGTATAATACACTCCTCATAGTCCTCCACATAGTATAATACACTCCTCATAGTCCTCCATATATTAAAATACACTCAGTCCTCCATATAGTATAATACACTACTCAGTCCTCCATATAGTATAATACACTCCTCATAGTCCTCCATATATTAAAATACACTGCTCAGTCCTTCAGATAGTATAATACAGCCCTCAGTCCTCCATATAGTATAATACACTCCTCAGTCATCCATATATTAAAATACACTGCTCAATCCTCCATATAGTATAATACACTCCTCATAGTGCTCCATATAGTATAAAGCACCGCCATAGTCATCCATGTAATACAATTCACTTCCCATAGTATAATGTACCCCATAGTTCTTCATATAGTATAATGTATTCCCCATAGTCCTCGATACAGTATAATGCAGCCCACACATAGTATAATGCTGTCACCCAACAGAGTATAATGCAGCCACCCCACAGAGTATAATGCAGCCCTACAGAATATAATGTAGCCCCCCCATAGAATATAATACAGCCCACCTCCCCATAGAATATAATGTAGCCCCATGAAAGAGTATGATGCAGTCCTCCCTCATAGAATATAATACAGCCCCATAGAATATAATGTAGCCCCCCATAGAATATAATACAGCCCACCTCCCCATTGAATATAATGTAGCCCCATCAAAGAGTATGATGCAATCCTCCCTCATAAAATCTAATACAGCCCCATAGAGTATAATGTAGCCCCCCCATAGAATATAATGTAGCACCCCATAGAATATAATACAGCCCACCTCCCCATAGAATATAATGTAGCCCCATCAAAGAGTATGATGCAATCCTCCCTCATAGAATATAATATAGCCCCCATAGAATATAATGTAGCCCCCATAGAATATAATATAGCCCACCTCCTCATAGAATATAATGTAGCCCCATCAAAGAGTATGATGCAATCCTCCCTCATAAAATCTAATACAGCTCCCCCATAAAATCTAATAAAACCCCCCATAGAATCTAATACAGCCCCCCATAGACAGAAAGAGAGGTGCAAAGGATTGTAATTGAGGGGACAGAGTGGTGCATTAAGCTCTGGGCTACGCCAAGGGTGCACCAAAGCCTCCTCATTTTCATATCTAAAAAAAACACTGTTATATAAAGCGCAATAAGCAGTGGCGTAACTACAAAGTGAGGGGCCCCGATGCGAACTTTCAAATGGGGCCCCCCCCGCGCCAAAATATTTCCCACCGAAATTCACATTTTCCCTATTCATTTCGCACACTATAGTTTTGTTGCTTTGTTGTATAGTCTGACCTAATACTGCCCTGTAATCGCTGAGAGAAATGATTTTATAACTAACAATTCCCTATACTAATTATGGTGATGTCTTCGGAAGTGCAGACTCTGGGCGTTCATGTCCTTCCTCGCTCTAATTCCAAGCGCACTCCCGGCATTTGAAATCTGTGTGCTGTTTCTTCCTGGTATGACGCTGCAGTGCATCATTTCCGGACCTGTGCAGTGTGGGGGTGTATTGGGTGAACTGGTCGGCTCCGGAGCACATGCACTACACATTCTGACGCTGGTGAGCACACCCAATACTCCCCCACAGTGCACATGCTGGGCTCTGCCCACAGCCGTGTACCATTTTTCCCGACTCGGAAATTTACAGCCCGTACACACGCTGCTTCGCTCCGTGAACCCCGTACACACACGGCTCTGCTCCGTACACCTTGTACACACGCGCCTCCGCTCCTTACACCCGCGGATCTGCTCCGTACACCTCCGTACACCTCCGTACACCTCACACACACAGCTCTGCTCCATACACACGCGGCTCCACTTCGTACACTCCATACACACACGGCTCCGCTCCGTCCACCCCATACACATGCAGCTCCGCACACCTCGTACACAAGCGGCTCCGCTCCATACACCTCGTAAACACGCAGCACCACTCCATACACCCCATAGATACACGCAGGGCCGCCATCAGGGCATTTCAGCCGTGACTGGCGTATGGGGCCCGGTGGGCAGAGGGGGCCCGCATCGGGCCCCCTCTCATCTGCTCACCGGGCCCCTACCGGCAGCTGCAGGCTGAACCGGGCCCTTAGCGGTGGCCGGCACTGCAGCTGTTTAATGCTATTGATGTGCGGGCCCGCGCCCGCACGTCAATAGTTAACAGCCGCCAGCCAATCTGAGGCTGGCAGCTGACGCCGGTGAGTGCACGCTTCAGCTGCGTGGAGAGAGCAGGAGCGCGGCAGGTAATAATAATCTTTATTTTTATATAGCGCTAACATATTACACAGCGCTTTACAGTTTGCACACATTATCATCACTGTCCCCGTTGGGGCTCACAATCTAAATTCCCTATCAGTATGTCTTTGAAATGTGGGAGGAAACCGGAGTGCCCGGAGGAAACCCACGCAAACACGGAGAGAAACTCTTTGCAGATGTTGTCCAAGGTGGGATTAGAACCCAGGACTCCAGCGCTGCAAGGCTGCTGTGCTAACCACTGCGCCACCGTGCTGCCCCAGGTAAGCAGAACTTGATTTTTTTTTTTTTAAATTTTGAGCGGCGATCCGGGGGGCCCAGGGCAGAACGCTGGACACACTGGGGCAGAACGCTGGACACTCTGGGGCAGAACGCTGAACACACTGGGGCATGACTGGAGACACGGGGGCATGACTGGAGACACTGGGGCATGACTGGAGACACTGGTGCATGACTGGAGACACTGGGGCATGACTGGAGACACTGGGGCATGACTGGAGACAGATGGGGCATGACTGGAGACAGATGGGGCATGACTGGAGACAGATGGGGCATGACTGGAGACAGATGGGGCATGACTGGAGACAGATGGGGCATGACTGGAGACAGAGGGGGAATGACTGGAGACAGATGGGGCATGACTGGAGACAGATGGGGCATGACTGGAGACAGATGGGGCATGACTGGAGACACTGGAGGCAGGATTGGAGACAGATGGGGCAGGATGCATACGATGGAGACAGATGGGGCAGGATGGGGAGATCATATGGGGCAGGATGGATACTCATTAGGGCAGGATGGGAGAACATATGGCTGACGCCAGGAATGAGACACACGGGGGCTAGGATGGCGAATATTATTACCATAGGGGCTAATTAAGGGATATTATTACTGCAGTGATGTATTTATTTTATTTTTTGAGTACACTGTTTTAAATGGAGGGGCGGTCCTATTACTGTGTAGAGTGATACTATGTCGCCTTCTTCATGTGATGTAATGTAGAAGTTGGGAAAATTAAGTAATGTGTTCTGCAAGTGGAACTCGAGATAACTGTGTTATTTCCTGCAGAGACGAGTCCTGGCTGGATGAAGTGATGGCGGTCTGTGCGGGATGAAAGATGAAGGACTTCACCTAGAGACGTCACTGGTGAGTCAATGTGTTACCTATACACTGACACTATACACTGTATACTATATACAGAGGTCCTGTGTATGTCACCGGTGATCACTGGATTACCTATACACTATATACAGAGCTCCTGTGTATATTGTCACTTGTGATCACTGTATTACCTGTACACAGACACTGCATACTAAGTACAGATCTCCTGTGTATAATGGCACTTATGGTGATAGTATTGTGGGTTTTTTTTATTATTGATCAGTATTGTAGTATTCAGTCACTATGTGGTGGTAATATGTGGTCTGGTCATGATGTTGTGGAATTTGTTCCTTGTATTTGATATTATTCGATCACTGTGGTAGTAATATGTCATCTGGTCATGGTGTGGCGGTACTTGTGCCTTGTAGATAGTATTATAGGTCACTGTGGTGATAATATGGTGTCTGGTCATGGTGCTGTGGTATTTGCTCCTTGTATGTGGCATTATAGGTCATTTTAAAAATTGAAAAATAAATAAAAATATACCTAAATTGTATTGCATATTTTAACAAATATTTAATAGGTTACAGTAGAGTAGGGCCTGGCCAAAAGTGTCTACCTTGTCATTTTGGTGGCTTAAAAAATCTTTTGGCCAAAACAAAAGCTGCCGGCTATATGTGTGATCTGGTGATGGGAACTGTCAATGTGTGATAGGTGAGAAGTAGAGATTTTCCAAGAGAGAGCGGTGGGACTGTGGACAGTTTGAGGGGTGGAGCGTGGAGGCGGGGCTGGGGTGGAGCCTGGGCGGAGTCTCAAGGGGGCCCCGGAAATTTTGCCAGTATGGGGCCCCGAAATTTCTAGTGGCAGCCCTGGATACACTACTCCGCTCACCTCTTTCACACTCGGCTCAGCTTTGTACACCTCGTACACACCTGACTCCGCTCCGTACACCTCGTACACATTGCTCCACTACACACATACACGGCTGAGCTCTGTACACTTTGTACACACACGGCTCTGCTACATCCACACTATAAACCCCTCCTGACCCCACACATAAACTTCCCCTCATTCAGCACCATGACAATCAGCACAGCAGAGTCCTGCATACAGTTAATTGAGACATCAGTAGGTTAAGTGTTTTTGAATAAACCATATTGAATCAGGAGCCCCATATAATCCTGCATAAAGGTTAATAATGGCCCCATAAGATGCTCCGTAGACACATTTGCCCAATATAGTGCTGCAGAAACGTTGATTATGGCCCCATAAGATGCTCCATAAAGATATTTGCGCCATATAATGCTGCAGAAACGTTGATTATGGCCCCATAAGATGCTCCATAAAGATATTTGCCCCATATAGTGCTGCAGACACATTGATTATGGCCCCATAAGATGCTCCATAGAGACATTTGCCCCATATAGTACTGCACAAACGTTATGGCCCCATACAGACACTTGCCCCGTTATAGTGCTGCACAAACATTATGGCCCCATAAGATGCTCTATACAGACGCTTGCCCCATATAGTGCTGGACAAACGTTATGGCCCCATAAGATGCTCTATACAGACACTTGCCCCATATAATGCTGCACAAATGTTATGGCCCCATAGATGCTCCATACAGACACTTGCCCCATATAATGCTGCACAAATGTTATGGCCCCATAGATGCTCCATACAGACACTTGCCCCATATAATGCTGCACAAATGTTATGGCCCCATATATGCTCCATACAGACACTTGCCCCATTATAGTGCTGCACAAATGTTATGGCCCCATAAGATGCTCCATACAGGCACTTGCCCCATTTGCTGTTGCTGCGATAAAAAAAAAACACATACTCACCTCTCCGTCGCTCAGGCCCCCGACACTTTCAATATTCACCTGCAGGCTGCTCCTCGTTCCAGCTGCCACTCCATCTTCCGCCTCCTCCGCACTGACGCTCAGGCAGAGGCGTGCACTAACTACGTCACCGCGCCCTCTGACCTCAGCGTCACTGCAGAAGAGCGGCGGCTGGAACGAGGAGAGGTGAATATCGTGCAGCGCTCCCCCTCCCCGTTATACTCACCTGCTCCTGGCGCGGTGCAGTCCCTGGTTTCCCGGCGCTGCTGCTTCCTGTACTGAGCGGTCACCGTTACCGCTCATTACAGTAATGAATATGCAGCTCCACCCCTATGGGAGGTGGAGCCGCATATTCATTACTGTAATGAGCGGTACCATGTGACCGTTCAGTACAGGAAGAAGCTGGGCAGCCAGGGACCTGCAGGGACCGTGCCAGTCGTAGGTGAGTATAATTAGACGGCCCCCGCTCCCTGGCCCTGAAAACCCCTGGATACGCCACTGGGCGGGCCCCTAAGCACTCCGGGCCCAGCTGCGACCCCTGCGACCACGGTTGTTACGCCCCTGGCAATAAGTAAACAGTACAGTAAACAGTACAGTACAAGTATGGTTATTATAGGAGCTAAGACCTTTAAATGATTGTAGTATCTATGTGTTTAAGCTTTTAGCAGTAAAATGAAAAATTGAGGTTTTTATAAGCTACATAATGAGAGGAACAAAAGATTACACTGTCTGTACTACAAGGATTGCAATTTATGTGTCGTAGATACTGACCTCATTAAACTATGGAACTTATATTTATGAGCAATTACCCAAACAGTAGTGCAGATGTGGATCCCAAATCCTGCATGGGTGCTTTCCTTGCCCCTGTTACACTGACTGTATTCTGTGAGTAGAGAGAGAGGATACAGGCTGCAAACATCTGACGGTGCTGGTTACATTACACTCACTAACTATGCTCAAAAACCTATGCTCGCTCCAGTTTTCTAAAGTGATTAGGTCAGGTATGGCAGGATTTTCCATCTTGAATTTTGCTACAGATTTGCCTTACAATTCACAAGTTGCATCGCAACTGTTGAAATTTGTGTCAAAGCAGTGACATAGAATAATGTGTAGATCTGGAAATCCATAATATACAGTCGTGGCCCAAAGTACTGGCACCTTTGAAATTGTTCTAGAAAATGAAATATTTATCCCAGAATATTATTGCAATTACACATGTTTTGTTATACAAATGTTTATTCCCTTTGTGTGTATTGGAACAACACAAAAAAAAAAATCAACGAAGAAAAGGCAAATTGGACATAATTGAACACAAAACCAAAAATGGACTGAGTAAAATTGTTGGCACCTTTCCAAAATTTTGGGTCAAAAACTTGGTTTCAAGCATGTGATGCTCATTCAAACTCACCAGTGGAAAGTAACATGTGTGGGCAATATGAAAAGCACACCTGAAACCAGATAAAAAGGGGACAAGTTGACTGAATCTTTGCATTTTGTGTCTGTGTGTCACGCTAAGCATGGAGAACAGAAAGAGGAGAAGAGAACTGTCTGAGGACTTGAAATCAAAAATTATTAAAGGGAACCTGTCACCCTCCTGTGGCGTTTTTAACTAAAAGAGCCACTTGTGCAGCACTAATGCTGCATTCTGTGAAGGTGGCTCTTTTTTGGGGGGTCCCTTCCAACGCTGCTTTATCAATTTTTATAATTTTACTTTTAGTCTGTCCGGAGGGCACGTCTTTTCCCCCCGGGCACAAACGCCTTCCAGCCATCATTCAGCCCCTCCGTGTGCCGGGCGCCATCTCTGCCTTCATTAACGTCCCCGGCGCCTGCGCTGTAAGTTCCTTTTTCGGTCATGCGCAGTTTGCGCTGCCCTTCGACTCACATCACATGATGGGAACTTACAGCGCAGGCCGGAGGGGCTGAGTGATGGCTGGGAGGCGTTTGTGTCTGGGGGAAAAAGACATGCCCCCCGGACAGACTAAAAGTATGGCGGGCAAATTATAAAAATTGATATTGCAGTGTTGGAAGGGACCCCCCCAAAAAAGAACCACCTTAACAGAATGCAGCACTAGTGCTGCACAAGGTTGCTCTTTTAGCTAAAAATGCCAGGGGGGGGGGGGGGGTGACAGGTTCCCTTTAAACAATATCAACAATTTCAAGGTTACAAGTCTATCTTCAGAGATCATGATGTTCCTTTATCCATGGTGTGCAACATAATCTAGAAGTTTACAACCTTAATAACTGTAGCTAATCTCCCTGGATGTGGACGGCAGAGAAAAATTGATGAAAGGTTGCAATGCAGGATAGTCCAGATGGTGGATAAGCAGCCGCAATCAAGTTTCAAAGAAATCCAAGCTGTCCTGCAGGCTCAGGGTGCATCAGTGTCAGCGTGAACTATCCGACGACATTTGAATGAAATGAAACGCTATGGCAGGAGACCCAGAAGGACCTCACTGCTGACACACAGACATAAAAAAGCTAGGCAGTAGTTTGCCGTGAGTAAGCCAAAATCCTTCTGGGAAAGGCTCTTGTGGACAGATGAGAACAAGATTGAACTTTTTGGTAAAGCACATCATTCTACTGTTCACCGGAAATGGAATGAGGCCAACAAAGAAAAGAGCACAGTATCTTCAGTCAATTATGGTGGAGGGTCAAAGATATTTTGAGGTTGTTTTTCTGCCTCTGGCACTGGTGCCTTGCCTGTGTGCAAGGCATCATGAAATTTGAAGATTTCAATGTAGTGCCCAGTGTCAGCTGGGTTTGCATCCTAGGTCATGGGTCTTCCAGCAGGAGAATGACATGCTTCAAACATGCTTCAAGAATCACCCAGAAATGGATGGAAACAAAGCGCTGGAGAGTTCTGAAGTGGCCAGCGTTGAGTCCTGATCTAAATCTCATTGAACACTTATGGAAAAATCTTAAAATTGCTTCAAATATGAGAGATCTGGAGCAGCTTGCAAAAGAAAACTGGTCCAAAATTCCAATTGAGAGGTGAAAAAAGTGTTTTGATTGTTATAGTATGTGATTGATTGCAGTTATTTATTTCAAAGGGTGTGAAACCAAATATTAAGTTGAGGGTGCCAACAATTTTGTCCGGTCCATTTTGGGGGTTTTGCGTTGCATAATGTCCAATTTGCCTTTTTTTTCCTTTGTTTTTTGTGTGGTTCCAATACACAAAGGAAATAAACGTGTATAACAAAACATGCATAATTGCAATACATTTCTGGGAGAAATACTTCATTTTCGTAAACAATTTCAAGGGGGCTAACACTTTCACCCTTGACTTTACCTGATATATACTTCTTTGTCAGAGAGCCATACTGACAGGGACGCTGGGTGGCATAAGCACAGTGTATCTGACCACCCAGCTAGGAGTATTCCAAGCGCTTCTGGTCAATCACAATGTCCTTCTGACTGGCAAATCAGAAGAGTTGGATGGATCTACTGATCCATGTAAACGCAGGTGTGGCAGTATTATTATTATTATTTATTATAATAGCGCCATTTATTCCATGGCGCTTTACATGTGAAAAGGGATATACACAACAAAACAAATACAATAATCTTGAAAAAACAAATCACCTTTTGGTACAGGAGGAGAGAGAGGACCCTGCCCACGAGGGCTCACAATCTACAAGTGATGGGTGAGGATACAGTAGATGAGGGTAGAGCTGGTCGTGCAGTGGTATTGTAGAACAAGGGTTACCGCAGGTTGTCGGCTTGTCGGAAGAGGTAGGTCTTCAGGTTCCTTTTGTAGGTTTCCACGGTAGGCGAGAGTCTGATATGTTGGGGTAGAGAGTTCCAGAGTATGGAGGAAGCACAGGAGAAATCTTGTATGCGATTGTGGGAAGAGGAGATAAGAGGGGAGTAGAGAAGGAGATCTAGTGAGGATCAGAGATTGTGTGCATGCAAGTACCGGGAGACTAGGTCACAGAAGTACGGAGGAGACAGGTTGTGGATGGCTTTGTATGCCATGGTTAGGGTTCTGAACTGGAGTTTCTGGGCAATAGGGATTGACAGAGAGGAGAAGATGGGAAACAGTGGGTGGATAGGTGGATTAGTCGGGTAGCGCAGTTTAGGATAGATTGGAGGCCACAAAGCAGGAGGTTGCAATAGTCGAGGTGGGAGATGATGAGGGCATGCACTAGTGTTTTTCTTGAGTCTTGTTTGAAAAATGTGCAGATCCGGGAGATATTTTTGAGTTGGAGTTGGCAGTAAGTGGAAATGGCTTTTATGTGTGTTTTGAAGGAGAGATCAGAGTAAAGGATTGCCCCAAGGCAGCGAGCTTGCGGGACTGGGGAGAATGGGAAGACATTTACTTTAATATCCTCATCAGACCCTTCTTTAACTTCCCCTAGTTTGTAGCACAGTGCCAGCCATTGGATTACTTTCTATCACTCTGTTGGGTTTATTACATTGGTTTTCTATGTTTTGACATTGCTTTCTCCCTAATCATTCTTTTAGATAACCCCTTGATGCCGGCTCTTGTTTTCACCTCTGGACTTAGTAACTATTGTCTTCTTTTTATTCTGGCTGCCCTACTTGACTCCAACTGGGCTGTCACTGCTTTTTTGATCTGATTCTGGTTATTGATTCCATGGTTCTGGCTTGTTTGTTCTTTCACTAAGCTCACTCCAACGGTCAGCAACTATTCTGTGGATGCAACCAGGGGTCCCCAAGCAGCAAATACCATAACCCTGTATAGCAGTTAGGCTACGTTCACATTTGTGTTGTGCGCCGCAGCGTCGGCGACGCAACGCACAATGCAAATGTAAACGCATGCACAACGCAGCATTTTGTGACGCATGCGTCCATTTTTGCATGGTTTTGGGCGCAGAAAAAACTGCAACTTGCTGCGTCCTCTGCGCCCTAACGCATGCACCACAGTGACGCATGCGTCACAAAACGCAAGTGCAACGCATGTCCATGCGCCCCCATGTTAAATATAGGGGCGCATGACGCATGCGGCGACGCTGCGGCGCCCGACGCTGCGGCGCCGAACGCTAATGTGAACGTAGCCTTATATGGTTTAGATGAAGGAGCACCTTAGACTTTCCTAAACATAGTGGCCAGCATAAGGTGAGGCCGCTCAGGCCCTCTGGATGCTGTTTGAAGGGGCTTTGGTTCTTGTCTGACCATTGCAGTCTCTTCAGTGCTTACATTGCTTCATCTTCCTGCCCTCCATACACGCCTGTGCCAAACGCTGCAGAATCGTCCTGTTTAGTTCAGTATGATAATACTGTTATTGCGATTTCTTATCCTATTCAGCACCAAAAACAATTTAGAAGAACTTTTTGATTTTGCCTCTTTGCATCCCATTAATAAGAACATTTTTTATTTGTCATTATGTTATTTTTTTGTAAATATTTACATTAACATTTCATTTCATTTAATTTTTATTTTAACAAAAAAAAGGTAGAGTTATTCTTCAACATTTTTAATTATTACATATTCTTGGTTTTTATAAATCTATTGCACGGGTTGCAACACTTGTGAAGATACCAAAGATGTTTTGGACTTTTCTTGAAATAGTTTAATTCAGTGCTTGATTACTATTATTATTACTTTTTTATATAGTTTATATTTGTTAATAATACTGCAGCTGGGTTAACACTTTGATCACTTATGACAAGTATATTCATTATAAGTAGCAGGTAATTCCAGCATTATGACAAGACATGCTTTTTGTGTAGGCACTGTTAGGCTACTTTCACACATCAGTTTTTTGCCGTCAGGCTTAATCTGGCGAATTTTGAAAAAAAACGGATCCTTCGCAAATTGTGAAAAACTGATACAATGGATCCTTTTTTTGCCAGATCCGACTAGCTGATCTGGAGGGGGGGGGGGGGAGAGAGAGAGAGGAGAGAGAGCGAGAGACCCCAGAATGGAAAACGCATGCTTAGTTTAAAAAAACTAAATCCGTTGCCAGATTCCATCATTTGACGGATCTGGTGCCATAGGGATCCATTATAGCAAATGACGGACAGCGACGGATCCGTCGCTGTCCGTTTTTTCGGCGGACACAATAAACGTTACTATGTCCGTTTTCTCCAGCCGCCTGAAAAACAATTTTCGACGGATCCGGTGAAAAACGGATGAAATGTGAGGCCATCCGTTGCAATCCGTCACTAATACAAGTCTATGAGAAAAAAAACGATCCGGTGGCTACGTTTTTTTCAAAATTCGCCGCTTTGTGCCTGACGGCAAAAAACTGATGTGTGAAAGCAGCCTAAGACTACTTTCACACATCAGGTTTTTGCCATCAGGCACAATCCGTTGAATGTTGGAAATAACGGATTCGGCGCAGATTGTGAAAAACTGATGCGATGGATCCGGTTTTTTGACAGATCCGACTAGCATATCCAGATAATTGGAAAAAAAAATTTGGAGCATGCTCAGTTTAAAAAAACAGAATCCGGCGTCGGAATCCGTCATTTTCCGGATCCGACACCTTCTGGCTCCCACAGGCTTCTATTCTAGCAAACAGCCGGAAGAGGTGGATCTGGCGCTTCCGGCTTTTTCGCCGGAGAAAAAAAAATGTTGCTATGGACATTTTTTCCAGAAACCGGAAACGTCAGATTTGCCGAATCCAGCGAAAACCGGACAAAACACATGGTCATCCGTCGCAATCCAGCACTAATACAAGTCTATGGAAAAAAAATGGATCCGGCAACATTCAACGGTTTTTTTTTTAATTAGCCGGATTGAGCCTGACGGCGAAAACCTGATGTGTGAAAGTAGCCTAATGTCTGTAAGATTGGGCATTAGAGGGATGGTCTGCTTCAAATTAAATTTTTTTAGATGCATTCCCAATTTCAATATATAACACTTATCAGTGCTATCCCAGCTCTTTGGCAGAGATTTTCTTGTATCAGCACACGACTAACGTGAGGGTTCTCCGGCGCTGGGAATGGGCGGCCATATTAATGCAAGTATGTGAATTGCAGATTTCTGGCCACATTCCGACTAGACGCACTCAACCTCGCACTATACACTTCCATTGAGCGAGGCCGCGAACGTCTAGTGAGCATGTGACTACGTGTATAAAAATCACATACTTGCAGTCACGCACCCACCGCTTCTAATGCCAGAGACCCAACCCTCACAGGGCGCAATGTGAGGATTCACAAGTTTTCAGTCACAGAGTAACTGCAGACTTGTACCCCAAGGTACTGTTTGTACTAACTGTCATATAGATACATGCCAGCACATTTTTGTTCAAAAAATACAAATCAAAATTAAATATCTCCCAAAAGATAAAAAAAGGTAGAGTTTATTAAACATACGTCCAAAACAAAATCTCTGTAAAATCTCTGTAAAAAAAAAAAGTCTGTAGAATCATCCACAATCATTGGTGCATATGTATGCCTTCTGTGAGGCAGTGAGGGGGATCATATACAAGGGGAGGTATGTGTCCTCTAGGTTGCGTATAGAGACATATCACACCTGTTGTAGAGCCTTGGGTTTACAGCAAAATGTCTGTGAATTTCAAGGCAAAGTAAAAGTAAGTGTGGATTTAGTAAAAGTAGCTCACCAAGTCAGATTTTAGGAAAACCCAACATGGGCTTTTATTTTTTTAGGGATATGCAGGTTTGGTAGTGGGACGAATTCCTCACTCTGGATTTTGGAAGTGGTTCTATGTCCACGATTCCCATTTACACTCTCAGTTTGGCCTTGAGTGTGTCAGTTTTGTTTTTGCAAACTGCAGAGCAGGAGGCTCTGTGCAACCCAGCCGTGTGTGAAGCTAACACAGATTCAGAGACTTCAAAGCGGCTGACGTACCCAAGAGATACGGTGGTGCCATTGCCCATGGCAGCAGGTTGGAATACGGACTGTTTTTTAAGGACCCAGCTGTGAACTGGAGGATATCATTTTCCTGTTTATGTGAGTTTTGGAAATAAAGACGTTTTATGTTGAACTTTCTGTGGTCCTCATACTGTGTAAACCCAGCTGCGCTACACTTCAAAAACTTTCATTAAAAAATGCAGCAGTTTTGAATTTTTCCATTTTTGCTAAGATAAAAGTGTATATTAATTAAAGGGGTATTCTTGTTAAACTATTGTCTTCTAGTCCAGAGTAAAAAAGCAAACAAACAAAAGACCCTTTTTTTCCCTAACACTGGCCCAGTATGAGGCTCCTCTGCTGTTCTGGTCTCTGTTTACCTCTTGTTTACAGCTCTGTAGGAAATCACTGAGCTCAGCTACACTGCAAACTTAGGGTACCTTCACACTGGTCGATTCTGCTACGATTACGACGCATTTGCGTCATATTCGACATCGCAGTACGAGCTCGTAGCCAGCGGTCACACTCTACGATGTTAACGCTTTTTCTGACGTAGTTGCGATGTGAACGTCACGCGTCGCAATCGTACGCTACCCTTCACACCGCCATAGTCCTACGACTCCGAGCGTGACGTATTACCAGCATGGGCGTGCTAAAACGTCACGCCCAATCAGGAGACAGGTATGCGGAAGCCCAACCCACGTAGTCGCATTACGAGCTCGTATGACCGCCGTCACATACTACGATTTCGACCGCCACAGCGGGACATTTACGACGAAAGAAAGTTCTGCTCTTTCTTTCACATCGTACGATGCTGGGCTGCGTCGCAAATCGTAACGCCATGTCACACTTTGCAACCTCGGAACGAGGACGGATAAACGTCACAAATCGAACGCTCGTTCAGACTTTGATTGCACAGTGTGAAGGGGCCCTTAGACGCATGAGCTCCTAAGCTCAGTGATTGCCTGCAGCACTGACAACGTGACGTCAATAATGCAGATAAACAGCAAAGTCTGGGGCAGCCATAGACACAGCACTAGATCCGGGGAGAGTCTGCAAGTAATCTCTGAGCCCATCTACTCAGCAATCGTAGACAACATGAGCTGCAGAGCTCAATGATTGCCTGCAGCGCTGACAACATGACGTCAATAACGCAGATAAACAACAGCGTCCAGGGCAGTCATAAACACAGCACTAGACCCAGGAAGGTTAAATAAAGCACAATTAGTTTCTTTTACACTTAACCCCTTCAAATATAATGTATAAACATAAAGTACAAGAAGTTATGGCCACTGAATATAAAGAGGGGAACTTTTTTACTCAGCCTAGGGGTTGAATATTTTATCAACACAGCGGCATATATCTATTTATTTTTGATGCAATGGGGTGTAGCTAATGCCGGCCACTCATGATTAGCATACTTATCATATATCCTGCTTTCTCTCCCAGTCCCATAGACCGTGAATGGAGCGTACGTCAAGCATGCGCATCTCTGTTTGATTCAAGATGGTGCTTTGCAGAGCCCCGATCACAGGATCGTACTGGATGCCAGCGGCCAGATCACCAGCAGTCAGTACATTTTATTTTGTTCCATGGATAGGGAATAACTAAATACTTTGAGAATAACATCAAACTCCATAATAAAACGATATGTGTTAAGCGGAGGTAAGCAAATAAATTTGCAGGGCCCTCATCTCTACACTGCAGTACACAGGGTCGGCCAATGAAAGGCCAGCAGCTGACATCGACGTGCAAGTCACTGGTGGTGCATAGCAGGGACAGCATGTGTTGCCCATTGCAGGCACGCCGAAGTATGTTTCAGGCTTCTGCGTCGGCTATAGAGAAGGATGCCGCACATCATGGGAGCAGGTGGAAGGTGAGGAAAATTGTTTGGGTTTTTTTGTGTGTTTTTTTAAAATGTGTTAGAGAAAAACATTGAACATTATTACAGGATGGGCAGGAGTTAAGACATTATACCAGGATGTCAGACATTGTTACTGGAAGAGGACTGGATGGGGACGTTACACCAGGATTGAGGGCATTATACCAGGAAGGGAAACAGGATGGAGGATATTATACCAAGATGGGGGGACATTATTACTGGTAGGGGCCAAGGATTGGAGATATTATTACTAGAAAAGGCCCAGAATTTGGAACATTATACCAGGATGGGGACATTATACAAGGATGGGGGACATTATACTAGGAAGGGGCCCATATATTACTGGAAGGGGCCAGGGTGGATGACATTATTACTGGTAGGAGCCCAGGGTGGGTGAAATTATACCATAAAGGGGTCTATGATGGGGGACATTATCACTGGAAGGGTCTCAGTATGGAGGAAAGAAATTACTGGAATGGGATAGGATGGGGACATTACACCAGGATGGGGGTCATTATTATTGTAGGGGCCCAGGATGGGGGATGTTATACCAGCAAGAGGCTCAGGATGGTGGATATTATTATTGAAAGGGGTCCAGGATGTTGAACATTATACCAGGAAGGAGCACATTATTACCAGAAAGGGACATGGATGGAGAACATTATACTAGAAAGGGGCCCAGGATGGGTGACATTAGTACAGTATGGAGGACATTAGTACATTATGGGGGACAACAAGTATGTCTTTATAGGATTTAGAGCGCTACAAGGACCCATATATCTGACCAACATGCAGGTAGGAGTCCAGGTCCAAATTTTGCACCAGGGTATATCAGACTCTAGTTACGCCACTGAACAGGTTGATTATGCCATGCTAATTAATTATTGCTGTGTCTATAGTACTGAAAACAATCAGTTCTAACCAGCAGATGTGTTCTCCATTGGTCAGACCATTTGTCAGGTAGGCTTCACTTAAGGTACCATTACACTAAACGACTTACCAACGATCACGACCAGCGATACGACCTGGCCGTGATCGTTGGTAAGTCGTTGTGTGGTCGCTGGGGAGCTGTCACACAGACAGCTCTCTCCAGCGACCAACGATCAGGGGAACGACTTCGGCATCGTTGAAACTGTCTTCAACGATGCCAAAGTCCCCGGGTAACCAGGGTAAACATCGGGTTACTAAGTGCAGGGCCGCGCTTAGTAACCCGATATTTACCCTGGTTACCATTGTAAAAGTAAAAAAGAAAAAACACTACATACCCACATTCCGATGTCTGTCACGTCCCCCGGCGTCAGCTTCCCGCACTGACTGTGTCAGCGCCGGCCGTAAAGCAGAGCACAGCGGTGACGTCACCGCTGTGCTCTTCTTTACGGCCGGCACTGACAGTCAGTGCGGGAAGCTGACGGCGGGGGACGTGACAGACATCGGAATGTGAGTATGTAGTGTTTTTTTTTTTTTAACTTTTACAATGGTAACCAGGGTAAATATCGGGTTACTAAGCGCGGCCCTGCGCTTAGTAACCCAATGTTTACCCTGGTTACAAGTGAACACATCGCTGGATCGGCGTCACACACGCTGATCCAGCGATGACAGCGGGTGATCAGCGACCAAAAAAAGGTCCTGATCATTCCCTACGACCAACGATCTCCCAGCAGGGGCCTGATCGTTGGTCGCTGTCACACATAACGAGATCGTTAGCGGGATCGTTGGTACGTCACAAAAAAGCATGACGTTGCAACGATATCGTTAACAAAATCGTTATGTGTGAAGGTACCTTAAGTTACCATCAGTATTTATCCTAGAAAAAATGCTGGACAATGCAAGAAAATGTTATTTCTCACTATGAAACTCATTTTCCAACAGAAAAATAGTACATGTCATATGAAATCTTTTTATGTATGTCCTCTTTTCAACAGTTTGAAAAAAACAAGAATCAGATTGATTATAAAATTGGTTGCCAAAGTCTATTGCCGGCACTGGACTTCTAACAGAGCAATATTTGCAGAAATAGAATATAGTTTTCATCTGCAATGCGGCAATTCTATAAGTACGCTATCTCTACAAGCTAGATTTCTGCTGAGTTTTCACTTAGACATGAAAGATCTGTGTTAACTAACTGTGCTATAAATTGACAGGAAATGTATATAATGTTACATGGTAAGTGTACCTGATACACGTATCAGTTGGCTGCATGAGGTTTACACATGTGCTATAGTAATAATGGATACATTTGGTCAGTGCTCTGGTTTAATAACAATTTTAGTGGGAGACAATACTCACAAAAAGATCAAACAACAATAGCAAATTATGATGCACTGACAATAATAATATTCACAAAATTAGACCTGTCTCCTGCAACCATTGATGTTAAATCACATCCTTCTGGCCAAAGCAGATGAAAGAATAACAGCAAAAAAAGTTGCAGGACTTTCAAAGTTTTGTTAAAAAAAAATTGTAATACGGTAATTTAATCTATTTCTCATTTTATAATCCAACCTTACACAGACGAATAGAAAACTTGGGGTCTCATTAAGTCGCATTTTCTGTTTTAGCTAAAACTAAATAAATTGGAGAGTCGGACAAATACAGAATATTTGTCAATATTGACAGGAGATAGTTACATCCAAATTTTATTTCCAATGTGACACTACTTATTGAATGGAGATATAGATTTGGAATGGATGCCCTTCCCATTAGATTTGCTCATTCAATACACTCATAATGCACAAATGCCCCGTCTCACGTATTCTCCATACCCTTCCACTCGCTCACCCTCACCTTCAGAGCTGGCTTCATCATTCTTCCCAACCCAATTGAGCTGATGCTCAATGCTACGCTCCCTTCTTCTTACTTTGGAGCTGATCCCTCCCTTTATTCACAGACCTGTAATTCTCCGGCACTTGCGAGGGAGTTGATAGACATTGATTAGCACAACTGGTATTTAATAAAAAAAAAAGTCATTGTTATTATGTTGCATGACTATATTTAATAACTATTCAAAAGAATCACTGGTTGAATCGGTGATCGAAAATAGTTTCAATCTTTGTGTGTTAATAATCCTAAACTGTTCGACCTTATATTTCATAGACCTTTCAGCTACTGCTCGCAAAGAGGTCAGGATCTGAATATGATTTTCTAAATGCTAAATAAAACTATATGCTAGAAAAAAAAAAGACCACAATCTCCTGTACATTCCTCTTTGGAGTAGAAAAATTGGAAAGTAGCAATTTGTGCCGGCCATTATGTGGGCAGAAATACCATTGATTCATGTATTTATACTCGGGAGGAGGGTAATCATTTATACAAGACCCTTTGAAACCCTGTGAGCTGGAAAGTGAATGCTTATTTAATCTGCTTAGAGGAAACATGAATTCATGAATGAAGTTAAGTACTTTGCTTGACGTATTTTATAGACCTTGTCCCCAGCCAAATTATAAACACCCACATTGAATATTAGCATGGATCCCAGAACTCAGAAGCATTTTCCAAAAGCGTTTCTATTCTGGTGACCCTATTTAGTGATGTGACCTTGTTCTGTGACACGACTGTGGTCTGTAAGAAGACCGAAACTGAGTTTGCCACAAGTCTCATAAGAAATGACAACCTTCCTTACCTTGTAGAGATGAGCGAATTTGTTCCAAACAAATTGAATTTGCCTCGAATTTTACAAAAAAAATCTGATTCTGCTGAACGCAATTTTTTGCTTTATGTGAATTTGAACCCAGCTTACTTACATTTTGCTAAATCATAAAAAGTTGGGGTAAGGGGTTAAAAAGTCATATTAATTATACCTCACTGCTCACCTATCCAATGCCACAGCCCATAGTCTGGTTTTTTGCTAAATCGGTCTACTTCATTCCTCTTTTCTCCGGCATGCAATATCCTCTTGGTGCATCTTTATTCTGTACCAAAGCTCGGGCCGAGCAAGTCTCTTGCACCACAACACATGTTTAGACATCACAATACGCACTGCCCAAAGCGGTGACTATGTCTACTCAGCGCTGGAAGCCTAAAGAATGACATTGCATGATGGAGGGAGGAAAAAAATTCTAGATGGGATAAGGGGCTGCAAAGACACAACAGGTGAGCACAAGGCGAATATTCCTTTTTTTTACATGCTACATTTCTGGGAGATCGCAGAGCATAATAAGAAACATTCGAATCACATGAAATAACTTAGATGAAAATTGAATTTCCCCATCTGTCGAAATAGCAATGGGCAAATTAACAATGAAGTCACTGGACATAGTCTTCAAATCAAGGAACATTTCCCTGCTAACAAAGGCACAGTTCATACATAGTTTGGTCTTTTCTGTGGTAACATACGGATGCAAAACCTGGACGTTAAAGAAACAAGACAGGAGAAGAATCAACACCTTCGAAATGTGGTGCTGGAGAAGAATGTTATCAATACCATGGATGGCAAGAAGAACAAACAAATCTATCTTTGACTTGCCTACTTTGGACACACCATACAAAGAGCGCAATTACTGGAGAAGGATATCATGGTCAGAAGAATAGAAGGATCAAGGCAAAGAGGAAGACCAGCAACTTGATGGCTTAATACAATCAAAATAATGGTGGAGAAGACAGTGGTGGACCTATCTAGGCTTGCAGAAGATTTATCTTCATAGAGATTGATCATCCATCAAGTCGCCATGGCTCAGGATCGAGCCAAAGGCCATTAAATAATAAATAATATGCTGAATTGAAATCATATTATTAGCAATATTAGTCCTTTTTAAGTAACGTTACCATATGGCGGTAGATGATACTTCACTGTAAACAATCTTAAACCAAGTATTTCCCATAGATGAGTGTCCTAAAAGTAAAAAATGAAGTACGTAAATCAATATTAACCCCTTAATGACTGAAAATGCGCATTTTAACGGTGGCAGTCAAGGGTACTTAAACCACAGCGCCGTTACGGTGATGTGGAAAAAGTGTATAGCCCCCCAGAGTTGAAATTTCCCTGATGTCTCAGCTGCGGGGGGTAGCTGAGACCCCAGAGAACATTATTTAGGTTGGATTTTACCGACCTCGATGTTGCAATCGCCGTTATTAACGTTATAACGGTAACCACGAAAAAAAAAGGTAGATTTTGCATTTCATTTCTTTCTCCTCTGATGTGATCGCACATGAGAGGAGAGAGGAATACCTCCAGTACCTGTGGTGTCCATGTATCCTCGCGTGAAAATGGCAGGCGCATGCGGCACCCAGCAACAATAGGAACATTTTCCTATTGGCTCATTTTGATCACTGTGATAGACACTATAACAGTGATCGAAATAAAAAAAATAGTAGAGGAAACCCCCTTTTATCACCCCCTTAGTTATGGAAAAATAATCAAATAAAAAAATTAATTTATTTCCATTTTTCCATTAGGGTTAGAGTTGGGCTAAAGTAAGTTGGGCTAGGGTTAGGGCTAGGGTTAGTGTTAGGGCTAAAATTAGAGTTAGGGTTAGAATTGGGATTGGGATTAGTGTTGTGAATTCCGTTCTTGGGCTCCCTCCTGTGGTCGTGAATGGTACTTTGGTGAGTTCTGTCCTTGGACACCCTCTGGTGGCTTTAAGTGGAACTGCTGATCTTTGAGGTTGGCTTTCTCAGCTGCCCTCGTTTATTGCTGCTGCTGGCTTCCCCATTTAACTCTGCCCAGGTCATTAATTCATGCCAGCTGTCAATGTCTCAGTACTGGTTCAGATCTCTCTTGGATTTCTCAGATGACCTGTCTACTCCAGCAGAAGCTAAGTCCTTGCTAGTCATTTGCTGTTCATCGGTTTTTGAATATATTTTTCAGTACATGCTATGTTTCCAGTCCAGCTTGCTATTATGATATTTCCTTGCTAGCTGGAAGCTCTGGGGGTGCAGAGCTGCACCTCCACACCTTGAGTCGGTGTGGAGGTCTTTTTGCACACTCTGCGTGGTTTTTGTAGTTTTTAATACTGACCGCATAGTTCCCTTTCCTATCCTCTGTCTTTCTAGAGAAGATTCGGCCTCCTTTGCTAAAATCTGTTTCATTCCTGTGTTTGTCACTTCCCTCTTATTTCACAGTTAATATTTGTGGGGGGCTACCTTTACTTTGGGAAATTTCTCTGAGGCAAGGTAGGCTACTATTTCTATCTTTAGGGGTAGTTAGCTCTTAGGCTGTGAAGAGGCGTCTAGGGAGAGTTAGGTACGCTCCACGGCTATTTCTAGTGTGTGTGATAGGATTAGGGATTGCGGTCAGTAGAGTTACCACGTCCTCAGAGCTTGTCCCAGCTTTTCTGTTTTAACCATCAGGTCACTTCGGGTGCTCCTAACCACCAGGTCATAACAGTACAGCTGGCCCTCAAAGCGTTAATGCATCTCAAAAGAGGGATAAGAGAAGTTCTGAGTCAATTTCTTTTTCTTTGCAGCTTGTTTTGTTTTTCTTTTCCCTTAACCTCTGGGTGGTTCAGGACTCAGGTGTAGATATGGATATTCAAGGTTTGTCCTCTTGTGTGGATCAACTCACTGCTAGGGTACAGAGTATTCAAGATTATGTAGTTCAGAATCTGATGTTAGAGCCTAGAATTCCAATTCCTGATTTGTTTTCTGGGGATAGATCTAAATTTTTGAATTTCAAAAATGATTGCAGACTGTTTCTTGCTCTGAAACTCCGCTCCTCTGGTGATCCCATTCAGCAAGTAAAGATTATTATTTCTTTGTTGCGTGGTGACCCGCAAGACTGGGCATTCTCCCTTGAGCCAGGAAATCCTGCATTGCTTAATGTGGATGCATTTTTTCTAGCGCTTGGATTGCTTTATGGCGAACCTAATTCTGTGGATCAGGCAGAAAAGATCTTGCTGACTCTATGTCAGGGTCAGGATGAGGCAGAAGTATATTGCCAGAAGTTTAGAAAGTGGTCTGTGCTTACTCAATGGAATGAGTGTGCCCTGGCAGCAATTTTCAGAAGGGGTCTTTCTGAAGCCCTTAAGGATGTTATGGTGGGGTTCCCCACGCCTGCTGGTCTGAATGAGTCAATGTCTTTGGCCATTCAGATTGATCGGCGTTTGCGCGAGCGCAAAGTTGTGCACCATTTGGCGGTGTCCTCTGAGCGGAGGCCTGAGCCTATGCAATGTGATAGGACTTTGACCAGAGCTGAACGGCAAGAATACAGACGTCAGAATAGGCTGTGTTTTTACTGTGGTGACTCCTCTCATGCTATCTCTGATTGTCCTAAGGGCACTAAGAGGTTCGCTAGGTCTGTCACCATTAGTACTGTGCAGCCTAAATTTCTCTTATCTGTTACTCTGATTTGCTCATTGTCGTCCTACTCTGTTATGGCATTTGTGGATTCGGGCGCTGCTCTGAATTTGATGGACTTGGAGTTTGCCAGGCACTGTGGTTTTTTCTTGGAGCCTTTGCAGATTCCTATTCCCTTAAGGGGGATTGATGCTACGCCATTGGCCAAGAATAAACCTCAGTACTGGACTCAGCTGACCATGTGCATGGCTCCCGCACATCAGGAAAATATTCGCTTTTTGGTGTTGCATAATTTGCATGTTGTGTTGGGTTTGCCATGGTTACAGGTTCATAATCCAGTACTGGATTGGAAATCAATGTCTGTGTCTAGTTGGGGTTGTCAAGGGATACATACTGATGTTCCTTTGATGTCAATTTCTTCTTCCACTCCTTCAGAAATTCCTGAGTTTTTGTCGGATTACCAGGATGTATTTGATGAGCCCAAGTCCAGTGCCCTACCTCCTCATAGGGACTGTGATTGCGCTATTAATTTGATTCCTGGTAGTAAGTTCCCTAAGGGCCGACTGTTTAATTTATCTGTGCCAGAACATGCCGCTATGCGAAGTTATGTAAAGGAGTCCTTGGAGAAAGGACATATTCGCCCGTCTTCGTCACCGTTGGGAGCAGGGTTCTTTTTTGTGGCCAAGAAGGATGGCACTCTGAGACCCTGTATAGATTACCGCCTTCTCAATAAAATCACGGTCAAATTTCAGTACCCTTTGCCTCTGTTGTCTGATTTGTTTGCTCGGATTAAGGGGGCTAGTTGGTTTACCAAGATTGACCTTCGAGGGGCGTATAATCTTGTGCGTATTAAACAGGGCGATGAATGTAAAACAGCATTTAATATGCCCGAGGGCCATTTTGAGTACCTGGTGATGCCATTCGGGCTTTCTAATGCCTCATCTGTGTTTCAGTCCTTTATGCACGACATCTTCCGGAAGTATCTGGATAGGTTCATGATTGTATATTTGGATGATATTTTGGTCTTTTCGGATGATTGGGAGTCTCATGTAAGGCAGGTCAGGATGGTGTTCCAGGTCCTTCGTGCTAATGCGTTGTTTGTGAAGGGGTCTAAATGCCTCTTTGGAGTTCAGAAGGTTTCCTTTTTGGGCTTCATTTTTTCCCCTTCTACTATCGAGATGGACCCTGTTAAAGTTCAGGCCATTTATGATTGGACTCAACCTACATCTGTGAAGAGTCTTCAGAAGTTCCTGGGCTTTGCTAATTTTTACCGTCGCTTCATCGCTAATTTTTCTAGTGTGGTTAAGCCTTTGACTGATTTGACGAAGAAAGGCGCTGATGTGGTGAACTGGTCCCCTGCGGCCGTTGAGGCTTTTCAGGAGCTTAAACGTCGTTTTACTTCGGCCCCTGTGTTGCGTCAGCCAGATGTTTTGCTCCCTTTTCAGGTCGAGGTTGATGCTTCTGAGATTGAGGCAGGGGCTGTTTTGTCTCAGAGAAGTTCTGATGGCTCTTTGATGAAGCCGTGTGCTTTCTTTTCTAGAAAGTTTTCACCTGCTGAGCGTAATTATGATGTCGGCAATCGGGAGTTGTTGGCTATGAAGTGGGCATTCGAGGAGTGGCGACATTGGCTTGAGGGAGCCAAACATCGCGTGGTGGTCTTGACTGATCACAAGAATCTGACTTACCTCGAGTCCGCCAAGAGGTTTATTCCTAGACAGGCTCGATGGTCACTGTTTTTCTCCCGTTTCAATTTTGTGGTCTCATACCTTCCGGGATCTAAGAATGTGAAGGCTGATGCCCTTTCTAGGAGTTTTTTGCCTGATTCTCCGGGAGTCTCTGAGCCGGCTGGTATTCTCAAAGAGGGGGTGATTTTGTCTGCCATCTCCCCTGATTTGCGGCGGGTGCTGCAGGAGTTTCAGGCTGATAGACCTGACCGTTGTCCTGTGGAGAAACTGTTTGTCCCTGATAGATGGACTAGTAGGGTTATTTCTGAGGTTCATTGTTCAGTATTGGCTGGTCATCCTGGGATTTTTGGTACCAGAGATTCGGTTGCTAGGTCCTTTTGGTGGCCTTCCTTGTCACGGGATGTGCATTCTTTTGTGCAGTCCTGTGGGACTTGTGCTCGGGCCAAACCTTGCTGTTCTCGTGCCAGTGGGTTGCTTTTGCCTTTGCCTGTCCTGAAGAGGCCCTGGACGCATATTTCCATGGATTTCATTTCTGATCTTCCTGTCTCTCAAAGGATGTCTGTCATCTGGGTGGTTTGTGATCGGTTTTCTAAGATGGTCCATTTGGTACCCTTGCCTAAATTGCCTTCCTCCTCTGATTTGGTTCCATTATTTTTTCAGCATGTGGTTTGTTTGCATGGCATTCCGGAGAACATTGTGTCGGACAGAGGTTCCCAGTTTGTTTCTAGGTTTTGGCGGTCCTTTTGTGCTAAGATGGGCATTGATTTGTCTTTTTCTTCAGCGTTCCATCCTCAGACAAATGGCCAAACCAAACGAACTAATCAGACCTTGGAGACCTATCTGAGATGCTTTGTCTCTGCTGATCAGGATGATTGGGTGACCTTCTTGCCATTAGCCGAGTTCGCCCTTAATAATCGGGCTAGTTCTGCTACCTTGGTTTCGCCTTTTTTTTGTAATTCTGGTTTTCATCCTCGTTTTTCTTCAGGGCAGGTTGAGCCTTGAGCCTGACTGTCCTGGTGTGGATTCTGTGGTGGACAGGTTGCAGCAAATTTGGACTCACGTGGTGGACAATTTGACGTTGTCTCAGGAGAAGGCACAATGTTTTGCTAACCGCCGTCGCTGTGTTGGTCCCCGACTTCGTGTTGGGGATTTGGTTTGGTTGTCTTCTCGTTTTGTTCCTATGAAGGTTTCTTCTCCTAAGTTCAAGCCTCGTTTCATTGGTCCTTATAAGATTT
This sequence comes from Ranitomeya variabilis, assembly GCF_051348905.1. Taxonomy (NCBI): domain Eukaryota; kingdom Metazoa; phylum Chordata; class Amphibia; order Anura; family Dendrobatidae; genus Ranitomeya; species Ranitomeya variabilis. The sequence goes on from NC_135232.1 coordinate 636,918,477, forward strand.
CTGAAATTATCAATCCTGTGTCATTTCGTTTGGCCCTTCCAGCTTCTTTTGCCATCCATAATGTGTTCCATAGGTCGTTGTTGCGGAGATATGTGGCGCCTATGGTTCCTTCCGTTGATCCTCCTGCTCCGGTGTTGGTTGAGGGGGAGTTGGAGTATGTGGTGGAGAAGATTATAGATTCTCGTATTTCGAGACGGAAGCTTCAGTACCTGGTTAAATGGAAGGGCTATGGTCAGGAGGATAATTCCTGGGTTGTTGCCTCCGATATCCATGCTGCCGATTTGGTTCGTGCCTTTCATTTGGCTCGTCCTGATCGGCCTGGGGGCTCTGGTGAGGGTTCGGTGACCCCTCCTCAAGGGGGGGGTACTGTTGTGAATTCCGTTCTCGGGCTCCCTCCTGTGGTTGTGAATGGTACTTTGGTGAGTTCTGTCCTTGGACACCCTCTGGTGGCTTTAAGTGGAACTGCTGATCTTTGAGGTTGACTTTCTCAGCTGCCCTCGTTTATTGCTGCTGCTGGCTTCCCTATTTAACTCTGCCCAGGTCGTTAATTCATGCCAGCTGTCAATGTCTCAGTACTGGTTCAGATCTCTCTTGGATTTCTCAGATGACCTGTCTACTCCAGCAGAAGCCAAGTCCTTGCTAGTCATTTGCTGTTCATCGGTTTTTGAATATATTTTTCAGTACATGCTATGTTTCCAGTCCAGCTTGCTATTATGATATTTCCTTGCTAGCTGGAAGCTCTGGGGGTGCAGAGCTGCACCTCCACACCGTGAGTCGGTGTGGAGGTCTTTTTGCACACTGCGTGGTTTTTGTAGTTTTAATACTGACCGCATAGTTCCCTTTCCTATCCTCTGTCTTTCTAGAGAAGATTCGGCCTCCTTTGCTAAAATCTGTTTCATTCCTGTGTTTGTCACTTCCCTCTTATCTCACAGTTAATATTTGTGGGGGGCTACCTTTACTTTGGGAAATTTCTCTGAGGCAAGGTAGGCTACTATTTCTATCTTTAGGGGTAGTTAGCTCTTAGGCTGTGAAGAGGCGTCTAGGGAGAGTTAGGTACGCTCCACGGCTATTTCTAGTGTGTGTGATAGGATTAGGGATTGCGGTCAGTAGAGTTACCACGTCCTCAGAGCTTGTCCCAGCTTTTCTGTTTTAACCATCAGGTCACTTCGGGTGCTCCTAACCACCAGGTCATAACAGATTAGGGTAGGGTCTGTTAGGGTTAGGTTTGTGTTTAGGGTTATGTTTAGGGTTGGGATTAGGGTTAGGGGTGTGTTGGGGTTAAGTTTCTGGTTAGGGTTATGGTTGGGATTAGGGTTAGAGGTGTTTTGAGGTTATAGATGGAGTTAGAATTAAGGGGTTCCTACTGTTTACGTACATCAGGGGGTCTCCAAATGCGACATGGTGCTACCATTGATTCCAGCCAATTTTGCATTCAAAAAGTCAAATGGTGCTCCCTCTCTGAAAAAAGTGAAATGTTCATTTTATTCCTTGCACATTGCATTAGTTCTCGTGAAGCGCCTGAAGGGTTAATAAACTTCTTGAATGTTGTTTTGTGCACCTTGAGGGGTGCAGTTTTTAGAATGGTGTCACCTTTGGATATTTTCTGTTATATTGACCCCCAAAGTCACTTCAAATGTGATGTGGTCCCTAAATAAAATGGTTTTATAAATTTTGCTGGAAAATTGAGAAATCGCTGGTCAACTTTTAACCCTTATAACTTCCTATCAAAAAAAAAATTTTGCTTCCAAAATTGTGCTGATGTAAAGTAGACATGTGGGAAGTCTTATTTATTAAGTATTTTGAGTGACACTACTCTCTGATTTAAGGAAATTCAAATTCAAATTTTGAACATTGCAAAATGTTCAAAATTTTCACCATATTTCCATTTTGTTTCATAAATAAACGCAAGTCATATCGAAATTTTACCACTAACATGAAGTACAATGGAGCTAACAGGCAGTAAAGGTTAAACTCATGCGAATCCCTATACTAACGTGCCATTAATGCAGTGCATCTATGGTCCTATGATTAAGGCAAGGGGTAAGTAAAGTTAATATGTAGATGGTATTACCTGTCAAACCAAACTGCTGGGCACAAGATGGCGTCCCTCTGCCCTGACGCGTGTTTCGCTCTGCTGCTCAGATTGTCAGGACAGGGGGCGTCGAGGTTTAAATATTCATATCGGCCAATCAGGAGAAAGTGGGAGGAGGTTTGACGACGACGCAAGATTTATTGGTGCATGCGCCCGCTCACCAGCTTCGCTTAGTAAAGATGTTCATGGAGCTCCAGTCATGTGGGAGCTGGACCCTTGCCACGTCCCTGAGAGCATGACAAAAGCCGGTCCCCATATATAGATCGTGACCCCAAGAACTAGCGAGCCGGCGGCTTGAATATGCGCATCATGTTGTGAGCCGACAGACCATCACAGAGTGGGTAAATCCAAGATGTATTGGCGGTTTTCTGTCATGTAGAATTCCAATATAAAGGTTTTGCTAGGTGAGTAAAAATGTGAATTTGTTAGAGGAAAGGGGGAAAATAAGGGAAAAACTTGCTATATCAAACTGGTGACGAGATGTATGTGTTTGTTTTTAAAGGGAACTTCTTTTCTTTTTTTGTAAAAAAGATTTAAACAAAAAGTGTTGAGAAGTGAAAAAAGGGAAGTTAGATGAAAATGTTCCCACTCTAATGGGGAACAATTTAAAATATCTATTAGCAAACTCAAATTTAAATGCTGTGAGAAAATGAGATATGCAAATGTAAATTGCAGGCTGTAGGCTTTCTTGAAGAGATGGGTTTTCAGGTTCCGTCTGAAGGATCCGAAGGTGGTGGATAGTCGGACGTGTTGAGGCATGGAATTCCAGAGGATGGGGGATATTCGGGAGAAATCTTGGAGGCGGTTGTGTGAGGACCGAATAAGTGTGGTGGAGAGTAGGAGGTCTTGGGAGGATCGGAGCGTACGTGAGGGAAGGTATTGGGAGATTAGTTCAGAGATATAGGAAGGGGACAGGTTGTGGATGGCTTTGTAGATCAGCGTTAGTAGTTTGAACTGTATTCGTTGGGGAATTGGGAGCCAGTGGAGGGATTTGCAAAGGGGAGAAGCAGGAGAGTAGCGAGGAGAGAGGTGGATTAGCCGGGCAGCAGAGTTGAGGACAGGCTGGAGTGGTGCAAGAGAGTTAGCGGGGAGGCCACAGAGGAGGGTGTTGCAGTAGTCGAGGCGGGAGATGATAAGGGCATGCACAAGAGTCTTAGTAGATTGTGGGGTGAGGAAGGGACGGATTCTGGCAATATTTTTGAGTTGGAGGCGACAGGAGGTGGCAAGAGTTTGAACGTGCGGTTTGAAGGACAAGGCAGAGTCGAGAGTTACCCCGAGGCAGCGGATTTCAGGTGCGGGAGAGAACGTGATGCCGTTTACCATAATAGATAGATCAGGTAGGGGGGATACGTGAGATGGGGGAAAAATGATGAGTTCGGTTAGGAAGCGAGAGGTGAAGAAGGAGGATATGGCAGACAGAAACTCCGGGATTCTGGACAGAAGAGAGGCGACATCTGAGCCAGAGGGGTAGATCTGAGTGTCGTCCGCATACAGGTGGTACTGGAAGCCATGGGACTTTATGAGTTGCCCTAGGCCAAGGGTATAGATGGAGAAAAGTAGGGGCCCTAGGACAGAGCCTTGAGGGACTCCAACAGAGAGAGGGCGGGATGAGGAGGTAGTGTGGGAGTGGGAAACGCTAAATGTGCGGTCGGAAAGGTATGAGGCAATCCAGGACAGGGCAAGGTCTTTGATGCCAAGGGAAGAAAGAATCTGTAGCAGTAGGCAGTGTTCGACTGTGTAAAAAGCAGAGGATAGGTCAAGAAGGAGGAGGATGGAGAACTGTCTGTTAGCTTTGGCTGTGAGTAAGTCATTAGTAATTTTTGTCAGGGCAGTTTCGGTGGAGTGGTTGGGGCAGAAGCCAGATTGGAGGTTGTCAAGGAGAGAGTTAGATGAGGGGTGGGAGGAAATTTGAGCATGGACATGCTGCTCAAGGAGTTTTGAAGCAAACGGGAGCAGTGATATGGGGCGGTAGCTGGGCATGGCAGTTGGGTCAAGGTTAGTTTTTTTGAGGATGGGTGTGATGGTGGCATGTTTGAAGGCAGAGGGGAAGGTACCAGAAGATAGCGATAGGTTGAAGAGATGGGCTAGGGCTGGAATGAGCATGTTAGTGAGGTTGGGGAGCAAGTGGGAGGGGATGGGGTCAAGTGCACAGGTGGTGAGGTGTGATTTGGAGAAGAGGCAAGTAAGCTCTCCTTCAGTGATGTTGGAGAGGGAGGTTATTAGGGAAGGGCAGAGGTCTGGTATATGGAGTGGTTGGGGACGTGGAACAGTTAGGGTTTGCCTTGTTTGGTCGATCTTGTTTTTGAAGTAGGTGGCAAAGTCCGCAGAGGAGATGAGGGGAGTTGAGGGTGGCAGTGGTAGGCGGAGGAGGGAGTTAAATGTGCTGAACAGTTGTTTTGGGTTGTAGGATAGTGAAGATACAAGGTTAGTGAAATAGGTCTGTTTAGCGGAGGTGAGGGCTAATTTGAAGTCAAATGTAGCTTGTTTGAAAGCAGTGAAGTCATCTGGCAGGCGTGTTTTCTTCCAACGTCGCTCTGCGACCCTGGATGCTTGTCTAAGTTTTTTTGTGAGATTGTTATGCCAAGGTTGCCTATTGTTTCGTCGCACTTTGCCATGCATGAGAGGGGCGACTGAGTCTATGGCTGATGTGAGAGTGGAGTTATAGAACGCGGTGGCGCTGTCCGTGTCGTGGAGTGAAGATATGGAGGACAGGGGTAGAAGAGAGTCTGAGAATGTCTAGATGTGCGAGGTTTCTGCGTGGATGTGGTAGTGGCTGGACATGGGGGGCAGGTGAAGAGGACAAGGATGAGAAGGTGAGTAGATGGTGGTCAGATAGGAGGAAGGGAGAGGTTGCGAGATTAGATAAGGAACAGAGGCGGGTGAAGAGGAGGTCTAGTGTATGTCCGTCTGTGTGGGTGGCTGTGGAGGACCACTGGGTGAGTCCAAAGGATGAAGTAAGGGCCAGTAGCTTAGAGGCTGCTGGCTGGTGGGTGTCAGTAGGGATATTAAAGTCACCCATGATGATGGTGGGGATGTCAGCGGAGAGAAAGTGAAGGAGCCAGGTAGAGAATTGGTTGATGAAGGCAGTGGCTGAGCCTGGTGGTCGGTATATGACAGCCATTTGGAGATTGGAGGGAGCATAGATACGGACAGAGTGAACCTCAAAAGAAGGGAGGATAAGGGAGGGTGGGGGTTGGATAGGGTTGAAAAAACAGTTTTTAGAAAGAAGGATACCCACTCCTCCACCATGTCTGTTGCCAGGGCGAGGAGTGTGGGTAAATTGGAGGCCACCGTAACTCAGTGCTGCAGGAGAGGCCATGTCATCGGGGGTCAGCCAGGTCTCAGTGAGGGCCAGGAAGGAAAGGTTGCGGGAAGTAAAGAGATCATGGATCACATGGAGCTTGTTGCATATAGAGCGGGCATTCCAAAGTGTCCCAGAGAGAGGAAGCAGGGGGGTGGGGGTCAGTGGCACATATTTTAAGTGTGAGGGGTTGCGATAGTTTCTCATAGTGTGAGAAGGATAGGGGGAGGATTAGTGATGAATGAGGCATGGGTGTAAGAGAGAGGGGAGATAGTTATGTGGTTTGAGGGTGCGAGGGTATGGGGTTAGTGGAGTAGAGTGAGGATTAGTGGAGCAAAAAACAGTGGGGGAAATGTGAGCATGGTTAAAGAGCAGGGGAGAAAAAGAAAGGCAAGTAAAGTTAGACTACAGTGGTTAGTCTTACCGCCTGACCGATTTCTGGACTATTTCTGGCATATTTCAGATAATACACTTAAAATATGTCACTTGAAATTATGTCACATCTGACTAAAGTCAGATCTGACCCACTCCATGCAACTTATACCATTCTAATGACCAAGAAATGAAGCCAGGTGAGACAGGGAGGGGAGGAAGGAGGTGGAGGAAAGTCCACGGCAGGGGACAATTAGCAGATTGCAGTTAATACTACATTTGACTACCAAAGATGAAGACAGAGGCAGGAGAAGATCAAAAGATGGGGCTAGGTGTGAGGAGCACAGATATGTCAATATGCAGTCAGAAAAATTAACAGAATGATACAGGAATTAAAGTCAGGGAAAAAAGAAGCAACGTACCACTTAGGAAAGAGGGAGAGAAGTACATGGGATTCAGGAGTGCAGTGGCTAATCCTGAGGAGACGTACCAGCAGTGAGGAAAGAGAGAGAGAAGTACATGGGATTCAGGGGTGCAGTGGCTAATCCTGAGGAGACGTACCAGCAGTTAGGAAAGAGGGAGAGAAGTACATGGGATTCACGGGTGCAGTGGCTAATCCTGAGGAGACGTACCATTCTAATGACCAAGAAATGAAGCCAGGTGAGACAGGGAGGCAGCCTGCAATAACCATTCTGCCGCCTCGCCATCGCCAGAGCAGCCGCCTCACCACCGCCAGAGCTGCTGCACCTCCAACCTTCTGTCTCTTCCCCACTATCCCATAGAATGTAAGTCTGCAAGGACAGGGTCCTCTCCCCTCTGTACCAGTCTGTCACTGTAAACTTGATTACTGTAAATGATATTTATAACCCTGTATGTAACCCCTTTCTCATGTACAGCACCATGGAATTAATGGTGCTATATAAATAAATAATAATAATAATAATAATAATAATAATAAATAAGGGGAATAAAGGAACGTGACGGAAGGTGAAAAGTTGGAGGGTATATGTAATACCAAAGATATAAACATTTAAAATAGTGTAAAAAACACAATTCCTAAATGTGTAGAGTGAAAAAAAAGGATATAATTATAGCTAAAAATAAAACTCACTAGTATATTCAATAAAAAAATTGATTAGTTAGATTAGTTAATTTAAGCATTGAGAAAACTAATTTATAGAAGGTGTTCATGGGGATGCAGTCACAAAAGTGAGTGACCGATGTTTTGAAGAATTAATATACCGTACTAGAAATATGACAGTTCAAAATTGTTATTTGGTGAGTCTTCTCTTTTAGATTTCCATACTTCTGACAATGTTCTCCAAGTGAAGCCAACAATGATCTACGCCAACCGACATAATCTTTCCAAATTGGAGAAGTTCAGAAACTTTGATCACAAGAAGACAACCGACATGACTCAATAGCCCAGCTTTCCTCTAAATTCTCCTCTGATACACCGAACAGGTATGATACGAAACGCAAAACGCCCATCAGGGCAGAGGGATGCCATCGTGTGCCAAGCAGTTCAATCTGACAGATAATACCATTAACATATTAGGTTTACTTACCCCTTGCCTTAATCATAGGACCATAGATGCACTGCACTGATGGCACTTTAGTATAGGGATTCACATGAGTATAACCTTTACTGCCTATTAGCTCCTTATCATTCACTCAGTCATCTCTAATAACTTGAATTGCTATCCAAACCTCTGTGTTGAGTTCTGGACTTTCAAGGATAACATTTACTGTGGCAATGGGTGATTATTAACTCTTTCACTGGAGATCCCAACTGGGTACCAAAGTTGCCAAGTTGCTTTAACATTATGTAAGTATGCTATTTATACAGATTTTGTCACTGATTTAACACAACAGAGAGAAGCCAGAAGACTGCAGTGTCTGATTTCTCCTACTCCTGCACTGATTAGAAGTACTTTACCATCATATTAAACTGTGCAGGTTTCTTTTAGCAGTGCAGGGGTTAATCTGCTCAGTCGAGAGCTCCTGGAAGCTTTCCTACATTAAGGCTTAGCCAGGACCGGACTGGCCATCTGGCACTTCTGGCAAGTGCCAGAAGGGCCTGTCTGGTCATGGGTTGCCTTGTCTGCTACGTTGTTAACAGAATCGGTGTTCTCAAGATACCCTGTTATGATCTGGTGACCTTGGAGCCGCATGAAAACTTTCTCTGGAGTCGGTGGAACCTGTACTGACCGCAAATCCTTAACTAAAACCGCAACTAGAAGTAGCCGTGGGGTGTGCCTAACAAACCCTAGACACCTCGATACAGCCGGAGGACTAAATACCCCTATAGATGGAAATAGGAATGCTATCTTGCCTCAGAGCAGACCCCCAAAGGATAGGCAGCCCCCCACGAATAATGACTGTGAGTAGGAGAAGAATAAACACGCAGGTAGAAAACAGGATTTAGCAAAAGAGGCCACTCTAGCTAAATAGGAAAGGATAGGACAGATTACTAGGCGGTCAGTATTAAAACCCTTCCAAAAATATCCACAACAGATAATACAAAAAGTTCCACAATCTAACTAAAGACATGGAATGTATATCTGCCACTCCAGAGAATCCAACAAGACTGAGAAAATACTGACACAATCTAAGCTGGACAAGAAAACAGAAAGAATAGCACTGAATTGTGAAGCACACAGCATGTGTGCCACAGGAAAAAAAAAACAGACAATTATCTTTGCTGATTTGGCAGAAAGGCAGGAGGAACCAGGCAGAGGTCCTACACCTCCCAACAACAATTGACAACTGGCAAGGACTAATGAATCCTGCACACCTAAATACCCCAGTCAGAACTGCAATCAGCAGACACACCTGACCAGGACTGCAACCCAGGGACAACTGCATTACCACCTACTACCACCGGAGGGAACCCAAAAGCAGAATTCACAACAGTACCCTCCCTTGAGGAGGGGTCACCGAACCCTCACCAGCGCCCCCAGGCCGATCAGGACGAGCCAGATGAAAGGCACGGACCAGATCAGCAGCATGGACATCAGAAGCAAAAACCCAAGAATTATCCTCCTGGCCATAACCCTTCCATTTGACAAGGTACTGAAGCCTCTGCCTCGAAAAACGAGAATCTAAAATCTTCTCAACCACATACTCCAACTCCCCATCAACCAAAACAGGGGCCGGAGGATCAACAGAGGGAACAACGGGCACCACATATTTCCGCAATAAAGATCTATGGAAGACATTATGGATAGCAAAAGAGGCCGGAAGCGCCAATCGAAAAGACACCGGATTAATAATCTCAGAAATCCTATAAGGACCAATAAACCGAGGCTTAAACTTAGGGGAAGAGACCCTCATAGGAACATGACGGGAAGACAACCAAACTAAATCCCCAACCCGAAGCCGGGAACCAACACACCGACGACGGTTAGCAAAACGTTGAGCCTCCTCCTGAGACAACACCAAATTGTCCACCACATGAGCCCAAATCTGCTGCAATCTGTCAACCACAGAATCCACACCAGGACAGTCAGAAGGCTCAACCTGCCCAGGAGAAAAACGAGGATGAAAACCAAAATTACAAAAAAAAGGCAAAACCAAAGTAGCCGAACTAGCCCGATTATTAAGGGCAAACTCGGCCAATGGCAAAAAGGCCACCCAATCATCCTGATCGGCAGACACAAAGCATCTCAAATAAGTCTCCAAAGTCTGATTAGTTCGCTCGGTCTGGCCATTTGTCTGAGGATGAAATGCAGAAGAAAAAGACAAATCAATGCCCAGCCTAGCACAAAAGGCCCGCCAAAACCTAGAAACAAACTGGGAACCTCTGTCGGACACAATATTCTCCGGAATACCATGCAAACGAACCACATGCTGAAAAAACAATGGAACCAACTCTGAAGAGGAAGGCAATTTAGACAAAGGCACCAAATGAACCATCTTAGAAAACCGGTCACAAACAACCCAGATAACCGACATCCTCTGGGAAACCGGAAGATCAGAAATAAAATCCATAGAAATATGCGTCCAGGGCCTCTCAGGGACCGGCAATGGCAAAAGTAACCCACTAGCACGGGAACAACAAGGCTTGGCCCACGCACAAGTCCCACAGGACTGCACAAAAGAACGCACATCACGTGACAACGAAGGCCACCAAAAGGACCTACCAACCAAATCTCTGGTACCAAAAATACCAGCCAACACAGAACAGTGAACCTCATAAATCACTCTACTAGTCCATCTGTCAGGAACAAACAATTTCCCCACAGGACAGCGATCAGGTCTATCAGCCTGAAATTCCTGAAGAACCCGCCGTAAATCAGGGGAAATGGCAGAAAGGACCACCCCTACTTTCAGAATGCCGACCGGTTCAAGGACCTCAGGAGAATCAGGCAAAAAACTCCTAGAAAGGGTATCAGCCTTAATATTCTTAGAACCCGGAAGATATGAAACCATGAAATCAAAACGGGAAAAAAACAAGGACCATCGAGCCTGTCTAGGACTCAGCCGTTTAGCAGACTCGAGGTAAATCAAATTCTTATGATCGGTCAGGACCACAATACGGTGCTTAGCTCCCTCAAGCCAATGTTGCCACTCCTCAAACGCCCACTTCATAGCCAACAACTCTCGATTGCCGACATCATAATTGCGTTCAGCAGGCGAAAACTTGCGGGAGAAGAAGGCACACGGTTTCATCAAAGAACCAACAGAATCCCTCTGAGACAAAACGGCCCCTGCCCCAATCTCAGAAGCATCAATCTCAACCTGAAATGGAAGAGAAACATCTGGTTGGCGCAACACCGGAGCAGAAGTAAATCGGCGTTTAAGCTCCTGAAAGGCAGAGACAGCCGCAGAGGACCAATTCGCCACATCAGCGCCTTTTTTCGTCAAATCAGTCAAGGGTTTAACCACGCTGGAGAAGTTAGCAATAAATCGGCGATAAAAATTTGCAAAACCCCAAAATTTCTGAAGGCTCTTCACGGATGTGGGTTGAATCCAATCATGAATGGCCTGAACCTTAACCGGATCCATCTCCATAGATGAGGGAGAAAAAATAAAGCCCAAAAAAGAAACCTTCTGCACCCCAAAGAGACACTTAGACCCCTTCACAAGCAAAGCATTGTCACGAAGGATCTGAAATACCATCCTGACCTGTTCCACATGAGACTTCCAATCATCGGAAAAAATCAAAATATCGTCCAAATATACAATCAAAAATTTATCAATATAAGTCCGGAAGATATCATGCATGAAGGATTGAAAAACAGATGGAGCGTTAGTGAGCCCGAATGGCATCACAAGGTATTCAAAATGGCCTTCGGGCGTATTAAACGCAGTTTTCCATTCATCACCCTGCTTAATACGAACAAGATTATATGCCCCCCGAAGGTCAATCTTCGTAAACCAACTAGCCCCCGTAATCCTAGCAAACAAATCGGAAAGCAAAGGTAAAGGGTATTGAAACTTGACCGTGATCTTATTCAAGAGGCGATAATCAATACAAGGTCTCAAGGAGCCATCCTACTTAGCAACAAAAAAAAAACCTGCTCCCAACGGTGAAGAAGATGGCCGAGTGTGCCCTTTCTCCAAAGACTCCTTAACATAACTCCGCATGGCGGTATGTTCAGGCACAGACAGGTTGAAAAGTCGGCCTTTAGGAAACTTACTGCCTGGAATCAAGTCAATCGCACAATCACAGTCCCTGTGCGGTGGAAGGGAACTGGACTTGGGCTCATCGAATACATCCTGAAAATCAGACAAATACTCTGGAATTTCAGAAGAGGAAGAAGAGGAGATTGACATCAAAGGAACATCATTATGAACCCCCTGACAACCCCAACTAGTCACAGACATAGATTTCCAATCCAACACAGGATTATGTACCTGCAACCACGGGAAACCCAGCACGATAACATCATGCAAATTATGCAACACCAGAAATCGACAATCTTCCTGATGGGTTGGCGCCAAGTGCATGGTCACCTGTGTCCAAAACTGGGGCTTATTTTTAGCCAAAGGTGTAGCATCAATCCCCCTTAAAGGAATAGGGTTCTGCAAAGGCTGCAAGGGAAAACCACAACGCCTGGCAAACTCAAAATCCATTAAGTTCAAGGCGGCACCTGACCAGGACTGCAACCCAGGGACAACTGCATTACCACCTACTACCACCGGAGGGAACCCAAAAGCAGAATTCACAACAATACCCATACTGTTAAGAGTTGTGATTGAGCACAAAGTTGCTGACTCCGTCACTTACCCCAGCAGGCCATGGGTATCATTAGAAATATTGGTCTTGTAGGAAATCTTCCTCTCCTCCATCCAGGGTAATATTAGTAATATATCCCATCTGGTTCATGTGGAAAGGGACATCATGGGCCTGTGTGATTTCAAATGCCAGGACTAAATTTCATCCCCAGTCCTGTTGTGAATTTGCTTTTTGCTCCCTCTAGTGGTTACTAGTTTTTTGACTCTGGTTTTTCTGTCATTCCTTTTATCCGCACCTGGGTCGTTAGTTAGGGGTGTTGCTATATAAGCTCCCTGGACCTTCAGTTCAATGCCTGGCAACGTAGTTATCAGAGCTAGTCTGCTGTGCTCTTGTCTACTGATCCTGGTTCCAGTTATATCAGCTAAGTCTGCCTTTTGCTTTTTGCTATTTGTTTTGGTTTTGTATTTTTGTCCAGCTTGTTCCTAATCTATATCCTGACCTTTGCTGGAAGCTCTAGGGGGCTGGTGTTCTCCCCCCGGACCGTTAGACGGTTCGGGGGTTCTTGAATTTCCAGTGTGGATTTTGATAGGGTTTTTGTTGACCATATAAGTTACCTTTCTTTATTCTGCTATCAGTAAGCGGGCCTCTCTGTGCTAAACCTGATTCATTTCTGTGTTTGTCATTTCCTCTTACCTCACCGTCATTATTTGTGGGGGGCTTCTATCCAGCTTTGGGGTCCCCTTCTCTGGAGGCAAGAAAGGTCTTTGTTTTCCTCTACTAGGGGTAGCTAGATTCTCCGGCTGGCGCGTGTCATCTAGAATCAACATAGGAATGATCCCCGGCTACTTCTAGTGTTGGCGTTAGGAGTAGATATATGGTCAACCCAGTTACCACTGCCCTATGAGCTGGATTTTTGTATTCTGCAGACTTCCACGTTCCTCTGAGACCCTCGCCATTGGGGTCACAACAGTTTGCCAGGCCAGTATTAAATGTTTAATGCATTGCAGAAGAGGGATTATAAGAAAGAAGATTCTGAGTTTTTTTTTTTTTTTTTCTTTCTCCTTCCCCTTTACCTCAGAGTGGCTATGCTTGCTGCAGACATGAATGTCCAGACCTTGATTACAAGTGTGGACCAGCTGGCTACTCGTGTGCAGGGCATACAAGACTATGTTATCAGAAATCCTAGGTCAGAACCTAAAATACCGATTCCTGAACTGTTTTCCGGAGACAGGTTTAAGTTTAGGAATTTCGTGAATAATTGTAAATTGTTTTTGTCCCTGAGACCCTGTTCATCAGGAGATTCTGCTCAGCAAGTAAAAATTGTTATTTCGTTCTTACGGGGCGACCCTCAGGATTGGGCTTTTTCGCTGGCACCAGGAGATCCGGCATTGGCTGATCTTGATGCGTTTTTTCTGGCGCTCGGTTTACTTTATGAGGAACCCAATCTTGAGATTCAGGCAGAAAAGGCCTTGCTGTCTATGTCTCAGGGGCAGGACGAGGCTGAAGTGTATTGCCAAAAATTTCGGAAATGGTCCGTGCTGACACATTGGAACGAGTGTGCACTGGCCGCTAATTTTAGAAATGGCCTTTCTGAAGCCATTAAGAATGTTATGGTGGGTTTTCCCATTCCCACAGGTCTGAATGATACTATGGCACTGGCTATTCAAATTGACCGGCGGTTGCGGGAGCGCAAAACCGCAAATTCCCTCATGGTGTTGTCTGAACAGACACCTAATTCGGTGCAATGTGATAGAAAAACCGCAAATTCCCTCATGGTGTTGTCTGAACAGACACCTGATTTAATGCAATGTGATAGAATCCTGACTAGAAATGAGCGGAAAATTCATAGACGCCGGAATGGCTTGTGCTACTACTGTGGTGATTCTACACATGTTATCTCAGCATGCTCTAAACGTATAGCTAAGGTTGTTAGTCCTGTCACCGTTGGTAATTTGCAACCTAAATTTATTCTGTCTGTAACTTTGATTTGCTCACTGTCATCTTATCCTGTCATGGCGTTTGTAGATTCAGGTGCTGCCCTGAGTCTCATGGATCTCTCATTTGCTAAGCGCTGTGGATTTACTCTTGAACCATTAGAAAATCCTATCCCTCTGAGGGGTATTGATGCTACACCATTGGCAGCAAATAAACCGCAGTATTGGACTCAGGTTACCATGTGCATGACTCCTGAACACCGCGAGGTGATACGTTTCCTGGTTTTACATAAAATGCATGATTTGGTTGTTTTAGGGCTGCCATGGTTACAGACCCATAATCCAGTCCTGGACTGGAAGGCTATGTCAGTCTCAAGTTGGGGCTGTCGTGGTATTCATGAGGATTCCCTGCCTGTGTCTATTGCTTCTTCTACGCCTTCGGAAGTTCCGGAGTATTTGTCTGATTATCAGGATGTCTTCAGTGAGTCTGAGTCCAGTGCACTGCCTCCTCATAGGGACTGTGACTGTGCTATAGATTTGATCCCAGGCAGTAAATTTCCTAAGGGAAGACTGTTTAATCTGTCGGTACCTGAACATACCGCTATGCGTTCATATATCAAGGAGTCTCTGGAAAAAGGACATATTCGTCCGTCTTCTTCCCCTCTTGGTGCGGGATTCTTTTTTGTGGCAAAAAAGGACGGATCTTTGAGACCTTGTATTGATTATCGGCTTTTAAATAAGATCACTGTCAAATTTCAGTATCCTTTACCGCTGTTGTCTGACTTGTTTGCCCGGATTAAGGGTGCCAAGTGGTTCACCAAGATAGACCTTCGTGGTGCGTACAACCTTGTGCGCATTAAGCAAGGTGATGAATGGAAAACCGCATTCAATACGCCCGAAGGTCATTTTGAGTACTTGGTGATGCCTTTTGGGCTCTCCAATGCGCCTTCAGTTTTTCAGTCCTTTATGCATGACATTTTCCGGAAGTATCTGGATAAATTTTTGATTGTTTATCTGGATGATATTTTGGTTTTTTCTGATAATTGGGATTCGCATGTGGAGCAGGTCAGGTTGGTCTTTAAAATTTTGCGTGAAAATTCTTTGTTTGTCAAGGGCTCAAAGTGTCTCTTTGGTGTACAGAAGGTTCCCTTTTTGGGGTTCATTTTTTCCCCTTCTGCTGTGGAGATGGACCCAGTCAAGGTCCGAGCTATTCTTGATTGGACTCAGCCCTCGTCAGTTAAGAGTCTTCAGAAGTTCTTGGGCTTCGCTAACTTCTACCGTCGTTTTATCGCTAATTTTTCTAGCATTGTGAAACCTTTGACGGATATGACCAAGAAGGGCTCCGATGTAGCTAACTGGGCTCCTGCTGCCGTGGAGGCTTTCCAGGAGTTGAAACGCCGGTTTACTTCGGCGCCTGTTTTGTGCCAGCCTGACGTCTCACTTCCCTTTCAGGTTGAGGTGGATGCTTCGGAGATTGGGGCAGGGGCCGTTTTGTCGCAGAGAGGCCCTGGTTGCTCTGTTATGAAACCTTGTGCCTTTTTCTCTAGGAAGTTTTCGCCTGCCGAGCGAAATTATGATGTGGGCAATCGGGAGTTGTTGGCCATGAAATGGGCATTTGAGGAGTGGCGTCATTGGCTCGAGGGTGCTAAGCATCGTGTGGTGGTCTTGACTGATCACAAAAATCTGATGTATCTCGAGTCTGCTAAACGCCTTAATCCGAGACAGGCCCGCTGGTCATTGTTTTTCTCCCGCTTTGATTTTGTTGTCTCGTATTTACCAGGTTCAAAGAATGTGAAGGCCGATGCTCTTTCTAGGAGCTTTGTGCCTGATGCTCCTGGAGTCGCTGATCCTGTTGGTATTCTTAAAGATGGAGTTATCTTGTCAGCTATTTCTCCGGATCTGCGACGTGTGTTGCAGAGATTTCAGGCTGATAGGCCTGAGTCTTGTCCACCTGACAGACTGTTTGTCCCGGATAAGTGGACCAGCAGAGTCATTTCCGAGGTTCACTCCTCGGTGTTGGCAGGTCACCCGGGAATTTTTGGCACCAGAGATCTGGTGGCCAGGTCCTTTTGGTGGCCTTCCTTGTCAAGGGATGTGCGGTCATTTGTGCAGTCCTGTGGGACTTGTGTTATGACCCCAATGGCGAGGGTCTCAGAGGAACGTGGAAGTGTGCAGAATACAAAAATCCAGCTCATAGGGCAGTGGTAACTGGGTTGACCATATATCTACTCCTAACGCCAACACTAGAAGTAGCCGGGGATCATTCCTACGTTGATTCTAGATGACACGCGCCAGCCGGAGAATCTAGCTACCCCTAGTAGAGGAAAACAAAGACCTTTCTTGCCTCCAGAGAAGGGGACCCCAAAGCTGGATAGAAGCCCCCCACAAATAATGACGGTGAGGTAAGAGGAAATGACAAACACAGAAATGAACCAGGTTTAGCACAGAGAGGCCCGCTTACTGATAGCAGAATAAAGAAAGGTAACT
Source organism: Ranitomeya variabilis (assembly GCF_051348905.1). NCBI lineage: Eukaryota > Metazoa > Chordata > Amphibia > Anura > Dendrobatidae > Ranitomeya > Ranitomeya variabilis. The sequence continues at coordinate 636,934,847 of NC_135232.1, forward strand.
TATATGGTCAACAAAAACCCTATCAAAATCCACACTGGAAATTCAAGAACCCCCGAACCGTCTAACGGTCCGGGGGGAGAACACCAGCCCCCTAGAGCTTCCAGCAAAGGTCAGGATATAGATTTGGAACAAGCTGGACAAAAATACAAAACCAAAACAAATAGCAAAAAGCAAAAGGCAGACTTAGCTGATATAACTGGAACCAGGATCAGTAGACAAGAGCACAGCAGACTAGCTCTGATAACTACGTTGCCAGGCATTGAACTGAAGGTCCAGGGAGCTTATATAGCAACACCCCTAACTAACGACCCAGGTGCGGATAAAAGGAATGACAGAAAAACCAGAGTCAAAAAACTAGTAACCACTAGAGGGAGCAAAAAGCAAATTCACAACAGTACCCCCCCCTTAGTGAGGGGTCACCGAACCCTCACCACGACCACCAGGGCGATCAGGATGAGCGGCATGAAAAGCACGAACCAAATCGGCCGCATGAACATCAGAGGCGACCACCCAGGAATTATCCTCCTGACCATAGCCCTTCCACTTGACCAGGTACTGAAGCCTCCGCCTGGAGAGGCGAGAATCCAAGATCTTCTCCACCACGTACTCCAACTCGCCCTCAACCAACACCGGAGCAGGAGGCTCAGCAGAAGGAACTACAGGCACAATGTACCGCCGCAACAAGGACCTATGAAATACATTGTGAATAGCAAACGACACAGGAAGATCCAGACGAAAAGATACAGGATTAAGGATTTCCAATATCTTGTAAGGCCCAATAAAACGAGGTTTAAATTTGGGAGAGGAGACCTTCATAGGAACAAAGCGGGAAGAAAGCCATACCAAATCCCCAACGCGTAGTCGGGGACCCACACCGCGGCGGCGGTTGGCAAAGCGCTGAGCCTTCTCCTGTGACAACTTCAAGTTATCCACATGATTCCAGATCTGCTGCAACCTATCCACCACAGAATCCACCCCAGGACAGTCAGAAGGCTCCACATGACCCGAAGAAAAGCGAGGATGGAAACCAGAGTTGCAGAAAAAAGGCGAAACCAAGGTGGCGGAACTAGCCCGATTATTAAGGGCAAACTCAGCCAACGGCAAGAATGTCACCCAATCGTCCTGATCAGCAGAGACAAAACACCTCAAATAAGCCTCCAAAGTCTGATTGGTTCGCTCCGTCTGTCCATTAGTCTGAGGATGGAAAGCAGACGAAAACGACAAATCAATGCCCATCCTACTACAAAAGGATCGCCAGAACCTGGAAACGAACTGGGATCCTCTGTCTGACACAATATTCTCAGGGATGCCGTGCAAACGAACCACGTTCTGGAAAAACACAGGAACCAGATCGGAAGAGGAAGGCAGCTTAGGCAAAGGAACCAAATGGACCATCTTGGAGAAGCGATCACATATCACCCAGATAACGGACATGCCCTGAGATAGCGGAAGATCAGAAATGAAATCCATGGAGATATGTGTCCAAGGTCTCTTCGGGACAGGTAAGGGCAAGAGCAAACCGCTGGCACGAGAACAGCAAGGCTTAGCTCGAGCACAAGTCCCACAGGACTGCACAAATGACCGCACATCCCTTGACAAGGAAGGCCACCAAAAGGACCTGGCCACCAGATCTCTGGTGCCAAAAATTCCCGGGTGACCTGCCAACACCGAGGAATGAACCTCGGAAATGACTCTGCTGGTCCACTTATCCGGGACAAACAGTCTGTCAGGTGGACAAGACTCAGGCCTATCAGCCTGAAATCTCTGCAACACACGTCGCAGATCCAGAGAAATAGCTGACAAGATAACTCCATCTTTAAGAATACCAACAGGATCAGCGACTCCAGGAGCATCAGGCACAAAGCTCCTAGAAAGAGCATCGGCCTTCACATTCTTTGAACCTGGCAAATACGAGACAACAAAATCAAAGCGGGAGAAAAACAATGACGAGCGGGCCTGTCTCGGATTAAGGCGTTTAGCAGACTCGAGATACATCAGATTTTTGTGATCAGTCAAGACCACCACACGATGCTTAGCACCCTCGAGCCAATGACGCCACTCCTCAAATGCCCATTTCATGGCCAACAACTCCCGATTGCCCACATCATAATTTCGCTCGGCAGGCGAAAACTTCCTAGAGAAAAAGGCACAAGGTTTCATAACAGAGCAACCAGGGCCTCTCTGCGACAAAACGGCCCCTGCCCCAATCTCCGAAGCATCCACCTCAACCTGAAAGGGAAGTGAGACGTCAGGCTGGCACAAAACAGGCGCCGAAGTAAACCGGCGTTTCAACTCCTGGAAAGCCTCCACGGCAGCAGGAGCCCAGTTAGCTACATCGGAGCCCTTCTTGGTCATATCCGTCAAAGGTTTCACAATGCTAGAAAAATTAGCGATAAAACGACGGTAGAAGTTAGCGAAGCCCAAGAACTTCTGAAGACTCTTAACTGACGAGGGCTGAGTCCAATCAAGAATAGCTCGGACCTTGACCGGGTCCATCTCCACAGCAGAAGGGGAAAAAATGAACCCCAAAAAGGGAACCTTCTGTACACCAAAGAGACACTTTGAGCCCTTGACAAACAAAGAATTTTCACGCAAAATTTTAAAGACCAACCTGACCTGCTCCACATGCGAATCCCAATTATCAGAAAAAACCAAAATATCATCCAGATAAACAATCAAAAATTTATCCAGATACTTCCGGAAAATGTCATGCATAAAAGACTGAAAAACTGAAGGCGCATTGGAGAGCCCAAAAGGCATCACCAAGTACTCAAAATGACCTTCGGGCGTATTGAATGCGGTTTTCCATTCATCACCTTGCTTAATGCGCACAAGGTTGTACGCACCACGAAGGTCTATCTTGGTGAACCACTTGGCACCCTTAATCCGGGCAAACAAGTCAGACAACAGCGGTAAAGGATACTGAAATTTGACAGTGATCTTATTTAAAAGCCGATAATCAATACAAGGTCTCAAAGATCCGTCCTTTTTTGCCACAAAAAAGAATCCCGCACCAAGAGGGGAAGAAGACGGACGAATATGTCCTTTCTCCAGAGACTCCTTGATATATGAACGCATAGCGGTATGTTCAGGTACCGACAGATTAAACAGTCTTCCCTTAGGAAATTTACTGCCTGGGATCAAATCTATAGCACAGTCACAGTCCCTATGAGGAGGCAGTGCACTGGACTCAGACTCACTGAAGACATCCTGATAATCAGACAAATACTCCGGAACTTCCGAAGGCGTAGAAGAAGCAATAGACACAGGCAGGGAATCCCCATGAATACCACGACAGCCCCAACTTGAGACTGACATAGCCTTCCAGTCCAGGACTGGATTATGGGTCTGTAACCATGGCAGCCCTAAAACAACCAAATCATGCATTTTATGTAAAACCAGGAAACGTATCACCTCGCGGTGTTCAGGAGTCATGCACATGGTAACCTGTGTCCAATACTGCGGTTTATTTGCTGCCAATGGTGTAGCATCAATACCCCTAAGAGGAATAGGATTTTCTAATGGTTCAAGAGTAAAACCACAGCGCTTAGCAAATGAGAGATCCATGAGACTCAGGGCAGCACCTGAATCTACAAACGCCATGACAGGATAAGATGACAGTGAGCAAATCAAAGTTACAGACAGAATAAATTTAGGTTGCAAATTACCAACGGTGACAGGACTAACAACCTTAGCTATACGTTTAGAGCATGCTGAGATAACATGTGTAGAATCACCACAGTAGTAGCACAAGCCATTCCGGCGTCTATGAATTTTCCGCTCATTTCTAGTCAGGATTCTATCACATTGCATTAAATCAGGTGTCTGTTCAGACAACACCATGAGGGAATTTGCGGTTTTTCTATCACATTGCACCGAATTAGGTGTCTGTTCAGACAACACCATGAGGGAATTTGCGGTTTTGCGCTCCCGCAACCGCCGGTCAATTTGAATAGCCAGTGCCATAGTATCATTCAGACCTGTGGGAATGGGAAAACCCACCATAACATTCTTAATGGCTTCAGAAAGGCCATTTCTAAAATTAGCGGCCAGTGCACACTCGTTCCAATGTGTCAGCACGGACCATTTCCGAAATTTTTGGCAATACACTTCAGCCTCGTCCTGCCCCTGAGACATAGCCAGCAAGGCCTTTTCTGCCTGAATCTCAAGATTGGGTTCCTCATAAAGTAAACCGAGCGCCAGAAAAAACGCATCAAGATCAGCCAATGCCGGATCTCCTGGCGCCAGCGAAAAAGCCCAATCCTGAGGGTCGCCCCGTAAGAACGAAATAACAATTTTTACTTGCTGAGCAGAATCTCCAGATGAACAGGGTCTCAGGGACAAAAACAATTTACAATTATTCACGAAATTCCTAAACTTAAACCTGTCTCCGGAAAACAGTTCAGGAATCGGTATTTTAGGTTCTGACCTAGGATTTCTGATAACATAGTCTTGTATGCCCTGCACACGAGTAGCCAGCTGGTCCACACTTGTAATCAAGGTCTGGACATTCATGTCTGCAGCAAGCATAGCCACTCTGAGGTAAAGGGGAAGAAGAAAAAAAAAAACTCAGAATCTTCTTTCTTATAATCCCTCTTCTGCAATGCATTAAACATTTAATACTGGCCTGGCAAACTGTTATGACCCCAATGGCGAGGGTCTCAGAGGAACGTGGAAGTCTGCAGAATACAAAAATCCAGCTCATAGGGCAGTGGTAACTGGGTTGACCATATATCTACTCCTAACGCCAACACTAGAAGTAGCCGGGGATCATTCCTACGTTGATTCTAGATGACACGCGCCAGCCGGAGAATCTAGCTACCCCTAGTAGAGGAAAACAAAGACCTTTCTTGCCTCCAGAGAAGGGGACCCCAAAGCTGGATAGAAGCCCCCCACAAATAATGACGGTGAGGTAAGAGGAAATGACAAACACAGAAATGAACCAGGTTTAGCACAGAGAGGCCCGCTTACTGATAGCAGAATAAAGAAAGGTAACTTATATGGTCAACAAAAACCCTATCAAAATCCACACTGGAAATTCAAGAACCCCCGAACCGTCTAACGGTCCGGGGGGAGAACACCAGCCCCCTAGAGCTTCCAGCAAAGGTCAGGATATAGATTTGGAACAAGCTGGACAAAAATACAAAACCAAAACAAATAGCAAAAAGCAAAAGGCAGACTTAGCTGATATAACTGGAACCAGGATCAGTAGACAAGAGCACAGCAGACTAGCTCTGATAACTACGTTGCCAGGCATTGAACTGAAGGTCCAGGGAGCTTATATAGCAACACCCCTAACTAACGACCCAGGTGCGGATAAAAGGAATGACAGAAAAACCAGAGTCAAAAAACTAGTAACCACTAGAGGGAGCAAAAAGCAAATTCACAACAGACTTGTGCTCGAGCTAAGCCTTGCTGTTCTCGTGCCAGCGGTTTGCTCTTGCCCTTGCCTGTCCCGAAGAGACCTTGGACACATATCTCCATGGATTTCATTTCTGATCTTCCGCTATCTCAGGGCATGTCCGTTATCTGGGTGATATGTGATCGCTTCTCCAAGATGGTCCATTTGGTTCCTTTGCCTAAGCTGCCTTCCTCTTCCGATCTGGTTCCTGTGTTTTTCCAGAACGTGGTTCGTTTGCACGGCATCCCTGAGAATATTGTGTCAGACAGAGGATCCCAGTTCGTTTCCAGGTTCTGGCGATCCTTTTGTAGTAGGATGGGCATTGATTTGTCGTTTTCGTCTGCTTTCCATCCTCAGACTAATGGACAGACGGAGCGAACCAATCAGACTTTGGAGGCTTATTTGAGGTGTTTTGTCTCTGCTGATCAGGACGATTGGGTGACATTCTTGCCGTTGGCTGAGTTTGCCCTTAATAATCGGGCTAGTTCCGCCACCTTGGTTTCGCCTTTTTTCTGCAACTCTGGTTTCCATCCTCGCTTTTCTTCGGGTCATGTGGAGCCTTCTGACTGTCCTGGGGTGGATTCTGTGGTGGATAGGTTGCAGCAGATCTGGAATCATGTGGTGGACAACTTGAAGTTGTCACAGGAGAAGGCTCAGCGCTTTGCCAACCGCCGCCGCGGTGTGGGTCCCCGACTACGCGTTGGGGATTTGGTGTGGCTTTCTTCCCGCTTTGTTCCTATGAAGGTCTCCTCTCCCAAATTTAAACCTCGTTTTATTGGGCCTTACAAGATATTGGAAATCCTTAATCCTGTATCTTTTCGTCTGGATCTTCCTGTGTCGTTTGCTATTCACAATGTATTTCATAGGTCCTTGTTGCGGCGGTACATTGTGCCTGTAGTTCCTTCTGCTGAGCCTCCTGCTCCGGTGTTGGTTGAGGGCGAGTTGGAGTACGTGGTGGAGAAGATCTTGGATTCTCGCCTCTCCAGGCGGAGGCTTCAGTACCTGGTCAAGTGGAAGGGCTATGGTCAGGAGGATAATTCCTGGGTGGTCGCCTCTGATGTTCATGCGGCCGATTTAGTTCGTGCCTTTCATGCTGCTCATCCTGATCGCCCTGGTGGTCGTGGTGAGGGTTCGGTGACCCCTCACTAAGGGGGGGGTACTGTTGTGAATTTGCTTTTTGCTCCCTCTAGTGGTTACTAGTTTTTTGACTCTGGTTTTTCTGTCATTCCTTTTATCCGCACCTGGGTCGTTAGTTAGGGGTGTTGCTATATAAGCTCCCTGGACCTTCAGTTCAATGCCTGGCAACGTAGTTATCAGAGCTAGTCTGCTGTGCTCTTGTCTACTGATCCTGGTTCCAGTTATATCAGCTAAGTCTGCCTTTTGCTTTTTGCTATTTGTTTTGGTTTTGTATTTTTGTCCAGCTTGTTCCTAATCTATATCCTGACCTTTGCTGGAAGCTCTAGGGGGCTGGTGTTCTCCCCCCGGACCGTTAGACGGTTCGGGGGTTCTTGAATTTCCAGTGTGGATTTTGATAGGGTTTTTGTTGACCATATAAGTTACCTTTCTTTATTCTGCTATCAGTAAGCGGGCCTCTCTGTGCTAAACCTGATTCATTTCTGTGTTTGTCATTTCCTCTTACCTCACCGTCATTATTTGTGGGGGGCTTCTATCCAGCTTTGGGGTCCCCTTCTCTGGAGGCAAGAAAGGTCTTTGTTTTCCTCTACTAGGGGTAGCTAGATTCTCCGGCTGGCGCGTGTCATCTAGAATCAACGTAGGAATGATCCCCGGCTACTTCTAGTGTTGGCGTTAGGAGTAGATATATGGTCAACCCAGTTACCACTGCCCTATGAGCTGGATTTTTGTATTCTGCAGACTTCCACGTTCCTCTGAGACCCTCGCCATTGGGGTCACAACACAGTCCTACCTGGGCTCAGCTGTTCACTGTAAGCCACTCCCATCTCCTATACAATATGGGCAATGGCAAGCACTCATTGTCAGAGCTAGTTTTCACTGCATGGCTGGAGGTTGTTGGTTGGTGGTTCTTATTTGAGAAGGTGTTTGGTGGATTTATCTGAGACTTGCTAGATTTTGGGTGTGTGCTAATTCCCCTTTTTCTTCTACTTTGGTTTTACCCCATCCTCCACTCCCCGGTGCCAAAGGGGCGACTAAGGGCTGGACAAGGAAGAGAAGAAGACGGGGTATGGATGAAGACACAGGGCTGGCAGGAACGGCAGAGACACAGGGCTGGCAGGAACGGCAGAGAAACAGAGCTGACAGGAATGGCAGAGACACAGGGCTGGCAGGAGAAAACTGAGCAACAGAAAAAGACAAAGCTGAGACTAAGCAAAGTAAATAGAGAGAGGGAGCCTAGGTACCAGGGAAAGCGCCAGCAAGAATGCTAGCGTGAGCACACTAGATACTTAGGCGTCTTACCTGAGTAGACGCAGGATTGAAATACCTGATGGGCGCCGCCATGTTGGGGCGGAGCCACCGGGTCACGACCTCCCAGAAACCCTAGCGGCAGGAGGAGCACATCTGCACATGCACGGGTCGCTGAAGAGTCGTGAGCCTAAGAACCCAGGTGGAAGACAGCAAGGGACACTGTTGGGAGCACGCCGGCCGGACAGGTAAGTATCAGATGATGTGACAGTACCCCCTCTCTTACTCCCCCTCCTTTTAATGCTGGAGAGGAACCTCCTTAAGATATTAGGAGCATCGATGTTCTCTAGGGGTTCCCATGATCTTTCCTCAGGACCGAATCCTTTCCAATCAGTTAAAAATAAAGTCCTTCCCCTAACTGACTTTCTGGCTAGAATATCCTTAACCTCAAATATACCATCAGAAGTACTGGGTTGAGGGGAGTGAGACGGAGCAGAATGAAAGTGATTGAAGACTGCAGGTTTGAGGAGCGACACATGAAAAGCATTGGGAATTCGCAACGAAGCAGGCAACTTCAACTTGTAGGCTACATCATTGATACGACTAATAATCTCGAAGGGACCAATGTAGCGTTGACCTAACTTCTGAGAGGGAACTTTAAGTCTGATGTAGAGTGAGGACAGCCAGACTTTATACCTGGACGATATGGAGGAGCATCCAGATGCCTCTTGTCAGCGTAACTTTTCATTCTGCTACTAGCCCTCTCAAGTGCCCCTTTAGTTTCTTTCTAAATTTTAGAAAATTCCAAGGACAGGGAATCCGCCGCCAGTACACCTGAGGTGAGGAGAACAGGAAGTGGAACGCCGGGATGTTGCCCAAAGACCTTAAAAAAAGGAGACTTAGATGAGGATTCACTAGGGTGATTGTTGTAGGTGAATTCTGTCCATGGAAGGAGAGAAACCCAGTCACTCTGGTGAGCACTGGAGAAATGCCGAAGGTAAGACGTGAGAACTTGATTTACACATTCTACTGTTATGATCTGGTGACCTTGGAGCCGCATGAAAACTTTCTCTGGAGTCGGTGGAACCTGTACTGACCGCAAATCCTGAACTAACACCGCAACTAGAAGTAGCCGTGGGGTGTGCCTAACAAACCCTAGACACCTCAACACAGCCGGAGGACTAAATACCCCTATAGATGGAAATAGGAATGCTATCTTGCCTCAGAGCAGACCCCCAAAGGATAGGCAGCCCCCCACGAATAATGACTGTGAGTAGGAGAAGAATAGACACACGCAGGTAGAAAACAGGATTTAGCAAAAGAGGCCACTCTAGCTAAATAGGAAAGGATAGGACAGATTACTAGGCGGTCAGTATTAAAACCCTTCCAAAAATATCCACAACAGATAATACAAAAAGTTCCACAATCTAACTAAAGACATGGAATGTATATCTGCCACTCCAGAGAATCCAACAAGACTGAGAAAATACTGACACAATCTAAGCTGGACAAGAAAACACAAAGAATAGCACTGAATTGTGAAGCACACAGCATGTGTGCCACAGGAAAAAAAAAAACCAGACACTTATCTTTGCTGATTTGGCAGAAAGACAGGAGGAACTAGGCAGAGGTCCTACACCTCCCAACAACAATTGACAACTGGCAAGGACTAATGAATCCTGCACACCTAAATACCCCAGTCAGAACTGCAATCAGCAGACACACCTGACCAGGACTGCAACCCAGGGACCACCTACCACCTACTACCACCGGAGGGAACCCAAGAGCAGAATTCACAACATTCTACCTGACCGTTGGACTGAGGATGATAGGCGGAGAAGAAATCCATAGACACTTTCATTAATCCGCAAAGAGCTCTCCAGAAACGAGAGGTAAATTGGACTCCTCGACCGGACATGATATGCTGTGGAAATCCGTGAAGTCAGAAGACTTGATTTAAAAAGATCTTCGCCAAGTCAGGGGCAGAAGGCAATCCAGGCAAGGAAATGAAGTGGGCCATCTTGGAAAATCTATCCACAACTACCAAGATAACGGTGCAGTTCGAGGAGCGCGGTAAATCGGTGACAATGTCCATAGCAATATGGCTCCAAGGAACAGAAGGTACAGGGAGCGGATGCAGGAGTCCAGAAGGTAACTGCCGTGGAACTTTGTTTCTGGCACAAGAAGAACAGGAAGCGATAAAATTAAGGACATATTGGTGAAGTGACGCCACCAATAATGGCGAGAAATAAGGGAGAGAGTCTTCTTGCCCCCAACGTGTCCGGCAAACCTGGAGGAATGACCCCAACGCAAGACTTTCACCTTGTCATGACCTGACACAAAGGTTTTTCCAGGAGGAGGGGTGATCACGTTCAAGGGAGTCGCGGAAATGATCCTAGCTGGATCCACAATATGCACCGCTCTCTCCTCTTCATCCAGTGGTTGAACAGACCTAGATAGGGCATTCGCTTTGATGTTCTAATTATCAGGTCAAAAGTGGAGCTCGAAGTCAAAATGTCCGAAGAACAATGACCATCTGGCTTGCCGAGGATTTAATCTTTGGGCGGACTGAACGTAGGCCAAATCTTTGTGATCCGAGAAAATGATGAAGGGATGAACAGCCCCTTCGAGAAGATAACACCACTACTCCAAGGCTAGTTTGATGGCCAACAGTTCCTTGTCACCAATGGAATAATTTCATTCAGAAGAGGAGAATCCTTTAGAGAAAAAACCACAGGAGACTAAAACGACCAAAGTTAGACCTTTGCAAAAGAACAGCTCCAGCTCCAATAGAAGATGCATCAGCCTCGAGGATAAATGGATTATTGGCATCCGGTCGATGCAGTATCGGGGCTGTAGCAAATTTTTGTTTCAGGGTTTGGAAAGCGACCTCAGCCTCCATGGGCCAGTGGATAGGGTCGACATCCTTGTGAACAAGATCAGAAATTGGTCTAGTTAAGGAGGAGAAATGAGGGATAAATTGCCTATAATAATTGGCAAAGCCAAGAAAATGCTGTATAGCCTTCACTCCTAGAGGACGTGGCCAGTTTAGAATGGCAGATACCTTCTCAGAATCCATCCTCAGGACATCCTTAGAGACGACATAACCCAGGAAGGGTACGGAAGACTGCTCAAAGACACACTTCTCTATCTTCGCGAAGAGATGATTCTCCCTTAATCGTTGTAAAACTAGACAAACGTCTCGTCGGTGAGAAGATAAATCAGGAGAGAAGACGAGGATGTCATCTAGGTAGACTACAACACTGGAATAGAGACAATCTCGAAAGACATCATTTACAAATTCTTGGAATACCGCAGGAGCATTGCAGAGACCAAATTGCATAACTAAATACTCATAGTGACAGTCACGGTTGTTGAATGCGGTCTTCCACTCATCCCCATCGCGGATTCGGACTAGGTTATAGGCCTTGAAGATCAAGCTTGGTAAATATTCACGTTCCCCTCAGGTGGTCAAAGAGTTCAGGAATAAGATGCAACGGGTTTTTGTTTTTCACAGTAATGTTGTTTAAGCCTCTGTAGTCAATGCATGGGTGAAGAGTGCCATCCTTTTTCTTCACGAAAAAGTAGCCCGCCCCAGCAGGAGAAGATTTTTGAATGAAGCATTTGGCGAGATTCTCCTGAACATACTCCGACATGGCTTGAGTCTCCGCAGGAGAGAGAGAATAGATTCTTCCTCTAGGAGGAGTGGTACCAGGAATGAGATCAATAGGGCAGTCGTAGGGACGATGTGGAGGAAGATTCTCAGCCTCCTTCTTGTCGAAGACATCCAAGTAGGAGCTATAAACAAAGGGCAACCTGGGAGGGATAGAGAGGGAACAAGGAACACCAAAAGGATGCACTGGCAGCAGACACCGAGTCCGACAGGAATCTTCCCAAAGCAGAATATCACCCTTATGCCAATCTAATGTGGGCTCATGGGTCCGCAACCACGGAAGACCAAGAAGAACTGGATGAGAGATACTGGCTAAAACTTAAAACGCCATTTTCTCCTTATGCAGGGCCCCTACCTGAAGCTCTACCAGCTGCGTAACCTGGGTTATGGTCTCTTGCAGGGGTTTGCCATCCACAGAAGCAAGAAAGAGGGAATTTTCTAAAGTCTTAACAGGGACAGAAAATTTAATGTCCTCCTACAACCTAATAAAATTTCCCGCGTCTACATAGGCCTCTAAAGAAAAACGTTTACCATCAACATGCAACAAGATAGACAGAGTGAGGGGTAGAGAGGTATCACATGCACCTAGGGAGGCCTCTCTTACCTGACTTAGGCGGAGGAGTTTTCCGGACGATCTGGACAGGCTCGAAGAAGATGGGAAGAACTCCCACAGTAGAAACAGAGACCTTGGGTGTGTCTCTCCTTGCGACGTTGTTCAGATAATTTAAGGCGATCGACTTGCATCGGCTCTGGTGCTGATACAGAAGCGGAGGCCCTGAGACGTGGACTGGGTGGTCTGTGAGAAGACGGTGGAGGATGAGGAAACCTTCTCTCACGGGCTCACTCCTGAAAGAGAAGGTCAATACGAGTGGTCAAAGCAATCAAATCCTCCAAATTGGTTGGAGTATCGTGACCGGCTAATTCATCCTTTATACATCCGAATAGCCCCCACCAGAAAGCCCCCACCAAAGCTTCGTTATTACAGCCCAAGTCAGAAGATAAGGTCCGAAACTGAATAGCGTACTGACCAACAGTTAAGGACCCTTGGTGTAAATTATACAAGGACTCAGTAGTAAAGGCCAGGCGACCCGATTCGTCAAAAACTCGACGAAAAGTCTCCAAAAAGGAAATCAGTTGAGAGACCACGGGGTCATCACGCTCCCAAAGAGGGTTTACCCATGCCAAAGCATCTCATTCTAAGTGAGAAATTATAAAGGCTACCTTGGCCTGATCAGTAGATTATTGCAGAGGCAGGAGTTCAAAATGGAGATGGCATTGATTAAGAAAACCCCAACATAATTTTGGATCTCCATTAAACCAAGGTAGCTTGGCCAGACGGGGAGGAGGATGAGGGGCTGAGACTGGGGCAGGGTCAGACGTGGCAGTCTGCAAAGAAAGTAATTGACTGTCGACAGATGCCATGTAAGTGAGGATATGAGCCTGGGTGTCTCGCTGCTGAGCCAGTTCTTGTTGCAGACTGGCCAGCTGGGAGGCATTCCCCGGATCAGAAGCCTGAAGAGCGGAGATACGTGGATTTCATAAAGGACATCATCCTAGTCTGATTCACCTGCAAGAAAACAAGTTCCTTCTGAGCGGCTGAGGCTCCAGCGGGAGCAATGGCCTAAGTATACTATCAGGGTTCAGGAGGAAAAACCCAAAAAGTGGACCCTCTGGGTCGCAGCTTCAGAGCCCCCGAGGACGAGCGGATCAGATGGATCCAGGCCAGGCAACCCAGTTCATCAAAAACTCAACGAAAAGTCTCCAAAAAAGAAATCAGTTGAGAGACCACGGGGTCGTCACGCTCCCAAAGAGGGTTTACCCATGGATCCACCCTCTTTACAGGGAGTGTTTGGAACAGGCCCAAGGGGGATGAAAACCACAACTGCCAGAGCCAAAGGGGCAGCTAAGGGCTGGACAAGGAAGAGAAGAAGACAGGGTATGGACGAAGACACAGGGATGGCAGGAACGGCAGAGACACAGGGCTGGCAGGAACGGAAGAGACACAGGGCTGGCAGGAACAGCAGAGACACAGGGCTGGCAGGAATGGCAGAGACACAGGGCTGGCAGAAACGGCAGAGACACAGGGCTGGCAGGAATGGCAGAGACACAGGGCTGGCAGGAACGGCAGAGATAGAGGACTGGCAGGAACGGCAGAGATGCAGGGTTGGCGGGAACAGCAGAGACACATGGCTGGCGGGAACGGCAGAGACACAGGACTGGCAGGAACGGCAGAGACACAGGACTGGCAGGAACAGCAGAGACGCAGTGCTGTCAGGAATGGCAGAGACACAGGGCTAGCGGGAACGGCAGAGACACAGGGCTGGCGGGAATGGCAGAGACACAGGACTGGCGGGAACGGCAGAGACACAGGGCTGGCAGGAACGGCAGAGACACAGGGCTGGCAGGAGACAACTGAGAAACAGAAAAAGACAAGGCTGAGACTAAGCAAAGTAAATAGAGAGAGGGAGCCTAGGTACCAGGGAAAGCGCCAGCAAGAATGCTAGCATGAGCACAATAGATACTTAGGTGTCTTACCTGAGTAGACGCGGGATTGAAATACCCAATGGGTGCTGCCATGTTGGGGCGGAGCCACCGAGTCACGACCTTCCAGAAACCCTAGCGGCAGGAGGAGCTCATCTGCATATGTGCGAGCCACTGAAGTGTCGCGAGCCTGAGAACCCGGGCGGAAGACAGCAAGGGGCACCGTCGGGAGCACGCCTGCAAGACAGGTAAGTATCAGACAACGTGACAGACATGACAGTACGTGGCCTGTCGTCTTCACTATCAGAAGGAAAATGGGGAACAGTGCAAGGTAGTGCAGCTCTAGCATTAGGGACAGGGAAGGAGCCCCTTATCCCGGGACACCATATCTGTATCCATAGCCAGGCACTGTTGGTACCTAATATTGTGAAACCTAAAAACTGCTTTCACTAACCAATAAACAAACAAAAATGTAAACTAAATACTTTATTATTAGAAAACCAATTGACAAACTAGGACATAGTAAAAAACATAATACAAGAATAAAAACAAAGATAAAAAATGGAGGCGGAGGAACATAAACACCCTGGACCATAAATAGTCAAGTGTCTTAGGATTATACATAAAGTACAAGTGCACTAAAAATATATATGTTAACTATAGCCAGTAAACTATACAAGGTGTGTATAACAAGTACATGTGCTGATCACTGCCACGAAGACGCAACCGAAAAACTATGTAGATCCTGATATGAAGGGAAAGGTTTTAGAAGTTACTGACCCAGGTTCATGGCGAGAATGCTGCTGCCAAACACCACTCCAATGCTTGTTTATTTCTAAGTATATAATAATGCCCATTATTGCTTTGTCTATTACAGGATAGCCCAAAACTACTCCTTTAACTCTGATCCCAACTTTATAAGTCCCTAAATGACATGGTCTTTGCCATTATTGGAATCTAAGTGGTTAGACATAAGATGGGGGCTCCCACTGTTGAACCTATAGCCCTCCCTTTTTTTGTAACACAATATATTAGTATTGCTCTGAAGGATAAAGTTAACACCTAATTTTTATTGAATAGTGAACAAAAACAGCCCCCACCTATTCCTTTAAAACAAATAGAAACAGCAAACATCGGAAGGCCACGGTAATCTGAGAAGCACCAGAGTACTGGAATGATTCAATCTCCTCCATATGAAGAAATCCCACTCGAAAGGAAAATTGGAAATGTACAGTGACTCATATGTTCTTGTGAAATGAGTGTTCCATTGATAGAGGTGAGATGCAGACGTTCCTGTTGTAGCAGAGGAAGAACCTGAAGTTTCTTGATGAGGGAATAGTCAATCAAATAATCCATGTCTTCTGAGTCCACAAAACCTACACAGGATTCTTAGAAAGACATGACACACAAAGTGGAAATAAAACCAGGTGATATCAGTTGTATCAGACGAAGGCTGTTTGCTGCTGAAACAAGTTGTAGTTTAAATGAAGCCGCTTTTATGGTGGAATTTTCTTTTAGACTATTAGGTGTGACTTCATTTAATTAATTTATTAGATTGGATCACGTGGAAGAGGGTGTAACCATCATGCGATCTTCTTATTCAGTTAGGATCGTCACTGTTTACTTTAAGTAAGACCGACTATAAAGCAACCATAAAGTTCTCCACAGATCTGTATGACCAGGCTTCTTTGAAGAACTGTAGAAAAAAATCATGAGCTTTGCTTCCAAAAAGTTTATGCCCAAGCCAGGCTTTTCCTGTGAGTAGAGAAATTATGAAGCCCAAAGGAGTGTAATGTCCGTGTCGATGTCTGCCCCCTCTGTTTCAATTTCTGTCACTGACACTGGGCAATAGCTCAATGATTTTGTGCATTCACTGGGACTTGTGCTGTTGGCCAGGGAGCCTAATGGTTTCTTCTGTTTTTGGTTTATGTTTGTTCCCTGTTGATTAACCCTGGGCAGGTCTGCTGCTATTTAGGTTCCTGTATCCCTGTTCCACACTAACAGTTATTAAGTTCAGCTACCTGTTCCATGTCCCTGCTTGCTCCTATAATGGTATATGGATTATTCTGTTTGCAGACCATGGCTTGTATTTTGACCACCCACTAGCTTTCTGATTCTGTCCCAACTTGACCTCCTGGTATTTACAACCCCACATGGCATGCTCCACTGGCCAGTAGTCTTCTCCTCTGGATTTTTTCAAGGAAAAAGTTATAAAATGAAATACATTTTCACCCCAAGTTTAGGCTTAAGTCAAATTTAAAGATGACATAATGGGTCCAAGCTGCTGTCCATTGACTATGACACAAATTGAACTACGTAAAGAAGCACTGTCATTAAAGTCTTTATCCTCTTAATAAATTGCAATCATTATATGGATGAAAACCGTTCCTCTTCAGGTATTCCTGAGGAACGATTCCTATTAAAAGCACTGAATTGAGCATGAAATCTGTAAGCCCAGAAGAACGGGGACTTACCAGCAGACTCAAGAAAATGGAATTCGGCTAGAGATAAGTAAGCAACCCAATCTTTCTGATTCTCAGACACAAAATACCCAAGATAAGTCTCAGGATTCTGATTAACAAGTTAAGTTTGCCCATTAGACTGTGGATGTGAAGGCTGAGGAAAACAACAGATGGATCCCCAACCGATTACAAAACGCTTTCCAAAATTTGGAAATAATTTGCATCTCCTGGTCATAAACAATATCGGTAGCAATGCCATGTAGTCTCACAATTTCTTTGATGAAAATTTGTTCCAAGGTCTGGTGTTGGGTAAGGTGGATAGCACAAGGAAATGAGACATCTTGCTGAACCTGTCCACTACCACCAAAATAGCTTTATTACCTGCAGATACGAGTAAATCAGTAGTGAAATCTGTTGATAAATGAGTCAAAGGTCTTGTCTTGATACAGTTGTCGGGTTACCCGGGACCAGGAGCTCCTTCCCTGTCCCTAGTACTAGGGGCGCCCTAGTTCGCCCTGCTCCCCGGGACACTTCAGAAGGTGAAGATGCCAGGGCCTCCTTGCCTTATCTCCTGAGTTAGCCTTTTGTCTGTTCTCTTCCCCCACCCAGGGAAGAAGTGGTGCTATTGTGCACCGTAGTACACCTACCCAACAAACAAGGCAACACAAACAAGGGTTAACAGAAAACTCCAGACATACAAAATATTCACTCACATACTGTATAACAGAGGAATGCACCGGAGTGTGAAGGTGGGGGAATAAACCAAAAAAGAGAAGGATAATGAATTGCCACCTATATAAACCAAGGAGTAGTCACTCCCTCCAAAAAATGATGCCACTCCTTAAAAATTTAATTGCTAATAGTGATGAGCGAGGATATTTGTTACTCGAGATTTCCTAAGCATGCTTGGGTGTTCTCCGAGTAGTTTTGCGTGTTCGGAAATGTAGTTTATGTCGACGCAGCTGCATGATTTGCGGCTACTAGACACATTGAATACATATTGGGGTTGCCTGTTTGTTAAGGAATCCCCACATGTATTCAAGCTGTCTAGCAGCCGCAAATCATGCAGTTGCATTGACATAAAGTAAATCTCCGAGCATGTCGAAATACTTGGAGACCACCCGAGCATGCTCGGGAAATCTCGAGTAACAAGTATACACTCTCATCACTAATTGCTAACAGATCCCTGTTACCAATCTCATAATTTTTCTCAGCTGGTGACAGTTTTTTAGAAAAATATGCACATGGTTGCCATTTACCAGGAGACGAACCCTGCGACAATATAGCCACCACTCCCACCTCAGAGGCATTGACCTCAAAAATAAAAGGCTGAGAGATGTCAGGCTGAATAAGAATCTGCCCAGAAGAAAAACACCTTTTCAATGTATCAAATGCTTCCCTGGCAGGACTGGTCCACTTGGAGAAGTCCATCCCCTTCCTGGTCATATCCATAAGAGGTTTGGCTACTAACAAAATTTTTTTAATTAACTTACGGTAGTAGTTGGGAAACCTAAAAATCTTTGCAATGCCTTCAAATCCTCTGGATAGTCCCAATCCAATACCACCCAGACTTCACCGGATCCATGCGAAAACCAGTAGGAGACAACACATATCCTAGGAAAGGGATCTCCTCAACCGAGAGCATACACTTCTCGGGTTTGACATATAAATTATTGTCTCGGAGTATATTTAAAACCTGCCTGATATGTACCTGGTGTGACTCAAGATCAGGTGAAAAAATTAGTATGTCATCCAGATAGATAACAATGAATCTGCCTATCAGGTGAATAAAGATGTCATTTATAAAGTGTTGAAATATGGCAGGCGCGTTCGTTAACCCAAAAGGCATCACCAAATTCTCATAGTGTCCCTCAGGCGTATTGAATGCAGTTTTCCACTCATCTCCCTCTTTAATGCGGATGAGATTATACACCCCCCTGAGGTCCATCTTAGAGAACCATTTTGCCCCTACAATTTGATAAAAGAGGTCTGTAATGAGAGGGAGCGGATACTGATCACGAACCGTGATCGTATTGAGTTCCCAGAAATCCAGGCAAGGGCGTAGCCCCCATCTTTTTTCATTACAAAAAATAACCTTGCGGCAATGGGGGATGAGGATGGTCTGGCTTTCCGTGATGTAGTCCTTCATGGACTGTCTCTCTGAACTAGAGACATTATAGAGTCAGCTCTGGGGCGGCTTGGCACCAGGAACGAGTTTAATGGCTAAATCATAAGCATGAAGGGAGTACCTGGCTCTCCTGCTTAGAAAACATGTCCCCAAAATCCGACAGGTAACTAGTCACTGACTGGGTATCTACCTTGCCAACCAGGTACGCAAGCAGTATCCTTGACAATCCACATTCCATTTAACTACTTCCTGTGTCTGCCAATCTATTATAGGAATGTGTAGAGTAAGCCAAGGAAGTCATACCCTCTAGCACATAACAGTCCAACACCTCAGTGTGCATGGCCCTCACCTGAAGCCGCAAGTGTTGAACAACTTGAATAAAGTGCCTCTGTCTCAAGGGGGCAGAGTAGATGGCAATTATGAGTATGGGTCTGGACAGGGTATGTGGAATAAGGCCTTGGACCTGGACTAACATAGCATCGATCAAATTAAACCCCGCCTCACTGTCCAGAAATGCAGACACGTTAATTCCACCCATTTGGATTGCAGCTGGTAGAAAAACTGTGTCCTACCCACAGAGGTGATAAGTACACCCGGGTTGCTAACCTCCACGCAACCCGGGCCATCTAGTTTTCCGGCGGTTCTTTACTATGTGGTCGGGAAGGACACATGCCTATAAAATGGCCCTTTTTAACACAAAACAAACACACTCCCCCCTTATGCCGGACAAGAGACAATTTACCAGAATGTGATGCCGCACCCACCTGCATGAATTCCTCTGTAGGTTCAGTGCTGACCTCCCTTGACCCCAGACCTCCCGCACCCAGAGGTAACTCCCTATGTCTCTGGCGAAGATGGCAATCAACCCGGATCGCAAGAGACATGGCTGCCTTAAGGGAGTCAGGAGTCTCATACAGAGCTAAGGCATCCAGAGTGCAATGTCATTCCACATGGTATCTGTGGCCCACCTCCGGAACTCAGACCAATATTTCTCCTCTGGCCGGTCTCCTTGCTGAAGTTGGCGCAGTGTGGACTCAGCTAAGGAGACACGATCGGGGTAATCATATACACTCACCGGCCACTTTATTAGGTACACCATGCTAGTAACGGGTTGGACCCCTTTTGCCTTCAGAACTGCCTCAATTCTTCGTGGCATAGATTCAACAAGGTGCTGGAAGCATTCCTCAGAGATTTTGGTCCATATTGACATGATGGCATCACACAGTTGCCGCAGATTTGTCGGCTGCACATCCCAAAGATGCTCCATACAAGGCAGGATGGATCCATGCTTTCATGTTGTTTACGCCAAATTCTGACCCTACCATCCGAATGTCGCAGCAGAAATCGAGACTCATCAGACCAAGCAACGTTTTTCCAATCTTCTACTGTCCAATTTCGATGAGCTTGTACAAATTGTAGCCTCAGTTTCCTGTTCTTAGCTGAAAGGAGTGGTACCCGGTGTGGTCTTCTGCTGCTGTAGCCCATCTGCCTCAAAGTTCGACGCACTGTGCGTTCAGAGATGCTCTTAGGCCTACCTTGGTTGTAACGGGTGGCGATTTGAGTCACTGTTGCCTTTCTATCAGCTCGAACCAGTCTGCCCATTCTCCTCTGACCTCTGGCATCAACAAGGCATTTCCGCCCACAGAACTGCCGCTCACTGGATTTTTTTTCTTTTTCGGACCATTCTCTGTAAACCCTAGAGATGGTTGTGCGTGAAAATCCCAGTAGATCAGCAGTTTCTGAAATACTCAGACCAGCCCTTCTGGCACCAACAACCATGCCACGTTCAAAGGCACTCAAATCACCTTTCTTCCCCATACTGATGCTCGGTTTGAACTGCAGGAGATTGTCTTGACCATGTCTACATGCCTAAATGCACTGAGTTGCCGCCATGTGATTGGCTGATTAGAAATTAAGTGTTAACAAGAAGTTGGACAGGTGTACCTAATAAAGTGGCCAGTGAGTGTATAAGGCCCAGTGCCCGAAAAAATCCCTCCGCTGTGTAAAGCGACTGAGAGTCAGACAAGAAAGAAAATGTCCATGCTTGGGGGTGCACCTGAAGGAGCGAGATTACTATCCCCACACATTGCTCCTCTGTACCTAAGGAAACCGTATGTACAGTAACTTGAAGTACCATTTACAGGCTTCTCTGAAAACAACAAACTTGTCACGCCCCCCAGAGAACCTGTCAGGCAACGAGACCTCGGGCTCCACTATGGTTTGCCTGAAAGGCGAGATTCCCACACCAGATGTATTCCCACACCGGGGCATTATGGGCGGCGCCGTTTGATGACGTGTGCGGTGCAGTGACGTCACTGCGACGGAGCTGTGGACCGCGCCGCCATCTTGGACGCCGTCAGTGATGCAATACCCGGCCGGGCAGGCTGCGAACATGCGCCGCAACAGGTGGAATAAGTGGGCAATTATGGGGGACCTATAAATGATGCCCTAAGTTATTCAGCAGCACCGCCCCCGGAAGAAGCTAACGCGAAACGCGCGTAGGGGTAACGGTGTGGTCCTCTGTCTGACGCCAATACACGGGTAAGAATCTTGGGGGGGGTTTTGGATATGCTTTTGACACTTTTTTGAGCTTGTGTACAGGGCTCATATACTGTCCTTTACATGCTTACTACTCCCCCAGTTAAGAATACCCTTATAGATTTGCACTATGCACTTTACGGCGGTATATGGCGTCATTTTGAGACCCACACTAGTTTTTATCTGTGCTATTCGGCTCCTCTTAATCTGAATAAGTGACAAATTATACTGTTCTATGTACATATCTGTATTTTGGTGTTTTTTCGTTCTAATAAAATTGTAATTATTTATCCATGCACGTGTACTCCATTGTTTTTCTATGGCATATATCCAGTTTTCTTGGAGTGTCCTAAAGTACCTCGAGTAGGTGTATTTCTCCCCTGGAAGCTCCCCCCATTGTGGTGTGTGGCATGGTGGAGAATAATCAAAGTGTACCCTCCTTTTTGGGCTCTTTTCTCAGATGTATTAGGGTGTTGCAAAACCACCGTGTGTAAATCTGCCACCTCCTGACTGAGCTGCTGCAATTACCCCATCAGAGCAGAGATTTGATCCATCATGGATCAGTGAAGATGGTAGCAGTCAAAGCGAATGTCACAACACAGCTGTCGGGTCATCCGGGACCAGGGACTCCTTCGCTGTCCCTAACACCAGGGGGCGCCCTAGCTTGCCCTGCTTCCCAGTATACTTCAGAAGGCGAAGATGCCAGGGCCTCCGCCCTTGTCTTATCTTCTGAGTTAGTCCTTTATCTGTTCTCTTACCCCACCCAGGGAAGAGGGGGTGCTACTGTGCACCTTAGTATACCAACCCGACAAACAAGACAACACAAGCAAGGGTTAACAGAAAACTCCAGGCATACAAAATATTCACTCACATATAACAGAGGAATGAACTGGGGTGTGAAGGTAGAGGAATAAACCAAAACAGAGAAGGATAAGGAATTACCATGCATAAAAACCAAGCAACAGTCACTAATGACACCTTCAACTCTCCTTCTCATACGAACTCCTCTCCCTCTGTTAGCTATGCAGCAATAAAGCTAGATCTGACAAGGATTAGTATCAGAGCCCAGAGTATAAAGGGAAAAGGAGTGGCTAATTGAGCACAGCTGTGAGCACAGGGATTTCCAACATGGCCGATTAACCCCTGTTCTGCCAGAAGGAATAAACACATTTAAAATGAAGGAGAAGTGCTTCTGCCGGAGTAGGAGCAATCAGATGCTGCGGTCTTCTGGCTCCACACTGTCATGGTAACCCAATGGCAGGTCTACTGGGACTCACCAATGGTTGGAGAGACCCATTCAGACTAGTACGGGGTATCTTAGAACTCGCACACGCACTACAGACAACTACATACTCCCAAACATCCTAATGCACCCCAGACCACGAAAAATGCCGGGTAAGGAGATCTGTGGTGGCTTTACTGCCAGGGTGTCCAGCCAAGACCAAATCATGATGTTCACTTATAACTTTAAGACGGAGATTCACTGGTATGGAAAGTTTACCTAAAGGACTGGCAGCAGGAGAATCCCCCTGAGCTTCTATAACCCCTCTCTCAAGTTCAGAGCTTATAGCAAGAATAACTACTCCTTTCTGTAGTATAGGAAATGGTTCACAATTATCATTACCCCGAGGAAAACAACAGGATAAATGATCCACCTTAACATTCTTATTCCCACACCTATACATAACAAAAAAGTTGAATCTGGCGAAGAATAAAGATCACCTTGCCTGTCAAGACATCAGACATTTAGCAGATTCTAAATATAACAGATTTTTATGATCATGCCCCTACCTGTAGATGCAACATACTGTACGAACGACCTGAGTAAAATAGCCCTGGCTCAAGGGTGCAGAGTCAATAGCAATAATGGGTATTGATCGAGACAATACTTGTAATGGCCATGGGCCTTGATGAACCTAGCGTTGATCAAAATAAACCCTACCCCACTGTCCAGAAAGGAAAGCATGACCACCTTATCTTTTCCAAGATGGATCTTGGCCAGTAGAAAAAATTGAAATCTAACAACGGAGGAAATAAGTACACCTGCGTTGCCAACCTCCCCGCAACCCAGACTCCTTAGTTTTCCAGTGGCTGATTATGGGGATATATGGAAGGACAAGCACCCACAAAATGACCCTTTCCACCACAGAAAAAAAACATTCCCCCTTGACGCAGAACTACCAATGGACCAACAGAACATGTCACCCCTTCCAAATGCATGGGTTCTTCGGTAGACTCAGACCTAAGTACCCTTGACTCTGGGTCCCCCGCAAATTGAGTGTCTCGTTATGTCACTGACAAATACGCCTGTCCACATGGATGGCCAGAGACATGGCGGCTTTAAGGAAGACCGAAGTCTCATGCAGGGCAAAGTCATCCTTGCCCCTTACAGTTAAGCCTTGATAGAACTTTCTATGGAGTGCAGGGTCATTCCACTTAGTATCTGTAGACCACCTCCGAAACTCAGAGCAATATTCCTCAGCAGACAAGTCTCCTTGCCGAAGATGACATAGTGTAAACTCGGCCAGGGAGACATGATGGGGGGATATTGTATATGTCACCTAACACCTGAAAAAATTCCTCAACCAACTTTAGCAACTGAGAGTCGGCCATAAGAGAAAATGCCCAGGCTTGAAGGTCACCCTGAAGGAGTGAAATTATCCTCCCCATCCATTGCTCCTCAGTTCCAGAGGAGTGAGGACGCAATTTAAAGTAATGGTTACAGGCCTCCCTGAAAACAACAAACTTGTCACGCCACCCCAGAGATACTGTCAGGCAAAGCAACCTTGGACTCCACCAGGGGTTTTCTGGAAGCTGCAGTCCGCACATCAGATGTGTTTGAGTGCTGCAAAACAACAGAGCAAAGATCTGTCACCTCCAAACTGAGCTGCTACAGTTGCCCAGCCAGAGCAGTAATAGGATTCATGATGGAAAAAAAAAATATTGGCCAGTGTTACTGTCACTGCTCTGTTGTCAGATTATATGGGGCCAGGGGCTCCTTCCCTATCCCTAACGCTAATGACACCCTAGCTATCCCTGCTCCCCAGATCACTTTGATGTTGAAGATGACAAGCCACGTACCTTGCTAAACTCCTGAATCAGCCCTATATGTGTCCCCGTCCACCAACTAGGGAAGTGAGGAGTAATAGTACATGTATATATGCAAACCAGACAAACAAGGAAGGACGTAAAAGGATAAAGGAAAAATAACAATCATGCATATATCCACTCACAGACCACAGAGGGGAACACCGGGGAGAAAAGGAATGTAAACCAAATAAGAGAGAAAGAGGATTTGCAGACAGCCAAAAACTCCAATCTACAGTCAGAGAACCAAACTACAAACGCATCTACCAACATCCGACTCCTCCACTTCTCACCAGGCAGTAGAAGACTTAACACTGGCAAGCCAGATAGCCAGAGGCGAGTATATATAGCAGAGGGGAAATGGCCAATACTGAACAGCTAAGATCATCCAAGCACTGCTAACAGAAACCTGCACCATTTAATATGAAGGAGACATACTTCTATTCAGTGCAGGAGTATGTGAAATCAAATACCGCAGTCTTCTGGCCCCTCTCTGTCACAGTAAACCCATGACAACTATATAGTTGTATTTATGACTACGTAAAAGAGGAATTATGAAATGTCTAACATATGTACGGTACATTCTGTATATTAGTAAAATATGATCGCTTTCTTTTTTCATAATTCAGGCACTTGTATCTCTGTTGGATAAAGGCCATAACAGAGTGTGCTGCATTTTCTCAATCGCCTCTTAGACCCTGTCTGTGGTAATACAATAGTACCTTTAATAAAGTTCTATGGATAATGGCAGTGCAGGGCTGTAAATCTTTTTGGGAGCAATAAGGTAGGCAAACAGTAAAATGAAATTGCTATCAGGGAAATATGCATGTATTGTACTCATAACCCTGCCATGTTCTACATTGTAATTTTCACCTGCGATAATGGTAAGAGCCGCAAGCTTACTTTGTACAAATATTTGTCTGAAATTTTTCTTCCACAACATTAGACCACACAGAGTAGTCAAGGACACATATATTTACTGCTTCATTTGTAAAACTTGTAGTACCAACTATTAACTCACTCACAGTGGCAAACCTTAGAGCAAGCTGACCCACTGGCTCAAGAGTATATGTTTAACACATGCACCAATGGACCTCTGCAGAGCATCTCAAATGAGATCATTACCTCTGCAGCGCAGCTAGGAATAATGCATTGTTCTCCCTATTTCTTCCATCGGTGGATACAGTCTACGCACATTGTGCGAATGTTAAATGTAGGCTTTAGACTATTATTTGCGTTTTTCAAATTCCCTGAAACCTAGAAATAAAGAATAAATGAATCCTCTAACTCCAGCTATATTCCCACAGATACAAAGGAGGCAGCAACAAACCATTCACAAAAACACAGCACAAAGGATTAGACTGGATGTCCGTATATTCTGCAGGACTCTCCCCTATCCTCAATGCAGACAGTCAGGTCACATTTATAAATTCAGTACTTAGTCAGTATTTTACATCAGTATTTGTAAGCCACAGGGCCGGACTGGCCATCGGGCAGTTCTGGCAAATGCCAGAAGGACCGGTGCCAGTAGTGGGCCGCTGAACGCCGACTCACCCTTCCCCCCCCAGCGCCGCCGCTTCCGCATTCAACTATACCGGCGTCTATGACGCCGGAACAGTTGAATGCAATGATGGAGGAGAGAGCGTCACCTGACGCTCCCTCTCCCATCATTCCCTGCTCTGCCTCTGATACTGCGGGTGTGCGCGCACTCACTGTGTCCCAGGCAGTGCAGCGGCAGCTGCCGAGACAGGAGCAGGGAGCACCACAGGCACGAGGGAAGGTTAGGAGTGTGTTGTTTTTTTTTACTGGACTGTGGGGCCATTCTGGGGGGGGGGGGGAGATGTGGGCTCTGCTGTATACTATGTGGGCTGTACTATATACGACTGTGTGGGCTCTGCTGTATACTACTGTGTGGGCTGTGCTATATACTTCTATTTGGGCTGTGCTGTATACTGCTATGTGGGCTGTGCTATACACTACTATGTGGGCTCTGCTGTATACTACTATGTGTGCTGTGCTATATACTACTGTGTGGGCTCTGCTGTATACTACTGTGTGGGCTGTGCTATATACTACTATGTGGGCTCTGCTGTATACTACTGTGTGTGCTGTGCTATATACTACTATGTGGGCTGTGCTATATACTACTGTGTGGGCTCTGCTGTATACTACTGTGTGGGCTGTGCTATATACTACTATGTGGGCTCTGCTGTATACTACTGCGTGGGCTGTGCTATATACTACTATGTGGGCTGTGTTGTATACTACTGTGTGGGCTGTGCTGTATACTGCTATGTGGGTTGTGCTATACACTACTATGTGGGCTCTGCTATATACTACTATGTGGGCTGTGCTGTAAACTACTATGTGGGCTCTGCTTATCAACACGAGAAATAAGAGTATATAAATCACCAACACAGTAGTTCAAACAGAACAGCTTTTATTAAACATATAATGTGATAACAAATAGCATATCATAATAGATAAAAGAAGGAACAACAACTAACACTCAAAAGGAGGAATACTGCTCCATTATAAGATCTGGGGAAGTATATATATCAATACAACAAACTTGCCCCATTGGAGCGGGTTTCTAAGTGTAACAAAGGTTCAGAGAAACATCAACAGCACATGTGTGCTACAACAGTACCGCCCACTCCATAAGGCACATATAAGGTTACAATCAATGCTCACCCATTATAAGTCCGGATAATGCAGTAGTCCTCCCTATGGCCCCTGACGCGCGTTTCGCGAGATGGCTTTCTCAAAGGGGATGTAAGTTAATCCTGTCACTGTTCACCCTTTTATATGGATATGGTCCACTGATCAGAAGGTGGCGCATGCGCCCGCTTCCCCCCACACATGAAAAACACCCCCTCATGTCGGCGTCATTGCATAACGCGCATGCGGGTGAAAATACACCTAGTGACGTCAAAATCATGCGCGCTATACATCTAGGTCGCCTTCATGAGGTACGCAGCGTGGGACAGGTTGCGGTGCGCACGCGCACTATCAGCAGCCATTTTCTTGGTGGAAGGGATAAGTACCGAGGTGCACAGATGAAAACAAGTCACAATGCACACGCGTACTACTACCGGACTCCTTTTCTAACAAAGAGAAAAAAAGATCGTCAGATCGTCAAAAAGGTAATTGTACACCGCTAAAAAAGAAAAGAAAAACCCTCCATTACATACCTTAATGACCATAAGACTAATTCTATCGGTCACACAACAAACCCCAAGTTATTTGTAATAAAAGAAGATGCCAAGGGAACAATATAGTTCCTCATGTGCAGTAAAAACCGCATACTAAAAACGGACATAGTTCTAAAAAGTGGTCCGTATTAAACTATAAAGTGCAAATATTTTATAGATGTGTCCACCATATATACTGATGTGACTCGTGATAGTTACAATAGAGGTCAATTATAACAAGTAATAAAGTGACTGTAGTGCTAATAAAAAAAAAAAAAAAAAGACACTCTTAACATTAATTACAACAATTATACCAAGAGAATAAATAATAAAAGACGATCTTTTTATGGCCACTAATGAATTCTTCAAATCCTCCGAATCAGGGTATCCAAAAAAGGCAAGGACAGTTCTCATATATCCTATGTATGCTCAAAAGGAACGATAAGTACACTAAAAGGAAAAACGAACAGGACAAACAAAAATTAAAATTCAAAGCAACACGAGAAAATATTTCATGGATAGACCACGTAATAATAACTATATATTCGTATTAAACCCCCATAGACTGTGGAAGGAACAGGACGCCATCAGGTCCCAGGTTGCACTCAATACAGAGAGATCATAAAAAGGGTGCAAAGGTCAATTTCTCATTCAACCCCTTTGGGGATATGGTATCTAAGACTGTAATCCACCTACACTCCCGTTGGGCGAGAATCTGTTTAAGATTCCCACCCCTCACTCCACCATGGACACAGTCAATACCTCTCACCTTCAAACCATGGGGATCGGATCCATAAAAATCCTTAAAGTGTTTTGATAACGTTTTCAGTGTGGTAATATCCAACATTTCCTTGGCAGCTATAATGTCACGCACATGGTCACGGGTTCTAATCTTGAGCTCCCTAGAAGTGAGACCCACATATATTAGGGAGGAGGGACAAGTGGCATAGTATACCACATATGATGTATTACAAGAGATATACTCTCGGATCTTAAATTCCCTGCTCCCATCTGATGTCTTAAATGTTTCACACCTTAAGATGTTAGGGCACGCCACACATGATCCACAAGGAAAGCAACCATTTTTTGGGCCACCAAAATTAAACAATCTTTTTTCTTTTGCCACATAGTGGCTTCTCACCAGGTGGTCACGTAAGTTTTTGCTCCTCCTCTGTGTCATGTGTGGAGATTTTGGTATGTGGGATGCCAGGACTGAATCCGTGAGCAGTACTGGCCAATGTTTCTTCAGTATTTCATGGATCCGGTCCCACCGGCAATTGGACGTAGAGATGTAACTCATCCCATAATCACCAATTTACCTATGGTTTCAAGAGTTCCCTTCTGTCCGTGTGCTGTGCACGTCTATAACCTGCCTTAATACTTCGAGCACTATATCCTCTGGACTTAAATCTCTCCGCCAAGATCGTGGATTGTCTCTCAAAACGGGTCATTGTGGAGCAGATCCTCTTGTTCCTGGGATACTGGCCAACTGGGATGGCTTTAATAGTAGAATGGCCATGTGCTGAGGAGGCATGTAGGAGCGAATTCACAGAGGTGTCTTTTCTGTATAAGTCAGTTTCTATCCTTCCATCCTCCCTAACAAATAAACTAATGTCCAAAAAATCAATATGTGTTTTATGACAATTATAAGTAAATTTTAGATTAAAAGAATTGTCATTAAGGTACCGCATAAAGTTCGATAGGCTGGTTTCGTCACCCTCCCAAATCATTAACACATCATCAATCTAACGAAACCAGCTCATCACTGGGTCGGCGGCCCGCGCCCCGTCGCCCTGAAAAACCTGCCTCTCCCAGAATCTGAGAAACAGGTTTGCATACGACGGGGCACAGGCCGCGCCCATCGCCGTACCCTGCATCTGTAAAAAAAATCGATCTTTGAAAACAAAAAAGTTATGTGTCAAAATAAACTCTAACAAATCCAAAATGAAATCAGATAAATGGCCTTCCCAGTTGGCTGTCTCAAGGAAGAATCGGGCCGCTCTTAACCCATCAAAATGTCTAATTGAAGTATATAGTGACTCAATATCAATAGTCACTAGCATCATATTCTCATCAATTGAGATACCATCGATCTTGGTGAGAACATCCGTTGTGTCTCTGACATAGGAGGGGATAGTCTCAACTAAAGGTTTCAAATAAAAATTAATGAACTTACAATGGTACAGTTGAATGCAATGATGGAGGAGAGAGTGTCACCTGATGCTCCCTCTCCCATCATTCCCCGCTCTGCCTCTGACACTGCGGGTGATATGTGGGCTGTGCTGTATACTACTATGTGGGCAGTGCTGTATACTACTATGTGGGCTGTGCTATATACTACTGTGTGGGCTCTGCTATATACTACTATGTGGGCTGTGCTGTATACTACTGTGTGGGCTGTGCTGTATACTACTGTGTGGGCTGTGCTGTATACTGTTATGTGGGCTATGCTATACACTACTATGTGGGCTCTGCTGTATACTACTATCTTGGCTGTGCTATACACAACTATGTGGGCTCTGTTGTATACTACTATGTGGGCTATGCTATATACTATTGTGTGGGCTCTGGTATATACTACTATGTGGACTGTGCTGTATACTACTATGTGGGCTGTGCTGTATACTACTGTGTGGGCAGTGCTGTATACTACTATGTGGGCTGTGCTATATGCTACTATGTAAGCTCTGCTGTATACTACTATGTGGGCTGTGCTATACAATACTGTGTGGGCTCTGCTTTATACTACAGTGTGGGCAGTGCTGTATACTACTATGTGGGCTGTGCTATACACTACTATGTAAGCTCTGCTGTATACTACTATGTGGGCTGTGCTATATACTACTGTGTGGGCTCTGCTGTATACTACTGTGTGGGCTGTGCTATACACTACTATGTGGGCTCTGTTGTATACTACTATGTGGGCTATGCTATATACTACTGTGTGGGCTCTGCTATATACTACTATGTGGGCTGTGCTGTATACTACTATGTGGGCTGTGCTGTATACTACTGTGTGGGCTGTGCTATATACTACTATGTGGGCTCTGCTGTATACTACTGTGTGGGCTGTGCTATATACTACTATGTGGGCTGTGTTGTATACTACTGTGTGGGCTGTGCTGTATACTGCTATGTGGGCTGTGCTATATACTACTATGTGGGCTCTGCTATATACTACTATGTGGGCTCTGCTGTATACTACTATGTGGGCAGTGTTATGGTTCTCAATGGCAAGAGAACATAGCCCAGCAAACATAAGAACTAGCTCTTGGAAGGATGGAAACTAAACTGACCATGAACTAAACCTGCCGCACAACTAACAGTAGCCGGGTAGCGTAGCCTGCGTTTTATCCCTAGACGCCCAGCGCCGGCCGGAGGACTAACTAATCCTGGCAGAGGAAAATATAGTCCTGGCTCACCTCTAGAGAAATTTCCCCGAAAGGCAGACAGAGGCCCCCACAAATATTGGCGGTGATTTTAGATGAAATGACAAACGTAGTATGAAAATAGGTTTAGCAAAATTGAGGTCCGCTTACTAGATAGCAGGAAGACAGAAAGGACACTTTCATGGTCAGCTGAAAACCCTATCAAAACACCATCCTGAAATTACTTTAAGACTCTAGTATTAACTCATAACATCAGAGTGGCAATTTCAGATCACAAGAGCTTTCCAGACACAGAAACGAAACTACAGCTGTGAACTGGAACAAAATGCAAAAACAAACAAGGACTAAAGTCCAACTTAGCTGGGAGTTGTCTAGCAGCAGGAACATGCACAGAAAGGCTTCTGATTACAATGTTGACCGGCATGGAAGTGACAGAGGAGCAAGGCTAAATAGCGACTCCCACATCCTGATGGAAACAGGTGAACAGAGAGGATGATGCACACCAGTTCAATTCCACCAGTGGCCACCGGGGGAGCCCAAAATCCAATTTCACAACAGTACCCCCCCTCAAGGAGGGGGCACCGAACCCTCACCAGAACCACCAGGGCGATCAGGATGAGCCCTATGAAAGGCACGGACCAAATCGGAGGCATGAACATCAGAGGCAGTCACCCAAGAATTATCCTCCTGACCGTATCCCTTCCATTTGACCAGATACTGGAGTCTCCGTCTGGAAACACGGGAGTCCAAGATTTTTTCCACAACATACTCCAACTCGCCCTCAACCAACACCGGAGCAGGAGGCTCAACGGAAGGCACAACCGGTACCTCATACCTGCGCAATAATGACCGATGAAAAACATTATGAATAGAAAAAGATGCAGGGAGGTCCAAACGGAAGGACACAGGGTTAAGAATCTCCAATATCTTGTACGGGCCGATGAACCGAGGCTTAAACTTGGGAGAAGAAACCCTCATAGGGACGAAACGAGAAGACAACCACACCAAGTCCCCAACACAAAGCCGAGGACCAACCCGACGCCGGCGGTTGGCAAAAAGCTGAGTCTTCTCCTGGGACAACTTCAAATTGTCCACCACCTGCCCCCAAATCTGATGCAACCTCTCCACCACAGCATCCACTCCAGGACAATCCGAAGATTCCACCTGACCAGAAGAAAATCGAGGATGAAACCCCGAATTACAGAAAAAGGGAGACACCAAGGTGGCAGAGCTGGCCCGATTATTGAGGGCAAACTCCGCTAAAGGCAAAAAAGCAACCCAATCATCCTGATCTGCAGACACAAAACACCTCAAATATGTCTCCAAGGTCTGATTCGTCCGCTCGGTCTGGCCATTAGTCTGAGGATGGAAAGCAGACGAGAAAGACAAATCTATGCCCATCCTAGCACAGAATGCTCGCCAAAATCTAGACACGAATTGGGTACCTCTGTCAGAAACGATATTCTCCGGAATACCATGCAAACGGACCACATTTTGAAAAAACAGAGGAACCAACTCGGAAGAAGAAGGCAACTTAGGCAGGGGAACCAAATGGACCATCTTAGAGAAACGATCACACACCACCCAGATGACAGACATCTTCTGAGAAACAGGAAGATCCGAAATAAAATCCATCGAGATGTGCGTCCAGGGCCTCTTCGGGATAGGCAAGGGCAACAACAATCCACTAGCCCGAGAACAACAAGGCTTGGCCCGAGCACAAACGTCACAAGACTGCACGAAGCCTCGCACATCTCGAGACAGGGAAGGCCACCAGAAGGACCTTGCCACCAAATCCCTGGTACCAAAGATTCCAGGATGACCTGCCAACGCAGAAGAATGAACCTCAGAAATGACTTTACTGGTCCAATCATCAGGAACAAACAGTCTACCAGGTGGGCAACGATCAGGTCTATCCGCCTGAAACTCCTGCAAGGCCCGCCGCAGGTCTGGAGAAACGGCAGACAATATCACTCCATCCTTAAGGATACCTGTAGGTTCAGAATTACCAGGGGAGTCAGGCTCAAAACTCCTAGAAAGGGCATCCGCCTTAACATTCTTAGAACCCGGCAGGTAGGACACCACAAAATTAAACCGAGAGAAAAACAACGACCAGCGCGCCTGTCTAGGATTCAGGCGTCTGGCGGACTCAAGATAAATTAGATTTTTGTGGTCAGTCAATACCACCACCTGATGTCTAGCCCCATCAAGCCAATGACGCCACTCCTCAAAAGCCCACTTCATGGCCAAAAGCTCCCGATTCCCAACATCATAATTCCGCTCGGCGGGCGAAAATTTACGCGAGAAAAAAGCACAAGGTCTCATCACGGAGCAATCGGAACTTCTCTGCGACAAAACCGCCCCAGCTCCGATTTCAGAAGCGTCGACCTCAACCTGAAAAGGAAGAGCAACATCAGGCTGACGCAACACAGGGGCGGAAGAAAAGCGGCGCTTAAGCTCCCGAAAGGCCTCCACAGCAGCAGGGGACCAATCAGCAACATCAGCACCCTTCTTAGTCAAATCAGTCAATGGTTTAACAACATCAGAAAAACCAGCAATAAATCGACGATAAAAGTTAGCAAAGCCCAAAAATTTCTGAAGACTCTTAAGAGAAGAGGGTTGCGTCCAATCACAAA
Organism: Ranitomeya variabilis; assembly: GCF_051348905.1. NCBI lineage: Eukaryota > Metazoa > Chordata > Amphibia > Anura > Dendrobatidae > Ranitomeya > Ranitomeya variabilis. Next base: position 636,968,215 of record NC_135232.1, read on the forward strand.
TAGCCTGAACCTTGACAGGATCCATCTCGATGGAAGAGGGGGAAAAAATATATCCCAAAAAGGAAATCTTTTGAACCCCAAAAAAAACTTAGAACCCTTCACACACAAGGAATTAGACCGCAAAACCTGAAAAACCCTCCTGACCTGCTGGACATGAGAGTCCCAGTCATCCGAAAAAATCAAAATATCATCCAGATACACAATCATAAATTTATCCAAATAATCACGGAAAATGTCATGCATAAAGGACTGAAAGACTGAAGGGGCATTTGAAAGACCAAAAGGCATCACCAAATACTCAAAGTGGCCCTCGGGCGTATTAAATGCGGTTTTCCACTCATCCCCCTGCTTAATTCGCACCAAATTATACGCCCCACGGAGATCTATCTTAGAGAACCACTTGGCCCCCTTTATGCGAGCAAACAAATCAGTCAGCAGTGGCAACGGATATTGATATTTAACCGTGATTTTATTCAAAAGCCGATAATCAATGCACGGCCTCAAAGAGCCATCTTTCTTAGCCACAAAGAAAAAACCGGCTCCTAAGGGAGATGACGAAGGACGAATATGTCCCCTTTCCAAGGACTCCTTTATATATTCTCGCATAGCCGCATGTTCAGGCACAGACAGATTAAATAAACGACCCTTAGGGTATTTACTACCCGGAATCAAATCTATGGCACAATCACACTCCCGGTGCGGAGGTAATGAACCAAGCTTAGGTTGTTCAAAAACGTCACGATATTCAGTCAAGAATTCAGGAATCTCAGAGGGAATAGATGATGAAATGGAAACCACAGGTACGTCCCCATGCGTCCCCTTACATCCCCAGCTTAACACAGACATAGCTTTCCAGTCAAGGACTGGGTTATGAGATTGCAGCCATGGCAATCCAAGCACCAACACATCATGTAGGTTATACAGCACAAGAAAGCGAATAATCTCCTGGTGATCCGGATTAATCCGCATAGTTACTTGTGTCCAGTATTGTGGTTTATTGCTAGCCAATGGGGTGGAGTCAATCCCCTTCAGGGGTATAGGAGTTTCAAGAGGCTCCAAATCATACCCACAGCGTTTGGCAAAGGACCAATCCATAAGACTCAAAGCGGCGCCAGAGTCGACATAGGCATCCGCGGTAATAGATGATAAAGAACAAATCAGGGTCACAGATAGAATAAACTTAGACTGTAAAGTGCCAATTGAAACAGACTTATCAAGCTTCTTAGTACGCTTAGAGCATGCTGATATAACATGAGATGAATCACCGCAATAGAAGCACAACCCATTTTTTCGTCTAAAATTCTGCCGTTCACTTCTGGACAGAATTCTATCACATTGCATATTCTCTGGCGTCTTCTCAGTAGACACCGCCAAATGGTGCACAGGTTTGCGCTCCCGCAGACGCCTATCGATCTGGATAGCCATTGTCATGGACTCATTCAGACCCGCAGGCACAGGGAACCCCACCATAACATCCTTAATGGCATCAGAGAGACCCTCTCTGAAATTCGCCGCCAGGGCGCACTCATTCCACTGAGTAAGCACAGCCCATTTACGGAATTTCTGGCAGTATATTTCAGCTTCGTCTTGCCCCTGAGATAGGGACATCAAGGCCTTTTCCGCCTGAAGTTCTAACTGAGGTTCCTCATAAAGCAACCCCAAGGCCAGAAAAAACGCATCCACATTGAGCAACGCAGGATCCCCTGGAGCCAATGCAAAAGCCCAATCCTGAGGGTCGCCCCGGAGCAAGGAAATCACAATCCTGACCTGCTGAGCAGGATCTCCAGCAGAGCGAGATTTCAGGGACAAAAACAACTTGCAATTATTTTTGAAATTTTGAAAGCAAGATCTATTCCCCGAGAAAAATTCAGGCAAAGGAATTCTAGGTTCAGATATAGGAACATGAACAACAAAATCTTGTAAATTTTGAACTTTCGTGGTGAGATTATTCAAACCTGCAGCTAAACTCTGAATATCCATTTTAAACAGGTGAACACAGAACCATTCCAGGATTAGAAGGAGAGAGAGAGAGAAAGGCTGCAATATAGGCAGACTTGCAAGAGATTCAATTACAAGCACACTCAGAACTGAAGGAAAAAAAAAAAAAAAAACTTCAGCAGACTTCTCTTTTCTCTCCTTTCTCTGTCAATTAATTTAACCCTTTTTGGCCGGTCAAACTGTTATGGTTCTCAATGGCAAGAGAACATAGCCCAGCAAACATAAGAACTAGCTCTTGGAAGGATGGAAACTAAACTGACCATGAACTAAACCTGCCGCACAACTAACAGTAGCCGGGTAGCGTAGCCTGCGTTTTATCCCTAGACGCCCAGCGCCGGCCGGAGGACTAACTAATCCTGGCAGAGGAAAATATAGTCCTGGCTCACCTCTAGAGAAATTTCCCCGAAAGGCAGACAGAGGCCCCCACAAATATTGGCGGTGATTTTAGATGAAATGACAAACGTAGTATGAAAATAGGTTTAGCAAAATTGAGGTCCGCTTACTAGATAGCAGGAAGACAGAAAGGACACTTTCATGGTCAGCTGAAAACCCTATCAAAACACCATCCTGAAATTACTTTAAGACTCTAGTATTAACTCATAACATCAGAGTGGCAATTTCAGATCACAAGAGCTTTCCAGACACAGAAACGAAACTACAGCTGTGAACTGGAACAAAATGCAAAAACAAACAAGGACTAAAGTCCAACTTAGCTGGGAGTTGTCTAGCAGCAGGAACATGCACAGAAAGGCTTCTGATTACAATGTTGACCGGCATGGAAGTGACAGAGGAGCAAGGCTAAATAGCGACTCCCACATCCTGATGGAAACAGGTGAACAGAGAGGATGATGCACACCAGTTCAATTCCACCAGTGGCCACCGGGGGAGCCCAAAATCCAATTTCACAACAGGGCAGTGCTGTATACTACTAAGTGGGCTGTGCTATATACTACTGTGTGGGCTCTGCTATATACTACTATGTGGGCTGTGCTGTATACTACTATGTGGGCTGTGCTGTATACTACTGTGTGGGCTGTGCTGTATACTGCTATGTGGGCTGTGCTATACACTACTATGTGGGCTCTGCTGTATACTACTATGTGGGCTGTGCTATACACTACTATGTGGGCTCTGTTGTATACTACTATGTGGGCTATGCTATATACTACTGTGTGGGCTCTGCTATATACTACTATGTGGGCTGTGCTGTATACTGCTATGTGGGCTGTGCTGTTTACTACTGTGTGGGCAGTGCTGTATACTACTATGTGGGCTGTGCTATACACTACTATGTAAGCTCTGCTGTATACTACTATGTGGGCTGTGCTATACACTACTATGTGGGCTCTGCTGTATACTACTATGTGGGCTGTGCTGTATACTACTATGTGGGCTCTGCTGTATACTATTGTGTGGACTGTGCTGTATTCTACTGTGTGGGCTGTGCTGTATACTACTATGTGGGCAGTGCTGTATACTACTATGTGGGCAGTGCTGTATACTACTACGTGGGCTGTGCTATATACTACTATGTGGGCAGTGCTATACACTACTATGTGGGCTCTGCTGTATACTACTATGTGGGCTCTGCTGTATACTACTATGTGGGCTGTGCCATACACTACTATGTGGGCTGTGCTATACACTACTATGTGGGCTCTGCTGTATACTACTATGCGGGCTCTGCTGTATACTGCTATGTGGGCAGTGCTGTATACTACTATGTGGGCAGTGCTATATACTACTATGTGGGCTGTGCTGTATACTGCTACATGGGCCCTGCTGTTTACTGCTACATGGGCTGTGTTATCTGCTATGCGGGTTGTGCTATATACTATGGGGGTATACTATATTCTATGGGGGAGGCCGTGTTATATACTATGTGGCTGTTATATACTATTGTGGGGGTATATTATATTCTATGAGGGAGGCTGTGTTATACTATGGGGGGTTGCATTATATTCTATGGGGGCTACATTATATATTATGGGGAGGTGGGCTGTATTATATTCTATGGGGTGGCTGCATTATACTCTGGGGTGGCTGCATTATATTCTGTAGGGTGGTGGCTGCATTATACTGAATCGAGGATTATGGGGAATACGTTATACTATATGAAGAACTATGGGGTGCATTATACTATGGGAAGTGAATTGTACTTCATGGATGACTATGGCGGTGCCTTATACTATATGGAGCACTATGAGGAGTGTATTATGCTATATGGAGGACTATGAGGAGTGTATTATGCTATATGGAGGACTTAGCAGTGTATTTTAATATATGGAGGACTATAGGGAGTGTATTATACTATATGGAGGACTGTGGTGCACATTATAATATTTGGAGGACTATGGGGTGTATTTTACTAAACAAGTAAAATGCTGCATATTCAGATTGTTTTTGCTGGAACAAAAATCCTTGTTCTTAGCAGCACATTGCCGGTGTAAACTGTAGATGTGCTGCTGATAACATGATACTGTATGGTAATCTGTTAGTGATCTATTAATGATCGTTCTGTCCCATCATTATTCCTCAGCTGGTGGAAAGAGGCCGGGAAACAAGCGTTGAACAACTTCAGTATTGTTGATCAAACTCATTTAGCGGCCTGAGCTCAGCGCTTGTAAATACAACCGAAATGCTTTTGTGTGATGTGCAATATGTTAGCATTTGGGTCCCCATTTTAAACTTTGCCTAGGCGTAGGGCCCACTTTGCCTAAAACCGGCCCTGCCTGCAAGTGTACAAAGATATTATACAGTCACCATGTGACAAGTGGGCCTGTGTAACTTCAAATGCCAGGGCTGAATTTTAGTCCCAGTCTGGCCCTGTTAAGCCAATACCAGAAGTGGGTGAAGAATGCAGAAGTGATGCATGTGTTTCTATTATACTTTTCTGCAGATTGTTCCTCTTCTGGTTTTAGCCTATAATTACTGATTATTATTTATTATTTATTTATTTAGCACCATTGATTCCATAGTGCTGTACATGAGAAGAAGTTACATACAAAATACAAATAACACAGTAAACAAACTAACAATGATGGACAGTTACGGAAGGAAGAGGACCCTGCCCCTGCCCCTGCGGCTTACGTTCTACAGTATGATGGGGAAGTAGACAATAGGTTGGGAGGTTGCAGTAGCTCCGATGGTGTTGAGGTAGCAGGTTCTTTCTGTAAAATCCGAATGTGATGGATAATTGGACATGTTGGGGCACAGAATTCCATAGGATGGGGGACATTCGGGAGAAGCCTTGGAGGCGATTGGATGAGGAATGAATAAGTGCGGAGAAGAGAAGGAGGTCTTGGGAGGACTGGAGATTACGTGAGGGAAGATATCTTGAGATTAGTTCAGAGATGTACGGAGGGGACAGATTATGGATGGCTTTGTAGGTCAGTGTTAGGCCGGCGTCACACTTGGCGTAAGACAATACGGAACGTATTATACATCCGTACTACGGCCGTAATACGGAGAAATGTTCCCAAAATATTGATCCGTAGTCAGGGTGTGTCAGCGTATTTTGCGCATGGCATCCTTCGTATGTAATCCGTATGGCATCCGTACTGCGATATTTTCTCGCAGGCTTGCAAAACCGACATCTAATGGATTTATGTGCTCAAATGTTCGGGAAAACATATATACAGTATATATATATATATATGTCATTGAGACACATATATATATATATATTCTGTATTTATATTTACTTCAGCGCGATGTCTGTGAAAAGCCGGTAATTCAATTCCCGGCTTTTAATTTCTCCTTCCCAAACCCGACAGGATATGTGACATGGTTTACATACAGTAAACCATCTCATATCCCCATTTTTTTGCATATTCCACACTACTAATGTTAGTAGTGTGTGTATGCAAAATTTGGGCGCTGTAGCTGCTAAAAAAAAAGGGTTAAATGGCGGAAAAAATTGGCGTGGGCTCCCGCGCAATTTTCTCCGCCAGAGTGGTAAAGCCAGTGACTGAGGGCAGATATTAATAGCCAGGAGAGGGTCCATGGTTATTGGCCCCCCCGTGGCTAAAAACATCTGCCCCCAGCCACCCCAGAAAAGGCACATCTGTAAGATGCGCCTATTCTGGCACTTGGCCACTCTCTTCCCACTCCCGTGTAGCGGTGGGATATGGGGTAATGAAGGGTTAATGCCACCTTGCTATTGTAAGGTGACATTAAGCCAGATTAATAATGGAGAGGCGTCAATTATGACACCTATCCATTATTAATCCAATTGTTTGAAAGGGTTAAAAAAACACACACACACATGATTTTAAAGTATTTTAATGAAATAAACACAGCTGCTGTTTTAATATTTTATTGCTCTCTCAATCCATTTGCAGACCCTCACTTGGCAAAACAATAAATGCACAAGATACATACCCTCTGTTGAACCGTCACGTCCCACGAGGTAATCCATCTGAAGGGGTTAAAATAATTTACAAGCAGGAGCCCTGCAAATGCAGCTGTGCTCGTGCTTGTAATTCCCCGGCGAATGAAGGAAATGTAGGTCATTGACCTACATTTCCTCCAGTCGCGGTGATGCGCCCCCTGGTGGTTGTCCTCATATGACCTGGAGCGTGGGAAAAAGTTCCCAGGCTGCAGTTCATGAGAACATCCAGCAGGGGTGCATCACCGCGACTGAATGTAAGTATAGATCACTCTGCTTTCCTTTCAGCACCCGGGGATTACAGGCACGAGCGAGTGGTTTAGCGCAGCTCATGCCTGTAATATTAGTTAACCCCTTCAGATGGATTACCTCGTGGGACGTGATAGGACATCAGAAGGTATGTATATTGTGTGTTTATTATTTTGCCAAGCGAGGGTGTTCCTGATGGATTGAGAGAACAATAAAATACTAAAACAACCTGTTTCTTTCTTACATTAAAATACTTTTAAATCATGTGTGTGTGTGTTTTTTAACCCTTTCAGACAAATGGATTAATAATGGATAGGTGTCATAATTGACGCCTCTCCATTATTAATCTGGCTTAATGTCACCTTACAATAGCAAGGTGGCATTAACCCTTCATTACCCCATATCCCACCGCTACAGGGAGTGGGAAGAGAGAGGCCAAGTGCCAGAATAGGCGCATCTTCCAGATGTGCCTTTTCTGGGGTGGCTGGGGGCAGATGTTTTTAGCCACGGGGGGGCCAATAACCATGGACCCTCTCCTGGCTATTAATATCTGCCCTCAGTCACTGGCTTTACCACTCTGGCGGAGAAAATTGCGCGGGAGACCACGCCATTTTTTTTCGCCATTTAACCCTTTATTTTAGCAGCTACAGTGCTGAAATTTTGCAAATACACACTACTAACATTAGTAGTGTGGAATATGCAAAAAAAAAATGGGATATGAGATGGTTTACTGTATGTAAACCATGTCTCATATCCTGTCGGGTTTAGGCAGGAGAAATGAAAAGCCGGCAATTGAATTACCGACTTTTCACTAACACCGCTGCGTATTTCTCGCAAGTCACACTGCTGGTCCGTGTGGAATCCGTATTTTTCTCGCCCCCATAGACTTTCATTGGCGATTTTTTTGCGCAATACGCTGACAAATGCAGCATGCTGCGATTTTGTATGGCCGTAGAACGCCGTATATTACGGATCCGTAATATACGGCTGATAGGACTAGACCCATTGAGAATCATTGTGCCGTATGTAATGCGAGTTTTACGGACGTAGTTTTTGTGCTCTTACGTCCGTAAAACACGCATGTGTGACGCCGGCCTTAGTAGTTTGAACTGCATACGCGTGGGAACTGGAATAGTTTTAACTGGATATATTGGGGAATTGGAAGCCAATGAAGGGATTTGCAAAGGGGAGAAGTGGAGGAGTAGCGAAGACAGAGATTGATTAGTCAGGATAGGGGAAAGCGTGTCATCACTTATTGTGATAGATACAGTGGGGAAAAAAGTATTTAGTCAGCCACAAATTGTGCAAGTTCTCCCACTTAAAAAGATGAGAGAGGCCTGTAACTTACATCATAGGTAGACTACAACTATGAGAGTCAAAATGAGAAAACAAATCCAGAAAATCACCTTGTCTGATTTTGCAAGATTTATTTTGCAAATTATGCTGGAAATTAAGTATTTGGTCAATAACAAAAGTTCATCTCAATATTTTGTTATATATGCATTGTTGTAAATGACATTAGTCAAACATTTTCTGTAACTTTTCACAAGGTTGGCCACACACTTATGGTGGTTTGTTGGCCCATTCCTCCACACAGATCTCCTCTAGAGCAGTGATGTTGTGGGCTGACTAAATACTTTTTCTCACCACTGTAGATCAGCTAGGGAAGATACGTGAAATGGAGGAAAGATAATGATTTCAGATTTGTACACACTGAGCTTGAGGAAGTGAGAGGAAAAGATATGGCTGATTGTTGGACAGCAGATAGGTGACTTCTGGGCTAGAGAAGTAGATCTGATTGTCATCAGCATACAGATGGTACTGGAAGCCCTGGGACTTTATGAGTTGTCCTAGGCAATGGTATAGATGGAGACGAGTAGGGGTCCTAGGACAGGGCCTTGAGGGACACCAACAAATAGAGGGCAAGATGAGGAGGTAGTATGGGAGTGGGAGATGCTAAATGTGCAGTTGGAAAGGTATGAGGAGATTTAGGATAGGGCAAGGTGCTTGAGTAGGAGGCAGTGGTCAACTGTGTCAAAGGCAGAGGACAGGTCTAGATGGAGGAGTATATAGAATTCTCTGTTAGCTTTGGTTGTAAGTCCTTAGTAATTTTGGTCAGGGAAGTTTCAGTGGAGTGCTGGGAGAGGGAGCCAGATTGTAGGTTGTCGAAGAGCAAGTTAGATGAGAGGTGGTAGGAAAGTTCAGCATGAAAGTTCTGCTCAAGGAGCTTGGGAGCGAATGGTAGCAGCGATGTGGGGGCCAGCTGGACATAGTAGTTGGGTCAAGGGATGGCTTTTTGAGGACACGCGTGATTGTGGCATATTTGAAAGCAGAAGAGAAGGTACCAGAATTAGTGATAGGTTGAAGACATGGGTTAGGATTGTAATAAGTGTGGTGGTAAAACACTGATGTAAAATACTGACCAAATACTGATCGTGTGAATGTGGCTTTACAATGAGCAATAAAGAAATCTTCATCTAACACCAAAATGCAATAATCAATATTTACAAAGAAACATTAGAGATATCTAAAGAAGGGGGAGTGTTCACAAAATGAAGCAGCAACGTTCACACATTGGTTCTTCCTCTGCCCTGTGTCTCCTTCATTAAAGTGGTTTTCCAGGACTTTAACATTGATCCAGTATGCCTCCCCAATTTAAGGAGTTGTTGCCTTTCACTCCCACGAAAAGGTTCAGGGACATATTCTATTACTTGAAATCGTAGCTGTGAAACGCAGTGATCAATAGAACGAAAATGTTGTGGAATGGGTAACAGTAGCTTTTTACATCTGATAGTGGCCACACTTGTGCTTGGAAATTAGGTCTTCTACATGATCATTCGAGCACCCTGTATTAACCAACTTTATGGCTACTGTGGTAGATTGGCTCACTAGGCGTGACACAGATGTAGAAATGGAACACTGTCTCTTTAAGAACGTCCTTGGTTTATTAATTGCGACATAAAATAAGCTGAAAAAGTAAGCACAGCCCTCTGGGCAAAACAGCAAAACAAAACACAGTCCTTCTCCTAGCAGGGATCAGCCCGCTCAGGGTTAGCAAGGTCCACGGTTCAGGTCCTTTAACACAAGAACAAACTCTTCTCTGGAGTGTTCCACTCCAGACACTGAACAACTACTTCCTCTATAGGTCAGCTATTTAAGCCCCAGATGAAACCCTATGGTGGAGATAAGGTGGACAACCTCCCACCGCGCTCATGAGAGAGTTTGATATGCAAAAAAAAGTATCCGTATTCCTTCATCGCAGAAAAGGTGTATAACATAGGTAACTTAGGTTATCATTTATGTTTCGACCCAGCCTGGGTCTTTTTCAAACCTCACTAATATATGCAGTGCAGTCAATATGGGTGGGCTCTCTAGTAGAGAGCAGTGGCATTTCTTCTGGTGACCGTGGTACAGGGTGCAACCATGTGCATCCTGTGGTGCTGTCCATCCTCATTTGGGGCTCAGGCTCCCACTGTGTACCCCAGTATGGGGATGAATCACCCCCTGGCTTTCTTAGGGACCTCTTGACCACCTGGTTTTGTTACACTTGGACCACCAGTTCATCCATTCCAAGGATCTCAATAAGCAACCCAGGACCGTACCGGCCTAGGAACAAAGTGAATGAATCTGTCCATGACAACCCGCTCAATCATCTGGGCTGGAGTAGAGGATTCTGGCTGCAACTGGATTGCCCCCAGGCGCAGGGCAGTGGGGTACTCGGTAACGGGTCCCACTGTCTTGGTTCTGGGGATGTCACGGTGGCCCGACCCGGTCCGTGGCCCTGCTAAGGGGCGCCCAATTAAAGGTGTAGTTTGTCAAGTGTTCGTGACGCCACCTGTGGTATTCGGTCAGGGTGACTGATGCTGCTAGGGGTCCACTGGGGTGATTGAATGGCAGCTAGATGGTATACCTTCCCACAGGTGAAGTATGTCCCCAGGGCTACCCTTGATGAGTAGGTGGTAATGGTGGATGTTGTAAGGTGCGATGAATAATGAGGACACAAAGGTTGCAGTCTCTTTACCTTTTACTGAAGACTTCAGCGTCCACAGTCCAGAGTACCGTTCACAGGGCTGGCTGAGTCCGGCCGGTCTGAAGGCACATCCAGAGTTCCCTTTGCACGTGGAAATCAGTAGCCTTCCTACTAGCGCCTGTGTGTTGTAGTACCTCCCTGCTGAGCACCACGGGATATTCCTCACAACTGTATTGTATATTTCTGATGTTCTTTCTCTCCGTCCCCCAGATGGTATGGATAGGACGACCCGTATGATGGAGTAGGCCTGGAGCTATTTTATAGGGACCCTAGTAACGCCCCTCTCCGTTGTCTTCATTAGGTTAAAGGTTGGGCAGCCAACTTGGAATTAACTGTCCTGCCATTGTTTGAAGTAATGTGTAGAGCCTATTACTCCCTCGGTGTTCCGGCCACTGGCTACACGCCTCAGAAGGATGTTGCCTATCTTAAGGCAGGACTCCTCCTGGTGTTATCTCCTTGTGCTGTGATCTCGTTTCTCACTTCTCCACAATATACTTCGCTTCTTGTCCTTTCTTAGGTTGCTGCCGCAATGAGGTGCAGGCGCAGCTCCGTAACGTTCTATCTCTTGCTATGTCTCTGTCAGGATCCCACCCCTGACAGGGACCTCTGTCTGCAGCTCAGATGTTCCTCCTTCTCCCCCTGTCTGCCTGACAGGTCTTCTCTGGGTTGAACCCAGGTAGCTTCTCCCTAACTTCCTATCCAACCCCCAGTTTTACCCGAGTGTGAGGAATGGCCTAATAGATAGAACCTTTTGCTCCCCCTGGTGGCCGGAGTGTGAAGTGTAGTGTGTGACTGTGATACCTGGTCAGGTGAACTCTTTTAGTACCATCAGACGTACCATCACTCCCCCTAGTGGAAGAGCAACAATACTGCAATGACCAGGACTCTGGGGCACTGCACAACCATTTTTGCACAAGATAAGCAGTAAGCCAAACATTTGGGATCGAGGTGGTTTGTCCCCATGATGCGCCCAGTGGTGAACCCTTTGTGCTCTGACCAACATAGTCACCCCCGCGTGTGCCAAAATTTCAGTTTTTAATTTGGCATACTCCTGCGCACCCTTTAATGCCAAATCATAATAAGCCTTTTGGAGCTTGCCAGTTAGTCAGGGGATGAGCACCTCCACCCATTGCTCTGGCGGATGCTTCTCACACTCTGCTATCCGGTCAAACACAGTAAAAAATGCTTCCATATGATCACAAGGGGTCATTTTTTGCATCGCTCATCTTACCGCCTTCCAGACTCCCCCTGGACTTTTGGGAGAGGCTGCCCACCTTCCATGAACTGCCTGCATGAGCAAGTCAATTTGCAGCTGGTGCTGCTGTTGCATCTGCTGTAAAGGCAGCTTACTCATCTCTTGTTGCGCCATCTATTGCTGCTGTAATTGCTGCTGATGCTGTTGGTGCTGTTTCTGCTGCACTTGTACCAGATGTTTGAGCAGGTCCTACATTTTGCCTGACGTCATTTACTGGCTTTTGGCCTCCTTCACCCAGGACATGTGAGTCGCCCTGCCAGGGCCATGGTGTACTCGGTACCGGGTCCTGCGTTCACAGGGGGGTGTCACGGTGGCGACCCGGTCCGTGGCCCTGGGCGCTCATGTAAAAAGGGAAAGGTCTTTAAAGGGAATAAAGTTTATGTTCGTGATGCCATCTGTGGTGTTCGGTCAGTGGGGACCAACGCTGCTTTAAGGGGTCCCCTGAGTGATGTTATGGCAGCTAGATGGTATAGCTTCCCACAGGTGAAGTATATCCCCAGGGCTCCCGGCGTGTAGATGGAAGATGGTGAATGGTGCAGTAAAGAATGAGGACACAGGTTTGCAGTCTCTTTACCTTGTTTACTGATGACTTCAGGCAGCCACAGTCCAGGGCTCTTGATCACAGGGCAGGCAGGGTCCGGCCGGTTTGGAAGTGAATCCAGAGTCCCCCTTTTCCAGGTGGAGGCGAAAGCCTTTCTATAGCGCTGTGGTGTTGTAGTTCCTTACTACCTATGGCTTCACATAAGGTCCTCACAGATGTTCTCTCTCTGTCTCCCTTATAGGATAGGACATAACCCGTATGACTGGTGAATTGAGCCTGTTTATAGGGACTCTAGCACGCCCCGGGCTCTAAAGGTGTCACCGTGCCTCCTGAGTGTTAGGGTGGACAGGTAACATGCAGTTCAGCTGTCCTGCAGGTTTCTGCTGTAAGTCTTAGAGATCCTTACAACCTCGGTGTTCCAGCTACCGGATAATTGCGCTTCAGAGGGAGGCAGCCTGCTTTTAGCTGGTCTCCCCTGATATCCCTCTCCTGTGCTTCGCTCTCCTGCACGCTCACTGAAAAATGTTCTACTTTCTGTGTCTCTTTCCAGGAGCTGTGGTATTTCAGACCACACGGCCCCTTCAGACGTTCTGACCCTCTAGGTCTGTCTGCTCTCTTCTGTCTCTCTGACAATCTGATCTCTCTTTCCCTCCAAACCACAATGTATATAGGGGAGTCACCTATTAAATAGGATCAAAAGCTCCCCCTTGTGGCCTGGAGTGTGCACATGTTGTGTGCATTGTAATTATCTGGTGAGGGTTATCTTTCATCGCTTCCAAATGTAATATCACTCTCCCCGTGAGGAAAGCAATGCTACTGTGATGACCAGGACCCTTGGGCACCACATATGCAGTACCTCTTGTAGCCATCACACTTGTTTGCTGGGACTGCTGCCCACACTTCTAACACCAACTGTGTAGACCTGCTCACTCGGCTGGACTTAGAAGTAGAAACAGAACACTGTCTCTTTAAAAATGTCTTTGATTTATTAAGTGCAGCATAAATCAAGCTGAAAAAGTAAACACAGCCCTCTGGGCAAAACAGCAAAACACACAGTCCTTGTCTTAGTGGGGATCAGCATGCTCAGGCTTAGCAAGGTCCATGGTTCAGGTCCTTTACCTTAGTCACAAACACTTCTTTGGAGTGTTCCTCTCCAGGCACTGAACAACTACTTCCTCTAGAGGCCAGCTATTTAAGCCCCAGACTACACCCTGGGGTGGAGATGAGGTGGACAACCTTCCACCCACTCTGTGGTCATCCACTAAAATCCCTTTATTTAAATTGGCTGCTACCTCCTTGCAACACTTAGCGTGCTGAAGGAACAACTTCAGGCTTTCTAGATCACTGAAGCCATGAGCCTGAGCAAAACATATCTCCCCTTCAGCACCTTGCTAGTGACTTTGTCACACTACTTTTTCATACAAAACTGAAGAATCCTCCAACATCATAGCAAAGTCTACATACTCAAATGATTTTCTACACGCTCTACTCAAGGAAACACATAGCTGGGATTTTGAACGCGAATCTCATTAACATCGAGCTGTATTGTGCCACCTTAACCAAATACCTTAAATCCTCTGCCGATCATTCATTTTCCAGCTTGGAAAACTTATGTCCAGGACTTTCAGCTCCTTTTGTAGGGTCCAACCATTTAGCCACTCAGACAAAAAAAGACGAGACAAGGGCATCAATGGAAAAGAGGCCTCAAACACAATCAGAGTGACACATTCCCAGGTAACACATCCCTGGTAGTGAATATTTAATCCAAATCATTGGGGATTGCTGAACCTTCAGTATTACAAACATGTTTGTCTGTTTGCCAAGATTATAAAGAAAACACCTTCCATCTTGATATGGATCTTCATTGACTCTATAGCACCTTACGACTTAAGGCATACTTCTCTAGGGACACACCTTCATCACACAAGGTTCTGTCAGGTCCCCAACCCTTGATTTCTTTAACAGACCTAGGTCTATGAACAAAAAGTAATTTTCAACCATCCAAGAGAGCCCCTTCTCTAAAAACCTTCCTTAGTTTAAGTGATAAAGAATTTTCAACACTACGTGTTGATATAGAACAAGGTTATCTATTCTATCACAGGAATTTTTTATCACTAGACCATCAAGCTCTGTGATCCTTATTATATCACAAGGAAATTATTATTATGCCTACCGACAAGGGAGGATCCATAGTTGTTATGAATCGTACTGAGTATGTACAGGATATTCTTGAACAGCTCAGTGATTCTAAGGTATTATCAAACTTACGCATAATGCCTCCAATAGTCTTGTTCAGGAGATCAAATGTGTTTTAGAGAAACAACTCTTGGTGCAATTGACAATAAAACCCAATAATTTCTGCTGAAACAGCATCCAGTGATTTCCGTTTTGTATACACTACCAAAAAGCCACAAATTCCTAGATAAACCATCAGGCAGACTCACTGTTGCCTCGACGACTAACTACTTTCCCCTTTATCTTTTTGGAAAAGATCAGAACACTTAATTAAAAATACCAAATAATTCCTTTTGGACATTGGTGCATTCCTCAAAGTCATCTATGAGCTAGGTCCCCTCAACAGTAAACCTCTTCTTGTTTCCTTTTATTTCAACAGCCTACACACTTCATTTCCTCATGCTAAAGGATTAGATTCGGTCAATAAATTACTCGATAAATCACAATATGAACCTTTTGGTAATTCAGCTGTTTATTGGTCTCCAAACTTGTTCTTTCCAAAAAAATTATATTTCCTTTCTCTCTATGGGGACAACTATGGGTTCAACGTGGTACCCTCTTATGGATAATACTACATGGCATCATTTGAGGATCTTGTTTAAAAATCAGTGTCGTTTATGGAAAAGATACATAGACGACATCTTTTACGGTTACAGTTGGCATGCTGGACTCCTTATTCTTCTACAAATTCTTCAACTCCACATCGCCAGGTTTGACTTTTACCTTACAGTACAACTCTAGCCAAATCAGTTTTCTTGACACTTTTGTCACTAAGAATCGTTCAGGCACACTTACCACTGACTTCTTTGTGCAGGCCACATCACAATAACATATTACATTTAGGAGAGTTTACATACATGTTAAGTTAGAAAGTCAATTCCCATTTCTCAATTTCAACACATTAAATACATTGATAGCGATGAGGCCACACAGCTCAAACTCATATGATGAAATGCAGGATACATTTTCAGACAGGGGTTAACCAGCAAAATTGTGGGACTCAATCATATGCCCTTTATCCACTCCTTCACTCCTATGCTTATAGGTTGCACAGAGTGATCCGTAGACACTGGAACATTTTGAGTACAGGGTAATCCAGAAGTATCTGAATTTAGGCAACCTTTTCTGCCATGCCTTATATGTCCCAGTAATCTCAGAAATACCATGGTCAAAGTGGACATAGATCAGATGTAAGAATCTACTGTTACCCATTCCTCAACATTTTCATTCTAAAGGTTACAGCTTTTCACAGCTGCGATTTCAAATGATAGAACATGTACCTGAACCTCATCATTGGGGTGACAGGCAACACCTCCTTAAATTGCGGGAGGCATACTGAATTCATGAACTCCAGTCTCTTTCCCCCAAACGGCCTGAATAAAGAATTTGATATTTACTCATTTACACACTGAATCAGTAATATACTCTGATCAATACTCTCACTGGCTGGGTTCCACTATACTATTGATTTGTTTTAAGCCTTCACCATGGTTTTATCTTAAGAATTATAAGTCTGACCATTCGTAGTATATTCACACATTGGGTCATTATTATTCTCCAAGATAATGTCCATTGATATTAGATTTATTGTTCTAGTGAGTATATGTCATCTAATTTCTCCGATTTATATCTGCCTGTCAGTACTTCATTTAACCATAGCCTTGTTCTTTCAGAATCATTTAATCTGGTTATGGTAATGATCATTTCATGGTTTCCTTACTCTTCATTTCTTCTTTTCTGACACTTACCACAGGCATTCATTAATCTAATTTGGTGATCAGACTCCAGCAGCTGTTGCACTCTCTCCTCCGCAGAGCATTTCTCCATGACTAGTTACCATGATGCCATATCAACAATACCAGGCGCATCACTTCCATTTCCTCACTAGAATGCCTGCAAGTGATCTAGTTACCATGCAGACAACAAGATCTATCATCACATCACTTCCAGTCTTCCACTGAGCTGAACTACAGACACCTTAGGTCATCTCCCTGCGGTAGATGTCACCATAGTGTCCTGTTTCCATGATGCCCTCACAGGTCAATGGTAACTGACTGGAGAGATACTGTCATGGTTCCCGGGTATTATTGCTATGGGGAGAGCTACACATAGCAGCAAGGGAGCTGAGCAAAATGCCGGGTTACTAGCCAGGTTACAAACAGGACCTGAACCATGTGACAGAGTAGGAGGTGGTTGGGGGCGGAGCCAGACGCCGGGGTGCAGAGGAGACGATACACACAGGAAAATAGTCAAACAAGCTAAGATCAGAACAAGAAGATCACAAGGTACCAAAGGGGAGAGACATGGGATTGTCAGAAGAGAAGCTAGAGGTTAGAAATCCAAAAGAACAAGCGATCAGAGTAATGCACAGAGAGCAAGGAATACAATTGCAAACCGAGCAGACACTCCAGGGGTCAGGCAGACTAGAACGAAAGTATAGCTGACAGGGTATCCTAGTCTGGAGTGAGCATAAGTACCCCTCCCAGATCCAAAGGGAGGCCAGCAAAATTAACCCTGAAAGAACAAGACATTAACCATGACAGATACAGGGTCAGTGAGTGGTCTCATCCGCTGGTCCGACTGTCTTTAGAAAGACTGCATGGACCAGGGCTTATACCACTGAACGCCTACTCACTTCCTGTGGTCAGAACACTACTCAGACAAAATAGGGTGAGGGTAAAACAGTGTGGCAATAATTTATTGAACCACCAACACACAATAGCATATAGAACAGTCCTAGCAAATACCCAAGATGGTGCAAAATACAGAGTCTCACCTTTCCGCTGACTCGCGAGGATTAGATCTGCTTTCAGTGCTAAATACCCCCACCATTGGCTCCCCACTTTTGGCGGGCCCCCACAGTGAGGCGGTAACAACAAGCTTAGAAAGCTGACAGTCCATTGATGTACGAGGCCAGGTGACCTGACTGTTCCAACCTGGATTCTCTAAATGTCTTTGAGGGTTCAGTGATGGTTAATGAAGCAGCTCTGAATTTATTCAGTTGGAACCATGATGCCATGATTTCTGTAATGTAGAGTCTCTCTGAACACAGGCAAATCCTCCTTTTTATAGGTCACAACTTCTTATTTAGGCGTTCCACCACAGGAGGGGGGGTGGAACGAGGCCATCCCTCACTGCTGGAGTGTTCAAACCATATGCATAGATTGTCCTTCATATTGCAGAGCACCAATGGGTCATCAACTTATTAACAAATATTCAAACATCGTGTCTTTGTTTCCTAAAAATAGTAGAAGAATACTAGTACAGATACAATAGCTAATCAGCAGCAAGTCAACAAATGGCAGCCACCGAACATTAATTCAATGACAATAAGGGTCAACAGTCATTCTCACATCAACTCTCTCCTGTCCCTGGGCCTACTAGAAACAATACATCTGGATATTCCAGATTAAATGCGATGTCACCACAATGACCCATTCCTTCTACTTGCAGGATGCTCTGTATGTAATCTCCTTTATTTCATACTGCCATAACGCCACCCACCGCTGCAACAGGCGCTGCTTACTGTAAGCATTTGTTTACCCCTGATCTCTGACTACAGCAATTTGGTAAGAGCATTTTGTGACATATTTTTCTTTTTTCCTAGCACAATATTATCTGACTGGATTTTGTTAAATGGTGGTACCCTTTCAAGCTGAATACCCATGCTGTTTCCATTAACTAAACCTCTCTATTCTTCAGGTCAGAGACGTAGCTAGGGTTTTGGTTCGGGGGGGGGGCGAAACTTCTGAGTGGGCCCTTAACCAGGTAACCTTGATTACAGCTGGGTGACGCACCCTAATAGTGGAGAAGAACCTCAGCAGATGACTGCGATGTTACTGAGGATCATCTCTATATAACGACCAACATGGATATTACCGCCATATGGTCAGTGGTAGATACCAGCCCTACAGAACATATAAGAGATCACAGCACAGTTACAGATAATGTCTTACCGCTGACATCCTTTCTGATGGAATCGTTCATTTTTCCTGTCTTTTCCATCTGGCCCAGACCGACATCATAACTTCTTCCAGCCAGGACTCGTCTGCAGAGAATACAACAAAGACACATTTCACTTCTCATATTCCAGCCCCATCACCATCTATTCCTAACCTGCACAAACTCCTCATCCTGCTGATACCCCAATACTGAGCCTCTGCGGCCGTATGTGACCCTATTACTGCCCCTGATACCCCAATACTGAGCAGCTGCTGCCGTATGTGTCCCTATTACTGCCCCTGATACCCCAATACTGAGCCTCTGCTGCTGTATGTGTCCCTATTATTGCACCTGATATCCCAATACTGAGTTGCTGCTGCCTTATGTGTCCCTATTACTGCACCTGATACCCCAATACTGAACCACTGCTGCTGTATGTGTCCCTATTACTGCCCCTGATACCCCAATACTGAGCCACTGCTGCCCTATGTGACCCTATTACTGTCCCTGATACCCCAAAACTGAGCCGCTGCTGCCGTATGTGTCCCTATTACTGCCCCTGATACCCCAATACTGAGCCGCTGCTGCCTTATGTGTCCCTATTATTGCACCTGATATCCCAATACTGAGCCGCTGCTGCCGTATGTGTCCCTATTACTGCACCTGATACCCCAATACTGAGCTGCTGCTGCCATATGTGTCCCTATTACTGCCCCTGATACCCCAATACTGAGCCGCTGCTGCCATATGTGTCCCTATTACTGTACCGGATACCCCAATACTGAGCCGCTGCTGCCGTATGTGTCCCTATTACTGCCCTTGATAGCCCAATACTAAGCCATTGCTGCCGTATGTGTCCCTATTACTGCCCCTGATACCCCAATACTGAGCCGCTGCTGCCGTATGTCTCTCTATTACTGCACCTGCTGTGTGGTTCTCTGTGCCCTCTAAATTCTAAAGCACCCATCTATAATATAGTAATGCCAGGTGCAAGTGCCCTAGAAAACATGGCCCATATTTTGCCCCCTAGAAAGTAATATTGCCCTATGAGCCCCTTTGAAAGCCACAGTAACCTGAGTTCCACTATAGCAATAAGTGCCCACTTCACATTGAATAATGTCCCGAGTTTGCCCCCCTGTACAGCTTCCCTATACACAATATGATGCTCTCTTATACACAGTATAATGCCCCCTCACTGTATAGTACCACCCACACAGTATACTGGCCCCTTAGTAGCCCCCAAACTTTGATGGCTCCAACACTGTAAGATGACTCCCTCACTGTAATCTCCACACTGTATGATGGCCCCCTAGATAGCCTCCATATACAGTAGCATAATGCACCAAATAGTCCACAATATAGTATAATGCACTCCCCATAGGCAGACGCTATAGCATACAGCAGCCCCCATAGGCAGATCCTGTAATAAGGCAGCACCCCCATATAGGCAGACCCTGTAATAAGGCAGTACCCCCATAGGCACTCTGCAGTATAAGGCAGCACCCCCATAGGCAGACCCTGTAATAAGGCAGCACCCCCATAGGCAGACCCTGTAATAAGGCAGCACCCCCATAGTCAGACTCTGTAATAAGGCAGCCCCCATAGTCAGACCCTGTAATAAGGCAGCACCCTCATAGTCAGACTCTGTAATAATGCAGCCCCCATAGTCAGGCCCTGTAATAAGACAGCCCCATAGTCAGAACCTGTAATAAGGCAGCCCCCTTAGTCAGATCCTGTAATAAGGCAGCACCCCCATAGTCAGACCCTGTAAAAAGGCAGCACCCCCATAGTCAGACCCTGTAATAAGGCAGCCCCCATAGTCAGACCCTGTAAAAAGGCAACCCCCATAGGCAGACCCTGTAATAAGGCAGCACCCCCATAGTCAGACCCTGTAATAAGGCAGCCCCCCATAGGCAGACCCTGTAATAAGGCGGCAGATCCCATAGTCAGACCCTGTAAAAAGGCAGCACCCTTAGTCAGACCCTGTAATAAGGTGGCAGCCCCCTTAGTCAGAACCTGTAATAAGGCAGCACCCCCATAGTCAGACCCTGTAAAAAGGCAGCCCCCATAGGCAGACCCTGTAATAAGGTGGCAGATCCCCATAGGCAGACCCTGTAAAAAGGCAGCACCCCATAGGCAGACCCTGTAATAAGGTGGCAGATCCCCATAGGCAGACCCTGTAATAAGGCAGCCCCCCATAGGCAGACCCTGTAATAAGGCGGCAGATCCCCATATGCAGACCCTGTAATAAGGCAGCCCCCATAGGCAGACCCTGTAATAAGGCAGAAGATCCCCATAGGCAAACCCTGTAATAAAGCAGCCCCCATAGGCAGACCCTGTAATAAGGCAGCCCCCCATAGGCAGACCCTGTAATAAGGCAGCCCCCCATAGGCAAACCCTGTAATAAGGCGGCAGATCCCATAGTCAGACCCTGTAAAAAGGCAGCACCCTTAGTCAGACCCTGTAATAAGGTGGCAGCCCCCTTAGTCAGACCCTGTAATAAGGCAGCACCCCCATAGTCAGACCCTGTAAAAAGGCAGCCCCCATAGGCAGACCCTGTAATAAGGTGGCAGATCCCCATAGGCAGACCCTGTAATAAGGCAGCACCCCATAGGCAGACCCTGTAATAAGGTGGCAGATCCCCATAGGCAGACCCTGTAATAAGGCAGCCCCCCATAGGCAGACCCTGTAATAAGGGGCAGATCCCCATAGGCAGACCCTGTAATAATAATAATAATAATAATTTTATTTATATAGCGCCAACATATTCCGCAGCGCTTTACAACTTATAGAGGGGACTTATACAGACAACAGACATTACAGCATAACAGAAATCACAGTTCAAAACAGATACCAGGAGGAATGAGGGCCCTGCTGCTCGCAAGCTTACAATCTATGAGGAAAAGGGGAGACACAAGAGGTGAATGGTAACAATTGCTTTAGTTATTTGGACCAGCCATAGTGTAAGGCTCGGGTGTTCATGTAAAGCTGCATGAACCAGTTAACTGCCTAAGTATGTAACAGTACAGACACAGAGGCTATTAACTGCATAAAGTGTATGAGAACATGATGGAGGAACGTGATTATGTTGTTGTTTTTTATTAATAGGCCACACAGGGATAATTAGGTTAATGCGTTGAGGCGGTAGGCCAATCTGAACAAATGAGTTTTTAGTGCACGCTTAAAACTGTGGGGATTGGGGATTAATTGTATTAACCTAGGTAGTGCATTCCAAAGAATCGGCGCCGCACGTGTAAAGTCTTGGAGACGGGAGTGGGAGGTTCTGATTATTGAGGATGCTAACCTGAGGTCATTAGCAGAGCGGAGGGCACGGGTAGGTTGGTAGACTGAGACCAGAGAGGAGATGTAGGGTGGTGCTGAGCCATGGAGTGCTTTGTGGATGAGGGTAGTAGTTTTGTACTGGATTCTGGATTGGATGGGTAGCCAGTGTAATGACTGGCACAAGGTAGAGGCATCGGTGTAACGGTTGGCGAGGAATATGATCCTGGCAGCAGCATTCAGGACAGATTGGAGCGGGGAGAGTCTGGTAAAAGGTAGGCCAATTAGTAGAGAGTTACAATAGTCCAGACGAGAATGAATAAGTGAGACAGTAAGAGTTTTTGCAGATTCGAAAGTAAGAAAAGGGCGAATTCTGGAAATGTTTTTGAGATGCAGATAAGAAGAGCGAGCCAGTGATCGGATGTGGGGGGTGAATGAAAGCTCGGAATCAAGGATGACTCCAAGGCAGCGGGCATGTTGCTTTGGAGTAATGGTGGAACCGCACACAGAGATGGCAATGTCGGGCAAAGGTAGGTTTGTAGAGGGAGAGAACACGAGGAGTTCAGTTTTTGACAGGTTCAGTTTCAGATAGAGGGAGGACATGATGTTAGAGACAGCGGTAAGACAATCACTGGTGTTTTCTAAAAAGGTCGGCGTGATAACAGGAGAAGAGGTATATAATTGGGTGTCGTCAGCATAGAGATGGTACTGGAAACCAAATCTACTGATTGTTTGTCCAATAGGGGCAGTATACAAAGAGAAGAGGAGGGGGCCTAGGACTGATCCTTGAGGAACCCCAACAGTAAGGGGAAGGTGAGAGGAGGAGGAACCAGCAAAACAAACAGTGAAGGATCGGCCAGAGAGATAGGAGGAGAACCAAGAGAGAACGGTGTCCTTGAGGCCGATGGAGCGGAGCATAGTGAGGAGGAGCTGATGATCCACAGTGTCGAATGCTGCCGAGAGATCCAAGAGAATTAGCATGGAATAGTGACCATTAGATTTAGCTGTTAGTAGGTCATTAGAGACTTTAGTGAGGGCAGTTTCAGTAGAGTGTAAAGAGCGGAAACCAGATTGAAGAGGGTCGAGAAGAGAATTATCTGAGAGATAGCGGGTAAGACGGGAGTGGACCAGGCGTTCCAGGAGTTTAGAGATGAAGGGAAGATTAGAGACAGGTCTATAATTAGCGGCACAATTTTGATCGAGGGAGGGCTTTTTAAGTAGTGGATGTATGATGGCATGCTTAAATGAGGAGGGAAAAATACCGGAAGTGAGGGAAAGGTTGAATATTTTTGTTAGGTGAGAGGTGACAGCCGGGGAAAGGGACTGGAGGAGATGCGACGGAATGGGGTCGCTGGTGCAAGTGGTCGGGCGAGAGGATGCAAGGAGCCTGCTTACTTCTTCTTCTGTAACTGGTTCAAAGTCAGAGAGTGAACTAGATGCAGTGGGGGAGGGAGGACAGTGCTTGGTATGAAGAGATTGGGAAATGATTTCCTGTCGAATGTGGTCAATTTTTTCTTTGAAGTAATTGGCCAGATCGTCAGCGTGGAGATCTGTGGTTGGGGCCTGCTCTCTTGGGTTGAGTAGGGACCGGAAAGTGTCAAAGAGACGTTTAGGGTTATTGGACAGCGACGTGATGAGGGTGTTGAAATAGGTTTGTTTGGAGAGGTGAAGGGCAGAGTTGTATGTTTTTAACATGAACTTATAATGGATGAAATCTTCGGGCAGATTAATAAGTAATAAGTAATAAGTAATAAGGCAGCCCCCATAGGCAGACCCTGAAATAAGGCAGCAGATCCCCATAGGCAGACCCTGTAATAAAGCAGCCCCCATAGGCAGACCCTGTAATAAGGCAGCCCCCCATAGGCAGACCCTGTAATAAGGCAGCACCCCCATAGTCAGACTCTGTAATAAGGCAGCCCCAATAGTCAGACCCTGTAATAAGGCAGCACCCTCATAGTCAGACTCTGTAATAATGCAGCCCCCATAGTCAGGCCCTGTAATAAGACAGCCCCATAGTCAGACCCTGTAATAAGGCAGCCCCCTTAGTCAGAGCCTGTAATAAGGCAGCACCCCCATAGTCAGACCCTGTAAAAAGGCAGCATCCCCATAGTCAGACCCTGTAATAAGGCAGCCCCCATAGTCAGACCCTGTAAAAAGGCAACCCCCATAGGCAGACCCTGTAATAAGGCAGCACCCCCATAGTCAGACCCTGTAATAAGGCAGCCCCCCATAGGCAGTCCCTGTAATAAGGCGGCAGATCCCATAGTCAGACCCTGTAAAAAGGCAGCACCCTTAGTCAGACCCTGTAATAAGGTGGCAGCCCCCTTAGTCAGAACCTGTAATAAGGCAGCACCCCCATAGTCAGACCCTGTAAAAAGGCAGCCCCCATAGGCAGACCCTGTAATAAGGTGGCAGATCCCCATAGGCAGACCCTGTAATAAGGCAGCACCCCATAGGCAGACCCTGTAATAAGGTGGCAGATCCCCATAGGCAGACCCTGTAATAAGGCAGCCCCCCATAGGCAGACCCTGTAATAAGGTGGCAGATCCCCATAGGCAGACCCTGTAATAAGGCAGCCCCCCCATAGGCAGACCCTGTAATAAGGCGGCAGATCCCCATATGCAGACCCTGTAATAAGGCAGCCCCCATAGGCAGACCCTGTAATAAGGCAGCAGATCCCCATAGGCAGACCCTGTAATAAAGCAGCCCCCATAGGCAGACCCTGTAATAAGGCAGCCCCCATAGGCAGACCCTGTAATAAGGCAGCCCCCCATAGGCAGACCCTGTAATAAGGCGGCAGATCCCATAGTCAGACCCTGTAAAAAGGCAGCACCCTTAGTCAGACCCTGTAATAAGGTGGCAGCCCCCTTAGTCAGACCCTGTAATAAGGCAGCACCCCCATAGTCAGACCCTGTAAAAAGGCAGCCCCCATAGGCAGACCCTGTAATAAGGTGGCAGATCCCCATAGGCAGACCCTGTAATAAGGCAGCACCCCATAGGCAGACCCTGTAATAAGGTGGCAGATCCCCATAGGCAGACCCTGTAATAAGGCAGCCCCCCATAGGCAGACCCTGTAATAAGGCGGCAGATCCCCATAGGCAGACCCTGTAATAAGGCAGCCCCCATAGGCAGACCCTGATATAAGGCAGCAGATCCCCATAGGCAGACCCTGTAATAAAGCAGCCCCCATAGGCAGACCCTGTAATAAGGCAGCCCCCCATAGGCAGACCCTGTAATAAGGCAGCAGCACCCATAAAATAAATAAATAAATAAATAAATAAATACTCACCTCTCTTCAACCTGGTTCCTGCGCTGCTCCCGCTGATCTCCTGACAGTGGGCGCCAGGCAGTGATGTCATCGCACCCGCTGTCAGTGTCGGCGATGTCAGATGCCAACACTGACAGGGGGATGATGGGAGAAGGAGCGTAGCGCTCCTTCTCCCATCAATGCGATCAGCTGTATCGGCTAAATGCCGGTACAGCTGATCTTCCGATGACGGCGGGGGGCCGACTGCTGGCACCCCCCCCCCGCCTGCTCAGGGGCTGCAGCGGCTGGGCGGCAGAGCAGGGAGATCGATTCTCACTGCTCTGCCGCAGAATGTAACTGTATCGGCACGCTGCGCGTGCCGATACAGTTACAGTAGCGTAGCTCCAGGTGGGCCCCCTCAGAGCACCGGGCCCGGGGCACCTGCACCCACTGCCCCCCAGTAGTTACGCTACTGCTTCAGGTGATAGGTTTGCCACTTTATCTCCACCCCAGGGTGTGGTCTGGAGTTTAAATAGTCGGCTTTCTGAGGCATTCAGTGTTCAGTGTGTCTGGAGAGGCTAACTCCAGAGAAGTGTTTGGGCTTAAAAAAAAAAAGGTATGAACTGGGATATAAACTGGTGTGCATGCAGCATGTAAGCACATGTTCACACAAGCCCCTAAACAGAACAAAAACAAAGACAGAAACATAGTGATTAAATACCCTGCAGTAAAGTAAATATATAAAACGGGAGGGTCAATTTTTTCTGCACAAGTTATGAGTCACTGCAAAGGTCGAAGCAGCTGGGTCAGAAATTGAAGAGGGGATGACTCTTGTAGGGAAAAGACACTTTCTCTTTCTACATAGAGTAGAGACACAAAACCACTCTAGGAGAGAAAAGTGCAAATAGGGTCTCATCCGATAATACTTTCAAGACAGGTAGTAGTTTGCACTCACCTAGTTTTCCATAGTATAAAGGCACATAAGAGATAAGACTCATCAGAGCCAACAGTTGCTGCAGATCCACGGGTCAGACTATATGGCCAATTCACAATAGCAGATAGAAGGAGACGTGGATATAATCCACGCTGCTGCAGAAATTACAATCCCAATATATGGATAAAAGATGGTATTTTATTCACTATTCTCTCAACGCATTTTGAAGTTAACATAACTTCTTCCTCAGGAGATGCATAAGTCCTGGGATTGTGATTTCTGCAGCAGTGCGGATTATATCCATGTCTCTATATCCATGTCTCCTTCTATCTGCTACTTTGAGCAGAGAAAAGAGAATAATCAGCTGGGTAGAAAGGCAAAATGATCAACTGTAAGTGCACAGTGCTATATAATATGATGATTGCAAAATATTAAGATGATAAAAACTTTCATGGGAGGAGGGCTTCTTTACGATATTTTATGGGCCTACAGATTTCTATGGATACCATATTTCAAGCCAATAACATCTGCGGTGCTAATTCTAAGTGTGTTCTGTTTGCAGTGCTGGAAGTGCATATTTCTTGGAAATCAGTGACATAGAAATCTGCAATGGTGTGCACTAGGAACCAAGCTCAGAACAGTATGACATGTCAGTCTTTTTAGTTATAGGCATTTCTCCTTTGCTTAACACTGTCTGCAGTGACTTGTTTAGACCAGTTGAAGTAATTGTGAATTCCTTTGATAGGGCAGAAAAAGCGTCAGAGGATCCTCAAATCTATTATTTATAAATTTGACCAATTGAGGTAGGTGAAGCCATGGTGGAGGAAGCAACTTTCCACATCTCTCTCTAGTCATACTCATTTCTGGGTTTAATCCAAGCAACTATACAAAATGTAAGGAAGGTAAGTTTTGCGTGTTTGGACTCGGATCCTTCATTTAGTGCCTGAAATAAAATTAAGATAAATCGTACACTTTGAAAGATGACTTTGGACACCTTTACCATAAAACATTATTTTTAAATATGTAAGTAGTTATATTTATTTAATAAAAATGGAACCAAGTTTCAGTATATAATTATCATTTTTTCATTAATTTTTATAATCCTTCATATTCAGTTTATAAATATCAAAATTTCCAGATTCATGTTTCGTGACTACCATCAGTCACAAGCAATACTTACTCCCATATAAGACTGATATGAAAATAAGGAGAACAAATAGGAAGTTTTTTTATAGAAAATTAAGAACAAACTTTATTAACAATGACAAATAGATAAAAACACAAGCCTCTGTCACATGATAACAGTGCCATGGACATACAAAGTGCAAAAGAAGGACACCGGACATGCAAGTCCACCAAACACAAGGTATAATATATAAACCAACAACGCTGAATGTGTACTCAAGATGCAAGCAGCATGTATGTAAATATTGACCATGTGCCCTAATGACATTGATCCCATAAGGGATAACCCATGTATATAACTAACAGATGATCCATACATATATATCATGGCAGTGTGCCTAAGTTATACTCAGTTATTTAGTGGGGATTAATACATGGGTATAGAATCTCCCTGGGTAGGGGACCAAGACCATACTTGGTACCCCATATCAAATGTCTGAATTGTAAAGGGTAAAAAGGTATAGCATACTTCACCTGAGGGTTGGAAGACAAGTTGCACATACCCCGACGCGCGTTTCGCCGCTATTCGCCTTGCTTTCTCAAGGGGAGTGTGATTTTTATTGCCTATACAGTGTTTTAAATACTAACACCCAGTCACCAAATCAGTCACATGGCCATCACAGCTGTGAGCAGGCGGCGCGTGCGCACACCACCACGCCGGGTCCGCCCACCCCCGCCCGGACCTGACCAGCACCGGGGCCAGACGGGCACCGATTGGTCCCGTCTGTACCAGACGCAGGAAGTTGCCGGAGGGAGGAGGGCGGAGCCGCGAGGCAAGTGCGCGCACGCGCACCACAGCCGGAACCAGAATCCATACAGCGGAAAGGGGGAAGGAAGGGGAATGAACCCATGGTAATCCAGAGCGCAAGCGCACCACAGAGCGTGGAGTCTGTCTAAGCCCCACACGTCGATCAAGAGAGAGGCGGTGCAGGGAACTGCACAGGGTGTGGAATCTGTCTAAGCCCCAAGCCCCAAGGGGATTACGAGTACAAGTGTTCCCTTCATTTCCAGTTGAAAATTCAGGAATACATGAGAGATGGGAAAACCATGCCAATACCTGCTCGTTTGGCTTTATGGAAATACTAAAAGAAATGAACGCCGAATCTCTTGAATGTATTGAGAAAGAAATGGAAGAGTTGCAGACTAACATCAAAAAAGAGATGTCAGTGGAGGCCTTAAAAAAGTTCAACAGTGAGGTACAGGATGAGACGCAAAAATGGGTGGAAGAAATACAAACAACTAAATCAAAAAAATTTCAGCGGGACATTAATGATAAAAATCAAAATAAAATGTATAAATGGAGAAATCCAGGCGAAAGGTCACGCCCATTTTACAGAAATGATTCTCAGTCACGGTCCCGCTCCACATCGATGAGATCAATGAGAGGGGAAATGCAGCAAGGGAAAACTAATAATAAAAAAAGATTGGACACTGAGAGTGACGAGCCCACAACTAGTGGGAACAATAGGAAAATGAACACAAGACAAAATGTGAAAAAAGGATCTGAGGGTAAACAGGCCGGGAGTGGTTCTCAGGGAGGGCTACAGGTAATTAATTTATCTGACCATATACTAACGGACACACAAGTTGATGTATTAAGCAAAGGCCTGTCGTTTTCTCCCACTAATGGTTTTCACTACTTCACAGCACTAAAAGATCTCCATCTTTTTTCTCGGAAACTGGTACTAAAGAAACTGCACAGCAAAGGTGATAACGGCTTGGAGGGTTGGAGTGCGGCCGAGAAGGACACCATACGGATATTGGAGGAACTGTTAGATGAGCAAACTCCAGCTGATGAAGGTGGGTTTCCCAAAACAATTTTCCCTAAGTCCACGAGGTTCCCTCCCTTGTCACTCTGCCCGGCGGTGGAGATTTTCACCAAATTGGTATCAAATGAATTGAAAACATTGTCATCACACCGCCGGTATGACAACTTGACCCACAAACAAAGAGAGGCTATAAAACAATTACAATCTTTGGAAGATGTGGTATTCAAAGCAGCGGACAAGGGAGGGAACATCATGGTCTGGCCTATAATTAAATATGAACGCGAAGCGTTCAGACAACTACGTGATGGCCAGGTATATAACAAATTGGGATATAACCCATTGGTGTCCTTCTCTGCCCAACTTCAAAAAATCCTTATGAGAGCCTTTGACTTGGGTGTAATAAATAAAAAAGTCCTTGATGGACTTACAGTACAGTTCCCGAAGACGCCGACCTTTTACTTGCTTCCCAAAGTACACAAGGATGCCGTCAACCCTCCTGGACGTCCGATCGTATCGGGGATAGATGGACTCTGTGATCCCATTTGTAAGTTTATTGATTTTTATTTAAAACTTATTGTAGAGACTTTACCCTCCCATGTGAGGGATACGACGGACGTCCTTGCTAGGGTTGACGGCCTCCTTGTGGATAAAGAAACCATCCTGGTGATTGCAGACGTTGAAACGTTATACACTTGTATTAGCCACGAGGATGGGATCCGGGCGGTCCGCTTCTTCCTGGGGACCTCCAACCTGGAAGGCCCGCTGTGTGAACTCATCCTTGAACTGCTGCACTTTGTTCTCACGCACAATTTTTTTACTTTTAAAGATCAGTTTTATCATCAGAAGCGTGGCGCAGCCATGGGCGCGGCCTGTGCCCCTGCGTACGCCAACCTCTTTTTAGGATTCTGGGAGAGGTTGGTGTTTGGTGATTCAGGGGCGGGGGCCGCTGACCATGTGCTGTGCTGGCTACGTTATATTGATGACGTTTTATTTTTTTGGCGGGGAACGGTGCAGCAGTTGGATGAGTTTATGGCTATGCTCAATGATAATACCTATAACATCAAATTGACATATAGATATGATACAGCTCAAATTGATTTTCTGGACATCAGTCTGGGGGTGGACTCATCCTCCACCATCCAGACTGATGTCTATCGGAAAGAAACATCTGTAAATTCTCTAATACATGCATCAACTGCGCATAGCCATTCCACGGTTAGGGCCGTCCCGGTTGGACAGTTCCTGAGGGTGAGGCGGATCTGCTCTACGGATCAAAAATTTGAGAAGCAAGCCATAGACTTGAAAAAGAGATTTCAACAACATGGCTATAGCAAAAGATCTATCAAAAATGGATATAATAGAGCTAAGTCGGTGTCTCGGGATGCATTATTATACCAAAAGATAAAAACCGAGAAGAAAGATGAGAATATACGCTTTATATCGGTGTATAATCACGAGTGGGATAATATGCGTAACATCTTTAACAAATATTGGCCTGTCCTTAGTGCAGAGCCCTCCCTGAGACCCTTCCTTACTGATAGACCCCTCATGACTCCTCGTCGCTCTAGAAATCTCAGTGACCTACTAGTTAAAAGCCATTATGTGGCACCTACCCCAAACTTCTTTGGTACCAGGCAACCTAGAAAGGGTTTCTTTAAATGTGGCCACTGTCTGGCATGTGCCAATATGTACCAAACGTCTACATTTAATTCAGTGGATCAGAAAATGTATCACATTCGGGAGTACATTTCATGCGGTACCCAGAATGTGGTATATTATGCGACATGTAGCTGCCCCCTCATATACGTGGGACTGACATCACGGGAGTTGAGGGTACGTGTCAGAGAACACGTGAGGGATATTTTGGCAACGCGAACGGTGGAAGATATATCAACCCTCAAAACTATTCCGAAACACTTCCGCCTGGTACACAATTGTGATCCTAAGGATTTTAAAGTAAGGGCTATTGACGTTATACATACGGGCATTAGGGGTGGTAACATAAAAAAACTACTAGCCCAACGAGAACTGAAATGGATAGTGACCCTTGGGACAATGAAACCTGATGGGCTTAATGAATCACTGAATTTTGGGGTTTACTTATAAATGCTGTTAAGTGTGGCATGATTAGGGCCGCACGTTTTCATTGCCCTCTTTTCCTTTCCTCTCATATTCCCCCTGTCCTGCTTCTCCTTGACTTTTCCCTCCCCCCCTACTTTGTATGTCCGTCCCTTCTTCCCTGTATTTTATTGTACATAATTTGTTTTTAATGCTTATATGTTTTTTGTATCCAGGTGATTTTGTATGTGTGTCCGGTCTACATGGCCCATCCTCTTCTCCCTTCGGTCATGCGGGAGATATATGTGTTCATGCGGATAAGACTTAATGGGGCGAAAAACGTGATTGATATAAAAATCAAGATATGCTGTTTCGTGACATATATATGTGAAGACTCTTCATCACTCCAGAAATTCCATCATGGACCATACTAAGAATCGGTGTACATGACGAATGTCCAGCAACATGAAGTGCTAGTACATACTGGTGATATTGTCTTCATATTAGCGGCTATAGTGATTATTCAGTGCATTAACTTTGTGACTTATAATAGGCTAGGCTTGTTGTGTATGATCATGCGTGTGTACATTTATCTTAACATAGTACTGCCCCTCCTTTGATTGACATGTGGGGCCTAGACAGACTCCACGCTTTGTGATCTAAAGTGCACCTGCGCACAGTACTCTCACGGGTCCAGCCTCCGGTTATGCCCCTCCCTCTGCTTGACATGTGGGGCTTAGACAGATTCCACACCCTGTGCTGTTCCCTGCACCGCCTCTCTCTTGATCGACGTGTGGGGCTTAGACAGACTCCACGCTCTGTGGTGCGCTTGCGCTCTGGATTACCATGGGTTCATTCCCCTTCCTTCCCCCTTTCCGCTGTATGGATTCTGGTTCCAGCTGTGGTGCGCGTGTGCGCACTTGCCTCGCGGCTCCGCCCTCCTCCCTCCGGCAACTTCCTGCGTCTGGTACAGACGGGACCAATCGGTGCCCGTCTGGCCCCGGTGCTGGTCAGGTCCGGGCGGGGGTGGGCGGACCCGGTGTGGCGGTGTGCGCACGCGCCGCCTGCTCACAGCTGTGATGGCCATGTGACTGATTTGGTGACTGGGTGTTAGTATTTAAAACACTGTATAGGCAATAAAAATCACACTCCCCTTGAGAAAGCAAGGCGAATAGCGGCGAAACGCGCGTCGGGGTATGTGCAACTTGTCTTCCAACCCTCAGGTGAAGTATGCTATACCTTTTTACCCTTTACAATTCAGACATTTGATATGGGGTACCAAGTATGGTCTTGGTCCCCTACCCAGGGAGATTCTATACCCATGTATTAATCCCCACTAAATAACTGAGTTTAACTTAGGCACACTGCCGTGATATATATATGTATGGATCATCTGTTAGTTATATACATGGGTTATCCCTTATGGGATCAATGTCATTAGGGCACATGGTCAATATTTACATACATGCTGCTTGCATCTTGAGTACACATTCAGCGTTGTTGGTTTATATATTATATCTTGTGTTTGGTGGACTTGCATGTCCGGTGTCCTTCTTTTGCACTTTGTATGTCCATGGCACTGTTATCATGTGACAGTGGCTTGTGTTTTTATCTATTTGTCATTGTTAATAAAGTTTGTTCTTAATTTTCTATAAAAAAAACTTCCTATTTGTTCTCCTTATTTTCATATTCAGTTTATAGCCTGATCCAAGTTTCAGATTTTTCTCTTCTTGGAGCGTCCCTCCCTGTAATACATGCTGGACGTGAGCTGTGGATATATCCACAAGGCTGATGTCTTCAGAACTGCAATTCTTTCCCCTCCATGTGCTTTACGCCTGTCTATAGCCTGATTTCCTACTTTTCACAAAGCTTTAGATATGTTTCCCATTCTCCACTGTAGATCTGTGTATGGCTCCCTCACTTTGCTAGGACCCCTAAAGATGATGTTGGCGGAAGTAAAGATCCAGCCTTTCCAATTTCTGACTTCCATTAAATCTGTCCTTGACAAACAAAAGCTAACACCAGTGGAGTCTGGCCATTTCTCTCTTGCAGAGAACACAGGAGGTCTCGGCAGAGTGAGCGATGCTGTGTAAAAAATATTTAGAATTGAGAGTCCTCAGTGGTTGATACCTTTTATTGGCTAACTGAAAAAATGGTAACAAATTGCAAGCTTTCGAGACTACTCAGGTCTCTTCATCAGGCATAGACTATGTCTTTGCCTGATGAAGAAGCATGTAGAGAAGCCGCGGAGACACCATCACGTGTTTCTCAACGCAAGCAATGAATAGCCAGGACTTTCACCGGGAAGGAACAACCACGGGAAGGGCAGCATCCAATAAAGGAAAACCACCTATGCCAAAACATGGTATCCATCCACAGACAGCTGTTTCGGGGTATTTGCCCCTCATCAGTGTGGAGTAGGAAACTGGCTATTAGGAGCAGTGCCTAGTGAAAAGACTATAAACATAAGGATGAATGACCTTGGGGAGATCAAAACATCCAGCACCGCGGAGACACCATCACGTGTTTCTCAACGCAGTGATCCAGAACACTGCCCCCATCCCTTAAGGGAAATATACAAAAGCATATAGAGAAGCCGCGGAGACACCATCACGTGTTTCTCAACTCAAGCAATGAATAGCCAGGTCTTTCACCAGGAAGGAACAGCCACGGGAAGGGCAGCATCCAATAAAGGAAAACCACCTATGCCAAAACATGGTATCCATCCACAGACAGCTGTTTCGGGGTATTTGCCCCTCATCAGTGTGGAGTAGGAAACTGGCTATTAGGAGCAGTGCCTAGTGAAAAGACTATAAACATAAGGATGAATGACCTCGGGGAGATCAAAACATCCAGCACCGCGGAGACACCATCACGTGTTTCTCAACGCAGTGATCCAGAACACTGCCCCCATCCCTTAAGGGAAATATGCAAAAGCATGTAGAGAAGCCACGGAGACACCATCACGTGTTTCTCAACTCAAGCAATGAATAGCCAGGTCTTTCACCAGGAAGGAACAACCACGGGAAGGGCAGCATCCAATAAAGGAAAACCACCTATGCCAAAACATGGTATCCATCCACAGACAGCTGTTTTGATCTCCCCGAGGTCATTCATCCTTATGTTTATAGTCTTTTTACTAGGCACTGCTCCTAATAGCCAGTTTCCTACTCCACACTGATGAGGGGCAAATACCCCGAAACAGCTGTCTGTGGATGGATACCATCTTTTGTCATAGGTGGTTTTCCTTTATTGGATGCTGCCCTTCCCATGGTTGTTCCTTCCCGGTGAAAGACCTGGCTATTCATTGCTTGCGTATTCATTGCGGCTACGGTATCTGTATGTGCCACCGCCACATCCATACATATTCACCAAAAAGGCAGCCACATAGGAACAAGGGGACCAGGAGGACGTCGCCCGACAGGATCTGAGGCTGCTGGCTTGGGACATTCTGTGTGAGGCGCAGGGCAGGAGGGTGAAGCCAGCGCAGAGAGACAGCCAGGGAAGGAACATAAGAAAGGGAGTCTCAGGAAAGTGCATCCAAATTACCTGAGAGCTGGCTGGACTACAGACCCGGAGGACACAGCACCCGGCTGGGGACTGCATCTAAGAACTATGAGTAAAGTGTAGAAACTACGTCCCGCTGTGTCCTCTGAATAATTACTGCATCACCTGCCCTCCACTATAGCATTCACCATCATTGACGTCAGCTCTTTAACTGCCCTGGGGCCTAGCTCTACCCGTGGAGAGCTGTAACATCTCTGCTGCGTCACCAACTGCCCCAGTGGACCTGAACCACAGCGTCGGCCATTCCCCTATTGCCGAACACCATGGGTGGCATCACGAACTAATCCCCTATAAACTTTATTCCCCTTTCATTTTAATTTTATTGGATGCCCAGGGCCACGGACCGGGTCACAGCTGCTGTGACAACCCCCTGAAGAACCGTCAGACCCGGCCCATGTACCCCACGACCCTAGCGGGCACTCCACATACATCAGTGTATTTTTGCAAGACAATGTGCCAAAAGAAAATCATGGAGGCATGTCTGTTTTTGATCCGAGTCATGGATCAATCCGAGATCATGGATCAAAATCACTTGTACAAGCCCATGGATCCATGAAAATCATGGACGAAAAGTAGATGCCATGTAGGTGGGTAAGAAAAGGGTAAGAGAAGCTTTACAAATTTTTTATGATGGTATGATGGTTTACTGATGGTAGAAGCTAAATACGGACCACTCACTGATGAAAATCTGATTCAAAACACTGTTGGAAATTGATCTGTTTTTCACATATGAGAAAAATTACTGACGTCTGAATGTGACCCAAGGTCCTCATTCTCAGGCATAGAAAAGTTGGCAACACTTCCTAACATCGCAGGGCACATGTTGTACAGAGCCAAAGCCGAGATGACCTGTATGTTGCCACTTAAAGTGTTTTAATGAAAACTGTTGCTTTTTCATATTTTTACAAATCCTTCTCCCAATTTTCTCGGAATGAAACTTCCTAAGGCAATGATTCATATCTACGCTAAGTTACTAATAAGGAAATGGTTGTAATTGCTTTGCTACGGAGTAAGGTATTATGACACTGTACAGAAGGGTAAGACAGACAAGTCTATGGGTCCTAATAAAACACAGGATTTCAAGTCCA
Organism: Ranitomeya variabilis; assembly: GCF_051348905.1. Lineage (NCBI taxonomy): Eukaryota > Metazoa > Chordata > Amphibia > Anura > Dendrobatidae > Ranitomeya > Ranitomeya variabilis. The sequence goes on from NC_135232.1 coordinate 637,003,982, forward strand.
ATTGCAGTGTTTTTCCCACAGCCTAATTGGCACCAGAATGAGCTTCCCTCTGAGAAATGTACAAAGATTAATTACGAGCGTTAGAAGATAATGGAATTTAACAATTACAGCTTAATACGTGAAATTAAAAATAAGCAGCCGCAGAGGGAAAAACTGCGGTGTTAAGCTTTGATTAACACTTTTTAATAGGGTTTTGCAGAGCCAGTAGCCGCGCATGCAGCTACACAAAATGTCTCTCCCCTGTATCACTTAGAAATCTGCTCCTGGGAACAGCACCGCATAGTGCACAGTGTAACTTACTTTATTGACCCACAGTCACAGGTAAAAATATCCCATTTCTGTATTGATTTTCTTGATTACACACCCCTGTGGTAAACTGCTCTACAAAGTAATCTTCAGCTCAGTCACCTTGTATGAGTCGTTATTACCATAATTTCCTACATAAATGTCATATCGTTTGACTTTTCACAACTTACAGAACTGCATTGAAGCTGTTGAATTTATATTCAAGTGTCCTTTCATGTACTGTAACAGGTTTTTTAAGATTTTGTGCATCAGAGGAGTCAAAAAAGTGATATTGAATAATTCTGAGGTGTACAGGAATTTTTTAGTTTCCAAAATAATTTTCAGGAAATGATTACTATTTTATCACCAAAAAAGTTTTGATGACAAATCTGTTCAGTTATGCAGCCATATAGATGGAGGCGACATAAAAGATCAATCGCTAAATTAAACTCAAAGAGTTGGTGGCATTATTGGATCATTATAGGGCTGTGCTATGGAGTTATATAATCTTGTAAACTGCCATGTAGGCTTATTTCACACCACTGGTTATAATACATATCATGCCTCACACAGTTCTCTGTGTTTGCTTATTCCTTTTGTACTGTGCTACAGTCTTATATCGACCCAGCTTGTTTTGGCTATTCTCCTGCCACCTGGTGGTGGCCTTGTTGCTACATTGAAGGTCTGGTCTTGCTGGGTCTGTCACTTATAGGACTGCCCACTGGATCCCAGAAATAGAAGAGGATTATATGATGAAATCACAGGTTATACTGAATGTTTTCTCAGAAAATTATATATCAATCTGCTCAGCTCCTCCTGCCCTATAACATGGTGTCTACAGATTGGACTGCATTTTCATGGTGACAGGTTCCCCTTCAGTAACTCAGAGATTGCCATCAACAGAATGATTTTCAATGCACGTTTGATCATTGTGCTATATATATACTAGCTGTACTACCCAGCTTCGCCCGGGTTACTAACTGCAGTTAGCAAAATAGAATGCAGAATTTAGTCTGCACACAAAAACCACAAAACAAATAGAAATGTAATTATTAAAAGGCAAAAACTAAGCTAATAGAAGCATTTCACAACATATATTTCAACACCAGAGATATTCTACACAGATTTAACTAAATTGGCCAAGTAATGTGAAGTAATTTTCTACTACTTAATCGAGAGCCTTTTGATAAACGACATTCTTAGTTTTTCCTTCAGGTGCAAAGACGGACAGATTTTTGGATGTTCCAACTCTTGAACAGGCCACAAAAAGTTGACCATTAGAAAAGCATGGAGATTGTAAATCGATTCCAACTACTTTCAAGTACTGTCCCTGAGCCTTGTTGATGGACATAGCAAATGCCAGTCGAACAGGAAACTGGAGGCATTTAAAATCAAAAGGCAAATCAGATGGAATGAGAGGAATTGTTGGAATGAAAACATCTTCTCCTGTGGCACATCCTGTCAAAATGGTTGCCTCAATTACATGTGGAAACAGGTTCTTAATCAAGAGTCTTGTTCCATTACATAGCTTTGGTGGATCCAAATTTCTCAAGAGCAGAATAGGTGCTCCAGGTTTTAGAGGTTGTGAGGAGGAAGTCCCTGTGGCTCCAAGGAATTAAGGAACTCAGTTGGATAAAATAATGCTTGAGCAGGGTCTATTACTGTATCCATTGACTTGTAGGTTGTGCACACACATGGAAGGAGATTTAGAATTTGAAGATTAATCTTGTTGACGCTAGAATAGCCCTTTCACACAGCCAGACAGAATTTTTGAAGTGGAGTTGAATGTTTGGAATAACCTTTGCTTTCAAATCCTCAATGGAAGTCACAATGCAACAAAAGTTGCTTGGGAAGGTGATCTTGGGAAGGTGATCTGTCCAGTGGTTGAGTTTACTGGTGCCTTGCCATCTCCAATAGTCAACAGCTGGCTCGAAAACAGTCCAGCAGAAACATCGCCTGTCATGTAGACCATCATGTTTGTGTTCAGTGACATTTTCTTTACTTTTCTCCAAAGATACGATGCTTTGAGACAGGCATTGAGTTCGTCTGCAGGGGTTGATCTTGGAATAACAGTTAGTGTTTGGCGGAAGTCACCTGCCAAAACAATAACTACTCCTCCCATGATATATTTGTTGCTACACAGGTCTTTCAGCAGTCTGTCCACTGCTTCCAGAGCCATTTTGTGTGACATGGTGCATTCATTCCAAATGATGGCACTGCATTTTTGAAGCAATTTGGCGAAATTTTGCCAGGAGCAAGTTGATTACAAATGTCTTTCCTGTTCCACCTGGAGCATCAAGGAAGACAATCCCACCTTTGTTGGTTTCACTGAAACTTAAAATGTAGTTATAGGCGTCCCTTTGATCTGGTACCAATATGGGCTTGTTCTGAGACAAATGCTGTCAGTTCATGAATATTGTAGTTTGTTTCTATGAAAATCTCCCTACACATTTGGATGCCTTCAAGATTTCTTATTGGATCAGGAAAACCAAGCAACTGTAAGGCTTTTCCTGACATTGCTATGCGCTGATCTTCAAGGAGCATTAAAGTTTCATTGAACATTTCCCCCGTGAAGTTGATGAGTTGCTGAGGATTTTCCCTTCTAAGGCTAGTTTCACATTTGCGTTAGAATCCGCAGCGTTTAATCTGCATCCGCAAGTGCAGGAAAAAACGCATAGAAACATGTCCAAACGCGGCGTTTTTTAGATGCATGCGGGAACGCATGCAGTTAAAAAAACGCCGCGTTTGCACGCTTCTCAATGCGTTTTTTCCTGCGTTTGCGTTTTTGGTGCACCAGTCCCAGACACCGCCAATGGGACTACAGAGGGCGTGTATTATGGGATATCTTTATATAGACCCTTGAACAGCTGAAATCTTCAGATTTTGCACCTGTATCCTGTGTCATAATGGATATTCGCATGGAGAGCTTTTATTTCAAAATGGATTTAAGCATCAAGCTGTTTCTTGCCTGTGCATTTGCTTGGGAGCAAGACAGAAATCATGAAAGATTGAGAAGGAGACAGCGTAGGCATATTTGGAGACACCCCATTATTGAACTACGTGAGAGCCGTGGAGCCTATCACACGTTATATGGCGAGCTTAATGCGAACCCGGACAAATTCCCTGAATATACAAGGATGTCGCAAGACTCATTCCGGGATTTGCTTGCTTGTGTCCAAGGAGCCATACAGAGACAGGACACCCAGCTCCGTAGAACGATTCCACCAGAAGAACGTCTGCTGGTTACATTAAGGTACGTAACAAATCTAAACCAATGGCAGTGCAAATTTTGGGTATTCTGACATGTATTTTTTTGGCATTTTCCTTTCTGTCTTTAGCACAACAACACCATAAATAGAATAGATTGTAATTTTTTTTTTTCTTCCAGATTTCTGGCAACCGGAGAGAGTTTATCATCCCTCTACTTCCAATACCGGCTTGGAATATCCACCCTGTCTGGAATAGTTGCAGACAACTGCCGGGCTTTGTGGAATGTTCTCCGAAATCAGTTTATACCCCTACCCACCTTGGACATGTGGATTGAAATTGCGGAAAAATTCTGGAGTGTGTGTGATTTCCCCAACTGTTTGGGAGCGGTGGATGGAAAGCACATTGTCAAACCAGCCAGAACAGGATCGGAGTACTTCAATTATAAAAAATATTTTTCTCTTGTGCTCATGGCAATAGCCTATTCGGACTGTCGCTTCATCGCCGTGGACATTGGAGCTTTTGGCCGTGGCAACGATTCCCAGACTTTTAAGAACTCTGATATGGGCCGTGGTGTGTATGGCAAAAATTGTAATTTTCCACGTCCACGACCATTCCCCAACACTCAAGGTCCACCAATGCCATTTGTTATGGTTGGTGATGAGGCCTTTCAGATGTGTGAAAACCTATTGAAGCCATATTCCAGTCGGGACTTGAACCACACTAAAAGGATTTTTAACTACAGACTGACCAGGGCACGAAGAACAGTAGAGTGTACCTTTGGGATTCTAGTCTCAAAATGGCGCATTCTTGCATCAGCCATTAATCTAAAAATGGAGACAGTCGACGAGGTGGTCAAAGCCTGTGTGGTTCTGCACAATTACATAATGGCTAAGGAGCGGCCCAACATTGAACTGAATGAACCAGTTGTACACCCACTGCCCGATTACCAACATCACCCGCTGCCGTCAACAGCTGAAGTTGGCCACATGCGGACCAATTTGCTGCCTTTTTTGATTCGGATATTGGGCATGTGTCATGGCAGGACAATGTTGTGTAAATGTCCTGTTGGGATTTTATCTGTACCAGTTATTTTCTAAAATGTTATTAATATTTCTCGTTAATAAACTTTATTTTTTGGTGTCTTGACCGTGTCTCCTATGTCCTCTACAAACCAAGGCTGTCCTCACACTAGCTGTATTTGGTCTGTATTTCATATCAGTATTTGTAATCTAAAACCAGGAGTGGGTGATAATAGCTGAGGTGCTAGATATGTTATTATTATAATTTTCCCAAAATTGTTCCAATCCTTGTTTTGACTTGCACATACTGATATAAAATACTGACCACATAATGTTAATGTGACGGCAGCCATGTTGCTTTAAAGGTTGTTGACGTCATTGCGTCCGGATTCTGTTCTGCAGTATCCATTGGACACAGACTGAAGAGACAATGACTGTCATACAAAACAGATCTATACTCATCAAGTCAGGTGTCAGAAATAATGAATTCATGATGCACATATAACAGCCTCATGAATTCACTATTTCTGACACATGTACAGGTGAGCATATGCAGCGCCCCAGAGTCCTGGTCGTTGCAGTACTGACGCTCCGCCACTAAAGGGAGTGATGGTACGTCTGATGGCACTTAAGGAGTTCACCTGACCAGGTATCACAGTCACACATTACACTTCACACTCTGGCCTCCAGGGGGAGCAAAGGGCGCTATGTATTAGGCCACTCCTCACAATCTGGTAAAACCGGGGGGTTTGGATAGGAAGTCAGGAAGAAGCTGACTGGGTTTTGCCCAGGCAACATCCTGTGGCAGAGGGTGTTGTGGGGAAGATTCAGGGGGGTCTCTGTCAGGGGTGGGATCCTGGCAGTGGCCTAGCGAAAAGGACAGAACGTTACGGAGCTGCGCCTGCACCCGTTGCAGTGGCATCCTAGGAAAGGACACAAAGCGAGGTTTATTGTGGAGAAGTGAGAAACGAGATCACAGCACAAAGGAGGATAGAACCAGTAGGAGTTGTGCCTTAAGATCGTGGCAACATCCTACTGAGGCGCGTAGCCGGTGGCCGAAACGCCGAGGAAGTATTGGGCTCCAAGCATTACTTCAAACAGCGGCAGGGCAGTTGACTTTAGGTTGGCTGTCTCACCTAAATCACCTAAGCAGACATAGGAGGCAATTGTGGGAGAGGGGCGACTCTAGGGTCCTGGAAGAACTCCAGGCCTACCCGTCATACGGGCGCGTCCTAGCCAAATCATCTGGGGGACAGAGAAGAACATCAGAATAGATACGAGAGTTGTGAGAAAGAACATCAGAAACAGACACAACAGTTGTGAGGACTATCCCGTGGTGCTCAGCAGGGAGGTACTACAACACACAGGCGCTAGAAGGTAGGCACTGATTTCCACCTGCAAAGGGAACTCTGGATGTGCCTTCGGACCGGCCAGTCTCAGCCAGCCCTGTTAGCAGTGCTCTGGATTGCGGATCCTGAAGCCTTCAGTAAAGAGGTAAAGAGACTGCAACCCTGTGTCCTCGTTATTCATCGCGACTTGCACCACGCATCATCATCACACCTTTCATTGGACGCCCCTTAGCAGGGTCACGGACCGGGTCTAGCCACCATGACAACCCCAGGACCGAGACAGAGAGGCCTGGTACCGAGTACCCCACGGCCCTGCGTCTAGGGGCACTCCACATAGATATGCCGTGCATGACCGCCATCGTCCCTTCACTTTGTGTGAAATAGATTACGTACACAGAAGAGAAAATGGAGGTTATACAAGGCAGTTCTCTACTCACCAGGTCAGGTGTCCTAACTAAAGAGTTTGTGGACACCTGACCTGTTGAGTATAGTTCTGCATTTTATTTCCGCCATTTTCTCTTCACTCTGCAACACTAGTCACAGACTAAGCAGAAGGAAGAGATTATGGCCCACCTCATATCTCTATACTAAAGACACACAAAGCTGCAGTCTTTTATTTGCTAACTACTGTAGCTATGATGTGACCAAAAAATTAAGTGTTCGGCGCACGGTGTGTGTTGACGGCGGCGAAATACACAAGTAAACCACACATAATTGGGGGCAAAAAACAATATTGTTTATTTTGTTATACACAAAATTTTTATTTACTGCGCCTGCTTGGGGTAGAGTGATGTAAACAGGGGGTGTGAAGCTGTGAGGCCTGGCTAACTGTGGACGACGCAGAGGTGGCAGGAGAAGGGGCAATGAAACTTGTGGGGTCTGGTAGTTCGGGGATAGGGCTTGACACATGAGAGGCTTGAGACGCACTGGAAGAGTGAGACAAACCTGACATTACAGACACACTGGGAGGTGAAGGGGAGGAATACTAAGAGTCTGCTGTTTTTTTTTTCCTTTCTGGGATTGCCGGGTTCTGGGAAGCCTTGGTGGGCTCATATGTCATGGCATGGTCATGGTGGGTGACCAGACAGGGTCCGGCTGCACTGTGCCAGAGTCCATAGTGCTCGTAGAGTGTGCAGCCATGCCAGAGTCCATAGTGCTCGTAGAGCGTGCAGCCATGCCAGAGTCCATAGTGCTCATAGAGCATGCAGCCATGCCAGAGTCCATAGTGCTCGTAGAGCAGAAGGCCATGCCAGGGTCCTGCTACATTGTGGTGGTGGCGGTACAGAAGGCCATGCCTGGGTCCTGCTGCATCGTGGTGGTGGCGGTACGGAAGGCCATGCCTGGGTCCTGCTGCATCGTTGTGGTGGCGGTACGGAAGGCCATGCCTGGGTCCTGCTGCATCGTGGTGGTGGTGGTATGGAAGTCCATGCCTGGGTCCTGCTGCATCGTGGTGGTGGCGGTATGGAAGGCCATGCCTGGGTCCTGCTGCATCGTGGTGGTGGCGGTACGGAAGGCCACGCCTGGATCCTGCTGCATCGTGGTGTCAGTGGAGGAGGTCCAAGCAGGAGTAGCGGTTGTCATGGTGGTGGCGGTGGGCTGTCCAACAGCACTCAGCATGGTGGTGGTGCTGTACTGGTGTCCGGCAGTGCTAGGAATAGAGGTGGCCGTGCAGTGGTATGCAGCAGAGGTCGGCATTGAGGTTAATCGTGACAGTGAAGGCACAGGTGGATATGGCGCCACTGTCTGCTGAAAATACCGACTCTGCTGCATAGCCTGCATGTAAGCAGCATTGCAGGCCTGCATGACACTAAGCTGGAGATCAGGAGTAAGGTGTTCCAACATGCCCAGCTCAATTTGGTTAAAAAAATGATGTGCTGGCCCCTGGAGGTTGGCTTTTACTTGGTCAAGGCTTTTGGTGACCTCCTGGATACGTGTATTCATGTGGCTAAGGGACATATCCATTCGGTCACCCAAAGCCTTGAGTCCTTCGTGAAAAACCAAGCTCAAGTGCAAAAACTCGGGCATGAGGGACTTGTCCGATGCCCTCTGCCGCTGCTGGGAGGAGCCCCCCAAAAAAGGGGCAGTGGCAGAGGACTGGGAAAGGGGAAGACCTGATGGACCAGCTTCCTGGTCTCCAGATTGTGTGGCAGGCCCACTTGCTGCAGCGCTGCTGGATGGCTGGGACGGGTCCGTGTGTAATAACTATAGGGGATAACTCAGGAGACTCTTTGCGTGGAACAAGACAACTACAGGACACAGTTTTATAAGTGGTAAAGTCTATATTATCACACGGTGATTCAAACAGGTGCAGAGAGAAACTCAAGTCTACAACACTTGGTGTAAATATTAAACGCAGCTTAACAGTCTATAGGAAACTTCAGAGGAAAATGCAATCAAGCAGAAAGTCTATGAAGCACAAGTATTCTTGAGGATACTTGACACGAATAAATCCTTGTCTTAGTCCAAAGACAGATAGATAAGCTTATAAGGCAGTTTAAATCATATCTTAGCTCAACCAGGGAGGCCTGGTTAATAGTCTCAGGCTTTTGCAGAGCAGAAACAGCTTACATGTCCAGCAAATGCAGATGGAAGTAAACACGAGCAGCAGATGAAGGAGGATTACTGGAAAATGGTGTATGCAGCAGGAAGTCAGAGGAGAGTAGCAGGATCACCACACAGGTTCACAGGAGCAGGTATATAGCCAGGGAGTAATCAGAGGTCAGGAGCTGGATGCAAGGCAGAATACTCTAGCACAGACTGAAGGCTGGGGTGGAATTTTATAGCAGGAAGGCACAGTGCACATGAGACCAAAGATGCCATCTTGGAAAAGGGCAGTAATGCACAAAAGGTAAAAAATTTTCAGAGTCCTGACATTACTCCCTCCTTAGAAGCGGCCTCAGGATGATCCTGGACCTGGTTTCTCAGGGAATCTCTGATGAAAACGAGAAATCTTCTGTTGGGCATTGATGTTTTCCACAGGTCCCCAAGAGTCTTCCTCAGGGGGATACCTCTGCCATCTTATCAGATATTGGAGCCGATTCCTGCGAATCCTGGAATCAATAATTTCCTCCACCACAAATTGTTCTTGCCCATCAATCACAACAGGCTGTGGAGGTGGCACAACACATCCCTGGAAGGTATTAGGAGATACAGGCTTTAGTAAAGATACATGAAAAACTGGGTGTACCTTCATAGTCCTAGGAAGCTTCAGCCGGCAGGCCACAGAGCTCACAATACCGTTGATCTTAAAAGGTCCAATGAATTTCTGTCCAAGTTTTTGTGAAGGAACGTTTAACTTCAGATTCTTAGTTGCTAACCACACAGAATCTCCTACCTTGAACATGGGTGCAGGTTTACGGAATTTATCAGCCGATCTCTTATAACGTTCTAGAGCTGTGGTCAGGGATTCCTTCAGAACCTCCAGATTTTGTCTCATCGCAGTCAGCCTTTCCTCCACTGCCGGAACCGGAGAATTAATTGGAGACCTAGGTAAAATACACAGATGATAATCCAGATTGGCAAAGAAAGGTGTAAATTTAGTGGAGGCACTCAGAGAATTATTATATGAAAATTCGGCTAACGGCAGCAACTCCAACCAATCATCCTGGAGATGGCTGACATAGCATCTTAGATACTGCTCCAGCGTCTGGTTGGTACGCTCAGTCTGACCATTTGTCTGGGGATGGTAAGTGGAAGAGAGACAGACATTAATATTGAGTGCAGAGCAAAACCCCTTCCAGAATCTTGAAGTGAACTGTACTCCACGGTCAGAGATGATCTCATCCGGAACCCCATGCTGTACATTCTGTATAACCAAGTTCACTGTATCTTTAGCTGAGGGGAGGCCGGTGCATGGAACAAAATGAGCAGCTTTAGTCAGGCGATCAACTACCACCATGATTGTATTCATGCCCCCCGATGTAGGCAGCTCCACAATAAAGTCCTTTGATATAGACCCCCAAGGGCAGGACGGAACGGGTAATGGTTGTAGAAAACCCGTAGGTGCCACATGAGGAGTCTTGTAATGGGCACATACCTCGCAAAAGAGAACATAGCCCTTGGTATCCTTCAGGCAAGTTGGCCACCAGAAGAATCGGCTCAGGAACTCTTGTGTCTTCTGTACCCCCTGTGACTAGCCAACTTGGAGTCATGTACCAACTTGAGGATCTGCAGATGGACAACCTCAGGGACGTAGATACGTCGATCTCTGAACCACATGCCACCCTTAAAGACAAGATTAATATCCACAGGTGGGTTGGCCAGAAATACATCACCGTCATAGACCTCCCTGCACTCCTTCCACAAGTCCTGATCGTGGATAACTCCGATGAAATTGGCATCAGATAGAATGGTCTTGGACGGGGCTCCAGGAACAAAATCCGCAGCATGGATTCGGGATAAAGCATCAGCCTTCCCATTACGAGAACCTGAACGGTACGAGATAACAAAGTTAAATTGATTTAAAAATAAGTTCCAATGAGCCTGACGAGAAGAAAGACATCTAGCGGATGTAAGGAACTCTAAATTGCGATGGTCAGTTAGCACTATGATCTGTTGTGCAGCTCCTTGCAGATGATGCCTCCATTCTTTGAAAGCCGCAATAATAGCCAGCAATTCCTTGTCTCCCATGTCGTAATTCTTCTCTGCTGAGGTTAGTCTACGGGAAAAGAAAGCACAAGGATGTAGCAGACCCTTCTCTCCAGTGCTTTGGGAGAGAATAGCCCCCAAAGCATTATCAGAAGCGTCCACCTCTACAATGAATGAGAGTGTTGGATCTGGGTGTATTAACAGCGGTGCTGATGTGAAACAGATCTTAAGCCGATCAAAAGCTTCTTGAGCCTGTGATGACCACTTAAAGGGCTTTTCCTTCTTTGTCAAGGAAGTAATGGGACGGACAATATCAGAAAAATTTTGATTGAAGCGTCTGTAGAAATTTGCAAAACCAATAAAACGTTGGACCTCCTTAATGTTCTTGGGTACCGGCCAGTCAAGGATAGCCTGAATCTTACCAGATTCCATGTTCAGCCCCTGGGGAGAGATGATAAAACCTAAGAACTGTATCTCAGAACGATGGAACTCGCATTTCTCCGGCTTGATATACAGATGGTTCTCTTTCAGACGTCTTAAAACAGCTTTGACATGTTCTTCATGTTCCTGTAGAGAGTCAGAAAAGATTAGAATATCGTCCAAATAGATCACCACAAACTGGTCCAACAAATCTCTGAAAATGTAATTAGCAAGGTGTTGAAACATTGCAGGGGCATTACAAAGCCTGAAGGGCATCACAAGATATTCAAAGTGTCCATACCGACATCAGAATGATGTCTTCCACTCATCCCCTGGACGAATACGCACCAAATTATAAGCCCCACGAAGATCCAGTTTAGAGAACACCTTAGCATGGCGGACTCTTTCCAATAATTCGGGAATCAGAGGCAAAGGGTAACGGTTTCGTATGGTTACCTTATTGAGTTCCCGATAGTCAACACAGGGTCTCAGGGTCCCATCCTACTTTTTTACAAAAAATAGAGGTGCCCCTGCTGGTGAGGAAGAAAGATGTATGAAGCCTTTGGCCCGATTTTCATCAATATACTCCTTTAAGGCTTGAAGCTCAGGTGCCGCCAAAGGGTATATGTTACCAAAAGGAATAGCTGCCCCAGGAAGCAGCTCAATGGGACAGTCATAATGCCTGTGTGGAGGAAGCTGATCTGCATTCATCTTGTCACAGATGTCAGAGATCTCTTTATATGCTGGAGGTAAAGAAAATACCTGTACATGTGGTTCCGTAGCCGTGGACTCAGGGACAGCTTCTGTTAATGCTGAGTTGCTCCTTGTTGGAAACATAATCTCCTTGGTCTCCCAGTTGATAATTGGGTTCTGAGAACGCAACCATCCAAGTTATTTAACCGTGGGTCACGAGACTCAATCATCGGATTCGCCTAGGCAAGCACTCGTGAGGTCAGTAGCATTATTATACAAAATACTTTGGATCTATCAGTAGGAAAACGATCAGTATGCACATCAAAATTTAGCATACATTGATTCACAAAGCCACGAAATTTGTCGCGATCACCATTAAATCTGAATGGGGGCAACTTAGGTGGGCCAGCTGGTGGCGGTTGCCCAGAGGGTAAAGTCACTTGTGCAGCTATTTGCGTGCTTATGTCCTGAAAAGCCCGTCCATACTGGGACTCCTATGCCAGCAAGTTTGTTTTCCTGGGCTGCCATGCGGTTGCTTAAGTCCTGCAAAGTTTGTCCAAACACTTGTTGATTGTGTTCAAAGCTTCCAAACTTCTTTTGCAGACCTTCCACATCTTTCTGCAGTGATCTAATTATGGAAAACACCTGCTCTAATCTGCTTTTTGCAGTCATTGTTCCAGCAGTCTCCTTTTTTTTATGGCTAGAGTTTCCTGTAATAATTATAGGGGATAACTCAGGAGACTCTTTGCGTGGAACAAGACAACTACAGGACACAGTTTTATAAGTGGTAAAGTCTATATTATCACACGGTGATTCAAACAGGTGCAGAGAGAAACTCAAGTCTACAACACTTGGTGTAAATATTAAACGCAGCTTAGCAGTCTATAGGAAACTTCAGAGGAAAATGCAATCAAGCAGAAAGTCTATGAAGCAGAGTTATTCTTGAGGATACTTGACATGAATAAATCCTTGTCTTAGTCCAAACACAGATAGATAAGCTTATAAGGCAGTTCAAATCATATGTTAGCTCAACCAGGGAGTCCTGACACCGTGGCTGTCTGATGAAGGACAGCTCCAGAACCTGGGCCAACAGTGCTGCTCCATGTGCTGTTTAAAAGGAAAAAAAAAATTAATACTATAAATTAATCAGACGCCAACTCCTGTGGAATAGAAACATACAGATTATGGCAATACAACACAACCTAATGCACGGGAGAAATACTTACGTTCTCTGGGCAAGGACCGGTCTTAAAAATGCCAGAACGCATTGGTATTTGTACTTTCTGATCCTTGCTCCTGAACTACTGGGAACACGGCTCTCTTGATGCAGGTCCTTGTTGAAGTGGTCCTTCATCGAACGCCAACGTGTTTTGACTCTGGCCACTGTTGAAAAAACAAAACATAATGGTCAGACAATGGACTTTTGGCCATGCTCACACAAATGTGTGTGATGAGAGAAACTCCTGAGAGTTTATCTCATCACACACAGTTGTGTGAGCACGGCCAAAGTCTCTGATGCTTCACACTGCATTGCAATACTTACCAAATGCATTTCGGACCCGAGTCGGGGCGTTGTCCCAGCCATCCCACATCTCTTTGGCCACCTCATTCCATAGGCACCGGATCGTCACGTTGTCCGAGTGCTGTGGAACCCGGGTGTCCCACAACGGGACTCGCTCCTGGACCAGGGAGATGAGGAGGTCATTTTCTATGAGGTCTTCATTCCGTTCTGGAACCTAAAAATTAAATAGAGACATTAATGTTGGATACATTAACATAACGAAAATAAAGAAAACAGAGGCTGAGAAATGGCATGAATAAGGAAAGTCAAGATACAAAAGGATTCCAGAAGAAAAATGTAAAGAAATAGGAATGTAAAGAAAGGAAGATTCAAGAATACAAAAGTGAGGATACAGTAAACAGTCAGCCTTTTATACGTACACGCTGCCGCCTTGCCACCCGACCGTGACTCCGCTGCTCCTGCCCAGTCTCTGCCGCAGTAGAAGTGCTCTAAAAAAATGAAAACAAAAATTGTCATATGTGTAGATGTGACAGTGAATATTTACCAATCTGAGGAGGTGAGTACTCACTTCACTGACATGTTCGGCTTCAGAGGGCCCAGGACGTTGCTCCTCATCAGAAGAAGAAGACATTCTGATGCATGCAGAAAGAAAGAAATGGCAGAAATTAGGACATGTAGAGACAGAAAATAGAAAATAAAGGCATTGGCTAGGATATACTCACATTGTTCAGAGGCTTGTTTGCTCCAATGTGCTGTGGTCTGTGTTATGGTCCTTAGTGGTTGAGGATCACAAATTACTCCAGCAAGGTGACTAAACATAGGACAAGCTCTAGGGAGGTGGAAAACTGGACTGACCGCAAAACTGAACCTATCCAACCACACTAGAGGCAGCCGATGAACGTGTCTAAAATCCTAGACGTCTCGAGCCAGCCTGAGGAACTAACTACCCCTAGAGAGAAAGAAAGACCTCTCTTGCCTCCAGAGAAATAATTCCCAAAAGATATAGAAGCCCCCAACAGATAATAACGGTGAGGTAAGAGGAAGGCACATACACAGGGGTGAAAGCAGATTCAGCAAAAGAGGCCCACTAATTCTAGATAGCAGAAAATAGAAAAGGGGTCTATACGGTCAGTAAAAAACCCTTACAAAATATCCACACTGAGATTTCAAGAACCCCCACACCAACTAACGGTGTGAGGGGAGAAACTCAGTCCCCTAGAGCAACCAGCAAGTAAGAAATCACATTTTAACAAGCTGGACAAAAAAACATGATGAATGCTGATAATCAGAAACTGAACAAACAAAAACTTAGCTTGTCTTGGAGAGACTGGGAGCAAGGTAGTCACCAGGAATCTGAAGAGCACTGAATACATTGATAGCAGGCAAGGAACTGAGTATCCAGGTGAGCTAAATAGGAAACCAACCAAGGATAACGAACCAGGTGATGAAGCCAACCTGCAAAAAGACAACACTACACAGTACCGCTTGTGACCACTAGAGGGAGCCCAAAAATAGAGTTCACAACAGGTCTGTCTGCTCTGCTTGGCTGTCTGCTGAGTAGTGACCTGCAAATGTCCACTCCCTCCCTTTATCACCTTGTATGTGGGGGGTGGCTTATCAGTGTCTAGATATGTTTTTCTCTGGTGCAACGCATGCGTTCACGAACGCAAGCAAACGCATGTGCTTGTGAACGCATGCGTTCACATAGACAGCAATGCGTTTTTTTGTTGCATTCCTTAAGCAATCGACCGCATACGTTTCTAGGTGGCAAATTGATGCCTCTAAAAATGACTACATGTAGCATTTCTGCGCCAAACCGCAGACAACGAAATGACGCATGCGTCGTCAAACGTGGCAAAAAGCAACCGATCGCAGACGCATGCGTCCCTAATGTTAAATATAGGAATACACAACGCATGCGGATATTTGTGGAAGAAACGCTGCGGACACAACCGCAAATGTGAAACCGGCCTAATCTGCATGAGGATGTCCAAATCTCAAGAGGATTTGAAATGCTACAGGTTGTTAGAATAATAGCAAAGAGGTGTCTTGGTCGCTTTGGGGTTTGTGTGGCTGCTGCTTCACTGGGGGTCAAGTCCCAGTGTCCATCATTTTCCAGAAATCCTTTTCTTTGGCAAGCTTCCCTGGATGTTTCACATACATGGCCTCCGACGGTCTTCAGCTCAGAAAATGATGTAGGGCCTTAGACAACATGTAGTAACATGGGCAGGTAGAAGCACTCTGCATTTGACGTTTGAACAGTTTAAGATGCGACCAAGAGTATCAGTTGCTTTCACCCCTCGAAAGCCTTCAATATCAAGCCCCCATTTCCTCTGTTCCAGTGTTTTTCTGGAGGCATTCCAAGTGTAGTACTTTGGTAAATCACAGTAGAGAATTGTTTTTGCAAAAGGGTCTTGTTGACACGCTCAAAAAATGCCAAGAGGGTGGTCTTAGGTGGTGTTAGGAGCTGCTGCTGCAAGTTTGCTGGGTTAAAGTAAATTCTCTGTCCATTTTCCAAGTGCACACTCAGATGCACAACTGGTGGGTAGTAGCGCTCATGAATGGAGAATCCAAACAGCTTCATTGCTGCTTATGTACCTGCCCATCTGGAATGCCTCCACTTCATCAATAATAAGTCCATTTAACTGGAGTTCAAAAACTGCTTGATCACTTCCTTTGTGGACATATTTGCAGATATACTTGATTGATTTCACAGAGTGGCAAGATTCGACATTTATGTGGGCCTGGAAGATTTTTGAGAGCAAAGGGTTGTAAGGCACTACCCACCTGTTGTCAATTTCTATCTCTTGGAGTGATGATTAGGGTTGAGCGACTTTCATTTTTTTAAGATCGAGTCGGGTTTTGCGAAACCCGACTTTGTCCAAAGTCGAGTCGAGTGAAGTCGGACGATTATCGCGAAAAGTCGGGGATCGACCGAAACACGAAACCCAATGCAAGTCAATGGGGAAGCATAGTTGGCAGTGAGTGGAGGCCAGGAAAACACATACAGTGCCCATTTTAATGCCAAAAACATCCATTCTTGTTTCTGAAGCTTGTCAATCTTAATTAACTTTATAATAATAGTTGGGCATTGGAAATTGGGGGTCATTTGGCAAAAGTTGTGGGGGGTAGGGCTGGTTCAAGGTTTTAGTGGGCCCAGGATACGTGGACTACGTCATGGCGGTGGAGCAGTGAGAGGTAAGTATTTCAACTTTGCAAGTGCTGTGATCCTGAGCAAGCAGGGAGGCCCACTCGTTCGCATTGGCACTGGCACAGGGCCCCTCAAAGTATGGCGGTGTGTTTGCACGGCGGGGGCGCCTCCCACCGGCAGCGACACTTTTGCGTACTCTGAGGGGCCCTGTGCCTGTGACGTCGCCAACGAGTATGCCCCCCTACCTGTTGAAGAAACCTGCACTTTCATCTGCACCCTCCTCTTTGTCCCTGTGTAAGGTGGTATAGTATGTGGGAAGGGGAACCTGACTTTCAGCAGGGTCAGATTGTGGCTGTGTAGCATGCAAGGGGAATGTAGTGGTCTGGGTCAAAGTACCACAAGACTCATCTAGCACCGACTGGGCAATGGGCAGGATGAGGAGGAAACACTGATGTAGGCCCAAATAATAAAGTGGGTAAAATGCAGTTCAAAATTGGTAACAGGACTAACCAGGTGGCATTGCTTAGTTCAGTGGAGTAGAAAACCCAGGAGCGGCAGACACCGTTAGTAGGGCCGAACCACACTAGTAGGCCCTATGCAGTTTAATATTACAAATGAAGGCCGAAAGCCTGAAGATTAAAGGTCAGGAAAATAACACAGGACAACACCAAGGTGCGGCACACACCGTTACTAGGCCCAACCAAAGTAGTAGGCCAACTGCAGTTTAATTATTTAAAATGTAAGCCGAAAGCCTGAACATTGAAGGTCGGGACAACAAAACAGGAGAAAACCCAGTAGCGTCAGACACCGTTTTAAGGGCCCAACCACACATTTTAAAAACAATTACTTAACGAGAGCTTTAAGATTGAAGCTCAGCTTTATACAGTGGAGGACAACACCATGGAGCGGCACACACCGTTAGTAGGCACCAACCACCAATTTTTACCAACAAATACTTAATGAGAGCCTGAAGGTTGAAGCTCAGATTTATACAGTGGAGGACAACACCAGGGAGCGGCACACACCGTTAGTAGGGCCCAACCAAAGTTGAAGGCCAAATGCAGTTTAATATCTGCTACTATAGGCCGAAAGCCAAAAGGTTGAAGCTCAGCTTTATACAGTGGAGGACAACACCAGGGAGTGGCAGACACCGTTAGTAGGCCCCAACCACCAATTTTTACCAACAAATACTTAATGAGAGCCAGAAGGTTGCAGCTCAGACAAGGAAACCTGGAGGAGAACACCCAGGAGGAGGAGAACAACCAGGAGGAGGAGAACACCCAGGAGCGTCAGACACCGTTAGTAGGCCCCAACCACCAATTTTTACCAACAAATACTTAATGAGAGCCAGAAGGTTGAAGCTCAGCTTTATACAGTGGAGGACAACACCAGGGAGCGGCACACACCGTTAGTAGGGCCCCAACCACCAATTTTTAAAAACAACTACTTAATGAGAGCCTGAAGGTTGAAGCTCAGATTTATACAGTGGAGGACAACACCAGGGAGCGGCACACACCGTTAGTAGGCCCCAACCACCAATTTTTACCAACAAATACTTAATGAGAGCCAGAAGGTTGAAGCTCAGACAAGGAAACCTGGAGGAGAACACCAAGGAGGAGGAGAACACCGTTACTAGGCCCCAACCCAAGTAGTATGGCAACTGTAGTGTTACTTTTAAAAATACTTAATGAGAGCCTGAAGGTTGAAGCTCAGACAAGGAAACCTGGAGGAGAACACCAAGGAGGAGGACAACACCCAGGAGGAGGAGAACACCCAGGAGCAGCAGACATCACTAGTAGGCCCCAACCAAACTAGTAGCCCAAATGCAGTTTCCTATTTTTTAAAAAAGCCCGAAAACCTGAATTGAGGACAATTTTAATTAGGGACTGCAGACAGACTTAGTAGGCTGTCCCCTGTGGACCATGCATCCACCACGTTAACCCATTGCGCCGTAATGGACACGTAACCTTCCATGGCCATGCCTACAGGTCCATGCGTCTGTTGTCAGGTGCACCTTTGTACTCACAGATTGCCAGAGTGCATGGACAATGCGGTCTTTTACATGCTGGTGGAGGGTTGGGATGGCTTTTCTCGCAAAAGAAGTGTCGACTGGTTAGCTTGTAGCGTGGTACAGTGTAGTCCATCATGGCTTTATTAATATTAAATAAAATATATAAATAGGCTCTATGAACTTTTAAATAGGTTCCAGGGGTACACGGGCAGCATTGGTGTGGTCAGCGGAGGACGATTGCAAGGAGGGACCGCAGACAGGCTTACTGGGCCTAAAATAAATAAAAATAGGCTCTATGCAGTTTTAAATAGGTTACATGGGTACACAGGCAGCATTGGTGTGGTCAGCGGAGGACGATTGCAAGGAGGGACCGCAGACAGGCTTACTGGGCCTAAAATAAATAAAAATAGGCTATATGCACTTTAAAATAGGTTACATGGGTACACAGGCAGCATTGTTGTGGTCAGCGGAGGACGATTGCGAGAAGGGACCGCAGACAGGCTTACTGGGCCTAAAATAAATAAAAATAGGCTCTATGCAGTTTTAAATAGGTTACATGGGTACACAGGCAGCATTGGTGTGGTCAGCGGAGGGCGATTGCGAGGAGGGACCGCAGACAGGCTTACTGGGCCTAAAATAAATAAAAATAGGCTCTATGCAGTTTTAAATAGGTTACATGGGTACACAGGCAGCATTGGTGTGGTCAGCGGAGGACGATTGCAAGGAGTGTCTGACACAGTTAGTACTCCCAAAAAATAAATAGATGTTAATGTCTCGCAAAACAACAAAACAAAAAAACAAAAGTGTGGCATACTTAGGTACAGGGGTGGGCTCCTCTGCTGAGTTTCAGACATAGTAATTTGGCACTAAGTATTTACTGGTGTCAATAT
This sequence comes from Ranitomeya variabilis, assembly GCF_051348905.1. Classification (NCBI taxonomy): domain Eukaryota; kingdom Metazoa; phylum Chordata; class Amphibia; order Anura; family Dendrobatidae; genus Ranitomeya; species Ranitomeya variabilis. Next base: position 637,023,119 of record NC_135232.1, read on the forward strand.
AGGACACTGACCCAGACTATTTTAACTAGCATCATAGATGTCAACAAATTGGTATTGTCAGTGCCAGGCATTGAATGATGTCAGCACATAGACTAAACATTGGTGGAGCTGTGAGAGATAATTTTGCACGTGGTAGAGCACAGTTTGAGCTGGGGGGGTGAACTCTCTTGTGGCCGGCGGTACCGTCCCAGGGCCCCTCATGTTACAACGGTGTGTCTGACGTTGGGTGCGCGCCACCACCGCCAGAGACACTTTATTGTACTATGAGGGACCCAGTGGCAGTGCCGTCGACCAAAAGCGGGCACACCCACCTCTTCAGACAAACGGCACTCTAACGGGTGCTTGCGCCAAGTGGCGAGACCACGGCCCCTTGGGGGGAGTTTTCCCATTGAGGGAGGTGTAAACATGTCGTATGCTGGACAAACAGCTGCTGCAAATTAAGAGATTGGAACACTCAGTAAGACCAGTCCACAAGCAAGACCTTTTTATAGGAAAGCTAGGTGTCAGCCGGGAAAGGTGGGCCAAAATAATTTGAAATTCAGGAGTGGTTCATTTTAATGAAGGTTAGATCATCCACATTTTGGGTAGCCAGACGAGTTCTTTTTTCGGTTAATATTGAACCAGCAGCACTGAATGCTCTTTCTGATAGCACACTAGCTGCTGGGCAAGCAAGCTCCTGCAATGCATATTCTGCCAATTCAGGCCAGGTGTCTAATTTGGATGCCCAGTAATCAAATGGGAATGACGGTTGAGGGAGAACATCGATAAGGGATGAAAAATAGTTAGTAACCATACTGGACAAATGTTGTCTCCTGTCACTTTGAATAGATGCTGCAGTACCTGTCCTGTCTGCGGTCATTGCGAAATCACTCCACAACCTGGTCAGAAAACCCCTCTGTCCAACGCCACTTCTGATTTGTGCACCTCTAACACCTCTGCCCTGTAGCCCCCTGCAGCTCGTGTGAGAACCATCACCGGCGCTGTGTGCTGGGAATGCCTGAATCAAACGGTCTACAAGAGTTGCTTGTTTGGTTGCTAATATTTGTTCGAGGTTCTCATGTGGCATAATATTTTGCAATTTGCCTTTATAGCGAGGGTCAAGGATGCAGGCCAACCAGTAATCGTCATCGGTCATCATTTTAATAATGCGTGGGTCCCTTTTGAGGATACGTAAGGCATAATCCGCCATGTGGGCCAAAGTTCCAGTTGTCAAATCTGCGGTTTTGCTGGTTTGAGGGGCAGTTACAGGCAAATCTACGTCACTTGTCTCCCTTAAAAAAACAGAACCCGGCCTTGCAACGCCACTAATTTCTGTTGGCCCAGGAGAAGCTTCCTCATTAAAAAAGTACTCATCCCCATCATCCTCCTCGTCCTCCTCCTCCTCTTCGCCCGCTACCGCGTCCTCTACACGGCCCTGACCAGACAATGGCTGACTGTCATCAAGGCTTTCCTCTTCCTCGGCTGCAGACGCCTGCTCCTTTATGTGCGTCAAACTTTGCATCAGCAGACGCATTAGGGGGATGCTCATGCTTATTATGGCGTTGTCTGCACTAACCAGCCATGTGCATTCCTCAAAACACTGAAGGACTTGACACAGGTCTTGTAGCTTCGACCACTGCACACCTGACAACTCCATGTCTGCCATCCAACTGCCTGCCCGTGTATCCTCCCACAAATACATAACAGCATGCCTCTGTTCGCACAGTCTCTGAAGCATGTGCAGTGTGGAGCCCCACCTTGTTGCAACGTCGATGATTAGGCGATGCTGGGGAAGGTTCAAAGACCGCTGATAGTTCTGCATACGGCTGGAGTGTACGGGCGAACGGCGGATATGCGAGCAAAGTCTGCGCACTTTGAGGAGCAGGTTGGGTAACCCCGGATAACTTTTCAGGAAGCACTGCACCACCAGGTTTAAGGTGTGAGCTAGGCAAGGAATGTGTTTCAGTAGGGAAAGGGCTATGGCAGCCATGAAATTCCTTCCGTTATCACTCACTACCTTGCCTGCCTCAAGATGTACAGTGCCCAGCCATGACTGAGTTTCTTTCTGCAAGAACTCGGACAGAACTTCCGCGGTGTGTCTGTTGTCGCCCAAACACTTCATTGCCAATACAGCCTGCTGACGCTTGCCACTAGCTGTCCCATAATGGAACACCTGGTGTGCAACAGTGGCAGCTGCGGATGGAGTGGTTGTGCGACTGCAGTCTGTGGACGAGCTCTCGCTTCTGCAGGAGGACGAGGAAGAGGAGGAGGGGGGGCGAACGCCTACAGCCAACTGTTTCCTTGACCGTGGGCTAGGCAGAACTGTCCCAATATTGCTGTCCCCTGTGGACCCTGCATCCACCACATTCACCCAGTGTGCCGTGATGGACACGTAACGTCCCTGGCCATGCCTACTGGTCCATGCATCTGTTGTCAGGTGCACCTTTGTAGTCACAGACTGCCTGAGTGCATGGACGATGCGGTCTTTAACATGCTGTTGGAGGGCTGGGATGGCTTTTCTAGAAAAGAAGTGTCGACTGGGTAGCTCGTAGCGTGGTACAGCGTAGTCCATCAGCGCTTTGAAAGCTTCGCTTTCAACTAACCGGTAGGGCATCATCTCTAATGAGATTAGTCTAGCAATGTGGGCGTTCAAACCCTGTGTACGCGGATGCGAGGATGAGTACTTCCTTTTCCTAACAAGAGTCTCATGTAGGGTGAGCTGTACTGGAGAGGTGGAGATCATGGAACTAGCGGTGGTGCCGGTGGACATGGCAGACTGAGGGTTGGAGATGGTATTCTTGCCGGTGCCCTACATGCAGTGTTTCCTACTACGAACCTGGTGATTCCCTGACTGCTTTGGCCTGGAGACGAAAGCTGCACAGATACTGCAGGTGGTGCAGGAAATGGTGGGCTTACAGTGAGGGAAAGGATGTAGCGTTGCTGACTAGCTTCATTGGCCGAGTGTGCTGCAACCTTTAGGCACGTTTGGTAGTTAGTCCAGGCTTGCAAATGCATGTTGGTTAAATGTCTATGCATGCAACTTGTATTTAGACTTTTAAGATTCTGACCTCTGCTTAAGGTAGTTGAACATTTTTGACAGATGACTTTGCACTGATCATTTGGATGTTGTTTAAAAAAATGCCAGACTGCACTCTTTCTACTATCGGATACCTTTTCAGGCATTGCAGACAGAGCTTCTTTAACCGGATGGCCACGCTGTCCTCCAACTGGTTTTGGTTTTGCCACGCGTTTTTGGCCAGATTCGGGCCCGGCAGATGGAACCTGTTGTGATGTTGATGCCTGCTGCAGCTCCTCCTCCTCCTCCTCCTCCACTTCAGAACTACTGCCGCCTGCACCCTGTTCCCCCAATGGCTGCCAATCGGGGTCAACAACTGGGTCATCTATGACCTCCTCTTCTATCTCGTGTGCAACTTCGTCTGTGTCACCGTGTAAGCCGGTGGTATAGCGTTCGTGACGGGGCACCATAGTCTCAGCTGGGTTTGATTCTGGCTCAGTACACTGCGAGGGCAATGTTCTGGTCTGAGTCAAAGGAACAGCATAGTAATCTGGCTGTGGCTGTGCATCAGTGCACTCCATGTCCGATTCAACTTCTAATGGGCATGGCCTGTTAACTGTTTCACTGTCTAACCCAGGAACGGTATGAGTAAAGAGCTCCATGGAGTAACCCGTTGTGTCTCCTGATGCATCCTTCTCTCTTGTTCTGGGTGAAGAAGACAAGGAAGCGACTTGTCCCTGACCGTGAACATCCACTAACGACTCGCTGCTTTTACATTTAGCACTTTCAGAAGAGGAGGCAAAAGAGCTAGAGGCTGAGTCAGTAAGGAAAGCCAAAACTTGTTCTTGCCTCTCCGGCTTTAAAAGCGGTTTTCCTACTCCCAGAAAAGGGAGCGTTCGAGGCCTTGTGTAGCCAGACGACGAACCTGGCTCAACAACTCGAGACTTAGGTGCTGTACTGCTTTTACCACGACCACCTGATGCTCCACCACCACTACCATCATTACCAGCTGACAATGACCGCCCACGGCCACGACCTCTTCCACCAGACTTCCTCATTGTTTGCAAAACGTAACCAAAGTAACGGTATTTGTTACTGTAAAACAACTTATAAGGTGAACTCAAACTTCTGTAGGATTTATATATACCTTTATAGGTGGCTGACACTGAAAGGAAAATCAGGCCCAATGTTACACACTAGGTTTTCTGTGCCCCAATAATTTGAGACAGATGGCACACACAGGACCGGCACTCAAGCAGAAATGCCAATCTTAATCTCCCACTATTTTTTTTTCAGGGAGAATTTAAAAAAGAAAAGAAAATTAACAGTATGACACACTAGGTTTTCTGTGCCCCAATAATTAGAGACAGATGGCACACACAGGACCGGCACTCAAGCAGAAATGCCAATCTTAATCTCCCGCTATTTTTTTTTTCAGGGAGAATTAAAAAAAAAAAAAAAAAAAAAAAAATGAACAGTATGACACACTAGGTTTTCTGTGCACCAATAATTTGAGACAGATGGCACACACAGGACCGGCACTCAAGTAGAAATGCCAATCTTAATCTCCCACTATTTTTTTTTTTCAGGGAGAATTAAAAAAAAAAAAAAAAATGGCCCAGTATTACACACTAGGTTTTCTGTGGCATACAATGAGAGACAGATGCCACACACAGCACTGGCACAGAGGCAGACTTGCCAATCTTTATCTCCCACTATTTATTTTTTTTTTTTCAGGGAGAATTAAGAAAAAAAAAATGGCCCAGTATTACACACTAGGTTTTCTGTGGCACACAATGAGAGACAGATGCCACACACAGCACTGGCACAGAGGCAGACTTGCCAATCTTTATCTCCCACTATTTATTTATTTTTTTTCAGGGAGAATTAAAAAAAAAAAATGGCCCAGTATTACACACTAGGTTTTCTGTGGCACACAATGAGAGACAGATGCCACACACAGCACTGGCACAGAGGCAGACTTGCCAATCTTTATCTCCCACTATTTATTTTTTTTTTTTCAGGGAGAATTAAAAAAAAAAAAAAAATGGCCCAGTATTACACACTAGGTTTTCTGTGGCACACAATGAGAGACAGATGCCACACACAGCACTGGCACAGAGGCAGACTTGCCAATCTTTATCTCCCTCTATTTATTTTTTTTTCAGGGAGAATTAAAAAAAAAAAAAATGGCCCAGTATTACACACTAGGTTTTTTGTGGCACACAATGAGAGACAGATGCCACACACAGCACTGGCATAGAGGCAGACTTGCCAATCTTTATGTCCCACTATTTATTTATTTTTTTTCAGGGAGAATTAAAAAAAAAAAAATGGCCCAGTATTACACACTAGGTTTTCTGTGGCACACAATGAGAGACAGATGCCACACACAGCACTGGCACAGAGGCAGACTTGCCAATCTTTATCTCCCACTATTTATTTTTTTTTTTCAGGGAGAATTAAAAAAAAAAAAATGGCCCAGTATTACACACTAGGTTTTCTGTGGCACACAATGAGAGACAGATGCCACACACAGCACTGGCACAGAGGCAGACTTGCCAATCTTTATCTCCCTCTATTTATTTTTTTTTTTTTCAGGGAGAATTAAAAAAAAAAAAATGGCCCAGTATTACACACTAGGTTTTCTGTGGCACACAATGAGAGACAGATGCCACACACAGCACTGGCACAGAGGCAGACTTGCCAATCTTTATCTCCCTCTATTTATTTTTTTTTTTTTCAGGGAGAATTAAAAAAAAAAAAAAAAAAAGGCCCAGTATTACACACTAGGTTTTTTGTGGCACACAATGAGAGACAGATGCCACACACAGCACTGGCATAGAGGCAGACTTGCCAATCTTTATCTCCCACTATTTTTTTTTTTTTTTCAGGGAGAATTAAAAATAAAATAAAAAATGGCCCAGTATTACACACTAGGTTTTCTGTGGCACACAATGAGAGACAGATGCCACACACAGCACTGGCACAGAGGCAGACTTGCCAATCTTTATCTCCCACTATTTATTTATTTTTTTCAGGGAGAATTAAAACAAAAAAAATGGCCCAGTATTACACACTAGGTTTACTGTGGCACACAATGAGAGACAGATGCCACACACAGCACTGGCACAGAGGCAGACTTGCCAATCTTTATCTCCCACTATTTATTTATTTTTTTTCAGGGAGAATTAAAAAAAAAATGGCCCAGTATTACACACTAGGTTTTCTGTTGCACACAATGAGAGACAGATGCCACAAACAGCACTGGCACAGAGGCAGACTTGCCAATCTTTATCTCCCACTATTTATTTATTTTTTTTCAGGGAGAATTTAAAAAAAAAAAATGGCCCAGTATTACACACTAGGTTTTCTGTTGCACACAATGAGAGACAGATGCCACAAACAGCACTGGCACAGAGGCAGACTTGCCAATCTTTATCTCCCACTATTTATTTTTTTTTTTTCAGGGAGAATTAAAAAAAAAAATGGCCCAGTATTACACACTAGGTTTTCTGTGGCACACAATGAGAGACAGATGCCACACACAGCACTGGCACAGAGGCAGACTTGCCAATCTTTATCTCCCTCTATTTATTTATTTTTTTCAGGGAGAATTGAAAAAAAAAATGGCCCAGTATTACACACTAGGTTTTCTGTGGCACACAATGAGAGACAGATGCCACACACAGCACTGGCACAGAGGCAGACTTGCCAATCTTTATCTCCCACTATTTATTTATTTTTTTTCAGGGAGAATTAAAAAAAAAAAAAAAAAAAAAATGGCCCAGTATTACACACTAGGTTTTCTGTGGCACACAATGAGAGACAGATGCCACACACAGCACTGGCACAGAGGCAGACTTGCCAATCTTTATCTCCGTGCAGTAATCTCAGAAAAGTATGGCAGGCAGCTATAAAAAGGACTGCTGCACACAAAAGTGTGGACAAACAAACAAGATAGCTGTGCAGAAAGGAGGGAACAACAGGATTTGTGCTTTGAAAAAAGCAGTTGGTTTGCACAGCGGCGTACACACACAGCAACGCAGCTATCAGGGAGCCTTCTAGGGCAGCCCAATGAGCCACAGTGCTGAGGGAAAAAAAATGTAGCTTCCACTGTCCCTGCAAACAAAAGGTGGTGTTGGACAGTGGAAATCGCTACAGCACAAGCGGTTTGGGGGTGAATGTACCCTGCCTAACACTATCCCTGCTTCTGACGAAGCGGCAGCAACCTCTCCCTACGCTCAGATCAGCAGCAGTAAGATGGCGGTCGGCGGGAACGCCCCTTTATAGCCCCCGTGACGCCGCAGAAAGCAAGCCAATCACTACAATGCCCTTCTCTAAGATGGTGGGGACTGAGATCTATGTCATCACGCTGCCCACACTCTGCATCCACCTTCATTGGCTGAGAAATGGCGCTTTTAGCGTCATTGAAACGCGACTTTGGCGTGAAAGTCGCGTACCGCATGGCCGACCCCACACAGGGATCGGGTCGGGTTTCATGAAACCCGACTTTGCCAAAAGTCGGCGACTTATGAAAATGACCGATCCGTTTCGCTCAACCCTAGTGATGATCCAACATGCATTTTGAGTTTTGCTGTGAAACCACCATCCCCTGGCTTTCTTCTTCAGTAGACTGGATATCCATCTTGTCCTGTTTGGGTTTCTTGGACCAGGGATCGTGGGTAATGCTTTGAACACCTGCCATCAATCATACAGGGAGAATTTTTGTTGAGACTCCCACACAGACCATGAATCATGTTTTTTTATGGTGTCAAACAGCAATGGGTCAATCTGAAGGTCTGGCAATTCGGCACTGATGATATTGTCAATTTTGGTAGGCTGTATTTTTTGCTTCAGCCAGATCAAGACGTGGGCGTGAGGAAGGCCTCTTTTTTGCCATTCAACTGAATACATCCAGCACTGCGTCTCACCATAAATATGTGATTTTGTGATGAGATTGGTCATTTTTGAAAGTTTCTGTTTTAAAACCCGAGCAATAAGGTCATGGCGATTCACTGTTTTTTGGCCCGGCAACAGGTGCCCTCCAATTTCCTCCCAGGCAGGATTGCAAGTAAAGGTGATGAAAAGATCTGGACGGCCATACTTTCTCACATAAGTCATTCAATCCTGTGTGTATTCATGCAGGTGTCGTAGGCTTCCAGTGACCGTTGATGGAAGAATAACCCTTTTCCCCAACTCTTTTGGATCAGCATCATTTGCAACAGCATCTCTAAGGAGAATATATTCCTCTGCCCTGAGATTCTTTTGCTTTAGTTGGATATATAAAAGACGTTCACTCTCAATCTTTGCATACATGTCAACAATAAATTGGTGGAAGAGGTGTTTTGCATTTCAAGATGTGATTTTCCTCTGCAAATCTTGTCATGATCCTATATGCATAGAAGTCCATGGCAGACACTTTTTTTCCTGAAGGGTTGCCTGTTGTAGGATCTGTCTGAGGTATTTCAAAGTGATAGCCATCCTGTACCTACCAAAAGATGATTGAATATTGCAGACCACCATAGGACCTGTGAGTTTCTGCTACTCGTTGCAAACTATTGTTCCTTTTCTGAAGCACAATGTCATGGTTTTGAAAATCATTACCTACAATCAAGATAGCTACCTCATCAAATGTGGGAGCATTGAAACGTCTCTGATGTTCACCCAGGGGTGGATTAAGGGTAGCCAGGGCCCCGGGCTGTTCAGACACTGTGGGCCCCCCCCGGTCATGTGACGGGGGTCATGTGACGGGGGTCATGTGATGGGGTCATTTGATACCCGAACCAGATTATTCCAGAAAAATGGCCGGGCCCTACTCTACTGTAACCTATTAAATATTTGTTAAAATCTGCAATACAATTTAGGTATATTTTGACCAATAATATCACATACAAGGAACAAATACCACCGCGCCATGACCAGCCCACAAATTACAACCACAGTAATCGAATAATATCACATACAAGGAACAAATACCACCGCACCATGTCAAGACCACATATTACCACCACTTGGTGACCAAATAGCACATTCAAGGGACAAATACCACAACACCATTTCCAGACCACATATTACCACCACATAGTGACTGAATACTACAATACTGATCAGTAATAAAAAAAAAACAACACAATACTATCACCATAAGTGCCAGTATTCACAGGAGATCTGTACTTAGTATGCAGTGTCTGTGTAGAGGTAATACAGAGATCACTGGTGACATTATACACAGGAGCTCTGTATATAATGTATAGGTAATACAGTGATCACTGGTGACATTGTACACAGGACCTCTGTATATAGTATACAGTGTATAGTGTCAGTGTATAGGTAACACTGACTCACCAGTGACGTCTCTAGGTGAAGTCCTCCATCTTTCATCCAGCACAGACTGCCACCACTTCTTCCAGCCAGGACTCGTTTCTGCAGGAAATAACACAGTTATCTCGAGCTCTGCTTGCAGAACACATTACTTAATTTTTCACAACTTCTACATTACACCACATGGAGAAAAAAAGGCGATATAGTGTCACTCTGCACAGTAACAGGACCGCCCCCCCCCCATTTAAAACAGTATACTCAAAAAATAAAATAAATACATCACTGCAGTAATAATATCCCTTAATTAGCCCCTATGGTAATAATATTCCCCACCCTGGCCCCGTGTGTCTCATTCCTGGCTACAGCCATATGTTCTCCCATCCTGCACTCATGAGTATCCATTCTACATCATATGATCTCCCCATCCTGCCCCATCTGTCTCCATCGTATCCATCCTACCCCATGATCCAATCCTGCCCCATGTCTTTCATTCTGCCCTGTGTCTCCAATCATGCCCCGTGTCTACATTCTGCCCATGCCTCCAGTCCTGCCCCCAGTGTGTCCAGCAATCTGCCCCAGTGTGTCCAGCATATTACCCCCAGTGTGTCCAGCATATTGCCCCCAGTGTGTCCAGCAATCTGCCCCAGTATGTCCAGCATTGCCCCAGTGTGTCCAGCATATTACCACCAGTGTGTCCAGCAATCTGCCCCAGTATGTCCAATTGTCCAGCATTGCCCCAGTGTCTCCAGCATTGCCCCAGTGTCTCCAGCATTGCCCCCAGACAGTGTGTTCAACAATATGCCCCAGTATGTCCAGCATATTGCCCCAGAGTATCCAGCATTGCCCCCAGTGTATCCAGCAATCTGCCCCAGTTTCTCCAGCATATTACTCCCAGTGTGTCCAGCAATCTGCCCCAGTGTCTCCAGCATTGCTCCAGTGTCTCCAGCATTGCCCCAGTGTCTCCAGCAATCATCTGCCCCAGTGTGTCCAGCAGTCTGCCCCAGTGTGTCCTCCAGCATTGCCCCAGTGTGTCCAGCAGTCTGCCCCAGTGTCTCCAGCATTGCCCCAGTGTCTCCAGCAATCTGCCCCAGTGTGTCCTCCAGCATTGCCCCAGTGTGTCCAGCAATCTGCCCCAGTGTCTCCAGCATTGCCCAGTGTCTCCAGCATTGCCCCAGTGTGTCCTCCAGCATTGCCCCAGTGTGTCCAGCAATCTGCCCCAGTGTCTCCAGCATTGCCCCAGTGTCTCGATCAATCTGCACCAGTGTGTCCTCCAGCATTGCCCCAGTGTCTCCAGCATTGCCCCAGTGTCTCCAGCAATCTGCCCCAGTGTCTCCAGCATTGCCCCAGTGTCTCCAGCAATCTGCCCCAGTGTCTCCAGCATTGCCCCCAGTGTGTCCAGCAATCTGCCCCAGTGTTTCCAGCATTGCCCAAGTGTCTCCAGCAATCTGCCCTAGTGTGTCCTCCAGCATTGCCCCAGTGTGTCCAGCAATCTGCCCCAGTGTCTCCAGCATTGCCCCAGTGTCTCCAGCAATCTGCCCCAGTGTTTCCAGCATTGCCCCCAGTGTGTCCAGCAATCTGCCCCAGTGTTTCCAGCATTGCCCAAGTGTCTCCAGCAATCTGCCCCAGTGTGTCCTCCAGCATTGCCCCAGTGTGTCCAGCAATCTGCCCCAGTGTCTCCAGCATTGCCCCAGTGTCTCCAGCATTGCCCCAGTGTGTCCAGCAATCTGCCCCAGTGTCTCCAGCATTGCCCCAGTGTCTCCATCAATCTGCCCCAGTGTGTCCTCCAGCATTGCCCCAGTGTCTCCAGCAATCTGCCCCAGTGTCTTCAGCAATCTGCCCCAGTGTCTCCAGCATTGCCCCAGTGTCTCCAGCAATCTGCCCCAGTGTCCCCAGCAATCTGCCCCAGTGTCTCCAGCATTGCCCCAGTGTCTCCATCAATCTGCCCCAGTGTGTCCTCCAGCATTGCCCCAGTGTCTCCAGCAATCTGCCCCAGTGTCTTCAGCAATCTGCCCCAGTGTCTCCAGCATTGCCCCAGTGTCTCCAGCAATCTGCCCCAGTGTCCCCAGCAATCTGCCCCAGTGTCTCCAGCAGTGCCCCAGTGTCTCCAGCATTGCCCCCAGTGTGTCCAGAAATCTGCCCCAGTGTCTCCAGCATTTCCCCCAGTGTCCAGCAATCTGCCCCAGTGTCTCCAGCATTGCCCCAGTGTCTCCAGCATTGCCCCCAGTGTGTCCAGCAATCTGCCCCAGTGTCTCCAGCATAGCCCCCAGTGTCTCCAGCATTGCCCCCAGTGTCCAGCAATCTGCCCCGGTGTCTCCAGCATTGCCCCAGTGTCTTCAGCATTGCCCCAGTGTCTCCAGCATTGCCACAGTGTGTCCAGCATATTGCCCAGGGCCCCCCGGATTGCCATTCGCAAAAAAAAAAAAAAAAAAAAAAGAGTTCTCCTCACCTGACCAGCGCTCCAGGCGGCGAGCTCCCTCCAGCAGCGCACACTCGCCGGCGACTGACAATGACGTCAGACGCCGGCGACGTGTGCGCTGTGGCCGACTTCAGCTGCCAGCCTCCAATTGGCTGGCGGCTGTTGTTAACTATTAGACGTGCGGGCGCGCGCCCGCAAGTCAATAGGAAACCGCCGCAGCACTGGAAGGGGCCCGGTGAGCAGATGAGAAGGGGCCCGATGCGGGCCCCCTCTCTCTGCCCACCGGGTCCGGGGGCACATAAATGCCGGCGGGCATTCAGTCACACTCGGGTGGATTATCAGAGGGTCAATCTGTGTGGTAGCCCAGGGCCCCCCCACACCACTGGGCCCTGGGCTACCGCCCATATTGACCCTCTGATAATCCGCCCCTGTGTTCACCTTGTGGTGTTTTGTCAGCTCGAATGACAACCTTGTAATTGTCATTTGCATTGCATTCAAGTGCAGTCTTGAAAAGTTGAACATATGGATTGTTGTAGTGAAGGAACTGCTGCACAATAGTGACAATATCAAGGCGAGTTTTAGGAATTAAAGAGCATCTCCGCTGAGCCTCTGCTTCTGCATTCCCATGAAGAAGAGTTGAAGAAATTGAAGTTCTTCTCCTTGTAATGGAAGCGGTGAGCCAATTGAGTGGTAAACCTGTCCTTGAACTTTAAATGTCGGCATAAATCCTGTTGTAAACATTTTTTTTGTTGCACCAAATGGTGTCATTTGGAAGCAGGAGTTGTTCTTCCTGATGTTGTCCAAGAAATGCTTTGATATTGTACTGGTACCTGTCATCAGTGACTTGAGGGGATCTGGTGGTGACAGGAGAGGTGGAAGTTTTATCTTGCCATTTGCACAGCATAAACCTGGCGGTTCATCTTTCCATTTCAGGGCACTGCAGTACATGCAGACCACATCCATTTTTCCTATCTGAACTTTAGGATTATCCTGATAGTTTATGTCTGACTGGTAACAAAAGGCAGCATGTTACAAATCGCCAACCATTTCCTGTGTCCTTCTGGAAGAAAAAGCAATTCTCTTAGTGGCAAGTCAGCCTTCTCTCTGCTGAGATGACTCATTGGCGCTTGAGGAAGCAGCTCTTCTCTTATCTGCAAGCCTCGCTTCCCTCTCCTCAGAAAGTTCATTGGCCCTTGAGGAAGCAGCTCTTGTTTTCATGTCTGCAAGCCTCGCTTCTCTCTCCTCAGAAAGTTCATTGGCCCTTGAGGAAGCAGCTCTTGTTTTCATTTCTGCAAGCCTCACTTCCCTCTCCTCCGAAAGTTCATTGGCTCTTGAGGAAGCAGCTCTTGTTTTCATGTCTGCAAGCCTCGCTTCCCTCTCCTCATAAAGTTCATTGGCTCTTGAGGAAGCAGCTGCTGTTCTCATGTGTGTCAGCCTTGTTTCTCGGTCTTCACATTTTTCATTGGCCCGTAATGCAGCTTTTCTATTCGCATCAGCTGACATTCGTGCCATGGAATTCCTTTTCTTATGAGGCATTATTGTGGTAAAAATAGTGTGTAACTGGCAGTTTCTATATCCTCTCACATAGAGGTAATGTGACTGACATCAGCCTTTCCACCAACAAACCCTAACTGATATGCTATTACCTCACACAATCTTTGTTATACTGAGAATGTCCTTTGTTGCCTATATTAACCAATCAAAGCTCAGATTAATTAACTGTAGCAAAATAGAAGCTGAGCTGTGACTGGTTGCTATTGGCAGCCTGATAAATCCCTAGCCAACAGGAAGCCCTCCCCCCTGGCAGTATAAATTGTTGCAGAGTGCGTCTTCTTGCAGTCACCGCTGTACTTACGAGAGCTTCAATCAGCAAGATATCTTGAGTAAACAGTATTTACTTCATACTGGATAAACATGAGATACAATTCAGTGTCACATAATCCATGCACTGAACTATATACATTCATGAAGAAGAAAGAATAATCAGGAAGTAAGAAAAACAACCAACAACTGAGAGTTTCCCTCCCCACATTACAGCAAGTATATAACTTTACACACTATCGCCATCTGCTGTCTGGTTAGTGTAAAGTCCTCCTTTCACTTATAATAAGTCCTAATTTGTTGCATATGCCAACACCCTTTCTCAACAGTAAGGACTTATTCAATCAAACCCAACTTTTTTATTAGTCTCTGATGTTTATCAGCATTCAACGCCTTCGTGAGGATGTCTGCTGTCATTTCTTCAGTAGGACAGTACTCTAACATCAAGACTCCTTGTTCCTGATGATCTCTCAAGAAATGATATTTCACATCAATATGCTTGGTTCTTGGATTGACTCTTTCCATCTGAGCAAGAACAAGACATCCTTGATTGTCCTCTTTCAGTTTTGTTGGTGCCAACTGTGGTTGTCCTAATTCTGTCAACAATTGTCTTAACCACAGTACTTCTTGACTCGCATGTGCTGCGGCAACATATTCTGCTTCTGTTGAAGATAATGTCACAATTGACTGTTTCTTACTTGTCCAACTTATTGGTCCACCTGAGAGGAAAAAAATATGTCCACTGGTAGATCTTCTGTCAGTTGAATCTCCAGCCCAATCTGCATCAACATATCCTGTTAGAATGCAATCATCACTTGTGGGTAATTTCAGCTTAACATTGCTAGTTCCTTTCAAATAACGCATTACTCTCTTCACGGCATTCCAATCAGCTTTATTTGGTTTTGATACCTTTCTACTCAGGATTCCTACTGCTGCTGCGATGTCTGGTCTTGTAATGGTCGCTAGATACAGTAGTTTTCCTATTGCTGTTCTGTATTCTTTATTATTTGGTAGCATATTTTTTTCACTGTTCATCTCTTTGAGATAATTAGTTTCCATTGGAGACTTTACTGTTTTTGCATCCTTTAATCCAAATTTTTCTGTTATGTCTTCAATCATGTGATTTTGATTCAGTAGGAAACTTCCGTCTTCTTCTCTTTCTACCTGTATTCCTAGATATTGTTTTACATTTCCCAAGTCTTTGATTTCGAAATGTTGCTTCAGGATTTTTAGAATGTTTTCGTTATCCCTTTCTTGTTCAAAACAAATCAAAATGTCGTCTACATATATAAGTATATAAATCCATCTATTACTCAGCCTTTTTGTGTATAAGCATGGATCAGCTTTGCTTCTTTGAAATTTTTCATTTGTAAGTACTTCTGTGATTTTGTCATTCCACGCTTTAGCTGCTTGCTTTAAACCATATATGCTTTTCTGTAGTTTACAAACTTTGTTTGGATTTCTTTCATCTTTGAATCCTGGAGGTTGTTCCATATAAATGTCTTCTGTTAAATCTCCATTCAGAAAAGCTGTCTTTACATCCAGATGTCTCAGTTGCATCTGTTTCATTGCTGCAACTGTAAGTAAAGTTCTTATTGTAGTGTGTTTGACACCTGGAGCAAATGTCTCATCATAGTCTTCTCCATATTTTTGAGAATACCCTTTAGCTACGAGTCTTGCTCGGTATCTTTCAGCTGTGCCATCTGTTTGGTATTTAACTTTAAAAATCCATTTACATCCTATGGTTTTTCTTCCTTCTGGTAAATCTCTTAGGGTATGTTTCCACGTTCAGGAAACGCTGCTTGTTTGACGCTGCGCAGCGCTGCAGCGTCAAACAAGCAGCGTCCAGACGTTCCAGCATAGTGGAGGGGATTTGATGAAATCCCGTCTCCACTATGCGTGGAAACCCGCACGCGGCGGCCCTGCGACTACGGACATGCTGCGCGTCTTTTCAGATCGCAGCATGCCCGTACACCTTGCGGGGACGCAGCGTCCCCACAAGGCATATCACAGGGCCCTATGGGACAGAGCGATCATCCCGGATGTGAAGAGTTAACACATCCGGCATGATCGCGTCCCATTAAGGGGGCGGGGCTTAGCGACGAGCGGCTTCGCCGCTGCGGCGATACCGCCGCCCATCCGTACCGTGGAGTCATACCCTTAGTGTCCATGTATTTGAATCTTGCATGGATTTAATTTCTGTTTCTGTTGCCTCTATCCATTTATTAGCTTCTTCTACAGGAAGGTTAGATATGTCTTCCCAAGAGGTAGGCTCATAGATTTTTCTTGTGCTTGTCTTGTATGAGAGACGTTTTGGTGGTTTTCCTTTGTTCTCTCTCATTGAACGTCTTGGCTCTGTGTCTGTTTGTAGTTGTGATTCTTCACTTTCAGTATTTTGTTCTTCATTAATTTCTGCTTCTTTCTCATCAGATATTTCTTCAGTTGTGTCACTATTGGTTTTCTCATTGTTTGTTTCAACTGAAATCATAATATCTTCATTTAAATCTTCAATGAATGTCACACTGTTACTCACCTTAACTCTGTCTGTTTTGGGATCTAGGATTCTGTATCCTTTGCAATTTTCACTATATCCAACAAATATTCCTTCCATGGATCTGTTTTGAAGTTTGGAACGTTTTTCTGTTGGAATGAATATGAAAACTTTACATCCAAAAACTTTTAAATGGCTGACACTTGGTTTCATACCTTGCCACAGTTCATATGGAGTTTTCGTCAGTTTTCTGGAAAAAAGTCGGTTCTGTAGATATGCAGCTGTCATTGCTGCCTCACCCCAATATTTCTCTGGTAGTTTGGAATCCGTCAGCATACATCTTATCATTTCTGTTAGAGTTCTGTTTTTTCTTTCTGCTACTCCATTTTGTTCAGGTGTGTATGGAACCGTTTTCTGGTGTTCTATTCCATTTTGTCTTAAGTAGTCTTCTATTCTGTGACCTGTAAATTCACCTCCATTATCACTTCTGATGACAATTGGCTGCCTTTGAAATTTGTTACTTGATCTTGTTACATAGTCTACAAGTTTATCAAAAACTTCACTTTTGTTTTTAATTAAGTATGTGACTGTGTATCTTGAGTAATCGTCTATAAAAGTCAACATGTATCTATTGCCTCCTGATGTGGTCACTTTCATGGGTCCACATACGTCAGTATGCACTAAATCAAGTGGTCTTTCGCTTTTCATCTCACTTTCCTTTGGAATAGATATCCTTGTGGCTTTGGATTTTATACAACATTCACATCTTATGGTAATTGAGCAATCTGATATCTTTAAATCTTTTGTCAATTCTTTTCTCTGTAGTTCCCTTATACTGTCAGGGTGTCTATGTCCTAGACGTCTATGCCTCATGTGAATACAGTTTTTGTGATCATGTGTACATATCTTCATCTGTTCCTTTGGTGTGTCAAGATGGTATAATTGTTCATCTGCCTTGACTTTGGTTATCACCTTGTTTCCTGCAATAATTGCACACTCATTGTCTTTGAATTTCACTGTAAGTCCTTTTGCTGTTAAACGTTTCACAGATAATAATCCACCTTCCAATTTTGGAACATACAACACATCTTGTACAAGTATCTTTGAATCTTGCCCGAACTTGTTTGAACAATTTAGCATACCTTGTCCGATACCTTCTGCGGTTATTTTGCTTCCATCTGCAAGATAAATGGCTTCTTTCTTATCTAAATCAAGATCAGTAAAGAAATTCTTGTCACTTGTCATATGACTCGTTGCTCCTGAATCAATAAACCAACCAAGTGATGATTTCTTGTCTGTTACTTTAAATGTGCCATTCCAATTATTCTCACATGAATCGGAAATTGTGTTTTTTACTTTCTGGGTATGCTGTTTATGTTGTAATTTTTGTTGTTCTGCTTTCCATATGGTACAGTCTTTCTTTAAATGACCTTTTTTCTTACATCTGAAGCATTCTCTTGTCTCTTTATTATAGGGTTTTTTTGAATTCTGTAGCTTTAAGAGCATTTTTACTGTCCTTTTCAGTAGAAGAATCATTTCTTTGTTCTTTTCTTCTCTGATATTCGTCTATTAGTCTTGTTTTCACAAAATCTAATGTAATGTCAGTTTCTAGTCTCGTCTCAAGGGCATTTATCAAGGCTGTATACGAATCTGGTAAACTGCACAACAATATAGCTGCTACATGACTTTCTTTAACATCTTCACCAATAGATCTTAGCTGTGATATCACTTCCATCATTGAGAATATGTGCTTCTGCATATCGTCATTTGCACTCAATCTCATACTGTAAAGCTTTCTTAATAAAAATAACTTGTGATTCAAGCTAGGTCTTTCATACAGTTTTCTTAATGCTTCCCACATTCCCTTAGCTGTTTCTTCATTTCTTATATGTATTAATTGAGCATCATCCACTAATAAGCTAATAGTGGCTTTAGCTTGCATATTCTTTTTATCCCATGTTTGATTATCTTGATCTCGTCTTGCTGTAACAATTACTTCCCATAGATCATCCTTAGATAACAACATCTCTACTTTGAATTTCCATAACTGATAATTTTCACTATTCAGTTTAGCTACTGTACATTTCAGTTCTGTGTTACTCATCATCTTTATATAGTCTTACTTGTTTAGAGAGTTGTACTGAAGATATTCTCCTGTATGTCCAGCTCCTGGGATGATGAATTCCTCTGTCACTCTGTATTTATTTCCTTTTGTTTACAGAGCTTATCTGTGTGCTCCGTTGTTATCTGGGGTTATAAACCAGAATCCTTCTGCCAGGGCTTGTAGTACAGACCTGTAGTGTCTGGGGTGCCTGGGCCCATAACCTGTTGCAGAGTGCATCTTCTTGCAGTCACCGCTGTACTTACAAGAGCTTCAATCAGCAAGATATCTTGAGTAAACAGTATTTACTTCATACTGGATAAACATGAGATACAATTCAGTGTCACATAATCCGTGCACTGAGGCATATACATTCATGAAGAAGAAAGAATAATCAGGAAGTAAGAAAAACAACCAACAACTGAGAGTTTCCCTCCCCACATTACAGCAAGTATATAACTTTACACACTATCGCCATCTGCTGTCTGGTTAGTGTAAAGTCCTCCTTTCACTTATAATAAGTCCTAATCTGTTGCATATGCCAACATATATTAGCTCACACATACACATAATGTGATGGGAAGACTAGGTGGGTAAGAGCTATAAACCCGGGCCCCTGCAATTTCCCTCAGACTAGGGAAATCCTGACTGACCCTCTACCTAGAGTTTACACTGATGTGTGCATGTCTAGGCCTCGACCCTCGCCCTGTCTCCTGTTTCAACTCTAGGCTGAAACCACCGCTCCTCCACCCAGTGAAAAGATAGTACACCAATACCCACAGTTAGCACAGACAAGGATAACGGAAAATATACACCACGCCGCAGTCACTCAGGAATACACTATAAATGCGCAGGGCAAAATAAATACAAATATAGGAAGGAGTAAATATGACAAAGGGAAATACACCACCAGATACGATACTCCAACTACTAGCTCACCACTCCAGACCGAGATAACCAAGAACTAGACAGAAGCTATAATCGGCGACGCCCAATGTTCAGGAGAACTATTTAAAGGCAGTGGGCATGGCCCAGCTTCCAATCCGATCACCAGGTGAATTAACCCCGGACCAGCTAGATAAAATCTAGCCGACGCCAATGAGCACATAGTGGACAAAAGCGGAATTACCGCTGTCTGTCGGACGACCTGGTCTGAACAGCGTCCTACATGACACATAATAGACAGGTCATGTGACTGAAAGCTGCCGTATTTCCTATATGGTATATATGGTACATTTGTTGCTCTTGTAGTTTGTCTGCTTATTAATCACATTTTTATTTTTGAAGGATAATACCAGACTTGTGTGTGTTTTAGGGCGACTTTCATGTGTCAATTTGTGTGTGTTGAGTTGCGTGTGGCGACATGCATGTAGCGACTTTTGTGAGATGAGTTTTGTGTGGCGACATGCGTGTAGCAACTTTTTGTGTGTCGAGTTGCATGTGACAGGTTAGTGTAGCAAGTTGTGTGCAGCAAGGTTTGCGCATGGCGAGTTTTGCGCATGGCGAGTTTTATGTGTGGTGCGTTTTGAGTATGTGCAGGTTTTGTGTGAGGCAACTTTCGCATGTGTTGCAACTTTTCTGCATGTGGCAATTTTTCCATGTGTGCAAGTTTTGCGTGTGGCGAGTTTTCCATGAGGTGAGTTTTGCACGTGTGGCGAGTTTTGTGTGAGCCTAGTTTTGCATGTGGCGAGTTTTGCATGTGGCGACTTTTGTGCGTGTTGAGTTTTGAGTGGCGACTTTTGTGTTTCAGCTTTTATGTGGCGAGGTTGGTGTATGTGTGGTGATTGGTGAAATTTGTGCTGAGGGTGGTATATGTGTTCAAGCACGTGGTAGTGTGTGGCGCATTTTGGATGTGTTTTCATATCGCCGTGTGTGGTGAGTATCCCATGTCGGGGCCCCACCTTAGCAACTGTACGGTATAAACTCTTTGGCGCCATCGCTCTCATTCTTTAAGTCGCCCTTGTTCACATCTGGCAGCTGTCAATTTGCCTCCAACACTTTTCCTTTCACTTTTTCCCCATTATGTAGATAGGGGTAAAATTGTTTGGTGAATTGGAACGCGCGGGGTTAAAATTTCGCCTCACAACATAGCCTATGACGCTCTCGGGGTCCAGACGTGTGACTGTGCAAAATGTTGAGGCTGTAGCTGCGACGGTGCAGATGTCAATCCTGGACATACACACATACATACACACACACACACACATACATACACACACACACACACCCACACACACACACACACACACTCACACACACACACACACACTTAATATATTAGATTGTAAAACTAAATGTCAGCAAGCAACATCTCCATTTCCTTATACTTCTAATTATAGCAATGGTTTCTGCACAATCATTTTTGATCACCAATAGAAAATAGTGTCAGAATAATAACTAATCAATATCAATCAATAATAACTACTTAATATGATAGAAGAAAGTTCTGGAATTAAAAATCTGAGAACTATCGTATTTTCCAAGATGATTTGTGATTATCTGGCACAGGATCCATTATAACGTATCACATGAGCTACCGTCAGTATGTAGGGTGTCAAAGTAATGAGCCATTTGCTCAGGCTGTTATTCCCAGTCCAGCAATCATTAGTTGAAACCTCTTCTCAGCCATGTTTTTAATATAGTTTTTAACTGCTAGTGTGACAATTCAGGAGCTGTCAATGACACCCAGCAGACAGGTTTTCTACCATGATATGTTGGTAACATCAGACAGAAAAATGTTTATATACTGATTAGCTAATGACACAGTATAGGCAGATTTCTTATCTTGATGATAATAACTTCTTCCTACAATGGTCAGTTTTTGTTTTTGCACTTTAGTTTTCTTCTCTTCTGTGACAACACTGAATTTAATCTTAATTAAGCCAGACATATATTTTCAATGAGGAGACATAGGCTATTGTCTGAACGTTGACTATTGAATTTATATGTTTTTATTTGGTGGATCAAGAAACATAGACTGTTGTTATATGAGTCTGAACATTGACTCTTGAAATTGATGTTTGTGAATTGTTGCATGGCTGCTGTTTATCTCTTATATCAGCTCCTACAGGTTAGAATGGTTATTGCAGGCTGTAGGCTTTCCTGAAGAGATGGGTTTACAGGTTCTGCCTGAAGGAACCGAGGGTGGTGGATAAAATCGGATGTGTTGAGTTAGAGTTAGAGTTTTAGTTAGAGTTAATCTCATTCCACCTCCCTGTGGATTATGATCTGAACCATAGATGTGGGTATAAAAAGGGATTTCTAGCCTTCTGCAAAAAAGAGAAACTCTACAAAACAACATCCAGGACAACATGGCTCCATCAGAAGAGACCCAACAGAACAACAGCCAAGACACCATGGCACAATTAAGGGGAACACATATTTGACATTCTACAGGATGCCACTTTAAGGGGCCTCGGACCTAGCTGGAGGAATACAGATCTGCTCTATTGACCATCACAGAACCCATGGAAACGTTTGGGGAAGCCAGGTTGGGACCCTTCGGTCACCTGGCCCTATGGATACGTTTGGGGAAGCGAGGTTGGGATCCTCCATTTACCTAGCCCCATGGATACATTTGGGGAAGCCAGGTTGGGACCCTCTGGTCACCAGGCCCCATGGAGACTTTTGGAAAAGCTAGATTACAATCCTACGGTCATCTAGCCACATGCCTCAATGGACTAAGCTTGTCATTACCTTCTCTCTGTGGGTGCCCACCAAAATCAGGGTGCCACTTGTGGGGGTAGTTGGCCCCGAAGTCACAGCTGCTCTAATCCTGGAGAATCAGCAGAAGAGTGAGACTCTGTAATTTTGCACAATCTTGGGTATTTTGCTTTGACTGTTCTATATGTTACTGTCTGTTGGTGGTTCAGGAAAGTATTGCCACACTGTTTTACTCTCACCCTGTATTGTCTGAATAGTATTATACTCACGGGAAAGGAGAGCATGTGTTCAGTGGGATAAGCCCTGGTCCATGCGTTCTCGGGTCAGTGGACGATAGCACCCACTGACCCTTGTGTCTTCACATCTTTTTTCAAAATTCATTTACTTTTGAAATGGGAGTGGTTTCTTTTTTTTGCTGCAGGAAGAGTAGAAGTTTTGAATCACATCAATCATTTTACCAAACTGAAACTGTACTGAAAAAATTGGAACAAAATTCCAAGTGCTTTGAAATGGTAGAGAAGCACTATTCAGCCATTGTGAGAGCAGGATTTCTTTATCTATCTTGACTCCATTTTGGTAATTCTACATGCATCTCCTCTTTTGTGAAATGGCGTCTGAGCCAGTATGTGTGTTTTGAGATAAGGAGTCACAGGAATGTCTTTGTCTAAGGGGGCTTAGAGATAAGACATGGGAAAGTGAAAGTAAAGGTACCGTCACACTAAGCGACGCTGCAGCGATAGCGACAACGATGCCGATCGTTGCAGCGTCGCTGTTTGATCGCTGGAGAGCTGTCACACAGACCGCTCTCCAGCGACCAACGATGCCGAGGTCCCCGGGTAACCAGGGTAAGCATCGGGTTACTAAGCGCAGGGCCGCGCTTAGTAACCCGATGTTTACCCTGGTTACCAGAGTAAAATGTAAAAAAAACAAACAGTACATACTTACATGCGTCCCCCGGCGTCCGCTTCCTGCAATGACTGAGCGCCGGCAGTAGCAGGGCACAGCGGTGACGTCACCGCTGTGCTGTGGTTTCACTTTCACTTTGCGGCGCTCAGTCAGTGTGGGAAGCGGACGCCGGGGGACGCATGTGAGTATGTACTGTTTGTTTTTTTTACATTTTACGCTGGTAACCAGGGTAAACATCGGGTTACTAAGCGCGGCCCTGCGCTTAGTAACCCGATGTTTACCCTGGTTACCAGTGTAAAATATCGCTGGTATCGTTGCTTTTGCTGTCAAACACAACGATACACGACGATCGGACGACCAAATAAAGTTCTGGACTTTATTCAGCGACCAGCGACATCACAGCAGGATCCTGATCGCTGCTGCGTGTCAAACTAAACGATATCGCTAGCCAGGACGCTGCAACGTCACGGATCGCTAGCGATATCGTTTAGTGTGACGGTACCTTAAGAGGTAGAATCACACCTATAGTCTTCAGATGGGTGTAGACATAATTAACTTTAGCCAATGAGATGTATGTATGCTAATGCCTCTAATGCCAGCACATATGTAAAGATAACCTGTGCCAATTATATTGTTACAATGTGTGTCCAGTAAATGCCAATATAAACAGTGACCGATGATATAATAAATAGTGTTGAGCGATACCTTCCGATATCGGAAAGTATCGGTATCGGAAAGTATCGGCCGATACCGGCAAAATATCGGATCTCGCCGATACCGATACCCGATACCAATACAAGTCAATGAGACGAAAATATCGGAATTAAAATAAACCCTTTCTTTCCTTGTAGGTTCATTCTACATGAAGGAAAACAAATAAGAATAATGTAGGATGTATTGGGGGAGGTGGCGGAGACATTCAAGGCATAGAGGTTTAGCCCAATCAAATAGAATAGCAGGAATTTTAATTTTTTTTTAAGACGTTCGGAGTTACAAAGATATTGACTATGTTAAGATTTTTTTTTATTTTGTCAGATATTGATGTTTCACTACTTCCACGCCCTTCACCCTCTTTTTTACTTCTCCCACACTTTCTTCTTCATCATCATCAGCATCTTTGACATCAACTTCTTCTTCACCTTATTCATCTTCTTCTTTATCTTCTACCTATTATTTTTTTTTGTTACATTCTTCATATTCTTTTTATTCAACTATTATTCTTCTTCATATTCTACTTCTTCATCATATTCTTATTTGTGACAGGCATTCCCGTAGTTGTTATCTATAAAAGTTTGAAGATTACACCTTCCGTTCTGCCTGTCACAAAAGAGTTAGGCCATGTGCACACGTTCAGGATTTTTAGCGTTTTTTCGCTATAAAAACGTGATAAAAACGCGAAAAAAACGCTAACATATGCCTCCTATTATTTACAAGGTATTCCGCATTTTTTGTGCAAATGTTGCGATTTTTTCCGCGAAAAAATCGCATAGCGGAAAAAAAAGCAACATGTTCATTAAAAATGCGGAATTGCAGGGATTCCGCACACCTAGGAGTCCATTGATCTGCTTACTTCCCGCACGGGGCTGTGCACACCATGCGGGAAGTAAGCAGATTATGTGCGGTTGGTACCAAGGGTGGAGGAGAGGAGACTCTCCTCCACGCACTGGGCACCATATAACTGGTCAAAAAATAAGAAATAAAATAAAAAATAGTCCTATACTCACCCTCGATGTCCCGCGCAGTGTTCCCGCCTCACCGCTGCACGCTGCCGTTCGGTTCCTGTAGCTGGTGTGCGGCGAAGGACCTTGCCGATGACGTCACTGTCCTGTGATTGGTCGTGAGCGGTCATGTGACCGCTCACGTGACCGTGACGTCACGGAAGGCCCTGTGCGCACAGACCAGCTATAGGAAGACGAACGGACGCCGCTTATGAGATGTCTGGGTGAGTATAAGCATTTTTTTTATTTTTTTTATTATTTTTAAACATTCTCTCTTTTACTATAGATGCTGCATAAGCTGCATCTATAGTAAAAAGTTGGTCACACTTGTCAAACAGTATGTTTGACAAGTGTGACCAACTTGTCAGTCAGTTTTCCAAGCGATGCTACAGATCGCTTGGAAAACTTTAGCATTCTGCAAGCTAATTACGCTTGCAGAATGCTAAAAAAACACGAAAAAAACGGAAAAAAACGCAAAAAAAAAAATGCGGATTTCTTGCAGAAAATTTCCGGTTTTCTTCAGGAAATTTCTGCAAGAAATCCGCAACATGTGCACATGGCCTTACATTTGTCAGCGTTCAGTTTGGCCTGCAGCATCAGGCTTTATCCAGGGGCACCACGAGGAGGAACGGACTCACCTCCATACACTGCTTAGGCTTCTTCTGCTTATAATTTGGATAATATCTTTTGCTCTGATATTTAGTGTTATGCTTAATGTTCTTTTGCTCTTTGTTCTGCAGCCTCTTGTTCTTCTGCTTCTCGGTCTTCCATGTCGTCGTCTCCAGGGTCATCGTCTCCGGGGTCATCATCATCTCAGTGGTTGTCGTCTCTGGTGTGGTCTTCCTCGTCATCGTCTTTAGGGTCTTGAACTTGGAAATGTAGCAGAAGGTACAAGAAGGCTGAGAAAATGCCGAGAAACAGCTGATGGAACTGGAACTCGGATGGCTACCCGAAGGTCCAAGAGCCAATGGAACTACCGAGGACCAGCTGACGTTACTGGAACCCGGTTACTAAGCAGGAGGTACCCGTGCCTGAAAGCACTACCAAGGACCACCTGACGTTGGTGGAACTCGGATACCCAGAAGGAGGCACCTAAGCCAAAGGCTCTGCCCGGAACCAGCTGACGGTACTGGAACCAGGATGGGGAGCAGAAGGTACAAGAGCAAAAGACACTGCCAAGAACCAGCTGACGGTACTGGAACCCAGATGGGTAGCCGAAGGTCCAAGAGCCAATGGAACTACCGAGGACCAGCTGACGTTACTGGAACCCGGTTACTAAGCAGGAGGTACCCATGCCTGAAAGCACTACCAAGGACCACCTGACGTTGGTGGAACTCGGATACCCAGAAGGAGGCACCTAAGCCAAAGGCTCTGCCCGGAACCAGCTGACGGTACTGGAACCAGGATGGGGAGCAGAAGGTACAAGAGCAAAAGATACTGCCGAGAACCAGCTGATGGTACTTAAACCCGGATGGGTAGCCGAAGGTCCAAGAGGCAATGGAACTACCAAGGACCAGCTGACGTTACTGGAACCCAGTTACTAAGCAGGAGGTACCCGTGCCTGAAAGCAGTACCAAGGACCACCTGACGTTGGTGGTACTCGGATACCCAGAAGGAGGCACCTAAGCCAAAGGCTCTACCCGGAACCAGCTGACGGTACTGGAACCAGGATGGGGACCTATTCAAGCTTGTCTTCCTAGAGCCCCAACTAGTGGTGTTGGAGCAAAGGGTCAACAGGGGGAGCAGAGTGTAGGCCGAAGCCTGCACTGGAGGCATTTGGAGGTCTGTTGTGTCTGCATGGCGTTTGCAGGACACGATGCCGGCTACAAAGCAGGGGAATAGCTGGCATTGCTGAACCCCACTGACACATTGGCGGGTGTTTTTCTCTGTGCAGCCAGCACTTCCGAGCACCAACTGGCAGTGTTAGAGCCCAGGGTTAGCAGGAGGAGCAGAGGAGCAGAGTGTAGGCCGAAGCCTGCACTGGAGGCAGCTTTGTGTCTGCGTGGTGTTTGCAGGACACGTTGCCGGCTACACAGCAGGGGAACAGCTGGCGTTACTGAACCCCACTGACACATTGACGGGTGTTTTTCTCTGTGCAGCCAGCACTTCCGGGCACCAACTGGCGGTGTTAGAGCCCAGGGTCAGTAGGAGCAGAGGGAGCAGTGTGTAGGCCGAAGCCTGCACTGGAGGCAGTTTTAGGTCTGTTGTGTCTGCGTGGCATTTGCAGGACACGTTGCCGGCTACACAGCAGGGGAACAGCTGGCGTTGCTGAACCCCACTGACACATTGGCGGGTGTTTTTCTCTGTGCAGCCAGCACTTCCGGGCGCCAACTGGCGTTGTTAGAGCCCAGGGTCAGCAGGAGGAGCAGAGGGAGCAGAGTGTAGGCCGAAGCCTAATTGAACCAATTTTAAAGGTAACCTTTAGCCCCCCTCAGGTGTTACAAACTAGAAGAGCCACACCTTGGGCAGCAGTAGTGTTGCACAAGTCAAAGGTTGCTCTATTAATTTTGTTCCTTGCACACTCTGAATGAAACATGTATAACATTTAGCCCCTTATACAGTCAAACTGTGTTGGAGGCGTGACTTTCCTTCGTAATGAGACGCAGCACAGCTGTCAAAAATCCCAACTTGGTGCTGGGCGCAGCCTCCTGAGCATCGTTATTTGCTGTACAGGAGTCTGCGCTGTCGTGTTATCCCTTGGCCATGCGCTGTTAGCGCTGCCCGTCTTCTGACATCATTTCATGTCGGCCGGTGCGGTTCACGATGCCCATGAATCCCAGCCACGCAGTGTCTTCTCATTAATTCACACTGCGGGGCTGGGATTCATGGCCTTGTGCAGTCAATATGTTCGCCTCTCACTCATGTCCTTACACCTGCTTCAGACTGTGCGGCGTCAGCTGATCCCTTATCGCATGCCACGGCCATGAAGCCGTAAAGTCTGAAGAAGGCGGAAGGAGATGAGTGACAGGCGAAGATATGCACTGCTCATGCCCATCAATCACACTCTCGCAGTCAAAATAAATAAGACACCGAGGGGCACTGTGTCAGCCAGGGCGGCCGCAGAGGCGCAGACAGCCAACCAATGATGTCAGAAGACGGGCAGCGCTACCAAGGGGGTTGCAGCATGTCATTACAAAGGAAAGTCACATCTCGGGCAGCGCTGCTGCACTGGCACAGCCAGCCTGACACCAAATGATGTCAGAAGACGGGCAGCGCTAAGTGCGCCTGGCCAAGGGATAACATAACAGCGCAGGCTCCGGGACAGAATCAAACAAAGCTGAGGAGGCGGCGCAAGGCACCAAAGGGGTAGGAATTACGGCTGTGTTGCGTCACATTACAAAGGAAAGTCCCACCTCCGGGACGGTTAAACGGTGTGAGGAGACACATTTCATAAGTGTTAGGTTCAGCGTGTGCAAGGAGCACAAATAAAATAGGCACCTTTTCCTTGTGCAGCATTACTGCTGCACAAGGTGGCTCTTTCGGTAACAAACGCCTGGGAGGGGGAAGGTTCCCTTAAATTTCAGTTGTGCCAGCTTGGCGGTTGCATGACACGTTGCCGGATACACAGCAGGGGAGCAGCAGGCGTTACTGAACCCCACTAACACATTGGCGAGGTGTTTGGCTCTGTGCAAACAGCACTACCGGGCAGCAACCAGCAGTGTTGGAGCCCAGGGACAGCAGGAGGAGCAGAGTGTAGGCTGAAGCCTGCACTGGAGGCATGTAAATGTCTGTTAGTGTGCCAGCGTGGCGGTCGCATGACACGTTGCCGGATACACAGCAGGGGAGCAGCAGGCGTTACTGAACCCCACTAACACATTGGAGAGGTGTTTGGCTCTGTGCAAACAGCACTTCCGGGCAGCAACCAGCGGTGTTGGAGCCCAGGGACAGCAGGAGGAGCAGAGTGTAGGCCGAAGCCTCCACTGGAGGCATGTAAATGTCTTTTAGTGTGCCAGCGTGGCGGTCGCATGACTCATTGCCGGATACACAGCAGGGGAGCAGCAGGCGTTACTGAACCCCACTAACACATTGGCGAGGTGTTTGGCTCTGTGCAAACAGCACTTCCGGGCAGCAACCAGCAGTGTTGGAGCCCAGGGACAGCAGGAGGAGCAGAGTGTAGGCCGAAGCCTGCACTGGAGGCATGTAAATGTCTCTTAGTGTGCCTGCGTGGCGGTCGCATGACACGTTGCCGGATACACACCAGGGGAGCAGCTGACGTTACTGAACCCCAATAACAGAGGAGCGACTTTTGACTGTGCGGACAGCACTTCCAGGCACCAACTAGCGGTGTTAGAGCCCAGGGACAGCAGGAGGAGCAGATTGGAGGTATTGCCGCACACACAGCTGGGGAACAGCTGACGTTACTGAACCCCAATAACAGAGGAGCGACTGTTGACTGTGCGGACAGCACTTCCAGGCACCAACTAGTGGTGTTAGAGCCCAGGGACAGCAGGAGGAGCAGATTGGAGGTATTGTTGCACACACAGCTGGGGAACAGCTGACGTTACTGAACCCCAATAACAGAGGAGCGACTGTTGACTGTGCGGACAGCACTTCCAGGCACCAACTAGCGGTGTTAGAGCCTAGGGACAGCAGGAGGAGCAGATTGGAGGTATTGCCGCACACACAGCTGGGGAACAGCTGACGTTACTGAACCCCAATAACAGAGGAGCGACTGTTGACTGTGCGGACAGCACTTCCAGGCACCAACTAGCGGTGTTAGAGCCCAGGGACAGC
Organism: Ranitomeya variabilis; assembly: GCF_051348905.1. Lineage (NCBI taxonomy): Eukaryota > Metazoa > Chordata > Amphibia > Anura > Dendrobatidae > Ranitomeya > Ranitomeya variabilis. Next base: position 637,052,288 of record NC_135232.1, read on the forward strand.
AGGAGGAGCAGATTGGAGGTATTGTCGCACACACAGCTGGGGAACAGCTGACGTTACTGAACCCCAATAACAGAGGAGCGACTGTTGACTGTGAGGACAGCACTTCCAGGCACCAACTAGCGGTGTTAGAGCCCAGGGACAGCAGGAGGAGCAGATTGGAGGTCTTGCCGCACACACAGCTGGGGAACAGCTGACGTTACTGAACCCCAATAACAGAGGAGCGACTGTTGACTGTGAGGACAGCACTTCCAGGCACCAACTGGCGGTGTTGGAGCCCAGGGACAGCAGGAGGAGCAGATTTGTTTTGCCAGATACACAGCTGGGAATCAGCTGACGTTACTGAAACCCAATAACACAGCAGCAAGTGTTAACTGTGCAGCCAGCACTTCCAGGCACCAACTAGTGGTGTTAGAGCCCAGGGACAGCAGGAGGAGCAGAGGAACACAGTGTAGGCCGAAGCCTGATTGGAGCAAGTCGAAAGGGAACCTTTAATCCCCCCCAAGGCGTTTGTAGCTGAAAGAGCCAGCTTGTGTAGCACAAACGATGCAAAAGGAAAAGGTGGCTCTTTTCATTATGCTCCTTGCAAACACAGAACTAAACACATAAAATGTGTCCCCTGATACCGTGAGACTGTCCCGGAGGTGGGACTTTCCTTTGTAATGTGACGCAGCACAGCCGTCATTCCTACCCCCTTGGTGCCGTGCGCCGCCTCCTCAGTGTTGTTTGATTCTGTCCCGGAGCCTGCGCTGTTATGTTATCCCTTGGCCAGGCGCACTTAGCGCTGCCCGTCTTCTGACATCATTTGGTGTCAGGCTGACTGTGCCAGTGCGGCAGCGCTGCCCGAGATCCCGCCTCGCAGTGTGGTCTAATGTAATCCCACTGTGGGCCTGGGATCCATGGGCATGCGCAGTGTTGTGAATACTGCTTTTGGGTTCCCTCCCTTGGTAATAGGTGGTAATGCAGTTGTCCCTGGGTTGCAGTCCTGGTCAGGTGTGTCTGCTGATTGCAGTTCTGAGGTATTTAGGTGTGCAGGATTCATTAGTCCTTGCCAGTTGTCAATTGTTGTTGGGAGGTGTAGGACCTCTGCCTGGTTCCTCCTGCCTTTCTGCCAAATCAGCAAAGATAAGTGTCTGGGTTTTTTTTCCTGTGGCACACATGCCGTGTGCTTCACAATTCAGTGCTATTCTTTGTGTTTTCTTGTCCAGCTTAGATTGTGTCAGTATTTTCTCAGTCTTGTTGGATTCTCTGGAGTGGCAGATATACATTCCATGTCTTTAGTTAGATTGTGGAACTTTTTGTATTATCTGTTGTGGATATTTTTGGAAGGGTTTTAATACTGACCGCCTAGTAATCTGTCCTATCCTTTCCTATTTAGCTAGAGTGGCCTCTTTTGCTAAATCCTGTTTTCTACCTGCGTGTGTCTATTCTTCTCCTACTCACAGTCATTATTCGTGGGGGGCTGCCTATCCTTTGGGGGTCTGCTCTGAGGCAAGATAGCATTCCTATTTCCATCTATAGGGGTATTTAGTCCTCCGGCTGTGTCGAGGTGTCTAGGGTTTGTTAGGCACACCCCACGGCTACTTCTAGTTGCGGTGTTAGTTCAGGATTTGCGGTCAGTACAGGTTCCACCGACTCCAGAGAAAGTTTTCATGCGGCTCCAAGGTCACCATATCATAACAGTACAACTGGCCCATAATGAGTTAAATGCATCTCAGAAGAAGGGAAGAAAGTGTTGAGCCATTTTTTTTTCTGCAGTCTGTTCTGTCTTTTCTTCCCTCTTTATTTATGGGTGGCTGAGGAGTCTTGTGCCAGCATGGATGTTCAGGAATTAGCTTCTCATGTAGACCAGCTTGCTGCTAGGGTACAGTTTATTTCTGATTATATTGTTCAGACTCCTGCTTTAGAGCCGAAGATTCCTACCCCTGATTTGTTTTTTGGTGATAGGTCCAAATTTTGGGGTTTTAAAAACAATTGTAAACTGTTTTTTGCTCTGAGACCGCGATCCTCCGGTGATTCCATTCAGCAGGTTAAAATTGTCATCTCCCTGCTGCGTGGCGATCCACAGGATTGGGCATTTTCCCTGGAATCTGGGAATCCGGCCTTGCTTAATGTAGATTCCTTTTTTCAGGCTTTAGGATTATTATATGATGAACCTAATTCTGTGGATCAAGTGGAGAAAACCTTGTTGGCCCTGTCTCAGGGTCAAGAGGCGGCAGAATTGTATTGTCAGAAATTTAGAAAATGGTCTGTGTTGACTAAATGGAATGATGATGCTTTGGCGGCAATTTTCAGAAAGGGTCTTTCTGAATCCGTTAAAGATGTTATGGTGGGGTTTCCCACGCCTTCCGGTCTGAGTGATTCTATGTCTATGGCCATTCAGATTGATCGGCGCTTGCGAGTGCGTCAAACTGTGCGCGCTGTGGCGTCGCCCTTAGAGCAAAGTCCTGAGCCAATGCAGTGTGATAGGATTTTGTCTAGAACGGAACGACAAGGATTTAGACGTCAGAATAGGTTGTGTTATTATTGTGGCGACGCTTCTCATGTCATTTCAGTCTGCCATAAGCGGACAAAAAGGATCGCTAGTTCATTTACTATCAGTACTCTACAACCTAAATTTCTGTTATCGGTGTCCTTGATCTGCTCATTGTCATCATTTTCTGTCATGGCGTTTGTGAATTCAGGCGCCGCCTTGAACTTAATGGATTTTGAGTTTGCCAGGTGTTGTGGTTTTCCCTTGCAGCCTTTGCAGAACCCTATTCCTTTAAAGGGGATTGATGCTACACCTTTGGCTAAAAATAAGCCCCAGTTTTGGACACAGGTGACCATGCACATGGCGCCAGCTCGTCAGGAAGATTGTCGATTTCTGGTGTTGCATAATTTGCATGATGTTATCGTGCTAGGTTTCCCGTGGTTGCAGGTACATAATCCTGTGTTGGATTGGAAATCTATGTCTGTGACTAGTTGGGGTTGTCAGGGGGTTCATAATGATGTTCCTTTGATGTCAATCTCCTCTTCTTCCTCTTCTGAAATTCCAGAGTTTTTGTCTGATTTTCAGGATGTATTCGATGAGCCCAAGTCCAGTTCCCTTCCACCGCACAGGGACTGTGATTGTGCGATTGACTTGATTCCAGGCAGTAAGTTTCCTAAAGGCCGACTTTTCAACCTGTCTGTGCCTGAACATACCGCCATGCGGAGTTATGTTAAGGAGTCTTTGGAGAAAGGGCATATTCGGCCATCTTCTTCACCATTGGGAGCAGGTTTTTTTTTTGTTGCTAAGAAGGATGGCTCCTTGAGACCTTGTATTGATTATCGCCTCTTGAATAAGATCACGGTCAAGTTTCAATACCCTTTACGTTTGCTTTCCGATTTGTTTGCTAGGATTAAGGGGGCTAGTTGGTTTACGAAGATTGACCTTCGGGGGGCATATAATCTTGTCCGTATTAAGCAGGGTGATGAATGGAAAACTGCGTTTAATACGCCCGAAGGCCATTTTGAATACCTTGTGATGCCATTCGGGCTCACTAACGCTCCATCTGTTTTTCAATCCTTCATGCATGATATCTTCCGGACTTATATTGATACATTTTTGATTGTATATTTGGACGATATTTTGATTTTTTCCGATGATTGGAAGTCTCATGTGGAACAGGTCAGGATGGTATTTCAGATCCTTCATGACAATGCTTTGTTTGTGAAGGGGTCTAACTGTCTCTTTGGGGTGCAGAAGGTTTCTTTTTTGGGCTTTATTTTTTCTCCCTCATCTATGGAGATGGATCCGGTTAAGGTTCAGGCCATTCATGATTGGATTCAAGCCACATCCGTGAAGAGCCTTCAGAAATTTTTGGGTTTTGCAAATTTTTATCGCCGGTTCATTGCTAACTTCTCCAGCGTGGTTAAACCCTTGACTGATTTGATGAAAAAAGGCGCTGATGTGGCGAATTGGTCCTCTGCGGCTGTCTCTGCCTTTCAGGAGCTTAAACGCCGATTTACTTCTGCTCCGGTGTTGCGCCAACCAGATGTTTCTCTTCCGTTTCAGGTTGAGATTGATGCTTCTGAGATTGGGGCAGGGGCCGATTTGTCTCAGAGGGATTCTGTTGGTTCTTTGATGAAACCGTGTGCCTTCTTCTCCCGCAAGTTTTTGCCTGGTGAATGCAATTATGATGTTGGCAATCGGGAGTTGTTGGCTATGAAGTGGGCGTTTGAGAAGTGGCGAAATTGGCTTGAGGGAGCTAAGCACCGTATTGTGGTCCTGACCGATCATAAGAATTTGATTTACCTCGAGTCTGCCAAACGGCTGAGTCCTAGACAGGCTCGATGGTCCTTGTTTTTTTTCCCATTTTGATTTCGTGGTTTCGTATCTTCCGGGTTCTAAGAATATTAAGGCTGATGCCCTTTCTAGGAGTTTTTTGCCTGATTCTCCTGAGGTCCTTGAACCGGTCGGCATTCTGAAAGAAGGGGTGGTCCTTTCTGCCATTTCCCCTGATTTACGGCGGGTTCGTCAGGAATTTCAGGCTGATAGACCTGATCGCTGTCCTGTGGGGAAATTGTTTGTTCCTGACAGATGGACTAGTAGAGTGATTTCTGAGGTTCACTGTTCTGTGTTGGCTGGTCATCCTGGTATTTTTTGGTACCAGAGATTTGGTTGGTAGGTCCTGTGGGCTTCGTTGTCACGTGATGTGCATTCTTTTGTGCAGTCCTGTGGACTTTTGCCATTGCCGGTCCCTGAGAGGCCCTGGACGCATATTTCTATGGATTTTATTTCTGATCTTCCGGTTTCCCAGAGGATGTCGGTTATCTGGGTTGTTTGTGACCGGTTTTCTAAGATGGTTCATTTGGTGCCTTTGCCTAAATTGCCTTCCTCTTCAGAGTTGGTTCCGTTGTTTTTTCAGCATGTGGTTCGTTTGCATGGTATTCCGGAGAATATTGTGTCCGACAGAGGTTCCCAGTTTGTTTCTAGGTTTTGGCGGGCCTTTTGTGCTAGGCTGGGCATTGATTTGTCTTTTTCTTCTGCATTTCATCCTCAGACAAATGGACAGACCGAGCGAACTAATCAGACTTTGGAGACTTATTTGAGATGCTTTGTGTCTGCCGATCAGGATGATTGGGTGGCCTTTTTGCCATTGGCCAAGTTTGCCCTTAATAATCGGGCTAGCTCGGCTACTTTGGTTTCGCCTTTTTTTTGTAATTTTGGTTTTCATCCTCGTTTTTCTTCTGGGCAGGTTGAGCCTTCTGACTGTCCTGGTGTGGATTCTGTGGTTGACAGGTTGCAGCAGATTTGGGCTCATGTGGTGGACAATTTGGTGTTGTCTCAGGAGGAGGCTCAACGTGTTGCTAACCATCATCGGTGTGTTGGTTCCCGGCTTCGGGTTGGGGATTTGGTTTGGTTGTCTTCCCGTCATGTTCCTATGAAGGTCTCTTCCCCTAAGTTTAAGCCTTGGTTTATTGGTCCTTATAGGATTTCTGAGATTATTAATCCAGTGTCTTTTCGATTGGCGCTTCCGGCCTCTTTTGCTATCCATAATGTCTTCCATAGATCTTTATTGCGGAAATATGTGGTGCCCGTTGTTCCCTCTGTTGATCCTCCGGCCCCTGTTTAGGTTGATGGGGAGTTGGAGTATGTGGTTGAGAAGATTTTGGATTCTCGTTTTTCGAGGCGGAGGCTTCAGTACCTTGTCAAATGGAAGGGTTATGGCCAGGAGGATAATTCTTGGGTTTTTGCTTCTGATGTCCATGCTGCTGATCTGGTCCGTGCCTTTCATCTGGCTCATCCTGATCAGCCTGGGGGCGCTGGTGAGGGTTCGGTGACCCCTCCTCAAGGGGAGGGTACTGTTGTGAAAACTGCTTTTCGGTTCCCTCCGGTGGTAGTAGGTGGTAATGCAGTTGTCCCTGGGTTGCAGTCCTGGTCAGGTGTGTCTGCTGATTGCAGTTCTGACTGGGGTATTTAGGTGTGCAGGATTCATTAGTCCTTGCCAGTTGTCAATTGTTGTTGGGAGGTGTAGGACCTCTGCCTGGTTCCTCCTGCCTTTCTGCCAAATCAGCAAAGATAAGTGTCTGTTTTTTTTCCTGTGGCACACATGCTGTGTGCTTCACAATTCAGTGCTATTCTTTGTGTTTTCTTGTCCAGCTTAGATTGTGTCAGTATTTTCTCAGTCTTGTTGGATTCTCTGGAGTGGCAGATATACATTCCATGTCTTTAGTTAGATTGTGGAACTTTTTGTATTATCTGTTGTGGATATTTTTGGAAGGGTTTTAATACTGAACGCCTAGTAATCTGTCCTAGCTGTTAGTCAGTATATCCAAGAAAATGCACATAACTCCATGTGGAAAATAACACAAATATTGCACAAAAGACCTGTATGTACCATAACTAAAGTGATGAGGCTAAATAAGCCATATGGACCTGTCCGTGAGCAATATAAAAACAGCCATTGCCTAACTTTAACCGCTACAATGCCTAAAAAATCAAGTGTTTACCCAAAAGATAGAAGGAAGCCAGGAGTCCACCACACCCAACGTGTACCAACGTGTTAGTAATTGTCAGACATGGACAGAGTACACCTCCTTGTGTAGCCCCTTTATTATGATGAAATAGACATTAGGGACCCCTATTACCGTCTTATTTCAATAAGAAAACAATTCTGGACATGATCAAATGCACCTCCTGCAACCCAGCGCGCGTTTTGCGTAGGCTTTCTTGGGGGTTGCAGGAGCTGCGCACTCTGACACATTCAACATGGGTAACTACTTGATATATTTACAGTTGTGGCCAAAAGTATTGACACCCCTGCAATTCTGTCAGATAATACTCAGTTTCTTCCTTAAAATGATTGCAATCACAAATTCTTTGGTATTATTATGTTCATTTTATTTGTCTTAAATGAAAAAACACAAAGGAGATTGAAGCAAAAAGCAAAACATTGATCATTTCACACAAAACTCCAAAAATGGGCCAGACAAAAGTATTGGCACCCTCAGCCTAATACTTGGTTGCACAACCTTTAGCCAAAATAACTGCGACCAACCGCTTCCGGTAACCACCAATGAGTTTCATACAATGCTCTGCTGGAATTTTAGACCATTCTTCTTTGGCAAACTGCTCCAGGTCCCTGATATTTGAAGGGTGCCTTCTCCAAGCTGCCATTTTTAGATCTTTCCACAGGTGTTCTATGGGATTCAGGTCTGGACTCATTGCTGGCCACCGTAGAAGTCTCCAGTGCTTTCTCTCAAACCATTTTCTAGTGCTTTTTGAAGTGTGTTTTGGGTCATTATCCTGCTGGAAGACCCATGACCTCTGAGGGAGACCCAGCTTTCTCACACTGGGCCCTACATTATGCTGCAAAATTTGTTGGTAGTCTTCAGACTTCATAATGCCATGCACACGGGCAAGCAGTCCAGTGCCAGAGGCAGCAAAGCCTCCTGTAAACTCTATGTTGATGCCTTTGCCCAAAAAGCTATACTTTTGCCTCATCTGACCAGAGAACATTCTTCCAAAATGTTTTAGGCTTTTTCAGGTAAGTTTTGGCAAACTTCAGCCTGGCTTTTTTATGTATCGGGGTAAGAAGTGGGGTCTTCCTGGGTCTCCTACCATACAGTCCCTTTTCATTCAGACGCCGACGGATAGTACGAGTTGACACTGTTGTACCCTCGGACTGCAGGGCAGCTTGAACTTGTTTGGATGTTAGTCGAGGTTCTTTATCCAACAGCTGCACAATCTTGCGTTGAAATCTCTTGTCAATTTTTCTTTTCCGTCCACATCTAAGTAGGTTAGCCACAGTGTCATGGGCTTTAAACTTCTTGATGACACTGCGCATGGTAGACACAGGAACATTCAGGTCTTTGGAGATGGACTTGTAGCCTTGAGATTGCTCATGCTTCCTCACAATTTGGTTTCTCAAGTCCTCAGACAGTTCTTTGGTCTTCTTTCTTTTCTCCATGCTCAATGTGGTATACACAAGGACACAGGACAGAGGTTGAGTCAACTTCAATCCATGTCACCTGCTGCAAGTGTGATTTAGTTATTGCCAACACCTGTTAGATGCCACAGGTAAGCTACAGGTGCTGTTAATTACACAAATTAGAGAAGCATCACATGATTTTTCGAACAGTGCCAATACTTTTGTCCACCCCTTTTTTTATGTTTGGTGTGGAATTATATCCAATTTGGCTTTAGGACAATTATTTTCGTGTTTTTTTCATTTAAGACAAATTAAATGAAGATAATAATAACAAAGAATTTGTGTTTGCAATCATTTTCAGGAAGAAACTGAGTATTATCTGACAGAATTGCAGGGGTGTCAATACATTTGGCCACAACTGTAAATGTTTTATTTCCCTGACCTTTTAGGAACACTGTTTCTACTATGTTATAGGTTGGACCTTCTCCCTAGTTTTAAAGGGAACTTGTTACCCCCCAGGGCATTTTTAAGTTAAAGAGCCACCTTCAGCAGCACTAATGCTCCATTCTGTGAAGGTGGCTCTTATGTTTCTGATACGTAGTAACGCTGAAATATTGACTTTTATAAATTGCACCCCATACCTGTATTCAGGGCCGTATTTAGAGTTTCTGCTGCCCTAGGCACTTTTAGTGCTGCCTCCCCCTTTGGTGAGTATGACATTATCGGCAGTGACTTTGGCAAGAATCGCTCATGTGAAAGTAGCCTTTTGCAGCAGATCGGCAGTTTTTCTGCATCTGTCACGTAACAGATCACTTACAGCAGCACTGCGTTTGACCTCATTCATTCCCTATGGGATTTGCGGCACTTGCCGTGATCTGGCAAATGCGGTACCATACCCCACAACTTTTGATGAAGGGAAGGAGGTATAAAGTTTGCGGCACGCGTAGTGCGCTGCTGCAAATTTTAGGCCACACCTCTGACCAGACCGATTTCACAACTAGTCACACCCATATCCACATCCCAACCACAGCCATTTAGCACTGCTGATCACACTGTTTCGTATACAATAATTATAAACAAAAAATATGGCCACACAGTGCTCCATACTGTATAATGGCCACACCTGATGCTCAATACTGTATAATGGCCACACATGATGCTCCATAATGTTTAATGACCACACATGATGCTCCATACTGTATAATGGCCACACACAGTTCTCCATACTGTATAATGGCCACACAGTGCTCCATACTGTATAATGGCCACACAGTGCTCCATTCTGTATAACGGCCACACATGATGCTCCATAATGTATAATGGCTACACACAGTTCTCCATACTGTATAATGATCCCACATGATGCTCAATACTGTATAATTGCCACACATGATGCTCCATACTGTATAACGGCCACACATGACGCTCCATACTGTATAACGGCCACACATGATGCTCAATACTGTATAATGGCCACACACAGTTCTCCATACTGTATAATGATTCCACATGATGCTCAATACTGTATAATGGCCACACATGATGCTCCATACTGTATAACGGCCACACATGACGATCCATACTGTATAACAGCCACACATGATGCTCAATACTGTATAATGGCCACAAACAGTTCTCCATACTGTATAATGATCCCACATGATGCTCAATACTGTATAATGGCCACACATGATGCTCCATGCTGCATAATGACCCCCCTCCTGTGTGCATGGCTCATCTCCTGTTATGATCTGGTGACCTTGGAGCCGCATGAAAACTTTCTCTGGAGTCGGTGGAACCTGTACTGACCGCAAATCCTGAACTAACACCGCAACTAGAAGTAGCCGTGGGGTGTGCCTAACAAACCCTAGACACCTCGACACAGCCGGAGGACTAAATACCCCTATAGATGGAAATAGGAATGCTATCTTGCCTCAGAGCAGACCCCCAAAGGATAGGCAGCCCCCCACGAATAATGACTGTGAGTAGGAGAAGAATAGACACACGCAGGTAGAAAACAGGATTTAGCAAAAGAGGCCACTCTAGCTAAATAGGAAAGGATAGGACAGATTACTAGGCGGTCAGTATTAGAACCCTTCCAAAAATATCCACAACAGATAATACAAAAAGTTCCACAATCTAACTAAAGACATGGAATGTATATCTGCCACTCCAGAGAATCCAACAAGACTGAGAAAATACTGACACAATCTAAGCTGGACAAGAAAACACAAAGAATAGCACTGAATTGTGAAGCACACAGCATGTGTGCCACAGGAAAAAAAAACCCAGACACTTATCTTTGCTGATTTGGCAGAAAGGCAGGAGGAACCAGGCAGAGGTCCTACACCTCCCAACAACAATTGACAACTATCAAGGACTAATGAATCCTGCACACCTAAATACCCCAGTCAGAACTGCAATCAGCAGACACACCTGACCAGGACTACAACCCAGAGACAACTGCATTACCACCAACTACCACCGGAGGGAACCCAAAAGCAGAATTAACAACAGTACCCTCCCCTTGAGGAGGGGTCACCGAACCCTCACCAGCGCCCCCAGGCCGATCAGGATGAGCCAGATGAAAGGCACGGACCAGATCAGCAGTATGGACATCAGAAGCAAAAACCCAAGAATTATCCTCCTGGCCATAACCCTTCCATTTGACAAGGTACTGAAGCCTCTGCCTCGAAAAACGAGAATCCAAAATCTTCTCAACCACATACTCCAACTCCCCATCAACCAAAACAGGGGCTGGAGGATCAACAGAGGGAACAACGGGCACCACATATTTCCGCAATAAAGATCTATGGAAGACATTATGGATAGCAAAAGAGGCCGGAAGCGCTAATCGAAAAGACACCGGATTAATAATTTCAGAAATCCTATAAGGACCAATAAACCGAGGCTTAAACTTAGGGGAAGAGACCTTCATAGGAACATGACGGGAAGACAACCAAACCAAATCCCCAACCCGAAGCCGGGAACCAACACACCAAAGACGGTTAGCAAAACGTTGAGCCTCCTCCTGAGACAACACCAAATTGTCCACCACATGAGCCCAAATCTGCTGCAACCTGTCAACCACAGAATCCACACCAGGACAGTCAGAAGGCTCAACCTGCCCAGAAGAAAAACGAGGATGAAAACCAAAATTACAAAAAAAAGGCGAAACCAAAGTAGCCGAGCTAGCCCGATTATTAAGGGCAAACTCGGCCAATGGCAAAAAGGCCACCCAATCATCCTGATCGGCAGACACAAAGCATCTCAAATAAGTCTCCAAAGTCTGATTAGTTCGCTCGGTCTGGCCATTAGTCTGAGGATGAAATGCAGAAGAAAAAGACAAATCAATGCCCAGCCTAGCACAAAAGGCACGCCAAAACCTAGAAACAAACTGGGAACCTCTGTCGGACACAATATTCTCCGGAATACCATGCAAACGAACCACATGCTGAAAAAACAACGGAACCAACTCTGAAGAGGAAGGCAATTTAGGCAAAGGCACCAAATGAACCATCTTAGAAAACCGGTCACACACAACCCAGATAACCGACATCCTCTGGGAAACCGGAAGATCAGAAATAAAATCCATAGAAATATGCGTCCAGGGCCTCTCAGGGACCGGCAATGGCAAAAGTAACCCACTAGCACGGGAACAACAAGGCTTGGCCCGCGCACAAGTCCCACAGGACTGCACAAAAGAACGCACATCACGTGACAATGAAGGCCACCAAAAGGACCTCCTACCAACCAAATCTCTGGTACCAAAAATACCAGGATGACCAGCCAACACAGAACAGTGAACCTCAGAAATCACTCTACTAGTCCATCTGTCAGGAACAAACAATTTCCCCACAGGACAGCGATCAGGTCTATCAGCCTGAAATTCCTGAAGAACCCGCCGTAAATCAGGGGAAATGGCAGAAAGGACCACCCCTTCTTTCAGAATGCCAACCGGTTCAAGGACCTCAGGAGAATCAGGCAAAAAACTCCTAGAAAGGGCATCAGCCTTAATATTCTTAGAACCCGGAAGATACAAAACCACGAAATCAAAACGTGAAAAAAACAAGGACCATCGAGCCTGTCTAGGACTCAGCCGTTTGGCAGACTCGAGGTAAATCAAATTCTTATGATCGGTCAGGACCACAATATGGTGCTTAGCTCCCTCAAGCCAATGTCGCCACTCCTCAAACGCCCACTTCATAGCCAACAACTCCCGATTGCCGACATCATAATTGCGTTCAGCAGGCGAAAACTTGCGGGAGAAGAAGGCACACGGTTTCATCAAAGAACCAACAGAATCCCTCTGAGACAAAACGGCCCCTGCCCCAATCTCAGAAGGATCAATCTCAACCTGAAACGGAAGAGAAACATCTGGTTGGTGCAACATCGGATCAGAAGTAAATCGGCGTTTAAGCTCCTGAAAGGCAGAGACAGCCGCAGAGGACCAATTCGCCACATCAGCGCCTTTTTTCGTCAAATCAGTCAAGGGTTTAACCACGCTGGAGAAGTTAGCAATGAACCGGCGATAAAAATTTGCAAAACCCCAAAATTTCTGAAGGCTCTTCACGGATGTGGCTTGAATCCAATCATGAATGGCCTGAACCTTAACCGGATCCATCTCAATAGATGAGGGAGAAAAAATAAAGCCCAAAAAAGAAACCTTCTGCACCCCAAAGAGACACTTAGACCCCTTCACAAACAAAGCATTGTCATGAAGGATCTGAAATACCATCCTGACCTGTTCCACATGAGACTTCCAATCATCGGAAAAAATCAAAATATCGTCCAAATATACAATCAAAAATTTATCAATATAAGTCCGGAAGATATCATGCATGAAGGATTGAAAAACAGATGGAGCGTTAGTGAGCCCGAATGGCATCACAAGGTATTCAAAATGGCCTTCGGGCGTATTAAACGCAGTTTTCTATTCATCACCGTGCTTAATAACAAACGAACAAGATTATATGCCCCCCGAAGGTCAATCTTCGTAAACCAACTAGCCCCCTTAATCCTAGCAAACAAATCGGAAAGCAAAGGTAAAGGGTATTGAAACTTGACCATGATCTTATTCAAGAGGCGATAATCAATACAAGGTCTCAAGGAGCCATCCTTCTTAGCAACAAAAAAAAAACCTGCTCCCAACGGTGAAGAAGATGGCCGAATATGCCCTTTCTCCAAAGACTCCTTAACCCCTTAAGCCCGTATGACGTACTATACCGTCGAGGTGGGGTGGGCCTTAATTCCCGGTGACGGGATAGTACGTCATACGCGATCGGCCGCGCTCACGAGGGGAGCGCGGCCGATCGCGGCCGGGTGTCGGCTGCATATCGCAGCTGACATCCGGCACTATGTGCCAGGAGCGGTCACGGACCGCCCCCGGCACATTAACCCCCGGCACACCGCGATCAAACATGATCGCGGTGTACCGGCGGTACAGGGAAGCATCGCGCAGGGAGGGGGCTCCCTGTGTGCTTCCCTGAGACGATCGGTACAAGGTGATGTACTCACCTCATACCGAACGTCTTCTCCCTGCAGGCCCCGGATCCAAAATGGCCGAGGGGCTGTATCCGGGTCCTGCAGGGAGCACTTCCGGGTCGGAGCAGGCTGCAGATGAAAGCTGCAGCCTGCTCCGATGAAAGTATGATCGCCGATCTGATAGAGTGCTGTGCACACTATCAGATCTGCGATCTGTGATGTCCCCCCCTGGGACAAAGTAAAAAAGTTAAAAAAAAAATTTCCACATGTGTAAAAAAAAAAAAAAAAAATTCCTAAATAAATAATAATAAAAAAAAAAAATATTATTCCCATAAATACATTTCTTTATCTAAAAAAAACAAACAAAAACAATAAAAGTACACATATTTAGTATCGCCGCGTCCGTAACGACCCAACCTATAAAACTGGCCCACTAGTTAACCCCTTCAGTAAACACCGTAAGAAAAAAAAAAAAAAAAGAGGCAAAAAACAACGCTTTATTACCATACCGCCGAACAAAAAGTGGAATAACACGCGATCAAAAAGACGGATATAAATAACCATGTTACCGCTGAAAACGTCATCTTGTCCCGCAAAAAACGAGCCGCCATACAGCATCATCAGCAAAAAAATAAAAAAGTTATAGTCCTCAGAATAAAGCGATGCCAAAATAATTATTTTTTCTATAAAATAGTTTTTATCGTATAAAAGCGTCAAAACATAAAAAAATGATATAAATGAGGTATCGCTGTAATCGTACTGACCCGACAAATAAAACTGCTTTATCAATTTTACCAAGCGCAGAACGGTATAAACGCCTCTCCCAAAAGAAATTCATGAATAGCTGGTTTTTGGTTATTCTGCCTCACAAAAATCGGAATAAAAAGTGATAAAAAATGGTCACGTGTCCGAAAATGTTACCAATAAAAACGTCAACTCGTCCCGCAAAAAACAAGACCTCACATGACTCTGTGGACCAAAATGTGGAAAAATTATAGGTCTCAAAATGTGGAGACGCAAAAACTTTTTTGCTATAAAAAGCGTCTTTTAGTCTGGTTTCACACTTGCGTTTTTATCTGCATGCGTTTTTTAAAAAACCGCATGTGTGAAAAAATGCATGTAAACGCGGTAAAACGCATGCGTTTTTATAGAAAAACACAAGAAAACAAGAAAAAAACAAAAAACCCTAACCCTACCCCTAACCCTACCCCTAACCTGAAATACGTGGCACTGAAATACGTGGCACTGAAATATACGTTTATATACGTATATACGTATATAAGTGCCACGATATTTCAGTGGCCACATATATAAGTGCCACGTATTTAAGTGCCACGTATTTACGTGCCACGTATTTACGTGCCACGTATTTACGTGCCACGTATTTTTCAGTGCCTGAAATACGTGGCACTGAAATATCGTGGCACTGAAATATCGTGGCACTGAAATATCGTGGCACTGAAGTATTTACGTGCCACGTATTTTTCAGTGCCTGAAATACGTGGCACTGAAATACGTGGCACTGAAATATCGTGGCACTGAAATACGTGGCACTTAAATACGTGGCACTTAAATACGTGGCTCTTAAATACGTGGCACTTATATACGTGGCATTTATATACGTGGCACTTATATACGTGGCACTTATGACTGTCAGAAAATGTTCAGTAAACGGTTAGGGGTGAGGTTAGGGGTAGGGTTTCAGGTAGAATTGGGGAGTTTCCACTGTTCAGGCACATCAGGGGCTCTCCAAACGCAACATGGCGTCCAATCTCAATTCCAGCCAATTCTGCGTTGAAAAAGTAAAACAGTGCTCCTTCCCTTCCAAGCTCTCCCGTGCGTCCAAAAAGGGGTTTACCCCAACATATGGGGTATCAGCGTACTAGGGACAAATTGAACAACAACTTCTGGGGTCCAAGTTCTCTTGTTATCCTCGGGAAAATAAAAATTTGGGGGGCTAAAAATCATTTTTGTGGGAAAAAAAATATGTTTTATTTTCACGGCTCTGCGTTGTAAACTGTAGTGAAACACTTGGGGGTTCAAAGTTCTCACAACACATCTAGATAAGTTCCTTGGGAGGTCTAGTTTCCAATATGGGGTCACTTGTGGGGGGTTTGTACTATTTGGGTACATCAGGGGCTCTGCAAATGCAACGTGACGCCTGCAGACCAATCCATTTAAGTCTGCATTCCAAATGGCGCTCCTTCCCTTCCGAGCTCTGTCATGCGCCCAAACAGTGGTTCCCCCCCACATATGGGGTATCAGCGTACTCAGGACAAATTGGACAACAACTTTTAGGGTCCAATTTATCCTGATACCCTTGTGAAAATACAAAACTGGGGGCTAAAAAATCATTTTTGTGAAAAAAATAATTTTTATTTTCACGGCTCTGCGTTATAAACTGTAGTGAAACACTTGGGGGTTCAAAGTTCTCACAACACATCTAGATAAGTTCCTTGGGGGGTCTAGTTTCCAATATGGGGTCACTTGTGGGGGGTTTGTACTGTTTGGGTACATCAGGGGCTCTGCAAATGCAACGTGACGCCTGCAGACCAATCCATTTAAGTCTGCATTCCAAATGGCGCTCTGTTGTGAAATTGGATTTTGGGCTCCCCCGGTGGCCGCTGGTGGAATTGAACTGGTGTGCTTCATCCTCTCTGTTCACCTGTTTCCATCAGGATGTGGGAGTCGCTATTTAGCCTTGCTCCTCTGTCACTTCCATGCCGGTCAACATTGTAATCAGAAGCCTTTCTGTGCATGTTCCTGCTGCTAGACAACTCCCAGCTAAGTTGGACTTAGTCCTTGTTTGTTTTTGCATTTTGTTCCAGTTCACAGCTGTTGTTTCGTTTCTGTGTCTGGAAAGCTCTTGTGATCTGAAATTGCCACTCTGATGTTATGAGTTAATACTAGAGTCTTAAAGTAATTTCAGGATGGTATTTTGATAGGGTTTTCAGCTGACCATGAAAGTGCCCTTTCTGTCTTCCTGCTATCTAGTAAGCGGACCTCAATTTTGCTAAACCTATTTTCATACTACGTTTGTCATTTCATCTAAAATCACCGCCAATATTTGTGGGGGTCTCTGTCTGCCTTTCGGGGAAATTTCTCTAGAGGTGAGCCAGGACTATATTTTCCTCTGCCAGGATTAGTTAGTCCTCCGGCCGGCGCTGGGCGTCTAGGGATAAAACGCAGGCTACGCTACCCGGCTACTGTTAGTTGTGCGGCAGGTTTAGTTCATGGTCAGTAGGGTTGAGCGAAACGGGTCGATCATTTTCAAAAGTCGCCGACTTTTGGCTAAGTCGGCGTCTCATGAAACCCGATCCGACCCCTGTGCTTGTCGGCCATGCGGTACGCGACTTTCGCGCCAAAGTCGCGTTTCAATGACGCGAAAAGCGCCATTTCTCAGCCAATGAAGGTGAACGCAGAGTGTGGGCAGCGTGATGACATAGATCCTGGTCCCCACCATCTTAGAGAAGGGCATTGCAGTGATTGGCTTGCTGTCTGCGGCGTCACAGGGGCTATAAAGGGGCGTTCCCGCCGACCGCCATCTTACTGCTGCTGATCTGAGCTTAGGGACAGGTTGCTGCCGCTTCATCAGAAGCAGGGAGAGCGTTAGGCAGGGTCCACTAACCACCAAACCGCTTGTGCTGCAGCGATTTCCACTGTCCAACACCACCTTCGGTGTGCAGGAACAGTGGAAGCTATTTTTTTTTTTTTTTCCCCTCAGCGCTGTAGCTCATTGGGCTGCCCTAGAAGGCTCCGTGATAGCTGTATTGCTGTGTGTACGCCACTGTGGAAACCAACTGCTTTTTTCAAAGCACATATCCTCTTGTTCCTTCCTTTCTGCACAGCTATCTTTTTTGTTTGTCCACACTTTTTATTTAATTTGTGCATCAGTCCACTCCTATTGCTGCCTGCCATACCTGGCTTACATTACTGCAGGGAGATAGTAATTGTAGGACAGTTTTTTTTTTTTTTTTGTTTTTTTTTTGGGGGAGATTAAGATTGGCATTTCTGCTACAGTGCCATCCCTGTGTGTGCCATCTCTCACTGAGTGGGCCATAGAAAGCCTATTTATTTTTTCCGTGATTTGTGTTCTAAAATCTACCTCAACACAGAAACACTACATCAATCAGTGGGAGAAAAATATTGGCCTCAGTCAGGGCTTGTGTGCCACTGCTGTGTGTGCGCTATCTCTCATTCAGTGGGCTATAGCAAGCCTATATTTTTTTTTTTTTTTTTTTTTTTAATATTATTTGGTTTCAAAAGTCTCCCTGAAAAAAAAAAAAACCTAAAAAAACAGTGGGAGAGTAATATTGCCCTTTCAGCTTGTGTGCCAGTCTTGACTCCTGGGTGTGCCACCTCTCTCCCTCTCATTCAGTGGGCCATAGAAAGCCTATTTATTTTTTTTTTTAAATATTATTGGGTTTCTAAAGTCTCCCTGAAAAAAACAAAAAATACATAAAAAAACAGTGGGAGAGTAATATTGCCCTTTCAGCTTGTGTGCCAGTCTTGACTCCTGGGTGTGCCACCTCTCTCCCTCTCATTCAGTGGGCCATAGAAAGCCTTTTTTTTTTTTGGTTTTTTTAATATTATTTGGTTTCTAAAGTCTCCCTGAAAAAAACAAAAAAAAACATAAAAAACAGTGGGAGAGTAATATTGCCCTTTCAGCTTGTGCGCCAGTCTTGACTCCTGGTTGTGCCACCTCTCTCTCTCTAATTGTGGGCCATAGAAAGCCTTTTTTTTTTTTTAAAATATTATTGGGTTTCTAAAGTCTCCCTGAAAAAACAAAAAATACATAAAAAAACAGTGGGAGAGTAATATTGCCCTTTCAGCTTGTGTGCCAGTCTTGACTCCTGGGTGTGCCACCTCTCTCCCTTTCATTCAGTGGGCCATAGAAAGCCTATTTTTTTTTTTTTTAATATTATTTGGTTTCTAATTCTCCCTGAAAAAAAAAAAAAATACATAAAAAAACAGTGGGAGAGTAATATTGCCCTTTCAGCTTGTGCGCCAGTCTTGACTCCTGGTTGTGCCACCTCTCTCTCTCTAATTGTGGGCCATAGAAAGCCTTTTTTTTTTTTTTAAATATTATTGGGTTTCTAAAGTCTCCCTGAAAAAACAAAAAATACATAAAAAAACAGTGGGAGAGTAATATTGCCCTTTCAGCTTGTGTGCCAGTCTTGACTCCTGGGTGTGCCACCTCTCTCCCTTTCATTCAGTGGGCCATAGAAAGCCTATTTATTTTTTCCGTGATTTGTGTTCTAAATTCTACCTCAACACAAAAACACTACATCAATCAGTGGGAGAAAAATATTGGCCTCAGTCAGGGCTTGTGTGCCACTGCTGTGTGTGCTATCTCTCATTCAGTGGGCTATAGCAAGCCTATTTTTTTTTTTTTTTTTTTTTTTTTAATATTATTTGGTTTCTAAAGTCTCCCTGAAAAAAAAAAAAAACCTAAAAAAACAGTGGGAGAGTAATATTGCCCTTTCAGCTTGTGTGCCAGTCTTGACTCCTGGGTGTGCCACCTCTCTCCCTCTCATTCAGTGGGCCATAGAAAGCCTATTTTTTTTTTTTTTTAAATATTATTGGGTTTCTAAAGTCTCCCTGAAAAAACAAAAAATACATAAAAAAACAGTGGGAGAGTAATATTGCCCTTTCAGCTTGTGTGCCAGTCTTGACTCCTGGGTGTGCCACCTCTCTCCCTTTCATTCAGTGGGCCATAGAAAGCCTATTTTTTTTTTTTTTAATATTATTTGGTTTCTAATTCTCCCTGAAAAAAAAAAAAAAACCTAAAAAAACAGTGGGAGAGTAATATTGCCCTTTCAGCTTGTGTGCCAGTCTTGACTCCTGGGTGTGCCACCTCTCTCCCTTTCATTCAGTGGGCCATAGAAAGCCTATTTTTTTTTTTTTTAATATTATTTGGTTTCTAATTCTCCCTGAAAAAAAAAAAAAAACCTAAAAAAACAGTGGGAGAGTAATATTGCCCTTTCAGCTTGTGTGCCAGTCTTGACTCCTGGGTGTGCCACCTCTCTCCCTCTCATTCAGTGGGCCATAGAAAGCCTATTTTTTTTTTTTTTTAAATATTATTGGGTTTCTAAAGTCTCCCTGAAAAAACAAAAAATACATAAAAAAACAGTGGGAGAGTAATATTGCCCTTTCAGCTTGTGTGCCAGTCTTGACTCCTGGGTGTGCCACCTCTCTCCCTTTCATTCAGTGGGCCATAGAAAGCCTATTTTTTTTTTTTTTAATATTATTTGGTTTCTAATTCTCCCTGAAAAAAAAAAAAAAACCTAAAAAAACAGTGGGAGAGTAATATTGCCCTTTCAGCTTGTGTGCCAGTCTTGACTCCTGGGTGTGCCACCTCTCTCCCTTTCATTCAGTGGGCCATAGAAAGCCTATTTTTTTTTTTTTTAATATTATTTGGTTTCTAATTCTCCCTGAAAAAAAAAAAAAAACCTAAAAAAACAGTGGGAGAGTAATATTGCCCTTTCAGCTTGTGTGCCAGTCTTGACTCCTGGGTGTGCCACCTCTCTCCCTCTCATTCAGTGGGCCATAGAAAGCCTATTTATTTTTTTTTAAAAATATTATTGGGTTTCTAAAGTCTCCCTGAAAAAACAAAAAATACATAAAAAAACAGTGGGAGAGTAATATTGCCCTTTCAGCTTGTGTGCCAGTCTTGACTCCTGGGTGTGCCACCTCTCTCCCTCTCATTCAGTGGGCCATAGAAAGCCTTTTTTTTTTTTGGTTTTTTTAATATTATTTGGTTTCTAAAGTCTCCCTGAAAAAAACAAAAAAAACATAAAAAACAGTGGGAGAGTAATATTGCCCTTTCAGCTTGTGTGCCAGTCTTGACTCCTGGGTGTGCCACCTCTCTCCCTCTCATTCAGTGGGCCATAGAAAGCCTATTTTTTTTTTTTTTTAAATATTATTGGGTTTCTAAAGTCTCCCTGAAAAAACAAAAAATACATAAAAAAACAGTGGGAGAGTAATATTGCCCTTTCAGCTTGTGTGCCAGTCTTGACTCCTGGGTGTGCCACCTCTCTCCCTTTCATTCAGTGGGCCATAGAAAGCCTATTTTTTTTTTTTTTAATATTATTTGGTTTCTAATTCTCCCTGAAAAAAAAAAAAAAACCTAAAAAAACAGTGGGAGAGTAATATTGCCCTTTCAGCTTGTGTGCCAGTCTTGACTCCTGGGTGTGCCACCTCTCTCCCTTTCATTCAGTGGGCCATAGAAAGCCTATTTTTTTTTTTTTTAATATTATTTGGTTTCTAATTCTCCCTGAAAAAAAAAAAAAAACCTAAAAAAACAGTGGGAGAGTAATATTGCCCTTTCAGCTTGTGTGCCAGTCTTGACTCCTGGGTGTGCCACCTCTCTCCCTCTCATTCAGTGGGCCATAGAAAGCCTATTTATTTTTTTTAAAAAATATTATTGGGTTTCTAAAGTCTCCCTGAAAAAACAAAAAATACATAAAAAAACAGTGGGAGAGTAATATTGCCCTTTCAGCTTGTGTGCCAGTCTTGACTCCTGGGTGTGCCACCTCTCTCCCTCTCATTCAGTGGGCCATAGAAAGCCTTTTTTTTTTTTGGTTTTTTTAATATTATTTGGTTTCTAAAGTCTCCCTGAAAAAAACAAAAAAAACATAAAAAACAGTGGGAGAGTAATATTGCCCTTTCAGCTTGTGCGCCAGTCTTGACTCCTGGTTGTGCCACCTCTCTCTCTCTAATTGTGGGCCATAGAAAGCCTTTTTTTTTTTTTTTTTTAATATTATTTGGTTTCTAAAGTCTCCCTGAGAAAAAAAAATAAATAAATTAGGTGGGAGATTAATATTGACATTAGTGCTTGAGTGACAGTCCTGCGTGTGTGTCATCTCTGTGATTTTGTGCCACAGAAAACAGAGTGTGTAACATTGTGCCTGATTTTCCTTGTGGTCTCACCAACCTGTTAAGGGATATTGAAATCATACTGAAGTTATAGCTCACCGTGTAAGTTGTTTGATAGCAACAAATAAAGTTACTTTGGTTAAGATTTTAAAACAATGAGGAAGTCTGGTGCAAGAGGTCGTCGTGGGCGTTCATTGTCAGCTGGTAATGATGGTAGTGGTAGTGGAGCATCAGGTGGTCGTGGGGATAAAAATATTCCACCTAAGTCTGGAGCTGTGGAGCCAGTTTCGTCGTCAGGCTACACAAGGCCTCGAACGCTCTCTTTTCTGGGAGTAGGAAAACCGCTTTTAAAGGCGGAGCAGCAACAGCAAGTTTTGGCTTACATTGCAGACTCAGCCTCTAGCTCTTTTGCCTCCTCTTCCGAAACTGGTAAATGTAAAAGCAGCGCGTCGCTTGTGGATGTTCACGGTCAGGGACAAGTCGCTTCCTTGTCCTCCTCAGCAAAAACTACAACAAGAGAGAAGGATGCAGCAGGCGACACAACGGGTCACTCCATGGAGCTCTTTACACATACCGTCCCTGGCTTAGAAAGTGAAACATTTAACAGGCCATGCCCATTACAAGTATATTCTGACATGGAGTGCACTGATGCACAGCCACAGCCAGAGTACTATGCTGCTCCTTTGACTCAGACCACCACATTGCCCTCTCAGGGTACAGATCCACAATCAGACCCTGATGAGACTATGTTGCCCCGCCACGAACGCTATACCACCGACCGACACAGTGACACAGACGAAGTTGCACACGAGCTCGAAGAGGAGGTAATAGATGACCCAGTTATTGACCCCGATTGGCAGCCATTGGGGGAACAGGGTGCAGGCGGCAGTAGTTCAGAAGCGGAGGTGGAGGAGGGGCCGCAGCAGGCATCAACATCGCAACAGGTTCCATCTGCCGGGCCCGTATCTGGACCAAAACGCGTGTCAAAGCCAAAACCTGTTGGAGCACAGCGTTGCCATCCGGTTAAAGCTCAGTCTGCAATCCCTGAAAAGGGATCAGAGTCTAGGAAGAGTGCAGTCTGGCATTTTTTTAAACAACATCCAACTGATCAGCGCAAAGTCATCTGTCAAAAATGTTCAACTAGCTTAAGCAGAGGTCAGAATCTGAAAAGTCTAAATACTAGTTGCATGCATAGACACTTAACCACCATGCATTCTCAAGCCTGGACTAACTACCAAACGTCCCTCAAGGTTGTAGCACCCTCGGCCAATGAAGCTAGTCAGCAACGCAACATCCCTTCCGTCACTGTAAGGCCACCATTTTCCGCACCACCGGCAGTATCTGTGCAGGTTTCTTTGCCAGCCAAAAGCAGTCAGGGTCAGGGAATCACCAGTTTTGTAGGAGGAAATATTGCATGTAGGGCACCGGCGGAAACAATACCGTCTCCAACCGTCTCTCAGTCTGCCATGTCCACCGGCACACCCGAAAGTTCCACGATCTACAGCTCTCCAGTCCAGCTCACCCTACATGAGACTCTGGTTAGAAAAAGGAAGTACTTATCCTCGCATCCGCGTACACAGGGTTTTAACGCCCACATAGCTAGACTAATCTCGTTAGAGATGATGCCCTACCGGTTAGTTGAAAGCGAAGCTTTCAAAGCCCTGATGGAGTACGCTGAACCACGATACGAGCTACCCAGTCGACACTTTTTTTCCAGAAAAGCCATCCCAGCCCTGCACCAGCATGTTAAACAGCGCATCGTCCATGCACTCAGGCAATCTGTGAGTACAAAGGTGCACCTGACTACAGATGCATGGACCAGTAGGCATGGCCAGGGACGTTATGTGTCCATCACGGCACACTGGGTGAATGTGGTGGATGCAGGGTCCACAGGCGACATCAATTTAGGGACAGTTGTGCCTAGCCCACGGTCTAGGAAACAGTTGGCTGTAGGCGTTCGCACCCCCTCCTCCTCCTCCTCGTCCTCCTGCAGAAGCTACAGCTCTTCCACAGAACGCAGTCGGCCAACCACTCCATCGGCAGATGACACTGTTGCACACCAGTTGTCCCATTATGGGCCAGCTACTGCCAAGCGTCAGCAGGCTGTATTGGCTATGAAGTGTTTGGGCGACAACAGACACACCGCGGAAGTTCTGTCCGAGTTCTTGCAACAAGAAACGCAGTCGTGGCTGGGCACAGTAGATCTTGAGGCAGGCAAGGTAGTGAGTGATAACGGAAGGAATTTCATGGCTGCCATCTCCCTTTCCCAACTGAAACACATTCCTTGCCTGGCTCACACCTTAAACCTGGTGGTGCAGTGCTTATTGAAAACTTATCCTGGGTTCTCCGACCTGCTCCTCAAAGTGCGTGCACTTTGCTCACATATCCGACGTTCGCCTGTACACGCCAGCCGTATGCAGACCTATCAGCGGTCTTTGAACCTTCCCCAGCATCGCCTAATCATAGACGTTGCAACAAGGTGGAACTCAACACTGCACATGCTTCAGAGACTGTGCGAACAGAGGCGTGCTGTTATTTATTTGTGGGAGGATACACGGGCAGGCAGTAGGATGGCAGACATGGAGTTGTCAGGTGTGCAGTGGTCGAAGATACAAGACATGTGTCAAGTCCTTCAGTGTTTTGAGGAATGCACACGGCTGGTTAGTGCAGACAACGCCGTAATAAGCATGAGCATCCCCCTAATGCGTCTGCTGATGCAAAGTTTGACGCACATAAAGGAGCAGGCGTCTGCACCAGAGGAAGAGGGAAGCCTTGATGACAGTCAGCCATTGTCTGGTCAGGGCAGTGTACAGGACGAGGTAGCGGGCGAAGAGGAGGTGGAGGACGAGGAGGATGATGGGGATGAGTATATTTTTAATGCGGAAACTTTCACGGGGGCACAGGAAATTGGTTGCGTGTCACGGCCGGGTTCTGGTTTTTTGAGGGACACAAGTGACGTAGATTTGCCTGCAACTGCCCCTCAACCAATCACAACCGGAGATTTGACAAGTGGAACTTTGGCCCACATGGCGGATTATGCCTTACGTATCCTACAAAGGGACACACGCATTACGAAAATGATGAACGATGACGATTACTGGTTGGCCTGCCTCCTTGATCCACGCTATAAAGGCAAATTGCAAAATATTATGCCACATGAGAACTTGGAACTAATATTAGCAACCAAACAATCAACTCTTGTTGACCGTTTGCTTCAGGCATTCCCAGCACACAGCGCACGTGATCGTTCTCACACGAGCTCCAGGGGGCAGCAGACTAGGAGTGTTAGGGGTGCACACATCAGAAGTGGCGTTGGACAGAGGGGTTTTCTGACCAGGTTGTGGAGTGATTTTGCTATGACCGCAGACAGGACAGGTACTGCTGCATCAATTGAAAGTGACAGGAGACAACATTTGTCCAGTATGGTTACTAACTATTTTTCATCCCTTATCGATGTTCGCCCTCAACCGTCATTCCCATTTGATTACTGGGCCTCCAAATTAGACACCTGGCCAGAATTGGCAGAATATGCATTGCAGGAGCTTGCTTGCCCGGCAGCAAGTGTCCTATCAGAAAGAGTATTCAGTGCTGCAGGGTCAATATTAACCGAAAAAAGGACTCGTCTGGCTACCCAAAATGTTGACGATCTAACATTCATTAAAATGAACCACAACTGGATTTCAAAATCTTTTGCCCCACCTTGCCCGGCCGACACCTAGCTTTCCTATGAAAAGCTCTTGCCTGTGAATTACTTTTCTAATGTCTAATTTGCTGCTGCAGATTGTACAGCATACGACATGTTTACACCTCCCTAAATGGCCAAACTCCCCACACGGGGCCGTGGTATCGCGACTTGGCGCAAGCACCCGTGAGACTGCTGTTTGTCTGAAGAGGTGGGTGTGCTCGCTTTTGGTTGACGGCATTGCTACTGGGTCCCTCATAGTACAATGTAGTGTCTCTGGCGGTGGTGGTGCGCACCCAACGTCAGACACACCGTTGTAACATGAGTGGCCCTGGGGCGGTCCCGCCGGCCTCAAGAGAGTTCCCCCCTACCCCAGCTCAAACTGGGCTCTACTACGTGCAAAATTATGTCGCACAGCTCCACCAATCTTTAGTCTATTCGCTGACATCATTCAATGTCTGGCACTGACAATACAAATTTGTAGACATCTATGATGCAACTTAAAGTAGTCTGTGTCTGTGTCCTATATTGGCACCATTAAATAGTTACTGCCAAATTACTATGTCAGAAACACAGCAGATGAGCCCACCCCTGTACCTAAGTATGCCATCTTTTTTTTTGTTTTGGTTGTTTTGCGAGACATTAACATCTATTTATATTTTGGGAGTACTGGGACAGACACTCCTTGCACTACTCCTCCACTCAGCACCAAGCTGCCTGCCCGTGTATCCATGTAACCGCTGTAAAACTGCCATGAGCCTATTGTTTGTTATTTTAGGCCTTTGATAGCCTGTCTGCGGTCCCTACTCCTCCACTGACCACCAAGCTGCCTGCCCGTGTATCCATGTAACCGCTGTAAAACTGCCATGAGCCTATTGTTTGTTATTTTAGGCCTTTGAAGCCTTTCTGCGCTCCCTCCTTCCACTAGTCCTCCACTGACCAGACCACTGCTGCCCGTGTACCCCTGGAACCAATTTTAAAGTGCCTACAGCCAGCCCATTTTATTGTGTTAGGCCTTCGAAGCCTGTCTGCGGTCCCTCCTTCCACTAGGCCTCCACTGACCAGACCACTGCTGCCCGTGTACCCCTGGAACCAATTTTAAAGTGCCTACAGCCAGCCCATTTTATTGTGTTAGGCCTTCGAAGCCTGTCTGCGGTCCATACTTCCACTAGGCCTCCACTGACCAGACCACTGCTGCCCGTGTACCCCTGGAACCAATTTTAAAGTGCCTACAGCCAGCCCATTTTATTGTGTTAGGCCTTCGAAGCCTGTCTGCGGTCCATACTTCCACTAGTCCTCCACTGACCAGACCACTGCTGCCCGTGTACCCCTGGAACCAATTTTAAAGTGCCTACAGTCAGCCCATTTTATTGTGTTAGGCCTTCGAAGCCTGTCTGCGGTCCCTCCTTCCACTAGGCCTCCACTGACCAGACCACTGCTGCCCGTGTACCCCTGGAACCAATTTTAAAGTGCCTACAGCCAGCCCATTTTATTGTGTTAGGCCTTCGAAGCCTGTCTGCGGTCCATACTTTAAATACTCCTCCACTCAGCACCAAGCTGCCTGCCCGTGTATCCATGTAACCGCTGTAAAACTGCCATGAGCCTATTGTTTGTTATGTTAGGCCTTTGATAGCCTGTCTGCGGTCCCTACTTTAAATACTCCTCCACTCACCACCAAGCTGCCTGCCCGTGTATCCATGTAACCGCTGTAAAACTGCCATGAGCCTATTGTTTGTTATTTTAGGCCTTTGATAGCCTGTCTGCGGTCCCTACTTTAAATACTCCTCCACTCATCACCAGCTGCCTGCCCGTGTATCCATGTAACCGCTGTAAAACTGCCATGAGCCTATTGTTTGTTATTTTAGGCCTTTGATAGCCTGTCTGCGGTCCCTACTTTAAATACTCCTCCACTGACCACCAAGCTGCCTGCCCGTGTATCCATGTAACCGCTGTAAAACTGCCATGAGCCTATTGTTTGTTATGTTAGGCCTTTGATAGCCTGTCTGCGGTCCTTACTTTAAATACTCCTCCACTCACCACCTAGCTGCCTGTGTATCCATGTAACCGATGTAAAACTGCCATGACTGCCTACTGTTTGTTATTTTAGGCCTTTGATAGCCTGTCTGCGGCCCCTACTTGCAATACTCCTCCACTGACCACAATGCTGCCTGGAGTGCCTGCCTGTGTATCCATGTAACCGATGTAAAACTGCCATGACTGCCTACTGTTTGTTATTTTAGGCCTTTGATAGCCTGTCTGCGGCCCCTACTTGCAATACTCCTCCACTGAGCACAATGCTGCCTGGAGTGCCTGCCTGTGTATCCATGTAACCGATGTAAAACTGCCATGACTGCCTACTGTTTGTTATTTTAGGCCTTTGATAGCCTGTCTGCGGCCCCTACTTGCAATACTCCTCCACTGAGCACAATGCTGCCTGGAGTGCCTGCCTGTGTATCCATGTAACCGATGTAAAACTGCCATGACTGCCTACTGTTTGTTATTTTAGGCCTTTGATAGCCTGTCTGCAGCCCCTACTTGCAATACTCCTCCACTGACCACACCAATGCTGCCCGTGTACCCCTGGAACCTATTTAAAAGTTCATAGAGCCTAGTTATATATTTTATTTACTATTAATAAGGCCATGATGGACTACGCTGTACCACGCTACAAGCTAACCAGTCGACACTTCTTTTGCGAGAAAAGCCATCCCAACCCTCCACCAGCATGTAGAAGACCGCATTGTCCATGCACTCTGGCAATCTGTGAGTACAAAGGTGCACCTGACAACAGACGCATGGACCTGTAGGCATGGCCACGGAAGATTACGTGTCCATTACGGCGCAATGGGTTAATGTGGTGGATGCATGGTCCACAGGGGACAGCCTACTAAGTCTGTCTGCAGTCCCTAATTCAAATTGTCCTCCACTGTCTAAATCGGAACTTCCACCTTCTGGCTTTCGGCCTATAGTATCAGAAATTAAACTGCATTTGGCCTTCAACTTTGGTTAGGGCCTACTAACGGCTTCTGCCCCTCCCTGGTGTTGCCCTCAACTAAATAAAGCTGAGCTTCAACCTTCCGGCTCTCATTATGTGGTTTAAAAAAAAAAAATGGTGGTTAGGGCCTACTAACGGCTTCTGCCCCTCCCTGGTGTTGTCCTCAACTAAATAAAGCTGAGCTTCAACCTTCCGGCTCTCATTAAGTGGTTTTAAAAAAAAAAAAATTGGTGGTTAGGGCCTACTAACGGCTTCTGCCCCTCCCTGGTGTTGTCCTCAACTAAATAAAGCTGAGCTTCAACCTTCCGGCTCTCATTATGTGTTTTTAAAAAAAAAATGGTGGTTAGGGCCTACTAACGGCTTCTGCCCCTCCCTGGTGTTGTCCTCAACTAAATAAAGCTGAGCTTCAACCTTCCGGCTCTCATTAAGTGGTTTTTAAAAAAAAATGGTGGTTAGGGCCTACTAACGGCTTCTGCCCCTCCCTGGTGTTGTCCTCAACTAAATAAAGCTGAGCTTCAACCTTCCGGCTCTCATTAAGTGGTTTTAAAAAAAAAAAAATTGGTGGTTAGGGCCTACTAACGGCTTCTGCCCCTCCCTGGTGTTGTCCTCAACTAAATAAAGCTGAGCTTCAACCTTCCGGCTCTCATTATGTGGTTTAAAAAAAAAAAATGGTGGTTAGGGCCTACTAACGGCTTCTGCCCCTCCCTGGTGTTGTCCTCAACTAAATAAAGCTGAGCTTCAACCTTCCGGCTCTCATTAAGTGGTTTTTAAAAAAAAATGGTGGTTAGGGCCTACTAACGGCTTCTGCCCCTCCCTGGTGTTGTCCTCAACTAAATAAAGCTGAGCTTCAACCTTCCGGCTCTCATTAAGTGGTTTTAAAAAAAAAAAAATTGGTGGTTAGGGCCTACTAACGGCTTCTGCCCCTCCCTGGTGTTGTCCTCAACTAAATAAAGCTGAGCTTCAACCTTCCGGCTCTCATTATGTGTTTTTAAAAAAAAAATGGTGGTTAGGGCCTACTAACGGCTTCTGCCCCTCCCTGGTGTTGTCCTCAACTAAATAAAGCTGAGCTTCAACCTTCCGGCTCTCATTAAGTGGTTTTTAAAAAAAAATGGTGGTTAGGGCCTACTAACGGCTTCTGCCCCTCCCTGGTGTTGTCCTCAACTAAATAAAGCTGAGCTTCAACCTTCCGGCTCTCATTAAGTGGTTTTAAAAAAAAAAAAATTGGTGGTTAGGGCCTACTAACGGCTTCTGCCCCTCCCTGGTGTTGTCCTCAACTAAATAAAGCTGAGCTTCAACCTTCCGGCTCTCATTATGTGGTTTAAAAAAAAAAAATGGTGGTTAGGGCCTACTAACGGCTTCTGCCCCTCCCTGGTGTTGTCCTCAACTAAATAAAGCTGAGCTTCAACCTTCCGGCTCTCATTAAGTGGTTTTTAAAAAAAAATGGTGGTTAGGGCCTACTAACGGCTTCTGCCCCTCCCTGGTGTTGTCCTCAACTAAATAAAGCTGAGCTTCAACCTTCCGGCTCTCATTATGTGGTTTTAAAAAAAAAAAAATGGTGGTTAGGGCCTACTAACGGCTTCTGCCCCTCCCTGGTGTTGTCCTCAACTAAATAAAGCTGAGCTTCAACCTTCCGGCTCTCATTAAGTGGTTTTTAAAAAAAAATGGTGGTTAGGGCCTACTAACGGCTTCTGCCCCTCCCTGGTGTTGTCCTCAACTAAATAAAGCTGAGCTTCAACCTTCCGGCTCTCATTATGTGTTTTTAAAAAAAAAATGGTGGTTAGGGCCTACTAACGGCTTCTGCCCCTCCCTGGTGTTGTCCTCAACTAAATAAAGCTGAGCTTCAACCTTCCGGCTCTCATTAAGTGGTTTTAAAAAAAAAAAAAATGGTGGTTAGGGCCTACTAACGGCTTCTGCCCCTCCCTGGTGTTGCCCTCAACTAAATAAAGCTGAGCTTCAACCTTCTGCTCCAAATTACCATTTTAAAAAATGCAATAGGCTTTTCCGGCCTACTAAAGGTGTCTGCCCCTCCCTGGTGTTGTCCTCAACTGAACAAAGCTGAGCTTCCACATTCTGGCTTTCGCCCTATACTATCAGATATTAAACTGCATTTGGCCTACTAGTGTGGTTAGGCCCTTGAAACAGTGTCTGCTGCTCTTGGGTTTGCTACTCCACTGAACAAAGCAATGCCGCCTGTTTAGTCCTGTTACCAATTTTGAACTGCATGTAGCCTACTTTATTCTTTGGCCCTATATCTGTTTCCTCCTCATCCTGCCCATTGCCCAGGCAGCCACTGCTAAATGAGTCTGCTGGTACATTGACCTAGACCACTACATTCCCCTTGTACTCTACACAGCCAGAATCTGTCCCTGCTGAAAGTAAGGTTCCCCTTCCCGCATGTTATACCACCTTACACAGGGACAAAGAGGAAGGTGCAGATGAAAGTGCAGGTTCCTTCATCAGGTGGGGGGGCATACTCGTTGGCGACGTCACTGGCACAGGGCCCCTCAGAGTACGCAAAAGTGTCGCTGCTGGTGGGAGGCGCCCCCGCCATGCAAACACACCGCCGTACTTTGAGGGGCCCTGTGCCAGTGGCAATGCGAACGAGTGGGCCCCCCCCTGCTTGCTCAGGATCACAGCACTTGCAACTTTTAAATACTTACCTTTCCCTGCAACACCGCCGTGACGTAGTCCGCATTTCCTGGGCCCACGAAAAACTTGAGCCAGCCCTACTCCCCCCACAACTTTCCCCCAATTCCCTATGCCCAACTATTATTATACAGTTAATTAAGATTGGCAAGCTTCAGAAACAAGAATGGATGTTTTTGGCATTAAAATGGGCACTGTAGGTGTTTTCCTGGCCTCCACTCACTGCCGACTATGCTTCCCCATTGACTTGCATTGGGTTTCGTGTTTCGGTCGATCCCCGACTTTTAGCGATAATCGGCCGACTGCACTCGACTCGACTCTGGACAAAATCGGGTTTCCCAAAACCCTACTCGATCTTAAAAAAATGAAAGTCGCTCAACCCTAATGGTCAGTTTAGTTTCCATCCTTCCAAGAGCTAGTTCGTATGTTTGCTGGGCTATGTTCTCTTGCCATTGAGAACCATAACAGTTTGACCGGCCAAAAGGGGTAAATTAATTGACAGAGAAAGGAGAGAAAAGAGAAGTCTGCTGAAAATTTTTTTTTTTTTTCTCAGTTCTGAGTGTGCTTGTAATTGAATCTCTTGCAAGTCTGCCTATATCGCAGCCTTTCTCTCTCTCTCTCCTTCTAATCCTGGAATGGCTCTGTGTTCACCTGTTTAAAATGGATATTCAGAGTTTAGCTGCAGGTTTGAATAATCTCACCACGAAAGTTCAAAACTTACAAGATTTTGTTGTTCATGTTCCTATATCTGAACCTAGAATTCCTTTGCCTGAATTTTTCTCGGGGAATAGATCTTGCTTTCAAAATTTCAAAAATAATTGCAAGTTGTTTTTGTCCCTGAAATCTCGCTCTGCTGGAGATCCTGCTCAGCAGGTCAGGATTGTGATTTCTTTGCTCCGGGGCGACCCTCAGGATTGGGCTTTTGCATTGGCTCCAGGGGATCCTGCGTTGCTCAATGTGGATGCGTTTTTTCTGGCCTTGGGGTTGCTTTATGAGGAACCTCAGTTAGAACTTCAGGCGGAAAAGGCCTTGATGTCCCTATCTCAGGGGCAAGACGAAGCTGAAATATACTGCCAGAAATTCCGTAAATGGGCTGTGCTTACTCAGTGGAATGAGTGCGCCCTGGCGGTGAATTTCAGAGAGGGTCTCTCTGATGCCATTAAGGATGTTATGGTGGGGTTCCCTGTGCCTGCGGGTCTGAATGAGTCCATGACAATGGCTATCCAGATCGATAGGCGTCTGCGGGAGCGCAAACCTGTGCACCATTTGGCGGTGTCTACTGAGAAGACGCCAGAGAATATGCAATGTGATAGAATTCTGTCCAGAAGTGAACGGCAGAATTTAAGACGAAAAAATGGGTTGTGCTTCTATTGCGGTGATTCAACTCATGTTATATCAGCATGCTCTAAGCGTACTAAGAAGCTTGATAAGTCTGTTTCAATTGGCACTTTACAGTCTAAGTTTATTCTATCTGTGACCCTGATTTGTTCTTTATCATCTATTACCGCGGATGCCTATGTCGACTCTGGCGCCGCTTTGAGTCTTATGGATTGGTCCTTTGCCAAACGCTGTGGGTATGATTTGGAGCCTCTTGAAACTCCTATACCCCTGAAGGGGATTGACTCCACCCCATTGGCTAGCAATAAACCACAATACTGGACACAAGTAACTATGCGGATTAATCCGGATCACCAGGAGATTATTCGCTTTCTTGTGCTGTATAACCTACATGATGTGTTGGTGCTTGGATTGCCATGGCTGCAATCTCATAACCCAGTCCTTGACTGGAAAGCTATGTCTGTGTTAAGCTGGGGATGTAAGGGGACGCATGGGGACGTACCTGTGGTTTCCATTTCATCATCTATTCCCTCTGAGATTCCTGAATTCTTGACTGAATATCGTGACGTTTTTGAAGAACCTAAGCTTGGTTCATTACCTCCGCACCGGGAGTGCGATTGTGCCATAGATTTGATTCCGGGTAGTAAATACCCTAAGGGTCGTTTATTTAATCTGTCTGTGCCTGAACATGCTGCTATGCGAGAATATATAAAGGAGTCCTTGGAAAAGGGACATATTCGTCCTTCGTCATCTCCCTTAGGAGCCGGTTTTTTCTTTGTGGCTAAGAAAGATGGCTCTTTGAGGCCGTGCATTGATTATCGGCTTTTGAATAAAATCACGGTTAAATATCAATATCCGTTGCCACTGCTGACTGATTTGTTTGCTCGCATAAAGGGGGCCAAGTGGTTCTCTAAGATAGATCTTCGTGGGGCGTATAATTTGGTGCGAATTAAGCAGGGGGATGAGTGGAAAACCGCATTTAATACGCCCGAGGGCCACTTTGAGTATTTGGTGATGCCTTTTGGTCTTTCAAATGCCCCTTCAGTCTTTCAGTCCTTTATGCATGACATTTTCCGTGATTATTTGGATAAATTTATGATTGTGTATCTGGATGATATTTTGATTTTTTCGGATGACTGGGACTCTCATGTCCAGCAGGTCAGGAGGGTTTTTCAGGTTTTGCGGTCTAATTCCTTGTGTGTGAAGGGTTCTAAGTGCGTTTTTGGGGTTCAAAAGATTTCCTTTTTGGGATATATTTTTTCCCCCTCTTCCATCGAGATGGATCCTGTCAAGGTTCAGGCTATTTGTGATTGGACGCAACCCTCTTCTCTTAAGAGTCTTCAGAAATTTTTGGGCTTTGCTAACTTTTATCGTCGATTTATTGCTGGTTTTTCTGATGTTGTTAAACCATTGACTGATTTGACTAAGAAGGGTGCTGATGTTGCTGATTGGTCCCCTGCTGCTGTGGAGGCCTTTCGGGAGCTTAAGCGCCGCTTTTCTTCCGCCCCTGTGTTGCGTCAGCCTGATGTTGCTCTTCCTTTTCAGGTTGAGGTCGACGCTTCTGAAATCGGAGCTGGGGCGGTTTTGTCGCAGAGAAGTTCCGATTGCTCCGTGATGAGACCTTGTGCTTTTTTCTCGCGTAAATTTTCGCCCGCCGAGCGGAATTATGATGTTGGGAATCGGGAGCTTTTGGCCATGAAGTGGGCTTTTGAAGAGTGGCGTCATTAGCTTGAGGGGGCTAGACATCAGGTGGTGGTATTGACTGACCACAAAAATCTAATTTATCTTGAGTCCGCCAGACGCCTGAATCCTAGACAGGCGCGCTGGTCGTTGTTTTTCTCTCGGTTTAATTTTGTGGTGTCCTACCTGCCGGGTTCTAAGAATGTTAAGGCGGATGCCCTTTCTAGGAGTTTTGAGCCTGACTCCCCTGGTAATTCTGAACCTACAGGTATCCTTAAGGATGGAGTGATATTGTCTGCCGTTTCTCCAGACCTGCGGCGGGCCTTGCAGGAGTTTCAGGCGGATAGACCTGATCGTTGCCCACCTGGTAGACTGTTTGTTCCTGATGATTGGACCAGTACAGTCATTTCTGAGGTTCATTCTTCTGCGTTGGCAGGTCATCCTGGAATCTTTGGTACCAGGGATTTGGTGGCAAGGTCCTTCTGGTGGCCTTCCCTGTCTCGAGATGTGCGAGGCTTCGTGCAGTCTTGTGACGTTTGTGCTCGGGCCAAGCCTTGTTGTTCTCGGGCTAGTGGATTGTTATTGCCCTTGCCTATCCCGAAGAGGCCCTGGACGCACATCTCGATGGATTTTATTTCGGATCTTCCTGTTTCTCAGAAGATGTCTGTCATCTGGGTGGTGTGTGATCGTTTCTCTAAGATGGTCCATTTGGTTCCCCTGCCTAAGTTGCCTTCTTCTTCCGAGTTGGTTCCTCTGTTTTTTCAAAATGTGGTCCGTTTGCATGGTATTCCGGAGAATATCGTTTCTGACAGAGGTACCCAATTCGTGTCTAGATTTTGGCGAGCATTCTGTGCTAGGATGGGCATAGATTTGTCTTTCTCGTCTGCTTTCCATCCTCAGACTAATGGCCAGACCGAGCGGACGAATCAGACCTTGGAGACATATTTGAGGTGTTTTGTGTCTGCAGATCAGGATGATTGGGTTGCTTTTTTGCCTTTAGCGGAGTTTGCCCTCAATAATCGGGCCAGTTCTGCCACCTTGGTGTCTCCCTTTTTCTGTAATTCGGGGTTTCATCCTCGATTTTCTTCTGGTCAGGTGGAATCTTCGGATTGTCCTGGAGTGGATGCTGTGGTGGAGAGGTTGCATCAGATTTGGGGGCAGGTAGTGGACAATTTGAAGTTGTCCCAGGAGAAGACTCAGCTTTTTGCCAACCGCCGGCGTCGGGTTGGTCCTCGGCTTTGTGTTGGGGACTTGGTGTGGTTGTCTTCTCGTTTTGTCCCTATGAGGGTTTCTTCTCCCAAGTTTAAGCCTCGGTTCATCGGCCCGTACAAGATATTGGAGATTCTTAACCCTGTGTCCTTCCGTTTGGACCTCCCTGCATCTTTTTCTATTCATAATGTTTTTCATCGGTCATTATTGCGCATGTATGAGGTACCGGTTGTGCCTTCCGTTGAGCCTCCTGCTCCGGTGTTGGTTGAGGGCGAGTTGGAGTACGTTGTGGAAAAAATCTTGGACTCCCGTGTTTCCAGACGGAAACTCCAGTATCTGGTCAAATGGAAGGGATACGGTCAGGAGGATAATTCTTGGGTGACTGCCTCTGATGTTCATGCCTCCGATTTGGTCCGTGCCTTTCATAGGGCTCATCCTGATCGCCCTGGTGGTTCTGGTGAGGGTTCGGTGCCCCCTCCTTGAGGGGGGGGTACTGTTGTGAAATTGGATTTTGGGCTCCCCCGGTGGCCACTGGTGGAATTGAACTGGTGTGCTTCATCCTCTCTGTTCACCTGTTTCCATCAGGATGTGGGAGTCGCTATTTAGCCTTGCTCCTCTGTCACTTCCATGCCGGTCAACATTGTAATCAGAAGCCTTTCTGTGCATGTTCCTGCTGCTAGACAACTCCCAGCTAAGTTGGACTTAGTCCTTGTTTGTTTTTGCATTTTGTTCCAGTTCACAGCTGTAGTTTCGTTTCTGTGTCTGGAAAGCTCTTGTGATCTGAAATTGCCACTCTGATGTTATGAGTTAATACTAGAGTCTTAAAGTAATTTCAGGATGGTATTTTGATAGGGTTTTCAGCTGACCATGAAAGTGCCCTTTCTGTCTTCCTGCTATCTAGTAAGCGGACCTCAATTTTGCTAAACCTATTTTCATACTACGTTTGTCATTTCATCTAAAATCACCGCCAATATTTGTGGGGGTCTCTGTCTGCCTTTCGGGGAAATTTCTCTAGAGGTGAGCCAGGACTATATTTTCCTCTGCCAGGATTAGTTAGTCCTCCGGCCGGCGCTGGGCGTCTAGGGATAAAACGCAGGCTACGCTACCCGGCTACTGTTAGTTGTGCGGCAGGTTTAGTTCATGGTCAGTTTAGTTTCCATCCTTCCAAGAGCTAGTTCGTATGTTTGCTGGGCTATGTTCTCTTGCCATTGAGAACCATAACAGCGCTCCTTCCCTTCCGAGCTCTGTCATGCGCCCAAACAGTGGTTCCCCCCCACATAGGGGATATCAGCGTACTCAGGACAAATTGGACAACAACTTTTAGGCTCCAATTTATCCTGATACCCTTGTGAAAATACAAAACTGGGGGCTAAATTTCATTTTTGTGAAAAAAAAAAAAATTATTTTCACGGCTCTGCGTTATAAACTGTAGTGAAACACTTGGGGGTTCAAAGCTCTCAAAACACATCTAGATAAGTTCCTTAGGGGGTCTACTTTCCAAAATGGTGTCACTTGTGGGGGGGTTTAATGTTTAGGCACATCAGGGGCTCTCCAAACGCAACATGGCATCCCATCTTAATTCTAGTCAATTTTGCATTGAAAAGTAAAATAGCGCTTCTTCCCTTCTGAGCTCTGCTATGCGCCCAAACAATGGTTTACACCCACATATGGGGTATCGTCGTACTCAGGACAAATTGCACAACAACTTTTGTGGTCTAATTTCTTCTCTTACCCTTGGGGAAATAAAAAAATGGGGGTGAAAAGATCATTTTTGTGAAAAAATATGATTTTTTATTTTTACGGCTCTGCATTATAAACTTCTGTAAAGCACTTGTTGGGTCAAAGTGCTCACCACACATCTAGATAAGTTCCTTAGGGGGTCTACTTTCCAAAATGGTGTCACTTGTTAGGGGTTTCAATGTTTAGGCACATCAAGGGCTCTCTAAATGCAACATGGCGTCCCATCTCAATTCCAGTCAATTTTGCATTGAAAAGTCAAATGGCGCTCCTTCCCTTCCGAGCTCTGCCCTGCGCCCAAACAATGGTTTACACCCACATATGGGGTATCAGCGTACTCAGGACAAATTGCACAACAATTTTTGGGGTCCAATTTCTTCTCTCACCCTTGGGAAAATAAAAAATTGGGGGTGAAAAGATCATTTTTGTGAAAAAATATGATTTTTTATTTTTACGGCTCTGCATTATAAACTTCTGTAAAGCACTTGTTGGGTCAAAGTGCTCACCACACATCTAGATAAGTTCCTTAGGGGGTCTACTTTCCAAAATGGTGTCACTTGTTAGGGGTTTCAATGTTTAGGCGCATCAGGGGCTCTCCAAATGCAACATGGCGTCCCATCTCAATTCCAGTCAATTTTGCATTGAAAAGTCAAATGGCGCTCCTTTGCTTCCAAGCTCTGCCATGCGCCCAAACTGTGGTTTACCCCCACATATGGGGTATCAGCGTACTCAGGACAAATTGTACAACAACTTTTTGGGTCTATTTTCTCCTGTTACCCTTGGTAAAATAAAACAAATTGGAGCTGAAATAAATTTTGTGTGAAAAAAAGTTAAATGTTCATTTTTATTTAAACATTCCAAAAATTCCTGTGAAACACCTGAAGGGTTAATAAACTTCTTGAAAGTGGTTTTGAGTACCTTGAGGGGTGCAGTTTTTAGAATGGTGTCACACTTGGGTATTTTCTATCATATAGACCCGTCAAAATGACTTCAAATGAGATGTGGTCCCTAAAAAAAAATGGTGTTGTAAAAATGAGAAATTGCTGGTCAACTTTTAACCCTTATAACTCCGTCACAAAAAAAAATTTTGGTTCCAAAATTGTGCTGATGTAAAGTAGACATGTGGGAAATGTTATTTATTAAGTATTTTGTGTGTCATATGTCTGTGATTTAAGGGCATAAAAATTCAAAGTTGGAAAATTGCGAAATTTTCAAAATTTTCGCCAAATATTCATTTTTTTCACAAATAAACGCAAGTTATATCGAAGAAATTTTACCACTAACATGAAGTACAATATGTAAAAGATCAATCTGAGGGCAAAAGTAATCATGGAATATAGTTCATTTATATCTTTATTTTTCTTCAACCAGACATACAATATAAGCCAACGTTTCGGCCAACCTGGCCTTTTGCACGGCAATTATCTAAAATATATTATAATGGACAAAATTAAATCATGGTACAACGAATATAAATTAATATCATTTAAATTCCATATGGTTGAAGTGAATAAAACAGAAGTGTCCATCCATAACGATATTTCCATAAGTGGATATGAATAAAGTAGATCATCTGTAGAAATATAATGATATTTTCCTCTTGATGGTCATACTAGATCCTTAATATTCATACGTGAAAAACATAAAGATAAAATAAAGCATAATATTAATCAAATGAAGTATCACTTAAAGAGAGAGTTCCTGAATGGGTAGACATACTATCCTAACGTCGTAGTGAAAAAAATGTAAAGGAGAGCCCCATAAGGATTGACATATAGTCCTCACATATAGGAGTTAGTCCAGTGAATCAACAGGAAAGGTGAAAGAAAGATTACCTGTATGTCGGTATAATTAATGATACTGTGGAAGTAAAATAAGTAATTGTAAGTAAACAAATTAAAGGAAGGGTGCTTAAAGCGATAAAGAGAACAGCGGAACATACCTGAAGGTGTAAGGAGATAATAAAGGAGTCCGGATACGGCCGGTAAGAAGCGTGGTGAACTGAAGCGCTCAAAAGGCGCCTATTTATGACGTGAGAGGTCCGGAGCGCCGGAAATGAGGGAGCGCTGCTAGATGTAAAAGCGCATGCGCAGGTTAAAATGGTACATTTGCGCAGTAGACAGAAAAGGACGGAAGTGGGGCACTGAAATCCGGACATAGAAAAAAACGCTATATAGTAATAGAGATACGTGATATACCGCAATAGGTAAAGGATTAACCATAATTAAAGGTATCTAATACCAAACATTGTCTATTGGTTTGGTATATATTGCGGAACATAGGTGTTCTAAAGTCAGTGCTAGTGAATTGCATATGGGTATATGTCTCATGAATATATGTAATCTGTTAATGAATAAGTACCCTATGTAAATTAGAGAAACATAATCGAAAAAGAAAGGGAGGATTTTAGTTGCAGAGACCCACAAACCTGTTAAAGGACAAGGACACCCATAGTGTGAATGACCACTGGACTATGTCTGAAAAGAGAAAAAAAAGGAAGTAAATCATACATTGAAAAGTACAAAGAAGATGGAAAATAATCCATATTATACAACGAAATATATATACTAGGTTCAGTATCTTGTATACCCGAGACCCACAATTCATATATTCTAATTAATGAAACACCTCGTATTCCCTATTCAAACCATGAGGTTCCAAGGTTTGAAGAGTATATATCCAATACGCTTCTTTTTCTTTTAGTTTGGAAATCCGATCTCCTCCTCTCCGTGCTGGCTTTCACCTTTCCTGTTGATTCACTGGACTAACTCCTATATGTGAGGACTATATGTCAATCCTTATGGGGCTCTCCTTTACATTTTTTTCACTACGACGTTAGGATAGTATGTCTACCCATTCAGGAACTCTCTCTTTAAGTGATACTTCATTTGATTAATATTATGCTTTATTTTATCTTTATGTTTTTCACGTATGAATATTAAGGATCTAGTATGACCATCAAGAGGAAAATATCATTATATTTCTACAGATGATCTACTTTATTCATATCCACTTATGGAAATATCGTTATGGATGGACACTTCTGTTTTATTCACTTCAACCATATGGAATTTAAATGATATTAATTTATATTCGTTGTACCATGATTTAATTTTGTCCATTATAATATATTTTAGATAATTGCCGTGCAAAAGGCCAGGTTGGCCGAAACGTTGGCTTATATTGTATGTCTGGTTGAAGAAAAATAAAGATATAAATGAACTATATTCCATGATTACTTTTGCCCTCAGATTGATCTTTTACTGATTTACTATTTTTCTGAGGACAGTTCTAAATTGGGACTATATTGACCCCTTGATCTATCTAATGAAGTACAATATGTCACGAGAAAACAATGTCAGAATCGCCAAGATCCGTTGAAGCGTTCCAGAGTTATAACCTCATAAAGGGACAGTGGTCAGAATTGTAAAAATTGGCCTGGTCATTAACGTGCAAACCACCCTCGGGGCTTAAGGGGTTAACATAACTCCGCATGGCGGTATGTTCAGGCACAGACAGGTTGAAAAGTCGGCCTTTAGGAAACTTACTGCCTGGAATCAAGTCAATAGCACAATCACAGTCCCTGTGCGGTGGAAGGGAACTGGACTTGGGCTCATCGAATACATCCTGAAAATCAGACAAAAACTCTGGAATTTCAGAAGAGGAAGAAGAGGAGATTGACATCAAAGGAACATCATTATGAACCCCCTGACAACCCCAACTAGTCACAGACATAGATTTCCAATCCAACACAGGATTATGTACCTGCAACCACGGGAAACCCAGCACGATAACATGGTCACCTGTGTCCAAAACTGGGGCTTATTTTTAGCCAAAGGTGTAGCATCAATCCCCCTTAAAGGAATAGGGTTCTGCAAAGGCTGCAAGGGAAAACCACAACGCCTGGCAAACTCAAAATCCATTAAGTTCAAGGCGGCGCCTGAATCCACAAACGCCATGACAGAAAATGATGACAATGAGCAGATCAAGGACACCGATAACAGAAATTTAGGTTGTACAGTACTGATAGTAAATGAACTAGCGATCCTTTTTGTCCGCTTATGGCAGACTGAAATGACATGAGAAGCGTCGCCACAATAATAACACAACCTATTCTGACGTCTAAATCCTTGTCGTTCCGTTCTAGACAAAATCCTATCACACTGCATTGGCTCAGGACTTTGCTCTAAGGGTATGTGCACACGTTGGGGATTTCTTGCAGAAATTTCCTGAAGAAAACCGGAAATTTTCTGCAAGAAATCCGCATTTTTTTTTTTGCGTTTTTTTTCCGTTTTTTT
The DNA here is from genome assembly GCF_051348905.1 of Ranitomeya variabilis. Classification (NCBI taxonomy): domain Eukaryota; kingdom Metazoa; phylum Chordata; class Amphibia; order Anura; family Dendrobatidae; genus Ranitomeya; species Ranitomeya variabilis. The sequence continues at coordinate 637,093,130 of NC_135232.1, forward strand.
TGCGATTTTTTAGCATTCTGCAAGCGTAATTAGCTTGCAGAATGCTAAAGTTTTCCAAGCGATCTGTAGCATCGCTTGGAAAACTGACTGACAAGTTGGTCACACTTGTCAAACATAGCGTTTGACAAGTGTGACCAACTTGTTACTATAGATGCTGCTTTTGCAGCATCTATAGTAAAAGATAGAACGTTTAAAAATAATAAAAAAAATAAAAAAAATGCTTATACTCACCCGCAGACATCAGATCTCCTCACCGGCGTCCGTTCCTATAGCTGATGTGTGCGCGCAGGGCCTTCCATGACGTCACAGTCACGTGAGCGGTCTCGGCCAATCACAGGACAGTGACGTCATTCGGCAAGGTCCTTCACCGCACACCAGCTACAGGAACCGAAGCCAGCGTGCAGCACAGAGGCGGGAACACTTCGGGGGCCATCAGAGGGTGAGTATAGGACTATTTTTTATTTTAATTCTTATTTTTTTACCAATTATATGGTGCCCAGTGCGTGGAGGAGAGTCTCCTCTCCTCCACCCTGGGTACCAACCGCACATAATCTGCTTACTTCCCGCATCGTGGGCACAGCCCCGTGCGGGAAGTAAGCAGATCAATGGACCCCTAGGTGTGCGGAATCCCCTGCAATTCCGCATTTTAATGAACATGTTGCTTTTTTTTCCGCGATGCGATTTTTTCGCGGAAAAAAAGGCTACATTTGCACAAAAAATGCGGAATACGCTGAAAATAATGGGAGGCATATGTTAGCGTTTTTTTTGCGTTTTTATCACGTTTTTATAGCGAAAAAACGCGAAAAAAACGCGAAAAATACTGAACGTGTGCACATGGCCTAAGGGAGATGCCACAGCGCGCACAGTTTGACGCTCCCGCAAGCGCCGATCAATCTGAATGGCCAGAGACATAGAATCACTCAGACCGGAAGGCGTGGGAAACCCCACCATAACATCTTTAATGAATTCAGAAAGACCCTTTCTGAAAATTGCCGCCAAAGCATCATCATTCCATTTAGTCAACACAGACCATTTTCTAAATTTCTGACAATACAATTCTGCCGCCTCTTGACCCTGAGACAGGGCCAACAAGGTTGTCTCCACTTGATCCACAGAATTAGGTTCATCATATAATAATCCTAAAGCCTGAAAAAAGGAATCTACATTAAGCAAGGCCGGATTCCCAGATTCCAGGGAAAATGCCCAATCCTGTGGATCGCCACGCAGCAGGGAGATGACAATTTTAACCTGCTGAATGGAATCACCGGAGGATCGCGGTCTCAGAGCAAAAAACAGTTTACAATTGTTTTTAAAACCCAAAAATTTGGACCTATCACCAAAAAACAAATCAGGAGTAGGAATCTTCGGCTCTAAAGCAGGAGTCTGAACAATATAATCAGAAATACCCTGCACCTTAGCAGCAAGCTGGTCTACAGGAGAAGCTAATTCCTGAACATCCATGCTGGCACAAGACTCCTCAGCCACCCATAAATAAAGAGGGAAGAAAAGACAGAACAGACTGCAGAAAAAAAAATGGCTCAACACCTTCTTCTGAGATGCATTTAACTCATTATAGGCCAGTTGTACTGTTATGATCTGGTGACCTTGGAGCCGCATGAAAACTTTCTCTGGAGTCGGTGGAACCTGTACTGACCGCAAATCCTGAACTAACACCGCAATTAGAAGTAGCCGTGGGGTGTGCCTAACAAACCCTAGACACCTCGACACAGCCGGAGGACTAAATACCCCTATAGATGGAAATAGGAATGCTATCTTGCCTCAGAGCAGACCCCCAAAGGATAGGCAGACCCCCACGAATAATGACTGTGAGTAGGAGAAGAATAGACACACGCAGGTAGAAAACAGGATTTAGCAAAAGAGGCCACTCTAGCTAAATAGGAAAGGATAGGACAGATTACTAGGCGGTCAGTATTAAAACCCTTCCAAAAATATCCACAACAGATAATACAAAAAGTTCCACAATCTAACTAAAGACATGGAATGTATATCTGCCACTCCAGAGAATCCAACAAGACTGAGAAAATACTGACACAATCTAAGCTGGACAAGAAAACACAAAGAATAGCACTGAATTGTGAAGCACACAGCATGTGTGCCACAGGAAAAAAAACCCAGACACTTATCTTTGCTGATTTGGCAGAAAGGCAGGAGGAACCAGGCAGAGGTCCTACACCTCCCAACAACAATTGACAACTGGCAAGGACTAATGAATCCTGCACACCTAAATACCCCAGTCAGAACTGCTATCAGCAGACACACCTGACCAGGACTGCAACCCAGGGACAACTGCATTACCACCTACTACCACCGGAGGGAACCCAAAAGCAGAATTCACAACAATCTCCCTCCCATCCCATATGCATGGCTCACATCCCCCCTCCTGTATGCATGGCTCATATTCCCCCCTCCTGTATGCATGGCTCATATTCCTCCCCCCCCGTATGCATGGCTCATATTTCCCCCCCTCCTGTATGCATGGCTCATATTCCCCCCTGTATGCGTGGCTTATATTCCCCCACCTGTATGCATGGCTCATATTCTCCCCCTGTATGCATGGCTCATATTCCCCCTCCTGTATGCATGACTCATATTCCCAACCTGTATGAATGGCTCATATTCCCCCTCCTGTATGCATGGCTCATATTCCCCCCTGTATGCATGGCTCATATTCCCCCTCCTGTATGCATGGCTCATATTCCCCCCCGTATGCATGGCTCATATTCTCCCCCCCCGTATGCATGGTCATATTCCCCCTCCTGTATGCATGGCTCATATTCCCCCCCTGTATGCATGGCTTATATTCCCCCCTTGTATGAATGGCTCATATTCCCCCCCCCCCCCGTATGCATGGCTCACATTCACCCCCCTGTATGCATGGCTCATATTCCCCCTCCTGTATGTATGGCTCATATCCCCCTCTTGTATGCATGGCTCATATTCCCCCCCCTGTATGCATGGCTCATATTCCCCCCCTGTATGCATGGCTCATCTCTCCACCCCCCCACTCCTGCTCCTGCTCCCATCTTGCATGGCACGGCTTACCGTCTTCCTTCACCCCCCCGTCCCTTGTCCCCCCGTCCCTTATACTCACCTTTCCCACAACGCGCGGCCGCGCCGACATCCCTCTGGCTCTGTCCCGACTCCCGGCGCAGCACCTTCTTCCTGCATGAGCGGTCATGTGATATCATCCATTAAGGTCATGAATATGCGCATATTCATGACCTTAATGAGCGGTACCACATGACCGCTCACTCAGGACGAGCTGCAGATGCTGAGACCAGGCATCGCTGGAGCAAGGTGAGTATGACATCTTCAAGGAGGGTGGGAGGGAGGCGGGCGGGTGGCCGGGGGGGGCTGGGGGGCAGTCGGTCGGGAGGTGACCCACGACTTAAATAAAAAAAAAAAACAACCTTGCTCAGGTGCCGCCCCCCGCATTGTCCTGCCCTAGGTACGTGCCCTCAAGTGCCTAGTGGCAAATACAGCCCTGCCTGTATTGAGTCCCAGAGGTATGGTGTCTCCTCCTGTTTCAGCCACCTCCCAGCCATCCATCATCCAGCTCTTGCCTCTGTGCGCCGCCTCCTGTGTTGCTGTTATATGCCATGCGCCTGCCCCCATCTCCCACCTCCTCTTTCTCTTTCCTCCCTCAGCAGCTTCTGATGAGCTTGACCTGCCAGTGAACTCCATGCTAAGGTTAAGGTGTTCTTTCAAGAAATGCATCAACTTTATGGTCTCCCATGTCGTACTGCAGTAAATAGAGTAGCATATTTTATATTTTGTTTATGCCAATATGCTAAGTATTGTTAAAAATTTTGATGAACACAAGCTTAGGGCTTGTGGCTTTTAAATAACATTAGTTGTATGTTTGGGGCCGTTGTCCTGATGCAGAAAAAATTTGGAGCCAATCAGTCGCCTCCTGATGGTATTACATGATGCCCTTATTTCTCATCATTAACCCCTTCCCGACCCATGACGCCACGTAGGCGTCATGAAAACCCGTGCCAATCCGACCCATGACGCCTATGTGGCGTCATGGAATGATCGCGTCCCTGCAGATCAGGTGAAGGGGTTAACTCCGATTTCATCCGATCTGCAGAGACAGGGGGAGTGGTGCTTCAGCCCAGGGGGGGTGGCTTCACCCCCCCCCCCCCGTGGCTACGATCGCTCTGATTGGCTGTTGAAAGTGAAACTGCCAATCAGAGCGATTTGTAATATTTCACCTGAAAAATTGGTGAAATATTACAATCCAGCCATGGCCGATGCTGCAATATCATCGGCCATGGCTGGAAACACTAATGTGACCCCCCCCACCCCACCGATCGCCCCCCCAGTGCTCCGTTATGGGGTCCGGTCCCCTCGGTCCTGTGCTCCGCTGCCCCGTGCTCCTGCCCGCTCCCCCCGTGCTGCTATGCCACCCCCCTGTGCTCCGACGCCCCCCGTGCCCCGATCTCCCCCCCCTTATACTCATCGAGGCTCCCGGTGTCCGTCCGCCTCCTCGCTGGGCGCCGCCATCTTCCAAAATGGCGGGCGCATGCTCAGTGCGCCCGCCGAATCTGCCAGTCGGCAGATTCGTTAAAAGTACATTTTGATCGCTGTGATAGGTTCTATCACAGCGATCGAAATAAAAAAAATAATAAATAAACCCCCCCCTTTATCACCCCCATAGGTAGGGACAATAATAAAATAAAGAAAATATATATATATATTTTTTTTCTTTTTCCACTAGGGTTAGGGTTAGAACTAGGGTTAGGGTTACGGGTAGGGTTAGGGTTAGGGGTAGGGGTAGGGTTAGGGTTACAGGTAGGGTTAGGGTTAGGGGTAGGGTTAGGGTTATGGCATGTGCGGATTTGGCTGCGGATCCGCAGCGGATTGGCCGCGGATCCGCAGCGGATTGGCCGCGGATCCGCAGCGGATTGGCCGCTGTGAATTCGTAGCAGTTTTCCATCAGGTTTACAGTACCATGTACACCTATGGAAAACCAAATCCGCTGTGCCCATGGTGCGGAAAATTCCGTGCAGAAACGCTGCGTTGTATTTTCCGCAGCATGTCAATTCTTTGTGCGGATTCCGCAGCGTTTTACACCTGTTCCTCAATAGGAATCCGCAGGTGAAATCCGCACAAAAAAACACTGGAAATCTGCTGTAAATCCGCAGGTAAAACGCAGTGCCTTTTACCTGCAGATTTTTCAAAAATCGTGCGGAAAACTCTTACACGAATCCGCAACGTGGGCACATACCCTTAGGGTTAGGGTTGGAATTAGGGCTAGGGTTGGAAATAGGGTTAAGAATAGGCTTGTGGTTAGGGTTACGGATAGGGTTAGGGGTGTGTTGGGGTTACAGTTGTGGTTAGGGTTGGGATTAGGGTTAGGGTTGGGATTAGGGTTCGGATTAGGGTTGGAATTAGGGTTACGGGTGTGTTGGGGTTAGGGTTGTGGTTAGGGGTGTGTTGGGGTTAGGGTTGGGATTAGGGTTATGGCTACAGTTGGGATTAGGATTAGGGGTGTGTTGGGGTTAGTGTTGAAGTTAGAATTGAGGGGTATCCACTGTTTAGTCACATCAGGGGCTCTGCAAACGCAACATGGCGCCACCATTGATTCCAGCCAATCTGGCATTCAAAAAGTCAAATGGTGCTCCCTCCCTTCCAAGCCCCGACATGCGCCCAAACAGTGGTTTACCCCCACATTTGGGGTACCAGCGTACTCAGGACAAACTGGGCAACAACTGTTGGGGTCCAATTTCTCCTGTTACTCTTGCAAAAATAAAAAATTACTTGCTAAGACATAATTTTTGAGGAAAGAACAATTATTTTTTATTTTCATGGCTCTGCGTTATAAACTTCTGTGAAGCACTTGGGGGTTGAAAGTGCTCACCACACATCTAGATAAGTTCCTTCGGGGGTCTAGTTTCCAAAATGGGGTCACTTGTGGGGTGTTTCTACTGTTTAGGCACATCAGGGGCTCTGCAAATGCAACGTGACGCCCGCAGACCATTCCATCAAAGTCTGCATTTCAAATGTCACTACTTCCCTTCCGAGCCCTGACGTGCGCCCAAACAGTGGTTTACCCCCACATATGGGGTATCACTGTACTCACAACAAACTGGGCAACAAACATTGGGGCCCAATTTCTCCTGTTACCCTTGTGAAAATAAAAAATTGCTTGCTAAAACATCTTTTTTGAGGAAAGAAAAATGATTTTTTATTTTCACGGCTCTGCGTTGTAAACTTCTGTGAAGCACTTGAGGGTTGAACGTGCTCATCACACATCTAGATAAGTTCCTTGGGGGGTCTAGTTTCCAAAATGGGGTCACTTGTGGGGTGTTTCTACTGTTTAGGCACATCAGGGGCTCTGCAAATGCAATGTGACGCCCGCAGACCATTCCATCAAAGTCTGCATTTCAAATGTCACTACTTCCCTTCCGAGCCCTGACGTGTGCCCAAACAGTGGTTTACCCCCACATATGGGGTATCAGCGTACTCAGGAGAAACTGGACAACAACTTTTGGGGTCCAATTTCTCCTGTTACCCTTGCAAAAATAAAAAATTCTGGGCTAAAAAAATATTTTTGAGGAAAGGAAACACATTTATTATTTTCACGGCTCTGCGTTATGAACTTCTGTGAAGCACTTGTGGGTTAAAAGTGCTCACCACACATCTAGATAAGTTCCCTTGGGGGTCTAGTTTCCAAAATGGAGTCACTTGTGGGGAGTTACTACTGTTTAGGCACATCAGGGCCTCTGCAAACGCAACCTGACGCCCGCAGAGCATTCCATCAAAGTCTGCATTTCAAAACGTCACTACTTCCCTTCCGAACCCCGACGTGTGCCAAAACAGTGGTTTACCCCCACATATGGGGTATCAGCGTACTCAGGAGAAACTGGACAACAACTTTTGGGGTCCAATTTCTCCTGTTACCTTTGGGAAAATAAAAAATTGTGGGCTAAAAAATCATTTTTGAGAAAAGAAAAATTATTTTTTATTTTCACGGCTCTGCGTTATAAACTTCTGCGAAGCACTTGGGGGTTCAAAGTGCTCACCACACATCTAAATTAGCACCTTGGGAGGTCTAGTTTCCAAAATGGGGTCACTTGTGCGGGAGCTCCAATGTTTAGGCACACAGGGGCTCTCCAAACGCGACATGGTGTCCGCTAATGATTGGAGCTAATTTTCCATTCAAAAAGCCAAATGGCGTGCCTTCCCTTCCCGAGCCCTGCCGTGCGCCCAAACAGTGGTTTACCCCCACATATGGGGTATCATCGTACTCAGGACAAACTGGACAACAACATTTGGGGTCCAATTTCTCCTATTACCCTTGGGAAAATAAAAAATTCTGGGCTAAAAATCATTTTTGAGGAAAGAAAAATTATTTTTTTTTTCATGGCTCTGCGTTATAAACTTCTGTGAAGCACCTGGGGGTTATAAGTGCTCACTATGCATCTAGATAAGTTCCTTTGGGGGTCTAGTTTCCAAAATGGGGTAACTTGTAGGGGAGCTCCAATGTTTAGGCACACAGGGGCTCTCCACACGCGACATGGTGTCCGCTAACGATTGGAGCTAATTTTCCATTCAAAAAGTCAAATGGCACGCCTCCCCTTCCGAGCCTTGCCGTGCACCCAAACAGTGGTTTACCCCCACATATGAGGTATCAACATACTCAGGAGAAATTGCTTAACAAATTTTAGGATCCATTTTATCCTGTTGCCCATGTGAAAATGAAAAAATTAAGGCTAAAAGAAATTTTGTGTGAAAAAAAAGTACTTTTTCATTTTTACAGATCAATTTGTGAAGCACCTGAGAGTTTAAAGTGCTCACTATGCTTCTAGATAAGTTCCTTGGGGGGTCTAGTTTCCAAAATGGGGTCACTTGTGGGAGCGCTCCAATGTTTAGGCACACAGGGGCTCTCCAAACGTGACATGGTGTCTGCTAGCGATGGAGATAATTTTTCATTCAAAAAGTCAAATGGCGCTCCTTCCCTTCCGAGCCTTACCATGTGCCCAAACAGTGGTTTACCCCCACATGTGAGGTATCGGTGTACTCAGGAGAAATTGTCCAACAAATTTTAAGATCCATTTTATCCTGTTGCCCATGTGAAAATGAAAAAATTGAGGCTAAAATAATTTTTTTGTGAAAAAAAAGTACTGTTTCATTTTTACGGATCAATTTGTGAAGCACCTTGGGGTTTAAAGTGCTCACTATGCTTCTAGATAAGTTCCTTGGGGGGTTTAGTTTCCAAAATGGGGTCACTTGTGGGGGAGCTCCAGTGTTTAGGCACACGGGGGCTCTCCAAACGCGACATGGTGTCCGCTAAAGATTGGAGCCAATTTTTCATTGAAAAAGTCAAATGGCGCTCCTTCCCTTCCGAGCCCTGCCGTACACCCAAACAGTGGTTTACCCCCACATATGAGGTATCAGCGTACTCAGGACAAATTGGAAAACAACGTCCGTGGTCCAGTTTCTCCTTTTACCGCTGGGAAAATAAAAAAATTGTTGCTAAAAGATCATTTTTGTGACTAAAAAGTTAAATGTTCATTTTTTCCTTCCATGTTGCTTCTGCTGCTGTGAAACACCCGAAGGGTTAATAAACTTCTTGAATGTGGTTTTGAGCACCTTGAGGGGTGCAGTTTTTAGAATGGTGTCACTTTGGGGTATTTTCAGCCATATAGAACCCTCAAACTGACTTCAAATGTGAGGTGGTCCCTAAAAAAAATGGTTTTGTAAATTTTGTTGTAAAAATGAGAAATCACTGGTCAAATTTTAACCCTTATAACTTCCTAGCAAAAAAAATAATTGTTTCCAAAATTGAGCTGATGTAAAGTAGACATGTGGGAAATGTTATTTATTAACTATTTTGTGTCACATAACTCTCTGGTTTAACAGAATAAAAATTCAAAATGTGAAAATTGCAAAATTTTCAAAATTTTTGCCAAATTTCCGTTTTTTTCACAAATAAACTCAGAAATTATCGACCTAAATTTACCACTAACATGAAGCCCAATATGTCACAAAAAAACAATCTCAGAATCGCTAGGATCCGTTGAAGCGTTCCTGAGTTATTACCTCATAAAGGGACACTGGTCAGAATTGCAAAAAACGGCAAGGTCATTAAGGCCAAAATAGGCTGGGTCATGAAGGGGTTAAGGACACCAAGAAAATATATAGAAAAAGTGCTGCACATCCAAGGCATACAATAATGGAATATTTTTTATTGAATTCCAAAAATGGATAAAAAAACCTTTTGCAATGGAAAAGGTTCACATGATAGCCATTAAAAACTAACGCGTTTCCGGTGCCAGTTGGTCAGTTTGTCTGAGTATGAGTAAGGGCATTATTGTTATGCCATGTGTCACGGCCTCGGATACTTACCATCCTGTTTCCATCCCTCAGCGCATTCCCAACATGGTCCCTCGCCACTCCTCACCCGACTTCTCGGGATCGCGGCGCGTCGGTGGTTCAAGCACCACCAGTGGTGAGCTGGACGCCTTGTTCCTTTTGGTTATAGGAGCGTTATCCATGGTCAATCTTCTTGTGCAGCCTTTGATTATTTCTGCAATTATTACCACGGGCAGATTTATCCCCATGCAGGCTAATAGGTTGTTCATTTTGTGCACTTCATTGGCTGGCACAGGTTTTGCTCCATAAAAATTGTTTAGAGAGTAACGTATAGTTTATCTCAGGCGTATCAGTCTCCCCTGTGTTTTTGCATATTAGTGCATTATGCCTTTGTACCATCCTGGTCCCAGGACTGTTTGTTATTTCCAGGAGTGTGAGGGGTTAATGATATAACAGTATATTTATACGTATTTTTCATATTCTTGTATATTGTGTGGTCACACACGTGAGTGTGGGGGGTTGGTTTGATTATTGCTGATTTTAATTGTTCTTATGTGGTGTCATAATAAAGTTTACCTTTTTATACATTATTTATTAGGGTTGTGCATTCTCTATAGTGGTTTTTCTATTCTCCTTTTTTGTTTTGCTAATCCCCATTACCACTAGTTTGCACCTCTGCTATATAGTAGATTAGTAGTGCGCCAATTCTTCTTGAAACTGGTGGTTCAAGCATGCGCGGTCGCGCTACCTCCGCCGCTGGGTTTCCTGGGAGGTCGTGACCCGATGGCTCCGCCCCATCATGGCGGTGCCCACCGGGTATTTCTTCCCGGCGTCTTCTGTGGTAAGACGCCTGTGCTTCTATTGCAGTTACGCTAGCATCCTTCCTGACGCTCTCCCTCATCCTCAGGCTCCCTGTCTCTGTTCTCTCTGCTCGTCTCAGCCGTGTCTTTGCTGTTTTCCTGCCGTGCCTGCCCTGTGTCTCTGCTGTGCCTGTGTGGTGTCTAGTCTTGTCCTACAGTTCCGCCCTTACCTGCCAGTCTATTTTAGTTTTCTCTTTTTGCAGCATCGTGCCGTTACCAGTCTCTGGTTCTCCTGGTTCCACCTGTCTCCCTTATTCCTCTGTTCCTGGTTGTTCTCTGTTCCATGCCACTCCTTCCATAACCCGGTCTCTTCTCTTAACCAGCCTTTATCGCCCCTTTGGCTCCAGCTGTTTTGACTCCATCCCCCTTGGGCCTGTCCCTAATGCTCCCTGTATAGGGGGTGGTTTCATCTGGTCTGCTCGCCCTCGGGGCTCTAGAGCCATGACCGAGACGGTCCAGTTTCGTGTTTCTACTTTGAGTCCTAATAGTAAGCACAGGCCATGGATCCCACTGGAGCTTCGACTACCCAGAAAGAGCTGGTCTTTTTACGGGAGAATCAGACCCGTATTATGTCCTTCATGAAGACTATGGACTCTCGACTCTCCGTGCTCCACACTTCTGATCCAGGGAACGCCTCTCAGCTAGCTAGTATGCAACAGGAGCTAGCTCAGCAGCGAGACTCCCAGGCTCATATTCTTAGTTGTATGGCTTCGGTGGATGACCAGTTGCTCTCCTTGCAGTTGGCCACCTCTACTTCCGCCTCAGTTTCTGCTCCCCACCCTCCTCCCCGTTTGGTAAAACCACCTCGGTATAATGGTGATCCCAAACTGTGTCGGGGTTTTTTGAATCAATGTCGCCTCCATTTTGAACTCCTGCTCCTGCAATACTCTACTGATTGGGCTAAAGTGGCCTTCTTGATTTTCCACCTGGAGAGTGACACTTTGGCATGGGTTAACCCCGTCTGGGAGAGTGACGATCCCGTGGTTTCCCAGTTGTCAGTATTTCTGGAGACCTTTCGTCATCTATTCGATGAGCCAGGACGCCTGGCCTCCACCACAGAGTCTCTGTTTAACCTCCACCAAGGGTCCCTAATTGTAGGCTAGTACGCTATCCAGTTTCGCACCCTATCATCCGACTTGGGCTGGAAAAACGAGGCCTTGATGGGAGCCTTCTGGTGAGGTCTCTCCAGGCAAATAAAAGACGAGCTTGCAGGTCGTGACACTCCAACTGTCTTGGAAGATTTGATTTCCCTGGCCACCCATATTGATCTTCATTTTCAGGATGTAAAGATTATAAGGGACAACTCAGGAGACTCTTTGCATGGAACAAGACAACTACAGGACACAGTTTTATAAGTGGTAAAGTCTATATTATCACACGGTGATTCAAACAGGTGCAGAGAGAAACTCAAGTCCACAACACTTGGTGTAAATATTAAACGCAGCTTAACAGTTTATAGGAAACTTCAGAGGAAAATGCAATCATGCAGAAAGTCTATGAAGCACAATTATTCTTGAGGATACTTGACACGAATAAGTCCTTGGTAGTCCAAACACAGATAGATATGCTTATAAGGCAGTTCAAATAATATCTTAGCACAACCAGGGAGGCCTGGGTAAAAGTCTCAGATTTAAGCAGAGCAGCAACAGCTTACATGTCCAGCAAATGCAGATGGAAACAAACACAAGCAGCCAGATGGAGGATTACTGGAAACCGATGTATGCAGCAGAAACTCAGAGCTGAGTAGCAGGATCTCCACACAGGTTCACAGGTGCAGGTGCAGGTGCAAAGCCAGGGAGTCGTCAGGAGCTGGATGCAAGGCAGAATACTCTAGCACAGACTAAAGGCTGGGGTGGAGTTATATAGCAGGAAGACACAGTGCACATGAGACCAAAGACGCCATCTTGGAAAAGGGCAGTAATGCACAAAAGGTAATCAAAATGTTCAGAGTCTTGACACAGGAGCGTGCCCGGGAGAGGAGACTTCTTCGCCCTCCACTGTCCACTCGTAGACCACTCAGTCCGCGACTTGGAACGTCTTCCACTGAGCCTGCTTCTGAGCCTATGCAAGTCGATCACCTTAGGATGTTGGAACAATGATGTAAGGAGAGACGCACTCAGGGTCTTTGCTTCTTTTGCGGGAGTGCCTCCCATCTGCTGTGAGCTTCTCCTGAATGTCCGGAAAACTTCTCCGCCTAGGCCAGGTAAGAGAGGCCTCCCTAGGTGTATGTGATACCTCTCTACCTCTTTGTCTTTTTTTTGTTGCATGTTGGTGGTAAAGTTTTTTCACTAGCCACCTATGTGGATTCGGGCGCAGCGGGGAATTTTATTAGGCTCGAGGAGGTCATTAAATTTTCTGTCCCTGTGAGGACCTTGGAAAATCCCAGGATCCTTGCATCCATGGATGGCAAACCTTTGCAGGAGACCATTACTCAAGTTACGCAGGAGGTGGAGCTTCAGGTGGGGGCTTTGCATAGGGAGAAAATTGCATTTTATGTTTTAGCCGGTCTTTCTCATCCGGTACTTCTCGGTCTTCCTTGGTTGCGGGCCCACGAGCCCTCCTTGGACTGGCATAATGGTAATATTTTGCGCTGAGGAGAGTCCTGCCGGGAACGTTGTCTGCTGCCGGAGAGCCCTGTAGGTGTCCTTGTCCCTCCTCTATCTCCTTCGGATTGCACTCTGTTTACAGTTCTTTCTTGGATGTTTTCGACAAGGAGGCTGAGAACCTTCCTCCGCACCGACACTACGACTGCCCTATTGATCTCATCCCTGGAGCTATTCCTCCAAGAGGAAGGATCTATCTTCTCTCGCCTGCAGAGACTCCAGCCATGTCAGAGTATGTTCAGGAGAATCTGGCCAAGGGCTTCATTCAGAAATCTTCTCCTGCAGGAGCAGGCTTCTTCTTCGTAAAAAAGGATGGCTCCCTTTGTCCTTGTATTGATTACAGAGGCCTAAACAACATTACGGTGAAGAACAAATACCCGTTACCACTTATCCTGGAGCTCTTTGATCGCCTGAGGGGAGTGCGAATATTTACCAAGCTTGATCTGCGAGGAGCCCATAATCTGGTCCAAATTCATGTCGGGGATGAGTGGAAGACCGCATTCAATACCCGTGACGGTCACTACGAGTATTTGGTTATGCCTTTTGGCCTCTGATACGCTCCTGCGGTATTCCAAGAATTTGTTAATGATGTATTCCGGGATCTCCTCCAGTGTTGTGGTCTACCTTGACGATATTCTCATCTTTTCTCCAGATCTATTCTCAACCTGTTCCTAGTTCATCATGCCGTCAGGAGTCACAGGAAACATTTGACCCCAACCTTGGCCACTCCAAGGATCTGTTTGGTCCATTTCCTTTCATTGCCTCTGGCCTCTCACCGCGCGACATTGAAGAGAAACATGAGAAAGTATCATCTGTTGATGATGGCCAAATATTTGAAACCCCATGGCCAGAAGAAAGCCACTTTCATCCACGTGATATACTGGGTGAAGAGGTGGAAGCTGATGGTGATGACACACAGTTGTCATCTGGCCAGTTGACAATATCAACACGGAAAGAGGATGACACGGACAACGAGGTGGTCAATGATGAGACCACCGTTAGTCCGTTGGACCATTGGCATGCATAGCCAGCACAGCAGAACAGAGGAAGAAGGTGGATACGTAGCACCAAGAAAGGCAAAAAGGGCTACTGATTTCAGCAGAGCGCGAAGTGTGTCAACTGTTGCCAAGAGCTAATCCCTCTGTGCCCCAAATCAAGGCAAGGGTGCGTTCAGCCGCTGTTTGGAAAAATTTTTTCGATAGTCCTTCTGAACCAAATGTTGTCATCTGTAGCATCTGCCATACGAAGCTGAGCAGAGGCCAGGGCAAAGGCAACCAAAGCACCACCAGTATGCGGAAACACATGGCAGCCAAGCACCCTAGTCGATGGGTGGAACAACAGGGTACCAAATCGGTGTCTGCAGGTCAAACTACTGCCATGTTGCCTGTGATCCATCCTTCCCAATCTGCTGGGCCGGAAGCAGGTGATCATCATACCTATTGCTCACAAACTACGGTTGCACAGACATAGGACACAACAAGCTCATCCACTTGTTTTTCCCAGCCAAGCGTCCAATTGTCCGTGTCCCAGATGTATGAAAGGAGGCGTAAATACCAAGTCACGCACCCACAAGCACAAATACTGAACGCGCACATTACCAAGTTGCTAGCCGTGAAGATGTTACCGTTTAGGCTTGTGGGACACAGTCTTTCCGTGATCTGTTGGCTGTGGCTTCCCCACGATACTCGGTTCCCAGCCAGCACTATTTTTCCCTGTGTGCTGTCCCCGCATTACACTAGCACGTCTTAAACAATCTAAAGCGTGCTATCACCAATGCCGCAACCGGGAAGGTCCACCTTACAACAGACACGTGGACAAGTATTTGTGGCCAGGGATGATACATCTCTGTCATGGCAGAAAAAAGACTCGCACATCCTAACTAGTGTGAATAGGTGCATACCAGGAGCAGCTACCTCCATACATAAATATACAAAAAAGGTTGCACTCTATCGTGCCAAAGCATGTCTAATATGGAATACTTGAAATTTGAATAGCAAAATGGCTTTTGAACATTAGAAAATTATTTAAGAGACGCTTAGCACAGAATTTGATATAATCAAATAGTGTGTGCCCATCAACCGACGTCAAGGTGGTCTCATAAACTGATGGGTCCCTGACCTCCCTGTCCAAATGTGAACACTTACCAAAGGCCAATGTCTGTATGCCTGGGTGAATGTGAAAACCTCTGTTCAGCACAGCCTACATATGAGTTGGCCGGGACCAAGTGTAATGAGATGCAATTAAAAACCACATGGTGATGGGAGGAGTGCTCAGTCAAAAAGCTAGCATTGAAATGACAGAAAAAAGACTCGCACATCCTAACTAGTGTGAATAGGTGCATACCAGGAGCAGCTACCGCCATACATAAATATACAAAAAAGGTTGCACTCTATCGTGCCAAAGCATGTCTAATATGGAATACTTGAAATTTGAATAGCAAAATGGCTTTTGAACATTAGAAAATTATTTAAGAGACGCTTAGCACAGAATTTGATATAATCAAATAGTGTGTGCCCATCAACCGACGTCAAGGTGGTCTCATAAACTGATGGGTCCCTGACCTCCCTGTCCAAATGTGAACACTTACCAAAGGCCAATGTCTGTATGCCTGGGTGAATGTGAAAACCTCTGTTCAGCACAGCCTACATATGAGTTGGCCGGGACCAAGTGTAATGAGATGCAATTAAAAACCACATGGTGATGGGAGGAGTGCTCAGTCAAAAAGCTAGCATTGAAATGACAGAAAAAAGACTCGCACATCCTAACTAGTGTGAATAAGTGCATACCAGGAGCAGCTACCTCCATACATAAATATACAAAAAAGGTTGCACTCTATCGTGCCAAAGCATGTCTAATATGGAATACTTGAAATTTGAATAGCAAAATGGCTTTTGAACATTAGAAAATTATTTAAGAGACGCTTAGCACAGAATTTGATATAATCAAATAGTGTGTGCCCATCAACCGACGTCAAGGTGGTCTCATAAACTGATGGGTCCCTGACCTCCCTGTCCAAATGTGAACACTTACCAAAGGCCAATGTCTGTATGCCTGGGTGAATGTGAAAACCTCTGTTCAGCACAGCCTACATATGAGTTGGCCGGGACCAAGTGTAATGAGATGCAATTAAAAACCACATGGTGATGGGAGGAGTGCTCAGTCAAAAAGCTAGCATTGAAATGACAGAAAAAAGACTCGCACATCCTAACTAGTGTGAATAAGTGCATACCAGGAGCAGCTACCTCCATACATAAATATACAAAAAAGGTTGCACTCTATCGTGCCAAAGCATGTCTAATATGGAATACTTGAAATTTGAATAGCAAAATGGCTTTTGAACATTAGAAAATTATTTAAGAGACGCTTAGCACAGAATTTGATATAATCAAATAGTGTGTGCCCATCAACCGACGTCAAGGTGGTCTCATAAACTGATGGGTCCCTGACCTCCCTGTCCAAATGTGAACACTTACCAAAGGCCAATGTCTGTATGCCTGGGTGAATGTGAAAACCTCTGTTCAGCACAGCCTACATATGAGTTGGCCGGGACCAAGTGTAATGAGATGCAATTAAAAACCACATGGTAATGGGAGGAGTGCTCAGTCAAAAAGCTAGCATTGAAATGACAGAAAAAAGACTCGCACATCCTAACTAGTGTGAATAGGTGCATACCAGGAGCAGCTACCTCCATACATAAATATACAAATATTGGTCCCGGCCAACTTATATGTAGGCTGTGCTGAACAGAGGTTTTCACATTCACCCAGGCATACAGACATTGGCCTTTGGTAAGTGTTCACATTTGGACAGGGAGGTCAGGGACCCATCAGTTTATGAGACCACCTTGATGTCGGTTGATGGGCACACACTATTTGATTATATCAAATTCTGTGCTAAGCGTCTCTTAAATAATTTTCTAATGTTCAAAAGCCATTTTGCTATTCAAATTTCAAGTATTCCATATTAGACATGCTTTGGCACGATAGAGTGCAACCTTTTTTGTATATTTACATCTCTGTCATGGCTCACTGGCTCAACCTGGTGGAGGGTGGGACAAAGTCTCAACCTGGACCATCACATATCCTACCCATGCCATGAATAGCGGGCCCAACTTCAATCAGGGTTTCCACCTCATCATATAAGTCCTGTCTCCCCTCTTCCTTCTCCTCCTCCACCTCATCATCCTATGCTGAAATACCTTCCACATCACTCCCAAGTTGGGAGCTGTGCAGCAGCGCATCGGCAAAGCGGCAACACGCTCTGCTGAAGCTGATCTGCTTAGGTGAAACACCACACACTGCAGCAGAGCTGTGGCAAGGAGTAAAACAGCAGACTGATCAGTGGCTCTCCCCACTGCAACTCCAACCCGGTCTGGTTGTCTGCGACAATGGGCTTAACCTGGTGTAGGCTTTAAAGATCGGGAAGCTGGTACACGTGCTATGCATGGCTCACATGCTGAACCTAGTGGTGCAGAAATGTATAAAAACATACCCTGACTTGCCATACCTACTTGGGAAGGTGCACTGTATTTGCGCCCATTTCCACCATTCCTCATCCGCTGTTGCCGGTCTTGCAGCACTTCAAAAGCAATTTAATTTGCCAAACTACCGACTCATTTGCGACCTGCCAACACGGTGGAACTCAACATATCATATGTTGGCACGGATAATTGAGCAGCAGAGGGCACTTGCTGAATACCAGCTTAAACATGCCCATCACACTGAGTCTCAGCCAAGACACATAACAACTGTCGAGGGGGTGTGGATCGCTGATATTTGTGAGGTGCTTGATAACTTTGAGTACTGCACCAAGCTTGTGAGCGGTGATCAGGCTATTATCAGCGTAACCATCCCTATGCTATGTCTACTGAAAAAATCACTGCAGAATCTAAAAATGGAATCTTTGCGTGCCCAGCATCTGGGTATAGAGCAAGATTTCAGAATGGGTGATCCTACCCAGCCCACCCAATGTCATCAGGCAAGATTGGGGGATGAAGATGATGACGAAAACGAGGGAGAGGACTTTTTCAGTGGTACCGAGGAGACACCTCATGCTACAGAGGGGAATCCCAACCCCAGCTTCATGTCTGTCCAGCATGGCTGGGCTCGAGAGGAGGAGGTGGAGGAGGAGAGTCAGTGTGAGGAGAGGATGGGTATTGTTCCTCCTTCTGGGGTCAGAGAAGATTTGCCTCTTTGCAGCTTGGCACACATGGCACACTTCATATCTGACCATCTGTGCCAAGACCCTTGTGTAATCCACATTTTCAATAGCAACCTATACTGGTTGACCACCTTTCTAGACCCACAGTGCAAGGACAAATTTCCTTCGCTACTGTTGCAGTCACCAAGGGGTTTCACAATTGAATTCTTCAAGAGGGCCGTTGTTGATCATTTGATGGCAACAGCACCCTCAGACACCGCTGCTAGCAGAGATACCAGCTCTGTGCAACAGCATTCATTAATGGGGAGAGACACACCAAGCAGGTCCAAAAGAGGTGGTGGTAAAATGTCCACAAACTGGGCCATCTTCAATAAACATAAAAATGTCAAGGAGGGAGAAGTTGAACAAGATGGTCAACGACTATCTAAGTGACCAAATAGATCAATGGCTGCACTCAAAATTTACTGTGCTAAGACAAGGAAATGTGCAATATATGAAATGTGAATAGCATAATGGCTAGGGAAATTTATGAAAAAACACATGAGATTCTTAGCACAATATTTGGCCAAACGTTGTGAGCCCATCCGCCAAACGTCAAGGTAATCTCAGATCGGATGGGTAACTGAGCTGACTGCCTAGTGTGAACACTTACCTATGGCTAATAACATGATAAAGCCTGCTTATATAAGAAGCTCAGAACCAACTGTGTATGGATGTAATTAAAATCACAGCATGGTGACTGACTGAACAACAATATAATCTGAACTGGTGCATAACCAAAAAAAGTCATATAGCAAATAGATCAATGGCTGCACTCAAAATTTACTGTGCTAAGACAAGGAAATGTGCAATATATGAAATGTGAATAGCATAATGGCTAGGGAAATTTATGAAAAAACACACAGATTATATTGTTGTTCAGTCAGTTTTCTTATATTTAATATATACTATTTTTCTGGCTTGAACGCCTCGCCCTTCACCATGCTGTGATTTTAATTACATCCATACACAGTTGGTTCTGAGCTTCCTATATAAGCAGGCTTTATCATGTTATTAGCCATAGGTAAGTGTTCACACTAGGCAGTCAGCTCAGTTACCCATCCGATCTGAGATTACCTTGACGTTTGGTGGATGGACTCACAACGTTTGGCCAAATATTGTGCTAAGAATCTCATGTGTTTTTTCATAAATTTCCCTAGCCATTATGCTATTCACATTTCATATATTGCACATTTCCTTGTCTTAGCACAGTAAATTTTGAGTGCAGCCATTGATCTATTTGCTATATGACTTTTTTTGGTTATGCACCAGTTCAGATTATATTGTTGTTCAGTCAGTTTTCTTATATTTAGTATATACTATTTTTCTGGCTTGAACGCCTCGCCCTTCACCATGCTGTGATTTTAATTACATCCATACACAGTTGGTTCTGAGCTTCCTATATAAGCAGGCTTTATCATGTTATTAGCCATAGGTAAGTGTTCACACTAGGCAGTCAGCTCAGTTACCCATCCGATCTGAGATTACCTTGACGTTTGGTGGATGGGCTCACAACGTTTGGCCAAATATTGTGCTAAGAATCTCATGTGTTTTTTCATAAATTTCCCTAGCCATTATGCTATTCACATTTCATATATTGCACATTTCCTTGTCTTAGCACAGTAAATTTTGAGTGCAGCCATTGATCTATTTGCTATATGACTTTTTTTGGTTATGCACCAGTTCAGATTATTTTGTTGTTCAGTCAGTTTTCTTATATCTAAGTGACCATACCTGCATCCTTCCTGATGCTTCTGTTCCATTTAATTACTGGGTATCCAAGCTGCATAGTTGGCCAGACCTCTCCTTATACGCCTTGGAGGTGTTGGCCTGCCCTGCCGCTAGTGTGATGTCAGAGCGTGTTATCAGTGCACACACGGTTGTCTACAGAGAATGCAGACAGGCTGCCTCTGATAAAATTTAACAAGGACTGGATTTCGCAACAGTATTTAAGCCCTCCAGATGACAGTATCCCAACCTAAAGTCACCCAAAACTATATTTTTTTGCAACTGGTGATCACGTCCATCCCTTCCCATACAAACCCCTTGTCTTCTTCTCACACATGCTTTCAAATTCTGCTTCTGCCACATGTACGTCATGGTCAATATGCTAAAAACAATGTTCCGTTTATTAATATTTCCCATCGGAGGCACTTGTGATGAGACCCTTCTTCCTTCATCAACCATGGTATCATGCCCCTTGGGCTAATTTTTGGAGACACTATGGCTATGCCTGGTCACTGGGCACTGCAACTACTGTGCTAGTAGTCCTAGCTTCATAATTGTTTGGCCCTTCAGACCTGCCCAGCTTCCTTCATTCACCATGATACAGCCCCTTGGGCTAATGTTTTGAAGACACTATGTATATGCCTGCACATTGGGCACTGGAACTACCGTGCTAGTAGTCTACTTTCATAATTGTCTGCCTTTTGAGGCCTTCTTCCCACGTCAACCATGATAAAGCCCCTACGGCTAATGTTTTGAAGACACTATGTCTATGCCTTCACATTGGGCACTAGAACTACCGTGCTAGTAGTCTGCTTTCATAATTGTTTGGCTCTTGAGGCTTCCTTCCTGCGTCAACCATGATACAGCCCCTAGGGCTAATGTTTTCAAGACACTATGTCTATGCAGTGGCGTAGGAAGGGGGGTGCGGGGGGGGGGGTGCGGGCTGCAGCTGTTTAGCGCTATTGACGCTATTTTTTTAGCGCTATTGACGCTATTTTTTATTTTTATTATTTTGAGCGGTGATCCGGGGGGCCCAGGGCAGAACTCTGGACACACTGGGGCAGAACGCTGGACACACTGGGGCAGAACGCTGGACACACTGGGGCAGAACGCTGGACACACTGGGGCAGAACGCTGGACACACGGGGGCAGAACGTTGGAGACACGGGGGCAGAACGCTGGAGACACGGGGCATGACTGGAGACACGGGGGCATGACTGGAGACACTGGGGCATGACTGGAGACAGATGGGGCATGACTGGAGACAGATGGGGCATGACTGGAGACAGATGGGGAATGACTGGAGACACAGGGGGCATGATTGGAGACACAGGGGGCATGATTGGAGACACAGGGGGCATGATTGGAGACGGGGCAGAATGGTGATACGGGCATGATTGGAGACACTGGAGGCAGGATTGGAGACGGATGGGGCAGGATGCATACGATGGAGACAGATTGGGCAGGATGGTGAAATCATATGGGGCAGGATGGGAGAACATATGGCTGACGCCAGGAATGAGACACACAGGGGCTAGGATGGCGAATATTATTACCATAGGGGCTAATTAAGGGATATTATTACTGCAGTGATGTATTTATTTTATTTTTTGAGTACACTGTTTTAAATGGAGGCGCGGTCCTATTACTATGTAGAATGATACTATGTTGCCTTCTTCATGTGGTGTAATGTAGAAGTTGGGAAAATTAAGTAATGTGTTCTGCAAGTGGAACTCGAGATAACTGTGTTATTTCCTGCAGAGACGAGTCCTGGCTGGATGAAGTGATGGCGGTCTGTGCGGGATGAAAGATGAAGGACTTCACCTAGAGACGTCACTGGTGTCAGTGTGTTACCTATACACTGACACTGGGGGGGGCGCCAAACTCGGGAACAGCCCCGGGCGGCAAAAGCTCTAGCTACGCCCCTGTGTCTATGCATGCACATTGGGCAGTGGCAGTGGAATAACATGGACAGTAGTCCAAGCTTTATAGTTGTGAATCCCTTGTGATGATGATGATGGGTGGCTTCTTCCAGGAGGGGGCAGGAATAAGCAAAGCTAGATGTAGGCCCCCCATGACTGTGCTTGGGCATAGGCTTTATTCAAAATTGTGCCAGGGTTAGATGATTGGGTGATAGGAGAGCTTAGGGAGGGGTTTTAGTGGGAGGCGTGGGCTATATAGGGAAAAAAGTGCGGGAAAGGTGGCACTTTTACATTAGGAAAGTCTGTGTGCAGAGAGAGCAGCCCCCCCTTAGCTGTCAGGATTACCTGATCGCTGGATGGAGTCGGTGGACACATTGGTGGGACGCCTGAGGGACGTTGCCCGGTCCAGAAGGGGAGGATGGCTGGAAGAGCAGCTTGCGGCGCTGCTCAGATCCAAAGGAGCGCAGGAGGCCAGCAGCAGGCGCGGCAGGTGCACGAGGCCCCCGCAGAGACTCTCACCTGAGGTGAGCAAGCGAGGCAGGCGCAGGCCTAGGAGCCTGTTATGATCCTTAGTGGTTTGAGGATCACAAATTACTCCAGCAAGGTGACTAAACATAGGACAAGCTCTAGGGAGGTGGAAAACTGGACTGACCGCAAAACTGAACCTATCCAACCACACTAGAGGTAGCCGGTGAACGTGCCTAAAAATCCTAGACGTCTCGAGCCAGCCTCAGGAACTAACTACCCCTAGAGAGAAAGAAAGACCTCTCTTGCCTCCAGAGAAATAATTCCCAAAGATATAGAAGCCCCCAACAGATAATAACGGAGAGGTAAGAGGAAGGCACATACACAGGGGTGAAAGCAGATTCAGCAAAAGAGGCCCACTAATTCTAGATAGCAGAAAACAGAAAGGGGGTCTATGCGGTCAGTAAAAAACCCTTACAAAATATCCACACTGAGATTTCAAGAACCCCCACACCAACTAACGGTGTGGGGGGAGAAACTCAGTCCCCTAGAGCAACCAGCAAGTAAGAAATCAAATTTTAACAAGCTGGACCAAAAACATGATGAACGCTGATAATCAGAAAATGAACAAACAAGAACTTAGCTTGTCTTGGAGAGACTGGGAGCAAGGTAGTCACAAGGAATCTGAAGAGCACTGAATACATTGATAGCAGGCAAGGAACTGAGTATCCAGGTGAGCTAAATAGGGAACCAACCAAGGATAACGAACCAGCTGATGAAGCAACCTGCAGAAAGACAACACTACCCAGTACCGCTTGTGACCACTAGAGGGAGCCCAAAAATAGAGTTCACAACAGTACCCCCCCATTGAGGAGGGGTCACCGAACCCTCATCACGACCCCCAGGGCGATCAGGATGAGCTGCGTGGAAGGCGCGAACCAAATCGGCCGCATGAACATCAGAGGCGACAACCCAGGAATTATCCTCCTGACCATAGCCCTTCCACTTAACCAGATACTGAAGTCTCCGTCTAGAGATACGAGAATCCAAAATCTTCTCCACCACATACTCCAATTCGCCCTCGACCAGCACTGGAGCAGGAGGCTCAACAGAAGGAACCACAGGTACCACATACCTCCGCAACAAAGTCCTATGGAACACATTATGGATGGCAAACGATGCCGGGAGATCCAAACGAAAAGACACCGGGTTAAGGATTTCCAAGATCTTATAAGGACCGATGAAGCGAGGCTTAAACTTAGGAGATGACACCTTCATAGGAACATACCGAGAAGACAGCCACACCAAATCCCCAACACGAAGTCGGGGACCCACACCGCGGCGGCGGTTGGCAAAGCGCTGAGCCCTCTCCTGTGACAATTTCAGATTGTCCACCACATGGCTCCAAATCTGCTGCAACCTATCCACCACAGAATCCACCCCAGGACAGTCAGAAGACTCAACCTGACCCGAGGAAAAACGAGGATGGAAACCAGAATTGCAGAAAAAAGGCGAAACCAAGGTAGCAGAACTAGCCCGATTATTAAGGGCAAACTCGGCCAATGGCAAAAAAGTGACCCAATCGTCCTGATCAGCAGAAACAAAACATCTCAAATAAGTCTCCAACGTCTGATTAGTTCGCTCGGTTTGGCCATTAGTCTGAGGATGGAAGGCCGACGAAAAAGACAAATCAATGCCCATCTTAGCACAAAAAGTTCGCCAAAACCTGGACACAAACTGGGATCCTCTATCAGACACAATATTTTCAGGAATGCCGTGCAAGCGAACCACATTCTGAAAAAATAGAGGAACCAAATCGGAGGAGGAAGGCAGCTTAGGCAAGGGCACCAAATGGACCATCTTGGAAAAACGATCACACACCACCCAGATGACAGACATTTTCTGAGATACTGGCAGATCCGAAATAAAATCCATGGAAATGTGCGTCCAAGGCCTTTTCGGGACAGGCAAAGGCAAAAGCAAACCGCTGGCACGAGAACAGCAAGGCTTAGCCCGAGCACAAATCCCACAAGACTGCACAAAGGAACGCACATCCCGCGACAAGGAAGGCCACCAGAAGGACCTAGCCACCAAATCTCTGGTACCAAAAATCCCAGGATGACCCGCCAACACCGAAGAATGAACCTCGGAAATAACTCTGCTGGTCCATCTATCCGGGACAAACAGTCTCTCTGGTGGACAACGGTCAGGTCTATCCGCCTGAAATTTCTGCAGCACTCGTCGCAAATCTGGAGAAATGGCAGACAAAATCACTCCCTCTCTGAGAATACCAGCCGGCTCAGAAACTCCCGTAGAGTCAGGCACAAAACTCCTAGAAAGTGCATCAGCTTTCACGTTCTTCGAACCAGGCAGGTATGAGACCACGGGAGAAAAACAACGACCAACGAGCCTGTCTAGGATTCAGTCGCTTGGCAGACTCGAGATAAATCAGATTTTTGTGATCAGTCAGGACCACCACACGATGTTTAGCTCCTTCGAGCCAATGTCGCCACTCCTCAAATGCCCACTTCATAGCCAACAACTCCCGATTACCAACATCATAATTTCGCTCGGCAGGCGAAAACTTTCTTGAAAAGAAAGCACACGGCTTCATCACAGAGCCCTCAGAGCTTCTCTGCGACAAAACAGCCCCTGCTCCAATCTCGGAAGCATCAACCTCGACCTGGAAGGGGAGAGAGACATCTGGCTGACATAAGACTGGAGCTGAAGAAAACCGGTGCTTAAGCTCCCGAAAGTCCTCCACGGCCGCAGGAGACCAATTAGTCACATCAGAGCCCTTCTTGGTCAAATCCGTCAAAGGTTTAACCACGCTAGAAAAATTAGCGATGAAACGGCGGTAAAAATTAGCAAATCCCAAGAACTTCTGAAGACTCTTAACAGACGTGGGCTGAGTCCAGTCATGAATAGCCTGGACCTTGACTGGGTCCATCTCCACAGTAGAAGGAGAAAAAATAAAACCCAAAAAGGAGACCTTCTGTACTCCGAAGAGGCATTTTGAGCCCTTCACAAATAAAGCATTAGCACGCAGGACCTGAAACACCATCCTGACCTGCTTCACATGGGACTCCCAATCATCAGAAAAGACCAAAATGTCATCCAGATAAACAATCATAAATTTATCCAGATATTCTCGGAAAATGTCATGCATGAAGGACTGAAACACAGAAGGTACAAGTATAGAGATGGCTAGCACACGATCACGGGAAGTAAGGTGCTAGTGAACGGGAAGTAATCCCAACAACATATATGAGTCTCAAATCACTGCACACTTTGCAACAAGATTTATGCTTCAAAATCATGCGTATTTTATTATAAATGAAGAGGCGACAAGTATAGACGTTTCGGCCACTCTGTGGCCTTGATCACTGTGTCGCTAGAAAAGATGGAAAACAAATATACATAAGACATATAATATAGACACAATATTTACAATATTTACAAAGATATGATATACAGTATATCAAGCATCGTAGGGAGTAGAGGTCATGTCAGAGTGGCCTCTGACGGGGTCCTTTAATAAGACTAGGACATCAATATGGGACATAAGAGAGAGATAGATGTACTAACGAAAAGACCTCCTAGATATATTTGAGGTCTAATAAGCTGTGGGTAAGAAGACAAGAGCTACAGATTCTAGAAAAGAAAAGAGACATACCGTAGTGTTTAATGTGTCACTGAACAATGCTCGAACGTCCTGGATCAGTCGGGGTCAAAATCTGGATAGCCTGGTGAGAGTTAGTCATAGTGAGTCCTACGTCATGTTGCAATTTTAAGGGGGCTACCCCATAATATTGTGGGGACCATGTATAAAGGGGTACTAGGATAGAGGTGTAATATGGCCAAAGGAGTGTGTGACTGTATATAAGTGGTGGTGCGTGATATGGAAGAAAAAAGGCATAATTACCCCTGATAATAAACTGCACCAGTCCAAGTGGTAAGTGTGTCCTCTTTTAGACAAGTGCTAGAGCTGTATGAGCCCAAATAATATAGAAGCCACTGTAATGGGATTCAATACATGGAAATAATTAATCTGACGCAATGGGCAACCTATGTCGAGGACAGAGGTGTATACTTACACCAGGCAATATGGTGGGTGCGCTCTCTTTGGTGAGATGCACTAGTAGAGCTGTATGAGCCCAGGTTTTGTAGATGCCACTAAAGCGGGATTAAATATATGGAAGTAAGTACTGTGATACAATGGAAAAAGTATAGCAGGGACAGAGGTGTATACTTACACCAGCAAATATGGTGAGTACGCTTCATTTGGTGAAGCGCAATCCTAGAGCTATATGAGCCCAGATAGTGTAGATGCCACTAAAAAAAGGGGGAGGAAATTGAATACATGAAGGTAAGTGACCTGACATAATAGGTAATATACAGCTGTGGTATTGAAATGTACTTACACCGGTCAAAATAGTAGGTGCGCCTTCTCGGATCTAGCGCAACACTAGGGCTGTGTGAGCCCAGAGTCCGGGTTGTGCAGAAGCCACTATAAGAGAGTTTCCCGTAAGAACTAAAGTATAATGGGCAGATTGTGTTTGTGACCCAGGGGTGTACTTACATGCGGATCGATTTGTAGGGGTGCTGGCACAGCCGTGCCTAAGCAATGGGACGCCTGGAGGAGCGCAGGCTGAGCGCTCATAAATAGCGCTCATGGGTCAGGTGACCGGAAGTGGGAAAGCCTGCAGACGCATGCGCTGTGCGGTAATCTAGGTTTGTTTGGAAGTTGCCGAGCAACGTCGGCATCTGCGCAGTGTCCCTGAGGGCAAAGAAAATGATGAACGTCGGCGCTTGCGCAGTACGCGGTGGGCGTCCCTGCTGTATAGATGGTGTTGGCTGCGGTAGTGTCAAAGAGAAAAGAAGGGAATAAATAAAGTGTGTGATAGAGGTATGATTGAGCAGAGAGGTAAAATCATATGCATGTAACCTGAACCTTTCCGTCTATTACTGGATATGTTTGGGAGGAAGAGGTAATGAATACAAGCATAATCATCCAGGTAGTGGCTGTAGTCATATAGATGAAAAGCAGTCCAGAATACGGCAATATTCAAGGTAGTTGTAATGGTAGACATATATAGAATATGAGGTAATTATGAAGATGGTAGACACGTAAAACATATATAATACATAATAAACATAGTATGGCGTTGTGGGAGTCAGTAGAGAATAATGAACCATGAAATTAATACAAACAAAGCTGGAACGTAAAATATATAAGATGAATATAATAAATCATAAGCATAATATAATATTGTAGGGGTCCAAACCATAAAAGTAATAGAGATTGAAAATAATATAAACAGAGCTGGAACGCAAAATATAATAAATCATAAACGTAATATAATATTGTAGGAGTCCAAACCATAAAATAATAAGGTATGAAATTAATATAAACAGAGCTGGAACATAAATTGTATAGGATGAATATAATGAATAATAAACGTAATGTCTGTAGGAGTCCAAACCATAAAAATAAGGGATAAATGACGGAAAAAAGGAAAAGGAAAAGAAGACAAAAAGAAAAAGAAAAAAGGAAAAGGGGAGTAATCTGAAGTGCAGTCTTACCCAGTCAGAGCTAGTTGCAAGAGTACGTAGTTTAGGAAGAATTAGTTCATCTACGGAGAAAAGACAAGGTATTAGACTAGCCAATCTATATCGCGGTTAAGGCCTTTAGGGTGGAGTGTGTCGAGAGTGTAGATCCAATATGTTTCTCGCTGCTTCAACATTTGGATGTGGTTACCACCCCTCCTTGGTCTGGTGACCCTTTCAATGACCTGAAATCTAAGTTGGGCTACATTGTGCTTGGCCTCTTTGAAGTGTGCTGGTAGGGGCAACCATGTTTTTTCACACCTGATAGTGGATTTATGAGCAGAGATTCGGTCCCTGATGGCCTGGGTCGTTTCACCTACATATAATAGGCCGCAGGGACATTTGACAATGTAGACCACAAAATTCGACTCGCAGGTGTAATAATCCTTTATCAGATATGATTTCCCCGTTCTTGGGTGAACCACTTCATTTCCTTTAATTATGTTGGAACAGCACATACAACTGAGGCAAGGAAATGTGCCTGTTCTTGTCTGACCACTCAAGGTTCTGGTACCCAACATCCTTCCCGGTCCTAGGTCAGCTCGGACCACCCTGTCCCTAATGTTTTTAGGACGTCTTGTACACATCAATGGAGGGTTACTGAAGATGTTGATGTTAGGGTATGCCCTATGTAGAAGGGGCCAGTGTCTCCGAATGAGGTTGTGGACCCTAAGCATGGAGGGGTGGTGATAGTGGACAAATGGTATCCTAGGAGTTTTATTAGTCATAGTTGGACTGGTTGTGTTTTCATTAAATGCTCTCGTGGATTCTGTTTCCAGTAGTTGTACTGGATAATCCCGGGCCCTGAATTTCTTTGACATTTCATTCAGTCTCGTCTCCCTTGTGGTAGGGTCAGAGACTATCCTGGAGACCCTCTTAAATTGGGACCTGGGGAGGCTGTTTTTGGTGGCTCTAGGGTGACAGCTGCTATATAGAAGTAAGCTGTTGCAGTCTGTGGGTTTGATGTAGATGTCAGTACTCAAAGTGCCCATATGATCCTTGATGACTTTGGTGTCTAGAAATGCGACCGTATCCATCTGGTAGGTGATAGTAAATGATAATTCAGGTCTGATCGAATTTATGTGATTGTAGAATTCCAGAAGGCTTTTTTGGTCCCCTCGCCAAATGCAAAAAATGTCATCAATATAACGGTACCAGGCTAATGCCTGGTCCTGAAAGGTGGTGTTACAGTAAATATGGTCCCTTTCAAATCGATCCATGTACAGGTTGGCATATGCTGGAGCTACGTTGGACCCCATAGCGGTCCCGCAGCATTGTACATAGAAATCATCCTCAAAGAGGAAATAATTTTCCCTCAAGACAAGGTTCAGAAGTTCTAGGCACAGCTGTTGTGTTCCACTGTCCATCTCAGCTTCCTCTAGGGTAAGTCTTACAGCATCAATGCCCTTGTCGTGGGTGATCGATGTGTACAGACTATTTACATCCAAGGTACACAGGATGCTGTCAGGCGGGACCTGGTTAATGGCATGTAGTTTCTGTAAGAAGTCTCCTGTGTCTAAGAGAAAAGATTTGGTGTCCCGAGTATATGGTGTAAGAATTTTCTCCAGAAAGATTGAGAGAGGGTTAAGGATAGAGTCCGTAGAAGCAACAATCGGGCGGCCTGGTGGGTTTTGAAGGTTTTTGTGTATTTTGGGGAGTATGTATATCACAGGTGTGACCGGATGGTGGTTTATTAAATATGTCCTTGTTTTATGGTCAATGGTCTTAAGATCAATGTGTCTGTCCAGGACTGACGTGATTTTGTGTCGAATGGTGAATGTGGGATCATTCTGTATCCTCCTGTATGTGTTGGTATCAGACAGTTGTCTTTTGATTTCTGATACATAGTAGCTCCTGTTCATGATCACAATGGCACCCCCCTTGTCCGCTGGTTTTATAACAATGTTTTTGTTGTCCCTGAGAGATTCTAGGGCTTGTTTCTCGGTAGAATTGAGATTGTGGCGGACAGGGAGGAAGCCAAGGCGATGGTCATGGATGGTTTGTTTAATGTCCCTATCAAGGAGGTTGATGAATGTCTCGACCGCATGATTGGATTTAGGTGGCATGAAGTTACTCGGGTTACGTAGTCCCAGGGTCCCTATGGTGATCTTGGAATCTGTGCCACGGTTAGGTACTGTACCCAATGTGTTGGTGCTGGATTGGGAGGCGGTATCAAAGTGAACTTTAAGTCTGATATTTCTATAGAAGCGATGAAGATCTTTCTCAAGTTGGAAAGAATCCCACCTAGGTGTGGGGCAAAAGGACAGGCCCATATTTAGCACCTTAAGTTCAGTGGGAGAAAGAGAATAGTCAGAAATATTAATTACATTGTTTGGACTCCTACCTTGGACCGGAGTGTCATCTGATGATCTGCGTCCTTTTTTCTTTGCCCTCCGTACTGGCGTGCGTTTGTTCCTAAAAAAGCCGAGGATCTCGTAGTGTGGGGACCACCAGCGTCGCTGCCTGAGCCTGGTGACGAGTCCCCTGCAGACACAGAAGGAGCATTAGAGAGTCCAAAAGGCATCCCCAAGTACTCAAAATGGCCTTCGGGCGTATTAAATGTTGTTTTCCATTCATCTCCCTGCTTAATGCGCACAAGATTATACGCACCACGGAGATCTATCTTGGTGAACCAACTGGCACCCTTAATCCGAGCAAACAAATCAGACAATAGTTGCAAAGGATACTGAAATTTGACTGTGATTTTATTCAGAAGGCGATAATCTATACACGGTCTCAAAGAACCGTCCTTCTTGGCCACAAAAAAGAATCCTGCACCAAGAGGGGAAGAGGATGGGCGAATATGTCCCTCCTCCAAAGACTCCTTTATATAACTCCGCATCGCGGCATGCTCTGGTATAGACAAATTAAAAAGTCGTCCCTTAGGGAATTTACTACCAGGAATTAAATTTATAGCACAGTCACAATCCCTATGAGGGGGCAGGGCACTGGAACTGGGCTCATCAAATACATCCTGGTAGTCAGACAAAAACTCAGGGACCTCAGAAGGAGTGGAAGAAGCAATAGACACCAATGGAGTATCGCCATGAATTCCCTGACAACCCCAACTAGACACAGACATAGCTTTCCAATCTAAAACTGGATTATGAGCCTGCAGCCATGGCAGACCCAAAACGACAACATCATGTAAATTATGCAAAACAAGAAAGCGAATCACCTCCTGATGAACGGGAGTCATGCACATGGTCATTTGCGTCCAATACTGAGGTTTATTCTCAGCCAATGGCGTAGCATCAATTCCCCTCAGAGGAATAGGAAATTCCAAAGGCTCCAGGACAAAACCACAGCGCCTGGCAAACGACAAATCCATCAGATTCAGGGCAGCACCCGAATCCACAAAGGCCATAACCGAGTAGGACGACAAAGAACAAATCAAAGTAACAGACAAAATAAATTTAGGCTGTATAGTACCAATGGTGACAGGTTTAGCGACCTTTTTTAAGCGTTTAGAGCATGCTGAGATAACATGAGCAGAATCACCACAGTAAAAGCACAACC
Source organism: Ranitomeya variabilis (assembly GCF_051348905.1). NCBI lineage: Eukaryota > Metazoa > Chordata > Amphibia > Anura > Dendrobatidae > Ranitomeya > Ranitomeya variabilis. Next base: position 637,124,381 of record NC_135232.1, read on the forward strand.
CATTTTGACGTCTATGACTTTGTCGCTCAATTCTGGTCAGAGTTTGATCACATTGCATAGACTCAGGTCTCTGTTCAGAAAATACCGCCAAAGGATGAGCAGATTTGCGCTCCCATAAACGCCGATCAACCTGAATGGCTAAAGCCATAGAATCACTCAGACTTGTAGGGGTGGGGAACCCCGCCATAACATCCTTAATGGCTTCAGAAAGACCTTCTCTGAAATTTGCAGCCAGAGCACACTCATTCCATTGAGTAAGCACTGACCATTTCCGAAATTTTTGACAATACACCTCTGCTTCATCCTGCCCTTGAGAGAGGGCCAGCAACGCTTTTTCTGCCTGATTCTCAAGATTAGGCTCCTCATAAAGCAGTCCAAGAGCCAGAAAAAACGCATCCACATTAAGCAATGCAGGATCTCCTGGCGCCAGAGAGAAAGCCCAATCCTGAGGTTCGCCACGCAACAAGGAGATAACAATTTTTACTTGCTGAGCGGAATCACCAGAGGAACGAGGTCTCAGAGATAGAAATAACTTACAATTATTCTTAAAATTCTGAAACCTAGATCTATCTCCAGAAAACAACTCAGGAATGGGTATCTTTGGTTGTGACATAGGGCTATGAATAACAAAATCCTGAATACTTTGCACCCGTGCAGCAAGATTATCCACACTAGAAGTCAGAGTCTGAACATCCATGTCTGCAGCTGAGCTCAAAACCACACAGAGTTCAAGGGGATGAAAAGAAGCTAGACAGACTGCAGCACACACACAAAAAAAAAAAATGTACTCAGGTCTTCTTTTAATCCCACTTCTGCGATGCATCAAACACTTTTTGGCCTGCTATACTGTTATGATCCTTAGTGGTTTGAGGATCACAAATTACTCCAGCAAGGTGACTAAACATAGGACAAGTTCTAGGGAGGTGGAAAACTGGACTGACCGCAAAACTGAACCTATCCAACCACACTAGAGGTAGCCGGTGAACGTGCCTAAAAATCCTAGACGTCTCGAGCCAGCCTCAGGAACTAACTACCCCTAGAGAGAAAGAAAGACCTCTCTTGCCTCCAGAGAAATAATCCCCAAAGATATAGAAGCCCCCAACAGATAATAACGGTGAGGTAAGAGGAAGGCACATACACAGGGGTGAAAGCAGATTCAGCAAAAGAGGCCCACTAATTCTAGATAGCAGAAAATAGAAAAGGGGTCTATGTGGTCAGTAAAAAACCCTTACAAAATATCCACACTGAGATTTCAAGAAACTCCACACCAACTGACGGTGTGGGGGGAGAAACTCAGTCCCCTAGAGCAACCAGCAAGTAAGAAATCAAATTTTAACAAGCTGGACCAAAAACATGATGAACGCTGATAATCAGAAAATGAACAAACAAGAACTTAGCTTGTCTTGGAGAGACTGAGAGCAAGGTAGTCACAAGGAATCTGAAGAGCACTGAATACATTGATAGCAGGCAAGGAACTGAGTATCCAGGTGAGCTAAATAGGGAACCAACCAAGGATAACGAACCAGCTGATGAAGCAACCTGCAGAAAGACAACACTACCCAGTACCGCTTGTGACCACTAGAGGGAGCCCAAAAATAGAGTTCACAACAGGAGCCCCTCCGGGGACCCTGCAGAGTCCGGGTGCAGCGGTGCAGCGTCCCCCCGCTGTCCCCCCTCCGGCAGGAATCCTCCTCGCTGGCCGGCTGGCGCAGGTCCCAGAAGCGGTTTGCAGGAAGGAGGAGCCGCACCGGAAGTGAGGCCTGGAGCGCCATGGCAGGCCGCAGCGAGGACCCGGAGCGCAGCTGGAAGGAGACCGGACCCCAGGAGCGGCACCGCTGCATCGAGGGCAAGCAGGAGCATGCTCACGGCGGCAGACACCGGCAGCGCGGGTGGCAGCGCGGCGGACACCAGCAGCATGGCCGCAGGATCGGGGCCCGTTAGCAGGTGCACGGGCAGATGGATTCCGGTGGGCTCAGCTTTACAGGAGACATCCAGGCGGCAAGAGGCAGAAGAGGTGTGTCGGACGGGAGGTGCGGCGGGCAGTGGGGCCCCACTGCCTGGCAGGCATGGAGGACGTGAGCCGGACAGGGAGCCACGGCATACGGAACAAGCAAGGTCCAGATCCAGGATGAGGTCAGTTGGGCGAGGTTCGGCAGATGCTCCGGTCCCCCCTGGTGATGTGGAGGCCAGGGGCGCGGGCCAGGAGCAGCGCAGTGGCGCTGAAGACTCGTTTTCTGACAACGAGCCAGAGGTCGATGGGGAGCGTCGGGATTCGGGACGTACGGCTGGCAGGGATACATCACCTGCGCAGCTCGGTGAGTACCAATCCATGTCTAGATTGTTGCCCGGGGGGTTAGCAGCGGAGTTTGGGGGTAATCAGGCGCTGAGTGGGAGGGCGACGGATGTTGGAGGTAGCGGTGGGTCTGTTGAGCCTGGGCTGCGAGATGTATTGGTGAGCGTGTCACAACTGTTGAGCAGTTTGCAGAGTGGGGCAGCGAGAGGAGCAGTGGCTCTGCAGGTCGGGGCATGGCTTCCGGGGGCGGGGGTAACGGCGCAGCCGATACCTGATTCAGGTAGATCGGTAGTGATTGAGCAGTCGCCGTCAGTGTCTGGTGTGTCCGTATCTGTGCAAATGGAGAAGGATAAAGGGGACACGGTGAAGTTGGATGATAGGGCTAAGGGCGAGGTGTACGTCTGTTTTGAGGGACCGTTGGGGGCCCATTTGAAGAAGGAAGTTAAGGAAAAGATTTGGCGCGACGACTATGTGGAGATTTTTTCCCTACTCCCGTTAGAGAAGTTTAATCTCGATAAGGGAAAGAAGGATGATAGCAAGAAGGAGGACGAGGAAAAGAGGAGGTGGCGGCTGATACCGCAGACGTTTGTTAATTGGTTGCAGGCATTTGCAATCCTAGCGAGCGTAATAGGTGAGAAGTCTCCGGAGAATTGTTCTGGCCTATTTTGCTATCTGGATGCGATTGGGGAAGCTCACTGTACTTATGGGGGGCAGGCCTGGTTGCGTTATGATGAACAGTTCAGGCAAAGGTAGGCGGTCAGGCCTGAGATCCATTGGGACCAAAAGGACATAGGTCTTTGGTTAAAAGTGATGGCGCCAGTCAGGTTCGGGCTATCCTTTCACGGGAGCGGAGGCAGTGCCAACCAGCAGGCAGGCCATGCCAGTAGTGGTCAAGGGTCGCAGGGAGCGAAAGAGAAAACAGGAACGTGCTGGCAAATTAACGAGGGCCAGTGCAAATTCGGGAACACCTGCAAGTTTAAGCATGTGTGCTCTCACTGTAACGGAGGTTCCCACGGGGCCTCTAAATGCTTTAAAAAAGCAAGGGGCAAGCCGGCAATGGGTGCCGGTCAAGGGGGAGACGCCGGTGAGGCTTCAAAAGATGGCCCCCTTTCTAAGTAGGTATCCTGATCGCGAGAAGGCTGGAGTTCTTAGTAAGGGTTTTGCGGATGGTTTTCACATCCCCCCCCTGACCACGTGGTTCCATTTTCGGTTAAGAATTTGAGGTCGGCTGCGGTTCATGCAGCAGTGGTCAGTGAAAAGTTAAAAAAGGAGGTGGAGTTGAGGAGAATGGCTGGTCCGTTTACATGTTTACCTGTTGAAGGGATGATCATCTCCCCGTTGGGGGTGGTCCCAAAAAAGGAGCCAAATAAATTTCGTTTAATTCAACATTTGTCGTACCCGAAGGGGCTGTCGGTTAACGATGGCATTTCGCAAGAGTTGTGTTCGGTGGTTTATACGTCATTCGACATGGCGGTGCACTGGGTGCGCAGTTACGGTACGGGAGCTTTGTTGGCAAAGACGGATGTGGAGTCAGCCTTTAGATTGCTTCTGATTCACCCAGAAAGTATTCCGTTGTTGGGATGTTTTTGGAATGACGGTTATTATTTAGACAGATGTCTACCGATGGGTTGTGCCATTTCATGTTCCTTGTTCGAGACGTTTAGTACCTTTCTAGAATGGGTTGTCAAAGAGGTAGCTGGTGTTCCGTCCGTCATTCATTACTTGGACGATTTTTTGTTTATAGGTCCTCCCGATTCGAATGTGTGCAGAAATACGTTGGCCGCCATGGAGTGGGTGGCGGAGCTTTTTGGTGTCCCCTTGGCTAAGGGAAAAACTGAAGGCCCTTGTACTATTTTAAGTTTTCTGGGTATTCTGATAGACTCAGAAAAAATGGAATGCCGGTTGCCAGCAGATAAATTGTTGTCCCTGAAACAGGAGGTTGGTCGCGTTGTCAGGCTCAAAAAGGTGACTTTGAAAGAGTTGCAGTCTTTGCTTGGTCGGTTGAATTTTGCGTGTAGGACTATGCCCATGGGACGAATTTTTTGCCGTAGGTTGTCCAGGGCGACGGCGGGGGTGCGGGCCCCGCATCATTTTATTCGACTTGGTCAAGAGCATAAGGACGATTTGTTGGTATGGCAGAGTTTTTTGGTGCACTATAACGGTCGCTCTCTGATACAGCAGCAGTTGGTTAATAATTTTGATTGCGAGATTTACACGGACGCAGCAGGCAGAGCTGGTTACGGGGCCTATTGTGCAGGACACTGGAGCGTTGGAACGTGGCCGGACAGTTGGCATAAGAGCGGTTTCACAAAAAATCTCGTTTTGTTGGAGTTGCTTCCCATTGTGGTGGCTGTGTTCATTTGGGGTGACGCGTTTCCAAATCACAGAATTAGATTCCATTGCGACAATATGAGCGTGGTGTCGGTGATCAACACTCTGTCAGCGTCATCTCCTCCTGTGATAAAGTTGGTGAGAGAGCTTGTCTTGAGATGTCTTGAGGTCAACGCATGGATTTCAGCGGTGCATGTACCTGGCGTGCAAAATTCGTTAGCAGATGCCTTATCTCGTTTACAGTGGGATCGTTTCCGGGAGCTGGCACCAGAAGTAAACGCAACAGGAGTGGTATGCCCTTCGCGCTTGTGGATGATTCCTACGGAGGAGCGGGACAATTGATTCGGGCCCAGTTACGAGTCAGACTTGGGCGGCATACGAAGCATCATGGAATATTTGGCAGAGTTCTTTGTTACAGTGGGGTGGGGTAGGGTCGGAGGACGACAAGTTGTTAGCCATTTTGTGTTTGGTTGGTAGGGCGGCAGACTCGGGCTGGTCTATCTCTAAGGTGAACAGATTTGTGGCCGGCTTAGCTTTTGGTTTCAAGCTAGAGGGCTCGGTGGATGTGACAAAAAATTTTCTGGTACGGCAAGCATTGAAAGGTTTTTGAAGGGGTGTGAGAAATGTCGATGGGTGCCGGCCTATATCGTTTAATGTACTTGAGCGTTTAGGCAGCATATTGGAAGGTATTTGCTGCTCTCATTTTGAAACGGTATTGTTTCGTTTGGCCTTTTCTTTGGCCTTCTTTGGGGCTTTACGCATAGGGTAGTGCTGGGCAGAGTTGCTGGGTCGTTGATGTGCCTGGAAGAGTGTTTAAAGGCTTATTGGAGTTTATGGGCTGGTCATGCGGGCCCATTTTTGTGCCATCAAGACGGGGTTTTCCTGTCCCGTTGTCAGTTCTTTGCGATTCTTCACAAGAGTTTAGGGGCTTTGAGTTTTTCACGGGCCGGAGTTCGAATCGCATTCGTTCACGATCGGGGCAGCATCGGAGGTTGATAGCCTTGGCCTAGGGTCAGAAGTGATCAAGCGGATCGGTCGGTGGAGCTCTGGTTGTTATCTGTCTTATGTTCGGCACTAATTGCACTGGCTGAGTAGTTTAACCCCTTCACCCCCAAGGGTGGTTTGCACGTTAATGACCGGGCCAATTTTTACAATTCTGACCACTGTCCCTTTATGAGGTTATAACTCTGGAACGCTTCAACGGATCCTGGTGATTCTGACATTGTTTTCTCGTGACATATTGTACTTCATGATAGTGGTAAAATTTATTTGATATTACCTACGTTTATTTGTGGGGAAAAATGGAAATTTGGCAAACATTTTGAAAATTTCGCAATTTTCCAACTTTGAATTTTTATGCAATTAAATCACAGTGATATGTCACACAATATACTTAATAAGTAACATTTCCCACATGTCTACTTTACATCAGCACCATTTTGGAACCAAAATTTTTTTTTGTTAGGGAGTTATAAGGGTTAAAATTTGACCAGCAATTTCTCATTTTTACAACACCATTTTTTTTTTAGGGACCACATCTCATTTGAAGTCATTTTGAGGGGTCTATATGATAGAAAATACCCAAGTGTGACACCATTCTAAAAACTGCACCCCTCAAGGTGCTCAAAACCACATTCAAAAAATTTATTAACCCTTCAGGTGTTTCACAGGAATTTTTGGAATGTTTAAATAAAAATGAACATTTAACTTTTTTTCACACAAAATTTACTTCAGCTCCAATTTGTTTTATTTTACCAAGGGTAACAGGAGAAAATGGACCCCAAAAGATGTTGTACAATTTGTCCTGAGTATGCTGATACCCCATATGTGGGGGTAAACCACTGTATGGGCGCATGGGAGAGCTCGGAAGGGAAGGAGCGCCGTTTGACTTTTCACTGCAAAATTGACAGGAATTGAGATGGGACGCCATGTTGCGTTTGGAGAGCCACTGATGTGCCTAAACATTGAAACCCCCCACAAGTGACACCATTTTGGAAAGTAGACCCCCTAAGGAACTTATCTAGATGTGTCGTGAGCACTTTGACCCACTAAGTGCTTCACAGAAGTTTATAATGCAGAACCGTAAAAATAAAAAAATCATATTATTTCACAAAAATGATCTTTTCGCCCCCAATTTTTTATTTTTCCAAGGGTAAGAGAAGAAATTGGACCCCAAAGGTTGTTGTACAATTTGTCCTGAGTACGCTGATACCCCATATGTGGGGGTAAACCACTGTTTGGGCGCATGGGAGAGCTCGGAAGGGAAGGAGCGCCGTTTGACTTTTCACTGCAAAATTGACAGGAATTGAGATGGGACCCCATGTTGCGTTTGGAGAGCCACTGATGTGCCTAAAAATTGAAACCCCCCCACAAGTGACACCATTTTGGAAAGTAGACCCCCTAAGGAACTTATCTAGAGGTGTGGTGAGCACTTTGACCCACCAAGTGCTTCACAGAAGTTTATAATGCAGAGCCGTAAAAATAAAACAAAAATTTTTTCCCACAAAAATTATTTTTTAGCCCCCAGTTTTGTATTTTCCCGAGGGTAACAGGAGAAATTGGACCCCAATAGTTGTTGTCCAATTTGTCCTGAGTACGCTGATACCCCATATGTGTGGGGGAACCACCGTTTGGGCGCATGGGAGAGCTCGGAAGGGATGGAGCGCCATTTGGAATGCAGACTTAGATGGAATGGTCTGCAGGCGTCACATTGCATTTGCAGAGCCCCTAATGTACCTAAACATTAAAAAAAAACACAAGTGACACCATTTTGGAAAGTAGACCCCCTAAGGAACTCATCTAGATGTGTTGTGAGAGCTTTGAACCCCTAAGTGTTTCACTACAGTTTATAACGCAGAGCCGTGCAAATAAAAAATATTTTTTTTCCACAAAAATTATTTTTTAGCCCCCAGTTTTGTATTTTTCCAAGGGTAACAGGAGAAATTGGACCATATATATTGTTGTCCAATTTGTCCTGAGTACGCTGATACCTGATATGTGGGGGGGAACCACCGTTTCAGCGCATGGCAGAGCTCGGAAGGGAAGGAGCGCCATTTGGAATGCAGACTTAGATGGAATGGTCTGCAGGCATCACATTGCGTTTGCAGAGCCCCTAATGTACCTAAACAGTAGAAACCCCCCACAAGTGACAGCATTTTGGAAAGTAGACCCCCTAAGGAACTTATCTAGATGTGTTGTGAGAGATTTGAACCCCCAAGTGTTTCACTACAGTTTATAACGCAGAGCCATGCAAATAAAAAATATTTTTTTTTTCCAAAAAAATTATTTTTTAGCCCCTAGTTTTGTATTTTCCCAATGGTAACAGGAGAAATTGGACCCCAAAAGTTCTCCAATGTGTTCCAAGTACGCTGATACCCCATATGTTGGGGTAAACCCCTGTTTGGGCGCACGGGAGAGCTTGGAAGGGAAGGAGCACTGTTTTACTTTTTCAACGCAGAATTGGCTGGAATTGAAATCGAACGCCATGTCGCGTTTGGAGAGCCCCTGATGTGCCTAAACAGTGGAAACCCCCCAATTATAACTGAAACCCTAATCCAAACACACCCCTAACCCTAATCCCAACGGTAACCCTAACCACACCTCTAACCCACACACCCCTAACACTAATCCCAACCCTATTCCCAACCGTAAATGTAATCCAAACCCTAACCCTAACTTTAGCCCCAACCCTAACCCTAACTTTATCCCCAACCCTAAATGTAGCCTTAACCCTAGCCCCAACCCTAGCCCCAACCCTAACCCTAGCCCTAACCCTAACCATAGCCCTAACCCTAGCCCTAACCCTAACCATAACCCTAGCCCTAACCCTAGCCCTAACCCTAGCCCTAACCCTAACCCTAGCCCTAGCCCTAACCCTAGCCCTAACCCTAGCCCTAGCCCTAGCCCTAACCCTAGCCCTAGCCCTAACCCTAGCCCTAACCCTAGCCCTAACCCTAGCCCTACCCCTAGCCCTAACCCTAATGGGAAAATGGAAATACATTTTTTAAATTTTTTTAATTTTTCCCTAACTAAGCGGGTGATGAAGGGGGGTTTGATTTACTTTTATAGTGGGTTTTTTAGTGGATTTTTATGATTGGCAGCCGTCACACACTGAAAGACCCTTTTTATTGCAAAAAATATTTTTTGCATTACCACATTTTGAGAGCTATAATTTTTCCATATTTGAGTCCACAGAGTCATGTGAGGTCTTGTTTTTTGCGGGACGAGATGATGTTTTTATTGGTAACATGTTCGGGCACGGGAGATTTTTTGATCGCTTTTTATTCCGATATTTGTGAGGCAGAATGACCAAAAACCAGCTATTCATTAATTTCTTTTGGGGGAGGCGTTTATACCGTTCCGCGTTTGGTAAAATTGATAGGGCAGTTTTATTCTTCGGGTCAGTACGATTACAGCGATACCTCATTTATATCATTTTTTTATGTTTTGGCGCTTTTATACGATAAAAGCTATTTTATAGAAAAAATAATTATTTTGGCATCACTTTATTCTGAGGACTATAACTTTTTTATTTTTTCGCTGATGATGGTGTATGGCAGCTCATTTTTTGCGGGACAAGATGACGTTTTCAGAGGTACCATGGTTATTTATATCTGTCTTTTTGATCGCGTGTTATTCCACTTTCTGTTTGGCGGTATGAGAATAAAGCCTTGTTTTTTGCCTCGTTTTTTTTTTTTTTTTACGGTGTTCACTGAAGGGGTTAACTAGTGATATAGTTTTATAGGTGGGGTCGTTAAGGACGCGGCGATACTAAATATGTGTACTTTTATTGTTTGATTTTTTTTATTTAGATAAAGAAATGTATTTATGGGAATAATGTTTTTTTTTAAATTTATTTAGGAATTTTTTTTATTTTTTTTTACACATGTGGACATTTTTTTTTACTTTTTTACTTTGTCCCAGGGGGGGACATCACAGATCGGTGATCTGACAGTTTGCATAGCACTCTGTCAGATCACCTATCTGACTTAGAGCAAAGCAGGCTTACCAGCGCCTGCACTGAGCAGGCACTCGGTAAGCCACCTCCCTCCCTGCAGGACCCGGATGCCGCGGCCATCTTGGATCCGGGACCTGCAGCGAGGAAGGAGGTAGGAGACCCTCGGAGCAACGCGATCACATCGCATTGCTGCGGGGGTCTCAGGGAAGCACGTACGGAGCCCCCTCCCTGCGCGATGCTTCCCTGTACCGCCGGCACACCGCGATCATGTTTGATTTGGTGTGCCGGGGGTTAATGTGCCGGGGGCGGTCCGTGACCGCTCCTGGCACATAGTGCCGGATGTCAGCTGACAGCTCCCCCCGTGAGCGCGGCCGATCGTGCTGGACGTACTATTCCGTCCTTGGGAAGTAGGGCCCACCCCACATGGACGGAATAGTACATCCAATGGCAGAAAGGGGTTAAGGAGCCTTACTTATCGGTTACTGTTATTGTTATGTTTCAGGTCGGGACCCATATCTTGTCTGGATTTTTGGACATTCGTTTGTCTATTGGGGGGCACTTCGGGCGGACGCCAGGCCGGGCGGTAGGCAGTTGGGTTTTAGTAGGGAGCAAGTTGTCGTTCGGTGGCTCGGTTTTCGGGGTATGGTTTAGAGCAGGACGATTTCTTATTTTTTGCGTGCTGTCCGCTAGGATAGAGCACCAGATATCGTGGTGGTTCATTTGGGCGGGAAACCGGTAAGAGATTTGATAAGGGACATTCGTTTTGATTTTCTCCGGTTGTGGACGGCATTCCCGGGGGTGTTACCGGTCTGGTCAGACATTGTCCCTCGTAAGAAATGGAGGTTGGCGCAATCCGTTAAGGGGATCAATAGGGCTCGGGTGAAGTTGAACAGGGCGGTTGCAAAGTTTGTATCCAGAAATAGGGGTATCAGTGTTCGGCACTTTGACTTGGAGGCGGGTGTTGGTAATTTTTGGAGGGAAGACGGGGTTCACCTAAATGAGATTGGCATTGATTTGTGGGCCCTGTCAATACAGGAAGGAATTGAGAAAGCTGTGGTGGCGTTGGGGCACTCACAAGCCTGAGGTGTTCAGGGCTGTGAGTTTGTGGCGGGGGGTGGGGTTCTTGGAGTTGATGCGGATTCAGCGGCGAAGGAATTTGAAGGAAATTCCGGACAGTTAAATGGGTTTGTTGTTCTGGCATTTTGGTTACAGGCTCTGGACGGGGTTTTTACCCTGGGAGCTGGTGGTGGTTAATTTTCCCGAAACGGGAATTATGGTGCCCTCGAGTTGGTGGTACGGCTGAGGGTAAGTTGAGGTGTTTAAGTTCTGTTTTGGTTTTGCCAAAATATTTTAAGCCAGAACTTTTCCCTGTGGGCTCCAAGAACCCTCCCCTCAAATTTTTTGCATAATTTATGCTAATGCCTAAACAAAAATGTTTGTTATTGTTTGTTAATAAACTGGCCGCTGTGGCCATAATTATCCAAAGAAGCTATTGTGTTATGTTTTTATTTATAGTATGGTGTTTGTTTACACGGGGTGTAGGTGATGGGTTTTATGGGTAAGAAGGGAGCCATATTGGCCATACATGGTCAAAGAGGGGGCAGGAATAAGCAAAGCTAGAAGTAGGCCCCCCATGACTGTGCTTGGGCATAGGCTTTATTCAAAATTGTGCCAGGGTTAGATGATGGTGCAGCGCCCCAGAGTCCTGGTCGTTGCAGTACTGTGGCTCCGCCACTATGGGGAGCTATGGTGCGTCCGATGGCACTGAAGGAGTTCATCTGATCAGGTATCACAGACACCAATACATTTCACAGCCGGGCCTCTGGGGGGAGCTAAGGGTGCTATTCATTAGGCCACTCCCCACCATAGTGGGTAAACTGGGGGTCAGGCAGGAAGTTAGATCAGAAAGCTGACTGGGTTGGAACCAGGCAACACCTTGTGGCAGAGGGTGTTGTAGGGGAAGATACAGTAGGGTCTCTGTCAGGGGTGGGATCCTGACAGAGGCTTGGCAACGAGAACGAACGTAACGGGACCGTGCCTGCTCCGGGTAGCGGCGGTGCCCAAGAAAGGATTGGAAGAGAGATAGATTGTGCTGAGTGAGAAACGGGATCACGCAAAGGAGAAATACCAGTAGGAGTCGTGCTGTAAGATCGAAGCAACGTCCTACTGAGGCGCACTACCGGTGGCCGGAACGCCGAGGGAGTAGAATAACATTCAGCTTCAAGCAATACTCTAAACAGCGGCAGGACAGTCAGTCTCAGGCGGGCTGTCTAACTCAAATCACCTATGAAGTCTTGGGAGGCAATTGTGGGAGAGGGGCGTCTCTAGGGTCCCGGAAGAACTCCAGGCCTACCCGTCAAACGGGTGCCGTTCCTACCCGAACCTCAGGGAGGGACGGAGGATTAGCAGAACATCATCTAGTCGAGTTGTGAGGGAACATCAGAAACAGACACAACAGTTGTGGGGTACTTTCCGTAAGCACAGCAGGGAAGGACTACAACACATAGCGCTAGGGAGAAGGCACAGATTTCCTCCTGTGAAGAGAACTCTGGAAGTGCCATTGGACCGGCCGGACTTGCGCAGCCTGGTGAGCCGTATTCTGGATTGAGGACTCAGAGATCTTCAGTAAAGAGGTAAAGAGACTGCAACCTGGTGTCCTTGTTATTTATCGCGACCTGCACCCCACAACTGCACCGTTACAACACCTCTTATTGCACCGGACGTCCCCCACTGACAGACAGGGCCACGGACCGGGTCTAGCCACCGTGACAACCCCAGAACTGAGACTCAGAGGCCCGGCTCCGGGTACCCCTCGGCCCTGCGGCGGTGTGGGGGCGCTCCAACTTGGCGTCACGAACAGGATCTACTTAAGCCTGAAGAATCAGGTCATGTGTGCCTTGGAACTGTGATTTATTGTGCTTGGACTGTACTTTATTGCAAAGACTGTGTGCTGCGCCACTTGCCGCCAAAATCCGCCACCATTGCAGCGCTGAGGAGAGCGCTGGAAGAGAAGAGGGGCGTGGAGTGGGCGTGGACGAGCTAGAGAGCGCGAAGAACAATGGCCGCCCAGTCTAAACATTTCTTGGTCCTGAGGACGTGTCCGTCAACAGCCGAGGTCCGCCTCTTGATCCTGTTTGGAGGGTGGAGACCATGGAGACGGGGCCGCCCACGAAAGAGACCGCGGGAAGAGGACACCGAGGAAGGAGCAAAGATGGCAACACCAAGGATCCCGCGGGGGACTGATCCGATCCAGCCTGAGGCTGCACCGTCTGACACAGCCTCAGATGCACCAGCGTTGCGGGGACTGACCCTCACGGAGCTACCGATGGGCCGACCCCCCTTGCCACCATCGGAGGAGTGTGTAGCCGCAGCCGAGGCCCGCCAGATAGCGCGCCGCATGGAGGCCGATGCCCGCGTGCTTGCTCGGCTGGGTCGGCCCACGGAAGTCCACCTATCTCCGGTGTCCCCTGCTCCTTCCCACCCGGCCGCGGCTGAAGGTACGCTGCAGGCACAGGGCATGAAGATCCTGCCGGAGGCTGAGCACCTGCGGCGCTTGATGGCTGCATGGCGGAACCGACCACAACCGGCAGCCCAGATTGATTTAACCACCGTTGCGGAGCCCCCCTTGTCTCATTGGGGTGTGGTGGTCTCTTTCAACCCTCAATATGGACGCGGGGTTATACAGGAGATTGGAGAGCCGCTACAAGTTCATGTGGACCGGGAGGAGGTGGAGCCTTGTGAAGGACGATTCCCTCGCGATCTGGAGCCTGGTGATGCGGTAACTTATACCAGATGGAGGAGAGCCATGGGAGAGGCTGGCTGGATGGCGCGGGGCGTCCAGCGGTGCGTCGCACTACAAGCCACTGCCGGAACACCGGAGGATAAATCTCCCGCTGAAAAGGCCGCTGAACCTGGCCCCGAAGAACAACGGAGCACCCGGACTTACCATGCACCTTGGGGGCGTGCCGGAGCTTCAGCGAAAAGAACATCCCGGCGAGGGATCCTGTCGCTGCTGGGGCGGGACCCGATCCTGGAACCAGTCGGACGACCCGTTGGTCTGGTGAGGCCCGGGAGGAAACCACCTTCCTCCCCGAAGAATAAGTAAGCATGACTGCTTTGAAAATGTATATAGTTCTTCGTTTAACTGTTTGTTCCTGTTTTGCTGCTGAACCCGTCTAGGGTTAACTTTTAAAAGGGATCCCTTTGTTGACCCGGGATCCCAATTGTTTGGTTTGTTTTTCCACTTTTTGTTTCCTGTTATCAAGAACTGCCGCAATCATGGACCGTGCATGATACAAACTTTTCCTTGTAAATAGTTCGCACCTTATTAAAGGCGCTTCCTACTGGTTTTACTTAGAAAGAGACTCTTTGTGAAGATACCACACTGGAGCCTTTGCTGAGTATGGACTGGTAGCTAGAGAACAAATGCTACCTCCTAAAGACTTGGTCCCTTCTTAAAGGGGACATCCATGTGTATATTTGAAGAACCGTATTGCTTTAAGGCTGATGGATAGCAATAATGTCTTGATGAGCGAAAGTGATGATAATTCTTACATGTAAAAGTTATATGTATTTGATTGGTTAAATGTAAAGAAATGCAGATGATGTTTTCAGAAAGAAAGTAGTAATGAGGATTGATGTTATAAGGGGATAGGTGATAATGTTGATAAGAAACTGGGGATAGAAGGTAAACCCTGAGTCCTCCATAGTAAGTTGGTTATTGTAAAGAAAGAGTTAATAATGTGTTACAGAGGACAGAAAGTGAACCCGTAGGGGTTAGGTAGAGAGTCCTCCTAGGAGCCATATGTAGATGGCTCAGTGCTTCTAAAACTGAAAGTAATGTTATGATCTGTACTGTGTATAGAAGTTGAAAAGGCAGTAGGCCCTGGCTGAACGGGGCGGTCCTGTAACCGAAAGGAGAGGCAGTAGGTCTGGTGCCGATAGGACAGGCGGTCCTGCAGATTTAAAGAAGGAGAATGAAAAAGTTAACTTACCTTATAATGTGATTATAGGAAGGTCTTTGGTGGATACAGAGTGTATGTCCTTAAAGGCAATGTTAAAGTACTGTTCAGCAATTTTTGCACTTGGTAGAATACCCGGTTGGGTAACAGGAGTTATTTATAGCCTGTAATTTATAATGTTTAATGTTTAACCATGTTTTGTAATGTTCAAGTGTCCTCACCTCCCATAAAGGGAAGCTTGTTCAAGTATACGTATTGTTATTTGCACTCAACAAAAATTGTATGTCTTTTTACTAAACTTGTATTGTTGTTTTCTTCCCAGTCCCGGAGTACTGTGTTTAACCAGGGGGGAGTGCAGTGCCCCAGAGTCCTGGTCGTTGCAGTACTGTGGCTCCGCCACTATGGGGAGCTATGGTGCGTCCGATGGCACTGAAGGAGTTCATCTGATCAGGTATCACAGACACCAATACATTTCACAGCCGGGCCTCCGGGGGGAGCTAAGGGTGCTATTCATTAGGCCACTCCCCACCATAGTGGGCAAACTGGGGGTCAGGCAGGAAGTTAGATCAGAAAGCTGACTGGGTTGGAACCAGGCAACACCTTGTGGCAGAGGGTGTTGTAGGGGAAGATACAGTAGGGTCTCTGTCAGGGGTGGGATCCTGACAGAGGCTTGGCAACGAGAACGTACGTAACGGGACCGTGCCTGCTCCGGGTAGCGGCGGTGCCCAAGAAAGGATTGGAAGAGAGATAGATTGTGCTGAGTGAGAAACGGGATCACGCAAAGGAGAAATACCAGTAGGAGTCGTGCTGTAAGATCGAAGCAACGTCCTACTGAGGCGCACTACCGGTGGCCGGAACGCCGAGGGAGTAGAATAACATTCAGCTTCAAGCAATACTCTAAACAGCGGCAGGACAGTCAGTCTCAGGCGGGCTGTCTAACTCAAATCACCTATGAAGTCTTGGGAGGCAATTGTGGGAGAGGGGCGTCTCTAGGGTCCCGGAAGAACTCCAGGCCTACCCGTCAAACGGGTGCCGTTCCTACCCGAACCTCAGGGAGGGACGGAGGATTAGCAGAACATCATCTAGTCGAGTTGTGAGGGAACATCAGAAACAGACACAACAGTTGTGGGGTACTTTCCGTAAGCACAGCAGGGAAGGACTACAACACATAGCGCTAGGGAGAAGGCACAGATTTCCTCCTGTGAAGAGAACTCTGGAAGTGCCATTGGACCGGCCGGACTTGCGCAGCCTGGTGAGCCGTATTCTGGATTGAGGACTCAGAGATCTTCAGTAAAGAGGTAAAGAGACTGCAACCTGGTGTCCTTGTTATTTATCGCGACCTGCACCCCACAACTGCACCGTTACAACACCTCTTATTGCACCGGACGTCCCCCACTGACAGACAGGGCCACGGACCGGGTCTAGCCACCGTGACAACCCCAGAACTGAGACTCAGAGGCCCGGCTCCGGGTACCCCTCGGCCCTGCGGCGGTGTGGGGGCGCTCCAACTGGGTGATAGGAGAGCTTAGGTAGGGGTTTTAGTGGGAGGCGTGGGCTATATAGGGGAAAAAGTGCGGGAAAGGTGGCACTTTTACATCAGGAAAGCCTGTGTGCAGAGACCCACCCGCCCTCCCCTTTTTTAGTTATGTGGTTAGATGTATTTATAGGTAGATGGACATATTTAGTTGGTAGCATTGACCATAGGTTGGACAGATGTGAGGGTTGGTTATTGTCTTGTCACAGTGGCTGTGGCGGGGGGTGGGGTTCTTGGAGTTGATGCGGATTCAGCGGCGAAGGAATTTGAAGGAAATTCCGGACAGTTAAACGGGTTTGTTATTCTGGCATTTTGGTTACAGGCTCTGGACAGGGTTTTTACCCTGGGAGCTGGTGGTGGTTAATTTTCCCGAAACGGGAATTATGGTGCCCTCGAGCTGGTGGTATGGCTGAGGGTAAGTTGAGGTGTTTAAGTTCTGTTTTGGTTTTGCCAAAATATTTTAAGCCAGAACTTTTCCCGGTGGGCTCCAAGAACCCTCCCCTTTAATTTTTTGCATAATTTATGCTAATGCCTAAAGAAAATGTTTGTTAGTGTTTGTTAATAAACTGGCCGCTGGGGCCATAATTATCCAAAGAAGCTATGGTGTTATGTTTTTATTTAAAGTATGGTGTTTGTTTACACGGGGTGTGGGTGATGGGTTTTATGGGTAAGAAGGGAGCCATATTGGCCAGACACGGTCGTGCGTTAACCATCACACAGCCCCTAGGGCAGATCGATCTCCTTGCACCACTTACACACTTAGCTGTCAGAAGATTGCCTCCATCATCACTCTCTCTTACGGCACTTCTGATATATCACTGGCAATGTGTAAGTGGCGTACGAGTCCCGCTCTAGTAGCAAAAAAGGACAAGACTTCAAATAGTGTTTGTACATTTTTTTTAGCCTTTTCCTCAGCCCCCGGACCGCTTTGTAGGGTCCAGCAGACAATTACTTGCATTTTCCATTGACTAACATTGGACTCGCTACTCGTACCGAAGACCCGAGTATTACGGTATACTCGATACGAGTATAGCAAGTCTGAATATTTCACTACTTTCTCATCCCTAGTGCCTGCAGTAACAGTGCAGCACAATGGTGGGTCCTTTCAGGTTGGGGCTGTTTTTCAGCAAATGGAGTTGGGGATTTAATATTCAGGATTAATAGTCTCTTCATTAATGAAAAAGACAGGCAGACACTTATCAGAAATGCATCTGATTGGCTCAAAATGTATTCTGCAGCAAAGCAACAACCCAAAACATACAGCCAATGTCATCATTAATTATCTGCAATGTAAAGAAGAACAAAGCTTCCTAGAAGTCAATGTTTGACCCCACTGCGTCCTGATCTCAACATTATCGAGTCTGTCTGAAATTATATGTAAAAAGAAAATTATATCATGAGACAAAAGAAATTTGCTCAAGAAGATCTGTGGTTAGTTGTCCAAGATGTTTGAAACCATCTACCTGCTGAGCTACTTCATAAACTGTGTCTAAATGTATCTAGAAAAATTGATTATTTAAATTTAAAGGGATCAGACACCAAATATTAATTTGATTTAGATTTATTGCTTGTTTAATCACTTGTTGCATTTGTTAGTTGATTAAAAAAAACTATTTACCCTTCTTTTTTTTTTAAACTCATTTTTACCTTGCTACAGTGTTTCCACACCCAAAACTACTGCACCGTACTGTATATGGCTTTTTTGTGCCTTATTTGTCCAAAATGAAACTCAGATCCAGTACATGGATCTAAACTGTAGTGCTATATAAAGTCTATAAAAAGCGGGAGCTTTTCCTGAAAGAAAGTAACTATGTGCTCATCTCAAATAAATCCTTTAGGAGGTCTGACTCTAACTGACCTGCAAATGGGTGAAATGAGTCTGCTTAAGGTTCTATCTGCTTTTTGCAGGTGAGGATTTGCCAAAAAAAGTAGTGAAAACTATCTACGTGGTCTTGTCATTGTTTACATCTTGTATTTACTGTGATTTTGGAGCATTTAAACTATTCGGAGGATGGAGGGGAGAATGTGAAGCTCAGGAAGGGATCCGAGTCTGATATAAAGCACATTCTTGCATATTGAATGTGTTATCCCAGGTTAAGAGGAGTCTATGGGTTGGTCTCATGACCTGTGATTGTTCTCATTACCATTAACCTGTTCGGAGACTGTGTGTGCTGTTGGATTTATTATATTATTGCATCTGTAAGTTGGTTTTTTGCTTCTTGATAAAAGTGCCTACATAAACCTGAGACAGTTCATCCCAACAGTGTCTGTGCCTAGTGTGCCTGCAGGTGGGCATTCCTGTTGCAGCATGACTATCTCATGCCATAGTTGTAGTATGGGCACCCAGAGACCTCTCTGTGGGCACGAGTGCCAACAACCCAGCTCTACAGCATTCAGGGGCATAGTGATCGCATTATTGGGGACATTATACCAGAATGCGGACATTATATCAAAATTGGTATATTATACCAAAATGGAACATTATACAAGCATGGGGGACATTTTACCAGATTTGGAGACATTTTACCAGGATGGATGACATTATACCAGGATGAGGGCATTATACCAAAATGGGAACATTATACCAGGATGGGGGACATTATACCAGGATGAGGGCATTATACAAAAATGGAAACATTATACCAGGATGGGGGACATTATACCAGGATGGGGGGCATTATACCAGCATGGGGGACATTATACCAGGACAGGGACATTATAAAAAAAAGGGTTTATTATACCAGAAATGGGGACATTGTACCAGCAAGGGTGAAATTATACTAGGATGGGGGACATTATACCAGCATGGGGGACATTATACCAGGACAGGGACATTATAAAAAAAGGGTTTATTATACCAGAAATGGGGACATTATACCAGCAAGGGGAAATTATACTAGGATGGGGGACATTATACCAGCATGGGGGACATTATACCAGGATGGGGACATTATAACAAATGGGTTTATTATACCAGAAATGGAGACATTATACCAGGATGGGGACATTATACCAAAATAGGGGACATTATACTATAATAGGGGACATTATACCAGCCTGGAGGTCAATATCAATATACCACTACAGGGGATGTTATGCTAGGATGGGGGGCGTTATACGAGAATGGAGGATGTTAAACCAGAATGGGGGCAAAAACTTCAGTATTTAGGTAAAATTGTTGGCACTTTGCAATAAATAAGGGGGTTTTGTGTTGCAGTTTGGGCACTCAGTCTCTAAAAGGTTCAACATCACTGGC
Organism: Ranitomeya variabilis; assembly: GCF_051348905.1. Taxonomy (NCBI): domain Eukaryota; kingdom Metazoa; phylum Chordata; class Amphibia; order Anura; family Dendrobatidae; genus Ranitomeya; species Ranitomeya variabilis. Next base: position 637,143,713 of record NC_135232.1, read on the forward strand.
ATAGTGCATGACCGAATCCATCCTTTGGAGAAGTAATTTTTCCCCCGAATCTTGTATTTTTGCCTCACTAAATAGACACTGAAGAAGCATTATATGAATTCTGAATTCACACCATAAGAGTAGAAGAAAAGTCAGAACTTCAAACATTGTATTTGCCTTGAATCTCGGTGACCTAGCGCAAGTTAAATAATAAAAGCAAAGAACTAATTGGTTTCTGTGGATTAGTGCAAATAGGGCACATAGAGTCAATGTTAGTACATTTACCCTACTGAATGTTTGGCTGTGAAGGCACAAGAAATGTCTGCCGCTGCAGCGGCTCCTGAACGGTACTTCTGCTTACCTAATTACAGCAGAAGCTGTGCTCATTAACTCCTCTCATCTGGCTCACTGCTCAGCTAAATATTCTGTAAATGAGCTGACAATTATGGCAGTATTACCACCACTAGCTCCGCTCCCAGCTATGAGGCTGGCTTGGATGCTGCAACTGCCGGTATTATCAGGTTAGGAGTTTTGTAAACATATTGAAGCACTTAATTGGAGGACTATTAAAGCCTGAAAATAGTTCATCAGCACGTGGATGTTAGTTCCCAACTTCCCACATCAGTTGCTACCTGCTTATAGTGTGAGCTATGGTGCACTATTTATTCATGGAAGATATTGAAAACATCTGCCATCAGATAAACCTTCATTGAAAAACATGAAAAAAATGCCCTTTTACAGGAAGGTTAATGGGTGTGGACAGGGGTGGATTAAGGGTAGCCAGGGCCCCGGGCTGTTCAGAAACTGTGGGCCCCGCCTCCCTGGTCATGTGACGGGGGGTCATGTGACGGGGGGTCATGTGACAAAGATTTTGTAAGCCACCACCATAACACGGCAGACACTTTTGGCCGGGCCCTACTCTACTGTAACCTATTAAATATTTGTTAAAATATGCAATACAATTTAAGTATATTTTGATTTATTTTTCAATTTTTAAAATGACCAATAATATCACATACAAGGAACAAATACCACCGCACCATGACCAGACCACATATTACAACTACAGTGATCGAATAATATCACATACAAGGAACAAATACCGCTACACCATGTCAAGACCACATATTACCACCACATGGTGACCAAATAGCACATACAAGGGACAAATACCGCAACACCATTTCCAGACCACATGTTACCACCACATAGTGACTGAATACTACAATACTGATCAGTGATAAAAAAAAAACCAAAAAACACAATACTACCTCCATAAGTGACAGTATTCACAGGAGATCTGTACTTAGTATGCAGTGTCTGTGTAGATGTTATACAGTGATCACCAGTGACATTATACACAGGACCTCTGTATATAGTATACAGTGTATAGTGTCAGTGTATAGGTAACACTGACTCACCAGTGACGTCTCTAGGTGAAGTCCTTCATCTTTCATCCAGCACAGACCGCCATCATGTCTTCCAGCCAGGGCTCGTCTCTGCAGGAAATAACACAGTTATCTAGAGCTCCGCTTGCAGAACACATTACTTATTTTTCCCAACTTCTACATTACACCACATGAAGAAAAAAAGGCGACATAGTGTCACTCTGCAAAGTAACAGGACCGCCCCCCTATTTAAAACAATATACTCAAAATAAAATAAATACATCACTGCAGTAATAATATCCCTTAATTAGCCCCTATGATAATAATATTTCCCATCCTGGCCCCGTGTGTCTCATTCCTGGCTCCAGCCATATGTTCTCGCATCCTGCCCTCATGAGTATCCATTCTACCCCATATGATCTCCCCATCCTGCCCCATCTGTCCCCATCATATCCATCCTGACCCATGATCCTATCCTGCCCCATGTCTTTCATTCTGCCCATGCCTCCAGCATACTGCCCCCAGTGTGTCCAGCATACTGCCCCCAGTGTGTCCAGCATACTGCCCCCAGTGTGTCCAGCATACTACCCCCAGTGTGTCCAGCATACCGCCCCCAGTGTGTCCAGCAATCTGCCCCAGTGTGTCCAGCAATCTGCCCCAGTGTCCAATATTACCCCCAATCTGTCCAGCACTATGCCCCAGTGTGTCCAGCATATTGCCCCCAGTGTGTCCAGCATATTGCCCCCAGTGTGTCCAGCATATTGCCCCAGTGTGTCCAGCATTCTGCTCCAGTGTCTCCAGCATTCTGCTCCAGTGTCTCCAGCATATTGCCCCCAGTGTGTCCAGCATTCTGCCCCAGTGTGTCCAGCATTCTACCCCAGTCTGTCCAGCATACTGCCCCCAGTGTGTCCAGCATACTGCCCCCAGTGTGTCCAGCATACTGCCCCCAGTGTGTCCAGCAATCTGCCCCAGTGTGTCCAATATTACCCCCAATCTGTCCAGCAATATGCCCCAGTGTGTCCAGCATTCTGCCCCAGTGTCTCCAGCATATTGCCCCCAGTGTCTCCAGCATATTGCCCCCAGTGTGTCCAGCATATTGCCCCCAGTGTGTCCAGCATATTGCCCCAGTGTGTCCAGCATTCTGCTCCAGTGTCTCCAGCATATTGTCCCCAGTGTCTCCAGCAATCTGCCCCCAGTGTCTCCAGCAATCTGCCCCCAGTCTGTCCAGCATTCTGCCCCAGTCAGTGTCTCCAATCTGCCCCAGTGTCTTCTCTCCAGCATCCCCAGTGTGTCCAGCAATCTGGCCATTTGCAAAGAAAAAAAAAACAAAAAACGAGTTCTCCTCACCTGTCCTGTGCGCTCCAGCGGCGAGCTCCCTCCTGCAGCGCACACTCGCCGGCGACTGACAATGATGTCAGATGCCGGCGACGTGTGTGCTGCGCCTGCGGCAGACTTCAGCTGCCAGCCTCCAATTGGCTGGCGGCTATTGTTTGTTAACTATTGACGTGCGGGCGCGCGCCCGCACGTCAATACTGAAACTGCCGCAGCGCCGGTAGGGGCCCGGTGAGCATATGAGACGGGGCCCGATGCGGGCCCCCTCTCTGCCCACCGGGCCTATACGCCAGTCAGGGCAGTAATGCCCTGGCGGTGGGCAATCTGAGCGGTAGCCGAGGGCACCCCCACACCGCTGGGCCCTGGGCTACCGCCCAGATTGACCCTATTATAATCCGCCCCTGGGTGTGGACCACACAGCCTTTATGCCAGTCATAGGTAGCGCCTATACTCAAGCCCCAGTGCCACAAAAAAATACCACCAGTGTTAAAGTTTTGTCATTGGAGCTCACAATACTAGGGTGACGCTCCGGCACAGTCTATGCATCTCAAAAGACATCTTGTCAGTCCCCAGACTCTTGGCTCTTTCGATTGACAAAAAAGGTATAGGCTCTATGATTTCCTGCAAGAACAAGACCTCTTGAAGAAGGACAGGGGCCACTTTGTGCGTGTAGACTAAGGGTCGGTGCACACAATCAGGAATTGGCAGCGATTTGGAAGCAGCACACGTCTGCTGCGTCCAAAGCGCTACTGGCTATTGAATGCAGGTAATTCCATATGTTGTCACTGAACCGTGCGGATTCACCGCATTGAATACATTGTAAGTGTGAAATTTATCTTGTTGAGACTCGCGTCTGGAAAGACGCGCCGCATGTCCATCTCTGCAGGGAAGCCGCGGGTGTCTCAGCGCGCATAGTGGAGATGAGATTTCTTGAAATCTCATCCACTATGCTGTAACACCTGGAAGCTGCAGGTTGGACACTGCGGAAGTAGCAGCAATGTAGTTTAAACGAGCAGCACATAGCGTAGTCAGGGATAGCCAAGGAGTTGATACATGGAAGCAGCAGTATAATCTAAGGCTGTGTGCACACGATGCGGAATAAGTGCGGATCCGCAGCGGATTTTTCCGCGCAGAAACGCTGCAGTTTCACAAAGTGATTTACAGTACAATGTAAATCAATAGAAAAAAAAATGCTGTGCTAATGGTGCGGAAAAATCCGCATGAAAACTGCTGCAGATCAAAAGAAGGAGCATGCTACTTCTTTTGTGCGGAACTGCAGCGTTTTTGACCCTTTCCATTATAGAAATCCGCAGAGGTAAAAAACGCAGAAAATCCACGCAAAATCCGCATCAATTCCACAACAAAAACGCACAAAACCAGCATAAAATCTGCACCTGCGTTTTCTGCCAGGAGATGCAGATTTTGTGCGGAAAATTCGGCACTCCAATCCGCAATGTGTGCACATAGCCTTAGAATGAAGTTGCAGGTGAAAGGAAGCTTGACTAGAGACTGGTAGCTCAATAATCTTGCAAGGAAGGGAGTGCACTGCCAGGTTTAAATAGGGTATTCAATCAGGGTGGAGCCAATCAGGAACTCAGGGTGGAGCCAATCAGAAACAACACAGGTACAAGTATCTGGGTATCTGGGTCAGGCTGGGGTCAAACTAGCGTAGAATACAGACGAGTGTTATGCGATAAAACATCGCATAGCACATGGACCACTGTTAATCTATGGGGCAGATCACAACACCGTTTTTTTCTTGGGCTTTTATGCGTATATTGGCTGAGTCTTGTCAATGCAAGCCTATGGGTGCGAGAAAATATCGGCCACCACATGGACCATCTGTGTGACTTGCGAGAAATACGCACATGTTTCCCTCATTTCAGCCCATTGAGCCATTAAATTCAATGGGGAAAAGCAGTGAGAAATGTAAAGCCATACGCATGTCATACGGATGCCATACGGATGTCATACGGATACATAGATGCGAGAAAATCGCATAACCGCATTGCAAACGTATTACACATGGATGACCATACGGAGAACACTTGTGTGACTCTCGGCAGGGAGAATCGGACCGATTTTACATACAGTAAGTGTGACCCCGGCCTTAGCACAGAACTATTCAGTGAGCTGAATAGCAAAAAGAGAAGAGCGGCCGCCTCATGCACAAGAACTGCTGGGGTTGAGTCCTGACAGATTCTCTTCATCATTACTACAATGTACTGGTGTTAATGAGAACATTTCTTTACATAAATAAAATAATCAAGATAGCTAATATAATCTATAAACTGCCAATACTGTTTTACCTAATTATTTCATTATGTTCTCATCTGTGTATAAACATAAACAAGTGTACTGACCCGGTGTTCTGAATCTGTGCTGCCATTAACTATATTTTTTAATAGTTGATTTTAATAATTCTCAAGATTATTTTAATATTGTTTTTGTGTGGTTGTAGACCCAACTAGCAATACTTTACCCAAAATGTCCCATATAAATAAAATAACACACAATTTTAACCAAATTCTTACTTTTAATGGATGTATGTCAGTCACAGCCAAAAAAGACGTGCTCAGCACATAGGTATCATAACGTCCAAACAATTCCAGTTAAACAGGTACGAATCACAATGCAACAGCCAGACTCTCGGCACAAGGAAGAATAAGGAAAAAACATTATGGTATAACAATTGACCACAGCTGTGACTTAAATAAAACCAACAATATGTCATGCTGGATGAGAGAGAAGCTAGGTGCACAACAACGGGAAGAGGGTGGGGGAGCCCAAACACAAGGAAAGGGTGAAGTGGAGACCTCTAGGCAGATCTGACAACACCCTGTCTACCCTAGCGCCCCTAAATAGATTCTGCACCTATCTCCAAGCAGGAACCTAATTGCTGACTACCCCTAGGGATGGGCCATGGATAGGGAGGGAAAGAGTTGAGCGCTAGTCAGCCCCCACTACAACTAAAGACAAAGCAGGAAGAAACTAGTTGACTTCTAGAACTTGCAACAGATAGAGGTAAATAGAGCTAACTCCAGCACCTTGCTGAAGGGACTCAGGGTATTTAAACATCCAGCAAAGGTGTGCAAATAAGCAGCAGAATGTGGAGATTGCTGCAAGGTCCTAAAGGGAGAAGGATATCACTGTCATGCTGTGCAGTGCAGTATAGCACAACCTCCACCAGGGTTGAACTTGAGAGGGAAGTGAGACTGCACACACAGAGCAGCAGCAGAGATGCCACCAAGTGGCGAGAGAGGGGTTAGACAAGCAGAGTCACAAAACCGTTAGAAGCAGAAGTACCAATAGTAGCAGCAGTATACGTGGTCAAGAACAAGCCAGGGGATTCAGCAATGGTCAGAAGCGGATAAGACAAAGACAGAAGACAGAAGCAAGTCCGAATATGAGCCAAGTCAAAAACCAGAAAATCAAGCCAACAAATAGGGAAACACTGGAAAAAAGGCAGACAGAGGGAGACAACAGACATGGGGTGAGTCAGGGATCACAGCAGGACAGAACGAGAGCTACCAGAGTCAGGTTCACATGCCGTAGGCAGAACTATAGCTGACACTGCCAGCAGGATGCATCGGAGCTAAATAGCACACCTGAACCCACAATGAGGCAGAGCAAAGTTAACCCTTGACATTATCCACCCGGAATAAGGACAGACAGGATTAAACCCTGGAACAGATCATGACAGTACCCTCCTCTCAAGGGAAGGCCACCGGACCTCCGGTTTCCCAGGATAACGTGTGTGAAATGCCCGAACCAATCGATCAGCATGGACAGATCGCACTGGGACACAAGATCGATCCTCAGGGCCGTAACCCCTCCAATGGACCAAATACTGAAGTGAACTACGGACCATGTGAGAATCCACAATCCATTCCACTTCATACTCGGTCTGACCATCCACAGAGACAGGAGGTGGAGGGGATGGAGACCCAGCAGAGGATGGTACAGATGACTTAAGAAGGGACTTATGGAACACATTGGGGATCCGAAGCGACCCAATGTTCTTCTGGACCTCTCGCCACACCTCCCCCAATCATTGCACTGCCGTATCAGCCCGTGGACCTCCTGAATCCATCCTAGAAAATTTGCCAAAATGGGGGTGAAAACCATAGTTACAGAAGAATGGAGAGGTGCCCGTGGACTGGTTAATCCGATTGTTAAATGCAAACTCAGCCACGGGCAACAAAGAACACCAATCATCCTGCTGAGACTTAGCAAGACACCTCAAAATCTGTTCAAGTGACTGATTGGTCCTTTCTGTCTAACCATTGATCTCAGGATGGTAAGCAGAGGAGAAGGTCAAGCAAATACCCAATCTTTTACAAAATGCCCTCCAAAATGCGCTTTGTTTACTGAATCTGTCAACCACTGCCCAGATAACAGTTTTGCCATTAGAAGGCGGGAGATCAGTGATAAATCCATGGACAAATAAGTCCAAGGTCTATCCGGAATTGGCAAATGGCACCAATTCTCCTGCCGGCCGGTTATGGGAGCTCTTAGCACGGGCACAGATATCACAAGCAGACACAAATTTCAGAGGTCATGGAGGGCCACCAAAACAGCCTAGCAATGGCTTTCCAGGTGGCTGAGATCCTCGGGTGTCCACTGACAGCAGAATTGTGGAACTCCCGGAGAACCTCCCACCAGTACTGAACTGAGACAAAGAGCTTATTGTCAGGCAAAGTGGGAGAAGCAAGAGACTGAGCCTTCTGAATCTCCTGCTCCAATTCAGAGGATACCCCCGCAACAACCATCCCATGCTGAAGAATGGAGGAAGGAGGTTCGGGGGGTGATATGAGATCAAAACTGTGAGATAAGGCATCCACCTTGACATTCTTGGAACCAGGCCGAAAAGTGATTGAAAAATGAAAACGAGAAAAAAAAAGTGACCACCTACCCTGTCTAGGAGTTAACCGTTTGTCAGATTCAATATAAGTCAAGTTATTGTGGTCCGTAATCACCGTGATCAGATGAACCGCCCCCTCCAAAAAATGCCTCCATTCTTCAAAAGCCAATTTTATTGCCAATAACTCCTGGTTACCAACGTCATAGTTCCTCTCTGCAGAAGAAAACTTTCAGGAGGAAAAGGCACATGGTCTTAAATTGGTCAAAGTAACGGTTCCTTGAGACAACACAACCCCTACTCCCACCTCTGATGCATCCACCTCTACAATGAACGGTTCAGAAGAATCGGGCTGAACCAATACAGGAGCTGACATAAAACACTTCTTTAAAGTAACAAATGTTTCAACTGCCAAGGGTGACAAAACTTTGAGATCAGCCCCCTTGCGACTGAGAATGATGGCTTGACCACCTGAGAAAACCCCTTGATGAATTTTCGATAATAATTGGCGAAACCGAAAAAACGCTACAACCCCTTGAGGTCTCTGGGTTGCACCCAATCATCAATGGCCTGTACCTTTCCGGGATCCATCCAAAACCCATTGGCAGAAAGGATGATCCCCAGAAAGGAAAGCTCCTGGACACAAAACAAACATTTTTTGAGTTTAGCGAACAGAGAATTTCCCCGTAACGTGTGAAGAAAAGCACGTAAATGACCAATGTGGGATTCCTTGTCAGGCAAGAAACCAAGAATATCATCCAGGTATGCAACCATAAAGCGCCCAATAAAATCAGAAAAAACATCATTTATGAAGTTCTGAAACACCGTGGGCCCATTCGTGAGACCAAAGGGCATGACCAAATTTTCAAACAGACCCTCGGAGGTGAGAAATGCTATTTTCCACTCATCCCCTTCCTGAATGTGGATAAGGTTATATGCTCCCCTGAGATCAAGTTTGGAAAACCACTTAGCCCCAGACAATTGGTTATATAGATCAGGAATGAGTGGGAGAGGGTAGGTATTTCTCACCGTAATTTTATTTAGTTCCCGAAAATCGAGGAACAGGCGTAAACCACCATCTTTTTTCTTGACAAAAAAGAATCCCACAGCCACAGGTGAGACAGAGGAGCGGATGTGACCTTTGCGTAAACTATCAGAGATATAATTTTTCATAGCAGTACGTTCCGGGCCAGAAAGATTGTATAAATGGGCTTTGGGCAATTTAGAACCCGGAATAGGATTAATGGTGGTAAGACCTCAGCCTCTTTTTTGGAGAACACACCCCCAAAGTCCTTTAGGTACTCTGGAATACCCTCCGGACTAATGGCAGACACAAAAACAGCAGAATGACAACCATTGGAACAATTAGGACCCCATTTAACAATATCACAAGATCTCCAGTCTATAACAGGATTATGCCTCTGCAACCATGGGAACCCCAACACCAGTCCCGCAGGAAGATTATTCATAACATAACATGAAATTTGTTCCAGGTGCAAGGAACCCACCTTGAGGAAGAACTCCTCAGAAATAAACTTAAGGACATTTTGAGCCAACGATGTCTTATCAGTGGCAACGATATGGATGGGAGTCTTTAGCCTAACTGTCCCTAACTTTAACTTGGACCCCAGACTAGAGTCAATGAAGTTCATGGAAGATCCACAGTCCACAAATACTGAAGTGGATGCAAAACCACCTCCACAATACAGTTCCACTTCTAACAAAACTTTTTGAAATAATGAAAATGGTACCTGAGAGTCTGGATGACCTCCTAGACCATCACCCAGACTCGGCAGCTTGTTACTCGATGGACAAGAGGGGCAGTCCTTCTTCCAATGTCCCAGATCTCCACAATAAAAACATAATTTCCCATCACGTCATTGTTTCCTCTCTTTCTCCTTAAAGTTGGTGGCACTAACTTCCATAGTCTCCTTGAATGACATCACCTCAGATTTGGCATGTAATACAGGAATCTCACGCTGGATAATTCCTCTCTTCCGTAACCTCCGGTCCATACGAATGGCCTGGGTCATGGCCTTCTCCAGGGAACTGGGTGGCATATGAAGGGCCAGCACGTCCTTGAGATGATCAGAAAGGCCTCTCTCAAACTGGCATCTCAGAGCAGAGACACCCCAAGACACCTCAACAGACCTGTTGTGAACTCTATTTCTGGGCTCCCTCTAGTGGTCACAAGCGGTACTGTGTAGTGTTGTCTTTCTGCAGGTTGGCTTCATCAGCTGGTTCGTTATCCTTGGTTGGTTTTCTATTTAGCCCACCTGGATACTCAGTTCCTTGCCTGCTATCAATGTATTCAGTGCTCTTCAGATTCCGTGTGTCTACCTTGCTCCCAGTCTCTCCAAGACAAGCTAAGTTTTTGTTTGATCATTTTTTGATTATCAGTGTTCATTATGTTTTTAGTCCAGCTCGCTAAAATGTGATTTCTTCGCTTGCTGGTTGCTCTAGGGGACTGAGTTTCTCCCCCCACACCGTTAGTTGGTGTGGGGGTTCTTGAAATCTCAGAGTGGATATTTTGTAAGGGTTTTTTACTGACCGCATAGATTCCCTTTTCTATTTTCTGCTATCTAGTATTAGTGGGCCTCATTTGCTGAATCTGCTTTCACCCCTGTGTATGTGCCTTCCTCTTACCTCACCGTTATTATTTGTTGGGGGTTTCTATATCTTTGGGGATTATTTCTCTGGAGGCAAGAGAGGTCTTTCTTTCTCTCTAGGGATAGTTAGTTCCTTAGGCTGGCTCGAGACGTCTAGGAATTCAGGCACGTTCACCGGCTACTTCTAGTGTGTTTAGTTAGGTTCAGATTTGCGGTCAGTCCAGCTTGCCACCTCCCTAGAGCTTGTTACTTAGCTGGAGATTTTTGTGATCCTCAACCACTAAGGATCATAACAGTATGGCAGGCCAGAAAGTGTTTAATGCATCGCAGAAGTGGGATAAAAAGAAGACCTGAATACATTTTTTTTTTTTCTCCTCCCGCTTTTCCTTTGCTGCAGTCTGTTTAGCTTCATTCATCCCCTTGAACTCTGGGTGGTTTTGAGCTCAGCTGCAGACATGGATGTTCAGACTCTGACTTCTAGTGTGGATCATCTTGCTGCACGGGTGCAAAGTATTCAGGATTTTGTTATTCATAGCCCTATGTCAGAACCAAAGATACCCATTCCTGAGTTGTTTTCTGGAGATAGATCTAGGTTTCAGAATTTTAAGAATAATTGTAAGTTATTTCTATCTCTGAGACCTCGTTCCTCTGGTGATTCCGCTCGGCAAGTAAAGATTGTTATCTCCTTGTTACGTGGCGACCCTCAGGATTGGGCCTTCTCTCTGGCGCCAGGAGATCCTGCATTGCTTAATGTGGATGCGTTTTTTCTGGCTCTTGGACTGCTTTATGAGGAGCCTAATCTTGAGAATCAGGCAGAAAAAGCGTTGCTGGCCCTTTCTCAAGGGCAGGATGAAGCAGAGGTGCATTGTCAAAAACTTCGGAAATGGTCAGTGCTTACTCAATGGAATGAGTGTGCCCTGGCTGCAAATTTCAGAGAAGGTCTTTCTGAAGCCATTAAGGATGTTATGGTGGGGTTCCCCACCCCTACAAGTCTGAGTGATTCTATGGCTTTAGCCATTCAGGTTGATCGGCGTTTGCGGGAGCGCAGATCTGCTCATCCTTTGGCGGTATTTTCTGAACAGCGACCTGAGTCTATGCAATGTGATCGAACTCTGACCAGAATTGAGCGACAAAGTCATAGACGTCAAAATGGGTTGTGCTTTTACCGTGGTGATTCTGCTCATGTTATCTCAGCATGCTCTAAACGCTTAAAAAAGGTCGCTAAACCTGTCACCATTGGTACTATACAGCCTAAGTTTATTTTGTCTGTTACTTTGATTTGTTCTTTGTCGTCCTACTCGGTTATGGCCTTTGTGGATTCGGGTGCTGCCCTGAATCTGATGGATTTGTCATTTGCCAGGCGCTGTGGTTTTGTCCTGGAGCCTTTGGAATTTCTTATTCCTCTGAGGGGAATTGATGCTACGCCATTGGCTGAGAATAAACCTCAGTATTGGACGCAAATGACCATGTGCATGACTCCCGTTCATCAGGAGGTGATTCGCTTTCTTGTTCTGCATAATTTACATGATGTTGTCGTTTTGGGTCTGCCATGGTTGCAGGCTCATAATCCAGTTTTAGATTGGAAAGCTATGTCTGTGTCTAGTTGGGGTTGTCAGGGAATTCATGGCGATACTCCATTGGTGTCTATTGCTTCTTCCACTCCTTCTGAGGTCCCTGAGTTTTTGTCTGACTACCAGGATGTATTTGATGAGCCCAGGTCCGGTGCCCTGCCCCCTCATAGGGATTGTGACTGTGCTATAAATTTAATTCCTGGTAGTAAATTCCCTAAGGGACGACTTTTTAATTTGTCTATACCAGAGCATGCCGCGATGCGGAGTTATATAAAGGAGTCTTTGGAGAAGGGACATATTCGCCCATCCTCTTCCCCTCTTGGTGCAGGATTCTTTTTTGTGGCCAAGAAGGACGGTTCTTTGAGACCGTGTATAGATTATCGCCTTCTGAATAAAATTACAGTCAAATTTCAGTATCCTTTGCCACTATTATCTGATTTGTTTGCTCGGATTAAGGGTGCCAGTTGGTTCACCAAGATAGATCTCCGTGGTGCGTATAATCTTGTGCGCATTAAGCAGGGAGATGAATGGAAAACAGCATTTAATACACCCGAAGGCCATTTTGAGTACTTGGTGATGCCTTTTGGACTCTCTAATGCTCCTTCTGTGTTTCAGTCCTTCATGCATGACATTTTCCGTGAATATCTGGATAAATTTATGATTGTTTATCTGGATGACATTTTGGTCTTTTCTGATGATTGGGAGTCCCATGTGAAGCAGGTCAGGATGGTGTTTCAGGTCCTGCGTGCCAATGCTTTATTTGTGAAGGGCTCAAAATGCCTCTTCGGAGTACAGAAGGTCTCCTTTTTGGGTTTTATTTTTTCTCCTTCTGCTGTGGAGATGGACCCAGTCAAGGTCCAGGCTATTCATGACTGGACTCAGCCCACGTCTGTTAAGAGTCTTCAGAAGTTCTTGGGTTTTGCTAATTTTTACCATCGTTTCATCGCTAATTTTTGTAGCGTGGTTAAGCCTTTGACGGATTTGACCAGGAAGGGCTCTGATGTGACTAATTGGTCTCCTGCGGCCGTGGAGGCCTTTCGGGAGCTTAAGCACCGGTTTTCTTCAGCTCCAGTCTTATGTCAGCCAGATGTCTCTCTCCCCTTTCAGGTCGAGGTTGATGCTTCCGAGATTGGAGCAGGGGCTGTTTTGTCACAGAGAAGTTCTGAGGGCTCTGTGATGAAGCCGTGTGCTTTCTTTTCAAGAAAGTTTTCGCCTGCCGAGCAAAATTGTGATGTTGGTAATCGGGAGTTGTTGGCTATGAAGTGGGCATTTGAGGAGTGGCGTCATTGGCTCGAGGGAGCTAGACATCGTGTGGTGGTCCTGACTGATCACAAAAATTTGATTTACCTCGAGTCGGCCAAGCGCCTTAATCCTAGACAGGCTCGTTGGTCGTTGTTTTTCTCACCGTTTCAACTTCGTGGTCTCATACCTGCCTGGTTCGAAGAACGTGAAAGCTGATGCACTTTCTAGGAGCTTTGTGCCGGACTCTCTGGGAGTTTCTGAGCCGGCTGGTATTCTTAGAGAGGGAGTGATTTTGTCTGCCATTTCTCCAGATTTGCGACGAGTGCTGCAGAAATTTCAGGCGGATAGACCTGACCGTTGTCCACCAGAGAGACTGTTTGTCCCGGATAGATGGACCAGCAGAGTTATTTCCGAGGTTCATTCTTCGGTGTTGGCGGGTCATCCTGGGATTTTTGGTACCAGAGATTTGGTGGCTAGGTCCTTCTGGTGGCCTTCCTTGTCGCGGGATGTGCGTTCCTTTGTGCAGTCTTGTGGGATTTGTGCTCGGGCTAAGCCTTGCTGTTCTCGTGCCAGCGGGTTGCTTTTGCCTTTGCCTGTCCCGAAAAGGCCTTGGACGCACATCTCCATGGATTTTATTTTGGATCTTCCGGTGTCTCAAGGAATGTCTGTCATCTGGGTGGTGTGTGATCGTTTTTCCAAGATGGTCCATTTGGTGCCCTTGCCTAAGTTGCCTTCCTCTTCCGATCTGGTTCCTTTGTTCTTTCAGAATGTGGTTCGCTTGCACGGCATTCCTGAAAATATTGTGTCTGATAGAGGATCCCAGTTTGAGTCCAGGTTTTGGCGAACTTTTAGTGCTAAGATGGGCATTGATTTGTCTTTTTCGTCGGCCTTCCATCCTCAGACTAATGGCCAAACCGAGCGAACTAATCAGACGTTGGAGACTTATTTGAGATGTTTTGTTTCTGCTGATCAGGATGATTGGGTGACTTTTTTGCCATTGGCCGAGTTTGCCCTTAATAATCGGGCTAGTTCTTCTACCTTGGTTTCGCCTTTTTTCTGCAATTCTGGTTTCCATCCTCATTTTTCCTCGGGTCAGGTTGAGTCTTCTGACTGTCCTGGGGTGGATTCTGTGGTGGATAGGTTGCAGCAGATTTGGAGCCATGTGGTGGACAATCTGAAATTGTCACAGGAGAGGGCTCAGCGCTTTGCCAACCGCCGCCGCGGTGTGGGTCCCCGACTTCGTGTTGGGGATTTGGTGTGGCTGTCTTCTCGGTATGTTCCTATGAAGGTCTCGTCTCCTAAGTTTAAGCCTCGCTTCATCGGTCCTTATAAGATCTTGGAAATCCTTAACCCGGTGTCTTTTCGTTTGGATCTCCCGGCATCGTTTGCCATCCATAATGTGTTCCATAGGTCTTTGTTGCGGAGGTATGTGGTACCTGTGGTTCCTTCTGTTGAGCCTCCTGCTCCTGTGCTGGTTGAGGGCGAATTGGAGTACGTGGTAGAGAAGATTTTGGATTCTAGTATCTCTAGACGGAGACTTCAGTATCTGGTTAAGTGGAAGGGCTATGGTCGGGAGGATAATTCCTGGGTTGTCGCCGCTGATGTTCATGCGGCCGATTTGGTTTGCGCCTTCCACGCAGCTCGTCCTGATGACCCTGGGGGTCTTGATGAGGGTTCGGTGACCCCTCCTCAAGGGGGGGGTACTGTTGTGAACTCTATTTCTGGGCTCCCTCTAGTGGTCACAAGCGGTACTGTGTAGTGTTGTCTTTCTGCAGGTTGGCTTCATCAGCTGGTTCGTTATCCTTGGTTGGTTTTCTATTTAGCCCGCCTGGATACTCAGTTCCTTGCCTGCTATCAATGTATTCAGTGCTGTTCAGATTCCGTGTGTCTACCTTGCTCCCAGTCTCTCCAAGACAAGCTAAGTTTTTGTTTGATCATTTTTTGATTATCAGTGTTCATTATGTTTTTAGTCCAGCTCGCTAAAATGTGATTTCTTCGCTTGCTGGTTGCTCTAGGGGACTGAGTTTCTCCCCCCACACCGTTAGTTGGTGTGGGGGTTCTTGAAATCTCAGAGTGGATATTTTGTAAGGGTTTTTTACTGACCGCATAGATTCCCTTTTCTATTTTCTGCTATCTAGTATTAGTGGGCCTCATTTGCTGAATCTGCTTTCACCCCTGTGTATGTGCCTTCCTCTTACCTCACCGTTATTATTTGTTGGGGGCTTCTATATCTTTGGGGATTATTTCTCTGGAGGCAAGAGAGGTCTTTCTTTCTCTCTAGGGGTAGTTAGTTCCTTAGGCTGGCTCGAGACGTCTAGGAATTCAGGCACGTTCACCGGCTACTTCTAGTGTGTTTGGTTAGGTTCAGATTTGCGGTCAGTACAGCTTGCCACCTCCCTAGAGCTTGTCCTATGTTTGTTACTTAGCTGGAGATTTTTGTGATCCTCAACCACTAAGGATCATAACACAGACCACCGCCTAAACTCAGAACAATACTGTTCAGCAGTGAGTTCATTCTGGGAGAGACCCATGATCATGTCCTCTGCTACCCTGACCCAGCCTGGTTCATCATAAATCAGTCCCAAAGCCTCAAAGAATTTGTCCACAGACAAACATTCAGGGGCAGAAGCAGGTAAAGAGAAAGCCCATGACTGAGGTCCCTCCCGCAGTAAGGAAATAATTATCCCCACCCGCTGACTCTCATCTCCAGAAGATTGGGCTCTAAGAGAAAAAAAAGCATGCAACTCTCCTTAAAAGTATGGAATCTCTCCCTTTCCCCGGAGAAGGTATCTGGGAACTTGACTGTAGGTTCAGGAGAGTGCAATGAGACATCAACAGTGTTAGAGTGCTTACAGTCAGTCTGCAATTATTTTACTGTGTCAGAAAGCTCCCTTTGCAGGTGGTTATGAGACGAGGCAAAGGCCCTCTGTTCCACAAACAGATCTTGTATCAACACTGTCAAACTGTCCATTTGATCCGCCAAGGTATGGAGCTGATCCATAGCAAACAGAGCAGAGAAAAAAATGCAGAAATCTCTTTAAATGTATGGATCAGCTATCATGTCATGCTGCAGCAGTGCAGTATAGTGCAACCTCCACCAGGGTGAATTTGAGAGGGAAGTGAGACTGCACACACAGAGCACCAGCATAGATGTCACCAAGTGACGAGAGAGTGGTCAGACAAGCAGAAGTACCAATAGTAGCAGCAATATACGTGGTCAAGAACAAGCCAGGGGGTTCAGCAATGGTCAGAAGCGGATAAGACAAAGAAGGCAGAAGCAAGTCCGAATACAAGCCAAGTCAGAAACCAGAGAATCAAGCCAACAAACAGGGAAACACTGGGAAAAGGGAAGACAGAGGGAAACAAAAGACACGGGGCAAGTCAGGGATCACAGCAGGACAGATCAAAAGCTACCAGAGTCATGTTCACACGCTGAAGGCAGAACTATAGCTGACACCGTCGGCAGTATGCATTGGAGCTAAATAGCACACCTGCACCCAGAATGAGGCAGAGCAAAGTTAACCCTCGACATGATCCGCCCGAAAAAGTGGCAGACAGGATTAAACAATGGAACGGATCATGACAACTTCATAACAGAGATGAAAATCAAGAAGGTGCTTGCAAAGCAAGTACAAAGACCTTCTACACCTGGATCCAAAATGATTATCTGTCACACTTGGCACACCCATGACACAATAACAACCAAAGCAAACTATGTTGTTAGCTAATCTTTTGCACGACATTCAGTCATTATAGGACATTATGTAATGTATATGGTTTAATTCCATCTATTGTGTTTATTGTACTTTGCTGCCATCTACTAGCTGTTGTTATATTGTGTTGTTCAGGTAATATTACTCTGCTTTACCCATAACACCTTTCTTTCTGCAACTCCCCCTATCTTTATCTCACTTCCTTCTTCTTGGTCAGTGCCATCTTGTACAAAACATGCTTCAGGACTGGAGAAAGGATTCTCTTGTTACCTCTAACTTTGTGCTTCTAACCTGCAGTACTAACTTCTACCTCATCTTCATCCCTTCATCATTCCTGATATCTCACCTCATCTCATCAAGGTACTACAAATAAAACCTGTTGAATTCATCACTGCATCATCCTTCTGGACTAATCATGTACAGCTCATCAGGAATATTAGCACAAGTTAGTGAGTTAACACTATCTGCTATCGCTTATACAGAGAACCATGTTCACATCCCTCACACACATCTCACCCACGTACATCGATGGCAGAATAGTACCAAGAGACCTAAGTCTGCAGTGTCTGTATTCATATGCATTCTGCTAGCAAGTCTATGACTGTCCGCCATCTTAGCTAAAGCATGTCCAGAAAAAGCACCGTGAATCCCTCTGTGAAAGAAGCACATCATGCTACTGATGTGAGGGGAGCCAGGGCCATAGTTGTGACTGACAAAGATTGTTTAATCACACCCTGGTCTTCCGCCACAATCACACAATATCCCTTTTGCAGCGTACCTTTACTCCGACTCTCCGATCCATCAGGGTCCCCCTGATCTGCTGGGGAATCCTTTCTGTCAGGGTCAAACAAAGAGAGACAGAGTCCAGTAGCAACTTAACATAAACAATTTTACTTAGCTCCATTCTCAGTACATCCAGCTCACTTACAGCGTCAAAATCGGGATCATCACAGAACACGTTCTTGTCTTGCCCTGTGCTTTCCCTCTCTTTCTTCAGAATGCCCCGGGTCGTACTGACTCGTCCAGTGCCACAGCGTTCCTTCTGTCCAGCCTAACTATCTGCAGGTGTTTCCCTGTCCGTTTCACCCCAGACATAAGGGCATCAGCCCACATAGTTAGCTGCCACATCTTGAAGCTGCCCTGCATTCCACTACTGCTGCAACCTTTGGCCCAAAGGTCCTAGATGACTGGGCTCCTACTTAACTGTTGCATGACCCTAAGGCCCTCTGACCTGTCTGGGCTCCCTGGTTCCACTGACTAAAATGCCGGGAACTTGCTGGCTTACTCACAGTTGGCCCCTCCTAGACTATTACTTATCCCATGCCAAAGTCCCATTATGGCCCCTCTAGTGGACTAATTACATTGCTACACCATAACACAGTATACAGTTATATACATTGCACATAAATCATTAACTTAGAAAGAGGGGTGGGGTACAAGTCAGTCCTGTACACCCCTTACACTGACACCACAGATGCTCCAGGAGCAGAGTCCACACTCACTACAGAGTATGACATATGACCCAAGCCAAAACAAAAAAGTCAGAGAGAACTTTGAGACAACTAGAAATGAGTTCAATGATAACCTAGATCATTTATGGGACAGAGTTGATCATTATTTAGCAGCTCTTCCACACTGTAACAATGACACAGCAGATTTAACCGACACATTGAATCGTTTATCTGCCACCTATGATTGCTTCCAGAGACTGCAAAGTACATCACATTCCTGAGTAACTGTGGCATGGAAGATGCCCCAACAGATCTAACTGAAAGGGAAACTCTTCTCTAAAAAAAGACCTTATTAGTGCGAGATGCCAAGAATAAGGCAGAACTCCACATCGCACACCTCCAAGAGGTTAGGTCACATTGCACAACATTAACCAAAAGCACATCTCGATATTCCAAATCATCTCACTGTAGGAAGTCAACATTGTCTGATAAGCTACTGGAAATCCTTATGTCTGCAGAAGAAGCTAGAGTAAGAAGTTCCTTTGCCAGGAAGGAGGCTGAGATAGAAGCCCAATTAAAAATGAAGGAGGTCGAGATGGAGGCACAATTAAAAAGGCAAGAGGCTCAATTAAAAAGGCAGGAAGCAGAGATGGAGGTCCAATTGAAAATACTCCAAGCAGAAAGGGAAGAAGCAATAACCCTTGCTAAACTGAAGGTCCTTGAACAAGCACTAGGTCAAGATGCTATGAACTGCCTTGTCCCAGGAGAGATGGAGGACCAGGCTGATCGCACTACTGACTACATGCTAAGACATATAACACCTGTACCAGTGCCACCTCCATTCTCCCACATGGGCGCTCCTGCAAGCCAAGAGATGTCACCACCTACTGCTAATAAAGTAACTTCCAGCACTAACCCACAATTTAGGCCACAGCCACCAGACCTCATAGAGACTAAACCACAGCTTAACCCTCATGCCGCATCATTTCACCCTGATTCGTCACAGTTAGGGTTGAGCGAAACGGGTCGGCCATTTTCAGAAGTCGCCGACTTTTGGCAAAGTCGGGTTTCATGAAACCCGACCCGACCCCTGTGTGGGGTCGGCCATGAGGTCGGCGATCTTCTGAATCTGGTATCGGAATTCCGATACCAAGTTCCGATATGTTTGCGATATCGGAAATCGGTATCGGAATCCACATTTAAGTGTAAAATAAAGAATTAAAATAAAAAATATTGATATACTCACCTCTCCGACACAGCCTGGACATCGCCGCTGGTAACCGGCATCTTCCGTTACTAAGAATGGCGCTTGAAAGACCTTTCGATGACGTCACGGCTTGTGATTGGTCGCGGCTGCCCACGTGACCGCTCAGCGATCAATCACAAAGCCGTGACGTAATTTTCAGGTCCTAAATTCCTCATTCTAGGAATTTAGGACATGAGAATTATGTCACGGCTTTTGATTGGTTGCTGAGCGGTCACGTGGGCCGCCGCGACCAATCACAAGCCGTGACGTCATCGAAAGGTCCTTCACGCGCTCATTCTTAAGAAGAAAGGCTGCCGGAAAGAAGCAGGGCGCGTCCGAGGGTGAGTATATACCTAATAGGAATATACTCACCCTCGGCTTCTTTCCGGCAGCCTTCCTTCTTAAGAATGAGCGCGTGAAGGACCTTTCGATGACGTCACTGCTTGTGATTGGTCGCGGCGGCCCACGTGACCGCTCAGCGACCAATCAAAAGCCGTGACATAATTCTCATGTCCTAAATTCCTAGAATGAGGAATTTAGGACCTGAAAATTACGTCACGGCTTTGTGATTGGTCGCTGAGCGGTCACGTGGGCCGCCGCGACCAATCACAAGCCGTGACGTCATCGAAAGGTCTTTCAAGCGCCATTCTTAGGAACGGAAGATGCCGGTTACCAGCGGCGATATCCAGGCTGCGTCGGAGAGGTGAGTATATCAATATTTTTTATTTTAATTCTTTATTTTACACTTAAATATGGATCCCAGGGCCTGAAGGAGAGTTTCCTCTCCTTCAGACCCTGGGAACCATAGTATCCCATTGCACTGCATTGGGTTTCGTGCTTCGGCCGACCCCGACCCCGACTTTTTTATAGGATCGGCCGATTTCACTCGACCCGACTTTTGAGAAAGTCGGGTTTCGTGAAACCCGATCCTATAAAAATAAAAGTCGCTCAACCCTAGTCACAGTCATATAAGCCAGAGAACTTACATTTCCCAGGAATACAAGTTAATCCTGCAACAATGAGGCCATGTGCACACGTTCAGTATTTTTTGTGTTTTTTTCGCGTTTTTTCGCTATAACAACGTGATAAAAACGCAAAAAAAAACGCTTACATATGCCTCCCATTATTTTCAGTGTATTCCGCATATCTTGTGCAAATGTTGCATTATTTTTCGCGAAAAAATCGCATCGCGGGAAAAAAAAGCAACATGTTCATTAAATTTGTGGAATTGCGGGGATTCCGCACAACTAGGAATGCATTGATCTGCTTACTTTCAGCATGTGACTATGCCCACCATGCGGGAAGTAAGCAGATCATGTGCAGTTGGTACCCAGGGCGGAGGAGAGGAGACTCTCCTCCACGGACTGGGCACCATATAATTGGTAAAAAAAAAAAGAATTAAAATAAAAAATAGTCATATACTCACCTTCGATGGCCCCCGCAGTCTTCCCGCCTCTCAGGTGCACGCTGCCGCTTCCGTTCCTATAGCTGGTGTGTGTGAAGGACCTGCGATGACGTCGCGGTCACATGACCGCGATGACATCGCGGTCACGTGACCGCGACGTCATCGAAGGTCCTGCACACACCATCTATAGGAACGGATGCCGCTGAGATCGGCTGTCTGCAGAATGTGAGTATAACCATTTTTTTTATTTTTTTTATTATTTTTAACATTCTATCTTTTACTATTGATGCTGCATAGGCTGCATCTATAGTAAAAAGTTGGTCACACTTGTCAAACACTATGTTTGACAAGTGTGACCAACCTGTCAATCAGTTTTCCAAGCGATGCTACAGATCGCTTGGAAAACTTTAGCATTCTGCAAGCTAATTACGCTTGCAAAATGCTAAAAAAACCGCGAAAAAAACAGGAAAAGAACGCAAAAAGAAACATGCGGATTTCTTGCAGAAAATTTCCGGTTTTCTTCAGGAAATTTCTGCAAGAAATCCTGACGTGTGCACATACCCTGACCATGAGATCAGACATGTCTGACTCCACCAGATACATGATTCGCAGGGAGTTAATAAACATCAGTCTCTCAAAGTTTGATGATCGAGTTGAAAATTACAGAGCCTGGAAGTTGACCTTTCAAGCAGTAATTCAAGACCTTAACCTCACTGGCAAGGAACAACTGGATTTGCTTGTTAACTGGTTAGGCCCTGAATCAACAGAGCATATCAAGATAATAAGGGCAGTTCACGTGGACCATTCAGATGCAGCATGCAGCATGGGAGAGACTGGAGCAAACCTATGGCAGCTCAGAAGCCATAAAGTGTGCCTTATTTAATAGACTGCAAACCTTCCCAAGGATAACTACCAAGGACAACCAAAAACTTCCAGACCTGAGACCTGCTAAAGGAATTAGATTTGGCAAAATTAGACCCACGTCTTTCAGGACTGAGTTACCTTGATACTGTTCATGGCGTGAATCCAGTAGTGTCCAAGTTGCCATACATCATGCAGGATACATGGGCAGACTGCAGCTCATGGTATAAATGACAGCATAATGTGTCATTTTCTCCCTTTTCACATTTTTGCAGATTTGTCAGTGATCAAGCTCTGAAGAAGAATGATCCCAGCTTCAATTTCACTGAATCTACTCCACTAGCTTCATTGTCATCATCTACAAGGTTTGATAACATTACCATCAAACGTCGAGAGTTAAGGGGCACAGTATCCGTGAGAAAGAGTGATGTTACACTTACAGCACCCGCCTTCACTAAAACAAATGCTGTTGCTCCTAAGGTTATGTACACTAACCCTATGTGCCCTATCCACAAAAGACCTCACCCACTTAAGGAATGTCATGGACTCAGGGCAAAGACTTTGCAGGAGCGCAGAGATACTCTCAAGATGCTTCGGAAATGTTATAAGTGTTGCGCTTCCTCAGACCACCTTGCTAAGAACTGTAAGGCCATAATTAAATGTACTGAATGCAGTAGTGACAAACACGTTAAATCTATGCATCCCACACCAACTCCACAACCTTCAGCAGCATTTAACCCTCCTCAAAAGCATTGTGGGGAGCCACAAGTTCCTGATCCTACTGCAACTGCTCTTTCCTCCTCATGTATTAAAGTATGTGGAGAAGGAACTGGTCCTAAATGTTGTGCCAAGTTATGTGTGGTCGATGTCTATCCAGAAGGACAACCCGACAAGGCCTCCAGAATGCATGCCATAATAGATGAGCAGAGCAACAGGTCTCTAGCAAAGCCAAAACTCTTTGAAATCTTCAATATAAAGGGACAAATGACTCCATATACCTTCAACACCTGCTCTGGTCGTATTGAGACTTCTGGCAGAAGAGCTTCTGGATACATTGTCTCTTCAATCAAAGGGAACATGCACATACCCTTGCCAACTTTAATTGAATGTGACCAGATACCTGATAACATGGAAGAAATTCCCACTTGAGAAGCCGCGCTTCATCATCCCCACTTGAGGCACCTAACTAACCAGATTCCTCCTCTGGACACGAATGCTGAAATTCTAATCCTACTCGGGAGAGACATTCTGAATGTCCACAAGGTGTGCCAACAATGCAATGGCCCAGATCATGCTCCATACGCCCAAAGACTCGATCTAGGCTGGGTAATCATAGGCGATGTATGTCTGGTTAAGAGTCACAAGGCATCGGAAGTAAAGTCCTATAAAAGGTATGTACTCCAAAATGGTCACACAACTCACTTCAAACCATGCTCTTATCACTATAAAGTAAAGGAAAAGTTCACAGACGTCATCCAAGAGCCTGACATCATTCCTACTCCCTATGGTGATGACTTAGGAAGAACAGTGTTTCACACAAAACAAGAGGACAACAAAATCACCTTACCCATAGAAGACAAGGAATGCATTAAAATAATAGACAGTGGATTCTTCAAGAATGAATCTGACCACTGGGTTGCTCCCTTACCCTTCAAGGGTACAAGGACCAAGCTTCCTAACAACCGAGAACAGGCCTCATCCTGGTTCATCTCATTGCAGGAGAACATTAAGAAACAAGCCTGAAATGAAGGACCATTTTGTAGCCTTTATGGACAAGATATTTCGCAATGACCATGCAAGAGAATGAAGAAGGCTGTTATCTAACTTCTTTTGAAGTATATCATCTGAGAAAAACTAAACAAATCAGAGTGGTGTTTGATTCAAGTGCCAAGAATCATGGTGTATCTCTGAACAATGTTCTCTTTACTAGTCCCATCCTGACTAATAGCCTGGTGGGAGTACCCATGAGATTCAGAAAAGAGCCAGTCACTATTACTGCTGACATTGAACAAATGTTCCATTGTTTCATTGTGCGACAAGATCATAGAAATTATCTCCATTTTCTATGGCACCGAGACAGCGACACCGACAAGGAAATGGTTGAATACCGCATGAAGGCGCACGTGTTCAGAAACAGTCCTTCTCCTGCAGTTGCTACATACAGCCTACGTCGGACTGCCTCTGATGGGAAATCAAAGTTCGAGAAAGATGCCCAACAGCTCATTGAAAAGGACTTCTACGGGGACGACGGTTTCAAATCAGATGGACATAAGGACCAGAGTTCCTTCGCAACCAGTATGGAGAGACTGCCATTGAAGAAAGCTTCTGCCTTCAGGATCCAGACATTGACCCAGAGATCCATCCTGTTGTTAACAACTTCATCACCGAATCCAAGGAGAAGGTTGGTTTGGACGGTCAGCGATTTGATCGCTTCTCCAGATGGACAAGGCTCGTTCGCGCCATTGCAAGGTTAGTCCACATCACTCAATGTTATCACAATAAGGACAGTAACACTGACTATCGTGGTTGGCACATCTGTCATAAGCTTCTCTCTGCAGAAGACATTACTCTGAGTGAACTGTTGGTGATACGTAATGTGCAACAACATGTTTTTTGCAAGGAACTGGAATGTATACTTAAAAATCAAAATGTTCCTAAAAACAGCCCTTATTGTCAACTTAAATCCAGTAATTGACAAGAAGGATTTACCGATAGTTGGTGGTCGATTAAACAAAGCCAAGTTGGAGGATCCAGAAAAGAATCCTCTAATTATTCCTGGCTCTCACCATATCACCACTCTACTAATACGACATTACCATGAAAAGACCAAACATCAAGGCAGACACTTCACTGAAGGTGCCTTAAGAGTTGCAGGCCTTTGGATTGTGGGAGCAAAGAGACAGGTTTCCCATTTAATTCATCATTGTGTTCAGTGTCACGAGACAAGAGGAAAACTGCAGCAACAGCACGTCTGATTTGCCTACAGAGCACAAGAGCCACCATTCACCTATGTTGGACTTTTTTGGCCCATGGGCAGTCACTGCATGTAGAACCAGAGGCGGACATGCAGAGAGTAAACGATGGGCAGTGTTGTTCACATGCATGTGAGTCGCTCGCCTGGGCAGTGGGGTACCCAGTACCAGGTCTGGTCGCACTTAAAGGGATGCCACGGTGGCTGCGACCCAGGCTGTGGCCCTGGGCGCTCACTCTAAAAGGGGAAAGGTCTTTAAAGGGTATTTGGGAATAAAGTCTATTTTTGACGCCACCTGTGGTTCTCAGTCATAGGGGACCGACACTGCTTAAAGGGGTCCTCTGGGGTGATGTTGTGGCAAGATAGTAACGCTTTCCACAGGTGAAGCAGGGTCCCCAGGGCTCCTAAGGTGTTTGGGATGGTGCATGCCGGCAAATAAGTGGAGGACACAGGGTTGTAAAGTCTTTACCTGGTTTACTGGCAGTAGCAGTCCACAGTCCAGTGTACCAGGAACAGGTGATGGTATGGTCCGGCCAGCCTGGAGGCAATAGTGAGTCCCTCTGCCAGGTGAGGTCCATGAGCCTTCCTACTCACGCTAGTGTGCGAGGTCCCTGCTGCCTGTAGCTTGCTGGCAAAGTCCTCTCTCTCCTGCCCTGAGACACGTACCTGTATGGTGGGCAGCTTGAGACATTTTATAGGGTTTCTATCACGACTCGGGCTCTTCAGATGCTGCTTTGCCTCCAGGTGTGGTGTGGGCAAATAACATACAGTCCTATGCCGTCCGGTTCTGCTATGTGTCCTACAGTACAACACAGCGTCGGGCTAATGATGCCCGGGTCCTGCACTTCGGCTCTGAGGGTGCCTGGTCACAGTTCCGCTCTGAGCCCCTTTCCTTTCCACTGTGCTCCATTCCTCAGTAGCTCCACCACTTTCAACCCCTTGGGTTCACTTCCTTTCCCTGGAGCTGCAGCTCAGTCCTGGCTGCACGGCTTTGCTGTCTGCTCTCAGTTCCAGACTTCCTTCACTCTCCTCTCCCTCCAAACGACTGCTCTCTTTGGTCTCCCTGGAGCAACTACCTAACTCCTTCTCCAGACCAGGATATCACTATCTGAGGGAAGCTCCTCTGAATCCGGGTTCAGAGCTCCCCCTTCTGGCCTGGTTTTGGAATGTGTTGAGTGTGGGTGCGCTACTTGGTAAAGAGGATCCTTCTTGCCTCCAAGTATGATATTGCCCTCCCCGAAAGGAAGGCAACATCACTGTAACAACCGGTTACCTGGGGTGTTACACATGAGTGTACGAGTGATACACATAGAAATAATAGAATCCATGGATTCCTCCAGTTTCATCAACACCTTAAGAAGATTCCTCGCCATCAGAGGACCAGTAAAGCAATTGAGATCTGATTGTGGAACAAACTTCGTAGGTGCCTGTCGAGAACTACAATTAAATTTAACACCAGTCCAGGAATTCTTGGTAAATAATGGTTGTTCGTGGGTCTTCAACCCTCCTCACGCTTCCCATATGGGTAGATCATGGGAAAGAATGATAGGCATCACTCGTAGGATCCTGGAGTCTATGTTGATGGACTCAAATCTTTCATGTCTCACTCAAGAAACCTTAACCACTTAGCAGAAGTGTTTGCTATTGTCATGTCGGACGCTGTTCATACTAGGGCGTTCGACAGACAGCGGTAGTTCCGCTTTTGTCCACTATGCGCTCAGTGGCGTCGGCTAGATTTTGTCTAGCTGGTCCGGGGTTAATTTAGCTGGTGCTCGTATTGGAAGCTAGGTCACACCCACTGCCTTTAAATTGTTCTTCTGAACATTGGGCGTCGCCGATTATAGCTTCTGTCTTGTGCTTGGTTATCTCGGTCTGGAGTGGTGGTCTAGGAAAAGGAGTATCATATCTGGTGGTGTATATTTCCCTTTGTCATATTTTCCTCCTTCCTATATTTGTATTTGTTTTGCCCTGTGCACTTATTGTGTATTCCTGAGTGACTGCGGCGTGGTGTATATTTTCCGTTATCCTTGTGTGTGCTAACTGTGGGTATTGGTTAGTGGTCTTTTCACTGGGTGGTGGGTGCAGGTTTCAGCCTAGGGTTGAAACAGGAGACAGGATGAGGGTGGAGGCCCAGACATGCACACCATCAGTGTAAACTCTGGGAGAAGGACAGTCAGGGTTTCCCAGAGTTGAGGGAAATCGCAGGGGCCTGGGTTATTAGCTCTTGCCTACCAAGGCTTCCCATGACAGCTATTGTCAATTCAAGACCTCTTGTTCACATTTCTATGGATCCAGAATGTCCTGCTAGTCTTACCACAGCAACTCTCCTCACTCAGAGACCTGGAATTGTTCATAGTTTACCTGAAGACTCTGTGTCTGGTAACAAATATCTGAAACGGTGAAAACATATACAACATCTGGCTGTTTCTGGAGTAGATGGAAGATGGAGTATCTTACTCTCCTCCAAAGAAGAAAATGGCAACAAGTCAAACCGAACCTACAAGTAGGAGATCTTGTCCTCATCAAAGACCAGAAGGTGGGAAGAAACTCATGGCCTATGGGACTTATATCAAAAACCTTTCCAAGTGAAGATGACAAGTTACGCAAAGTGAAAGTGACGGTCACAAAGCAAAGTGATCACAAATCTTTCATTAGACCTATATCAGAGGTTATCTTACTCATACCAGTTGAGAATTAATTATTCATTTAACCAGAAGGAACTTTCAGACTATTTAAGATGTCTTCTGATTGCATTGGAACTTGAACCATTGGATTACTTCAAGAACTGGTTATAGACATTCGTCTACTTCGTTTACGTTATTGTTGCATTGCATGCACTGTTTTGTCTTTCAGGATGAGGTATCCAGTGGCGTATCCAGGGGGGGCAGCCGGGGCATGTGCCCCGGGCGCAGCCGACGGGGCACCAGCGGGCTGCCTGATGATGCGGTGGTCCAAGGAGGCTCCTCGTCCTGTACTGAGCGGTCACAATATGATCTCTGTGCCCCCCGCAGTATGCACCAATATGATCTGTACCCCCGCTGTGTGCACCAATATTATCTGTGCCCCCCGCTGTGTGTACCAATATGATCTGTGCCCCCGCTGTGTGCACCAATATGAACTGTGCCCCCCGCTGTGTGCACCAATATGATCTGTGCCCCCCCGCTGTGTGCATCAATATGATCTCTGTTCCCCCCGCAGTATGCACCAATATGAGCTGTGCCCCCTGCTGTGTGCACCAATATGATCTCTGTGCCCCCCGCTGTGTGCACCAATATGATCTCTGTGCCCCCCGAAGTATGCACCAATATGATCTGTGCCCCCGCTGTGTGCACCAATATGATCTCTGTGCCCCCCCGCTGTATGCACCAATATGATCTGTGCCCCACCGCTGTATATGCACCAATATGATCTGTGCCCCCCTCTGTGTGCAACAATATGATCTCTGTACCCCCGCTGAGTGCCCCAATATGATCTCCCTGCCCCTTGCTGTGTGCCCCAATATGATCTCTGTGCTTCCCGCAGTATGCACCAATATGATCTCTGTGCCGTACCCCAATATGATCTCTGTGCCCCCCGCAGTATGCACCAATATGAGCTGTGCCCCCCGCTGTGTGCACCAATATGATCTCTGTGCCCCCCGCTGTGTGCACCAATACGATCTCTGTGCCCCCCGCAGTATGCACCAATATGATCTCTGTGCCCCCCCCCCGCTGTATGCACCAATATGATCTGTGCCCCCCCGCTGTATGTGCAGCGCCCCAGAGTCCTGGTCGTTGCAGTACTGTAGCTCCGCCACTAAGGGGGGCTATGGTATGCAGCACCCCCACCGCCGCAGGGCCGACGGGAACCCGGTACCGGGCCTCTGAGTCTCTGCTCTGGGGTTGTCACGGTGGCTAGGCCCGGTCCGTGACCCTGCCGTGGGGCGCACAGTAAAATGAAGTGGATAGATATGACGGATGTTGGTGGTGCAGTGCAGTAAATAACAAGGACACCAGGTTGCAGTCTCTTTACCTCTTTACTGAAGATCTCTGGGTCCTCAGTCCAGAATACGGTTCACCAGGCTGCGCAAGTCCGGCCGGTCCAACGGCACCTCCAGAGTTCTCTTCACAGGTGGAAATCTGTGCCTTCCTTCTAGCGCTATGTGTTGTGGTCCTTCCCTGCTGTGCTTACAGAAAGTCCCCACAACTGTTGTGTCTGTTTCTTAAGTTCCCTCACAACTCGATTAGATGATGTTCTGCTAATCCTCCGTCCCTCCCTGATGTTCTGGTTGGGACGGCACCCGTTTGACGGGTAGGCTCGGAGCTCTTCCGGGACCCTAGAGTCGCCCCTCTCCACAAGTTGCCCCCCAAGACTGCATAGGTGATTTAAGTGAGACAGCCCGCCTTAGACTGACTGTCCTGCCGCTGTTTAGAGTATTGCTTGAAGCTGAATGTTATAAAACTCTCTCGGCGTTCCGGCCGCCGGTAGTGCGCCTCAGTAGAATGTTGCCTCGGTCTTACAGCACGACTCCTACTGGTATATTCTCCTTATTGCTTTGATCTCGTTTCTCACTCAGCACAATCTATCTCGCTTCTGATCCTTCCTTGGGCACCGCCGCTATCCTGAGCAGGCACGGTCCCGTTATGTTCGCTCAAGTTGCCAAGCCTCTGTCAGGATCCCACCCCTGACAGAGACCCTACTGTATCTTCCCCCACAACACCTTCTGCCACAAGGTGTTGCCTGGTTCCAACCCAGTCAGCTTTCTCATCTAACTTCCTGCCTGACCCCCAGTTTACCCACGATGGTGGGGAGTGGCCTAGTGAATAGAACCCTTAGCTCCCTGTTATGACCCCAATGGCGAGGGTCTCAGAGATATCAGCAAGTCTGCGAAATACAAAAATCCAGCTCATAGGGCAGTGGTAACTGGGTTGACCATATATCTACTCCTAACGCCAACACTAGAAGTAGCCGGGGAACATGCCTACGTTGGTCGCTAGATGTCTCGCGCCAGCCGGAGGACTAACTACCCCTAGAAGAGGAAAACAAAGACCTCTCTTGCCTCCAGAGAATAGACCCCAAAAGTAGGATACAAGCCCCCCACAAATAATAACGGTGAGGTAAGAGGAAATGACAAACACAGAGATGAACTAGGTTTAGCAAAGAGAGGCCCGCTTACTAATAGCAGAATGTAGTAAGATAGCTTATATGGTCAACGAAAACCCTAACAAAATTCCACACTGGAGATTCAAGAACCCCCGAACCGTCTAACGGCCGGGGGGAGAACTCCAGCCTCCCTAGAGCTTCCAGCAAGGAAAGGATACAGATAATGAACAAGCTGGACAAAAATGCAAACAAAAACAAATAGCAAAAAGCAAGAAAGCGGACTTAGCTAAATCACGCAGGAACCAGGATCAGTAGACAAGAGCACTACAGATTAGCTCTGATATCAACGTTGCCAGGCATTGAACTGAAGGTCCAGGGAGCTTATATAGCAACACCCCTGACCTAACGACCCAGGTGAGCATACAAGGGATGATAGACATACCCAGAGTAAAATCACTAGTAGCCACTAGAGGGAGCCAAAAGGTAAATTCACAACAGTACCCCCCCCTTAGTGAGGGGTCACCGAACCCTCACCAAGACCACCAGGGCGATCAGGATGAGCGGCGTGAAAGGCACGAACTAAATCGGCCGCATGCACATCAGAGGCGACCACCCAGGAATTATCCTCCTGACCATAGCCCTTCCACTTGACCAGGTACTGAAGCCTCCGCCTGGAGATACGAGAATCTAAGATCTTCTCCACCACGTACTCCAACTCGCCCTCAACCAACACCGGAGCAGGAGGCTCAGCAGAAGGAACCACAGGCACAACGTACCGCCGCAACAAGGACCTATGAAATACGTTGTGAATGGCAAACGACACCGGAAGATCCAGGCGAAAGGACACAGGATTAAGGATCTCCAATATCCTGTAAGGACCAATGAATCGAGGCTTAAATTTGGGAGAGGAGACCTTCATAGGAACAAATCGAGAAGACAGCCATACCAAATCCCCAACACGAAGTCGGGGACCCACACCGCGGCGGCGGTTGGCAAAACGCTGCGCCTTCTCCTGTGACAACTTCAAGTTGTCCACCACATGATTCCAGATCCGCTGCAACCTATCCACCACAGAATCCACTCCAGGACAGTCAGAAGGCTCCACATGTCCCGAGGAAAAACGAGGATGGAAACCGGAGTTGCAGAAAAATGGCGAAACCAAGGTGGCAGAACTAGCCCGATTATTAAGGGCAAATTCAGCCAACGGCAAGAAGGTCACCCAATCATCCTGATCAGAAGAGACAAAACACCTCAAATACGCCTCCAGAGTCTGATTAGTTCGTTCCGTTTGTCCGTTAGTCTGTGGATGAAAAGCGGAGGAAAACGACAAATCAATACCCATCCTACCACAAAAGGATCGCCAGAACCTGGAAACAAACTGGGATCCTCTGTCCGACACAATATTCTCAGGAATGCCGTGCAAACGAACCACGTTCTGGAAGAACACAGGAACCAGATCAGAAGAGGAAGGCAGCTTAGGCAAAGGAACCAGATGGACCATCTTGGAGAAACGATCACATATCACCCAGATGACAGACATGCCCTTAGACACCGGAAGATCCGAAATGAAATCCATAGAGATGTGTGTCCAAGGTCTCTTCGGGACAGGCAAGGGCAAGAGCAACCCGCTGGCACGAGAACAGCAAGGCTTAGCTCGAGCACAAGTACCACAGGACTTAACAAATGACCGCACATCCCTTGACAAGGAAGGCCACCAAAAGGACCTGGCCACCAGATCTCTGGTGCCAAAAATTCCCGGGTGCCCTGCCAACACTGAGGAATGAACCTCGGAAATGACTCTGCTGGTCCATTTAGCAGGCACAAACAATCTGTCAGGTGGACAAGAGTCAGGCCTACCAGCCTGAAATCTCTGCAACACACGTCGCAGATCTGGAGAAATAGCTGACAAGATAACTCCTTCCTTAAGAATACCCTCAGGTTCAGCGACTCCAGGAGCATCAGGCACAAAGCTCCTAGACAGAGCATCGGCCTTCACATTCTTAGAACCTGGTAAATACGAGACCACAAAGTCAAAACGGGAGAAAAACAATGACCAGCGGGCCTGTCTAGGATTCAGGCGTTTAGCAGACTCGAGATACATCAAATTTTTGTGATCAGTCAAGACCACCACACGATGCTTAGCACCCTCGAGCCAATGACGCCACTCCTCAAATGCCCACTTCATGGCCAACAACTCCCGATTGCCCACATCATAATTTCGCTCTGCCGGCGAAAACTTCCTAGAGAAAAAGGCACAAGGTCTCATAGTAGAGCAACCAGGGCCTCTCTGCGACAAAACGGCCCCTGCCCCAATCTCCGAAGCATCCACCTCAACCTGAAAGGGAAGTGAGACGTCAGGCTGGCACAAAACAGGCGCCGAAGTAAACCGGCGTTTCAACTCCTGGAAAGCCTCCACGGCAGCAGGAGCCCAGTTAGCTACATCAGAGCCTTTCTTGGTCATATCCGTCAGCGGTTTAACAACGCTAGAGAAATTTGCGATAAAACGACGGTAGAAGTTAGCAAAACCCAAGAACTTCTGAAGACTCTTAACTGACGAGGGTTGAGTCCAATCATGAATAGCCCGGACCTTGACTGGATCCATCTCCACAGCAGAAGGGGAAAAAATGAACCCCAAAAAGGGAACCTTCTGTACACCAAAGAGACACTTTGAGCCTTTTACAAACAAAGAATTTTCACGCAGAATCTCAAAAACCATCCTGACCTGCTCCACATGCGAGTCCCAATCATCAGAAAAAACCAGAATATCATCCAGATAAACAATCAAAAATTTATCCAGATACTTCCGGAAAATGTCATGCATGAAGGACTGAAAAACTGAAGGTGCATTAGAGAGCCCAAATGGCATCACCAAGTACTCAAAATGACCTTCGGGCGTATTGAATGCGGTTTTCCATTCATCGCCCTGCCTAATGCGCACAAGGTTGTACGCACCACGAAGGTCTATCTTGGTGAACCACTTGGCACCTTTAATCCGGGCAAACAAATCTGACAACAGCGGCAAAGGATACTGAAATTTGACAGTGATCTTATTTAAAAGCCGATAGTCAATACAAGGCCTCAAAGATCCGTCCTTTTTGGCCACAAAAAAGAATCCCGCACCAAGAGGGGAAGAAGAAGGACGGATATGCCCCTTCTCAAGAGACTCCTTGATATATGAACGCATCGCGGTATGTTCAGGTACCGACAGATTAAACAGTCTCCCCTTAGGAAACTTACTGCCAGGAATCAAATCTATTGCACAGTCACATTCCCTATGAGGAGGCAGTACACTGGACTTAGACTCGCTGAAGACATCCTGATAATCAGACAAATACGCCGGAACTTCCGAAGGCGTAGAAAATGCAATAGACAAGGGCAGGGAATCTCCGTGAATTCCATGGCAGCCCCAGCTTGAAACTGACATAGCCTTCCAGTCCAAGACTGGATTATGGGTCTGTAACCATGGCAAACCCAAAACAACCAAATCATGCATTTTATGTAGAACAAGAAAACGTATTACCTCCCGATGTTCGGGAGTCATGCACATGGTAACCTGTGTCCAAAACTGCGGTTTATTTTTTGCCAATGGCGTAGAGTCAATACCCCTAAGAGGGATAGGATTTTCCAATGGCTCAAGCACAAATCCGCAGCGCTTGGCAAATGACAGATCCATAAGGCTCAGGGCAGCACCTGAGTCCACAAACGCCATGACAGGATACGATGACAGTGAGCAAATCAAAGTTACAGATAGAATAAATTTAGGTTGCAAATTACCAATGGCGACCGGACTAACAACCTTAGTAAGACGTTTAGAGCATGCTGAGATAACATGTGTAGAATCACCACAGTAGTAACACAAGCCATTTTGGTGTCTATGAATTTTCCGCTCATTTCTAGTCAGGATTCTATCACATTGCATTAAATCAGGTGCCTGTTCAGACAACACCATGAGAGGATTTGCGGTTTTGCGCTCTCGCAACCGCCGGTCGATTTGAATAGCCAGGGCCATAGAATCATTCAGACCTGTGGGAATGGGAAAACCCACCATCACATTCTTAATGGCTTCAGAAAGGCCGTTTCTAAAATTTGCAGCCAATGCACACTCGTTCCACTGGGTCAGCACGGACCATTTCCGAAATTTTTGGCAATACACTTCGGCCTCGTCCTGGCCCTGAGACATCGCCAGCAAGGCTTTTTCTGCCTG
This sequence comes from Ranitomeya variabilis, assembly GCF_051348905.1. Lineage (NCBI taxonomy): Eukaryota > Metazoa > Chordata > Amphibia > Anura > Dendrobatidae > Ranitomeya > Ranitomeya variabilis. Next base: position 637,177,628 of record NC_135232.1, read on the forward strand.
AATCTCAAGATTGGGTTCCTCATAAAGCAAACCGAGCGCCAGAAAAAACGCATCAATGTCAGCCAATGCCGGATCTCCTGGCACCAGCGAGAAGGCCCAATCCTGAGGGTCGCCCCGTAAAAAAGAAATAACAATTTTTACTTGCTGAGCGGAGTCTCCAGATGAACAGGGTCTCAGGGACAAAAACAATTTACAATTATTCCTGAAATTTCTAAATTTAAATCGGTCTCCGGAAAATGGTTCAGGAATCGGTATCTTAGGTTCTGACATAGGATTTCTGATAACATAATCTTGTATGCCCTGCACATGAGCAGCAAGCTGGTCCACACTTGTAATCAAGGTCTGGACATTCATGTCTGCAGCAAACACAAGCCACTCAGAGTTAAAGGGGAAAAGAAAAAAAAAATGAGAGAGAGAAAAAAAAACTCAGAACTTTCTTTCTTATAATCCCGCTTCTGCAACGCATTTAACATTTAATACTGGCCTGGCAAACTGTTATGACCCCAATGGCGAGGGTCTCAGAGATATCAGCAAGTCTGCGAAATACAAAAATCCAGCTCATAGGGCAGTGGTAACTGGGTTGACCATATATCTACTCCTAACGCCAACACTAGAAGTAGCCGGGGAACATGCCTACGTTGGTCGCTAGATGTCTCGCGCCAGCCGGAGGACTAACTACCCCTAGAAGAGGAAAACAAAGACCTCTCTTGCCTCCAGAGAATAGACCCCAAAAGTAGGATACAAGCCCCCCACAAATAATAACGGTGAGGTAAGAGGAAATGACAAACACAGAGATGAACTAGGTTTAGCAAAGAGAGGCCCGCTTACTAATAGCAGAATGTAGTAAGATAGCTTATATGGTCAACGAAAACCCTAACAAAATTCCACACTGGAGATTCAAGAACCCCCGAACCGTCTAACGGCCGGGGGGAGAACTCCAGCCTCCCTAGAGCTTCCAGCAAGGAAAGGATACAGATAATGAACAAGCTGGACAAAAATGCAAACAAAAACAAATAGCAAAAAGCAAGAAAGCGGACTTAGCTAAATCACGCAGGAACCAGGATCAGTAGACAAGAGCACTACAGATTAGCTCTGATATCAACGTTGCCAGGCATTGAACTGAAGGTCCAGGGAGCTTATATAGCAACACCCCTGACCTAACGACCCAGGTGAGCATACAAGGGATGATAGACATACCCAGAGTAAAATCACTAGTAGCCACTAGAGGGAGCCAAAAGGTAAATTCACAACAGCTCCCCCCGGAGGCCCGACTGTGAAATGTATTGGTGTCTGTGATACCTGATCAGATGAACTCCTTCGGTGCCATCAGACGTACCATAGCTCCCCTTAGTGGCGGAGCCACAGTACTGCAACGACCAGGACTCTGGGGCGCTGCAGGTACGTCTGATGGCACTGAAGGAGTTCATCTGACCAGGTATCACAGACACCAATACATTTCACAGTCTGGCCTCCAGGGGGAGCTAAGGGTTCTATTTATTAGGCCACTCCTCACAGTCTGGTAAAACTGGGGGTTAGGCAGGAAGTTAGAGAGAAAGCTGGCTGGGTTGGAACCAGGCAACACCTTGTGGCAGAGGGTGTTGTAGGGGAAGATTCAGAGGGGTCCCTGTCAGGGGTGGGATCCTGACAGAGGCCTAGCGAACAGAGAGAACATTACGGGACCGCGCCTGCACGATATAGCGGCGGTACCCCAAGAAAGGATAAGAAGCGAGATTTATTGTGCTGAGTGAGAAACGAGATCAACACAACAAGGAGAATACCAGTAGGAGTCGTGCTGTAAGACGAGGCAACATCCTATTGAGGCGCATAACCGGTGGCCGGAACGCCGAGGAAGTATAGAGCTCCAAGCCAAACTTCAAACCTACGGCAGGACAGTCAGTTACAGGCGGGCTGTCTCACCCAGACCCAGGAAGACACAGGGGGGTAACAACAGGAGTGGGGCGACGCTGGAGTCCCGGAAGAGCTCCGAGCCTCCCCGTCATACGGGTGCGTCCTAACCGTAAGATCAGGGGGACGTAGAGGGAGAACATCAGAATCGAGTTGTGAGGGAACACGAGAAACAGACACAACAGTTGTGGGGTACTATCCCGTAAGCACAGCAGGGGAGGACCACAACACAAGCGCAGGAAGGTAGGCACAGATTTCCACCTGCAAAGGGAACTCTGGAGGTGCCATCGGACCGGCCGGACTTGCGCAGCCCTGTTAACCGTATTCCGGATTGAGGACTCAGAAGCCTTCAGTAAAGAGGTAAAGAGACTGCAACCTGGTGTCGTTGTTATTTACTGCACCGCACCTCCACCACCATCCACGTCTATTATTGTACGCCCCTCAGCAGGGTCACGGACCGGGTCTAGCCACCGTGACAACCCCAGAGCAGAGACTCAGAGGCCCGGTACCGGGTACCTCTCGGCCCTGCGGCAGTGGGGGCGCTACAACTTGGCGTCACGAACAGGATCTACTTAAGCCTGAAGAATCAGGTCATGTGTGCCTTGGAACTGTGATTTATTGTACTTGGACTGTGACTTATTGCAAAGACTGTGTAGTGCTACTGGCTGCCACTTGCCGCCAAAATCCGCCATTACAGCGCTGAGGAGAGCGCAGGAGAAGAAGAGGGGCGTGGAGTGGGCGTAGACAAGCTGGAGAGCGCGAACGACCATGGCCGCTCAGTCTAAATATTTCTGTGTCCTGAGGACGTGTCCGTCAGCAGCCGAGGTCCACCTCCTCATTCTCTTTGGAGGATGGAGACCATGGAGACGGGGCTGCCCACGAAAGAGACCGCGGGAAGAGGACACGAGAGAGGAAGCGAAAATGGTGACGCCGGAAGCACCGCGTGGGAATGACCCGACTCAGCAAGAGGCTGCACAACCCGACACAGCCCCGGACACGCCATCATTGCGGGAACTGACCCTGGCGGAGCTACCGATGGGCCGACCCCCCCGGCCGCTGTCCGAGGAGTGTGTGGCTGCAGCTGAGGCCCGGCAGATAGCCTACCGCCTGGAAGCCGATGCCCGTGTGATCGCTCGGCTGGGCCAACCTACGGAGGTCCGCCTGTCTCCGGTGTCCCCCGCATCTTTCATCCCGACCGCGGCGGAGTGTGAGCTGCAGGCACCGGGCCTGAGGATCCTGCCGGAGGCGGAGCACCTACAACGCCTGATGACAGCGTGGCGGAACAGACCCAACCGGCAGCCCAGGTCGATCTGAGGAGCGTTGAGGAGGTTCCACCGTCGCACTGGGGTGTAGTGATATCCTTTAACTCCCGGAAAGAAAGGGGAGTTATCCAGGAGATCGGGGAGCCACTGCAGGTCCGTGTAGATCGGGAAGAAGTGGAGCCCTGCGGGGGAAGGTACGATTCCGACCTGGAGCCTGGCGATGCGGTGACCTACACCCGGTGGAGGAGGGAGGTCAGCTGGATAGCTCGGGGCGTCCAGCGATGTGTCGCATTCCAGGCCGATACCGGGACATCTGAGAACAAGCCCCCCGCAGAGAAGGCGATGGAACCTGCCTCTGTGGAACCCCTGGAAATCCGGGCTCACCGTGTGCCCCTGGGTCGCGTTTGCCCACGAGTAAGGAGGACATCTCGCAGAGGGATCCTGTTGCTGCTGGAGCCAGGACCGGCCCTTGCTGCACCAATGCGACCCGTTGGGCGGGTGAGGCCTGAAAGGAGACCACCCCCTGCACTGCAAGAAGACTAAGTAAGCAAGAATGCTTTATTGATTGTACATAGTTAATTGTTTTCACTGTTTTGCTGCTAAAACCCGTCCAGGGTTAACTTTTAAAGGGATCCCTTTGTTGACCCGGGATTTCTATTGCCTTTTGTTTGGTTTCTATTTTTGCTCCGTTATCAAAGGACTGCCGAATCATGGACGGTGAATGATTCAAAAACTGATCTTGTAAATAGTTTGCACCTTCTTAAAGGTGCTCTCTACTGGTTTTATAAGCGAAAGGACTCTTTGCGAAGACACTGGTCGCAGAACCAGCATTGGAGTCCTTACTGCAAACGGACTTGCAGCTTGAGAAGTTGCACTACCTCATAGAGACTTGGTCCCCTCTTAAAGGGGATGTTTGTCAAAAGCACTTGAAGAATGATGATGTTTTGAAAGAAAGTACTGATAATGCTGATATGTAAAAGTTATATGTAGCTAACTGGTTGATTGTAGGAAATGTTTAATAATGTTAATAGAAGAATGAGGACAGGAAGTGAACCCGTAGGGGTTAGTGGTGAGTCCTCTTAGGAGCCATATAGAGATGGCTCAGTGATCTTGAACTGAAAGAAAAATGATATGTTCTATACTGTGTATAGTAGTGGAAGGACAGTAGGCCCGGGCGGAAAGGGGCGGTCCTGTATAGAAAGGAGAGGCAGTAGGTCTGGAGCAGTTAGGACAGGCGGTCCTGCAGACGTAAAGAAAGAGAATGCATAAAAGTTAATTAGCCTTATATGTGATATAAGAAGGTCTTTAGTGGATTTAGCGAGTACGTCCTTAAAGGCAATGTTAAATTACTGTTCAAAGATTTTGCACTTAGTAGAATACCCGGTTGGGTAAGAAAAGTTATTTAAAATATTTAACCATGTTTGTAACGTTCAAGTGTCCTCACCTCCCATAAAGGGAAGCTCTGTTAAAAAGTTTACTTGTACTTGCATTTTCAAAATTGTATGTCTTTTTGCTGACATGTATTGTTGTTTTCTTCCCAGTCCAGGAGTACTGGATTTAACCGGGGGGGAGTGCAGTGCCCCAGAGTCCTGGTCATTGCAGTACTGTAGCTCCGCCACTAAGGGGGGCTATGGTATGTCTGATGGCACTGAAGGAGTTCATCTGACCAGGTATCACAGACACCAATACATTTCACAGTCTGGCCTCCAGGGGGAGCTAAGGGTTCTATTTATTAGGCCACTCCTCACAGTCTGGTAAAACTGGGGGTTAGGGACTAGCAAGAACCTTATATCACTGGGATAATAATAGATAAAATCTTCAATTTTTATTAAACATTTATTAAAACCTTTAACCACACAACATATGATACACACAACCGTGCTCACTGCAGCTGACCCTCACACTGTGAAAACTCACTTACCCTGCCTATACAGCGAAGGTTGGCACCCTAATCAATATCGAGAGAGGCGCCCCCGCTCCTCGACGACTGATCCTAAAGCTCCTACTCAATTCACTGGGAAAAAGTGATACAACTACACCCCAGTCTCACGCGGCAGGAAAGTAGAAAATAGGCATGGTAATTGCTTGATGGAGCGTGTCATAAACAGTGTGAAGTAAAGTGATGCCGTTCCTTAAAGTGCAGACATACAGTGCATAAAAACAAAACAAAAACCTGACTAAAACTGATCACTGTTCTGTAACAACCTACCTAACTGTGGAGGTTGGCACCCTACTGTACAGCGGAAGTGGCGCCCCCACTCACCGAGGGCTCTCCCTAGCAATAGCCCTAAAAATCTCTAGATGTAGCTATTGATAGTATAACCCATATAGATAATAGAAAACAGATAGGTGTAGGTTCCAAATAGCAATTTAGATGTAATATACAAAGGGGTACCACACCACCAAAATATAGCCACCAGACTTTTCAGATATGTACAAAAATCAGGAGCCACACCAATTGATAGTCATTAATAAAGGTAGGATGGGTTTAAAGTTGTAATGCAGTGTAGATCAAGCTGCACACCCAGGGTATAATACCAAAAAACAGTGTCAGTTAAAGTCACAGGATACTCGGTGAGTGGGGGCGCCACTTCCGCTGTACAGTAGGGTGCCAACCTCCACAGTTAGGTAGGTTGTTACAGAACAGTGATCAGTTTTAGTCAGGTTTTTGTTTTGTTTTTTATGCACTGTATGTCTGCACTTTAAGGAACGGCATCACTTTACTTCACACTGTTTATGACACGCTCCATCAAGCAATTACCATGCCTATTTTCTACTTTCCTGCCGCGTGAGACTGGGGTGTAGTTGTATCACTTTTTCCCAGTGAATTAAGTAGGAGCTTTAGGATCAGTCGTCGAGGAGCGGGGGCGCCTCTCTCGATATTGATTAGGGTGCCAACCTCCGCTGTATAGGCAGGGTAAGTGAGTTTTCACAGTGTGAGGGTCAGCTGCAGTGAGCACGGTTGTGTGTATCATATGTTGTGTGGTTAAAGGTTTTAATAAATGTTTAATAAAAATTGAAGATTTTATCTATTATTATCCCAGTGATATAAGGTTCTTGCTAGTCCTTAAATATTATAACCTTATTTGTAGATTGATGTCCTTTAGTTTGAGAAAACTGGGGGTTAGGCAGGAAGTTAGAGAGAAAGCTGGCTGGGTTGGAACCAGGCAACACCTTGTGGCAGAGGGTGTTGTAGGGGAAGATTCAGAGGGGTCCCTGTCAGGGGTGGGATCCTGACAGAGGCCTAGCGAACAGAGAGAACGTTACGGGACCGCGCCTGCACGATATAGCGGCGGTACCCCAAGAAAGGATAAGAAGCGAGATTTATTGTGCTGAGTGAGAAACGAGATCAACACAACAAGGAGAATACCAGTAGGAGTCGTGTTGTAAGACGAGGTAACATCCTATTGAGGCGCATAACCGGTGGCCGGAACGCCGAGGAAGTATAGAGCTCCAAGCCAAACTTCAAACCTACGGCAGGACAGTCAGTTACAGGCGGGCTGTCTCACCCAGACCCAGGAAGACACAGGGGGGTAACAACAGGAGTGGGGCGACGCTGGAGTCCCGGAAGAGCTCCGAGCCTCCCCGTCATACGGGTGCGTCCTGACCGTAAGATCAGGGGGACGTAGAGGGAGAACATCAGAATCGAGTTGTGAGGGAACACGAGAAACAGACACAACAGTTGTGGGGTACTATCCCGTAAGCACAGCAGGGGAGGACCACAACACAAGCGCAGGAAGGTAGGCACAGATTTCCACCTGCAAAGGGAACTCTGGAGGTGCCATCGGACCGGCCGGACTTGCGCAGCCCTGTTAACCGTATTCCGGATTGAGGACTCAGAAGCCTTCAGTAAAGAGGTAAAGAGACTGCAACCTGGTGTCGTTGTTATTTACTGCACCGCACCTCCACCACCATCCACGTCTATTATTGTACGCCCCTCAGCAGGGTCACAGACCGGGTCTAGCCACCATGACAACCCCAGAGCAGAGACTCAGAGGCCCGGTACCGGGTACCCCTCGGCCCTGCGGCAGTGGGGGCGCTACATATGCACCAGTATGATCTGTGCCCCACCGCTGTATATGCACCAATATGATCTGTGCCCCCCTCTGTGTGCACCAATATGATCTCTGTACCCCCGCTGAGTGCCCCAATATGATCTCTCTGCCCCTTGCTGTGTGTGCCCCAATATGATCTCTGTGCTCCCCGCAGTATGCACCAATATGATCTCTGCCCCCCCGCTGTATGCACCAATATGATCTCTGTGCCCCCCCGCTGTATGCACCAATATGATCTCTGTGCCCCCCACAGTATGCACCAATATAATCTCTGCCCCCACGCTGTGTACCCCAATATGATCTGTGCCCCCACCACTGTATGCACCAATATGATCTCTGTGCCCCCCTGCTGTGTGCCCCAATATGATCTGTGCCCCCCCAGCTATGTGCCCCCTGTGATCTCTGTTCCCCCTGTGATCTCTGTGCCCCCCCAGCTATATGCCCCGTGATTTCTGTGCCCTTTGTGAGTGCGGCCCTTGTTCGTGCTTGGGTGTGCGTCTGCAGCCCTGGTCAGTGCGGGAAAACAGGAGAGCGTGTGCACACCAGGGCCTGTGCAGAAGTGTGAAAAGGCCGCACAGACGCCTGAGCCTCACTCTGAACAGTGTTCTCCTCACCAATCCCCGGCCGGCATCCGCTCCAAGTCTTGAGCGCCTCCGACGCTGCCTGGACAGTGGACCCTCCTCATCCTCCTCCATCTCAGGTGAGTACCAGCATGAAATCTTTTTACGTATACGAAGCATTTGCAGTTTGACCTGTATACTGTGTATAGACTGCTGTATGTACAATATATAGGTGACACTGCTGTACATAATCACCTATATAATGTATATACAGAAGTCTATATTCATTATATAGGTGACACTGTGACCAATGTGTATATATATATATATATATATATATAGGTGATACTGCTGTGTATATATAGTGCGACTATACACTGCAATCACAGTATCACCTATATAATGTATGTGCAGCAGTCTATATACAATGTATAGGTGAAACTGCAACTGCGGTATGTAAGTTATATAGGTTATACCACTGTGTGTAATATACTGTGACCGCTGTGAATAGCCTATATAGGCCAGCCGCAGTGTGTGTGTTATATACACACACACATACAAACTGCAGCTGGCCTATATGGGCTATACACAGCGGTCGCAGTATATTACACACAGTGGTATAACCTATATAACTTACATACTGCAGTCGCAGTTTCACTTATATAATAATGTGTGTTTGTGTGTGGGTCTGTATATATATATATATATATATATATATATATATATATATATATATACACACACACACACACAGCACTCTGATTGATTGTGATAAAAGTGTCGGACTCTTTATTGGCCCAAGTGGCAACGTTTCGGATCAATAACAGGACATTTCTCTGATATGAAACTGAAATCTTGCCATATGGGCTAATAAAGAGTCCACTGTTTAAAAGGATTGTCTCCCACTAGGACAACCTCATCTTAAACTAAATGTTCAGCAACAATAAAATAATAAAGCCTATACTCACCTCCTGTGCCGGTGCCGTTCCCACAGTGGCTGTTATGACCCCCTCGGGGCTGTTGTGATGCCCCGCACCAATCAGCGCTGGTGTCGCTGTCTCCATCTTCGGCAAACTGAATGTGAAGAGGAAGTCCAGGACGAGGGTGTGAGTTTGGATCAGGATACCCTCCGCGAGGCTGGAGGCTGTGGTCTGTATACAGACAGTGAACTTCACTCTTGTGAACACAACCTACAACTAATTCTGTAATGGTGCATGCATACTAACGCAGATCGTGTTCGTTCGTGCGTGTCGCCATTTCTAATTCACCTATATATTTTGGCATGGTGAGAGGGCCCCATTTGAAAGTTCGCAGCGGGGCCCATAACTTTATAGTTACTGCACTGCACGTGATCGCTCAGCACAGGAAGAACTGCTGGAAGCCGGCACCAACGAGATGCTGTGAAGGCACGCTGGAGGGTGAGTAGGATGTTGCTTTTTTTTTTTTTTTTTTTTTTTTTTTTAGTAATAGGAAGCATGCGTAGATTGTGAGCCTTCGCGGGCAGGGTCCTCACTCCTCCTGTACCAGTTATGACTTGTATTGTTTAAGATTATTGTACTTGTTTTTATTATGTATACCCCTCCTCACATGTAAAGCGCCATGGATTGAATGGCGCTATAACAATAAATAATAATAATAATAATAATAATGCGTACAAGGACAGAAGGGGGGGAGCCACACATACCAGGACAGCTACAGGGGGAGCCACACATACCAGGACAGCTACGAGGGGCTGAGCCACACATACCAGTGTAATGACCAGAGGTCCGAATAAGATCCAGTGAGTCACAAACCAAGACTAAGGCAGAAATCTCCAACGGTATTTACTCAAAGGCAAAATCATAAAGGTAATATGGAGATTATTAAAGTAGATGCACCCCAAAGATACACCAGCTCAGCAGCAGCTGAAATCACTGTGCCACTCCAAGGTCTCCTGAGAACTGTATGCTACAACAGACTAGTAAGAAATTTACCTAACAGGGCAACTAAAACAGGAACAAGTGTAAATTGATTGTAGTGTTATCAAGGGAGCCCCTGGAACGGCACACTGAGTATAACTTACACAACTCTAATATAAGATACACCTCTAAAGTAACAATTGAACACTCTGAGCAGGGATACCCGGGTATCTATAACTTATGGTACCGTATCTTAAGATGGATCTCCTCTCAGGCAGGAATCTGCACAGCCTGCAGCCAGTCCATATCTTCAGCGCCAATAAGTTACAGCAAGCTCCTCTTGTCTTGTCGGCAGATGCCGAGCCCAAACGCCGGGGACTTAATTAGTGGTCTCACGATGTTGTCTCTGCTTCTGTAGCTCCTAGGAATGCTTCCACGACAGCCCGTCCATCTCTGTATCAGCAGTCTGTCCCGACTTGGTTCTCCACTTGATGCACAGGGAATCCACAGACTCTCAAACACGTAGTGGGTTTGCAGTAAAGTTTCAGTCTTTCAAAATAAAGGTTAGCTCCTCTCCAGAAAAACGTTAGGAACAAAAGGTCTCTCACAGAGTTGAACAAAAGGTTAGCTTTTCTCCAGGAAAACGTTAGCAATGAAAAGTCTCTCAATAGCTTCTTTTTCCCCAACAAACTCGCAGTAAAATCCACACACAGTCTCTTTGTTATATCACAGCAGCTTCTGCTCTTTCTTCCCGCCTTTCTCTCTCTCCTCTCACTTCCTTGTTTCACTTTACACACGAGATACCAGACCCCACCCCCCAGCACACATTGTCTCTCGGAGTCTTGCAGGGTCTGTTCTCTGCTGCAGCAGGCAAAAACCACAGGGTCCTAGTGCCCTCTCAGTGGGACTACAGTTCACCCTCTTACATGCCACCCCACTAGAGGTTGGCGTCCTCGACATACCTTCCCACTCAAATTCATCTTGAGCATATCGCTGAGGCGGTATTCCTGCCGCAGATCGTGTAGTTCTCCTGAGTCCTACATCAACAGGTGCAACCTTAGAGGGAGCTAAAGTCTCTTCTGTGGTCGTGTTAGTGGGCGCAAGTGGAGTTGTCTCCTCCTGCGGCTCGATGTCCTGTGATACAGCGTCAGGACCAAGCAGTTGACCTGATGCACTCTCCTCAACAACATCCTCCATATCCCCAACATTCTCATCACCCAAGGCCAGATCGGTCACAGGGGGCAAATAAGCAGGCGCAGGGGTAAGCACACCATCAAACTCAAGATCATTCAGAGTTCCCGCCCCTTGGAACATGGCCTCTGGCTCTAGGGGAGTAGGCGCCGAATCTTCAAACCAGCACCGTTGTAACATGTTACGATGCAAATTACGGGTTGGCCCCCCTGTCCCCACCAGTTCGACCTTGTACACTGGAATCTCAGGGTTCACCTGTTTTTTTATCAGATACGGTATCGCCTCCCATCGGTCACTCAGCTTTCCTGATCGTCGTTTTGTCCTCACCAACACTCTGTCTCCCGGAGAGAACAGCTCTGTTTGTACAGGTCGCGTGTCTCTATGGACCACCTGGCGAAGGCGGTCACCCACCACCTGATGCACCACCCTCAACCGCCGCCGATGCTCTCGTACCCACTCGGATGCAGTCCGAGGGGGGGCGGAGGAGGGATCTGGTATGTTCAAATCCTCAATGTCTCGGCCAGGTCTACCAAACATCAACATGTGTGGTGAGTAACCAGTAGTACTGTGCACCCTGTTATTGTAAGCCCACATCAATTCGGGGAGATACTCAGGCCAGCATGTCTGTTGCTGACTCTCTAAGGACCTCAACATTTGCAACAAGGTCCGATTAAAACGCTCACACGCCCCGTTACCCTGAGGGTGGTAAGGCGTTGTTCTCGACTGCTCGATACCATAGAGCTGGCGCAACTCTTTCATCAGCGTCCCCTGAAAGCAGGCCCCTTGATCTGAATGTATTCTCTGCGGACACCCAAACACTTGGAAGAAATGTCGGCACACTGCCTCAGCCGCCGACTTGGCTGTCTGATCTCTTGTCGGCACCGCTACAGCATACTTGGTAAAGTGATCTGTCATCACCAGGCAATAGGAGTACCCTGACGTAGAGTACCCTATCAACACGTAGTCAATCATGAGTAGCTCCAGTGGAGCTGAAGTCTTAATAGACTGTGTGAGAGCCCGCTACTCAGGGCTTTTGTTGAGCCCACAAATTCGGCACTGCCGACACGCGTCGGCCACCATCCCTCCCAACTCAGGGCAGTAGAGGACTCGCTGCAACCACTGAAGTGTCTTTTCACTTCCAAAATGGGCCCCCTTCTCATGTGCCTCACGAGCGACCACTGGACCCATCCCCACAGGAATTATCAGTTGGTACCGATGCTGCAGCTCCGATGGCAGGTACACCTTACGATACAAAAGACCTTGTTCCACACACAATTTATCCCATTGTCGAAGGAGTTTCATTCCTTCCATGGACAACTGAGCCTTGTCCTCTGCACTGGGCCAGGCCTTGTTTTGTACCCAACGGCGCACAAGTGCAACGTCCGGACACTCATCCTGGACTCTTGTCCAATCTGAGGATGTTTTACCCAGGACACAGGGCATCCCGGTGGCCACCCCACTTGAGTGTACCACACTTTGGAAGATAGGTATCTGCCCCAAAGCTGGAGTTTCAGTGTCCTCAAGTTGTTCGTCAACATCTTCCCCTGATGACCCAAGGGGCACTCTTGACAATGCATCTGCATTGCCGTTTTCTCGACCAGAGCGAAATTTAATGCGGTAATTGAACTTGGCTAGTCTGGCGACCCACCGCTGCTCTAACGCTCCCAGTTTTGCATTCTCTAAGTGAGCTAGCGGGTTGTTATCCGTCATGACTAGCACCTCAGCTCCTGTTAGATACTCGGCGAAGCGTTCTGTCATTGCCCACACCAGGGCCAGCAATTCCAGCCGGAATGAGCTGTAGTTAGCCGGATTTCGCTCGGAGTCTCTTAAAGATCTGCTGCCATAAGAAATCACTCGCTCTCGGCCGTCCTGCACCTGTGCTAGTACTGCCCCCAACCCATGAAGACTACCATCGGTATACAACAAAAAAGGGGTGTCAAACCGGGCGTAGGCCAGCAAAGGGGCACTCGTTAGGGCGGGTTTCACTTCATCAAATGCCTTTTTCTGTAGGGGCCCCCATGGAATGGGGTGATTTCGAGGACCCAGCGCTGTCCCTCTCAAAAGTTCATTCAAGGGACTCACCACTTGTGAGAATTTAGGCACAAACCGCTGATAGTATCCTGCTAGGCCCAGGAAGGCCCGCACTTCTCGCAGGTCACAAGGAGGTGGCCACTCTTGTACCGCCTTGATCTTACTGTCTAAATGTAGTACCCCGTCCGGGGTCACCAGATGCCCCAAATATTCAATCTGGTTTCGTAACAGTTGACATTTTTTTGGCTTTATTTTCAGGCCGTAGCTCTTGAGCCGCCGGAGAACTTGACGCAGCTTCTCCAGATGATCTTCAAATGAGGTTCCGAACACCACAATGTCGTCTAGATATATCAGGACTGATTCAAAATTTAGATCGCCCAAGCAATGTTCCATCAGGCGTTGGAAGGTTCCCGGGGCGGTAGCGAGGCCAAAGGGCATCCGGTTGAACTCAAAGAGCCCCATTGGCAAGACAAACGCCGTCTTGGCCCGATCTTTTTCAGCCATTGGGACCTGCCAGTACCCGCTTGCCAAATCCAACGTTGAGAAATACTTGGCCCGACCCAGGGCCGACAGGGATTCTTCAATATGGGGTAAAGGATATGCGTCCCGTACGGTGTGGGCGTTCAATTTTCGATAGTCCACACAAAATCTGAGTGTCCCATCCTTCTTGCAAACCAAGACTACAGGGGCCGCCCAGGGACTCCGGCTCTCTCGGATCACTTGGTTGTCCAGCATACTGGCCACCATGCTCTTCACCTCTTGATAAAGCGCTGGAGGAATTTGACGATATCTTTCTCTAATGGGTGGAGTATCCCCCGTTGGAATCTCATGCTCAATCGTCTGGGTACACCCGAAGTCCTCTCCATGTCGAGAAAAGGTCTCTTGATGTTCCCATAAAACTCTCTCCAACTGCTCCAACTGCACGGGGGTCAGCTTCTCCCGATCCACTCCCATTTGCTCCATGATCACATGACCATTCCATTCCTCCGTAGGAGGCTCAGTCCGGCCTACCTCGACCGCAAAGGTCCAGGATGACTGTTGGTCTGGTCGCAGTTCGAATCCTGCATTTTCCGGCACCTTTTCTGCCGGCACGAACAGTTCAGCCAGTATGGTTCCAGCGGGAATTGCAACATCTTCATCTAAAACATTGATGCATCGGACAGGCACTCGTCCATTCTTCACAATCGCCAGAGACCGGGCCACATGCACCTTGGCAAATGAGGAACCCTCTCGGGCGGGCTCAAGTAGCACTTCAAGCCCATTCAATCTCTGTGCAGCTCCCACAGGCAGCATTAAGAGTTTCTCTTGTCTTGGTCCCAGCAGGATCGGGGCCCTCGATGGCACTCGGACCCGGCCCACCCGGCCACCTGGGACCGCACTTTTCAGCAAGTCGCAACTCAGCACTAGCCGGTGTAGGATTCTCTGTGTGGGTCGGTGTCTTGTCGCACGGGCCCAGTATCGGGGTCCTTCACTGGCATACATCTGGTGATTCAAGTCTCGCAGCACGTTCATTCCGAGCGTCACTTCCATCCCTCTTCTAGGGGGGTGATCCACCAGTACTACCCCTTTCTGCCCCAGCTCTTGACCAAACATTTTTAGTTGCATCCACATGATTCCCTTGACTGACAGTTGACCATTATTTGCGGCGGTCAGTCGTATCACTCGGCCATCCTCTGGAACCACTAGTCGACTGAAGTATCTCTCATATACTTCTAGTGGCATTATAGTACATTCGGATCCCGTGTCAACCAAGCACCTCATCTTCCGCCCTTCAAACTCTGCTTCTATCACTGGACTACATGCAAACAAATCTTGTTCACTCCGTCGAGGGCTTTGTGTGGGTGCGGCCGCTGCTGCTTGCCCTCTCATGGCAGCGGCCGGAAGTTTAAAGCCGGCGACGGGGTTTCTGGGGCTGCAAGCGTCCGGCAGTAACGAGAGATGTGTCCCTGGTGCCCACACTTCCAACAGGTGATTGCTCCTCGTGGACGAGGGCTTGACTTATTTAGATAGGACGACCTGGCCGTCTGTGGGGTCACTGTTCCAGGGGGTGGGGCAGGAGGCCCCCGTGAGGGGGTAGAGGCGGGATCAACTGTCAGCTGAGACAATTTCAGCTTCAACTCCTTCACCTCAGCACGCAAAGCTTGTACCATGCTCACCAGCCCCTCTCCCCCTGACCCTGATGACCCACCTTCCTCCAGCTGGGCACTGTTCACTGACCCCTCGGGCACATGGGCAGATTTCTCTTCCCTTTCCACTGCAGCTCGGTAAATCTGCCAGAAGGATAATTCTGGTGCAGCCCGGGCCATTTCCAACAGTTTGTCCCGGAGAAGTCTATTAGCTAAACCGGTGATGAATTGATCCCGGAGCAAGCGGTCTACCTCCCGGAACGCTCCCATGGCCCCCTGGTCTAGTCGCTGCATCTCATTCAGCGTCTCTTGCAAGATATTAGAGTACTGCATCAGGGACTCACACTCTCTCTGGGGACGATTAAAGAATAGGGACCGAAGCTGGGCCACATGCGCTCGGCCCCCCAAACTCCCCTCTAACAGTTCCAAAATCTTTTCTAACGTATCCCTCTCTGATTCTGGGCGCACCATCACCATACGTCTAATATCGCCCTCCAGTGCATTTAATGCCAGCTCAGCGCGTAACGCGGGGGTCAAATTACACATGCGCAGAATACTCCGGATTCTCTCAGCCCAATCTTGCAACGCCATATTGCGCCCGTCGTATTTCGGCATGTGCTGAAGTAAGGCTCCTACAGGCACATACCCTCCCGAAATCGCCGCGGCTGCCAGGGGAACCCCAACCCCCGAGGAGGATGCGGATACAGCGGGGTCATTTCTACCCTCGCCCTCGTCCATGACAAACACTGGATCCTGCCGACTACGCCAAAAATGTAATGACCAGAGGTCCGAATAAGATCCAGTGAGTCACAAACCAAGACTAAGGCAGAAATCTCCAACGGTATTTACTCAAAGGCAAAATCATAAAGGTAATATGGAGATTATTAAAGTAGATGCACCCCAAAGATACACCAGCTCAGCAGCAGCTGAAATCACTGTGCCACTCCAAGGTCTCCTGAGAACTGTATGCTACAACAGACTAGTAAGAAATTTACCTAACAGGGCAACTAAAACAGGAACAAGTGTAAATTGATTGTAGTGTTATCAAGGGAGCCCCTGGAATGGCACACTGAGTATAACTTACACAACTCTAATATAAGATACACCTCTAAAGTAACAATTGAACACTCTGAGCAGGGATACCTGGGTATCTATAACTTATGGTACCGTATCTTAAGATGGATCTCCTCTCAGGCAGGAATCTGCACAGGCTGCAGCCAGTCCATATCTTCAGCGCCAATAAGTTACAGCAAGCTCCTCTTGTCTTGTTGGCAGATGCCGAGCCCAAATGCCGGGGACTTAATTAGTGGTCTCACGATGTTGTCTCTGCTTCTGTAGCTCCTAGGAATGCTTCCACGACAGCCCGTCCGTCTCTGTATCAGCAGTCTGTCCCGACTTGGTTCTCCACTAGTGTTGAGCATTCCGATACCGCAAGTATCGGGTATCGGCCGATATTTGCTGTATCGGAATTCCGATACCGAGATCCAATACTTTTGTGGTATCGGGTATCGGTATCGAAACAACATTAATGTGTAAAATACAACATTAATGTGTAAAATAAAGAATTAAAATAAAAAATATTGCAATACTCACCTCTCCGACGCAGCCTGGACCTCACCGAGGGAACCGGCAGCGTTCTTTGCTTAAAATGCGCGCTTTTCCTTCCTTCCAAGACGTCACGGCTTCTGATTGGTCGCGTGTCGCCCATGTGGCCGCGACGCGACCAATCACAGCAAGCCGTGACGTAATTTTCAGGTCCTTCTAGGCATTCAGTATTTTAAAATTACGTTCCGGCTTTGTGATTGGTCGCGTCGCGGTCACATGGGCGACGCGACCAATCACAAGCCGTGACGTCACGGGAGGCAGGAAACGCGCGCATTTTTAAAATTACGTCGCGGCTTGTGATTGGTTGCGTGCCGCCCATGTGACCACGACGCGACCAATCACAGCAAGCCGTGACGTAATTTCAGGTCCTGAATGCAGAAATAGGCATCAGGACCTGAAATTACATCACGGCTTGCTGTGATTGGTCGCGTCGCGGTCACATGGGCGGCACGCAACCAATCACAAGCCGTGACGTAATTTTAAAAAGGCGCGCGTCTCCTGCCTCCCGTGACGTCACGGCTTGTGATTGGTCGCGTCGCCCATGTGACTGCGACGCGACCAATCACAAAGCCGGAACGTAATTTTAAAATACTGAATGCCTAGAAGGACCTGAAAATTACGTCACGGCTTGCTGTGATTGGTCGCGTCGCGGCCACATGGGCGGCACGCGACCAATCAGAAGCCGTGACGTCACGGAAGGAAGGAAAAGCGCGCATTTTAAGCAAAGAACGCTGCCGGTTCCCTCGGTGAGGTGAGTATAGCAATATTTTTTATTTTAATTCTTTATTTTACACATTAATATGGTTCCCAGGGCCTGAAGGAGAGTTTCCTCTCCTTCAGACCCTGGGAACCATCAGGAATACCGTCCGATACATGAGTCCCATTGACTTGTATTGGTATCGGGTATCGGTATCGGATTAGATCCGATACTTTGCCGGTATCGGCCGATACTTTCCGATACCGATACTTTCAAGTATCGGACGGTATCGCTCAACACTATTCTCCACTTGATGCACAGGGAATCCACAGACTCTCAAACACGTAGTGGGTTTGCAGTAAAGTTTCAGTCTTTCAAAATAAAGGTTAGCTCCTCTCCAGAAAAAACGTTAGGAACAAAAGGTCTCTCACAGAGTTGAACAAAAGGTTAGCTTTTCTCCAGGAAAACGTTAGCAATGAAAAGTCTCTCAATAGCTTCTTTTTCCCCAACAAACTCGCAGTAAAATCCACACACAGTCTCTTTGTTATATCACAGCAGCTTCTGCTCTTTCTTCCCGCCTTTCTCTCTCTCCTCTCACTTCCTTGTTTCACTTTACACATGAGATACCAGACCCCACCCCCCAGCACACATTGTCTCTCGGAGTCTTGCAGGGTCTGTTCTCTGCTGCAGCAGGCAAAAACCACAGGGTCCTAGTGCCCTCTCAGTGGGACTACAGTTCACCCTCTTACACCAGGACAGGACGAAGGGAGCCAAACATACCAGGTCAGGGATGAGGGGACAATGCATATGCAGCTTATACTCGAGTCAATAAGCTTACCTAGTTTTCTGTGGCAAAATTAGGTGCCTCGGCTTATACTTGAGTATATATGGTATATTTTATATTTTACTATAGTTAGTTATAATAAATTAGAATGATTATATTGCACATAAAAACATTTCACATCATATATTCAACACTACAGATTTGCAACACAAATTAACTAAATGATTACCCAAGTACTGATAGTATTTTATTTTCAACTCATTTAAGAGCCTTTTAACCTCTTAATCCCATTGGACGTACTATCCCGTCAAGGTGACCTGGGACTTAATTCCCAGTGACGGGATAGTACATCCTCGCGATCAGCCGATCATGGCCGGGTGTCAGCTATCGCAGCTGACATCCGGCACTATGTGCCAGGAGCCGTCACGGACCGTCCCTGGCACATTAAACCTGGCACACTGCGATCAAACATGATCGCAGCATTCCGGGGGCATAGGGAAGCATCACGCAGGGAGGGGGCTCCCTGTGTGCTTCCCTGAGACCCTCGGTACAAGGCGCTGTGCTCACCTTGTACCGAGCGTCTCCTCCCTGCAGGCCCCAGATCCAAAATGGCCGCAGGGCTAAATCCGGGTCCTGCAGGGAGGTGGCTTACAAGCGTCTGCTCAGAGCAGGTGACGGGAAGCCTCCCTGCTGTGCCTGTGTGATCACTGATCTGACACAGTGCACAGCAAAGTGTCAGATCAGTGATCTGTCACTTTACTGTGATGTCCCCCCCAAAGTAAAAAAGTTAAAAAAAAAAAAATATTTACAGGTGTAAAAAAAAAAAAAAAAAAATCCTAAATAAATAAAAAAAATATATAGTACCAATAAATACATTCCTTTATCTAAATAAAAAAAAAACAATAAAAGTACACATATAACAGATGTAAATCATTCAGCTGCGGCGATGAAAACTAAATCTCCAAGCACTAAAAAATACTCAGAGGACACCCGAGCGTGCTCGGGAAATCTTGAGTAACGAGTATATTCGCTCATCACTAATGAACAGATTTTTGGCAGTTCCAGCTCTTGAACATGTCGCTGTTGAACATAGCAACTCTCCTGCACTGGTACACGGAACACAACTGGCACCATTTTTTTGAAGCAAAATGTTTTTTTAACACAATATTAACCCCTTAATGACTACCGATACGACTTTTAATGGAGGCAGTTAAGGGGCCTTATTCCTCCTGCACCTCATGCTCCTTTTTACACAGCCTTCTCCTGCACCTCACGCTCCTCCTTTATGCACAGCATTTTTCTGCATCACAGCTTTTCTCCTTTAGGCCGCCGTCACACATGCGAGTTTTACGGACGTAAGAGCGCAGAAACTACGTGCGTAAAACTCGCATAACATACGGCACAATGATTCTCAATGGGTCTAGTCCTATCAGCCGTATATTACGGATCCGTAATATACGGCGTTCTACGGCCGTACAAAATCGCAGCATGCTGCGTTTGTCAGCGTATTGCGCAAAAAAATCGCCAATGAAAGTCTATGGGGGCGAGAAAAATACGGATTCCACACGGACCAGCAGTGTGACTTGCGAGAAATACGCAGCGGTGTTAGTGAAAAGTCGGTAATTCAATTGCCGGCTTTTCATTTCTCCTGCCTAAACCCGACAGGATATGAGACATGGTTTACATACAGTAAACCATCTACTAACTATAACTAATGTTAGTAGTGTGTATGTGCAAAATTTCAGCGCTGTAGCTGCTAAAATAAAGGGTTAAATGGCGGAAAAAATTGGCGTGGGCTCCCGCGCAATTTTCTCCGCCAGAGTGGTAAAGCCAGTGACTGACGGCAGATATTAATAGCCAGGAGAGGGTCCATGGTTATTGGCCCCCCGTGGCTAAAAACATCTGCCCCCAGCCACCCCAGAAAAGGCACATCTGGAAGATGCGCCAATTCTGGCACTTGGCCGCTCTCTTCCCACTCCCGTGTAGCCGTGGGATATGGGGTAATGAAGGGTTAATGCCACCTTGCTATTGTAAGGTGACATTAAGCCAGATTAATAATGGAGAGGCGTCAATTATGACACCTATCCATTATTAATCCAATTGTTTGAAAGGGTTAAAAAACACACACACACGATTTAAAAGTATTTTAATGAAATAAACACAGCGTTGTTTTAATATTTTATTGCTCTCTCAATCCATTTGCAGACCCTCGCTTGGCAAAACAATAAACCCACAATATACATACCTTCTGCTGACCCGTCACGTCCCACGAGGTAATACATCTGAAGGGGTTAAAATAATTTCGCAGGGCTCCTGCTTGTAAATTATTTTAACCCCTTCAGATGGATTACCTCATGGGACGTGACGGGTGATGATAAAGATTATTATTTTTCCAGAACCTGGAACATTTTTCTTTTTTTTCTGCAATTGCTACACATGAGTATCGGCTCGTGGTTCTGTGCACGCTGGACTCCTATAAACTTCCACGGTGAGCTGGCATTATCCTTTTCTGTTTTCATTACCCAACATGACTTGTAACTTCAGGTCTCCCAGAGGTACGGGACACCCTTGTGACAATTTATATAATTACACATACTCATGTAATACAAATATATCTACAAAAAAGTGGTTTCAAAATTTTGAATCTTACATCTACGGTATAATACCAAATTACGAAAGGCTGCATAGAAACATAGGAAAACTGGCTGTGTTTAGTAATATTCCATTATCTTGCCGTTTACACAACACACATAGTGGTCTCATGGATTTCCTTTAAGGAATTTACAAACTCTTTTTCTAACTAAGCTTTGAAAATGTAATTAAAATTGAAATGTCGATGCCGTACAATTAGGATAAGTATTATACTTCTAACTATATTGATTTGACTATTACTGGAATGGTTTATCTGAATAACGAATACCACATCAGAATTTCCACCTAAGAATCTCTATGTAATACAACCTTTGACAGCTTATTACCAGAGAGCCCACAGGTCCCTGATAATCCTTTGATATTGTATCCAATGCCCTGAACTGTAGGTAACACTCTTTGAGCAGGTTGGCCCCCTTTAGGACAGAACATCAATACCAGATCGGTGAGATTCAAACTCTCAGTACCCCCAGCATTCATCTGACTATAGGGGGCATGATTCCTCAATGTTTACCAGGAACAGCATCATACACTTAGTAATTACTGTGCTTAATATTAACCCCTTAGTGTCAGAAACAATTTGGTACTTAATGACCAAGCCAATTTTTTCATTTCTGACTACTGTCAATTTATAAAGTTATAGCTCTGGAATGCTTCAACGTATCCCACTGATTCTGAGACTGTTTTTTCGTAACATATTGTACTTCATGTCAGTGGTAAAATTTTGTTAATATAACTTGCGTTTATTTATGAAAAAAACAGAAATTTGGCAAAAATTTAAAAAATTTTGCAATTTTCAAACCTTTAATTTTTGGAACCTTAAAAACAGAGAATGGTGTCATACAAAATAGTTAATAAATGACATTTCCCACATGTCTACTTTACATCAGCACAATTTTGGAAACATATTTTTTTCTGTTAGGATGTTATAAGGGTTAAAATTTGACTGCGATTTCTCATTTTTCCCACAAAATTTACACCATTTTTTTTAGGGACCACATTTGAAGTGAGTTTGAGGGGTTAATATAACAGAAAATACCCAAAAGTGACACCATTCTAAAAACTGCACCATTCAAGAAGTTTATTAAACCTTCAGGTGCTTCACGAGAGCTAAAGCAATGTGGAAGGGCAAAAATGCATATTTTACTTTTTCACGAAAAAAAATTACTTTGGAACCAATTTTTTTTTATTTTCACAAGAGTGTCAGGAGAAAATCCACCACAAAATTTGTTGTACAATTTCTCCTGAGTACCCCGATACCCCGTATGTGTGGTAAAGCCACTGTTTGGGTGCATGCCGGGGCTCAGAAAGGAGGGAGCATTGTTTCCCTTTTTGAACGCAAAATGGACAGGAATCAATGATGATGCCATGTCGCGTTTGGAGACCCCCTGATGTACCTAAACAGTGAAACCACCCAATTCTAACTCCAACCCTAACCTCAACACACCCCAACACTAATCCCAACCCTAACCACAACCGTAACCCCAACACACCCCTAACCCTAATCCCAACCACAACGCTAACCCCAACACACTCCTAACCCTAAACCCAACCCTAACCGTAATCCCAACCATAATCACAACCCTAACTCTAGCCCAACCCTAACCCTAGCCCAACCCTAACCCTAGCTTTAGCCCAACCCTAACTTTAGCCCAACTCACTTTAGCCCAGCTCACTTTAGCCCAACTCACTTTAGCCCAACTTACTTTAGCCCAACTTACTTTAGCCCAACTCTGACCCTAATGGAAAAATGGAAATAATTTTTTTTAAATTTTATTAATTTTCCCTAACGAAGGGGGAGATAAAGGGGAGTTTTATTTACTATTTTTTTACTTTCATCATTGTGAAGAAAAATTTCCTATTGTTGCTGGTTGTTCTCGGCGGGTGCAATGCGCATGCGCCCGCCATTTTCTTCCCAGAAGAAGATGCCGACAGCCTGGGGAACTTCACGGAGGGATGTAGAGACAACGGAGGTACTGGGGGGATTGCTGGACCCCATTTCTCTACTCTGCTGTGCAATCACATCAGAGGAGAGTGAAATTAAATAGGAAATCAAACTTTTTTTGCGGTCACCTTTATACCATTAATATTGGCGAAATGGAAAAATCTTATGCACACACATTGGTTTTTTGTGTCATCAGTACTTTGTGCTTTGCTGCGTTTTTTGGACATAGACCATGTCACTTCTTTCAGCGTTTTTTCAGCGTTTTCCACCCATTGACTTGAATGGATGGTGAAAAAACAAATACGCAGGTTGACTTTTTTTGGAGCGTATTTGCTGCAGAAAAGTCAAGGACAGCGGATGTGACGTCACACTTGGCTCTGCTACATCTAGATGGGAGGCTAGATGATGCGTCCATGCAGTCTGTCATCCAGCGGAGTGGACCTGATCCCCATTCACTTGAACGGGGGGTACGACATTACAGTGTTTGAAACGCTGTCATATGCATGACAGCACGGCACACACCGCTTCTGATCGGCGAGGAAATCATCCACGCTGGTCAGAGAGCTGCAATTCCCATGCTGTCAGAAGACAGCGGGAGTGCACAGCTGTGATCGGAGGTATAAACTTCACCTCCGATCACTGGTGTCAGCTGATGGGACTACTGCTCCCATCTTCTGACCCCTACAGCCGTTATTTGCAGTGAGAGCAGGAGCGGCGGATGGGAGTATTCATCTGCTGCTCCTGCGCTGTAAATAAATAATTTTGATAACCAGACACAACTAACAGCTGAGAACTGCAACCCCCAGCTGTCAGCTTCAGCAAGGCTAGTTATCAAGAATAGAGGGGTCCTCACGCTTTTTAAAAATTATTTAAATAAATAATTTTAAAAAATGGCGTGGAGTCCCCCCCAAATTTTGGACCAGCCTTGCAAAGCTCACAGCTGGGGGCTGGTATTCTCAGGCTGGTAGGGGCCATTGATATAGGCCCCCCAGCCTAAAAATAGCAGCCCGCACTGCCCAGAAAAGGCGTATCTATTAGATGTGCCAATTCTGGCGCTTTACCCGGCTCTTCCCACTTGCCCTGTAGCAGTGGCAAGCGGGGCAATGAGGGGTTAAATAAACACACACACATGCAGAAAAAAAGTCTTCCATTCCAAGTGAAGCCATCAATCTTCTGTAATAAAAATAAAATAAAAAAGCAAAAGTATACTCCCTGATCCGTCGTAGTCCAATATAATGAGTGTCCCATGCAGTGTATCTGGGGGAGATAAAGCTTACAACAGGGAGCGCTGCTAAGGCGGCTGGCCCCGGCTGTAAGCAACTGGGGAATAAATGAGATGCAGCGGGCGCAGGGTCAGTAACTAGCGGTGACGTCACTGAGCCTGCACTCCCTCACGACCTGACTGGAGGTAACCTATGGACCGTGGGAAAATGCCAGGGAGGAGGATACCGCAGGTAATGTATCGATCTATTCTATCAATCTATCTATTAATTCTATCTATTCTATGAATCTATCTATTCTATCTATTCATTCTATCTACACTATGTTCCAAATTATTATGCAAATTACATTTTTATTGGATTTTCCTAAATGGTTGGTGCAAATGACAGTCAGTCTAATAAAAGTCATCACTAGGGTTGAGCGAAACAGATCGGCACTTTTCAAAAGTCGCCGACTTTTAGCAAAGTCGGGTTTCGTGAAACCCGACCCGATCCCACTCTGGGATCGGGTCGGCAGTAAACGATCTTAGCTCCAAAGTCGGGTTTCGTTTTTTATATATATATATATATATATATATATATATATATATATATATATATATATATACAGTATATATACAGTATATATATATACATACAGTATATATATATATATATATATATATATATATGTGTCATAGAGAGACACATATACAGTATATATATATATTTATTTTTACTTCAGCGCGATAATGTTGAAAAGCCGGTAATTCAATTTCATTTCTCCTGCCTAAACCCGACATGATATGAGACATGGTTTACATACAGTAAACCATCTCATATCCCCATTTTTTTTGCATATTCCACACTACTAATGTTAGTAGTGTGTATGTGCAAAATTTTGGCGCTGTAGCTATTAAATTTAAGGGTTAAATTGCGGAAAAAATTGGCGTGGGCTCCCGCACAATTTTCTCCGCCAGAGCGGTAAAGCCAGTGACTGAAGGCAGATATTAATAGCCAGGAGAGGGTCCATGGTTATTGCCCCCCCGTGGCTAAAAACATCTGCCCCCAGCCACCCCAGAAAAGGCACATCTGGAAGATGCGCCTATTCTGGCACTTGGCCACTCTCTTCCCACTCCCGTGTAGCGGTGGGATATGGGGTAATGAAGGGTTAATGCCACCTTGCTATTGAAAGGTGACATTAAGCCAGATTAATAATGGAGAGGCGTCAATTATGACACCTATCCATTATTAATCCAATTGTTTGAAAGGGTTAAAAAACACACACACACATGATTAAAAAGTATTTTAATGAAATAAACACACCGGCTGTTTTAATATTTTATTGCTCTCTCAATCCATTTGAAGACCCTCGCTTGGCAAAGTAATAAACCCACAATATACATACCTTCAGATGACCTGTCACGTCCCACGAGGTAATCCATCTGAAGGGGTTAAAATATTTTACAAGCAGGAGCCCTGCTAATGCAGCTGTGCTCGTGCTTGTAAGCCCCGGCGAATGAAGGAAATGTAGGTCAATGACCTATAGTTACCTTCAGTCGCGGTTTCATTAAAATACTTTTTAATCATGTGTGTGAGCCCACGCCAATTTTTTCCGCGATTTAACCCTTAAATTTAATAGCTACAACGCCGAAATTTTGCACATACACACTACTAACATTAGTAGTGTGGAATATGCAAAAAAAAGGGGGATATGAGATGGTTTACTGTATGTAAACCATGTCTCATATCATGTCGGGTTTAGGCAGGAGAAATGAAAAGCCGGCAATTGAATTACCGGCTTTTCAACATTATCGCGCTGAAGCAAATATTAAAAAAGTATGCTTCCCCATTGAAATGCATTGGGTTTCGTGTTTTGGCCGATCCCCAACCCCGACTTTTCAATAAGATCGGCCGATTTCACTCTACCCGAATTTTGAGAAAGTCGGGTTTCGTGAAACCCGACTCGATCTCAAAAAATGAAAAGTCGCTCAACCCTAGTCATCACCCGTTAGATTATACATCAAATTTTATTGATGAAACCTCCCAATGATAACAGTATAATCTCCAAAATGAATAAAAACTCAAAATGCACTGTTCCAAATTATTAGGCACAGTAGAATTTCTAAACATTTGATATGTTTTAAAGAACTGAAAATGCTCATTTGTGGGATTTGCAGCATTAGGAGGTCACATTCACTGAACAAAACAGCTATTTAACGCCAAAACATCCTAACAGGCCAAGTCACATGTTAACATAGGACCCCTTCTTTGATATCACTTTCACAATTTTTGCATTCATTGAACTTGTGAGTTTTCGGAGAGTTTCTGCTTGTATTTCTTTGCATGAAGTAGGAATAGCCTCCCAGAGCTGCTGTTTTGATGTGAACTGCCTCCCACCCTCATAGATCTTTTGCTATATGATACTCCAAAGGTTCTCTATAGGGTTGAGGTCAGGGGAAGATGGTGGCCACACCATGAGTTTATCTGCCAATAGCAGCCAATGACTCAGAGGTATTCTTTGCAGCATGAGATGGTGCATTGTCATGCATGAAGATGATTTTGCTCCTGAAGGCACATTTCTGCTTTTTATACCATGGAGGAAAGTTGTCAGTCAGAAACTCTATATACTTTGCAGAGGTCATTTTCACACCTTCAGGAACCTTAAAGGGCCCTACCAGCTGTTTCTCCATGATTCCGGCCCAAAACATGACTCCTCCACCTCCTTGCTGACGTTGAAGCCTTGTTAGGACATGGTGGCCATCCACCAACCATCCACTACTCCATCCATTTGGACCATCCATGGTTCCTCAACACTTATCAGTAAACAAGACTGTTTGGAAATTAGTCTTCATGTATGTGTGGGCCCAATACAACCATTTCTGCTTGTGAACACTGTTTAGGGGTGGCCGAATAGTAGGTTTATGCACCACAGCATGCCTTTGAAGGAGCCTACACCTTGAGGTTTGAGGGACTCTAGAGGCACCAGCAGCTTCAAATATCTGTTTGCTGCTTTGTAATGGCTTTTTAGCAGCTGCTCTCTTAATCCGATGAACTTGCCTGGCAGAAATCTTCCTCACTATGCCTTTATCAGCACAAACACATTTGTGCTCAGATACAGCCACATATCTCTTAACAGTACGATGATCACGCTTAAGTTTTCGGGAAATTTCTAATGTTTTCATCCCTTCACCAAGGCATTGCACTATTTGATGCTTTTCAGCAGCAGAGAGATCCTTTTTCTTTCCCATGTTACTTGAAAATTGTGACCTGCTTAATAATGTGGAACATCATTTTTAAGTAGTTTTCCTTTAATTAGAATCACTTGGAATACCAATTATCACATGTGTTTAAGATTGATTTCAGTGATCCATTGAGCCCTGAGACACAATACCATCCACGAGTTTATTTGAAAAACAAAACAATTAAATCTTTATGACAATTTGCATAATAATTTGGAACACAGTGTATCTACAGGAAGTTATTTTTTTTCTCTTAACTTTATTGGCATGCACAAAGAGAAAAAAAACTCATGAAAAAAAAACACACCTAAACCTGCGTTTTTGGCGCAACTTCTTTCCTGCCAAGATGATCAGGTTTTGCTGCAGAAAAAAACGCAGCAAAAACGCCCTGTGTGAACTTACCCTAAGGGACCTTTTTAGATACTTAGGAAGCCTTTGCAGGTGTTTTTTTTGTAAATTATTCTAATTATTCTAATTTACTGAGCTAACGACTTTTGGGTTTTCATTGGGTGCAAGCCATAATCATCAACATTAACAGAAATAAGCACTTGAAATAGATCACTCTGTCTGTAATGACTCTATATAATATATGAGTTTAACTTTTTGTATTGAAGAACTGAAATAAATTAACTTTTTGATGATATTGTAATATTGTGAGAAGCGCCTGTATAAGACAGTGTTTCAGTGAAAAATATTCCTGGCTCCGTTCTGGAAACTATCACCGTCTGCCAGAAAATTCCTGAAGAGGCAGATGGTCAAAAACTTTGAGTGACTGCAAAAGACCTGCAGCAAGATTTGGGGGCAGCAAGCACTGGGGTTTCAGTAGTAAGATGCTTACTAAACTCTGAAGATCTCAAAGGATCCCAGAAGGACCGAAAAGGACAAAGAATATGCTCTAAACCAATGATATTCTGTGGAGCAATGAAACACAACTGAAACTAATCAGATCTATGGATCATAAATATGTCTAGGGAGAAATAATTAAGCATCTTCTGAGAACTCCCTGCTATAGTGAAACATGGCAGTGGCACGGTGATGATCTGTGGTTGCGTCGCTTCCTATAACATTGGAAACCTTCAGCACGTAGTTGGCAAGATGGATACAATGAAGTATCAAGAAATCCTCAAGGGGGGTATCATGTCTCCTGGGGGGGAGCTTAAGCTTGAGCTTCATTGTACCTTCAAACAGGACAATGATATCAAGCTTATCTCAAAGTCCATCAAGGCTTGGTTTCAGATGTACTGGAAGACTGAACCCCATAGAAAATCTTTGGTAGGATTTATAGGATGCGGTTGGAGCATGTAAACCTAAGAAAATTAGTCAACTGGAGGCCATTACCCATGAGGAATTGACTAAAGGTACCTTCACATTAAGCGACGCTGCAGCGATAGCGACAACGATGCCGATCGCTGCAGCGTCGCTGTTTGATCGCTGGCGATCTGTCACACAGACCGCTCTCCAGCGACCAACGATGCCGAGGTCCCTGGGTAACCAGGGTAAACATCGGGTTACTAAGCGCAGGGCCGCGCTTAGTAACCCGATGTTTACCCTGGTTACCAGCGTAAAATGTAAAAAAAACAAACAGTACATACTTACATTAAAAAAACCAAACTACATACTCACCTTCGCGTCCCCCGACGTCCGCTTCCTGCACTGACTGAGCGCCGGCCCTAACAGCAGAGCGGTGACGTCACCGCTGTGCTGTACTTTCACTTTCACTTTACGGCGCTCAGTCAGTGTGGGAAGCGGACGCCGGGGGACGCGAAGGTGAGTATGTAGTTTGGTTTTTTTACATTTTACACTGGTAACCAGGGTAAACATCGGGTTACTAATCGCGGCCCTGCGCTTAGTAACCCGATGTTTACCCTGGTTACCAGTGTAAAACATCGCTGGTATCGTTGCTTTTGGTGTCAATCACAACGATACACGCCGGTCTGACGACCAAATAAAGTTCTGAACTTTGTTCAACGACCAGCGATATCACAGCAGGATCCTGATCGCTGCTGCGTGTCAAACTAAACGATATCGCTAGCCAGGACGCTGCAATGTCACGGATCGCTAGCGATATCGTTTAGTGTGAAGGTACCTTAAGATTTCTCAGGAATGCTATCAGACGCCGATATCTGTCTATATATCTTGTATGTTGCAGGTCATAAAATCCAAAGATACTTTACTGGGTACTAAACATGCTTGTTACAAAGGGGTTGAATAATTCTGAGACTGCAGCAGTCATTACATGTGGCATTTTGGAGAAACCACTTTGTTATATTAGTTATGTTGAGCTATTTTAAACTATACTTATTTAATTGGTTTATTGCAAACAGTAGAAAGTTTGTACATTTAAGAAAGCAAATATTGAACTCAAAGGATCAGGAGCCATCCACATAGTTATTACAGGCTGGATGGATGAGTAACAGATGGCTACACTGCCACAGTAGATATAATGCACAATATGGCATTGCTAAATTATCTACAATAGACTCTATTTTCTAGGTTTATTACACACCTTATTGCAGAAATATTTATTATATAAATACATGTAAAAAATCATTTACACCCATGCAATGTCAAAATAGGAGAAGCACACTGCACATATGCATCTTACTTGCCTTGCAAATAATGGTCACCTTTAGTGGGGTCTATTTACAGTTCCGATATCTTCATGGTGCAGGTGGAGGATGCCTTCTAGTCATATGAATTTAGATTTTATGGCAATGCTGTAAGTATAACTAGGATATGGGGCCTCAGTTCCAACTGGACCCTGAAGTTCAGGGGGCATTGGATCAATGAAGTTGGATCCATTTAAGGAAGGACAGGTAAACCAAGCTTTTGCAGTAGGACCTACAGTATAAGCTAAAATTTACATCTCTGCAAATTAGTGCACCAGTTGCATAGCAACATCTAAACAATATGGCATAAAAAAACCTTTGTGCAATTTATTTTAGTACAGCAATTGTGCAGGTCTAAACCATTAAATATAAGGGAGCTCATCTGTAACACAAGTGCCTGTTCCCTAACATTAGACAATAAAACAAATCTACCTTTTATATTAGCATGAAAGAACTCGCCCTATCCTGGATCTACTCATTCCTTTCCAACCGCACATTCAGTGTCCTCCACTCCCACACTACCTCCTCATCCCACCCTCTCTCTGCTGGAGTCCCCCAAGGCTCTGTTCTAGGACCCCTACTCTTCTCAATCTATACACTTGGCCTGGGACAACTCATAAAGTCTCATGGATTCTAGTGCCACCTTTATGCTGAGGACACTCAAATCTACCTCTCTGGCCCAGACGTCACCTCTCTGCTGTCCAGAATCCCGGAGTGTCTATCAGCCATATCCTCCTTCTTTCCTCTCATTTCCTCAAACTCAATGTGGACAAATTTGAACTCATCATCTTTCCTTCATCTCATAGATCTTCCTCACCTGACCTATCTATCACAATTAACGACATCACGCTTTCCCCCGTACTGGAAATCCGCTGCCATGGAGTAACCCTTGACTCTGCCCTGTCCTTCAAACCACACATCGAAGCTCTTTCCACCTCCTGTCACCTCCAGCTCAAAAATATCTCCAGAATCCATCCTTTCCTCAACCGTCAATCTACTAAAATGCTTGTGCATGCCCTCATTATCTCCCACCTTGACTTCTGCAACATCCTTTTCTGTGCCCTCCCTGCTAACACCCTTGCACCTCTCCAGTCCATCCTTACCTCTGCTGCCCGACTAACTCATCTCTCTCCTCGCTACTCCTCCGCTTCTCCCCTCTGCAAATCTCTTCACTGGCTCCCATTCCCTCAGCGTATCCAGTTCAAATTACTAATACTAACCTACAAAGCCATCCATAACCTGTATCTTCCATATATCTCTGAACTAATCTCCCGATATCTTCCCTCACGTAATCTCTGGTCCTCCCAAGACCTCCTTCTCTCCACACTTATTCGCTCCTCACCCAACCGCCTCCAAGACTTATGCCCCATCCTCTGGAATTCTTTGCCTTAACATGTCCGACTATCAGCCACATTCGGATCCTTCAGACGGAACCTGAAAACCCACCTCTTCAGGAAAGTCGACAGCCTGCACTGACCCCACTGCCTCCTCACCACTACCGAAGCTACCGCTTCACCAACACCGGAGCTCCTGCAACCCTCAACCTATTGTCTCCTTCCCCACCATCCTCTAGAATGTAAGCCCGCAAGGGCAGGGTACTCGCCCCTCTGTATCAGTCTGTAATTGTTAGTTTGCTTACAGTAAGTGATATCTGTAATTTGTATGTAACCCCTTCTCATGTACAGCATGATGGAATCAATGGTGCTATATAAATATATAATAATATAAATAACTTTTGTTCACTTGCAGTTTTCCATTTCTGAGCACAGCAAGTTTCATCACTGCTTTCTCAGGAAATTCCTGCCATCTCTGCTTAGCGTTGGGAGAATTACTAGGTCTAGGCATTGAAAGACAAAGAGACAGTACTACTTGTGTTAAAATCATATCAGAGGCAAAAGTAGTTACTGCTTTCCTACACTGGTAATCATGGCAGTAAAGAGATTTCTCATCTTCTTACCGTAGCAGTATATAATAGTTATATTTGTACCAAAGAAGTGTAAGGGCTCACTAAGTGGGTGGATCAGTTAAACCTCTGGTCCAAATGAGCATATTTACCCCAGGCACTGGTGCAGCTTCCAAAGTACATGTGAAATAGGGATAGATGAAAGTTGAAACACAGTAGTACAGATAATGGAGCATACCAAACAAGAAAAATTAGAGTCTCAATCCAAAAACACAGCTGTGATTCTTAATGGACCTTAAATAGGTCTAGACAGACAATGTCATTGATCCACATCAGTCAATCAATCTGCAAAACCCAACTTGGAGCACCTCAGAGGGTAGCAGACCCAGGAGAAGGAAGCGAAGCTTGGAATACCTGAGACAGGTGTGTAACAGTGAGTAGTCAAACTCTCTATATTGTAGAGTCATGTTTACACAGAGCTGATTTGTCATTGGCAGAACCACCATGGAGTTTCTAGATAATCCATTGCCAAATTCCACCACTGCGATGTGGTTTTCTGGATAGCCGGATCCATACACAGATTAGCTCCATTGTAATTCAATCCAGCTGAAAGACTGTTTTTTAAAGCATGATAAAGAACATATTATGAAGCATTTGAATTGTGTTACACACCTGTCCTGGATCTGGGCACCAATCAACTAAACTATTTTGTGCCCCACATCAGGCTTTGCAAGTAGCCCAGATTACTCCCATGTGCTGAACCTCCGCTAGACTTTTAGTTTTTGCACAGTTCTTGTCCACAGTCTCCAGTAGATCTCCTAGCTCTCTGTGGATTTCAGTCCCCGAGTTTCCGGTCTGCGGCTCTCAGTACCACTACTAACTGTCTGCAGTCTACAGGAAGTCTTGTGTCTGCCTGTGGCTTCCATTAACTCTGCTACCTGTTTTCTGTCTCCAGGATATTTGCTGTCTGCCTGAGGCTTCCGGTAACTCTGCTACCTGCCAGCAGTCTCTTGGACGTCTTCGGTCTGCTGGCAGCTTCCTTGACATTCTGACTTTCCAGTTTCTCCAGAGCTCTGCCTGCTACTTGATCCTGGTCTTCTAGGATCTATGGTACATGTCCTCTGCTGTTTCCAGGATATCTTCTATCTGCCTGCCTGAGGTTTCCATGGTACTCAGACTGCAATGACAAATGGCGTGTGTCACCTGAGGAGCCTAGGGGGTGCTTGCCGGGGACCCAGAACCGAAAGCATGGAGTGTGAGAGCTAAAGCACGCAGTGTGCACAGGACCTGACACTAAACAGTCACGTGATCGCAGGGGGCAGAGCTACCATGCATGAGGACAGGAAAGCAGCTGAGAGCGCAGAATATAGGGCACAAAACGTAAACATAGTCAAATGGAGAGCCAAGGGTCAAAGCCAAACGAGAGTGAGGTACTTAGGGATGAGACAGCGAGTGAACCGAGACAAGCCAAGGGGTCAGAGAACCAGGAAGGACAGGGCATTACAGAGCAGAACACAGAGGCAGAAGTCAGGGGACAAACCGGGTCATTCACAGAAAAGCTCACACGCACAGAGGAACAATGATTACAGACGAGTAACCTGGGTCAGCAATCCCTAGCTGAGTAAACAGAAGTTTCACGACACTGGACCCAGGAACTACAAGCATTAAATAGCCACCCCAGAACCAAAGAGAGGCAAACTATCTTAACCTTGACCTGACAAGGATGGAGCCAGAACCACCCAGTCCTGAGTCATGACAGTACCCCCTCTCAACAGTGGGCCACCGGACCCCCAGAATTCCCAGGAAATCGGGTTTGGAAGGACCATACGAGATGATTGGCATGAACCGATCGGCCAGGAACCCAGGATCGGTCCTCTGGACCATACCTTTTCCAGTGCACAATATACTGGAGGGTATGACTGACCATCCGGGAGTCCACAATGCACTCCACCTTGTACTCCTCCTGACCATCCACCGAAACGGGTGGTGAGGTACCCAATGACCCTTCTTCGACAGCCCCCAAAGGTTTCAGCAGGGCCCTATTGAATACATTTACGATCTTAAAAGATAATGGGAGACGCAACCAAAACGCCACTGGGTTAACCACTTCTGTGATCTCATAAGGGCCAATAAACTTAGGCCCCAATTTTGCAGAAGGAAACTTAAGCCTAATGTTCCTCGTAGACAGCCAAACTTTATCCCCAACCCGGAGAGTCGGTCCCACAGCCTGTCTCCTGTCCACAAAAAACGTATACTTCCTCTGAGCCTTCCCAATATTCCTTTGGACCTCCCACCACAAATCCCCCAACTGCTGTACAGCTACATAAGCTCCATGGCAACTGGAGTCCAAAGAGGAACACTCCCCAAAGTGTGGATTGAACCCATAGTTGCAGAAGAAAGGGGTGGTACCTGTGGAGTGGTTTACATGGTTATTGAACGCAAACTCTGCTAAGGGTAAGGCATCACACCAATCATCCTGTCTGGAGGTGGAAAGACAGCGCAAAACTTTCTCTAACGACTGGTTGGTCTGTTCAATCTGACCATTGGTCTCTGGATGATATGCAGATGAAAAGGATAATGCAGCACCCAACCTTTTGCAAAATGCCCTCCAAAACCTGGACAAAAACTGCACTACACACGGTCAGACACCACACTCAGGGGCAAACCATGCAATTGAACCACATGCTGAACGAACAACCTAGACAAATTCTCTGCAGAGGGCAAAGCTACTAAGGGTACAAAGTGTGCTTGTTTCGAAAATCTGTCAACCACCACCCATATGACTGTATTCCCCTTGGAAGGGGGAAAATTGTGATAAAATCCATGGACAAATGTGTCCATGATCTATCTGGCAAAAGCACCAATTCCCCGGCCGGCCGGTTATTAGAGCTTTTAGCGCGGGTACACACTTCACAGGCAGACACAAACTTCTTCACAGCAGACGTAAGCGAGGGCCACCAAAAATCTAGCAATGGCCCCACAAGTAGCTGAGATAGATTTGCCGCAGTTGGGCAAAGCATACTGCGCATGCGCGAGCGAAGATTGCATTGCGCACGCGCGAACTATGGAGCACAAGTACTCTAATTCTCAAACATATTGCGGACAACAGGGACGGATGGGGTGGAGAAATGAAGACAAAACGCCGCCCATCGGACCAGAAAAAAGGCATTTACATATCCAGCCAATTTGAGGTGACAGGTTCCCTTTAAACACCTGGAATTACTCTTATCCCCAGAAAAGGTGTCCGGGAGTATGACAGAGAGTTCAGAGGAAGGTAATGAAATATCAGACACACCCCAATCCTTACAGCCAGAAACAAAAGCACTCCGAACAGATTTAACAGTCTCAGCCAGTTCTCGCCGCACCTGTTGGTGAGATGCCG
This sequence comes from Ranitomeya variabilis, assembly GCF_051348905.1. Classification (NCBI taxonomy): domain Eukaryota; kingdom Metazoa; phylum Chordata; class Amphibia; order Anura; family Dendrobatidae; genus Ranitomeya; species Ranitomeya variabilis. The sequence continues at coordinate 637,212,671 of NC_135232.1, forward strand.
CTAAGAATCTTTGCTCCAAAGACAGATTTTGCATCATCTGAGTCAGATTAGTTAACTGCTCAGACAAAGGATGCAGCGGATCCATATACACAGACAAACAAAAGTGCCCCCAAAGAAATTTTTAAAGTGTGTCGGTGATAATGTAATGACACACGGTGTGTGTCACTTGAGGAGCCTAGGGGGTGCTTGCGGGGGACCTGGAACCGAACGCATGGAGTGTGAGAGCTAAAGCATGCAGTGTGCACAGGACCTGACACTTAGCAGTCACGTGATCGCAGGGGGACAGAGCTACCGCACATGAGGATGGGGAAGCAGCTGAGAGCACGGAACACGCGGCACAAAATGTAAACATAGTCAAATGTAGAGCGAAGGGTCAAAGCCAAACGAGAGCAAGGTACCTAGGGATGAGACAGCGAGTGAACCGAGATGAGCCAAGGAGTCAGAGAACCAGGAAGGACAGGGCAGTACAGAGCAGAACACAGAGGCAGAAGTCAGGGGACGAACCGAGTCATACGCAGAAAAGCTCACACGCACAGAGGCACAACAATTACAGATGAGTAACCTGGGTCAGCAATCCCTAGCCGAGTAAATGGAAGTATCACTGACACTGGATCCAGGAACTGCAAGCATTAAATAGCCACCCCAGAACCAAAGAGAGGCGAACTATCTTAACCCTGACCAGGACAGAGCCAGAACCACCCCGTCCTGAGTCATGATGCAGACCTTCTAGTTTCTATGGAGTTCTGTCTGATACATATCTGCAGTCTTCAGGATGTCACCTGTCCTCCACCGGTCTCCAGAACATCTCCTGTCTGCTTGCAGCTTCCAGTAACTCTGCTACCTGTTTCCCGTGTGCAACACCTGCATGCTGCATCTATGCCTGTGGTCCATGTACCCATTCAGACTTTGGGCTTCGAGGATACACCTCACCTAGTGAGCCCTTGTGACAAATGGGGTGTAAAATACCCCAATTATATTATTTTCTGGATGCATGTCAGTTGATCCTTTGGAAACTGCACCAGAATCCTGAATGTCCAGCATAGGAACTGTTCAAGTAGTACTGTAGTTTAATATGTATATTACCAGATAACTAATCCCTAACCTACTTAACTGCTTTCTGCAAATATAAGACAACACTAGAGAACAACTTTTGGAAATTGTAAAAAAAAAAGCTAACAAAAGTAATAGAGAATTGCATGCCTGCGAATGAGATATGATACTAAAGAGGTCACTAACAATGCAAAATAGTCATAATAATATACTGGACACTATCATTTTGGAAGTTATCTGCGGTAATATAGAATTATACCAGATTATTGTATTCTATTAAATCATAATCATTCTAAGTATTGTTTTTTCTTTACCTTTTCCATCTATCTACAATGTGGTGTTAGATTCAAATTACTAGTTTTAGTTACTATTTTTTTTTAGTACTTGCAAAACATAAAGTAAAGGTTTCCTCCAACCTTTCCCAGGATGGATACATGGATGGAAATAATACAGAAATCTATAACTGAAAACATTTCATAAGGTCAGAATATTTCAAGTCGGCTGTTTAAAAGCGCTTGTCAATCATTTGCTCTCTGTAATTGAAGTTATAACACTAAAAGCTTGCTGTGCTTGAAACATATTGAAAAGTAACCTAGGCTTGTGGTTTTTTTCCCTGCATTCGGTACGGAGAGGTAATACACTCGGTGAAGGTTTGCTGATCATTATTTGCAGTCACAAAGCCCTAGGCAGATCAGGATTTTAATTGGATGCACAAACATACAGTCTGGTATTATTAATGCATAGCTACAGATTAAAGCAACCGAGGTCGACGTTAATACAGCTCCTTGTGAGCCGTCCCTGGCACATGACATACAACTTTGACAGCCTTCTATTAAGAGCTTAAACAAAGATCAGAGGTAATAGACCACATGCCGGATGGTAAAAGAAATATTTAACCTGTGTAATAGATGTACAGGTTCACCATCGTATACAATACTCACTAGTAGGGATTTGCTCCCAGAACTCACCTTGTAGAAAGGCCTATAATATACTATAAAAAAAACAGTAAAGAAGGATCTCCTTATGAATGTAAAATAAATGTGGACATGTAGGGGGCAATTAACCATCAGTGTAATTTTTCTGAGTTTACAGGTCATTAATTTGTGTTCTTAAACTAATATTTTGCAACAAACTATTTTTTTGTATTGACCTTATGATTTATTCCCCCTGTTGTAATAGGAGACATGCACACGGTAAGTATTCACTACACTGTATCCCTTGGCAGGAAAAAACGCAGCATAAAATATGGACTTTTTTCATGTTTTTTACATGCGTTTTTGTTGCAGATTTTTTCCCCCCACTCCTTAGAAAGGCTGAAATCTGCTGCAAAAACCCTTAGGCTATATTCACATGATGCTTTTTTTTCCCCCCAGGCAAAACCAGCTCTCTTGGCTGCTTCAAAAAGTAGGTTTTGCAGAGTTTTTGCTACATTTTTATTACGTTTTTGTTGTCTCTTGCGCATATTGATAAAGTTTAGTGCCACCCAAAAAAAAAAAAATCATGAATTACTGTATTTTTCAGACTATAAGACGCACCGGACTATAAGGCGCACCCAGGTTTCAGAGGTGGAAAATAGGGAAAAAAAATATTTGAAGCAAAAAATCGTGGTAAAATATTTAATAACATAAATAACATACTATTATATGTGGTGTTATTATATATAATAGTTATTATGTTGGAAGCTGCGGGACCAGTGTGGTGTCTGTGAAGTACTATATGAAGATGCTGGAGGGTGAGTATAAGAATGGGGGCACAGGGCTTATATTGGAAGCACCACTCCAGCACTGCAAAATAACACTGGAGTGCTGCTTTAACCCTCCGTCAGGGGCAATATGTTTCATAGCGAGTTTAGGGGCATTGCGCCTCTCCAGGACAGGCTAGAAAATTGGCTATATTTTCCTTTTTTTAAAATTTCAATGCTCTAAATGTGATCAGTTACCATAATAGCAATGTAATAAATGAGAATACACATAATCAGGTGTAAAAAAAAATGTTTAATAACCAGAAAAGTAATATGTTTCTATGTCTTGAGCATCCTCCTCACTCTCTCCATCTTGACCTGTATCAGGCAAATCTGGACATTCTTCCACATCGTCTTCTGAAGCAATGTCACTTTCTTCCCCTAAATCTTCTAGCTGTAAGGGGTCTATCTCATCATCAAGCAGTATATTTTGCACTTGCTCAACATGAAGGGCATTGGACAAGTCAAATATTCTCCTCGCCATTTCAGAAGAAAAGCTGAAGAAAGAGAGAGAATATGTGTTAGGGCGCAATGTGCCTGAGAAGCACACTGTTATTTCTAACAAAACCTTCTATGACAAATCCACACATTTAGCACTAGCTATTCATAAAACAAGCTAAAAAAACAATTGAGATGAATAAAAACAGCAAATTCTAATCGTCAAAGGTGTGACGCATTCAGGGGCAATGAGCCGGAGAAGCCAAAACACTGATATCTGATCTCCTGCAGCAATGCAGCACAAGAGGCTTCTCAGGTTTCACACAGCCTTTAAAGTTAGGAAGGTACTGGGAGGATGGTGTTTCCCAGACAAACCACTGAAAATAGAGAAATGAAACTAAGTGGGCTGCGCCTGTCAGATCAGTTGCCCCTGACGGAGGGTTAAAATCCCATGGGAGAACTATAACTCCCAGCATGTCCTGCAGATCCTACGACATGCTGGGAGTTATAGTTCACCAAAGGAGTGGCAGAGTGCTTTATTGTGTTTTGTAAAGACTAACCTCTTCATTGTGGCAGCCAGCCACACTGTGGTGAGGTAAAAGCATCCCATGACTGCACACACAGAGCCCTCCCTCTTGTTGCCTTTCCACAGCACAGGTTTTGAGGAAGCCTGCAGATTCTAGTGGAGAGCCTGAAGGACCTGTGATGATGTCAAGAAGAGGGAGGGCTCTGAGCTACCAGGTGATGCTCCAGCCCGCCCACTCCTGACATCACACAGGTCCTGTTTGTGCACAGCTCTCAGCGTCCAGCCCAGGCAGGTATGCAGCGATCTCTCCCCTGGCCACTGCTGCTGCTGCCTCCTCCTTTCCCGGACACACAGATCTCCCCAGCTGCTCCAGGAATCAGCGCTGGGGAAGCCATGTGTGTCCCTGCTTAAGTGCAGTATTCATTTGCTGCTTCCGGCTCACCGCTCAGCTGATAGGTGGGCGGGGAGTAGCTAATGAATATTCACTGCACTTAATCATCGGGACCACATGGTTTCCCCAACACTGATTTCGGGCAGCGGGGACATCCTGAAGTGGGATAACAGTGAGATCCCACTCACTGCTGCCCCCCTCCCCACATGCTACATCCCTACCATAAGACGCACCCACATTTTCCTCCCAAATTTGGAGGAAAAAAAGTGCGTCTTATGGTCAGAAAAATACGGTAACTTAAGTTTAAACCCAGCAAAAAGTAATACCTGGATTTTTTGCTGCATTTTTGCACTTACCCATTGTTTCCTATGGGTGAAAAAAAAACACTGCAAATACGCAGAAAAAAATGATAAAAGAAGTGACATGCTGCAGTTTGTGAAAACGCAGCACTTTTCCAAATCAGTCACGGAAAAAAATCAATGTGTGTTCATGAGATTTCTAAAATATCATAGACTTTGCTAGTACTGTAAAACGCAGCTGAAAATTTACCTAAAAAATGCAGAAAAAAAAGGTGCAAAAACACAATGTGTGAACATAGCCTAAGGCTATTTTCCCACAATGGGCTTTTGGTGAGTTTTTTTAATCTGCAGCATTTCTACAACCATTAAGTAAAATACACAGCAACAAAAACTCACCAAAAACTCATCGTGGGAACATAGCCTAAAGAGTTGACATGCTGCAGACTGACATCTGCTGAAAATCTGCAAGTAGAAAATAAGCAATGTGTGCATGAGACTTCAGGAATCTCATTCACTTTGCTGGGACTTAGAAATCTTTCAGGGTTTGTGACAAAATTGCGCAGAAAAACAAGACAAAAACACAGCGTCTGCACTGACCCTTAGGCTATGCGCACACATTGCGTTTTTTGCAGTGTTTTTTATACTTTTTTTTGCAATTTAAAAGCTGCCTTTAAGGGTATGTGTCCACGTTCAGGAAATGCTGCGTTTTTGACGCAGCGCTGAGCCGCAGCATCAAAAACACAGCGTCCAGATGTTACAGCATAGTGGAGGGGATTTAATGAAATCCCGTCTCCACTGTGCATTAAAAAACGCATGCGTTTTTCCAGGAAAAACGCACATGCGTGGCGTTTTTTCAGAACGCAGCATGTTGCTACAATGAGCAAAACACGCAGGAACACCGCAGGTGACCTGCCAGTGACCTCAGGTGCATTTTTGGTCAGGATTTTACCTGCATAAAATCCTGACCAAAGCCTGAAGCAAACCTGAACGTGGACACATACCCTTAGGGTATGTGTCCACGTTCAGGATTGCATCAGGATTTGGTCAGGATTTTATGTCAGTATTTGTAAGCCAAAACCAGGAGTGGGTGATAAATGCAGAATTGGTGCATGTGTTTCTATTATACTTTTCCTCTAATTGTTCCACTCCTGGTTTTGGCTTACAAATAGTGTTGAGCATTCCGATACTGCAAGTATCGGGTATCGGCCGATACTTGCTGTATCGGAATTCCGATACCGAGATCCGATATTTTTGTGATATCGGGTATCGGTATCGAAACAACATTAATGTAAAAATGTGTAAAAGAGAGAATTAAAATAAAAAATATTGCTATACTCACCTCTCCGACGCAGCCTGCACCTTACCGAGGGAAGCGGCAGCGTTCTTTGTTTAAAATTCGCGCTTTTCTTTCCTTTACGTGAGTCCCGGCTTGTGATTGGTTGCGTGCCGCCCATGTGACCGGGACGCAACCAATCACAGCAAGCCGTGACGTAATTTCAGGTCCTTCAGGATTTTAAAATTACGTTCCGGCGTTGTGATTGGTTGCGTCGCAGTCACATGGGCGACGCAACCAATCACAGCAAGCCGTGACGTAATTTCAGGTCCTTAAGGATTTTAAAATTACGTCCCGGCTTTGTGATTGGTTGCGTCGCAGTCACATGGGAGACGCAACCAATCACAAGCCGTGACGTCACGGGAGGCTGGACACGCGCGCATTTTAAAATGGGCGCGTGTCCAGCCTCCCGTGACGTCCCGGCTTGTGATTGGTTGCGCCGCGATCAACCAATCACAAGCCGGGAGGCTGGACACGCGCCCATTTTAAAATTTTAAAAGAAGACGCGCAGCATGTCCGGAGTCGCAGGGCCGCCGCGTGCGGGTTTCCACGCATAGTGGAGACGGGATTTCATCAAATCCCCTCCACTATGCTGGAACATCTGGACGCTGCTTTTTTGACGCTGCAGCTCTGCGCAGCGTCAAAAAAGCAGCGTTTCCTGACCGTGGAAACATACCCTTAGTGTTTTTCTTTCACCATAGAAAGCAATGAGAAATTGCAAAAAAAAAAATTTTCTTGGTGAATGAAACTAACTTTATTGAACATGTACTGTAAGCAAATTACACAATCTGCACCAAAAAGACAGCTAAAAAAACACAGCAAAACCTGCTTTTGTAAGCAGATTTTTACTGCCAAAGGAGCAGATTTTGACTGCAGAAAAAAAAAAGGTTGCAACGTGTGAACATAGCCTAAGGGTATGTGTCCACGTTCAGGAAACGCTGCGTTTTTGCGTCAAAAACGCAGCGTCCAGATGTTACAGCATAGTGGAGGGGATTTAATGAAATCCCGACTCCACTATGCGTTAAAAAACGCATGCGTTTTTGCTGCGAAAACGCACATGCAGTGCGTTTTTTCAAAACGCAGCATGTTGCTAAAATGAGCAAAACACGCAGGAACACCGCAGGTGACCTGCCAGTGACCTCAGGTGCAGTTTTGGTCAGGATTTTACCTGCATAAAATCCTGACCAAAGCCTGAAGCAAACCTGAACGTGGACACATACCCTTAGACTGCTATTGAAAAGGTTTTGTGCAAAAATAATGACTTTTAGAAAAGATCCAAGAAAAAAAAAATTGCAAAATAAAACATACTTGTAGGTTGACTATGGCCCTTCAAACTTTCAAATTAAAAAATAGCAAACACAATGTAACAAACGGAATGGCAAAAAAAGACAAATTAAAACTTTAAAAACTAATAAAGTGCTATTTTAAATCCCCCCATAGATGGAAAGATCTCAGGTCCTAGTCCTGCACCGTGCACAGAAATCACTCTGATCCGTTGGCTTTAGCCCCTATAATAATGATGCATTTTAGCCAATATTAACCATTGATGGTGATTTTAATCAGAGGACATTTATGAGGATATTACCCCCTGTGCTGGTGGCAGTGGAGAACACGTACCTGGATGAACTTGTAAGTTCTCAGGACCTACACTAAGATCCTTTATGGCTGCATGTTCTTACATGAATAGATGGATGCTTCTGGTCCCGGCTGAGGACTGCCCGTTACTGGACTTCCCCGTATACTGTATTCCTCCCTACCCCTGAGTATGAGAACATGAGTCTGTGAGAATTAATGAGCTTCCCTTCTTGCTCATCCATTCACCTTTGATTAGAAGTGATCAAGAATTCTATTTCCACCTATGTCAGCCTGTGCACTGGAAAACAAATAGCAAAAAATATATAGAAATGCTAGCGGACCAGGCGCCATATCTGGACGTTGTGTTGTGGAAATCTATAACATCCATGCCAACTAAACATGACTGTAAATGTATTTCTTTATTCCATACAAACCTCAGCCGCAGTTCACAATAGAAGATCCGTTTACGATTATCTGGGGGAATAAAGCTGATAAGGTTTTTTTTTTGGGGGGGGAGGAGGGTTAAGGCAAAGAGAGAAATGGATCAATCAAGATGGAGGAATATTAGGCTATGTTCACACGTTGCTTTTTTGCTGCTTTGAAATCCAGGAGTGGATTTAAAAGGAATGTAAATTTAAGTTTAAGGCTATGTTCACACACTGCTTTTTTTGCTGCTGCATTTTTTTTCTGCAGCCAAAACCTGCTCTCTTGCCAGTTAAAAAGCTGCTTACAAAAAGCAGGTTTTTGCAGATTTTTTTGTGTGCAAATTATTTGTGTTATTTGTCTGCAGTATCGTTTAATAAATTTAGTTTCATTCACCAAAAATGAGCAAAAGCGCGTGGTTGCTTTTTTTTGCTGCATTTTTTTGAGATTTCAGAAATCTCATGCACACGGTTGCTTTTTTTTCCCTTGACTGAATTGGAAAACTGCAGCTCGTCACTTCTTTCAGTGTTTGTGCAGCATTTTTCCATCATAGAAAGCAATGAGAAAGTGCAAAAACGCTGCAAAAAAAAAAAAACTCTACCAGGAGTTTTTGCTGCTTTTTGGTGAATGAAAATAACTGTATTAAACAAGTACTGTAGACAAATAACACAAATAATTTGCACCAAAAAACTGGTTTTTGTAAGCAACTTTTTTACTGGCAAGAGAGCAGGTTTTGGCTGCAAAGAAAAAAAAACAATAAAAATGCAGCGTGTGAACGTAAACCTTAGTCTTATATTTACATTCTTACTAAAACGACACCTGGTTTGGGCTCAAAAAGCAGCATAGCAAACTAGCGTCTAAAAAAAAACAACGGTGTGAGTGATACCACCCTAAAGAAAATACGCCACATCTTTTCTTTTCCTGCTAATATTGTGGCTGAGGTATGGCTCCGGTATTTTTTACTCCCAAAGATGTGTTCGTTTTGTCAGCAGTTCCCTTCATTTGACTTATTTGGTAATTTTTTATCTATATGTACAAACAGTTTATACACAAAACCGCAGGTAACATATTAAAAGTGTCAAAACGTCCCCCGAGGGCGAAGAAGGAACCTCAACGCATTGTAGCGCCAATCCTTGGCTTCTACTGCCACCTAATGGTCGGTTAGAAGAACATTCTTATTTCTTTTTGGCAGAAATAAAATTCCAGAAGAAAATCCTTGAATGATAAATCGATGTTTCAGATCTGCGATTCCCAAGAAATAATCACGGCTTGTAGATGTGTCGAGCTGGAATTAGGAAAGAATTTCCGGCCAGTCTACTGATTAGACGGATCCAACGTGCACTTTAAAGAGCAGCTTCTTAGAGATGTATCCAGTAATAACACATTCCGTCCTCGGTGTGAACTAGGATTTAATTTCTTGCTTTTATGGCTTTTCAAGAGTTTACATTAGTACTGCAAGCTCTTACTAATCCATTGGAAAAGTTTTCGTTTCATTCCAGAAAAAAAAAAGCGGGAATCCTGTCGTCCTGCCGAGCTGAGCTCTGGTCATTAAACTTCCCTGTGAGCAAAGCAATTAGTCAATGAAAAAGTGGTGATAAAATTGCACCTAGTGTGCTGCAAGTCTCAGGGTGCTGTCTGTCAGGAGGATCACATCCCACTTTTCTCACTTTCTCTATCTTTCACCTCAGCCTTCATCTGTTGCTTCACTAATACTTGAAAATCTTTTCATCTCCTATTATCCGTCACTTCTTGCATCTTCTGTGACTCTCACGTGCTCGACATTTTTTCCTTCCTTCTTTCTATGCAGAAAGTTGCACTTGTGACCTTGCAATGATATGACCCTAACATTCAAGCACCTACCTTCCTTCCTTCTAGTTTTATTTTTCACTTTTAGTCCAATTTTCTCCATTCTGCCCAGTTTGTCTTTTAGCAGATTGTGATCTCCTGCTGGTTATTTTTACACCCTGTCTCTCCGAGTCTGTCCCTCTCTACCTTTCATCTCCAGCTCTGCCTCCCATAGTCTCACTGTTGTTCAATGAAGCAGGAACAAGAGGCTCTGACTTTGTATGCTCCATTGACAGTAAAGTGCTGTGACTAGGAGGATGTGAAGTGTATCCCCAGCATCTCTACAGAGACTCACACACCCTTCCACTCAACCAGACCCGCCGCTCCGCCCCACCCTGTGGGCACGTACTTCTCCCCCACAGCTGCCAGTTCAGTTAGTCCCTGGCACGCAAAGTCAACAGCTGCTCTCACCTCCAACCTTTCATTCTTTCCGAGAATTTTTTTTGTGTAATCTATTTCACACTCGGCTTTATGAATAACAACAAAAAAAATCATAAAACTAATTTAAAAAAAAACAATTTTTATTGGATAATAAAATAGCCAGATGGTTAAAAAAGACGACATACCAGATCATAGGGCAGCAATATAGGCATTCATTACATATAGAATGTAAGGTCTGGATCCAATAATTAATAGATACTTACATCAAATACACATTCAAATTGGCTTTTCGTCCCTCAGGGGGTCAAAACTCATCATCTGAGTATGTATTTTATGTAAGTATTACCATATGTTAGACTCACCAGGTGAGGTGGCTCCTCCAAGCTCAAGGTTTGGGTAGGCACACAGGTCATGGGTATTGGTGCTTCAGATGGGTGAGGCACAAGGGACATGGATAGCTGAGGGATTGGAGAAGCAAGGTTGATAGGAAACCATGGATAGTCAGCTGGCATGATGGAAATTGCAGGCAAGCAAGAGACATCCAAAAGACCAAGAACAGGTAGCTGGGATGCTGGAAACCGAAGGCAGGTGGGAGACATCCAAGAGACCACAAACATGTAGCTAGGATGCTGGAAACCTCAGGCAAGCTGGAGACAATCAGGAGACCACACTGTCAGATGGAATGCTTGAATTCGCCGGCAGGAGGGAGACACCCAGAAGGCCACAGACAGGCAGCAGAGGAGGCCAAGGTGCATAGAGTAGCTCAGAGTCTTAGAAGCACTGAAGTCTTAAAATAAAGACAAGGTGTGTGTCTTGGTGAGATTTATATGGACCCGGGTTGATGCTCACATAGGAGCTTGCCAATCAATCTGCAAAGCCTGACGTGGAGCACGGCAGAATCCAGTGGACAGGGGTGAAGGAACAAAGCACAGATTCGGGACAGGTTGAATTCATGATCATTTATTTATTGGATCTAGTATTAATACTAAGTACATGTATGTAATATATGTCTATACTGTTTCCCTATTATCTGTTATGTTGTCTTTTTTACCCATCTGGCAATTTTAATTATCCACAATAAACACTGAATCATTTTTATTAGCTTTATGGCACCTTTTTGCATGTTTTTTCTTGTTATAATATTGTGGAGTTCCTCATAGTGAATTTTGGAATCCTAGAGAAGCCTTTTTACATTTTCATATGCCTCGCTCTTTACTTTATGACATACCTAGTGGGTTGAATATTTTCTACTGTATAAATTTAGAAATACATAAATGTGTAAAACGGTATGTTTAGCAGATGAAATTATAAATATACAAAAGTCTTGAATTTCGTACAGTTAATATGTTTTCATCATTTATCTAATTATTGTAAAGCTGTTTTTTCCCATTTAGAGACTTTGTTGAAAATTTTGCTGAAAAATTTTGTCTAGTAAAATGACAGACACCGTAACAGAAACCCGATGAACCCATTATAGCAAATGATATCTGTCATAGGCCGCTGGTGTCTGGTAAATAAGAGGTCCAGCAATCATTAAAACTAAAGAGGAGCGAACATTGTGGGCTCCCTCCTTATTCGGCAAGCTATAGCGCTTACCGAAGAAGCTGCAGCGGGAACCCGGATACCTGGAGCACTCCCGATAATCAGCTGCATTACAAACACACTTTAGCGAGCGGGCACCATCTGCGCATATATTACACAATAGGGGATCACCAACTGCATACCAAACATAAATGAGATCAATCAAAAGCAAAAGAGCGTATGCATATAAATTGGGATCACCACAACAATGAAAAGTTATTACAAAAACATCTTTATTATAGGGAACATCACACGGAAAACATAAAAACATTTAAAAACCCCACAATATGACCTGGGGTAACAGGTCCGTACAAATAACAGATAAATACTGAAACATAATGCACAACTTTATACAGCCAATATACACCAATACACAAATGCCTCCAATAAATGAATGTCATATGATAAATAATGGTACCAAAAACCAGCTTAAATACCTCTAAATGAAACCAGGCCCATGATAAGATACTCCATAAAATAAGCCCATGAGGAATGGAAAACACTATGATCAAGAAAAACTGGGCAAAAAGTAGATACCTCAGTCCTAATAGTTGGGCACTATGGATCTTACCCTACCTAACAGATGGGCTATAATGGAGCTCCTGGCGAGGTGGGTTTAGTGGGTATCCATCAGGCTGTGGAGTTGTTTAAGACCCACGCGTATCGACGCACATGGCGTCTTCCTCAAGGTCAGCATAACATTCCCGGCGTGTTCCCTCTCTTAAATATCTAAGATATAACTAATTACACCTACCAGGTGTGAAAAACAGAAGCAGTCGTGGCGCGGCACTATCGGCGTCCAGTAAGGTCCAATGCGCAGATGCACCAGCATTGATTCTCAATGCGCAGCCTCCGTTGCTGGTGCATGCGCAGTATGTGGCTTAGTGCCCCACAGCAGCATAGCGTCTGATGAGATCAACTGCGCAAGCGCTACAACATGAGTCACAATTGTGCGATCTCCATAGCCGGCGCATGCGCACTTCTTAAGTCAATATCCTACCGCACCATATAAACAGAGCGCTTGGTAGCGATGGGGGTAAGGGTCAGAAAAACATGAACGCATTAGCGATACATGGCGCGCAATTTCGCCCACACCCATATCAAATTCATTACCAATGTGGGCATATATCCTTACTAACATATTGGAAAATAATACACAATAACATAAGCAAAAAGATGCTAATATTGTCAGAGGTTAAAGTAACCATCTCGCTCAGGCAGAGTATAGGTGAACCAATATAGGGGTTATTGTTAGTATCCAGTATAGGGAGACGCTCACTCCTTTCAGTGCTAGAAAGTTGTTTCTTGAGGGTGACACCCAAGATAGAGCATCAGTTAACATAGTGTATCAGAGTTGGAACACACCAACCCTTATTAGCCCAAACGGTGGCGCCAGATATAAATGTACTACAGCAAACTGACCAACCCACCATTTAATCCCAAGGCGGGCAGGTTCACGCCCAGCCTAAACAAAAAAAAAAATATATATATAGAGATATATACAAAATGCCAGGGTACAAAAATAAACCAATGTTGGCATTAAATACTATGGACTAATGACCATATATATAAAATATACATGGTCATAGACTATGTATGCGCATACATCATTATTTCTATTGTATTGAGAAAAAAAAAAAAAACACACACAATTATTCATTATAATTTTCGTTATTCAATAGATGTTTTTTTTTTGTGAGAACCTTAAACATAGTATGTAGGTAATGGCCTCTTAATTGAGGTGTCATTATTATAATATACGGCTAGTCTAACCACTACTAAGGGTATATATGCAATGTACAGTCTATAAAATAGACAAGCTGATACGTTGACACGATGGAATAATAACGCTCCTAGAAGTAGGATAACAACAATAGCCCCACAAAAACAAAAACAATACAAAAATGGGAACAATAAATGCCTTAATTGATCAGCAGTAACATGTATATTGTGAAAAAACAAGGGGAAAACGCCATCATGTTATATAGGATAAATATGTCCTTCCTGTAGGCCTTCCATCATTAGCGGACAGTTCCCCTCCGTTTCCTTCGCCAAAGAGATCACATATTTAAGTCCCCCTTGAGAAAAAGGATTTAAATGGGAAAGAAATGGATCCTTACTAGTAGACCCTAAAAAAAAAAAAAAAAAAAAAAGGGAGGGAAAAGAAAAGAGTAAATACAATATACATGTTAACATATGAATAATGCACCTGCTAGACCTGTACACCTGCCTCACAGCCCACAAAATACATATAGGTCAAAGATCCTATAGTCTTTTGTAAAAGCCTGTGTAAAGGAGTTCACCATTCAGGCCACCCGGTATTAGGCTCATGAGCTCATAAATGTAGCGGGATTCCCTCCTCAATAGTTCGTCTGTTAATTTACCTCCTCTAATACTCGGGGTAACACCCTCTAGTCCCATTACATGAAGGGTCCTGGGACTGCCATTATGATGTTCCAAAAAGTGAGTGGCTACAGTGGTCAACTGTTTGCCTTTACTCCTATCGTTCCTAGCTGTGGAGATACTAGATACATGTTGTTGCACCCTGCGACGCAATTCTTGGGTGGTCTGCCCAACATAAGTTTTACTGCATCCACAAATTAGAGCATAGACCAAATTGCGTGTGTGGTAATTGAAATAGGATCTCGACTTTACCCGAAAGGGCAAAGATGGAACCGAGATACCCGTATCAGCTAACATCAGTGGACATATGGAACAACTCCCACAAGGGTATGAACCCAAAGTTGTTTTACCTGAGTGAGTCCTGGACATGGGCCTCCTAAAGTGGCTCCTAGACAGATGATCTTTCAAATTTCTCGCTCTTCTGGCCACAATATTGGGTCTATTGGGGACAAGTGCCCCCAACTTCGTATCACTCAGTAAGATCCCCCAGTTCTGGTCCATCAGGCGACATATATCGTCCCATTGGTTGTTAAATCTTGTTATAAGACCCAATTGATCTTTGTTGGTCCTTTACTGTACCCTGAGGACTTCTTCCCTAGGTTTCTGCCTTGAGTTTTCAAAGGCCCTTGTAATTACTGTCCGTGGATAACCGCGTTCATGAAAGCGATTCGTAAGTAGTCTCGACTCGTTCTGAAAATCTCCTGTGGTGCTGCAATTTCTTCTCACACGGAGAAACTGCCCCTTTGGGATGCTGTTTCGTAGATGGTATGGGTGAAAACTAGAATAATGTAACACATTATTTGTGGCGGTCTTTTTCCGGAATAAGGTAGTGTTGATCCGATTGTCCTTGACCATGATTTTCAAGTCTAAGAAGTCCACCGAACTCCTAGAGTAACAAGAGGTCAATCGAATGTTACATTGATTCGTATTAAGTTCACCAACAAACTTTTCAAGTTTCTCCCCTGTACCTGTCCACAAAATAATAATATCGTCTATAAAGCGATACCACTTTAAGACATTCCGTTGGAAATACCGATTCTTGGCTACTTCAGTTTCCTCCCACCACCCCATAAAGAGGTTCGCATATGAGGGTGCGCACCTAGCCCCCATAGCGGTGCCAGTAACTTGTTTGTAGAACACCCTATCAAAAGTAAATAACTCTTTTCCAGGACCATTCTAAGGAGATCAAGGACAAATGAATCATGCTCCCTACTCCCCATTGTGAATTTATCGAGAAAGTAGCCTATAGCAGAGATACCTAAGTCATGCTTGATATTGGTGTATAACGCTTCCACATCCATTGTGGCGAGAATGAGGTCATCCGGTAGCACCAGAGGGTCCAACTGCTGGATCAGGAATGAGGAGTCTCGTATATATGAGTCCAATTTTAAGTACAAGGGGCTGTAAATAAAAATCAAGGTAAATACAGGCCTACTCATAAAGTCCACCAATTCCCGAGACTATAGGTCTACCCGGTGGCTCCGTCACAGATAATCAGCTGCATGTGTCACGGTGACTGTCATACATCATACATAGACAGATGAGTGAGACAAAGGTGTAGTCAGGAAACAGTCCAAGGTCAATATACCAAGAAGGTAGGGGATCATGACAAAAGGACTAGGTAAACAGATGGTCAATACAAATCCTAGGTCACACAAAAAAGATAAGAATACCAAACAAGGAGAAGAGAGCAAGCTGGTCCTGACTGGAATGCTAAACTGTCACTCCAGACACTGATCAGCATTGGATTGGATGGCTAAGTGGTCCATCAACATACTGAGTGATCAGCATGACCCATTCCTAGATTGGACGGCAGAACTGTCATTCTCTGAGTCCAGACACTCAGATAGGAAGAATCATGACAACCGGTACGTTTAACTCAACTACGCATCTCCTGTCCTAAACTCAACAGCCTCATAGCTCTCGAACCATGAATCCTGGTTCTGTTGGATTCAGTTCCTTCACTATACCTAAAATGATTATCTCCACTGAGCAGGTCCCAGTAAAAAACTTATATCGGCACTAATAAAAAAAATGCCAATCTAGCTTAATTGCCAATAACTCATCAGTCCCAAACCATTGGGGTTGGGCCTTGTGTAGGACTCATACTGCAGGCAGACAAGAAAGAATAAAAGGGTTATTCCCATACTTTACATTAATGACATATTGACAGTTTGTGACAGGTCCCACCTCTGAGATCCACATCTTTAGAACTGGCCCCATCTCAGAGGAGAGACAGCAGCGCTGCTCTCGGTATTCATTTCTATAATTGCTCTGAAAGTCACCTAGGCAATCATCAGTGCTCCCACAGAAATGAATATAGAGATCTGTGCTTGCATGGCCACTTCTCCAGTCCTGACAGCAAGCAACGGG
Source organism: Ranitomeya variabilis (assembly GCF_051348905.1). NCBI lineage: Eukaryota > Metazoa > Chordata > Amphibia > Anura > Dendrobatidae > Ranitomeya > Ranitomeya variabilis. The sequence goes on from NC_135232.1 coordinate 637,229,030, forward strand.
TTCCCTCCTTGAGCTCGATGGTGGTCCCTTCTGTGGGATCGGCATACCGTATATCGACCAATTAAATCATATACTGTCAATATGCCATAAATGCCCCATTTGAGACAACACCTTTAAATTAAATGATCAAGAGCCCTATGAAAGCCTTAAAATATAGCAGCCTCCTCCATGTCTGTTGTCCATGCAAGGACAGCCATGTTGTAAATTTAGCTTCTCTTGCATTTTACTGAAATTTAACTTGATTGACATAAAGAATCAGAATCTGAATCATATGATGGAGATTTTTCAAATCCCTGCAAGACCGACATTGTCAATGATTGTTGGAGTATGGACAATTTAGATAAGAAAAAACGAGATGCTCGCTAACCAACAATAGTAGTCGAGTCTGCATGGAAAACACAATTTGACCTTTTGTGCTGCAAGTAGGGAAAACATGAAGCGAAAAATTCCAGCTTCTGGTTAAAAAAATATCCAGACTTTATTTCATGTAAAATTAAAAACTTGTATCAAAGGCAGATACTGTATGTGCAAAAGTTTCGAACATGCACAAACATTTGTCAAATCTTGTTTTATATGAACAAATGTCAGCCTTAAATACACACTTGAACAAATCAAAAGCAAGACACATGAGTCAATAAAAACTAAACAGGACATAAAAGATAAAACATGTAAGAAAATGGATATGGAAAGAAGGAATTCAGTAAAAATAAAAGAAAGAAAAATATGAACATTATTAATAATGATATGCAGTTTCACTTCTTTAATTCAGACCTTGAGGAAAGTGAGTGCATAGGTTAAATATCCAAAAAGCTTCTCTGGTCAAAAGGTGTCTTCTCATTTCTCCACTGCGAACAGGTTTGTTCACCTTTTCAAAACCAAAAATTTGTAAAGAAGAAATTTGTCTTTGGTGCACAGTAATAAAACGTTTAGCTGCAAATGAGACATGACGGCCTCCAAAATTAACATTGGTGATATCATTCAAAGGTTCCGTGATGCGGATTTTCAATTTACGAGTAGTGATGAGCGAATATACTCGTTACTCGAGATTTCTCGAGCATGCTCGGGGTCCTCCGAGTATTTTTTAGTGCTCAGGGATTTAGTCTTTCTTGCCGCAGCTGAATGATTTACATCTGTTAGCCATCTATTAGCTAGCATAAGTACATGTGGGGGTTGCCTGGTTGCTAGGGAATCCCCACATGTACTTATGCTGGCTAACAGATGTAAATCATTCAGCTGCGGCAAGAAAAACTAAATTTCCGAGCACTAAAAAATACTCGGACCCACGAGCATGCTCGAGAAATCTTGAGTAACGAGTATATTCGCTCATCACTATTTAAGAGATGTACAACCAATATACATTTTTTAACAAATAGTATATTTTATTGCATATATTACATTTTCACTGCTGCAATTGATAAATTGTTTGATATTATAATTCTGTCTATTATTATAGTTAGAAAAGGTAGTGCACATTTACATGTCTTAAAGCGTTGAGCTCCAATTTGGATAAGACTTGGTTGTTTAGTGTAACACCCGTAGTGGTAGTGGAACCACTGTGACGTTGGCTGAGGAGAGCCTAGAAGGACATGACTAGGCAAGCAACTGACTATTCGCTAAAGACTCTGTTTGTGTGGTTAGACTTGGCTCCAGATGGACGCCAGGTGCTAGTCCAGGATAGACCTTGGACACACGGCAGCTGACCCACAAAGGGATAGAAAGGTGCAGTGCCCAGCAATGGATGGCACGGCAGGCACAGGCATGTGCTGTGCAGGTACTGGCAGACATGGCTAACATACAGGTGGACAAAGCAGGTGCTGATGGACACAGCTGGTATACAGGCAGGCATGGCAGGTGCTGGCGGACACGGCTTGTGTACAGACAGGCACAGTGGGTGCTTGCAGACACGGCTGATATACAGGCAGGCATGGCAGGTATACAGGGATACAATCACAGGTGATGGGACAACTAGCAAGCATGCAAACTGACAGAACAAGTTGCTCAGGCAACTCCCAACAGGTGGAGGTGCCTTAAATGCCTTACATAATAAGTGTCTCACAGCTTTTGACTGGGGACACCTTAGGATAATGCACGTTGTCTCTTTAATAGACACAGAGTGCATGCGTGTGCACCCTAAGCACAGTGCCCATTGATCTGCCAGACATGTGCAGACCTCAGGAGACCACAGCAGCAGGAGGGCCAAGTGGTAAATGAGTAGGAGAGGGAGATAGTTATCATGCATGGAAGCCAGTGCTACAGCACCTCCCTTCACGCCCCCTCTTCTTCAAACCCACAACAAATATCCCTAGTAGAAGCAGGGCATTAATGTTTTCCCTGGGCTCCCATGACCTCTTCTCAGAACTAAAGCCCTTCCAAACCACTAGAAAATGATTTTTCCTCTTACCCTTTTAGTAGCCAGAATATTGTTTTCCTCGAAGACATCTTCAGAGCTGACTGGAGCAGGAGTGGTCAAGGTCCTTGAAGAAGGAGCCTAAGATGACAGGCTTGAGAAGAGACATGTGGAAGGAGTTGGGATACCTAAAGAGACTGGAAGCTTGAGCTTATAGGATACCACATTTATCGGTTTGAGAACCTCACAAGGCCCATTAAAGTGAGGACCCAACTTGTAAGAAGGTAGTTTGAGAAGGAACAAACTTTGAAGAAAGCCAAACCAGGACAAAATAAAAGTGGGTCCAAGCGCCTCTTGACTGCGTGTCTCTTTATCTGTTCAGAAGACTCCACCAATGTGCCCTTGGTATCTTACAGAAATACTAGAGAAGTCCTTGGTGAGAGCTTCAGGCATAGGAATGTCAGAGGTAGTAGCTACAGGGAATGGAATATTGGGTTGTTGACCATGCACAATAAAAAATGGATACTTAGCAGAGGACTCACCTACATGGTTATTGTAAGAGAATTCGACCGAATCACTGTCGTGAATACTGTGAAAATGCAGCAGTAAATTAGTTAAGAACTGACTGACCCCGTCTACCTGTCAGTTGGATTGTGGATGGTAAACTGAAGAGAACTCCAGCGTTACATTCATTAGCTAACAGAATGCCCTCCAGAATCGTGAAGTGAACTGGAAGTCTCCATCAGAAACAATATGGAGAGCCCAGGAGCAGAAGGGAGACCGGACAAATGAATAAATTGGGCCATCTTAGAGAAGCGATCCACAACTAGCCAGATGACAGTACATTCAGTGGAGGCCAAAAGATCGGTAATGAAGTCAATTATGACATGTTGTCAGGGAGTTGATGGTATGGGCAGAGGTAGCAACCGGTTGGACAGAAGCTGTTTCAGAGTCTTATTCTGGCCACATGACAGACAGGCTGAGATGAAATCAGTAATATCTTTGCTCAGGCATGGCCACCCATAATGCCATGAAATGGGAAGTGCCATTTTCTTCTAACTGACATGACCAGCCAATTTAGATGAGTGACCCCACTGAAGAACCCACTTCAAATCTGATTCCGTGCTGCAACCTGAGACAAATCGACCGAAGTGACAGTAAGCATTGTGGAGGGCTCAGTGATATGTTGAGGCTCCTCCTCCTAATCAGAAGATATAAAGGACCTAGAAAGTGCATCTGCCTTGACATTCTTGTCAGCCAGCTGGAAATGGAGAACAAAAAGCAAGCAAAGAACAATGACACCACAGGTCTCAGGTATTATACTACCATCTATATGATTCATATGCCTCACTTTAACCAAGTATAGTACTATCACATGAGTTAATGTTCACTGGTAGGTTTGTTTTCCCTTTAATGTATTAGGTACTTACCGCATTATATATGTGAACTATTACTTCTTTACCCGGCATATTGATCTTACCTTGTGCACCTTTGACCTGCGGTTCCATCTTTCTGGTTGTTGTTACTGTTCATCACCCTACAAGCTTTAAAAATGCATTTTTTAATAATTAATAAAGTGTTATGTTTTATCATTACACAATGGTTCCTTTGGTGCTTTGTTTCTCCATATTCTTTAAACTGACAGAACACGTTGCTCGGGCACCTCCCAACAGGTGGAAGTGCCTTAAATAATAAGTGTCCCCCAGCTATTGGCTGGGGATAGTTTAGGACAATGGACACTGTCTCTTAAGAGACTGGGAGTGTGTGTATGTTTCGGAGTCTTATTCTGGCCAGATGATGGGCAGGCTGAGATGAAATCAGTAATATCTTTGCTCAAGCATGGCCACCCATAATGTCATGAAATGGGAAGTGCCATTTTCTTCTGACTGGCATGACCAGCCAATTTAGATGAGTGACCCCACTGAAGAGCCCACTTCCTATCTGATTCGGCAACAAAGGCCCTCCCGCGTGCAACCTGAGACAAATCCACTGGAGAAACAGTAGGCATCTTGGAGGGCTCAATGATATGTTGAGGCTCCTCCTCCTAATCAGAAGATATAAAGGACCTAGAAAGTGCATCTGCCTTGACATTCTTGTCAGCCAGCCAGAAATGGAGAACAGAACCAGGAGGAAGCCAAGCTGAGGGCCGAGAGGGTGAGTTAGTCAGCATCCCTGCTGGAAGAGAGATGGGGATGGGAATTGCGCAGGGAAACCGGTGATACATTTAGTAATTTCAGCTCATCCCTGGATCACTAGAGATGAGTTCTGTTTTCAGGAGATTACTTTATACACATTTCTATATGGCCTGCAGGCAGATAACACATTTTACAGTATCTACAACAGAGGAATTTCTAAAATTGTTTCTTGTGTATGGAAACATTTCTAATCCATATCTGTCGCAATGTTGGATAAATTGTTTTTAGAGACCCAGACAGTTTTATCATCCACATCTCTGAGACATTTTCATTTTGGACTCCTCACATTCTGACAGTCATAAGTTTGGAATTTGTAATTCAGCACAGCTATATAAAGCTTTGTTTCTGCAGGACAACTGCCACATAAGAAAACACCAGTATTACAAATGGCTCACGGTAGTTGAGGAACAATGTTGCAGATATTGCAATGGAGCTCAGGAGCTTTGTAGGAGTACATGTACACAATAATTACAAGTCACTGTCATCAATACACAAATGGTAAAAAAAAAAGAAAAAAAAAAGAATATGATTTATGGATTAATTAATTTAAAATATTACTACATTTTTAATGTTTAAACTGACAAAATAATCTCCATTTATAGTCAAGATAAATGCATTAGACATATTAAAAAAATCATTATTATGCCAGAATTCTGGTGTCAAAATTCTGGGGCAAATATTTTTAGCCACATTCATTAATGCCAAAAAGAGCAGATGTTGATCCTTGCTAGATGTTTTTTAAAACGGTCTGGAAAAGAGGCCTCTGCTTTGTCTATCTGTAAGATACACCAGATTTATTACTGGTGTGCCCTAATACTAGGTGCAAGATTCTGAGTTAAAGAGAAAGTCAGCAGGTTTTTGTTATGTAATCTGAGGTCAGCATGAGGTAGGTGCTGAGACAATGATTTCAGCTATGAGTCACTTATTAGGCTGTGTGCTGTTTCAATACAATGAGTGTTTTATCAGCAAGAAAATATCACTGCCTGGACTACAGCGCACATGAGTCATGGTCTTATCATGTCACCAGCACTGATAAGCAGCTCACTGTCAATAGACAATGTACACAGAGAGACTGGTGTGAGCAAAGTTAGCTTTCTGAGCTGTGCCACATGCTACATCTAAAATCTGTGATTGTGTCACAACTGCTGCACCCAGAAAACTAACAGATACATCACTGGAATCAGGGTCTCTTTTCCAATATTATGCTGCTCTTAGATGAGTTAGCAAAAACCTGATTACTGATTCGCTTTAAAGTATATCACCCAAAGGGTAATAGACTCAGTTTCGTGTTGTATAACATTGCCAAGATGCATGAAATCTATCTACTAGCATGTGCCACTTCCATATATAGTATAAGAAACAGCTACCTGAGAGAACGCCGGCTCTTTTTTCATTTCTTTCTTTTTCTACTGACTGAGAGTCCCACAGTGCATACAAGCACAAATTTTAACACAGATTATAGCATTCTCATCAGGACCAGTCACTACTAATCAGGAAACATATCAAAATCTAAGATAGTTATTAAGGTTGAAGGAAGACTTTAAGTCCATCTAGTTCAACCCATAGCCTAACCTAACATGCCCTAACATAAGATAGCTGTATGAGCTAAGGAAATAGGATGTGTTGATCGGATTCAGATGAGAACTAATGTCATTTAAATGTGGACAACTTTATAACCAATAATAGAATCTGTAGCTTTAGGTGACACACAGGTATAGCAAATCGTAATTTGGAAAACATGCATGTTGACTAATTAAACTCAACTATTTTAAAGTAAAATGTATCAATACAAGTGATCATATTTCTTGTATTTTCTTTATTTTGTTATCCCATAAAGAAATGTTGATAAATATGAAATACTGAAATCACTAAACACACATAAGGTGTATAAGAGAAAGAGAGTAACATCTACTAACATCTACAACTGGGTATACAGTTTAGGAAACAGAAACATTTCTTGATTACAGGAAAGAAAAAAAGAAAGTAAAGAAAGGGAAAAGAAAGAGAGAAAGAAAGAAAGAAAGAAAGAAAGAAAGAAAGAAAGAAAGAAAGAAAGAAAGAAAGAAAGAAAGAAAGAAAGAAAGAGAGAAAGAAAGAAAGAAAGAATATATAAACACAAAATAAACAAAAGTCTCTGGCAATCTAAAACATTGTTGCTAGACTCTCCAACAAAAAATATAACACATGTCCGCAAATGCTAATATAAAAATGACACAAATATTAGGCCCCACATGAAAAAAAGAGGTAAACATTCTTTGCATAAGAAATTATAGCTCTTAAAATCACATTTATAGGGGAAAAAAAGAAGAAAATGTAACTGCTTAGGAATAGGGGGAAATGGCCCAGTCTTGAAACATAAATGATAGAGCACACCAAACAAACAGGACTAGAAGATTTGTGTCTTAGTGGGCCTTATATAGCCCTAGGCAGATGATGTCATGGGAGCATGCTGGGCCACATATAAAACCTGATGTGGAGCACAGCAGACGGCAAAGGTCATAGGAGAAGGTGGTGGAGCTCTGCCTAACGTGTTTTTATATCTATGTAATCTTACTATAGTTTTTATATGATATAACACAACCATTATGTAACGTAGACACAAATGCCACTGCTGAATTAGATGTATAAATTAATTCAATATAGAATATAGAGTTTCAGGATAGTTCACAGTTACTGAAATAAGAACTAGAAGCTTTACATACAGGATGATGCTGGATTTGGATATAAAGAATGTAATTGTGAAGTCTTAACTAATCACTGAATCAAATCGTTCATAATTAATATATGTGAGTCATGTCACTTTTTAAATATCTTTCTCCTATAAGTCTTGTTATCACAGCAGGTTCACATAGCTTAGTGCAAATTATGTCTATGTCCTAATAAATTTTAGGAGTTTCTTCACCTCACAAAGCTGTTGCCTCTCCTTCTGGGATATGTGTAATCAGCACTAATTCTACCACTGACAATTGGTCTCTGGCGTTAATTCCAATTATTGCTTTGACACATGCAGTTTTACCCTGTCTGCATTCATCTATACAGTTATTTGTAACTCATTCTGATAGCTCATTTTCGTAAAATCAAATGTGTTAATTGAGCAAATGTTTTAAAGGGGTGATTAGAATGCTCTCGCTACGCCCTCTGGCCATTTAACACACCCTTTAACTGTAAGTGTTGATGTGGAATACCGCTGTGTGATCTGTGTGGTCTAGTGGGAAGAAGCCCCCAACATGTGTATATGTTTCACTATTTTATGACGTTATTTTAGACTTACTATTCACACATTCATCAGAAATGTGACAACTTTGAGAACCATGCTTCATCTACACAACATTATATTTCTTAGGTAGCACTACAGTGTATAATATTGTGGGTTAAATATATAAATGTATATATTATACTGTTTCTTTTTTGTTTTGACATATTTTCAAACAGTAAAAATAACAATTAATATTAGGTATTTCATTGGCTGCAAGCATACATACATGTGTATGTAGTGGATATAAAAAGTCTACACACCCCTTTGAAAATGCTAAGTGTCAGGACTCTGAACATTTTTTACCTTTTGTGCATTACTGCCCTCTTCCAAGATGGCATCTTTGGTCTCATGTGCACTGTGTCTTCCTGCTATAAAACTCCACCCCAGCCTTCAGTCTGTGCTAGAGTATTCTACCTTGCATCCAGCTCCTGACCTCTGATTACTCCCTGGCTATACACCTACTCCTGTGAACCTGTGTGGTGATCCTGCTACTCTGCTCTGAGTTCCTGCTGCATACACAAGTTTCCAGTAATCCTCCTTCATCTGCTGCTCGTGTTTACTTCTATCTGCATTTGCTGCTCATGTAAGCTGCTGCTGCTTTGCTATAACCTGAGACTATTAACCAGGCCTCCCTGGTTGAGCTAAGATATGATTTGAACTGCCTATAAGCATATCTATCTGTGTCTGGACTAAGACAAGGATTTATTTGTGTCAAGTATCCTCAAGAATAACTGTGCTTCATAGACTTTCTGCTTGATTGCATTTTTCTCTGAAGACTGCTAAGCTGCGTTTATTATTTGCACCAAGTGTTGTGGACTTGAGTTTCTCTCTGCACCTGTTTGAATCACCGTGTGATAATATAGACTTTACCACTTATAAAACTGTGTCCTGTAGTTGTCGTGTTCCACGCAGAGAGTCTCCTGAGTTATCCCCTATAATTATTACAGGATACTCTAGCCTAAAAAAAAAAAAAAGGAGACTGCTGGAACAATGACTGCAGAAAGCAGATTAGAGCAGGTGTTTTCCATAATGAGATCACTGCAGAAAGATGTGGAAGGTCTGCAAAAGAAGTTTGGAAGCTTTGAACTCAATCAGCAAGTGTTTGGACAGACTTTGCAGGACTTGAGCAACTGCATGGCAGCCCAGGAAAACAAACTTGCTGGCATAGAGTCCCAGTATGGACGGGCTTTTCAGGACATAAGCACGCAAATAGCTACACAAGTGACTTTACCCTCTGGGCAACCGCACCAGCTAGCCCACCTAAGTTGCCCCCATTCAGATTTAATGGTGATCGCGACAAATTTCGTGGCTTTGTGAATCAATGTATGCTATATTATGATGTGCATGCTGACCGTTTTCCTACTGATAGATCCAAATTATTGTGTGTAATAATGCTACTGACCTCACAAGAGCTCGCCTGGGCGAATCCGATGATTGAGTCTCGTGACCCACGGTTAAATGACTTGGATGACTTCTTGGCCGCTATGGCATTAATGTTTGATGACCCTAATCGCCGTGCAACCGCTGAATCTGCTTTGTTGTCTTTACGCCAGGCTAAACGTTCTGTTATTGAGTATGCCACTGAATTCAGGAGATTGGCGGTAGATACCAATTGGGACAGTTATGCACAATTGCCTATTTTTAAAAGAGGTCTGTCTAGCATTGTAAAAGATGAACTAGCCCGCTCTGAGTCACCACAAGAGCTAGAGACATTTATACAGCATTGTGTGCGCATAGACATTCGCCTTACTGAGCGTAGGCAGGAGAAATTTGCTGCATATAACCGTGTTTCTAACTTTTCCCTTCCTTCCAAAGAGCCTGCAGGTAAAACCTCTCGGGAGGTGGAGGAGGTGCCCATGCAAATTGATTCCGTTCAGAGGCGCGAGATCAATGAGCGCCAGGAGCATCGCCTGCGTGAAAGTCTATGTTTCTACTGTGGCCAGTCTGACCACTTCTTGATCAATTGTCCTAAGTGTCCTAGATGGCCTAACAAGGTGCTAGCAGCAATAGGGGAGTATGACAACTGTGATGATGAATCTGACATCTCTGAATGTAGCCTGCCTTTAAATGCTGTATTCCATTCACTTTCTATGACTTCACCCCCCCAAGGAGCTGAAGGAAAAGAACTCTCACTGTTCTCTCCCTATTAAGATCCTGTGTTCAGGACAGTGGATTTCCAGTTCAGCTATGATTGACTCTGGTGCAGGTGGCAATTTCATGGATATTGCACTTGCCAAGGAACATGGTATTAAAATTCAGCAAAGAGCCTCTCCAATTACCATGGAAACAGTGGATGGGTCACCTTTAATCTCTGGGCCTGTGGATCAGGAGACCGTACCCCTTGAAATTTTGTTGGAGCCTAATCATCAGGAGCAACTTTCTTTCTTGCTAATTTCTTCTCCTCATTTTCCTGTGATTTTAGGCATTCCTTGGTTGCGTTCTCAGAACCCAATTATCAACTGGGAGACCAAGGAGATTATCTTCCCAACAAGGAGCAACTCAGCGTTAACAGAAGCTGTCCCTGAGTCCACGACTACGGAACCACATGTACAGGTATTTTCTTTACCTCCAGCTTATAAAGGGTTCTCTGACATCTGTGACAAGAAGAATGCAGATCAGCTTCCTCCACACAGGCATTATGACTGTCCCATTGAGCTGCTTCCCGGGGCAGCCATTCCTTTTGGTAACGTATACCCTTTGGCGGCACCTGAGCTTCAAGCCTTAAAAGAGTATATTGATGAAAATCTGGCCAAAGGCTTCATACGTCCTTCTTCCTCACCAGCAGGGGCACCTATCTTTTTTGTAAAGAAGGATGGGACCCTGAGACCCTGTGTTGACTATCAAGAACTCAATAAGGTAACCGTACGAAACTGTTACCCTTAGCCTCTGATTCCCGAATTACTGGAAAGAGTCCGCCATGCTAAGGTGTTCTCTAAACTGGATCTTCGTGGGGCTTATAATTTGGTGCGTATTTGTCCAGGGGATGAGTGGAAGACAGCATTCAGATGCCGGTATGGACACTTTGAATCTCCTGTGATGCCCTTCGGGCTTTGTAACGCCCCTGCAACATTTCAAAACCTTGCTAATGACATTTTCAGAGATTTGTTGGACCAGTTTGTAGTGATCTATTTGGACGATATACTAATCTTTTCTCTCTACAGGAACATGAAGAACATGTCAAAACTGTTTTAAGACATCTGAAAGAGAACCATCTGTATATTAAGCCGGAGAAATGCGAGTTCCATCGTTCTGAGATACAGTTCTTAGGTTATTTCATCTCTCCCCAGGGGCTGAACATGGAATCTGGTAAGATTCAGGCTATCCTTGACTGGCCGGTACCCAAGAACGTTAAGGAGGTCCAACGTTTTATTGGTTTTCCAAATTTCTACAGACGCTTCATTCGAAATTTTTCTGATATTGTCCGTCCCATTACTTCCTTGACAAAGAAGGAAAAGCCCTTTAAGTGGTTATCACAGGCTCAAGAAGCTTTTGATCGGCTTAAGATCTGTTTCACATCAGCACCGCTGTTGATACACCCAGATCCAACACAGCCTTTCATTGTGGAGGTGGACGCTTCTGATAATGCTTTGGGGGCTATTCTCTCCCAAAGAACTGGAGAGAAGGGTCTGCTACATCCTTGTGCTTTCTTTTCCCGTAGACTAACCTCAGCAGAGAAGAATTACGACGTGGGAGACAAGGAATTGCTGGCTATTATTGCGGCTTTCAAAGAATGGAGGCATCATCTGCAAGGAGCTGCACAACAGATCATAGTACTAACTGACCATCGCAATTTAGAGTTCCTTAGATCCGCTAGATGTCTTTCTCCTCGTCAGGCTCATTGGAACTTATTTTTAAATCAATTTAACTTTGTTATCTCGTACCGTCCAGGTTCTCGTAATGGGAAGGCTGATGCTTTATCCCGAATCCATGCTGCGGATTCCGTACCTGGAGCCCCGTCCAAGACCATTCTATCTGATGCCAATTTCATCGGAGTTATCCACGATCAGGACTTGTGGAAGGAGTGCAGGGAGGCCTATGAAGGTGATGTATTTCTGGCCAACCCACCTGTGGATATTAATCTTGTCTTTAAGGGTGGCATGTGGTTCAGAGATCAACGTATCTACGTCCCGGAGGTCATCCGTCTGCAGATCCTCAAGTTGGTACATGACTCCAAGTTGGCTGGTCACAGTGGGGTACAGAAGACACAAGAGTTCCTAAGCCGATTCTTCTGGTGGCCAACTTGCCTGAAGGATACCAAGGACTATGTTCTCTCTTGCGAGGTATGTGCCCATTACAAGACTCCTCATGTGGCACCTATGGGTCTTCTACAACCATTACGGTTCCGTCCCGCCCTTGGGGGTCTATATCAATGGACTTTATTGTGGAGCTGCCTACATCAGGGGGCATGAATACAATCATGGTGGTAGTTGATCGCCTGACTAAAGCTGCTCATTTTGTTCCGTGCACCGGCTTCCCCTCAGCTAAAGATACAGTGAACTTTGTTATACAGAATGTCTTTCGGTTGCACGGGGTTCCGGATGAGATCATCTCTGACCGTGGAGTACAGTTCACTTCAAGATTCTGGAAGGGGTTTTGCTCTGCACTCAATATTAATGTCTGTCTCTCTTCTGCTTACCATCCCCAGACAAATGGTCAGACTGAGCGTACCAACCAGATGCTGGAACAATATCTAAGATGCTATGTCAGCCATCTCCAGGATGATTGGTTGGAGTTGTTGCCGTTAGCCGAATTTTCATATAATAATTCTCAGAGTGCCTCCAGTAAATTTACACCTTTCTTTGCCAATCTGGGTTATCATCCGTGTATTTTACCTAGGTCTCCAATTAATTCTCCAGTTCCGGCAGGGGAGGAAAGGCTGACTGCGATGAGACAAAATCTGGAGGTTCTGAAGGAATCCCTGACCACAGCTCAAGAACGTTATAAGAGATCGGCTGATAGATTCTGTAAACCTGCACCCATGTTCAAGGTAGGAGATTCCATGTGGTTAGCAACTAAGAATCTGAAGTTAAACGTTCCTTCACAAAAACTTGGACAGAAATTCATTGGCCCTTTCAAGGTCAACGGTATTGTGAGCTCTGTGGCCTGCCGGCTGAAGCTGCCTAGGACAATGAAGGTACATCCAGTTTTTCATGTATCTTTACTAAAGCCTGTATCTCCTAATACCTTCCAGGGATGTGTTGTGCCACCTCCGCAGCCTGTAGGGATTGATGGGCAAGAACAATTTGTGGTAGAGGAAATTATTGATTCCAGGATTCGCAGGAATCGGCTCCAATATCTGATAAGATGGCAGGGATATCCCCCTGAGGAAAACTCTTGGGAACCTGTGGAAAACATCAATGCCCAACAGAAGATTTCTCGTTTTCATCAGAGATTCCCTGAGAAACCAGGTTCAGGATCGTCCTGAGGCCGCTTCTAAGGAGGGAGTAATGTCAGGACTCTGAACATTTTTTACCTTTTGTGCATTACTGCCCTCTTCCAAGATGGCATCTTTGGTCTCATGTGCACTGTGTCTTCCTGCTATAAAACTCCACCCCAGCCTTCAGTCTGTGCTAGAGTATTCTACCTTGCATCCAGCTCCTGACCTCTGATTACTCCCTGGCTATACACCTGCTCCTGTGAACCTGTGTGGTGATCCTGCTACTCTGCTCTGAGTTCCTGCTGCATACACAAGTTTCCAGTAATCCTCCTTCATCTGCTGCTCGTGTTTACTTCATCTGCATTTGCTGGACATGTAAGCTGCTGCTGCTTTGCTATAACCTGAGACTATTAACCAGGCCTCCCTGGTTGAGCTAAGATATGATTTGAACTGCCTAATAAGCATATCTATCTGTGTCTGGACTAAGACAAGGATTTATTCGTGTCAAGTATCCTCAAGAATAACTGTGCTTCATAGACTTTCTGCTTGATTGCATTTTTCTCTGAAGACTGCTAAGCTGCGTTTATTATTTGCACCAAGTGTTGTGGACTTGAGTTTCTCTCTGCACCTGTTTGAATCACCGTGTGATAATATAGACTTTACCACTTATAAAACTGTGTCCTGTAGTTGTCTTGTTCCACGCAAAGAGTCTCCTGAGTTATCCCCTATAATTATTACACTTTTTTATTATTCACTTATTACAAGTTTTTGTAATGTAAAAAAAATGTATGAAGACTCATTGAGAAACAAACTGAAATCATTTTATAGGGAAAATAAAAATAACAAAATTGAAATAATGTGGTTGTGTAAGTGTAAACACCCTCTTATAATTGGGGATTTGGTTGTGCTGAAAAGTAGCCAATCACATTTAAACTTATGTGATATAGTAGTCAGTCTACAGCTGCCATTTGTCATGGAATGTAAAGATCCAACAGGGGGGTTGGTCAGTGGACGGCACAACTCACTCACAACGGGATGGAAGTGGAGAGAGGAAGGCCCTACCTATAGTGAATGAGGGATGGACACCCCCTGGGCTCAAACCTGAGCATGTCCCTGTACTCCCAGAATGCTCTAAGTGGGTCCTTCCAACCACTGCCATCAGGAACCTTGTCCCTCACTGTCACCTAGCACTGCCTTGTCTATTTACTGGCCGGCAAAGGTGCTAGCCTCACCACTGCAGATGATACAACATGGGGGGGGGGCAACAAGCACGAGACGGACAAGGTGAAGACACTACACTTAGATTCCAGTCTCCTCTGCCAAGCTCCACAATGCAGAGGACACAAAACCAGTACCTCAAACAGCTGATATACGCTGACATCAGAAAGCTCCTCACTCATCTACTGGTCTCCAGAGAAACTCTATCACCAACAGTCAGCTGATGCATCAGGTAACCATTTAAAGGATGATGGGATTGGTCACCACCCACATCAGCTGACCTAGCAACTCTGCAATTGCAGTACACAGCCAGCAAGGGAAACTGACATTAACCCCTGCTGGCCTGAAAGAAAAAAAGCTACATTTAAATCATAGTGCAACCAGAGCTGCCACGCATCCAAAAATGAATCGTGACACCATTATTTATAGTGATTCTGATAAGCCCCATGTACAGATTTGCTGTTCAAGTAGGATTTTTCTGACATTTTCTTAGTTGCATTTTACACCAAAGGTCAGCTGACAACACATCTCATTGCTGAAAGTTATCAATTTAGAGAAAGGTACAATAAAAATTCCAAGGCATTAGATATACCATGAAACTCTGTGAAAACGGTCATCAAGAAGTAGCTTAAATTTGGCACAATAGTGACATTTCCTAAAACAGGGAATCCCTGAAAAATTGATAAAAAGATAACTAGTCCAAAGGCTGCCAAGAGGCCTACAGCAACATGAAAGTATCATCAGGAATTTCTGGTAAGTACCGATTGTGTCCTGCATGTGACAGCAATCTAATGTATTCTTAATATGCCTGTCCTGTGGGTAAGTTTGGCAAGACAGAAGCCTTTTTTTTTTTTTTTTTTTTTACAAAGAAGGACATCCAAGCCTGGCTGTGATTTTCCTAAAACCTACATCAAGTCATTATGGTCTGATGAGACCAAGGTTGAACTTTTTTGCCATAGTTTCAAAAGGTACGCTCTGCTCAAGGCTAACACTGTGTGACACCCCAGGGTTCTGGTCATCACAGTGACGTTGCTTTTCTCATGGGGAAAGTGACGTTACGCTTGGAGGCAAGGAAGGATAACTCTCATCAGCTAAACACAAACATGTTCACACTCCAGGCCACAAGGGGGAGCTTTTGATCCTATTCCTAGGTGACTCCTCTATATATATTGTGGTTTGGAGGGAAAGTTAAGGAGTTCCTGTCAGAGAGAGAGAGGGGAAGGAAGCAGAGGGGCCGTGCAGCCATGAGAAAGTTGCAACCAGCTGCAAAGACAAGCTGATTGTGCCTTTGTCAATCATTTTTACAAGCCATCATTAATTCCAGAACTGTAGAGAATAAAATTTTAGCCAGAAAGCTAAAAAATCCCTTTTGTTTCCTTATGAACACTTCTTAAACTAATGTCAGCAAATGGATCCATAATGCATGGTGGTCATATCAAATTCCAGATTGGAATACTACACGTTTGTCATAGATAAAATTTAAATCCATACAGACATCTCCCAAAAGGGGACAGATCACTCTCACATTGAACATATAGGATTAATCGTGGCTGTGAAATAGAGAAACTAATTATAAGTGAGGAAGAGAGAAACTGATTAAAATATGGGGAAGTCAGAGAGAGTTCTGACACTTCCATTTCCATTGAAGTAGGGGCCTCATGTACTGACCAGGTAATTAAAGCAGGGTGCTTTGCTGGGAAGAAGACCCCAAGGCTGAGATTCGTATACTGTATGCAGATGCTGGTAAGTACAGTTTCAAACCAAAGAGCTTCCTCTGATCAAAGCAATGATCGCAGAACAGTCGGAGCCAGTGGTCAGTGATGAATATTGTGACTTACATCCATCCGATATTTATAAGAGATATATTTTTGGCATCTAAAGTCTTTTATTAAGCAAACTTGGAGATGAAAGTGGATATAAAACCCACGATGCCGAAGATCCAATATATGATAGGAAACCAGATGTGGTATGGATGAGGTTTTATTTGTCAATGCGTTTCTTGGTGTTCATACCTCTTCATCTGGACAAACAACTATGATCATTTTTGTCCTGATGAAGAGGTATGATCACCTTGAAACCCGTTGATAAATAACACCTCGTCTGGTTTACTATCTTACATTGGATCCTCTGTAGCACGGGTTTTATATCCACTTTCATCACCAAATTTCCTTACTATCTGATTGGTGGACCTGCAGCAGCCATCTTTGATTCAAAGCTAATAAAGGCATTGTGACTTTCACAACCCCCTCCCCAGGAGAGAAAATTCCATTTTACTATTTCCTTTATAATCTGAATAAGACCCTATTGTGCTTATTGTCATTCCAGTTTTCTCTAAACTGTCTCAGCTCTAGTGCAGTGCTGGGTTGCTTTAGTAAATCAATAAGCACTATTGAAATAATTATTCTAAGAATTTTAAGGCTGGCTCAGGTGGTGCTCACAACCTAAGTATTTAGGAAGTATAGCACCCTGCTACCATGCGTTGTTCCTGGAGTTATTCTCTTTTTCCCTTTGACTTTGCTTCAGACAGGTATCTAATTACATTGTTCAACACAGGTTTTTTTTTTAATGGAGACAAGATTAAGTAAACTCATGTCATTTTTAGATGCTGAATACAAAAATCATTTAAAAGTTCCACCATTACTCCAAAGCAACATGCCCGCTGCCTTGGGGTCATCCTTGATTCCGAGCTTTCATTCACCCCCCACATCCGATCACTGGCTCGCTCTTCTTATCTGCATCTCAAAAACATTTCTAGAATTCGCCCTTTTCTTACTTTCGACTCTGCAAAAACTCTTAAGGTACCTTCACACTAAGCGACTTTACAACGATAGCAATCCGTGACGTTGCAGCGTCCTGGATAGCGATATCGTTGTGTTTGACACGCAGCAGCGATCAGGATCCTGCTGTGAGATCGCTGGACGTTGCTGAAAGTCCAGAACTTTATTTCATCGCTGGATCTCCCGCTGACATCGCTGAATCGGTGTGTGTGACACCGATCCAGCGATGTCTTCACTGGTAACCAGGGTAAACATCGGGTTACTAAGCGCAGGGCCGCGCTTAGTAACCCAATGTTTACCCTGGTTACCATAGTAAAAGTTAAAAAAAAAAACACATACTCACATTCCGGTGCCCGGCGTCCGCTTCCCTGCACTCCTCCTGCATCCTGTGTAAGTGCCGGCCGTAAAGCAGAGCGGTGACGTCACCGCTCTGCTCTGTGGGAGATGCCGGAGATGTTCAGCGCTGACACAGGATGCAGGAGGAGTGCAGGGAAGCGGACGCCGGGCACCGGAATGTGAGTATGTGTTTTTTTTTTACTTTTACAATGGTAACCAGGGTAAACATCGGGTTACTAAGCGCGGCCCTGCACTTAGTAACCCGATGTTTACCCTGGTTACCAGGGGACTTCGGCATCGTTGGTCGCTGGAGAGCCGTCTGTGTGACAGCTCTCCAGCGACCACACAACGACTAAACAGCGACGCTGCAGCGATCGGCATCGTTGTCTGTATCGCTGCAGCGTCGCTTAGTGTGAAGGTACCTTTACTGTTTCACTTATTCATTCCCGTCTGGACTATTGTAACTCTATACTAATCGGCCTCCCTTTTACCAAACTCTCCCCGCTCCAATCTGTCCTGAATGCTGCAGCCAGGATCATATTCCTCACCAACCGTTACACCGATGCCTCTACCTTGTGCCAGTCATTACACTGGCTACCCATCCACTCCAGAATCCAGTACAAAACTACTACCCTCATCCACAAAGCACTCCATGGCTCAGCACAACCCTACATCTCCTCTCTGGTCTCAGTCTACCACCCTTCCCGTGCCCTCCGCTCTGCTAATGACCTCAGGTTAGCATCCTCAATAATCAGAACCTCCAACTCCCGTCTCCAAGACTTTACACGTGCTGCGCCGATTCTTTAGAATGCACTACCCAGGTTAATACAATTAATCCCCAATCCCCACAGTTTTAAACGTGTCCTAAAAACTCATTTGTTCAGATTGGCCTACTGCCTCAATGCATTAACCTAACCATCCCTGTGTGGCCCATTCAAAAAAAAAAATGTCCTCATATGACCTCCAGCGTAGGAACTTTTCCAAGGCTCCAGTTCATGAGGACATCCAGCAGAGGGCGCCTCACCGCGAATGAAGGTAAATACAGGTCATTGACCTACATTACCTTCATTCCTGGGGTTTTACAGGCACGAGCACAGCTGCATTATAGCAGAGCTCCTGCCTGTAAAATATTTTAACCCCTTCAGATGGATTTACATCGTGGGACGTTACAGATCTACGGATGGTATGTATATTATTGGTTTATTATTTTTCCTTTGTTACAGAACGATGGTCTTCAGGTGGATTACCAGTATAATAAAATATTACAACAACCTGTGTCTTTATTTCATTAAAATACTTTGCAATATTGTGTGTGTGTTTTTTTAACCATTTCATACAATTGGATTAATAATGAATAGGTGTCATAATTGACACCTCTCCATTATTAATCTGGCTTAATGTCACCTTGCAATAGCAAGGTGACATTAACCCTTCATTACCCCATATCCCACCGCTACACGGGAGTGGGAAGAGAGTGGCCAAGTGCCAGAATAGGAGAATCTTCCAGATGTGCCTTTTCTGGGGTGGCTGGGGGCAGATGTTTGTAGCCGGGGGGGCCAATAACCATGGACCCTCTCTAGGCTATTAATATCTGCCCTCAGTCACTGGTTTTACCACTCTGGCAGGGAAAATTGCACGGGAGCCCACGCCAATTTTTTCCACGATTTAACCCTTAAATTTAATAGCTACAGCACCGAAATTTTGCACATACACACTACTAACAGTAGTGTGGAATATGCAAAAAAAAGGGGGATATGACATGGTTTACTGTATGTAAACCATGTCTCATATCATGTCGAGTTTAGGCAGGAGAAATGAAAAGCCGGCAATTGAATTACCGGCTATTCACATATATTGCGCTGAAGTAAATATATATATATATATATATATATATGTGTCTCAATGACATATATATATATATATATATATATATATATAAAACGAAACCCGACTTTGGAGCGAAGATCGCCGACGGCCGACCCGATCCCACAGTGAGATCGGGTCGGGTTTCACGAAACCCGACTTTCCCAAAAGTCGGCGACTTTTGAAAATGGCCGATCTGTTTCGATCAACCCTAGTGTCCAGTAAAAGAGTTTATATATGGTTTTGGGAAAGGTCTTTAAAGGGGAAGTTCGTGACGCCACCTGTGGTATTCGGTCAGGGTGACCGACGCTGCTGTGAGGGGTCCGCTGGGGTGATGTTATGGCAGCTAGTTGGTATACCTTCCCACAGGTGAAGTGTATCCCCAGGGCTTCCCAGAAGAGTAGATGGTGATGGTGTGTGATTTTTACTGGAAATGGATAAAAGTCAAAACAAAGTCACCCAAAAGTGATATAAAAACACATGGAGTAAGGTCTCAGCTATGAAACACAAAACAACCCCTTATAGGATTCAAAAACACTCCGCCTGCAGAGGCATTTGCGGATGAAAAGCAGACCAACGTATGAATAGAAGAATAAGAATTGGAAAACGGAACGATCTCACCAGTTCCATGATGTATGAGCAGGAGTAGCAGGATAGCATAGGGGGTGGCAGAAACTAATGTCTCCCTTTTTGAGCACGTAGGCACTTATCTCTTCAAACAAGCAGGTCCCCTGATGATTAGCTTGGAGGAAATGCGTCGGGACTGACTACAGGGAGAGTGCAGGGCATGTTATTACAGGGGTAGCTGTGGACTGCCCTTGTAAGGGCAGGAGTTCTGGGGACAGATTATTGTTAGCCCCATAGGGAATGACAGGGTATTGTCATCTCTTTCCAGCAAACTCCGGAGTATTCCCTGACCAGAAGTTTTCCGGTACTCCTGCTCATACATCATGGAACTGGTGAGATCGTTCCGTTTTCCAATTCTTATTCTTACTAGCGACACCGTATTATAGGTGCCATGTTTTTGCCATTCTGTGATAATTTTTTCACATGCAACCAACTGTATGAAACATTGCTCTGTGATTCATATGTATTTGTCTCTGGCAGTAAGTGTTTAACTCATACGTTGGTCTGCTTTTCATCCGCAAGTGCCTCTGCAGGCGGAGTGTTTTTGAATCCTATAAGGGGTTGTTTTGTGTTTCATAGCTGAGACCTTACCCCATGTGTTTTTATATCACTTTTGGGTGACTTTGTTTTGACTTTTATCCATTTCCAGTAAAAGTTATGTTTTATTTCCACTTGCGCTGTATTTAGTATTACCTATATCTAGTGGGTTCATCTGTTTAGTACATCTGGTATACAGATCTTGCTTTCTTGTGATGGTGTGTGATGTAAGGCGCAGTGAATAACGAGGACACAAGGTTACAGTCTCTTTACCTTTACTGAAGACTTCAGCATCCACAGTCCAGGGTACAGACCACAGGGTAGGCAGAGTCCAGCCGGTCTGAAGGCAAATCCAGAGTCCCATATCCAGGTGGAAATCAGTAGCCTTCCACTAGTGCCTGTGGGTTGTAGTACATCCCTGCTGAGCTTCTCGGTAAGGTCCTCACAACTCTTGTAGATGTTCTAGATGTTATTTCTTCCTCTCTGTCCCCCAGATGGTGTGGATAGGACAAACCTGTATGACTGATGGCCTGAGGCTTGTTTATAGGGACCCTAGAGACACCCCGACTCCACAAGTTGCCACCATGTCTTCTTAGGTATTAAGGTTGGGCAGCCAACTTGGAATTGACTGTTCTACCGGTCTCTGGAGCAAGGCTTGGAGACGGTTGCTCCCTCGGTGTTCCGGCCACCGGCTACGCGCCTCAGAAGGAGGCAGCCTTTACAGGGCAGAACTCCTTCTGGTGCTATCTCCTTGTGCTATGACTTCGTTTCTCTCCCTCTACAACACAATTCTCTTTGTGTCCTTTCTTAGGATGCTGCCGCATGTAGGGCAGGCGCAGCTCCATGTCTTTCTGTCCAGCTAGGCCTCTGACAGGATCCCACCCCTGTCAGGGACCCTCTGTCTGCAGTTCCGATGTTCCTCCTTTCCCCCTGTCTGCCTGACAGGTGTTGCCTGGGCAAAGCCCAGCCAGCTTCTCTCTAACTTTCTATCCAGCCCACCAGTTTTACCCTTCTGTGAGGAGTGCCCTAGTAGATAGGAGCAAGACCAGTTACAGATGCGCTAACTAACTATGAAATACTATTACTCAGACAGGTATACTATCTATTAACTACTAAGTGCAAAACAATAAATTAACATTTTCTTTATTCAAGCATAAAACAGTTATTCTTCTCTAAGTGCAAAGTCTTTTAACTATCTACCTAAGGCTCACTAAATGACTCACTAACCCCTACGGGTTCACTCTATTGAAATGCAGAACAGATATCACCCCCCCCCACCCCACTACGGGTTAACTGTATCTTTCTTTCAATTTATTCAACCTCAATTTTATTTAAAGTACATCATCTAACATTTCCTATACTTAACTACATACTATCAGCTATATATAAACATTATTACTATCTAACTATGCAAGGCAACATCATCACTCTTGGGCAAAGTGCAACAACTAACATTCCCTTTAAGAGAAACCCAAGTCTTTTCGAGGTAGTGCAAAATAATCACACCATCAATATGCAAGTCAGTTTAAAGGTGACGTGATGCAAGATGAGGGACCCGTTACAAACCCCTGAACGTTGGGCTTGGGTGGGCTACAAGACGTGTAATCCTGACCGGGAATTTGGCCGCACCAATGGGTTTTTCTTCAGGTCTGTAAGGCAAAGCAGTTATTTTTACAGCATAATTAACAGCAGTTTCTGTTAAGAGGCAGTCTCTGTAAAAGCCTCCTTTGTAAAACCAGTAGAGAGCACCTTTAAGATGGTGCAAACTATTTACAAGCAGTTTGTGATCATGCACAGTTCATGATTCTGCAGTTCTTTGGTAAAAGTAGAAAACTTGTGCAAAAACATAGGATCCCTTTAAACAGGGGATCCCTTTAAAAGGTAACCCTGGACGGGTTCAAGCAGCAAAAAACGAACAGTTAACTATTTACATTCTTTTCGGTGTTTTCGAGGTTTATTTGAATAATTGCAAGGGCTTTACCTGGCACACAACCCTTCTTGGCCTGAGAAGGGGAGAATCCAGGGCCACACCCGGTGCCAGATAAACCCCATTGGTCTGTCTTTCATGGATTGTCATATCATGCGCAGCGATGGAGGTCTGCGTAGCTTGAGTATGGGCATTTGCTGCAGCAGAGGTAGCGGCTGCTGCAAGATCAGTCACTGGAATGGAGTCAGTAGCGGTGGCACGAGCAGTCGCTGGAGTGGGGTCGGTCATCAGGGCAGGGTTGTTCCTCATACCTGCTTTCGATGTGGTCCCTCCGGTGCCAGTCTGCTCCGTCTCCGCTGGGGTCTGGAACACTGGTTGCCGGGCCTTGTGCTGCGGCGTTGTCATCTCTGTTTGCAGCATCTTGCTTTCCGGGAGGGCCTTGCTTTCTGGCTTCGGAGCGCTGGAACTTCT
Source organism: Ranitomeya variabilis (assembly GCF_051348905.1). Classification (NCBI taxonomy): domain Eukaryota; kingdom Metazoa; phylum Chordata; class Amphibia; order Anura; family Dendrobatidae; genus Ranitomeya; species Ranitomeya variabilis. The sequence continues at coordinate 637,251,961 of NC_135232.1, forward strand.
TTCTTGCTCCGGACCAGATGAGGCTGCCGACAGACGCCTGGTGAGGCTCCCAATGAAGGTCTTCTTCCACCCGGCCTCAGTGCTCAGCTGCGTCCACAGGAGTTGGTCGCTGAGCTCTTCCACACTGGCCTGCAGGAAGTCAGAGCCAACGAGTGATGCCTGGCCGCGGTGTCTCTCCAGGTGGCTGGGGTAGTCCTCTGCTCCGACCCCACGCTCTGGTCCCGGGCGGCTGGCCATGGCATCTCGCACGTGGCTCGCTTCTTCCTCATCCTTTTCCCACTCTCTCCTTCTGGGGCGGTTTCGTTTTTGTTGTATCCGCCCGCCATTGAGGATCAGGAGGTGGATCTCGGCTGCTGACGGACACATCCTCAAGGTACTAAGATATTTAGACTGGGCGGCCATTATTCTTTGCGCTTCTCAGTTCGTTCATACCCACAACTCCACTCCCTTCTTCTTCTCTTGCGCTCCTCGTGGCGCTGTAATGGTGGCTGTTTTGGTGGGAATTTTGGCGGCAAGTGGCAATACACAGTCCTTTCACTAAATCACAGTTCAAATACAGTTCTGGTACAGTTCTTAGGCCCACATGACCCGATTTTCAGGCTTAAGTAGATCCTGTTCGTGACGCCAAGATGGATCGCCCCCACGTAAGGGCAATGGGGTACTCGGTACCAAGCCTTCCGGTTCGGGGATGTCACGGTTGCTGACCCGGTCCGTGGCCCTCAGGGGTGTCCAGTAAAAAAGTTTATATATGGTTTTGGGAAAGGTCTTTAAAGGGGAAGTTCGTGGTATTCGGTCAGGGTGACCGACGCTGCTGTGAGTGGTCTGCTGGGGTGATGTTATGGCAGCTAGTTGGTATACCTTCCCACAGGTGAAGTGCATCCCCAGGGCTTCCCAGAAGTGTAGATGGTGATGGTGGGTGATGTAAGGCGCAGTGAATAACGAGGACACAAGGTTGCAGTCTCTTTACCTTTACTGAAGACTTCAGCATCCACAGTCCAGGGTACAGACCACAGGGTAGGCAGAGTCAAGCCAGTCTGAAGGCAAATCCAGAGTCCCCTATCCAGGTGGAAATCAGTAGCCTTCCACTAGCGCCTGTGTGTTGTAGTACCTCCCTGCTGAGCTTCTCGGTAAGGTCCTCACAACTCTTGTAGATGTTCTAGATGTTATTTCTTCCTCTCTGTCCCCCAGATGGTGTGGATAGGACAAACCCGTATGGCTGATGGCCTGAGGCTTGTTTATAGGGACCCTAGAGACGCCCCGACCCCCACAAGTTGCCACAGTGTCTTCTTAGGTATTAAGGTCGGGCAGCCAATTTGGAATTGACTGTCCTTCCGGTCTCTGGAGCAAGGCTTGGAGATGGTTGCTCCCTCGGTGTTCCGGCCACCGGCTAGGTGCCTCAGAAGGAGGCAGCCTTTACAGGGCAGAACTCCTTCTGGTGTTATCTCCTTGTGCTATGACTTCGTTTCTCACCCTTTACAACACAATTCTCTTTGTGTCCTTTCTTAGGATGCTGCCGCACGTGGGGCAGGCGCAGCTCCGTGTCTTTCTGTCCAGCTAGGCCTCTGACAGGATCCCACCCCTGTCAGGGACCCTCTGTCTGCAGTTCCGATGTTCCTCCTTTCCCCCTGTCTGCCTGACAGGTGTTGCCTGGGCAAAGCCCAGCCAGCTTCTCTCTAACTTTCTATCCAGCCCACCAGTTTTACCCTTCTGTGAGGAGTGCCCTAGTAGATAGGAGCAAGGCTCCCCCTGGTGGTCTGGAGTGTGAAGTGTGGTGTATGGTTTGTGATACCTGGTAGGATGATCTCCTTTATTGCCATCAGACGTAATATCACTCCCCCTGGTGGAAGAATGACATCACTGCAACGACCAGGACTCTGGGGCGCTGCACTAACCACTGAACCACCATGCTTGATCCCATTTCAGTTTTTACTCTTGAAAACATGTCTGCGTTTTGTGGTTTTGGAGATGTCTTGGTTATGCCAACATAACCCGCCTATTGACTGGCACCGGGGAGGTATTGTACACGTAGCCCTGGGTGTCAGAATAAATGTATGTATTTGTCTGTCACCATGTCAAAAGCCTTACCTTGTGGTTTACCTGAAATATTTAAACATTTTGCAGACGTCTTTTCTGTGATTGAATCTGAAAGTTACCCCCAAACAGAGATTATGATTTTCCTATTGACCTGGTACCAAACTCCCATCTCCTCAAGGTAAAGCATATAGTACACTGCTCAAAAAAATAAAGGGAACACTAAAATCTCACATCCTAGATATCACTGAATGAAATATTCAAGTTGTAAATATTTATTCATTACATAGTGGAATGTGTTGAGAACAATAAAACCTAAAAATGATCAACCTAAATCAAAAACTAATATCCCACGGGGGTCTGGAGTTGGAATGATGCTTAAAATCAAAGTGGAAAATGAAGTTACAGGCTGAGCCAACTTCAGTGGAAATGTCTCAAGACAAGGAAATGATCTTTACCCAGACCTGGACTAAAGCATCCGCCAACTCCTGGACAGTCTGTGGTGCAACGTGACGTTGGTGGATGGTACAAGACATGATGTCCCAGATGTGTTCAATCGGATTCAGGTCTGGGGAACAGGCGGGCCAGTCCATAGCTTCAATGCCTTCATCTTGCAGGAACTGCTGACAGACTGCAGCCACATGAGGTCTGTCATTGTCCTGCATTAGGAGGAACCCAGGCCAACCGCACCAGCATATGGTCTCACAAGGGGTCTGAGGATCTCATCTCGGTACCTAATGGCAGTCAGGCTACCTCTGGAGAGCACATGGAGGGCTGTGCGGCCCTCCAAAGAAATGCCACCCCACACCATTACTGACCCACTGCCAATCCAGTCATGCTGAAGGATGTTGCAGGCAGCTCGCTCTCCACGGCATTTCCAGACTCTGTCACGTCTGTCACATGAGCTCAGTGTGAACCTGCTTTCAGCTGTGAAGAGCACAGGGCGCCAGTGGCAAATCTGCCAATCCTGGTGTTCTGTAGCAAATGCCAAGTGTCCTGCATGGTGTTGGGCTGTGAGCACCACCCCATCTGTAGACGTTGGGCACTCAGACCATCCTCATGGAGTCGGTTTCTAACCGTTTGTGCACATGCACATTTGTGGCCTGCTGGAGGTCATTTTGCAGGGCTCTGTAGTGCTCCTCCTGTTTCTCCTTGCACAAAGGCGGAGGTAGCGGTCCTGCTGCTGGGTTGTTGCCCTCCTATGGCCCCCCCACGTCTCCTGGTGTACTGGCCTGTCTCCTGGTAGCGCCTCCAGCCTCTGGACACTACACTGACAGACACAGGAAACATTCTTGCCACAGCTCGCATTGATGTGCCATCCTGGATGAGCTGCACTTCCTGAGCCACTTGTGTGGGTTGTAGAGTCCGTCTCATGCTACCACGAGTGTGAAAGCACAACAAACATTCAAAATTGACAAAAACATCAGTCAGAAAGCATTGGTACTGAGATGTGGTCTGTGGTCCCCACCTGCAGAACCACTCCTTTAGTGAGGGTGTCTTGATAATTGGCAATAATTTCCATCTGTTGTCTATTCCATTTGCACAACAGCATGTGAAATTGATTGTCAAACAGTGTTGCTTCCTAAGTGGACAGTTTGATTTCACAGAAGTGTGATTTACTTGGAGTTATATTCTGTTGTTTAAGTGTTCCCTTTATTTTTTAGAGCAGTGTATTTCAGGTCCTGAATCTCATGAGGCCATGATAGATTGTACAGCAGACAGTTTGCAAAAAGGGTTCATCAGACCATTCACGTCACCAGTAGGAGCTGGTTTATTTTTTGTTGGTAAATTAATAATATCCTCTGCCACTCATCCCTGATCTATATAACCAGCTGTTGGCAGCCTGTTGGCTCACTAAACTGGATCTCAAGGGTGCATAATGCTTGATCCATATTAGTGAAGGAGATTAGTGGAAGCCAGCATTTAACTCTAATGATGGTCACTATGAGTAATAATAATAATAATTTTTATTTATATAGCGCCAACATATTCTGCAGCGCTTTACATTATAGAGGGGATTTGTACAGACAATAGATATTACAGCATAACAATAAACACAGATCAAAATAGATACCAGGAGGAATGAGGGCCCTGCTCGCAAGCTTACAATCTATGAGGAAAAGGGGAGACACGAGAGGTGGATGGTAACAATTGCTTTAGTTATTTGGACCAGCCATAGTGTAAGGCTCAGGTGTTCATGTAAAGCTGCATGAACCGGTTATCAGCCTAAGTATGTAACAGTACAGACACAGAGGGCTAATTAGATGCATAAAGTGTATGAGAACATAATGCGAGGAACCTGATCATGGTTTAAGTTTTTTTGAATGGGTCACACAGGGATAGTTAGGTTAATGCGTTGAGGTGGTAGGCCAGTCTGAACAAATGCGTTTTTAGGGCACGCTTAAAACTGTGGGGATTGGGGTTTAATCGTATTAACCTAGGTAGTACATTCCAAAGAGTCAGCGCAGCACGTGTAAAGTCTTGGAGACGGGAGTGGGAGATTCTCGTGATGCCTTATGGGCTGAGCAATGTGACCTGCTTTTGTTTGTTAATGACATATTCAGAGATATAAGATGTCAATATTCTATATGGTATCTTGATTTATTCACCTTTGAGGTTTGGGGGATTGAGACATGCTTTAAAGCAGTTTTCTCAACTCCAGTCCTCAAGACCCACCAACAGGTTAAATTTTCAAGATGTAATTTCATCACCTGCTCAAGCATGAATTCCATCACCTATGCAATGTTAAAGAAACCCTGAAAACATGACCTGTTGGTGGGTCTTGAGGACTGGAGTTGGGGAACACTGCGTTAAAGTATATTGTAAATTATTGAAAAACATGCATAAACAGCACTGTTTGAGCCATTTTCCTTCCTTGGGGTATTTTTTTTTATCATAACATGAACTGGGTAAGTCATGTTGTTTGCAGTTTTTCCAATAGGTTTATTTGTAGGAATTAATGAAATATAAAAAATAACTACCAAAAGCACAGTTGTGCTCAAAAGTTTCCATACCCCAGCAGAATTTTTCATCCAAGTACATCCCATGCGCAGCTTCTGGGCTGATGATTGTGAGTCGCCCACCAGGACCGTGGGGTACTCGGTCCTGGTCGCACTTAAAGTGGATGTCATGGTAGCTGCGACCCAGTCCGTGGCCCTTGGTGCCCAAATAAAGGGAAAGGTATTTTAAGGGGATTTGAAATAAAGTTTATGTTCGTGATGCCACCTGTGGTATTCGGTCAGTGGAGACAGACACTGCTTACAGGGGTCCTCTGGGGTGATTTTATGGCAGCTAGATGGTATAACTTCTCACAGGTGAAGTAGGTGCCCAGGGCTTCTGGTGTATAGATGAGGATGGTGAGTGATGCAGTAAAGAACAGAGGAAACAGGTTTGGAGTTTCTTTACCTGGTTTACTGAAGGCTTCAGGCAACCACAGTCCAGGGCACCAGGTCACAGGTACAGGCAGGGTCTAGCTGGCTTGGAAGCAAATTCAGCGTTCCCTTTACCAGGTGGAGTTAGAAGCCTTCCTATTAGAGCAGTGATGTTGTAGTTTCTTACTGCCTTTGGCTTCTGGCAAGGTCCTCACTATTCTCTCTGTCCTCCATGAAGGTTAGGACACAAACCCGTATGACAGGTGGCTAGAGCCTTTTTATAGAGTCTCTATCATGACCCGGGCTCTATGTGCCACTGTGCCTCCTGGGTATTAGGGCAGACAGGTGATGTGTAATCCAGTTGTCCTGCCAGTTTCTGCTGTGCCTCCTAGAGTCCGACATAACCTCGGTCTTCCGGTTACCGGAATCTGCACTCGGCCAGGGAGGTTGTCCAAATGCTGCTATGCTCCCCTGGTGTCTCTCCCCTGTGCTTCGTTCCCCTGCACACTCACTAAACACTGTTCTTCTTTCTGTATTTCACTATCTAGGAGCTGCAACACCTCTGGCTACACAGCCCCTTCAGTCCTTCCAACACTCACTGTCTGACTGCTCTCTTCTCTGTCCTCCTGACAGACTACTCACTTCCCCTCCAGCAGAATATATATCTAGGGAAGTTCCCCTGAATGCCGGGTTCAGAACTCCCCCTTCTGGCCTGGAGTGCGAACATGTTGTGTGCTTTGTGTTTACCTGGTGAAAGAGATCTTCCTTCGCTTCCAAGTGGGACATCACTCTCCCTGTGAGGAAAGCAATGCCACTGTAACAACCAGGACTCTGGGGTGTTACACTTGCAAATGCCACAAAGTATCTGACCCACAATATGCAAAACAGCACATAGACCAGTTTCAAAACTTCTGGAGCATGGCAATTTGGAGTGATGAGACCAAATTTAACTTTTTGGCCACAACCATAAACATTACATTTGTAGAGAGGTTAACAAGGCCTATGATGAAAGCAACACCATTCCTACTGTAAAGCACGGAGATGGATCGCTGATGTTTTTGGGATGTGTTAGCTACAAAGGCACAGGAAACTTGGTAAATATTGAAGGAAAGATGAATGCAGCACGTTATTGGCAAATACTGAAGGCAAATTTGCTATCATCAGCCCAGAAGCTGCGCATATGACGTACTTGGACGTTCCAACATGACAACAAAACAAAGCACAAGGACAAGTCAACCTGTCAATGGCTACAGCAGAACAAAGTGAAGTTTCTGGAGTGGCCATCTCAGTCTCCTGACCTCAATATCATTGAGCCACTTTGGGGACATTTCAAGCGTGCAGTTCATGCTAGACAGCCCAGGAATTTACAGGAACTGAAGGCTTTTTGCCAAGAAGAGTGGGCAGCTTTACCATCTGAGAAAATAGAGAACCTCATCCACAACTACCACAAAAGACTTCAAGTTGTCATGGATGTTAGAGGAGGCAATACACGTAATAAGAAATGGGGTATGTAAACTTTTGATCAGGGTCATTTGGATTTTTTAAGTTGTCATTATGATTTAAAAAGAGAAAACACAGTCGTTTGACAATAAATGGCTTCACCCAACCACTAACCATGAGTGGAGAAAACGTTTTGGTGTTATCATTCATATTCTCTGAAAAAAGGCCAAGAAAGTAAAAATTCTGCAGGGGTATGTAAACTTTTGAGCACATCTGTAGTTAAAACCACTTTGGAAAGACACCTAAAATTCTTAAGTATGGAAGCAGGTTCCCAGGGGACAAGGCTTGTATAACGTTGGATGCAAATAGTAGGAGGTTTGCTGTGCATGTGAAGCTAGGGTCACACAACCATTTTCTCTCCCTTCCAGAAAAATGGTCTAATTATGCTAATCAGGGGTCATGCGGACCTTTTAAATTGGATAAGGCTATGTGCACACGTTGCGGATTTTGCTGCGGATCTGCAGCGGATCTGCAGCTGCAGGTCCGCAGCAGCTTTCCATGCGTTTACAGTACAATGTAAACCTATGTAAACCGCAATCTGCAGTGCCCATGCTGCGGAAAAAAAGCGCGGAAACGCTGTGGGTTACATTCCGCAGCATGTCAATTCTTTGTGCGGATTCTGCTACGGTTTACACCTGCTCCACAATAGGAATCCGCCGGTGTAAATCCGCAGGTGGAATTCACACAAAACCCACATAAAAACCGTGGTAAATCCATGGTAAATCCACAGGTAAAATGCAGTGCCTTTTACCTGAGGATTTCTAAAATCCGCTGCAGAAAAATCCGCAGAGCTCCATTATACGTGTGCACATACCCTAAGTGTTATCCATGGTTTTGACAGATAGCATACCCATGTTATTCTATAACGCTGTGCATATGTCTTTTTTCCCTCGGTCTGAGGAAAAATATTGCAGCATGAAAGATTTGCCTCCGACAATTTCATAATAAACACCTATAAGTAGCAAAATTAATTAAGCCAAGCAGTAGTAATTATACACACCAAAAGAAAATGCTAAACGGCACTAATAATTATAATATCAACTTTATTAAGGAACAGGTAAAACCAAATACATAAAAAATGAGACACCACAGAGAACAGACACAGCTGGCAGGGATGGCTGGAAACTAAGTGGCTAACATAGAACAACCACCTCCCAATATGATATTAAGGCAGATAGTAATAGCATTCAACCAGTACCAGAGTATAGCTACCGATATGGTGACTGACAAAAAAGTGCAAAAGTGCGAATCATATAATAGTAACAATTAATAAATATTCACAAATGTGATGTAGTACCAAGTGGTATACTATATACTATAAAAGTATGTAAAAGGCATCAGTCAACATATCGGAAAGCATAACATACATCCATTAGTAAATACCAGGAGGAACATATTTACCTAGTAGGTGCCACCAGCCTGGGACCCGACCACACCCGACGCATGTTTCGCTAAGGAAAGCTTCGTCCAGGGGTGGTGGGTAGCTGAGAAAGAGGCTTATTTATATCAGTCATTGGCCAATGACAGGAAGGCAAAATGCCTCCCCTTAAAAAACACACAAAAATTTAATGATCATGACATAATAACCGTCACATATTATAAATTAACGGCGGACACAAATATCATATTGAAAAAACATTATATAAACCCATATAAACTGTTTTCAGCGACCACTAACAGAATCACTTCCTGAATGTCTAGGTTAAACTTCCGGGTCACAATCAAAGAAGGGTAACCATAGTAATAAGATGCATTCTCATTGATAAAAAGAGTCCAAATGAGTAAGTATATTAGTCCAGCCTGTAGCCGTGGTGCTAGAGACAAAGCAGGTAAACAGCAGAAGGAAGTCCCGGGAAAACTGCAGGTTCAAGAACGTCCAAGCCATATATGACACAACATGCAAAATAAAAAATACCGTGAACACCAAAAGTGCTAGAGGAACGAAAGAAATATATGTTATTATATATTATTATAATGATGTGTAAAAAAAAAAAAAAAAAAAGTGGGGAATTATAATATTTTGATATCAACATAAGAAGAGTAGAAAATGTATATAAGGAACACATAACGTGCATAAGTGTGTAGGTGTAAACACACGTGAATAAATTAATAAATATGGCATGGAGTATCCGGCCAGATTTAATTCCAACCATGGCAGTTATCCTATAGTAGGAAAAGGTGAATGGGGACAATGGCTAAGAATAAGCTTCTGAAAAAACAAAAAAATAAATTATTAATTAATTAAGACACACAAAAAACAATAACAAGCTACCCACGAGACAGAAGACTGACAAATAATAAAATATATATATAAAGGGAATATATATATATATATATATATATATATATTTATATATATATATATATATATATATATATAAAATAATAAAAACATGAATAAAAGCAAATATAACTACAACCTCTACTTGCAAAATGGTGGTAATAGAACACAAAATGACAGAATAAAGACCAAATTATAAAAGGAGGCAAATCAATAGTGTCAGGGGTCCAAAACTGTTTTATGTTGGAAGAAATGGGACGAAACTATTATGATCATTTAGGCCATATGGGGCAATGGTGTTTAACTTAAAAATCCACTGCGACTCCCTTTGCGCCAAAATCCTCTTCCAATTTCCACCCCGTGTGCCAGGAAATACCCTGTCAATTCCTCTCACTTGCAATTTCGATGAGTCACAACCATGAAACTTATGAAAATGGCGTGGAATAGTTTTCAAAATAGTGACATCTTCAACCTCACTGGCAGCCTCAATATCCAAAATATGTTCTCGAACCCGCCGACGTAATTCTCTAGATGTCATGCCGATATAAATAAGATTACATGGGCATGTCCCATAATAAACAACGCCCTTGGTAGTGCAATTAATGCAATGAGTAATGACATACTTTTTAGTATTAGAAGAGTCAAGAGTCAATAAAATCCTTAGTTGTCATGATGTTTTTACAAGCAACGCATTTACCACACGTAGAACAGCCCCAACTTGGGCCTTTGGACTTGAAAACGTACTTGTCTTTGGCTCTTTTATTATGGCTATGAACTAGTTTGTCACGGAGATTGTTTGCCCTTCTAAATGTCACGGATGGAACAGTATCAGTAATCTTGGCAATAGTATTGTCCAATCGTAGAACATTCCAATGTTTGGCCAAAATAGCATATACCTCATCACTTCTAGAGTGAAAGTCCAATATGCATCTTACCTTCAAATCAAGCCTTGGCCTGTCAGAGTGTCTCTTCAGTAATTCGGTTCTATTACTCCTAAGTGCCCGTAGGTGGGCCTCACGAATGTACCGATGTTTATACCCACGATCCAAGAACCGTTGGTGTAGATCAACAGCTTGTTTGGCAAAATTTGATTCGTTAGAGCAAATTCTTCTAGCTCTTAGAAACTGTCCAGTTGGAATATTACGTATAAGATGTCTGGGATGCTGAGATGATGCATGAAGAAGAGTGTTTGTGGAGGTGGACTTCCTAAATAGGTCTGTCTGTAGATATCCCTCATGATCCACCTGGATGAGAATATCCAAAAAGTCAATCTGAGTCTGACTTGATTTGTGCGTCAATCTAACATTAATGTTATTTTGATTTAACTCAACAAGAAAACCTTCCAGTTCCAATTTGGATCCATGCCAGATCATCAGTACATCATCTATGTACCGGCCCCAAAAAATGGCCTTTTCGCATAAAGACACTGGATCAGTTTGGAAGATAGCCCTCTCCCACAGCCCCAGGAAGAGATTAGCATACGAGGGCGCACAAGACGCCCCCATAGCTGTCCCCTGGAGCTGTAGGTAGAGGGCATCACCAAACATAAAAAAGTTATGGGTAAGTATAAATCGTAGTGCCTTAAGAATAAATTGGCATAGATCAACATCCAAACTGCTCATATCCAGGAAGAATTTGACAGCGTCCAGACCATCCTCATGGCGGATCGACGTATACAAGGACTCAACGTCACAAGTCACCAGGTACATGTCAGATTCAAGTTGAATCCCATCCAATCTTCTCAACACATCAGAAGTGTCTCGGAGATGTGATGGCAGTGTATCTACCAAAGATCTCAAATGATGGTCAATCCATTTACATAAGGGATCACAAATATTATTCATCCCCGAGACAATAGGCCTACCTGGTGGTGACGTTGAGTCCTTGTGGATCTTTGGAAGAAGATAAATGGTTGAGATGGTGGGTTCATCAATCCAAAGTCCTTTCATTTGTTCATTTGTCAATACACCATTATCGACCGCTCCTGACAGTAAAGTCTGTAATTCACTTCTAAAATTAGAAAGAGGGTTGAATGTTAATTTCCGATAACACTCCATCTTCAACTGTCTGTACATCTCTTTTTCGTACATATAAGTAGGCCAGATAACAATATTGCCCCCCTTATCCGAGGGTTTTACAATGACATCCTTCATTTGTTCCAATTGTTTTAAAGCAACTCTCTCCCTGTGATTTAAATTGTCATATTTGATGGTTTCGGGGATTGATTGAATCTCCCTAGTTACTAATCTGACAAAAAGATCAACCTCCGGGTGGGCAGCAATTAATGGAAATTTCTTGGATTTAGGTAATAGACGTGGTGGAAACTTACTTACCATGGTTCCCTCAGACTCAACCGCTAACTCCTCCAAGTCCCTTAGGGCTTCTTTTTCAGCTGCTGATGGAAACATTTCATCAATAGTGTGGTCAAAAAACATCTTTTTATAAATCAATTTTCGAGCAAAAAGCTGTAGATCTTTGACTGTAGAAAAACAATTAAACCTAGATGATGGTGAGAAAGACAAGCCCTTATTGAGTACAGCAAGTTGGTCAGAGGTAAATGTGATGTTAGATAAATTAATTACCTTGGGGTTAGTATCCATCTGGTTATTGAGGAAATTAGACCTATCAGGTCGTTTTTTCCTATCATACCGACGGTATGGCTCAAATCTTCTTTTTCCATATCTCAATGGATATCTCTCATTATCCGACAAGGAGCTGTGGGAGGTACCAGCAGTGGAACTAGCTGTAAGTTCAGATGTTGTTTTATCAATGTTCATACTCCTATTGTGCTGCCACCGAAACATTTTATTGTTCTCTTTATCGCTTAGATCCCTTTGAAATTTTTTAGTCTTTGTCTCAGAAATTTGGGTTTCCCACTCAACAAAACATTTATCCATTTCCATCTTGTATTCATTGATTTCGACAATAGAACACTGTTGTAATTTATTTTGTATCTCGTCTATTTCAACATTCAAATTTTCCAGACTTTTACTATTCATCTCAACAAGGAGTTGCATAAATGTAACCGAGCACAAATTACATGCTGCTTCCCACCTCACTCGAAGACTTTCATCTTCTACAGGAAAAGACGGAAATATTTGTACTCGGAGACCCCTGAGTACCAACCCCTTAGTAATATAATTCTCCAAGAAGGTCCTATTCCACCATATGCGAGTTCGGCGATTAAGCAAATTTTTTAAAACCTTTTTAAAAGCAATCTTCTGTGCTGTCTCCTGCACCTGTGGAGCCCCATTAGAAAAAACATTCTGAGCTCGTACAACCCAGGAGGCCTCTCTACTCCTGTAATCCATCATGGAAACTGCATAGAAATCGCAGAAAGCAGATTAGAATAAACACCTATAAGTAGCAAAATTAATTAAGTCAATCAGTAGTAATTATACACACCAAAAGAAAATGCTAAACGGCACTAATAATTATAATATCAACTTTATTAAGGAACAGGTAAAACCAAATACATAAAAAATGAGACACCACAGAGAACAGACACAGCTGGCAGGGATGGCTGGAAACTAAGTGGCTGACATAGAACAACCACCTCCCAATATGATATTAAGGCAGATAGTAATAGCATTCAACCAGTAACAGAGTATAGCTACCGATATGGTGACTGACAAAAAAGTGCAAAAGTGTGAATCATACAATAGTAACAATTAATAAATATTCACAAATGTGATGTAGTACCAAGTGGTATACTATATACTATAAAAGTATGTAAAAGGCATCAGTCAACATATCAGAAAGCATAACATACATCCATTAGTAAATACCAGGAGGAACATATTTACCTAGTAGGTGCCACCAGCCAGGGACCCGACCACACCCGACGCACGTTTCGCTAAGGAAAGCTTCGTCCAGGGGTGGTGGGTAGCTGAGAAAGAGGCTTATTTATATCAGTCATTGGCCAATGACAGGAAGGCAAAATGCCTCCCCTTAAAAAACACACAAAAATGTAATGATCATGACATAATAACCGTCACATATTATAAATTAACGGCGGACACAAATATCATATTGAAAAAACATTATATAAACCCATATAAACTGTTTTCATATCACACCCATTCAAGTCTACGGGTCTGTGAAAAAAATAGGACCGCACTTGGATACCATCTGAGTGCTGTCCAATTTTCAAGGAACTGATAGAATGGAGTAGGTATAGAAAGTTTTTTCTTTTCTCTCCACCTGCAGAAAAATTTGATCAAACTCTAATCAAACTCTGATCAGCATAATCAGACTGTTTTTCTCAGATAAAGGAAAAACGGTCCTGATCCTAAGACTCTGGTCTGAGTTTGATTAGAGTTTGATCAGAGTGGGATCCGATTTTATCAGAGGTGGATAGAAAAAAAGCTTCTCTACCATCTCTATTATATCAGTCTGTGACATTTGGACTACGCTCTGATGTCATTCAAGTGCGGTCCGATTTTTTTCATGGACCACTGTGGTTAGCACTCTGGATTTAAACGGTTGTGTGTATGAGTCCTGAGAGTGAAAGCACTGCAGGGTTAAGTGTGGCATGAAACTTCAAAGGGGTGCAGAACGAGCAGAAAAGTGGCAAAAGGCTGCAGTAGTGGAGCAGAACCTAATCACAGAGCTTCCAAGAAGGTTGATTTTATATTAGCAGTCTCGGTATTAGAGACTGTGGAATAAAAACAGCTGGTGGGGAAGATTGAAAGGTAGCCAGACACATTTGTCAGCAAGGATATTGGTTGAGCAACATGAGGCACATGTTATATCGATGGTAGGAATAAGTAAAGGTAGTGGAGACTCTGCAGTACCTGTTTTTTAAGAGAAAATGTGCTGTTTTACTTTACTTAGGAAGGATTGTTCTGTTCCAATTTACTTAAGAGAACTAATCTGAGATCAATTGGGGCATGGGGAAAAATCTTTGGTATTACTGCGTTTACATATTGTGTACATTGCTAGATGTATATAATCAATTATTTCGCCGCAAACACTCCGATCTACTGCTGATGAGAAAATTGCTTCAGTAAACGAAGAGAAAGTTCTAACAACGGTGTCTGTCTTAAATGATCCTTCCACAATAAACTTATTGCAGCCAGCCAGGAATTTCCCCTGAAGCTACTGCAAACACTCAGAGAAAATTACAGGCCAGAGAAAGCCACCCCTCCCCCCCTGCGGCGCAGGCAAAGGCCAGCATGACAGGGGATTGGAGGGGGAGGGGATAGTTTTATTAGGGTGGACTATGCAAAAGGCATTTTATAGGGCGAGTATGGGAGGGGCTTAAGCAGTTCCCGCTCCAGAGGCATTGTAAGCATCTCCCTGCGCTTACCATGGGATCTGTTACGCAGGTGCTGGAGAGGCTGCTGGTGTCTGCAGAGAATCAACTGCCTAATTGGCTGGAGGCCCAGGTGTCAGGGATCATATGAGGAGGTGTAGCGCCCCCCCCACTGCCGCAGGGCCGAGGGGTACCCGGTACCGGGCCTCTGAGACTCTGCTCTGGCGGTTGTCACGGTGGCTAGGCCCGGTCCGTGGCCCTGCCGTGGGGCGCCCAATAATAGGTGGAGGGAATAGTGATGATGTTATGGTGCGGTGCAGTGCCGGTCGCAGTAAATCACAAGGACACAGGGGTGCAGTCTCTTTACCTCTTTACTGAAGATCTCAAGTCCCCAATCCGGAATATGGTTAACCAGGCTGCGCAAGTCCGGCCGGTCCAATGGCACCTCCAGGATTCCCTTTGTAGGTGGAAATCAGTATCTACCTGCTAGCGCTGGTGTGTTGTGGTCCTCCCCTGCTGAGCTTACGGGATAGTACCCCACAACTGTTGTGTCTGTTTCTCGTGTTCCCTCACAACTCGTTCGGATGATGTTCTTCTCCTCCGTCCCTCCCTGATGTTCTGGTTAGGATGGCACCCGTATGACGAGTAGGCTCGGAGCTCTTCCGGGACTCTAGAGTCGCCCCTCTCCTAGTGTGCCCCCCATGTCTTCATAGGTGATGTATGTGAGACGGCCTGCCTGTGACTGACTGTCCTGCCGTTGGTTTGAAGTATGGCTTGGAACTCTATACTTCCTCGGCGTTCCGGCCACCGGTAAATTGCGCCTCAGTAGGATGTTGCCTCGATCTTACAGCACGACTCCTACTGGAATTTCTCCTCTTGCTTTGATCTCGTTTCTCACTCAGCACAATAAATCTCACTTCTTATCCTTTCTTAGGGCACCGCCGCTATACTGAGCAGGCACGGTCCCGTAACATTCTTTCCAATTGCCAGGCCTCTGTCAGGATCCCACCCCTGACAGGGACCCTACCGAATCTTCCCCCACAACACCCTCTGCCACAAGGTGTTGCCTGGTTCCAACCCAGTCAGCTTTCTCCCTAACTTCCTGCCTAACCCCCAGTTTTACCAGACTGTGAGGAGTGGCCTAATGAATAGCACCCTTAGCTCCCCCTGGAGGCCAGACTGTGAAATGTATTGGTGTATGTGATACCTGGTCAGATGAATCCCTTCAGTGCCATCAGACGTACCATAGCCCCCCATAGTGGCGGAGCAACAGTACTGCAACGACCAGGACTCTGGGGCGCTGCACTCCCCCCCGGTTAAATCCAGTACTCCTGGACTGGGAAGAAAACAACAATACAGGTTAGCAAAAAGACATACAATTTTGGAAATGCAAGTACAAGTAAACTTTTTAACAGAGCTTCCCTTTATGGGAGGTGAGGACACTTGAACGTTACAAACAAGGTTAAATACTTTAAATAACAGACTATAAATAACTTCTCGTACCCAACCGGGTATTCTACTAAGTGCAACATTTTTGAACAATAATTTAACTTTGCCTTTAAGGACGTACTCGCTAAATCCACTAAAGACCTTCTTATAATCACATTACAAGGCTACTTAACATTTTTGCATTCTCCTTCTTTACATCTGCAGGACCGCCTGTCCTAACTGCTCCAGGCCTGCTGCCTCTCCTTTCTGTTACAGGACCGCCCCTTTCTGCCCGGGCCTACTGTCCTTCCACTACTATACACAGTATAGAACATATCATTTTTCTTTCAGTTTAAGAGCACTGAGCCATCTCTATATGGCTCCTAGGAGGACTCACCACTAACCCCTACGGGTCTGCTGCATCTTTCCAATAATTACTTTACTTCACAAAACATTATTAAAGATTTCTTTCTTTTTAGAGCATCATCATTCTCTAAGTACCATCAGTGAACATCCCCTTTAAGAGGGGGCCAAGTCTCTATGAGGTAGTGCAACTTCTCAAGCTGCAAGTCTGTTTGCGATAAGGACTCCAGTGATGTTTTCAAAAAACAGTATCTTCGCAAAGTGTCCTTTCTTCATATAAAACCAGTAGAGAGCACCTTTAAGAAGGTGCAAACTATTTACAAGAAGTTTGTATCATGCATTGTTCATGATTCAGCAGTTCTGGATAACTGTGCAAAAAAATAGAAAACAAACAAAAGGCAAAAGGGATCCCGGGTCAACAAAGGGATCCCTTTAAGAGTTAACCCAGGACGGGTTTTAGCAGCAAAACAGTGAAAACAATTAACTATGTACATTTTCAGCAGATTAGAGCATGTACTTGAACCACTCAGGAGGCAGCACCGGCGGAGGCAATCCCTTTGGATATTGCGCACCGCCTGGTACTGCGTAAGGGGGAGTGTTGTCCCACTTGGGGGTCTGTGTACCCACTGTCTTCTGTTCTGGGGTAGCAGGGACACCGGTCACCCGAGGAGACGCCCCCTGGGCCACGATGGTGGTGGAGGTGGCGATGCTGCAGGTCGCAGTCTTGACAATCGCGCATGTTGGAGTGACCATGGTGGTCTTGGTGGTGATCATAGGCTGACCACAAGGGGGCACCTTGGCTACAGGGGTCGGCTTCTCTGGCACCTTAATCGAGGGTGTCACAGGGTTCTGCCTCTTGTGGACATTCAGGGCAAACCACCCTTTCTCCCCAAAGTGCCTGGTGTAACTCACTTCGTCTCCAGGGTAAATATCCCGGTCTGGGTGGCCCTCTCGGAGATGCGACTCAACATCCCTTCGGTTTACAAACACCTCCGCGTACAGGCCCGGCTCTTTAATGAAGCCTCAGCCTCCACGGAGCTTGAAAGTGGTGATGATGCCCTGCCTGCGCGGGGCCTGGTGAGCGGTGGGGTCCTTGCGGGCCCGGTCCTTGACCGCCAAGTCTTTCTGATGGTGGGCCTCTAGCCCGGCCTGGTACACCTTTTCCTCCTCCTTCCACTGCTGCGCCAGCTGGGTCTGGTATTCCTCCCAGCTCAGGGCCTGCACCATCTCACCCTCCTGGGTCGCCACCCCGGGGAACCCCATCAGGTTGGTCCCGGGGTTCACCCAGTGGCACACCGTGCGCTCCGCATGGACTACACCCGGCTGTGTGACTGGCGAGATCGGGGATTTTAGGAAGTGTTCCATGCCCATGGCCCGATCCCAGGGAAGGAGGCGCTGGAGCCGATAGGTCCCCGGGGGAGGTGGCGCTGCAACTGGGCCTATCAACAGACCCTCAGGCTGCGGGACAGGGTCGGCGGACTCACCGATTGGTGCGTGCCCCTCCTCCGTGGCGGGTTCCGCTGGCGGTGTCGGCGAGGACCTCAGCAGCAGCTCCGGTAGCAGGACAGTATCCGATGCCAGGGGGCTTTCTTCCGGCGCGGCCTGGTGCGGCGCCTGGGGTTTCACATTCAGTTGGAGAAGCTGGTGGATCAAGTCCTCCATCTCAGCCTGCGAGAGATCAGCGCTGTCCGTGAAGAATTGGCTGCAGTGCTCATCCGGGTAGTCGGGGAAGACTTCTGTTTCAACCCCGCATTCGGGTCCTGAGCTGCTGGTCATGGCGTCCTCCACGTGGGTCGCTTCCTGGTCTTTTTCCTGCTCTCTCCTTCGTGGGCGGTTTCGTTTTCTCTGCCTCCGCCCACCATTAAGAATCAGGAGGCGGATCTCAGCTGCTGACGGACACGTCCTCAAGGTACAAAAATACTTAGACTGGGCGGCCATTGTCTTTCGCGCTCTCCAGCTTGTCTACGCCCACTCCACGCCCCTCTTCTTCTCCCACGCTCTCCTCAGCGCTGTAATGGCGGCGGTTTTGGCGGCAAATGGCAATAACACAGTCTTTGCAATAAAGTACAGTCCAAGCACAATAAATCACAGTTCCAAGGCACACATGACCTGATTCTTCAGGCTTAAGTAGATCCTGTTCGTGACGCCAAATTTGTAGTGCCCCCCACTGCCGCAGGGCCGAGGGGTACCCGGTACCGGGCCTCTGAGTCTCTGCTCTGGCGGTTGTCACGGTGGCTAGGCCCGGTCCGTGGCCCTGCTGTGGGGCGCCCAATAATAGGTGGAGGGAATAGTGATGATGTTATGGTGCGGTGCAGTGTCGGTCGCAGTAAATCACAAGGACACAGGGGTGCAGTCTCTTTACCTCTTTACTGAAGATCTCAAGTCCCCAATCCGGAATATGGTTAACCAGGCTGCGCAAGTCCGGCCGGTCCAATGGCACCTCCAGGATTCCCTTTGCAGGTGGAAATCAGTATCTACCTGCTAGCGCTGGTGTGTTGTGGTCCTCCCCTGCTGAGCTTACGGGATAGTACCCCACAACTGTTGTGTCTGTTTCTCGTGTTCCCTCACAACTCGTTCGGATGATGTTCTTCTCCTCCGTCCCTCCCTGATGTTCTGGTTAGGACGGCACCCGTATGATGTGTAGGCTCGGAGCTCTTCCGGGACTCTAGAGTCGCCCCTCTCCTAGTGTGCCCCCCATGTCTTCATAGGTGATGTATGTGAGACAGCCCGCCTGTGACTGACTGTCCTGCCGTTGGTTTGAAGTATGGCTTGGAACTCTATACTTCCTCGGCGTTCCGGCCACCGGTAAATTGCGCCTCAGTAGGATGTTGCCTCGATCTTACAGCACGACTCCTACTGGAATTTCTCCTCTTGCTTTGATCTCGTTTCTCACTCAGCACAATAAATCTCGCTTCTTATCCTTTCTTAGGGCACCGCCGCTATACTGAGCAGGCACGGTCCCATAACGTTCTTTCCAATTGCCAGGCCTCTGTCAGGATCCCACCCCTGACAGGGACCCTACCGAATCTTCCCCCACAACACCCTCTGCCACAAGGTGTTGCCTGGTTCCAACCCAGTCAGCTTTCTCCCTAACTTCCTGCCTAACCCCCAGTTTTACCAGACTGTGAGGAGTGGCCTAATGAATAGCACCCTTAGCTCCACCTGGAGGCCAGACTGTGAAATGTATTGGTGTATGTGATACCTGGTCAGATGAATCCCTTCAGTGCCATCAGACGTACCATAGCCCCCCATAGTGGCAGAGCAACAGTACTGCAACGACCAGGACTCTGGGGCGCTGCAGAGGCAGCGGGGATGTGCCAGTGAAATCAGCAATTGTGCGGCGCTCCCGGCGTGTGCGGCCTCCGGAGCGCTTTTCCCCCGACGCACCTCCTCGGTCCAAGCGCTGGTGCAGGAGCCCCTCTACTGACCCTCCAGGCTGGGTGCCTGCCCGCAAATGTCCAAGCAGGCCCCAGTCTGGGAGGAATCCAACAACCGACAACCGGGCTGGGGCCTGCTACTGTTAGTAGGCCTTCTCCCTCATTGCTGCTGGGGGCGGACAGGACCTCGGATGTTTCCTGTGACATCACTGCGGGTTGCTGTGGCGATGATCCGGCCAGGATGCCCACCTCTTTCTCCGGACAAAGACGTTGGGGGAGTCACAATTCTGATGCGGGGCAAGCGGTGCCTCAGGGGATTCGGGGCTACTGGACCTGTCAGGAGATATTGGACTGCCGGCATTGTCCTCCAGCAGGGCTGGAGAAGGAACTCTGCAGGGATCACTGGGGAGCAGAGCTGTGGCCCCGGGCTATCCTCCCTGTCCGCGCCTGCTGGCTCAAGGGGTGCTTATGGTTGGCCGCATCCTGGATTGAGAGGCCCGTTGGGGCCACAGCATTGGGATCTTCATCAGGAGGCAGACCTCAGGTCTCTGAGGGTCCTGAGAGCAGATTGGGGATGATAGACGGCGGGACGAAAGCGAGGTCTGTGGCTGGAGGATCACAGTTCCCTCGCAGCCTGGTGAGAATGATTCTGAGTCTTGTCTGTTGCCGTCGTTTTCAATGTCATAGGGGGTTAGTCAGGCAGTGGGGTCTGTGCTTCCGGGCCAGGGTGTGGGGGCTCAGACTGATTTTTGGGGGTCAATGGGGATAGAGAGTTACTGTGCAATGTGCGGGAGTTGCTTATGCATTTGGAAGGTGATAGGTCGACTCCGATGTATTTAGCCTCATGGGTGGGATCTCAGGGTGTAGGTCACGGTTTTTACAGGCATGGGTTTAGTAGCGCCCAGTTGAAGTTCTGATCCGGTGTTCAGACAAAAAAAGAGAAGGAATGTAGGATTCATTTAGATGACAGGGCACATGGTGAAGTTTTTGTTTGTTTTGAAGGCCCGCTTGGGGGTTGTTTAAAAAAGAGGTGCGTGAGAAGATTTGGAAAGATGAGTATGTTGAGATCTTTTCACTACTTCCGTTGGAAAAGTTTAATTTGGATAAAAGTAAAAAAGATGAGAGTAAGAAGGAAGATGAGGAAAAACGGAGGTGGCGCCTTATACCTGACGTATGTTAATTGGCTGCAGGCGTTTGCAATTTTGGCGAGTGTAATAGGGGAGAAGGCTCCGGAGAATTGCTCTGCTCTGTTCTGCTATATGGACTCAATAGGGGAGGCATAGGGTTTGTGGGGGCCAGGCTTGGCTAGGTTATGATGAGCAGTTCAGGCAGAGGAAGGCAATTCGTTCGACATTTAGGTGGGATCAAAAGAACATAGGTTTGTGGCTGCGGGTTAAGGCACCGACAAGGTTTGGTCATTCCTTTCAGGGCGGGGCCAGGGTTGCCGGCCAGTCTGCCTCTCAGTGAAGTACACAGGGGGCTGGGGGTAAGTCAGGTCAGTCTGAGATCAAAAACATGGATTATGCTGGCAGTTTAATGAAGGCCAGTGTAAGTCTGGGACCACTTGCAAGTTCAAGCACATGTGCTCGCACTGCAGTGGTTCCTCATATGGTGCTGCCAGATGTTTTAGAAAAAACAAGGCAAAGCCAGAGAATAGTAATACCAGAGGGAGTGACGCCAGTGAAGCTGGACACGGTGGTCCCCTATCTAAGTAGGTTTCCCGATAGGAGCAGGGCAGAACTTTTATTGTTGGGTTTCCGAGATGGTTTAAGGATCCCTGTCCCTCCTTTTGAAATATCCCAAGTTCTTAGGAATCTTAGGTCGGCCAAGCAATATGCCAATACTGTAATGGAGAAGATAGGTAAGGAGGTTGCATTGGGTAGGATGTCCGGACCTTTTAAGGTTCCTCCTTTGGCAGATTTGGTGGTTTCGCCTTTGGGTGTGGCTCCGAAGAAGGAACCGAATAAGTTCCGGCTGATTCATCATTTGTCATGTCCTCGGAGGAGGTTGGTGAATGATGGGATATACCCGGAGCTGTGCTCCATTGTTTACACGTCATTTGATGAGGCGACGTGCTGGGTGCGTAGTTGTGGCAGGGGTGCATTGTTGGCAAAAAACGATATTTAATCTGCTTTTCATTTGTTACTGGTTCATCCTGAGAGTGTGAGGTTGTTGGGTTGTTATTGGGGAGGGGTTTTTTTTGTTGACAGATGTTTACCATCTCTCTCTGTCTTGTGTGTTTTTTGAGGCATTCAGTTCCTTTATTGAATGGGTTGTTGGGGATGTGTCAGGTTTTGATTCTCTGATACATTACTTGGATGATTTTTTGTGTATCGAGCCTGGTCAGTCCAGTGCTGGGAAGTGATTTTGAGGACGGTTATATGGGTGGGTGAGCGTTACGGTGTGCCGTTGGCTCAGGGAAAAATGGAGGGGTCATGCACAAGCCTTTTCTTCTGGGGCACTGTGATTGACTCGGTCAGTTGGGAGTTCTGGTTGCCTGAGGAGAAGGTGGTAGCTTGCGGGAGCAAGTGGCGCGGGCGAGGCTTTTAAAAAAGCTGTTGTTACGTGAAGTTCAATCGCTTCGAGTTTTTTCTCGTAGGTTGGCTAGCGCCACAGCGGGAGTTAAGACATCATTTTGTTAGTCTGTCTAGCAAGCACAAGGCTGATTTGGAGGTTTGGGACAGTTTTTTAGTGCATTATAATGGCTCTTCTTTGCTTATGGAGGAGGTGGTTTGCAATGTTGATTTGGAATTGTTTACGGATGCTTCCGGTGGTGTTGGTTTTGGGGAATATTTTAGAGGTCAGTGGTGAGCTACTAGGTGGCCTGAAGAATGGTTTGCGTTGGGTTTGGTTAAGAATGTAACGTTACTGGAGATTTTTCCCATTTTGGTGGCTGTGCATTTGTGGAGGGCTGATTTTCAAAACAGGTGTATCCGCTTTAATTGTGACAACATGGATGTGCACGATCAATAGTTTGATGGCATCTTCACCTCCGGTATTACGGGTTCTTCAGCAGTTGGTGTTGTCTTGCTTGTCCATAAACTCGTATGTTACTGCCTCACACATGCCAGGTGTGAAGAATTCCATAGCTGATTCCTTGTCTCCTTTGCATTGGGAGCATTACCGTTTGCTGGCCCCGGATGTGGAGGAACAGGGTTTCGAGTGCCTGGCGGAGCTTTGGAGTGTGGTCTCCTGGCTGCACCTTTGATTCGGGTGTCTTTGACTCCCAGCACGTGGAACGCTTGTCAATCGGTATGGAGTGCATGGGAGATTTGGTTGGTGTCGTGTGGGGCCAGCAGTACCGTTGAGAATCAGGTGGGAGCATTACTATTGTGGTTGAGTCGTGGGGCCGATGAAAGGTGGTCAGCTGCAAAAGTTGGGCGGATTAGTGCAGCATTGGCTTTTGGTTTCAAGCTTCGGGGTCAGAGAGATTTGACAAAGATGTTTTTGGTAAAGCAAGTGCTCAAGGGATTAGAAGAAGGGGTGGTCGGGGGGACGGTAGGCACCCGGTCTCTTTTAGTGTGCTGGAACAGTTAGGTGCGCGTATGGAAGAGATATGTGTCTCTAACTTCGAGGCTGCTCTTTTCCATCTGGCTTTTTCTCTTGCCTTTTTTGGGGCGCAAAGGGTTGGGGAAATTGTGTCTGCCAGTAGGAGTAGGCAGGGAGGATTGTTGGTTAAGGATGTGGTGATTACCGACGGTCGTTTAGAATTTTGGATCAGGCAGTCAAAAACAGACCAGGAGGGGAAGGGTAAGCACGTAGTGTTGGGGGTAGTGCCGGGTTCTTTAATGAGCCCGGTAAGCTGTTTACAGGTTTTTAATAGTTTTCCGCCTGTAAAGAATGGGCCGTTATTGTGTCATGAGGATGGTTCTTTTCTTTCGAAATTTCAGTTTGTTGCGGTTTTCAGGCAGGGTTTGGATTTGTTCAGTTTGGATGCTTCTTAGTTTGCATCTCATTCATTTCAGATTGGGGCAGCATCGGAGGCAGCTGTTGGTGGTTTAGCCCTTGAAGTAGTGCAGAGGATTGGGAGATGGGGTTCCAGGCATTATAGGAGTTACATTAGGCCTTAAGAGGGGTGGTGGTTCCGTGAGGTGGGGGGCGGATTGTTGTTGCTTTGTTTATAAGAGTTGGTGGTAAGATGTTTATATTTTGTTGTAGGTTCCATTCCTCTGTTGGTCTGGATCTTGGGCCATTCCTACGTCCATTGGGGTGCAAGGCGTGCGGATGTGCACCGTGAGGGAAGGCAACTCGGTTTTCCCAGGAGCGTGGCAGTCATCAGGTGGTTGGGTTTCAGGGGCATGGAGTGGAACAGGGTTATTCAGGAGGTACATAGTAGCGTCAGGTTAGGTAGGCCACCTGACATTTTGGTGCTGCACGTTGTGGAAAATGACCTGGGGGTTCGCCCGTTTCATGAATTGGTGAGGGACATTAAACATGATTTACTGAGGCTATGAATATCTTTTAGTGGTCTGATGGTAGTGTGGTCAGATATTGTTCCACGGAAATGCTGGCGGCATGCTAGATCAGTTGAGAAGATCAACAAGGCAAAAATTCAGGTGAATCGGGCGATATCCAGTTTTGTAATCAGAAATGGAGGTGTGGCGGTACGTCATTTTGAGTTGGAGGAAGGAGATGAGGAATTTCTGCTGAGAGATGGGGTGCATTTGAATGCTCTGGGCAGTGATCTGTGGGCACTCGGAGGTTTTGAGAGGGCCATAGCTGTTCGGTGTGGGGGATCTCGGGCATTTGAGGTGGTAAAATACTCTCGTTGTGGCGGTTGGGGGGGTCCTTGAAGTTGGTGCTAAATTGGTCTTGGGATCCATGGGTATATGGATTCCTCAGTTGGTGTTAGGTTATGGTTTTTCTGGTCTGGTGATTTGGGGGTTATTTTTGCAACGTTTGGCCGGATCCCCAGGCTTAAGTGGACAATGGAACCCTTCGGGGTATTTTGTGCTCACAAGCCAGTGGGGTAATGGCTGGAAGTAATTTAAAGTCTGTTATTTGTCCACATTTTCACTATGGTTAATCACCAGATTTTTGGAGCTTCAAGGACCCTTCCCATGATATTTACTTACTGTTAAATATTGTATGCTTATAATAAAAGCTGCTGTGGCCAATTATTATCCAATTTTGTTGTTAGTGTCTTCATTTGGGGGGCACTGGGTTTTGGGGGAAAAGATGGGTTACTTGGGGGGGTAAAGAAGTAAGTGGGACGCCCCACCGGAACATCGACAATACCAATGTCAAGTACAGGCTGGAGCAAGCAGCTCCTCCCCCCTGCGGCGTAGGCAAAGGCTGGCATGACAAGGGGTTGGAGGGGGTGGGGATAGTTTTAGTAGGGTGGAGTCTGCAAAAGACGGTATTATAGGGCGAGTATGGTAGGGGTTTAAGCAGTTCCCGCTCTGGAGGCATTGTGAGCAGTCCCCCCCTTCATTTCTTTTGTCTGGGGGTTTCTTTTGGGGAATTTGTTTTTGGGTCATGGTGGCTGTGATGCGGTTGGGGGGTTCTTGAATTTGGTGCTAAATTGGTCTGGGGGATCCATGAGTATATGGATTCCCCAGTTGGTGTTAGATTATGGTTTTTCTGGTCTGGTGATTTGGGGGGGATTTTGGCAACGTTTGTCCAGATCTCAGGGGTTAATTGGACAATGGAACCCTTCGGAGTATTTGGTACTCCTGAGCCAATGGGGGTAACGGCTGGGAGTAATTTATGGTCTGTTATTTGTCCACATTTTCACTATGGTTAATCGCCAGATTTTTTGAGCTTCAAGGACCCTTCCCGTGTTATTTATTTACTGTTAAATATTTGTATGTTTATAATAAAGGCTACTGTGGCCAATTATTATCCAATTTTGTTGTTAGTGTCTTCATTTGGGGGGGCACTGGGTTTTGTGGGGGTATAGATGTAAGTGGGACGCCCACCGGAACATCGACAATACCAATGTCATGAACATTTGTGCAATACAAGGATGGTTTTTGTGATCGAGTTCGCAATAACTGGATTTAGAATCATAGTCATAGACTTGGAAGGGACCTTCAGAGTCATCGTTTTCAACCCCTTGCTCAATGCAGGATACACTAAACCATCTCAAACAGATGTCTGTCCAGCCCCTGTTTAAACATTTGCATTGAAGTATAACTCACCACCTCTCTTGGCAGCCTGTTCAACTCATTGATCACTAGAGATGAGCAAATATTTCACTGTTCGGTTGGGATTACTATAGCTGAATCTGCAATATTCGCCAATTAATTAGTCGAATATTCGCCGAACATAATCAAATGCCATACATGTCAATGGGAGGCAAAAACAAACGCATGCACAGCACATTATAATGGCCCCAAATGCTGCCTAAACACATCAAATGAGGGATAGACACCAGGAAAGTGGCCTCAATTCAAACACAGTACAAATTGTAGCATGGCACTGCAGAAATCAGCCAGGCATGAGGTATCGGGTTCTGGGACAGCATTTACAGCTTTCAATTGAACGTCACAGTAAGACAAGGTGGGTGAGGGATCGGTGTAGGCCTCCTTTGCTGGGAGCCCTGATACCACTTGGAACACCTACTTTCATGCTGAGGGACACTCAGGTGGCACAAATACTAGTTTAGTAGACTACCATTGTCAGAAAAATGTAAGGATTGTAACATGGGTAGTTGAGTCCAAGGAAGTCAAGGCCTGACAGTCTCGGAGACCCAACCAGGAGTATTCACATTTCTAAAAATGAGTGGCAAACACTACCAAAGTGGCATCAATTTCACCACAGTAGAAATAGTACAATAGGGACTGACAGATCTTCCACTACGCCAAATCCAGCAGATGGACAGCAACCGGGAGTGTTCACATTTAAACAAATGAGGCCCTTACACCATAGAAGTGGCATCAATTTCACCACAGTAGAAATAGTATAATAGGGACAGACAGGTGTTCCACTGCAGCAAACCCAGCAGATGGACACCCAACCAGGAGTGTTCACATTTAGACAAATGAGAGCCTTACAATACAGAAGTGGCATCAATTTTACCACAGTATAGATAGTATAATAGGGAACGACAGGTCTTTCACTATGCCCAATCCAGCAGATGGTCACCCAACCATGACTGTTCACATTTCCACAAATTTGTGTTAACAGCAGCAGCCACAGAAGCCACACTACAGATATCACAGAGTGCAGTTACGTGACATTAATGCATCACACTAAAAAATACAATATCACCTAGTCTGTACAGTCTGCGATTGGGGTGTAAAAGTCTTTGGAGATCCATGACTTGTTCATCTTGATGAAAGTTAGGTGGTCTGCACTTTCAGGGGACAGCGGGCTGCGCTTATCCATCAGGACACCACCAGCAGCACTGAAGCCATGTTCCGAGAGAACACTGGCGGCAGGGCACGATAAAACCGCCAAGGCGTGTGAGGAGAGCTCAGGCCACTCATCCATTTTGGAAGACCAAAATGTGAAAGGATCCTAACCCTCCCTGATGGTATTGATATTCAGTTCTAGATACTCCTGCACCATCCTCTCCATTCGTTCACTACATGAAAGACTTGGACTCTGTTGTGCTAGTGCACAAGCTGCTCTAAAAAAAGTGTCAAAGGACCACCAGAAATTGCTTCTGCCACTTACACCGATGCTGCTAATGTTTTGGCGTTGACGAATTGACGTGACGGAGGTTGGAAGTCTAGAACTGCGATGCGAACTGTGTGCTTCACTGCTGTCTTGGGGAAAAGCACTCTTAAGGCTGTATAAATGCGTGTTTCGATACTCTAGCATTTGCAGGTCCCTTTCCAGGGCGGGAACCATCTGGCAGAATTAGTTTTTTTAGAATGGATCTAACAGAGTGGCAACCCAGTAGTCAGCTGTATTGCTAATCATAAGTATATGGGGATCATGTTGCAGATAGTGTAGCAAGAACGCACTCATATGTCAGGCTCTACCATGAAGTCCAAGTCCATGCTGTGTTGGTGGCTGGGTAACAATGAGGCTTGTTTCCTCCATCCCCTCCCACCAACCACGAACAACAGAGAGGGGAGGATTATCCTTTTCATCTGACAGTTGCTCACTCATCACCTGTCAGGACTCTGAACATTCTTTACCTTTTGTGCATTACTGCCCTTTCCAACATGGCGTCTTTGGTCTCATGTGCACTTGTCTTCCTGCTATAAAACTCCACCCCAGCCTTCAGTCTGTGCTAGATTATTCTGCCTTGCATCCAGCTCCTGACCTCTGATTGCTCCCTGGCTGTGCACCTGCTCCTGTGGACCTGTGTGGTGATCTTGCTGCTCTGAGTTCCTGCTGCATACACAAGTCTCCAGTGGTCCTCCTTCATCTGCTGCTCATGTTCACTCTATCTGCATTTGCTGGACATGTAAGCTGCTGCTGCTTCTGCAATAACCTGAGACTAATAACCAGGCCTCCCTGGTTGAGCTAAGATATGATTTGAACTGCCTTATAAGCATATCTATCTGTGTCTGGACTAAGTCAAGGATTTATTCGTGTCAAGTTTCTTCAAGAATAACTGTGCTTCATAGACTTTCTGCTTGATTGCATTTCCCTCTGAAGTTTCCTATAGACTGCTAAGCTGCGTTTATTATTTGCACCAAGTGTTGTGGACTTGAGTTTCTCTCTGTACCTGTTTGAATCTCCGTGTAACAATATAAACTTTACCACTTATAAAACTGTGTTCTGTAGTTGTCTTGTTCCACGCAAAGAGTCTGATGAGTTATCACCTATAATTATTACAAGATAATCTAGCCTAAAAAAAAAAAAGGAGACTGCTGGAACAATGACTGCTGAGAGCAGATTAGAGCAGGTGTTTTCCATAATTAGATCACTGCAGAAAGATGTGGAAGGTCTGCAAAAGAAGTTTGGAAGCTTTGAACACAATCAACAAGTGTTTGGACAAACTTTGCAGTACTTAAGCAATCGCATGGCAGCCCAGGAAAACAAACTTGCTGGCATAGAGTCCCAGTATAGACGGGCTTTTCAGGACATAAGCACGCAAATAGCTGCACAAGTGACTTTACCCTCTGGGCAACCGCCACCAGCTAGCCCACCTAAGTTGCCCCCATTCAAATTTAATGGTGATCGCGACAAATTTCGTGGCTTTGTGTATCAATGTATGCTATAATTTGATGTGCATGCTGACCGTTTTCCTACTGATAGATCCAAAGTATTGTGTGTAATAATGCTACTGACCTCACAAGCGCTCGCCTGGGCGAATCCGATGATTGAGTCTCGTGACCCACGGTTAAATGACTTGGATGATTTCTTGGCCGCTATGGCATTAATGTTTGATGACCCTAATCGCCGTGCAACTGCTGAATCTGCTTTGTTGTCTTTACGCCAGGCTAAACGTTCTGTTATTGAGTATGCCACTGAATTCAGGAGATTGGCGGTAGATACCAATTGGGACAGTTATGCACAATTGCCTATTTTTAAAAGGGGTCTGTCTAGTATTGTAAAAGATGAACTAGCCCGCTCTGAGTCACCACAAGAGCTAGAGACATTTATACAGCATTGTGGGCGCATAGACATTCGCCTTACTGAGCGTAGGCAGGAGAAATTTGCTGCATATAACCGTGTTTCTAACTTTTCCCTTCCTTCCAAAGAGCCTGCAGGTAAAACCTCTCGGGAGGTGGAGGAGGTGCCCATGCAAATTGATTCCGTTCAGAGGCGCGAGATCAATGAGCGCCGGGAGCATCGCCTTCGTGAAAGTCTATGTTTCTACTGCAGCCAGTCTGACCACTTCTTGATCAATTGTCCTAAGTGTCCTAGACGGCCTAACAAGGTGCTAGCAGCAATAGGGGAGTATGGCAACTGTGATGATGAATCTGACATCTCTGAATGTAGCCTGCCTTTAAATGCTGTATTCCATTCACTTTCTATGACTTCACCCCCCAAGGAGCTGAAGGAAAAGAACTCTCACTGTTGTCTCCCTATTAAGATCCTGTGTTCAGGACAGTGGATTTCCAGTTCAGCTATGATTGACTCTGGTGCAAGTGGCAATTTCATGGATATCGCATTTGCCAAGGAACATGGTATTAAAATTCAGCAAAGAGCCTCTCCAATTACCATGGAAACAGTGGATGGGTCACCTTTAATCTCTGGGCCTGTGGATCAGGAGACCGTACCCCTTGAAATTTTGTTGGAGCCTAATCATCAGGACCACCATTTTTCTTGCTAATTTCTTCTTCTCATTTTCCTGTGATTTTAGGCATTCCTTGGTTGCGTTCTCAAAACCCAATTATCAACTGGGAGACCAAGGAGATTATCTTCCCAACAAGGAGCAACTCAGCGTTTACAGAAGCTGTCTCTGAGTCCACGGCTACGGAACCACATGTACAGGTATTTTCTATACCTCCAGCTTATAAAGAGTTCTCTGACATCTGTGACAAGAAGAATGCAGATCAGCTTCCTCCACACAGGCATTATGACTGTCCCATTGAGCTGCTGCCCGGGGCAGCCATTCCTTTTGGTAACGTATACCCTTTGGCGGCACCTGAGCTTCAAGCCTTAAAAGAGTATATTGATGAAAATCTGGCCAAAGGCTTCATACGTCCTTCTTCCTCACCAGCAGGGGCACCTATCTTTTTTGTAAAGAAGAAAGACGGGACCCTGAGACCCTGTGTTGACTATCTAGAACTCAATAAGGTAACCGTACGAAACCGTTACCCTTTGCCTCTGATTCCCGAATTACTGGAAAGAGTCCGCCATGCTAAGGTGTTCTCTAAACTGGATCTTCGTGGGGCTTATAATTTGGTGCGTATTCGTCCAGGGGTTGAGTGGAAGACAGCATTCAGATGCCGTTATGGACATTTTGAATCTCTTGTGATGCCCTTCAGGCTTTGTAACGCCCCTGCAACATTTCAACACCTTGCTAATGACATTTTCAGAGATTTGTTGGACCAGTTTGTAGTGATCTATTTGGATGATATACTAATCTTTTCTGACTCTCTACAGGAACATGAAGAACATGTCAAAACTGTTTTAAGACGTCTGAAAGAGAACCATCTGTATATTAAGCCGGAGAAATGTGAGTTCCATCATTCTGAGATACAGTTCTTAGGGTATATCATCTCTCCCCAGGGGCTGAACATGGAATCTGGTAAGATTCAGGCTATCCTTGACTGGCCGGTACCAAAGAACGTTAAGGAGGTCCAACGTTTTATTGGTTTTGCAAATTTCTACAGACGCTTCATTCGAAATTTTTCTGATATTGTCCGTCCCATTACTTCCTTGACAAAGAAGGAAAAGCCCTTTAAGTGGTCATCACAGGCTCAAGAAGCTTTTGATCGGCTGAAGATCTGTTTCACATCAGCACCGCTGTTGATACACCCAGATCCAACACTTCCTTTCATTGTGGAGGTGGACGCTTCTGATACTGCTTTGGGGGCTATTCTCTCCCAAAGAACTGGAGAGAAGGGTCTGCTACATCCTTGTGCTTTCTTTTCCCATAGACTAACCTCAGCAGAGAAGAATTACGATGTGGGAGACAAGGAATTGCTGGCTATTATTGCGGCTTTCAAAGAATGGAGGCATCATCTGCAAGGAGCTGCACAACAGATCATAGTGCTAACTGACCATCGTAATCTAGAGTTCCTTAGATCCGCTAGATGTCTTTCTCCTCGTCAGGCTCGTTGGAACTTATTTTTAAATCAATTTAACTTTGTTATCTCCTACAGTCCAGGTTCTCGTAATGGGAAGGCTGATGCTTTATCCCGAATCCATGCTGCGGATTCTGTACCTGGAGCCCCGTCCAAGACCATTCTATCTGATGCCAATTTCATCGGAGTTATCCACGATCAGGACTTGTGGAAGGAGTGCATGGAGGCCTATGAAGGTGATGTATTTCTGGCTAACCCACCTGTGGATATTAATCTTGTCTTTAAGGGTGGCATGTGGTTCAGAGATCGACGCATCTACATCCCGGAGGTCGTCCGTCTGCAGATCCTCAAGTTGGTACATGACTCCAAGTTGGCTGGTCACAGGGGGGTACAGAAGACACAAGAGTTCCTAAGCCGATTCTTCTGGTGGCCAACTTGCCTGAAGGATACCAAGGACTATGTTCTCTCTTACGAGGTATGTGCCCGTTACACGACTCCTCATGTGGCACCTATGCGTCTTCTACAACCATTACCTGTTCCGTCCCGCCCTTGGGCGTCTATATCAATGGACTTTATTGTGGAGCTGCCTACATCGGGGGGCATGAATACAATCATGGTGGTAGTTGATCGCCTGACTAAAGCTGCTCATTTTGTTCCGTGCACCGGCCTCCGCTCAGCTAAAGATACAGTGAACTTGGTTATACAGAATGTCTTTCGGTTGCATGGGGTGCCGGATGAAATCATCTCTAACCGTGGAGTACAGTTCCCTTCAAGATTCTGGAAGGGGTTTTGGTCTGCACTCAATATTAATGTCTGTCTCTCTTCTGCTTACCATCCCCAGACAAATGGTCAGACTGAGCATACCAACCAGACCCTGGAACAATATCTAAGATGCTATGTCAGCCATCTCCAGGATGATTGGTTGAAGTTGTTGCCGTTAGCCGAATTTTCATATAATAATTCTCAGAGCGCCTCCACTAAATTCACACCTTTCTTTGCCAATCTGGGTTATCATCTGTGTATTTTACCTAGGTCTCCAATTAATTCTCCGGTTCCAGCAGTGGAGGAAAGGCTGACAGCGATGAGACAAAATCTGGAGGTTCTGAAGGAATCCCTGACCACAGCTCAAGAACGTTATAAGAGATCGGCTGATAGATTCCGTAAACCTGCACCCATGTTCAAGGTAGGAGATTCCGTGTGGTTAGCAACTAAGAATCTGAAGTTAAACGTTCCTTCACAAAAACTTGGACAGAAATTCATTGGCCCTTTCAAGATCAACGGTATTTTGAGCTCTGTGGCCTGCCGGCTGAAGCTACCTAGGACATTGAAGGTACACCCAGTTTTTCATGTATATTTACTAAAGCCTGTATCTCCTAATACCTTCCAGGGATGTGTTGTGCCACCTCCGCAGCCTGTGTTGATTGATGGGCAAGAACAATTTGTGGTGGAGGAAATTATTGATTCCAGGATTCGCAGGAATCGGCTCCAATATCTGATAAGATGGCAGGGATATCCCCCTGAGGAAGACTCTTGTGAAACTGTGGAAAACATCTATGCCCAACAGAAGATTTCTCGTTTTCATCAGAGATTCCCTGAGAAACCAGGTCCAGGATTGTCTTGAGGCCGCTTCTAAGGAGGGAGTAATGTCAGGACTCTGAACATTCTTTACCTTTTGTGCATTACTGCCCTTTCCAACATGGCATCTTTGGTCTCATGTGCACTTGTCTTCCTGCTATAAAACTCCACCCCAGCCTTCAGTCTGTGCTAGATTATTCTGCCTTGCATCCAGCTCCTGACCTCTGATTGCTCCCTGGCTGTGCACCTGCTCCTGTGGACCTGTGTGGTGATCCTGCTACTCTGCTCTGAGTTCCTGCTGCATACACAAGTCTCCAGTGGTCCTCCTTCATCTGCTGCCCGTGTTCACTTTATCTGCATTTGCTGGACATGTAAGCTGCTGCTGCTTCTGCAATAACCTGAGACTAATAACCAGGCCTCCCTGGTTGAGCTAAGATATGAATTGAACTGCCTTATAAGCATATCTATCTGTGTCTGGACTAAGTCAAGGATTTATTCGTGTCAAGTTTCTTCAAGAATAACTGTGCTTCATAGACTATCTGCTTGATTGCATTTCCCTCTGAAGTTTCCTATAGACTGCTAAGCTGCGTTTATTATTTGCACCAAGTGTTGTGGACTTGAGTTTCTCTCTGCACCTGATGGAATCACCGTGTGACAATATAGACTTTACCACTTATAAAACTGTGTTCTGTAGTTGTCTTGTTCCACGCAAAGAGTCTCCTGAGTTATCCCCTATAATTATTACATTACCTCTTCTTCCTCCGTTTGTTCCTCGGATGTTGCACCTTCAATAACAGTTTGTCTGTTATCAACAGCCCCCCTCGATTGCAGTAATCCACCCTCCCTTGGCACCCGCCTGTGTGACGACAATCTGGAACTTTGAGAAAATGCTATCCCTTCCACATCTTCCTCTGCTTCCTCCTCTTTTTCTGGGACCACCTTCTCCTCCCGCAGGCTATTCGAAGGCTGCTCAAGCATATAGATGACTTGAATAGTGATGCTGATAGTAACATAGTAACATAGTTAGTAAGGCCGAAAAAAGACATTTGTCCATCCAGCCTATATTCCATCATAATAAATCCCCAGATCTACGTCCTTCTACAGAACCTAATCATTGTATGATACAATATTGTTCTGCTCCAGGAAGACATCCAGGCCTCTCTTGAACCCCTCGACTGAGTTTGCCATCACCACCTCCTCAGGCAAGCAATTCCAGATTCTCACTGCCCTAACAGTAAAGAATCCTCTTCTATGTTGGTGGAAAAACCTTCTCTCCTCCAGACGCAAAGAATGCCCCCTTGTGCCTGTCACCTTCCTTGGTATAAACAGATACTCAGCGAGATATTTGTATTGTCCCCTTATATACTTATACATGGTTATTAGATTGCCCCTCAGTCGTCTTTTTTCTAGACTAAATAATCCTAATTTCGCTAATCTATCTGAGTATTGTAGTTCTCCCATCCCCTTTATTAATTTTGTTGCCCTCCTTTGTACTCTCTCTAGTTCCATTATATCCATCCTGAGCACCGGTGCCCAAAACTGGACACAGTACTCCATGTGCGGTCTAACTAGGGATTTGTACAGAGGCAGTATAATGCTCTCATCATGTGTATCCAGACCTCTTTTAATGCACCCCATGATCCTGTTTGCCTTGGCAGCTGCTGCCTGGCACTGGCTGCTCCAGGTAAGTTTATCATTAACTAGGATCCCCAAGTCCTTCTCCCTGTCAGATTTACCCAGTGGTTTCCCGTTCAGTGTGTAATGGTGATATTGATTCCTTCTTCCCATGTGTATAACCTTACATTTATCATTGTTAAACCTCATCTGCCACCTTTCAGCCCAAGTTTCCAGCTTATCCAGATCCATCTGTAGCAGAATACTATCTTCTCTTGTATTAACTGCTTTACATAGTTTTGTATCATCTGCAAATATCAATATTTTACTGTGTAAACCTTCTACCAGATCATTAATGAATATGTTGAAGAGAACAGGTCCCAATACCGACCCCTGCGGTACCCCACTGGTCACAGCGACCCAGTTAGAGACTATACCATTTATAACCACCCTCTGCTTTCTATCACTAAGCCAGTTACTAACCCATTTACACACATTTTCCCCCAGACCAAGCATTCTCATTTTGTGTACCAACCTCTTGTGCGGCACGGTATCAAACGCTTTGGAAAAATCGAGATATACCACATCCAATGACTCACCGTGGTCCAGCCTATAGCTTACCTCTTCATAAAAACTGATTAGATTGGTTTGACAGGAGCGATTTCTCATAAACCCATGCTGATATGGAGTTAATCAGTTATTCTCATTGAGATAATCCAGAATAACATCCTTCAGAAACCCTTCAAATATTTTACCAACAGTAGAGGTTAGACTTACTGGCCTATAATTTCCAGGTTCACTTTTAGAGCCCTTTTTGAATATTGGCACCACATTTGCTATGCGCCAGTCCTGCGGAACAGACCCCATCGCTATAGAGTCCCTAAAAATAAGAAATAATGGTTTATCTATTACATTACTTAGTTCTCTTAGTACTCGTGGGTGTATGCCATCCGGACCCGGAGATTTATCTATTTTAATCTTATTTAGCCGGTTTCGCACCTCTTCTTGGTTTAGATTGGTGACCCTTAAGATGACGGCGTCGCCAGCTCTAACCATCTTAGTAGCCATTTTGAAACTGTGCTGAAGGGTGCAGAGGTCCTTAATCTGTGCCCACTTTGTAAACGTGATATGCGCCACGTCCATACTGCATTGACCCAAGCTATACGACATGACGTACTGCGTCAGGGTTTGTTGCTGCTGCCACAGTCACTGCAACATGTGCAGAGTGGAATTCCACTGCGTTGGCACATCTCATATCAGCCTGTTAACTGGCATGAACAAAGACCTCTGTATTGATGCAAATCGATGACCTGAGGGGTGCGAACGGTAGAAATGAACACACAGCTTGAAAGCTTTCTGGAGCAGCTCACCCAGGCCAGGATAGTGGTGGAGAAAATGCTGTACCACGAGGTTGAGGATGTGAGCCATGCAAGGCACGTGTGTGAGCTTGCCTCGCCGTAGGACAGCCACCAGGTTCGCATCGTTATTGGACACAGCTTTCCCTGGATGCAGGTTTAGCGGAGACAGCCATTGATCAAATTCAGCCTGGAGAGCTGTCCACAACTCTTCAGCTGTATGACTGCGATCTCCAAGGCACAGAGGCATAGCTAGGGTTTTGGTTCAGGGGGGGCAAATCTTCTGAGTGGGCCCCTAACCAGGTAACATTGATTACAACTCGGTGATGCGCCCTAATAGTGGAGGAAAACCTCAGCAGATGACCGCGCTTTACTGAAGATAATCTCTATATAAAGACCAACATGGATATTACCGCCATATGGTCAGTGGTAGATACCAGTCCTACAGAACATAGATCACAGCACAGTTACAGATAATGTCTTACCGCTGACATTCTTTATGATGGAGTCGTTACTTTTCCCGTCTTTTCCATCTGGCCCAGACCGACATGACAACTTCTTCCAGCAATGACTCGGCTGCAGAGAATACAACAAGGACACATTTCATTTCTCATATTCCAGCCCCATCACCATCTATTCACAACCTGCACAAACTTCTCATCCTGCTGATACCCTAAATACTGAGCCGCCGCTGCTGTATGTGTCCCTATTACTGCCCCTGCTGTGTGGTTCTGTGTGCCCTCTAAATTCTAAGGCACCCCTCTATAATATAGCAATGCCAGGTGCAAGTGCCCTAGAAAACAGTGCCCATATTTTGCCCTCTAAAAAGTAATATTGCCCTGTGTGCCCCTTTGATAGTCACAGTAATCTGAGTTCCCCTATAACAATAAGTGCCCACTTTGCATTTAATAATGTCCCGAGTCTCCCCCTGTACAGCTCCCCTATACACAGTATGATGCTCTCTTATACACAGTATACTGACCCCTTAGTAGCCTCCAAACTGTTTGATGCCTCCAACACTGTAATCCCCACACTCTATGATGCCCCTCTAGATGGCCTCCATATAGTATAGTGCACCAGATCGCCCTCAATATAGTATAATGCACCAGATAGTCCTCACTATAGTATAATGTACAAGATAGTCCTCAATATAGTATAATGCACTCCACATAGGCCTACTCTATATTGTTTAATGCACCCCCATAGGCCGACTCTATAGCACAAGGTAGCACTCCGCAGACAGACCCTGTAGTGTAAAGCAGCACCCCTATAGGCAGACCCTGTAGTATAAGACAGCACCCCTTTAAGCAGACCCTGTAGTATAAGGTAGCACCCCTATAGGCAGACCCTGTACTATAAGGCAGCACCCCCTTAGGCAGACCCTGTACTATAAGGCAGCACCCCCATAGGCAGACCCTGTACTATAAGGCAGCACCCCCATAGGCAAACCCTGTACTATAAGGCAGCACCCCATAGGCAGACCCTTTACTATAAGACAGAACCACAATAGGCAGACCCTGTACTATAAGGCAGCACCGCCATAGGCAGACCCTGTAGTATTAGGCAGACTGCCCCATAGGCAGACCCTGTAGTGTAAGGCAGACCCCCCATAGGCAGACCCTGTAGTATTAGGCAGACCCCCCATAGGCAGACCCTGTAGTATAAGGCAGACCCCCCACAGGCAGACCCTGTTGTATTAGGCAGACCCCCCATAGGCAGACACTGTAGTATTAGGCAGACCCCCCATAGGCAGGCCTTGTAGTATTAGGCAGACCCCCCCATAGGCAGACCCGGTAGTATTAGGCAAACCCCCCCATAGGCAGACCCTGTAGTACAGGGGTCCCCAACCTTTAGCTCGGGAGCCACATGTGGCTCACGGTCCCATGAATTGTGGCTCGCGACTGTCTACCAGCTTGGTGCATTAGCTCCAGGTCTAGCAAACAGGTATGAAGAGCACATCTCAAAAGTATTAATTTTGTGAGCAGCCCTGCACTGAAGTGCAGATCTGGATGCACATTTACTAGTCTTAGGGGTTTAGAGATGTTTTAGGTATGGTACGCTAGAGATGGTACTACCTGTTAGAGGAGGTGCTTTAAAGCTGGATGTGACAGTGTGTTGGGAGTCCTTGATGGGAGAATACTGCATGGGGGTATTGTGGGAACCCCTGGATCTCAGTGTACTGCTTTGGAGTGATTTCTGTGCAAAAGCTTTGGTTATCATTATACCTGTAATGTGGGCTTTGGTTGACACTACTTTGAAGGGGGGTGGGAGCTAGATGTGGCTCACGACCCTCTCTCAGTGCTGAATGTGGCTCGCGACCATTTCTCTAAGCTAAATGTGGCTCTCAAGGTCAGAAAGGTTGGGGACCACTGCTGTAGTATAAGACAGCACCCCCCCATAGGCAGATTCTGTAGTATAAGGCAGCACCCCTTTAAAAAATAAAAATACTCACCTCTTCTACCTGGTTTCTGCGCTGCTCTGAGCTTCCGCTTGTCTCCTGACAGTGGGCGCCGGGCAGTGACTCATCACGCCCGCTGTCTGTGTCGCCGACGTCAGATGCTGACAGGGGGATGATGGGGGAAGGAGCGCAGCGCTAATTCCCTCATCATTGCAGTCAGCTGTATTGGCTAAATGCCGGTAGAGCTGACCCTGCGATGACAGGTGGGGGGCCCACTGCTGGCACCGGGCCCCCCCGCATGCTCAGGGGCCCCATAGCGGCAGAGCAGGGAGATCGATTGTCCCTGCTCTGAAGCAGAAGGCAACTGTATCGGCGCGCTGCGCGCTCCGATACAGTTACAGTAGCGTAGCTCCGGGTGGGCCCCTATGAGCACTGGGCCTGGTGCATCTGCACCCTCTGCTCCCCCGGTAGATACACTACTGCCAAGGCATATCAATTTTAATACTGCCCAATTGTGGTAAGCCTTAGCTGAGCAGTACAGAGGTGGTGGGGATTCGCTCGGCACTGTTGGAATGCGTGTCTCACTAAGGCAGAGGTTGAGGTTGCAGATGAAGGCCCTAGAGGAGATAGAGGAGGAGGCAGAAGCAGTGGAGGAAGTGTTAAATGTAGATGTCTGTCCTGCAAGCCTTGGGGATTCCAAGACTTGTGGAGCAGCACCTGCTCCCACAGCCACCAGAGTCTGGCTTCAATGCTGAGAGAGGATGGAGTATGGTGAACCGGACAAACTGCTGTACCATGAGAGAGGTGCTGGCAGAAATGTTACGGTGGATTGAGAAAGTTGTGGTGTGCTCGTTCACTGAGATCAGTCAAAAACAGCAGGCATGTCCGCTTCCGTTACAGCTGATGATGGGCTCTCAAGTCAGCATGACTGTAGTGTGTAAAGAATCCGAGGTTCTGCAGTTGAAGACCTGTGTCCCAATAGTTGGCACGGTAACAGAGGAGGAGGAAGAAGCAGCAGATGTGATTGATGGGGCGGCTGATGGTGGATGAGGTCTGCTGGTCCGTATTTTTGTGCAGTGGGATTCTCACAGTAGTCCATGTTGATTGTGCATGTAAAGGTTCATATTTGTAGTAGTCAAATTATTGCACCTTTTACCTCGACTCAAAAAAGTCCCAGGCTAGGCAACCCTTGCCACCCCTGTGAGCTGCAGACCTGCGGACGCTGCTGGTCACAGCCACAGTTGTGGCTGAGGATGCATTGTTCGTCATGGCTGCATCACTAAGTGTCTGTGACGTACGGTGCAACATATCCTCTTTGTCTTCCTTCTCAGATGACCTACTCAGTTGTGTGCCTCTATGTTCACACCAACTGGGATCTAACACTACATCATCATCATCCTCTGTGTTATCACATTCCTCGCCCTTGGAGTCACCCCCCCTCCTCTTCCTGCCCTGACAGCACAGTACAGTCTACGTGAGCCTCAGATATCTGAGTGTCATCAGGATTACCTCCCCCTAGGAGTTAACATCTGATGACTAGGGTCAGGATGCTGTTCGGACCCTACTTAGTCCTGCCCTGGATCCAAGTTTAACATTTTTTTGGCATTGGTGCAGATTTCCTCCTCTTGACTCTGTGAAGCTTTTGAGTACACTTCTGATGACCACAACATAGAATGTGTGAACAGCTCTTCAGACTCACCCATCTGTGGTTCCATACAGTCATTTGTATGGTTGGAGAATTGGGACGTGGTGGGAAGCAAGGGGAATTTGGGTGCCACCTCTGAGGACTGTACTGGGTGTGATGTTGACGTGGAGGAAGAGGAGGAGAGGCCACTTCAAGCTGTGCTTGCCATCCACTCGGGCCACATGCTCTTTCTGGGCCTCATCAACAAGGCTTACCACTGTGCTTCTGCCAAAGAAAGGTAGTGGAGTAGCCCATCCATTAACTGAAGTTGTCAGTTGCCTTTGCATAGGACGTGAAGTTGTTGGTTCACTAGTGCTTTCACATACTTTACCACTTACCCCACGTACACCTTGAACACCAAGCCTAATTCTCCTCCCGCCACGGCCTCGCTTTTTCCCAGTCATGTTGCTCAGATAGTGTGGTAGGAGAACAGTATTATCAACAAAAAATTAGATTTTAAACTCTGCAACACCTCTGCAAACAGCTAAATTTCAGCGACAGTAAATTCCAGGGTAAAATATGGCATACTGTATCGTGTAAGTCACAGAAGAATGAATTGTTTGAGTGTGGATGAGGCCTGTATGACAAAGAAGATATGCTACAAACAATTTGAAAGTCAGATGCCCCCTACTGTGTGACGTCAGGAACACAAGAATTTTTGGTGGCCTCTGGATAAGGCCTCTATAACACACTAGATGCTACAAACTATTTTAAACTCAGGTCCCCTACTGTATGACATTAGGAACAAAAGAATTTTGAGTGGCCTTTGGATCAGGCCTCTATAACACACTAGATGCTACAAACTATTTTAGTCAGGTTCCCTACTGTTTGACACTAGGAACAGAAGTTTTTTATGGCCTCTAGATCACGCCTCTATAACACACTAGATGCTGCAAACTATTTTACAGTCAGGTCCCCTACTGTCTGACACTAGAAACAGAAAACCTTTTTTGTGGCCTCTCCTCTGGATCAGGAGTCTATAACCCACTAGATACTACAAATTATTTTAAAGTCAGGTCCCCCACTGTATGGCATTGGAAATGTGAGAATTTTTGGGGAGCCTGTGGATCAGGCCTCTACAGCTTAATTTCAACCCAACAAAATGACAAAGTGTGATACAGCGGGCCGTCTAACTTTTTGTAACTGAAAAATTATTATTATTTTTTTTAATGTGCCTTAGGTCTGCAGACAGTTTCATATCACCACAACACTAAATGACAAGGTG
This sequence comes from Ranitomeya variabilis, assembly GCF_051348905.1. Classification (NCBI taxonomy): domain Eukaryota; kingdom Metazoa; phylum Chordata; class Amphibia; order Anura; family Dendrobatidae; genus Ranitomeya; species Ranitomeya variabilis. The sequence goes on from NC_135232.1 coordinate 637,293,023, forward strand.
GGATACAGCAGGCTGTTTCACATTTAGAAGCAGTGCACAACACACTCGTAGGACATGTGCCCTGCTGGCTTTGTCTGTGGACCTCAGTAATGGCAAAAAAAATGCTGGAAGGTAAATTTAACAGCCACACTGGACACTAGCTAGCTACACTATCTGACTGATATACAACCGCCTAGCTAACTTGCTAAAATCTTGCTGCTAGCAGTGCTAGCATCAGGAGCAGCCTCTCTGCACTGTTAATGTCAAAATGGCACTAAAAGTGATTTCAGCAGTTAATGACACAAGCCGTTGTGTCAGGACATTGTGGATGTTTCCTGCGCCCTGATTGGCTAGCCGCAACATAAAGTTAGGAAAGAAAATGACTGTTTACAAGAACGCCATGCCTCTGAGCTCTGCAAACCCCCTCCCCTCATCAAACATTATTATTTTTTTTATTATTATACATTTTTATAGCGCCATTTATTCCATGGCGCTTTACATGTGAATACGGGGCAAATATAGACAAATACATTAAACATGAGCAAAAAAAAAGGCACACGGGTACATAAGGAGGGGGGACCATGCCGCGAGGGCTCACAGTCTGCAGGGGATGGGTGATGATACACTAGGAGAGGGTAGGGCAGGTTGTGTGGTGGTTCAGTAGGTTCAGGATCACTGCAGGCTGTAAGCTTGTCGGAAGAGGTGAGTCTTCAGGTTCTTTTTGAAGGTTTCTATGGTAGGCGAGAGTCTGATGTGTTGGGGTAGAGAGTTTCAGACTATGGGGGAAGCATGGGAGAAGTCTTGGATGCGGTTGTGGGAAGAAGAGATGAGAGGGGAGTAGAGAAGGAGGTCTTGAGAGGATCGGAGGTTGCGTGTAGGTAGGTACCGGGAGACCATGTGACATACAGTATGTATGGAGGAGATAGGTTGTGAATGGCTTTGTATGTCATTGTGAGGGTTTTGAACTGGAGTCTCTGGGAGATAGGAAGCCAGTGAAGGGCTTGGCATAGGGGAGAGGCTGGGGAATAGCGGGGAGACAGGTAGATTAGTCGGGCAGCAGAGTGTAGGATGGATTGGAGTTGTGCCAGAGTGCTAGAGGGGAATCCAGAGAGTAGGAGGTTGCTGTAGTCGAGGCGGGAGATGAGGGCATGCACTAGTGCTTTTGCGGTGTCGCGGTCAAGGAATGCATGGACCTGGGAAATATTTTTGAGTTTGAGATGGCAGGAGGAGGCAAGAGCTTGGATATGTGGCTTGAAAGAGAGGGCAGAGTCGAGGATCACCCCGAGGCAACGGGCGTGTGGGACTGGGGAAAGTGAGCAGCCATTGACATTGATGGATAGGTCTGGTGGAGAAGTAGAGTGAGATGGGGAAAAGATGATGAATTCTGTTTTGTCCATGTTCAGTTGTAGAAAGCAAGCAGAAAAGAAGGCTGAAATAGCAGACAGACAGTGCGGGATTTTGCTGCATGTCATCGGCGTAGAGATGGTACTGCATACCGTGGGATTCTATGAGCTGTCCCAGGCCGAAGGTGTAGATGGAGAAGAGTAGGGGTCCTAGAACAGAGCCTTGAGGAACACCGACTGACAAGGGGTGAAGTGAGGAGGTGGTGTGGGGGAGGGAGACACTGAATGTTCGGTCTGTCAGATATGATGAGATCCAGGAAAGGGCCAAGTCTGTGATGCCAAGAGATTAGAGGATTTGTAGCAGAAGGGAGTGGTCCACAGTGTCGAACGCAGAAGACAGGTCCATGAGAAGGAGGACATAGTAGTGTCGCTTGCTCCTGGCAGTTAGTAGGTCATTAATGACTTTAGTTAGGGCAGTTTCAGTTGAGTGATGGGAACAGAAGCCAGATTGTAACCAATCAAAGAGGAAGCAGGAGGAGAGGTGGGAGGACAGTTCAAGATGAACGTGTTGCTCCAGCAATTTGGAGGCATAAGGGAGAAGAGATATCGGGCAATAGCTAGACACAGAGGATGGGTCGAGGGAGGGCTTTTTGAGGATGGGTGTGATCTTGGCATGCTTGAAGGATGAGGGGAAGACACCTGTTGTGAGTGAGAGGTTGAAGCGGGGCATTAGGGTTGGGATGAAGACCGTGGAAAGGTTAGGGATGAGGTGGGATGGGAGCAAGTCAAGCGTGCAGGTGATGAGGTGTGATCTTAACAGGAGGGTGGAGAGCTGATCTGTCATGGTGGAGAAGCTGGTTTTGGAGGAGCACGGGTGAGCAGCTAAGAGGGGCAGTGGGCGCTGTGGGCCAAAGCTTTCTCTGATCGTTTCGATCTTCTGTTTAAAGAAAGAGGCAAAGTCTTCAGCAGTAATGAGAGGGGAGGGAGGGGGTGCAGGGGGACGGAGTAGAGAATTGAAAGTGTTGAAAAGCTGTTCAGGGTTGTGAGACAGGGAGGATATGAGAGATGAGAAGTAAGTTTATTTTGCAGCAGTGAGCGCAGACTTGAAGCTGGTGAGGAACTGCTTGTATGCAGTGAAGTGGTCGGCAGAGCGGGATCGCTTCTATCTCCGCTCAGCGATCCTGGAAGCCCGTCTCAATTCTTTGGTCAGGCTGGTCAGCCAGGGCTGCCTGTTGAGTGTACGAGTTTTGCTATGCATGAGCGGGGCGGCTGAATTGAGTGTTGCTGTTTTTGTGGTGTTATAAAAAGCGGCAGCAGCATCTGTGTCATGAAGGGAGGCTATGTCTGTAAGAGGGAGAAGGGACTCAGAGAGTGATTGTAAGACATGTGACAAATGCTCATGATACACCACCATTATTGTTGCTAAAGTGCTGAAAATACTTTTGAGGCAATGCAAATATTTTTCAGCACTTTTACCTAATGTTACTGATTTTTTCCAATTTTATAACATTTTGCTCGTGTTTCCGATCCTTAATCTGAATGTGCCATATTCGTGCCAAATTTATGTTTGGCGATCGTTTTCCTAACAAATTCACTCATCACTATTGATCACCCTCACTGTCAAAAAGGTTTTTTGAATATCTAATCTCTGTCTTCTTCCTTTAAGTTTTATTCCATTGCTTCTCCTGTTTCCATTTGAAAATGAGAATAATGATGATCCCCCTGCACTGTGACATCCCTTCAGATATTTGTAGATAACTATTAAGTCTCCTCTTATCCTTCTTTTTTGCAAGCTAAACATTCTCAGATCCTTTAACTGTTCCTCGTAGGACATACTTTGCAGTCCGCTTACCATCATGGTAACTCTTCTCTGAACTTGCTCCAGTTTTTCAATGTCTTTTTTAAAATGTGGTGCCCAGAACTGGACACAGTATTCCAGATGATGCCTGACCAAGGAGGACTAGAGGGGGATAATTACTTAACGTGATCTAGACCCTATGCTTCTCTTAATACATCCTAGAACTGCGTTTTCCTTTTTTGCTGCTGCATCGCACTGCTGACTCATGTGCAGTCTGTGATCTATTACTATACCCAAGTCTTTTTCACATGTGCTGTTGCTTGGTTCTATTCCTCAGTTTGTGCTGGGACTTAAGAGGAGAAAGTCCTGTATGAAGCCCACATGCCCAAATACTACCAGGGATGAAACACAACACTCACATAGGGGTCTGGGTGCATAGTGATTTCTTATGCATAAAACAAAGCAAAAAGACCACTTTTAAGATGAAAAGTGATTCTGGTTCATTTTTTTGCAATCCATTAACATGTGATGTTTTAGTCAATTAACATGATCAGACATTGGATTGAAGTTTCATCCAGCTGTGAGAACAAGCACAAGGTACAGTGGATAACCCTAATACGGCATATGGACAGAGTTTGTCTTCATAAGTAATCCCTTTAAGAATTATGTCATCTTTAGTATTTTATTTTCAGACATTTCAGACAACATGATTTATTAAATATTTTGGCCCTTCCGCTTGTTTGAAATTGCTATACAGAATACTGCATTCGCTGCACATGACCTGCCAGCTAACTTACTGGAAAATACTGCCGATGTAGACATTTACTGAAAACAGCTTTACGCCCTGACTGAATGTTAAAAAGATGTGTCATGTAACTGTTTAACTCTTCGAAAAACAAACTTGCATTATAATTACAAGGATTTTCAGGCTTTATGTGAAATGCATCTTTAGCTTAAATAAATCTTCATGTGTATTCAGCTGCCAATCAATATCATATCATAAATATCCTTTCCTAATGATCTCTCTTTTTATTGTTGTTTTTTAAGAATAGTGGAGAAAAGTTAAAGTGGTTGTCAAGCTAAAATGAAAAGTCTGCAGCCACTTAAAGCCGTAAAGAAGCCGGGAGTTGGCTCTTATAGGCTACTGGATAAATCGGTTTCATAACCTCGAAAGGACCAATGAAGCGAGGACTCAGTTTATTGGAGGGTACCTTGAGATTGACAGACAGGTGCTTCTCACAAAATTAGAATATCAACAAAAAGTTAATTTTTTATAGTTCTTCAATACAAAAAGTGAAACTCATATATTATATAGAGTCATTACAAACAGAGTGATCTATTTCAAGTGTTTATTTCTGCTTATGTTGATGATTATGGCTTACAGCCAATCAAAACCTCAAAGTCATTATCTCAGTAAATTAGAATAATTAACAGAAAACACCTGCAGTGGCTTCCTAAGTGTTTAAAAAGGTCCCTAAGGGTACCGTCTCACAGTGGCACTTTTGTCGCTACGACGGTACGATCCGTGACCTTCCAGCGATATCCATACGATATCGCTGTGTCTGACACGCAGCAGCGATCAGGGACCCTGCTGAGAATCGTACGTCGTAGCAGATCGTTTGGAACTTTCTTTCGTCGCTGGATCTCCCGCTGTCATCGTTGGATCGGTGTGTGTGACACTGATCCAACGATGCGTTCGCTTGTAACCAGGGTAAACATCGGGTTACTAAGCGCAGGGCCGCGCTTAGTAACCCGATGTTTACCCTGGTTACCATCGTAAAAGTAAAAAAACAAACCGTACATACTCACATTCCGGTGCCCGTCAGGTCCCTAGCCGTCTGCTTCCCGCACTGACTGACTCCGAGCAGAGCACAGCGGTGACGTCACTGCTTTGATCTGCTTTCACTTTACGGTGGCACTCAGTCAGAGCGGGAAGCAGACTGCAAGGGACCTGACGGGCACCGGAATGTGAGTATGTACTGTTTTTTTTTTTTTACTTTTACGATGGTAACCAGGGTAAACATCGGGTTACTAAGCGTGGCCCTGCGCTTAGTAACCCAATGTTTACCCTGGTTACCCGGGGCCTTCGGCATCGTTGGTCGCTGGAGAGCTGTCTGTGTGACAGCTCCCCAGCGATCACACAACGACTTACCAACGATCACGGCCAGGTCGTATCGCTGGTCGTGATCGTTGGTAAATCGTTTTGTGAGACGGTACCCTTAGTCTGTTTCAGTAGGCTCTACAATCATGGGGAAGACTGTTGACTTGACAGATGTCCAGAAGGTAGTCATTGACGCACTCCACAAGGAGGGTAAGCCACAAAAGATCATTGCTAAAGAAGTTGGCTTTTCAGAGTGCTGTATCCAAGCATATTAATGGAAAGTTGAGTGGAAGGAAAAAGTGTGGTAGAAAAAGGTGCACAAGCAACCAGGTTAACAGCAGCATTGAAAGGATTGTTAAGAAGGGGGCTATTCAAAATTTTGGTAGAGATTCACAAGGAGTGGACTGCTGCTGGAGTCATTGCTTCAAGAGCCACCACACACAGACGTATCCAGGACATGGGCCACAAGTGTCGCATTCCTTGTGTCAAGCCACTCATGACAAATAGACAATGCCAGAAGCGTCTTACCTGGGCCAAGGAGAAAAAGAACTAGACTGTTGCTCAGTGGTCCAAGGTGTTGTTTTCAGATGAAATTATATTTTGCATTTAATTTGGAAATCAGGGTCCAAGAGTCTGGAGGAAGATTGGAGACGCACACAATCCAAGATGCCTGAGGTCTAGTGTGAAGTTTAAACAATCAATGATGGTTTGGCGAGCTATGTCATCTGCTGGTATAGGTCCACTGTGTTTTATCAAGACCAAAGTCAGCGCAGCCATCTACCAGGAAATTTTAGAGCACTTCATGCTTCCCTCTGCTGACAAACTTTTTGGACGTAAATTTCATTTTCCAGCAGGACTTGGCACCTGTCCACACTGCCAAAAGCACCAATACCTGGTTTAAAAACAACAGCATTACTGTGCTTGATTGGCCAGCAAACTCGCCTGACCTTAACCCCATAGAGAATCTATGGGTTATTGTCAAGAGGAAGATGAGAGACACCAGACACAACAATGCAGATGAGCTGAAGGCTGCTATCAAAGCAACCTGGGCTTCCATAACACCTCAGCAGGGCCACAGGCTGATCGCCTCCATGCCACGTCGCATTGATGCAGTAATTGATGCAAACGGAGCCCTGACCAAGTATTAAGTGCATTTACTGAACATACATTTCAGTAGGCCAACATTTCGGATTTTACAGTCATTTTTCAAGCTGGTGTTATAAAGTATTTTGCTGAGATAATGACTTTTGTGCTTTCATTGGCTGTAAGCCATAATCATCACCATTAACATAAATAAACACTTGAAATAGATCACTCTGTTTGTAATGACTCTATATAATATATGAGTTTCACTTTTTGTATTGAAGAATTTAAATAAATTAACTTTTAGATTATATTCTAATTTTGTGAGAAGCACCTGTATGTCCAGGACCGCAACATCTCAACCAAAGCATGTCTTTACCCTTGGCCTTTGGTAACCCTCTCAGACCCTTTGGGATCTAGGACTCCCCCTAGTGATGGCTTTACTACCCCTCTTTTGGGGCTCAGGATGTTCCTGGGTACCACAGTATGGGAATGCACCACCCCCTGGCTTTCTTATGGACCTCTCGACCACCTGGAACCGTATGCCCACCAGTTTGTCTGCATTTCAGGGATCTCCCTGGGTAACTCAGGTCTGCAGCGGCCAAGGAAGGGAGTGCACGAACCTGTCAATGACAACACGCTCAACCATCTGGGCTGGAGTGGAGGATTCAGACATTTTTGCACCAGATCCAGTAGGTCAAACATTTGGGATCTAGGCGGTTTGTCCCCACAATAGGCCCAGTGGTGAACCTTTTGGGCTCTGACTGATCTAGTCACTCCTGTGTGTGCCAAAATTTCAGTTTTTAGTTTGGCATACTCATGCGCATTCTGTAATGCCAAATCATAATAGGTCTTCTGGGGCTCACCAGTCAAATACGGGGCCAGCACCTCTGCCCACTGCTCTGGTGGTAGCTTCTCATGCTCAGCTATCTCCTCGAACACAGTGAAAAATGTCTCCACATCATCATCTGGGGTCATTTTTTGAATCGCTCATCTTACTGTCTTCCGGACATACGTGTCTTCATCTGGACTTGGGGTAGGGACTGTCGGCCTTCCATGAACCGCCTTTGTAAGCAAGACAATCTGCTCCTGGTGTTGCTGCTGCATTTGTTGTATAAGCAACTTATTGGTCTCTTATTGCACCATGTGTTGCTGCTGTAATTGCTGCTGGTGTTGTGGTTCCTGTTGCTGCTGTGTTTGTAGCAGATGTTTGAGCAGGTCCTCCATCTTGCCTTACATACACGCTGGCTTGTGACCTCCACACTTGTTTGCTGGGAACAATGCCCGCACTTCCAACACCAGCTGTGGTGGAGCAGCTCACTCGGCTGGACACAGAGGTATAACTGGAACAATGTTTCTTTAAGAAAATGCTTGGTTTATTAAAGACAGCATAAACCAAGCTTTGGAAAATAAACATGGCTGTCTGAGCAAAATAGCAAAACAAAAAACCAAAAACAAACACAATCCTTTTCCTAGCGAGGATCAGCATGCTCACAGGTAGCATTGTCCACGGTTCAGGTTTAGCACACACTTTCCTGGTGTGTTCCCTCTTCAGGCACACACTGTACACTGAAAGCTCTGGCCATCAGCCATTTAAGCTCAGACCATGTGACTCCTCCATCATGTGACTGATCACATGATCTTGACATTGCACAGGTCCTGTCAGGACTCTGCAGGTGGAGATACGGTGGACGTCCTCCCACCTGCTCTATGAATGTCCACTAAAACCAGCCCATAACATAACTTTCATTTAATTCTTCCTACACGTAGAGTGTAGGAGGAAACTACTCTGGTTTTACATCACTGGCGCCATCATGCGCAGTGACATATAGCTCCAATCCATCACTTCATCAGTGACTCTGTCACAATATGTATATATATAGAGAGAAAAACTTTTCTGCAGCGATCAGTCCAATAGTAGAGTAAAATATACCATTTATTTATCCATTAAAAAGTTCCAGATTTCTTCAATAACAGCATTGCATACATTCAATCCCTTATGGACTACATGTTTCAACACCACATGTGTCTTCCTCCAGGTCCATGTGTACTGTTATTGAAGAAATCTGGAACTTTTTAATGGATAAATAAAAGGTATAGTTTACTCTACCATTGGACTGATTGCTGGAGAAACAAAAAGTTTTTTCTGTACATGTGTGGATTTATCCCAATCCGATTTCCGTGCGAACTGTAACCATATGTTGGATGTATTCCTGTTTCTTCAAAGCAGTGAGCTGGCTTTGCCAAAAACTCTTTATATATGGACATGGACATCACCAAACGCTGGGTTTCCACCTTTGTGTTTCTGTACTGGCCTTTACTGCAGCTGACTTCAGTTCTTGCTTGTTTGTGGGTATTTTGTGCCTAAAGATACCAAGAGAAAGTAGTGTGTAATAAGGTCACGGTCAACCCCACAATGAAAGCCACAATAAAATTTGAAAAAATATATATATAAATTTTATTATTTATTTATGCAAATAAGACACACAAAAAAGATAAAAAGATAAGATTAAAAACAATTAAAAAAGCCAAAAATTGGCCATATGAGAACACCACCTGAGGCCCAAATAAGGACCTAAAACTGACCTCCTCCAAAGTGCTAGGCAAAAACATTTATATATCTACTATATAATTGTCTAAGGGGTACTTCCGCCTGTCTATCTTTCTGTCTGTCCCGGAAATCCCGTGTTGCTGATTGGTCGCAGCCGCCAGGCCGCGACCAATCAGCGACAGGCACAGTCCAGCCAAGAATTAGTCCCTCCCTACTTCCGTCCAGTCAGTGCCCGGCGCCCGCTCCATACTCCCCTCCAGTCAGCGCTCACACAGGGTTAATGGCAGCGTTAACGGACCGCGCTATGCCACGGGTAACGCACTCCGTTAACGCTGCTATTAACCCTGTGTGACCAACTTTTTACTATTGATGCTGCCTATGCAGCATCAATAGTAAAAAGATCTAATGTTAAAAATAATTAAAAAACAAAAAACCTGCTATTCTCACCTTCCGTCGTCCGTCGATGCGCGCGCGGCTACCGCCAGCTTCCGTTCCCAGAGATGCATTGCGAAATTACCCAGAAGACTTAGCGGTCTCGCAAGATCGCTAAGTCATCTGGGTAATTTCTCAATGCATCTCTGCGAACGGAAGCTGGCGGCAGCAGCGCGCGCATAGGGACAGCTTCGCTGGACAATGGCGGGTGAGTATATAACTATTTTTATTTTCATTATTTTTTTTTTAACAGGGATATGGTGCCCACACTGCTATATACTATGTGGGCTGTGTTATATACTGAGTAGGCTGTGTTATATACTATGTGGCCTGTGTAATATACTGCGTGGGCTGTGCTATATATTACATGGGCTGTGTTATATACTGCGTGGCTGCTGTATACTATGTGGGCAGTGTTATATACTATGTGGGCAGTGTTATATACTGCGTGGGCTGTGTTATATACTACGTGGGCAGTGTTATATACTGCATGGGCTATGTTATATACTGCGTGGGCTGTGTTATATACTGCGTGGGCTGTGTTATATATTACGTGGCTGTGTTATAGACTGCTTGTCTGCTATATACTGCATGGCTCCTATATACTACGTGGCCTGTGCTATATACTATGTGGCTGCTATATACATACATACATATGCTAGAATACCCGATGCGTTAGAATCGGGCCACCATCTAGTATATATACACTCACTGGCCACTTTATTAGGTACACCTGTCCAACTTCTTGTTAACACTTAATTTCTAATCAGCCAATCACATGGCGGCAACTCAGTGCATTTAGGCATGTAGACATGGTCAAGACAATCTCCTGCAGTTCAAACCGAGCATCAGTATGGGGAAGAAAGGTGATTTGAGTGCCTTTGAACGTGGCATGGTTGTTGGTGCCAGAAGGGCTGGTCTGAGTATTTCAGAAACTGCTGATCTACTGGGATTTTCACGCACAACCATCTCTAGGGTTTACAGAGAATGGTCCGAAAAAGAAAAAAAATCCAGTGAGCGGCAGTTCTGTGGGCGGAAATGCCTTGTTGATGCCAGAGGTCAGAGGAGAATGGGCAGACTGGTTCGAGCTGATAGAAAGGCAACAGTGACTCAAATCGCCACCCGTTACAACCAAGGTTGGCCTAAGAGCATCTCTGAACGCACAGTGCGTCGAACTTTGAGGCAGATGGGCTACAGCAGCAGAAGACCACACCGGGTACCACTTCTTTCAGCTAAGAACAGGAAACTGAGGCTACAATTTGTACAAGCTCATCGAAATTGGACAGTAGAAGATTGGAAAAACATTGCTTGGTCTGATGAGTCTCGATTTCTGCTGCGACATTCGGATGGTAGGGTCAGAATTTGGCGTAAACAACATGAAAGCATGGATCCATCCTGCCTTGTATGGAGCATCTTTGGGATGTGCAGCCGACAAATCTGCGGCAACTGTGTGATGCCATCATGTCAATATGGACCAAAATCTCTGAGGAATGCTTCCAGCACCTTGTTGAATCTATGCCACGAAGAATTGAGGCAGTTCTGAAGGCAAAAGGGGGTCCAACCCGTTACTAGCATGGTGTACCTAATAAAGTGGCCGGTGAGTGTATATGTATATGGATCAATAATGATAAATAAATAAACACCTCCAGTTTGTAATTAACACATGTAATGGCTATGATGATGAGCACACTTGCTGATTAATAGTATAATACCAAATAATGACAGTAATGAAAACCCATCAAGGATGATCAGATAGAAATCCATATACTATAATCAGAGAGTGAAAAGTCATGGTACTAATAAAGTGCCCAATATATTGATAAGAAAATAAGGAAATTCAGTCCAAATGGACAAAAAAGTTATATGGAGAACAACTATCACGATGATCAGGCAACAATACTGAAATGGACAGTGAATGTCCAGTAAAGCAAAGCATGGAGCACAAAAAATGCCTGGAACCAGATAATGAAAAGCCAATGGGTTACAAACCAGTTGGGGTGGTGGATCACATGCTCAAGGAATCTAAAGAGTGTATAAACCTATTGCCAGCATGATGTTAGAAAGAGGAGGAAGGCCCAAAGATTTATCTTAAAGGGACATAATCACTGTTCAAACCAAGTACAGGAGCCTAGTGCTTTATGGCAGGGCCAATTATGTATGTACACCTTCCCACCTGCTTGGTTTCCATCTTTCACTTCACTTGGGTGGATGTTGTTAAGGGGCTTTTCTTTACTATATGAAGGACTCTGTGATCATCCATCACTAATTTCTTCCATAGACATCCAGGTCTTTTTCAGTTCCCAAGCACCAGTGCGCTTTGTTTATTTTTGCAGAATGTACAGTACCAAGCTGTTGATTTGGCCACTTCTAACATTTATGCTATATTTCTAATAAATTGTGGGTTCACAGCAATAGCTTCCAAATGCAAATGCCACACCTGGAATCAGCTCCAGACCTTTTACCTGCTTAATTTATTATGGATATATTTTATATAAATGTATCTTAAACATTTTTTGGCAAACAGCTAAAATGCCAATACTTGTGTCACTGTCCAAATATCTGTGGACCTAACTCTATATATCTGTGACCTCCTTTAGACCACAACCAAAATTGCTTTGTTTATCAAGGTAGGTGGATAGTATGGGTAATATATGGTGAAAATGAAAACCTGTCACAAATAGGGTGGTCTTTTGGAAAGGTTGCCCTGTATAAGGATAGCTGCTTCATCTATGGAAACAATATCATTTTATTAGCACCTACCTTTTGACCCTCCAGATCACACGCAAACTCTCTGAACAGAGCAGCTGTACCCTAAATTAGATGATCCACTGTTGCATGTAAATTAATTTTCGCCACTTCTTGCATGAGTTGCCGTGAGTCAAACAGAATCGCGGCGAACGAGGCATTTACGGCTCATCCCTGTTCAGTAGATGGGAAACTCTAGCTGTTGTTATTTAAAGCTACATGTGATGACACCACCATCTGAAAAGCTGTCATGTTAAAAGGTATGACAACCTACAAGCTTTTCTACATAAATATAAATATATCACGGCTGTATGTGTGCAGACAACAATGTCAATATTTCTCCTCTGCTCTACGAAAAAAAACCCACAGTGGAATCTGTGATCCCGTTTCACCTTTTCCGGTCAGTTGCTGCAGAGAATGAGGTTACAATAGACTCACACACAATCTCTTGCGCACACCCTCGCTCACCCTCCCCGCACTTCCTATTGATTTATTTATTCTTGCTGTTTGTTGTGTGTAAGACTTTGCGTGCCGTCCTCCTAATGTTTTCATCGATGTCGGGACCTTGGTATAAAAACATGCCTATCGTTGTTCGCATTTCCCCCACGGTCCCCTCCACACCCTCCCTTCACTGCTCTCTTTCTCTCTTCGTTTCTCGCTCTCCTTATTCTGCCCCCAGCAGCTCCCGCTCCTCTGTTTACCTCATGCCTTATTTCCCCTTTTATATTTCATGTCCCGGGATGTCAGAGGCTGTGAATTTAATATTGATTTCCTAAAGTACTTTTACTGTAACATGTCATCTCGGATTAGGAGTTGTGATGAGAGGCGAGCGCAGTCAGACGGATTTGCACGCAATGTGGTCCTCTTCTCTCTGGCTCCGTACCCTGCCACATGCTTTATTTATAAGAATGACTGAATACATGGTGGGGGTTGGAGGGCGCACAGACAGCCCGAGGCGGCTCTCTCCACCTGCAGCTCTTCTTGGGGGCTGTGTGTATATTCTGATTTTCAAAGCCTAAGTGTATCTTAGAGATGTATCATTGGCTGCAATGTAAACAGACAGATGAGTCTATGAATTGAATTAGGCCCCAGCGGTTCAAAGCGACTGGTGCAGGAGAAAAGCTGCGAATCCTCGGTATTCTGCACATGATACGCTTTTCATCGTTATTACTGATTATAGGAATTTCTAGGAATTTTTTTTACCATATTTAAATCCTTAGTGCTTTTTTCAAACGATAGGTTTATGTCAATGGAATACTACATTAATTGCCATAAAAGCAAAAGATCAGGGTACAAGAAATATAAGACAATTAAAAAAAAAAAAAAACAAGAACGCTCAACATCCACAAACATATATTAGGCAAATATAGTATATAAGGATAGCACTGATAATATGTTTACAGATACATAGGTATAAATTCCCCTGCTACCGTAAATTATTGAAGTGCTGGTCTAAAGTCCAAAGTAATTTTCCTCCAAAATGCCCATTAAATGCCATAATCTAAACTATTTTCTCATATACTTGACTTAAAAAATCCCTATTGTGCCCTATCTACATTATTTAATTGTTTTTATTTTTTTAACTTCCTCTTTGATTGAGAATCCGAGAGCATGCTGGGTTTACTCAATTGAAGTGTCATCAAGAGGCAGAGGCTGCGATCACTGCCACAGCTCCTGCCCCCTCCAACAAACAGAGCGTCATCCGTGATGATCGTTTCAGGGGCTGGGCCAGTACCTTTGCAATGACAGTGCACTCTTTGTTTACGACTCAGATCAGCAGTAACAAGCCGTCAGGAAAGAGCATTGTCAGAATACCTGGGGTGCAGAGACCAATGGCGTCATTTGTGGGGGTTGCACTGGTCTCTGCATGCCGGGTATCGTGATAACTCAATCTGTTGCTGGCTCGTTGCTACTGATCTGATCTGGCAACAGAGAGCGTGCTGTCACTGTGCACTTTGCACAGTGGCAGAGCACGTACTGTCCCAGCCCCTGAAATGATCGTCACTGTTGACGCTTTGTTTCAGCAAGAGTGCAGAGGCTGCAGCAGTGTGCCAGCATGGAAAGCATCATCAAAAAGGAAGTAAAAAAAAACAAACAAGAAAAGCAGTTAGATAATGTACTTAGAGAAGGATAAGGAATCTTTAATTCAATTATATTAAAAAATAGTTTAGATTATTCCACTAAATAGGATTTAGGATGAAAATGACTTTTAATTTCGGACTCCCCCTTTAAAGCAAAACAGGATAGAAAAAGCGGTTGCAATAGGTAAATGATAATGTTAGATTCCCCGTTGAAACCTGGGAAATAGAAATTTAGCCCAAAGGCAAACTGACTATGATAAACAGTCAAAATTCTGAGGATAGCATAGAGATTTGAAGAACAGGGTAGATCAGAAAGGGATGGCAGAGCGAAAAATAATGGTCCACTGCTATCACCCTAGATCTTCATCTAAGCCCAGATGTTTAAAAAACAGAGGCAGAAATAAAACTAGGCGTTAACTGACCAAATCCACTATTTGCATTCCCATGCATCTTTCTTGGGAGTATATTCAGGGAGCAATGTCCGCTGCAACAGTCTAATGTGTATGGGGGCTCCGGACAACTGATCTTCAGGGAAGAAGTTAAAGATGTTGTCCGGTCAAAACTGATAAGTCTGCAGTCACTCTGGGTCGGCCGCATCACTAGACGAAGCTCTGCCTCTGCTCAATACAAGTGTGGAGGGCCCGCTAGGGCCGTGGGGTACTCGGGCCGGGTCCGACGGTTCTTTAGGGGGTGGTCACAGCAGCAGTGACCTGGGCCTCCAATAAAAGTCAAGTTAAAGGGGAATAAAGTTTATAAGGGACTAGTTTGTGACACCACCCTTGGTGTCTGGCAATAGGGAAATGGGCGACGCTGCGGTTCAGGTCCACTTGGGCAGATGGTGACGCAGCAGAGATGTTTCAGCTCTCCACGGGTAGAGCTAGGCCCCAGGGCAGTTAAAGAGTTAAAGTCAATGATGGTGAATGTTGTGATGCAGGGCAGGTGACGCAGTAATAATTCAGAGGACACAGCAGAGTGCAGTTTCCACACTTTACTCACAGTTCTTATATGTAGTCCCCAGCCGAGTGCTGTGTCCTCCGGGTCTGTGGTCCAGCCAGCTCTCAGGTAAATTGGGGTTCACTTTCCCAAGACCCCCTTTCTTATGTGCCTTCCCTGGCCATCTTTCTGCGCTGGCTTCGCCCTCCTGCCCTACGCCTCACACACAGTGTCCCAAGCCAGCAGCCTCGGATCTTGTCGGGCGACGTCCTACTGGTCCCCTTGAACCTATGTGGTTGCCTTTTCGGCAAATGTGTGTGTCTGTGGATGTGGCACGTACAGTTACCACAGCCTCCGGCTTGCTACCTGAGCCTTGTAGTTCTCCACTAGTCTGGGGGCGGTTCCCCCACTGCAACCTGGTCCTTCCACCCGGTGACAGTTGACATGGATTCGGGTGCCCAGGGTGGAATCCTCACTTCCCTGGTCCCTAGGACCCTTCCTTACTTCCTTTTCTTAGGAGCTTCTCTAAGACACTTCCTCTCACTTCTCTCTCCTCTCACTGACTAACTCCTCCCTCTTGTTTCCATGACAACTCCTCACAACTGACACTCTCTCCACCCATACCCTCTACCAGTGTCGGACTGGGGTGCCAAGGGCCCACCAGTAACAATGACTTTGGGGGCCCACTTTTCACCTGCATACAAATATTACACTACCCTTGTTCATAAATTTACCTATAGCTCTACATAATAAACTGGGCAGTTTGGTTAATGAATGATGAGATGCTGTTTTTTTCTGTACAGAGTAAATCATGTAAATTATGCCATGCACTATCCATATATTGGGGTGGGGGGCCCGTGTCTGCACAGGGGCCCACTGGGGGATTCCCCTGTTCCCCTATGGGCCAGTCCAAGCTTGCCCTCTACCTAGTCCCCCCTCCAGCCTGAGATGGGGCCCTCCCTCAACAGGGTCCGCCCAGATCCCCTGGCCTGGAGTGGTGTATGTGTTGGATGCTAGTGTGGGTCTCGGGTAGTGCCCCCTCCCTACCTGAGAGCGGAGTACCACACCTCTGGCTGAGGTACAGTACCTCTGTGGCAACTGGACCTTCAGGGGTGCCACAAGTGTATGGAGAGCGGGGCCCGGGTGTATGTGTAACTAATACATACCCCCATTACTGTATCTGAAACCAGCGAATCCACGCAGTGCACAATGCGTGCATAGGGGAATCCAAAGTCTTCAGTGACACAGAGTGAATGAAGACTTATCAATTTTGACTGGACAACCCCTTTAATTGGGCATGTTTAATTTTGGACTGCTGATCGCTTAATTCTCGTGGAGATAAGCTGTTTTCAGGCATGCCTGATCATGGCTTTCTCAGAGAATACACTCACGTTTGGCTGAACAAGCTCTCCTCTATAGGGAAGACATGGCCGAGATGGCTGTCAGCCAAACGACCAGCCCAAGCATTGTTTGGCTGACAGTTATCTAATGTGTATAGCCAGCTTAAGGCTGTGTGCCCACGTTGCGCTTTTTATGCATTTCAGCTGCGTTTTTTCCGCAGCGGAAACCCTTAAAAACGCTTACAAATGCATTCCCATGCAATCCTATGGGATTCCACAATTGCTGTGCCCATGCTGCGGACTTTCACGCTGCGGAATCGCATAGCGGTAAAATCCGCAGCATGTTCACTATTTCTGCGGAATCACGGCGATTCCGCCACCATAGGATTGCATTGAAATGCTCACTTTATGCATGTGGCTATGCCCACCATGCATAAAGTGATGTGCGGATGGTACCCAGGATTTGGAGGAGAGGAGACTCTCCTCCAGGCCCTGGGTACAATATTCCTGTAAAAAAAAAGAATTAAAATAAAAAATAGGGATATACTGCACTTACCTTCTGATGGCCCCCGGAGTCCTCCCGCCTCTCAGCGGTGTACGCGGCGGCTTCCATTCCCAGGGATGCATTGCACGAATCACCTGAGATGATGTCGCAGTCACGTGACCGTGATGTCACAAAGGTCCTTCGCGCAAAGCATCCCTGGGAATGCAACGTACCGGGAGCGCCGCTGAGCGCCGCTGAGAACCATATTTTTTATTTTTTTACTTTTTTTCATATTCTATCTTTTACTATTGATGCTGCACTATGCTTGACAAGTGTGACCAACCTGTCAATCACTTTTCCAAGTGATGCTTCAAATAGTTTGGAAAACGCAAGCATTCTGCAAGCTAAAAACATTTGTGTTTTGCGGGAAAACGCATGCAAATTCCGCATGTGTTTTACCCGCGGCATGGAGTTGCGGAAATGCTGCGGACATTTCCGCAGCATTTCTGCAACGTGGGCACATAGCTTAAGTCTTCCACAATCTTTTGATGAGGAACTATTTGCAGTCAGAACGTAGTTTTCTTTTTCCATTATCCAGGAAAGCATTACTGTAGCTGTTTGATTCACTAAGCACACAGAGAATTGCTGCCAGGAACTGAGCTGTTACCGTACTAGCTGCAGTGGCACACATACTGTAAAGATCCATCTATGTGGAGTGGTATCTGAAATATGATAGCCAAATAGAGTCCATTGTAGAGATGAGCACATCGATGCAAATCTATTTCATGTAGAATTTTATTAAATTAATTTGTCTCAACAAATTTTAACAATTTACGATTCGATTAACATGAATCCTCCAAAAAAATGCCTGCTACCATTTTTGTTGAAATAACGCTTCTTGTATATATTGCATCAACTACTAGTTAGTTACTACTGCTGGGAACCAAAAGAGGAAACACCTAACATGTGGTAAAAAATATTTGAAAACTAGTAGAGTTTGAAATAAATCACCTTTATTAGAACAGACATGGTGAATAGTGGCTCTGCTAAAAAAAAGAGTGCTATCACTTACATAAAATAATACATACACTTACATCTAGTGGTAAATATACAGCATGATAAAAATATGTAGTACATTCAAAGGTCAAATAGGTAAGAGGACATCAGCATAAGATACATACACTATTGGTTTTAGGTGTTGATAATATACATAATTCCCCATGTAGGATTTTAAAAGGGGTAATATACATGTAAGTAGATGTGTGATCAGCTGTGCAAGTGCTGCGCACTACCCCGAAGTATGTTTTGGAACTCATCCTTCGTCAGGGAATGAGGGAGGACGAGTTCTGAAATGCGCGTCGGGGTAGTGCTCCGCACTTGCACAGCTGATCACACAGGTAACTGTCTCTTTGTTGCTTTAGCTATACAGGTCTTTCTCAGAATCCATAGGCTTACTTTATACATATAACGCCCTTTCTTACATATATACATACAGTTGTGCTCAAAAGTTTACATCATCTCCGTGCTGTCCTCCAGAGGCTCAGGGAGAACTCTCTCTCTTTGCTAAACTGGAGAAGTGTTTCTGGTGCAAGAATTGTCCTTTCTGGGGTTTATTTTGTCTCCTGAGGGGTTCGCATGGACCCTGAAAGGTACAGGCTATTGTTGATTGGGTGCAACCCAAAGATCTCAAGGTTCTTCAGAGATTTTGGGTGTTGTGAATTAGACTTTTTGGCTCCCTCTTGTGGTCACTAGTGGTATGACTCTGGGATTGTCTTTTTTCTGTTTGGCACTCACCTGGGTCGTTAGTCCAGGGGTGTCGCTATATTAACTTCCTGGATCCTTAGTCCAGTGCCTGGCATCGTTGTAATCAGATCCTTCTGTTGCTCCTGTCTGCTGGTCCTGGCTCTTGCAAAATTAAGCTAAGTCTTGCTTCTTTGTTTTTTGAGTTACTTGCTTTGCTACCATTTTTGTCCAGCTTGTACTAAATGTGATTTTTGACCTTGCTGGAAGCTCTAGGGGGCTGGTGTTCTCCCCCCGGCCGTTAGACGGTTCGGGGGTTCTTGAATATCCAGCGTGGATATTTTAAAAGGGTTTTTTGCTGACCATATAAGTCATCTTACTATATTCTGCTATTAGCTAGTGGGCCTCTCTTTGCTAAATACCTAGCTCATTCTTATGTTTGTCTTTTCCTCTTACCTCACCGTTATTATTTGTTGGGGGCTTGTATCCAACTTTTGGGGTCTTTTCTCTGGAGGCAAGAAAGGTCTTTCTTTTCCCTTCTAGGGTTAGTTAGTTCTCCGGCTGGCGCGAGACGTCTAGAACCAACGTAGGCACGTTCCCCGGCTACTTCTATTTGTGGTGCTAGGATTAGATATATGGTCAGCCCAGTTACCACTGACCTATTAGCTGTTTTTTTGTGTTTGCAGACTTGGTAGTTATTCCTGAGACCCTCTGCCATTGGGGTCATAACATTTGGGGTTTTGCCAATTACTATAGAAAATTCATCAAGGGATTTTCACAGGTGGTCAAACCCCTCACTGATTTAACTCGCAAGGGGGCTGATATAAAAAATTGGTCAGCTCCAGCTTTAGCAGCATTTTCTTCTTTAACCCCTTCACCCCCAAGGGTGGTTTGCACGTTATGGACCGGGCCAATTTTTACAATTCTGACCACTGTCCATTTATGAGGTTATAACTCTGGAACGCTTCAACGGATCCCGGTGATTCTGACACTGTTTTCTCGTGACATATTGTACTTCATGATAGTGGTAACATTTCTTTGATATTACCTGCGTTTATTTGTGAAAAAAAGGGAAATTTGGCAAAAATTTTGAAAATTTTGCAATTTTCCAACTTTGAATTTTTATGCAATTAAATCACAGTGATATGTCACACAAAATACTTAATAAGTAACATTTCCCACATGTCTACTTTACATCAGCATAATTTTGGAACCAAAATTTTTTTTTGTTAGGGAGTTATAAGGGTTAAAATTTGACCAGCAATTTCTCATTTTCACAACACCATTTTTTTTTAGGGACCACATCTCATTTGAAGTCATTTTGAGGGGTCTATATGATAGAAAATACCCAAGTGTGACACCATTCTAAAAACTGCACCCCTCAAGGTGCTCAAAACCACATTCAAGAAGTTTATTAACCCTTTAGGTGTTTCACAGGAATTTTTGGAATGTTTAAATAAAAATGAGCATTTAACTTTTTTTTCACACAAAATTTACTTCAGCTCCAATTTGTTTTATTTTACCAAGGGTAACAGGAGAAAATGGACCCCAAAAGATGTTGAACAATTTGTCCTGAGTACGCCGATACCCCATATGTGGGGGTAAACCACTGTTTGGGCGCATGACAGAGCTCGGAAGCGAAGGAGCGCCATTTTACTTTTCAATGCAAAATTGACTGGAATTGAGATGGGACGCCATGTTGCGTTTGGAGAGCCCTTGATATGCCTAAACATTGAAATCCCCCACAAGTGACACCATTTTGGAAAGTAGACCCCCTAAGGAGCTTATCTAGAGGTGTGGTGAGCACTTTGACTCACCAAGTGCTTCACAGAAGTTTATAATGCAGAACCGTAAAAATAAAAAATCATATTTTTTCACAAAAATGATCTTTTCGCCCCCAATTTTTTATTTTCCCAAGGGTAAGAGAAGAAATTGGACCACAAAAGTTGTTGTACAATTTGTCCTGAGTACGCTGATACCCCATATGTGGGGGTAAAGCACTGTTTGGGCGCATAGGAGAGCTCCGAAGGGAAGGAGCGCCGTTTGACTTTTCAATGCAAAATTGACAGGAATTGAGGTGGGACGCCATGTTGCGTTTGGAGAGCCACTAATGTGCCTAAACATTGAAACCCCCCACAAGTGAGACACCATTTTGGAAAGTAGACCCCCTAAGGAACTTATCTAGAGGTGTGGTGAGCACTTTGACCCACCAAGTGCTTCACAGAAGTTTATAATGCAGAACCGTAAAAATAAAAAATCATATTTTTTCACAAAAATCATCTTTTCACCCCCAATTTTTTATTTTCCCAAGGGTAAGAGAAGAAATTGGACCCCAAAAGTTGTTGTACAATTTGTCCTGAGTACGCTGATACCCCATATGTGGGGGTAAACCACTGTTTGGGCGCATGGGAGGGCTCGGAAGGGATGGAGGCCATTTTGAATGCAGACTTAGATGGAATGGTCTGCAGGCGTCACATTGCGTTTGCAGAGCCCTAATGTACCTAAGCAGTAAAAAAAAAACACAAGTGACACCATTTTGGAAAGTAGACCCCCTAAGCAACTCATCTAGATATGTTGTGAGAGATTTGAACCCTCAAGTGTTTCACTACAGTTTATAACGCAAAGCCGTGAAAATAAAAAATAAAATAATTTCCCCCCAAAATTATTTTTTAGCCCCCAGTTTTGTATTTTCCCAAGGGTAACAGGAGAAATTGGACCCCAAAAGTTGTTGTCCAATTTGTCTTGAGTACGCTGATACCCCATATGTGGGGGGGAACCACCGTTTGGGAGCATGGGAGGGCTTGGAAGGGAAGGAGCACCATTTGGAATGCAGACTTAGATGGAATGGTCTGCAGGCGTCACATTGCGTTTGCAGAGGCCCTAATGTACCTAAACAGTAGAAACCCCCCACAAGTGACACCATTTTGGAAAGTAGACCCCCTAAGGAACTCATCTAGATGTGTTGTGAGAGCTTTGAACCCCCAATTGTTTCACTACAGTTTATAACGCAGAGCCATGCAAATAAAAAATATTTTTTTCCACAAAAATTATTTTTTAGCCCCCAGTTTTGTATTTTCCCGAGGGTAACAGACAAAATTGGACCCCAAAAGTTGTTGTCCAATTTGTCCTGAGTATGCTGATACCCAATATGTGGGGGGGAACCACTGTTTGGGCGCATGGGAGGGCTCGGAAGGGATGGAGCGCCATTTTGAATGCAGACTTAGATGGAATGGTCTGCAGGCGTCACATTGCGTTTGCAGAGCCCTAATGTACCTAAACAGTAAAAAAAAACACAAGTGACACTATTTTGGAAAGTAGACCCCCTAAGCAACTCATCTAGATGTGTTGTGAGAGTTTTGAACCCTCAAGTGTTTCACTACAGTTTATAACGCATAGCCGTGAAAATAATAAAAAAAAAATTCCCCCCAAAATTATATTTTCGCCCCCAGTTTTGTATTTTCCCAAGGGTAACAGGAGAAATTGGACCCCAAAAGTTGTTCTCCAATGTGTTTCAAGTACGCTGATACCCCATATGTTGGGGTAAACCCCTGTTTGGGTGCACGGGAGAGCTCGGAAGGGAAGGAGCACTGTTTTACTTTTTCAACGCAGAATTGGCTGAAATTGAGCTCGGACGCCATGTCGCATTTGGAGAGCCCCTGATGTGCCTAAACAGTGGAAACCCCCCAATTATAACTGAAACCCTAATCCCAACACACCCCTAACCCTAATCCCAATGGTAACCCTAACCACACCTCTAACCCAGACACACCCCTAACCCTAATCCCAACCCTATTCCCAACCGTAGATGTAATCCAAACCCTAACCCTAACTTTAGCCCCAACCCTAACCCTAACTTTAGCCCCAACCCTAACTGTAGCCTTAACCCTAACCCTAGCCCTAAGGGTACCGTCACACAGTGCCATTTTCATCGCTACGACGGCACGATTCGTGACGTTGCAGCGTCGTATGATTATCGCTCCAGCGTCGTAGACTGCGGTCACACGTTGCAATACACGGCGCTGGAGCGATAATTTCATGACGTATTTGCGATGTAGAAGCCGTTGGTTACTGTACGCACATTGTATACAACCTGTGTCACACGATGCAATCATGCCGCCACAGCGGGACACTAGACGACGAAAGAAAGTTTCAAACGATCTGCTACGACGTACGATTCTCAGCGGGGTTCCGGATCGCAGTAGCGTGTCAGACACTACGATATTGTAACGATATCGCTAGAACGTCACGAATCGTGCCGTCGTAGCGATGAAAATGGCACTGTGTGACGGTACCCTAACCCTAGCCCCAACCCTAACCCTAGCCCCAACCCTAACCCTAGCCCCAACCCTAGCCCCAACCCTATCCCTAGCCCCAACCCTAGCCCTAACCCTAGCCCTAACCCTAGCCCCAACCCTAGCCCTAACCCTAGCCCTAACCCTAGCCCCAACCATAACCCTAACCCTAGCCCTAACCCTAGCCCTAGCCCTAACCCTAGCCCTAACCCTAATGAAAAAATGGAAATAAATACATTTTTTAATTTTTTTTATTTTTCCCTAACTAAGGGGGTGATGAAGGGGGGTTTGATTTACTTTTATAGAGGGTTTTTTAGCTGATTTTTATGATTGGCAGCCGTCACACACTGAAAGAAGCTTTTTATTGCAAAAAATATTTTTTGCGTTACCACATTTTGAGAGCTATAATTTTTCCATATTTGAGTCCACAGACTCATGTGAGGTCTTGTTTTTTGCGGAACGAGTTGACGTTTTTATTGGTAACATGCTCGGGCACGGGAGATTTTTTGATCGCTTTTTATTCCGATTTTTGTGAGGCAGAATGACCAAAAACCAGCTATTCATGAATTTCTTTTGGGGGAGGCGTTTATACCATTCCGCGTTTAATAAAATTGATAAAGCAGTTTTATTCTTCGGGTCAGTACGATTACAGCGATACCTCATTTCTATCATTTTTTTTATGTTTTGGCGCTTTTATACGATAAAAACTATTTTATAGAAAAAATAATTATTTTGGCATCGCTTTATTCTGAGGACTATAACTTTTTTATTTTTTCGCTGATGATGCTGTGTGGCCGCTCGTTTTTTGCGGGACAAGATGATGTTTGCAGTGGTACCATGGTTATTTATATCCGTCTTTTTGATCGCGTGTTATTCTACTTTTTGTTTGGCGGTATGAGACTAAAGCGTTGTCTTTTGCCTCGTTTTTTTTTTTTTTTTTTTTTTTTTTTACGGTGTTCACTGAAGGGGTTAACTAGTGATATAGTTTTATAGGTGGGGTCGTTACGGACGTGGCAATACTAAATATGTGTACTTTTATTCTTTGATTTTTTTATTTAGATAAAGGAATGTATTTATGGGAATAATTTTTTTTTTTTTCTTTATTTAGGAATTTTTTTTTTCTTTTTTTTTTTTACACATGTGGGAATTTTTTTTTTTACTTTTTTACTTTGTCCCAGGGGGGGACATTACAGATCGTTGATCTGACAGTGTGCACAGCACTCTCAGATCACCGA
Organism: Ranitomeya variabilis; assembly: GCF_051348905.1. Taxonomy (NCBI): domain Eukaryota; kingdom Metazoa; phylum Chordata; class Amphibia; order Anura; family Dendrobatidae; genus Ranitomeya; species Ranitomeya variabilis. Next base: position 637,317,160 of record NC_135232.1, read on the forward strand.
TCTCACTTACAGCCGTGCAGGCTGCAGCTTTCATCTGCAGCCTGCAGGGCACCCGGAAGTAATCCCTGCAGGACCCGGATGCAGCCCCGCGGCCATTTTGGATCCGGGGCCTGCAGGGATAGGAGGTAGGAGACCCTCGCAGCAACGCGATCACATGCTTCCCTGTACCACCGGCACACCGCGATCATGTTTGATCGAGGTGTGCCGGGGGTTAATGTGCCGGGGGCGGTCCGTGACCACTCCTGGCACATAGTGCCGGATGTCAGCTGCGATAGGCAGCTGACACCCGGCCGCGATCGGCCGCGCTCCCCCCGTGAGCGCGGCCGATCGTGCTGGACGTACTATTCCGTCCTTGGGAATTAGGGCCCACCCCACATGGACGGAATAGTACGTCCAATGGCAGAAAGGGGTTAAAGGAATGCTTATGTCTGCCCCTGTACTGATTCAATCTGATCTGTCTAAGCCATTTATCATGGAGGTGGACGCCTCAGAGGAGGGAGTGGGGGCGGTGTTATCTCAAGGGCCCACCACGTTAACCAATAAAAGACCCTGTGCCTTCTTTTCTAAAAAGTTTTCCTCTGCGGAAAGGAATTACGATGTGGGTAACCGGGAGTTACTAGCCATTAAATTGGCTTTTGAAGAATGGAGGCAGTTTTTGGAGGGGGCTATCCATTGAATCACGGTCATCATGGACCAAAAGAACCTGTCTAATATTGAGTCGGCCTAAAGATTAACCCCGAGGCAGGCGAGGTGGTCACTTTTTTTTTCTCGATTTCAGTTTTCCATCACTTTTAGGCCTGGATACAAGAATGTGAAGGCAGATGCCTTATCCCGCAGCTTGGATCCAATATCTCCTCCTGAACCTCCTTCCTCCATTCTTCAGCACAGGGTGGTTGTGGCTGTAGTTCCCTTGGCGTTAGTGGGAGATTCAGGAGGCCCAGTCTCTTGCTCCTCCATCCACGCTGGATAATACGTTTTTTGTGCCTGTCCAGTATCGGTTAAGGGTGCTCCGGGAGTTCATGACTCGGCTCTTAGTGGGCATCCGGGAATCTCAGCCAAGCATAAAGCCATTGCTAGGCTGTTTTGGTGGTCTTCATTGGCTTCTGATGTCGCTGTATTTGTGTCATCCAGTGAGACATGTGCCCGCGCTAAAACCTCCCGTAACCGGACGGCCAGGAAAATGGTACCATTGCCAATTCCAGAAAATCCTTGGACCCATCTGTCCATGGATTTTATCACAGACCTTCCTCCTTCTAATGGTAAAACTGTGGTCTGAGTGGTGGTGGATAGGTTCAGCAAACAAGCGCATTTTGTACCATTGGCAGGGTTGCCTAATGCGGAAGCTTTGTTGAAACTTTTCATCGAGCATGTTGTACGATTACATGGTGTGCCTGTGAGTATGGTCAATGATAGAGGGGTACAATTTGTATCTAAGTACTGAAGGGCTTTTTGTAAAAAAGGCTGGGTATCAGTTTGACCTTTTCTTCAGCCTATCATCCTGAGAGCAACGGTCAGACTGAGAAGACCAATCAATCTTTGGAGCAGATTTTGCGGTGCCTTGCCACGTCTCATCAGGATGACTGGTGCTCTTCATTACCATTGGCAGAATTTGCATTTAATAATCATATTAATCTGTCCACTGGTACTTCCCCGTTCTTTTGCAATTATGGTTTCCATCCCCATTTTGGTGAATTTTCTTGGCTGGATTCGGGGTGTCCCGGTGCTGATGTTGCAATTCATTGGTTGCAGGAGGTCTGGGAGGAGGTCCAAAGGAACATTCGGGAGGCTCAGGGCAGGTGTACATTTTTTGCTGATAAACGACGGTTGGTGGGGCCAGATTTCCAGGTGGGGGATAAGGTATGGTTATCCACTAAGAATATAAGGTTGAGGATTTCTTCTGCTAAGTTGGGTCCCAAATTTGTTGGAACTTACGAAATTTTGGAGGTAGTTAAACCTGTTCCCTTTCGCCTGCACTTTCCCCCATTGCTGCGGATCCCCAATGTGCTCCAAAAGGCTCTTTTGAAACCGTGGGTATCCTTCTCAGGGTACTCTCCATCTCATCCGCCTCCTGTTTTGGTGGATGATCAGACCGAGTATGAGGTGGAACGGATCGTGGATTCTCAGATGCTCCGCCGTTCACTTAAGTATCTGGTCCATTGGAGGGGTTACGGCCCGGAGGACCGGTCTTGATACCGGCTTGCTTGGTCCATGCGGATCGGTTGGTCTGGGCCTTTCATATTTGGTATGCGGGGAAACCTAGGGGTCCAGTGGCCCCCCTTTGAGAGGGGGTACTGTCATGATCCAGTCTGGGATTTGTTTCTGATTATTCTCTCCCTGGGATGGTCATGGGGGTTAATCTTCCTTGCCTCATTTTGGGATCTGTCTGGCTATTTCAGTCCGCTGTTACCTGCAAGCAGTGTCAGTTATAGTTCCTGTCTCTGGCTTGAGCAGCTGACCCGTTATATCCTGATTTGTCCTCTGGCCGTTTACCTAGGTCCCGTTCCTGTGTTCCCTTGTGACTTTGCTCATTGTAGTACTTGCTCTCCGTGTTGTGACCCCTTGGTATTTGACTCGGCTTGTCCTCTGACCTGTTTGACTGTATTGCATCTCTGGCTTTCCTGCTTCCGATCGGCTCTGACTTCTTTGGCTTGTTTCTGACCACGTGTCTTGCTGTGACCTCTGGTACTTAGTTCCCTCTCTGTTGCTGACCTGGCTTTTTCTGACTACTCTTTCACCACCTAGTGGCTTCTGCCTGCTGCTCTGTGATTTCACTGTGAGTGTACCTATTTTCCTTCACCCGCACACCCTGGTGAAGGTTGTGTGCTACTGCGCATTACAGTCATTGGCTACAACAGAACAAAGTGAAGGCTCTGGAGTGGCCATCTCAGTCTCCTGACGTCGATATCATTGAGCAACTCTGGGGAGATCTCAAGCGCGTAGTTCATGCAAGACAGCCCAGGAATTTACAGGAACTGGAGGTTTTTGCTAAGAAGAGTGGGCAGCTTTACCAACTGAGAAAATAAAGAACTTCATCCATAACTACCACAAAAGACTCCAAGCTGTCATTGATGTTAGAGGGAGCAATACACAGTATTAAGAAATTGGGTTTGTGAACTTTTGATCAGGGTCATTTGAATGTTTTGTGTTGTCATTATGATTTAAAAAGAGAAAACACATTAGTTTGACAATAAATGGCTTCGCCCAACCACTAGCCATGAGTGGAGAAAAACTTTTGGTGTTTTCATTTATATTCTTTGAAAAATGGCCAAGAAAGCAAACATTCTGCCAGGGTATGTAAACTTTGAACACAACTGTACCAGGATGGTGGAGCATATACCAGGATGGGGGAGCATATAACAGAATGGGAAAGCATATTCCTTTATAACTGTAGACTGGTACCCCTACTCCTGTCTGTGACTGTACTTTGTTGCCCATGCCTGCTCTCTGATGCCCCTGCATGCTCTGCTGCCCCCACCTACTCTCTGTATGAGTTGTTTTATTTAAACTAAAGCCATACAAAACAACAACCCTGGTGCATATTAAACACAGGTAGAAAGGAGTGCTTCAATGTTATGTTTTAAAAAAAAATTATTTGTATTGATAATTGAGTAAAAGGTAATTAAAATATGAAAGGTACAGGATAAGAAGGAGGTGGGCTAAACGTGTGTGTCGAGGCAGAGGGACTGAACGTTATCACAGCCATTACTTGCCATTAATTCAGATAAAACGTCATTTATTTGCCTATTTTTCCCATTATGTTATCCTGAATGTCTTCTCTCTAGTTCGATCCCCACAATGGGTTTGTGACAAGGCTTGTTATGATTAGTACTCAGAGCAGTACGAAATACTGGCTTTTCTTATTGTTACTATGCTAACTTTAGCAGCATTTAACACTGAGTGTATACATCCACCTGTTTAAATAGCCAGATATTCTGATTAGATGACGTAAAGTGGTGACATATATATATATATATATATATATATATATATATATATATCGGGAGTCTAGAATCCATATATACTTTATTTATTCAAATGTAAGAATAATACAATTAATAAATAATAGTAAGAAAGAACAAAAAATGGCTGCACTCACCAGCTCTTGACAATTCTTGTTATTTAAGGTACAGTTACACAGGATCCATGAACATGCTTATGAGGGGAGGAATGAAAGACATCAGACAACAACTTTGCGTGTTGTGGCAAATGCCACAACAACGGTTCTTTGCTTAAGAACAATAATGTAAATAATAAATAATATGTATCAATAACTATGTATATTGGTATGTTCTATGACATTTTAAAATATTTCATTATTATGTGGAAAAGCTCTTAGTACCCATACTGGCGCATACTTGTGTGCCCATCAGGTATTTTCACAGTAATTTTACATCTGATGGGTTGGTATGAAACGTTTTTAATCATCTCTTGGGCTTAGCTAAGCCTTCATTTTAAATAATTCTAATAAGTACAACAGAAATAAAAGCCTTTTTGTGTATCCAAATTTTTTGTGTTTATTTTTACAGAAGTGTAAAATTTAAGAAATCAACGTTCATAGTACACCGATGGGCTAATATAAGCATGCCCATCAACCACGTCACGGTAGCCTTTGAACTGATGGGTCCTAACTAACTGATTCCTATTTCTTAATACTCAAACCTCTTTCACATCTGCATGTTTCTGATATTTGCAGAAGTAATGTTAAAAACAATACAACTTCCACACTTGGCACCAAAGAACTGACCTACAACACACTTTCAGCAAGTGCCATGCAATGTAGATGAAGCTTGGAGTTAACTTGCAGTAAATGCGGCAAACGCGGCTTCGACAATTGCATTAAATGCAGCCACAACAAAAACACTGGTAAGTGGAGATTTTGTGGCGAAAACTGCAGAAACCACATGTGCCGCACCTGCCGCAAGTGAAGTACAAATTCCGTATACATTGCATGCAACTTACAGCAAGAGTGGCGTGGGTCAGCCCTTAGGCAGGAAGTGCAGAAATAGCCTTTTTTCCACCATAAATTCTCCAAATAGCAGAAAAATGTTGATGTGAAAGCAAAATCTCTATTCTTTCCCTATCTATCTAAATATGTACCTATCTATATATCTATTTCTATGTACAGAACACACCTGGAGATAGAGATGTGTGTGAACAGCCATCCCACCCTTCTCTTACCTGTTCACAAAAACCTCACCCTTTTTAAAAACAAAATGAAATCTCTCAGCAGCTATACTGCTGGAGCTTCAAATACAGGTTCCTATCACCAAATACAGGCATTTGGATGATACACATCTTACATCTTGTACTTAATGTGTGTTCTACTTACCTATAAAAATATGTATTGATATATCATATTTCTAAATTTATGTAGATATGATATAGTTATTAACCCTATATGCTAATGAGTACGTATGTTATATACGTATTTCCTACATAAGTACTTAAAATCTATATGTCTATGGCTACACTAATTTTTTTTTGTTTTTGTTTTTTTTCCTTATCTCTATACATAGAATTTGCCTATTGCTGTCTATGTTATTAGAAAAACTGAATAATGAAAAAAAAGAAAAGTAACTTTAAACTAAAATATTTTTGTAGATAATATTACGTGTGAACACTTTAGTACTATCAGCCAATAATTGTCCTTGAAGTGGTGTATTAACCACTTTAACCCTCACATTGCAACATTGCTTCACCCTGGAAAAAGCAACATACAATTGACCATGGGCAAAAGCAGGTTCTGGTAGATAAATACCAACTCGATGGAGGGTCTGGCCTTGAGATTTATTTATGGTCATTGCAAATGCGGGCTTGATGGGAAATTGTCTCCGTCTTAATTTAAAAGGTAATCCAGTCTCTGATGGACACAAATCAATTCGTGGAATGAATACCACATTTCCTGCTGCTGACCCACTAATTACTTTAGCCAGTATGATATTGGCATGTAAGGCAGTGACAATGAGCTGCGTACCATTGCAGAGACTTTTGTTCATGTTCAGATTACGTAATAACATGACAATGGTGCCAATTTTAAGTTTCAGCCGATGTGAAGGCATTCCAGTTGGTGTTAGTGAATTCAAAAACTCAAGTGGGTATTGATCGAGGTCATCAGCTTCATCAGGATCGATGGAATCATCACTGATATATTCAGTATAGTCACCTATCAATAAATCCATGACTTGGGAATTGACTTTCTCAACGTCCTCATTTTTTGGACATAAAATTGCATGAGATGCAGCTGTATTTATGCTTTCGGTGTCATTCACATCAATACAAAGATTATCTCCAAAAATTTGAATTATTAAAGAGCCAGTGCATACCATGTCTGGAGGAATTTCAATTACATCATCTCCAAGGTTATGTTCATTAGATAGTTCACCATTTCCCAGTTGAAGCAACCAACTGCTGTAGTGAGGATCAATGGAGCGCATGTTGTTAATAAGTGGCAGGCGAGTAAAATGTTGCCAGTGTTGTGAATATTTTATACAGCTCTCTACAACATCAGTTCTTGTCCCATGAGGGATGACAGGAAGACATTGTCTAAAGTCGCCTCCAAAAACAATCACTTTACCTCCAAACGGTGTTTTTTCTTTGTGAGCTACATTTGTTGTCATGACATCACGTAAAACTCTATCAATGACATGCAATGCATATTTGGATAGCATTGTGCACTCATCAATAATAAAAAGTTTAGTGCTGTGCAAATCTTTTGCTGTATCGGTATCATTCTTAATCCTGGAAACAGATGTTTCATTCACAGGAATTGGAATCCCATAAAGAGAATGAATGGTTCGTCCACCTTGTAGCAAGTTGGCGGCAATTCCAGTAGTGGCAGCAGGTGACACAATGTCTCCTTGTCCTCTTAGCTGATGTAGGAGTAGATGATATAGGTACGTTTTTCCGCTGCCACCAGGACCATCAAGGAAAAAACACTTTGCTGTAGAATTAGTGTCTTCTAAAGCTTGAGTGATAGCATCAAAAGCAAAAAGTTGGTCCTCATTTAGAGTAGCTTTCATTTCAGCAGCTGCTGATAACTCATAATCTTTATCATACTGTGGGAGGAGGTGTTGTTTCTTGACTGGACGTGGCAAATTAAAATCAGTATAAGTTTTGCCATGAGCTTTAAGAACATGTTGGACATCTGTCATAGCATAGCCTTCACAATTGACACACTCCAGAGTGTCGGAGTGGTATGCATAGCAGTAGTCTTCTACAAAGTGTTCCTTAAATTCATCCCATAAGTCCCGAGGTTTAGCTGGAGGACCAAAAATACAAATGTAGGCAAACATGTCACGTAGCTGTGCTGGCATGTTGAGAATACTGGCATCAAGTAATGTATTTCTCCACAGACTATCATCAAATAGTAAGCCAAGAGCTAATGCCGCATCTTTGAAGGTTTCATGTGTGATTCCGTGTACAGTTTTTATGCTGTCAAAACTGGTTGCACCTTTGACATGTAACAATAACAATCTTAAATAGTAGCGTTCTTGGTCTTTCACACTGACAGTATACATTCGTCCAATCACAGAACCACCTGCTCGCTTTCTAACTTCCCAAGAACCTTCTTTCCAAACATAGTTTTTGGGAATTTCACGGTATAAATAAATATGAGCATGATGGTCGTTCTGATTAAGCTTGAAGTAGGCCATAAGTGTAGAATTTTGATGGAGCTTTTGTTTGATGTTTCCAATAGAGTCATCCTCATGAAAATAGAGTGGCTGAGAATGCGGTAGATGTACAGCAAGGCGAATGATGCTATGAGATTGTTTATGCATTGGATATGAGAATATTCGCCAAGCTGCCTCTGGTGCACTGACATATCTTGAATCCATGAATTGGTGTGTTTCATCATGTTGGATGTTAGTTTGGCAGATTTCAAGATTGGCTTTATCATGTCCTTTGTAGACGTATTTAAATAAATATTTCACAGCCTGAATGGAACCACAAACTTCGACATTTATATGGCACTTGTATTTTAATAGCAGGAACGGATTATATGGAACCACCCACGAATTGTCAATCATGTTAGAATGGTGTTGAAAAGATGGGCCAAAGTGTCTGCGATAAGTAGGATAGGCGTCCTTAGCTATTATGGTTCTTGGTTGCAAATCTTTAGGGAAACCTTTTGTACACTTCCCCAGATCCATACAGGGAGAATTTGGGTTGTGTTCTCCACACGGACCATGAATCATATGTTGGAGAACAATTTTATGGAGCTGAGGGTAGTGGGTAGGATTGGGAATTTCAGCCCACACTGTATTGTCTATGTCCTCCTCAGTCCTTAATTTGGAGTTGCTGTCCAGAATAATCAAAATGTGAGCGTGTGGAAGGCCACGTTTTTGAAATTCAATTACATGAACCATAGCGCAAACTTTCCCAAATAATCCGTTGTTAATGTCTTTTAAGAGTGCTTCCAGTTTTATTTTGAAAACAAGTGCCACCAAATCAGGTATATGTTCCACACGCTGCCAAGGTTCCAAATTCTCAGTAATCTCATTCCATTTCGGATTACAGGTCATGGTGATGAATACATCAGGACGACCATATTTAGTCACAATAGCCATGGCATCCTGGTACCGCTGCTGCATATTCCTGGGACTGCCTTCAAACGAAGATGGTAAAATGACCGTTTTTCCAATGGGGATGCCCTTCTCAATGGATTTTTTCTGGAGATGTTCCTGGAGTACACAATAATCCTCTACTTTCAAATCCTTTTGGTGTTGACGGATATAATTTAGGCGATTTGCCTCGATTTTCACATAAGCATCCACTAAGTACTGCTGAGTGAGTTTGCCACCATTCAGGAGTGGATTAAACTGATTACGGACAGACAGCACATAGCAGTAATATTGCAGTTGTGTAACTCTGCGTGGACTTTGCCCTTGTTGCTTGAGGCCATCATGCCAGCCCTGGTCTCCGTAAGGGAAAAATAAAGGATAGAGTAAAGCATCTAAATTACTGTGTAGAATGCTGACCTGTTGTGTTCTTGGCGCCAAAGGATTTTTGGGGTCCGGTTGTAAATGTATTAAAATATCACGATTAAATGGTGGCTCTCCATTGTCATTTTCAAATACGACAGCAACTTCATTGACAGTTGGATTATTATATCGGCGAGGGTCTTGATTCCGATCTTGTTTAAGGGCCATGATGATATTTGGCATGAGAGTGCCATTAGCTTCAGCTTTAAGATGTTCTTCATGTTCCACATCTCGTAACATTTTGTAGGCAGCAACAAAGGGATTCACATTGTCTAACTGAAGAGCAATTATACTCATCAAAGTGGGATGACATTTTTGATTTTGTTCACAGTTTAAACGTTGTTCATTCGCGGTAGCGGTATCCAAAATATACAGTTGGGCATAAGCTGGAACTTGATCATCACTGGGATGTAGGGTTCCAGTACAATGATATATTTGTCCATGTATACGGAAACAGTAAGGGCCATGTCCAGGTGGAGGGGATATATTGGCACCCATGGAGGCGAAAGCAAATGAGCTGTTAATACTACGAATATTTTCCATGAGATTCTTACTGAACTCACTCTCCCCTGTCAGCAATCGTTTAAAGACCTCGGGATATTGGGGTATAGGTATATGCACTTTACTCTTGTGACAACACAGAGTAAAATTTTTATCTGCTGGTATCTCAGCATTAAAATGTAATGCTTGACAATGTTCACATAAATAGTTCATAGGACCACAGGAGTGTTCTACTATGGTACTGTCATCATTAGTAAAACCTGTAGGATGTTGAGGTACAGGTTGTGGTAACGGAGCATTGGAATTTCTTTAAGCCAACATATATAAAGCGTGGACCTGGTAGAGGATCTTCACTGTCCACAGATTCAATCACTGAGGAGTTGGAAGGTGTATCGTGGTCAGGGTTTATTAATATGGAGGTGCAAGCGTTTTTTTTGCGCCGTTCACGGCGTGCACCAGCTGCATTTGGTAATGGTTTGTTTGTTGCCTTAGAAGAGTCAGGTGTGAAGCATGTCTTATAAGCAGACTTAACGGTGTACAGGCGACGGCGTTTATCATTTGGAGTGTGAGTAGGACAGTGTTTGCGCTTACGTGCAGATTTACCAACGGTTAAAGGAGCTTGAGGCTGCACACATTCTATGAATGGAGACAAAGAAGCTGTATTGTGGGCAGAATCTATGACTGAGGACGTGGAAATATTATGTTTGCAACGTTGAGAGCGTGCAGCAGCAGCTTTATTACTTAATCGATTAGTTTTGTCCTCAAAAGACTCATTAGTAATGCGTTTATTGCAAGCAGCATTAACAGTGTCCAGGCGCTTCTGTCTGTCCTCTGTAGTCTCGTTAGCACGCTGTTTGCGCTTACGTGCGGCATCGGCGGCTTTTCGCTCTGCGTCATTGGTATACTTATTATCAGACCTGATGTTACGTGCGCCATCTGCAGCTTTGGGCTCTGTGTCATTAGTATACTTAACAGTGTCCAGGCGCTTGCATCTATCCTCTGTACTCTTGTTAGCACGCTGTTTGCGCTTACGTGCAGCATCGGTGTCTTTTCGCTGTGCGTCATTGGTATACTTATTATCAGACCTGATGTTACGTGTGCCATAATAATAATAATAATAATTTTATTTATATAGCGCCAACATATTCCGCAGCGCTTTACAACTTATAGAGGGGACTTATACAGACAACAGACATTACAGCATAACAGAAATCACAGTTCAAAACAGATACCAGGAGGAATGAGGGCCCTGCTGCTCGCAAGCTTACAATCTATCTGCCATCAGCAGCTTTGGGCTCTGTGTCATTAGTATACTTAACAGTGTCCAGGCGCTTGCATCTATCCTCTGTACTCTTGTTAGCACGCTGTTTACGCTTACGTGCAGCATCAGCGGCTTTTCGCTCTGCGTCATTGGTATACTTATTATCAGACCTGATGTTACGTGCGCCATCAGCAGCTTTGGGCTCTGTGTCATTAGTATACTTAACAGTGTCCAGGCGCTTGCATCTCTCCTCTGTACTCTTGTTAGCACGCTGTTTGTGCTTACGTGCAGCATCAGCGGCTTTTCGCTCTGCATCATTACCATACTTTATATCAGACCTGATCTTACGTGCGCCATCAGCAGCTTTGGACTCTGTGTCATTAGTATACTTAACAGTATCCAGGCGCTTGCATCTATCCTCTGTACTCTTGTTAACACGCTGTTTGCGCTTACGTGTGGCATCGGCGGCTTTTCGCTCTGCATCATTACCATACTTTATATCAGACCTGATCTTACGTGCGCCATCAGCAGCTTTGGGCTCTGTGTCATTAGTATACTTAACAGTATCCAGGCACTTGCATCTATCCTCTGTACTCTTGTTAACACGCTGTTTACACTTACGTGCAGCATCGGCGGCTTTTCGCTCTGCATCATTACCATACTTTATATCAGACCTGATCTTACGTGCACCATCAGCAGCTTTGGACTCTGTGTCATTATTATACTTAACAGTGTCCAGTCGCTTGCATCTATCCTCTGTACTCTTGTTAGCACGCTGTTTACGCTTACGTGCGGCATCGGCGTCTTTTTGCTCTGCATTATTAGTATACTTTATATCAGACCTAATCTTACGTGCGCCATCAGCAGCTTTGGGCTCTGTGTCATTAGTATCCTTACTATTAGAGCTCATGTTGGCTAAGCTAAACAGCTTTAAGCATGGTGGTGGCAAACAACAGGTTAATAAGAGGCAGTGTCAGGTAGTAGGAAAATAGCCAGTTAATAATAGGCAATAGTTCTTTGCAGGAATACAGATATTAATAAATAGGCAGTTTATATTGCAGAGAAATTGCTGGGCAATAATGGACAATGTCCTTATGTGGCAAATAATAGAGCAATATACCCAGTGTGGCAAAGAAGAGGTTAATAAACGGCAGTCTCTCAGTATAACAGTCAGTGAATAATAGGCAGTATATGGAGAAAACACCAAACAAAAGTTCAAAATTGGTGTGAAAATGTCACTGAACCACTTCACAACTAAATATATATAGTTTTGGTAAATGGTATTATCATTTTTTTGACGAAGTTCGGCAGGAGCTTGAAGAGCAACGTCACTGGGACCGCCTCCACACAGTAGAAACTTGCTGTGAGGTAAAAATTCAAAAATCACACCAAAATGGCGGCGGAGTGTGTCACAATACGGCACATTTCTGATTGGTCGCTCGCGGCAGGCGGCAACCAATCAGAAAAGTGCCGCGCACCACGAAGGCATATATCTTTGTCCACCCTGAGCGGGTGTAGGGAGCTGGTGACGTCACTTATCTCCGGACATTATCTCCGGACAAAGCCACGGAAGTTGGCACAAATTGCCGGAAGTAGTATTCTAGGCAATTATATATTAGATTTTAATGTTATCAGTGTTTACCTTTGAACGTTTATATTGTACTAGCTGTACTACCCGGCTTCGCCCGGGTTAATGACTGCTGTTAGCAAAATAGAATGTGTTAACAAAAATTTATTCTGCACACAAAAACCACAAAACAAATAGATAGAAATGTAATTATTAAAAGGCAAAAACTAAGCAAATAGAAGCATTTCACAACATATATTAGCTTTGTTATACTGAGAATGTCTTTGTTGCCTATATTAACCAATCAGAGCTCAGGTTAATTAACTGTAGCAAAATAGAAGCTGAGCTGTGATTGGTTGCTATTGGCAGCCTGATAAATCCCCAGCCAACAGGAAGCCCTCCCCCCTGGCAGTATATATTAGCTCACACATACACATAATAGACAGGTCATGTGACTGACAGCTGCCGTATTTCCTATATGGTACATTTGTTGCTCTTGTAGTTTGCTTATTAATCAGATTTTTATTTTTGAAGGACAATACCAGACTTGTGTGTGTTTTAGGGCGAGTTTTATGTGTCAAGTTGTGTGTGTTGAGTTGCGTGTGGCGACATGCATGTAGCGACTTTTGTGAGATGAGTTTTGTGTGGCGACATGCGTGTAGCAACATTTTGTGTGTTGAGTTGCATGTGACAGGTTAGTGTAGCAAGTTGTGTGCAGCAAGATTTGTGCATGGCGAGTTTTGCGCGTGGCGAGTTTTATGTGTGGTGCATTTTGAGTATGTGCAAGTTTTGTGTGAGGCAACTTTTGCATGTGGTGCAACTTTTGTACATGTGGCAATTTTTCTGTGTGTGCAAGTTTTGCATGAGGTGAGTTTTCCATGAGGTGAGTTTTGCACGTGTGGCGAGTTTTGCGTGAGCCTAGTTTTGCATATGGCGAGTTTTGCATGTAGCGAGTTTTGAGTGGTGACTTTTGTGTTTCGACTTTTATGTGGCGAGGTTGGTGTGTGTGTGTGGTGAAATGTGTGCTGAGGGTGGTATATGTGTTCAAGCACGTGGTAGTGTGTGGCGCATTTTGTGTTTGTGTTCATATCCCCGTGTGTGGTGAGTATCCCATGTCGGGGCCCCACCTTAGCAACTGTACGGTATATACTCTTTGTCGCCATCGCTCTCATTCTTTAAGTCCTCATTGTTCACATCTGGCAGCTGTCAATTTTCCTCCAACACTTTTCCCTTCACTTTTTCCCCATTATGTAGATAGGAGCAAAATTGTTTGGTGAATTGGAACGCGCGGGGTTAAAATTTCACCTCACAACATAGCCTATGACGCTCTCGGGGTCCAGACGTGTGACTGTGCAAAATTTTGTGGCTGTAGCTGCGACGGTACAGATGCCAATCCCGGACATACACACATACATACATACACACATTCAGCTTTATATATTAGATATACCTGTATGTAATCTCCTGTATATAGTATATACCTGTGTGTCATCTCACCTATATATAGTATATATCTGTGTGTCATCTCCTGTATATAGTATATACCTGTATGTCATCTCCTCCTATACATAGCATATACCTGTGTCATCTCCTCCTGTATATACTATATACCTGTAGGTAATCTGCTCCTGTATATAGTATATACCTGTGTGTCATCTCCTCCTGTATATAGTATATACCTGTATGTCATCTCCTCCTGTATGTAGTATGTACCTGTATGTCATCTCCTCCTCTATATAGTATATACCTGTGTGTCATCTCTCCTGTATATAGTATATATCTGTGTGTCATCTCCTCCTGTATATAGTATATACCTGTGTGTCATCTCCCCTGTAAATAGTATATACCTGTGTGTCATCTCCTGTATATAGTATATAGCTGTATGCCATCTCCTCCTGTATTAGCCCTCGTTCACACGTTATTTGGTCAGTATTTTTACCTCAGTATTTGTAAGCTAAAATGGCAGCCTGATAAATCCCCAGCCAACAGTAAGCCCACCCCCTGGCAGTATATATTAGCTCACACATACACATAATAGACTGGTCATGTGACTGACAGCTGCCGGATTCCTATATGGTACATTTGTTGCTCTTGTAGTTTGTCTGCTTATTAATCAGATTTTTATTTTTGAAGGATACCAGACTTGTGTGTGTTTTAGGGCGAGTTTCGTGTGTCAAGTTGTGTGTGTTGAGTTGCGTGTGGCGACATGCATGTAGGGACTTTTGTGAGATGAGTTTTGTGTGGCGACATGCGTGTAGCAACTTTTTGTGTGTCGAGTTGCATGTGACAGGTTAGTGTAGCAAGTTGTGTGCAGCAAGTTTTGCGCATGGCGAGTTTTGCGCGTGGCGAGTTTTATGTGTGGTGCCTTTTGAGTATGTGCAAGTTTTGTGTGAGGCAACTTTTGCATGTGTTGCAACTTTTGTGCATGTGGCAATTTTTCTGCGTGTGGCAATTTTTCTGCGTGTGCAAGTTTTGCGTGTGGCGAGTTTTGCACGTGTGGCGAGTTTTGCATGTGGAGAGTTTTGCGCGTGGCGAGTTTTGAGCGGCGACTTTTGTGTTTCTACTTTTATGTGGCGAGGTTGGTGTATGTGTGGTGAAATGTGCACTGAGGGTGGTATATGTGTTCGAGCACGTGGTAGTGTGTGGCGCATTTTGTGTGTGTGTTCATATCCCCGTGGTGGTGTGATTATCCCATGTTGGGGCCCCACCTTAGCAACTGTACAGTATATACTCTTTGGTGCCATCGCTGTCATTCTTTAAGTCCCCCTTGTTCACATCTGGCAGCTGTTAATTTGCCTCCAACACTTTTCCTTTCATTTTTTCCCCATTATGTAGATAGGGGCAAAATTGTTTGGTGACTTGGAAAGCGCGGGGTTAAAATTTCACCTCACAATATAGCTTTGACGCTCTCAGGGTCCAGACGTGTGACTGTGCAAAATTTTGTGCCTGTAGCTGCGACGCCTCCAACACTTTTCCTTTCACTTTTTCCCCATTATGTAGATAGGGGCAAAATTGTTTGGTGAATTGGAAAGCGCGGGGTTAAAATTTCACCTCACAACATAGCCTATGACGCTCTCGGGGTCCAGACGTGTGACTGTGCAAAATTTTGTGGCTGTAGCTGCTACGGTTCAGATGCCAATCCCGGACATACATACATACATACATACATACACACACACACACATTCAGCTTTATATATTAGATTGTCCTGTCACCAGCCATGTGTACGATTATCGGCCGAAAGCCTCTCTGGAACCAATAATCACCCCATGTAAAGGTATCTTTATAAGTTAAAGATTCAGAATACTATGACTTTTATCATATCCTGAACAGTCAAGTTTTTTATGAACCGTTAAGGTTTTCTGGTTGAAGTAAAAAAAACTCTGAGTGTTTACAGTTTGAAACCATAAAATGTTGAAAAATTATGTCATTCTTGAGTATATCACTCAATGGTGCTCATAATCGTGTCACATTTGATCTATAATATACTTTAATATACGTTACTTTAATCTTTAATATACTTAAGAACAGGGCCCCAGACATCACACAGGGGGTCTGAAACACCGCACAGTGGTCCAAAATATCGCTGTGCTCTGCCTGGGGCCCCATATGCTGCCTGGGGCCCCTGTGCTCTGCCTGGGGCCCCATATGCTGCCTGGGGCCCCTGTGCTCTGCCTGGGGCCCCTGTGCTCTGCCTGGGGCCCCTGTGCTCTGCCTGTGGCCCCATGTTCTGCCTGGGGCCCCTGTGCTCTGCCTGGGGCCCCTGTGCTCTGCCTGGGGCCCCATATGCTGCCTGGGGCCCCTGTGCTCTGCCTGGGGCCCCTGTTCTCTGCCTAGGGCCCCATGTTCTGCCTGGGGCCCCTGTGCTCTGCCTGGGGCCACTGTGCTCTGCCTGGGGCCCCATATGCTGCCTGGGGCCCCTGTGCTCTGCCTGGGGCCCCATAGGCTGCCTGGGGCCCCTGTGCTCTACCTGGAACCACTGTGCTCTGCCTGGGGCCCCATATGCTGCCTGGGGCCCCTGTGCTCTGCCTGGGGCCCCTGTGCTCAGCCTGGGGCCCCATGTTCTGCCTGGGGTCACTGTGCTCTGCCTGGGGCCCCATAGGCTGCCTGGGGCCCCTGTGCTCTGCCTGGGACCACTGTGCCTGCCTGGGGCCCCATATGCTGCCTGGGGCCCCTGTGCTCTGCCTGGGGCCCCTGTGCTCAGCCTGGGGCCCCATGTTCTGCCTGGGGCCACTGTGCTCTGCCTGGGGCCCCATAGGCTGCCTGGGGCCCCTGTGCTCTGCCTGGGACCACTGTGCCTGCCTGGGGCCCCATATGCTGCCTGGGGCCCCTGTGCTCTGCCTGGGTCCACTGTGCTCTGCCTGGGGCCCCATATGCTGCCTGGGGCCCCTGTGCTCTGCCTGGGGCCCCATATGCTGCCTGGGGCCCCTGTGCTGGCCCCTGTGCTCTGCCTGGGGCCCCATGTTCTGCCTGGCGCCCCTGTGCTCTGCCTGGGGCCACTGTGCTCTGCCTGGGGCCCCATATGCTGCCTGGGGCCCCTGTGCTCTGCCTGGGGCCCCATATGCTGCCTGGGGCCCCTGTGCTCTGCCTGGGGCCCCTGTGCTCTGCCTGGGGCCCCATGTTCTGCCTGGGGCCACTGTGCTCTGCCTGGGGCCCCATAAGCTGCCTGGGGCCCCTGTGCTCTGCCTGGGGCCACTGTGCTCTGCCTGGGGCCCCATATGCTGCCTGGAGCCCCTGTGCTCTGCCTGGGGCCCCATATGCTGCCTGGGGCCCCTGTGCTGGCCCCTGTGCTCTGCCTGGGGCCCCATGTTCTGCCTGGCGCCCCTGTGCTCTGCCTGGGGCCACTGTGCTCTGCCTGGGGCCCCATATGCTGCCTGGGGCCCCTGTGCTCTGCCTGGGGCCCCATATGCTGCCTGGGGCCCCTGTGCTCTGCCTGGGGCCCCTGTGCTCTGCCTGGGGCCCCATGTTCTGCCTGGGGCCACTGTGCTCTGCCTGGGGCCCCATAAGCTGCCTGGGGCCCCTGTGCTCTGCCTGGGGCCACTGTGCTCTGCCTGGGGCCCCATATGCTGCCTGGAGCCCCTGTGCTCTGCCTGGGGCCCCATATGCTGCCTGGGGCCCCTGTGCTCTGCCTGGGGCCCCTGTGCTCTGCCTGGGGCCCCATGTTCTGCCTGGGGCCCCTGTGCTCTGCCTGGGACCACTGTGCTCTGCCTTGGGCCCCATATGCTGCCTGGGGCCCCTGTGCTCTGCCTGGGGCCACTGTGCTCTGCCTGGGGCCCCATATGCTGCCTGGGGCCCCTGTGCTCTGCCTGGGGCCCCATATGCTGCCTGGGGCCCCTGTGCTCTGCCTGGGACCACTGTGCTCTGCCTGGGGCCCCATATGCTGCCTGGGGCCCCTGTGCTCTGCCTGGGGCCACTGTGCTCTGCCTGGGGCCCCATATGCTGCCTGGGGCCCCTGTGCTCTGCCTGGGGCCCCATATGCTGCCTGGGGCCCCTGTGCTCTGCCTGGGGCCCCTGTGCTCTGCCTGGGGCCCCATGTTCTGCCTGGGGCCCCTGTGCTCTGCCTGGGGCCACTGTGCTCTGCCTGGGGCCCAATATGCTGCCTGGGGCCCCTGTGCTCTGCCTGGGGCCCCATATGCTGCCTGGGGCCCCTGTGCTCTGCCTGGGGCCCCATAGGCTGCCTGGGGCCCCATAGGCTGCCTGGGGCCCCTGTGCTGTGCCTGGGACCACTGTGCTCTGCCTGGGGCCCCATATGCTGCCTGGGGCCCTTGTGCTCTGCCTGGGGCCACTGTGCTCTGCCTGGGGCCCCATATGCTGCCTGGGGCCCCTGTGCTCTGCCTGGGGCCCCATATGCTGCCTGGGGCCCCTGTGCTCTGCCTGGGACCACTGTGCTCTGCCTGGGGCCCCATATGCTGCCTGGGGCCCCTGTGCTCTGCCTGGGGCCACTGTGCTCTGCCTGGGGCCCCATATGCTGCCTGGGGCCCCTGTGCTCTGCCTGGGGCCCCATATGCTGCCTGGGGCCCCTGTGCTCTGCCTGGGGCCCCTGTGCTCTGCCTGGGGCCCCATGTTCTGCCTGGGGCCCCTGTGCTCTGCCTGGGGCCCCATATGCTGCCTGGGGCCCCTGTGCTCTGCCTGGGGCCCCTGTGCTCTGCCTGGGGCCCCATGTTCTGCCTGGGGCCACTGTGCTCTGCCTGGGGCCCCATAGGCTGCCTGGGGCCCCTGTGCTCTGCCTGGGACCACTGTGCTCTGCCTGGGGCCCCATATGCTGCCTGGGGCCCCTATGCTCTGCCTGGGGCCCCATATGCTGCCTGGGGCAACTGTGCTCTGCCTGGGGCCCTATATGCTGCCTGGGGCCCCTGTGCTCTGCCTGGGGCCCCATAGGCTGCCTGGGGCCCCTGTGCTCTACCTGGGACCACTGTGCTCTGCAGAGCACAGGGGCCCCAGGCAGCATATGGGGCCCCAGGCAGAGCACAGGGGCCCCAGGCAGCATATGGGGCCCCAGGCAGAACACAGTGGCCCCAGGCAGAGCACACACCAAATCGGAGGCCGAGGGGCCCCGCCAACCAAATCGGAGGCCGAGGAGCCCCGCCCACCAAATCGAAGGCCGAGCGGCCCCGCCCACCAAAGCGGAGGCCGAGGGGCCCGGCCCCGCACACCAAAGCGGAGGCCGAGGGGCCCCGACCACCACATCGGAGGCCGAGGGGCCCCGCCCACCAAATCGGAGGCCGAGGGTCCCCGCCCACCAAATCGGAGGCCGAGGGTCCCCGCCCACCAAATCGGAGGCCGAGGGTCCCCGCCCACCAAATTGGAGGCCGAGGGTCCCCGCCCACCAAATCGGAGGCCGAGGGTCCCCGCCCACCAAATCGGAGGCCGAGGGGCCCCACCAACCAAATCAGAGGCCGAGGGGCCCCGCCCACCAAATCGGAGGCCGAGGGTCCCCGCCCACCAAATCGGAGGCCGAGGGGCCCCGCCAACCAAATCGGAGGCCGAGGGTCCCCGCTCACCAAATCGGAGGCCGAGAGTCCGCACCCACCAAATCGGAGGATAAGGGGCCCCGCCAACCAAATCGGAGGCCGAGGGGCCCCGCCAACCAAATCGGAGGCCGAGGAGCCCCGCCCAACAAATCGAAGGCCGAGCGGCCCCGCCCACCAAAGCAGAGGCCGAGGGGCCCGACCCCGCCCACCAAAGCGGAGGCCGAGGGGCCCCGACCACCACATCGGAGGCCGAGGGGCCCCGCCCACCAAATCGGAGGCCAAGGGGCCCCGCCCACCAAATCGGAGGCCGAGGGTCCCCGCCCACCAAATCGGAGGCCGAGGGTCCCCGCCCACCAAATCGGAGGCCGAGGGTCCCCGCCCACCAAATCGGAGGCCGAGAGTCCCCGCCCACCAAATTGGAGGCCGAGGGTCCCCGCCCACCAAATCGGAGGCCGAGGGGCCCCGCCTTCCAAATCTGAGGCCGAGGGTCCCCGCCCACCAAATCGGAGGCCGAGGGTCCCCGCCCACCAAATCGGAGGCCGAGGGTCCACACCAACCAAATCGGAGGCCGAGGGGCCCCGCCCACCAAATCGAAGGCCGAGGGGCCCCGCCCACCAAAGCGGAGGCCGAGGGTCCCCGCACACCAAATCGGAGGCCGAGGGTCCCCGACCACCAAATTGGAGGCCGAGGGTCCCTGCCCACCAAATCGGAGGACGAGGGTCCCCGCCCACCAAATCGGAGGCCGAGGGTTCCCACCCACCAAATCGGAGGCCGAGAGTCCCCGCCCACCAAATCGGAGGCCGAGGGGCCCCGCCAACCAAATCGGAGGCCGAGGGGCCCCGCCAACCAAATCGGAGGCCGAGGGGCCCCGCCCACCAAATCGAAGGCCGAGGGGCCCCGCCCACCAAAGCGGAGGCCGAGGGTCCCCGCACACCAAATCGGAGGCAGAGGGACCCCGCCCACCAAATCGGATTCCGAGGGGCCCCGCCCACCAAAGCGGAGGCCGAGGGTCCCTGACCACCAAATCGGAGGCCGAGGGTCCCTGCCCACCAAATCGGAGGCCGAGGGTCCCCGCCCACCAAATCGGAGGCCGAGGGTCCCCGCCCACCAAATCGGAGGCCGAGAGTCCCCGCCCACCAAATCGGAGGCCGAGGGGCCCCGCCAACCAAATCGGAGGCCGAGGGGCCCCGCCAACCAAATCGGAGGCCGAGGAGCCCCACCCACCAAATCGAAGGCCGAGCGGCCCCGCCCACCAAAGCGGAGGGCGAGGGGCCCGGCCCCGCCCACCAAAGCGGAGGCCGAGGGGCCCCGCCCACCACATCGGAGGCCGAGGGCCCCGCACACCAAATCGGAGGCCGAGGGTCCCCACCCACCAAATCGGAGGCCGAGGGTCCCCGCCCACCAAATCGGAGGCCGAGGGTCCCCGCCCACCAAATTGGAGGCCGAGGGTCCCCGCCCACCAAATTGGAGGCCGAGGGTCCCCGCCCACCAAATCGGAGGTCGAGGGTCCCCGCCCACCAAATCGGAGGCCGAGGGTCCCCGCCCACCAAATCGGAGGCCGATGGTCCCCGTCCACCAAATCGGAGGCCGGTCCCCGCCCACCAAATCGGAGGCCGAGGGTCCCCACCCACCAAATCGGAGGACGAGGGGCCCCACCAACCAAATCGGAGGCCGAGGAGCCCCACCCACCAAAAGTAAGTGCGGCCCCAAAAGTAAGTGCGCCCCCGGGTGCAAAAGTAAGTGCGCCCCCGGGTGCAAAAGTAAGTGCGCCCCCGGGTGCAAAAGTAAGTGCGCCCTCGGGTGCAAAAGTAAGTGCGCCCCCGGGTGCAAAAGTAAGTGCGCCCCCGGGTGCAAAAGTAAGTGCGCCCCCGGGTGCAAAAGTAAGTGCGCCCCCGGGTGCAAAAGTAAGTGCGCCCCCGGGTGCAAAAGTAAGCGCGCCCCCGGCCCCGGGTGCAAAAGTAAGCGCGCCCCCCAGTCCCGTGTGTGAAAAGTGCTGCTGTAAAGCTGGTAGCGCTGTTCTAGCACCATGTATTTCCTTCAGGAAATGCCCATCTAATATATAATTGCCTAGAATACTACTTCCTGCAATTTGTGCCAACTTCCGTGGCTTTGTCCGGAGCTAATGT
This sequence comes from Ranitomeya variabilis, assembly GCF_051348905.1. Taxonomy (NCBI): domain Eukaryota; kingdom Metazoa; phylum Chordata; class Amphibia; order Anura; family Dendrobatidae; genus Ranitomeya; species Ranitomeya variabilis. The sequence continues at coordinate 637,338,567 of NC_135232.1, forward strand.
CCGGAGATAATGTCCGGAGCTAATGTCCGGAGATAATGTCCGGAGCTAATGTCCGGAGCTAATGTCCGGAGATAAGTGACGTCACCAGTGTCCTACACCCAGGCAGAGCACAGGGGCCCCAGGCAGCATATGGGGCCCCAGGCAGAGCACAGTGGCCCCAGGCAGAGCACAGGGGCCCCAGGCAGCATATGGGGCCCCAGGCAGAGCACAGTGGTCCCAGGCAGCCTATGGGGCCCCAGGCAGAGCACAGTGGCCCCAGGCAGAGCACAGGGGCCCCAGGCAGCATATGGGGCCCCAGGCAGAGCACAGGGGCCCCAGGCAGCATATGGGGCCCCAGGCAGAGCACAGTGGCCCCAGGCAGAGCACAGGGGCCCCAGGCAGAACATGGGGCCCCAGGCAGAGCACAGGGGCCCCAGGCAGAGCACAGGGGCCCCAGGCAGCATATGGGGCCCCAGGCAGAGCACAGGGCCCCAGGCAGAGCACAGGGGCCCCAGGCAGAGCACAGGGGCCCCAGGCAGCATATGGGGCCGCAGGCAGAGCACAGTGGCCCCAGGCAGAGCACAGGGGCCCCAGGCAGAACATGGGGCCCCAGGCAGAGCACAGGGGCCTCAGGCAGCATATGGGGCCCCAGGCAGAGCACAGTGGCCCCAGGCAGCATATGGGGCTCCAGGCAGAGCACAGTGGCCCCAGGCAGAGCACAGGGGCCCCAGGCAGCATATGGGGCCCCAGGCAGAGCACATTGGTCCCAGGCAGAGCACAGGGGCCCCAGGCAGCTTATGGGGCCCCAGGCAGAGCACAGTGGCCCCAGGCAGAACATGGGGCCCCAGGCAGAGCACAGTGGCCCCAGGCAGAGCACAGGGGCCCCAGGCAGAACATGGGGCCCCAGGCAGAGCACAGGGGCCCCAGGCAGAGCACAGGGGCCCCAGGCAGCCTATGGGGCCCCAGGCAGAGCACAGTGGCCCCAGGCAGAACATGGGGCCACAGGCAGAGCACAGGGGCCCCAGGCAGAGCACAGGGGCCCCAGGCAGCATATGGGGCCCCAGGCAGAGCACAGTGGCCCCAGGCAGAGCACAGGGGCCCCAGGCAGCATATGGGGCCCCAGGCAGAGCACAGTGATCCCAGGCAGAGCACAGGGGCCCCAGGCAGCCTATGGGGCCCCAGGCAGAGCACAGTGGCCCCAGGCAGAACATGGGGCCACAGGCAGAGCACAGGGGCCCCAGGCAGAGCACAGGGGCCCCAGGCAGCATATGGGGCCCCAGGCAGAGCACAGTGGTCCCAGGTAGAGCACAGGGGCCCCAGGCAGCCTATGGGGCCCCAGGCAGAGCACAGGGGCCCCAGGCAGCATATGGGGCCCCAGGCAGAGCACAGGGGCCCCAGGCAGAACATGGGGCCCCAGGCAGAGCACAGGGGCCCCAGGCAGCATATGGGGCCCCAGGCAGAGCACAGGGGCCCCAGGCAGCATATGGAGCCCCAGGCAGAGCACAGCGATATTTTGGACCACTGTGCGGTGTTTCAGACCCCCTGTGTGATGTCTGGGGCCCTGTTCTTAAGTATATTAAAGATTAAAGTAACGTATATTAAAGTATATTATAGATCAAATTTGACACGTTTATGAGCACCATTGAGTGATATACTCAAGAATGACATCATTTTCCAACATTTTATGGTTTCAAACTGTAAACACTCAGAGTTTTTTTTACTTCAACCAGAAAACCTTAACGGTTCATAAAAAACTTGACTGTTCAGGATATGATAAAAGTCATAGTATTCTGAATCTTTAACTTATAAAGATACCTTTACATGGGGTGATTATTGGTTCCAGAGAGGCTTTCGGCCGATAATCGTACACATGGCTGGTGACAGGACAATCTAATATATAATTGCCTAGAATACTACTTCCGGCAATTTGTGCCAACTTCCGTGGCTTTGTCCGGAGATAATGTCCGGAGATAAGTGACGTCACCAGCGTCCTACACCCGCTCAGGGTGGACAAAGATATATGCCTTCGTGGTGCGCGGCACTTTTCTGATTGGTTGCCGCCTGCCGCGAGCGACCAATCAGAAATGTGCCGTACTGTCAAGAATTGTCAAGAGCTGGTGAGTGCAGCCATTTTTTGTTCTTTCTTACTATTATTTATTAATTGTATTATTCTTACATTTGAATAAATAAAGTATATATGGATTCTAGACTCCCGATTCTTTAGAATCGGGCTGCCATCTAGTTAGATATATATATATATATATATATATATATACTAGAAACGAGTGTATGTGTGTATGTGTGTGTGTGTGTGTATATCGACAATGATGTCATAATGGTTGCCATGGTGATGATGTCATAATAGGTTGCCATGGTGATGATGTCATAATGGGTTGCCATGGAGATGATCATTTCAGAATGGTGGCAACCTATTATGACATTATAATCACCATGGCACGGGACTATGGGATGGAGGATATGTATGATGGGTATATGGGCACGGGACTATGGGATGGAGAATGTGCGATAGGTATATGGGCACTGGACTATGGGATGGAGGATATGTATGATGGGTATATGTATGGGCACTGGACTATGGGATGGCGGATATGTATGATGGGTATATGGACACGGGATATGGGATGGAAGATGTGTATGATGGATATATGGGCATGGCACTATGGGATGGAGGATATGTATGATGGGTATATGGGCACTGGACTATGGGGTGTAGGATAAGCATTATAATTTGTGATTATAATTTGTGAGTTATAACAAATTACAATGATTATCTGTCATCCCATAGTCCAGTGCCCATATACCCATCATACATATCCTCCATCCCATAGTGCCATGCCCATATACCCATCACACATCCTCCATCCCATAGTCCCGTGCCCATATACCCATCATACACATCCTCCATCCCATAGTCCCATGTCCATATACCCATCATACATATCCTCCATTCCATAGTCCCATGCCCATATACCTATCATACATATTCTCCATCCCATAGTCCCGTGCCCATATTCCCATCATACATATTCTCCATCCCTTAGTCCCGTGCCCACATACTCATTATGACATCATCTTTGCGATGGCAACCATTCTGACATTGTCGCCATGGCAACCTATTACGACATCATCGTCGCCATGGCAACCATTATGACATCATTGTCAATACACACACACATACACTCGTTTTTATATATATATAGATGCAACAGCCTGTCCATGAGAAATTATTAATTAGGCTCCTTTTCTGCACTAAGCACTGTTTTGGAACCTTCAATATATCTCTACTTTTTCTAATGAGACAGAACTGAATGCATTCACATACATGATAATGAATTGTGCATTATACTACATCTTCATGTCATGAGATTTTGAATTGCATGGTTGACCAAGCCTTACTTTGCTTGCACATATCCCCGCTTTGGAGGTTTATTCCCACCCTGTTTTTTATTCAGAATTTTTTTCTCTCTTTTTGTGTATTTTTAATTATATATCAATAAATAATTAAAAACTATAAATAATTTTAAACTATTGCTGGAATCACTTTGCATCCTTAGGCAGTAAAATACCGCTACTCTGGAAAGTGTGGGTACTACTACTAAATGGTCTGCAAAAAAGCTATGACACATTGGATGTGCGCCCAGATTATGAGCTTACATTGGAGCATGTCAGAGGAATACTCGTAGATGAGTATAAGCGAAAGACAGAAAGTGTAAGCAGCAGTGGGGTATCCAAAGCAGAATGCCCATTAAAAACACAGATCTATGCAAAAATAAAAGTCATTTGAAGGAACCCCGTGAATATTTTGTTTGCAAGAAATCAGGGCACCTAAAGGCTGACTGCAGAGTCTGGAAAGCTAGAATGAATCAGCTGAAAAAGCAAAATAATCAAAGGGTTAAAATTGCCATTGCTGAAAAATATAGCATTTCAATTACTGAATCTGTGTTTACTGTTAATGCAAATATATCAAATTATGCATGGTGTATGGACTCTGGGGAAGCTAGTCATATGACTAATGATAGAAGCTTCTTCTCTAATCTTGACCAAAGTAAGTCAGAGAAAGGTATATTGGCTAATGGTCAGTTTATGAATTCAGAGAAAATAGGAAACGGTTACATTAATTGTCTAGTTTCTCTGACACAAAGCAGAAAGATCCCAGCAAAGGACGTGCTCTATGTCGCTAGTCTTGAAAGCAATCTATTTGTGAAGAAACTCACAAGAGAAAGAAATTAAGTTACATTTAAAGATGACAGCTGTATCATCTCAAAAGAAGGTCACACACTAGCAGAAAGAAATATCAAAGATGAGTTCTACCAGATAAAATGCAAGGAAACTGTATATGCTGCTAAACATGAACAGCACAAGAATTGTATCCATGTATGGTATAGGCATCTTGCATATAGAAACCCAGAAACAATAAAAAAGTTGCTAATGGTATTACAGTCAATCTGTGTAATCAGACAATGACATGTGCTAACTTTCTTAAAGGGAAAATGTCAAGAAAATACTTTCCTAAGAATAGTTCTTCAAAATCAGAACAGCTTCCGGATTTAATACACACAGATGTTCGTAGTCTAATGAGTATTCCACTTCCTGGAAAGAAGAAATATTTTCTCACATTTATTGAAGATTATTCAAGATATACCTTTTTTATCTGCTTCACATCAAAGATGACGTTCCAGAGAAACTTGAAATGCATATCGCTGAAATACATAACAAATTTGGGAGAATGCCAAAAATTCTGGATGCAGATAATGGAACTGAAAGTAATGAGACAAGTAAGTGTTTTAAGGAAAAGTGGAATCGTGTTTCAGACTACTGTACCATACAACCTTAAACCATACAACCTTAATCAAAATGGTGCAGAGGAAAGAAGGAACCGGTCACTTTGTGAAAGTGAAAGAAGTATGCTATTTGATAAGAACATATTGGGGGTGAAGCGATCATGACTATGAATGAGTGAATAGTTTCGGATAACTCCTTATCCGAATAGCTATAGCGTTTACCGAATAGCTGCATCGGGAACCCGGATACCTGGAGCGCTCCCGATAATCAGCTGTTCGGCGCCGCAGCTGCATGTGTCGCGGATGTGTGACAGTCAAAACACATGCATGGAGAGCCTGTGTGCTGTGACTGTCAAACAGCCGCAACACATGCAGCTGTGGCGCCGAATAGCTGATTACCGGGAACGCTCCAGGTATCTAGGTACCCTCTGCAGCTACTAGGTAAGCGCTATAGATATTCTGATAAGGAGTCATCCGAAGCTAATCATGACAGCTTGTCATCTTCAAAACAGACTACCAGGTAACGCTACTGAGAAAACTCAACTTGATCAATGGAACAGCAAGAAGCCTGAACTACAACACATAATATTCAGAAGTATTTGTGCTGTCAGAGATCGGCTCTGTGGTAGACACTAGTTCACACACAGGGATTCAGTTCATCGGTTCAAAACAAACCGGTGGTTCATTAAATGTCCAAAAACCATCTGGTTAACAAAATAAAAAAGCCTCTTCTTTGTGCAAAAAGATATACAGTAATAGAACAAAAATGGAAAATAACCAGTCCATACAAAGCATGTTCTCATCTGTTTAAATGGTAAATCTTCACTCTCTCTCAGACTCCAGCAGTGTCTGAGAATCACATACAAGGCCTTCTCACCTTGCACACACAAGGCAAGTGAAACAGCACCATCTGCCTTATATTGGACATTCCAAGACCTGGACTGAAGGTAAGAGAGCAGCTGTTCCCATCCAGTTCTTTCAACTGCTCATAAAACCCAGACTCATAATCCAGGCCCATTAAGGGCATGTGCACACGTTGCGGATTCGTGTGCGGATTTTTCCGCCCAGATTCTGAAAAATTACCTGCTGATTTACCACGGATTTACTGTGGGTTTTGTGCGGATTTCACCTGCGTTTTCACACCTGTGGATTCCAATTATGGAACAGGTGTAAAACGCTGCGGAATCCGCACAAAGAATTGACATGCTGCGGAAAATAAACCGCAGCGTTGTTGTGCAGTATCTTCCGCAGCATGTGCACTGTGGATTTGGTTTTCCATAGGTTTACATGGTACTGTACAACGCATGGAAAACTGCTGCGAATCCATAGTGCCAAATCTGCAACGTTTGCACAGAGCCTTAAACACCTCTCAGCAATATGTGTGATGGAGGCTGCTTCTCCATGTCCTACATCACCGAGGCTTGGCACCTTGGGGACATATACCTCCAGTCCACGACTTGTCCAGCTGCTACATTACATACCTCCCTCTGCCCAAATCTGGGGGCTTGGCACCTTCTGCCAATATACAATAGACCCTTGATAGGGAATCTGCATTTGCATGTTGTTTCCAGGGTCTGTGCTCCACCAGAAAACTAAAATCCTGTAGGGGTAGGAACCATCTATTTACTAGGGAATTGTTTCCCTTCTTATCTCACATCCACCTCAGCGGGGCATGGTCCAACACTAACCTGAACCTTCTACCTAACAGGTAATACCTCAGAGTGTTCAATGCTCACTTTGTGGCCAAGCATTCTTTTTCCACTAAGGAGTAGTTCTTCTCACCCGTGGACAGTTTCCGAATGAGGTACATCAGAGAATTTTCCTCTCTATTAATCTCCTGGGACAAAACTGCTCCCAGCCCGACATCCGTTGCATCCGTCTGGACAACAAACTCTTTGGAGAAGTTGGGCACCATCAACACTAGCTATTACAGAGGGCCACTTTCAGTTGCTAGAAGGCCCTCTCAGCTTCTGGGGACTACTTAGCCATAGCCGACTTCATCTCTTTCAGAAGATCTGTCAACAGGGCTGCTATCAGGGCAAAGTTAGGGTACCGTCACACAGTACCATTTTAATCGCTACGACGGCACGATCCGTGACGTCGCAGCGATCGTATGAATATCGCTCCAGCGTCGTAGACTGCGGTCACACGTTGCAATCACGGCGCTGGAGCGATGCCGAAGTCCCCGGTAACCAGGGTAAACATCGGGTAACTAAGCGCAGGGCCGCGCTTAGTAACCCGATGTTTACCCTGGTTACCAGCGTAAACGTAAAAAAAACCAAACAGTACATACTCACATTCCGGTGTCTGTCCCCGGCGTTCTGCTTCTCTCCACTGTGTAAGCGCCATAGCCGGAAAGCACAGCGGTGACGTCAGACGTCACCGCTGTGCTCGCTTTCCGGCCGGCGCTCACACTGCAGAGAAGCTGAGACGCCGGAGGACAGACACCGGAATGTAAGTATGTACTGTTTGTTTTTTTTACGTTTACGCTGGTAACCAGGGTAAACATCGGGTTACTAAGCGCGGCCCTGCGCTTAGTTACCCGATGTTTACCCTGGTTACAAGCAAACACATCGCTGGATCGCTGTCACACACAACGATCCAGCGATGTCAGCGGGTGATCAAGCGACGAAAGAAAGTTCCATACGATCTGCTACGACGTACGATTCTCAGCAGGATCCCTGATCGCTGCTGCGTGTCAGACACTGCGATATCGTAACGATATCGCTAGAACGTCACGAATCGTAACGTCGTAGCGATCAAAATGGTACTGTGTGACGGTACCCTTAGGGACAAATCTTTGGTAATAGCTCATGATGCCTAGAAATTCCCTGACCTGCTTCTTCAAGAGTGGCTGCGGTCATCTCTGGATCGCCTCCACCTTATTTACACTGACAATCAAAAGGGTAACAATGTTTTGAACTTTTGACTTTCAGTCTCAAGCTCTCACAATCCATTAGCTCTTCGAGTGTGAGACTACAATCATTTTTTAGACAATTATCTTGGCTATTGCCAATCTGCATCGTGTGAGTGCCATAACAGTCAGAAGAATAGGAAATGAAGTCTGTCTTCCATTCAAAAGCCAAGAGGTGAACATCCAGGCAAAATAGTGGAGTCGATAAGTCGGTTCTTCACAAGGTTGATCAGTTCTGGCGTGACAAACACAGCGTTGGAGGTGACTTGTATGCTTCGTAATAGTGAGATCACATATGTCCATAAAAGCAAAGTGTGACGCACATTATACAAGTCTGGAATGATGACCCGAAAAAAGGTGAAGGAGCCTCGAGTTTGCAAAAAAAAGTATGAAAAGTGACAGCAGAAGATTGGAAGCGGGTGATTTTAGAGCAGTGTGATGAAAGTCAATAGACTAGGCTCTGATGGGTGCAAATGGGTCTGAAAGAAACAAGGGAGAAAAAGGCTAACATATCGAGAAACTGAGGAAACTTTCAAGTTCAGTGGAGGAAGCCTGATGACGTGGGGTTGTTTCACAGCCAAAGGTGTTGGATACTGAACCAGGATTGATGGTGATCTCAATACTGAGCTATATGTGAGTATCTTGCAAGATGAGTTACTTTGTACACTTGAGTACTATGGGTATGAAAAGGATGACATAGTGTTCCAGCAGGACAATGACCTGAAGCATACATCGAGATTGGCAAATAAATGGTTCAATGACAATGAAGAAGAGGTGCTGGATTGGCCCCCATAGTCCACAGACCTAAAACCAATCCAACATTTGTGGGTAGAGTTGAAGAAAAAGCTGTATACATATCCAAGTGAGTCAACTAGTATGCACCAACTTCGTGAACATGTATAAGAGACCTGGTGTCACGACTCTGTTGTCGGGTGTCCCAGGACCAGGGGCTCCTTACTTATCCCTAATGCTAGGGGCACCCTAGCTCGCCCTGTCCTCTGGATTACTTGTCATGATGAAGACACCGGGGACACGTATCTTGCCTTAGCTCCTGAATCCGCTCTTTGTACCCTTCCCCCACCCAGGGAACAGGGGAGTAGTAATGTTATACACCAACCAGACTAACAAGGTAATACGAACAGGGATAACAAAAAATACCAATCATACAAATATACTCACATAAACAATAGAGGAATGAAGTGGAGGACGGGGTTGAACCAAAGTAGATGAAGAAGGGAAATTATCACACACCCAAATCCAAGCAGCAGTCACAAAACAAATAAATCCATCAAGCACCTTCTCAAATAACAACCAACAACAACAACCTCCAGCCATGCAGCAAAAGCTAACTCTGACAATGAGTAGTAGCCAGGGTCCAGATAATATAGGAGATGGGAGTAGCTAACAGTGAACAGCTGAACCTTAATGCAGGAAAACTTCCAGGAGCTCTCAACTGAGCAGATTAACCCCTGCACTGCTAAAAGTAACCTACACTGTTCAATATGACAGTGAAGTGCATCTAATCAGTGTAGGAGTAGGAGAAATCAGACACTGCGGTCTTCTGGCTCCTCTCTGTCATGGTAAACCCGTGACACCTGGGAACAGATTTCGGTCGGGACATGCTTGACTCTGATCGAGAGCATGCCCAGAAGGATTTAGGCTGTGTTTAAAGCCAAAGGTGCATTTACAAAATTCGGACAAAATAATAAAAATTAAAATGTACTGTACATATTTAGGAGCAAAACAGTAACAATGCAGTGACATGACAAGAATCTGCATAACTAATTATATGCAAAATAGTTACAGGTCAAATTTATGTATGAGATAGCCAAGATGATTGTCCATAAAATAATGGTAGTCTCAAGTTTGAAGGAGTAGTAGATGGTGAGATATGGAGCCTGTAAGTCAAAAGTTCAAAATATTGTTACCCTTTTGCTCTCCGGTCTTTTCTGTTTTTTTTCCACCTCTACCTACCACGTAGCCCAGATACTTGGCTTCCTCCATCCCCATAGCATATTTCTTTGGGTTGAGTAAATCCGGATTTCCTAAGGGCGTTAATTATTGCCTCAACTGTGCTAAGATGACTTCCCCAGTCCTGACTGAATATGACGATGTAATCTAGGTAGGCGGTTGCATTCTATTCATGGGGTTATAAGATTCAGTCCTTGGCTCTCTGGAAGGTGGACAGAGCTCCCTGCAGCCCAAATGGTATCCTGAAGTACTGATAACATCCATCTGGCGTTGTGAAGACTGTCTTTTCCTTGGCGTATTTGGACAGTATTCTGCCAGTACTCTTTTGTGAGGTCCAGGATGGTGATGTACCGAGCTGGTCCTAGCCTCTCAATCAGTTCATGTACCCTTGGTATTGGGTAGATGTCGAACTTCGAGACCTCAATGAGCTTCCTGTAATCATTACAGAACCGCCACTCCCCATCTGTTATTTGCACCAACAGATATGGGACTGGACCAGGCATGCTTGGATTCTTAAATAATTCCTAGATTCAGCATCTGTTTGGTTTGACCTCTTTTGAGAACACCTTTCGGCTAACCCTTGGAATCCAATACAGTTTCCGGTTGACACGAACATGAGGCTCTGTGAGTACCTCATGCTCTGTGTCCTGAATGAGACCTGACAACTCTGAAAACACGTCTTCATTCTGATGCAACAGCTCTCGACATTGCTATTTCTGTGAGCAGGACAAGGTGTCCACCATCAAGCATCTTCCACACTGACTTTGGACTTGGCCACCAGACAAGGCGTTTCCACTGGTACTCTTTCCTGCCACAGTGTAATAATTATACAGTAGGGGATAACTCAGGAGACTCTTTGCGTGGAACAAGACAACTACAGGACACAGTTTTATAAGTGGTAAAGTCTATATTATCACACGGTGATTCAAACAATTGCAGAGAGAAACTCAAGTCCACAACACTTGGTGCAAATAATAAACGCAGCTTAGCAGTCTATAGGAAACTTCAGAGGAAAATGCAATCAAACAGAAAGTCTAAGAAGCACCGTTATTCTTGAGGATACTTGACACGAATAAATCCTTGTCTTAGTCCAGGCACAGATAGATATGCTTATAAGGCAGTTCAAATCATATCTTAGCTCAACCAGGGAGGCCTGGTTAATAGTCTCAGGTTATTGCAAAGCAGCAACAGCTTACATGACCAGCAAATTCAGATGGAAGAAAACACGAACAGCAGATGAAGGAGGATTACTGGAAACTTGTGTATGCAGCAGGAACTCAGAGCAGAGTAGCAGGATCATCACACAGGTTCACAGGAGCAGGTGTATAGCCAGGGAGTAATCAAAGGTCAGGAGCTGGATGCAAGGCAGAATACTCTAGCACAGACTGAAGGCTGGGGTGGAGTTTTATAGCAGGAGACAAAGTGCACATGAGACCAAAGACGCCATCTTGAAAAAGGGCAGTAATGCACAAAAGGTAAAAAATGTTCAGAGTCCTGACATTACTCCCTCCTTAGAAGCGGCCTCAGGACGATCCAAGACCTGGTTTCTCAGGGAATCTCCGATGAAAACGAGAAATCTTCTGTTGGGCATTGATGTTTTCCACAGGTTCCCAAGAGTCTTCCTCAGGGGGATATCCCTGCCATCTTATCAGATATTGGAGCCAATTCCTGCGAATCCTGGAATCAATAATTTCCTCCACCACGAATTGTTCTTGCCCATCAATCACCACAGGCTGCGGAGGTGGCACAACACATCCCTGGAAGGTATTAGGAGATACAGGCTTTAGTAAAGATACATGAAAAACTGGGTGTACCTTCATTGTCCTAGGCAGCTTCAGCTGGCAGGCCACAGAGCTCACAATACCGTTGATCTTGAAAGGGCCAATGAATTTCTGTCCAAGTTTTTGTGAAGGAACGTTTAACTTCAGATTCTTAGTTGCTAACCACACGGAATCTCCTACCTTGAACATGGGTGCAGGTTTACGGAATCTATCAGCCGATCTCTTATAACGTTCTTGAGCTGTGGTCAGGGATTTCTTCAGAACCTCCAGATTTTGTCTCATCGCAGTCAGCTGTTGTGAATTAGACTTTTTTGGCTCCCTCTTGTGGTCACTAGTGATATGACTCTGGGATTGTCTTTCTTCAGTTTTGGCACCCACCTGGGTCGTTAGTCCAGGGGTGTTGCTATATAAACTTCTTGAATCCTCAGTCTGGTGCCTGGCATCGTTGTAATCAGTTCCTTTCTGTTTGCTCCTGTCTGCTGGTCCTGGATCTTGCAAAATTAAGCTAAGTCCTGCTTCTTTGTTTTTTGGTTTTTTGCATTGCTCTTATTTTTTGTCCAGCTTGTACTAAATGTGATTCCTGATTTTGCTGGAAGCTCTAGGGGGCTGGTATTCTCCCCCCGGGCCGTTAGACGGTTCGGGGGTTCTTGAATATCCAGCGTGGGAATTTTGATAGGGTTTTTGCTGACCGTATAAGTCATCTTACTATATTCTGCTATTAGTCAGTGGGCCTCTCTTTGCTAAATATCTAGTTCATTCTTACGTTTGTCTTTTCTCCTTACCTCACCGTTATTATTTGTTGGGGGCTTGTATCCAACTTTTGGGGTCTTTTCTCTGGAGGCAAGAAAGGTCTATCTTTTCCCTTCTAGGGTTAGTTAGTTCTCCGGCTGGCGCGAGACGTCTAGAACCAACGTAGGCACGTTCCCCGGCTGCTGCTATTTGTGGTGCTAGGTTTAGATATACGGTCAGCCCAGTTACCACTGCCCTATGAGCTGGTTTTTTGTGTTTGCAGACTTGGTAATTACTTCTGAGACCCTCTGCCATTGGGGTCATAACAGTATGCCAGGCCAAAGTTGAATGTTTACTGCATTGCAGAAGTGGGATAATAAGAAAGGAAATTCTGAGTTTTTTTTTTTTTTCTTTCCTCTCTTTCTTTCTCCCCTTTACCTCTGAGTGGCTTGAGCTTGCTGCAGACATGAATGTCCAGACCTTGATTACAAGTGTAGATCAGCTTGCTGCTCGTGTGCAGGGCATACAAGATTTTGTTACCAGTAGTCCAATGTCTGAACCTAAAATACCTATTCCTGAACTGTTCACTGGAGACCGATTTAAGTTTAGGAATTTCAGGAATAATTGTAAATTGTTTCTATCTCTGAGACCCCGTTCATCTGGAGACTCAGCTCAGCAAGTTAAAATTGTTATCTCTTTCTTACGGGGCGACCCTCAGGATTGGGCCTTCTCGCTAGCGCCAGGAGATCCGGCATTGGCAAATATTGATGCGTTTTTTCTGGCGCTCGGATTGCTTTACGAGGAACCCAATCTTGAAATTCAGGCAGAAAAAGCCTTGCTGGCTATTTCTCAGGGCCAGGATGAAGCTGAAGTGTATTGCCAAAAATTTCGGAAATGGTCCGTGCTTACTCAGTGGAATGAGTGTGCTCTGGCCGCAAATTTCAGAAATGGCCTTTCTGAAGCCATTAAGAATGTGATGGTGGGTTTCCCCATTCCTACAAGTCTGAATGATTCAATGGCGCTGGCTATTCAAATTGACCGGCGTTTGCGGGAGCGCAAAGCCGCTAATTCTCTGGTGGTGTTGTCTGAACAAACACCTGATTTAATGCAATGTGGTAGAATTCAGACTAGAAATGAACGGAAAAATCATAGACGTCAGAATGGGTTGTGTTTTTACTGTGGTGATTCAACACATGTTATATCAGCATGCTCTAAACGCCCAACAAGGGTTGTTAGTCCTGTCGCCATTGGTAATTTGCAACCTAAATTTATTTTGTCTGTGACTTTAATTTGCTCATTGTCCTCCTACCCTGTTATGGCGTTTGTGGATTCAGGTGCTGCCCTGAGTCTTATGGATCTGTCATTTGCCAAGCGCTGTGGTTTTGTTCTTGAGCCGTTGGTAAATCCTATCCCTCTTAGAGGTATTGACTAGGGTTGAGCGAAACGGGTCGTTCATTTTCAAAAGTCGCCGACTTTTGGCAAAGTCGACGTCTCATGAAACTGCGCCGATCCCAGCGTTGCATCGGCCATGCGGTACGCGACTTTCGCGCCAAAGTTGCGTTTCAATGACGCGAAAAGCGCCATTTCTCAGCCAATGAAGGTGAACGCAGAGTGTGGGCAGCGTGATGACATAGTGCCTGGTCCCCACCATCTTAGAGAAGGGCATTGCAGTGATTGGCTTGCTGTCTGCGGCGTCACAGGGGCTATAAAGGGGCGTTCCCGCCGACCGCCATCTCACTGCTGCTGATCTGAGCTTAGGGAGAGGTTGCTGCCGCTTTGTCACAAGCAGGGAGAGCGTTAGGCAGGGTCCATAAACCACCAAACCGCTTGTGCTGTAGCGATTTCCACTGTCCAACACCACCTTCGGTGTGCAGGGACAGTGGAAGCTACATTTTTTTTTTTTCTCTCAGCGCTGTAGCTCATTGGGCTGCCCTAGAAGGCTCCCTGATAGCTGTATTGCTGTGTGTACGCCACTGTGGAAACCAACTGCTTTTTTCAAAGCACATATCCTCTTGTTCCTTCCTTTCTGCACAGCTATCTTTTTTGTTTGTCCACACTTTTTATTTAATTTGTGCATCAGTCCACTCCTATTGCTGCCTGCCATACCTGGCTGAGATTACTGCAGGGAGATAGTAATTGTAGGACAGTCCCTGTTTTTTTTTTTGTTTTTTTTTTGTGGGAGATTAAGATTGGCATTTCTGCTAGAGTGCCACTCCTGTGTGTGCCATCTCTCACTCAGTGGGCCATAGAAAGCCTATTTATTTTTTTGCTTGATTTGTGTTCTAAAATCTACCTTAAAAAAAAAACACTCCATCAATCAGTGGGAGAAAAATATTGGCCTCAGTCAGGGCTTGTGTGCCACTCCTGTGTGTGCCATCTCTCACTCAGTGGGCCATAGAAAGCCTATTTATTTTTTTGCTTGATTTGGGTTCTAAAATCTACCTTAAAAAAAAACACTACATCAATCAGTGGGAGAAAAATATTGGCCTCAGTCAGGGCTTGTGTGCCACTCCTGTGTGTGCCATCTCTCACTCAGTGGGCCATAGAAAGCCTATTTATTTTTTTGCTTGATTTGGGTTCTAAAATCTACCTTAAAAAAAAACACTCCATCAATCAGTGGGAGAAAAATATTGGCCTCAGTCAGGGCTTGTGTGCCACTCCTGTGTGTGCCATCTCTCACTCAGTGGGCCATAGAAAGCCTATTTATTTTTTTGCTTGATTTGGGTTCTAAAATCTACCTTAAAAAAAAACACTACATCAGTGGGAGAAAAATATTGGCCTCAGTCAGGGCTTGTGTGCCACTCCTGTGTGTGCCATCTCTCACTCAGTGGGCCATAGAAAGCCTATTTATTTTTTTGCTTGATTTGGGTTCTAAAATCTACCTTAAAAAAAAACACTACATCAATCAGTGGGAGAAAAATATTGGCCTCAGTCAGGGCTTGTGTGCCACTCCTGTGTGTGCCATCTCTCATTCATTGGGCCATAGAAAGCCTATTTATTTATTTTTTTTATTTTATTATTTGGTTTCTAAAGTCTCCCTGAAAAAAATAAAAATTAAAAAAAAAACAGTGGGAGATTAATATTGCCCTTTCAGCTTGTGTGCCAGTCTTGACTTCTGGGTGTGCCACCTGTTGTGATTTTGCTTTTTGCTCCCTCTAGTGGTCATTAGTGATTTGACTCTGGAGCTTCTGTCTTTTCCTATATCCTCACCTGGGCCGTTAGTTCAGGGGCGTTGCTATATAAGCTCCCTGGACCTTCAGTTCAATGCCTGGCATCGTTGAAATCAGAGCTAATCTGTTGTGCTCTTGTCCTATGATCCGGGTTCCTGTATTTCAAGCTAAGTCTGCTTCCTTGCTTTTTGCTTTTGTTTTGTTTGGTATTTTTGTCCAGCTTGTTCCAATCTGTATCCTGACCTTTGCTGGAAGCTCTAGGGGGCTGGTGTTCTCCCCCCGGACCGTTAGACGGTTCGGGGGTTCTTGAATCTCCAGCGTGGATTTTTATAGGGTTTTTGTTGACCAGATAAGTTATCTTGCTATGTTCTGCTATTAGTAAGCTGGCCTCTCTTTGCTGAACCTGGTTCATTTCTGTGTTTGTCATTTCCTCTTACCTCACCGTTATTATTTGTGGGGGGCTTGTATCTTGCTTTGGGGTCCCTTTCTCTGGAGGCAAGAGAGGTCTTTGTTTTCTTCTCCTAGGGGTAGTTAGATTCTCCGGCTGGCGCGAGTCATCTAGCGATCACCGTAGGCATGATCCCCGGCTACTTCTAGTGTTGGCGTTAGGAGTAGCTATTTGGTCAACCCAGTTACCACAGCCCTATGAGCTGGATTTTTGAATCTTGCAGACTTACACGTTCCTCTGAGACCCTGTCCACTGGGGTCATAACAGTATGCCAGGCCAGTATTAAATGTTTAATGCATTGCAGAAGTGGGATTATAAGAAAGAAAATTTTGAGTTTTTTTTTTCCCTCTCTCATTTTTTTTTTTTTTTTTTCTTTTCCCCTTTACCTCAGAGTGGCTTAAGCTTGCTGCAGACATGAATGTCCAGACCTTGATTACAAGTGTGGACCAGCTTGCCGCTCGTGTGCAGGGTATACAAGATTATGTTACCAGAAATCCTAGGTCTGAACCCAAGATTCCGATTCCTGAACTGTTTTCAGGAGACCGATTTAAGTTTAGGAATTTCAGGAATAATTGTAAATTGTTTTTGTCCCTGAAACCTTGTTCGTCTGGAGACTCTGCTCAACAAGTAAAAATTGTTATTTCATTCTTACGGGGTGACCCTCAAGATTGGGCTTTTTCGTTGGCGCCAGGAGATCCGGCATTGGCTGATATTGATGCGTTTTTTCTGGCGCTCGGTTTACTTTATGAGGAACCCAATCTTGAGATTCAGGCAGAGAAAGCCTTGCTGGCTATGTCTCAGGGCCAGGACGAGGCTGAGGTGTATTGCCAAAAATTTCGGAAATGGTCCGTGCTGACACATTGGAACGAGTGTGCACTGGCCGCTAATTTTAGAAATGGCCTTTCTGAGGCCATTAAGAATGTTATGGTGGGTTTTCCCATTCCCACAGGTCTGAATGATACCATGTCCCTGGCTATTCAAATTGACCGGCGGTTGCGGGAGCGCAAAACCGCAAATTCCCTCATGTTGTTGTCTGAACAGACACCTGATGTGATGCAATGTGATAGAAAAACCGCAAATTCCCTCATGGTGTTGTCTGAACGGACACCTGATTTGATGCAATGTGATAGAATCCTGACTAGAAATGAGAGGAAAATTCATAGACGCCGGAATGGCTTGTGCTACTACTGTGGTGATTCTACACATGTTATCTCAGCATGCTCTAAACGTATATCTAAGGTTGTTAGTCCTGTCACCGTTGGTAATTTGCATCCTAAGTTTATTCTGTCTGTAACTTTGATTTGCTCACTGTCATCTTATCCTGTCATGGCGTTTGTAGATTCAGGTGCTGCCCTGAGTCTTATGGATCTCTCATTTGCTAAGCGCTGTGGTTTTATTCTTGAACCATTAGAAAATCCTATCCCTCTTAGGGGTATTGATGCTACGCCATTAGCAGAAAATAAACCGCAGTATTGGACACAGGTTACCATGTGCATGACTCCTGAACACCGCGAGGTGATACGTTTTCTCGTTCTACATAAAATGCATGATTTGGTTGTTTTGGGGCTGCCATGGTTACAGACCCATAATCCAGTCCTTGACTGGAAGGCTATGTCAGTGTCTAGTTGGGGCTGTCGTGGTATTCATGAGGATTCCCTGCCTGTGTCTATTGCTTCTTCTACGCCTTCGGAAGTTCCTGAGTATTTGTCTGATTATCAGGATGTCTTTAGCGAGTCCAGGTCCAGTGCATTGCCTCCTCATAGGGAATGTGACTGTGCAATAGATTTGATTCCAGGCAGTAAATTTCCTAAGGGAAGACTGTTTAATCTGTCGATACCTGAACATACCGCTATGCGTTCATATATCAAGGAGTCTCTGGAGAAAGGACACATCCGTCCGTCTTCTTCCCCTCTTGGTGCGGGATTCTTTTTTGTGGCTAAAAAGGACGGATCTTTGAGGCCTTGTATTGACTATCGGCTTTTAAATAAGATCACTGTCAAATTTCAGTATCCTTTGCCGCTGTTGTCTGACTTGTTTGCCCGGATTAAAGGTGCCAAGTGGTTTACCAAGATAGACCTTCGTGGTGCGTACAACCTTGTGCGCATTAAGCAAGGGGATGAATGGAAAACCGCATTCAATACGCCCGAAGGTCATTTTGAGTACTTGGTGATGCCTTTTGGGCTCTCTAATGCCCCTTCAGTTTTTCAGTCCTTTATGCATGACATTTTCCGGAACTATCTGGATAAATTTTTGATCGTTTATCTGGATGATATTCTGGTTTTTTCTGATAATTGGGACTCGCATGTGGAGCAGGTCAGGATGGTCTTTAAAATTTTGCGTGAAAATTCTTTGTTTGTCAAGGGCTCAAAGTGTCTTTTTGGTGTACAGAAGGTTCCCTTTTTGGGGTTCATTTTTTCCCCTTCTGCTGTGGAGATGGACCCAGTCAAGGTCCGAGCTATTCTTGATTGGACTCAGCCCTCGTCAGTTAAGAGTCTTCAGAAGTTCTTGGGTTTCGCTAACTTCTACCGTCGTTTTATCGCTAACTTTTCTAGCATTGTGAAACCTTTGACGGATATGACCAAGAAGGGCTCCGATGTGGTTAATTGGGCTCCTGCTGCCGTGGAGGCTTTCCAGGAGTTGAAACGTCGGTTTACTTCGGCGCCTGTTTTGTGCCAGCCTGATGTCTCGCTTCCCTTTCAGGTTGAGGTGGATGCTTCAGAGATTGGAGCAGGGGCCGTTTTGTCGCAGAGAGGCCCTGGTTGCTCTGTTATGAGACCTTGCGCCTTTTTCTCTAGGAAGTTTTCGCCTGCGGAGCGAAATTATGATGTGGGCAATCGGGAGTTGTTGGCCATGAAATGGGCATTTGAGGAGTGGCGTCATTGGCTCGAGGGTGCTAAGCATCGTGTGGTGGTCTTGACTGATCACAAAAATCTGATGCATCTCGAGTCTGCTAAACGCCTGAATCCTAGACAGGCCCGCTGGTCATTGTTTTTCTCCCGTTTTGACTTTGTTGTCTCGTATTTACCAGGTTCAAAAAATGTGAAGGCCAATGCTCTTTCCAGGAGCTTTGTGCCTGATGCTCCTGGAGTCGCTGAACCGGTTGGTATTCTTAAGGATGGTATTATCTTGTCAGCTATTTCTCCAGATCTGCGACGTGTGTTGCAGAGATTTCAGGCTGATAGGCCTGATTCTTGTCCACCTGACAGACTGTTTGTGCCTGATAAGTGGACCAGCAGAGTCATTTCCGAGGTTCATTCCTCGGTGTTGGCAGGTCACCCAGGAATTTTTGGCACCAGAGATCTGGTGGCCAGATCCTTTTGGTGGCCTTCCTTGTCTAGGGATGTGCGGTCATTTGTACAGTCCTGTGGGACTTGTGCTCGAGCTAAGCCTTGCTGTTCTCGTGCCAGCGGGTTGCTCTTGCCCTTGCCTGTCCCTAAGAGACCTTGGACACATATCTCCATGGATTTCATTTCTGATCTTCTGGTGTCTCAAGGCATGTCTGTTATCTGGGTGATATGTGATCGCTTCTCCAAGATGGTCCATTTGGTTCCTTTGCCTAAGCTGCCTTCCTCTTCCGATCTGGTTCCTGTGTTTTTCCAGAACGTGGTTCGTTTGCACGGCATCCCTGAGAATATTGTGTCAGACAGAGGATCCCAGTTCGTTTCCAGATTCTGGCGATCCTTTTGTAGTAGGATGGGCATTGACTTGTCGTTTTCGTCTGCTTTCCATCCTCAGACTAATGGACAGACGGAGCGAACTAATCAGACTTTGGAGGCTTATTTGAGGTGTTTTGTCTCTGCTGATCAGGACGATTGGGTGACCTTCTTGCCGTTGGCTGAGTTTGCCCTTAATAATCGGGCTAGTTCCGCCACTTTGGTTTCGCCGTTTTTCTGCAACTCTGGTTTCCACCCTCGTTTTTCTTCGGGTCATGTGGAACCTTCTGACTGCCCTGGGGTGGATTCTGTGGTGGATAGGTTGCAGCGGATCTGGAATCTTGTGGTGGACAACTTGAAGTTGTCACAGGAGAGGGCTCAGCGCTTTGCCAACCGCCGCCGCGGTGTGGGTCCCCGACTACGTGTTGGGGATTTGGTGTGGCTTTCTTCCCGCTTTGTTCCTATGAAGGTTTCCTCTCCCAAATTTAAACCTCGTTTTATTGGTCCTTACAAGATATTGGAAATCCTTAATCCTGTATCCTTTCGCCTGGATCTTCCTGTGTCGTTTGCTATCCACAACGTGTTTCATAGGTCCTTGTTGCGGCGGTACGTTGTGCCTGTGGTTCCTTCTGCTGAGCCTCCTGCTCCGGTGTTGGTTGAGGGCGAGTTGGAGTACGTGGTGGAGAAGATCTTGGATTCTCGTCTCTCCAGGCGGAGGCTTCAGTACCTGGTCAAGTGGAAGGGCTATGGTCAGGAAGATAATTCCTGGGTGGTCGCCTCTGATGTTCATGCGGCCGATTTAGTTCGTGCCTTTCACGCCGCTCGTCCTGATCGCCCTGGTGGTCGTGGTGAGGGTTCGGTGACCCCTCACTAAGGGGGGGGTACTGTTGTGATTTTGCTTTTTGCTCCCTCTAGTGGTCATTAGTGATTTGACTCTGGAGCTTCTGTCTTTTCCTATATCCTCACCTGGGCCGTTAGTTCAGGGGCGTTGCTATATAAGCTCCCTGGACCTTCAGTTCAATGCCTGGCATCGTTGAAATCAGAGCTAATCTGTTGTGCTCTTGTCCTATGATCCGGGTTCCTGTATTTCAAGCTAAGTCTGCTTCCTTGCTTTTTGCTTTTGTTTTGTTTGGTATTTTTGTCCAGCTTGTTCCAATCTGTATCCTGACCTTTGCTGGAAGCTCTAGGGGGCTGGTGTTCTCCCCCCGGACCGTTAGACGGTTCGGGGGTTCTTGAATCTCCAGCGTGGATTTTTATAGGGTTTTTGTTGACCAGATAAGTTATCTTGCTATGTTCTGCTATTAGTAAGCTGGCCTCTCTTTGCTGAACCTGGTTCATTTCTGTGTTTGTCATTTCCTCTTACCTCACCGTTATTATTTGTGGGGGGCTTGTATCTTGCTTTGGGGTCCCTTTCTCTGGAGGCAAGAGAGGTCTTTGTTTTCTTCTCCTAGGGGTAGTTAGATTCTCCGGCTGGCGCGAGTCATCTAGCGATCACCGTAGGCATGATCCCCGGCTACTTCTAGTGTTGGCGTTAGGAGTAGCTATTTGGTCAACCCAGTTACCACAGCCCTATGAGCTGGATTTTTGAATCTCGCAGACTTACACGTTCCTCTGAGACCCTGTCCACTGGGGTCATAACAGCCTCCTCTCTCTCTCAAATTGTGGGCCATAGAAAGCCTATTTATTTTTTTCCTTGATTTGGGTTCGAAAATCTACCTTAAAAAAAAAACACTACATCAATAAGTGGGAGAAAAATATTGGCCTTAGTCAGGGCTTGTGTGCCACTCCTGTGTGTGCCATCTCTCACTCAGTGGGCCATAGAAAGCCTATTTATTTTTTTGCTTGATTTGTGTTCTAAAATCTACATTAAAAAAAAACACTCCATCAATCAGTGGGAGAAAAATATTGGCCTCAGTCAGGGCTTGTGTGCCACTCCTGTGTGTGCCATCTCTCACTCAGTGGGCCATAGAAAGCCTATTTATTTTTTTGCTTGATTTGGGTTCTAAAATCTACATTAAAAAAAAAACTCCATCAATCAGTGGGAGAAAAATATTGGCCTCAGTCAGGGCTTGTGTGCCACTCTTGTGTGTGCCATCTCTCACTCAGTGGGCCATAGAAAGCCTATTTATTTTTTTGCTTGATTTGGGTTCTAAAATCTACCTTAAAAAAAACACTACATCAATCAGTGGGAGAAAAATATTGGCCTCAGTCAGGGCTTGTGTGCCACTCCTGTGTGTGCCATCTCTCACTCAGTGGGCCATAGAAAGCCTATTTATTTTTTTGCTTGATTTGGGTTCTAAAATCTACCTTAAAAAAAAACACTCCATCAATCAGTGGGAGAAAAATATTGGCCTCAGTCAGGGCTTGTGTGCCACTCCTGTGTGTGCCATCTCTCACTCAGTGGGCCATAGAAAGCCTATTTATTTTTTTGCTTGATTTGGGTTCTAAAATCTACCTTAAAAAAAAAACACTACATCAATCAGTGGGAGAAAAATATTGGCCTCAGTCAGGGCTTGTGTGCCACTCCTGTGTGTGCCATCTCTCACTCAGTGGGCCATAGAAAGCCTATTTATTTTTTTGCTTGATTTGGGTTCTAAAATCTACCTTTAAAAAAATCACTACATCAATCAGTGGGAGAAAAATATTGGCCTCAGGGCTTGTGTGCCACTCCTGACTCCTGTGTGTGCCATCTCTCACTCAGTGGGCCATAGGAAGCCTATTTATTTTTTTGCTTGATTTGGGTTCTAAAATCTACCAGAAAAAAAAATAAAACATCAATCAGTGGGAGATTAATATTGGCCTCAGGGCTTGTGTGCCACTCCTGACTCCTGTGTGTGCCATCTCTCACTCAGTGGGCCCTAGAAAGTCTTTTTATTTTTTTAGTATTTGGTTTCTAAATTGTCCCTGAAAGAAATCATTTGATCTTATTTGGTTTCTAAAGTCTCCCTGAGGAAAAAAAAAAAAAAAAAAAAGGTGTGAGATTAATATTGACATTTGTGCTTGAGTGACAGTCCTGCGTGTGTGGCATCTCTGTGATTTGGTGCCACAGAAAACAGTGTGTGTAACATTGTGCCTGATTTTCCTTGTGGTCTCAACAACCTGTTAAGGGATATTGAAATCATACTGAAGTTATAGCTCACCGTGTAAGTTGTTTGACAGCAACAAATAAAGCTACTTTGTCTGGTGCAAGAGGTCGTGGCCGTGGGCGTTCATTGTCAGCTGGTAATGATGGTAGTGGTAGTGGAGCATCAGGTGGGCGTGGGGATAAAAATATTCCAACTAAGTCTGGAGCTGTGGAGCCAGTTTCGTTGTCTGGCTACACAAGGCCTCGAAAGCTCTCTTTTCTGGGAGTAGGAAAACCGCTTTTAAAGCCGGAGCAGCAACAGCAAGTTTTGGCTTACATTGCAGACTCAGCCTCTAGCTCTTTTGCCTCCTCTTCTGAAACTGGTAAATGTAAAAGCAGCGCGTCGCTTGTGGATGTTCACGGTCAGGGACAAGTCGCTTCCTTGTCCTCTTCAGCAAAAACAACAACAAGAGAGAAGGATGCAGCAGGCGACACAACGGGTTACTCCATGGAGCTCTTTACACATACCGTCCCTGGCTTAGAAAGTGAAACACTTAACAGGCCATGCCCATTACTAGTAGATTCTGACATGGAGTGCACTGATGCACAGCCACAGCCAGAGTACTATGCTGCTCCTTTGACTCAGACCACAACATTGCCCTCTCAGGGTACTGATCCGCAATCAGACCCTGATGAGACTATGTTGCCCCGCCACGAACGCTATACCACCGACCGACACGGTGACACAGACGAAGTTGCACACGAGCTCGAAGAGGAGGTAATAGATGACCCAGTTGTTGACCCCGATTGGCAGCCATTGGGGGAACAGAGTGCAGACGGCAGTAGTTCAGAAGCGGAGGTGGAGGAGGGGCCGCAGCAGGCATCAACATCACAACAGGTTCCATCTGCCGGGCCCGTATCTGGCCCAAAACGCGTGTCAAATCCAAAACCTGTTGGAGGACAGCGTGGCCATCCGGTTAAAGCTCAGTCTGCAATCCCTGAAAAGGGATCCGATCCTAGGAAGAGTGCAGTCTGGCATTTTTTTAAACAACATCCAATTGATCAGCGCAAAGTCATCTGTCAAAAATGTTCAACTAGCTTAAGCAGAGGTCAGAATCTGAAAAGTCTCAATACTAGTTGCATGCATAGACACTTAACCACCATGCATTTTCAAGCCTGGACTAACTACCAAACGTCCCTTAAGGTTGTAGCACCCTCGGCCAATGAAGCTAGTCAGCAACGCAACATCCCTTCCGTCACTGTAAGGCCACCATTTTCCGCACCAACGGCAGTATCTGTGCAGGTTTCTTTGACAGCCAAAAGCAGTCAGCGTCAGGGAATCACCAGTTTTGTAGGAGAAAATATTGCATCTAGGGCACCGGCGGAAACAATACCGTCTCCAACCGTCTCTCAGTCTGCCAGGTCCACCGGCACACCCGCAAAATCCACGATCTCCATCTCTCCAGTTCAGCTCACACTACATGAGACTCTGGTTAGAAAAAGGAAGTACTTATCCTCGCATCCGCGTACACAGGGTTTTAACGCCCACATAGCTAGACTAATCTCGTTAGAAATGATGCCCTACCGGTTAGTTGAAAGCCAAGCTTTCAAAGCCCTGATGGAGTACGCTGAACCACGATACGAGCTACCCAGTCGACACTTTTTTTCAAGAAAAGCCATCCCAGCCCTGCACCAGCACGTTAAACAGCGCATCGTCCATGCACTCAGGCAATCTGTGAGTACAAAGGTGCACCTGACTACAGATGCATGGACCAGTAGGCATGGCCAGGGACGTTATGTGTCCATCACGGCACACTGGGTGAATGTGGTGGATGCAGGGTCCACAGGGGACATCAATTTCAGGACAGTTGTGCCTAGCCCACGGTCTAGGAAACAGTTGGCTGTAGGCGTTCGCACCCCCTCCTCCTCCTCCTCCTCGTCCTCCTGCAGAAGCTACAGCTCTTCCACAGACCGCAGTCGGCCAACCACTCCATCGGCAGATGACACTGTTGCACACCAGTTGTCCCATTATGGGCCAGCTACTGGCAAGCGTCAGCAGGCTGTATTGGCTATGAAGTGTTTGGGCGACAACAGACACACCGCGGAAGTTCTGTCCGAGTTCTTGCAACAAGAAACGCAGTCGTGGCTGGGCACAGTAGATCTTGAGGCAGGCAAGGTAGTGAGTGATAACGGAAGGAATTTCATGGCTGCCATCTCCCTTTCCCAACTGAAACACATTCCTTGCCTGGCTCACACCTTAAACCTGGTGGTGCAGTGCTTATTGAAAACTTATCCTGGGTTCTCCGACCTGCTCCTCAAAGTGCGTGGACTTTGCTCACATATCCGACGTTCGCCTGTACACGCCAGCCGTATGCAGACCTATCAGCGGTCTTTGAACCTTCCCCAGCATCGCCTAATCATAGACGTTGCAACAAGGTGGAACTCAACACTGCACATGCTTCAGAGACTGTGCCAACAGAGGCGGGCTGTTATGTTTTTGTGGGAGGATACACATACACGGGCAGGCAGTAGGATGGCAGACATGGAGTTGTCAGGTGTGCAGTGGTCCAAGATACAAGACATGTGTCAAGTCCTTCAGTGTTTTGAGGAATGCACACGGCTGGTTAGTGCAGACAACGCCGTAATAAGCATGAGCATCCCCCTAATGCGTCTGCTGATGCAAAGTTTGACGCACATAAAGGAGCAGGCGTCTGCACCAGAGGAAGAGGAAAGCCTTGATGACAGTCAGCCATTGTCTGGTCAGGGCAGTGTACAGGACGAGGTAGCGGGCGAAGAGAAGGTGGAGGACGAGGAGGATGATGGGGATGAGTATATTTTTAATGCGGAAGCTTTCCCGGGGGCACTGGAAATTGGTTGCGTGGCAAGGCCGGGTTCTGTTTTTTTGAGGGACACAAGTGACGTAGATTTGCCTGAAACTGCCCCTCAACCAATCACAACCGGAGATTTGACAACTGGAACTTTGGCCCACATGGCGGATTATGCCTTACGTATCCTAAAAAGGGACACACGCATTACGAAAATGATGAACGATGACGATTACTGGTTGGCCTGCCTCCTTGATCCACGCTATAAAGGCAAATTGCAAAATATTATGCCACATGAGAACTTGGAACTAATATTAGCAACCAAACAATCAACTCTTGTTGACCGTTTGCTTCAGGCATTCCCAGCACACAGCGCACGTGATCGTTCTCACACGAGCTCCAGGGGGCAGCAGACTAGGAGTGTTAGGGGTGCACACATCAGAAGTGGCGTTGGACAGAGGGGTTTTCTGACCAGGTTGTGGAGTGATTTTGCTATGACCGCAGACAGGACAGGTACTGCTGCATCAATTGAAAGTGACAGGAGACAACATTTGTCCAGTATGGTTACTAACTATTTTTCATCCCTTATCGATGTTCTCCCTCAACCGTCATTCCCATTTGATTACTGGGCATCAAAATTAGACACCTGGCCAGAATTGGCAGAACATGCATTGCAGGAGCTTGCTTGCCCGGCAGCAAGTGTCCTATCAGAAAGAGTATTCAGTGCTGCAGGTTCAATATTAACCGAAAAAAGGACTCGTCTGGCTACCCAAAATATTGACGATCTAACATTCATTAAAATGAACCACAACTGGATTTCGAAATCTTTTGCCCCACCTTGCCCGGCCGACACCTAGCTTTCCTATGAAAAGCTCTTGCCTGTGGACTACTGTGAATTACTTTTCTAATGTATAATTTGCTGCAGCTGATTGTCCAGCATACGACATGTTTACACCTCTGTTATGGTTCTCAATGGCAAGAGAACATAGCCCAGCAAACATAAGTACTAGCTCTTGGAAGGATGGAAACTAAACTGACCATGAACTAAACCTGCCGCACAACTAACAGTAGCCGGGTAGCGTTGCCTACGTTTTTTATCCCTAGACGCCCAGCGCCGGCCGGAGGACTAACTAATCCTGGCAGAGGAAAATATAGTCCTGGCTCACCTCTAGAGAAGTTTCCCCGATAGGCAGACAGAGGCCCCCACATATATTGGCGGTGATTTTAGATGAAATGACAAACGTAGTATGAAAATAGGTTTAGCAAAATTGAGGTCCGCTTACTAGATAGCAGGAAGACAGAAAGGGCACTTTCATGGTCAGCTGAAAACCCTATCAAAATACCATCCTGAAATTACTTTAAGACTCTAGTATTAACTCATAACATCAGAGTGGCAATTTCAGATCACAAGAGCTTTCCAGACACAGAAACGAAACTACAGCAGTGAACTGGAACAAAATGCAAAAACAAACGAGGACTAAAGTCCAACTTAGCTGGGAGTTGTCTAGCAGCAGGAACATGCACAGAAAGGCTTCTGATTACAATGCTGACCGGCATGGAAGTGACAGAGGAGCAAGGTTAAATAGCGACTCCCACATCCTGATGGAAACAGGTGAACAGAGGGGATGATGCACACCAGTTCAATTCCACCAGTGGCCACCGGGGGAGCCCAAAATCCAATTTCACAACAGTACCCCCCCCCTCAAGGAGGGGGCACCGAACCCTCACCAGAACCACCAGGGCGATCAGGATGAGCCCTATGAAAGGCACGGACCAGATCGGAGGCATGAACATCAGAGGCAGTCACCCAAGAATTATCCTCCTGACCGTATCCCTTCCATTTGACCAGATACTGGAGTTTCCGTCTGGAAACACGGGAGTCCAAGATTTTCTCCACAACGTACTCCAACTCGCCCTCAACCAACACCGGAGCAGGAGGCTCAACGGAAGGCACAACCGGTACCTCATACCTGCGCAAGAATGACCGATGAAAAACATTATGAATAGAAAAAGATGCAGGGAGGTCCAAACGGAAGGACACAGGGTTAAGAATCTCCAATATCTTGTACGGGCCGATGAACCGAGGCTTAAACTTAGGAGAAGAAACCCTCATAGGGACAAAACGAGAAGACAACCACACCAAGTCCCCAACACAAAGCCGAGGACCAACCCGACGCCGGCGGTTGGCAAAAAGCTGAGTCTTCTCCTGGGACAACTTCAAATTGTCCACTACCTGCCCCCAAATCTGATGCAACCTCTCCACCACAGCATCCACTCCAGGACAATCCGAAGATTCCACCTGACCAGAAGAAAATCGAGGATGAAACCCCGAATTACAGAAAAAAGGAGACACCAAGGTGGCAGAGCTGGCCCGATTATTGAGGGCAAACTCCGCTAAAGGCAAAAAAGCAACCCAATCATCCTGATCTGCAGACACAAAACACCTCAAATATGTCTCCAAGGTCTGATTCGTCCGCTCGGTCTGGCCATTAGTCTGAGGATGGAAAGCAGACGAGAAAGACAAATCTATGCCCATCCTAGCACAGAATGCTCGCCAAAATCTAGACACGAATTGGGTTCCTCTGTCAGAAACGATATTCTCCGGAATACCATGCAAACGGACCACATTTTGAAAAAACAGAGGAACCAACTCGGAAGAAGAAGGCAACTTAGGCAGGGGAACCAAATGGACCATCTTAGAGAAACGGTCACACACCACCCAGATGACAGACATCTTCTGAGAAACAGGAAGATCCGAAATAAAATCCATCGAGATGTGCGTCCAGGGCCTCTTCGGGATAGGCAAGGGCAACAACAATCCACTAGCCCGAGAACAACAAGGCTTGGCCCGAGCACAAACGTCACAAGACTGCACAAAGCCTCGCACATCTCGAGACAGGGAAGGCCACCAGAAGGACCTTGCCACCAAATCCCTGGTACCAAAGATTCCAGGATGACCTGTCAACGCAGAAGAATGAACCTCAGAAATGACTTTACTGGTCCAATCATCAGGAACAAACAGTCTACCAGGTGGGCAACGATCAGGTCTATCCGCCTGAAACTCCTGCAAGGCCCGCCGCAGGTCTGGAGAAACGGCAGACAATATCACTCCATCCTTAAGGATACCTGTAGGTTCAGAGTTACCAGGGGAGTCAGGCTCAAAACTCCTAGAAAGGGCATCCGCCTTAACATTCTTAGAACCCGGCAGGTAGGACACCACAAAATTAAACCGAGAGAAAAACAACGACCAGCGCGCCTGTCTAGGATTCAGGCGTCTGGCGGACTCAAGATAAATTAGATTTTTGTGGTCAGTCAATACCACCACCTGATGTCTAGCCCCCTCAAGCCAATGACGCCACTCCTCAAAAGCCCACTTCATGGCCAAAAGCTCCCGATTCCCAACATCATAATTCCGCTCGGCGGGTGAAAATTTACGCGAGAAAAAGGCACAAGGTCTCATCACGGAACAATCGGAACTTCTCTGCGACAAAACTGCCCCAGCTCCGATTTCAGAAGCGTCGACCTCAACCTGAAAAGGAAGAGCAACATCAGGCTGACGCAACACAGGGGCGGAAGAAAAGCGGCGCTTAAGCTCCCGAAAGGCCTCCACAGCAGCAGGGGACCAATCAGCAACATCAGCACCCTTCTTAGTCAAATCAGTCAATGGTTTAACAACATCAGAAAAACCAGCAATAAATCGACGATAAAAGTTAGCAAAGCCCAAAAATTTCTGAAGACTCTTAAGAGAAGAGGGTTGCGTCCAATCACAAATAGCCTGAACCTTGACAGGGTCCATCTCGATGGAAGAGGGGGAAAAAATATATCCCAAAAAGGAAATCTTTTGAACCCCAAAAACGCACTTAGAACCCTTCACACACAAGGAATTAGACCGCAAAACCTGAAAAACCCTCCTGACCTGCTGGACATGAGAGTCCCAGTCATCCGAAAAAATCAAAATATCATCCAGATACACAATCATAAATTTATCCAAATAATCACGGAAAATGTCATGCATAAAGGACTGAAAGACTGAAGGGGCATTTGAAAGACCAAAAGGCATCACCAAATACTCAAAGTGGCCCTCGGGCGTATTAAATGCGGTCTTCCACTCATCCCCCTGCTTAATTCGCACCAAATTATACGCCCCACGGAGATCTATCTTAGAGAACCACTTGGCCCCCTTTATGCGAGCAAACAAATCAGTCAGCAGTGGCAACGGATATTGATATTTAACCGTGATTTTATTCAAAAGCCGATAATCAATACACGGTCTCAAAGAGCCATCTTTCTTAGCCACAAAGAAAAAAACGGCTCCTAAGGGAGATGACGAAGGACGAATATGTCCCTTTTCCAAGGACTCCTTTATATATTCTCGCATAGCAGCATGTTCAGGCACAGACAGATTAAATAAACGACCCTTAGGGTATTTACTACCCGGAATCAAATCTATGGCACAATCGCACTCCCGGTGCGGAGGTAATGAACCAAGCTTAGGTTCTTCAAAAACGTCACGATATTCAGTCAAGAATTCAGGAATCTCAGAGGGAATAGATGATGAAATGGAAACCACAGGTACGTCCCCATGCTTCCCCTTACATCCCCAGCTTAACACAGACATAGCTTTCCAGTCAAGGACTGGGTTATGAGATTGCAGCCATGGCAATCCAAGCACCAACACATCATGTAGGTTATACAGCACAAGAAAGCGAATAATCTCCTGATGATCCGGATTAATCCGCATAGTTACTTGTGTCCAGTATTGTGGTTTATTACTAGCCAATGGGGTGGAGTCAATCCCCTTCAGGGGTATAGGAGTTTCAAGAGGCTCCAAATCATACCCACAGCGTTTGGCAAAGGACCAATCCATAAGACTCAAAGCGGCGCCAGAGTCGACATAGGCATCCGCGGTAATAGATGATAAAGAACAAATCAGGGTCACAGATAGAATAAACTTAGACTGTAAAGTGCCAATTGAAACAGACTTATCAAGCTTCTTAGTACGCTTAGAGCATGCTGATATAACATGAGTTGAATCACCGCAATAGAAGCACAACCCATTTTTTCGTCTTAAATTCTGCCGTTCACTTCTGGACAGAATTCTATCACATTGCATATTCTCTGGCGTCTTCTCAGTAGACACCGCCAAATGGTGCACAGGTTTGCGCTCCCGCAGACGCCTATCGATCTGGATAGCCATTGTCATGGACTCATTCAGACCCGCAGGCACAGGGAACCCCACCATAACATCCTTAATGGCATCAGAGAGACCCTCTCTGAAATTCGCCGCCAGGGCGCACTCATTCCACTGAGTAAGCACAGCCCATTTACGGAATTTCTGGCAGTATATTTCAGCTTCGTCTTGCCCCTGAGATAGGGACATCAAGGCCTTTTCCGCCTGAAGCTCTAACTGAGGTTCCTCATAAAGCACCCCCAAGGCCAGAAAAAACGCATCCACATTGAGCAACGCAGGATCCCCTGGAGCCAATGCAAAAGCCCAATCCTGAGGGTCGCCCCGGAGCAAGGAAATCACAATCCTGACCTGCTGAGCAGGATCTCCAGCAGAGCGAGATTTCAGGGACAAAAACAACTTGCAATTATTTTTGAAATTTTGAAAGCAAGATCTATTCCCCGAGAAAAATTCAGGCAAAGGAATTCTAGGTTCAGATATAGGAACATGAACAACAAAATCTTGTAAATTTTGAACTTTCGTGGTGAGATTATTCAAACCTGCAGCTAAACTCTGAATATCCATTTTAAACAGGTGAACACAGAGCCATTCCAGGATTAGAAGGAGAGAGAGAGAGAAAGGCTGCAATATAGGCAGACTTGCAAGAGATTCAATTACAAGCACACTCAGAACTGAAGGGAAGGGGAAAAAAAAAATAAAAAAAAAATCTTCAGCAGACTTCTCTTTTCTCTCCTTTCTCTGTCAATTAATTTAACCCTTTTTTTTAGGCCGGTCAAACTGTTATGGTTCTCAATGGCGAGAGAACATAGCCCAGCAAACATAAGTACTAGCTCTTGGAAGGATGGAAACTAAACTGACCATGAACTAAACCTGCCGCACAACTAACAGTAGCCGGGTAGCGTTGCCTACGTTTTTTATCCCTAGACGCCCAGCGCCGGCCGGAGGACTAACTAATCCTGGCAGAGGAAAATATAGTCCTGGCTCACCTCTAGAGAAGTTTCCCCGATAGGCAGACAGAGGCCCCCACATATATTGGCGGTGATTTTAGATGAAATGACAAACGTAGTATGAAAATAGGTTTAGCAAAATTGAGGTCCGCTTACTAGATAGCAGGAAGACAGAAAGGGCACTTTCATGGTCAGCTGAAAACCCTATCAAAATACCATCCTGAAATTACTTTAAGACTCTAGTATTAACTCATAACATCAGAGTGGCAATTTCAGATCACAAGAGCTTTCCAGACACAGAAACGAAACTACAGCAGTGAACTGGAACAAAATGCAAAAACAAACGAGGACTAAAGTCCAACTTAGCTGGGAGTTGTCTAGCAGCAGGAACATGCACAGAAAGGCTTCTGATTACAATGCTGACCGGCATGGAAGTGACAGAGGAGCAAGGTTAAATAGCGACTCCCACATCCTGATGGAAACAGGTGAACAGAGGGGATGATGCACACCAGTTCAATTCCACCAGTGGCCACCGGGGGAGCCCAAAATCCAATTTCACAACACACCTCCCTAAATGGCCAAACTCCCCACACGGGGCCGTGGTATCGCGACTTGGCGCAAGCACCCGTGACACTGCTGTTTGTCTGAAGAGGTGGGTGTGGCCGCTTTTGGTCGATGGCACTGCCACTGGGTCCCTCATAGTACAATGTAGTGTCTCTGGCGGTGGTGGTGCGCACCCAACGTCAGACACACCGTTGTAACATGAGGGGCCCTGGGGCGGTCCCGACGGCCTCAAGAGAGTTCCCCCCTCCCCCAGCTCAAACTGTGCTCTACCACGTGCAAAATTATGTCGCACAGCTCCACCAATCTTTAGTCTATTCGCTGACATCATTCAATGTCTGGCACTGACAATACAAATTTGTAGACATCTATGATGCAACTTAAAGTAGTCTGTGTCTGTGTCCTATATTGGCACCATTAAATAGTTACTGCCAAATTACTATGTCAGAAACTCAGCAGATGAGCCCACCCCTGTACCTAAGTATGCCACCTTTTTTTTTTTTGGTTGTTTTGCGAGACATTAACATCTATTTATATTTTGGGAGTACTGGGACAGACACTCCTTGCAATACTCCTCCACTGACCACCAAGCTGCCTGCCCGTGTATCCATGTAACCGATGTAAAACTGCCATGAGCCTATTGTTTGTTATTTTAGGCCTTTGATAGCCTGTCTGCGGTCCCTACTTTAAATACTCCTCCACTGACCACCAAGCTGCCTGTGTAACTATGTAACCGATGTAAAACTGCCATGAGCCTATTGTTTGTTATTTTAGGCCTTTGATAGCCTGTCTGCGGTCCCTACTTTAAATACTCCTCCACTGACCACCAAGCTGCCTGCCCGTGTATCCATGTAACCGATGTAAAACTGCCATGAGCCTATTGTTTGTTATTTTAGGCCTTTGATAGCCTGTCTGCGGTCCCTACTTTAAATACTCCTCCACTGACCACCAAGCTGCCTGCCCGTGTATCCATGTAACCGATGTAAAACTGCCTTGAGCCTATTGTTTGTTATTTTAGGCCTTTGATAGCCTGTCTGCGGTCCCTACTTTAAATACTCCTCCACTGACCACCAAGCTGCCTGTGTATCCATGTAACCGATGTAAAACTGCCTTGAGCCTATTGTTTGTTATTTTAGGCCTTTGATAGCCTGTCTGCGGTCCCTACTTTAAATACTCCTCCACTGACCACCAAGCTGCCTGTGTATCCATGTAACCGATGTAAAACTGCCATGAGCCTATTGTTTGTTATTTTAGGCCTTTGATAGCCTGTCTGCGGTCCCTACTTTAAATACTCCTCCACTGACCACCAAGCTGCCTGCCCGTGTATCCATGTAACCGATGTAAAACTGCCATGAGCCTATTGTTTGTTATTTTAGGCCTTTGATAGCCTGTCTGCGGTCCCTACTTTAAATACTCCTCCACTGACCACCAAGCTGCCTGCCCATGTATCCATGTAACCGATGTAAAACTGCCTTGAGCCTATTGTTTGTTATTTTAGGCCTTTGATAGCCTGTCTGCGGTCCCTACTTTAAATACTCCTCCACTGACCACCAAGCTGCCTGTGTATCCATGTAACCGATGTAAAACTGCCTTGAGCCTATTGTTTGTTATTTTAGGCCTTTGATAGCCTGTCTGCGGTCCCTACTTTAAATACTCCTCCACTGACCACCAAGCTGCCTGTGTATCCATGTAACCGATGTAAAACTGCAGTATTTTGCTTATAAAAAAGAAAATACTGGAGAGATATCAAATGCAGACATTTTAACATTAAAAACAAAAACACATACAACAAAAAACTGGTACAGTAAAAAAATTGGCCACCAGCTACAAAAACTTTCTCCTGCAAGTAGTTAACTGAAAGGTTTTTTTCCATTGAAAACACAGATATGGCATCCACCGAGTGTTGTCCTGTCGTGTCTTCTTTATATTATTGCCAAGAAGCTGCAACTGAATAAAGCTGAGCTTCTACCTTCTGCCTCTTATTAACTGCTTTTTTTAAAAAAAAATTGGCCACCAGCTACAAAAACTTTCTCCTGCAAGTAGTTAACTGAAAGGTTTTTTTCCATTGAAAACACAGATATGGCATCCACCGAGTGTTGTCCTGTCGCGTCTTCTTTATAATATTGCCAAGAAGCTGCAACTGAATAAAGCTGAGCTTCTACCTTCTGCCTCTTATTAACTGCTTTTTTTAAAAAAAATTGGCTGTTCCGGCCTACTAAAGGTGTCTGCCCCTGCCTGGTGTTGTCCTCAACTGAATAAAGCTGAGCTTCTACCTTCTGCCTCTTATTAACTGCTGTTTTTTTTAAAAAAATTGGCTGTTCCGGCCTACTAAAGGTGTCTGCCCCTGCCTGGTGTTGTCCTCAACTGAATAAAGCTGTGCTTCAACCTTCTGTTCCAAATTACGATTTTTAAAAATGAAATTGGCTGTTCCGGCCTACTAAAGGTGTCTGCCCCTGCCTGGTGTTGTCCTCAACTGAATAAAGCTGAGCTTCTACCTTCTGCCTCTTATTAACTGCTGTTTGTTTAAAAAATTGGCTGTTCCGGCCTACTAAAGGTGTCTGCCCCTGCCTGGTGTTGTCCTCAACTGAATAAAGCTGTGCTTCAACCTTCTGTTCCAAATTACGATTTTTAAAAATGAAATTGGCTGTTCCGGCCTACTAAAGGTGTCTGCCCCTGCCTGGTGTTGTCCTCAACTGAATAAAGCTGTGCTTCAACCTTCTGTTCCAAATTACGATTTTTAAAAATGAAATTGGCTGTTCCGGCCTACTAAAGGTGTCTGCCCCTGCCTGGTGTTGTCCTCAACTGAATAAAGCTGAGCTTCTACCTGCTGCCTCTTATTAACTGCTGTTTTTTTAAAAAATTGGCTGTTCCGGCCTACTAAAGGTGTCTGCCCCTGCCTGGTGTTGTCATCAACTGAATAAAGCTGAGCTTCTACCTTCGGCCTCTTATTAACTGCTGTTTTTTTAAAAAATTGGCTGTTCCGGCCTACTAAAGGTGTCTGCCCCTGCCTGGTGTTGTCCTCAACTGAATAAAGCTGTGCTTCAACCTTCTGTTCCAAATTACGATTTTTAAAAATGAAATTGGCTGTTCCGGCCTACTAAAGGTGTCTGCCCCTGCCTGGTGTTGTCCTCAACTGAATAAAGCTGTGCTTCAACCTTCTGTTCCAAATTACGATTTTTAAAAATGAAATTGGCTGTTCCGGCCTACTAAAGGTGTCTGCCCCTGCCTGGTGTTGTCCTCAACTGAATAAAGCTGTGCTTCAACCTTCTGTTCCAAATTACGATTTTTACAAATGAAATTGGCTGTTCCGGCCTACTAAAGGTGTCTGCCCCTGCCTGGTGTTGTCCTCAACTGAATAAAGCTGTGCTTCAACCTTCTGTTCCAAATTACGATTTTTAAAAATGAAATTGGCTGTTCCGGCCTACTAAAGGTGTCTGCCCCTGCCTGGTGTTGTCCTCAACTGAATAAAGCTGAGCTTCTACCTTCTGCCTCTTATTAACTGCTGTTTTTTTTAAAAATTGGCTGTTCCGGCCTACTAAAGGTGTCTGCCCCTGCCTGGTGTTGTCCTCAACTGAATAAAGCTGAGCTTCTACCTTCTGCCTCTTATTAACTGCTTTTTTTTCTAAAAAATAGGCTGTTCCGGCCTACTAAAGGTGTCTGCCCCTGCCTGGTGTTGTCCTCAACTGAATAAAGCTGTGCTTCAACCTTCTGTTCCAAATTACGATTTTTACAAATGAAATTGGCTGTTCCGGCCTACTAAAGGTGTCTGCCCCTGCCTGGTGTTGTCCTCAACTGAATAAAGCTGTGCTTCAACCTTCTGTTCCAAATTACGATTTTTAAAAATGAAATTGGCTGTTCCGGCCTACTAAAGGTGTCTGCCCCTGCCTGGTGTTGTCCTCAACTGAATAAAGCTGTGCTTCAACCTTCTGTTCCAAATTACGATTTTTAAAAATGAAATTGGCTGTTCCGGCCTACTAAAGGTGTCTGCCCCTGCCTGGTGTTGTCCTCAACTGAATAAAGCTGAGCTTCTACCTTCTGCCTCTTATTAACTGCTGTTTTTTTTAAAAATTGGCTGTTCCGGCCTACTAAAGGTGTCTGCCCCTGCCTGGTGTTGTCCTCAACTGAATAAAGCTGAGCTTCTACCTTCGGCCTCTTATTAACTGCTGTTTTTTTAAAAAATTGGCTGTTCCGGCCTACTAAAGGTGTCTGCCCCTGCCTGGTGTTGTCCTCAACTGAATAAAGCTGAGCTTCTACCTTCGGCCTCTTATTAACTGCTGTTTTTTTAAAAAATTGGCTGTTCCGGCCTAGTAAAGGTGTCTGCCCCTGCCTGGTGTTGTCCTCAACTGAATAAAGCTGAGCTTCTACCTTCTGCCTCTTATTAACTGCTGTTTTTTTTAAAAATTGGCTGTTCCGGCCTAGTAAAGGTGTCTGCCCCTGCCTGGTGTTGTCCTCAACTGAATAAAGCTGTGCTTCAACCTTCTGTTCCAAATTACGATTTTTAAAAATGAAATTGGCTGTTCCGGCCTACTAAAGGTGTCTGCCCCTGCCTGGTGTTGTCCTCAACTGAACAAAGCTGAGCTTCCACATTCTGGCTTTCGGCCTATACTATCAGATATTAAACTGCATTTGGCCTACTAGTGTGGTTAGGCCCTTGAAACAGTGTCTGCTGCTCTTGGGTTTGCTACTCCACTGAACAAAGCAATGCCGCCTGTTTAGTCCTGTTACCAATTTTGATCTGCATTTAGCCTACTTTATTCTTTGGCCCTATATCTGTTTCCTCCTCATCCTGCCCATTGCCCAGCCACTGCTAGATGAGTCTGCTGGTACATTGACCTAGACCACTACATTCCCCTTGTACTCTACACAGCCAGAATCTGACCCTGCTGAAAGTAAGGTTCCCCTTCCTGCATGTTATGCCACCTTACACAGGGACAAAGAGGAAGGTGCAGATGAAAGTGCAGGTTCCTTCATCAGGTGCGGGGGGCATACTCGTTGGCGACATCACTGGCACAGGGCCACTCAGAGTACGCAAAAGTGTCGCTGCTGGTGGGAGGCGCCCCCGCCATGCAAACACACCGCCGTACTTTGAGGGGCCCTGTGCCAGTGCCAATGCGAACGAGTGGGCCCCCCCTGCTTGCTCAGGATCACAGCACTTGCAACGTTGAAATACTTACCTCTCCCTGCAACACCGCCGTGACGTAGTCCGCATTTCCTGGGCCCACGAAAAACTTGAGCCAGCCCTACTCCCCCCACAACTTTTGCCAAATGACCCCCAATTTCCTATGCCCAACTATTATTATAAAGTTAATTAAGATTGACAAGCTTCAGAAACAAGAATGGATGTTTTTGGCATTAAAATGGGCACTGTAGGTGTTTTCCTGGCCTCCACTCACTCCCGACTATGCTTCCCCATTGACTTGCATTGGGTTTCGTGTTTCGGTCGATCCCCGACTTTTAGCGACAATCGGCCGACTGCACTCGACTCGACTCTGGACAAAATCGGGTTTCCCAAAACCCTACTCGATCTTAAAAAAATGAAAGTTGCTCAACTCTACTATTGACGCTACGCCATTAGCGGAAAATAAACCGCAGTTTTGGACACAGGTAACCATGTGCATGACTCCTGAACATCGGGAGGTGATTCGTTTTCTTGTTCTGCATAAAATGCATGATTTGGTCGTTTTGGGTCTGCCATGGTTACAGACCCATAATCCAGTCTTGGATTGGAAGGCAATGTCTGTGTCAAGTTGGGGCTGTCAGGGAATTCATGGTGATTCCCCACCGGTGTCTATTGCTTCCTCTACTCCTTCGGAAGTTCCTGAGTATTTGTCTGATTATCAGGATGTATTCAGCGAGTCCAGGTCCAGTGCTCTTCCTCCTCATAGGGACTGTGACTGTGCTATAGATTTGATTCCAGGTAGTAAATTTCCTAAGGGAAGATTATTTAATCTGTCTGTACCTGAGCATACCGCAATGCGTTCGTATATCAAGGAATCTCTGGAGAAGGGGCATATCCGTCCATCCTCATCCCCTCTTGGTGCGGGATTCTTTTTTGTGGCCAAGAAGGACGGATCTTTGAGACCTTGTATTGACTATCGGTTTCTGAATAAAATCACTGTTAAATTTCAGTATCCTTTGCCTCTGTTGTCGGACTTGTTTGCCCGGATTAAAGGTGCCAAGTGGTTCACCAAGATAGATCTTCGTGGTGCGTACAACCTTGTGCGCATTAAGCAAGGAGATGAATGGAAAACTGCATTTAATACGCCCGAAGGTCATTTTGAGTACTTGGTGATGCCTTTTGGGCTCTCTAATGCTCCTTCAGTGTTTCAGTCCTTTATGCATGATATTTTCCGGAAGTATCTGGATAAATTTATGATTGTTTATCTGGATGATATTCTGGTTTTTTCTGATTGGGACTCGCATGTAGAGCAGGTCAGGATGGTGTTTCAGGTTTTGCGTGAGAATGCTTTGTTTGTTAAGGGCTCAAAGTGTCTCTTTGGAGTACAGAAGGTTCCCTTTTTGGGTTTTATTTTTTCCCCTTCTGCGGTGGAGATGGACCCAGTCAAGGTCCGAGCTATTCATGATTGGACTCAACCCACGTCAGTTAAGAGTCTTCAGAAGTTCTTGGGTTTTGCTAACTTCTACCGTCGTTTTATCGCTAATTTTTCTAGCGTTGTTAAACCTTTGACGGATATGACCAAGAAAAGTTCTGATGTTGCTAACTGGGCTCCTGCAGCCGTGGAGGCTTTCCAGGAGTTGAAGCGCCGGTTTACTTCGGCGCCTGTTTTGTGCCAGCCTGATGTCTCACTTCCCTTTCAGGTTGAAGTGGATGTGCAGCACCCCAGAGTCCTGGTTGTTGCAGTGCTGTGGCTCCGCCACTACGGGGAGCTATGGTGCGTCTGATTGCACTAGGGAGTTTCTCTGATCAGGTACACTCACACCACACTTCACACTCCGGCCACCAGGGGGGGTGGTCCTATCTAGTAGGCCACTCCTCACAACTCTGGTAAAACTGGGGGTTGGACAGGAAGACAGGGAGAAGTAGCTGGGAAGAGCTAGTGAGAGGACCTGTCAGGGATGGGATCCTGGCAGACTCCTCAGAGCAGAACTAACCAGTAAACAACGGGAATACAGAAAAGGAGAAATACCAGAAGGGGTCTTGCTGTTAGACCGAGGCAACATCCTTCTGAGGCGCAAACAGTCGGTGGCCGGAACGCCGAGCAAGTAAGAGACTTTAAGTACATTGCAAACCACGGCAGGGCAGCTAACTACAGGTTGGCTGTCTCACTTAACACCTAAGCAGACAACGGAGGCAGCTGTGGGAGAGGGGCGACTCTAGGGTCCCGGAAGAACTCCAGGCCTACCCCGTCATACGGGTGCGTCCTACCATATCAACTGGAGGACGGAGAAGGAACAGTAGAGACAGAAAGAAACAGTTGTGAGGACTATCCCGGGAGCTCGGCAGGGAAGAACTACAACACACAGCGCTAGAAGGTAGATACTGATTCCCACCTGTAAAGAGGGCTCCTGATGTGTCGTTGGACCGGCCGGTCTCTGAAAACCCAGTTAACAGCGCTCTGGACTGAGGTCTCCCACATCTTCAGTAAAGAGGTAAAGAGACTGCAACCTGGTGTCCTCGTTATTTACCGCGACCTGCACCCCACAACTGCACCGCTATACCACCGTTAACAGCACCTATTTGCAACGGACGTCCCCCACTGACAGACAGGGCCACGGACCGGGTCTAGCCACCGTGACAACCCCAGGACTGAGACCCCAGAGGCCCGGCTCCGGGTACCCCTCGGCCCTGCGGCGGTGTGGGGGCGCTCCAAATCTTGGCGTCACGAACAGGATCTACTTAAGCCTGAAGAATCAGGTCATGTGTGCCTAGAGACTGTGATTTGTCGTGCTTGAACTGTACTTTATTGAGAGAACTGTGTGCTACTGCTTGCCGCGGAGAGTTACCGCCAAAATTCGCCATTGCCGCGCGCGGAGGGAGGAGCCTTAGCTACGTGGGCGGGATCGGCCAAAAGAAGCGCGGAACGGAAAGCGCGGTGAGACGCCAATCCCGGAAGAGGAACTCCGACCTCCAGCAGGTTAGTGGGAGGAAGGGACGGCCATGTCCGAGTCGGGAGAAGAGGAGGTGGCGGTCGCAGCCGCGGACGCAGGGGCAGCTCCGGTCCCCGCAGCGGGCGAAGCCGCGGCCCTAATACCGCCACTGGCTGCCGCAGAGCCCGCTGCCCCCATCAGCCAGTCGGACACCGCCGCTAACGCAAAAGCCATAATGCCCTTCTCCATGCCCTACCTGCCCGGAGCGACCTGGCTCCCACGATACTCTGGGGAGGCGCATACATTCACTGACTTTAAAGAAGGGCTCTGCAGCCTACTCGAGTTCTATCCCCTAACCGAGCCTCAGAAGGTCCATATGATAACCGGTCAACTCTTTGGGGCGGCTCTGAGAGAAGTGAAATCCTGGCCCGCTGAGGATAAAGGAACTGCACAACAGATTTTTGCCAAGCTTAAAGCCACCTTTGATACTCGCACTGCCACAGAGATTAAACTGACTTTCTATGGATGCAAACAGAGGTCGCAGGATAGCTTACGGGACTATGCCCTTAATCTCCAGGAAGCGATGCGGGCCATTAAGCAGAGTGACCCCGGCAGCATGCAGGATGAGGATAAAATCCTGAAGGAGCGGTTCATCGAGGGGCTCCTGTGCAGTCACCAGCGGGGCCAATTGCACTTCCTGGCCATGCAAAATCCAGACTTGACTTTTGCGCAGTTTAAAGATAAAGCTATCCAGGCATTGCAGGAGCGGCAGCCCAGCCGCGCAGTGCCACCCAGGCGCCCCGCTCTCACCTACCACCAGGAGGTGGCATCGGATACCCCAGTTGCCGCGGAGGCCGACGCCCAGAGCTTCGAGGACGACTCCCCTGCAGGACTCCGTCTCCAGATGCAAGAGCTAACCAAGAGCGTTGCTGCCCTGGCCCGGACGGTGCAGTCCCTACAGGAGGCCCCCAAAGAGAAGATCCAGTTGGCTTCCAGCCCGGAGGATGTCCCTTGGATGCGACGGAGGAGGACTCCGCCGACCAGGAGCCGGCCCGACGATCGCTTCCACCAGGATGGACGACCCATCTGCCGCCGCTGTCATCAGGTGGGCCATCTTGCAAGGTACTGTCCTTTAAACGAGCAACCCCTGGGGCAAAGGGCCAACCCCCAGGAGTAGGACGGTCAGGCCCGCAGCATTGGAGAACCAAGTATATTGGAGGACGACCAGTTCTCCCTGTAGTGATTGATGGAATCCCCTTGAATGCTTTGCTGGACACCGGTTCTCAGGTGACGACTATACCTTACGTGCTCTACAAACGGTATTGGGAGGACGCTGATATTACTCGTGGCCCTGACGGTGATTTCACCATAATCGCCAGTAATGGTCAGCCGTTGCCACAAGTGGGGTATAAGGAGGTCACCATCAAAGTGGGGCGGGTGGAATTGAAAGCCCAAGGGATTG
The DNA here is from genome assembly GCF_051348905.1 of Ranitomeya variabilis. NCBI lineage: Eukaryota > Metazoa > Chordata > Amphibia > Anura > Dendrobatidae > Ranitomeya > Ranitomeya variabilis. Next base: position 637,380,110 of record NC_135232.1, read on the forward strand.
TGATTGTAGATATTGATCGTCGAGAATGTAATCCCATGATGACTCTTGGTACTAATGTTATAGAAAATTGTCTTGCAGAAGTGATTGTTTTGTTGCAACAGGTGGCAGAAAACGCTGGCCACAGTGAGCAACGTGCCCTGCAGAAGGAAATCAGAGCTCTGATGCAGAGACAGCAGGTAGAGCTGACTGGTGGTGAGATTGGTCGTGTCACTGTAAGTGATTCAAACCCCATCGCGATACCTCCCAAGAGTGAAATGTTAATATGGTGTCGAGCAGCCATAGGCCTCAGGGGTAAGGACTACCAGGCCTTGGTGGAACCTGTATATTCAGACAATAGGCCTACTGTTCTGACAGCCCGGGGGGTGGTTGACGTCCGACAGGGGAGAGTGCCCGTACGTGTCCTCAATTGTGGGGAGGAAGAGGTCCACCTAACCAAGTATACCACGCTCGCCAAATGGTTCACTGTCAATAATAGTGTAATACAGACACCTGAACCCTTGGTCCCGTCAAACGTGGCGGAGAACAAAGGTTCTGCAGAGCACTCGAAAGACTGGTGTCGGGAACTGCATGTGGGCACTGACTCCACCCCGTCTCATCAAATACAGGGGGCTTACAGGGTGGTACACGAGTACGAGCAGGTATTCAGCAAACACCCCTCAGATTTTGGGCAGGTGAAAGGGATCCAACATCACATCCCCACGGGAGATCATCGACCCATAAAAGAGAGATATCGCCCTGTACCCCCAGCTCATTACCAGTGTGCCAAGGACATGTTGCGGGAAATGAAGGAGGCTGGGGTGGTGAGAGACAGCTGTAGCCCCTGGGCAGCTCCGTTAGTCCTCGTTAAAAAGAAAGATGGTACAATGAGGATGTGTGTTGATTACAGGCAGTTGAATCGCATTACACATAAGGACGCATACCCACTGCCCAGGATAGAGGAATCTCTGGCTGCTTTAAAATCTGCTAACTACTTCTCTACCTTAGATCTCACCAGTGGGTACTGGCAGGTTCCTGTAGCGGAGGCGGACAAGGAGAAGACGGCCTTCACGACACCAATGGGTCTCTGCGAGTTCAACTACATGCCCTTCGGACTGTGCAATGCTCAAGGAACGTTCCAGAGGATGATGGAGTGCTGCCTAGGACACATGAACTTTGAAACTGTGCTGCTGTATTTGGATGATGTCATTGTCTTCTCTAAGACCTACGAAGACCATCTGAAGCACCTGGCCGAGGTGTTCGAAGCCCTGTCCAAATTCGGCTTAAAGGTGAAACCGTCCAAGTGTCATCTGCTCAAACCTAAAGTGCAGTACCTGGGCCATGTGGTGAGCGCTGAAGGAGTGGCCCCAGACCCCGACAAGGTCACAGTGATCAAGGACTGGCCAAAGCCTAGTGACCTCCACGAAGTCCGGCAGTTCCTCGGGTTGGTAGGTTACTATCGGAGATTCATTAAGGATTTCACCAAGAAGGCCGCACCCTTGCAAAATCTGCTGGTGGGCCAACCAAAGAAGACCAAGGGGAGGAAAACCCCCTTTGATTGGAACGAAGAGCTGGAGGAATCCTTCACCTGTTTGAAGTCGGCACTGACGGGAGAAGAGATACTGGCTTACCCCGAATACGATCAACCGTTTGTGCTGTACACAGATGCCAGTAATGTGGGATTAGGAGCCGTGCTGTCCCAGGTTCAGAACGGCAAAGAAAGAGTGATCGCTTACGCCAGCAGGAAACTCCGTCCCACGGAAAGGAACCCTGACAACTATAGTTCCTTTAAGCTGGAATTCCTGGCCCTCGTCTGGGCAGTGACGGAGAGGTTTAAGCACTACCTGGCCTCCGCGAAATTCACCGTCTTCACGGACAACAATCCGCTAACGCATCTGGGTACTGCCAAACTCGGGGCTTTGGAACAGCGGTGGATGGCCCGGCTGTCCAACTATGATTTCACCATCAAATATCGGGCAGGACACCAGAATGCCAATGCCGATGCTCTGTCCCGAATGCCCAATCTACCAGAAGTGGGAGAAGACCCGGAGGCACTTGAAGAGGTGGAGCTGCCTGCCTTCCATCGCCCCAAAGCCACTCAGAACTCTCACCATGTGAAGAACAGGCACAAGAACCAACCGGATGCCACGCTGAATCCCCTGCCCCACCACGGATGGGCAGAAACCCAGGATAGTGACCCCGCGGTCCGTCAGGTGAAGGAACTCTTGACGCAGGCTGGGTTGCACCCTGGCCCAGATGATCCACAAGAAACTCAACAGCTGTGGAAGGGGAGAAGCAAACTGTTTATCCATGATGGCAAGTTGTGCAGGAGGAGCATCGACCCACGTACTCATGAATTGGTGTGGCAGATAGTGGTGCCAAGGCGAGATGCGCCCATGGTTCTGGGAGCCTACCATGATGGGGCCGGACACTTCGGATGGAGGAAGCTGGAGAAGCTGCTCCGAGGGAGGTTCTATTGGATTGGCATGAAGAGAACCATTGAGAAGTGGTGTCGAGAGTGTGGTCCGTGTAGTCTGCGAAGGAAGGACCGTGACAGTCAACGGGCTCCCCTGCGGCCTATCATCACCAAACGGCCGCTCGAACTGGTCGCGCTGGATCATGTGAAGCTGACGCCTAGCCGGTCGGGCTATATCTACGCCCTTACCATCGTGGACCACTACTCCAGGTTTTTGGTGGTTGTGTCTGTCAAGGATCTAACAGCTAGGACTGCCGCCAGGGCCTTCCAGCAGCACTTTTGTAGACCCCATGGCTACCCAGAGAAAGTACTGACCGATCAGGGGCCTGCATTCGAAGCGGAAGTGTTCCAAGAATTCTGCCAGTTGTACGGGTGTAAGAAGATCAGAACTACACCGTACCACCCCCAAACCAACGGGATGTGCGAGAAGATGAACCAGGTAGTAATCGATTTATTGAAGACCTTGCCTGTGGAGGAACGGAACCTGTGGCCGACAAAGTTGCCTGACTTGGTGGATATGTACAACCACATCCCAGTAAGTTCCACCAACTGTACTCCAGCGTACCTGATGCGAGGAAGGTCTAGTCGGTTACCCGTTGATCTGGACATGGGGGTCCTAGTACCCGAAGATACCTCGCCGGAGGCAGATTGGGATACAGAAAGGCAGCGAAGATACCGCGAAGTACAGGAGTGTGTGGAGAGAAGTCTCGCCCAGGCTAGGCAGAAACAAGAAAGGGACTACAATCAACACGCTCCTGCGATTCCCCTGTCACCTGGTGAGCAAGTGCTTAAACGAAAGAGGAGGTTACACAAGCTTGATGACCAATGGGAAGCGGAACCGTATACCATCTTGCCATCCGACTTCGACAACACTAAGGTCTGTCTCATCAGCAAGGACAGAGGGGAGACCTCGACAGCGGTATCCAGGGATCACCTTAAGGTCTGCCCCGATAAGTTGAAAGAGAGGGGCACGGCCCCAGAAATCTCCCCGCCGGTGGAAAAGGAGAAGATGTTCCATACTGTCCTTGGTGACTTTCCCCAGACCTGGACTCAGATAAATCAGGCCATCGCGGTACCTGTTCTAACGTTTCCACAGCCGGACCCACCAGAAACAATGGTGGTACCAGATCATCCGGTCCCGCAACCTCAACAAGCCTTGCCTGAAGAAGCCATGCCAACCGTTGAACCGGCAAATCCTCCCTCTGCTATCAGTGAGCCTGCCGTACCCACTGTTGATAGCAGCAGCTCTGAGAGCCCCAACCTGCCAGTGCTACCCAGACTCACTAGAAGTGTAGTTAGAAAACAGCGCACTACACCAGCGGTAGCAAGCATAGCGGGCCCTGTTAGACCAATAGCAACCCCTGCGCTGCGAAGGTCCACACGCAGCACTCAAAATCAAACTCCCCTCCGCTACAAAACTTGGAGGTATTGATAGGGCTGCTATGTAATTGAAAATGTTTGTATGCATATCCTTTTGTTACAGGTTTTTAAATGGACACTAGAGTAATGGACGGTGAATTGCTCAAAAACTTCCACAAGGGGGGCCCCTTTGTTTACCCGGGGTCCCCGCTGTTTCAACCACTGAACTGAGAGTCATAAACTGTGCATGACCAAACTTTCGCAACGTTCAAGAATCCTCACCTCCCGTAAAGGGAAGCTCTGTTATGTTCAATTGTTATGCTATTTCAAAAATTTGTGTGTTTTCTGTTAACATGTATTATTGTTCTTGTTTTCCCAGTCCCGGAGTACTGGATTTAACCGGGGGGGAGTGCAGCACCCCAGAGTCCTGGTTGTTGCAGTGCTGTGGCTCCGCCACTACGGGGAGCTATGGTGCGTCTGATTGCACTAGGGAGTTTCTCTGATCAGGTACACTCACACCACACTTCACACTCCGGCCACCAGGGGGGGTGGTCCTATCTAGTAGGCCACTCCTCACAACTCTGGTAAAACTGGGGGTTGGACAGGAAGACAGGGAGAAGTAGCTGGGAAGAGCTAGTGAGAGGACCTGTCAGGGATGGGATCCTGGCAGACTCCTCAGAGCAGAACTAACCAGTAAACAACGGGAATACAGAAAAGGAGAAATACCAGAAGGGGTCTTACTGTTAGACCGAGGCAACATCCTTCTGAGGCGCAAACAGTCGGTGGCCGGAACGCCGAGCAAGTAAGAGACTTTAAGTACATTGCAAACCACGGCAGGGCAGCTAACTACAGGTTGGCTGTCTCACTTAACACCTAAGCAGACAACGGAGGCAGCTGTGGGAGAGGGGCGACTCTAGGGTCCCGGAAGAACTCCAGGCCTACCCCGTCATACGGGTGCGTCCTACCATATCAACTGGAGGACGGAGAAGGAACAGTAGAGACAGAAAGAAACAGTTGTGAGGACTATCCCGGGAGCTCGGCAGGGAAGAACTACAACACACAGCGCTAGAAGGTAGATACTGATTCCCACCTGTAAAGAGGGCTCCTGATGTGTCGTTGGACCGGCCGGTCTCTGAAAACCCAGTTAACAGCGCTCTGGACTGAGGTCTCCCACATCTTCAGTAAAGAGGTAAAGAGACTGCAACCTGGTGTCCTCGTTATTTACCGCGACCTGCACCCCACAACTGCACCGCTATACCACCGTTAACAGCACCTATTTGCAACGGACGTCCCCCACTGACAGACAGGGCCACGGACCGGGTCTAGCCACCGTGACAACCCCAGGACTGAGACCCCAGAGGCCCGGCTCCGGGTACCCCTCGGCCCTGCGGCGGTGTGGGGGCGCTCCAGATGCTTCTGAGATTGGGGCAGGGGCCGTTTTGTCGCAGAGAGGCCCTGGTTGCTCTGTAATGAGACCATGTGCTTTTTTCTCTAGGAAGTTTTCGCCTGCTGAGCGGAATTATGATGTTGGCAATCGGGAGTTGTTGGCCATGAAGTGGGCATTTGAGGAGTGGCGTCATTGGCTCGAGGGTGCTAAGCATCGTGTGGTGGTCTTGACTGATCACAAAAATCTGATGTATCTCGAGTCTGCTAAACGCCTGAATCCTAGACAGGCCCGTTGGTCATTGTTTTTCTCCCGTTTTGACTTTGTGGTCTCGTATTTACCAGGTTCAAAGAATGTGAAGGCTGATGCTCTTTCAAGGAGCTTTGTGCCGGACTCTCCTGGTGTCGCAGAACCAGTTGGTATTCTTAAAGAGGGAGTTATCTTGTCAGCCATTTCTCCGGATTTGCGACGTGTGTTGCAGAGATTTCAGGCTGGTAGACCTGACTCTTGTCCACCTGACAGACTGTTTGTTCCTGATAAGTGGACCAGCAGAGTCATTTCCGAGGTTCATTCCTCGGTGTTGGCAGGGCATCCGGGAATTTTTGGCACCAGAGATTTGGTGGCTAGGTCCTTTCGGTGGCCTTCCTTGTCACGGGATGTGCGGTCATTTGTGCAGTCCTCTGGGACTTGTGCTCGAGCTAAGCCTTGCTGTTCTCGTGCCAGCGGGTTGCTCTTGCCCTTGCCTGTCCCGAAGAGGCCTTGGACACACATTTCCATGGATTTCATTTCAGATCTTCCGGTGTCTCAGGGCATGCCTGTCATCTGGGTGGTATGTGATCGCTTTTCCAAGATGGTCCATTTGGTATCTTTGCCTAAGCTGCCTTCCTCTTCCGATCTGGTTCCTTTGTTCTTTCAGAATGTGGTTCGTTTACACGGCATTCCTGAGAATATTGTGTCTGACAGAGGATCCCAGTTTGTTTCCAGGTTCTGGCGATCCTTTTGTGCTAAGATGGGCATTGATTTGTCGTTTTCGTCTGCCTTTCATCCTCAGACTAATGGACAAACGGAGCGAACTAATCAGACTCTGGAGGCTTATTTGAGGTGTTTTGTTTCTGCAGATCAGGATGATTGGGTGACCTTCTTGCCGTTGGCTGAGTTTGCCCTTAATAATCGGGCTAGTTCAGCTACTTTGGTTTCGCCATTTTTTTGCAACTCTGGTTTCCATCCTCGTTTTTCCTCGGGACATGTGGAGCCTTCTGACTGTCCTGGGGTGGATTCTGTGGTGGATAGGTTGCAGCAGATTTGGAATCATGTGGTGGACAACTTAAAGTTGTCACAGGAGAAGGCTCAGCGTTTTGCCAACCGCCGCCGCGGTGTGGGTCCCCGACTTCGTGTTGGGGATTTGGTATGGCTGTCTTCTCGATTTGTTCCTATGAAGGTCTCCTCTCCTAAATTTAAGCCTCGCTTCATCGGTCCTTACAAGATATTGGAAATCCTTAATCCTGTGTCCTTTCGCTTGGATCTTCCGGTGTCGTTTGCCATTCACAACGTGTTCCATAGGTCTTTGTTGCGGCGGTACGTTGTACCTGTGGTTCCTTCTGTTGAGCCTCCTGCTCCGGTGTTGGTTGAGGGCGAGTTGGAGTACGTAGTGGAGAAGATCTTAGATTCTCGTCTCTCCAGGCGGAGGCTTCAGTATCTGGTCAAGTGGAAGGGCTATGGTCAGGAGGATAATTCCTGGGTGGTGGCCTCTGATGTGCATGCGGCCGATTTAGTTCGTGCCTTTCACGCTGCTCATCCTGATCGCCCTGGTGGTCTTGGTGAGGGTTCGGTGACCCCTCACTAAGGGGGGGTACTGTTGTGAATTTGACTTTTTTGGCTCCCTCTTGTGGTCACTAGTGATATGACTCTGGGATTGTCTTTCTTCAGTTTTGGCACCCACCTGGGTCGTTAGTCCAGGGGTGTTGCTATATAAATTTCTTGAATCCTCAGTCTGGTGCCTGGCATCGTTGTAATCAGTTCCTTTCTGTTTGCTCCTGTCTGCTGGTCCTGGATCTTGCAAAATTAAGCTAAGTCCTGCTTCTTTGTTTTTTGTTTTTTTGCATTGCTCTTATTTTTTGTCCAGCTTGTACTAAATGTGATTCCTGATTTTGCTGGAAGCTCTAGGGGGCTGGTATTCTCCCCCCGGGCCGTTAGACGGTTCGGGGGTTCTTGAATATCCAGCGTGGGAATTTTGATAGGGTTTTTGCTGACCGTATAAGTCATCTTACTATATTCTGCTATTAGTCAGTGGGCCTCTCTTTGCTAAATATCTAGTTCATTCTTACGTTTGTCTTTTCTCCTTACCTCACTGTTATTATTTGTTGGGGGCTTGTATCCAACTTTTGGGGTCTTTTCTCTGGAGGCAAGAAAGGTCTATCTTTTCCCTTCTAGGGTTAGTTAGTTCTCCGGCTGGCGCGAGACGTCTAGAACCAACGTAGGCACGTTCCCCGGCTGCTGCTATTTGTGGTGCTAGGTTTAGATATACGGTCAGCCCAGTTACCACTGCCCTATGAGCTGTTTTTTTGTGTTTGCAGACTTGGTAATTACTTCTGAGACCCTCTGCCATTGGGGTCATAACAGTCAGCCTTTCCTCCACTGCCGGAACCGGAGAATTAATTGGAGACCTAGGTAAAATACACAGATGATAACCCAGATGGGCAAAGAAAGGTGTAAATTTAAGTGGAGGTGCTGTGAGAATTATTATATGAAAATTCGGCTAACGGCAACAACTCCAACCAATCATCCTGGAGATGGCTGACATAACATCTTAGATATTGCTCCAGCGTCTGGTTGGTACGCTCAGTCTGACCATTTGTCTGAGGATGGTAAGCAGAAGAGAGACAGACATTAATATTGAGTGCAGAGCAAAACCCCTTCCGGAATCTTGAAGTGAACTGTACTCCACGGTCAGAGACGATCTCATCCGGAACCCCGTGCAACCGAAAGACATTCTGTATAACCAAGTTCACTGTATCTTTAGCTGAGGGGAGGCCGGTGCACGGAACAAAATGAGAAGCTTTAGTGAGGCGATCAACTACCACCATGATTGTATTCATGCCCCCCGATGTAGGCAGCTCCACAATAAAGTCCATTGATATAGACCCCCAAGGGCGGCACGGAACAGGTAATGGTTGTAGAAGACCCGTAGGTGCCACATGAGGAGTCTTGTAACAGGCACATACCTCGCAAGAGAGAACATAGTCCTTGGTATCCTTCAGGCAAGTTGGCCACCAGAAGAATCGGCTCAGGAACTCTTGTTGTGTCTTCTGTACCCCCCTGTGACCAGCCAACTTGGAGTCATGTACCAACTTGAGGATCTGCAGGTGGACGACCTCCGGGACGTAGATACGTCGATCTCTGAACCACATGCCACCCTTAAAGACAAGATTAATATCCACAGGTGGGTTGGCCAGAAATACATCACCTTCATAGGCCTCCCTGCACTCTTTCCACAAGTCCTGATCGTGGATAACTCCGATGAAATTGGCATCAGATAGAATGGTTTTGGACGGGGCTCCAGGTACGGAATCCGCAGCATGGATTCGGGATAAAGAATCAGCATTCACATTACGAGAACCTGGACGGTACGAGCTAACAAAGTTAAACTGATATAAAAATAAGTTCCAACGAGCCTGATGAAGAGAAAGACATCTAGTGGATCTAAGGAACTCTAGATTGCGATGGTCAGTTAGCACTATGATCTGTTGTGCAGCTCCTTGCAGATGATGCCTCCATTCTTTGAAAGCCGCAATAATAGCCAGCAATTCCTTGTCTCCCACGTCATAATTCTTCTCTGCTGAGGTTAGTCTACGGGAAAAGAAAGCACAAGGATGTAGCAGACCCTTCTCTCCAGTTCTTTAGGAGAGAATAGCCCCCAAAGCATTATCAGAAGCGTCCACCTCCATAATGAAAGGAAGTGTTGGATCTGGGTGTATCAACAGCGGTGCTGATGTGAAACAGACTTTAAGCCGATCAAAAGCTTCTTGAGCCTGTGATGACCACTTAAAGGGCTTTTCCTTCTTTGTCAAGGAAGTAATGGGACAGAAAATATCAGAAAAATTTTGAATGAAGCGTCTGTAGAAATTTGCAAAACCAATAAAACATTGGACCTCCTTAACGTTCTTGGGTACTGGCCAGTCAAGGATAGCCTGAATCTTACCAGATTCCATGTTCAGCCCCTGGGGAGAGATGATATAACCCAAGAACTGTATCTCAGAACGATGGAACTTGCATTTCTCTGGCTTAATATACAGATGGTTCTCTTTCAGACGCCTTAAAACAGTTTTGACATGTTCTTCATGTTCCTGTAGAGAGTCAGAAAAGATTAGTATATCGTCCAAATAGATCACTACAAACTTGTCCAACAAATCTCTGAAAATGTCATTAGCAAGGTGTTGAAATGTTGCAGGGGCATTACAAAGCCCGAAGGGCATCACAAGAGATTCAAAGTGTCCATACCGGCATCTGAATGCTGTCTTCCACACATCCCCTGGACGAATACGCACCAAATTATAAGCCCTACGAAGATCCAGTTTAGAGAACACCTTAGCATGGCGGACTCTTTCCAGTAATTCGGGAATCAGAGGCAAAGGGTAACGGTTTCGTACGGTTACCTTATTGAGTTCTCGATAGTCAACACAGGGTCTCAGGGTCCCATCCTTCTTCTTTACAAAAAAGATAGGTGCCCCTGCTGGTGAGGAAGAAGGATGTATGAAGCCTTTGGCCAGATTTTCATCAATATACTCTATTAAGGCTTGAAGCTCAGGTGCCGCCAAAGGGTATACGTTACCAAAAGGAATGGCTGCCCCGGGAAGCAGCTCAATGGGACAGTCATAATGCCTGTGTGGAGGAAGCTGATTTGCATTCTTCTTGTCACAGATGTCAGAGAACTCTTTATAAGCTGGAGGTAAAGAAAATACCTGTACATGAGGTTCCGTAGCCGTGGACTCAGGGACAGCTTCTGTTAACGCTGAGTTGCTCCTTGTTGGGAAGATAATCTCCTTGGTCCCCCAGTTGATAATTGGGTTCTGAGGACGCAACCAAGGAATGCCTAAAATCACAGGAAAATGAGAAGAAATTAGCAAGAACGAAAGTTGCTCCTGATGCTTAGGCTCCAACAAAATTTCAAGGGGTACGGTCTCCTGATCCACAGGCCCAGAGATTAAGGGTGACACATCCACTGTTTCCATGGTAATTGGAGAGGCTCTTTGCTGAATTTTAATACCATGCTCCTTGGCAAATGCGATATCCATGAAATTGCCACCTGCACCAGAGTCAATCATAGCTGCACTAGAAATCCACTGTCCTGAACACAGGATCTTAATAGGGAGAGAACAGTGAGAGTTCTTTTCCTTCAGCTCCTTGGGGGGTGAAGTCATAGAAAGTGAATGGAATACAGGGTTTAAAGGCAGACTACATTCAGAGATGTCAGATTCATCATCACAGTTGTCATACTCCCCTATTGCTGATAGCACCTTGTTAGGTCGTCTAGGACACTTAGGACAATTGAACAAGAAGTGGTCAGACTGGCCGCAGTAGAAACATAGACTTTCACGCAGGCGATGCTCCCGGCGCTCATTGGTCTTGCGCCTCTGAACGGAATCAATTTGCATGGTGACCTCATCCACCTCCCGAGAGGTTTTACCTGCAGGCTCTTTGGAAGGAAGGGAAAAGTTAGAAACACGGTTATATGCAGCAAATTTCTCCTGCCTACGCTCAGTAAGGCGAATGTCTATACGCACACAATGCTGTATAAATGTCTCTAGCTCTTGTGGTGACTCAAAGCGAGCTAGATCATCCTTTATAATACTAGACAGACCCCTTTTAAAAATAGGCAATTGTGCATAACTGTCCCAATTGGTATCTACCGCCAATCTCCTGAATTCAGTGGCATACTCAATAACAGAATGTTTAGCCTGGCGTAAAGACAACAAAGCAGATTCAGCGGTTGCACGGCGATTAGGGTCATCAAACATTAATGCCATAGCGGCCAAGAAATCATCCAAGTCATTTAACCGTGGGTCACGAGATTCAATCATCGGATTCGCCCAGGCGAGCGCTCGTGAGGTCAGTAGCATTATTACACACAATACTTTGGATCTATCAGTAGGAAAACGGTCAGCATGCACATCAAAATATAGCATACCTTGATTCACAAAGCCACGAAATTTGTCGCGATCACCATTAAATCTGAATGGAGGCAACTTACGTGGGCCAGCTGGTGGCGGTTGCCCAGAGGGTAAAGTCACTTGTGCAGCTATTTGCGTGCTTATGACCTGAAAAGCCCGTCCATACTGGGACTCTGTGCCAGCAAGTTTGTTTTCCTGGGCTGCCATGCGGTTGCTCAAGTCCTGCAAAGTTTGTCCAAACACTTGTTGATTGTGTTCAAAGCTTCCAAACTTCTTTTGCAGACCCTTCCACATCTTTCTGCAGTGATCTAATTATGGAAAACACCTGCTCTAATTTGCTTTCAGCAGTCATTGTTCCAGCAGTCTCCTTCCATGCAATCAAACAGAAAGTCTATGAAGCACCGTTATTCTTGAGGATACTTGACACGAATAAATCCTTGTCTTAGTCCAGGCACAGATAGATATGCTTATTAGGCAGTTCAAATCATATCTTAGCTCAACCAGGGAGGTCTGGTTAATAGTCTCAGGTTGTTGCAAAGCAGCAACAGCTTACATGACCAGCAAATTCAGATAGAAGAAAACACGAACAGCAGATGAAGGAGGATTACTGGAAACTTGTGTATGCAGCAGGAACTCAGAGCAGAGTAGCAGGATCACCACACAGGTTCACAGGAGCAGGTGTATAGCCAGGGAGTAATCAGAGGCCAGGAGCTGGATGCAAGGCAGAATACTCTAGCACAGACTGAAGGCTGGGGTGGAGTTTTATAGCAGGAGACACAGTGCACATGAGACCAAAGACGCCATCTTGAAAAAGGGCAGTAATGCACAAAAGGTAAAAAATGGTCAGAGTCCTGACACACAGTTTACTCAGGTTGTTTTACTTGGTTAGTGGATCTTAAAGTTGACTTCACCAATTTTCTCTACCACCTCATAGGGGCTCTGCCACTTGGCCAAGAACTAGCTTCACAATGGGAATCACGTTGGCAATCCTCTCTTCCACCTTGGCCATATGCTCTTCCAAGTTTCTCTAGGGTGTGGTCTCAGCTTCCCAGGACTCTTTTGACATATCAAGAAGTCCCCAAGGGTGTCTGCCATAGAGTAGTTCAAATGGGGAGAAGCCTGTAGAAGCTTGGGGTACTTTCCTGATGGAAAATAACAAGTAGGGAAGCAGACAGTCCCAGTTTCGTCTGTCCTTTTCCACCACTTTCTTCAACATAGCCTTCAAGGTTTTGTTAAACCTCTCCACCAGTCTATTCATCTGGGGATGATGCACTGAGGGGCTGAGTTGTGAAATCTGCAGTGTCTTGGACAATTCCTGCATGACATTTTACATGAAGTGGGTCCCTTGATTCTTAAGCATCTCTTTCTACAGACCTGCTAGAGGGACGATATGGAGCTGTTCCCGAGAGATACATTTTGAGTTGGAATTTCTTAAGGGTACCGCCTCTGGGTGCCATGTAGCATAATGCAGCACCACAAATACATATTGATGTCCTCTTGTGGACTTCTCCAGGGGTCCTGCCAAATCCATCGCTATGCGCTCAAATGTAATTTCGATGACAGACAATGGTACTAAGGGACTGCAGAAGTGGGCCTCCGGGGAGGTTAGCTGGCATGTGGGGCAGGAACAATTGCTCATGATTTCTCTGTAGCACCCAGGCCAGTAGAATCTCTGGAGAAACCATTTCTGGGTCTTATCTGCCCCAGATAACCACCCAACCCATGGGAATGAGCCAACAGCTGGGATCCACTCATTATTTAAGGCACCTAAACCCGAAGGGAGGTGCTCATGCAACGTTGTTCATAAACGCTCTTGTTAGTACTCAGGTCCCAGTGCTAGTATTCTTGTATATCTATCAGCTGTGCCTGCCTGCCTGTCTATCAGCCGTGTCCGCCTACCTATCATCCATGCCTGCCTGTCTCTCAGCCATGCTCAACTGCTTGTTTGTCAGCCAGACCAGTCCGCACCAGCCAGTGCTCATCTGTACAGCAGCAAGTCTTGCTGCACCAGTCATTGTGCATCTGTACATCAGCCGATCTCATCTGCATCCGTGATTCCCATGTTCTTACAGCGCCTGTCTGCATCTACTGTACCCTCCTTTGGGCCATCCCAGCTACCTGTCCCTATGGGGTAAGCTGCCATCTACCCAAGGTCAGTCCTGCTGCAGCACCTGGTCCACCTCCTTAGTCTCTCCTCAGATAAAGGTATCGTAAGCTGCAGTGTATCAGATATTGGATTGGGTGAGGCTCCTAGTTATGTCCCTCCAGGCTCTCCTTCGGTCTCAGCACAGTGTTTCCACCACCCAGCCCATTACTATGACTGTAGGCTCCCGGTTCCTGAGGCACCCCATTTATCAATGTCACGTTTTCAAATGCCCATTTAAGAATTAAGTCCCTGAGTTAGGCAGTTCCAAGTTTCATTCGGACACCTCCAGCTCAGGGATGTTGGCCTCAGGGAATGCTATCTTATCCTTGTTGCCAACAAGCCCACAAAATGGAAACTCGTCCACAACGGCCTTTAGGGGTGACCTGGCTGTTGACTGAGCAACCAAACATCCCCACTTCTCTCACAAGTCCCAGAACAATGCAAAGTCCAGACACCCACTAACTTCCCAGGGACCAGCCGTTGATGAAGTTTGGCCCTTTTCAGGGTTTAAAACAGTCTAATCACTCGTACCCTGTTTACAGACACTAGGCATGCCTGAGGGCCCTTGTCAGGTTGAGGAGCCTCGATGCAGGTGGGGTAGGCAAAATAGGAGCAACGCTGGCCTATGCTGCAGTCCAGTGGCTCAGAGTTCATGGAACAACAGGCGGCTATATTGCCAGGGGCATGACACCTCCAACAGATAATGTCATGGTACTGATAACTCTGCTCCTGGTACTTTGGATGCCCCACCAGTGTGGATTTAGTCCTTTTCTTTTCACAGCCATACCCACTTTGAGAACCCCAGAAAGGTGACCTTACCCATGCTTGACCACACAGGGAACTCTTGACTGCCCGATACCTCTCAACTAGGCCTACCAGGTCATCTGCATTTTGGGGATCTCTCTTTGGCAACCCAGGACTGAAGCGGCTTTGGCAGAGAGTGGATAAATTGATCCATGACCACTCTCTATACCTTCTGGGCTGGGAAACAAGTCTCTGGCAGCAGCTAATTCTGTAACAGGTGCAAAACGTCAAACATTTGTGACCTGCAAGGTTTCTCTCTGCGAAAGTCCCAGAGGAGCCCTGACTGCCAAGGTTATGCCCAATAGAGCCAAGATCTCAGCCTTAAGTTTGTCATACTCTTTGGCGTCTTTCAGGGCCAGATCAAAGTATGCCTTCTGTGGCTACCCAGTCAGATATGGCGTCAGAACTTCCGCCCACTGCTCCAGTGGTAGTCTCTCTTGGTCCGCCAACCTCTCAAACAAGGCCAGGAATGCCTCGATGTCCTCACCCGGAGTCGTCTTTTGCAAAGCTACTCTAACGGTTTTCCTCACCTGGGTCTTGTCACTTTGGCCTGGAGACGGTGCGGCTTCTCTGACACGAACGGCCTCTGCCAGGAGAGTCATCTGTTCCTGCTGCTGTTGTTGCTGCTGTTGTGTTAGTTTCTGATGTAGCTGGAGTTGTTGTATCAACAGTTTGTTAGTCTCCTGCTGAGCTTGCTGTTGCAGATTGACCTGTAATAATTGTTTAATCAGCTCCTCCATGGTTGCAAGTTGCAGTTGCACTGCTACAGCTGCCTTGACACAAAACATGCAGTTTCCAATCAGCAATCACCTGTCCACTGGGACTGTCCACCAACTTTAAGTGATCGGCTTTATGGAAGACGCTGGTTCACACACAGGGATTTAGTTCATCGTTTCAAAACAAACGGATGGTTTATTATATGTCTATAAATCATCTGGTTAACAAAATAAAACAGCCTCTTCTGCCTACAAAAACATAAAGCAGAATAAAAATAGAAAATAACCAGTCCATACAAAGCACTGGCTCACCCATTTAAATAGTAAGTCTTCACTCTCAGACTCCAGCAGGGTCTGAGTAGCACATACAAGGCCTCTTCACTTCGCGCACACACACAGGGCATGTGAGACAGTACCAGCTGCCTTATATCAGACATTCCAAGACATCGACTGGAGATAAGTGAGCAGCTGATCCCACCCAGATCTTTCAGATGCTCATAACACCTGCATCTGTGCCCAATAAAGCAGCTCTATGTATGCTGGAACCTGCTTCTCCTACATCACCGATGTTTGGCACCTTGGAGACACATACCTCCCGTCCACGACCTGTCTAGCTGCCACCTTACAGTATATATTCCCAAAGAAAAATAAACCAAGAATGAATCTCATGCAAAGGAGGGCATCCTGGTGTGCTACAGTGAAACCCAGAAAGGATATAGAATCCTGAACCCAGAAACGAACAAGGTCACAATAAGCAGAGATGTAATGATTGATGAGAACTTCATGTTGCTCAAGTTTCATAATAACATTCTATGAGTAGTCCAGCTGAAGCAACAGCAATCTCAATCACAGTTTGAATATAACAAGGAAAAGGATGTAGAAGTTTGATTAGGTTCTTCAACCACTGAAGAAGCAACAGACAAATCAGGTGAACCTCAAGCCAGGAGAGTCAGGTGATCATCGAGATCAAACAAGGGTATACAGGCTAAGTGTCTATCCCATTGTTTCACATCACTTCCTGAGTCAGAGCCACAGTCATGAGATGAGATGCAACAACTTCATGTCCATGAAAAACTGAAGTGAATTAATGTTGCTAATGAGGAAATGAAGTCTCTTCATCAATTTCAAACTTGGAAACTCACCAAACTGCAACAAGACAAGAAAGAAATCAAATGTAAATGGGTTTTTAAGACCAAATATGATTCTGAAGGCAAGGTTCACAGATCTAAACAGCGTTAGTCGCAAAAGGATATTCTCAGAAATGTGTGCTGAATCTAAATATCACATCAGTTTATTGTCATTAGATTCTCTTTTTATACAAATTGCTAGTCTTGTTTTTGGTACTACATTCATGTATAGCAACAGAGAGAAACATCTTTTGAAATATTTCCATATGCACGATCATCTTGTGTACTGCCTTGATGTCAAAGGACTAATTAAGTCGATGGGATGTGAGTATGTGGGAGAGGAGTGGAGGCTCTTTATTGACAGTTCAAAGAGAAGTTTAGTGTCTAAGGGCCCCTTCACACTGTGCAATCAAAGTCTGAACGAGCGTTCGATTTGTGACGTTTATCCGTCCTCGTTCCGAGGTTGCAAAGTGTGACATGGCGTTACGATCTGCGACGCAGCCCAGCATCGTACGATGTGAAAGAAAGAGCAGAACTTTCTTTCGTCGTAAATGTCTCGCTGTGGCGGTCGAAATCGTAGTATGTGACGGCGGTCATACGAGCTCGTAATGCGACTACGTGGGTTGGGCTTCCGCATACCTGTCTCCTGATTGGGCGTGACGTTTTAGCACGCCCATGCTGGTAATACGTCACGCTCGGAGTCGTAGGACTATGGCGGTGTGAAGGGTAGCGTACGATTGCGACGCGTGACGTTCACATCGCAACTACGTCAGAAAAAGCGTTAACATCGTAGAGTGTGACCGCTGGCTACGAGCTCGTACTGCGATGTCGAATATGACGCAAATGCGTCGTAATCGTAGCAGAATCGACCAGTGTGAAGGGGCCCTAATTCTCCACAATGGAATTAAGTTAGCTTCTAATCCTATTGCTCACTAGGTACATGTGAAAACCAATAAGAGAAAATGAGTACTTAGCAATTAGGAATCTACATAACTAGCAATAAATAGACTAATCTCTTGGTAAGAAAAAATCTTCCGTTATTCTGTTAAACTTAAAGGGAACCTGTCACCAAGTTTGACCGATATGAGATACGGCCGTCACCTTTCAGGGCTGAAAAGGTGACTATTACTATTATGACTATTATGATTATTCTATAATAATTTTAATCCCATAATCCTATTTAAATTAGGCAACTGCAATTTAAATGCTAAATAATGCACAAACTGCCTGAGGGAAAATCATGACAGTGCAAAGTGACTGAAAGAATGAAGGGAATAAAATTAGGTGAAATAAAATAAATTCTTTATTAAATAATAATGATAACATTCAAAATACTATAAAAAGACAAGGGAAAGGAAGAGCCCTCCAAGATAAATTCAGGGAAAAGGCACAGCAAGTCACCACATGAAGGTGAAAAAGTTTTTGCACTAAAGACCAAATGACCAAAACAAAATAGAATCAATATAGTCTGCTAATAACAATGGAATTTATAGAGTTAAATCCTCAAAAAATGTTTGAGGGGACCCAGTGTGAGAGGAGTCTCAATAACTGAGTACTCAGAATAATTCAAATTGCGGCCAGATCCTAAAAAATTGTATAAGTGCACACAACAAAAGAAAAGGAAAAAAACGGTGTTGATGAGTATTACCTGAAATAAATATTGTTGAATGCCAAGGTATAGAGCGGTAAAGGAAGGGTGCAGTGTGCCGATCCCTGCACCTGACGAGCGCCGT
Organism: Ranitomeya variabilis; assembly: GCF_051348905.1. Classification (NCBI taxonomy): domain Eukaryota; kingdom Metazoa; phylum Chordata; class Amphibia; order Anura; family Dendrobatidae; genus Ranitomeya; species Ranitomeya variabilis. The sequence continues at coordinate 637,397,998 of NC_135232.1, forward strand.
TTCGCTGATGTGCTTCTCCTTATTGGGGCAAGGACCCTTCCTGTACCGCACTAAACAGTGTCTTTCCCCTGTCTTTTTATAGTATTTTGAATTTTATCATTGCTATTTAACAAAGAATTTATTTTATTTCACCTAATTTTATTCCCTTCATTCTTTCAGTCACTTTGCACTGTCATGATTTTCCTTCATGCAGTTTTTGTATTATTTAGCATTTTATAATGCAGTATATCTGTCCCAACCTGACCTGTAAGACAAGAAAAAGACCTTTTATTATATTTACCTGCGATGTGGTACAGCCGAGGGGTGTCGCTGGTTTTAGTACTGCACCTTCTTTCTTCTTGCGATGCCGTCCTCCTTCTTGCTTTATATGGATGATGCATCGCTATGTCATCCACACAGTTTCCCCAGCATCCCGCTCCAGTTCAGGTGTACTTCTCTGCGTTGATTAGGGCAGGGCAAAGTACTGCAGAGCTTTACTAAGTACTAGCTTTACTTTAGTACTTTTCTCTGTCCTTGTCTGGGCAGAGAAGTACGCCTGCCCAGGAGCACAATTTCCGGAAAACTGTGGAGATGACGTAGCGATGCGTCATCCACATGAAGCAAGAAGGAGAACGGTATCACAATAAGAAGGTAGACACTGGATCAAGAACATCGACACATATCGGACCGGACCGCAGGTGAGTATAATAAAAGCTCTTTATCTTGTCTTGCAGGTCTGGTTGGGGGCAGATATACAGCATTATAGAATGCTGAATATCAGGCCTGAACTGTGATGGCCATATCTTATATCTGCCAAAACTGGTGACAGGTTCCCTTTAACGTGTAAAGAAACATTTTGTATTTGCACAAAATTCTGACCTGATAAATTCTAATTTCATATTTGGAATGAGCACCTTCAAATTGTGTTAGATCAGCAAAAAAAGTTAGTTCAGCATTTTTTTTTTTACTTTAGACCAGTGTTATTACAGAAAAGTATTGAGAGTGGTGAAGACTCCATAATACTTCTAAGCACTTTTACAATTACACGTTAGTAGTGATGAGCACGCTCGGGGGTCCTCCGAGTATTTTTTAGTGCTCGGAGATTTAGTTTTCATCGCCTCAGCTGAATGATTTACAGCTACTAGCCAGCTTGATTACATGTGGGGGTTCCCTAGCAACCAGGCAATCCTCACATGTACTTAGCCTGGCTAATAGCTGTAAATCATTCAGCTGAGGCGATGAAAACGAAATCTCCGAAGACTAAAAAATACTCGGAGGACACCCGAGCGTGCTCGGGAAATTTCGAGTAACGAGTATATTTGCTCATATATTAGTACATATTAGTACTAATACAATTTCTAGCATACTCTGAGAAATAGAAGCAATTTTATCTTTTAAGAATGGTTTATTTCCTTTTCTTGTAAGACCCTAAAAATAAAAATAAACATAATTGAGAGCTGTCAGTGCCATTATGCCATGGACCATTAGGGTATGTGCACACGTCAGGATTTCTTGCAGAAATTTCCTGAAGAAAACCGGAAATTTTCTGCAAGAAATCCGCATTTTTTTTTTGCGGTTTTTTCCCGGTTTTTTCGCGTTTCTTTTAGCATTTTGCAAGCGTAATTAGCTTGCAGAATGCTAAAGTTTTCCAAGCGATCTGTAGCATCGCTTGGAAAACTGACTGACAGGTTGGTCACACTTGTCAAACATAGTGTTTGACAAGTGTGACCAACTTTTTACTTATGCTTATGCAGCATCAATAGTAAAAAGATATCATGTTAAAAATAATAAAAAACATTAAAAAATGGTTATACTCACCCTCTGCAGACAGCCGATCTCCTCAGCGGCGTCCGTTCCTATAGATGGTGTGTGCAGGAACTTCCATGACATCGCGGTCACGTGAGCAGTCACATGAGCGGTCACGCGACCAATCACAAGACCGCGACGTCATCGCAGGTCCTTCACACACACCATCTATAGGAACGGAAGTGGCAGCATGCACCGCTGAGGCAGGAAGACTCCGGGGGCCAACGAAGGTGAGTATATCACTATTTTTTATTTTAATTCTTTTTTTTTAACCAATTATATGGTGCCCAGTCCGTGGAGGAGAGTCTCCTCTCCTCCACCCTGGGTACCAACCGCACATAATCTACTTACTTCACGCATGGTGGGCATAGCCCAATGAGGGAAGTAAGCAGATCAATGCATTCCTAGGTCTGCGGAATCCCCGCAATTCCGCAAATTTAATGAACATGTTGCTTTTTTTTCCGCGATGCGATTTTTTTCGCGGAAAAAAATGCAACATTTGCACAAGAAATGCGGAATACACTGTAAATAATAGGAGGCATATGTAAGCGTTTTTTTCACGTTTTTTTCGCTTTTTTATCACGTTTTTATAGCGAAAAACGCGAAAAAAACACGAAAAATACTGAACGTGTGCACATGGCCTTAAGCACAACTTAATGCCTGAAAGGTGAGACAGGCCCTGTTTTATTACACTGCAAGGTATCTACCAAAATTATGTACTTGCAACAATATACCTGTAAATCAGGAAAGCATTGCAGAAAATTTGTGTTTTGCTGATAGTAAGGGTATGTTTCCACGTTCAGGATTGCATCAGGCTTTGGTCAGGATTTTATGCAAGTAAAATCCTGACCAAAACTGCACCTGAGGTCACTGGCAGGTCACCTGCGGTGTACCTGCGTGTTTTGCTCATTGTAGCAACATGCTGCGTTTTGAAAAAACGAACCACGCATGCGTTTTCGCGGCAAAAACGCATGTGTTTTTTAACGCATAGTGGAGTCTGGATTTCATGAAATCCCCTCCACTATGCTGTAACATCTGGACGCTGCGTTTTTGACGCTGCGGAAAAACGCAGCGTCAAAAACGCAGTGTTTCCTGAACGTGGAAACATACCCTTACTGTTTCCACCTGTCAGAAGGAAAATTCAATTGAAAATCAGCAGCTGATCTTGACGAAATGCTTTTTTTTCTGATGAAAGTCTATAATTATGAAAACATTATAAAAATTATGAACTCTGCCTTTTCCTGTTTTCAATTAACCCCTTCATGACCCAGCCTATTTTGACCTTAATGACCTGGCCGTTTTTTGCAATTCTGACCAGTGTCCCTTTATGAGGTAATAACTCAGGAATAGGGTTGAGCGACTTTTGCTTTTTTAGGATCGAGTTGGGTTTTGTGAAACCCGACCTTCTCGAAAGTCGGATCGCGTGAAATCGGCCGATTCTACTGTAAGGTCGGGTTCTGGACCGGAACACGAAACCCAATGTGGATTATTTTATACATTTACTTAATCTCTCTCTCTCTCTCTCTCTCTCTCTCTCTCTCTCCCCTCCGTGCAAAGCATATGTTGTGTTTGACTGCGGAAATCACTGCAGCCCAAACGGTAATATGGCTCTATGACGCCGCAGAAACCAGGCCGGAACCTATGTCATCACGCTGCCCACACTCCTTAATTGGCTGAAAAAATGGTGGGGAAGGCGTCATACAAAACGCGACTTTGGCGCCAAGATCGACGACCACGTGGCCGATCCCACGCTGGAGTCGGGTCGGGTTTCACGAAACCCGACTTTGCCAAAAGTCGGCGACTTTTGAAAATGAACGATCCGTTTCGCTCAACCCTACTCAGGAACGCTTCAACGGATCCTAGCGGTTCTGAGACTGTTTTTTCATGACATATTGGGCTTCACGTTAGTGGTAAATTTAGGTCGATAATTTTTGCGTTTATTTGTGAAAAAAATGGAAATTTGGCTAAAATTTTTAAAATTTTGCAATTTTCAAATTTTTATTCTGTTAAACGAGAGAGTTATGTGACACAAAATAGTTAATAAATAACATTACCCACATATCTACTTTACATCAGCACAATTTTGGAAATCAAATTTTTTTTTGCTAGGAAGTTATAAGGGTTAAAATTTGACCAGCGATTTCTCATTTTTACAGCAAAATTTACAAAACCATTTTTTTTAGGGACCACCTCACATTTGAAGTCAGTTTGAGGGGTCTATATGGCTGAAAATACCCAAAAGTGACACCATTCTAAAAACTGCACCCCTCAAGGTGCTCAAAACCACATTCAAGAAGTTTATTAACCCTTCAGGTGCTTCACAGCAGAAGCAACATGGAAGGAAAAAATGAACATTTAACTTTTTAGTCACAAAAATGATGTTTTAGCAACAATTTTTTTATTTTCTCAAGGGTAAAAAGAGAAACTGGACCCCAAAAGTTATTGTACAATTTGTCCTGAGTACGCCGATACCCCATATGTGGAGGGAACCACTGTTTGGGCGCACGACAGGGCTCGGAAGGGAAAGAGCGCCATTTGACTTTTTCAATGAAAAATTGGCTCCAATCTTTAGCGGACACCATGTCACGTTTGGAGAGCCCCTGTGTGCCTAAACATTGGAGCTCCCCAACAAATGACCCCATTTTGGAAACTAGACCCCCCAAGGAACTTATCTAGATGCATAGTGAGCACTTTAAACCCCCAAGTGCTTCACAAATTGATCCGTAAAAATGAAAAAGCACTTTTTTTTCACAAAAAATTTCTTTTAGCCTCAATTTGTTCATTTTCACATGGGCAACAGGATAAAATGGATCATAAAATGTGTTGGGAAATTTCTCCTGAGTATACCGATACCTCATATGTGGTCACAAACCACTGTTTGTGCACACGGCAAGGCTCGGAAGGGAAGGAGCGCCATTTGACTTTTGAATGAAAAATTAGCTCCAATCGTGAGCGGACACCATGTCGCGTTTGGAGAGCCCCTGTGTGCCTAAACATTGGAGCTCCCCAACAAATGACCCCATTTTGGAAACTAGACCCCCCAAGGAACTTATCTAGATGCATAGTGAGCACTTTAAACCCCCAAGTGCTTCACAAATTGATCCGTAAAAATGAAAATGTACTTTTCTATTCACAAAAAATTTCTTTTAGCCTCAATTTGTTCATTTCCACATGGGCAACAGGATAAAATGGATCCTAAAATGTATTGGGCAATTTCTCCTGAGTACACTGATAACTCACATGTGGGGGTAAACCACTGTTTGGGCACACGGCAGGGCTCGGAAGGGAAGGAGCGCCATTTGACTTTTTGAATGAAAAATTAGCTCCAATCGTTAGCGGACACCATGTCGCGTTTGGAGAGCCCCTGTGTGCCTAAACATTGGAGCTCCCCCACATGTGACCCCATTTTGGAAACTAGACCTCCCATGGAACTAATCTAGATGTGCGATGGCCACTTTAAACCCCCAAGTGCTTCACAGAAGTCTATAACGCAGAGCCGTGAAAATAAAAAATCATTTTTCTTTCCTCAAAAATTATTTTTTAGCCCCACAATTTTTTATTTTCACAAGAGTAACAGGAGAAATTGGACCCAAAATGTTGTTGCCCAGTTTATCCCGAGTATGCTGGTACCCCATATGTGGCGGTAAACCACTGTTTGGGCACACGTCGGGGCTCGGAAGGGAAGTAGTGACGTTTTGAAATGCAGTCTTTGATGGAATGGTCTGCGGGTGTCACGTTGCATTTGCAGAGCCCCTGATGTGCCTAAACAGTAGAAACCCCCCACAAGTGACCCTATTTTGGAAATTAGACCCCCAAAGGAACTTATCTAGATATGTGGGGAGCACTTTGAACCCCCAAGTGCTTCACAGAAGTTTACAACGCAGAGCCGTGAAAATAAAAAATCATTTTTCTTTCCTCAAAAATGATGTTTTAGCAAGCAATTTTTATTTTTACCTGCGGATTTACCACGGATTTCCAGTGTTTTTTGTGCGGATTTCACCTGCGGATTCCTATTGAGGAACAGGTGTAAAACGCTGCGGAATCCGTTCAAAGAATTGACATGCTACGGAAAATACAATGCAGCGTTTCCACGCGGTATTTTCCGCACCATGGGCACAGCGGATTTGGTTTTCCATAGGTTTACATGGAACTGTAAACCTGTTGGAAAACTGCTACGAATCCGCAGCGGCCAATTCGCTGCGGATTCGAAGCCAAATCCGCACCGTGTGCACATAGCCTAATTCTAAGGCTATGTGCACATGCTGCGGAAAATGCTGTGGATCTGCAGCGTTTCCGCAGCTGCGGGTCCGCAGCAGTTTCCCATGAGTTTATAGTTCAATGTAAACCTATGGGAAACAAAAAATGCTGTTTTGTTGTTGTCCCTACCTATGGGGGTGATAAAGGGGGGGTTCATTTCCTATTTTTTTAATTTTGATCACTGTGATAGGTTTTATCACAGTGATCAAAATGTACATGGAACGAATCTGCCGGCCATTTTGGAAGATGGCGGCGCCCATGGAGGAGACGGACGGATACCGGGAGGCTCGGTAAGTATGAGGGGGTGGGGGGAGCATGGGGGGTGGATCGAAGCACGGGGGGGGTGGATTGGAGCATGGGGGAGCGGACAGGAGGACGGAGGGGAGGGGACCACAGAACGGAGGACTGGGGAGGCGATCGGTGGCTGTGGGGGAGTGCAGATCAGGGTTTCCAGCCATGGCCGATGATATTGCAGCATCGGCCATGGCTGGACTGTAATATTTCACCACTTTTCATAGGTGAAATATTACAAATTGCTCTGATTGGCTGTTGCACTTTCAACAGCCAATCAGAGCGATCGTAGCCACGTGGGGGAAAAGCCACCCCCCCCCCCCGTGCTAAAGTACCACTCCCCCTGTCCCTGCAGATCGGGTGAGATTGGAGTTAACCCTTTCACCCGATCTGTAGTGACGTGATCATTCTGTGACACAGCATATGCGTCACAGGTCGGATTGGCACCGAATTTCATGACGTATACGCTGTGTCACAGGTCGGGAAGCGGTTAATCTGGATTATTATTATTATATAAAACTGATTTTGCAGCACCATTCTTTTGCATCTTACCATTCAAAACATAGACGTTTTAATATTATGGGCTAAAAATGTAAGCATTACTTACTAGAAGCTGGCAACTAATAATATATTCATGGAAGGGCTTCGCTGTGTCACTTGGCTCAGTGGTCTCAAAATTGGTTAAACTGGAAGTCTCAGTGCTGCTGTAAGTAGGATGCTGTAGGTTAGAGGTATCCAACAACAGTGGCTAGCCTGCTGCTGTGAAGTCCCAGCATCCACAGCTAGAAAGCATTCATATTTTGTATGGTGGCTCAGTGGTTAGCACTGTTACTTTGCAGCGCTGTAGTCCTGGGTTCAAATACCACCAAGGGATGGATTTGAACCAAAGGAGTTTGTATGCTCTCCCGTGTTTGCTTGGTTATCTCCATCTTCTCTGGATTCTTCCCACACCCTGCCCTGCAGACATAATGATAGGGAATCTAGATTGGGACAGTGATGATAATGTCTGTAAAGCGCTGCGGAATATGATGGCGCTATGTAAGCGATTCATAATAAATAAATAATAAGGCCGGTGTTACACTAGAGAGAAATACGGACGAGTGAGAGGTGCAAAAACAACGCATTGCACTCGGATCAATGTTTCTCTATGGGGCATCTTCCATCAGCCGTATATTTCTCGGCCGTATTTTATGGACTGAGAAAATCGCAGCATGCTGCGATTGTCAGCGTATTCCTCCAAAAATACGCCAATGAAAGTCTATGGAGGTGAGAAAAATACGGATTACACACGGACCACACGTCTGACTTGCGAGAAATACGCAAGACTTTCCCAGGTGACAGGAAATGGGCCAAGCCATTATCAGGAAGCTTAGACATGCTAATTAGCTCAAAAACCGCTCTACACATCACGGACGAATGCCTCCACGGAGTCCTGCAGCATGTCTACATTCATAAATGAAGAGATACTAATCTTTCTGGTCCAAGAAAGGCCAGAATTTTGGGACAAAAGGGATGCACATTATTCAGACCGGGCCAGAAAAGAGGCGGCATGGAGGAGGATCTGTGGGCTCCTTTTTGGAGATTTTGTGGACCATCCACGAGAGGATTCTGAGGCCATTATTGATCTGGTCGGGGAAGGTGAAGAGGTGGCTGGCCCATCTTCTGAGCCTTCCAGCTGCATCCCCCAAGCTCCACCTGCACCAGCACCAGTACCTGCAACAGTACCTGTACCAGGACCTGTACCAGCAGCTGCACCAGCACCCGGCAGCCTTGATGAACCAGACAACAGCAGCAGCGCTACAATTCTACTTGAGGGCTCCCCCCAGCCTGCTGTAATATCCCGCTGTGGGCGACGAAGGCGAGAGATCCTGCCTCTGATACAAGGAGGCATGTTGACACGGGGGTGCTGAATTACCTGTCCAGGGCTGCCCAGGATGACGGTGAGGAGGCATATTCCCGCAGTCTGGCCTGGTACCTCTGTCCCCTACCCCATGAGGTGAGGCTACGTGTGTGAGGACCAATTCAGATCCTCATTGATGCATGCACACCCCCCAATACCCCATATGAGGTGTTTAAGTTCTTGGAGAGGTGGCAGCTGTCACCCCGTTACCTGCTCCGAGTTAACCCCAACCCAGAAGTGCATGGGCAATATGGATCTGAGGCACCTCCTCCACAGGTGCCTACACCTCAACCCATTCCTACCCCAAACCAACCTTGGCCATAACAGGCCCAAATGGCATCCTATAACCCACCTGCCCAATATGGCCACTTGCACAGACCCAGTGTTGGAGGCTGGTCCCAACCTGGCTTTGGACGACATAGCCATATTGGGAGGTATTAGTCATGTGGCTTCCAGAATCCCCAGAAGTATAATATAAATTATCCATATGGACACTTTGCCGCTCACCAATCTGATCCTGGCCACAACAAACATCATGGCCAAGATTACGCACTCACACAGGGTGAAGGCCAAGTTGGACACCAAAGCCAGCAAGAAAGAGAGGCTGTACTCCCACCATCACCTCCACCAACGTTCCAAAATTTGTAATGTATTTTGGTATCTGATTTTGCTATAGCAAATTTATGATTATGTTTGATTGTTTTGTTTAACAAAATTTTAAAAAAGTTTATGGCCAAATTTCCCAGGCCATAAAAGCCATATGACTGAAATATGGTTTGAATTTAAAAATTTTCTCTTTTGGCTTTATAAAAAATATAAAAATGCCAAGTTTTGTCTCTTATTGAAATAATTATTACAGGATAAAACATTATAAACAAAAACATCTATAAGCTAAAGAAAATTAACACACACAACAACTTAAATGAAAAAAATAAATTTATATACACAAACATTTTAAACTTACAACATAGATACAGCATGCTCTTGCCAGGGAGTAGCACCCTGAGGTGTCACAAAATAATTAGTGAAAATATCACGTACTTTCAGTCCGGAGAGAGGACAACGCTGAGGGCTCACATGTGGTCTAGGCCTACCCACATTGCCCAACACACCTTCACCGCCATCAGATGAGGAGAATACATGAAGTCGGGTGAAGTTATGTATGACCACACATGCTTTGATTACCTCATTTACACTTGCTTCACTAATCTGAATGGCTGACTGGAGGACCCGCCATTTGGCACGAAGAATGCCAAAGGCGCACTCCACCAGTTGCCGTGCGCGTGATAGGCGCAAGTTAAAGATCCTACGCCGGTGGTCCAGGTTTCGATGGGGATATGGCCTCATTACATGCCTTGTTAACTGAAAGGCCTCATCTGCTACAAGGACATAAGGCACAGAATCTTGAATGGAGCCTGAAAGCTGACGTGGTGGTGGTAGGTCCAACTGGTTATTACGCAGCCGACCCATAATAGATGAATTGAAGACTCTAGAGTCTCCAGTTCTTCCATAGGCCCCAATGTCTACAATTATAAACCTGTAGTGACTGTCAACCAGAGCCAAAAACACTACAGAAAAATATTGTATATAATTATAGAATTGGAACCCTGAGTTCGGCGGCTTACGCACACGAATGTGCTTCCCATCAAGGGCTCCAATACAACTGGGAAATTGGCAGTGCTCCTCAAATCCCCAGGCAATCCGCAACCAGTCTTCCATCTTGGGCTCAGGCATGACCACTTAATGAAGTTGCGACCAGATTAATGAACAGGTAGACCGGACTATGCCTGAGATTGTAGACTTCCCATCAAAAATTCATGATGGAGTTCTGCATAGGATAGACCAGGAAGCTAAAAGAAAACAAATGTTGAAAAAAAAAAACATTAAAACTGGTTCTAGGTTTCAAACAAATCATATAGAGCCCAAGTACTGTGTGGAACTAATAAGCCAGGCTATCACTACCTTAAAACAATTTACACTGGTTATGTGAATTTCACATAAATATTATTATTTACTAAGAGTAGAGATTTGAGATATATTAAAAATAAAATAACCGAAACTGGTAAGCAGAACTAGATAAGACATTTAGAGATACATCATCAACATAGAGTATGAGGAGGAGGAATACATACCGTAACGTAAGGAGAAGACGCTCCTTACCAGATATACATTTGCGCATCCTAGTGTCCTGAAAGGTGATCCCAGAGCGCACTGTCTCCAACAAAAGATCAAAGGTGGCAAGGCTCATGCGACACTATTGATAAAGACGGTGGAAATGGCCTTTAGTGAGGCGTTGCCTCAAAAGCGGATGGACCCACAATCGTCTCCTCCTCCTCGGATCCACTATCACTGGGTATGGCTGCCCAAAGCGGCATGACAAAACCCAGTTGTATAGGACATGCTCAGTTGGGGTGAACCTAAGTGTGTCTGACATGTTTGCCAACAAACCACCAATACAGTAACACAAGCACAGCAACAAAATGGCCAGATTGGAGGCTGCCACCTGTTGTAGAGGCAATAAATAGTGTTGCTGTGATGATTTAAATTATTTCCAGGCCTCAAAACCGTTAAATGTCCATTTTGCAAGGTTACGAGAAAAAACGCCATACGAATGACATACAGAGGATTACATGCACAAAATACGCAGCCACACCTTGCCAACGGATTACATACGGACAACTGTTCAGGGAACATTTCTACATATTATGACCGTAAAAAATGGACCATATTTTTATACGTTAGGTGTGACGCCGGCCTAATGCTGAGCTTTCTGTGTCTGTCCTTTTCAGTAGGATGAACCATACAGAACTTCTCAATCCACTGACTTAGGCCGGCGTCACACTCAGCGTATGAAAATATGGTCCGTTTTTTACGGCCGTAATACGCAGAAATGTTCCCAAAATAGTGGTCCGTATGTCATCCTTAGGCAGGGTGTGGCAGCGTATTTTGCGCATGTCATCCTCCGTATGTAATCCGTATGGCATCCGTACTGCGATATTTTCTCGCAGGCTTGCAAAACCGACATCTAATGGATTTTTGTGCTCAAATGTTCGTTAAAACATATATACAGTATATATATATATATATATATATATATATATATATATATATATATATATATACAGTATATATATGTCATTGAGACATATATATATATATATATTTATATTTCAGACAGCGCTAGATATCATAAAAGCCGGTAATTCAATTGCCGGCTTTTGCTCTCTCCTTCCCAAACCCGACATGATATGAGAAATGGTTTACATACAGTAAACCATCTCATATCCCCTTTTTTTTTTTTAGCCTGGGAAAAGTTCCCACACTCGAGTTCATATGAGGACATCCAGCAGGGGGCGCATCACCGCGAATCAAGGTAACTACAGGACATTCCCCTGCACTCCATTCATTCACAACATTTTACAGACAGGAGCGACTGCATTAGCAGAGCTCCTGGGTGTAAAATGCTTTAACCCCTTCAGATAGATTTACATCGTGGGACGTGACCAGAACGACAGAAGGTATAGGATATTGTTGTTTATTTTTCCTTTTTTACAGAACGAGGGTCTTCAGGTGGATTAAGCGAATAATAAAATATTAAAACACTCTGTGTCATTATTTGATTAAAGTACTTTGTAATAATGTGTGTGTGTTTTTTTAACCATTTAGTACTATTGGATTAATAATGGATAGGTGTCATACTTGACGCCTCTCCATTATTAATCTGGCTTAATGTCACCTTACAATAGCAAGGTGACATTAACCCTTCATTACCCCATATCCCACTGCTACACAGGAGTGGGAAGAGAGTGGCCAAGTGCCAGAATAGGTGCACCTTCCAGATGTGCCTTTTCTGGGGTGACTGGGGGCAGATGTTTTGAGCCAGGGGGGGGGGCAATAACCATGGTACCTCCCTAGGCTATTAATATCTGCCCTCAGTCACTGGCTTTAACACTCTGGCGGACAAAATTGCGCTGGAGCCCACGCCAATTTTTTCCGCGATTTAACCCTTTAATTTAATAGCTAGAGAGCCCAAATTTTTCACATACACACTACTAACATTAGTAGTGTGGAATATGCAAAAAAAAAGGGATATGAGATGGTTTACTGTATGTAAACCATGTCTCACTTCATGTCGGGTTTGGGAAGGAGAGAGCAAAAGCCGGCAATTGAATTACCGGCTTTTATGATATCTAGCGCTGTATGAAATATAAATATATATATATATATATATGTCTCACTGACATATATATATATATATATATATATATATATATATATATATATATATATATATATATATATATATATATATATATACCTATTCTATGTGTAGCCATTTATTCTACCTATTCTATTCTATTCTGTCAGTGAGATTTTACTGTACACCGCACTGAATTGCCGGCTTTTCTCTATAACACCGGTGCGTATTTCTCGCAAGTCACACTGCTGGTCCGTGTGTAATCCGTATTTTTCTCGCCCCCATAGACTTTCATTGACGATTTTTTTGCACAATACGGTGACAAACGCAGGATGCTGCGATTTTCTACGGCCGTACAAGACCGTATAATACGGATCAGTAAAATACGGCAGATAGGAGCTGGGCCATAGAGAATCATTGTACCGTATGCAATCCGTATTTTCTGCACCTCTCATACGTCCGTAAAACTCGCTAGTGTGACGCCGGCTTTATTGTGAGCACACTAAGACCTCGTTCAGATGTTAGTTATTTTTCACGTACACAAAAAACATTCCTCGTGTCATTGGTGTTTTTCATTTGATCCTCAGTAGTGTTTGGTTATCATTGTTTTTTATTAGTGATTTTCAGGTATGAAAACATAAATTAATAAATTACAAAGCGTCACCTATCCATTGCAGTGTTGAACACGGAGAGCAGACAGACTATACACTAATTCCATTCATGTGCTGTCCATGATTTCCACCCATAGACTCGGATGTTTAATTTTGATCCATGACTCAGATAAAAACGGACATCTCAGCGGTTTTTTTTTGTGGACCCATGATTCGCATAAAAACATGGATTTGTGAACAGCCCCATAGATAATAATGGGTATCTGTTCTGTCCATGAATTCAGGAATTGAGAAAATATGTGAAAAACAGACATCTGAATGAGGCCTAAGAAAATAATTCATGCTTCCTGCTCAAACCTGTCACCACGTTTTTCACAGGACTTGGACTATAAATCTTCCACACACGTTCAGATTTTCTCAGGCAAACATTAGAAGAATGAAGTTGGAGAAATTCATGCACATGCTGCAGAAGAAACCCCATTTAAGGCAGGAGCAGTCGAACATGTATTCTCTCACCCAAGAGAATCGGGCTGACTATGCATCAGAGTTTGAACAGAGTGTGATCATCATGTGATCTGATTTTCTCGGATGAGGAGAAGATGGAGAAAAAAATGTCTCTATCTTCTTCTACTGTGTCATTGCACAGAAATTGGACTGTACTCAGATGTCATCTGAGTGTAGTCCAAGGTTTTCCATGAACTAATTGAAATGCATAGCCGAGTGCGAGCTGAAAATTGAATCAAACTCTGGCATGCTGTGATTGTTTTCCCCGAACCAGCTCTATAAAAAAACAGATGTGTATTGTCAGATCACACACGGACCGGAAATATGCTCTTTTGCACCTGCCATTAGATGAATGGAATAGGGTTTTAAACCACTGACATTCTTGCCACTTATGAACATACCCTTATGGTGACAGCCATACTGAATTCATACAACATTTGAAAGTATATGAAGGCAATACAAAAGGAAATATGAGTTATTTTTGGAATCCTTGGGGAAATCTTACTCAGGGTGACCATTAATTATAAATCTTCACAGCAGAAGGGAGGTAACGGTTTACAGGCACACAGCTATAACACCGTTGTGAGCTGAAATTGATCACAGGGGTTTTATTTAAGCTTCTTTACATCACACAGAATAATTTCTCTTCATGCAATGCTTCATCAACATATATGAAAGTCTCTTCACAGATACAGTGCCTTGCGAAAGTATTCGGCTCCCTGGAACTCTTCAACCTTTTCTCACATATCATGCTTCAAACATAAAGATGCCAAATTAAAATTTTTGGTGAAGAATCAACAACAAGTGGAACACAATTGTGAAGTTGAACGAAATTTGTTGGTTACTAGATGGTGGCCCGATTCTAACGCATTGGGTATTCTAGAATATGTATGTCCACGTAGTATTTTGCCCAGTGACGTAGTATATTGCCCAGCCACGTAGCATATTGCCCAGCGATGTAGTATATTGCCCAGCGACGTAGTATATTGCCCAGTTACGTAGTATATTGCCCAGGGACATAGTATGTTGGCCAGCCACATAGTATATTGCCCAACCATGTAGTATATTGCCCAGCGACGTAGTATATTGCCCAGCAACGTAGTATATTGCCCAGTTACGTAGTATATTGCCTAGGGACGTAGAATATTGCCCAGTGACATAGTATATTGCCCAGCCACGTAGTATGTTTGCCAGCCACGTAGTATATTGCCCAGCGAAGTAGTATATTGCCCAGCGACATAGTATATTGCCCAGTTACGTAGTATATTGCCTAGTGACGTAGTATATTGCCCAGTGACGTAGTATATTGCCCAGCCACGTAGTATATTGCCCAGCCACGTAGTATATTGCCCAGCGACGTAGTATATTGCCCAGTGATGTAGTATATTGCCCAGCCACGCAGAATATTGCCCAGCCACGTAGTATATTGCCCAGCCACGTAGTATATTGCCCAGTGACGTAGTATATTGCCCAGTGACGTAGTATACAGCACAGAGCCACGTAGTATATTGCCCAGTGACATAGTATACAGCACAGAGCCACGTAGTATATTGCCCAGCCACGTAGTATATTGCCCAGTGACGTAGTATATTGCCCAGTGACGTAGTATATTGCCCAGCCACGTAGTATATTGCCCAGCCATGTAGTATATTGCCCAGCCACGTAGTATATTGCCCAGTGACATAGTATATTGCCCAGTGACGTAGTATACAGCACAGAGCCACGTAGTATATTGCCCAGTGACGTAGTATACAGCACAGAGCCACGTAGTATATTGCCCAGCCACGTAGTATATTGGGCAGTCACGTAGTATATTGCCCAGCTACGTAGTATATTGCCCAGCCACGTATGTCACAGGTTAAAAATGTAAACAATAAACATATACTCACCTTCCGCAGGTGCGTTGTAGTTCTGTCGCCTGTGTGGGGTGCAGGCGGCAGCTTCCGGTCCCAGGGTGTGATGACGTCGCGGTAGAAACATAGAAAAAAGAAATAAGTAACGGAACGGGATATCCAGTGAAAAACATATATAAATCCCCTTAAAAATTTAATTTTATTAATTAGATATTTTAAAAATACCACTACCCAGTGAAAACAGACAAAATATATAAATATATATAGGAAATTGCAATATAGGTGCACCTGCCTAGATGGATAGCCCTACAATGACCTACTGCCCCTGCCTGACAGTGGAGGTTGGCACCCTGATAGTAATTTTGGCGCCCCCACTCCGCGACGGCTATCCCCTGCTGGCCCTAATAATGCCCTGCCAACTCAAAGGGGAGAAAACAATGAGCAATAAAAAGAAATGAAAGAAGGACAAGTAGGCAGGCACTCAGGTGCACACTATATAACATTAACCAACTCCCTATTTCATAGTCCCAATGGGGACAATGTACCAAAAAGGAAAGTTACAGAGTAACTCATAGATTTCTTCAGTATAATTGTCCTAATGCATGACGTCGCGGTCACGTGACCGTGACGTCATGGCAGGTCCTTTTCGCGCAGGTGCGCAGGACCTTTGATGTCGTCGAGGTCACATGACCGTGTCGCGGTCACATGACCGTGACGTCACGGCAGGTCCTTCTCGCGCAGGCGCGCAGCACTTGTGATGACGCCGCGGTCACATGACCGTGACGTCATGGCAGGTCCTTCTCCCAGACCATCCTTGCCACCGGAACGTGCCGATTGCATGGACCGGCTGGAGCATCGCGAGGAGCGGGAAAGGCGGCGGAAGGTGAGTATCTAATGATTTTTTATTTTTTTTATTATTTTTAACATTAGATGTTTTTACTATTGACGCTGCATAGGCTGTGTCAATAGTAAAAACTTGGTCACACAGGGTTAATAGCGGCGGTAACGGAGTGAGTTACCAGCGGCATAACGCGGTCCGTTACCGCCAGCATTAACCCTGTGTGAGCGGTGACCGGAGGGGTGTATGCGGGCGCCGGCACTGAGTGCGGGGAGTAAGGAGCGGCCATTTTCTTCCGGACTGTGCGCGTCGCTGATTGGTCGTGGCAATGGTCGTGGGCGTTTTGCCATGACCAATCAGCGACTTGGATTCCATGACAGACAGAGGCCGCGACCAATGAATATCCGTGACAGAAAGACAGGAGGACAGACAGACAGACGGAAGTGACCCTTAGACAATTATATAGTAGATTTTAAAATTTTGTGGAAATTCAAAACTGAAAAGTGGGGCGTAAAATATTATTCGGCCCCTTTAACTTAATACTTTGTTGCGCCACCTTTTGCTGCGATTACAGCTGCAAGTCGCTTGAGGTATGTCTCTATCAGTTTTGTTCATTGAGAGACTGAAATTCTTGCCCATTCTTCCTTGGCAAACAGCTCGAGCTCAGTGAGGTTTGATGTGAACAACAGTTTTCAGCTCTTTCCACAAATTCTCGACTGGATTGAGGTCTGGACTTTGACTTGGCCATTCTAACACCTGGATACGTTTATTTGTGAACCATTCCATGGTAGATTTTGCTTTATGTTTGGGATCATTGTCTTGTTGGAAGGCATTTAGGACAACATTGGATCATTCAGAGATCCACAATGAACTTCTTTGCAGTTTTCCAGTGCAGCAGAGTTTGCTGCACTGAAAGTGAAGGGGCCGAATAATAATGCACGCCCCATTTTTCAGTTTTTGAATTTCCACAATTGACATCGGCACCGTCGCAGCTACAGCCACAAAATTTTGCACAGTCACATGTCTGGACCCCGAGAGCGTCATAGGCTATGTTGTGAGGCGAAATTTTAACCCCGCGCATTCCAATTCACCAAACAATTTTGCCCCTATCTACATAATGGGGGAAAAGTGAAAGGAAAAGTGTTGGAGGCGAATTGACAGCTGCCAGATGTGAAGAAGGGGGACTTAAAGAATGAGAGCGATGGCGCCAAAGAGTATATACCGTACAGTTGCTAAGGTGGGGCCCCGACATGGGATACTCACCACACACGGGGATATGAACACACACAAAATGCGCCACACACTACCACGTGCTTGAACACATATACCACCCTCAGCACACATTTCACCACACATACACCAACCTCGCCACATAAAAGTCAAAACACAAAAGTTGCCACTCAAAACTCGCAACGCGCAAAATTCGCCACATGCAAAACTCACCACATGCAAAACTCGCCACACGTGCAAAACTCACCTCATGGAAAACTCGCCACAGGCAAAACTTGCACACGCGGAAAAATTGCCACATGCACAAAAGTTGCAACACATGCAAAAGTTGCCTCACACAAAACTAGCACATACTCAAAACGCACCACATATAAAACTCGCCACGCGCAAAACTCGCAATGCGCAAAACTTGCTGCACACAACTTGCTACACTAACCTGTCACATGCAACTTGACACACAAAACATTTCTACACGCATGTCACCACACAAAACTCATCTCACAAAAGTTGCTACATGCATGTCGCCACACGTAACTCAACACACACAACTTGACACATGAAACTCGCCCTAAAACACACACAAGTCTGGTATTATCCTTCAAAAATAAAAATCTGATTAATAAGCAGACAAACTACAAGAGCAACAAATGTATCATATAGGAAATATGGCAGCTGTCAGTCACATGACCTGTCTATTATGTGTATGTGTGAGCTAATATATACTGCCAGGGGGAAGGGCTTCCTGTTAGCTGGGGATTTATCAGGCTGCCAATTTAGCTTACAAATACTGAGGTAAAAATACTGACCAAATAACGTGTGAACGAGGTCTAATACAGGAGGAGATGACATACAGGTACATACTATACACAGGGGAGATGACACACAGGTATTTACTATATACAGTAGCAGATGACAAACAAGTATATACTATATACAGGAGGAGATGACTTACAGGTATATACTATATACAGAAGGAGATGACATACAGGTATATACTATATACAGGAGGAGATGACATACAGGTATATACTACATACAGGAGGAGATGACACAGGTATATACTATATACAGGAGGAGATGACATACAGCAGGTATATACTATATACAGGGGAGATGACATACAGGCATATACTATATACAGGAGATGACATGGTGGCCCGATTCTAATGCATTGGGTATTCTAGAATATGCATGTCCACGTAGTATATAGCACAGCCAAGTAGTATATTGCCCAGTCATGTAGTATATTAGCCAGTTACGTAGTATATTACCCAGCCACGTAGTATATTGCCCAGTCACGTAGTATACAGCACAGAGCCACGTAGTATATTGCCCAGCCACGTAGTATATTGCCCAGCCACGTAGTATATTGCCCAGCCACGTAGTATACAGCAGAGTCACGTAGTATATTGCCCAGCCACGTAGTATATTGCCCAGTCAAGTAGTATATTGCCCAGCCACGTAGTATATTGCCCAGCCACGTAGTATACAGCACAGAGCCACGTAGTATATTGCCCAGCCACGTAGTATATTGCCCAGTCAAGTAGTATATTGCCCAGCCATGTAGTATATAGCACAGCCCATGTAGTACTTTGCCCAGCCACGTAGTATATAGCACAGCCCATGTAGTATATTACCCAGCCCATGTAGTATATTGCCCAGCCATGTAGTATATTGCCCAGTCACGTAGTATATTGCCCAGCCACGTAGTATATAGCACAGCCCATGCAGTATATTGCCCAGCCACATAGTATATAGCACAGCCCATGTAGTATATTGCCCAGCCCATGTAGTATATTGCCCAGCCACGTAGTATATAGCACAGCCCATGTAGTATATTGCCCAGCCCATGTAGTATATCGCCCAGCCACGTAGTATATTGCACAGCCCATGTAGTATATTGCCCAGCCACGTAGTATATAGCACAGCCCATGTAGTATATTGCCCAGCCACGTAGTATATAGCACAGCCCATGTAGTATATTGCCCAGCCCACGTAGTATATTGCACAGCCTATGTAGTATATTGCCCAGCCCATATAGTATATTGCCCAGCCCACGTAGTATATAGCAATGTGGGCATCATATCCCTGTTAAAAAAAAGAAATAAAATAAAAAATAGTTATATACTCACCTTACGGAGCCCCCGCATCCAAGCAAAGAGGTTACTGACGCTGCTCGTGCGCTTTGATCTCAAGAGCGCATTGCGGTTTCACGAGATGTGACATAGCGGTCTCGCGAGACCGCTACGTCATCATCTCGCGAGATCGCAGCATGGACCGGTTACCAGAGCGTCGCAAGCGGGAAAGGCCTGTTGTCGACCCGGGGGCCGACGGACGGTGAGTATATAACGATTTTTTATTTTTTTTATTATTTTTAACATTAGATCGTTTTACTATTCATGCTGCATGGGCAGCATGAATAGTAAAAAGTTAGTCACACAGGGTTAATAGCGTTACCCGAGTGCGTTACACCGCGGTCAACGCTGCCATTAACCCTGTGTGAGCGCAGAGTGGAGGGGAGTACAGAGCGGGCACTGACTGTGGGGAGGAAGGAGCGGCCATTTTTCCGCCGGACTGTGCCCGTCGCTGATTGGTCATGGCTGTTTTGCCACGACCAATCAGCGACTTGGATTACATGACAGAGGCCGCAACCAATGAATATCCGTGACAGACAGACAGACAGAAGGACAGAAGGACGGAAGTGACCCTTAGACAATTATATAGTAGATACAGGAGATGACATACAGGTGTATACTATATATAAGGGAGATGACAAACATGTATATACTGAGGGGAAAATGAGAGGTGTGAGGTGAAAATGAGAGGTGTGAGTCGAAAATGAGAGGTGTGAGGTGAAAATGAAAAGGTGTGAGTGCAAAATGAGAGGAGTGAGGGAAAATAGTGGAGTGATCGGAAAATGACAGATGTGAGGTCGAAATAACAAGTGTTAGGGGGAATAACAGGAGTGACGGGGGAAAATAAGAGGAGTGAGGGGGAAAATGAGATCTGTGAGGGAGAAAATGAGAGATGTGAGGGGGAAAATGAAAGATGTGAGGGGGAAAATGAGAGGCCTGATGGGAAAATAAGAGAAGCGAGGTGCTATAACTAACCACAGATATTTACTATGCACAGGCAATGCCGGGCTCTTCAGCTAGTAACCAATAAATTTCGTTCAACTTCACAACTGTGTTCCACTTGTTGATTCTTCACCAAAAATTTACATTTGGTATCTTTATGTTTGAAGCATGATATGTGGGAAAAGGTTGAAAAGTTCCAGGGGGCCGAATACTTTTACAAGGCACTGTAACTTCTCTTCACACAGTGTATTAACCTAAGCAGAACTGTAACTTGTTCATTCAGTGAGATAGGGGGAGGGGGATGAGTCTGGTGCTGTGGCTCTCTCACTTATTATCTTGAGGTAATAAAGATGCTCCTGACTGTCTTCACTGTTATTATGATTTCAACAATCGCTTCCCAGGAAGAACTGGTCTATACATCTTGTCTGATTTCAGTCTGACAGGAGACTCTCTAGCACACACCTTACTCTTGGATGTCCGGAACACAATAACGACTTTCTCAGTATTCCCTGGTGCTGAGCTAACCACTCCCTGTCTGCTAAATCCATTCAAAGGGTTCATACGCACATGCGAGAAACTCTAATTAGTCTCGCACGTCAATATCCGGCACTGCACCCGGCACTGAGGAGCGGAGCATGCGGCTGCATGTATTGCTATGCGTCCTCACGCTCCGATCTGAGTGCCGGGTGCAGTGCCGGGTATTGACGTGTGAGACTCATCCGAGTTTCTCGCATGTGAGTATGAGCCCTAACCCCTATAGTTGCTGGATGATTCTAAATCAACAGTGCAGCTTCTATCTGTCCCAGTAGGTAATAATATTAATTAACGAGGATCACATATGTACCCTGAAAATCAATCAAGATGGCAAAAGGATGCCAAATAGCGATCAGAGACCTAAAAACTATGTGACTGTTGTTGAGGTGAGTCAACAGTAGTTTCTGAAACTTTCCCCCTTTGTTGTGAGGCTACTCAGCATAATAATGGTCGCATACCATGTCATTAGCAATCTATTTTCACTTACTACTTCTATAATAGATTAGTGTAAGATTTTCTCCATAAGCGGCGGTGACTCTGACTTTTGTCAGATGTGGTAGTTCTGCGTTGTCAGCATTGTTCTGCCCTGCACAGGGAGATATACACCAACAGTGTCCCAAGGCAACAAAAGATAAAAACAGCAAAACGGATTTTTATTTTCTGAAAAGCAAAGTAAAGGTTTTCCCGCTGCTTTCACTTCGTTTTTTTCCATTTCCACTCTTGCTCGGCATGCCGGCCTTTCTTATTCAATATATATTTTTTAATGTTCTATCTCTCGCAACTTTTAAAGCATCTGGGACAATGCATTCATATCTGCAGAAATAGCAAGTTCAATTTCCAAACTGCAGGATCCCTTTCCAACCCCCAAATCTCCAATTCAGAGTTGTTTCACTTATTCTCAGATGTCTGTGTTCTCTCTCAATTTTCCCCTTTCTCCACTGAAAGCAGCGCACGGCGAGCTGCTTATTACAACCTCAATACTGCTGATTAGATGCTGGGGCTTTTTATATAAGCCTCTTATTCCTTGCACCTCTGAGCTTCCATCACAAAAGAACATTGAAGGGGAGTTATGAGCACTGATCAGCACTAAGCAGGGGCTAACTAGCAGGTTTTTGGCTTGGGAAAAATGATTCTAACTTGCCCGTATATCAAACAGTGGCACACTGGACATCTCGCTGGTCAAAGTGTTGGAAAAATAGCAGTGATTTTGAAAACAACAATATACATCAACCATTGCAGAACCTCTTGGGAAGATGAGCTCTGAACTCCTCTGTGCTTAAAGAACCCACTAAGCCTGCAGCTTCCAAAAGCTGCTTATGTCATATACATGTATGTAATCATATTGGAGAGTAACAAGTGACAATAGATTGCAATCAATGATGGAAGAGAGTTCTTGGTACAGTTACGGATGGTCAAGCTCCACAGGAGTTTTTGCAGAGTCCTTTAGAAGAGAGCAAGCAGCCAAGGATTTATTCCTTGCACAGCTTAGCACAGTCATCATTGATGGCTCTTTACTTCTCAGTCCTCTATAAAGTATTATGTTCATATAATACTACAGAAAAGAAAACAAATATTAACCCCTTTCCCACCTTGGACATATCCATACTGTTATGGTCCCGCCTGCCTCGCCGCATGTACCTCATACTCACCTCGTTGCGGCGTCCCGGCACGTCCCTGCTTGCTTCCGGTCTTCTCTCCCTGCGCTCTCGGCTCCCGCTCCTCCTCGGGTGCGCGCGCGCTCTGGATTCCTCGGCGCACGCGCACACGTCTTTCATTGAAGCCTGGCCGTGTCTTCTGCGCCGCCCTGTGCACTCTGACCCGGAAGGTATGCCTCTACTCTCTTTATCAGGCCGCCTCTTCCTGTCAGCGGTGCCTGATTGTCATTTGTTTTATTCAAGTGAATCTGGCTCCACGTCCTCTCGGCGTTTCTTTCTGTCTGGCTGCTCACCGCTCACCTCTGTTGTTGTACTAATCTTGGTCTTCTCCTTGCTCCCTCCTAGTGCCTGTTCTCCAGTGTACCCTGCCTGCCAGTCCTCTGGTGTCTTCCTTCCTTTCCGTGTTCCAGTGTGCCAGCCTGCCTGCCTGCCTCCGTCTTCCTCCTAGTCCATGTTCCAGTCTTCAGTCTGTCTTCCGTGTCCTTCATCTGGTCCCTGCTCCCGTGGTTATTCTTCCTTTTCGTCTCCTCCGTCCAGTCCGCATTACCACTCTCCCCCTGCTTCTGTCTCCTCGTTAGTTCTTATTATACCCTATTAGTTGCCTTCTTGCCCATCCTTGTTTACCAGCTGCCGTGGCGATAGTCTCCCTCGGGCCTGCCCCTAACGCTCCCTGTATAGGGGGTGGTGCACTTGGTCAGCTCGCCCGTGGGAGGTTCGTTGTCGCAGTCCAGTGGGTTCACTCAGTAGTCTCCGCAGGTAAACCTCACAGTACAATCAGGCCATGGACCCCGCTGGTACTCCTTTTTCCGCGCAGAAAGAGCTTGGGGTTCTTCGAGAGAATCAGACTAGGATCATGGCCTTTTTAAAAGCCATGGAATCCCGCTTATCGGCGTTACAGCCCTCTGATCCTGGGAACGCATCCCAGATGGCAAGTCTCCAGCAAGAGCTCACCCAGCAACGCGACACCCAGGGTCACATTCTAAATTATCTTGCTTCACTGGATAATCATCTGCTTTCCATGCAGTCGGTTGCTTCTGCTCCTGTTCCCACCCCGCATCCACCACCTCGCCTGGCCAAACCTCCATGCTATAGTGGAGATCCCAAGTTATGTCGAGGTTTTTTAAACCAGTGCCAATTACATATTGAGCTCTTGCCGCAACTATACCCCACTGATCGGGCTAAGGTGGCTTTTGTTGTGTCTCACTTGGAGGGGGAGGCTTTGGCCTGGGATAATCCACTTTGGGAGCGGGATGATCCTCTAGTTTCCCAACTCGCCAATTTTTTTGAGACTTTCCGTAAGGTGTTCGATGAACCCGGACGCTTGGTCTCTACTACCGAGTCCGTTTTTAATCTCAGCCAAGGTTCTCTTTCTGTCGGCCAGTACGCCATTCAGTTTCGTACTTTGTCATCTCAGTTAGTTTGGAACAATGAGGCCTTGGTGGGAGCTTTTTGGCGAGGCCTGTCATCTCAAATCAAGGACGAGCTGGCGGGTCGAGACACACCAACATCTTTGGAGGATCTCATATCCTTGGCTACTCGCATCGATCTTCGTTTCCAGGAACAGCTTCGTGAAACTGCTAGAGAGAGAAGATCTTCTCGCCTACCTTCGGCTTCTTCCAGTTCTCCCTCTTCACGATTGGTTTCTTCGCCTCAGGTTTTGCCTCCTGAACCCATGCAGGTGGATCGTCTTCACCCAGCCGAACTACGTCGCAAAGAGAGAATCGCTCAGGGTCTCTGTTTCTATTGCGGCTCATCTCATCTTCTGCGTTCCTGTCCGGTGAGGCCGGGAAACGCTTCCGCCTAGGCCAGGTAAGAGAGGACTCCCTAGGTATTTGTGAATCCTCTCTACCTTTAACTCTTTCCGTTTTAGTTTGTCTTGGTACCAGTCATTTTTCTGAGGTGGCTTATGTTGATTCTGGTGCTGCGGGGAACTTTATTCAGCTAGAGGCAGTCAAGAGACTCCATATTCCTGTCAAATCTTTGGAGACTCCCCAGCAGTTAGCTTCGGTCGATGGTAGGCCCTTGCGGGAGACCGTTACTCTCGTCACAGAAGAAGTGGAGTTACAGATCGGAGCCCTGCATCGGGAGAAGATTGCCTTCTATGTGCTGCCTTCGCTGTCTCATACGTTCCTATTGGGTCTTCCGTGGTTAAGAACTCATGAACCTGTCTTGGATTGGCGATCGGGTGATGTCCTACGCTGGGGTCACACCTGTCAGACCAGGTGTCTTCTTTCCGTGCAACCTGTAAGGTCTCGTCAGTCTAATCCGGCACCTGCAGGTTTGCCTTCTGCCTACTGGTCCTTCTCAGATGTCTTCGACAAAAAAGAGGAAGAACACTTGCCTCCACATCGTCTGTTTGATTGCCTGATTGACCTAGTACCCGGCACAACACCACCCAGGGGGCGAATTTACCCACTGAATCCTCTCGAATCTCAAGCTATGACTGAGTATGTCCAGGAGAATCTAGCCAGAGGTTTTATCCGGAAGTCATCTTCCCCCACAGGCGCGGGTTTCTTTTTTGTCAAGAAGAAGGATGGGTCTCTCCGTCCCTGCATCAATTACCGGGGCCTTAACAATATCACAATTAAGAATAAGTACCCACTACTTCGCTTGAGAGAGAATCACCTTTATGCTAAGCTTGAAAAATGTGCCTTTGAACAGCCGTCTCTTCCTTTCTTAGGTTACATTATCTCTGACTCAGGTCTTCGCATGGATCTGGAGAAGGTGTCTGCCGTAATCAACTGGCCACATCCTAATGGTGTCAAAGCTATCCAGCAATTCCTTGGTTTCACAAATTACTATCGGCAGTTCATCCCTCATTTCTCCTCCTTGTCCGGTCCTATCACCGCTCTGATTCGAAAGGGGTTGAATCCTCACATCTGGTCATCTGAAGCCTTAGTTGCTTTCTCGTCTCTGAAACAAGCCTTTGCCTCTGCTCCAGTACTACATCTTCCGGAGGTGAATAAACCTTTTGTTCTGAAGGTTGATGCATCTGCCGCTGGTGCTGGAGCCGTACTTTCTCAAAGGTCATGTTCTGGAAAGTTGGTTCCCTGCGGTTTCTTCTCCAAGACATTCTCATCCTCAGAACGGAACTACTCCATCGGCAAAAGGGAGCTCTTAGCCATCAAGTTGGCTTTTCAGGAGTGGAGATACCTTTTGGAGGGAGCTGTTCACCCATTTAAAGTCTTCACGGATCACAAGAACCTAGCATACATCCGTTCTGCTCAGAGACTTAATCCACGGCAAGCTAGACGGTCTTTGTTTTTTGCCCGTTTTAATTTTGAGCTGCATTTATGTCCGGGTAACAAAAATCTCAAGGCTGATGCTTTGTCCAGGTCCTTCTTATCTTCTGATTCTGAGGAAGAGCCTTCGCATATCTTGGATCCATCTAAGGTCATCATGGTGGCACCTGTTAGTTTGTCTTCTCTACCTCCAGGTAAAACTTTAATTCCTGTGTGCAACAGAAGACAGGTCCTTCGCTGGGGACATGCTTCCAAATTGGCAGGTCATGTCGGCTTCAAGAAAACACTCTCGTTTGTGTCCCGCTTTTATTGGTGGCCGACTCTTCTTCAGGATATCCGAAGCTTCATTGTCTCCTCTCCATCCTGTGCCAAGAATAAGACTCCTAGGCATTTACACTCTGGTTTGCTTCATCCGCTCCCTATTCCATCTGCTCCTTGGCAACACATTGCAATGGACTTCATCACCGATCTGGTTCGATCTTCCGGTTGCACCGTTATCCTTGTCGTCGTAGATAGGTTCTCCAAGATGTTTCACTTTATATCTCTTCCTGGATTACCTTCTGCACCTCAGTTGGTGAGAGCTTTTATCCATCATATTTTTCGCATTCACGGTCTTCCTCAACATATTGTTTCGGATAGAGGGGTGCAGTTCACCTCTCGTTTTTGGAGGTCTCTCTGCAAATTCATGGACATCTCGCTTGATTTTTCATCTGCCTACCACCCACAAACCAATGGTCAAGTGGAACGTACCAATCAAACTCTGGTGACTTATCTTCGTCACTTCTCTAACTCTCATCAGAATGACTGGGTAGATTTGCTTCCGTGGGCTGAATTTGCTTATAACAATCATACCAGCGAATCTACTTCCAGGTCACCTTTCTTCATCATCTATGGGCAACATCCTGGTGTACCACTTCTGGTTCCTCCTGTCTCAGGTGTCCCAGCGGCCGATCTTTTGTCTGGGGAGTTCTCTAGGATTTGGCAGGAGACCAGGACCGCTCTTGAACTGGCCTGCGCCAGAATGAAAAAACATGCGGACAAGAGGCGCTTGGATTCTCCTCTTTTTCAGCCCGGTGATAAGGTGTGGTTATCTTCCAAGTTTGTCCGCTTAAAGATGCCCTCGCACAAACTGGGTCCCCGCTATATTGGTCCCTTCGAGGTCTTGTCTCGTATCAATAATGTCTCTTATAAGTTAAAGCTTCCTGCTTCTCTTCGCATCCCCAATTCTTTTCATGTTTCCCTCCTGAAGCCTGTGGTCCTCAATCGGTTCCATTCCACATTCAATCGTTCTCCTCAGCCTAGTTTTTGTAATGATGTCTTTGAAGTTAAAGACATTCTTGCTATGAAAAAGATTAGAGGGAGAGCCTTTTTCCTGGTTGATTGGAAGGGTTTTGGACCCGAGGAGAGATCTTGGGAGCCTCGGGAGAACATTCAGGCTCCTCAAATTCTGGCAAAGTTTCTTTCGGCTCTTAGGAGGGAGGGGCACAAGGGAGGGGGTACTGTTATGGTCCCGCCTGCCTCGCCGCATGTACCTCATACTCACCTCGTTGCGGCATCCCGGCGCCTCCCTTCTTGCTTCCGGTCTTCTCTCCCTGCGCGCTCGGCTCCCGCTCCTCCTCGGGTGCTCGCGCGCTCTGGATTCCTCGGCGCACGCGCACACGTCTTTCATTGAAGCCTGGCCGTGTCTTCTGCGCCGCCCTGTGCACTCTGACCCGGAAGGTATGCCTCTACTCTCTTTATCAGGCCGCCTCTTCCTGTCGGCGGTGCCTGATTGTCATTTGTTTTATTCAAGTGAATCTGGCTCCACGTCCTCTCGGCATTTCTTTCTGTCTGGCTGCTCACCGCTCACCTCCGTTGTTGTACTAATCTTGGTCTTCTCCTTGCTCCCTCCTAGTGCCTGTTCTCCAGTATACCCTGCCTACCAGTCCTCCGGTGTCTTCCTTCCTTTCCGTGTTCCAGTGTGCCAGCCTGCCTGCCTCCGTCTTTTTCCTAGTCCGTGTTCCAGTCTCCAGTCTGTCTTCCGTGTCCTTCCTCCGGTCCATGCTCCCGTGGTTAGTCCTCCTGTTCGTCTCCTCCGTCCAGTCCGCATTACCACTCTCCCCCTGCTTCTGTCTCCTCGTTAGTTCTTATTATACCCTATTAGTTGCCTTCTTGCCCGTCCTTGTTTACCAGCTGCTGTGGCGATAGTCTCCCTCGGGCCTGCCCCTAACGCTCCCTGTATAGGGGTGGTGCACTTGGTCAGCTCGCCCGTGAGAGGTTCGTTGTCGCGGTCCAGTGGGTTCACTCAGTAGTCTCCGCAGGTAAACTTCACACATACGTCCAGGTCGCCTGGTACTTAATGACCTTGGACGGATGGATATGTGCAGGCGATTTTGAGCGCACAGTAGCGCCTGGTGTCAGCTGATTTTGACAGCGGATATCTGTCACTCAATGCCAGGGACGGTCCCGAACACATTCACAGCATTTCGGGATCAGGCAGAGGGAAGAAAGCGCCTCTGCCCTTGAATCGGAGATGCCGCGGTTCCCAATTGTTGCTATGGTGACTTGATATCGTCATGATGACATCTGGGTCACCAGGCACTAGAAAGTTCGTTCGATCATGCGCAGTGCATGATCTAACTAACTTGTGTCTGCAGGATATGAGGTATAATAATGCTCCTGCATTTCTATATCTTATAACTGCGATCAGACTGCAGAAAGTGAAAGTCCCACAGTGGGAAGAAGTAAAAAATAAAAAAAAATTAAAGTGCACTGTGCCCAGGAGAAATTGCACAACATATTGTATGGTGCAATTTCTCCTGTTACCCTTGTGAAAATAAAAAAATTGGGGCTAAAACAACATTTTTGTGGCAAAAATGTGGGTTTTTTTTATTTTCACGGCTCAACATTATAAACTTCTGTGAAGCACTTGGGGGTTCAATGTGCTCACCACACATATAGATATATTCCTTGTGGGGTCTAGTTTCCAAAATGGTCTCACTTGTGGGGGATTTTTACTGTTTAGGCACATCAGGTGCTCTCCAAATGGGACATGGAGCCCGCTAATTTTACCAGCAAATTTTGCATTCAAAAAATCATATGGCGCTCCTTCCATTTCGAGCGCTGCCATGCGCCCAAACAGTAGTTTTCTTCCACATATGAGGTATCGGTATGCTCAGGAGAATTTGCAGAACAAATTTTGGTGTCCATTTTTTCCTGTTACATTTGTGAAAATAATTTAAAAAAATGTGTCTAAAGCAAATTTTTGTGAAAATAAGTTAAATGTTCATTTTTTTAACCACATTCCAAAAATTCCTGTGAAGCATCTGAAGGGTTTATAAACTTTTTGAATGTGGCTTTGAGCACCTTGAGGTGTGCAGTTTTTAGAATGTCTATCATATAAACCCCTCAAAGTCAATTCAAATGTGAGTTAGTGCATAAAATAAAAATTTGTTTCAAAAATTGTGCTCATGTAAAGTAGACATGTGGGAAGTGTTATTTATTAAATATTTTGTGTAACATATCTGATTTAAGGGCATAAGAATTCAAAGTTTGAAAACTGCAAAATTTTCAAAATTTTCGCCAGATGTTACCACTATCATGAAATACACTTTATCATGAAAAAAATAATCTCAGAATCAGTGAGATCTGTTGAAGTATTTCAGAGTTATGACCTCATAAATTGATAGTGGTCAGAATTGTAAAAATTAACCTGGTCATTAACGTGTAAACCACCTTGTGGGGTAAAGGGGTTAAAAAAGTAAGAATATCAACAGACATACTGATTAACAAGATTATATACACACATATACAAATTGCCTCTTCAGGGAGGAAGTAGTCTAAAACTCTATAGTGCCACCTGTTGGAAGCAGCTTCCAACAGGTGGCGCTATAGAGATCTAGTACTCTTCCTCTCTGAAGAGGCAATTTGCAAATTTAATTACCCAGAGGAGCATTGCATGGCGAATAAGCCACCTTACATTGGCATGTCATGTCACTCTCCACAAGGGGAAACGTTACCCTTTATACACACATATATACACTGCTCAAAAAATAAAGGGAACACTTAAACAACAGAATATAACTCCAAGTAAATCAAACTTCTGTGAAATCAAACTGTCTACTTAGGAAGCAACACTTTTTGACAATCAATTTCACATGCTGTTGTGCAAATGGAATAGACAACAGACGGAAATTATTGGTGATTATCAAGACACACTCAATAAAGGAGTGGTTCTGCAGGTGGTGACCAGAGACCACATCTTAGTACCAATGCTTGCTGGCTGATGTTTTGGTCACTTTTGAATGTTATTTGTGCTTTCACACTCGTGGCAGCATGAGACAGACTCTACAACCCACACAAGTGGCTCTGGTAGTGCAGCTCATCCAGGATGGCACACAAATGTGAGCTGTGTCAAAGTTTATTGTGTCTGTCAGCGTAGTGTCCAGAGGCTGGAGGCGCTACCAGGAGACAGGACAGGATACCAGGAGATGTGGAGGGGGCTGTAGGAGGGCAAAAACCAAGCAGCAAGACCACTACCTCAGGCTTTGGGCAAGGAGGAACGGGAGGAGCACTGCCAAAGCCCTTCAAAATGACCTCCAGCAGGCCAAAAATGTGCATGTGTCTGCACTAACGGTTAGAAACCAATTCCATGAGGATGGTCTGAGTGCCCAACATCCACAGATGGGGGTTGTGCTCACAGCCCAACACCTTGCAGGACACTTGGCATTTGCCACAGAACAGCAGGATTGGCAAATTTGCCACTGGCGCCCTGTGCTCTTCACAGATGAAAGCAGGTTCACATTGAGCACATGTGACAGACGTGACAGAGTCTGGAGACACTGTGGAGAGCGATCTGCTGCCTGCCACATCCTTCAGCATGACCGGTTTGGCAGTGGGTCAGTAATGGTGTGGGGTGGCATTTCTTTGGAGGGTCGCACAGCCCTCCATGTGCTTGCCAGAGGTAGCCTGACTGCCATTAGGTACTGAGATGAGGTCCTCAGACCCCTTGTGAGACCATGTGCTGGTGCGGTTGGCCCTGGGTTCTTCCTAATGCAGGACAATGCCAAACCTCATGTGGCTGGAGTGTGTCAGCAGTTCCTGCAAGATGAAGGCATTGAAGCTATGGACTGGCCCGCCCATTTCCCAGACCTTAATCCAATTGAACACATCTGGGACATCATGTCTTGCACCATCCACCAATGTCACGTTGCACCACAGACTGTCCAGGCATTGGCAGATGCTTTAGTCCAGGTCTGGGAGGAGATCCCTCAGGAGACCATCCGCTGCCTCATCAGGAGCATACCCAGGCATTGTAGGGAGGTCATACAGGCATGTGGAGGCCACACATACTACTGGGCATCATTTCCATGTCGAGGCATTTCCACTGAAGTTGGATCAGCCTGTAACTTCATTTTCCACTTTGAGTTTGAGCATCATTCCAACTCCAGACCTCCGTGGGATATTAGTTGTGATTTACGTTGATCATTTTTAAGTTTTATTGTTCTCAACACATTCCACTATGTAATGAATAAAGATTTACAACTGAATATTTAATTCAGTGATATCTAGGATGTGGGATTTTAGTGTTCCCTTTATTTTTGAGCAGTGTACATTCTGATATGGCATTTAATATGCTATTCCTTAGAAAGTCAATGCAATGGCCAGCATGCTGTCTTGTGATTAAAATCCTTCAATCTTTATTTTATCTAAGATTAAAATCATTTGTCTATAATAGTAGTTGTACAAGTTATATATATATATATATATCAACATCGGCAAAACAGGAAAAAAACGTTGCTCAGACGGCACCTTTCAGACTTTGATGTTTTTAACTTCTATTCATCCATGTCTGATCTCTGTAATACTCTAGTAAGAGCTTTTTTCAGCTCATTTTCTACCATGGAATAAAACCACAGCATTTTACGATCTCAGCAAAATTAAGGAGATCTATAAAATCTCAAGGAAATGCTTCATTTTTTTTCTTGTGTATTTCCAGGTGTGGGGCATTTTTAAAAACATCTGCAGCATGTCAATCCTTTCAGCATTTTTCACAGAATCAAATGAATGGTGATCTCCCATCCTACCCCATGTGCCTGCATCCTGCTCCATATGATCTTCCATCCTGCCCCAGTTGTTTCCATCCTGCCCCAGGTTTCTTCATCCTGCGCCATTTGATCTCCCATTCTGCCCCATGTATCTCCAACCATTGCCATGTGTCTCCATCCTGCCCCATATGATCTCTCATTTTGCCCCATGCGTCTCCATCCTGCCCCATGCATCTCCATTATACCCCATGTGTCTCCACCCTGTACCTGGAGCGCCCCCAGACGCAGGGCTGCTGGGTACTCGGTACCGGGCCTCTCTGTCTCAGTTCTGGGGTCGTCACGGTGGCTAGATCCGGTCCGTGACCCTGCTAAGGGGCGTCCAATGAAAGATGAGATAATGGTGCGTGGTGTAGGTCACGGTGAATAACGAGGACACAGGGTTGCAGTCTCTTTACCTCTTTACTGAAGGCTTCAGGATCCGCAATCCAGAGTACTGTTAACAGGGCTGGCTGAGACCGGCCGGTCCGAAGGCACCTCCAGAGTTCCCTTTGCAGGTGGAAATCTGTGCCTACCTTCTAGCGCCTGTGTGTTGTAGTACTTCCCTGCTGAGCACCACGGGATAGTCCTCACAACTGTTGTGTCTGTTTCTGATGTTCTTTCTCACAACTTATATCTGTTCTGATGTTCTTCTCCGTCCCCCAGATGATATGGCTAGGACGCACCCGTATGACGGGTAGGCCTGGAGTTCTTCCGGGACCCTAGTGAAGCCCCTCTCCCACAGTTGCCCCCTATGTCTGCTTAGGTGATTTAGGTGAGACAGCCAACCTATAATTAACTGTCCTGCCATTGGTTTGAAGTAATGCTTGGAGCCCAATACTTCCTCGGCATTCCGGCCACCGGCTACGCGCCTCAGTAGGATGTTGCCTCGATCTTACGGCACGACTCCTACTGGTGTTATCTCCTTTTTGCTGTGATCTCGTTTCTCACTCTTCACAATAAACCTCGCTTCTTGTCCTTTCTTGAGATACCGCCGCAATATAGTGCAGGCGCGGTTCCTTAACGCTCTGTCTTGTTCGCTAGGCCTCTGTCAGGATCCCACCCCTGACAGGGACCCCCCTGAATCTTTCCCCTGCAACACCCCCTGCCACAGGATGTTGCCTGGTTCCAACCCAGTCAGCTTCTAACTAACTTCCTATCCAACCCCCAGTTTTACCAGATTGTGAGGAGTGGCCTAATACATAGTACCCTCTGCTCCCCCTGGAGGCCAGACTGTGAAGTGTATTGGTGTCTGTGATACCTGGTCAGGTGAACTCCTTAAGTGCCATCAGTAGTGTTGAGCATTCCGATACTGCAAGTATCGGGTATCGGCCGATACTTGCTGTATCGGAATTCCGATACCGAGATCCGATATTTTTGTAGTATCGGGTATCGGTATCGAAACAACATTAATGTAAAAATGTGTAAAAGAAAGAATTAAAATAAAAAATATTGCTATACTCACCTCTCCGACGCAGCCTGCACCTTACCGAGGGAAGCGGCAGCGTTCTTTATTTAAAATTTGCGCTTTTCTTTCCTTTACAAGAAGTCCAGGCTTGTGATTGGTTGCGTGCCGCCCATGTGGCCGGGACGCAACCAATCACAGCAAGCCGTGACGTAATTTCAGGTCCTTCAGGATTTTAAAATTACGTTCCGGCGTTGTGATTGGATGCGTCGCAGTCACATGGGCGACGCAACCAATCACAGCAAGCCGTGACGTAATTTCAGGTCCTTAAGGATTTTAAAATTACGTCCCGGCTTTGTGATTGGTTGCGTCGCAGTCACATGGGAGACGCAACCAATCACAAGCCGTGACGTCACGGGAGGCTGGACACGCGCGCATTTTAAAATGGGCGCGTGTCCAGCCTCCCGTGACGTCCCGGCTTGTGATTGGTTGCGCCGCGATCAACCAATCACAAGCCGGGAGGCTGGACACGCGCGCATTTTAAAATTTTAAAATGCGCGCGTGTCCAGCCTCCCAGCTTGTGATTGGTTGACCGCGGCGCAACCAATCACAAGCCGTGACGTCACGGGAGGCTGGACACGCGCCCATTTTAAAATGCGCGCGTATCCAGCCTCCCGTGACGTCACGGCTTGTGATTGGTTGCGTCTCCCATGTGACTGCGACGCAACCAATCACAAAGCCGGGACGTAATTTTAAAATCCTTAAGGACCTGAAATTACGTCACGGCTTGCTGTGATTGGTTGCGTCGCCCATGTGACTGCGACGCATCCAATCACAACGCCGGAACGTAATTTTAAAATCCTGAAGGACCTGAAATTACGTCACGGCTTGCTGTGATTGGTTGCGTCCCGGCCACATGGGCGGCACGCAACCAATCACAAGCCTGGACTTCTTGTAAAGGAAAGAAAAGCGCGAATTTTAAATAAACAACGCTGCCGGTTCCCTCGGTGAGGTCCAGGCTGCGTCGGAGGGTGAGTATAGCAATATTTTTTATTTTAATTCTTTCTTTTACACATTAATATGGTTCCCAGGGCCTGAAGGAGAGTTTCCTCTCCTTCAGACCCTGGGAACCATCAGGAATACCGTCCGATACATGAGTCCCATTGACTTGTATTGGTATCGGGTATCGGTATCGGATTGGATCCGATACTTTGCCGGTATCGGCCGATACTTTCCGATACCGATACTTTCAAGTATCGGACGGTATCGCTCAACACTAGCCATCAGACGTACCATCACTCCCCTTAGCGGCGGAGCGTCAGTACTGCAACGACCAGGACTCTGGGGCACTGCATACACATATTGAGGCTTTTCGTACAAAAAGAAAACAAAAAGTTTCTCTTTACCTGGCTGCAGTCCTGCGGCGTCCTCTTCTTCATCCATTTGAGGCACGGAAGCGCCAGCGCATTGCTGTGACATCAAACGCCGGCGACGGGAGTGCTGGCGTTAGCTGCTGGCCTCTGATTAGCTGGCGGCTGTTAACTGTTGCCACCGGCTTCCTGTATGGCAACAGATTTGGACTGAATATGCATCTGAGGACACACATTCAGTTACTTAATCTTGCCTGTGGGGGGCCCTGTGTGCAAAAGCAAAAAGATGGGGGGCCAGTTGTTATAGTTGAAGGATTAGCAGGTTGCAAAGTCAGGAATAGCCAGAGGTCAGTACACGGGAGAAGCAGCATAGTGAAAAGATAAGCAGCAGATGAAAGGAAAGCTTGACTAAAGGCTGGGAGCTCAATAATCTCACAAGGAAGGAAGTGCAATGCCAGGTTTAAATAGGGTGTTCAATCAGGCCATTTACAAGATAGAGCAAATCAGGAACTTACACAGTGGAGACAATTGGGAATTACACAGGCACTAGTATCTGGGTTAGCAAGGAACTGTCCAGCAAGCTGAAATATCTCAAAGGGAAGAGCTGCCGCCTGGTACACCAGAGGTGCTGTGTGTGAGTCCCGATAGCAATAATGCCTTGGTTTCGGCCCAGCCTGTGATAGCTAAGGGACCTGTTTCAGATTTTGCTTTGGGGCGACAAGCTTCAAGTTATGACAATGACTACTAGGTAAATCAGTGTTCGTGAAAAATTGTAGAGATGGGCTAATTGAGCACAATTTGTGATCATGTGTCTGCATGCAGCCTGGTCACACACATATCCTAGCTCTTCTATTGCTGGGCTTTGCTGCAATCCTTATAGGGTGCCTTTCGACTAACACTCAGAGTGTGTTATATGCACACTCAGATATACTGTATCAAGGTACATGTCTGTCTGGGCTCTGAAGCTCCAGAGTAATGTTCTCACATTGAACTCTATTTCTTCAAGGTGCCTGCCCACACATTCAGTTCTACTTGAATGACAGTTCTGATGTCCAATCTAGGACAGGGGTGTGCTGAACTGTCAATATAGTGATGGACAGCTCAGACATCCATTCATTTTGTGGGGTGTGCTAAGCTGTCAGTGTTTTGAGTGACAGTTTAGCCATCCAATAAGGTTTACTATGTCGGGGCTTTAGCTACATGTCTCTATTCAAAGTAATTGCCTGGCTATTTAACCAGCTCTCTGACTGCTGCCAATTGTAGCTTTGCTCAAGAGGTGTGCTCTGTGCTTCTAGTCTTGTATTCTGACCTTTGCTGCTTGACCTCGGATTTGCCTTTGCCTAGCCCTTTTGTCGTGATCTGCTACCTTCTTGGAATTCTGACCCCGGCCTGTTTCCTGATTAGGTCTTTGTGTGTATATGTGTTACATATATTTTGCTTTTCTTGTTTGTGAAGGGAGACTGAAATAATAATCTTTGGTTTCTACCTGTTTCCTCCCTAGAAAGCAGATGCTCTTGTTTGCCTGCAACAGACAGAAGCAGCTGTGCTGGAAGCAGAGGCAATATCCCAGGTGACTGCACTCTGGTGTCTGCACAGCAATCAGGAGGGACATGCGATTGTCTTTTCTTCACAAAATTGCTCTTTCCCTATTCTGCACATCCCTTGGTATTACGGAATTCTCAGCAGATTGCTTCTGACATTCTCCAGGATTTAGTAATGAAGGCTCTAACATCAGGGTGAATATTGTGCTCACCTGGAGAAGGGGATATTTACCATCTACTAAATTGGCATAAAATATTCTATTATTCTTATTGTATATAAATTATTTATAAACATAGATTGGCCATATCTTGATGACGTGTCCTTTTGCGACACCTGCTAGCGCCATGGGGTACTGGAAACTAGGTTGGACGATTCATAAAGGGGTGGTCATGGCAGCAGTGACCCGGTCCGTGGCCCTGGGCATGCAGTAAAAGTGGTGCGGGAATGTTTGTAAGGGATCTTACGTGACGCCACCTGTGGTGTTTGGCTATAGATGGTCGACGCTGCTTAAGGGGACCGCTGGGGTCGGTGGTGTTGCAGCCGAGATGGTTTGGCTCCCCACAGTTGGATTGAGGCCCCAGGGCTACTAGAACAGTTTATAAGGGATGGTGGACGATGGGGTGCAGGAATGAGGGTGCAGAAAATGATTGGAGGACACAAGGACTGTAAGTTCTTTACCTTTAATAGCAGGTGCAGTCCGGGGCACTGGTGACAGGTGATCATGGAGGTCCGGGCAGCCTGGAAGCATTTCAGGATCCACCTAGCCAGGTGAATTTGGAGGCCTTCCCTCTGTGCTTCTCCCTAGTTCCTTGATGCCTTAAGCTCTCCACAAGTCCCTATTGCTGTCTGTCCATGAAATAGAACATTTCCCACATGGCACGCATCTTGAGCCTGTTCCAGGTGTCACTACCTCGTGGTGCCTCCGGGCTCTAGCATGCTGCTATGCCTCAGGGTGTTAGCTGGGGCCAGGAGACCTACAGTCTCCTGCCCTCTGGTTTTAGTTGCTGGGCCTGCAGTTCCCACACAACCACGGACTCCGGTGTCCGGTCTTTGGCGCTAAGTCCTGGGGTGAGCTCAGTCGCAGCTCCAATCCCTCAGGTTCTCCTTACTTGCCTCTTCTTCCTTCACTGTCTGCTCCCAGACAAACTCTAACTCCACCCCAGGCCAGAACTTTCAGGGCAGCTCCCCTAAAACAGGTGTTAGAGCTCCCCCTTCTGGTCTGGAGTAGGAAAGGTGTTGGATGCTGTGTTACCTGCTAAGGGGATCCCTCCTTGCTTCCAGGCATGACATTACCCCCTGTGAGGGAAATAATGCCACTGTGGCAACCGGACTCCTGGGGTGCCACACTTTTCTTTTATCAAAGATCAAAGTCACAGATCAAAATGGCCATATATTGTAAGTCTGTGAGCCCATTAATATCGGTGACAGCGCACATTGCCATCCATGTGCTAGCTGTGAGTAACATTGTACTGAGCTAGAAAAGTTATGCAATTCTTTTTTATTTTTTCATACAAATGAAAATCAGATCCAAAACACTGATGAAATTTGGTGCCTACCAGAAAATTCGCTGACATTGGAATGAGGTCCAAAAGTAGACATTTTTAATGTGGTCCTGCCAGCAGGTCAAAATTTAGTACCAAAATGTTATGGTCTATACCAAGGGGGCATGACTCACAAGGTAATAATGAGGAGCAGCTGAAAGACACCCCCCCCCAGAAAATCCTATGAGTACCACCCCCTTGACCAGAAAAAAAATGTTGAATGTGTTGAATAAAAAGGCCTATATCTGGGCACTAGGGTTGAGCGACTTTCATTTTTTTAAGATCGAGTAGGGTTTTGGGAAACCCGATTTTGTCCAGAGTCGAGTCGAGTGCAGTCGGCGGATTATCGCTAAAAGTCGGGGATCGACCGAAACACGAAACCCAATGCAAGTCAATGGGGAAGCATAGTCGGCAGTGAGTGGAGGCCAGGAAAACACCTACAGTGCCCATTTTAATGCCAAAAACATCCATTCTTGTTTCTGAAGCTTGCCAATCTTAATTAACTGTATAATAATAGTTGGGCATAGGGAATTGGGGGAAAGTTGTGGGGGGAGTAGGGCTGGCTCAAGTTTTTCGTGGGCCCAGGAAATGCGGACTACGTCACGGCGGTGTTGCAGGGAAAGGTAAGTATTTAAAAGTTGCAAGTGCTGTGATCCTGAGCAAGCAGGGGGGGGCCCACTCGTTCGCATTGCCACTGGCACAGGGCCCCTCAAAGTACGGCGGTGTGTTTGCATGGCGGGGGCGCCTCCCACCAGCAGCGACACTTTTGCGTACTCTGAGGGGCCCTGTGCCAGTGACGTCGCCAACGAGTATGCCCCCCCACCTGATGAAGGAACCTGCACTTTCATCTGCACCTTTCTCTTTGTCCCTGTGTAAGGTGGTATAACATGCGGGAAGGGGAACCTTACTTTCAGCAGGGACAGATTCTGGCTGTGTAGAGTACAAGGGGAATGTAGTGGTCTAGGTCAATGTACCAGCAGACTCATTTAGCAGTGGCTGGGCAATGGGCAGGATGAGGAGGAAACAGATATAGGGCCAAAGAATAAAGTAGGCTACATGCAGTTCAAAATTGGTAACAGGACTAAACAGGCGGCATTGCTTTGTTCAGTGGAGTAGCAAACCCAAGAGCAGCAGACACTGTTTCAAGGGCCTAACCACACTAGTAGGCCAAATGCAGTTTAATATCTGATAGTATAGGGCGAAAGCCAGAATGTGGAAGCTCAGCTTTGTTCAGTTGAGGACAACACCAGGGAGGGGCAGACACCTTTAGTAGGCCGGAAAAGCCTATTGCATTTTTTAAAATGGTAATTTGGAGCAGAAGGTTGAAGCTCAGCTTTATTTAGTTGAGGGCAACACCAGGGAGGGGCAGAAGCCGTTAGTAGGCCCTAACCACCATTTTTTTTTTTAAAACCACTTAATGAGAGCCGGAAGGTTGAAGCTCAGCTTTATTTAGTTGAGGACAACACCAGGCAGGGGCACACAGACAGACACCTTTAGTAGGCCGGAAAAGCCTATTGCATTTTTCAAAATGGTAATTTGGAGCAGAAGGTTGAAGCTCAGCTTTATTTAGTTGAGGGCAACACCAGGCAGGGGCACACAGACAGACACCTTTAGTAGGCCGGAAAAGCCTATTGCATTTTTTAAAATGGTAATTTGGAGCAGAAGGTTGAAGCTCAGCTTTATTTAGTTGAGGGCAACACCAGGCAGGGGCACACAGACAGACACCTTTAGTAGGCCGGAAAAGCCTATTGCATTTTTCAAAATGGTAATTTGGAGCAGAAGGTTGAAGCTCAGCTTTATTTAGTTGAGGGCAACACCAGGGAGGGGCAGAAGCCGTTAGTAGGCCCTAACCACCATTTTTTTTTTTTAAAACCACTTAATGAGAGCCGGAAGGTTGAAGCTCAGCTTTATTTAGTTGAGGACAACACCAGGGAGGGGCAGAAGCCGTTAGTAGGCCCTAACCACCATTTTTTTTTTTAAAACCACTTAATGAGAGCCGGAAGGTTGAAGCTCAGCTTTATTTAGTTGAGGACAACACCAGGGAGGGGCAGA
The DNA here is from genome assembly GCF_051348905.1 of Ranitomeya variabilis. Taxonomy (NCBI): domain Eukaryota; kingdom Metazoa; phylum Chordata; class Amphibia; order Anura; family Dendrobatidae; genus Ranitomeya; species Ranitomeya variabilis. Next base: position 637,437,945 of record NC_135232.1, read on the forward strand.
AGCCGTTAATAGGCCCTAACCACCATTTTTTTTTTTAAAACCACTTAATGAGAGCCGGAAGGTTGAAGCTCAGCTTTATTTAGTTGAGGACAACACCAGGGAGGGGCAGAAGCCGTTAGTAGGCCCTAACCACCATTTTTTTTTTAAAACCACTTAATGAGAGCCGGAAGGTTGAAGCTCAGCTTTATTTAGTTGAGGACAACACCAGGGAGGGGCAGAAGCCGTTAGTAGGCCCTAACCACCATTTTTTTTTTTTTAAACCACTTAATGAGAGCCGGAAGGTTGAAGCTCAGCTTTATTTAGTTGAGGACAACACCAGGCAGGGGCACACAGACAGACACCTTTAGTAGGCCGGAAAAGCCTATTGCATTTTTCAAAATGGTAATTTGGAGCAGAAGGTTGAAGCTCAGCTTTATTTAGTTGAGGGCAACACCAGGCAGTGGCACACAGACAGACACCTTTAGTAGGCCGGAAAAGCCTATTGCATTTTTTAAAATGGTAATTTGGAGCAGAAGGTTGAAGCTCAGCTTTATTTAGTTGAGGACAACACCAGGCAGGGGCACACAGACAGACACCTTTAGTAGGCCGGAAAAGCCTATTGCATTTTTTAAAATGGTAATTTGGAGCAGAAGGTTGAAGCTCAGCTTTATTTAGTTGAGGACAACACCAGGCAGGGGCACACAGACAGACACCTTTAGTAGGCCGGAAAAGCCTATTGCATTTTTTAAAATGGTAATTTGGAGCAGAAGGTTGAAGCTCAGCTTTATTTAGTTGAGGACAACACCAGGCAGGGGCACACAGACAGACACCTTTAGTAGGCCGGAAAAGCCTATTGCATTTTTCAAAATGGTAATTTGGAGCAGAAGGTTGAAGCTCAGCTTTATTTAGTTGAGGGCAACACCAGGCAGTGGCACACAGACAGACACCTTTAGTAGGCCGGAAAAGCCTATTGCATTTTTTAAAATGGTAATTTGGAGCAGAAGGTTGAAGCTCAGCTTTATTTAGTTGAGGACAACACCAGGCAGGGGCACACAGACAGACACCTTTAGTAGGCCGGAAAAGCCTATTGCATTTTTCAAAATGGTAATTTGGAGCAGAAGGTTGAAGCTCAGCTTTATTTAGTTGAGGGCAACACCAGGCAGTGGCACACAGACAGACACCTTTAGTAGGCCGGAAAAGCCTATTGCATTTTTCAAAATGGTAATTTGGAGCAGAAGGTTGAAGCTCAGCTTTATTTAGTTGAGGGCAACACCAGGGAGGGGCAGAAGCCGTTAGTAGGCCCTAACCACCATTTTTTTTTTTAAAACCACTTAATGAGAGCCGGAAGGTTGAAGCTCAGCTTTATTTAGTTGAGGACAACACCAGGGAGGGGCAGAAGCCGTTAGTAGGCCCTAACCACCATTTTTTTTTTTAAAACCACTTAATGAGAGCCGGAAGGTTGAAGCTCAGCTTTATTTAGTTGAGGACAACACCAGGGAGGGGCAGAAGCCGTTAGTAGGCCCTAACCACCATTTTTTTTTTTTAAAACCACTTAATGAGAGCCGGAAGGTTGAAGCTCAGCTTTATTTAGTTGAGGACAACACCTGGCAGGGGCACACAGACAGACACCTTTAGTAGGCCGGAAAAGCCTATTGCATTTTTCAAAATGGTAATTTGGAGCAGAAGGTTGAAGCTCAGCTTTATTTAGTTGAGGGCAACACCAGGCAGTGGCACACAGACAGACACCTTTAGTAGGCCGGAAAAGCCTATTGCATTTTTTAAAATGGTAATTTGGAGCAGAAGGTTGAAGCTCAGCTTTATTTAGTTGAGGACAACACCAGGCAGGGGCACACAGACAGACACCTTTAGTAGGCCGGAAAAGCCTATTGCATTTTTTAAAATGGTAATTTGGAGCAGAAGGTTGAAGCTCAGCTTTATTTAGTTGAGGACAACACCAGGCAGGGGCACACAGACAGACACCTTTAGTAGGCCGGAAAAGCCTATTGCATTTTTCAAAATGGTAATTTGGAGCAGAAGGTTGAAGCTCAGCTTTATTTAGTTGAGGGCAACACCAGGGAGGGGCAGAAGCCGTTAGTAGGCCCTAACCACCATTTTTTTTTTTTAAAACCACTTAATGAGAGCCGGAAGGTTGAAGCTCAGCTTTATTTAGTTGAGGACAACACCAGGGAGGGGCAGAAGCCGTTAGTAGGCCCTAACCACCATTTTTTTTTTTAAAACCACTTAATGAGAGCCGGAAGGTTGAAGCTCAGCTTTATTTAGTTGAGGACAACACCAGGGAGGGGCAGAAGCCGTTAGTAGGCCCTAACCACCATTTTTTTTTTAAAAGCCACTTAATGAGAGCCGGAAGGTTGAAGCTCAGCTTTATTTAGTTGAGGACAACACCAGGGAGGGGCAGAAGCCGTTAGTAGGCCCTAACCACCATTTTTTTTTTTTAAAACCACTTAATGAGAGCCGGAAGGTTGAAGCTCAGCTTTATTTAGTTGAGGACAACACCAGGCAGGGGCACACAGACAGACACCTTTAGTAGGCCGGAAAAGCCTATTGCATTTTTCAAAATGGTAATTTGGAGCAGAAGGTTGAAGCTCAGCTTTATTTAGTTGAGGGCAACACCAGGGAGGGGCAGAAGCCGTTAGTAGGCCCTAACCAAAGTTGAAGGCCAAATGCAGTTTAATTTCTGATACTATAGGCCGAAAGCCAGAAGGTGGAAGCTCCGATTTAGACAGTGGAGGACAATTTGAATTAGGGACTGCAGACAGACTTAGTAGGCTGTCCCCTGTGGACCATGCATCCACCACATTAACCCATTGCGCCGTAATGGACACGTAATCTTCCGTGGCCATGCCTACAGGTCCATGCGTCTGTTGTCAGGTGCACCTTTGTACTCACAGATTGCCAGAGTGCATGGACAATGCGGTCTTCTACATGCTGGTGGAGGGTTGGGATGGCTTTTCTCGCAAAAGAAGTGTCGACTGGTTAGCTTGTAGCGTGGTACAGCGTAGTCCATCATGGCCTTATTAATAGTAAATAAAATATATAACTAGGCTCTATGAACTTTTAAATAGGTTCCAGGGGTACACGGGCAGCATTGGTGTGGTCAGTAGAGGAGTATTGCAAGTAGGGGCTGCAGACAGGCTATCAAAGGCCTAAAATAACAAACAGTAGGCAGTCATGGCAGTTTTACATCGGTTACATGGATACACAGGCAGGCACTCCAGGCAGCATTGTGGTCAGTGGAGGAGTATTGCAAGTAGGGGCCGCAGACAGGCTATCAAAGGCCTAAAATAACAAACAATAGGCTCATGGCAGTTTTACAGCGGTTACATGGATACACGGGCAGGCAGCTTGGTGGTCAGTGGAGGAGTATTTAAAGTAGGGACCGCAGACAGGCTATCAAAGGCCTAACATAACAAACAATAGGCTCATGGCAGTTTTACAGCGGTTACATGGATAGACGGGCAGGCAGCTTGGTGGTGAGTGGAGGAGTATTTAAAGTAGGGACCGCAGACAGGCTTCAAAGGCCTAACATAAGAAAATGGGCTGGCTGTAGGCACTTTATAATTGGTTCCAGGGGTACACGGGCAGCAGTGGTCTGGTCAGTGGAGGAGTATTTAAAGTAGGGACCGCAGACAGGCTATCAAAGGCCTAAAATAACAAACAATAGGCTCATGGCAGCTTTACAGCGGTTACATGGATACACAGGCAGCTTGGTGGTGAGTGGAGGAGTATTTAAAGTAGGGACCGCAGACAGGCTATCAAAGGCCTAACATAACAAACAATAGGCTCATGGCAGTTTTACAGCGGTTACATGGATACACGGGCAGGCAGCTTGGTGGTCAGTGGAGGAGTATTTAAAGTAGGGACCGCAGACAGGCTTCAAAGGCCTAACATAAGAAAATGGGCTGGCTGTAGGCACTTTATAATTGGTTCCAGGGGTACACGGGCAGCAGTGGTCTGGTCAGTGGAGGACTAGTGGAAGGAGGGACCGCAGACAGGCTTCAAAGGCCTAAAATAACAAACAATAGGCTCATGGCAGCTTTACAGCGGTTACATGGATACACAGGCAGCTTGGTGGTGAGTGGAGGAGTATTTAAAGTAGGGACCGCAGACAGGCTATCAAAGGCCTAACATAACAAACAATAGGCTCATGGCAGTTTTACAGCGGTTACATGGATACACGGGCAGGCAACTTGGTGGTGGTGAGTGGAGGAGTATTTAAAGTAGGGACCGCAGACAGGCTATCAAAGGCCTAACATAACAAACAATAGGCTCATGGCAGTTTTACAGCGGTTACATGGATACACGGGCAGGCAACTTGGTGGTGGTGAGTGGAGGAGTATTTAAAGTAGGGGCCGCAGACAGGCTATCAAAGGCCTAAAATAACAAACAATAGGCTCATGGCAGTTTTACAGCGGTTACATGGATACACGGGCAGGCAGCTTGGTGGTCAGTGGAGGAGTATTTAAAGTAGGGACCGCAGACAGGCTATCAAAGGCCTAACATAACAAACAATAGGCTCATGGCAGTTTTACAGCGGTTACATGGATAGACGGGCAGGCAGCTTGGTGGTGAGTGGAGGAGTATTTAAAGTAGGGACCGCAGACAGGCTTCAAAGGCCTAACATAAGAAAATGGGCTGGCTGTAGGCACTTTATAATTGGTTCCAGGGGTACACGGGCAGCAGTGGTCTGGTCAGTGGAGGAGTATTTAAAGTAGGGACCGCAGACAGGCTATCAAAGGCCTAAAATAACAAACAATAGGCTCATGGCAGCTTTACAGCGGTTACATGGATACACAGGCAGCTTGGTGGTGAGTGGAGGAGTAGTGCAAGGAGTGTCTGTCCCAGTACTCCCAAAATATAAATAGATGTTAATGTCTCGCAAAACAACCACAACAAAAAAAAAGGTGGCATACTTAGGTACAGGGGTGGGCTCATCTACTGAGTTTCTGACATAGTAATTTGGCAGTAACTATTTAATGGTGCCAATATAGGACACAGACACAGACTACTTTAAGTTGCATCATAGATGTCTACAAATTTGTATTGTCAGTGCCAGACATTGAATGATGTCAGCGAATAGACTAAAGATTGGTGGAGCTGTGCGACATAATTTTGCATGTGGTAGAGCACATTTTGAGCTGGGGTACGGGGGGAACTCTCTAGAGGCCGGCGGGACCGCCCCAGGGCCCCTCATGTTACAACGGTGTGTCTGACGTTGGGTGCGCACCACCACCGCCAGAGACACTACATTGTACTATGAGGGACCCAGTAGCAATGCCGTCAACCAAAAGCGAGCACACCCACCTCTTCAGACAAACAGCAGTCTCACGGGTGCTTGCGCCAAGTCGCGATACCACGGCCCCGTGTGGGGAGTTTTGCCATTTAGGGAGGTGTAAACATGTCGTATGCTGTACAATCAGCTGCAGCAAATTAGACATTAGAAAAGTAATTCACAGGCAAGAGCTTTTCATAGGAAAGCTAGGTGTCGGCCGGGCAAGGTGGGGCAAAAGATTTTGAAATCCAGTTGTGGTTCATTTTAATGAATGTTAGATCGTCAACATTTTGGGTAGCCAGACGAGTCCTTTTTTCGGTTAATATTGAACCTGCAGCACTGAATACTCTTTCTGATAGGACACTTGCTGCCGGGCAAGCAAGCTCCTGCAATGCATATTCTGCCAATTCTGGCCAGGTGTCTAATTTGGAGGCCCAGTAATCAAATGGGAATGACGGTTGAGGGAGAACATCGATAAGGGATGAAAAATAGTTAGTAACCATACTGGACAAATGTTGTCTCCTGTCACTTTCAATTGATGCAGCAGTACCTGTCCTGTCTGCGGTCATAGCAAAATCACTCCACAACCTGGTCAGAAAACCCCTCTGTCCAACGCCACTTCTGATGTGTGCACCCCTAACACTCCTAGTCTGCTGCCCCCTGGAGCTCGTGTGAGAACGATCACGTGCGCTGTGTGCTGGGAATGCCTGAAGCAAACGGTCAACAAGAGTTGATTGTTTGGTTGCTAATATTAGTTCCAAGTTCTCATGTGGCATAATATTTTGCAATTTGCCTTTATAGCGTGGATCAAGGAGGCAGGCCAACCAGTAATCGTCATCATTCATCATTTTCGTAATGCGTGTGTCCCTTTTTAGGATACGTAAGGCATAATCCGCCATGTGGGCCAAAGTTCCAGTTGTCAAATCTCCGGTTGTGATTGGTTGAGGGGCAGTTGCAGGCAAATCTACGTCACTTGTGTCCCTCAAAAAACCAGAACCCGGCCGTGACACGCAACCAATTTCCTGTGCCCCCGGGAAAGGTTCGGCATTAAAAATATACTCATCCCCATCATCCTCCTCGTCCTCCACCTCCTCTTCGCCCGCTACCTCGTCCTGTACACTGCCCTGACCAGACAATGGCTGACTGTCATCAAGGCTTTCCTCTTCCTCTGGTGCAGACGCCTGCTCCTTTATGTGCGTCAAACTTTGCATCAGCAGACGCATTAGGGGGATGCTCATGCTTATTACGGCGTTGTCTGCACTAACCAGCCGTGTGCATTCCTCAAAACACTGAAGGACTTGACACATGTCTTGTATCTTAGACCACTGCACACCTGACAACTCCATGTCTGCCATCCTACTGCCTGCCCGTGTATCCTCCCACAAATAAATAACAGCACGCCTCTGTTCGCACAGTCTCTGAAGCATGTGCAGTGTTGAGTTCCACCTTGTTGCAACGTCTATGATGAGGCGATGCTGGGGAAGGTTCAAAGACCGCTGATAGGTCTGCATACGGCTGGCGTGTACAGGCGAACGTCGGATATGTGAGCAAAGTGCACGCACTTTGAGGAGCAGGTCGGAGAACCCAGGATAAGTTTTCAATAAGCACTGCACCACCAGGTTTAAGGTGTGAGCCAGGCAAGGAATGTGTTTCAGTTGGGAAAGGGAGATGGCAGCCATGAAATTCCTTCCGTTATCACTCACTACCTTGCCTGCCTCAAGATCTACTGTGCCCAGCCACGACTGCGTTTCTTGTTGCAAGAACTCGGACAGAACTTCCGCGGTGTGTCTGTTGTCGCCCAAACACTTCATAGCCAATACAGCCTGCTGACGCTTGGCAGTAGCTGGCCCATAATGGGACAACTGGTGTGCAACAGTGTCATCTGCCGATGGAGTGGTTGGCAGACTGCGTTCTGTGGAAGAGCTGTAGCTTCTGCAGGAGGACGAGGAGGAGGAGGAGGAGGGGGTGCGAACGCCTACAGCCAACTGTTTCCTAGACCGTGGGCTAGGCACAACTGTCCCTAAATTGATGTCGCCTGTGGACCCTGCATCCACCACATTCACCCAGTGTGCCGTGATGGACACATAACGTCCCTGGCCATGCCTACTGGTCCATGCATCTGTAGTCAGGTGCACCTTTGTACTCACAGATTGCCTGAGTGCATGGACGATGCGCTGTTTAACATGCTGGTGCAGGGCTGGGATGGCTTTTCTGGAAAAAAAGTGTCGACTGGGTAGCTCGTATCGTGGTTCAGCGTACTCCATCAGGGCTTTGAAAGCTTCGCTTTCAACTAACCGGTAGGGCATCATCTCTAACGAGATTAGTCTAGCTATGTGGGCGTTAAAACCCTGTGTACGCGGATGCGAGGATAAGTACTTCCTTTTTCTAACCAGAGTCTCATGTAGGGTGAGCTGGACTGGAGAGCTGGAGATCGTGGAACTTTCGGGTGTGCCGGTGTACATGGCAGACTGAGAGACGGTTGGAGACGGTATTGTTTCCGCCGGTGCCCTAGATGCAATATTTCCTCCTACAAAACTGGTGATTCCCTGACCCTGACTGCTTTTGGCTGGCAAAGAAACCTGCACAGATACTGCCGGTGGTGCGGAAAATGGTGGCCTTACAGTGACGGAAGGGATGTTGCGTTGCTGACTAGCTTCATTGGCCGAGGGTGCTACAACCTTGAGGGACGTTTGGTAGTTAGTCCAGGCTTGAAAATGCATGGTGGTTAAGTGTCTATGCATGCAACTAGTATTTAGACTTTTCAGATTCTGACCTCTGCTTAAGCTAGTTGAACATTTTTGACAGATGACTTTGCGCTGATCAGTTGGATGTTGTTTAAAAAAATGCCAGACTGCACTCTTCCTAGACTCGGATCCCTTTTCAGGGATTGCAGACTGAGCTTTAACCGGATGGCAACGCTGTGCTCCAACAGGTTTTGGCTTTGACACGCGTTTTGGGCCAGATACGGGCCCGGCAGATGGAACCTGTTGCGATGTTGATGCCTGCTGCGGCCCCTCCTCCACCTCCGCTTCTGAACTACTGCCGCCTGCACCCTGTTCCCCCAATGGCTGCCAATCGGGGTCAATAACTGGGTCATCTATTACCTCCTCTTCGAGCTCGTGTGCAACTTCGTCTGTGTCACTGTGTCGGTCGGTGGTATAGCGTTCGTGGCGGGGCAACATAGTCTCATCAGGGTCTGATTGTGGATCTGTACCCTGAGAGGGCAATGTGGTGGTCTGAGTCAAAGGAGCAGCATAGTACTCTGGCTGTGGCTGTGCATCAGTGCACTCCATGTCAGAATATACTTGTAATGGGCATGGCCTGTTAAATGTTTCACTTTCTAAGCCAGGGACGGTATGTGTAAAGAGCTCCATGGAGTGACCCGTTGTGTCGCCTGCTGCATCCTTCTCTCTTGTTGTAGTTTTTGCTGAGGAGGACAAGGAAGCGACTTGTCCCTGACCGTGAACATCCACAAGCGACGCGCTGCTTTTACATTTACCAGTTTCGGAAGAGGAGGCAAAAGAGCTAGAGGCTGAGTCTGCAATGTAAGCCAAAACTTGCTGTTGCTGCTCCGCCTTTAAAAGCGGTTTTCCTACTCCCAGAAAAGAGAGCGTTCGAGGCCTTGTGTAGCCTGACGACGAAACTGGCTCCACAGCTCCAGACTTAGGTGGAATATTTTTATCCCCACGACCACCTGATGCTCCACTACCACTACCATCATTACCAGCTGACAATGAACGCCCACGACGACCTCTTGCACCAGACTTCCTCATTGTTTTAAAATCTTAACCAAAGTAACTTTATTTGTTGCTGTCAAACAACTTACACGGTGAGCTATAACTTCAGTATGATTTCAATATCCCTTAACAGGTTGGTGAGACCACAAGGAAAATCAGGCACAATGTTACACACTCTGTTTTCTGTGGCACAAAATCACAGAGATGACACACACGCAGGACTGTCACTCAAGCACTAATGTCAATATTAATCTCCCACCTAATTTATGTTTTTTTTTTTTTCAGGGAGACTTTAGAAACCAAATAATATTAAAAAAAAAAAAAAAAAAAAAAAAGGCTTTCTATGGCCCACAATTAGAGAGAGAGAGGTGGCACACCCAGGAGTCAAGACTGGCACACAAGCTGAAAGGGCAATATTACTCTCCCACTGTTTTTTTATGTTTTTTTTTTTTCAGGGAGACTTTAGAAACCAAATAATATTTAAAAAAAAAAATAAATAGGCTTTCTATGGCCCACTGAATGAAAGGGAGAGAGGTGGCACACCCAGGAGTCAAGACTGGCACACAAGCTGAAAGGGCAATATTACTCTCCCACTGTTTTTTGTATGTTTTTTTTTTTTTTTTCAGGGAGACTTTAGAAACCCAATAATATTTTAAAAAAAAAATAAATAGCCTTTCTATGGCCCACTGAATGAAAGGGAGAGAGGTGGCACACCCAGGAGTCAAGACTGGCACACAAGCTGAAAGGGCAATATTACTCTCCCACTGTTTTTTGTATGTTTTTTTTTTTTTTTTCAGGGAGACTTTAGAAACCAAATAATATTAAAAAAACCAAAAAAAAAATAGCCTTTCTATGGCCCACTGAATGAGAGAGAGAGGTGGCACACCCAGGAGTCAAGACTGGCACACAAGCTGAAAGGGCAATATTACTCTCCCACTGTTTTTTGTATGTTTTGTTTTTTTTTTTCAGGGAGACTTTAGAAACCAAATAATATTAAAAAAACCAAAAAAAAAATAGCCTTTCTATGGCCCACTGAATGAGAGAGAGAGGTGGCACACCCAGGAGTCAAGACTGGCACACAAGCTGAAAGGGCAATATTACTCTCCCACTGTTTTTTTATGTATTTTTTGTTTTTTAAGGGAGACTTTAGAAACCCAATAATATTTAAAAAAAAAAATAAATAGGCTTTCTATGGCCCACTGAATGAGAGGGAGAGAGGTGGCACACCCAGGAGTCAAGACTGGCACACAAGCTGAAAGGGCAATATTACTCTCCCACTGTTTTTTTAGGTTTTGTTTTTTTTTTCAGGGAGACTTTAGAAACCAAATAATATAAAAAAAAAAAAAAAAATAGGCTTGCTATAGCCCACTGAATGAGAGATAGCACACATAGCAGTGGCACACAAGCCCTGACTGAGGCCAATATTTTTCTCCCACTGATTGATGTCGTGTTTTTGTGTTGAGGTAGAATTTAGAACACAAATCACGGAAAAAATAAATAGGCTTTCTATGGCCCACTGAATGAAAGGGAGAGAGGTGGCACACCCAGGAGTCAAGACTGGCACACAAGCTGAAAGGGCAATATTACTCTCCCACTGTTTTTTTAGGTTTTTTTTTTTTTTTCAGGGAGACTTTAGAAACCCAATAATATTTAAAAAAAAAAAAAAATAGGCTTTCTATGGCCCACTGAATGAGAGGGAGAGAGGTGGCACACCCAGGAGTCAAGACTGGCACACAAGCTGAAAGGGCAATATTACTCTCCCACTGTTTTTTTAGGTTTTTTTTTTTTTTTCAGGGAGACTTTAGAAACCAAATAATATTAAAAAAAAAAAAAAAAAATAGGCTTGCTATAGCCCACTGAATGAGAGATAGCACACACAGCAGTGGCACACAAGCCCTGACTGAGGCCAATATTTTTCTCCCACTGATTGATGTAGTGTTTTTGTGTTGAGGTAGATTTTAGAACACAAATCACGGAAAAAATAAATAGGCTTTCTATGGCCCACTCAGTGAGAGATGGCACACACAGGGATGGCACTGTAGCAGAGATGCCAATCTTAATCTCCCACAAAAAAAAACAAAACAAAAAAAAAAACTGTCCTACAATTACTATCTCCCTGCAGTAATGTAAGCCAGGTATGGCAGGCAGCAATAGGAGTGGACTGATGCACAAATTAAATAAAAAGTGTGGACAAACAAAAAAGATAGCTGTGCAGAAAGGAAGGAACAAGAGGATATGTGCTTTGAAAAAAGCAGTTGGTTTCCACAGTGGCGTACACACAGCAATACAGCTATCACGGAGCCTTCTAGGGCAGCCCAATGAGCTACAGCGCTGAGGGGAAAAAAAAAAAAAAATAGCTTCCACAGTCCCTGCACACCGAAGGTGGTGTTGGACAGTGGAAATCGCTGCAGCACAAGCGGTTTGGTGGTTAGTGGACCCTGCCTAACGCTCTCCCTGCTTCTGACGAAGCGGCAGCAACCTGTCCCTAAGCTCAGATCAGCAGCAGTAAGATGGCGGTCGGCGGGAACGCCCCTTTATAGCCCCTGTGACGCCGCAGACAGCAAGCCAATCACTGCAATGCCCTTCTCTAAGATGGTGGGGACCAGGATCTATGTCATCACGCTGCCCACACTCTGCGTTCACCTTCATTGGCTGAGAAATGGCGCTTTTCGCGTCATTGAAACGCGACTTTGGCGCGAAAGTCGCGTACCGCATGGCCGACAAGCACAGGGGTCGGATCGGGTTTCATGAGACGCCGACTTAGCCAAAAGTCGGCGACTTTTGAAAATGATCGACCCGTTTCGCTCAACCCTACTGGGCACTATAAGGCAGAATTATATTGGCTATAATAATATTATATGGGCATTGCAGAACAGTATTATATGGACTTCATGGATGGCTAACAAGGAAAACTACAACATTTATAAATTATGCTGGTATTTGGACCACAGTTTAGCTGAATTATACGAGCATCCTATAGCAGTATTAAAGGGAACCTCTCACCTGAATTTGGCGGGACCAGTTTTGGGTCATATGGGCGGGGTTTTCGGGTGTTTGATTCACCCTTTCCTTACCCGCTGGCTGCATGCTGGCCGCAATATTGGATTGAAGTTCATTCTCTGTTCTCCGGAGTACACGCCTGAATTTGGAGGGAACAATTTTCAGTCATATGGGCGGGGTTTTCGGGTGTTTGATTCACCCTTTCCTTACCCGCTGGCTGCAATATTGGATTGAAGTTCATTCTCTGTCCTCCGTAGTACATGCCTGCACAAGGCAATCTTGCCTTACGCAGGCGTGTACTATGGAGGACAGAGAATGAACTTCAATCCAATATTGCGACCAGCATGCAGCCAGCGGGTAAGGAAAGGGTGAATCAAACACCCGAAAACCCCGCCAATATGACACAAAACTGGTCCCGCCAAATTCAGGTGACAGGTTTCCTTTAAAGGGAGTCTGTCACAAGGTTATTGCTATGTAATCTGAGAGCACCATAATGTAGTGGAAGAGATCCTGATTCCAGTGATGTGTCGCTTACTAGGCTGAGTTTTGCTGTTCTCATACAATCAGTGTTTTATCAGCTGGAGATTATCACTACAGGACAAGGTGCCTTGTTCATATTAGTCTAACCATGCCCTAAGCACTAATTAGCAGTTTTCTGTCACTATACAATGTACACAGAAAGCTGCCAGTGGTGTGGGCGGGGTTATATAGAGCTCAACATTCAGAGAACTGCTAGATCTGCAGCAAATAAAACAGTGATTTTATCAAAACTACAGCAAACAGCCCATTAAGTGTCACATCGCTGGAATCAGGGTCTCAGTGCCAATATTATGCTGCTCTGAGATGGGGTACCAAAACCTAGTGACAGATTCCCTTTAAGAATGGGTTGATATTTTTCAGCATCAAGCAGGCAGATTGCTTGTTTTGGATAATGCCACCTAAATGAAATAAGATGACTTTATTTTCTTAATATCAGGTATGTGAGATCTGGTTGTTAAAGAAAAGCTTAATTTTTGGACAACATATACACTGTATGGTTAAATCTATGCAAGATATAAATACAGCCATATAAATAAACCATATACAGCTCTGGCAAAAATTAAGAGACACATCAAAACCCTGTCATGGGCAGCCCAATCTCCAGATCTGAACCCCATTGAAAACCTCTGGAATGTAATCAAGAGGATGATGGATAGTCACAAGCCATCAAACAAAGAACAACTGCTTAATTTTTGTGCCAGAAGCAGTGTGAAAGACTGGTGGAAAGCATGCCAAGACGCATGAAAGCTGTGATTAAAAATCCTGTTATTCCACAAAATATTGATTTCTGAACTCTTCCTGAGTTAAAATATTAGTATTGTTGTTTCTAAATGATTATGAACTTGTTTTCTTTGCATTATTTGAAGCCTGAAAGCATGGTTTTTTTTAAATTTTGACTATTTCTCCTTTTCAGAAAAAAAATGCAAAATTTATTGCTTGAAACTTCGGAGACATGTTGTCAGAAGTTTATAGAATAAATGAACAATTTACATTTTACTCAAAAATATACCTATAAAGAGAAAATCAGACAAACTGAATATGTATGTGTTAATGTTCTACTCCTAAAAATAAGAGCCACAAAAAGTGGACTAAAAATCCTCCAAAAATTCAAGAATTAAGGCAGCAGAAAAGGGGCAGCAGTGCTTACCTGCCCAGATCTCCGAACAAATGCACTACCAGGATGCAGCTGAGTCACCCCACGGGCCAGGGGTCACTCGGTATCGGGTCCTGCGGTTCACAGGGGGATGTCACGGTGGCTGCGACCCGGTCCGTGGCCCAGGGCACCCATGTAAAAATGAGGGAAGGTCTTTAAAGGGATAAAATTTATGTTCGTGACACCACCTGTGGTATTCGGTCAGGGTGACCGATGCTGCTTTAAGGGGTCCGCTGGGGTGATGTTATGGCAGCTAGATGGTATACCTTCCCACAGGTGAAGTATGTCCCCAGGCCTTCCCAGTGTGTAGATGGTGGTATGGTGAGAGGCGCAGAGAAGAACGAGGACACAAGGTTGCAGTCTCTTTACCTTTACTGAAGACTTCAGCATCCACAGTCCAGGGCACCAGATCACAGGGCAGGCAGAGAATTCCGGGCAGTCCAGAGACAAGCAAGTTCCCTTGGGTAAGTCAGGTCGGAGCCTAACACTCTGTTCTTTCTGTCTCTAAATCCTTACTGCCACTAAGTGTCTCAACAAGGCCTTTAATCGTTCTGTTGTCCTAGGACAGGTACCTGTATGGCAGGCAGCTTGGGCCGTGGGAACTGGGGTCTGTTCTTGGTGACTCCAGGCTCCTAGGTGCTGCTGTGCCACAGGTAATTATGGGCAAAGTCCTTGTAGAACAATACCCTCCAGTTCTGCTCTGTGTTTTATAATCCACAAAAGCCTCGGGCTCCCGGTACCTGGATTCTTGCGCTGATACTCTTCAGAGGCCTGCTCATGACCTCTTGGAGCTTTCACTTTCCTCTGAGCTCCACTCCTGTCTGTCCTCGCACACAGACTCCTACTACAAACTGAACTCTCTCCACCTCCAAACCAAGATCTTTATTCAGGGAAGCTGCCCTAAAACAGGGCTTGGAGCTCCCCCTCCTGGTCTGGAAGTGGAAGATGTTGTGTGTGTGTAAACCTACCAAAGGAAATCTCACTTGTCTCCAGACATAGCACTATCCTCCCCGTGAGGAAGACAGCACTACTGTGGTACCCAAACTCCTGGAGTTCCACACAGCAAACCCATGTAGTAAAGATGGCGGCAACACATGTGCAAAATACTCATAAGACAACCACTCACAGCCTACCAATTCATGAAGAGGATGACTGCTCAGTATATGATTGCACAAAAGAGGATTGTATATGGCACTGTTCACATGCAGGTTAGGCCGGGGTCACACTTGCGAGTGCAATGCGAGAAACCCCGCGAGTCTTTTGCATCAATACCCGGCACTGCCGCCGGCACTCGGGACCGGAGTGTTAAGCTGCATGTAGTTCTATGCAGCCACACACTCCGGTCCCAAATGCCGGCGGCAGTGTCAGGTATTGAAGTGGGAGACTCGCGGGGTTTCTCGCATTGCACTCGCAAGTGTGACCCCGGCCTAACGCACAGTGTCTTATTTACAGCTTATTAGTCACGCCCATACTATTTGATCATGCCTCCCATGTGGACACCCCAGTATACAAGACGTGCTGGGCCTGGCTGCACCCTGAAAAATAAAGAGCAAAAAATATATATAAATATGTGAGGTATTGGTCAATATTTTGGCCAAGATATGCAAGCTCACAACCTGCACCAAGGGTTCTCACGCTTGCGAGTCCTAACAATAAACTTAACAGCAAAGCCACAAAAAGAGGACTGAAAATCCTCCAAATATTCAAGAATTAATTCAGCAGATGCAGGTAATGCACAGTGTCTGGTTTACAGCCTATACTTTGGCCAAGATATGCAAGCACACATCTTTACTACATGGGTTTGCTGCATCCTGATAGTGTAGCGCCCCCACTGCCGCAGGGCCGAGGGGTACCCGGTACCGGGCCTCTGAGTCTCTGCTCTGGGGTTGTCACGGTGGCTAGACCCGGTCCGTGACCCTGCTGAGGGGCGTACAGTAATAGATGTGGATGGTGGTAGTGGTGCGGTGTAGTGCCGGTCGCAGTTAATAACGAGGACACAAGGTTGCAGTCTCTTTACCTCTTTACTGAAGGCTTCTGGGTCCTCAGTCCGGAATACGGTTAACCGGGCTGCGCAAGTCCGGCCGGTCCGATGGCACCTCCAGAGTTCCCGTTGCAGGTGGAAATCTGTGCCTTCCTTCTAGCGCTTGTGTGTTGTGGTCCTCCCCTGCTGTGCTTACGGGATAGTCCCCACAACTGTTGTGTCTGTTCCTCGTGTTCCCTCACAACAACTCAATTCTGATATTCTTCTTATTCTCGTCCCCCAGATCTTATGGTAGGACGCACCCGTATGACGGGAAGGCTCGGAGCTCTTCCGGGACCCTAGAGTCGCCCCTCTCCAAAGGTTGCCCCCTATGTCTGCGTAGGTGATGTAGGTGAGACAGCCAGCCTATAGCTCTCTGTCCTGCCGTTGGTTTGAAGTAATGCCTAGAGCTCTGTACTTCCTCGGTGTTCCGGCCACCGGTTATTTACGCCTCAGTAGGATGTTGCCTCGGTCTAACAGCACGACTCCTACTGGTATTTCTCCCTGTTGTGTTGATCTCGTTTCTCACTCAGCACAATAAATCTCGCTTCTTGTCCTTTCTTAGGGCACCACCGCTATGAAGTGCAGGCGCGGTCCCGTAGCTTTCTCTCTGATTGCCAGGCCTCTGTCAGGATCCCACCCCTGACAGGGACCCTACCGAATCTTCCCCTACAACACCCTCTGCCACAAGGTGTTGCCTGGTTCCAACCCAGTGAGCATTCTCCCTAACTTCCTGCCTAACCCCCAGTTTTACCAGACTGTGAGGAGTGGCCTAATGAATAGTACCCTTAGCTCCCCCTGGAGGCCAGACTGTGAAATGTATTCGTGTATGTGATACCTGGTCAGATGAACTCCTTCAGTGCCATCAGACGTACCATAGCCCCCCTTAGCGGCGGAGCCACAGTACTGCAACGACCAGGACTCTGGGGCGCTGCACTCCCCCCCGGTTAAATCCAGTACTCCTGGACTGGGAAGAAAACAACAATACATGTCAGCAAAAAGACATACAATTTTGAAAATGCAAGTACAAGTCAACTTTTTTAACAGAGCTTCCCTTTATGGGAGGTGAGGATACTTGAATGTTACAAACATGGTTAAATACTTTTAAATAATTTTACTATAAATAACTTTTCTTACCCAACCGGGTATTCTACTAAGTGCAAAATTTTGAACACTAATCCAACTTTGCCTTTAAGGACGTACCTGCTGAATCCACTAAAGACCTTCTTATAATCACATATAAGGTTACTGAACATTTTTACATTCTTCTACTTTAAGTCTGCAGGACCGCCTGTCCTAACCGCTCCAGGCCTACTGCCTCTCCTTTCTGTTACAGGACCGCCCCTTTCCGCCCGGGCCTACTGTCCTTCCACTACTATACACAGTATAGAACATATCATTTTTCTTTCAGTTTAAGATCACTGAGCCATCTCTGTATGGCTCCTAGGAGGACTCACTAACTAACCCCGTACGGGTTCACTTTCTGTCCTCATTCTCTAACACATTATCAAACATTTCTTACAATCAACTAGTTGGCTACATATAACTTCTTCATACATATAACTTCTTCATATTAGCATCATTACTTTTTCTTTCAAGACATTATTGCCATCTAACCTTCTTAAGGCAACACTGTATATAAGTGCAAGATGTGAACATCCCCTTTAAGAGGGGACCAAGTCTCTATGAGGTAGTGCAACTTCTCAAGCTGCAAGTCCGTATGCAGCAAGGACTCCAGTGCAAGTTCCAAGAACCGTATCTTCGCAAAGAGTCCGTCTTTTATATAAAACCAGTAGAGAGCACCTTTAAGAAGGTGCAAACTATATACAAGGAGTTTGTATCATGCATTGTTCATGATTCAGCAGTTCTTGATAACTGGTGCAAAAAGTAGAAAATAGACAAAAACAATAGGGATCCCGGGTCAACAAAGGGATCCCTTTAAGAGTAACCCTAAACGGGTTTTAGCAGCAAAATAGCAGAGAAACAGTTAACTATTTACAATCATTAAAGCATTTTTGCTTACTCTGATGGTGGTTGTGCAGGGGGTGGTCTTCTTCCAGGCCTCACCCGGCCAACGGGTCACCTTGGTGTAGCAAGGGCCGGTCCTGGTTCCAGCAGCGACAGGACCCCTCTACGGGATGCCCTCCTTGCTTGTGGGCGAGCGCGACCCAGAGGCACGCCGTGGACCCGGACCTCCTGAGGTTCCGCGGGGACGGGCTCCGGCACCTTCCCTGCAGAAGGCTCGTCCTCCGGCGTTCTGGCAGCAGCCTGGAGGGCGACGCACCGCTGGACGCCTCGAGCAATCCAGCCAGCTTCGCCAGCTTCCCTCCTCCACCGGGTGTAGGTCACTGCATCGCCAGGCTCCAGATCGGAATCGTACCTTCCCCCGCAGGGCTCCACTTCTTCCCGATCCACACGGACCTGCAGTGGCTCCCCGATCTCCTGGATAACTCCCCTTCCTTTCCGGGAGTTAAAGGATATTACTACACCCCAGTGTGACGGTGGAACCTCCTCAACGCTCCTCAGATCGACCTGGGCTGCCGGTTGGGGCCTGTTCCACCACGCTGTCATCAGGCGCTGCAGGTGCTCCGCCTCCGGCAGGATCCTCAGGCCCTGTGCCTGCAGCTCACACTCCGCCGCGGCCGGGATAAAAGAAGCGGGGGACACCGGAGACAGGCGGACCTCCGTAGGTTGGCCCAGCCGAGCGATCACACGGGCATCGGCTTCCAGGCGGTAGGCTACCTGCCGGGCCTCAGCTGCAGCCACACACTCCTCGGACATCGGCCATGGGGGTCGGCCTATCGGTAGCTCCGCAAGGGTCAGTTCCCGCAACGATGGCGTGTCCGGGGCTATGTCGGGTTGTGCAACCTCGTGCTGAGTTGGGTCATTCGAACGCGGTGCTTCCGGCGTCGCCATTTTTGCTTCCTCTCTGGTGTCCTCTTCCTGCGGTCTCTTTCGTGGGCGGCCCCGTCTCCATGGTCTCCATCCTCCAAAGAGAATGAGGAGGCGGACCTCGGCTGTTGACGGACACGTCCTCAGGACACAGAAATATTTAGACTGGGCGGCCATTGTCCTTCGCGCTCTCCAGCTTGTCTACGCCCGCTCCACGCCCTTCTCCTTCTCCTGCGCTCTCCTCAGCGCTATAATGGCGGCAGATTTTGGCGGCAAGTGGCACAGCACAGTCTTTGCAATAAGTCACAGTCCAAGTATAATAAATCACAGTTCCAAGGCACACATGACCTGATTCTTCAGGCTTAAGTAGATCCTGTTCGTGACGCCAAGTTGTAGCGCCCCCACTGCCGCAGGGCCGAGGGGTACCCGGTACCGGGCCTCTGAGTCTCTGCTCTGGGGTTGTCACGGTGGCTAGACCCGGTCCGTGACCCTGCTGAGGGGCGCACAGTGGTGGTAGTGGTGCGGTGTAGTGCCGGTCACAGTTAATAATGAGGACACAAGGTTGCAGTCTCCTTACCTCTTTACTGAAGGCTTCTGGGTCCTCAGTCCGGAATACGGTTAACCGGGCTGCGCAAGTCCGGCCGGTCCGATGGCACCTCCAGAGTTCCCGTTGCAGGTGGAAATCTGTGCCTTCCTTCTAGCGCTTGTGTGTTGTGGTCCTCCCCTGCTGTGCTTACAGGATAGTCCCCACAACTGTTGTGTCTGTTCCTCGTGTTCCCTCACAACAACTCAATTCTGATGTTCTTCTTATTCTCGTCCCCCAGATCTTATGGTAGGACGCACCCGTATGACGGGAAGGCTCGGAGCTCTTCCGGGACCCTAGAGTTGCCCCTCTCCAAAGGTTGCCCCCTATGTCTGCGTAGGTGATGTAGGTGAGACAGCCAGCCTATAGCTCTCTGTCCTGCCGTTGGTTTGAAGTAATGCCTAGAGCTCTGTACTTCCTCGGCGTTCCGGCCACCGGTTATTTACGCCTCAGTAGGATGTTGCCTCGGTCTAACAGCATGACTCCTACTGGTATTTCTCCCTGTTGCGTTGATCTCGTTTCTCACTCAGCACAATAAATCTCGCTTCTTGTCCTTTCTTAGGGCACCGCCGCTATGAAGTGCAGGTGCGGTTCCGTAGCTTTCTCTCTGATTGCCAGGCCTCTGTCAGGATCCCACCCCTGACAGGGACCCTACCGAATCTTCCCCTACAACACCCTCTGCCACAAGGTGTTGCCTGGTTCCAACCCAGTCAGCGTTCTCCCTAACTTCCTGCCTAACCCCCAGTTTTACCAGACTGTGAGGAGTGGCCTAATGAATAGTACCCTTAGCTCCCCCTGGAGGCCAGACTGTGAAATGTATTGGTGTATGTGATACCTGGTCAGATGAACTCCTTCAGTGCCATCAGACGTGCCATAGCCCCCCCTTAGTGGCGGAGCCACAGTACTGCAACGACCAGGACTCTGGGGCGCTGCAATAGCACGTTAGGTCTTGTATACTGGGGTGTCCACATGGGATGCATTTAGAGAGTGCTGGGCAGCCCGCCTGATGAAATAGTATGGGTGTCACTAATAGGCTGTAAACCAGGCACTGTGCATTACCTGCATGTGAACAGCGCCCAATATAAGTCTCTTTGGTGCAATCATATACTGAGCAATCCCCCCTCCATGAATTGGTAGGGTGTGAGTGGTTGTCTTATCAAAATTTTGCACCTGTGTTGTCATCTTTACTACATGGGTTTGCTGCATCCTGGTAGCGCATTTGTTCGGAGACCTGGGCAGGTAAGCAATGCTGCCCTTTTCCTAAAAATAAGAGGAGTCAGTCGCAGTGCTCCCCTGTAATACAGTATAAGAAAATATTGAAAGTGGTGATGTCATAAAAGACAATGATTGAAAATGACCAGGATATGCCAGTAATGTCTAATCAATTTTGATTTCTCCTGCTCAACTTTTTTCTCCTGGTGGCAAACTATACATTTCTGCCAATTTTATCAGGGAGCAGAGAGTATGCAGCAACTTCAGCATTTTTTCTACTGTAGACATGCTTCATTTTATATCGCATGCCCTTTGTTTATTCCATCCCATTACTACGTCTTCTTTATGTTTCTTACATGGTTTTCCTATGAAACATGCCTTCAGTGTGCGCTTGGGAGATTTGCCAGTTCTTCCAGAAGTCTTGGAAGTCTCCCCTTATTCCCAGATAGGCCATTGATTTTGAAGAGCACTGTGTACTTCTGACCCCCACAGAATATATTTGACAAATTTGTGTCCCCCTTTAAAGGGAACCTGCCACCAGGCTTGGCCAATACGAGTGTAATAGAGTGCAGGGTGGAGTATGTCACCACGGTACAGACAGACCAACTGTTGAGTGGAATTTATTAACAGGAGTAAGATTCTCCTCGCAGGGAGTAAACAGGGGGTTAATAAAGGTAAATCAAACAGTAAACAGTTAAGTGAAAACAAAAGGGTTAAGTGTTCTTGTAACTTATCAGTCTAGGGAGGTCCTCACTGGAGGGTCCTAATTCCAGCATGGGTACAGTCACCAGCAGAGTCCGCATTCATGTACTCACAAGATGAAGTCTTTAGCTTTTACAGCACAGCCAGGAATCAGGGGCTCCGCACTGATAAGTCTCTCACCAAGAATCACAGTCTCTGTACTGATACTGCGGGGACCAGGGGATCAGTCTCTTCTCTGTTTCCTGGAAACTGGAAACTCCGGGGTTAAGACTTTTCTCCCAGTGAAGCTGCAAGCAGGAAATCACACAGCCACTTTGCTGCCAGTCTCTGTGCACCAGGCTGACAGTCTCTCTCTTTCTGCAGCAAGAATACACACACACTGAGCAGTTTCCTTAGTCACACTCAGGGGTCCTGGCTTGCCAGTGCGGTCACCGGGGCTGCGCGCTCAGGTCACTGTAAGGGGATACGTCGTCTCTGATTATGGAGCCTTCCAAGTCCCCACTCTCACTCCAGCCTTAGTGCCCTCACGGGGAGCACTCTATCATGGGGAGTGCGGCGCTGCAGCCTGCTTTCTCCCTATCTCGCTGTCCCCTCTGTATCGAGCGCTCTGCTCTCCCGCACTTTTCTTACCGTGCCCCCCTCTCTTCCTCTCTCCCCCAGCAGTCACATGGTCCCTTCTGTCCAGGGCAGAAAGTCTTCCCCCCGACAACCCAGCTGTCTGACTAAGTGGTTCCAGGTAAGGAGCAGGGAAAGCAACCTCCTTACACGAGTTACGGCCACTGCCTTTCAGGGCTTACAGTATATACAACATTCTATAATGCTGTATATAAGCCCCTGATCCGATCTGTAAGAGTAGAAAAGTGACTTTTATTATACTCACACTGGGGCGGTCCGGTCCCATGGGTGTCCCAAGAATACTTTCCAATGAACCAGGGAGAGCAGAGTACACCTTGGCGTTGTCTATTGGTCATGAGTGGCGTGACACAAGGAATGTAACACTTGTAGCCCATGTCCTGGATATGTCTGTGTGTGGTGGCTCTTGAAGCAAAGGCTCCAGCAGCAGTTCTCTCCTTGGGAATCTCCCCAAAATTTTTGAATAGCCTTTTCTTAACAATTCTTTCAATGCTGCAGTTATCCTTGTGCACCTTTTTCTACAATTTTTCCTTCCACTCAACTTTCCATTAACCCCTTCACGACATGCCCCGTACTAGTACTGCACATGTCGTGTCTCCCCCTTTGATGTGGGCTCCGGCGCTGAGGGTGCTGCCTTGTGCTATAGAGTCTGTCTATGGGGAGTGCAGTATACTATATTTAGGATGATCTGGTGCATTATGCTATATGGAGGCTATCTAGGGAGCCATCATAGTGTGGGGATTACAGTGAGGGGGCCATCGTACAGTGTGGGGATTACAGTGAAGGGGCCATCAAACAGTGCTGGAGCCATCAAACAGTTTGGAGGCTACTAAGGGGTCAGTATACTGTGTGGGGGTGCATTACAGTGAGGAGGCATCATGGTATGCATAAGAGAGCATTATACTGTGTATAGGGGAGCTGTACAGGGGGGAGACTCGGGACTTTAATAAATGTAAAGTGGGCACTTATTGTTATAGAGGAACTCGGATTACTTTGACTATCAAAGGGGCACACAGAGGGCATTATTACTTTCTAGGGGGCAAAATGTGGGCACTGTTTTCTAGGGCACTTGTACCCGGCATTACTATATTATAAAGGGGTGCTTTAGAATTTACTGTAGAGGGCACACAGAACCACACAGCAGGTGCAGTAATAGGGACACATACTGCAGCGGCTCAGTATTGGGGTATCAGCAGGATGAGGAGTTTGTGCAGGTTGGGAATAGATGGTGATGGGGCTGGAATATAAGAAGTGAAACGTGTCTTTGTTGTATTCTCTGCAGACGAGTCCTGGATGGAAGAAGTTGTCATGTCGGTCTGGGCCAGATGGAAAAGACAGTAAATATGAAGGATTCCATCAGAAAGAACGTCAGCAGAAAGTCACCATCTGTAACTGTGCTGTGATCACTTATATGTTCTGTAGGGCTGGTATCCACCACTGACCATATGGCGGTAATATCCATGTTGGTCGTTATATAGAGATTATCTTCAGTAATAGCGCGGTCATCTGCTGAGGTTCTCCTCCACTATTAGGCGGTTACCTGGCTAGGGGCCCACTCAGAAGCTTCACCCCCCCCCCCCGAACCAAAACCCTAGCTACGCCTCTGTCTTGATCTCAGGGTGCACAGACAACCACCAGAGGTGCAGACAAATACAATAAATTGCATCTTATAAGAAGCCTTGAAAGTGGAGAGACTGTCTATGGTAGAAATGTCAGCCCTCACAATCCCTACTATATGTCACGTATATCCAGTGGTAAGAACCTCCAGAAACTTTTACATCCAAAGTTATAAAAGATTTTAACGGCTATCAGTATAAGATTCACTTTTGCATGTTTTCAATTTTCTTAAAAAGCTTCCTTAAGAAAAATGGTGATAACAGCTAAATAAATAAGGTAATAACTCAGAAAATAGTACAGAGCACTTAAAGAAATTTATTATAAATCACGAACAAAGCATTAAAGGGTTTACCAGTAGGAAGAAGTTGTAAAATCTCCAGATAACTTCTAGATGGGTGGGGATCCAACTGTGGAATGTCAGAACAGGACACTTTGATCCACATTAGAATGGAGCGACAGTGCGCATGCTCCAGCGCCCCTCCATTCATTTTATATGGTAATGCCAGAGCACTGTACTCGTCTTACTCAGGGAGCCCCATAGTCGGTCGAGCATACGCACTGCTGTTCTATTCTAACAGAGATAAAAGTGCCCTATGTTGGCGTTCGGTGTTGAACCAATGGTCGGACCCCCATGGATCTAAAAGTTATTACCTATCCTGTGGCACACCCCCGGAAGAATAGGCGAAACGCGTGTAGGGGTGGGAGACGCAGCGGTCACCTAGCACTTGCCTCTTATCAGGTAATGCAGTTTCAATACAGACAATTGTAAAACTAGGCTGTAATTTATGCCGCCCGCAGTATGGCCAGCATGAATCGCCTAAAAGGTTCCCTTTAACGTTTATCACTCAATGGAAGAATCCTACAAAATATAATCATTGTAAATTTAATAATTAAGTATTTAAAAGCTGATGTACTGGTAATTATAGATATGGCAAAAAATATTTGATTCTCCACTGGTCTACCCTTCCCCCCTTCACCGGTTGGAACAGCTCCTAATCAGAAAAAATGAAAGAGAAAATGGGAAGCCATTAATAATTTAATTAGGTGAGACTCCCCTCTCATGTTTAAATACATGACATGATCAGCTGCAGAGGAGACCGCTTGTTTATATCATGTTAAAGTATAACACATTCTGATTAAAGAAATCATCAGATTTTTCCTTCATTTTTCCAAACAGACTACTACATTTTAGAAGGAATTATTGTTAAGTAGAATCGTCTTTACCCCGTTTTTCTCCTCTAGAACTGGAACAAGGCTTTCATTTTGTATGGCACCATTTAAACTGAGTGAAGATATTTATTTATTGCTAATGTCAAGTTTGATCGTTAAAAGGTAAAAACGATTATATTGAAAAAAAGCTCCAAAACTAAAGCTGCTCATTGTAAAAAATCATATTTCTTCACTATTCACAATAAATATCTATTGGCTAATCAATTATCTAATAACAGGCTGTGAAATTTACTGTCAAAGAACCCCCGCCATATACAGCTCTGGCAAAAATTAAGAGACCACCACGTCAAAACCCTGTCATGGGCAGCCCAATCTCCAGACCTGAACCTCATGGAAAACCTCTGGAATGTAATCAAGAGGATGATGGATAGTCACAAGCCATCAAACAAAGAAGAACTGCTTACATTTTTGCTCCAGAAGCAGTGTGAAAGATTGGTGGAAAGCATGCCAAGACGCATGAAAGCTGTGATTAAAAATCATGGTTATTCCACAAAATATTGATTTCTGAACTCTTCCTGAGTTCAGGGCCGGTTTTAGACAAAGTAGGGCCCTAGGCAAAAGTTTAAAGTGCGGCCCCAAATGCTAACATTGTAAAATCACACAAACATTTAGGTTACATTACATGAGCAGGATGCGAATACAGTTGGTGGAGGGGCCTGGAGCCAGTGCTCGCATTGTGGCCCCCATATTTAGGGACCTTATATCGGCCAACAGGTCTGCCACTATTAGCAGTACGCAGAGGCGTTGCTAGGGTCAGAAAATATTGGGGGCCCAAGCTCCAAGACAAAGAGTTGCCCCCCCAACCCCCTCTTAATTTTTTTTTAACACTGCAGATAACACAGTGATAACTCTGTGAGTACAGATAATGTAGTAGATGTCACCTGCAGTCCTATGTAACACCAGAGATAGCAGTGATAACTCTGAGAACAGACATGTAGTAGATGTCACCTGCAGTCCTATGTAACACCACAGATAACATAGTGATAACTCTGTGAATACAGATAATGTAGTAAATGTTAAGGTACCGTCACACTAGGCGATATCGCCAGCGATCCGTGACGTTGCAGCGACCTGGATAGCGATATCGCTGTATTTGACACGCAGCAGCGATCTGGATCCCGCTGTGAAATTGCTGGTCGCTGCTAGAAGGTCTGCACTTTATTTGGTCGCTAGGTCGCCGTGTATCGCCGTGTTTGACAGCAAAAGCAAGGATACCAGCGATATTTTACACTGGTAACCAGGGTAAACATCGGGTTACTAAGCGCAGGGCCGCGCTTAGTAACCCGATGTTTACCCTGGTTACCAGCGTAAAAGTTAAAAAAACAAACAGTACATACTCACCAGCGCGTCCCCCAGCCTCTGCTTCCTGACACTGACTGAGCGCTGGCCCTAAACTGAAAGTGAAAGCACAGCGGTGACGTCACCGCTGTGCTGTTAGGGCCGGAGCTCAGTCAGTGTCAGGAAGCAGAGGCTGGGGGACGCGCTGGTGAGTATGTACTGTTTGTTTTTTTAACTTTTACGCTGGTAACCAGGGTAAACATCGGGTTACTAAGCGCGGCCCTGCGCTTAGCAACCCGATGCTTACCCTGGTTACCCGGGGACCTCGGCATCGTTGGTCGCTGGAGAGCGGTCTGTGTGACAGCTCTCCAGCGACCAAACAGCGACGCTGCAGCGATCGGCGTCGCTGTCGCTATCGCTGCAGCGTCGCTTAATGTGACGGTACCTTTACTTGCAGTCCTATGTTACCTCATAGACAACACAGCAATAAGTCTCTGAGTACAGATAATGTAGTAGATGTTACATGCAGTCCTATGATACCTCATAGATAACACAGCAATAAGTCTCTGAGTACAGATAATGTAGTAGATGTTACATGCAGTCCTATGTTACCTCATAGATAACACAGCAATAAGTCTCTGAGTACAGATAATGTAGTAGATGTCTCCTGCAGTCCTATGTAACACTAGAGATAGCAGTGATAACTCTCTGAGAACAGATAATGTAGTAGATGTCACCTGCAGTCCTATGTAACACCACAGATAGTCTTACTCTGAAACGTTATGACTATGTTCACATGCCGCATTTTTTTCAGTAGCCAAAACCTTTTCTATTGGCAGTAAAAATGTTGCGTTCAAAACACCTGTTTTTCAGCTTGTTTTGTGGTGTTCTTCACACTATTTTTAGCTTTGTCTATGGAGCGCCCCCACACCGCCGCAGGGCCGAGGGGTACCCGGAGCCGGGCCTCTGGGTCTCAGTCCTGGGGTTGTCACGGTGGCTAGACCCGGTCCGTGGCCCTGTCTGTCAGTGGGGGACGTCCGGTGCAATAAGTGGTGTTGTAACGGTGCAGTTGTGGGGTGCAGGTCGCGGTAAATAATGAGGACACCAGGTTGCAGTCTCTTTACCTCTTTACTGAAGATCTCTGAGTCCTCAGTCCAGAATACGGTTCACCAGGCTGCGCAAGTCCGGCCGGTCCAATGACACTTCCAGAGTTCTCTTCACAGGAGGAAATCTGTGCCTTCCCCCTAGCGCTATGTGTTGTAGTCCTTCCCTGCTGTGCTTACGGAAAGTACCCCACAACTGTTGTGTCTGTTTCTGATGTTCCCTCACAACTCGATTAGATGATGTTCTGCTAATCCTCCGTCCCTCCCTGAGGTTCGGGTAGGAACGGCACCCGTTTGACGGGTAGGCCTGGAGTTCTTCCGGGACCCTAGAGACGCCCCTCTCCCGCAATTGCCTCCCAAGACTTCATAGGTGATTTGAGTTAGACAGCCCGCCTGAGACTGACTGCCCTGCCGCTGTTTGGAGTATTACTTGAAGCTGAATGTTATTCTACTCCCTCAGCGTTCCGGCCACCGGTAGTGCGCCTCAGTAGGATGTTGCTTCGGTCTTACAGCACGACTCCTACTGGTATTTCTCCTTTGCGTGATCCCGTTTCTCACTCAGCACAATCTATCTCTCTTCTTATCCTTTCTTGGGCACCGCCGCTACCCGGAGCAGGCACGGTCCCGTTACGTTCGTTCTCGTTGCCAAGCCTCTGTCAGGATCCCACCCCTGACAGAGACCCTACTGTATCTTCCCCTGCAACACCCTCTGCCACAAGGTGTTGCCTGGTTCCAACCCAGTCAGCTTTCTGATCTAACTTCCTGCCTGACCCCCAGTTTACCCACTATGGTGGGGAGTGGCCTAATGAATAGCACCCTTAGCTCCCCCCGGAGGCCCGGCTGTGAAATGTATTGGTGTCTGTGATACCTGATCAGATGAACTCCTTCAGTGCCATCGGACGCACCATAGCTCCCCATAGTGGCGGAGCCACAGTACTACAACGACCAGGACTCTGGGGCGCTGCACTCCCCCCTGGTTAAACACAGTTCTCCGGGACTGGGAAGAAAACAACAATACAAGTTTAGCAAAAAGACATACAATTTTTGTTGAGTGCAAATAACAATATGTATACTTGAGCAAGCTTCCCTTTATGGGAGGTGAGGACACTTGAACGTTACAAAACATGGTTAAATATTAAAACATTTTAAATTACAGGCTATAAATAACTCCTGTTACCCAACCGGGTATTCTACTTAGTGCAAACATTGGTATAATACATTAACATTGTCTTTAGAGGACACACACTCTAAGTCCACCAAAGACCTTCCTATAATCACATTATAAGGCATATCAACTTTTCATTCTCCTTCTTTGAATCTGCAGGACCGCCTGTCCTATCGGCACCAGACCTACTGCCTCTCCTTTCTATTACAGGACCGTCCCGTTCAGCCAGGACCTACTGCCTTTTCAACTGCTATACATGGTATAGGACATAACATACTTTCAGTTTTAGAAGCACTGAGCCATCTACGTATAGCTCCTAGGAGGACTCACTACCTAACCCCTACGGGTTCACTTTCTGTCCTCTGTAGCACATTATTAACTCTTCTTAACTTTCTATGGAGGACTCAGGGTTTACCTTCTATCCCCAGTTTCTTATCAACATTATCAACTATCTTCTTAGATCATCATCAACCTTCATTAATACTTTCTTACTTCCGACTATGCAGGACACTCTGTCTACCCCTATGGGCCTACTGCATCTTCCTTCTGTCTCTCAATCTTTCTTCTAAGGAACATTATCAGCATTTCTTTACAGTTAACCAGTTGGATACATATAACTTTTACATGTAAGCATCATCATTTTCTCTTATCAAACATCATTGCTATTTATCAGTCTTAAAGCAATACCATTTCTTTAAGTGCAACACGTGAACATCCCCTTTAAGAGGGGACCAAGTCTTTAGGAGGTAGCATTTGTTCTCTAGCTACCAGTCCATACTCAGCAAAAGCTCCAGTGTGGTATCTTCACAAAGAGTCTCTTTCTAAGTAAAACCAGTAGGAAGCGCCTTTAATAAGGTGCTAACTATATACAAAAAGTTTGTATCATGCACGGTCCATGATTGCGGCAGTTCTTGATAACAGGAAACAAAAAGTGGAAAAACAAACCAAACAATTGGGATCCCGGGTCAACAAAGGGATCCCTTTTAAAAGTTAACCCTAGACGGGTTCAGCAGCAAAACAGGAACAAACAGTTAAACGAAGAACTATATACATTTTTAAAGCAGTCATGCTTACTCATTCTTCGGGGAGGAAGGTGGTTTCCTCCCGGGCCTCACCAGACCAACGGGTCGTCCGGCTGGTTCAAGGATCGGGTCCCGCCCCAACAGCGACAGGATTCCCCGCCGGGATGTTCTTTTTACCGAGGATCCGGCACGCCCCCACGGTGCATGGTAGGTCCGGGTCCCTCGCTGCTCCCCAGGACCAGGTTCTGTTGTCTTATCGGTGGGAGGTTTCTCTTCGGAAGTGGCAGCGGCGGCCTGAAGCGCAACGCACCGCTGGACGCCCCGCGCCATCCAGCCCGCTTTGCTGGTTGCCCTCCTCCACCTGGTATAAGTGACGGCATCACCCGGCTCCAGGTCACGATCAAATCTTCCACTGCAAGGCTCCACCTCTCCTCGGTCCACGTGGACTTGTAGCGGCTCCCCGATCTCCTGGATAACCCCGCGTCCGTATCGGGGGTTGAAGGAGACCACTACACCCCAGTGGGAAGAGGGGGGCTCCGCAACAGTGAGTAAGTCTACCTGGGGTACCGGTTGTGGCCGGGCTCGCCATGCAGCCATCATGTGCCGCAGGTGTTCGGCTTCAGGCATGAGCTTCAAGCCTGGTGTCAGCGGCGCACTTCCAGCCGCGACCGGGTTGAGAGGATCAAGGGACATTGGCGACAAGCAGACCTCCGTGGGCTGGCCCAGCCGAGCAGTCACTCGAGCATCGGCCTCCAGGCGAGCAGCGATCCGCCGGGCCTCGGCTGCGGCCGTGCACTCTTCCGACGGCGGCCTGGGGGGTCGGCCCATCGTTGGCTCCGTAAGGGTCAGCTCCTGCAGCGGCGGCGTATCCCGAGCCACACCGGGCTGTCCAGCCTCTCTCGGAGTTCGACCATCCCCATGCGGTGCTTCTGGTGTCGCCATCTTTATCTCCTCTCCAATGTCTTCTTCCCGCGGTCTCTTTCGTGGGCGGCCCCGTCTCCATGGTCTCCACCCTCCAAACAGGATCAGGAGGCGGACCTCAGCTGTTGACGGACACGTCCGCAGGACACAGAAATACTTAGACTGGGCGGCCATTATCTTTCGCGCTCTCCAGCTTGTCTACGCCTACTCCACGCCCCTTCTCTTCTCCTGCGCTTCTCCTCAGCGCTGCAATGGCGGCGGTTTTGGCGCGAACTTTTGGCAGCAAGTGACAATCCACAGTCTTTGCAATAAAGTACAGTCCAAGCACAGTAATTCACAGTTCCAAGTATAATAAATCACAGTTCCAAGGCACACATGACCTGATTCTTCAGGCTTAAGTAAATCCTGTTCATGACGCCAAGTTTGGAGCGCCCCCACACCGCCGCAGGGCCGAGGGGTACCCGGAGCCGGGCCTCTGGGTCTCAGTCCTGGGGTTGTCACGGTGGCTAGACCCGGTCCGTGGCCCTGTCTGTCAGTGGGGGACGTCCGGTGCAATAAGTGGTGTTGTAACGGTGCAGTTGTGGGGTGCAGGTCGCGGTAAATAATGAGGACACCAGGTTGCAGTCTCTTTACCTCTTTACTGAAGATCTCTGAGTCCTCAGTCCAGAATACGGTTCACCAGGCTGCGCAAGTCCGGCCGGTCCAATGACACTTCCAGAGTTCTCTTCACAGGAGGAAATCTGTGCCTTCCCCCTAGCGCTATGTGTTGTAGTCCTTCCCTGCTGTGCTTACGGAAAGTACCCCACAACTGTTGTGTCTGTTTCTGATGTTCCCTCACAACTCGATTAGATGATGTTCTGCTAATCCTCCGTCCCTCCCTGAGGTTCGGGTAGGAACGGCACCCGTTTGACGGGTAGGCCTGGAGTTCTTCCGGGACCCTAGAGACGCCCCTCTCCCGCAATTGCCTCCCAAGACTTCATAGGTGATTTGAGTTAGACAGCCCGCCTGAGACTGACTGCCCTGCCGCTGTTTGGAGTATTACTTGAAGCTGAATATTATTCTACTCCCTCGGCGTTCCGGCCACCGGTAGTGCGCCTCAGTAGGATGTTGCTTCGGTCTTACAGCACGACTCCTACTGGTATTTCTCCTTTGCGTGATCCCGTTTCTCACTCAGCACAATCTATCTCTCTTCTTATCCTTTCTTGGGCACCGCCGCTACCCGGAGCAGGCACGGTCCCGTTACGTTCGTTCTCGTTGCCAAGCCTCTGTCAGGATCCCACCCCTGACAGAGACCCTACTGTATCTTCCCCTGCAACACCCTCTGCCACAAGGTGTTGCCTGGTTCCAACCCAGTCAGCTTTCTGATCTAACTTCCTGCCTGACCCCCAGTTTACCCACTATGGTGGGGAGTGGCCTAATGAATAGCACCCTTAGCTCCCCCCAGAGGCCCG
This sequence comes from Ranitomeya variabilis, assembly GCF_051348905.1. Lineage (NCBI taxonomy): Eukaryota > Metazoa > Chordata > Amphibia > Anura > Dendrobatidae > Ranitomeya > Ranitomeya variabilis. The sequence continues at coordinate 637,469,473 of NC_135232.1, forward strand.
GCTGTGAAATGTATTGGTGTCTGTGATACCTGATCAGATGAACTCCTTCAGTGCCATCGGACGCACCATAGCTCCCCATAGTGGCGGAGCCACAGTACTGCAACGACCAGGACTCTGGGGCGCTGCATCTACAGTATGTTTCAGGCCACGTTCACACATTCAGTATTTGGTCAGTATTTCACTTCAGTATGTGTAAGCCAAAACCAGGAGCGTGAGAAATACAGAAATAGTGACGTGTTTCTCATTGTTCCACTACTATTTCTGAATTACAAATAATGATGTGAAATGCTAATCATGTGAACGAGACCTAAGGCTATGTGCACACGTTGCGGATTTGGCTGCGGATCCGCAGCGGATTTGGCCCTGCGGATCCGCAGCAGTTTTCCATGCGACGTACAGTTACATGTAAACCTATGGAAACCCAAATCCACTGTGTACATGCTGCGGAAAAAAACGCGCGGAAACGCTGCGGTTTATTTTCTGCAGCATGTCAATTCTTTGTGCGGATTCCACAGCATTTTACACCTATTCCTTAATAGGAATCCGCAGGTGTAAAAACGCAGGCAAAATGCGCACAAAAACTGCACTAAATCCGCAGTAACTCTGCGGGGATTCCGCAGGTAAAACTGCAGAATCCACGCTAAAAAATCAGCAATGGAATCCGCAACGTGTGCACATACCCTAATAGTTTAATTCACCAAAACCACTTAAAAAATTCAGCGAAAAATGCCGTTGCAATATTTGCAGCTTTTGGAGGCTATGTGCACACGTTGCGGATTGGTGTGCGGATTATTCTGCACTGTCTTTGCAAAATCCGCAGGTAAACCGCACTGCGGATTACCCGTGGATTTGCCGCGGATTTACTGCGGTTTTTTGTGCGGGTTCCACCTGCGGTTTTACACCTGCGGATTCCTATTATGGAGCAGGTGTAAACCACTGCGGAATCCGCACAAAGAATTGACATGCTGCGGAAAAAACAATGCGTTTCCACGGGTTTTTGTTTTCCATACATTTACATGGGACTGTACAACGCATGGAAAACAGCTGCAGATCTGCAGCGTCAAATCTGGATCCGCAGCAAAACTGCAACGTGTGCACATAGCCTTATTCTTTCATTGCTTTCTCATATGTTTTGCTGACACTTTAAGGGTGAGTGTCCACGGTAAGTAAACGCTGCGTGATTGACGCTGCAGCGTCAAACACGCAGCGTCCAGATGTTCCATCATAGTGGAGGGGATTTGTTGAAATCCCGTGTCCACTATGCGTGGAAACCCGCACGCGGCGGCCCTGCGACTCCGGACATGCTGCGCGTCTTTTCAGATCGCAGCATGTCCGTACACCTTGCGGGGACGCAGTGTCCCCGCAAGGCATATCACAGGGCCCTATGGCGAGGGGTGCGATGATCCCGGATGTGTACTGTACACATCCGGCACCATCGCGTCCCAGAAAGGGGGCGGGGCTTAGCGCCGAGCGGCTTCGCCGCTGCGGCGATACCGCCGGCCATCCTGAGCGTGGACACGCAGCCTAAGGGTATGTGTCCACGTTCAGGATTGCATCAGGATTTGGTCAGGATTTTTCATCAGTATTTGTAAGCCAAAACCAGGAGTGGGTGATAAATGCAGAAGTGGTGCATATGTTTCTGTTATACTTTTCCTCTAATTGTTCCACTCCTGGTTTTGGCTTACAAATACTGATGAAAAATCCTGACCAAATCCTGATGCAATCCTGAACGTGGACACATACCCTAAGGCCGGTTTCACACGTCAGTGGCTCCGGTACGTGAGGTGACAGTTTCCTCACGTACTGGAGACACTGACACGCGTAGACCCATAAAAATCAATGCATCTGTTCAGATGTCATTGATTTTTTGCGGACCGTGTCTCCGTGTGCCAAACACGGAGACATGTCAGTGTTCGTGGGAGCGCACGTATTACACGGACCCAATAGAGTCAATGGGTCCGCGTAAAACACGGACCTCACACGGACATTCTCCGTCTGGGGTCCGTGTGCGTGCAGGAGACAGCGCTACAGTAAGCGCTGTCCCCCCCACATGGTGCTGAAGCCGGTATTCATATCTTCCCTGTAGCAGCGTTTGCTATAGAGAAAATATGAAGAATAGTGTTAAAAATAAAGATCCATGTGTCCGCCGCCCCCCCACCCCCTGTGCGCCCCCCCGCTGGTCAGAAAATACTTACCCGCTCCCTCGCTCCTTCCTGGTCTGGCCGCGGCTTACTGTATGCGGTCACGTGGGGCCGATCATTTACAATCATGAATAGTCGGCTCCGCCCCTATGGGAGGTGGAGCCACATATTCATGACTGTAAATGATCGGCCCCACGTGACCGCATGCAGGAGAAGCCGCGGCCAGACCAGGAAGGAGCGACAGCCGACGGGGGACCCGGGTAAGTATTTTCTGACCAGCGGGGGGGCGCACAGGGGGTGGGGGGGCGGCGGACACCTAGATCTTTATTTTTAACACTATTCTTCATATTTTCTCTGCAGCAAACGCTACTGCAGAGAGGATATGAATCGCAGCTTCAGCACCATGCAGAGTGGGTACCAAACGCTCCGTGTGGTACCCACTCGCCATACGGGCGGCACACGTGTGCCGCACGTATGGCCTCCGTGAGTTCCCAGGCACACGGACACGGATAACTCCGGTACCGATTTATTCCGGTACCGGAATTATCTGGACGTGTGGGACAGCCCTAAGGGCTTGTTTCCACTTGCGAGAAACACGTCCGTGTCTTGCATGTGGAAACCAAGCTCTGGCGCCGGCAGTTGGGAGCGGAGCTGTGCAGCTCCATGTGTTCCTATGCGGCCGCACGCTCCGCTCTGGAGTGCCGGCGCCAGAGCTTGGTTTCCACATGCGAGACACGGACGTGTTTCTCGCAAGTGGAAACAAGCCCTGAGGGTGTGTGTCCACGGTCAGTAAACGCTGCTTGTTTGACGCTGCAGCGTCAAACACGCAGAGTCCAGATGTTCCAGCATAGTGGAGGGGATTTTTTGAAATCCCGTGTCCACTATGCGTGGAAACCCGCACGCGGCGGCCCTGCGACTCCGGACATGCTGCGCGTCTTTTCAGATCGCAGCATGTCCGTGCTACCTGCGGCGACGCTGCGTCGCCGCAAGTAATATCACAGGGCCCTATGGCGAGGGGTGCGATGATCCCGGATGTGTACAGTACACATCCGGCATCATCGTGTCCCAGAAAGGAGGCGGGGCTTAGCGCTGAGCGGCTTTGCCGCTCCAGCGATACCGCCGGCCATCCTGATCGTGGACACGCAGCCTTAGGGTATGTGTCCACGGTCAGTAAACGCTGCGTGTTTGACGCTGCAGTCAAACACGCAGCGTCCAGATGTTCCAGCATAGTGGAGGGGATTTTTTGAAATCCTGTGTCCACTATGCGTGGAAACCCGCACGCGGCGGGCCTGCGACTCCGGACATGCTGCGCGTCTTTTCAGATCGCAGGCAGCATGTCCGTACACCTTGCGGGGACACAGCGTCCCCGCAAGGCATAACACAGGGCGCTATGGGAGGGGGGCGATGATCCCGGATGTGTACAGTTAACACATCCGGCATCATCGCGTCCAAAAAGGGGGCGGGGCTTAGCGCCGAGCGGCTTCGCCGCTCCGGTGATACTACAGCCTAAGGGTATGTGTCCACGTTCAGGATTGCTTCAGGCTTTGGTCAGGATTTTATGCAGGTAAAATCCTGACCAAAAATGCACCTGAGGTCACTGACAGGTCACCTGCGGTGTTCCTGCGTGTTTTGCTCATTGTAGCAACATGCTGCGTTCTGAGAAAACGCACCGCATGTGCGTTTTTGCGGGAAAAACGCATGCGTTTTTTAATGCACAGTGGAGACGGGATTTCTTTAAATCCCCTCCACTATGCTGTAACATCTGGACGCTGCGTTTTTGACGCTGCGGCTCAACGCTGCGTCAAAAACGCAGCGTTTCCTGAACGTGGACACATACCCTAAAAAGCAGCTTTTGGCTATATTCCTAAGCAGAGTTTTTTCCGGCTTTTTCTTCTGCAAATAAAATGTTTACAGCATTTTACAGCACAAGCAAAAACAGATTTTCAGAAATCTCCTGCACACCCTTTTATTTTCTCCTGACTGAATTTCAAAACTGCAGCGTTTTTTAAATCTGCAGAATGTCACTTCTTTCACACGTAGAAAGCAATGAAAAAGTTAAAAAAATGCTACGAATGTTGCAACGTTGTTTTTTGCTGCGTTTTTGGTGAATAAAACTAACTTTATTAAACATGTACTGTAGACAAAATACATACTGTAAAAAAAACAAGGAGAAAAAGGTCTAAGGGTGTGTGCCCACAATCAGTAAACGCTGCGGGTTTGCTACTATGTACTTGTACAGCATCCAACTCGCAGCGGCCAGATTTTACAGTATAGTGGATGGGATTTCAAGAAATTCCATCTTTACTATGCGTGCACTGACACCGGCACCTCACCTGCAGAGACAGACATGGGGCTCGTCTGTCCAGGCTGCAGCATGTCAATTTATCTTGCGTAGATGCGAGTCTCCACCAGAGAAATCTCACCCCTGCAATGTATAGGACGCGGTGATTCCGTACTGTTCAATGAACACATGCGGAATCACCTGTGTTCAAAAACATGGCAGCACTTTGGATGCAGCACATTATCTTAATTTTTTACATTTAAAAATGCTATGTTCAAAAAAAAATGTTAAAACTGCACAAGAGTGAGAACAAGAAAAAACAAAAATGAGGTGACCTGGTCAAAGCAAGCAATAATTTACATATATAATTATGTTCATTAAAAAAATCACTCATACATTACCAAAACTGCTCAAAAGGCAGCCATGGGTTTCGCCTATAAGCTTAGTCAAGGGGTGGCTGATTGATCTTCTGAGTACTTTCGGTAATCTAATATATAAAGCTGAATGTGTGTATGTATGTGTGTGTGTATGTATGTCCGGAATTGGCATCTGAACCGTCGCAGCTACAGCCACAAAAGTTTGCACAGTCACACGTCTGGACCCCGAGAGCGTCATAGGCTATGTTGTGAGGTGAAATTTTAACCCCGTGCTTTCCAATTCACCAAACAATTTTGCCCCTATCTACATAATGGGGAAAAAGTGAAAGGAAAAGTGTTGGAGGCGTCGCAGCTACAGGCACAAAATTTTGCACAGTCACACGTCTGGACCCCGAGAGCGTCATAGGCTATGTTGTGAGGTGAAATTTTAACCCCGCGCTTTCCAATTCACCAAACAATTTTGCCCCTATCTACATAATGGGGAAAAAGTGAAAGGAAAAGCGTTGGAGGCGTCGCAGCTACAGGCACAAAATTTTGCACAGTCACACGTCTGGACCCTGAGAGCGTCAAAGCTATGTTGTGAGGTGAAATTTTAACCCCGCGCTTTCCAATTCACCAAACAATTTTGCCCCTATCTACGTAATGGGGAAAAAATGAAAGGAAAAGTGTTGGAGGCAAATTAACAGCTGCCAGATGTGAACAAGGGGGACTTAAAGAATGAGAGCGATGGTGCCAAAGAGTATATACTGTACAGTTGCTAAGGTGGGGCCCCGACATGGGATAATCAACACACCACCACGGGGATATGAACGTGCAGCGCCCCAGAGTCCTGGTCGTTGCAGTACTGTGGCTCCGCCACTAAGGGGAGCTATGGTACGTCTGATGGCACTGAAGGAGTTCATCTGACCAGGTATCACAGACACCAATACATTTCACAGCCGGGCCTCCAGGGGGAGCTAAGGGTTCTATTCATTAGGCCACTCCTCACATACTGGTAAAACTGGGGGTCAGGCAGGAAGTTAGAGAGAAAGCTGACTGGGTTGGAACCAGGCAACACCTTGTGGCAGAGGGTGTTGTGGGGGAAGATTCGGTAGGGTCCCTGTCAGGGGTGGGATCCTGACAGAGGCCTGGACACTTGAGAGAACGTTACGGGACCGTGCCTGCTCAGTATAGCGGCGGTGCCCAAGGAAGGATTAGAAGCAAGATAGATTGTGCTGAGTGAGAAACGAGATCAAAGCGACAAGGAGAATACCAGTAGGAGTCGTGCTGTGAGACCGAGGCAACATTCTACTGAGGCGCACAACCGGCGGCCAGAACGCCGAGGAAGTATTTATAAATCTAGCTTCAAGCAATACTTCAAACCAACGGCAGGACAGTCAGTCATAGGCGGGCTGTCTCACCTAAATCACCTACGAAGACATAGGGGGCAACCTGTGGAGTGGGGCGACTCTAGGGTCCCGGAAAAGCTCCGAGCCTACCCGTCATACGGGTGCCGTCCTAACCGTAACATCAGGGAGGGACGGAAGATTAGCAGAAGATCATCTAATCGAGTTGTGAGGGAACACGAGAAACAGACACAACAGTTGTGGGGACTATCCCGTAAGCACAGCAGGGGAGGACCACAACACATAGCGCTAGCAGGAAGGCACAGATTTCCACCTGTAAGGAGAACTCTGGAGGTGCCATCGAACCGGCCGGACTTGCGCAGCCTGGCGAACCGTATTCCGGACTGAGGACCCAGAGACCTTCAGTAAAGAGGTAAAGAGACTGCAACCTGGTGTCCTCGTTATTTACTGCACCGCACCACCACCATCCACATCCATCATATCATTTACTGTACGCCCCTCAGCAGGGTCACGGACCGGGCCTAGCCACCGTGACAAACCCCAGAGCAGAGATCCAGAGGCCGGGTACCGGGTACCCCTCGGCCCTGCGGCAGTGTAGGGGCGCTACAATTTGGCGTCACGAACAGGATCTACTTAAGCCTGAGGAATCGGGTCATGTGTGCCTTGGAACTGTGATTTATTATACTTGGACTGTGATTTATTGCAAAGACTGTGCTGTGCCACTTGCCGCCAAAATCCGCCGCCATTACAGCGCTGAGGAGAGCGCAGGAGAAGAAGAGGGGCGTGGAGTGGGCGTAGACCAGCTGGAGAGCGCGAAGGACAATGGCCGCCCAGTCTAAATATTTCCGTGTCCTGAGGACGTGTCCGTCAGCAGCCGAGGTCCGCCTCCTCATTCTCTTTGGAGGATGGAGACCATGGAGACGGGGCCACCCACGAAAGAGACCGCGGGAAGAGGACACCAGAGAAGAAGCGAAAATGGCGACGCCGGAAGCACCGCGTGCGAATGCCCCAACTCAGCACGAGGTTGCAGAACCCGACACAGCCCCGGACGCGCCATCGTTGCGGGAACTGACCCTTGCGGAGCTACCGATAGGCCAACCCCCATGGCCGATGTCCGAGGAGTGTGTGGCTGCAGCCGAGGCCCGGCAGGTAGCCTACCGCCTGGAAGCCGATGCCCGTGTAATCGCTCGGCTGGGCCGACCCACGGAGGTCCGCCTGTCTCCGGTGTCTCCCGCTTCTTTCATCCCGGCCGCGGCGGAGTGTGAGCTGCAGGCACAGGGCCTGAGGATCCTGCCAGAGGCGGAGCACCTGCAGCGCCTGATGACAGCGTGGCGGAACAGGCCCCAAACCGGCAACCCAGGTCGATCTGAGGAGTGTTGAGGAGGTTCCACCGTCACACTGGGGTGTAGTAATATCCTTTAACTCCCGGAAAGGAAGGGGAGTTATACAGGAGATCGGGGAGCCACTGCAGGTCCGTGTGGATCGTGAAGAAGTGGAGCCCTGCGGGGGAAGGTACGATCCCAATCTGGAGCCTGGTGATGCGGTGACCTACACCCGGTGGAGGAGGGAAGCTGGCGAAGCTGGTTGGATAGCTCGAGGCGTCCAGCGGTGCATCGCCCTCCAGGCTGCTGCCGGAACGCCGGAGGACGAGCCTTCTGCAGGGAAGGTGCCGGAGCCCGTCCCCGCAGAACCTCAGGAGGTCTGGGTCCACCGCGTGCCTCTGGGTCGCGCTCACCCACAAGCAAGGAGGGCATCCCGGCGAGGGATCCTGTCGCTGCTGGAGCCAGGACCGGCCCTTGCTACACCAAGGCGACCCGTTGGCCGGGTGAGGCCTGGAAGAAGACCACCCCCTACACTACAAGACTGAGTAAGCAAGAACGCTTCATTGATGTAAATAGTTACTGTTCTACTGTTTTGCTGCTAAACCCGTTTAGGGTTAACTCTTAAAGGGATCCCTTTGTTGACCCGGGATCCCTACTGCTTTTTGGTTATTTGCTATTTTCTTCCTTGTTATTAAGAACTGCCGCAATCATGAACAGTGCATGATACAAACTGCTTGTAAATAGTTTGCACCTTCTTAAAGGTGCTCCCTACTGGTTTTACTTAAAGAAGGACTCTTTGCGAAGATACCGCACCGGAGCCTTTGCTGAGTACGGACTGGTAGCTTGAGAAGATGTGCTACCTCATACAGACTGGATCCCCTCTTAAAGGGGATGTTCACCTGTTGCACTTAAAGAATGATATTGCTTTAAGACAGATAGATAGCAATAATGTTTTGACAAAAAAGAAAGTGATGATGATGCTTACATGTAAAAGTTATTTGTATCCAACTAGTTGATTGTAAGGAATGTTTGATAACGTTGACAGAAAAATGAGGACAGAAAGTGAACCCGTACGGGGTTAATCAGTGAGTCCTCTTAGGAGCCATGTAGGGATGGCTCAGTGATTTCAAACTGAAAGTAAATGTTATGTTCTATACTGTGTATAGTAGTTGAAAAGGCAGTAGGCCCGGGCTCAAAGGGGCGGTCCTGTAACAGAAAGGAGAGGCAGTAGGCCTGGAGCGGTTAGGACAGGCGGTCCTGCAGACTTCAAGTAGGAGAATGTAAAAATGTTCAGTAACCTTATAATGTGATTATAAGAAGGTCTTTAGTGGATTCAGCAGGTACGTCCTTAAAGGCAAAGTTGGATTAGTGTTCAAAATTTTGCACTTAGTAGAATACCCGGTTGGGTAAGAAAAGTTATTTATAGTACAGTTATTTAAAAGTATTTAACCATGTTTGTAACGTTCAAGTGTCCTCACCTCCCATAAAGGGAAGCTCTGTTAAAAAGTTGACTTGTACTTGCATTTTCAAAATTGTATGTCTTTTTGCTGACATGTATTGTTGTTTTCTTCCCAGTCCAGGAGTACTGGATTTAACCGGGGGGGAGTGCAGCGCCCCAGAGTCCTGGTCGTTGCAGTACTGTGGCTCCGCCACTAAGGGGAGCTATGGTACGTCTGATGGCACTGAAGGAGTTCATCTGACCAGGTATCACAGACACCAATACATTTCACAGCCGGGCCTCCAGGGGGAGCTAAGGGTTCTATTCATTAGGCCACTCCTCACATACTGGTAAAACTGGGGGTCAGGCAGGAAGTTAGAGAGAAAGCTGACTGGGTTGGAACCAGGCAACACCTTGTGGCAGAGGGTGTTGTGGGGGAAGATTCGGTAGGGTCCCTGTCAGGGGTGGGATCCTGACAAAGGCCTGGCAACTTGAGAGAACGTTACGGGACCGTGCCTGCTCAGTATAGCGGCGGTGCCCAAGGAAGGATTAGAAGCGAGATAGATTGTGCTGAGTGAGAAACGAGATCAAAGCGACAAGGAGAATACCAGTAGGAGTCGTGCTGTGAGACCGAGGCAACATTCTACTGAGGCGCACAACCGGCGGCAGGAACGCCGAGGAAGTATTTATAAATCTAGCTTCAAGCAATACTTCAAACCAACGGCAGGACAGTCAGTCATAGGCGAGCTGTCTCACCTAAATCACCTACGAAGACAGGGGGCAACCTGTGGTGAGGGGCGACTCTAGGGTCCCGGAAGAGCTCCGAGCCTACCCATCATACGGGTGCCGTCCTAACCGTAACATCAGGGAGGGACGGAAGATTAGCAGAAGATCATCTAATCGAGTTGTGAGGGAACACGAGAAACAGACACAACAGTTGTGGGGACTATCCCGTAAGCACAGCAGGGGAGGACCACAACACATAGCGCTAGCAGGAAGGCACAGATTTCCACCTGTAAGGAGAACTCTGGAGGTGCCATCGGACCGGCCGGACTTGCGCAGCCTGGCGAACAGTATTCCAGACTGAGGACCCAGAGACCTTCAGTAAAGAGGTAAAGAGACTGCAACCTGGTGTCCTCGTTATTTACTGCACCGCACCACCACCATCCACATCCATCATATCATTTACTGTACGCCCCTCAGCAGGGTCACGGACCTGGCCTAGCCACCATGACAAACCCCAGAGCAGAGATCCAGAGGCCCGGTACCGGGTACCCCTCGGCCCTGCGGCAGTGTGGGGGCGCTACAAACACACACACAAAATGCGCCCACACACACAAAATGCGCCACACACTACCACGTGCTCGAACACATATACCACCCTCAGCGCACATTTCACCACACATACACCAACCTCGCCACATAAAAGTTGAAACACAAAAGTCGCCGCTCAAAACTCGCCACACGCAAAACTCTCCACATGCAAAACTCACCACACGTGCAAAACTCACCTCATGGAAAACTCGCCACACGCAAAACTTGCACACGCGGAAAAATTGCCACATGCACAAAAGTTGCAACACATGCAAAAGTTGCCTCACACAAAACTTGCACATACTCAAAAGGCACCACACATAAAACTCGCCACGCGCAAAACTTGTTGCACACAACTTGCTACACTAACCTGTCACATGCAACTCGACACACAAAAAGTTGCTACACGCATGTCGCCACACAAAACTCATCTCACAAAAGTCGCTACATGCATGTCGCCACACGCAACTCAACACACACAACTTGACACACGAAACTCGCCCTAAAACACACACAAGTCTAGTATTATCCTTCAAAAATAAAAATCTGATTAATAAGCTGAAAAACTACAAGAGCAACCAATGTACCATATAGGAATCCGGCAGCTGTCAGTCACATGACCAGTCTATTATGTGTATGTGTGAGCTAATATATACTGCCAGGGGGTGGGCTTACTGTTGGCTGTGGATTTATCAGGCTGCCAATTTAGCTTACAAATACTGAGGTAAAAATACTGACCAAATAACGTGTGAACGAGGTCTAATACAGGAGGAGATGACATACAGATATATACTATATACAGGAGGAGATGACACTCAGGTATATACTATTTACAGGGGAGACGACACACAGGTATATACTATATGCAGGAGGAGATGACACACAGATATATACTATATACAGGAGAGATGACACACAGGTATATACTATATAGAGGAGGAGATGACATACAGGTACATACTACATACAGCAGGAGATGACATACAGGTATATACTATATACAGAAGGAGATGACACACAGGTATATACTATATACAGGAGCAGATTACCTACAGGTATATAGTATATACAGGAGGAGATGACATACAGGTATATGCTATGTATAGGAGATGACATACAGGTATATACTATATACAGGAGGAGATGACACACAGATATATACTATATATAGGTGAGATGACACACAGGTATATACTATATACATGAGGAGATTACATACAGGTATATACTATATATAGGAGGAGATGACATACAGGTATATACTATATACAGGGGAGATGACACACAGCAGGTATATACTATATACAGGGGAGATGACATACAGGTATATACTATATACAGGAGATGACATACAGGTGTATACTATATATAAGGGAGATGACAAACATGTATATACTGAGGTGAAAATGAGAGGTGTGAGGTGAAAATGAAAATGTGTGAGTGCAAAATGAGGAGTGAGGGAAAATAGTGGAGTGATCGGAAAATGACAGATGTGAGGTCGAAATGACAAGTGTTAGGGGGGAATGAGAGGAGTGAGGGGGAAAATAAGAGGAGTGAGGGGGAAAATGAGAGGTGTGAGGGAGAAAATGAGAGATGTGAGGGGGAAAATGAAAGATGTGATGGGGAAAATGAGAGGCGTGATGGGAAAATAAGAGAAGTGAGGTGCTATAACTAACCACAGATATTTACTATGCCCAGGCAACGCCGGGCTCTTCAGCTAGCTTAGATTTACAATCTCCATGCTTTTCTCATGGACAACTTTATGTGGCCTGTTCAAGAGTTGGAACAGCCAAAAGTCTGTTTGTCTTTGCACCTGAAGGAAAAACTAAGAATGTCGTTTATCAAAAGGCTCTCGAATAAGTAGCAGAAGATTACTTCACATTACTTGGCCAATTTAGTTAAATCTGTGTGGAATATCTCTGGTGTTGAAATATATGTTGTAAAATGCTTCTATTAGCTTAGTTTTTGCCTTTTAATAATTACATTTCTATCCATTTGTTTTGTGTTTTTTTTATGCAGAATAAATTTTTGTTAACACATTCTATTTTGCTAACAGCAGTTATTACCCCGGGCGAAGCCGGGTAGTACAGCTAGTCTAATATATAAAGCTGAATGTGTGTATGTATGTGTGTATGTATGTCCGGGATTGGCATCTGAACCGTCGCAGCTACAGCCACAAAATTTTGCACAGTCACACGTCTGGACCCCGAGAGCGTCATAGGCTATGTTGTGAGGTGAAATTTTAACCCCGTGCTTTCCAATTCACCAAACAATTTTGCCCCTATCTACATAATGGGGAAAAAGTGAAAGGAAAAGTGTTGGAGGCGTCGCAGCTACAGGCACAAAATTTTGCACAGTCACACGTCTGGACCCCGAGAGCGTCAAAGCTATGTTGTGAGGTGAAATTTTAACCCCGCGCTTTCCAATTCACCAAACAATTTTGCCCCTATCTACATAATGGGGAAAAAGTGAAAGGAAAAGTGTTGGAGGCGTCGTAGCTACAGGCACAAAATTTTGCACAGTCACACGTCTGGACCCTGAGAGCGTCAAAGCTATGTTGTGAGGTGAAATTTTAACCCCGCGCTTTCCAATTCACCAAACAATTTTGCCCCTATCTACATAATGGGGAAAAAATGAAAGGAAAAGTGTTGGAGGCAAATTAACAGCTGCCAGATGTGAACAAGGGGGACTTAAAGAATGAGAGCGATGGCGCCAAAGAGTATATACTGTACAGTTGCTAAGGTGGGGCCCCGACATGGGATAATCACCACACCACCACGGGGATATGAACACACACACAAAATGCGCCACACACTACCATGTGCTCGAACACATATACCACCCTCAGCGCACATTTCACCACACATACACCAACCTCGCCACATAAAAGTTGAAACACAAAAGTCGCCGCTCAAATCTCGCCACGCGCAAAACTCTCCACATGCAAAACTCGCCACACGTGCAAAACTCACCTCATGGAAAACTCGCCACACGCAAAACTTGCACACGCGGAAAAATTGCCACATGCACAAAAGTTGCAACACATGCAAAAGTTGCCTCACACAAAACTTGCACATACTCAAAAGGCACCACACATAAAACTCGCCACGCGCAAAACTCGCCATGCGCAAAACTTGCTGCACACAACTTGCTACACTAACCTGTCACATGCAACTCGACACACAAAAAGTTGCTACATGCATGTCGCCACACAAAACTCATCTCACAAAAGTCGCTACATGCATGTCGCCACATGCAACTCAACACACACAACTTGACACACGAAACTCGCCCTAAAACACACACAAGTCTGGTATTATCCTTCAAAAATAAAAATCTGATTAATAAGCTGACAAACTACAAGAGCAACAAATGTACCATATAGGAATCCGGCAGCTGTCAGTCACATGACCAGTCTATTATGTGTATGTGCGAGCTAATATATACTGCCAGGGGGTGGGCTTACTGTTGGCTGTGGATTTATCAGGCTGCCAATTTAGCTTACAAATACTGAGGTAAAAATACTGACCAAATAACGTGTGAACGAGGTCTAATACAGGAGGAGATGACATACAGATATATACTATATACAGGAGGAGATGACACACAGGTATATACTATATACAGGAGGAGATGACACACAGATATATACTATATACAGGAGAGATAACACACAGATATATACTATATACAGGAGAGATGACACACAGGTATATACTATATAGAGGAGGAGATGACATACAGGTACATACTACATACAGGAGGAGATGACATACAGGTATATACTATATACAGGGGAGATGACACACAGGTATATACTATATACAGGAGCAGATTACCTACAGGTATATAGTATATACATGAGGAGATGACATACAGGTATATGCTATGTATAGGAGGAGATGACATACAGGTATATACTATATACAGGAGGAGATGACACACAGATATATACTATATATAGGTGAGATGACACACAGGTATATACTATATACATGAGGAGATTACATACAGGTATATACTATATATAGGAGGAGATGACATACAGGTATATACTATATACAGGGGAGATGACACACAGCAGGTATATACTATATACAGGGGAGATGACATACAGGTATATACTATATACAGGAGATGACATACAGGTGTATACTATATATAAGGGAGATGAGAAACATGTATATACTGAGGTGAAAATGAGAGGTGTGAGGTGAAAATGAAAAGGTGTGAGTGCAAAATGAGAGGAGTGAGGGAAAATAGTGGAGTGATCGGAAAATGACAGATGTGAGGTCGAAATGACAAGTGTTAGGGGGGAATGAGAGGAGTGAGGGGGAAAATAAGAGGAGTGAGGGGGAAAATGAGAGGTGTGAGGGAGAAAATGAGAGATGTGAGGGGGAAAATGAAAGATGTGATGGGGAAAATGAGAGGCGTGATGGGAAAATAAGAGAAGTGAGGTGCTATAACTAACCACAGATATTTACTATGCCCAGGCAACGCCGGGCTCTTCAGCTAGCTTAGATTTACAATCTCCATGCTTTTCTCATGGTCAACTTTATGTGGCCTGTTCAAGAGTTGGAACAGCCAAAAATCTGTTTGTCTTTGCACCTGAAAGAAAAACTAAGAATGTCGTTTATCAAAAGGCTCTCGAATAAGTAGTAGAAGATTACTTCACATTACTTGGCCAATTTAGTTAAATCTGTGTGGAATATCTCTGGTGTTGAAATATATGTTGTAAAATGCTTCTATTAGCTTAGTTTTTGCCTTTTAATAATTACATTTCTATCTATTTGTTTTGTGGTTTTTTTGTGCAGAATAAATTTTTGTTAACACATTCTATTTTGCTAACAGCAGTTATTACCCCGGGCGAAGCCGGGTAGTACAGCTAGTATATGAATAATTTTTGTTTTATTTGTGAAAGGGTACCGTATATACTACAGTATTTATGTTACCGCTTTTGTTGCATAGGTAAATGTACATTGGCCACTTTGGTATATATAGTGTTATGCCTCTAATGGCCTCCTATTCTTTTTTTTTCTCACTCTTCTGCCTTTTTAACAATTTTTTTGACATTTAATTTACATTTAACAGAGATAATCTTGAATCGTTTTTTTTTCTCATACAAATAGCTTGTAGTATCGTCTGTGAATCAGCAGTAGAGCTTGTATACACGTTGCAGATTTGTCGCGTTTTGGTCTTTTTTTTTTCTGTGCAGCTTTGTCACAAAACCTAAAGGATTTTCTGAGGCCAGCAAACTGAATGAGATTAGTGAAGTCTCATACACACGTTTCTTGTTTTTGGTTTGCAGCAAAAAAGACAACTAAGTGGTCTCTTCTCCCCAGTACTGGACAAAGCATATTTTATTTATTTTATTTATTTATTTTAGTCACTTAGTACATATAAGCATACTGGCATAAGTAAAATCTTTTTGATTTTATTTTTACATAGCAAACTATTTCTAGGAGCTATAGGAGGATCCAGCAAGAATTTTGATAAAAATCATAAAAGAAATAGTGTCACATTAAACGCTTATAAAAATATGCAGCAATAATCTTTCCTTAGTGGTTTTAAGAGTAAGCAGGAAACCAATGTGATTAAATCAGTGTCATATAAAAAAAAAGAACAATATTATTCTCTAAGGCTTCTTTCACACTTCCGTTTTTACAATCTGCACAGGATCCTTCAAAATGTTGAAATGACGGATCCTGTGCAGATTGTAAAAAACGGGTGCACTGGGCCTGGTTTTTTGACGGACCCGTCGAGGTTATGTGCACCTGTTGTGCATGTGTCTTCACAGTGGTTTTCCACTTCGAAAATGCATACACAACACAACCCATGTTAAAAATAATTAAAAAAAAAAAAAAAATCGCAATATTCTTACCATGCAGCCTTCCCGATGCTCACGATGCTCCCGGCAGCTGCCGTTCCCAGTAATGCCTTGCGAGACAATGACCTCTGATGACGTAGCGGTCTCCGAGACCGCGACATCATCGGGTCATTTCGCAAGGCATTACTGGGAACGCTACCTGCCGGGAGCATCGCGAAGGCTGCGCGGGACACCGAAGGTAAGAATATCACGATTTTTTAAAATTATTTTTAACATTATATCTTTTTACTATTGATGCTGCATAGCCAGTATCAATAGTAAAAAGAGAGAGAGCGAGCAAGGGAGAATTTCCATGACTGGAAATTCTTCAGCGTATGCTCAGTTTCAAAAGACGGCATCCGTCGCTGGATTCCTGCTTTTGACAGTCAGCGACAGATCCTGCGCCCATAGGCTTCCATTATAGCCGACGGACAGTGCAGAATCCATCGCTAAGTGATTTTCCGACTTGCACAAAAAACATTCTCTGTGCGTTGTCTCCGCCAGACGGACAGCAATTTTCTGACGGATCCAGCGCACAACAGATGAAACGGAAGGCCATCCATCACAATCCATCGCTAATACAAGTCTACAAGTCTATGAGAAAAAAAACGGATCCAGCAGAAACATTTGCTGAATCCTTTTTTTTTTTTTTTCACAAAAAGACGCATTGTGACGGAAAAAGAAAGACGGAAGTGTTGAAGAGGCCTAAATGATGCACAACTGATGTGAACTGGAGGTTACAAAATTTTATTTACTAAAATCTAATCGTTAATTTAATACAGTGGCAAAACTGCAGAGAAGACTGTACATGTGAACGGATGACGTGTGTATATCCTATATATGTGTGTCTATGGGTCACGACTCTGGGTCTGTATTATGGATTTATAGGCACTCTATACCACCATAAAGTGCCTCTTTAGGGCATTATCTTCTGGAATAGGAGTAATGTTTCTAAGGGAGAAAACTATTAAATTACAGCAAGCTATGGAACATGTCACAATTTGTATTTTTTATTTTAAAAAATCAGTAACAAACGAGGTTAAAGTATGGCGCATAAGACGTTGTAAGCACTAAAGTCCTTATCCATGCGATGAAGATTCCAAACTCAGCCTTGTGCATGAGACTAAAGGTTTATACAGTTCAGCGGTGTGCTAGCTCACATTCCTAGCTGAGCATGATACAGCACACGGCCCTGACTATAACATTCATTCTTAGACCTCTTCACCTTAGTTGGAAGAATAGAACTATTGGTTACAGAAATTGTAGACATGTCCAGTATTCAGACTTGTGAGGTAGAGGATGGACCCAAGAAAAGATTTGCAGACTGTAGGATGAATATCTTTGCTAGCCGCAAAATTAAAATATATGTCAGAAGAAAAACTGTATAGCAGGCGCTCACCACTGGTGTCTTGTTATACATTTGAGAGGTCTTTTGATCCCCTCCTAGCTTTGCACCGTCTATCATCATGTCCCTGATCAATATCAACTGAGCAGTAGGGTATCTGTTGTGAAATTGGATTTTGGGCTCCCCCGGTGGCCACTGGTGGAATTGAACTGGTGTGCATCATCCTCTCTGTTCACCTGTTTCCATCAGGATGTGGGAGTCGCTATTTAGCCTTGCTCCTCTGTCACTTCCATGCCGGTCAACATTGTAATCAGAAGCCTTTCTGTGCATGTTCCTGCTGCTAGACAACTCCCAGCTAAGTTGGACTTTAGTCCTTGTTTGTTTTTGCATTTTGTTCCAGTTCACAGCTGTAGTTTCGTTTCTGTGTCTGGAAAGCTCTTGTGATCTGAAATTGCCACTCTGATGTTATGAGTTAATACTAGAGTCTTAAAGTAATTTCAGGATGGTGTTTTGATAGGGTTTTCAGCTGACCATGAAAGTGCCCTTTCTGTCTTCCTGCTATCTAGTAAGCGGACCTCAATTTTGCTAAACCTATTTTCATACTACGTTTGTCATTTCATCTAAAATCACCGCCAATATTTGTGGGGGCCTCTGTCTGCCTTTCGGGGAAATTTCTCTAGAGGTGAGCCAGGACTATATTTTCCTCTGCCAGGATTAGTTAGTCCTCCGGCCGGCGCTGGGCGTCTAGGGATAAAACGCAGGCTACGCTACCCGGCTACTGTTAGTTGTGCGGCAGGTTTAGTTCATGGTCAGTTTAGTTTCCATCCTTCCAAGAGCTAGTTCTTATGTTTGTGGGCTATGTTCTCTTGCCATTGAGAACCATAACAGTTTGACCGGCCCAAAAGGGTTAAATTAATTGACAGAGAAAGGAGAGAAAAGAGAAGTCTGCTGAAGATTTTTTTTTTTTTTTTTCAGTTCTAGTGTGCTTGTAATTGAATCTCTTGCAAGTCTGCCTATATTGCAGCCTTTCTCTCTCTCTCTCCTTCTAATCCTGGAATGGCTCTGTGTTCACCTGTTTAAAATGGATATTCAGAGTTTAGCTGCAGGTTTGAATAATCTCACCACGAAAGTTCAAAACTTACAAGATTTTGTTGTTCATGTTCCTATATCTGAACCTAGAATTCCTTTGCCTGAATTTTTCTCGGGGAATAGATCTTGCTTTCAAAATTTCAAAAATAATTGCAAGTTGTTTTTGTCCCTGAAATCTCGCTCTGCTGGAGATCCTGCTCAGCAGGTCAGGATTGTGATTTCCTTGCTCCGGGGCGACCCTCAGGATTGGGCTTTTGCATTGGCTCCAGGGGATCCTGCGTTGCTCAATGTGGATGCATTTTTTCTGGCCTTGGGGTTGCTTTATGAGGAACCTCAGTTAGAACTTCAGGCGGAAAAGGCCTTGATGTCCCTATCTCAGGGGCAAGACGAAGCTGAAATATATTGCCAGAAATTCCGTAAATGGGCTGTGCTTACTCAGTGGAATGAGTGCGCCCTGGCGGCGAATTTCAGAGAGGGTCTCTCTGATGCCATTAAGGATGTTATGGTGGGGTTCCCTGTGCCTGCGGGTCTGAATGAGTCCATGACAATGGCTATCCAGATCGATAGGCGTCTGCGGGAGCGCAGACCTGTGCACCATTTGGCGGTGTCTACTGAGAAGACGCCAGAGAATATGCAATGTGATAGAATTCTGTCCAGAAGTGAATGGCAGAATTTTAGACGAAAAAATGGGTTGTGCTTCTATTGCGGTGATTCAACTCATGTTATATCAGCATGCTCTAAGCGTACTAAGAAGCTTGATAAGTCTGTTTCAATTGGCACTTTACAGTCTAAGTTTATTCTATCTGTGACCCTGATTTGTTCCTTATCATCTATTACCGCGGATGCCTATGTCGACTCTGGCGCCGCTTTGAGTCTTATGGATTGGTCCTTTGCCAAACGCTGTGGGTATGATTTAGAGCCTCTTGAAACTCCTATACCCCTGAAGGGGATTGACTCCACCCCATTGGCTAGCAATAAACCACAATACTGGACACAAGTAACTATGCGGATTAATCCGGATCACCAGGAGATTATTCGCTTTCTTGTGCTGTATAACCTACATGATGTGTTGGTGCTTGGATTGCCATGGCTGCAATCTCATAACCCAGTCCTTGACTGGAAAGCTATGTCTGTGTTAAGCTGGGGATGTAAGGGGACGCATGGGGACGTACCTGTGGTTTCCATTTCATCATCTATTCCCTCTGAGATTCCTGAATTCTTGACTGAATATCGTGACGTTTTTGAAGAACCTAAGCTTGGTTCATTACCTCCGCACCGGGAGTGCGATTGTGCCATAGATTTGATTCCGGGTAGTAAATACCCTAAGGGTCGTTTATTTAATCTGTCTGTGCCTGAACATGCTGCTATGCGAGAATATATAAAGGAGTCCTTGGAAAAGGGACATATTCATCCTTCGTCATCTCCCTTAGGAGCCGTTTTTTTCTTTGTGGCTAAGAAAGATGGCTCTTTGAGGCCGTGCATTGATTATCGGCTTTTGAATAAAATCACGGTTAAATATCAATATCCGTTGCCACTGCTGACTGATTTGTTTGCTCGCATAAAGGGGGCCAAGTGGTTCTCTAAGATTGATCTCCGTGGGGCGTATAATTTGGTGCGAATTAAGCAGGGGGATGAGTGGAAAACCGCATTTAATACGCCCGAGGGCCACTTTGAGTATTTGGTGATGCCTTTTGGTCTTTCAAATGCCCCTTCAGTCTTTCAGTCCTTTATGCATGACATTTTCCGTGATTATTTGGATAAATTTATGATTGTGTATCTGGATGATATTTTGATTTTTTCGGATGACTGGGACTCTCATGTCCAGCAGGTCAGGAGGGTTTTTCAGGTTTTGCGGTCTAATTCCTTGTGTGTGAAGGGTTCTAAGTGCGTTTTTGGGGTTCAAAAGATTTCCTTTTTGGGATATATTTTTTCCCCCTCTTCCATCGAGATGGATCCCGTCAAGGTTCAGGCTGTTTGTGATTGGACGCAACCCTCTTCTCTTAAGAGTCTTCAGAAATTTTTGGGCTTTGCTAACTTTTATCGTCGATTTATTGCTGGTTTTTCTGATGTTGTTAAACCATTGACTGATTTGACTAAGAAGGGTGCTGATGTTGCTGATTGGTCCCCTGCTGCTGTGGAGGCCTTTCGGGAGCTTAAGCGCCGCTTTTCTTCCGCCCCTGTGTTGCGTCAGCCTGATGTTGCCCTTCCTTTTCAGGTTGAGGTCGACGCTTCTGAAATCGGAGCTGGGGCGGTTTTGTCGCAGAGAAGTTCCGATTGCTCCGTGATGAGACCTTGTGCTTTTTTCTCGCGTAAATTTTCGCCCGCCGAGCAGAATTATGATGTTGGGAATCGGGAGCTTTTGGCCATGAAGTGGGCTTTTGAGGAGTGGCGTCATTGGCTTGAGGGGGCTAGACATCAGGTGGTGGTATTGACTGACCACAAAAATCTAATTTATCTTGAGTCCGCCAGACGCCTGAATCCTAGACAGGCGCGCTGGTCGTTGTTTTTCTCTCGGTTTGATTTTGTGGTGTCCTACCTGCCGGGTTCTAAGAATGTTAAGGCGGATGCCCTTTCTAGGAGTTTTGAGCCTGACTCCCCTGGTAATTCTGAACCTACAGGTATCCTTAAGGATGGAGTGATATTGTCTGCCGTTTCTCCAGACCTGCGGCGGGCCTTGCAGGAGTTTCAGGCGGATAGACCTGATCGTTGCCCACCTGGTAGACTGTTTGTTCCTGATGATTGGACCAGTAAAGTCATTTCTGAGGTTCATTCTTCTGCGTTGGCAGGTCATCCTGGAATCTTTGGTACCAGGGATTTGGTGGCAAGGTCCTTCTGGTGGCCTTCCTTGTCTCGAGATGTGCGAGGCTTTGTGCAGTCTTGTGACGTTTGTGCTCGGGCCAAGCCTTGTTGTTCTCGGGCTAGTGGATTGTTGTTGCCCTTGCCTATTCCGAAGAGGCCCTGGATGCACATCTCGATGGATTTTATTTCGGATCTTCCTGTTTCTCAGAAGATGTCTGTCATCTGGGTGGTGTGTGATCGTTTCTCTAAGATGGTCCATTTGGTTCCCCTGCCTAAGTTGCCTTCTTCTTCCGAGTTGGTTCCTCTGTTTTTTCAAAATGTGGTCCGTTTGCATGGTATTCCGGAGAATATTGTTTCTGACAGAGGTACCCAATTCGTGTCTAGATTTTGGCGAGCATTCTGTGCTAGGATGGGCATAGATTTGTCTTTCTCGTCTGCTTTCCATCCTCAGACTAATGGCCAGACCGAGCGGACGAATCAGACCTTGGAGACATATTTGAGGTGTTTTGTGTCTGCAGATCAGGATGATTGGGTTGCTTTTTTGCCTTTAGCGGAGTTTGCCCTCAATAATCGGGCCAGCTCTGCCACCTTGGTGTCTCCCTTTTTCTGTAATTCGGGGTTTCATCCTCGATTTTCTTCTGGTCAGGTGGAATCTTCGGATTGTCCTGGAGTGGATGCTGTGGTGGAGAGGTTGCATCGGATTTGGGGGCAGGTAGTGGACAATTTGAAGTTGTCCCAGGAGAAGACTCAGCTTTTTGCCAACCGCCGGTGTCGGGTTGGTCCTCGGCTTTGTGTTGGGGACTTGGTGTGGTTGTCTTCTCGTTTTGTCCCTATGAGGGTTTCTTCTCCCAAGTTTAAGCCTCGGTTCATCGGCCCGTACAAGATATTGGAGATTCTTAACCCTGTGTCCTTCCGTTTGGACCTCCCTGCATCTTTTTCTATTCATAATGTTTTTCATCGGTCATTATTGCGCAGGTATGAGGTACCGGTTGTGCCTTCCGTTGAGCCTCCTGCTCCGGTGTTGGTTGAGGGCGAGTTGGAGTACGTTGTGGAAAAAATCTTGGACTCCCGTGTTTCCAGACGGAAACTCCAGTATCTGGTCAAATGGAAGGGATACGGTCAGGAGGATAATTCTTGGGTGACTGCCTCTGATGTTCATGCCTCCGATTTGGTCCGTGCCTTTCATAGGGCTCATCCTGATCGCCCTGGTGGTTCTGGTGAGGGTTCGGTGCCCCCTCCTTGAGGGGGGGGTACTGTTGTGAAATTGGATTTTGGGCTCCCCCGGTGGCCACTGGTGGAATTGAACTGGTGTGCATCATCCTCTCTGTTCACCTGTTTCCATCAGGATGTGGGAGTCGCTATTTAGCCTTGCTCCTCTGTCACTTCCATGCCGGTCAACATTGTAATCAGAAGCCTTTCTGTGCATGTTCCTGCTGCTAGACAACTCCCAGCTAAGTTGGACTTTAGTCCTTGTTTGTTTTTGCATTTTGTTCCAGTTCACAGCTGTAGTTTCGTTTCTGTGTCTGGAAAGCTCTTGTGATCTGAAATTGCCACTCTGATGTTATGAGTTAATACTAGAGTCTTAAAGTAATTTCAGGATGGTGTTTTGATAGGGTTTTCAGCTGACCATGAAAGTGCCCTTTCTGTCTTCCTGCTATCTAGTAAGCGGACCTCAATTTTGCTAAACCTATTTTCATACTACGTTTGTCATTTCATCTAAAATCACCGCCAATATTTGTGGGGGCCTCTGTCTGCCTTTCGGGGAAATTTCTCTAGAGGTGAGCCAGGACTATATTTTCCTCTGCCAGGATTAGTTAGTCCTCCGGCCGGCGCTGGGCGTCTAGGGATAAAACGCAGGCTACGCTACCCGGCTACTGTTAGTTGTGCGGCAGGTTTAGTTCATGGTCAGTTTAGTTTCCATCCTTCCAAGAGCTAGTTCTTATGTTTGCTGGGCTATGTTCTCTTGCCATTGAGAACCATAACAGGTATCTGCACATTATGGCTCCTATTCACCAAGACTAGTAATTTTCTGGCTAGACTTGATGAGGGGGAATGGTGGAGTAAAACACTTCAGATTCATTAAGAGGTGCACACATCTTTATGAATCTGCAGCGTCTGATGAGTAACAAGCGTTTCCATTAACTACACCAAAAAAAATCTTACAAACACCACAGCTAATTAGACGTGCTGTGGTATTACATCCCCATCATGCCCCAATCCTGCCCAGTTTGGCGGAGCTAGGAGAAACTGGTGTAAAAACTCCCAAAATAGCAAAAATGTGCAGCTTTTGAAAGCTTTTATGCCACTTTTTGACCTAAACGCTTTGATGAGTCAAGGCCAGTGTCTATTTCAGGTGGATTCTACCTGGAAACTACAGTACCTTAAAGGTGCTCAATGATGGTTAAAAAGAATTACTATATACAGCGCAATGTCAAAACCACTTGTTCGTATGTTCTGTCTTTTGTAGCTTTTTAACAACTTCAGTCTTCGAAAGCTGCAAAGTGGCTAAAAGAAGTGGCTTGTCCATTCTTTGAGTGGTTTCCACTTTGGAAGCTGCTTCCTACTTTATCGATAACAAAAAAAAGTTGTTGGTTACAAAGCTGTTGCCAAAATGACAAAAAAGATGACAAAGAAGACTCTTCAGGAAAACCAGGTGACTTCTTATAGCTAAAACTCTGCAGGTATGCCAATGGCTATGAGACGTCGTCTGCACATACCCTAAAAAAATTGATGTTAGCTTCTAAAAATTTTGTCTGTCAAACATAATGATTGCAGTGTCTAAACGTTTATCTGAAAAATAACTCCATTAGAAGTTTATGAAGGCTTTATTTTAGCATGATTACAGCAAACAAGGAAGACGATAATCTTTAAGGGGTGCACTTGAACTACACCCCTTATAGATTAATCACTTGTTTACCCAGGCCGACAAACTTCAGATCCACATAGAATGACTGTACACTGCATATACACTGCCATTATGCTTGGCAGCACACTTCATGAATACACAGGACGATGCGCTGCTGAGAACGATGATCTTTTGGGCAAATCAAAAAATCAATTCACATATTTTACTCATTCGTTGGGAGATCAGCAGGTTGGTTATACTGCACATTTTTTGTGAAAAGAATATTTTAGGAGTCCTTGAATATGATAATCGTGCACTGTAAATGCAACTGAAGGTTGTTCTGATTGGTCAGAAATCTGTGTGTTTACATGCCTATCAGCGGATGTTTAACAGTTGCAGGTCAACAAGTTTAACTCCTTTCTGACATATGACTTACTATCCCGTCGAGGTGGTATGGGCCCGTATGACCACCGACGGGATTGTACGTCATCACCGATGAGCCGCGCTCACGGGGGAGCGTTGCCGATCGGGGCTGAGTGTCAGCTGACTATCGCACCTGAAATCCGGCACATTAACCCCCGGAACACTTCGATCAAATATGATCACAGCGTTCCGGTGGCATAGGGAAGCATCACACAGGGAGGGGGCTCCCTGCGTGCTTCCCTGAGACCCTCATTGCTCCGAGGGTCTCCTACCTCCTCCTCCCTGCAGGCCCCGGATCCAAAATGGCCACGGGTGGCCTTCTGGGTCCTGCAGTGAGGTGGCTTGCAAGCGCGCCGGCAAGCCTCCCTGCAGTGCCTGTCAGATCACTGATCTGACACAGTGCTGTTCAAAGTGGCTGATCAGCGATCTGACAATATATAGTCATGTCCCCCCTGGGGCAATGTTCTAAAGTAAAAAAAAAATATTTACACGTGTAAAAAAAAAAAAAAATCCTAAATAAGGAAAAAAAATAAACATTGTTCCAATAATACATTTCTTTATCTAAATAATAAAAAAAAATAATAAAAGTATACATATTTAGTATCGCCGAGTCCGTAACAACCCGACCTATAAAACTGTCCCACTAGTTAACCCCTTCAGTGAACACCGTAAAAAAATAAAAAAAACCGAGGCAAAAAACAACGCTTTATTAGGCCTTGTTCACACTATCCTTTTTTTGCTGCGGATTTTTCAGCCGCGGATTTGGAAAAACCGCAGTGCAAAACCGCGGTGGTTTTCACTGCGGTTTTTTGTGCGGTTTCTACTGCGGATTCCACTGCGGGTTTCCAACTGCACTTTCCTATTGGTGCAGGTGGAAAACCGCTGCGGAATCCGCAGAAAGAATTGACATGCTACTTCTTTTTTTCCGCTGAAAATCCGCGCTGATTTTCAAGCGGAAAAACGCAAAGTGGGCACAGCGGTTTTTGTTTTCCATAGGGTAACATTGTACTGTACCCTGCATAGAAAATGGCTGCGGATCCGCAGCTGCAAATCCCCTGCGGATCCGCAGCAAAAAGTGTGAACATAGCCTTATCATACCGCCGAACAAAATGTGGAATAAAACGCGATAAAAAAAGAGTGATATAAAAAACATGGTACCACTGAAAACGTCATCTTATCCTGCAAAAAAGGAGCCCATATAGCGTCATCAGCAGAAAAATAAAAAAGTTATAGTCCTCAGAATAAAGCGATGCAAAAATAATTATTTTTTATATTAAATAATTTTTATCATATAAAAGCGCCAAAACATAAAAAAAAGATATAAATGAGGTATCACTGTAATCATACTGACCCGAAAAATAAAACTGCGTTGTCAATTTTACCAAACGTGGAACGTTATAAACGCCCCCCCAAAAAGAAATTCATGAATTGCTGGTTTTTGATCATTCTGCCTCACAAAAATCGGAATAAAAAGTGATAAAAAAATGCACGTGCCCAAAAATGGTACCACTAAAAACATCAACTCGTCCCACAAAAAACAAGACCTCACATGACTCTGTGGACCAAAATATGGAAAAATTATAGCTCTTAAAATGTGGAGACGCAAAAACAATTTTTTGCAATAAAAAGCGTCTTTTAGTGTGTGACAGCTGCCAATCATAGAAATCCGCTAAAAAACGCTATAAATAGTAAATCAAACCCCCTTCATCACCCTCTTAGTTAGGGAAAAATAATAAAAATGTATTTATTTCCATTTTCCCATTAGGGTTAGGGTTAGGGTTAGAGTTGGGGCTAAAGTTAGGGTTAGGCTTGGGGCTAAAATTAGGGTTTGGGTTCAGGCTAAAGTTAGGGTTAGGGCTAAAGTTAGGGTTAGGGTTGGGGCTAAAGTTAGGGTTAGGGCTAAAGTTAGGGATGGGGCTAAAAGTTAGGGATAGGGTTTGGATTACATTTACGGTTGGGATTAGGGTTATGGTTTGGATTACGGTTAGGGGTGTGTTGTAGTTAGGGGTGTGGTTAGGGTTGGGATTAGGGTTAGGGGTGTGTTAGGGTTTCAGTTAGAATTGGGGGTTTCCACTGTTTAGGCACATCAGGGGCTCTCCAAACGCGACATGGCGTCCGATCTCAATTCCAGCCAATTTTGCATTGAAAAGTCAAACGGCGCTCCTTACCTTCCGAGCTCTGCCATGTGCCGAAACAGTGGTTTACCCTCACATATGGGCTATCAGCGTACTTAGGACAAATTGCACAACAACTTTTGGAGTCCAATTTCTTCTGTTACCCTTGGTAAAATAAAACAAATTGGAGCTGAAGTAAATTTTTTGTGAAGAAAAGTTAAATGTTCATTTTTTGTTAAACATTCCAAAAATTCCTGTGAAACACCTGAAGGGTTAATAAACTTCTTGAATGTGGTTTTGAGCACCTTGAGGGGTGCGGTTTTTAGAATGGTGTCACACTTGGGTATTTTCTATCATAGTGACTTCAAATGTGATGTGATGTGGTCCCTAAAAAAAAATGGTGTTGTAAAAACAAAAAATTGCTGGGTTCCAAAATTGTGCTGATGTAAAGTAGACATGTGAGAAATGTTACTTATTAAGTATTTTGTGTGATATATCTCTGTTATTTAAGGGCATAAAAATTCAAAGTTGGAAAATTGTGAAATTTTCAAAATTTTTGCCAAATTTCCATTTTTTTCACAAATAAAAGCGGGTAATATCAAAGAAATTTTACCACTATCATGAAGTACAATATGTCATGAGAAATCCTTGTCAAAATCATCAGGATTCGTTGAAGCGTTCCAGAGTTATAACCTCATAAACGGACAGTGGTCAGAATTGTAAAAATTGGCTCAGTCATTAATGTGCAAACCACCCTTGGGGGTAAGGGGGTTAAGCCCATCCTTGGGTTTAAACTTGTTGGCCTGCGACTGCTAAACGTCCGCTGATTGGCAACATGCAGGTCAATTGGCGATCTTTTAATCGCCTATTTAGACAATTCTTAATATGATTCGCTGTGCACCTAAAATACCATTATTCTCAGCACGTCCTATTTACACATTTTTTTCAAGCAATTTGCTTTTTTGTCTGGTGACTGGTAGCCTGTTTACACGGTCCATTTATCGTAATATGTGCATTCCAAGGACATCCAGTGGATCCATGTCGATCATAGATTTTATATGCTCACATTATTCCCCTCAATAGTCTACTTATACATTTCCCCTTCCCTCTTCATGTTGTCTTCTCTCACATCCCCCCTGTTAACTGTACTATCTCCTCACAAATCCCTCCAACACCCTATACTGTGTCTGCATTCATCACCCTCTTCTGTATCTGCACCATTCCCCCACTCCCCATACTGTGTCTGCACCCATCTCCCCCATACTGTTTCCTCATACATGCCCCCATCTCCCCATTATCCCTCATACTGTGGTTTCAAATCTTTCCTGTTCTCCATATTGTGTCTGGACCTGTTCCTCCCTTGCTCCCCAAACTTGTGTCCTCAAATCTTCCCCTATTTCACTAAATTTTCCCCCCACAGAATAAATCCTCACAGAATAAATCTTTCCTCACAGAATAAATCCCCCCAACAGAATAAATCTTTCACCAACAGAATAAATCCCCCTCACAGAATAAATCCCCCCCACAGAATAAATTCCCCGAC
The DNA here is from genome assembly GCF_051348905.1 of Ranitomeya variabilis. Taxonomy (NCBI): domain Eukaryota; kingdom Metazoa; phylum Chordata; class Amphibia; order Anura; family Dendrobatidae; genus Ranitomeya; species Ranitomeya variabilis. The sequence goes on from NC_135232.1 coordinate 637,497,716, forward strand.
AGAGTGAATCTCCCTCCCCAGATTAAATCTTCCCCCACAGAATAAATCTTCCCCACACACAAATCGCCCACAGATTAAATCCCCCACAGAGTGAATCTTCCCCCAGATAATAAATCTCCCCCCACAGAATAAATCTTCCCCTACAGAATAAATCCCCCCACAGAGTGAATCTTCCCTCCCACAGAATAAATCTCCCCCCACAGAGTAAATCTTACCCCAATAGTGAAACAAAGAAAAAAGAATGAACAAGCTCATCCACAGCGGCATATATACTATATCTTGCCATGTGAACTTTACCATTGCCATGGATTTTTAAGTAGTATTTTCTAATACATTTTTGGATTCAAAGAAGCTGTAACATATCTCCTTTCTCTCATAAATTCCCCCCCACACAGAATAAATCTTCCTCCCACAGAATAAATCTCACCCCCCACATTTACACTTAATCTTCAGTGTCTTCAGACCAGAGTGGAACAACAAAAGAAAAAAGGAACATGCCCACAAGAATGGGAACACCCAAATATTTATAAATTACATATACGGTACTTTATTTGAGAAAACACGACACTAGAACATGACACAGTAACAAATAAAAACAAATAAAAACTGCAAAGAATGTTTTGCCTAGCCATGCCTTAGTATAGGGGCCAAGGCTGCCCACACAATGATCCTCAAAGCATAAGAAATAAATTCAATATGGCTCAAAAACAGATAATTACAATAACAACCACATACAGTAATAGTCAAAATACACAGCATAATTAGATGAATGCGTCTGGGATCATACTCATTCACAGTATCATGTATATGAGCCAAATGGCCACCATGAAATCAGGAAAACCTAGCATGTATAAATAAATACACGGATATAAGTGCATGAACCAGGTAACAAGCCAAATAGGTTGTTGAGGCACTGAATAAAGCCAAAATGGTTTGAAAATTACCCGATTTTCTCTGAAAATGGAGAGGCAACAAAGTGGAGGGCCCAATATTCCAAACCGAGAACTGCAAGAGTCCTCAAGTCCTGAATGGAGCCATGAGTGCTAAGAGGAAAATGATGGGGATGAGACCCACGCGTATCGCCACCATAGATGTGGCTTCCTCAGGGAAAGTAATGTCCTGTGTCCCGTAGACGTGGAATATATATGCAATTAACAAAATTAGTTAAAGTAGATCACCTGAAACGCAAGAGAGCCGGCCGGCTCAGAGACAAGGAAACGCACATGGTTACCGCCATCTTGTTATTGTTCGTCTGTGATCGCTAGTCAATAAAGTCCATTGAAAGTCAGTCTGCGCATGTGCCCGACGTATGCGATCGCGCGTGCGTAATAGCTGGGTGATGATGATAGTGCCTGTTAGAGCGCATGACTGAAAAGAATAAGGCGCGCGTGTGTGTAGCGCCCCCACTGCCGCAGGGCCGAGGGGTACCCGGTACCGGGCCTCTGAGTCTCTGCTCTGGGGTTGTCACGGTGGCTAGACCCGGTCCGTGACCCTGCTGAGGGGCGTACAATAATAGATGTGGATGGTGGTGGAGGTGCGGTGCAGTAAATAACGAGGACACCAGGTTGCAGTCTCTTTACCTCTTTACTGAAGGCTTCTGAGTCCTCAATCCGGAATACGGTTAACAGGGCTGCGCAAGTCCGGCCGGTCCGATGGCACCTCCAGAGTTCCCTTTGCAGGTGGAAATCTGTGCCTACCTTCCTGCGCTTGTGTTGTGGTCCTCCCCTGCTGTGCTTACGGGATAGTCCCGACAACTGTTGTGTCTGTTTCTGAAGTTCCCTCACAACTCGATTTTGATGTTCTCCCTCTACGTCCCCCTGATCTTACGGTTAGGACGCAGTTGTGGCGCCCCCACCGCCGCGGGGCCGAGGGGTACCCGGTACCGGGCCTACGAGTCTCTGCTTCTGGGGGTTGTCACGGCGGCTAGGCCCCGGTCCGTGACCCTGCCGTGGGGCGCACAGTCAATGCTAGGTGTGGATGTTAGTGGTGCAGTTGTGGGGTGCAGGTCGCGGTAAATAACGAGGACACCAGGTTGCAGTCTCTTTACCTCTTTACTGGAGATCTCTGAGTCCTGAGTCCAGAATACGGTTCACCAGGCTGCGCAAGTCCGGCCGGTCCAATGGCACCTCCAGAGTTCACTTCACAGGTGGAAATCGGTGCCTTCCTTCTTAGCGCTATGTGTTGTAGTCCCTCCCTGCTGTGCTTACGGAAAGTACCCCACAACCGTTGTGTCTGTTTCTTAAGTTCCCTCACAACTCGATTAAATGATGTTCTTCTAATCTTCCGTCCCTTCCTGATGTTACAGTTAGAACGGCACCCGTTTGTCAGATAGGCCTGGAGTTCTTCCGGGACCCTAGAGACGCCCCTCTCCCGCAATTGCCTCCCAAGACTTCATAGGTGATATGTGTTAGACAGCCCGCCTTAAACTGACTGTCCTGCCGCTGTTTAGAGTATTGCTTGAAGCTGGTTATTGTAATACTCCCTCGGCGTTCCGGCCACCGGTAGTGCGCCTCAGTAGGATGTTGCTCTGGTCTTACAGCACGACCCCTACTGGTATTCTCCTATTGCTTGATCTCGTTTCTCACTCAGCACAATCTATCTCGCTTCTAGTCCTTTCTTGGGTCCCGCCGCTTCCCGGAGCTGGCGCGGACCCGTTACGTTCTTTTCAATGCCAAGCCTCTGTCAGGATCCCACCCCTGACAGAGACCCTACTGTCTCTTCCTCCACAACACCCTCTGCCACTAGGTGTTGCTTCGTCCAATCCAGTCAGCTTTCTGATCTAACTTCCTGCCTGACTCCCAGTTTACCCACTATGGTGGGGAGTGGCCTAATGAATAGCACCCTTAGCTCCCCCCGGAGGCCCGGCTGTGAAATGTATTGGTGTCTGTGATACCTGATCAGATGAACTCCTTCAGTGCCATCGGACGCACCATAGCTCCCCATAGTGGCGGAGCCACAGTACTGCAACGACCAGGACTCTGGGGCGCTGCACTCCCCCCTGGTTAAACACAGTACTCCGGGACTGGGAAGAAAACAACAATACAAGTTAGCAAAAAGACATACAGTTTTGTTGAGTGCAATACCAATAAGCATATTTGAACAGAGCTTCCCTTTATGGGAGGTGAGGACACTTGAACGTTACAAACATGGTTAACATTATAAATTACAGGTTATAAATAACTCCTGTTACCCAACCGGGTATTCTACTAAGTGCAAAATTGTTGAACAATAATTTAACTTTGCCTTTAAGGACATACACTCTTTTTCCACTAAAGACCTTCCTTTAATCACATTATAAGGTATTTCAACTTTTTCATTCTCCTTCTTTAAATCTGCAGGACCGCCTGTCCTTTCGGCACCAGACCTACTGCCTCTCCTTTCAGTTACAGGACCGCCCCATTCAGCCAGGGCCTACTGCCTTTTCAACTACTATACACAGTATAGAACATAACATTACTTTCAGTTTTTAGAGCACTGAGCCATCTCTTCTTGACTCCTATGAGAACTCAGGGTTTACCTTCTATCCCCATTAACTATCCATCAGCATTATCAAAAACATTTTCTATCGAACATTAGCCTTCTCATTATCTTTCTGTCTACTATGCATGCTGGACACCACGTCTATCTCTACGGGTCCACTGCATCCTTCTTCTATCTTTCACCTTTTTCTTCTCAGAGCACATTATCAATATTTCTTCACATTTAACCAGTTAAACACATATAACTTTTCTCATATAAACATTATCATCATTTCCTTTGGTCAAGACATTATTGCTACTCATCTTAAGCAATATTACTATCGAAGCGTGACAAATGAACATCCCCTTTAAGAGAGGACCAAGTCTCTGTGAGGTAGCGTATCTTCGCAAAGAGTCCTCCTTTAAGTAAAACCAGTAGGGAGCACTTTTAATAAGGTGCAAACTATATACAAAAATTTCGGATCATGCACTGTTCATGATTTCAGCAGTTCTGTAAACTTGTGCAAAACTTTAGAAAGACAAACAAAAACAAAACAATAGGGATCCCAGGTCAACAAAAGGATCCCTTTAAGAGTTAACCCGGGACGGGTTCAGCAGAACAACAGGAAAACAGCAACTATTTACAGATTCATGGTTTCGAGGTTTATTCTTCCAAGTCTGGGGGTGGTCTTTGTCCCCCAGCCAACGTGGCACCCGTACTGGTAGTTGGTCTCTCAGATGCCATCAGATCGGCCGGTGCCTGGATTTGAAGGCTAATCCTGCTTGCGAGTTCGGTAGCTGCTACCAGGCGTACAGTGGTGATAGGAACAAGGTCTGGCAAATCAGGATCATTCATGATCGGGGCTACAGGGGGCGCTCTCTCAGGCTCACACCGTCGAACGTTCCGGGCACACCATCCTTGTGCGCTCCGATGGCGGGTGTAGGTCACCTGATCCCCCTTTTGTAACGGATCACCATTTCGACTGCAGCAGGGGGTTTTCACGTTATAGCTAGTAACAAAGACGTCAGTTGGTAGCCCCGGCTCCTGTATGGAGCCCCATCCCCTCTTCGGGTGGTAGGCCAGCACGGTTCCCTGCTTTACCACGTCTCTCTTACTGGGAGCAGACTTCTTACGTTGCGTGTCAGGTGGTTCGGTCTCGTCTCGATCTTTCCAGTGTTGTATTAAACATTGCTTATACTGCTCCCAGGTAAGTACCGCAAGGGTGAGGCCATCCTCCCGGGCCCCATCCGGCCCTGTCCAGGGGGTGTCCCACCAAAGGATCACCCGGTCTAGGCCCACACCTATGGGTTCTCCCATCTTGGTTGGTAGCGGAGGCACTAGCTTCCCCATTGCGTTGGAGGTGAGGATAACCCGCTCCACCAAGAAGGAACGATCATTGCCGGGGTGGGGAGCAGTCACGGGAGTGGGATCGATCAGGGGAGCCGGATCGGTCGGGAGAACAGAATCGGCCAGGGGAGTAGGGATGCCGTCCATACCTGCGCCTGATGTGATTCCACCGATGTCGCTCCGGTCCGTTGACAAGGACACTGGAATCGGCTGCAGCCCGGACCGCGGCTCCTCCGGAGTCATCTCTTGATGTAACTCCGCCCTCCATGATTCCGTGACTAGGATAGGCAGGCTCGGCTCCTCCACTGGTGTCTCCAAGGAGTCCAGGTCCCTCACCGGCGGTGGACGCGAGTCCTCTTCTGATGGGTGAGGACAAACTGAGATCACCTCGCCGTTGTTCGGGCACCTGCTGTTCATCGTCGCTGTCCGGCATTCGGCGGCAATGCATGCATCTGACTCTGCCATTTCTCCAAGGTCGAGCCCCTCCTTCACCTCGTTCCCGCCATCGCAAGTCAGGGGGCGGTTCTCTGCTTTGAGGCAGGTCATCGCTTTGCAACAAGAGGCGCAGGGGGCGATCACCGCTTCTGGCGCCACTTTGGTAGTCTCCTCCCATGGCACGCCCTCCTGCTTCTCTGGCGTAGCAATGGCGGCGGTTTTTGGCGGGAACTTTTGGCGGTAAATGGCGCAGCACAGTCTTTGCAACAAAGTACAGTCCAAGCACAGTAAATCACAGTTCCTAGGCACACATGACCTGATTCTTCAGGCTTAAGTAGATCCTGTTCGTGACGCCAAGTTGTGGCGCCCCCACCGCCGCGGGGCCGAGGGGTACCCGGTACCGGGCCTACGAGTCTCTGCTTCTGGGGGTTGTCACGGCGGCTAGGCCCCGGTCCGTGACCCTGCCGTGGGGCGCACAGTCAATGCTAGCTGTGGATGTTGGTGGTGCAGTTGTGGGGTGCAGGTCGCGGTAAATAACGAGGACACCAGGTTGCAGTCTCTTTACCTCTTTACTGGAGATCTCTGAGTCCTCAGTCCAGAATACGGTTCACCAGGCTGCGCAAGTCCGGCCGGTCCAATGGCACCTCCAGAGTTCACTTCACAGGTGGAAATCGGTGCCTTCCTTCTTAGCGCTATGTGTTGTAGTCCCTCCCTGCTGTGCTTACGGAAAGTACCCCACAACCGTTGTGTCTGTTTCTTAAGTTCCCTCACAACTCGATTAAATGATGTTCTTCTAATCTTCCGTCCCTTCCTGATGTTACAGTTAGAACGGCACCCGTTTGTCGGATAGGCCTGGAGTTCTTCCGGGACCCTAGAGACGCCCCTCTCCCGCAATTGCCTCCCAAGACTTCATAGGTGATATGTGTTAGACAGCCCGCCTTAAACTGACTGTCCTGCCGCTGTTTAGAGTATTGCTTGAAGCTGGTTATTGTAATACTCCCTCGGCGTTCCGGCCACCGGTAGTGCGCCTCAGTAGGATGTTGCTCCGGTCTTACAGCACGACCCCTACTGGTATTCTCCTATTGCTTGATCTCGTTTCTCACTCAGCACAATCTATCTCGCTTCTAGTCCTTTCTTGGGTCCCGCCGCTTCCCGGAGCTGGCGCGGACCCGTTACGTTCTTTTCAATGCCAAGCCTCTGTCAGGATCCCACCCCTGACAGAGACCCTACTGTCTCTTCCTCCACAACACCCTCTGCCACTAGGTGTTGCTTCGTCCAATCCAGTCAGCTTTCTGATCTAACTTCCTGCCTGACTCCCAGTTTACCCACTATGGTGGGGAGTGGCCTAATGAATAGCACCCTTAGCTCCCCCCGGAGGCCCGGCTGTGAAATGTATTGGTGTCTGTGATACCTGATCAGATGAACTCCTTCAGTGCCATCGGACGCACCATAGCTCCCCATAGTGGCGGAGCCACAGTACTGCAACGACCAGGACTCTGGGGCGCTGCACACCCATATGACGGGGAGGCTTGGAGTTCTTCCGGGACTCCAGCGTCGCCCCTCTCCTGTTGTTACCCCCCTGTGTCTTCCTGGGTCTGGGTGAGACAGCCCGCCTGTAACTGACTGTCCTGCCGTGGGTTTGAAGTTTGGCTTGGAGCACTATACTTCCTCGGCGTTCCGGCCACCGGTTATGCGCCTCAATAGGATGTTGCCTCGTCTTACAGCACGACTCCTACTGGTATTCTCCTTGTTGCGTTGATCTCGTTTCTCACTCAGCACAATAAACCTCGCTTCTTGTCCTTTCTTGGGGTACCGCCGCTATGAAGTGCAGGCGCGGTCCCGTAACGTTCTCTCTGTTCGCTAGGCCTCTGTCAGGATCCCACCCCTGACAGGGACTCCTCTGAATCTTCCCCTACAACACCCTCTGCCACAAGGTGTTGCCTGGTTCCAACCCAGCCAGCTTTCTGTCTAACTTTCTGCCTAACCCCCAGTTTTACCAGACTGTGAGGAGTGGCCTAATAAATAGAACCCTTAGCTCCCCCTGGAGGTCAGACTGTGAAATGTATTGGTGTCTGTGATACCTGGTCAGATGAACTCTTTCAGTGCCATCAGATGTACCATAGCCCCCCTTAGCGGCGGAGCCACAGTACTGCAACGACCAGGACTCTGGGGCGCTGCATGTGCACTGGCTCAGCAGAGCCGGGATCGTGTAAGACGCAAACCCGAAACAATCAAATTATGTGAGCGCAGCAGGTAAATGGGGCTCGAAGTGCTAGTAGGAAGACAATCATACATATACTCAAGCGCACTGCATACCACACACATTGGCTATAGTGATGATTCACCCAAATAATCTTGAAGGTACACAAAGTGTCGAAGTGCTGCTTAATGCATGTAAAGAGACTTTATTACAATAGAAAGAATACAAAAAGTATATATATGCAAAAAGTACAGAAATACAAACCCAGATCCAGAGTGGGTGCACTTACCACCGATGCACTTCGCGCTTCTTGGCACCGGCGAGTGACGTCAGCAGCGTGATCACATGACCTGATCACGCTGCTGGCATCTCTGTGACCCGGCGGTCAGAGCCTCAGTTGTACTTGCATCTGTAAAACGTGAGTACAATTGAACACTGGAAGCAGTGCCAGATCAGAGAACTGTTGACTCCATTCTGGTGGGCGGCAGAATGCAGCCGCCAGGGGAGACTCTTCGGACTGCCGCATTAGGCGGCCCAACTGCGCCCTCCTGCTGGCTGTGCCCAAAGCACATGCCCCGGCTGCTTCCCCCTAGACACACCTCTGTGCTGACATAATTCGTCAGTCTGCAGTTACCTAGAGTGACTGTAGACTTTTGTCCCAAATCAGGACAACCAATTCAACTGCTCATGACCTGTTCCTACGATTATACATGATTTGTTTATTTCCTATTTTCCAGTACCTATTTATGACACTGTTTTATCCAATTACTTGAATATTTCCACTGATTCAGCATTTTCGTCAACAACAGAAAGCCCATTGTTAATTTTCTAGACAAACATAACACTGTTTTCATATGGTGTTTTTTTGTTTCGATGCATCCCATGTGAATCGCTCATTAATGAAGCTATTAGTTAGTGTGTAATCATTCTGATCGTGAGCTCAGGTGCACCGCTCCCTTGTGAGTCGACTGCTTGCATATACAGGGAACTGAATTTCCACCCCCACCCCTTTAGAAAGATGAGTACAAAGGTCTCTCGTTAGTAGGTAGGGGGGCACTGCTTCGTTAGCGCTCCTCGTTTTCAGGTGTCACTCCTCATTTGGAAATAAGAATAAAAATAAGAATATCAGAAAGTGATTATCAAGCCCGGAGGGAGCTGTGAACAAGTGTGAGAGCCTGGAGAATCTCTCCTGCTCTGCTGTATAGGCAAATTAAGGCTGCTCTCCATAGTTAGGAAGAATTTTCAATATCCATCGTTCCCCAGGAGAGGAATCGCCAGCCTGCTCGTCGGCAGCCTTTTATATTCCGCAGCTGGGATTTTATGAGCTCATGCAGCTTAGGGAAATTGCTGCCAGTGTATGTCAAATCTTTTCCTACCACCTTCAAACCCGCAAGAACACCTCCATACGGGAAGTGCCTTATTATATTTTCTGTGGTTCCAAACCAATGTAAGAAATAAGTGTTCTAGGTAAATCAGCGCCGCACCCTATTTGTCAATCGCACTGTTTAATTGCAAACTAGACTGCGCTTCATTAGATAAGTCGGGTGATGGTTGTGGTTGCATGGTTTCATGAAATCAACTTTCTATAGGCACGTAAAAAATATCGATTTGGACCTATTCTTTTAAAGGAAGCTTTTCCTATTACCCTATCCCATAAATGTATCACCTTTTTTGCATGTTCATTTCTTGTACATAATATGTTTAGGGTCTTCCTTTTATTTTCCACAATGCATTCAACCCCTTCACTATTTCCACATTTTGTTTTGCTATTCAGAAACCTGATTTTAGCTTAAACTTGACCTCAGGTACATCCTGCTTCCATAGATCATAGGTCAGTTTCACATGAGCGTCTTATGGGAGCATTTTTGCAGTGCAAATTACCAGCCTGACTAAGTTTTCTCCCTGCGGCCAAACTTCCGGCACAAGCTCAAGATAGCATTAAGGCTAAGTGCACACGTTGCAGAATTCCGCAACTCCTGCCGCAGGTATATCACATGCGGAATTGGCATGCGTATTCCCGCTAAACACTAGTGCTTTGCAAGCATAATTAGCTTGCAGAATGCTAGTATTTTCCAAGCGATCTGTAGCATCGCTTGGAAAACTGACTGACAGGTTGGTCACACTTAGTGTTTGACAAGTGTGACCAACTTTTTACTATTGATGCTACCTATGCAGCACCAATAGTAAAAAGATAGAATGTTAAAAATAATTTAAAAAAACAAATAAATCATGATAGTCTCACCTTCCGGCGGCCCCGACAGCCTTTCCCGCTTTCGCGATGCTCCGGTCCCAGTAATGCTTTGCGGCAATGACCTCAGATGACATAGCAGTCTCGCCAGACTGCACGTCATCACAGGTCATTTTCGCAAAGCATTATTGGGAACGGAAGCATCGCGAGGAGCAGGAAAGGCTGTCGGGGCCGCCGGAAGGTGAGAATATCAAGATTTTTTATTTTAATTCTTTTTTTTTTTAACAATTATATGGTTCCCAGGACCTGGAGGAGAGTCTCCTCTCCTCCACCCTGGGTACCATCCACACATGATCCGCTTACTTCCCGCATGGTGGGCATAGCCATATGCGGAAAGTAAGCGGATCAATGCATTCCTATGTGTGCGGAATCCCCGCGATTCCGCACTTTAATGAACATGCTACGTTTTTTTCTGGAATGCGATTCCGCCGTGGAAAAAAACGCAGCATGTGCACAAAAAATGCGGATTGCATTCTAATAATAGGATGCTTAATGTATGCGTTTTTTTCGCGGTTTTATGATCAATGGACACAAATATTCCATGCTAACAAAAATATGTTCAATTTGAGTAATTAGAAATCACTCCCATCTGATACATTAACCACTTAACGACATCGGGCCTAATAGTACATCGATGTCGGTATCCCTCCCTTTGATGTGGGCTCCGGCGGTGATCCCACATCTTTCCCAGGACATGTATGCTGTTTTGAACAGCTGACATGTGCCCGCAATAGCCGTGGGTGGAATCGCGATCCACCAGTGGCTATTAACTAGTTAAATGCCACTGTCAAACTCTGACAGCGGCATTTAAATGGCACTTCCGGCAATCGCGCCGGAAATAAGCACACAGGTGACCTGCGTCACGTTATTGCGGGTCACCGGTGTGTCGGCATGACAACTTGAGGTCTCCTGGAAACCTCTATGGTTGTCAGTGCCGGATTGCTGTGAGCGCCACTTAGTGGTCGGCGCTCACAGCAAGTCAGCAATTCCACTACCTAGAAGTGATCTGATCATCGCCTCTATGTAGCAGAGCCAATAGGGCTATGGCAGCTTCCTATGGAGGCTATTGAAGCATGCCAAAAAAAAAATGTTTTTAAAAATATAAAAACATATATATATATAAGGCTAGGTTCACATTGCGTTAGTGGGTGATCGCTAACGGACAGCTTTGCACGGCGAAAATGTCGCAATTAACGCCGTGCAACGGGTCCGTTAGCGCACCCATTGACAGCAATGTAAATTTCGCCTGCAGCGCATCACTAGCGCGTGCCTTTTTCGGCTCGCGCTAGTGATGTGCCGTTCTCCTGTGACGCGCCCCGGACGCTGCTTGCAGCGTCCGCGGCGCGCCCGAGGTCCGTTCCCCGCTCTCGCAGATCGGGGATCTGCGAGAGTGGGGACGTTAACGTGACCCCTGAATGCGGCCCCTAAAGAAACATTGCGTTAGCGCAATCCGCTAGCGCTAGCGCTAAACGGATTGCCCTAACGCAATGTGAACCTAGCCTAAAAGTTCAAATCACCCCCCATTCAAAATAAAACAATAAAAATAAAATCAAACATACACATATTTGGTATCGCCGTATTCAGAATTGCCCGATCTATCAATAAAAAAAAGGATTAACCTGATCGCTAAGGCTACTTTCACACTAGCGTCGGGCTCGGCCCGTCGCCGTGCGTCGGGCCGAGGTCCCCGACGCTAGCGTTGTCCCCGCCGCACAACGGGGGCAGCGGATGCATTTTTCCCACGCATCCGCTGCCCCATTGTGAGGTGCGGGGAAGTGCGGGGAGGTGGGGGCGGAGTTCCGGCCGCGCATGCGCGGTCGGAAAAAGCGGACCGTCGGGAGCAAAAAACGTTACATGTAGCGTTTTTTTCTCCCGACGGTCCGCTACCATACGCCCAAGCGTCGCAAAACGGATTCACCGTTTGGCAATGCGTCGCAAATGCGTCGCAAATGCGTCGCTAATGTTACTCTATGACGAAAAAACGTATCCAGCAAAAACTTTTGCTGGATGCGGCGTTTCGCAAAAACGACGCATTTGCGACGTATTGCAGTTAACGCTAGTGTGAAAGTAGCCTAAACGGTGTAGTGCTAAAAAAAAGTCAAAACGCCAAAATTACTTTTTTTGGTCGCCACGACATTGCATTAAAATGCAATAACGGACGATCAAAAGATCGTATTTACACCAAAATGGTATCATTAAAAACATCAGCTAGCACGCAAAAAATAAGCCCTCACCTAACCCGATATCACAAAAAATGGAGACACTATGGCTATCGGAAAATGGCGCAATTTCTTTTTTTTTTTAACAAAGTTTGTTACTCGCAAGTGTGAGGACCCTTGACACGGGTTGCGAGCTTGCATATACTGGCCAAAATATTGACCAATACCTCACATATTTATATGTATTTTTTGCACTTTATTTTTCTTGGTGAAACCAGGCCAAACATGTTAGGTCTTGTGTACTGGGGTGTCCACATGGGATGTGAAGCGCCCCCACTGCTGCAGGGCCGAGGGGTACCCGGTACCGGGCCTCTACGTCTCGGTTCTGGGGTTGTCACGGTGGCTGGGCCCGGTCCGTGACCCAGCTGAGGGGCGTCCAGTGAAAGTTGAGAATGTGATGTTGTTGTGTTGCGGTGCAGGTCACAGTAAATAACGAGGACACCAGGTTGCAGTCTCTTTACCTCTTTACTGAAGGCTTCAGGATCCTCAGTCCGGAATACGGTTAACCGGGCTGCGTGAGTCCGGCCGGTCCGATGGCACCTCCAGAGTTCCCTTTGCAGGTGGAAACCTGTGCCTACCTTCTAGCGCTTGTGTGTTGTGGTCCTCCCCTCCTTTGCTTACGGGATAGTCCCGACAACTGTTGTGTCTGTTTCTGAAGTTCCCTCACAACTCGATTTTGATGTTCTTCTTCGTCCCCCCAGATGATATGGCTAGGACGCACCCGTATGACGGGTAGGCTCGGAGCTCTTCCGGGACCCTAGTGTCGCCCCTCTCCAACTGTTGCCCCCTATGTCTTCTTAGGTGATTTGAGTGAGACAGCCCGCCTATAACTGACTGTCCTGCCGTAGGTTTGAAGTAAGGCCTGGAGCTCAATACTTCCTCGGCGTTTCCGGCCACCGGCTACGCGCATCAGTAGGATGTTGCCTCGTCTTACAGCACGACTCCTACTGGTGTTTCTCCTTGTTGCGTTGATCTCGTTTCTCACTCAGCACAATAAACCTCGCTTCTTGTCCTTTCTTGGGGTACCGCCGCGATGAAGTGCAGGCGCGGTCCCGTAACGTTCTTTCCTGTTCGCTAGGCCTCTGTCAGGATTCCACCCCTGATAGGGACCCCCCTGAATCTTCCCCTGCAACACCCTCTACCACAGGATGTTGCCTGGTTCCAACCCAGTCAGCTTCTCTCTAACTTCCTATCTAACCCCCAGTTTTACCAGATTGTGAGGAGTGGCCTAATACATAGCACCCTTAGCTCCCCCTGGAGGCCAGACTGTGAAGTGTATTGGTGTCTGTGATACCTGGTCAGGTGAACTCCTTCAGTGCCATCAGACGTACCATAGCCCTCCTTAGCGGCGGAGTATCAGTACTGCAACGACCAGGACTCTGGGGCGCTGCACTCCCCCCCGGTTAAACCCAGTACTCCTGGACTGGGAAGAAAACAACAATACATGTCAGCAAAAAGACATACAATTTTGAAATGCAATAACAAGTAAACTTGAACAGAGCTTCCCTTTATGCGAGGTGAGGACACTTGAACGTTACAAACATGGTTAAATATTTTAAATAACATACTATAAATAACTTTTTCTTACCCAACCGGGTATTCTACTTAGTGCAATTTCTGAACAATAATTTAACGTTGCCTTTAAGGACGTACACACTGAATCCAGTAAAGACCTTCTTATAAAACACTATAAGGCTAATCAACTTTTCTTCATTTTCCACCTTTACATCTGCAGGACCGCCTGTCTATCTGCCCCAGGCCTACTGCCTCTCGTTCTGTTGCAGGACCGCCCCTTTCCGCCCGGGCCTACTGCCTTTCTGCTACTATACACAGTATAGAACTTATCAACCTTCTCTTAGTTCAAGATCACTGAGCCATCTCTGTATGGCTCCTAGGAGGACTCACTGACTAACCCCGTACGGGTTCACTTCCTGTCCTCATTTTCTAACACATTATTAAACATTTCTTACAATTAACTAGCTAACTACATATAACTTTTACATGTAAGCATTATTCGACTTTAAGTGCTATTGGTGAACGTTCCCTTTAAGAAGGGACCAAGTCTCTCAGAGGTAGTGCAACTTCTCAAGTTGCAAGTTCGTGTACAGCAAGGACCCCGGTGCTGTTTCCAAGAAGTTTCTTCGCAAAGAGTCCTTTTCTTTGTAAAACCAGTAGAGGGCCCCTTTTAAGAAGGTGCAAACTATTTACAATAAGTTTGTAATCATGCAGTGTTCATGATCCAGCAGTTATTTTCAACAATGATGAACAAGAAACAAAAACAAAAGCAAAAAGGCAAAAATAGGGATCCCGGGTAAACTAAGGGATCCCCTTAAGAGTTAACCCTAGTCGGGTTTAAAGCAGCAAAAAGCAGGGAAACAAACAGATAACTATTTACATGTTCAGGTTTCCGAGGTTTAGTTGGACGGCTTCCAGGGCTGCACCTGGCACTTAACCCCTCTTGGGCTGGGAAAAGTGGGGTCCAGGGTTACACCCAGTGCTGGACAAACGCTGTTAATCTGCCTTTCATGTACGGTTAAATCATGCGCAACGATGGAGGTCTGCGCAGCTTGAGTGTGGGCATTTGCTGCAGCAGAGGTAGCGGCTGCTGCAAGATCAGTCACTGGAACGGAGTCAGCAGCTGTGACACTAGCAGTCGCTGGAGTGGTGTCGGTCGTCAGGGCAGGGTCGTCCTTCATACCTGCTTCAGATGCGGTCCCTCCGGTGCCGGTCTGCTCCGTCTCCGCTGGGGTCTGGAACGCTGGTTGCGGGGCCTTGTGCTGCGACGTTGTCATCTCTGCTTGCAGCATCCCGCTTTCCGGCAGGGCCTTGCTTTCTGGCTTTGGAGCGCTGGAACTTCCTTCTTGCTCCGGACCAGACGAGGCTGCCGACAGACGTCTGGCGAGGCTCCCGATGATGGTCTTCTTCCACCCGGCCTCAGTGCTCAGCTGCGTCTGCAGGAGTTGGTGGATCAGCTCGTCCGCTCCGGTCTGCAGGAGGTCAGCGTCAACTGTGGAGGTCTGGCTGCGGTGCCTCTCCGGGTAGCTGGGGAAGTCCTCGGCTCTGACCCCACGCTCCGGCTCCGGGCGGCTGGCCATGGCGTCCTCCAAGTGGTTGACTTCTTCCTCCTCGTCCTTTTCCCGCTCTCTCCTTCGTGGGCGGCCCCGTCTCCATAGTCTCCACCCTCCAAAGAGGATGAGAAGGCAGACCTCGGCTGCTGACGGACACGTCCTCAGGATGCAAAAATGTTTAGACTGGGCGACCATTGTCTTTTGCACTCTTCAGCTGGTCCACGCCTACTCCACGCCCCTCTTCTCCTCCTGCGCTCTCCTCAGCGCTGTAATGGCGGCGGGTTTTGGCGGGAACTTTTGGCGGCAAGTGGCAATACACAGTCTTTGCAATAAGTCACAGTCCAAGCACAATAAATCACAATTCCAAGGCACACATGACCTGATTCTTCAGGCTTAAGTAGATCCTGTTCGTGACGCCAAGTTGGAGCGCCCCCACTGCCGCAGGGCCGAGGGGTACCCGGTACCGGGCCTCTACGTCTCGGTTCTGGGGTTGTCACGGTGGCTGGGCCCGGTCCGTGACCCTGCTGAGGGGCGTCCAGTGAAAGTTGAGAATGTGATGTTGTGTTGCGGTGCAGGTCGCAGTAAATAACGAGGACACCAGGTTGCAGTCTCTTTACCTCTTTACTGAAGGCTTCAGGATCCTCAGTCCGGAATACGGTTAACCGGGCTGCGTGAGTCCAACCGGTCCAATGGCACCTCCAGAGTTCCCTTTGCAGGTGGAAATCTGTGCCTACCTTCTAGCGCTTGTGTGTTGTGGTCCTCCCCTGCTGTGCTTACGGGATAGTCCCCACAACTGTTGTGTCTGTTTCTGAAGTTCCCTCACAACTCGATTTTGATGTTCTTCTTCGTCCCCCCAGATGATATGGCTAGGATGCACCTGTATGACGGGTAGGCTCGGAGCTCTTCCGGGACCCTAGTGTCGCCCCTCTCCAACTGTTGCCCCCTATGTCTTCTTAGGTGATTTGAGTGAGACAGCCCGCCTATAACTGACTGTCCTGCCGTAGGTTTGAAGTAAGGCCTGGAGCTCAATACTTCCTCGGTGTTTCCGGCCACCGGCTACGCGCCTCAGTAGGATGTTGCCTCGTCTTACAGCACGACTCCTACTGGTGTTTCTCCTTGTTGCGTTGATCTCGTTTCTCACTCAGCACAATAAACCTCGCTTCTTGTCCTTTCTTGGGGTACCGCCGCGATGAAGTGCAGGCGCGGTCCCGTAACGTTCTTTCCTGTTCGCTAGGCCTCTGTCAGGATCCCACCCCTGACAGGGACCCCCCTGAATCTTCCCCTGCAACACCCTCTGCCACAGGATGTTGCCTGGTTCCAACCCAGCTTCTGACTAACTTCCTATCTAACCCCCAGTTTTACCAGATTGTGAGGAGTGGCCTAATACATAGCACCCTTAGCTCCCCCTGGAGGCCAGACTGTGAAGTGTATTGGTGTCTGTGATACCTGGTCAGGTGAACTCCTTCAGTGCCATCAGACGTACCATAGCCCCCCTTAGCGGCGGAGCATCAGTACTGCAATGACCAGGACTCTGGGGCGCTGCAGATGCATTTAGTGCTGGGCAGCCGAATAGTATGGACGTGACTAATAGGCTGTAAATCAGACACTGTGCATTACCTGCATGTGAACAGCACCCTATACAAGCCTCTTTTGTGCAATCATATACTATACAGTCACCCCCTCCATTCATTAAGCTGTGAGGGGAAATCGGCCAGGCACAATACACTGCAGTACACAAGTATTGCACCAGCAATCATGTGACTGCATATTTATGTTTCCTAGTTGCACAAAGAAAAATGTAAGAGTTTAACAAAATATAAAAAAAATATTAAAGGGCATTCCCACACAAGTTTTATGCCCCCCAACTCTTATATACCTCTAAAAACAAAAAACACAGATGGCACTCATTCACCTTGGGCCTAGCGCCTGCTCTCTGCTGCAGCTCTGATCTTCGGTGTATTGTCTGCACAGGTGATTACATGACTACAGTTCACATCACTGCTGCAGCCAATCACTTAGCATCTCATGCCACTTAACTCAGAAAAGCCACTGAATTCAGTGATTGGCTGCTGAGGTCATGTGCATTCTTTCGGAGACCTGGTCAGGTATATACTGCTGCCCCTTTTCTGCTGTACTAATTCTTGAATTTTTGGATGATTTTTTGTCCTCTTTTTGTGGCTTTACTATTGGGTTTACTGTCCAATTTCCCCAAATAAAGGGGTTGTCCAGTCTTAAGCAACAAGTCTGCAGTCACTCTATGTGACTGCAAAGTTGTGAATCTTCACATTGCGCACAATGCTCACTGTGAAGATTCTCCGATGCCAGAAGTGGCTGGCGCGTGGCCTCCAGTATGAAATTTGCTTCTGACCACATTCAGACTAGACTGCATCCAACCTCACTCAATACACTTAAATTGAGTTAAGGTGTATGTTCGTCTAGTCAGCATGTGACCACATGTATACAAATAACACGCCGCCGGCACTGTAGAACCCTTATAGCGTGCAGCCCACGCAATGTGAGGATTTACAAGTCTAAAGTCACGTAGAGTGACTGCAGACTTGCAGCTTAAGACTGGACAACCCCTCAAATACTACAGTGGGGGGAGGCGGCAATGTTATGATATAGGAAGCTACCTACCTGTATGTTCACAAGTGCTAAAACATGGCTGGGTTTACTGATACAAGAGCAATTTTTCTGCAATTGATGGGCACAATCATCTAAGAAACGTTCCATTCTTGCTCTATTGGACCAGGACTCCACAGTGTTTTAACGCCTGGTACAAATCATATTTTACATATAGATTTGAGAGAACAGCGAAGCAATGGGACAATCAGCAATAATTGTAGAATAAAAATGACTAATTGCTTTTGCAATGTCTAGATGGATTTTTGGCTTTGTGCCATTACAATTGTATGACCTTAATTCCATATAAGACAGAAATGCTATAGAAGCTTGTCATAACAAAGCACTTGTCAAATGCTATCAAACCGTGTTCACAAAAGCAGCAGCAAATCCTGTGGTCAAGGCTGGACATCACACATGTACAAATTTTTTTGGTCACAGAATATAGCATGAAAATCAGATACATATGGGAACACAGAACTCTCATCCTAATACCAGAATTTTTACAGATTTGCAAGATTTTCTGTATTTTATATTGGACAATTTTTAAGCATATACATGTAAACCCACTATCTAAAAAAAAGCTCAGAAATAAGAAAAATTGTTATTTTCCGAACACATATATCATTAATTTGCACTCAAAAAATAAACACATTACACAAATGTCTGCATGCTGCTGGAATACCTGTAATGTCGTCAGGTGTTATAATGCAATATCCAAGACAATAATATACATCTGTATCTAACAGAGATCAGATTATGATCCACTATTGTCTGCTACATACATTTTAGGATTTTTTTTTTATACAAATGGTTGAAAAGAGCTGACTCCAGTCATTCCATAGATGACAGGTTTCATTTACCTAGATTGTGGTGACACTCAGTGGCAGATTTATGTATAACATATGAATCAAAAGTGTCCACAGCTCGGCTTACAATTACAAAAACTGTCAAGTATAGATTAAAAAATTAAGAAAACAAAAGAAAAAGGAAATAAAGCAATGAACAAAAAAGAGAACCTAACAATTAACACATTTGTCTAAATATCAAATTAGTGCATACCACTTCTAAATAATACAGTACATAGCACCCAATGGCGTAACTACAAAGTGAGGGGCCCCGATGCGAACTTTCAAATGGGGCCCCCCCCGCGCCAAAATATTTCCCACCGAAATTCACATTTTCCCTATTCATTTCGCACACTATAGTTTTGTTGCTTTGTTGTATAGTCTGACCTAATACTGCCCTGTAATCGCTGAGAAAAATGATTTTATAACTAACAATTCCCTATACTAATTATGGTGATGTCTTCGGAAGTGCAGACTCTGGGCGTTCATGTCCTTCCTCGCTCTAATTCCAAGCGCACTCCCGGCGTTTGAAATCTGTGTGCTGTTTCTTCCTGGTATGACGCTGCAGTGCGTCATTTCCGGACCTGTTCAGTGTGGGGGTGTATTGGGTGTACTGGTCGGCTCCGGAGCATACGCACTGCACATTGTGACGCTGGCGAGTACACCCAATACTCCCCCACAGTGCACATGCTGGGCTCTGCCCACAGCCGTGTACCATTCTTCCCGACTCGGAAATTTACAGCCCGTACACACGTGGCTTCGCTCCGTGAACCCTGTACACACACGGCTCTGCTCCATACACCTTGTACACACGCGCCTCCGCTCCTTACACCCGCGGATCTGCTCCGTACGCCTCATACACACGCGGATCCACTCCGTACACCTCACACACACAGCTCCGCTCCGTACACACACGGCTCCGCTCCGAACACACGCGGCTTCGCTTCGTACACTCCATACACACACAGCTCCGCTCCGTCCACCCCGTACACAAGCGGCTCCGCTCCATACACCTCGTAAACACGCAGCACCCCATACATACACGACTCCGCTCACCTCTTTCACACTCAGCTCAGCTTTGTACACCTCGTACACATTGCTCCACTACACACATACACGGCTCCGCTCTGTACACCTTGTACACACATGGCTCTGCTACATCCACACTATAAACCCCTCCTGACCCCACACATAAACTTCCCCTCATTCAGCACCATGACAATCAGCACAGCAGAGTCCTGCATACAATTAATTGAGACATCAGTAGGTTAAGTGTTTTTGAATATCCATATTGAATCAGGAGCCCCATTTAATCCTGCATAAAGGTTAATAATGGCCCCATAAGATGCTCCGTAGACACATTTTCCCAATACAGTGCTGCAGAAATGTTGATTATGGCCCCATAAGATGCTCCATAAAGATATTTGTGCCATATAGTGCTGCAGAAACATTGATTATGGTCCCATAAGATGCTCTATACAGACGCTTGCCCCTTATAGTGCTGCACAAACGTAATGGCCCCATAGATGCTCCATACAGGCACTAGCCCCATATAATGCTGCACAAACGTTATGGCCCCATAGATGTGCAGCGCCCCAGAGTCCTGGTCGTTGCAGTATTGTCGCTCCGCCACTAAGGAGAGTGATGGTACGTCTGATTGCACTAAGGCTACGTTCACATTTGCGTTGTGCACCGCAGCGTCGGCGATGCAACGCACAACGCAAATGTGAACGCATGCACAACGCAGCGTTTTGTGATGCATGCATCCTTTTTTTGCTTGATTTTGGATGCACAAAAATGCAACTTGCTGCGTCCTGTGCGCCCTGACGTGTGCGCCGCAGTGACGCATGCGTCACAAAACGCAAGTGCAACGCAAGTCCATGCGCCCCCATGTTAAATATAGGGGTGCATGACGCATGCGTCGCCGCAGCGGCGCCCGTCGCTGCGTCGCACAACGCTAATGTGAACGTAGCCTAAAGGAGTTCACCTGACCAGGTATCACAGTCACACATTACACTTCACACTCTGGCCACCAGGGGGAGCAAAGGGTTCTATGTATTAGGCCACTCCTCACACTCTGGTAAAACTGGGGGTTGGATAGGAAGTTAGAGAGAAGCTGACTGGGTTTTGCCCAGGCAACATCTAGTGAGAGGAGAGCATTACTTGGGAAGATCCAGGGGGGTCCCTGTCAGGGGTGGGATCCCGACAGAGGCCTAGCAAAAGGACAGATAGTTACGGAGCCGTGCCTGCACCTCATTGCGGCGACATCTTAAGAAAGGACTCGAATCGAAGGATATTGTGGAGAAGTGTGAAAGGAGATCACAGCACAAAGGCGATAGAACCAGAAGGAGTCGTGCCCCGAGATCGGCAACATCCTACTGAGGCGCGTAGCCGGCGGCCGGAACGCCGATGAAGTAATAGACTCTACGCATTACTTCAAACCAACGGCAGGGCAGTTAACTCTAGGTTGGCTGTCTCACCTTTACACCTAATGAAGACAACGGAGGCAATTGTGGGAGAGGGGCGTCTCTAGGGTCCCTATAAAATAACTCCAGGCCTACCCCGTCATACGGGTGTGTCCTATCCATATCATCTGGGGGACGGGGAGAGAAAGAACAGAAACATACACGACAGTTGTGAGGACTATCCCGTGGTGCTCAGCAGGGAAGTACTACAACACCCAGGCGCTAGTAGGTAGGCTACTGATTTCCACCTGCAAAGGGAACTCTGGATGTGCCTTCGGACCGGCCGGTCTCAGCCAGCCCTGTTAGCAGTGCTCTGGATTGTGGATGCCGAAGCCTTCAGTAAAGAGGTAAAGAGACTGCAACCCTGTGTCCTCGTCATTTACTGCGACCTACACCGTCACCTACATCTTTAATTGGGCGCCCCTTAGCAGGGCCACGGAATGGGTCAGGCCACCGTGACATCCCCAGAACCGAGAGAGACCCGGTACTGAGTACCCTGCTGCCCTGCGCTTGGGGGCCGCTCCAGATGCTCCATACAGACACTTGCCCCATTATAGTGCTGCACAAACGTTAGGGCCCCATAGATGCTCCATACAGACACATGCCCCATATAATGCTGCACAAATGTTATGGCCCCATATATGCTCCATACAGACACTTGCCCTATTATAGTGCTGCACAAACGTTAGGGCCCCATAGATGCTCCATACAGACACTTGCCCCATTATAGTGCTGCACAAATGTTATGGCCCCATAAGATGCTCCACACAGATATTTGCCCCATTTGCTGTTGCTGCGATTAAAAAAAAAACACATACTCACCTCTCCGTCGCTCAGGCCCCCGACACTTTCAATATTCACCTGCAGGCTGCTCCTCGTTCCAGCCGCCACTCCATCTTCCGCCTCCTCCGCACTGACGCTCGGGCAGAGGCGCGCACTAACTACGTCACCGCTCCCTCTGACCTCAGCGTCACTGCAGAAGAGCGGTGGCTGGAACGAGGAGAGGTGAATATCGCGCAGCGCTCCCCCTCCCCGTTATACTCACATGCTCCTGGCGCGGTGCAGTCCCTGGTTTCCCAGTGCTGCTGCTTCCTGTACTGAGCGGTCACCGTTACCGCTCATTACAGTAATTAATATGCGGCTCCACCCCTATGGGAGGTGGAGCCACATATTCATTACTGTAATGAGCGGTACCATGTGACCGCTCAGTACAGGAAGAAGCTGGGGCGCCGGGCAGCCAGGGACCTGCAGGGACCGCACCAGGAGTAGGTGAGTATTAGACAGCCCCCGCTCCCTGGCCCTGAAAACCCCTGGATACACCACTGGGCGGGCCCCTAAGCACTCCGGGCCCAGTCGCAGTTGCGACCTCTGCGACCGCGGTTGTCACGCCCCTGATAGCACCACAACCTGCGAGTCTGATTTCACAGATTTTAATTAATGATGCATTAAAATATTTATTTTATTTAGAAATTATATTTAAAAATATATGCCATAAAAACACAGAGAAAAACCAGAACTCTTACACAAAATGCGGAACAATTCCTATGAACAACAGTATAAGTGACGAAATGCTATCTAAATGTCAAATACTGCAACCAGGTATAAAAATCAGGTGGAAGTGTAGAGGTACATTCAGATAAAGTTATAAGACTAAGTTCACACTAGACGTTTTTCAGTGGTTTTATTCTGCAGAAAACTTTGATCTCTTGGCAGGAAAGAAGCTACAGAAAAAAGCATGTTTTCCTTGTTTTTTCTTGCGTTTTGGGTATTTTTTGCGGTGGTTTTCGCATGCTAGATTTCTCTTTTGTGCATGCTGATGAAGTTTAGTGTTGAATAAAAAAAGTCCTATTTCATAGAATCAGGTTTTGGCACAAAACATGCAGCAAAACATGATACCTGTGTTTTTGGTGGTTTTTTCAGCTTTTTTTCATCACCCAATCAAGTCAGTGGGTGAAAAATGCTGAAAAAATGCTGAAATAAGTGACGTGCTCTATGTGGTTAGCACTGCAGCCTTAGTCTGCCGTCACACTAGCAGTATTTGGTCAGTATTTTACATCAGTATTTGTAAGCCAAAACCAGGAGTGGGTGATAAATACAGAAGTGGTGCATATGTTTCTGTTATACTTTTCCTCTATAATTGTTCCACTCCTGGTTTTGGCTTACAAATACTGATGTAAAATACTGACCAAATACTGCTAGTGTGACGGCAGCCTAACAGCGCTAGGGACCAGGGTTCAAATCCCACCAAGGACAACATCTGCAAGGAGTTTGTATGTTCTCCCCGTGTTTGCGTGGGTTTCCTACAGATTCTCCGGCTTCCTCCTGCACTTCAAACACATACTGATAGGGAATTTATATGGTGAAACCTACTGGGGACAGCGATGAAAATGTATGTAAAGCACTATGGATTAAGACAGCGATATATATGAGCAAAGCATAATAAAAATAAATAATTGCCCAAAAAACATCCAAAGCATAAAATACTGATGACAAAAAAAACAATATGTGTGCATAAGATTTCTGAAATCTAATAGGCTTTGCTGGTACTGTAAAACGCAGCTGAAAATTA
Source organism: Ranitomeya variabilis (assembly GCF_051348905.1). Lineage (NCBI taxonomy): Eukaryota > Metazoa > Chordata > Amphibia > Anura > Dendrobatidae > Ranitomeya > Ranitomeya variabilis. The sequence goes on from NC_135232.1 coordinate 637,521,196, forward strand.
TTATTAAACAAAAGCATTAAAAAACACAGCTAAAACACCTACTGTGAACTTAGCCTAAAGGTATTTCTGCTAGTTGGATACCAAATATTGCTGATAGATATGGGATCAAATGATAATGAAAGATCTAAAGTTCAATGCAAACAGACATAGTGCAAAGTGCTTAGTGCAATCTTAGGGTTCTCAATTACATTATTAAAGCTTTAAATACAGCAAGAAGTCAGATAGACTTACAGTTAATCATCCATTCATATCCACATGTTGTGTAAAGTGACATGGATGCCGTCATTGCTCAGGTGCTTATTTCAAGGGGACGTTGTCTCTAGCAATCCTACGAGCAGCTCACTGAAATTTTGCTTGGTCTTCCAGACCTTATCTTGACCTCCACTGTTCCTGTTAACTGCCATTTCTTAATTACATTTCAAACTGAGGAAAGGACAACTTGAAAACACTTTGCTGTCTTCTTATAGCCTTCTCCTGCTTTGTGGGCCTCCACCATTTTCATTTTCTGTGCTAGGCAGCTGCATAGAAGAGCCTATGGCTGCTATTTTTTGGCACAAGGTTAGAGGAGGATGGGTTTTTATAAAGCTGGGAAATTTGCATCAACTGGTCTTTCCTAACGATGATAGTGAACAAACCATAGCCCTAACAGGCTAATTGAGGTCTGAAACATTGGTCAAAGGTATCTGAGCACACACATCTCCAAGGGTGCCCAAACCTTTGTATTGGCTCATTTTCCTTTTTGTAATTTTTAAAATGTGAAGAAATGACAATATTACTTTTTTTGCCTAAAATACAAAGGAAATTTGTCAGCTGTAACTTTAGGCCTTTTAAAGATCATTTCATCTTCAACTTGCTTAACTGTTCACAATAACAGTAATTTTGACCAGGGTGCCCAAACTTTTACATGCCACTCTATTTAGCCATTCCATGAATTTGATTAGTAAAATTGTCCTGATATGTTTCTTTTAAAATAGATTTATAAAGACTGGCATAGCTGAGAGCGTGGCCATCAGATGTATGTGTTTCTCGTGCCATATCCTAGAAATAATACTGTTGTGATACATTGATCACAATTCATTGTACCAGGAGATACTAGAGCATTTTCATTAATCAGAAATGGTTGTTGGCTTCAACACTGTGTACATATCATCCATTATAAGTTTATGCTTAAAACACACAACACTGCCCTTCACCTCTCCAAACAAACCTATTTCAACACCCTCATCACCTCACTATTAGTGATGAGCGAGTGTACTCGTTGCTCGGGTTTTCTCCAAGCACACTGATCTCCGAGTTGTAACTCTCGCGCCGAGACTGGTTGGCGCGGGCGTCTGGGGGTGCGGCCCCACTGGACCACAGACCAAACTTCCCTGGAAGGGGCGTAACTAAGTAGCTTCCTAGGTGTTCGCTGGAGCCTCTGATGGTGAGGTCAGACTTGTGCAATAGGAAGCTACCAGGTACCACTCCAGGGTGGAGTCGGACTGTGGATGCTGATCCCACTGGGGACAAGACACAGGCAGGCAGGCACGGCTGTGACACTGGCTGACGGATGTGTATGGCAGAGGCCCTGACGGGCAGACTGGCTTGACGGAGATACAGGCAGGCAGACGGGCACGGCTGGCAGACAGGCGGGCACGGCTGGCACTGGCAGACAGGCGGACAGGGCTGATACTCTATTAGGAACTGGTATACAGGCGGGTGTATGGAAACAGGTAAAAACCTGTTCAGACTGGTGAATATAAACAAACAGGTAGAGACCCGTACGGCAAGTTGCTGAACAGAGGTAGAGCAAGACCGGATGCAAAGTAGAACCACAGGAGGCGGAGCAAGAGCAGAGAAGAAGGACGCGGGGCAGAGAAGGAGAAAGCGGAGCTAAGAGCAGAGAAGGATAAGGCGGAGCTAAGTGCAGAGAAGGAGAAGGCAGAGCTAAGAGCAGATAAATGGAAGGCGGAGCTAAGAGCAGAGGAGAAGGCGGAGCTAAGAGCAGGAGGCGGAGCCTAGAGCAGGAGCCACATGCAGAAATGTAGGAGGTGGAGCCAAGAGCTGGAGGCGGAGCGACATGCAGAAATGCAGGAGGCGGAGCCAAGAGCAAAAGACGTAGAACCGCAAGGAGCGGAACCAGGTAGAACTGCAAGGAGCAGAGCCACAGAGCGAGAGCTGAGCGGAGCCACAGAGTGCAGAGCAAAGTTACAAAGAGCAGAGCTGAGAGCAAAGCCACAGAGTGCAGAGCTGAGAGCAAAGCTAAGAGACAGAACCACAGGTTGTGGCAGAACTGAGCAGGGAGAAGCAGAACCACAGACAGTGGCGAACTGAGCAGGGAGAAGCAGAGCCACAGACAGTGGCGAACAGAGCAGAGAGAAGCAGAGTCACAGACAGTGGCGAACAGAGCAGAAAGATAAGGCGGAGGTACACACAGCAGAGTGGGGAATGACAAATGACAAAGAAGGAACAGGAACGGACATAGACCAGAGTTCAGACAGGAACAGATGTAGACCAGAGTTCAGACAGGAACAGACACGGATACACAAACAGAACACAGATGAAGGCCTGCTAATTGCAGCCTTCTGAGACAGGAAACAGACACGACCTGGCAGCTCAGTAGCAAGTGCTAACTGAGGGAAATAGTTCAGGCATCCTCCAATGGGTGAGAATGCCTTAAGTATCAGAGGCCACTAGGCCATTGGCCAGGGACACCTTAGGGAGGTGCACACAGTCTCAATAAGAATCCAGAGTTGCTGGCGCCGCCCCCCTATGCACACAGCCAGGAAGTGTACACAGAGTAAGCGGCCATGGAGCACATGGTATGGAGCCGGCAGCAGACAGATCTCACAGCATGGCACTGGGTGAGTTGATGTAACAGGCAGGTGGGGAATGGAAGGCCATGCAGTGATACCGGCAGGGTTGTTACACGAGTATTTGTTAGTGTTCGGAGATTAAGCTTTCATCGCGGCAGCTGAATGATTTACAGCTATTAGCCAACTTGATTACATGTGGGAATTCCCTAGCAACCAGGCAACCCTCACATGTACTCAGCCTGGTTAGTAGCTGTAAATCATTCAGTTGAAGCGATGAAAACTTAATCTCTGAACACTAACAAATACTCGGAGATCACCCGAGCGTGCTAGGGGAAAACCCGAGCAACGAGTATATTCGCTCATCACTACTCACTATCCAATAACTCTAAACATCTCTTTGACACTTTTCTTTCCCTACTCAACCCAAGAGTGCAGGCCCCAACCACGGATCTCCACGCTGATGATTTGGCCAATTACTTCAAAGAAAAAATTGACCATATCCGACAGGAAATTTTCTCCCAATGCCCTCATACCATACACTGTCCTCCCTCCCCCACTGCATCTAGCTCACTCTCTGATTTTGAACCAGTCACAGAAGAAGTGATCAGGCTCCTTGCATCTTCTCGCCCCACTACTTGCACCAGTGACACTATTCCGTCACATCTCCTCCAGTCCCTTTCCCCTGCTGTCACCACTCACCTAACAAAAATATTCAACCTCTCTCTCTTCTGGTATCTTTCCCTCCTCATTTAAGCATGCCATCATACATCCTGTCAGGACTCTGAACATTTTGATTACCTTTTGTGCATTACTGCCCTTTTCCAAGATGGCGTCTTTGGTCTCATGTGCACTGTGTCTTCCTGCTATAAAACTCCACCCCAGCCTTCAGTCTGTGCTAGAGTACTCTGCCTTGCATCCAGCTCCTGACGACTCCCTGGCTTTGCACCTGCACCTGCTCCTGTGAACCTGTGTGGAGATCCTGCTACTCAGCTCTGAGTTTCTGCTGCATACATCGGTTTCCAGTAATCCTCCATCTGGCTGCTTGTGTTTGTTTCCATCTGCATTTGCTGGACATGTAAGCTGTTGCTACTCTGCTTAAACCTGAGACTTTTACCCAGGCCTCCCTGGTTGTGCTAAGATATTATTTGAACTGCCTTATAAGCATATCTATCTGTGTTTGGACTACCAAGGACTTATTCGTGTCAAATATCCTCAAGAATAATTGTAGACTTTCTGCGTGATTGCATTTTCCTCTGAAGTTTCCTATAGACTGTTAAGCTGCGTTTAATATTTACACCAAGTGTTGTGGACTTGAGTTTCTTTCTGCACCTGTTTGAATCACCGTGTGATAATATAGACTTTACCACTTATAAAACTGTGTCCTGTAGTTGTCTTGTTCCATGCAAGAGTCTTCTGAGTTATCCCTTATAATCATTACACATCCATTACTTAAAAAAAAACATCCCTCGACCAAAACTGTGCTGCTAAATATAGACCTGTCTCTAATCTTCCCTTCATCTCTAAACTCATCGAACGCCTGGTCCACTCCCGTCTTATCCGCTATCTCTCCGATACCTCTCTTCTCGACCCTCTTCAATCCGGTTTCCTATCTTTATACTCTACTGAAATTTCCTTCACTAAAGTCTCTAATGATCTACTGACAGCTAAATCTAATGGTCACTACTCCATGCTAATTCTCCTGGATCTCTCTGCAGCATTCAACACTGTGGATCATCAGCTCCTCCTCACTATGCTCCGCTCCATTGGCCTCAAGGACACTGTTCTCTCCTGGTTCTCCTCCTATCTCTCTGACCGCCCCTTCATTGTATCTTTTGCTGGCTCCCCCTCCTCTCATCTTCCCCTTACTGTTGGGGTTCCTCAAGGTTCAGTCCTAGGCCCCCTCCTCTTCTCTTTGTATAGTGCCCCTATTGGACAAACAACCAGTAGATTTGGTTTTTAGTACCATCTCTATGCTGATGACACCCAATTATACACCGCCTCTCCTGACATCACGCCTGACTATTTAGAAAACACCAGTGATTGTCTTACCACTGTCTCCAACATCATGCCCTCCCTCTATCTGAGACTGAACGTGCCAAAAACTGAACTCCTTGTGTTTCCTCCCTCTACTAACCTACCTATGCCCGACATTGCCATTTCTGTGTGTGGTTCTACCATTACTCCCCAGAAACATGCCCGCTGTCTTGGGGTCATACTTGATTCAGAGCTTTCATTCACCCCCCCACATCTGATCACTGGCTCACTCTTGTTATGTGCACCTCAAAAACATTTCTAGAATTTGACCCTTTCTTACTTTCGACTCTGCAAAAACTCTTACTGTTTCTCTTATTCATTCTTGTATGGACTATTGTAACTCTCTACTAATCGGTCTCCCTGTTACCAAACTCTCCCCTATCCAATCTGTTTTGAATGCTGCAGCCAGGATCATATTCCTCACCAACTGTTACACCGATGCCTCTACCTTGTGCCAGTCATTACACTGGTTACCCATCCACTCCAGAATTCAGTATAAACTTATTACCCCACAAAGCACTACATGGCTCGGCTCCACCCTACATCTCCCCTCTTCTCAGTCTACCACCCTACCCGTGCCCTCTGTTCTGCTAATGACCTGAGGTTAGCATCCTCAATAATCAGAACCTCCCACTCCCGTCTCCAAGACTTTTCACGTGCTGTGACAATTTTTTGGAATGCACTACCCAGGTTAATTTGATTAATCCCCAATACCCACAGTTTTAAGCGTGCCCTAAAAACTAATTTCTTCATACTGGCCTACTGCCTCAACACATTAATCTAACTATCCATGTGTTGCCCATTCAAAATTTTTACCATAACCAGTTTCCTCGTATCATATTCTCACACACTTTATGCATTTAACAGACCTCTGTGTCTGTACTGTTACATAGTTAGGCTGATAACCGGTTCATGCAGCTTTACATTAACACCCGATTCTTAGGCTAGGTTCACATCGCGTTAGTGCCATCTGTGTAATGGACCAGTTAAAGGGATGCGCTAACGCTGATGCACAAAATCTCTTTTTTACTACAATCGCGCTAACGCATGGTACCATTGCGTTGGCATGCATTAGCAATAGAGGTCTATGCACAGCGAACGTGTCCTTTCGCTGTGCGTTAGACCTAACATACCCGAAAACGTGGTAAACCGCATTCGAGGGTGCATCACAAAGTAATGCATCATCGCTAACGCATGACGATTTTGATATGCGTTATGATGTGTTACGATAATGGAAGTCTATGAGCGCATTAAGGGATCTGTTACATTGCGTTAGTGCCGCTAAGTAATGGATCCGTTAAACGGATCGCCCAAACGCAATGTGAACCTAGCCTTAAAGTATGGCTGATCTGAACACTGAAAGCAATTGCTACCATCCACCTTTTATGTCTCCCCTTTTTCCTCATAGTTTGTATCTGGTATCTTGGTATCTGTTGATTTGTGTTTATTGTTATGCTGTAATGTCTATTCTCTGTACAAGTCCCCTCTAAAATGTAAAGTTCTGCGGAATATGTTGGCGCTATATAAATAAAATTATTATTATTATTATGTCATCATTAAAAAAAATGTGACAAAAGGAAAATAACCGGTAATAATAAATTCTGTCAGATTCAATGCGAATGTAAATAACATCAGTGCAAATCAATTTGTCAGGCAAAGGAATGAGTTTGGGGAAAGGCCTCCAAAGACCCTGTGGTAAGCTCGATAAAAGGAATCTCACAAGGGAGAAATAAAGTGATCAAACATTGGCTTAGATCTAGTTTGGAGCTTGAGGTGTTGTTGCAAGTCATGTAATAATCTGATGTTGTGTAATAATCTGGTACCATGTAATAACCTGGTACCATGTCATAATCTTATGTCAGGTAATAATCTGGTGCAATGTGATATTCTGATGACATGTAATAATCTGATGCCGTGTAATAATCTGAATTGATGTAGTAATCTGGTTTTGTATAATAATCTAATGTTATTTAATAATCTGGTGCCGTGTCATAATCTGATTTGAAAATTGACCTTTAAATCTACATATAGATCACCCTGAAAGTGCATTGGGGAAGTGTTCACGCCCTTTGAGTGTATCAACACGCCCCAATGCATTTATAAGGAAATTTGAATATGGCTTCAAGGTTTGATTTGTGAGTGATGGCCAATCTGATTACTACAGAACAGGTATCATTTCTATTGTTCTTCCATTACACTATTAGTTTTATTAGTAAAATTGTCCTGACAGCTTTCCTTTAATCTCTGCATTATTAACAGTTCTACAGCTTTCTAATATAATTCACATGTCATGAAAAGTAGCCATTTCATTATGTTTTTATAACCTGTAAGAATCGCGCAGCTCAAAACTTAATAGAAAATAATTGTTTTTAGACCTTGTCTAACACCACTAGTACACGGTAAAAGGTTATGCACATCTGCAAAAATAAGCATTGTCGGATAGTGCTTGTAAGTACAAGCAATTTTGATATTTATTTCTTATTAAAATTTTCAGCCGTCCTTGAGATATTAACACTTTGGTTTACAGCTTGTTTCCTTGGACACCGACCACTGCTTCTAGACAGCAGAACATGTGCAGTGCTTACAAGCACCTTTCTGACAAAAAATAGAAAAAGTGTCAATTTCAGTGGGTTTCTCTACCCGAAACGCGTAAGAATTACTTTTTTTTTTAATATGTACGCATTCTCCCAAGTTTTTTATCCTATATGATCAATGTCTAAGTTTTATCTCTTTTCTGCTGATTTTTTTTAATCACAGTTTTGAAGCTAGTCTGGATCTCTGGAGCACGATGTTACCTACTAATTGTGGCTAGCTTGAACGCAATGCTTACAAAATAAACAGCAGCAGTGGTCAGTCTCCAAAACAATGCGCTATAAAGAACAGTGCTAATATCTCAAGAACGGATAGAAATTTTAATAAGCAGCAAATTGCAAAAGTGCTTGGTTTTATAAGCACTATCCATTTATGTAAAATTGTAATAATCCTTCACAACACCCTGGAGTGATGCATTATGCATATGACTTACAATAAGCACATTTATGTTAACAAGCAATGTTATATCATCTCTAATGTAAGCTTGTGGGGGCACAAGCGGGCATGAGATGTCATGCATCTGTGATTTTGCAATAAAAAAATTCAGCACAACTTTGCTCTACTTGCTAATTGTTATATATGCAGTATGGTCTTAAAATCGACTTCTGTACTGTAATGTGGTGTGGGGCAGTAGCCATGGGGGAGGTACTTGTCTCTTACGCCCTCGCACGTTACATGAAAGTGGGAGTCCCGGCTGGGTGTGCAGACTTTTACTATGGTGGCGCTATGCCCTTGCAGATGATGCTGATGACTTTGGTTGGCCAGGATCAGATGTTTGACAATTCAATGAGAGAAACCATCAGTCAAAAATATACTTTTTACTGAACGATAATTTGGCAAGGATTATGTAAAGTAGATAGGCACACAACTTGATGAATGTTTCCTCCACAATATGGAGCACTTTCCACACACAGATTCAATCCCTTGTTCTTTACTCGCTTGTCCTCTATCTTCATCGTTCCTCACTACCTCACCACAACCCAGGTCGGTACCAGAGTCCAGATTCCAAGAGTCCTTTTCTTCAGTGGCGATTCTGCATCTTCTTTCCACTCTAGAGAACTATATTGCCCATATGGCCGGTATTTATCATCTTTGTCCCTGACACTCTTGAACTCCCACCTGGGGTACTCTCCTTATATATCACATATTCTGTCCCATCTTGGCCCGTTGCACCTCAGAATTATAATCTCTGGGTCGTACTGCTAGTTGTCCCCTTCTTGGATCCGTCTTCATTTGATCACTCTAGCGCTCGGTCACTTCTGCTTCTTTCTGCTAGGATCTTGCTATCGTCTGTCTCCTTTTACGTTAAGAACACCCACATCAAGCGGCACTGGTCACATCAGACCTTACATCTGCTTTTTACGCAAACTAGGCCCTATCTGACGTTCTGAAAGGAAACTGTCTCTGTCCCTTCACCTTAGCCCTTACCACTCTGGACTAGTACCAACCATTAACTCTAACTCTCCCTACAGTCGGACAACACACAATACCAACATTATTAACACATCACAGTTGACATGACACCATATAATAAAACACTCGTTCTGCAAGGGGGAACGTGGGCAATATGTCCATCTCCTTACAGTATGGTCCACCATACTGAAGATGGGGAACCACAATGGGTTCTGCGGTGTGGTGGAGTTTCCATAAAACTAAATTTAGCCGAAGTTTTGGAGTGTATTGTAGGAGATGTTCTTCATCTGGAACAACAACAAGAACCTGCAGAATGTGATAATATGTTATCTGTATGTCGTTATCAGCTGGAGTAAAAAAAGTTGAATCAGCAAACTAAATGGTAGGATGTTATTTCTGTTCTCTGCCATCGCAGGTTACAAAATTATTTTGTTTGTTTCATTTGCTATTTTCACTTAGCGGGAGACAAATGCAATATTAGAAAGATACCATCTGTTTGGAATGAAGTGAGGATGGTTACAGCTCCACAGACATGCCCCATCTCACAGTACCAATTACCACATGTGCATATTTTTGCCCCTGGTCCCAAATGTGAGCTAATTAGGAAATAATTAATTCCAGGTCTATGCAATACTCGTAATAGGACAATGTTGGACTGAATGCATTGCAATGCATTAATGAATGTCTCATGCTGTTTTTTTAGCAAGATGAACACGTCAAGTCAGCAAAAAAACTTCAAGCTGATACTTATATTACTTGATTTACCAAACTCAGCATGAGCGAAATAGTCTCAGGAGGAGGTGTATTAGTTTAAAGGGAAACAATACCCTAAGAAAAAGGGGAGCTAGTGGTGTTAAAATGTTAAATTACCTAACAGGAACGTAGGTAGTGTTTTTTTTTTTCCAAAGAGCTGCAACAATTCACATAGCTGCAAGCTTTCATGGGAGAGGAAGACTTCAGCTGATGCTCAGATGAGTAACAAACTCACTGACTTTGCTGTCACTTCAGACTTCATCATGCAATGTTGTAACCTGCTCCTTATTGCATTGCATCTCTTTGGCCTCTTTCAGAAGTCTGTTTTTCACTTATATTTTCTATTAGTGTTTTTTCGCAAAAAGAACATGTACCCGTCATAGTCTATTTTGCTGCTCACGTGTCTTTTTGTGTTTTGTGGTGGACATAGTGTCTGTAAAAAAAAAAAAAAAGAAAAGCAGACATGCATACCTGTTTTTTGATACAAGCCACAAATCAAACTTGCCCATTAAAATCAATAGAAAAAAATGGAGCTGATGCCATCCATGTATTATTCATTTTTTACTGTCTAATGGGTAAGAGAAGCCTGGATTTTTTTCTTTTGCATAGCAGAAAATATGCACAGAAGAAAAATGGACTTACTGATGATGAAAATATACATATGAACCAAAAAATGACAAAAATCTCATCCAGCACACTGATGATAAACAATCCATTTTTTGTATACAACAAATCCCCCAAAAAAATGGATGTATGAATGAGGTCTTAGCAAAAAAAAAAACTGTTTTCTCTTAGGTTAGAGTTACTACTCTTCTCACCCAAAATCTTATTTATTTATAGAAGAACTTCTATTAAGTTTCTTTTTACAAAATCTATGTATATGTACATGCGTTAATATAGATATACATTATCACCTTCTAAGGGATCCTCTTCTCAGTGTGAAACTGGAATACACTACTAGGACTCGCTCACAATAGCGTATAAAGAATAGCTCTGATGTTGATGCTGAAAAGTTAGACAAGTGGAGTGGAATCCATATGGTTCAACTTATGTCATTCAAGTGCTATGTGAGTGTGAGATTTTTTTTCCTCACCTAGCATCCGTATGACATGCGTATGTAATCTGTATGCAATGCATTTTCTAATATCATCTTTTACATACAGTAATTATCTGTTTAATTTAATAAAGCTAGTTTACAAACCTAATAAAGCAATCTTATGGATACAAGTGCTTCTCATTAAATTAGAGTATCATGAAAAAGTAAATTTATTTCAGTTCTTCAACATAAATGGTGAAACACCTATATTATATAGAGCCATTACAAACAGAGTGATCTATTTCAAGTGTTTATTTCTGTTAATGTTTATGATTATGGCTTACAGCCAATGAAAACCGAAAAGTCATTATCTCAGTAAATTAGAATACTTTATAACACCTGCTTGAAAAATGATTTTAAAATCTAAAATGTTGGCCTACTGAAATATATGTTCAGTAAATGCACGCAATACTTTGTCGGGGCTCCTTTTGCATCAATTACTACATCAATGCGGCAGGCATGGAGGCGATCAGTCTGTGGCACTGCTGAGGTGTTATGGAAGCCCAGGTTGCTTTGATAGCAGCCTTCAGCTCATCTGCATTGTTGGGTCTGGTGTCTCTCATCTTCCGCTTGACAATACCCCATAGATTCACTATGGAGTTAATTGTCAGGTGAGTTTGCTGGCCAATCAAGCACAGTGATACTGTTGTTTTCAAACCAGGTATTGGTACTTTTGGCAGTGTGGACAGGTGCCAAGTCCTGGAGGAGAATGAAATTCCATATCTAAAAAGGCACGTTGACAGAGGGAAGCATGAAGTGCTCTAAAATTTCCTGGTAGACAGCTGCACTGACTTTGGTCTTGATAAGACACAGTGAACCTACACCAGCAGATGACATGGCTCCCCAAATCATCACTGATTGTGGAAACTTCACACTAGACCTCAAGCAGCTTGGACTGTGTTACTCTCCTTGGCCCAGATAAGACACTTCTGGCGTTGTCTATTGGTCATGAGTGGCTTGACACCAGGAATGTGACACTTGTAGCCCATGTCCTGGATACGTCTCTTGAAGCAATGACTCCAGCAGCAGTCCACTCCTTGTGAATCTCCCGAACTTTTTGAATGGCCTTTTCTTAACAATCCTTTCAAGGCTTCTGTTATCCCGTTTGCTTGTGTGACTTTTTCTACCACACTTATTCCTTCCACTCAACTTTCCATTAATATGTTTGGATGCAGTACTCTGTGAATAGCCAGCTTCTTTAACAATGACCTTTTGTGGCTTACCCTGCTTGTGGAGTGTGTCAATGACTGTTTTCTGGACATATGTCAAGTCAGCAGTCTTCCCCATGATTGTGAAATAGGCTAAGGAACCCTTTTGAACGCTTAGGAAGCCTTTGCAGATGTTATTTGTTAATTATTCTAATTTACTGAGATAATGCCTCTTGGGTTTTCATTGGCTGTAGGCCATAATCATCAACATTAACAGAAATAAACACTTGAAATAGATCACTGTTTGTTATGACTCTATATAATATGAGTTTCACTTTTTGTATTGAAGAACTGAAGTAAATTAACATTTTGATGATATTCTAATTTTGTGAGAAGCACCTGTAGATATAAATATACAGTGGGGCAAAAAAGTATTTAGGCTACGTTCACATTTGCGGTCAGCGCCGCAGCGTCGGGCGCCGCAGCGGCGCCGCATGCGTCATGCGCCCCTATATTTAACATGGGGGCGCATGGACATGCGTTGTGCTGCGTTTAGCGCCGCATGGCCGCAAGCGTTGGACGCAAGAAACGCATCAAGTTGCATTTTTTTTGCGTCCAACTTGCGGCCAAAAACGACGCATGCGGCGCAAAACGCAGCGTTTTAGCGTGCGTTTTGCCGCGTTTTTGTTTGCGTTGTGCGCTGCGGCGCCGACGCTGCGGCGCACAACGCAAATGTGAACGTAGCCTTAGTCAGTCAGCAATAGTGCAAGATCCACCACTTAAAAAGATGAGAGGCGTCTGTAATTTACATCATAGGTAGACCTCAACTATGGGAGACAAACTGAGACAAAAAAATCCAGAAAATCACATTGTCTGTTTTTTTATCATTTTATTTGCATATTATGGTGGAAAATAAGTATTTGGTCAGAAACAAAATTTAATCTCAATACTTTGTAAAATATCCTTTGTTGGCAATGACAGAGGTCAAACGTTTTCTGTAAGTCTTCACAAGGTTGCCACACACTGTTGTTGGTATGTTGGCCCATTCCTCCATGCAGATCTCCTCTAGAGCAGTGATGTTTTTGGCTTTTCGCTTGGCAACACGGACTTTCAACTCCCTCCAAAGGTTTTCTATAGGGTTGAGATCTGGAGACTGGCTAGGCCACTCCAGGACCTTGAAATGCTTCTTATGAAGCCACTCCTTCGTTGCCCTGGCGGTGTGCTTTGGATCATTGTCATGTTGAAAGACCCAGCCACATTTCATCTTCAATGCCCTTGCTGATGGAAGGAGGTTTGCACTCAAAATCTCACAATACATAGCCCCATTCATTCTTTCATGTACCCGGATCAGTCGTCCTGGCCCCTTTGCAGAGAAACAGCCCCAAAGCATGATGTTTCCACCACCATGCTTTACAGTAGGTATGGTGTTTGATGGATGCAACTCAGTATTCTTTTTCCTCCAAACACGACAAGTTGTGTTTCTACCAAACAGTTCCAGTTTGGTTTCATCAGACCATAGGACATTCTCCCAAAACTCCTCTGGATCATCCAAATGCTCTCTAGCAAACTTCAGACGGGCCCGAACATGTACTGGCTTAAGCAGTGGGACACGTCTGGCACTGCAGGATCTGAGTCCATGGTGGCGTAGTGTGTTACTTATGGTAGGCCTTGTTACATTGGTCCCAGCTCTCTGCAGTTCATTCACTAGGTCCCCCCGCGTGGTTCTGGGATTTTTGCTCACCGTTCTTGTGATCATTCTGACCCCACGGGGTGGGATTTTGCGTGGAGCCCCAGATCGAGGGAGATTATCAGTGGTCTTGAATGTCTTCCATTTTCTAATTATTGCTCCCACTGTTGATTTCTTCACTCCAAGCTGGTTGGCTATTGCAGATTCAGTCTTCCCAGCCTGGTGCAGGGCTACAATTTTGTTTCTGGTGTCCTTTGACAGCTCTTTGGTCTTCACCATAGTGGAGTTTGGAGTCAGACTGTTTGAGGGTGTGCACAGGTGTCTTTTTATACTGATAACAAGTTTAAACAGGTGCCATTACTACAGGTAATGAGTGGAGGAAAGAGGAGACTCTTAAAGAAGAAGACGTTACAGGTCTGTGAGAGCCAGAAATCTTGATTGTTTGTTTCTGACCAAATACTTATTTTCCACCATAATATGCAAATAAAATGATAAAAAAACAGACAATGTGATTTTCTGGATTTTTTTGTCTCAGTTTGTCTCCCATAGTTGAGGTCTACCTATGATGTAAATTACAGATGCCTCTCATCTTTTTAAGTGGTGGAACTTGCACTATTGCTGAATGACTAAATGCTTTTTTGCCCCACTGTATATACAGTATGTGTGCATGTGCTCTGTGTATATATACATATAAATAAATATTTGCTTATATGTGCTCTGTGTATACATACATATAAATATATATACAGTACAGACCAAAAGTTTGGACACACCTTCTCATTTAAAGATTTTTCTGTATTTTCATGACTATGAAAATTGTACATTCACACTGAAGGCATCAAAACTATGAATTAACACATGTGGAATTATATAATTAACAAAAAAGTGTGAAACAACTGAAATTATGTCTTATATTCTAGGTTCTTCAAAGTAGCCACCTTTTGCTTTGATGACTGCTTTAATAATCTTTTAACATATTCCGCAGCGCTTTACAGGTTGCACACATTATCATCGCTGTCCCCGTTGGGGCTCACAATCTAAATTCCCTATCAGAATGTCTTTGGAATGTGGGAGGAAACTGGAGAACCCGGAGGAAACCCACGCAAGCACGGAGAGAACATACAAACTCTTTGCAGATGTTGTCCTTAGTGGGGCTTGAACCCAGGACTCCAGCGCTGCAAGGCTGCTGTGCTATCCACTGCGCCACTGTGCTGCCCACTTTGCACACTCTTGGCATTCTCTTGATGAGCTTCAAGTGGTAGTCACCGGGAATGGTTTTCAATTCACAGGTGTGCCCTGTCAGGTTTAATAAATGGGATTTCTTGCCTTATAAATGGGGTTGGGACCATCTGTTGGGTTGTGCAGAAGTCTGGTGGATACACAGCTGAGAGTCCTACTAAATAGACTGTCAGAAATTGTATTATGGCAAGAAAAAAACAGCTAAGTAAAGAAAAACGAGTGGCCATCATTACTTTAAGAAATGAAGGTCAGTCAGTCCCAAAAATTGGGCAAACTTTGAAAGTGTCCGCAAGTGCAGTTGTAAAAACCATCAAGCGCTACAAAGAAACTGGCTCACATGAGGACCGCCCCAGGAAAGGAAGACTAAAAGTACCGTCACATTAAGCGACGCTGCAGCGATATAGACAACGATGCCGATCGATGCCGCATCGCTGTTTCGTCGTTGTGTGGTCGCTGGAGAGCTGTCACACAGACAGCTCTCCAGCGACCAACGATGCCGAAGTCCCCGGGTAACCAGGGTAAACATCGGGTTACTAAGCGCGGCCCTGCGCTTAGTAACCCGATGTTTACCCTGGTTACCAGTGAAGACATCGCTGGATCGGTGTCACACACACCGATCCAGCGATGTCAGCGGGTGATCCAGCGACGAAATAAGGTGCTGGCCTTCTAGCTCCGACCAACGATATCACAGCAGGATCCTGATCGCTGCTGCGTGTCAAACACAACGATATCGCTATCCAGGACGCTGCAACGTCACGGATCGCTATCGTTGTTAAGTTGTTCAGTGTGAAGGTACCTTAAGATTCACCTCTGCTTCTGAGGATAAGTTTATCTGAGTCACCAGCCTCAGAAATTGCAGGTTAACAGCAGCTCAGATTAGACACCAGATCAATGCCACACAGAGTTCTAGCAGCAGACACATCTCTACAACAACTGTTAAGAGGAGACTTTGTGCAGCAGGCCTTCATGGTAAAATAGCTGCTAGGAAACCACTGCTAAGGACAGGCAACAAGCAGAAGAGACTTGTTTGGACTAAAGAACACAAGGAATTGACATTAGACCAGTGGAAATCTGTGCTTTGGTCTGATGAGTCCAAATTTGAGATCTTTGGTTCCAACCACCGTGTCTTTGTGCGATGCAGAAAAGGTGAACGGATGGACTCTACATGCCTGGTTCCCACCGTGAAGCATGGAGGAGGAGGCGTGATGGTGCGGGGGTGCTTTGCTGGTGACACTGTTGGGGATTTATTCAAAATTGAAGGCATACTGAACCAGCATGGCTACCACAGCATCTTGCAGTGGCATGCTATTCCATCCGGTTTGCGTTTAGTTGAACCATCATTTATTTTTCAACAGGACAATGACCCCAAACACACCTCCAGGCTGTGTAAGGCCTATTTGGGCAAGAAGGAGAGTGATGGGGTGCTACGCCAGATGACCTGGCCTCCACAGTCACCAGACCTGAACCCAATCGAGATGGTTTGGGGTGAGCTGGACCGCAGAGTGAAGGCAAAAGGGCCAACAAGTGCTAAGCATCTCTGGGAACTCCTTCAAGATTGTGGGAAGACCATTCCCGGTGTCTACCTCTTGAAGCCCATCAAGAGAATGCCAAGAGTGTGCAAAGCAGCCATCAAAGCAAAAGGTGGCTACTTTGAAGAACCTAGAATTTAAGACATTTTTTCAGTTGTTTCACACTTTTTTGTTAAGTATATAATTCCACATGTGTTAATTCATAGTTTTGATGCCTTCAGTGTGAATGTACAATTTTCATAGTCATGAAAATACAGAAAAATCTTTAAATGAGAAGGTGTGTCCAAACTTTTGGTCTGTACTGTATATCCAACAGGTTAAACCTGTTTAATACCCATTTGAGCAGCACACACATACCGAGTGGTTTTACTGGAGTTTAGGAGAACCAGACCTGTGGCTAACAGGTTAACACCTTATATATGGAATGAGCAAGAAGGAAGCTGAGAGTGGTCTGACCCTCAAGACCCATGGGAGAAAAACACAATGATTCATTATTTACATTTTTAATTATTTTCTCTTTTGCTTTATGGTATTTGTTGCTGTTTTTTGCGCCATATTCTTCAAAGTGGCAAACCCAGTCCAAGAATTTTGTGCAATGTAATAAATCCACTTTTTTTTGTCTTAAAACCTTTTTTGTGATTTTTTTTTAGCACAAAAAGTAGCATATTTCAGAAAATGTTGCAAAAATTGTGCCAAAATTTTTTGCAACATGAGCTAGTATAAGAAGCCAAACTAGATACTCTGTTTACAGACACGTGTTTCAGGGTGTCTGCCCCTCATCAGTGCAAAGCAAGAAAACTGACTAATCAAATCAGACCTGCTGCTTTGCACTGATGAGGAGCAAACACCCTGAAACGTGTCTGTAAACATAGTATCTGGTTTGGCTTCTTATCCTAAGTCATGTGGCAGGGCTAGTTCATGGGTGATATTGACCTTTAGGATTGCTACAGCCAATAGGTGGCGCTAAAGATCGTGTCTACTTAGTTTATAAAGAGGCTATTTGCATATTTGAGTGTGGGTGGAGTCATGGCAGATAGACAGCTTATTTTGGAAAACTGATCACATGTATTGAGCGAGGCTGAAAACAGTCTAGTTGGAATGTGGCCCGGAGAATGCAGGTATGTGATTTGCAGTCACGTGATCTCCAGCGCCAGATAATCCTCACAGCGTGCAATGCGGATTCACACGTCTACAGCCACATACAGACTTGAAGGCTATGGCCACACAACCCCATTAAAGAAGCCCTCCTCCTCCTCCCATCAAAGTTTTTATCCTCTTAATATAATGCAGTCATCCTATTATATAGCACTGTGTACCTACAATTGCTCATTTCGCCTTTCTACCCAGCTAATTCTTCTCTTTTCCATTAGGTCTCTGACATCAAGTGATTATAAACTGACTAGCTGAATCCTTCTAAGCTCCATGTAAAAACAGCAGGTCAATTTTCCTCTTTTTTTTTTTTTTTAAATAAAAACTTTAAAAAGTTTTTAAAAATGTTGAATCCCCCCTTTTCCGAAATAAAGTAATAAAGAAATGAAAAAAAAAAAATAAAATAAGCATATCAGGGATCACTGTGTCCGTAAAAGTCCAATCTGTGAAAATATAAAATTGTCTGACCTCTTATTAGACACTTTAAGGAGTAAAAAATGTTTTTCTCCACCTCCGCCAAAAAAATCCAATAAAAAACAATCAGATCATTGTATGTGCCCCAAACTAGCACCATTCCAGCTACAAAGAAGACTCACACAGCACCATCCATGGAAAAATAATAAAAAGTCATGGGAAATAGCGACACCATTCCTTTTTTTTTAAGCCACTAAAATAATAGTAAAAACCTACGTTTGGTATGAGTTGCAATTGTACTGACCTGGAGAATCGTGAAAAAACAGAAAGTAAAGCGCCATGGAATAAATGGCGCTATAATAATAAATGATAATAATAACACTAAAGCGCAATGATAAAAAAAGCTATAGCTGTCCGTCTGCGGTTATTTGGCAGCCGCACAGTCTGCACTTGAACCGATTAGAGCTTTGTTTTTATTATGTATACCCCTCCTTACATGTAAAGCGCCATGGAATAAATGGCGCTATAATAATAAATAATAATAATAATAGTGTCCTTTCATTTTTTTTCCGTCTTACAGCGCCATCTAGTGGCCAGCATCCAAACCTACAGGTCACATCACATCCTACCACTGATAACATGAGCGTCATGTAATTGAGCATGCGCAGTAGAGCTGAACTGAAAAAAAAAAGTACGAACATGAGTAATGTTTTTCAAGACAAGAAGTGGACAACGGGATTTGTTAAATTTACCCCACAAAAAAAAAATCTGATAAAGTGAGGAAACCATTGCTCACCGTAACAGTGTGGCACGCCCCATAACTCCCCCTGTCACACAATGGACCCGTCCAGTGAAAGCGAGGCGTGAGACGCAAGCTCCGCCCCCTCCCTCCTGGATTGAGCGGTTTCCGGGATGGAGCCGGATGTTAGGGTTTGAATTTAGGTGGCAGTTCGAACGGTGACGGGGACTCGGGGAGAGAAAGAGAAAGCCGAGTCGGTGACGTCCTGGGCCATGGAGCGCCGCTCTGGGTACGTAGTTCTGCCAGCTGGTCAGTGGTGTGCTGGCTGCACTGAGGCTTTACTATTGGCGCATGTTGTGTCAGTCAGACGCATCACAATCGCGATATGATTGTACACTTGTGTGCGTCTTTCTTCAGTATGTCAGCTGCTGTCAGCGCTATACCATTGTGCCCTGTGGAGCTGACTGACCGTGCACAGACCGCGCAGCACGGAGCCCCCTCACCTGCACTCCTGTGTACCTGCTGTCAGGGGCCGCTCTGCGCACCGTAGTCTGTTTCGCAGGTGTCTGAATTTGCCCTTAAAGAACAGCGTCATTTGTTATTTGTCCTAAATCTATTGGTTTTCTGTGGCTGTGATGTCATATCAGCATCTTACAACCGCTGCAGACAATCGCCGAGCTAAATGGCAGCAGACGACTGAGCCTGGTGATTATGTAATGTCACCACTTCTGTCACATTAGCGATAACTGTAGAGCAGGCAGTGGGGGAGTACTGCTGTCTGGATTTTCTCTGTATGGTATGTTATAGTGATGAGCGAACATGCTGGGATAAGGTGTTATCTGAGCATGCTCGGGTGCTATCAGAGTGTCTTCTGTGTGCTTGAATACTATGTTCGAGTCTCTGCGCCTGCAAGTTTCATGGTTGTTAGACAACTGCAACATATGGAGGGATTGTCTATTTGTTAGAAAATCCCTGTATGTGTTGCAGCTATCCAACATCCGCGAAACATGGAGCCGCGGGGGCTCAAACTTTTTTCGAACACACTTGGTTAGCACCTGAGCATGCGCGGATAACACCTTATCCCAGCTTATCACTAGTATTTTATTGAACAATACAAATAGTTGCTGCCTACCTGTTCTGCACGGAGATGATCTGTGCTGCTCACCCAGCAATACTGTTGTTTCTCTCCATCACTCATAACAGAGTAGCTCATCCTCTTCTGCTCTGTGGATGAGTCATCACTGCCGATGTCATGCTGATTGACAGCCAGCTCCCCGAAGTTAGTAAGCAAGGAGGCGGCGGTCAATCAGCATGACATCGGCAGTGATACCCTGTCAATAGAGCAGAGGGAAAGAGAAGTGCTGCTCGTCTGACGTCACGTCAGCAGAAGCCACAGAATCACCGGCAGCAGCAATCTGTGACCACTCTGGCTTTGGCCAGAATAGGGAGGTTGTTAGCAACTGCCTGCCTATTAGTTTTTAGCCCCCATAAAAAGTTAAAGGGTCAGAGAACGTCTCAGCTTTGGAGCTCCAATGGTGTGGTGAGAGCCTAAAAGTCCTGAATAATTCCTTTAAAGGGAATCTGTCACCTCGTTTTTCGTATATAAGCTGTGCCCACTGATAGTAGGGGCTTATCTACAGCATTCTGTAATGCTGTAGATAAGCCCCCGATGTATCCTGAAAGATGAGAAAAAGAGGTTAGATTATACTCACCCAGGGGCAGTCCCGGTCCGATGGGTGTTGCGGTCCGGGGCCTCCCATCTTCATGCGATGACATCCTCTTCTTGTATTCACGCTGCAGCTCCTGCGCAGGCGCACTTTGTCTGCCCTGCTGAGGGCAGAGCAAAGTACTGCAGTGCGCAGGTGCCGGGAAAGGTCAGAGAGGCCCGGCGCCTGCGCACTGCAGTACTTTGCTCTGCCCTCAACAGGGCAGATGAAGTACGCCGGAGCAGGAAGACAAGAGGATGTCATCGTAAGAAGATAGGAGGCGCTGGACCCGGACCGTGACGCCCATCGGACCGGGACTGCCCCTGGGTGAGTATAATCTAACCTCTTTTTCTCATCTTTCAGGTTACATTGGGGGCTTGTCTACAGCATTACAGAATGTAGATAAGCCCCTGATGCTGATGGCCGCAGCTTATATGAGAAAAATGAGGTGACAGATTCCCTTTAAGGGATTGTCGAGCGCTGTACATGGCTGACCATCACTGAATGGAGCAGAAATGAGTTTTTTCTTTTTTTTTATGTAAAAATATACCCTATTGTTGATATGACAGACCATATATTGATATAGTAGGAGTTGTTTCGGCCTATAAAATTGTTGTCAGTGGGGGGTGGGGCAACAAGCTTGGGCAATGTTTGCATGCAGCATTTCAGCTCTGTTTTTCAACGGATGCTTGTTTTTATTTTCCTGATTGAATTTGAGAACTGCAGTGTTTTAATGCTTTCATCGTTTTTGCAGTGTTTTTGAGCCATAGAAAGCAATGAGAAAGTGAAAAAACTCAGCAAATGTTTTTTCATGGCATTTTGGTAAATAAAGCTAACTTTATTAAACATGTACTGTAGATAAAGCACAAATGTAATCGAAAATGCTGCATTGTTACTGCCAAGAGAGCAGGTTTTGACTGCAAAAATGTTGCAAAAACATTGCATGAGACCTTAGCCTAAGGGTACCGTCTCACAGTGGCACTTTTGTCGCTACGACGGTACGATCTGTGACGTTCCAGCGATATCCATACGATATCGCTGTGTCTGACACGCAGCAGCGATCAGGGACCCTGCTGAGAATCGTACGTCGTAGCAGATCGTTTGGAACTTTATTTCTCTATCCCCATGATGGCACCACGGAGAGAGGGGTCCGCCCCCAGGGACAGGAAACCTACAGGTGAAAAAGGGCGTACCTCTCTCCCACATCAGTTGGTTTCCTGTCCCTGACGGGGAACCTACAGCACGCATCCTGGGCGGAGAGAGCTGGCGGTTCAATACAACAGATATGTAGAGCGGCCACTTGGTCTTCCCAGTCTACATTCTTTAAGCATTATCGCTTAGACTTGACTTCCTCTGATCCTACCTTTGGGCGAAGGGTTCTAGAGGCAGTGGTCCCTCCCTAATAGCTCTATCTATTCAAATCTCTCCGTGGTGCCATCATGGGGATAGAGAAAATGGTAGTTACCTGCCGATAACGGTATTTCTCTGATCCCATGATGGCACCCGTATATTCCCTCCCTTTTCTTTTCACACACAGGTGTGCACTGGATAATGTACTAGTAATTAACTTTAGTCACGGTGCTTCTATTAAGTTAAATAGGCTAAGTTTAATTTGCATAAATATTGAGTTGCAGCTGAAGTTCTGTATAAAGGCTCTGTAAACCAACTGATGTGGGAGAGAGGTACGCCCTTTTTCACCTGTAGGTTTCCTGTCCCTGGGGGCGGACCCCTCTCTCCGTGGTGCCATCATGGGATCAGAGAAATACCGTTATCGGCAGGTAACTACCATTTTCGTCGCTGGATCTCCCGCTGTCATCGCTGGATCGGTGTGTGTGACACCGATCCAGCGATGCGTTTGCTTGTAACCAGGGTAAACATCGGGTTACTAAGCGCAGGGCCGCGCTTAGTAACCCGATGTTTACCCTGGTTACCATCGTAAATGTAAAAAAAACCAAACAGTACATACTCACTTCCGGTGTCCGTCAGGTCCCTCGCCGTCTGCTTCCCGCACTGACTGTGAGTGCCGGCCTGAAAGCAGGGCACAGCGGTGACGTCACCGCTGTGCTCTGCTTTCACTTTACAGCAGGCACTCAGTCAGTGCGGGAAGCAGACGGCGAGGGACCTGACGGACACCGGAATGTGAGTATGTACTGTTTGTTTGTTTTTTACATTTACGATGGTAACCAGGGTAAACATCGGGTTACTAAGCGCGACCCTGCGCTTAGTAACCCGATGTTTACCCTGGTTACCCGGGGACTTCGGCATCGTTGGTCGCTGGAGAGCTGTCTGTGTGACAGCTCCCCAGCGACCACACAACGACTTACCAACGATCACGGCCAGGTCATATCGCTGGTCGTGATCGTTGGTAAATCGTTTTGTGTAACGGTACCCTTACTGATGAGCTGATCCCATCTTTGGCAAAAGCCAAATGTAAACATAGAATGGAGTTGAAAAGGAACCTGTCTCCAGGTTTTGGCTATTCCATCTGATTGCAGCATAATATAGAGAAAGAGAACCTGATTCTAATGATGTGTCACTTACTGGAGTGCTTGCTGTAGATTTGATAAAATTCCTCTTATCTGCTACAAATCTAGCAGTTCTCGGCATGCTGAGCCCAGTATAACCCCACCCACACCCCTGATTGGCAGCCGTGTACACTGTACATAGGCAGAAAGCTACCAATAAGTGCTGGGGGTGGGGTTATACAGAGCTCATGAATAGAGATGGGCCCACCCAAACAGTAAAGTTTGACGTCAGTACTGAACACCTAATGTTCGGGCACGGAGTTCACCAGGAAGTTCGGGTTTGGTTGCTCAAACATTGGGTGTTTGTTGCGCTGTCATATGCATGACAGCGCTGCAAACACTGCTTCTGATAGGGGATAAAATCATTAACGCCAGTCAAACAGCCGCGGTTCCCATTCTGTCAAATGACAGCGTCTGCCTGCAGATTTAATCGGAGGTATAAAGTTTACCTTCAGTCACTGGTGTCGGCTGATGGGACTACTGCTCCCATCAGCCTGCTGCCGCTAATATCGGCGAGAGCTGGCGCGGCTGATGGGTGTATTCATCAGCCAGCTCCAACGCTCTAAATAATGAGGGGGGGGGGGGGGGGAGGTGTGGGTTCCCCTGTATAACCAGCCAGGCAAAACTCATAGCTGATGGCTGCAACCCATCACTGGGATCAGGGTCTCTGTCTCTACTTTGTCACTGGACAAGCCCCTTAACTGCACTTAGTAAACATTGCCATAACTTAGCAGCTAGAGTGCCTGTACACATTAATATTCATTATATTTATTTGCAGGAGTCCAAAAGGTAAAAGTGTCCGTACAAGCACCTCGAGCCCTTCGGCCACAAACAGCCTGCGTGAGTACAAAGTCAATTTAGTCTTTGTAAAAAAAAAAAAAAAAAAAATCATTTATTTCTTATTTGTGCAAAGAATCACTTTTGCTTTGTCTCAGGTTTCTGACATGACATATGTAGACATCTGTCGCAATACAATATATGTAGCAGGCGGAAGAGCGTTTCAGTTTGCAGAGTCCATATCTGGAGCCCACGAAATCCAAAAGGAAACTACAGATTGGCTGAATATAAATATGGGCTGAGAGCAAAGGACAGTTTAGTTTCCTATGTCGCTTACAGTTGGGCATAATGCGTATATACTTGTACACACAGAAGTCACAGTAACGCCTGTATGGTTTTCTGTAGATCCATTTTTATGCTTTTACATCAGCCTCATGCGTATTAGTATGCATAAAGCTGAACAGCAGAAGATGAGAGCGGAGCCAGGAATGAACATGAGGTCAAGAAAAGCTGTGTGCCCGCACCCGGCGGGGAGAGTGAGAAATGTTACGCTATGTTTACATGTTGCGTTTTTGCTGTGTTTTTTTTCTGCAGGCAAAACCTGCTCTCTTGGCAATAAAGAAGCTGCTTACAAACAGCAGGATTTACAGCATTTTTTTTCTACTTTTCAAGATCCCAAATTTAAAGGGAACCTGTCACCAGGTTTGGCTGCTATAAGATGCGGCTACTGCCTTTCAGGGCTTATCTTCAGCATTCTATAATGCTGTAGATAAGCCCCCGATCCGACCTGCAAGCGAAGAAAAATAAGTTATATTATACTCACCCTGGGGAGCGGTCCAGTCTGATGGGTGTTGCAGGTCCGGTTCTGGCTCCTCCCATCTTGCGATTCCGCCCTCCAGCCGTGGCAGGAGCCACGGCTGGCACCTGCCTGCAGAAGGGTTTTTATGTTAATATGTATATACAATATTCATTATGTAAAGGAGGGGGCAGGTCAGTGTGGGATCAGTCACCTGTCAGCAGTCTGCATTATGAATATCTAATCAGCACCACATGAAGACCCCCCGCAGGCCGCCCCGGGCACGAGCATATAATTAACTCAAAACTGAAAATAAGGATTACACAACAACCACAACACGGATTCCATCAACCAAGATATCATTGTAATCAGTATAACGGCACCGACCTGACACTGTATGTAGGTTACTGTGCACAATCCTGCTGACTGGTTCCCTTTAATGGGAGGTGTATCCTTATGCCAATGACATTATGTCCCCACATTCCTTTAAGATGGGTGTATGATGCTGACATGTATCTGGAGTACTGATGTCATCTGCACCCTTCAGATACAGGAATGAGCAGCACCAGAATTACCCTTTTAAAGGGTTTGTCCACTGCTTAGTCACCCCAAAGTGCAGCATAGGAAACACTGTTTACGTCCCGCCCGGACACTCTATTGGCAGCCCTTGCCACTTGCTGGTATCCTGTCATAAATAATGTCACGTGAGCACCACTCTGATGGAATAGTGATGGCTGCGGCCATATGGCATGGTTTATACCCATATACCGGTGGAGGAACGGACACATAGTTTTTTTTATTTTGCACCCTGGGGCTGTTAAAGGGAGTTTGTCACCCCAAAATCGTATATGAGCTGCTGCCACAGGCATCAGGGGCTTATCTACAGCATTCTGTAATGCTGTAGATAAGCCCCCGATGTAAACTGAAAGATGAGAAATAAAGGTTATATTATACTCACCCGGGGTGGTCCGGGTCCGATGGGTGTCGCGGTCCGGTCCAGCGCCTCCTATTTTCATACGATGACGTCCTTTTCTTGTCTTCCTGCCGCGGCTCTCTGACCTTTCCCGGCGCCTGCGCTCTGCAGTACTTTGCTCTGCCCTCAACAGGGCAGACAAAGTATGCCTGCGCCGGAGCCGCGGCAGGAAGACAAGAAGAGGACGTCATTGCATGAAGATGGGAGGCGCCGGACCGCACCGGGACCGCCCCTGGGTGAGTATAATCTAACCTGTTTTTCTTACCTTTCAGGTTACATCGGGGCTTATCTACAGCATTACAGAATGCTGTAGATAGCCCCTGATGCCGGTGGCCGCAGCTCATTTACGATTTTGGGGGTGACAGACTCCCTTTAAGAAAGGGTTACACTAAAGCCTGTGGAAAAGCAGAAGACTAAAATCTGCGGGGTCAGCTAATAGTGTCATGTGTATGGGGCTTCCCAACACTCCCTCAACAGATGGGGGGGGGGGTTAAGGATCTGGTTTGCTGAATATCCTGAAGTTGATTTTTTGCTCTCTGAGGATAAGCCTCCACTAGAGGAGCCTGTCAGCGAATCCCTGATTGAGAACACAGCAGTGATTGGCCAAGCGGCCATGAGGATACTGTCCTAGGAAAACAATCAACTACCTACAAGGGAGGTGGTAACGTGGCGATCTGCTGGTGTCCAACTGCTGGGACCTGCACTGATCAGCCGATCACAGCTGTCAGACACCCACCAATCAGCAAGTTATCATCTATCCGTAGGAACTTGTTGTGACTGGACAACCTCTTTATCTTCTCACAATGCTTGGGCCTTCACAGAATAGCGGTAGTCATACACACAGGTGGTCTCCATTTACTAAAGATGAAACTTATGGAGGCAATTGGTCACTCAGGATTGTATTTTGGGGGATCAGACTACAGGGGGCTGAATACAAATGCATGTCACAATTTTCAGATTTATGTGTTTAAAAAATTTGAAAAGCATGTATCGTGTGCTTTACACTTCATAAATACTTGCTACTCACAAAAAAATACGTAATTTCTGATGTAAAAAATGATCCTATTTAAACCTTGGTTCCTTGTATGACCCTTACAGCCTGCATCCTATGTGGACGTCGAGACGACTGCACCGAGAAATACGGGGAGAAGAAAACCTATGTAGAGCACAAGTTGACCCTGCACTATTACTGCCTGGTGAGTGCTCAAGAGCCTCCAGATGCAACACGACGGAAACCACAAGTTTTAATTTCTTCAGCATATTTTCTTTCTTTCTCCTATTTCTATATACACATATTGTAGCCGGACTCCTCCAGGTCATTGTTACATCATACATTTAGGTCCATTCATCATCATCATTAATAATATAATAATAGTACCATTTCTTCGCTTAAAGTTGACTTTTTTCTTTGTTTTGTAAGGGCCACACCACATAATTTATTTTTTTAATGAAGGATGTAAAGTCAGTGACTGCCCATCAGAAGAAAGTGGTATATATAGTAGCAGAAATCTACGCCAGATTGTGGTGCGTAAACAACAAGCAGTTTCAATAAAGGGAGTCTTACACGCCCAAAACGAAAAATTGCCCACTTATACACTTATGTATGGTTTCGGCCTCAGGTTGGTTTTTACCATCCCCAGTCTTGTGATCGCCATTATTCATTGAATAACTGCGATTGCAAAAAAAAAAAAAAAGGAAAAAAATTCTGATTTCTCTCTCCTCTGACATGATCTAGCATGCCAGAGGAGAGAGAAATGGGCCACCGCTACCTCCGCCATCCCCAAACCCTCCTGCTCCATTCCCCGGCCCTCCGCCTCTTCATGGAAGAAAATGGCAGGCACATACACAGTGCACCCACAGAGATCTTCCAGATGGTTCCTGGCAACAATAGATTTTTTTTTCCTATTGGTTCATTTTGATCACTGTGATAGACCCAATCACGGTGATCAAAATAAAAAAAAATAGTACATCAAACCCCTCTGTTACCCCCTTAGTTAGGTCAAAATAATAAAATACATTTTTTTTCCATTATTTGCTGATGGGGATATGGTTGGGGCTGGTTCTAAGGTTGGGTATAGAATTGGGGGGTTTCCCCGGTTTAGGCACATCAGGGGGTCTCCAAACACAACATGGCTCATACCATTGATTCCAGCCAATTTTGCATTCAAAAAGACAAACTATGCTCCCTCCCTTTTGAGCCCTATCATGTTCCCAAACAGTGGCTATTCCCTTGCATACAGGGTATCGGCGTACTCAGGAGAATTTGCACAACAAATTTAGGGGCCAATTTTCTCCTGTTACCTTGTGAAAATATAAAACTTTGGGTCCAAAGTAATTTTTTTGTGACAAAAGTAAAATGTTCATTTTTTTTCCTTCCACGTTGCTTTAGTTCCAGTGAAGCACATGAAGGGTTAATAAACTTCTTGAATGTGTTTGTTGAGCACCTTGAGGGGTGCAGTTTTTAGAATGGTGTCACTTTGGGGTATTTTCTGTCATATTTACCCCTAAACTCACTTCAAATGTGAGGTGGTCCCAAAGAAATGGGTTTGTAAATTTTGTTTGAAAAATTCAAAATCGCTGGTGAACTTATGTCCTAATAAAATAAAAAAAAATTGTTTCCAAAATTATGCTGATGTAAACTAGACATGTAGGAAATGTTATTTATTAACTATTTTGTGTGACACCACTGATTTTAAGGGCACAGAAATTAAAGGGAACCTGTCACCCCCAAAATCGAAGATGAGCTAAGCCCAACCATCATCAGGGGCTTATCGACAGCATTCTGTAATACTGTAGATAAGCCCCCGATGTATCCTGAAAGATGAGAAAAGACGTTAGATTATACTCACCCAGGGGCGTTCCCACTGCTGGTCCGGGTCCGGCGCCTCCCATCTTCATAGGATGACGACCTCTTCTTGTCTTCCTACCGCGGCTCCGGTGCAGGCGTACTCTATCTGTCCTGTTGAGGGCAGAGCAAAGTACTGCAGTGCGCAGGCGCCGGGCCTCTGACCTTTCCCTGCGCACTGCAGTACTTTGCCCTCAACAGGGCAGACAAAGTACGCCTGCATCGGAGCCTCAGCATCAATACAAGAAGAGGATGTCATCGTAAGAAGATGGGATGCCCATTGCAGCGGGACCGCCCCTGGGTCGTATCTAACATCTTTTTCTCATCTTTCAGAATATATCGGGTTACAGAATGCTGTAGATAAGCCCCTGATGCTGGTGGGCTTACCTCATCTTCAATTTTGGGGGTGACAGGTTCCCTTTAAAAAAAATTTGAAAATTGCTAAATTTTCTAAATTTTTGCCAAATGTTTTCTTTTTTTTTAAAATAAATAAACTCAAGTCACATCAAATAAATTTTACCACTGACATAAAGTACAATATGTCACGAAAAAACAGTCTCAGGATCAGTGAGATGCGTTGAAGCGTTCCAGAGCTATAACCTCATAAAATGACAGTGGTCAGAATTGTCAAAATTGGCTCTGTCACTAAGGGGTTAGCTGTCAGAAAAAAGAGGGATTTTTGGTTCTTACCGTAAAATCTCTTTCTTGGAGCTTTCATTGGGGGACACAGGTAACCATGGGTGTATGCTGTTGTCACTAGGAGGCTGACACTATGCAAATAAAGAAGAAGTAACTCCTCCCCGGCAGTATACACCCTCTGACAGGCACCAGGCAACTCAGCTGGTGCAAAAGCAGTAGTAGGAACAGGTAATAGGTTGAGTTTTATATGTACCAACCCACAACAACGGCCTATTGGCCAACACGGTACAACTTCAAGGGAGGGTGCTGTGTCCCCCAATGAAGGCTCCAAGAAAGAGATTTTACGGTAAGAACCAAAAATCCCTCTTTCTTTCTCGCTTCATTGGGGGACACAGGTAACCATGGGACGTCCAAAAGCAGTCCCTAGGGTGGGATATTCTGCAGAAAAAGAGGAGTTAGGTCGGCCGGTCAGAAACCGCCGCCTGCAGTATCCTCCTACCCAGGCTCGCATCCGCAGAAGCCTGAGTATGGACCTTGTAGAATTTTACAAAGGTGTGAATGGATGACCACGTTGCGGCCTTGCGTGCGAGGTGCGAGGCTGAAGCTTGGTGACGAACTGCCCAGGAAGCTCCCACAGCCCGGGTAGAGTGAGCCTTTACCCCCGAAGGGGGCCTTTTGTCTTGAACACGGTATGCCTCCAGAACTGCCGAACGGATCCAACGAGCAATTGTGGACTTGGAGGCGGGGAGTCCCTTTCGACGACCATCCGAGACGACAAACAGAGGATCGGCCTGACGAAAAGAGGCAGTTCTGGCGAAGTAAATTCGGATAGCCCTGACCACATCCAACCTGTGAACAGATTTCTCCAGGGGATGAACCGGGGAAGGGCAAAAGGAAGGGAGGACAATGTCCTCATTGATGTGAAAAGATGAGACCACCTTCGGTAAAAAGGAAGGAACTGGACGAAGAACCACCTTGTGCTAATGCAGGACTAGAAAGGGAGAACGACAGGATAATGCCGCCAGCTCTGACACCCTTCTAATGGAAGTGATGGCGACCAAAACGGCTACCTTCCAGGATAGAAGCGAGAAGGAAACGTCCTGAAGCGGTTCAAAGGGGGCACGCTGGAGGGCGGTTGAGATCCCAAGGCTCGACAGGAGAACGATAAGGGGGAGCTATATGAGCGACCCCCTGGATGAAGGTCCTCACCTGAGGCAGGGAAGCCAGGTCTCTTTGAAAAAGAATGGACAGAGCAGAAATCTGACTTTTCAAGGTGCTAAGGGAAAGACCCGCATCTAGGCCCGTTTGAAGGAAGCTGAGAAGGGAAGGAAGGGAAAAGGTCATAGGAAACAAATTGTTGTCCTGACACCACCGGAAAAAAGCCTTCCAACACCTGTGGTAAATACGCGAGGAAGCCGCTTTTCTCGCCCTAATCATAGTCTGGATGACACTATGAGAAAAACCCGCGTTCTTCACCACCGCGGCCTCAACGGCCATACCGTTAAATTCAGAGACCGAGAATTCGGGTGGAAGAGGGGCCCCTGCGAAAGAAGGTCCGGAAGCCTCCAAGGAACGTCCGATAGCATATTCACCAGTTCCGCATACCAGGCCCTGCGAGGCCAATCTGGAGCTACTAAGAGTATGGGGACCCCTTCTGTCTTGATCTCTTTTACGACCCTTGGGATCAAGGGGAGGGGTGGGAACAGATAGGGCATCTGGAACTGAGTCCATGGGATTACGAGAGCGTCGCATCCGACGGCCATCGGATCCCGAGATCTGGAGACGTACCGGGGAACCTTGTGGTTTGCCCGGGAGGCCATCAAGTCGACGTCTGGAACGCCCCACCGCTGGCAAATCTGGCTGAAGATTGCGGGAAGAAGAGACCACTCGCCCGCCACGATGCCCTGGCGACTTAGAAAGTCGGCTTCCCAATTGTCCACCCCTGGGATGTGGACGGCTGACAGAGAGGGAACGTGACCCTCCGCCCAACGCAGAATTTTTGCCACTTCCGCCATGACTTGTGTGCTGCGAGTCCCTCCCTGATGGTTTATGTAAGCCACGGCCGTGGCGTTGTCCGACTGACTGCGGACCGGTTTCCCAGAAAGGAGAGGCTCCCAGCAGATGAGGGCTAGGAAGATGGCTCTGATTTCCAAGAGGTTGATAGGGAGGCGCGCCTCCTGAGCAGTCCAGCGGCCCTGGGCCGTGAGGTGGAGAAAAACTGCTCCCCAACCTTGGAGACTGGCGTCGGTGGTGATCACCTGTCAGTGGGGAGGGAGAAATGACCTCCCGCGCAGCATGGAGGTGGACAGCGTCCACCAAGAGAGACTGTTTCACTTTGAGAGAGAGGTGAAACGGGAGATCCAGGGAAAGTGGATTCCTGTCCCAGGCCGACAGAAGGGCCAGCTGGAGGGGACGAGAGTGGAACTGGGCATAGGGGACCGCCTCCCTGGAGGCGACCATCTTTCCCAGAACCCTCATGGCGAGGCGGAGAGATGGAGGATTCGGGTTCTTTAGTGCTCTGACCCCCCGACGAAGAGAAAGGAACTTCTCCTTGGGGAGAAAGACCTGAGCCTGCAGGGCAGGGAGAGAGAAGGAAGGGGGGGGGGGGCTTTGTTGATTGAAGATCCCATTACCTGGAGATGAGGAACCATCAGGATCCCTTGTAGACTAGAGGGTCCTGGAAGAAGTCCTCCTTCCCGCGCCACAAACTCTCCGGCGGATGTGACCGCCGTCTTCCCCTCAGCCCACTCCGAGGAGAGGGATGAGGAGGGGAAAACGGGCAGGACTGGCCACCGAGGAAAGTGGTCACCCTGAACACCCGAATGGGTGACGGGACAAAGTCCTGCCCAGCGGGACCGAGAGGGTGCGATGTGGGTGATACCACACTGCTCTCTCGGTCGCTCAAAGTGGGGAAAACAGGGTGAGAAAACTGCACCCTGTTACCCTGAAGGAAAAATCTGTAAAAGAAAGGGAAAAGGTTAATAAACAAAACAAATCCCTGTAAAAGAAATGCGGATCTGGGGTTAGATCCAGGTCCGCCTCCTACAGACACTAAGCAAAAACTGAGTTGCCTGGTGCCTGTCGGAGGGTGTATACTGCCGGGGAGGAGTTACTTCTTTATTTGCATAGTGTCAGCCTCCTAGTGACAGCAGCATACACCCATGGTTACCTGTGTCCCCCAATGAAGCGAGAAAGTAAGTTTATTTTTGTATGCAGATAAGGGGGCTTCAGTGCACTCTTTGCGTGGCCAAGGGTTCAGTGCATCGCTACGCCCCTTATTACATTGTATACTGACCATTTTGTCACATCTTGATTGACAGCACACGATCAGCAGCTCTGCACCTCCTGAATGAGCCCAGCCATGCTCACTTAGTGCCATTGCCAGCACTCCTGTCTGCATCCGCCCATCGGTGCTGAACACATGAGGCAACAATGGGAACCTGCATTAGCAATGTGTACCTGCGGCAGGGCTACTGCTGTGTCTGTCCGGAGGTGCAGAGCCACTGATTGAGTTCTGGCAATGCCCACTAGAAGGCTGTCAAAGTACTCCAAACTTTTCATTGCCACCTCATTTGCATATGGAATTAATTTTCATTTTTTCTGGCAGCTAAATAACTAAAATCTATACTACAGGTACCTTTTTATAAGTGGTTTATTTAGAATTTTGAGCCTAACCGCCTCCGTTTAAGAGTTGTGTGCCTCTTCATAAATTTGCCTTTTACTGAAGTGGACGTTTAAAGAGGTATTCCCATCTCCCAAGATACTATCCCATTATGTAGTAGGTATAATAATAATATTATTAGCAAATACCTCCAATTAGAAATGTTGTATAGTTTTTCTAATTCACTAGGTCTTTTCCCTATGAGCAGGCATTGCAGGACCTTAGGTATCCATGGTTACAACCTCTAGAAACTTACTATGGCTATATCAGTGGTCATAACCATGTTACCTAAGATCCCTCAATGACTGCACATGAGGAAAGACCTAGCGAATCAGAAACACTATACTACATTGCTATTTAGAAGTATTTTCTAATATTATTATCATTACTTCTACTACATATTGGGATAGGATCTTGGAGATGGGAATATCCCTTTTGAGTCTGGTATAAGATTCCTGTTTAGATAAATCTGCCCCTCGGTCCCTTTGGGCCTATTCTCAGTAACGGGGGCCTTGTTGTGTACCAAGATACGGTAACTATCTCTTGAAGACCGCAATAAAGGTGGAGATCTGGTCATGGTGTCCATTGTTGTCAATGATAGATGCACAGACTTAGCAGGGGAATGTCCAGCTCCCCTTTGTTTAGTCCGCATTGGCTAACCTCGTGTCTCAGCTACCTTTCAGATAAGTAGGGGTCTCCGCTCTCAAACATTTACGGCAATCCGAA
Organism: Ranitomeya variabilis; assembly: GCF_051348905.1. Lineage (NCBI taxonomy): Eukaryota > Metazoa > Chordata > Amphibia > Anura > Dendrobatidae > Ranitomeya > Ranitomeya variabilis. The sequence continues at coordinate 637,554,432 of NC_135232.1, forward strand.
TGTCTTCCAATGAAATATGTGGTAGCCGAGAAAACACGATAATGCGTTAAACACGTATCTGAAAAAACTTGTGGAGAACTGCTGAAATGAATGAACTCAAGATGAATAATTTTTCTTCTAGCTGCTTTCCAGCGGTATCTGGCAAAGGGGTGAGGAAGATGAGGGTATATATGGATTCCTCATTGATGACATTAAGAGAGAAGTAAACCGAGCCAGGAAATTGGTAAGTGTAGATTAAATGTTATACATGCATGTTTCACTTTTCTTTTCTTTTTTTTTTTTTTTTTTTTTTTTAATTACAAAAAATGCTTCTCACAAGTTGGCACTAGTGCGGGTCTATAGGCTTATTGCTAGTATGGATGGTCTAAGTGAAGTGCTGTACTCTTTCTGACCTGAGACCCTTACCAGTCCGGGGTTCCTGAGGGTATATATCGATCAACTCTGTAGACAATGAAAGGAACACAGATGCTCATGCTCGATCTCAACCCAATACTCGGTATCCCAGCAGTTATACTCAAAAAGTTATGCCATATCATATTAATAGGGTGAATATTGTTAAAGGGTTTTCCTCTACTGGGCAGCCCCAACTTCAATCAGTTTACTACTGTAATTAATTTAAAAGCATTGGGCACTCTTCTTCCGCAGTGGCGTAGTTGCGGTGACTTTGGTGCTGCTGTTCCCGGAGAATGACACGACTTGTTGTCACGTGCAGGCTGCAGCCAATGAGCTGCTACATCAGCTTCAGCCTTAAATATTGCGTCAGATCGACGTCACCCTTGTCGGAATATTGATTAGCTGCAGCAAAAAAAAGGCCGCTGATTAATAAGTATTGGATATATGCTTTGGTTATTAATTTTGTATTATACATTTGAACCTTTTCAGAATCTAGTTGAGTACATCACTAATGTGGACACGGTCCTACCTTTACAATGTAGCAGCCATTCATTTTTGAGTCGTATATCCCTGCTTTTTTCTATTCTTGTATTTTTCTTGGAATTTTTTATATTTTTCATTTTTTATTATATTAAATCATTTAAAAATTTAATTTTTACTAAGTTTTTTTTGATTACCCTGTTTTTTTTTCTAGGCTATTGTCACTCCTGGCAATTTTTGCTAACTAATGTTTTGAAATCAGAGAGGGTGCACCTATGTTTATAGGGTTATTACAATAAACTAGGACTGGGAAATTGGATGGGTGGCACCATAACAACACCCCGGCAGTAGGCGCGCTGTTTGGGAGTTATGTTTGACACCAATCTCTCCTTCACCTCCCACATACAATCTCTTGCCCACTCGTGTCGCTTACACCTAAAGAACATCTCTAGAATCCGCCCTTTTCTCACCATGGAAACAACAAAAACCCTCACCGTCGCCCTGATCCACTCACGCCTGGATTACTGTACCGTATTTTCCGGCTTATAAGACAACTTTTTAACCCCTGAAAATCATCTCAAAAGTCGGGGGTCTTCTTATACGCCGGGTACAGCATGTGCAGGGAGTGGTCTTGTATGGTTCCCAGGATCTGGAGGAGAGGAGACTCTCCTTCAGGCCCTGGGATCCATATTCATGTAAAAAAAAAAAAAAGCGTAAAAATAAAAAATATGGGATATACTTACCCTCTGACGGCCCGCTGCTCTCAGCGGTGCAAGCGGCAGCCTCCGTTCCTAAGGATGCATTGAGCGAAGGACCGTCGATGACGTCGCGGTACCGGTCGCGTGACCGTGACGTCATCGAAGGTCCTTCGCTCCAATGCATCCTTGGGAACGGAGGCCACCTCTGAGAGCCGCGGGCCGTCGGAGGGTAAGTATATATATATATATATATATATATATATATATATATATATATATATATATATATATATATATATATATATATATATATATATATATATATATAATTATTTTTTTATTATTTTTTTTCATGAATATGGATCCCAGGGCCTGAAGGAGAGTCTCCTCTCCTCCAGACCCTGGGAACCATCCACACCGCATACACCGTATAGGATGACTGGGCGTATAAGATGACCCCCGTCTTATACGGTGAGTATATCCCAAACTCCATATTTTATATGGAAAAGTTGGGGGTCGTCTTATACGCCCAGCCGTCTTATACACCAGAAAATACGGTAATTCTCTATTAATTGGCCTCCCCCTCACGCGACTTTCCCCTCTCCAGTCCATCCTTAATGCGGCAGCCAGGGTCATCTACCTGGCTAATCGGTATTCAGACGCGTCCGCTCTTCGGCAGTCGTTACACTGGCTGCCCATTCTTTACAGGATACAATTCAAAGTACTTGTTCTCACCCACAAAGCTCTTCACAGTGTGGCACCCCCTTACATCTCCTCCCTCATTTCGGTCTAACCGCTGTGCTCTGCAAATGACTTTCGACTAACCTCTGCACTAATCCGTACCTCCCATTCCCGACTCCAAGACTTCTCCCGTGCTGCGCCAATCCTCTGGAATGCTCTACCCCAAGATATTAGGACCATCCACAATTTGCATAGGTTTAGGCGCTCCCTCAAAACACATTTGTTCAGAGCGGCCTATCACATTCCCCAATAAAAGTCATTTTATGTTTGTGTGTAGCCCATTCGCTATCTCCATCTATCCCCCATCCCCTGAAGATGGCTGGACCATCATTGTAAATACATAATTGTAAATACACACCTGTACTTTGTATCTCCCCACCTCATTGTAGATTGTAGAGCAGGGTCGTCTTATTTTGCTTTAATTATTATATGGTTGTTACTTATGACTGTTGTGTTTGAAACTGTCAAACTGTAAAGCGCTGCGGAATATGTTGGCGCTATATAAATAAAGATTATTATTATGAAATCTAATCGAAGTATAGCCAGAGGAGCTCGCTGAACTCCTCAGACCTTACCTACCAGTGTTCACGGGTCATTGTGTAGCATTCACATTGTCTGCCGGTTGTCAATTAAATGGCACTGTTAATTTCTCTATGTGATTACCATTTTTCCTTTTTCCCAGAAGTGCTATGTTTGTAAAGGAAACGGCGCATCCATCGGCTGTGTGTTTCCTCGTTGCAAACGTGGTTATCATTTTCCTTGTGGGACAGAAAAGCAATGCATTTTCCAATTCATGGACACGTTCAGGTAATTTCTTGCTTCTTACATTTATTTCTTCAGATTATTTGGCAAGCTTACGAGACGTATCATCACCATGAATAACAATCTGTCATGTAAATTTGACGTTGCCAGCATAAGAGCATTGCTCAGCATCACATCTTGTGCCATTTTCCATATGCTTTCACTGGAAAATTAATTTTATTAATATTGCTAAACAAAATGGTTTGGAGTATTAGTAAGATCGAAGGGTTTTCCATAAAAGATATTTATCATGCCACTACCAGATAGGTGAAGAATTTGATCCCCTTCCCCAGCCTCTCTCAGCCGCCTTTTGCATCTGTTCCTCTGCGCTTACTCCACACTGTGAGCAGCATGATCAGAGCTCGTCTGCACGATTGCATCCAGGTATGGTTTTTAATTGAAACGCTTCAGAGTTTCAGATCCAGATGGGGAGCATAGCAATAGACAAAACAAGTCCAACCCTGGCTCTCTTCTCACAGCATCGCTTGCTTTCATTGACATGTCTCCCCCAATGTGCACAAATGGAGCCGGAGAATTGGGGAGCAAAACACCTGGCTGCCATCATGCAGGCTCCGATTGATGCTGCCTATAGCCTGGGCAGCATGAATCACGTCACTGGTCCATTAATTGGCTCAGATTTCAATTGTGTGTGTGTGTCCTGCCACTCTGTTCAGGCTTCCCCCTTCTTTATTACCACTAGTTGATGGTAAAAAAGATCCATCAATATAGATGTCCTGCTGTGCTAAGCAGCACAAAAGATCTCCGCTGTATGACAAGTCATGGGGCGGTGTACCCTTAACTGGATTATGTTTAATTTTTATTTTTTTTATGAAGATACTGTTGTTGTGGTCATCATCACATCTGGTTTCTCGAACCCCTTTTCCCATCCGACTATCTGATTATTCCCATCTTTATCATTTGTACATGGGGCTTCACTAGCCAATAACAAAAAGCTTATCAATGTTTTCTTTTTGTTCCATCATTAACTTATGTCTATTTCTGTCACTTGAGTGCCTGTCAGAAATGTGGGGATCTACAAGTCCTGAATGGGGAAAGTGCTTCATAGGGCAATCATTCATCTGGTTAATAGGAGTTCATGGCAAGAAAATGCCAGGTCTAGGCCTGCTGAGCTGCTCCAGCCTGTATATTGGATAGATGACTACTATCGGCACTTTCAGAATAAATACAGAACAACCATTATCGCAGCCAAAAATTCACTGATTGGATATATAGAGTGACTACCACACATAAGATAGTAAAAATGTATAATTTCATTAGAGTATAAATAAAATAAGGTACCTCAACAAAGCGTGACACAGAACAAGGACTTAAACAGTCCATATGTCCACAAAAGGTAGAATTAATAACTTTAGCAATAGACATATTACCCCATTATACAATAGTCATCCTAGATATGCATTTGGTAGTGGGCATATAGTGTGTATTAAATGTATAATTACCTAATTACCGAAAAGTTAATCCAATGGAGAGTAGTGCCATCCTGTCCTGAGTCCCTCACCCCGACGCGCGTTTCATGTTACTACTTCAGCCGCAAGACTTGCAGGTGCGGGGTGTCGGACATATTGTAGCACGCCGAAGACTCTTGGTTAGTACCCGAGCATGCTTGGCTAACACCTTATCCAAACACGTTCACTCGTCACTAGTCGCCTTTTCTTTTATAAAGCAAAGTGCTACTTATTCTGGAAGTGTCTGTAGTAAATAAATAAATATATATATATATATATATATATATATATATATATATATATATATATATATATATATATAGCATCGTGATTACTTGCTAATCCCACCCTCTGCACAGTAGCTCCGCCCCCACATTACCACACACAATCCCTCCCCCTCCACATTACCACACACAATCCCGCCCCCCACCACATCACCACACATAATCCCGCCCCCCCACCACACATCCCACCCCCCACCACATTACCACACATAATCCCACCCCCCACCACATCACCACACATAATCCCGCCCCCCCACCACATCACCACACATAGTCCCGTCCCACCGCATCACTATACATAATCCCGCCCCCGCACCACATTACCACAGATAATCCCGCCCCCACCACATCACCACACATAATCCCCCGCCCCCACCACATCACCACACACAATCCCGCCCCCCACCACATCACCACACACAATCCCACCCCCCCACCACATCAGCACACATAATCATGCCCCTCCACCACATTACCACAGATACTCATGCCCCTCCACCACATTACCACAGATACTCTCACCCCCACCACATTACCACAGATAATCCCGCCCCCCCACCACATTACTACAAATAATCCCATCACATTACCACACATATTCCCGCCCCCCCACACACACATTACCTCACGAGGCTCCGTCTCCCCACATTACCACACGTGGCTCCATCCTCACACATTACCACACGAGGCTCCGTCCCCACACATTACCACACGAGGCTCCGTCCCTACACATTACCACACGAGGCTTCGTTTCCCGACACATTACCACACGAGGCTTCGTTTCCCCACACATTACCAAACGAGGCTTCGTTTCCCCACACATTACCACACGAGGCTTCGTTTCCCCACACATTACCACACGAGGCTCCGTTTCCCCACACATTACCACACGAGGCTCCGTTTCCCCACACATTACCACACGAGGCTCCGTTTCCCCACACATTACCACACGAGGCTCCGTTTCCCCACACATTACCACACGAGGCTCCGTTTCCCCACACATTACCACACGAGGCTCCGTTTCCCCACACATTACCACACGAGGCTCCTGAGCGTGCCGAGCGTTAGCTGGCTGGAAACAGCTAGCCCAATATATACACGTAGGGGCAGTGCAGCACGCCGAACCCTGGCATTTTCCTGGCATGAATTCTTATTAGTGTGGATCTCTTATCCCTGGCTCTATATTCTTGTTGTTTTCTGTGAAGAGGTATTTGCCATCACTGATTTTGAATCTTAAAGGTCCTACTGTTGGGAACATCGACCAGTGCAGAAAGCCCTCTCCAGACAAAGTAACGAGTCTTCTCCATGCACAATTTGCCTGGAGAATGTTGACCATGTCCCTTCTTACCACGTAATACGAGGACCTTGTTGCAAGACGTCTTGGTATCATAGAGACTGCCTACAGGTATTTTAATGTTCTTATCCAAAACATCCCTCCTAATTCACAACTGTCTTATTTAAACTCTTAGAGATTTACCCCACATTATTCCCCCATCCAGTTTATGTAGTGCCATTGTTGAAAGCTCCTCTTACTCCTCCACCACCTTTTATTCCTATTTCAGCATCAAGCTCTGAGCGCTGGATTATTTTTCTTCCGGTGTACAGTATGCAATAATAAAGAGAAGTTCCAGAAGGAGATGCTCTGCATGGGAATCCATATTCCAGAACGGTATGTGGTGAAACTTTCTGTTTTAGATTACATTATTTCATTGCATCCAGACCCTTTTACACACCCAGTATAAACATACACGAAAGGCTGTGCGTGATAAAGTGGTGAGACGATTGCAAACCAGAGGAAGAGTCTCGATGCTTTTGAACCCATGATAAAGCATTCCAAATTCAGATAGTTAAAGGGAACCAGTCATGTGAAGAAAAAAAAAAGCGCTATTAACCTGCAGATATGGGGTTAATCTGCAGTCTGATGGCCTTCTGAACCTGCCCGATGCCCGCACTGAGAGCCCCGCTATCTAGGTTAGCTTTCTCAGCTTTGCTGCATTGCTAAATCTTGAAACTCTTTCACAACTGTTGCACCCTGTTAAACTAAGGCCGGTTTCACACGTCAGTGCCTCCGGTACGTGAGGTGACAGTTTCCTCATGTACCGGAGCCACTGGACACACGTAGACACATAGAAATCAATGCATCTGTGCAGATGTCATTGATTTTTTGCGGACCGTGTCTCCGTGTGCCAAACACGGAGACATGTCAGTGTACAGAAATGAATATGCGGCTCCACCCCTATGGGAGGTGGAGCCGCATAGTCATGACTGTAATTGGCGGCCCCACGTGACCGCTCATACAGTAGAAGCTGCGGCCAGGACAGGACACTGCGAGGGAGCCGGGTAAGTATTTTAATAACAGCGGGCGGGCGCACAGGGGGTGGGAGGGGGGTGGGGACATGGATCTTTATGTTAAACACGAGAAACAAAAAAAAAAAAAAGGATTATTCATATCTTCTTTACAGCAAACGCTGCTGCAGAGAAGATATGAATGGCGGCTTCAGCACCACGTGGGGGGGACAGCGCTTATCTCTAGCGCTGTCTCCTGCACGGTGCGTGTGGTACCCAGTCGGCACACGTGTGCCACACTGATGTGCCGCAGAAATGCACGGGCACACGGACACGGATAATTCCGGTACCGATTTTTCCGGTACCGGAATTATCTGGACGTGTGGGACAGGCCTAAGTGATATTTCTCCTTCGCCTCATTGGGGGACACAGACCATGGGTGTATGCTGCTGCCACCAGGAGGCTGACGCTAATTATTACAAAGAAAGTTAGCTCCTCCCCTGCAGTATACACCCCTCTGCTGGCTCCCAGCTAACCAGTTCTTGCTTAGTGTCCATAGGAGGCACACGGACGGGTCTGCTATTCAGACCCAAAGAACTCTTTTTTTCCGTTTTTTACTTTTTACTACGGTCGAATGGGGCGACGGATTCTTTCATGTTCCGATCTCCTCGAACCATCAACAGGCGAGCACGGGAGTTTTACCTCTCCGTATCCTCTCCTGCGACGTGGGAAGCCACTGCCTGAGCTGATTCTAGGGGCGACGGGCCCCTTCAAGGGCACCGATCTCCCCCCTCCCTTATCAGACGAGCACTGGAGTTTTACCTTCAGTATCCTCTTCTGCAGCCAGGCCTATTGCCGGACATTCAGCCCTGTCCACCAGGTTTTACCCTCGGCTGTACAGAGGCACCTTCCAGCGTGGCGTCCGAGCAGCCCCCACTGCATCACCACTGAAAAAGCGGATGATGGAAGGAGGCAGACGGTTCCTCTCCACCCCTCTTCTGCAGGGATGGTGGATGGAGGCTCCCCAACCCTGCATCGGCCTATCTACCCGGGCACAGCTCCTACCTGCAGCATCTGCCATGGTCCCTCTCCATATTGGGGTAAGTGCTCCGTGAGATTTGGGTGTTCCGACGGTCAGAGGAGGGCTCCATAGCGACTGGGTCCCCACAGAGCTTCGCGGCACTTTTCCCCTCAGTCTGCGGGTGCGCGCCGGCCGAAGCCATAACTTTAGTCCCCGGCTTCAGCCCTGTTTAGGCCGCAGCCTGGGAGGCCCCGCCCACCGCTTGCTCCCTTCTAGCGGCTCCGCCCCCCTATTCAGGCGCTTCTCGTTCCAGACGAGATCTCGGCGGCCATCTTCCTCCTCCTCCATTGCGGTCACTATTTCTTCTGGAGGGGGCTGCGGCCGGCGGTTTTTCAGCGCTGAAGTCAGCGCTATTCCAGTCGGGGGACTCAGAACCTGAGTAAGGTGAATCGGACCCCCCCCCCGGCACGCATCCCGGCAGCATTAAGGGACTAGCTTTCCCTGTTTTTTTTTTTATATACTTAAGGCTGCAATTTTCTGGTGCTCCTGCACACTACAGAATGTATAGTACAGTATGCAGGCTTGCAAACTGAGAGCTGTGAGTTCCCAGCAACGAAGCTCTCATGACTCATTCCCTGGTGACTCATTCCCTGGTGACTCATTCCCTGGTGACTCATTCCCTGGTGACTCATTCCCTGGTGACTCATTCCCAGGTGACTCATTCCCTGGTGACTCATTCCCTGGTGACTCATTCCCTGGTGCCTCATTCCCTGGTGACTCATTCCCTGGTGACTCATTCCCTGGTGCCTCATTCCCTGGTGACTCATTCCCTGGTATTTGCTACTCTGCCTCGGTAGTCGCTGGGCCCATAGGTGCATCCCCAGCTTTCCATGCCTTTTTATTAAACCCAGGACCAGCATTCCCTGGTCTTAAGGGTCCCCTAGTTTTAAAAGGGTCACATCCCCAGCATTCTCTGCTCTGCCAGAAGCCGGTCTCTTTTTCCTTAGTACTTAATCAGGCCAGTATGCCCTGGTCTTAAAGGCACAGGGCCAGTAGGCACTGGTCTTAAAGGCACATGGCAAGTGTGCCCTCGTCTTAAAGACACATGACCAGCATCCCTGGTCTTAAAGGAGCATGACCAGCTTTTTTTGTTCTTAAAGGCACATTACCAGCTTTGCTGGTCTTTAAGGCACTTGTTCCTACATTCCTCTCATGACCAGTATTCCTGGTCTTAAAGGCACGTGACCAGTATCCCCTGGTCTTAAAGACACGTGTCCAGTATACCCTGGTCTTAAAAGCACATGACCAGTATGCCCTGGTCTTAAAGGCACGTGACCAGTATCCCCTGGTCTTAAACGCTATAATCAGTATGCCCTGGTCTTAAAGGCACATAACTAGTACGTCCTGGTTTTCAAGGCACATGACCAGTATGCCCTGGTCTTAAAGGCACGTGACCAGTATCCCCTGGTCTTAAACGCAATATCCAGTATGCCCTGGTCTTAAAGGCACATGACTAGTACGTCCTGGTTTTCTAGGCACATGACCAGTATGCCCTGGTCTTAAAGGCTCATGTCCAGTACGCCCTGGCTTTTAAAGGCACACGACCAGTATGCCCAGGTCTTTAAGGCACGTGACCATTATGCCCTGGACTTAAAGGCTCAGGACCAGTACGCCCTGGTCTTAAACGCAAATGACCAGCATACCCTGGTTTTAAGGGCACATGACCATTATCTCCTGGATTTCAGCATGCCCTGCTTTTAAAGGCACATGAACAGTATTTCATCTTACAAAAGGCACAAGACCAGTATTCCCTGGTCTTAAAGGCTCATGGCCAGTAACCCCTAGCCTTAAAAGTGCATGACCAGTATTTACTGGTCTTAAGGGCACATCATCTATCCTAAGCTGGTCACCCTAACTGAGCTCTGGAGCACTCACATGCTCCCTCTCCTACAATGGGAGCCGTCGGCTAGCAGGGGCCGCAAGTATTCTAGAAAAACGTACAGGTTCTAGAAAATCTCCATCAACATTTGACGGTGATGCACTGGAAGACCTCTAAGTAGGATACCATACCTGGTTGGAATTTTATGGGCGACGGGTCCCTTTAAGGGCTCCGATTTCCCCCCACACCTTCAACAGACGAGCACACGGAGTGTCGCCTCCATGTATCTTCTTCTGCATCCAGGTCTATCGCCACAACCTGCCCTGTCCACTCGGAAACCTCAATTCTGGGGATGTACTGAGGCACACATTTGTGGCGTCCCAACAAGGAGGTTTTTCCCCCCTTTGTATCAGATGCAAGAAAGTGGACGATTCCTCTCCACTTCCCTGTTAAGAGATGGTGGATCGAGGTTTTTTATTTTTTATTTATTTTTATTTTTTTCCTTATTTTCTTCTCTGCACGATGACAGAGACCTGCTGGTTACAGTCCCGCATTCTGTCACTTGACAGACTCGCCGGGCAGAATTTCTTGCGGTATTCCTACCAGTATCCTGGCCGGTGTATCATCAATTAAGATTCCACAGACGGTCGGATAGCAGGTCTAGTTAGTTCCGTCCTGTGGTTTCGGGTTTAGCGCTCTACCCTTCCTTAGCCGCCACATGGGTTGCTTGACCAAAGGGAGAGAATGAAAGTCTCCGGGTCCCAGACCTTATCTACTTCGTTCCACAGTATAGCTGGCCAATCAAATCTTCTGAGCGGGAGACTAGCAAGGGATCGTATGTCTTCTTCAAGCTCAACCAGCAGTGGAAGCATTGGCCAGGACAGTCTAGATCTAAGGGATCTTGGTTCCAAAATGGAGGGAATGAAAAGTATCTCCATTTCTGGACCCCAAACTTCTAACAACCTTTGACAGGGCCCTCTCTTTTTTCGGATGGAGTTCCTCCGCTCAGCCACTACTTCAACAGAGAAACGTGGTTGTTTTCTGGCATCCATCGTCATCCGGGATTCTTCCCTCACATACCTATTTCTCCTCTCTACTATAATCTCTTCGCCTTTCCATTCGCGAACAGTATTTTCACGACCTGGCCCTTCTGCCTGGCTACCACACCAGAGTGGTCACAAGGGTCATGACGGTTGTCATGCGCTTCCTGCACCTTAGAAACATGGTCGTCCTGCCCTACTCGGTCGACTCTCTAGCCGCTCTACAAGGACTACGCTAAGTCGTCTATATCACTTGCAATACCCTCTCTCTTGGGCTAGCAGCTAAACTTAGACAAGTTTTTTCCTCATTCCCAGCCCAGCAGATCCTCTTTGACGATGATCCTGCACAAGAAGGATGGTAATTCTCTCTCTCGAGTCAAGGTCGTGGCCCTTCAACACGGAGCTTGTGCACTTGATCACTCATTCCCTCGGTTCATTCAATTAGCTAGGAGGGTTCCGAGCAATAAGATGAAAACGGAAGTAGTTTTCTTTTGCTCCGCTCGTTTTCAGCAAGTCAATCAGGCTTTCAAAAGGTAGTTTCTAAGCTCCTTCCTCATCCAGAGCCTTCTTCTGGTCCAATGGTTATTAGGGATACCAATGCCCGTCTTCTTCTCCCGATCATTTCTCTGGGGATCTGAACAGTACGGCCAATCCCACAGCAGGTCCACTGCCCTTAGGCGGGTCAACCATCCGTCTTCAATTTGGATAATGCCACGGCTGTGCCATACGTCAATCATCTCGCAGGTACCCACAGTCAAGCGCCATGGCCGAGGTACCTCGCACTCTCTGATGGGCCGAGATCTATCATTCGGTGATCTCAACAGTACATGTCCCTGGAGTAGAACACTGGGCGGCTGACATATTCAGCCGTCAGGGTTTTCTCCTCAAGTGAGTGGGAACTTCACTCGGAAGTCTTCCTTCACATCTGCCTTCACTGGAGTACTCCAGATGTAGGTCGGATGGCGTCCAAGCTGAACGCCTATGTACTCCAGTTCATGGTTTGGCTGCAAGATCCAAGTCCATCGCAGTGCATACTCCGTTTCTTCCACGGTACCAATTTCCATAACTCCTCTTCCACTACGTCTGAGACCTTTTTGGAAGCGGAAAAGGCCCCCAGTGATCCTGGGAGACCCGCACTGACCATGTCAGGTTTTCTCGCTTGCGGTACTAGTATTTCTCCGTCTTATTTCGTCAAAATTGGAAATATGGACCTTCTCGCAGGGAGTCTCCACCTGTAGTTCTTCCCTACCGCGTACCGTTAGATCTGGGGGACCTTAATGGTCCTGGGGATCTTACAGTACACTCCTTTTTCGATCCAGAAAGACTTTACGATAATGGAACGTCACTTCCCTTTCTTCTATGCGTTCTTGTCATCCTGATGAGTCTTCAGAGCTTCCCACTCTGTTCCTTTCAGTCTTTTTTCCTTATTACCATCTATGCATCGTTGCCCTCAAGCCATCCCATTCCCTCGTTGCCAAGGTGGTTTTGTATTCCCACTGTTGCAGGGGCATCGTCCTCTCATCTTTCGGCTCCAGTCCACACAACGGAATGGGTTCTCCATAATCTGGAAGAAGTGAGTGCTCCAAGTGGGTACGTATCGAGGACGGCGTCCTTCCAAGGTTGGACACTTTGCTTGGGCTTCTCGATGGTAAGTAGGCTTCCCGATGGTCACAGAAAGGGTTTAGCCGGGTTCATCGGCCACGTTAGCCTGGTGGATTCTTTTCACCATCCAGGAGTCCTTCCGTGCTAGATGTCAGCCTATCTCCCTGTTTCAGGTCCGCATGCATTCTTGAAGCACTATAATTCACACACTTCCTCAGATGTGAGTCTGGGCAGGCGGACTTTGCAGGCCGCCTTGGCGCACTTGTAAGTAGCGGTTACACGGCCTGATCTGATGTTGTCCCCACCCAGGGACTGCTTTGGGACGTCCCATGGTCTGTGTCCCCCAATGAGGCGAAGGAGAAATAGGGATTTTTGTGTACTTACCGTAAAATCCTTTTCTCCGAGCCATTCATTGGGGGACACAGCTCCCTCCCTATTATTAGTTGTATTTGTTTTTATCATTTGATATGTTATACTCTCATATATAATGTGACATGCTATACGCTTATATGTTATTGATCTCCTACTGCTTTTGCACCGAACTGGTTAGCTGGGAGCCAGCAGAGGGGTGTATACTGCAGGGGAGGAGCTAACTTTCTTTGTAATACTTAGTGTCAGCCTCCTGGTGGCAGCAGCATACACCCATGGTCTGTGTCCCCCAATGAATGGCTCGGAGAAAAGGATTTTACGGTAAGTACACAAAAATCCCTATATCACTGGAATCAGGGTCTCTTTTCCTACATCATGTTGCTCTCGGATGAGTTAGCAATAACCTGCTGACAGATTCCCTTTAAAGGGAAGCAATCATGAAGAAAGCACCTACTGTTTAAATCAGGATTTTTGTGTTCAATTTATTTAGAATAATGTTTGCCTTCTTTCCTCTCCATATCACAATCCTAATTAAAAAAGCAAACCACAATTTAGTCATCTGATAGTTTTCACTGTGGCAATTGTGAATTCTATAGGTTCATAGATATTTCCTGTCAATATGGGAAAAATGTTCAGCTTTCGTAGTAGAGGCAGGATGACAATGACCGGTAACGTCTCTATACACAGGATCCACCGATCACAATAGGTGATGTCAGAGCTGATCCTGCGTTCCTAATGATCTTTGCACATGTTCATTGGATACTGCAGTACAAAAAATAGGGTTGGGATCTGACCACTGTGGCTATGCATGTATTGTTTCCTGAAACAGAAAGTTAGTCTCTAAAAAGCCCCAGTGGCCAACGTGAAAAATTGTAAGATGTTTTTAATGCTGATACTAAAAAATGTTATTTTTAATATTGTATGTGGGGGAAAAAACAATTGGCACAGAAACCTGATTTTAAAAGTAGGTCATCTTTTGCTGATGGTGTACCACTAAATCGGGTCATTAGTAGTAAAAGTACTGAAATGTTAGCAGTCACATGGTATTCATTTATACACTGCTCAAAAAAATAAAGGGAACACTTAAACAAAATATAACTCCCAAGTTTTGTGAAATCAAACTGTCCACTTAGGAAGCAACACTGACAATCAATTTCACATGCTGTTGTGCAAATGGAATAGACAATAGATGGAAATTATTGGCAATTATCAAGACACTCAATAAAGGAGTGGTTGTGCAGGTGGGGACCACAGACCACATCTCGGTACCAATGCTTTCTGGCTGATGTTTTGGTCACTTTTGAATGTTGGTTGTGCTTTCACACTCGTAGTAGCATGAGACGGACTCTACAACCCACACAAGTGGCTCAGGTAGTGCAGCTCATCCAGGATGGCACATCAATGCGAGCTGTGGCAAGAAGGTTTGCTGTGTCTGTCAGCATAGTGTCCAGAGGCGCTACCAGGAAACAGGCCAGTATACCAGGAGACGTGGGGGGGCCGTAGGAGGGCAACAACCCAGCAGCAGGACCGCTACCTCAGCCTTTGTACAAGGAGGAAAGGGAGGAGCACTGCCAGAGCCCTGCAGAATGACCTCCAGCAGGCCACAAATGTGCATGTGTCTGCACTAACGGTCAGATGTGAGTTGTGCTCACAGCCCAACACCGTGCAGGATGCTTGGCATTTGCCACAGAACACCAGGATTGGCAAATTCACCACTGTGCTCTTCACAGATGAAAGCAGGTTCACACTGAGCACATGTGACAGACATGACAGAGTCTGGAGACACGGTGGAGAGCGATCTGCTGCCTGCAACATCCTTCAGCGTGACCGGTTTGGCAGTGGGGAGGTAATGGTGTGGGGTGGCATTTCTTTGGAAGGCCGCACAGCCCTCCTTGTGCTCGCCAGAGGTAGCTTGACTGCCGTTAGGTACCGAGATGAGATCCTCAGACCCCTTGTGAGACCATATGCTGGTGCGGTTGGCCCTGGGTTCCTCCTAATGCAGGACAATGCCAGACCTCATGTGGCTGGAGTGTGTCAGCAGTTCCTGCAAGATAAAGGTATTAAAGCTATGGACTGGCCCCCTGTTCCCCAGACCGGAATCCGATTGAACACATCTGGGACATCATGTCTCGCACCATCCACCAACGTCACGTTAGACCACAGACTGTCCAGGAGTTGGCGGATGCTTTAGTCCAATTCTGGGAGGAGATCCCTCAGGAGACCCTCCGCCGCCTCATCAGGAGAATGCCCAGGCATGTAGAGGCCACACACACACTATTGAGCATAATTTCCTTGTTTTCAGGCATTTCCACTGAAGTGGGATCAGCCTGTATTTTGATTTTCCACTTTGATTTTGAGTATCGTTCCAAATTCAGGCCCCCATTGGTTACATTTTGATTTCCATTGATTTTTGTGTGATTTTGTTGTCAGCGCATTCATCTTTGTACAGAACAAAGTATTCAATGAGAATATTTCATTCATTCGGATCTAGGATGTGTTATTTGAGTGTTCCCTTCATTTTTTTTGAGAAGTGTATTTGTATTCCTGTATGTAAACAGTAGTAAGCAAATGATGATACATACAATGAATGTTAATGTGAAACGTTTTGTATTTGGTTTGTACTGACGTTTTTTTTTTTTTTAATTTGTGCTTTTGTTCCATTTAGATTTGATTGTTTCTAAAAACAAAATCAAAATGTGAATATATCTTGATATTTTTCACAAAAAAATGATCCGATTGAAAACAAGTACTTAAATGTGAAACATTACCAGGGATCTTTATCAGGTTTATTTAAAATATTCCATGGCATCAAAGATCAAGATTTGCAGATAACTCTATATGCATAATTTACAGTGGGTACGGAAAGTGTTCAGACCCCTTTAAATTTTTCATTTTGTTTCATTGCAGCCATTTGGTAAATTCAAAAAGGTTCATTTTTTCACATTATTGTAAACTCTGCACCCCATCTTGACTGAAAAAAACAGAAATGTAGATATTTTTGCAAATTTATTAAAAAAGAAAAACTGAAATATCACATGGTCATAAGTATTCAGACCCTTTGCTCAGACACTCATATTTAACCCCTTCACCCCCTGAGCTTTTTTCGTTTTCGGTTTTTGCTCCCCTCCTTCCCAGAGCCATAACTTTTTTTTTATTTTTCCGTCAATATGGCCATGTGAGGGCTTATTTTTTGCGGGACGAGATGTACTTTTGAACGATACCATTGGTTTTACCATGCCATGTAACAGAAAACGGGAAAAAAATTCCAAGTGTGGTGAAATTGCAGAAAAAGTGCAATCTCACACTTGTTTTTTGTTTGGCTTTTTTGCTAGGTTCCCCAAATGCTAAAACTAACCTGCCATTATGATTCTCCAGGTCATTACAAGTTCATAGACACCTAACATGTCTAGGTTATTTTTTATCTAAGTGGTGAAAAAAAATTCCAAAATTTGCTAAAAAAAAAAATAAAAAAAAAAAATTGTGCGATTTTCCGATACCCGTAGCGTCTCCAATTTTCGTGATCTGGGGTCGGGTGAGGGCTTATTTTTTGCATGCCAAGCTGGCGTTTTTAATGATACCGTTTAGGTGCAGATACGTTTTTTTGATCGCCCGTTATTACATTTTAATGCAATGTCGCAGTGACCAAAAAAAACGTAATTTTGGCGTTTTGATTTTTTTTCTCGCTACGCCATTTAACGATCAGGTTAATCCTTTGTTTTTATTGATTGGGCGATTCTGAACGCGGCAATACCAAATATGTGTAGGTTTGATTTTTATTTTTTTTTTATTTTGATTGGGGCGAAAGGGGGGTGATTTGAACTTTTATATTTTTTTTATATTTTTAAACCCTTTTTTTTTTTTTTTTTTTTTTCTTTTTAATTTTGGCATGCTTCAATAGCCTCCATAGGAGGCTAGAAGCATGCACTACACGATCGCCTCTGCTACATAGAGGTGACGCACAGATCACCTCTATGTAGCAGAAATGCAGGGTTGCTTTGAACGCCGACCACAGGGTGGCGCTCAAAGCAATCGGCCATCAACAACCATAGAGGTCTCAAGGACACCTCTGGTTGTTATGGCAATGCACCTCTGACCCCCGATCATGTGACGGGGGGTCAGCGGTGTGAGCACTTCCAGCCGCGCGGCCGGGAGCGCTAGTTAAATGCCGCTGTCAGCACTTGACGGTGGCATTTAACTAGTTAATGGGCACGGGCGGATCGCGATTCCGCTCGCGCTCATTGCGCGCACATGTCAGCTGTACAAAACAGCTGACATGTCGCGGCTTTGAGGTGGGTTCACCGCCGGAGCCCACCTCAAAGCGGGGGATCTGCCAGCTGACGTACTATTCCGTCAGCTGGCAGAAAGGGGTTAAGTCACATACTGTCCATTTCCTTGCGATCCTCCTTGAGATGGTTCTACTCCTTCATTGGAGTCCAGCTGTGTTTAATTAAACTGATAGGACTTGATTTGGAAAGGCACACACCTGTCTATATAAAGGCCCCGTCTCACTTAGCGATTTACCAACGATCACGACCAGCGATATGACCTGGCCGTGATCGTTGGTAAGTCGCTGTGTGGTCGCTGGGGAGCTGTCACACAGACCGCTCTCCCCAGCGACCAACGATCAGGGGAACGAGTTCGGCATCGTTGAAACTGTCTTCAACGATGCCGAAGTCCCCCTGCAGCACCCGGGTAACCAGGGTAAACATCGGGTTACTAAGCGCAGGGCCGCGCTTAGTAACCCGATGTTTACCCTGGTTACCAAAAAAAACAAACAGTACATACTCGCCTTTCGGTGTCCGTCAGGTCCCTTGCCGTCTGCTTCCTGCTCTGACTGAGCCGCCGTACAGCGAGAGCAGAGCGCAGCGGTGACGTCACTGCTGTGCTCTCACTTCTCACTGTACGGCAGGCAGTCAGTGAGAGCAGGAAGCAGACGGCAAGGGACCTGACGGACATCAGAAGGCGAGTATGTATTGTTTTTTTTTTTTTACATTTACGCTGGTAACCAGGGTAAACATCGGGTTACTAAGCGCGGCCCTGCGCTTAGTAACCCGATGTTTACCCTGGTTACCAGTGAAGACATCGCTGGATCGGTGTCACACACACCGATTCAGCGATGTCAGCGGGGCCTCAACGACCAAAAAAAGGTCCAGGCCATTCCGACACGACCAGCGATCTCGCAGCAGGGGCCTGATCGCTGGTACGTGTCACACATAGCGAGATCGCTATGGAGGTCGCTGTTGCGTCACAAAACTTGTGACTCAGCAGCGATCTCGCTAGCGATCTCGCTATGTGAGACGGGGCCTTAAGACCCCACGTGCATGCCAGACCAAATAAGTATAAAAAAAATGAACTTTTTTTAATTTACCAGTTGGCTGCAATGAAACAAAGAATGAAAGTTTAAAGGGGTCTGAATAGTTTCCATACCCACTGTATAAAATAAGCAAAATCAGGAGTAATAAATATCCACACAGATAAAACGATCTTTGTATATAAAACCTAGTACTAAAAAGTCATGAGTCCACGTTATGGCACAGATTCCAGTTACTGTTGATGACATTGGATTGCAGAGGAGTTAATCGATTTTTTTTCCATTTTCATGCATCTTGTTCCAATAGCTTTGAGTTAAAAAAATAAAATAAATAAAATTTGATGGGAATGCAGGATGGTATGTACAACCAAGTTCAATTATAACAAGTTGGCAATAATGGGACCTGGACAATTAAACCATGTCTAGATTACTACAGACGCGGATGAGGGAGGGGGACCTTGCAGATAAATTAATTTGAAATATGTCAGTGTGTATGTACAGTCATGGACAAAAATTTTGAGAATGAGACAAATATTAATTTTTCCAAAGTCTACTGCTTCAGTTTTTCTAATGGCAGTTTGCATATACTCCTGAATGTCAGAGTGATCAGCTTAACAGCAATTACTGTACTTGCAAAGTCAATATTTGCCAAGAAAATGAACTTTAACCCCCAAAACACATTTCAACATCATTGCAGTCCTGCCTTAAAAGGAGCAGCTAACATCGTTTTAGTGATTGATCCATTAACACAGGTGTGGGTGTTGATGAGGACAGGGCTGGCGATCAATCAGTCATGATTAAGTAAGAATGACATCACTGGACACTTTAAAAGGAGGCTGGTGCTTGGTATCATTGTTTCTCTTCAGTTAACCATGGTTATCTCTAAAGAAACACGTGCAGCCATCATTGCACTGCACAAAAATGGCCTAACAGGGAAGAGTATCGCAGCTACAAAGATTGCACCTCAGTCAACAATCTATCGCATCATCAAGAACTTCAAGGAGAGAGCTTCCATTGTTGTCAAAAAGGCTCCAGGGCGCCCAAGAAAGACCAGCAAGCACCAGGACCGTATCTTAAAACTGTTTCAGCTGCGGGATCGGACTACCAGCAGTGCCGAGCTTGCTCAGGAATGGCAGCAGGCTGGTGTTAGTGCTTCTGCACGCACTGTGAGGCGGAGACTCTTTGAGCAAGGCCTGGTTTCAAGGAGGGCAGCAAAGAAGCCACTTCTCTCCAGAAAAAACATCAGGGACCGACTGATATTCTGCAAAAGGTACAGGGAGTGGACTGCTGAGGACTGGGGCAAAGTCATTTTCTCTGATGAATCCCCTTTTCGATTGTTTGGGACATCTGGAAAACAGCTTATTCGGAGAAAAGAGGTGAGCGCTACCACCAGTCTTGTCTCATGCCGACTGTAAAGCATCCTGAAACCATTCATGTGTGGGGTTGCTTCTCAGCCAAGGGAATCGGCTCACTCACAGTCTTGCCTAAAAACACAGCCATGAATAAAGAATGGTACCAGAATGTCCTCCAAGAGCAACTTCTCCCAACCGTCCAAGAGCAGTTTGGCGCCCAACAATGCCTTTTCCAGCATGATGGAGCACCTTGCCATAAAGCAAAGGTGATAACTAAATGGCTCATGGAACAAAACAGAGATTTTGGGTCCATGGCCTGAAAACTCCCCAGATCTTAAACCCATTGAGAACTTGTGGTCAATCATCAAGAGACGGGTGGACAAACAAAATCCAACAAATTCTGGCAAAATGCAAGCATTGATTATGCAAGAATGGACTGCTATCAGTCAGGATTTGGTCCAGAAGTTGATTGAGAGCATGCCAGGGAGAATTGCAGAGGTCTTGAAGAAGGGTCAACACTGCAAATATTGACTTGCTGCATTAACTCATTCTAACTGTCAATATAACCTATTGGTACTCATAATATGATTGCAATTATATTTCTGTATGTGATATAAACATCAGACAAACTAATAAAAACCAGAGGGCAGCAGATCATGTGAAAATATAATTTTGGTGTCATTCTCAAAACTTTTGACCATGACTGTACAGTTACAGCCAAAAGTGTTGGCACCCTTGATAATTGTTCCAGATAATGAAGTATTTCTCCTAGAAAAAGATTGCAATTACACGTTTTTTTTTATGCACGTTTATTTCCTTTGTGTGTATTGGAACAAAGAAAAACTGAAAAAAAAGATTGGACATACCGTATATACTCGAGTATAAGTCGAGTTTTTCATCACATTTTGTTTTGTGCTGAAAAAGCCCCCCTCAGCTTATACTCGAGTGAGGGTTCCAGAAGACAGAGGGGGAGCAGCAGCAGGTCACAGGAGGCAGGAGCCAGCTGCTGCGGCTAAATCCTGTGTGCACGGCTAAAGTGAATTGAATATTCACTGTTCTGGCAGTGAATATTCATTTCTCTGTAATAAGTGCGCACAGTGCCAACTGCCGGCTTCCAGCAGCTGCTGGGAGATCACGTGTGCCGCTATTTAAGAGAAATTAATATTCACTTCTCTCCACTCCATAGTCGTGGAGGGCAGGGAATATTAATTTCCTTAGTGTTCCCACAAGTGTTTGCCCAGCCGCTGGCATCGGAACAAGACGCTGTGAGGGATGGTAAGTAGGATGGTTTTATTTTTATTTTTCTAATGGTTTCCTTATGGGGCCGTGCTGACACGGATGGGGAGTAAGGGGGAGCCGTGGGTTATAGTCGAGTCAATAAGGTTTGCAAGTTTTTGTGATAAAATTGGGTTCCTTGGCATATTCTCATGTCGGCTTATGCTCAAGTACATACAGTAATTTCTCTCAACTCCCATAATGGGCCTTTACAAAATTGTGGGTAAATAACTTTGTTTCAAGCATGTGATGCTTGTTCAAACTTAGCTGTGGCAAGAAATAGGTTTGGATAATATGAAAATTACACCTGAAACCATCTAAAAAGAGGAGAGGTTGTTTTAATTTTTGTATTGTATGTGCCACACTAAGCATGGGAAGCAGGAAGAGGAAATGAGAACTGTCTGAGGACTTGAGAAGCAATATTGTTGAAAAATATCTACAATCTCAAGATTACAAGTCCCATCTCCAGAGATCTTGATGTTTCTGTGTACATCATTTTGAGAAAGCATCTTGTGGACACATGAGACGAAGATAGAGCTTTTTGGTAAAGCACATCATTCTACTGTTTACCTGAATGAGGCCTACAAAGAAAAGAGCACAGTATCTATAGTCAAATATTGTGGAGGTTCAAAGATGTTCTTGGGGGGTTGCTTTGCTGCCTCTGGCACTCTGTGCCTTGACTGTGTGCAAGGCACCATGAAATCTGAAGATTACCCAAGGATTTTGAGTCACAATGTAGTGCCCAATGTCAGGAAGCTGGGTTTATATCCTACGTCATGGTTCTTGCAACAGGACAATGACTCCAAACATACTTCAAGAAGCACCCAGAAATTAATGGAAACAAAGCTCTGGAGAGCTCAGAAGTCGCAACAATGAGTCCACATCTAAATCCTATTGATCACCTGTGGACATTTCTCAACATTTTTGTTAGGAGAAGGCACCCTTCAAATATGAGAGACCTGGTGGAGTTTGTAAAAGAATGGTCCAAAATTCCACATGAGAGGTGTAAGAACCTTGTTGATGATTATAGAAAGTGATTGATTAGTTATTCATTCCAATGGGTATTCAACCAAATATTAAGGCGAGGGTGCCAATAATTTTGTCTAGCTCATTTTTGGGGTTTTGTGTGAAATTGTGTCCAATCAGTCTGTGTTGTTCGACCCCAAGAACACCTTCCAACTGTGAAGCATGGTTGGGGACACAACACACTTTGGGAGTGCATTTCTGCAAAGGGGACAGGACGACAGTACAGTATTGAAGGGAGGATGGATGGGTCGTTTATCGCAAGATTTTTGTAAGAAGCATTTCAAGGTCCTGGAGTAGCCTAGCCATTCTCCAGACCTGAACCCAATAGAAAATCTTTGGAGGAAGCTGAAACTCAATGTTGCCCAGTGACAGCCCTGAAAACCTGAAAGATCTGGAGCAGACCTGTATGGAGGAGTGGGCCAAAATCCCTAGTGTGTGCAGATTTGGTCAAGAACTACGGGAGGTGTCTGACTTCTAAAATCGCAAATAAAGGTTTCTGTACCAAATATTAAGTTCTGTTTTTCTATTGTATCAAATACTTATTTCATGCAAAAAAGGTGAATTATGAAAAAGTCATACAATGTGATTTTCTTGTTTTTATTTTTTGACCCTGTCTCAATAAAAATTACAGATCTCTCCATTCTATGTAGGTGGAAAAACTTGCAAAATTGGCAGTGTATCAAATACTTGTTTTCCCCACTGCAGATCTCCCGGAGAATCTGCCTCCAGAGATTATTTTTTAATAAAAGGGCTCATTCCCATCATGGGATATTTGGATCAGGAGAACGGACTGTCAGTCATTATGTCTCACTCTGGTAACAATACCTTTTACTAAAAATAATTTTTGGAGGCTGATTCTCTGGGAGATCAGTGTCCAGCCCATAGATCTTAACGGTTCATTTATATATAAAGAAAAATGTGGATATCTGTGGAGTAAAACGTTGGATCGCAGATATCAAGGTATTATTTTATTTAGCTTTCTGCACGCCCATATATATAGATGGCTTAGAATGGTCAATCTTATTGACAGATTCCCTATAATCAGTGTTTCCTAAACTCCAGTCCTCACAGCCCCCAAGAGATAATGTTTTCAGGACTTCCTTACTATTGCACAGGCGATGGAAGTATTATTAAGGCATCAGAAATTGCCGCAAGTTCTCACCTGTGCAGTACTAAGGAAATCCTGGAAATATAATGTGCTGGGGACTGTGAGGACTGGGGTTTGAGAAACGTTTCCTTTTAACGGCTCATACTCATTTGCGAGAAAAGAAAAACAAGAGTAATCCGATAAAAATTTAATTGCACTCTGACCAATGTTAATCTATGAGTGCTCATGTGCATTTTTTTTTCTCTGATCGGACTGAGAAAAAAATCGCAGCATGATTAGTCCTCATATGTAGGATGAGACTCGCCATTGAGTGCAATTAAAAAAAAAAAAAAATTGCATGGCCCTCGGACCATGCCAGCGCTGTCCAATTTTTATCATCTCCTTAAAAACCAATATTGACGTCAGCGCATGCGCTGTGAGAAATTTCACTGTGCTCACAATGACGTCAGTGAGGCGAACAGATTCCATTGGATATGAAATGCTCACCTTTCTCCTTCGCCTCATTGGGGGACACAGGACCATGGGTTTATGCTGCTGCCACTAGGAGGCTGACACTAAGTGAATACCAAAAAAGATTAACTCCTCCTCTGCAGTATACACCCACACACTGGCTGCAGCTGAACCAGTTCATGCTTGGTGTCCGTAGGAGGCACATGGGTCTGGTCTTCAGACCACAATTTATTTTATTTCTATTTTTACTTTTTACTATCTTTTTCAAGGATTACAGGGGTGACTGATCTCTTCAGGGTTCCAATCTCACCAAACCAACAGGTGGGAACGTGGAGTGTCACCTCCACGTACCCCTCCTGCACTGTTGTAAGGTATGCCTGAGCTCTATTTTAGGGGTGACTGGTCCCTTCAGAGCTGCGCTCTCCCCACACAATCAACAGACGGGAACATGGAGTGCCGCCTCCACGTACCCCCTTCTGCAGCAAGGCTTATTATGGCCGGACCAACAGCTCTGACCCATCCTGGGGGAGTTAACCTCTAGGATGCACAGAGGCATCTATGGCGTCCGTGAGACCCCACTGCATCACCACTGATAGAACACCAGCGATGGAAGTAGCCGGTAATTCCCTCTCCACCTCCCTAACAAAGGGATGGTGGATGGACGCAAATTCCCCCCCCCCGCACCTTTCATACTGCAGAGCTAACCTGCAGGCAGAGCAGCTGGGCTCCGTGTTCTCCTCCAGCAGTTTTCTTCACAGCACACTGCCGGTAAGTTGCAGGCAGATGTCTCCTTAAAGCGCAGACGATCCCTTTCCTCTCAACCGTGTTACGGCTGGCGCAAGAAATTTAGGCCCCGGTTTCGGCCTTTTCTAGGAGCAATCTGAGGCTCCACCCCTGGACGATGCCGCTCCTGTAGCCCCGCCCCCCGATCTGGCACTTGTCGCTCACTGCGAGACTTCCGCACGCCGATTCTGCAACTCCGGGGGCCATCTTTATCCACCCAGACGCTGTTCTCACATGCTGGTGCAACACTGCAGATCCCAGCGGCATTTTAAAGGGAACACAACGGACTTGGGTAAGTGCTCTGACCCTGCAGCAAACACATCAGCCCCATTGGCCTTTCCCAGCAGTGAATATTGGCGCATAAGGAGTCAGGTGGCATACTGTGGTGTTATGTCGCTTCCTCTATCGGCCGGGGGTCTTCGCCAGCCTGCCTCGGAGGACTTCTCGGTCAGCAGAGGTCAACCTCAAGCGAAAAATCCACAGATTACACAGGTGCGACTGATCCAAACGCGGAGTGTCGCCTCCACATACCCCATCCTGATCCAGTTTTTGTGTTATGGGCATGTCTATGATGTTCCAGGGCGACGGATCCCTTCAGGGTACCGCTCTCCGCACACCAGCAACAGACGGGAACGTGAAGTTTCACTTCCACATACCCCCTTCCTGCACCCAGGCCCATCCCACCCTTTTATCCTGCGCCCGACCACCATCCTTGACCCATCCTTGAGGAATTAACCCTTAGGATGTCCAGAGTCATTTACTGTGTCCGTGCGGCCCTCATCCCCATCGCCCCTGATGAACAGCGGCGATGGCTGGAAGGCGGACTGTCCTACTCCCCTAGTCTGACCTCAGGACTCTAGCATTCACGATTCTGCACCAGAATTTGACTTGCACCTTGAACTAGACAAGCCAGATATGCCATTTGAGCCAATGGCCGAGCGGTTAAGCTCCTGGCTTATGGACTAGAAAGGTTGAACAGGTGACGGTGAACAGGCTCATTGAAGCCGTTAACCATACGATAAAGGTTGACGAGGACCCTAGTTCTGTCTCGGATCACTCGGTGTTCTTTACAGGGACAAAACACCTCATACGGTTATCTCCAACCACCCCGAGTTCCAGTACATAGTTCTTAGCACAGAGAGCTACCGGACAAACGCTTTGCAGGTCAGCAGACTATAGAGGCGAGATACCCCTCCTTTCCCCTGTGTTGAGGAAGGAATGGACAGAATCCGGATACCCTGAGTAGGACCATACAGGACAGTGACCTTCCTCCGGAAGCAGCAGAACTAGCCAATCAGATCTCCTTGGACGGGGAATATTTGTTGCACGCATCTCTAGACTTTGCTAACTGTGCTGCGCTTGCAGCTGCAAATGCCATCACCATCCGATGGGCTCAGTAGATCAGGGAATGGCAAGCGGACTCTGTGTCCAAAAGGTCCTTGATGTCTCTGCCCTACCAGAGCCGGTGTTTATTTGGCGACCAGTTGGATCAGCTTATCCATCGCTACAGGAGGAAAATGTACATTCTTTCCCCAGCGAAGGACTAGGCATCTCATCCGGCTCGGGCGCTCTCCTCGTGGAGTACCCAGGTTTCTCTTAAAACCAACCAATCTTGACTCGAGTCCCACAGATTTTGGCCAAATGATTGTCTTAACCAGTCGACTCTAGCAGGGTAGGCGGACGTCTACCTCTATTTTCTCATAACTGACCATCCATCGTTCACAAAGAATGGGTCAGAGACCTGGTGTCTTCCAGATACAAGTTAGTTTTCTTCCCTATCTCCGGCACGAAACAGTAGGCCCAATCTGGACCTGAAGTAACTCCAAAGGTTCCTATGTTTCACCTTTGGTGAGGTACATTTCCGATTTTATGGCCCTTCCGCTTCGCCACTGCTCCCAGAGTGTCCACAAGGTCATGGCGGCCGTCAGGGCCATTCTGCACTCTCGGGGCTTGGTCGTCCTTCCATACCTGGATGACCTTTTGATCAAAGGGCTTTCCTCTCAGGACTGCGCAGAGTGCGTCTGTATAACCTGTAAAGCGCTGCGGAATATGTTGGCGTATATAAATAAATATTATTATTATTATTATTATTATTATTATTATAACCTTGGATACACTTTCTCGTCTGGGTTGGCTGATAAACTTCAAGTCTTCCCCAGTCCCGGCTGAGCAGATATCCCTTTTAGGGATGAACTTGAACACCTCACGAGAGTTGGTACCTCGCCCTCGGGGAAAGGTTATAGCCCTTCAACAATGAGCCTGGGCACTTTGTTGCCCATTTCCTCTTTCGTTCTGGTTTGGGAGGCGGGATTTCGGCTGGGTGGTGCAAGCGATGGAAGCTGTTACCTTTTGTCCTGCTACACTTCCGTCCTCTGCAGATTCCGCTTCTGTCGGCCTGGGACAGCAATCCCTTCTCTCAATTGTCTGTGCCGCCTGTCTCCGCAGATCAAGCGGGCGCTTAGGTGGTGGACGCTACGATCCTTCCTCAGTGGAATTAATTTCTCCTTGCAAGGGCTGGAGGTCTCCACCAATGCCAGTCTTCTCGGCTGGGAGGCCGTCTTCCGATTATCAAACCACCTAGAGGCGCTAGTCACATCGGGAGTCGCTTTTTCTGATCAATGTCCTGGAAATACTGGTCATCCAGTTGTCCCGGCGGCAGTTCCATCACCTGTCTAGCAGGTCGCCCCATCAGAAGTCAGTCAGATAACGCCACAGCTGTGGCGTACATCAACCATCAGGGGGGCACCCGCAGCAGGACGGCAATGCGCGAGGTGGAACACATTCTCAGCTGGGCCGAGATGAATCGGTCTATCATCTTGGTGTTTTCACATCCCGGGCATAAAAAAACTAGGCGGTAAACTTCCTCGGCCATCAGGGTCTCGCCTAGGAAGTGGTCTCTTCATCCGGGGTCTTCTAACCGATTTGTCATAGCCAAGAGACTCCGGACGTGGACCTCATGGCATCATGGGTAAACGCCAGGGTGTCCAAGGTCATAGCTCGGTCCCGTGATCCAGAGGCCATCGGGGTGGATGCACTAATTCTTTTGTGGCGTCACTTTCGTCTGCCTTACGTGTTCCCTCCAATTCCATTACTTCCGAGGGTCAAGAAGATCAAGATGGAAGGGGATCCGATCATCCTAGTTGATCCGGACTGGCCCCTCTGGGCGTGGTACGTGCAGCTCATCGCCAACGTTCCCTGGTCACTACTGGACCGACCAGATCTTTCCCAAGGCCGATTTGCCACCAGAACTCTGAAGCCCTGTGTTTAACAGCCTAACCATTGAGTCCTAACTCAAGCTGGGTCCTCTCATTTCCCCTGATTAGCGCTCGGAAACCTGCATCGGTGCACATCCATCATTGCACCTGGAAAGCTTTTTTTTCCCATGGTGCATGGAACCCTATTGGCTCTTATCTCGACCATTTTGGAGTTTCTTTAGACAGGTCTAGTGCTTAGTAATCTCAAAAGCCTGCCTTATCAGTTTTGTTCCAGTGCTGGACTGCTTCTAAGCCACAGGTGAAGACTTTCATTCAGGGGGTCTCCCACAGGATTCCCCCTATAGAAGGCTGTTGGAACCTTAACTTAGTCCTGGGGGGTCCTACAGGAGTCTCTGTCTGAGCCGCTGCAGAATGCTCTCGGGCTCGCCCTTCATGAAAGGTCATCTTCCTAGTTGCGGTGATGTCGATCAGGCCGGTTTTGGAGCAAGCCTCCCTTTCCTGTCGAGTTCCTTTTCTAATCTTTCACCAGGACAAGGTGGTTCTCCGTCCGTCCTTCTTGCCCGAGTTGATCTCTCCCTTCCACCATAACGAGAACAATTGTCCTTGTTTTGTTCGGCACCGATTCCTCGTTTTGAAAGGGCGCTCCACACTCTGGGTCTAGTGAAGGCTCTTAGGAGGTACATCTTCTGCCCGGCGTCCTTCTGAAAGACGGACGCTTTATTCGTTCTTCCTGAGGGTCTCGGGAAGAGTTTGGCCGTTTCAAAGTCCACAATAGCCAGGTGGGTATGCTCGGCTATGCAGAAGTCCTAACGTGTCAGAGGCACACTCCACTCAGTCGGTGGGCGCATCCAGGGCCGTTCGGAACCAGGCGTTGGAGGAACAGGTTTGCAGGGCTTCGACCTGGTCCAGTCTGCACACCTTCTGGAAACACTACAACATTCACACTCAGGCTTCCGCAGATGCAGGCCTGGGAAGAAGGATCTCGCATGCAGCGGTAGCGCACCTCTAGGCAGCTGACGCTTTGGGTTCATTCGGTTTACGTCTTTCCCCCCCCCCCCCCCCGGGGACTGCTTTGAGACGTCCCATGGTCCTGTGTCCCCCAATGAGGCAGAGGACAGACCGGGATTTTTGTGTACTCACCGTAAAATCCTTTTCTCTGAGCCACTAATTGGACACAGCACCCACCCTGTTTTGCCTGAAGGCTTGAGTATGTTATTTGGTTTGATGTGTTTTACCCTTATTTGATGTCTATGATCTCCCTACTTCTTTGTCACTGACCTGGTTCGGCTGGAACCAATGTGTGGGTGTATGCTGCAGAGGATTATTTTTATATTCACTTAGTGTCAGCCTCTTAGTGGCAGCAGCATACACCCATTGTCCTGTGTCCCCCAATGAGTGGCCCGGAGAAAAGGATTTTACACTGAGTACACAAAAAAACTTTTTCCCACAACCGCGTGGCACTGAGCTGCGGAAGCACGCAGCTCACTGTCTCGGCTGCCTGACATGCTGATCGGTCACAACATGTCCGCTTTACCCCTTCTAGTTAATAAAATTTCAGGGGATCCCATGTCGTTTGTTTTTCTTTTTTTTTTTACTGTGATTTTTTTTTTTCATCCAGATGAACAAATCATTTATATACCTCCTATAAAAAGAACATTTGTGACTTGGTTGGTGACGTATTTTTCCTGCAAAAATGCTCATGTGAGGATGCATGCGTGAGTGCCCATCTTAGAAGTACCGTATTTTTCGGACTAGAAGACGCACTTTTTCCCCCCAAAAAAATGTGAGGAAAATGGGGGGGGGGGTGCGTCTTATAATTGGAATGCAGGCTTACCAGCAGTGGTGTGGCGGCGGCAGAGGTGCGGGGATGATGAGCTGCAGGGAGCGGTATGGCGTGAGCGGGGTCCCTTCCACAGGTGAGGTGACGCAGCGGCCCGGTATCCAAGATAAGCAGCAGAGCCGGGTGAATCATGGCTTTATCGGTGGCGGCGGCCATCTTCCTGAGGCCGCGCGTGCGCAGATGGAGTGCTCTGCTTCTCGGGGCTTCAGGAAAATGGCCGCGGGAGGCCGTGTGTGCGCGCAGATGGAGATCACAGCGGCCATTTACCTGAAGCCGAGATCTAAATCTGCGAACTCTGCTTAAGGAAAATGGCCTCCGCGATCTCCATCTGCGCACGCGCGGCCATTTTCCTGAAGTCCAGGGAAACAGAGCACTTCATCTGCGCACGCGCAGCCTCAGGAAGATGGCCGCCGCCACCGATAAAGCCATGATTCACCCGGCTCTGCTGCTTACCTTGGATACCGGGCCTCTGCGTCACCTCACATTTGGAACGGACCCTGCTCACGCCATACCGCTCACTGCGCCTCATCATCCCTGCACCTCTGCCACCCAAATAAACAGGAAGGGACCCTGCTCAGGTGCACACCATATCGCCCACCGCATCACCGCACCTCTGCCAACACCATGCCTCCTGTGACCCTGCTCTGCCACCGCCAGCCCTAAGGTAAGATACTGTAAATTCGGACAATAAGACTGACCCCCATCTTAAAAAAAATCTTTTTTTTCTGCAATTTTCACCCCAAATTTGGGGTGCATCTTATGGTCCGGTGCGTCTTATGGTCCGAAAAATACGGTAAGTCAATGACACAGTTGCCAAGGTAATTTAAAAAAAAAAAACACCAAAATTCTGGATTATTCAACCAAATATCATAGATGAACTGAAATATTTAAGAACATTTGGTAGGCTGCTTAATAACAATCACACACTTAAATTAAAATCACATTTTTTTTTAAGACATACAGAGTTAGAGGAGATGGTAAGAATTACACCCATTATACATAACAGCAGAAGAGCTGCTATTCAATGTGTCTGCCAATGCCGTGTGATCTGAGTTTGGTCTGCAGACCACATTAGCAACACCTCGAAGAGATTATATTGTGGGGTGGCATAATGTACGGTATTAGGACTCTTTAATTTTCATTCCATGTACACTAACAGCTCAATGTTAGATTGACTCTGGAAAAGTGGCCATACCATTGGTTCCAAGGCAAAGTGTCCCAGGAGTAATTTTTCAGCACAACAATGCTAGATTGCTTGTGCTACTGTGAGCAGCCTGTGGGGCCTAAAAGTGCTACTATGGCTTGCAGCGTCTCCAGACTTGTCTCCAACTGCACACCTCTGAAACCTCATTGGTAGGCAATTGCGCAAGAAGCTGCCGGCAGTGGATTTGGATTATATTCCCAAGTGAATTTTAGTGTGGCAGAGCATTCCTCAGAATACCATTAATAACCTCACTGATGGCAGCCGAGGTGTGTAAGTGCGGGTATTTCTGCATGTGGTGCTCATTCTGGACACTGAATAAATATACCATATATACTCGAGTATAAGCCGACCCCCCTAATTTTGCCACAAAAAACTGGGAAAACTTAATGACTCGAGTATAAGCCTAGGGTGGGAAATGCAGCAGCTACCGGTAAATGTCAAAAGTAAAAAGATATCAATAAAAGTAAAATTAATTGAGACATCAGTAGGGTAAGTGTTTTTGAATATCCATATTGAATCAGGAGCCCCATATAATGCTCCATACAGTTTATGATGGCCCTATAAGATGCTCCATATTAAAATATGCCCCATATAATCCTGCATAAAGGTTAATAATGGCCCCATAAGATGCTCCATAGACACATTTGCCCAATATAATGCTGCTCAAATGTTGATTATAGCCCCATAAGATGCTCCATAAAGATATTTGCCCCATATAGTGCTGCACAAACCTTGATTGTGGCCCTATAAGATGCTCCATACAGATACGTGCCCCATATATTGCTCCACGAAAGTTAATTATGGCCCCATAAGATGCTCCATAAAGATATTTGCCCCATATCGTGTTGCACAAAGTTGTGGCCCCATAAGATGCTCCATACATACATTTGCCCCATATATACATTTGCCCCATATAGTTCCTCACAAATGTTGACTATGGCCTCATACAGACACTTGCCCCATATAGTGCTGCAAAAACGTTATGGCCCCATACAGACACTTGCCCCATATAGTGCTGCACAATCATTATGGCCCCATACAGATATTTGCCCCATATAGTGCTGCACAAACGTTATGGCCCCATACAGACACTTGCCCCATTTGCTGTTGCTGCGATAAAAAAAAACACATACTCACCCCTCCGTCGCTCAGGCCCCCGGCACTTGCAATATTCACCTGCTCCTCGTTCCTGCACCGCTCCATCTTCAGCGTCTACTGCGCTGACGTTCAGGGAGAGGGTGCGCACTAACCACGTCACCGCGCCCTCTGACCTGAACGTCACTGCAGAAGACGCTGAAGACGGAGCGGCGTCCGAAACGGGGAGCAGGTGAATATCGCGCAGCGCTCCCCCCTCCCCATTATACTCACCTGCTCCTGGCGCTGTGTAGTCCCTGCTTCCCGGCGCCGCAGCTTCTCCTTGTACTGAGCCGTCACCGTTACCGCTCATTACAGTAATGAATATGCGGCTCCACCCCAATGGGAGGTGGATCTGCATATTCATTACTGTAATGAGCAGTACCATGTGACCGCTCAGTGCAGGAATAAGCTGGGGCGCCGGGAAGCCAGGGACCTGCAGGGACTGCACCAGGAGCAGGTGAGTATAATTAGACAGCCCCTGCTCCCCCTCCCCTGCCGACCCCTGGGTATGACTCGAGTATAAGCCGAGAGGGGGACTTTCAGCCCCCAAAAAATGGGCTGAAAATCTCAGCTTATACTCGAGTATATACGGTAGATGTTTTGAAAATGTTTCTCTTTTTTTAATTTTCATATCTGTAACGTGTACATCCTGTGATTTCCATATTTCCACCACTTTTCATCCCTGTTGAAATTTCAGTGTTGAGTAGTGTATAATACTGCACATAGTAAAATTTGATAGATAATAAAAAATTGTTTGAACTTCCAAGTTAAAGATCCATGGATAGAGAGCATTATTCCAAGAAACCTAATTATTACTTTAGGAGAGCACCAACTTTAAAAGTTTCTCAGTTTGGCTCTTGCGCAGCTCACAGCACTCCAGTCTCCTCACTTTCTGGTATCTGGCAGGTTGGGCTTTACTCCTTGAGTGACAGATCTGGGAAAGGAGCAGAGCTGTATCATTAGTAGAACTATTAAGCCCAGCACAAGTTCTGCTATAACATTACACATTTAGCTATCTTTGGTTTATTGTGAAGCCTACACTGTTATCTTTTATATTTAAAAGAGAGATAATAGGGCATTTGAACAAGCACACATCTTTGCATAGCAAAAGACAAGAGCCGAGCCGTGATTAGTAAATCTGCTCTGGAAGCTGGTGATTTTGCAAATTTATAACTGCAGCTCATGAGGAGCTGAGAGGGAGGGGAAAGGAAGCAGCTCCATGGAAACAAGCTGTTTACACTATGAAAGACATAAGCTACTATTGCAGGAGAATTACAGCAGATAGATAGCATGATAAGCAAGTTTACAAATTGACTTGCTTTTTCTAACGAATTAAAGCAAATTAATAACTGGAATACCCCTTTTAAAGTTCCAATAACATAGGAAAATCAGAGCGAAAAATAAATATAAAGTTTTAATTAATTTAACACATGAAAATGGAAGATTCATTAACTCCTTGGCAGTCCGATGTAGTTATCTGTAACCAGGATCTGCGCCTTAACATGTTTGTGACTTTTTAAAACTGTTTTATGCACAAAACTGTTATAACAATGAAACAGTGTAGGAGGCAGTAGGATATGTCTTCTGTCTAAAAAAAAAAAAAAAAAAAAAAAAAAAAAATCGCTTAAGCAATTTACTGCTTATTAAAATTTGCTACCGTTCTTAAAGGGTAGCTGTCACCCTTCTCCCCCCAGGGCATTTTTTTTTAAAGTAAAAGCGCCACCTTCAGCAGCCCTAAGTCTGCATTCTGTGAAGGTGGCTGGGGGGTTGACAGGTACCCTTTAAGATATCAGTTTTTGTTTTTTTTTGTTTTACAGCTCATTGCCAAAGAAACTGACCACCGCTGCTGTCTAGCTTGTAAGAACTGCGGTGAAGCTTGCCAGGCAACGGCGTGCTCCAGAGATCCTGACCAACTTCAAAACCATTCTTACAAGCTCAGTAGAAAAAGAGCTTGTGAGCACTGCACGTATTCTGCTGCCTAGCAGCGGTGATCAATTCCAAGCCAACAAGCTGCAAACAAAAGCATTATATGTTGTGTATCTCAAGACCCTGGCTGACCATGCAGTGACGGATGGTACAGCAGCTACTGACTATTAATGCGCTCTTATTCACGGTTTTTCTTCTTGCATGCAGAGATGCATCGTGGGAGCTAGAAGAAAATGCTTTCCAGGAGCTTCTGGTGCGACACCAACGATGTGATGTTGAAAAGTGCCTTTGCCGGAATGGTCGGGATTATAATATCCCTGAAAGGTGAGTTTCTATATAAAGTGGGCCCCTCCCCATGTGTCCTCACTGCTGCAGACATTGCTTTTTGGTACATTACATGCTTCCAAGCCGGCATTTTGCTGACAGTCGTGTTTCATTTATTTAAAAAAAATTTTTTTTTTTTTGGTGGCATTTTTTCCAATTTGTCCCCTTCCTAGCCCTAGATTGAGACAGATGGCCGCCAACCCATTCACACACTATTGAGGGGGCATGAGACCGAAAGAGTAGAGTATCGGATGGAAAAAAATATACACACTCGCTCACGTGACTGCAAGTGTGACACTGGCTTAGATGTGTATAATGTAGTAAAACAGGATTTTTGGTTGCTTACCATAAAATCTGTTTCTCGGAGCCTTCATTGGGGGACACAGGAACGATGGGTGTATGCTGCTGCCACTAGGAGGCTGACACTTTACGCAACAAAACTTAGCTCCTCCTCTACAGTGTACACCCCTCCAACTGGCACTAGGTTAATCAGTTAGTGAGAAAGCAGTAGGAGAAACAACATGATAAAGAGAAAACAAACAGAAAAACACAGCTGATAAATATGGGAGGGTGCTGTGTCACACAATGAAGGCTCCGAGAAACAGCTTTTACGGTAAGCAACCAAAAATCCTGTTTTCTCTATCGCTTCATTGGGGGGGGGGGGGGACAAGAATTGTGGGACCTCTCAAAGCAGTCCCTGGGGAGGGAACAGCCGAATACCGAATATTCGTTCAGGTTGGAGAACTCACCACTGCTGCCTGTAAGATCCTTCTGCCTAGTCTGGCGTCCGCCGAGGCATAGGTATGGACCTTATAAAATTTGGCAAACGTGTGGATGGAATACCAAGTTGCCGCTTTGCAAAGTTGTAGAGTGGATGCCCTATGGTGCACCGCTCAGGAGGCGCCCACTGCCCGGGTAGATGAGCCCTAATCCTAGGGGGAAGCACTCTGTTCCTGACCCGGTAAGCCTCCAAAATTGCCTTTCTGATCCAGCAATCGTAGCCTAGGAGGCTGGCAGGCCTATTCACGCACCATCTGGAATGATGAAAAGAGTGTCTTCCTAAAGAGGGCGGTCCTAGCCAGATAGACCCTCACTGCCCTGACCAGGCGGAGCAGGACAAAAGGAAAGGAGAATAATATCCTCATTTAGGTGAAAGGCAGACACCACCTTGGGAAGGAAGGAAGGCGGAGGCCGCACAACCACCTAATCCTGATGATGGACCAAGAGAGGAGGGCGACAGGGTAGGGCCGCCAACTCCGAAACGCACCTAATGAAGGTGATGGCCACCAGAAACACCACCTTCCAAGACAGAAAGGACAGGGAAACCTCTCGGAGCGGTTCAAAGGGAGAACTACACTCAGGGCCTCCAGAACTAGATTGAGGTCCCAGGGGTCCACAGGTGTCTGGTACGGGGGAGCCGCATGCGCAATTCCCTGAAGAAAAGTTCTGACCTGAGAACGGGAGGATAAATTCTTCTGGAAAAGAATGGAAAGTGCAGACACATGGCCCTTTAGTGAACTAAGGGCAAGACCAACATCAAGACCTGCTTGGAGAAATGCCCAGATGGAAGGAAGAGAAAAGGACATAGGCAGGATGTGATTAGACTCACACCAGCTGAAATAGGCTTTCCAGGTCCGATAATAGACTCTGGAGGACGACGGCTTCCTAGCCTGGATCATGGTGTGAATCACCCGATATGACAAACCGGACGCTCTCAGCCCCACAGTTTCAATCAACAGCCACGCCTTTAAATTGAGAGACCGAGAACTCTACCCAGAGGAGAATCTTGAATACCTCGGCCATCGCCAAGGTACTCAGAGTTCCTCCCTGGTGATTGACATATGCTACCGCCGTGGCATTGTCCGTCTAAACTCGGATTGGCAGACCCCTGAGAAGCCTTTTCCAGTGATGGAGGGACAGAAGAATGGCCTTTATCTCGAGGATGTTGATTGGCAGAGAGGATTCCTGTGCCGACCAACGTTCCTGAACCATCAGATGGCGAATTACCGCACCCCAGCCAAGAAGGCTGGCGTCCGTCATCACCACCTGCCAGTGAATGGGAAGGAAGGATCGGCCCTGTAGGATGAGAGGGGATGACAGCCACCAATTAAGAGACTGTTTGACTCAGGAAGAGAGTCTAATCGAACGATCCAGGGACAGGACAGACCTGTCCCACTGCGAAAGGATGGCCAGCTGAAGTGGTCTTGAATGGAATTGTGCAAAAGGGATCGCTTCCGACACTGCCACCATCTTCCCGAAGACCTTCATTGCTGAGTGGAAGGAAGCCGAGGGCCTTGTAGATAGCGAACCCCCTGCTGGAGGGTTGCTCTCTTCTCTTCGGTAGGAAAAACCCTCATCTGACGGGTGTTGAACAGCATGTCCAAGAAAAATGAGGCGCTGAGTCGGAACAAGGCAGGGCTTTGTCCTATTGACTAGCTACCCGAACCGGAACAGGGTGTCTAGGACGATGGACAGGCTCTCCTGGGCCTGAAAAAAGGACGGAGCCTTGATGAGGATGTCTTTGAGGTACGGGATGAGCACTAGGCCTCTGATTCTCATTATGGCCATCAACACTGCCATGATTTATGTGAAAACCTTGGGAGCTGTAGCAAGTCCAAACGGCAGGGCAACAAATTGGAAATAGTCCTGCTGTACCACGAAACGCAAGAATCTCTGATGTCCTGGGCAAATCAGAACATGGAGATAGGCGTCTTGGATGTCTATGGAGCACAGGAATTCCCGCGCCTCCATGGAAGCTATCACTGAATGAAGGGACTCCATCCTGAAATGTCGCAGGCGGACCCTTTTGTTCAGTAACTTCAGATCCGGGATGGGCCGAACCGTGCCGCCTTTCTTCGGCACCACAAACAGGTTTGAATAGAAACCTGTGAAGCGTTCCCATTCTGGGACGTGGACGATTACCACCGAACTGAGAAGGGAGGCAATGGATGCAAAGAAACCCGGAACCAAAGAAGGATCTCTTGGAGGACGGGATTCGAAGAATCTATCTCGGGGCCGCGAAGCGAACTACATTTTGTATCCTGAGGATACAACCTCCCTGACCCATTCGTCCTCCACCAAGGCAAGCCAAACATCCCTGAAAAAAAGGAGATGACTGCCCAGCTTGGGAGATACGCTTGGTTCTTGACACGAGTCATTGCCGAGGAAGATCTGCCAGGTCTAGTCCTGGTGTCTGCCAGGTTTAGTCCTGGTGGATCTACCGTGGGTGTTACAGGAAGGGGTGGGTTTGAAGGAAGCCCTTTTCCTATCCTGGCAAGCCTGCGACCTCTGCTGGTGGGAAACATCCTCCATTGCCGAGAAAAGGGACGAAAGGACCTAAACTGCCGCTTCAGAGGAGGCCGGCAAGGCTTGGACTGGGGAAGGAGGGAACCTGTGGCCTCCTTAATAATTTGGTCCAACATGGAGCCAATCAGACAGGACCCCTGCAATGGCAGGCTGGTAAGGGACTTCTTTGACGACCAGTCCGCCTGCCAGGCCTTAAGCCAAATAGTCCAGCAGATAGCCACAATATTGCTAGACGCCTGAGCTGCACAAGATGCGGCATCCAGAGAGACAGATACCATGTACTTCCCTGCATGAGTGGTCTGGTTGGTGAGATTGGCCAACTCCTCCAGATGAGCTCCAGCAAGGATGCCCTGACGAAGTTGCTTGGCCCAAAGTCGGGCATAATGAAGAAGCAGCCACTTCAAAGGCTGACTTTGCCAGCGATTCTATACTCCTGTCAATGGAATCCTTCAGGGATGCTCCAGTAGAAAGCGGGAGGACCGTGTGGGTGGACAGTCTGGAAACTGGTGGGTCCACAGCCGGAGAAGCTGTCCAGTTAGTGGTGAGCTCAGGAGAGAAGGATATAGGATGCCGAGGCGCTTCCCTCTTCGAAAAGGTACTTGCCAGGGAAAGGGAGAACCTGACCACATGCTTTCAAATTCTCTATTTGGAGCGAAAACCTTGGAAGTTGGTTTTGACTGTCTAAACGAAACCAGGGGCAGCCTGTCCAGCACGGACACCAGGGTCTGAGACAACCTTGGTAAGGTCTGCCACGGACTGTGACAGAGAGGAAGTCCACACTGGAATAGGGGCCTCGCTCTCACCAGGGGCAGAAAGGGACTCCTGTGTGGTGGGCACAATGGGGTTGCTGTTGTCCCGACAGAGGGGAGAGGTTGCTGTAGTCCAGACAGAGGGTAGAGGATTGACCTGAAGGGAGCTTGTATTTACACGAAGAGCACACAAAGTGACTGACAAGAGCAGAGGAAGAAGAGGAGGTAGGAGGATCAGAACGCTCTCATTTAGGGTTAGGCATGATGAACAGACTCTCACTAACTGATGCCAGAAGGTTAGGGGACAGGAAAGATTGCAGAGAAGAGTGTCAGTCTGCAGAGGAGAGCTACTCACAGTAAGTGCAGTGTCCTGTAGTCTGTTTCCAGGCTGTAGAGGCTGCAATGATGGGCAGAGCAGGTCCTGCCGGGAGAAAATGCCATCCGGATCCAAAAGCCGGAAAATGGCGACCGCAACAAAGATGCAGGGGACCAGCAATTAAAAGCGCGAGCTGCAAAAGGTCCTGCTCTCTCGGGCCGGAAGAGAGGCGGGGCTAGTCGCCGGGTCTGTGGGGAGAAAGATGGTGACGATCGTAGTCAGACTGTGAGTGGGCGAAGCTAACCGCCGGGTGCAGGAAGTGGAAGCGATGGTGGGAAGTTGGGCTCAGAGCCAACGCTGCAACTAGGCCTGAGAGAAGCCAGGATCTAGGTTACAGCTGGTGACCGCCGGAGCATGGAGGAGCGGCGTGGATGTTCCTAGAATGCCGCAAAAGGTATGCCCAATCAATCGGAATTAAAGGGGAAAGACCCCTAATGCCCGCTATTAAAATAAAAGAAAAATCTTTTTTTTTTTTTTTCTTTTTTTTTTTTTTATCCTCCTTTGATCTTCTTATCTTAATTTTGTACTCGGGTCTTCGCCAGCACTTGGGGGGGGGGGGGGGGGAAGAGAGAGAAAAGTGCGTCCGCGTCTCCTTAAACCGACAGGCTCTGGTGGGTGAGTGGATAGGGGACTGAGGCAGGACCGACAATCTGATCTCCTAAACACGCTTCTGTGTTAGGGGTTGGTGTCCCACCGGCTAGACTTATGAGGATACAGGGTGGCAGTACACGCCGTACTCGATCTCTTCGTGGGAGTACAGCAGTGACTATTCACACTGTATCCCTCCAGGTAAAAAAGGAAACAACGCATACTGAGTTAGATATGGGTCTAATGAAAAACCCGTGTCCACCTCCTACTGACACTAAGCTAAACTGATTAACCTAGTGCCAGTCAGTGGGGTGTACACTGCAGAGGAGGAGCTAACTTTTGTTGTGCATAGTGTCCTCCTCCTAGTGGCAGCAGCATACACCCCATGGTTCTTGTGTCCCCCTATGAAGCGATGGAGAAAACATAATTACAAACACAGTGGTGTGCGGCTACTAAGACAGATTGGGGCGAGCATAAGTGGACAACCCCCTTTTAAGCTTCTATCAAGAGCAACCTTTATGCATACATTGCACAGGTAAGTAATAGTGGGTGATTGTTTCATTTTGCATAGAGACTTAGTTTTGTATTTGTATCTGTTCCCTAACAGTAAGTGGGAAGTGGTGCGCTGCCAGTGCTGTGGATCCAGTGGCACTCACATTGCTTGCTCCTCAGTGGAGTTGGTGAACCAGACCTGGGAATGTGCCGAATGTCGAAGTATCAGCTGCTCTCCAGGTAACTCCACAATACTTGTTTGCTTGTTTTTTTATTTTATAAATAACTTTCCCATCACTTGGTGACAAACAATCATAGTTATTTTTTTAAAGCATTATTTTCTGTGTATTATATTCTGTAGATTTTTTTTGTGATTAGTTTTTAGCTAATATGGAACATTGTGAAAAGCTATTCCGTAATGGAGATACACCTACACAATTATACACCTAGTATAGCATAATAGCATAGTACGATACTATGGAAATTGTACAGTACACAGCCAGGCTGCAATTCATGCCGCCTGTGCTTTGGGAAGCGTGAATCAAGGTTCCCTTTAAATTGAAGCCATTCAGGACATTTTCTGTGTGTACATAAATACCCAATTATTCACTGGAAAAAATGAAGAAAAAAGATCCATAATGGCTATTTTTGATCAAACAATTCTGATCTTTATTTCAGATAATTCAAAGTGGATTGTCCAGACAATTAAAAGATAGTGCTCATTCTGAGCTCAGAAAGCTCAGGCTTCGTGCACACAATGCGGTTTTTGCTGCGGATCCGCAGCGGATTTGACGCTGCGGATCCGCAGCAGTTTTCCATGCGGGGTACAGTACAATGTTACCCTATGCAAAACAAAAACCGCTGTGCCCACGATGCGGAAAAATCTGCGCGGATTCGCTGCGGAAAAAAAGAAGGAGCATGTCACTTCTTTCTGCGGATTCCACAGCGGTTTTCAACATGCACCAATAGGAAAGTGCTGTTGAAAACCCGCAGAGGAATCCGCAGAAGAAACCGCAGGAAAATCCGCAGTGAATACCGCAGCGGTTTTGCACTGCGGATTTTCCAAATCCGCAGCGGAAAAATCCGCAGCAGAATCCGCATCGTGTGCACATACCCTAACCCTCCCATCCCACTGATTAGCAGCTTTCTGTGTATGCTGTATATTGACACTGAGCTGCTAATCAGTTCTGGGGACGTGGTTGGATTTAAAGGCATATGGACAGCTAAGGCTAAGTTCACATTAGCTTTCTGGGGCTTTGCAGATGGCTGCGTATGTCCTCTTCTAAGCCTCGACTACTTCTGCATGAGGACATGCAGATGCGTTGTTTTGACGCTCCCGCCGACCGCACGGGAATGCAACAATTCCTTTTAAAATACATAAGTTGCTTTTTTTGATCCTTGTACCTGGAAATGACATGTAATTGCATTCAAGGATATATATTTTGCATAAAGTAGAGATTTTTTTTCTTTTGCTTATTATCTGTAACTACTGTGATCTGAAGTATTGTTATTCTTTTCCTATTTTTTTATAACAGTAAAAAGATCACGCCCTGCTTCCCTTAATTGTTCGAAAACCTTTGATAATTCAGGGTTTGATGCTGAACAGCAATCTCCAAAATGTAGAAGGCACTCTAAAGCATCAAGGCAAGTTCTCTTAAAGTAAGTACCAATACAGGGTCACTATTAAGTGCTGTACCTGTGTGTACTACTGCTGTGGTGGAATTTTGGTTCCAAGATTTTTTTGGTTACAGTAGTTATCATGGAGACTGTCCCCCACCCCCTCCACCTCCTAAACTGCTGGTCAATAATTTTGCGTGTCTTGGTGTCTTTAAATATTTTCAGAATACTATTTTAATTGCAGTGATTTGTGTTGTCCTTAAGCCTACTTTTCTAGTACACAGCAGGGGCAGATTTTTCTGGTGTATTGTCAGCCAAAGGTGCCAAGTTTATCAAGAGTCTTGCTAAACGTGGTGCATTTAACACTTTTCTTCAGATGTTTTTCTGACACTCTTCAGTCACCTGACTGCTGCAGCCAATCACAGGTTGCAGCTGTCACAGTCCTGCTGATTTTCCACCAGATTAGATATCATTTTGGCATCCGGCTCAAACTTCCGGGGTGGCCTGCGCTGGATCATTGGGATTGCTGTAAGGCGAGTATACCTTTTATTATGATGTTTTAAAACTATTCTTCCTAGAAAAATTAAAAAAGAGAACCTGTCAGCAGAATTTTGTAATATTATATAAAGATCTGGCTGTAAGGCTATGTGCACACGTCAGGATTTCTAGCAGAAATTTTCCTGACAAAAACCGGACATTTCTGCCAGAAATCCGCATGAGTTTTTTTCGCGGTTTTTATGCGTTTTTGGCGCGTTTTTTGTGCTTTTTTTTCCCAAATGCATAGAATTGCACAAAACATGCAGAATGCATTCTAAATGATAGGATGCACAATGTATGCTTTTTAATGAGTTTTTATAGCGTTTTTATCGCGAAAAAAAGCGAAAAAACCTGAACGTGTGCACATAGCCTAATGGTGCTGTAATTCGGATAACCTTGATACCTTTGGTGATGAAATCTGCTTTGTGATTCTTCTGTAATCAGCATTTTATGTTTTCTGATAATTAGATTTCGGTGCACAGTGGTCGGACTGTTCATGGGGTCTTCTTCTCCCTGTCTGTGATTCATCGGCCTTTCCGCCTACCTCTGGTGTGTGATTACCCGCCCCCTCCGCCTACCTCTGGTGTGTGATTACCCGCCCCCTCCGCCTACCTCTGGTGTGTGATTACCCTCCCCCTCCGCCTACCTCTGGTGTGTGATTACCCTCCCCCTCCGCCTACCTCTGGTGTGTGATTACCTGCCCCCGTCGCCTACCTCTAGTCTTTCAATGACAGATCACTGCTTTTTCAGTGACCTGCATCCTCTGTTTGAAATCTCACATCTGCATTGCTGTGGGTGGCTCATATACAGACTGAGTTCATGGCTAGTCCTCAGTAAAATGGCACTGTCATTGCTGTGGGCTGCCCAAATGCAGTAGTATCTGAAAGACATCATTGAGCTGAGAATGCAATCTGCGCATGCGCCTCCCAAGGCAATGATACTACTATTTTATTGAAGACCAGCCAGAAACTCGGTTGATGCACACACCGCCACCAGATTTCAAAAGGAGGAGGCAGATCACTGAAACGCAGTGGTCTGTCAGTCAAAGACCCAGTAAAGGCAGCGGGTCGGGAAATAACTAGACGGGAGGCAGGCGGCGGGGCCGGGGAATAACTATACGGGAGGCATGCGGAGGGGCCTGGGAATAACTAGACAGGAGGCAGGTCGAGGGGCCGGGGAATAACTAGACGGGAGGCAGGCGGCGGGGCCTGGGAATAACTAGATGGGAGGCAGGTCGAGGGGCCGGGGAATAACTAGACGGGAAGCAGGCGGAGGGGCCGGGGAATAACTAGACGGGAGGCATGCGGAGTGGCCGGGGACTAACTAGACGGGAGGCATGCGGAGTGGCCAGGGACTAACTAGACGGGAGGCATGCGGAGTGGCCGGGGAATAACTAGACGGGAAGCAGGCGGAGGGGCCGGGGAATAACTAGACGGGAGGCATGCGGAGTGGCCGGGGACTAACTAGACGGGAGGCATGCGGAGTGGCCAGGGACTAACTAGACGGGAGGCATGCGGAGTGGCCGGGGAATAAGTAGACGGGAGGCAGGTCGAGGGGCCAGGGAATAACTAGACGGGAGGCAGGCGGAGGGGCAGGGGAATAGCTATTCGGGAAACAGGCGAAGGGGCCGGGGAATAGCCAGACGGGAGGCAGGCGGAGGAGTCGGGGAATAACTAGACGGGAAGCAGGCGGAGGGGCCGGGGAATAACTAGACTGGAGGCATGCGGAGTGGCCGGGGACTAACTAGACGGGAGGTATGCGGAGTGGCCAGAGAATAACTAGACGGGAGGCATGCGGAGTGGCCGGGGAATAAGTAGACGGGAGGCAGGTCGAGGGGCCAGGGAATAACTAGACGGGAGGCACGCGGAGGGGCCGGGGAATAACTAGACGGGAGGCACGCGGAGGGGCTGGGGAATAACTAGACGGGAGGCAGGTGGAGGGGCAGGGGAATAGCTATTCGGGAAACAGGCGAAGGGGCCGGGGAATAGCCAGACGGGGGAGGCAGGCGAAGGGGCCAGGAACGGAAGGAGCCGGGAAATCGCAGACGGGAGAATCGCAGGCACGGGTTGGGCGGAGGGGCCGGGGTATCACAGGGAGAAGATGAACCTGTGAACAGTTTGGCCCCTGTGCACCGAAATCTAATTAACAGAAAAGGTCCAAAAGGCTGATTAAAGCGTAACCACAAAGCGGAATTCTTCACCAGTTATCAAATGTAATCAGTATTACAACGCCATTACAGCCAGGTCTTAACTTTACATTACGAAATCCTCCTGACAGGTTCTCTTTTAAGGTAAATTCCAGGACACATCCCCCCAGGTGTAGTTTGCGGCCTCAGTTTCTGCAGCATGTAATACAGCAGTTTTCATTATATTATTGAATTACACCCATTTCTGTGCCTTGTATGATTACCCAGCTTGTTCTATTTTTTTTTTTTTTTTTTTTTTTTAACCAGGCAGGCTCCGAGATACATTTCTGATATAATGAAGGAGCTGAAGTCTCAGATAAAAAGCTCCACATTCACTATAAAAGTGGAAAGCAAATCCCTCTGGAACAGTTCCCTCAGTTGTTTCCGCAGGAAATGTTTTTCTCCGTACAACACTCTACAGATCAAGTTCGGTAATAAAGGCAGATTAGAGGAAATGTCTCTGACCTCTTACTTTCATCTGCTACTTGATGCCATCCAGAATTCCAATTTGTTTGAAGGACCTGAGCATAAAAATCTTTCTTTAAATATAAATGGTGAGTATAATATTTCCAGCGTGATTCAGCGATGGGTGCCTGTGTATACAGCTAGTGTTGGGTATAAGGTCTGCATCCTATCTTACCAGATTTTTCTACAGTGTAAGGGCGCAGTCAGACGGCCATGTAACGGACCACTATCACATCGCGCTACTCATACTGGCCGGCACCGCTCCTGACCCGGGCGTGACAGCATGCATTTCTTGGGTCAGGGGATGCGATCGTTATGCGTTGTACATCTGTCAGACTGCGCACTAAAGGTTTGTGCACGTGTTGAGTATTTGCAGCAGACATCTGCAATAAAAACGTGTCTCTTGTCAGGAAAAACACTTTGCAGTCCAAAAGATGAAGAACTTCCCCTAAGAAGAAAATGAAGAACTGCACCCGTCACACTGTAGGGAGAAGACCCTTACATGGTGGCGTTTCAGATGAATGGACATTCATGAGGGCCCTAGTATAAAAACCGCTTGCATAAAAGAATCTCTCCGTACACAGCCTTTTATGCGATCTGTATGCCCCGATAGCGCACATCATCAGTGGTTGTCCTCAGACAGTTCCAGTCCATTTT
The DNA here is from genome assembly GCF_051348905.1 of Ranitomeya variabilis. NCBI lineage: Eukaryota > Metazoa > Chordata > Amphibia > Anura > Dendrobatidae > Ranitomeya > Ranitomeya variabilis. The sequence goes on from NC_135232.1 coordinate 637,599,415, forward strand.
CATGTTAGCCGTAACTTCTTACTGGATACAATTATGATATAACTTACATTTCCATCTACTATGCAAATTCATTCACCAGATAATGTGCAGTGTTTTCTCATTCCACAGCACTAGCCGATGATCTGTACTTTGAAGCTGGCAGAATGGTGGCAATTGCGTTGGTTCACGGGGGACCAGCACCGGGCTTTTTTTCACCGACTCTCTTCTACTGCCTTATTTATGATCCCCACCACGTGCAACCATTGTTAGAGGATGTAGCAGATCCCAGTGTCGTACAGGCAATATTGAAGGTAAAGAATACAAAATCTACAAGTTTTTATTTCCTGATATCATGGATTATGGTCCCCTTAAAACACCACTCCAGCATTTTGTTTTTCAGTGCTGGAGTGAAGCTTTAAATGTAAATCTCCTTCCCCCCCAATCATATACTCTCTCTCTCCAGTATCTTCACCATTTTTGAGGCCGCACCAGTCCAGCGGTGCCATCTTGTTCCCGTAACTTTTGACTGGCTGGAAGTCAGAAGCTACGTCACAAGCTCTCAATGCAAGTCAACAAGGCTCGCATAGACTTGTACTGAAAAGTGACCAATCGGTGTGCTCCATGAAGCACTGGAGCTGCCGGCTGGTTCCTTTTCGCTGGGGAGCGACCAGAACAACGTTGAAAAACGATGAAGGTGACGGGCAAATGAGTATAAGGGTTGGGGCCAGGGGAACTACATTTAAGGCATTACTCCACTGGTGTAATAAGAAAAAAACAATGGAGTGGTGCTTTAAGTAATGTGATTTTTTTTTTTCTTTCTTTCTTTAGATTTATAACTAGAAGAGTATTTATATAACAGCAGTCTCATTGCTGATAAACTTGTGCAGAACAGATTTACCATTTTTACTTACAGAAATTCTATTTAATTAACTTATGTGATGCATCATTAGATGGAAAGTCCCATGCCAGAAATGGGAAAAGTAAGTATTGGACAACCTTGAAGCACCACTCCAGTGGTTTTTTATTTTTCAGCTGGAGTGGTGCCACTAATCTAAGTTCCCTGCCCCTAGTTTCATACTTACTGGCCGCCCGTCGTCATCTAATGTGTTCTCGGCACCGCTTCGATCGGTCTTTTGCCAGTTGTGACCTACTTGATCACTACAATGTTTGCTGGAAGTCATAGCTCAATGTAAGTCTATGACAGCCAGAACAAGGGTCTCATATACTTACATTGAGAGCGTGTGACCATTACCTCTGACTACCGGTCATTCAGAAGTTGGTCATAAGATGGTGAAGAGAGACCGGAACAGCGCCGGGAATAGCTAAAGATGATGGTGAGTATAATGCTAGGGTCAGGTAACTTAGATTAGTGATACCAGCGCTGTCTCTCATCGATGCACCTGATTATGTTGATCGGATGCAGCAGTGACGTCACATCCACAGCGCTGCTGTCAATTGCTAAGCTGAGTGGTCGCAGCAATGTTGATATGTCTCCGCTGCAGCAAAACAAACCCTGCACTGAACTTGGAGAGGGTAAAGAAGCCCAGATCTGTCGGTGATTTACGCTGTTCGATGACTCTGGCACGTCTTTAGACTGTCTAATCTTGGTTTACACCACCTTTTAGTTGACTTATTTTGTGCCAGAAATGTCAGTGTCTCACTCTGAGCCATGACTCCTTGTCAGACAAGGCACAGAAAGCGTATAAAACACATGATAAATATGGTGCAAGTCATTAAGGACAGATAACTGTCCTTAATGACTTTTTTCTCTTTTAAGCACAAATTGTGTCAGAATTCTGGTGCATTTAACTTGCTGAATCTTCCCCAATGTATCAAGAAGGTGACCAGATCCCATGTAGCATGAAATATTGATGCAGTTGTATTACATTGAGGCTGGTTACACCCTAAGGCCAAGTTCACACGTTCAGTATTTGGTCAGTATTTTACATCAGTATTTGTAAGCCAAAACCAGGAAAGGAGCAATCTGAGGAAAAGTGTAGTAGAAACACGTCTTACAGATACTGATGTAAAATACTGACCGAATACTGAACGTGTGAACATAGCCTTAGTGTGGTTCATATATTCATGCAACTAACTTGTAGGTTTACCTTTACACTCAGAGACCTACCCCGCCGTTCACTGTAGTATACGTTTCATAGTTTTATCATCAAAAATGTTTCAGCTTGTTGTTTTGTGACTTGTATTCTTTTCTGTTTTTTCTCAGATACAGTCTTGTCAGAAGATTGGTGAGCTGAATGCTGTCATTGCTCACTATTTTGACTACCTGCAGAACACTGGTACCTTGCGACTTATAAATGGTATTGGTGACAAAAGGATCTTGGTCAAAAATATTCTTTCGTATCACGTCATTCGCCGCGTGCAGGAACCACTTGAAAGGTGAAAATTTTGTCAAGTTGATAAAGGAAATAATCTTCCCACACCTTAATGGCCAGGATCATTTAGCTATAAAATAACTGTTATCTGCATCTGTGGTCCGTAGGTTACTGGCCCGTCTAGACATGCCGAATTCACATCTATGTGCCCAAAAATTATCCGTGTAATCATTCTGTGCAAAACAGTCTTTGTTCTCAGCTTATACAGGAGCAGCGCCGTCATCTCTGCTGTACTGCCTCTGACCCTGACACTGGCTGCCTGTGAGATGGAAGCTGAAGCAATGAGAGAACTATAGCTGCAAATGTTTTTTAATGAGACAAACGTCACTTCTGCGGCACTGTGTCTTGGCGTAGCGGCACTTTGATAGTTCTGATCTCACTGCAAAACTGTGTGTGATTATGAGAGCAAAGCCATTACAGAACACACTGGTAACACCCCCTTTCATATAAAACAATCTCTGGAGGCAGCTTCTCAGGAGATCTATGTCTGGCCCATAAATCTTAACAGCTCATTTACATTTAAGAAAAATGGGGATTTTTCCGGAATAAGACATCCGAATTACAGATATCAAGCTAACGTAAGTTCCTATACATTCCCATATAGACGGCTAAGGAGGGTTCATTCTACTGAGATTCCTTTCAAACAGGATCTCTCACCAGCTTGACCATGTTAGGCCGGTTTCACATTTGCGGTTGTGCCTGCAGCGTTTCTGACGCATACATCCGCATGCGTCTTGATTTTCCTATCTTTAACATTGTAAACGCAGGTGCATGCGTTCGCCCGCATTTGCGTACGCATGCGTCTTTTCGCGGTGGGACGCGGATAGCGCACCATGTTGCAATTTTTGAGGCGACAAATTTCCATCAAATATGCACAGGCATGCAGAATAAGTTCAAAACGCATTACTGTCTATGGGAACACATGCATTTGATGTGCTTGCGTACTTCGGACTGCGCATGTCCAGGAACGGATTTAGACACGCCCTCCTGGAAATATCGAACGCATGCGCATAAAAAGCGCAAATGCAGCGTTTTTTTTACTATCGCTTCATTGGCGGACACAGGAACCATGGGTGTATGCTGCTGATACTATGCACAAAAAAAACAAAAAAAAGTTAGCTCCTCCTCTGCAGTGTACACCCCACCGACTGGCATTCAGAAATTCAGTTTAGCTTAGTGTCAGTAGGAGGTGGACACGGGTCCAGGTCTGGTTGTTTCTCTCTCCAGGGTCTTCCCTCCTCATGCCTGGCACTATTCTTTATTCTGCGCTCTGTTTTTCAGGGCGGGGGTAACTGCTGTCAGCGGGGAGTATTTTTTGGCATCCGCGCTGCTCCTCCTCTTACCGGCCGGTCTCTAATTAAGGCCTGCCGGGGCCTAGTCCAGTACCGCGACTCCTCCCACTTCCTCTCTCCCTCGGGCGGGCTTTTCTCCCGCCCGTCTATCACCTCTTCCTGCACTGCGGCGAACTCCGCCCACCAGCGCCATCTTTGTCCTCCCAGCCTCATGCAGGAGAAGCACATGCTGCCTGAAAAAAAATCTCTAACACCCCATTAAAGGGGTTTTCCCACCAATAAAATTTCATTCTATTCAACATTATTATCAATTGATCTTAGAAGAAAAATAATAATAAGTTCCACAACTGGATGTGTTTAAAAAAAAAAAAAAAAAAAGGTTTCTGTGCTGAGGAGTCTCTTGCATTTCCCCCCTGCCCAGGAGATGTGGTGTGATCAGATCATGTTCCTATACAGACACAACCATTACCCAATACAAAGCAGGGGCTGTGTACTGTGACAAGGATGGGGATGAGGGGACAATGCACGCCCGACTTATACTCGAGTCAATAAGTTTTCCCAGTTTTTCGAGGCAAAATTAGGTGCCTCGGCTTATACTCGGGTCAGCTTATACGCGAGTATATACAGTAACCTCAAAAAACTATCATGCCTAGGTACAGCTAGCTCATATAGAACATATACATCCAAAGAAGCAAGAAGAGCTATAGCTTTAAAAGTATGAATACTTTATTTGAATCAACAATAAAAACATAAATAAAGATAGGAAGCAAAAAAGTTTTTTCTGTAGGGACACTGTGCACATTATAAACGGACCAGCCTGTGAAGGATATGGTGCTGGAAGGGCCTTGTAATTAAAGTCAGATGCAGCGGTAAAGCTTGCAAGGATATAATAAATAAGGTGCAAGTGCGACTTAAGATAAAGATAAAGGGTTAAATAACCTAGATGTAAAGGACCCCCAAAATTAGTACATTTGCTCAATAGCATAAACACATTACCTCCGTGGGCGTGGACCGGTTCCCCGACGCGCGTTTCGCGTGTAGCTTTATCGAGGGGTGAGTATGATAGTATATATAGTAGGTTATTTAACCCTTTATCTTTATCTTAAGTCGCACTTGCACCTTATTTATTATATCCTTGCAAGCTTTACCGCTGCATCTGACTTTAATTACAAGGCCCTTCCAGCACCATATCCTTCACAGGCTGGTCCGTTTATAATGTGCACAGTGTCCCTACAGAAAAAACTTTTTTGCTTCCTATCTTTATTTATGTTTTTATTGTTGATTCAAATAAAGTATTCATACTTTTAAAGCTATAGCTCTTCTTGCTTCTTTGGATGTATAGAGTATATACAGTACTTTGTTCATGGGAAAAACTCTTTAAGCTTAACATAATTTATAACATAAAACTTCACAAGATGATCTTTCTGCAACAAAGGAGACATTAAAAACAAAGTTTTATTCAGCTCTGCAGCCGCTATTCCATGCTGTGGCCAGATTAATCATTGTAAATCTGGTGAAAGATCCTCTTTAAAAGCCGTCATCGTTGTGTGTAAGGTCGGACTGACTGCAGATAATCTAACCCAGAATCTGCAGGGTAATATATCAAAAAATGGTGCTCATTATGATGTGAATTTTGACAACTGGTCAGGTGAAATATCTGTTTAGGTTTATAAGTATGTAGTTGATACAAAATGTGTGCCCACCTGTTTAAAATTACAGGTTTTTGTCATGTTAAAAAAACATACCAAGGAGAATCATTTCATATCTTTTCCACCAATAATGTCGCCCATAATCTTTATAATTCAATAGAAAAAAAACCTGAAATTTTGCTGCTGTGAAGTGTTGGATTGGCACTGAATGTACCTTTTGGAGTTATGGCTAAAAAGGTTAACCTTGGTCTCATCAGACCATAACACATTTATCCACATGCCTTTGGCACACTATGTAGTTTTTGGCAGAACATAGCCTAACTTATATGTTTTTCTTTGTAAGAAAATGCTTTTGTCTTGATACCCCACCACACAGGACAGACCTATAAAGAATACTGAAGGTTGTTGCTGCATGCAGCACACAACCAGTACTTGCTAAACATTCTTGAAGCTCCTTTAATGTTGCTGTAGGCCTCAGGACCAATTTTATTCTGGTTTTCTAACATTTTTGAAGAACATCCAGTTTTAGGTAATGTGACTATTGTCAAAATTAAGCCACTTCTTGATGAAGTCTTCACAGTTTTCCATGGTATATCTAATGGTTTGAAATTATAATTTTTTTTTTTAAGTTCTCCTGAGTGATAAATTTAAACAATGAGATCCCTTTGCTGTTTTGTAAGCTGTTTTTGGACCACAGCTTTGGCTGTAAAAAGCAACTAAGGAAATGTAAGGAAAATCCAAGTAGAACAGCTAAACGCTATATGTGTTAATCAGAATTACTGTAAATGATGGTGGCTGTGAGTGGCTAGTTCTGAACACAACCAAGCCCCCAATTATAAGAGGGTGTACACACCACATAAGGCTGACATGAAGAACTACAGCTTAGGCTACTTTCACACTAGCGTTTTTTTGCATGCGTCGCAATGCGTCGTTTTAGCGAAAAAACCGCATCCTGCAAAGTCGTCTGCAGGATGCGTTTTTTCCCCCATAGACTAACATTAGCGACGCATTGCGACGTATTGACACACGTCGCGACGGTTGCGTCGTGTTGTGGCGGACCGCCGGCAGCAAAAAAACGTTACATGTAACTTTTTTGGTGCCGACGGTCCGCCATTTCCGACCGCGCATGCGCGGCCGGAACTCCGCCCCCACCTCCCCGCACCTCACAATGGGGCAGCGGATGCGTGGAAAAACAGCATCCGCTGCCCCCGTTGTGCAGCGCTTGCACAGTATGCGTCGGGCCGACGCAGCGCGACGGCCCTGTACCGACGCTAGTGTGAAAGTAGCTTAAGAAAAAAGTCTGGATTTGCATTTTTTTAAATTCTTCTTTGCTTTAGTGCGGCGCATGGCTCAGATGATAAAAATGAGCTGCTTACGGGTACTCGCACGGTACTCGGCACTGCTCAATACTCTATCAAGAACCCCGATGCTCATCACTAGTCATGGGTTGTTTTTAAAGTATTCTATATAGACAATGCAGAGTAACTTTTTTTTTTTTTTTTTTTCATTAGACTGATTGGTTAGCTGGTTTTACTGTATTACATGTTTCAGAGGTCGTGTTTGTGTTGTAGGTTCAAAGAAGGCTTGCAGACACTAGGCGTACTTGAGAATATCCGAACTTACCCCACTGCCTTCTGGAGTGTTCTGTGCATGAAGCCGGAGAAGATAACTTCGAAAGCGCTGTCAGATCTCTTCACCATCACATACCATAGGAGCCTGAGTCACACTGAAAAGTGTAATGCTGTCAATGTTTGGGAAGAGTATTTAGAAGACACCGAAGGTTAGTTTGTTAGGTTAAAGGGGTTGTCCACTACTATTAACCCCCCAATGTATCCCCCCGGGGCCCCTAATGAATTGTGTAAATACCTTCCGTTGCCGTTTTCGCCTGTGAGCGGCGCTATGCTGGCGGCTGAGTCCGGGTCACGTGACCCCCCCCAGGCTGCAGCCGCCGCTACTTTCCGCCGACGTCACGTCAATTTTCAGACTCTGGAAATTGACGTGACGTCATGAGCAGGCGTGACCCAGCCTCACAGTAAGCAATCACTCATCAAGAGGGGCTGGGGGCGGGCGGGGCTAGGCAGGGATGGACGGGCGCCGGGGTCTGCGTGACGGCGCCGGGGATCTGCGTGACGGTGCCGGGATGTGCGGGCGCCGGGGCTCTGCATGCCGGCGCCGGGATGTGCGGGCGGTGCTGGGGTCTGCTGCGGGGGGGGGTTTGGTCATTGGTGTGTGTATGTGATCGTCCGATGGGACTACAAGTCCCATCGGGCTCTGCCTGCTACAGTGACAGTGAGTGACACATTAGCCAATGATGGGACAGTAGTAGTCCCATCATCCGGCTAATGTGTTTGAATGTAAAAAAAAAAAAAGCACATACACATATACAGACATACAACATACACCATGTGACATCATGCAACATGTGATGACATGCAACATGTGATGACATGCAGCATGTGATGACATGCGATGACATGTGACGACATGCAGCGACATGTGACGACATGCAGCATGTGACGACATGCGACGACATGCACCATGTGACATGCAACATGCCACATACAGTACATATAACATAGAATACATACTCACCATCACTTGTCACCTTGATCCCCGAAGCCAGTGACACCTGTAAAAATTATTAAAATAATAAACAAACACTATACTCCCTGATCCGCAGATATCCAATTAAAACGAGTGTCCCACGACGATCTCCCGTGGAGAACAGCAGCATCAGCTGATGCGACCGCTCTCCAGGGGCTCCAGGAATACAATGATGGAAGGTATCCTTCCACAATGTATTCCTCACAATGTATTCCTACGCCCCTGTGAGAATATAGTCCCTAGTCTCACTTTTGGCATTGCTGTGTGAGAAAGTTCCCACGCAGCAAATGCCATAAAGTGAGACCCTGAACTAAGGTAACCTCAGTGATAAACTGCAGGAGCTCCTCCTCCTGTCAGTGTGTCACTGGAGGGCCTATAGAGCAGTGACATCACCCGATAGAAGAGATCGTCGTGGGAAGCTCGTTTTTTTTTTTTGTTTGTTTGTTTTTTTGCAGGCACTGAAGTATGGTTAAATGAAGAATATTAAAATACTTTTTTCTGGCTGTGTCTTTTTGTTTTTTTAACTCTCTCACTACTTTAGGATTAATAATTGATAGGCGTCTTATTGACGCCTCTCCATTATTAACCCGGCTTAATGTCACCTTACAATAGCAAGGTGACATTAACCCCTTATTACCCCATATCCCACCGCTACACGGGAGTGATGCGCCATTTCTGGGGTGGCTGCGGACTGGTATTTGTAGCCGGGGGGGTCCTTTCTGGCTATAAAATATAGGGGAACCCCACGTCCTTTTTTGGGGGGGGGCCTGTTTTAATAGCCAGTAAAGGCTATGTAGACAGCTGCGGGCTGATATTCATAGCCTGGGAGGGGCCATTGGTATTACCCCCTTCCCAGAATACAGTTATTGGCCCCCGGACGTCGGCTTTCCCCCTCTGGCGCAGAAAATTGCGCGAGATCCCACGCCATTTTTATTTATTTATTTTTTTTTCATATATATATTTTTTTAAAACTGAAACATACTGTTCATTAACCCCTTTCTGCCAGCTGATAGAATAGTACGTCAGCTGGCAGTATCCCCCTCTTTGAGGTGGGCTTCGGCGGTGAGCCCACTTCAAAGTCGCAACATGTCAGCTGTTTTCAATATTCAATACAAAAAAAAAAATTTACATGATCGCTAAACGGCGTAGCGAGAAAAAAATCAAAAGCCAAAATTGTTTTTTTTGTTGCCGTGATATTGCTTTAAAATGCAATAACGGGCAATCAAAAGAACGTATCTGCACAAAAGTGGTATCCTTAAAAACGTCAGCTCGGCACGCAAAAAATTAGCCCTCACCCAACCCGATATCTCATAAAATATAGACGCTACGGGTATCGGAAAATGACGCTATTATTTTATTTCTTTTTAGCAAAGTTTGGAATTTTTTTTCACCACTTAGATAAAATATAACCTAGACGTGTTTGTTGTCTATGAACTCGTAATGACCTGGAGAATCATAATGGCAGGTCAGTTTTATGCTGTGTGCATATGTTGCAGATTTGGGTGCAGAATTTTCTGCACAAAATCTGCATCTCCTTGCAGAAAACGCAGATGCGTTTTTGATGCATTTTTTAACGTTTTTTGTGCAGTTTTGATGCCGTTTTTTTGTGCTGTTTTGATGCAGTACTTGGTGCGGTTTTCGGTGCGTTTTTTTTGCGCAGTTTTGATTCAGTTTTTGCTGCAGTATTTGGTGCGGTTTTGATTCAGGTTTTTTATGCTTTTTTATGCCATTTTTGGTGCGGTTTTGATGCAGTTCTTGGTGCGGTTTTCATGCGGTTTTTATGCAGTTTTTGATGCGTTTGGATGCAGTGTTTAGTGCAGTTTTTGGTGCGTTTTTGCTGCAGTTTTTGGTGTGGGTTTTCATGCAGTTTTTGGTGCGGTTTTGATGCAGTTTTGATGTAGTTTTTGGTGCGGTTTTGGTGCAGTTTTTGCTGCGGTTTTGATGCGTTTTTTGCACGGTTTTGATGCATTTTTTAATTTTTTTGGTGCAGTTTTTGTGCGTTTTTCTATGCGTTTTTGAAAGCTAAAATAAAGATATATTATTGAACAAAAAAAAAATTTGTCATGTCATTATTGTCCAACCTCCTCTTTTACATTTGTCCAACCCACACTCAATTACACACAGACAGATGATAGATGAAATGGATAGACAGAACAGATCTACATATAGATAGATCTATAGGTGCATACATCTATCTATTCACATATCTATCTATAGATATATCTGGATAGATATATCTATTGATAGATGTATGGATAGTGTAGGATGCGTGTCCACTGTCTGGATTAGGCTACTTTCACTCTTCCGTCTTCTGGGCTCCGTCGCAATCCGTCGTTATGGGCAAAAAACGGATCTTGCAAATGTGCTTGCTGGATGCGTTTTTTGCCCATAGACTTGTATTAGCGATGGATCGGGACGGATGGGCACACGTCGCATCCGTCGTGCGACGGATCCGTCGTGTTTTGGCAGACGCGACGCACAAAAAAATTTCAATGTAATGGTTTTTTGTGCGACGTGTCCGCCATTTCCGACCGCGCATGCGTGGCCGGAACTCTGCCCTCTCCTCTCCGCTCATCACAATGGGCAGCGGATGCGTTGTAAAACTGCATCCGCTGCCCACGTTGTGCTAAATTTAGCACAACGTCCGTCGGGACGACGGTTTGCGACGGCCCCGTACTGACAGAAGTGTGAAAGTAGCCTTACATCCGAATTAGCTGCAGATTGGATGCTGCGTACTTGTAGTCCCATCGGATGATGCCTGCACACCCCCCCAAAAGACCCCCCGCACACACCCGAACAGTCCCTCACACATCCGAACAGCCCGCAGACCCCGCACACACATACACGAACAGAGTCACCGCCCACACACTTCCCTCCTCCCGAACTGCAGCGTTTCTCGGACCCACATCCGCAGCAAAACTGCAGATCATTTTTACATCTGCGGTTTTGCTACGGATGTGCCTGACTCAATGAAAGTCTAAGGGTATGTGTCCACGGGCCGTATTACATCCGGAATAGCTGCGGATTGAACGCTGCGTGGAGCCGCAGTGTTTAATTCGCAGCGTCCAGAGGTTACAGCATAGTAAAGGGGATTTTTATGAAATCCCGCCTCCACTATGCGTGGTAACACGCACCCGGCGGCCCTGCGATTCCGGACATGCGGCGCGTCTTTTTAGATCGCAGCATGTCCGTTTACCTTGCGGTGAAGCTGCGCCGCCGCAAGGTAAAACACAGGGCCCTATGTATGGGGTGCGGTGATTCCGGATGTGTGCAATGAACACATCCGGCATCATCATGTCTACAGAAGGGGGCGGAACGAGTTTTCTGCTCCGTCCAAAGCGCCGGCCATCCTGAACGTGGACACGTAGCCTTAGGGTGCAGAAACGCTGCAGTTCGGCACAAAAGTGACATGCTGCGGAAAAAAAAAGCTGAGGATTTGATGCAATTCTGTGCAGCAAATAACCCTGGGGATCTGCAATGAATTCCGCAACGTGTGCACACAGCCTTAGCATTTAGTGAACCTAGCAAAAAAGCCAGGCAAAAAACAAGTGTGGGATTGCACTTTTTTTGCAATTTCATCGCACTTTAAATTTTTTTCACATTTTCTGTTACACGACATGGTAAAACCAATGGTATTATTCAAAAGTAAAACTTGTCCCGCAAAAGACAAGCCCCCACATGGCCATATGGACGGAAAAATTATGGCTCTGGAAAGAAGGGGAGCGATAAACGAAAAAAGCTCCAGGGGTGAAGGGGTTTAGAAACATGGATATGGACATATCTATGTAAATAGACATAGATATATAGATACATATCTATCTACAGTTGTGGACAAAAGTATTGACACCCCTGCAATTCTGACAGATAATACTCAGTTTCTTCCTGCAAACACATTCTTTGGTATTATTATCTTCATTTAATTTGTCTTAAATGAAAAAACACAAAAGAGAATGAAGCAAAAAACAAAACATTGATCATTTCACACAAAACTCCAAAAATGGGCCAGACAAAAGTATTGGCACCCTCAACTGCGACCAACAGCTTCCGGTAACCATCAATGAGTTTCTTACAATGCTCTGCTGGAATTTTAGACCATTCTTCTTTGGCAAACTGCTCCAGGTCCCTGATATTTGAAGGGTGCCTTCTCCAAACTGCCATTTTTAGATCTCTCCACAGGTGTTCTATGGGATTCAGGTCTGGACTCATTGCTGGTCACCTTAGAAGTCTCCAGTGCTTTCTCTCAAACCATTTTCTAGTGCTTTTTGAAGTGTGTTTTGGGTCATTGTCCTGCTGGAAGACCCATGACTAGGGTTGAGCGAAACGGGTCGGCCATTTTCAGAAGTCGCCGACTTTTGGCAAAGTCGGGTTTCATGAAACCCGACCCGACCCCTGTTTGGGGTCGGCCATGAGGTCGGCGATCTTCTGAATCTGGTATCGGAATTCCGATACCGAGTTCCGATATGTTTGCGATATCGGAACTCGGTATCGGAATCCACATTTAAGTGTAAAATAAAGAATTAACCCCTTCATGACCCAGCCTATTTTGGCCTTAATGACCTTGCCGTTTTTTGCAATTCTGACCAGTGTCCCTTTATGAGGTAATAACTCAGGAACGCTTCAACGGATCCTAGCGATTCTGAGACTGTTTTTTCGTGACATATTGGGCTTCATGTTAGTGGTAAATTTAGGTCGATAATTTCTGAGTTTATTTGTGAAAAAAACGGAAATTTGGCGAAAATTTTGAAAATTTCGCAATTTTCACATTTTGAATTTTTATTCTGTTAAACCAGAGAGTTATGTGACACAAAATAGTTAATAAATAACATTTCCCACATGTCTACTTTACATCAGCACAATTTTGGAAACAAATTTTTTTTTTTGCTAGGAAGTTATAAGGGTTAAAATTTGACCAGTGATTTCTCATTTTTACAACAAAATTTACAAAACCATTTTTTTTAGGGACCACCTCACATTTGAAGTCAGTTTGAGGGTTCTATATGGCTGAAAATACCCAAAAGTGACACCATTCTAAAAACTGCACCCCTCAAGGTGCTCAAAACCACATTCAAGAAGTTTATTAACCTTTCAGGTGTTTCACAGCAGCAGAAGCAACATGGAAGTAAAAAATGAACATTTAACTTTTTAGTCACAAAAATGATCTTTTAGCGAAAATGTTTTTATTTTCCCAAGGGTAAAAGGAGAAACTGGACCACGAACGTTGTTGTCCAATTTGTCCTGAGTACGCTGATACCTCATATGTGGGGGTAAACCACTGTTTGGGCGCACGGCAGGGCTCGGAAGGGGAGGAGCGCCATTTGACTTTTTCAATGAAAAGTTGGCTCCAATCTTTAGCGGACACCATGTCGCGTTTGGAGAGCCCCCGTGTGCCTAAACATTGGAGCTCCCCCACAAGTGACCCCTTTTCACAAAAAAATTATTTTAGCCTCAGTTTTTTCATTTTCACATGGGCAACAGGATAAAATGGATCCTAAAATTTGTTGGACAATTTCTCCTGAGTACACCGATACCTCACATGTGGGGGTAAACCACTGTTTGGGCACATGGTAAGGCTCGGAAGGGAAGGAGCGCCATTTGACTTTTTGAATGAAAAATTATCTCCATCGCTAGCAGACACCATGTCACGTTTGGAGAGCCCCCGTGTGCCTAAACATTGGAGCTCCCCCACAAGTGACCCCATTTTGGAAACTAGACCCCCCAAGGAACTTATCTAAAAGCATAGTGAGCACTTTAAACTCTCAGGTGCTTCACAAATTGATCCGTAAAAATGAAAAAGTACTTTTTTTTCACACAAAATTTCTTTTAGCCTCAATTTTTTCATTTTCACATAGGCAACAGGATAAAATGGATCCTAAAATTTGTTGGGCAATTTCTCCTGAGTACGCCGATACCTCATATGTGGGGGTAAACCACTGTTTGGGCGCACCGCAGGGCTCGGAAGGGAAGGCACGCCATTTGGCTTTTTCAATGGAAAATTAGCTCCAATCATTAGCGGACACCATGTCGCGTTTGGAGAGCCCCTGTGTGCCTAAACATTGGAGCTCCCCTACAAGTGACCCCATTTTGGAAACTAGACCCCCCAAGGAACTTATCTAGATGCATAGTGAGCACTTATAACCCCCAGGTGCTTCACAGAAGTTTATAACGCAGAGCCATGTAAATAAAAAATAATTTTTCTTTCCTCAAAAAGATGTTTTAGCAAGCAATTTTTTATTTTCACAAGGGTAACAGGAGAAATTGGACCCCAATATTTGTTGCCCAGTTTGTTGTGAGTACGCTGATACCCCATATGTGGGGGTAAACCACTGTTTGGGCACACGTCAGGGCTCGGAAGGGAAGTAGTGACATTTGAAATGCAGACTTTGATGGAATGGTCTGCGGGCATCACGTTGCATTTGCAGAGCCCCTGATGTGCCTAAATAGTAGAAACACCCCACAAGTGACTCCATTTTGGAAACTAGACCCCCAAGGGAACTTATCTAGATGTGTGGTGAGCACTTTGAACCCCCAAGTGCTTCACAGAAGATAATAACGCAGAGCCGTGAAAATAAAAAATAATTGTTCTTTCCTCAAAAATTATGTTTTAGCAAGTAATTTTTTATTTTTGCAAGGGTAACAGGAGAAATTGGACCCCAACAGTTGTTGCCCAGTTTGTCCTGAGTACGCTGGTACCCCAAATGTGGGGGTACACCACTGTTTGGGTGCACGTCGGGGCTTGGAAGGGAGGGAGCACCATTTGACTTTTTGAACGCAAGATTGGCTGGATTCAATGGTGGCGCCATGTTGCGTTTGGAGACCCCTGATGTGCCTAAACAGTGGAAACCTCTCAATTCTAACTTCAACACTAACCCCAACACACCCCTAATCCTAATCCCAACTGTAGCCATAACCCTAATCACAACCCTAACCCCAACACACCCCTAACCACAACCCTAACCCCAACACACCCCTAACCCTATCCGTAACCCTAACCACAAGCCTAATCTTAACCCTATTTCCAACCCTAGCCCTAATTCCAACCCTAACCCTAAGGCTATGTGCCCACGTTGCGGATTCGTGTGAGATTTTTCCGCACGATTTTTGAAAAATCTGCAGGTAAAAGGCACTGCGGATTTACAGCGGATTTCCAGTGTTTTTTTGTGCGGATTTCACCTGCGGATTCCTATTGAGGAACAGGTGTAAAACGCTGCGGAATCCTCACAAAGAATTGACATGCTGCGGAAAATACAACGCAGCGTTTCTGCACGGAATTTTCCGCACCATGGGCACAGCGGATTTGGTTTTCCATAGGTGTACATGGTACTGTAAACCTGATGGAAAACTGCTACGAATTCGCAGCGGCCAATCCGCTGCGGATCCGCGGCCAATCCGCTGCGGATCCACTGCCAAATCCGCACTGTGTGCACATGCCATAACCCTACCCCTACCCCTAACCCTACCCCTAGTTCTAACCCTAGTTCTAACCCTAACCCTATTGGAAAAAGAAAAAAAATATATTTTCTTTATTTTATTATTGTCCCTACCTATAGGGGTGATAAAGGGGGGGGTTTATTTATTATTTTTTTTATTTTGATCGCTGTGATAGAACCTACCACAGCGATCAAAATGTACTTGTAACTCATCTGCCGGCCGGCAGATTCGGCGGGCGCACTGCGCATGCGCCCGCCATTTTGGAAGATGGCGGCGCCCAGGGAGAAGATGGACCGACTTCGGGAGGCTTGGTAAGTATGAGGGGGTGGGGGGGGGGGTGGATCGGAGCACAGGGGGGGGGGGATCGGAGGACGGGGGGAGCGGAGAGGAGCACGGGGGAGCGGACAGGGGGACGGAGGGGGGTACCGGACAGAACGGAGGACTGGGGAGGAGATCGTGGGGGGGGGGGGGGGGGCAGAACATGATTTCCAGCCATGGCAGATGGTATTGCAGCATCGGCCATGGCTGGATTGCAATATTTCACCATTTTCATAGGTGAAATATTGCAAATTGCTCTGATTGGCTGTTGCACTTTCAACAGCCAATCAGAGCGATCGTAGCCACGTGGGGGCAAAGCCACCCCCCCTGGGCTGAAGTACAACTCCCCCTCTCCCTGCAGATCGGGTGAAATAGGAGTTAACCCTTTCACCCGATCTGCAGGGACGCGATCATTCCATGACGCCACATAGGCGTCATGGGTCGGATTGGCACCGACTTTCATGACGCCTACGTGGCGTCAAAGGTCGGGAAGGGGTTAAAATAAAAAATATTGCTATACTCACCTCTCCGACGCAACCTGGACATCGCCGCTGGTAACCGGCATCTTCCGTTCCTAAGAATGGCGCTTGAAAGACCTTTCGATGACGTCACGGCTTGTGATTGGTCGCGGCGGCCCACGTGACCGCTGAGCGACCAATCACAACAAGCCGTGACGTAATTCTCAGGTCCTAAATTCCTCATTCTAGGAATTTAGGCCATGAGAATCACGTCACGGCTTGTGATTGGTCGCTGAGCGGTCACTTGGGCCGCCGCGACCAATCACAAGCCGTGACGTCATCGAAAGGTCCTTCACGCGCTGATTCTTAAGAAGGAAGGCTGCCGGAAAGAAGCAGGGTGCGTCCGAGGGTGAGTATATACCTAATAGGAATATACTCACCCTCGGCTTCTTTCCGGCAGCCTTCCTTCTTAAGAATGAGCGCGTGAAGGACCTTTCGATGACGTCACGGCTTGTGATTGGTCGCGGCGGCCCACGTGACCGCTCAGCGACCAATCACAAGCCGTGACGTAATTCTCATGGCCTAAATTCCTAGAATGAGGAATTTAGGACCTGAGAATTACGTCACGGCTTGTTGTGATTGGTCGCTCAGTGGTCACGTGGGCCGCCGCGACCAATCACAAGCCGTGACATCATCGAAAGGTCTTTTAAGCGCCATTCTTAGGAACGGAAGATGCCAATTACTACCAGGGCGCGTCAGAGGGTGAGTATATCAATATTTTTTATTTTAATTCTTTATTTTACACTTAAATATGGATCTCAGGGCCTGAAGGAGAGTTTCCTCTCCTTCAGACCCTGGGAACCATAGTATCCCATTGCACTGCATTGGGTTTCGCGTTTCGGCCGACCCTGACTTTTTTATAGGATCGGCCGATTTCACTCGACCCGACTTTTGAGAAAGTCGGGTTTCGTGAAACCCGACCCGATCCTTTAAAAATAAAGGTCGCTCAACCCTACCCATGACCTCTGAGGGAGACCCAGCTTTCTCACACTGGGCCCTACATTATGCTGCAAAATTTGTTGGTAGTCTTCAGACTTCATAATGCCATGCACATGGTCAAGCAGTCCAGTGCCAGAGGCAGCAAAGCAACCCCAAAACATCAAGGAACCTCCGCCATGTTTGACTGTAGGGACCGTGTTCTTTTCTTTGAATGCCTCTTTTTTTCTCCTGTAAACTCTATGTTGATGCCTTTGCCCAAAAAGCTCTACTTTTGTCTCATCTGACCAGAGGACATTCTTCCAAAACGTTTTAGGCTTTTTCAGGTAAGTTTTGGCAAACTCCAGCCTGGCTTTTTTATGTCTCGGGGTAAGAAGTGGGGTCTTCCTGGGTCTCCTACCATACAGTCCCTTTTCATTCAGACGCCGACGGATAGTACGGGTTGACACTGTTGTACCCTCGGACTGCAGGGCAGCTTGAACTTGTTTGGATGTTAGTCGAGGTTCTTTATCCAACATCCACACAATCTTGCGTTGAAATCTCTTGTCAATTTTTCTTTTCCGTCCACATCTAGGGAGGTTAGCCACAGTGCCATGGGCTGTAAACTTCTTGATGACACTGCGCACGGTAGATACAGGAACATTCAGATCTTTGGAGATGGACTTGTAGCCTTGAGATTGCTCATGCTCCCTCACAATTTGGTTTCTCAAGTTCTCAGACAGTTCTTTGGTCTTCTTTCTTTTCTCCATGCTCAATGTGGTACACACAAGGACACAGGACAGAGGTTGAGTCAACTTTAATCCATGTCAACTGGCTGCAAGTGTGATTTAGTTATTGCCAACACCTGTTAGGTGCCACAGGTAAGTTACAGGTGCTGTTAATTACACAAATTAGAGAAGCATCACATGATTTTTCGAACAATGCCAATACTTTTGTCCACCCCCTTTTTTTATGTTTGGTGTGGAATTAGATCCAATTTGGCTTTAGGACAATTCTTTTTGTGTTTTTTCATTTAAGACAAATGAAGATAATAATACCAAAGAATTTGTGATTGCAATCATTTTCAGGAAGAAACTGAGTATTATCTGACAGAATTGCAGGAGTGTCAATACTTTTGGCCACAACTGTATCTAACTATCTATCTATCTACCTATATGTGTGTAATGGAGTGTGGGTTGGACAAATGTAAAAGAGGAGGTTGAACAGAAATGATATCACAAATCTTTTTGAAGCTAGATGAGGGAGGGGTTTGGGTGTGTTTTGGAGTGGGTGTGGTAGGTTCGGGCTTAGGCTGCTTTCACACTAGCATCGGTACGGGCCCGTCGCAGTGCGTTGTTCCGACGCATGCTGTGAAAGAAAAGCACAACGGGGGCAGCGGAAGCAGTCTTACGACGCTTCCACTGCCCCATTGTAAGGTCCGGGGAGGAGGGGGCGGAGTTTCAGCCGTGCATGCGTGGTCGAAAATGGTGGACTAGACGCACAAAAAAACGTTACATGTAACTTTTTTTGTGGCGGTGCGCCAAAACACGCAACCATCGCAATGCATCGGTAATGTAAGTCTATGGGGAAAAAAACCTCCCTAAACGACGCTTTGCGACGTCCGCCGAAAAAACGCTAGTGTTAAAGTAGCCTTAGTGGCCAGTGCAATGCATCATGGAACTTGTAGTATTAGAGCACAATAACTCAGGAGAAAGTTGTAGATTAACCCCATGAGAGCTGGATCCAGCACTGAAGATGTGCTGCTACAGCATGATAAAAGGTAATATTGCTAAAATAAACACAGTGGATGTTTTCAGTGGCACATAATAGCAAGATTTATAAAAAAAAAAAAAATTATTGTAGTGGCCAACTTCTTTAAAGGATTATTCAACTCTTACAAACGTGGTTCCCAAACCATAGTAGCCATGTAAAAACATAATCCAGTAATACTCACCCTCCCCAGGACTATTGACAGCTGTCTGCCGTTGCTCATATCCCTGTGGTTTGGCTGGAGCGTATATCAACAACGTACATCACCACTGCTGCCAAACACTTAGCTCTGCAACTTTTTCTGTTTAAAGCAACTGAACTTAGTGATTAGACCGCAGCCAAACTGCAGGTACAGCAGCAGACAGCTTGAGCTGGACCAGGGGAGGGTAGTATCAGTATTTTATTTTACATAGTACTAGTGTTTGGAGACCACTTTTGTAAAAATGGTAAACCCCTTTTAATTAGCTGCGTGTCTTCTGAAGTCCTGATATTGGTATTGCATCTGTTCTCATTCCTTGCTTATACCTGTGTGTATCGGTGCATAAAACTGAATTCTGATCTGTTCTTGACACACAATTGGGGTCTTCAATCGGAAAACCTCATTATGTGTTGCTCTAACCTATGCAGCTCTGTCATACAGATGGATTCAGTTGACTGTAAGAAAACATATACTCTGCAATATTTATTTCCAAAGAATACTTTTGCTTTGCAAATCATGGCCAAAATGTTTGGTAAAAAAAAAACCTCTTGTCATCTGTCCTGCCCATACAAGTCTATGGTGTATCAGCCAGGACCAGTTGTAGTCATATCTGGACAGATACCACATAGTCTGACAGTGTAACTATCTGCTGAGTGGGGCTGCATGGGCATAGCTTATGAAGTGGAGTGAATTAATGGAAATATTCCAGCAGAATTTCACAAATCTGATGGTTCGGAACAAGCAATTTAGAAAAGCGGAATTTAATATTCTTTGTTCTGTTTCTTTGTTCTTCCTAATCTTCTGCATTGTTTTCTGCAGATGGTGATACTGCGGTTTCATTGGAAGACATTTTGACTTTTGCAACAGGTGTAGACTCCATTCCACCAGCAGGATTTGACCCTCTGCCAACACTGTTGTTCCATTATGACAATATATTTCCCACCACAAACAAAAGCAACAACAGCATGCAGCTTCCTGGGAATCACAGCTATGAGGAGTTCAGAACAATCATGGACAAGGCCATACAGGCCGCCCTCAATAAAGAATAGTGTGTCCATGTGTTGTGTGGGGGATGCAGTCTTCCATCGTGCTGCTGTTAGCTCTTAACGCCACTTCCCATTCAGATGGCAGAGTGGTAAATGTCCTCTGAAGTACTTACTTTCTTTCTTGCTATGGAAACGTGCAATTTTCTCCTATTTTCACTTGACCACAAAATGTTGTGTGGGTTCGGGTTCAAGGGCTTCTCTGGAAAAGTGCACGTTCTCTGTAAACTATCCAAACATACTTGGTGGAGCTTTGGTACTTTGTCTTCTATCTCTTTAAGGACATTAATTTGGCTTAGCCTTTGTTTTTGTTTTTTTATAATGTTGTACAAACATTTTTCTTTTTATATACTTTTTTACTGAGAATGAAATTGCAGATAAATGTTTTAGTGACCATAATCACCCAAACAAAAGGAATATATTTTTCACTAATTCAAAAAAGGCATGAGCAACTATTTT
Organism: Ranitomeya variabilis; assembly: GCF_051348905.1. Lineage (NCBI taxonomy): Eukaryota > Metazoa > Chordata > Amphibia > Anura > Dendrobatidae > Ranitomeya > Ranitomeya variabilis. The sequence goes on from NC_135232.1 coordinate 637,619,982, forward strand.
CATACAAGTGATGCTGTGCCAGATGGTGCCAGATAATTTTATTATACGAAGGCTAAATTTTTTTTTAATGCAATTTAAAATTTCATCAAAACCTATTTTTGCTGACTATTTTGTGATTAACCGTATGAATTTTGCCCATATTAATATTTCATAGATGCAGCTCATATAATCTGATACATTATAGCGTGCAGCACACTTCTCGTCCGCAAAAGTAGCATAATCCTAACTGATTTCATTAAGGGGTTTGTCGTTATACTTTTTAAAATTGAAAATTGGTTTGGCAAAGCGGTCATAGCGCTGTTTTAAAGGGAATTACAGTGTATTTTTGCTGTGCTTACTGAGAGCAGCATGATGTAAAGGAAAAGACCCTGATTCCAGTGATGTCATGTACTAGCTGTGTTCTACAGTTTCAATTAAATCAAGTGTGTTATCGGCAGGAGATTACCAAAACTGGATAACTGGCCTCATACATCCTAGTCCAACCATACCCCAGGACTGATTAGCAACTTTCTGTTAATAGAAAGGGAGATCAGGGTTATACACAGATCAGCATTCTGACCTCTGCTAGGAAACTTGTGATAGTCACAGAGGAAACTGTGACAATCACAATGACAACACCCAGTAAGCTAAGGGTATGTGCACGTGTTAAGTATCTGTTGCAAACATATCAACGTGTCTCTTGGAAGGAAAAATGCTGCATAAAAAAGTGCTTTTTTTTGTTTTTACCAGATATTAGAAAGGATGAAAGAATTGACGTGCTGCAGACGTAAACTTTCAAATCTACAAGGAAAGAATAAGCAATGTGTGAGGGAGACTTTAGGAATCTCATTCACTTTACTTACGTGCTAGGAAATCCTTCAGTTTTTGTAACAAAACTGTGCCATAAATAATGCAGCAAATGCTTAAAGAGGGGGGCACAAAACACAAATTAATTTTCATTCTGAATCCCTATCTATCCAATGCCCTAATCTATTTTCTTATATACTTTAATTAAAACATTCCTGTAGTTTCCTCACTATTCTATCTACTTCCTCTTTGACATTTTGTTTGAGATTCCCAGGGTATGCTGGGATGCTCAAGCGAAGCATTATCAGTGCCCTTCGTATCAGGGGCTGAGCTAGTCCCTGCTCTACTGAGCATGCTTTGGTTGTCAATTCCAACAGATGCTCAGTAGATTCTTGTCATTGTGTTGTGTGCAATGACAGAGCTCTCTCGCTGGCTTTGATCAAATGTAACAAGCCAGCAACAGAGCGCACTGTCAGTGCGAATTGTAAAGGGATTACCAGGCGTGCAGAGGCACTGTGAGGCACTGTGAAGGCGGCACTGGTCTCTGCATGCTGGGTAATCTTACAACGCACACTAACAGTGTGCTGTGTTGACTTTTTTTTCTACTTCTGATCAAAGCCAACGAGAGAGTGCACTGTCATTGCAGTGACAAGAATCTATTGAACATGTCGGAATTGACAACGCATGCTCAGTAGAGCAGGGACTAGCCCATCTCTTGAAATGGACGTAACTGATAATGCTTCGTTTCAGGTAGAGGACAGAGACTGAGTTGTGACCGCAGCATTGGGATTCACAAAAGATGCGTCATCAAAAAGTAAGAAGAAAAAAAAAAACAGTTAGTGTAGTTAGGGAAGTATATGGAATTTTTAATTAAAGTATATTAGAAAATATATTAGATTATGGAATTAAATGAGCATTTAGAATTAAACTTTGTGTTTAGCACCAACCCTTTAACATGTGCACATACCCTATGTCAGAGGTGTCAAACTGCATTCCTCGAGGGCCGCCAACAGGTCATGTTTTCAGGATTTCCTTGTATTGCACAGGTGATAATTTAATCACCTGCACAGAATGATTCCAGCACCTTGTGGAATGCTAAGGAAATCCTGAAAACATGACCTGTTTGCGGCCCTCGAGGAATGCAGTTTGACACCTCTGCCCTTTGTGATACATTGCTGCAATCCAGGGTCTCTGTTCCTATATGATGCTGCTCTCATATTATGTAGCAAAGCCTGCTGACAGATTACCTTTAAGCGGACTTGAGAGAAGTGTACTTGGGGCCTTAGTTGTTTAGTTATCAGTAAATAACTAGCATGCAATACTTATTTTTACAGTTTGTATAGTATGATGAAATGTGATTTTTATTTTTCATTATTCTCTTAAAGGAATTCTCCAGGAGGACAATATGACAATATTAATGGTCTATCCTTTAGCATAGGCCATTAATATTTGATTTGTGAGGGTCTTACAGTTTGGGACATTCATGGCATGTCCTAATGATTGTCCATCAGTTTTCTGAGCCTGGACAAAAAGTCCTCACCATCAAGAATAATGCAGGAGCTGGGACCAGTACAGAATGGACCAGCACAGTGGTGGGAACTCTGCTGATATGCAGAACTGATTCCTGTGATTTACAGAAGCCTCAATAAGGAGCTGTGGACATCACAGGGGAAAATCAGAGTAAGGCCGGGGTCACACTTGTGAGTGCATTGTGAGAAACCCGCGCCTCAATACCTGGCACTGCTGCCGGCACTGGGGACCGGTGTGTGCGGCTGCATGTATTTCTATGCAGCTGAACGCTCCGGTCCTGAGTGTCGGTGGCAGTGCCGGGTATTGAGGTGCGAGACTCGCGTGAGTTTCTCACATTGCACTTGCAATGACTTGAGACTTTTGCACTCAACATTTTGACTAGTTGACATCTAACCTCAAAGTTTAGATGGCCAACGTATATGGGACTAAGCTACCAATCTAAAGGATTGGCCGTGTATTATATTTATATGTTACGTTCTGTTTTTTGTTTTGTCTTTTCCTGTATTATTTTGCTACGAACAAGTTTCCTGTGTCATATTTTGGTTGGGCTGGTTACAAATTACAGTACAAATATTACTGTATATATTGTCATGTTATGGACTGCAGTATTTGTCATTTTTTTCTTTTTGTTCTACTTTCATGTTCATTAATGGGCAGTTAAATTAAATGGTAAATTAATTTGTTTCAGGATCGTGTCCTCCTTAGTCTTATAGATGTAAGATTCATTTTCATTAATTGGAAATGGGGCTTTTTCTGCAACAAGTAATTGTGTATCTATAACCAAATATGTAGAAAGGGGTCAATAATAGACATTTTTAGACAAATTAGCTGTGTGAACACGGACCCTTATGATTATTCCTTATTATGAATGAAATGTGAACCAAATGCAGTTAAGTTGGCATGTGGGAACCCGACTACATAGTTTCTCTGATTCCAGAAGCAGCCGGCAACCTCCTGTGTGTGTGCGCCAGATACTGAGATCAGAAGATAGGGAGACCTAAACATCTCACCGACAGGAGATTTTAGAAAATCACATTCTAAATTAATAGGCATGAATATAAATCTCCTCCACCCATTGCAACTAAAATTAAAAGTTTTTGGAAATGTCTTGGAATTTTTGCGCATTCATCTTGAAAAGCATTTGTGAGGTCAGACATTGATGCTTGAGAAAAGGGTCGGACCACCATTCTTCATTTTGTTTCATCATGACTTAGTTTCCTGGAAATAAGCCTGGACTCTGTACGGGACAGTCAAGGTCTTGCATCAAACTCCGCCCAGCCATGGATGATGTATTAAGGACGCAGAAAGCATACGCAGTTTCGATATACATAACAATTGCCCTTAAAGGGGTAAAACATTACTTGGACAACCCCTTCTCAATCATCTCATTTTCTATACTCTCGTTTGGCTTCACTGGCAGTCTCGGGTCTGGTGTGATAATCAGCGGCCTCTTCACTGTCCCCTCATTCGGACAAATCAAGACATCAGGAGCAGGTGAGAGGAGATCCAAAGATCTGATTTACTCGGTATGTCTTTATTTGTACAAAGGAGACTGATTGGGATCGCATCACATAATCTCACAGGAGCACCAGTGCCGACACTGCTTTGAACTCCGCCGCCACTGGAGGTGAGTATTAGGGTTGTTTCAGGCGTCTGATCGATACCACAAAGCACAGACTGGCCGCACATCTTCTGACTCAAGCTTGACCACCTCATAAAAACATATAAAGCTGTCACGCTTTGGTCAGATGTCTGGCCAGTGCATTGTAATCCGACAGTCTGAAACAGCCCTGAGTGTTATTTTACGTGGTGGAAACATAGTGATTGAGAACGAGGTTTTCCGAATAGTGGACAACCCCCTTGAATGGATTCTCGATAAAGGATATTTTTATGAATATACTGGAGTTGCTAAAATTTGGAGTTTTGTTTGAATTCTGTCACCCTCTCCAGAGTGGAAACCAGTACTCCTGAGACATGTACAGTGTTCAGAGGAAGGCGAGTGCAGCTGTAGAAGGAACCGGTCATGTCCCCAAATGCTGTTACACTGCAGATGTAAGGTTAACGTTACAATGGTGTCCAGGTGCCTTGCTGAAAGTACAGCTACTGGGAAAAAATAAACTTTATTCCTCCCAGGAGCAGCCGACATTCTCAGAGGTGAGCACAGAGCGGTGATTGTGTAGTCACTCGGGCACTCAATCCAGTTCAGAATTGGCAGCAACCAGTGGGACCCAACTACTGTTGGGAGAATATACCAAAAAAGAAGATGGACACCAAGCTAAGATTAACAATTTATTGAAAACCGTAAAAATAGCAGAAAACTGCACAAATAAACTGAGTAACAAAAAATCATTAGCAATAAAATAAAATGAGAAAGGCAACACTAGTGCCGCATACAACCTACAACCTGCTAAGTAATAAAGTGAAGAAGGATGAACAGGAGGTGTGCCATATGATAACTAGTAAGTACATGTGGATGCTAAAAAAACACATTTTATGATGGCACACATCCGAAATAAGTCCAAACTACAACATGATGCTAACTCATATACACAAGGCAGGTACCGGGAGAGAAAAAGAGTGTGTATATACACATGACTGGAAACTAAAATGCTGCATATAAAATACAGTGTGGCAGAGGAATCCTATATTGCGATATTACTGTAGCACCAGTGTGCAAATATACCAAAATAAAGGGGGATTCCTATAAACACATATAAGTCCAGACATACATACTTACAATGAGCAAAAAAAGTTGTAGGTACACGCAGAGTCCCACCCAGTGAGGGTATGCGGAAAGAGGAGCCCCTGTTGGGAGAAGTCTGGTCAGAAGTGGTCTTCATGGAAGAATTTACATCCAGAAGCCATAATATCAAAATGGGGAAAAAAGCAAGCGAATAACCTGTGCCCAAGAACACAGCAACTAGGCTGCAGATAAATGGAAGCAATTACTCTGGACTGATTAGTCAAAATGACAGTCGGCAGGCAACAGTTGAAGCATGGTGGAGGTTCTTTGCAAGTTTGGAGTGGAATTTCAGCAAATGGATTTGCGGGATTTGATCAGGATTAAAGGGGTTTTCCCAAATATCTGCATTCTGTGAAAAATGCTTGGAAAATGGACTTTTGAAATAAAATTAATTTTAAAATTTAATTTTTCCTCTTTAAGGTTGCTAACTATATATGGCACATCCAGTAGCTGGGTTCTCCTTCTCTGGTTGAGCATGCGTAGATGTGTTTTTTGTTTTTTTTTCCCTCGTGAATAAGTTGTGTGTGCATAGAGACCAAGGAACACGCGTAACCCATTGTGAGCAGCGCTCATCACATTCCAGAAAGGGAAACTCGCCATACTCATTTGGGAGGCAGACAGCACTTCTATGTCTGTGTGCGTTATCACTAAGGACATAGTGAATGCTTCTTCTTTGACTGACTTGTGGCCTGTACTGTTCAGCCAGACTGCTATATAGAACAACGCAGCAGTCAGTCATGAAAGAAGAGCCCAATATAGTTTATAGTGCAGGCAGCGTTGCCTGGTGCACTCATGATTTGCTTTCTGAGCTGGCAGCATTGTGCTATGCACTATAGTTGGGTACTGATTAGCGCTTCTTTTGTGACTGATGCCTATATATTCACAAGTTGAAGATTAAATGATCTCTAAAAGGCCTAAAGTTACAGATAACACATTTCCTTTGTATTTTAGTAAAATATAATATTTTACATTTTAAAAATTACCAAAAGGAAAATGGTCCTATGCAAAAGCTTGTGAACATGCATGGTTGCTACCTAGTAGCACCCCCTTTTTGCGAAGTAGCACAGCTTGTAAACTCTTTGTAACCAGACAAGAGTTTTCCAATTTTTGGTTGAGGGATTTTCATCCATTCTTCCTTGGGACAATTCTTCCGATTCTGTGAGATTCCTGGATCGTCTAGCATCCTCTATTTTGAGGTCTAGCCACAGATTTTGGCTCATACTCCTCTGCATATTAAACGAACGAGTGAAATGCAATAAAAAAAAAAAATCAGATTGCACTGACTAATGTTATAAAATGATTCAGCGCTTATCTGCAATTTTTATTTTTCAACTCTAATCTGACTGAGAAAAATTACAATATGCTGCAAGTGTCTGCAAATATCAGACGGGACTCTCACCAATGCAAGTCAATGGGTGCGAGTAGTGATGAGCGATAGTGCTCGGATAACGTCTTATATGGGTATGCTGAGGTGTTATCCGTGCATCTGGGCGTGCTCATATATTATGTTCGAATCTCTGCAGCTGCATGATTTGTGGTGGTTAAACGGCCTCAACACGAGCTCATTAACCCCTTCATGACCTTGGGATTTTCTGTTTTTCCGTGTGTTTTTTTCACTCCCCTCCTTCCCAGAGCCGTAACTTTTTTATTTTTCCGTCAATTTGGCCATGTGAGGGCTTATTTTTTGTGGGACGAGTTGTACTTTTGAACGACATCATTGGTTTTACCATGTCGTGTACTAGAAAACGGGAAAAAAATTCCAAGTGCGGTGAAATTGCAAAAAAAGTGCAGTCCCAGACTTTTTTTGTTTGGCTTTTTTGCTAGGTTCACTAAATGCTAAAACTGACCTGCCATTATGATTCTTCAGGTCATTACGAGTTCATAGACACCTAACATGACTAGGTTATTTTTTATCTAAGTGGTGAAAAAAAAATCCAAACTTTGCTAAAAAAAAAAAAATTGCGCCATTTTCCGATACTCGTCTCCATTTTTCATGGTCTGGGGTCGGTTGAGGGCTTATTTTTTGCGTGCCAAGCTGGCGTTTTTAATGATAGTATTTTGGTGCAGATACATTCTTTTGATCGCCCGTTATTGCATTTTAATGCAATGTCGCGGCGACCAAAAAAACATTCTGGCGTTTCAAATTTTTTTCTCGCTACGCCGTTTAGCAATCAGGTTAATGTTTTTTTTTTATTGATCGGGCGATTCTGAACGCAGCTATACCAAATATGTGTAGGTTTGATTTTTTTATTATTGATTTATTTTGATTGGGGCGAAAGGGTGGTGATTTAAACTTTTATATTTTTTTCACATTTTTTTTTTACTTTTTTTTTTTTTTTTTACTTTTGCCATGCTTCAATAGCCTCCATAGGAGGGTAGAAGCAGGCACAACGCGATCGGCCCTGCTACATAGCAGCGATCTGATGTTCGCTGCTATGTAGCAGAAATGCAGGTGTGCTGTGAGCGCCGACCACAGGGTGGCGCTCACAGCTGCCGGGAATCAGTAACCATAGAGGTCTCAAGGACCTCTATGGTTACACTGCTGAAGCATCGCCGACCTCCGATCATGTGACGGGGGTCGGTGATGCGATCATTTCCGGCCGCCCGGCCGGAAGCGGTAGTTAAATGCCGCTGTCTGCTTTTGACAGCGGCATTTAACTAGTTAATAGGCGCGGGCAGGTCGCGATTCTGCCCGCGCCTATTACAGGCACATGTCAGCTGTTCAAAACAGCTGACATGTCCCGGCTTTGATGCGGGCTCACCGCCGAAGCCCGCATCAAAGCGGGGCTTCTGACCTCGGACGTACTATCCCGTCCGAGGTCAGAAAGGGGTTAATATACGATCACTACCAACCAGATGCTTGGATAACAGGTTATCAGAGTACGTTTGCTCATCACTAGGTGCGAGAAAAAAAATTGCATGGCACATGGACCATGCATGTGCCATGCTATTTTTACGCCGGCTACAAGGTTTACCAACTCTGCGAACCACGTTCTGCGCGGCCAGTCCGGGGCGACTAGGATCACCGGAATCCTCTCTGCCTTGATCTTCTGGATGACCCTTGGAAAAAGAGGGAGCGGAGGAAAAATGTAAGTAAGACGGAAATGGGACCACTGAAGAACCAGGGGATCCACTCCGATGGCTCTTGGATCTCGTGACCGAGCTATGAAGTTCAGCACTTTGGCATTCAGTCTGGACGCCATCAGGTCCACATCCGAGGTTCCCCAGCGAAGGCAAATCTGTTGGAAAACCTCTGGATGGATTTCCCACTCTCCTGAGGCCAGACCCTGACGGCTGAGGAAGTCTGCCACCCAGTTGTCCACACCTGGTATATGAACTGCTGAAATCACTGAGTGATTCCTCTCTGCCCAGCGGAGAGTGTGGGCTGCCATGGCCGCCCTGCTGTTGATGATTGATGTACGCCACAGCCTGGCGTTGTCCGTCTGTATTCAGATGGGGTGCCCCGCAAGAAGACAGTGGAACTGCTCCAGGGCTAGACGTATCGCCCGTATGTCCAGAATGTTGAACGGGAGCTTGGCTTCCTGAGTTGCAGTGTGTTGACGAAAAACTGCTCCCCAGCCTAGGAGACTGGCGTCGGTGGTCACTAATAGCCATTGGACCGGGAGGAAGGATTTCCCCTGGTTCAGGGGAGAGCTCAGGGTCCACCATGTCAGAGCGTGTCTGACTTGCCGAGGCAACCGGAACCGGCGGTCAAGGGAGAAAGGATTCCTGTCCCAGACCACCAGAAGGGCATGTTGCAAAAGGGGGAGATGCAACTGTGCAAAGGGAACCGCTTCCATTGCTGCCACCGTCTTTCCCAGAATTCTCATAGCAAAACGAATCGAATGAGAGGACGGGTGACAAATAGCGTGGACTCCTTATTGAAGTGTTTGGACTTTTTGGCGAGGGAGAGTCACCAACCCTCTGGAAGTGTTTAGAGTCATCCCTTGGAATTTTTCATTTTCTGGGACTGGAACGATGACTCTGTCCCGAGTCAGTGTCTCTATGGCCTGAGCAGAGGCACTTGCCCTTGCCGCAGATTCTGGGATGTGGGATTGGAAGAATCTTGTTGGAGGATGTTGTAAAGGATCTCACAGGGGAAGGGGGGCATTGACTTCGCTCACCTTGGGGGAGGGGAGAGAAGCACCCAGCAGGGGTTGGCTCTCTGGCGCCACCACTTGCCTCAGGTCAGTCGGGGAACTGCACCGAGGGCAAATAGTCACCGGAAAGGCTTCCTTTATAGGTACGAGTTAGTGAGGCGCTCCCAGTGAGGGGGAATATATATCACCAGTCCAGCCTGAGGATATATATCTAAACCTCCCGGCCGTCACTGCCAGAGATCCTCACACGTCAGTGGCTCCGGTACGTGTGGTGACTGTTTCCTCACGTACCGGAGACAATGACACACGTAGACACATTAAAATGAATGTGCCTCTGCACATGTCAGCGTGTTTTCACGGACCGTGAGTCCGTGTGCAAAACACGGAGACATGCCGGTGTTCGTGGGAGCACGCGGATCACACGGACCCATTAAAGTCAATGGGTGCGTGTAAACACGTACCGCACACGGATGCTGTCCGTGTGCTTTTTAAAGTCATAGGGTTAAAATTGAAACATTGTTTCAAGACACGGATAGCACACGGATGGCCTACGTGCACACACGGACACGGATAACTCCGGGACCGTTTCTTCACGTACCGGAAAAATGGACTTGTGAGACTGGCCTAAAACGGTATGGTATTCTGACACCAGTTCCTCATTTAAAATAAGCCCCGTTCGACAGCAGGCTTATCTCGGGTCGGGAACCAACCCTGGGGTAGCGTATAATATGACCAACTGAGCGTGCGGACGTGGGGATTCGTGGATCAAGATAAAAGAGCAGCCCAAGATTAATTTTATATTTAATCGCCAAATACAGCTATACATACTGGAGCAAAAATTTACAGTCAGGGGTGTAGTACAAGAATAGGGTATAGATAGGTTGCAATTACCGTGTTATGTAGCATGTGACCACAGGGAGGCGCTGATGGATCACAGGTCCAAATCTTAGTTACAGGCTTTCCGAGTTGGGTCAGCAAATGTAAACTTCGGCCATCAGAAAAACACCATCCAAAATGAGGGGCTGCTTTATATCTCCTAGGCTGCTACCCAGGGCCGGTTTTAGGCAAAGTGGAGCCCTAGGCAAAGTTTAATTGGGGGCCCAAAATGCTAACATATTGCACATCATATAGAAGCATTTCAGTTGTATTTACGTGCTCTGAGTTCAAGCCGCTAAACGAGTGTGATCGACAATACTGAAGTCGTTGGACGCTTGTTTCCCGGCCTCTTTCCACCGTCTGAGAAAGAATGAAGGGGACAGAATGATCACTAACAGATCACCATACAGTATCATGTTATCAGCAGCACATCTACAGTTTACACCAGCGATGTGCTGATGAGAGCAATGATTTTTATTCCGGCATAAACAATCCAATCAGCCAATGAATATGCAGCATTTTGCTTGTTTAGTATAATACACCCTATAGTCCTCCATATATTAAAATATACTCCTCAGTCCTCCATATAGTATAATACTCTCCTCACAGTGCTCCATATAGTATAATGCACCACCATAGTCATCCATGTAGTACAATTCACTTCCCATAGTATAATGCACCCCATAGTTCTTCATATAGTATAATGTATTCCCCATAGTCCTCGATACAGTATAATTCAGCCCACATATAGTATAATGCAGCCACCACCCCACAGAGTATAATGCAGCCATATCTATATATATAATTGTCTAAGGGTTTTTCCATCTCTCTGTCCTGAAAATCCCGCGTCTCTGATTGGTCGAGGCCGCCTGGGCCTCGACCAATCAGCGACGGGCACAGTCTGCCGCGAATTCTGGAATCATCATTGTCCATATACTACGGGGACATGCATACTAGAATACCCGATGCGTTAGGATCGGGCCACAATCTAGTATAATATATATATGTATAATACAGCCCACCCAGTAGTGTATAGCACAGCCAACATAGTAGTGTACAGCACTGCCCACAGTCGTATACAGCACTGCCCACAGTCTTATACAGCACTGCCCACAGTCTTATACAGCACTGCCCACAGTCTTATACAGCACTGCCCAGTCTTATACAGCACTGCCCACATCCCCCCTTCCCTCCCCACCTCTCTCCTCCTGAGAATGGCCGCACAGTCCAGTAAAAAAAAAAAAAAACACAAGCTCCTTACCTCTCCCCAAGCCCGCGCTGCTCCCGTGTTGGCCACTGCCGCTGCACTGCCTGGCACACGGTGAGTGCGCGATGACGTGCACCCGCTGTGTCAGAGGCAGAGCGGGGAATGATGGGAGAGGGAGTGTCAGGTGACGCTCTCTCCTCCATCATTGCATTGAACTGTACCGGCAGACACCGGTATAGATCAATGCGGTGGGGGAGTCAGCGCTGGCAGCAGGCGGGCCCCCCTGCCTCACAGGGGCCCCAGAGCAGCTGCGTGGCTTGCCGCTAGCTGGGGGCCCCTGGGGGAGCGGGGGCCCCAGGCCGCTGCCTGGTCTGCCTGCCCCTAACGCCGGCCCTCTTGCTACCTCACACATCTACTCCCACCCCTGGGTGGTGCAGCCTCCTTCCATGTCTGAGAATATGATTTTCTGCCTAGAACTGTGGCTGGCCCATATCTTTGCGCCCGAAGCTCTGAATGGGTTGGTTGTACTGCCACTGGATTCTGCTGGATTTTATCTGCGCATAGAGACTAAATATGACTACCATATGTAATTATTGCTAGCTATGCTTTATAACTCCATAATCCAGAGTGCTACAGGTGGCTAACTAATATGTGCACGTGGGGAAAGGAACACCGATTCAGAATATGCGCTTGGTTCATCATAGACACATTGCATTCTGTTCTTATAAATCATTTTCCAATACCTCATAGCCTTGCTGTGCCATGTGCTTGGTCACACAAAGAGGTTCAGGTTTCTATAGCTGCAGAAGAGTTGGCACCCTAGTGTTAACAGCTTCAAAAGAGCTTTTCCTAGCTCGTTTAATTAAAAGAAAGCAAGGAGCCTGTGGAATCCTGAGAGTAGGGGCACATTTCAGGACGGGAAGATGTCTTGAACTTAAAATCACAAAATGAATTCTCTTTTATGCCTCACAGATGTGAAAGAAATTTGATTCTGTATACGGACGACACGAGATCCCTGACCCACTTGTGGACAACGGGGAGTCAGGCCTGACGGAAAAGAAGCAGACGGCCGCCTTCCTTGTGGGTGTCGACCAGATAACGCCAGGAATCATTGAGAGGAAATTCTCTGAGACCTAAATCCTTTGTACCTGGAGGGTCTGGACCGACCCCTCCATTGTTGGTTAGGTCAGCGGGATACCTGGCCTCCTCTATCTCTGCGTGGGGAGCTCCCTACATTGAAGGTAGCTCCCTACATTGAAGGTAGCGGCGGAAGAAACGCCTGAATTGGTACAAAAGGGGTGAAAACTGCTTTGATGCTGATGCCAAAAGGGGCTCTTAAGTCTTTGTTGAGGGAGAAACTCTCTTCCCTCCAGTAGAATCCGAGATAAGCTGGTCTAATTTTTCTCCGAATAAACGACCACTCTGGAAAGGAAGGGATGCGAGACTTTTTGGACGTAGACTCCGCTTTCCATTCTCTGAGCCATAAGGCTCTTCTGATGGAGATGGCGTTGGCTGCTGCTAATGAAGAGCAGTTAGTTGCATCCAGAGCGGCGTGAAACAAATAGTCTCCAGGTCGAGAGATTTGAGCAGCGAATTGTGCTACTTCTGGAGGAAGATCATAGCTCTGAGTGGAGGAGATTATGGCCTCTGACCAGAGAACCATTGCCTTGGCTACCCACACCGTAGCAAACGATGGAAAAAGTGCCGAGCCTGATGCCTCAAATACAGAAAAAGCCAGATTATCAATCTGTTGGTTTATAGGATTTTTGACTGCAGAGCCTGTTGGAAGGGCTAGGAGGATTTTGGTAGCTAGCCGGGATACAGGAGGATGTACAACGGGAGATTCAGCCCAATTCTTCTTTAGATCAGCTAAAAAGGGATAGCTTGAGGCCTCTGCCCGGAAAAGCGCTTATCCGGTCGCTCCCTGTCACGATCAACTATAGCCTGAAAGTCGGGATGACCGGCAAATATTCTGTGATGAGGTTTGTTCTTTGCCAGAACCAGCGGGTGACTCGGGGTAGACTGGATTCCTCATCAAGCTCCAGAGTCTTATTGACTGCCTCAATGAGGGAATCTGCCGTCTTCTGAAAATCTGAGGCATTCAGATCCAGAGATACATCGGATTTGTTCTCTGAATGCTCACTATGCTCCATTGGAGAGGGAGAACAGGAGAGAACTTACAGACTCTGTGGCACCTGACTGCTCGGGAGCCGTACTGCGTGTCCGTTTCCTGGACGGCTGTACATTTCTGGAAAGACTGGGACCCCTCGTTCCTCACGGTGTCTGTCAGGGGAACATTGCTAGTTCCGGGGTGACCGCGGAGGGACTCAATAGCTTTGGCTAGCTATGCCATGGATTGCGACATCGCAGCCCACTCAGCGCGACCCGGCTCACTAGGCGCAGTAGGAGCTTTAAGTGCGGCGATGTCGGTAGTGGCCGCGGAAGGAGGGGTCCTGAGCGTATTTGGGGTCGCAGGACATACAGAGAGGAATACTGCGCCTCGGTGAATGCAAACTGGCAGGAGGTGCATGAAGAATAAAGGACCTTGTGAGTCTTACTAGACTTCTTAAGTGCCGTGGTCTGGGACATTGTGTATGAGATATATAGATATATATATATATACCAAATAACCAAATAGAAAAAAGAAGGCAGCACTCCAAATCCTTTTCAAGGTGAAAAAAAAGTGTGTAGTTTATTCAACCCACATCTCTGTGCGACGTTTCGGCTCCACTGAGCCTTTCTCAAGCTCAGTGGAGCCGAAACGTCGCACAGAGATGTGGGTTGAATAAACTACACACTTTTTTTTCACCTTGAAAAGGATTTGGAGTGCTGCCTTCTTTTTTCTATTTGGTATACATGTTGGGTAGATGAGTGGACCATTCTATCCAGGAGGCCAGGCACCCACCGGTGAGCATTGTGCTGTTCCATTTTTTCTAAATATATATATTACAGAGCAAACGTTTGGACATTTAAAGATTTTTCTGTATTTTCATGACTATAAAAATTGTAAATTCACACTGTAGGCATCAAAACTATGAATTAACACATGTGGAATTATATACTTAACAAAATAGTGTGAAACAACTGAAAATATGTCTTCTATTCTAGGTTCTTCAAAGTAGCCACCTTTTGCTTTGATGACTGCTTTGCACACTCTTGGCATTCTCTTGATGAGCTTCAAGATGTAGTCACCGGAAATGGTCTTCCAACAATCTTGAAGGAGTTCCCAGAGATGCTTAGCACTTGTTGGCCCTTTTGCCTTCACTCTGGGGTCCAGCTCACCCCAAACCATCTCGATTGGGTTCAGGTCTGGTGACTGGGAGGCCAGCTCATCTGGCGTAGCACCCCATCACTCTCCTTCTTGGTCAAATAGCCCTTACACAGCCTGGAGGTGTGTTTGGGGTCATTGTCCTGTTGAAAAATAAATGATGGTCCAACTAAACGCAAACCGGATGGAATAGCATGCCGCTGCAAGATGCTGTGGTAGCCATACTGGTTCGGTATGCCTTCAATTTTGAATAAATCCCCAACAGTGTCACCAGCAAAGCACCCCCGCACCATCACACCTCCTCCTCCATGCTTCGCGGTGGGAACCAGGCATGTAGAGTCCATCCGTTTACCTTTTCTGCATCTCGCAAAGACACGGTGGTTGGAACCAAAGATCTCAAATTTGGTCTCATCAGACCGAAGTACAGATTTCCATTGGTCTAATGTCCATTCCTTGTGTTCTTTAGGCCAAACAGGTCTCTTCTGCTTGTTGCCTGTCCTTAGCAGTGGTTTCCTAGCAGCTATTTTTTACCATGAAGGCCTGCTGCACAAAGTCTCCTCTTAACAGTTGTAGAGATGTGTCTGCTGCTAGAACTCTGTGTGGAATTAACCTGTTTTCTAATCTGAGCTGCTGTTAACCTGCGATTTCTGAGGCTGGTGACTCAGGTAACCTTATCCTCAGAAGCAGAGGTGACTCTTGGTCTTCCTTTCCTGGGGAGGTCATCATGTGAGCCAGTTTCTTTGTAGCGCTTGATGGTTTTTGCAACTGCACTTGGGGACACTTTCAAAGTTTTCCCAATTTTTCGGACTGACTGACCTTCATTTCTTAAAGTAATGATGGCCACTCGTTTTTCTTTACTTAGAATTTGTATTTTGGCAAGAAAAAAGCAGCTAACAGTCTATTCAGTAGGACTATCAGCTGTGTATCCACCAGACTTCTGCACAACACAACTGATGGTCCCAACCCCATTTATAAGGCAAGAAATCCCACTTATTAAACCTGACAGGGCACACCTGTGAAGTGAAAACCATTTCCGGTGACTACCTCTTGAAGCTCATCAAGAGAATGCCAAGAGTGTGCAAAGCAGTCATCAAAGCAAAAGGTGGCTACTTTGAAGAACCTAGAATATAAGACATATTTTCAGTTGTTTCACACTTTTTTTTTTGTTAAGTATATAATTCCACACGTGTTAATTCAGTTTTGATCCCTTCAGTGGGAATTTACAATTTTCAGTCATGAAAATACAGAAAAATCTTTAAATGAGGTGTGTCCAAACTTTTGCTCTGTACTGTGTGTGTGTGTGTGTGTGTGTGTGTGTGTGTGTGTGTGTGTGTGTGTGTGTGTGTGTGTGTGTGTGTGTGTGTATGTGTATATATATATATATATATATATATATAAAGTGGGATGATATTGCAGGGAAGGAGATTTTCTAGCAGTGTCCCTTACCTGGTCTTGAGTCCCCAGTTCGCAGAAAAGTTCTGCGCTGCTCCTGTATTCAGGGAAAAGGAGCTTTTTGGAGTCGGCGTTCTGTGGGAGCCCCCCTGGTCCCTTCTAGTCTGAGAGAGATGGCGCCAGGATCTTAGTGTGGCACCTCTCGTCGCTGCCGAGAAGCGCCAGAAAGGGCGGAGCCGCCGACGCTCATCATAGCGCGGGCGCAGTCCTCGGCTGCGGCCTACATAAGGCCGAAGCCGAGGACTAAATTTCTGTGGAGCCGGCCAGCATGTACCGCGCGTGGGAAATTTGAAAAAAGCCAGAAACATGAAAAGGTGAATGCTGGAGCTGACGTTTTTCTTGACACCATTTTGTCATAGATGCAATGTTTTGATCGCCCGTTATTGCATTTTATTGCAATGTTGTGGTGACAAAAAAAAAAGTAATTCTGGCAGTTTGATTTTTTTTCTCATTACGCAGTTGATCGATATGATTACTTTTTATATATTGATCGGGTAATTCTGAATGTGACGATAACAAATATTTGTATTTTTGTTTTGTTTTATTTTGCATGGTGCAAAAGGGGTGTGATTTGAAACTTTTATATATTGTTGTTTTATATTTTTAACCACTTTCCAACCTCAGACGTATAGGTACGTCTAAGATTGGCTCCCTAATTGCTGCGGGCTGCGGCGATGAGCCCACAACTTTTCCAGCACATGTCAGCTGACTTCATCAGCTGACATGTGCCCCTAACAGCCAGGAGTGGAATCGTGATCCACCTGCGGGTGTTAACATGTTAAATGTTGCTATCAATCTCTGACAGCGGCATTTAACAGAATCGCGCCGGAAGTGCGTCGCTAAGCCCGCCCATCAGCATCCATGTCACAAGACCACGGGTCGCCAATGGGTTGGCATGACAACCTAGGGTCTGCAGCAGACCGCTTTTGTTGTCATTGCCGGATTGTTATGAGCGCTGCCTAGCAGTTGGCACTCATAGCAAGTGAGCATTTTTGCTAGTCTCCCATGGAGACTATTGCAGCAAGTAAAACATTTACAAAATTAAAAATATATAAAAAGATTAAAATATGAGTTCAAATCACCCCCTATTTGTGCCCCATTCAAAGTAAAAAAAAAATAAAATATACACATATTTGGTATTGCCGCATTCAGAGTCGTCTGATCTATCAATATATGAAAAGTATGGTACTGAAAACAAGAATGTAACATGTCAATTGTAATGTTATTCTTAATAAAAATTTATTTGAGTCAAAAAAAATATATGAAAAGTATTAATCTGATCGGTAAACCGCGTAACATGAAAAACAAATGAAAACACCAGAATTAGTTTTTTGGTCGCTGCAATAACGGGCGATCAAAAGATCGTATCTACACCACAATGGTATCAATAAAAACATCAGCTCGGCACGCAAAAAATAAGCTCTAAATAAGCTCTAATCCAGCCCCAGATCACAAAAAATGGAGACGCTACGGGTCTTGGAAAATAGCACTTTTTTTTTTAAACTTTATTATAATTATTATTATTTATTGTTATAGCGCCATTTATTCCATGGCGCTTTACATGTGAGGAGGGGTATACATAATAAAAACAAGTACAATAATCTTAATACAAGTCATAACTGGTACAGGAGGAGAGAGGACCCTGCCCGCGAAGGCTCACAATCTACAAGGGATGGGTGAGGATACAGTAGGTGAGGATAGAGCTGGTCATGCAGCGGTTTGGTCGATCGGTGGTTACTGCAGGTTGTAGGCTTGTCGGAAGAGGTGGGTCTTCAGGTTCTTTTTGAAGGTTTCGATGGTAGGCGAGAGTCTGATGTGTTGTGGTAGAGGGTTCCAGAGTAGGGGTGATCCGCGAGAGAAATCTTGTATGCGATTGTGGGAAGAGGAGATAAGAGGGGAGTAGAGAGGGAGATCTTGTGAGGATCGGAGGTTGCGTATAGGTAAGTACCGGGAGACGAGGTCACAGATGTATGGAGGAGACAGGTTGTGGATGGCTTTGTACGTCATGGTTAGGGTTTTGTAGTGGAGTCTCTGGGCAATGGGGAGCCAGTGGAGGGATTGACAGAGGGGATAGGCCAGGGAATAGCAGGGGGACAGGTGGATTAGTCGGGCAGCAGAGTTTAGAATAGATTGGAGGGGTGTGAGAGTGTTAGAGGAGAAACTCTATTAGAAACTTTGGATTTTTTTTCACCACTTAAATAAAACCGAAACTAGAAATTTTGGAATATATGAAATCGTAATGACGTGGAGAATCAAAATGGCAGATCAGTTTTAACATTTAGTGAACATGGTAAAAAAATCAAAAAACTTGTTAAATTGCACTTTTCTTGCAATTTCACTGCACTCTTGATTTTTTTTTTTTTTTCCTGTTTTCCAGTAGACTATATGGCAAAACCAATCGTGTCGTTCAAAAGTACAACTCGTCCCACAAAAAAGATGATCTAACATGGCCATATTGATGGAAAAATAACAAAAAGTTATGGCTCTGGGAAGAACGGGAGCAAAAAACAAACTCAAAAACCGAAAGTGCTGAAGGGGTTAAAAACTTTACTGACCTCAGTAGTCCGTAGTAGGAGACTAGAAGCTGTGGTCATCCAATCACCTGTGCTACACATAGCAGGATTGAAGCCTTGCTATAAGCGCCGGCCACACGGGGGCACTCTTAGTAATCTGGCAATGACAACCACAGGGATCTCCCACAGACCCTGGGTTGTCATGCCAATCTATCGACTACCCGCGGTCCTGTGACACAGGCGTTGGTGGGTGGAGCTAATGACATGCTTCCTGCGCGATCATGTAAAATGCCGCTGTCAGAGATTGATGTGAGAATTCCTTAACAGGCAATCCCAACATGTATTCAGACTGTCCAGCAGCTATAAATCATGCAGCTGAGGCTACAAAAACTAAATGTCCAGGCACTACAAAATACTCGGGAGACCACCCGAGCAAAAATGCTATTCGTTGTTGATCACTAATTATTTAATCTTCAACTTGCTTAACTGTTCACAATAACATTGTTTACCACGGGTGCCTAAACTTGCAACGAGATCAGCACTAAAAACACTGCACGGTCCTATACACATATATATAAAAATCAATCTGATATACAGATAGATAAATATATGATGTAACCCCGCTGCTCTGTAAGGCTGGGTTCACACTGCGTTAGTGTGATCCGTTAAATGGACTACGTTACACCGCGGCATAATGCGGTGTAACGTAGTCCGTTAACGCCGCCATTACTTCCTATGGCAGACGCATAGCTAGCGCATGTCCACAATGGGCGTGCGTTAGGGATGTGCCGTCATTGAGTGACGGACCCTGGGACGCGGGCTGCAGCGTTTCCGGGTCCGTCACTGCTAGCGCAGATGGAGCTAGTAGATGCTCCATCTGCGCTAGTGCAATGCATAGGCGCTGAACGGACTGCACTAACGCAATGTGAACCCAGCCTAAGAAAGAGTGGAAACTACTCAGGGTGAAGATACCAACCAAAACCTGAAACAATGGATACCCATGGAAGACCAGAGAAGGGATATTAATTGAAAATGATACCTTTATTTCATGATAGTGGCAAACAGTAGTACTATATGAGCAATGTGAACGTATCAGGATGAAAGATCTAAAAATAGAATTAGAATGAAGAAATGATTATGTAAATAAAACCATATTACAAACGGTGGACCCAAAGGAAAGAATGATGCAAGATAAGGGACGTGAGTACGCTTAAAGTATATGTGAATACATAAAAGAGAAAAATCATCTAAAATACCTCCAATAAATAATGTAACAAAAAATATAAATATCTCCATAAAAATTGTGTCCAAAAATGAGGGGGGAACACCCCCAAGTGTGGGCAATTAAAGTGCATAAGTGTCAAGCTAGACAGCAGAACTCATTACCGCAAAGTGCTAAAGTGACAAAGATGAAAATGAAAAAGGGGGGACCATATACCTTGAAGAGCCGCCAAGGTCCCAATCTCACGCCCACCCCGACGCGCGTTTCGGAGATGCCTTTGTCATATAGCACTATTGTTTGCCACTAGGTATCATTTTCAATTACTATCCCTTGTCTGGACTTCCATGGCTGTCCATTGGTTCAGGTTTTGGTTGGTTTCATCACCTGGAACAAACGCCACTCACGTGCGAGTGCACCAAATAATCCACAGCACCACCTTCCCTAATGAAGGATAAGGTCCATGATGTCACATGACCACTTACACCTCCCTGTAACGCGGCCATTGTGGCCTGGGCCTCCTCACACCATGGAGACAGCACATATACGGTGTGCAAAGACATGACGGTTGTTTCCGTTCTCGGCCGTGGAACGCACACACTTCCGGGTATAAACTGTAGGTGGGCACGTGTTAGCTGCTCAGCCAATAGCAAAGGGAGGATCGCTTCCAGGTTCCAAACCGGTCGCTATGGAGATACAGCTGGCCATACGGTGAGCCGTGGCTGCCACGTCACCGTACGTGACGTCACGAGGAGAGGAGGAGAAACAAAAGATGGCGGCCTCTATCCGGGAAAAACAGACGGGTGAGAAGTAAATGAGATAAGTGTGATGTATAGGATGTGGAGGCCTGTGGGCGGCGTGGACGGGTGCTCTGCTAGTGTGGAGCCTGCGTCACCATAGTAACCGTCATCTGGTGCTAATGATACATAAAGTGACCCTGCTGTTGGCTGTCGTTCCAAGTGATGGCTTGTAGTCAGCTTCTGTGGTAAAAAAAAAATCCCCCAAAGTGCTGACTGTGTGGAGCATTTGTGGCCGTCACGTAGAGATGGCGGGTGGCCCCCACCCTAGTTCCCGTGTGTGGCGACCATAGTCTGTCTGTGTTTGTTGCCCCGTTGTCTCCATGTGTGGCCATCCTAGTTCCTGTGTGTGACGACTGTAGTCTCCGTGTTTGTGGCCCCGTGGTCTCCATAATAATAATAATAATAATCTTTATATAGCGCCAACATATTCCGCAGCACTTTACAGTTTCAAACACAACAGTCATAAGTAACAACGTTAACAATACAATAATTAAAGTGAAATAAGATGACCCTGCACATGAGAGCTTACAATCTACAATGAGGTGGGGGAGATACAAAGTACAGGTGTGTATTTACAATGATGTATTTACAATGATGGTCCAGCCGTCTTCAGGGGGTGGGGGGTAGATGGAGATAGTGAATGAGCTACACACAAACATAAAATGACTGATTAGGGAATGTGATAGGCCGCTCTGAACAAATGTGTTTTGAAGGAGCGCCTAAAACTATGCAAATTGTGGCTGGTCCTAATATCTTGGGGTAGAGCATTCCAGAGGATTGGCGCAGCACGGGAGAAGTCTTGGAGTCGGGAGTGGGAGGTACGGATTAGTGCAGAGGTTAGTCGGAAGTCATTTGCAGAGCACAGCGGTTAGACCGAAATGAGGGAGATGTAAGGGGGTGCCGCACTGTGAAGAGCTTTGTGGGTGAGAACAAGTACTTTGAATTGTATCCTGTAATGAATGGGCAGCCAGTATAACGACTGGCGAAGAGCGGACGCGTCCGAGTAACGATTAGCCAGATGGACGACCCTGGCTGCTGCATTAAGGATGGACTGGAGAGGGGAAAGTCGCGTGAGGGGGGAGGCCAATTAATAGAGCGTTACAGTAGTCCAGACGGGAGTGGTTCAGGGCGACAGTGAGGGTTTTTGTTGTTTCCATGGTGAGAAAAGGCGGATTTTAGAGATGTTCTTTAGGTGTAAGCGGCACGAGCGGGCAAGAGAATGTATATGGGAGGTGAAGGAGAGATCGGAGTCTCCTTGTGTGGTGTCCATAGTCTCTGTGTTTGTGGCCCCGTGTTCTCCTTGTGTGGCGACCGTTGTCTCCATGTGTGGCCCATATGTCTCCATGTGTGCCCCCCCTAGTTCCCGTGTGTGTGGCCCCATGTCTACATGTGTGCTCCCCTTGTTCCCTGTGTGTGTGGCCATCGTAGTCTGTGTTCCCCCTAATTCCCATGTGTGGTGATCATAGTTCCCATGTGTGGCCCCCTAGTTCCCGCGTGGCAACCTAAGTCTTTGTGTGTGTCCCCCTAGTTCCCATGTGTGGCGACCATAGTCTTTGTGTGTGCCTCCCTAGTTTTCGTGTATGGCGACCATAGTCTCCATGCGTGTTCCTGTGTCTTCAAGTGTTCCTCCCTAGTTCCCGTGTGTGGCCCCGTGGAGCGGCTGACAGGACAGCGGCCCACCCTGTACTTCAGAAACGCCGCCAGGACACACATCCCCTAATGTGTATTGTTCCTATACTCCTTGGTTCCCAGTAGTGAGTGTATACAGCCTGGTGTGCCGTGGGGGCATATTGGGTTTGGACATGCCTGATCCTTTGTCCCCATGGATAAGCGGCTCCTGAGAGGTCTGGCAGCTGCTTTCCTCACTGAATAAACCTCTGCTCGGTCACATCTACGTCATTAATACTGATGGCCCATCCTTAATGTCAAGATGATGGGGGTCTGACACCCCACAGATCAGCTGTCTGCATCCCTGAATGGACATAGGCCCTGATTTGATATTGATGTTTCTCAACTATTAGTGAGTAATTTGCTCCTGTAGCGTTAGTAATCCTCCTCCAAATCACAAAACTTCCCCAAAATGTGGAGTTTTCACTCTACTAAGTTTTTGGAGCAGAAGTAAAAAATAAAAAAAAAAGGTCTGTGTGCACACAGCCTGTCTGGACTATTTTTAGGTTTAGGCTATGCACACATGTTGCGGATTAGCCGTAGGAATTTCTGGTGCGGATTCTGCCTCTCCTGGCAGAAAACGCATCTGCGAATTTGTCGCTTTTTTGTGCGTTTTTTTGTGCTTTTTTTGTGTGGATTTGCTGCGGTTTTTACCCCTGCGGTTTTCTATAATGGAATGGGTACAAAAACGCTGCAGATTCTCAAAAAAGAAGTGACATGCACCTTCTTTTAAACAGCAGCGTTTCCGCAGCGGATTTTCCGCAAAGTGTGCACAGCATTTTTTTTCTCATTGATTTACATTGTACTGTAAATCAATTGCGGATCTGCAGCATTTCTGCACCGCAAAAACCGCTGCGGATCCGCAGAAAATCCGCAACGTGTGCACATAGCCTTAAGGGCTCGCTCACATCTCCGTATTAATCCGACTAGTGCTACTAGATTTTTTTTGTCTGCTATCACTTGGTCTAATGATCTGTAATGGGTAGCGCTGATCAGCACTTTTACCTTGTACTGATTTATCTTGAGAAAAAAATTGCAGCATGCTGCAATTTGCAATGTAAATTGGATGAGACGTACACATACAAGTCTATGAGCATGGATATAATCTGACTGCACTTGGATGACATCTGATTGCAGTCCGATTTCTACGCGCTGACAGAATGGAGAAGATGGAGACACTTGGTTTTGCATCTTCTCCTCATGCAAGAGAATCGGATCAGAGTTCGACCACCATAATTTACCCTATTCTCTTGATCTGCTTGAAATTCTGCAAGTGTATCTTCAACTCCACTCAATTTTTTTTTGTGGATGCTGAATAGGGTTTTCACAAACTTTATTCATAAATATTTTAATGTAGATTGGTGAAGATTGTCACTGTTTGGCCTCATGTAGATTTTAGGGTCTTTTTTTTTTTTACTGTGCTGGATCCATTCTTGGACTGTGTCTTACATTTTATTTTGCAATTTGAATCCATGGGTCACTTAGATTTTTTGTCTGTAAAAAAAAAAAAAAATGCCTTAAGCTCTTTGTTCACATGTTGCATTTTTGCTGCTTTTTTAATGCAAATTTTAAGCTGCGTTTTACAGTACCAGCAAAAGCTGCAAGATTTCAGAAATCTCATATGCAAATTGCCTCTTCAGAGAAAAAGAGGATTTGAACTTCATAGCGCCATCTGTTGGAAGTAGCGATCCTACAAGTCACAATCAACCCTTTAACGAGTTTTGCAGAAATCTCATACACACACATTGTTTTGTTTTTCCTGACTGATTTGGAAAAAGGCTGCATTTCTGCAAACTGTATAGCATGACACTTCTTTTAGCACTTTTAGTGCTTTTGCAGCATTTTTTCACGCATAGAAGGCAATTGGTAAGTGCAAAAACGCAGCAAAAAGTGCATGTATCAGGTTTGCTGCATTTTTGGTCACAAAACATTAAGGCTATGTTCACACTTTGCGGTTTTTGCTGCGGATCCGCAGCGGATTTGACGCTGCGGATCCGCAGCGGATTTGCCGCTGCGGATCTGCAGCAGTTTTCCATGCAGGGTACAGTACAATGTTACCCTATGGAAAACAAAAACCGCTGTGCCCACATTGCGGAAAATCCCTTTAAAAACCGCGCGGAATTGCTGCGGAAAAAAAGGAGCATGTCACTTCTTTCTGCAGATTCCGCAGTGGTTTTCAACACGCACCAATAGGAAAGTGCTGTTGAAAACCCGCAGAGGAATCCGCAGAAGAAACCGCAGGAAAATCCGCAGTGAAAACCGCTGCGGTTTTGCACTGCGGTTTTTCCAAATCCGCTGCGGAAAAATCCGCAGCAAAATCTGCAAAGTGTGAACAAGCCCTAAGGAAGGTACATCATGTTGGGGGGGTGGGGTAGGGGTCACTAAACTTCATCAGCATGCACAAGAGCTTATAAAAACGCAGAAAAAAATGCCGAAAAACGCAGCAAAACCGGCTTTTTTAAGCTGCATCTTTACTGCCAAGAGAGCAGGTTTTGCCTGCGGAAAAAAAAAAAACGCAGCAAATACACAAGTTGTGAACATGGCCTTAAACTTTTATCAACTGCTCAGTGGAGAACGGAGCCATTTTCTTGAATGGGTGAATTTGATCCGCAGATTGGATGAAGATGGGCAAGACAATGTTTTTATCTTTAATGGCAGTTTGCAAAAAAAAAAAAAAGAATTCAAATAGACGTGTGAATGTTGCAACTGGAATTAATGTGTCCGTGTTGTGATGTTTGAATGGGCCCTATTCCACACAAAAAGTTGTTGCAGCTGTATGTGAATTTACCCAAAAAGTTGATTAGTTTTGCAACACAATAGTTATCTTCAGCTGTTTTATTTTCTCTTTTTCGTCCCAAAGTTAAACTAAAAAATAGCTGATTTCTTCTTTGCATCTGTATGTAGCATAGGCTTTGTTCACATTGGCTATGATACAACTACGAGGCTGTGTTTACAAGCCTCAGATTTTTTTGGGGGGGGCAAATCGACTGTTTTTTTTTTTTGTTTTTTTTTAAACACGTTACGTCTGAAAACGGATGTACGATCTGGATCGCATGTATTATTGTGATTATTTAGCTGGGCTAATCTGTGCCTTTTTTTGTGCAGAATCCACAGCTATACTAAACTTATTTGTTGGATTATGAATTTGTTTTTGTTTTTTTGCAGTTGCTTTAAAACGTATGCTGAATTTTAATGTTCCAGTTGTGAAGAGCACAACCGGGGAGCCAGTATGGAAGGTAAGAGTTCTTGTTTCTGCTTTGTGGTGAAAGGTTCCTTCAAACCTTTAGTCTTTTTTCCATGTAATACCTCTTTATTTTGGTTTTGAAGAGGGTTTTCCTTAAGTGATTTTTGCAGATTTTTGCAAAATCCAAGACATAAACAAAATGATCTTTTACCCTGCTGTAAGTAAAAGCAATATTGCATGTAAATAACATAGGGCACAGTAAACACTGTTTTTGATCTTTTTTTTAATTAAAAAAAAAAAGCGTAAAAGCCATCCCACCAGCGCCAAGGTGTACCAGAATCGGGACGTCCTAAACTTTAGTATTAAAACCTTACTATGTATCAAAGTGTCGTGAATGTACGGTAAATAACTGCCAAGCAGCTGTATAAACCTTATGTCCAACTCTAATAAAGGGAGTTTACTAAGTTCTAGTGATGAGTGAATAGTGAAATATTCGAATTCGGGAAAATCGGCACAAATACTTTCTAATATCCATATATTCATACCGAATAACGGATCCGATGCAAGTCAATGGGAAAGCCGAATATTTTTCTGCTGGACCCAACAAAAAAGCTAAAATGGATTGGATAGATAGATATACTGTAGATGAAAAGCCGGCAATTCATCTGCCTCGTTCAGTAAAATCATAAGTGACAGGTTATCATAGAATAGATATATACACATAGAATAGATAGATATGTCAGTAACACACACATATATATGTATATATATTAGATCTATCTATTTATCTATGAAAAGCCGGCAATTCAGCAGCCACATACTGTAAAATCACAGCAGGAACCAACAGCGTAGAATAGATGGATTACATACAGTATTAACACATTGAATAGATAGTTATACAGATGTCAGTGACATATGTGAGCAAATTACTGTACATGTATTTAATTATTAAAAGTTTATTTTTCAGAAAAAAATGGCATGGGCTCCCATGTAATTTTCTCAACCAGCATAGGGAAAGCCGACTGCTGGGTCACAGATGTTTATAACCTGTGAAGGGGGTAATACCCATGGAGCTTCACAGGCTATTAATATCTGCTCACAGCTGTATACTTGGCCTTTACTGGCTATTAAAATGGGGAACCACCCAAAAAAATGACGTAGGGTCCCCCTATAATTAATAACCAGCAAAGGCTATGCAGACAGCAGTGGGCTGATATTAATAACCTAGGAAGTGGCCATGAATACTGCCCCCCCCCCCTCCCAGGCTAAAAACATCAGTTTTCAGTCGCCCCAGAAAAGCCTCTCTCTTCTACTTGCCCTGTCGCAGTGGCAAGTGGGGTGATAGTTGGGGGAGTTGATGTCACCTTTGTATTGCCCCGAGGTTAGTAATTGAGAGGCTTCTATAGGATGGCCTCATTACTAATCCCATAGTCATATTGTATAAAAACACAGACACCCAGAAAAAAAGTCCTTTAATTGAAAGGATGACACTGACTCCTTTAATAAATCTTAATTAAACCATACTTATGACATCACCCATTCCACCGACAACGTTATCTTCTACAAAAGAGTTAAAATAAAGAACAAAAATATTCTAGCTCTGCTACATCTAGATGGCAGGCAGCATGATTGCAGCGTCTGCTATCGCTAGCAGCGTGAGAAAGTTCTCATGCTCCTGGTGCCATCACAAAGGTCCTGAGAGTTCTCAGCCAATGAACTCACTTCACCCATCTGACATTAGCGCAAGCGCCAAAATTATCCCACAGCGCTCGGGCCAACGTCAAAACGGTACCGGAGATGTCCGTGGCCGTGTATGTAATACGTGTGGCAACTGTGTGCAGCCCGTGTGCCGCATCAGTACCACACAACGGGCACCAGGGAAAGAGGTACAGTAAGCGCTGTTCCCCGGCACCGGATGCTGAAGACGGCTCTCATCATTCTCCCCTGCTTTGCTGGCGATGAATACAACTCTCATCATTCTGCCCTACTCGTCGTCAAGCGAGAACAATGACAGGAGGTGGTGACTGATGAGACTATTACTCCCTTCAGCCTACACCTGCTGTGGCTAATAACAGTGACAGTAGGAGCGAGTGATGGGAGTATTCCTCACCCGCTGCCTGCGCTATAAATAAATAAATGAAAAACCCAGGGTTCCCCTGGTTATCAAGAATAGAGGGGTCCCCACGCCATATTTTTTAATTTAAATAATTCAAAAAGGTGTGGGGTCCCAATTTTGGACAAGCGGCCTTGCCAAAGCAGACAGCTGGGGGCTGGTATTCTCAGGCTGGTAAGGGGCCATGGATATTGACCCACTGCCAGCCTAAAAATAGCTGCCTGCAGCTGCCCAGAAAAGACGCATCTATAAGATGCACCAATTCTGGCACTTTGCCTGGCTCTTCCCACTTGCCCTGTAGCGATGGCAAGTGGGGTTTATATTTGTGGGGTTGATATCACCTTTGTATTGTCAGACCACGGATTAGTAATGGAGAGGCGTCTATAAGACACCTATCCATTACTAATCCTATAGTTGTATGGTAAATAAAGACACAGCCAGAATAAAGTATTTTATTAGAAATGAAATCAAACACACTTTTCCATTTTTATTTAAAACTAGTAAACACAGTTATACTTGCCTAACACATAATTCCACTGAATCTCTTGTCTCCTTTAATAAAACAAAAAAAAAACAACAATATCCCTCACCTGTCCGTCGTTCTGTCCCACGCCGTAATCCATGTCTGAGGGGTTAATAGTTTTCAACCTGGACGGTACCAAATGCGACCATCCAGGCTGAGAACCACTGGTGGATGACCTGCTGTTAGTGCAGCTGCAGAGACAAGCGGTGACATAATTGTGGATACTGCCGGTCACTGAGGCTGCATTCCCAGCCAGGCTGAACTGCCGGGACCTCATCACTGTGGGAAAAAGCCAGTCACCGCAGTTCAAGCTTGTTGTATTCACAGTAGATCACCGTGAGAAATTCTTCATAACCAGCCTTGCTGGAGTTGACAGGTGAGGGTTGCAGGTCCCAGCTGTGAATTTTGCCTGGCTGGTCCTAAAAAATACAGGGGAACCTACGCAGTTTTTTGGGTTTTTTTAATTATACATTTACAGTGCAGCAGCCGGCTGATGAATACTCCTATTAGCCGCTTCTGCTCTCACTGTTATTAGCAGGTGTCAGATGATGGGAGCTGTAGTCCCATCCGCTGACACCAGCGACCGTAGGTAAACTTTATACCTCTGATCACAGCTGCGCGCTCACGCCGTCTTTTGATGATTTCATCACCGATGAGAAGCGGTGTTTGCCGCGCTGTCATGCACATGACAGCACGACAAACATCCAGTGTTCTGGCACCCAATCACAGTAATGCAACACCAAAGATGGTGCCAACATTACTGTGATTGGTACTCAAGCTCAGCTTGTTCCTTGGCTGCAAATAAAGCGCCAAACATGCTGAGCGAGTCACTCGAATATACCGAGGCGAATGGCAAATTACTCCCTGAGTAACGAATAGCCCGAGTACCGTACTATTTGTGCGTGTAACGAATAGTGCCGACTGTATTCGCTCATCACTACTAGGTACCCTACGTTATATGCACTATTGCTTTTACTTATATTCTTTATTTACTTATTGCTTTTACATTTGTTCATTTTGTTTCTGTTTTTTGTCTGTTTGATGGCCAGTGTGAACATGCTCCCATTTTGCATCCAAAATCAACTTCTACTCCAGTTCAGTTTTTTTTCGGTTTTGTAGATGACAGCACTATATGAAAACACCTGAGGCTTTCACTTCTTTTAACCGTCTCAGGGTTAGAAGAGGCGCCACACGACGGAGCATGTGCCCATACCCTTTGAATGGACAGTTCCTAGTTTGGAGCAGCTTCAATCAGGAGACACTTTAAAGACATGAGATGCAATTTGTTTTCTCCACCAGGAGGTTTACAAAACCTTTAGCTCAAAAGACTGAACATATGAACGGCAACGTGGTTTTAGATGGGAAATGGATAGGAAGGGTCTTTCAAGCGTTTTTGAAGCGGTAATAAAGCAAACTCATCAAAAACCTCCCGCTTGCCCATAGCATGCATAATATTGATCTTGAGGGGGTTGGCAGACTAGACTTTTGTGTCTGGTTTACAGCCGCTTTCCGTTCTTCACATGTATTCCTTAAAGGGAATCTGTCACCAGGGTTCTACCACCTAGATTGATAGCCACATGATGTAGGGACAGAGACCCTGATTCCTGTGATGTGTCACTTATTGGGCTGCTTGCTGTAATATTAATAAAATTACTGTTTTGTTAGCGGATTATCACTAGAGGACTAGTAAAACTTCTGCCAGGTTGCCAAGCATATTCATGAGCTTTGTATATTCCCCACCCCCACTACTGATTGGCATCTTTCTTCCTATGCACACTGTACACAGAAAGCTATCAATCAGTGATGTGGGTGGGGTTATATAGAGCTCAGCATTCAGAGAGCTGCAGGAAAGAACACTGGGATATTATCAAAACTACAACAAGCAGCCCGGTAAGTGACACATTACTGGAATCAGGGTCTCAGCACCTATATCATGCTGCTCTCAGGTGGGCAGCAAAAACCTGCTGACAGATTCCCTTTAACAGAACCATGAACTTGTGGACCAGCCAGGATGTGAACAGGCGCTAAGACAGTCTTTTGTCACAAATTTTGCCACAATTGAGACACATTTACATAAGTAAATCGCTTCCCGACGTACACAAGTGAGTTTGATTTTTTTTTTGAGGGGGGGGGGCTCTAAATGTTCATGGGAAGCATCCCCATTCAGGTGAATGCCACTGATTTAGTGATAGACATTTCTGCAAGAAAATCTGCAGTGTGAGAATTCAGCCTTACAGTAACAGCAGACAGATCAGCATGAATCGCTGTATGAAGATTCATTTTCTGTCCGGCCATATTAACTTCTCTTCATTGATCGCTTATTACAGGTTCTTATTTACGATCGCTTTGGCCAAGATATCATCTCTCCCCTGCTATCTGTGAAGGAGCTGCGAGAAATGGGGGTCACCTTACACCTGTGAGTTTAGGAAAAGTATTCTTATGTTTGGGGAGATTGACAACAATATTGACGAGATGTGACAAGTCGTTTGCTTTTTATCTCCAGCCTTTTGCACACTGACCGTGACGCCATCCCAGACGTTCCTGCCATATATTTTGTGATGCCTACAGAGGAAAATGTAGACAGAATTTGTCAGGTAAGTGTGCTAACCTAAACACGAGTACCCCAGGCATGATGCGTATACCCCTGTATTGTAATACTTGCAGAATGAATTCCATTTTCTTCCAAATGTCTCAATATTCTCTACTACACCCCATAGAATTCTTATAAAGCAATTGTTTTGTGCTTGCGATTGGATCCAATGTGTGAGTCTTGTTCTTTTACTTTTTATGACAGGACTTGAGAACACAGCTATACGAGTCTTATTATCTGAACTTCATTTCTGCAATATCACGCAGTAAACTGGAAGACATTGCAAGCGCAGCCCTTACAGCCAACACAGTATCGCACGTCTCAAAGGTGATGTTAAGGGTTAATGTGATCCCGTCCATGGCCGTCTCTCTGTACTGTACCGTGTTAGCCAGTAGATAGAAAAATATTTAGAATTGAGAGTCCTCAGTGGTTGATACCTTTTAATGGATAACTGAAAAGATGGTAACAAATTACAAGCTTTCGAGACTACACAGGTCTCTTCATCAGGCATAGACTAATACAAATTCTGAAGAATCACATATTTATACACAACACGGCACTGAAATAATACAATGGATGAGACAAGTGAAGCAGAGCTATCATTATGGGAGAGTGATAAACAGTTATGTCCATAAATATTGGAACAGTTCATAGATAAGGAGTGTGAATGTTTTATTGTCTTCTGATTGGGGTCTGGTTCTGTGTTGTGATGCCCCCACAAGGTCTGAGGAGCAAATTCCTTAAATTATGTAGGAAGACATTAACCCATGTGACACAGTCATTCCTGCACTGAGAGTGTCAAAGGTTGTCATAATCTTATACTCCCAGACTCTTCTGTCTCTCCGAGATTTGAAATTACCCTTTAATGCAAGTACCATATATACTCGAGTATAAGCCGACCCCCCTAATTTTGCCACAAAAAACTGGGAAAACTTAATGACTCGAGTATAAGCCTAGGGTGGGAAACGCAGCAGCTACCGGTAAATGTCAAAAGTAAAAATAGATACCAATAAAAGTACAATTAATTGAGACATCAGTAGGTTAAGTGTTTTTTGAATATCCATATTGAATCAGGAGCCCCATATAATGTTGCATAAAGTTTATGATGGCCCCATAAGATGCTCCATATTAAAATATGCCCCATATAATCCTGCATAAAGGTTAGTAATGGCCCCATAAGATGCTCCATAGACACATTTGCCCAATATAATGCTGCACAAATGTTGATTATGGCCTCATAAGATGCTCCATAAAGATATTTGCCCCATATAGTGCTGCGCAAACCTTGATTATGGCCCCATAAGATGCTCCATACAGACACTTGCCCCATATAATGCGCCACAAACGTTAATTATAGCCCCATAAGATGCTCCATAAAGATATTTGCCCCATATAGTACTGCACAAACGTTATGGCCCCATACAGACACTTGCCCCATATAGTGCTGCACAAACGTTATGGCCCCATAAGATGCTCTACACAGACACTTGCCCCATTTGCTGTTGCTGCTATAAAAAAAATAAAATCACATACTCACCTCTCCGTCACTCAGGTCCCCGGCACTTGCAATATTCACCTGACTTCGTTCCGGCGCCGCTCCATCTTCAGCGTCTTCTGCACTGACGTTCAGGCAGAGGGCGTGCACTAACCACGTCACCGCACCCTCTGACCTGAGCGTCACTGCAGAAGACGCTGAAGATGGAGCGGCACCGGAACGAGGAAAGGTGACTATCGCGCAGCGCTTCCCCACCCCATTATACTCACCTTCTCCTGGCGCGGTCCCTGGCTTCCCCAGCGCTGCAGCTTCTAATTGTACTGAGCGGTCACCGTTACCGCTCATTACAGTAATGAATATGCGGCTCCACCTCTGGGAGGTGGAGCCGCATATTCATTACTGTAATGAGTGGTACCATGTGCCCGCTCAGTGCAGGAAGAAGCTGGGGCGCCAGGAAGCCAGGGACCGCGCCAGGAGCAGGTGAGTATTATTAGACAGCCCCCGTTCCCCCTCCCCTGCCGACCCCTGGGTATGACTCGAGTATAAGCCGAGAGGGGGACTTTCAGCCAAAAAAAATGGGCTGAAAATCTCGGCTTATACTCGAGTATATACGGTAATCTCATGTCGATGGTGCTGTGACCAGGGAGACAAAAATGTATTGCCACAGGTATATCCATTCTTTTTTCTCTTATTGTGTGGCGGTGAGAGTTCATCCTTGTCCTCAGTTTTTGCCCTGTCTCACCCACATACAGACCCCCAGTTGGACATTTAGTACAAATAATTAAGTACACCACATTAGATGTGATGCAGCTGAAAGTACCTGGTATCTTGTAGTCCTGATGTGACTTGGGGATCTTTATCTTGTCCATGGTCATTCTAAATGGACAGGTTTTACATTTTTCTGGTTGCAAGGAAAGATTCCTGCAGCTGTTTGAGAGGACAGGGAGCTTCTGACAATGAAACTTCCCTGTACAGCACAATTAATATAGCAACCTCTTTCTATACATGAGATGGTTTTACATGAAGGGCTGCTAGACTGGCACGTATGCTAATGATACATTGCCGGAGTTCTGCAGGGTCACGTACTGTTACCAGACCAAAGGCTTGGCACATCTGTGAAATGGTACTTCTACTTTGGAAAGTGGATTTAAAAGAGCCTATCATCACGATTTTGCATGTTACAGTAAAGGCATGGCCATAATTGTGCTATAATACTGATTAAATACATACCTTTAGGGAAGAAATCCACATAGTGGGTGTTCTCCCATCAGCATTTGAAGTTTTGGTATAATAAGCTGTAGGTGCATAGGATCGGGAGTGTTGGTAGGTTCTTCAGCTCCTGCGTCAGCCCCCCCACCTTCCTCTGGTGTCTGTATCTGCCTCTTGTTTGAAAGTTCACTCTGGAGCGTTCCTTGCCTTGAACGGCGCTTGATCTCCCAACGGTCTCTAATGAAGTGCTGTCGATGGTGGCCCATGCATAGACTGACATCCTGGTGGTCTTCAGTAATATGGCATCGGTAACAGCACATGCGTAGATTGAGATCTCGGCTTGTCATTGAGCCGACATTTCTATCTGCACGTTTGTCGCCCCCGGTGAAATTTTATTTATGACCGTCAGGAGGTCAATCTATGCATGCGGTACAAATGGCGAGGAAGGTGTCGGCGCAAACTTTCAAACAAAAAGCATATACAGAGACCACAGGCATGTAGAAGGGCCGAGGCAGGAGCGCAAGACCCTATCCACAGTTCCACCCTTGTGCAACTAAAGCTTATTATACCTAAACGTCAAATACTGATTAAAGAACATTCACCATGTGGATTACTTCACTAAGTCTGTACTTTAAAGCATCACTCTAGTGATTTTTCTATTTTTTTTTGCACCACTGGAGTGGTGCTTTTAAATGGAAATCTCCTGCCCTTGTCTGATACTCGCCTTCCGCCTCTTTCATCCTCTTTCTAACATTACTCCCATGGGTCTCTGACAAAAAGTGACCTGATCGCAGCTCCAGGGTTTCATGGAGTGGTGCGGAGGTCACTTTTCAATGCAAATCTATGAGAGCCTCGTTCTAGCTCTCAAAGAGTTGCATTGAGCTCTTGCGGCGTAACTTTTGACTTTCCATCAGGCACAAAATGGTGCCACGGGACCAGAGTGGCGTTGGTAAAAGGTGAACCCGCTAGAAGCAGAGTATGAGAACGGGGGCAGGAATGCAGAATGGTGGGACAACCATCTTCCTCATAATGGGTTCCATTCAGTTTTTTAGCACAATTTTTATTGGCCTTGTATCGGTCAGAATCTGAATCCTCATCTAAACTTGTATAAGGCATGGTAAGGCTTTAACCCCTTTCTGCTACAGCCAACTTATTTCCTGTCCTTTCTAGATCCATGACTTGCTTTCTGCCACCATAACTGTATTAGGGCGTTTTTTTTACAAGATGTGTTGTACTGTAATTTTAAATGACTCCTTTTGATTTACCATATACTCTACTAAAATGCCATGAAATAGTGAAAAAAAAAATACGTTTCTCCCATAGTTTTTTTTTTTTGTGCAATATTGTTATATCAAGTATATAAGCTACTACAGTAGAATTTGTATGAATCAGTCTGTAGTAGAGAGTTTGTAGGAAATTGTTTTTCCTTTATTTCAGGTTTTTGATCAGTACCTGAATTTCATTACATTAGAGGACGACATGTTTGTGCTGTGCAACCAGAACAAGGAGCTTGTTTCTTATAGAGGTAAGTACATATGCCTAATCTGTTGTCCCCCTACTATAAGTGAGTGTATCTTTGGGGGTCAGGGAATGGGTTTGTCTTTACATTCCCTTAATTCAAGGGGATACTCTTGGGCATGGCTGTCATGCTGGAGTGCTGATTACTACCACCAGTACTTTGTGTCAGTTCTGTACAAGTGATTTGTTTAAATATTTTCCTTTCTAATAAAGGACCAAACTTCTTAAGGTACCTTCACACTAAACAACTTTACAACGAGAACGACAACGATCCGTGACGTTGCAGCGTCCTGGATAGTGGTCTCGTTGTGTTTGACACGCAGCAGCGATCTGGATCCCGCTGTGATATCGCTGGTCGGAGCTAGAAGTCCAGAACTTTATTTGGTCGTCAGATCGGCGTGTATCGTCGTGTTTGACAGCAAAAGCAACGATGTCAGCAATGTTTTACATGGAGCTAACGACCTGTGAGAACGATAAGTGAGTCACCGCTACGTCACAGGATCGCTCCTGCATCGTTCTGGAGCTGCTGTGTTTGACGTCTCTACAGCGACCTAAACAGCGACGCTGCAGCGATCAGGTCGTTGTCTATATCGCTGCAGCGTCGCTGAGTGTGACGGTAACATCTTTATCCATGTAAGAACCCATTTGGGTAGTCCATCGCCCCGGAATCACAATTTAAACTAACAATCTAGTTATATATGGATCTTATCTTAGCCCTTGTACAAACATCACTTACTTTTTTTGCACAAAAATGCTCTTTATTCCCTCATGCTTATTTGTGTGCATTTTGCACCTACTGTGGCCAAGCAGCTTCAGGACACAGTTCTGCCTCCTGAGTTTGGATACCTCTGCCTCCCTCTCTGGTGATGGAGAGTGCAGCTCAGGAGAGAGCTGATACCTGCAATCACTATCTGTCTCGAGTTCCTAGATTGATTGTCTGTGCGCGCATCTCGCTGCTGCAGCTGCTCCACTACTATATACGGTAGAGTGCAGCTGCAGGCGAGGGGAGAGAGCTGTGTGTATACACACTCCAATCTAGAAATGCAGACGGTGGGCGAGGGAGCGGTGTGTGCAAACTCTGCAATCTAGAAATGCAGATTGTGGGGAGAGAGCTGTGTGCGCACACTCCAATCTAGAAATGCAGATGGTGGGGGGGAGAGCTATGTTTGCACACTCCAATCTAGGAACGCAGACAGTGAGGGAGAGAGCTGTGTGTGCACACACTCCAATCTAGAAATGCAGACGGTGGGGGAGAGAGCTGTGTGTGCACACTCCAATCTAGGAACGCAGACAGTGAGGGAGAGAGCTGTGTGTGCACACACTCCAGTCTAGAAATGCAGACGGTGGCGGAGAGAACTGTGTGTGCACATACTCCAATCTAGAAACGCAGAAAGTGAG
Source organism: Ranitomeya variabilis (assembly GCF_051348905.1). Lineage (NCBI taxonomy): Eukaryota > Metazoa > Chordata > Amphibia > Anura > Dendrobatidae > Ranitomeya > Ranitomeya variabilis. The sequence goes on from NC_135232.1 coordinate 637,656,174, forward strand.
TGAGAGAGCTGTGTGTGCACACACTCCAGTCTAGAAATGCAGATGGTGGGGGAGAGAGCTGTGTGTGCAAACTCTGCAATCTAGAAATGCAGATGGTGGGGGAGAGAGCTGTGTGTGCAAACTCTGCAATCTAGAAATGCAGATTGTGGGGAGAGAGCTGTGTGCGCACATACTCCAATCTATAAACGCAGACGAGGGAGAGAGCTGTGTGTGCACACACTCCAATCTAGGAACGCAGAAAGTGAGAGAGAGAACTGTGTGCGCACACTCCAATCTAGAAACGCAGATGACGGAGAGAGCTGTTTGTGCATACACTCCAGTCTAGAAATGCAGACGGTGGGGGAGAGAACTTTGGGTGCACACACTCCAATCTAGAAATGCAGATGGTGAGCAAGAGAGCTGTGTGTGCATATACGCCAATCTAGAAATGCAGATGGTGAGGGGGGAGAGCTGTCTGTGCACACACTCCAATCTAGAAATGCAGATGGTGAGGGGGGAGAGCTGTCTGTGCACACACTCCAATCTAGAAATGCAGATGGTGAGGGGGGAGAGCTGTGTGTGCACACACTCCAATCTAGAAATGCAGATGGTGGGGGAGAGAGCTGTGTGTGCACACACTCCAATCTAGGAACGCAGACAGTGAGGGAGAGAGCTGTGTGTGCACACACTCCAATCTAGAAATGCAGATGGTGGGGGAGAGAGCTGTGTGTGCACACACTCCAATCTAGGAACGCAGACAGTGAGGGAGAGAGCTGTGTGTGCATGTACTCCAATCTAGAAATGCAGATGGTGGGGGAGAGAGCTGTGTGCGCACACACTCCAATCTAGAAATGCAGATGGTGAGGGGGGAGAGCTGTGTGTGCACACACTCCAATCTAGAAATGCAGATGGTGGGGGAGAGAGCTGTGTGTGCACACACTCCAATCTAGGAACGCAGACAGTGAGGGAGAGAGCTGTGTGTGCACACACTCCAATCTAGAAATGCAGATGGTGGGGGAGAGAGCTGTGTGTGCACACACTCCAATCTAGGAACGCAGACAGTGAGGGAGAGAGCTGTGTGTGCATGTACTCCAATCTAGAAATGCAGATGGTGGGGGAGAGAGCTGTGTGCGCACACACTCCAATCTAGAAATGCAGATGGTGAGGGGGGAGAGCTGTGTGTGCACACACTCCAATCTAGAAATGCAGATGGTGGGGGAGAGAGCTGTGTGTGCACACACTTCAATCTAGAAATGCAGATGGTGGGGGAGTGTTGTGAATTCTGCTCTTGGGCTCCCTCCGGTGGTTGTTAGTGGTAGTGCTGTGGTCTCTGGATTATAGGCCGGGCAGGTGTTTCTGCTTATTGCAGCTCTATTAGGTATTTAGGATCCATCAATCCCTGCCAGTTGTCCATTGTATCTTGGAGGGATTGCATCTCTGTCTGGCTCCACTGCCCTGCTGTCATTTCAGCTCAGATAAGTGTCTTGTTTTGGTTCTCTGTAGCAGGCATGCAGTGTGCTTTTATGTGCAGTGCAATCTATTGTGTTTTTGTCCAGCTTGACTTGTTTGGATTTTTCTGTCATGCTGGTTTCTCTGGAGATGCAGATATACATCCTATGTCTTTAGTTAGATGTAGTATATAGTATTTTCTGCTGTGGAATTTTCTAGTGTTTTATTACTGACCGCTTAGAACTCTGTCCTATCCTTTCTATCTAGCTAGAAGGGCCTCTTTTGCTAAACTCTGTTTTTTCTGCCTGTGTACGTATTTCCTCTTAAACTCACAGTCAATATTTGTGGGGGGCTGCCTATCCTTTGGGGCTCTGCTCTGAGGCAAGATAGGATTTCCCATTTCCATCTTTAGGGGTATTTAGTTCTCCGGCTGTGTCGAGGTGTCTAGGCCTGGTTAGGTACATCCCACGGCTACTTCTAGTTGCGGTGTCAGTATTAGGATTGCGGTCAGTACAGGTACCACCTACTCCAGAGATAGTCTCATGCGGCTCCAGGGTCACCGGATCATAACAGGGGAGAGAGCTGTGTGGCGCACACTCCAATCTAGGAACGCAGACAGTGAGGGAGAGAGCTGTGTGTGCATATACTCCAATCTAGAAATGCAGACTGTGAGGGAGAGAACTGTGTGTGCACACACTCCAATCTAGGAACGCAGACGGTGAGGGAGAGAGCTGTGTGTGCATATACTCCAATCTAGAAATGCAGACAGTGAGGGAGAGAACTGTGTGTGCACACACTCCAATATAGGAACGCAGACGGTGAGGGAGAGAGCTGTGTGTGCATATACTCCAAGCTAGAAATGCAGATGGTGGGGGAGAGAGCTGTGTGTGCACACACTCCAATCTAGAAATGCAGATGGTGGGGGAGAGAGCTGTGTGTGCACACACTCCAATCTAGGAACGCAGACAGTGAGGGAGCGAGCTGTGTGTGCACACACTCCAATCTAGAAACGCAGATGGTGGGGGAGAGAGCTGTGTGTGCACACACTCCAATCTAGGAACGCAGACAGTGAGGGAGAGAACTGTGTGTGCACACACTCCAATCTAGAAACGCAGATGGTGGGGGAGAGAACTGTGTGTGCACACTCCAATCTAGAAATGCAGATGGTGGGGGAGAGCTGTGTGCACACACTCCAATCTAGGAACGCAGACGGCGAGGGAGAGAGCTGTGTGTGCATATACTCCAATCTAGAAATGCAGATGGTGGGGGAGAGAGCTGTGTGTGCACACACTCCAATCTAGGAACGCAGACAGTGAGGGAGCGAGCTGTGTGTGCACACACTCCAATCTAGAAACGCAGATGGTGGGGGAGAGAGCTGTGTGTGCACACACTCCAATCTAGGAACGCAGACAGTGAGGGAGAGAACTGTGTGTGCACACACTCCAATCTAGAAACGCAGATGGTGGGGGAGAGAACTGTGTGTGCACACTCCAATCTAGAAATGCAGATGGTGGGGGAGAGCTGTGTGCACACACTCCAATCTAGGAACGCAGACGGCGAGGGAGAGAGCTGTGTGTGCATATACTCCAATCTAGAAATGCAGATGGTGGGGGAGAGAGCTGTGTGTGCACACACTCCAATCTAGGAACACAGACAGTGAGGGAGAGAGCTGTGTGTGCACACACTCCAATCTAGGAACACAGACAGTGAGGGAGAGAGCTGTGAGTGCATACACTCAAATCTAGGAACACAGACAGTGAGGGAGAGAGCTGTGTGTGCACACACTCCAATCTAGAAATGCAGATGGTGGGGGAGAGAGCTGTGTGTGCACACACTCCAATCTAGAAATGCAGATGGTGGGGGAGAGAGCTGTGTGTGCACACACTCCAGTCTTGAAATGCAGACGGTGAGGGGGGAGAGCTGTCTGTGCACACACTCCAATCTAGAAATGCAGATGGTGGGGGAGAGAGCTGTGTGCGCACACACTCCAATCTAGAAAAGCAGATGGTGGGGGAGAGAGCTGTGTGTGCACACACTCCAATCTAGGAACGCAGACGGTGAGGGAGAGAGCTGTGTGCGCACACACTCCAATCTAGGAACGCAGACAGTGAGGGAGAGAGCTGTGTGCACACACTCCAATCTAGGAACGCAGACAGTGAGGGAGAGAGCTGTGTGTGCATATACTCCAATCTAGAAATGCAGATGGTGGGGGAGAGAGCTGTGTGCGCACACACTCCAATCTAGAAATGCAGATGGTGGGGGAGAGAGCTGTTTGCACACACTCCAATCTAGAAATGCAGATGGTGTGGGAGTGTTGTGAATTCTGCTCTTGGGCTCCCTCCGGTGGTTGTTAGTGGTAGTGCTGTGGTCTCTGGATTATAGGCCGGGCAGGTGTTTCTGCTTATTGCAGCTCTATTAGGTATTTAGGTTTTTAGGATCCATCAATCCCTGCCAGTTGTCCATTGTATCTTGGAGGGATTTCATCTCTGTCTGGCTCCACTGCCCTGCTGTCATTTCAGCTCAGATAAGTGTCTTGTTTTGGTTCTCTGTAGCACGCATGCAGTGTGCTTTTATGTGCAGTGCAATCTATTGTGTTTTTGTCCAGCTTGACTTGTTTGGATTTTTCTGTCATGCTGATTTCTCTGGAGATGCAGATATACACTCACTGGCCACTTTATTAGGTACACCTGTCCAACTTCTTGTTAACACTTAATTTCTAATCAGCCAATCACATGGCGGCAACTCAGTGCATTTAGGCATGTAGACATGGTCAAGACAATCTCCTGCAGTTCAAACCGAGCATCAGTATGGGGAAGAAAGGTGATTTGAGTGCCTTTGAACATGGCATGGTTGTTGGTGCCAGAAGGGCTGGTCTGAGTATTTCAGAAACTGCTGATCTACTGGGATTTTCACGCACAACCATCTCTAGGGTTTACAGAGAATGGTCCGAAAAAGAAAAAAAATCCAGTGAGCGGCAGTTCTGTGGGCGGAAATGCCTTGTTGATGCCAGAGGTCAGAGGAGAATGGGCAGACTGGTTCGAGCTGATAGAAAGGCAACAGTGACTCAAATCGCCACCCGTTACAACCAAGGTAGGCCTAAGAGCATCTCTGAACGCACAGTGCGTCGAACTTTGAGGCAGATGGGCTACAGCAGCAGAAGACCACACCGGGTACCACTCCTTTCAGCTAAGAACAGGAAACTGAGGCTACAATTTGTACAAGCTCATCGAAATTGGACAGTAGAAGATTGGAAAAACATTGCTTGGTCTGATGAGTCTCGATTTCTGCTGCGACATTCGGATGGTAGGGTCAGAATTTGGCGTAAACAACATGAAAGCATGGATCCATCCTGCCTTGTATGGAGCATCTTTGGGATGTGCAGCCGACAAATCTGCGGCAACTGTGTGATGCCATCATGTCAATATGGACCAAAATCTCTGAGGAATGCTTCCAGCACCTTGTTGAATCTATGCCACGAAGAATTGAGGCAGTTCTGAAGGCAAAAGGGGTCCAACCCGTTACTAGCATGGTGTACCTAATAAAGTGGCCGGTGAGTGTACATCCTATGTCTTTAGTTAGATGTAGTATATAGCATTTTCTGCTGTGGAATTTTCTAGTGTTTTATTACGGACCGCTTAGAACTCTGTCCTATCCTTTCTATCTAGCTAGAAGGGCCTCTTTTGCTAAACTCTGTTTTTTCTGCCTGTGTACGTATTTCCTCTTAAACTCACAGTCAATATTTGTGGGGGGCTGCCTATCATTTGGGGCTCTGCTCTGAGGCAAGATAGGATTTCCCGTTTCCATCTTTAGGGGTATTTAGTTCTCCGGCTGTGTCGAGGTGTCTAGGCCTGGTTAGGTACATCCCACGGCTACTTCTAGTTGCGGTGTCAGTATTAGGATTGCGGTCAGTACAGGTACCACCTACTCCAGAGATAGTCTCATGTGGCTCCAGGGTCACCGGATCATAACAGTACAACTGGCCAACAATGAGTTAAATGCATCTCAGAAGAAGGGAAGAAAAGTCCTGAGCCATGTTTTTTTTCTGCAGTCTGTTTTGTCTTTCCTTTCCTCTTTTTCTCTGGGTGACTGAGGAGCTGTGTGCTAGCATGGATGTTCAGGGATTGGCTTCTCGTGTAGACCAACTAGCTGCTAGGATTCAGGGTATTTCCGATTATATTGTTCAGACTCCGGTTTTAGAGCCTAGGATTCCTACTCCGGAGTTATTTTTTGGGGACAGGTCTAAATTTTTGAGTTTTAAAAATAACTGTAAACTGTTTTTTGCTCTGAAACCTCGTTCTTCTGGTGATCCCATTCAGCAGGTTAAAATTATCATCTCCCTGCTGCGTGGCGATCCTCAGGATTGGGCATTTTCCCTGGAATCTGGGAATCCTGCCTTGCTTAATGTAGAAGCCTTTTTTCAAGCTCTAGGGTTATTGTATGATGAACCTAATTCTCTGGATCATGCTGAGAAGACCTTGTTGACCCTGTTTCAGGGTCAAGAAGCGGCAGAATTATATTGTATTAAGCAGGGTGACGAATGGAAAACTGCGTTTAATACGCCCGAGGGTCATTTTGAATACCTTGTGATGCCCTTCGGGCTCTCTAATGCTCCGTCTGTTTTTCAGTCCTTCATGCATGATATCTTCCGGAATTATCTTGATAAATTCATGATTGTATATTTGGATGACATTTTGATTTTTTCTGATGATTGGGAGTCTCATGTGAAACAGGTCAGGATGGTTTTTCAGATCCTTCGTGACAATGCTTTGTTTGTGAAGGGGTCTAAGTGTCTTTTTGGAGTACAGAAGGTTTCTTTTTTGGGCTTTATTTTTTCTCCCTCATCTATAGAGATGGATCCGTTTAAGGTTCAGGCCATTCACGATTGGATTCAGCCCACGTCCGTGAAGAGTCTTCAGAAATTTTTGGGCTTTGCTAATTTTTATCGCCGTTTCATTGCTAACTTCTCCAGTGTGGTTAAACCCCTGACCGATTTGACGAAAAAGGGCGCTGATGTGACGAATTGGTCCTCTGCGGCTGTCTCTGCCTTTCAGGAGCTTAAGCGTCGATTTATTTCTGCTCCGGTGTTGCGTCAGCCAGATGTTTCTCTTCCGTTTCAGGTGGAGGTTGACGCGTCTGAGAATTGGGGCAGGGGCCGTTCTATCTCAGAGGAATTCTGATGGTTCCTTGATGAAACCATGTGCCTTCTTTTCCCGAAAGTTTTCGCCTGCTGAACGTAATTATGATGTCGGCAATCGGGAATTGTTGGCTATGAAGTGGGCGTTCGAGGAATGGCGACATTGGCTTGAGGGAGCCAAGCATCGTATTGTGGTCTTGACCGATCATAAAAATCTGATTTACCTCGAGTCTGCCAAGCGGCTGAATCCTAGACAGGCTCGATGGTCTTTGTTTTTCTCCCGTTTTAATTTCGTGGTCTCGTATCTTCCGGGTTCTAAGAATATTAAAGCTGATGCCCTCTCTAGGAGCTTTTTGCCTGATTCTCCGGAGGTCCTTGAACCGGTCGGCATTCTAAAGGAAGGGGTGGTTCTTTCTGCCATCTCTCCTGATCTGTGACGGGTTCTTCAGGAATTTCAGGCTTACAATCCTGACCGCTGTCCAGTGGGGAAACTCTTCGTTCCTGATAAATGGACTAGTAGGGTGATTTCGGAGGTTCATTGTTCTGTGTTGGCTGGTCATCCTGGTATTTTTGGTACCAGAGATTTGGTTGGTAGGTCTTTTTGGTGGCCTTCTTTGTCGCGGGATGTGCTTTCTTTTGTGCAGTCCTGTGGGACTTGTGCGCGGGCTAAGCCTTGTTGTTCCCACGCTAGTGGGTTGCTTTTGCCTTTGCCGGTCGCTGAGAGGCCTTGGACGCATATTTCTATGGATTTTATTTCAGACCTTCCTGTTTCCCAGAGGATGTCGGTTATCTGGGTGGTTTGTGACCGGTTTTCTAAGATGGTTCATTTGGTGCCTTTGCCTAAGTTGCCTTCCTCTTCTGATTTGGTTCCATTGTTTTTTCAGCATGTGGTTCGTTTGCATGGTATTCCGGAGAATATTGTGTCCGACAGAGGTTCCCAGTTTGTTTCTAGGTTTTGGCGAGCCTTTTGTGCTAAACTGGGCATTGATTTGTCTTTTTCTTCCGCATTTCATCCTCAGACAAATGGCCAAACCGAGCGAACTAATCAGACTTTGGAAACTTATTTGAGATGCTTTGTGTCTGCTGATCAGGATGATTGGGTGGCTTTCTTGCCATTGGCCGAGTTTGCCCTTAATAATCGGGCTAGTTCGGCTACCTTGGTTTCGCCTTTCTTTTGTAATTTTGGTTTTCATCCTCGTTTTTCTTCGGGGCAGGTTGAGCCTTCTGATTGTCCTGGGGTGGATTCTGTGGTTGACAGGTTGCAGCAAATTTGGGCTCATGTGGTGGACAATTTGATGTTGTCTCAGGAGGAGGCGCAGCGCTTTGCTAATCGTCGTCGGTGTGTTGGTTCCCGGCTTCGGGTTGGGGACTTGGTCTGGTTGTCTTCCCGTCATGTTCCTATGAAGGTTTCTTCCCCTAAGTTGAAGCCTCGGTTTATTGGTCCTTATAGGATTTCTGAGATTATCAATCTGGTGTCTTTTCGTTTGGCCCTTCCGGCATCTTTTGCTATCCATAATGTTTTCCATAGATCTTTATTGCGGAAATATGTGGCGCCCGTTCTTCCCTCTGTTGATCCTCCGGCTCCTGTGTTGATTGATGGGGAGTTGGAGTATGTTGTTGAGAAGATTTTGGATTCTCGTTTTTCGAGACGGAAGCTTCAGTACCTTGTCAAATGGAAAGGTTACGGCCAGGAGGATAATTCTTGGGTTTTTGCCTCTGATGTCCATGCTGCTGATTTGGTTTGGGCCTTTCATCTGGCTCGTCCTGATCGGCCTGGGGGCTCTGGTGAGGGTTCGGTGACCCCTCTTCAAGGGGGGGGTACTGTTGTGAATTCTGCTCTTGGGCTCCCTCCGGTGGTTGTTAGTGGTAGTGCTGTGGTCTCTGAATTATAGGCCGGGCAGGTGTTTTTGCTTATTGCAGCTCTATTAGGTATTTAGGTTTTTAGGATCCATCAATCCCTGCCAGTTGTCAATTGTATCTTGGAGGGATTGCATCTCTGTCTGGCTCCACTGCCCTGCTGTCATTTCAGCTCAGATAAGTGTCTTGTTTTGGTTCTCTGTAGCAAGCATGCAGTGTGCTTTTATGTGCAGTGCAATCTATTGTGTTTTTGTCCAGCTTGACTTGTTTGGATTTTTCTGTCATGCTGGTTTCTCTGGAGATGCAGATATACATCCTATGTCTTTAGTTAGATGTAGTATATAGTATTTTCTGCTGTGGAATTTTCTAGTGTTTTATTACTGACCGCTTAGAACTCTGTCCTATCCTTTCTATCTAGCTAAAAGGGCCTCTTTTGCTAAACTCTGTTTTTTCTGCCTGTGTACGTATTTCCTCTTAAACTCACAGTCAATATTTGTGGGGGGCTGCCTATCCTTTGGGGCTCTGCTCTGAGGCAAGATAGGATTTCCCGTTTCCATCTTTAGGGGTATTTAGTTCTCCGGCTGTGTCGAGGTGTCTAGGCCTGGTTAGGTACATCCCACGGCTACTTCTAGTTGCGGTGTCAGTATTAGGATTGCGGTCAGTACAGGTACCACCTACTCCAGAGATAGTCTCATGCGGCTCCAGGGTCACCGGATCATAACAGGGGAGAGAGCTGTGTGGCGCACACTCCAATCTAGGAACACAGACAGTGAGGGAGAGAGCTGTGTGTGCATATACTCCAATCTAGAAATGCAGACTGTGAGGGAGAGAACTGTGTGTGCACACACTCCAATCTAGGAACACAGACAGTGAGGGAGAGAACTGTGTGTGCACACTTCAATCTAGAAACGCAGACGGTGGGGGAGAGAACTGTGTGTGCACACTTCAATCTAGAAATGCAGATGGTGGGGGAGAGAGCTGTGTGTGCACACACTCCAATCTAGGAACGCAGACAGTGAGGGAGAGAACTGTGTGTGCACACACTCCAATCTAGAAACGCAGATGGTGGGGGAGAGAACTGTGTGTGCTCACTCCAATCTAGAAATGCAGACGGTGAGGGAGAGAACTGTGTGTGCACACTCCAATCTAGGAACACAGACAATGAGGGAGAGAACTGTGTGTGCACACACTCCAATCTAGGAACACAGACAGTGAGGGAGAGAACTGTGTGTGCACACTCCAATCTAGAAACGCAGACGGTGGGGGAGAGAACTGTGTGTGCACACTCCAATCTAGAAATGCAGATGGTGGGGGAGAGAGCTGTGTGTGCACACACTCCAATCTAGGAACGCAGACGGTGAGGGAGAGAGCTGTGTGTGCATATACTCCAATCTAGAAATGCAGATGGTGGGGGAGAGAGCTGTGTGTGCACACACTCCAATCTAGGAACACAGACAGTGAGGGAGAGAACTGTGTGTGCACACACTCCAATCTAGAAATGCAGATGGTGGGGGAGAGAGCTGTGTGTGCACACACTCCAATCTAGGAACACAGACAGTGAGGGAGAGAGCTGTGTGTGCACACACTCCAATCTAGGAACACAGACAGTGAGGGAGAGAGCTGTGTGTGCATATACTCCAATCTAGAAATGCAGACGGTGAGGGAGAGAGCTGTGTGTGCACACTCCAATCTAGGAACGCAGATGGTGGGGGAGAGAACTGTGTGTGCACACTCCAATCTAGAAATGCAGATGGTGAGGGAGAGAGCTGTGTGTGCACACACTCCAATCTAGGAACGCAGACAGTGAGGGAGAGAACTGTATGTGCACACTCCAATCTAGGAACGCAGATGGTGGGGGAGAGAACTGTGTGTGCACACTCCAATCTAGAAATGCAGACGGTGAGGGAGAGAGCTGTGTGTGCACACACTCCAATCTAGGAACGCAGATGGTGGGGGAGAGAACTGTGTGTGCACACTCCAATCTAGGAATGCAGACAGTGAGGGAGAGAACTGTGTGTGCACACTCCAATCTAGAAATGCAGATGGTGGGGGAGAGAGCTGTGTGTGCACACACTCCAATCTAGGAACACAGACGGTGAGGGAGAGAGCTGTGTGTGCATATACTCCAATCTAGGAACACAGACAGTGAGGGAGAGAGCTGTGTGCACACACTCCAATCTAGGAACACAGACGGTGAGGGAGAGAGCTGTGTGTGCATATACTCCAATCTAGGAACACAGACAGTGAGGGAGAGAGCTGTGTGCACACACTCCAATCTAGGAACGCAGACGGTGGGGGAGAGAGCTGTGTGTGCACACACTCTAATCTAGTAATTCAGACCGTGACGGAGAACACAGACCGGGTAAACACCGAAAATGAAAAAAATTCAATAACGCCAGATTTAAGGTTTTTTTTGGTCGCAACAGTTTCACAAAAAATGCTGTAACAAGCGATCAAAAAGTCACATCTATCCCAAAATAGTATTAATAAAAATGTTGTCTCACCCTGCAAAGAATAAGCTATTACACAGCTCCATTGGCCAAAAATAAAAATGTTACTGGTCTCGGAAAATGGCAGCACAACCCAGAATAAAATTTTTTGCAGACATCTGTTGTTTTTTTTTCCCAGCACCAAAATTATAAAAACTGAACATGTTGGTATCGCCTTAATTGTATTGATGAGGAGATTCCTATTGCGTAATTTTTGCCACAATATGTACACAGTAAAAATTCCCAAAAAACAATGTGAAAATTGTATTTTTTTCACAATTTCACTGCATTTGGATTGTTTTCCAATGCATTATGTGATAAAATGAATGGTGTCCTTCAAAAGTACAACTTGTCCTGCTATAAACAAGCCCTCATATGTCTGTGTAAACAAAAAAATAAGACTATTGGCTCTGGGAAGAATGTGCGGAAAAATGGAAATTGTCGGCGGCATGAAGAGGTTAAATGATATGGGGGTGACAGAGTTGCCTTAACAAACCATACTTGTATTTCGGGATTGTGATCCTTCAGGTTGATGCAGGTTAATACTGACTTGCTGACTTGTGTAGAGGAAAATAATTGAGTAAACTCCTGTCCGTCCTTGTAGCCACACACTGAAGCCAGAAATGACTTTGTCGCTTTTCATAAGACCTAAGCAGACAGATCTTGACTTGATGACTATGTGTATAAACATGTTGAGTGATTGTATTCACATTTCTTACATTGATAGAGCTTTATGTGCCGTATTTCTGTATCCCCCCTTGTGCTTGCATGTATTGTGCGAAGTAAAATATTAGTATAGATTTCACTTTTTCTATTCAGCCTTGAACAGACCAGACATCACAGACACGGAGATGGAAACGATCATGGATACTATTGTGGACAGTCTTTTCTGCTTCTTCGTCACACTAGGTAATTATTGGCACATGCTGGAGTGACTACTTTTTGTAACCCTTCTATACCTGCCTTAGGTTATTTTAAGAAAAAAAGCTATTCTGTAGTAGGTTTCTGGGTAAGTTTCTGTTGGGCCATCAGTGGCCCATGTCCTTCAGCTAAACCCAGCCTTCTTTTACTGCAAAGCCAACTCTGAAGTCACAACATTTTCGATGTGTTCAAAAGTTTGCCACCTTTTTAAAGCGAGTAAACGAGTATAAAAGAAATTATGATGGTCCCGTGCCATTTTACCAATGTTGGCTCCAATTATTCGTTTGAGGTTTTTTTTTCTAAGTCTTTTGTCTTCTTTTTTTTTAGATTTTGCACCAATTTTATAACGATGGCACTCAGTGTTTGAAATTTGCACAAATTCAGTGGTGCTCCTTTTTTTTCCCCCTTTCTGTCTTGTATTTTTTATTGCCCTACCGACTTTTCATTGAGCTTTAAATCGTTGCATTCTAGTACTCAACTGCCCAAACAAATAACTGGAGCTCAATTAAAAGTTGCAAGTGATGAATCAAAGAAAAACAGTTCAAACTAAGGAAAGTTAACGTAAGAGCCGGTGACAAATAATTATCAAGGCACAAATAAAAAGTGGCTGTTAAAATGGTTTTTATTCCAAAAGTAAGACATAAAGACACAGAAGAATGACACTGAAGTTCACTTAGACTTGACATGCACCAACTTTGTATATAAAGGATTTGCGACTGGGCATTTTCTATCTACGTAGGTGCTGTATTCCAACTAGTGGACGACCCCTTTAATGGCTTCTGCTATATAACAATATATAATTATATAATATATATTCTGCTGTATAACAATAAGTTATTATGGATTTTCGGGCTTCAGGGATGCTTTAATGAGTCTACAGTGAATGGGAATTTGTTAGTACTAATGAGGTGTGGATTTTTCTCTTTTATAGGGGCAGTACCCATCATCAGATGTCCAAGGGGTAATGCAGCAGAGATGGTCGCAGTGGTGAGAATTACATTATCTATTCGATGCGTTTTCTGAATATTTGTCCCAATATCTGTCCACAGTCCGTACATTGTGGGTGACAGTTGTGTTATACAGCCGGCACCTGCCTCTGACAGCAGCTATCTGCTAAGGGATGGTGGAGGGTGGTCTATTTAATCACTCATCACCTCATCGAAAGGCCATAAATATCGTTAAAAGAAAAAAATAAAAGCATCAGAACTGCCCTTTTCTGGTCAGTTTACCTCTCCCAAAAAATGGAATGAAAAGCAATCAAAAAGATGTACGTATCCCAAAATAGTACCATTATGAAGTACAGCTTCCTCTGGAGAAACTAGGTCCTCACTCAGCTCCAGCTATGAAGAAAGATCTAGATTTCATAAAAGGCTGTAAAAGAAAATAAATGTACGGCTTTTAAAAGCAGCGAGCTATAAAAAAAGAAAAATTCATAATGAGATGCAAAGTCAAGTTATCAGGTTGTTTTTACAACACTTGGGCTCGGTAAAAATGAAAACCAGAAAACAATGGCGGAAATTTTCTTTCTTTTTTTACTTTTTCACCCCACCCAAAAAAATTAGCAATTACAAAATTACATGTTACATTGCCTACATTATATGGTAAAGTGAATGATGGTATTTAAAAATATGATTCATCCTCAAGCTTTCATGTGGCTGTGGTGGTGGGAAAAAAAAAGGTACGGCTATGGCAACAAGGGGAGGACAGACAAAATTGCAAAGGCAAAAAGTGTCCTTGGTAAGGAAGGGAAGATATCCAAAAAATGACCTATTGTTCAAATCAGTTGCTTCTGATACATGTATTTTTTAAATGTTGATTTATTTAGTTATTTATTTTAAATGACAATCTTTATAACAAAATAAAATTAGTAATTTCGCAATTTTCACATTGGCCCCTGAGGTTTTTTTTTTTTATACTAAAGGTACCTTCACACTCAGCAACTTTACAACGAGAACGACAACGATCCGTGACGTTGCAGCGTCCTGGATAGCGATCTCGTTGTGTTTGACACGCAGCAGCGATCTGGATCCCGCTGTGATATCGCTGGTCGGAGCTAGAAGGCCAGCATCTTATTTCGTCGCTGATCACCCGCTGTCATCGCTGGATCGGCGTGTGTGACGCCGATCCAGCGATGTGTTCACTTGTAACCAGCCCTGCGCTTAGTAACCCAATATTTACCCTGGTTACCATTGTAAAAGTAAAAAAAAAAAAAACACTACATACTCACATTCTGATGGCGCGCTGCTGCCGAGAGCTTCCCTGCACTGAATGTGTCAGCGCCGGCCGTAAAGCAGAGCACAGCGGTGACGTCACCGCTGTTACTGCCGGCGCTGACACATTCAGTGCAGGGAAGCTCTCGGCAGCAGTGCGCCATCAGAATGTGTGTATGTAGTGTTTTGGTTTTTTTTTAACTTTTACAATGGTAACCAGGGTAAATATCGGGTTACTAAGCGCGGCCCTGCACTTAGCAACCCGATGTTTACCCTGGTTACGGGTGCTGCAGGGGGACTTCGGCATCGTTGAAGACCGTTTCAACAATGCCGAAGTCGTTCCCCTGATCGTTGGTCGCTGGAGAGAGCTGTCTGTGTGACAGCTCCCCAGCGACCACACAACGACTTACCAATGATCACGGCCAGGTCGTATCGCTGGTCGTGATCGTTGGTAAGTCGTTTAGTGTAACGGTACCTTAACTTCCTGATGTTTCTGGAAATCAACATGTACATTAGCCACAATGTACAGACCCCGACCCTATCTTCTGTATTGAAGTGTCTAATGTGCATGTGCAAAGATCACTGTGAAGGAAGGGGGAAGAGTTCAGCTGTGACATTGTCTATTGTTATTGGTGTATACTTTGTATAGAGGTGTTACCTGCCAGTGTAATCCCACCTCTGCTGATAAGGAACTTAAAGAAAACTCATCCTGAAAGGATAAAAAGTATGAGTCTAAAAAAAGGTTCAGTAGTCACTGGGAAAGTACAAGATTACTACCGTAATTTTTTTTTTTAAAATACATGTAACAAAAACACCTGATCTAAACCATAGGTGATTTTCTGATGATTGCTTCCCTTTTAAAGTCTGCTTTATTTTGGACATTGCCTAATTAGTATTAGTTTAGGGCCACACCTCATACAGCAAAATGTCTATTTACAGGAATGGTTATCCATGTAATGTAAGAAAGCCTGAGTTCTGCCAGATCAGGACTTGTCTTTCCGTTCATGTTAATACCATAACATTGCCTTTTTAGAAACTGGATAAAAAGTTGCGTGAAAATCTTCGAGATGCCAGAAATAGTCTGTTTACTGGAGATAACCTTGGGACAGGACAATTCAGGTAATAATCTTAATAGACTTTCTTATACTTTACAACTTTTCTTCACTATTCGGTTATCATGATAAATTCAAAATTCCCTCACTCTTCAAAGGGGGCTAAGGGCAGGGCCCCCCAATTTTTTTTGAGATGTAAATGAGATTACCCACTGTGAATAAACATATTTGGCTAGCTACGCCTAATGTTACTTAACCTTTCCAAAGTAAAAGCCCATATAAACATTAGCTAAACGTCAGCCAAACCCTCAAGGATTGGCCCACCATCTACTGTGTATTAGGGCCTCCCAATTGCCACCCAACAGATAATGACAGTCCAGGTCAGTGCTCTCCGGTCATGGAAAGGCGCTTCTCAAATATCCTTACCCTCCGGCATCCCAGGTCTGGCTTATGATTAGCCGGTCTGGTGAGACGTCACCATCATCTGTATGTGGCACAGGTGACGTCACACCAGACCGGCAAGTAAAAACAAAATGTACCGAGGAACTCAGACTTAGAAAATTCCCGCATGACCGTGGACCAGGGTTGTGCCAAGCGATACATTCATCTGAATTTCCAGTATACTTTTTGTATAGCTTTATTTTATAAAATATAAAAAAAGTTTATATTTCTACAGCAGTAATGTGCATTGTAAACTTGCAGCCAGTGCTCTTCTAGATTACTTTGTATATTGGAGGTTAATTATCTCTTCATTGAGAGATCACAAGGCTATTATTTGTGAGGTTATCAGCTTCCTCCAGCTTGCAATGGTTAACCCTCATTTAGTTTTTTTCCCTCTTTCAGTTTTCAGAGGCCTTTGTTAGTTCTTGTGGATAGAAATATAGACCTTTCTACGCCTCTTCACCACACGTGGACATACCAGGCCTTGGTGCATGATGTTCTGGTGAGCTTTTCTTTCCTAAATGCAACTTTCATGTATGACAGGACGTTACTTTCTGCAAGTATGTAACATCTGTCTTCTTTAGAAATGGTCATGTGACTTTAAAAAAAAAAAAAAAAGCACCACTCTTTTTTTTGTAGCGCTGGAGTGGTGCTTTTAACCTAAGTTCCATGTTTCTGGTCTTAAACTTACCAACTGCCGGCTTCACCTGTTCCTTGTGTCGCTCCTGTCGGTCTCCAGCAGTTTGTGACTTTTCTGAATCGCTCCAATGTTACATATATAGGCCTTGAGGCTGCATTGACACATTGTGGCTGAGGTGCATTGTTTTACTGAAATGGTGGCAATAGCGCTCAATTTTGCCATGATTTAAAAAAATTGCTGAAATAATTATGTAATTTTTACTCACAACAAAAACCCACAGTGGCTATATCATGCAAATGCCTCCTTATAGAGAACCTATCACCAGCTTGATCCTGGCTTTCTGTGTTACTTAGTGAGATTCTTGCTGTAGTTTTAATATAGCAAAGTGCTCTCCTCTGCAGCTCTGCTAGTCCTCTCAATGATGAACTTCTGTTGTGTAGTCCTCGATATCCATCAGCTCTTTCTCTGCCCTCCAGCATTGATTGGCTGCTTTCTGCCTATGCACAGTGTACACAGAAAGCTCCCAATCACTGGTGCTTGCAATGTTATACAGAGCTCATCATTGCGAGAACTACCAGAGCTACAGCAAATAATACTAGTTGGGAAAACTGGGGAATGGAAGAGCGCACAATAGGGTTTTAAATGTAAAAACAAACACAGAAACCAACATGGATCTGCTTATCTGGTAGTGTTGCAAATAAGCAACATGTATCAATTGCATACAGTGGGTACAGAAAGTATTCAGACCCCTTTAAATTGTTCACTCTTTGCTTCAATGCCGCCATTTGGTAAATTTAAAAAAAATCATTTTTTTCTTATTAATGAACAGAGCACCCCATCTTGACTGAAGAAAAACAGAAATATCACATGGGCATAAGTATTCAGACCCTTTGCTCAGACACTCATATTTAAGTCACATACTTGCTCAGTTTGGCTGGACGGCCAGGTCTAGGAAGACAGATGTGTCCCTTTCCAAATCAAGTCCTGTCAGTTTAGTTAAACACAGCTGGACTCCAGTGAAGGAGTAGAACCATCTCAAGGAGGATCACAAGGAAATGGACAGCATGTGACTTAAATATGAGTGTCTGAGCAAAGGGTCTGAATACTTATGACCATGTGAAATTTGCAAACATTACTACATTTCTGTTTTGTTTTCAGTCAAGATGAGGTGCAGTGTGTACATTAAGGAGAAAAAAAATGAACTTTTTTGAATTTAAAAAATGGCTGCAATGAAACAAAGAGTGAAAAATGTAAAGGGGTCTGAATACTTTCCATACCCACTGTATATCAGCTGCTGCAGGACACGAGTTCAAAGGACTTAGGGTATGTGTCCACGTTCAGGAAACGCTGTGTGTTTGACGCTGCGTAGAGCCGCAGCGTCAAACACGCAGCTTCCAGATGTTACAGCACAGTGGAGGGGATTTCATGAAATCCCGTCTCCACTATACATTAAAAGATGCATGCGGCACACCCGCGGAAACAGACATGCGGCGCGTCTTTTCAGAACGCAGCATGTCCTTACACTGCTGAAACAACGCAAGAACAACGCAGGTGACCTGCCAGTGACCTCAGGTTCAGATTTGGTCAGGATTTTACCTGCATAAAATCCTGACCAAATCCTGATGCAATCCTGAACGTGGACACACACCCTTAGAAAACATATCCTGGTGAAGTGTCACTGGATGCGCTGCTAATAAATATATCCAACAAATATTTTCCTTGAAAACTTTATTTTATGTATTGTAAATCTACTAAAATAACGTTTTCAAGGAAAATATTTGTTTGCAGCAAATAATACTGACAATTTATCAAAACTTCAGCAAGTAGCTGAGGAAGTGACACAAAGCTGGAATCCATGTTTATGGTCCTCTCATACAGCTGGGGCATACTAATATACTATTAGTATAGTAATATATAGTAATTAAATATAGGTATGTAACATTTATTTATCTAAAAGAGTTTAAAATGATAAGATGGTGTTTTGATTTCCTTACTCTTGTATTTTGTTCTTTGCTAAAGGGTGCTATTTAATATTCAAATTGGACTTGAAAATGCTCCAATCATAAAGTGGGCTATAGTTGTGGCCAAAAGTATTGACACCCCTGCAATTCTGTCAGATAATACTCAGTTTCTTCCTGAAAATGATTGCAATCACAAATTACAATATAGTGCTTTGTTCCAAAGCACTATAATTCTTTGGTATTATTATCTTCATTTAATTTGTCTTAAATGAAAAAACACAAAAATAATTTTCCTTGGATATAATTCCACACCAAACATAAAAAATGTGGGTGGACAAAAGTATCGGCACTGTTCAAAAAAATCATGTGATGCTTCTCTAATTTGTGTAATTAACAGCACCTGTAACTTACCTGTGGCACCTAACAGGTGTTGGCAATAACTAAATCACACTTGCAGCCAGTTGACATGGATTAAAGTTGACTCAACCTCTGCCCTGTGTCCTTGTGTGTACCATATTGAGCATGGAGAAAAGAAAGAAGACCAAAGAACTGTCTGAGGACTTGAGAAACCAAATTGTGAGGAAGCATGAGCAATCTCAAGGCTACAAGTCCATCTCCAAAGACCTGAATGTTCCTGTGTCTACCGTGCGCAGTGTCATCAAGAAGTTTACAGCCCATGGCACTGTGGCTAACCTCCCTAGATGTGGACGGAAAAGAAAAATTGACAAGAGATTTCAACGCAAGATTGTGCGGATGTTGGATAAAGAACCTCGACTAACATCCAAACAAGTTCAAGCTGCCCTGCAGTCCGAGGGTACAACAGTGTCAACCCGTACTATCCGTCGGCGTCTGAATGAAAAGGGACTGTATGGTAGGAGACCCAGGAAGACCCCACTTCTTACCCCAAGACATAAAAAAGCCAGGCTAGAGTTTGCCAAAACTTACCTGAAAAAGCCTAAAACGTTTTGGAAGAATGTTCTCTGGTCAGATGAGACAAAAGTAGAGCTTTGTGGGCAAAGGCATCAACATAGAGTTTACAGGAGAAAAAAAGAGGCATTCAAAGAAAAGAACACGGTCCCTACAGTCAAACATGGCGGAGGTTCCCTGATGTTTTGGGGTGCTTTGCTGCCTCTGGTACTGGACTGCTTGACCGTGTGCATGGCATTATGAAGTCTGAAGACTACCAACAAATTTTCCTGCATAATGTAGGGCCCAGTGTGGGAAAGCTGGGCAGGGCCGGTTTTAGGCAAAGTGGGGCCCTAGGCAAAAGTTTAAAATGGGGCCCCAAATGCACCATCAAACAGAAACATTTTGGTTGTAGCTACATGCGCTGATTTCAGGCCACTAAACGAGTGTGATCAACAATATTGAAGTCATTCACCACTTGTTTCCAGCCTCTTTACACTGGCTGAGGAACAATGATGGGGACAGAATGATCACTAGTAGATCAATCTGTCCCCATACAGTATCATCTTAGCAGAATATCTGCAGTTTTAACTGGGCGATGTGCTGATGAGAACAATGATTTTTGTTCCGGCATATACTGTACATACATACACCGTACATACACACAGATACACATACCGTACATACATACACAGACATACACCTTACATGCATACACACATACAGTTATATACACATATAGTATACACATACCGTACATACATATACCATACATACACACAAATACACATACATACACCGTACGTACACACAGATACACATACAAATACAGTATATGCAAACACATACATATACCATACATACACACAGATACACATACATATACCGTCATACATACACATACCGTACATACACACATGCATATACCGTACACTCACACAAATGCCGTACACACATATACCGAACATACACACAGATACACACACATATACCGTACATACACAGATACAGTTATATACATATAGTACACACATACCGTACATACATATAAAATACACACACCCAAATACACATACCGTACATACATATACCGTACATGCATACGCACACATATACCGAACATAGATACACATACACGTACCGTACATACACACATACAGTATATACACATACCGTACACACATATACATACACATATACTGTATGTACATGCACATAAACATACATATATACCATATATCCATACAAATTTATTGCACATACACAGATACACACATATACTGTACATGCATACACACACAGCCATACAAATATACCATACATACACACATATACCGTACATACATACACAGATACACACACAGAAACATACACATAGAGACACACAGATGCATACATACATACATACTAATCTTGTACAGGTGATCAGATGAGCTCTGCAGGAGGTCAGTTCAGCTGGAGAAGGCTGCAGACCCCACTGTGGGGGATGGGGCACAGAGCAGGCAGCACTGATATCGGCCCCCTGCTGCTGCCGTGCTGTCCCCTGCAGTGAGCTCCTCCCCCATCTCTTCTCTGTGAGGAGACGCTGCAGCCTGCTCTGAACAGAACAGTGGAGGGAGCAGAAGACCCCCTGTAAGTCCTGCTCTTCCTCCACTGCTGTCTCTATGTGCTGTGCTGCGGGGCCCCTGACTGTAGGCGAGTACTCACGATTGGGATGCTCCATGCAGCAGGACAGACGGCAGCCAGTGAACGCTCTCCTCAGTCTGGTCAGTCACTGTGAAGTAAGGAAAGCGTTCATTGGCCAGCGTCTCTCCCTGCATGACACGCCCTCTTTTTGATCTCCTGCACTTCGCGCCCCGCTCTCTCCCCAGCACTCGGTGTTCCATGATTACAGGAGGGAGTGAGAGGGGCCAGATCCTGCATGATACGGGGCCTGCCTGCAGGGGCCCCCTCCACCTCTGGGCCCTGGAGCAGTGCCATCAGTAGTATGTCTGCCCCTGGTTGGAGGCCCCTAGGGCAGCGGGGGCCCCAGGCAGCTGCCTAGTCTGCCTGCCCCTAACGCCGGCCCTGAAGCTGGGTCTCCCTCAGAGGTCATGGGTCTTCCAGCAGGACAATGACCCAAAACACACTTCAAAAAGCACTAGAAAATGGTTTGAGAGAAAGCACTGGAGACTTCTAAGGTGGCCAGCAATGAGTCCAGACCTGAATCCCATAGAACACCTGTGGAGAGATCTAAAAATGGCAGTTTGGAGAAGGCACCCTTCAAATATCAGGGACCTGGAGCAGTTTGCCAAAGAAGAATGGTCTAAAATTCCAGCAGAGCATTGTAAGAAACTCATTGATGGTTACCGGAAGTGGTTGGTCGCAGTTATTTTGGCTAAAGGTTGTGCCACCAAGTATTAGGCTGAGGGTGCCAATACTTTTGTCTGGCCCATTTTTGGAGTTTTGAGTGAAATGATCAATGTTTTGCTTTTTGCTTCATTCTCTTTTGTGTTTTTTCATTTAAGACAAATTAAATGAAGATAATAATACCAAAGAATTTGTGTTTGCAATCATTTTCAGGAAGAAACTGAGTATTATCTGACAGAATTGCAGGGGTGTCAATACTTTTAGCCACAACTGTATCTGAGTGATGTGACGAATGTGTCAGCTAACTATAGCTTATCGCATTACTTCCATTCGTGCATATTTAGATGTGATTGCCCGATGACATGTCGGTTACGAATATGTAGCATTTAGATGGGACTTGAAAATGCTCCAATTATAAAGCGGGCTGCCCGAGTGATGCAACGTATGTGTTAGCCAATCAGGGCTTATCGTGTCACTATTACCCATGCATATGCATGCTTAGTTGCGATTGGCCATTGCCCGATGACGCGCTGGTCACGGGTAACTTTTGTATTGGAGAGCAGTAACGATGACACGTCTGCTGACCGTCCCAATCAGGAAACAATACGTCACTATGATAACTTTATACTATTGTTAGACACCGATTGGAACGTGCAGGTGAGTGGATTCCCCTATTGGTTATCGATTTCTATAGTAACCATGACATAGGACGCTCCTGATCTATGTCTAATCACTGAGGGTTTCTCACAAAAGCACATTTCTACCTTATTGATCAATTGTCTTGAGAATGCTGATGTAACCAATATGTTTGGTGTCACTTCCTGCAATGAGAAAAATGTCACTAATTGGTTCCCATGCCACACAGAGGCTCTATATAGATGGCTTGTATGGCCGGCCACCATTCTAGCCTATGTCCCATCCCCCGATGATGCCGCATCTGCCGTGAAACGTGTTGGGGAAACAGGTGTGCTAAACTTTGTCCTATTCTGCCACATAAGGGTTGGCACCCTAGGGTGCTATCGAATTTGCTTTAAAAGCTAGCAGTGAGCAAAATAATAATAACAGTATAAAGGAATATAGGCATATTAGGGGCACATATATTTTATATACCCTAGCTAATGATTTAATTAATAAAATATCATTTTTGGGCTTTTTAGTGAGGGGTTTTTGGGGGTTCTCCCCATTTTTTAATGGGTACTAAGTTATTAATCTTTTATTGTACATATCATATAAACCCGCACTGATCTACTAAAATCATCTGAGAATAATCATGACCAACTTTACTTTTCACAAAGAATTGGGGCAATAATAACAGTCTGATCACAGCCTTATGTAACAGGGGCGAGACATGCCTGTGTCCTGAGCCCATAACACAGCCGGTGATATGAACATGCCTACATAGATGCTGCTGTTGTGTTTTCCCTACGATAATCCAGAAAATCCAATAATCTTGAGTTGTTAAGATTGCGGAAACATGTGGTTCAAGGAATAAAGTGACTTTTAGTAACCAGGATTTCCACACAAAGATTTTAACTCTCATGTTAACAATTTTCTATTTTAATTCCTATTTTAATCCATAGGTTTAAAGCTAGTGCCTTTTTTTACTTCCATAAGAGGTCTCCAGCCATCTAGGTTAGGCTGAAATCCTAAACTGTATGGAAAAAACCCCCTAGGCCTAAGGGTATGTGCACACGTTGCGGATTTTGCTGCGGATTTTTCCGCAGCGGATTTGGAAAATCCGCAGTGCAAAACCACTGCGGTTTTCACTGCGGATTTTCACGCGGTTTCTTCTGCGGATTCCTCTGCGGGTTTTCAACTGCACTTTCCTATTGGTGCAGGTTGAAAACCGCTGCGGAATCCGCAGAAAGAAGTGACATGCTCCTTCTTTTTTTCCGCAGTGTTTCCGCTCGGAATTTTCTGCTGCATGTGCACTGCGGTTTTTGTTTTCCATAGGTTTACATGGGACTGTAAACTTAGGGAAAACTGCTGCGGATCCGCAGCGTCAAATCCGCTGCGGATCCGCAGCAAAATCCGCAGCGTGTGCACATACCCTTAAAGTGAAAGGTTTTGTCACTTTGTGAATTAGTAGTCATTAGCATGCACAGGGTGGATTGACTTTTCAGGTTTGAGAATAGTCTTTTGTTAATTCTGAAGCTTGTCTAATCAGTGGACGTAAAAAAAAAAAAAAAAAACCTTCGGAAGAAGCAACAACGCGAAATGCGCGTTAGGGGGCTCTCACACCTGGTCCTCCAGTTTGAACTTGTGGTATGTCGCTCTAAAGGGTTATATGTATATTTGTTATATGGCTGCCCTTGCACCAATGTATTATGATAATGCACTTAGCACTTTAGAAAATTATTTATGTATTTTTTCTGCTACTATGGTACAGATTTATAAATAGAGATATACATAACTATTGATTTGTGCTTGGTATACTCTGCAAAATACATATAAGGAACTATAGGGAAGACTGCAGTGGGATATATGTATTAAATCTTCAACAAGATGTAATTCTTTCTATCCCACTAGAGGGCAGTATAACAATAAAATAATATATACAGCTCTCCTTTGTATTCTTTTCCTTGATTTTGTACAAAGTGTTTATGGAGATTTGTGACTCTAGTCTTTTTTGATAATGAGATTATTATGATCTATGTGGATATATAGTGAATATAGTGCCATAATCCCAGATAATGAGAACGGCTTTTGTCTGACAACAATCATGTATTTTTAAAAAAGAATTGTTTAATGCCACTTCGTACTTGAGGGTACCATGTATTGTCCAATCATTTGCTACCCTATAATTTATATGTTTTATTAATTATTGTATTTAATAAAGTTTTATTGATTTTAAGAAGAGTTTTCCAAGCTTTTTTGATAGGGTAATAATCAGTGGACGTGTTGGGTGATGGACCTCCACTAATCTGATTTTGATGACCGATTGTGCTCATGGGTCATAAATATCACATGACCTGACAATTCCAATAGCATAATTAAAGGGTTTGTCCAATCTTGGGCATTTATGGTATATTGATTTAGATATGTATATATATGATAGATGCGGATCTTGTTATTAGGTCCAGTCCTGTGCTGTCAGGACAGTTGTCTACCCATGTCCCTGGAAGTGCCCTTGCTTGAGATTGATGGGACGAACATCTTTCCAACATTTAGGACACATTCTGCCAAATGTCCAGGAATGGATAATCTTTTTAGTAGGTCTCATAGAAGTGGATTTACACCACTTTTTAATTTCTCAGCCCATCCTTCATGCGCTAAACACATCAGCAACACATACAGCGGGTGAAATAAGTATTGAACACACCACCAATTTTCAAAATAGATATATTTCTAAAGGTGCTAATGACACGAAATTCCCACCAGATATTGGTACCAATCCGTTCAATGCACATAGGCAAAGAAATCAAACCATAATGTTATATTAATTAAATTATGTGTAATGAGAAATGAAGTTACGGGAGAAAAATTGCAGCACTGATGTCCAGTCGCTGCCTAGGAGGAACAGTAAACCAAGTGTAGAAGATGAGATTTATTTTAAAAAACTATGAAACATCGTGTTTCACAGTTGGATCAAGTCTTTATCCTTCAGGTACATGAAGAAGATATTGATCCAACACTGAATAATAATAATAATTTGTATTTATATAGCGCCAACATATTCCGCAGCGCTTTACAACTTATAGAGGGGACTTGTACAGACAATAGACATTACAGCATAACAGAAATCACAGTTCAAAACAGATACCAGGAGGAATGAGGGCCCTGCTCGCAAGCTTACAAACTATGAGGAAAAAGGGGAGACATGAGAGGTGGATGGTAACAATTGCTTTAGTTACATGTTGTTTTATAGTTTTTTTTAAGAAATCTGATAATCACACCTGGTTCACCGTTCCTTCTAAGCAGCGGCCGGACATCACTGCTGCAATTTTTCTCCCTGAACTTGAGTCTCCTCTCCAATGTCGTGTCTGAGCACAGTGGCCGGGCAGCAGCTTTCTATCATTTGTTCTTTACCTGCGTCGGAGTTGTGCCTTGCACAACTCATTCAGGTGAGCGACATACATACTGCCATCCTGTCGATCACCCTGCGGTGTTACATAGGGAGTGCTCTCTTTTCCTCTCTTGTTTCTTTGCGCCATAATGAGAAATCACATAGGGAAAAAGTTTTGAACACATGAAGAAAAAGACGTGCAAAAAGCCATGGAAAGTCATAACACTAGTCTATTAGTAATTATAAAGCAATCCTGTAATTTAGTGACAAATAATATTAGCTGACTCAACTGATGTCCTATAAAAAAGTGTCTCATTACCAAGGTGCCACACAAAAAAACTTTCATGATGGGCAAAACCAGTGTGCTAACTCAAGACCTTCACAACCTTATTTTGCAAAACATACTTATGGCATTAGTTGCAGAAGAATTTCTAAACTACAGAAGATTCCAGTGAGCACTGTGGGGGGAGGGGGGGCATAATCCGGAAGTAGAAAGCACATCATTTCACCATAACCAGCCATGACCAGGTGCTCTCTGCACAATTTCAGACAGAGGAGTGAAAAGAATTATCAGAAGAGCTGCCGAAGAGCTAAGGAGCACCTTTGGAGAGCTACAGAAAGGCCTGGAATCAGCAGGTACAATTGAATCAAAGAAAACAATAAGTAATGTTTACACGCTCACCACGCAAGACTCCATTGCTGGACAAAAAAGCATGTTCAAGCGTGTTTAAAGTTTGCTCAACAACATTTAGACAAGCCTGTGACATACTGAGTGAATATAGTCTAGTCAGATGAGAGCAAAATTGAACTCCTTGAATGCTATTATACACACTGTATTTGGAGGTCAAAAGTCACTGCCTATCACCCCAAAAACACAATACCAACAGTGAAGTTTGAAGTTAGGAACATCATAGTGTGGGGCTGTTTTTCAGAAGTAGGCACTGGGAAACTTCATATTATTGAAGGAAGGATGAATGAATCAACAAATGTACCTAGACCTTCTTGATAAAAATCTGCTGCCATCTACCAGGATGAAGATGAAATGAGGTTGGACATTTCAGCAAGACAATGATCCCAAACGCACAGCCAAGGAGACTCTCAGTGGGTTTCAGATAAAGAAAATAAAGCTGCTAGAATGGCCCAGCCAATCGCCTGACCTGGATCCATTATAAAATTTATGGAAGGAACTAAAGTTCGGAGCTCATAGAAGGAGCCCAAGGGACCTTCAGGATTTGAAGAGTGTTTGTGTGGAAGAATTGGTCAAAATCACATCTGAGCAATATCTGTGACTAGTTTCTCCATAGAGGAGGCGTCTTGAAATTGTCATTACTAACAAAGGACTTTGTATAATGTATTAAATACATTTCGGTAAGTGTGTTCAATACTATTTCCCCTGTGTCATTTCTCATTATTACACATAACTCATAACTTAATTTATAGACATCTATGGTGATTTCTTTGCCTGTGTGGATTGGATGGGTTGTTACCGACATCTGGGGAGAATTTCATGTCAATAGCTTCTTTAGAAATAGATTTACTTAGAAAATTGGTAACGTGTTCAATTCTTATTTTACCTGCTGTATACTACCTCTGTGTAGGATGTTTGCTATAATGGGTCAGCGTAGCTAAGTGCTGTCAGTCTATCGTCAGGGCTCAATGTAGTGAGCACTCAGCTATTAGAAGTATTAGCTGGATGTAGTTTACTACCTTTGGATGTAAACAAGAATATTGAAAATGACATGGAACTGACACACAGGATAGTTTCATAAGATTTTATTATGGAGTTTTGTAAAAAGACCCTGGTTGTAAACCTCAGCGCACGTTACACTGGCCAAAAACACTTCATCAATTATGTCAGCAAAACATTTTATAGCATTTCTATGTAATTACGCTTTCTGACTTCAGAACGCTGTGATCATCCAAATATTCAGACAGGTCAATGAAACAAGTCCATTGGTGCTAGAAATATTCCCTCAGAACTTTCCTTGAATGGTTGTAGACAAGATCTTCCATGTTTGAGTGCCATGTTTATCCTTTTAGCAGGACAGTGTACTGTGTCATAAGGGCCATGACATAATGGAAAGCCTTGGGAACCCTCATCAGAAGTTGACTTTTCAGAGTTTCCAGATCTTAAACGAGTCATGGTGATTTATCAAATCTGGTGCAAAGGAAAAGAGAAAAATTGCCCAAAAAAAAACATTAAGTTTGCCGAAATATTTTTTATAATGGCCTAATAAAACCTGGGCAACACCTTTACTCCTCCTTTGCACATTCATTTGTTTCCCAGACGAGGCCTTTTTGAGTTTCATCGGCTTCCTATTAATTTTAAAGCTCTCGGATTCCTTCATGCCACCTTGGTACACCAGCCCTGGTGCACTCTCCTAGACTTTATGGAGGACGTGTCATGTGTCGCCTGCACCAGAATTCGGTTAGAAAGGAAATTACAAATTTTGGAAGATGTTTGTTTTGTGGAAAAAATTTGCTCCTTTCTTCTGTTTTTTTCCTCTGCACTTGTTGTTTTTATACAAAATGGGCTGGCCTAACTAAAAATGTGCTATGAATTTACTCCAAAAACTGGTGTCAGTAATATCACTGTTCCACTCCAGTCTATAACAGGATTAAATTGGACTAACAGACATGGTAGGATGACACACGTTATATAAGAGGCATGTGTTCCCCCATGTTTGTGCATTGTACCCCATAAAAAATAGGATTAAGGCCCCATACACACGTTCAGGAATTGATGCAGAAAATTCCTGGGAAAATCCTGACATTTCTGCCGGTTTTCTGCATGAAAACCGCATGCGTTTTTTAATGCGTTTTTTGCGCGGTTTTGACGCGTTTTTGCGCGGTTTTGACGCGTTTTTGTCGCGGTTTTTCCCAAACATTTCCCAATGCATTAGACAGTGGAAAAACCGCGAAAAAACCGCAAAATTAATGAGCATGTCCGGATTTTTACCGCAATGCGTTTTTCATGCGGAAAAACGCACATCATGTGCACAGAAATTGCGGATTTCATTAAAAATGATAGGATGCTTAATGTATGCAGATTATTTGCAGTTTTATAGCGTTTTTATAGCGCAAAAACGCTAAAAAACCGCAAATAATCTGCACTGTGTGAACATAGCCTAAACGTGCTACTCGGTGTGCATAGTGGAGAAAACGAGAAATGAATCCAACCTTAAAGTCCAATGTGAAAGAATGGTGAAAAATACGTATTGTATTAACATTCAGGCGATAACAGAACAATGCATGATAATATATAAAAACAATAGTAAAAACAAGGGGCGCAGACAGTAGTGAACCAGTGTCCAGAGGAAAAAGGAGGTTATATACAGATTCAAATGAGAACAAATAGTATGTTATCCATACAAAATGCTGCCGTGCACATAGCACCCGCTTTGGCTAGTGATGCTTTCAGATGTTTAATGCCAAATTGTGACCAAAACAGTGTCGAAAGTGCAGGTAGGAGTTTGTTATATATGGAATGTAGTAGTTTTTGTTCTGTGATATAGAAGCTATGCACAATACCCTATGTGAATATCAGTATATGGCAAATAATCATAAATAGGGGGTCATGCATCCTGTATATCCATATTAATGATTCGTGGTCAGTGCCGCCACAGGAACTAAAATCTCCAAGATTATAAGTATACACTGTATGTATTTAAACTTACTGTGACAAGTTTCCTCTTGCGAGTGGCGTTTCCCCCCTCACTCCCTGACGAAGCTGGTTGAGACAAAACGCGCGTTGGTGTGGGTTTTTTGTTTGTTTTTTTTTACTGTGGATGTTGAAGTGGATCTACTTTAAAATCCACATACAAAACCATTTCATATACTCGTTGAATAATTTTTGAATAAGTCTTTTATGTGGATTTTCAAGAAAAACTCTGAGCAAACCTTTTGTGCAAAAAAAGAAAAAGTTGTGGCATGTTCCATCAGTCTTGTTTTGTCTGTAATGTGTATATCTAAAATAGAGTTTCTCGTTCACTTATTTTATTGAGACACTTTCGCTGGTAATTGGTCGGCTTTTCAGGGTCAATAATTCAGGACAATAATTATTCTGATCGGTTCGACCATGAAAAGAGTTCACCTGTTACCAATAAAAGCTTCACCATGCTCCCAAATCACCAGACTACCCTACCTGATGAGCAGCGCAGCACAAAAATTCCTCTTGAAGGGTATGTGCAGACAATCAGTAAACACTGCAGGTTGGCTGCTGCGTACTTGTGCAGGGTCCAACCCACAGCATCCAGATGTTACTGCATAGTGGATGGGATTTCAAGAATGCCCATGTCCACTATGGGTCCAGAGACACCTGCAGAGAGGGACATATGGCGCATCTTTCCACACTATGGGTCTAGAGACGCCGGCAGAGAGGGACATATGGTGCATCTTTACAGACTGCAGCATATTAATTTCTCTTGCAGAGACTCTAGGTTTCGCAAGAGAAATATCACCCGTACAATGTATCGGATGCGGTTATTCCGCACGGTTCAGTGAACACATGCGGAATCACCTGCATTCAGTAGCCAGCAGCGCTTTGGTTGCAGCAGGCACACGCTGCGTCCAAAGTGCTGCCAGTTCCTGATCGTTGGCACATACCCTTATATACGATCAGAGCGAGTTTCCTGAAGGAGGCGCGCCGATGTAATAATTCACGCACATATAGGTGTTGTATCCCGCCCACTAGCCCATAAGGTGAGCAGCCTACTATAGAGAATCCATATGTAACCTCCATCCAAATAGTATTGTCCTATAAAGCGCTGTCTTTTTTCCAATAATGCTATAGTTATTGTTATGTACGTAGGCATTGCTAGGTGTGCAAAAGGACTTCTTCTGGGCCATGTCCAAGAGCCCTTGTAGTATAGATGAGAATATTCTGTATGATGGGTATTATTTATTGTGTGTTCTAGAGAGGATCTCATTTAGAAAAAGAGTTAGCTGTTCTGCTCCAATTTCCATCTGTCTTCAGGAGCCGGTGCAGCAGAGCTCTGTTTTCCTGCGGTCCGGTGATTGGAACGAGGCATCCTGAGCCAGTTAACACATTAGGTAACTGATTGGAGCTGACAGAGGGCATCTCCTCCTCAGGTGTTTATTCTCCGCATGCTAAGTGGTAGTAAGATGAGTGCTGGAGAAATATAGCCTGGCTGAGTGAGTCCTGCATGATCCAGAAGGAGCACGGGGAGAAATGGAGGATCTGGAACTCAGAGGGAGGACTATGCTGTAACCTGCTGCTAAGTATTCTGATTAGTGCACAGTGATTGCTAGGAACGTTTTGTCCGCTCTTATTTCCAGCATTGTGAATACCTAACTTTTTCCTTTCCATAACTAAAGGTCAGTCATGGGTGTTGACAGTGACACAAACTTTTGGGCACGACTACATAAATATAGTCTTACATTCAGCTTAATGGCTTCAATGCTCTCTTACTTCGATCTTCTAAATTCTTATAACCGTAATAAAAAAACAAAAATTATGTACTTACTCCACTCAATCCTGCGCCGTTTACTGACTGGGACACAGTATACATAGTATACATCGATCTCACTCCTGTGGTCATCGCACTTTGCTGTCGCAGCACCAGTATAGTACTAATCGTATTGCTGCATTTGCCCATACAAGCATCAAAGAGGACCTTGCAATCACATATTAGTAGCAGCGCTGGCATGGACGCTTTTACCATAGTTCTCAGAATGCTCACCTCCATTTGACCCAGCATTGGATACTATCCATGGCGAGAGTTTGAGCTTTGATGTGAGAAGTAGTGATGAGCGAGCGTGCTGGGATATGGTATTATCTGAGCATGCTCAAGTGCTAACCGAGTGACTTCAGCGTGCTCGAAAAATATGTTATGTTCCCCATGGCTGAATGTCACGTGGCTGTTCGACAACCACAATACACGGAAGGATTGCCTGTTTGATACGGGAAGTTATCCCGTATCTGAGAAAGCCTGTTTTATTATTTCTTATAAAGATTTGTTTTTACGGAATTTGCATGGTTTTTCATGACTCTGGTTCTTTTGTATGAAGTATTATTTTGACGTTACTACTACGGATTTGTTTTGAGTCTTTATGGAGGAAGGAAGATTTTGAAATGTTTCTAGTCTATATAAATCATTGGTGCCTTGTGAATTTTGTGATAATACAGATAGAAGTCAGAAAGGAGTGCTGGAGGCTGTAACCCACACTATGTAGAAGGCCAGAGCTTTTTCAGGGTCCGGTACATGGTGTAAAGTTGGCGGTCACCTAGTTCATTGTATTGTCTAGCGATGCTCCAGTCAGTTCATGGTCTTTAGCAACAAATTAAAGTTCCACTCTGTAACACTATAGTATGCAAACATGAGATTGTAAATGCACTACTGTTCTAGAAGATAGGTAAAAATGAGGATACTTGGCTCATAAATTAGCTAATGCATGTGTGCCCAGCAGCCAACAATAAGGCGATCCTCTTTGCTGTGAACCTTACCTAATATGATATCCCTCTTGAGCTGATAGCCTACATTTTTATGGGTAGTTGAAGAAGTGCTTTGATGCTGTCTTTACTTGTTGCTGTCTCTACCTTCAAGATTTTTGCTTCCTTCTTTAGGAGGCGACCAACCTTTCCTGAATGTGCCTTATAGTCCTCTCTTCTGTTGTAGGACTTTCACTTAAACAGAGTAAATCTGGAGGAGTCTGCAGCAGTGGAAAGCAGCCCTTCTGGTGCCCGGCCTAAGAAGAAGAACAAGAAGTCCTACGATTTAACAGTGGCGGATAAATTCTGGCAAAAACACAAAGGCAGGTAAAGTCTACGTCTTCTTTTTTTACTACATTTTGTTATTCTTAGTGATGAGTGAATATACTCGTTACTCGAGATTTCCTGAGCATGCTCGGGTGTCCTCCGAATATTTTTTAGTGCTCGGAGATTTAGTTTTTCTTGCCTCAGTTGAATGATTTACATCTGTAAGCCAGCTTGATTACATACGGGGATTCCCTAGCAACCAGGCAACCCCCACATGTACTTATGCTGGCTAACAGATGTAAATCATTCAGCTGCTGCAAGAAAAACTAAATCTCCGAGCACTAAAAAATACCCGGAAGACCCCCGAGCATTATCGAGTAATGAGTATATTCGCTCATCACTAGTTATTCTAACCCAATAATCTTTTATTTAAATTGTGCATAACTTTTTTGGGCAGATTGTGTAGAGCTACAGTGATTGTTAGGTGATTATTAATCAGCAAATATTACTAAAACTACTACAGGTCTCGGGAAATTGTGTTGCACAATCCTAATTTTTTATTATTTTTTTTACAAATTTCTGAACTGTTTTTCACCACTGCAATAATAATAATAATAAACTGTACAAGTTTGGGATCACTGAAATATTATGCCAGATAATTTTTACCGTATAATGTACGCCGTAAAAAGAATTCACCAAAAATCAGTGTCAGAATTTAATTTTTTTTTTTTTTTTCGCAAATTCATCACAATTGGAAATCATTTTCCAGTTTTCCATTACACTTTGTGATAAAAGGAATGATGTCATTCAAAAGTACAACTCATCCCTCAAAATTAAGCCCTCATATGGCGTTGTGGACAAAAAAAGAAAAAAGTTATGACTCTGAGAAGAAGGGGAGCGAAAAACTGAAACAGCGAATTAGCCCTGTCGGGAAAGGGGTATCCCAATCTCAGACGCTTGTGGCATATCCACCAAATATTTTGGCCTTGCTGGCATTACTCTTTCCAGTAGGCTTGGCGGCCACATGTATGTGATTTGAATATCTGCGGTAACGTGCCTTCTAGAGTCCTGCACTTCTCTAAATTCTCAGTCACGTGATCGCCCAACTGCATAGGGAACCATGACCATCTGCAAATCACACACTGTCTTGATTCGGCAAATCTGTGGTCACGTAGAGTCACTGCAGACTTCTCTTCTGAGACCGGACAGCCCCTTTAACCCCTTTATGGCATTGGACGTACTATTCCATCTATGTGACCTGGGGCTTAATTCCCATGGACGGAATAGTACTTCCAATGCAGAGGGGGCGCGGCTGATCGCGGCCGGGTGTCAGCTGATTTTCACAGCTGACACCCGGCACTAAGTGCCAGGAGCTGTCACGGACCGCTCCCTGCACTTTACCCCCAGAACACTGCGATCAAACAAGATTGCAGCGTTCTGGTGGCATAAAGAAGCTTCGCGCAAGGAGGGGGCTCCCTGCGTGATTCCCTCAGATCCTCCGAACAACGCAAAGTGATCGCGTTGTCCTGAGGGTCTCCATGGATCCAAGATGGCCGTGGGGTCCTTCCGGGTCCTGCAGGGAAGTGGCTTCTCAGTGCTGTGCAAAGTGTCACATCAGCGATCTGACACTATATAGTGATGTCCCACCCTGGGACAATGTAAAAAAGTTTAAAAAAAATATTATACTGTGTAAAAGTTTTTTTTGTTTTTTTTAAATTCCTAAATAAAGAAGAAAAGAATAAATATTGTTCCAATAAATACATTTCTTCATGTAAATAGAAAAACAATAAGGGTATGTGCACACGATGCAGATTTAGTGCAGAATTGGTGCAGAACTGCAGCAGAAACGCTGCAGAACTGCAGCAGAAACGCTGCAGAACTGCACTGTGATTTACAGTACAAAGTAAATCAATGTGAAAAAAAAAAAAGCTGTGCACATGGTGCAGAAAAATCTGCGCAGAAACGCTGCAGATTTCAAAGAAGTGCATGTCACTTCTTTTGTGCCTTTCTGCAGCGTTTCTGCACCCCTCCATTAATAGAAATCTGCAGTGGTAAAATCTGCACAAAAAACGCAGCTGTGGATTCTGCCAGGAGATGCAGATTTAGTGCAGAAAATTCTGCACCACATTTCCTATATGTGCACATAGCCTAAAAGTACACATATTTAGTATCGCCGCGTCCGTGGCGACCCGACGTATAAGACTGTCTCACTAGTTAACCCCTTCAGTGAACACCTTAAAAAAAAAAAAAAAAAAAAAAAACCGAGGCAAAAAACAATGCTTTATCATCATACCGCTGAACAAAAAGTGGAATAACATGCGATCAAACAGACAGATATAAATAACCATGGTACCGCTGAAAACGTCATATTGTCCCGCAAAAAACGAGCCGCCATACAGCATCATCAGCGAAAAAATAAAAGTTATAGCCCTCAGAATAAAGCGATGCAAAATAATAATTTTTTGTATAAAATAGTTTTTATTGTATAAAAGCTCCAAAACATAAAAAAATGATATAAATGAGATATCGCTGTAATCGTACTGACCCGAAGAATAAAACAGCTTTATCCATTTTATCAAACGCGGAACGGTATAAACGCCCCCCCCCCCAAAAAAAAAAAAGAAATTCATGAATAGTTGATTTTTGTTCATTCTGCCTCACAAAAATCGGAATAAAAAGCGATCAAAAAATGTCATGTGCCCGAAAATGGTACCAATAAAAAAGGCAACTCATCCCGCAAAAACAAGACCTCACATGACTCTGTGGACCAAAATATGGAAAAATTATAGCTGTCAAAATGAGATGCAAATTTTTTTTTTGCAATAAAAAGCGTCTGTGTGTGTGTGCAGCTGCCAAACATAAAAACCCGCTATAAATAGTAAATCAAGCCCACCTTTATCACCCCCTTAGTTAGGGAAAAATAATAAAGTAAAAAAAAATTATTTATTTCCTATTTCCCATTAGGGTTAGGTTTGAGGTTAAAGTTAGGGTTGGGATTACGTTTACGGTTGGGATTAGGGTTAGGAGCATGTTCGGGTTAGGGGTGTGGTTAGGGTTATGGGATTAGGGTTAGGGATGTGTTGGGGTTAGGGTTGGAGTTACAATTGGGGGGTCTCCAAACTCAACACGGCGTCTGATCTCAGTTCCAGCCAATTCTGCGTTGAAAGTCATCAAGCAGTGCTCCTTCCCTTCTGAGCTCTGTCATGCGCCCAAACAGTGGTTTACTCCCACATATGGGGTATCAGCATACTCAGGACAAATTGCACAGTAACTTTTGGGGTTTAATTTCTCCTGTTACCCTTTGGAAAATAAAAAATTGGGGGCGAAAGATCATTTTTGTGAAAACAATATGATTTTTTATTTTTACAGCTCTGCATTATATACTTCTGTGAATCACTTGGGGGATCATAGTGCTCACCACACATCTAGATAAGTTGCTTAGGGGGTCTAGTTTCCAAAATGGTGTCACTTGTGAGGGGTTTCAATGTTTAGGCACATCAGGGGCTCTCCAAACGTGACATGGCGTCTGATCTCAATTCTAGTCAATTTTGCATTGAAAAGTGAAATGACACTTCTTCCCTTCCGAGCTCTGCATGCACCCAAACAGTGGTTTACCCCCACATATGGGGTATCGGCGTACTCAGGACAAATTTATCAACAACTTTTGGGGTCCAATTTCTCTTGTTACCATTGGGAAAATAAAAAGTTTGGGGCGAAAAGATAGTTTTTGTGAAAAAAATATGATTTTTTATTTTTACTTCTGTGCATTATAAACTTCTGTGAAGCACTTGGGGGTTCAAAGTGCTCACCATACATCTAGATAAGTTCCTTAGGGGGTCTAGTTTCTAAAATGGGGTCTCTTGTGGGGGGTTTCCACTGTTTAGGCACATTAGGGGCTCTCCAAATGCGACATGGTGTTCCATCTCAATTCCAGCCAATTTTGCATTGAAAAGTTAAACGACGCTTCTTCCCTTCCGTGAAAAAAAGTTAAATGTTCATTTTTTTTATTATTTTTTTTTTTAAACATTCCAAAAAATCCTGTGAAGCACCTGTAAATGTTAGTAAATGTCTTGAATGTGGTTTTGAGCACCTTGGGGGGTGCAGATTTTGGAATGGTGTCACTTTTGGGTGTTTATATCATATAGACCTCTCAAAGTAACTTCACATATGATGTGGTCCCTAAAAAAAAAAATGGTGTTGTAAAAATGAGAAATTGCTGGTCCAATTTTAACCCTTATAATTCCCTAACAACAACAAAACAAAAAACTTTGGTTCCAAAATTGTGCTGATGTAAAGTAGACGTGTGGGAAATGTTACTTATTAAGTATTTTCTGTGACATATCTCTTTAAGGGCCTGAAAATTCAAAGTTGGAAAATTGCGAAATTTTCGCCAAATTTCAGTTTTTTTCACAAATAAATGCAGGTAATATCAAAGAAATTTTACCACTGTCATGAAGTACAATATGTCACGAGAAAACAATGTCAGAATCACCGGGATCCATGGAAGCGTTCCAGAGTTATAACCTCATAATGGTCAGAATTGTAAAAATTAGCCTGGTCATTAACATGCAAACCACCCTTGGGGGTAAAGGGGTTAACACAACTAAGTGAATAATTTTATGGAATCTAGCCTTTAAGTTAGCCATAGTTGCCCAGCTAATTAAACAAAAAAGGCAGATAAGGAGAGTTAATGCTGAGGACCAGTGAGGCTTCCTACCACTCCATATGGTGAATAACTAGGACCATACACTGCACTGTACAGCAGGATACGCAGGGTTTGCTGCTCAGACTAATGCACTCTTTGTGACTTCCATCAGCCCCTTCCCTGAAGTTGCTGAATCAGTGCAGCAAGAGCTGGAATCTTACCGCAACCAAGAGGATGAAGTAAAAAGGCTGAAAACCATAATGGTAAGATCATTCCATCACCATGAGAAAATATCACATTGTGTTTTCCTTTGGACGACTTGTTTGCTGCATTATCATTACATGGTTATATAGGTTGAAAAAAAATCAAGTCCATCAAGTTCATCCTTTCTCCACCAGTGATACATTCGTTATCCCTAGATTATCTATACCCCATAATGTCAATGTTTGTCAGAGAAGCCTCCAGCTCTTGTATGAATGCTGTTCTAGTGTCTGCCATTACTACCTCTTATGGTTTGATATTCCACATTCTGACTGCTCTAACTGTAATGAACCTTTTAGCTGCTGCCTTCATCTTTCCTGCACACTTAATGAGTGCCCCCTGGTCCACACATGTAATGTGTTCCCCCTCCTACTTTGTGAGGCTTTAGAAGGAATAAGTCATGTGCCAGGCATTCCCTCCTTTGCAGTAATCAAAGGGAATCTGTCACCCCCTGGGGCGTATATGACTTATTAATATGGGCATACAGGTAATAGATATGTTACACTAGTCCTACCTGTATGCCTCATATTAATGGTCTTGTTATTGAGAAATCGGACTTTATTTCTGTATGCTAATGAGCTTTTATGCCAGAAAAGTTTTGAAAAGTTGTAAAATGTTTGCACAACCCAAAGCAGAGTAAGAATTTTACATCTTTTCGTATTTCCACGCCATTTTTGTCCAGCTCCAACAAGGTGAGAGTGGAGCTAGAGCAGGTTAATCCCTGCTTGTCATGAATTTGGTGGTATTCCATACTCCACATATGTGAAGGAAAAAAGAGGGCACCACCAAAAATGACCTGGGTCCTACCCGTCACATAGAGGAAAAGGTACAAGTGCATAGTCCACATATCTTACTTCAACCTCCAAGATTGGTGGCACGCATCTCACCTGATTCATTAAGATGTGTGGGCCTCTTAATGAATCAGGATACTCGCACTCCACCTTACCCCTTCATCAAGACTGCAATGAAAAACACCATTCTTGATGAATTGAGGTCTCAGGCTTCTTTCACACTTGCGTCGTGTGACGTCCGTCGCAATCCGTCGTTTTGGGAAAAAACGGATCCTGCAAATGTGCCCACAGGATGCGCTTTTTTCCCATAGACTTGTATTGCCGACGGATCGCGACGTATGGCCGTCGTGCACTGGATGCGTCGTGTTTTGGCGGACAGTCGGCACGAAAAAACGTTCAAAGGAACGTTTTTTCGTACGTCGCGTCCGCCATTTCCTACCGCGCATGCACAGCCGGAACTCCACCCCCTCCTCCCCGGACTTTAGAATGGGCAGCAGATGCCTTGAAAAACTGCATCCGCTGCCCACGTTGTGCCACATTTTCACAAAATCCGTCGGTACGTCGCACTGACTCTTAGCGACGGCCCCGTACCGACGCAAGTGTGAAAGAAGCCTAAGTGTTCTTGTAACACACAGAAACATACATTGATTTTATACAGTAGCCATGTAAATAAAAAATTTTCCCATATGGTAGTGAAAAATATCTGGAGAACCACATATTTATACACTGCAGGACATACGGTAGAATAGAGCAGTAATAAGACAAGCGATGTGAATCAGTAAGTAATGTGTCCCTCAGACCTCATGGGGGCATCACAACCCTGGAGCAGACCTCTATCGGGGGACAATAAATCCTGCAAACTCCTTATATATGAACTCAAATACTTACTGCCACAGCGGTCACTCCTCTCCTAATATCCATAGTTCTGCTTCCCAGCACTTGTCTTATTTATTGCATTATTCCTGTGTCCTGTTGTGTATGTGTGTTTGTTCAGATTTTGTATTAAAGGGAATCTGTCTCCTCATTTTTGAGCTATGAGCTGCGGTCAGTGCCTTTCGGGGCTTATCTACAGCATTCTGTAATGCTGTAGATAAGCCCCTGATCTAACCTGAAAGATGAGAAAAACAGTTATATTATACTCACCCAGGGGCGGTACCGGTACGGTTCGGGTCTGCTGGACGTCGCAGGTCTGGGTCCGGCACCTCCCAGCTTCCTGCAATGACGTCCTCTTCTTTTCTTCCTGCTGCGGCTGCGGCACAGGTGTACTTTATCTACCCTGTTGAGGGCAGCGCAAAGTACTGCAGTGCGCAGGCGCTGGGCCTCTCTGACCTTTCCCGGTGCCTGCGCACTGCCGTACTTTGCTCTGCCCTCAACCACTGAGGACTCTGTTGAGTATTTTTCTATCTACTGGCTAACTCTGCACAACATTTTTTTTTTCCTTGTAAACATGGCAGTTTATTTCACAAATCTTTGTTTTTTTTATCTCAGGGCTTGGAAGGTGAAGACGAAGGTGCTATTAGTATGTTGTCTGACAACACTGCAAAACTTACATCTGCGGTCAGGTAGGTGCCGGGAAGGTGCTTTTATATAGAAAATATTTCACCAGGAAATTATCTATTGATGGCTTTTTTATGTTAAACATATCTATTTATTTCCGTTCCTGTTCCTTTATTGATTAAAGTTATAGTCATACTTAATTTTACAGTGGCTCTGTCTGGGCTTATGTCTGAAGCCTTTAGCATTTGCGCTCATGGGGCCAATGACTGTAATGATGCAGACGGAGTCACTTTGTGCTTTCAGACATAATTTTTGTCCATATATGTCTTTTTAAGGCACGCACCTAGATGTGTTCGACAGATGTAAGCCCCGACAAAGCCACTGAAGTGAGGGTAAAATGTGATGTGAACTCGACCTAATTTCCCTGTTTTTATTTATGTTAAACTTGCTTTGCATTTATTTCCTAAAGTTATATACCAGGAAAAATCTAAAAGTTGGCAAATTAACTCCCATATAAAGTTAGGATTAGAGTTGAGCGAATTCTTCAAAATTTGGTTCCGATTACGATAGGCGGCAAATATTGTTTTTGCAATATTCGCTGAACACATCCTAACGTAATTGGAGTCAGCAGGTGTAGAAATGACCGAACATATTTGGAACATATCATCAAACATAAATTCGGCACAAATAGGGTACCAATATGGCACAAATATGTCAAATTTAGATCCGGCGACCGATTCTGAACATATTCACTCAACTCTAGTTAGGATTGCTAATATTTTGGGTCCTCTGATATCGCCATCTTTCCCTGGCTTATGATTACTCAGTGATTATCTCTTCCTCTTGTGTCCTTCAGCTCTCTTCCAGAACTTCTAGAGAAGAAGAGGCTCATAGATCTACATACTAATGTGGCCACTGCAGTTTTGGAGCATATCAAGGTCAGTTGTGATATGTTAAATTGTTCACTCTCTGCAGATTGTATGAAAGGTCAAGTGCTTTAATACCCTTTATAGAACATCTTAGATAGGCTCCGATGTAAGCTGCGCTCTGCTGAAGACTGCAAGCGCTCTGCTGCGTAGATTAAAGCCAACTTACATATTCTCACAGCTATGGCCATGCCAGATAATGGGCAAACAATTATTTCACTTTCACTCCTAAGGG
Source organism: Ranitomeya variabilis (assembly GCF_051348905.1). NCBI lineage: Eukaryota > Metazoa > Chordata > Amphibia > Anura > Dendrobatidae > Ranitomeya > Ranitomeya variabilis. Next base: position 637,696,641 of record NC_135232.1, read on the forward strand.
TAAGGCCAAACTCGGGCAAAAATCACGATAGAATTTCTGCTGCAAAATTATGCAATCAATGAAAAGACTACCAATCTGACCTTACCCCAATCCACAATGGATGTGATGTGTTGACTGCTTCAGTGTGGATTTTCGATCAGGCAGAAATAGGTTTACGCTCTTCGGTGCAAAAGTGACAGCTCTTGTTTCTGTGTTCTGAGGAGCCATTGAAAGGTTTTGTACCGTATGTTGATCAAATCCATAAATATGCGATATGGTTGTCTAGGTAATAGTGATGAACCGACATTCTCAGATAAGGTGTTAAACGAGCATGCTCGGGTGCTAACCAAGTGTCTTCAGTGTGCTTGAATAATATGTTTGAGTCCCCGCAGTTGCATGTCTCACTGCTATTCGTCAGCCAGAACACTTGCAGGGATTGCCTAACAAACTGGCAATCCCTGCATATGTTGCAGTTGTCAAACAGTCACTAGACATGCAGCCGCGGGAAATCGAATATATTATTTGAGCACGCTGAAGACACTTGGTTAGCACCCGAGCATTCTTGGATAACACCTTTTCCGAGCACGTTCGCTCATCACTACTAGTTAAGCTTTAAAAGCAGTCTGTAAATAGGATCAACCCTCCTAAGCTCTCTATTATAGACATGCAGGTCATAGGAAGCTGAATAATATGATGCCTTCATGTTTGCGATCTGTTGCCTTATCCCAGAGAAATTCATGTTTCATTAATATGTAAATGAGCTGTTAAGATCTGTGGGCTGGATATAGATCTCCCTGAGAATCTGCCCCCAAAGCTTATTGTAAATGATGGGACGTTACCTGTGTGAGACATGCAGATCATGAGAGCAGACTGTCAGTCATTACATGTCTCACACTGTTAACGCCCCTTTTATGTAAAATAAGCGCTGGAGACAGATTCTCAGGGAGATCTAAGCCCAGCTCATTTATATATAAAGAATAATGTGGATTTCTCTGGAATAAGATATCAGATTTCTGATATCAAGGTATCATTTTATTCATCTTTTATTACATACATGCACATATAGACGGCTTAAGAAGGTACATCCCACCCACAGACACCCTTTGAATAGCAGCCGCTGTTTTGTTTTTTTTGTTTGTTTTTTTTTACATAAATCAATAGTACATGTGAAAAATAGAAACTTTGTCATATATCTTATCAGAGAAATCCACTTGTTTCTCCTCCTGGAGTAATCACAGTAAAATGGCAGCTGTATCTACCAACACCAAGACCCGATATACATGCACTCACAGGATACAGCGGACCCCATGTTAAAGGCGGGAGCAGCAGAGGTGCAACATACTGACGGAGCAGGCGCTCAAACACCAACCGTTCATGGAGGGGCTCGCTGCCCAGTGTTACAAATACACACACATGTGTTAGTGTAGGGACTCTCAAGACAATGAGGACCCTTGATGTGAGCTAGCTTACGTATTTTGGCCCAAATATCAACCAGTGTTTTATGGATTTTATGCATCTCTTTAATCTTTTTTTTATTGCCCATTTTTCACCTTTTCCGGAGTGCAGCCAGGCCTTTAGTGTTGGATTGGGGAGCTGGGGTGTCTGTCGCTGGGGGGGTGCACTTATATAGTGCTGGGCAGCCCCATGATCTAATAATATGAGCGTCATCAATAGGCAGTAAGCCAGATGTGTAACTGGCGCCCCATACAAGCCTCATCGGTGTGTATTTATAATATTAGGCATCCACCTCCTCCATGAATGGTCGATGAGTGAGTCGTTGTTTATCATGGGGATCTAGTGCATCCTGCAGTGCATTATTATTGTGTTCTGGAGTTGGTAAATATGGCTGCCTTTATTCTGTGATGATTTTTTAATTTTATGTCACTTTCAGTCTCAGAATTCCCAATTCCTGGGTACAATCTGTCCTCAGTAAATACAGATTTTTCCATCCGCTGTAGCTGGTGGTAGTTGAAGAAATTTTAAACAAAACAATTCAGATGCAGTTGAAGTTCAGACTTTCAGCTTTCATTTGAGGGTATCCTCATTAAAATTGGATGAAGGGTTTAGGAGTTTCAGCTCCTTAACATGTGCCACCCTGTTTTTAAAGGGACCCAAAGTAATTCGACAGATTCAATAATTGTAAATAAATGTTCATTTTTAGTAATTGGTTGAAAACTCTTTGTTGGCAGTGACTGCCTGAAGTCTTGAACTCATGGACATCACCAGACGCTGTGTTTCCTCCTTTTTGATGCTCTGCAAGGCCTTCACTTCGGTGGTTTTCAGTTGCTGTTTGTTTATGGGCCTTTCTGTCTGAAGTTTAGTCTTTAACAAGTGAAATGCTGCTCAATTGGGTTGAGATCAGGTGACTGACTTGGCCATTCAAGAATATTCCACTTCTTTGCTTTAATAAACTCCTGGGTTGCTTTGGCTTTATGTTTTGGGTCATTGTCCATCTGTAGTATGAAACGACGACCAGTTTGGCTGCATTTGGCTGGATCTGAGCACACAGTATGGCTCTGAATACCTCAGAATTCATTCTGCTGCTTCTGTCCTGTGTCACATCATCAATAAACACTAGTGACCCAGTGCCACTGGCAGCCATGCATGCCCAAGCCATCACACTGCCTCCGCCGTGTTTTACAGATGATGTGGTATGCTTTGGATCATACCACGCCTTCGCCATACTTTTCTCTTTCCATCATTCTGGTAGAGGTTGATCTTGGTTTCATCTGTCCAAAAAATGTTCTTCCAGAACTGTGCTGGCTTTTTTAGATGTTTTTTAGCAAAGTCCAGTCTAGCCTTTTTATTCTTGATGCTTATGAGTGGCTTGCACCGTGCAGTGAACCCTCTGTATTTACTTTCATACAGTCTTCTCTTTATGGTAGATTTGGATATTGATACGCGTATCTGCTGGAGAGTGTCGGTCACTTGGTTGGCTGTTGTAAAGGGGTTTCTCTTCACCATGGAGATTATTCTGCGATCATCCACCACTGTTGTCTTCCGTGGGCGCCCAGGTCTTTTTGCATTGATGAGTTCACTAGTGCTTTCTTTCTTTCTCAGGATGTACCAAACTGTAGATTTTGCCACTCCTAATATTGTAGCAATTTCTCGGATGGGTTTTTTCTGTTTTCGCAGCTTAAGGATGGCTTGTTTCACCTGCATGGAGAGCTCCTTTGACCGCATGTTTACTTCACAGCAAAACCTTCCAAATGTAAGCACCACATCTCAAATCAACTCCAGGCCTTTTATCTGCTTAATTGAGAATGACATAACGTAGGGATTGCCCACACCTGTCCATGAAATAGCCTTGGACTCAATTGTCCAATTACTTTTGGTCCCTTTAAAAACAGGGTGGCACATGTTAAGGAACTGAAACTCCTAAACCCTTCAACCAATTTTAATGTGGATACCCTCAAATGAAAACTGAAAGTCTGAACTTCAACTGCATCTGAATTCTTTTGTTTAAAATTCATTGTGGTAATGTCTAGAACCAAAATTAGAAAAATGTTGTCTCTGTCAAAATATATATGGACCTAACTGTATATTACAAAGTTGCTTATTTCCACGAGTAAATGAGCCGCTGTGCGATTTATGAAATCTAAATGTAAGCGATGGCTAATCTTAAAGTTAAACATCTACATAGTGGATCGCTGAACTATATCCACAAGCTGTTCCGCATCTTCATAGGATCCTCGGTAGCCTTTATTCCTAAATCCATGGTTTAGTATGTGATCACAGAGAGATGATTAGTGATCATAAACACAAAGTGCAGCAATGAGAGACAGATGATCTGCGGCATTCTGCTGCCAGACCTTGTGTGCCGCGAGCTGCTGCACGTCAGCCCGATCCAGAAGCCTCTCACCAGAACTCTGTGTTATGAAGTGTGTCAGCTATAATTGCACATCCCAGCTATTCTTGCTTTTTTCAGATTAAGTTGTAGGTTAAGATAATTTGTTTGTTGAGAATGATGTTTCTGTGGAAAAATTTGTTCCAAACTGAAAATGTTTTGCAGTTTCCAATTTTCTGGCATAAAAACAAAGCAAAACTTGAAACACATCCTAAAAAATGAAGATCATATTAGCCTGTTGTACTCTTTTATTTTTATTTTTTTAAGTCTGTAGCTTATTTTAAGCCGTTGAAATATATTTCAAATTCTGTGTGTTATTAGGTAATGAATTTACTAATCTCTGTAGAGGGTACTAAGTAGGATATTCAGATTTCAAATTGTGGGAGTCATCGTTCCCACGCATATGTCATCACCGGACATGTCTGTACGGTGTGTCCCAAGACAAATAGCTGTTTGGCTTTGCTGTATTGACCTATAAAATAAAAATGAGAAAAGAAGTGGAGTACCATTAAAAAAAAAAAAGCCTTCTATAGAATTTGAGCTTTACAAAGATGCTCCAGAACCACTGTAATAGAGCAGGAAACATTAAAGCTCATATGTTCATTATGTCTTTTATTAAGTACATTGAATTAGAGGAATTTTCATGGCCTTTCAGTCTGTGTGACTGCAGTTTGGTGGATACTGGTAGTATGCATTAAGCACACAGTTAGGATTCCCCTCATTTGCCAGGTCAAGTGGGTGGATATTTGACTGCCCGTATGCAATTTGCATATTGGATGTCACACACCAACCAGATTACCATCCTCTTCTCTTCATGCAAATCGCATACTGGCACTAGACCGCCTGCCCGATCACGGAAATGAGGTGAGTCCTGACGGTGTGCTTAATTGCTCACGGTCAGGTTTGGCCAATCTGCAGTTGAATAGAACGACTGCGGAAATGGAACGCAGGCCCAGAAAACCGCTTTAAAGGCAACCTGTCATCTTGATTTAACCTTTTAAAATAAAGGGATGGCCATAAAGCCCCTGTTACACTGATTTGAACTGTAGTGAAAAAAATATGTAGCCTGGTTCTTGATAAATTCACCTTAGAAGTTTTGATGCAATGGCCTCTTCATGCATCAGGGTGTTTGGGTGTGTTTTTGGCTCTGCAGTGTCCCCTCTGCATTTATATGAGCCTCCTCTTTTAAATTTTGCGCTTGCGCACATTCATGTCCTGGCGGTCTCCAGCATAATGGCGCTGGAGGCCACACATGCTCAGATTAACGCTTGGCGATCTCCAGCAAAATGGCCCCTCTGGCTGCGCATGTGCAGATTGGGATCTTTGCTCAGTGACAAACCGCGCTCACTGAAAAGGAGGTAACCTGTCATTGAAATACCAGAGTCAGGCAGAGGGGCCGAGGAGGGAGGAGAAGACCACCCAATACCTAGTCCGACTCCTGTGCACCGAAATCTGATTACCAACAAACTTCAAATGCTGATTAAAGAACAACAACAAAGGAGATTTCTTCACCAAAGGTATCAACTTTATATATCAGCCCCAATACGGCCATGCCTTTACTTTAGGTTACAAAATCATTTATAGGTTCTCTGTAACCTGGCCTCAACTGGACTGGCAAGAAAGAGGATTTGGCTCTGGCTTTAATCTAAGAAAACCTGTCTGAGAAATTTTGTGGGTTGGAGAGTAGCAGCATCTTTACCATTGATATCCACCAATAGCAATATGGCCCCGAGTCTAAGGCTGTGTGCACACGTTCCGGATTTTTTGCATTTTTTTCGCTATAAAACGTGATAAAAACGCATAAAAAAACGCATACATACGCATCCCATCATTTATAATGCATTCCACAATTTTTGTGCATATGTTGCGTCTTTTTCCGCAAAATTAAACGCATCGCGGTAAAAAAAAAAGCAGCATGTTCATTAATTTTGCTGTTTTTTTTGCGGATTTCCCACTATATTATTGCATTGGGAACCTCCGGAAAAATCCGCAAAAAAAATGCGTGCGGATTTCTTGCAGAAAATGTCCGGTTTTGTTCAGGAAATTTCTGCAAGAAATCCTGACGTGTGCACATAGCCAAGTGTAACAGTTTAAAATGTTTTCATGCATCAATTGTACAAGTGAAGATAAGAAATGTTGTAATATTTCTTATTGGAGAAATATGATGGTAGATAACTTAAGCAGTTTTGATTAAAACTGTAAACTATTGTTTTCTTGCCACCACATGTAAATGTTCTTAAATTTAGTCATAAACTGGAATGAAAGTATCCAATTTTACATTGCTGGAATCATTCCGAGCCCAAGACGCTGTTAATACTTTTTTTTTTTTTTTTAATCTTTTACATTTCCTATGTGAATAAACCGTTTTGTTTTGAATAGATTCACATGTGCAAATCTTCCACTGCTGATTTTACATTCACATTTTATTGAAGGCTCGGGATGGGTATCGCAATGGGTATTACACTGCAAATGTGAACATCTGCAGTAAGATCAATCCCAAACTTGCACATATGGCAAAGTAAGTCTTTGAAATGTAAATCCATCAACAGTTTTATATCTTATTTTTGTTGCTATACTCATGATTCACTCCTATTCAAATGTGTTTGTTTTAATTCATGTGTCTCCTGAGGATGATCTTCCGCCCAGCACCAGTCACTTTAGCTTGATTGATAGCTTACTGTTTAATTTTCTTAACTGGCAGCTGACGGCAAACAGACAATGATCAATCAGGCTAAAGAGACTGGTGCTGGGCTGGGTACAAAGCTCTGGAGGCAGATTCTAGTTAAGTGCTCGGTCACATCCAGAGCACTTAACAGCCTCAATTGCATGAGGATGAAGACACAAATGACTCAGGAATACAGCATTAGATAGAAGATATAACAGTGTTGAAGGATTTACATTACAACGATCTACGTGTCAATTTATGTGGTGTGGAGTGTATTGACATTACAGACAAATACCCTTTAAAGGGAACCTGTCACCAGGTTTTCCAATATGTATTCTGTAAGTATGTCCACAATCCGCTCTGCAAGGCACAAAAAAGACCTTTTTGATATACTCAGCACGGTCTGGTCCCATGGGCATCTCTGGTCTTGACTCGGTGCCTCCTCTCTTCTTTAGTCACCGTCCTCTTTCCCTGCTTCATGTGGACGATACATCCAACATCATCCATACAGTGTCCTCCATCACGGTCCTGTGCAAACGTACCTCTCTTTGCCTTGCCTTGCCAAGGGCAGTACAAAGCAATGTAATAAGCATGCGCCGGCTTTGCCTAGTGGGTCACCGGTTCTCTTTGTCCTTTCCCGGCACATACTTGCTACAGTACTGTGCTCTGCACTCGGCAGGGCCAAGAGAAGTGCGCCTGCGCAGGAGCGTGATGGGGGACAATGTGTGGATGATGTTGGATACATCATCCACATGAAGGAGGATGGCGATTGTAAGAAGAAAGGAGGCATCGGATCAAGACCAGAGACACCCTTTGGACCGGACCGCGCCATCTATGAGCATAATAAAATCTCCATTTTGTGCCTTGTGTAGTGAATTGGGGACAGACATACGGCAGCCTAGAATGCTGTAACGGAGGGCTTACAGGTGCTGGTCGTACTTTATATTGGGAAAACCGGTGGCATTCCCGTTAGTTCACAACACCAGTCTATGCCCACTGTAGGCTTTCCACAGCTTGTAGATTGCCTTTTGGCTAAACTCAGATTTCTCTTACTTTAATACACTGAAAATTTTCTGTCCAGTAAAAAATCCGCCACGTGTCGGAACAGCTTGGTTACATCCTATTGTGACATATTCAGAAACGGACATGAAAGACATGGAGGTGAATAGAGAACCTTATCCTCTGACACTGCTCGACATAAAAGAACCGGCTTCTGTGCAAAACCTCTTTTTTTTGCCAAACTTCCCTTAAAGGAAATATATCTGATCTAATGTTTTATTTATAACACTTACATGTGGTTTGTGCAATTCTCTTCAGCATCTCCAGATGCTTATTACGGCTTGTCAGCAAATTGCACAGAAAATGCTCGATATACCGTCTCTCGAAAGTTTTCTCCTTTATGTACATCAACTGTTTATAAATGATAAGCTGAGAGATTTCTTTTGCAAGGTGTGACACTTTAGCACTTAAATCATCACAAAGTTTAATTCAGTAGAAACACATTTTTATATAATAGACCCCCGGAATTTTCTATTATCGTTGTTATGGGGGATGTACATAGAATACCAATTCCCTCACTGAGAGCAGCTTGTCAGTGTCCTATGGATGTGTACAGTGTGAGGTTGTTGGAATTGGGATCTGAAAAAGTGTGAGTATGCGTCAGAAGACGAAGTGTACCAAGCGCTAGAACCTTGAAGGAAATATTTAGACTTTTTACTTTTGCCTTATGAATGCTGCTTTGTGTTGTGACATCTCATCAGTCACTTACCATTATGTATTCGCTACATAAAATATAATTAATTGTACGGTCAACTGTGTGAATGAAGACGTCTGCCTGTTTAATCAGGTTTTTTTGTGTAGACACTTTCTCACAGTTATGCGCTTGTATAGTCTTTTGGCCAGAACTGTGAAGTCTTCATATGTTGCTTGTGATATGTGATCTCTGTCCCTACTGCTCATATTTCATCTGCATTTTGCATCGTCCTAAGGAAACTGACCATCAATCAGCTCCTCTGGTGTGTTGCTGGCAGCTCGCTGGCACATCGGGTGATTAAGTAAGTGCTTTGACTCAGTGTTTGTGTCTCATAACACCCCAGCAGGTTGAAAGATTTCAACAAGCAGCCCCTGTCTTTATCCTGGGCTTACATAGCTGTTAGTATTCTCCAGTATCTTCTCCACCATAAACAGAAAAGGTCCAGCCACCCAAGTCTTGTCCAAAGACCTTTCCGCTTGGTGGTGTCACGTGTCAGCCCATTAGACCAGATTGATTTATCGACTTTAAGATCTAAAGCTTGGACTTTTTTCACCTATTTGTTACCTAAGGTCATAGTGTGGGCGAAGGGAGAAGTAGAAAGTGTATGCGATATTCCAGGTGTTGGCCCTCATGTGTGGATTTTGGTTTATCAGCTGGATCATCTGTGGTTTTTGTATTAGCATTTTCATGTGAGCCGCCTGTACTACCAGAATAAAAGTAACTTGTCCAACATTGGATCTTATCTTACAGCTGCAGTTTTATGCGATTTCTCAGAAGAATTTGTTCTTTAAAGGGAACCTGTCACCCCCAAATTCGAAGTTGAGCTAAGCCCACCAGCATTCTGTAATGCTGTAGATAAGCCCCCGGTGTCTCCTGAAAGATGAGAAAAAGAGGTTAGATTATACTCACTCAGGGTCGGTCCCGGTACGATGGGCGTCGCGGTCCGGGGCTTCCCATCTTCTTACGATGACGTCCTCTTCTTGTCTTCATGCTGCCTGCGCACTGCAGTACTTTGCTCTGCCCTCAACAGAGCAGACAAAGTACACTTGCTATGGAGCCGCAGCGTGAAGACAAGAAGAGGACGTCATCGTATGAAGATGGGAGGCCCCGGACCGCGACACCCATCGGATCGGACCGCCCGCCCAGGTGAGTATAATATAACCTCTTTTTCTCATCTTTCAGGTTACATCGGGGGCTTATCTACAGCATTACAATATGCTGTAGATAAGCCCCTGATGCCGGTGGGCTTAGCTTAACTTCGATTTTGGGGGTGACAGGTTCCCTTTAAAGGCTCAAAACGCTTTTTATGTAATTTAGGGGGCCATATATAACTGGAACGCTTTATTTGCATATAATTTTACAGTGATATGAGTGAAGGACTGGCCTGTAATTATGGCAGGAAAATAGATGGTGGCCTCTATATACAACCCAATTTTTTATCAGTAGCACAGTTCATTAGTCAGCTTAAAGTTGCTAGGAGGTTACCATCAGCACCCTCAGAATCTGCCACTAGACAAGCCAAAATCTTTGCGTTTTTTTTAAATCCAGATTACTGTTTAGGAAGAGTCAGACCAGAGCTGCCAAATTGTGGACATTACCTGGGTCCTGCCTTACGGTCACATGCACACTAATGATGAGCGAATGTGCTGGGATAAGCTGTTATCCGAGCATGCTCTGGTGCTAGCTGAGTGTCTTTGGCGTACTCGAAAAATATGTTTGAGTCCCCACGGCTGTTTGACAGGTGCAACACCTGCAGGGTTTGCTAACAAACAGGCAATCCTTGCATGTGTTGCTGTTGTCATGGAGTCGCGGGCACTCGCACATATTTTTCGAGTACGCCGAAGATACCCGAGCATGCTTGGATAACACCTTCTCCGTGCACATTCACTCATCACTAGTGCACAATTGTGCACTTAGAATTTGTTTTTACTCATTCTTCAGTACGGCATTTGTGAATTAATCCTAATTACGAGATATTATAGAATTGCGACATAAGAGTATTTGATAAAAGGCCAATTTTATTTATTGCTTTTTCTTTTAAGAAATTTTTTTTTTTCTGAAACGTCTGTTTTAGTGCATACAGTAAAAGTATTTATTGGATCTGAAAGAACAAAAAGTCATGTGTTAGCTATTATATGTTACGCTCTCCTGGGTTTCATACATCTTTATTTTCTGTTCCTTTATAACCAGGACTATTACTATTTGTAGTTTCTTCCATGTTTTGTTCTCAGCTAAGTTACCAATTGCATGCAAAGCAGTGAAATAAGAGTTCTACATTCCTCAGTAATTGTCAGAGAAAGCAACCATGGACAAATTCTAATATTCCTAACCTGATTATGTCCTTCAGAAATGATCTTGGGGTTGTCAGTTGCAGCAAAGGGAGGAAAACGAGGGTTGGCTGGCCATATAGGTATTTTTTACCTGAGTGGCACAGTGGTTCTGAATTTTTGTTTCATTTTCTGGAATTCTCTAGCCCGGCATGCTAAGCAGAAGTGTACATGGCCTTTTGTTTACCAAGTGATGGGAGAGTTGCTATTTCCCAGCTCCACCATTTATGAAGTTGCCTTTATTTCACTCTTGTAGTCTAAATGACATCCCAGTTGATAACTTGGCAAAGGTTAAGCTATGGAGTTAAACTGTCCATTAGTTGTTTTCTGTCTTTACACATGTCTAAAACCCGCCACACTCATTAGATTTGTTTTGGCCGAATGATCGTTCGACCAATGGCTGAGAGCTCCTGCATCCTATATGAGAGAGCTGCCGACAAACATCTGTATTGGCGGCTCATATCTGGGAGGACAAAGCTCTCGTCAGTCCTAAATCCGACACGACCGATTGACATCTACTTTGACAATCAGTTGGCTGGCGCCCTCATGTTCATTTGACTGTCAGCTGAATCCATCGTTATCGGTGGGTTCAGACGAACTAATTATAATATCTGTGGTGGGGCCTTTACAGTCTGTCTTATTTCAATTTTTGATTATTATCCCATCGCTTAAATGACTAGGCTCCATTTAGATGAGGAGTTAATAGAATAACAAGCATACATAAAACATTCCCAATTCTTAATTATCAGATCGTCTGAACAAGCTAGACCGATTGAATGAATGTTCATATTTACGGTAAGTTAGCCTTAAAAAAAAATCATTATTCTCAGCAGCACATCAGCCCATGTAAACAGGTGATGTGCTGCCGATTAGATAATATTTTATGCAAATGTTAACGCTCATTCTGTGTGCATAGTAGTGTGGTTGGCCGTTCTAAACAGGACATTATATGAGCGATGATTGGGTGCTATGTAGCTGATCAGCAGATCAGCTGTCAAATCTCAGCATTCTTCTCTGTTCAGGACTGCAATGCCCCTAAGTGTCCTGGCTTTCTGGACGGTGAGGGGCTCCTGAATGATTGATAGTTTGGGACCCACAAGATTGCGGTTCTTTTTGCCCTCTGTTGCTGCATGCGGAGGCAGCCTTATCCCTGCAGCACTGGAGTAGCGCAGAAGCACTATGGCTGGCCAGATCCAGCCATCCAGACTGCTTCAACAAGTCTTTTGTGAGATAAGTGTAATACCAGATAGTTGCTGATAGCTTCAGAGCCACGCTCACGAGCTCTATTGCAAAGAGCTTTCTAAGTACTGCTCTTCTTGACTAGTTGATCACCGCTGATAGTCTGCAGGGGTGGCCGGCACCCCTGTCAACGAGGAAGTGCAGTAATCTACAAAATCAAAAATCCCTCCGTTTTTCAAAATTTGAAGGATGTTTAATAAGAAGTAAGGACTTTGTAGTTTTATCCATTTAAGGAACTTGAAAATAAGCCTTAAACTTTGTACGTTCTTATTAATTACCGGTACCATTTCTTCCACCTTTTAGACCAGGAAGTTGGATGTGTATTTTGAATATGAAGAGAAGTTGATGAGCAAATCTACTTTGGATAAGTCTCTTTTAGACGTCATCTCTGACCCCGATGGTAAGTTTTATGTGTTTTTATTTATTTCGGGACCAATACTAAGGAACAGTTTAATCTTACGAGAAACGTCAGTGGGAGTTATACGCTGCTAGTTTTTTATTTGTTCCTAATCCTCACCCCACTTTTCAGGCCTTGGCTTTTAAAGTTGCCACACTCAACACCTCGTTGATTACCCATTTCTGGCCTCACGGTATACCTTTAGGAAGCTGCTGGCAGAGAGCGCACCACACATCTCTATGCATGGCACTGGTTCATTAATCTGACTTCATATGTGTGTTTTACCACCAACACCTCTTTACACTATATATTCAAACATTTTTTCCTTGCAATACTTTTGGTATAATATAGAACGAAGAGAAATTGGTGGTCATATTTTGGTCTGGAAATGTTTGCTTTTAGCACATACAGTATAGTACTATAGAGTGAATTCACTAAAACTGCTGTTGCATATGCCAGTTTTGATCAAAATTCATGTGTAGTAACATGCACTAAATTCATTAAGCTCCAAGTGAAATTGCTACGTCTTTAGGTTGCCCATGCACCAGAATCATAAACCTACTTAAAGGGAACCTGTGAGTAGGTTTGGCCAATAAAGAGATACGGCCATCACCTTTCAGGGCTGATATACAGCATTCTATAATGCTGTATATCTGCCCCCAACCCGACCTGTAAGAGAAGGAAAATAACTTTTATTATACTCGCCTGGGGACGATCCGGTCTGAGGTGTGTCGCTCTTCTTGGTCCGACACCTCCCATCTTGTGAGCCGTCCTCCTGCTTGCTTTACACAGGCTCCCCGGAATGGCGCTCCTGTGCAGCAAAGTCCTCAACAGGGCAGAGAAGTACGCCTGCGCAGGAGCGTAATTTCGGGGATCATGTGTGGATAACACAGTAACTCGTCATCAACATAACGCAAGCAGGAGGTCGGCGATCATAAGAAGATGGGAGGCGCCAGACCAAGTCCAGCGACCTCCATCGGACTGGACCGCCCCCAGGTGAGTATAATAATAGTAATTTTTCTTCTCTCCCAGGATGGATAGGCGGTTTATACACAGCATTGTAGAAAGCTGTATATAAGCCCTGAAAGGGGGTGGCCATAACTCGTATCGGCCAAACCTGGTGACAGGTTCCCTTTAAGCTATGAGCTACTTTCTGGCTTGTGTTATAATGAATTTGTAGGGCTCTGGTTGACCATCCCTACTTCTGCTAAGCCCTGCTTACTTGTTGTAAAAGTAACCCGGCTGGCATCAAAACGGCAATAGTCGCAAAATTGTTGCAGACAAATTTGCCAGATTAATGCATCAGAAAATGATACATGATGAATTCTCACCCCTACACTTCCAGGTGGCACTTTTACAATTCAGCATCGAATTGTATCTGATATGGTTGCAATTAAATGTCACCTAGGTTCCAAACATTGATCTAAATGGCAATATGCCATTCCTCCATTCTGATTTATTTTTATTTTTTTTACAGCATGTAGGATTGAAATTTGGATTCAACAGGATGCAAAAATAATGGAGATTTCTTTTTTTATCCTGTTGAAGAACATGATCCAGATGGATTGTAATTACCACTGATTATAAGGTGGATCGCCGCCAATACAGTGGCAAAGAAAACATCAAAAGACATAATTACCATTGTCTCACTAGCAAAAAAGCCACATCCCTTATTAAAACATAAAACATTGTAAAAAGGGTTGTTTTCTTAAGGGAAAGTTGTGGAGCTTTTAACACTGGTGATTTTTTTTCTGTAACAAACTTGGTCATTGTTTTTTCTTCGCCTTACATAATTGCTATGTTATAAAATTTTATGCTTGTCGCTAGAATTTTTGCATATACCAATACATTTACTACCAGGGATCGTTTTGTATACAGTTTAAGCAGATTATTGTCACTATATAAATTTGGAATTATATTTATTTTTGTTAACGTAAAAAAAAAAGTTTCTCTTATCCAGATAACAAAGTTCTGTTAACAGATCTGCCCTGAGGTCCTTCTTTTACAGAGAACCTTTCTCCAAATGTTTCATGTTGAACTAGACATATGTTGTAATAGTGGTTGCAGAACAGAATGAAACTTTTTTATTTTGCCTCTTGCTTGCGGAGATATTGGCAATCATAATATTTGGCCCCTAATTAGTAAGTTTTTAAAGTCATACTAGGTGTTATCAAACAGGTGTCACTGAGAACGTGCAATTCTCCCCGTGTGATGCTGACTTATCATAAACAGGCAGCAACACTCAAAAGACAAATAGCCACCAACATAGCTTAGAGCAGATTTCTTAGTGTGTAAGATGTATGACAGACCGGATCTCCTGGTTTAATTTTGCAAGATCTATAGCAGCAGCTTGTCAGGAGCTGAGGGGGAGGGAGGTGAGCAGATAACTGCTGTATAGAAATCAATTGGCTGGAGAAAGGTGACTGAGATGTTAGCAGTTAACTCCTCTCCTAGAATGTAACTATGGCGCACACTCAGCCTGGGTCTGGGCAGGAACTAATGTCATAGAAACCAGCTGTACACTATGAAAGATGAAAGCTCTCATTGCAGGAGAATGACAGCAGATAACAAAGCAAATTAATTGCAAACTTGCTTATTTTCATGCTGTCTAATTACAGCAGTAACAGAGAATACCCTTTTAAAGCAGCAATTTCAATGTATAATTATTGGAATATTGATATTCATTGATTTGTACCTATTTTTAATGAGGTCAGACAGTCTAGTTTATAGTATGCTTAGTGTGGCCAGAAGAAGCCTCATTTTCATTAACGCATTTTATTTAGACTGCTTCCCGTCTGGTATAAGATGCCAGGAAATGCTTGGCACCGATCCGTCCAGTGCTCTGAAAACTCACAAACATCATTAGCACTTCCAAGCCGTGACCTCCATGGCAAGTCTCGCTGTTTTGGTCTCTGGGACATTAGTATTCACTCCTGCCTTTTCAGACATGCCTTCTTCAGAAAGGCGCTCTTGGTACAGATTGCACTTTTAGCGACCCTATGAACAGCAAAATTGTATTGATCTGGCCTTAATAGGAGTATCCATACTTAAATTTACTATTAAAAAACACACTTCTTTCTTGCTTATTTTGGGACTAGAGAGATTAATAAGAGCAGATTTTTTTTAAATGAATAACTTGTTTCTTTCTGCATTTGGTAAAAAAAATGTAGTATGCCTTTATTGTGGTGGTTGAATATTAGATTTTTTTGTCTTTTTTATAGTTCTATTATTACCACTCTGCTATCCAGAACATGAAGCACTAATCACCCTATTCTTGTGGATTCACTCATACTTTTGTTAATTGTGATTGACATAATTATTAGTGATGAGCGAATATACTTGATACTCCAGATTTCTCGAGCATGCTCGGGTGACCTCCGAGTATTTTTTAGTGCTCGGAGATTTAGTTTTTCTTGCAGTAGCTGAATGATTTACATATTTTAGCCAGCAAAAGTACATGTGGGGATTCCCTAGCATCCAGGCAACCCTCACATTTACTTATGCTGGCTAACAGATGTAAATCATTCAGCTGAGGCGCTGAAAACTAAATCCCTAAGTACTTACAAATACTCGGAGGACCCCCGAGCATGCTCGGGAAATCTTGAGTACCGAGTATATTCGCTTATCACTAATAATTATAAAGATTTTTTTTACAAAATATTGTTATTCTGATAATGATATTTGGTCATTATATTTGCAAGCCATATTAGTATTATTATTTATTTATATAGCACCTTTGATTCCATGGCGCTGTACATGGGAAGGTGTTACATACAAAATACAGATATCACTGTGTTACAGTAAGCAAACTAACAATGGTAGATGGGTACAGAGGGAAGAGGATCCTGCCTTTGTGGGCTTACAGTCTACAGGATGGCATGTGTTTTGTATTAGCTCCAAGGTGAATAAGATTATACTGGTAATGGGCACAACTCAGGTTAAAAGGGTTTTCTCAGCATGTGCTTTATGTAACGCTGCTGGGTGTGGACCCACTGTGCCAATGGCGGAGGTTAACCTGGAGGGGTGTAACTAAGTGACTACAGGGTATTTACTAGAGCCTCTGAAGGCGAGGACAGGTATTCACCAGGTACAACTCCAGGCAGGGCCGGCTCCAGGTTTTCGTGGGCCACGGTAGAAAGAGTCTCAGTGGCCCCTCCAACACATACCACTATTCATGATGCACAGATACGGCAGAGAAATATAGGTATAGTACAATGCCAAAGATTTCACTTATTACATTACATGAGTGATAACTATTGTACAATAGGTCAGAAACTGGACACTATAGTCCTCCATACAGTATCATGGGCTCCACATAATCCTCCATACAGAATAATAAGCCCCATATATTGCTCCATACAGAATAATGGACCCCATATAATGCTCCATGCAGTATAATGAGCCCCATATATTGCTTCATACACAATAATGTACCCCATATAATGCTCCATACAGTATATGATAGACCCCATATATTGCTCCATACAGTATAATGGACACCATATAATGTTCCATAAAGAATAATGAGCCCCATATATTGCTCCATACATAATGGGTCCCATATAATGTTCCATATAGTATATGATGGGCTACATATTATGCTCCAGTATATGATCCAGTATATGATGGGCCCAATATATTGCTCCATATATAATGGACTGCATGTAATGCTCCATACGGTATAGGATGAGCCCCATATATTGCTCCATACAGTATGAGTCCCATATAATGCTCCGTACAGTATATGATGGGCCCCTTATATTGTTCCATACAGAATGGGTCCCATATAAGGCTCCATACAGAATAGTCCCCATATAATGCTGCTCCATATATAATGGGCCCCATATGATGCTCCATATATAATAGGCCCCATATGATGCTCCATATATAATGGGCCCCATATTATGTGGGCCCACTCTCGGGCACTGCCATTGGGCCTCCATAATGCGCTGGTGTCCCCGACGGCGAGTGGGCCCCCTGCCTGCTCAGAGCCTTGGCACTTGCCCTGGTCTGCAGCAGCTGACCATAGGGTCAGAGGCACTGGTACAAGGTACAGAAGGGCGAGACAGAGCCATAGTCAGACGTTCCGAGGTCAGGGCAGGCAGCACAGGATCAGTAAACATAGCTGTGGTCAGGAGCTACAGGACAAGTAAACAAGCGAGGTCATTATCGGGACACAGAATATGGAGGAATGCATAAACGGGTGCTATCAGGACAGGAACCAACATTCGGACAAGGAGTGGTAGTAGGAGCTGCCTAAGGCTAGGTTCACATTGCGTTAATGGGTGTCCGCTAGCGGACTCCGTTACATGGCGCAATTGTCGCAATTAACGCTATGTAACGGGTCCGTTAGCGCACCCATTGACCGCAATGTGCTAACGGGTCGCTAACGCATCGCTAACGCATCGCAGATGCATGCCATTTGTGGCATGCGCTAGCGATGTCCCGTTATTTTCGAACGGACCTCAAACGCTGCTTGCAGCGTCCGAGGTCCATTCCTCACTAGCGCAGATCGGGCAACTGCGCTAGCGGGATCGCCAAACGTGATCCCTTTTGGTACATTTCGTTAGCGCAATCCGCTAGCGTATGCGCTAAACGGATTGCCCTAACACAATGTGAACCTAGCCTAATAAAGGCCCTGCTAGATAGGCTGTGAAACCTAATCTCTGTAGGACACAGCAGGGTGAAATTCCTGCAGAGACCGGTCATGCCCCCATAAAGCTAAATAAATACCAGAATCAGACTGAGCAGTGCTGCAAGAGGCAGACTCCGTGAAGTTGCCTGATGTGGGGGGAAACTGCACAGTGAGTAGAGGGGCGCTGTGGAGGCATGAACGTTACCGCCGTGACACTTTACAATATTTTATTAAAATGATCTTGCTCCTATCTTGTTATTGGAAAACAGCAGCTTTCATGTGAGTGGCCTATTCATGGGTAGATATGGTTCCTGTGTCTGTTTTATTCCCGAAGCACATTTTTTGGTGGGGGGATTATCGCAATCCAGATACAGTCAGATACAGAGTACCTTGTATCCAGCATGTGGACATGCTCAGCCTGGTATATGAAGGAACTTCTCATTACTCAGAGGTTAATTGACATTTCACATAATTGCTGACATTTGTTTGGTAAAACACATTTTGACTTAAGGGCTAGTTATTATATTCTGTAGGGAGATAAAAGCAAGGATAGTCTGTTATTTCCCCCCATAATGGAAACACATTAGGAGAGGAAGCTGAATTTATTAAGTGTATCTGTTTAGGTAATGCACCATTGTCACTTCTTGGAAATAATTACGGAATACTTGACCTGCTGTTTTATAAAGTGTATTAATTAGAGCTAAAGGAAATCTGTCATTCCCTAGCCCCCTATAAACATTGTACTTGTAGTGTATGTATATTAAATTTATTTTTATGTAAAAACATTTTTGTATTTGATATGTAAATGAGGGGTTCTCGGTGCACCCTTGAGGTGGCCAAGGGGCCGAGTGCACCGTTCCATCCCCAGTTCCAATCCGCCCCACATCCCCTTATATTGATCGACAACTTGTTTGTCCAGTCATTAAAGGTCTTTCAGGCGTGATCATTAGGACGTTGAAATGTAATAAAAGAATAAAACACATAGACACTTCAGGGTTTTATGTACTAAAAACTTAGAAAAAGAGACCTTTTTGAAATATGTCCAAGACGGATCAGCCGCGTAGCTGGTGTAAACAGAAGCCAAGGTCCCCGATGACTATTATGTGTCCGGCTGGGTTTCATCATGTGTCAGTGGTAACGTAACCTAGACATACCCCATAATAATCGGGACTCCTCTGCTTCTCTTTGTACTAGTTCTGCGGCTGATCCATGTTGAACATGAATATTCTGTTCTTAAAACTGAACAGAATTTCCAAATGCAGGTGTGAAAGCAGCCGAATATAGTCAATAGTTAGGACACTGGTTTGTACATGAAAACCATATGGTATCTATTTCTGTGTAATTACATTTTGAGGTCCATTTTTTCTTCTTTTGGGGAGGACATCGCTGTTATTCATAGCACATTAGGAAAAAGGAAGAAAAATGTTGTGATGTTAGTAGATGTACTGTAGTAGGCGATGAGATCAGCAAACAAATCAAGATTCTCCCTTATAAATAAGTGACAACTTGTAACTTTGTGGAAAGGTCTACACTCCAGCTACACAAACAGTTAAAATGGAAACAGTTCACAGTAGAAGAAAATGTCCTAATGATTAAGAAATTGCTGTTTAGCATGTCATCCGTGTGGCCACAATTTACCAGTTCCTTCCCAAATATGATGTTTTAGGAGTTGAATAACTGACACCAGATATTGAAAACATAAGCTAGGACCTATAAAATGGATGTCCTCAGTGAAGGGATTCACAATTAACTCTCGTTTATACACTTTTGTCCAGTCAGCTTATTTTCTACTTTAAGCTGATTTCACAATTCCATCATTCACAAATCAAGGATATATTATGATGTCCAGGTAGACTCTTGGTCTCCTGATAAAAACTTAAAGCGAACCTGTCAGCAGGATTGTGCTAAGTAAACTACAGGCATTGTCAGGTTGACACCGATATACTGATGAAAATGATATCTAGTGTGAAGAAATGTCTTGTGGTTCTTGTGTAATCAGTGTTAGAAGTTTTCAGTTAATGATATGCCCGTGCTCTGGGGCGGGACTGTAGGCAGAGTCTTATCTTCCTGCTCTAAGCCAGAGAAACCAAGGAAAGTCCTGTTCACAGGCCGCCCCGAAGCACAGTCTGTCTCTCAGTCTCTATGATGAGGAACATGTTGGGGCTTCAGGGCGGCCTGTGGGCAGTTCTTTCCATGGTTTCTCTGGCTTAGAGCAGGAAGATAAGACTCTGCCTAGAGTCCCGCCCCAGAGCACGGGCATATCATTAACTGAAAACTTCTAATACTGATTGCATAAAAACTACAAGACGGATTTCATCAACCAAGGTATCATTTTAATCAGTAAAAGAGCACCAACCTGATAAACGGCTATGTGACTGTTTTTAAGGTTAGGAAACCCACATAGTCAGGGTTGTAATGGTCAGAAGTGTAAACCGATTTTAATCTCCTAAGGACCTAGACTTTTTTTGTTTTTATGCTTTCTTTTTTTCCTCCTCTGCCATGAGTCACTTTTTAATTTTTCTATTTATTTGCTGGATGAGTTATAGTTTTCAACATCACCATTCATTGTACCATAATGTACTGAGAGGGGAAAAATGTGTGGGGTAAAGTGGAGAAAAAAATGTAATTCTGCCATTGTTTTTTTTTTTTAGGTTTTGCTATTTCATTGTGTGGTAAAAATGACCTGGCAATATGATTCCCCGGGTCTTTATTTGTTAGAAAAAAATAATAATAATAATCTGTTTTTCTATATTTTGATAATTATGCAAACTGTCTCTTTAGCGAGGAAGAGAGCTAGAACTCTAGTGCCACCTATTGGAAGGTAGCAATCCTACAAGTCAATGTTGACCCTTTAACCCCTTCATGACCTTGGGATTTTCCGTTTTTCCGTGTTCGTTTTTCTCCTTCCCAGAGTCATAACTTTTTTATTTTTCCGTCAATATGGCCATGTGAGGGCTTATTTTTTGCTAAACAAGTTGTACTTTTTAATGATATCATTGGTTTTAGCATGTCGTATACTAGAAAACGGGAAAAAAATTCCAAGTGCGGTGAGATTGCGAAAAAAAGTGCAGTCCCACACTTGTTTTTTGTTTGACTTTTTTGCTAGGTTCATTAAATGCTAAAAGTGACCTGCCATTATCATTCTCCAGGTCATTACGAGTTCATAGACACCTAACATGTCTAGGTTATTTTTTATCTAAGTAGTGGAAAAAAAATTCCAAACTTTGCTTTAAAAAAAAAAAAAAAAAAAATTGCGTGCCGAGCTGGCGTTTTTAATGATACCACTTTGGTGCAGATTTGGTGCCTGTTATTGCATTTTAATGCAATGTCGTGGCGACTAAAAAACCTAATTCTGGCTTTTCCAATTTTTTTCTCTCTACGCCGTTTAGCGATCAGATTAATCTTTTTTTTTATTGATAGATCGGGCGATCCTGAACGCGGCGATACCAAATATGTGTAGGTTTGAATTTTTTTATTGATTTATTTTGAATGGGGCAAAAGGGGGGTGATTTAAACTTTTATTTATTTTTTTTTTTTCCCGTCCCAAAATTTTATATCCCGTCCGAGGTCAGAAAGGGGTTAACGAGCCTTGTCACATGACTTAGGATAATAGCCAAACCAGAATCTCAATTTGCAGACACTGTGCTATATTTTGAGACTCATAACTTTTATTTTTCCTTCCATGAAGCTGGGTCAGTGTTTTTATTTAAGGTGCCGAGTGTACTTTTTATTGATGCTATTTTGGGTTACTTACGTCACTTTCAACGCTTCTTATTGTATGTATTTTTCGGGAAATGCAGCAACCGAAAAAATTGCAATTCTGGCAAACTCTTTTCCATCTTGTCAATGGATTGCAGTGTTGCCAGCTGCTCATTTAGATCCAATACCTTGGAACTGATGGTACAACATGCAGACATCTCTCATAGCTGTGTGCACCCCCAAACGACTGGTCAAGGACTGTATACATGCGACAAGATGTTCACTAGATGGCATTGTCATTAATGGAGCACATGACTACAGAGGGGATTAAGGACGTGTACTTCATTCCTATATGCTGTAAAAGCAGCCTTAATGGTGGTGGCCGTTTTATATTGGGAAAACCTGTAGACACGTTCCCTTTAATGCTAATTTTTATGGTCTTCACGAGCTGTGACTCACAGCTGAACGAGCTGCTCTGTATTATTTTCCTGTAAGTCACGCCCCCTCGGTAAAGACCATAAAATTAGTACTAAATTAAAAGGCCCATGTCTCTAGATCCATATAGCAGATTAAAAAAATAATTGGATTAATCAGGAGAGCAATAGTAATGAATAAGTGCAAACACTGGCCACTTTTGATCTGTTACAGGTCCTCTTTGACGCAGTCACCCGAGTTAGCATCATTGCTGCCTTGTAGACTTGTGATATAGCACCACCTTGAACCATTGTATACCTATATATACGTAGCACTGCAGATGCAATTGTAGAATTCTTTAACACATTGTTTAGAAGAATATTTAATCTGTAGCAAGTACCTTTTCATTCCACATTCTGCTGGCCTTTGGCTTCTGTGAGTGGCTGCCCTGCTGTTATTATACTTCCATAATAATTTCTCAGCTCCGCTGCCTGGCCTTGTGTCAAAGAAATGAGTTATGCTTTATTAGGTGAGAGAGATTATCACTTGCTTTATGAATTGGATCCAGGGATCGGGGTTCCCATGTAATAAATTCAGATTTTCGGATGCCTTTAAAAGACTCAAGATTCTTCGAATAAGTCACCGACTGATTCATACGAGAAAACAACTGAACACGTGAAACGTGTGGGATTGGCGCTTTGTATAATGTTAGCACGGCGCAGTAAATTGTGACTTCTTAATAAACTTCCAGTGATGCGTAGTCATAACTTATGACCATCTGTCCGAGATGTTAACTTCAAGAACACTTATTAAGAAATGATGGCCATGGTTGCTGGATGGAGGTAAATCATCACCGGCGATATTACTAGTGGAAATGACCGTCAGATTGTTCCCTTAGGTCCTAAATTGAAACAGAGTACCAGACTGTTGTGTAATTGAAGTTATTTGTAGTGATTAGTGTTATTGTGTAAAAAAGTTTATAATTTTCCCGAAATGCGTCCAGATCACCTTCTGACAGATTCTCTTTAATGGATCAGGAGTGTCTGACGAGTGGCATGTGCATCCTTGCACCGCTCCACAGATCTTATTCCAGTCCCTCACTAGGGTAAGATTTCTGGAGTAAGGCATGGCGCTGCTTATAATAAATTAGAAGAGCTACAGTGTAATACCCTCATGCTACCAAAGCTATTCCCATTTTGGCAGAGCATGGAGAAACTGGATTGAAAACACTAAAAGTCATATAATTTTTGTTCATCTCTGAGTTATGCAAAAATGTAGCAACTTTTCAAAGTACCTTATGCCAGATTTCTGCCAAAATTGCTTTGATGAATCGGGGGCCTTAATCAACTTTAGACCATTTATACCTTTAGTCTGTCATGAAATGACGAGCTGACAGGCCAAACTGATTCGTGAAACCGCTAATTAGTCAAGTGTTCAATTATTTTTTAGCCTGTGGAAATGGAGGGCCTATTGTAAAGAAAAAAATAATCTCAATAATTTCTAAATAGTTTAAAAATAACTCTTGGATCAGCAAAAAACTAAAAGTCTAAGGGTAAGTTCACACAGGGCGTTTTTGCTGCTTTTTTTCTGCAGCAAAACCTCATCTTGGCAGGAAAGAAGAAAACAAAAAGACCTTTAGGACAGTATAAATATGAACACCGGTGACCGTAGGCCTACATATAGTGGTCACTATGACTCTGTGTTAATTCTCTATGGCTATCCCTGGTAGTAGCACTTAAAGAAATTATATTGATTGCACGAGCACTTTATTTTAATTTTAGTTTCTTACCTTGGTGTCTGGTCGGTCCGCATGTGGTGCTGCATCTGAGTTTTGCTTCAATACAGCTGATGTCCTGTGTTTCATGGTGTTATTGGCAGGAAAGAAGCTGCGTTTTTGTTGCGTATTTGGTGCGGTTTTTTTTGTTGCAGGTTTTTTCTCTTTGTCCATGCTAATGTCCTTGGATTTTCAGCCGCAAAAACGCAGCAAATAATGATACCTGCGTTTTTGCTGCGTTTTTTTCATAACCCATTCAAGTCAATGGGTGAAAAAATGCAGCAAAAACAGAAGTGATATGATCTATGTCCAAAAAACGCAGCAAAGCAAAAACTACTGATCAAACAAAAAACCAATGTGTGCATGCGATTTCTGACATCTCATAGGCTTTGCTGGTACTGTAAAAAGCAGCAGAAAATTAGCATAAAAAAGCAGCAAAAACGTGTGAACTTACCCTAAACTTGAATCACATCTTGATGGCTTTGCAGTAAGTTAATTCTGAGTGTAGAGAGGTGAACGTAAAATTATTGAATGTATTCATATGGATCTAACTTTATTTATACATGGCTCCTTTTAATTGTTTTATATAAATGTGCACTTTATACTGGACTCGGCCATGCATGTCACATCATCTGAGAGACCAACCTGAAACATGGATAGCCAAAAAGTGTATCTCAAGCAGAAAATCAGTTAAAAAATGCCTTTATTGGGCAGAAATGGCAATTTAATAAAATAATTAATAAAATTTGTACGCGTATCAGGACAGGGAATAATGTCAGATTTGGATATAGCTGGAAAGTGGGGCCCTGGAGTTGGTTACTGAAGGGCCCTTGGCATCCCAGTCTGACACTATATACAGTGCCCAAGTAGAGGAGAAATGCAAATCGTTTATGTTATAGCATATTGGACAGATATATATAATGTTTAGAGCCCCATCGGGCGACTTGGAATTGTTTGACAGATTGCATTGTGCTACTTGTTTTTCAGTAGTTACATCCTTGTCCATTTCCTATAACTGTTAGCAGCGCTCTAATAACGCAGTGTCGTCTTATTGCTGTGTTTAATAGTCCTCCAGCCGCACTGACTCATTTCCAGTGTTTACTTTTACACCTTTTAAAATTTTATTCCCGGATTAGCGATAATTTATTATTCCGTTGACTTGTGGTCATGCCACAAATGGTTTCTTTTATTGCACGTTTTACATGTTTGTGTGTTTCCCGCTGTTTGTTTGTAGCGGGGACGCCAGAAGACAAGATGCGGTTGTTTCTGATCTATTACATCACGTCTGCACAGCCCCCATCTGAGGTACCAAAAACTGCTTTATTTTGATCATTAAAAACAAAAATTTCATTGGATTTGTGAATGAAATGTAATAAGATGCTAATGTATCTGAAGTCAGGAAAATGTTGTTGCAGAGAGAAATATTACAAGGTTTTAATTCATCTTCTGAATGTCTTCCTCTGTCTTCTCAAAGGACTGAGTGAGCTTATAGGGGTTTTCCAGGCTAAATTAATTTTTTACAAGTGGCTTGCTATATTGAAAAATAACAAATGAAGCTATACTCTCCTACCAGCATAAATCCAGGATGATCCAGCACAGGCCGCTCCGCTGTCTGCGCTTACACTGGAAGGAAGCCATCGCGGTTCAAAGTGGCTGCAATACTGTCGGGATGTGTGATTGGCTGCCGTGGTCAGGTGACTTCAGCATTGCATAATCACTGATGTCATCGATGACACGCTGCTGGAGTCACCTGAACACTGCAGCCAACCGTAGGTCCTAGCGATCCTGCTCCAGCTTCTTATGATGTTGACTTTCTTCCGGTGTAAGCGCAGACTACAAAACGGCATGCTGCATCCTGATAAGTGAC
Organism: Ranitomeya variabilis; assembly: GCF_051348905.1. Taxonomy (NCBI): domain Eukaryota; kingdom Metazoa; phylum Chordata; class Amphibia; order Anura; family Dendrobatidae; genus Ranitomeya; species Ranitomeya variabilis. The sequence continues at coordinate 637,722,237 of NC_135232.1, forward strand.
CGTAGATGCTTTGTTTATTTTTTCAATATATCAAGACTCTGGAAACATTTTTATTTTGCCTGGACAACCCCTTCAATCCCTTCACAACAAAGCCAATTTCCGTTTTTTTTTGTCATCTTCCCAGAGCCATAACTTTTATATTTTTCTGGCCACAGACCTATGAGGGCTTGTTATTTGCGGGACGAGTTTTACTGTTGAATGACACCATTCATATTTCCACATAGAGTGCTAAAAAATGGGTAAAAAAAAATTCCAACTGTGGAGAAATTGTGAATAACAAACACAATTATGACATTGGTTTTTGGGAATTGATTTTACAGTGTACATTTTTTGGAAAAAATAACCTGGCAATATGATTCTCCTCATCAAGCAATTCTGGCGATACCAAATATGTCCAGTTTTTTAAAAAAATTTAGTGGTAAAGAAAATCTGAAGCTTGCAAAAGAAAATGTTTGGTGTTGTCTCCATTTTCCAAGACCCGTAACATTATTATTTTTTGCCGATGGAGCTGTATGATTACTCATTTTTTGCAGGGCGAGATGACGTTTTTATTACTACCACTTTGGGATAGATGTGACGTAATTTTGGCGTTCTAGAATTTTTTTTTAGTTACAGATCAGGTTAAGTGTTTTTAAATTTTCATAGATCTGACATTTCTGCCACAGGGATACCACATGTGGTTTTTTTGCCCCCATTTTTTTCATAACTTTATTTTCAATGTTGGAAGGGGGGGGTGTGATTTGAACTTTTAGTTTTTTTTCTTTTTTGACATCTTTTTTTTGTATTTTTCACTGTTATTGTTAGACCCCTTAGGGGACTTGAAGATGCGATCATCCAAACACTATATCTAGCAGAATCCCAATTGCTTTCCAAGCCCTGCCACAAGCAAGGTTTCAAAGGAGCTCCGTAACGACAGGCACAGGGGTCATCAGCTGACCCCCGTCTGTCATGACAACCCATCGGCGACGCGCGATCATGTCATGGGCGCGCCAATGAACAGAGAGAATGACACGCATGCATACCAGCGCTTGTTAAAGGCTACTGTCAGAGATTGACAGTAACATTTAACAGGTTGGTTAACAATCGCGGTCGGACCACCACTCCACCCACAATTTTTAGTGGCAGGTCCTGGCAGTATGTAATACACAGCCATCACCTGACTGGTATAGAGCTGGCTCGCTGTGTGAGCCCACTCCATACACCCACTTCCAACTTGCAGCATACATGTACGGCGGATGTTCTGAAAGGGTTACGGTAAGCTCTTACATTTTCCTACCTGTCATTAATATTAGAATTTACATGTTATTAACTGTACATCTCCAGAGATTATTTGTTCGCATCTATAAATCTATTCTTTTTCCAGTTTATTAGAGCTTCTTTATATCTTTGTGTTTATATTATACCTGTTGTTTTTTATGGTTTTGTGACGATGTTTGAATGGAAAGGCATACCTGTTCTCTTAGCATCCTCATCAAGGTTCTTTCCCCTCAGGTTACCATTGTTGTGCTCAGATTCATTATAAGTTATTGGTATCCAGTACAAGTTGAATCTGTCATATCTGTAATGGATCCAATATAAAAAGACCAGACCCTAAGGGCTAATGTAGTAGCTAAACAGAAATAGTGAAAAGGTTCAAGAGTTAAAATGTAATCCAACACTACACAAGAGGAGCCGAACCAAACATCAGATCGTAGACAACTGAAGGATGGAACGGCCCCGTTGTTTTCTTCCAGCATATCCTGTATCTAAGTGGAATGTCTGAGTGATGTATTTTAATAAGCTTGGTGCATTCTTCTGTTTTAGCCTAACAACCCTCCTTTGTGCAATAGGAATGGCTAGTTTTTATTTGTTAGTCATACTTTAAAGGAAATCATTTTGGCCTATTCTACGAAAAGAAAGCCTTTCTGTCTCTCACGCATGGATTCTGTTTTGTTTGGAGAAAAACATAAATGGAAGGCTTTTTTGGTACTGAATGAGGAATGTAGAGTATTAAATTGATACACAGTATTGTGTACAAGCTTTAGGCAGGTGTGGAAAAAAACTCTGCAAATTAAGAATGTTTTAAAAAAATAGGAGAAGTGCCAATTAGTTTATTTTTAACAATGAACTAAATGCAAAGTGAATAAACAAAGAGAAATCTAAGTCAAATTAATATTTTATGTGAACGTCCTTAGTCTTCAAAACAGCATCACTTCTTATAGGTACACTTGTACTTGCATGCAGTTTTTGAAGGAATTTGACAGGGTGGTTGTTCAAGTTCCAAACATCTTGGAGAACTAACTACAGATCTGTAGATGTTGGCTTGTGCAAAACCTTCTTTCTCTTCATGTAATCTCACACAGACTGGATGATGCTGAGATTAGGTTTACTTGGAGGCCAAATCATCACTTCCAGAACTCCTTGTTCTTTTTTTTTTACGCTGAAAATAATTCTGAAAGGGGTTGTCCACTACTCGAATAACCCTTTTTCAAATCCCAGTGTTTCCCTCACACACCTCTGGTGTCAGCATTTGCACTCCCAGGGCTCACTTGAAATTATGTCACGAGATCGCTGCGGCCAGTCAGCGGCCACTTCACTGTCCCCTCCTTCACTGACATCTCGAGGTAGTTAGAGCTGCGGATGCTCTCACTTCCTCCAGATCTTTTTCCAAAGAAGAGGAGAGTAACCCCTCCAAAACCTTTTAGAAAGTCTTTCCAGAAAAGTAGAGGCTGTAATAGCTGCAAATGGGGAATCAGCTGCAGATTAATGCCTTTGGTCTAATGTGTAGGCGTTAGTGATGAGCGAATATACTCGTTACTCGAGATTTCTCGAGCACACTCGGGGGTCCTCTGAGTATTTTTTTAGTGCTCGGAGATTTAGTTTTCTTGCCTCAGCTGAATGATTTACATCTGTTAGCCAGCATAAGTACATGTGGGGGTTGCCTGGTTGCTAAGGAATCCCCACATGTACTTATGCTGGCTAACAGATGTAAATCATTCAGCTGAGGCAAGAAAAACTACATCTCCGAGCACTAAAAAATACTCTGAGGACCCCCGAGCATGCTCGAGAAATCTCGAGTAACGAGTATATTCGCTCATCACTAGTAGGCGTCCCAAGACTTTTGTACATAACGTGTACATTGAACCTGCTAGTTGTGGAATTTCAGTACTCAATTGAGGCTTATTGGATCAAGGACAGCAGTAATTTGCTCTATGCGGCCTGTTAAAATACAGTTAATTTATTTCCCTTAATGAGTGCAGCAAAGTGTTCCTGATTTGCCATCTCCTCCCTCCATATGCAGAGACTGCCCTCTTCTTAAAACTGCGGACAATAGCAGCTAAATAAGCTAATTTTTATAATTCTGTTTATAATTCATGTTTTTCCCTTGCACAGATTGATCTTGATCAGTATAAGAAAGCCTTAGAGGATGCTGGGTGTAGCTTGGCCCCACTAAACTACATCAAGCAATGGAAGTAAGGACATTTGTACATTTTATATTCTTTTACTCGTCTAACAGATTTTGGCAAACCAAAGACCCCTCTTATATGGATATGTCTGCATTTATTTATCCAGGGCTTTTGCCAAGATGGCTGCAGCACCAGCAAACTATGGGATTGGTGCTACTAAATCCAAAGGGTAAGGATTACTTTAAAATTTCTACTCATTAAAGGGTATTTAATAAAAATGAAACCCCTTGCTCCATACTTCAGAAATTCTTGCTCTTTATTGGTGGTGCGTAGAGTACACTGAGATTTACTGTGTTCTTGTAGTAATATATATTGTAATGTTTTCACCCTTGACCTGTTTGACATTAGACCCCGGCCCTCCTAATAGTCTTGTACAATTGCACATTTACATAATAACTCTCACAAGCTCAGTCCTAGTTTCTCCCCAATTCTGAGACATGGTCTCAGCTAAACGAGCACACCAAGAAATCCAGTAGTTGTGAAGTCCAGTCCAGCACCGGGTCGAGATGATCAGTCACGGCTCTCCTAACTTCATCATGTAATGATATTGTACATATAGTCAAATATAAATCCAGTGTATTTTGAACAATTTTTATTGATGGCAGAACGTTCACCGACCGGGCTGGATTTTACAAGTAGTACACAGAGAGTCTCTTCTGCCACAGAGAGTCTCTTGTTCGCCATCTTCCCTCCACATAATAGTGTAAGACACCACATAGACCACTGAAGCATTGGAAGCTACACGCTGTTTGTTTAGGTACAATGACCCCTTCTTTGCAGTCGGCTCAGTGAGTAGTAGCTGGCACCATCTTGTACCGTCTTCTTTTTATGCTTCCAGGCTGCTCTCCAGAGTCATGAATACGGGGTCACAGTTTGTCATGGAGGGGGTGAAAAACTTGGTTCTCAAGCAACAGGTAAACAGCCTAAAGAGCCAGATTTATTTTGACAAGTGTAAAATCAGCTGGCTGGCATCCCATCTGCTAGTGGTAGCTGATGTGAGTGTAATCGAGCCGCCTATAAAAAGAAAAGTCCGATGAGTGAGTGCAGAAGGTTAGCCCACGAGTCCTTATACTGTGAGGACCCAAACCACACAGCGGTCCTGTCTTGAAGAAGTCTTCATGTAGGTCAATGCTATTCAGTTGGAAGGAGAGGTATTGGTGCAGGCTTCTGTGCTGTAGAGCTGAACATTTCCATGTCCCCGTCATAGATTCATCACGCTACATTCCCATCCTGCCCAGTTCCCCCATCCTGTTTGCTTTGGCTGCGCAAAACAAGAAGCTTTGTGAATGTGTTTAGACATTTGATACAAACACAGGGCACAGGACTTTCTGTCACATATCCCACTGAGCCCATAGTAAATGTGTCTACTCTTAGAATGGCAGCTGGAAGATGTCAGCAGTTGTAGCCAGAGGTCTCTCTGACCAAGAAAGTCCAGTTGTTTGTAGTCCATTGTGCGGCTTCTGCATAACGATCATACAGCTTAAACATAATAAACCAGTTGTATATCCAATTATTCTGCACATTAAGAAGTACGTCTTGTCTACTCTTCTCTTTATAGAACTTGCCAGTCACTCGAGTCCTTGATAGTCTAATGGAAATGAAGTCCAATCCGGTAAGAAAGAGTCGTTTTCCTGCGGGGGTTACACACTCCTGTAGGCCATACCGCAGCCGTCACCTTATGTGCTGCTCTGCAGGTGATGTCTTTCATGTCAGGAGTCGTTTTCTATGTAATGATTGACCCCTTGGATTATAAATTGCAGATTTTCCTTCTGTAAAGTACCATAATAAATATATTTCATCCCGGATCACTCTGTTCCTACCAGTTGTTTTTATTTTCCTCTTTATATGTTTGGGTTTTTTTTGTTATTGGCAGTTTTATTTTATTTGCTCTCAGCGCAAGTAAAAATAGAGAGGGGGAAAAAAACCAGTTCATGTGTTCTGGAAAGAACGATGGCCCCAGCCGGATGCCCTCCTTAAAGTCGATTGACTTGCCAGCACTCGTAAACTGATTGCTCTGGAGGCCATGTGTTTGTATGCAAAGTCTCATCTCCATGTAAATGCCCGGCCCAGTTCCAGTCACAGCTTTGACGGTTTTCTGTGCCGAGCTCATGGTGCACTGGATCATTATGCTCCAGATCCCTCCACTAACTGCTAAACCCTAAAAATGAAGAGTTATGGTTGCGGAACTGAGCTAATATTTTACAGGCGAAACCCTGAGATAACATTACATAGTTTCCAATTTCTTGATTTATTATCTTGACACTTTTATAGTTGATGATTTAATTCCGTATGTGTGTGTGTGTGTGTGTGTGTGTGTGTGTGTGTTTCTAGAACGGTGAAAGATGTTAATGAATCCTTGGTCCTACCTTTTTACTTTTGGATAACAATTGCATTTCCTACTTTACTTGAATTTAAAATGTATTATAGTCTTATTACTCATGAGCATTGGTGTAAAAAAAAAATGTGTAGAAAAATATCAAACACCTTGTTTTTGTGTCTTGATTTTTATGCAGGTTACTTGCACGTTAATTAAGGAATGTCAGTTGTCCATAAATATCTATTGGTCTTAACCATATTAGGCACGTGTGACAGTGGGTGGTCCGATACATTAAAATACCTGTAGATAACCATCTTTAAGCCCTAACCACTTTATTAGTTTGCTTTATTTTAAAATTATTTTACATTCCCCCTATACAGCTAATCCACATATCTGTTTTTTACTTTACTTCCTGCAGTGTTTCATTTTAGGGGAATCTCAAATGGGACGTCACTAGAGGATAGCCCTGCAGTCACTTCCTACAGGTTTTATAACCCTTCCGCCACCTTTGAACCTCGAAACAGAATTTCATCAGTAAGGCGGCAATGCGGTCATTTACCACAGTCTTTGTCACTGCCATCCCCTGATGGCACCTCAAATCAATCGTGGTGATGGAGGCCAGGAGAAGTGACTGCAGCTTTTTTCACCATCACCCCACACTTTCAGTCCGTACTGCCACACTAGTGTCAAAGCCACTTCATTCACTGAAATGGTTCATCATCAGGATGCGGTACTGCCGTCACTTACCGTGCTTCTATCACCGTCACCTGATGGCGTTTCATTTCAGTGAATGAGACAGCATTGAGAAAAATGTAATGGCGGTAAAATAAGCTGTTGTCACCCCTCTCTGCCACCATCACCACTTTTGATTTGGGATGACATCAGGGAAGTCGTCCTGTTTCAGGGGAAGCTGCCAAGAAGTGACTGCAGGGCCATCCTCCTGTGATGTCCCATTGAGACTCAAAAGTCACAAGAAGTAAAGTAGCAACACAGATATAGGGATTACCACAAGAAAGCAAATTGCAAAAGTAATTAGAGCTTACAGATATATGTATTTCTAAGCAGCATTATAGGTATTGGACAACCCCTTTAATAATAATAATTATTATTATTTATTTATATAGCACCATTAATTCCATGGTGCTGTACATGAGAAAGGGGTTACATACAGGGTTATAAATATCATTTACAGTAAACAAGTTTACAGTGACAGACTGGTACAAAGGGGAGAGGACCCTGTCCTTGCGGACTTACATTCTATAGTGGGGAATAGTGGGGATAGTGGGGAAGAGACAGAAGGTCAGAGGTGCAGCAGCTCTGGCGATGGAGAGGCGGCTGCTCTGGCGATGGCGAGGCGGCAGAATGGTTATTGCAGGCTGTAGGCTTTCTTGAAGAGATGGGTTTTCAGGTTCCGTCTGAAGGATCCGAGAGTGGTGGATAGTCGGATGTGTTGAGGCATGGAATTTCAGAGGATGGGGGATATTCGGGAGAAATCTTGGAGGCGGTTGTGTGAGGACCGAATAAGTGTGGTGGAGAGTAGGTGGTCGTGGGAGGATCGGAGGTTACGTGAGGGAAGGTATTGGGAGATTAGTTCAGAGATATAGGGAGGGGACAGGTTGTGGATGGCTTTGTAGATCAGTGTTAGTAGTTTGAACTGGATTCGTTGGGGAATTGGGAGCCAGTGGAGGGATTTGCAAAGGGGAGTAGCGAGGAGAGAGGTGGATTAGCCAGGCAGCAGAGTTGAGGACAGACTGGAGTGGTGCAAGAGAGTTAGCGGGGAGGCCACAGAGGAGGGTGTTGCAGTAGTCGAGGCGGGAGATGATGAGGGCATGCACAAGAGTCTTAGTAGATTGTGGGGTAAGGAAGGGACGGATTCTGGCAATATTTTTGAGTTGGAGGCGACAGGAGGTGGCAAGAGTTTGAACGTGCGGTTTGAAGGACAAGGCAGAGTCGAGAGTTACTCCGAGGCAATGGATTTCAGGTGCGGGAGAGAACGTGATGCCGTTTACCATAATAGATAGATCAGGTGGGGGGGATACGTGAGATGGGGGAAAGATGATGAGTTCGGTTTTGTCTACATTGAGTTTTAGGAAGCAAGAGGTGAAGAAGGAGGATATGGCTGACAGAAACTCCGGGATTCTGGACAGAAGAGAGGCGACATCTGAGCCAGAGAGGTAGATCTGAGTGTCGTCCGCATACAGGTGGTACTGGAAGCCATGGGACTTAATGAGTTGCCCTAGGCCAAGGGTATAGATGGAAAAAAGTAGGCGCCCTAGGACAGAGCCTTGAGGGACTCCAACAGAGAGAGGGCGGGATGAGGAGGTAGTGTGGGAGTAGGAAACGCTAAATGTGCGGTCGGAAAGGTATGAGGCAATCCAGGACAGGGCAAGGCCTTTGATGCCAAGGGAAGAAAGAATCTGTAGCAGTAGGCAGTGTTCGACTGTGTCGAAAGCAGAGGACAGGTCAAGAAGGAGGAGGATGGAGAACTGTCTGTTAGCTTTGGCTGTGAGTAAGTCATTAGTAATTTTTGTCAGGGCAGTTTCGGTGGAGTGGTGGGGGCTGAAGCCAGATTGAAGGTTGTCAAGGATAGAGTTAGATGAGAGGTGGGAGGAAATTTGAGCATGGACATGCTGCTCAAGGAGTTTTGAAGCAAACGGGAGCAGTGATATGGGGCGGTAGCTTTATATAGCAGTTGGGTCAAGGTTAGTTTTTATGAGGATGGGTGTGATGGTGGCATGTTTGAAGGCAGAGGGGAAGGTACCAGAAAGCGATAGGTTGAAGAGATGTGTTAGGGCTGGAATGAGCATGTTAGTGAGGTTGGGGAGCAAGTGGGAGGGGTTGGGGTCAAGTGCACAGGTGGTGAGGTGTGATTTGGAGAAGAGGTGAGTAAGCTCTCCTTCAGTGATGTTGGAGAGGGAGGTTATTAGGGGAGGGCAGAGGTCTGGTATATGGAGTGGTTGGGGTGGTGTAACAGTTAGGGTTTGCCTTGTTTGGACGATCTTGTTTTTGAAATGGGTGGCAAAGTCCTCGGAGGAGATGAGGGGAGTTGGAGGTGGCAGTGGTGGGCGGAGGAGGGAGTTGAATGTGCTGAACAGTTGTTTTGGGTTGTAGGATAGTGAAGATACAAGGTTAGTGAAATAGGTCTGTTTAGCGGAGGTGAGGGCTAATTTGAAGTCAAATGTAGCTTGCTTGAAAGCAGTGAAGTCGTCTGGCAGGCGTGTTTTCTTCCAATGTCGCTCTGCAACCCTGGATGCTTGTCTAAGTTTTTTTGTGAGATTGTTATGCCAAGGTTGCCTATTGGTTCGTCGCACTTTGCCATGCATGAGAGGGGCGACTGAGTCTATGGCTGATGTGAGAGTGGAGTTATAGAACGCGGTGGCGCTGTCCGTGTTGTGGAGTGAAGATATGGATGACAGGGGTAGGAGAGAGTCTGAGAGTCTGTGAATGTCTAGATGTGCGAGGTTTCTGCGTTAATATGCCCATCTGCATTAAGCTGGTATTTTTTATATAATAACAGAATATTCACCAGTCAGTTTTATACTTGTGTTTTCTTCTTTGTTTTTTTTTGTACTAAATTATCGTAATGGGATTTCCTTCTGCAGGAAACTGATGATTACAGATACTTTGACCCCAAGATGCTACGTGGAAATGACAGGTGATGAGCATATGCATACCTTTTGTTGACTGTTTGTAACTAGTGATGAGCGAACGTGCTGGGATAAGGTGTTATCTGGGCATGCTCGGGTACTAACCGAGTGACTTTGGCGTGTTTGAAAAATATGTTTGAGTCCCCGCACCTGCATGTCTCATGGCTGTTTGACACCCGCAAAATATGCATGGATTGTCTAGCAAAAAGACAATCCCTCCATGTGTTGCAGCTGTTGAACAGCTATGAGACATGCAGGTGCGGGGACTCAAACATATTTTTCAAGCACGCCAAAGTCACTTGGTTAGTACCCGAGCATGCCCAGATAACACCTTATCCCAGCATGTTCACTCATCATTACATGTAACCTAAATTATTGATATTCTGTTTTGCTTTTTACTTTTTTTTTTTTTTTTTAATGAAATAATTTTGAAATGAAATAATCTTACATACAATTCTGTTTTCTTGGAAAAATTGCCTTAACTTGACCAAATAATTTTTTTGTGTTTAAAATAGTTCTATACCAAGGAACAAAAATCCCTTTCAGGAGGTAAGTATAATGACAGCAGGGTCACATGGAAATGTAAAAAGTTTTCAGTGTTGGGTAGATTATTAACCACCTCTGCTCTATAATTTAATGTTTTCGCATCTTTGCAATTAGTCAAAGTAAATAAGATGTTTATTTTGTTTTAGTTTGGTGGCAAGTGCTATTTACTGTGACATTTCCTAGCTGCACTTATACTCACATCCCATAAAAGTATATTCATGTGCCTGGGAGATACAAATGTACCTGGTAACCTTTCAGCGTTCTGCAGGAAAAACTACAATAAAACAGGCAGAAGCTGCCCAATATTTAGAGAACATTCACAGCTCATGAAATATGAGACTATTTTTATTTCCGATTTATTAGTGGTGTTTATGGAACACAGCGTCTCCTTCTGAATTTCACCCTGCTCAGTGCCATAAGCATCGAGGCGAGCTGCTGGCACCGCTCCTCGTGCAGTTCCCCATACAGGCGCTTTTTGTGATCAGTGGAGATCCCTGTGGTCCTAGCATTAGACCATCACTTGTCATGACTTAAAAAACACTTTTTATGTGCCTGCGCCCATGCACACTCATCAGTAATGCCACCATGCCCCTGTTGCGACGGCCATTTGTTACTGGATCATTTCTACCATCGTGCACATGTAGCAATGTCATAAATCTGTGTTTATTCTAATGCTTGCTACACTAGTGCCTTAGACTTGTAGCATTTGGTGAAAGTAATTAACAAGAACGTATTGTGTTTTGTGCAGGCCATTGTATTTGTGGTAGGAGGAGGGAACTACATTGAGTATCAGAACCTAGTGGACTACATAAAGGTAACCTGAGAGCCTCTGTTTTTTTTTTATCATGCTTTTAAAAGGGCATTCTCATCTCCAAGATCCTATCCCAATATATAGTAGATGTAGTAATAATGATATTAGCAAATGCCTCCCATTAGAAATGTAGTATAGTTCTTCTAATTCACTATGTCGCTTACTCCATGTGCAGGGCGTTGTAGTAGCTTAGGTATCCATGGTTAAGACCACTAATAAGTATCTGTCACTATATGAGTGGTCCAAACTATGGATGCCTAAGCTACTACAATGCCCTTCACTTGGGGTAAGCAACATACTCTTTCCCATAAAAATACATTTCATGGCCGGCATGTGGCTCTGATTTTGCTTTGTTCTGGGATCTTCCTGCCGGTTGCTAATGTTGGTCTTTCCTTTGCTGCCTGCTGCATATAATTTATTTACATGGTCAGCTCTACAGAACGCTTCACAGGGCCATTTTTGCTAATTCTAATATGTTCATTTTCTGTTTAACCATTTGACTGAGAGTGGATCGAAAAATTGGGACACCTAAACAATACACCTCTTAGCTTTAAGCCTAGGTCAACTCTTGAAAATCAACCCCATAGTATTAACATTAACCTTCTTCACAAGACTAGTAACGTTTTCCTGGCATTTGCTAAACTCTGGTTCATCTATCAAATGCCAGATAGAAAACTGTGGTTCATCACTGCAGTGAACATGTTTCCCCTGCTCCACAGTCCTTTGGCAACTACTTTTACTCACTCGGCATTGTGCTTGGTGATGTAAGACTTGAATTAGGCTGCTCGGCTGTTGAAACCCATGCCATGTTTTTGTGCTGATGTTAATGCCGGAGGTGGTTTGAACCCTCCAGCTATTAAGTTAGCAGAGAGTTGATGACTTTTATGCACTATGCTCCTCAATGTCCATCGATCCTATTCTGTAATTTTAGCAGGGTTCTCCTTTGGTGATAGTAGCTTTTGGTTCCTAAACAATTCTACTTTTCAATAATATTACTCACAGTTCTTGGAATATTTAATGGAGAAGAGATTTATGAACTGACTTATGACGCCATCGGTGTAACATCACAGGACCACGCTGGTATCAGAGAACGCTTTACAACGAGTCATTCTTTCACAAAATTTAGTAAAGGCAGACGGCACGGAGACAGGATGGAATTTATAAATCTGTGTCCATGGGACTGAATGGGAAACCTCAATTGTGTGCTCCCATAGGTTTGGTCATGTAGGACCTCTACTGTTTCCTTCTTCCATATTTTAGCCTTTGCATTTCATGTGTTTGTTAAACTTTCTTCTTTCCCGTGTTCTCTTCCCAGACCAAACAAGCAAAGCACATTCTCTATGGCTGCACCGAGCTCTTCAACGCTGCACAGTTTGTTAAGCAGGTAATCTAACAAGTGCCCCCCCACCCCTGAGACAGGTTCTCAAGCCTTCTCAAGTATACCCTGCAGATAACCCTCATAATGGCTTATATAAGGAATTATCTGCACCTCTGTGTTATGCTAACTCTCTTCTATAGAAAGACTGGAGACCAATGCCAAGGGATTTTCAAGTGGTAGAGAGTAACACATGATACTGTCTTTCTAGCTGTGGTTATTAGGGTATGTGCACACGTTCAGGTTTTTTCGCAATAAAAACGCTATAAAAACTCATTAAAAACGCATACATTATGCATCCTATAATTTAGAATGCATTCTGCATGTTTTGTGCACATGCACATTCGCGGAAAAATACGCATCGTGGTAAAAAAAATCAGCATGTTCATTAATTTAGCGTTTTTTTCGCGTTTTTCCCGCTATTCTATGCATTGGGGAATAACGCGTCAAAAATGCGGTAAAAACGCAGTAAAATTGCGGTAAAAACGCATGCGGATTTCTGGCAGAAATGTCCGGTTTTTGTCAGGAAAATTTCTGCCAGAAATCCTGACGTGTGCACATAGCCTTTTTTTTTTTTTGTTTACAATAAGTATGTACACAATTTAAAGCTCCTGCCATACTCCATTGTCCAAAAGTATCTTTTTGGCCTTAATTTGGCCACTATACTTCAAAATAAAGCATAGTAGACTATGCTGTACCAACCATGGAGTCCTATAAAAACGTATTCATTAAAGTATAACTTTACTTAGTATTTCAGTCCTCCAGATTTCTTAATTTTTTGTTAGTCTGACGGAGGCACCTATATTGCGGGCTTATCTAGGGTGCCATCCTTCGTGACCAGGTTGGGTCATCTGTAGGTTCTACCTCTTAGGGAGAGTAAATAGAGAGTTGAACAATCAAAGGATCCCAAGTACCGGGTAGTATCCTTCAAAAAAGTTTTATTGGCACCAGTGTACACGTCAGAGAAATGGACATGCGACCTTTCGGCCACACAGGACTTTTTTTTTCAAGCCAAAAACAAGGTGAACATGGTTTTTGGCTTGAAAAAAGTCCTGTGTGGCCGAAAGGTCGCATGTCCATTTCTCTGACCTGTACACTGGTGCCAATAAACCTTTTTTTGAAGGATACTACCCGGGGCCTTGGATTGTTCACAGTTTTTGCAACCGAGTTGAGGGTTGTACCAAGTTTGTGCGCAAACACATAGTGGTCCACGAGATATACCCCTTTTTAAATGTAAATAGTAAGTCGGTTCTTTTCCCTCTCCCTGTCCCGTCGTCACTAAAGGTGCCTTCACACTAAGCGACGCTGCAGCGATACAGACAACGATGCCGATCGCTGCAGCGTCGCTGTTTAGTCGTTGTGTGGTCGCTGGAGAGCTGTCACACAGACAGCTCTCCAGCGACCAACGATGCCGAAGTCCCCTGGTAACCAGGGTAAACATCGGGTTACTAAGTGCAGGGCCGCGCTTAGTAACCCGATGTTTACCCTGGTTACCATTGTAAAAGTAAAAAAAAAAAAGCACATCCTCACATTCCGGTGCCCGGCGTCCGCTTCCCTGCACTCCTCCTGCATCCTGTGTCAGCGCCGAACATCTCCGGCATCTCCCACAGAGCAGAGCGGTGACGTCACCGCTCTGCTTTACGGCCGGCACTTACACAGGATGCAGGAGGAGTGCAGGGAAGCGGACGCCGGGCACCGGAATGTGAGTATGTGGTTTTTGTTTTTTTTTTACTTTTACAATGGTTACCAGGGTAAACATCGGGTTACTAAGCGCGGCCCTGTGCTTAGTAACCCGATGTTTACCCTGGTTACCAGTGAAGACATCGCTGGATCGGTGTCACACACCGATCCAGCGATGTCAGCGGGAGATCCAGCGACGAAATAAAGTTCTGGACTTTCAGCAACGACCAGCGATCTCACAGCAGGATCCTGATCGCTGCTGCGTGTCAAACACAACAATATCGCTAGCCAGGACGCTGCAACGTCACGGATCGCTATCGTTATCGTTGTAAAGTTGTTTAGTGTGAAGGTACCTTTACTCTTGTCTTATTGCTTTGTTATCTTGATTTGGCGTAGTGGCGGATGTCTATTGTGACCACTTTGGCCAATTAATACTATACCTTTTTGGGAATTTTGTAATGTTTATTTCTTCTTTTTATATCATTATTAATAAAGTATATCTTTTATATGGGTTTTTTTTCTATACATTAGTCTGTAATTTTATTTAACATGGGCAGCCTACAGTGACAGATGCATCTGAAAACAGACATTCTTTAAACGGAGAAATTGTGAGCTTTTCAATACCTTTTTGTGACGTATGGTAAATGAAGACTGCCATTGTAGGGCATCCATCACCTCTCCTGGATAATGTATAGGTTGGGATTTTTTAAGGTTTGTAGATTAGTAAGAGAGAGGAAAAACGGGTTGGGAAGAGTATATTGTGGTAAAGCAGTTGTCCTTCTATGGCGGACATCAAAGCGACTTTAAAGCTGTGGACAATGCAGGCGCCCCATAAAGACACGAAGAATACACCATGGGGGCTTAGCACAAATGAGCGCCTCTTTCTTATATGTGACACCTTTAATTTGTAATGCAGCAATACTGTACATTAAAGTGAGCTGTATTCCTATCCAGTAAGTGAAGAAAGAAAGGTATTATTATGTTTTTACCCACACACGTTGCTATGTGGCCTCTAAGAACAAAGGCTGAAACAGTGGGAATCTCAGGAACATCTAGTTAAAGTTGACTGCTCAGACATAAGTAATTGTTCATCCCGTTCTCTGCACTATCATCTTACATGTGTTAATGTTTAATCCCTCAGTACTGCTTTTTCATTACTTGTCTTCATAATATCATGTACAATTCTGTTTTTGATTAATTCAATAATTTTTGTTTTTCTTTTTCCCCTTCCAGTTGTCTCATCTTGGACAAAAGTAAGAGGCGTCCGTGGCCACATTACAGTCCTCTGTGGTGTCTGTGAACTAAACCCCTGAGACTAAAGATATGGACCATACTTGTACAGTTCTAGTAATCCATCACTGACACCAGGATGTGCAAGTGTGGAAGAACGGTGAAACTACTCCCCAGAGATGTCTATTGTATGCTACACATATGACTTGCCGGGTTTTCTACCAACTCCATTTATTTAAATATGTTGGAGGTGTCCAGCCTCTGTATCTAGGCATTAATACAATCTCTGTTCACAGAGATCATTTCCAAATAAAACAAAAAATGTATAATTTTATAAAGCATAATTTATGTTTACAGTCCATATATTTAACTGCATCAGGATTCGAGGGCAACACGGCAAAATTGTGGGGGCCCTTACAAAAGCATCAACTATCCAAACCCTGTAGCGTAATCTGTGTGAAAAGAAAGAAGGTCTTTCTACACATTTCTTGGGGAGCCTTGATATGAATCGTAGGCCTGTACAGTGTGACTGGCTTCCACAGAATGTCGGTCAGGTAATTTAACAATGGATGACAACAGAGCTGATAATTTAGCAATAAAATGGATCAGTGAGAGAATTACCTGCACCATCTTTTATCTGATATACTATACAAATGGAGGGAAAGACCAAAAAAATGCTGAATGACCACTTGGTTACTGCCATTTATTTTCTTTTTTATACCATGTCTACTAGATAAAAATAAAGAAAAGCAAAACCAAGCTGATGTGTAAATGTAGTCTCTGAATTTTTTTTTTTTTAAAGACGTTCTAAAGAATATAATAAAATGGCCCATGTCACTTAATACAAAAGGCAACTTGTCCTGTTCACATGTCAGGACAGCCTGCAGTCTGAAGGAACACTGCTTCTGAGACCAATGTCTCAACTGACAGACGACTAGTATCGAAAGCACAAACACAAGAGCTGTCGCAGACGTGTGTGATGGGAATAGAAATGAATCTCCGCTGCTGACTGAGCACAGAGGATTTTTTCCTCTGCGCTCAGTCAGCCGAGAAGATTTCTTCTCCCATTGTACATTTTTCTCGCAGCTCTTGTATGTGTGCCTACGATACTGGTCTTCTGACAGTTGAGACATCGGTTTCTGGAGCTGTGCTTCTTCAGACTGTAGTCCTTACTGACTCGTGACTAGGACGGGCTGTCGTTAGAATTGTGAGACGATGGCCATTTTATTACATTTTGGGGGCACCCTTTAACCCCTTTCTGACCTCGGACGGGATAGTACGTCCGAGGTCAGAAGCCCCGCTTTGATGCGGGCTCCGGCGGTGAGCCCGCATCAAAGCCGGGACATGTCAGCTGTTTTGAACAGCTGACATGTGCCCGCAATAGGCGAGGGCAAAATAGCGATCTGCCCGCGCCTATTAACTAGTTAAATGCCGCTGTCAAACGCAGACAGCAGCATTTAACTACCGCATCCGGCCGGAAATGACGGCATCGCCGACCCCGTCACATGATTGGAGGTCGGCAATGCTTCAGAATAGTAACCATAGAGGTCCTTGAGACCTCTATGGTTACAGATCCCGGCAGCTGTGAGCGCCACCCTGTGGTCGGTGCTCACAGCACACCTGATTTTCTGCTGCATAGCAGCGAACAGCAGATCGCTGCTATGTAGCAGAGGCGATCGTGCTGTGCCTGCTTCTAGCCTCCCATGGAGGCTATTGAAGCATGGCAAAAGTAAAAAAAAAAAAAGTTTAAAAAAAATGTGAAAAAAATAAAAAAAATATAGAAGTTTAAATCACCCCCCTTTCGCCCCAATCAAAATAAATCAATTAAAAAAAATCAAACCTACACATATTTGGTATCGCCGCGTTCAGAATCGCCCGATCTATCAATTAAAAAAAAAAAGCATTAACCTGATCGCTAAACAGCATAGCGAGAAATGGTATCATTAAAAACGCCAGCTCGTCACGCAAAAAATAAGCCCTCAACCGACCCCAGACCATGAAAAATGGAGACGCTACGGGTATCGGAAAATGGCGCAAATTTTATTTTTATTTTTTAGCAAAGTTTGGAATTTTTTTTCACCACTTAGGTAAAAAATAACCTAGTCATGTTAGGTGTCTATGAACTCGTAGTGACCTGGAGAATCATAATGGCAGGTCAGTTTTAGCATTTAGTGAACCTAGCAAAAAAGCCAAACAAAAAACAAGTGTGGGACTGCACTTTTTTTGCAATTTCACTGCACTTGGAATTTTTTTCCCGTTTTCTAGTACATGACATGCTAAAACCAATGATGTCGTTCAAAAGTACAACTCGTCCCGCAAAAAATAAGCCCTCACATTGCCAAATTGACAGAAAAATAAAAAAGTTATGGCTCTGGGAAGGAGGGGAGTGAAAAACGAACACGGAAAAACGAAAAATCCCAAGGTCATGAAGGGGTTAAAAGTCTTTTGTAGGATAAAATAATTTAGAAAGGAGAATTCTAATGATCGCTGAGATGTGCTATAACCGTGGAACAACAGATGCATGGTTCTTTAATTAATTTTTTAGGTTGGACACATCTAATCTTGCTTAGCAATTATTTTTGAAAATATGAAATGCAGCCGCAACACATACGGGGATTGCCTGTTTGTTAGACAGCCACAACACATGCGGGGTTTGCCTAACAGATACTTGGAAAAAACGTGAGCATGCTCAGATAACCTGTTATCTGAGCACGTTCTCTTATCACTAGTTGGCACTTGTTGCAGAAAATGAAGTATTTCTCCCAAAAAATGATTTCAAGTTACACATGTTTTGTTATACACATTTATTTCCTTTGTGTGTATTGAAACAACATAGAGGAAAAAAGGCAACGTTTACATGGTTTCACATAAAACCCCAAAAATGGGTATTTAACCCCTTCCCGACATTTGACGTACTATCCCGTCGAGGTGGGGTGGGCCCCCATGACCACGGACGGGATAGTACGTCATACGCGATCGGCCACGCTCACGGGGGGAGCGCGGCCGGGTGTCGGCTGCATATCGCAGCTGACATCCGGCACTATGTGCCAGGAGCGGTCACGGACCGCCCCCGGCACATTAACCCCCGGCACACCGCGATCAAACATGATCGCGATGTGCCGGCGGTGCAGGGAAGCATCGCGCAGGGAGGGGGCTCCCTGCGGGCTTCCCTGAGACCCCCGGAGCAACGCGATGTGATCGCGTTGCTGCGAAGGTCTTACCTCCCTCCGTGCCTGCTCCAGACCCGGATCCAAGATGGCCGCGGATCCGGGTCCTGCAGGGAGGGAGGTGGCTTCACAGAAGCCTGCTCAGAGCAGGCACTGTGAAGCAGCCTGCACTTCTCTCAGATCGGTGATCTGTCAGAGTGCTATGCAAACTGACAGATCACCGATCTGTATTGTCCCCCCCTGGGGCAAAGTAAAAAAGTAAAAAAAAAAATTTCCAAATGTGTAAAAAAAAATAAAAAAAAATATTCCAAAATAATGAAAAAAATATATATATTATTCCCATAAATACATTTGTTTATCTAAATATAAAAAAAAAACAATAAAAGTACACATATTTAGTATCGCCGCGTCCGTAACGACCCGTCCTATAAAACTGGCCCACTAGTTAACCCCTTCAGTAAACACCGTAAGAAAAAAAAAAAAAAAACGAGGCAAAAAACAACGCTTTATTATCATACCGCCGAACAAAAAGTGGAATAACACGCGATCAAAAAGACAGATATAAATAACCATGGTACCGCTGAAAGCGTCATCTTGTCCCGCAAATAACGAGCTGCCATACAGCATGATCAGCAAAAAAATAAAAAAGTTATAGTCCTGAGAATAAAGCGATGCAAAAATAATTATTCTTTCAATAAAATAGTTTTTATCGTATAAAAGCGCCAAAACATAAAAAAATGAGATAAATGAGGTATCGCTGTAATCGTACTGACCCGAAGAATAAAACTGCTTTATCAATTTTACCAAACGCGGAACGGTATAAACGCCTCCCCCAAAAGAAATTCATGAATAGCTGGTTTTTGGTCATTCTGCCTCACAAAAATCGGAATAAAAAGCGATCAAAAAATGTGACGTGCCCAAAAATGTTACCAATAAAAACGTCAACTCGTCCCGCAAAAAACAAGACCTCACATGACTGTGGACCAAAATATGGAAAATTTATAGCTCTCAAAATGTGTTAACGCAAAAAATATTTTTTGCAATAAAAAGCGTCTTTCAGTGTGTGACGGCTGCCAATCATAAAAATCCGCTAAAAAACCCGCTATAAAAGTAAATCAAACACCCCTTCATCACCCCCTTAGTTAGGGAAAAATAAAAAAAAAGTATTTATTTCCATTTTCCCATTAGGGCTAGGGTTGGGGCTAGGGTTAAGGCTACAGTTAGGGTTGGGGCTAAAGTTAGGGTTAGGGTTTGGATTACATTTACGGTTGGGAATAGGGTTGGGATTAGGGTTAGGGGTGTGTCAGGGTTAGAGGTGTGGTTAGGGTTACTGTTGGGATTAGGGTTAGGGGTGTGTTTGGATTAGGGTTTCAGTTATAATTGGGGGGTTTCCACTGTTTCGGCACATCAGGGGCTCTCCAAACGCGACATGGCGTCCGATCTCAATTCCAGCCAATTCTGCGTTGAAAAAGTAAAACAGTGCTCCTTCCCTTCCGAGCTCTCCCGTGTGCCCAAACAGGGGTTTACCCCAACATATGGGGTATCAGCGTACTCAGGACAAATAGGACAACAATCTTTGGGGTCCAATTTCTCCTGTTACCCCTGGGAAAATACAAAACTGGGGGCTAAAATATAATTTTTGTGGGAAAAACAAAGATTTTTTATTTTCACGGCTCTGCGTTATAAACTGTAGTGAAACACTTGGGGGTTCAAAGTTCTTACAACACATCTAGATAAGTTCCTTGGGGGGTCTAGTTTCCAAAATGGGGTCACTTGTGTGGGGCTTCTACTGTTTAGGTACATTAGGGGCTCTGCAAACGCAATGTGACGCCTGCAGACCATTCCATCTAAGTCTGCATTCCAAATGGCGCTCCTTCCTTTCCGAGCCCTCCCATGCGCCCAAACAGTGGTTCTCCCCACATATGGTGTATCATCGCACTCAGGACAACTTGGACAACAAATTTTGGGGTCCAATTTCTCCTGCTACCCTCAGGAAAATACAAAACTGGGGGCTAAAAAAATAATTTTTGTGGGAAAAAAATTTTGTTTTATTTTTACGGCTCTGCATTATTAACTTCTGTGAAGCCCTTGGTGGGTCAAAGCGCTCAAAACACATCTAGATAAGTTCCTTAGGGGGTCTACTTCCAAAATGGTGTCACTTGTGGGGGGTTTCAATGTTTAGGCACATCAGTGGCTCTCCAAACGCAACATGGCGTCCCATCTCAATTCCTGTCAATTTTGCATTGAAAAGTCAAACGGTGCTACTTCCTTTCCGAGCTCTCCCATGCGCCCAAACAGTGGTTTACCCCCACATATGGGGTATCAGCGTACTCAGGACAAATTGGACAACAACTTTTGGGGTCCAATTTCTCCTGCTACCCTTGGAAAAATACAAAACTGGGGGACAAAAAATAAGTTTTGTGGGAAAAAAAGATTTTTTATTTTCACGGCTCTGCGTTGTAAACTGTAGTGAAACACTTGGGGGTTCAAAGTTCTCACAACACATCTAGATAAGTTCCTTGGGGGGTCTAGTTTCCGATATGGGGTCACTTGTGGGGGGTTTGTACTGTTTGGGTACATCAGGGGCTCTGCAAATGCAACGTGACGCCTGCAGACCAATCCATTTAAGTCTGCATTCCAAATGGCGCTCCTTCCCTTCTGAGCTCTGTCATGCACCCAAACAGTGGTTCCCCCCCACATATGGGGTATCAGCATACTCAGGACAAATTGGACAACAACTTTTGAGGTCCAATTTATCCTGATACCCTTGTGAAAATACAAAACTGGGGGCTAAAAAATCATTTTTGTGAAAAAAAAAAAAGAATTTTTATTTTTACGGCTCTGCATTATAAACTTCTGTGAAGCACTTGTTGCGTCAAAGTGCTCACCACACATCTAGATAAGTTCCTTAGGGGGTCTACTTTCCAAAATGGTGTCACTTGTGGGGGGTTTCAATGTTTAGGCACATCAGGGGCTCTCCAAATGCAACTTGGCGTCCCATCTCAATTCCAGTCAATTTTGCATTGAAAAGTCAAATGGCGCTCCTTTCCTTCCGAGCTCTGCCATGCGCCCAAACAGTGGATTACCCCACATATGGGGTATCAGCGTACTCAGGACAAATTGTACAACAAATTTTGGGGTCTATTTTCTCCTGTTACCCTTGGTAAAATAAAACAAATTGGATCTGAAATAAATTTTGTGTGAAAAAAAGTTAAATGTTCATTTTTATTTAAACATTCCAAAAATTCCTGTGAAACACCTGAAGGGTTAATAAACTTCTTGAAAGTGGTTTTGAGCACCTTGAGGGGTGCAGTTTTTAGAATGGTGTCACACTTGGGTATTTTCTATCATATAGACCCCTCAAAATGACTTCAAATGAGATGTGGTCCCTAAAAAAAAATGGTGTTGTAAAAATGAGAAATTGCTGGTCAACTTTTAACCCTTATAACTCCGTCACAAAAAAAAATTTTGGTTCCAAAATTGTGCTGATGTAAAGTAGACATGTGGGAAATGTTACTTATTAAGTATTTTGCGTGACATATGTCTGTGATTTAAGGGCATAAAAATTAAAAGTTGGAAAATTGCGAAATTTTCAAAATTTTCGCCAAATATTCGTTTTTTTCACAAATAAACGCAAGTTATATCGAAGAAATTTTGCCACTATCATGAAGTACAATATGTCACGAGAAAACAATGTCAGAATCGCCAAGATCCGTTGAAGCGTTCCAGAGTTATAACCTCATAAAGGGACAGTGGTCAGAATTGTAAAAATTGGCCCGGTCATTAACGTGCAAACCACCCTTGGTGGTGAAGGGGTTAAATGAGGATGGTCCAGGCTGATTGGCGTGATTGCTGCGACATCTGTGCCTCCTCTCTGCTTCTAAACACAATCTTCTGGCTCTGATTGATGTTGACGACACTTCCTGCATCATCTACATAATGCAAAGAAATCTTGCACCTGCGTAGTAGCATTGCCGGCATGCGCACTTTGCTCTGTCCTACTGTGGGCAGAGCAAAGCACATTATTGTGTAAGATGTGAAAGATATCATGTAATCAGATATCAGGTGAAAGTGCGCGGGTGAGCAATGCTACTACGCCGCTAAAAGTTTTCGTTGTGCTATGTTGATGACCCAGGACGGGTCATCCACGTCAATCAGAGATGGAGGACAGTGTTTAGGAGTAGAAAGGAAGCACAGACGCACTGGTCCTCCGTCATTCTGGTGACATCACAGCAGATGGAGGCCGAAATTGCTATGAGAGGAAGAGCTCAGCACTGTAATTGTTCCCCGCCCAACTCTTCTCATTGGTTTCTGCAGGGCTTCTGCTCAACAATCTCATTGGCTGGTGCTAAAGACAGCAGCTGTCACATTTAAATTAGCCACTCCAGCCCTGAGCATGAGATGGGGGACCGGCCCTGGAGCAAATGCCCCACCTCCCTTCCCTCCCCTGCACAGTACTAAGCATTCTAATCCATAGTCGGATGCATAGCTTATCACAAATGTCAATGAGGATTATTTCTAATTTACCATTAACTGATACATAATTGATATAGTGAAATTGTCCAACTACCATGAGTCAATCGTTGGACAGAGATTTGCCTTTTTCTAAATCAACCAGCTAAGTCTTTAGAATGGTTGAGCTAATTAACGATGTAATTATGCAACCTAGCGAGGTTCATGTTATTTCTCCAAGATATTTTTTTTTTAAACGTAGATTTGCATTATTTTCTGCATAAATCTCAAGCTCATACAAGTTCCTGTAATGCTATTTCATGTTCTACAGCTGAAGTTTATTAGGACCGTAAGGGGAATATAGCTGCCGATTCCAGGTATTGGATGTAATTGGTCCAAACATCTGCTTTTTTCCCTACATACTTTACTACTCATTTTAAGGGTGACAGGGAAAGAAAAATTTGGAAATTCAAGCTAATGAAGATGTTCAATTCTTTGACACTAGGACTCAATTTAACACCTGGATTCATGAGTTACTACATGGATACAATTCACACCTCCACCAGTCGGACTCCAGATAACAAAGAACATCATTCCCACTGCAACTCCATTTGTAAGAAAATGCCTAATTTGATTTCCTTGGCTTATCTTTAGAAGGCATCACACTTCCCACCCCTCTGAACAAATGTCCTGCTGTAGTATTCTTTAAATGTTGTGCTTTTTTTCCTATTAAAGGGCCACTGTCACCCCCCTCCAGCCTTTATAAACTAAAAGAGCCACCTTGTGCAGCACTAATGCTACATTCTAACAAGGTGGCTCTTTTAGTTTTTGGTTCAAGTATTCCCAAAATAAAGAGCTTTGAAACTTAGCCAAAATACCTGTCTTTAGCCAGGGAGGCGGGTCCTCACTCCCCAGCTTCAACCGCTACTCTGCCGTCACTCAAATCTTCAGGGGCTTTCGGCGCCACCCCCTCCATGCTTTTTTCTCTTCAAAACTGGCGCCTGCGCTGTGTGTAAGCTCTGGCCGTGTGACGTCCCAGCCAGGCTTGCAGACTGTGCCTGTGCGGGCATTGCGGCCACCCACCTTGGGAATCCCAGCCCCGCAGTGTGTTATGCATTATGCACAGTGCGGGGCTAGGATTCCTGGGCATGCGCACTGTGTGTGTCAGCCTGTCACCCAGGTCCCCGCCTTACAGCGTCTGTATACTGTACTGTATACTGTATGAGGAGGCACGATCAGCTGAATACAGTATACAAACTCTGTAAGGCGGGGGACCTGGGTGACAGGCTGACACACGCAGTGCGCATGCCCAGGAATCCTAGCCCCGCACTGTGCATAATGCATAACACACTGCGGGGCTGGGATTCCCAAGGTGGGTGGCCGCAATGCCCGCACAGGCGCAGTCTGCAAGCCTGGCTGGGACGTCACACGGCCAGAGCTTACACACAGCGCAGGCGCCGGTTTTGAAGAGAAAAAAGCGTGGAGGGGGTGGCGCCGAAAGCCCCTGAAGATTTGAGTGACAGCAGAGTAGCGGTTGAAGCTGGGGAGTGAGGACCCGCCTCCCTGGCTAAAGACAGGTATTTTGGCTAAGTTTCAAAGCGCTTTATTTTGGGAATACTTGAACCAAAAACTAAAAGAGCCACCTTGTTAGAATGCAGCATTAGTGCTGCACAAGGTGGCTCTTTTAGTTTATTACGGCTGGAGGGGGGTGACAGTGGCCCTTTAATCTATTTGTAATCTTGCCTGGAGGAGCCTCTGTGCTGTGAAAGCTTGCAAACATATTATTTTCTGGTTAGCCAATAAAGGAAAAAACCACAAAAAAGATGATACAATAGCCAATGTATAGAAAATATTATTATAAACTTTATTAGCACATATTAAAAACTCCATCACACCAAATTGGAACAGAGAGTGAACATCGGCACTACAATGCGCTCCGTGTGATACATGGGTGACCGACACTCACCCGGCACCGCAGCCAAACAAACACCCGGCATCAATATGTATATGTTATACACTCACTGGCCACTTTATTAGGTACACCATGCTAGTAACGGGTTGGACCCCCTTTTGCCTTCAGAACTGCCTCAATTCTTCGTGGCATAGATTCAACAAGGTGCTGGAAGCATTCCTCAGAGATTTTGGTCCATATTGACATGATGGCATCACACAGTTGCCGCAGATTTGTCGGCTGCACATCCCTGATGCGAATCTCCCGTTCCACCACATCCCAAAGATTTCATGTTGTTTACACCAAATTCTGACCCTACCATCCGAATGTCGCAGCAGAAATCGAGACTCATCAGACCAAGCAACGTTTTTCCAATCTTCTACTGTCCAATTTCGATGAGCTTGTGCAAATTGTAGCCTCAGTTTCCTGTTCTTACCTGAAAGGAGTGGTACCCGGTGTGGTCTTCTGCTGCTGTAGCCCATCTGCCTCAAAGTTCGACGCACTGTGCGTTCAGATGCTCTTAGGCCTACCTTGGTTGTAACGGGTGGCGATTTGAGTCACTGTTGCCTTTCTATCAGCTCGAACCAGTCTGCCCATTCTCCTCTGACCTCTGGCATCAACAAGGCATTTCCGCCCACAGAACTGCCACTCACTGGATTTTTTTTCTTTTTCGGACCATTCTCTGTAAACCCTAGAGATGGTTGTGCGTGAAAATCCCAGTAGATCAGCAGTTTCTGAAATACTCAGACCAGCCCTTCTGGCACCAACAACCATGCCACGTTCAAAGGCACTCAAATCACCTTTCTTCCCCATACTGATGCTCGGTTTGAACTGCAGGAGATTGTCTTGACCATGTCTACATGCCTAAATGCACTGAGTTGCCGCCATGTGATTGGCTGATTAGAAATTAAGTGTTAACAAGAAGTTGGACAGGTGTACCTAATAAAGTGGCCAGTGAGTGTATGTTAGCCCTCTATATGTAACGCACCAGTAACTATGGCCATTGCTTACTCCATACAAGAAAGAGTGCTAGTTACTTACGCTATTTACTGGCGCAATAGACAGGGCACACCTGCTTCACTTTACCCCATAATTCCTAATAGCAACCATATAGTAAGTAAATAATTTTACCTGTGCCGCAGGGATACCAGGGTGAGGCTGTGGTCCGGGCGAGAGCGTCTGCCCCGACGTACGTTTCGGACCTATACCTTTTTCAAGGGCCCCTTGAAAAAGGTATAGGTCCGAAACGTACGTCGGGGCAGACGCTCTCGCCCGGACCACAGCCTCACCCTGGTATCCCTGCGGCACAGGTAAAATTATTTAC
The DNA here is from genome assembly GCF_051348905.1 of Ranitomeya variabilis. Taxonomy (NCBI): domain Eukaryota; kingdom Metazoa; phylum Chordata; class Amphibia; order Anura; family Dendrobatidae; genus Ranitomeya; species Ranitomeya variabilis. The sequence continues at coordinate 637,748,183 of NC_135232.1, forward strand.
TTACTATATGGTTGCTATTAGGAATTATGGGGTAAAGTGAAGCAGGTGTGCCCTGTCTATTGCGCCAGTAAATAGCGTAAGTAACTAGCACTCTTTCTTGTATGGAGTAAGCAATGGCCATAGTTACTGGTGCGTTACATATAGAGGGCTAACATATAACATATACATATTGATGCCGGGTGTTTGGCTGCGGTGCCGGGTGAGTGTGTCGGTCACCCATGTATCACACGGAGCGCATTGTAGTGCCGATGTTCACTCTCTGTTCCAATTTGGTGTGATGGAGTTTTTAATATGTGCTAATAAAGTTTATAATAATATTTTCTATACATTGGCTATTGTATCATCTTTTTTGTGGTTTTTTCATTCATGGTTTATGATGATGAGTCTGATAGTCCTAGCAGACACATGATGTGGGTAAATATATTGCAGATAATTTGGATCATGTGTCTCTGTCATCTTTGTTTCATATTAGCCAATAAAGGTATCACTCCTAGAATACTTTTGTCATCGTTGGGAAGAAAAGTATTCACATCTATTTTTCTGGCTAACACGGTACCACAATACAATTTGTTATTGTACATCGTATAAATCTCTGAAATACGTGATTCAGATGGAACTTCTGGCAGAATATTCCCTGTAATGAGGCAGATTGAGGCACTGTGGATGTCATAGGACTTGTGATCTTGCGTTAGGCGAGCATAAAAGTGTGGTGGACCAGTTTTATGCACTTCTGAAAAGGACACCGCTGAACAGAGGCCAGAAGGAGTCCAGAGTAACTCTGCTGCCTCATTATAGTGAATGGATCCTTCAGGGGTTTCATCTGAATCCTGTCACTCAGAGATTTAGATGGAAACAACAAAGTAAGTGGACAGCGTAGAGCGCCAGATAAGTTTGATCCCAACCGTTATGTAAAATGTTCCCAATAAAAGCTTCAACTCAATCCACAAAAAAAGCAAGTTCCCCTTCAGGTCTGTCATCTGTTAACGGAAGTATAGGGGGCTTCCATGTTACTGGTATCACAAAGGCTCTGGAAAAGTTAAGTGGCTCCATAACTCTCCAGAAGAAATTCAGCAAATTCTGTGCTCCAAAATCCAAATGCCCCCTCTCGTCTGAGCCCCACAGTGTACCTAAACCACATATAGAGTCCACATGTTTGGCATTTTTTAAAGCCATGAGAGCCCACCTAACTTATGGGTGCATACCTCCAGACGCACGGGCTGGGCATAACATACTGGTGACTGCAGCGTACTGGTGACTGCAACGTACTGGTCACTACAGCGGCAGTTTGCGCTACAGAAGGCAAATAGCCATATGGAGAGACTCTGGAGGAACGGAACGCTAAATAGTGCTGTACATTCACATATGAGGTATTGCCACATTCAGTAGAAATTGTGGGACAATTTATGGTACCATTTTTACCCACTTGTGTGAAAATGTAAAATTTGAGGTTAAAATAAAATTTTGGTGGTAAAAATGTAGTTATTTTTTCTTCACTGCACAATGGTATAATATTTTGTAACACACCTGTTTTGTCAATATGATCACTGCACCCCTAGATGAATTCATTGACGTGTAGTTTGTAAAATTGGCTTACTTATGGGGGTTCTGCTGTTCTGGCACCTCAGGGGCTCTCCCAGTGAGTGATGGCACCTGCAAACCATAACACTGTGCCTGAAAAATATTTCCCAATTACATGTACGGTATTGGTGCACGCAGGAAAAAATGGACCTCGGTTTGATTTAAAAAAAATTCCTATTAGCTCTTGGAAAAATTAAAAACTTGGGGCTAAAACAAAAGTTTGTTGAGGAAAAGGTAATTTTATTATTTTCACAGCTCAACGTCATAAACTTCTGTGAAGCACCTGGGGGTTCAAGGTGCTCACCACGCATCTAAATAAATTCCTTGAGGGGTCTAGTTTCCAAAATGGGGTCACTTGTGGGGGGTTTCCACTGTTTAGACACATCAGGGGCTCTGCAAATGGGACATGACGTCCGCTAGTGATTCCAGGAAATTTTACATTCAAAAAGTCAAATGACTCTCCTTCCCTTCAAACCCCTTCCATGCGCCCAAACAGTAGTTTTCTCCCTCATGTGGGGTATCTGCGTACTCCGGAGAAATCGCACTACAAATTGTATGGTGCAATTTCTCCTGTTACCCTTATGAAAATGCAAAATTTGGGGCTGAAATAACATTTTTGTGAGGAAAATGTTATTTTATTATTTTCACGGCTCAACGTTATAAACTTCTGTGAAGTCACTGAGGGTTCAATGTGCTCACTACACATCTAGATCAATTCCCTGAGTGGTCTAGTTTCCAAAATGGTGCCTCTTGTAGTGGATTTTCACTGTTTAGGCACATCAGAGGTTCTCCAAATGCGACATGGCATCCGCCAATTGTTTCAGCAAATTTTGCTGCTCTGTCGTGCACCCAATCAGTGGTTTTCTCCCTCATGCAGGGCTGTGGAGTCGGTAGGCTAAATCCTCAATTTCAATGACTGCAACTCCACCTCCCTCATACATGGCTCATGTTTAAGTTAAAGTGACAAATTTACTGTGGTAAAATGGTCACATTAGGCTTTTAATCATTATTATGATACAATAATCACGCCATGTAGATAGAACATAAAATATATTTATTGGAATACAACTTTAGAACAAAAACTTTTTCATATTTACAATTTATTATACACTATGCAGTAAGTGTAAAAAAAAAAACGTTTTCAACAAAAACGTACTGAATAGCATTTGTGCAGTCTATGAATTTGTTCTGAGAAATAGTATCGCCTCCATCAGATCCTCCTTCATAGATGACCTCACATCTGACCTAATTATTTTAAGGCTAGAGAACAACCTCTCTACACTATATTGGCATGGGGGGTGGGGTTAGAACAGCTAATAATTTAAGAAAGAATAGAGGTACAGAGAGGAACATCAAGTGCATGTATACTAATGCCAGAAGCCTCGCCAACAAAATGGACGAATTAGAACTAATGTTGTTGGAACATAATTATGACATGGTGGGGATATCTGAAACATGGCTGGATGAGAGCCATGACTGGGCTGTTAACTTGCAGGGCTATAGTCTGTTCAGAAATGACCGTACAGATAAGCGAGGGGGAGGGGTGTGACTGTATGTAAAATCCACCTTAAAACCCATCCTGCGTGATAATATAGGTGAATCTAATGAAAATGTAGAGTCCCTGTGGGTGGAGATAAGGGGAGGGGGAAAAATAATAAATTACTGATAGGGGTTTGTTATAAATCTCCAAAAATAATGGAAGCAATGGAGAATATCCTCTTAAAGCAAATAGATGAAGCTGCGACTCAAGGAGAAGTCATTATTATGGGGGACTTCAACTACCCTGAAATAGATTGGGGAACAGAAACCTGCAGTTCCAGTAAAGGTAATCGGTTTTTGACAACTATGAGAGACAATTACCTTTCACAACTGGTTCAGGACCCAACAAGGAGGGGGGCACTGCTAGACCTAATATTAACCAACAGGCCAGACCACATATCAAATATAAGGGTTGGGGGTCACTTGGGGAATAGTGATCACAAAATAATAAGTTTTCAGGTCTCCTTTAATAAGATGTGTTGTAGAGGGGTGACAAGGACACTAAACTTCAGGAGGGCAAATTTCCAACGGATGAGAGAGGATCTTGGTGCAATTAACTGGGACGATATCCTGAGACATAAAAGTACACAAAGAAAATGGGAGACGTTTAATAGCATCCTGGATAGGACCTGTGCACAGTATATACCGTATGGGAATAAACATACTAGAAATAGGAGGAAACCAATATGGCTAAATAGAGCTGTAAGGGGCGCAATAAGTGACAAAAAGAAAGCATTTAGAGAATTAAAGGAAGTAGGTAGTGATGAGTAGGGTTGAGCGAAACGGGTCGGCCATTTTCAGAAGTCGCCGACTTTTGGCAAAGTCGGGTTTCATGAAACCCGACCCCTGTGTGGGGTCGGCCATGAGGTCGGCGATCTTCTGAATCTGGTATCGGAATTCCAATACCGAGTTCCGATATGTTTGCGATATCAGAAATCGGTATCGGAATCCACATTTAAGTGTAAAATAAAGAATTAAAATAAAAAATATTGATATACTCACCTCTCCGGAGGCCCCTGGACATCGCCGCTGGTAACCGGCAGCCTTCTTTGCTTAAAATGAGCGCGTTTACGGCCTTCCATGACGTCACGGCTTCTGATTGGTCGCGTGCCGCTCATGTGACTGCCACGCGACCAATCACAAGCCGTGATGTAATTCTCAGGTCCTAAATTCCTCATTCTAGGAATTTAGGACCTGAGAATTACGTCACGGCTTGTGATTGGTCGCGTGAGCGGTCACATGGGCGGCCGCGACCAATCACAAGCCGTGACATCATCTAAGGCCCTTCACGCGCTCATTCTTAAGAAGGAAGGCTGCCGGAAAGAAGCAGGGCGCGTCCGAGGGTGAGTATATACCTAATAGGAATATACTCACCCTCGGCTTCTTTCCGGCAGCCTTCCTTCCTAAGAATGAGCGCGTTCAGGGCCTTAGATGACGTCACGGCTTGTGATTGGTCGCGGCCGCCCATGTGACCGCCACGCGACCAATCACAAGCCGTGACGTAATTCTCAGGTCCTAAATTCCTAGAATTAGGAATTTAGGACCTAAGAATTACGTCACGGCTTGTGATTGGTCGCGTGGCGGTCACATTAGCGGCACGCGACCAATCAGAAGCCGTGACGTCATGGGAGGCCCTGAACATGCTCATTTTAAGCAAAGAAGGTTGCCGGTTACCATCGGTAAGGTCCAGGCTGCGTCAGAGAGGTGAGTATATCAATATTTTTTATTTTAATTCTTTATTTTACACATTAATATGGATCCCAGGGCCTGAAGGAGAGTTTCCTCTCCTTCAGACCCTGGGAACCATAGTATCCCATTGCACTGCATTGGGTTTCGTGTTTTGGCCGACCCCGACCCCGACTTTTTTATAGGATCGGCCAATTTCACTCGACCTGACTTTTGAGAAAGTCGGGTTTCGTGAAACCCGACCCGATCCTATAAAAATAAGTCGCTCAACCCTAGTGATGAGGCATTAAATAAATATAGAAAATTAAATAAATTCTGTAAAAAGCAAATCAAGGTAGCAAAGATTGAGACAGAGAGACTCATTGCCAGAGAGAGCAAAAATAACCCCAAAATATTCTTTAACTACATAAATAGTAAGAAACTAAAAAATGATAGTGTTGGCCCCCTTAAAAATAGTCTGGGTGAAATGGATGAGGATGAGGAAAAAGCCAATATGCTAAATGACTTTTTCTCTAGTAGCCTTCCACGACAGCCACCAGGAGGTTGTCTCCATACCCTAATGGGGGCAGGAAGCACGAGAGGTTAAAAGCCCCTCCCACCTCCCATTAACCAGTGTCTTTCCTGTCCCCCATGGGGCATGGAGAGGTTTCTGGTGCGCTGCAGCGGCGGCTCTGAGCAGTGTACCTGTATTTCTATTCTGCCGGGCACTAATGGTCGGGTCCCTCGGGGCTTCCTCCTGCGCTGTGCCTCCCGTCTCCCCTGGATTCTGGGACCGCGTTCCCGGTCCTCCTGCGTCCTCTTGCGGGGACAAAGCTGGCCGGTGAGCCCATCCCGGAGGCCTCCCTGAGCTCTCCGGCATCTCCCCCTCCTGACGCACGCTGTTCGGTGACCCGGAAGTCAGGTGATCCTCCACTTCCGGGTCGGCGCTCCTGCACAGGAGCGACAGACCAGCGCTATGGATCACCGAACGGCGTGTGAGGCACGCTGAATCCTCGCACGCCTGCCTGGGACTGCGGAGGGGGAGGGGCGGCGAATTGCTTCGCGCTGGTGCAGGCTTATTTTCTATATAAGCTGCGAAGACGTCTCAGGTAAGCCTGCTGTAAGCATGGATTCGTCTTGCCCTGCAGCTGCAGAGCCCAACGCTCCTCAAGCCCTAGTAAGTGTGGCAGAGATGGGTCCCATTCTAAGGTAGTGCCTTATACACCTTCTTACACCGCTTCCTCTCTCTTTGCAGGCAGTCAAGTCTGGCCCTAAAAACATTACCAAACGCAAATGTGCTACCTGTAATGTGAAAATGCCACTAGATTGGGAGAAAAAGTTGTGCCAACCTTGTACGAATAAAATTGTCCGGGCGGAACACCCTTCATTAATTGAGGAAATCCGCTCTTTGGTTAGGCAGGAGGTTCAGACCTCTCTGGCCACGCTCGCCCCACCTCCACCGCTGCCACCATCCTCACCTGGTCCATCTCTCCCCAAAAAGAGAAAAATCCAGGAGTATTCTGAGTCAGAGTCTGAGGGATCTTATACGTCCTCTTCTGTCAAATGGGAGGATGTGTTACCCCATAAATCTGTGGAAATTAGGAAATATCTTTTTTCCTCTGAATACATTGAGGAATTGGTATCTGCAGTGAGGAACACCATGGGGCTAAAAGAGGAGTCAGTTCCTCAGTCTATACAGGACGAACTTTTCGGTATACATACTGAAAAACAACCTGGGTTTCCCGTCCATAAAAGCATAATAGACATGATTAATAATGAATGGGAATTGCCGGAGAAGCGTCTGACAACTCCTCCAGACTTTCATCAGTTTCCTCTTGATGAGGACGCAATAAAATGGAACATCCCAAAAATTGATGTTCAGGTGGCTAGAGTGGCTAAAAAAACGGCTTTGCCGTTCGAGGATTCCTCCCAGTTAAAGGACCCCTTAGATAGAAAGATTGAGAGCCTGCTCAAAAAATCCTGGGAGACGTCTACCTCAGCCCTCAGATTCAACATCGCATCCACCTGTGTGGCCCGCTCCCTCTTCCGCTGGATAGAAGAGCTAGAAAACCACATCTCTCAGGGTACTCCGAGAGAAGAAGTTCTGGACTCCCTGCCTATTTTACACAGAGCGACTGGGTTCCTCGCAGACGCCTCACTGGAATCTATCCGGGTGGCAGCCAGGTCCTTGGTCCAGACAAATTCAGCCAGAAGAGCTCTCTGGTTAAAAATGTGGAGCGGAGAAGTCACTTCCAAAATAAAACTATGTTCCATTCCCTTTAAGGGTGACTATGTGTTTGGGCCCTCATTAGATGACATCTTAGAGAAAGCCACAGACAGAAAGAAAACTCTTCCTGAACAGAGGCCTCCCAGGAAGCGTTTTTTTCGAGCCTCCCAGTCCCAGCCCTCCCAGGGAAAAGGGAAAGGAAAAACCGGGAGGTGGAGTTATGCTAAGGGGAAGCCTAAAAACATCCTTATTCCCCAGCAAACTCAACAAGAAAAACAATGACTCCGATCCAGTGGGGGGGAGGCTTTCGAACTTCGCTTACAGTTGGCAGAATATCTCCAACAGTCCCTGGGTGGTCAGTGTTATACAACAGGGGCTTCTGATAGAGTTCGATGCACCTCCCCCCATTATCGTAAGAGTCACCTCCCTGTCATCTCGGGAGACCCAGAAGCTGATGATGGCTGGAATTCAGGACTTGCTAGACTCGAGAGCTATCTCCCCGGTCCTGGTGAACGAGCAAGGGAAAGGGCACTATTCCCGTATCTTCATGATAAAAAAGCCTTCCAGGCAATCTCGGATTATAATAAATCTGAAAGCTCTCAACAAATATATAACTTACCGCAAGTTCAAGATGGAGTCAGTAAAAACAGCCATCCCTCTAATAGCGCCTCAATCATATATGGCAACAATAGACCTCAATGATGCCTATTTCCATATTCCAATGCATCCTCGCCACAGGAAATACCTAAGATTTGCGGTTCAATTCAATCAAAAAATCTTACATTTCCAATACAATGTTCTCCCCTTCGGGATCTCCTCAGCCCCAAGGGTGTTTTCCAGAGTCATGGCGGAAGCAGTAGCCCATATCAGGAGCCAAGACATCGCTATAGTGCCGTACTTGGACGACCTTCTATTAATTGGTCCTTCCGCCGAAATTCTCAATCAGAGAATTTCCAAAACTCTGAACATTTTACAGGATTTGGGTTGGATACCAAATCTAAAAAAGTCTCAACTGTCACCATCAAAGGTGAGGAAATTCCTCGGGGTCCTCTTGGATTCAGAGAATCAGAAATCTTTCCTACCAGAGGAACACCGAATAAACCTGATTTCCAAAGTCTCAGACTTCAAAAAACAACGTTCTCCGACTCTACGGGCTGCAATGTCTCTCCTGGGGTTAATGACGGCCTGTATACAATCAGTCCAGTGGGCTCAAAGCCACTCAAGAGTACTGCAGGCACACATCTTAGGGAACTGGAACGGAAATCCAAATTCCCTGAACAGAAGAATATACACTCCTGGGAAGGTAAAGGTCTCGTTAACCTGGTGGGCGATCCAATCAAACCTGCTAAAAGGAGTAGACTGGGTACAAGATCCTCTGATCACGGTGACAACGGATGCCAGTCAAAAAGGTTGGGGAGCAGTTGTCTCGCAGATCCCATTCCAGGGTCACTGGAATCAAAGAGAAAGTTCCAGTTCCTCCAACTCCAGAGAATTGATGGCAGTGGAGAGGGCCCTCCTGGCGGCCAGCAGTCTCATTATAGGTCAACATGTCAGAATTTATTCGGACAATATGACGACTGTTGCGCATCTAAAACACCAGGGAAGTCCAAAGTTCAACCAGTTGAGAGCAATATCAAACAGAATATTTTGCTGGGCAGAGAAACATCTCCTCTCACTATCAGCAATACACCTCAGAGGGTCAGTGAACATTCATGCAGATCTCCTAAGTCGTCACGACTTGCATCCGGGAGAATGGAGCCTGAAGGCGGACATTTTCAGAATGTTGACAGACAGATGGGGACTTCCCGATATAGACCTTCTAGCGTCAAGTCAGAATGCACAGGTCGAGAACTACTTCTCCCTTAACCCCAAGGACAAGTCTCAAGGAGTAGACTGTTGTGAAATTGGATTCTGGGCTCCCCCGGTGGCCACTTGTGGAATTGTACTTGTGTGCATCATCCCCTCTGTTCACCTGCTCCTATCAGGATGTGGGAGTCGCTATATAACCTTGCTCCTCTGTCAGTTTCATGCCGGTCAACAATGTAATCAGAAGCCTTTCTGTGCATGTTCCTGCTACTAGACAACTCCCAGCTAAGTTGGACTTTTGTCCTTGTGTGTTTTTGCATTTTGTTCCTGTTCACAGCTGCTGTTTCGTTACTGTGTCTGGAAAGCTCTTGTGAGCGGAAATTGCCACTCTGGTGTTATGAGTTAATGCTAGAGTCTTAAAGTAATTTCTGGATGGTGTTTTGATAGAGTTTTCTGCTGACCATGAAAGTGCCCTTTCTGTCTTCTTGCTATCTAGAAAGCGGACCTCGATTTTTGCTAAACCTATTTTCATACTACGTTTGTCATTTCATCTAAAATCACCGCCAATATATGTGGGGGCCTCTGTCTGCCTTTTGGGAAAATTTCTCTAGAGGTGAGCCAGGACTGTCTTTTCCTCTGCTAGGATTAGGTAGTTCTCCGGCTGGCGCTGGGCATCTAGGGATAAAAAAACGTAGGCATGCTACCCGGCCACTTCTAGTTGTGCGGCAGGTTTAGTTCATGGTCAGTATAGTTTCCATCTTCCAAGAGCTAGTTCTCACATATGCTGGGCCATGTTCTCTCGCCATTGAGAATCATGACAGTTTGACCGGCCCAAAAAAAAGGGTTAAATTACTGGCTGAGAAAGGAGAGAAAAAAGAAGTCTGCTACAATTTTTTTTTTTTTTTTTCCTCTAGTTCTGAGTGTGCTCTTAATTGAATCACTTGCTAGTCTGCCTATACTGCAGCCTTCCTCTCTTTCTCTCCTTCTAATCCTTGAATGGCTCTGTGTTCACCTGTTTCAAATGGATCTTCAGAGTGTAGCTACAGGTTTGAATAATCTCGCCACAAAGGTACAAAATTTGCAAGATTTTGTTGTTCATGCACCTATGTCTGAGCCTAGAATTCCTTTGCCTGAATTCTTCTCGGGGAATAGATCTCACTTTCAAAATTTTAAAAATAATTGCAAATTGTTTTTGTCCCTGAAGTCTCGCTCTGCCGGAGACCCTGCACAGCAGGTCAGGATTGTAATTTCCTTGCTCCGGGGCACCCTCAAGACTGGGCTTTTGCATTGGCACCAGGGGATCCTGCGTTGCTCAATGTGGATGCGTTTTTTCTGGCCTTGGGGTTGCTTTATGAGGAACCTCATTTAGAGCTTCAGGCGGAAAAGGCCTTGATGTCCTTGTCTCAGGGGCAAGATGAAGCTGAAATATACTGCCAAAAATTCCGCAAATGGTCTGTGCTTACTCAGTGGAATGAGTGCGCCCTGGCGGCGATTTTCAGAGAAGGTCTCTCTGATGCCATTAAGGATGTTATGGTGGGGTTCCCTGTGCCTGCGAGTCTGAATGAGTCCATGACGATGGCTATTCAGATCGATAGGCGTCTGCGGGAGCGCAAACCTGTGCACCATTTGGCGGTGTCTACTGAGAAAACGCCAGAAAATATGCAATGTGATAGAATTCTGTCCAGAAGCGAGCGGCAGAATTTTAGACGAAAAAATGGGTTGTGCTTCTATTGTGGTGATTCAACTCATGTTATATCAGCATGCTTTAAGCGTACTAAGAAGCCTGACAAGTCTGTTTCAATTAGCACTTTACAGTCTAAGTTTATTCTATCTGTGACCCTGATTTGTTCTTTGTCATCTATTACCGCGGACGCCTATGTCGACTCTGGCGCTGCTTTGAGTCTTATGGATTGGTCCTTTGCCAAACGCTGTGGGTATGATTTGGAGCCATTGGAGGCTCCGATACCTCTGAAAGGGATTGACTCCACCCCATTGGCTAGTAATAAACCACAATACTGGACACAAGTGACTATGCGTGTTAATCCGGATCACCAGGAGGTTATTCGCTTTCTGGTGCTGTATAATCTACATGATGTTTTGGTGCTGGGATTGCCATGGCTGCAATCTCATAACCCAGTCCTCGACTGGAGAGCTATGTCTGTGTTAAGCTGGGGATGTAAAGGAACTCATGGGGACGTACCTTTGGTTTCCATTTCATCATCTATTCCCTCTGAGATTCCTGAATTCTTGTCTGACTTTCGTGACGTTTTTGAAGAACCCAAGGTTGGTTCACTACCTCCGCACCGGGAGTGCGATTGTGCCATAGACTTGATTCCGGGTAGTAAATACCCTAAGGGTCGTTTATTTAATCTGTCTGTGCCTGAACACGCGGCTATGCGAGAATATATAAAGGAGTCCTTGGAAAAGGGACATATTCGTCCTTCGTCATCTCCCTTAGGAGCCGGTTTTTTCTTTGTGTCTAAGAAAGACGGCTCTTTGAGGCCGTGTATTGATTATCGACTTTTGAATAAAATCACGGTTAAATATCAATATCCGTTACCACTGCTTACTGATTTGTTTGCTCGTATAAAGGGGGCCAAGTGGTTCTCTAAGATTGATCTCCGTGGGGCGTATAATTTGGTGCGAATCAAGCAGGGGGATGAGTGGAAAACCGCATTTAATACGCCCGAGGGCCATTTTGAGTATTTGGTGATGCCTTTTGGTCTTTCAAATGCCCCTTCAGTCTTCCAGTCCTTTATGCATTACATTTTCCGCGATTATTTGGATAAATTTATGATTGTGTATCTGGATGATATTCTGATTTTTTCGGATGACTGGGACTCTCATGTCCAGCAGGTCAGGAGGGTTTTTCAGGTTTTGCGGTCTAATTCCTTGTGTGTGAAGGGTTCTAAGTGTGTTTTTGGGGTTCAAAAGATTTCCTTCTTGGGATACATTTTTTCCCCCTCTTCCATCGAGATGGATCCTGTCAAGGTTCAGGCTATTGGTGATTGGACGCAACCCTCTTCTCTTAAGAGTCTTCAGAAATTTTTGGGCTTTGCTAACTTTTATCGTCGATTTATTGCTGGTTTTTCTGATGTTGTAAAACCATTGACTGATTTGACTAAGAAGGGTGCTGATGTTGCTGATTGGTCCCCTGATGCTGTGGAGGCCTTTCGGGAGCTCAAGCGCCGCTTTTCTTCCGCCCCAGTGTTGCGTCAGCCTGATGTTGCTCTTCCTTTTCAGGTTGAGGTCGACGCTTCTGAAATCGGAGCTGGGGCGGTGTTGTCGCAGAGAAGTTCCGACTGCTCCGTGATGAGACCTTGTGCTTTTTTTTCCCGTAAATTTTCGCCCGCCGAGCGGAATTATGATATTGGGAATCGGGAGCTTTTGGCCATGAAGTGGGCTTTTGAGGAGTGGCGTCACTGGCTTGAGGGGGCCAGACATCAGGTGGTGGTATTGACTGACCACAAAAATTTAATTTACCTTGAGTCTGCCAGGCGCCTGAATCCTAGACAGGCGCGCTGGTCGTTGTTTTTCTCTCGGTTTAATTTTGTGGTGTCTTACCTACCGGGTTCTAAGAATGTTAAGGCGGATGCCCTTTCTAGGAGTTTTGCGCCTGACTCCCCTGGTAATTCTGAGCCCACAGGTATCCTTAAAGATGGAGTGATATTGTCTGCCGTTTCTCCAGACCTGCGGCGGGCCTTGCAGGAGTTTCAGGCGGATAGACCTGATCGTTGCCCACCTGGTAGACTGTTTGTTCCTGATGATTGGACCAGTAGAGTCATCTCTGAGGTTCATTCTTCTGCGTTGGCAGGTCATCCTGGAATCTTTGGTACCAGGGATTTGGTGGCAAGGTCCTTCTGGTGGCCTTCCCTGTCACGAGATGTGCGAGGCTTTGTGCAGTCTTGTGACGTTTGTGCTCGGGCCAAGCCTTGTTGTTCTCGGGCTAGTGGATTGTTGTTACCCTTGCCTATCCCGAAGAGGCCTTGGACGCACATCTCGATGGATTTTATTTCGGATCTGCCTGTTTCTCATAAGATGTCTGTCATCTGGGTGTTGTGTGACCGTTTCTCTAAGATGGTCCATCTGGTTCCCTTGCCTAAGTTGCCTTCTTCTTCCGAGTTGGTTCCTCTGTTTTTTCAAAATGTTGTTCGTTTGCATGGTATTCCGGAGAATATCGTTTCTGACAGAGGGACCCAATTCGTGTCTAGATTTTGGCGGGCATTCTGTGCTAGGATGGGCATAGATTTGTCTTTTTCGTCTGCTTTCCATCCTCAGACTAATGGCCAGACCGAGCGGACTAATCAGACCTTGGAGACATATTTGAGGTGTTTTGTGTCTGCGGATCAGGATGATTGGGTTGCTTTTTTGCCTTTGGCGGAGTTCGCCCTCAATAATCGGGCCAGCTCTGCCACCTTGGTGTCCCCGTTTTTCTGTAATACGGGGTTTCATCCTCGATTTTCCTCCGGTCAAGTGGAATCTTCGGATTGTCCTGGAGTGGATGCTGTGGTGGAGAGGTTGCATCAGATTTGGGGGCAGGTGGTGGACAATTTGAAGTTGTCCCAGGAGAAGACTCAGCTTTTTGCCAACCGCCGTCGTCGTGTTGGTCCTCGGCTTTGTGTTGGGGACTTGGTGTGGTTGTCTTCTCGTTTTGTCCCTATGAGGGTTTCTTCTCCTAAGTTTAAGCCTCGGTTCATCGGCCCGTACAAGATATTGGAGATTCTTAACCCTGTGTCCTTCCGTTTGGACCTCCCTGCATCCTTTTCGATTCATAATGTTTTTCATCGATCATTGTTGCGCAGGTATGAGGTACCGGCTGTGCCTTCCGTTGAGCCTCCTGCTCCGGTGTTGGTTGAGGGTGAGTTGGAGTACGTTGTGGAAAAGATCTTGGACTCTCGTGTTTCCAGACGGAAACTCCAGTATCTGGTCAAATGGAAGGGATACGGTCAGGAGGATAATTCTTGGGTCACTGCCTCTGATGTTCATGCCTCCGATCTTGTCCGTGCCTTTCATAGGGCTCATCCTGATCGCCCTGGTGGTTCTGGTGAGGGTTCGGTGCCCCCTCCTTGAGGGGGGGGTACTGTTGTGAAATTGGATTCTGGGCTCCCCCGGTGGCCACTTGTGGAATTGTACTTGTGTGCATCATCCCCTCTGTTCACCTGCTCCTATCAGGATGTGGGAGTCGCTATATAACCTTGCTCCTCTGTCAGTTTCATGCCGGTCAACAATGTAATCAGAAGCCTTTCTGTGCATGTTCCTGCTACTAGACAACTCCCAGCTAAGTTGGACTTTTGTCCTTGTGTGTTTTTGCATTTTGTTCCTGTTCACAGCTGCTGTTTCGTTACTGTGTCTGGAAAGCTCTTGTGAGCGGAAATTGCCACTCTGGTGTTATGAGTTAATGCTAGAGTCTTAAAGTAATTTCTGGATGGTGTTTTGATAGAGTTTTCTGCTGACCATGAAAGTGCCCTTTCTGTCTTCTTGCTATCTAGAAAGCGGACCTCGATTTTTGCTAAACCTATTTTCATACTACGTTTGTCATTTCATCTAAAATCACCGCCAATATATGTGGGGGCCTCTGTCTGCCTTTTGGGAAAATTTCTCTAGAGGTGAGCCAGGACTGTCTTTTCCTCTGCTAGGATTAGGTAGTTCTCCGGCTGGCGCTGGGCATCTAGGGATAAAAAAACGTAGGCATGCTACCCGGCCACTTCTAGTTGTGCGGCAGGTTTAGTTCATGGTCAGTATAGTTTCCATCTTCCAAGAGCTAGTTCTCATATATGCTGGGCTATGTTCTCTCGCCATTGAGAATCATGACAGTAGACGCCTTCGCTCACGCATGGAGGTTTCATCTAGCGTACGCATTCCCTCCAATACCGTTACTGGCGAAGACCCTCCGGAAGATCCGGGACGATCAGGTCCAAACTATCCTAGTAGCGCCGACATGGCCGAAAAGAAGCTGGTACCACCTCATAAAAGAACTGAAGGTGGATGGTCCAGTTTTTCTTCAAGCAGAAGATCTTCTCCGCCAAGGCCCCTTTTATCATCCGGAACCACAAAGGTTCAATCTGGCAGCCTGGCTATTGAAGCCCAGGTACTAAGGGCTAAAGGCCTTTCACAGTCGGTAATCTCTACCCTACAGAAGTCTAGAAAACCTATTACCAATGCCATATATGGAAGAATTTGGAATAGATTCTCCTCGTGGTGTCATCCTCATAATCCTGACCCTTTCCATCCTAATATCTCACAGATATTAGATTTTTTGCAAAAAGGTTTGGAGTTGGGGATGAAGCCAAGTACCTTGAAAGTTCAAGTGTCAGCCTTGAGCTCTGTCTTCGATCAAGACCTTGCAAGTCATCGTTGGATAAAGAGGTTTATGGTCGCAGCATCAAGGCATTGTCCAAGAAAACAAATTTTTGTACCATCATGGGACTTAAACATAGTTCTAAAGGGCCTTACGGCTCCTCCATTTGAGCCATTATCATCTTGTTCCTCGCAACTTCTCTCCTGCAAAACGGCCTTCTTGGTTGCAATTTCTACTGCAAGACGAGTGGGAGAAATACAAGCCCTTTCAGTCAGAGAGCCTTATCTTACCATAAGAGATGACTCCATCGTGTTCCGACCTGATCCATGTTTTCTCCCGAAGGTAGTGTCAGAGTTTCATCGATCACAGGATATAGTCCTCCCATCGTTCTGTCACAATCCTTCAAGGCTGGAAGAACACAGATTTCATACTTTGGATGTACGACGTATAGTGTTGTACTATTTAGAACATACTAAATCATTCAGGATTGACAAAAATCTCTTCGTTCATCTTTCTGGCAGAAACAAGGGCAAGAAGGTAGTGAAGAGTACCATCGCCAACTGGATAAAGAAAGCCATTACTGAAGCATACCTAACCCAGAATATTGCTATTCCTGCGGGCCTAAAAGCTCATTCCACCAGATCTACGTCTGTCTCTTGGGCTGAAAGGGCTGGTGCTTCAACAGAGCAGATTTGCAGGGCAGCAACATGGTCTTCCTTGCACACTTTTACTAAGCATTACAGATTGGACTTCTGGTCCAACCGGGATCTTGCCTTTGGCCGAAAGGTTCTTCAGGCTGTGGTCCCTCCCTACAGAATTGGTTGGCATTCCTCCTGGTGGCTGTCGTGGAAGGCTACTAGAGAAAATAGAATTATTCTTACCGTTAATTCGGTTTCTAGGAGCCTTCCACGACAGCATTAATTCCCTCCCGATGTTCTTGGATAATTTTCTGAGAACCTAAAAGGTAACCGGTGCTGTGGGTTCAGTTGTAAGTCACTGGTTAATGGGAGGTGGGAGGGGCTTTTAACCTCTCGTGCTTCCTGTCCCCCATTAGGGTATGGAGACAACCTTCTGGTGGCTGTCGTGGTAGGCTCCTAGAAACCGAATTAGCGGTAAGAATAATTCTATTTTTTCATCAGTATTTACAAAAGAAAATCCCATGGCAGCCAATATGACTAGTGATAAAAATTCCCAATTAAATGTTACCTGCTTAACCCAGCAGGAAGTACGGCAGCGTCTAAAAATCACAAAAATTGACAAATCTCTGGGCCCGGATGGGATACACCCCCGAGTACTGCAGGAACTAAGTACAGTCATTGATAGACCGTTATTTTTAATCTTTAAAGAGTCCATAATAACAGGGTCCGTACCACAGGACTGGCGTATAGCAAATGTGGTGCAAATATTTAAAAAGGGGACAAAAATTGAACTCGGAAATTATAGGCCAGTAAGCTTAACCTCTACTGTGGGTAAAATCCTGGAGGGCATTCTAAGGGATGCTATACTGGAGTATCTGAAGAGGAATAACCTCATGACCCAATATCAGCATGGATTTACTAGGGACCGTTCATGTCAGACTAATTTGATCAGCTTCTATGAAGAGGTAAGTTCCGGACTGGACCAAGGGAGCCCAGTGGATGTAGTGTATATGGACTTTTCAAAAGCTATTGATACGGTGCCACACAAAAGGTTGATACATAAAATGAGAATAATGGGGATAGGGGAAAATATGTGCAAGTGGGTTGAGAGCTGGCTCAGGGATAGGAAACAAAGGGTGGTTATTAATGGAGCACACTCGGACTGGGTCGCGGTTAGTAGTGGGGTACCACAGGGGTCAGTATTGGGCCCTCTTCTTTTTAACATATTTATTATTGACCTTGTAGGGGGCATTCAGAGTAGAGTTTCAATATTTGCAGATGACACTAAACTCTGCAGGGTAATCAATACAGAGGAGGACAATTTTATATTGCAGGATGATTTATGTAAACTAGAAGCTTGGGCTGATAAATGGCAAATGAGCTTTAATGGGGATAAATGTAAGGTCATGCAATTGGGTAGAAGTAATAAGATGTATAACTATGTGCTTAATTCTAAAACTCTGGGTAAAACTGTCAATGAAAAGGACCTGGGTGTATGGGTGGATGACAAACTCATTCAGTGGCCAGTGTCAGGCAGCTGCTACAAAGGCAAATAAAATAATGGGATGCATTAAAAGAGGCATAGATGCTCATGAGGAGAGCATAATTTTACCTCTATAAAAGTCACTAGTGCGACCACAATTAGAATACTGTGCACAGTTCTGGTCTCCGGTGTATAAGAAAGACATAGCTGAACTAGAGCGGGTGCAGAGAAGAGCGACCAAGGTTATTAGAGGACTGGGGGGTCTGCAATACCAAGATAGGTTATTACACTTGGGGCTATTTAGTTTGGAAAAACGAAGGCTAAGGGGTGATCATATATTAATGTATAAATATATTAAATATATGAGGGGACAGTACAAAGACCTCTCTGATGATCTTTTTAATCATAGACCGGTGACAGGGACAAGGGGGCATCCTCTACGTCTGGAGGAAAGAAGGTTTAAGCATAATAACAGACGCGGATTCTTTACTGTAAGAGCAGTGAGACTATGGAACTCTCTGCCGTATGATGTTGTAATGAATGATTCATTACTTAAATTTAAGAGGGGACTGGATGCCTTTCTGGAAAAGTATAATGTTACAGGGTATATACACTAGATTCCTTGATAAGGCGTTGATCCAGGGAACTAGTCTGATTGCCATATGTGGGGTCGGGAAGGAATTTTTTTCCCCATGGTGGAGCTTACTCTTACCTCATGGGGTTTTTTTGCCTTCCCCTGGATCAACATGTTAGGGCATGTTAGGTTAGGCTATGGGTTGAACTAGATGGATATTTATTTAGCAGCTGCAGTTTGGAATTACCAGACTGTTGCACAACTCTTAGGATAAATATCTTAATCAGCAGGAAGAGTATAACCCATAATTAAAACATAACTTTTACTGGTATGGTTAAAATAGACATTAATAAACAATAATAGTGCTCACGCCGAAAACTGTGCAGAATAAAAACTGGTTCAGTCTCACCGATTGTAGACGTGGGATGCCCACACAATTGAGGAAGGGTCCCAAAAGGGGGGTCCAGTATAGCACCAAAAAATTCTGGGGTAGGGGACCTGTTCCCTACTCCCCTGTCGTGCCCCAGCAATTGACTCCTGTCCTAACAAGGACAGGCCCGAGTATGCCCTGCTATGGACACCCCCCACCAAAACAATAGTAACCAACGCCTCCCAACGCGTTTCTTCTCCGGTCACGGAAATTCATCAGGGGAGTTTGAGAGATATCAATGGGCAAGGTATGCTCAAATGTCCATTATAATGTAGGTATCAGCAGTGGCTGTATACCCTCAAGGTAGATGTTTAGAAGTGGCCGCTCGCCACAATCAGTGAGTGACCCGGCATAGCACCCGCTGTCCACTTATATAATATATCCTGTCCCGCCCTCAAAACGGTCATTCGGTCCTCCCCCCTCCATATATTGTGTGGCCACAATCCCCATATTGTCCCATACCATTCAGTTGGAACGCACGCCAGCTCCTCCATCCGGTACACGTGCATACTCCACTCGTCGCGCATACCGGAAGTGTCGACGCCATCTTGTGATCGTCACTTCCGGTGCGCGGCCTCCGTTCTGCGCTCCACTCAAAAGGACTCTCTCTATGCTTGGTGGCCCTGTGCTCCCTATAGTCCTTTTGGATGTCTCCTGGGATGTCCTTTAGCCCTTTCCTCCCTAAACCGGGGTTCTTGTTTCGTTTGACCCCTATTCTGCGGGTTCTTGGGGATTTATTATTACTATTATTTCTGGTTCCAACATGTACAGGTGAATGGGTGGTGTTCTACTCTGCTTGCCTTCAAACTAGCCATAATAAACAAAACATTTGCAATGTATGTGAGCAGGATCATTATTCTGCTTGCCTTGTTCCCCCTTATGAATAAACTGGGACCGATGGTGCATTTTACTGGAATCGGGTGATTTTCCAGTAGTGGGGGATGTGTTTGTTAAATTGACATATGTCTGACATTTGTGCTGACTCAATAAGTGGATGTCTGTCCGTATTTTGTGTCCCCCCAATAACTTATAGCCCCGGGTCTATGTGGTTCCTCCCCTCCCTCCCCCTCAAACCCACCCCCCCCCCCCCCCGGTTGTTTGGTCCCACCTTCATAGTACTGACATGACTGAGACTGCATCTATGTGAGCACCTGGGTGCTATTCCTAATATCCAAGATTTGGTCTGATATTTCTAATGTGCTGGATAATAAGTTTGTCTGGACACTTCCAGACAACATACATGTAGATACCCATGCTACAAAACGGTATTCATGGGATATACATTTATCAAGTGTTGTAGCAACATAGGTAATTAAACTTATTTTGTGATATATGAAGCACAGCCTGAGCAATTACACGCATGTATCCAGCTGCGTCTGTTACATCATCATTTATAGATGAAGCTTTGGTACGTCAGCCTGTCCGTACTGATGTACGAGGTTGGTAGTCCATCCCTGAGGATATGGTGCAGTGTTGGGTCGTTGGGCATGCGCACCTGTGACGTTAATATCTCGCCCCGTTGCCTGGATTTGGCTTGCGGTCCAAGAGTGGAGCGCAGAACGGAGGCCGCGCACCGGAAGTGACGATCACAAGATGGCGTCGACACTTCCGGTATGCGCGACGAGTGGAGTATGCACGTGTACCGGATGGAGGAGCTGGCGTGCGTTCCAACTGAATGGTATGGGACAATATGGGGATTGTGGCCACACAATATATGGAGGGGGGAGGACCGAATGACCGTTTTGAGGGCGGGACAGGATATATTATATAAGTGGACAGCGGGTGCTATGCCGGGTCACTCACTGATTGTGGCGAGCGGCCACTTCTAAACATCTACCTTGAGGGTATACAGCCACTGCTGATACCTACATTATAATGGACATTTGAGCATACCTTGCCCATTGATATCTCTCAAACTCCCCTGATGAATTTCCGTGACCGGAGAAGAAACGCGTTGGGAGGCGTTGGTTACTATTGTTTTGGTGGGGGGTGTCCATAGCAGGGCATACTCGGGCCTGTCCTTGTTAGGACAGGAGTCAATTGCTGGGGCACGACAGGGGAGTAGGGAACAGGTCCCCTACCCCAGAATTTTTTGGTGCTATACTGGACCCCCCTTTTGGGACCCTTCCTCAATTGTGTGGGCATCCCACGTCTACAATCGGTGAGACTGAACCAGTTTTTATTCTGCACAGTTTTCGGCGTGAGCACTATTATTGTTTATTAATGTCTATTTTAACCATACCAGTAAAAGTTATGTTTTAATTATGGGTTATACTCTTCCTGCTGATTAAGATTGAACTAGATGGACTTAAAGTCTTCCTTCAACCTTAATAACTATGTAACTATGTAACTATATATTGGGTTGGTGGCAAAGCAGTAACCACATGAGCAACATCTCTAGCAATTTCAGGGTATAAAGGAATTGCCTCATGCACAGTCAGTTTTGATGAACAGTTGAACTCTTCTACTTCTTTGAGAGCAAGTGAAAAACGTTGCTGAAATATGGTCAATCTGTTTTCTATGGGAGTGGAATCTTTTTCCCTGCAGCAATGCCTTGCCTGCTCCATGTCATCCAGATACTTGTCGAAATCAAACTCCTCATCTGATGAGGATGAAGGAACAGCAGCAGCAATGGCAGGACCCGAGTCCTCTTTCTCTTGGCCGTCCTGTAGCTCATCCTAACTGCTACCTGAATCAAAGCTTTTCCTTTAGTAAGCTGTTGATCGTCCAGCAATATACGATGACTCTGGTCCTCATAAACAGCTTCTAGAAGAGTTTTATTTTCTTAAAGAAGTGTCTCTGTTTCATTGAAGCAGCAATGCAATTTGTGATTTAGCCTCCTCTTTGGGACAGGCAAAACAACAAGTTCTTCCACTCCTTTCTAAAAATACCAGGAGTTAAATCCTCAGCTTGTAACTTTTTAGTCACTGTAAATGGGTGATGAAGAAATTCCTTCAATTCAGCCACCTGTGTCCATTGACCTTCATGTACTGTTACCTGAGGGTTGGCCATATCTACAAGGAAGGGTTTCAGCTCAAGCAATCACTCAATCATTAAATAGGTGCTGCCCCACCGAGTGGCTTGATCCACCATTGCCCCCTTTCCAGCACGTCTCTTGAAGATAGAATCAATTTTAGGGGTTCTGGCAGCAATAGCCAATTTCCTCACTTTGCTAATCTGAGTTCCAGCTTGTCCCTCTTGCAGACAATCTCTTATTGCCAGCTGCAGCGTGTGCACAACACAGCGCATGTGATGAATAGGAAAGAGGCGTGAAGCAGCTTAAACAAGATCATCTAATTGTAAAGGATCATTTTGCTGTTCATCTGTAGTAATATCTGTTTGTTCCCCTGTTATGGGAACAGGACTGTGGCCCTCCATCTTTAACACACTGAATTTGAAATGTTCTTCTAGTTCACCTTCATTATTCTCATTCATCAGTTTAATTGTACTTATCATGTTTGCAGCATTATCACTTACACTAGCAAGAACCTGTTTTTTAGTTCATAGTCTTGCAGAACATTTTCTACTAAGTTGTGGAGAAACTGGCTGCTGTGAAGAGCTTTAGTATCTTTTAGTGCCAGCGTCTTAGTAACAGTTTTTTTGTTGTCACAAACATATCGAACATTGCTAGCAAAATAGTTCACTCTGTGACGTGTGCAGGCATCCATTTTAAGAAATACAAAGCATCTCTTGAGAGTCTTTTTACGATCTTCCTTTTGGCTAAGGCTACTTTCACACTAGCGTCTGGCTCGGCCCATCGCAGTGCGTCGGGCCGAGGTCACCGACGCTAGCGTTGTCTCCGCCGCACAACGGGGGCAGCGGATGCATTTTTCCAGAGCATCCGCTGCCCCATTGTGAGGTGCGGGGGAGGTGGGGGTGGAGTTCCGGCCGCACATGCGCGGTCGGAAAAAGCGGACCGTCGGGAGCAAAAAAGTTACATGTAACGTTTTTTGCTCCCGGCGGACCGCCACAACACGGCGCAACTGTCTCACGACGGTTGCGACGTGTGGCAATCCGTCGCAATGCGTCGCTAATGTTAGTCAATGGAGAAAAAACGCATCCTGCAAGCACTTTTGCAGGATGCGTTTTTTCTGCAAAACGACGCATTGTGACGGATTGCAGTTAACGCTAGTGTGAAAGTAGCCTAAGGGCTTCTTCAATCACTAATTTTCTAATACTTTCTCTTTCAAGAGAAACCCCAAGTTTGTGGGCCATTTCTCCATTAAGAGCTGTAAAAGCTGGTCATGCAAATAATGATAATAGTACACAGTCCTTCACAACAAGCTCGATGAGATGTCTTTCAAACACATCCTCTGTCATTGTTGCAGTAACCTTATCACTTACAAAATATCTTGTAACTGATGTTTGAGACACTCTTTCCTCCTTTGCCTGGCGGAAGTGCTGGTCTCTGGTTTCTTGGTGCTGCTTTGATCTTTTTCTATCACAGCTTTGTAAACTTATGGGTGGCAGCATTGTAAATGTCTTCTTAGATTGGAATCTCTTGAAGGAGCATTTTTATCACTGCCTGAGTATCAGTATCACTGATTTTGGCATCACAGCATTTGTTTTCATCTGGGTCACTTACACACTGACACACAAAATGTTTTTTTATCTTGAGTCACTGTAAAATGCACACATACAGCTGACTTCATAAGATGCTTCTTAGACATTTTGTAATTATGTAAATTCGCTCTCAAAATATTTTTGTCCTGTAAAAAAATAAGGTATATTGTAATTCTTGCAAGAATAGGGAATCATGCACTGTATAATTTAGGATATAAATAAAACAATCTTTGCATAAATCAATAGGACAGATGATAAGTATAAAGTTTGAAAGTTCAGCATCACGCTATCTAACATATTTTACAATGTCAGGCTTGTCTCAGTGTACAGCTCACTAAATGCTTCACATCATATTTCTTCACAGTCTATGAAGAGGGGAGGAGGGAGGGAGCATGTTTGTGATGAATCATATTGCAGAACACACAAATATATATTCTCATCAATCCTGTTAATGTATTTCTGAATTTGAGATGTTACAAAACAGTTTTTCCCTTTATATTCCATGTGTAGTGTATATAAGTCATCAGTGCAGCTAATTTTTCCAAACATGAGCTAAGAGGAAAAACAAACTAAAACATCAAGCATACGGAGACAACATATACTGGACTATTGATTTATGGACAGTTTATTAAAAGTTTAGATAAGCTTTACGATGTGCTTACCTTCTTTAATCCTGCTTTCCTGTTCACTCCAGAAGTTCTGAGATCAATGCAGGCTTTCCTTCTATGTATGTTTGTTATTTTTCCCCTTATCTGTAGAGGAGGAGCCTCACTACTTATCATGAACATAAACTCTTGCACAGATTCATCTCAGCTAAAAGTCTAGACCTTTGATCAGGAATAGGACAGACATTTATAGGACATTTCATAACTTTCCCAAATTCTTATGAACAAAATATTCCCCACAAACTGCATTGAACTACTGTACCCAATTTATTATACATTTTAGAAGTCGGAGTCGGTCCATTTAATACCGACTCCATGAGCCCTGCTCATATGGGCTATCAGCATGCTCAGGAGAAATTACGCAACACATTTTGGGGTCCATTTTTTCCCTGTTACCCTTGTCAAAATAAAAGAAATGGATCTGAAGTAAATTTTGTGAGAATAAAAGTTAAATGTTTATTTTTTTCCCACATTTCAAAAATTCCTATGAAGCACCTGAAAGGTTAATAGACTTCTTGAATGTGGTTTTGACCACCTTCGGGGGTGCAGTTTTTATAATGGTGTCACTTTTGGGTATCTTCTATCATATAGACCCCTCAAAGTGACTTCAAATGTGATGTGGTTCCTAAAAAAAAAATGGTTTTGTAAATTTTGTTGGAAAAATGAAAAATCACTGGTCAACTTTTAACCCTTATAACTTCCTAACAAAAAAAATTAGTTCCAAAATTGTGCTGATGTAAAGTAGACATCTAGGAAATGTTATTTATTAACTATTAAAATTAACTATTTTGGTAACATAGCTTTGTGATTTAAGGGCATGAAAATTCAAATTTGATAAAGTTTCAAAATTTGTACCAAATTCATACTGAAGAAATTTTACCACTATCATGAAGTACAATATGTCACGAAAAAACAATTTCCGAATCATCGGGATCCGTTGAAGCGTTCCAGAGTTATTACCTCAAAGTGACAATAGTCAGAAATGTAAAAATTGGCCTGGTCATTATTGTGCAAACCATCTTCGGGGGTAAAGGGGTTAAAGTGCAATAAGTATTGAAAGCTGAGGCTGGTTCAGTCTTAGACAAATGTTTACCAGGTCTCTGGTTTTGCTGCCATACATTTTAAAAGTAATATAAGAAAGTTTGTGGATACAACTCACACATCCAAATCTATACATGTTGTTCGATCTGGTCTCTTGGTAATCCACTGTGCCCGGATAAAGCTTGTGGGGTATCAAGAAGCTTTGTTCAACATGATAAAAAGAAGTTTTGCAATACAGCAAAAGCGATTTAAAAGCAAAAATTCTTTATTGTGACTTCATTAAAATAGTAACATAAAAATAAATTTAACGCATTTCGTGTCTGCCTGAGTCAGCCAGACTCAAAACGCGTTAGTGTTTTTTATGCCCATGCTGCTATTATTCATTTTAAAACTTTTGAAAAGGATAGGTTAGTGATTTTTTTGGCTCCCTTGTTCGTAGTTACAACAGTGAGTTCAGAATATAAAGTATGCACCTAGATTAATAATTTGCTGCTAACAGTATGGTTTTGATGCCATACATTTTAACAGTAAGGCCGGCGTCACACTGGCGTATTGCATCCGAAGCGAGATCATCGGATGCGATATGCTAATGACACTCGGCTCCTGCTCGCAGCAGAGCAGGAGCCGAGTGTCATGCGTCTGTGCTCCGATTCTCTCTCACAGGGAGGATCGGACACAGCTGCGGAGAAATGAATTTCTCCATCTCCTCCATTGCTGGGGTCCGCTTATAACGCACAGCACTCGGATGATATCCGAGTGGTGTGCGCTGTCTCACTCGCACCCATAGGCTTATATGTTATGATCCCAATGGCAGAGGATCTCTGATATTCCGGCAAGATAGCAAAAATATAAATACTGCTCTAGGGAGGTGGAAACTGGGCTAACCGCATACCTGATCCTGACACAAACAACTAAAAGTAGCCGGTGAACGTGCCTACGTTGGTTCTAGACGTCTCGAGCCAGCCGGAGAACTGACTACCCCTAGAGGGAAAAAATAAGACCTCGCTTGCCTCCAGAGAAATTGAACCCCAAAGATATAGAAAGCCCCCAACAAATAATAACGGTGAGGCAAGAGGAAAACACAAACGTAGAGATGAACTAGATTCAGCAAAGTGAGGCCCAATAGTCTAGATAGCAGAAAATAGATAGTGGACTATGCGGTTAGCAGAAAACCCTACAAAACATCCACGCTGAAGATTCAAGAACCCCCACATCGACTGACTGTGTGGAGGGAGAATATCAGCCCCCTAGAGCTTCCAGCGAGTCAAAAAATCAAATGTAAAGCAAGCTGGACAAAAACACTGAATAATGCAAACGATCCAAATTGTACAAAACAGACTTAGCTTTTCTTGCATGAAGCAGACTGAAAGGAATCCGGAGGAGACCAAATAGGTCTGGATACAACGATGCCAGGCAAGAGACTGAGTCCAGAGGAGACTCAAATAGGAAACACCCGCTGCTTAACGACACAGCTGGAGCTCAGGCCTGCAACAAGACATACCTAACACAATACCGTTAGTGACCACCAGAGGGAGCCCAGAAACACAGTTCACAACAGTACCCCCCCCTTGAGGAGGGGTCACCGAACCCTCACCAAGACCCCCAGGGCAATCAGGATGAGCAGCGTGAAAGGCATGAACCAAATCAGCCGCATGAACATCAGAGGCGACAACCCAGGAATTATCCTCCTGACCATAGCCTTTCCACTTAACTAAATACTGGAGTTTCCGTCTAGAGATACGAGAATCCAGAATCTTCTCCACCACGTACTCCAACTCGCCCTCAACCAAAACCGGGGCAGGAGGCTCAACAGCAGGAACCATAGGCACCACGTATCGCCGCAACAAGGACCTATGGAACACATTATGAATAGCAAAAGACGCTGGAAGGTCCAAGCGAAAAGACACCGGGTTAAGGATTTCCAAAATCTTATAAGGACCGATAAAGCGAGGCTTGAACTTAGGAGAGGAGACTTTCAAAGGAACATGCCGAGAAGACAACCAAACCAAATCCCCAACACGAAGTCGGGGACCCACACCACGGCGGCGGTTGGCAAACCGCTGGGCCTTGTCTTGTGACAATTTCAAATTGTCCACCACATGGTTCCAAATCCGCTGCAACCTATCCACCACAGAATCAACCCCAGGACAGTCAGAAGGTTCAACCTGACCCGAGGAGAAACGAGGATGAAAACCAGAGTTGCAGAAAAAGGGCGAAACCAAGGTGGCAGAACTAGCCCGATTATTAAGGGCAAACTCGGCCAGTGGCAAAAAGGTAACCCAGTCGTCCTGATCAGCAGAAACAAAACATCTCAAATAAGTCTCCAACGTCTGATTAGTTCGCTCGGTCTGGCCATTAGTCTGAGGATGAAAAGCCGACGAAAAAGACAAATCAATACCCATCTTAGCACAAAAGGATCGCCAGAATCTGGACACAAACTGGGATCCTCTGTCAGATACAATATTCTCAGGGATGCCATGCAAACGAACCACATTCTGAAAGAACAAAGGAACCAAATCAGAGAAGGAAGGCAACTTAGGCAAGGGCACCAAATGGACCATTTTAGAAAAACGATCGCACACCACCCAGATGACAGACATCTTCCGAGACACCGGAAGATCCGAAATGAAATCCATGGAAATGTGCGTCCAAGGCCTCTTTGGGATAGGCAAGGGCAAAAGCAACCCGCTGGCACGAGAACAGCAAGGCTTAGCCCGAGCACAAATCCCACAGGACTGCACAAAAGAACGCACATCCCGCGACAAGAAAGGCCACCAAAAGGACCTGGCCACCAAATCTCTGGTACCGAAAATCCCAGGATGTCCCGCCAACACCGAAGAATGAACCTCAGAAATAACTCTGTTGGTCCATCCATCAGGGACAAACAATCTCTCTGGTGGACAACGATCAGGCCTATCAGCCTGAAATTTTTTCAGCCCTCGTCGCAAATCTGGGGAAATGGCAGACAAAATTACTCCCTCTCTGAGAATACCAGCCGGCTCAGAGACTCCCGGAGAATCAGGCACAAAACTCCTAGAAAGTGCATCAGCCTTCACGTTCTTCGAACCAGGCAGGTACGAGACCACAAAGTCAAAACGGGAGAAAAACAACGACCAACGGGCCTGTCTAGGATTCAGGTTCTTGGCAGACTCGAGGTAAATCAGATTTTTATGATCAGTCAAGACCACCACACGATGTCTAGCTCCCTCGAGCCAATGTCGCCACTCCTCAAATGCCCACTTCATGGCCAACAACTCCCGATTACCAACATCGTAGTTCCGCTCAGCAGGCGAAAATTTCCTTGAAAAGAAGGCGCATGGCTTCATCACGGAGCCATCAGAACTTTTTTGCGACAAAACAGCCCCTGCACCAATTTCAGAAGCATCAACTTCAACCTGGAAGGGAAGAGAGACATCCGGCTGGCACAAGACTGGCGCTGAAGTAAACCGACGCTTCAGCTCCCGAAAGGCCTCCACGGCCGCAGGAGACCAATTCGCAACATCAGAACCCTTCTTGGTCATATCCGTCAAAGGTTTAACCACGCTGGAGAAATTAGTGATAAAACGACGGTAAAAATTAGCAAAGCCCAAGAACTTCTGCAGGCTCTTAACAGACGTGGGCTGAGTCCAGTCATGAATGGCACGGACCTTAACTGGGTCCATCTCCACAGTAGAAGGGGAAAAAATAAAACCCAAAAAAGAAACCTTCTGTACCCCAAAGATACATTTTGAGCCCTTCACAAATAGAGCATTCTCCCGCAAAACCTGAAACACCATCCTGACCTGGTTCACATGGGACTCCCAATCATCAGAAAAAAACAAAATATCATCCAGATAAATAATCATAAATTTATCCAGATATTTCCGGAAGATGTCATGCATGAAGGACTGAAACACAGAAGGAGCATTAGATAATCCGAAAGGCATCACCAGGTACTCAAAATGACCCTCAGGCGTATTAAATGCCGTTTTCCATTCATCTCCCTGCTTTATGCGCACAAGGTTATACGCACCACGAAGATCTATCTTGGTGAACCAACTGGATCCCTTAATCCGAGCAAACAAATCAGACAACAATGGCAAAGGATACTGAAATTTAACAGTGATCTTATTCAGAAGACGATAATCAATACAAGGTCTCAGAGACCCGTCTTTCTTGCCCACAAAAAAGAATCCTGCACCAAGAGGGGACGAGGATGGGCGAATATGTCCCTTCTCCAAAGACTCCTTTATATAACTCCGCATCGCGGCATGCTCTGGCACAGATAAATTAAAGAGTCGTCCCTTAGGAAACTTACTACCAGGAATCAAATCTATAGCACAATCACAGTCCCTATGAGGAGGAAGGGCACTGGACCTGGCCTCATTAAATACATCCTGAAAGTCTGACAAAAACTCAGGGATCTCAGAAGGAGTAGAAGAAGCAATAGACACCAATGGAGAATCGCCATGAATCCCCTGACACCCCCAACTAGACACAGTCATAGCTTTCCAATCTAAAACTGGATTATGGGCCTGTAACCATGGCAGACCCAAAACGACAACATCATGCATTTTATGCAGTACCAAAAAACGAATCACCTCCTGATGTACAGGAGTCATGCACATGGTCACCTACGTCCAATACTGAGGTTTATTCTCTGCCAATGGCGTAGAATCAATTCTTCTAAGAGGAATAGGATTTTCCAAAGGCTCCAGGACAAAACCGCAGCGCTTGGCAAACGACAAATCCATCAGACTTAAAGCAGCACCAGAATCCACAAAAGCCATAACTGAGTAAGAAGATAATGAACAAATTAAAGTCACAGACAAAATAAACTTAGGCTGAAAAGTACCAATGGCGACAGGATTAACTTTTTTCTTTAAACGTTTAGAGCATGCTGAGATAACATGTGTTGAATCACCACAGTAGAAACACAACCCATTTTGACATCTATGATTTTGTCGCTCGGCTCTGGTCAGAATTCTGTCACATTGCATAGAATCAAGTGACCGTTCAGACAGCACCGCCAAAGGATTATCAGATTTGCGCTCCCGCAAACGTCGATCTATTTGAATGGCTAGAGCCATTGAATCATTTAGACCTGTAGGGATAGGAAACCCCACCATCACATCTTTAATGGCTTCAGAAAGACCATTTCTGAAATTTGCGGCCAGTGCACACTCATTCCATTGAGTAAGCACGGACCATTTCCGAAATTTTTGGCAATACACTTCAGCTTCGTCCTGACCCTGAGAGATAACCAGCAACATTTTTTCAGCCTGATTTTCAAGATTAGGCTCCTCATAAAGCAAACCAAGTGCCAGAAAAAACGCATCAACATTCACCAATGCAGGATCTCCTAGCGCCAGAGAGAAGGCCCAATCCTGAGGGTCGCCGCGCAAGAAGGAAATAACAATCTTAACTTGCTGAGCGGAATTACCAGAGGAACGAGGTTTCAGAGACAGAAACAATTTACAATTATTCCTAAAATTCAGGAATTTAGATCTATCTCCAAAAAACGGCTCAGGAATAGGTATTTTTGGTTCAGACATAGGGCTATGGATAACAAAATCCTGAATGCTTTGCACCCTAGCAGCAAGCTGATCCACACTAGAAGTCAAAGTCTGGACATTCATATCTGCAGCAGAGTTTCAGCCACTCAGAGAAAAAGGGGATGGAAGAAGCTAGGCAAACTGCAGCAAAGCAAAAAAAAAAAAAAACTCAGAACTTCTTTTTAATCCCGCTTCTGCGGTGCATTAAACATTTTCTTTTGGCCTGGCATTCTGTTATGATCCCAATGGCAGAGGATCTCTGATATTCCGGCAAGATAGCAAAAATATAAATACTGCTCTAGGGAGGTGGAAACTGGGCTAACCGCATACCTGATCCTGACACAAACAACTAAAAGTAGCCGGTGAACGTGCCTACGTTGGTTCTAGACGTCTCGAGCCAGCCGGAGAACTGACTACCCCTAGAGGGAAAAAATAAGACCTCGCTTGCCTCCAGAGAAATTGAACCCCAAAGATATAGAAAGCCCCCAACAAATAATAACGGTGAGGCAAGAGGAAAACACAAACGTAGAGATGAACTAGATTCAGCAAAGTGAGGCCCAATAGTCTAGATAGCAGAAAATAGATAGTGGACTATGCGGTTAGCAGAAAACCCTACAAAACATCCACGCTGAACATTCAAGAACCCCCACATCGACTGACGGTGTGGAGGGAGAATATCAGCCCCCTAGAGCTTCCAGCGAGTCAAAAAATCAAATGTAAAGCAAGCTGGACAAAAACACTGAATAATGCAAACGATCCAAATTGTACAAAACAGACTTAGCTTTTCTTGCATGAGGCAGACTGAAAGGAATCCGGAGGAGACCAAATAGGTCTGGATACAACGATGCCAGGCAAGAGACTGAGTCCAGAGGAGACTCAAATAGGAAACACCCGCTGCTTAACGACACAGCTGGAGCTCAGGCCTGCTACAAGACATACCTAACACAATACCGTTAGTGACCACCAGAGGGAGCCCAGAAACACAGTTCATAACACTTATATGGGTGTGAGTGAGCCGAGAGTTTTCCTCGGTCCGAGACAATCGCAACATGCTGCGATTGTCTCGGACCGAGGAAAACGGCCGACAAAAAGTCGGCTGGTGGGAGCTGCCCCATAGCTGAACATTGGTCCGAGTGCAATGCGATTTTTTATCTCATTGCACTCGGACGTTAAAAACGCCAGTGTGACGCCGGCCTAATACTAGAAAGTTTGTGAACACAGCTCACCCATCCAATATATATGTGTTGTTCAATCTGGTCTCTGTGTAATCCACTTTATTGTGCAAACATAAAGCTTGTGAGGTATCAAGCAGCAAATATGTATAAAATATAAAAAAAATTTCAACATCCCGAAACAAAAAAAGACTTAAAACATTTACATATAAAGTATTATTTATTTTTATTATTTATATTATACACAGTGGGGAAAATAATGCAAGTTTTCCCACCTACAAAGAATGGAGAGGTCTGTAATTTTTATCGTAAGTTCACTTCAACTGTCAGAGACAGAATCTAAAAATAAAAACGAGAAAATCACATTGTATGATTTTTCAATAATTACGTTTGATGAAATTAAATAAGTATTTGATGACCTACCAACCAGCAAGAATTCTCGCTCTCACAGACCTGTTAGTTTTTCTTTAAGAAGCCCTCCTACTCGAACAGGAACAAGCTGCCGGTGCCAGAGACCATCGGAGAAGCAGAGACCGCGCCAGGATGGGGTGAGTATGATGGGGGAGGGTGAGCCATGCAATATTCACCTGTCCCCGTTCCACTGCTGGGCTCTGTCTTCCGCATCCTCTGGCTGTGACGTTCAGGTCAGAGGGTACGATGATGTGTTTAGTGCGCGCCCTCTGCCTGAACAGTCACTGCAGAGACCCGGAAGACACAGCCGTCCGCGGCGGTGGAATGGGGACAGGAGAATATCCCAAGTGTCGGGGACCTGAGCCAGCGGTGACTCCGGCACCTGGCCCCCAGAGCGCGCCAGTGTCCCTGCCTGCTCAGGACACCTGCACCTCGCCCCCAGCGACAAGAGGTGAGTATGTAATTTTTTTAAATTTCTTTTAATCACAGCAGCAGCATATGGGGCATATTATTTTATGGAGCATCTTATGGGGCTATCAACCTTTATGGAGTATCTTATGGGGCTTAAACTTAAGTATATACGGTACATATTTATTATTTTTAAATATTTGTATTTATGGTTATATAATTTTATATAAAATAGATTATGGCCGCACTCATCTGTGCTAAAGTAAGGAAATGTGAAATATAAGGAATATGAATAGCATAATGGCTTATGAACTTTATGAAAAAACACATGAGATATTTAGCACAAGATTTGGCCAAACGTTGTGAGCCCATTCACCAAACGTCAAGGTAATCTCAGATCGAATGGGTAACTACAGTGACTGCCTGGTGTGAACACTTACCTATGGTATCTGAGTTGACTGCCCAATGTGAACACTTACTTGTGGCTAATGACATGATAAAGCCTACTTATATAGGAGGCTCAGAACCAACTGTGTTGAGATGTAATTAAAATACCAGCATGGTGAAGGGCGGGACGTTCAAGTCAGAAAATAGTATATAATAAAAATAGTAAACTGACTGAACAATATATATAATAATTTATGCTAGTGCATAGCCAAAAAAGACACATATAAAATAGATTATGGCCGCACTCATCTGTGCTAAAGTAAGGAAATGTGAAATATAAGGAATATGAATAGCATAATGGCTTATGAACTTTATGAAAAAACACATGAGATATTTAGCACAAGATTTGGCCAAACGTTGTGAGCCCATTCACCAAACGTCAAGGTAATCTCAGATCGAATGGGTAACTACACTGACTGCCTGGTGTGAACACTTACCTATGGTATCTGAGTTGACTGCCCAATGTGAACACTTACTTGTGGCTAATGACATGATAAAGCCTACTTATATAGGAGGCTCAGAACCAACTGTGTTGAGATGTAATTAAAATACCAGCATGGTGAAGGGCAGGACGTTCAAGTCAGAAAATAGTATATAATAAAAATAGTAAACTGACTGAACAATATATATAATAATTTATGCTAGTGCATAGCCAAAAAAGACACATATAGTAACATAGTAACATAGTAACATAGTTAGTAAGGCCGAAAAAAAGACATTTGTCCATCCAGTTCAGCCTATATTCCATCATAATAAATCCCCAGATCTACGTCCTTCTACAGAACCTAATAATTGTATGATACAATATTGTTCTGCTCCAGGAAGACATCCAGGCCTCTCTTGAACCCCTCGACTGAGTTCGCCATCACCACCTCCTCAGGCAAGCAATTCCAGATTCTCACTGCCCTAACAGTAAAGAATCCTCTTCTATGTTGGTGGAAAAACCTTCTCTCCTCCAGACGCAAAGAAAGCCCCCTTGTGCCCGTCACCTTCCTTGGTATAAACAGATCCTCAGCGAGATATTTGTATTGTCCCCTTATATACTTATACATGGTTATTAGATCGCCCCTCAGTCGTCTTTTTTCTAGACTAAATAATCCTAATTTCGCTAATCTATCTGGGTATTGTAGTTCTCCCATCCCCTTTATTAATTTTGTTGCCCTCCTTTGTACTCTCTCTAGTTCCATTATATCCTTCTTGAGCACTGGTGCCCAAAACTGGACACAGTACTCCATGTGCGGTCTAACTAGGGATTTGTACAGAGGCGTAACTAGGGATTTGTACAGAGGCATTGTTACATTATATTGTACATATAAAATAGATTATGGCCGCACTCATCTGTGCTAAAGTAAGGAAATGTGAAATATAAGGAATATGAATAGCATAATGGCCAAATCTTGTGCTAAATATCTCATGTGTTTTTTCATAAAGTTCATAAGCCATTATGCTATTCATATTCCTTATATTTCACATTTCCTTACTTTAGCACAGATGAGTGCGGCCATAATCTATTTTATATGTGTCTTTTTTGGCTATGCACTAGCATAAATTATTATATATATTGTTCAGTCAGTTTACTATTTTTATTATATAATTTTATATAATATTTATATGACATTTAAATATAATATAAATATTTATAATACATCCCTAAACAAAAAAACAAAAACATTGAAAAATCCCAACTGACCATTTCCAACCCAGGGGCCCTGGAATAACTGATCATTCGTGGCTGCTCTGCATTACAATAAAGAGCATAAATACGTATGTAAATCCCATCCCCCAAATGTTAAGTACATAAAAAAATTGTAATAACCATATAATAAATATATACAAAGTAATAATTCTAGAAGTTATACAAAGAAATAACATACAGGCATAAAATGTAAGGTACATGATTTATGCTATGAAATAAATGAGAAACTCTTTGCACCAGTGCAGAAAAGATCCTTAGATAGGGAAAAAATCTTTTATTAATAGCAGTGCAGCCTATGGCTCACTGTTGATGTTTCTGCCTTCCCAAGACACGGGTAATGAGAAGAGATGAGTGGATCTTTTGAAATTCGAATTCGCCAACTTTACCGAATATTCTTTCGCAAAATTGATTCATGATGAATAAATGTATGTGAATCTTAATCCTGGAAAGCTTGTAATTGTTCAGAGCATGTGCGTGGAGTGGAGGAAAGGAGAGAGGACCTTGCTGACCATAAGAGCTTATATTCTACAGGAGAGAGAGAGAGGACTTCGCTGGCCATAAGATCTTACACGTTAAAGGAGAGAGAGGACTCTGCTGACCATAAGAGCTTACACTCTACAAGAGAGAGAGGACCCTGCTGACCATAAGAGCTTACATTGTACAAAAGAGAGAGAGGAGACAGCTGAGCATAAAAGCTTACATTCTACAGAAGAGAGGACCTGCTGACCTTAAGAGCTTACACTCTACAGGAGAGAGAGGACTCTGCTGACCATAAGAGCTTACACTCTACAAGAGAGAGAGGACACTGCTGACCATAAGAGCTTACACTGTACAAAAGAGAGAGAGGAGACAGCTGAGCATAAAAGCTTACATTCTACAGAAGAGAGGACCTGCTGACCTTAAGAGCTTACACTCTACAGGAGAGAGAGGACACTGCTGACCGTAAGAGCTTACACTCCACAAAAGAGAGAGAGGACACAGCTGAGCATAAAAGCTTACATTCTACAGAAGAGAGGACCTGCTGACTGTAAGAGCTTACACTCTACAGGAGAGAGAGGGGACCCTGCTGACCATAAGAGCTTACACTTTACAAAAGAGGGAGGACACAACTGAACATAAAAGCTTACATTCTACAGAAGAGAGGACCCAGCTTACACTATACAGGAGAGAGGAGTACACTGACCATAAAAGCATACACTCTACATGTGAGACAGAAACAACTATCCAAAAGAGCTTACGCTCTGCAGAAGAGAAGACCTCAATGACCTTAAGAGCTTACACTCTACAAGACAGAGAGAGAGAGGACCCTGCTGATTACAAGAGCTTACACCCTACAGGAGAGGAGAACCCCACTGACCAAAAGAGCTTACACTCTACAGACGAGACAGAACCCAACCTACCAAAAGAGCTTACACTCTATAAAAGAGAGAGGACCCTGCTGATTACAAGAGCTTACACTTTATCTTTGTAAATCTCCGCAAGATATTAAAGCAAGAAACATTAGAAAGGCAGTCAACATCATATCTGTACTACACTAAAGGGAACCTGTTAGCAGGATTGTGCTGAGTAACCTACAGTGTCAGGTCAGCGCCATTACAGTAGGGGAAATAAGTATTTGATCCCTTGCTGGTTTTGTAAGTTTGCCCAATGACAAAGACATGAACAGTCTATAATTTTAATGGTAGGTTAATTTTAACATTGAGAGATAGAATATCAAAACTAAAATCCAGAAAATCACATTGTATAAATTATATAAATTTATTTGCATTTTGCAGTGAGAAATAAGATGATTCTTTTAACATTCTTTCCTTTAACACAATTCCCTCTCCCAAAAACAAGCAACAAACAATTGCAAGGTAAATGCCAAAAAGATGAAAACAGGTTTTTAAAATATTGCAAAAGAAAAAACAGTCCTGTCGGTGTGTGACATGCATGCTTTGCTGCAGTCAAGAGTATAGTTTTTTTTTATTATTTTTAAAAAGGAGCAAAAAAAAACCTACTAGGTAAACCCCCCAAATAATCACAACTAATGTTGGGGTGCCTTACAGGAAAATATAGTAATGAGCAACCAGTGGCAATAAAAGTAAAGGAATCAATGCAAAATAATGTTAAAAAATGAACATAGAAAATGAATAATGTGCTTTTGCAGAGATTAATTTAAATTCAGTAATGGAGGCCCATGAGAAAATATTGCTACTTGTCCCACTGCATCCCTGCCTATCAGTTTTTGGCACACTGACTTGATCAGCTCTCCTATTGCTCTCCTTATCTGTGCCCAGGAACTGCAGATACAATTTAGAAGGAAAGAGGAAAAAGTTGGGGGCGAATATATGCAGGACGCTGCAACGGAGGAGACCCGCCTATTCACAAGATGAAACGTTAAATGACACTACGTGCTTCATGGATGGTCTGTCCCCTTCATCAGGTTTATTAGATGCCCCTGATGAAAGGGACAGACTATCCCTGAAACACGTAGTGCCATTAGACATCTCTTCTTGTGAATAGGCAGGTTTGCTCCATCGCAGTGCCTGGAACATATTCGCCCCTTCTTGTTCCTCTTTGCCTGACACACTAATCATCACTGCTGTCACACACTATTCTGTACATTATATTCTGTGTAATTGTTTCTATCGTTCTAGCTTAATGACTGAGCTCAGAATATGACGTCCTACCTCCAATCCCAATTCTTCACAAAATGTCTAATGCATTTCCTGCTTCTGCTTCTCCATGTTAAGACTCATCAGCTATGTTCCCTCTTCACGTGACATAAATTAAATTTGCTTCGATTTGCTCATTTTTAGTGGTGCATAAATAAAATTAATTTATAATAGTAAATGTAGAAAAACGGATATGGCACTGCTTCCAAAAAAATTGTGGCAATAGACAGCAGTTAATAAACCCTCTCGATGGTGCTCACTAGGAAAAAGTCCATTTCATATTGTAGGGAGGAAAATGGTGAACTTACTACAGTGAGTTAAAATAAGCTTTATTCACGATTCCAAACAGAGTTTGTGGCTCACAGACGTTTCCTCTGAGCTCAGAAGAAGCCTGACTTGCGAAACGGCTGGCAGCTGCATTGTCTCCGCAAACTCACGCGCAGTGGTCAATGCCCCATTTTTCTCCCTACAATAATTTTATTATAGTCTTTAGCCACACAAACACAAAAAATACCCAAAACCTTTTAAGAGAATTCATGAAATGAGGAAAACAAAAGGAATCAAATAAAGCCCAATAAAACGAGAATATTATGCCCAAAAAAACTTTATTGATAAAACTAATAAATCATATAATATTAAACAGTAGTAAGGTGCTGAGCACTAACAGGGAAAGTTTCGTATAGGATGACTAGGTAAGATGGATGTAATAATCTAAGGCTATGTGCCCACATTGCGGATTTCTGTGCGGATTTTTCCACTCAGTATTTTAAAATTTCCGCAGGTAAAACGCACTGTGTTTTACCTGTGGATTACCCGCGGATTTACCGTGTTTTCTTGTGCAATTTCACCTGCGTTTTTACAACTGTGGCTTCCTATTGAGGAGCAGGTGTAAAACGCTGCGGAATCTGCACAAAGAATTGACATGCTGCAGAAAATAAACCGCAGCGTTTCCGTGCGGTATTTTCCAGCATGGGCACTGCAGATTTGGTTTTCCATAAGTTTTCCATAAGTTTACATGGTACTGTAAACCATATGGAAAACTGCTGCAAATCCGCAGTGGCCAATCCGCTGCGGATCCGCAGCCAAATCCGCAACTGTGCTAAAGTAGAATGTCCCTTAAATTAGATCTACTGCATATTATACAAGTCAGGAGTAAAAATACATACAATACTAACTTACATGGAAGTCAGTTTCCACCGTGTCCCTGTCACCCCAAATCACGTTTCGCCATTCTTCATCAGGGGGCATGAATTCAGCAGTAGAAAACAAAAGCAAATGCAAATGAGACTGGAGCTAGAAAAATGAATAATATTGTTTACTGAAAGCATATTGTTGTGTTGTTGGATTATGATCACACTCCCTCTGTTCAGTGTGGCATTCAGGAAATTAGTTTATATTTTCATGCTGTAAACAATTGCCTAAAAGTGTTTAGAGGATTAAGGTTCGGCTTATGATGTAACTTCAGGTGTGAAAAGGGGGTCACTGTAACTAATTGGCCATACTGATTCCCTGACTGAGAGGATTAACTCAAGGCTGCAAACTCTGTTAAAGCAAATCAAGGAAAGTAGAATTTACTCCCCACCCGCTCCAATAGCCAAATGGCACCTACTGGTAATCATGCAAGAGATTTGTAAGGAGAGATCTTGGATGTGGTCCTGAAAGACAGCTCCTTTCCACAGGCCGATGCTTCCAACGGCCTTGGAGGATGCTCATTCAGTTGTTTAATTTTCTAGAAAAAAAAGCAGATCACAGACATGGCACAAAACTAAAGTCATTCCAAATGGCAACTTTCTGGCTTTAAGAAACACTAAAAGAAATCAAGAACAAAAACTGTGGTAGTCATTAATGGTTACTTTTTTTAACCAGGCATAGGGAAAAAATTATGGAATCACTCAATTCTGAGGAAAACAATTATGGAATCATGAAAAACAAACAATCACTAGTATTTTGTTGCACCACCTCTGGCTTTTATAACAGCTTGCAGTCTCTGAGGCATGGACTTAATGAGTGTCAAACAGTACTCTTCATCAATCTGGCACCAAATTTCTCTGATTGCTGTTGCCAGATCAGCTTTGCAGGTTGGAGCCTTGTCATGGACCATTTTCTTCAACTTCCACCAAAGATTTTCAATTGGTATTATACACTGGTTGTCCACCTTTGGAACAATCCTCTTAATTCCTAAATGCATGTAATTTCTTGCTTAAAATAATTTTTGCAATTGTGTTTCATTAAATATTTTGCATCACTTGCCTTAAACAGCCTTTCTGTCACACTGTCTATTGTTGGCTGCAGAATGGGTTAACTGAGAATCCATCGGTGAGCTCATTCTAGCAATGCAATGGGTGAGTTTCTGTTTTGTTTCCTGGCTGCTCTAGGCTTATTTTTGACCATAGGCCACTTCAAAGTTGAATGTGGATGGAAACTAAATGCTTGCAAAAACCAAAATGGTGCAATATTCTTAATGAAACCGAATTAAAAAAATTTTTTAACCCCAAATACATGAAGTTAAGTATTTGGGTTTAATCTCAATCTCCACAAATAGACATAACGAGGCTGTACATTGAATTAATTCTGCTTTCTTCAGGGTGGTTCTCATGGCTGAGGAATGGAGCTGTAATCTGCATTCTGTGTAGACGCGGGAGAACTTTGGACTCTCGGGATCTACTGATGTTCAACCTCACCATATCTGATGCTGGAATCTCCATTTTGGTTACTCTCGAGGAAGTGTGGAGCTGTTTCATGGACTAAGAAATTATGATTTATGGACATACAATGTAAGGGGTTATACATGTTTTTTTGTGTATGAATTTACCAAGTAGTTTGACTTGCATACAATTCTCCTTCCTACAGTCATGGCCAAAAGTTCTGAGACTGACATAAATTTGATTTTTACAAAATATTTTGCTTCAGTTTCTTTAGATCTTTGAGTCAGCAATTTCTTTGATTACTGAAGTACAGTTATCAGCATTTCTACACTTTTTTGACAAATTCATCAAGTTTATACAAAGACTTAATTTTTACAGGGCTGGCCCTCATTTTTCAAGACTTCTGCCCTTCACCCTGGCTGCTGGATATCAACTTCTGGGCCAAATCCTGACTAATCATGGCTTGGAGTATATCACAATTTCTGTGTTTCGGCAGGAAATACAGAGGTTGGACTGTAATGGACTAGGGTAAAGATATTATCTATGATGAAGCCCCCTATAGACAGATTGGGACATCTGAAAGAATGATTGGAGAATAAATGGTGGATGCTATCATCAGTCATGTGTCCTGCCAAAAGTAAAGCATCCTGAGACCACTCATGTGTGGAGGCTTTTCATCCATGGAGTGGACTCAATAACAATTTTGTCCAAGAACACTGCAGTGAAAAAAGAATGGGATTAAAAGATCTTCCAAGAACAACTTCTCCCAACCATCAAGGAGCTATTAAGTGATGAACAATGATTTTTCCAGCATGGTGGTGACCACATACAGGGCAAAAGTGATAATGAAGTGGCTCAGCGAATGAAACATTGAAGTTTTGCGTCCATGGCTGGGAAAATTCCAAGATGTCAATTTCATTGAGAACCTGTGGACAAACAAAAGCACCGAAATTGTGATGATCTACAGTCACTGATTAGACCAGAATGAGTGGTCATCAGTCAGGATTTGGCCCAGAAGCTGATATCCAGCTGCCAAGGCTGAAGGGCAAATGTCCTGAAAAATTAGGGTTAACACTGTAAACATTGAGTCTTTACATAAACTTGATTTGTCAATAACACTTTAAAAACTTGTGAAATACTTATAAGTAACCAGAGAAACATCTGACTCAAAGATCTATAAACACTGAAGCAGAAAACTTTGTGAAAAATACAATTTGCATCAGTTTTTAAGCTTTGACATACTATACATCAAGAGCTTTATCCAGAGAGCCACATATAGGGAACATGGTTGCAGAAAGTCTCACCTTTTTTGTTCCCTTCCTCCTTCTCTAGACTTCTTGGTTTCTGCTTTAAATTGCAGTATTTTCTCCAAACGTATATCGAAAACTGTGAACACAATCTAAATTCAGCACTTTCGAAAAAACACATATCATCAGTCCCGTTTATGCTGTTTGTAATGTCCACTACTTGTTCTTTTTTATATTTTTTCTTAGTTGTAATCTACACTCTGAGATTTTTGTTACTTTATCTATTATTCAAGCTGAGACCAGTCAATTTCAGTACTTCTAAAACAATGCAAAAAGTAGAGCTAACTGTATTATTTTAGGAAACAAAAAAGAAGGTGAAATTATCCTTCTTCACCATAGTGTAAGCAATGTTTGTGTCTTTACATGTACAGTAATTCTTAATAGAACCCTTAGCTGGGCTCAGACGGTGATATTGAAAATTGTGACTGCAGTTGTGAGTGACTGCAAATTGTGGATGTGACTGATCGTATGTGCTATCTGCATTGTAGACTGTGGAGGAGCTGCCCTTCATTTGAATGCATTATTCTGATCCGTAAATGGACCAAGGTCATGCAAGCTGTAAAAAATTTTTCCACGCAGTCCATCGCTTCACGTGGAAAATAGACTATATGCATTGGCTATATTGGGTCCATGTACTCTCCTTACTTGGTATGTGGGGTGTTTTACACCTGCCACTTCTATAAAATTCAATTACCACTCTGGGAGGAATGTGAGGGTTCAGTTTGTGGATGTTTTCTGATACAAGTGATACATTTATGTCTAGGTGAAAAGAATATAGTATTATTTGAGGATAAACCAAGTCAATGAGCCTTGTTTGAATCTGTACTCTGTCCTGATTGTCTTTTCAACCTTATTAGGTTGATGGCTTTCTGATCCTCCTCTTTGGCCTGATTAGCATTAATACTCTTACAGCAATCAGCCTTCTTCGCTATCTCAAGGGGGGCCAGCCCCACCAAGGTATAGTATTGATGCTCGTGGTGCAAGTTCTGACTTACCCCATGTCTTCTCCTCCTTGAATCTTGATGTAACAAATTTGAAATATTTCATATTTTCCTGTCTGTCAATTGTATTAACATTTGATGATTGGTGAATTTCTTATGAGTTGTCCAGGAGGACATATAACTTATCAGACAGAAGCTAAGGGTATGTGTCCACGTTCAGGATTGCATCAGGATTTGGTCAGGATTTTTCATCAGTATTTGTAAGCCAAAACCAGGAGTGGAACAATTAGAGGAAAAGTATAATAGAAACATATGCTCCACTTTTGCATTTATCACCCACTCCTGGTTTTGGCTTACAAATACTGATGAAAAATCCTGACCAAATCCTGATGCAATCCTGAACGTGGACACATACCCTAAGAGTTTACTTTTGACTTCTGGCTGGCCAGAACATATAATAGTTTCAGTTTTTTTGTCTGCATAGAATAAGGCAGCAAACTACACTATGCAAATCCAGAGACATCCAGTAAAAATGTGCAATTTCCATGGTTTTGATATGGTAGCCTACGGGTGATACTATAGATTCCATGGCATCAATTACAAGCACCCATTTAACGCTAATTTTTTTTAACATTAGCAAATTTTACTTTTGTTTTTAATTGATGTATCTATTAGGCCACGTTCACACGTTCAGTATTTGGTCATTTATGAACATGTAGTATTTGTAAGCAAAAACCAGGAGTAGGTGATAAATACAGAAGTGGTGACGTGTCTCTATTATACTTTTCCTCTGATTGTTCCTCTCCTGGTTTTGGCTTACAAATACTGACCTTAAATACTGAACATGTAAATGTGGCCTTAAACAGATGGCCTATGCATTCCCCCATTATCTACAGTGGCATGTAAAAGTTTGGGTACCCCTTGTCAAAATAACTTTTATTGTGAACAATTTAACAAGTTGAAGATAAAATGATCTCTAAAAGGGCTAAAGTTAAAGATGACACATTTCCTTTGTAGTTTAGGAAAATATATATATATATTGTAATTTTTTTACATTTAAAAAATTACAGAAAGGAAAATGGGCCGATGCAGACGTTTGGGCACCCTGCATGGTTAGTACCTAGTAGCTCCCGCTTTTGAAAGTATCACAGCTTGTAAATTCTCCTTGTAGCCAGCCAAGTGTCTTTCAATTCTTGTTTGAGGGATTTTCATCCATTCTTCTTTGGAAAATTCTTCCAGTTCTGTGATATTCCTGGGTCATCATACATGCACTGCTATTTTGAGGTCTAGCCACAAATTTTCAATGATGTTCAGCTCAGGGGACTGTGAGGGTTATTGTAAAACCATCACCTTGCACCATTTGACGTAGT
The DNA here is from genome assembly GCF_051348905.1 of Ranitomeya variabilis. Lineage (NCBI taxonomy): Eukaryota > Metazoa > Chordata > Amphibia > Anura > Dendrobatidae > Ranitomeya > Ranitomeya variabilis. The sequence goes on from NC_135232.1 coordinate 637,791,278, forward strand.
CTGTTGTGGATTTTGACATTTGTAGAAGCCATCCTCTTTTCAACTTCAGCTTTTTTACAGATTGTGTTATGTTTGCATCAAGAATTTGTTGAAATTTCATTGAATCCATTCTTCCCTCTACCCGTGAAATGTTCTCCGTGCCATTGGCTACAGAACAACCCCAAAGCATGATTGAGCCACCCTCAAGCTTAATGGTTAGAGATATATTTTCCTGAAATTCAGTGCTTTTTTTACTCCACACAAACCTTTGATCATTGTGGCCAAAGAGTACTATTTTAACCTCATCGGTCCACAGGATTTGCTTTCAAAATGCATCAGGTTTGTTTAGATGTTATTTTGCATACTTTTGATGCTGAATTTTATAGTGAGGATGCAGGAGAGGTGTTCTTCTGAAGGCCATATTTGTACAGGTGTCTCTGAAAAGTAGAACAATATATCACAACTCCAGAGTCTGGTAAATCTTTCTCAGTCTTTTGCAGTCAAGAAGGGGTTCTGATTTGCCTCTCTAGCAATCCTAGGAGCAGCTCTCACTGAAATTTTGCTTGCTTTGCAAGACCTTATCTGGACCTCCACTGTTCCTGATAACTGCCATTTCTTAATTTCATTTCAAACTGAGAAAAGAGCAACTTGAAAAAGCTTCTATCTTCTTATAGCCTTCTCCTGCTTTGTGGACCACCACCTTTTTCATTTTCAGAGTGCAAGGCAGCTGCTTAGAATAACCCATGACTGTTGTATTTTGGCACATGGTTAGAGGTGGCTAGGTTTTTATAAAGCTGGGAAATTTGCATCAACTGCCCTTTCCTAACGATGATAGTAAACAAGCCATAACTCTAACAGGCTAATTAAGGTCTGAAACCTTGGTCAAAATTATTTTACCACAGAAATATCCAAGGGTGCCCAAACCTTTGCATAGGCCCATTTTCCTTTTTGCAATTTTTACAATGTAAAAAATGACAATATATTTTATTTTTTTGCCTAAAATGCAAAGGAAATGTGTCATCTTTACCTTTAGGCCTTTTAGAGATCATTTAATCTTCAACTTGCTTAACTGTTCACAATAACAGTAATTTTGACCAGTGGTGCCCATACTTTTACATGCCACTGTATATTCATCTGAGGTTTCCAGTGTAAAATCCTCCCAAGTTAAACCCCAGGCAAACTGTGGATCCAGCGTAAAAGGAGCAAATAAGCGTCCTGAGTGAGAGTCATTATGTGAATGTTCATGATTCCTAATTCTATTTCTTAGCTCACATGATGGATACAGACTTGATTTCCATGCTCATTCTCATCATCTGGATCTCTGCTGTTATCTGGTTTGCATCTCCAATTTTGGGCTGGGGCAGTTTCATAGATATCTTACTAAAAAGAAAAATAAATAAAGGTTTTGGCAATGTGTTAGCTAGTTGAAATAAAATGAATTACTATAATGAGACAGGACATACATATGTATATATAGATAGAATAACGATTGTCCGATGACCATTTTCGGTGTTCTAAATGGGGCAGAAGAAACTTAAAGAAGTATTCTCATCTCCAAGATCCTATCCGAATATGTAGTAGGAGTAATAATAATAATATTAACAAATACCTCCAATTAGAAATGTAGTATATTTTTTTTCTGATTAGCTATGTCTCTTTCCTAATGTGCAGGCATTGCAGGACCATGGATACCCAAGGTCCTGCAATGCCTGCACACGAGGAAAGTGGCATAGCGAATAAAAAAAAACTATACCTATTCTACATATCTACTGTAATTGGAGGTATTTGCTAATATTATTATTATTAGTCCAACTACATATTGGGATAGGATCTTAGAGAGACCTTAGAAGCACATAGTTGTTGTTTTATCTGAATGCCCTGTACCAGTAATGTTGATCAAATAAGTAAGCATGCTTTCAAAAACAGAAGTGACAATAATTAGCATTTTGTTAATTGACAAAAATAAAGTGAATGAATAAAAGAGAAATCTAAATCAAATCAATATTTGATGTGACCATTTGCCTTCGAAACAGCATCATAGAGTCAATTCTAGATTCCTATTGTACACCATATTTGAAGGAACACTTACAGGACTTTTTGTTCTTTTTTATTCTGAAGAGAGTTCTTAATAACATTGACTGGATGTTTGCTGTTGTTGTCCAGCTGCAGAATAAATTTGGGGCCTATCGGACACCTCCCTGATGGTATAGCATGATGGACAAGTACCTGCCTGTATTTCTTCAGTATAAAGAACAAGGAGTCCTGAAGTGATGATATGAACCCACAGAGCCCCAATCTCATACCATCCAGTCTGTGTGGAATTACATAAAGAGACAGAATATCTGTGGTTCGTTCTCCGAGATGTTTGGAATAACCTCCCTCACGGACCGCCCCTGGCACATTAACCCCCGGAACACTGTGATCACGCATGATCGCAGTGTTCCGGTGGTATAGGGAAGCATCGCGCAGAGAGGGGGCTCCCTGCGGGCTTCCCTGAGACCCTCGAGACAACGCGATGTGATCGCGTTGTTCCGAGCGTCTCCTCCCTGCAGGCCCCGGATCCAAAATGGCTCCTGGGTCCTGCAGGGAGGTGGCTTGCAAGCGCCCGTTGAGAGCAGGTGCCGGCAAGTCTGCAGCACTGCCTGTCAGATCGCTGATCTGACACAGTGCACAGCAAAGTGTCAGATCAGCGATCTGACACTATAGCATGATGTCCCACCCTGGGAAAAAGTAAAAAAAAAAAAATATTTACATGTGTAAAAAAAAATAAATTCCTAAATAAATTTTAAAAAAATGTATATTGTTCCAATAAATACATTTCTTTATGTAAATAAAAAAAAACAGTAGAAGTACACATATTTAGTATCGCCGCGTCCGTAACGACTCGACCTATATGTGTCCCACTAGATAACCCCTTCAGTGAGCACCGTAAGAAAAAAAAAAACGAGGCAAAAAACAATGCTTTATCATCATACCGCTGAACAAAAAGTGGAATAACACACGATCAAAAAGACGGATATAAATATACATGGTACCGCCGAAAACGTCATCTTGTCCAGCAAAAAATGAGCTGCCATATAGTGTCATCAGCAAAAAATAAAAAAGTTATAGCCCTCAGAATAAAGCGATGCAAAAATAATTATTTTTTCTATAAAATAGTTTTTATTGTATAAAAGTGCTGCAGCGCCCCAGAGTCCTGGTCGTTGCAGTAATGTCATTCTTCCACCAGGGGGACTGATATTACGTCTGAAGGTAATAAAGGAGATCTCCTGTTCGGGTATCACAGCCACACCACACACTTCACACTCCAGTCCACTAGGGGGAGCAAAGGGTTCTATCTATTAGGCCACTCCTCACAGTTAGGTAAAACTGGTGGGTTGGTTAGAAAGTAAGGAGAAGCGAGCTGGATTCCATCCAGTGAGCATCAGGCGGAGTTCCTGGCTGGAGACTGAGAGAAAGGTCTCCAGGCCGAGCTGGCTGGAGCAAGGCCCAACCAGTTCCAGACTACGGTCTGAGGAGGACGAGGGTTCACGGAGCTGCGCCTGCCCCACGTGCAGCAGCATCCAAAGAAAGAGACATTGAAAGGAAGCGTGTTCTAGTGAGTGAGAAACAAAGGCATAGCAACAAATGGATACCAGAGAGGATAGTAGACGTGAGGAGCTGCATCCTTCTGGTGCGCGTTCCGGTAACCAGGATACCAAGGAAGTAAAGTGCTCTACGCCATTACTTCAGAGACTGGCAGGACAGTCAATTCCAAGTTGGCTGCCCGACCTTAATACCTAAGAAGACACGGTGGCAACTTGTGGGGGTCGGGGCGTCTCTAGGGTACCTATAAATAAGCCTCAGGCCATCAGTCATATGGGTTTTGTTCTATCCGACCACAGGGAACAGAGAGAAGAGTAACAGCAGTGAGGACTTCATTAGAGCTTAAGCAAGTGAGGACCTACTGAGATACTGTGCGCATAGGAAGGCTATTGCATTCCACCTGAATAAGGAGACTCTGGATTTGCCTTCAGACTGGCTGGACCCTGCCTACCCCATGATCCAGTGCCTTGGACTGTGGACACTGAAGCCTTCAGTAAAAAGTAAAGAGACTGCAACCTTGTGTCCTCGTTATTTCCTGAGCCTTACAACTTCCACCATCACCATCTACACTTTTGGGAAGCCCTGGGGATACACTTCACCTGTGGGAAGGTACAGCATCTTGCTGCCATAACATCACCCCAGCGGACCCCTAAGCATCGTCGGTCACCCTAACCGAATACCACAGGTGGCGTCATGAACCTTATACAAACCGGGTCAGGCCACCGTGACATCCCCTGCACTGAAGGACCCGGTACCGAGTACCACATTGCCCTGACGTGAGCTATCGCTGTAATCGTACTGACCCAAAGAATAAAACTGCTTTATCAACTTTTCCAAACGCGAAATGGTATAAACGCCCCCCAAAGAAATTCACGAATTGCTGGGTTTTGTTCATTCTGCCTAACAAAAATCGGAATAAAAAGGGTCAAAAATGTCATGTGCCTGAAAATGATACCAATAAAAACGTCAACTCGTCCCGCAAAAAACAAGACCTTCCATGACTCTGTGGACCAAAATATGGAAAAATTATAGATCTCAATGTGGTAACGCAAAAATATTTTTTGCAATAAAAAGCGTCTTTTAGTGTGTGACAGCTGCCAAACATAAAAACCCGCTATAAATAGTAAATCAAACCCTCCTTTATCATCGCCTTAGTTAGGGAAAAATAATAAAATTTAAAAAATGTATTAATTTCCATTTTCCCATTAGGGTTAGGGATAGGGCTGGGGCTAAAGTTAGGGTTGGGGCTAAAGTTAGGGTTAGGGTTGGGGCTAAAGTTAGGGTTAGGATTGGCGCTAAAGTTAGGGGTGGGGCTAGAGTTGGGGTTAGGGTTTGGATTATGTTTACGGTAGAGTTAGGGGTGTGTCAGGGTTAGAGGTATGGTTAGGGTTGGGATTAGGGTTAGGGGTGGGTTGAGGTTAGGGGTGTGTTGGGGTTGGGATTTGAGTTAGGGGTGTGTTCGGGTTAGGGGTGTGGTTAGGGTTGGGATTAGGGTTAAGGGTGTGTTGGGGTTAGGGTTGGAGTTAGAATTGGGAGGTTTCCACTGCTTAGGCACACCAGGGGCTCTGCAAATGCAACATGACGTCCGATCTCAATCCATACAATTCTGCGTTGAAAAAGTAAAACGGTGCTCCTTCCCTTCCAAACTCTGCCATGCTCCCAAACAGCGGTTTACCGCCACATATGGGGTATCAGCATACTCAGGATAAATTGGACAATAACTTCTGGGGTCCTATTTCTCCTGTTACCCTTGGGAAAATACAAATCTGGGGGATAAAAATAATTTTTGTAGAAAAAAAAGGATTTTTTATTTTCACGGCTCTGAGTTATAAACCTTAGTGAAGCATTTGGGGTTCAAAGTGCTCACCACACATCTAGATAAGTCCTTAGGGAGTCTAGTTTCCAAAATGGGGTCACTGATGGGGAGTTCCCACTGTTCAGGTACATCAGGGGCTCTGCAAACGCAACGTGATGCCCGCAGACCATTCCATCAAAGTCTGCATTCCAAAAAGCCACTTCTTCCCTTCCTAGCCCTGCCATGCGCCCAAACAGTAGTTTTCTCCCACATATGGGGTATCAGCACACTCAGGACAAATTGGACAACTTTTGGGGTCCAATTTCTCCTGTTACCCTTGGGAAAATAGAAAACTGGGGGCTAAAAAAATAATTTTTGTGGAAAAAAAAAGATTTTTTATTTTCACGACTCTGCGTTATAAACTTTAGTGAAGCAATTGGGAGTTCAAAGTGCTCACCACACATCTAGATAAGTTTCTTAGGGGTTCTAGTTTCCAAAATACGGTCACTTTTGGGGTGTTTCCACTGTTTAGGTACATCAGGGGCCAGGGGCGTAACAACAGTCCTGCGGGCCCCGGTGCGAACTTTTGAATGGGGCCCCCCCCCCCCCCAGCGAAACAATGGCACCATGCAGGGCCCCCCGCCGCCCCCCGCTGAACAATGGCACCATGCAGGGCCCCCCGCAGCTGAACAATGGCAGTGCCATTGTTCAGCTGCGGGGGGCCCTGCGTGGTGCCATTGTTCAGCTGGGGGGGGGCCTGCATGGTGGGGGCCCTGCATGGTGCTATTCAGCTGGGGGGGGCGGGGGGCCCTGCATGGTGCCATTATGGCACCATGCAGGGCCCCCCCCCCCAGCTGAATAGCACCATGCAGGGCCCCCCACCATGCAGGGCCCCCCCCAGCTGACCAATAGCACCATGCAGGGCCCCCCACCTGACCAATAGCACCATGCAGGGCACCCCCCCCCCTAGCTGACCAATAGCACTATGCAGGGCACCCCCCCCCAGCTAAACGATAATGGCACCGGCTCCTGCCGCCCGGACATACCTGGGCCGGGGGCCCGGCGATCGGCATCGCCAGGCAGCCCGGGACCTGGGAAGAGCATGGCGCACCCACATGTCGCACCCCCCACATGTCCCACATGTTGCTGCTGCACGTACCTTGGCTTCACCGCTCGAAGTCCCCCAGGCAGCGCGCGCGCGCATGGCAGCCCCGCGAAAAGGAGGAGGAGGAGCCGAAGAACGTGACGCCGCACGGCCTGCCCCCACAGTGACCGGCCGCTCAGCCTGCAATTCATCCTGGCGGCGGCCCGGTAAGCTGCGCCCACGGCGGACTACCGAGGTCGCAGCAGAGGTCGCGGCGGCACCGGGCCCTCTTTTGGGCCCGGGCCCTGGTGCAGCCGCGACCTCTGCGACCCCGGTAGTTCCGCCCCTGTCAGGGGCTCTGCAAACCCAACGTGACGCCCGCAGACCATTCCATCAAAGTCTGCATTCCAAAACGCCACTTCTTCCCTTCCGAGCTCTGCCATGCTCCCAAACAGTAGTAGTAAAGATACATAGATATATCTAACTATCCATATATCTATCTACATCTATCTATAGATATATCTATAGATAGAAATATCTATAGATATATGAATAGATATATCTATGTATCTATACATCTATCTATCTATACAGTATATCTATATATATATCTATCTATATATCTATCTATCTCATTCCTTCTATCTATCTATTGATAGATAGATAGAAGGAATGAGATAGATAGATGATATATAAATAGATATATAGATCTATAGATAGATAGAAGGAATGAGAAGGATAGATAGATAGATAGATAGATAGATAGATAGATAGATAGATAGATAGATAGAAGAAATGAGATAGACAGATAGATAGATAGAAGGAATGAGATAGATAGATCTATAGACAGATCTATACATAGATCGATAGATATTATCTATCTATCTATCTATCTATCTATCTATCTATCTATCTATCTATCTATCTATCTATCTATCTATCTATCCCATATCTACCTGTCTGCCTATCTGTCTGTCTATCTATCTATCTCTGAGTAATAGAGTGTGGGTTGGACAAATATAACAGAGGAGGTTGGACAAGAAATTACATCACAAATCTAGTAGAACTATGGAATAACACTGGCGCTCACCCTAGAGAACAATCCTCCTCAGCTGCTGGAATCAAACAGGGTAGTGCCCACCTGTATACATGAAACTAATAAAACCAGGTAGAAACCGCGCTTGAGGAAAAAAGAAAAAGGACAAATAGGGTGACTCCCCAGGATAAATGTCAAACAGAGCAACAATACTACTCCAACTGGTGGAATAGTGGTATGAAATGGTTAAGTGATGGAACTAGAATACTTCAACAGACTGCCCGCACAGTAAGTTTGTAATGCTAACACCCAAAAGAAACCGATAGCCATCAGCTTACCTATATGTGTTGGGTGCTGCGGCGTGCGGTGCGCTGCTGGGGAGTTGCTTGTCGACTGTAGGCTGCAGATGACCGGGGTCGCGGCACTGTTAGTGCCGGGTGGCGGAGCGCAGTGTGGGACCAGGGGCGCTCCGGCCAGTAGTGCTTCTTGGAAACCACGAGGAGTAAGAAAAAAAAAAAAAGTGGCCGATAGGCTCCTCCTGCTTGTGACGTCACTTTCAGTATGGAGCGCTGAGGCGCTCAAAAAAGGGGGGGGAGAGAAGAAGACTAACCAACGCGTTTCACTTCTTCATCAGGGTTACCGCTGTCCAAACTCCCCTGCCCTATATACACTCCAGCTGTGATTGCGCACCTCCCACCCTATTAACCCCAACCTCTCCAATAGGTGCCCATATCTCCATAAAAAATGAAATATACACTCGCAATAAAAATCCTATCTTAAATCAGCTACCTACTTAATGTAACATTTATCCTAATGTACTATATATATTTCCCATGTTTCTGGGATCGTCCTTGGGTAAGAACTAAAACTATCCCCCTTTTTTTTGGCCATAAAGGTAGGATTTTTATTGCGAGTGTATATTTCATTTTTTATTGCATTCTTTATATTTTTTACTCTTTTAACGTGTGAAGTAATAAATAAATATAGTATATTTGTTTTTGTTTTTAATAAATACATACGTGCACCTATTTTCAGCAGAATTACGTGTGAAGTAACTATGAATATAATATGACATATGTCTCTTGCTTGATCAATGAAGGTTCCCACCTTTTATTTTTGTACACTATAAGATTACATGGAGTTATGGGCACCTATTGGAGAGGTCGGGGTTAATAGGGTGGGAGGGGCGCAATCACAGCTGGAGTGTATATAGGGCAGGGGAGTTTGGACAGCGTTAACCCTGATGAAGAAGAGCGCAGCCTCTTTGAAACGCGTTGGTTAGTCTCCTTCTCTACCCCCCCCCTTTTTTTAGCGCCTCAACGCTCCATACTGAAAGTGACGTCACAAGCAGGAGGAGCCTATCGGTCACTTTTTTTTTTTTTTCTTACTCCTCGTGCTTTCCAGGAAGCGCTACCGGCCGGAGCGCCCCTGGTCCCACACTGCGCTCCACCACCCGGCACTAACAGTGCCGCGACCCCGGTCTTCTGCAGCATACAGTCGACAAGCAACTCCCCAGCAGCGCACCGCACGCCGCAGCACCAAACACATATAGGTAAGCTGATGGCCATCGGTTTCTTTTGGGTGTTAGCATTACAAACTTACTGTGCGGGCAGTCTGTTGAAGTATTATAGTTCCATCACTTAACCATTTCACATCACAAATCTTTTTTTTTGTTCAAAAATGGCTTGGCTTTCAAAAATGCATACAAAAAACGAATCATAAATGCATCAAATCCACACAAAAATCGCATAAAAAACTAACCAAAAATGCGCGGATTTTTACCTGCGTTTTCTGCCAAGAGATGCGGATTCGGTGCGAAAAAATTCGCAGGCAAATCCGCAGCGTGTGCACATACCCTAAGTAAGCTTTAAAAATGTGAGTGGTAATAATTGATAAAAAGACAAAGTGGAAACTGAATGAGCAAATTTAATTCAAATCGATATTTGCTTTGACACCCTTTGCCTTTGTAGGATACTAGCAGGTGCATTGGATGCAGTGACACACAGGAGGCAGAAAAAGGGTTAACAAGTATCTTTATACAAATTAAAGATAGAAGTGTTTCTTCCAACAGGGAGTATGAGGGTGTAAATGGGGGCTTGGAGTACAAGTTCACGGGAGCAGGGAAGACAACAGGGGGAAGTAAAGGATCAACTTATCAGTCTCTGGCACCGGGAAGACGGTGGCTGAAAGATCCCTCGGTGGCGCCGCAGGCGGCACGAGAAGTCTCTGATCCAGTCACGACGATAAGCACTGTCTCTGCAGGGTGAGGAATAATAATAATAATCTTTTTTTTTATATAGCGCTAACATATTCCGCAGCGCTTTACAGTTTGCACACGTTATCATCGCTGTCCCCGATGGGGCTCACAATCTAAATTCCCTCAGTATGTCTTTGGAATGTGGGAGGAAACCGGAGTACCCAGAGGAAACCTCGTGGTCCTTCGGCACGTCGTCTCCGGGTCCTGGAACGAGGTGTGGTCCGGGGGCAAGTTTGCAGCACCTCAGTTCTGTAGTAGAAATCGCAGGCTCACTCCAGCAATCAGCATGCACCACAGGGATAGTACTGCGCCGTGGCTCCGCGGTGGTTAGCGGAACAGTCTCATGGACACTGTCTAGGTAAAAGGACAGTGCGGGAATGTCCTTCTGCTGTGCAGTGTCTGACTGAGCGGGGTCTCTATCCGGATAAAGCTTCACAGTGAGTTGGCGTGTTACTGACGAGAGGGAGTCAACCATCTCTGCACTCACACGCTGGTTCCCCGCCAAAAGTCTCGTCATGGCGCGCTCAGCTCTATTTAAGTCAGACCCGCCCCATCAGTCAGATATCCCAGCCTGCTCTGGCCCAGGCACGCAAGAGGGACGACTAGCCCGGTCCACCTCCCTACACCTTCAAAACAACATCACTTCTAGGTGCACTTGCACAAAGTCCGGGATTTTGTAGGATTATAGTCAGATGTATGAGTAATCAATTATACTAAATGGGATGGTAATGATCATCACTTTTATATAGGTTGACATTCTATCAGTCATTAGCAGAACAGAAGCAGCAGTACTGGAGGCTTAAAACTGGGTGAGGAGCAACCAAACTCTGAGGTTGTGTAAGACACTTTCAGATCATAGCACAGAATCAAGACACAAGGTTATATGGCATCGTCAAAGTCTCTCCCAGGCAAAGATTTCAAAGCAGACAAGAGTTTCTAGATATTCTGTTCAAGCTCTTTTGAAGCAAGCATCAAGATATAAGCAAAGCTGAGGACTGTTAATGCACTGGTCAGCCAAGGAAACTTAGCACAACACATGAGACACATCACACCTTCTTCTCTTTGTAATCAGCAGATGTCCAGCAGTGCCATCAGCTCTGAACTCAAGTAGAAAAATCCATTGTGACATTTTAACTGTTTTATTCAATGATGAAAACACATGAAAAAAAATAACATGAGATAAAGGTTGAACAAGTGACAAAATTGACATTTCGACCCATCTCACTCAATGAAAAGTGTGCTGTGTACTATTTGAAAGAATGTATACATAAGTTACATTGTGTATATTTTGCAAATAAAGATAAAGTTCCATATGATAGAGAGGTAAATTCATATTTAACAAAATATATTGGATTCAAGAGCTTTATAGATCTCCTTGAGAATCTGCCTCCAGGTTATATAAAAAAATCGACACTTGATAAATTTGGCTTCAACGAGGATTTTATAAAAAGCATCATGGCGCTGTATTTTAAGCCAAATGCTAGAATATACTCGAACAACTACTCATCAAATTCGGTTAAGGCTGCTTTCACACTAGCGTCGGTACGGGGCCGTCGCGCTGCATCGGCCCAACGTACTGACGTATACTGTGAAGAAAATGGCCGACGTTGGCAGCGGAAGCAGTCTTAAGACGCTTCCGCTGCTTCATTGTAAGGTCCGGGGAGGAGGGGGTGGAGTTTCAACCGCGCATGCGCGGTCGAAAATGGCGGTCCCGACGCACAAAAAAAGTTACATGTAACTTTTTTTGTGGCGGCGGTGCGCCAAAACACGACGCAACCGTCGGACGACGGTTGCAACATGTGGCACTGCTTTGCAATGCGTCGGTAATGTTAGTCTATGGGGAAAAACGCATCCTGCAGACAACTTTGCAGGATGCGTTTTTTTCTCCTAAACGACGCATTGCGACGTGCAGCCAAAAACGCTAGTGTGAAAGTAGGCTAAGATGTCAAATGGAACAAGACAAGGCTGTCCCTTATCACCATTACTTTCTATTATACAGTTGTGGCCTATGCAGCATCAATAGTAAAAACATATAATGTTAAAAATAATAATAATTTAAAAAATCATTATATACTTACCCTCCGACGGCCCCCGGATCCAGCCCAGGCCTTTCCCGCTCCTCGTGCGCCACTCCGGTCCCCAGAATGCATTGCAGCGATGACTGGAGATGACGTAGTGGTCTCGCAAGACCACTACATCATCACGTGTTATGGCCGCTTGGGACCGGAGCAGCGCGCGAGGAGCGTTAAAGGCCTGGGCTGGATCCAGGTGCCATCGGAGGGTGAGTATATAACTATTTTTTATTTTAATTCTTTTTTTTAACAGGGATATGGTGCCCACATTGCTATATACTGCGTGGGCTGTGTTATATACTACGTGGGCAGTTTTATATACTGCGTGGCCTGTGTAATATACTACATCGGCTGTGCAATATACTACATGGGCTGTGTAATATACTACATGGGCTGTGTAATATACTACGTGGCTGTGTAATATACTACGTGGGCTGTGCTATATTCTGCGTGGGCTGCGTTATATACTGCGTCGGCTCTGCAATATACTGCGTCGGCTGTGCAATATACTACGTGGCTGTGCAATATACTACGTGGCTGTTCTATATACTACGTGGACTGTGCAATATACTATGTGGCTGTGCAATATACTACGTGGCTGTGCAATATACTTCGGGTCTGTGCAATATACTATTTGGCTGTGCTATATACTACGTGGGACTACGTGGGCTGTGTTATATACTGCATGGGCTGTGTTATATACTACATTGCTGTGCTATATACTACGTCGCCTGTGAAATATACTACGTGGGCTGTGTAATATATTGCGCGGCTGTAATATACTGTGTGGGCTGTGTTATATACTGCATCGGCTGTGCAATATACTATGTGGCTGTGCTATATACTACATGGGCTGTGCTATATACTACGTGGCTGTGTTATATACTACGTGGGCTGTGTAATATACTACGTGGCTGTGTTATATACTACGTGGGCTGTGCTATATACTACGTGGACTGTGCTATATACTACGTGGACTGTGCAATCTACTACGTGGACTGTTCAATATACTACGTGGCTGTGCAATATGCTACGTGGTTGTGCAATATACTACGTGGCTGTGCTATATACTACTTGGCTGTGCTATATACTATGTGGGACTACGTGGGCTGTATTTTATACTGCATGGGCTGTGTTATATACTACGTTGCTGTGCTATATACTACATGGGCTGTGTAATATACGTGGCTGTGGAATAATACTGCGTGGGCTGTGCAATATACTACGTGGCTGTGCTATATATTACGTGGCTGTGCTATATACTACATGGCTGTGCTATATACTACGTGGCTGTGCAATGTACTACGTGGGCTGTACAATATACTACGTGGACTGTGCAATATACTACGTGGGCTGTGCTACATACAACGTGGCTGTGCAATGTACTACGTGGGCTGTGTTATATACTACGTGGCTGTGTTATACACTACGTGGGCTGTGTTATACACTACATGGGCTGTTATATACTGCGTGGGCTGTTATATACTACGTGAGCTGTGTAATATACTACGTGGCTGTGTTTTATGCTATGTGAGCTGCTATGTACTACGTGGCTGTGCTATATACTACGTAGCTGTGCTATATGCTACGTGGCTGGCAGCGAACAATCAGCGATAGGCGCACTCTGGCTGCGAATTGGCGCGGGATTTGAACCACGGTTCGCTAATTGGTCGGCCCGGCCAGCCGAATTCTGTGTATTCGTTGTATTATTCTAAAATCTTCATAAATAAACTACATGCATATTCTAGAATACCCGATGCATTAGAATCGGGCCACCATCTAGTTTTATATAAGTGAATCGGAAATAAACAAAATTAACAATATTTCGACATGGTGTTGGTTAGAAAAATAAATTGAGTACCTAGGCATTACTATTACTAAAGATTTAAACCTAATAATGACAAAAAAAAATCTAAAAATACTTTCAGAAACAATAAATAGAGATCTCTTCTACGGAACAAGAGATTTGTCGTGGTGGGGTAGAACACTAGTAATTAAGACATTTATTCTCCCTAAAATGCTATATATACTAAGAACTCTTCCTCTCCAAATTACCACCTCCTTTCTTACAAGCCTCCAATCGATAATAAATGTATTCATATGGAATAAGAAAAAAGCTAGCACCTCTACTAGTATTTTGTACAAATGCATAGCCTTTGGAGGTGGAGGCATACAGTAGGCCTACCTAATATATCTGCATATTATTTAACAAACCTTATCAAACAAAGCCAGTTAGACTTGGAATATGCTTTAAATAACAATAAACCCCCAAAAGAAATTCTATTTCAATATATACTAAACAAAAACCCCAATAATATTGATAAACACCCGATTTTATATGCTTGGGAGAAGCTTTCAAAAAAGAAAAGAGGAATAAGTAAAAAAAAAATGTTATTAAACACTCCAATTGAACTTGCAATGACAATTCAAAACCAGGGCCGGACTGGGACTAAAATTCAGCCCTGGCATTTGAAGTTACACAGGCCCACTTGTCACATGGTAGCTGTATAATATCTTTGTACACTTGTAGGTTACAAGAAGTGAGGGGAGTGTAACACGACTATATAACATATAATCACAGCTGTATCCAGCATTAAAGCTCAGTCCTAATTATTGCTTTTAGTTGCAGTACCAAGAAAAGCCGCTACTTTATCTACATAACTGGATCTCGTAGATAATGAAGGGATTGAGACAACCAAAGGCTATGGAACCTCATTCTGATGCTCCATAAACTTTGCCTACAGCCACTTTTGGTTCTGCTGCGCAGCACGAGACCCGGTGACTCTGAAGAGCGGTGACATCAGTAACGTCACCGCTCTTCAGATATTCCGGGTCATGCCCTGAGCTCGGCGACTGTGAAGAGCGGTATTGTTACTACTGTCACCACTCTTCAGAGTCGCTGGGTCTCGCCAGGTCTGGGCTAGTAGTGGGGGTGTCTGATAGACACCTCTAGATTACTTACACCAGGGATTGATAGCAGCTGACATTACGCAGCTGACATCAACCCTAAAAATCATTACACAGACCAGAATTAAATGCTCTGGCGGCTGGGAAAAGCAGTAGAGTTAGCGCTATTCCCAGGCGCCAGGTGCTAACTACAACTGTCATCATCCTTGCCTGGTCTCCCTGCAAAGCATTTCTGCTGTATTTACATGCGCTGATCTCAGGCCACTAAACGAGTGTGATCGACAATAGTGAAGTCGTTCACTTGTTTCCCGGCCTCTTTACACCAACTGAGAAAGAATGAAGGGAACAGAGCAATTACAATTAGATCAATCTGTCCCCATACAGTATCATGTTATCAGCAGCACATCTACAGTTTACACCGGCGATGTGCTGCTGAGAACAAGGATTTCTGTTCCCACATCACTCGATGAATAGGCAGCATTTTGCTTGTTTAGTATAATACACCCCATAGTCCTCCATATATTATAATGTGCACCTCAGTCCTCCGTATAGTATAATACACTCCTCAGTCCTCCATATAGTATAATACACTCCTCAGTCCTCTATATAGTATAATACACTCCTCAGTCCTCCATATAGTATAATACACTCCTCAGTCCTCTATATAGTATTGTACACTCCACATAGTTCTCCATATAGTATAATACACTCCTCATAGACCTCCCTATATTAAAATACACTGCAATTCCTCCATATAGTATAATACACTCCTCAGTCCTCCAAATAGTATAATACATTCCTCAGTCCTCCAAATAGTATAATACATTCCTCATAGTGCTCCATATAGTATAATGCCCCACCATTGTCATCCATGTAGTACAATTCACTTCCCATAGTATAATGCACCCCTTGGTTCTTCATATAGTATAATGTATTCCCCATAGTCCTCGATACAGTATAATGCAGCCCACATATAGTATAATGATGCCACCCCAGAGAATAATGCAGCCACCCCACAGAATATATTGTAGCCCCTGAGTATAATGTAACCCCCCAGAGAATATAATGCAGTCCCCTCATATAGTATAATGCAGCCCCTGCATATATAATATATGGTAGCCCCCTCATAGAGCATAATGCAGCCCCCCATAGAATATAATGTAGCCCTTCCATAGAACATAATACAGCACCCCATAGAATGTAATACAGCCCTCCCCCATAGAATGTCATGCAGCCAGCCCCAATAGAATGTAATGCAGCACAGCCCCCATAGAATGTAATGCAGCACAGCCCCCATAGAATGTAATGCAACACAGCCCCCATAGAATGTAATGCAGCACAGCCCCCATAGAATGTAATGTAGCACAGCCCCCATAGAATGTAATGCAGCCAGCCACCCATAGAATGTAATACAACTCAGCCCTCATAGAATGTAATGCAGCACAGCCCCCATAGAATGTAATACAACACAGCCCCCATAGAATGTAATACAGAACAGCCCTCATAGAATGTAATACAGCACAGCCCCCATAGAATGTAATACAGCACAGCCCCCATAGAATGTAATGCATCCCCCCCAATAGCCCCACAATCCAGTTATCACTCAGTGGTATATTAAAAAAAAAACCACTCACCTCTCCTCATGCCCAGCGCTGCTCCTGGCTCCGGTCTCAGCAGCTGCAGTCTGCCCGGTCATACAGCATGTGCGCAATGATATGACATCATCACGCACCCGCAGTGTCAGCGCCAGGCAGAGCGGGGAATGATGGGAGAGGGAGCGTCAGCAGACGCTCTCTCCTCCATCATTGCATTCAAAGCCGGTATAGTTGAATGCGGCGGCGCTGGCGGGGGGTGAGTCGGGGGGGAGTCGGCGCTGGCGAGCGGCCCACGACTGCCACCGGCCCTTCTGGCATTTGCCAGAGCTGCCCGATAGCCAGTCCGGCCCTAGTTGTAGTTAGCACCCGGCGCCTGGGAATAGCGCTAACTCTACTGCTTTTCCCAGCCGCCAAAGCATTTAATTCTGGTATGTGTAATGATTTTTAGGGTTGATGTCAGCTGCGTAATGTCAGCTGCTATCAATCCCTGGTATAAGTAATGGAGAGGTGTCTATCAGACACCCCCACTACTAGCCCAGACCTGGCGAGTCCCAGCAACTCTGAAGAGCGGTGACGGTAGTAAAAATACCGCTCTTCACAGTCGCCGAGCTCAGCGCAAGACCGGAATATCTGAAGAGCGGTGACGTTACTGATGTCACCGCTCTTCAGAGTCACTGGGTCTCGTGCTGCGCAGCGGAACCAAAAGTGGCTGTAGGCAAAGTGTATGGAGCATCAGAATGAGGTTCCATAGCCTTTGGTCGTCTCATCCCTTCATTATCTACAAGATCCAGTTATGTAGGTAAAGTAGCGGCATTTCTTGGTACTGCATCTAAAAGCAATACACTGTGTTCCAAATTATTATGCAAATAATATTTCCTCATATTTTCTCTTAATTACCTATCTGAATTGCAGTCATTGTTATTTTCCAGTCATCTACTATTCTAGTATAATTGCAATGTTTTGGAACAAACTGCCTATGAAAACAGTATCTTTTAAAAAAAAATAAACACTCAAAATGCATGTTCCAAATTATTATGCACAGCAGAGTTTTCAACCTTTTTTTTTTATTTTGAACAAAAAAATGGTCAATTGTGAAGTTATAAGCATTATCAGCTTATTACAAAATGAAATCAAACAGTTTTCAAGTGAAAACTTTATTCTAGGTGATGTTATATTTGCACATAGGACCCCTTGTTCGAAAGAAGCTTCTGAACTCTCTCGTCCATTGAATTTGTCAGTTTTTGGATGGTTTCTGCTTCAATTGTTTTGCATGTGGACAGAATACCCTCCCAGAGCTGTTGCTTAGATGTGAACTGCCTCCTGCCACCATAGACACTCCTTTTGATGATGCTCCAGAGGTTCTCAATGGGGTTGAGGTCAGGGGAAGATGGTGGCCACACCATAAGTTTGTCCTCTTTTATGCCCATAGCAGCCAGAGATGCAGATGTGTTTTTTGCAGCATGAGACGGTGCATTATCATGCATGAAAATGATCTTGCTGCGGAAAGCACGGTTCTTCCTCTTGAACCATGGCAGGAAGTGTTGTTTTAGAAACTCCACATAGATTAAGGAGTTCATCTTTACCCCTTCAGGGATCATAAAGGGGCCGACAATCTCTCTCCCCATGATTCCAGCCCAAAACATTACTCCACCTCCTCCTTGTTGGCGCCTTAGCCGTGTTTTCATGGGGTGTCCATCAACCAGCCATCCTCCACTCCATCCATCTGGACCATCGAGCATTGCACGCCACTCATCGGTGAACAAAACAGTTTGGAAGTCAGTCTTCATGTATCGTGTGGCCCACTGGAGCCGTTTCTGCTTGTGTGCAGTGGATGGAGGTGGTCGACAGGATGGCTTACGTACAGCTGCAAACCTCTGAAGGACCCTACACCTTGTTGTTCTGGGGACGTTGGAGGCACCAGCAGCTTCAAAAACTTGTCTGCTGCTATGACAAGGCATTTTTGCAGCTACTCTTTTAACCTTACCTCCTCAATTTTTCCTTATCAGCACGCACACGTGTGTGCTGGGAATCAGCTACATACTTTTTGATTGTGCGATGATCACGATGAAGTGTCTTGGCAATGTTGATTGTAGTCATGCCTTGACCTAAATACTCCACAATTTGTTGCTTCTCAGCAGCCGACACATCCTTTTTCTTTCCAATTTTGGCAAAAAATGTAGGCTGCTTAATAATTTGGAACAGCCTTCTTAAGTAGTCTTGCCTTTATTTGGACACACCTGCCAAACTAATTTGCACAGGTATCTGCAATTGCTTTTAGTGATATAAAGAGCCCTGACACACATCACTATCAGTGAGTTTAAATGACAAATAAAAAAATTCTAACCTTATCACTCCTAAACTCTTCGTGCATAATAATTTGGAACACAGTGTAAATAGGATCGAGCTGTAATGCTGGATACAGCTGTGATTATATGTTATATAGTCGTGTTACACTCCCCTCACTTCTTGTAACCTACAAGTGTACAAAGATATTATACAGTCACCATGTGACAAGTGGGCCTGTGTAACTTCAAATGCCAGGGCTGAATTTTAGTCCCAGTCCGGCCCTGATTACAGCAGATTATCTTTAAAATTACATTTGCAAGTAATACTACCAGGGCTAATGGTGACAAATAGCAAACAGCTAAGTATAATACAGTCCTGGTTAGAATGTGTGTAGTAATGAGAGTCCAGTGGCAAGAATCCTTATATCTGTAAGGCTACGTTCACATTTGCGTTGTGCGCCGCAGCGTCGGCGCCGCAACGCACAACGCAAACAAAAACGCAGCAAAACGCATGCACAACGCTGCGTTTTGCGCCGCATGCGTCCTTTTTTTCATTGATTTTGGACGCAGCAAAAATGCAACTTGCTGCGTCCTCTGCGCCCGGACGCGGGCACCGCAGTGACGCATGCGGCGCAAAACGCAAGTGCAACGCATGTCCATGCGCCCCCATGTTAAATATAGGGGCGCATGACGCATGCGGCGACGCTGCGGCGCCCGACGCTGCGGCGCAGACCGCAAATGTGAACGTAGCCTAAGGTGGTAGACCTATTTTCAACTCTTTTACCACCATTGCTCTCTCTACCTCCTAACTGAAAAATAGTGACATATTCTGCAGATTATTACACCAGTGACCACTCTAGAAATCTGTAAAACATTGCTCTGCCCCCTCTATCCTCTAGGTTATTACATCCCCTGGCTTCTAGAATTTATACTGTATATAATGTAACATATTTAAAGCGGTTGTCCATAATTAGTTGGTCAAACTAAATCTATTCAGGACCCCAAGTAAAATAAAAACAAAATAATACAAAAAAACAAGACAAAAGGAGCTTTAAGCAAAAAAATGTGATTTTATTAGAATTGCATGTATAAAATATTGTTTAAGTAGTCAGAAAATATATAATGCCACAAATTCCAGCATACTGGCAACCTAGCAGTGCATATAATGTAACAGAATAGGTACATAGACAGTATCAGGTTTGCAAATAGCAGAAATAGTGGTCAACAAAACCTACATTATAACCATGAACCATTCATATGTACATGGCAAAAAAAGTCCCTTACCCATGGTATAAAGAACACAACAGGTCACCACAGATGCATGAATCCCCAACGCGCATTTCGCATATAATGATCTTGCTTCCTCAGAGGTTAATGCCGATTTGTAATTTCTAAAATGAAATCTACCCTACCGATTCTTGGTCATATAAATTTTTTTCAATGACAACTGTCCAGATTAGGGCTTTTAATTACTACTTTTTACCTTTTTAATAAGAATTTACAGAACTTGAGTCATGCAAAATCTACAGATTAATGCTAGTTTAAAATATATTGTGTATAATTAAATTATCAGTTAATTTTTAATCAATCTCATATGAGCTAATCAGATGAACTTGGCTATAGAACAGGTCACTGCTGCATGTTGAAACAAGATGCTTATGTTTCCATCAAGGTTTTGCTGCAATATATTTCTCTGTACACTCAGCAGTAAGTTGATTTATTCATTTAAAAACAAGAGAAGATTTATACTTAATTTCCAACATTTGGAAAATGCGGATTCATTTCTCTTCATTTGAATCTTGGAAGAACGTCAATGTGTATATTTCATGTTAATTAATTCCATAGGAAGATCTATGCTGAGCACAGAGTGGAGTGAGAGATGGAGAAAGTGAGTGTGAATCAAGCCATGAACAAAAATAATAATAATAATCATGGTTTGTTTGCAAAAAAAATAAAACTTTTAGGAATGTTGTTTTGCACACATATTCATATATCCAGCATGGAACATTATCAGAAAGAGTTGTGCAGGAGCACAGATTTACAGTTTCGTAATTTTAAGGTTCAGGAAGGACTGGGAATCAAAGAGCTGGGTTTTATCCGATTAAAGGGAGCCTGTCACCCCCAAAATCGAAGATGAGCTAAACCCACCAGCACCAGGGCCTTATCTACAGCATTTTGTAATGCTGTAGATAAGCCCCCAATGTATCCTGAACGATGAGAAAAAGAGGTTAGATTATACTCACCCAGGGGCTGTCCCGGTCCGGTTCTGGTCCGATGGGCGTCGCGGTCCGGTCCGGGGCCTCCTATCTTCTTACGATGACCTCTTCTTGTATTCACACTGCGGCTCCTGCGCTGGCGTACTATGTCTGCCCTGTTGAGGGCAGAGCAAAGTACTGTTGTGCGTAGGCACCAGGAAAGGTCAGACAAGCCCGGCTCCTGCGCTGGCGTACTATGTCTGCCCTGTTGAGGGCAGAGCAAAATACTGCAGTGCGCAGGCGCCGGGCCTGTCTGACCTTTCCAGGTGCCTGCGCACAACAGTGCTTGCACATTTGGTGTTGTTTGCGATAATGTCTACTTGTTTCGAAGTTATTCAAGTTCTTCCTCAGGACATTATCACAATTGTGGATATGTCCTGAAGAAAAAGTTACAGGTGCATCTCACAAAATCAGAATATCATCAAAAAGTAAATTTATTTTAATTCTTCAACACAAGAAGTGAAACTCATATATTATCCCCTTTACCCCCAAGGGTGGTTTGCACGTTAATGACCGGGCCAATTTTTACAATTCTGACCACTGTCCCTTTGTGAGGTTATAACTCTGGAAAGCTTCAACGGATCTTGGCGATTCTGACACTGTTTTCTCGAGACATATTGTACTTCATGATAGTGGTAAAATTTATTCGATATAACTTGCGTTTATTTGTGAAAAAAACGGAAATTTGGCGAAAATTTTGCAAATTTCACAATTTTCCAACTTTGAATTTTTATGCCCTTAAATCACAGAGATATGTCACACAAAATACTTAATAGGTAACATTTCCCACATGTCTACTTTACATCAGCACAATTTAGGAACCAAAATTTTTTTTTGTTAGGGAGTTATAAGGGTTAAAAGTTGACCAGCAATTTCTCATTTTTACAACACCATTTTTTTTAGGGACCACATCTCATTTGAAGTCATTTTGAGAGGTCTATATGATAGAAAATACCCAAGTGTGACACCATTCTAAAAACTGCACCCCTCAAGGTGCTCAAAACCACATTCAAGAAATTTATTAACCCTTCAGGTGTTTCACAGGAATTTTTGGAATGTTTAAATAAAGATTAACATTTAAATTTTTTTTACACAAAATTTATTTCATCTCCAATTTGTTTTATTTTACCAAGGGTAACAGGAGAAAATGGACCCCAAAAGTTGTTGTACAATTTGTGCTGAGTACGCTGATACCCCATATGTGGGGGTAAACCACTGTTTGGGCGCACCGCAGAGCTCGGAAGGGAAGGAGCGCCATTTGACTTTTTAATGAAAAATTTACTGGAATTAAGATGGGACGCCATGTTGCGTTTGGAGAGCCCCTGATGTGCCTAAACATTGAAACTCCCCACAAGTGACACCATTTTGGAAACTAGACCCCTTAAGGAACTTATCTAGATGTGTGGTGAGCACTTTGACCCAACAAGTGCTTCACAGAAGTTTATAATGCAGAGCCGTAAAAATAAAAAATCATATTTTTTGCAAAAATTATCTTTTCGCCCCCAATTTTTTATTTTCCCAAGGGTAAGAGAAGAAATTAGACCACAAAAGTTGTTGTGCAATTTGTCCTGAGTACGCCGATAACCCATATGTGGGGGTAAACGACTGTTTGGGCGCATGGCAGAGCTCGGAAGGGAAGGAGCGCCATTTGACTTTTCAATGCAAAATTGACTGGAATTAAGATGGGACGCCATGTCGCGTTTGGAGAGCCCCTGATGTGCCTAAACATTAAACCCCCACAAGTGACACCATTTTGGAAAGTAGACCCCCTAAGGAACTTATCTAGATGTGTTTTGAGAGCTTTGATCCCCCAAGTGTTTCACTACAGTTTATAACGCAGAGCCGTGAAAATAAAAATTCTTTTTTTTTTTTCACAAAAATGATTTTTTAGCCCTCAGTTTTGTATTTTCACAAGGGTAACAGGATAAATTGGACCCCTAAAGTTGTTGTCCAATTTGTCCTGAGTACGCTGATACCCCATATGTGGGGGGAACCACTGTTTGGGCGCATGGCACAGCTCGGGAGGGAAGGAGCGCCATTTGGAATGCAGACTTGGATGGATTGGTTTGCAGGCGTCACGTTGCATTTGCAGATCCCCTGATGTACCCAAACAGTAGAAACCCCCCACAAGTGACCCCATATTGGAAACTAGACCTCCCAAGGAACTTATCTAGATGTGTTGTGAGAACTTTGAACCCCCAAGTGTTTCACTACCGTTTATAACGCAGAGCCGTGAAAATAAAATTTTATTTTTTTTCCACAAAAATTATTTTTAGCCCCTAGTTTTGTATTTTCCCAATGGTAACAGGAGAAATTGGACCCCAAAAGTTGTTGTCCAATTTGTCCTGAGTATGCTGATACCCCATATGTGGGGGGGAACCACTATTTGGGCACATAACAGAGCTCGGAAGGGAAGGAGCGCCATTTGGAATGCAGACTTAGATGGATTGGTCTGCAGGCGTCACGTTGCATTTGCAGAGTCCCTGATGTACCCAAACAGTAGAAACCCCCAAAAGTGACCCCATATTGGAAACTAGACCTCCCAAGGAACTTATCTAGTTGTGTTGTGAGAACTTTGAACCCCCAAGTGTTTCACTACAGTTTACAACGCAGAGCTGTGAAAATAAAAAATCCTTTTTTTTCCCACAAAAATGATTTTTAGCCCCCCAAATTTATATTTTCCCAAGGTAGCAAGAGAGCTTGGACCCCAACAGTTGTTGTCCAATTTGTCTCGAGTTCGCTGATGCCCCATATGTTGGGGTAAACCCCTGTTTGGGCGCACGGGAAAGCTCGGAAGGGAAGGAGCACTGTTTTACTTTTTAAATGCAGAATTGGCTAGAATTGAGATCAGACACCATGTCGCGTTTGGAGAGCCCCTGATGTGCCTAAACAGTGGAAACTCCCAAATTCTAACTGAAACCCTAATCCAAACACACCCCTAACCCTAATCCCAACGGTAACCCTAACCACACTTCTAACCCTGACACACCCCTAACTCTAATCCCAACCCTAATCCCAACCGTAAATGTAATCCAAACCCTAACCCTAACTTTAGCCCCAACCCTAACCCTAACTGTAGCTCCAACCCTAACCCTAACTTTAGCTCCAACCCTAGCCCCAACTCTAACCCTAGCCCTAACCCTAGCCCTAACCCTAGCCCTAACCCTAGCCCTAACCCTAACCCTAGCCCTAACCCTAGCCCTAACCCTAACCCTAATGGGAAAATGGAAATAAATACATTTTTTTATTTTATTATTTTTCCCTAACTAAGGGGGTGATGAAGGGGGGTTTGATTTACTTTTATAGCATTTTTTATAGCGGATTTTTATGATTGGCAGCCGTCACACACTAAAAGACGCTTTTTATAGCAAAAAAGTTTTTGCGTCTCCACATTTTGAGCAGCAAACAGAGGTATTAGGCCCCATCCAGCAATTAAAAAAAAAAAAAAAAAAAAGCTTAATCAGAGCCAGAAGGTAGAAGCTCAGTTTTATTCAGTTGAGGAGAAAAAAAAACAGGCAGGGGCAGATACCGTTAGTAGGCCCATAACCACCTATTTTTAAAAACACAGCACTTAATGAGAGCCAGAAGGTGGAAGCTCAGCTTTGTTCAGTTGAGGACAACACCAGGGAGGGGCAGACACCGTTAGTAGGCCGGAACCACCAATTTTTTTAAAAACAGCACTTAACGAGAGCCAGAAGGTAGAAGCTCAGCTTTATTCAGTTGAGGACAACACCAGGCAGGGGCAGACACCATTAGTAGGCCGGAACCACCAATCTTTTAAAAAACAGCACTTAATGAGAGCCAGAAGGTAGAAGCTCAGCTTTATTCAGTTGAGGACAAACACCAGGAAGCAGCAAACAGAGGTATTAGGCCCCATCCAGCAATTAAAAAAAAAAAAAAAAAGCTTAATCAGAGCCAGAAGATAGAAGCTCAGCTTTATTCAGTTGAGGACAACACCAGGCAGGGGCAGACACCGTTAGTAGGCCCATAACCACCTATTTTTAAAAACACTGCACTTAAAGAGAGCCAGATAATTTTTCCATATTTTGGTCCACAGAGTCATGAGAGGTCTTGTTTTTTGCGGGACGAGTTGATGTTTTTATTGGTAACATTTTTGGACACATGACAGTTTTTGATCACTTTCTATTCCGATTTTTGTGAGGCAGAACGACAAATAACCAGCTATTCATGAATTTCTTTTGGGGGAGGCGTTTATACCGTTCCACGTTTGGTAAAATTGATAAAGCAGTTTTATTCTTTGGGTCAGTACGATTACAGCGATACCTCATTTATATCATTTTTTTATGCTTTGGCGCTTTTATACGATAAAAACTATTTTATAGAATAAATAATTAATTTGGCATCGCTTTATTCTGAAGACTATAACCTTTTTATTTTTTTGCTTATGATGATGTATTGTGGCTCGTTTTTTGCGGGACAAGATGACATTTTCAGCGGTACCATGGTTATTTATATCCGTCTTTTTGATCGCGTGTTATTCCACTTTTTATCGGCGGTATGATAATAAAGCGTTGCTTTTTGCCTCGTTTTTTTTTTTCCTACGGTGTTCACTGAAGGGGTTAACTAGTGATATAGTTTTATAGGTGGGGTCGTTATGGACGCGGCAATACTAAATATGTGTACTTTTATTGTTTGTTTTTTTTTATTTAGATAAAGAAATGTATTTATGGGAATAATATTTTTTTTTCCCTTTATTTAGGAAATTTTTTTTTATTTTTTTTTTTCTTACACATGTGGAAATTTTTTTTTTACTTTGTCCCGGGGGGGGGGACATCACAGATCGCTGATCTGACAGTTTGCACAGCACTCTGTCAGATCACCGATCTGACTTACAGCACTGCAGGCTTACCAAGCGCCTGCTCTGAGTCCATGACGAAAGGCTCATTCAGAGCCGAAACGTCGCACAGACATGTGGGTCTGATTAAATCCTGCACAGTTGGTAAAGAAAAAAATGGAGTGCTGCCTTCTTTTTTGAATTATATATATATATATATATATATATATATATATATATATATATATATATATATATGTTTTACTAAAACACAAAGGAAATGTGTCATCTTTAACTCTAGGCCTTTTAGAGATCATTTCATCTTCAACTTGCTTAACTGTTCATACTAACAGTAATTTTGACCACGGGTGCCCAAACTTTTACATGCCACAGTATGATCAACAGCAGGTGGTGCCAAAATAATCTTGATCAGCCATTGATTTTCAGATAAAGATCTCGTGTTAATTGTCACAGGATGTTGGGTAGCAGGAGTATTACAATCTCGTCAGTATGCTTCTTCTCTGGTGGTGCCACAATATTTCATGATTTCCTATGTTCTCTCTGCAAAGAACTACAGTTAAAGAGATTTAGACTGAAGAGTAGGCAGGGAGGTGATGATCAGACTTTGGGGAATGCATGCATAAATCAAACACAGGGATATTCCCTGAAAACATAAGGAGATGATTTTGTCTTTTTTCTTCCCTAAAAGCATCTGTTAGAATATGAAGAAAGAATCCCAGATCAAACATATGGAAAGGCAATATATTTATTTATAAGGATGACACTGCAATTATAATGGCCGGCATGAAACAACAAAGATGGGATTTATAATCTGTCCTTGATGTAAAGATGCAGAATACTCAGACCAGCGATGGAACAAAGTCCTCCTGTGGGAATGTTGATTGCTACTAATGTAAGCCATCTACTGCATTAATATGCTGCTAACAAATGAAGTGGTGTGGGAAACACAATGGTGCGAGTGCAGATATGATCATAAAATTAGGACATTTCAGTGCATTATCAGATGTCTGTTCTATTTATTTAAGCTGTTATTTTTATGAACTTTATAGCTTTGTAGCTAACTCCTTAACAACCAGAGGTATTTTTGTTTTTGAGGTTTTGTTTTTTTGCTTTCCTTTTTCCCAGAGCTGTAACTTTTTTAATTTTTTGGTCAAAATGGCCATGTGAGGGCTTGTTTTTTTGCGGGCCGAGTTGTACTTTTGAATGACACCATTGGTTTTAACATATCATATCCTGGAAAACGGGTAAAAAATTTCAAGTGCAGTGAAATTGCAAAAAAAAGTGCAGTTCCACAATAGTTGTTTGTTTTTTGTTTTTTTTTTTGCTTTTTTTTTACCATATTCACGAAATGCTAAAACTGACCTTTCATTATGATTCTCCAGGTCATTACGAGTTCATAGACAGCAAACATTTCTAGGTTCTTTTTTATTTAAGTGGTGAAAAAAAATTCCAAACTTTGGTTTAAAAAAAGGCGTCATTTTCCGAGACCTGTAGCATCTCCATTTTTCATGATCTTGGGTTGGGTGAGGGCTTATTTTGCGCACTGAGATTAAGTTTTCATTGATACTATTCTGGTGTAGATATGATCATTTTGTGGCAATGTAGCGGTGACCAATAAAATGTACTTCTGACATTTTGATTTTTTTTCTCGCTATGCCTTTTAGTTATCAGGTTAATTCTTTCTTTATATTGATAGATCGGGCGATTCTGAACGCAGTGATTCCAAATATGTGTATGTTCGATTTTTCTTTTTATTGTTTTATTTTGAATGGGGTGAAAGGGGAGGGATTTGAACTTTTATATATTTTTTATATTTTTAAAAACATTTTTTTTACTTTTTGCATGCTTCAATAGTCTCTCTGGGAGACTAGAAGCTGCAGCTGGCTGATCGCCTCTGCTACATACAAGCGATGATCATATAATCTGTATGTAGTAGAAATGCTCACTTGCTATGAGCGCCAACCACTGGGTGGCGCTCATAGCAATCTGCCTATGACAACCACAGAGGTCTGCTGGAGACCTCTGGTTGTCATGCCAACTCATCAGTGACCTGCGATCACGTGACAGGGTCACCGATGGGCGGGATTTCCGGCGCGCTTCCAGAAATGGTGAGTTAAATGCCGCTGTCAATAGACTGACAGCGGCATTTAACTAGCTAATAGCCTCGGGTGCATCGCAATTCCACCCGCGGCTGTTAGAGGCACATGTCAGCTGTTCAAGGCAGCTCACATGCGCCGGAGCCCGCATCAAATGGAGGGACTCTGATGTGGGGGTAGTATTACGCCCAACGTCGGAAAGTGATTAAATAAAACACAGTATATAATGTAGAAAACTAAGTGTACAGTACTTGCTGCACTGACCTCTCTATAGTTGCAAATTAGTGCCACAGTCAATTCAGTGGACTGATAAACTAGTTTCCAGATTTTAGAAAAACTAAATGTACCGAATACTTAATGCATCATCTGCGCTTGCGGTATAGCATAACGTGATGGCGTGTATGCTATAGCGTTAACGCAGCCCGTCAACGCTATGCGTTGAATAAACTGCATTAACACAATGGGAAGCCGGCCTAAGGTTATAATGATAAGCATAGCTTTTCCACACCTATCACCTCGAAGCAGTATACCAAGATCCAGGGGTTCCCACCTCACCCCACCACATTCAGCATTCTCCCATCACGCACTCCCAACAAAGTCACATCCATCTTCAAGCACCTCCTCTGACTGGTAGTATCATCCTGTCTCCAGCACACCATACTTAAATTATCTCTAAACCCCCAAGACCAGTAGATGTGTACCCAGGTCTGCTCTTCTCTGTAGGACTACTCACAAAGTACACCATTTTGAGATGTGCTCTTCATACCAGTTTACTAAATTTGTAGCTAATGCACCAAGTTGGCAGCCAGCCGCGAACCACAATTCATGGGACTACGAGCCACATGTGGCTCCCGAGCTACAGGTTGGCGACCCCTGCCCTAAGGCATTGTTCACATGTTGCATGAATGCAGTGTTTTTTTGCTGCTTTTTTAATGCAAATTTTCATCTGCATTTTACAGTACCAGCAAAGTCTAAGATTTCAGAAATCTAATGTGCACAGCTTGTTTTTTTTCCTGTTTTGTCAAAGAGCTGAGTTTTTCCAAAATGCAGCATGTCACTTCTTTCAGCATTTTTTCACCCATCGAAAGCAATGGGTAGTGCAAAAAAACATAAATTTCAGGTTTTGCTGCATTTTTGGTGCTGAAACAAGCCCAAGACAAATGTACCCTGATAAAAACGCAGAAAAAACTAATCAAAACAGCTTAAAACGCAGCTTAAATTAACTTTTTATTTAAAAAAAGCTGCAAAAACGCAACGTGTGAACATAGCCTAAGGAGGCTAATAAATGGCAATGACACTGCATCCATTGCATTATCCAAGCCTTGTTACCTATTTTTTTAGTTTGCAAATTGTTGTAATGTTTTGATTCTTATAAGACTACATGCACACGCTGCGGATTTTGCTGCGGAATTTTCCGCCGCGGATTTGCAAAATCCGCAGTGCAAAGCCACTGCGGGTTTCACTGCGGATTTTTGTGCGGTTTCTTCTGCGGATTCCTCTGCGGGTTTTCAACTGCACTTTCCTATTGGTGCAAGTTGAAATTCGCAGCGGAATCCGCAGAAAGAAGTGACATGCTCCTTCTTTTTTTCCGCAGAGAATCCGCGTGGATTTTTCTGCATCGTGTGCACTGCGGATTTTGTTTTCCATAGGGTTTTTGTACTGTACACCGTATGGAAAACTGCTGCGGATCCGCAGCGTCAAAACCGCTGCGG
This sequence comes from Ranitomeya variabilis, assembly GCF_051348905.1. Taxonomy (NCBI): domain Eukaryota; kingdom Metazoa; phylum Chordata; class Amphibia; order Anura; family Dendrobatidae; genus Ranitomeya; species Ranitomeya variabilis. The sequence goes on from NC_135232.1 coordinate 637,820,752, forward strand.
ATCCGCAGCAAAATCCGCAGCGTGTGCTGCCGTAGCCTTATTATAAGTTGTGGTATTTCATAGAAACATTGTTGGTGTGCATCTCCTTAGCTCATAAGAGCAAAATCCCCCTATTGACTTTTACCAGTATGGCCACACATATCCGCCATGAGTGTTCTCACTGTGAGAAAACGTAACAAAATAAAAATGTATATATACTATACGTACTATACTGTGTTGGGAGGGAGCTGCACTATACTATGTGTTGGGGGGAGCTGCACTATACTATGTGTTGGGGAAGCTGTACTTTGTGTGTGGGGGTGCTGTACTATAATGTGTGTTGGGGGGAGCTGCACTATACTGTGTGTTGGGAGTGAGCTGCACTATATTGTGTGTTAGGAGGGAGCTGCATATACTGTGTTGGGAGGGAGCTGACTATACTGTGTGTTGGGGAGCTGCACTATACTGTGTTGTGGGGAGCTACACTATACTATGTGTTGGGGGAACTGGACTGTACTGTGTGTTGGTGGGGAGCTGCATCATACTGTGTGTGGGGGGAGCTGCGCTATACTGTGTGTGTGGGGGGGAATGCATTATACTGTGTGTGTGGCTGCAGTATACTTAGTGGGGACTGCATTATACTATATGTGTGTGTGTTGCTGCAGTATACTCTTAGGGGGCTTCAGTATACCCTGAAGGGGGCTGCATTATACTTTATCAAGGACCATGGAGAGTGCATTATACTATATGTACAATATGGAACCTGCATTATTTTGTATCAAGGACTATCTGTGCCCATTATTCTTAAAGAAACTAGGAAACAAGTGTCGAATGCCATCATTATTGTCAATCATGCTGGTTTAACAGCCTGAAATTTGCACTTGTAAATACAACCAAAATGTTTGTGTGATGTGGAATGTGTGAGCGTTTGGGGCCCCACTTTAAACTTTTGCCCAGGGCCCCACTTTCTCTAAAACCGGACCTGGCTGTAGATAAGCCCCCAGTCCGACCTGCAAGAGAAGAAAAATAACTTTTATTATACTCAGCTGCAGCATTGTCCTGTCTGATGGGTGTCGCAGGTCCTGGTCCGGCGCCTCCCATCTTTTTGCGATGCCACTTTCCTGCTTGCTTCATGGCTCCCCGGCATCCCTCTCCTGAGCAAGCATACTTATCTGCTCTGTTGAGGGCAGAGCAAAGTACTGCAGGGCGCAGGCGCCGGGAAAGGTTAAAGAGGCCCAGCGCCTGTGCACTGCAGTACCTTGCTTGCTCTGGAGTATGATTGCTCTGGAGTGCGATGCCATGGAGCCTGTGAAGCAAGCAGAAGGGCGGCATCCCAAGAAGATGAGAGGCGCCGAACCAGCACCTGCAACACCCATCGGACTGGACTGCCCTGCTGTTGAGTATAATAAAAATTATTTTTCTCCTCTTGTAGGACGGATCGGGGGCCCTGAAAGGTAGTGGCCATAACTCATATCAACCAAACCTGGTGACAGGTTTCCTTTAATGGGAATGTAAGAAGTGATCAGCAATAACACACTAGTACTCCTGCTATTCTGCAAATTTTGATTGATAGTGCCCCGATATAATTCAGCTCTATTGGTACGACATTATGTAAATGTACAAAGGAACAAGTACAATAGATTGCAGGGAGGATAGTAACAGAATGGAAGTTTTTCAATCAGTAGCGTGATGTATTAAGGCTGGTTTCAAATTTGCGGTTGTGTCCGCAGCGTTTATGCTGCATACTTCTGCATGCGGTGTGTTTTCCCATCTTTAACACTAGGGACGCAGGTACATGCGATTGAATGCTTTTTGTCGCTTTTGATGACGCATGCGTCGTTTCGTTGTCTGCGGCTTGGCGCAGTAAATGAAACCTGTTGCAATTTTGGAGGTATGAATTTGCCGCCTAGAAACTTATGCAGTTGTTGAGGAAGGAATGCGTCGAAACAATGCATTTCAGTCTATGAGAACGCATTCGTTCGCAAGCACACGCGTTTGTTTGCATTTGTGAACTCATGTGTTTTTCTTCATTAAACCTGTCTAGACACTAATTAGCCATCCCCCACATACAAACTGATAAAAAGAGGGAGCAGTCCACAACTCTGCAGACTGGATGATGCTCTGAGATTGGGAAGAAGAAGCTAGCTCTGAACCTGTGAGGAATCTCCACTTTGGACAATCTACTATATAATTGTCTAAGGGTCACTTCCGTCTTTCTGTCTGTCTGTCTGTCTGTCCTTCTGTCTGTCACGGATATTCATTGGTCGCGGCCTCTGTCTGTCATGGAATCCAAGTCGCTGATTGGTCGTGGCAAAACGCCCACGACCAATCAGCGACACGCACAGTCGGGAAGAAAATGGCCGCTCCTTACTCCCCACACTCAGTGCCCGGCGCCCGCATACACCCCTCCGGTCACTGCTCACACAGGGTTAATGCCGGCGGTAACGGACCGCGTTATGCCGTGGGTAACGCACTCCATTACCGCCGCTATTAACCCTGTGTGACCAAGTTTTTACTATTGACGCAGCCTATGCAGCGTCAATAGTAAAAACATCTAATGTTAAAAATAATAATAATAAAAAAAAAAAATCATTATATACTCACCTTCCGCCGCCTTTGCCCCTCCTCGTGATGCTCCGGCCCGTCCATGCAAGCGGCACGTTCCGGTGGCAAGGATGGTCTGGGAGAAGGACCTGCCATGACGTTACAGTCATGTGACCGCGACGTCATCACACGTCCTGCACGCCTGCGTGAGAAGGACCTGCCGTGATGTCACGGTCATGTGACCGGGACCTGCAGGCGCGAAGAAGCTGCGGTACCATGTGACAGGCAGGGACAGCGTCAGGAGCAGGTGAGTATTTCATATTCACCTGTCCACGTTCCACCCGCCGGGCGCCGCTCCGTCTTCCCGTCCTCTTGCAGTGACTGTGCAGGTCAGAGGGCGCGATGACGTGTTACTGTGCGCGCCGCCCACTGCCTGAACAGTCAGTGCAGAGAGACGGGACGCTGATGAGCAGCGACGAGAGGTGAGTATGTGATTTTTTTTATTTTATTGCAGCAGCAGCACCAGCAGCATTACATGTGGCACAATGCTGTATGGAGCGTCTATGGGGCCATAAAGAACTGCATGGAGCATTATATGGGGCCTCTATGGGGCCATAACTGCGTGGAGCATTATATGGGGCATCTATGGGGCCATAACTGCATGGAGCAATATATGGGGCATCTATGGGGCCATAACTGCATGGAGCATTATATGGAGCGTCTATAGGGTCATAACTGCATAGAGCATTATATGGGGCATCCATGGGGCCATAACTGCATAGAGCAATATATGGGGCATCTATGGGGCCATAACTGCATGGAGCAATATATGGGCCATCTATGGGGCCATAATGAACTGCATGGAGCATTATATGGGACATCTATGGGGCCATAACTGCATGGAGCATTATACTACGTGACTGGGCAATATACTACGTGACTGGGCAATATACTACGTGACTGGGCAATATACTACGTGGACATGCAGATTCTAGAATACCCGATGCGTTAGAATCAGGTCACCATCTAGTGTGAGTATAAAAGTCAATGTGTCTTTTCTTTTTTCTCTCTTTATACAGTATGTAGTAATAAATTCTGTCTCTTTTTTCTTGCTGCATTCATCAGAATATCGTCGTCTTCATCTTCAGAGGAGCGTCTTGGCCCTGAATATGGTGAACACGAAAGTGAAGTGAGTACTCACCTCTTCAGATTGATAAGTATTCCCTGTCACATCTACAAATGTTTTCTTTTTCAGAACAGTTCTTCAACTGCAGCAGAGGCCGAGCAGGAGCAGCATGGACAAGTTCGGGTGGCAAGGCGGCTTGTAAGTATACCTGACTGATTGTACTCTGTCTATTGTATCCTGACTGTACTATTCTTGCCTGTACATTTCTTCACTTTGCTTATTTCTTTACCTTTTTGTTGCTTGACTCCTTTTTTTTCTTGACTTTAATTATTCTTTCCTGTTTTTTGTCTCTGTTGTTTTCTTTCTTTTCCTTATTTTAATCTCTCCAACATTAATGTCTTTCTTTCTTTTCTAGGTTCCAGAATGGGATGAAGACCTCATTGATAATGACATCCTCATATCCCTGGTCCATGAGCGAGTCCCGTTGTGGGACACCCGGGTTCCACAGAACTCGGACAATGTGACGATCCGGCGACTATGGAATGAGGTGGCCCAAGCGATGATGGATGGATGGGACGACGCCCAGGCTCGGGTCCGCAAGGCATTTCATAAGTACTGCAATGCGGTTTGATGCAGCAGTGACCTTGGCTGGGATCACACGACTGTGTGTGATGAGAGAAACACCTGAGAGTTTCTCTCATCACACACAGTTGTGTGATCCCGGACAAAAATGCATTGTGTAACCATTTTTTTAAACAGTGCTCAAAGTCAGAACATGTTGGCGTTCAGTGAAGGATCGCTTCAACAAGGACCTTTGTCAAGAGAGTTCCCAGTGGTTCTGGAGCAAGGATCAGAAAATATAAACATCACCACATGCTGGCATTTTTGAGACCGGTCCTTGCCCAGGTAACGTAAGTATTTTTGTGGTGTATTGGATTGTGTTGTATTGCCTAATCTGTATTTTTCTATTTCACAGGAGTTGGTGCTTTTACTATTGTAAATATTTGGTGCTAATGTTTTTCTTTTCTTTTCATAACAACTGGACTCTTGAGCTTGGTTCTGGAGATGTCCTTCATCGAACAGCCACAGACCCATCTCAGCCATCCACCAGCGCAGCAGCAAGTGGGCCTGCAACACAGACTGGAGACTAGGAAGCTGGTCCATCGGGTGTTCCCCTGTCCCAGTCCTCTGCTTCTGCCTATTTCTTTTTTTTTGGCTCATCCCACCAGCGGCAAAGGTCCTCGGACAGGTCACTCATGCCTGAGTTTTTGCACTTGAGCTCGAGCTTTCATGATGGACTCAAGGCGATGGGAGACAGACTGGATAGTTGCTTCAACCTTATGAAGACACTTATCCAGGATGTCACCCGAAGCCTTGACCAAGTGAAAGCCGACCTCCAGATGCCAGCGCATCATTTTTTCAATCAAATTGAACAGGGCATGTCGCAACACCTTACTCCTGATCTCCAGCTGAATGTCATGCAGGCCTGCAATGCTGCTTACATGCAGGCTATGCAGCAGAGTATTTTCAGCACCCAGTGGTGGCATTTCCACCTGTGCCAACACTGGCACGCTTGACCTCAATGCCGAGCTCTGCCGCATACCACTGCATGGCCACCACCATTCCAAGCACTGCTGGACACCACTACAGCGCCACCACCATGCCGAGTGCTGTTGGACAGCCCACCGCCACCACCATACCAACTGCTGGTCCTGTTTGGACATCCTCCACTGCCACCAGCATGCAGCAGCAGCACCCGAACCATGACAGGCCGGCCACCATCACCAGGTCCCAGCTGCAGCAGCACCCGGACCCTGGCATGGCCTTCACCACCACCACCAGCATGCAGCAGCACCTGGACTCTGGCATGGCCTTCACCACCACCACCATAACAGGCCGACCACCATCACCAGGTCCCAGCTGCAGCAACAGCAGCACTCGGACCCTGGCATGCCCTTCACCACCAGCATGCAGCAGCACCCAGACCATGACAGGCAGGCCACCATCACCGGGCCACAGGAACACAGTACACCGTGGCTTCCCAGACAGCAACGCAGATCCCAAATACGTAAAAAAAACGCGGACTATCGCAATCCCTCCCTCCTCACCTCTCAATGTGTCTGTGATGTCAGGTTTGTCTCGCCCTTCCAGTGTGTCTCTCCCGTCCCATGCCTCCATTACCATCCCTGAACTCCCTGACCCCACTAGTTTAACAGCCCCTTCTCCTGCAACCCCTGCATATTCTTTAGCCAGCCAGGCCTCACAGCTCAACACCCCCCAGTTCTGTCACTCTACCCCAAGCCGCCGCAGTTAAATTTTTGTAAAAAAATAAAAGTAATTTTTTTTTGCCCCAAATACTGTTTGGTTCTTTATGTGTTTCGCCGCCGGCAACACACACCGTGCGCCGACTAAACATACTTCGCCGTACACTTTGTGTTTTTGCCACCTCATAGCTCCAGGAGTGAGAAAAGTAGACGACTGCAGCTTTGCTTCTTGTGTTTGGTATGGATCTATGAGTTGTCACAAACTAATATGACTTGTATTTTCTCCAGAATCTCTTCAGTCTGCTTAATCTATGTGATGCAGACTGAAGAGACAATGGAGGTAATACAAGGCATATCTATATTCACCTGAACAGCTGCCAGAAATAGTGAATTCAGGATGCACAAAACCCAGCATACTGAACTCACTATTTCTGAAAAATGGCATGGTGAGTATAGATATGCCTTGCTGGGTTTTGTGCATCATGAACTCATTATTTCTGACTCCTGACCTGGTGAGTATTGATCTGCTTTATATTATATCTCCATCTTCTCCTCAGTCTGCGTTCAATAGTTATTGCAGAAGAGACGCAGGATGTAATGATGTCAACTACCATACCACTGACATCATAAGTGGTTTTGAGAGGAAACACATAGGAGACTCGGTACAGGTATCAAAACACGTTGTTTATTAACAACAAACATTAGGAACATTTTAAACATGACTCGTACTGACCCAAATCCAACAGAACATTTTATACAATATCATCTTGCCATGCCACATGTCCGATGTCAGAAACAAAGTAGGCAGCAAATTGGTTCCTCATGTGGGCAACTTCAACTGTTGACCGCGGTGGGTGATGCTGGTAATCTGGCAATGGGTTTGCAACAGGTTCATCCAGTTCAATGTTGGGTCACTCCTTAGCCATTTTGTAATTGTGGAAAACCACACATGCTTTCACAACCTCATCGACTGTCTCCATTTTTAGATTAATGGCTGTCCAAGAATGTGCCATTTTGAGACAAGAATCCCAAAGGTACACTCAACAGTTCTTCGGGCCGTGGTCAGTCTTTAGTTAAAAATCCTTTTAGTGTGGTTCAAGTCCTGACTGGAATATGGATTCAGTAGGTTTTCACACATCTGAAAGGCCTCATCCCCAACCATAACAAATGGCATGGGTGGGTCTTGAGTGTTGGGGAGAGGTCGTGGCAGGGGTAAATTAAAATTTTTCCCATACAAACGGCGGCCCATATCCGAGTTCTTAAAAGTCTGGGAGTCATTGCCACGGCCAAAAGTTTCAATGTCCACGGCGATAAAGCGACAGTCCGCATCTGCTATTGCCATAAGCACTACAGAAAAATATTTCTTGTAGTTAAAGCACTCCAATCCAGATCTGGCGGGTTTGGTAGTCCGTATGTGCTTTCCATCCACTGCTCCCAAACAGTTGGGGAAATTACACACTCGCAAGAATTTGTTGGCAATTTCCAGCCACATTTCCGCGGTGGGTAGGGGGATAAATTCATCCCAGAGAACATTCCTCAAAGCCAGGCAGGTGTCCACAACAATTCCAGACAGGGTGGAAATTCCTAGCCGGTACTGAAAATGGAGCGACGATAGGGTTTCTCCGGTAGCCAGGAATCTGCCAAACAGAGAAAGAAATAAATCAAGAAGTTAAACAGATAGAGGACAAAAAAATTCATACAAGGCAGAACAATAATAATTATGACAGGCATGACCTGGAGACGTTCCTCTGCAGGAATCGCTCTACGGAGCTGGGTGTCCTGTCTTCGGATGGCTCCTTGGACACGACCAAGCAAATCAAGAAAAGTCTGTTGAGACATCCTGGTATATTCCGGAAATTTGTCCGGGTTGGCATTGAGCTCGCTGTATAGGGTTTGGTAGGCTCCACGGCTCTCGCGGACTCAATAATGGGGTGTCTCCAACGCTGACGCTGTGTTCTTCTCTGTCTTTCTCTATTTTTTTTTGCCCACAAGCAAATGCATAGGCAAGAAACAGCTTTATACTTAAGTCCAGGTTGAAATAAAAGCTCTCCATGCGAAGATCCATCATGACACAGGATATAGTAGCAAAATCTGTAGATTTCAGCAGTCCAAGAGTCTATATAAAGATATCCCATAAAACACGCCCACTGTTGTCCCATTGGCGGTGTCTGTTTATCTAGATTTTTCACCTGTATAATTTTCCACCATGCGCACAAAAAATGCAAACGCATGCAAAACGCATGAAAAAACATGCAAATGCTGCGTTTTTTTGACAGCAAGTGTAAGCTTATGCGTCTAAAAACCGCTGAATTTGCACGTGTTTGCATGCAGTTTATCGTGCTTTTAAGGTTGCAGAAGACACGCAAATGTGAAACTAGCCTTAGTCATGTTTATAAATGGTTGAGTTGATTATAATTTGAACTACCAAAAAAAGATAAAAAAGTACTAGACAAAAAGTATTACGAATACACTTACAATCAAAATTATATAACTCATATTGCAAATTAGGTTTTATACATAAACATATTGTTGAGGGAGGATCTAAAGTGACCCTTCACGGTTGACCTAGTGATTTTTCAAATTAATTAACAGGGCGTTTCCGGCAACTGAAAATGACCAGATGGAGACATGTGTCTCTGTTTGGGAGGATCGAGCAGATCTCTGGCTCCGTTTATTGTATATCACTTTTCATAATCATAGAAGTTATACTTCAACCAATCAGCATAAGAACACACTTTCAGCACTTAACCTATAAAAATGCAGGAAAAACTTAACCTATGAGGATACAGAAAAAAACAGAAACTACATATATGGTCGTGTCTACTTGGCATAGAAAAAGCATACCAACAGGTGCCTCAGAGTCTTGTATAGCGATACACCCCCAAGTCTCTTATCTGGTTCAAGTTAGAACACTCTGGCCTTGTAGCAGAACATGAACAATAGCCTAGTTGAATAACAGACTTGTGAACAACAAGATAAAGTTACTTCATGACAGCTATAACGTTTTACCTAATTAAATAACAGAATTTATCTTTAAGCAACAAGAAAATGGAGTCAAAAGCACAAAATGGAGAATCTTTCTTAATTAGTTCCTTCACAATATATATATTTTGTCGACTGGTGCTATTAATAATCTGCACCCTCAGCTGAATAGTATTCTTATTCCCCCAATGATGGAGAGAGGGCTTCTCGGAAATGCGTCAGATTATTTGGTGCATGATACAGTACCTTAGTTGTGATGTCACACAAGAATCTACAACTCCATTATTTGAAAAAACGATATTTGTGGAAAGTGTCACCATCCGGAGCACCATCCACATACATTTCATGGACTTATACGGCAGATTACAAACGTTGGATACCATCACCAGCCATAGTACATATGGACACTTACGGGCTATGAACAGGTTGGTTAATTTTTGGTTTCCTGTGTTTATTAATTATATGTGTATACTATTATAGTAGCCTGTATTGTCAGCTTGCATGAATAGTCTACCTATAGAGGTTTAAAATAAATCAATGAAACAAAAATAATTTAAATTAGTTAATTGGTCATGAAGAATAAGCTAAGAAACTCACAAAAGCTGCCAGAAACTAGCATCCAGATACGCATCCAGTTCGCAGCAGATGATAACAGCCAAAGATGCTTGTCATGAAGGGGGTTGAATAATTCTGAGACCGTAGTTGACATTAAATGTAGAATTTAACCACTCGTTACTTTAGTTGTCTTGAGCCATGTATGTACATTGTTCTTGTTTGATATGTTGCACACTGCAGAAAGTTTGTGAATTTTGCTAACAAATCTAATGTGCAATGGCGGTTGAATAACTTTGATTACATCTGTATATATTATCTTTTTTGGTCAGTGAAACCATAAAACGAAATCACTAGTATATCTAACAGACAGGAAGAATAGTTCCCATAGTAAGAGAAGTATGCATATGGTCCTACAGGTGTGTGTACAAAGTATACAGTGGACCTTCCAATAAATGGAGTGTAATCACAAAGTCAGTAGAGACCATCAGTATTGTGGTAAGACAGAAGTTCAGTAACAATGAGGGCATGTGCACACGTTCAGGATTTTTCAAGTTTTTTCGCTATAAAAACACGATAAAAATGCATAAAAACCGCATACATATGCATCCTATCATTTAAAATGCATTCTGCAATTTTGGTGCACATGATGCTATTTAATGCATTGGGGAAAAACACGAAAAAAACGCCCAAAAAACGCATCCGGATTTCTGGCAGAAATGTCTGTTTTTTGTCAGGAAATTTCTGCAAGAAATCCTGAACTTGTGCACATACCCAACGTTATTCTATGAGTGTCCTGTGCGAAACTGTACCTACAGATAGATGCAAAAAAAGAGTAACAATGAACACAAGCCGACCCCAACCTACAGATCCCTACAAGAGTTTATCCAGGTAGCTGCTTCAGATACACCAGAGCACCATCCACACCCAATGGACATACATACAGTACAGACCAAAAGTTTGGACACACCTTCTCATTCAAAACTTTTTCTGTATTTTCATGACTATGAAAATTGTACATTCACACTGAAGGCATCAAAACTATGAATTAACACATGTGGAATTATATACTTAACAAAAAAGTGTGAAACAACTGAAAATATGTCTTATATTCTAGGTTCTTCAAAGTAGCCACCTTTTGCTTTGATGACTGCTTTGCACACTCTTGGCATTCTCTTGATGAGCTTCAAGAGGTAGTCACCGGAAATGGATTTCACGTCACAGGTGTGCCCTGTCAGGTTTAATAAGTGGGATTTCTTGCCTTATAAATTGGGTTGGGACCATCAGTTGTGTTGTGCAGAAATCTGGTGGATACACAGCTGATAGTCTCCTACTGAATAGACTGTTAGAATTTGTATTATGGCAAGAAAAAAGCAGCTAAGTAAAGAAAAACGAGTGGCCATCATTACTTTAAGAAATGAAGGTCAGTCAGTATGAAAAATTGGGAAAACTTTGAAAGTGTCCCCAAGTGCAGTTGCAAAAACCATCATGCGCTACCAAGAAACTGGCTCACATGAGGACCGCCACAGGAAAGGTGGACCAAGAGTCACCTCTGCTTCTGAGGATAAGTTTATCCGAGTCACCAGCCCCAGAAATCGCAGGTTAACAGCAGCTCAGATTAGAGACCAGGTCAATGCCACACAGAGTTCTAGCAGCAGACACATCTCTACAACAATTGTTAAGAGGAGACTTTGTGCAGCAGGCCTTCATGGTAAAATAGCTGCTAGGAAACCACTGCTAAGGACAGGCAACAAGCAGAAGAGACTTGTTTAGGCTAAAGAAGACAAGGAATGGACATTAGACCAGTGGAAATCTGTGTTTTGGTCTGATGAGTCCAAATTTGAGCTCTTTGGTTCCAACCACCGTGTCTTTGTGCGACGCAGAAAAGATGAACGTATGGACTCTACATGCCTGGTTCCCACCGTGAAGCATGGAGGAGGAGGTGTGATGGTGTGGGGGTGCTTTGCTGGTGACACTGTTGGGGATTTATTCAAAATTGAAGGCATACCGAACCAGCATGGCTACCACAGCATCTTGCAGTGGCATGCTATTCCAACCGGTTTGCGTTTAGTTGGACCATCATTTTATTTTTCAACAGGACAATGACTCCAAACACACCTCCAGGCTGTGTAAGGGCTATTTGACCAAGAAGGAGAGTGATGGCGTGCTACGCCAGACCTGAACCCAATCGAGATGGTTTGGGGTGTGCAGAACCGCAGAGTGAAGGCAAAAGGGCCAACAAGTGCTAAGCATCTCTGGGAACTCCTTCAAGATTGTGGGAAGACCATTCCCGGTGACTACCTCTTAAAGCTCATCAAGAGAATGCCAAGAGTGTACAAAGCAGTAATCAAAGCAAAAGGTGGCTACTTTGAAGAACCTAGAATATAAGACATAATTTCAGTTGTTTCACACTTTTTTGTTAAGTATATAATTCCACATGTGTTAATTCATAGTTTTGATGCCTTCAGTGTGAATGTTCATTTTTCATAGTCATGAAAATACAGAAAAATCTTTGAATGAGAAGGTGTGTCCAAACTTTTGGTCTGTACTGTAGATGTATCTAACTTTTAAAATAATACTAAAAATGTAAATAAGAAACATGCAATATTTGTAGCTGCTCTCCTGACAAGTCTATTGCACTATACACCTATATTCCCCCCATACTCCAACCAAAAACCCTAATAAATCTGATGCACTGTCTCTGAGAAGTTTGGATTGGGTGCTCCTCTGTTATACCTTTGTGGAAATGTATAAAAGCACTGGCAACTGAGAGCTACCATTCAGCCTGTCAGTAGTATGTGTTTCAGCACACCGAAACTGCTGTGAACTCCTTTATTCATACAGAATACCAGAGGAGAGGAACAATGCACAATTGTAAATTCACATTTACACTTGCACATTTCATTTACCTTTTCCTTTTAAAGGAACAGACAAATAAAATTCACTTGCAAAATGGACATATTGCATTACTGATGCAAACAGAAGCAGAGGGGCCTCTTTGATTATTTTAGGGTTCATTGAGCAAGTTTTTAGAATGGAACAAACAGCACCTCATGGACAACTTTGTCTTCTGTCCACAAAGCAGAACCTAGATGGACCCCATAATAATCAATGGAGCCCCTCTGCTTTAATTTGCTTCAATTCTGCAATAGATCCATTTTTCACATGACTTGTTTGTCTGATCCTCTAAACGGAAAAATAAAACAAATGGAAATGTTAATATAGTCAAAGAAATGAGGCTGAACTATAGATTACTTTGAAAGGAATTTACCAATACCGACATGTAAAGAAAGCTGACAAATCCTAAACTTCCATCACAACTGAACATACATTTTTGCAGAACTAAACAAAATATATTTCACTAAAAAAAATAATAAACTTAAAGAAGTTCAGTTCATTTTCTTCTTCCCTAAATTTGTGTAAAGGCTATGAAGGAGAAAGGGAAGAGGATCGGACCGAAGAGTGCCATGTCTCAGCCTGGTGCAGCACAGCAATAACGAACACACCTGAACGATAATGTGGGGTTTAGATCATGTATGCAAAATTACAAAAGAGGGAAGTTCTGTGCCCTGAAATATGTTCCAAAATTTTAAACAGATGTTAAAGCAATGAATCATGAAATACATGGAAAAACTGTGAGAAACTTCAGGTGTGTTCCCAGTCGTGTGACTCTCCTGTCATGTGTCATTTGTGTCATGTATTAGCTTCATTGTGTTTTAAATGAGACCGTTGTAATACATTTGTTATACCATGATTAAGGGCCAGTGACTCACCGAAAAGCGTTGGTTTTAAATTCCTTGTGTCATTTTAATGGATACAAGATTAAAGAATTCTTGACTTTTGCTCACCTTTGGATGTGCCGTCTCTTCCGTCTTCCCTTGGCTATGCAAATGTTAGTTTAGCGTAGTGTCAGTGTATTCATATACTCAAGACTATTGCCATCTTCTTTCTATGAAATCGAGGGCCGTTCCACTCCTCTTCTGAGTCACATCACCGCTCTTCAGACTCCACTTTGTGAGCCGGATGTCTCTTATGATATGGAGTCTCGTTCTGACGCTCCACAGACTTACATTGTGAAAGCCACTTCCGGGTTACACAGAGCTCAGTGTGATTTGTAGATTATGAATCGTTGTCAAGTGACCTGGAAGAGGAGCGAAATGGTGCTGAATATCGGAGAAAATGACGAGCGGTGAGTATATAAACACACTGGCATTGTAGTACCTTAATATTCGCACAGGTTTATGGAAGGAAAATGATAATAAGAATAATAATAGGAGTGCTTCTGTAAAGTTGCTGTCCGACTTTGGGGACAATTTAATTTATTCTTATTTAAATGCATGTATTTGGAGCTAAAAATTATTTTTGCAATTGGGTTTCGTTAAAATTGTTGCACGGTTTGCCTTCCATAGCCTCTAGGCTTCACTGTCTATTGCTGGCTTCAGAATAAGATAACTGAGAATCCATCAGTCAGCTCATTCTAATGCTTTGACAGGAGAGTTTGTAACTTTTTATCAGTCTTTTTCTGAGCTCCATCTGATTTATGGCCACGGACATCATCAGAGTTCAACAATTCAGAAAACCAAAGAGCCTGTAAAAGCCAAATGGTACAATATTTTTAATGAAACGCAATTGCAAAAAATAATTTTTGGTCCCAAATTTATGCACAATTGTCCCCAAAGGGAAACAACCCACTTGTTTTTATATATGCTATATATTTTTGAGCTTCCATGTAAAATAAGATCTTGTATTACATATGCCACAAGTGCGTGTTTAGTGTTTTCAATGTCACATCTGCTAAAGTTGTAAAAGGGGAGATTTAAGGGTGTGTGATGGTTCTTTGTGGCAGAAGTTACTGAATTAATCAAAAGATGATTTGTGACCATGGTGTAACACTTAGGCTCAGATGTCTTTCATGGAAATAATTATGTTTATAGGATATGGGAACTCTTGGCATCATCATATGGAGTATAGACGTAAAAGTCACCCACAGCCTGGCACCAATCTAAACAGGTTACCAGCTGCATAAACGGACTTTGTGCCACTTATTTCTTACATAGACATATCTGACTGGTGACCATCACATCCCCTAAAGCAGCCAACAATATATCAAACTATCCAGACTGGAGTTTAACATTTACAGAACATTTCTGGGAATATACAAAGCTTTTTAAGGGATTATGTTCACTGACTGACTATGCTATGGACCAGCTACTCTGTTCATTGCCTCAATTTCTCATCATTATTTAATTTAATTTTTTATTTTTTACAAGGACCTTGATTTGTTTGCTTGTTTTTTTACTACATGTACAGACATTTCTCCATTTGGTAAGTAAAAAATGTCCAACAGAGATAATTAGTGAATAAAGTCTCCATGATTGAATTCTCTAGTGGTCCACAATTCTTCCACAGTTATGGGTATCAAAGATCCATCAAAAGTCAAAACCAATTGGAGCTAATTCAGAACAAATGACTTCGGACAATACATAACATAAGTTGATTCACCTGAAATTTTGAACCCTCCCAAATTTCATTTTTTACCTTTTTTTCCAGTTTCTAAGAGCCATAACTTTTTTTTTTTAATTTACAGTGGGTACGGAAAGTATTCAAACCCTTTTAAATTTTTCACTCTTTGTTTCATTGCAGCCATTTGGCAAATTCAAAAAAGTTCATTTGTTTTCTCATTAATGTACACTCTGCACCCCATCTTGACTGAAAAAAAAAACAAAAACAGAAATGTAGAAATTTTTGCAATTTTATTAAAAAAGAAAAACTGAAATATCACATGGTCATAAGTATTTAGACCCTTTGCTCAGTATTGAGTAGACGCACCCTTTTGAGCTAGTACAGCCATGAGTCTTCTTGAGAATGATGAAACAAGTTTTCCACATCTGGATTTGGGGATCCTTTGCCATTCTTCCTTGCAGATCCTCTCCAGTTCCGTTAGGTTGGATGGTGAACGTTGGTGGACAGTCATTTTCCGCTCTCTCCAGAGATGCTCAATTGGGTTTAGGTCAGGGCTCTGGCTGGGCCAGTCAAGAATGGTCACAGAGTTGTTCTTAAGTCACTCCTTTGTTATTTTAGCTGTGTGCTTAGGGTCATTGCCTTGTTGGAAGATGAACATTCGGCCAAGTCTGAGTTCCAGAGCACTCTGGAAGAGGCTTTCATCCAGAATATCTCAGTACTTGGTCGCATTCATGTTTCCTTCAATAGCAACCAGTCATTCTGTCCATGCAGCTGAAAAACACCCCTATAGCATGATGCTGCCACCACCATGTTTCACTGCTGGGATTGTGTTTTCTCCACACATACCGCTTAGAATTATCACCAAAAAGGTCTATCTTTGTCTCATCAGACCAGTGAATCTTATTTCTCATAGTCTGGAAGACCATGTGTTTTTTAGCAAACTCTATGCGGGCTTTCATATGTCTTGCACTGAGAAGAGGCTTTTGTTGGGCGACTCTGCCATAACAGCCCGACTGGTGGAGGGCTGCTGTGATAGTTAACTTTGTGGAACTTTCTCCCATCTACCTACTGCATCTCTGGAGCTCAGCCACAGTGATCTCAGGGTTCTTCTTTACCTCTCTCACCAAGGCTCTTCTCCGGCGTTTGCTCAGTTTGGCTAGACGGCCAGGTCTAGGAAGACTTCTGGTGGTCCCAAACTTCTTCCATTTAAGGATTATGGAGGCCACTGTGCTCTTAGGAACCTTGAGTACTGCAGAAATTCTGTTGTAACCTTGGCCAGATCTGTGCCTTGCCACAATTCTGTCTTCTAGCTCCTTGGTCAGTTCCTTTGACCTCATGATCCTCATTTGGTCTGACATGCACTGTGAGCTGTGAGGTCTTATATAGACAAGTGTGTGCCTTTCCAAATCAAGTCCTATCAGTTTAATTAAACACAGCTGGACTCCAATGAAGGAGTAGAACCCTCTCAAGGAGGATCACAAGGAAATGGACAGCATGTGTCTTAAATATTAGTGTCTGAGCAAAGGGTGTGAACACTTATGACCATGTGATATTTTGGTTTTTCTTTTTTTATAAATTTGCAAAAATTTCTACATTTCTGTTATTTTTTCAGTCAAGATGGGGTGCAGAGTGTACATTAATGTGAAAAAATGAACTTTTTTGAATTTACCAAATGGCTGCAATGAAACAAAGAGTGAACATTTTAAAGGGGTCTGAATACTTTTCGTACCCACTGTATGCATCAACTTCTTTTTAGCAAGATGAGTTTTAGTTTTGAGAGACATTTACTTTACCATACAATGTATAGAAAAGCATGGGGAATGAATTCTGTGTGGTGTAAAATCGAGAACAAAAGCCCAACCTTCGTTTCTCGGGCTCCACTGCTACCCCATTTGCTACTTAATAAAAATTACCTGAGAACTTTATTCTGCAGATCAGAGCACTTATTATTAACTTGTTTGGGGACAAGCGGTCAAGAAAGGCCGTACTGGGCCCCTGGCCCTCAAGGGAGGCCAACATGATGGGGTAGTGTGGGAATGTTAGGAGCCTTGGGTTAATTGGGCATTTTGGGGGTTAATTTGGGCTTAGTCAGCTTTTGAGAAGAAGGGGAGGGTTGTAGCCGGGGGGTCAGGGTAGGAGGATGGGAGGCGGGATATAGTGATTGGCTGACAGAAAAAGCCTGCCATCATACAGAGGTAACCGTTATACTTACCTCATTGTTGGGAAGCGTACGAAGCTCTGCAGAGATATGGCGAGCAGAGAGGTGGAGGCCTTGCTGCAAAGCTTGCGCGATGCGGCAGCCACTCAGGGCACAGATTGGCTACAGCAGTCTGTAAGTAGCCTTCTCGGTGGGGCAGTGATGGGATCTGCCCAGGTTCCTGCGGGGGGATGCCGACCGCAGAGGTCCAGGCCTCCAGCGCGCCTGAGCCCCTAGGTCATCCCCCGAGCCCGGCGCCGAATTAGGAGCTCCTCCAGGGACCCACTGGCTGGTGATGCAAGCAGCGGGCTGGCGCCGGCCCGCGGCAGAGCTGGGAGGAATCCAACAGCACGGTGGGGCCTGCGACAGGGGGAGGTGTCGGCCTCCCCTTCTTCTGAAAGTGTGTGCTGGGTATCCGGAGCTGGAGCGGCGGGTAGCACCACTACAGGTGAGCCTGCTCGGCGGGGATCATTGGGTGGACCCAGGAGACGGGGGCCCTATTATCAGGCCTCTCGGCGGGGAGCATCTAGTGGGCGGCGTCCTGCCGGCCCAGTCAGCAGCGCTCTGCAGGAGACAGAGCAGGGAGCATCAGGGCAGACCTTGGCGCAGCTACACAGGCCAGATGAAGTTTTGGCGCGGCGGTCTGGCGGCCCCAACTCACCCTCCATTGCAAGCAGCGATTATCAGCACGGGCAGCGCTATGCTGGCCTAGGCACCAATACGCAGGCGTACCAGCAGCAGGGGCCTCACTTTGCTTGGAGGGGGCACCGCAGGACAGCGGTCGGCTGTCTAAATTAACAGGGGACCAGCGTGGAGGGAGTCCGGAAGACAACCAACGACGTCAGGCTTCAGGATATGCGGCTGCCAGGTCCACATCACTCGGGCAGCTAGGTGAAAGCGAACGTTTTTTCTCTTATACTCCTGTGTTAACTTCCTCTGTGAATAGTAGCAGGGATTTGTTTACAGGGGGAGTTGGCGGGGGTTTGGGTTTAATTATGCAGGGGCTTAGAGACTTGGCTTCACTATGGGGGTCCGGGATTGCTCAAGTAGGGGCGCCACCGTCTGCGGCGTGGATCGGGAATCCCAGAGAGACTTCAGGTTTTGGGGGTCCACTGGGCAGTAGCGTAAGCTCAAGAGATGGTCTGTCAGAGGGTTCACGGAATGATAATGTAGTGTCGGGTGTCAGTTTGCCGTCGGTTAATGCATCGGAAGGGGAGAAGGAAAAAGAGGTTTCAATACGCTTACATGATGCGGCACGGGGTGAAGTATATGTATGTTTCGAAGGCCCATTGGGAGCACATCTAAAAAATGAGATGAGGGAAAAAAATATGGAAATGGGAGTACGTTGAAATATTTTCTTTACTCCCCTTGGATCGTTTTAATTGAAATAGATTGTGGAAAGACGATTCTAAAAAGGAAGATGAGGAAAAGAGGAGGTACCGACTGATCCCCAGGTCTTTTTCAAACTGGCTCCAGGCGTTCGCCATTTTGGCTAGTGTTATTGGTGAGAGGGCCCCTGAGAATTGTTCAGGCCTTTTTTGTTATATGGATGCCATGGGGAAGTTTATCGGGTTTACGGGGGTCAAGGGTGTTGAGATACGATGAACAATTTAGTCAACGAAAGGCGATCAGGCCTAACATTAGTTGGGACCACAAAGACATAGCTCTTTGGATGAGGGTAATGGTCCCATCTCGGTTGGGGTCAGGTATCCAGTCTTTTCAAGGGAACGCTGGGGGTTCAGGACAGTCGGGACACTCAGCGGCTATGCAGAGAGGACTGTGTTTCGCATTTAATGAAGGGTCATGCAGATTTGGTGCGAAATGTAAATTCAAACACGAGTGTGCATCATGTGGGGGCACACATGGCTCATCAAAATGTTTTAAGGGAGGTAGACAAAGGGGGGATGGAGTTGAAAAAAGGAGCGACTCCAATTCGTCTGGAAAAGATAGTGCACTTTCTAAATAGATACCCTGATGCAGAGGCAGCTGCTCTGTTGGGAGGGGGTTTTAGGGAGGGTTTTCGGATCCCATTTGTTGAGTCAACAGCGAGTTTTTCCACAAAGAATTTGAAGTGGCATTACAATTTCCTGAGGTAGTCACAGATAAGTTAAAGAAAGAAGTCACCCTCGGTAGGATGGCTGGTCCGTTCCCGACAGCCCCCATGCCTAATCTGAGGGTCTCCCTGTTAGGGGTGGTCCCTAAGAAGGAACCTATAAATTCAGACTCATACATCACATGTCCTTTCCAAAAGGGTCATTGGTAAATGACGGTATTGATCCTCAATTGTGCTCAGTGATTTATACCTCTTTCGATACGGCAATGGATTGGGTCCGCTTATGTGGTGAAGGTGCAAACTTGGCAAAAACAGACATTGAAGCAGCGTTTAGGCTACTGCCAGTTCATCCTAATAGTATGCATCTATTGGGTTGTTACTGGGAGGGAGGATTTTTTGTTGACCGCTGTCTTCCTATGGGTTGTTCTCTGTCTTGCGCTTATTTTGAAACCTTTAGCACATTTTTGGAATGAGTGGTTAAGGATGTGTCGGGATGGGAATCGTGTATTCATTATCTAGACGACTTTCTATTTATAGGTTCGGCACAGACTGCTGATTGCTCGTTGTTATTGCATACGATGGAGAGAGTGGCTAATAGTTTTGGGGTTCCATTAGCTGCAGACAAGACTGTGGGTCCAGTCACTGTTTTGAGTTTTCTGGGGATCGAGATTGATACCATAGAGATGGTTTGTAGATTACCCGACGACAAGTGTTGTGAACTCTATTTCTGGGCTCCCTCTTGTGGTCACAAGTGGTACTGTGTGAGTGCTGTCTTTCTGCAGGTTTGTGACTGGCATCAGCTGTCTCGTTATCTGTGGGCTGGTTTTCTATTTAAGCTCACTTGGACTCTCAGTCTATGCCTGCTGTCGTTGTATTCAGTGCTATTCTGATTGCTCCTGTCTACATCCGTAATCAGTCTCTCCATGAGAAGCTACGTTCTGTTTGCTTATTCTTGCTCATCTATGTTCAATATGTTTCCTAGAATATTATTAGTTTTGTCCAGCTTGCTAATATGTGATTTCTCTGCTTGCTGGTAGCTCTGGGGTGCTGAGTTGCTCCCCCCACATCGTTAGTTGGTGTGGGGGTTCTCGCATTCTCTGCGTGGATATTTTTGTATAGGGTTTTTTACTGACCGCACAGATCCCTTGCTATTTTCTGCTATCTAGTGTTAGCGGGCCTCATTTGCTTAACCTGTTTAATCTCTGCGTTTGTCTTTTCCTCTTAACTCACCGTTATTATTTGTGGGGGGCTGTTCTATATCTTTGGGGTTATTTCTCTGAGGCAAGTGAGGTCTTACTTTATCTCTAGGGGTAGTCAGTTTCTCAGGCCGTGAAGAGACGTCTAGGATTTCAGGAAACGTTCCACGGCTACCTTTAGTGTGTTTGGTTAGGATCAGGTTTTGCGGTCAGTCCAGTTACCACATCCCCAGAGCTTGTCCTATTTTCTCTGACTTACCTGGTTAGATTTGTGATCCTAAGCCACTGGGATCATAACAGACAAGGTTATCACGTTGCGCGAAGAAGTGTTGATAGCGCGCAGGGCAAAAAAGTTAAGACTGTGAGAGGTACAATCTTTGCTGGGCAGGTTGAATTTCACCTGCCGGATCATGCCGATGGGCCGAGCTTTCTGTCGAAGGTTATCATTGGCAACTGTAGGCATCAGATCGCCTGTTCATTTCATCAGATTAAAGAAAGAATTGCATGGCGATTTGGCAGTTTGGGCAGAACTTTTGCAGAGCTATAACGGAAAATCTATCTGGATCAATCCGGTAGTGAATGCTGAGACATTAGGTTTGTTCATCACTGTGGTGGACAATCGCGGTTTTGGTTTGTTTTTTCAGGGGAGTTGGTTGTTGGCTGAGTGGCCAGTTTTCTGGAGAGAGCTGGGATGGTTGGTGAATCGGGTTTTGCTTCATTTGTTTCCAATTGTTGTCGCGCTATCTGTGTGGGGCACTAGGGTTTAAAATAAGAAGATCCATTTTCCATGTGTGGCCGAAGGTGTGGCTGTTGCATTAAATTCATTGTCGGCAGCTTCTCCGGCTGTGGTCAAGGTGTTGCAACGTCTGGTGTTCTTGGGGTTATCGTTCAATTTGTGGATCATGGCAGAGGTCAGGCCGATGGCACTTAACCCTGTCGTTGCTCTTTCTCATCTCCAGGGGGATCGTTGTCGAGAACTGGTACCTCAAGCAGATTCGGAAGGCTTGGAATGTCCAGTGGAACTGTGGAATCTTCCTGGCGGAGTGTAGATCAATTGTTTGCAAATTCTTTGTCGTGCAGGTCTTGGAGGCAATATGAGCAAGCATGAGGTATTTGGGAAGAATGGACCGTATCTTTGGGCGGGGGTTTGCAGGATGAGAGCAGATTGCTGTTGTTGATCGGTCATTGCAAAGAGGCGGGTTGGTCTGTGTCAAAATTTCATAAATTATTTGCAGGTCTTGCATTTGATTTTAAAGCTAGAGGCCTCAGAGATGTGACAAAAATCCTTTTTGGTGACTCAAACGTTAAAAGGATGGAGAAAGGGTTGGTCGGTAATGGATAAGAGACGCCCTGACTCTTACGAAGTATTACTAATTTTGGGCAAGCAGCTGTCAGCTGTGTGTTTATCACGGTGGGAGGTGGATCTTTTTAAGGCGGCTTTTGCGCTAGCTTTCTTTGGAGCTTTTTGCTTAGGGGAATTGGTTAGCCCTTCTAAATTTAGAAAAGGGGGCGTATTGAGAGAAGAGGTGGATGTATATAATGATAGAGTAGTAGTGTTTCTGCGATCTTCCAAAACAGATGTGCAAGGAAAGGGTTGTAAAGTGGTGATGTTTAGGGTAGCAGGTTCTCCTCTGTGTCCTGTTTTATGCATAAAGAATTTTATGGAACGTGTCACGATATTGTATGAAATATCATATAAGTTTAGTTTCTCTTGTTAGCCCAGGCTTTCACTCAGCCAAGAGCTCGCCTTGTCAATGTATGTGGGAGAGTTTTATTGAAGAAAGATGTCCACTACAGTGGAAAAGTTGTGCTAGCAGAAACTGGTCTGATCTCCCTTTTAATCCATGATGGTCTTTGTTTTGTTTTAGTAAGATATTGGGCCAACCATTTAGGCTAAGAAAATAATAAATACATATTGTTAATGTCCTTCGGCGGACCTATCAGCAACTCTAAACATGTGCTTCTAACTCCATCAGGTAAAAAATAGGGATTTCTCTGTAATTAGGCATCACAAATAGGACATATTTGATCTCATTAGAATGCCAACGTTAATACGAGATGAATGCTGGGTTTGTTATGACTATGACATGTTCTGTAGCAGAGTTATAGGCATTAGACAAATTTAGGTTGAATTTAGTTAAACTGAAGAGATAGGAGGGTCTGGGAAAACCAACCTTTTTATGATGTCATCAGGCTGAGCTATAAGTCTGCCAGGCACCCCAGCCTGCTGTCTGTCTGCTGGAGTCTGTGTGAGCCTGAACTTACTCCAGAGCCCTGATGAATTGGGACATTTGGGAACTCCGCCCACTAGCCTGGTTGCCTGAAATGAACTGAGAACATGTGAGTTTTACCTTTTCTCATTTAATCCCTTTATGTTATAATTACCTTGCACATATTTGCAATTGTCTCATTTTGTAACATCCTTGTAATATTTTTCTATAAACACTGCCTAAACTTTATGGAGTATAATATTTAATACTAGTTCGTTCTTCCTGTTCTAAAACGTACCCTAAGTCTTCTGAAGGGAATTACGCTACTGTTTTGGGTTAGCTTCGGACCCGTTTAATCGAAGCTGGTGGCAGCAATATCGTGCACTGTGCCTTTGGGAGTCGTTGTAGCGACGGCGACATTGAGCGGGAGTAGTTAAATCGCCTCGCTGCAGCGTGCCCAATAACCAATACATAGCAGGCAACCTTTCTGGCAACTAATTATCCTAGGTGCAGTACCTAATCTGACCTGAGGGTAAAGGGGGCGCCAGAGAGCTGCAGGTTTCAAGTGAAACTGTAAGCGGGATATACATAAATCCCTGCAGTTCGTGGTATATTGAAGAGCAGTGGGATACCTAAAATAAGCCCCTGCTGTAAGCTAAGAGGTCAATAGCCTTGTGTGTGTTTTTCATCACATTGTAGCAGTGGAGGGATAACTAAGATAAGCCCCCTGCACATGTGATAGCCAACTGTTGGCCTAAAGTCACCCCGATCCGTGACGTAGGGGTAACGGTCACGGTGTGAATCCGTGACATATTGGTGGCAGAGGTGCGGAGTCGTGACAGTACGGGGTGGGTTTTTGTCTAACCCTTTATTGGTTCATGAAGATGATTCTTTTTTATCCCGTTTCCAGTTCCTTGTGGTATTCAAACAATGCTTGGTTTCAGGGGGAATTTTGCCAGTAGATTACAGTGGGCATTCATTTAGGATCGGCGCAGCGACAGAGGCGGCCAAAAGGGGACTGAGGGAAGATGTGAAGAGAATTGGGCGGTGGGAGTCATTGAGGTTTAGATCTTGCATCCGCCCGAATCTAGCTTGAGGATGGTTTGTGTTTAGGTTATTGTTACTTAATGTTTTGTTATTTGTTGCAGGCTGCGGGCACCGGCTTGTTTGGATTATGGGCCATTCTTTAGTTTTTTAGCATTGCGAGCAGCGGTTCAGCCTGAAGGGCGGCAGCTTGGGTTCCCGCGAGAGACAGCGATTCTACGTTGGATCGGAAAATGCGGGATGGTTTGGAATCGGTTTTTACCGGAGTTTCACCAGTTTGTGCGTTTAGATAGGGCTCCGGATGTAGTGGTAATTAATTTGGGAGGGAGCTGCATGCTGGCTGCAATATGGGATTGAAGTTCATTCTCTGTCCTCCATAGTACACGCCTGCGCAAGGCAAGATTGCCTTGTGCAGGCATGTACTACAGAGGACAGAGAATGAACTTCAATCCCATATTGCAGCCAGCATGCAGCCAGCGGGTAAGGAAAGGGTGAATCAAACACCCAAAAACCCCGCCCCTATGGCTAAAGATTGTTCCCTCCAAATTCAGGTGACAGTGTCCCTTTAAGTTTTGATAAGTCGTGTGCATTGTCATTAAAGTGGTGGGTATTTAGGCCCGTAGTAAGGCGGTCATGAGTCACGTGTACCCCTCACGTCAAGAGAGGCCGTACTGGGCCCCTGGCCCTCAAGGGAGGCCAAGATGATGGGGTAGCGTGGGAATGTTAGGAGCCTTGGGTTAATTGGGCATTTTGGGGGTTAAATTTGGGCTTAGCCAGCTTTTGAGAAGAAGGGGAGGGTTGTAGCCTGGGGGCGAGGTAGGAGGATGGGAGGCGGGTTATAGTGATTGGCTGACAGAAAAAGCCCGCCATCCTACAGAGGTAACCGTTATACTTACCTCATTCTTGGGAAGCATATGAAGCTCCCACCCACCCTTCCCTTTATTTTACAGGTAAGAATGGGATCTATTTTGGGTTGAATACGTAGAAGTTGAACTGTGTCATGGCAGTGTGGCAGGGGAGGGAGGTCCTCGAAGATGGTGAAAAGGTGGACTGTAGGGGGGGATCTCTAGTGGTCCTGGACTCCCCCTGAGTGGATTTCGAGTGGATGTGGTAGATCCATGGAAGGGATGATTAAAGGGCTTGGTAATCGGTTGGTTTGGCTGGGTTTGGTCACTATCTGCCTCCGAGCTGGTGCATAGTGTCTGGGGGTAAGACTAAGCCTGGAGGCCAAGGTAAAAAATTTGCATATATGTTGTGTTTATTTTGAGGCTTCGAGGACCACCCCTCCACGGGGTTTGTATTTTATGTTTAATAAAAAGGCTGCTGTGGCAATTTAATCCAAAACTCAGTATCATGTCAGTTATTTGGGTTTTAGTATGGTGGTTAAGTTTTGATAAGTCGTTTGCATCGTCATTAAAGTTTTGGGTATTTAGGCCGGTAGTAAGGCGGTCATGAGTCACATGTACCCCTCACCATGGGCGGACACACTGCATGTTCAGCCTGTGCAGCTGCACAGGGGCCCAGGAGGACAGGGGGCCTGATCAGCTGCTCAAATATCTTACTCTCTCATAGACCCAGCGGCTGCATCTACACTAAGAGGAGAGGAAGGGGCCGTACCCGAGTCTTCTGCTGTCAGAGAGGGGCCTCTTCCTCTCCTCTGAGTTGATGCTGCCGCTGGCTCTTTGATATGATGAAGGAGCCCGGGATCACTGGACACGCCCCCCCAGAATCCTTGGACACGCCCCCAGCTTCTCTTCCTGGTTCGTGCAGGGCAGGCAGGCCCTGAGCAGTCAGTACATCTGTAACCTCTGCTGCCTCCTGAGCAGTTCTGACAACTGAACTGCTTGATCAATGTTCACATGAGAGATCACATCAATCCCCCTGTAGCTACCTCCACCTGTACCGAGGGGGCTTTATTGTAAAACTGCGGCACTGGCCCATTCAGATGCAGGAGCTGCAGTGTGAATGCTGAAGAGTGGCCCAGTAAAGACCCCTCAGTACAGGGGTGGTAAGTGGCTACGGGGGAGGGGAGGTTGATGTGATGGACGATGTTCACATGGGTCAGGCACCTGACAGAACTTCTCAGGAGGAAGAAGTCTCAGATCCACTGACTACGGGGAGAACACTCTGCAGCTATCAGAGGTAGTGAAGAGGCAGGAGGACTGGCGAGAGCTGGAGATCTGGCTACAAACTGCTGATGGAGGACTGAAGACCTCCAGGATGGAGCTGCTGGAGATGGAAGAATGCACCTGCCAGAGGGACGGCACGTGTAAGTAACAAAA
This sequence comes from Ranitomeya variabilis, assembly GCF_051348905.1. Classification (NCBI taxonomy): domain Eukaryota; kingdom Metazoa; phylum Chordata; class Amphibia; order Anura; family Dendrobatidae; genus Ranitomeya; species Ranitomeya variabilis. The sequence goes on from NC_135232.1 coordinate 637,846,644, forward strand.
TGTGTACAGACTTACTATCACCTATGTGTATTACCATACTTCTGTGTACCTGTTTGTAAAAGTCTATATATAAGTATCTATATATATGTATATATAATTGTCTAAGGGTCACTTCCGTCTGTCTGTCCTTCTGTCACGGTTATTCATTCGCTGATTGGTCTCACCAGCTGCCTGTCATGGCTGCCGCGACCACTCAGCTACAGGCACAGTCTGGAAGAAAATGGCCGCTCCTTACTCCCCGCAGTGTCCCCGGCGATCTGTTCCATTATCTCCGCTCCCCGCAGTCAGTGTCCCCGGCGCTCCGCTCCATATTCCCCGCAGTGTCCCTGGCGCTCCGGTCCATACTCCCCGCACTGTCCCCGGTGCTCCGGTCCATGCTTCCCGCAGTCACTGTCCCCGGCGCCCACTCCATACTCCCCTCCGGTCACCGCTAACACAGGGTTAATGCCGGCGGTAACGGACCGCGTTATGCCGCGGGTAACGCACTCCGTTACCGCCGCTATTAACCCTGTGTGTCCCCAACCTTTTACTATTGATGCTGCCTATGCGGCATCAATAGTAAAAAAAGTAATGTTAAAAAAAAAAACAACCTGCTATACTCACCCTCCGTTGTCTGCTCGCGCCTGCCGCCATCTTCCTTTCCCAGCGATGCTTTGCGAAATTACCCAGAAGACCTAGTGGTCTCGCTAGGAACGGAAGATTTCGCGCCCATCGGCACAGCGCCGTTGGATCCCAGGAGGCGGAGAGACAGGACGCTGAGGAGCAGCGACGAGAATGGTGACTACAAGGGGCCCTCGGATCCGAAGGTGAGTATGTTTATTTTTTATTTTTTAACCTGTGACATACGTGACTGGGCAATATGCTACGTAGCTGGGCAATATACTACGTGGCTCCGTGCTTTATACCACGTCGCTGTGCAATATACTACGTGGCTCTGTGCTGTATACTACGTGGTTGGGCAATATACTACGTCACTGGGCAATATACTATTTGGCTGGGCAACATACTACGTGGCTCTGTGCTGTATACTACGTTGCTGGGCAATATACTACGTGGCTGGGCAATATACTACGTGGCTGGGCAATATACGTGGCTGGGCAATATACTACGTGACTGGGCAATATACTATGTGGCTGGGCAATATACTACGTCGCTGGGCAATATACTACGTGACTGGGCAATATACTACGTGGCTGGGCAATATACTACCTCGCTGGGCAATATACTACGTGACTGGGCAATATACTACGTCACGGCAATATACTACGTGGCTGGGCAATATACTACGTGGCTGGGCAATATACTACGTGGCTGGGCAATATACTACGTGGCTGGGCAATATACTGCGTCACTGGGCAATATACTACGTGACTGGGCAATATACTACGTGGCTGGGTAATATACTACGTCGCTGGCAATATACTACGTGGCTGGGCAATATACTACGTGGCCTGTGTTATATACTACGTGGCTGGGCAATATACTACGTGGCTGGGCAATATACTACGTGGCCTGTGTTATATACTACGTCGCACTACATGCATATTCTAGAATACCCGATGCGTTAGAATCGGGCCATCATCTAGTGTATGTATATGTACCTATGCACAGTGCTCATATGTATCTGTATGTATCTGTAATCACAGTACACTATATATATATATATATATATATATATATATATATGTATACATATATATATGTATGTGTGTGTATTAGAACCTGAGTGAACAGTAGTTATCTGTGTGTCTATAATTATATATATACAGTATACTGTATATGCTACATATAATGCACACACATACACACAGTCATGGCCAAAGTGTTTTCATGTATTGATGTGTACTTTGGTTATCTATGCATGTATGTACAATATATATATATATATATATATATATATATATATATATATATATATATATATATATATTAGTATCTGAGACACGGTAGTAAGTGTAAAGGTAAATATCACTTAAAGGGAACATGTCAGCAGTTTTGTCCGCTATAAGGTACGGCCACCACCTTTCAGGGCTTATCTACAGAATTCTGTAATTATGTAGATAAGCCCCCGATCCAACCTGAAAGATAAGAAAAATACGTTTTATTATACTCCCCTGGGGGGCGGTCCGGTCCGATGGGTGTCGCAGCTCAGGGTCCGGGGCCTCCCATCTTCTTGCGATGCTGTCCTCCTGTTGCTTCATGGCTCCCCAGAATCGCGCTCCTGCACAGGCGTACTTATCTGTCCTGTTGAGGGCAGAGCAAAGTCATGCAGTGCACAGGCGCTGTGCCTCTCTTTCCTCGCATCTGCGCACTGCAGTACTTTGCACAGATAAGTACGACTGTGCAGGAGCCGGGGAGCCATGATGCAAGCAGCACGGCAGCGATCATAAGAAGATGGGAGGCGCCGGACCCGGAGCTGTGACACTCATCAGACCGGACCGCCCCCGGGTGAGTATAATAAAACTTATTTTTCTTCTCTTACAGGTCGGATCGGAGGCTTATATACAGCATTATAGAATGCTATAGATGAGCCCTGAAAGGTGGTGGCTGTATCTTATATCTGCCAAACCTGGTGACAGGTTCCCTTTAGCGGGGCATTCCCGGGCCAGACAAGTCGCAGCTGCATTGGGCCCAGAAGTGGAGTGCGGCCACTGACACCAGCGAATATTTCAGCTCGATCTGCATCCTTGGACGCACATTCAGCTGAATATATTGCAGCACCGGTGATCGCCAGTTCCGCTGCAGTACACGCCGCTGACCAATTTGCATCCAGCACCTGACCTCGGTGTGTCCATGACTGGGGGGCATATGGCAGTGAAGACAAGTCAGCTGGCGGCTCTTGCGCCGGTTGCAGAAGAGGACGCCGTGTGGCATGGGAGTGGAGAAAGGTGAGTAGAATCGAGTTTTATTCCATGTGTTGCAGAAGAACAAGACAAATTCAGAAAGGGGCATGTAGCGCTATGCCTGACATGGTGTCCCCTCCTCCCTCTATGCAGGGACACCAGCTTAATCACCGGCCCATGGCACTGTCTCCAGCATGCTCCTGCCTTCTACCTCCACTATGCATGCTGCACTGTGTCCCGATGGGGTGCCTAGGGTGCATCTGTGTGCACTCCCCTGTTCTAAAAGGGGCAGCACGTACACATGGTAAATGCTCAGCTGGGAAGCATTTAGTTAAATGTGTGTTCACTTGCAACGTGTCTCCCAGCCAAAAGCGTGGAGACATCTTGTATAAAAAGCACCCTCCTCAGTAGCGAGGTGCCTGAGCAATCCCTGTAGTTACAGTATGTTAGGTAGTTGGTGTGTATGCAACTGTATGTTGCCAGGTCCCCCATCCCTAGTCTGATATAGTATCCCATATCCCATACCCTGTTTACTGTTATTAGTGCTCGCTTCCTGTGACTGCTTCGGGCGGTGACCGTATCCTGAAATCGCATCTGCGGTATCGGTACCCTCCCGTCCCTTATTACGTAACATCCTATTTATGTATGGTGCCGTCCTTTATTATATAGCGTCTAGTGATGAGCGAATATACTCGTTACTCGAGATTTCTCGAGCATGCTCGGGGGTCCTCCGAGTATTTTTTAGTGCTCGGAGATTTAGTTTTCATCACCTCAGCTGAATGATTTACAGCTATTAGCCAGGCTAAGTACATGTGGGGGTTGCCTGGTTGCTAGGGAATCCCCACATGTACTTATGCTGGCTAACAGATTTAAATCATTCAGCTGCGGCAAGAAAAAGTAAATCTCCGAGCATTAAAAAATACTCGGAGGACCCCCAAGCATGCTCGAGAAATCTCGAGTAATGAGTAGATTCGCTCATCAGTCATCACTAACAGCGTCCTGTTATGTGGAGCGCCGTCCATTATTACCAAGTATCATCTCTTGCCATCTACAGCACCGTCCCTTACATTGAGTATTCTCATTATTTTTGTTATTCACAACGTCTTCTCTTTATTGCATGGTGTCCTCTCCTGTAAAATGACTGCTGAGGGAGCAACATCTGACCAGAAGACTAGTCCATCAGACGCATCCAACACAAAAGAAGCTTTCCCATGCTCCATCAGCCATCATTTCAGTTTATATCTAACAGGAGTGGATGATATGTAATAAAGAACAGGGAGGTATAAATAACAAAAATAATGAGAATCTGATATGTAGGGGATGGTGCTGTACATAACAAGAGGGAGCTATATGATACGGGACGGTGTTATACATAAAGAGAGAGCACTGTGTAATAAGGGTTGCAATATATATGAGAGGAGACTGTAAAAAAAATATGTATATCTGTAGCTTGGTCGCGATGAAAGGAGGGGGGCCCAGATACATTTCTTGCACAGGGGCCCTAAGCTGTCTGTGTCCGCCCCTGCCCCTCACGTCATGTACTGTAGAGATGAAATAATTGCTGCATTCCTATCAACAAGCCCATCAGGGCGCAGAGGAGAATGATGCTGATGCTTTAGTAGGCAAGTACTGTTTATCGTCAGAATAGAAAACACTCCATGTAATAGTATTAATGTGCTGGGATTGTTTTTCATTGCAGAAGGTTTGGTGACAGTTCAGAAAGCAAACATTAAATGTCATTTAAGAGTCCAATAAATACAGAGAAGCTGATTTGTAACTGTGATCCTTTTTATACATGTAGCATGATATGTTCTGTTCCTTGTAATTTTCTGGTCCCACTTTCATCTAGTTAACCACCATGAATTCAAGCATATTTTGTTTGACAAAAAAAAAAAGCTTTAACTTACTGGAAATGTAATTTTCATCTGGTAACACGAATTCATGTTTTTTTATTGGTGTGCTTTGAACATTATTACATTTAAGGCCTTTTTTGTTGTAGCAGTGTTAAGGGTATGTTCACATGACATCTTTTTCAAGCAAGTCTGCTCTGAAACCTACCGGAAAAAGACATCACCCACCCGTAACCTTCCTCCGGCTGCAGGCATTCAGCACAGTGATAGCTGGGGAGCGGGCACATTGGGGAGGAATGTCAGTCACTGTCACCACTCACCCCTTTCTCTGCCTGCTCCGTGGTTCCTTTCCCACACTGAATTGCATTCCCGTTTTACAGATGCAAATACAATTTATGTCATTGCCACCTGGGACAGGGACAGTGGAGCTTTAATCAGTTCCCTACGGCACATGCTGAGGATGTCGCTATGTGGTGACGTTATCGTGCCGTCTAGCTCCCAGGAAGCCTGGATTAGCAAGTATACCCTTTTCTTTTTTTCAATTATTTTCCTAATAAACGGTGGCTATTATACATAGGGCCGGTGTAGACATAACGAGCTGGCTATGGGGACACAAGGAGGTGGCAATAGGGACACAAGGAGCTGGCTATGGGCACACAAGGAGCTGGCTATGGGGACATACAGTCCTGCTCATCTTTACTGGCACCCATGAAATTTAAGTACATAATGCGGAATATCTCCTGAAAACAATGAATCAAGTGGAAGTTTTTTTTGTATAGAGCACTGGTGTTAAATAAAAAGACCAAATGATAAACAATAATTTAAAACAAAAGACAATGGTAGGGAAAAATAGAAATCCGCTAAATCTTGCTGTGACACTGGTATTGGCACACTTTACATTTAATTAGAATGGAAACACATTTTAACTCACCTATGGTAAATCACAAATGAGAATCACCTGTGATTAATTGTTGGTGCCCATGTGAAATGAATTAACCAATGAATGATGACTTCAGTATTTTAAAAAGCCACATGGTAGGTCCTGTTCCTTTGGACAAAGGAGCTGTCTGAGGACATCAGATCTGCTATTATTAGCAAATGCAAGACTTCCAAACAGTATAAGGCCATCTCCAAAGAACTTGGTATTCCAAGAAGTTGGTATTATTAAGAAGTTTGCCAAGCATATAACAGTCAAGAACCTCCCTGGATGTGGGAGAAAGAGGAACATTGACAAGAGATGGTTGATGCAAATGGTGGAAAAAACACCATGTCAAACACCCAAAGACGAGAAGGCCAAAATGCAACAGTTTGGGGTTATGGTTTGAACAAGTGCCATACGCTGCACACTAAACCAAGCGGAGCATTAAGGGCTAAGACCAGGGAAGAAACCATTGCTGAAGAATGACCCATCTTTGCAAAAGAAACCATTACTAAAGAAACCTGCCCTCGACCCATCCTGCACAAATAACTACAGACCAGTCTCCAATCTCCCCTTCATCTCTAAACTCTTGGAGTGCCTGATCTACTCCTGCCTTACCTGTTACCTCTCTACTCATTCCCTCCTAGACCCTTCACAGTCCGGTTTCCACCCCCTACATTCGACAGAATCTGCACTCATCAAAGTGACCAATGACCTTCTGACAGCAAAATGCAATGGTGACCACTCTCTGCTCATTCTTCTCGACCTTTCTGCAGCTTTTGACACAGTTGACCACCCTCTCCTACTCTCTAGGCTCCAGTCACTAGGCATTAAGGACACTGCTCTCTTCTGGTTCTCTTCCTACCTTTCTGGCCGCTCCTTCAGTGTTTTGTTTGCTGGCTCCACTTCATCTCCTCTTCCTCTTGCTGTTGGGGTACCTCAGGGCTCAGTCCTTGGCCCCCTTCTCTTCTCTCTCTACACGGTCCCAATTGGACAGACCATCAGCAGATCTGGCTTTCAGCACCATCTTTATGCCGATGACACACAACTATACATATCATCCCCTGACCTTACCCCCGCTGTACTACAGAACGCCAGTGACTGTCTGTCCGCAGTCTCCAACATCATGTCCGCACTCTATCTGAAACTTAATTTCTCCAAAACTGAACTTCTTCTGCTCCCGCCGTCTACCAACCTCCCTAAATCTGACATTTCCCTCTCTGTGGGTGGCACCGTAATAACACCCCAGCAGCAGGCGCGCTGTCTGGGTGTTATATTTGACTCCAATCTCTCCTTCACATCCCATATACATTCTCTTGCCCGCTCTTGCCGCTTACACCTAAAGAACATCTCTAGAATCCGCCCTTTTCTCACCATGGAAACAACAAAAACCCTCACTGTTGCCCTGATCCACTCCTGCCTGGACTACTGTAATGCTCTATTAATTGGCCTCCCCCTCACTCGACTTTCCCCTCTCCAGTCTATCCTTAATGCAGCAACCAGGGTTGTCCATCTAGCTAATTGGTATTCAGACGTGTCCGCTTTTCGCCACTCAATACACTGGCTGCCCATTCATTACAGGATACAATTCAAAGTACTTGTTCTCACCCACAGAGCTCTCCACAGTGCAGCATCTCCTTACATCTCCTCCCTCATTTCTGTTTATCGGCCTAACCGACCACAGCGCTCTGCAAACGACTTTCAACTAACCTCTGCACTATTCCGTAACTCCCACTCCCGAATCCAAGACTTCTCCCGTGCTGCGCCAATCCTCTGGAATGCTCTACCCCAAGATATTAGGACCATCCACAATTTGCATAGTTTTAGTCGCTCCCTCAAAACATATTTGTTCAGAGCGGCCTATCACGTTCCCTAATCAGTCATTTTATGTTTGTGTGTGTGTAGCTCATTCACTATCTGAATCTTTCCCCCACCTCCTGAAGATGGCTGGACCATCATTGTAAATACATCATTGTAAATACACACCTGTACTTTGTATCTCCCCCACCTCATTGTAGATTGTAAGCTCTCACGAGCAGGGTCGTCTTATTTTGCTTTAATTATTGTATTGTTAACATTGTTACTTATGACTGTTGTGTTTGAAATTGTTAAACTGTAAAGCGCTGCGGAATATGTTGGCGCTATATAAATAAAGATTATTATTATTATTATTTGCAAAAGAGTACCTTGAGAAACCACAATCCTTCTGGGAAAATGTTCTGTGCAATGAAGCTTATAAGGAAAAGAACACCCTACCAACAGTTAAGAATGGTGAAGGATCCGTAGTGCTGTGGGGTTGCTCTGCTGCGTCTGGTACTGGAGGCCTTGACCGTATCACAGGTATCATGAAATCAGTGAATTATCAAGAGATTTTAGAGCAAAATGTCCTACCTAGTGTAAGAAAACTTGGTTTGAGTAGAAGATTATTATTATTATACATTTTTATAGAACCATTTATTCCATGGCGCTTTACATGAGATAAAGGGGGCAAATATAGACAAATAGATTAAACATGAGCAAAAAACAAGGCACACAGGTACATAAGGAGGGAGGACCCTGCCCGCAAGGGCTTACAGTCTGCAGTGGATGGGTGAGGATACACTAGGAGAGGGTAGAGCTGGTTGTGTGGCCATTCAGTAGGTTGAGGATCACTGCAGGCTGTAGGCTTGTCAGAAGAGGTGAGTCTTCAGGTTCTTTTTGAAGGTTTCTATGGTAGGCAAGAGTCTGATGTGTTGGGGTAGAGAGTTCCAGAGTATGGGGGAAGCACGGGAGAAGTCTTGGATGTGGTTGTGGGAAGAAGAGATGAGAGGGGAGTAGAGAAGGAGATCCTGAGAGGATCGGAGGTTGCATGTAGGTAAGTACCGGGAGACCATGTCACAGATGTATGGAGGAGACTGGTTGTAGATGGCTTTGTACAGTATGTCATAGTAAGGGTTTTGAACTGGAGTCTCTGGGTGATAGGAAGCAAGTGAAGGGCTTGGCATAGCGGAGAGGCTGGGGAATAGTGGGGAGACAGGTAGATTAGTCAGGCAGCAGAGTGTAGGATGGATTGGAGTGGTGCCAGAGTGCTAGAGGGGAGGCTAGAGAGTAGAAGGTTGCAGTAGTCAAGGCGGGAGATGATAAGGGCATGCACTTGTGTTTTTGCGGTGTCGCGGTCAAGGAATGCGTGCATCTGGGAAATATTTTGGAGTTTGAGATGGCAGGAGGAGGCAAGGGCTTGGATATGTGGCTTGAAAGAGAGGGCAGAGTCGAGCATCACCCCAAGGCACCGGGCGTGTGGGACTGAGGAAAGTGAGCAGCCATTGACATTGATGGATAGGTCTGGTGGAGGGGTAGAGTGAGATGGGGGAAAGATGATGAATTCTGTTTTGTCCATGTTCAGTTTTAGAAAGCGAGCAGAAAAGAAGGCCGAGATAGCAGACAAACAGTGTGGGATTTTGGCAAGTAAGGAGGTCAGGTCAGATCCGGATAGGTAGATCTGCGTGTCATCGGTGTAGAGATGATACTGCATACCATGGGATTCTATGAGCTGTCCCAGGCTGAAGGTGTAGATCGAGAAGAGCAGGGGTCCTAGAACAGAGCCTTGAGGAACACCGACAGACAAGGGGCGAAGTGAGGAGGTGGAGGAAGACACTGACTGCTCGGTCTGTCAGATATGACGAGATCCAGGATAGGGCCAAGTCTGTGATGCCAAGAGATGAGAGGATCTGTAGCAGAAGGGAGTGGTCCACAGTGTCAAAGGCAGAACACAGGTCCAGGAGAAGGAGGACAGAGTAGTGTCGCTTGCTCTTGGCAGTTAGTAGGTCATTGGTGACTTTAGTTAGGGCAGTTTCAGTTGAGTGATGGGGTCGGAAGACAGATTGTAACCGGTCAAAGAGGAAGCAGGAGGACAGGTGGGAGGACAGTTCAAGATGGACATGTTGTTCCAGTAATTTTGAGGCATAAGGGAGAAGAGATATTGGGCGATAGACACAGAGGATGGGTCGAGAGAGGGCTTTTTGAGGATGAGTGTGATCTTGGCATGTTTAAAGGAGGAGGGGAAGACACCTGTTGTGAGTGAGAGGTTGAAGAGGTGTGTGAGGGTTGGGATGAAGACTGCGGCAAGGTTAGGGATGAGGTGGGACGGGAGCGGGTCAAACGTGCAGGTGGTGAGGTGTGATCTTGACAGGAGGGTAGAGAGCTGATCTTCTGCCATGGTGGAGAAGCTGGTTTTGGAGGAACAGGGTTGAGCAGCTAAGAGGGGTGTTGGGTGCTGTGGGTCAAAGCTTTCTCTGATAGTATCGATCTTCTGTTTAAAGAAAGAGGCAAAGTCTTCAGCAGAAATGAGAGGAGAGGGAGGGGGTGCGGGGGGATGGAGTAGAGAATTGAAAGTGTTGAAAAGCTGTTTAGGGTGGTGAGACAGGGAGGATATGACAGATTAGAAGTAAGTTTGTTTTGCGACAGTGAGCGTGGACTTGAAGCTGGCGAGGGACTGCTTGTATGCAGTGAAGTGTTCAGCAGAGAGGGATCGCTTCCATCTCCGCTCAGTGATCCTGGAAGCTTGTCTCAGTTCTTTGGTCAGGCTGGTCAGCCAGGGCTGCCTGTTGAGTGTAAGAGTTTTGCTATGCATGTGCAGGGCGGCCGAATCGAGTGTTGCTGTTATTGTGGTGCTATAAAAAGTGGCAGCAATATCTGTGTCATGAAGGGAGGCTATGTCTGTATGTCTGAGGGAGAAGGGACTCAGAGAGTGATTGTAAGTTGAGGTGTTTGAGATTTCTGCGAGTGTTTGTGGAGTGGGGGTTGCACACTAGGAGAGGAGAGGGAAGAGTGTCATGATCTCAATGGCAAGAGAACATAGCATCAGCATATATAGGAACTAGCTCTTGGAAGATGGGAACTGAGCTGACCATGAACTAAACCTAACGCACAACTAGCAGTGGCCGGGTAGCATGCCTACGTTGATTCTAGATGCCCAGCACCAGCCGGAGGACTAAATAATGCTAGCAGAGGAAAATATTAGTCCTAGCTCACCTCTAGAGAAATACCCCGAAAGGAGACAGAGGCCCCCCACATGTATTGGCGGTGAATTAAGATGAAATTACAAACGTAGTATGAAAATAGGTTTAGCAAATTTGAGGTCCACTTACTACATAGCAGAAGACAGAAAGGACACTTTCATGGTCAGCTGAAAACCCTATCAAAACACCATCCAGGAATTACTTTAAAACTCTGGCATTAACTCATAACACCAGAGTGGCAATTCCTGTTCACAAGAGCTTTCCAGACACAGTAACGAAACTTCAGCTGTGAACTGGAACAAAAATGCAAAAACAAACATGGACAAGAGTCCAACTTATCTAGTAGTTGTCTAGGAGCAGGAACAAGCACAGAGAGGCTTCTGATAACATTGTTGACCGGCAAGCAACTAACAGAGCAGCAAGGTTATATAGCGACTCCCACATCTTGATGGGAACAGGTGAACAGAGAAGATGAAGACACCAGTTCAATTCCACCAGTAGCCACCGGGGGAGCCCAGAATCCAAATTCACAACAGAAGAGAATGTCAGTAGGTTGTGGTCAGATGGGGGAGGAGTGAGCTAGTGAGATTAGTTAGGGAGCACAGGCAGGTGAAGATGAGGTCCAGCGTGTGGCCATCTTTGTGAGTGGCCTCAGAGGACCATTAATTGAGGCCAAAGGAGGCAGTCAGTGATAAAAGTTTAGAGGCAGCTGAGGTGGAAGTGTCAATGGGGATATTGAAGTCACTCATGATGATAGTGGGGACGTCATCAGAGAGGAAATGAAGTAGCCAGGTGGTGATGTGGTCAAGAAAGGTGGAGATGGCTAGTTCTGGGGGGCGGTAGATGACAGCCAGCTGGAGGTTGGAGGGGGAATAGATACGGACGGAGTGTACCTCGAACGAGGGAAGAGTAGCGGAAGGTGGTAGCAGGATTGGAGTAAAGGAGCAGGTGTCGGACAGGAGCAAGCCAACCCATCCACCACATTTGTTGCTGGGGCGAGGGGGTGAGCCAGGTTTCAGTGATGCCAAGGAAGGAGAGTTTGTTGGTGATGAAGAGGTCATGGATAAATGGCAGTTTGTTGCAGACAGAGAGTGCGTTCCATAATGCTCCAGGTAGGGGGGCCAGGGGAGTGGGGGCTGCATGAATGGGTATGAGGTTATCATGGTTGGGAAAATGTGCAGAGGATCGTGGCAGGGGGTTAGAATTGAGTGTGGGAATGTGTTGAGGAGGGCCGGGATTTGGGGATACGTCACCAGAGATGAGGAGTAGCAGACAGAGCATTAGAAGGTGGGAGCAGGATAGGACATGCAGCCGTGTCTGGAGAAAAAGGATTGTATGTGGAGGAATAGTTCTGAGGAGAAGGTGAGATGGCTGGGGAGGAAGGAGGGAGAAATTACTAGTTCTTTACTAGGTGGAGGGATTGCAGGAGTTTGTAAGAGGGAAAGTGATATGGGGGTGAAAGAGAAAAGAAACCGAAACATTGTAGTGGTTTGGTATTCTGTTACCTTCCAGTCAATTCCAGTCCAATTCAGTCTAATTCAAAGTAATTAAAAATATGTAATTTAAAAGATGGAATCGGAAAGATGCATGGATCAGACTACGTCTGGAGCAGACTCCTGCATCTGAATATATGTGCTGGTAAGAGGATTCAGCTGTGAGTGCATGTGGGGGTGTGTGGCCAGAACACATGTTCAGAGTCAAACAAAAGGTCATAAAAGGGGGAGGGGTTAGGCTGAAAACAGCTGCAAAAACACTACAAAAAGCTATAAAATCTGGAACATGGGCACATAGCCTAAGGGTTCGATCTGGTGAGTAAATTTGAATAGAATTTATCTCCCTATACCCAGATAAGACCCAGATTGCACTTTTATTTTCTTCCAATTTTTTACTGACTACACTCAATGCAGCAGATGGACATCCAACCTGGAGTTTTCACATTTTAAAAAATGAGGGCCTGTATTAAATATGCTTATTTCATATATTTATTTAATCAGGACTCTTTACCAGATGCGACACTCTAAAGAAAATGTAGTGGTTTATTGGATTGTTCACCAAAAAGCATCATTGCAGCAAAACATTAAATAGGTTGTTCCCCATCTTTCCTGATATTCTGAATGGTAAATGGCGTCTGTCTCTGTCATGGAGTATGGTAGAAGTCATCATTGTAAACTCACATACCAGCTGTTCATTCCATCTGTGTGGAGTCTGAAGTCCGTAGAGAGTGAAGGAGGAGGCCCCAAGTGACAACCCCCCCTCCTAAGAGCCCTGGATATATGTCCCACAGAGCACATGTTCTCTCTATATGGTGTTAACTTTTACTCTGAGCTAAATATACAGAAATAGCAAATGTAATGTCAGCGAAACCTTCCCCGAGGCTCAGTACAGAATTGAGTGTAATAATCAATAATTAATATTTAACAGCCTGACACCACCAGAGTTGAGTAACTGTCACAAGAATAGAAACAGTATAATTGGGACCGACACGTCTTCCACTACAGCTAACCCAACAGATGTAGACCAACCATGACTGTTCACATTTCCACAAATTTGTGTTAAGGTACCTTCACACTAAACGACTTTGCAGCGATAACGACAGCGATCCGTGATGTTGCAGCGTCCTGGATAGCGATATCGTTGAGTTTGACACGCAGCAGCGATCTGGATCCTGCTGTGATATCGCTGGTCGTTGCTGAAAGTTCAGAACTTTATTTGGTCGTCAGATCGGCGTGTATCGTTGTGTTTGACAGCAAAAGCAACGATGCCAGCGATGTTTTACAATGGTAACCAGGGTAAATATCGGGTTACTAAGTGCAGGGCTGCGCTTAGTAACCCGATATTTACCCTGGTTACCATTGTAAAATAAAAAAAAAAACCGCTGTGCCCTGCTACTGCCGGCGCTTACACAGTGCAGGGAAGCGGACGCCGGGGGACGCGAATGTAAGTATGTAGTGTTTGTTTTTTTACATTTACACTGGTAACCAGGGTAAACATCGGGTTACTAAGCGCGGCCCTGCGCTTAGCAACCCGATGTTTACCCTGGTTACCCGGGGACTTCGGCATAGTTGGTCGCTGGAGAGCTGTCTGTGTGACAGCTCTCCAGCGACCACACAGCGACGCTGCAGCGATCGGCATCGTTGTCGATATCGCGGCAGCGTCGCTTAGTGTGAAGGTACCTTTAACCTCAGCAGCAGCCACAGCAGGCACAGAAGCCACACTAAAGATATCACAGAGTGCAGTTACGTGACATTAATGAATCACACTAAAAATGCAATATCACCTAGTCTGTACAGTCTGCGATTGGGGTGCAAAAGTGCTAGGAGGTCCATGACTTGTACACCTTGATGAAAGTTAGGCAGTCTACACTTTCAGGGGACAGCCGGCTGCGCTTTTCAGTCAGGACACCACCAGCAGTGCTGAAGACACATTCTGAGTAGTGATGAGCCAGTGTGCACCTTACTCGACATTTCCAAGCATGCTCGGGTGCTCTCTGAATATTTTGGACGTGCTCTGAGATTATGTTTGAGTCACCGCAGCTGCATGATTTGCGGCTGCTAGACAGCCTGAATACATGTGGGGACTCCCTAAAAAACATGCAACCCCCACATGTATTCAGGCTGTCTAGCAGCCGCAAGTCATGCAGCTACGGCGACTCAAACATAATCTCCAAGCACTCCCAAAATACTCGGAGACCACCTGAGCATGCTCAGAAATCTCGAGTAATGATCACATTCGCTCATCACTAGTTCTGAGAGAATGCTGGCTGCAGGGCACTATAAAACCTCCAAGGCATGTGAGGCAAGCTCAGGCCACTCATCCATTTTGAAAGATCAAAATGTGAAAGGGTCCAAACCCTCCCTGATGGTATTGATATTCAGTTCTAGATACTCCTGCACTATCCTCTCCTTTCGTTCACCACGTGTAAGACAAGAACTTGTGCTGGTGCACTAAGATAAAGTGTCAAAGGACTCACAGAAATTGCTTCTTCCACTTATACCACTGCTGTTGATGATGTTTTGGCATTGACGAATTGACGTACTGGAGGTTGGAAGTCTAGAGCATGTTGATTGTGCATGTGAAGGTTCATACATGTAACAGTCAAATTATTGCACTTTTTACCTCGACTCAGTTTTTTTGCTAAGTTGGCAGATTACATGAGTTGGCTCATCCTTTGCAGTGTAAAAAAAAGGCCCAGGTTAGGCAACCCTTGCCAACCCTGCGAGCTGTAGACCTGCGGACACTGCTGGTAACAGCCACAGTTGTGGCTGAGGATGCAATGCTCAACGTGTCTGCAATGTGCGGCGCAGCATAACCTCCTCGTCTTCCTCCTCAGATGACCTACTCAGCTGTGTGCCTCTATGTTCATGCCTAATGGGATCTAACACCCCATCACCCTCTGTGTTATCACATTCCTTGCCCTTGGAGTCACCCTCCTCCTCTTCCTGCCCAAGATATCCAGGGGTGGTCCAGTGCGGTCCGGGTCCAGCACCTCCCATCTTCATGCGATGCCATCATCCTCCTTGCTTCATGTTGTGGCTCCTGCGCAGGCGTACTGATTTGCCCTGTTGAGGGCAGAGTAAAGTAATGCAGTGCGCAGGCGCTGAGCCTCTCTGAGCTTTCCTGGCGCCTGCACACTGCAGTACTTAGATCTTCCCTCAACAGGGCAGAGAATTACACCTGCGCATGAGCGACAGAAGCAAGGAAGAGGATGTCATCCCATGAAGATGGGAGGTGCCGGACCTGCGACTGCACCGGACCGCCCTGGGTGAGTATAATCTAACTTGTTTTTCTTATCTTTCAGGTTACATTGGGGGCTTAGCTACAGCATTACAGAATGCTGTAGTTAAGCCCCTAATGGCGGTGGCCACAGCTTATATGCGAAAAATGAGGTGATAGATTCCCTTTAAGAGGCTGAGACAGTGAGCAGGCTTCCTGTCCTTTCCAATTGGTGCCCTGCGCTGTCATCGTGAGGGCCCAATTGTCATCATGGCGACCCTGGGACTTCCATCTATGGTGGCCTTTCAATGCATTATACCAATGATCAGAGTAATAAAAGTTAAAGTTCCATAGTTGGACTAGGTAAAAAAAAGTAAAAGAGAAAAGTTTGAAAAATATTTGTTGTAATGCTCGGATGTGACACCCATAATGTGGTGGTGCACCATCTTGGGTGTCAGGTCTGAGTATTCCTACATGAACAGTTTCCTGGAAAGTGGATTGGTCGTCGTGGGCCAGTTGAATGGCCACCTGATCCGACCCCCATAGACTTTTATCTTTGGGGTCATTTGAAGGCAATTGTCTATGCTGTGAAGATACGAGATGTGCAGCATCTGAAACAACAGATGCTGGAAGCCTGTGCTAGCATTTCTTCTGCGGTGTTGCTATCAGTGTGTCAAGAGTGGGAGAAGAGGGTTGCATTGACAATCCAACACAATGGGCAGCACTTTGAACACATTTTATAAGTGGTCATAAACTTGTAAGTAACTCATGAAAGAATAAAGTTATGTTAAAACGAAGCATACCATTGTTTTTCTTCTGAAATTCTCAATAAGTTTGATGTGTCACATGACCCTCTTCCCATTGAAAAAAATAGTTGGATCCAAAATGGCCAACTTCAAAATGGCCACCATGGTCATCACCCATCTTGAAGAGTTTTCCCCCTCCCATATACTAATGTGCCACAAACAGGAAGTTGATATCGCCAACCATTCCCATTTTATTTAGGTGTATCCATATAAATGGCCCATCCTGTTCTTACTTTTACTTAAAACAGAGAAAACAAAATAAGACATTGCATTGAAACACTCTTAGCCAAATTATGTTTTTTTAAACAAATTTACAACATTTTTAAAAGTGAAAAAAATAAAAATAATATCTTAATTTATGGCAGGATAGTGAGTATGGAGTTTGTCAGACAAACCATAAATTCATGAAGGTTAATGGCAACATTGGCTGAAACTCTAAGCCCTCTCTTGATGTTGGGTAAGTGGCATAAATCATCACATTTGTTTTCCCTCTGCACCTCTATTTTTCTAATATGTCTTGAAGAAGGATATTTTTTTGGCCCTCAATACACAATAGTCGTCCGGGATTAGAAATACATAGCTGATTTCTGTCAAAACAGTGCAACATCTGTACAAAGGTGTATTTGGTATTGCAATGGTGTCAGGGTATAATTTGTTGTTGCTGTTTTTTATTTTGGTTCTATCAGTTAATAAAAAGATTATAGGCCTGATTCATTACTGCATTTGCAGTTTTCTTGTTGAGTTTTCAGTATTTTAGTGTTTTGCGTCTTTTTTGCTTGCGCCGTTTATCTTTGCCTTTTTCAGTCCATTTTATATGTGTTTGTCTGTTTTTTTTCATTTTATTTAATTTATTTTTATGCTTGCCATTATAGGTGGAGTTTAAGTTTTCCAGATGTTTTCACCATTTGTGACTTTTTGAAATGTCGCTATAAAATTGTCAGAAATGCATTCCTCCCCCCGTACAGCGATTTTATTTAAAATGTTGCAAAAAAGTGAAAGACTAAAGCAAAACACAATTTTTCCTTTGCGCAAAATTTATGAATTCCATGTGCCAGTTTAACGAATTTGGTGCAAAAGTGCAACGAATACCAAAAGACAAAAAGAAGCAAGTGACTCAAAACCCCCCTACAAATGAGGAATTGTGGATTATATTCTTAAATGTATATTCAAAAAAAAGTATGTTTATATAATAGAGAATCTGTCAAAAACATTTACACACGTCACTGGACTGATGATGAGTCAAACTTTTCCAATAAACTTAGTAACATGTCTTGCAAACAGCAGGCTATGAAAGATGAACAAACCTTACATTGAGGCCGATATGTCATCTACACGCGATGCATTAATAATTTCCTATCGAGTCTGACTTGCGGATGCCTGTATGTGGCTCTTTAGTTTAAAATCTGATTAATAATAGGATAACAAAAATAGAAGCTATCAGCTTCCACCCCAGTGACCTGAAATTATTGTGCAGCTCGCAGGAATCTGTCCAAGGAAGCAATTTATAACAGTTCTGCATCCAGCCAAGATGAAAATAGCAAAATCCATGGAGGACAATTTCAAATCTTATAAAAGTTTTAGCGGAAACAAGCTGCAGATTTAATTGGACTGAATACCAGTGTCGCTCCAAAGCGCTGTATCTCAACTAACAATTAACATTTTCACTGTTGGCCTTCATCCTTTACCAATAGTTAGAATAATTTTTAGTGTTGAGCGATACCTTCCGATATCGGAAAGTATCGGTATCGGATTGGATCAGCCGATATTAAAAAAATATCGGCTATGGCCGATACCGATACCCGATACCAATGCAAGACAATGGGACCAAAATATTGGAATTAAAATAAACCCTTTCTTTCCTTGTAGGTCATTCTACATGAAGGAAAACAACTAAGAATAATGTAGGATGTATTGGGGGAGGTGGAGGAGATATTAAAGGCATAGAGGTTTAGCCCAATCAAATAGAATAGCAGGAATTTTAATTTTTGTTTTTAAGACGTTCGGAGTTACAAAGATATTGACTATGTTAAGATTTTTTTTATTTTGTCAGATATTGATGTTTCACTACTTCCATGCCCTTCACCTTCTTTTTTAATTCTCCGACTCTTTCTTCTTCATCATCCTCAGCAGCAGCATCTTTGACATCAACTTCTTCTTCACCTTATTCATCTTCTTCTTCATCTTCTACCTATTATTTTTTTTTGTTACATTCTTCATATTCTTTTTATTAAACTATTATTCTTCTTCATATTCTACTTCTTCATCATATTCTTATTTGTGGCAGGCATTCCTGTAGTAGTTATCTATAACAGTTTGAAGATTACACCTTCCATTCTGCCTGTCACAAAAGAGTATCAACAGGATTTGTCCGCATTCAGTTAGGCCTGCAGCAGCAGGTTTTTTCCAGGGGCACCACGAGGAGGAATGGACTCACCCCCATACACTGCTTAGTCTTCTTCTGCTTATAATTTAGATAATATATTTTGCTCTGATGTTTAGTCTTGTGCTTAATGTTGTTCTGCTCTTTGTTCTTCAGCCTCTTGTTCTTCTGCTTCTCGGTCTTCCAGGTCGTCGTCTTTAGGGTCTTGAACTTGGAAATGTAGTAAGAAAGGTACAAGAAGGCTGAGAAAATGCCGATAACCAGCTGATGGAACTGGAACTCGGATGGCTACCCGAAGGTCCAAGAGCCAATGGAACTACCGAGGACCAGCTGCCGTTACTGGAACCCGGTTACTAAGTAGGAGGTACCCGTGCCAGAAAGCACTACCAAGGACCACCTGACGTTGGTGGAACTTGGATACCCAGAAGGAGGCACCTAAGCCAAAGGCTCTGCCCGGAACCAGCTGACGGTACTGGAACCAGGGGGACCTATTCAAGATTGTCGTCTTAGAGCCCCAACTAGCGGTGTTGGAGCCAAGGGTCAGCAGGAAGAGCAGAGTGTAGGCCGAAGCCTGCACTGGAGGCAGCTTATTGTCTGTTGTGTCTGCGTGGCATTTGCAGGACAAGTTGCCGGCTACACAGCAGGGGAACAGCTAGCGTTACTGAACCCCACTGACACAGTGGCGGGTGTTTTTGTCTGTGCAGCCAGCACTTCCGAGCACCAACTGGCGGTATTAGAGCCCAGGGACAGCAGGAGGAGCAGAGTGTAGGCCGAAGCCTGCATTGGAGGCAGCTTAGTGTCTGTTGCGTCTGCGTGGCGTTTGCAGGACACGTTGCCGGCTACACAGCAGGGGAACAGCTGGCATTGCTGAACCCCACTGACACAGTGGCGGTTGTTTTTCTCTGTGCAGCCAGCACTTCCGAGCACCAACTGGTGGTGTTAGAGCCCAGGGTCAGCAGGAGGAGCAGAGGAGCAGAGTGTAGGCCGAAGCCTGCACTGGAGGCAGTTTAATATCTGTTGTGTCTGCGTGGCGTTTGCAGGACATGTTGCCGGCTACACAGCAGGGGAACAGCTGGCGTTACTGAACCCCACTGACACAGTGGCGGGTGTTTTTCTCTGTGCATCCAGCACTTCCGAGCACCAACTGGTGGTGTTAGAGCCCAGGGTCAGCAGGAGGAGCAGAGGAGCAGAGTGTAGGCCGAAGCCTGTACTGGAGGCAGTTTAATATCTGTTGTGTCTGCGTGGCGTTTGCAGGACACGTTGCCGGCTACACAGCAGGGGAACAGCTGGCGTTACTGAACCCCACTGACACAGTGGTGGGTGTTTTTGGAGCGCCCCCAGATGCAGGGCAGCGGGGTACTCGGTACCGGGCCTCTCAGTCTCAGTTCTGGGGTTGTCACGGTGGCTAGACCCGATCCGTGACCCTGCTAAGGGGCATCCAATGAAAGGGGATAGTGCATGGTGCAAGGCGCGATGAATAACGAGGACACAAGGTTGCAGTCTCTTTACCTTTTTACTGAAGGTTTCGGGATCCTCAATCCAGAGCACTGGTAACGGGGCTGGCTGAGACCGGCCGGTCCGAAGGCTCATCCAGAGTTTCCTTTGCAGGTGGAAATCAGTGCCTACCTTCTAGCGCCTGTGTGTTGTAGTACCTCCCTGCTGAGCACCACGGGATAGTCCTCACAACTGTTGTGTCTATTTCTGATGTTCTTCTCTCTCTGTCCCCCAGATGATATGGCTAGGACGCACCCGTATGATGGGGTAGGCCTGGAGTTATTCTGGGACCCTAGAGACGCCCCTCTCCCACAATTGCCTCCTTTGTCTTCGTTAGGTGATTTAGGTGAGACAGCCAACCTATAGCTAACTGTCCTGCCGCTGTTTGAAGTAATACGTAGAGTCTCTTACTTCCCCGGTGCTCCGGCCACCGGCTACGCGCCTCAGAAGGATGTTGCCACGGTCTTAAGGGCACGACTCCTTCTGGTTCTATCTCCTCTGTGATGTGATCTCGCTTCTCACTTCCCCGCAATATACTCCGCTTTCGTGTCCTTTCTTAGGAGTCTGCCGCTGTAACACTCAAGCACGGCTCCGTAACGTTCTGTCTGTCCTAGGCCGCTGTCAGGATCCCACCCCTGACAGGTCCTCTCTCGAGCTCTCCCTAGCTACTTTCTCCCTGACTTCCTGTCCAACCCCCAGTTTTACCAGAGTGTGAGGAGTGGCCTAATAGATAGAACCACCCCCCTGGTGGCCGGAGTGTGGAGTGTAGTGTGTGTCTGTGATACCTGGTCAGGTGAACTCCTTTAGTGCAATCAGACGTAACATCACTCCCCTTAGTGGCAGAGCGACATTACTGCAACAACCAGGACTCTGGGGCGCTGCATTTTTCTCTGTGCAGCCAGCACTTCTGAGCACCAACTGACGGTGTTAGAGCCCAGGGTCAGCAGGAGGAGCAGAGTGTAGGCCGAAGCCTAATTGGAGCAAATTGAAAGGAAACCTTTAAACCCCTCCAGGCGTTAGTAAGTAGAAGAGCCACCTTGTGCAGCAGGCTGCACAGCAGTGGAACAACTGACGTTACTGAACCCCACTGACACAGTGGCGAGTGTTTTTCTCTGTGCAGCCAGCACTTCTGAGCACCAACCGGCGGTGTTAGAGCCCAGGGAATCAAGGAGGAGCAGAGGAGCATAGTGTCTGTTGTGTCTGTGTGGCGTTTGCAGGACACGTTGCTGGCTACACAGCAGGGGAACATCTGACGTTACTGAACCCCATTAACACAGTGGCGAGTGTTTTTCTCTGTGCAGCCAGCACTTCCGAGCACCAACTGGCGGTGTTAGAGCCCAGGGAATCAAGGAGGAGCAGAGTGTAGGCCAAAGCCTGCACTAGAGGCAGCTTAGTGTCTGTTGTGTCTGCGTGGCGTTTGCAGGACACGTTGCTGGCTACACAGCAGGGGAACAGCTGACGTTACTGAACCCCACTGACACAGTGGCGAGTGTTTTTCTCTGTGCAGCCAGCACTTCCGAGCACCAACTGGCGGTGTTAGAGCCCAGGGAATCAAGGAGGAGCCGAGGCCTAATTGGAGCAAGTTGAAAGGGAACCTTTAACCCCCCCCCCAGGCGTTTGTAGCTGAAAGAGCCATCTTGTACAGCACTAATGCTGGAAAAGGAAAAGGTGGCTCTTTTTATTATGTTCCTTGCAAACGCAAAACTAGACACTTATGTAATGTGTCCCCTCACACCGTGAGACCGTCCCGGAGGTGGGACTTTCCTTCATAATGGGACGCAGCACAGCCGTCATTCCTCCCCCCTTGGCGACGTGCGCTGCCTCCTCAGCGTTGTTTGATTCTGTCCCGGAGCCTGCGCTGTTATGTTATCCCTTGGCCATGCGCAGTTAGTGCTGCCCGTCTTCTGACATCATTTGGTGGCCGTCTTCTGTGACAGCTGTGCTGCGTCCCATTACGAAGGAAAGTCCCATCTCTGGGACGGTTACACGGTGTGAGGGGACACATTTCCGCACCATCTGCACATCTTTTTTTTTTCCCCCATTGAATAACATTGTACTGTACATCACAGTGCAGATCTGCAGCTTTTCTGAGCGGAAAAATCTGCTGCGGATCCGCAGCAAATCCGCATCGTGTGCACATAGCCTAACACCAGACCTCAGCCATCCCAGAAATGGCACATCCATTAAATTCATTAAATCCATTAAATCCATTACATCCATTAAATACATTAAATTGAACTGAATCATAAGAACATGATTACATTCTAAAATAATTTTTCATATGAAACATGAATAAATTGTCAGGATTGTTTTATCCCATGTTTTCTGTGTAATTGGAGAATTCACAGCAGGCTGGATTTGATTGGGAATATTTACAAATTTTAGAATAAAACTAAATAGGTTTCATGGACTGAACCAATGTGATAGATTTAATTTCATTGTGCTTATGCATATTTCTGAAAAGTATGGCATTTTTGTACCTCTTTAATATGCCCATAATGCAAAAGTAAGTTTTTTTTTGTTTTTTGTTGTTTTTTTTTTTTATTTTTTTTTAGATATTATACACTCTTGCTAGTGTCTTATCACCACTGGCTATTGTACTAGAGAAGATTCTCACACCTTTAGTCAAAACCACCCAATCTTTTCTGTTAGACACTAATGATTTTATTAGAGTCATCAGATCCTTGGGCCCACTTTCATCTACATGCCTCCTGATTACTTGGGACGTTAACAGTCTATACACGTCCATAACCCATGAGAAGGGGTTACAGGCCACAGATAGGCTTCTAAGCGAAGCAGGGGTTGATATTAAAATCCGTCATTTTTGCGCTGACCTTCTTGACATGGTACTGAAGGAAAATTATTTTATGTTCCAAGACTCCTTCTATGTTCAACAGCAGGGCACAGCCATGGGCTCAAATGTAGCGCCCCCTTTCGCGGTGGCCTACATGGCAGCCTTTGAGAGCGATTTCGTCTATACCCATCCTCTGTTCTTGGACCACTGTAAAATCTGGCGGAGATACATTGATGACATTTTTTGCATATGGGATGGACCAATCGAGTCACTCTTGTCATTTGACAATTACATAAACAACATTTGGCCAGAACTTAAATTCACCATACAGCATGACACAAATCGAATTAGTTTTCTGGACACTTTAATTTATAAGGAGAGGGGGGGTTCACTGGCCATTGATTTGTTTACCAAACCTACAGACCGCAATGGTCTGCTTCATTTCAGCAGCTGTCACCCCCCTTCCACAAAAAACTCCATCCCTAAATCTCAATTTCAAAGGGTGGACCGGATTGTCTCTGATGACAACACGAAGAAAGTGAGATTATCAGAAATGGAGGGCAAGTTTTCTAATAGGGGTTACCCACAGGGGGTACTCACTAAGGCTAAATTAAATACATCTCAGAGGAAGTCCAACGTAAGCATCAAGAGAATTCCTTTTGTCACAACCTTTCACCCATTTTCTGGCCTGGTGCAATCCACCATTAGGAGACACTGGAACATTTTGACTAAA
Source organism: Ranitomeya variabilis (assembly GCF_051348905.1). Classification (NCBI taxonomy): domain Eukaryota; kingdom Metazoa; phylum Chordata; class Amphibia; order Anura; family Dendrobatidae; genus Ranitomeya; species Ranitomeya variabilis. The sequence continues at coordinate 637,870,173 of NC_135232.1, forward strand.
AGTTATCCACTCATTCCAGAATTTAAATCACCATTTATTTCGTGCTTTAGACGAGCCAAAAACTTAAAAGACAGGTTGGTAAAAGCGGATATAGGCCCAGAAACAACCCTGGCTAGACAAACCTTCCTTCAAACGCAAAGAAGGGGTACTTTCCCATGCCTAAACTGTCTACAGTGCAGTAATGTTCAAAAGGGCCCCACAGTATTTCACCCACAAACAGGCAAAGCCCTACCAATCAAGGGGTTCTATACCTGCGAGTCCACGCATGCGATCTATGTCATCAAATGCCCGTGCGGCCTCGCCTATGTGGGGGAAACTACGCAAGCCATTCGGGACAGAGTGTCCCAACAGAAATCTACCATCCGGTATAACAATAAATAATAATAATAATAATAATAATCCGGTGCAAAAAAACTCTCCCCCACCACTTCATTGAAAAAAATCATAACATTTCCCAACTTCGATTTCAGGTACTAGAGCAGATAGACCCCCTAAGAAGAGGCCAGAATCGCATAAAAACACTTAAAAGAAGGGAAGCATTCTGGATCTTCACCCTACAGACCCTAGAGCCAAAGGGATTAAACAGGGACTATGACGTAGCAGCATTTTTATAATGTAGTTCGTTCCATATCTAATTCATGTGAAGCTCTTGACTGTTTTAATTTGTGTACCAAGCTCTTAAATGTATTTGTCTAATTTTGATATGTTTTCTTTTCTTTAGAATCGATAGTCTCACGGCACATACATGGCACTGGTGGCTGTACACGGCACTCTAGATGGTAGAGTATATATGTACTGCGATTTGAGTTCCACAACGCAGGCTGTTTAACCTTTTCCCTTATGTGTTATTACTTACTAACATTCATCATCTTCTTCCTTGAACCCTTTTATTATCCCCTCCTTGAGAGAGCTTAATCTCTCTGCTGAGTGGCAACATCGCCCCCTTTTTCAACCATGACACTGGCCTCAGTCTAAACAGGATTGCTCACCAGCTCATCTCTACGAGCTCTACAGGAGTTCCTGATCCGCACATACACATCTCACTTAGTGCGCTCCCCCCACATAGATTCCTGTTCATGCTGGCCCATTGAGCTCGATACAGCTCTATATGCGCAGGCGCGCTTGACGCCGCGATCACATGACCGCGATGACGCGGCGGGTCACGTGACCCGATTACACAACGCATATATACCCGGAAGCATCACCATTACACAGCGGCCCCGGGAACACCTGACAGAGCGCCACGGACCTGGCTATCCAAGGTAACTAGAGGGGGTTTCACTACAGCGCTTTCTCCTACTTATATTACAGCGCCTATTTGCATTGGATTAAGGGAGCTTCCCTATATATATGTATTTCTCTCCACAGCGCTACCCCTAGTGGTGTGTTCTCGCCTCTCCTCAGTACCTTTCCTCCGTGAATCTCTCCAGGATCCCTGAGGTATTTTAGCCCTTAACACTTGCCACTTTAGCCCCTGGGATTGTCCATTTATGACTTAGCACGCATATACTTTTCCCTTAGACGCTCCAGGTGTCACCTTGGTCTCGGGTTGCCTAAGCTCAGACCTTTACAACCCCTTTTGTGTATTACTTCCAGGTAATTTTCTGTCTTCATGGTACAAGTTTAAACACACAATTAGAGCAATCGGTTAAGTTTTAGTCAAATGCCCCACGGTACAACAGCATGACGCTTTTTGTGGTTGCCACTCAAACCCTCTTTTGCACCTTACAATTTTTGGCATCCTTTTTGTACTGTTTCTTTTCTGCCATCACAACCCTTATTTGCATACTATTACCATATCCTTTAAATATCATGTTACGTACAGCAGTGGGCTCATATAGCGTACTGGTTATACTGTCACATTTTCCTCATAGTCTGATATCTGGTATATACACGACCATTTGAATTACTAACATAATTTATCACATCTTCATTGTAGGTTGTCACTAGGCACTCTCTGTTTACAGCACTTTGATCAAGCACCGGAATACCTTCTACCTAGTATCCTTTAGGCTATATTGACTTCAGTCACGTATATAGTCCCTTCACAGGATTTTGTATTGTGTCATAACTGTCTTCTTCCATTTCAGTAATGTTCTCTTCCTTACCAATACTCACAGCTTTGTATTCTTTATAATTGGAATCTTCACGACTCACGGGACACCAACCTGGATTTGCTCTGGCCACCACGGTTGCTCACCTCTCTCTTTTATAGGACGGATTTGAACAGAATTACCATAATTCCGTTGTTTTCTCTCTTTTGTGCATCATGTGGATATTGTCACTAATCTGTATTTGATGCTTTACCTGTATTTCAGTTTTGTTAAAGATATTTCTGATGAAGGTCTTGTGATTGGACCGAAAACGTTTAAATCTTTGAACTGGATGCACAAATAAACGGAATGTTCATTTTTTCTTGCAACAAAAATCTCTGAGTGCCAAGTGATTGTGATTTTACACTATGCGGCTGCTGAATTGCCAGCTTTTCTTCTATCTATGTAATGTAACATTTTGTCCCCCCAAAAATGGTCATCTAATTTTTCTTGGCTCAGTTGTGACGTGGTTTCCCTTTATACTTGCATACCCCACAACATAGCATTAAAAGCTCTACGATTTCATTTGGAGAAATACAGCGGTTATTCCCAAGATTTAATTAAATATATTTTACAGGTTACATTTTTTTTGTTGACACATAATTTTTTTTCATTCAATCGGGATTTTTATTTACAGCACACGGGTGTGGCGATGGGTGCCAAGTTCTCGCCATCCTTAACCAATTTAGTTATGGCTTTTTGGGAATTTCATTTTCTGTACAGTACATCTAATAAATTTGTTCCTTTCATTGCCTGGTACGGGAGATATATTGATGATACCCTTATAATTTGGAAGGGGGATGTATCAGTCGTACAGGATTTTGTTGATTACATTAATCATAATGAATTTAATATCAGATTCACATATGTTCATGAAAATTTCAAAATTACTTTTTTAGATCTGGAACTCACGGGAGTAGACAAACATACAATTACCACCCGCACTTTCTCCAAACCGTTGGCAGGGAACACCATTCTTCACGCACAAACAGCAGCCATCCAAAGCACACCGTTCAGTCAATTCTGGTAGGAGAATTTACCAGACTAAAACGCAACTGTAATGATGAGGTTGCTCTGCAACAGGATCTGGTCAAATCTTGCACCAGACTTAAACAACGCGGCTATCCAAATTGGATGTTGAACCGCGCTATTGGTATTGTGTCAAAGAAAAATCATAACGATCTAAAAAAATCTCCTGCTGGTAATAGTGTTCCAGTGAGTATCAAAAAACAATATGCGGAAAAACCTTTTGTATGTCTGCAGTATAGCCCACAATTCAATGCAATTAAAAAAATAATTCATAAGTCTCTACCAATTTTATTTGAGGACCCAACCCTTGCTAAAATTTTACACAATGGCTGTAATATTGTTGCCAGAAAAGCACCCACTTTGGGGAGCCTTTTATCACCAAGTGTTTTTGTCTCAGATGGACCGCAATCTACATGGCTAAAATGCAAAGGCTGTTTAAAGTGTTACACAACTAATTGTTCGACATGCAAACACATGGTTACTATGAAGTCTTTTCAAAATTATAAGCATACTAACTCCTTCCAAATACAAGATTTTATAAAATTGACTGTACCGCATGCGACAAGTCCTATATAGGGTGTACTGGACGAAAATGAAAAAATCGCATTACAGAACATCTATATGACATTACAAAAAATACAAATCGCAACATTTCATCTGCAGCTAAACACTTTATTGATCATCACACACGGAATACTTCATTTTTTCGTGTATTGGGTCTGGAGAAAATAAAAAAACCTTACCAGGGTGGAGATATCCATAGAATGTTATTAACCCGGGAAGCTTATTGGATTTTTGTTTTGGGCACACGTTTTCCGGGCGGCTTGAATCGTAGAAATGAGATAATGTTTCATTATTGAAATCTGTGTAAAATTCAGTAATCAATATTATATTGTGTTATAAGAAATTTATTTGTGTTTTTTTTTTTTTCTCATGTGTTCATTTGTATGTAATTGCTATAGCCTTTCAGGACCTTTTAATCATGTGATGTGTTACTTCCTGTTTATTGGTGCATAGTACTATATATGTCCGCATGGGCTTTGGGATAGATCAGCTTGGATAAAGACTGCGGTTGCAGTCGAAACGCGTCGCTTTCCTCCCGGGGCTATTGTGAGATCCGTGGAGCATGCACTTTTTAAGAATTTTTCAATAAATCTGCAATTTTATTTCTAAGAAGCTGGAACATGTGTTTTTTTCTGCTGTGAATCCATTGCCTTTCAAGACGGAGTTCCGTGCTTCCAACAACCGGTGAGCTGGCTTGTCCACTTTTTTCTTCTAATATAAATACGTATAGATGTGTGTCACTGACATTTATATTATATTATATATATATATATATATATATATATATATATATATTCTATGTGTATATATTTATCTACTCTATTCTAACCTGTCAGTGTGATTTTACTGTACCCGCATATGAATTGCCGGCTTTTCAAATGCGATCGGTGTGTAAAATCAGACAGCACTCGCATGGTCCAAGTGCTGTGTGATTTTTTTCTCATACCCATTGACTTCTATTGTGGGATGCGGTCCGAATTCCAATCGTGAGCCGATCTGAGCTGGAAAAAAAACGCAGATGAAGACACATTCATAGAATAACATTGGTCCGAATTCAATCCAATTTTTCATCGGATTGCATTTGATCGATTTCATCGCAAGTGGGAGGGAACGAGCCCTAAGGGCTCCAACTGACTATAGTAGTATGCTAGGAATAACTTGGTACATGTCCCCGTTTTTCTTTCTTTGTGTCACACATTTAGGCTATGTGCATATGTTGTGGATTTGATTGCGGATCCGCAGCGTTTTTTGCGGCGCGGAATTGCATCAAATCCTCAGTGTAGTGCACAACCAATGTAGGTCTATGGGAACCGCAGACTTGTTGTGCACATTCTGCAGAAAAATCCGCACCGAGACGCAGCTTTTTTTTCCCGTAGCATGTCACTTCTTTTGTGCAGAACTGCAGCTTTTCTGCACCCATAGACTTGCATTGAGTCAGGCACATCCGCAGCAAAACCGCAGATGTAAAAAAGATCTGCGGTTTAGCTGCGGGTGAAACGCTGGAGATCGGGAGGAGGGAACTGTGTGGGCGGTGACTGTGTGCGTGTATGTGTGTGCAGGCGGGGTCTGTGGGCTGTCCGAGGGTCTGCCGGGGCGTCTGCAGGGCTGTCCGGGGGGTCTATGGGCTGTCCGGGGCTGTGTCCCATCGGACTATGCCTGCTACAGTGACAGTGATTGACACATTAAACATACATACAACAGATATGGGATAGATAGAAGGAATGAGATGGATAGATAGATATATCTATTCATATATCTATCTATCTCATTCCTTCTATCTATTCGATATCTATCTATCCCATTCCTTCTATCTATCTATCTATAGATAGATAAAAGGAATGAGATAGATAAATAGGTAGATAGATAGATAGATGATAGATAGAAGGAATGAGATAGATAGATGATAGAATAGATAGAAGGAATGAGATAGATAGATATATAGATAGATGATAGATAGATCTATAGATAGATAATATCTATCGATCTATGTATGTATATATCTATCTATAGATCTATCTATCCATCTCATTCCTTCTATCTATAGATCTATTTATCTATCTATATTTATATCTATATATATTTACTAGCTATTGAACCCGTTCTACGCCCGGGTGGTGAGCATTTATATTGGTATATGGTCTCCATCCTGGTATGTGCTGCTCCCATCTTGCTCTCCCATCCTGTCATGTGCTGCTCCATCCTGCGCCCCATCCTGTCATGTGCTGCTCCATCCTGCGTCCTCATTCTGTCATGTGCTCCCATCCTGTGCCCCCATCCTGTCATATGCTGCTCCATCCTACACCCCCATCCTGTCATGTGTGTGCCCCCATTCTGTCATGTGCTGCTCCCATCCTGTGCCCCCAATCTGTCATGTGCTGCTCCCATCCTGTCATGTGCTCCCATCCTGCGCCCCATCCTGTCATGTGCTCCCATCCTACACCCCCATCCTGTCATGTGTGTGCCCCCATTCTGTCATGTGCTGCTCCCATCCTGTGCCCCCAATCTGTCATGTGCTGCTCCCATCCTGTCATGTGCTCCCATCCTGCGCCCCATCCTGTCATGTGCTCCCATCCTACACCCCCATCCTGTCATGTGTGTGCCCCCATTCTGTCATGTGCTGCTCCCATCGTGCGCAATCATTCTGTCATGTGCTTCTCCCATCCCGCGCCCCCATTCTGTCATGTGCTGCTCCCATCCCGTGCCCCCATTCTATCATGTGCTGCTACCACCCTGCGCCCCCATTCTGTTGTAATGTGCTGCTCCCATTCTGCCTGTTCCTGTTTCCATTCTGCCATATGTTGCTCCCATCTTTCTCTCTCCGGCTCTACTGCCCGCGGGCGGCTGTGCTGAGTGCGGGCGGCTGTGCTGAGTGTGGGCGGCTGTGCTGAGTGTGGGTGGCTGTGCTGAGTGCGGGCGGCTGTGCTGAGTGCGGGCGGCTGTGCGTGGCGGTGCTGAGTGAGGGCGGCTGTGCGTGGCGGTGCTGAGTGAGGGCGGCTGTGCGTGGCGGTGCTGAGTGCGGGCGGCTGTGCGCAGCTGTGCTGAGTGCGGACGGCTGTGCGCGGCTGTGGTTAGTGCGGGTGGCTGTGCGTGGCTGTGGTGAGTGCGGGCGGCTGTGCATGGCTATGCTGAGTGCGGGTGGCTGTGCGTGGCTGTGCTGAGTGCGGGCGGCTGTGCGTGGCTGTGGTGAGTGCGGGCGGCTGTGCTTGGCTGTGGTGAGTGCGGGCGGCTGTGCGTGGCTGTGGTGAGTGCGGGCGGCTGTGCGTGGCTGTGGTGAGTGCGGGCGGCTGTGCTTGGCTGTGGTGAGTGCGGGCGGCTGTGCGTGGCTGTGGTGAGTGCAGGCGGCTGTGCGTGGCTGTGGTGAGTGCGGGCGGCTGTGCGTGGCTGTGGTGAGTGCGGGCGGCTGTGGTGAGTGCGGGAGGCTGTGCGTGGCTGTGGTGAGTGCGGGCGGCTGTGCGTGGCTGTGGTGAGTGCGGGCGGCTGTGCGTGGCTGTGCTGGGCGCCGAGTGCTGGGGGCCTGAGCAGGCGGGTACACCGGCGCGCTGTGGGGGTCAGGTGCCGGAGTCGCCGCTAGCTCAGGCTCCCGGCACTTGCTATATTTACCTGACTGTCCCGTTCCACCGATGCCCGCTGCTCCATCCTCCACATCCACATCCATGTCATATGCTGCTCCATCCTACACCCCCATCCTGTCATGTGTGTGCCCCCATTCTGTCATGTGCTGCTCCCATCCTGTGCCCCCAATCTGTCATGTGCTGCTCCCATCCTGTCATGTGCTCCCATCCTGCGCCCCATCCTGTCATGTGCTCCCATCCTACACCCCCATCCTGTCATGTGTGTGCCCCCATTCTGTCATGTGCTGCTCCCATCGTGCGCAATCATTCTGTCATGTGCTTCTCCCATCCCGCGCCCCCATTCTGTCATGTGCTGCTCCCATCCCGTGCCCCCATTCTATCATGTGCTGCTCCCATCCTGCACCCCCATTCTGTTGTAATGTGCTGCTCCCATTCTGCCTGTTCCTGTTTCCATTCTGCCATATGTTGCTCCCATCTTTCTCTCTCCGGCTCTACTGCCCGCGGGCGGCTGTGCTGAGTGTGGGCGGCTGTGCTTGGCTGTGGTGAGTGCGGGCGGCTGTGCTTGGCTGTGGTGAGTGCGGGCGGCTGTGCGTGGCTGTGGTGAGTGCGGGCGGCTGTGCTTGGCTGTGGTGAGTGCGGGCGGCTGTGCGTGGCTGTGGTGAGTGCGGGCGGCTGTGCGTGGCTGTGGTGAGTGCGGGCGGCTGTGCTTGGCTGTGGTGAGTGCGGGCGGCTGTGCGTGGCTGTGGTGAGTGCGGGAGGCTGTGCGTGGCTGTGGTGAGTGCGGGCGGCTGTGCGTGGCTGTGGTGAGTGCGGGCGGCTGTGCGTGGCTGTGCTGGGCGCCGAGTGCTGGGGGCCTGAGCAGGCGGGTACACCGGCACGCTGTGGGGGTCAGGTGCCGGAGTCGCCGCTAGCTCAGGCCCCCGGCACTTGCTATAATTACCTGACTGTCCCGTTCCACCGATGCCCGCTGCTCCATCCTCCACATCCTCTGGCTGTGACTGTTCAGTCAGAGGGCGTCATCGTGCCCTCTGAACTGAACATCACAAGCAGAGGATGGAGCAGCGCGCATCGGTGGAACGGGACAGTCAGGTAAATATAGCATACTCACCCCCTCCTGGCTCGTACCTGCTTCTCCGTTGGAGATCGCGGTGTGCGTTCAGTGCTTACGCATACCGCGATCTCCTGGGAGCGTCACTCTGTGGGGTCCAGACTGCGCTGGCGCTTGCGCTTGCGCAGTCTATAAAGGCTTCGGACAGAGTGACGCTCCCAGCGTTATATTATAGATATAGAAAAAAAGAGGAACAGCGCAATATTATACTTATCTTCGGGTGCAAGCCCCCCCGGCAATCTGTCCAATGATTGTCCACACTTCATAAAGTTCAAAAAAAGTGGCAGCAATCCATTGTTTCAGTGACAAAACGTGCAGGATTTAATCAACCCACATGTCTGGGCGACGTTTCAGCTCCAAATGAGCTTTTCTCAAGCAGTGGGTGTATCCACATAGTGTATATTTATAGGTATCTTAACCATCCTTAATTATATCTAATTATAATATACATTACAAAAAGTGCATTTAGCATTCTTATTAACCCCTTACTGACCTCGGACGGGATAGTACGTCCGAGTCAGCTCCCCTGCTTTGATGCAGGGCTCCGCGGTGAGCCCGCATCAAAGCAGAATTGCGATCTCGCAATTGCGATTGCGCGAGCCCGCGCCTATTAACTAGTTAAATGCTGCTGTCAAACGCAGACAGCGGCATTTAACTACCGCATCCGGCCGGGCGGCCGGAAATGACGTCATCGCCGACCCCCGTCACATGATCGGAGGTCGGCGATGCTTTAGAATGGTAACCATAGAGGTCCTTGAGACCTCTATGGTTACTGATCTCCGGCAGCTGTGAGCGCCACCCTGTGGTCGACGCTCACAGCACACCTGATTTTCTGCTACATAGCAGCGATCTGATGATCGCTGTTATGTAGCAGAGCCAATCGCGCTGTGCCTGCTTCTAGCCTCCCATGGAGGCTATTGAAGCATGGCAAAAGTAAAAAAAAAAAAAGTTAAAAAAAATGTGAAAAAAATAAAAAAAATATAAAAGTTTAAATCACCCCCCTTTCGCCCCAATCAAAATAAATCAATTAAAAAAAATCAAACCTACACATATTTGGTATCGCCGCGTTCAGAATCGCCCAATCTATCAATAAAAAAAAGCATTAACCTGATCGCTAAATGGCGTAACGATAAAAAAATTCGAAACGCCAGAATTATGTTTTTTTGGTCGCCACGACATTGCATTAAAATGCAATAACAGGCGATCAAAAGAACGTATCTGCACCAAAATTGTATCATTACAAACGCCAGCTCGGCATGCAAAAAATAAGCCCTCACCTGACCCCAGATCACGAAAAATGGAGACGCTACGAGTATGGGAAAATAGCGCTTTTTTTCTTTTTTTTTTTTTTTTTTGCAAAGTTTGGAATTTTTTTTCACCACTTAGGTGAAAAATAACCTAGTCATGTTAGGTGTCTATGAACTCGTACTGACCTGGAAAATCATAATGGCAGGTCAGTTTTAGCATTTAGTGAACCTAGCAAAAAAGCCAAACAAAAAACAAGTGTGGGACTGCACTTTTTTTGCAATTTCACCGCACTTGGAATTTTTTTCCCGTTTTCTAGTACACGACATGGTAAAACCAATGATGTCGTTCAAAAGTACAACTCGTCCCGCAAAAAATAAGCCCCCACATGGCCAAATTGACGGAAAAATAAAAAAGTTATATACGGGAAAACGGAAAATCCCAAGGTCATGAAGGGGTTAAAGTGCATCATTACATATTACCATATTGATATAAAGTGCATCAGTGCAAACGTGCTTGGTGTTCAAGTACTCACTTAAAATATCATATACTTTTCTTATTGCCTCCTCAGATTGCATTTTATGTTGCACAATAAACCGCTGTATTTATTACATTATATTTACACTCACCCTGGAGGACGCATGGTGATCATGGAGGACGCAGTATCCATTATCCGGCGTTCTACCTAACCTATTGTGCATGTCCGAGCACGTCATCATCCTGGAATGGATTACTTAGGCTACGTTCACATTTGCGGTCAGCGCCGCAGCGTCGGGCGCCGCAGCGGCGCCGCATGCGTCATGTGCCCCTATATTTAACATGGGGGCGCATGGACATGCGTTGTGCTGCGTTTTGCGCCGCATGGTCGCAAGCATTGGACGCAAGAAACGCATCAAGTTGCATTTTTTTTGCGTCCAACTTTCGGCCAAAAACGACGCATGCGGCGCAAAACGCAGCGTTTTAGCGTGCGTTTTGCCGCGTTTTTGTTTGCGTTGTGCGCTGCGGCGCACAACGCAAATGTGAACGTAGCCTAACCAATAAGCTCCTCTGTGTGGCATTCACAGACTGCACATGCGCCCATACGATCTGAATCGCCATATTTGTTGTGGCATTTTAATTATAACGCGTTCTCTCCCATTATCCATCATTTCAAAGTTATCAATACATACGCGATATGCACACATATTCTAATCAATTTCTGATTCAATGCAAGCCTTCTTCGTGCAGTGTTAATTACCTTATGGACTTAGTAGGTGTATGATCCCACCCTGACGCACCGGACGGCACCTTATTCAGGCTGTCTCCGGGAGTCACATAGTGTCTAAATGTTACAATTAACCCCTCCGGGTCAAAGTGTCACAAATATGACCACTAAAGGTAGTAACACCACTGTCCTGGTTATTCACTTGCACCTACTTAATTGCTTGCATTTAAATAACATTAAAAGTACATATCAGAGGGTTTTTTACATATTTTTTATTGCTTTTAATCCAAGATAATACAAATCTGACTGTACAGGTGGTAGAAAATCAAGGACTAATGGCAGGACGAGAGGGTGCAGGTGAATTTTTTTGCAGAATGTAATCTTAAAGACCAATTAGAACTAATTGGAAGACAAACATTAGAAACGAAAATTTATTCACTAGCTGAGAGAGAAATCCGCCTCTTCGGGACTATAAAATCTTTGAAATCTTATGTTGAATGTGAACGAGTGCCCAGAGGACTTCGGGTGTTTAAAGAAATTTCACAGTTTAAAGAAGATCAAAACTTTCAAAAGGAATGGGAACAGATACATTTACAATGTTCACGGAATTTATTAGAACTAGTCATAAAGCAAAATGAAAATAAATATTTGGATCTATGCACACAGTTAGAAAAATCCAAATCAGAATTATCTTCTCAACTAACAGAAACTCAAAATAATAATTTTTTCAAAAAACTAGGAAAGAAATTAATTCTCATTCAAACTGAGACAAAACAAAAGAAAAAAAGAAAAATGTTTGAGAGATAAGAAGGATTTTGAAAATGGACATATTTTTACATGGAACAAAAATAAAAAATGATCATCATTTTTTAGAAATCGGACTAATAAAACTATGAGAAAACGTAAACCACGCACGGACGGATAGATAACAGACTCAGAGTCGAGTGCCACAGAAGATCAAATTGAAGATCATGAAACAGCCACGACTTCCTCAAAACCTATACCCCCTTTAGGAGTAAGATCAGACGGGGTGGCAGAAAATGCAAATATTTGGAGAAAACGCAAACAGGTCTCCTGGAGGAAATAAAATCAACTAATGATGATCTTCAAATTCTAAATTTGTCTAAGAAAACTCTAACAGCAGATCACATCGCTGTATTAACAAAAGGATTAAATTTCTGCATACCATAAAAAAATGTGACTTAACCGAATTTAAGATTGATCTTTTCAAAAGTACCAGGAAACATCAACCTTCAAAAACATTTTGCTAACAGCAAAAATAAAGATTTGAATGCTTCATGTTCCAATAAAATGGAAAGTCCAGTCTCCATTGGAACTTTGGGTTTTATGATATATCCACCCGCAGATAGTAAGGATATTGAGGACACATTGCTGCTGACAAATTTATACAGCGGTGAAGAACCACAATCAATTCTTAATGTAGAGCAGTCCAGTACTGAACCATTTAAAAGAGGGGCAAGTTCCAGCTATATGCCCCCTATTTCTCCGGGCAATGTCATTGACTTATTTCATGATTTAGTGATAAAAAAGTAGAGGCTGTGTTATATCGCTCCCCAAACATGAATCTATCTAATAATGAACTTAAGGCATTACAAGACATGCAGAAATGGAAAGATGTGATATTTCGTAAGGCGGATAAAGGAAGAAATTTAGTAATTTTAGATCGGGAATATTACATAAAGGAGGCTTTGACACAATTAAATGATTCGAACACTTATATACCTCTGGATAGTAACCCTACAACAAAATATAAAGAGAAATTGAGAATGTTATTTAAAAAATATGTGGAAAAAGGAATTTTTACGAAAAAGAAAATTTGCTTCCAGAATTCCCTATTATTCCACATTGGTATAGCATACCGAATGTACATAAGTGCACGAAACCGCCTCCCGGACGTCCAGTAATATCCGGAACCCTTTTCTCAATATCTGGACTGGCTATTAAAACCATTGTTACAGAAAATACCTTCCTTTATAAAAGACTCTGGAGACTGTTTGTTAATTCTAAAGGAAATTGATTGGCAAACCAGTTTTTCATTAGTCTATTGACGTGGTCAATTAATATACAAGAATTCCCCAAGATAAAGGTATAGAAGCTATATATAAAATATTGACTAATAGTGATGAAGATCCTGATCGGATCTCTTTTATTCTTGAAGGATTAAAATTTGTTCTCTCCCATAATGCATTTAAATGTATAGATAAATGGTACTTGCAAAAAAATTGGTACCGCAATGGGTACACCTGTCTCATGCGTTTTCGCAAATTTTTTTCTTGCGGTTTTTGAGGAAAAATATATTACTAATATCTCTAATCCGCATCTCAAGCGCATTCGTAGTTTTTGGAGATATGTGGATGACATATTTATCACATGGGACGGCTCTAAAGAAGAGTTCGATAATTTTGTGGTATATCTAAAGGAGGTGAATAATGAAAATATGAAATTTACGTTGTGCTTTGGTGAAAAGAGTTTCTAGATGTAAAAATTGATATAATTGATAGCAAAATTAACACTTAGGTACACAGAAAAATTACAGCAACAAATAACATGCTGCATTATGGTAGCGCACATCCTATTCATACCAAAAAAAGGTTTACCCTTTAGTCAAATGGTAAGATACTGAAAAATCATTAATAATCATGATGATTACAGGGAAGAAATTGGAGAATTAAAAGAACGCTTTATGAACAGAGGATATCCGAGATCCCTATTACAGGATGCAGAAAAACGGGTTGAAAGTTTTTAACAGATAGATTTACTAAGGAAACAGAAAAATAAACAGAAAAAATGTGTCAAAAAAGACAATTCAGAACAGAAGTTTATATTTAGCTTTAAACACAGTCCCATGGACAAAGTGATCCACGCATCTATAAGAAAAAATTGCCACGTATGACAGTCCTATAGAGATTTATTGAAAATAACCACCAATAATCCTCAGTTCACATACAAGCGTACACAGAATTTAGCACATGTATTGGTACATAATCGACTTTTACCGATGGAGAATAATTGGCTAAAGTAAGCCTCCCTTCAAGGCAATCACAAATGTGGTAACTGTAACTACTGTCAATTTCGTATTATTGAGATTGAGAATCCTCTGCAAATTGGTCCTATTACACATAGAGTCAGAGATTTCATCTCATGTAAAAGTAAATATGTGGTTTATATTTTATATTGCCCTTGCTTATTTTATTACATAGGAAAAACAATTCGGCCCATGACCACAAGATTTAGGGAACACTATAACTCCATTACCTCTGGCAAAGGTTCATTGAGACTGATAAAACACATGCAGGAGCAACATAATGCCAACCCCAAATTACTAAGATTCGCTGGTCTGGAAATAGTTAAATATCCCCCGCAAGGTGGAAATCACAACAAGATACTATTACAGCATGAAGCTAGATAGATAATGAAAACTAATGCTCAAGGTCCAGTAGGATTAAACGACAGATTAGATATGTCGGTCTTTTTATTATAATAACATACGATTACTCTGCAATGGTAATGTGATTTTGTTTTTATTTATCATTGTGTATTGTTACATGATTTGCACAAAATTAATGTTGTTTAGATATGTATGATTGTCGATACTCCCTATAAAGGAAATTACATCAGTTTTCATCACACACCTGGACCCGTCGAAGCGCAGTTTGCGCGAAACTGCCATCGTTCACCTTCACGATCCTGCACCCTTGCCCTACCCTGCCATCTCCGCTTAATGTGCTCAAGCCAAACAAGAGCAAATAAAGGACTTTTGCTGCAACACTACTTGGTGAGTGCCACATCTTTCTTCTTTTTTCTACTATGCATGGAAATATTCATTGTCACATGATGTTGAGCACCACGTTGCAGTAGTGTAAATACTACCACCAATGAAGGAGTACATAGACTGTATCTTCGATATAATCAGCCAAATAACCTGGTGCCATTCTGGCTCTTTTTCTCTTTTGTGAAAAATATCTATCCATCTATCTATCTATCTATCTATCTATCTATCTATCTATCTATCTATCTGTGTGTGTAATGGAGTGTGGGTTGGACAAATGTAAAAGAGGAGGTTGGACAATAAATGACATCACAAATCTTTTTTTTTTTCAATAATACATCTTTATTTAGCCTTCAAAAACGCATAAAAACGCGCAAAAACTGCATAAAAAAAAAGCATCCAAAAATGCATCAAAAACGCACCTGCATTTTCTGCCAAGAGATGCGGAATCAGTGCAGAAAAATCCACAGGCAAATCTGCAACATGTGCACATACCCTTAGCATTTATTCTTCAGTTTTGACACATTTCTGCTGAGGATTGGTGTTTAATGTTTTTACTGTATCCAGAATCCTTCGTACAAACTTTCAAATGAAAAGCCTATTGAAGGATGTTATTACTAACTGCCATCACCTCTTTCATCAATTCTCTACTGCAGGAAATTAGCATCCCTGCACTAAGGAGCATGTTTCTTCCACTTTACACAGGGATTACCAACAGCGCTTGCTGTTTTGGAAAGATATTCTCATATGGAAATAACAGTTTGTTATTTAACCATACAGATCATCGTGCAATTATTGACTAGCTACTGGATTTCCATGACCAAAGTTGTAGTGCCAGAAAATTCAAAACATAAGCTGGCATCCCTCTTCTGAAGTATTGCTCTTAGGCCCAGAAAGTAAGGTCCACTGTTAACTCCAGTAAAATGCTAAATAGATATGTCTTCCTTGCCCTATTAGAGATTTAATATATACTGATCTGTAACACAACAGCCCTAAAAATGCTTTGGATACTGTATTATGCAGGTATCCTCCCATAGAAAGTTTTGTACATGGATTATAAGAATAGGTTTTATGCCTGAAAGGTAATCTGTCAGTAGGATTAATTCTCCTAAGCTGCCTATATGGGCATGTAGGTCATAGGATGCTGAATAAAATGATACCTTGATATCTGCAATCCAATTTTTTTATTCTAGAGTAATCCCCATTTTCTTAATATGTAAAGGAGTCAAGATCTACAGGACGGACATAGATCTCCTCGAGACTCTGCCTCCAGAGATTATTTTGAATGAAAGTTGAAATCGGGCACAGCAGAGCTGACAACAACGTGAGAGCACAACTGTAGCTGTAGATATGTTTGTAATGAAACAAAGATCAGTTTTTATAAATGTTATTATAATTGTCAGTCATTACATGTCTCACACTGGTAACGCCTCCTTTCATTTAGAATAATCTCTGGAGGCAGATTCTCAGGGAGATCTATGTCTGGCCCATAGATCTTAGTAGTTGATTTACAAATTAGGAAAAACATGGATTTCTCTAGATTAAGACATCAGATCAGATATCAAGGTATAATTTTAATCAGCTTCCTATGCTTACATGCCCATATAGACGGCTTAGGAGGGTCGATCCTACTGACAGATTCCCTTTAAAGAGAACCTGTTAGCAGGATTGTGTTGAGTAACCTACAGACAGTGTCAGGTTGGCGTCATTATACTGATTACAATGAAACCTGGGTGATGAAATCCATCTTGTGATTGTTGTTTAATCTTTTTTTTCAGTTTTGAGTTAATTATATGCTCATGCTCCGGGGTGGCCTGTGGGGGGGTCTTCATGTGGTGCTCTGAATATGTAGCCATCTGAATAAAGTCCAAAAACAGAGAAAAGCAAATTCGGCACTGTTGCACTACCATGGGCTCTTGAACAAGTCTGCAGAGACCATTCACACACTATATTAACGGCACACACCCCAAGGAACAGGTGCTCAATCCTGTATGAATATAGAGTCCAATGGCACAGTACAAGAAAAAAGGAAGGCACTCATCATTACCAAAAGTGGAAGTCTTTATTTCATGGATAAAAAAGCATAGGCTTGGGAGTAATGCAGAGAGTGTGGACAACGGCCGTTAAAGCGCAGGAGCGTGAAACGGCCGTTGTCCGCACTCTCTGCATTACTCCCGAGCCTATGCTTTTTATCCATGAAATAAAGACTTCCACTTTTGGTAATGGTGAGTGCTTATGTAGCCATCTGTATGGCTTCTGACAGTTCCCTCAGTGACCTGCCCCCTATTTTACATAATGAATATTATATATTATATAAAAAAAACACACCTTCTGCAGGCAGGTGCGAGCACCTGCATTGCAGTATGATCACGTCTATGTGTATTTAATTTTTTTTTTATGGTATACATTAATTCATTAAAAAAAGTCAGTCTGAAAATGTCACCAGCCGCACCTGTGCAGTAGCATCTATCAGAGATCCAAAAAAATTTGCTTCTTCCAAGATGGAACTGCCTGTGCCTGTGCAGTAGCATTTATCGGATTGCTGATACCTGATACTGCGCAGGTGCATCGGTCCCCCGGTGCCATCTTAGTGGAGTCAATTTTTTTTCCCTCTAGCATGTTGGCACTTACGCAGTAGCATCTATCGGTGATCCGATGGAACCTCCTGCACAGGAGGTTGTATCTTGGAGGAGACAATTTTTTCTTCTCTAGCAAGATGGCGCCGCCGGCGCCTGCGAAGTAACAGCTATCGGATTTTTTTATGAATTAATGTATATCAACAAATAATTATTAAATGCACATTGTAAATACAATCATGCTGCAGCGCAGGTGCCACCGGCCTGCTTCTCTGCAGAAGGTGATATATATATATATATATATCTAATATATAATTGCCTAGAATACTACTTCCTGCAATTTGTGCCAACTTCCGTGGCTTTGTCCGGAGCTAATGTCCGGAGCTAATGTCCGGAGCTAATGTCCGGAGCTAATGTCCGGAGCTAATGTCTGGAGATAAGTGACGTCACCAGTGTCCTACACCCAGGCAGAGCACAGTGGCCCCAGGCAGAGCACAGGGGCCCCAGGCAGAACATGGGGCCCCAGGCAGAGCACAGGGGCCCCAGGCAGAGCACAGGGGCCCCAGGCAGCATATGGGGCACCAGGCAGAGCACAGGGGCCCCAGGCAGCATATGGGGCCCCAGGCAGAGCACAGTGGCCCCAGGCAGAGCACACCAAATCGGAGGCCGAGGGGCCCCGCCAACCAAATCGGAGGCCGAGGAGCCCCGCCCACCAAATCGAAGGCCGAGCGGCCCCGCCCACCAAAGCGGAGGCCGAGGGGCCCGGCCCCGCCCACCAAAGCGGAGGTCGAGGGGCCCCGACCACCACATCGGAGGTCGAGGGTCCCCGACCACCACATCGGAGGTCGAGGGTCCCCGCCCACCAAATCGGAGGCCGAGGGTCCCCGCCCACCAAATCGGAGGCCGAGGGTCCCCGCCCACCAAATCGGAGGCCGAGGGTCCCCGCCCACCAAATCGGAGGCCGAGGGTCCCCGCCCACCAAATCGGAGGCCGAGGGTCCCCGCCCACCAAATCGGAGGCCGAGGGTCCCCGCCCACCAAATCGGAGGCCGAGGGTCCCCGCCCACCAAATCGGAGGCCGAGGGTCCCCGCCCACCAAATCGGAGGCCGGGGGTCCCCGCCCACCAAATCGGAGGCCGAGGAGCCCCGCCCACCAAAAGTAAGTGCGCCCCCGGGTGCAAAAGTAAGTGCGCCCCCGGGTGCAAAAGTAAGTGCGCCCCCGGGTGCAAAAGTAAGTGCGCCCCCGGGTGCAAAAGTAAGTGCGCCCCCGGGTGCAAAAGTAAGTGCGCCCCCGGGTGCAAAAGTAAGCGCGCCCCCGGCCCCGGGTGCAAAACTAAGCACGCCCCCCAGTCCCGTGTGTGAAAAGTGCTGCTGTAAAGCTGGTAGCGCTGTTCAAGCACCATGTATTTCCTTCAGGAAATGCCCATCTAATATATAATTGCCTAGAATACTACTTCCTGCAATTTGTGCCAACTTCCGTGGCTTTGTCCGGAGCTAATGTCCGGAGATAATGTCCGGAGCTAATGTCCGGAGATAAGTGACGTCACCAGTGTCCTACACCCAGGCAGAGCACAGGGGCCCCAGGCAGCATATGGGGCCCCAGGCAGAGCACAGTGGCCCCAGGCAGAGCACAGGGGCCCCAGGCAGCATATGGGGCCCCAGGCAGAGCACAGTGGTCCCAGGCAGAGCACAGGGGCCCCAGGCAGCCTATGGGGCCCCAGGCAGAGCACAGTGGCCCCAGGCAGAGCACAGGGGCCCCAGGCAGCATATGGGGCCCCAGGCAGAGCACAGGGGCCCCAGGCAGCATATGGGGCCCCAGGCAGAGCACAGTGGCCCCAGGCAGAGCACAGGGGCCCCAGGCAGAACATGGGGCCCCAGGCAGAGCACAGGGGCCCCAGGCAGAGCACAGGGGCCCCAGGCAGCATATGGGGCCCCAGGCAGAGCACAGGGGCCCCAGGCAGAGCATAGGGGCCCCAGGCAGCATATGGGGCCCCAGGCAGAGCACAGGGGCCCCAGGCAGCATATGGGGCCCCAGGCAGAGCACAGTGGCCCCAGGCAGAGCACAGGGGCCCCAGGCAGAGCACAGGGGCCCCAGGCAGAGCACAGGGGCCCCAGGCAGAGCACAGGGGCCCCAGGCAGCATATGGGGCCCCAGGCAGAGCACAGGGGCCCCAGGCAGCATATGGGGCCCCAGGCAGAGCACAGTGGCCCCAGGCAGCATATGGGGCCCCAGGCAGAGCACAGTGGCCCCAGGCAGCATATGGGGCCCCAGGCAGAGCACAGTGGCCCCAGGCAGAGCACAGGGGCCCCAGGCAGCATATGGGGCCCCAGGCAGAGCACAGTGGTCCCAGGCAGAGCACAGGGGCCCCAGGCAGCTTATGGGGCCCCAGGCAGAGCACAGTGGCCCCAGGCAGAACATGGGGCCCCAGGCAGAACATGGGGCCCCAGGCAGAGCACAGGGGCCCCAGGCAGAGCACAGGGGCCCCAGGCAGCATATGGGGCCCCAGGCAGAGCACAGGGGCCCCAGGCAGAGCACAGGGGCCCCAGGCAGCATATGGGGCCCCAGGCAGAGCACAGGGGCCCCAGGCAGCCTATGGGGCCCCAGGCAGAGCACAGTGGCCCCAGGCAGAACATGGGGCCCCAGGCAGAGCACAGGGGCCCCAGGCAGAGCACAGGGGCCCCAGGCAGCATATGGGGCCCCAGGCAGAGCACAGTGGTCCCAGGTAGAGCATAGGGGCCCCAGGCAGCCTATGGGGCCCCAGGCAGAGCACAGGGGCCCCAGGCAGCATATGGGGCCCCAGGCAGAGCACAGGGGCCCCAGGCAGCATATGGGGCCCCAGGCAGAGCACAGTGGCCCCAGGCAGAGCACAGGGGCCCCAGGCAGAACATGGGGCCCCAGGCAGAGCACAGGGGCCCCAGGCAGCATATGGGGCCCCAGGCAGAGCACAGGGGCCCCAGGCAGCATATGGGGCCCCAGGCAGAGCACAGCGATATTTTGGACCACTGTGCGGTGTTTCAGACCCCCTGTGTGATGTCTGGGGCCCTGTTCTTAAGTATATTAAAGATTAAAGTAACGTATATTAAAGTATATTATAGATCAAATTTGACACGTTTATGAGCACCATTGAGTGATATACTCAAGAATGACATAATTTTTCAACATTTTATGGTTTCAAACTGTAAACACTCAGAGTTTTTTTTACTTCAACCAGAAAACCTTAACGGTTCATAAAAAACTTGACTGTTCAGGATATGATAAAAGTCATAGTATTCTGAATCTTTAACTTATAAAGATACCTTTACATGGGGTGATTATTGGTTCCAGAGAGGCTTTCGGCCGATAATCGTACACATGGCTGGTGACAGGACAATACAATATAAACGTTCAAAGGTAAACACTGATAACATTAAAATCTAATATATAATTGCCTAGAATACTACTTCCGGCAATTTGTGCCAACTTCCGTGGCTTTGTCCGGAGATAATGTCCGGAGATAAGTGACGTCACCAGCGTCCTACACCCGCTCAGGGTGAACAAAGATATATGCCTTCGTGGTGCGCGGCACTTTTCTGATTGGTTGCCGCCTGCCGCGAGCGACCAATCAGAAATGTGCTGTGCTGTCAAGAATTGTCAAGAGCTGGTGAGTGCAGCCATTTTTTGTTCTTTCTTACTATTATTTATTAATTGTATTATTCTTACATTTGAATAAATAAAGTATATATGGATTCTAGACTCCCGATTCTTTAGAATCGGGCTGCCATCAAGTATATATATATATATATATACACAGTATATATTCATTATGTAAAATAAGGGACAGGTCAATGAGGGATTAGTGACCTGTCAGACGCCATACAGATGAATAGCTAATCAGAGCACCATATGCAGACCTCCCCTCCAGGTCGCCCAGGAGCACGAGCATATCATTAACTCAAAACTGAAAATAAAGATTAAACAACAACCACAAGACAGATTTCATCAACCAAGGTATCATTGTAATCAGTATAACGGTATTGACTTGACACTGTCTGTAGGTAACTGAGCACAATCGTGCTGAAAGATTCACTTTAACCCAGAGATATTAAACTTGATTGGCTTCATACCTGGCGTAGCAGTTTTTGCGGCACCTTTGTTGGCGTATTTAAATAGATTTTTGGAGTCAAAAATACTGCAGCAAAATTTCACTGTATAATGTATATAACAATTTATTGAAAAATCTACACATGCAATGCTTTGAAAGATTGTGAGGTTTCTTGGTTATTTTTGGATGGGATTAACAGAAAATCTCCTGCCCACTATGCTTTTTTTTTGCGGCATAAAGTAACCTGTGGTGCGTATTTCAAATCCGCAGCATGTCAATTTCTCTTGCGGGTATGCTGAAATTTTAAGTGTGAATTTTTCCTATAGAATTGCATTAGGTTACCATCCCATGATGAGTATTTGATGTTGCAGATTTTGTGTAGCATTTCTGCATGTTAGCTAAATTAGGTTACCTGTGTTTTTTTATTTCATTAAGGCAGGCTTCACACTAGAGTTCGGCAGGGCTGCGGACGGCAGCCTTCTTCCTCTGTGAAGCCCCGCCCACTGTCGCACCTCTTCCTTCAGCTTCGCCTACATCTGCATGCGTTCTGCGTACCATATCTTTAACATTGTGTTGGCAGGCCATGCGGATGTATGCGGATGCCTCCACATGCGTCGTCTTGAGGTTGCGCTGACCTGCGTCAAACGCAACATGTTAGGATTTTGTTGCGGTGGGCACAGCTTCAAAACGAAGCATGCGAGGCACCAGCATGGCCTGTGTACCCAATGTTAAAGATAGGGTGCACAGAACGCATGCAGACATAGGCAGAGCATAAGGAAGAGGCGCGGCAGTGGGTGGGGCTTCACGGAGGAAGAAAGCTGCCGTTTCCAGCCCTGCCGAACGATAGTGTGAAGCTATCCTTAAGCTACGTTCCCATGATGAATTTGTAGTGAGTTTTTTTATGCTTCGTAATTTTAAAAAAATGCAAGTAACCTAATTAATGTATACAGAAATCGTGCAGAAAATCTGCAGCATCAAAAACCTCACAAAATACTCTTCCAACAAATGTCCCGAAAGAATTTGTCCTTGTAGGACTCTGCTGCCAGGTCCCAGATAGCTGGAATATCCCTTACCTACAATGTATACAATAATGTCATTAGATATGATATTCAAAACACAAATAATATTAAAAAAAGGAAAAAAATATATATCTATATACCGTATATCTATCTATCACAGACAGCTACGGATTGAGGATGAAATTCAGCCCTGGCATGTGAAACCACACAGGCCCATGCTGTTCCCGTCCCCAAGCACCAGATGGGATATATTACTAATATTACCCTGCATGGAGGAAAGCAAGATTCACTATAAGGGCTCATACTCACATGCAAGAAACTCGGATGAGTTTCGCACGTCAATACCCGGCACTGCACCTGGCACTCAGAAGCGGAGCGTGCGGCTGCATGTATTGCTATGCAGCCGCATGCTCCGATCTGAGTGCCGGGTGCACTGCCGGGTATTGACATGTGAGACTCATCAGAGTTTTTCTCATGTGAGTATGAGCTCTAAGACAAATATTTCTAATAATACCCATGGCCTGCTGGGGTAAGTGACGGAGTCAACGAGTTTGTGCTCCGTCACAACTCTAAGGCTGGGTTCACACTGCATTACAGCAGCCCGTTCAACACATACGTTAAACGGGCTGCTGTAACGCACGTGCTGACTTGGCACCATCGCTAGCGCAGATAGAGCATCTGCTAGCTCTATCTGCACTAGCAGTGACGGACCCGGAAATGCTGCAGCCCACATCTTAGGGTCCGTCACTCAATGACGGCACATGGCTAGCGCACGCCCATTGTGGGCGTGCGCTAGCGATGCGTCCGACATAGAACTTAATGGTGGTGTTACGGACTACATTACACCGCGTTTATGCCACGGTGTAACGTAGTCCATCTAACGGACGGGTTCAACGCAGTGTGAACCCAGCCTTAACAGTATGGGTGCCTTGAGAACACCGATTCTGTTAACAATGTAGCAGACAAGATGGCCCTTGACCAGACAGGCCCTTCTGGCATTTGCCAGAATTGCCAGTCCGGCCCTGATCACAGAGGTATGTCACACAAAATACATAATAAGTAACATTTCCCACATGTTTACTTTACATCAGCACAATTTTGGAACCAAATTGTTTTTTTATTAACCCCTTAAGTCCCGAGGGTGGTTTGCACGTTAATGACCGGGTCAATTTTTACAATTCTGACCACTGTCCCTTTATGAGGTTAAAACTCTGGAACTCTTCAACGGATCCTGGTGATTCTGACACTGTTATCTCGAGACATATTGTACTTCATGATAGTGGTAACATTTCTTTGATATTACCTGCGTTTATTTGTGAAAAAAACAGAAATTTGGCAAAAATTTTGAAAATTTTGCAATTTTCCAACTGTGAATTTTTATGCCCTTAAATCACAGAGATATGTCACAGAAAATACTGAATAAGTAACATTTCCCACATGTCTAGTTTACATCAGCACAATTTTGGAAACAAATTTTTTTTTGTTAGGGGGTTATAAGGGTTAAAAGTTGACCAGCAATTTCTCATTTTTACAACACCATTTTTTTTTAGGGACTACGTCACATTTGAAGTCATTTTGAGGGGTCTATATGATAGAAAATAACCAAGTTTAACACCATCCTAAAAACTGTACCCCTCAAGGTGCTCAAAACCACATTCAAGAAGTTTATTAACCCTTCTGGTGCTTCGCAGAAAGTTTTGGAATGTTTAAAAAAAATGAACATTTAATTTTTTTCACAAAAAATTTACTTCAGCTCCAATTTGTTTTATTTTACCAAGGGTAACAGGAGAAAATGGACCCCAAAAGTTGTTGTACAATTTGCCCTGAGTACCCTGATACCCCATATGTGGGGGTAAACCACTGTTTGGGTGCATGGCAGAGCTCAGAAGGAAAAAAGCGCCGTTTGACTTTTCAATGCAAAATTGGCTGGAATTGAGATGGGACGCCATGTTGCGGTGGGGAGCCCCTGATGTGCCTAAACATTGAAACCCCCCACAAGTGACACCGTTTTGGAAAGTAGACCCCCTAAAGAACTTATCTAGATGTGTGGTGAGCACTTTGACCCACCAAGTGCTTCACAGAAGTTTATAATGTAGAGCCATAAAAATAAAAAATAATATTTTTTCACAAAAATGAACTTTTCATCCCCAATTTTTTATTTTCCCAAGGTTGCCAGAAGAAATTGTTCCCCAAACGCTGTTGTGCAATTTGTCCTGAGTACGCTAATACCCCATATGTGGGGGTAAACCACTGTTTGTGTGCATGACAGAGCTCAGAAGGGAAGGAGCGCCATTTGACTTTTCAATGCAAAATTGGCCATGTTGCGTTAGGGAGCCCCTGATGTGCCGCGATTGGCCACTCTCCCCCTGTGAGCGCGGCCGATCGCTATGATGTACTATCCCGTCCCTGGGACTTAACTCCCAGGTCACCTTGATGGGATGGAACGTCAAATGGGATTAAAGGGTCAAGAAGTTAGAAGGGTTAGTTGACCAGCAATTTCTCATTTTTAAAACACAATTTTTTTTATGTACCACATCACATTTGAAGTCACTTTTAGGGGTCTATATGACAGAAAATACTCAAAACTGCACCCCTCAAGATGTTCAAAACCACATTCAAGAAGTTTATTAACCCTTCAGGTGCTTCATAGGAATTTTTAGAATGTTTAAAAAAAATGAACATTTAACTTTTTAGACAAAAAAATCACATCAGGTCCAATTTGTTTTATTTTCCCAAGGGTAACAGGAGAAATTGGACCCCAAAAGTTGTCCACTTTGTCCTGAGTTTGCTAATACCCCATATTTGGGGGTGATGCACTGTTTGGGCGCAAGGCAGAGCTCAGAAGGGAAGGAACGCCGTTTGAATGTTAAATGCAAAATTGGCAGGAATTGACATCAGATGCCATGTTATGTTTGGAGAGCCTAAACAGTGGAAACTCCCCAGTTCTAACTCCAACCCTAACCCCCAACACACCCCTAACCATAATCCAAACCCTAACCCAAACCCTAATGTGAAAATGGAAATAAATACAAAAAAATTATTTTATTATTTTGCCATAACTAAGGGGGTGATAAAAGGGAGGGTTTGATTTACTATTTTATATCAGGTTTTTATAGCTTTTTTTTTTTCCTTTTTTTTATGGTGTTCACAAAAGGGGTTATAAAAAAAATTGTGTGGGCTCCCGCGCAATTTTATGCACCAGAGAGGGAAAGCCAGCAACTGGTTGCAGATGTTTATAGCCTGGGAAGGGCTTAATACCCATGGATCTTCCCAGGCTATGAATATCAGCCCGCAGCTGTCTGCATAGCCTTTACCGGCTATAAAAACGGGGGACCCCAAAAAAAATGGCATAGGGTCCCCCTAAAATTATTAGCCAGAAAGTCTATGCAGACAGCTGCGGGCTGATATTCATAGCCTAGGAAGATGCCATAGATATTTCCCGCCCGACTACAATCACCAGCCCGCAGCCACCCCAGAAAAGGCGCATCTGTAAGATGCGCCAATTCTGGCACTTAGCCTCTCTCTTCCCAAAGCCATGTAGCAGTGGTATATGGGGTAATAAGGGGTTAATGTCGCCTTGCTATTGTAAGGTGACATTAAGCCCAGTTAATAATGGTGAGGTGTCAATAAGACACCTATCCATTAATAAGCCAATGTATTAAAAGGTTAATAAAGCACACAGACATTAGAATAAAGTATTATAATGAATTAATTACACACACTTTTTGGCCCTCTTTTATTAAACACCCATTCTGATGAGGATGAAGGAAAGGCAGCAGCACTGGCAGGACCCAAGTCCTCTTGCTCTTGGCCGTCCTGTAGTCCACTCATCCTAACTGCTACCTCAATCAAAGCTTCTTTTCCTTTAGTAAGCTGTTGATCATCCAGCAAAATACAATGACTCGGGTCCACATAAACCGCTGCCAGAAGAAGTTTATTTTCTAATAGCAGTGTCTCTCTCCGTTTCATTGAAGCATCAATGCCATCTGCGATTAAACCTCCTCTTTGGGACAGGCAAAACAACAAGTTCTTCCACTCCTTTATAAAAATTCCAGGAGTTAAATCCTCAGCTTGTAACATTTTAGTCACTGTAAATGGGTGATGACGCAATCCCTTCAATTCAGCCACCTGTGTCCATTGACCTTCATGTAGTGTTACCTGAGGGTTGGCCATATCTACAAGGAAGGGTTTCAGCTCAAGCAATCGCATGATCATTAAATAGGTGCTGCCGCACCGACTGGCTTGATCCACAATTGCCCCTTTTCCAGCACGTCTCTTCAAGATGAAATGGGTTCTGGCAGCAATAGACAATTTCCTCACTTTGGTAATCAAGAGTTCCAGCATGTCCCTCTTGCAGACTATCTTTTATTGTCAGCTGCAGCGTGTGCACAACACAGTACATGTGATGAAAAGGAAAGAGGTGTGAAGCAGCTTCAACAAGATCATCCAATGGTAAAGAATCTTTTTCATGTTCTGTAGTAATATCTGTTTGCTCCTCCATTATGGGAACAGGACTGTGGCCTTCCATCTCCAACATACTGAATATGAAATGTTCTTCTAGCTGCTGTTCACCTTCATTATTCTTATTCATCAGCTTAATTGTACTTATTAGATTTGAAGCATTATCAGTTACAATAGCAAGAACCTGTTCTTTTTGTAGTTCATAATCTTGCAGAACTTTTTCCACCAAGGTCTAGAGAAACTGGCTGCTGTGATGAGCTTTAGTATCTTTTACTGCCAGTGTCTTAGTAACAATTTTTTTTTGTCACAAACATATCGAACATTGATAGCAAAATAGTTCACTCTGTGACGTTTGCAGGCATCCATTTTAAGAAATGCAAAGTGTCTCTTGAGAGTCTTTTTAAGATCTTCCTTTTGGTTAAGGGCTTCTTCAATCACTAATTTTCTAATACTTTCTCTTTCCAGAGAAACACCAAGTTTGCGAGCCATTTCTCTGTAAAAGCTGGTCGCGCAAATAATGATAATGGTGCACAGTACTTCACAGCAAGTTCGATAAACTGTCTTTTAAACACATCTGCTGTCATTGTTACAGTAACTTTGTCACTTACAAGATATCTTGTAACTGACGTTTGAGATGCTCTTTCCTCCTCCTTTGCCTGGCGGGAAGTGCTGGTCTTTGGTTTCTTGGTGCTGCTGTGATCTTTTTCAGTTACAGCATTGTAAACTTCTGCGTGGCAGCGTTGTAAATGTCTTTTTAGATTGGAAGTTCTTGAAGGAGCATTTTTATCACTGCCTGAGTGTGCACTGATTTTGGCATCACAGCATTTGCTTTTATCTGGGTCACTTATACACTGACACCACACAATATGTTTATTATCTTGAGTCACTGTGAAATGCTCAAATACAGCTGACTTCATAAGATGCTTCTTAGACATTTTGTAATTCTGTAAATTTGCTCTCAAAATAATTTTGTCCTATAAAACAATAAAGTATATTATAATTCTTGCAAGAATAGGAAATCATGCACTGTATAATTTGGGATAGAAATAAAACAATCTTTGCATAAATCAATAGGACAGATGATAAGTATAAAGTTTGTAAAATGTGTTGTTAAATAGCTTTACTCTGAACTTTCAATGTCAAGGCTTGTCTCAGCAGGGTACAGCTCACTAAATGCTTCACATCATATTTCTTCATAGTCTATGAAGAGGGGAGGAGAGAGGGAGGGAGCATGTTTTTGCTGAATCATATTGCAGAACACACACACACAAACACAAATATATATATATATATATATATATATATATATATATATATATCCTCATCGATCCTGTTACTGTATTTCTGAATTTGAGATGTTAGAAAACATTTTTCCCCTTATATTCTATGTATAGGGTATATAAGTCATCAGAGCAGCTAATTTCTCCAAACATGAGCTAAGAGGAAAAACAAACTAAAACATCAAGCATACAGAGACAACATACTGTATGCTGGACTATTGATTTAAGCACAGTTTATTGAAAGTTTAGATATGCTTTAGGAAGTACTTACCTTCTTTAATCCTGCTTTCCTGTTCTCTCCAGAAATTCTGAGATGAATGCAGGCATTCCTTCCCTGTGTATTTATTTTTTCTCCTTATCTGTAGAGGAGGAGCTTCACTATTTATCGTGAACATAAACTGCAGCACAGATTCATCTCAGCTAAAAGTCTAGACCTTAGATCAGCAATAGGATAGACATTTATAGGACATTTCATAATTTTCCCAAATTCTTATAAAAAAATATTTCCCACAAACTGCATTGAACTACTGTACCCAAATTATGAAGACACAAAAAAGCACAGTAAGACCAAAAATGCTCTGTTGCAAAAAAATCACAGTAATAAGCAAGTGCTAGTAAAAAGATGGAAAAAACAAGGTATTTGGTTGATACGTTTTTTGCAAAAAATGTATACTAAGCTGCTCCACCAAACGTCAAGGTATACCCATGTAGAGCAGTCCTAACTGATGTATGCAATCCCTATCTGATGTATTTAAAAACCTGATCATCTGTATATTACCTGTATAAGCAGGGTTCAGAGAGGAAATGTCCATGTGGACACACTGAATGGAACAGCTTTTGTGCAAATGGCCATCAAGGAGTGGTGGGTAACTCCCCAGTCTTGTAGACACAAGAGAACAATTATGGAAACAGGAACACATGGGCTACTTGCACAGTGAACTAGTCTGTAGGAACATGTTCACACACCACCAAGAAACTTGAAGACACAAAAAAGCACAGTAAGACCTCGCTTGGCAAAATAATAAACCAACAATATACATACCTTCTGATGAACTGTCAGGTCCCACGAAGTAAATCCATCTGAAGGGGTTAAATCATTTTACAGGCAGGAGCTGTGCTAAAGCACTCGCTCGTGCCTATAAACCCCGGGTGCTGAAAAGAAAGCTGGGTGATCTGTACTTACATTGAGTTGCGGTGAGGCGCCCTCTGGTGGATGAACTCATATGAACTCGAGCGTGGGAACTTTTCCAAGTTCCTATCATAAATGATAGGTCTTGAAGCAGGTCTACATTTGTTTAAGTAGGTCTCCCTGTGGAACCCGGCGGGAAAATTAGGGTTGTCGTATATTGGGGTTAGTGGCCCAGGTGATGTTGAGGTTTGGAGTCCCCTACTGCTCTGCTGGATAAATAAGATCATGTTTTTAGTCATAAAGGGTATATAAGGCCCTCTCCTCCCTTTGTGGTCCATAGGATTTTTGGGGGGTCGCACCTATTAAGGTCATTTTCCAGATTAACCCACTTCTTACTGCTCCTGCTATGATATAAGTCCAAGATACAAGTTCCTATTGATGCGCGGCTATAAACTGAAAAATCTGGTAATCCAATTCCCCCCAGTTGCTTAGGTCTGCTTAGTAAAAAATATGATAAACGTGGTCTGGTATGTGACCAAACAAATCGAATGATTGCCTTCTTAAGACGCGAGAAAAAAGAAGCAGGTAAGTATAATGGAATCGTTTGAAAATAATATAGGAGACGTGGCAATAGGTCCATTTTGATAATATTGACTCTGTCAAACCAAGACAACTGAAGTCTGTGCCACCTCTCTAAGTCTAATTCTGCTTTATGTAGCGCATTTTTAAAATTTGCGTCATATAGCCCAGAGACTTCAGCTGTTACCTTAACTCCCAAATATGTAAGTGAATCAAAATGCCATTTAAAAGGGAAATACTAGTATAGAAACGTAGGAGACAAAAAAAGCGCAAATAGGGTCTTATCCTCAGGATTGCTTCTAATCAATTATGAGAGAACTGCTCACCTGGTGGTACACAGTAAAGGCGTGTAGTTTGTCAGCTGCTGCAGATCCACAGGTCGGCGCTGCGACCTCTTAGAGACGTTATAATAGATGAATGTGGATAAAATCCGCGCTGCTGTGACAAATAATGGATCCAGATATAGTTGTAAGGTGTTCGGGTGGTTTATTCAACGCGTTTCGAAGCTCATGGCTTCTTCTTCAGGAAGTTTCCACACAGAGGTATCTCTGTGTGGAAACTTCCTGAAGAAGAAGCCATGAGCTTCGAAACGCGTTGAATAAACCACCCAAACACCTTACAACTATATCTGGATCCATTATTTGTCACAGCAGTGCGGATTTTATCCACATTCATCTATTATAACGTATTTAAAAGGGAAAGAGGTACGCAACTGATCTACCACAGATAATTGTAGTGAAATATTTAGGATCTCGGATTTATGCGAGTTCATTTTGAAGTTGCTCAAGAGACCAAACTTATGCAGCTCTGAAACAACATTCGGTATGCTGGTAATCGGAGAGGTGATATATAAAAGAATGTTGTCTGCAAAGAGAGCCAGCTTATGCTCCTCTGATCTTAATTTAATTCCCTTGATGGAGGGATTGTTGCATATTGCAGTGGCCAGGAATTCCATCGTCAAGATGTATATAAGAGGGGAAAGTGGGCATCCCTGCCTCGTGCCGTTCCTAATTAGAAAGGCGTCGGAGAGAGCACCATTAACTTTTACCTGTGCGCTGGGAGAGGTATACAATGCCTTAATCCTATGGAGCATGTTCTCCCCCAAACCAATCCTCCTCAGGGCCTGAAACATAAATTCCCAGTGCACCCTGTCAAAGGCTTTTTCAGCATCAATCGACAGGCTGCATATGGGATCTCCTTCCCTTCCCGCCCGATCTATTAATGAGATGGTCCGTATAGTGTTATCTCGAGCCTCCCTCCCTGGGACAAAACCAACCTGGTCTTGATTTATTAAATCTGGAAGAAGGGGACCCAACCTGTTTGCAATCATTTTTGCATATATTTTAAGATCTAGATTTATTAAAGATATTGGGCGATAATTACTACACATGGAGAGGTCTTTATCAGGTTTCGGTAGCACTGTGATGTGAGCAGTTAGTGCCTGGGGAGGAAAGGAGCCACCCAAGGAGACAAAGTTGCACACTGTAAGGAAAATTGGGCTTAGTGATGTATTGAACAATTTATAGAAACCAGCTGTATACCCATCCGGGCCTGGACTTTTTCCTTGTTTTAGATCCTTAATTTCAGACATCTCCTCTAATGTAAAGTCCCTTTCTAGATCCAACAGCTTATCTGCTGGTAGGTGGGGTATGTTATTCTGTTGTAAATATGCATTTATTTTACTGTGGAAGAAAGGTGTTGACATGTCTCTATAATGCCCAGCTATGTTGTATAGAGCTTTGTAATAGTCGCTAAAGCCCAAAAGAATGTCTTTAGTGCTATGCACCTTCTTTCCTTCTTTGTTCTTAATAAAAGGAACAAATGTGTTTGGGCTACGTGGATTAATGGTTCTGGCCAAAAGCTTGCCACTTTTATTTCCCAATTGATAAAAACGGTTCCTGAGCCGTTCTCTAAGACATCGTGACTTTTGATCTAATATGGCGAGCAACTTTTGTTTTGCTGTAGAAGGATGTGCGAATGTGCCCGCATTAAAGGGAACCTGTCACCACGTTTTTGGAAGATGGGATAAAAATAGCGTTAAATAGGGGCAGAGGTGGGCATTACATTAGTGTGTTTGTTATGCGTTTATTACCCACCTAAGTTGCCGAAATACCTTTGCAAAGTCTCCGTTTTCGCCTGTCAATCAGGCTGGTCTGGTCAAAAGGGCGTCTTGTCTTCCCCCAGATTTTGCGTAGTTTTCCGTTGGTGGCGTAGTGGTGTGCGCATGCCCAAGGTCCCGAATCCTCTGCCAGGGGATTTAAAAAAGCGCGCTGTTCGTGATTTCATTGGTGATCGGTGGGCGCGGCCATCTTCCTTTGGCCGCGCGTGCGCAGAAGCGGCGCTCTGCTGGCCGCGGCTTCAGGAAAATGGCTGCGGGATGCCACGCGTGCGCAGATGGATATCGCGGCGGCCATTTTCCTGAAGCCGCGGCCAGCAGAGCGCCGCTTCTGCGCACGCGCGGCCAAAGGAAGATGGCCGCGCCCACCGATCACCAAGGAAATAACGAACAGCGCGCTCTTTTAAATCCCCTGGCAGTGGATTCGGGACCTTGGGCATGCGCACACCACTATGCCACCAACGGAAAACTACGCAAAATCTGGGGGAAGACAACGCCCTTTTGACCAGACCAGCCTGATTGACAGGCGAAAACGGAGACTTTGCAAAGGTATTTCGGCAACTTAGGTGGGTAATAAACGCATAACAAACACACTAATATAACGCCCACCTCTGCCCCTATTTAACGCTATTTTTATCCCATCTTCCAAAAACGTGGTGACAGGTTCCCTTTAAGATCTTTCTTATGCTGTGTTTCCAATTTATGGATCTGGTCCGATAATTTAGCTATTTCTGCAATTCTCTCTTTTGTTCAGACGTGCACCATGTGAAATAAGTACACCCCTTATTACACTTTTTAGAGCTTCCCATTTTATAGGAGGAGATGTGGAGTCGCCACCATGGTCTGTTATAAAATTAGAGATCGTTTTTTTCTACTTCGGACTTACATAATACGTCTTGGAGTAAATTCTCATTTAGACGCCATGAGAAGCCCGATTTTGCACTTGGATGTAACAAGATTGAGAAGTAAATTGGGGCATGATCCGACCACAGTATCGAGCCCACCTTAGCCTCCACCGGTAGGTCCAATAGGCTGTGTGATATGAAGAAATAGTCTATTCTGCTATATGTATTGTATATTTGTGTGAAAAGCTATAGTCCCTAGTGTCAGGGTGGAGAACTCTCCATATGTCCACCAGTCTCAAGCCATGCATCTGTTTCCTTATTCGACCAATGGAAGAGGAGGAGTATCAAGTCTTACCCGAGGAGACGTCTACCACAGGGTTCATGGGGATGTTGAAGTCACCTAGTATCACAGGAGAGGAGCCAGCTAATTCCCCAAGGTGTCTTTTGCACTCTGCCCCGAAATTCTGTTGTCCTTGATTCAGAAAATACACATTAGCTATGACCAACTGATGTGCAGCCCAAGAAATTTTTAAAAAGATATATCTACCATCTGGGTCTATTAAAGAATTCAACACCTCAGGCATAAAAATTTTATGGAAAGCGATTGAGACTCCCTTGGACTTGGCATATGGGTTAGAACTATGGTGGTACCATTTGGGATAATATTTTGAAATGCATTGCGGTATAGCTCCAGTTTTAAAATGTGTCTCCTGAAGCATTAAAACCGAGATTTGCTGTCTATGACTTGTAGTTGGAGTGCCCCCAGACGCAGGGCCGCGGGGTACTCAATACCGGGCCTCTCTGTCTCGGTCCTGGGGTTGTCACGGTGGCTAGACCCGGTCGGTGACCCTGCTAAGAAGCGTCCAATGAAAGGTGTGATGGTAGTGCGTGGTGCAGGTCGCGATGAATAACGAGGACACAGGGTTGCAGTCTCTTTACCTCTTTACTGAAGGCTTCAAGGTCTTCAATCCAGAGTACGGTTAACAGGGCTGTAAGAGACCGGCCGGTCCGATGGCACCTCCACAGTTCCCTTTGCAGGTGGAAATCTGTGCCTACCTTCTAGCGCCTGTATGTTGTAGTACTTCCCTGCTGAGCACCACGGGATAGTCCTCACAACTGTTGTGTCTGTTTCTGATGTTATTTCCCACAACTTATGTCTGTTCTGATGTTCTTCTCCGTCCCCCAGATGATATGGATAGGACGCACCCGTAAGACGGGAAGGCCTGGAGTTCTTCCGGGACCCTAGCGTCGCCCCTCTCCCACAATTGCCCCCTATGTCTTCTTAGGTGATTTTGGTGAGACAGCCAACCTAAAATCAACTGTCCTGCCTCTGTTTGAAGTATTGCTTGGAGCCTAATACTTCCTCGGCGTTCTGGCCACCGGCTACGCGCCTCAATAGGATGTTGCCTCTATCTTACAGCACGACTCCTACTGGTGTTATCTCCTTTTTGCTTTGATCTTGTTTCTCACTCTCCACAATAAACCTCGCTTCTTGTCCTTTCTTGAGATACCGCCGCGATGTAGTGCAGGCGCCATTCCTTAACGTTCTTTCCTGTTCGCTAGGCCTCTGTCAGGATCTTACCCCTGACAGGGACCCCCCTGAATCTTTCCCTGCAACACCCTCTGCCACAGGATGTTGCTTGGTTCCAACCCAGTCAGCTTTCTGTCTAACTTTCTATCTAACCCCCAGTTTTACCAGATTGTGAGGCGTGGCCTAATACATAGCACCCTTAGCTCCCCCTGGAGGCCAGACTATGAAGTGTATTGGTGTCTGTGATACCTGGTCAGGTGAACTCCTTCAGTGCCATCAGACGTACCATCACTCCCCTTAGCGGCGGAGCATCAGTACTGCAACGACCAGGACTCTGGGGCACTGCACTTCCCACAGGTGAAGCTGGGTCCCCAGGGCTCCTAAGGTGAATGGTGATGATGGTGTATGCCGGTGAATGAGTAAGGGACACAACCTTGCAGTCTTTACCTGGTTTACTGAAGTTGTAACAGGCCTCAGTCCAGGGTATCGGCAACAAGTATATAAGGAGTCCAGGCAGCCTGGAAACAAGTGAAATCCCCTTGGCAAGTCAGGTTGGGAGCCTTCCACTTTGCGCTCGCTTGCTGTCTGAAGTGTCCTGCCAAGGTCCTACCAAGGTCCTGGTCCTTTTTCTGTCCTGGGACAG
The DNA here is from genome assembly GCF_051348905.1 of Ranitomeya variabilis. Taxonomy (NCBI): domain Eukaryota; kingdom Metazoa; phylum Chordata; class Amphibia; order Anura; family Dendrobatidae; genus Ranitomeya; species Ranitomeya variabilis. The sequence goes on from NC_135232.1 coordinate 637,905,037, forward strand.
TGCCTGTATGATAGGCAGTTTGAGCCATTCTTTCTGGGGTCTCTGCAGGTAAGAAAGATGGTGTTTGCAACCAGAGAGGAGGCGCCGGATCAAGACCAGAGATGTTCATCAGGTCGGACTGCTCAGTATGGGGCCATTATAAAAGGCATTTTTGGGCTGTGCAGAGGGGGTTGGAGACTCATATACATATTCCTAGGATGCTGTAAAACAGTCGGTAAAGATGGTGGCAGTACCTTATATTAAGAAAACCTGACTACCATTTTTGTATGTAATATGGTACATACTATATGTGTGAACTGTATTTGCACTGAACACATTACTGATTTGTCCGCCGCTCATTATGACACTATAAACACAAAGCAAGTTATATTAACTGCATCAAAAATATTCCCATATGTGTGCTTTATAGAATGATATAATGCTGCATCCATACAATACAGGGCAGAGAGCGCTTGCCTACTGCATTATATCTGACTGTAGCACAGTAATTATATCCAGACATGAGGTCCGGTTACAATGTTATGTATGCATATTACATGCGATATAATGCATTATACAATACGAAACTACACTGCATAGTTAAAAACAGTTCTACGTAATAAATTTGGTTAAAGTTCTAGAAACATTTTTTTTTTAGAGGGGTGCAGCACACCTTCATCGCCTCCGCCCCATCATAGTGCCTCCCCCTGCAAGCCCTCCTCACTGTGGTCCTGATGTTCTTATAAGTAGCACACATGATACATCAGCAAGGACACAACAGACCGTATACACCCTGCTCCACATCATCTGACCGCAGCAGCATATAGCACAGGTGAGTGCTTGCACTGACATTGGCCTTGGTGTGTCCTAAGACAGAGAGAAGAGAGCCAGCCGGGAGGTGTGCAGGCTGTTCTATTACTACCACAATTTAGTGCTCTGGTGTCATAAGTATTTCTTGGCACTTGAGATGTTGAAAAATAAATGTAAAGCAAATTTATGACCTATTTAATGTCATTCACTACTTCCATTATATCTAGAATTTTATTTCCATTTCTGTCTGAACAAATAAGTCATCATTCATAATATCCACATTCAGAATATTTAGAGGTCTTTATAGGCTTTTTTTTCTGTTATGGTGTGCAGTAAAATGCTGAGCTTTATGCCATGTGTGCCCGACAGTCCAATGTGCGGATGAGATGTAGAAAAAGTAGGGAAATCTGGGTTATTTTTAAAGTAGATGACTTAAAAGATTAGAACATTCCCGCACACAGAGGAAACATTTGTTCCTTATATTTTACTTTATGATCAATAAGAGAATTGTATAAAAGTACAGAAACGACAAAAGCAAAGTTTCGCTTTGACTGAAACAGTAAATGTTTTTACTATGACTTAAAACTTCAGTTTTTAAATATTTACAAAAGAACAGGTTAAACTGCCTGTAACGAAAGCTAATAAAGTGCATTGGCTTAATTTACTTACGGGGTACTTGTAGGGAGTGTTAACAAGCAATAGATGTGATGCAGAATGTTCTGTCACTGAAAATGTGGACATCTGAATGGTGTTTTTTCTGCAGCAAGTGCATGGGACAGTCACAGAAAGTCCGCAACTTGTCACCATACACTTATAGCTTATGTTTTGCAGGAGTGTTCCAAGAATCCTTTCACATGATTCCCATCCAGTGGATTGCAAAGTCTAGTTTCCCTATCCGATAGATAGATAGATAGATAGATAGATAGATAGATAGATAGATAGATAGATAGATAGATAGATAGATAGATAGATAGATATGGGATAGATAGATAGATAGATAGATAGATATGGGATAGATGTATAGATAGATAGATATGGGATAGATAGATAGATAGATAGATAGATAGATAGATAGATAGAGAGATGTGGGATAGATAGATTGATAAATAAATAGATAGATAGCTGTGAGAGATAGATATGGAATAGATAGATAGATAGAAAGAAAGCTGTGAGATAGATAGATATGGGATAGATAGATAGATAGATAGATAGTTATGGGATAGATGTGGGGTGGGATAGATAGATAGATAGATAGATATGGGATAGATATGAGATAGATAGATAGATAGATAGATAGGTATGGGATAGATGTGGGATAGATAGATAGAGAGATAGATGATAGATAGATAGATAGATAGATATCTGAACACAACCTGCCCACATCTGTAGTGACAAATGATAGATTTCTGAAAAGTAGAATTCTATATTCTATTGGATGAGAAAACATATTAGTAATACATAAAATGATGGTGTCCATAGTAGTGTAATGTAGTGTCAAACCCCACCCCGTCACCTTACTGGCTTTTCACGTACTTATAATCGTCCTACTTTAAAGTTAGGACCATTAACTTGGGACTGTCGCTTAACTAACAATGTTGAATCCCACCTGCCAACAAAAATATAGCAGATTGAATTGAGCGCTGTCAGGCTTTACATTTTCCTCCCTCTGTCACTCCATCGCCTCCCTGCAGTGCGATCAACTGGTGCCAATGATTGCTGTAGCAATTGGAGGCCAAACAATGTCTTCCATATATCGTAGCCTAATAGACTGTACAAAAGGCACAATCCATTAGGCAGCCTGTCACTCTAGGGGGTAGGTGCACACAATCGTTTTCTCTTCGCCCTAGAAAAATGGTCTGATTATTATTCTGATCAGAATTTGATCAGTATGGCATCAGTTTTTCTCGGAGGTGGAGAGAAAAAAAATGTTTCTCCACCCTCAACATTCTCAGTCTGTGAAAAGTGGACTGTACTTGTGTGTCATTCGAGTGCGGTCCAATTTTTTTCACGGACCCATAGTCTTGCATTGATGTTACATTTTGATCTGACACTCGGTCAGAGGAAAAAAAATGTACACGTGCGTCACCCCATAGAATATCATGGGCATGAGTGTTATCCATGAAAACAACAGACAGCACTCGTCCTATATAATTGGTCGTATGCACGAGCCACAACATTCACCTGCTAGATTATGCACTGAATTCCATAAGTAGTGCAGTGTATTATCAATGAATTCAAGGGATTGAGTGTTAAAGTCATTTTATGGGACTAATAAGTATTGGAAATATTTTTAGTGTTTAAAAAATGTTTAAACAAACCCTACCCCATCCCCCCCAAAAAACTATCTTCAGTAAAAAAGTTGTTTAATCTCATAAAACGGTCCTAAAAAAGACTATATATCTGGTATCACCATATCTGTATCAAACAGTACAAGAAAACTACAACAAAATTGTCATTTTTGTCCATCTTACGTCACATTAAAAGGAAGTTAAAAATGATCATAAAGTCATATGTATACCAAAATGGTGGCAGTTAAAACCCCAGCTCCTTACACAAGAAGAAAGTCCTCATTGAGCTCTGAATTGTCATGGCTCACAGAATAACATGCAAAAAATAAAAATTCTTGTGCAAAAGTACTAAAACATAAAACAAGCTATAGAAATTGTGTAGTCCTGTCATCGTAACAACCCATACTACAAAACTGTTTCATTATTAATCCAACATGGAGAACAACAAAAAAAAAATGCAAAAAAAAAACAGGCTAGAATTGCAATTTTTTTCCACTCCCACTGCAAAAAAAATAAAATAAAAATGATCAGTAGTCATATAAACCCAAAAATGATGGCAGTGAAAACTATAGCTTGTCCCTCAGAAAATTAAACTGACAAGAAAAAATAAAAGTGCTTATTAATTGTTTTCTTTCTTAGCAAAAGTAATAAAACAAATAAAAAAAATAGTGTAGTAATCTCAATATTGTATCAATCTGCAGAAAAAAAGTGTTATGGTAATTACTAAATGGTGAGTTTGATTAAAAAGAAAAAAATCAAGAAGTACTACCTTTTTGCTCATACTTTCTCTCATTAACTGTCATAAAAAAGAGCTAAAAACTCATGTGTACCCATAAATAGGACCATTTAAAACTACAAAAAATAAAGCCTCATACAGATACGTTTCCAGAAATGCAGTATGCTAAAGTTATGAATCTCGGAAATATTTTTTTTTCAAACAGAGCAAAAAAGTAATAACGCATAAATTAACCTACATCAATGTGGTATCAACATAATAGTACTAACAAAAAGAATAAAGCTAATACTTAGTTTGTGCAGCAAATGAAAAGCATAAAATATCAAATGTCTAAAACCAAAAGCAGAATTGTAGGGTTTTTTACTCTTTTTTTCTCTAAAAACTTAATAAAAGTTATTTTTCTTCTACCACAAAATGGTGCCACTGACAAATGCACCATATCCCTAAGAAAATAAGTTCCCCTGTAACTACGTCTACAAGAAGACGTTATGGCTCATGAAATAATAGAAAAATCCTCAAATATCCAGCTTTACAGCCACATTAGTTTATCAGTCCAAAAACCTGTTAACGCATGTTAACTGTTTCTGGACCACCCATAGACTTTAAACTTTTGGGCCGGTCCTGGTCCTATGGTCCTATTCCGTAGTGATGTTGTAAAACGTCAGTGCATAGGGTCACAGTTTAGAAACCATTTATATCGCATGTGCAAAAAAACAAAATAAGATGGTCAGGAAGTGGTGTAAATGATTCAGTCTTGAACCGGTTAAGGGACAACAATCAACATCAGAACAGACTATTCCTTAGTAAACTCGTGCGTTTTAAACTTAAACGTTCTTAGTCATGAATCGTGACATGGGTACCATGCCTAAGAACGGTTGAAAATGTTTGAGTTTGAAATAGTAAATATTCACAAGGGGTTAATCTATTCTGATGTTGCTCATAGTCCCTTAATATGTGTTGTGAGACAGTCAGGCAAATCATATACGAGGGCCATTATGTATACCCAAAAATGGGCTTAGAAGCATACTGAACCTGGTGGAGTGCATTATAATCACAGCCACGGCTGTGGTTACCATGCAAAATAAAAGTGTGGACTGGGTTAACTCATTTGACCAAGTCAGTTTAGGAAAACCTGTCTTGGGCTTTTATTTTTGGAGAAATCTGTAGGATGGTAGTGGGACGGATCTCTCCCTCCAGTCTGGGTCTTGTAAGTGGCCCATGGCCACGGTTTTCATTTACACCTGCAGTAATGGTTTGGGTATGTCAGTTTTTGTGTTGGATTTTCACATGTAGCAGAACAAAAGGTGCTGTGGCTGTATGCCTGGATGTGTGAGGCTTACACAGACCAGAGCCAGCGACATGGACAACCACAATAGCACCCGTGAGCCTTACGGGGGTGCAAGTGCCATCGGCACTGGACCTTATTTACCTCTGATCCGGGGATGAACAATTCCACGTGTGAAGTATTTTATTTGGACAATAAAGGACGTTTTTTAAACTTGCCTGGGTCACTGTCTCTATAAATTCATTGGTGGAAACACCACTGCCTTACAGTATTAATAAATCCTAATGTTACTTTGAAGCCAAGTATTTTGGATTTTCCTATAAGTGCCCTTCTTGCCTCCCAGGCTCTGTCAATTCACGGAATCGTGGGGCGGTTGGTCTGAGCCAGTTAACATATCCTGAATGGCTCCTGAAATGTGACAATGAAAAATTGATTAAAAAAACATGTGTGGACATTAAAATGGGCATTCACTACTCAGATAACCCCTTTTCAATTACTATATCCCCCCTAAAAAAAAAATGGCCTGTGCTCCCCTCCGGTGCAGGTACGGTTCCGGTGACAACAGTGCTGGGTCTCTTTGGGACATTGTTATGACACTTAAGCCCTCCAGCCAATTAGCGGCACTTAATGGGTCGCTTTACTCTCACTTCCTTCAGATGAAACTGACAACCGGAAGAAGTGAGAACTGCTCTCTGACTTCCTCCAGATGTCTGTTACACCGGAATGGCGCCGACACTGGAGGTGCGTACAGGCTGTCTTTATTGTTAAACTTACCATGTAGACTTCCAGAAAACTTTTTTTTGCTCAAGTAAAACACAAAGTTACAAATTTAGAGGTGGTGGACTCTCACAGATAAAATAGACAGAATGGAATAAATAGTGAATCCACACTGGAATAGGTTTTCTGGTGTGACTTATGCCAAGTCTGTAGTTACTATACCTGTATATTATATGTACATACAATGCTCATGTTACATATAGTTAACCATTTCTGACCTTTTTTCTTTCAGGACCCCCACACAAACAGGATGCATTCCATCTATGGATTGGTGATCTTTGGTAGGTTAGCTTTTTTTCTTGAAATGCCTCAGTGTTTACAATGCAGAAGACGGTCTCCGATTCATTCTGCTCATGGTTTTGGAAGCATCAATCAGCTGACAGGGTCCCTTTAATAGAAATACCCCTTAATTGATTTAATTATAGTGCATCAGTCTCTAAACTATCTTGTCCTGTTTATCAAAAGCACCTTATGGGGACAGGTTGATTTGCCCAAATGTTGTAAAAATGATTGTGCAATTTGTCTAATTGATCCAAAGAATTTAATGGACTGATAGTTTTTCAAGTTACTGCCACAATAAGTAATCCACTGCATTATTTGTATGGCTTTATTAGGCTTTGTTCAGATAAGGTTTAGTGGAATAAGTCTGGAGGGTATCTGCGCGTGTAACTCAGTGAGGCTGTGACGTATCAGAATATATGTTGCTAATTGGTTCCAGGTGTATAAAATAATGGGAGTCGCATTTTAGTGATTAGGTTGGGTCACTTGAATCATACATTTATCCTCCATCATGTGGATTGAATGATGGTGAATGCATTTTTTAATTTTATGTTCAATGGTGACCACAGAATCTAAGATGCGAAGAAACAGCTCGTCTAGTCATGACAGAATTGTAGGAGGTGATGAGGGGTTAGCATTGGGCCCTTTAAATGTTCACAGATCTACTTATTAGACCATGCAAAGGTGTGTCCTAAGAGATTGGCAATATTACCCTGACAAAAATAACTGAGTATTATAAGGCATTATTTAAGCATCCACTGCATCCTCTAACAGTTCTCTAGTAAAATAGAAACATTCAGTAAAATAAAAAACTAACATGGATTTGCTGTTTTTTTTTTTTTTTCCGTAAAAAAATTATCCAAATTATTCAATAAATTACATGTTTCCCAAAATTTAAGTTATAATTCATCAATACAAAAATTACTTTACTAATAGCTCATGTTGTGCAAAAGTGCTAAACTGTAATAACTGTAAACATTGGGCAAATTAATTTAGACTATTTAATCTTTAACGTTACCTAGGCAGTCCTAAGATATGCCAGATTTATCAAAGTGTTTCATGATATTTGCTTACATTATGCCAATTTTTTTTCCATATGGTGTAACATGTCAGACTACACCCCTTTCCTGGTAAACCACAGACTTTCCTGTAATGCCACAAACCCTTGCTGGCCAAGACTGAAAAAGTGCCTAAAACACATAGTAAACATGGTGCATGGGTTAACAGGTGTGCGGTTGCACCAGGGCAGAGAATGAGGAGACCGTGGCAAGTTAACCAACACTTATTTATTTTATTAACATACTCAAATTGGTGCCTATGGCACAAAATCAATGAATAAAGAGTGAAAATTTGGCTACACAATTCTGACTGCACACTCCTATTCTTATTATTACAACTAAACACTAGTATCGTCAAAGGCATTTTAGTCCTAATGTCTTAAACCTAAGTGCGTCACTGACTATCGGGTTCGTAACCATCGTCAGTCTAGGCAATATGAATCGTGATACAGGCCCTAACGGTACTACACCATTATCCTGCAAGTCTCAGATCTGTGAGTCACTTTGCACGCCCGCTCCTTCCATGTGTTTTTGTACTGTAAATCTGCACTGGAGATTGCAGCTCACAGGGACATCCCTTTTCTGCAACCTGGTTCTGCTTACTCGGCTTGGGTCTCCCAGCTCTGGTCTCTCGGTTCCTTCATTTTGATCTGGTCTTTCGTTTCCTTCACTCGGATCTGGTCTCTCAAACTGTCGGATATAAGCCAACTCCATGAACTCACACGTCTGTCCTGCTACAGGTCCAGGTGTCAATGATTCCTCTTCACTGCCCTCCTGAGCTTTTTATGATTATTAACTGATCCACAGCTACCACCTGACCTGGTGTCTCCTTCAACCTCTTACCCTCAGAAACCATGTATGTTATTTTAAAGTTCCTGCTGATGTGGTTCGCGCTTCTTCCTCTTCGGGAACCTCTCTTTTTGTCCACCTTCTTACACATGTCATGAAAGACAGTAATTTGCAGAAAGTAACATCAGAATCATGGAATATTTAGCTTGAAAAAGCATCCCTGCATTGCCTAAAATGGTGCAATTAACAAATACAAATTATTTAGAAAAATCAAGCTTTTATACAGTTACATTGATAACAAAAAAAATGTTATGGCTTTGGAATACGTATATTACCTTATGTTTAAAGCCTTTTTAGTTTCAATAGCATTAATCATAATTCTTTAAATCTAAATTAAAAAAGACATCTTAAAATTGAATGTATGATGTAAACGTATGCATAAAACGTATCAAGATATGAAGTATGAGGCATTTGCTTTGCCATGGATTTTTCAGAATGTGAAAACAATACGTTTGAATGATTCCAGTTCACGTTATATAGATAACTTACAAAACTGTTTAACATACTTTTGTTTTATTACATTGATCCAAATCCCCTGCTTTCTTTCACATAGCAATTCAGTTAAAGTGAATCTATCACCATGTTTTTTCTACTCCTCTGAGATCATCATAATGTTAAAGGAGAAACCCTGATTCTAGCGATGTGTCACTTACCGGGCTGCTTGCTCTCATTTTGCTAAAATCTCAATTTCATCTGCTGCAGATCTAGAAATTCTCTGAATGCTGAGCTGTGTATAACCCCACCCACACCACTGATTGGTAGATTTCTGTGTACACTGTGCATGGGTAGAAAGCTGCCAATCATTAGTGAGGTCTTGGATGGGCTATGTGGCAGCTGGGTTACTAGTCCTCAAGTGATAATATCCTGCTGATAAAACAGTGATTTTATGACAACTACACTAAGCAGCCCAGTAAGTGACACATCGCTGCTCTGAAGCTGACCAAATCACTCCGATGCTACACAGGCAAAACTGCCTGTGCTAGCATCACTGAAGATTGTGCAGTTTGAGCCAGCAGCCAACCACCACCAATCTGATATTGGTGACCTATCCTAAAATGTATTATAAAGTTAAGAAAACTATGTTTATATGTTATCTGACAAAAATCTGATAATTCCTTTTTTAGGCATTCTGGTGCAATCAACAAACGCTGATCCAGGAGAATGTGAGTGTGCCAAGTTTATTTTCTAGTACACTACAGAAGCTAAAGGGGGGTTGGTCCGAAGGCAAAGTAATTTTCATTCCAAATCCCTATCTTTTTAGTGACATAATCTAAACTATTTTTGTAATATACTTGCATTCAAAATTCCCTACCTTTCCCTAACTAATCTAACTGCTATTCTATTTTTTCCCTATTTCCCTTCTCATGATGCTTTGTTTGCAAATCCCAGTGCATGCTGGAATACTCAAATGAAGTGTCATCAGGGGGAAGAGGCTGGATCATTGTTGCAGCTTTTGATCCCTTGACGAGCGTCATCAGTGAACTTTGTTTCAAGGGCTGCGCTAGTCCTAGTGTAATGTGCACTGTGCGATGTGCACAATGATAGCACGCTCTCTGTTTTTGGCTCAAATCAGCAGTAACGAGCTGGCAACAGAGCTTTGGCAGAATAGCCAGCGTGCAGAGAAGAGTGATGTCTCTTGCGAGAGTAACGCTGTTCTCTGCATGCCAAGAATTCTGACAACTCACACTGTTGCTGGCTCGTTACTGCTGGTCTAAGCCAGCAACAGAGAGCACGCTGTCATTGTGCACATTGCACAGTGCACATCTAGCAGGGACTAGCGCAGCCCCTGAAATGACCATCACTGACTATGCTTTGTTGCAAGGTGGGGTCAGAGGCTGCAGCAGTGACCATAGCCTTTGCCCCTAATGAGTCATGCACTGGGATTCTCAAATGAAGAATAAACAGAAAGGAAGAAGAGGAAAAAAATAGAATAGCACTTGGATAGTGGAGAGAGGGAATGATAAGGAATTTTTAATGAAAGTATATTAGAAAATAGTTTAGATTATGACACTAAATAGATATCCATTTAGAATGAAAATTACTTTGCCTTCAGACTACTCCTTTAAGTATACTGAGCTTGACAGAAGTCAAAACCTCAATTTTTAGGAAATACGCAAAAAGAATGCATTTTCGATGGCATTAGAAATTTCATACACAGCCCATCACTTAAGCATGCAATACTTTAAATCAAAGCTTTAAAAATATAACTAACTTTGTAAAAAATTGTTTTATTTTATTACATTATTTGATACATAACATGAAATGTAATGTTAAAGTTTTTCCTTCTGTATTTACTTTTGCATTAAGAGGTGACGGGGGAGGGGATGTTACGTCCAATGATGGGACACATAAGCAATCTGCAGGTACTGTGCACCCATCTTAGGTAAAGAACAACCGTGTTCGAAATACGTCGCTTGCTTCTGTTCCTGTCCATCTCTATTTTTTTTAATTGTTTTTGGATGGAATAAAGATTCCTCTGAAAATTTTACCAGGAGCTGGAACATTTTCTTTTTTCTTTTTTGCAGTTACATCTCCTTCCCTGCTCTCTCCTTGATGTGCGACACTAAACATTTAATATAATATTATTGCTGAAGAACAAAGACTGTATAAAAAGTATTTATTTTTTGGGCTTCTTTATGAAATATATGTTCAAAAGGACCTAGATATCTTTTGCTTCAAGAGCACTGCTTGAATAACAACTTCTATAGGATTTTTGCATTTCATGTATTGCTATGTGAAATATCATGATTCATTATTACATTATTATGTGTATATACCCATGTTGTATATAATATGACTAGTTCCTGATACATGATTTGTTATTTTCCATTCATTTTCTGTAGTGAAAGGGATTTATCCATGTAGCGGTTTGTGAGATAGTGAAAGAAACCTTAATTATTCACAAATTCTGTGTAGTTAAGCCTGTATTCTACATATAATGGCCAATACAGAGGCTTGCGAAAGTATATATTCCCCCTTGCCTTTCATCTATTGAGTTACATTACAACTTGTGTTTACATATTTTTGTAATCCGATTTGTCTGTGATCCATCAGCGCTAAATAGTTAGTGAAATGAGAAAAATATAGGCATAAATTAAATTTATGGGATCAAATAAATAAAAATTGTCATGTGCATATGTATTCACCCTTTTGTTTTGAAGCCCCTGTTCAGACACTGTGGGCCCCCCCGGTCATGTGACGGGGGGTCATGTGACGGGGGGGGGGTCATGTGACGGGGGGTCATGTGATGGGGGGGGGGGTCATATTATACCCGAACCAGATTATTCCAGAAAAATGGCCGGGCCCTACTCTACTGTAACCTATTAAATATTTGTTAAAATCTGCAATATAATTTAGGTATATTTTGACCAATAATATCACATACAAGGAACAAATACCACCGTGCCATGACCAGACCACAAATTACAAACACAGTGATCGAATAATATCACATACAAGGAACAAATACCACCGCACCAGGTCAAGACCACATATTACCACCACTTGGTGACCAAATAGCACATTCAAGGGACAAATACCACAACACCATTTCCAGACCACATATTACCACCACATAGTGACTGAATACTACAATACTGATCAGTAATAATAAAAAAAAACAACACAATACTATCACCATAAGTGCCAGTATTCACAGGAGATCTATACTTAGTATGCAGTGTCTGTGTAGAGGTAATACAGAAATCACTGGTGACATTATACACAGGAGCTCTGTATATAGTGTATAGGTAATACAGTGATCACTGGTGACATTGTACACAGGACCTCTGTATATAGTATAGTGTATATAGTGTCAATGTATAGGTAACACTGACTCACCAATGACGTCTCTAGGTGAAGTCCTTCATCTTTCATCCAGCACAGACCGCCATCATTTCTTCCAGCCAGGACTCGTTTCTGCAGGAAATAACACAGTTATCTCGAGCTCTGCTTGCAGAACACATTACTTAATTTTTCACAACTTCTACATTACACATGGAGAAAAAAAGGCAATATAGAGTCACTCTGCACAGTAACAGGACCGCCCCCCCATTTAAAACAGTATACTCAAAAAATAAAATAAATACATCACTGCAGTAATAATATCCCTTAATTAGTCCCTATGGTAATAATATTCCCCACCCTGGCCCCGTGTGTCTCATTCCTGGCTCCTGCCATATGTTCTCCCATCCTGCACTCATGAGTATCCATTCTACCCCATGTGATCTCCCCATCCTGCCCCATCTGTCTCCATCGTATTCTCCTGCCCCATGATCCAATCCTGCCCCATGTCTTTCATTCTGCCCCGTGTCTACATTCTGCCCATGCCCCCAGTGTGTCCAGCAATCTGCCCCAGTGTCTCCAGCAATCTGCCCCAGTGTCTCCAGCAATCTGCCCCAGTGTCTCCAGCAATCTGCCCCAGTGTCTCCAGCAATCTGCCCCAGTGTCTCCAGCAATCTGTCCCAGTGTGTCCTCCAGCATTGCCCCAGTGTCTCCAGCAATCTGCCCCAGTGTGTCCTCCAGCATTGCCCCAGTGTGTCCAGCAATCTGCCCCAGTGTGTCCTCGAGCATTGCCCCAGTGTGTCCAGCAATCTGCCCCAGTGTCTCCAGCATTGCCTCAGTGTCTCCAGCATTGCCCCAGTGTCTCCAGCAATCTGCCCCAGTGTCTCCAGCATTGCCCCAGTGTCTACAGCAATCTGCCCCAGTGTCTACAGCAATCTGCCCTAGTGTCTACAGCAATCTGCCCCAGTGTCTACAGCAATCTGCCCCAGTGTCTACAGCATTGCCCCAGTGTCTCCAGCAATCTGCCCCAGTGTCTCCAGCAATCTGCCCCAGTGTCTCCAGCATTACCCCCAGTGTGTCCAGCAATCTGCCCCAGTGTCTCCAGCATTGTCCCAGTGTCTCCAGCATTGCCCCAGTGTCTCCAGCATTGCCCCAGTGTCTCCAGCAATCTGCCCCAGTGTCTCCAGCAATCTGCCCCAGTGTCTCCAGCATTGCCCCAGTGTGTCCTCCAGCATTTCCCCCAGTGTGTCCACTGTCCACCGTTAGCTTATTAAAACACAAAACAAAAAAAAACAAACAGTCTCCTCACCTTACCAGCGCTCCACGCGGCGAGCTCCCTCCAGCAGCGCACACTCGCCGGCGACTGACAATGACGTCAGACGCCGGCGACGTGTGAGCTGTGGCCGACTTCAGCTGCCAGCCTCCAATTGGCTGGCTGGCGGCTGTTGTCAACTATTGAGGTGCGGGCGCGCGCACGCACCTCAATAGGAAAGCGCCGCAGCGCCGGAAGGGGCCCGGTGAGCAGATGAGAAGGGGCCCGATGCGGACCCCCTCTCTCTGCCCACCGGGTCCGGGGGGCGGGGCACATAAATGCCGGCGGGCCGGGCATTCAGTCACACTCCAGCGGATTATCAGAGGGTCAATCTGCGGTGGCCCAGGGCCCCCCCAAGCCACTGGGCCCTGGGCTACCGCCCATATTGACCCTCTGATAATCCGCCCCTGGTCACATGCTTACTGACAGGACGTCCCCCCGTTGTGTGCAATCTAAGTGTCACATGTCTGTCAGTAGATACATTTTACCTTTTCTGAAAGGCCACAACACATTAACAAGAGGCGCCACTAATCAAACACCATGAAGACCAAGGAGATCTCCAAACAAGTCAGGGATAAAAGCAGGAGAAAAACGGAGTATTGAGTAAATAAGATAAAAAAAAGTACAAATTTTATTAAAGTCTGAATACATCCACAAAAACAGAAATGTTCATCACATTTATGGCGTTTAAGTTGCTTTGGGTTTGGTGGTGTACTATTATGTAATACCGCCATCCAAAATGTTATTGGGCGATTCTTTATGTGTATTAAGTCAGGGATAACGTTTCTGAGAAGTACAAGCCAGGGTTGGGTTCTAAAAAAATATCCCAATCTCGGATGATCCCCGGCGCACCATCAAATCTATTATCATCAAATGGATATAACATGATACCACAACAAACCTGCCAAGAGAGGGCCGTCCACCAAAACTCTCAGCCCGGACAAGGAGGGCATTCATCAGAGAGGCAGCAAACAAACCAAAGGTAACCATGAAGGAGCTGCAGAGTTCCCAAGAAGAGACTGGAGTATCTGTCCATATGACCACAATATGCCGTACACTCCATAGAGGTGGCAGAAAAAAGCCTTTACTTACTCACAAAAATTGTAAGGCTCATTTTGAATTTGCCAAATACATGTGGGAGACTCCCCAAATTTATGGTGGAAGGTGATGTCATCAGATGAGACCAAAATCTAACCAAAACAGCTCATCACTCCAAGAAGACCATTTTTTCGCAGCAAGGGAAAATGGCGCAAAAATTACTTTTCTAAACCAGAGAACCCAGGCTGCAGAAAAAAACAGGACAAAACTAAATCATTTTGTGAACTACCAGAAAAATTATAATTAACTGTGAACTTTTGCAAATTACACCTTTTAAAAAAATAAAACCTAGGTAATTTTCTGATTATTTCCTTTAAATGGTTATTCTCTAGTTGTCTCTTGTGCAGCTCCAAGCTTTGCAGTCTCCTCACTTCCTGGTGTCTGGCAGGGCTGGCACTACCCCTTGAGTGACAGTTCTGGTGAGTAGCAGATCGTTAGTGTTAGTAGAACTATAAGGGTATGTGCACACGTCCGGATTTCTTGCAGAAATTTCCTGAAGAAAACCGGAAATTTTCTGCAAGAAATCCGCATTTTTTTTTTTGCGTTTTTTTTCCGTTTTTTTCGCTTTTTTTAGGATTCTGCAAGCGTAATTAGCTTGCAGAATGCTAAAGTTTTCCAAGCGATCTGTAGCATCGCTTGGAAAACTGACTGACAGGTTGGTCACACTTGTCAAACATAGCGTTTGACAAGTGTGACCAACTTTTTACTATAGATGCTGCCTATGCAGCATCTATAGTAAAAGATAGAAGGTTTAAAAAAAATAAAAAAAATGGTTATACTCACCTGCAGGCGTCCGTTCCTATAGATGCCGGTGTGGTTCAGGACCTTCCATGACGTCACGGTCACATGACCAGTCTCGACCAATCATAAGACCGCGACGTCATCGCAGGTCCTTCACCGCACACCAGCTATAGAAACCGAAGCGGCAGCATGCAGCGGAGAGTCGGGAAGACATCGAAGGTGAGTATAGGACTATTTTTTATTTTAATTCTTTTTTTTTTACCAATTATATGTTGCCCAGTCCGTGGAGGAGAGTCTCCTCTCCTCCACCCTGGGTACCAACCGCACATAATCTGCTTACTTCCCGCATGCTGTGCACAGCCCCGTGCGGGAAGTAAGCAGATCAATGCACTCCTAGGTGTGCGGAATCCCCTGCAATTCCGCATTTTAATGAACATGTTGCTTTTTTTTCCGCGATGCGATTTTTTCGCGGAAAAAAAGGCTACATTTGCACAAAAAATGCGGAATACACTGAAAATAATGGGAGGCATATGTTAGCGTTTTTTTCGCGTTTTTATCACGTTTTTATAGCGAAAAAATGCGAAAAAAACGCGAAAAATACTGAACGTGTGCACATGGCCTAAAGCTCAGCACAAGTTCTGCTATAACACATTCATCTATCAGTGGCTTGCTCTGGAGTATACACTGCTGTCACAATACTTGCATATAGAGATAACAGGGCAAATAAACAAGCCCATGGCTAAGTAAAGTGAGCACCATGAGTAGGAGACCTGCTCTAAAAGCTGCGGATGGTGGGGATTGGAGATTTTGCAGGAGCTGAGGGGGGGGGGGGGGAGTGAGATGAGAGTGACTGCAGACTTATCAATTTAGACTAGACAACGCCTTTAATGAAAAACTCATTCATAAATACAAGCTGATGCAAAGCACGAATACTGGATCCAGCTGCAGCTCTCCAAGGATAATAGTAAACTTGGAAGTATAAGCAACTATTTCCATGAACTGCAGGGAGCCTGTCTAATGTCAACAATTTTCAAGGTTCTGTGAATATAATCGGGGAATGAATATGGATAATGTGTGTGAAGTACAATCTGTAATCCAACACCAAAATCAGGCACTGCTTCCATGTGTATAATCTGGGACTTCACTACTTGTCTGTTTCCCAGTGTGCAGATGGTTCAGGTCTATAAAATCTCAACAATAAAGATAAATATTCTAGAACAAAACAAGTGATGCTTTCTGTAAATAATCCAAAAGTGTTTCAAGCAAAAATAACAATGTTAAAAAGTTTTTCTCACCAAAATTGTTGTCATATACCTCGGAATTGAAATCACTTCTTTTATAGCTATTGGAGCTTGTTTGTTTTCTTTATTATACAGAATTTAAAATCTCCATGCATAGATGCAGAGTCGAAGGTGATTGTCATGGGCTCATCTGGTGAGGTGGATTATCTAAGCCACAGGTCAGGGTGGACAACACGGAACGACGGAGATGGCACATTGGTAGGACTTGCCGTATGGCACGTGGAACAACAGGAACTAGGACAACAAGCAGACAAGCGAAGTGGGGTACACCAGAAGATATAGAGCCAGGAATGTAGACATACACAGGAACTAAAGATGTATAGCTTTCAGTCCAGGAGTTACGGGAGCGTTTGTAGTATGAACAGCTCCAGAGAGATTTAGTGAAGAAAACCTCTAAGACACAAATCCACTTACCGGTAATACTCAGACACATATAAGTACGCAAGACTGCCTTAAAATGCCTTGGGTGATGTCACTGGAGTTTACCAAACAACTTGTGAAACCTGACGTTGAGCACAGCAAAGGACAGCAGCCATAGGTGAAGGAGGCAGAGCTTTTCTTTGGAGCTGAGACAGGGACATAACAGTTCACCCCTTTTTAGGGGCACTCTCAAAAGAGTCAATAATAGAAGAAATAGGATGCTTGCTATGAAATCTTGCTATGAAATCCTTTTTTAAGTACCCAGCATCTCTCTTCTGGAACAAATCCCTTTGAATCTGTCAAGTAGAAGGTTTGCACAGATCTGCTTAACCCCTTTACCCCCGAGGGTGGTTTGCACGTTAATGACCGGGCCAATTTTTACAATTCTGACCACTGTCCCTTTAAGAGGTAATAACTCTGGAACGCTTCAACAGATCCCGGTGATTCTGAGAATGTTTTTTGTGACATATTGTACTTCACATTAGTGGTAAAATTTCTTTGATAGTTTGTGTTAAAATCGGAAATTTGGTGTAAATTTGGAAAATTTAGCAATTTTCTAATTTTTATGCCCTTAAATCAGAAAAATATGTCAAACAAAATAGTTCATAAATGACATTTCCCACATGTCTACTTTACATCAGCACACTTTTTGAAACAACATTTTTCTTCATTAGGAAGTTATAATGGTTAAAAGTTGACCAGCGATTTCTCATTTTTACAATAAAATTTCCAAAACAATTTTTTAAGGGACCACCTCAGATTTGAAGTGACTTTGAGGGGCCTATATGACAGAAAATACCCAAAAGTGACACCATTCTAAAAACTGCACCCCTCAAGGTACTCAAAACCACATTCATGAAGTTTATTAACCCTTCAGGTGCTTCACAGGAATTTTTGTAATATGGAATGAAACAATGAACAATTTAACTTTTTTTTTAAAAAAAAATTCACTTTATTCACAATTTTTTTTTGCAAGGGTAACAGGAAAAAATGTACCCCAAAATTTGTTGTGCATCTTCTTCTGAGCATGCAGATACCCCTCTTTTGGTGCCTGACAGGGCTCAGAAGGGAAACAGTACCATTTGACTTTTTGAATGTAAAATTTGCTGGAATAATTAGCGGACGCCATGTCACATTTGGAGAGCCCCTGATGTGCCTAAACAGTGGAAACTGCCCACAAATAACACCATTTTTGGAAACTAGACCCCTCAGGGAACTTATGTAGATGTGTGGTGAGCACCTTTAACCCTAGGATGTTTCACAGAAGTTTAAAACATTGAGCTGTGGAAATAAAAAAAATCTAATTTTTCCCTGAAAAAAGTATTTTAGCTCCAAATTTGGAATTTTCAGTTTCTGCTGAGTATACCAATATCCCAAATGTGGGAGAAAACTACTGTTTGGACACACAGGGCTTGGAAGGACTGACTTTTTGAATGCAAAATTTTCTGGAATAATTAGCAGACACCATGCCGTGTTTGGAGTGCCCCTGATGTGCCTAAACAATGTAAACCCTCACAAGTGACCCAATTTTGGAAACTAGACCCCTCAAAGAATGTACTAGATGTGTGCTGAGCACCTTGAACCCCCAGGTGCTTCACAGAAGTTTACAACGTGGAGCCATGAAGATAAAAAAAAAAAAAAAATCACATTTTTCCCACAAAAATTTTATTTTAGCCCCAATTTTTTTATTTTCAAGAGGGTAAAAGGACAAAATGAACCCCAAAAATTGTTGTGCAATTTCTCCTGAGTACACCGATACTCCATATGTGGTCAAAAACTACTTTTGAGGTACAGTGCAAAGGTCAGAAGAGAAGGAGCGCCCTATTGGAGTTAGGATTTTTCTGGACTGGTTTGCGGATGCCATGTCACATTGACATCAAAAACTTGTAAGTCCAAGTATAGGTAATGGGTCCCCCCACAAGGCCCTTGCAACCATGGCAATACCAAAACAGAAATATTATGCCAGAACAATAATTATGAAGTGATTAAAAAATAATAATAATTAAATTAGATCTAAATTAAAAAAAACTTATAAAATTCCAAGAATTACAAAGAAGACAGTCCAGTGGGCAAGAAACCTATTTGGATTGTGGGAACCCTGAGCGTTTTCAGATGCCAAAGTATGAGGTGACAAAACAATATAGTGTTTACTTAGTATAGAGAGATGTCTCCAGTATGACTAGTCATACGGTCACTGTGAAGTTATGCTTATAGACATAAAAAAAAATAAGAAGTGAATCCCACAGACACAGATGGTATACTCTATTACATTACTGAATATATCAAATGCAAGGAATCATTATTTAAAGGGATACAGATACCCAATTATATCGGTTGCCAAGTACATTGAATCTAAAGTAAAATATAAACAGAGATACTCACCCACCCGGCACCCAATGCACGTTTCAAAATTGCTTCGTCAGGGGCGACTGGCGAGTTACTGACCTAACATTTTAAAGTACATCAGAAACATACATCAAAAAACATTAAAATCGAGAACAGGTGTACCAAATAACATATAATGAACACAGCTAAACAACCAGGTATCTACAAACGTGCACGCTGACAACGGTGCATGGGCAGATCCATCAGATATTATGCCTGCATAAAGGGATGTCATGCATGCGCTAAAAGAATGCATCTGGTCACGTGACAGTCAAGTCACATGGTGACGCGGACAAAGTTCATGGTGCGCGTAAGCACGACGCAGCCTGGCAAAATCCAGTTCATGGCCATGATCATGCTCATTGTCACAGGTTCAATATGCTGAAGCACCTCGCACAGGCACACATCTCTTACCAGGTCGCATCACGCGTCAGATGACCCATGCATCATAGCGACAGAGCGACTGAAGGTCCATCAATCATGTGACTTGTGATTTTCTGGATTTTATTTTTGATATTCTATCTCTCAATGTTAAAATTAACCTACCCATAAAATTATAGACTGTTCATGTCTTTGTCAGTGGGCAAACTTACAAAATCAGCAAGGGATCGAATATTGATTCCTACAGTGGGGGAAATAAGTGGCTGTGAATAAATCTGGTAATGTCGCAACTGAAAATCACAGATGAAGTGAATATTGTCCATATCATTATTCTGATTTCTCTTTGAGACAAGGAGATCTGGGCATTTAGTGTTTCGGCTTGATTCCTTGCTTTCTCAATGTATTGCCAACTATACCCGTGTTCCAGAAAGCGACTGGTCAACTCCAATTCCAATTCCTGTCAGTCATATCTTAGGTCATCCAAGCAAATCCTATGGACCTGCAAAAATTGACCCGTCGGAATATTTTTGATTAAATGAAGAAGATGTGAAGAAGTGTATTGGCCGCAGTTTACTTTCTGTACAGTAGATGTCAGTTTGCAGGTAGCCAGATTCATCACCGCTTCTGTTCCATCTTGATGTCTAATTGAGATATCGAGCGATTCCACATCACATGTAGCAAGTAACATGTCTTTCTCAATATATAGACCGTCCAATTTTAAGAGTACATTTCCCGTTTCTTTGATATATGAAGGCAAAGATTCGACACTGGGTTTCAAATAGAAGTCAATGAGTCTCCCTCCTGGTCTGTTAGTTCCTGTAATAGTTCTTCTAGGTCATTAAGAGCCTTTTGTTCAATGGTTGAGGGAAAGAAGTTATCATGGGTTTCTTTGAAATAAATCTTCTTGTATATATCAATTTTCTTTAGAACATTAGATCCCTATGAGTTCATTTAGCACATCCTGTTTCTGAATGGATAGTACTGTTTGTGGATATGTTAGATTCCGTGCTTGGTGATACCACAGAAGCAGTAGAGAATGATCGGAGTAGCTGATTACCTGATTTTTCCAACGATATACCTTGTTATTCTGAAAATTAGATAGATGTCGTTGGAGCTTCTTACTCTTAGCTGATTGGAGTTCTTTGTCACATTCATCCATACTAGTCCACACTAGTACCCAATTCTTTTTTGAAAGTTTTAATTTCCTCCGAGGAAAGATCAGAAGTGTTGTGATCCTAATGGCAAAGGATCTCAGGGTCTTCAACAAAGTCTGCAAACATAAAAACTAGCTCATAGGGAGGTGGTAACTGAGCTGACCACATACCTGATCCTAGCCCACAACTAATAGCAGCCGGGGAACGTACCTACGTTGGTTCTAGACGTCTCGCGCCAGCCGGAGATCTAACTAACCCTTTCAGAGAAAATACAGACCTCACTTGCCTCAAGAGAAAGGTACCCCAAAGTAGATACAGGCCCCAACAAATAATGACGGTGAGGTAAGAGGAAAGGACAAACGTAAGTATGAACTAGATTCAGCAAAGAGAGGCCCACTAAATAATAGCAGAAATATAGAAAGCGAACTTATGTGGTCAGCGAAAAACCCTACAAAAATATCCATGCAGAGTATCCAAGAACCCCCGCACCGACTAGACGGTGTGGGGGGAGAATATCTGCCCCCTTAGAGCTTCCAGCAAAATCAGGAATCACATTATGAACGAGCTGGACAAAAAACAGAAATATACAAATAAACAAAAAACAAGAAAGCAGGACTTAGCTTATGTTGCAAAAATCAGGACCAGTAGACAGGAGCAACCAGACAAGGACTGATTACATTGATGCCAGGCAATGGACTAAGAATCCAGGAAGTTTAAATAGGAACACCCAGGGACTAACGAATCAGGTGACTACCAACCTGGGGAAAGAACATCCAAAAGCCATACCGCTAGTGACCACAAGAGAGAGCCAAAAAGTATAGTTCATAACAGTACCCCCCCTTTAAGGAGGGGTCACCGAACCCTCACTACGACCACCAGGGCGATCAGGATGGGCAGCGTGAAAGGCACGAATCAAATCGGCCGCATGAACATCAGAGGCGACCACCCAGGAATTATCCTCCTGACCATAGCCCTTCCATTTGACCAGATACTGAAGCCTCCATCTAGAGAGACAAGAATCTAAGATCTTCTCCACCACATACTCCAACTCGCCCTCCACCAAGACCGGAGCAGGAGGGTCAACATCAGGAACCACAGGCACAATGTACCGCCGCAACAAAGACCTATGGAACACATTGTGAATGGCAAACGACACAGGAAGATCCAAACGAAAAGACACCGGATTAAGGACCTCCAAAATTCTATAAGGACCAATAAAGCGAGGCTTAAACTTAGGAGAGGAAACCTTCAGAGGGACATACCGAGAAGACAACCAAACCAAATCCCCAACACGAAGTCGGGGACCCACACCGCGGCGGCGGTTGGCAAAACGCTGAGCCTTCTCCTGTGACAACTTCAAGTTGTCCACCACATGATTCCAAGTCCGCTGCAACCTATCAACCACAGAATCCACCCCAGGACAGTCAGAAGGCTCAACATGACCCGAGGAGAAACGAGGATGAAAACCAGAGTTGCAGAAAAATGGCGAAACCAAAGTAGCGGAACTAGCCCGATTATTAAGGGCAAACTCAGCCAATGGCAAGAAGGTCACCCAATCATCCTGATCCGCAGAAACAAAACATCTCAAATAAGCCTCCAGCGTCTGATTAGTTCGCTCCGTTTGGCCATTAGTCTGAGGATGAAAGGCAGACGAGAATGACAGATCAATGCCCATCTTAGCACAAAAAGATCGCCAGAATCTGGACACAAACTGGGATCCTCTGTCAGACACGATATTCTCAGGAATGCCGTGCAAACGAACCACATTCTGAAAAAACAAAGGAACCAGATCGGAAGAGGAAGGCAACTTAGGCAAGGGCACCAAATGGACCATCTTGGAAAAACGATCACACACCACCCAGATGACAGACATTCCCTGAGACATCGGAAGATCTGAAATGAAATCCATGTAAATGTGTGTCCAAGGCCTCTTCGGGACAGGCAAGGGCAAAAGCAACCCGCTGGCATGAGAACAGCAAGGCTTAGCCCGAGCACAAGTCCCACAGGACTGCACAAAAGAACGCACATCCCGTGACAAGGAAGGCCACCAAAAGGACCTAGCCACCAAATCTCTGGTACCAAAAATCCCAGGATGCCCTGCCAACACCGAGGAATGAACCTCGGAAATAACTCTGCTGGTCCATTTATCAGGAACAAACAGTCTGTCAGGTGGACAAGAGTCAGGTCTACCAGCCTGAAATCTCTGCAACACACGTCGCAAATCAGGAGAAATGGCCAACAAAATCACTCTCTCTTTAAGAATACCAGCCAGCTCTGAGACTCCAGGAGAGTCAGGCACAAAGCTCCTAGAGAGAGCATCAGCCTTCACATTTTTCGAACCAGGCAGGTATGAGACCACAAAGTCAAAACGGGAGAAAAACAATGACCAACGAGCCTGTCTAGGATTCAGGCGTTTAGCAGACTCGAGATACATCAGATTTTTGTGATCAGTCAAGACCACCACACGATGCTTAGCTCCCTCGAGCCAATGACGCCACTCCTCAAATGCCCACTTCATGGCCAACAACTCCCGATTACCAACAACATAGTTCCGCTCAGCAGGCGAAAACTTCCTGGAAAAGAAAGCACATGGTTTCATCACAGAGGAACCAGAGCCTCTCTGCGACAAAACAGCCCCTGCACCGATCTCAGAAGCATCCACTTCAACCTGAAAGGGAAGTGAGACATCAGGCTGGCACAAAACAGGCGCCGAAGTAAACCGGCGCTTCAGCTCCCAGAAGGCCTCAATGGCCGCAGGAGCCCAATTAGCGACATCAGAACCTTTCTTGGTCATATCCGTCAGAGGTTTAACAACGCTAGAAAAGTTAGCAATAAAGCGACGGTAGAAATTAGCAAAACCCAAAAACTTCTGAAGACTCTTAACAGACGTGGGTTGAGTCCAATCATGAATAGCTCGGACCTTGACTGGGTCCATCTCCACAGTAGAAGGAGAAAAAATAAAACCCAAAAAGGAAACCTTCTGCACTCCAAAGAGACATTTTGAGCCCTTCACAAACAAAGCATTATCACGCAAAACCTGAAACACCATCCTGACCTGCTTTACATGAGAATCCCAATCATCAGAAAAAACTAAAATGTCATCCAGATAAACAATCATAAATTTATCCAGATACTTCCGGAAAATGTCATGCATAAAGGACTGGAACACTGAAGGAGCATTAGAGAGCCCAAAAGGCATCACCAAGTACTCAAAATGACCTTCGGGCGTATTAAATGCAGTTTTCCATTCATCTCCCTGCCTAATGCGCACAAGGTTGTACGCACCACGAAGATCTATCTTGGTGAACCAACAGGCACCCTTAATCCGAGCAAACAAGTCCGACAATAGTGGCAAAGGGTATTGAAATTTAACCGTGATTTTATTCAGAAGCCGATAGTCTATACAAGGTCTCAAAGATCCGTCTTTCTTGGCCACAAAAAAGAATCCCGCACCAAGAGGGGAAGAGGATGGACGAATATGTCCTTTCTCCAAAGACTCCTTTATATAAGAACGCATCGCGGCATGTTCAGGTACCGACAGATTAAATAATCGTCCCTTAGGAAACTTACTACCAGGAATCAAATCTATAGCGCAGTCACAGTCCCTATGAGGAGGAAGAGCACTGGACCTGGACTCACTGAATACATCCTGATAGTCAAACAAATACTCAGGAACTTCTGAAGGAGTGGAGGAAGCAATAGACACCGACGGGGAATTGAAATGAATTCCCTGACAACCCCAACTTGACACAGACATAGCCCTCCAATCCAGAACTGGATTATGAGCCTGTAACCATGGCAGACCCAAAACGACCAAATCATGCATCTTATGCAGAACAAGAAAACGAATCACCTCCCGATGTTCAGGAGTCATACACATGGTCACTTGTGTCCAATACTGCGGTTTATTCTCCGCCAATGGCGTAGCATCAATTCCTCTAAGAGGAATAGGATTTTCTAAAGGCTCCAGGACAAAACCACAGCGCTTGGCAAACGACAAGTCCATAAGACTCAGGGCAGCGCCTGAATCCACAAACGCCATAACAGGGTAGGAAGACAATGAGCAAATTAAAGTCAGACAAAATAAATTTAGGCTGCAAATTACCAATGGCGACAGGACTAACAAACTTTGTTAGGCGTTTAGAGCATGCTGATATAACATGTGTGGAATCACCACAGTAAAAACACAACCCATTCTGACGTCTATGACTTTGCCGTTCAGTTCTAGTCTGAATTCTATCACATTGCATTAAATCAGGTGCCTGTTCAGACAACACCTCCAAAGGATTAGCGGATTTGCGCTCCCGCAAACGCCCATCAATCTGAATGGCCAGCGTCATAGAATCATTCAGACTTGTAGGAATGGGAAAACCCACCATCACATTCTTAATGGTTTCAGAAAGGCCATTTCTGAAATTTGCGGCCAGAGCACACTCATTCCACTGAGTAAGCACGGACCATTTCCGAAATTTTGGGCAATACACTTCGGCTTCATCCTGGCCCTGAGAAATAGCCAGCAAAGCCTTCTCTGCCTGAATTTCAAGATTGGGCTCCTCATAAAGCAATCCGAGCACCAGAAAAAACGCATCAATATTCGCCAATGCCGGATCTCCCGGTGCCAATGAGAAAGCCCAATCCTGAGGGTCGCCCCGCAAAAAGGAGATAACAATCTTAACTTGCTGAGCTGAGTCTCCAGACGAACGAGGTCTCAAAGATAGAAACAATTTACAATTATTCCTAAAATTCCTAAATTTAAATCGATCTCCAGAGAACAGCTCAGGAATAGGTATCTTAGGTTCTGACATAGGACTGCTAGTAACAAAATCCTGAATACCCTGCACCCGAGCAGCAAGCTGATCCACACAAGTAATCAGAGTTTGCACATTCATGTCTGCAGCAGAGTTTCAAGCCATTCAGAGATAAAGGGGAAGGAAGAAAGAAAAAAAAAAAAAAAAAACTCAGAACTTCTTTTCTTTTAATCCCACTTCTGCAATGCATTAACTATTCACTGGCCTGGCATACTGTTGTGATCCTAATGGCAAAGGATCTCAGGGTCTTCAACAAAGTCTGCAAACAAAAACTAGCTCATAGGGAGGTGGTAACTGAGCTGACCACATACCTGATCCTAGCCCACAACTAATAGCAGCCGGGGAACGTACCTACGTTGGTTCTAGACGTCTCGCGCCAGCCGGAGATCTAACTAACCCTTTCAGAGAAAATACAGACCTCACTTGCCTCAAGAGAAAGGTACCCCAAAGTAGATACAGGCCCCCAACAAATAATGATGGTGAGGTAAGAGGAAAGGACAAACGTAAGTGTGAACTAGATTCAGCAAAGAGAGGCCCACTAAATAATAGCAGAAATATAGAAAGCGAACTTATGTGGTCAGCGAAAAACCCTACAAAAATATCCACGCAGAGTATCCAAGAACCCCCGCACCGACTAGACGGTGTGGGGGGAGAATATCTGCCCCCTTAGAGCTTCCAGCAAAATCAGGAATCACATTATGAACGAGCTGGACAAAAAACAGAAATATACAAATAAACAAAAAACAAGAAAGCAGGACTTAGCTTATGTTGCAAAAATCAGGACCAGTAGACAGGAGCAACCAGACAAGGACTGATTACATTGATGCCAGGCAATGGACTAAGAATCCAGGAAGTTTAAATAGGAACACCCAGGGACTAACGAATCAGGTGACTACCAACCTGGGGAAAGAACATCCAAAAGCCAGACCGCTAGTGACCACAAGAGGGAGCCAAAAAGTATAGTTCATAACACAGAAGTCAGTAGTTGCTGTAATGTAGATATTTTTAGTTCCAAAGAGATAACTGGCATTTATGTGAAAATTTAGTAGAATATATTGTACAGGATTCTTCCCATTTTGTTTTAAATTCAATGTCATCAATAGCATATGCAGGAAAAACTTGTATATGGAGACCACGAGGAATCCTTTTGTTTCTGACATAATTTTCCAAAGATACCTGGTTCCACCAAACATCTTTAACCCCTTTCTGACATCAGACGTACTATCCCGTCGAGGTGGGGTGGGCCCGTATGACCACCGACGGGATAGTACGTCCAGCGCGATCGGCAGCGCTCACAGGGGGAGCGCGGCCGATCGCGGCCGGGTGTCAGCTGCCTATCGCAGCTGACATCCGGCACTATGTGGTCACGGACCGCTCCCGGCACATTAACCCCCGGCACACCGCGATCAAACATGATCGCGATGTGCCGGCGGTGCAGGGAAGCATCGCGCAGGGAGGGGGCTCCCTGCGGGCTACCCTGAGCCCCCCCGCAGCAACGCGATGTGATCGCGTTGCTGCGAGGGTCTTACCTCCCTCCCTGCCTGCTCCAGACCCGGATCCAAGATGGCCGCGGATCCGGGTCCTGCAGGGAGGGAGGTGGCTTCACAGAAGCCTGCTCAGAGCAGGCACTGTGAAGCAGCCTGCACTTCTCTCAGATCGGTGATCTGTCAGAGTGCTATGCAAACTGGCAGATCACCGATCTGTATTGTCCCCCCCTGGGGCAAAGTAAAAAAGTAAAAAAAAAAATTTCCAAATGTGTAAAAAAAAAATAAAAAAAAATATTCCAAAATAATGAAAAAAAAAAATATTATTCCCATAAATACATTTCTTTATCTAAATTATAAAAAAACAATAAAAGTACACATATTTAGTATCGCTGCGTCCGTAACGACCCGACCTATAAAACTGGCCAACTAGTTAACCCCTTCAGTAAACACCGTAAGAAAAAAAAAAAAAACGAGGCAAAAAACAACGCTTTATTATCATACAGCCGAACAAAAAGTGAAATAACACGCGATCAAAAAGACATATAAATAACCATGGTACCGCTGAAAGCGTCATCTTGTCCCGCAAATAACGAGCTGCCATACAGCATGATCAGCAAAAAAATAAAAAAGTTATAGTCCTGAGAATAAAGCGATGCAAAAATAATTATGTTTTCCATAAAATAGTTTTTATCGTATAAAAGCGCCAAAACATAAAAAAATAATATAAATGAGGTATCGCTGTAATCGTACTGACCCGAAGAATAAAACTGCTTTATCAATTTTACCAAACGCGGAACAGTATAAACGCCTCTCCCAAAAGAAATTCATGAATAGCTGGTTTTTGGTCATTCTGCCTCACAAAAATCGGAATAAAAAGCGATCAAAAAATGTGACGTGCCCAAAAACTTACCAATAAAAACGTCAACTCGTCCCGCAAAAAACAAGACCTCACATGACTCTGTGGACCAAAATATGGAAAATTTATAGCTCTCAAAATGTGGTAACGCAAAAAATATTTTTTGCAATAAAAAGCGTCTTTCAGTGTGTGACGGCTGCCAATCATAAAAATCCGCTAAAAAACTCGCTATAAAAGTAAATCAAACCCCCCTTCATCACCCCCTTAGTTAGGGAAAAATAAAAAAAATGTATTTATTTCCATTTTCCCAGTAGGGTTAGGGTTAGGGCTAGGGTTGGGGCTAGGGTTAAGGCTACAGTTAGGGTTGGGGCTAAAGTTAGGGTTAGGGTTGGGGCTAAAGTTACGGTTAGGGTTTAGATTACATTTACGGTTGGGAATAGGGTTGGGATTAGGGTTAGGGGTGTGTCAGGGTTAGAGGTGTGGTTAGGGTTACTGTTGGGATTAGGGTTAGGGGTGTGTTTGGATTAGGGTTTCAGTTATAATTGGGGGGTTTCCACTGTTTCGGCACATCAGGGGCTCTCCAAACGCGACATGGCGTCTGATCTCAATTCCAGCCAATTCTGCGTTGAAAAAGTAAAACAGTGCTCCTTCCCTTCCGAGCTCTCTCATGCGCCCAAACAGGGGTTTACCCCAACATATGGGGTATCAGCGTACTCAGGACAAATAGGACAACAACCTTTGGGGTCCAATTTCTCCTGTTACCCCTGGGAAAATACAAAACTGGGGGCTAAAAAATAATTTTTGTGGGAAAAAAAAGGATTTTTTATTTTCACGGCTCTGCGTTATAAACTGTAGTGAAACACTTGGGGGTTCAAAGTTCTTACAACACATCTAGATAAGTTCCTTGGGGGGTCTTGTTTCCAAAATGGGGTCACTTGTGGGGGGTTTCTACTGTTTAGGTACATTAGGGGCTCTGCAAACGCAATGTGACGCCTGCAGACCATTCCATCTAAGTCTGCATTCCAAATGGCGCTCCTTCACTTCCGAGCCCTTCCATGCGTCCAAACGGTGGTTCCCCCCACATATGGGGTATCAGCGCACTCAGGACAAATTGGACAACAACTTTTGGGGTCCAATTTCTCCTGTTACCCTCGGGAAAATACAAAACTGGGGGCTGAAAAATAATTTTTGTGGGAAAAAATTTTTGTTTTATTTTTACGGCTCTGCATTATAAACTTCTGTGAAGCCCTTGGTGGGTCAAAGCACTCACCACACATCTAGATAAGTTCCTTAGGGGGTCTACTTTCCAACATGGTGTCACTTGTGGGGGTTTCTACTGTTTAGGAACATTAGGGGCTCTGCAAACGCAATGTGACGCCTGCAGACCATTCCATCTAAGTCTGCATTCCAAATGGCGCTCCTTCACTTCCGAGCCCTTCCATGCGTCCAAACGGTGGTTCCCCCCCACATATGGGGTATCAGCGCACTCAGGACAAATTGGACAACAAATTTTGTGGTCCAATTTCTCCTGCTACCCTCGGGAAAATACAAAACTGGGGGCTAAAAAAATAATTTTTGTGGGAAAAAATTTTTGTTTTATTTTTACGGCTCTGCATTATTAACTTCTGTGAAGCCCTTGGTGGGTCAAAGCGCTCAAAACACATCTAGATAAGTTCCTTAGGGGGTCTACTTTCCAAAATGGTGTCACTTGTGGGGGGTTTCAATGTTTAGGCACATCAGTGGCTCTCCAAACGCAACATGGCGTCCCATCTCAATTCCTGTCAATATTGCATTGAAAAGTCAAACGGTGCTACTTCCCTTCCGAGCTCTCCCATGCTCCCAAACAGTGGTTTACCCCCACATATGGGGTATCAGCGTACTCAGGACAAATTGTACAACAACTTTTGGGGTCCAATTTCTTCTCTTACCCTTGGGAAAATATAAAATTGGGGGTGAAAAGATAATTTTTGTGAAAAAATATGATTTTTTATTTTTACGGTTCTGCATTATAAACTTCTGTGAAGCACTTGGTGGGTCAAAGTGCTCACCACACCTCTAGATAAGTTCCTTAGGGGGTCTACTTTCCAAAATGGTGTCACTTGTGGGGGGTTTCAATGTTTACGCACATCAGGGGCTCTCCAAACGCAACATGACGTCCCATCTCAATTCCTGTCAATTTTGCATTGAAAAGTCAAACGGCGCTCCTTCCCTTCCGAGGTCTCCCATGCGCCCAAACAGTGGTTTATCCCCACATATGGGGGATCAGCGTACTCAGGACAAATTGTACAACAACTTTTGGGGTCCAATTTCTTCTCTTACCCTTGGGAAAATAAAAAATTGGGGGCGAAAATTAATTTTTGTGAAAAAATATGATTTTTTATTTTTACGGTTCTGCATTATAAACTTCTGTGAAGCACTTGGTGGGTCAAAGTGCTCACCACACCTCTAGATAAGTTCCTTAGGGGGTCTACTTTCCAAAATGGTGTCACTTGTGGGGGGTTTCAATGTTTAGGCACATCAGGGGCTCCCCAAACGCAACATGGCGTCCCATCTCAATTCCAGTCAATTTTGCATTGAAAAGTCAAATGGCGCTCCTTCGCTTCCGAGCTCTGTCATGCGCCCAAACAGTGGTTTACCCCCACATATGGGGTATCGGCGTACTCAGGACAAATTGTACAACAACTTTTGGGGTCCATTTTCTCCTGTTACCCTTGGTAAAATAAAACAAATTGGAGCTGAAGTAAATTTTTTGTGAAAAAAAGTTAAATGTTCATTTTTATTTAAACATTCCAAAAATTCCTGTGAAGCACCAGAAGGGTTAATAAACTTCTTGAATATGGTTTTGAGCACCTTGAGGGGTGCAGTTTTTAGAATGGTGTCACACTTGGGTATTTTTTATCATATAGACCCCTCAAAATGACTTCAAATGAGATGTGGTCCCTAAAAAAAAATGGTGTTGTAAAAATGAGAAATTGCTGGTCAACTTTTAACCCTTATAACTCCCTAACAAAAAAAAATTTTGGTTCCAAAATTGTGCTGATGTAAAGTAGACATGTGGGAAATGTTACTTATTAAGTATTTTGTGTGACATATCTCTGTGATTTAAGGGCATAAAAATTCAAAGTTGGAAAATTGCAAAATTTTCCAAATTTTTGCCAAATTTCCATTTTTTTTGCAAATAAACGCAGGTAATATCAAAGAAATTTTACCACTATCATGAAGTACAATATGTCTTGAGAAAACAATGTCAGAATCGCCAAGATCCGTTGAAGCGTTCCAGAGTTATAACCTCATAAAGGGACAGTGGTCAGAATTGTAAAAATTGGCCCGGTCATTAACGTGCAAACCACCCTTGGGGGTGAAGGGGTTAAGAACTCCCTCTGAGCGACATCAGGTGCCTGTAAATTGAAATGAATAAATTTAGTTTAGATAAGCAGGATTCATCTCTGGTTCGAAAATCCAAATTGGGGAATAGGATTCCAAGAAATCTACAAGGCACCCCACATGCGTTTCACAGTTGCTTTGTCAGCATTTGTTACATTGGCAGACCCCCT
This sequence comes from Ranitomeya variabilis, assembly GCF_051348905.1. Lineage (NCBI taxonomy): Eukaryota > Metazoa > Chordata > Amphibia > Anura > Dendrobatidae > Ranitomeya > Ranitomeya variabilis. Next base: position 637,936,378 of record NC_135232.1, read on the forward strand.
AAGGTGCCAGAACAACAGACCCCCCCCCATAGGTGACCCTATTTTACAAACTACACTTCTCAATTAATTTATCTAGGGGTGCAGTGATCATTTTGACACTACGGGTGTGTCACAGAATTTTATACCATTGGGCAGTGAAGAAAAAATAATTACATTTTTATCACCAAAATTTAGCTTTAGCTCCAGATTTTACATTTTCACAAGGGAAATGAGCAAAAATGGCACCATAATTTGTCCCACTACTTCTACTGAACGTGGCAATACCCCCATATGTGGCTGTAGAGTACTACTTAGCCATATGGAGAGACTTGGGAGGAATGGAGCGCTCTTTGCCTCCTGGAATGCAGATTTTCCTAGAATACTTTGCGGACTCCATATGCAGAACTCCTAAGAGTTAAAAAAGAAGAATTCCCCTTCAAGTGACCCGATTTTGGAAATTATACCCCTTTGGGAATTTATCTACAGATGTAGTAATGATTTTGACTCCATGGGTGTTTTCCAGAAACAAGCAGTGGATGTTGCTGAGTGAAAATTGCAAATCTGCCTCTGAAGTGAGCAGTACGCTGTAGTGACCAGTACATTGTGCCCAGCTCGTGCTTCTGGAGACACACACCCGTAAATTAGGCGGGCACTCATCGCTACAGAAATGCCAAACGTGTAGACACTAAATGTGGTTTAGGCACACTGCGGGGCTCAGAAAGCAGAGGGGCATTTGGATTTGGGAGTGCAGAATTGACTAGATTTCTCTTGCTGGGGAGGAGCCATTTTTCATTTCCAGAGATTTTTTACTACCAGTTACATTGAAGCACCCCATATTTCCATTGACAGATGATGGACCACAGTGAGTGGGGGACTTGCCTTTTTTGTGGATTGATTTGAAGATTTTGTTCTGAACATTTTACATAACATTTGGGATCACATTTGTCCTGTGCTGTACGCTGAACACGGAAAGTATTCAGACCCCTTTCAATTTTTCACTCTTTGTTTCAATGCAGCCATTTGGTAAATTCAAAAAAGTTTTTGTCACATTAATGTACACTCTGCACCCTATCTTGACAAAAAAAAACAGAAATGTTGAAATTTTTGCAAACGTAAGAAAAAACAAAAACTGAAATATCACATGGTCATGAGTATTCAGACCCTTTTCTCAGACACTCATATTTAAGTCACATGCTGTCCATTTCCTTGTGATCCTCCTTGAGAGGGTTCTACTCCTTCATTGGAGTCCAGCTGTGTTTAATTAAACTGATAGGACTTGATTTGGAAAGGCACACACCTGTCTATATAAGACCTCACAGCTCACAGTGCATGTCAGACCAAATGAGAATCATGACATCAAAGTAACTGGCCAAGGAGCTCAGAGACAGAATTGTGGTAAGACACAGATCTGGCCAAGGTTACAACAGAATTTCTGCAGAACACAAGGTTCCTAAGAGCACAGTGGCCTCCATAATCCTTAAATGGAAGAATTTTGGGACCACCAGAAGTCTTCCTAGACCTGGCTGTCCAGCCAAACTGTGCAATCGTGGGAGAAGAGCCTTGGTGAGAAAGGTAAAGAAGAACCCCCAGATCACTGTGGCTGAGCTCCAGAGATGCAGTAGGGAGATGGGAGAAAGTTCCACAAAGTCAACTGTCACTGCAGCCCTCCACCAGTCAGGCCTTTATCGCAGAGTGGCCCGACAGAAGCCTCTCCTCAGTGCAAGACATATGAAAGCGCCCACATAGTTTGCTAAAATACACATGAAGGACTCCCAGACGATGAGAAATAAGATTCTCTGGTCTGATGAGACAAAGATATACCTTTTTGGGGGATAATTCTAAGCTGTATGTGTGGAGCAAACCAGTCACTGCTCATCACCTGCTCAATACAATTCCAACAGTGAAACATAGTGGTGGCAGCATCATGCTGTGGGGATGTTTTTCAGCTGCAGGGACAGGATGACTGGTTGCCATTGAAGGAAACATGAATGCAGCCAAGTACGAAGATATCCTGGATGGAAACCTCTTCCAGAGTGCTCTGGACCTCAGACTTGGCCGAAGGTTCACCTTCCAACAAGACAATGACCCTAAGCACACAGCTAAAATAACAAAGGAGTGGCTTGAGAACAACTCTGTGACCATTCTTGACTGGCCCAGCCAGAGACCTGACCTAAACCCAATTGAGCATCTCCAGAGAGACCTGAAAATGGCTGTCCACCAACATTCACCATCCAACCTGAAGGAACTGGAGAGAATCTGCAAGGAGAGTGGCAGAGGATCCCCAAATCCAGGTGTGAAAAACTTGTTGCATAATTCCCAATAAGACACCTGGCTGTACTAGGTCAAAAGGGTGCTTCTACTCAATAGTGATCAAAGGGTCGAATACTTATGACCACGTTATACTTCAGTTTTTCTTTTGTAATAAATTTGCAAAAATTTCTACATCTCTGTTTTTTTCAGTCAAGATGGGGTGCAGAGTCTACATTAATGAGAAAAAAAAAATAACTTTTTTGAATTTACCAAATGGCTGCAATGAAACAAAGAGTGAAAAATTTAAAGGGGTCTGAATACTTTCCGTACCCACTGTAGATCGGAGTTTCCATCTAAAGCTCCAAGTGATGTGATTCAGATGAAACCCCTGAGGGATCCATTCACTATAATGAGGCAGCAGAGTTACTCTAAACTCTGTATGGCCTCTGTTCAGCCATGTCCCTCTTTTCAGAGGTGCTCAAAACTGTGACCGACGGCACTTTTATGCACGCCTAAAAAGATGGACACGGTAGGATCATAGGACAGACACTGTCCTTATTATAGGGAATATTCCACCAGGGGTTCCATTTGAATCACGTTTTTCAGAGATTTACCATGGAAACCCTGGTGTAAGCGCTCAGCGCAGAACGTAGGATAAATATGCGCCAAGCCTTACTACGATCTTTGGGAGGCAGAATTAACAATTGAACAGTAGGTGAAGAACAGGTTTTATTTATTTGCTGTCACATGCTAAAAAACACTTTTTTTTTTTGCAAAAACAAGTTTTCGCATCGCCATATTTTGAGAGCTTTAATTTTTCCATATTTCGACCCAGAGTCATGTAAGGGCTTGTTTTTTGCGGGACGAGTTGATGTTTTTATTGGTACCATTTTAGGGCACATAGCACTTTTTGATCGCATTCTGTTCTAATTTTTGGGAGGTAGAATGAACAAGTGCCAGCAATTCAGAAATTGTTTGTCTCTTTTTTTTTTAAACACCTTTCCATGTGTGGTAAAATTGATAAGGCAGCTTTATTCTTCGAGATAATTTATAGAAAAATTATTATTGTGCATCGCTTTATTCTGAGGGTTAAAACTTTTTAATTTTTATGCTGATGGAGCTGTATGATAGCTTGTTTTTTTTCCAGGACAAGATTTCGTTTTTAGCTGTACCATTTTTATTTACATTTGTCTTTTCGATCACGTATTATTCCACTTTTTGTTTGGTGGTATAATGAAAAAGCATAATTTTTTGCCTCATTTTTTTCCTACAGTGTTCACTGGAGGGGTTAACTGGTGGGAAAGTTTTATAGGATGGGTCATTCCAGACATGGTGATACCAAATATGTGTACTTTTTTGTTTATTTTTATTTTTTTGCATAAAAATATTTATGGGTACAATATATTTTTTTATTATTTGTGATATTATTATATTACTTTTTTTTTTTTTTTTAACTTTTTTACTAAGTCCCTTTATGGGACTTTCACTTTCTGTAGTCTGATGGCAGTTCTAATTCATTGCAATGCACTAGAACTGTCAGTGCTGGAGACACAAGTTTGTTAGATCATGCACTGCACATGATTTAACTAACTTGCTAGTGCCTGGTGACCCATATGTTGTCACTAGATTGTGGCCCAATTCTAACGCATCGGGTATTCTAGAATATGCATGTCCCCGTAGTATATGGACAATGATGATTCCAGAATTTGCGGCAGACTGTGCCCGTCGCTGATTGGTCGAGGCAACCTTTATGACATCATCGTCGCCATGGCAACCATTATGACATCTACGTCGATACTGTGCCCGTCGCTGATTGGTCGAGGCCTGGCGGCCTCGACCAATCAGAGACGCGGGATTTCCAGGACAGACAGAAAAACCCTTAGACAATTATGTATATAGACGATGACATTGGGTCACAATGGCAACAATCAGACCCCACGATGACATCGCGGGAGCGCCGATCGGAGTGCAGAGAGGCTCCCTCCCTCTGCATGCCTGTTAAATGCTGCGGTCACAGTGTTTAGGAGGGTATAAAAGTGCTGGGAGCGGTGCAGGCACTGCTCCTGCACTGAGTGCTCGGTGTCAGCTGCCAGAATCAGCTGCCACCCTGTGTCGATGCAAAATCGCCACGAGGCATCCATACGTCCAAGTTCGGTAAGTACCAGCCAACCTGGACGTATGGATACTTCAAAGGTCATGATGGGGTTAAAACAGGAATTCCAAAAATAAGAAGAGACCCTTAATATTAAAGTTGAAAAAATTGCCATGTCCCTTTACAAAATAGGATGAGACCAGAAAATCTAGGTAGCGAGACCGCTAAGTCATCTGGGTAATTTCACAATGCATCCTGGGAACGGAAGATGGCGGCCGGCGCGAGCGGCTCGGCGGAGCTTCGCAGGATCCCAAGCGTCGGTAACCGCTTCCTGGATCCAGGCGCCAACGGAAGGTGAGTATATAACTATTTTTTTATATTAATCCTTTTTTTTTTTTTTTAACAGGGATATCATGCCCACATTGCTATATACGTTGGCTGCGCAATATACAACGTGGGCTGCGCAATATACAACGTGGGCTGCGGCGCGCAATATACAACGTGGGCTGTGCAATATACTCCGTGGGCTGTGCAATGCACTACGTGGGCTGTGCAATATACTCCGTGGGCTGTGCAATATACAACGTGGGCTGCACAATATACTACGTGGGCTGCGCAATATACTACGTGGCTGCGCAATATACTACGTGGGCTGCGCAATATACAACGTGGGCTGCACAATATACTACGTGGGCTGCGCAATATACTACGTGGGCTGCACAATATACTACGTGGGCTGCGCAATGTACAACGTGGGCTGCGCAATGTACAACGTGGGCTGCGCAATGTACTACGTGGACTGCGCAATATACTACATGGGCTGCGCAATGTACAACGTGGGCTGCGCAATGTACAACGTGGGCTGCGCAATATACAACGTGGGCTGCGCAATGTACTGCGTGGCTGTGCAATATACTACGTGGGCTGTGCTATACATTACGCATACATATTCTAGAATACCCGATGCATTAGAATCGGGCCACCATCTAGTTACATAACAAATGTAGTAATTTACAGTCACACACTGAGTGTTGATGATGAGACGCTACAACAGTTCACTGTATATCACTTGAATCTTGGATTTCTACTCAAAGACTGAGGCTCTCTCTCCAATTTTCAATTTGGCACATCACCACTATATCATTAGGCCTTTATCTATCCCTAACCTGTGTGCTCTGAACGTCATATCCTATACTGTACAATTATAACATTGCGTTCCTTGTATGGCTCTATTGTCTTATACTGCCTATGATAGCCCTTCTGACTGGCTGTGCTACACCACGTGATCGGATTTCTGCAGGTCATTATAGGGAAGCTTGTGCTACTGTGCAAATGCTGGGCATTATTTTTTTATTGCCGATCCTCGCTAATAGAGCCGCAGTATGTTTAAATATGAGTGAAACAGTGGATTTCAGGAAATTTGTTTAGAATTCGACCCTTCGCAGGTTGGTCTGCTCATCTCTAATTGTAAGAATGAAAATTCTTCCTTCCAATACCATCAGGACAGAGATTTATTTTCATGCTACGATCAGATGTAATTTTATCCAGGGTGAATTTTTTTTTCATAGAAAAAAGGAATGTATAAATATAGAAAACAGTGCAGGGCTCTTTCTTTGCCAGTAGCTTTCATTAGAGAGCTCACTGCAGGAGACACGTTACTTAGAAAAAAACAGCAGCACAGGAAAAAGAAGAAAAATAAAGGAAACCAATCCGTATCCGCTCAGAAAGACAACCCATCAATGTAAAATACATCTGCGCCGGAGAGAGGAAGTGGCAGAATGGATGCCAACACATGGCCCAGAGTACCACGCAGTCAATGTATTCACTCAGTACTTAGTATATTTTATTTCTACAGACTAGAAGTTAGGGTTGTCTAGGTCAAGAATCGGTGTCGTCTGTTTTCTATATGTTCTAGGAAAAGGACAACTCATGTGAGGAAGTGCATAGAAATAATTTATGTAGAAAGATTAACCTGAAGGTGTCTGCTCACCTGGGTTGTTTCTTCATTCTTCATTCACACGTCCGTCATTGATGTGTGTTTCATCTGTGTGTCCTTTTTTTGCCATCAGTGTGGTCATCAGTATTTTTCACGGATAAAGAAATGGATGGAAAAAGAAATAAATATGCTACAAAGCTTCTCCTATACTTTGCAACGTTAAACATGGACGGCACACAGATGCGATCCGTGTGCTGTACATTTTTTTTCACAGACCCATTGACTTATGTTGGCCCTTAATATCTTTACTGCCGGAAACAAAAGACATGTCAATAGCAATATAGATTTTAACGGGTATGTGTTTGCAGCGCCCCAGAGTCCTGGTCGTTGCAGTACTGTGGCTCCGCCACTATGGGGAGCTATGGTACGTCTGATTGCACTAAAGGAGTTTCTCCGACCAGGTAACACTTCACTACACTTCACACTCCGGCCACCAGGGGGGGTGGTCCTATCTACTAGGCCACTCCTCACACTCTGGTAAAACTGGGGGTTGGACAGGAAGACAGGGAGAAGTAGCTGGGAAGAGCTAGTGAGAGGACCTGTCAGGGATGGGATCCTGGCAGACTCCTCAGAGCAGAACTAACCAGTGCACAACGGGAATACAGTAAAGAAGTATTGGGACCAGAAGGAGTCGTGCTGTTAGACCGAGGCAACATCCTTCTGAGGCGCAAACAGTCGGTGGCCGGAACGCCGAGCAAGTAAGAGACTTTAAGTACACTGCAAACCACAGCCGGACAGCTAATTACAGGTTGGCTGTCTCACTTAACACCTAAGCAGACAACGGAGGCAGCTGTGGGAGAGGGGCGACTCTAGGGTCCCGGAAGAACTCCAGGCCTACCCCGTCATACGGGTGCGTCCTACCATATCACCTGGAGGACGAAGAGAACGAACAAATAGAGACAGACAGAAACAGTTGTGAGGACTATCCCGGGAGCTCAGCAGGGAAGAACTACAACACCCAGCGCTAGAAGGTAGACACTGATTCCCACCTGTAAAGAGAACTTCTGATGTGCCTTTGGACCGGCCGGTCTCTGACAACCCAGTTAACAGCGCTCTGGACTGAGGTCTCCAAAACCTTCAGTAAAGAGGTAAAGAGACTGCAACCTGGTGTCCTCGTTATTTACCGCGACCTGCACCCCACAACTGCACCGCTACACCACCACTTATTCTACCGGACGTCCCTCACCGACACACAGGGCCACGGACCGGGTCTAGCCACCGTGACAACCCCAGGACTGAGACCCAGAGGTCCGGTGCCAGGTACCCCTAGGCCCTGCGGCGGTGTGGGGGCGCTCCATGTTATATCCATGAAAAAAAGTATGCAACATATATGTGCAACTTTGAAATCCAAATAAGGCCTAAGGGCTCGTGCACATGACCGTATTTTCGGTTCATGTGCTATCCGTTAAAAAATAAAATGGATCATTCTCAGACCAATGTTATTCAGTGGGGTAGATGAATGATTTTTTTTCACAGATTGAATCTTCATATGAAAAAATTGCAGCATGCATAGTTTTCTTCCAAAAATTGAATGAGACTCACCCATTCAAGTCTATGGATGTGGAAAAAAAAAAATCGGATCCCATACAGAGCCACAGTATGACATCTGATTTTTATGGATACATTGCATTTCTGTAAAATAAAAAACTGGAAATGATTAAGAATTGCTGAGTAAAAAACTGATTGTATACGGACTGCACACGAATGACAGTCGAGAAAAAAATTGTTTGAGTTTTCTGGATGCAACTCTGAACCATTTTTTACACTCAGGATTTCTTGAAGTCACTTTTCTTATTTTTCTTGTTTATATCATTTTTGATCAATATTCTTTAAAATGGTGTGTTCGGTTTGTAACAAGGTGGCATGGGGTGGTAGTCATGGACGTGTTCACTAGATGACAGTCAGTGAGCACCCCGGCCCCTTGCACATGAATAGACAGATCTAGTCCCATCCCTGAGTCACAGTGGATTACCTCAGACATCTGGCTCCTCTGCATGTTGGAACAGAAGCACCACCAAATGCCGTGCTCTGCTCTGCAGAAAGGGACTTCCTGTCTGCTTGAAGGCTGCTGAGCCAGCCCCCTGGATTAAATTAGCTATCTCCTATCCCTAAGCTCAGCATAACACATTGCATTAACACACATAGAAAACACTGCAAGACAATACATATTAGGACAATACAAACACAGCACTAACACATTAAGTCAGAAACTACTGTCATAACACCGCATGGGGGGGGGGACACATCAGGGAAGGAGAGCGGGAGCAGGTGAGGGTCTCTGCCACCTGTTTACACCCCTCCCTCCTAAAATATGGTTTTCCCCAACCATGAAGACCGCAACAGGGTTAAGACAGTACGTATATAAAAAAAAAAGTAAGAACAGGACAAGGAGTCTCAGTCTCTCCTGAAGTGGGTCCGCCTGACCCCGGTCCTCTTGCTCCTGGGACCAATAAAACTTGTATCCCGGACCGATGGCTGACTCGACAGACAGTCTTGACCTGGCTTGGTCCTCGGGTCCTCCTGATCAAGGTCTCCCCCTCCCTCCTTTTAGTGGACCATGGGCTTTTGACTGTGAGGGGCTGCATATAACATGGGGCCAGTCCAGGGGCAAAAAACAGGGGCAACACAGTCCAGTTCTGAAGCAACCACCCACATAGTCCACCGTTATCAACCCCTGTGGGGTTACAGCCCTGCGATCTGTCAAGGGGTGCACCAACGGGTGCAAACAAACTGGGAGGAGGGGGAAAACAATACGCAGTTCTTCATTTGTGACCGCGGTGGCCACTCCTGACGCCTCAGTCCCTTGGCGCCATACAAGGCTCACTGCCTTCTCAGGAAAGCAGAATGGTCCCTGGTACTTTTCCCAGGTGCAACTGACACCATACACACTTTTTTCTTAAACGGGTCATGTCACTCAACACACAGCCGCTGGTTACTGTAATGGGCTGCATGCGGGCCATGCACCACAATATATGTGTGGGATGAGGATCCGCTGGAGGAGGAGTCACCACTAATTCTCCAGCTCTGTGTCTCCTCCAGTGGCAGTCCCACAGCTCCCAGAGCTTCCGGCTCAGTTGTTACATCTGCAGCCGACTCACTGCATCCAGGCGCCGCTTTCTCCTGATTAGCGGCAGGACCTGCAGCCGCGGCAATCAGTTTTCCATGCTGTACCTCCTGCTGTCGGTAGTCCTCCCGATCAGCGGCCTTCCTCATGGCCACCGCATATGGCCCTTGGGGCCCCTGCTCCTTAACGAAGGTTACACGGTCCCATAACTGCAGGGGACCCCAGGAGACAATGGACCCAGCATTTATGTAAATCTTTTCTCCAGTATTGGCCACCTGAATGAAGCTATATCCTCAGGCCATATCAAGATGCCGGACCACACCACTGGTCATCCGGCCAGTTACAGCTCCCCCCGCCGGGGTGCTGTAATTCTCTGATAATGTGGCGCTCTCGCTTTTCGCTATTTCTTTTCCCGGATCACGCTCCAGATCCACTGAGCCTCACCGGCAACGACCCACTGGGGCTCCTCCACGTGCGCACCGCTGATGCCGGACAGGCCAGGCGCAGGCCAGGAGGAAATAGATGCCACCAAAACCGGGATGATGGTGGTGTCAGGAGACAGGGCATGTCTGGAGATGGTGGGGCCACAGGAGGTGCAGGGGCAGCAGTCGGGGCGGTAGGTCATTCTGACAGATACTTCCTACTCACCACCACTGCCTCCGGTGACAGTCCTCTTGCGCAACCATGGGAACCAGTGATTGCAGCCGCAACAATCCCCCTCAGTGAAGCTTCAAATGTCCTCCGTGCTCCTTCTGGTTCTGGCTCTTTCAATTCCGCAGGTTCCTAGCTCTCCACTGGCCACTTGTCCGAAAGGATGCCATTCCTCCAACTCCTCTGACCACCAGGCCTTGAAACGCAGACCCGTCTCTGCCTGGGCCATAAATCACCTCCAGTCCTGGCGGCGGATGCCGCTGCGGAAAGATGTGCTGCGCCTCTCCATCATGTCCAACAATGGCATATCGTCCATTAGCGTGTAGTCACTCTTTGCCAGGCTCCTCCTGTTCGTGGGTGGGTTCACTTCCTGTGGCTCCACCCTTTCTCCTGATTCTGCGGCGGGGGTGGGGGTGCTTTTTCTGGCACCAAATCTCTGGCATGATGCCCACGAAAGGTGGCATCCTCCATTTTCACGCCACTGCCTCTGACTTCTTGTCATTGGCGCCATTTTACAGTCACTGTCAGCCGCCATCTTTCACTTTCTCACAGTGGTCAACATCTCAAAATCACTGTCACCCGCCATCTTTAGCTTTTTCACGGCAGTCAACAATTCACAAATCTCGGGAGTCTTCTATATCAGCATCTCAAAATCACTGTCAGCCCCCACCTTTAACTCTTTCAGGGCGGTCAACAACTCACAGATCTCAGAAACCTTCTCAATCAGTTTCAGGGTTGCAGGGCTGCTGGGGTCGATCTGCCGACTATGCCAAATGTAACAAGGTGGCACGGGGTGGTAATCATGGTTGAGTTCACTAGGTGACAGTCAGTGAGCACCCCGGCCCCTTGCACATGAATAGGCAGTTCTAGTCCCAGCCCTGAGACACAGTGGGTTACCTCAGACATCTGGATACTCTCCATACTGGAACAGACGCACCACACGTCAGGCGTTGCAGGGCCTAACAGTGGCAACTGATATTTAATAAAGGTGATGAAGAGAAAGAGGTACAATTCCTAAGCTGTCACTATGTCCAGCAACGGCTGCAGCAGACCAGGCAATAAATCCCAGTAGGCGCTCCAGCTCCAAAAATCTCTGGTGGGGTACACATCCAGTCCCTGTGCCCACTGCCTGACAGTCCTGGCAGCCTGTTCCTTCCACACACATTGTAAGAAAATACATATTAGGACAACACAAACACAGCACTAACACATTAAGGCACAAACTACTGTCATAACACCGCATTGGGGGGAAACCACATCAGGGAAGGAGAGAGGGAGCAGCCGAGGGTTTCTGCCACCTCCTTACACGGTTCACGAATTTGGTGCAAAATCAAAAATGCTTTTTTTTTCCCTCTTAACCAGTTTTTATGGCTTTCTACCACTGAAAGTCGCAAAACCTTTAAAAAGTTACACGTTTGTATAATATTGCACGAAATAGAAAGCTCATGTAGAAACCTTACTCTACTCAGGCAGAGACAGGAGTCAGTTGTGGTAGAAAAATGCAACATTTGCTGATAAAGGTGAAAAATGTTAAAGGGGAATCAGAATTCTAAAATTATAATAATTTGTATTTTCCCTCTCTTTATGGGTCTCTAGTGGTTTAGTAGTTTCCCACCTTTTACTAAAATATTTCCAATATTTTCACTTGAAAGGGTATGTGAAGGCAAGGATTCAAAATACTGTTATAATAAAATATACTGTAACAAGTTTATTGACTAACAAGACAATGCTTAAATAACAGTAAATAGTATAATATTAGCATGTGTCAATACTTATTAGAATCCATGTGAAATCTATATACTAAAATTTATACATGATTGCTATATATGAAAACATCAGTAAAAGCACCTTCACCCACTCACTTATAAAGACATACACACTAACACAAACAGCCTCCCCCACCTGACAATACAAGCTGTCCCTGTTCCTAAGGGGACTCAGGGTTCAGGGTATAAGAAAGGGTTAGGTGTGAAAGACAGAAGAGTTGAGTTTGATACTTATGAAGATGCAAGTCTGCTTCTGGTCCAGGAGGTGGTTCTGGTGGATTCTGTTCTTTTCCAGTGTGTCTGTTCTTGAGCTCCCTGGGTGTCCTGAACTCTGTGAGTACCCTGAACTCCTTCTGTGACCTGAGGTTCCTAGGTGTCCTGAGCTGTGTCCATCTCCCCAGCTCATGTGGTGACCTGAGCTTTGTCTACCTCCTGAGCCATGTTTTTTTCTACATTTCAGTCTTGACTATAATGTGTCTTGTCCTGATTGGTCTCTTTACTTTATTCTGATGGAATATGTTTGTGTATGTCCAAATAAGGAAAGCTGTAATATGCCATCATTGTATTCTGTTGTTTATGGCTGTCCCCAAGCTGCTACCACAAGGTGTGATTTGGATGCACAAAAGAATTGTTTTTGTGAATGATAAGGATCAGCTCCCTATGTGCCTGAGGGTATGTGCACACGTTCAGGATTTCTTGCAGAAATTTCCTGAAGAAAACCGGAAATTTTCTGCAAGAAATCCGCATTTTTTTTTTTTGCGTTTTTTTTCCGTTTTTTTCGCGTTTTTTTAGCATTCTGCAAGCGTAATTAGCTTGCAGAATGCTAAAGTTTTCCAAGCGATCTGTAGCATCGCTTGGAAAACTGACTGACAGGTTGGTCACACTTGTCAAACATAGCGTTTGACAAGTGTGACCAACTTTTTACTATAGATGCAGCTTATGCAGCATCTATAGTAAAAGATAGAATGTTTAAAAATAATAAAAAAAATAAAAAAATGCTTATACTCACCCAGACATCTCCTCAGCGGCGTCCGGCTCCTCTTCCTATAGCTGGTCTGTGCGCACAGGACCTTCCGTGACGTCACGGTCACGTGAGCGGTCACATGACCGCTCACGACCAATCACAGGACAGTGACGTCATCGGCAGGTCTTTCGCCGCACACCAGCTACAGGAACCGAACGGCAGCGTGCAGTGGAGGCGGGAAGACATCGAGGGTGAGTATAGGACTGTTTTTTATTTTAATTCTTATTTTTTTGACCACTTATATGGTGCCCAGTCCGTGGAGGAGAGTCTCCTCTCCTCCACCCTGGGTACCAACCGCACATAATCTGCTTACTTCCCGCATGGTGGGCACAGCCCCGTGCGGGAAGTAAGCAGATCAATGGACCCCTAGGTGTGCGGAATCCCCTGCAATTCCGCATTTTAATGAACATGTTGCTTTTTTTTCCGCGATGCGATTTTTTCGCGGAAAAAAAGGCTACATTTGCACAAAAAATGCGGAATACACTTAAAATAATAGGAGGCATATGTAAGCGTTTTTTTCGCGTTTTTATCACGTTTTTATAGCGAAAAAACGCGAAAAAAACGCGAAAAATACTGAACGTGTGCACATGGCCTGACAGTTTACCCACCGCCTGGGAATATAAAGATACCTATCTAGCTGTGGACACTGCATCTATAAACCTCATACAGTGAACAAATGTCATGCACACCCACATATATCACCCCTATGTGAGCGGCAGCCAGGGCCGTTGTCATGGCCCACATAGGTGTCTGCTTTAGCACGCCCTGACCACCCTCATCACATACAGCTCTGGCAAAAATTAAGAGACCACTGCACAGTTTTATAAAAATCAGCTTCTCTACATGTCTGACAGCCATTCCATTCCAGTGTCAGTTGAATTCCAACCAGAGTACACCTCATTCTACTTACTGTGCTTCTGATTAGGTGATCACCTGAACCAAATCTTATTTAACAAAGGAAAGCATAAAAAACACTGCTGTGGTGTTCACAATCCTCTTGCAATAGGACATGCTGGATGGCAAAACAAGTGCTAGTAATATCCCAAAAGTAATAGAAATGAAAAAATAACTAAAATAACATTAACCATGCCAAAGGAGTTGAAAAGAAAAGTCTTGAGTGAGGAAAAGAAGGGCTCAATTCTGGCTTTACTAGCAGAAGGACACAGTGAGCAACATCGTGTTGTCTCCATCCTTAGAATTTCTAAGATGGCAATCCATTACAACAAGGTCAAGCAGCAGACATTGGGGACAACAAAGCTACAGACCGGCAAAGGGCGAAAACGACTCTCCACTGACCGAGATGACCGTCATCTTATTCGAATGTCACTCAGCAACCACAGGATGACATCGAGTGACCTACAAAAGGAATGGCAAATGGCAGCTGGGGTGAAATGCATGGCAAGAACAGTTCGTAACAGGCTCCTAGAGGCAGGATTCAAGTCATGTAAAGCTAGAAAAAAGCCTTTCATCAATGAGAAGCAAAGGAGAGCCAGGCTGAAGTTTGGCAAAGACCATAAGGATTGGACCATAGAGGACTGGAGCAAGGTAATCTTCTCTGATGAGTCTAATTTTCAGCTTTGCCCAATACCTGGTCATCTAATGGTTAGATGGAGACCTGGAGAGGCGTACAAGCCACAGTGTCTTGCGCCCACTGTGAAATTTGGTGAAGGATCGGTGATGATCTGGGGATGCTTCAGCGAGGCTGGAATTGGGCAGGTTAATCTTTGTGAAGGATGTATGAATCAAGCCATCAAGCCGCATACAGGGTTATCCTGGAAAAACAGTTGATTCCCTCTGCTCAGGCAATGTTCCCCAACTCTTAGGACAGTTTTTTCCAGCAGGACAATGCACCATGCCACACAGCTAGATCAATCAAGGTGTGAATGAAGGACCACCACATCAAATCCCTGTTATGGCCAGCTCAATCTCCAGATCTGAACCCCATTGAAAAGCTCTGGAATGTAATCAAGAGGAAGATGGATAGTCACAAGCCATAAAACAAAGAACAACTATTAGGGTTGAACAATTAATATAAATGTTCAATTCCCTAGTTGCCTACTCCTGGCCTAATGGATATTGATCATGTGCACTAAAGAAATACACCAGACACAGTCAGCTGTAACTCTCCTTGATCAATGTGTGGCTCAGCTCCAAGAAGAGATTTATTAGTCAAACACAATGTTATATATCTCCTGTAAGGGGGCTCGGTTAGCTCTAAAATGGGAGTGATCGGATGTATTCCATTGGTTAGTGGGTTGGGCATGAGCAAGTCCATGGGCGGATCCATGAGGTCATCAAGGTGGGTTGGTCCGTGAGGTCATCAGGGTGGGCGTCGCTGTGGGTGGATCCATGAGGTCATCAGGATGGGCATCATCTTGGATACCAGACCATGCGTCATGCTAAAACAGGAAATGGCGGCCATCTTCAGTGTCTTCATTGTTCATCTTGGATACCAGAGCACATGGCTCTGGTATAGGAGATGGCAGCCATCTTAAGTGTCTTACTTTGTCTGAGGAAAACTTATGTAAGGTTAAACAATACATGTTATAGGTTGCTTCCCTCAATTACCTTATGTGTTGAGGTTAATTAAGTATTTGATCTTATGGCTCTCCTCAACAGTCCCCCCTAAATACTTTATTAACCTTTTCTTTTATCTTGATCCCACCGTGGTTCCCTAACCCATCAATGTTAAGTGTTATTATGACATCAGAGGCTTCATGACAATATGGATGCTATAGACACCAGAGAATGTGTGACCGATTATGGGTATACTGAGGAGGTATATCGGAGCGCGTTACCCATGTCCTCGGGACTTTCCAACCTGCTGGATCTATTACTCTCCAATCTCCCATCTCCATGGTTACTTAGAGTAAAATACACATGTGCGACTAACCCTGTTGTACACATCCTAGATCTGACCGTCTTGCCCGGGAGGGGGAATTGGAGTTTTCACCAGTTTGAGACAAGTTTTCCCTTGTGGAAAACCTCCCTTTGTAGCTGGACTTTGACAAGCAGGTCAGATCCTACTCTGTCCCTAACTGTCTAACAAGTTTATAATGTGAGAGATGGATCCAGGAGGCGCTCAGCAACCCTGACCGAAGTAGGAGTAGTCAGGAGCACTTGGTAGGGACCCTTAAATCTCGACTCCAGGGATGTCTTTCTGATGAACTTCTTTACCAGCATGTAGTCACCAGGTTAGAAAGTATGGGTACCTTCACTGGAATCTGGACCTGGAATGGATGAAAAAAACTCGTACATGTGTTACTGACAGTTCTTTAGTAACAACAATTAACAACAATTACAGAATTTACAAGAGTATCACTTCCCAAGGCTAGCTGTTGTGGAAAATATTGACCCAATCTTGGAGGCCCCCCAAAAAGAATCTCGAATGGTGTGAGTTTAGTGGAACCCCTTGGAGTGTTTCTGACTGAGTATAAGTCAACGGGCAAAATGTCTATCTGACCTCCTAACTGGCTTTCAGTAATTTATTTTTGAAGGTGCCATTCAATCTTTCTACTTTCCCACTGCTCTGAGGGTGATATGGAGTATGTAAACCCAAATCCGCTCCCACCAGTGTCCATAGTTCCTTAGTCAGTGCTGCAGTGAACGCAGGTCCTTGGTCACTCTCAATTACCTCTGGGACCCCATATCTGCAGACTACTTCAGTCACGAAGTTGTTGAGCACTAACGTCTGGATGAATAGGGTCATAAGTAGGGGTCACAGCATGTATGATCATTCTACACAGGAGATTGCCAGCTTTAGTCACCGCTAAGTCCCCAACAGCTATCTGACCACGTGACTCAACAATGATTTGACTGTCAGCTTGAATAGTCGCCCCTCCTGCTTCCACTATAGCTCTAGCTACACCTCCATTGTGCTCTAACCGAGAATTGGCAGCATTAACAATAGCGTCTGTCTCCATTGTTGTTATGTCACCCTTTCCCACCACTAACAAGGGTCCCTCAGGAAGTTCTTTTTCAAAAATAGGTTGCCAACATTCCCTCCCCTTTGTGCTTCCTGTGCTATTGGTATCCCCCTCCCACATTGAGCCCCCCCTTGATACAGTCGCCACCGTCCCATACAGGTGTGCGCTTGGCTGCGAGACAGCCTGTGAGGTACTGGGCATAGGGTTATGTAGGCTGCGTGAGAGTGCTGTTGTGGAAGCATTGGGAGGAGAGGCCGCTGCTTGGAGCATCTCATGTGGGTGTGCGGCTAAATTGGCAGTGGAAGTGACAGTAGAAAGGGTAGGTGCTGGGGACGATCCAGGTGGGAGGACTGTTGGATTCACAACAGGAGTGATAGAGGAAAGGGTTGGTGCCCCATTGGAAACAACAGAGATAGGAAACATGGGTAAAGCCTGTTCACTTCCCGAAGGAATATAGTATTGGCCGTTAGTGGTCATTACTGGGTAACAAGGATTTGGTGATGTGGTGTGTAGCCTTAGTCTGAGATGTTCACCACCAGAACCAGCACATTCGCCATCCACAACATGGCCGCCGTCAGAATTATATTTACCACCAACAAGATGGCTGCCGTCAGAATTGTATTTACCACCAACAAGATGGCCGCCATCAGAATTATATTTACCACCAACAAGATGGCCGCCATCAGAATTGTATTTACCACCAACAAGATGGCCGCCATTACATTTAGCACATGGCTCTGGGCCACCATTTTGGCTGCTATCACATTTAACACATTCGCCATTAACAAAATGGCCGCCATTACATTTACCACATGGCTCTGGGCCACCATTTTGGCTGCTATCACATTTAACACATTCGCCATTAACAAAATGGCCACCATTACATTTACCACATGGCTCTGGGCCACCATTTTGGCTGCTATTACATTTAACACATTCGCCATTAACAAAATGGCCACCATTACATTTACCACATGGCTCTGGGCCACCATTTTGGCTGCTATTACATTTAACACATTCGCCATTAACAAAATGGCCACCATTACATTTACCACATGGCTCTGGGCCACCATTATACGGTGGTGGCCGCTCACAGGATATATTTTTGTAATACACATAGGTCAAAACTCTACCTCTTTTTTTCCTTTCCTCCTCTATCCAATTTTCTCTATACAGACTTTCAGAGACTCTTTCCCATGCCCTAGCAGTAGACAACAATCCATTATCTTCTAGGATACCTTTTCTTTCTTTCAAGACAAGCTTCCACTCCAGGGGCTGTAACCATCCCCCCTTCTGGCATTCCACACAATTTCCACTAATGTGCATGAGTCTAACTTGCCATCTGAATTTGGCTTAGTGCCCATACGGCAGAACTGCATTAATTTCTCCATCTTTCTATAGATATACAGTATATATATCTATCAAGATAACAAACACCAAACAAACAATAAGACGGGGGAGATGACTCAAACCTGAGATTCTAAAGGGAACTGAGTCTGCAGTACTCAGTTCCTATTGCTTCTTGTCACGTGGTCCCTGTCTGACTTCCGTGCTCCGTACTTTACAAACCAATTATTCCCTACTTTGTCAAATTGCTCCCTAACTTACCGGTCCCCGTGCAGAGTCAACTCACTCGATGTCACGGGGCAAAAAAAAAGAAAAACTATAAATTTAATTGGCTCAAACTGAGCCAATTCGCTCCAAGTTTCAATGAGCCGCTACACAATTTATTATGCCCGAACTGAGCCAATTCGCTCCAAGCTTTACCGGGCCTTCCTAGGCCGAGTCAATTCACTCCAGGTCCTAGTCTCTCTTGTACAGAACTGAAAATCTTATCACAGGCGACAACCGTATACCACAGACAAAAATTATTTTTCTACACTCGCTTGCTTTCCTTCCCTAAAAAAAAAAAACTTGTTTTTCCCGTCCTACCACATGCTTTTCTTTCTGTAAACACTTGCTTATTCCTTCCTAGAAACCTGTCCTGTTCCAAGCACAATGCTTCTCCTAACTACCAGTGTAAAAACCCATTTTTCCTGTTTTATCACTTGCCTCTAGCCCTCTGTAAACACTTGCTTTTTTTTTTTTTTTTCTAACTACTATTCATCTCCCCTCTTCACAACATGTAACAGGCAGTAGGCAACTAAAACATGTGACGGTTCTTGCAATTAAATGACCAGCAGCGGAGATACCCTTTCTGCCGTCTTACAGATACCAAGAAAACCGGACACGGTCAGGCAATCTGCACTGGATACCCCGAAAGACACAGGTAAAGACTACAGATTATAAAAAATCAGCAGACTTACCGTGTTCTGTTAAAGAGGTGATCAGTCTCCAGATTCGGGGTACTCAGTGCATCCAGCTGTTCCACCCGCCGGTTTTACAGGGTTCAGGGCTCTCCTCTGCTGGCCCCAGGTTGGGCGGCCAAATATTAGGGTTGAACAATTAATATAAATGTTCAATTCTCTAGTTGCCTACTCCTGGCCTAATGGATATTGATCATGTGCACTAAAGAAATACACCAGACACAGTCAGCTGTAACTCTCCTTGATCAATGTGTGGCTCAGCTCCAAGAAGAGATTTATTAGTCAAACACAATGTTATATATCTCCTGTAAGGGGGCTCGGTTAGCTCTAAAATGGGAGTGATCGGATGTATTCCATTGGTTAGTGGGTTGGGCATGAGCAAGTCCATGGGCGGATGCATGAGGTCATCAAGGTGGGTTGGTCCGTGAGGTCATCAGGGTGGGCGTCGCTGTGGGTGGATCCATGAGGTCATCAGGATGGGCGTCATCTTGGATACCAGACCATGCGGCATGCTAAAACAGGAAATGGCGGCCATCTTCAGTGTCTTCATTGTTCATCTTGGATACCAGAGCACATGGCTCTGGTATAGGAGATGGCAGCCATCTTAAGTGTCTTACTTTGTCTGAGGAAAACTTATGTAAGGTTAAACAATACATGTTATAGGTTGCTTCCCTCAATTACCTTATGTGTTGAGGTTAATTAAGTATTTGATCTTATGGCTCTCCTCAACACAACTGCTTACATTTTTGTACCAGGAGTGGCATAAGGTCACCCAAAAGCAGTGTGAAAGACTGGTGGAAAGCATGCCAAGATGCATGAAAACTGTGATTTAAAATCATGGTTATTCCACAAAATATTGATTTCTGAACCCTTTTTGAGTTAAAACATTAGTATTGTTGTTTCTAAATGATTAAGAACTTGTTTTTTTGCATTATTTGAGGTCTGCAAGCAATGCATTTTTTTGTTATTTTGACTATTCCTCATTTTCAGAAAATAAATACAAAATTTATTGCTTGGAACTTCAGAGACATGTTTTCAGTAGTTTATAGAATTAAAGAACAATTTAAATTTTACTCAAAAATATACCTATAAAGAGAAAAATAAGACAAACTGAAAATTTTAATTTTTGCCAGAGCTGTATATACAGTCCCACTGTCTCACTTGCCTGGTTCTCCGAGGCCTCCCTTAGATGCAGAGACACTCCTTCCTTTGATCTGGCACATAAAGAGACAGAGTCCAATTCCAACTTTAAAAGTAGAACGTTACTCGTTTTCAATCGCAGCACGTCCACATCAGTTACAGCATCAACACAGAGTTCTGCACCGTTCACATCTTTCACTTTCCCTGTGCTCTTCCCTATGTCCTTTAGTTTGTACCCGATTCGTCCCATCTCGACCGGTACTGCAGCGTACTCGTACTCCCTGATCAGCTTCACTACATTCAGGAGTTCCCTTGTCCTTTTCAAACCAGACATGAGGGCCCATGTACAATTCTGCCACATCTTGGAGCGACCTGCGTACTTAGTCTGCTGCACTTCTGGCCCACTTTCCCTGGACGGCTGGGCTCTTTGCTTGTAACGTTACGGAGGCGACTGCCCTCACTGGGCTCTATGGCCCCCTACTGACTAGGAACAGGAAAACCCTCTATCTTATCCATGGTTGGCTCCTCCTATGTAAACCATTTACACTGTTGTACTCCATCTAGCGTCCATCTTGAGGTACTGTACTTTACCTATCTATACAACATATACATATATGTACATAGCAGCATCAGGAACATTTTATATATATATATATATATATATATATAATTATATACAACACCAAAGTTGTATTACCCCTTACACCTACATAAGTGCAGCGTCCCAGAGTCCTGGTCGTTGCAGTAATGTCGCTCTGCCACTAAGGGGAGTGATGTTACGTCTGATTGCACAAAGGATTTCACCTGACCAGGTATCACAGACACACTACATTCCACACTCCGGCCACCAGGGGGGGTGGTTCTATCTATTAGGCCACTCCTCACACTCTGGTAAAACTGGGGGTTGGACAGGAAGTGAGAGAGAAAGCAGCCCGGGAGAGTTCGGGAGAGGACCTGTCAGGGGTGGGATCCTGACAGCGGCCTAGCGAAAAGGACAGATCGTTACGAAGCTGTGCCTGTAAGGTATAGCGGCAGGCTCCTTAGAAAGGACACGAAACGGAGTATATTGCGGAGAAGTGAGAAGCGAGATCATAGCACAGAGGCGAGAGAACCAGAAGGAGTCGTGCCCTTAAGACCGTGGCAACATCCTTCTGAGGCGCGTAGCCGGTGGCCGGAGCACCGAGGAAGTAACAGACTCTACATATTACTTCAAACCACGGCAGGACAGTTAATTATAGGTTGGCTGTCTCACCCTTTACACCTAACAAAGACAAAGGAGGCAACTGTGGGAGAGGGGCGTCTCTAGGGTCCATATAAAATAACTCCAGGCCTACCTCGTCATACGGGTGCGTCCTAGCCATTTTCATCTGGGGGACGGAGAGAGAAAGAACAGAATCATACACGACAGTTGTGAGGACTATCCCGTGGTGCTCAGCAGGGAAGGACTACAACAGACAGGCGCTAGGAGGCAGGCACTGATTTCCACCTGCAAAGGGAACTCTGGATGTGCCTTCGGACCGGCCGGTCTCAGCCAGCCCTGTTAACGGTGCTCTAGATTTCGGACCCCGAAGCCTTCAGTAAAAAGTTAAAGAGACTGCAACCCTGTGTCCTCGTTATTCGTCGCGTCTTGCACCACGCACCATCACCTTTCATTGGACGCCCCTTAGCAGGGTCACGGACCAGGCCTAGCCACCGTGACGACCCCAAGACAGAGACAGAGAGGCCCGGTACTGAGTACCCCGCGGCCCTGCATCTGGGGGCACTCCATAAACACCTCACACCAGTATTATTTGACCACCTTTCCTCCTGGGACAAATGTAGGGATGTCACTGGAGACCACGGACTTATGGTTGGAAAGCCAGAACCAAACTAACATCTTCCAGGTGGGGTGAAAAGTTGACAATAAGGACATGATGAAAAAATACCTATATCAGGATATATCAATGTATATACATATCCATGTAAGACCCCTCCTGGTTATGTTTTACCCACTTTTTAAATAGTTGATGGAACTGTCTGGTACCAATGTAAAACTCCAAAAGTTGCAACATTTTTGCTCAAATATGAGTGGTACAAAAATGACGACATTTCAAGAAGTTTTATGCCAACTTTCTGGTGGAACCTGTTTGATGAATCGTGCTCTTTATGCTTATATTTTACAGTCCCCTATCAAAATTTGCGGAGTTCTGATATGTCGCTCTTGGGTTACATACTGATTTTGCTAGATTTTTTAATCCATGTGTTTTTATTATTATTATTATTTATTATTATTCAAATAAAGGGACCTGTAACATTTAAGATCACATGCACAAGTTGAGTTTTTTCCCTCAGTATTTGTAAGCCAAAACCAGGAGTGGGTGATAAATACAGAAGTGGTGACGTGTTTCTATTATACTTTTCCTCTGATTGTCCCTCTCCTGGTTTTGACTTACAAATGCGGAGGTAAAAAAAATCACCACACACTCAACGAGTGTACGTGGCTTAATTGAACATTTGCCCAAAAATCATTGAGGCCAGTTACACACATTGAGTATTTGGTGACTTTTTTACCTCAGCATTTGTCAACTCCAGTAGTGGGTGGGAAATACAGAAGTGGTGACGTGTTTCTATTATACTATTCCTCTGATTGTCCCTCTCCTGCATTTGACTTACAAATACTGAGGTAGAAAACTCACCAAGCACTCAATATATGTACGTGGCCTAAATTGAACATTTGCCTAAAAATCAGAGGAAAAGTATAATAGAAACACATCACCACTTCTGTATTTATCACCCACTCCTGGATTTGGCTTACAAATACTAATGTAAAATACTGACCAAATGCTAAACGTGCGAGAGTGACCTAAGGAAAGACCATTAAACTGTTGCCGCCCTTCAGGCCTTTGCTATGGGCTACACAAAAAGTCAAATTAGTCCCTGCCATGATGGAAGTGGGAGCAACTGGCACTGGGTGGAGAGTACGAGTCTGGCTGCACCTGTGCTTGTGGTTTTATACAGAGGCTCCTTTATGCAAGTATCTAATTCCTAGTTCACAGAAAATTGGACACTGAAGATACTTGTTTCTTGTCAAATTCTCAAACCCATATTTAACAAAATATTTGTTAGGTGTCGAGTGCCCGCCTCTGCACAGGGGGAATCTCGAGCCACCTCCGCTGCGGTCTCCCATTCTACTCCAGCCACAGTGGAGCCTGCTCAGCGGAGACATCGGTCCCAGCATCTGGCTCAGGCTGATACTGGGCGACTGGTTACTACTGTTCTTCCAGGCTCTGCCTTTGTAGCCAGTACTGGTCAGCAGCGAGCAGATGGCTCTGGGACTAAGTCCTGCTTTTCGCCTTCTGAGCATGCCCAGGGTAAGACCTCTCATTGGAGGTCGGGGGTCACATGCTCAGATACCGCAGCAGCTCCCATTGGTCCTCTAGGAAGGTCCTGAAGTTGCTGCAGCTATAAAAGGTTCGCATGGCCGCACGGCCATGCGCTAGAATCAAACCAATGTCTATGAGCTCAGCGCCAGTGTGGTCATGTCTGGATGCGGTTAGGGTTTGGCTGAAATAAGCCCCTAGAATACCGACACCTCCAGTGAGGAGTTTGTATGAGTGTATTCAGGGCCTTCGCTGAAATAAGCCGCTAGAATACCGGCACCTCCGGTGAGGAGTTGTTTGTCTGTTTTCTCTGACTGCATGACCACAGTTTGCTCTGGTTGGTAGCTGTGTACCTCTGTGAGGTTAGCATGGCACAGCATCTTGTTCCTAGCAACTGTGGAGTTAAGAGTTTGCTTATACCACCATATAGCGCTGCCATTTGCCAGCAGCAGGTTCCTCTCCTGCACGGTGGACCCCGGGTTGCGAACGCACCAAATAATACATATATAAATATACTCGGTGCGTTCTGCCAACCCTAACAATATTGACATCCATGTAGCAAGAAATATGAACCATCCCGACCGCACCTTCATGTAGGACAGAAAGATTATGATCAAGAACAATGAATATCTCCAGACAGTTGCATCAGTGTCTGGAGCTCGTGGTCTTGGAGCAGAACATATGATCCTACAAGCAGAATTTTGCTCGTGCTTGCACTCCAATGACCAAACTTCAGATGGATTTTACAGGAAATACAATAAAAAAAGAGGCCAGAAATCCCAGTACATGAAAGTGTGGCCTTTAAGAAATAAGAACTGTTCACATACTGTAGTTAAAGTACAGAATAATGCAAAATCACTGGATACCATTCCGAATTTGCAATTCTGCATATCTCTATGTGCAGGGCCGGTTTTAGGCAAAGTGGGGCCCTAGGTAAAAGTTTAAAATGGGGCCCCAAATGCTAACATATTGCACATCACACAGAAGCACTTCGGTTGTATTTATATGTGCTGAGTTCAGGCCGCTAAACGAGTGTGATCAACAATATTGAAGTCGTTCAACTCTTGTTTTCTGGCTTCTTTACACCAACTGAGAAAGAATGATGGGAACAGAACAATCACTAGTAGATCAATTTGTCCCCACACAGTATCATGTTATCAGCAGCACATCTACAGTTTACACCGGTGATGTGCTACTGGGAACAATGATTTCTTTTTCAGCATAAACAATCCAATCACTCGATGAATACGCAGCATTTTGCTTGTTTAGTATAATACACCCCATAGTTCTCCATATATTATAATGTGCACCACAGTCCTCCATATTGTAAAATGCACATCCCATAGTCCTCCATACAATACAATGTGCCCCATTGTCCTCCATATGGTATAATACACTTCCCATAGTCCTCCATATAGTACTATACACTTCCCATAGTCCTCCATATAGTTTAATACAGTCCTCATAGTCCTCTATATATTAAAATACATTGCTCAGTCCTCCATATAGTATAATACACTCCTCGTAGTCCTCTATATATTAAAATACACTGCTCAATCCTCCATATAGTATAATACACTCCTCATAGTGCTCTATATAGTATTATACACTCCCCATAGTCCTCCATATAGTATAATACACCCCTCATAATGCTCCATATGGTATTATGCACTCACCATAGTCCTCCTTATAGTATAATACACTGCTCATAGTCTTCCGTATAGTATTATACACTCCCCATAGTCCTCCATATAGTATAATACACTCCTCAGTCCTCCATATAGTATAATACACTCCTCATAGTGCTTCGTATAGTATTATACACTCCCCATAGTCCTCCATATAGTATAATACACTCTTCATAGTGCTCCATATAGCATTATACACTCCCCATAGTCCTCCATATAGTATAATACACTGCTCAGTCTTCCGTATAGTATTATACACTCCCCATAGTCCTCCATATAGTATAATATACTCCACAGTCCTCCATATAGTATAATACAATCCTCAGTCCTCCATATAGTATAATACACTCCTCAGTCCTCCATATAGTATAATACACGCCTCATAGTGCTCCATATAGTATAATACACTCCTCATAGTCCTCCATAAATTAAAATACACTGCTCAGTCCTCCATATAGTATAATATACTTCTCATACTGCTCCATATAGTATAATGCACCGCCATAGTCATCCATGTAGTACAATTCACTTCCCATAGTATAATGTATTCTCCATAGTCCTTGATACAATATAATGCAGCCACCCCACAGAATATAATGTAGCCCGCTCAAGAGTATAATGCAGCCCCACCATACAATATTATTATTATTATTTATTGCTATAGCGCCATTTATTCCATGGCGCTTTACATGTAAGGAGGGGTATACATAATAAAAACAAGTAAAATAATCTTAAACAATACAAGTCATAACTGGTACAGGAGGAGAGAGGACCCTGCCCGCGAAGGCTCACAATCTACAAGGGATGGGTGAGAATACAGTAGGCGAGGATAGAGCTGGTCATGCAGCAGTTTGGTCGATCGGTGGTTACTGCAGGTTGTAGGCTTGTCGGAAGAGGTGGGTCTTCAGGCTCTTTTTGAAGGTTTCGATGGTAGGCGAGAGTCTGATGTGTTGTGGTAGAGGGTTCCAGAGTAGGGGTGACACACGAGAGAAATCTTGTATACGATTGTGGGAAGAGGAGATAAGAGGGGAGTAGAGAAGGAGATCTTGTGAGGATCGGAGGTTGCGTGTAGGAAAGTACCGGGAGACGAGGTAACAGATGTAAGGAGACAGGTGGTGGATGGCTTTGTACGTCATGGTTAAGGTTTTGTACTGGAGTCTCTGGGTAATGGGGAGCCAGTGAAGGGATTGAGAGAGGGGAGAGGCCGGGGAATAGCGGGGGGACAGGTGGATTAGTTGGGCAGCAGAGTTTAGAATAGATTGGAGGGGTGCGAGAGTGTTAGAGGGGAGGCCACAGAGCAGGAGGTTGCAGTAGTCAAGGCGAGAGATGATGAGGGCATGGACTAGGGTTTTTGCAGATTCTTGGTTGAGGAATGTACGGATTCGTGAAATATTTTTGAGTTGAAGTCGGCAGGAAGTGGAAAGGGCTTGGATATGTGGTTTGAAGGAGAGATCAGCGTCAAGGATTACCCCGAGGCAGAGAGCTTGTGGGACTGGTGAGAGTGGGCAGCCATTTACTGTAATGGATAAGTTCATTGGGGGGGTCGCGTGAGATGGGGGAAAGATGATGAATTCTGTTTTGTCCATGTTAAGTTTCAGAAAACTAGCAGAGAAGAAGGATGAAATAGCGGATAGACATTGAGGGATTCTGGTTAGTAGGGAGCTGATATCTGGTGCAGAGATGTAGATCTGTGTGTCATCAGCATAGAGGTGATACTGAAAGCCATGATATTCTATGAGCTGTCCCAGGCCAAAGGTGTAAATGGAGAAGAGCAGGGGCCCTAGGACTAAACCTTGTGGGACTCCGACAGATAGGGGGCAAGGTGAGGAGGTGGTGTGTGAGTGGGTTACGCTGAATGTCCAGTCTGTTAGGTATGATGAGATCCAGGATAGGGCCAAGTCTGTGATGCCAAGGGATGAGAGGGTCTGTAATAATAGGGAATGGTCCACTGTGTCAAAGGCAGCCGACAGGTCGAGGAGGAGGAGGACAGAGTAGTGTCTCTAGCTCTTGGCAGTTAAGAGGTCATTGGTGACCTTAGTTAGGGCAGTTTCAGTGGAATGGTGTGACCGGAAGCCAGATTGTAAGCGGTCAAAGAGGGAGCAAGAAGAGAGATGGGAGGACAGTTCAAGGTAGACAATATAATATAACCCACCCATAGAATGTAATGCAGCCCCCCTCATATAGTATAATGCAGCCCCTCCATAGAATATATGGTAGCCCCCCTCACAGTATAATGCAGCCCCTCCATAGAATATAATGCAGCCCCTTTATATAGTATAATGTAGCACCTCCATAGAATACAATGTAGCCCTCCTCATATAGTATAATGCAGCCCCCCATAGAATATGATGTAGCCCCCATAGAATACAATGTAGCCCCCTCAGAGTATGATGCAATCCTCCCTCATATAATATAACACCCCCATAGAAAATAATGTAGCCTCCCATAGAATATAATACAGCCCACCTCCCCATAGAATATAATGTAGCCCCATCAAAGATTAGATTATGATGCAATCCTCCCTCATAGAATATAATACAGTCCCCTATAGAAAATAATGTGGCCCGCCCCCCCATAGAATACAGCTTCCCCCCAGAATGGCCTCACAGTCCAGTCCTCACTCACTGATATATATTTTTTTTAAAAATCCAATCCTCACCTCTCCTCATGCTCCATGCTGCTTCAGGCTCGGCTCCGGTCTCAGCGGCGGCACACAGTAGGTGAGCGATGAAGTGACATTATCGCGCACCCGCATTGTCAGAGGTAGAGGGGAATGATGGGAGAGGGAGTGTCATCTGACGCTCTCTCCTCCATCATTGCTTTGAACTGTACCGGCGTCATAGACGCCGGCATAGTTGAATGCAGCGGCGGGGGGGAATCGGCGCTGGCAGCAGGCAGGCCCCCCTGACTCACGGGTCCCATAGCGCATAGCGGCTGCGTGATGTGCCGCTATTAGCGGCACGCCACTGGCTTGGGGCCCCTGGGGGAGCAGGGCCCCTAGGCAGCTGCTTGGTCTGCCTGCCGCTAACGCCGGCCCTGTCTATGTGTATGTGCAGACTCAGGCAGTCTTTATCTTCATTGTAAGCCCATGTGGCAGAGTTCCAGGAGACTCATTAACATCCTGGTTTCTAAGAAACTGAGCCCAGCAATCCTTTAAGACAGATGTCGCACTGAACGTCCTCCACAAGACTCCCACCACTAGAATATTAGATCATCCTGTTGACCCTCAATTCTATTGATCATTTCAGTAGTCTCTTTAATTTAATATTACAGGTGATTTCTTGTCCTAAGCTGCAGGTTGATTTTATAAAAGCAAACTCTTCTTTGCTCCCTCTCCCATGGTCTAGCACTGAGTCGCCGCTCCAGATATGTTATTGCCTGCAGCACTGATGATACGTTGAAAACACTGCAGCCAATCAGTGAGCTCAGCAGCACGGCACAAGCAGCTCAGAGCCGCTGAGCTCACTGATTGGCTGCAGTGCTGTCAACATGACATCAGCACTGTAAACAATAGCAGAAACTAGCAGCAGCAGAGACTCAATGCTGGACCTGGGAAGGGTGAGTAGAGAAGGGTTTGTTTGGTTTTGTTTTTTGTCTCTGTAGCATTTGACACTGTGGATCACCAGATCCTCCTCACCATGCTCCGCTCTATCGGCCTCAAGGACATTGTTCTCCCCTGGTTCTCCTCCTATATCTCTAACCGCTCTGTCACAGTATCTTTTGCCAGCCTCTAATCTTCCCCTTACTATCTGGGTTCCTTGAGGCTAAGTTCTAGGCCCCTCTCCTCTTCTCCTTATATACTGCCCCTATTGGTCAAACCATCAGTAGATTTGGTTTCCAGTGTTATCTCGCTGGTGATGACACCCTTCTGAACACTTACTCCCACACTTTAATACAAAATACCAGTGATTGTTTGCCTGTTGTCTTTAACATCACGTCCTCCCTCTATCTGAAACCATCTCTTCAAAACAGAGCTTCTTTTGTTTCCTCCCTCTACTAACCTACCTAGACCAGATTTTAAAATTTCCTTGGGTGTTTCAATCATAACTCCTAAGTGGTAAACTCGCTGTCTTGCACTTCATGATTGACATACAACTTTCCTTTATTCCGCATATCCAATTGCTCACTCGATTGTGTCACCTGCTCTTTAAAAACATCTCCAGAATCTGACCTTTTTTCTCACCTTTGAAACTGCAAAAACTCTTACTGTCACTCTTATTCATTCTTGTGTGGACTACTATAAAACTCTCTTTGGATGGGTCTCCCTCTAATCAAACTTTAGAAGCCATCCTGAATGCAGCAGCCAGAGTTATATATTTATCCAGCTGCCTCACCGATGCCTCAACCCTGTGCCAGTCACTGCACCGGTTAACCATTTGTTACAGAGTCCAGTATAAACTCATCTTTCTCGCCCACAAAGCTCTCCACAGTTCTGCACCACCTATATCTCCTCCATCATTTATGTCTATTGCCTTACATGTCCCGTCCATTCTGCAACTGATCTAAGACTAACATCCTCCGTAATCCGAACCTCCAACACTTCTCTTGTGCTGCGCTAGTCTACTGGAATGCACTACCCCAAACAATCTGACTAATACCTAGCCCCCATGTTTTTAAGCATGCTTTAAAAACACCTCTTCAGACAGCCTTATCACCTTAACTTACTAACTAGTGATGAGCGAACGTGTTCACTCGAACCTGGTGTTCGATCGGACATTAGGGCGTTCGAAGGTGTTCGGTATTCGGCCGAACATCTCGCGGTACTTGAGTGAAATCTCGTTTTTGTTTTTCTCATTTTTGGCGGTTTTTCAAGGAGCCAATCATGTTAGGTGAGCCTTCTAAGCTACTAGCATGACGTAGGGACATGTACAAGACGAGAGCAGTGAGTGGCTGGCCAGATCAGGTGACCTGACCAGCCAATAGACTGCTTTCATTATGTTCGGCGCTTTCAGCCATTTGCAGTGTGAAAGAGCATAGGGACAGACGTGCTGGGGGGACTGGGAATTGATAGGGACTAGAGCAGGGACAAAGACCAGAATTAATCAGGCAGGCAGGGTGCAGAAATCAACAGCCCTTGTCAGGGCTAATCTACGTTTACTACTACTAGTCCTCTCTTGTATTTGCTGGCTAGCTGTGTGGCAGCTGGGACCAGGAGTGCAGCGGCCGCCATCTTAGCTGCGCACTCACTGTCTCAGTGCCAAGTCTCAATCTCAGTCTCCAAGTCAATCTTTATAGGCATTAGGCAGGGATCGTGTGTGCATTAGGCTGGGCTTTATAGTGCGGCGTCCGCCATTTTGGGCGAACGCCGCACTATTAGAATATCGGCTGCTGGATGTTCCTCAGACTCCATTTAGCCTCCAGCACACGCTGTCTGTAACCTCATTTGTGCTGCTGTCTGGGACTTGTAGTGCCTCAGACTCCAGCACACGCTGTAACCTCATTTGTGCTGCTGTCTGGGACTTGTAGTGCCTCAGACTCCAGCACACGCTGTAACCTCATTTGTGCTGCTGTCTGGGACTTGTAGTGCCTCAGACTCCGTAGAGTGGTACAGCACACGCTGTCACCTCATTTAATAATAATAATATTAATTAATAACAATAATTAATAAATTAAAAAAGGAAATATTTGCGGCCTAAAAATAAAACCGCATAAGATATAAAAATGCATTTTTGAGTGATACAGATATACCACACCTGGCCCAAAAATATTTGTTTAGCGTACACATAAGCGCAGTGTACAGAATACGCAATTCTGCCACATATATAGTATATATATATATAGTATAGAATACCCTACATTCTAATCCAAGGTTTTGTGTGTCCAAAAAACCGCATTAGATAAAAATTGCATTTTTATAGCACGCCATATCTAATAGTTAAAGAAATAAAGGGTATTTGATGTGAAGAAATACCACAAATATAAACACAGTTTTATATCTGTTACTGGTACCCAAGTTTTGTGGTTCAAAAATACGCTCTGTATTTAGTGACTAGGCCTGTTGCCAGATTTGTGCACGCCATATCTAATAGTTAAAGAAATAAAGGGTATTTGATGTGAAGAAATACCACAAATATAAACACAGTTTTATATCTGTTACTGGTACCCAAGTTTTGTGGTCCAAAAATACGCTCTGTATTTAGTGACTAGGCCTGTGGCCAGTTTTGTGCACGCCATATCTAATAGTTACATAAAGAAGGGGTATTTGATCTGAAGAAATACCACAAATATAAAACACAGTTTTATATCTGTTACTGATACACATCAGTTTGCTGTAAACCAAGGTTTGGTTGCATAAAATACGCTCTTTACCGAATAGTCCTTTTTGCAACACGCAATATATCCTCTGTTTGGACAAATAGAGTGTATTTCACCTTCATAACTAGCTTTTCTAGCATAACCTTTACAATGGTGAACCCCAGGGGTAAGGGACGAGGATGAGGACGTGGTCGTGGGCGTCAAAGTGAGGTTGCAGGCAGAGGCCGTAGTCCTGGGCAGGGTGACACAGTACCTGCTTCTGATGGAGCACTGGAACGCCGCAGAGTACCCTTTTCTAGCTTCCTGTCCCAATTTACAGTGTCACGTGGCACACCCCTATTGGATCCCCAGCAGTGCGAACAGGTGATCAACTGGATAGCGGATAATGCATCCAGTAGTTTATCCACCGCCCAGTCTTCCACGCAGTCCACCAACGCTAGCCAAGGGAGTGGACCTCAGGATCTTTCAGCTCAACCTCCTCCCGCCCAGCCTGGCCCCTCCTTGGAAATTAGTGATTCAAATCCTGCATACTCCCAGGAACTGTTTTCCCAACCCTTCCTAGATTCACAAAGCACTGCTGAGCAGCAACCTGACCAGTGGGTCTGTCCCGATGCCCAAAATAGAGAGCTTTCCCAGTCTGTGGGTGATGAAAGTGGGGATTTACAAATAGTCTGTGGAGAGGTGTCTGAGGATGAGACACGGGTGTCAGACAGTGAGGTGCTTGTCAGTGCAGTAATTCCCAGGGGGGAGCAGGCTGATGAATGGGAGGAGGAGGAGCCGGTGGATGATGAGGTGACTGACCCCAGCTGGGTTGTTAGGCCTAGTCAAGAGAGTGCTTCGGAGGGGGAGGCAAGTGTAACATCAGAAAACGTTGCAAGAGGTAGACGTGCGACCAGAGGGAGAGGCAGGGCCAGAGTAATTTCATCAGACAGAGGTTCAACAAGTGAACCAGTTTGGTCGAGGCCTCGGTGTTCTAAAGTCTGGAGCTTCTTTAAAGAAAGTGAGGAGGACCGACGGACTGTGTTGTGCAACCTGTGCCACACCAAGCTCAGTAGGGGAGCCACCACTAGCAACCTAAGCACTACCAGCATGCGCAGGCATATGAGTGCTAAACACCCAACTCATTGGAATCAAGGCCGTTCACCTCCTTCTGGTCGCACCGCTGCTCCTTCCCCTGTGTCACATGCTGGCTCTGCCAGTAACTCCCCAGCCCAGGAGCCCGGCACCAGCGACTCCCGCCATGCAACCACCCCTGCACCTTCACCATCCCCCCCACAATCCACCAATGTGTCCCAGCGCAGTGTTCAGCTGTCTTTGCATGAAACATTTGAGCGCAAGCACAAATATGCCTCCGCCCACCCACATGCACAGGCCTTAAATGTCCACGTCTCCAAACTCCTGAGTTTGGAGATGCTGCCCTACAGGCTGGTGGAGACGGAGGCATTCCGCAACCTGATGGCGGTGGCTGCCCCTCGCTACTCCGTCCCAAGCCGCCACTATTTTTCTCGATGTGCCGTCCCAGCACTACACCAGCACGTGTCTCAGAACATCAACCGTGCCCTGACCAACGCGGTTACAGAAAAGGTCCACTTAACCACGGACACGTGGACCAGTGCTGGGGGGCAGGGACACTATATCTCCCTGACGGCACATTGGATTAATTTGGTTGAGGCTGGGACAGAGTCTGAACCGGGGTCAGCTCATGTGTTGCCCACACCCAGGATTGCGGGGCCTACCTCGGTGACTGTTTCCCAGGATTACTATACTTCTCCCCCCTCCTCCTCCTCCTCCTCCTCCTCCTCCTCCACAAACACCACTTGTAAATTTCCATCCGTGGACACGCCACCTTCAGTCGGCAGCTGCAGTCGCAGCAGGACCGCAGTGGGCAAGCGCCAGCAGGCGGTGCTAAAACTGCTGAGCTTAGGTGACAAGAGGCACACTGCCCAGGAGCTGTTACAGGGCATGACGGCTCAGACGGATCTTTGGCTGGCGCCGCTGAACCTGAAAGCAGGCATGGTCGTGTGTGACAACGGGCGTAATCTGGTGGCGGCTCTGCAACTGGGCAGACTCACACACGTTCCATGCCTTGCCCACGTGTTCAATCTGGTGGTTCAGCGGTTCCTCAAGACCTACCCCAATCTGTCAGATTTGCTCACCAAGGTGAGACGCATCTGTGCCCATTTCCGCAAATCCACCACTGATGCTGCCACCCTGAGGGCAGTGCAACGGCGCTTACAACTGCCAGCTCACCGACTGTTGTGCGACGTGCCAAAGAGATAGAATTCCACCCTACACATGTTAAACAGGGTTTACCAGCAGCGCAGAGCCATTGTAGACTGTCAGATGACCACTTCCACCAGAACCGGTAGTCAAGTTAGTCAGCTTCCTCAAATCTACAATGAGGAGTGGACGTGGATGTCTGATATATGTAAGGTGTTAAGCCACTTTGACGAGTCAACACTGATGGTCAGCGGGGATGACGCCATAATCAGCGTCACCATCCCGCTGCTTTGTCTGCTGAAAAAATCATTGCTCAGCATGAAGTCTGAGGTGCATCGATTGTCACAGGAGATGGGGGAAGAAGAGTTGACTGAGAGCCAGAACACCAGCCAGTCTGTTTCTCAGAGTGTAACTGAGGAGGGGGAGGAGGAAGATGAGGATGAAGAGGAGGAGACTGTGGGCGAGACTGAAGACGGTACCCATTCCCTCTTCTCAGTTCAGCGTGTTTGGGCTGAGGAGGAGGAGTTGGAGGAGGAGGAGGAGGAGGAAATGGAGAGTCGGCCTGTTGCGGAGGGGGAATTCTTACGTGTTGGGACTCTGGCGCACATGGCTGACTTCATGTTAGGCTGCCTTTCCCGTGACCCTCGCGTGAGAAAAATATTTTCCACCAACGATTACTGGGTGTTCACCCTCTTGGACCCCCGGTACAAGCACAACTTTTCCACTCTAATTCCTATAGAGGAAAGGAGTATGAGACTGCATCAATACCAACTGGCCCTGGTGCACAAGCTGAAAATAGCCTTCCCATCTGACACCGCTAGCGGCAGAGGACGTGGTTCTGAGGGCCAACAAGCGAGGGAGAGGAGGGGAGCAGGCAGCTTGTCAAGCGCTGGCAGAGGATCAATCTCCAAGGCCTTTGCCAGTTTTATGTCACCCATGCAAGAGTATGCCACCAATCCACAGTCTAGACAGAGTAGAGGCGAGATTTACAGAAAGATGGTGAAGGACTACCTAGGTGACCATACCAACGTCCTGCATGATCACTCTGCTCCATACAACTACTGGGTTTCAAAGCTGGACACGTGGCCAGAACTGGCACTGTACGCCTTGGAGGTGCTGGCTTGCCCTGCCGCTAGCGTGTTGTCAGAGCGGGTCTTCAGTGCAGCTGGTGGCATCATCACCGATAAGCGTACACGCCTGTCAACTGACAGCGCTGACAGGCTGACGCTTATCAAGATGAATAAAGCATGGATTTCTACAGATTTCCACTCGCCACCGTGTTAAAGCAGCTCAAACTGAAGTCTGTCATGTCACCGTGCCACTCTCCGTGCTGACGCTGCTGACGCCTCCACATGCTGGGTCTTCGCTACCTCCAAACTATGTAATTGTGCCACTCTGTGGCCTCAATGTGTAAGGAATGATGCTGCTGTCGCCTCCTCAAGGGTCCGTCACCGTGCCACTCTCCGTGCTGACGCCTCCACATGCTGGGTCTTCGCTACCTCCAAACTATGTAAATGTGCCACTCTGTGGCCTCAATGTGAAAGGAATGATGCTGCTGCCGCCTCCTCAAGGGTCCGTCACCGTGCCACTCTCCGTGCTGACGCCTCCACATGCTGGGTCTTCGCTACCTCCAAACTATGTAATTGTGCCACTCTGTGGCCTCAATGTGTAAGGATTAAGGAATGATGCTGCTGCCGCCTCCTCAAGGGTCCGTCACCGTGCCACTCTCCGTGCTGACGCCTCCACATGCTGGGTCTTCGCTACCTCCAAACTATGTAATTGTGCCACTCTGTGGCCTCAATGTGTAAGGAATGATGCTGCTGCCGCCTCCTCAAGGGTCCGTCACTGTGCCGCTCTCCGGCCTGATGCTGCCTCCGCATGCCGTGCCCATAGCTGCCATGCTGTGTCAGGCTCAATTTCGGTGTGTTTCACCTGCTACCTCATCAAAGTGGGTCACTCTGTCACCACAAAGCTGTTGGCCATAATTTGGCGTAATGGTGCATTTGGGCAGCCTCAGAGGCAACTATGCATGCTGCCCCTGCTGTTTCCTGTCCATTCCAGTGTTGTTTCCATCATTTTCTGAGCTTCCCAGGTTTTTAGGCGACCTTCCCTGTGCAGAGCTTTGGTCCCGCTGAAAAATGTTCGAGTCTCCCATTGACTACAATGGGGTTCGTTATTCGAAACGAACACTCGAACATCGGGAGATGTTCGACTCGAACAACGAGCACCCGAACATTTTAGTGTTCGCTCATCACTATTACTAACCTAACTTTCCCTGTTCCCTCCTTCCAAATGTTAATCGGAATCTGGTCCCTCCTATTCCAATAGCCACGGTAACTGTACCTAGACAGATACTGGCTGGTGACCGGATCATGCAGCTTAATATGAAAACCGTTATTATAATAATGATGGCTAGACTGTACATAACACATTCTACCTATAGTGTATCCCCTATTTCCTCATAGATTGTAAGCTTGCGAGTAGGTCCCTCATTCCACCTGTAATTGTTGAAATGTCTTATGCTGTATAGTTTTCATTATCTTTCTCGCCCCACTGAATTGTAGGAATATGATAATGCTACATAAATAAAACATATTATTATTATTATTATTATTATTATTATTAATAAGGGGTTTAGCATTTTAACTATCATTTTTAGATTTGAGGGAACAGTGCTTGGGAGCACCATGCTGCCTTTAGCAATAAAAAGTAGGATGATGTATATACATTATTATAAACTATTCTGATTAGGGATGGGCAGACTGTTGGGTGTTCCGGACAGCGTACCTGAGCTAAACTGTTTAGAAAGTTTGGTTTGGGTACCAGAACCTGAACCCCATTGAAAATACAGTTACCCGAACTGGTAAGAAAGGAAAAGAGAGAAGGCCCGAACAGTCACTGCCCGGTACGAACCTCGAACATTTCTCTTCAGGTTTGCCCATCTCTAATTCTGATGCATCACCAAGCTTATAACACGTCTATATTACTTTCAGCTCCAGTGCCTGTAACCTGCTCCATGAGAGGAATGGATTTAAAAAGCGAATCTGCCCAAGTACAATGTCCCCCAGGGTGCACCGAGCAGCAACTCTCTGTATATGGAAATGCAATTTATGCTGCAGTATCCAGCATATGTGGAGCCGCAATTCACCGGTATGTTGCATATATTGGATATTTTGTCTTAAGACTATTGATATTATACAATACATTTGGGTTTCCTACTCAGAAGTTTCTTTTGTGAAAAATGTAGCAGTAAAAAGATTTTAAGCTTAATAAAATGTAGTTTATTTTTATAAATAATTGTGTCGTGCATGTAAAGTTAGTAAAAACTCTAATTCACTTCATCAGCCATTTTGAAATCGTCAAAAATAATTGCAGAATTATGTGCAAAGAGAGTTCTTTAAGGAGTTATATTGGAGCGGGTCTGCTTCAAAATAACTTGGCTCTTCCTATTAATTTCTAAAGTAAAACTACTTTGCTGCCCTCATGTTCAGTATTTTGAGTGCTTTTGTTTCTGTCTCTTCGAAAAACACCTATTGGGGGGAAAAGTGCATGTCACTACTTTGAAGCGGCTATTGATGGAATACACTCCAAACTAGGCATTAGCTAATCAAAAGGCTGCAAAAAATGCTTGAGAAAAAACTGTTCTCAAACACTTCAAAGGCACTTCAGGAAACAAAACAAAAACTCCTCCAAAAGTTCCCCAATGAAGGCGCATTTCTTGATGCAGTTTCTACTGGAAAACTGATTGGGGTTGATTCAGTAAAGCGCTTGAGCCACAAGAGTGTCATAAAAGCTTTGAAAAAACTTGCGAAAACAATTTGAAAATTTTGGCGATTTCACTCCTCTTTGGATCAGCTCCACGAAAATGGACAGAGCTGGGTAAGAGGCAGGGCGAAGGTGTGTCTACACCCCCCGTCATCAAATGTGGGTGTGCTTTCCGCACCAGAAATGTTACTCCAGCTGTTTTTATTCAATATCCTCCATCTCTTTGCCAGACCAAGTTCATACGTTCAGTATTATAGATACTGGTGTAAAATCCTGACCAAATACTGAACGTATGAACGTGGCCTCAAAGATTTTCTTTGACTCCATTAGGAGTGTAGAGTGACACCATAGGCGTGCATTTGTTCTCTGCTGCAGCAGAAGTTCCAGCAGAACTTCCTAACTCATCTTCCTGATTTCTTGAGAAGTACGAATTTCTTTTTTTTTTTACAGGAAAGATATACGTATATTTGTACCGTGTTAGCCAGTAGATAGAAAAATATTTACAATCGAGAGTCCTCAGTGGTTGATACCTTTTAATGGCCAATATGTGATTCTTCGGATTTTGTATTAGTCTATGCCTGATGAAGAGACCTGAGTAGTCTCGAAATTTACTTTTATTTCACATGGAAAACTAAAGTTTCAAATTTCAGTTCACTCCAGTAAATGCACTAACAGAATAAGGTTAAGTTTCCATGATGAGTTTTAGATGCTGCATATTTTCGCCATGCAAATCTCCTGCCAACTCTGCTTTTTTTTATGAGGCTCAAGGTATGTGCACACGTTCAGGTTTTTTTGCATTTTTTGCGATAAAAGCGCTATAAAAACTTATTAAAACCGTATACATTATGCATCCTATCATTTAGAATGCATTCTGCATGTCTTGTGCACATGGTGCGTTTTTTTCCCTGAAAAAAACACATCGCGGAAAAAAAGCAGCATGTTCATTAATTTTGCGGATTTTCCGCGTTTTTATTCTATGCATTTGGAAAACAAAACGCACAAAAAACGCGTCAAAAATGCATGAAAAAACGCATGCGGATTTCTGGCAGAAATGTCCGGTTTTTGTCAGGAAAATTTCTGCTAGAAATCATGACGTGTGCACATAGCCTTAAACCGACCTGCGGTTCGTTTTCAAATCCATAACATCAATTTTTCTTGCAAGCACAATGAGA
Source organism: Ranitomeya variabilis (assembly GCF_051348905.1). Classification (NCBI taxonomy): domain Eukaryota; kingdom Metazoa; phylum Chordata; class Amphibia; order Anura; family Dendrobatidae; genus Ranitomeya; species Ranitomeya variabilis. The sequence continues at coordinate 637,975,031 of NC_135232.1, forward strand.
TTTATGTGTGGATTTACCCCATAGACTTGCATCAGATGCGGAAAATGAGCAGGTAAAAAACAATAGTTTTTAGTGTGTTACCTCTGCGCACTTGACTGCATTGATAAGGTGAAAATATATATAGAGAAAAATGCACATACCGGAACAGAACCGGAAGTGATTAACAGCATATTTTATTGACAAAGATTGTATTAAAAGATACACTTATTTTAATCCAAAACAAAAGGTAGTTTGACAGTGAGGAATACCAAAAGAGTGGAACCGCAGGTCAGAGGAAAAGAGGAAGGAGAAGGTTCAGTTTGCCTGTTTAGAATTACATGAGTACATCTATGTAACGGGTAAGTGTTAAATTAATGTGAAACAAAAAAATAATAAGACCAGTATTAGACATATACGAAAAAGATATAGAGAAATTTGATGGCAAAAGGAACATGAAGATGGTAAGTTACCTCAGACCTGCGGTGCCACCACAGCTACGCGCGTTTCGGCTGGAGTGCCTTCTTCCGGGTGAGTCATGGTTTTGTGAAAGCTAAATACCAGGAAGTATTTAAAAAAAATGACATGACAAAAAAACCTCTGATAAAAACCCATGTAAAAAACAAACCAAAAAATGCAATGAAAAAAGCACAAGCAATGTAATTTAGCTAATAATAATAATAATAATAATCATTTTTATTTATATAGCGCCAACATATTCCGCAGCGCTTTACAACTTATAGAGGGGACTTGTACAGACAATAGACATTACAGCATAACAGAAATCACAGTTCAAAACAGATACCAGGAGGAATGAGGGCCCTGCTCGCAAGCTTACAAACTATGAGGAAAAAGGGGAGACACGAGAGGTGGATGGTAACAATTGCTTTAGTTATTTGGACCAGCCATAGTGTAAGGCTCGGGTGTTCATGTAAAGCTGCATGAACCAGTTAACTGCCTAAGTGTGTATCAGTACAGACACAGAGGGCTATTAACTGCATAAAGTGTATGAGAACATGATGAGAGGAACCTGATTATGTGTTTTGGTTTTGTTTTCTATTTTTATTAGGCCACACAGGCATAGTTAGGTTAATGCGTTGAGGCGGTAGGCCAGTCTGAACAAATGCGTTTTTAGGGCACGCTTAAAACTGTGGGGATTGGGGATTAATCGTATTAACCTGGGTAATGCATTCCAAAGAATCGGCGCAGCACGTGTAAAGTCTTGGAGACGGGAGTGGGAGGTTCTGATTATTGAGGATGCTAACCTGAGGTCATTAGCGGAGCGGAGGGCACGGGTAGGATGGTAGACTGAGACCAGAGAGGAGATGTAGGGTGGTGCTGAGCAATAGGTTTAGAAATGATGCAGAAAATCTGCAACATCAAAAACTCACCAGTGGCCGTGGCGTTCAAAATTAATTTCTATTTCCTCTTGAAGAAAATTATTGAACAATAAATAAAATGTAACATAACAGAAAACATTTTTTTCTTTTTCTAGGGGGGTTATAGGCAGCAACGGTGGAACAGTGTCGCTACGTCGGCTTCCTGGAAATCAAAATTATCATGCGTTCTATGCAAATGGAGTGCAGTCCCAGTCACTGAGCAAGTGGTCTTCATCCTTCTCTGTATCCAGTGAGTACGGTACATTCATTTGCAAGCAGCTGGTTTTAATTTTATTCCACACAATTCTGTAACTTTTATTGTATAAAAAAGATGATAAAATTAACACAAATTAAGAAGAATAATTGGTGAGTGTTACTAATATAGTAATATATGTACTTCCTAAAATTGCTTCAGGAAACGCTCCTTCTTTGGGTATGTGCACACTTCATATTCGCATACCCTTTGAGGAGTTTTTGGGAGAATTTTTCATTTCCATTTTACAAGAAGAAGACACTTCAGAAAATTCTACTCTTTTCATCTTGATTTGTCAAACCTGAAATGTCTCTTGCTAGAGATTTTGTGGTCATTATCAAAATTATTTACCTGGGTGTTTTTTGAACTCCATTAAGCAATAAAAAAAACTATCATTTTTATACTGGAAACAATAAAAAATACCAGAAATAAATTCCTGAACATTTTGCTTTCTATTGTCTTGTATTCTAAATATTGAGCATCTTCCTAGCAGAAAACGTCAGAAGAATGGACGTCACTTTTTCTTCGAGCCTTTTGAAAGCCATAATTATATAAAAGAAGCTCAAAAGCATTAATCCATGAACAGCAATTTGTTTTTACATAAAAATATATTTGTTCAACGTTTCTGTGGTCATTATCTGAGGATTTTTCCTGGGTGTTTTTTGAGCTCCTTTAAGCAAATAGTGGCATTTTTGCATCATAAACGCTAAAAAATAGAGCAAATAAATGGACTTTTTTTTAGTTGTCTTTTAACCCTTTCCATTGTCTTGAATTCTAAATATTGAGCGCCTTCCTAGCGGAAAGCATCAGAAGAATAGAGACGTCACTTTTTTCTTCGGGTCATTTGAAAACTATAATTGTTTAAAAGAAGCTCAAAAGCCTGAATACACAAACAGCAGTTTGTTTTTACATAGAAATCAATTTGTACAGTCTTTTGCATATGTGCACACAACGTCTTTTACAGTCAGCTTCGTTCTGCAACTTACCTGAAGAAGCACTAAATAAAAGCTAAAAACAATGATGTGCACTGCAATGTAAAAATTACTTACTGTTCATATGTTCAGTCTTCTGAACTTCTTTTAACCACTTCAGGTTACCAAAGACTTAAAGCAGTTAAAAAGTTTTCTGGTCCATTCTTCGGGTGGCTCAAAAATGACCAAAAAGACGACAAAAATGTTGCTTCAGGCCAAAGGGGAAGGTGTATCCTGAAGCGTCTTACCCTTGAAAAATTTGATGGGTTTGTACACGCCCAAGGGTATGTGTCCACGTTCAGGTTTGCTTCAGGCTTTGGTCAGGATTTTATGCAGGTAAAATCCTGACCAAAAATGCACCTGAGGTCACTGGCAGGTCACCTGCGGTGTTCCTGCGTGTTTTGCTCATTGTAGAAACATGCTGCGTTCTGAAAAAACGCACCGCATGTGCGTTTTTGTGGGAAAAACGCATGCGTTTTTTAATGCACAGTGGAGACGGGATTTCTTTAAATCCCCCCCACTATGCTGTAACATCTGGACGCTGCGTTTTTGACGCTGTGGCTCAATGCTGCATCAAAAACGCAGCGTTTCCTGAACGTGGACACATACCCCAAGAGACGTTCTGTGCACATACCCTTTGCATGTTTTGTTAGTGCTTTTTTTGTGTCATTTTTAGAGCTTTTGCAGTTGAAAAATGATGCAGTGTGAACACACCCTTAGCATATAGATATTCTTGTGGATCTTCTAGATAATAAACGACGAGTTTTAATTAGGCTATGCTATTGCCTTTCATGTTATGCTTTTATACCTTTTAGACAAGGGGCCATTTGCAAATTTGTAATTGTCAACAGTAATACCCCTTGCAGATGGGTATCCAAAATTGCTGCAAATATCATCCCCTTTTGACGTTTTTCATGAAGTGTCATGTCTTTGGTCTGCCATGCCATTAAAATAATTTCCAAATTGATTTGAAGAAGTTAATCTGGAAACTTACAATAATGAGTGATATGTCGAAGCCAAGTTTAGAAGAGTTAAGAACATCTTGGTGATAATAATACAGTTTATTTTGTTGTTTTTTTCTAATAGAGTATAAGACTCGAGAAATGGAAGTCTCTGGGAAACCTGTATCCACTAAGGCATCTGCTGCATGTGAGTAATAGGTCATGTGCAATTCATCCGCCATTAATGTAAATTAGCGTAATGTATATGGGATCCAAACTATTCCCAGACAGTTGATTTTAGAAAAATTAGGGTCAGTCACGTTGAATTTCAAAAAGTCAAATTTTATAATGTTTTAGAATCAGAAGGCAACAGTTTCCCAAAAAATGGAAGTTTCACCCACACCCCCACCTCCAATGTACATGCAGCTTATCTAAGAAGTGCACCTTCTTCAGTGTGTGGGAGGCTATAATAAGTCTGAGGATGTTTCTTCAGCTGCACCACAGAGAAACCAGATGAATGGCATTTCACATTGTGCTGAGATTTCCTGCTCTAAGGGATTTTAAATATGCAAATATCTTCTTCAGTGAGGAAGAGAACTTGAACTTAAGATCCACCCTTTAATGAACCTTGCCATATGGCCAAGAAAAGAAGACAAGCAAGACACTATTTGCAGACAAGTGTTTCAGGTTATTTGCCCCTTATCAGTGCATAGAAGGAAGTTTGATTTGGTGGGTGAGAGTCCTGTGACTAGGAATTTTTCTCCTTGTGGAGAGTGCCATGCCAACATAGTTACGGTAAATATTTAGTTGATTGATGGAAAAAAAAGACCTAGGTTCATTAAGTTCAACCTTTTTTATACTTAGAATGCCTAGTTGATCCAAAACAGAAAAAGACTTTAAATCAGAGATGCAATTTGTTATCAAATTAAAACAATTCTTCCTCATGCCTGCTGCCATTTGGGCAGATTCCTTGATGAGTATTTCACATTGAATACATAGCTCCCAACCGTCCCTCATACTGTGGGACTGTCCCGATTTTGAGGCTGTGCCCCACAGTCCGGCACGGGACTCTACTTCTCCCGCACAGCTCCAGCAGGACAAGCAACCGACACGCCCCTTGTATTAGGCCACGACCATTCCCGTATCTTCTTCTTCTGGGGCGGTGGTTCAGAGAGGGATAGAGGACATTCTAAGGTACGTGTGTGTGTGTACTGCACACATACATGCAGCTGGCCCTGCTGTGTTTACAGTACAAGGCATTATAACCAGGAGTAGTGGCAGCAGATAGAGCAATCCAGTGTTAGTCATAGGCACATATATACTACAGCAGTTATGGAGTGGAGCCACTAGATAGTGGTATTGCCTGAGTGCATGCAGAGTTCGCAGAGCTGGGCTACATTGCAATGTGCAGGATCTGTGAGGCAGCAGTGTGGACAGTGACAGGTGGTGAAATTTTTGCCTGCACTGTAAGCAGAGCTGCTGGGACACATCTACAGCCCCGACTGTACACTGGCATTGTCATGTATGGCCATTATACAATATGAAGCACTGTGTGGCCATTATACAGTTTTGAGCATTATGTGGGGCCATTATACAGTATGGAGCACTGTGTGACCATATTACAGTATGGAGCATCATGTGTGGCCATTATTCTGTACGCAACATCATGTGGGGCCATTATACCGTATGGAGTACTGTGAGGCCATTATATAGTATTGAGCATCATGTGTGGCCATTATACAGTATGGAGCACTGTGTGGCCATTACACAGTATTGGGCGTGGCCTAAAATTTGCCGCTGCGTGTGCCGCTACCTTTGTCCCTCTTTGCCTTCTTCAAATGTTGAGAGGTATGTTGAATGTGCTGTCTAGCTGAAATGAAAGTCTGCAGTTGCCAAATTGTGACCTTGTGTGATGTGCATACTTCTGCAATTCCCCTGTATTCCCCAGCTTCTCTTAAATGGAAACTGTCACCAGAAAAAAATGCTATTAACCTGCAGATATGGGGTTAGTCTATAGTTTTAATACCGTTACCAACCTGTCCAGCACCCACACGTAGCTGAATGCTGTGGGGAGAAAGGTAACTTTATTCCTCCCAGCAGTGTACAGGTTTCAGTCACAATGGGGTGGTGGTGGCGTGGGCTCAGTCACTGCTCTAATTATACAGAGCGGTGGCTTTAACTGTGCCTCTGGCCCTGAGTGACAGCCGGCCTCAATGTAGAGCCAATGTTAGGGCCCAGGGCGCAGTTACAGTAGACGCTCTGCATACTCAGAGCAGTGACTGCACCCACACTGGTGCTGCCGCATGACTGAAACCGGATGCTGCCAGGAAAAATAAAGTTTATTTTCTCCCCTCAGCATTCGGCAGTGTGGGCGCCAGGCAGGTTTGTAGCGCTATTAACCTGCAGACTAACCCCATATCTGCAGGATAATAGTATTTTTTCTGGTGAAATGTTCCCTTTTAATAACAGAGAATTGAGAGAAGTGTTGAAACGTAGTCAGCATGTGAATGCAAGTATGAAAATTACACACATGGGGTCATGTAACCACCCGCCACACAGTCTACACAGGGCAGTCGTGACAGTGTGTACATCACATATAGAATGACTGTAGACTTTATTTCAGCCCAAACAACCCCTTTAAACCAATCTGTCAGCAGGATTTCAACTCACAAACTATTTATATGCACCTGTAGCTCTTTCAAAGACGAGTTCAGGTATACCGTTACATTGCCAGTCCAGTCCTCCGTTACTGAGAAATCAGTATTTAAATCTATATACAAAAAGGTTAAAGTTCTTTCAGAGCATGGAAGTTTATTAAAAGCCACTTCCACTCAGGCTCTATTTCCCACCAAGCCCTGCCACCAGGGGCCTACAATAGAAATCATGGGGCCCTACAGCAGAAGTCCTAATTGGGTCTCTGCCAGAAAAAAAAAGTACTGTGGGCTCAGAAGAGCATATCTCACAACTTTGCAGCTCTTACAAAGTAATATTGCCCCTATTGAAGCCTGCGTTCCCACTTACTAATATACCCCCTTTCATGGTCCCCATGAGGTATGGTGACAACAAAAGTGCCCCTCGAGCACCATAAGATACCCTTGCAGTGAATTTTTTCACAGTACCCACAGAAGCACAGTATGTTGATCCTACAGTAAGCCCCCCACACATTCAAAGTATGATACCCACACAGTGACCCCAACACAGTAAGATGGCCTTACAGTGCCCCACACACCATGTAATGGCCCCGACAGCCATCTACACAATATAATGGCCCCTACACATACAGTATCATAGCCCTCCATAAAGTATAATGGCCTCTACATAGTATGATTGCAGCGCCCCAGAGTCCTGGTCGTTGCAGTACTGTGGCTCCGCCGCTAAGGGGGGCTATGGTACGTCTGATGGCACTGAAGGAGTTCATCTGACCAGGTATCACAGACACCAATACATTTCACAGTCTGGCCTCCAGGGGGAGCTAAGGGTACTATTCATTAGGCCACTCCTCACAGTCTGGTAAAACTGGGGGTTAGGCAGGAAGTTAGGGAGAACACTGACTGGGTTGGAACCAGGCAACACCTTGTGGCAGAGGGTGTTGTAGGGGAAGATTCGGTAGGGTCCCTGTCAGGGGTGGGATCCTGACAGAGGCCTGGCAAACAGAGAGAAAGCTACGGGACCGCGCCTGCACTTCATAGCGGCGGTGCCCTAAGAAAGGACAAGAAGCGAGATTTATTGTGCTGAGTGAGAAACGAGATCAAAGCAAGAAGGAGAATACCAGTAGGAGTCGTGCTGTAAGATCGAGGCAACATCCTACTGAGGTGCAAACAACCAGCGGCCGGAACGCCGAGGAGGTACAGAGCTCTAAGCCATACTTCAAACCAACGGCAGGACAGTCAGTCACAGGCGGGCTGTCTCACCTAAATCACCTACGCAGACATAGGGGGCAACCTTTGGAGAGGGGCGACTCTAGGGTCCCGGAAGAGCTCCGAGCCTACCCGTCATACGGGTGCGTCCCAACCATAACACCAGGGAGGGACGGAGGATTAGCAGAAGATCATCTAATCGACTTGTGAGGGAACACGAGAAACAGACACAACAGTTGTGGGGACTATCCCGTAAGCTCAGCAGGGGAGGACCACAACACATAGCGCTAGTAGGAAGGCACAGATTTCCACCTGCAAAGGGAACTCTGGAGGTGCCATCGGACCAGCCGGACTTGCGCAGCCTGGTTAACCGTATTCCGGATTGAGGACTTGGAGACCTTCAGTAAAGAGGTAAAGAGACTGCAACCTGGTGTCCTCGTTATTAACTGCGACCGGCACTACACCGCACTACCAACACCATCCACACCTATTCTTTATTTGGAGCGCCCCTCAGCAGGGTCACGGACCGGGCCTAGCCACCGTGACAACCCCAGAGCAGAGACTCAGAGGCCCGGTACCGGGTACCCCTCGGCCCTGCGGCAGTGGGGGCGATGCAAACTTGGCGTCACGAACAGGATCTACTTAAGCCTGAAGAATCGGGTCATGTGTGCCTTGGAACTGTGATTTACTGTGCTTGGACTGTACTTTATTGCAAAGACTGTGCTGTGCCACTTGCCGCCAAAATCCGCCGCCATTACAGCGCTGAGGAGAGCGCAGGAGAAGAAGAGGGGCATGGAGTAGGCGTAGACAAGCTGGAGAGCGCGAAAGACAATGGCCGCCCAGTCTAAATATTGTTGCATCTTAAGGGCGGGCCCGTCAAAAGGGGAGATCCGCCTCCTGATCTTCTATGGCGGGCGGAGACCGAAGAAACGAAACTATGACTCAGAGGAGGTGTGTCATGGTTCCCAATGGCAGGGACTCAGGTAAAAACGGACTAGCTCTAGGAAGATGGAATCTCAGATGACCGCGATGCTGAACCTAACACGCAAATAATAGTAGCCGGGGGGCGTGCCTACGTTTTATCCCTAGACGTCTCGCACCAGCCGGAGATCTAGCTACCCCTAGTAGAGGAATACACAGACCTGACTTGCCTCCAGGGAAACCCCAAAAGTGATAGTAGCCCCCCACATATAATAACGGTTAGGTAAGAGGAAAACACGTACGCAGTATGAATATAGGTTCAGCAAAGAGAGGCCCTCTGACTAGATAGCAGAAAATACGAAAGAGGACTTCGCGGTCACCTCAAAACCCTAAAAAACCATCCTGAAATTACCTTTAACTCCGATATCAACTCATGACACCGGAGTAGTAATTTCAGATCACTAGAGCTTCCAGCAGCAAGAGAATATTAATGCGTGCTGGACACAAAAATACAAAAGATCCAACTTAGCTGAATTGCAGACTTGGAGCAGGTAGCAAGCAAAAGAGGTGCTCTGGTAACATTGATTGCCGGCACTAGAATGACTGAGAAGCCAAACTAAATAGGAAACTCCCAATTCCTGATGGGAACAGGTGCACTGGAAATAAAAGACAAAAGTAAGCCAGTACCACCAGTAGCCACCAGAGGGAGCCAAAAACAGAATTCACAACAGTACCCCCCCTTAAGGAGGGGGCACCGAACCCTCATGAGAACCACCAGGGCGATCTGGATGCGCCCTATGAAAGGCGCGGACCAAATCAGAGGCATGAACATCAGAGGCAGTCACCCAAGAATTATCTTCCTGACCGTATCCCTTCCATTTAACCAAATATTGAAGTCTCCGTCTGGAAACGCGAGAGTCCAAAATCTTTTCCACAACATACTCCAATTCACCCTCCACCAGCACAGGAGCAGGAGGCTCAACAGAAGGAACAACCGGTACCTCGTACCTCCGCAACAACGACCGATGGAAGACATTATGAATGGCGAAAGATGCTGGTAGGTCCAAACGAAAAGATACAGGATTAAGAATCTCCAAAATCTTATAAGGACCTATGAACCGAGGTTTAAACTTAGGAGAAGAGACCTTCATAGGGACAAAACGAGAAGACAACCACACCAAGTCCCCAACACGAAGACGATGACCCACACGACGATGACGATTAGCAAACTGTTGAGTCTTCTCCTGAGACAACTTCAAATTGTCCACCACATGACTCCAAATCTGGTGCAGTCTATCCACCACAGTGTCCACTCCAGGGCAATCCGAAGATTCCACCTGACCAGATGAAAAACGAGGGTGAAACCCTGAATTGCAAAAGAAAGGAGAAACCAGAGTGGCAGAACTGGCCCGATTATTAAGGGCAAACTCTGCCAATGGCAAAAAGGCGACCCAATCATCCTGATCAGCAGACACAAAACACCTCAAATAAGTCTCCAAGGTCTGATTAGTTCGCTCCGTCTGGCCATTAGTCTGAGGATGGAATGCAGACGAGAAAGACAAATCAATGCCCATCCTGGCACAGAACGCTCGCCAGAACCTAGACACAAATTGAGATCCCCTGTCAGAAACGATGTTTTCCGGGATACCATTTAAACGAACCACATTCTGAAAAAACAAAGGAACCAACTCCGATGAAGAAGGCAATTTGGGCAAGGGTACCAAATGAACCATCTTAGAAAAACACACACTACCCAAATGACGGACATTTTCTGAGAAACCGGGAGGTCCGAGATAAAGTCCATAGTCCATGGCCTCTTTGGAATAGGCAAGGACAACAACAATCCACTAGCGCGAGAACAGCAAGGCTTGGCCCGAGCACAAACATCACAAGACTGTACAAAAGTACGCACATCTCGAGACAGGGAAGGCCACCAGAAGGACCTGGCCACCAAATCTCTGGTACCAAAAATTCCAGGGTGGCCTGCCAACACAGAAGAATGAACCTCCGAGATGACTCTACTGGTCCACTCATCTGGAACAAACAGTCTCCCAGACGGACAACGATCAGGCCTATCAGTCTGAAACTCCTGCAAAGCACGTCGCAAGTCTGGGGAGACAGCAGACAAAATCACCCCATCCTTAAGGATACCCGTAGGCTCAGAATCACCAGAGGAGTCAGGCTCAAAACTCCTAGAAAGGGCATCTGCCTTCACATTTTTCGAACCCGGCAAGTATGAAACCACAAAATTAAACCGGGAGAAAAACAACGACCAGCGCGCCTGTCTAGGATTCAGACGCCTGGCAGACTCAAGGTAAATCAGATTCTTGTGATCAGTCAAGACCACCACCTGATGTCTAGCACCCTCAAGCCAATGACACCACTCCTCAAATGCCCACTTCATAGCCAAGAGCTCCCGATTACCGACATCATAATTTCGCTCGGCGGGCGAAAACTTTCGAGAGAAGAATGCACATGGTCTCATCACTGAGCAATCGGGACTTCTCTGCGACAAAACCGCCCCCGCTCCAATCTCGGAAGCACCAATCTCGGAAGCATCAACCTCGACCTGAAAAGGGAGCGAAACATCAGGCTGGCGCAACACAGGGGCAGAAGAAAAGCGGCGCTTAAGCTCCCGAAAGGCCTCCACAGCCGCAGAGGACCAATTGGCAACATCAGCACCCTTCTTAGTCAAATCAGTCAGAGGCTTAGCAACACTTGAAAACCCAGTTATAAATCGACGATAGAAATTAGCAAAGCCCAAGAATTTCTGAAGACTCTTCAGGGAAGTAGGCTGCGTCCAATCACAAATAGCCCGAACCTTGACAGGATCCATCTCAACAGAAGAAGGGGAAAAAATGTACCCCAAAAAAGAGATCTTCTGAACCCCAAAAATACACTTTGAACCCTTCACAAACAAAGAATTGGCCCGCAAAACCTGAAAAACCTTCCTAACCTGTTGAACATGCGACTCCCAGTCATCCGAAAAAATCAAAATATCATCCAAATACACAATCATAAATTTATCCAGGTATTTACGGAAAATATCGTGCATAAAGGACTGAAAGACTGAAGGGGCATTAAAAAGACCAAAAGGCATTACCAAATACTCAAAATGGCCCTCGGGCGTATTAAATGCAGTTTTCCACTCATCTCCCTGCTTAATCCGCACCAAATTATACGCACCCCGAAGATCAATCTTAGAGAACCACTTTGCCCCTTTAATACGAGCAAATAAATCAGTCAATAGTGGCAAAGGATACTGGTATTTGACTGTAATCTTATTCAACAGGCGATAATCAATACAGGGCCTCAGGGAGCCATCTTTTTTACCCACGAAAAAAAAACCTGCTCCTAAAGGGGATGAGGATGGACGGATATGTCCCTTTTCCAAGGACTCCTTAATATACTCTCGCATAGCAGCATGCTCAGGCACAGACAGATTGAACAAACGACCCTTAGGAAACTTGCTGCCAGGAATCAAGTCTATAGCACAATCACAATCCCTGTGAGGGGGGAGAGAACTAAGTTTTGGCTCCTCAAAAACATCACAATAGTCAGACAAAAATGCCGGAACTTCAGAGGGAGTAGATGAAGCAATGGAAACCAAAGGTACTTCCCCATGAGCCCCCTGACATCCCCAGCTTAACACAGACATTGTTTTCCAGTCAAGGACTGGATTATGGGTTTGCAACCATGGCAATCCAAGCACTAAGACATCATGCAAGTTATGCAACACAAGGAAGCGAATCACCTCCCGATGGTCAGGAGTCATACACATAGTCACTTGTGTCCAGAATTGTGGTTTATTCCTAGCCAATGGTGTGGAGTCGATACCCTTCAAAGGGATAGGAACTTCCAAAGGCTCTAGGCTAAACCCACAGCGCCTGGCAAAGGACCAATCCATAAGACTCAAGGAAGCGCCAGAATCCACATAGGCATCCACGGTAAAAGATGATAATGAACAAATCAAAGTTACAGACAAAATAAACTTAGACTGTAAAGTGCCAATTGTAAAAGACTTATCAACCTTTTTTGTACGTTTAGAGCATGCTGATATAACATGAGCAGAATCACCACAGTAGAAGCACAACCCATTTTTACGCCTATAATTCTGCCGTTCACTTCTGGACAGAATTCTATCACATTGCATATTCTCCGGTGCCTGCTCAGAAGACACCGCCAAATGGTGCACAGGTTTGCGCTCCCGTAAACGCCGATCAATCTGAATAGCCATAGTCATGGATTCATTCAGACCTGTGGGCGTAGGAAACCCCACCATGACATCTTTAACGGCGTCAGAGAGACCTTCTCTGAAATTCGCCGCCAGGGCGCACTCATTCCACTGAGTAAGCACAGACCATTTTCGAAATTTTTGACATTATATTTCAGCTTCATCATGCCCTTGAGAGAGGGCTATCAAGGCTTTTTCAGCCTGAATCTCCAAATTAGGTTCCTCATAGAGCAACCCCAGTGCCAGAAAAAACGCATCCACATTGAGCAGCGCAGGATCCCCTGGTGCCAATGCAAATGCCCAATTCTGGGGGTCACCTCGCAACAAGGAAATAACAATTTTAACCTGCTGAGCGGGGTTTCCAGCGGAGCGAGATCTCAGAGAAAGATACAATTTACAATTGTGCTTAAAATTCAAAAAACGAGATCTATCTCCAGAAAAAAACTCAGGTATAGGAATCTTGGGTTCAGACATAGGAGCATGTATAACAAAGTCTTGGATATTTTGAACTTTAGAAGCAAGAGTATTCAGGTTTGAAGCTAAACTCTGGATATCCATTTCTCAACAGCTGAGATCTGAGCCATTCAGGGGTTAAGAGGAGAGAAAAAAGCAGCAGATTGCAATTATGGCTAGACAGAACTTCTGAGTAAAAAAAAAAAAAAATTGTCAGAAACTTATTTTTTCTCTCTTTCTTCAGCCAATACCTTTAATACATTATGGCCGGCAATACTGTCATGGTTCCCAATGGCAGGGACTCAGGTAAAAACGGACTAGCTCTAGGAAGATGGAATCTCAGATGACCGCGATGCTGAACCTAACACGCAAATAATAGTAGCCGGGGGGCGTGCCTACGTTTTATCCCTAGACGTCTCGCACCAGCCGGAGATCTAGCTACCCCTAGTAGAGGAATACACAGACCTGACTTGCCTCCAGGGAAACCCCAAAAGTGATAGTAGCCCCCCACATATAATAACGGTTAGGTAAGAGGAAAACACGTACGCAGTATGAATATAGGTTCAGCAAAGAGAGGCCCTCTGACTAGATAGCAGAAAATACGAAAGAGGGCTTCGCGGTCACCTCAAAACCCTAAAAAACCATCCTGAAATTACCTTTAACTCCGATATCAACTCATGACACCGGAGTAGTAATTTCAGATCACTAGAGCTTCCAGCAGCAAGAGAATATTAATGCGTGCTGGACAAACAAACACAAAAATACAAAAGATCCAACTTAGCTGAATTGCAGACTTGGAGCAGGTAGCAAGCAACAGAGGTGCTCTGGTAACATTGATTGCCGGCACTAGAATGACTGAGAAGCCAAACTAAATAGGAAACTCCCAATTCCTGATGGGAACAGGTGCACTGGAAATAAAAGACAAAAGTAAGCCAGTACCACCAGTAGCCACCAGAGGGAGCCAAAAACAGAATTCCCAACAGAGGTGGGACTGGAGACTAGAGAAGGCCTGCAGAAAAGGATGGCCCCGCATCGACCCCCGTCACCAGAGGATTACTCTGATATGCCCCCGCTGGAGGATCTGGATCCGTGGGAGCTGTCGATGGGGCATCCTTTGCCTGCGCGGTCCCCAGCCCGTGTGCCTCCCCCAGGGGAAAGGAGTGACGCTGGAGGAGTCACCCCAGGTAGGGGTACTGAGTGCCGCGGCCCCCAGGGAGACCACATCATCTCTGCACCAGACCCGGCCGCCGCTGCGGCCACTGGCGCCCCAGCATTCCTGCTGTCTGCTCCCAAAGAACCGGGGGGGCCAGACATGGGGCCCTTAGTACAGGAACCACCTGATTGCGGAGTTCCAGCGGGAAGTGGAGCGGGAGGCGCGTGGCGAGCTGCTGGAGGGCTCCCTGCCGAAGTGGGGCGTTGTGATTGTTTACCTGCCCCAGACAGGAAAAGGCTTCGTGCAAGAGATTGGGACAGCCCTGAGAGTCCGCATCACCCGGGATGAAGTGGAGCCCTGCCTGTGCGGAGACGACGCCAAGTCCTTCCTGAAGCCGGGGGATGTGGTCACATATCGCCGGCACCTAAAGGGGAGCAGCTGTTGGGCCCGGGATATGCAGCGCTGCACCGCCGTTCTGGCGGTATCCCGAACCGAGGGGGAGGAGCTTGCCGCTGAAGCCGCTGCTGCCGCCGCCGCCAGCATCATCCATCGGCCCACGCAGACCCTCATCGCAGCGCATGACCTGGTCGTGCAGAAGACCCGAACCCACAGGGTACACCTGGCCGTGGGAGTAAACTTGGAGTCCAGCTTATCCGGGCCGCAGAAAGCCACCTGCCAGGTAAAGCCTCGGTGGGGGTTGCCAGAAACTGAGTAGTGAGTAAGCTTTAATGACTGTAAATAGTTCCTTGTTTTCCTCTGCTATTTTGCTGCTAAAACCCGTCTAGGGTTATTCTTAAAGGGATCCCTTTGTTGACCCGGGATCCCTATTGTTTCTTATTTTTGTTTGTTTTCTACTTTTTGCACAAGTTATCCAGGACTGCTGAATCATGAACAATGCATGATACAAACTCCTTGTATATAGTTTGCACCTTCTTAAAGGTGCTCTCTACTGGTTTTATATAAAAGACGGACTCTTTGCGAAGATACGGTTCTTGGAACTTGTACTGGAGTCCTTGCTGCATACGGACTTGCAGCTTGAGAAGTTGCACTACCTCATAGAGACTTGGTCCCCTCTTAAAGGGGATGTTCACATCCTGCACTTATGAACAGTGTTGCCTTAAGATGGTTGAATGGCAATAATGTCCTGAAAAGAAAGTATTGATGATGTTGATATGTGAAAGTTAAATGTAACCAATTAGTTGATTGTAAGAAATGTTCAATAATGTTAATAGAGGAATGAGGACAGGAAGTGAACCCGTAGGGGTTAGTAGTGAGTCCTCCTAGGAGCCATATAGAGATGGCTCAGTGCTCTTAAACTGAAAGAAAAATGTTCTATACTGTGTATAGTAGTGGAAGGACAGTAGGCTCGGGCGGAAAGGAGCGGTCCTGTAACAGAAAGGAGAGGCAGTAGGTCTGGAGCGGTTAGGACAGGCGGTCCTGCAGATTTAAAGAAGGAGAATGCATAAAAGTTAATTAGCCTTATATGTGATATAAGAAGGTCTTTAGTGGATTTAGCGAGTACGTCCTTAAACGCAATGTTAAATTATTGTTCAAAATTTTGCACTTAGTAGAATACCCGGTTGGGTAAGAAAAGTTATTTATAGTAAAGTTATTTAAAAAGTATTTAACCATGTTTGTAACGTTCAAGTGTCCTCACCTCCCATAAAGGGAAGCTCTGTTAAAAAAGTTGACTTGTACTTGCATTTTCAAAATTGTATGTCTTTTTGCTGACATGTATTGTTGTTTTCTTCCCAGTCCAGGAGTACTGGATTTAACCGGGGGGGAGTGCAGCGCCCCAGAGTCCTGGTCGTTGCAGTACTGTGTCTCCGCATCTAAGGGGGGCTATGGTACGTCTGATGGCACTGAAGGAGTTCATCTGACCAGGTATCACAGACACCAATACATTTCACAGTCTGGCCTCCAGGGGGAGCTAAGGGTACTATTCATTAGGCCACTCCTCACAGTCTGGTAAAACTGGGGGTTAGGCAGGAAGTTAGGGAGAACGCTGACTGGGTTGGAACCAGGCAACACCTTGTGGCAGAGGGTGTTGTAGGGGAAGATTCGGTAGGGTCCCTGTCAGGGGTGGGATCCTGACAGAGGCCTGGCAAACAGAGAGAAAGCTACGGGACCGCGCCTGCACTTCATAGCGGCGGTGCCCTAAGAAAGGACAAGAAGCGAGATTTATTGTGCTGAGTGAGAAACGAGATCAAAGCAAGAAGGAGAATGCCAGTAGGAGTCGTGCTGTAAGATCGAGGCAACATCCTACTGAGGTGCAAACAACCGGCGGCCGGAACGCCGAGGAGGTACAGAGCTCTAAGCCATACTTCAAACTAACGGCAGGACAGTCAGTCACAGGCGGGCTGTCTCACCTAAATCACCTACGCAGACATAGAGGGCAACCTTTGGAGAGGGGCGACTCTAGGGTCCCGGAAGAGCTCCGAGCCTACCCGGCATACGGGTGCGTCCCAACCATAACACCAGGGAGGGACGGAGGATTAGCAGAAGATCATCTAATCGAGTTGTGAGGGAACACGAGAAACAGACACAACAGTTGTGGGGACTATCCCGTAAGCTCAGCAGGGGAGGACCACAACACATAGCGCTAGTAGGAAGGCACAGATTTCCACCTGCAAAGGGAACTCTGGAGGTGCCATCGGACCGGCCGGACTTGCGCAGCCTGGTTAACCGTATTCCGGATTGAGGACTTGGAGACCTTCAGTAAAGAGGTAAAGAGACTGCAACCTGGTGTCCTCGTTATTAACTGCGACCGGCACTACACCGCACTACCAACACCATCCACACCTATTCTTTATTTGGAGCGCCCCTCAGCAGGGTCACGGACCGGGCCTAGCCACCGTGACAACCCCAGAGCAGAGACTCAGAGGCCCGGTACCGGGTACCCCTCGGCCCTGCGGCAGTGGGGGCGCTGCATGATGACGCTCACACAACCCTTCACATAGTATAATGAGCCTAATACAACCCTCCAAACAGTATAATGGCCCCCTTCATAGCATTGCAAACTGTATAATGACCCCCACACAACACTCCACACAGTATAATGGACCCCACACAACTGTGTACTAGATAATGAAAGAAAAGCTTTTTCTTTTCAGTTTTGTCAATCCTTTGCCCTCCATGGGACTCACTCCTAAAACCCCCGCTTGCTCTAACACTCAAAGACCTTCAGAACCTGTTGAAAATAATAGTTCCCCTCAGAGATGCAGCCAGTGTTGCTGAGACATAGCTAAAAAAAACCTCAGACATGATTGTTAAAGGCCATGTGGTTTAGCAGGTAAAATTGCTGCAAAATTATGTGACCTTTGGTTGTCCACTAGTGGAAATTGAACCTTCTCTCCTTGACTGGTGCTGCTCCTCCATACCCATCAGTATCCAGCAGGGTTATTATGCGAGTACTGCAGCCAAACTTTGGCTGCAACATTGGCATTTTTCAGAGGCAGAAAAAAAGTCTGTTTCTTTCACTTGGATGAAATGTGTATATTGCAGCCAATCAGCAGTCGATGACCTGCTGCAATGCTCATGCGACACCCCCGTTGGATGTTCAGCTTAGCAGATTGATGGGAGATGCAAGGCTTGGTATGGGAGAGCAGAGCCAGTCCAGAAAATGTGTATCAAAACTTTTTTTGTATTATTTTCCCCTCCCTGGGTCTATTATTAAGGGGTTGTTAAGTAACTGACAATCCCTTTAACAATCACTTTAAGAATCATGAAACTTTGTGGTAAGACTGAATGTTGGCACAGGTTTTTCCTGCTATGCTCACTGCATGTGAAGTTAACATTCAAAACATAAGCCATAAAGGTCACCTCTGGGATCCTCATCTATAAGGATAATGGAGATTACTGATTTTTTGGACTATAAGGCCCAATTTTTAGCAAGAAAAAAAACTTGCAAAAAAGTCTACATCTTATAGTTCAGAGGCAGCTTCCTATAATGGCGGAAAACACTGACGGTGTCGATCATTGAAAGAACTATGCAGCAACACAACTCTCTCTCCTCCAGCCCAACAGTAATCAGTCTGATCGGTGCAGGGCAGGAGAGAAAGCTACCAGGACCTGCCTTCATTTAAGCTGTATGGATGCTGCAGGTCCTGAGTAGCTGAAGAACCTCTTATGTCATGTGATCAGTCACATGCCTGGAAGTTCAAAAAAGGGTTAATGTACACACATGGTTGAGTATGTGAGTGTATGTTGATGTATAATAATAATAATAATAATAATAATGTAGCAAAACTATGGTGAGTATGTAGCAGAGCTGTGTGTGTGTATGTAGCAGAGTGACTTGCAGTTGTAATTGCTGCAAAAGGCGGTTCTACAAAGTACTGACTATAGGGGGTGAAAAGTAGTGATGAGCGAATATACTCGTTACTCGAGATTTCTTGAGCATGCTCGGGGGTCCTCCGAGTATTTTTTAGTGCTCGGAGATTTAGTTTTTATTGCCGCAGCTGAATGATTTACATCTGTTAGCCAGCATAAGTACATGTGGGGATTCTCTAACAACCAGGCAACCCCCACAGGTAATCAAGCTGGCTAACAGATGTAAGTCATTCAGCTGCGGCAATAAAAACTAAATCTCCGAGCACTAAAAAATACTCGGAGGACCCCCGAGCATGCTCGAGAAATCTCAAGTAACGAGTATATTCGTTCATCACTAGTGAATGGTAAAGCACACTGAAGTTTTCAGTTATCTTGTCCTATTTGTTGTTTGCTTCACAGTAAACAGAAAACCAAATGTTCACAGTTGAAGGCATGTTATTTACATGAGCTGATGCAAACACTTAAAAAAAAATTAAATTCCAGATTGTGAGATAGAAAAACACAAAAAATTGCCAAGGGGTGAATGCTTTTGCAAGACACTGTATGTGTTGTGCTTGCAACAGTGTTGTGTATGTGTGTGCTCTGCAGATATTGTACAAAATGTACATGCAGTAAGGCTAGTTTCACATTTGCGTTAGAATCCGCATCGTTTAATCCGCATGCTCAAGTGCAGGAAAAAACGCATAGCAACACGTCCAAACGCGGCGTTTTTTAGACGCATGCGGAAACGCATGCGGTTAAAAAGACGCCGCGTTTGCACGCTTCTCAATGCGTTTTTTCCTGCGTTTGCGTTTTTGGTGCGCATGGTGACAAATTTTACAGGAGAAAAATCTAGATAACCAGACACCGCCAATGGGACTACAGAGGGCATGTATTATGGGATATCTTTATATAGACCCTTGAACAGCTGAAATCTTCAGATTTTGCTCCTGTATCCTGTGTCATGATGGATCTTCGCATGGAGAGCTTTTATTTCAACCTGGATTTAAGCATCAAGCTGTTTCTTGCCTGTGCGTTTGCTTGGGAGCAAGACAGAAATCGCGAAAGATGGAGAAGGAGACGTCGTAGGCGTTTTTGGAGACACCCCATTATCGAACTACGTGAGAGCCGTGGAGCCTATCACACGCTGTATGGCGAGCTTAATGACAACCCGGACAAATTCCCAGAATATACAAGGATGTCACAAGACTCGTTCCGGGATTTGCTTGCTCGTGTCCAAGGAGCCATACGTAGACAGGACACCCAGCTCCGTAGAGCGATTCCACCGGAGGAAAGTCTGCTAGTTACATTAAGGTACGTAACAAATCTAAACCAATGGCAGTGCTAATTTTTGGTGTTCTGACATGTTTTTTTTTTGTATTTTCCTTTATGTTTTTAGCATAACAACACCATAAATAGAATTGATTGTAATTGATTTTTTTTTTTTTCCCCCAGATTTCTGGCAACCGGAGAGAGTTTATCATCCCTCCACTTCCAATACCGGCTTGGAAATTTCACCCTGTCTGGAATAGTTGCGGACACCTGCCGGGCTTTGTGGAATGTACTCCGGGATGAGTTTATTCCCCTGAAATTGCGGAAAAATTCTGGAGTGTGTGTGATTTCCCCAACTGTTTGGGAGCGGTGGATGGAAAGCACATCCGCATTATCAAACCAGCCAGAACAGGATCGGAGTACTTCAATTACAAAAAATATTTTTCTGTTGTGCTCATGGCAATAGCCGATGCGGACTGTCGCTTCATCGCCGTGGACATTGGAGCTGGCCGTGGCAACGATTCACAGACTTTTAAGAACTCTGATGTGGGCCGCCGTGTGTATGGCAAAAATTTAAATTTTCCACGGCCACGACCGCTCCCCAACACTCAAGGTCCACCAATGCCATTTGTTATGGTTGGTGATGAGGCCTTTCAGATGTGTGAAAACCTACTGAAGCCATATTCCAGTCGTGACTTGAACCACACTAAAAGGATTTTTAACTACAGACTGACCAGGGCACGAAGAACAGTAAAGTGTACCATTGGGATTCTGGTCTCAAAATGGCGCATTCTTGCATCAGCCATTAATCTAAAAATGGAGACAGTCGACAAGGTGGTCAAAGCCTGTGTGGTTCTGCACAATTACATAATGGCTAAGGAGCGACCCAACATTGAACTGGATGAACCAGTTGAACACCCACTGCCCGATTACCAACGTCACCCGCTGCGGTCAACAGCTGAAGTTGGCCACATGCGGGACCAATTTGCTGCCTTTTTTGATTCGGATATTGGGCGTGTGTCATGGCAGGACAATGTTGTGTAAATGTCCTGTTGGGATTTTATCTGTACCAGTTATTTTCTAAAATGTTACTAATATTTCTCGTCAATAAACTTTCTTTTTTGGTGTCTTGACCGTGTCTCCTATGTCCTCTACAAACCAAGGCTGTCCTCACACTAGCTGTATTTGGTCTGTATTTCATATCAGTATTTTTAATCTAAAACCAGGAGTGGGTGATAATAGCTGAGGTGCTAGATATGTTATTATTATAATTTTCCTCTTAACATTTTCCTCTAATTGTTCCAATCATTGTTTTGACTTACTGATATAAAATACTGACCACATACTGTTAATGTGACGACAGCCATGTTGTTTTAAAGGTTGTTGATGTCATTGCGTCCGGATTCTGTTCTGCAGTATCTACTGGACACAGACTGAAGAGACAATGACTGTCATACAAAACAGATCTATACTCATCAAGTCAGGTGTCAGAAATAATGAATTCATGATGCACATATAACAGCCTCATGAATTCACTATTTCTGACACCTGTGCAGGTGAGCATAGACATGCTGTGTATGACCACCATCGTCCCTTCCTTTTGTGTGAAATAGATTACATACACAGAAGAGAAAATGGAGGTTATACAAGGCAGTTCTCCACTCACCAGGTCAGGTGTCCTAAAACTAATGAGTTTGTGGACACATGACCTTTTGAGTATAGTTCTGCATTTTATTTCCGCCATTTTCTCTTCACTCTGCAACACTAGTCACAGACTAAGCAGAAGGAAGAGATTATGGAGATAATACAAGTATAAATATTTTGGCCCACCTCATATCTCTATACTAAAGACACACAAAGCTGCAGTCTTTTATTTGCTAACTACTGGAGCTATGATGTGGCCACAAAATTAAGTGTTCGGCGCACGGTGTGTTGACGGTGGTGAAATACACAAGTAAACCACACCTAATTTGGGCAAAAAACAATATTATTTATTTTGTTACAGACAAAATTTTTATTTACTGCGCCTGCTTGGGGTAGAGTGATGTAAACGGGGGGTGTGAAGCAGTGAGGCCTGGCTAACCGTGGACAACGCAGAGGTGGCAGGAGAAGAAGCAATGAAACTTGTGGGGTCTTCTGGTAGTTCGGGGATAGGGCTTGACACATGAGAGGCTTGAGATGCACTGGAAGGGTGAGACAAACCTGACATTACAGACACACTGGGAGGTGAAGGGGGAGGAATACTAAGAGTCCGCTGTTTGTTTGTTTTTTTTCCTTTCTGGGATTGCCGGGTTCTGGTAAGCCTTGGTGGGCTCATATGTCGTGGCATGGTCATGGTGGGTGACCTCTCAGGGTCCGGCTGCACTGTGTCAGAGTCCATAGTGCTCGTAGAGCATGCAGCCATGCCAGAGTCCATAGTGCTCGTAGAGCGTGCAGCCATGCCAGAGTCCATAGCGCTTGTAGAGCGGAAAGCCATGCCAGGGTCCTGCTGCATCGTGGTGGTGGCGGTACGGAAGGCCATGCCTGGGTCCTGCTGCATCGTGGTGGTGGCGGTACGGAAGGCCATGCCTGGGTCCTGCTGCATCGTGGTGGTGGCGGTACGGAAGGCCATGCCTGGGTCCTGCTGCATCGTGGTGTCAGTGGAGGAGGTCCAAGCAGGAGCAGCGGTTGTCATGGTGGTGGCAGTGGGCTGTCCAACAGCACTTGGCATGGTGGTGGTGCTGTACTGGTATCCGGCAGTGCTAGGAATAGAAGTGGCCGTGCAGTGGTATGCAGCAGAGTTCGGCATTGAGGTTAAACGTGACAGTGAAGGCACAGGTGGATATGCCACCACTGTCTGCTGAAAATACCGACTCTGCTGCATAGCCTGCACGTAAGCAGCATTGCAGGCCTGCATGACACTAAGCTGGAGATCAGGAGTAAGGTGTTCCGACATGCCCTGCTCAATTTGGTTAAAAAAGTTATGTGCTGGCCTCTGGAGGTCGGCTTTTACTTGGTCAAGGCTTTTGGTGACCTCCTGGATATGTGTATTCATGTGGCTAAGTGAAATATCCATTCGGTCACCCAAAGCCTTGAGTCCTTCGTGAAAAACCGAGCTCAAGTGCAAAAACTCGGGCATGAGGGACCTGTCCGATGCCCTCTGCCGCTGCTGGGAGGAGCCCACAAAAAAAGGGGCAGTGGCAGAGGACTGGGAAAGGGGAAGACCTGATGGACCAGCTTCCTGGTCTCCAGTTTGTGTGGCAGGCCCACTTGCTGCAGCGCTGCTGGATGGCTGGGACGGGTCCGTGGCTGTCTGATGAAGGACCGCTCCAGAACCTGGGCCAACAGTGCTGCTCCATGTGCTGTGAAAAAAGGAAAAAAAAAATTTATAACAAAAATTAACCAGACGCCAACTCCTGTGGAATAGAAACATACAGATTATGGCAATACAACACAACCTAATGCACAGAAGAAATACTTACGTTCTCTGGGCAAGGACCGGTCTTAAAAATGCCAGAACGCAATGGTATTTGTACTTTCTGATCCTTGCTCCTGAACCACTGGGAACACGGCTCTCTTGACGCAGGTCCTTGTTGAAGCGGTCCTTCATCGAACGCCAACGTGTTTTGACTCTGGCCACTGTTGAAAAAACAAAACATAATGGTCAGACAATGGACTTTTCGCCGTGCTCACACAACTGTGTGTGATGAGAGAAACTCCTGAGAGTTTATCTCATCACACACAGTTGTTTGAGCACGGCCAAGGTGTCTGCTGCTTCACCCGGCATTGCAATACTTACCAAATGCATTTCGGACCCGAGTCGGGGCGTTGTCCCAGCCATCCCACATCTCTTTTGCCACCTCATTCCATAGGCGCCGAATTGTCACATTGTCCGAGTGCTGTGGAACCCAGGTGTTCCACAACGGGACTCGCTCCTGGACCAGGGAGATGAGGAGGTCATTTTCTATGAGGTCTTCATCCCTTTCTGGAACCTAAAAATTAAATAAAGACATTAATGTTGGATACATTAACATAAGGAAAAGAAAGAAAACAGAGGCTGAGAAATGGCATGAATAAGGAAAGTCAAGATACAAAAGGATTCCAGAAGAAAAATGTAAAGAAATAGGAATGTAAAGAAAGGAAGATTCAAGAATACTACAGTGAGGATACAGTAAACAGTCAGCCTTGTATACGTACACGCTGCCGCCTTGCCACTCGACCGTGACTCCGCTGCTCCTGCCCAGTCTCTGCCGCAGTAGAAGAAGTGCTCTAAAAAAATGAAAAACAAAAATTGTCATATGTGTAGATGTGACAGTGAATACTTACCAATCTGAGGAGGTGAGTACTCACTTCACTGACATGTTCTACTTCAGAAGGCCCTGGACGTTGCTCCTCATCAGAAGAAGAAGACATTCTAATGCATGCAGAAAGAAAGAAATGGCAGAAATTAGGACATGTAGAGACAGAAAATAGAAAATAAAGGCATTGGCTAGGATATACTCACATTGTTCAGAGGCTTGTTTGCTCCAAGGTGCTGTGGTCTGTCTGCTCTGCTTGGCTGTCTGCTGAGTAGTGACCTGCAAATGTCCACTCCCTCCCTTTATCACCTTGTATGTGGGGGGTGGCTTATCAGTGTCTAGACATGTTTTTCTCTCGTGCAACGCATGCGTTCACGAACGCAAGTAAACGCATGTGCTTGTAAACGCATGCATTCACATAGACAGCAATGCGTTTTTTTGGCGCATTCCTTTCGCAATCGACCGCATACGTTTCTAGGCGGCAAATTGACGCCTCTAAAAATTACTACATGTTGCATTTCCGTGACAAACTGCAGACGATGAAACGCGTCATCAAACGCGGCAAAAAGCAACCGATCGCAGACGCATGCGTCCCTAATGTTAAATATAGGAATACACAACGCATGCGGATATTTGCGGAAGAAACGTTGCGGACACAACCGCAAATGTGA
This sequence comes from Ranitomeya variabilis, assembly GCF_051348905.1. Classification (NCBI taxonomy): domain Eukaryota; kingdom Metazoa; phylum Chordata; class Amphibia; order Anura; family Dendrobatidae; genus Ranitomeya; species Ranitomeya variabilis. The sequence goes on from NC_135232.1 coordinate 637,999,700, forward strand.
AACCGGCCTTAAGAAATGTGTGTACAATGCACATGCTGCGGAGGATCCCTAAATCTATTACCTCCTACTTTACCCTACAGTATTAATATTGGTGATATTGATCTCTCCACTTCTTTACACCTCCAGGGACGTCTTAACTAATGGCAGATATGTTTTCCTATTTTCTGCTGTCTAAATCTGGGGTGTGTCTTATGTGCATGTTATAGTCCAAAATACATTGTAATGTTATCAGTGGGATCTGGTACTTTAGTAAAGGTACCTTCACACGAAACGACTTTGTAACGATATCGCTAGCGATCCGTGACGTTGCAGCGTCCTGGCTAGCGATATCGTTTAGTTTGACACGCAGCAGCGATCAGGATCCTGCTGTGATGTCGCTGGTCGCTGAATAAAGTTCAGAACTTTATTTGGTCGTCCGATCGCCGTGTATCGTTGTGTTTGACAGCAAAAGCAACGATACCAGCGATATTTTACACTGGTAACCAGGGTAAACATCGGGTTACTAAGCGCAGGGCCGCGCTTAGTAACCTGATGTTTACCCTGGTTACCAGTGTAAAATGTAAAAAAAACAAACAGTACATACTTACATTCGCATCCCCCGCCGTCTGCTTCCCACACTGACTGAGCGCCGCAAATTGAAAGTGAAAGCACAGCACAGCGGTGACGTCACCGCTGTGCCCTGCTACTGCCGGCGCTCAGTCAGTCAGTCAGTGCAGGAAGCGGACGCCGGGGGACACGCAGGTGAGTATGCACTGTTTGTTTTTTTTACATTTTACGCTGGTAACCAGGGTAAACATCGGGTTACTAAGCGCGGCCCTGCGCTTAGCAACCCGATGTTTACCCTGGTTACCCGGGGACCTCGGCATCGTTGGTCGCTGGAGAGCGGTCTGTGTGACAGCTCTCCAGCGATCAAACAGCGACGCTGCAGCGATCGGCATCATTGTCGCTATCGCTGCAGCGTCGTTTCGTGTGAAGGTACCTTAAGATGAAACCCATAAGAATTTTCCAGGGCCAGTGTAGCTCTCATGCTTATTTTATGCCTTTGACTTTTTTTAATTAAACATAATGTAATTTTAATTATTAGCTTACAATATGCAGATTATGGAGAAGGACATACAATTTTAAGTACTGTCTTTTGTGGTTTCTGCAGCACGGCGCCAAAAGAAGACACCAGAGAAGTCAACTGGCAATAAAGGTACAATGCAATAGTGAAAGCAGTAAATACTGGTGTCACTCTGCTCCATGTCGTCTACTTGGCCATGTTGCCCTGTCCTGCTTTGGACTGCACCCATTAAGTATGGCTTCATAAAGGGCCAGTGCTGCTGTCATTAACGCTCTGATGACCTGGATTTTCTAAGGGACCCTCTGCCTTCTCTGGGTCACAGTGAGATAAGGTCTATTAGCTTCCTTCTTATCTGATAAAGTGTGTTGTCTCCTGATATTCCTCTTACTGACCCCCCGCTAATGGTAATGACATTGCCTACCTTTCTGCTCCTCACCCTCACCTTCGCCAGTCTATTATTTTCAACCCAACTCTACTTGCTTTGCTCTGTCTAAGGGCTTGTTTGCACTTGCGAGAAACACGTCCGTGTCTCGCATGTGGAAACCAAGCTCTGGCGTCGGCACTTTGGAGCGGAGCTGTGCAGCTCCATGTGTTCCTATGCGGCCGCACGCTCCACTCTGGAGTGCCGACGCCAGAGCTTGGTTTCCACATGCGAGATACGGACGTGTTTCTCGCAAGTGGAAACAAGCCCTTACTATGATTTCTTGGAATTGACTTTTCATCTATGCCTTCTCCACGGAAATTCACCTGGGGATTTCCTGATATAAAGTCCACACCAACTTACAAGTGTTTGGGATGAAGACTCACAATCTCTTAGTTACCTTGTGGGTCCACATCACCAGTTTATTGTTAAAACAGGAGCAAGGAGTGTTAGGCTATGTTCATACTTTGCTTTTTCGCTGCTTTTTTCCTGCATCCCAAACCTGATCTATTTACAGTAAAAAGCTGCAAACATAAAGCATGTTTTGCTAGCTTTTTTTTTTCCTGCTTTTCTTGCTGCATTGTTCAGGATCCCAAAGTTCAGCTTTGCTTCCACCATGCGAGTGCAGCGCCCCAGAGTCCTGGTCGTTGCAGTACTGGAGCTCCGCCGCTAAGGGGAGCTATGGTACATCTGATGGCACTGAAGGAGTTCATCTGACCAGGTATCACAGACACCAATACACTTCACAGTCTGGCCTCCAGGGGGAGCTAAGGGTTCTATGTATTAGGCCACTCCTCACAATCTGATAAAACTGGGGGTTAGGCAGGATGTTAGATGAGAAAGCTGACTGGGTTGGAACCAGGCAACACCTTGTGGCAGAGGGTGTTGTAGGGGAAGATTCGGAGGGGTCCCTGTCAGGGGTGGGATCCTGACAGAGGCCTAGCAACCAGAGAGAACGTTACGGGACCGCGCCTGCACGATATAGCGGCGGTACCCCAAGAAAGGATAAGAAGCGAGGTTTATTGTGCTGAGTGAGAAACGAGATCAACGCAACAATGAGAATACCAGTAGGAGTCGTGCTGTAAGACGAGGCAACATCCTATTGAGGCGCATAACCGGTGGCCGGAACGCCGAGGAAGTATAGAGCTCCAGGCCAAACTTCAAACCTACGGCAGGACAGTCAGTTAGAGGCGGGCTGTCTCACCCAATTGACCTAGGAAGACACAGGGGGGTAACAACAGGAGTGGGGCGACGCTAGAGTCCCGGAAGAGCTCCGAGCCTCCCCGTCATACGGGTGCGTCCTAACCATAAGATCTGGGGGACTTGGAAGAACATCAGAATCGAGTTGTGAGGGAACACGAGAAACAGACACAACAGTTGTGGGGTACTATCCCGTAAGCACAGCAGGGGAGGACCACAACACACAAGCGCTAGAAGGTAGGCACAGATTTCCACCTGCAAAGGGAACTCTGGAGATGCCATCGGACCGGCCGGACTTGCGCAGCCTGGTTAACCGTATTCCGGACTGAGGACCCTGAAGCCTTCAGTAAAGAGGTAAAGAGACTGCAACCTGGTGTCCTCGTTATTTACTGCGACCGGCACTTCACCGCACCATAACATCATCACCATACCTCCACTTTCATTGTACGCCCCTCAGCAGGGTCACGGACCGGGTCTAGCCACCGTGACAACCCCAAAACAGAGACTCAGAGGCCCGGTACCGGGTACCCCTCGGCCCTGCGGTAGTGGGGGCGTTACAACTTGGCGTCACGAACAGGATCTACTTAAGCCTGAAAAATCGGGTCATGTGTGCCTTGGAACTGTGATTTATTATACTTGAACTGTGACTTATTGCAAAGACTGTGCTGTGCCACTTGCCGCCAAAATCCGCCGCCATTACAGCGCTGAGAGTGCAGGAGAAGAAGAGGGGCGTGGAGTAGGCGTGGACCAGCTGAAGGGCGCGAAAGACAATGGCCGCCCAGTTTAAATATTGTTGCATCCTGAGGACGTGCCCGTCAACAGGGGAGATCCGCCTCCTGATCTTCTATGGCGGGCGGAGACCGAAGAAACGAAACTATGACTCAGATGAGGTGGGACTGGAGACCAGAGAAGGCCTGCAGAAAAGGATGGCCCCGCATCGACCCCCGTCACCAGAGGATTATTCCGATATGCCCCCGCTGGAGGATTTGGATCCGTGGGAGCTGTCGATGGGGTATCCTTTGCCTGCGCGGTCCCCAGCCCGTGTGCCTCCCCCAGGGGAATGGAGTGATGCCGGAGGAGTCACCCCAGGTAGGGGTACTGAGTGCCGCGACCCCCAGGGAGACCGCCCCACCTCTGCACCAGACCCGGCCGCCGCCACGGCCACTGGTGCCCCAGCATTCCCGCCGCCTGGTCCCAAAGAACCGGGGGGCCCAGACATGGGGCCCTTCCCTTGGGGAGAATACAGGAACCACCTGATTGCGGAGTTCCAGCGGGAGGTGGAGCGGGAGGCGCGTGGTGAGCTGCTGGAGGGCTCCCTGCCGAAGTGGGGCGTCGTAATTGTTTACCAGCCCCAGGCAGGGAAGGGCTTTGTGCAGGAGATTGGAACGGCTCTGAGAGTCCGCATCACCCGGGACGAAGTGGAGCCCTGCCTGTGTGGAGACGGCGCCAAGTCCTTCCTGAAGCCGGGGGATGTGGTAACGTATCGCCGGCACCTAAAGGGGAGCAGCTGGTGGGCCCGGGATATGCAGCGCTGCACGGCCGTTCTAGCGGTATCCCGAACCGAGGGGGAGGAGCTTGCCGCTGAAGCCGCTGCTGCAGCCTCCGCCACCGCCAGCATCATCCATCGACACACGCAGACACTCATCGCAGCGCATGACCTGGTCGTGCAGAAGACCCGAACCCACGGGGTACACCTGGCCGCGGGAGTAAACTTGGAGTCCAGCCTGTCTGGGCCGCAGAGGGCCACCTGCCAGGTAAAGCCTCGGTGGGGGCTGCCAGAAACTGAGTAATGAGTAAGCAAAAATGCTTTATTGATTGTAAATAGTTCATTGTTTTCTGCTGTTATGCTGCTAAAACCCGTCCAGGGTTAACTCTTAAAGGGATCCCTTTGTTGACCCGGGATCCCTATTGCCTTTTGGTTGTTTCTACTTTTTGCCTCAGTTATCAAGAGACTGCCGAATCATGGACGGTGAATGATTCAAAAACTGATGTTGTAAATAGTTTGCACCTTCTTAAAGGTGCTCTCTACTGGTTTTATAAAAGAAAGGACTCTTTGCGAAGAAACTGTTCCTGGAAGCAGTACCGGAGTCCTTGCTGCATACGGGCTTGCAGCTTGAGAAGTTGCACTACCTCATAGAGACTTGGTCCCCTCTTAAAGGGGATGTTCATCGATAGCACTTAAGGAATGATGATGCTTTAAAAGAAGAAGTAATAATGCTGATATGTAAAAGTTATATGTAGAAAGCTAGTTAATTGTAAGAAATGTTTAATAATGTTGATAGAAGAATGAGGACAGAAAGTGAACCCGTACGGGGTTAGTCAGTGAGTCCTCCTAGGAGCCATACAGAGATGGCTCAGTAATCCTGAACTGAAAGATGGATGATATGTTCTATACTGTGTATAGTAGTAGAAAGGCAGTAGGCCCGGGCAGAAAGGGGCGGTCCTGTAACAGAAAGGAGAGGCAGTATTCCTGGAGCAGTTAGGACAGGCGGTCCTGCAGGTGTAAAGAAGGAGAATGCATAAAAGTTGATTAGCCTTATAATGTTTTATAAGAAGGTCTTTAGTGGATTTAGCGAGTACGTCCTTAAAGGCAAAGTTAAATTATTGTTCAAAGAATTTGCACTTAGTAGAATACCCGGTTGGGTAAGAAAAGTTATTCATAGCAAGGTTATTTAAAGTATTTAACTATGTTTGTAACGTTCAAGTGTCCTCACCTCCCATAAAGGGAAGCTCTGTTAAAAAGTTTACTTGTACTTGCATTTTCAAAATTGTATGTCTTTTTGCTGACATGTATTGTTGTTCTCTTCCCAGTCCAGGAGTACTGGATTTAACCGGGGGGGAGTGCAGCGCCCCAGAGTCCTGGTCGTTGCAGTACTGGAGCTCCGCCGCTAAGGGGAGCTATGGTACGTCTGATGGCACTGAAGGAGTTCATCTGACCAGGTATCACAGACACCAATACACTTCACAGTCTGGCCTCCAGGGGGAGCTAAGGGTTCTATGTATTAGGCCACTCCTCACAATCTGATAAAACTGGGGGTTAGGCAGGAAGTTAGATGAGAAAGCTGACTGGGTTGGAACCAGGCAACACCTTGTGGCAGAGGGTGTTGTAGGGGAAGATTCGGAGGGGTCCCTGTCAGGGGTGGGATCCTGACAGAGGCCTAGCAACCAGAGAGAACGTTACGGGACCGCGCCTGCACGATATAGCGGCGGTACCCCAAGAAAGGATAAGAAGCGAGGTTTATTGTGCTGAGTGAGAAACGAGATCAACGCAACAATGAGAATACCAGTAGGAGTCGTGCTGTAAGACGAGGCAACATCCTATTGAGGCGCATAACCGGTGGCCGGAACGCCGAGGAAGTATAGAGCTCCAGGCCAAACTTCAAACCTACGGCAGGACAGTCAGTTAGAGGCGGGCTGTCTCACCCAATTGACCTAGGAAGACACAGGGGGGTAACAACAGGAGTGGGGCGACGCTAGAGTCCCGGAAGAGCTCCGAGCCTCCCCGTCATACGGGTGCGTCCTAACCATAAGATCTGGGGGACGTGGAAGAACATCAGAATCGAGTTGTGAGGGAACACGAGAAACAGACACAACAGTTGTGGGGTACTATCCCGTAAGCACAGCAGGGGAGGACCACAACACACAAGCGCTAGAAGGTAGGCACAGATTTCCACCTGCAAAGGGAACTCTGGAGGTGCCATCGGACCGGCCGGACTTGCGCAGCCTGGTTAACCGTATTCCGGACTGAGGACCCTGAAGCCTTCAGTAAAGAGGTAAAGAGACTGCAACCTGGTGTCCTCGTTATTTACTGCGACCGGCACTTCACCGCACCATAACATCATCACCATACCTCCACTTTCATTGTACGCCCCTCAGCAGGGTCACGGACCGGGTCTAGCCACCGTGACAACCCCAGAACAGAGACTCAGAGGCCCGGTACCGGGTACCCCTCGGCCCTGCGGTAGTGGGGGCGTTACACAAGCATGGACAAATAGGATAGACAAATTCACTGATTTCTGTATTCATTCTAATTGGGAATATAAGTTAAGAAAATGGGATAGACAAATTTACATTTTCTATTAACAAAAATAAAAACTAAAAATTGAATTAGGGAGGACTAGAGTCTATAAGGCTGTTCGCAGATTATGTTGAGTCGCTAAATATATGGGTACGTTACAACAAAATGTAAAACTTTTTTTTTGTTTTTTTTAGATCTTAAAATATAGTGACTATTCTGAACAAAAAAGTTCATATGAGTGCATGAAAAAATACAGTACAGACCAAAAGTTTGGACACACCTTCTCATTTAAAGATTTTTCTGTATTTTCATGACTATGAAAATTGTACATTCACAGTGAAGGCATCAAAACTATGAATTAACACATGTGGAATTATATTATTATTATTATTATTTATTGTTATAGCGCCATTTATTCCATGGCGCTTTACATGTGAGGAGGGGTATACATAATAAAAACAAGTACAATAATCTTAAACAATACAAGTCATAACTGGTACAGGAGGAGTGAGGACCCTGCCCGCGAAGGCTCACAATCTACAAGGGATGGGTGAGAATACAGTAGGTGAGGATAGAGCTGGTCATGCAGCGGTTTGGTCGATCGGTGGTTACTGCAGGTTGTAGGCTTGTCGGAAGAGGTGGGTCTTCAGATTCTTTTTGAAGATTCTGATGGTAGGCGAGAGTCTGATGTGTTGTGGTAGAAGGTTCCAGAGTAGGGGTGATACGCGAGAGAAATCTTGTATACGATTGTGGGAAGAGGAGATAAGAGGGGAGTAGAGAAGGAGATCTTGTGAGGATCGGAGGTTGCGTGTAGGTAGGTATATACTTAACAAAAAAGTGTGAAACAACTGAAAATATGTCTTATATTCTAGGTTCTTCAAAGTAGCCACCTTTTGCTTTGATTACTGCTTTGCACACTCTTGGCATTCTCTTGATGAGCTTCAAGAGGTAGTCACCGGGAATGGTTTTGAATTCACAGATGTGCCCTGTCAGGTTTAATAAGTTGGATTTCTTGCCTTATAAATGGGGTATAGGCTTTAGCAGGGACGGACACTGACAGCTTGGGGCCCCTGTGCAAGAAATGTGTATAGGCCCCCTCCTTTTATGGTGACAAAGCTATATATATATATATATATACTAGATGGTGGCCCGATTCTAACGTATCGGGTATTCTAGAATATGTATGTCCACGTAGTATATTGCCCAGCCACGTAGTATATTGCCCAGCCACGTAGTATATTGCCCAGTTACGTAGTATATTGCCCAGTTACATTGTATATTGCCCAGTGACGTAGTATACAGCACAGAGCCACATAGTATATTGCTCAGTGACGTAGTATATTGCCCAGTGACGTAGTATACAGCAGAGAGCCATGTAGTATATTGCCCAGCCACGTAGTATATTGCCCAGTTACGTGGTATATTGCCCAGTGACGTAGTATATTGCCCAGTGACATAGTATACAGCACAGAGCCACATAGTATATTGCCCAGTTACGTAGTATATTGCCCAGTGACGTAGTATATTGCCCAGCAACGTAGTATATTGCCCAGTGACGTAGTACACAGCACAGAGCCACGTAGTATATTGCCCAGCCCATGTAATATATTGCCCAGCTACGTAGTATATTGCCCAGCCACGTATGACACAGGTTAAAAAAATAAAAAAGAGACATATACTCACCTTCTGCAGACGCGTTGTAGCTCTGTCGCCTGTGTGGGCTGCAGGCGGCAGCTTCCGGTCCCAGGGTGTGATGACGTCGCGGTCATGTGACCGTGTCGCGGTCACATGTCCGTGACGTCACGGCAGGTCCTTGTCGCGCAGGACCTGTGATGATGTCGCGGTCACATGACCGTGTAGCGGTCACATGACCGTGACGTCATGGCAGGTCCTTTGCGCGCAGGACTTGTGATGACGCCGCGGTCACATGACCGTGACGTCATGGCAGGTCCTTCTGCCAGACCATCCTTGCCACCAGAACGTGCCGCTTGCATCGCGAGGAGCGGGAAAGGCGGCGTAGGTGAGTATATAATCATTTTTTTTATTATTATTATTTTTAACATTAGATGTTTTTACTATTGACGCTACATAGGCTGCGTCAATAGTAAAAAACTTGGTCACACAGGGTTAATAGCAGCGGTAACGGAGTGCGTTACCCGCGGCATAACACGGTCCGTTACCGCCGGCATTAACCCTGTGTGAGCGGTGACCGAAGGGGTGTATGCGGGCGCCGGGCAGTGAGTGCGGGGAGTAAGGAGCGGCCATTTTCTTCCAGACTGTGCGCGTCGCTGATTGGTCGTGGCAATGGTCGTGGGCGTTTTGCCACGACCAATCAGCGACTTGGATTCCATGACAGACAGAGGCCGCGACCAATGAATATCCGTGACAGACAGAAGGACAGACAGACAGAAAGACGGAAGTGACCCTTAGACAATTATATAGTAGATATATATATATATATATACTGTATATGGCCACACACACATACATGTATATGTATTACATAGTCTCCTTTATTATGTATATTTCCGTCCCTTATTACACAGTGCCCTCTCTTGTTATGTACAGTCCTGTCCCTTACATATTGGATTATATAGAGCCCTGTTTTTTATTACATACCGTCCTGTCTTGCTAGCTGTATAATGTAATGATGGCTGATGGAGGATGGGAAAGCTTATTTTCTAATGGAGGAGCTGATAGACTGGTCTTCTGGTCACCGCCTTCTCCATCAGCAGTCACTTTATATCTAAAAAGAGAGGGGACTATGTAATAAAAGAGGGCGCTGTGAATAAGAAAATTAACAAGAATACACTATGTAAAAGACAGTACTGTACATAACAGCAGAGGAAGCTATATAATAAAGGAGGGCATCATATATAACTAGAGAGGATGGTACGTAATAAGTGACAGTGTTATACATAATAAAAGAGGAAACTATGAAACTAAGGATGGTGTTATACAGAATTAGTACGTACACTCTATACTAAGGGACTGTGTTAGACATAATAAGCGATAATAATGTCTTCCTACACCTCCCCTTTTCCTAAGTTCATTATACGTCCTCCTTCCACCCACATCATTGCTTATTCCACCACCTCCATCATTTCCTCCTCCCCCACCATCCCCATCATTGCCTTTTCCACCATATCCATCATTTGATCCTCCCTCACCATCCCCATCATTGCCCTTTCCACCACCATCATTGTCCTTTCCACCACCATCATTGTCCTTTCCACAACAACCATCCTTGCCCATTCCACCACCTCCATCATTTCCTCCCCCTCCACCCCATTATTGCCCTTTCCACCACCTCCATCATTGCCTTCTCCCCCTCCACCACCATCATTGTCCTTTCCGCCACTATCATCCTTTCCCATTCTACCACCTCCATCATTTCCTCCCCCTCCACCCCAATTATTGCCCCTTCCACCACCCCCATCATTGCCCATTCCACCACCTCAATCATTTCCTCCTCCCCACCCCCATCATTGCCCATTCCACCACCTTTATCATTTCCTCCTCCCCCACCCCCATCATTGCCCATTCCACCACATCCATCATTTCCTCCTCCCCCACCATCCCCATCATTGCCCTCTCCATCACCCCATCATCGCCTTCTCCCCATCATTGCCCTCTCCTCCCCTTACACACACACAGCACCATTCACCTCTCTGCACATTCCCCCACAGCTCTACACATGCACGAACACACACAACACATGTACACACAGACACAGGACCTCTCACCCTTCCGCATGCTCTGCTGCAGCATCACCGTCGTCTTCCTCTCTCTGGCACAGCCGGCTGCTGAATGATGATATCATCCAGTGGCACTGCTGTCTATGTGAGAGGAAGCGTCGGCAGGAAGCAAGACAGATCGCTGCAGCTCCGCTGCTATTTTCTCTTGTGGGCAGCGGAGTGGCCAGGGATCTCTTCCTGCCCGCCGCATATGAGGGCAATAATGAGGAGCCAGATTGCCCCCCTCCACCTCTGGGCCCCGCTGCAGCCGCACAGGCTGCACATGCAGTATGTCCGCCCTTGGGCTTTAGTAAGTTATCGAGACCGAACATTAAGTTTAAGAAGGGGTTGTCCTAGTAGTGGACAACCTAGTAGTGGACAACCGGCGTGTACTCCGGAGGACACAAAATGAACTTCAATCCAATATTGCGGCCAGCATGCAGTCAGCGGGTAAGGAAAGGGTGAATCAAACACCCGAAAACCCCGACCATATGACCCAAAACTGGTCCCGCCAAATTCAGGTGACAGGTTCCCTTTAATACATAATGAATCACTCTGACTGTTTTTTCTTGACCTTTTTGCCCACAGACTGCAAAGCAGAAATTGCCTTCCTCTTAGATGGCAGCAGCAATATTGGACAGCGTCGCTTCAACCTACAGAAGAACTTTATAGCTAAAGTAGCTGTTATGCTGGGGATTGGAACAGAAGGACCTCATATGGGAGTGGTACAGGCCAGGTAATATGGCATTAATATCACAGGTGAACTATATATTGGGTGTAGCCTTCACTGAAACATTTGTTTACTACATACAGCGGATGAAATAAGTATTGAGCACATCATCAATTATCTAAGTAAATGTATATCTTAAGGTGCTATTGACATGAAATTCTCCCCAGAAGTCGGTAGCAACCCATCCAATCTACACAGGCAAAGAAATCACCACAGAGGTTCATAAATTTTGTGTAATAATGGGAAATGACATGGAAAAAGTATTGCACACAAAGAAAATCCATGGAAAGTCAGGACATCAGCTGGAATCTATCAGTAATTACAAAGCAATTCTGTAATTTACTGACAAATAATATCAGCTGGTTCAACTGATGGCCTATAAAAAAGGTGTCTCATTACCAAGGTGTCACACAAGAAACATCTCGTGTCCCATTAGCGGACTTGAGCTTGCAATCGTCTAACTTCTTGTTCTCCATATTATCTTATAGTATTGTAGAATATAGCTAAAATCATGGTGTTCTGTAAAGCTCACCCTGTAGCTGGTCTCCATAGGGGTTCCAACATGGCAGCCATGGGGGCCTTCAGTAGCACCCCAACTGCTATGGCAACTTATTGGATCAGATTGGAACAGCAGGTGGGTGGGGGCGGATTGTGGATGCACAAACCAGTCCATCTCCCATTCTGCACCTCATATGCAGTGGCATTTAAGAGGTTAACAGCAGCCATTGCATCTTCTCTTCTCTCAATTGGTGCGAATACAGACAGATGCTGGCTATGTAACTCAGCCAGCATGTGCCGGTTATGGTGCAGGCTCAGCTCTTAAACCCGCTCCATACACAGGCACCCCATATATGACGGACCAGTATATCATAGGTTGAGTAGGGGTTAATATGGAGTTGATCCCTACTTTGAAGCTGAAACAATGCTCACTTTTAAGGTACGGTAAGTATTTCTACAAAATTTTTGTAGTGTCTGTGGAAATTTTTTCCCATTTATTCTGAAAATCCTTTCGTGATGTCAGACACTGTTGTGGCCTTTTTAGCTGATTTTAAAGGGGTTGTCCACTCTTAAAGGGACTGTTCAAACCAAGTACAGGTGCTTGGTGCAGCATGGCGGGGCCAGTCATTTACATACACCTACCCACCTGCTTGATTTCCATCTGCCTCTGCCCTTCTCTGGCTGTATGAAGCCACAGTTGTCAATCGAAGAAGGGGAGTGGAGATAGAGGGAAAACAAGCAGGTTGGAAGGTGTATGTATAGAAATGATTGGCTACGCCATGAAGCACCCATTTGTGGGTCTTAGTTTCAACAAATAAACAGTCACTCTGTGCTAACAGAGTACCTTGATTAAGCTACAAGTCTGCAAGACCAGACACCCCCTTTAATACCACCAGTGTAGGTTTGACTCCATAGTCAGCAGAGCATTGGTGACATTTATGCTTCCTTAGGAGTGAAGACATTGAACAAACTGAGGTGCTGCAACAGTGACTTCCTATCAGTGTCAATGGGACAAACTGAAAAACCCTAAATTAATGATTAAAAAGTGCATCCTAATATTTTTATCCACAAAAGTGTAATTCTGCGATTTCTTTATCCTACCTAGTGAGCAACCAAAGACTGAGTTCTATCTAAAAAATTTCACCTCTGCAAAAGATGTGGTGTTTGCAGTAAAGGAGATCAGCTTCAGAGGAGGAAACTCCAACATAGGTAATAATGCATGAAATGGGAGAAGACATAAAACTGGAAAAATGTTAGTCTCAGTGATTTTCTTTTCACCTAGAGCATGATTGGAAATGATTAGTGATGAGCGAGTACACTCGTTGCTCGGGTTTTCCTGAGCACGCTCGGGTGGTCTCCGAGTATTTGTGACTGCTCGGAGATTTAGTTTTCATTGCGGCAGCTGAATGATTTACAGCTATTAGCCTGCTTGATTACATGTGGGGATTCCCTAGCAACCAGGCAACCCCCACATGTACTCAGCCTGGCTAATAGCTGTAAATCATTCAGCTGCCACGATGAAAGCTAAATCTCCGAGCAGTCACAAATACTCGGAGACCACCCGAGCGTGCACAGGAAAACCCGAGCAACCAGTACACTCGCTCATCACTAGAAATGATATGTTAGCAGATGAGAAATATTACACAGCCGCTAGCTATATACTGGGGGCCACACATGATGCATTAGTAAAGAATAGTGATGAGCAAAAGTGCTGGGGTAAGGTGTTATTTGAGCATGCTCTGGTGCTAATCGAGTGTCTTTGGTGTCACTCGGTTAGCACCAGAGCATGCTCAGATAACACCTTACTCCAGCACGTTTGCTCATCACTAGTAAAAAAGTGTTTAGCTGATCCACTTTATCATAAAATGTATATATTCAGAATATTTTGGGAAAAAATTAATCAGCATCGTCTCCTCTGTTGTATAGAAAGAAGCCTGAAAGCTTTGTCCATCTTCACAACCATTTTCCTATTACTTCAATGCAATAAAAATGTAGTCTTGATTAAATCTACTATCATTTAGTGTCTATAGCTGATGTGCCACGGTAACAGACCACAAACATGTCTCGTGTAGTCAGATCTTGCATTGGTTGTTATGGGCAAGTGTACTATTTTTCCATGACACCATTTTTTCAATTAAATTCCCTCCATGAGTATAATGATACCTATGCTGTTTTCTTTAAATAGAAATCTTTCACCAGTGAAAAAGACTTGGGTATACTAATAGATCACAGACTGAACATGAGTAAACAGTGTGATGCAGCAGCAAAAAAAGGCAAATGCAATTCTGGGATATGTTAACAGAAGCATACAGTCTAGATCACGTGAAGTCATTATTGCCCTCTACTCCTCTTTGGCCAGACCTCACCTGGAACACTGTGTCCAGTTTTGGGCACCATATTTTAAAAAAGACATCAACAAACTGGAGCAAGTTCAGAGAAGAGTTACTAGAATGGTGGTGACCGGTCTGCAAACCATGTCCTATGAGGAACGGTTACAGGATCTGGGAATGTTTAGCTTGCAAAAAAGAAGATTGAGAGGAGACTTAATAGCTGTCTACAAATATCTCAAGGGCTGTCACATTGTAGAAGGATCATCTTTATTCTCATTTGCTCAAGGAAAGACTAGAAGCAAAGGGATGAAACTGAAAGGAAGAAGACGCAGATTAGATATTAGAAAAAACTTTTTGACAGTGAGGGTGATCAATGAGTGGAACAGGCGGCCTCGAGAGGTGGTGAGTTCTCCTTCAATAGAAGTCTTCAAACAGAGGCTGGACAGACATCTATCTGGGATGATTTAGTGAATCCTGCTTTGAGCAGGGGGTTGGACACGATGACCCTGGAGGTCCCTTCCAACTCTACCATTCTATGACTACTTAATCTGAGAGCAGCATGTTGTATGGTGAAAGACCCCAATTCCAACGATGTGCTACTTACTAGGCTGCTTGCTGTAGTTTTTATAAAATGACTGATTTATTAGCAGAAGATCACTAGAGGACTAGTAACCCTGCTGTTATGCAGTTGTACGTATGCATGAGCTCAGTACAACCCTGCCCCACCACTAATTGGCAGCTTTCTGCCTATGAACAGTGTACACAGAAAGCTGCCAGTCAGTGGTGGAGGCAGGGTTACACAGAGCTCATTCAGAGAACTGCTATATCAGCAGCAGCAGATAAAACAGGGATTTTATCAAAACAGCCCAGTAATTTACACATCGCTGGAATCTAGGTCTCTACCTTTACATTATACTGCTCTAAGGTGGGGTAGAAAAACTTGGTGACAGATTCCCTTTAATTATCTACAGGTTGACTTAAGTTCTAAAATTATTCTGTGTAATTTGATAATGAAAAATATTATTTTCTGATGAATTTTCATTTCTATTTTTTTTTTTTTTAAAGGAAAAGCAGTGAAACACACTGCCCAAAGCTTCTTCACCAATGCAAATGGAGTACGGAAAGGAATCCCAAAAGTCATGGTTGTGTTTATAGATGGTTGGCCCTCTGACAACATCGAAGAGGCGGGCATGATAGCCCGTGAATATGGCATTAATGTCTTCATTGTGTCTGTGGCTCCCCCAGCTCCAGAAGAGCTTGGAATGGTGCAGGACGTGGCATTTATAGATAAGGTAATCCGCAGGGGCGTAACGACCGCGGTCGCAGCGGTCGCCATTGCGACCGGGCCCCGCAGGTCAGGGGCCCCGGGCCGGCAGGTCAGAGCAGGGCCGGGCTGGCTATCGGGCACTTCTGGCAAATGCCAGAAGAGCCGATGCCAGTAGTGGGCCGCTGCACTGTTCCTCCCCCCCGCCGCCGCCGCATTTAACTATACCGGCGTCTATGACACCGGTATAGTTCAATGCAATGATGTAGGAGAGCGTCACCTGACGCTCCCTCTCCCATCATTCCCCGCTCTGCCTCTGACAGTACACTGCGGGTGCACGATGACGTCATATCATCGCGCACCTGCAGTGTCCTGGGCAGACTTCAGCCGCCAGGAGCAGCGCGGGCAAAAGGAAAGGTGAGGAGTTTTTTTTTTCTTTTTAACCGGACTGTGAAGCCATTATCGGGGGGGGGGGGGGGGGAGATGAGATGAGGGCTGTGCTCTATATACCCCTGTGCTGGCTGTGCTGTATATACCCCTGTGCTGGCTGTGCTGTATGTACCCCTGTGCCGGCTGTGCTGTATATACCACTGTGCGGGCTGTGCTGTATATACCCCTGTGCGGGCTGTGCTCTATATACCCCTGTGCGGGCTGTGCTCTATATACCCCTGTGCTGGCTGTGCTCTATATACCCCTGTGCTGGCTGTGCTCTATATACCCCTGTGCGGGCTGTGCTCTATATACCCCTGTGCGGGCTGTGCTGTATATACCCCTGTGCTGGCTGTGCTGTATATACCCCTGTGCGGGCTGTGCTGTATATACCCCTGTGCGGGCTGTGCTCTATATACCCCTGTGCGGGCTGTGCTGTATATACCACTGTGCCGGCTGTGCTGTATATACCACTGTGTGGGCTGTGCTGTATATACCACTGTGCGGGCTGTGCTGGATATACCACTGTGCGGGCTGTGCTGGATATACCACTGTGCGGGCTGTGCTGGCACCCAACACCATGTTGCAGTGCAGGAGATTCCTGCAACAGTCCGAGGCTTATCTAGGGGAAGGGGGTGGGGGGTCGCGGGGGAAGGGGGGGGGCGTCGCGGGGGTAGGGTGGGGGGGGGCCCATTTGGAAGTTCGCACCGGGGCCCATAACTTTGTAGTTACGCCACTGGTAATCCGGTACAGATGCCTACAGGGGTTTGTATACAACAAACTTTCTCTATAGTCAGTGCTGGAGTAGGGAATTGGGAGTAACACTGATTTTATTTTTTTAGCAAGTGCAAGCCTATAGGCGAAGAAACTTGTAAATGGAAAACCCCTTTAAAGAAGTAGAAACTTATAATAATGATTTACTCCTGTAATGGTGATACGAGATAGATACTTAAAGGGGTTATATAGGATTAGAAACCGGGATCCATTCCCCCTTCCCCCATGTGTGACTAGAGGATGCACCTGGTATTGTGGACCGGAAATAGGCAATATACAGACATGGTGCTCATCATCAGTATATAGAAATAATCCTTCTGTAATATAATCCCTTGGTTGGATAATTGCTTCGTGCAAAAGTCTGGGAAGACCACCTAAAGAAGATAGGGACCACCTGAATTTAACAGGAAAAATACATCTTCAGATTCCAGCGTTGTTATTACTATGGTTATGGGAAATCAGCCCAGAAATAGAAAGAACTAGTTAGTTTTTGCAAGTGAGTTTGGCCCTCAGTCAAAATGTTAGATTTGACTATCTATACATATACACAGATATCAGCAGGAAGAGTAAATCCCCATTAGTTAAAACATAACCTTTACTAAATAGTATTAAAATTTGAAACAAACCATAACAAACAAATAAGTGCTCACGCCGAAAACTGTGCTCAAGATAAAAAACTGGCTTGATCTCACCAATTATGGACAAGGGATCTCCAGAACGGTGAATCGGATGATCCCAGGGAGGGTCCACACAGTAGAGTAATGAAGGGGACAGGAACCTATTACCCTGTCCTGCCCCAGTATCAGACTCCTGTCCTCACAAGGACAGGCCCAAGTAAGCTCTACTCTGGACACCCCCCACCAAATGTATGTGACGCCTCCCTACGCGTTTCTTCACCTATCTATACATATATAATCATCTAAGGGTCACTTCCGTCTATTTGTCTGTCTGTCTGTCGGTCACGGAAATCCCACGCCGCTGATTGGTTGCATACATTATGCATCCTATTATTTAGAATGCATTCTGCATGTTTTGTGCACATGGTGTGAAAAAAATGCATCGCTGTAAAAAAAAAGCAGCATGTTCATTAATTTTGCGGATTTTCCGTGTTTTTCCCGCAATTCTATGCATTTGGAAAAAAACGCACAAAAAACGTGTCAAAAACGCATGAAAAAACGCGAAAAAAACGCATGCGGTTTTCTGGCAGAAATGTCCGGTTTTTGTCAGGAAAATTTCTGCAAGAAATCCTGACGTGTGCACATACCCTAATAATAGAAAGGGCATGCTGAGAGTTGCAGTGTCATAAACCAGAATGGTATCACCAATCAGCACTATGCAGACCATACTTTTAACTACATTACTAATAGTAAACAGTCAGGGTGTCCGTGACAGAATAAACAATGATTTTCAGTGACATCTGACAGGCAAAATCTTCTCTGATTGGAGTTGCTCTTTTTGGCTACATTCAGTATTTGGTCAGTATTTGTAAGCCAAAACCAGGAGTTAAACAATTGGAGGAAAAGCATAATATGCATTTTTCACCCACTATTGTTTTGGCTTACAAATACTTCTCCTAGACACAAGTTAAACAGCATATACAGTTGTGTGAAAAAGTGTTTGCCCCTTCCCGATTTCCTATCTTTTGCATGTTTGTCACACTTAAATGTTTCAGATCTCCAAACAAATGTAAATATTAGACAAAGATAACACAAGTAAACACAATGCAGTTTTAAAATGAAGGCCATATTATTACTAAGGTAAAAAGAAATCCAAACCTATACGGCCCTGTGTGAAAAAGTGATTGACCTCTAAACCTAATATTAGGTTGGGCCAGCCTTAACAGCAAAAACTGCAATAAATTGTTTGCGATAACTGGCAATGAGTCTTTTACAACGCTCTGGAGGAATTTTGGCCACTCATCTTTGCAGAATTGTTGTAATTTAGACACATTGGAGGATTTCTGAGCATGAACCACCTTTTAAGGTCATGCCACAGTATCTCACTCGGATTAAGGTCAGGGCTTTGACTAGGCCACGCCAAAGTCCCAATTTTTTTTATTAAGCCATGCAGAGGTGGACTTTCTGGTGTGTTTTGGATCATTGTCCTGCTGCATAACCCGCATTGTCACGAACAGATGGCCGGACATTCTCCTTCAGGATTTTTTTGTAGACAGCAGAATTAATGGTTCCATTTACCACAGCAAGTCTCCTAGGTCCTGAAGCAGCAAAACAGCCCCAGACCATCACACTTCGACCACCGTATTTTACTGTTGGTATAATGTCTCTTTTCTGAAATGCTGTGTTACTCCTAAGCCAGATATAATGGGATATACACCTTCTAAAAAGTTCAACTTTTGTCTTGTCCGTCCACAGAGTATTTTCCCAAAAGTCTTGGGGATCATCAAGATGTTTTCTGGCATGTTTTCTTGGGGACGAGTCTTTATGCTCTTATTGCTCAGCAGCAGTTTTTGTCTTGGATCTCTGCCATGCAGGCCATTTTTGCCCAGTCTCTTTCTTATAGTGGAGTCATGAACACTGACATTAACTGAGGCAATTGAGACCTGCAGTTCCTTGAATGTTGTTGTGGGGTCTTTTGTGACCTCTTAGATGAGTCATCGCTGCGCTCTTGAGGTAATTTTGGTTGGCCAGCCTCTTCTGTGAAGGTTCACCACAGTTCCATGTTTTCGTCATTTGTGGTTAATAGCTCTCACTGTGTTTCACTGGAGTCCCAAAGCACTAGTAGTGACTTTATTACCTTTTCCAAACTGATACATTTGTTCCACAATTTCTTTAGATTGCGGAATGATATCTAGCGTTTGAGGATCTTTTTGTCTACTTCACTTTGTCAGGCAGGTCCTATTTAAGTGCTTTCTTGATTGAGAACAGGTGTAGCAGTAATCAGGCCTATGTATGGCTAGGGTATTTGAACTCCGCTTCCCAAAGATTGGATAAACCACATTAACTTATGTTTTAAGGAGGGGACAATCACTTTTTCACACAGGTCCCTGTAGGTTTAGATTTCTTTTTTCCTTAATAATGAAGACCTTCATTTAAAAACTGCATTTTGTGTTTTCTAGAGTTATCTTTGTCTAATATTTAAATTTGTTTGGTGATCTGAAACATTTAAGTGTCACAAACATGCAAACAAAAAGGAAATCAGGAGGGGGCAAACACTTTTTCACACAACTGTATATCTTCTGCATGCCAATGTCATAAATAGTATATCCTGAATAAAAAAAAATGTATGCCTCTTATTGTGCCTATGTATAAAAAATATACTCTATAATGTGCCTTTGTGAATCATATTATTATTTGGGATCACAGTTTTGGGTATCTTTTTTCAATGTGCCCCTGAATATCAAATGTCACCAATATATTCTCTATAAATAAGAAATATGTACAAAATATGCTTCACAAGCTTGACCCTGAATAAAAAATTCATACAATATGCCACCTATATAAAAATAAAATCACTACAGTATGCCCCCTACATAAAAAAGGGTAAATCCACAGAAGGGCTGTGATTGCATGTTGCTTTTCACGGTTCTGCAACTGTTATTTAAAAATCTGGGATCTTGTTTAACTATTAAATCCCGTTGCATTATTTTTTGCAGGCTGTCTGCAAGAACAACAGTTTTTTCTCCTTCCACATGCAAAACTGGTTTGGCACTGCAAAGTTTGCAAAGCCTCTGGCCCAGAAGTTGTGCACACATGAGCAGCTTTTCTGCAGCAAGACCTGTTACAACTCCGTCAACATAGCTTTCCTGATTGATGGCTCTAGTAGCGTTGGCGACCAAAACTTCCGTCTCATGTTGGAATTCATGAGTAACATTGTGCGTTCATTTGAAGTCTCTGACGTGGGGGCAAAAGTAGCTGCAATCCAGTTCACCTACGATCAACGCTTAGAGTTCAGTCTGAACGATTACCCCAACAAGGATGACGTTCTAAAAGCAATTTACAATATCCGATACATGAGCGGAGGCACTGCCACTGGGGATGCCATCAATTTTGCTGTTCGTAACGTATTCCAGCCGACCAAGGATGGACACAACAAAAACTTCTTGGTTATTATAACAGATGGGCAGTCGTACGATGACGTCAGGGGTCCAGCCATCACAGCACAAAGATCAGGTAACTGGTTTTCAATGTGGTAATGCAATGTGCTTTTCTATAGGCAGTGTCCAAAAAATAATGTAAGGGTATGTTCACACGCAATCTTTTTCCGGTGGTCAAAAATGTCCAAAGCATAATATGCTTTGGCAATCACTCATTTTCTCTTGAGTTTTGTCAACCAGAAGTACTTTTTTACTATAGTTTTTTTTTTTTTTTTTTTTTGCTCCATTCATTAGTGTTTTTTTTAATGTTTATTGAGCTCCTTCCCAGTGGAACATGTCAGAATAGTGTACATGTTACTTCTTTTAAACTCTTAGCAACTTTAGAAAGCCTGAAGCTTTTAAATGAACCTCAAAAGCCAAAGCACATGAACAGCGAGTCATTTTTGCATACCACATTTTTTATTCTGAACTGGACACAGCATGTAATAATGGCTGCAGAATGGAATGAAAAGTTTTAATTTTGTTTTAATTTCATCTCTCAACAGTGGAGATATTAGCAATCAAATATTTGACACTTAATGAGTTAACTTTAGTTAAGTCCAGGTGGGAGTTGTCTCGAGACCTCATGGACCAGGGATCATCCCACTGAATGCCCGCCCTCCTTTCCCGTGGGCATAATACTACTCAGAAAACACAGGATGATGATAAAACAGTGTGGCAATAATTTATTGAGGCACCAGCAAACAATAACATAGAACAGTCCCAGCAAGTATCCATGATGGTACACATTATAGAGAGACTCACTCTTCCACTGGCTCACCGGGATTAGAGCAGCTGCAACTTCAGAGCTTCCAGGGCCAACAATCCCCTCCTGTCCCACGCACAGAGAGGAAGTAACGACAAGCTTAGGAAGCTGACAGTCCATTGAGATACAAGGCCAGGTAACCAGAGGGTCACAACCTGGCTTCATCCGAACATCTCCATGGAGCCAGGTGACCAGTGGGTCCCATTCCTGGCTTTCACAAACGTATCCATGGGTCTCAAGTGACCAGTGGGTCCAAATCCTGACTACCCCAAATGTATGCATGGGTTCACTGATCATCAATGGGGCAGATCTGTATTCTTTCAGCCGGGGCCATGGTGCCCTAAGCAGGCATCTTGTAAAATGACAAATCTGTGTCCCTTGTGATGGAGCCATGAGGTCTTGTAAAGAGTCTCTGGTTCTTTGGCTGTCAGTGTGTCCTGTTACAGAGGCATATATCCCCTTGTAAAGTTCAAAACTATTCCTCAAGCCATCATTCATGGGTAAAGGGGAAGGGTTGATGAGATTAATTCGCATTGTTTGATTATTTAATCTATTTGTATAGTTTCTCCTCCTCTGTTTTGCAAGCCAACAAACTGGCTGGCCGGGATAATGTGTAATCAACATATCAGCAAACATTATTGTTCAAATATCCTGGATGACAGAGATGAAGGGTAACAGCACAATATGTTACAACAAACGGCAACTTAAAAGTCAATATTATAGGCTTATACGAACAAAAGTCTGTCTTTTCTTGACCAACCAAAGAACAAGCACAAATTCAAAAGTCAACTTATAGATAACAGTCTATTCCTCCTGGCTTACTGAAAATAGATGTGTGGTTAATTAAGATAAAATGCAGTGTCATCACAGTGAGGACATCCAGAGAGAAAATGTAAAAAAAAATGGTGAAAAAAAGATGGCAAGAACACAATTGTAGAAAAGCAGGGGAAAGTTGAAAAAAACAAAAAGGGGAATAATCTAGTAGAGCCACGTAATAGTTGGGATAATTTCACTTAGATAAGGGAGAGAACCGCAAAGGCAGAAGGGAAGGGAGTGGAGAGGTGAAGGATAAGGAAAACTGGTAAAGAATTATATCAAACTTATAGTGTGAAGGAAAGAGCAAGTACATGAGCTCCGCGATCAGCAGGTAGAATACAGAAGGAGAGAGAAAAGCAATAATATGAGGAAAAGTGTACTTTTGTGGGGAAAAAGTAAGTAAATTGGAGAAAGAGGGGATTGTAAAAAAAATGAGCAAAAGAAAGATTGTAAAAGGATGCATACCGGAAAAAAAATGTGAACAGGAAATTGAAAAAATAAATAGTGCTTTAAAAAAAAATGGTAAAATAATAACTAGTTGAAAAAAGGGGGGGATAAGAGCTACAGTCATTATGAGAAGGGGAACAACAAGTAGTGGCATCAAGGGGTAAAAAGGGAATAAACTACTGGCATATCTAGGGTATAATGGAATAAAGTGCAAGTACCATCAATAAAAGAAACAAACATATAGGCAAACACGTTAAATCTATTAATAGGATTAACAAATCAATTTAACTGAATTCATAGGCTATTCCACAGGGACTGTTTGAGAATTAAGATTTGGATATATGATAAAAAGGGACTATATGTAAAAAATATTAAATAATACATGCACGCACACACATATACTATATGTATGTATAATATATATATATACGGTATATATATATATATTATATATAGGAAGATCACTACATATATATCACTTTTTCCATTAATAAGCTTTGATACAGCACTCCGAACAGCCAGCTTCTTTAGCAATGACCATTTGTGGCTTACCCTCATTGTGGAGTGTGTTAATGACTGCCTTCTGAACATATGGGAAGAGAAAGGAGTAGACTAAAAAACGTATGCACAACCCAAAAGAATTGTAAAGACAATGACTAATTACAATAAGCAAAAGCACCTTTATTCAACACCTCAAAAGACATTTAAAAACATTTAAAAACAAATATACAAATACCTATGCCCACCATGTCCCATGATAGATAAGAGTCCCATAAATGGGGAAATGATGATATCCCACCCTGGGTCCACCTGATCACATGTGTAATCCAGAAAAGATGTGCCTATATAGGCCACAGCGGACTGAGCCACCCTATGTCAATCTGCACTGCTGTAAGCCATGAAGTAATAAAGAAATAGGAACTGACATGCAATGCATCATCCCAAGATAAAGATATGACATGCAATGTAACTGCTGCAAATACAACCTGTCCAACGTCAATTCAGGTCTGTAAAAGTGCAGCAATGTCCAAAGGCACAAGGCACCACAGGGATAAAGTCCATATGAAATCAAGGAGCGCAACGGTCCCAAAAATGGCACCAAGGTGGGAAGGAGGGATAAGGTGGGAGCGCACCCCACGCGTATCGCTGCCTCTGCAGCTTCGTCAGGGGAAGTGATGCTGAAGGTGCCACCTTAT
The DNA here is from genome assembly GCF_051348905.1 of Ranitomeya variabilis. Lineage (NCBI taxonomy): Eukaryota > Metazoa > Chordata > Amphibia > Anura > Dendrobatidae > Ranitomeya > Ranitomeya variabilis. The sequence continues at coordinate 638,023,482 of NC_135232.1, forward strand.
CCCTCCTTCCCACCTTGGTGCCATTTTTGGGACCGTTACGCTCCTTGATTTCATATGGACTTTATCCCTGTGGTGCCTTGTGCCTTTGGACATTGCTGCACTTTTACAGACCTGAATTGACGTTGGACAGGTTGTATTTGCAGCAGTTACATTGCATGTCATATCTTTATCTTGGGATGATGCATTGCATGTCAGTTCCTATTTCTTTATTACTTCATGGCTTACAGCAGTGCAGATTGACATAGGGTGGCTCAGTCCGCTGTGGCCTATATAGGCACATCTTTTCTGGATTACACATGTGATCAGGTGGACCCAGGGTGGGATATCATCATTTCCCCATTTATGGGACTCTTATCTATCATGGGACATGGTGGGCATAGGTATTTGTATATTTGTTTTTAAATGTTTTTAAATGTCTTTTGAGGTGTTGAATAAAGGTGCTTTTGCTTATTGTAATTAGTCATTGTCTTTGCAATTCTTTTGGGTTGTGCATACGTTTTTTAGTCTACTCCTTTCTCTTCCCATATGTTCATGTGCTACATGTAGACTAAGTATTGCACCCCTTGGTAGTTATTTTGATATTATAGATTGGTGCGCCCCTTTTTAGTTTTATTTCTAATGACTGCCTTCTGGACATCAGTCAAGTCAGGAGTCTTCCCCATGATTGTGGAGCCTACTTAAAAAGACTAAGGGACCTTTTTAAACGCTTAGGAAGCCTTTGCAGGTGTTTTTTTTATTAATTATTCTAATTTACTGAGATAATGACTTTTGGGTTTTCATTAGCTGTAAGCCATAATAATCAACATTAACAGAAATAAACACGTGAAATAGATCACTCTGTTTGTAATGACTATATAATATATGAGTTTCACTTATTGTATTGAAGAGCTGAAATAAATTAACTTTTTGATGATATTCTAATTTAGTGAGAAGCACCTGTGTAATATATATATTATACACATACACACACACATATACATATATACACATATACACATATATAATCTTTTCTTTTTAAATCCTAACCACTTTTTAATGTTTGTGTATGTATGTATATATACATATACGCACACATACATGCATACATAAAAAGGATTCAGGTTTAAAAAGGAAGGAGAATTTATCCTTAATATTTAAAGTGGTATTCCCTTATCCAAGACCTATCCCAATGTTATAGGTGCAATAATAATATTAGCAAATTACGGTTCCTCCAATTAGAAATGTAGTATAGTTTTTCTGATTCGCTTTGTCTTTTTCCTCATGTGCAGACATTGCAGGACCCTAGGTATCCATGGTTATGACCACTAGCAACTAGCAAATTACCTATCACTATATCAGTGGTCATAACCATTGATACCTAAGGTCTTGCAATGCCTGCACTTGAGGAAAGACATAGCGAATCAGAAAAAATATACCACATTTCTAATTGAAGGTATTTGATAATATTATTATTACCGTGCATCTACTACATATTGAGATAGCATCTTGGAGATGGGAATATCCCTTTAAACTCCCCCTTGCCCCTGTGTGCACTGTACGGTTCGTTTTTTACACTAGAGAAAGAGGCTAGTCCGGTATGGAAATTCAGTACAGACCAAAAGTTTGGACACACCTCATTTAAAGAGTTTTCTGTATTTTCATGACTATGAAAATTGTACCTTCACACTGAAGGCATCAAAACTATGAATTAACACATGTGGAATTATATACTTAACTAAAAAGTGTGAAACAACTGAAAATATGTCTTATATTTTAGGTTCTTCAAAGTAGCCACTTTTTGCTTTGACTGCTTTGCACACTCTTGGCATTCTCTTGATGAGCTTCAAGAGGTAGTCACCAGGAATGGTCTTCACTTCACAGGTGTGCCCTCTCTGGTTTAATAAGTGGGATTTCTTGCCTTATAAATGGGGTTGAGACCATCAGTTGTGTTGAGCAGAAGTCTGGTGGATACACAGCTGATAGTCCTACTGAATAGACTGTTAGAATTTGTATTATGGCAAGAAAAAAGCAGTTATGTAAAGAAAAACGAGTGGCCATCATTACTTTAAGAAATGAAGGTCAGTCCAAAAAATTGGGAAAACTTTGAAAGTGTCCCCAAGTGCAGTGGCAAAAACCATCAAGTGCTACTAAGAAACTGGCTCATATGATGACCGCCCCAGGAAAGGAAGACCAAGAGTCACCTCTGCTTCTGAGGATAAGTTTATCCGAGTCACCAGCCTCAGAAATCGCAGGTTAACAGCAGCTCAAATTAGAGACCAGGTCAATGCCACACAGAGTTCTAGCAGCAGACACATCTCTTCAACAACTGTTAAGAGGAGACTTTGTGCAGCAGGCCTTCATGGTAAAATAGCTGCTAGGAAACCACTGCTAAGGACAGGCGACAAGCAGAAGAGACTTGTTTGGGCTAAAGAACACAAGGAATGGACATTAGACCAGTGGAAATCTGTGCTTTGGTCTGATGAGTCCAAATTTGAGATCTTTGGTTCCAACCACCGTGTGCGACGCAGAAAAGGTGAACGGATGGACTCTACATGCCTGGTTCCCACGTAAAGCACGGAGGAGGAGGTGTGATGGTGTGGGGGTGCTTTTCTGGTGACACTGTTGGGGATTTATTCAAAATTGAAGGCATACTGAACCAGCATGGCTACCACAGCATCTTGCAGCGGCATGCTATTCCATCCAGTTTGCGTTTAGTTGCACCATCATTTATTTTTCAACAGGATAATGACTCCAAACACATCTCCAGACTGTGTAAGGGCTATTTGACCAAGGAGGAGAGTGATGGGGTGCTACGCCAGATGAACTGGCCTCCACAGTCACCAGACCTGAACCCAATCGAGATGGTGTGGGGTGAGCTGGACTGCAGAGTGAAGGCAAAAGGGCCAACAAGTGCTAAGCCTCTCTGGGAACGCCTTCAAGATTGTTGGAAGACCATTCCCGGTGACTACCTCTTGAAGCTCATCAAGAGAATGCCAAGAATGTGCAAAGCAGTCATCAAAGCAAAAGGTGGCTACTTTGAAGAACCTAGAATATAAGACATAATTTCAGTTGTTTCACACTCTTTTGTTAAGTATATAATTCCACATGCGTTAATTCACAGTTTTGATGCCTTCAGTGTGAATGTACAATTTTCATAGTCATGAAAATACGGAAAAATCTTTAAATGAGAAGGTGTGTCCAAACTTTTGGTCTGTACTGTATGTTGTGGAATAAAAACCAGTTCATTATATATTGGATCAAGGATCTTCATTTCGTTTAGCGCAGCTCAAACTGTGAATGGACTTTTCCTTCACACATATGAGAATAGCAGATGTCCGAGAGCCCCCACTCATTTTTATGGATTCATGGAAGCATTGATTGTGTACGGTGCTGGGGTCACACAGGCACATACATTTGAGTCCCCCTACCAGGGCCTGGAGTACTCGGCACCGGGTCCGGTTGCTTCTTAAAGGCGATGTTACGGTGGATGCGACCCGGTCTGTGCCCAATTAAAGGGAAACGGTCTTTAAAGGGATATTGTAAATGTAACGGGGTCTACCAAGCTGGGGTACCTCTTTCAGTACCACCCCATGTTTCAGGAGGTCCACTTTGCTTTGGCTGGAGTCTGAATGAAGGACGCTGGCTGGAATTCCTTGATAACATGAGAGCATATAAAAGCTGACTGCTTCTCCACGTATTTCCAGTCTCACAACACTTTATTCACAGAACACAGAATATACACTCACTGGCCACTTTATTAGGTACACCTGTCCAACTTCTTGTTAACACTTAATTTCTAATCAGCCAATCACATGGCGGCAACTCAGTGCATTTAGGCATGTAGACATGGTCAAGACAATCTCCTGCAGTTCAAACCGAGCATCAGTATGGGGAAGAAAGGTGATTTGAGTGCCTTTGAACGTGGCATGGTTGTTGGTGCCAGAAGGGCTGGTCTGAGTATTTCAGAAACTGCTGATCTACTGGGATTTTCACGCACAACCATCTCTAGGGTTTACAGAGCATGGTCCGAAAAAGAAAAAAAATCCAGTGAGCGGCAGTTCTGTGGGCGGAAATGCCTTGTTGATGCCAGAGGTCAGAGGAGAATGGGCAGACTGGTTCGAGCTGATAGAAAGGCAACAGTGACTCAAATCGCCACCCGTTACAACCAAGGTAGTCCTAAGAGCATCTCTGAACGCACAGTGCGTCGAACTTTGAGGCAGATGGGCTACAGCAGCAGAAGACCACACCGGGTACCACTCCTTTCAGCTAAGAACAGGAAACTGAGGCTACAATTTGTACAAGCTCATCGAAATTGGACAGTAGAAGATTGGAAAAACGTTGCTTGGTCTGATGAGTCTCGATTTCTGCTGCGACATTCGGATGGTAGGGTCAGAATTTGGCGTAAACAACATGAAAGCATGGATCCATCCTGCCTTGTATGGAGCATCTTTGGGATGTGCAGCCGACAAATCTGCGGCAACTGTGTGATGCCATCATGTCAATATGGACCAAAATCTCTGAGGAATGCTTCCAGCACCTTGTTGAATCTATGCCACGAAGAATTGAGGCAGTTCTGAAGGCAAAAGGGGGTCCAACCCGTTACTAGCATGGTGTACCTAATAAAGTGGCCGGTGAGTGTATATCACAACAGATACAGAGGGCAGGCCCATTCAAAAGCGGCAGGCCAGACATACATTACAATAGCCGCAGGTGGCCGGAGCCTGCTGATATTTACTGTGGGAATTACAAAGGTGGGGGAGGTCAGAAGGGGGATATCTTGTCTCCTCTGCCCAGGGGCGCAGCCTGTGGCTGATGCATTAGGGACATATATCTCACATGGAACCTATTATATATGCAAATAGCTGCATAACATATTCTGGGTGCTGGGGGGTTCTGTAACAGTAAATAAGTCTGTTGTGATGCCAACTGTGGTGTTTGGTCAATAGTGGGACCGATGCTGCATTAAAGGGGTCCTCTGGGGGATGTTATTGCAGCACTGATGGTACACTTCCCACAGGTGAAGCGGGGTCCCCAGGGGTCCTAAGGTGTATGGTGGTGATGAGGGTTGCCGGGAAACGAGTAAAGGACACAAGTTGTAAGTCTTTACCTGGTTTACTGTAGTTGGCAGGCCACCGGCAACAGATACATAGGAGTCCAGGCAGCCTGGAAACAAGCGGAATCCCCTTGGCAAGTCAGGTTAGTAGCCTTTTACTCTGCACTTGCTAAAGTCCCTTGCTGCCTGAAGTGTTCCAAACAAGGTCCTAATTCCTTTGGTTCTTTCTCCTGTCCTGGGACAGGTACCTGTATGGCAGGCAGCTTGAGCCGTACTCTCTGGGGTCTCTACACGGTGACTCCAGGCTCCAGGATGCTGCTGTGCCACAGGCGTAGTATGGGCAATGTCTGTATGATATTATGCCCTCCGGTTCTGTGGAGTGTCCTGTAGTTCCACTCTAGCCTCGGGCTCCCGATAACCGGTCTCTGCGCACTGATTCCTCGGAGGCCTATTCTCAGCCTCCTTGAGCCCTGAATCTCTCCTCTGCTCCTTTCCTGTCTGTCCTCGCTCACAGACTGTCTGTACAAACGGAACTGACTCCTCCTCCAAACCAGGATCTTTATCCAGGGAAGCTGCCCTAAAACAGGGTTTTGAGCTCCCCCTCCTGGCCTGGATTTAGAAGGTGTTGTGTGTGTGATAACCTGCCAAAGGGAATCTCACTTGTCTCCAGGCCTAGCACTACCCTCCCCAAGAGGAAGGCAGCACTACTGTGGTACTCGAACTCCTGGGGTGCCACACATTCACATGGGGACACCCGTTCTTATAATTGCTGGGGATCATGTAGTCGGAACCTGCAATCATAAATAGTTGACAATACATTTTTCCTGGAAGAACGAAAAGCAGCTGTTCCAGACCCTAAATAGCAAGTCAACTTAGGGTGCAGTAAAGAGGAGAAGCTGATTAATGTCACAGAAATAAAAGAAAATGGGGAACTTACTGTCATAAGGCCACATCTAGAATATGGAATCCAGTTTTTGGCTCCAAATTTTAAAAAGGATATTTGAAATCTGTGTCACTTCAAAGGCGGCAACTAGATTATTACAAGGGCTGGAGACCTCTCATATGAGCAGAGGTTGCAAAAGTTAAGATCTTATTTATACAGTTGGGAAAATACGTGTTTGATACAATAGAAAAACAGAACTTAATATTTGGTAGAGAAATCTTTGTTTATAATTACAGAGGTTAGACGTTCCCTGTAGTTCTTGACCAAGTTTGCACACACTGCACTGCAGCAGGGATTTTGGCCCACTGCTCCATACAGATCTTCTCCTGATTCATTCAGGTTTCGGGGCTGTTGCTGGGTAATCGAGTTCCAGCTGCCTGAAAAGATTTTCTATTGTGTTAGGTTTAGAGACTGGCTAGACCACACCAGGACCTTGAAATGCTTCTTATGGAGCCACTTCTTAGTTCTCATTCTCACACTAGAAGACCCAACCACGATCCATTTTTAATGCTCTAACTGAGGGAAGGAGATTGTTGGCCAAAATTTCGCCATACAGGACCCCATCCATCCTCCCTTCAATATGGAGCAGTCATCCTGTCCCCCCCTCCCTGGCAGAAAAGCACCCCCAAAGTATGATGTTTCCCCCACTCTGCTTCACAGTTGGGATTGTGCTCTTAGGGTTGTAATCATCCTTCTTCCTCCAAACCCGGCAAGTGGAGTTGATACCAAAAAGTTCTCTTTTGGTCTCGTCTGACCACATGACCTTCTCCCAAGCCTCCTCTGGATCATCCAGATGGTCATTGGTGAACTTCAAACAGGCCTGGACATATGCTGGCATGAGCATAGTGTTACTAACAGTAATGTTTGAGACTGTGGTCCCAGCTCTCTTCCCGTCATTGACCAGATCCTCCTGTGTAGTTCTGGACTGATTGCTGACCTTTCTCAGAATCATCCTTACGCACAAGGTGAGAACTTGCATGGAGCCCCAGACTGAGGAAGATTGACAGTCATTTTGCGTTTATTCCATTTTCTAATAGTTGTGCCAACAAACCCAAATAAGTAGGTTCGGTCAAAAAAGGAGCTCATCCATAAATACAGAAGTAACCAAAAGAAAAAATGGATAATAAAGCAAATGATGTAATATATTTATCACTTTATTGTAACAATTTTCATAAAAAACAGAGACATGAAGAGAAATATTTTAAATTTTTTGACTGAAAGGGGAGCAACACCATAGTGCTACGTTTATGCAGAGTCACAAAAGTTGAACTTGATGGACCTAAATCTTTTTTTCCAATCTATGCAACTCTGAAAGCTCATGTTGATGATCAGCCAGAAAATCTGATCTGGAAGACCCTCACCATTAAGTAGAGTTGCTTCTTATTAAAAAGGAAGCTGCGTTCACTGATCATCTGCCACATTGTATACACTAGTATTGTTTCTAACCTGCATATTGTCTTCTCTTTCTATGTTCCTACAGGAGTAACAGTGTATTCTGTGGGAGTTGCATGGGCGCCTTTAGAAGACCTGAAGGATATGGCATCAGAGCCCAAGAATTCCCACACCTTCTTCACCAGAGAATTCCCCGGCCTGGAGCAAATCTATTCCAGCATTATTCGTGGGATCTGTAGGGATTATCTGGATTCACAGAAGTGAAATTACGAGGCCAAACATCTCCCTAGAGAGAATTGTTAAAAAGGCAGCTTTACACATTTTAGCGGAAAAGGTGATATGTAGAGATATCAGGAAAGCTGGCATCATTTGTAAAATGTTAACTATCTTTCTAGGCTTTCATTAAGACCTTTGCATATATGACGGCAACTACACAATAAAAGGTAGATTGACACAATCCACTCACTGTTCTTGCTTAGGTAGTATTCACACAACCATTACCATACGTGTGAGAAGCAGGGACATCGTTCCCATAGGAAAGGTTCACTTACTTCTGCTCTGATCGGCTGAGATCCTGGTTCGGACACAATGTACAGGAATCTGGCCATGTGAATACAGATTATACACCAATTATCTGATCAGCCTCCCGCCATATATACCTGCACACACATTATAGAGGGTAGGTTTATTGAATGCACTATTGTGTACTACACAGTTTCTGTCTCCAGTGTATTGACGTGGCCGGTTAGTGTTGCTATGCGGCGGTATATGCATATACATATTTATGCCTCAACAGTGAAAAAATCATAAATTGTAAAAATCACAGGATGGATAGACATGTTAAATCCGGAAATAATTAAAAAAAATGGAAACAAAATTTTCAAAACATCTAGATTCATTGAGTATGAGCTCCATGCACAGAAATCCTTCTTTTCAGAGGAGATAACAGCTCAGCATCACATTGACCATGCTCGGGTGTCTTCGGTGTGCTCAAATAATATGAAGGAACAGATGAATGACCTCGGGGAGACCAAAACATCCAACACTGCGGAGACACCATCATGTGTTTCTCAACGCAGTGATCCAGAACACTGCCCCCATCCCTTATGGGAAATATGCAAACGCATGTAAAGTAAGCTGCGGAGACACCATCACGTGTTTCTCAACGCAAGCAATGAATAGCCAGGCCTTTCTCCGGGAAGGAACAACCATGGGAAGGGCAGCATCCAATAAAGGAAGACCACCTATGCCAAGCATGGTATCCATCCACAAACAGCTGTTTCGGGGTTTTTGCCCCTCATCAGTGTGGAGTAGGAAACTGGCTATTAGGAGCAGTGCCTGGTGAAAGGCTATGAAGGAACAGATGAATGACCTCGGGGAGACCAAAACATCCAACACTGCGGAGACACCATCATGTGTTTCTCAACGCAATGATCCAGAACACTGCCCCCATCCCTTATGGGAAATATGCAAACGCATGTAAAGTAAGCTGCGGAGACACCATCACGTGTTTCTCAACGCAAGCAATGAATAGCCAGGCCTTTCTCCGGGAAGGAACAACCACGGGAAGGGCAGCATCCAATAAAGGAAGACCACCTATGCCAAGCATGGTATCCATCCACAAACAGCTGTTTCGGGGTTTTTGCCCCTCATCAGTGTGGAGTAGGAAACTGGCTATTAGGAGCAGTGCCTGGTGAAAGGCTATGAAGGAACAGATGAATGACCTCGGGGAGACCAAAACATCCAACACTGCGGAGACACCATCATGTGTTTCTCAACGCAGTGATCCAGAACACTGCCCCCATCCCTTATGGGAAATTTGCAAACGCATGTAAAGTAAGCTGCGGAGACACCATCACGTGTTTCTCAACGCAAGCAATGAATAGCCAGGCCTTTCTCCGGGAAGGAACAACCACGGGAAGGGCAGCATCCAATAAAGGAAGACCACCTATGCCAAGCATGGCTCAAATAATATGTTCGAGTCCCCTCTGCTGCACGTCTCCCGGCTGTTCGACAGCCAGCACACATGTATAGATTTCCTAACAAACCAGCAATCCCTGCATGTGTTGCAGCTGTTGAATACCCACGAGCCGCGGGGACTCCAACGTATTATTTCAGCACACCGAAGACACTCTGTTAGCACCCAAGCATGCTCAGATAACACCTTATCTGAGCACGTTCGCCCATTGCTAGTTACAATGAGCAGCATGCATGGTATAAACGTGCTAACATGACCTGCAGCGACTCTGGCCTTGGCACCCATTGAGCACATCTGGGAAGTCGGCAATTGCAAAGGTAGCTGCCAGCAGTGGATCTTGGAGGATTTGCCCAAGTGCATTCATCGTGGCAGAATGTTCCTCAGACAACCATTAATGAACTCACTGATAGCAGACAAGGCGTGTAAGTATGGAGATTTCTGCTCATACTGAATAAATCGAGATGTTTTAAAAGTAGAGGATGTTTCCATTTTTACATCGTTTGCATCAGTCCGGATTTCCTTAGGCTGGTTTCACACTAGCATATGGCAGAGCTGCGGAGAGCTGCGTAGTTCCTCCGTTAAGCCCTGCCCACTGATGCACCTCTTCCATTCAGCTCCGCCTACGTCGGCATGCGTCCTATCTTTAACATTGGGTACGCAGGCCATGCTAATGTATGCGGATGCCTCCACCTGCATCATTTTGATGCTGCACCAAACTGCGCAGAACGCAACATGTTGCATTTTGTTGCGGTCGGCGCAGCGTCAAAACGAAGTATGTGGAGGCATCTGCATACATCCGCATGGCCTGCATACCCAATGTTAAAGATAGGACGCATGCCGACGTAGGCGGAGCTGAATGGAAGAGGTGCATCAGTGGGCAGGGCTTAACGGAGGAACTACGCAGCTCTCCACAGCTCTGCTCAACACAAGTGTGAAACCAGCCTTACTTGTGTGTACATGCATGTATAACTGCAGAGCAAAACTAATAGATATAGAGTAAAAATAACCAATTTTAATCAGAATAGGCAAAATAATGTACCCCAATAACAATCCAAGACAAAACAAATATATAGCAGCACAATTCACAGTAATCCAGCGAACATGTGGTACAGCAATCTGCAAGGGCTCTCTTACAAAATAAATGCAATTTTCAGGCATATACTGTACAGCTAAGAACAGCCAAATCGTCTGCAAATATTTAACGCACAAGATTTGATAAATGTTATAGGAACCTTCGTGTCTGCAATATAAAAAGCAAACACTAGGTGGCAGCAATGTCCTAGCGTAGCTTCAATGGAAGCACATAGTGTTGATGTAGTTCACAAATGCAAGAATGAAAGGCCACAAAACCAATATGCAGGAACATAAAAAAACACATTTCAAATTTGTCAGTTTTACAAATGTTTACATATTTTCCAAACATTACTTTGCCCCCCCCCACTAAAAGAAACTGAAAACAAAAGTATTTACAAGGATTGTGTTAAACCAATGAATCACCCAGATTCCTATAATTACTACAAGTATCTACAGTGTTGAGTATTTATGGGAAGACATACCTGTATAGTACATTTACTTGTGTATATATATTTATACGTTTGAGTGATAACTGAAGATTGATGTAGTAGACCAAGCATGTAACGTTACATCAATAAATGCCTTGGCTATTGATTCCTTTCTGATTATTCCAAAAAACTGGCTTCAAAAATGTGGCTACAAGGTACACAGAAATTGGCCAATTTATGCGCTAAGCTTTCTAAATTTTTCATATTTCTAGTGCAGTAATGCAATTCCATTTTCATGTTTCATGTTTGCAGGTTTTGGCGCCACAGTGTGCTGCCTTATTGATTTGACTATTCCTAAAACTGGTGCCGGCCATTAGTTGATTTTACTGTTGTCCATCTTGGCACAAAATGTAAAGGGGCATTAGAGGAAAAACCCAAACCTGTGATGATACACAAATAAGGAACACATTTTATTATTATTATTATTATTTACTTCCTAGCATGCACAGGATTTTCTTTTGGACAAGGGTCTTGGAATTTAGTAATTTACGCAGTATTATTTTTATGGGATTTTGGGAACCTTTAAACAGATCTGGCACAATTTAAAGGGACTATCAGCACATAATGACTGGTCAAACGAAGTACAGGCACTCAGTGCAGCATGGTGGAGGCAATTATTTATATACACCTTCCCTACTGCTTCTTTTCCGTCTATTCCCAACCCCATCTACTTTGATTGACAGCTCTGGCTTCATACAGACAGAGAGGGGAGGAGAAAGATATATATCCTGATTCCTCTTGCTTGCCAGAGAGATTGGAGGTTGAGTCTCATCACATTGCACTTGCTTTGCTCCATAATTTATTGAAATATACTCAGTAATTGCACAGTGATAAAACATTTGTACCACCACCACCACAGTGTCTGTGTATCCTATGTGCTGCAGTTTCAGTGTTAAAGGTTTCTCCCTGTCAGCTTTTACAAGCAGGAGGCAGTTGAGATGAGATTGAACTACATTTTATAGAAATCCACAGGAGACTCTGTATACACATTTAGTATAGTCAATGCAAATCAGGGAAGTTTTATAGCGCTGCTCTCATATATTGCAGAGACAGACCAACAAGGAGAGTACATTTGGGTGGGAAAAAATCTAAGGGCTGCCAATAGGAATTTTTGTAGGTGACATCATACAGTAGTTTATAAGAAGAGGAGACTGACCTTCTGACCACACAGGAGACCAGTCTGTACTGGGGGAGAAGCTGTTGTCAAACTAGGCTCCAACTGAGCTGGGATAACACTGGATTACACTATTTGAATATTTCTAGTGAGTTAGTGGTACTTTCAATCATAACCATTGCATTCTCATTTTTCTGCCATTATAGTCATGTGAGCGCTTTCTTTATTCTAAATGAGATGTATTTTTTAATTACAAATTTACCTTAACCAAATAATTAGTTAAATATGGGGGGGTGAAAGCCAAGTCACTACAATTATGACAATAAGTAATTTAAATAGTTTTTTGTTACATTAGGTGTTTGACCTGTATTTTTATTTTTCCCATCTAGAGAGTTGCACACAGGCTTGTTGTGTGAGGGAGCTGTAGTTTTTTTGTTACATTTTATAAATGTTTCAATAGTTGCCGTTGAGATTAAAAAAAAAAAAAAAAACACAATTGCAGTGTTTATTTTTTTTTATTTATTACTTTACTTCTACAGACACTGCACTATAATATATGAATTCTCTTTTTTTTTTTAAGGTCCCATAGTGGATTTTGAGACTGATGATCTGATTGCATGCACAATGCCCTGCAGAAACTTAAGGCCCCGTCTCACATAGCGAGATCGCTGCTGAGTCACTAGTTTTGTGACGCAACAGCGACCTCAGTAGCGATCTCGCTATGTGTGACACGTACCAGCGATCAGGCCCCTGCTGCGAGATCGCTGGTCGTGTCGGAATGGCCTGGACCTTTTTTTGGTCGTTGAGGTCCCGCTGACATCGCTGAATCGGTGTGTGTGACACCGATCCAGCGATGTCTTCACTGGTAACCAGGGTAAACATCGGGTTACTAAGCGCAGGGCCGCGCTTAGTAACCCGATGTTTACCCTGGTTACCAAAAAAAACAAACTACATACTCGCCTTTCGGTGTCCCTTGCCGTCTGCTTCCTGCTCTGACTGAGCCGCCGTACAGTGAGAGCACAGCAGTGACGTCACCGCTGCGCTCTGCTCTCACTGTACGGCGGCTCAGTCAGAGCAGGAAGCAGACGGCAAGGGACACCGAAAGGCGAGTATGTACTGTTTGTTTTTTTTGGTAACCAGGGTAAACATCGGGTTACTAAGCGCGGCCCTGCGCTTAGTAACCCGATGTTTACCCTGGTTACCCGGGTGCTGCAGGGGGACTTCAGCATCGTTGAAGACAGTTTCAACGATGCCGAAGTTGTTCCCCTGATCGTTGGTCGCTGGAGAGAGCTGTCTGTGTGACAGCTCCCCAGCGACCACACAGCGACTTACCAACGATCACGGCCAGGTCGTATCACTGGTCGTGATCGTTGGTAAATCGCTATGTGAGACGGGGCCTTTAGTGTTACAGCACATTGTAAAACAAAAAATGTAGCATAGAAATTGAAATTCCACTGTCAGAGAAGATTAACAGTGGGATCCAAGTGGTGAAGCAGCAGTGGTTGATCGCCGCTGTTAAATGCAGGCGCTGTGCAGCGTTACGTTGGGAAAGGGTTAAACTTCTGAACTCATACACGATATGTGTACATGTTCCCAAATTAATGTAAGCTAAATTCTGCTCGGCTACATTTAGCACTGATGAATCACACAAGCTAAGAATAAATGAGCCCAAGATAACTGCACTTCACCAAACTATAGCCACTGTAGAAGTATGCATGGATATCATCTGCCATGGTAAACAAGCCTGCATGTATAAAATATACAGTACTGTGCAAAAGTTTTAGGCAGGTGACGAGAAAGGCAGGTAAGAATGCTTAAAAAGATTTAAGTGTTAATAGTTCATTTTTATCAATTAACAAAATGCAGAGTGAATGAACAAAAGAGAAATCTAGACCCAATCAATACATGGTGCGATTCTTAGTACACTTGCATGTAGTCAAGGGTTTTGATGTGTTATAGTCAGGTGTATAAGTAACCAGTTATATGGAACAGTATAATTTCTTTGTAACAAATGACAATAACTGTAGGACGCTTAAAACTGGGTGAGGAACAGCCAAACCCTACTACAAAGGTGAGATTGAGGAAGACCATTTCACGTCACAGGTGATACACCATGGCAAGACTCAGCACAGAAGCAAAGCACAAGGTAGTTATACTGCATCAGCAAGGTCTCTCCCAGGCAAAGGTTTCAAAGCAGAGTGGAGATTCAAGATGTGGTGTTTAAGTAGTTTTGAAGAAGTGCCAATAAATGGGTAATGTTGAGGAGTGCGGATAAATTGGTCAGACAAGGAAACTTAATGTAGCAGATGAAAGACAAATCAAGCACACATCCCTTTGAAATCAGAAAATGTCCAGCAGTGCCATCAGCTTACAACTGGCAGCAACTAGGAAGAACCAGTTAAACCTATTTACCGTTTGGAAAAGTCTGACCAGAAGTCGTCTTCAAGGAAGAATTGTAAACGAAAAGCCATATCTACATGGAAACAAGGACAAGAGATTCAGCTATGCACAAAAATATAGGAACTGGGATACAGAAAAATGGCAGCAGGTTGTCTGGACTGATGAGTCAAAATGTGAAATATTTGTAACACAAGGGAGCTTGTCTGCTGAAGAGATGGAGAGCGGCACAATAATGAGGGTCTGCAGGAAACAGTGAAGCATGGTGGAAGGTCCTGAAAGTTTTGGGCTGAATTTCAGCAAATTGCGTTAGGGATTTTGTTAGTATTAATGGTGTCCTGAATGCTGCAAAATACAGGGAGATACTTATCCATCATTCCATACTATCAGGGAGGCGTTTGATTGGCTCAAAATATTTTCTACAACAGGACAAAACCCCAAACAAACAGTAAATATCATTAATAATTATCTTCAGTGGAAATAAGAGCAAGAAGGCATAGAAGTGATGATATGGCCCCCACAGAGCTCTGATCGAATGTCTGGGATTACACGGAGAGGGATGGATTTGCAAAAAGCTTACATCTACAGAAGATCTGTGGTTAGTTTTCCAAGATATTTGGAGCAACCTTCCTGCAGAGTTGCTTCAAAAACTGTACTTAGAGAAACTGATGAAGCAGTCACACCAAATGCTGATTTGATTTAGATTCGTCTTTTGATTATTCACTTTGCATTTTGTCAGTTGATACAAAAACTATAAACACTTATCTTTTTTTAAGCATTCTTAGGTTGCAGCAGGTTTTCCATACATGACAAACTTTTGCACAGTACTATATATGTATAATATAGAACATTTTCTTGGTCATAAAGTTTTATAAAAATTAGTAAATATATTGCAAAGATTTATTATTGATGTCTAATATTTAGAAAGGGTATGCAGCGCCCCAGAGTCCTGGTCGTTGCAGTACTGATGCTCCGCCGCTAAGAGGGGCTATGGTACGTCTGATGGCACTGAAGGAGTTCACCTGACCAGGTATCACAGACACCAATACACTTCACAGTCTGGCTATGTATTAGGCCACTCCTCACAATCTGGTAAAACTGGGGGTTAGATAGGAAGTTAGAGAGAAGCTGACTGGGTTGGAACCAGGCAACATCCTGTGGCAGAGGGTGTTGCAGGGGAAGATTCAGGGGGGTCCCTGTCAGGGGTGGGATCCTGACAGAGGCCTAGCGAACAGGAAAGAACGTTATGGGACCGCGCCTGCACTTCATCGCGGCGGTACCCCAAGTAAGGACAAGAAGCGAGGTTTATTGTGCTGAGTGAGAAACAAGATCAACGCAACAAGGAGAAACACCAGTAGGAGTCGTGCTGTAAGACGAGGCAACATCCTACTGAGGCGCGTAGCCGGTGGCCGGAAACGCCGAGGAAGTATTGAGCTCCAGGCCTTACTTCAAACCTACGGCAGGACAGTCCGTTATAGGCGGGCTGTCTCACTCAAATCACCTAAGACGACATAGGGGGCAACAGTTGGAGAGGGGCGACACTAGGGTCCCGGAAGAGCTCCGAGCCTACCCGTCATACGGGTGCGTCCTAGCCATATCATCTGGGGGGACGAATAAGAAGAATATCAAAATCGAGTTGTGAGGGAACTTCAGAAACAGACACAACAGTTGTGGGGACTATCCCGTAAGCACAGCAGGGGAGGACCACAACACACAAGCGCTAGAAGGTAGGCACAGATTTCCACCTGCAAAGGGAACTCTGGAGGTGCCATCGGACCGGCCGGACTCACGCAGCCCGGTTAACCGTATTCCGGACTGAGGATCCTGAAGCCTTCAGTAAAGAGGTAAAGAGACTGCAACCTGGTGTCCTCGTTATTTACTGCGACCTGCACCGCACCACAACCTCATCACACTCTCAACGTTCACTGGATGCCCCTCAGCAGGGTCACGGACCGGGCCTAGCCACTGTGACAACCCCAGAACCGAGACAGAGGCCTGGTACTGGGTACCCCTCAGCCCTGCGGCAGTGGGGGCGCTCCAACTTGGCGTCACGAACAGGATCTACTTAAGCCTGAAGAATCAGGTCATGTGTGCCTTGGAACTGTGATTTATTGTGTTTGGACTGTGACTTATTGCAAAGACTGTGCATTGCCACTTGCCGCCAAAAACCGCCGCCATTACAGCGCTGAGGAGAGCGCAGGAGAAGAAGAGGGGCGTGGAGTAGGCGTGGACCAGCTGAAAAGCGCGAAAGACAATGGCCTCCCAGTCTAAACATTTTTGCATCCTGAGGACGTGTCCGTCAGCAGCCGAGGTCCGCCTTCTCATCCTCTTTGGAGGGTGGAGACCATGGAGACGGGGCCGCCCACGAAAGAGACCGCGGGAAGAAGACACTGGAGAGGAAGCAAAGATGGCGACACCGGGAGCACCGCGTGGGGACGACCCGACCCAGCATGAGGCTGCACCACCCGACACAGCCCCAGACGCGCCATCGTTGCAGGGACTGGCCCTTACGGAGCTACCGACGGGCAGACCCAACTGGCCGCCGTCTGAGGAGTGTGTGGCCGCAGCCGAGGCCCGGCAGATAGCATGCCGCCGGGAGGCCGATGCTCGTGTGACCGCTTGGCTGGGCCAGCCTGCGGAGGTCCGCCTAACTCTGGTGTCCCCTGCTTCCTCCATCCCGGCCGCGGCAGAGTGCGAGCTGCAGGAGCAGGGCCTGAGGATCCTGCCAGAGGCAGAACATCTGCGGCGCCTGATGATGGCGTGGAGGAATAGACCCCAACCTGCGGCCCAGATCGACCTGACGGAAGTCAAGGAGGTTCCCCCGTCACATTGGGGTGTGGTGGTGTTCTTCAACTCCCGGGAAGGACGGGGAGTTATACAAGAAATTGGAGAGCCACTGCAGGTCCGTGTGGATCGGGAAGAGATGGAACCCTGCGGGGGAAGGTACGGTCGCGACCTAGAGCCCGGAGACGCAGTGACATACACCCGGTGGAGGAGGGAGGTTGGCTGGATAGCTCGGGGCGTCCAGCGGTGCGTCGCACTCCAGGCCGCTGCCGGAACGTCGGAAGACGAGCCTCCTGCAGGGAAGGTGCCGGAACCTGCCCCCGCGGAACCCCAGGGAATTCAGACCCACCGTGTCGCTACGGGTCGTGCTCACCCACGAGCGAGGAGGGTGTCCCAACGAGGGATCCTATCGTTACTGGGACCGGTCTTTGCTACACCATCACGACCCGTTTGTCCGGTGAGGCCCGGGAGGAGGCCGCCTCCTGCCCAGCCAGAAACTGAGTAAGCAAGAAGGCTTCATCATTTGTATATAGTTAACTGTTCGTCCTTCTGTGTGTTTCTCTGCTGCTACAACCCGTCTAGGGTTAACTCTTAAAGGGATCCCTTAGTTTACCCGGGATCCCTATTTTGCCTTTTTGCTTTTGTTTTTGTTTCTTGTTCATCATTGTTGAAAAGAACTGCTGGATCATGAACACTGCATGATTACAAACTTATTGTAAATAGTTTGCACCTTCTTAAAGGTGCCCTCTACTGGTTTTACAAAGAAAAGGACTCTTTGCAAAGAAACTGTTCTTGGAAACAGCACCGGAGTCCTTGCTGTACACGAACTTGCAGCTTGAGAAGTTGTACTACCTCCGAGAGACTTGGTCCCTTCTTAAAGGGGACGTTCACCAACAGCACTTAAAGTCGAATAATGCTTACATGTAAAAGTTATATGTAGTTAGCTAGTTAATTGTAAGAAATGTTTAATAATGTGTTAGAAAATGAGGACAGGAAGTGAACCCGTACAGGGTTAGTCGGTGAGTCCTCCTAGGAGACATACAGAGGTGGCTCAGTGATCTTGAACTAAGAGAAGGTTGATAAGTTCTATACTGTGTATAGTAGCAGAAAGGCAGTAGGCCCGTGCGGAAAGGGGCGGTCCTGCAACAGAACGAGAGGCAGTAGGCCTGGGGCAGATAGACAGGCGGTCCTGCAGATGTAAAGGTGGAAAATAAAGAAAAGTTGATTAGCCTTATAGTGTTTTATAAGAAGGTCTTTAGTGGATTCAGCGTGTACGTCCTTAAAGGCAACGTTAAATTATTGTTCAGAAATTGCACTAAGTAGAATACCCGGTTGGGTAAGAAAAGTTATTTATAGTATGTTATTTAAAATATTTAACCATGTTTGTAACGTTCAAGTGTCCTCACCTCCCATAAAGGGAAGCTCTGTTCAAGTTTACTTGTTACTGCATTTCAAAACTGTACGTCTTTTTGCTGACATGTATTGTTGTTTTCTTCCCAGTCCAGGAGTACTGGGTTTAACCGGGGGGGGGAGTGCAGCGCCCCAGAGTCCTGGTCGTTGCAGTACTGATGCTCCGCCGCTAAGGGGGCTATGGTACGTCTGATGGCACTGAAGGAGTTCACCTGACCAGGTATCACAGACACCAATACACTTCACAGTCTGGCCTCCAGGGGGAGCTAAGGGTGCTATGTATTAGGCCACTCCTCACAATCTGGTAAAACTGGGGGTTAGATAGGAAGTTAGAGAGAAGCTGACTGGGTTGGAACCAGGCAACATCCTGTGGCAGAGGGTGTTGCAGGGGAAGATTCAGGGGGGTCCCTGTCAGGGGTGGGATCCTGACAGAGGCCTAGCGAACAGGAAAGAACGTTACGGGACCGCGCCTGCACTTCATCGCGGCGGTACCCCAAGAAAGGACAAGAAGCGAGGTTTATTGTGCTGAGTGAGAAACGAGATCAACGCAACGAGGAGAAACACCAGTAGGAGTCGTGCTGTAAGACGAGGCAACATCCTACTGAGGCGCGTAGCCGGTGGCTGGAAACGCCGAGGAAGTATTAAGCTCCAGGCCTTACTTCAAACCTACGGCAGGACAGTCAGTTATAGGCGGGCTGTCTCACTCAAATCACCTAAGAAGACATAGGGGGCAACAGTTGGAGAGGGGCGACACTAGGGTCCCGGAAGAGCTCCGAGCCTACCCGTCATACGGGTGCGTCCTAGCCATATCATCTGGGGGGACGAAGAAGAACATCAAAATCAAGTTGTGAGGGAACTTCAGAAACAGACACAACAGTTGTGGGGACTATCCCGTAAGCACAGCAGGGGAGGACCACAACACACAAGCGCTAGAAGGTAGGCACAGATTTCCACCTGCAAAGGGAACTCTGGAGGTGCCATCGGACCGGCCGGACTCACGCAGCCCGGTTAACCGTATTCCGGACTGAGGATCCTGAAGCCTTCAGTAAAGAGGTAAAGAGACTGCAACCTGGTGTCCTCGTTATTTACTGCGACCTGCACCGCACCACAACCTCATCACACTCTCAACTTTCACTGGACGCCCCTCAGCAGGGTCACGGACCGGGCCTAGCCACCGTGACAACCCCAGAACCGAGACAGAGAGGCCCGGTACCGGGTACCCCTCGGCCCTGCGGCAGTGGGGGCGCTCCAGGTAAACTTTATAAGATACTCAAAATGCACCAAATTTATCAGTGTTCTAGCATGTAACAAGTTGAGGGAATCTATGGTCTACTCCTTTTACATCATTAGTTGGCTTACATTTCACCAAATTTAGTACAAATGTTGTCGCACAATGATACAATAGAGGACTCACCCTTTAATGCACAACTTTGTAGGGCGAGTTAAGTGTCTCAAACACCTAAATGTTGTGCAAGGCATGCAAAAGTGATTCTTGCAGAAATCAAGCAAGAATTGGGACAATTTAGCTTTGTAAATCTGTACCATTGTGTCAAATTGTAATTACAGCTCCTTCTATGTAATCTGGTAGGGGGCATCCCTGATCTAAATGGTCTGTGCCACTATAGAAAAGTTATGACATCGTGAGTGTAAATGTGTGCCATTGTTTCTTCATTGTTGGGAGGTCCAACCGTCTGGAGCCTTGAACACTGCAGCTACTTCACAGATCGTTCTGAAGCAGAGCAACCACATGGTGATCTACAGTGCAGAAGCCATGCCAAGGGAACCACATTCTTTGTTACTTTCAGGATAGGAGGATGTCAATCATCCATGATGAGAAAGATACATCCCAGTTACAGCTGTAACAATGTGAGATGGGAACCACATTTCAAAATAAATATGGAAACATTTTAAACAGCTTGCCGACAACTAATACACAATGGGCATCAATCTTCTTGTTCCTCCCTCTTTGGCATTGGTGTGGTTGAGCGAAACACAGCTCAGCTAAGTATCAAACTAAGTTTCCTCACTCAGAAGTAAGAAAAAAAAAAGTAAGAGGGTAGATAAAGTTCTGCTTGTTTATAGTCAATCATCTCGACACTAAAGCCTCGTACAGACATCAGTGTTTTTCATGGATAGAACCATCTGCTAACAACACAGCAAACCCCCTTGATCACGTTGCTGGGGCCCCCTGGGATGTACGCTGCAAATGCCGCTGTCACAGATTACAGGTTAACAGCCGCGGGCAGAGTTCAGCTTCACATGCGGCAGATGATGGCTCAGTAACTGTAATCATCTGATGACAAAGATGCAGGCTCAGCTCCTGAGCCCACAAAGTCAGGGAGCCGGCATATGACGTACTAGTACGTCATATGTCTTTAAGGGATTAATGGGTAGGAGAAACTGGGAAATAATTTTTTCATGAGAAAAACTGATGCCACACTGATTAAAAAAACAAAAACAAAAACAAAAAAAACAGGCACAATGGACAAAAGTGGATAAAAATCTGGTTGAGCAGACTGATGAAAAACTAACTTACCGTACTCAAATGAGGAAAAATAAAGAGATGTGTGTATGAGGTCTAAGCAAGAATATAATGGCTGGCTTGATAGGAAGAGTAAAAGGAAAGTTGTATTATTTTTGTAACTTAAATTATAAGGGAACTACTTATAAGGGAAAGTCATTGTCCATCTCCAAAGCCACGAAACTCATTACTGAATTGATTCTAAATTAAAGTGGCTATGCTTTATAGGGGTGTCTGCATGTTTCCAGTAATATTGTAAGTTACTGTTATTAATACTATCCACCCATCTAGAATAAAAAAGGGAATTAGACCTACCAGTAATTCTGTTTCCAGAAGTCCCTCAGGACAGCACCATGGAGGTAGTCCTTCCTTGGCCTATAGCAGGACAGGATCACAGAGAGGTTAAAAGGTCTCTCCCTCTTCCACCCTCCAGTGTTTTTTCAAAGTACCACAGAAGGATGGATGGAAATGGTATAAATGCACCCTTAGAAACACATATGTAAGAAACCCTTTAACGGCTCCATCTTAATCTTGAGCCAAGGCGAGTTGATGGATGAACGATCTGCCGGAAGATCGATCTTCTGTAAGCCTAAAGACAAATATAAGCGAGAGCAATAATGGTGCTGTCCTGAGGGACTTCTGGAAACAGTATTACCAGTAGGTCTAATTCCCTTTTGCTAGCACCGATAGTGGGCATTTAACCCCTCTGATGCTGCTGTCAGTAGTGACAGGGGCATAGAGAAGCCCCCTCCCTGCACGCTTCCATCAAAATAACGCAATGTGATCTCATTATTCTGATGGTCTCCATGGAGACCACCGGCACCAAGATGGCCGCGGGGTCCTTCCGAGTCCTGCAGGGAGGTGGCTTGTGAGTGCCTGCTGAGAACAGGCACTGGCATGCCTCCTTCCCTGCCTGTCAGATTGCTGATCTGACACTGTGCTGTGCAAAGTGTCATATCAGCGATCTGACATTATATATTGATGTCCCATACTGTAATAAAGTTGAAAAAAAAATATAATGTGTAAAAAAAATTTTATAAAAAATCCCCAAATAAAGAAATTTTTTTTTTCTAATGAATACATGTAAATAAAAAAAAAAAAAAAACGATAAAAGTACACATATTTGGCATCGCTGTGTCCATAACGACCTGCTCTATAAAACTGTCCAACTAGTTAACCCATTAAGTGAACGCCATAAAAAATAAATAAAAAACGAGGCAAAAAACAATGCTTTATCATCATACCGCCGAACAAAAAGTGCAATAAAACGCGATCAAAAAGACAGATGTAAATATAAATGGTACCGCTGAAAACATCATCTTGTCCTGCAAAAAAACAAGCCACCATACAGCTCTATCAGCAGAAAAATAAAAAAAAGTTATAGCTCTCAGAATAAAGCGATGCAAAATAATTATTTTTTATATAAAATAGTTTTTATTGTGTAAAAGCGCCAAAACATAAAAACGATATAAATGAGGTATAGCTGTAATTGTACTGACCTGAAGAATAAAGCTGCCTTATCAATTTTACCACATACGGAACGGTTTAAAAAAAAAAATAGAAAAGCAATTCCAGAATTGCTGTTTTTTGTTCAATCTGTCTTCCAAAAACCGGAATAGAAAGCAATAAAAAAAGTCATGTGCCCGAGAATGGTACCAATAAAACCATCAGCTCGCCCCGCAAAAAAAAAGCCATAACATGACTCTGAAATATGAAAAAATTATAGCTCTCAAAATATGGTGATGCAAAAGCTAGTTTTTGCAATAAAAAGCGTCTTTTAGTGTGTGACATCAGCCAAACCTAAAAACCGATATAAATCTGATATCGCTCTAATCGCACCGACCCGAAGATTAAAATTGACTAATCACTTATACCGCACATGGAACAGAATAAAAAAATAAATAAAACCAATTCTTTACATGCTGTTGATTTTTTTCATACTGCCTCCCAAAGATCGCAGTAAGGCTTGGCACACATTTATCTTGCGCTCTTTGCTGAGCGCTTACACTGGGGTTTCCGTGTAAATCTCTGAAATACGTGACTCAGACAAACTCTGGCGGAAGATTCCCTACATACTGTTCACTACAACGGCAGTTTGCAATTTTCACTTAGCAACATCCACTGCTGCATGTTTCTGGAAAACACCCATGGAGTCAAAATCGTCACTACAGCGGTAGATAAATTCCCAAAGGGTTATAATTTCCAAAATTGTGTCCCTTATGGGGGGTACATCTGCACTGAAATATGGCGCTACTTCCCTTCTAAGCTTTGCACTGTGCCTCAAAAGTAGTTTTCAACAACATATGTGGTATCGGTGAACTCAGGAGAAATTGCACAACAAACTTTACGGTCCATTTTCTCCTTTTGCCCTTATGAAAATGCAAAATTTGTAGCTAAAAAAGATTTTTGGGGGAAATTGTGTTTTTTTCTTTTTTTTTTGTTTTTTTTTAACGGCTCTATGTTATAAACGTCTATGAAGCACCTGGGGGTTCAAGGTGTTCAATACACATCTAGATAAGATCCCAAAGGGGTCTAGTTTCCAAAATGGTGTCACTTGTGGGGGGTCTCCCCTTTTTAGGCCAGTCTCACACGTCCAGATAATTCCGGTACCGGAAAAATCGGTACCGAAGTTATCCGTGTCCGTGTGTCCGTGAGCTCACGTGGCACATCAGTGTGGCACACGTGCGGCAGCCGTGTGCCGCCCGTGTGCCGACTGGGTACCACACGGACCGTGTGCCGACTGGGTACCACACGGACCATGCAGGAGACAGCGCTAGAGATAAGTGCTGTCCCCTGCATCTGGTGCTGAAGCCGGAATTCATTCCTTCTTCCCAGCAGCGTTCGCTGGAGAGAAGGAATGAAAAATCAATGGTTTTTTTAATTTTTTTTGTGTTTAAAATAAAGATTTATTTCCAGCGGGCGGGCGCACAGGTGGTGGGAGGGGGGTGGTGACAAGGATCTTTATTTTAAACACAAAAAAAATAAAAAAACAATGATTTTTCATTCCTTCTCTCCAGCGAACGCTGCTGAAGAGAAGAAATGAATGGCGGCTTCAGCGCCACGCTGGGGGGACAGCGCTTACTGTAGCGCTGCCTCCTGCACGGCACACGGACAGCATCCGTGTGCGGTACGTGTTTTACACGGACCCATTGACTTTAATGGGTCCGTGTAATCCGTGCGCTCCCACGAACACTGACATGTCTCCGTGTTTTGCACACGGACACACGGTCCGCAAAAAATCAATGACATCTGCAGAGACACATTGATTTTAATGTGTCTACGTGTGTCAGTGTCTCCGGTACATGAGAAAACTGACACCACACGTACCGGAGCCACTGACGTGTGAAACCGGCCTTAGGCACATCAGGGGCTCTTCAAACAGGACATGGCATCCGCTAATTATTTAATCAAATTTTGCATTCAAAAAGTCAAATTGCGCTCCTTCCCTTCCAAGCCCTGCTCCCAAACAGTGGTTTTCCCCCACATATTGGGTATCAGCGTACTCAGGAGAAATGGAACAACAAATTGTATAGAGCAATTTCTCCTGTTAACCTTATGAAAATGCAAAATATGGAGCTAAAAAAGTTTTATTTGGGAAAAATGTGATTTTTTTTTTTTATTTCCATGGCTCTACGCTATAAACTTCAGTGAAGCACCTGTGGGTTTAAGGTGTTCAATGCACATCTAGATAAGTTCCCTAAGGGGTCTTGTTTCCAAAATGGTGTCACTTTTTGGGGGTTTCCACTGTTTAGGCACATCAGGGGCTCTCCAAACCTACGACATGGCAACCTCTAATTATTTCAGCATATTTTACATTAAAAAAATCAAATGGCGCTCCTTCCCTTCCGAGCACTGCCGTGTGCCCAAATAGTAGATTTTTCCCACATATGGGGTATCCGCATGCTCAGGAGAAATTGCACAACAACATTTTCTCCCTACCCTTGCAAAAGTTAAAAAAAAAAAAAAAAAAAAAAAAAAAAATTAGGTCTAAAGGAACATTTTTGTGAAAAAAGTAAATGTTTTTTCCTTCCATGTTCCAAAAATTCTTGCAAAGCACCTGAAGGGTTAATAAACTTCTTGAATGTGGTTTTGATCACCTTGAGGGGTGCAGTTTTTAGAATGGTGTCAATTTTGGGCATTTTCTGTCATATAGGCCCCTCAAAGTCACTTCAAATTGCTGGTCAAGTTTTAACCCTTAGGCCGACGTCACACTAGGCGTATGAAAATACAGTCCGTTTTTTACGGCCGTAATATGCAGTAATTGTCCCAAAACACTGTTTCGTATTCAATGCGAGGATGCGATTTTTACGCACAAATTTATCCGTGTGTCATCCGTATGGCGATTTTTTCTCGCAAACTTGCAAAATGGGCATATCATGGATCGATGATATATATATATATATATACACTCACCAGCCACTTTATTAGGTACACCATGCTAGTAATGGGTTGGACCCCCTTTTGCCTTCAGAACTGCCTCAATTCTTCGTGGCATAGATTCAACAAGGTGCTGGAAGCATTCCTCAGAGATTTTGGTCCATATTGACATGATGGCATCACACAGTTGCCGCAGATTTGTCGGCTGCACATCCCAAAGATGCTCCATACAAGGCAGGATGGATCCATGCTTTCATGTTGTTTACGCCAAATTCTGACCCTACCATCCGAATGTCGCAGCAGAAATCGAGACTCATCAGACCAAGCAACGTTTTTCCAATCTTCTACTGTCCAATTTCGATGAGCTTGTACAAATTGTAGCCTCAGTTTCCTGTTCTTAGCTGAAAGGAGTGGTACCCGGTGTGGTCTTCTGCTGCTGTAGCCCATCTGCCTCAAAGTTCGACGCACTGTGCGTTCAGAGATGCTCTTAGGCCTACCTTGGTTGTAACGGGTGGCGATTTGAGTCACTGTTGCCTTTCTATCAGCTCGAACCAGTCTGCCCATTCTCCTCTGACCTCTGGCATCAACAAGGCATTTCCGCCCACAGAACTGCCGCTCACTGGATTTTTTTTCTTTTTCGGACCATTCTCTGTAAACCCTAGAGATGGTTGTGCGTGAAAATCCCAGTAGATCAGCAGTTTCTGAAATACTCAGACCAGCCCTTCTGGCACCAACAACCATGCCACGTTCAAAGGCACTCAAATCACCTTTCTTCCCCATACTGATGGTCGGTTTGAACTGCAGGAGATTGTCTTGACCATGTCTACATGCCTAAATGCACTGAGTTGCCGCCATGTGATTGGCTGATTAGAAATTAAGTGTTAACAAGAAGTTGGACAGGTGTACCTAATAAAGTGGCCGGTGAGTGTATATATATATATATATATATATATATTTATTTATTTAATACAGCACTAGATAGCAGAAAAGCCGGTAATTCAATTGCCGACTTTTCCTATCTCCTTCACAAACTCGACAGGATATGAGACATGGTTTACATACAGTAAACCATTTCATATCCCTTATTTTATTACATATTCCTCTTTAGTAATGTAAAAAGTGTCTGTGTGTCAAATTTTGGGGCTCTAGCTATTAAATTAAAGGGTTAAATCCCGGGAAAAATTGGCGTGGGCTCCCGCACAATTTTCTCTGCCAGAGTGGGAAAGCCAGTGACTGAGGGCAGATATTAATAGCCTAGAGAGGGACCATAGTTATAGGACACCCCCCGGCTAAAAACATCTGCCCCCAGCCACCCCAGAAAAGGCACATCTGTAAGATGCGCCTATTCTGGCACTTAGCCCCTCTCTCTAAATCATTTTACACCCAGGAGCTCTGCTAATGCAGCTGTGCTCCTGACTGTAAAACTTGGTGAATGAATGGAATGCAGGGGAATGTACTGTAGTTACCTCGAGTCGTGGTGATGCGCCCTCTGCTGGATGAACTCATATGAACTCGAGCCTGGGAACTTTTCAGAATATTTTCCCACGCTCGAGTTCATATGAGTTCATCCAGCAGAGGGCGCATCACCGCGACTCGAGGTAACTACAGTACATTCCCCTGCATTCCATTCATTCACCAAGTTTTACAGTCAGGAGCACAGCTGCATTAGCAGAGCTCCTGGGTGTAAAATGATTTAACCCCTTCAGATGGATTTACAGCGTGGGACAAGACTGAATGACGGAAGGTATGGAATATTCTTGTTTTTTTTTTTTTTTACTATTTCAGGTGACAAGGGTCTTCAGGTGGATTAAGAGTATAATAAAATATTACAACACCATGTGTCTTTATCTCATTAAAATACTTTTTAATAATGTGTGTGTTTTATTAACCATTTCATACTATTGGATTAATAATGGATATGCAGCGCCCCAGAGTCCTGGTCGTTGCAGTACTGTCGCTCCGCCGCTAAGGGGAGTGATGGTACGTCTGATGGCACTTAAGGAGTTCACCTGACCAGGTATCACAGACAGCAATACACTTCACAGTCTGGCCTCCAGGGGGAGCAAAGGGTACTATGTATTAGGCCACTCCTCACAATCTGGTAAAACTGGGGGTTGGATAGGAAGTTAGACAGAAGCTGACTGGGTTGGAACCAGGCAACATCCTGTGGCAGGGGGTGTTGCAGGGGAAAGGTTCAGGGGGGTCCCTGTCAGGGCTGGGATCCTGACAGAGGCCTAGCGAACAAGACAGAGCGTTAAGGAACCGCGCCTGCACTACATTGCGGCGGTATCTCAAGAAAGGACAAGAAGCGAGGTTTATTGTGGAGAGTGAGAAACGAGATCACAGCAACAAGGAGATAACACCAGTAGGAGTCGTGCCGTAAGATCGAGGCAACATCCTAATGAGGCGCGTAGCCGGTGGCCGGAACGCCGAGGAAGTATTAGGCTCCAAGCATTACTTCAAACCAACGGCAGGACAGTTAATTATAGGTTGGCTGTCTCACCTAAATCACCTAAGCAGACATAGGGGGCAACTGTGGGAGAGGGGCGACACTAGGGTCCCGGAAGAACTCCAGGCCTACCCGTCATACGGGTGCGTCCTAGCCATATCATCTGGGGGACGGAGAAGAACATCAGAACAGATATAAGTTGTGGGAAAGAACATCAGAAGCAGACACAACAGTTGTGAGGACTATCCCGTGGTGCTCAGCAGGGAAGTACTACAACACACAGGCGCTAGAAGGTAGGCACAGATTTCCACCTGCAAAGGGAACTCTGGAGGTGCCTTCGGACCGGCCAGTCTCAGCCAGCCCTGTTAACAGTACTCTGGATTGAGGATCCTGAAGCCTTCAGTAAAGAGGTAAAGAGACTGCAACCCTGTGTCCTCGTTATTCATCGCGACCTACACCACGCACCATTATCTCATCTTTCATTGGACGCCCCTTAGCAGGGTCACGGACCAGGTCTAGCCACCATGACGACCCCAGAACTGAGACAGAGAGGCCCAGTACCGAGTACCCCGCGGCCCTGCGTCTGGGGGCGCTCCAGATAGGTGTCATAATTGACGACTCTCCATTATTAACCTGGCTTAATGTCACCTTACAATAGCAAGGTGACATTAACCCTTCATTACCCCATATCCCACCACTACACGGGAGTGGGAAGAGAGAGGCTAAGTGCCAGAATAGGCGCATCTTCCAGATGTGCCTTTTCTGGGGTGGCTGGGGGCAGATGTTTTTAAGCCTGGGGGGGCCTATAACCATGGTCCCTCTCTAGGCTATTAATAGCTGCCCTCTGTCACTGGCTTTCCCACTCTGGTGGAGAAAATTGTGCGGGAGCCCACGCCAGTTTATTCCGCGATTTAACCCTTTAATTTAATAGCTAGAGCCCACAAATTTGACACAAAGACACTTCTTACATTAGTAAAGAGGAATATGTAATAAAAGAAGGGATATGAGATGGTTTACTGTATGTAAACCATGTCTCATATCCTGTCAGGTTTGTGAAGGAGATAGCAAAAGCCGGCAATTAAATTTCCGGCTTTTCTGCTATCTAGCGCTGAATTAAATATTTTTAAACATTATATATATATATATATATATATATATATATATATATATATATATATATATATATATATATTATAAATAAATATTTATACCTATTCTATGTGTATACATTTATTCTACCTATTCCATTCTATTCTGTCAGTGTGATTTTACTGTACACCGCACTGAATTGCCGGCTTTTCTATAGAACACCGCTGCGTATTTCTCGCAAGTCACACGCATGGTCCGTGTGTAATCCGTAATTTTGTCGCCCCCATAGACTTTCATTGGCGTATTTTTTGCGCAACACGCTGACAAACGCATCATGCTGCAATTTTCTACGCCCGTAACATACCGTATATTATGCATGCGTAATATACGGCAGATAGGAGCTGCCCCATAGAGAATCATTAGGCCGAGTGCAATGCGTATTTTCTGGATGTATTTTCTGCGCTCATACGTCCGTAAAACTCATTAGTGTGACGCTGGCCTAATAACTTCCTAACAAAAAAATTGTTTCCAAAATTGTGCTGATGTAAATCAGACATGTGGGAAATGTTATTTATTAACTATTTTGTGCGATATGACTCTGAATTAAGGGCATAAAAATTAAAAGTTTGAAAATTGCTAAATTTTCAACATTTTCGCCAAATTTCCGTTTTTTTTCACAAATAAAGGCGTCATATTGAAGAAATTTTACCGCTATCATAAAGTACAATATGTCATGAGAAAATAGTCTCAGAATCACAGGGATCCATTGAAGCGTTCCAGAGTTATTACCTCATAAATTGACAGTGGTCAGAATTGTAAAAATTGGCCTGGTCGTTAAGGTGAAAACAGGCTTCGTCTCAAAGGGGTTAAACCTTGGTTACAGTCCATCTTACCATACTACAAGGAAACCTGCAGGACAGAGACCCTGGACTGCTGGAAGATCAAACCAATAAAAGTTAGTACATGGATAATGAGCAGAGCAAGTCTATTCCGAATCCTTAGATGTCTAGGCCTCAAGTAAGGGCTGGATATTATTGAAACTAAGGAAATACGCAGTCTGGCAGGTTAAATCCCCTGCCATTACCAATGTCAGGCTTCTCATCAGAACCACTGAAAGGGAAATATGGATCATTCATCATTCTTGTTTTACTGATGTTAAACACAGGAAGTCTGGACTCTGGAATTGATGAAAGTAAGTGGGGGGGGGGGGGGGGAATTTGCTGGTAAAAATCATTTGACACGAGAGATTTATTTGAAACTGCCTCTATACCAGTCATTAGTCCAGACATTATATATGTCATTTTTTTTTCACAGCCAGGACAGGCTATCCAACCTGGGCTCAGACAAGGAAAAAAAAAATAAAGGCCTAAAAGGCAATCTTCGCAATGATATTTATACACCTAGACTGCCATGGTGCCAGGAACCCTACTCTATAGCTAGAGGAAAGTAGGTTTCTTCCCATCACAGAGGGTGATTATCTACTGTGAGGCAGTGGGACTATGGGTTCTCAACTGTAAGACTATGTGCACACGTCAGGATTTCTAGCAGAAATTTTCCTGACAAAAACCGGACATTTCTGTCAGAAATCCGCATGCGTTTTTTGTTTGCGTTTTTTCATGCGTTTTTGACTCGTCTTTGACGCGTTTTTTGTGCGTTTTTTTCCAAATGCATAGAATTGCAGGAAAAACGGGGAAAATCCGCAAAATTAATGAATATGCTGCTTTTTTTTAACCGCAATGCGTTTTTTTCGCGGAAAAAAACGCACCATGTGCACAAAACATGCAGAATGCATTCTAAATGATAGGATGCATAATGTATGCGTTTTTAATGAGTTTTTATAGAGTTTCTATTGCAAAAAAAATGCGAAAAAACCTGAACGTGTGCACATATCCTAAGAGTCCTGGATACAGATTCTTTATCTTAGAAGTTCTGACTGCTTTAAGAGCAGTGAGTATGGGATCCTCTGTCATACGAAGCAGTGCTGCTGATTCACGACAAAGTACAAAGAAGGCCATGATGCCGTCCCTGGTAAACATAATACAACAGACTTATGGGGCGAGAATCTGTCTACCGGATGTTGATCAAGGAAACTAGCCCAATTGCCACATGTGGAGTCGGGAAGGATTCTTTCTTTCCACCTCGTGGGATTTCCTGCTCCCAGAACAGTATGTCCTTTTATAGGATGAACCCAAAAGACATATGTCTCCCTTCAAAGCTAACTATGAAAGAGACTTGCCTTTAGCACAGGGGTCCCCAACTCCAGTCCTCAAGGCCCACCAACAGGTCATGTTTTCAGGATTTCCTTAGTCTTGCCCAGGTGATAATTGCATCACCTGTGCAATACAAAGGAAATCCTGAAAACATGATCTGTTGGTGGGCCTTGAGGACTGGAGTTGGGGAACACTGCTTTAGCACACAAGGCCAGTAGCTCACTTGAGAGTTCTGTTCCAAACAGAAGAAATACTAAATTACTAGGCCAATCCGAGCATAGCTGTTCCCTTGGCCCAAGCCCGGTTGCAAAGAATGAAGCAATAGAAGCTGGATCTGGGTCCAGAAACACGAGGACTCTTTAACCGCAATTGAAGCCAGAGACAAAATGTGAAGTGGTAGGCAGACGATACAAGGTGCGACCACGCTGCCAGAGTAACGAGGCACAAGGCAGAAGGTCTAAGCCACCGTTACATCCAAGAGAGCAATCTATGAGAATTCAGGATAAACCTCCACTCGGAATAGTACATCTCCACTGTCAGACTGGCCCCAACTGAAAGAGCTAATTAATGAGCCACAGCTGGAGGGAAGTCTTCATGGAGACAATGTGCTGCATTAGCACCATGTGTTCTCCTATGGATGGAGTAGTTAAGTTGCAAAGAACAGTGAAACACTAGTTTATTAAACCAAAAAATGGGAAACAAGCTTCACAAAAGTCACTCTGAAGCCCAATTATAAAACCCTGTGCAGACATGACATGCAACTAACTGAAGTCAAATCATGAGATGCAGCCTGGACATATGGCCTTACTATAGCCAAGAGGTCCAAGGCCTAGCTGCCTATATGTGAAATCAAACCTCAGCACATGAGGCTCTAGGCCCAGCTTCAGCACAAAGGCATGAGACTGGTATCAGCCCAGAGGCCTAGGCCATCAACACAACATTCCACCGTGCACTTACCTGTGCTGGCTCCACACCACTAGAAAAACAGGGGAAGCTGGTAATGCCAAGAGCCTACCATGGAGGCGAAGCGGCATCACATCAGGAATGCTGCATTACTGCTGATGATGCACAGGCTGTCTGTTGGCTGAGGGACCTCTCTCAGAGAGGTGTCGGCCACGGATCGTTTGACAGGGGGAATGGAAGGCCGAGACCCTGATTCCCTTGAGACCGTCTGGTACAGCGACTGGTGGCTGAGGGACCTCTACTCAGAGCATACCTCCCATCTTTTTTAAGACGGGAAAGAGGGACAAAGTTTGCGGTGCGCGAAGCGCGCCGCGGCAAATTTTAGGCCACGCCTCTGACCACACTCATTCATAATTAGTTACACCCATATCCACGTCCCAACCGCACCCATTTAGCACTGCTGATCACACTGTTTCATATACAATAAGTACAAACAGAAAAATATGGCCACACAGTGCTCCATACTGTATAATGGCCACACATGATGCTGCATACTGTATAATGACCGCACATGATGCTGCATACTGTATAATGAACGCACATGATGCTCCATACTGTATAATGACCGCACATGATGCTCCATACTGTATAATGACCGCACATGATGCTCCATACTGTATAATGACCGCACATGATGCTCCATACTGTATACTGGCTGCACATGATGCTCCATACTGTATAATGACTGCACATGATGCTCCATACTGTATACTGGCTGCACATGATGCTCCATACTGTATACTGGCTGCACATGATGCTCCATACTGTATACTGGCTGCACATAATGCTCCATACTGTATAATGACATACAGGCACGCAGCTCACACACAGACATGCAGCTCACACACGCACGCACACAGCTCACAGCTCAAACACGCACGCAGCTCACACACATACACGCAGCATCACACACACACGCAGTATCACACACACACGCAGCATCACAAACACAGCTCACAAACACATGCAGCTTTGACACAAATGCATCACACACGCAGCCATCACACACACACGTAGTCATCACACACACACGCAGCCATCACACACACACAAGCAGCCATCACACACACCCAGCCATCACACACACATGCAGCATCACACACACATGCAGCATCACACACACACATGCAGCATCACACACACACACATGCAGCATCTCACACACACACATGTAGCATCACACACACACACACACACACATGCAGCATCACACACACACACACATGCAGCATCACACACACACGCAGCATCACACACACACGCAGCATCACACACACAATCTCCTCTGTGGTGCAGGGGCGGCTGATGTCCATGTGCAGCTCTTCAGTTTCTCCGGCTGCTCACAGCTCTGCACTGTCCCGGCACCTCCCCCGTCTCTCCTTCTCTGCCGGGATAGCAGATAAGAGCAGGAGAAGCCGGAGCTCCGTGCACACACAGGAGGTAGTGAGTCGCTGACCTTTCATCTTGATTGCTGCTGGCTCTCTCCCTCAGCGTGGCAGCGCCGCACAGGGGGCGGGGGGCGGGGTCGGTCGGGAGGAGACCCAGCTTTTATTAAAAAAAAAAAAAACAGCCACAAACCTAAGTTACTCAGGTGCCGCCCCCTGCATTGTCCCCGCCCTAGGCACGTAGTGCGGGACAACTAATGTCCCTCCCGGGATCCCGGGGCTGACTGTCAAAAATCAGGACAGTCCCGCGGGATCCGGGACGGTTGGGAGGTATGGAGACTCAGAGAGGTGTTGGCCACGGACTGCTTGACAGGGGGAAGGGAAGGCCGAGATCCCCCTGAGTCTGTACAACGTTGACATGCTATCTTCACTCTAGGAGCAACCTCTCATACAACCAGGGACAGGAAAAACACTGGAGGGTGGAGGGGCTTTTTAACCTCTCTGTGATCCTGTTCCGCTATAGGTCAAGGAAGGACTACCTCCATGGTGTGGTCCGGAGGGACATAATGGAAGAAAAAGACCATCTGTAATGGAGAAGTTGCATTTTGCTGCTTTTTGCAAGCAGACAACAGTACCTGTATTTTGTTACTTGTAAGCGTGTGAGGTCATGTCATGAAACGGGGCTGTATGGTTGCCCCCAGTTCTTCATCAGGGATTTATTTATATCCCCACTTCCCAGTTCCAGTTTGGAGCTTTCAGCTCTCTGGCGCACCCCTTACTCTTAGGTCAGTCAGGGAACTGCACCTAGGATAATTAGTCGCCAGAAAGGCTGCCTGGTTGTGTACTGGCCATTGGGCATGCTGCAGTGAGGGCGTTATACCTATTCCCAATCACAGGCGGGAAATCCACTTATAAAACCCTTTCCGCCACTGCGAGCTTTGCCCCACAAGCTCAGCATGCTGCGCTGCCACCAGCTCCTATTTCTTATGATTAACCCCTTAAGCCCCGAGGGTGGTTTGCACGTTAATGACCTGGCTAATTTTTACAATTCTGACCACTGTCCTTTTATGAGGTTATAACTCTGGAACGCTTCAACGGATCCCGGTCATTCTGACAATGTTTTCTCGAGACATATTGTACTTCATGATAGTGGTAAAATTTCTTTGATATTACCTGCTTTTATTTGTGAACAAAACAGAAATTTTGAATTTTTATGCCCTTAAATCACAGAGATATGTCACACAAAATACTTAATAAGTAACATTTCCCAAATGTCTACTTTACATCAGGACAATTTTGGAAACAAAATTTTTTTTTGTTAGGGAGTTATAAGGGTTAAAATTTGACCAGCAATTTCTCATTTTTACAACATCATTTTTTTTAAGGGCCCACATCACATTTGAAGTCATTTTGAGGGGTCTATATGATAGATAATAACCAAGTGTGACACCATTCTAAAAACTGCACCCCTCAAGGTGCTCAAAACCACATTCAAGAAGTTTATTAACCCTTCTGGTGCTTCACAGGAATTTTTGGAATGTTTAAAAAAAAAATGAACATTTAATTTTTTTTCACAAAAAATTTCCTTCAGCTCCAATTTGTTTTATTTTACCAAGGGTAACAGGAGAAAATAGACCACAAAAGTTTTTGTACAATTTGTCCTGAGTACCCTGATACCCCATATGTGGGGGTAAACCACTGTTTGGGCGCATGACAGAGCTCGGAAGGGAAGGAGCGCCATTTGACACTTCAATACAAAATTGGCTGGAATTGAGATGGGACGCCATGTTGCGTTTGGAGAGCCACTAATGTGCCTAAACATTAAAACCCCCCACAAGTGACACCATTTTGGAAAGTAGACCCCCTAAGGAACTTATCTAGATGTGTGGTGAGCACTTTGACCCACCAAGTGCTTCTCAGAAGTTTATAGTGTAGAGCCGTAAAAATAAAAAATAATATTTAGTCACAAAATTGAACTTTTTGCCCCCAATTTTTTATTTTCCCAAGGGTACCAGAAGAAATTGTACCCCAAACGTTGGTGTGCAATTTGTCCTGAGTACGCTGATACCCCATATGTGGGGGTAAACCACTGTATGGGTGCATGGCAGAGCTCAGAAGGGAAGGAGCGCCGTTTGACTTTTCAATGCAAAATTGGCTGGAATTAAGATGGGACGCCATGTTGCATTTGGAGAGCCCCTGATGTGCCGAAACATTGAAACCCCCCACAAGTGACACCATTTTGGAAACTAGACCTAATAAGGATCTTATCTAGATGTGTTGTGAGAGCTTTGAACCCCCAAGTGTTTCACTACAGTTTATGACGCAGAGCCGTGAAAATAAAATTATTTTTTTTTCCGCAAAAATTCTTTTTTAGCCCCCAGTTTTGTATTTTCCCAAGGGTAACAGGAGAAATTGGACCCCAAAAGTTGTTGTGCAATTTATCTTAAGTACGCTGATACCCCATATGTGGGGGGACCACCGTTTTGGCGCATGGCAGAGCTCTGAAGGGAAGGAGCGCCATTTGGAATGCAGACAGATGGATTGGTCTGCAGGCGTCATGTTGCATTTGCAGAGCCCCTGATGTACCTAAACAGTAGAAACCCCCCATAAGTGACCCCATATTAGAAATTAGACCTACAAGGAACTTATCTAGATGTGTTGTGAGAACTTTGAACCCCCAAGTGTTTCACTACAGTTAACGCAGAGCCGTGAAAATGAAAAATCATTTTTTTCCTACAAAAATGTTTTTTTAGCCCCCCAAATCTTTATTTTCCCATGGGTAACAAGAGAAATTGAACCCCAGAAGTTGTTGTCCAATTTGTCCTGAGTACGCTGATACCCCATATGTTGGGGTAAACCCCTGTGTGAACGTACGGGAGAGCTCGGAAGGGAAGGAGCACGGTTTTACTTTTTCAACGCAGAATTGGCTGGAATTGAGATCGGACGCCATGTCGCGTTTGGAGAGCCCTGATGTGCCTAAACAATGGAAACCCCCAATTCTAACTGAAACCCTAACCCAAACACACCCCTAACCCTAATCCCAACCACACCCCTAACCCTAATCCCAACCACACCCCTAACCCTAATCCCAACCACACCCCTAACCCTAATCTCAACCATAACCCTAACCACACCCCTAACCCTGATCCCAACCGTAAATGTAATCCAAGCCCTAACCCTAACCCCAACCCTAGCCCCAACCCTAACCGGAAAATGGAAATAAATACATTTTTAAAATTTTTTTATTTTTCCCTAACTAAGGGGGTGATGAAGGGGGGTTTGATTTACTTTTATAGCGGGGTTTTTTAGTGGATTTTTATGACTGGCAGCCGTCACACACTAAAAGACGCTTTTTATTGCAAAAAAATATTGTTTTCCGTTACCACATTTTGAGAGCTATAATTTTTCCATATTTTGGTCCACAGAGTCATGTGAGGTCTTGTTTTTTGCGTGACGAGTTGACGTTTTTATTGGTAACATTTTCGGGCACGTGACATTTTTTGATCGCTTTTTATTCCGATTTTTGTGAGGCAGTATGACCAAAAAAAAGCTATTCATGAATGAATGAATTTCTTTTTGGGGGGGCGTTTATACCGTTCCGCGTTTGGTAAAACGGATAAAGCAGTTTTATTCTTCGGGTCAGTACGCTTACAGCGATACCTCATTTATATCACCTTTTTATGTTTTTGGCGCTTTTATACAATAAAAACTATTTTATAGAAAAAAAATTATTTTTGCATCGCTTTATTCTGAGGACTATAACTTTTTTATTTTTTCGCTGATGGTGGCTCGTTTTTTGCGGGACAAGATGATGTTTTCAGCGGTACCATGGTTATTTCTATCCGTCTTTTTGATCGCGTGCTATTACACTTTTTGTTCGGCGGTATGATAATAAAGCGTTGTTTTTTGCCTCTTTTTTTTTTTTACGATGTTCACTGAAGGGGTTAACTAGTGGGACAGTTTTATAGGTCGGGTCGTTACGAACACGGCGATACTAAATATGTGCACTTTTATTGTTTTTTTTATTTAGATAAAGAAATGTATTTATTGGAACAATATATATATATATATAATATTTTTTTTTCTCATTTAGGAATTTATTTTTTTTTTTTACACATGTAAATTTTTATTCTTTTTATTTTTTTACCTTGCCCCGGGGGGGGGGGGGGGGGGGGAGATGAGGACATCACAGTAAAGTGACAGATCGCTGGTCTGATACTGCTGTGCACTGTGTCAGATCAGCGATCACACAGGCACAGCAGGGAGGCTTCCCGGCGCCTGCACTGAGCTGAGCGGGCGCTTGTAAGCCACCTCCCTTCAGGACCCGGATGCTGCCACGCGGCCATTTTGGATCCGAGGCCTGCAGGGAGGAGACGCTCAGTACAAGGTGAGCACATCGCCTTGTACCGAGGGTCTCAGGGAAGCCCGCAGGGAGCCCCCTCCCTGCGCGATGTTTCCCTATGCCGCCGGAACACTGCGATCATGTTTGATCGGAGTGTGCCGGGGGTTAATGTGCCGGGGGCGGTCCGTGACCGCTCTTGGCACATAGTGCCGGATGTCAGCTGCGATCGACCGCGCTCCCCCCGTAAGCGTGGCCGATCGCTATGACGTACTATCCCATCCCTGGGAATTAAGTCCCAGGTCACCTTGACGGGATAGTATGTCAAATGGGATTAAGGGGTTATGAAAAGCACTTACAGTTCTCTCATATCATGGCTGCCATGTGGCGTGGGAGGAAGGGAGTGACATCCCAATGCATCAGGATGGTTGCAGAGCCTCCTGTAGCAGGCTTCCTGGGCAGAAGACCACTTCTAAAATAAGGTTAAACCTCTTATACCCTCTGCTCGTGACATCATTGAGGGGCTGGGTGCCCCCCTTGGAAAGTTATGGAAAGCTTTATATCAGCCATAACTCGGGGTGGGAACCTCGTAGAAGGACGTCAAAACTATAATTCTCCCAAACATGAGATGGATGTTAATTTGAGTCCAAACATGAAGTATGTGTATGACCCGGTTAAGCAGGAATCCATTTCTCAGATTCTGCTGCTCCCGGAGCTTAGAAAATTCACTGGTGTGTGTGGGTCTATTAATGCACATTCCAAAAATGTCAGCTTCATCCCTATATCACTGCTTGAGGTCGAGTTATTTCATCTGGAATAACCCTCCCATACACAAAGAAGCACATGTTTTAGACAAAGGACTAATTTCTGATCACTCACACATTCCTGAGGGAGGGGGAAGGAATATAGGATTACACAAGCTGGCAGAGTGAGGGGGGAAAAGCTATTTAGTGCAGGGAGAAGAAGGAGGGACTGTGAGGGGGACCAAGGCTGCAGCATGTGTACTTTACACAGACCTAATGGATGCAGCAGAGCTCAGGGTGCGTGATAATATAGAACCAAATACGTCATATTTCCTCACATGAGGTCAGGAGAATGCTAATTATTATGAAATATATTCTGTTAAGACCAACAGAGGTTTTAAGCTTTTGATTTAACTTATCCAAAAATTAACCTATTCAGTGGATAGATGATTTTTTTTTTTAGATCCACGATGATCACGCTGTTGGGACCTCCACCAATCACTAGATGAGTTTGTCCTTTGTGTTCAGCCACAAAAACGTGGCCAGGAGGAATTGAATGGAGCGAACATTCGCAAAGTTACACAGCCACGCTATTCACTGTCTAGGCGAGTGTCAATGACAGACAAGCTATTATTTCAATGCTGCGGGAGAACCAAGTAAATTATTATTATTATTATTTATTTATATAGCACCATTGATTCCATGGTGCTGTACATGAGAGGGGGTTACATACAAGTTACAGATATCACTTACAGTAGACAAACTTACAATGACAGACTGATACAGAGGGGCGAGGACCCTGCCCTTGCGGGCTCACATTCTGCAGGATTATGGGGAAGGAGACAGTAGGTTGGGGGTTTCAGGAGCTCTGGTGTTGGTGAGGCGGTAGCTTCGGTAGTGATGAGGAGGCAGCGGGGTCAGTGCAGGCTGTAGGCTTTCCTGAAGAGATGTGTTTTCAGGCTCCGTCTGAAGGATCCGAATGTGGTGGATAACCGGACGTGTTGGGGCAGAGAATTCCAGAGGATGGGGGATATTCGGGAGAAGTCTTGGAGGTGATTGGATGAGGAGCGAGTAAGTGTGGAGGAGAGGAGGTGGTCTTGGGAGGACCGGAGATTACGTGAGGGAAGATATATGGAGATTAGATCAGAGATATATGGAGGAGACAGGTTATGGATGGCCTTGTAGTTCAGTATTAGTAATTTGAACTGGATACGCTGAGGGAATGGGAGCCAGTGAAGAGATTTGCAGAGGGGGAAGCGGAGGAGTAGCGAGGAGAGAGATGGATTAGTCGGGCAGCAGAGTTAAGGATGGACTGGAGAGGTGCAAGGGTGTTAGCAGGGAGGCCGCATAAAAGGATGTTGCAGTAGTCAAGGCGGGAGATGATGAGGGCATGCACAAGCATTTTAGTAGATTGAAGGTTGAGGAAAGGACGGATTCTGGAGATATTTTTGAGCTGGAGGCGACAGGAGGTGGAAAGAGCTTGGATGTGCGGTTTGAAGGACAGGGCAGAGTCGAAGGTTACTCCGAGGCAGCGGACTTCCGGTACGGGGGAAAGCATGATGTCATTGATTGCAATAGATAGGTCAGGTAAGGAAGATCTGTGGGATGGAGGAAAGATGATGAGTTCAGATTTGTCCACATTGAGTTTGAGGAAGCGAGAGGAGAAGGAGGATATGGCTGATAGGCACTCTGGGATTCTGGACAGCAGAGCGGTGACGTCTGGGCCAGAGAGGTAGATCTGAGTGTCATCAGCATAAAGGTGGTACTGGAATCCATGGGACTTTATGAGTTGTCCCAAGCCAAGTGTATAGATTGAGAAGAGTAGGGGTCCCAGAACAGAGCCTTGGGGGACTCCAACAGAGAGAGGGTGGGATGAGGAGGTAGTGTGGGAGTGGGAGACGCTGAAAGTGTGGTTGGAAAGGTACGAGGCGATCCAGGATAGGGCGAGGTCTTTGATGCCAAAGGAGGAGAGGATCTGTAGTAGGAGGCAGTGGTCAACTGTGTCAAAAGCAGAGGACAGGTCAAGAAGGAGGAGTACAGAGTATTGTCCAGTAGCTTTGGCGTTAAGTAGGTCGTTAGTGATTTTTGTCAGGGCAGTCTCAGTTGAGTGATGGGGGCGGAAACCAGATTGTAGATTGTCGAACAACAAGTTAGATGAGAGGTGGGAGGAAAGTTCAGCGTGGACATGCTGCTCCAGGAGTTTGGAAGCGAATGGGAGCAGCGATATTGGGCGATAGCTGGACATAGCAGTTGGATCGAGGGTTGACTTTTTAAGGATAGGTGTGATTGTGGCATGTTTGAACGCAGAAGGGAAGGTGCCAGAAGTTAGTGATAGGTTGAACAGGTGGGTTAGGGATGGGATCAGTGTGGTGGTGAGGTTGGGGAGGAGGTGGGATGGGATGGGGTCGAGCGCACAGGTGGTGAGGTGCGATTTGGAGAGGAGACAGTTAAGCCCCCCTTCAGTGATGTTGGATAGGGATGTTATGGGGTTTGGGCATTGGTCTGGTATACAAAGGGGTTGTGGTGGTTGAACAATGAAGACTTGCCTTGTCTGGTCGATCTTATTTTTAAAGTGTGTGGCAAAGTCCTCAGCAGAGATGAGGGAGGTTGGAGGGGGCAGTGGAGGGCGGAGGAGGGAGTTAAAGGTTTTGAATAACTGTTTGGGATTGTAGGATAGGGAAGATACGAGGGTTGTGAAGTAGGTCTGTTTAGCAGAGG
The DNA here is from genome assembly GCF_051348905.1 of Ranitomeya variabilis. Taxonomy (NCBI): domain Eukaryota; kingdom Metazoa; phylum Chordata; class Amphibia; order Anura; family Dendrobatidae; genus Ranitomeya; species Ranitomeya variabilis. Next base: position 638,064,888 of record NC_135232.1, read on the forward strand.
TGAGAGCAGATTTGAATGCGAGTGTTGCTTGTTTGAATACAGTGAAGTCATCTTGCGAGTGTGTTTCTTCCAACGCCGCTCCGCAACCCTGGACACTTGCCGGAGCTTTTTAGTGGTGTTATTGTGCCAAGGTTGTCTATTGATACGTCGCACTCTGCCATGGACAAGAGGGGCAACCGTGTCAATAGCTGATGCGAGAGTGGCATTGTAGAAAGCAGTGGCAGTGTCTGTGTCGTGGAGTGAGGATATGGATGCCAGTGATAGGATGGAGTCAGAGTGTGTGGGTGTCTAGGTGTGCAAGGTTTCTGCAGGGGTGCGCATGTTGCTGGACATGGATGACCGGTGAGGAGGACAGGGATGAGAAGGTGAGCAGATGGTGGTCGAATAGAGGGAGAGGGGAGGTGGTGAAGTTAGATAGAGAGCAGAGACGGGTGAATACCAGGTCAAGTGTATGCCCGCCTGTGTGGGTGGCTGCGGAGGACCGTTGAGTAAGTCCAAAGGATGAGGTAAGGGACAGAAGTTTGGAGGCTGTTGACTGAAGGGTATCAATGGGGATGTTGAAGTCACCCATGATGATGGTGGGAATGTCAGCAGAGAGAAAGTGAAGAAGCCAGGTGGAGAATTGGTCAATAAAGGCAGTGGCCGGGCCTGGAGGTCGGTATATGACGGCCACTTGGAGGTTGGAGGGAGAGTAGATGCGGACAGAATGGACTTCAAAAGAGGGGAGAATAAGGGAGGGAAGAGGCGGGATTGGGTTAAAGGTGCAGTTTGAAGAAAGGAGAAGACCCACTCCTCCACCATGTTTGTTGCCGGGTCAAGGAGTGTGGGTGAAGTGGAGGCCTCCGTAACACAGCGCAGCAGGGGAGGCAGTGTCAGAGGGTGTTAGCCATGTTTCTGTGAGGCCAAGGAAGGCAAGATTGTGGGAGAGAAAAAGGTCATGAATCACATGAAGCTTATTGCAGATTGAGCGGGCATTCCAGAGTGCTCCAGAGAGAGGGAGCAGGGGGGTGGGCATCAGGGGCACGGGTTTTATGTTGGAAAGATTACGGTAGTTCATGTTGGATAGGGAGCGGTAGGAGGGAGTAGTAATGGGAGGTATGAGATGTGGTGGTCCAGGGATGGGAGATATGTCTCCAACAGTGAGGAGAAGTAGAGAGAGAGCAGGTGGGAGAAAGAGTGGCTGACTTGTTTTATGTTATCTTAGGACGGATTTGAGGTTGAGGAGCAGGTCAGCAGAGGAGGACAGGTGGGGAGGAAAGAAAGAAAGGGGAGAGGATTACTAGGTTAGAGAGTGCTGGGGTTTGTGATATCGAAGGAGAGAGAGGATTAGTGGAGCAAACACTGTAAGGGCACATGTAAACATGATGGAGTAAGAAGGGTTAATAGAAAAGCTAGGTCCAAGTAAATAAGAATTGCTTACTCAGAAGACATACCCAAAAGAAACAGATACATAGAGTGGGATTCTGACTCCTGCCGTGACTAACTGCCGTTGAAATAACTGCGGCGTCTGTATGCTTAGCTGCTGTGATGCTTTGCTGCAGGGATGCGCGTGCCTGACTCCACACGCGTGCCCCACTTAAGATGCTACTGAATTTATAGGACTGAATAAAGGATCAGGGGAGAGGGATTATGGGTCCTTATTTGGGATAAATTATCAATTGGCCAACACCCCAGGGGAGGTTACATGATCAAAGGCACTGAGCCTGGCCACAACCATATGCTCTAACACCTTGACCACGATAATATCCCCTGTGACCCCAGCATGGATGTACAGCAGTAAGTAATACAATGCAACAAATGAATTTAGCAAACATTCAACAGGCACATTAAAGGCAAGGTTGCAGGATGGTAGGCAGCAGATAACAGCAAGCAGCAGAGATGTTTGTACCATTAAAGGGGAAGGTTGCAGGATGATAGGCGGCAGATAACAGCAAGCAGCAGAGATGTTTGTACCATTAAAGGGGAAGGTTGCAGGATGATAGGCGGCAGATAACAGCAAGCAGCAGAGATGTTTGTACCATTAAAGGGGAAGGTTGCAGGATGATAGGCGGCAGATAACAGCAAGCAGACCCTTTCCCAGGCAATCCAACTGCTGAGACCCCCCCGACACTTATGATTATCATTCACTTAGACGATAATCATTTTTGAAGACTGGAGAACTATTTAAGCCTTAGTAAAACATGAACTGTGCAGATGGTGTGCCTTTACACAGCGTTCCAAATTATTATGCAGATTGGATTTACCTTATATACTTGAATATAAGCCAACCCGAGTATAAGTCGAGACACCTAATTTTGCCACAGAAAACTGAGTAAGCTTATTGACTCGAGTATAAGCCGGATATGCATTGCCCCCCCCCCCCTGTCTTGGTATGTATGGCACCTTATCCCCTATCCTACTCACCCTCCAGTGTGCCCTCGCCGCATCTCGATGGTCCTGGCGCCTTTGCAGCATATGGATGGTTCCAGCTAACTACAGCTCTTCCTGTGTTGAGCAATCACGTGGTGCCACTCATTATAGGAACTCCACGCCTATAGGAACCTAAAGCCGGAACCATTGAGATGCTGCGAAGGCCCCGGGACGACCAAGATGCTGTGAGGGCACGCTGGTGTGTGAGTAGGATGTCGTCTGGAAGCCGGCAGCTGTCACTGTGTGCTGCTATAAGAGAAATGAATATTCATTTCTCTTTAGCAGCGGGCACTGTTACAGCCGCAAGCTTCTGCCTCCTGTGACTTGCTGCTCTGCTGCTCTCCCTCCCCTGTCGGCTTTCTGGACAATTTCATGAAAACGTAAGCGTGATCATCTTACTGTGAAGACATTTGTGGCTGATACAGAGAACACAAGGATTCATGCAGATAAAGGCATTATGAGAAAGATTTCTGACAAATATATTAGATTAAGAGAGCAACTACTAAAATACCATTACAAAGCAGCAAACAAGTATTTGAGACTGCTAATACCTCTGCAGTCCCACAAACCTAAAGGTGTAGGATCCTCCAGATGCTTGCTCTTGTGCATAAACCTACTATTTGGTCCACACTAGACGGTGCTCACAAGCAGAAACGGTTGCAGTGGGTCAAGACATACATGAAGACTAATTTTAAAACAGACTTGTTTACTGAGGAGTGCCAGGCAACTGTTTTGAAAGAAGTAGTGGATAGTTAGTGGATGGCCACCACGTCCCAACAAGGCCAGCGACAGGGGCGGACTGGGCCGGGTGGCAAAGATGCAAATGCCCCCCGGGCCGCTCCCCCAGCAGCTGATCAGGGCCGGCCGCCTGGTGGTGGCTGTAGAGCCGCACATCAAATTGTGCGCGGCTATGTGCGCTGCACTGTGACGCGGCCGCTGCACTGTGAAGCGGCCGGCAGCAGTCACAGTCGGCGCACACGTCCACACCAGGTTCGGGAGCTGTGTGTGCGGCTGTCCGCTTGACGGCTGCACAGCTCCTGCTCCCTCCATGATATCTGTCTATGCTTCCGGGTCAGGTGTCGGGCGTGCGCGATGACGTCATCGCGCACCCGCCATGTCCCGGCCAGGACGCTAGCAGAGAGGCGCTGCAAGGGAGCGAGTGGTGATGTAAGTATTAAAAAAAACTTTTTTTTTTTTTTTTTTTATTAAATGGTGGGTAACTGCAAATGAAGAAGTGGGGAGGTGTGAAAAGAGGCTGCACATGATGGAATTTTGGGGGTTAAAGGAGGCTGCGCATGATGGAATTTGGGGGGGTTAAAGGAGGCTGCACATGATGGAATTTGGGGGGTTAAAGGAGGCTGCACATGATGGAATTTGGGGGGGTTAAAGGAGGCTGCGCATGATGGAATTTGGGGGGTTAAAGGAGGACTGCACATGATGGAATTTGGGGGGGTTAAAGGAGGCTGCACATGATGGAATTTGGGGGGGTTAAAGGAGGCTGCATATGATGGAATTTGGGGGGTTAAAGGAGGCTGCATATGATGGAATTTGGGGGTTAAAGGAGGCTGCACATGATGGAATTTGGGGGGGTTAAAGGAGGCTGCACATGATGGAATTTGGGGGGTTAAAGGAGGCTGCATATGATGGAATTTGGGGGTTAAAGGAGGCTGCACATGGTGGAATTTGGTGGGTTAAAGGAGGCTGCACATGATGGAATTTGGGGGGGTTAAAGGAGGCTGCACATGATGGAATTTGGGGGGGTTAAAGGAGGCTGCACATGATGGAATTTGGGGGGTTAAAGGAGACTGCACATGATGGAATTTGGGGGGTTAAAGGAGGCTGCATATGATGGAATTTGGGGGTTAAAGGAGGCTGCACATGGTGGAATTTGGTGGGTTAAAGGAGGCTGCACATGATGGAATTTGGGGGGGTTAAAGGAGGCTGCACATGATGGAATTTGGGGGGGTTAAAGGAGGCTGCACATGATGGAATTTGGGGGGTTAAAGGAGACTGCACATGATGGAATTTGGGGGGGTTAAAGGAGGCTGCACATGATGGAATTTGGGGGGGTTAAAGGAGGCTGCATATGATGTAATTTGGGGGGGTTAAAGGAGGCTGCACATGATGGAATTTGGGGGGTTAAAGGAGGCTGCACATGATGGAATTTGGTGGGATAAAGGAGGCTGCACATGATGGAATTTGGGGGGGTTAAAGGAGGCTGCACATGATGGAATTTGGGGGGTTAAAGGAGGCTGCACATTATGGAATTTGGGGGGGTAAAGGAGGCTGCACATGATGGAATTAGGGGGTTAAAGGAGGCTGCACATGATGGAATTAGGGGGTTAAACGAGGCTGCACATGATGGAATTTGGGGGTTAAGGAGGACTGCACATGATGAAGGAGGAGTTGGGCTGCACATGATGAAGTGGGGGAGTTGGGCTGAACATGATGAAGTGGGGGTAAGGGGGACTGCACATGAAGTGGGAGGTAAGGGGGACTGCACATGATGGGGGACTCGTAAGCTTGCAATCTATGAGGTTGCATAATAACCAATTATATATTGATTTTGGGTGGACCTCTGTATTCAGATGTGTAGTGTAGAAGAAAGGGGGAAAAGTGGGGAATGTGCTCTGAAAGCGGTGCTCTAGATAACTGTTATTTTATGCAGAGGCGAGTCCTGGCTGGAAGAAGCGACAGCGGTCTGTGCTGCATGAATGAGAAAAGCAAAGATGAAGGACTTCAGCTAGAGACGTCACTGGTGAGTCAGTGTATTACCTGTGCACTGACACTATACACTGTATACTATATACAGAGCTCCTGTATATAATGTCACTGGCAGTGGTGATCACTGTATTACCTGTACACTGGCACGTTTTACCGAGCTCCTGTGTATAATGTCACTGGTGATCCTTGTATTACCTGTACACTGATACTGTATACAGAGCTCCTGTGTATAATGTCACCAGTGATCATTGTGTTACCTGTACACTGACAGTAAATACAGAGTTCGTGTAAATAGCACTTAGTATTGTGTTGTTTTTTTTTTAAATTAATGATCAGTATTGTAGTATTCAGTCACTATGTGGTGGTAATATGTGGTCTGGTCATGGTGTGACGATATTTGTCCCTTGTACTGTATGTGGTATTTATGGTTGTTTAAAACAAAATGTAAATATATGTCACTCATTCCCTTTAGAGCAGAGTAGGGCCCTGCCGAAAGAGTCTACCATGTCATGGTGTCAACTTAAAAATTATTTTCGCCAGAACAAAAGCTGTTGGTTATTAATGTGATCTGGTGTTTGATGGGAACTGTTAATATCTGATCGGTGAGGATGTGGTGGAGAAGTTGAGTTTTTCCAAGAATGAGCAGTGGGACAGTGGAGGTGGAGACTTCAGTGTGCTCACTCAGGCGGCGCGATGACATTATTGCCTCATGCCGCTCTGCGGACCGGAAGAGAAAAATATGGGGGAGAACTGGGGCCATCCTACTATATATATGGGGAGAACTGGGGTCATCATTCTAGATATTTGGGGAGAACTGGGGCCATCATTATATATATATATATATATATATATATATATATATATATATTGTGCTGTGGGGACCATCATACTATATATGTGGGGCAGTGGGATACCTTCATACTATATATATCATCGTACATCATATGGGGCTGTGGGGCCACCATATTCCATATAGGGGGCTGTAGGGACATGATACTATATATAGAGGGGAAGCAGGATCATCATACTATCTATAGAAAGCTGTGAGGTACATAGCATCGCAATTAGAGAGCTGTATGTGACATACAATTTGTGGGGAGCTATAGTATATATAGGAAGCTTTAAAGCCTCATACTATATATAGGAGGCAGTTATGATGATACATCATATTGTATATAGGGGGCTATGTAGCCATTTTACTATATATAGGGAGTTTTGGGGTCCTCAATGTATAATAAAGGGGTATTGGGGGCTGTAGGACCATCATTCTGTATATACAGAGCTGTGTGGGTGCTCAGAGGACATTATTTGTTATGAATGGGCACATTATTAGTTTTTGATAGGGGTACTCGGGATCCTTTTTTTTGGGGGGGCAGTGTTACTTTAAGTGAGCACTCAAGGGTATTTATTGCTGGAAGGGGGCACTTCAAAGGCCCATACATGTCGTTGCACAGTAGGGGCATTACTACTTTCTGTGGGATACTTTAATTTTGGGGGGGTGGGAGTAATCCTAGTAATGACACAATTGATTAAATATTGGGGTCAGTGGTCCACACTGCAGGTGCACACAGATTGGGAAGTTTTTGTAGGTTGTGAATAGATGGGGACGGCGCTAGAAATGTGAGACGTCAAATGTGCCTTTGTTGTAATTTGTGCAGACGAGTCCTGGCTGGAGAAGTTGTCATGTCGGTCTGGGCCAGATAGAAAAGTGAACGATCCGAATCAGAAAGAACGTCATGTGTAAGTTACTATATATATATATATATATATATATATATATATATATATATACAGTTAGGTCCATATATATTTGGACACAGACAACATTTTTCTAATTTTGATTATAGACATTACCACAATGAATTTTAAACAAAACAATTCAGATGCAGTTGAAGTTCAGACTTTCAGCTTTCATTTGAGGGTATCCACATTAAAATTGGATGAAGGGTTTAGGAGTTTCAGCTCCTTAACATGTGCCACCCTGTTTTTAAAGGGACCAAAAGTAATTGGACAGATTCAATAATTTTAAATAAAATGTTCATTTCTAGTACTTGGTTGAAAACCCTTTGTTGGCAATGACTGCCTGATGTCTAGAACTCATGGACATCACCAGACGCTGTGTTTCCTCCTTTTTGATGCTCTGCCAGGCCTTCACTGCGGTGGTTTTCAGTTGCTGTTTGTTTGTGGGCCTTTCTGTCTGAAGTTTAGTCTTTAACAAGTGAAATGCATGCTCAATTGGGTTGAGATCAGGTGACTGACTTGGCCATTCAAGAATATTCCACTTCTTTGCTTTAATAAACTCCTGGATTGCTTTGGCTTTATGTTTTGGGTCATTGTCTATCTGTAGTATGAAACGACGACCAGTTTGGCTGCATTTGGCTGGATCTGAGCACACAATATGTCTCTGAATACCTCAGAATTCATTCGGCTGCTTCTGTCCCGTGTCACATCATAAATAAACACTAGTGACCCAGTGCCACTGGCAGCCATGCATGCCCAAGCCATCACACTGCCTCCGCCATGTTTTACAGATGATGTGGTATGCTTTGGATCATGAGCTGTACCACGCCATTGCCATACATTTCTCTTTCCATCATTCTGGTAGAGGTTGATCTTGGTTTCATCTGTCCAAAGAATGTTCTTCCAGAACTGTGCTGGCTTTTTTAGATGTTTTTTTTTAGCAAAGTCCAGTCTAGCCTTTTTATTCTTGATGCTTATTAGTGGCTTGCACCGTGCAGTGAACCCTCTGTATTTACTTTCATGCAGTCTTCTCTTTATGGTAGATTTGTATATTGATACGCCGACCTCCTGGAGAGTGTTATTCACTTGGTTGGCTGTTGTGAAGGGGTTTCTCTTCACCATGAAAATTATTCTGCGATCATCCACCACTGTTGTCTTCCGTGGGCGCCCAGGTCTTTTTGCATTGATGAGTTCACCAGTGCTTTCTTTCTTTCTCAGGATGTACCAAACTGTACATTTTGCCACTCCTAATATGGTAGCAATTTCTCGGATGGGTTTTTTCTGTTTTCGCAGCTTAAGGATGGCTTGTTTCACCTACATGGAGAGCTCCTTTGACAGCATGTTTACTTCACAGCAAAACCTTCCAAATGCAAGCACCACACCTCAAATCAACTCCAGGCCTTTTATCTGCTTAATTGAGAATTACATAACAAAGGGATTGCCCACAACTGTCCATGAAATAGCCTTGGAGTCAATTGTCCAATTACTTTTGGTCCCTTTAAAAACAGGGTGGCACATGTTAAAGAGCTGAAACGCCTAAACCCTTCATCCAATTTTAATGTGGATACCCTCAAATGAAAGCTGAAAGTCTGAACTTCAACTGCATCTGAATTGTTTTGTTTAAAATTCATTGTGGTATTGTCTATAACCAAAATTAGAAAAATGTTGTCTCTGTCCAAATATATATGGACCTAACTGTATATATAGAACTGTACTGTAATCACTTGTTCTGCGGAACTGGTATCTACCAATATACGGTTACTGTTAGGTTGTAATATTGCTCTTTTTAGGTAACATTTTTTTTTTAAATTTAGTAGCAGCTAAATGTGATTCAGTCATAGTAAAGGGTGTATGGTGGTATCATTGGTCTTTGTATAGAATGTAGTTTCATATAGAGGTAATGGTGATATTATAATCTAATATATAATTGCCTAGAATACTACTTCCTGTAATTTGTGCCAACTTCCGTGGCTTTGTCCGGAGCTAATGTCCGGAGATAATGTCCGGAGCTAATGTCCGGAGCTAATGTCCGGAGCTAATGTCCGGAGATAAGTGACGTCACCAGTGTCCTACACCCAGGCAGAGCACAGGGGCCCCAGGCAGCATATGGGGCCCCAGGCAGAGCACAGTGGTCCCAGGCAGAGCACAGGGGCCCCAGGCAGCCTATGGGGCCCCAGGCAGAGCACAGTGGCCCCAGGCAGAGCACAGGGGCCCCAGGCAGCATATGGGGCCCCAGGCAGAGCACAGGGGCCCCAGGCAGCATATGGGGCCCCAGGCAGAGCACAGTGGCCCCAGGCAGAGCACAGGGGCCCCAGGCAGAACATGGGGCCCCAGGCATAGCACAGGGGCCCCAAGCAGAGCACAGGGGCCCCAGGCAGCATATGGGGCCCCAGGCAGAGCACAGGGGCCCCAGGCAGCATATGGGGCCCCAGGCAGAGCACAGGGGCCCCAGGCAGCATATGGGGCCCCAGGCAGAGCACAGTGGCCCCAGGCAGAGCACAGGGGCCCCAGGCAGAACACAGGGGCCCCAGGCAGAGCACAGGGGCCCCAGGCAGCATATGGGGCCCCAGGCAGAGCACAGTGGCCCCAGGCAGAGCACAGGGGCCCCAGGCAGAACATGGGGCCCCAGGCATAGCACAGGGGCCCCAAGCAGAGCACAGGGGCCCCAGGCAGCATATGGGGCCCCAGGCAGAGCACAGGGGCCCCAGGCAGAGCACAGGGGCCCCAGGCAGCATATGGGGCCCCAGGCAGAGCACAGGGGCCCCAGGCAGCATATGGGGCCCCAGGCAGAGCACAGTGGCCCCAGGCAGAGCACAGGGGCCCCAGGCAGAACATGGGGCCCCAGGCAGAGCACAGGGGCCCCAGGCAGAGCACAGGGGCCCCAGGCAGCATATGGGGCCCCAGGCAGAGCACAGGGGCCCCAGGCAGCATATGGGGCCCCAGGCAGAGCACAGTGGCCCCAGGCAGAGCACAGGGGCCCCAGGCAGCATATGGGGCCCCAGGCAGAGCACAGTGGTCCCAGGCAGAGCACAGGGGCCCCAGGCAGCTTATGGGGCCCCAGGCAGAGCACAGTGGCCCCAGGCAGAACATGGGGCCCCAGGCAGAGCACAGTGGCCCCAGGCAGAGCACAGGGGCCCCAGGCAGAACATGGGGCCCCAGGCAGAGCACAGGGGCCCCAGGCAGCATATGGGGCCCCAGGCAGAGCACAGGGGCCCCAGGCAGCATATGGGGCCCCAGGCAGAGCACAGGGGCCCCAGGCAGCATATGGGGCCCCAGGCAGAGCACAGTGGTCCCAGGCAGAGCACAGGGGCCCCAGGCAGCCTATGGGGCCCCAGGCAGAGCACAGTGGCCCCAGGCAGAACATGGGGCCCCAGGCAGAGCACAGGGGCCCCAGGCAGAGCACAGGGGCCCCAGGCAGCATATGGGGCCCCAGGCAGAGCACAGTGGTCCCAGGTAGAGCACAGGGGCCTCAGGCAGCCTATGGGGCCCCAGGCAGAGCACAGGGGCCCCAGGCAGCATATGGGGCCCCAGGCAGAGCACAGGGGCCCCAGGCAGCATATGGGGCCCCAGGCAGAGCACAGTGGCCCCAGGCAGAGCACAGGGGCCCCAGGCAGAACATGGGGCCCCAGGCAGAGCACAGGTGCCCCAGGCAGAGCACAGGGGCCCCAGGCAGCATATGGGGCCCCAGGCAGAGCACAGCGATATTTTGGACCACTGTGCGGTGTTTCAGACCCCCTGTGTGATGTCTGGGGCCCTGTTCTTAAGTATATTAAAGATTAAAGTAACGTATATTAAAGTATATTATAGATCAAATTTGACACGTTTATGAGCACCATTGAGTGATATACTCAAGAATGACATAATTTTTCAACATTTTATGGTTTCAAACTGTAAACACTCAGATTTTTTTTTACTTCAACCAGAAAACCTTAACGGTTCATAAAAAACTTGACTGTTCAGGATATGATAAAAGTCATAGTATTCTGAATCTTTAACTTATAAAGATACCTTTACATGGGGTGATTATTGGTTCCAGAGAGGCTTTCGGCCGATAATCGTACACATGGCTGGTGACAGGACAATACAATATAAACGTTCAAAGGTAAACACTGATAACATTAAAATCTAATATATAATTGCCTAGAATACTACTTCCGGCAATTTGTGCCAACTTCCGTGGCTTTGTCCGGAGATAATGTCCGGAGATAAGTGACGTCACCAGCGTCCTACACCCGCTCAGGGTGGACAAAGATATATGCCTTCGTGGTGCGCGGCACTTTTCTGATTGGTTGCCGCCTGCCGCGAGCGACCAATCAGAAATGTGCCGTACTGTGACACACTCCGCCCGCCATTTTGGTGTGATTTTTGAATTTTTACCTCACAGCAAGTTTCTACTGCGTGGAGGCGGTCCCAGTGACGTCGCTCTTCAAGCTCCTGCCGAATTTCGTCAAAAAAATGATAATACCATTAACCAAAACTATATATATTTAGTTGTGAAGTGGTTCAGTGACATTTTCACACCAATTTTGAACTTTTGTTTGGTGTTTTCTCCATATACTGCCTATTATTCACTGACTGTTATACTGAGAGACTGCCGTTTATTAACCTCTTCTTTGCCACACTGGGTATATTGCTCTATTATTTGCCACATAAGGACATTGTCCATTATTGCCCAGCAATTTCTCTGCAATATAAACTGCCTATTTATTAATATCTGTATTCCTGCAAAGAACTATTGCCTATTATTAACTGGCTATTTTCCTACTACCTGACACTGCCTCTTATTAACCTGTTGTTTGCCACCACCACGCTTAAAGCTGTTTAGCTTAGCCAACATGAGCTCTAATAGTAAGGATACTAATGACACAGAGCCCAAAGCTGCTGATGGCGCACGTAAGATTAGGTCTGATATAAAGTATACTAATAATGCAGAGCAAAAAGACGCCGATGCCGCACGTAAGCGTAAACAGCGTGCTAACAAGAGTACAGAGGATAGATGCAAGCGCCTGGACACTGTTAAGTATAGTAATGACACAGAGTCCAAAGCTGCTGATGGCGCACGTAAGATCAGGTCTGATATAAAGTATGGTAATGATGCAGAGCGAAAAGCCGCCGATGCCGCACGTAAGCGTAAACAGCGTGTTAACAAGAGTACAGAGGATAGATGCAAGTGCCTGGATACTGTTAAGTATACTAATGACACAGAGCCCAAAGCTGCTGATGGCGCATCTAAGATCAGGTGTGATATAAAGTATGGTAATGATGCAGAGCGAAAAGCCGCCGATGCCGCACGTAAGCGCAAACAGCGTGTTAACAAGAGTACAGAGGATAGATGCAAGCGCCTGGATACTGTTAAGTATACTAATGACACAGAGTGTAAAGCTGCTGATGGCGCACGTAAGATCAGGTCTGATATAAAGTATATTAATGATGCAGAGCGAAAAGCCGCCGATGCCACACGTAAGCGCAAACAGCGTGTTAACAAGAGTACAGAGGATAGATGCAAGCGCCTGGATACTGTTAAGTATACTAATGACACAGAGTCCAAAGCTGCTGATGGCGCACGTAAGATCAGGTGTCATATAAAGTATGGTAATGATGCAGAGCGAAAAGCCGCCGATGCTGCACGTAAGCGCAAACAGCGTGCTAACAAGAGTACAGAGGAGAGATGCAAGCGCCTGGACACTGTTAAGTATACTAATGACACAGAGCCCAAAGCTGCTGATGGCGCACGTAACATCAGGTCTGATAATAAGTATACCAATAACGCACAGCGAAAAGACACCGATGCTGCACGTAAGCGCAAACAGCGTGCTAACAAGAGTACAGAGGATAGATGCAAGCGCCTGGACACTGTTAAGTATACTAATGACACAGAGCCCAAAGCTGCTGATGGCGCACGTAACATCAGGTCTGATAATAAGTATCCCAATGACGCAGAGCGAAAAGCCGCCGATGCCGCACGTAAGCGCAAACAGCGTGCTAACGAGACTACAGAGGACAGACAGAAGCGCCTGGAAACTGTTAATGCTGCTTGCAATAAACGCATTACTAATGAGTCTTTTGAGGACAAAACTAATCGATTAAGTAATAAAGCTGCTGCTGCACGCTCTCAACGTTGCAAACATAATATTTCCACGTCCTCAGTCATAGATTCTGCCCACAATACAGCTTCTTTGTCTCCATTCATAGAATGTGTGCAGCCTGAAGCTCCTTTAACCGTTGGTAAATCTGCACGTAAGCGCAAACACTGTCCTACTTACACTCCAAATGATAAACGCCGTCGCCTGTACACCGTTAAGTCTGCTTATAAGACATGCTTCACACCTGACTCTTCTAAGGCAACAAACAAACCATTACCAAATGCAGCTGGTGCACGCCGTGAACGGCGCAAAAAAACCGCTTGCACCTCCATATTAATAAACCCTGACCACGATACACCTTCCAACTCCTCAGTGATTGAATCTGTGGACAGTGAAGATCCTCTACCAGGTCCACGCTTTATATATGTTGGCTTAAAGAAACATTCCAATGCTCCGTTACCACAACCTGTACCTCAACATCCTACAGGTTTTACTAATGATGACAGTACCATAGTAGAACACTCCTGTGGTCCTATGAACTATTTATGTGAACATTGTCAAGCATTACATTTTAATGCTGAGATACCAGCAGATAAAAATTTTACTCTGTGTTGTCACAAGAGTAAAGTGCATATACCTATACCCCAATATCCCGAGGTCTTTAAACGATTGCTGACAGGGGAGAGTGAGTTCAGTAAGAATCTCATGGAAAATATTCGTAGTATTAACAGCTCATTTGCTTTCGCCTCCATGGGTGCCAATATATCCCCTCCACCTGGACATGGCCCTTACTGTTTCCGTATACATGGACAAATATATCATCGTACTGGAACCCTACATCCCAGTGATGATCAAGTTCCAGCTTATGCCCAACTGTATATTTTGGATACCACTACCGCGAATGAACAACGTTTAAACTGTGAACAAAATCAAAAATGTCATCCCACTTTGATGAGTATAATTGCTCTTCAGTTAGACAATGTGAATCCCTTTGTTGCTGCCTACAAAATGTTACGAGATGTGGAACATGAAGAACATCTTAAAGCTGAAGCTAATGGCACTCTCATGCCAAATATCATCATGGCCCTTAAACAAGATCGGAATCAAGACCCTCGCCGATATAATAATCCAACTGTCAATGAAGTTGCTGTCGTATTTGAAAATGACAATGGAGAGCCACCATTTAATCGTGATATTTTAATACATTTACAACCGGACCCCAAAAATCCTTTGGCGCCAAGAACACAACAGGTCAGCATTCTACACAGTAATTTAGATGCTTTACTCTATCCTTTATTTTTCCCTTACGGAGACCAGGGCTGGCATGATGGCCTCAAGCAACAAGGGCAAAGTCCACGCAGAGTTACACAACTGCAATATTACTGCTATGTGCTGTCTGTCCGTAATCAGTTTAATCCACTCCTGAATGGTGGCAAACTCACTCAGCAGTACTTAGTGGATGCTTATGTGAAAATCGAGGCAAATCACCTAAATTATATCCGTCAACACCAAAAGGATTTGAAAGTAGAGGATTATTGTGTACTCCAGGAACATCTCCAGAAAAAATCCATTGAGAAGGGCATCCCCATTGGAAAAACGGTCATTTTACCATCTTCGTTTGAAGGCAGTCCCAGGAATATGCAGCAGCGGTACCAGGATTCCATGGCTATTGTGACTAAATATGGTCGTCCTGATCAATTCATCACCATGACCTGTAATCCGAAATGGAATGAGATTACTGAGAATTTGGAACCTTGGCAGCGTGTGGAACATAGACCTGATTTGGTGGCACGTGTTTTCAAAATAAAACTGGAAGCACTCTTAAAAGACATTAACAACGGATTATTTGGGAAAGTTTGCGCTATGGTTCATGTAATTGAATTTCAAAAACGTGGCCTTCCACACGCTCACATTTTGATTATTCTGGACAGCAACTCCAAATTAAGGACTGAGGAGGACATAGACAATACAGTGTGGGCTGAAATTCCCAATCCTACCCACTACCCTCAGCTCCATAAAATTGTTCTCCAACATATGATTCATGGTCCGTGTGGAGAACACAACCCAAATTCTCCCTGTATGGATCTGGGGAAGTGTACAAAAGGTTTCCCTAAAGATTTGCAACCAAGAACCATCATAGCTAAGGACGCCTATCCTACTTATCGCAGACACTTTGGCCCATCTTTTCAACACCATTCTAACATGATTGACAATTCGTGGGTGGTTCCATATAATCCGTTCCTGCTATTAAAATACAAGTGCCATATAAATGTCGAAGTTTGTGGTTCCATTCAGGCTGTGAAATATTTATTTAAATACGTCTACAAAGGACATGATAAAGCCAATCTTGAAATCTGCCAGACTAACATCCAACATGATGAAACACACCAATTCATGGATTCAAGATATGTCAGTGCACCAGAGGCAGCTTGGCGAATATTCTCATATCCAATGCATAAACAATCTCATAGCATCATTCGCCTTGCTGTACATCTACCGCATTCTCAGCCACTCTATTTTCATGAGGATGACTCTATTGGAAACATCAAACAAAAGCTCCATCAAAATTCTACACTTATGGCCTACTTCAAGCTTAATCAGAACAACCATCATGCTCATATTTATTTATACCGTGAAATTCCCGAAAACTATGTTTGGAAAGAAGGTTCTTGGGAAGTTAGAAAGCGAGCAGGTGGTTCTGTGATTGGACGAATGTATACTGTCAGTGTGAAAGACCAAGAACGCTACTATTTAAGATTGTTATTGTTACATGTCAAAGGTGCAACCAGTTTTGACAGCATAAAAACTGTACACGGAGTCACACATGAAACCTTCAAAGATGCGGCATTAGCTCTTGGCTTACTATTTGATGATAGTCTGTGGAGAAATACATTACTTGATGCCAGTATTCTCAACATGCCAGCACAGCTACGTGACATGTTTGCCTACATTTGTATTTTTGGTCCTCCAGCTAAACCTCGGGACTTATGGGATGAATTTAAGGAACACTTTGTAGAAGACTACTGCTATGCATACCACTCCGACACTCTGGAGTGTGTCAATTGTGAAGGCTATGCTATGACAGATGTCCAACATGTTCTTAAAGCTCATGGCAAAACTTATACTGATTTTAATTTGCCACGTCCAGTCAAGAAACAACACCTCCTCCCACAGTATGATAAAGATTATGAGTTATCAGCAGCTGCTGAAATGAAAGCTACTCTAAATGAGGACCAACTTTTTGCTTTTGATGCTATCACTCAAGCTTTAGAAGACACTAATTCTACAGCAAAGTGTTTTTTCCTTGATGGTCCTGGTGGCAGCGGAAAAACGTACCTATATCATCTACTCCTACATCAGCTAAGAGGACAAGGAGACATTGTGTCACCTGCTGCCACTACTGGAATTGCCGCCAACTTGCTACAAGGTGGACGAACCATTCATTCTCTTTATGGGATTCCAATTCCTGTGAATGAAACATCTGTTTCCAGGATTAAGAATGATACCGATGCAGCAAAAGATTTGCACAGCACTAAACTTTTTATTATTGATGAGTGCACAATGCTATCCAAATATGCATTGCATGTCATTGATAGAGTTTTACGTGATGTCATGACAACAAATGTAGCTCACAAAGAAAAAACACCGTTTGGAGGTAAAGTGATTGTTTTTGGAGGCGACTTTAGACAATGTCTTCCTGTCATCCCTCATGGGACAAGAACTGATGTTGTAGAGAGCTGTATAAAATATTCACAACACTGGCAACATTTTACTCGCCTGCCACTTATTAACAACATGCGCTCCATTGATCCTCACTACAGCAGTTGGTTGCTTCAACTGGGAAATGGTGAACTATCTAATGAACATAACCTTGGAGATGATGTAATTGAAATTCCTCCAGACATGGTATGCACTGGCTCTTTAATAATTGAAATTTTTGGAGATAATCTTTGTATTGATGTGAATGACACCGAAAGCATAAATACAGCTGCATCTCATGCAATTTTATGTCCAAAAAATGAGGACGTTGAGAAAGTCAATTCCCAAGTCATGGATTTATTGATAGGTGACTATACTGAATATATCAGTGATGATTCCATCGATCCTGATGAAGCTGATGACCTCGATCAATACCCACTTGAGTTTTTGAATTCACTAACACCAACTGGAATGCCTTCACATCGGCTGAAACTTAAAATTGGCACCATTGTCATGTTATTACGTAATCTGAACACGAACAAAGGTCTCTGCAATGGTACGCGGCTCATTGTCACTGCCTTACATGCCAATATCATACTGGCTAAAGTAATTAGTGGGTCAGCAGCAGGAAATGTGGTATTCATTCCACAAATTGATTTGTGTCCATCAGAGACTGGATTACCTTTTAAATTAAGACGGAGACAATTTCCCATCAAGCCCGCATTTGGAATGACCATAAATAAATCTCAAGGCCAGACCCTCCATCGAGTTGGCATTTATCTACCAGAACCTGCTTTTGCCCATGGTCAATTGTATGTTGCTTTTTCCAGGGTGAAGCAATGTTGCAATGTGAGGGTTAAAGTGGTTAATACACCACTTCAAGGACAATTATTGGCTGATAGTACTAAAGTCTTCACACGTAATATTATCTACAAAAATATTTTAGTTTAAAGTTACTTTTCTTTTTTTTCATTATTCAGTTTTTCTAATAACATAGACAGCAATAGGCAAATTCTATGTATAGAGATAAGGAAAAAAAACAAAAACAAAAAAAAATTAGTGTAGCCATAGACATATAGATTTTAAGTACTTATGTAGGAAATACGTATATAACATACGTACTCATTAGCATATAGGGTTAATAACTCTATATCATATCTACATAAATTTAGAAATATGATATATCAATACATATTTTTATAGGTAAGTAGAACACACATTAAGTACAAGATGTAAGATGTGTATCATCCAAATGCCTGTATTTGGTGATAGGAACCTGTATTTGAAGCTCCAGCAGTATAGCTGCTGAGAGATTTCATTTTGTTTTTAAAAAGGGTGAGGTTTTTGTGAACAGGTAAGAGACGGGTGGGATGGCTGTTCACACACATCTCTATCTCCAGGTGTGTTCTGTACATAGAAATAGATAAATAGATAGGTACATATTTAGATAGATAGGGAAAGAATAGAGATTTTGCTTTCACATCAACATTTTTCTGCTATTTGGAGAATTTATGGTGGAAAAAAGGCTATTTCTGCACTTCCTGCCTAAAGGCTGACCCACGCCACTCTTGCTGTAAGTTGCATGCAATGTATACGGAATTTGTACTTCACTTGCGGCAGGTGCGGCACATGTGGTTTCTGCAGTTTTCGCCACAAAATCTCCACTTACCAGTGTTTTTGTTGTGGCTGCATTTAATGCAATTGTCGAAGCCGCGTTTGCCGCATTTACTGCAAGTTAACTCCAAGCTTCATCTACATTGCATGGCACTTGCTGAAAGTGTGTTGTAGGTCAGTTCTTTGGTGCCAAGTGTGGAAGTTGTATTGTTTTTAACATTACTTCTGCAAATATCAGAAACATGCAGATGTGAAAGAGGTTTGAGTATTAAGAAATAGGAATCAGTTAGTTAGGACCCATCAGTTCAAAGGCTACCGTGACGTGGTTGATGGGCATGCTTATATTAGCCCATCGGTGTACTATGAACGTTGATTTCTTAAATTTTACACTTCTGTAAAAATAAACACAAAAAATTTGGATACACAAAAAGGCTTTTATTTCTGTTGTACTTATTAGAATTATTTAAAATGAAGGCTTAGCTAAGCCCAAGAGATGATTAAAAACGTTTCATACCAACCCATCAGATGTAAAATTACTGTGAAAATACCTGATGGGCACACAAGTATGCGCCAGTATGGGTACTAAGAGCTTTTCCACATAATAATGAAATATTTAAAAATGTCATAGAACATACCAATATACATAGTTATTGATACATATTATTTATTATTTACATTATTGTTCTTAAGCAAAGAACCGTTGTTGTGGCATTTGCCACAACACGCAAAGTTGTTGTCTGATGTCTTTCATCACTCCCCTCATAAGCATGTTCATGGATCCTGTGTAACTGTACCTTAAATAACAAGAATTGTCAAGAGCTGGTGAGTGCAGCCATTTTTTGTTCTTTCTTACTATTATTTATTAATTGTATTATTCTTACATTTGAATAAATAAAGTATATATGGATTCTAGACTCCCGATTCTTTAGAATCGGGCTGCCATCTAGTATTATATATTCGCTGTGTAGTGGTGACAGTAGTAGGCACTGTGTAGCGTATTGTATGTATGTTTGTAAGTAAGCTCCGTTATGGCACCATATCTAAGCAGTAAACTTGGTTCTAGAACTGTATCAATGTAGTAATCTAGATTATGGTACCGTATGTATGCCATAATCTCGGTTCTGCTCCAGTTTCTATGTAGCAGGCTTGGTTCCATGTAGTAGACTTATTAAACTCTGTTCTGCTCCCTTATTTCTGTAGTAAGCTCTGTTTTGCTCCCATATCTCTGCAGTAAGCTCGGTTCTGCTCCCATATCTCTGTAGTAAGCTCCGTTCTGCTCCCATATCTCTGCAGTAAGCTCGGTTCTGCTCCCATATCTCTGTAGTAAGCTGGGTTCTGCTCCCATATCTCTGCAGTAAGCTCCACTCTGCTCCCATATCTCTGTAGTAAGCTCGGTTCTGCTCCCATATCTCTGTAGTAAGCTCTGTTTTGCTCCCATATCTCTGTAGTAAGCTCTGTTTTGCTCCCATATCTCTGCAGTAAGCTCCGCTCTGCTCCCATATCTCTGTAGAAAGCTCAGTTCTGCTCCCATATCTCTGTAGTAAGCTCGGTTCTGCTCCCATACTGCTGTAGTAAGCTCCGTTCTGCTCCCATATTTCTGTAGTAAGCTCTGTTTTGCACCCATATCTCTGTAGTAAGCTCGGTTCTGCTCCCATATCTCTGGAGTAAGCTCGAGCTCGTTTCTGCTCCCATTTCTCAGTAGTAAGCTCGGTTCTGCTCCCATATCTCCGGAGTAAGCTCGGTTCTACTTCCATATCTCAGTAGTAAGCTCGGTTCTGCTCACATATCTCTGTAGTAAGCTCAGTTCTGCTCCCGTATCTCTGGAGTAAGCTCGGTTCTGCTCCCATATCTCAGTAGTAAGCTCGGTTCTGCTCACATATCTCTGTAGTAACCTCCGTTCTGCTCCCATATCTCTGGAGTAAGCTCGTTTCTGCTCCCATATCTCAGTAGTAAGCTTGGTTCTGCTCCCATATCTCCGGA
Source organism: Ranitomeya variabilis (assembly GCF_051348905.1). NCBI lineage: Eukaryota > Metazoa > Chordata > Amphibia > Anura > Dendrobatidae > Ranitomeya > Ranitomeya variabilis. The sequence goes on from NC_135232.1 coordinate 638,085,137, forward strand.
GTAAGCTCGGTTCTACTCCCATATCTCTGGAATAAGCTTGGTTCTGCTCCCATATCTCAGTAGTAAGCTTGGTTCTGCTCCCATATCTCAGTAGTAAGCTCGGTTCTGCTCACATATCTCTGTAGCAAGCTCAGTCCTGCTCCCGTATCTCGAGTAAGCTCGGTTCTGCTCCCATATCTCAGTAGTAAGCTCGGTTCTGCTCACATATCTCTGTAGTAACCTCCGTTCTGCTCCCATATCTCAAGAGTAAGCTCGGTTCTGCTCCCATATCTCAGTAGTAAGCTTGGTTCTGCTCCCATATCTCCGGAGTAAGCTCGGTTCTGCTCCCATATCTCTGGAGTAAGCTTGGTTCTGCTACCATATCTATGCAGCAAGCTCCGTTCTGTTCCCATATCTATGAACCAGCCTGTTTTTAAAGCCTGTTATCTCTGCTACTTTTATGCAGTGGCCAGAGATTATTAGGGAAAAGGAGGGCCACCACAACTGAAGGGCCACTGCCTTGTGATTGCCCCCCAGGCTGAAAAATGCCAGCCAGCCCCTGGCCAGCGACATTAGCAAGCAGCTGGCAGAATCATGTTTTGAGATGGAATCCTGGGGAGAGAGCTGGTAGGCCCCTTTAGGCTGTGTTCACACGTTCCGTTTTTTTCGCGTTTTTTTCGTGGTTTTTCCCGATAAAAACGCTATAAAACCGCAAAAAAACCGCATACAATAAGCATCCCATCATTTAGAATGAATTCCGCATGTTTTGTGCACGATGCGTTTTTTTCCGCAAAAAAAACGCATACCGCACAAAATCCGGACATGCTCTATCTTTTTGCGGATTTCCCACTCCAAAATGCATTGGGAAGTGTCCGGAAAAAACCGCGGCAAAAACGCGTCAAAACCGCGGCAAAAACGCGTCAAAACCGCGGCAAAAACGCACGCAGTTTTCTTGCGGATTTCTTGCAGAAAATGTCCGGAATTCTCCGGAATTTTCTGCAAGAAATCCTGAACGTGTGCACATAGCCTTAGGGTCTATGAATGTGTGAAAATGACAGCAAAGTACATAGTGTTCATGACTTAAGACATTCTTCCATGATACAAAAAGAAGAACCAAGTCATAAGTAGAAAAATCATATTCCTGCATGACAAGGCACTATCTCATGCTGCAAAGAATACCTCTGGGTCATTGACTGCTAGGGGCATAAGGACAGAAACTCAATGTTGCTACTATCCTCACCTGACCTGGACCATATTGAGAACCTTTGGAGAATCCTCAAGCAAAAGATCTACGAGGGTGGGAGGCCGTTCACATCAGAACAGCAGCTCTGGGAGGCTATTCTGACATCCTGCAAGGAAATTCAAACAGAAACTATCCAAAAACTCAAGTTTAATGGATGCAAAATTTTTAAAGGGGATATCATAGACTGGGTCCTATGTTAACATGTAACTTGACCTGTGCAGATGTTTTTGATTAAAAAAGCTTTTCATTCAGTTTTTTTTACAACTTATAAAATGATTGGAAGCTCTGTTGTGCATAATAATTTGGAAAAGTGCATTTTGGAGAAATGTGATTTATACTCTAATGGTTGATGATTTGAACATTATACTGATTCATTTGCATCAACCATTTAGGAAAATAAGACAAAAATAGTATTTGCATAATCATTTAGAATGCGGTGTACATAATTAGATCAGAAAAGATGATACTCACTGATAATTTGATTTTCCAGAACCATGACAACACTGTACAGAGAGAGTATCCGCCCCCAGGAACAGGAAACCTACCAAAATAAAAGGGGCAGTACCTCTCCATTTGCCTCAGAGTGTTTACAGAGTAGGAGAAGTAGCCGCCTCATTAGGACATACAGTTGTGTGGAAAAAGTGTTTGCCCCCTTCCTGATTTGCTTTTCTTTTCCATGTTTGTCACACATAAATTTTTCAGATCACAAAATAAATGTAAAATACTAGACAAAGATAAATAAACAAAATGTAGTTTTTTAAATTAAGGACTTTATTATTAAGGGAAAAAGACATCCAAACATACAGAGCCCTGTCTGAAAAAGTGATTGCCTCCTAAGTCTAATAACTGGTTTGGCTACCCTTGGCAGCAACAACCGCAATAAAGCATTTGTGATAACTGGCAATGAGTCTTTTACAACGCTCTGGAAAAATGATAATTACTTACTGGTAATTTGATTTTCCAGAGCCATGACAGCACCGCACATTGAGAGATGGTATCCGCCCCCAGGAACAGGAAACCTGTAGCAGAGATAAAAGAGGGGGGCGGCACCTCTCTCCTCAGTTTTTGTTTCAGAGTATGCAAAGTAACCGCCAAATTAGTACACCTGTATATTACTTGTAGCATAGCGCCTACTACGTGTCTTGGGGGACACTCGCTTGGCACGGGATTAATGCACACAGGCACGGTTTTCTATCAAAAACAGTCTGTTAGGTTTATTTCTCACAACATAAACCACATCCACAGGAACTTAAGTAACAGCTTGAACAGTATCTTGACATATTCAACTTTACCACAGTTCGTCTCTGACCACGGGCAGCATTACACACGGTTTTCAGACCGTTACCCGTTGGCAACCTTCACGGGTTCCTGGACACCCCTTGGCCTCAGAGGTGCCCCAGACACAATGTTTCTCTCTTCTTCCACTCTGACCCCGGTCAGTGCAACACGAATCTCTATTCGTTACCTGCCATTGCCGCACAGGTTCTCGGATACCTCTCTTCCTTAGAGGCATCCTTCAGACATTCTCACTCTGACCCCGGTCAGTACAACACGGATCTCCATCCGTTCCACAGTCTGGTCTGTGCGAGGTCCAGAGCCCCTGCCATGTGCTCTTCAGGGAGCCGACTGTTGTGAATTTGGATTCTGGGCTCCCCCGGTGGCTACTGGTGGAATTGAACTGGTGTCTTCATCTTCTCTGTTCACCTGTTCCCATCAAGATGTGGGAGTCGCTATATAACCTTGCTGCTCTGTTAGTTGCTTGCCGGTCAACAATGTTATCAGAAGCCTCTCTGTGCTTGTTCCTGCTCCTAGACAACTACTAGATAAGTTGGACTCTTGTCCATGTTTGTTTTTGCATTTTTGTTCCAGTTCACAGCTGTAGTTTCGTTACTGTGTCTGGAAAGCTCTTGTGAACAGGAATTGCCACTCTGGTGTTATGAGTTAATGCCAGAGTTTTAAAGTAATTTCTGGATGGTGTTTTGATAGGGTTTTCAGCTGACCATGAAAGTGTCCTTTCTGTCTTCTGCTATGTAGTAAGTGGACCTCAAATTTGCTAAGCCTATTTTCATACTACGTTTGTTATTTCATCTTAATTCACCGCCAATACATGTGGGGGGCCTCTGTCTCCTTTCGGGGTATTTCTCTAGAGGTGAGCTAGGACTTATATTTTCCTCTGCTAGCATTATTTAGTCCTCCGGCTGGTGCTGGGCATCTAGAATCAACGTAGGCATGCTACCCGGCCACTGCTAGTTGTGCGTTAGGTTTAGTTCATGGTCAGCTCAGTTTCCATCTTCCAAGAGCTAGTTCCTCTATATGCTGATGCTATGATCTCTTGCCATTGAGATCATGACAGTTTGACCGGCCCACTAAAGGGTTAAAATCCTTGGCTGAGAAAGGAGAGAAATAAGTAGTCTGCTGAAATTTTTTTTTTTTCTCTCCTTTGAATGGCTCTGTGTCCACCTGTTTGTAATGGATCTTCAGAGTGTAACTGCAGGTTTGAATAATCTCGCCACGAAGGTACAAAATTTGCAAGATTTTGTTTGTCATGCACCTGTATCTGAGCCGAGAATTCCTTTGCCGGAATTTTTCTCGGGGAATAGATCTGGGTTTCAGAATTTTCGAAATAATTGCAAATTATTTTTGTCCCTGAAATCTCGCTCTGCCGGAGATCCTGCACAGCAGGTCAGGATTGTGATTTCCTTGCTCCGGGGCGACCCTCAAGACTGGGCTTTTTCATTGACACCAGGGGATCCTGCGTTGCTCAATGTGGATGCGTTTTTTCTGGCCTTGGGGTTGCTTTATGACGAACCTCATTTGGAGCTTCAGGCAGAAAAAACTTTGATGTCCCTATCTCAGGGGCAAGATGAAGCGGAAATTTACTGCCAAAGATTCCGTAAATGGTCTGTGCTTACTCAGTGGAATGAGTGCGCCCTGGCGGCGACTTTCAGAGAGGGTCTCTCTGATGCCATTAAGGATGTTATGGTGGGGTTCCCTGTGCCTGCGGGTCTGAATGAGTCCATGACAATGGCTATTCAGATCGATAGGCGTTTGCGGGAGCGCAAACCAGTGCACCATCTGGCGGTGTCCACTGAGAAATCGCCAGAGAGTATGCAGTGTGATAGAATTCTGTCCCGAAGCGAGCGGCAGAATTTTAGACGGAAAAATGGGTTGTGTTTCTATTGTGGTGATTCTACTCATGTTATATCAGCATGCTCTAAGCGCACTAAAAAGCTTGGTAAATCTGTTTCCATTTGCACCTTACCGTCTAAGTTTATTCTATCTGTGACCCTGATTTGCTCTTTGTCATCTATTACCACGGACGCCTATGTCGACTCTGGCGCCGCTTTGAGTCTTATGGATTGGTCCTTTGCCAAACGCTGTGGGTATGATTTAGAGCCTTTGGAGACTCCTATTCCTCTGAAGGGGATTGACTCCACCCCATTGGCTAATAATAAACCACAATACTGGACACAAGTAACTATGCGTATTAATCCGGATCACCAGGAGATTATTCGCTTTCTGGTGCTGTATAATCTACATGATGATTTGGTGCTAGGATTGCCTTGGCTGCAATCTCACAACCCAGTCCTCGACTGGAGAGCTATGTCTGTGTTGAGCTGGGGATGTAAGGGGGCTCATGGGGATGTACCTGTGGTTTCCATTTCATCATCTATTCCCTCTGAAATTCCTGAGTTCCTATCTGACTATCGTGACGTCTTTGAAGAATCCAAGCTTGGTTCGTTACCTCCGCACCGAGAGTGCGATTGTGCCATAGATTTAATCCCGGGTAGTAAATACCCAAAGGGTCGTTTATTTAATCTGTCTGTGCCTGAACATGCTGCTATGCGTGAATATATAAAGGAGTCCTTGGAAAAGGGACATATTCGTCCATCGTCATCTCCCTTAGGAGCCGGTTTTTTCTTTGTGTCAAAAAAAGACGGCTCTTTGAGACCATGTATTGATTATCGGCTTTTGAATAAAATCACTGTTAAATATCAGTACCCATTGCCGTTGCTGACTGATTTGTTTGCTCGCATAAAGGGGGCCAAGTGGTTCTCTAAGATTGACCTTCGTGGGGCGTATAATTTGGTGCGAATCAGGCAGGGGGATGAGTGGAAAACCGCATTTAATACGCCCGAGGGCCACTTTGAGTATTTAGTGATGCCTTTTGGTCTTTCAAATGCTCCGTCAGTTTTCCAGTCCTTTATGCATGATATTTTTCGCGATTATTTGGATAAATTTATGATTGTGTATCTGGATGATATTCTGATTTTTTCGGATGACTGGGACTCTCATGTCCAGCAAGTCAGGAGGGTTTTTCAGGTTTTGCGGTCTAATTCTTTGTGTGTGAAGGGTTCTAAGTGTGTTTTTGGGGTACAGAGGATTTCCTTTTTGGGATATATTTTTTCCCCCTCTTCCATTGAAATGGATCCTGTCAAGGTTCAAGCTATTTGTGATTGGACGCAGCCCTCTTCTCTTAAGAGTCTTCAGAAATTTTTGGGCTTTGCTAACTTTTATCGTCGATTTATTGCTGGTTTTTCGGATATTGCTAAGCCATTGACCGATTTGACTAAGAAGGGTGCTGATGTTGCTGATTGGTCCCCTGATGCTGTGGAGGCCTTTCGGGAGCTTAAGCGCCGTTTTTCCTCTGCCCCTGTGTTGCGTCAGCCTGATGTTGCTCTACCTTTTCAGGTTGAGGTCGACGCTTCTGAGATCGGAGCTGGGGCAGTGTTGTCGCAGAAAAGTTCTGACTGCTCCGTGATGAGGCCTTGTGCCTTCTTTTCCCGTAAATTTTCACCCGCTGAGCGGAATTATGATGTTGGGAATCGGGAGCTTTTGGCCATGAAGTGGGCTTTTGAGGAGTGGCGCCATTGGCTTGAGGGGGCCAGACATCAGGTGGTGGTATTGACTGACCACAAAAATTTGATTTATCTTGAGACCGCCAGGCGCCTGAATCCTAGACAGGCGCGCTGGTCATTATTTTTCTCTCGGTTTAATTTTGTGGTGTCATACCTACCGGGTTCTAAGAATGTTAAGGCGGATGCCCTTTCTAGGAGTTTTGAGCCTGACTCGCCTGGTAACTCTGAGCCCACAGGTATCCTTAAGGATGGAGTGGTATTGTCAGCCGTTTCTCCAGACCTGCGGCGGGCCTTGCAGGAGTTTCAGGCGGATAGACCTGATCGTTGCCCACCTGATAAACTGTTTGTTCCTGATGATTGGACCAGTAGAGTCATCTCTGAGGTTCATTCTTCTGCGTTGGCAGGTCATCCTGGCATTTTTGGTACCAGGGATTTGGTGGCAAGGTCCTTCTGGTGGCCTTCCCTGTCACGAGATGTGCGAGGCTTTGTGCAGTCTTGTGACGTTTGTGCTCAGGCCAAGCCTTGTTGTTCTCGGGCTAGTGGATTGTTGTTGCCCTTGCCTATTCCTAAGAGGCCTTGGACGCACATCTCGATGGATTTTATTTCAGATCTGCCTGTTTCTCAGAAGATGTCTGTCATCTGGGTGGTGTGTGACCGTTTCTCTAAGATGGTCCATTTGGTTCCTCTGCCCAAGTTGCCTTCTTCTTCCGAGTTGGTTCCTCTGTTTTTTCAAAATGTTGTTCGTTTGCATGGTATTCCTGAGAATATCGTTTCTGACAGAGGTACCCAATTCGTGTCTAGATTTTGGCGGGCATTCTGTGCTAGGATGGGCATAGATTTATCTTTTTCGTCCGCTTTCCATCCTCAGACGAATGGCCAGACCGAGCGGATTAATCAGACCCTGGAGACATATCTGAGGTGTTTTGTGTCTGCTGACCAGGATGATTGGGTTGCTTTTTTGCCATTGGCGGAGTTCGCTCTCAATAATCGGGCCAGCTCTGCCACTTTGGTGTCCCCGTTTTTCTGTAATTCGGGGTTTCATCCTCGATTTTCCTCTGGTCAGGTGGAATCTTCGGATTGTCCTGGAGTGGATGCTGTGGTGGAGAGATTGCATCGGATCTGGGGGCAGGTGGTGGACAATTTGAGGTTGTCCCAGGAGAAGACTCAGCTTTTTGCCAACCGCCACCGTCGTGTTGGTCCTCGGCTTTGTGTTGGGGATTTGGTGTGGTTGTCTTCTCGTTTTGTCCCTATGAGGGTCTCTTCTCCTAAGTTTAAGCCTCGGTTTATCGGCCCGTATAAGATATTGGAGATTCTTAACCCTGTTTCCTTCCGTTTGGACCTCCCTGCATCCTTTTCTATTCATAACGTTTTTCATCGGTCATTATTGCGCAGGTATGAGGTACCGGTTGTGCCTTCCGTTGAGCCTCCTGCTCCGGTGTTGGTTGAGGGTGAGTTGGAGTACGTTGTGGAGAAAATCTTAGACTCTCGTGTTTCCAGACGGAGACTCCAGTATCTGGTCAAGTGGAAGGGATACGGCCAGGAGGATAATTCTTGGGTGAATGCATCTGATGTTCATGCCTCTGATCTGGTTCGTGCCTTTCATAGGGCCCATCCTGATCGCCCTGGTGGTTCTGGTGAGGGTTCGGTGCCCCCTCCTTGAGGGGGGGGTACTGTTGTGAATTTGGATTCTGGGCTCCCCCGGTGGCTACTGGTGGAATTGAACTGGTGTCTTCATCTTCTCTGTTCACCTGTTCCCATCAAGATGTGGGAGTCGCTATATAACCTTGCTGCTCTGTTAGTTGCTTGCCGGTCAACAATGTTATCAGAAGCCTCTCTGTGCTTGTTCCTGCTCCTAGACAACTACTAGATAAGTTGGACTCTTGTCCATGTTTGTTTTTGCATTTTTGTTCCAGTTCACAGCTGTAGTTTCGTTACTGTGTCTGGAAAGCTCTTGTGAACAGGAATTGCCACTCTGGTGTTATGAGTTAATGCCAGAGTTTTAAAGTAATTTCTGGATGGTGTTTTGATAGGGTTTTCAGCTGACCATGAAAGTGTCCTTTCTGTCTTCTGCTATGTAGTAAGTGGACCTCAAATTTGCTAAGCCTATTTTCATACTACGTTTGTTATTTCATCTTAATTCACCGCCAATACATGTGGGGGGCCTCTGTCTCCTTTCGGGGTATTTCTCTAGAGGTGAGCTAGGACTTATATTTTCCTCTGCTAGCATTATTTAGTCCTCCGGCTGGTGCTGGGCATCTAGAATCAACGTAGGCATGCTACCCGGCCACTGCTAGTTGTGCGTTAGGTTTAGTTCATGGTCAGCTCAGTTTCCATCTTCCAAGAGCTAGTTCCTCTATATGCTGATGCTATGATCTCTTGCCATTGAGATCATGACAGCCGACACTCCCAACACATGAGGCTCTCTCCAGGACCTTCCAGCACAGACCATTCAGATCCACACTCAGAGCCCATGTGACCATCCCTCAGTCACATTATATAGTACCAACCACTCCCACAGGTGGGAGTGTGGATGTGTGGCTAGTTTGTCCCGCCCATCTCACACAACTAGCCTAATAAGTCTCCCTTACAACTACACCATAGATATACACACTCTTGAGGGACTACAGGTCCCAGAACAACATTGCATCAGACTTACCACGCATACTCCCTTTGCGACACATATCGGCCATTCACAACACTGCCAGTCACTATTTTACCACCATTATCACAACAGATATGCCTCCATGCATATCCCAAGGAGCACACACAGCGCCCCCTAGCTGCCACAGGGGTCACTACACCACATACTTAACAAGGTCACTTTTATACACCACCTTTTATGTTTAATGGGAGGTTTTTTTTGTGCATCACACAACCATCATCAAGATAGGGCGGGAACTAATGCGGTGCTGTCATGGCTCTGGAAAATCAAATTACCGGTAAGTAATTATAATTTTTTCCCTTCCCCATGACAGCACCGCACATTGAGAGGAAGAAATAGAATAGAATCCTAGGCTGGGACAACAGCAGATAACACTTTCCTACCAAAGCCTAGATTTGAAGGCCCTAGGTCTAGCCTGTAGTGGCGGAAGAAAGTGGAGGGTGAAGACCATACTGCTGCTCTGCAAATCTGTTCTACAGATGCATTTTACCTTTTCAGCCCAGGACGTGGCTATGGCCCTTTTAGAGTGAGCCCTTATACCCAGTGGGGGAGTCTGACCTGAGGAAGAGTAAGCCACCGTGCAATAGTTGATTTTGAAGCTTTTTTACCCGTTTGCCCCCTGGAAGGAGACAAAGAAGGTTGACGACTTTTGCCATGATTTTGACATTTCTATGTATTGGAGTAGGCAACGTCTTACATCAAGGCAGTGAAAAGCCTGCTCTCCCTGGGATTCTGGATTTGCACAAAACGAGGGCAAAATTATTTCCTGGTCCCTGTGATATTTTGAATTGACCTTTGGAAAGAAGGCCGGATCAGTTTTTATGATCACTCTGTCCTCCAAAAAGGTAGTATACGGAGGATTTACAGAAATAGCTTGCAGCTCGCAGATATGCCGAGCCGACGTTATGGCAACCAGGAGTACTGTTTTCAACGTTAAGGCTTTTTCAGAGATAGAAGCAAGAGGCTCGAAAGGAGGAGAGATTAAGGCATTTAGGACTAAATTTAGATCCCTGGGAGGCACCTTAGGTAATAATTTTGAGGGTCTTGCTGCAAATGAGGCTCAGATGAACTGGTAGACCCAGGGGTGATCTGCAAGTTTTTGGTCGAACAATGCACCCAGGGCAGAGACTTGTACTTTTAGGGTGTTAGTAGATAACCGTCTTTCCAGCCCTTTTTGAAGGAATTCCAGTATTTCTTTTACCGGGACTTTCTGGCTCATATTGGACAACTTCTGACCAGAGAATTCCAGGAACTTTTCCCCATATCTTTTGGTACTTATCCGATGTTACTTTCTTTCTGCTGGCGAGCAGCGTGTCTACTAAAGAGTTCGAGAAACCCTTTGCTAGTAGTAGTCACCTCTCAAATTCCAGGCGGTGAGATGAAGTCTGTGCACTTGAGGATGTAGCACTGGGCCCTGGTGTAGGAGATTTGGCATGTCCGGGAGGATCCATGGGTCCGAGATAGACATACGTCTGAGCCATGTGAACCATGCCAGTCTCGGCCAAAAAGGTGCTACAAGGATTATCCATGCTTTGCCCTCCCGAATCTTCTTTAGGACTATCGGAATTAATTGAATTGGAGGAAATGCATACCCTAGATGAAATTTCCACTGGTGTAGCATTGCATCTACCCCTTCCGGGTGTTCCCTTGGATTGAGGGAGTAGAACCTGTTTACTTGTCGTTTTTTTCTTGTGGCAAATAAATCTCTTTCTGGCATGCCCCAGAGAGCACAGATTTTCCCAAATATGTCTCGGTTCAGGGACCACTCTCCCTGGCATAATACATGACGACTTAAGAAGTCTGCCACAAGATTTTCTTTTCCCTTTAAGTGCGTTCCTGACAAAGACAAAATGTTATTTTCTGCCCATTCGAACAGTCGTTTGGCTTCCGACATTGATCTTGTTCCTCCTTGTCGTTTTATGTATGCTATGGTAGTACTGTTGTCGGACAGTATTGTAACGTGTTTTCCTTGAACCTTTTTTCCCGCTTGGAGAAGTGCTCGACTTATGGCTGTCAACTCTTTTAGGTTGGAGGATGCTGTTCTCATTGACGGTTCCCACGGACCCTGTAGAACTAGATCTGATAGGTGTGCTCCCCAACCTAATGGCCTTGCATCCGTAGTTAGTACTACCGGGTCTTGAATTGACCATGGAACAGCATTTACACTGTGTTCCAAATTATTATGCACAAAGAGTTTAGGAGTGATCAGGTTAGAATTTTTTTGTCATTTAAACTCATTGATGGTGATGTGTGTCAGGGCTCTTTATATCACTGACAGCAATTGCAGATACCTGTGTAAATTAGTTTGGCAGGTGTGTCCAAATAAAGGCAAGACTACTTAAGAAGGCTGTTCCACATTATTAAGCAGCCTACATTTTTTGCCAAAATGGGAAAGAAAAAGGATGTGTCGGCTGCTGAGAAGCAACAAATTGTGGAGTATTTAGGTCAAGGCATGACTACAATCAACATTGCCAAGACACTTCATCGTGATCATCGCACAATCAAGAAGTAAGTAGCTGATTCCCAGCACACACGTGTGCGTGCTGATAAGGAAAAATTGAGGACTCTTTCCAACAGGCAATTGTGTAAGGTTAAAAGAACAGCGGCAAAAATGCCTTGTCATAGCAGCAGACAAGTTTTTGAAGCTGCTGGTGCCTCCAACGTCCCCAGAACAACAAGATGCAGGGTCCTTCAGAGGTTTGCAGCTGTGCGTAAGCCATCCTGTCGACCACCTCTATCCACTGCACACAAGCAGAAACGGCTCCAGTGGGCCAAACGATACATGAAGACTGACTTCCAAACTGTTTTGTTCACCGATGAGTGCCGTGCAACGCTCGATGGTCCAGATGGATGGAGTGGAGGATGGCTGGTTGTTGGACACCCCATGAAAACACGGCTAAGGCGCCAACAAGGAGGAGGTGGAGTAATGTTTTGGGCTGGAATCATGGGGAGAGAGATTGTCGGCCCCTTTATGATCCCTGAAGGGGTAAAGATGAACTCCATAATCTATGTGGAGTTTCTAAAACAACACTTCTTGCCATGGTTCAAGAGGAAGATCCGTGCTTTCCGCAGCAAGATCATTTTCATCCATGATAATGCACCGTCTCATGCTGCAAAAAACACATCTGCATCTCTGGCTGCTATGGGCATAAAAGAGGACAAACTTATGGTGTGGCCACCATCTTCCCCTGACCTCAACCCCATTGAGAACCTCTGGAGCTTCATCAAAAGGAGTGTCTATGGTGGCGGGAGGCAGTTCACATCTAAGCAACAGCTCTGGGAGGGTATTCTGTCCACATGCAAAACAATTGAAGCAGAAACCATCCAAAAACTGACAAATTCAATGGACGAGAGAGTTCAGAAGCATCTTTCGAACAAGGAGTCCTATGTGCAAATGTAACATCACCTAGAATAAAGTTTTCACTTGAAAACTGTTTGATTTCATTTTGTAATAAGCTGATAATGCTTATAACTTCACAATTGGCCATTTTTTTGTTCAAAATAAAGAAAAAAGGTTGAAAACTCTGCTGTGCATAATAATTTGGAACATGCATTTTGAGTGTTTATTTTTTTTTTTTAAAAAGATACTGTTTTCATAGGCAGTTTGTTCCAAAACATTGCAATTATACTAGAATAGTAGATGACTGGAAAATAACAATGACTGCAATTCAGATAGGTAATTTAGGGAAAATATAAGGAATTATTATTTGCATAATAATTTGGAACACAGTGTATTAAGTTTTCCGTGTTTAGCCACCACTTCAACGATTCTTGTACCTGCGGTGATAGGAGTATTTTCCGATTTAGATTGCATGGAACCACCGACTGTTCGGACAAGATTTGATGTTGTAATTCTCTTGTATGGGCCTGCGCCCACTTGACTGCTGGAATTGTCGCTGTTAGGACCCCTTTAAGTCACATTGCGGACTTTAGAGAGATGGGTTGACCCGTCTGTACCTGGTGTATTTTTTGAATGACGGAGTGAATCTTTCTGTCTGGGAGAACGCATTTTTGCTCGATTGAATTCAGCTGGATTCCCAGGAACTCCTGTATCTGGGTTGGATTTAGTCTTGACTTTAAGTTCATTATCCAGCCCAATTTTGTCAGTATTTCTAGTACCCTTGTGACCGCCTCTCCGCATTTTTGTTTGTCATCCGCTAAAACAAGAAAGTCGTCCAAATAGGGTACCAGCAGTATATCTTCCTTCCTTACATAAGATGCTATTTCCGATATTTTTGTAAATATACGGGAAGCTACTGAGACCCCGAAGGGAAGGCACCGGTATTATAGATGAGTGGGAACCTGAGATATTTCAACTACCAATCTTAGGTATTGCTGATGTTCTTCGCAGATTGGTACATGGTAATAGGTGTTGGTTAAGTCTATTACCACCATGTAACACCCTGGACTGAGTAACTTCACTGCGGACCTTAAAGTCTCCATTTTGAATTTTTCCACCCGGATATACCGGTTTAAGGATTTTAGGTTGAATATCGTTCTCATTGAACCGTCTGGTTTTGGTGTAAGGAAAAGAGTGCTGTAGAACCCTTGTCCCACTTGTGAATGTGGTACCTTTTTTAGGACATTCTTTTGTAGAAGGATCTGAATTTCTTTTTCTAGTGCGGCCTGATTTTTCTAGGCCACTTGAGTGAATATTACTCTTCGTGGCGGGGGCCTGATGAAATTTAGTCGCAGGCCCTCAGATAATTTGTTATCCATTGAGAGGCAGGTAATGCCACACATTGATGGTGGAAATGTTGGAGCCCTCCTTCCACCGGATTCCTGGGTTCTTTGCTGTTTTGAGTTTGGTCTAGGGGGAGGCTTATTGAAGCCTTATCCCTTATCTTTCCCTCCAGGGTCTTCCTCACATGGACCTATCATCAGATCGTCCACGGCCACCCCTATTTCCTTGTCCTCGAAAGGACGAGCGAATATCACCCCAACGATGTTTAAAGAAGGGAAGAAGTGGAAACCGTTTCTTTTTATCCGAAGCTTTTTCCAGAAGTTCATCTAATGTTTTCCCAGAAAGGTACTGACCCTCACAAGGGACTGCACAAAGTTTTACTTTTGACTGGAAGTCTGCGTTCCAGTTTTTTAGCCATAATGCCCTACGCCCTGAGTTTGATAGGGCACATGCACGGGTGGCACATCAAACGGAGCCCACCGACGCGTCCGCTAGAAAACCTGCCGCTTTCTGTATTGAGGGTATTGCCTCTAACAGTCTTTCTCTTGGGCATTTATTTTTAATTTGCTCAGTTAATTTTCGTCCAGCCACTTGACCATAGCACAAGCTGTGCAAGTGGCGGCAACCCCTGGTTTAAATGACCACGCTGAAGCCTCCCAAGCGGATTTTAAGAAGGCATCAGCCTTTTTGTCAAGGAGGTCTTTTAGGGCAGAGGTCCCCAACCTTTTTTGCACCAGGGACCGGCTTTAAGCAAGACCAGTTTTCCATGGCCCGGTGGGGCAGGGGCGGGGCTTTGGTCATATGGGGGTGGGGTTATGGAGGGATGGAGCTTAGTGCATACTTATCATATAATTATGACATTTATAATGAGAATGTGACTTTGTTGAATGATTGCATATGCTAGCAATGCACCTTGCGGTGTGTTTACAATGTGCCGCACTGAACAGAGACGTGCCACCACAACTTCATGCCCTCAAGCAGCTATTCCGTGTCTTTCATGTGTGACAGGGCCCAGGGGCATCACTGGAGATCAGATTTTGCAAGTAAAAGGGTCAGTGAGCACGCAGCAGAGCAGACCCAGGCTCAGCAGCAGCAGGCTGCATCCCATATTCCCCCCGCCCCTGCAAAGTGCAGACGAGTCACTGACTCACTCACTGCTTCACCGGCCCGTCCATTGCCCTCGTTGTGGACACAGCAGGAGAGGGTGCTGCACGGTCCTCACTGCAGCTGCTGCTTGTCTTTTCCTGCTTGGCGCTGCCGCTGCTGGACCTCATGTCCTGGACGGTGACCTGGTGGATGCTGCGCTGGACGACGTGGGGCTCTCTCTCTGTCTTCTTGCTGTTAGGATGATGAGCCGACCGGAAGTAACAGGAGAAATGACCCAGCGTCGCCCGGAAGTGTATTGTGTGTATCCATGGTGAGGGCCGGCGGGGGTGAGTATTGCTGCTATTGCAGCTGCGCAGCGCCAGGAGCTGGCGAAACAGCTCAGACAGAGCTCTGTGGCTGTGGACCCCCTGCAGCCGAGGCGCCGCCGGGCGCCGGGCATGATGAGGGATTTAATTGTGCGAGCTCTGACCAGGCGCAGGGCCGCGGAGCTAGCTGTCAGCGGCGCCGCGGACCGGCTGAAAAACCCCAACGGCCCGGTCCTGGTCCGCGGACCGGCGGTTGGGGACCTCTGTTTTAGGGCACCCATATCCTCAAATGGTAAGGCTATCCCTTTAGATGTGCTGGCGATGGCTGCATATAATCTTGGGGCTTTCTCCCATTTATCACAAACTTCGTCAAACGGATATTTGCCTTTTAGCGTCTGTGGTACGGACATCTTTTTGTTAGGTTTTTTCCACTCTCTTTTAATTAGATTTAGATTGGTTTCATGAAAAGGAAAAACCTTACGTTTTTTTCCCTCTAAATTGCTAAAGAGTCTTGTACCGTGCGTTGTTACCTGGACGTTTCAACCCCCATAGTCGACCTAACCAATTTTAGCAATTCCCCAATATTCTCAGATAAGAAATAAGGGTGGCCACACTCCTCATCCAATGAGTCTAGATCTGATATCGCCGAGGGGGTTAATTCTCCCAGCTTTTCCTGAGTCTATACCAGAGCTTTCGAGTTTTTTTTAGAGGTATGGGGAAGGGTGGGTTTTTCAGAGCTGATTGTTTGTTCCTTTAACTGCTCTTTTACTGACATCTTCACCTCATCCCTAATGATGGTTTTAATGCTCTGGAGTAGGGATGGCGACTCTTTGGCTACTGTTTTTTCAATACATGGCGGAGAGTTTCCCTGCATAAGGCACACACCCTATTCTTCTGCTTTGTGGTGGCCTTTCTACCCTATAATATAAACATGAGATAGGGCCGTTCGTAATAGTGTGCTTCGCCTTACAAAGGAACTCACCCACCAAACCCATGAATAAGACAGGCTGTGGGTCCTCCTCTGGCGCGCGTCCATCTGCAGCGGGGTCCGCCATGCTTGAGGCTGCTCACCGCTGGTTACTGTGCACTGCCTTGTTTTTATATGAGTGGAGCGGTGTGCACGCTCCTGGAACAACTTCCGCCTGGAAGCGTCCAGCACACCCTCTCACTCCGGCGTGTGACGTCACTTCCGGCGCGACCGGAAGTCGTCACCAGCGTTGTGATGGGCATGCCTGCACCCCGGCCCAGCTTCCAACCGGAGCGGCCGCTGGGGAGTCCAGGAAGGGGACAAGCGCGGCGAGACAGCTCCCCATGGCCGGGATCACAGACGCGCACCACCCCTTCCCGGACCTCGGTTTCTAGACTGGCAACATCAGAGGGGGATCCCTCCAGAGGTATTTCTGTACAGGCATCTGCCTGCAGGAACAGGAAACCAAAACTGAGGAGAGAGGTGCCGCCCCCTCTTATCTCTGCTACAGGTTTCCTGTGGGCGGATACCATCTCTCAATGTGCGGTACTGTCATGTGTAAAGGAAAAAATGTCCCTCATCTTTGCAGAATTGTAATTCAGCCACACTGGATGGTTGTAGAGCATGAACCCCCTTTTTAAGGTCATGCCACAGCATGTCACTCGGATTAAGGTCAGAACTTTGACTAGGCCATGGCAAAGTCTTAATTTGTTTTTCTCTTAAGCCAGAGGTGGACTTGCTGGTGTGTTTTGGATCATTTTCCTACTGTATAACCCAAGTGCAGCTTGACGTCACAAACAAATGGATGGGCATTCTCCTTCAGGATTTTTTGGTAGACAGCAGAATTAATGGTTTCATTTACCACAGCAAGTCTTTGAGGTCCCGAAGCAGCAAAACAGCTCCAGACCATCATACTACCACCACATTTTACTGCTGTATGAGATTCTTTTTCTGAAATGCTGGGTTACTTCTACACCAGATGTAATGGGACATACACCTTCCAAAAAGTTCTACTTTTGCCTTGTTAGTCCACAGAGATTTCTCCTAAAAGTCTTAGGGATCATCAAGAGGTTTTCTGGCAAAACCGAAACGAGCCTTTATGTTCTTATTGCTCAGCAGTGGTTTTCGTCTTGAAACTCTGCTATGCTGGCCATTTTTGCCCAGTCTCTTTCTTATGGCGGAATCATGAAAACTGACCTTAACTGAGGCAATCGAGGCCTGCAGTTCTTTGGATGATGTTGTGGGGATTTTTGTGATCGCGTCTTAGATGTGTTGCACTACTCAAGTGATTGCTTGATTAAGAAAAGGTGTGGCAGTAATGAGGCCTGGGTATGGCTAGGGAATTTGAATTTGGCTTCCCAAAGATGTGAAAAACCAGTTAATTTAGGTTTCAAGAGGGAGGGGGAGGGGGGGAGGGGACAATCACTTTCACACAGGGCCCTGTAGGTTTGGATTTTTTCCCTTAATAAAGACCTTCATTTAAAAGTTGCATTTTGTGTTTTTTTTTGTATTACCTTTGTCTAATATTTAAATTTGTTTGGTGATCTGAAACATTTAAGTGTGACAAACATGCAAAAGAATAGGAAATAAGGAAAGGGCACTTTTTCACACAACTATATATACATACAAATCGCTATTGCCCTTCACCATATACTATTATATATACATTTTTTGCGAAAAGAGGCAAATTGTCTCTTCAGAGAGGAAGAGGACTAGAACTCTAGTTCCACCTATAGGAAGTAGCAATCCTAACAGTCAATGTCGACCCTTTAACGAGCCTTGTCACATGACTTAGGATAAAAGCCAAACCAGAATCTCAATTTGCAGACACTGTGTTTGGGGTACTGCCCCTAGTCAGTGCAAAGTGGAGATCTAGTTTGGCTGATTGAGAGGCGTCTGACCGGGATCCAAGTAGTACCGTTTCTCCTTGTGGAGAGTGACATGTAAAGCATGTTGAGATGAGGATACTTAAAGCCACAATGCTCCTCTGGGAAATATGCAAATTGTCTCTTCAGAGAGGAAACGGACGAACTCTAGTGCCACCTATTGGAAGTAGCAATCCTAACAGTCAATGTCGACCCTTTAACGAGCCTTGTCATGACTTAGGATAAAAGCCAAACCAGAATCTCAATTTGCAGAGGGAAAGCCTTCCATCACCAGAACATAAGGGAGGAAATCAGCAGTGCTGTCATGGTTCTGGAAAATCAAATTACCAATGAGTAATCTTTTCCCTTCACCATGACAACACTGTACCGAGAGATTAAAATTTAAGAAATCCCTAAGGAGGGACCACCAGTGAAATAATCTTTCTTCCAAAGGAAAGATCAGAGCCCCAGATTCAACCTGTAGTGCTTTAAGAAGGTGGAATGGCCAGACTGCTGCCTCGCTCTTTGATCAACGGAGACATTAGCTCTTTCCGTCCAAGAGGTAGATATGGCCCTTGTAGAGTGTATGCCGATTCCCTGAGGGGGATCCCAGTCAGAGGTAGAAAAGGCCAAGGTTATGGCCATCCAAACCCATCTAGCGATAATGGACTTAGCAGCACCTTTACCCTTATTTATCCCCTGGAAAAGTATAAAATATGGCTGAGGACTTTCTACAGTCACTTGGTAATTCAAGATCTCAGTAGATACCTTCTGACATCCAGGGAGTGAAATGAGATTTCATCTTGGGTTTTAAATGGTCACAAAAAGAATCAGTTCCCGATTCCTGCAAAACCTAGAATTTACTTTTGGAAAGAATGCCAAGTCAGGTTTTAATGTTACCCTATCCTATAAGATGTTTGTAAAAAGGGGGATTAACAAAATAACCTGCAACTCACTCACCCGTCTAGCTGAAGTTAGTGTTACTAAAAGTACTGTTTTCAGTGTAAGCACCTTAATATGTTTGAAAGGAGCCTTTGTAAGAGTTCAAAACCAAATTCAGGTCAAGGAGCTACCTTAGGACCAGCTACTAGTCCAGATGAGAAAAAGAGAATTTAATACATCTATGCACTCATGGGTGGGCAGCGATTTTCTGATTAAATAATGCTCCCAAGGCTGATAGCTGGGCATCGTGTGCTCTCCAGCCCTTTCTGAAGAAATTTTAATACTTCCGAAATGTGAACTTGTTGTTGGGTAGACATACCCAACTAAAACATTCTAAAAACGTATTCCAGATCTAAGTGTATTTAAGGGAGGTAACTTTCTTCCTACTTAACAGGAGAGTGGAAACCAAATTCTGAGAGAACCCCCTTGCTGATAATCACCTTTCAAATTCCAGGCAGTCAGTCGTGAGTTGGGAACCTGAGGATGGACTACCAGCACATGGGACAAGAGATGAGGATCGTCTGGTAGTTTTTAGGGGTCTGACATTAGCGTGACTCTTAGCCAAGCAAAGCAGACCTTTTTCGGCCAGAAGGGGGAATAAATATGACCCTGGCTTTGTTCTGCTAAATCTTCAAAATCAAGAGTCACATATTTGTAAACCCTAGCAATGGCAACATAAATTTTCAGGGCTTTTCCCATATATATCAACACAGATCTTCCTCAAATGGATATTTTCTTTTGAGAGTACTAGGACCCGAAACCTTAACTGGACTTTTCCATTCTTTTTAGATAAGGGAAAGCATATTTTTATGGACCGGAAACACCTGATGTTTGCGCTCTTCCAGGTTACTAAACATGGAATCTTGTACCGATCTACATTCTTTAAAAGTCTCTACTCCCATAGTAGATTTGATGAATTTTAAGAATTTCCCTGTTTTTTCAACCGGAAAACAGAATTAGATTTACCGGTAATTCGGTTTCTAGTAACCCACCACGACAGCACACTGGAGGATGTTACCCCTTTCCTAACAGGGACAGGAAATATCAAAGGTTAAATAACACTGAGGGGGAAGATGTGGGAGAGGTTATTATAAAAGGACCACAAGAGAAGGAATGCTTCAAATTATATTTTATTCTCTTTGGGAAGAATGAAAAATTAAGTAAAAGGGAGGGATTTACCGGTGCCGTCGTGGTGGGTTACTATAAACCGAATTACCGGTAAGTCTAATTCTATTTTCTGTAGTAACCCTGACAACAGCACACTGGAGCAGTACCCAAGAGTAATGTTTAGGGAGGGACTATAGCTTGGAGGACTTTTCTCCCGAAAGCATGTCTAGCCTGTAATGCTTGGAGAATGTATGGACCGAGGACCAGGTATCAGCTCTGCATATCTGCTCAATGGAAGCACTGGCTTTCTCGGCCCAGGAGACAAATGTTGCTCTGGTAGAGTGAGACGTAAATTTCTCTGGCTTTGAAAGGTCTTGGACATGATATGCTTACGAGATTGCTCTTGCTCCAGTTGGCGTATCGTGGATCTGGAAGTCTTATTCCCCTTATTCTGTCCTTGAAGGTGAACAGGTTTTGGTCCTTCCGAGTTTTTTCTGTCACTTGAAGATAATGGAGTACAGTCCTCTGAATGTCCAAATTGTGGAACTGTTCTTCCTTATTTCCTGGCTCTTGATGGAAGGAGGGAAGAATTATCTCCTGAGACTTGTGAAACTCAGACCACCTTGGGAAGAAATGATGAATCCTGTCGCAGAATAAGTTGGACCTGTAAGGTTTTCATGTAGGGTTCGTTGATTGAGAGCGCTTGTTATTAACCTACCCTCCTGGCTGTAGTTATTGCTGCCAGGAAGGCTGCTTTCCAGAAGAGTCTGTCTACGTCTCTGGATGACCAAGGCTGAAAGGGTGGTAGTGTGAGCCCCGTCAGGATTACATTAAGGTCCCAGGACGGTACCAAATTCATAGCTCTTGGACATATGCAAGATGCCGTTGTAATAAACCTACTAATCCATCAGTGGTCGGATAACGTCTGGTCAAAACATGAGCTTAGAGCCGCCACCTGGATTTTGAGGGTCCTAGGTCTGAGCCCCTTCTCTAGCCCTTCTTGAAGAAAATCTAGGATGCATGCTAAGTTTGGTTGGTGTGGGTTAGGTTGTTCGGATGCACTCCATGAGAAAAAAAAGGTCTTCCATATCATCTGGTATGTAGAGTTTGTTCCTTTGTGCCTTTCTGCTTTTCTGTAATGTCCTAAGTACCCTTTTTGACAATCCTCTGGTCTTTTGGATTGAGAACTCAGAAGTCAGGCACTCAGATGTAACCTCTCAGGGTCCGGATGGAAGATCGGCCCCTGGTGGAGGGCTTCTGACCGGGGGTAGCTCTATTGTCCCTCTAAACTGAAGTTGGAAAGGTTTCGAACCAGCTTCTTTTGGGCCAGAATGGTGCTACCATTGAGCTTTTCCAATGTAATTTTTTTGCAGAACCCTTGGTAGGATTGGTAATGGAGGGAAGGCATAAACCAGTCTGAATCTCCATGGGTGGGCTAGCACATCTACACCTAAGCAGGGATCTCCTGGATTTAGTGAAAAATATTGATTCAGTTTTGCATTCAGTCCACTTGCTAAGAGATATACCTCTGGATGGCTCCACCTTCGGGTCAGTATCTGATAGACCTCAGAGTTATTCCCCTGGATGAATTTCTGTTCTCAGCCAGGTAGAGGTGTTCTTCAGACCACGAGAATATTCTGGCTGATATTGCCTTCAGGTCCTCGTGCCTTGTACTTCCTTGATGACAAAGGTGGACAATTGTCATGTTGTTCGAGTATATTTTGACATGGGTATCCTGGACTAGGGCTACCGCGGTCCTGAGTACCTCCTCTACTGCCTTCAGTTCCCTGAAGTTTGAGGACCGTTGGCTTATCTTGTCTGACCAGCATCCCTGAAATACGTGTTGGGAGACCATCGCTCCCCATCTTTTCCCGCTGGCGTCTACTTTTATAGTGATCACTGGGTATTGAGTCCAGGGGACCCCTCTGCTCAAATCCTTTGCTTTTAACCACCATGTCAACGAAGTCTTCACGCTCGGCGTTATCTAGATCTTTTTGTCCAAGGATTCAGTCTCAGTTTGCCAGGATGTGCGCCTGAAGCGTTCTGGTGTGTGCTTGTAGCAATGCTACCATCTGGAAGCAGGATGTCATGGATCCAAGAACAGACATGGCCCATCTTAATGACACCACCTTCTTGCTCTATAGTATCTTTATCTTTCATTTTAACAAGATCTGTTTTCGTTTGGGCAAGAAAGATGTTTGGCTGTTTGAGTCTAGTAGGACTCCCAAGAATGTCTGTTGTTGCAGGAACCATAACTGACTTTTTGAGGTTCACTTTCCAGCCTAGAGACGATAACTGGGTCATCTGTAGATGTTCCTGTAGCATGGGTACTGAAGGAGCCACCAACAAGAAATCGTCGAGGTATGGAACTATGCATATGTGCTGACCTCGGATGTATGCCGTTACCTCTAACATGATCTTTGTGAAGATCCGTAGTGCCGAGGACAGACCGAATGGGAGGACGCTGAACTGATCATGGACTGTGTGCTCTCCCTGGGCAATTGCGAATCTTAAGAATTTCAGATAAGTTGGATGGATCGGGATGTGGTAATATGCATCCTGTAGGTTTATTGTGGCCATGACAAAATCCTGCCCAATCAGAGGTACTGTTGACCTGACAGCTTTCATCTTGAATCTTCAGGGGTTTCAGATTGATTATAACCCAAGGGACCCCCGCTTGTTTTTTTATGAGGAACAGGTTTGAGTAATGTCCCGTTTCTTTCTTTCCGGGACTATGGAGACTACCTTTGTAGATAATAGGCCCTTCACTCCCGCTATCAAGGTGGACTGCAGCTCTGGAGAGGAGAGTTGCGCTGTTTTTATTGTTTCTGGAGGATATGAGGCAAACTATCTTCATTCCTTCCCTGATTGGTGTTAGAGTCCATTGATCTGAACAGATGTTGTGCCACTATGGAAGGAAGCTTGAGATGCAACCTCCTACTATGTTGGCATCATGGCTTATTTTGTCTCTGGGAGTGTGGAAATTTTTTTTCTGCCT
The DNA here is from genome assembly GCF_051348905.1 of Ranitomeya variabilis. Taxonomy (NCBI): domain Eukaryota; kingdom Metazoa; phylum Chordata; class Amphibia; order Anura; family Dendrobatidae; genus Ranitomeya; species Ranitomeya variabilis. The sequence continues at coordinate 638,107,855 of NC_135232.1, forward strand.
TTTCCCCCTTTCGGGTAACTCCCACGACCCAATTTGCCCTTCCCCTTGTACTGAGGTGTATGCTCTTGCTGGGGGCGAAAGGGCCTTTTCCTAGTATTCCTAGGTTCAGGTAAAGTCTTTTTTTATCCTAAGCCTTCTCTAACAACTCAAGGGCAGGACCAAACATGTATTTCCCTTTGAAGGGGATATAACACAACTTCATTTTTGAAGTCATGTCTCCGCTCCAGGATCTTAGCCAGAGTGCTCGTCTCACAGAGTTTGATGACCCTGACGATCTTGCTGCCACTCTTACAGATTCTGCAGAGGCATCTGCTAAGAACCCTGTTACCTTCTGGAGAAGAGTTAGAGAAGGTAGGATGTCCTCTCTGGGAGTACCCGTGGACAGGTGTTCCTCCAGCTGCCCCAGCCAACGGTACATCGATCGGGCCACACAGGTAGATACGGCGTTAGTATTTAAAAAAAGATGCTGAGGTTTCCCATGATTTCCCCAGTAGCCCATTCATCTTGCGTTCCATGGTCCTTCAACTGTGATGCATCCTCAAATGGTAGTGCATTTTTTTTTTAGCTACCCTCGCAACCTGGGCGCTGACCTTTGGAACCGCTGACCACCATGATGCAGTTTCGTCGTCCACAGGGAACCCATCCTTCATCTCCACTGGATTGGTTAGCCCCTTTTCTGGCAATTCCCACTCCTCTAGCACCAGGTCTCAGATGTTTTTATGAATGGGAAACACCTGTTTCTTCCTAAAACGGAGACCCCGAACATTTCTTCATGTACCGTCTGGGCAGTCTTGTCCTCAATCTCCATGGTCCTCCTTACTGCCATGAGGAGTTCCTCTATATCGTCTAAGGAGAAATATCTCTCCTGTTGGGAGACTCTGGGTCCAGGATTATTTTGCCTACTTTCAGAGGTTTGCCTGGGATCGACATTTCATCCTGAGAGTCATCATTCCCTTCCTCCTCTAGATTAAGCTTCCTTTTAGTTTATGGAGGAACACTGGGAGAGGGTGCGGGCTGGGAAAAAGCAGCCAGAGGTTTTTTATCTGCTGTTGGATTAGGTCCTTAATTTCTTCCATCAAGAATGGTTGCTTTACCCTGGTGACTTTCTCAGTGCACTCTTTGCATAATGTCTTATGTGAACAGGCCAGCTTTTCTGTACAGACTGCACATCTCTGTGAAGCCTTGGACTCGCATCTGATGCAGGTTCCTTGTCCCCCTACAAGAAAGGGGAGGAGTAATAAGGCTCTAAACCTGCACACAGGGTATGGACACCAAGTGCTAGAGTACTTACTGTGACCATAGGGTTCTGGGATCTATAGACGCAGAGTGAAGAACCTGACATCTCCATGCTGTTACCACACAGTGGTCCTACCTTATTGTCTTCCTTGTCCAGGGCTCTTATATGGGTAACCAAACATACAGCACCTGTCCTCTGATTAGAAGACCTCCTCCCTCCGATGTCCAGGTGTGTGTGGGGGGGCTCAGCCGACACAATCTGTGCTGCAATGGTTATGCGTTCCAGCGTGGAACACAAGAATCCTTCCTCTGTATGCTGAAGCCGGATGGCGTGTGAAGTCAGCTCCTGCTGCCAGCTTCAGAATCGGAAATTGCCACGGGTGCAAGCCCAGCGCGACACGCTGCCTGAATCAGCAACGCAGGAGGAGGTTGGAGAGCTCGGAGAGGCCTCCAGCCAAAGAATCCCCCACAGACCTTACCCAAAGGTGCAGACTAGAGGAGGGTCCCGAGTCCTGAACGGAGACGAGAGCAGCGCTCGGTGAGGAGAGGTAAGTCCGCTCCCCTGCTTGAATCTATTATCCCCCCAATGACTGTTGCCAGCGCAGCACACCGTGGATGACCTCTTGGTTCCTAGTAGGCACAGGAAAGAACACTGAGGGGATATGGGAGGGGTTATTTAACCTCTAATATTTCTTGTCCCTATTAGGAAAAGGGTAACATCCTCCGTGGTGCTATCGTGGGGGGTTACTAGAGAAAACATGGGTTGATCGTATTCCCCATCAGATGAGGATAAATCTGAACAATCAGAGTATTCTCTGGACTCCACAATTGCTTCTTCTGAGGTGTATGCTGCAAACCTGAGGATGTGAAGGCCTGAGATATGACAGATTTATTTTTACCGTATTCTTAATTTCATCCTTAGTGTGTTACTTTCTTGAAACAGGGAAGGGGATTCTTCCATCACTTTTTTTCTATACATGAATGGCAAAGCCTTTTAGTACAGGGTTTGGGTAATGTTTCCCTGCACAGTTTTTAGCACTGGTTTCTTGGGCCTATCCTGAAAACACGTAACAACAATAATCATATTTTTAAAAAAGAAGACACTCACCCCATCCTAAGCCCAGGAAATTATTGGGCTAGGAGTAGGTTTTGGATCATCTCCATCACCAGGCAATTTTGGATTTCCCATGCTGCACATCCACTGCCAAAATTTTTCACCTCTATTCCTCTTTTATATTTGAGAAGCAATAAAAGGAGCCAAGGCTGCAGGTGTTTAATTGGAAATTTCTCGTTTCCGGTCCCATCCTCCAAATCCGGAAGTGGCCGGTGAGCCTGTGCGCATGTGTCGACCACATCACTATGGCGTCTGACGTCACATCCGGCCTCACCTCTGAACCTGGAAACAGCCAAGCCCGCGCATGCGCCACTGTTCAAACTGGCGCCATTTGAATGCGTGCCTCTATCGCATAACGTCCCTTCTCGGCCCAGTCTTTCGAGCCCAGAAACTGCCTGCCGCTATCAGAAAGAAAGGTCTGGGTGGAAAGGTCTCAGGAGAGTAGTGCCCCAAACCTTAGGAAAGCCCTCCTGCAGCCAGGACATTACGGTGTACGCCAATCACCAGGCAAAATCTCCCCATGTATGTTTTCTTCCTCTCAGACCATATGACTCCTCTTCCAGAAACAAGAAAACACTCTGGGGCAAAGGGAGACGTACCGTTCTTATTTTAGTAGGGTTTCTGTTCCCAGGGAGCGGATACTCCCTCGGTACGGGGTGCTGTCATAGTGAAGGGAAAATTAGAAGATGGCTACTAAGAATGTTAAAAATGTTTATTTTTTTTTTGTTTGTTTCTCAAATTAGGAAGAAGAAAATAAACTCCTTGTGGTTAGTGGTGTCTCTTAAGAATCAAAAGGGTTTCATCATAACATGCAGGAGTTTATTTAAAGAATAAAATAAAAATATAGACTTTTCTGCATAATTTCATCTATATAAAACAGAACTACACTATGCTAGTTAATGCGGAGTTAACATAAATACACATTTTAATATTCTCCCTTGAAGAGAAGTTTCATATTAACAAATATAGAAATTATTTACAAAAATATCTTATTACCTGTCATGACGTATATAGGATGTGTCAATCAATGCAAATGTATACAGGTACACCATTTAATATTTATTATATGCATTTTATATACATTATTTTTCAAAACAACCGTCTGCTTATTTTGTGGTACAATCTTTAAAAATTTGTCGATTTGCAGTCTGTAAAAGGGAAAAAAAAAAAAAACCTTATAAAAAGGAGCAGTCTTTTCTGTTGTGGAAGACTAGAAAAAAAAATTATGTGAAATTGTTTTAGTCATGCAGAACACAAATTAAAATCTTGTCAATATCAGAAACTGAATAATGCCGGAAGGAAAAAAAAAATTAGATGAGTAAGACGACATGTCAGATGAAAAAAATCCTTAAGGTTCACAAAAAAAAAGGGAGATTTTTTTTTTTTACCTATAAGGTGTTTAGCCGTGTTGCTCTATGAGGTCAAGCATATATTTAAAGTGCAAAAATTGCCACGGAGCCTCAGGCTGTTGTCATTTTTGCGTTTCTTCTGCTCCATTTTGCAATGGCAATTTCGCCTTGCTCCATTACTCAGTCTGATATTGTAGGGGTGGAGGGGAGAAAATGGTATTAAATATCCTATTAAAGAAATAATGGCCTTCAGTTATTGTTAAAAAAACGTCTGTGTCCAACAAATAATGCAAGTCCTGTGTTACACGAACAAAAAACAAATATAAAGCTGAAATAAATAACATTAAGCTGTTGGAACTTCGCTGGGAAACTTTCTGGATAAATTAACTCGTAAATAAAGTAAACATACAAAATATCACACAGTGATAGAATGCTGCATTTGTTAAAAAGGGGTGGGGGTGCGATGATAAGCGCAGATGGAACCCCTCTTGCCAGTTAAGAAAAAGAAATAAAAAAAAGGAAAAAAAATAAGGAACTAGTTGTTAGTGTGTAGCCACCCAGTTCTTTTTAACCTAACGCCAGATTTTCTGGCAGCGTCACCGACTTCTGGCTTTACAAAGGGATTGAGGGGGACAATAAGGAAAAAAAAAATCTATATACCGTATATATAAACCAAGAATAAAAAGAAATTAAAAAAAAAAAAGACAAATGTGACTGAGGAAAAGAAAGAAAAATAGGACATAAAAAAACAATTATAATTAATTTCATTGTCAGGTATGTACTATCCTGATAAAAACACTGCAATTCTGTGACAACTTTAAAATAAAAAGCATAAAAACAATAGTCAGGTCCAAACCGGTATATAATGTAGGACTAATGTTAAAAAATATATAGTACACACTAGCATTGTCCAAGAAAAAGAAAAATATATATATTTAAAAAAAAAAGAAAAAAAAAAAAAAGAAAAGATGATAAAATCCCTTCATTGGCAGCCAGACACTGAATTCTTCAATGCCAGCTATTAAAACAATAAGCTACATTTTATCAAGATATTGCAATCTGAACTGGGTAGAATAGTGCGGAAGCCACTTCCTTGCTACTTTTCTAGTCCTATGAAGTTCCAGGGAAATTGTGATTTAGGTGCTTAATGATCCGCTATTGCATTGTAACCGCTTGACGTGAGCAGACGACTGAATAAACTACGGTATATTCAGATGTCGAGAACAGGCTCCATATCCCCCCCCATTAGTTGAGCTCTTGATTCACAATATTTGTGCAATCAGGACCTGAAATTGAAAGTACAAGGCGCAAAAAGAAAACAGCCAAAAATAAGATTAGAATGTTTTTTTTTCCTTTCTTTTTCTTCATCTGGATTGTAGAAGAAAGAAAGATATTTATAGTATATATAATATAGGACAGACCCCCCCCTCTGCAGGGGCTGTGAATACTGGTTACTGTGAAAACGGAGGGAACAGAGTACAGTTATTAAAGCCCTGGACAGAGCCATCCTGATGAATGAGACAATGAGGAGGGGAGCGCCAGCTGTGCGGTAACCAGTATCTCCCTAGCCTGCAGAAGGAGCCATCTTGTAGTGTCGGCACTGGAGCAAATTCCTCTTGGCAGTGATGTCATAAGGACTTGTTTCTTTAAATACCGCAAGCGACTCCATTTTTGTTCCAAAATGCACTTGTGGCACTGTGAAAGCACAGGGGAAGGGGAGAAGTATGAAAGGGTCACACGAAGACTTTGGCCAGCGCATCGGCTCCAGCACTGGCGATGAATGCTTTGGATGGGTGAAAGGCAACATCGTATATCGACTCGTCCAACTTCTTGCGATGGGCAGTAATCTCCTGTACACACGTTTTGCTGTCCAGATTCCACAAACGAATAGAGCTGTCGTGGCCTGCAGGAGAAATGCACACAAGGGGGATGAATTACTAGTTGCCAGAAATAATTTATGCTACAGAGGGGCATTATGCACAATGTGGCAGCACACTAAGGTGGCGGGGTTTTATTCGCTCAATGACTCTTTTCAGGCCACTTTTCTGATGCACAACTTGTTAAATTCTACCCTACAGCTATACGGTTAGACACTGGCGGACTCTGTCCTTGCATAAAGCCTTGTGAAGCGTGTCATACAAAATTCTGGGAAATCAGATCACTTACTTCCAGACATTAAGTAAATTCCATTAGGATCCACTGCAAGGCTAGTAACAGCGTCCAGGTGGGCAACCATTGAATGAATGGTCTTCCCTGAAAAACAAAAGGAATGAGGCCATTACCACCAGAAGGTTATGAATTGGCTGTAAAATATTATGGGGCTGTCCAGTGTACTTCAATCATGATAGCTTATCCTTAGGTCATCAACATCAGATCAGTGAGGGTCTAATCTGATACCAGCATGGCTCTGTACACTGACGAGTGGCCGTTCTCCAGGACAACAGACCAGCTCCTATTCACGTACATGTGGTTGATAAAGCTGTAAACAGATTGGGGTCTCTTCTGATATTAACCCCTTTCTGCCAGCTGACGGAATAGTACGTCAGCTGGCAGATCCCCTGCTTTAAGGTGGGCTCCGGCGGTGAGCCCACCTTAAAGCCGCGACATGTCAGCTGTTTTGTACAGCTGACATGTGCGCGCAATGAGCACGAGCGGAATCGCGATCCGCCCGCGCCCATTAACTAGTTAAATGCCACCGTCAAGCGCTGACAGCGGCATTTAACTAGCTCTCCCGGCCGCACGTGCTCGCACCGCTGACCCCCATCACATGATCGGGGGTAAGCGGTGCATTGCCATAACAACCAGAGGTCTCCTTGAGACCTCTATGGTTGTTGATGGCCGATTGCTTTGAGCGCCACCCTGTGGTCAAAGTACACCTGCCTTTCTGCTACATAGAGGTGATCTGTATTTCACCTCTATGTAGCAGAGCCGATCGTGTAGTGCATGCTTCTAGCCTCCTATGGAGGCTATTGAAGCATGCCAAAATTAAGAAAAAAAAGTGTTTAAAAATATTAAAAAAATAAAAAATATATAAAAGTTCAAATCACCCCCCTTTCGCCCCAATCAAAATAAAACAATTAAAAAAAAATTAAACATACATATTTGGTATCGCCGGGTTCAGAATCACCCGATCTATCAATAAAAACAAAGGATTAACCTGACCGCTAAATGGCGTAGCGAGAAAAAAAATCAAAACGCCAAAATTACGTTTTTTTGGTCGCCGCGACATTGCATTAAAATGCAATAACGGGCGATCAAAAGAATGTATCTACACCAAAATGGTATCATTAAAAACGCCAGCTCGGCACGCAAAAAATAAGCCCTCACCCGACCCCAGATCATGAAAATTGGAGATTTTTTTTTTCACCACTTAGATAAAAACTAACTTAGACATGTTAGGTGTCTATGAACTCGTAATGACCTGGAGAATCATAATGGCAAGTTAGTTTTAGCATTTGGTGAACCTAGCAAAAAAGCCAAACAAAAAACAAGTGTGAGATTGCACTTTTTTTGCAATTTCATCACACTTGGAATTTTTTTCCTGTTTTCTGTTACATGGCATGGTAAAACCAATGGTATCGTTCAAAAGTACATCTCGTCCCGCAAAAAATAAGCCCTCACATGGCCATATTGACGGAAAAATAAAAAAGTTATGGCTCTGGGAAGGAGGGGAGCAAAAAACGAAAACAGCTCCGGGGGTGAAGGGGTTAACAACTAAGGTCTCAGGTCATCAACACCTAAGCAGTGGACAACCCCTTTAACAGAAGAACACTATACGGCTGCTAAACGAGTATCCAAACAGCTGGAAACACTAAGTAAAATAGCAAATGGAGAACTAAGCGAAAGTTACAGCAATGATTATTCCAATTTCAGCCAAGTAACGTGAAAACTAAGAACATTAACGAGCCATGAAGGTCAGATTTCAAGCTTCTGCACAGGTTTACTGAAGAGGAACAGTGAATGGTATACACCCTGTATTGTCTAATGTAACTTGTGCAACTTGAATTGTTTCGTAAGTTCATCTATAAAATCAGGACTTCACAGATATCAGACATTCCTGCTGCTGTATAAATCAGCCGGCAGTTTCTACGAATGTAGATGAGAACCACTAGTTTGGAGCTCAAACACTAGGTGAACTGCTATCTGGACATACAGATGCTTAATGCCCATGACTGACGAGGACCGATTGTCCACCATGGTTTTACAGGTTAAGGCTCCATTCCCACAATGAGTCTTCCAAGTTGCAGATTTTCTTCACCCATTAACGTTACTTTCCGAAAATACGCAATGTTAAAAAATTATACGGAATACGGAGCTGCATTCATCCACATCACAACTGCCTCGCAAGAGCCTTTATGGATCCTGAAAAGTGTAATTGTTACTCCACCTTAACCCCTTTTCATAACCGGAGCTTTTTTCAGCTTTGAATTTTCGTTTTTCGCTCCCCTCCTTCCCAGAGCCATAACTTTTTTATTTTTCCGTCAATATGGCCATGTGAGGGCTTATTTTTTTGAGGGACAAGTAGTACTTTTGAACGACACCATTGGTTTTACCATGTCGTGTAACAGAAAACGGGAAAAAAATTCCAAATGAAATTGCAAAAAAAGTGCAGTCCTACACTTTTTTGTTTGGCTTTTTTGCTAGGTTCACCAAATGCTAAAACTGACCTTTCATTATGATTCTCCATGTCATTACAAATTTGTAGACACCAAACATGTCTAGGTTATTTTTTTTATTTTTTTTTTTATCTAATATGGTGAAAAAAAAAAAAAATTTCCAAACTTTTCTTAAAAAAAAAAAAAATTGTGCCATTTTCCGATTCCCGTAGTGTCTCCATTTTTCATGATCTCGGGTTGGGTGAGGGCTTATTTTTTGCGTGCGGAGCTGATGTATTTGGCGAAAAACCATAATTATGGCGTACTGATTTTTTTTCCCGCTACGCCGTTTTGCCATCAGGTTAATTCTTTTTTTTTTAAATTGATAGATCAGGCGATTCTGAACGCGGCGACACCAAATTTGTGTAGGTTTGATTTTTTTTTTGAATGGGGCGAAAGGGGGGTGATTTGAACTTTTATATTTTTTTTATATTTTTAAAACTATTTTTCTTTAACTTTTGGCATGCTTCAATAGTCTCCATGGGAGACTAGAAGCTGCCATAGCCCGTTCGGCTCTGCTACATAGAGCCGATGTTCAGATCGCCTCTATGTAGCAAAATCACACACTTGCTATGAGCGCCGACCACCGGTTGGCGCTCATAGCAATCCGGCACCAACAACCATAGATGTCTCAATGAAACCTCTGGTTCTCATCTTGACACACCGGTGACATGTGATCACGTGACGGGGTCACCGTTGCGCGCATTTCCGGCCCGATGGCTGTCAGAGTTTGAGAGCGGCATTTAACTAGTTAATAGCCGCAGGTGGATCGCGCTTCTGCCTGCGGCTATTACAGGCCAGTCAGCTGTTCACAACAGCTATGTGCCGGCTTTGAGGTGGGCTCACTGCCGGAGCCCATATCAAAGCGGGCGGATACTGACCGACATATTCGTATGTCCGATGTAAGTAAGGGGTTAAAATGTTAGCTGTTTGCTGAAGTGCAGGCGAAATAAGTCTCCATATACACAGAACCAGAGCTCACTCAGTACAATAAAAAAAACTTGTTCTGCTAATAAAGAAATGAAAGGAGAGCTCACCGGACTTGTTGTCAAAAAATTTTATGTGCCTATCCTCATAGGCAGCAATGGTAACAGATAGAGTAGGGTGACTCACAACCTTGTTTATGTGGCCACTAAATGGGATACCTGTAAAACACAAAAATAACAGAGACATGAATCAGTGTAATAATTTATTACTGAAATTACAGCACTCAATAATATATTATATGGATAAACACACACGTTATATAAATAAACACATTTTTACAAAAGGTCATAAAGGGATGAGGGGACAAAGACTACCGAGATGGTGAAGGCTCAAGAGGCTTATACATCGCTACCATTCATCCCACAACTGTACAGCAAGTTCAGATGATTTTATATTGAGGGACAGAAGGTTCTCTCACAGATTCAGGTAAAAGTACCTTTATATAGGGTCCACTACCTAATCCTAAAACACAAATACCCACTGGAATAATAAATTCCATTATAGGGGTATGCTCATGTTATTAAATTGTTTTAAGTTAGACAACATGGAAATAAAGTTTGCAATTAACTTGCTTTATCTATCTTCTGTCATTCTCCTGCTGTGAGAGCTTTTAACCTGCAGTGTAAAGTTGGTTTCCAAGAAGCTTGGCCACCAGTGTCTGGCCCAGTGAGCCGAGTAGTCACACTTTAGGATAAGAGTTAACTCCCAACATCCTAATCCTCTCTGCAATTCATTGATTTCTATACAGACAACATCTGCTTATCTCTCAGTTCCTGACATCTCATCAGTCCTGGATAATCTAAATTCTCCTTCCCCTCGCTTGTTCAATTGCAGGTTACCTCTATATGCAATTATTGTGCCAACAGTGAAAATTCTGAAGTACTGTTAACGTGCAGTAGCGGGACCAAACTCCTGCACAGAGCTGTCACCCAAGGAGGCGTCCACTCACCCCAAAGCAACCAAGAAGGAGACTGCGAGCTTTGAGCTGCTCAAGAGACAACTTGAGAATACCCCTTTAATGTCGTGTCCTGGACACTTGAAAAATCTCAATTTCAGAACTGCACTGGATGAGTAAAATACTTACTAGAATCAGAAGGTGCAGGCAACTGCAGTAAGGACTGAGAAGTCTCAAGATCATAAACCACAATACAGCCAGAGGTGAAAGAGGCAATGGCGTGGGCTGGCTCACAGCCTATGAAATCCACTGATGTGGGGATGCCATGTTCTAATGGGGAAAAATAATATGGTCACAATTAAATGATTCTCAAAAGTGTACGTGTTAAAAAGACCAAATGATCTGCTTTGTACTGCACAAACTTGCCATAGCATGAATCAGAGCTTCGCTGCACAATTACTATACTTATTACTATTAAAAATGCCTTTAAAGATCCAGCTCTGCTCTACAAAATTGACAGGTCTCTCCCTATGTCAGGTGTAATAATATTTTTGGAAAAAAGTTGGCACTTTTTTTTTTTATTTGCAATCCTGGACAACCTCTTTAATGTGGATTCTATTTAGAAAACTGGTCCAAGGATGTGTGCGATACCTTTTTCCAATAAACGACAAATGGGTCTATGATAGTTAGCTGAGCCAGAGAAAGCTAAAAGCTAAGGTTTCTTAACCCCTGGAGCTTTTTTAGGTTTTGCGTTATCGTTTTTTGCTCCCCTCCTTCCCAGAGCCATAATTTTTTCATTTTTCCATCAATATGGCCACATGGGGGCTTGTTTTTTTGCAGGACGAGTTGAACTTTTGAATGACACCATTGGTTTTATCATGTCGTGTACTAGAAAACAGGAAAAAAATTCCAAGCAAGGTGAAATTGCAAAAAAAAGTGCAATCCTACACTTGTTTTTAGTGTAGCGATTATGATTCTCCACGTCATTACGAGTTCGGAGACACCAAACATGTCTAGGATCTTTTTAATCAAAGTGGTGAAAAAAATTCCAATCTTTGTTACAAAAAAAAAAAAAAAAATTGCACCATTTTCCGATACCCATAGCGTCTCCATTTTCGTGATCTCGGGTTGGGCGAGGGCTTATTTTTTGCGTGCCGAGCTGATGTTTTTAATGATAGCATTTTGGTTCAGGTACGACCTTTTGATCGCCCTTTATTGCATTTTAATGCAATGTCGTGGCGAACAAAAAAAAAACCCGTAATTTTTGAGCTTTGACATTTTTTCTTGCTACGCCGTTTAGCAATCAGGTTAATCCTTTTATTGATAGATGGGGCGATTCTGAACACGGTGATACCAAATATGTGTATGTTTGATTTGATTTTTATTGTTTTATTTTGAATTGGGTAAAAGGGGGGCGGATTTGACCTTTTATATTTTGAAAAACATTTTTTTTAATTACTTTTGGCATGCTTCAATAGTCGTCATAGGAGACTAGAAGCTGCAATAGCCTGATCGGCTCAGCTACATAGTTGCGATGATCAGATCGCCTCTACGTAGCAGATTTACTGACTTGCTATGAGCGCCGACCACTGGGTGGTGACCCGCGATCACGTGACGCGGGTCACCAGTGTCCGTATTTCCAGCCTGATGGCCGGAAACGCGATTTAAATGCCACAGAGTTTGACAGCGGCATTTAAACTGGATAATAGCCGTGGGTGGTTCGTAATTCCCCCGCAGCTAATGCGGGCACGTGTCAGCTGTTCAAAACAGCTGACATGTCCCCGGAAAGATGTCGGCTCACCGCCGGAGCCCACACCAAAGGGAGGGATACCGACATCGACGTACTATTACACCCGAGATCAGTAAGGGGTTAAACTAAAGGAGAAGAAAAAAAAAAATTCAGTTTCTCACCTTTGTTTCCATTGTATGTACCAATGCACGGCACACTCTCTGGTGGATTCCATAATCGAACCGTTCCATCAGCTGAGCAAGAGAGTAATCTGTCTTTAACACCACTGTGAGCCAGGCTCCATACGGCATCCGTGTGACCAACCAACGTGCCCGCAAGAACACTGGGATCTGTGAGACAAAGTGTCGACTGTATAGTCCTAAATGGTACTTCAACTAGTCAAAGTTAAAATGACACAGCAGCATTGTAATGCGCGGCTATAAGGTCCTTTATGATCTACCATAGAGTGCTCAGAGACGAAACCATACATGTAACCCACAATACAGACTACACCTGGCTGGAGGCAGAGACCAGGTCATTGTGTAGCTTCAACAATTAAATTATCTGAGAAAGGTGAACACACAGAAGGAGAGTAGAAGCTCCAACATACCATAGGTATCATAGGGGTCTACATTTGGGCTTAGCATGTTCCACCACTGTATCGTAGAGTCTATTCCTCCACTGTAGCAGTGTTCTCCAGTAGAGCCGACTACCAGGGAGAGGACCGGACCCCTGGAGGAAAAAAAGGGTGAAAAAGGCATGAAAAATATGCCCTTAGAGGATCTCAACGTTAGGAGTCTACAACCTCAGATGAACACCACAAGATAAATTACAAAGTGACTATTTTCAGTTAACAAAATCTAGGCTAAAATTCAATAGTGTGTGAAAAATTAAGTACACCCCCATGAATCAGTATCTTTGTAGAAGCAATAGCCTAAAGTAATGGTCTTCTGTAGGACTTCATGAGTCTTTCACATCGCTCAGGGGCGGATTGTTTTGCCACTCTTCACTGCAATGTTGCTTAAATGAGACCCGACCGATCAGCAGAAAGGAGCAATTCTATTCCGACTGCTGCTCCATTCATTCTCTATGGAGCAGCTGACAAGGGCAGAACGCAGCACTTGGCAGCTTCATAGGGAATGGCGGTGGACTGCTACTTCATTCTTACAGGGATAAAAGCATCCCGCCGTCCCAATCGGTGGTGTGGGCCCAAGGGGTATGAGCCCCACCAAGTAGGTTATCACTTATCCCCCTGGATAAGCCAATACAGGAGGGGGGGGGGGTGTAGAAGACATTTTTAAAGACGAACAAGTGGTTTGTTCCTTTTACATTACAAAAACTTACACGTGAAGGTATCCCCATCAGTCAATAATAGGATGACCCAGCTATACATAATACATCAATCGCACTTAACTCAGATACAACTTTTTAAAATGGGTCGATTCCAAACACCAGAATGTTTGCGATGTCACTCACTAGATGCAGACTTTCTTCACATGATATGGAAATGCCCTACCATTCTTCATTACTGGAAAGAGGTGACATCATTATTAACATCTTTGCTATCAATTCCTGTTCCCCTTGATCCATTAACTTGTATATTTGGAGTATGGGAAGAGGAGACTTGGGATCATTATATCAGTATTTTCTTACGGGAGACGCTTTTTATGGCACGGAAGGTATTGGCACTGCGGTGGATGGGGGGCTCATGTCCAACTCTTAGAACTTGGATTGAACTGGTGAACTCGGTTATTCCGTATGAACGCACACTGTATCAGAATAGAGGTTGTCCGGGCAAATATGAAAAAATTTGGGGTAGATGGAATTCTTCCCATCTTACTCTATAGATACACCATAATCGGGCCTTTGATGTCTGTCTTTGGGGGCATCACATGAGGGACAGATATGATGCAAAGTTTCCATTCTTTTCCTTTCTTCTAGTGCGGCGAATTAGTAGTTATTGTAGTTGTAGTTATAACTTAGGATTTATGATTCTATGTTTCTATTTACATAACACATTGGTGCAAGTGACCTGACATACACAATTCACTGTTAAAAGATAACACTTGTTATAAATATACGTATTTTTTGTTGCATGTTTAACAATGCATATAATTATATGTACATTAGATTATGTTCAACAATAATGGATACACATGTGCATGTACCATGGTTTATTTTGTTAATAAACGAATTAAAAAAAACAAACAAACAAAAAAAAAACTTACATGTGAGCTCTGAACGTATAGATTGGTTCCACATCGAACGAGGCACTCCTAAAGGCAGAAACAGATCCATTTATTAAGAGTGGTTTTGACTTATACATCATAAGATGAGGTCACAATGTAGCCGACAAGACTCACTTTTTGGCAGGGACTGTTTTCTGCAAGTTCCACAATTTTAGGGTGTGATCTTCAGATGCCGTTACCAGCACAGGCTCAACTGGGTGAAATGCTAAAGCTCGCACTCCATCAAAGTGACTTCGCAGGGTGTATTTGTGGTTCCAGGTTTTCCTAAATGCATCCTTATTAGACGGCATCTTTAAAATAGAAGAAATCAATTGAAGGTTATCAATTCACTAAAATACAGCTGTGATGCAACATTTCAGATGTGTCTTCATAAAGCTTCTACATCACACTGCGCTCATGCTGCAGGATCCCAGTGTTAACCAGGCGGTCCCCATGTGTAAATGTGTGGTATGGTATTACGTCTTTCCAACTGTGGGAGGATTGAGTGCTTCAGATCACCCTGTCCACGGTGAAAAACAGAGTTAAATAACTTGTAAAAATCTGAGCTCCTGATTCAGCCTCTTTTTCCCATTTTGCACGGGGTCTTTCCACTGCAGAGATTTCACTATTGTTTCCTCTGTTGAGCACTATGTGAAATCTCTGCTTTGCAGATTAACAGTTGCGTTTCTTCGGAGTCTTCTCTGTGGTAGTGTGCCTTCACCACTCTCTCTCAGATGCTGTCAATCATAGCTCGGCAACGAGACTACTACATTAGCTGCCAAACTTTGATTGGCAGCATCTGGAAGGGTGAAAGCGCAGGCCCCCAGAAGCGACTCTGAAGAAACGCATAGCTGGCCTAGAAAGCAGCGATTTCACATGCTGCACTTCAAAAGCAACAACTGAATATCTCTGCAATGGAGCCATTCATGGCAATACAGAGAGCGGCAGAAACAGGGCAACTCGGGATTGTGTTTTACAAGGCATTTAACTTAAATTTTTGGAGCAAGTAATCGATCCACAAGCAAATCACATCAACTTCTAAAACACACACAGAAATGCTTCTATATTGCAGAGAATTACACGTACCAGTGCTGTACTCATCAGCCAATGCTCCTGCGTTATACATTACCAGCATGAAGCGTGTTATAGTAGGAGGCATACAACTAAATGGAACCACTGTAGAACTGGTCATTGTTCATCGTACAATTCCTACACAAATGATTCTGAACCTCTTCATTCCAGTAATCCTTCACACTTACATCATAACTGTAGTCTGAATCATTGGTCACAGTGAGGTCGGCTAGTTCCCCAAGCCCCAGAACACTCTCGAGAACATCTTCTGATCCCATGATGAAGGTCTTCCCACCTCCAGTGGGAAAGGCTATGGGCTCCGCTATACAAAAAAAACAACACACATCAATAGGTAATGTGATCATTTTCAAAAATCCCAATAATTTCCAAAAACAAGATGTATGAACAACTGAAAGAACAGGACATTCCACCGCAACAGACGTCACAGTATTAGTGAATCATGTTGGGTCCCTGAGGGATTCGTACCTTCCTCCGCCCTCCCACCTTCATGATCGGTTATTCTGGTTGGTGAACGGGCAGGACTCAGGATGCCTTGAGGGATGCGGGACAGTTCCTCATCACCCAGGTCTGCAATCATATCGTGCAATTTCGTCCGGTTAACCCCTGAAAAGTAATCGCAGTGGTTCTTGAAAAGATCTTCCCTTCTTTTACACATTCTCCATTTAGTTCTCCATTATAGGAGTCATTTACAGCTGTGACTTTATTGTCTTCTAAACTAATGTATCCAAAAAGTGGACCACTTTAAAGAAATTGCTCGTTTCAAAAAAAGTTGTTTAAAAAAGGGGTCTTACAGTTTCTGAAACCTACACCTGTTCTTTACTCACATTGCCCAGGTTCAGTGCAGAGTCTCCACTATGTAAACACTGCAGACTATAAAGTCATCAGCACTGCAGCCAAACAGTGAGCTCAAAGGGAGAAGCTCATGCAGTCTACTTGGGCAGAACTGTGAGCTTGGTTAATGGCAGCAGCGCTGTCAACGTCATGTTAGCTCTGCAGACAATAACAGACAGCGGGAACATTGGCGGAGACTCAATGCTGGACCCTGGGAGGGTGATCAAAACACAGTGATGCCGGGTGAGGGGTAGTTTCCAAAACCGGAAAACCACTTTAACAGCTTTTTAAAGTAGCAAAAATTACAATCTGCCAAAATACTTCAATAAAAAGGTGCTGTGATGGGAAAACATAGTGGGGCATTTTGGCCACAAAGAAGTGAGTTTGCCTAGCATTGGGCCACGCTGACAGATGGGCTCACATACTAATCCAAATGTAATCAAAATGTGTTCTAAAAACTTTGCCTCTGTGTGTAGCACTTGATGGTGCTTAAACACATACATGTAATTTAATAGAAACTCTTCTGTAAACGATGCCATCAGTATGTTTTGCAACAATAAGGTTACGAAGGTCTTGAGACAGCTCACCGTTTTTCCCCCATCATGAGACGTTTGTGTGGCACCTTGGGAATTAACCTTTTTATAGGCCATCAGTTGAACCAGCTGACATTATTAGTCAATAAGTGGCAAGATTGCTTTCTAATTACTGATAGATTTCATCTGGTGTTATGACTTTACATAGCTTCTTGCATCTCTCTTCATGTGTTCAATACTTTTCCCAGTGTCATATCTCGGTATTACACATAAATTAATTTATGGACATCTATGGTTGGATTTCTTTGCCTCTGTGGATTGGATGGGTCTCATCTGATGAAGGAAACAGATTTCCGAAACAGGTGAGGACTTGGATTTGTGGACCTCACCCACTCCCATACACCTTGGACAGTGTGAAGTCATACGCTGCTCTTTAGCACATTGCCTTGCTTTCAGAAATGCTAACGGCCTCCCTGATTTTATGCACCAGTGGATGAGGATCTTCTCCCTGGAAAGTTTCTGTGATTACAAACCAGGACTTTGCAGGACTCCATAGGGGTGAGTGGGCTAATTACCAACTCTGATCTCCATTCAATGCTTTTTTTGTTCCGTGCATGTCAGATACTTTTTCAAGCACTGGCTGGTTGATTCTTACGATTTATCAGCAAACTGATCTAATTTTTCATTGGTTCATACATCTGGTAACATATAGGAGCTGAGAGAGTACGTTACCAGAGGTATGAAACCATGGACTACAAAATACGTTTCACCAAGTGGTTCCTTAAAAAAGCCCCCTGGCGAAACGAACATGGGAGTCCCTGGGTTCATACATCTGGTAACATACAAATATTTAGGAGCAGTGAGAGAATATGTATTGATTTTATGTTGATATTCACACATGATTAGGTCATTTATCCACTTGGATTATGTGATATTTATGTGTGCAAGTCACTTTCAATACGGTCTCCGTGTTACATAAGGCAGAGCGAACGCCAAGATTTTATATACACACCACATATACGTTTATGTGATTTTTTCATACAGACAATTTTTATCTCTGTTTCAATAATAAACATGTTTTTATGCAATATTTTTTGGTATCCATTCACACTTTTCGGTAGATTTTATATTGAGGGAGTAGCCACATATGAGCAACTAGTTAATTATTCTCTAGTGTTGTTGAAAAATGTTATTGAAAGTCAGAAGCTCATCATAAATTAGACAAGCTGGTGTCGCTTTGCCCTGTTCTGCCCATTTTGGAGGAGCTGGCCAAAAGTCGCTAATTTCTTGTGCAAACTAACAATGCAAAGTGGCAGAATTTCTGTGTAAAGTGTTTTACGCCAGATTCCTGGCGTTAACACTGATTAATAGAGTCTCTGTGTTGAGGCGGAGGCAGATATTTAGATGAGAGGAGTTGATATCTTCAGATCGGGACAACTTCAATAATATTTTAAGCTGTAAGCCTTGCTATTTTGAAGACATTTAAATGAATATTTGAAAGCCGCATAATGTAGCCACAGATACCCAGATACCAGAGATGTGTCACTTACTAGGTTGCTTGCTGTAGTTTGGGTAAAATCAGTGTTTCATCAGCAGGAGATTATCACAATAGGACTAGTAAACCAGTTGCCATGTAGTCCAACCCCGCCCCACCACTGATTGCATAGGCAGAAAGCTGCCAATCAGTGATGTGGGCGGGGTTATATGGAGCTCAGCATTTAGAGAACTGCTAGATTTGCAGCAGATAAAATTGTGATAAAAAAAAAAATAGAGCTAGCAATCCAGTAGGTGACAGTGCCGGAATCAGGGTCTCTGCCCCTACATTATGTTACTATCAGATGGGACAGTAAAAACCTGGTGAATTTTTCCCTTTAAAGATTTTTTTTTTTTTTTGAGTTGGGAAACCCCTTTAAAAAGAAAAAAAAAGTGTTTGGAAACAAAACTTTGAGAGTTCAAATTGGGATCAAACATACAAAGCTAAAAGGGCCAATTGGCACAAAATATTCCTCAGAACAATAAATCAGTGGTGTAGCTTCAGTATGCTGCAACAGATATTGACTAAAAAGGGGTTTTGAGGGTGGTGCCCCGTGTAGCGGTCACTGGGGAGCCACATCGTGAAAATTGTAGCAGATTTAAAAAATATTAGAGATTATTACCGCTCATGGCTTTGCAGTAGTGCGAGACGTGAATCTCTGCGGCCTATTATCTGGATCGGTGAGGATGAAGGGCAAACTCAACATATGTAGGGATGTCTTATCCTAAGTAACACTTTATAATGGAAAAACCTTTAAAATTAACCATTAAAGGGATTTTCCCTTGAATTAACCTTTTTACTGAATAGATTTCCTCTGGTTAAGAAAAACAAACAGAACTTTAACTTACCCTCTCTTTTGTTCCAGTGCCAGTTCTTTACTGTTGACTCTTAAAGTTTTAAATATATTACAATCATTATATAGCACTGTGTACTTAACAATTACTCATTTCACCTTTCTACCCAGGTAATTATCCTCTTTTCCATTAGGTCTCTGACATCACGTGATTATAAACGGACTAGCTGAATCCTTCTACGCTCTATGTAGGAACAGGAGGTCAATTTTCCCTGTATGAGTCATGAGTCACTGCAAAAGTCCCTGGCAGGAGGGAGGAAGGGGCAGCTGGGTCAGGAGTTGAAGAGGGGAATGATTTCTGCAGGGACAAGAGACCTACTTTTGTGAAGAGCAGAAAAAAAAAAAAAAAAGAATTTACTGGGTAGAAAGGCAAAATGAGCAATTTTAAGTACACAGTGCTATATAATAAGATGATTGCAATATATTGCGAGGATAAAAACTTAAGGGAGCGCTTCAATAATGGCTGTTAATTCACAACTACACATCACCGCTGCAACCAATCACTGGGATTAGCGGTTCATACTATAAACACTGGAGGCAGCAGTGAAAAGTCAGCATTAAAGCAGGGGAGGTAAGGCCAAGTAACATTTTTTTTATATATTAACCAGAGGAAGTTTAAGCAGAAGAGAATTTAATTCATGGCCTTACAGATTAATAGAACATGTAGACACCAAATGATATAAAATTTTGATAACTTATTTTTTTAAGCAAGTAAAAACGATCATAGTTTTATAGGCCTTTTTAAGTCCCGTTCATATAGAGCAAAAAAGTCTGGTCAGTTTTCTGTGTTTTTTCTCTAACCGAATAAAAAAAAGCAGTTAACTACTCTGATTGCAAAGAAATGACAGGTGTGAACGAAGCTAAACAACAAGATCAGAGGGGTTTTTGGACCCTACATGTGAAGAAGTGTTTTCCATTTAATTCTAAAAGTAGCATTCCACACCTAGAAGGAAAGTGTCAAGCTCCCCTCCAGCATATGGATTGTGGAAATTGCTGGCTTGTAGGCAGTAGCTGTTGTAACTAGATATCCCATGATGGCTTACTTAGGCATCATATTTGAGGGAATGGCCTGCTCACATTCGGCAGGATGTTATAGCTACAGATCTGCAGAGGCAACAGACCATTCCCTGTGAGGCTCAGGCATGGCAGAGTTTGTAAGCTTCAGCCCACTTCATACTCCAAAACACTCTGCAAATGGAGATTCTTTTTTGGCTTTTATCCTAAGTCATGTGGCAAGGCTCTTTAAAGGGTCGAAACTGACTTATAAAATTGCTACTACCAATAGGTGGCGCTAGATTTCAAGTCCTCTTACTCTCTGAAGAGGAAATTTGCAGGAGAATGTATGGCGTCTAAGTCTCCTCAGTCTGACATGCCAGGCCTGGCCTGTCACGGTTCACAAAAAGAAACATTACCCCTTAGATCACTTGAAACTCAGACACCAACCAAACAATGAACCTGAAATTATATTTCATTACAGGTCATGAAGCAAGAAGGTATACTAGAAAATGACGCAATAAGTTGCATGTGAGCATGGAAAATGTCCACTTACTCTTGGCCCCCTTTGACCCCTTGCGCTCCTTCATGTACTGCTCCTTCAGTTTATCTATCAGAGACTGGTCTACATCCCAAACCTCAGCAGTTGGGGACAGGACGTCCTTGTCTGCATGCAGATGTTAGTAAAAGAGAGAGCACATGTCAATATCTCATTAATGTGTTAGTACCTTTAAATCACACACCTCGCTGGCCAGAGTTCACACTAGTGTTTTCATGGGTTTAGTCACCAGATCCGTATCTTGTCAATGCACCAAGATTCATCAGTTTGCATCTACTCCCAGATTACATGGATAATGGTTGCACGCGGATATCGACATACATGAAATGCTCACTATTACTGGCCACTGAGGTTACCGCCTTCGCCAGTGATATACTGATGGCTGGCATGTCCTGGCCAGGCAGCAGAAACCGGTGGAGATGGGTATGAAGGAATAAGTGAGGAGAGTATCACCAATTGTATGTATTTTCAAACCAGTGAGAGACTCCGATTGGTGGATTGGACACCTGAACCAAAAGAATAAAAAAAGTGTCCTGATCTTGGAAACAAACTGTCAGCGCTGTAATACTGATTACATTGATACCTTTGGTGAAGAAATCCATTTTGTGGTTACAATTTAGTCACCATTTGAAGTTTTCTGCTAATTAGATTTCGATGCACAGGGGCCGGACTGTACACGGGGTCTTCTCCTCCCTCTCCGCAGTGATAGGTCACTGCTTTATCAGTTATCTGCCATCTCTGTATGATATCTCACCAGTGACCGATCATTTGCAGGGCGGAGTGGTCCGGGGGAAATAAAATAAAAAAATAAAAAAAATCACAGGGCTGAGGGGTCAGGGTGAAAAATTGCAGGGCAGAGGCAGGTGGACGGGCTGGAGAATCAGTCAGGGAGGAGAACATCAAAATCCAATTATCAGAAAACATCAAATGCCGATTACTGAAGAGCCACAAAGCAGACTTCATCACCAAAGGTATCAATGTAATCAATATTACAGCACCATTACAGCCAGGTCCTTACTTTACAAAATCATCCTGACAGATTGTCTTTAAAGTATAAAGAAAGTATGGGAACAAATATTGGATGTCAGACTTCCTGAAAGAGATCATAGCAACCAGTTGCCGAATTTCCTTTTCGAGTGGTTGAGAAAATGAAAACACAAGTGTGAACCAAGCCTTACAGAGATAATCTGTCACTACGACCGTCCTGTTACAGCACGGACCCCAGGATTGTACAATTACACCCTGTAAACTGATTTTTGCCAGATGAGGGCTGAAAAAGAAGACGCTTTTGAGTGCATGACATGATCCATCATCTGGTGGTTTCATTGGCGGTCTCCATTCTTTACACTTTTGCGGGGGGGGGGGGGGGTTGGGAGCTGGAGGATGGGTAATTAAGTGGGTGTAATTACACTGGCTAACATAACCCTCGTAAGGGAATCACTGATGGTCCAATGTAAAAGTCTGCCGTCATGACTGGATTTCCAGGGAAATGCTTTTTATTAGTAAGTTACAGACACGCAGTTTAGTAAAAGCATAAGACATCAGTGCTGTCATTTACTCCATTCACGGTGAATATACAGTATTTTTAGGAGACACAAGCACTTAGTCTTTTCATTTTCTTAAGGGTTTAAAGACAAGCAGTCACCGACACCAACCTCTTCATATTGGAGCATTACTGTGATGTCAGCTGTAGTACTAAGTATATCCAGTATAATTGAGTGTAACATGTCAACCACGAGGAGTGTGCTGAAAAGAATTGTGTTTCTCCAATCCCCTGAGCTCGCTCAGCAGCTCTGTTAGGGAACCTAACTTGTTGCTTACACTAATACCATGTGATAGGCGCTGTACAACCAGGAACCTGGGTGTCACTGTGGCGACATTTTGTGGATGTAAATGTTCCTAGCAATATCACACACATCCTTTTTCTAAGACATTAGTTTGTGCGGCAGGCTCTCTGACGTGCGCCTGTCACCAGGTGCTAAATGTATTATTTTTATTCCCGCTGATCTCCTTGGTATACTGATTTTTGTTTTACCAAAATGCCCCACACAGCTCCAGAGATAAGGGCCTTTTAACTTAGTGCTAATTTTTATGGTCTTTTCAACGTGGCGTGGTTCAGAAGGTCATTTTGCAAGCCAGCCTAAAGACACGCCCCGGAGGATCACGTGAACCATGCCCACTTCGAGGGGAAAAAAATATATAAAAATAAAAAAAGTCCATATCTCTGAAACTTAAAAAAAGGAGATTTTTGTGTACTCACCGTAAAATCCTTTTCTCCAAGCCAATCATTGGGGGACACAGGACCATGGGTGTTATGCTGCTGCCACTAGGAGGACACTAAGTAAACACAGAAAGAATAGCTCCTCCCCTGCAGTATACACCCTCCTGCTGGCTCTCAGTGAACCAGTTCGGTAACAAAGCAGTAGGAGCTTAATATTTAACAAGGATGAACTATGCCAAAACCAAGTTAACTCAAAAAACCAAAGCCAATAGGCTAACAGGGTGGGTGCTGTGTCCCCCAATGATTGGCTCGGAGAAAAGGATTTTACGGCGAGTACACAAAAATCTCCTTTTCTCCTACGTGTCATTGGGGGACACAGGACCAAGGGACGTCCTAAAGCAGTCCCTGGGTGGGAAACAATTAACTGCAATTGCTACTTGTACCCACAAGTTACAGATGCGGCACAGCCGTCTGTAAAATTCGTCTGCCGAAGGTCGCATCTGCCAAGGCCTGAGAGTGAATATGGTAATGTTTTGTAAAAGGTATGCAGGTTGGACCAAGTCGCAGCCTTACAAACTTGTGCTGCCGAAGCTTGGTGCCGGATGGCCCAAGACGCACCCACTGACCGAGTGGAGTGAGCCTTAATCCCTGCTGGGACAGGAAGACCTCTGACTCGGTAGGACTCTTGAATAACCGAACGAATCCATTTGGCTATTGTCGCCTTGGAAGTGGGAAACCCTTTCCTCGGTCCTTCCGGGAGCACGAACAGGGCATCTGACCTGCGGAAAGACGCTGTCCGCGAGATGTATCTCCTAAGAGCTCTCACTAAATCCAGTGTGTGAAGGGCCTTCTCGATGCGATGGACTGGTGCTGGACAGAGTGACGGTAAGACAATCTCCTCATTGAGATGAAGAGGATACAACTTTCGGTAGAAAAGACGGGGATGTCCTCAAAACCACCTTATCCTGATGAAAATTCAGGAACGGAACTTGAGGACAGAGCCGCCAGCTCAGAGACTCATCTAATAGAGGTGACTGCAACTAGAAAAGCAACTTTCCATGAAAGAAGAGACAGGGAAACCTCCTGTAGAGGTTCGAAAGGAGCCTGTTACAAAACTCCGAGGACCAGATTAAGATCCCATGGTTCCAACGGCATCCTATAGGGGGGCGCCCGATGGGAAACTCCCTGAATAAACGTCTTGACCTGTAATCTGTTGGCAATCCTGCATTGGAAGAGAACAGACGGCTGAGATCTGCCCCTTGAGAGAACTAAGGGCGAGACCCAAGTCCAAACCCGTTTGTAAGAACTCGAGAATGGAAGGGATCGAAAAATGTAGAGGAGAACGTCCTCGATCGCTACACCATGAAAAGAAAGTCACGTAGGCTTTCTAGCGCTGATCATGGTAGCTATGACTTCTGGAGAGAAACCTGCCTGGGTTAGGACCCAGGACTCAACGGCCATGCCGTCAAACAAAGGGCCTCTGAGTTCTGGTGGTAAAAGGGGCCTTGAGATAGCAGATCTGCGCGATTCGGTAATCGCCAGGGAACGTCGGCAACTAGTTGAACTAGTTCCGCGTACCATGCCCGGCGCGACCAATCTGGCGCAATCAGGCTTACCGGTACCCTCTCCGCTCTGATTTTCTTGATGACTCTCGGCAGGAGAGGAAGCGGGGGAGATATGTACGGAAGCCGAAAATGATGCCACGGAGTACAAGAGCGTCTGCCCCGATGGCTGCCGGATCGTGGGACCGAGCCATGAAGTCGGGAACCTTGGAATTCAGCCGTGAGGCCATCAGATCCACGTCCGGGGTTCCCCAACGACAGCAGATCTGGTGGAAGATCTCCGGATGGAGAGACCACTCCCCGGAGTCGAGGCATTGCCGACTGAGGAAGTCTGCCTCCCAATTGGCCACTCCCGGGATGTGAACCGCAGAGATCATTGAGCGGTTTTCCTCGGCCCATCGGAGGATGTGGCCTACCTCTGTCATGGCCGCCCTGCTGCGGGTTCCCCCTTGGCGGTTGATGTATGCCACTGCAGTGGCGTTGTCGGACTGAATCCTGATTGGGCGACCTGCTAGGAAGGGATGGAACTGGAGAAGTGCCAGGCGGATTGCCCGGATTTCCAAGATGCTGATTGGAAGGCGTGATTCCTGGGGGGACCAGCGGCCCTGAGCAGTGTGATGAAGGAATACCGCTCCCCAGCCTAGAACACTGGCATCTGTCATCACAACCAGCCAGTGTACTGGAAGAAAAGACTTCCCTTGATTCAGGGAGGATTTCAATGTCCACCACCTGAGACACTGTCTGACTCGCTGGGGAAGGAGGAATCGACGGTCTAGGGAGAACGGGTTCCTGTACCAAACAGCCAGGAGGGGATGCTGTAGGGGACGGAGGTGTAGTTGGGCAAATGGAACCACCTCCATAGCTGCTACCATCCTGCCGAGGACTCTCATACTGAAGCGCAGAGAGTGAGAGCGAGGCTGAGAGAGTTTCTGAGCTTCTCGCTGTAAGACTGAGATCTTTTCCGGGGGAAGAAGAACCAACCCCCGGGACGAGTCGAGTATCATTCCTAGAAAGGAAATTCGCTGAGCCGGTACTGGTGAAGATTTTTTGAAGTTTATCTTCCAACCCAGGCGAGAAAAGGTATCTATTGTGATGGCCACGGCTTCCTTGCAGGAGCGGAAAGAGGGGCCTTTGATGAGGATATCGTCTAAATACGGGAGCGCCACCACTCCTCGGGTGTGGAGTATGGCCACGGCAGCCGCCATGACCTTGGTGAATACCCTGGGAGCGGTGGCGAGGCCGAAGTGCAGAGCAACGAATTGGAAGTGATCTTCCTGAACTGCGAAGCGAAGAAACCTTTGGTGACAAGGTAAAATAGGAATGTGGAGGTATGCGTCCTGGATGTCTATAGACGCCAGGAACTCGCCTTTTTCCATGGAGGCGATGACAGAACTAAGCGATTCCATCCGGAACCGTCGCACCCTGACGAACTTGTTCAGCAGTTTTAGGTCCAGTATGGGCCGCACTGTACCATCCTTCTTTGGAACAATGAAGAGGTTTGAATAAAAACCTTGAAACCTTTCGTTTTAAGGGACCGGAATAATAACTCCGTCTTTTCTCAGAGAGCTTATAGCTTATAACTCTGATGCTTTTGCCCTGGGAGGAGAAGACAGGAAAAAATGGTTTGGAGGACGAGATAAGAGATCTATCTTGTATCCGGATAACACCAGACCGCGGACCCACTTGTCGTGAACGACCGAGAGTCACGCGGCACTGAAGGAAAGCAGGCAACCACCTACTTTGAGGGTGTCCCCCGGATACCACAGTGAGTCATTGTGTGGAAGGTCTGCCCGTTCTGGCGCCTCTGGATCCCGGCTGCCTTGGCCTGCCTGTCCATGAAGGGGAAGGCTTAAAAGAGGTCTGTGAACCCGTCTCCATGTTGTGCCCGGCCGGAACCGGGATATGTGGAAATAGAGGACCAGTTTGAGTTGTAACGAAAAAAAAATCGGGACCGAGCCTGTGGTTGCGAGTTCCGAAAGGGCCGAGAGGGTCTCTGTTGTGAAAGAAATTTATTCTTCCCTCCAGCGGCGTCAGAAATTAACTGGTCGAGCTTTTTGCCAAAAAGGCGACCGCTCTGATATGGGAGAGAAGTCAATGATTTTTTAGAAGTAGAATCCGCACGCCAGTCCCTGAGCCATAAGGACCTCCGGATGGTGATGGCATTGGCTGCTGCTTGAGAAGCGCAGTCAGCGGCATCCAGGGACGCGGTCACTACAAAATCTCCAGCTCTGGCTATCTGAGTAGCGAGGTCTGCTATCTCGGGGGGGAAGATTGGTATCCAGTACTGCTGAAGACAAGACCTCAGCCCAGTGGGTCATAGCCTTAGCCACCCACGTAGCGGCAAAAGATGGAAAGAGTGTGGCCTCTGAGGCTTCAAAAGCTGAACGCGCCATATTGTCGATCTGAAGATCGGTTGGATTTTTAATAGAGGCGCCCTCCGAGGAGGATAAAACAGATTTCATAGCCAGGCGCGATACCGGAGGATCTGCTGGGGGAGATTGTGACCAATCTTTTCTTAGATCCTGGGCTAAGGTATATTTGGACTCCATGGGCTTCTGCCCTGTGAATCGTTTATCTGGACGGATCCTGTGAGATTCAACAATTTCCTTAAACTGGGGATGAGTGGCGAACACTGTGAGCTCGTTTGGTCCTCTTAAAGGACAGGGCACGATCCGTTTTAGATAAGGGTTCCTCCTCAAGTCTCAAAGCCTTATTCACTGACTCAATTACAGAGTCTAATATGTCCGGCTATGCACCTGGCTCCAGGAGAGGTAGATGGAGGGCTACTCGATGTGGTCGCCTGCTATGGAGGGGGGAGATTGGAACGCGAAGGAACCGTCGCCCGTAATATGAGCTCAGGGCTGGCATCCAACGATGCAGGAAAGGATACGGGAGGGACGCTCCACGTACTTGCCTGTTGATGGTTCGGGGGAGATCGGAACCTAGAAAGGATCCGTCGCCCCCATTCGCTCCGTTAAGGAAAAATAGAATAAAAAGTAAAAAGCTAAAATAAAAACGGTGGGGTCTGAAACAGACCCAAGTGCCTCCTACAGACACTAAGCAAGAACTGGTTCACAGAGCCAGCAGGAGGGTGTATACTGCAGGGGAGGAGCTATTCTTTCTGTGTTTACTTTGTGTCCTCCAAGTGGCAGCAGCATAACACCCATGGTCCTGTGTCCCCAATGAGGCGTAGGAGAAATAAAGGACTACTGAGGGGAGGAGCGGGAATAAAGACTAGTAATTTCTGACCTAGTGACAGGTCCTCTGTATGACTAGATATCCTGCTCAAAAAGGAAACACAAAGAATGAAGAAGGGCAAGTTTGGTTAAGTTTCTGTTCACACATGTATGATTTCCCTGTTAGATCTCAAAGTCTTTTGAAAGTTAAAATGTAATATTGGTTTAAATTTAAAAAAAAAAAATTAACCACAGAAACTGAATGATTTTACTCATGGATTCAACAAAAGTATAAACCTTGCAGCCAGTGTGAACAGGACCTAAAAAACATTATGCAGGGTTTCATCTCAATCTAATCGCTCACATTCATTATTAGACACAATTTTAATCCTAACATTGTGCTCCCCCCAGGCTGCTCCCAATGGATTGTGTGCTTACAGGGAATAGTCACACTAATGTGATAAATAAGGTATATTGATTTAATACACTTTATGCATGGTGAATGTTTTTCCAAAAGCTAAATCACTGCATCCACACTGGGACTACAGAATCCCCCACCACACCAGTGACGAAGGATGGTGTGGGCCAAATGCAATGCAAACAATGCATGGGAAGAATGTTCTGCACACTGTTATGCAAACTATTTCGCCTTAAACAGACTGGAAAGTTCCTGCTTAAAGACTCAAGAAACATGTTACTGAGCCCCACTTATTAATGGGAACAGCGGGCACACGAGAATTTAATGCATTTTTATTCCTTTACAAGGTGGTAATGACAAAGCTGGCCTAGCCTAGGAAAAAATGACAATTTTCAAATGTATACTATTTTATTCAAAACGATCTCTTTTTATTTCAAACAGTATATTTAACACGTTTAAACATTTTTTATCTTGTTCTGCAAATCATGACTCCACAACAAAAAATTACCATCTCATTTGTTGTCAATTTTCATCCTTTTAATTATTTATTTTCTTGTTTGTTTCACAAAGAAACAATCAGATGTGGCCCATCAGATTGTCAAACTCAAAGTTGATCTCAAAGTTTCTGCAGGGCAATGCTTATGGGCAGGTGCATTATCCTGACAAAACAAGACACCTTTGCAAGTTCTTGCTGACTATCCCATCTTCCCCTGACATGATAACGTCTCTTAATCGCAATGTCATAATTCTCCAAAGAAGGACAGGGCTCCTACATTTGACGATTTGCAGCTATTCCAGCCTCAGTGGACTGAAATGGAGCAGCGGCTAGATTGGACGCGGCGATACCATACCTGTATTTTATTATATTAATTTTTAATGGGGGAAAAGGTGGGCAAATCAACTTGTGGGGGAGGTTTCATATTTTTCAAAACTGGAGCCCGCTCCATACACCTGCGACAAATGTCGGTATGGGGTTAAACACCATTCATCGTTCAATATACATATGAGCTCTTTACTGTGTGGGTTGATACGATCACAGCATCACAAATTTTATTTTTATTCATTTTATTTTGTAAGTTTTGCTAATTTTGCAAAGGAAAAGTTTTATTATTATTTTGTAACAAAAACAAAATCTTCATTTGTCACCATATTTTACAGGTCTGTAGATAGAGTTATAGGAAGGCTTGTTTTTTACAGAACAATTTGTGGTTTTTCACTCGTGCAACTTTTTGATCACTATTCAATTTTTGGGCGGTAATAGGCATGCACATAACACTAAACCTGGAATGGTATTTAAATGTTAATCTTTTAGAGTTTAATTGACAGGCTAATGTTATTCCGTTAGTTGATACGATTACAGTGATACCCAACTTGCACCTTATTATATTTTAATACATTTTCACATGCAAAATCACTTACAGAAAAATCACTTATGGTATTTTGGTCGCCGCATTATAGGAGGAGTCCTAACTTTTTCAGTCTACTGAACTGC
The DNA here is from genome assembly GCF_051348905.1 of Ranitomeya variabilis. Classification (NCBI taxonomy): domain Eukaryota; kingdom Metazoa; phylum Chordata; class Amphibia; order Anura; family Dendrobatidae; genus Ranitomeya; species Ranitomeya variabilis. Next base: position 638,137,312 of record NC_135232.1, read on the forward strand.
ACGAGGGCTTGTTTTTGCTTAATGAGGTGTACGTTTTAGTCATACTATTTTGGAATAAATATGACTCTCTGATGGCTTTTGCAGGGAGCTGTTTAACAATTTTTTTCCATTAGGTTTACGTTTTTTCTAACACTAAAACCATGTTTCTTTTATAGTACTTGCTAGTGATATTACATAGTAAAACCTATGTTGCACAGTGCATTATCTAACTTGTCAGTGTTGGAGTTAGACGGCCATCAGGCCCAGACCGGGCAATCTCTTCCTTTTTTAGCCTTTGTCAAACTCCTCACGTGCCGCTGTCACTCTTGACAGAGAGGTTTAAGTGATGGGATCAGCACGGCCCTGTCCGACCGTACACAGCAGGAGCTACGCACGGGCACTATCCTTTACCATTTTATCAGTAACTGTAACCCCGAAATCATATGCAATCGGGATATACAATTATGTCCATGAAAAGGGTTAAGTTGTGAATTCAATAAAACGTGTTACAAAAAGAAAAACCTTAACCCTGATAAAAAGGTACAGCTTGGCAACTAATCAGCCTTTGCATTCTGCAGCCAATGACCTATAAAACAGATTATACTCAGTTTGTGTAGCAATGACTACATGCACAAGAATCCATGACACAAGCAGCTTGGTCAAATCTAAAAGTTCAAGTCAAAATTCTTGCTGGCCAGTTCTATTGGTTTTTCCATGTAAAGCCCCAGTGTCTAGATAAAAAGAATACGTACACTTACCCCACTCAGTCCCGTCTCCTGAACTTCTGGCCTCTCCGGCTCCTTCGCCATCTTCTGCAGTCACAAGAAAATCAAACTCTTTCAATGCTTCCTCTGTGTCATCAGCAAGTTCCGCCGCTAAACCTTCATTTCCAATCTGTTTAAGAAGAAGTTTGAGATGAGAAGTTTTTGCACAATCTATTCATTGTCAAGAAGAACAAGCCTGTGAGCTGAAGCATTAGGTAATGGCTGATGTCTGACAAGGGGGCACTATTCTCCCATCCTCTATACTGCAAGCCTTTGGCATCAAGGCAGCAATACAACGCACATATGCCTGCAGTCCCAATGTTCACGAGTGGCCGCGGGAATCAAATTCCCAGGCGGCAGTGGAGGGCGGATCAGGAAACTCAGTCACGCCTTAAGTGGGGGCACTATGGTGAGATTGGACAAGTGAGCCTCTTGGACTAGTCCTATTCACAAGAGTACGTGAAGAATGATCTTCAACAAGGTGACAATCGCGACATACTGTGAACTTGCTCCACTCAAAGCACTTGCCTGTAATCACCATTATAAGATAAATGCAGCCATATAGTTCGTTTACAAGTGCCGATCCTGCTGTCAAGGTCCCTTTAAAAAGGGATAAGATGTGCTCTTCAGCTGGATAAGCACTTTCTGCCTACATGGTCATTTTGGTTGTACAGTAGGCATTCATATTCTACCATAACTTACTTTATGTTTTTTGTTTAACCGTTGTTTGTCATTGCCATCTGTGACCTCTTCTATAAGGTCCCCTTCATCTTCTTCATCACTGTCATCTGCGCTTTCTAAGAAATTAAAAGTTTCGAGTACATCACCTGAGTTCCTACAAAGAGAGTTCACAAATCAATACATAGATTATTACACCCTCCTGTTCATCATTTGTGCAAATTCGTTGTGTAATGTTTCAGGTTCAAGGAGAAGTTCCACCCTTTGCCTTCTGGACTTATAGAACCTTAATTTTATATATGATCGGAATTGTGGCGACCTGGAAATCGTGTTGACAAGTCATTTTTAAGAAATATAATAAAAATAAAATCCAAAAACCAATTGTGGAATTGCATGTTTTTCCCATTTGCACTGCACTTGGAATTTTTTAAGATTGTTTTTCAGGACATTGATTAGTAAAACGAACGATGCAATGCAAAAACAAGACTTCATATGGCTGTGTCAACAAAGAAATTAAAAAAATTAGGGCTCTTGATAAAAATTATGCAAAAAAAAAAATTGCCAGACATCTTTAATCCCTTTTCTGCCACAATTATCATTTTTGCATTTTCCCCTCCCCTTCTTCCAAGAGCCAAAACTCTTATATTAACCCCTTCATGACCCAGCCTATTTTGACCTTAAGGACCTGGCCATTTTTTGCAATTCTGACCAGTGTCCCTTTAACGGATCCTAGCGATTCTGAGATTGTTATTTCGTGACATATTGGGCTTCTTGTTAGTAGTAAATTTAGGTCGATAATTTTTGCATTCATTTGTGGAAAAAAATCGGAAATTTTGAAATTTTTTTGAAAATTTCGCAATTTTCAATTTTTAAATTTTTATTCTGTTAAACCAGAGAGTTATGTGGAACAAAATAGTTAATAAATAACGTTTCCCACATGTCTACTTTACATCAGCACAATTTTGGAAACAAAATATTTTTTTTGCTAGGAAGTTATAAGGGTTAAAATTTGACCAGTGACTTCTAATTTTTACAACAAAATTTACAAAACCATTTTTTTTTTAGGGACGACCTAACATTTGAAGTTAGTTTGAGGGGTCTATATGGCTGAAAATACCCAAAAGTGACACCATTCTAAAAACTTGCACCCCTCAAGGTGCTCAAAACCACATACAAGTAGTTTATTAACCCTTCAGGTGCTTCACAGCAGCAGAAGCAACATGGTAGGAAAAAATGAACATTTCACTTTTTAGTCACAAAAATGATCTTTCAGCAACAATTTATTTTATTTTCTCAAGGGTAAAAGGAGAAGCTGGACCCTGAAAGTTATTGTACAATTTGTCCTGAGTACACCGATACCCCATATGTGGGGGGAACCACTGTTTGGGCGCACGACAGGGCTCGGAAGGGGAGGAGCCCAATTGACTTTTTGAATGAAAAATTGGCTCCAATCTTTAGAGGACACCATGTCGCGTTTGGAGAGCCCGTGTGCCTAAATATTGGAGCTCCTACACAAGTGACCCCATTTTGGAAACTATACCCCCCAAGGAACCTATCTAGATGCATAGTGAGTATTTTGAACCCCCAAGTGCTTCACAAATTGATCCGTAAAAATTAAAAAGTACTTTTTTTTTTTTTCCACAAAAAGTTTATTTTAGCCTCAATTTTTCATTTTCACATGGGCAACAGGATAAAATGGATCCTAAAATTTGTTGGGCAATTTCTCCTGAGTACACCGATACCTCATATGTGGTCACAAACCACTGTTTGGGCACACGGCAGGGCTCGGAAGGAAAGGAGTGCCATTTGACTTTTTGAATGAAAAATTAGCTCCAGTCATTAGCGGACACCATGTCGCGTTTGGAGAGCCCCTGTGTGCTTAAACATTGGAGCCCCCCCCCCCCCCAAGTGACCCTATTTTGGAAACTAGACCTCCCAAGGAACTTATCTAGATGTGTGGTGAGCACTTTGAACCCCCAAGTGCTTCACAGAAGTTTATAACGCAGAGCCGTGCAAATAAAAAATAATTTTTTTCCCACAAAAATAAGTTTTTAGCCCCCATTTTGTTGTTTTCCCAAGGGTAACAGGAGAAATTAGACCCCCACTGTTGTTGTGCAATTTTTCCTGAGTACGTTTATGCCCCATATGTTTGGGTAAACCACTGTTTGGGCGCACGTCGGGGCTTGGAAGGGAGGGAGCACCATTTGACTTTTTGAACGCAAGATTGGCTGGAATCAATTGTGGCGCCATGTCGCGTTTGGAGACCCCTGATGTGCCTACACAGTGGAAACCCCTCAAATCTAACTCCAACCCTAACCCCAACACACCCCTACCCTAACCCCAACACACCCCTAACCCTAATCCCAACCCTAACCCCAACACACCCCTAACCCTAATCCCTACCCTAACCCTAATCACAAGCCTAACCCCAACACACCCCTAACCATAATCTTAACCCTATTTCCAACCCTAACCCTAATTCCAACCCTAACCAAATCCAACCCTAACCCTAAGGCTATGTGCCCACGCTGCGGATTCGTGTCAGGATTTTTCCGCAGTTTTTCAAAAATCCGCAGGTAAAACGCAATGCGTTTTACCTGCGGATTTACTGTGGATTTCCAGTGTTTTTTGTGCGGATTTCACCTGCGGATTCATATTGAGGAACAGGTGTAAAACACTGCGGAATCCACGCAAAGAATTGACATGCTGCGGAAAATACAATGCAGCATTTCAGCACGGTATTTTCCACACCATGGGCACAGCGGATTTGGTTTTCCATATGTTTACATGGTACTGTAAACGTGATGGAAAACTGCTACAAATCCGCAGAGCGGCCAATCTGCTGCGGATCCGCAGGCAAATCCGCACCGTGTGCACATAGCCTAATTCTAACCCTAGTTCTAACCCTAACCCTAGTGCTAACCCTAACCCTAGTGCTAACCCTAACCCTTGTTCCAACCCTAACCCTTGTTCCAACCCTAACCCTTGTTCCAACCCTAACCCTTGTTCCAACCCTAACCCTTGTTCCAACCCTAACCCTTGTTCCAACCCTAACTCTTGTCCCAACCCTAACCCTTGTCCCAACCCTAACCCTTGTCCCAACCCTAACCCTTGTCCCAACCCTAACCCTTGTCCCAACCCTAACTCTTGTCCCAACCCTAACCCTTGTCCCAACCCTAACCCTTGTCCCAACCCTAACCCTTGTCCCAACCCTAACCCTTGTCCCAACCCTAACCCTTGTCCCAACCCTAACCCTTGTCCCAACCCTAACCCTTGTCCCAACCCTAACCCTTGTCCCAACCCTAACCCTTATTCCAACCCTAACCCTTATTCCAACCTTAACCCTTGTCCCAACCCTAACCCTAGTGGAAAAATAAAAGTAAATATATTTTGTTTATTTTATTATTGTCCCTACCTATGGGGATGATAAAGGGGGGGTTATTTATAATTTTTTTATTTTGATCACCACGGGGGGGTGAGATTGGACTGCAGGGGGAGCGGACAGGACGACGGAGGGGAACGGAGCACAGGACAGGACGGAGGACGGGGGCGGTGGATGATCGCGGTCTCCAGCCATGGCCAATAATATTGCAGCATCGGCCATGGCTGGATTGTAATAGTTCACCAATTTTCATTGGTGAAATATTACGATTACTCTGATTGAAAGTGAAACTTCACTTTCAACAGCCAATCAGAGATCGTAGAAATGGGGGTGGCGAAGCCACCCCCCCTGGGCTGAAGTACCACTCCCCCTGTCCCTGCAGGTCGGGTGAAATTACAGTTAACCCTTTCACCCGACCTGCAGGGTCGCGATCATTCTGTGACACAGCATATGCGTCACAGGTCGGATTGGCACCGACTTTCATGACGCATACGCTGTGTCAAAGGTCGGGAAGGGGTTAACTTCAAAGGATATGATAATGTGTGAAAACTCGAAAGCGCTGCGGAGTATGTTAGCGCTATATAAAAATAAAGATTATTATGATGCAAACCCAGGTGAATTTATTTACAGTCTGTGGATCAACAGCTAGTGCAAAACGTTTCGGTCTGCATGGACCTTCATCAGATAAATGCTGTGTTGATGAAGTGGAAGATGAGTAGTCAATACTCATAGGGGATGACACTTTAAATGGACTGAAGGTGGGAAGAGGTACGTCTGTGCTGGGGGGTATGGTGGCTGAAAGCTATTGTCAGGAAGCGCTTCAGCCACCATGCCCCAGCACAGACATACCTCTTCCCACCTTTAGTCCATTTAAAGTGTCATCCCCTATGAGCAACCAAAACATTATTCAATAGATGTTGATACACAGATTGTAAATACATTTACCTTTTTTGCAACATACCCTTATGAGTGCAAAGTTTCATTACTACTACTGTTACGGAATGGAACCCTACTCAGGCACCTCATCTATCCCCTCTGGAGTTATCGTTTGTGATTTTTCTTCTTTCTTATTATTACTTCCACATAGTCATATGATGGCTTGTTTCTTGCAAGATGAGTTGCAGTTTTGAATGAGTTCATATTTGCATTTAATGTATTGAAAAAAATGGGAAAAAAGATGGGATGAAACGGTGTATAAAAGTGTGCGTGTGTATGTATATGTAAAAGACCTCCTTCACACAAACGTATAAAAGACGTAAGTGAAAAACTGGTATAGGTGACATTCGCGTTCTGTAAGTGTTTTTCCTTGGGCCCATAGACGTGCATTGGCCTTTGTCATCTGTGCTGCTGGAAAAATAAGGGACATATCCATCGCCACGCGCATGAAGGTGTGTGTGAATAAGAGTTATGCATATAAAAATATACCGTATATACTCGAGTATAAGCCGAGATTTTCAGCCCATTTTTAAAGGCTGAAAGTGCCCCCCCCTCGGCTTTTACTGGAGTCATTGTCCGAGGGTGTCGGCGGGGGAGGGGGAGCGGCGGCTGTGACATACTCATCTGCTCCTGGCGAGGTCCCTGCATCTCCTGTCGCTGACCGCTTCTTCCAGCGTTGAGCGGTCACATGGTACCGCTCATTACAGTAATGAATATGGACCCGACTCCACTCCCATAGGGGTGGAGCCGCATATTCATTACTGTAATGAGCGGTAGCGGTGACCGCTCAACGCTGGAAGAAGCTGTCAGAGCCCGGAGATGCAATGCGTGATATTCACCTGTCCTTGTTCCGGGCGCCGCTCCGTCTTCCGCGTCCTCTGCAGTGACGCTCAGGTCAGAGGGCGCGATGACATGGTTAGTCCGCGCCCTCTGCCTGAATGTTAGTACAGAGGACGCGGAAGACACGGCGGTGCCGGAACGAGGACAGGTGAATATTGCAAGTGCCGGGGGCCTGAGCGACGAGAATGTCCTTTTTTTTTTTTTTAAATCGCAGCAACAGCATATGGGGCAAATACCTCTATGGAGCATCTTATGGGGCTATATTCAACGTTTGTGCAGCATTATATGGGGCAAATATCTCTGGAGCATCTTATGGGGCCATAATCAGCATTATATTGGGCAAATGTCTCTATGGAACATCTTATGGGGCTATATTCAACGTTTGTGCAGCATTATATGGGGCAAATATCTCTGGAGCATCTTATGGGGCCGTAATCAGCATTATATTGGGCAAATGTCTCTATGGAACATCTTATGGGGCCATAATCAACGTGTGTGCAGCATTATATGGGGGCAAATATCTTTATGGAGCATCTTATGGGGCCATAATCAACATTTGTGCAGCATTATATGGGGGCAAATATCTCTATGGAGCATCTTATGGGGCCCTTATTAACCTTTATGCAGTACTGTACGGGGCAAATGTGTCTCTGGAGCATCTTATGGGGCCCATCATGAACTGTATGGAGCATCTTATGGGGCCCATCATGAACTGTATGGAGCATCTTATGGGGCCAATCATGAACTGCATGGAGCATTATATGGGGCTCCTGATTCAATATGGATATTCAAAAACACTTAACCTACTGATCTCAATTTTACTTTTATTGGTACCCATTTTTATTTTTTAAATTTACCGGTAGCTGCTGCATTTTCCACCCTAGACTTATACTCGAGTCATTAAGTTATCCCAGTTTTTTGTGGCAAAATTAGGGGGGTCGGCTTATACTCAGGTTGGCTTATACTCGAGTATATACGGTATATCTAAAAAAAAAAAGTTATGTTCAAAAATATATATAAAAAAGTTTATATATACACACACACACACACACACACACACACACACACACACACACACACACACACACACACATTACAGGTCCTTCTCAAAAAATTAGCATATAGTGTTAAATTTCATTATTTACCATAATGTAATGATTACAATTAAACTTTCATATATTATAGATTCATTATCCACCAACTGAAATTTGTCAGGTCTTTTATTGTTTTAATACTGATGATTTTGGCATACAACTCCTGATAACCCAAAAAACCTGTCTCAATAAATTAGCATATTTTACCCGTCCAATCAAATAAAAGTGTTTTTTAATAACAAACCAAAAAACCAACAAATAATAATGTTCAGTTATGCACTCAATACTTGGTCGGGAATCCTTTGGCAGAAATGACTGCTTCAATGCGGCGTGGCATGGAGGCAATCAGCCTGTGACACTGCTGAGATGTTATGGAGGCCCAGGATGCTTCAATAGCGGCCTTAAGCTCATCCAGAGTGTTGGGTCTTGCGTCTCTCAACTTTCTCTTCACAATATCCCACAGATTCTCTATGGGGTTCAGGTCAGGAGAGTTGGCAGGCCAATTGAGCACAGTAATACCATGGACAGTAAACCATTTACCAGTGGTTTTGGCACTGTGAGCAGGTGCCAGGTCGTGCTGAAAAATGAAATCTTCATCTCCATAAAGCATTTCAGCCGATGGAAGCATGAAGTGCTCCAAAATCTCCTGATAGCTAGCTGCATTGACCCTGCCCTTGATGAAACACAGTGGACCAACACCAGCAGCTGACATGGCACCCCACACCATCACTGACTGTGGGTACTTGGACACTGGACTTCAGGCATTTTGGCATTTCCTTCTACCCAGCCTTCCTCCAGACTCTGGCACCTTGATTTCCGAATGACATGCAAAATTTGCTTTCATCAGAAAAAAGTACTTGGGACCACTTAGCAACAGTCCAGTGCTGCTTCTCTGTAGCCCAGGTCAGGCGCTTCTGCCGCTGTTTATGGTTCAAAAGTGGCTTTACCTGGGGAATGCGGCACCTGTAGCCCATTTCCTGCACACGCCTGTGCACGGTGGCTCTGGATGTTTCCACACAAGACTCAGTCCACTGCTTCCTCAGGTTCCCCAAGGTCTGGAATCGGTCCTTCTCCACAATCTTCCTCAGGGTCCGGTCACCTCTTCTCGTTGTACAGCGTTTTCTGCCACATTGTTTCCTTCCAACAGACTTACCATTGAGGTGCCTTGATACAGCACTCTGGGAACAGCCTATTTGTTGAGAAATTTCTTTCTGGGTCTTACCCTCTTGCTTGAGGGTGTCAATAATGGCCTTCTTGACATCTGTCAGGTCGCTAGTCTTACCCATGATGGGGGTTTTGAGTAATGAACCAGGCAGGGAGTTTTTAAAAGCCTCAGGTATCTTTTGCATGTGTTTAGAGTTAATTAGTTGATTCAGAAGATTAGGGTAATAGGTCGTTTAGAGAACCTTTTCTTGATATGCTAATTTATTGAGACAGGTTTTTTGGGTTATCAGGAGTTGTATGCCAAAATCATCAGTATTAAAACAATAAAAGACCTGACAAATTTCAGTTGGTGGATAATGAATCTATAATATATGAAAGTTTAATTGTAATCATTACATTATGGTAAATAATGAAATTTAACACTATATGCTAATTTTTTGAGAAGGACCTGTATAATCTATCTATCTATATATATATATCTCTATCTCTAAATATATATACATACACTGCTCCAAAACATAAAGGGAACACTAAAATCCCACATCCTAGATATCACTGAATGAAATATTCCAGTTGTAAATCTTTACTCATTACATAGTGGAATGTGTTGAGAACAATAAGACCTAAAAATGATCTAAGTAAATCACAACTAATATCCCACGGAGGTCTGGAGTTGGAATGATGCTCATAATCTAAGTGGAAAATGAAGTTACAGGCTGATCCAACTTCAGTAGAAATGCCTCAAGACAAGGATGATGCTCAGTAGTGTGTGTGGCCTCCACGTGCCTGTATGACCTCCCTACAACGCCTGGGCATGCTCCTGATGAGGCAGCAAATGGTCTCCTGAGGGATCTCCTCCCAGACCTGGACTAAAGCATCCGCCAACTCCTGGACAGTCTGTGGTGCAACATGACGTTGGTGGATGGTGCGAGACATGATGTCCCAGATGTGTTCAATTGGATTCAGGTCTGGGGAACGGGCGGGCCAGTCCATAGCTTCAATGCCTTCATCTTGCATGAACTGCTGACACACTCCAGCCACATGAGGTCTGGCATTGTCCTGCATTAGGAGGAACCCAGGGCCAACCGCACCAGCATATAGTCTCACAAGGGGTCTGAGGATCTCATCTCGGTACCTAATGGCAGTCAGGCTACCTCTGGCTAGCACATGGAGGGGCTGTGCGGCCCTCCAAAGAAATGCCACCCCACACCATTACTGACCCACTGACAAACCGGTCATGCTGAAGGATGTTGCAGGCAGCAGATCGCTCACCACGGCATCTCCAAACTCTGTCACGTCTGTCACAGTGTGAGCCTGCTTTCATCTGTGAAGAGCACAGGGCGCCAGTGGCGAATATGCCAATCCTGGTGTTCTGTGGCAAATGCCAAGCATCCTGTAAGGTGGTGGGCTGTGAGCACAACCCCCAGCTATGGTCGTTGGGCACTCAGACGATCCTCATGGAGTCTGTTTCTAACCGCTTGTGCAGACATGCACATTTGTAGCCTGCTGGAGGTCATTTTGCAGAGCTCTGGCAGTGCTCCTCCAGTTCCTTCTTGCACAAAGGCTGTGGTAGCAGTCCTGCTTGCTGGGTTGTTGCCCTCCTATGGCTCCCTCCACGTCTCCTGGTAGCACCTCCTGCCTCTGGACACTATTGCTGTCAGACAAAGCAAACCTTCTTGTCACAGCTCGCATTGATGTGCTATCCTGGATGAGCTGCACTACCTGAGCAACTTGTGTGGGTTGTAGAGTCCGTCTCATGCTACCACGAGTGTGAAAGCACAACCAACATTCAAAAGTGACCAAAACATCAGCCAGTTAGTGCATTGGCAATAAGATGTGGTCTGTGGTCCCCACCTGCAGAAACACTCCTTTATTGAGTGTGTCTTGATAATTGCCAATAATTTCCATCTGTTGTCTATTCCATTTGCACAACAGCATGTGAAATGGATTTTTAGTGTTGCTTCCTAAGTGGACAGTTTGATTTCACAGAAGTTTTATTTACTTGGAGTTATATTCTGTTGTTTAAGCTCACCCTTTATTTTTTTGAGCAAGAATATATATATATATATATATATATATATATATATATATATATATATATATATATATATATATATATATATATATACACACACATGCATATATGCAAGTGTGTGCCTTCACAAATATCTACAGCCTTTAGTAACATTCAGTTTGTAATGATTTCTCTACAAAAAAGTGCTTGTATACAGGTATATAAACATAAGAGGGAGGACACACATATATACCTTTTGTTTTCCTGTCCCTTTTGTTTAAGTGCAGCATCTCCGCCATTAAGAATCTGTTCTAGGTTCTTCGGCTCCACTGAACCATTGGGCTCAGAACCTGATAGTCCGAGCAGAGAGCGTACCCTTTGTGACCGGACATCTAGTATTGTATCTGTATAGCCGACCTCTTGAAGATACCTGCACAAGAAGAGCACAGTAAGCTCAACATCAAGAGCTGTCCATTCTCAAACACTTTCCAGTTAGGATCATCTTTTGCGTTTAAAGCACCAATGCAGACCTATGTGTCCCCATAGAAACAGACAGACAAACCCCGTGTAGCCTGATGCTTCAGTCATATCTCAATTCGTCCACTACATCTTCATTACATACATACGAGCGGATTAATAGGTATAGATATGAGGAAGCATGACAGTGGAATCAGACTGCACAGGTGTTTGCTGCCTTTTACCATGGAGAAGCATAGGTCTGCATAGGTGCTGTAGACATAAAACGCTGTAACATTTTTAATAACTACTATCTGAAAAGTTGCTTTAATTTTTTTTTTTAATTGAAGCAGCATGAAATTACACTTTTCCAAGACTTTAGGCAAGGCACAGTGACTGGTCAGTAATTTGGGGTCTTGGGTGCAGAATTTCCATCAATCAATAAAATTATGGGCAGAGGGGCAGCAGCATTGAGCAGAGTGCTGCTCTTATCCACTACTTAAGATGGGCTCAATTGAAAGTCTTTGAAAAATATCACTCAGATGAGAACTGATGTGCGAAGAATCTTGTGAAAGAACAGTTCCACCTCAAGACCATGCCTGATCAATGCACTCTTGCATCTGTAGTCAAAGTCAGGCAGGAAGGTGCAGAGCGCCATTATAGCTGTTCCCCAGCAGCACATGTAGGGGGCTCACAGGCCCCCATGGCTAGTGGCATTCTTGTAAGAAGTTCTTAGCTATTCCATTCAGATGTCGCTTGTGAAAACCCTGGCTTAGTGACAACCACCAGTAGCAGCCATTACAGTAACCATAGGTGTAGAGACAGATTTCCAAGAAAGAAAGGTGAATACTGCACAAAAATGCAGATTTATATACTATTCAGCAGAAAACTCTCCGGAAAGCCAAGTACATAGGGCCTGCATGTGAAACTATGCCTTACCGCACTAGGTTTGTAGACTTTGCTGCAGACCTGATGCAAAACTGGACTTTAGATGGGAATTAAACTCAATTCATCAAACACTGTGATGCTGGAAGCACATTTGGCAGCCTGAAGCCCCCAGGATCTGCCTCCCAACCCATAAAAAACAGTATTATGAGCCGGTAACTAAATCTGCCATATGTCTTTACTTATTTACTTACTGTCTCAACAGCTGTCGGCCTTGTTTCCAGGTCAGCTGACTATTCGGAAGCCCTGGGGGAATCTCGGATTCTTTGGTTTCTTCTGAAAGGCAACAGTAAATAATGATGGATGTCATCAGCAAGATATTACTCCCAAGACCCAGCAAAGGAAGGCTGCAGGTCACATCCACAAATGACAGTCATCGTTAGAAGCATCCCCATAAATACGTTGATCAGAGGACTAAGGCAAAGCAGATTAAATCTCCGGCAGGAGTGCTCCATTCTCCTGCAGCGCCACCATAGGGGGAAGGAAGCATTGCACAGTTTACACAAAAATCCAGTGCGGTCTGTCCTCCAGAGTGCAATGATCCCTTGAAGCTGCTCTCTGTTATACTTAATAGATGAGGGTCTTAAATGAGGATCGCTCTTAGTTTAGAATATTTTTTTACGTGATAACTCAAAATTGATTTTCTAAAATCAGCTGCCTAAAATTATATCTAAATCTATAAAATATACTATCCAAAGCACAGAACAAAATGCCACTGGTTAAAGGGAAACGATCACCAGGTTTTTGCCACGAAAACGGAGAGAAGCATAATATAGTGACAGAAATCCTGATTCCAGCGATGTCTCACTTATTGGGCTGCTTGATGTAGTTTTGATTAGATCAGTGTTTTACCAGCAGGAGATTATCACTGCAGGACTAGATATCTCATGTCTGTAGTCCTCCTGCTGTGTAACCTCGCTCCCTTCACTGATTGGTAGTTTTCTGACTGTGCAGTGTAAAGCTCCGCCCACACCACTGTTCATTTTGTGTAACAGAGCTCAGCATTAGAGAGCTGCTAGTTCTGCAGAAGATAAAACACTGATTTTATCAAAACTGCAGCAAGTAGAAGTGACATTTCTGAAATCAGGGTCTCTGCCACTACAACAAGACACTATCAGATGGTGGGGGAAGAAAAAAAAAAAAAAAAAATCTGGTGACAGATTCTTTTTAACTTCACAGTCTTACTTGATACAGAACAAATTCTGTTAAGAAACAGGCAGGTTCCACCTAGTGGCTGCTCACCTCTAATTTCACAAAAATAAATGTGAGTGCAAATAAAAAATATATATACCGTACAGTTACCGTATATGAAAAAGTTTGGGCACCCCTATTAATCTTAATGTTTTATAAAAATAGTTTTTTTTTGCAACAGCTATTTCAGTTTCATATATCTAATAACTGTTGGACACAGTAATGTTTCTGCCTCGAAATGAGGTTTACTGTACTAACAGAAAATGTGCAATCTGCATTCAAACAAAATTTGACAGGTGCATAAGTATGGGCACCCTTATCATTTTCTTGTTTTAAATACTCCTACCTACTTTTTACTGACTTACTAAAGCACTTTTTTTGGTTTTGTAACCTCATTGAGCTTTGAACTTCATAGCCAGGTGTATTCAATCATGAGAAAAGCTACTTAAAGTGGCCACTTGCAAGTTGTTCTCCTGTTTGAATCTCCTCTGAAGAGTGGCATCATGGGCTCCTCAAAACAACTGTCAAATGATCTGAAAACAAAGATCTACTATATAATTGTCTAAGGGTTACTTCCGTCTGTCTGTCCTCCTGTCTGTCACGGATATTCATTGGTAGCGGCCTCTGTCTGTCATGGAATCCAAGTCGCTGATTGGTCTCGCCAGCTGCCTGTCATGGCTGCCGCGACCAATCAGCGACGGCTACAGTCCAATTAGTCCCTCCCTACTCCCCTGCAGTCAGTGCCCGCTCCATACTCCCCGCAGTCACCGCTCACACAGGGATAATGCCAGCGGTAACGGACCGCATTATGCCACGGGTAACTCACTCCATTACCGCCGCTATTAACCCTATATGACCAAGTTTTTTACTATTGATGCTCCCTATGCAGCGTCAATAGTAAAAAAATCGAATGTTAAAAAAAGTAAAAAAAAATAAAAATTATATACTCACCTTCCGCCGGCAGGTTTCGGTGGCAAGGATGGTTTGCGCGAAGGACCTGCCATGACGTCACGGTCATGTGACCGCGACTTCACAGGCCCTGCGCGAGAAGGACCTGCCATAACGTCACGGTCATGTGACCGTTACGTCATGGCAGGTCCTTCTCGCGCAGGCGCGAAGAAGCTGCGGTACCATGGGACAGGCAGGGACAGCGTCAGGAGCAGGTGAGTATTTCATATTCACCTGTCCGCGTTCCATCCGCCGGGCGCCGCTCCGTCTTCCCGTCCTCTGCAGTGACTGTGCAGGTCAGAGGGCACGATGACGTATTAGTGTGCGCGGCGCCCTCTGCCTGAACAGTCAGTGCGGAGAGATGGGACTCTGAGGAGCAGCGACGAGAGGTGAGTATGTGATTTATTTTTTTTATTGCAGCAGCATTACATGTGGCACAATGCTGTATGGAGCGTCTATGGGGCCATAAAGAACTGCAAGGAGCATTATATGGGGCATCTATGGGGCCATAACTGCATGGAGCATTATATGGGGCATCTATGGGGCCATAAAGAACTGCAAGGAGCATTATATGGGGCATCTATAGGGCCATAACTGCATGGAGAATTATACTACGCGATGGGACATCTATAGGGCCATAACTGCATGGAGCATTATACTACGTGACTGGGCAATATACTACGTGACTGGGCAATATACTACGTGACTGGGCAATATACTACGTGACTGGGCAATATACTACGTGACTGGGCAATATACTACGTGACTCGGCAATATACTACGTGACTCGGCAATATACTACGTGACTCGGCAATATACTACGTGACTCGGCAATATACTACGTGACTCGGCAATATACTACGTGACTCGGCAATATACTACGTGACTCGGCAATATACTACGTGACTCGGCAATATACTACGTGACTCGGCAATATACTACGTGACTCGGCAATATACTACGTGACTCGGCAATATACTACGTGACTCGGCAATATACAGTGGTGTTCAAAAGTCCTGCATAGGATAAATTGAATTTTCAAGTTTTAAACGTTTTCTGTCGAATATCTTCGATGCTAATATGACATTATATATGGTTTTGTTCAGAATACAATTTTGCATTCTCTCCCTGTAATATTTTTAGCTTTTGAAGCAGTTTTGCCTGAAATTATTGCAAAAATATGGGAATTGAAAGCACAACTAAATATTGTACAGCTTCAGATCCAAAATTAGCCAATCACAGATGAGGTTCTTGTGACCAATCATAACCTGGATATGGCAGCCAATCATATTGCATTACATTGCATCATATCTGCTGCTTTGTTTGTTTGTTTTATCTGTTGGTCTATCTAGTGAATCATACTGTAGAGTTTTATGATGGGAGCCTTCAGATTTTTGTCAGTGGAGGATCGTGGGCATTGAAATATTTAAAATGGAGGAAGGAGGAGTGGGAAAAAGTGCTATTTAGTGATGAAAGCACTTTTTGCATTTTAGGAAATGATGGCAAGTCTTATGTGAGAAGGTTCCCACATGAAGAGTACAAGCCAGAGTGTTTGAGCTTCTCTGTGAAACATCCGATGAAAGCAATGGTCTGGGGCTGTATGGCAGCCAATGGTGTTGGAAGGCTTCATATTGTGGAGGGTATGGTTAATGCAAAAAAATGCATAGACATCCTTAATAAAAAAATGCTGCCTTCTGCTCAACACCTGTTTTCAGGGGATTATATCTTCCAGGATAATAATGTTCCTTGTCACAGAGCTAAGACAGTAACGGAAAGGAAAAAAAAGAACAAGGTGGCTACTATTGACTGGCCAGCTCAGTCCCCGGACCTCAATCCAATACAAAATTTGGGGCACAAGGTATCAGAGATATCTAGAAAACAGCCAAGGACCAAGAGTGAGTTGATTGAGGCTCTGATACAGGCCTGGAACCACATCATCACTCGTGAACATCTGAAGAAGCTTGTTCACTCAATGCCACAGAGATGCAAGCTGGTGCTCAAGAGCAAAGGCTGGCCAATAAAGTATTAGAAGCTAAAGATGCACTAAAAAAGCCCTTTCCAGGACTCTGAATTAAATAAAAAATAATAAATCTTAAAAAGTAAAATTTAAGTCTGTGTGAACGTGCATTGGAAGTTAATGAACTTAGAAACCTGTTCACCATTCTACACACTGTACTGGTGTAGGTATGGTTATGCTGTAAAAAAAATTATCAAAAATGCGCATACCATAACAATTTATACACTTGGGACATTCAAAAATGAGTATGGCATACAATGAGGGATTACAAAAACATATATGTTCCACCAGTTTCACTGTAGAGATGCAGACGTATGAAACATATAGTTTTCTTCACGCCTATGCAGGACTTTTGAACACCATTGTACTACGTGACTCGGCAATATACTACGTGACTCGGCAATATACTACGTGGACATGCATATTCTAGAATACCCGATGAGTTAGAATCGGGCCACCATCTAGTTCAACATAGTTGTTCAGGGGAAGGATACAAAAAGCTGTCTAAGAGATTTAACCTGTCAATTTCCACTGTGAGGAACATAGTAAGGAAATGGAAGAACACAGGTACAGTTCTTGTTAAGGCCAGAAGTGGCAGGCCAAGAAAAACATCAGAAAAGCAGAACAACAAGAATGGTGAGATCAGTCAAGGACAATTCTCAGACCACCTCCAGAGAGCTGCAGCATCAACTTGCTGCAGATGGTGTCACTGTGCATCGGTCAACTATACAACGCACTTTGCACAAGGAGAAGCTGTATGGGAGAGTGATGCGAAAGAAGCCGTTTCTGCAAGCACGCCACAAACAGAGTCGGCTGAGGTATGCAAAAGCACATTTGGAGAAGCCAATTTCTTTTTGGAAGAAGGTCCTGTGGACTGATGAAACCAAGATTGAGTTCTTTGGTCATACAAAAAGGCGTTATGCATGGAAGCAAAAAAACACAGCATTCCAAGAAAAACACTTGCTACCCACAGTAAAATTTGGTGGAGGTTCCATCATGCTTCGGGGCTGTGTGGCCAATGCCGGCACCGGGAATCTTGTTAAAAGTTGAGGGCGCATGGATTCCTCTCAGTATCAGCAGATTCTTGACAATAATGTTCATGAATCAGTGACAAAGTTGAAGTTACGCAGGGGATGGATCTTTCAGCAAGACAATGATCCAAAACACCGCTCCAAATCTACTCAGGCATTCATGCAGAGGAACAATTACACTGTTCTGGAATGGCCATCCCAGTCCCCAGACCTGAATATCATTGAACATCTGTGGGATCATTTGAAGAGGGCTGTCCATGCTCGACGACCATCAAACTTAGCTGAACTGGAATTGTTTTGTAAAGAGGAATGGTCAAAAATACCTTCATCCAGGAACTCATTAAAAGCTACAGGAAGCGACTAGAGGCTGTTATTTTTGCAAAAGGAGGATCTACTAAATATTAATGTCACTTTTCTGGTGAGGTGCCCATACTTATGCACCCCTCAAATTTTGTTTGAATGCAGATTGCACATTTTCTGTTAGTACAATAAACCTCATTTCAAGGCAGAAACATTACTGTGTCCAATAGTTATTAGATATATGAAACTGAAATAGCTGTTGTAAAAAAAACAATTTTTATAAAACATTAAGCTCAAGATTAATAGGGGTGCCCAAACTTTTTCATATAACTGTATATACTCAAGTAAAAGCGGAGATTTTCAGCACATTTTTTATGCTGAAAAAGCCCTCCTTGGCTTAGAATCGAATGAGGGTCCCACAAGACTGAAGGGGAGTGGCAGGAGGCAGCTGCTGCGGCTAACACCTGTGTTCGCTGCTAAAGCAAATTGAATATTCACTTCTCTCCACTTCCATGGGCGTAGGGGGCAGTGAATATTAATTTCTCTTTAATAGGGGGCACAGTAGTCAGAGCCACCAGCTTCCTGTACCTGCCGGGCGATCACATGTGCCCACTACTTAAGGGAATAAATATTCACTGCTCTTCACTCCTATGGGCGTGGAGGGCAGCAAATTTTCATTCTCTTTAGTAGCGCGCACACAATCGCCCGGCCACTGTAGAAAGACGGCGGCTGCAACTACTGTGTCCACTATTAAAGAGCAATGAACATTCACTGGCTTCCACACCCATAGTCCCAGTGTGGGGAGCAGTGAGTATTCCGGCAGCCGTCCTCGGCTTGTAAGCAGCGCATGATGTCACTGCCATGCGGTGCTTACAATCATAAATCAGATGCTGGTATCGAAACAAGACGCTGTGAGGGATCACAAGAAGGTAAGTAGGATTTTTTTTGTATTTAATAGGTTTCTGATGGGGGCCCTGCATGCCAGGATAGGGACGAGGGGGCCATACATGCCAGGATAGGGACGAGCAGGCCATGCATGCCAGAACAGGGACGAGGTGGCCATGCATGCCAGCACAGGGACGAGGGGGCCATGCACACCAGGATAGGGACGAGGGGGCCATGCACGCCAGGATAGGGACGATGGGGCCATGCATGCCAGGATAGGGACGAGGGGGCCATGCATGCCAGGATAGGGACGAGGGGGCCATGCATGCCAGGATAGGGACGAGGGGGCCATGCATGCCAGGATAGGGACGAGGGGGCCATGCATGCCAGGATAGGGACGAGGGGGCCATGCATGCCAGGATAGGGACGAGGGGGCCATGCATGCCAGGATAGGGACGAGGGGGCCATGCATGCCAGGATAGGGACGAGGGGGCCATGCATGCCAGGATAGGGACGAGGGGGCCATGCATACCTGGATAGGGACAAGGTGGCCATGCATGCCAGGATAGGCATGAGGAGGCCATTAATACCAGGCTTCTACTCAAGTCAATAAGTTATCCCAGTTTTATTGTGGTAAAATTAGGTACCTCGGCTTAGATTCGGGTCGGCTTATACTCGAGTATCAATGGTATATTAATTATATTATCATCAATGGGAAAGACATGACATACTAAGACATATGCTAAAAAAGTAATTAACTCGCAGATTAGCGTAGTACATTTTACATGACTAAGGCATACTTGTGTAAGCAATTTCAGGAATATGAGGGATGGTCAGCAATATACAGAGGACAGACTGCGATCTGACCAACAGATAAGGCTCTGTTCACACCACTTCTGCTCCAAATACAAGACAAACATCACATTTTGGTTTCTGCATTTGCTCAATGCCTGTCTGGCAGAAACAAAATTGGATGAATGAAATATATTAGAAGAAAAACCTGGTGTGAACATAGCCTTATCTTATAGCAAGGTATACAGATCACATGAGATGACCAAGCATCATCTGCAATAAATGTCCTTTACCCCTATAGCAGTATGCCATGAGACAAAAAAAAGCCCCCCATGCACCGGCGCACTCTGCTCAGCCAAATGTACATGTGTTCTCAATGGGGCGAGGAGAATAAGTCACTTTTCCCCATGGGATAAATCCACCTGCACAAACCTTCTCTCTGAATTCGATATCTGCATGAAGGGGAGAGTCAGGACCACAAAATACATGGTGGAAGATTGGCCATTTTTTCCTTAATCAGCAGGTTTTGGCTGAAGTTACACATTGGCCAATGAGGCTTTGTACACAGTGAACAGACTTAGCCCCTACGTTTTATACTGAGGTGTCTAATCAGCCTGTGAAGGCAGAAGGAGCAGGGTCTGTCCTGACATCACCTATAGTGATTGGTGGATCTGGTTTCATCAGCTGTGTATACAGGTGTTACCGGTCATTGTATTCCTGTCTCTGATGATAAGGAAACTGCTGTAAATGTTCTAAAAGAACAGACAGTATGGGCCAGTTACATCAAGACCAGCATTGTTCATGCCGGTCTTGATATGGAGATGGGCTGAAGTCTGATGCACCTGATTCATGAAGAGGCGCATCGGATGAGTGGCGTACTCCTCGCCAAAAGTCCTACTCCAGACCCTGCTTGAGTAACATTTGTGGCGTAGTGAACGGATGCAGCTCAGAATTAATTTGATGAGTGGCTGTCGCCGTGCCCCCATTGCATTTGGAAAAGTGTATGGAGTCTACAATGAACCATGGTGGTGGCAGTGTCCTTATTGTGGGGCTGTATGAGCGCTGCTGGTGTCGGGGAGCTACATTTCATTGATTGTATCATGAATTCACAGATGTACTGCTTTATATCGAAAAAGATGCTACCATCACTTTGTGTCCTTGGTAGACCTGCATTTTTTCCAAGATGACAATAATGCAAAACACATTGCATTTCTTAAGAAAAACAGGGTGAAAGTGATTCAGTAGCTAAGTGTCTCCTATATGAACACCTATGGGGAATTCTGAACAGACAAGTTGTCATTACTCTCCATCCAGCATCCAGGCTCTAAAAAGGATGCTGCTCAAGAATGGAAAAAGATAGATAGCGCACTGTGTCACCAACTTGTTCATTCCTTGCCCAGAAGACTTGGTGCTGTCTTTACCAATCATTGAGGTCATACAAAATACTACATTGTAGCAGTTTTTGATGTGAGGTGTACTCATTTTTGCATCAACCAATTTGAGTAAAACAGAAGATTTTGCAATTAAAGTTATATTATTAACCTTCCTGTCATGTGATGGGTAAAAAAATGCTCTATACAACTCTGTTTTGTCAAAATTTTGGAAATTGCTCTTGTGGTCAGTGAGATATTGATTATAATCATAGTTTTCAAAGAGGGTGTACTCAGTAATGCTAAGCACTGTATACACATACATATATCTCTGTCTGGAAATCCTCTGTCTTTAATCTAACTGGATGGGGGAGAAATTCAAAAGGGAAGACGTAACCCTTGAACATTTTCCCATGCTCGCCTAGCAGGACGTAGTCGTAGAATTCAACAAAAAATTAAATTTGAATCAAGGGTGTATCGATAAAACCAGACAAAAAAAAAATAAAATCTGTCACATGCCCATCCTCCCACAAATAGTCTTAATCCGGGAAATATCACTATGGAGAAGTCTAAATGGAACGAGACTTTTCAGCAGAAGAAATACTAATAAATGATAATTGTGGCAACACCTAACAAAGGATCAGGGACCAAAGAACTGATGGAAGCATCCAAAGGCTTACCCGATTCGATTGCTGGCATCTTCATATCTCCTTGACTTAACTCTGTTCCATATTTTAATTTATGATATTTTGCCCTACAACAAAAATTCAAGGTTGAGAAAATAAATATTTCAAGAATTGAAGATGCGGATTGGTAATATACATATACTGGTATATAAAACTGCAAAACTGGGGAAAGGAACAAGAACACATTCATCAGGTCACAGGAGTTAACAAGGTTGTCCGTGCAAAAAGAACGGCTCTCTAAGGGCCTGGAGGTAGGAGAAATAAACCATTTCAAACTCTCCTGACCTGCACCGGAAGATGACCGCTGCAGCCTGTGTTTAGCTGCAGCTTTGAAGTGAATTGAGCAGCCATATCTTAAGTTTTCCTGATTAAGAATGGTTCTAAGGCACATAACCGCTGCAGCCAATCACAGGTCACAGCAGTCCTTCTGCAGGTAGAACTTTGAGGTGTTTTCCTGCACTGATGCAGACCACAAAGCGTCCCATGCTGGATCCAGGTAGGTGCAGGTATGCGAGTACAATTTTGCTAGCTTCACATGTCTGACTTTCACGTTCGCTGTACGGACTGGCCGCAGTATTCTTGACCCAAACTCAACAGGTTTGGGTTTTGAGAAATTGTGGTACATTTGCAGACCATGAAAGTCAGACATGTGAAA
The DNA here is from genome assembly GCF_051348905.1 of Ranitomeya variabilis. NCBI lineage: Eukaryota > Metazoa > Chordata > Amphibia > Anura > Dendrobatidae > Ranitomeya > Ranitomeya variabilis. The sequence continues at coordinate 638,159,439 of NC_135232.1, forward strand.
TCGGCTTAACCCGTTAATGACCAGGGTATTTTCCATTTTTGGGTTTTTTTTTTCTCCCATGGTTCCAAAAGCCATAAACTTTTTTTTCTTGAGTTTCAGGAGTTGTTTCCTGCATGAAGAATTATAGTTTTGAATGACACCATTTTTATTTTACCATAGACTGTACTAGAAAATGTGAAAAAAAATTCCAAGCTTGCATGAAACGTAATAATAATAATAATAATAATAATAAAAAAATGCAATTCCGCCATGGTCTTTGGAGTATGGTTTTTGCGGAGTGAAGAAAACTCATCAGCACAGGATGACTGTACTTTGTGTGAAAACACTGTGCTGACAGGCTCGCTTTAATCTCCGCTTGACTTTGGTGTGAACAGTCACTCTGTACTGACAGACTCACTATAATCTCTGTTGGACTCCCACAGAGATCAGATGAGCTTCTGAGCCTGTGCGATCACCATGACTACAGGTAAATCATGGTAACTTAAAAGAAATGGGTCATTAGAAAATGACCTATTGTTAAAAAAAAAAATCAGGCTTTTATGTTAGATGCATTTTAAATTCTTATGTTTTTCATATTATTTAAAAAAATACATATTAGCAATCTTGCAGTTTTCAACTGGCCCAATAAGCTCTTTTTTTTTTTTTTTTAGTTAGCAGGCTATTTATCAGCAGAGGTAAAAATACAGTGACAAGTAACATCTTTATACACAGCTGGTAATACAGATGATCCAGCTCCCCCTCCATTCCAAATGAAGTTTGCACACGCTCATTAGATGCTCAAATACAAAAGATAGCAGCAATAGACAGACTCAGAGCCTAAAGAACAAATGTTATTTTCTGAAACAAGAAGTACGAGTCTAAAAAAGTCCCAGTGGCCAATGTAAAAATTGCAAGATTTTTTTTTACTTTTGATATGGATAGTGAAATGGAAAAAAAAAACAATTGCCAACATTAAAAACAAAAACAAATTTAACATGGAAGCCTAATTTTAAATAACAGGTCATTTTCTGATCATATATTTCCTTACAGGGGTTATGTCAGAGGTGTCACTTTCATGCCAATTTTCGATGGGAATGGATCACTAAGTTGAGCTCCCCAAACCCGAAACCTGTTGATATACCGGCATATACAAGGCTACTTACCGTTCTTGTTTTAAAGCATATTCTAACATTTTTATTCTTCTAACTAGATCCTTCTTCAAGTTTTCCTGACCTTTTCTTTCACCTTGTAGAAATGCTATCCGTGCCTGCAAAACAAATGGAAACACAATCAGAAAACATCCTGGAAAGAAAAACGGCTATTCTGAACAAATCCTTTAAAAATTCTAAAGTCTGCCAACCACATAATGTGTATGGGGCCTCCTGACTCCGGCAGATAATGTCTGGGGAACGAGGATGTATTTAATGTATAACTACACATACTTGAAAGGGTTGTCCAGACAAAAAATACAAGTTATCACCTATCCGCAGGACAGGTGATAACTTACTGATCGGTGGAGGTCAGAGAGGTTACGGATGGGCTGCAGCGCTTACACCTCTCCCAGACTTCCGAGGAAGCGAGTGCAGCAGCCCAATAGGAGCCACAAATTGGCAATATCATGTGAGCCTCAGGAGACCCGATGTGAAAATCGCTGGATGCAGTAGTAGAGATTAGGGTATTCCTGTTTGACAAAAGGGGCATAAAGTATTTTAGAAGAGGTTGTCTGAATAGTGTGAACACCCCTATTTAAAAATAAAGACTTCTCATGAAGAACACATCCAGCAGTCCGAGCAGGATCCCTGAGGTTTGTGATGAATGTGGTCACACCCCGGCACATACCTGAACCATAGATCACTGTCCTATCGAGGGCACAGACCTTTGTTTATTTGGTACTGAGATCACTGAACTCAGAAGACATCAGATGAGACCGTCAGTCCCGGCCACATAAGCAAATTGTTGGACAAATTAAGAGCAGAGGGCGCATTGCTGAGATATTCAGGGCATGGTTAAATATATGCTATTTGCATTAGTCAGCTTCTATCTATTGGATCTCGGGTGCGTAGAGAACAAACCAGCACAGCTGGGAAAGGCCCAAGGTACCGCTCATCTGCCAGTATGAGACCAACTACACATACAGGTCCTTCTCAAAAAATTAGCATATAGTGTTAAATTTCATTATTTACCATAATGTAATGATTACAATTAAACTTTCATATATTATAGATTCATTATCCACCAACTGAACTTTGTCAGGTCTTTTATTGTTCTAATACTGATGATTTTGGCCTACAACTCCTGATAACCCAAAAAACCTGTCTCAATAAATTAGCATATTTCACCCGTCCAATCAAATAAAAGTGTTTTTTAATAACAAACAAAAAAACCATCAAATAATAATGTTCAGTTATGCACTCAATACTTGGTCGGGAATCCTTTGGCAGAAATGACTGCTTCAATGCGGCGTGGCATGGAGGCAATCAGCCTGTGACACTGCTGAGATGTTATGGAGGCCCAGGATGCTTCAATAGCGGCCTTAAGCTCATCCAGAGTGTTGGGTCTTGCGTCTCTCAACTTTCTCTTCACAATATCCCACAGATTCTCTATGGGGTTCAGGTCAGGAGAGTTGGCTGGCCAATTGAGCACAGTAATACCATGGTCAGTAAACCATTTACCAGTGGTTTTGGCACTGTGAGCAGGTGCCAGGTCGTGCTGAAAAATGAAATCTTCATCTCCATAAAGCATTTCAGCCGATGGAAGCATGAAGTGCTCCAAAATCTCCTGATAGCTAGCTGCATTGACCCTGCCCTTGATGAAACACAGTGGACCAACACCAGCAGCTGACATGGCACCCCACACCATCACTGACTGTGGGTACTTGACACTGGACTTCAGGCATTTTGGCATTTCCTTCTCCCCAGTCTTCCTCCAGACTCTGGCACCTTGATTTCCGAATGACATGCAAAATTTGCTTTCATCAGAAAAAAGTACTTGGGACCACTTAGCAACAGTCCAGTGCTGCTTCTCTGTAGCCCAGGTCAGGCGCTTCTGCCGCTGTTTATGGTTCAAAAGTGGCTTTACCTGGGGAATGCGGCACCTGTAGCCCATTTCCTGCACATGCCTGTGCACGGTGGCTCTGGATGTTTCCACACCAGCCTCAGTCCACTGCTTCCTCAGGTTCCCCAAGGTCTGGAATCGGTCCTTCTCCACAATCTTCCTCAGGGTCCGGTCACCTCTTCTCGTTGTACAGCGTTTTCTGCCACATTGTTTCCTTCCAACAGACTTACCATTGAGGTGCCTTGATACAGCACTCTGGGAACAGCCTATTTGTTGAGAAATTTCTTTCTGGGTCTTACCCTCTTGCTTGAGGGTGTCAATAATGGCCTTCTTGACATCTGTCAGGTCGCTAGTCTTACCCATGATGGGGGTTTTGAGTAATGAACCAGGCAGGGAGTTTTTAAAAGCCTCAGGTATCTTTTGCATGTGTTTAGAGTTAATTAGTTGATTCAGAAGATTAGGGCAATAGGTCGTTTAGAGAACCTTTTCTTGATATGCTAATTTATTGAGACAGGTTTTTTGGGTTATCAGGAGTTGTATGCCAAAATCATCAGTATTAAAACAATAAAAGACCTGACAAATTTCAGTTGGTGGATAATGAATCTATAATATATGAAAGTTTAATTGTAATCATTACATTATGGTAAATAATGAAATTTAACACTATATGCTAATTTTTTGAGAAGGACCTGTACTTGAAGGGGTTGTCCAAACAAAAAACAAGTTATCACACATCCACAGGATAGCTGATAACATACTCATCGGTGGGGACAAACAGCGATTGGCAGATCGAAAAATCTCCAGCACATAATGGAGAACTGGTCAAACGCTGCACAGCCACTCTGTTCAAGTGCAGCACTCGGCAGCCCCATAGGGAATGAACAAAGCAGCGTTCAACCAGGCCGCTCCATCCTACATACTAGTTACCCATTTACCGATTGGTGCGGGTCCCAGTGGTCGGACTCACAAACAAGTTAACACCGGAAAGCTCCTTTGAAAAAAAAAAAAAAAAAAAATTTAGCAAGCGTTTACATTTGGTCAAAAATATGGAACGTAAAAGGAAACCTTGAAACAGTGGATTGCTGAAAAGGACCCCAAAAACAAAAAGCTAAAACTTTCAAATCAGAGGCATAAAGCAGCACAAGGCTTACAACGCTCTGTAGTTCAAAGGTAACATCAGACAGAACCAAAATGGTGGATGCACGCTCAGAAAATAACAGAAATCAGGTCTACTGCATGGCTCATTAAAGTCCCGAATAATCCCCCCTAACGTAATAAATATATAATATATATATAAATCACATCAGAAGTATCTTATGATAGTAAGCAAGCCTTCACACTGTCCAGACAGTACAGGGCCACGTCTTCACACATGAAGTATGGACATTCTCACTTGGTAGGAAAACTCAGCAGTCAGGGTTCACTAAACTCTACAGATTTAAAGGGAGAAAGGTGGAGGGGCTTCAACCCCACTTACAAATATTTTTTTGCAATAGGGTCTCACATAGGTTGCAGAATGAATTCATGAGTCACGGCAGAGTTCGTAACCCTTGTTTTCTGAGCTACTCTCATCTGGTTTATGACCACATCAAAGTTCAACTAAATTTTGTTGTGGTCAAATGGAAGGAAAAGAGTGAAAGGTGCAGCTTCTTTCTAGAAAGTGTTGGATTAACAACTACACTGCTTACTATTGCAGCATTAGGTCTTCTATGTTGCTACCTATTCTGAACATGTGCCACAAGAGGCATCAACGAAGGAATCCCTCTTACCTGGGCAAACTGTGTCTGAGGGACATCTTAGCAGTTAGGGAGCTGTCCTCATCAGGGAGTAAAGGTACCTTCACACTAAGCGACTTTGCAACGATAACGATAGCGATCCGTGACGTTGCAGCGTCCTGGATAGCGATATCGTTGTGTTTGACACGCAGCAGCGATCAGGATCCTGCTGTGATATCGCTGGTCGTTGCTGAAAGTTCAGAACTTTATTTGGTCGTCAGATCGGCGTGTATCGTCGTGTTTGACACCAAAAGCAACGATGCCAGCAATGTTTTACAAAGGTAACCAGGGTAAATATCGGGTTACTAAGCGCAGGGCCGCGCTTAGTAACCCGATATTTACCCTGGTTACCATTATAAAAGTAAAAAAACCAAACAGTATATACTCACCTTCTGCTGTCTGTCACACGTCCCCCGCCGTCCGCTTCCCGCACTGACTGAGTGCCGGCCGTAAAGTAAAAGCAGAGCACAGCGGTGACGTCACCGCTGTGCTGTGCCTTACGGCCGGCACTCACAGTCAGTGCAGGAAGCAGACGCCGGGGGACGTTACGGACACCGGAATGTAAGTATGTACTGTTTGGTTTTTTTAACGTTTACTCTGGTAACCAGGGTAAACATCGGGTTACTAAGCGCGGCCCTGCGCTTAGTAACCCGATGTTTACCCTGGTTACCAGGGGACTTCGGCATAGTTGGTCGCTGGAGAGCTGTCTGTGTGACAGCTCTCCAGCGACCACACAGCGACGCTGCAGCGATCGGCATCGTTGTCGATATCGCTGCAGCGTCGCTTAGTGTGAAGGTACCTTTAGTCTGAAATCCCCAGCAAAACAGGGTCTGGACGCATGCCTAAAAGGGCCAATAGACTGCAATGGTGACAGAGCGTGCACTCTGCTATGCACTTATTTTGGAAATGTACACCTACAGGAGGTGAACATTCAGACGAAAAAAGTGCACGTCGGAGCGCATGTTCGCCGTCACCATTGCAGTCTATTGGCCCATATGTCTGGACCCCGTTTTGTTGGGTATTTCGGATGTATGTTCTGACGGGGACACCGAACGCAATGTGAAAGCACACAGTCTCCACCCACTAGCTCAGAGACAAGTGAAAACTAGAGATAAAGCCTGCAAAGGGGAGAACGGATGAAAAATGCAGGCTACAAGTCATATAATGGCCAGCAATACTCATCAGACACAGAGTTATTCTGAACAGTCCTTTAAACTACATGTATGCTTCAGATTAGTCCAATCTGCTATGCACAGTAAAACAAAGGCTGTAAAAGCTAAAAGGTTTAACATTTTAATCAAAGCCAACTGCCAAAAGGAGCCAAATAAATACATGTATTTAAAACGGCTCTGCCCTCATTTCTCACTACAAACTGCATGTTATTAAATACAGTAACAGCACTGCGGCCAAACATCGGGCTCGCTAACAACACACGTCCGGGTGAGATCCATTCTTTCCTCGGACACTGACCATAGAGGAGTTTCACTGACCCATACACACAACAGTTTCATAAGAGAATCTGTGTCTCCAGTCTGTGAGATCCTACTCATCTATTCTGTAGATCAGACTCAACCATTGAAGTCGATGGAGATCCTTGAGACAAGGAGGAACCTAGGAAGACAGACTGTGTACTTCAGAGATCCAGCGTTAAAGGGGTTGTCCACTACTTGGACAATGCTCCTTGGAAAATAATCACTTCTATTTACTTTGGGTGCAACTGTGACATCACACAATTGAAGCAGCAAATCAGCAGTGGCTTTACTATTCCTGCCTTCAGATAAATCACATATATCCAGATGAAATGAGAGAGCAGCCGCTAGCGCAGCGCCTGTACCTTTTAATTCATACACAAAAAAGGAGGCTTCAGGGCACCCTCGGTGTGGCTAAGAGCTTGGTGCACTGTCATGCCTCCTCATTTGCATATTTGGGCCCTTTCTTGCTTCTGATCGACAGTGCTCGCTTCCAAGATCAAGCACTGTCTGAATGTAGCTTGCGTGTGTGCGGCTCCTCCTTTCTTCTGACGCCACTCACTAGGCCAGTACACCCAAAAGTGCTGCAAGCAGCATCAGAAGAAAAAAAAAAAAAAAAGACCGGCGCCTTCAGACAGTGCTTGCTCTGGGAGGCAAGTACCATCAATCAGAACGCAACGGTGCGCCAAACTCTTGGCCACTGCAAGTGTGCACCAAAGCCTCCTCAGTAGCATATGAATGAAAAGTTATTTTCTCAGGCACTGTACGAGTAACAGGTACAGGGCTAGTATGGTTGTTATGAGTGCCAAGTCCCCTACACACTACATAGCCCACTAAAAATGCATTTTGGGGGTGACAGACACTTTAAATCCTATGTAAAAAGTATAGTTATATTCTGAAGCACCTCTATTCGTTCACTAAAGGTTGGAATAATACATTCAGGTCCTGTGGGTAAAAATCAGGAGCAGAAAGAAAAAAAGGACTCATATAATGGATGAAGACTGATGCAAATTCAGAAGTGGATATCGAACAGAGATGCATGAAAGACATGTGCCACCATAGCACAGGTTTCACCTCCCTGAATAGGTGGTCTGTGAGAAAATGATCCGCTGTCTTAGGCCCCCTTTACATGACCGTTCTTTGCATTCATACATGGTCTGCTTTTTTAAAACCGCAAATACTGACACACACATACCCATTGTATTCAACGGTGGTGCGCATGACAGGATTTTCATATGGACCATATGTCCATGTGAAAAACCCACAGACATGTCTTTTTTTTTTTTTTTGAGCTGCATGGACAAAATGCGTGCCGCACATGTGCACACTGATAACATCACCATGACATGCATCGGCACCTGGGCAGAAGTGGTACAGTTTGTGCTGTTCCAAGGCACCAGCTGCTAAGACAGCTCTCATCATTGTTGGCTGGTCTTCCTGAGATAAGCACACCCAGATGACAATGATGGGAGATGTATTCAGCACCTGCTGTGTACATCCTATGTAAAATAATTAAATTAAAAAAAAAAAAAGGGTGTGGGCTCCCGCGTAATTTTCATTAACAGCAGAGGTAAAGCCCACAATTGGGGGCTGATGTTAATAATCTGGGAAAGGGGACAATCTCCCAAAAGGTTCCCAGGTTATTAACAGTTCACAGCCGTTAGCTTAGCCTTTACTGGTTAGTTTATGAGGGACTGCACAAAAATGAAATGACATAGGGTCCCCATATAAATTCAAACCAGCAAAGGCTAAACACAGACAGCTGTGAGCTGATATTATTAGTCTTGGAAGAGGCAAGAGATATTGCCCCACCAGGCTACCAACACCAGCCCCAGAAATGTCACATCCATAAGATGTCCCGAAATGGAGCGTAGCCTCGTTCTTTCCACTTGCCCTCTGAGGGTGGCAAGTGAGGTAATAGGGATGGTTATCACCTCTATACACAGCTGATAACACAGAATCCACCGATCACAGTAGGTGATGTCACAACTCACCCTGCTCATCTTCCCTTCACAATGACTTTTGCACATGACCATTAGATGCTTTAGCTCAAAATATAGAATCGGGATATGATCAGTCATTGTGGCTATGTACATGTATTATTTCCTGAAACAATAGGGAGTTTGGGTCTAAAAAAAAATCCCACTGGCAAGCATGAAAATTGAAAGATTTATATTTTTAATACATTTAATAATTAAAATTTTATTTTGCCCCTAAAATTGGTAATCTTTACGTGTGAATTGGTATTCCAGTAGTGCCTAATGTGGTGGCCATTTCAACTTCAATAGAAGTCGCTTACAAGCTTCTTCGAGACATCACTAGTTAAGAATGTCACTGAATCTAGACCAACTCTTGTCAGATGGCAGGGTGTCTACATAACCCACAGGCCTTTATCTGACATAACTCACTCCTTTACAACTATTTTAAAGTTTTATTGAATTCAAAAGACAAAAAACTGAGAAACATTAAATGTAAAAAGATAATATCAGTAATTGTCAGTGATGTATCTGTTCTCTCCTAGATATATCACCATGTGCACTTTATCAGCATGAATACAGTCCTGTTGAACTGTCAAGTCTTTACTGTCTCCTCAAGAATGGACACTATTCATTCTACAGCCGTGGGTGAAGCCACAAAACCACGTCACACACCGGACAGCACAGACGTTTATACTGTGGGAAGGAGATAACAGGTTTCCTACCATTCATACACATTTTGGCACCAACTAGAGAGGTGAGCAGCAGTCACACAATCACTTGTATCCTTCCATGTACAGAAATTATAACAATTGGTTTCCAACTCGCCACATTTGCTACTTTTAGCAATATTAGACTCAGACAAAAGACTGTCAGCCCCAAATAGATTCTGGGTAGGGAGCAAAGGTTTATTTCAGGATCACTTGACGTATCAAATGTTTGAGCCCTTTCTAAGGGTATGTTTCCACGGTCAGGAAACGCTGCGTGTTACAGCATAGTGGAGGGGATTTCCTGAAATCCCATCTCCACTATGCGTTAAAAGACGCAGGCGGCAGACCCGCGTAAACGGACATGTGGCGCATCTTTCCAGAACGCAGAATGTCTGTTTACAATCTGCCGCCGCACCGTAAATTTACCATAGACTATCATTAGATGAGGTAAAACTGCATCTAATGATTAGTCACATGCGTAGTAAGCGCGTAAACGCAGCTTACTATGCATGTCTACTAACTGAAATAATCTCTTACCTGTCACACCGCCGGAAATCCACGTCCACTGCAGCTCTCACGATAACTTAGCTTACCACGAGAACTGCCGTGCACATGATTGGGGGATATCTCAGGTCACCCTAGGCTAGTTCTCACGGTCAGCTGATTGCGAGTGCTAGAGTGTAGGTGATCACCGAAGATCTCCGGTGGTCATCTACAAGCTCCGCTATGTCTGGAAGTCAGACATCCAGATGTAGCAGAGCTGGACTCGTCGTGGGACACTTGTTATTAAGGACTGCATCAGACACAGGGAGTATATTATTGTTTTTTGGTTGTTTTTTTCTCCAGAAGATTGATGGCTTTGCTTGGATTACCAGTGTAATAAAGATGGCAAAACTGTGTGGTGTTTTATTTCATTAAAAAAACTTTATTCTGCATGTGTGTGTTTTGTTAACCCTTTCACAAGTATAGGATTGTAATGGTAGGTAGCTTATTGACGCCTCTCCATTACTAAGCCGCCTTAATGTCACCTTACAAAGGGTGACATTAACCCCTTATTACCCCATATGCAACCGCTACAGGGCAGTAGGAAAAGAGAGAGAGAGGCTAAGTGCCAGAATTGGCACATCTTACAGATGCGCCATTTCTGGGGAAGCTGGGGGCTGGTATTTGTAGCCGGGGGAGCAATATCCGTGGCCCCTCTCTAGGCTATATCAGCCAGCAGCTGTCTGCGTAGCCTTTCTGGCTATAAAATTATTGGGGGACCCCATGTCATTTTTTGGGGGGTCCCCCCGTTTTAATAGCCAGTTAAGGCTAAATATACAGCTGCGGGCTGATATTCATAGCCTTGGAAGCTCCATGGGTATTAACTAGTGATGAGCGAATATACTCGTTACTCGAGATTTCCCGAGCACGCTCGGGGGTCCTCCGAGTATTTTTTAGTGCTCGGAGATTTAGTTTTTCTTGCCGCAGCTGAATGATTTACATCTGTTAGCCAGCATAAGTACATGTGGGGACTCCTTAGCAACCAGGCAACCCCCACATGTACTTATGCTGGCTCCGAGCACTAAAAAATACTTGGAGGTCACCCGAGCATGCTCGAGAAATCTCGAGTAACGAGAATATTCACTCATCACTAGTATTAACCCCTTCCCAGGCTACAAACATCAGTCCCCCAGTCGCTCGCTTTCTCTCTCTGGTGAAGAAAATTGCGCAGGAGACAACGCCATTTTTTTTTTAATGAAACAGATATTGCCTTCAAGGCCGGGGCCACACTCACGAGAAGCTCGCACCTCAGTACCCGCACTGCTGCTGGCACTTAGACCGGAGCGTTCAGTTGCATAGAAATACATGCAGCCGCACACTCCGGTCCTAAGTGTCGGCAGCAGTGCCGAGTATTGAGGTGCGAGTCTCATGCGAGTTTCTTGCCAGTGTGACCCCGGCCTAATGCAGATTTCGTGTGTATTTATTTAAGGCCGGGATCACACATGTGAGAAACTTGGACGAGTCTTGCATCTTAATACCCGCACTGTCGCCGGCACTCGGGAGCGGAGCGTGCGGCTGCATAGAAATACATGCAGCTGCACACTCCAGTCCCGAGTGCCGGGTATTAAGATGCGAGACTAGTCCAAGTTTCTTGCATGTGTGATCCCGGCCTAACTCTTTATGTACCATTTTATTATGTCTATTACTAAACATCGGGCTTGGTATTATCTACCTATCGATCATCTATCAATATATCTATCTAGCTATCATCTATCTGTCTATAGCTATTATTATTATTTTTTATCGTTATAGCGCCATTTATTCCATGGCGCTTTACATGTAAGGAGGGGTATACATAATAAAAACAAGTACAATAATCTCAAACAATACAAGTCATAACTGGTACAGGAGGAGAGAGGACCCTGCCCGCGAAGGCTCACAATCTACAAGGGATGGGTGAGAATACAGTAGGTGAGGATAGAGCTGGTCATGCAGCGGTTTGGTCGATTGGTGGTTACTGCAGGTTGTGGGCTTGTCGGAAGAGGTGGGTCTTCAGGCTCTTTTTGAAGGTTTCGATGGTAGGCGAGAGTCTGATGTGTTGTGGTAGAAGGTTCCAGAGTAGGGGTGATGCGCGAGAGAAATCTTGTATACGATTGTGGGAAGAGGAGATAAGAGGGGAGTAGAGAAGGAGATCTTGTGAGGATCGGAGGTTGTGTGTAGGAAAGTACCGGGAGATGAGGTCACAGATGTAAGGAGGAGACAGGTTGTGGATGGCTTTGTACGTCATGGTTAGCTATATCTATCTATAGATCTATCTATAATGTACCTATCTGTATGTTTAAACATTAATCTTCAATGGAGTATGTAAAAGAAGAGGTTGGACAAGGAAATTACATCACAATTTTTTTGGGGATATCTTTATTTTAGCTTACAAAAACACACACAAATCCGCATTAAAAGACGCATGAAAAACGCAGATGTACGCGGTGTCCAACCCGCAGCGTTTACTGTCCATGTGAACATATCCCAATATATCTGCAAACAGGAAATCAGTTTTTTTTTTCCTTCCCAGAAGCCAACTTTCAATTAGCTTTATTTAAAGTAACAAAGAAACGCATGTGGAAAAAAAACGCATCAAAAACGCATGTAAGAAAAGCATCAAAAACGCAGGTGACCTGCCAGTGACCTCAGATGCAGATTTGGTGCAGATTTTACCTGCGTCAAATCCTGAACAAATACTGAGCCATTCCTGACCGTGGAAACATACTCTAAGGCCTCATTCAGATGTAGGTGCTGTATACATTTAGTTCACAGATACAGCACGGACTCATGCTCTATGCTGCTGTTCATATGTTTTGTTTTTTTTTTTGTTTGTTTTTTTTACAGCAGTAAGGCTACTTTCACACTGGCGTTAACTGCATTACGTCGCAATGCGTCGTTTTGCCGAAAAAACGCATCCTGCAAAAGTGCTTGCAGGATGCGTTTTTTCTGCATTGACTAACATTAGCGACGCATTGACACACATCGCAACCGTCGTGCGACGGTTGCGCCGTGCTGTGGCGGACCGTCGGGAGCAAAACACGTTACATGTAACGTTTTTTGCTCCCGACGGTCCGCTTTTTCCGACCGCGCATGCGCGGCCGGAACTCTGCCCCCACCTCCCCGCACTTCCCCGCACCTCACAATGGGGCAGCGGATGCGCTGGAAAAATGCATCCGCTGCCCCCGTTGTGCGGCGGAGACAACGCTAGCGTCGGGAACCTCGGCCCGACGCACCACGACGGGCCGAGCCCGACGCTAGTGTGAAAGTAGCCTAAGGATGAAAAGAGCCAATACAATTATATGGGTCCACAAAAAGCACGTACAGCAGACGGATGGGATCAGTGTGCAGTCCATGTGCTGTCAGTATTTCACATAGCAAAGGAAACAAGAAGCTTTGTCATTTATTTATCCATCTATAGCAAACACAGATAACTAATGGTAAAGAAGTGCACGCGAAAGACACACGGACCGTATACTAATGACACCCGTACCATTCTTTCACGCAGGTGTTTAAACACAGACGTGTGAATGAGGCCTAATAGGGATTTTATGAGTGAAGTTAAATACTTTTGTGTAAGCAACTTTGATGACCAAATGACTGCTGATTGTGAGAGCAGAGGACAATGGGGCATAAAGCTAAGGCTACGTTCACATTTGCGGTCAGCGCCGCAGCGTCGGGCGCCGCAGCGGCGCCGCATGCGTCATGCGCCCCTATACTTAACATGGGGGCGCATGGACATGCGTTGTGCTGCGTTTTGCGCCGCATGGCCGCAAGCGTTGGACGCAAGAAACGCATCAAGTTGCATTTTTTTTGCGTCCAACTTTCGGCCAAAAACGACGCATGCGGCGCAAAACGCAGCGTTTTAGCGTGCGTTTTGCCGCGTTTTTGTTTGCGTTGTGCGCTGCGGCGCCGACGCTGCGGCGCACAACGCAAATGTGAACGTAGCCTTACTGAGCCTCAGTGATGGCGGAACTATACATTTCAAATTAAAAATGTATAAAAAAAAAAAAAAGCCAACTGATTGTGACATTTTATCAGATAATCTGCATCCATTTCACTTGCAGGGCTGTGAAGTCAGCAAGCCAAACAGACTCAATCCTCAATTTCCCTGACTGACCCCACAGCACTGGTCACTACTGAGCATGTACATAAAGCGCAGCTCAGGTTCATCTCATCTATGACTCCACAGCACTGGTCACTACTGAGCATGTACATAAAGTACAGCACAGATTCATCTCATCTACGACTCCACAGCACTGCTCACTACTGAGCATGTACATAAAGTGCAGCACAGATTCATCTCATCTACGACTCCACAGCACTGCTCACTACTGAGCATGTACATAAAGTGCAGCACAGATTCATCTCATCTACGACTCCACAGCACTGGTCACTACTGAGCATGTACATAAAGTGCAGCACAGATTCATCTCATTTACAACTCCACAGCACTGGTCACTACTGAGCATGTACATAAAGTGCAGCACAGATTCATCTCATCTACGACTCCACAGCACTGGTCACTACTGAGCATGTACATAAAGTGCAGCACAGATTCATCTCATCTACGACTCCACACCACTGCCTCATTACTGAGCATGTACATAAAGTGCAACACAGATTCATCTCATCTACGAATCCACAGCACTGGTCACTACTGAGCATGTACATAAAGTGCAGCACACATTCATCTCATCTACGACTGCACAGCACTGGTCACTACTGAGCATGTACATAAAGTGCAGCACAGATTCATCTCATCTACGACTCCACACCACTGCCTCATTACTGAGCATGTACATAAAGTGCAGCACAGATTCATCTCATCTACGACTCCACACTGGTCACTACTGAGCATGTACATAAAGTGCAGCACAGACACATCTCATCTAGGACTCCACCGCACTGGTCACTACTGAGCATGTACATAAAGCGCAGCACAGATTCATCTCATCTAGGACTCCACCGCACTGGTCACTACTGAGCATGTACATAAAGTACAGCACAGATTCATCTCATCTACAACTCCACAGCACTGGTCACTACTGAGCGTGTACATAAAGTGCAGCACAGATTCATCTCATCTACGACTCCACAGCACTGGTCACTACTGAGCATGTACATAAAGTGCAGCACAGATTCAACTCAACTAAAAGCCGACATCCATAGATCAGGAACAGAACAGACATTTATAGGACATTTTATAACTATCCCAAATTATTAAAACATTTTACAGCACATGCTGCACTGTACTACTGATCCCAATTTATTATGTATTTTAGGAGTCAGTCCACATTACACTGACTCGAACTCCACAGCCCTGCAGAGCTGTACACACAACAGAAATTATGGACGGCCAATGTCTATCGACCAACATCACTTTTTCATGACACGAACAAGAGTCACATATGCCAATCAAGGTAAAGCTATGTTCACATATCTGTTTAGACACTTATTTTTTCTGTTTTGAAGAACAAGCAAATGAAATAATGTTGAAAATGGATCCATTTCATTACTGATGCAAATAGAAGCAGAAGGACGCTCGTGATTATTATGCGGTCCATCTGCATTCTGTTAAGATCCATGGCCCGAACATCAATCTCCCAGAGAATCTGCCTCCAGTGATTATTATAAATGAAGGGGCATTACCGGTTCGAAACATATAATGACTGCCAGTCTGCTTTCCTGATGTACATGTTTCACACTGGTAACGCCGCGTCATTTCCAATAAGTTCAGGAGGCAGATCATCAAGGAGATCTGTGTCCGGCCCATAGATCTTAACAGCTCCTTTACATGTTAAGGAAAATGTGGATTTCTCAGGAATAAGGCTATGTGCACACGTTGCGGATTAGGCTTAGGAATTTCTGGTGCGGATTCTGCCTCTCCTGGCAGAAAACGCACCTGCGTTTTTTTGTGCGTTTTTGCTGCGGTTTTCTTGCGGATTTGCTGCGGTTTTTACCCCTGCGTTTTTCTATAATGGAGTGGGTACAAAAACGCTGCAGATTCACAAAAAAGTAGTGACATGCTCCTCCTTTTAAACAGCAGCGTTTCCGCAGCGGATTTTCCGCAAAGTGTGCACAGCATTTTTTTTTTCTCATTGATTTACATTGTACTGTAAATCAATTGCGGATCTGCAGCGTTTCTGCACCTCAAAAAACGCTGCGGATCCGCAGCAAATCCGCAACATGTGCACATACCCTAAGGGCTTGTGCACACGTTGCGGATTCTTCTGCGGATTTTTCCGCAGCGGTTTTTGAAAATCCGCAGTGAAAAACCGCTGCGGTTTTCACTGCGGATTTTCATGCGGTTTCTTCTGCGGATTCTTCTGCGGATTCTTCTGCGGGTTTTCAACTGCACTTTCCTATTGGTGCATGTTGAATGTTCTGAATCCGCAGAAAGAAGTGACATGCTCCTTTTTTTCCGCAGCGGTTCCGCAATGAATTTTCCGCATCGTGGGCACAGCGGTTTTTGTTTTCCATAGGGTAACATTGTACTGTACCCTGCATGGAAAACTGCTGCGGATCCGCAGCGTCAAATCCGCTGCGGATCCGCAGCAAAAACCGCAAAGTGTGCACGAAGCCTTAAGGCCCCGTCACACTTAGCGACGCTAAGGCGATCCCGACAACGATACGACCTGTCAGGAATCGTTGCTGCGTCGCTATGTGGTCGCTGGTGAGATGTCAAACAGTGAGATCTTCCCAACGACGCAGCAGCGATGCGGCGACCTGTAGCGACCTGTACAATGATGTCGTTGTGACCCTGTCACATGGCAGCTATTATGACGATTCAGACCTCGATGAGGGACGTCCTGTGTGACGTTGTAGTCAACGAGGTCATTGGTAAGGTGTCAAACACAGCGATGTGTGCTACCCAGCGGGACCTCAACGATCAAAAAAAGGTCCAGGCCATTCCGACACAACCAGCGATCTCACAGCAGGGGCCTGGTCGCTGCTACGTGTCAAACATAGAGAGATCGCTACTGAGGTCGCTGCTGCGTCACAAAACTTGTGACTCAGCAGCGATCTCGCTAGCGACCTCGCTTAGTGTGACGGGGGCTTTAGACATCGGATTACGGATATCAAAGTACCATTTTATTCAGCTTCATATGACCTACAGGTCCATTTAGGCGGATTAGGAGGGATGATCTGTTTATACCAAGGAAAGTTACGATCACAAGGGGGCATTCTCTGCATCCGGAGGAGAGAAGGTTTTTCCACCAACATAGAAGAGGATTCTTTACTGTTAGGGCAGTGAGAATCTGGAATTCCTTGCCTGAGGAGGTGGTGATGGCGAACTCAGTTGAGGGGTTCAAGAGAGGCCTGGATGTCTTCCTGGAGCGTAACAATATTGTATCTTAAAGGGAACCTACCACCCCGTTTTTTAAAAATTAGATAAAAATAGTGTGAAATAGGGGCAAAGCTGGGCTTTACATTAGGGCCTTTTCGGTGCCTTTACACCCCCGTTAGGCTGTCCAAATACCTTTGTGAAGTGGCCGTTTTCTGCTGTCACTCAAGTGGGTCAGGTCGGATGGGCGTGGTCACAGCGCCGTTTCTCCCCCAGGATCCTGCTCATCATTACGTTGGTGGCGTAGTGGTGTGCGCATGTCCAAAGAAGATCCACTGCCCAGGAGATGAATAACGGCGCGGTCTTCGCTATTCAGCCGTTTACCGGTGGGCGCGGCCATCTTTCCTGTGGCCGCGCCTGCGCAGATGGAGCGCTCTGCTGCCCGGGACTTCAGGAAAATGGCCGCGGGATTCCGCGCGTGCGCAGATGGAGATCGCGGCGGCCATTTTCCTGAAGTCCCGGGCAGCAGAGCGCTCCATCTGCGCAGGCGCGGCCACAGGAAAGATGGCCGCGCCCACCGGTAAACGGCTGAATAGCGAAGACCGCGCCGTTATTCATCTCCTGGGCAGTGGATCTTCTTTGGACATGCGCACACCACTACGCCACCAACGTAATGATGAGCAGGATCCTGGGGGACAAACAGCGCTGTGACCACGCCCATCCGACCTGACCCACTTGAGTGACAGCAGAAAACGGCCACTTCACAAAGGTATTTGGCCAGCCTAACGGGGGTGTAAAGGCACCGAAAAGGCCCTAATGTAAAGCCCAGCTCTGCCCCTATTTCACACTATTTTTATCTAATTTTTAAAAAACGGGGTGGTAGGTTCCCTTTAAGGTACCTTCACACTAAACGATATCGCTAGCGATCCGTGACGTTGCAGCGTCCTGGCTAGCGATATCGTTGTGTTTGACACGCAGCAGCGATCAGGATCCTGCTGTGATATCGCTGGTCGTTGATTAAAGTTCAGAACTTTATTTGGTCGTCAGATCGCCGTGTATCGTTGTGTTTGACAGCAAAAGCAACGATACCAGCAATGTTTTACAGTGGTAACAAGGGTAAATATCGGGTTACTAAGCGCAGGGCCGCGCTTAGTAACCCGATGTTTACCCTGGTTACCAGTGTAAAATGTAAAAAAACAAACAGTACATACTCACCTTCGCGTCCCCCGGCGTCCGCTTCCTGCACTGACTGAGCGCCGGCCGTAAAGTGAAAGCACAGCACAGCGGTGACGTCACCGCTCTGCTGTTAGGGCCGGCACTCAGTCAGTGCAGGAAGCGGACGCCGGGGGACGCGAAGGTGAGTATGTACTGTTTTGTTTTTTTACATTTTACACTGGTAACCAGGGTAAACATCGGGTTACTAAGCGCGGCCCTGCGCTTAGCAACCCGATGTTTACCCTGGTTACCCAGGGACCTCAGCATCGTTGGTCGCTGGAGAGCGGTCTGTGTGACAGCTCTCCAGCGACCAAACAGCGACGCTGCAGCGATCGGCATCGTTGTCTGTATCGCTGCAGCGTCGCTTAGTGTGACGGTACCTTTACAGTTAATAGGTTCTTTAGAAGGACTTAGATCTGGGGATTTATTCTGATGGAATATAGGCTGAACTGGACGGACAAATGTCTTTTTTCAGCCTATTTAACTATGTTACAGGTCGAGTCATTGGTGTTTTGGATTGGATTTTCATCAGTGTGAGTTTTTACTATCAGTGAATTTCACATATGATAACAATACATTACAACACTTCTCCCCCCTCAGTATTAATCACGGACAGCATACAGACAATACCGACGCCATCAATGTGCTGTCCGTGACTTTCACAGATCCATAGACTTATGGATAATTTTGATCCGCAACTCTGATCAAACAAGGACAAGTCTCTGAATTTTTTTTTCTTTTGCAGACACAATGTCTGCCAAAAGACATGGAAATCTGATCACCTTCCATAGACTTTAATTAGAACGTGTGCCATCCGTGAAAACTGCTGATACAATATATGTGAGAAACAGACGTTTGCACGAGACCTTAGTGATGACATTATGGTATGCAATTTGCCGTTAGCCCCAAAACATCCAACACTGTTCGCTTAGGGTAGTTATACCAGAAATGACAAAAAAAAAAAAAAATAGTATAACCTTCAGAAATCAGACCAGGGCACTACCAAAGAATGTACATGACCAGGAAGCTGTCTCTGTAGATCATCAGATACTATTTTGCCATTATTCCATTTGTCTGTTCATAAAATCGGAACAAAAATGGACTGTTAGAAAGACGTGAACATGGCAGAAAATATGAGAAGTGGTTCATTAATATTTGCACAGACTAGGCCAGGGATATCACAATCTGGCCACCAGTCTGCAAGAGCAGAGGATGCAGGACGAGAGGAGGAGTATGGAGATGCTGGTAGAACAAATACAGAAGCGGAGAAAGAAGAGGCAAGGCATGGAAAGCAGAGGGAAAACAACAGGATAGGTGAGGAACCGATGAGTAAGCGGAAAACCTTGGCACAGCTGTTCCCTGCCACCTTTACTGCAGCTGGCTGGGCCAGGTCTAACATCGCCCAGTTAAGCCATGTTCACATCACGTTTTGGCGAGATGATAGGCATAAGTGGCAAGCATGTCCTTTTGACCTCCTTCGGCCAGCGTACGTCAATATGCCCATCTCTTACTCTATAGAACAACAGTTGACTATGCTGATCTATGTGGTGGTATCCACAAGAAATATATGAATGCCACGTGGCAAATTTTCTCCCATAGCTTAGTCAATGGATGAAGACGTATGCCCATACCATGGCATGCATACGAGCCTTCTGTCAGATATCTTTGGGCAAAGGTCACAGGAAAATTGTTGGAAATATTCAATGTGATCTGTAGAGGCCCTGAAGCCGAGCTTTGCCCCCTAGCACAAGTAACACTGCAGTCTAGGTGGTGTGTCTAGCCTGGACTTTTGCCCACCAGAAGACCCAGGATGGCACAACTTTCCCGATAGTAATCGAGTTCGCCTAGTCTAGGTCACGGTTCTAATATAGAGCATTCTCATCCAAGACCAACAGACCAACCACAAATGGAAAATTGTTCAGAAAACATCAGCCTGAAATCCCTAATGCATGATCTATGGGCTCAAGAACCTCGCAGTAGTAGCACAATGTGCAGGATTGGAAGGGAAAATGAAACCCCTGTGCTAGTGATCTGTGGCAATCAGATAGACATCCATTGTGGGAAAACTCAATATTTTATTAAGAAAACTGAAAGGAAAATAAAAAAAACTGACAACTGTATAGACTGATTCATATGCACAAACATAAAATTCCTGCATCCATTTATATAGCTGTCAATTAGAGTCCAGCTTTTTCCCATAGCGACAAACTCACATACGGAGTCCGAGCAATAAATTACGGTAATGTGTTTTTACTTGTGCTAGAATAAACCTGATTTTTTTTCCTATCAGCACTTCCCTGGCCACAGGACTCTATATATTGTTGCCCGGTCTCAGGACGTCCAAGCACGAGGGGGCAGAATGCAGAGTGGTGAGCCGACAACCCTTATTTGTGCCACAGAGATTCTTGTGCCACCAAATAGGAATTAGACTGCATTCACACATCTAAATACAGACCACTAGGCCTGAACGATCTGCAGGTCTCCTGACCCCAACTTTAAAGTATCCGGCCAGGGGTCTCGACCCCAACTTTATAGCCTCATAAACATATATGAGGCTGTCAAGGGTGAAACAGGACACCTGTGGCCAGTCCGTACATTGGGGTATATACTCTGACTGACACATGAATGTGCGATTGAGGTCTAAGGCCTCATTCAGACATCCATTTTTCACATACGTGGCCTGTCTGTGTTTTTCAAAGACAGAACGTGATTTTAATCTAATTAAAAGGACGAAATGAAAGTGTATGGACCTGAAAATATCATGGACCACACATGGATGGTATCTGTGTGCGGTCTGTTTTATCAAAGCAATAGATTTGTTTCATTTTTCATACAAAACAATCACTGAAGTTGTATCCAAACACTGACGACCGACACTTGGACCATTAATTATATACAAGAGAAATTACTGAGCTCTGAATGAGGCCCAATCCTGACTGACACTGATGGGCCAGGTTATACAGACGAGAGGCTGTGATGCCAGCTGGTGAAGACTGGATGTGGATTATTCTACCAAGAGGAGAAAAATGTGGAGTCTTTCATATAGGTATACAATGCCCGGTCAGTAATCTGCTGGTGGGCATCCTAGAACAGAGCAGACACCGCAGATTGCAGCTTTAAGCCTTGGTTCTGCCAGTATCAGTCTATGTTCTCCAATACCCGATCTGCCAGGAACGCCGACTGATCAGCTTGTAATGGAATCAGTTCTCACATGAGACAAGTGCACTGCCCCCACACACCTCGGGCGACACATCCAGAGTACTGAATGGTCGGGCACTGGTCCCACAGCTTGTGGAGGGATCACTCCCACCAGCTTACCACCAGCAGCTCTATGTAACACTGGGATCTGGCCCCATACCAGCGCATGGGAACAAACGACGGCAACTGAGGCACTTCCAAGTTGTGGGACGCATCAGCATCAAAAAATGGAGTCAAATGCAACAGATGTGAGATCTGAACGCAAACTAGCATAAAAAAAAGTACCTGACAACAGATACAAAGTAACAAGTGGATAGAAAATTCTTTTTTATCCACACTATAAAGATTGTGGCCTGTAAAACACAAATGTGCATGAGATCTGCACCCCGCCTGCTGGCCTCTGTCTGCCCTCACCTTGTACAGGACACGGGCAGCGAAGGCAGCACTCAGCCACAAAGTACATACTGTCAGTGACAGAACTATGGCACCTCTGAGCTAATCCACTTGGCAGGTGATTGATGAGAAGTGTGTCATCGCCTACCACTCTCCTGTGCCTGAGCTGCCAGGATGGACCTGGGTGACGCCACATCAATCGTCTCTTGTAAAGAAGGTGGTGATTGGCCGTTCCCTACAGCAACGTCACGATCCTCCCCGCACGGCAGACATCACTGTCCGCCCACCCCCGCATGCAGACACGTCACTATCCGCCCCTCCTTCCCCCGTCGCGCGCAGACACGTCACTATCCGCCCCTCCTTCCCCCGGCGCGCGCAGACACGTCACTATCCGCTCTTCCCCCGTCGCGCGCAGACACGTCACTATCCGCTCTTCCCCCGTCGCGCGCAGACACGTCACTATCCGCTCTTCCCCCGTCGCGCGCAGACACGTCACTATCCGCTCTTCCCCCTGCGCGCGCAGACACGTCACTATCCGCTCTTCCCCCTGCGCGCGCAGACACGTCATTATCCCCCCTGCGCGCGCGCAGACACGTCATTATCCCCCCTGCGCGCGCGCAGACACGTCATTATCCCCCTGCGCGCGCGCAGACACGTCATTATCCCCCCTGCGCGCGCGCAGACACGTCATTATCCCCCCTGCGCGCGCGCAGACACGTCATTATCCCCCCTGCGCGCGCGCAGACACGTCATTATCCCCCCTGCGCGCGCGCAGACACGTCATTATCCCCCCTGCGCGCGCGCAGACACGTCATTATCCCCCCTGCGCGCGCGCAGACACGTCATTATCCCCCCTGCGCGCGCGCAGACACGTCATTATCCCCCCTGCGCGCGCGCAGACACGTCATTATCCCCCCTGCGCGCGCACAGACACGTCATTATCCCCCCTGCGCGCGCAGGCACGTCATTATCCCCCCCTTCCCCCTCCGCACGCAGACACATCACTATCCGCCCCTCCGCACACGCAGACACGTCATTGTCCCCCCTGTGCGTGCAGACACGTCACTATCCAGGGCTGAGATGTCACTACCCCCACTGTGACAAGACACTGTGTAGCCCCCAAATACAGGGCAGTGAGGGCCCATAGTCTGAGACCACCCAGCCACTGGCTACAGGCAGCATGCCAGGGTCAGGCGCACAGTGAGGTGACGTCACAGGCAGCTCTCAGTGACGTCACCCCTTTATGTGGGGCCCAAGGTCAGCAGCAGGCCCCGCACCCCCCCAGTGTGGCCTGTATGGGCAGCCCGGCAACGCACAGTCCCCGGTCTCACCTGCAGCTCAGCCCGCTCCACTTCCCAGTGCGCCCTCTCCATCTCGAAGCGCGCCCACTCGTGCTGGATGTAGTGCAGGATCCCGGGGATGGTATACTGGGGCGGCCGGGCCTGCAGCTCACAGCCCGGCTCTGACGGGACCGCCTGGGCCTGCCCCGGACCCCCGACCTGCGGCCTGGCTGAGGCAGCCATGGCAGCTGCCGCCGGGAAATCCTCCATCTGGTGCCGGGCCGCCGGTGACCTGCGTTCTGGGTGGGAGGTGGAAGGGGCCCGGTTGTAATCACGTGAGGAACCAGCTCCGGTGGGTCGAGGATGGGGGGAAGGAACGGCCTCGTAACCCAACCCCCCGGACAGATACAGTGACCGTCCGTTCTACAGTCTTCGTCTTATCACATCACTGTGGGCTGCCATGTTTCAACTCCCCCCCAGGCCCGGTAACTCCGCGGGGCACGCTGGGTAACCGGCCTCGTTCGCCGCCTCCCGCTTGTCAGCGTTACCACGCATGCGCGAGATTGGTGAACTGACGTCACAAAGGCAACCCGTGTCACGTGAACTCGCTCCTCCCATCGTCCGCCTGCTGCTGGAGAACTAGTGACGTCAGTTGTAAAGGCGGGGCTTGTGTGACGCCTTATGTGAAGGCGGTCGTAGTTGCATCAGGTGTGAAGGCGTGGCTTATGTAACTTCCGGCTGCTCTGGTAGACAGTGACGTCATTGGAGGACCGTATTACGTGAAGAGGGCCAGGTAATGACTTGTATGATGACGGGACGGCGCAGAGAGCCCGGAAAGACCCAACGGGCTGAGCACAGGTCTTCACACCTGCTGCTCAGAGGGAAGAGCTCCATCCTAATTAACGTATAGTCACCTGCACAAGTCGCTTGTGACGTGTGTCAGGCCGCCTGGTCACATGACACAGGGAGGGTTAGAGGATGAACTAGCTGGTTTCCCGGCTGTGGTCACACATGCGCAGTGATAGGCGGGCGCCCCACTGAGTGTTACACCCCCAGGTCCTGTCCCCGGTAGTGAGGAGACTGTGGGCGGTGGTGGGGTGCGCCCTCTGCTGGAGTGTCTGATCTGCAGGCCAGGGGATATAGAGCCAGAGGAGCAGAGACATATCTGTGAGGGGGAAAAGTCTGCAAAACGCGCTCTGACCTCAGGCGCAGACGGCGCAGTGACCGCAGGCGCAGACGGCGCACTGACCGCAGGCGCAGACGACGCACTGACCGCAGGCGCAGACGACGCACTGACCTTAGGCGCGGACGGCGCACTGACCTTAGGCGCGGACGGCGCACTGACCTTAGGCGCGGACGGCGCACTGACCTTAGGCGCAGACGGCGCACTGACCTTAGGCGCAGACGGCGCACTGACCTTAGGCGCAGACGGCGCACTGACCTTAGGCGCAGACGGCGCACTGACCTTAGGTGCAGGCGCCGCACTGACCTTAGGTGCAGGCGCCGCACTGACCGCAGGCGCCGCACTGACCGCAGGCGCCGCACTGACCGCAGGCGCCGACGCCGCACTGACCGCAGGCACCGCACTGACCGCAGGCGCCGCACTGACCGCAGGCGCCGACGCCGCACTGACCGCAGGCGCCGCACTGACCGCAGGCGCAGACGCCGCACTGACCGCAGGCTCAGACGCTCTGACGGCAGGCGCAGACGCTGCACTGACCGCAGGCTCAGACGCTCTGACGGCAGGCGCAGACGACGCACTGACCGCAGGCTCAGACGCTCTGACGGCAATCCAATTTGGTGGCGTCTGCATATCTCTAGTCTATCAAGGATTACACTTTATTTATTTTTGATATGGTCTCCCCTTGTGGCTATATATGCACATTGGTATTGTGTGTATACTTTGTACTCTTGTTCTTCAATATATACAGAGACAATTCCAAACTGTGCCTTGTGTATATATTCTGTTATTCTGTCGCGCACGTCAAGCCTGCATCGTGGGCGACACGTGCAGTAAATATACCGGCTCTGTCTGTACAATGTATTGACGGCTTTGTGCTGTGTGACTGGGGTGCGCAGGTGTATTTGGATATGTTTTTGGTCTCATGTGACCATTCGGCAATAATCTTACTGTGCCCACCGCGTTGTGCGCAACTTCAGCTATTATTGCATCCCTTTGCTGACATTGGCGTCTAACAATAGCACTACATTATGCTGGGTGACTGAGGTGCGCAGGCGCATCTAGGAACAATCACGGCTTCACTCGTCCGTTCTGCAGTAGTTTCTCTGCAGCTTGCCGGTGCCTATTGCGCATGCGCAGTCCCGGCGATCAATGCAACTTTATTAGTAACCTGGTGGGATCGACATTGCACAACATGGCCGCGGCCAGTTCACTCCTCGTGCTCCCCTGCTGCTGTTCCAGACAGGTGATCGTTGTTTGTCTCATCATGAACTTGTATATAGCACCGTCTAACATTTCTTTCAGGATGCCACTTTTCCCTGAGGAAGCCGCCACAGGAGCGGCGATACGCGTGGGTTTGCATCCCACATCCCCCTTGTTTTCCCCCCTTCCGTTTGCCTACTTTCCCAGCAGCCTGCATTTGCCTGGTATTTCATTTGCTCCCTTTGGGACTCACAGGGCGTATGTATACACCTAGTTAGGTTCTGATTGCAGTGCATTTCTGGTGGGCTCTGGCATATACCCGTGGCCATTTAGTATCTATTTATCACACGTCCGTTTGCATTTTTTCTTTTGTACATGTATTTTTCCAGGCCATGTGGTACTATGATATTTAGGCATTCTTTGTATTTACTTGCATTGAGTATCTTGTAAGTTATTATTTTTTGAGGGGCATATATTCATTGTTTATTTACTTTGGCATACTTACCATTAGGTGTCTTTAGCCATATTATTCTATCACAGGCCATTGTACTTAACAAACATTTAGTTTCCCTCCTTGATAGGGGCGGGGGTGTGGTTTGTCATTTTTCCTTATACTAGGAAATGACTATTCTTGCAACGTTGTGCTGTGTTCTTTGCACTTTTAGATGTTTTTAATCTTGGTTTCTGTAAGAAATGTGTTTTCTGTGCTATCTAATAAAAACGAAGTTTTTTTTGATACATATGTATGCATATCTTTTTTGATATTTAATTGTGGTGCTCCCACACATATGGACATGATCTTTTTGCTCCTTCTGACCATTACTCAGACGCTCTGACGGCAGGCGCAGACGACGCACTGACCGCAGGCTCAGACGACGCACTGACCGCAGGCTCAGACGACGCACTGACCGCAGGCTCAGACGACGCACTGACGGCAGGCGCAGACGACGCACTGACCGCAGGCTCAGACGCTCTGACGGCAGGCGCAGACGACGCACTGACCGCAGGCTCAGACGCTCTGACGGCAGGCGCAGACGACGCACTGACCGCAGGCTCAGACGCTCTGACGGCAGGCGCAGACGACGCACTGACGGCAGGCGCAGACGACGCACTGACGGCAGGCAGACTGCGTGAAAGAAATCGCTGAGCTCTGAATGAGGCCTAATCCTGGTATGTTTGGGCCAATTCTGTCAGTGAAGCAGATTATAAACTGCCCATCAGTTTGAGCAGGTTAATAAACTCTTAGGCCACATTCAGATGGTCAGTATTTTACATCAGTATTTGTAACCCAAAACAAGGAGTGGGTGATAAATAAAGAAGTGGTGACTTGTTTCTTTTATTAAAATTAAAGTACCTGTGAAATGTAAAAAAAAAAGTTCTGAATGATTAGTTAATTTTTTGCAATAGTTTTTAATTAAACTCAATGTCTAGTCCAAAATACACGTATTATATATAAAGACCACTCTAGTGTTGTTGGTTTTTAATTTCTGCTCTGGAGTGCTGCTACTAATCCATGTTCCCTGACCCTGGTATAAAACTTACCAGACGCCGTCTTCAGCTGTTCCCGGCACCACTCTGGTCCCACGTCGCCATCTTTTGACTGCAGCTTCTGACTTGACTGGAATAAAGAGGTATGGGTTACAAGTTCCAGTGTCAGACTATGAGACCCTTATTCTGACTCTCATAGACTTACATTGAGCTGTGACTTCCAGATCACCCAGCAAACACTGGAGTCATCCAGCAGATCGCAACCTGCAGAAGATGATCGGAGCAGCGCTGGGAATAGATGAAGATGTCGACTGGTGAGTATAAGACTGGGGGAAGGGAATTTACATTAGTGACACCACTCCAGTGGTAAAATAAAAGAAAAAAAAACCAGCTGGAGCAGTGCTTTAAAAAAATGAATTTGTCCAATGCCCCCAAACATGGTTATGTCCTTCATCATGAGGTTGTATTTCACATGTTATGGCTCTCAGCACGGGGATACGGGACCCCCGTTCTATAGCTCAGTCTGTGTTCTGCGCTGTTATGTAAAAATAAATAAAAAAATAAAATATAAAAATTATTTTACCTCTCCCCCTTAAAAATAAATACAGGGAAATAATAAATCTATTTGGTATAACTTTGCATGCAAAAGTCCGAACTATCAAAATATAAAATTAATCAACCTGTATGGCTCTAAAAAAAATAAAAAATGAACAGCTAGAATTGGGATTCTATTTTTGTCACCTCCTTGAGGTGTACTGTAAAATGTGATCAAAATGTTGTATGTTCCCTAAAATGATATAAATAAACATATCGGCTCACCACGCAGAAAAAAAAACGAGCCCTCGCACAGTTCAATCGAGGGAAAAATTAAAATGTTAGAAATGTTCAGAAAATGATGAAAAAAGCAAACAAATTCTTTTTTACAAAAATGTTGAATTATTTTTCACCACTTAAATAGAAAAAAAAATCAATAAAGGTTTGGTATTGATGTAAACGCACTGAGCTGGACTATCATACAGTGCTCAAAAAAATAAAGGGAACAGTTAAACAACACAATGTAACTGGAAGTCCATCATACTTCTGTGAAATCAACCTGTCCAGTTATGAAGCAACATCGATTGTGAATCAGTTTCTCCTGATGTTGTGCAAATGGAACAGACAACATGTAGAAATGAAAGGCAATTAGCAAGACAACTCCTATAAAGGAGTGGCTCTGCAGGGGAGGACCACAGACCATTTCTCTGTCCTTATCCTTTTTGGCTATTGTTTTGGTCACTTTTGAATTTGGTCATTGCTCTCACCCCTAGAGGTTCAGTACAGTAGCATGAGGCGGTGTCTACAGTACAACCCGCAGAAGTTGCCCAGATAGTGTAGCTCATCCAGGATGGCACATCAATACGAGCTGTGTCAAGAAGAGTACCTGTGTCTGTTAGCTCAGTGTCCAAAGCATGAAGCAGATACGGTGCCAGGAGACGTGGAAAGGGCCGTAGGAGGGCAACAACCTAGCAGCAGGACCGCTACCTTCTCTGTGTGAGGACAAGCCGGAGGAGAGTGCCAGTGCACTGCAAAATGACCTCCAGCAGGCCACTAACATCCATCTGTCTGCTCAAGCTGTCAGAAGCAGACTCCATGAGGGTGGTATGAGGTCCCGACGTCCACAAATGGGTGTTTTGCTTACAGCCCAACACTGTGCAGGGCGATTGGCATGTGCCAGAGAACACCAAGATTATCAAACAAATTCAACATTGACGCCCTGTGCTCTTCACAGATGAAAGCAGGTTCACACTGAGCACATGTGACAGACATGACAGAGTCTGGAGACGCCGTGAAGAGCGATCTGCCTGCAACATCCTTCAGCATGACCGGTTTGGCAGTGGGTCAGTAACGGTGTGGGGTGGCATTTCTTTGGAGGGCTGCAAAGCCCTCCATTTGCTCGCCAGAGGTATCCTGACTGCCATTAGGTACCGAGATGAGATCCTGATACCTATTTTGAGACCAGTGGACCCTGGGATCCTTCTGATGCAGGACATGCTAGTCCTCATGTGGCTGGAGTATGTCAACAGCTCCTGCAAGTTGAAGGCATTGAAGCTATGGACTGGCCCGCCCGTTCCCCAGACCTGAATCCGATTGAGCACATCTGGGACATCATGTCTCGCACCATCTACCAATGTCACGTTGCACCACAGACTGTCCAGGAGTTGGCGGATTCTTTAGTCCACGTCTGGGAGGAGATCCCCCAGGAGACCATCCGCCGCCTAATCAGGAGCATGCCGAGGCGTTGTAGGGAGATCATACAGGCACGTGGAGGCCACACACACTACTGAGCATCATTTCCTTGTCTTGAGGCATTTCCACTGAAGTTGGATCAGCCGGTAACTTCATTTTCCACTTTGATTTTGAGCATCATTCCAACTCCAGACCTCGATGGGATATTAGTTGTGATTTACGTTGATCGTTTTTATGTTTTATTGTTCTCAACACACTCCACTATGTAATGAATAAAGACTTACAACTGGAATATTTCATTCAGTGATATCTAGGATGTGGGATTTTAGTGTTCCCTTTATGTTTTGGAGCAGTGTATTTCAGGGTAATTCATACTGCACAATGAATGCTGAAAAAAACAAGATCAAATAAATATTGGAATCACGTTTTTTTTTTTATTTCTCACCATTTCATCACATTTGGAATTTTTTAAAACTTGTCCTGCAAAAAAAACTTACCCTTATATGTCTATCAATTGAAAAATAAAAAGTTACGGTTCTTTGGAAGGAGAGGAAAATATAAAGTGCAGAAAAAAAGAAATCGCCTAGTCAATAAAAAGTTAATCATCAAGCATATTTTTACTGTAACTTTTTAAACGTTTAATTATAATGTAGGCACTAAATACTGCTGTGTTGGGTGCTCACAATGATATATTCACAGCAGCGAGCAGACAACACTTGTCATCCTGACACATGGCCTGCACATGTGCTTCCCACCTGTTACTGGACTTACACATGTCCACCTGTCGGGTTATAAATCCCATCATATCCTGCTAGCCATACTGAACAATATGTGCTCAAAGCTAGCTGCAAGTCACTGTCTAACAGTAGATCACATTTTAACCCCTTCAGTAAAGTAAATACAATTTTTAACAACTTGACATTAATGATAAGTGAATGTGATCGGATAAGGTGTTAAGCAATCTGCATGTGTTGCGGCTGTCGAACAGCACAAGACATGCAGCCTCTGGGACTCGAACAAATTGTTCGATGACGCCGAAGTCACTCTTTTGGCTCACGAGCATGCTCAGATAACACCTTATCCGAGCATGTTCTCTCATCACTACTTGAGGTGACTGAGTGTCATGTGTGGCTTTTTCATGGTGTCAAAGGCCAGATTTGAGAACCACATAAAGTGTTAGGTGAACAATCACTGCTCCACTTCCTCGAATATGTAATTTTTTTGTACAATGGCATGTAAAAGTTTGGGCACCCCTGGTCAAAATTACTGCTAAGCAAGTTGAAGATCAAATGATCTCTAAAAGGGCTAAAGTTACAGATTACACATTTCCTTCGTATTTTAGGGAAATAAAATATTGTCATTTTTTTTTTTTTTTACATTTTAAAAATTAAAAAGGAAAATGGTCCGATGAAAAAGTTTGGGCTCTCTTGGAGAGTTGTGTGCTCAGATAACTTTGACCATGTTTTCAAACCTTAATTAGCCTGTTAGGGTTATAGCTTGTTCTCCATCATCATTAGGAAAGGCCCGGTGATGCAAATTTCCCAGCATTATAAAAACCCATCCTCCTCTAACCTTATTCCAAAAGACAACAGCCACTGGTTTTTCTAAGTAGCTGCCTAGCACTCTGAAAATGAAAATGGTGGAGGACCACAAAGCAGGAGAAGGCTATAAGAAGATAGCAAAGTGTTTTCAAGTTGCCCTTTTCTCAGTTTGAAATGTAATTAAGAAATGGCAGGTGACAGGAACGGTGGAGGACAAGATAAGGTCTGGAACACCAAGCAAAATTTCTGTGAGAGATGCTCATAGGATTGCTAGAGAGTCAAATCACCACAGGAACGGTGCCAGCACGGGAGGTGAGTATAAGCTTTATTATTTAATTGGGGCCAAGCAAGGGGTATGTGCAGAATTTGTCCAAGTACTGAACAGCTTCTATAAGCATGGAGGTGGATCAATCATGCTTTGGGGTTGTGTTGCAGCCAATTTGGCAGTTAGAGTGAAGAATGGGTTCGATGAGATTTCAACTAATTGTTGATGCAAACATAATTCCAGTTGTGGAAAAGCTGAAATTGAAAAGTGGATGGCTTCTACAAATGCATAATGATCCTAAACACACGTCAAAATCCACAATAGACTACCTCAAAAGGCGCAAGCTGAAGTTTTCACAATGGCCCTCACAGTCCCCCGATCTGAACATCATTGAAAATCTGTGGCTAGACCCCAAAATAGCAGTGCATGCAAGACAACCCAGGAATCTCACAGCACTGGAAGAAATTTCCAAGGAAGAATGGATGAAAATCCCTCAGACAAGAATTGAAAGACTCTTGTCTGGTTACAAAAAGATTTTACAAACTGTGGTACTTGCAAAACGGGTGCTACTAGATACTAACCATGCAGGGTGCACAAAGGTTTGCATCTGTCCTTTCCTTTTTGTAATTTTTAAAATGTTAAAAATGACTTTTTTTACTAAAATACAAAGGAAATGTCTAATTTTTACTCTAAGACTCTTTAGAGATCATTTCATTTTCAATTTGATTAACTTTTTACAATAATGGTAATTTTGACCAGGGGTGCCCACATTTTTACTTGCCACTGTAAATAAAAATCTGCATCTTTTAAAAAAAAAAATAAAAAAAAAATGAAAACATTAGAAGTTGGCCCTATGTAAAACGTCATTTTGGAATGATGTGAACTTAACACCTCTTCTAACTCTATGCACACCTAAAACAAATCTGCAAAGTTTAATGAGTAACTGTTGTTAATATTTAATAAATCAATAATACTCATGAAAATGATCAACTTTAATAGAAGCAGATATCTCTGATAAGATTTTTCAGCCCCCTGGACTGATCATTCAATCTCAATTCATGGGCAAAGTCTGTATTCAGTGAAGACAGATTATCACTTTACTGAGATAGGAGAGGACAGTTAGTG
This sequence comes from Ranitomeya variabilis, assembly GCF_051348905.1. NCBI lineage: Eukaryota > Metazoa > Chordata > Amphibia > Anura > Dendrobatidae > Ranitomeya > Ranitomeya variabilis. The sequence continues at coordinate 638,191,326 of NC_135232.1, forward strand.
CTTATAATATTGTATGGAGGAGCTAGAGGCAGACACAGTTATTCTGTTGCAAGTTTTCCTGAAATGACAGTTTTGAAGGAGTTGTCTGACTGCAGTCATCTCCCTTAGGGCTGGTTCAGACAAACATTAATTGCCCCGGTGCTCTCTGTGTGAAAGACTGATCTACAGACAGCACACCAAGCAATGCAAGCCAATATGGTAGTTTACAAGAGCGTCTTCACACACAGGCCAACGGTTGACATGTAGAAAATCGCAGCATGTGTCATTGTTACATATTTTGGTTCAGATTCACTGATCCAAATGGATCACATACAAGTTAGGCTGCTTTCACACTAGCGTCGTACTGCGTCGTTTTGGTGAAAAAACGCATCCTGCAAAGTTGTCTGCAGGATGCGTTTTTTCCCCTTAGACTTTCATTAGCGACGCATTGCCACACATCGCAACCGTCGTGCGACGGTTGCGTCGTGTTGTGGCGGACCGTCAGCACCAAAAAAGTTGCATGTAACGTTTTTTGGTGCGTCGTGTCCACCATTTCCGACCGCGCCCCCTCCCCGGAGCTCACAATGGGGCAGCGGATGCATTGTAAAACTGCATCCGCTGCCCCCGTTGTGCTGCGCTTTCACAGCATTGCGTCGTGCGTCGTACGACGCTAGTGTGAAAGTAGCCTTACCATCTATGTATCATGCTTTTTTCAGTGATGCATTACAATTATTAAGATCGTAAATTGTATTTGTCCTTTAATACTTATTAAATTGTTCATGTAGAAAGCAGATGCCATATGTTGGGCACATGGAACTAAAAAAAAAAAAACACAAGGATGAAAGTCGTAATTTTTTTTTCTGGATGCAAAACGTACAGTTTTGCATGCGCTCTTCTGAACCCGCCATTAATATTCAAGCCACTTTGTTGATTATCTGATCAGCCCTGTTGCTGACATATCTGAAGGCAGCTGATCTACCTTTGGAAAGTGTCCGCCTGCTAGGCATTTCTCAGGGATGGATTAGGCATGTTTTCATGCAAAAATAACCTGACCCCAGTACACAAATTTACTTCTGCTTCTATGTAATATTAATTTAGCTAGTGTCATGACTTTAGCGCAACAGAGAGGGACTAGAAGACCTCATGCACTAATTAGAAGCATTTCACCATCATATTCCCGTACACATTGCAGATTTCTGCTAGCAGTGCAGGGGTTAAAAATGTTCAGCTGAGAGCTCTTAGTGTTCAGTGTTAGCTACTCCCCTCTGTTATATGTACTTGCCTCTGGCAATCAGGGTTTGCCAGTGCTAGTTTCATGCTGCCTAGTTCTGGAGTTGGAGATGTTTGAGGAGGAGGTTGGAGTGTTGTTCAGAAGACTGTTGCCTAGTGATATCCTCATTCTCTCCTATTTGGTTCTTCCTTCCTTTACTTACCGGTGTTCTAACTTGTTGTTTGTGAGTGCATATTTGTGTGATTGTTTTTTTTTTTTCATTTGCCCTTGTAGGTCTTGCCTTGTTAGTCTGGTTTGTGTATTGTTATACACTACAACTCCCCACTTCCCTGGGTGGCTGAGGTGGACTGATGTAGGAGCTGAGCAAGGCATGGGGCCCCGGCGTCTTCACAACAATCAGAATCAGAAGTAATACGGCGAGCATGGATAGCCAGGGCGCCCCTAGCTTTAGGGATAGGGAAGGAGCCCCTAACCGCTGGGATATCCTGCAACAGTGCCGTGACATTAACACTGGCCGAAACCATTCTTTTTTTTTTTTTTTTATCCATCGTGGATTCAGTGACTGCTCTGGCAGGGCAATTGCAGCAACTCAGCCTGGAGGTGGCAGACCTACGCACTGTTGCTTTGCAGAACCCAAACACATCTGGTTTAGCGACTCCTACTCCCAGGCAACTTCTGTTGGAGCACAAGATCACTTTGCCTGACAGGTTCTCTGTGGTGCGAGACAAGTTTGTTGTTTTCAGAGAGACCTGTAAGCTTTACGTTAAATTACATCCTAACTCATCAACCAAGGAGCAACGGATGAGGGTCGTAATTTCTCTTCTTCAGTGTGACTCCCAAGTGTGGGCATTTTCTCTCCTGGCAAACTGTCACTTCGGATGGTCGAGGAATTTTTTAGGCGCTGGGTTATATACAGTGGGTACGGTGTTATGATCCCAAGTGGCGGAGGATCACAAATAGATCAGCAAGTGATTAAACTAAGAACGAGCTCTAGGGAGATGGTAACTGGACTGATCGCAAATCTGAACCTATCCAAAACAACTAGAGGTAGCCGGTGAACGTGCCTAAAAAATTCTTAGACGTCTCGAGCCAGCCTGAGGAACTAGCTACCCCTAAAGAGAAAGAAAGACCTCGCTTGCCTCCAGAGAAATAATCCCCAAAGATATAGAAGCCCCCAACAAATATTAACGGTGAAGTAAGAAGAAGGCACATACATAGGGATGAAATCCGATTCAGCAAAAGAGGCCCACTAGAAAGCAGAAAATAGAGCAGGGGTCTATGCCATCAATAAAAAGCCCTTACAAAATATCCATCCTGAGATTTCAAGAACCCACACACCAACTAACGGTGTGTGGGGAGAAACTCAGCCCACTAGAGCAACCAGCAAGCGAGGGAATTACATTTTAGCAAGCTGGAACAGAAAACATGATAAACACTGCTGATCAAAAAATGAGCAAACAAAACTTAGCTTATCCTGGATGGACTGGGAGCAAGGTAGTCAGAAGGAATCTGAGTAGCACTGATTACATCGACAGCCGGCCACAAGTGGAAGTAAAACAGAGCTATATAGGAACCTCCCAGAGGATAACGAACCAGCTGATAGCCAGAGACCAGCAGGATAACAAACAAAGCCACCAGGGGGAGCCCAAAGCAAAAGTCACACCATACCACCAGTGACCACAAGAGGGAGCCCGAAAACAGAGTTCACAACAGTACGGAAAGTATCCAGACCCCTTTAAATTTTTCACTCTTTGTTTTATTGCAGCCATAAAAAGTTCATTTTTGTTCTCATTAATGTACACTCTGCACCCCATCTTGACTGAAAAAAAATTTGCATATTAAAAAATAAAAACTGAAATATCACATGGTCATAAGTATTCAGACCCTTTGCTCAGACACTCATATTTAAGTCACATGCTGTCCATTTCCTTGTGATCCTCCTTGAGATGGTTCTACTCCTTCACTGGAGTCCAGCTGTGTTTAACTAAACTGACAGGACTTGATTTGGAAAGGCACACACCTGTCTATATAAAGACCTCACAGTGCATGTCAGCCCAAATGAGAATCTTGAGGTCTTTCTATTGTTAGTACACAGTTTTTCTTTTTTAACCCCTTAAGCCCCAAGTGTGGTTTGCACGTTAATGACCGGGCCAATTTTTACAATTCTGACCACTGTCCCTTTATGAGGTTATAACTCTGGAACGCTTCAATGGATCTTGGCCATTCTGACATTGTTTTCTGGTGACATATTGTACTTCATGATAGTGGTAACATTTCTTTGATATAACGTGTGTTTATTTGTGAAAAAAACGGAAATTTGGCGAAAATTTAGCAATTTTCCAACTTTGAATTTTTATGCCCTTAAATCACAGAGATATGTCACACAAAATAATTAATAAGTAACATTTCCCACATGTCTACTTTACAACAGCACAATTTTAGAACCAAATTTTTTTTTTTCTTAGGGAGTTATAAGTATTAAAAGTTGACCAGCAATTTCTCATTTTTACAACACCAATATTTTTTAGGGATCACATCACATTTGAAGTCATTTTGAGGGGTCTATATGATAGAAAATAACCAAGTATGACACCATTCTAAAAACTGCACCCCTCAAGGTGCTCAAAACCACATTCAAGAAGTTTATTAACCCTTCAGGTGTTTTACAGGAATTTTTGGAATGTTTAAAGGGAACCTGTCACCCCGTTTTTTGAAGATGAGCTAAAAATAGCGTTAAATAGGGGCAGAGCTGGGCGTTACATTAGTGTCTTTGTGTGCCTTTATTACCCACCTATGCTGCCGAAATACCTTTGTAAAGTCGCCGTTTTCTGCTGTCACTCACGCTGGTCTGGTCCTATGGGCGTGGTGACAGCGCTGTTTCTCCCCCAGAATCCTGCTCATCATTACGTTGGTGGCGTAGTGGTGTGCGCATGTCCAAAAGGCTAATCCACTACCCAGGTGATGAAAAACAGCGCGATCTGCGCTATTCAGCCGTTTACCGGTGGGCGCGGCCATCTTTCCTGTGGCCGCGCGTGTGCAGATGGAGCGCTCTGCTGCCCGGGGCTTCAGGAAAATGGCCGCGGGATTCCGCGCGTGTCCAGATGGAGATCGCGGCGGCCATTTTCCTGAAGCCCCGGGCAGCAGAGCTCTCCATCTGCGCACGCACGGCCACAGGAAAGATGGCCGCGCCCACCGGTAAATGGCTGAATAGCGCAGATCGCGCTGTTTTTCATCACCTGGGCAGTGGATTCGCCTTTTGGACATGCGCACACCACTACGCCACCAACGTAATGATGAGCAGGATTCTGGGGGAGAAACAGCGCTGTCACCACGCCCATAGGACCAGACCAGCGTGAGTGACAGCAGAAAACGGCGACTTTACAAAGGTATTTCGGCAGCATAGGTGGGTAATAAAGGCACACAAAGACACTAATGTAACGCCCAGCTCTGCCCCTATTTAACGCTATTTTTAGCTCATCTTCAAAAAACGGGGTGACAGGTTCCCTTTAAAAAAAAAAAAAAATGAACATTTAACTTTTTTTCACAAAAAATTTACTTCAGCTCCAATTTGTTTTATTTTACCAAGGATAACAGGAGAAAATGGACCCCAAAAATTGTTGTACAAATTGTTCTGAGTATGCTGATACCCAATATGAACCACTGTTTGGGTGCATGGCAGAGCTCGGAAGGGAAGGAGCGCCGTTTGACTTTTCAATGCAAAATTGACTGAAATTGACATGGGACGCCATGTTGCGTTTGGAGAGCCCCTGATGTGCCTAAACATTGAAACCCCCCACAAGTGACACCATTTTGGAAAGTAGACCCCCTAAGGAACTTATCTAGGTGTGTTTTGACAGCTTTGAACCCTCAAGTGTTTCAATACAGTTTATAATGCAGAGCCATGAAAATAAAAATTCTTTTTTTTCGACCCCAAACGTTATCCAATTTGTCCTGAGTACGCTGATACCCCATATGTGGGGGGGAACCACCGTTTGGGAGCATGGCAGAGCTCGGAAGGGAAGGAACGCCATTTGGAATGCAGACTTAGAGGGATTGGTCTGCAGGCGTCACGTTGCATTTGCAGAGCCCCTGATGCACCTAAACAGTAGAAACCCCCCACAAGTGACACCATTTTGGAAACTAGACCCCCCAAGAAACTTATCTAGATATGATGTGAGAACTTTGGACCCCCAAGTGTTTCACTACAGTTTATAACACAGTCGTGAAAATAAAAATTATTTTTTAACCCATAAAAATGTTTTTTTAGCCCCCCAAATTTTTATTTTCCCAAGCGTAACAAGAGAAACTGGACCCCAATAGTTGTTGTCCAATTTGTCCTGAGTATGCTGATACCCCATATGTTGGGGTAAACCCCTGTTTTGGCGCACGGGAGAGCTCAGAAGGGAAGGAGCACTGTTTTACTTTTTCAACGCAGAATTGGCTGGAATTGAGATCGGACGCCATGTCGCATTTGGAGAGCCCTGATGTGCCTAAACAGTGGAAACCCCCAATTCTAACTGAAACCCTATCCCAAACACACCCCTAACCCTAATCCCAACCATAACCCTAACCACACCCCTAATCCCAACCGTAAATGTAATCCTAACCCTAACTTTAACCCCAACCCTAACCCTAACTTTAGCACCAACCCTAACTGTAGCCCTTACCCTAGCCCCTAACCCTAGCCCTAACCGTAGCCCTAACCCTAACCCTAGCCCTAATGGGAAAATGGAAATAAATACATTTTTTTAATTTTATTATGTTTCCCTAACTAAGGGGGTGATGAAGGGGGGTTTGATTTACTTTTATAGTGTTTTTTTTAGCAGATTTTTATGATTGACAGCTGTCACACACTAAAAGACACTTTTTATTGCAAAAAATATTTTTTGCGTTACCACATTTTGAGACCTATAATTTTTCCATATTTTGGTCCACAGAGTCATGTGAGGTCTTGTTTTTTGCAGGACGAGTTGATGTTTTTATTGGTAACATTTTTGGGCATGTGACATTTTTTGATCGCCTTTTTATTCCGATTTTTGTGAGGCAGAATGACCAATAACCAGCTATTCATGAATTTCTTTTTTTTTTTTGGGGGGGGGCGTTTATACCGTTCCACATTTGGTAAAATGGATAAAGCAGTTTTTTTCTTCGGGTCAGTACGATTACAGCGATACCTCATTTGCATAATTTTTTTATGTTTTGGCGCTTTTATACGATAAAAACTATTTTATAGAAAAAATAATTATTTTTGCATTGCTTTATTCTGAGGACTATAACTTTTTTATTTTTTTGCTGATGATGCTGTATGGTGGCTCGTTTTTTGCGGGACAAGATGACATTTTCAGTGGTACCATGGTTATTTATATCCCTCTTTTTGATTGCGTGTTATTCCACTTTTTGTTCGGTGGTATGATAATAAACTGTTGTTTTTTGCCTCTTTTTTTTTTTTTTTTTACGGTCTTCACTGAAGGGGTTTACTAGTGGGCTAGTTTTATAGGTCGTGTCGTTACGGACGCGGCGATACTAAATATGTGTACTTTTATTGTGTTTTTTTTTTTTATTTAGATAAAGAAATATATTTATGGGAACAATATTATATTTATTTATTTTCTTTTATTTTATTTAGGATTTTTTTTATTTTTTTTTACACATTTAATTTTTTTACTTTGTCCCAGGGGGGACATCACCGTATAGAGACAGATCGCTGATCTGACACTTTGTAGAGCACTGTGTCAGATCAGCGATCTGACGTGCCCTGCTCCTGGCTTACCAGCTCCTGCTCTGAGCAGGCACTTTGTAAGCCACCTCCCTGCAGGACCCGGAAGTAGCCCCGCGGCCATTTTGGATCTGGGGCCTGCAGGGAGGAGACGCTCGGTACAAGGTGAGCAAATCGCCTTGTACCGATCGTCTCAGGGAAGCACGTAGGGAGCCTACTCCCTGTGCGATGCTTCCCTTTACCGCCGGAACACTGCGATCATGTTTGATCGCAGTGTGCCGGGGGTTAATGTGCCGGGAGCGGTCCGTGACCGCTCCTGGCACATAGTGCCGGATGTCAGCTGCGATAGTCAGCTGAAACCCGGCCTCAATCGGCCGCGCTCCTCCCGTGAGTGCGGCCGATCGCATATGACGTACTATCCCGTCACTGGGTATTAAGTCCCAGGTCACCTTGACGGGATAGTACGTCATATGGGATTAAGGGGTTAATAAATTTGCAAACATTTCTACCTTTGTGTTTTTTTCAGTCAAGATGAGGTGCAGAGTGTACATTAATGAGAAAAAAAGGAACTTTTTTGGATTTACCAAATGGCTGCAATGAAAGTGAAAATTTTAAAGGGGTCTGAATACTTTTCATTACCCACTATATTTGCAACACTACGTCCGCTTCAGCAGGGAGACCGGCTAGCGGAGGAGTATTGCTTTGAGTTTCTGAGGTGATCCATAGATACAAAGTGGAATCACCCCGCATTCCGCCAGTTCATTCAAGGGCTTTCTGTAAGGGTAAAGGATGAGACTCCGATTTTCATTGAGGCGGCCATGTCTCTGGCTATCAGTGTGGATCGCAGTCTTAGCCAGAGACATTAAGAGACACTCCAATTTGTGGGAGACCATGAATCAAGGAAATTTAGGTCTGAGTGCACTGAGGAACCCATGCAGCTTGGTGGTGTGACTCGTTCTTTTGATCCAATTGTAGTTCGTCTTAAAGGGGGAGTGTGTTTTTTTGTTTTTTTTTCCTGTGGTGGAAAAGGTCATTTTGTGGGTGCTTGTCTTTCCTTATAACACCGTAAACAGCCGCTGTAAAATTAAGCAGCACATGTTGCGAGAAAGTTGGAAACCTGGGTGTACATATTTCCTCTGTGTGTAGTACACAATTTGTTTTACCAGCAGAGATCCATCTGGCCAAAAATTAGGTGGTTATTACTGGGGTTTAATTTGATCAACGCTAGGTTCGTCCAGGCTCTTAAACCTCATACACTGTCTAGACTAATATCTATAATCGCCATTGACTCTGCACCCTTGAGCCCGGTATATGAGACCGCAGCTGTGATCGGAGATATAAAGTTTACCTTCGGCCACTGGCATGGGCTGATGGTACTACTGCTCCCATAAGCCTACACCTGCTGCCGCTAATAACAGCAAGAGCAGGAGCGGCTGATGGGAGTATTCATCAGTGGTTGCCCTGTATTTTTGATAACCAGCCAAGCAAAACTGTCAGCTGGGGGCTGCAACCCGCAGCAGTCAGCGTTAGCAAGGTTGGTTATCAAGAATAGAGTGGTTTTCACTCTGTTTTTTTTTTTAATTACTTAAATAAATAATTAAATCATTTTAAAAAACTATGTGGGGTTCCCACCATTTTTGACCAGCCTTGCAGACAGCTGGGAGCTGGTATTCTCAGACTGGTAAGGGGCCATTGATATTGCCCCCCCCCCCCCCCCCGCCTAAAAAAAAGCCCACAGCTGCCCACAAAAGGCGCATCTATTAGATGCACCAATTCTGGCGCTTTGCCCGGCTCATCCCAATTGGCCTGTCACCTTGGTATTGCCCGGTGACATCATGCCCACGTGTTGGTAATGGAGAGGTGTCTATAACACACCTATCCATTAATAATCCTATATTGTAAATAAAAACACAGCCAGAATAAAGTCCTTTATTTGAAAGAATGTAATTGCCCATTCCAGTGAAGCCCTCTTCCCCTATTATAAAACAAAAGTGAAAAACAAACATATCCCTCACCTGTCCATGGTTCTGTCACATGCCATAATCCATGTCTTGTGATAAACAACGTCATCATGGATCACACCAATCGGATCAGGCCCTGGTGACGTCGTGGTTGCTAGGCTTCAGCAACGATCGTAGGCTGGACATCAGTGTTTCAGGCAATCTGATTGCCTGAAATGCTGTGATTGGCTGTTCAGAATTGAACGGGATGATGACTCCATGTGCCCTGCTACAAGATTCAGCAGGCACATGGATGCAATCACCGTGACTGTGGTCGCAGTACCACATTAAAGATATGACGTATCCATACATCCAAGGTCAATAAGTACCTATCGACCTGGTCATATGGATACGTCCAAGTTCATGAACATCATGATTCGGTCTTGGGTGGACATCTTGGTAGTAAAGTCACCACAGATCACCTTACTCAGCGTTTTTGGTGGCCTGGGGTACACCAAATGTTCGGTAGTATGTAGCTGTCTGCAGTGGTTGTGCGTGTTCTAAGACCCCTCATACTCGTCCGTCTGGGTCTCCAACCATTGGCGATTCCCAGTAGACCATGGACTCATTTATTGGTAGATTTCATGCGGTCAGGTTGATCTGGTATTTTCACGCGGCACACCATGGAAGACCCGGCCCTGAGGGTCTGGAGGTCCCTCTTAGAATGGGTGATACTGTAACGAGTTTACCGCGAAAGAAGGGCCAGACTGCCACATTGTCTGTCACATACTTTTGCACTAATTAGAAGCACTTCACCATCATATTAAACATTACAGGTTTCTGCTAGCAGTGCAGGGGTCAATTTGTTCAGTTGAGAGCTCCTGGAGCTTTCCTGCTTGGATAATCTCAGCTGTTCAGTGTTGTCCACTCCCCTATGCTATATATCTTTGCCTCTGGCAATGAGGGATTGATAATGTTAGTTTTATGCTGCCTGGTTCTGGAGTTGGAGTTGTTGGTTGTTTAAGGAGGCGTTTGTTGTTTAAGGAGGCGTTTGCAGTGTTGTTCAGAAGACTGTTACTTGGTGATTTGTCTGTGGGCATATCCTCATCCTCTCCTATTTGTTTTTTCCTTCCTTTACTTCCTGGTGTTCCACTCTGTTGTTTGTGAGTGCATATTTGTTTGATTGGTAATTTCATTTGCCCCTGTAGGTCTTCCCTTGTTAGTCTGGTTTGTGTATTCTATACACTACAACTCCCCACTTTCCTGGGTGGAGTCAGGCACAGATAATAGCTGATTTAGTATCTCAGCATGGCACGTGGCCCCGGTGTCTTCACTATCAGAAGTAATCCGGAGAGCAGGGATAGCTAGGACGGCCTTAGCTTTCGGGATAGGTAAGGAGCCCCTAACCCCGGGTTATCCTGCAACAGTTCTGTTGCTAGCTTGTTTATTGAATGATTAGATGCTGAATATTTAAGTTTCTGTGTTGGATAAGCAACTATCAGATGCTGTGCTGGCATGTGTGTGGGAAGAGCGTTTGGCTAAATAGTTGTTGTTCATGTACCTAGAGTATATAGGCCCCTGTGATTTATAATCTGAGACATTTTCATGAATTTGTGCGGGGTCAGTGTGCAAAAGTTCATTGTGTATTATGCCATGAATTTGCTTCCGACTTTACCACTCACAAAATTGTCATAAATCACGTAGCGTTCTACAAAAAAAACTTAAACTGGTGTGCTTCATTGACTTGTCAATACTTCATTTAAATATTATTTTCTGGGTACGCAGACATTCCCCAGAAGGAACCATTTATTTCAAACAGAAAAGAGCTTGGAGTTTCGGAGGTTGGCATCTTTTGATCTAATTGAATTGAATGACTGGCTTCCGGGGAACATCTGAAGACGTTCAAAGAGCAGTAAAATAGCTCCTAATGGATTTACCCAAACATGTGCGTTACTCAGGAAAACATGGAAGATCAGAAGACAGGACAAATCTTCACCAGGTCTAGGAGCCCGCTCCAGTTGTTCAAAGTCTTGCAACGACATGCTGTAGACCTAGGTCCACACAAGCTGCTCTTAGTAGGATTCGTACACGTTAAAAAAAAAAAAAAAAAACCTAGCCACTTTCTCCTCAAACTGCAGTTCTGCTTCCTGCAGTCACCAGGACACAAGTCATAGCCGCACATGCCGATCTGCCGTTCATTGTGGTGCCTGTAAGCTCTCTTCTCCTCGGGCACCAGGACGCCTGGTGCTGGTGTCTGTATGATGCTGACCTCCTATAGGAAGAGCACACAGCGATGTGGATAAGCTGCAGCCACTGTGCTTTTCTCTGCCGAGCAGGAGTAGCCTTCTTCCGAGAGAAATGGATGTTATTGACGGTTCTACACAAAGTGCAGTAAACAATTATATGAATTAAAGCAGTAAAGTAGAAGATATTTTCGCTAACTTTCCTTTGTTTGTCCCATTATAGGAATTGCGCTTCACTGGCTGAGATGATGAAATTTTTCCTAATTGTTAACAAGCAAGGGCAGACTAGGTTATCTCGGTATTATGATCCTGTGGTGGTTCAGAGGAGAACATTGCTAGAATCTGAAGTCATCAAACTGTGTCTGTCTCGTCCCAAAGATCAGGTATGAAAGCCACATGCAACATGGTAAAACCAATATGGAGGAGATCTTGGTGGCATTGCTCATTGACAAACTAAGCAGTTACTCACCTATCTCTGCTGCTGCTACAGCGGTGGTGTCACAGCCGCCACACTGGGCTCAGCGGCTTGTGCCATCTACATCCACGTCACCACTGAGCCCAGTGATTGTCTGCAGGTCACATGCGCTGTAGTCACAATGTGACCACAGAAGCTTACCAACAAAGACTGAAGCAGCAGCGGGCAGAAAACGTGAGAAACTGTTGAGTTTGTCATTTTCGATGAGTGCAACCCAATACTGTAAAAATCTATTCTCTTACAACAGCTATTATTATATACCTGTTGTTTAAGACTTGGGCTATAAAGTGAACTAACATGTTTCCTGCATCATTTAGACATATTAGCCTATCAGGCTTGTAAAAGTATTGAATGGAGCAGGGTACAATCTAATATATAATGCTGAGTGTGTGTGTGTGTGTGTGTGTGTGTGTGTGTGTGTGTGTGTGTGTACTGAATGTATGTATGTATGTGTGTATGTCCGGGATTGGCATCTGCACCGTCGCAGCTACAGCCGCAAAGTTTTGCACAGTCACACGTCTGGACCCCGAGAGCATCATAGGCTATGTTGTGAGGCGAAATTTTAACCCCGCGCGTTCCAATTCACCAAACAATTTTGCCCCTATCTACATAATGGGGAAAAAGTGAAAGGAAAAGTGTTGGAGGCAAATTGACAGCTGCCAGATGTGAACAAGGGGGACTTAAAGAGTGAGAGCGATGGCGCCAAAGAGTATATACCGTACAGTTGGTAAGATAGGGCCCCGACATGGGATACTCACCACACACGGGGATATGAACACACACACAAAATGCGCCACACACTACCACGTGCTTGAACGCATATACCACCCTCAGCACACATTTCACCACACATACACCAACGTCGCCACTCAAAACTCGCCACTCGCAAAATTCGCCACATGCAAAACTCGCTACATGAAAAACTCGCCGCACGTGCAAAACTCACCTCATGGAAAACTCGCCACACACAAAACTTGCACACGTGGAAAAATTGCCACATGCACAAAAGTTGCAACACATGCAAAAGTTGCCTCACACAAAACTTGCACATACTCAAAATGCACCACACATAAAACTCGCCACGCGCAAAACTCGCCATGCGCAAAACTTGCTGCACACAACTTGCTACACTAACCTGTCACATGCAACTCGACACACAAAAAGTTGCTACACGCATGTCACCACACAAAACTCATCTCACAAAAGTCGCTACATGCATGTCGCCACACGCAACTCAACACACACAACTTGACACATGAAACTCGCCCTAAAACACACACGTCTGGTATTATCCTTCAAAAATAAAAATCTGATTAATAAGCAGACAAACTACAAGAGCAACAAATGTACCATATAGGAAATACGGCAGCTGTCAGTCACATGACCTGTCTATTATGTGTATGTGTGAGCTAATATATACTGCCAGGGGGTGGGCTTCCTGTTGGCTGGGGATTTATCAGGCTGCCAATACCAACCAATCACAGCTCAGCTTGTCTTTTGCTACAGTTAATTAATCTGAGCTCTGATTGGTTAATATAGGCAACAAAGGACATTCTCAGTATAACAAAGCTAATATATGTTGTGAAATGCTTCTATTAGCTTAGTGTTTGCCTTTTAATAATTACATTTCTATCTATTTGTCTTGTGGTTTTAGTGTGCAGAATAAATTTTTGTTAACACATTCTATTTTGCTAACAGCAGTTATTAACCCGGGCGAAGCCGGGTAGTACAGCTAGTAATACATATAAAAGGATCATCCAAGAAAACCCAAATAAATGGAAAACTTGCTTGTTAGTGCTTGTCGGCCAAACTTGTTGATGTAAATGGGTTTATTATCAAAATATTTTACCCCACTGACTTATCCTATGTAAAAATATTAATGGTACGCCCCTACTGCTACTCCTGGTAATGGTGTATATGATGCAGAACTGCTATGACTTGCAGCTGCTTAGTAGAGTGATTGGCTGCAGTGGTCAAACGCTGAAGCTTGTGAACAATCGCCAAGAGCAATGGCTGAGAGCTAAAGCAAGGTAATTTAAAGGGAGGGTGCCGTGATTTTAGTTTTTGTATTAATAATTATTGATTATATAATCAATTATTTTTAATACAAAAGTAAATGTACCTCTTTCATACTTTTTTATTTATTCGCTTTTACTTCTACCACTGGAGGCCGCCATTTTCATTATTGTGGGTGTAAGTGTCTGGGCACGACACTTGCACACCTCACTTACGGCAGCCATGTACATAGGAGCCAACGGTCGGGCCCCGACCGCATCTCCTGCCTCTCAGCTGTGACTTGGCCATGCCCACTGAGCTGCTGCGTCACAGCTGTGAGAGGAGATCGCGGCCATTTTGTTTATTTCCCTCTGCCATCGCACACACAGCTCAGTGCGACGCGTGCGATGGCAGAAGCTGCTGCTGGGAGAAGCTGCTGCCGAGGGTCCAGGGTAAGTATCTGCAGCGAGGAGCTGTGATTGCAGCCTGTGCTTAGTATTACATTACAGGCTGCAATCACTGCCGACCTGTTCAGAGCAGAGCAGGGAGATCGTCACACTGCTCTGCCCTGAACATGACTCAGCACATCCTGGGAGAGGACGGAAGGTAAGTACAGGGTTTTTATTTTCTTATGCATCTACCACTGCTGCCTGCCCCTATATACCACCTAGCACTGCCTGCCTGCCTCTATATACCACCTACCACTTCTACCAGCCCCTATATACCACCTACCACTTCTACCAGCCCCTATATACCACTGCTACCTGCCACTATATACCACTGCTACCAGCCCCTATATACCACCTACCACTGCTACCAGCCCCTATATACCACCTACCACTGCTACCTGCCCCTATATACCACCTACCACTGCTACCTGCCCCTATATACCACTGCTAGCTGCCTCTATATACCACTGCTAGCTGCCTCTATATACCCCTGCTACCTGCCTCTATATACCACTGCTAGCTGCCTCTATATACCACTGCTAGCTGCCTCTATATACCACTGCTAGCTGCCTCTGTATACCACTGCTAGCTGCCTCTGTATACCACTGCTAGCTGCCTCTGTATACCACTGCTAGCTGCCTCTGTATACCACTGCTAGCTGCCTCTGTATACCACTGCTAGCTGCCTCTGTATACCACTGCTAGCTGCCTCTGTATACCACTGCTGCCTGCCTCTGTATACCACTGCTGCCTGCCTCTGTATACCACTGCTGCCTGCCTCTGTATACCACTGCTGCCTGCCTCTGTATACCACTGCTGCCTGCCTCTATACCACTGCTGCCTGCCTCTGTATACCACTGCTGCCTGCCTCTGTATACCACTGCTGCCTGCCTCTGTATACCACTGCTGCCTGCCTCTGTATACCACTGCTGCCTGCCTCTGTATACCACTGCTAGCTGCCTCTGTATACCACTGCTGCCTGCCTCTGTATACCACTGCTGCCTGCCTCTGTATACCACTGCTGCCTGCCTCTGTATACCACTGCTGCCTGCCTCTGTATACCACTGCTGCCTGCCTCTGTATACCACTGCTGCCTGCCTCTGTATACCACTATCTGCCTGCCTCTGTATACCACTATCTGCCTCTATATACACCTACCACTGCTACCTCTGTCCTGTGTAGCTAATCTAGTCCTGGGTAGCTAATCCTGTCCCGTGTACTGTGTCCTCAGCAGTCAGTATCACACAGGACAGGATTAGATACACGGCTCAGCAGTTGGTATCACACGACAGGATTAGATACACGGCTCAGCAGTTGGTATCACACAGGACAGGATTAGATACACGGCTCAGCAGTCGGTATCACACAGGACAGGATTAGATACACGGCTCAGCAGTCGGTATCACACAGGACAGGATTAGATACACGGCTCAGCAGTTGGTAACACACAGGACAGGATTAGATACACGGCTCAGCAGTTGGTATCACACGACAGGATTAGATACACGGCTCAGCAGTTGGTATCACACAGGACAGGATTAGATACACGGCTCAGCAGTCGGTATCACACAGGACAGGATTAGATACACAGCTCAGCAGTCGGTATCACACAGGACAGGATTAGATACACGGCTCAGCAGTTGGTATCACACAGGACAGGATTAGATACACGGATCAGCTGTCAGTATCACACAGGCCAGGATTAGATACACGGCTCAGCAGTCAGTATCTAATCCTCTCCTATGCACTCCTCTCCCCCTGCGTGTCTTTCCCCAATGTGGTTTATTATTTTTGTTGAGGGAGTCGAGGATTATGCGTTCGGTATGGTAAAAGATCAATAAAGGACTTTATTTTGGCCGAGTCTTTATTTACAATACAACTATAGGATTAGTAATGGATGGGTGCCTTATAGACGCCTCTCCATTACTAAGCCGTGGGCTTGATGTCACCGGACAATATGAAGGTGACATTAACCCCAAAAATATGAACCCCACTTGCTACCGCTACAGGGCAAGTGGAAATTGCCAGGCAAAGCGCCAGAAGAGGCGCATGTAAAAGGCGGCTGAGAGCTGATGTTTTTAGCCTGGGGGGGACAATATCCATGGCCCCTTCCTAGGCTATTAATGTCAGCCCGCAGCTGTCTGCATAGTATTTGATGGTTATTAATTATAGGGGGCCCCACGTCTTTTTTTGGGGGGTGTCCCCCATTTTAATAGCCAGTAAAGGCTAAGTATACAGTTGCGAGCACACCCTCCCACCCATAGACCAGTACACTGCTCTCCTGAAATACTCTGTGCTCCTGTCACCCTGCTCCTTCCACCATACGTCTCTGTGACCTCCCTAGAGCAGCACAATACCATATGGATCACGTATAATGCCGCTATATATATTTATCACATAATACTGTAAAGACCACACATTATGCCGAGATATTATAATATATATAATATCACACATTATGCCGCCAAGTATTGTGTGATCTATGTGACGGTATTATATGTGATCTATATGGCGGTATTATGTTTGATCAGTGTTGTGGAATGATGTAAAAACTATATGACGGTGGTATATGAGAACTATATTGTGGGATTATGTGTGATCTATGTGGCAGTACTAGGTGAGAATTATATGGCGGTATTATGTGTGATCTATATGGTGGTATGTGAGAACTGTATGACAGTATTGTGTGATCTATTTGATAGTATTGTGTGATCTATATGACGGTATTATGTGAGAACTGTATGACAGTATTGTGTGATCTATTTGATAGTATTGTGTGTGTGATCTATATGGCGGTATTATGTGAGAACACTATGGCAGTATTATCTTCAGAAAGCGGACCCATTCTATGGTGGTTCTGGCTGAGCACCTGCACGCAGGTCTGGGGTAATAGAGGGGGCAGCATGACCTCCAGTTAGGTGCAGTCAGGGCTAGTGAGGCAGCTGAAGAGAGGGGTCTCATTTTTATCGTTACTATATGGCTACGTTTCCTTCCCAGCGTCACCCCGTACTTCGCCTGTCGTCTCACTTTCACACATCGCCAGGACAGGATAGAGAAGACAGGATCTGAGGAGGGGAATGGGGTCTTTGCATGCAATGTCTGGATCAGAATGGGCCATTAATCCGCAGAAATGTTTCCTGGATTTCTGTGGAGCAGACGGTCCATCCATGTGTACAAAAGACAGCGCTCTATGTACAATCCCTGGCTGCTCCGCGCACCAAACAGGGGGCCCCCATAGACCAGCACACTGCTCTCCTGAAATACTCTGTGCTGCTGTCACCCTGCTCCCTCCACCACATATCTCCCAGAATCCTTGCTGCCTGCCATCCTCGGTGACTGTCTACTTGTTAGTATAAGGCTGCTGTCACACTAGCAGTATTTGGTCAGTATTTTACCTCAGTATTTGTAAGCAAAAACCAGGAGTGGGTGATAAATGCAGAAGTGGTGCATATGTTTCTATTATACTTTTCCTCTAATTGTTCCACTCCTGGTTTTGGCTTACAAACACTGAGGTAAAATACTGACCAAATACTGATAGTGTGACGGCAGCCTTACTCTGCAGTCACCAACAAAATGGCTGCTCACTGGGTTCCTGAATATCATCCTCTTATCCCTTAGCAAACACCCAGAAGGGGAGGAGAGGAGACATCACACAGGTCAGCAGACTCCGCCCATAATTACTGCAGTGCTGTAATGTGAGCTAGTTGTACACTAGGTTTTTCTGAAATTTCAGCAGCTGCTCCCCCTAGTGTTTAAAAGTGGAAATTCCCAAACTTTTCAAATTATTTTTCATATTTTACTAAATTATAAACAAATGATAATATTTTTTAAGAAAATGTAAACATTAATTCTTTACATTTTTACAATTGCTGTAAAAAATTTTTTTTTGATGGCACCTTCCCTTTAAGTCCAGCTGAATTTATTACTTTTACACACAGCAAGTTAATGGTAAGAAACGATTTGCTGATGGATAACCCCTTTACTGATAGAGAGATGCTGCTTCTCCTTTTTGCTTTCTCCATGGTCTAATATGTGGCTTTTGCCTGCTGTTGTCGGCATGTGGTTTTTAATGATGGGCTAGAAATTGTCTCATCTGATATCAGCTACAGCAAAATAGTTTTATATTTATTAAGGAAACCTGTCTGAAAAGTGAGGTATCGGTAGGTGTTCCCCTTAACTCTTTATCCTGAAGAGTGAGGTATTGGGGAGACACATCTCATTGTCGGTGTAGGCCTTACATGTGTTCCCTGAAGAGTGAGGTATTGGGGAGGAATGTATCATTGACTGTGTTCCCCTTACATGTGTTCCCTGAAGAGTGAGGTGTCAAGGAGACTCGTCTCATTGTTGGTGTACGCCTTACATGGGTGTCTTGAAGACTGAGGTGTCAGGGAGGCTCGTCTCATTGTTGGTGTACGCCTTACATGGGTGTCTTGAAGACCGAGGTGTCAGGGAGGCTCGTCTCATTGTTGGTGTACGCCTTACATGGGTGTCTTGAAGACTGAGGTGTCAGGGAGGCTCGTCTCATTGTTGGTGTACGCCTTACATGGGTGTCTTGAAGACTGAGGTGTCAGGGAGGCTCGTCTCATTGTTGGTGTACGCCTTACATGGGTGTCTTGAAGACTGAGGTGTCAGGGAGGCTCGTCTCATTGTTGGTGTACGCCTTACATGGGTGTCTTGAAGACTGAGGTGTCAGGGAGGCTCGTCTCATTGTTGGTGTACGCCTTACATGGGTGTCTTGAAGACAGGTGTCAGGGAGGCTCGTCTCATTGTTGATGTACGCCTTACATGGGTGTCTTGAAGACTGAGGTGTCAGGGAGGCTCGTCTCATTGTTGGTGTACGCCTTACATGGGTGTCTTGAAGACTGAGGTGTCAGGGAGGCTCGTCTCATTGTTGGTGTACGCCTTACATGGGTGTCTTGAAGACAGGTGTCAGGGAGGCTCGTCTCATTGTTGATGTACGCCTTACATGGGTGTCTTGAAGACTGAGGTGTCAGGGAGGCTCGTCTCATTGTTGGTGTACGCCTTACATGGGTGTCTTGAAGACTGAGGTGTCGGGGAGACACATCTCATTGCCTATGTTCACCTTACATGTTTTCCCTGAAAAGTGAAGTACCGGGAGACTCGTCTCATTGTGTTCCCCTTACATGGGTGTCCTGAAGACTGAGGTATCGGGGAGACTCGTCTCATTGCCTGTGTTCACCTTACATGTTTTCCCTGAAGAGTGAGGTATTGGGAGACTCATCTCATTGTGTTCCCCTTACATGGGTGTCCTGATGAGTGCAGTATCGGTGAGACACGTCTCGTTGTATGTGTTCCCCGTACTTGTGTGTGTAGCAGCCTACCAATGTTCTGCACATCAGAGTCAATCAGAGCATATTAGTCATCATCATGATTAATAATAATAATTGCGCTGCTCTAATGTCTTCTCTTCCTTCCTTCCAGTGCTCCTTTATAGAGTACAAAGACTTCAAGCTGGTGTATCGGCAGTATGCCGCTTTGTTCATCGTGGTGGGAATAGATGAGTCTGAGGTAAGAGCTCGGCTGCGTACCATATCAATGCCATTTATTGTACTCTAGCTCAGGTACCGTACCAATGCCATTTATTGTACTCTAGCTCAGGTACCGTACCAGTGCCGTTTATTGTACTCTAGCTCAGGTACCGTACCAGTGCCGTTTATTGTACTCTAGCTCAGGTACCGTACCAGTGCCATTTATTGTACTCTAGCTTAGGTACCGTACCAGTGCCATTTATTGTACTCTAGCTTAGGTACCGTACCAGTGCCATTTATTGTACTCTAGCTCAGGTACCGTACCAGTGCCGTTTATTGTACTCTAGCTCAGGTACCGTACCAGTGCCGTTTATTGTACTCTAGCTCAGGTACCGTACCAGTGCCATTTATTGTACTCTAGCTTAGGTACCGTACCAGTGCCACTTATTGTACTCTAGCTCAGGTACCGTACCAGTGCCGTTTATTGTACTCTAGCTCAGGTACCGTACCAGTGCCATTTATTGTATTCTAGCTCAGGTACCGTACCAGTGCCATTTATTGTACTCTAGCTCAGGTACCGTACCAGTGGCATTTATTGTACTCTAGCTTAGGTACCATATCAGTGCCATTTATTGTACTCTAGCTCAGGTACCGTACTAGTGCCATTTATTGTACTCTAGCTCAGGTATAGCTAACATAGAAAAACTCAAAAAAACACAACATGAAGAGCAGACGCACCACAACCTTGTCAAATGACAAATGCACTCGCAGGGTGCAGCAGGCCCCCGATAATAAATGTTAAAGCAGCACAGGTGCAATCTACGATGAGAGCAACCACCCACTCGCCCAAACATTAGAGGGGTTGGCTGCTTAGTAGCAAAAATGCACACAGGTAAGGCTTGCATAAGAGACTATTCACACAGATAAATGTGATGCACAGTGTCTGGACAACCTATTGATCACGCCCATAGTATTAGCAGGCGGGCATTTATTATCGGGGGCTTGCTGCACCCTGCGAGTGCATTTGTCATTTGACAAGGTTGTGGTGAGTCTGCTCTTCATGTTGTATTCTAGCTCAGGTACCCTATCAGTGCTATTTATTGTACTAGTCTAGCTCAGGTACCGTACCAGTGCCATTTATTGTACTCTAGCTCAGGTACCCTATCAGTGCTATTTATTGTACTCTAGTTCATCCTCTGTGCACATAAATTGTAGATTTATGATAGTGAAACCTATAACATTGACTTTATATTCGTTATCAATGAGTTATTGGAGAAAAACCATGACATCCTGTCAAAATGCAGCCTCACGTGATAATGTTCCCCTTCGGTTAGTCTCAGATGCACCATATGAGGGCCTGTTATTGTGCTACCAAATTTTGTTAATCATTGTGTACATTACAGTGCCAGCCTCAGTGCCCTCACTGGTAGTATTAATGAACTATCATTAGAATAGGTCATCAATTTACAGATCGTGGGGGTGCGACATCCGGCATAAGCACCAATCACTTGTCACTGATGCTGCCAATGGCTGAATGTAAGCAGTTGTGCTACCTCTTAGCACAGCTTCATCAGCTGTACAGTGCCCGCGGCCGGGCACTGCAGAACTGTTCGCGTCTGGCCACTGCACATGTACCTGCGGTTGGGCACTGCACATCTGTCCCTTATTCAAATGACTAGCCGTGGATCTCCAGTTCTGTGGTCTGGCCACCATACTGTTAACAGAGCTTGCAGTTCTGCTCCCCAACTGATCACATTCGTCTGCCAACAGCACCGGGAGCAGCTGATCTGGGGCAGTGGCATGTGTCGCACCCTTACCAATCTGATATCCTGAGGATTGGTCATCAATATAAAAGTAGTGGACAACCCTTTTAAGCTTCAATAATTTCCCACCATCAGTGCCCTCATTAATGCTAGCCATGAAGTCCCCCATGAATACCAGCCAAAATGTCCACATGTCTACAATAGGGATTTTGAGCTTGTTGAAGACCTTGAGATGCACCCAGTAGGTAAGAGAAGCTCCAGGTGGTCCTGTCCTGTCATCTTCTATCCTGAGACCTTCTCTTTCTCTTTACAGAATGAGATGGCAATCTTTGAACTTATTCATAATTTTGTGGAAGTATTGGACAAATACTTTAGCCGAGTGGTAAGTACAGATTGTCATTTGAGACACAGATTGTTTTGATACATTAGACCCTGTGTAAATAATCATTAAGAGTCGAGGACTAATGCCTTTTGGGGGGAACTTATTCTTCACTGATACATTTTCTATAATTAATTGATTATTTTGTAGAATCATAGAATGTTAGAGTTGGAAGGGACCTCCAGAGTCCTTGTGTCCAACCCTCTACTCAATGCAGTCCAGCCTCTGTTTGAAGACTTCCATTGAAGGAGAACTCTCTATCATTGCAGCCTGTTCCACTGATTGATCACCTTCACTGTCAGAAAGCTTTTTCTAATATCTAATCTGTATCTTCTCCCTTTCAGTTTCATTCCATTACTTCTCGTGTTTTCATGTGCAAATGAGAATAATGATGATCCCTGTACACTGTGACATCAATTCAGATATTTGTAGACAGCTATTAAAGGGAACCTACTAGCAGCGCATACACAGTAGCATTTATTACTTGCCGTTAGATGCTACTGCACAAGCGCTGCTGCCATTTTGCTGCAGGCAATTTTTTTTTCCTTGAAGAAAATGGCGTTGCTGGTGGCACTTGCACTGTAGCATCTATCTGTATAGATGCTATTGTGCAGGCGCCACTTTCACCTGTGCCAGATTTCTGGATGTAAATTTTTTTCTAAGCCACACAATAGCCACAATATTATAGGTAGTATCAACAATATTACATTTCAAGAATATTATCAACAGTAATATCAACACTATTATATAAAGTATGTAAAATAAGGGTCAGGTCACTGAGGGATCAGTGACCTGTCATAAGCCCTTACAGATAAATATGTAAGCGGAGCACCACAAAGCCCCACCCACATGCCGTCCCGAAGCATGAGAGTCTGATTAGCTGAAAACTGCAAATACATATTAAACAACTACCACAAGATGGATTTGATTAACCAAGTATCATATTAATCAGTGTAACAGCGCCAATCTGACACTGTAGGTTACTCAGCACAGTCTTGCTGAGAGGTTCACTTTGAGTCTCTTCTTAGCCTTCATTTTTGCAAGCTATACATTCCTAGACCCTTTAACCGTTCCTCAGAGGACATACTTTGCAGTCCACTCACCATCCTAATAGCTCTTCTCTAAACTTGCTCCAGTTTTTCAATGCCTTTTTTTAAATGTGGTGCACAAAACTGAACACAGTATTCCATATGAGGCCTAACTTCACTTGATCTAGACTCTATTGCTCTCTTAATACATCTTAGAACTGTTTGCCTTTTTTGTTGCTGCATCACACTGTTGACTCATGTACAGTCTCATGATCTACTAGTAGATCCAAGTCTTTTTCACACATGCTGTTGCTTCATTCTATTCCTCCCATTCTGTAGATGTAGTTTTCATTTTTCTTGCTCAGATTTGTATAATCTTGCATTTCTCCCTGTTAAATACAATTCTATTAGTCGTTGCCCATTGTTCAAGCTTATCTAGATCCTACTGAATCTTATCTTTGTCTTCTCTAGTATAATCTATCCCGCCTAGCTTTTGATCAATCTGCAAATTTGATTAGTTTACCTTCCGTACCCTTATCTAGATCATTTATAAAAATGTTGAACAACACTGGGGCCAGGACCCAGGCCTTGTGCTGCCCCACTTGAAACACTCTTCCAATTAAATGTGCAACCATTTATTACCACTCTTTGAGTACGATCACTGAGCCAGTTATGAATCCACCTAACCGTAGCTTTGTCAATCTCATACCTGGTCATTTTACAATAAGTATAGAATGATATACTTTATAAAATGCTTTTCTGAAGTCAATATATACTATATCTACCGCATTTCCCTGATCCACCCAGTGAGTGATTCCATCATAGAAGGAAATTAGATTAGTCTGGCATGACTTGTTTGCTACAAACCCATGCTGGGTCTGGTTACTTACTGTATTCTTATCCAAGTGCTTACATGCAGTTTAATAATTTGTTCTAAGATCTTTACTGGTATAGAAGTAAGGCTCACTGGTCTGTAACTTCCTGGCTCTGTCTTCTTTTCTTTTTTTGAAGACAGGGACAAAATGTACCCTTCTCCAATCTTCTGGGACTTCTCCTGTTCTCCAGGATTTTTCAAATATTCTGGCTAGTTGTGCAATTACCTCTGCTAACTCTTTCAGTACCCTAGGATGTAATTAATCTGGACCAGGAGATTCAAATTCATTTAAATTATCTAAGTGTTCCCTCATCATGTCTCTGTGTATAGACAGTGTGGATTTTTTATTCCTTCAATAGCACCGTGAAGATCAGTTGATGTTACAATTGGTTTCTTCGGAACACATGTGTGAAATAGTAATTTAAAAGTTCGGCCTTCTCAACATCATTTTTGACCACTTCACCCTTTTCATCTTGTAAAAATCCTGTAGCATCTTTGACTTTTCTTTTGCTTTTGATGTAACCTGAAAATCCTTTTTATTGCTTTTGGTCTCCCTTGAAAGCCTCACTTCATTACTGGCTTTAGGTCTTCTAACTCTTGCCCTGCATTCTGCAAATAGCATTATATTCTTCTTTAGATATACCCCCTCTTTCCATTTAATATACTTATTTCTTTTTTTTAACAAGTAATTAAGTTCTGTGTTCATGTACCTTGGTCTCTTTAAATGCTTCCATTCTTCTTTTTGGGATTCTTAAACAAGAAACAGAAAACATAGATCTATGTATATAGTTCAGTGTAGGTCCAATTGCTGGGACCCCCACAGGGCCCCCAGTGTCTTCGCCCAACCCATTGAGCTGACCTCTGGTATCTTTCCTCTGTACCATTCACTCTGAATTTAGCAACAGGGCAAATGCCCAACCAGCAGATAAATAATTTGTTAAAACCAAAATACCTCTTTCTGGGTTAGCACCTTTGCCCTGCTTTCTACCTATCTCAGGTCTTACCTGCTTGCCAGTAAGGGCTCATTCAAATCGATCCGCTCTCAGACCGCAATGTACGGACTGGCTGCTGGTCTCGCAACCGTTTCATGTATTTCTATGAGGCTGTCACACCCAGGTTGTGAGAGCCACCGGCCAGTTCATGCATTGCAATCCGCGTTGCACTGATTTTGCATGGACAATCAGCCCTAATTCTGAGATCCTCCATTATGTGCTTGCAGACTTTTCTGAAACTCGTGCCTGATATGTATCACTATCCACTTTTATAGCCCTTCCAGTAGCCTATACTATATGCATAGTGTCCTCCCGCACAGCTTTCTTGTTAGGCTACCACAACTACTGTTTGGTAATTTGGAGAAAATTTGAGCATCCTAAGACTCTTTCTAGAAGATGCGGGGGTCTTTTCAAAGCAATGAGCACATAGTAGTATTTTGTTAGAAGAGGACAGACAGCTGAAATATAAGAAAATACTATATCAATATGACTAGTGTTGGGTTGTCTGCCAATTCCAAGTATCCTCAATGGCCAGTATTCATAAAACATTACAAAACAGATGTATACAGGGGGTAGAGTAAATTAGGATGGCCTTACACTTTTATTTATTGCGTCTAATGTCTCTCTAAATGTACCGTAATTTTTTTTTTCAATAAAATGTTTTTCTTGAACTAAAAATCCTGTACACAAATATCAAAGATTGACTGTCACTTCCAAACAAAAAAACAGGTGTGAACAGGTGCAAACTAAAAGATCCACTCTATATATCTAGCAAATTAAACCTGCACCCTGTAACTCTATATATCTAGCAAATTAAACCTGCACCCTGTAACTCTATATATCTAGCAAATTAAACCTGCACCCTGTAACTCTATATATCTAGCAAATTAAACCTGCACCCTGTAACTCTATAGTATGCAAACATGGAATATATAATTGGAATTGCATTGCTGTTCTAGAAAATAAGAAAAAAACCCCGAAGATACTTAGTGTATAAATTGACCAGTTCTTGTGTGCCCAACAGACAACGACAAGGTGACCACCTTTGCTGGGAACTTAACTCAATTTGATATCTCTCCTGGGCTTAAGTCTACAATTTATATTGGTAAGTAGGATCAAGCTATGATTAAAATGCCAAAGGCTCAGTCAGAAAGCCTGCGTATACAAATATCAAAGATTGACAATCACTTCCAAACAGAAAAACCGCTTACACCTGTTCACACCTGTTTATCTGCTTGGAAGTGACGCCCAGGAGAGGTATCATATTGGGTAAGGTTCCCAGCAAAGAAGGTCGCCTTGTCATTGGCTGTGGAGTACACATGAATTGGCCAATTTATGCACTAGGTATCTTCATTTTAACTTATTTTCTGAAGCAGTAATACAATTCCAATTATATATTCTATGTTTGCATACTATAGCCTTACAGAGTGCAGATTTAATTTGATAGTTACAAATTCTGTATAGTTCAGCAAAGGTTCCATGTTGCATATATTGTCAGATTTGATGGAGGCAATAGTGCTGTGTGCAACATTACTCTGTAAAATTATCCTATTGTAAGTCAAGTAATTGAATGAGAAATTCTCCAGAGCGTCTTGACTTGTGTCCATGAACAGAACCAAGTATGATCATAAGAATATTTAATAAAGTAATTCAATATTTTTTTCAGAAATTGAATGTATGTTATGAGATTATTAAATGGAGATGCTTTCTGACAACGATGTCTTGTTTTTCCTTTCCAGAGTGAGCTGGATGTATCCTTTTCTAAAATTTGACATCTACGGTATTTTATGCATATTGTCATATGACGACATATAAGAAAGCATTTAGAATATGTGTCATCATTGGTGAAGCTGCACAGAAAAATATCAGACTATGGTTACATATTCCGTGTATAATATACTACTCTCTTCTGGATACAGTGCCGATGATATGGTAAAATTATTTTTATAAGACAACAAAGGGCAAGATCTAAATTCTAAAAATAAAATAGATAATATTAATTACCAGAGATTCTCTTGCAGGAATTAGACTTGGTTCAATACAAAATAGCCATAAAAGAAGAGCCGTGATGCCTGCTAGCATATCAAATTACTGATATATTTAGGCCCTGATTTATCAAAGCAATTTTGACAGTATTCGTCAAAAAAAGCAAAACGGAAGCTATGTGCCATACAATAATTCCAATTTTATTAGTATTTAATGAAGACAATGAAAGTGGATTAAAAATTAAAAAATCTGAAAAAAAGGGGATAACAGTGCAGAAATAGCAACCACTTTAGGGAACACAGTAACACAATAGTGTAACATATATTAGATACAAAAAATTCTTGTAAGGTTCTACCAATGCAGGAAGAAGGGAAATACATACCAGAATCATTAAGGAGCAAAACAGCTTCCAAAAAAAATTATCCATATACCCCAATCGAAAAAATGATGCAATTATTTCGCTCACATGCAATAGATATCCTTGTGCATAGGGTCAATGTAAGTAGCAGTAAATTGACGTGCCTGAGGTTATTGTCCCTTAAGAAAAACCTTGCTGGTAATGAAGGATTGAAGCAAAGAGAGCTGAGTGAAAAAACATAATTGATAGTAAGTGGGTACTGTACCTTTAAGTGGCGCTGACACCCCGACACGCATTTTACGTTTAGCTTTTTCCAGGGGAAGCGTTTGACAGTATTCGGTCTTGAATTAGCTTTGGAACGGCACAAAAAGTTAGTACTTTGGCATTTTTTCCCCAGTTCTGCCAAAATAGGTGAGATGGGGGCGTGGCGGGGACACGACACCACTACTCATCATGAATTAGTCAGGAACTGGCGTAAGATTTGTGCCAAGGTGCACACTACTTGTTTATTGTATCAGGAGCAATATGTCTCTTCAAGACCGAGGAGAAAACCATCGTTGTTAATGAATCAGGGACTTAGTTTTCAACTGTTCCAAGGGTCATACTTTATAGCATCACTGGAAGCTCTTCTGTCACTCCAGCTCTATTTCTCACCCAGTGCTGCCTTCTGCTGCTTGACTGCCAGCTCCATTTTCTTGAAGTCACACATCAAAGGAGCAATATGCATACTCCAGGCTACTATCCAACTATTCAGATTCCGGCGTATTTTATGCAAGTGTACTGTGCAAGGCCGGAAATAGTCTAGTCGGATTCTGTCCTGTAGTATGCATACTACACACTTGTAGTCAGGTGGCTGACACTGAAGAATCCTCACAGCTTGCAGTGTGTGCACAGTGAGGATTAAGTCTGCAGTCACACGCTTAAGGCTTGGCAACTTTTAAGCTCGAAGGTGAATGCTCCAACAGGGCAGATAAAGTACGCCTGCGGAGGCACCGGGAAAGGTCCGAGAAGCCCAGCGCACTGCAGTACTTTATGCTGCCCTCAGCAGGGCAAATCAGTACGCCTGCGCAGGAGCTGCGACAGGAAGCAAGGAAGAGGACGTCATCACATGAAGATGGGAGGCACCGGACCGGAACCTGCGACGCCCATCGGACCGGACCACCCCCCAGGTGAGTATAATATAACTTGTTTTTCCATTACGTCCCTCAGGACAGCACCATGGAGGATGTCCTTCCTTGACCTATAGCGGGACAGGATCATAGAAAGGTTAAAAGGACCCTCCCACCTCCACCCTCCAGTGTTTTTTCCTGTCCCTACAGGGACGGTTGTATGAGAGGTTGCTCCTAGAGCGAAGATATCCTGTGGATTCTCTTCCCCCTGTCAAGTGGTCCGTGGCCGACACCTCACTGGGTAGAGGTCCCTCAGCTATCAGTGCTGTACCAGATGGACTCAGAATTCGGGGATCTCAGCCTTCCCTTTTCCCGGTCAGACGGACCATGGCCGACTCCTCTTTGAGAGGTTTCTCAGCCATCAGCCTGTGTGATGGGTTTAGGGGGATCGTGCGGCAGGTCCAATCCTTCCCCCTGTCAAGTAGCCCAGGGTGGAAACTCCCCGGTGGGGAGTCCCTCAGCCCCAGAGACCAGTCGAGCGGACGGGCTCCTGGGTAGAGCCGCTTCCTCCCAGTGGGGGGCTCTCGGCTCGGACGCTGACCGGCAAAACACCGCTTCTTCCGAAAGTCGTGTGGTGGAGAAGGCCGTTGCGCTCCCAGTGACGGCAGAGAGGAGCGCCGGCACATTTGATCGGCGTGCGTTCCACAATGGAACACGGAAGGGGGCACAGGCAGTAATGCAGCATTTCTGAATGGACGCCGCTTCCTTCCACGGTAGGCTCTCGGCGTTCCAGCTCCCCCTGTCTTCTAGCAGGTATGGAGCCAGCACAGGTGAGTGCTTGGTTTAATGTTGCATCGATGGCCGGGGCCTCTGGGCTGACTCTAGTCTCATGCCTTTGTGCCAGAGCTGTACCTGGAACCCATTTGCAGCTAGGCCTTGGACCTCTAGGCTATGGTGGGGCCATATGTCCAGGCTACATCTCATGACTGGACTTTAGTTAGTTGCAGGTCTTGTCTGCACAGAGCCTTATGATCGGGCTTCAGAGTGACTTTGGAAGCATGCTTTCCATTTTTCTGGTTCAATAAGCAAGTGTTTCACTTTTCTTTGCAACTTAACTACTCCATCCATAGGAGGACACAAGGTGTTAATTCAGCACATGGTCTCCATGAAGACTGCCCTCCAGCTGCGGCTCATTAATTAGCTCCTTCGGGTGGAGTCGGTCTGACAAATGAGATGTATTGTTCAGAGTGGAGATTTATATGGAACTCTGATAGATTGCTCCTTTGCTTAAAAGTGTAAGTCTGGTCTCTTGTTTGGCACCTTCAGGCATGGCCTAGTCATACTGCCTCTATGTATCATATTGAGTGCCTCCGTGCATAATACTGCCTCTATGCATCATATTGAGTGCCTCCGTGCATAATACTGCATTATAGTGCCTCTATGCATCGCATTGAGTGCCTCCGTGCATAATACTGCATAATAATAGTGCCTCTATGCATCACATTGAGTGCCTCCGTGCATAATACTGCCTCTCTGCATCATATTGAGTGCCTCCGTGCATAATACTGCATAATAGTGCCTCTATGCATCATAATGAGTGCCTCCGTGCATAATACTGCATAATAGTGCCTCTATGCATCATATTGAGTGCCTCCGTGCATAATACTGCATAATAGTGCCTCTATGCATCATATTGAGTGCCTCCGTGCATGATACTGCATCATAGCACATCTATGCATCATATTGAGTGCCCCTGTGGCATCATACTGTTTCATAGTTACTTCATGTATCATATTGCATCATATTGCTTCATGGTTCCTATATGCATCAAGGTGCTTCATTGTTCCGATATGCATCATAGCGCTTCATAGTTACTTCGTGTATCCTATTGCATCATATTGCTTCATGGTTCCTATATGCATAATGGTGCTTCATTGTTCCTATATGCATCATAGTGCTTCATATTGCCCTTCTGCATCATATTGCATCATATTGCTTCATGGTTCCTATGTGCATCATAGCGCTTCATAGTGACTGTGCGTCATATTACATCACTGTTCCTATATGCATCATAGTGCTCGTATTGCCTTTGTGCATCATATTGCTTCAGGTTTCCTATGTGCATCATAGCCCTTCATATTGCCTTTGTGCATTATATTACAGCATATTGCTTCATGGTTTCTATACGCATCAGCGCTTCATATTGCCTTTGAGCATTATATTACAGCATATTGCTTCATGGTTCCTATACGCATCAGCGCTTCATATTGCCTTTGTGCATTATATTACAGCATATTGCTTCATGATTCCTATATGCATCATAACGCTTCATAGTGACTTTGCGCATTATATTACAGCATATTGCTTCATAGTCCCTATATTCATCATATTGCTTCATTGTTCCTATATGCACCATAGCGCTTCATAGTTACTTCATGCATCATATTGCATCATTATTTACATCATATTGTTTCATTGTTCCTATATGCATCATAGTGCTTCAAATTGCCTTTGTGCACCGTATTTCTTCATAGTTGCTATATGCATCATAGCGCTTCATAGTAACTTTGTACATCATATTGCATTATATTGCTTCATAGTTCCTATATGCTTCATAGGTCCTATATGCATCTTTTTGCATTATAAGGTTTCGGTGCCCTTTTGCAAGGCAGGGGGTATCAGAGTGTCGGGCTTGGTGCCTTTTTCGCCTCTGGCTGTGAGCCACTGGATCAGACCTTTTGTCTAGGTGCCTTGTTGTGTGGCCGCACGTTGTATCATCGGCCTACCACTTCACATTTTTGTCTTGGGCCTCAACTCTGGATGTGGAGTCCTTGTGTTTTGGACCCAGATCCAGCTTCTGTTACTTCATTCTTTACAACAGGGCTTAGTCAAGCAAACAGATATGCTTGAATTGGCTTAGTAAAATCTGCATTTCTTCTGTTTGGAACAGGTCTCTCAGGTAGGTTCTACCTTGAGTGCTAAAGGCAAGTCTATTTCATAATTAGCTTTAAAAGATGACATACGTCATTTTGATACATTCTATAATCCTATAGAAGGACATACTACTGTCCCGTGAGCGGAAAATCCCACGAGTTGAAAGGAAGGATTCCTTCCGCCTCGGAATGCTTTGCCCTAAGATATTAGGACCATCTACAATTTGCATAGTTTTGGGTGCTCCCTTAAGACACATTGTTCAGAGCGGCCTATCACGTTCCCTAGTCAGTCATTT
This sequence comes from Ranitomeya variabilis, assembly GCF_051348905.1. Classification (NCBI taxonomy): domain Eukaryota; kingdom Metazoa; phylum Chordata; class Amphibia; order Anura; family Dendrobatidae; genus Ranitomeya; species Ranitomeya variabilis. The sequence continues at coordinate 638,222,560 of NC_135232.1, forward strand.
TATGTTTGTGCGTGTAGCCCATTCACTGTCTCCATCTATCCCCCACCCCCTGAGATGGTTGTGCCATCATTGTGAGGCTGTGTGCACACATAGCATATTTTTCGCGTTTTTTTCGCTATAAAAACGCTATAAAACCGTGAAAAAAACGCTAACATTAAGCATCCTATTTAATAGAATGCAATCCGCATTTTTTGTGCACATGCTGCATTTTTTTCCTGAGCGGAATCGCATTCCAGAAAAAAAAGTAGCATGTTCATTAAATTTGCGGAATCGCGGCGATTCCGCACACATAGGAGTGCATTGATCTGCTTACTTCCCGCACGGGGCTGTGCACACCATGCGGGAAGTAAGCTGGGCACCATATAATTGGTAAAAAATAAAAGAACTAAAATAAAAAATAGCGATATACTCACCTTCTGGCGGCCCGACCTCCTCAGCAGCTTCCGACGTGTGTGTGAAGGACCTGCGATGACGTCGTGGTCACATGACCGCGATGACGTCACGTGACCGCGACGTCAATGGAAGGTCCTGAACACACAGCATCTATAGGAACGCAAGCCGCTGATGAGATCGGGCCACCAGATGGTGAGTATAACCATTTTTTTTTATTTTTTTAAATTATTTTTAACATTATATCTTTTACTATAGATGCTGCATAGGCTGCATCTATAGTAAAAAGTTGGTCACACTTGTCAAACACTATGTTTGACAAGTGTGACCAACCTGTCAATCTGTTTTCCAAGCGATGCTACAGATCGCTTGGAAAACGCTAGCATTCTGCAAGCTAATTATGCTTGCAAAACGCTAGTTTTCTGCGGGTATATGCATGCCAATTCTGCATGCGATATACCCGCGGCAGGAGGCGCAGAATTGCCGTGGAAATTTCCGCGGCAATTCTGCAACGTGTGCACTTAGCCTAAATAAAATATTGTTGATACACACCTGTACTTTGTATCTTCCCCGCCTCATTGTAGATTGTAAGCTTTCAAGAGCAGGGTCGTCTTATTTTGCTTTAATTATTATATGGTTGTTACTTATGACTGTTGTGTTTGAAACTGTCAAACTGTAAAGCGCTGCGGAATATATTGACACTATATAAATAAAGTTTATTATTGTTGTTTTTATTATTAATCCATCCCAAACTCCACATTCGGCAATCAGACAGATTCTTGTCACATAAGTCTGTTGCGGTTTGTTTTCCAGGGTCATCAGCACTGCCTTCTGTACCTTGTGGTGAAGCAGCAGCACTGTCGTGTGGCAGAGGATCCCATACTCGCGGCTCTTACAGCAGTCACGGCTCCCAAGATAAATGAAACTGGATCCAGGGCTCTTACTGTTAACCCCTTCACCCCCAAGGGTGGTTTGCACGTTAATGACCAGGCCAATTTTTACAATTCTGACCACTGTCCCTTTATGAGGTTATAACTCTGGAACGCTTCAACGGATCTTGGCGATTCAGACATTGTTTTCTCGTGACATATTGTACTTCATGATAGTGGTAAAATTTCTTCGATATAACTTGCGTTTATTTGTGAAAAAAACGAATATTTGGCGAAAATTTTGAAAATTTCGCAATTTTCCAACTTTGAATTTTTATGCCCTTAAATCACAGACATATGTCACGCAAAATACTTAATAAGTAACATTTCCCACATGTCTACTTTACATCAGCACAATTTTGGAACCAAAATTTTTTTTTTGTGACGGAGTTATAAGGGTTAAAAGATGACCAGCAATTTCTCATTTTTACAACACCATTTTTTTTTAGGGACCACATCTCATTTGAAGTAATTTTGAGGGGTCTATATGATAGAAAATACCCAAGTGTGACACCATTCTAAAAACTGCACCCCTCAAGGTACTCAAAACCACTTTCAAAAAGTTTATCAACCCTTCAGGTGTTTCACAGGAATTTTTGGAATGTTTAAATAAAAATAAACATTTAACTTTTTTTCACACAAAATTTATTTAAGCTCCAATTTGTTTTATTTTACCAAGGGTAACAGGAGAAAATAGACCCCAAAATTTGTTGTACAATTTGTCCTGAGTACGCTGATACCCCATATGTGGGGGTAAACCACTGTTTGGGCGCATGGCAGAGCTCGGAAGGAAAGGAGCGCCATTTGACTTTTCAATGCAAAATTGACTGGAATTGAGATGGGACCCCATGTTGCGTTTGGAGAGCCCCTGATGTGCCTAAACATTGAAACCCTGTACAAGTGACACCATTTTGGAAAGTAGACCCCTTAAGGAACTTATCTAGATGTGTGTTGAGCACTTTGACCCAACAAGTGCTTCACAGAAGTTTATAATGCAGAGCCGTAAAAATAAAAAATCATATTTTTTCACAAAAATGATCTTTTCGCCCCCAATTTTTTATTTTCCCAAGGGTAAGAGAAGAAATTGGACCCGAAAAATTGTTGTGCAATTTGTCCTGAGTACGCTGATACCCCATATGTGGGTGTAAACCATTGTTTGGGCGCAGGGCAGAGCTCGGAAGGGAAGGAGCGCCATTTGACTTTTCAATGCAAAATTGACTGGAATTAAGATGGGATGCCATGTTGCGTTTGGAGAGCCCCTGATGTGCCTAAACATTAAAAACCCCCACAAGTGACACCATTTTGGAAAGTAGACCCCCTAAGGAACTTATATAGATGTGTTTTGAGAGCTTTGAACCCCCAAGTGTTTCACTACAGTTTATAACGCAGAGCCGTGAAAATAAAATTCTTTTTTTTTTCACAAAAATGATTTTTAGCCCCCAGTTTTGTATTTTCACAAGGGTATCAGGATAAATTGGACCCCAAAAGTTGTTGTCCAGTTTGTCCTGAGTACGCTGATACCCCATATGTGGGGGGGAACCACTGTTTGGGCGCATGACAGAGCTCGGAAGGGAAGGAGCGCCATTTGGAATGCAGACTTAAATGGATTGGTCTGCAGGCGTCACGTTGCATTTGCAGAGCCCCTGATGTACCCAAACAGTACAAACCCCCCACAAGTGACCCCATATTGGAAACCAGACCCCCCAAGGAACTTATCTAGATGTGTTGTGAGAACTTTGAACCCCCAAGTGTTTCACTACAGTTTATAACGCAGAGCCGTGAAAATAAAAATTCTTTTTTTTTTCACAAAAATGATTTTTAGCCCCCAGTTTTGTATTTTCCCAAGGGTAGCAGGAGAACTTGGACCCCAAAAGATGATGTCCAATTTGTCCTGATTACGCTGATACCCCATATGTTGGGGTAAACCCCTGTTTGGGCACACGGGAGAGCTCTGAAGGGAAGGAGCACTGTTTTCCTTTTTCAACGCAGAATTGGCTGGAATTCAGATCGGATGCCATGTCCCGTTTGGAGAGCCCCTGATGTGCCTAAACAGTGGAAACCCCCCAATTATAACTGAAACCCTAATCCAAACACACCCCTTACCCTAATCCCAACAGTAACCCTAACCACTCCTCTAACCCAGACACACCCAACCCTATTCCCAACTGTAAATGTAATCCAAACCCTAACCCTATCTTTAGCCCCAACCCTAACTGTAGCCCCAACCCTAGCCCCAACCCTAGCCCTAACCCTAGCCCTAACCCGAGCAATAACCCTAGCCCTATCACTAGCCGTAACACTAGCCGTAACCCTAGCCCTAACCCTAGCCCCAACCCTAGCCCCAACCCTAGCCCCAACCCTAGCCCCAACCCTAGCCCTAACCCTAGCCCTAACCCTAGCCCTAACCCTAGCCCCAACCCTAGCCCCAACCCTAACCCTAGCCCTAACCCTTGCCCTAACCCTAACCCTAGCTCTAACCCTAGCTCTAACCCTAGCCCTAACTCTAGTCCTAACTCTAGTCCTAACTCTAGCCCTAACCCTAACCCTAATGGGAAAATGGAAATAAATACATTTTTTTATTTTTTTATTTTTCCCTAACTAAGGGGGTGATGAAGGGGGGTTTGATTTACTTTTATAGCGGGTTTTTTAGCGGATTTTTATGATTGGCAGCCGTCACACACTGAAAGACGCTTTTCATTGCAAAAAATATTTTTTGCGTTACCACATTTTGAGAGCTGTAATTTTTCCATATTTGAGTCCACAGAGTCATGTGAGATCTTGTTTTTTGTGGGACGAGTTGACGTTTTTAATGGTACCATTTTCGGACACGTGACATTTTTTGATCGCTTTTTATTCCGATTTTTGTGAGGCAGAGTGATCAAAAACCAGCTATTCATGAATTTCTTTTGGGGGAGGCGTTTATACCGTTCCGCGTTTGGTAAAATTGATAAAGCAGTTTTATTCGTCGGGTCAGTACGATTACAGCGATATCTCATTTATATCATTTTTTTTATGTTTTGGCGCTTTTATACGATAAAAACTATTTTATAGAAAAAATAATTATTTTGGTATCGCTTTATTCTCAGGACTATAACTTTTTTATTTTTTTGCTGATGATGCTGTATGGTGGCTCGTTTTTTGCGGGACAAGATGACGTTTTCAGCGGTACCATGGTTATTTATATCAGTCTTTTTGATCGCGTGTTATTCCACTTTTTGTTCGGCGGTATGATAATAAAGCGTTGTTTTTTGCCTCGTTTTTTTTTTTTTTCCTTACGGTGTTTACTGAAGGGGTTAACTAGTGGGGCAGTTTTATAGGTTGGGTCGTTACGGACGCGGCGATACTAAATATGTGTACTTTTATTGTTTTTTTAATTTTATTTAGCAAAAGAAATGTATTTATGGGAATAATATATATATTTTTTTTCTTTATTTAGGATATTTTTTTTATTTATTTTTTTACACATGTGGGGAATTTTTTTTTAAACTTTTTTACTTTGTCCCAGGGGGGGACATCACAGATCATTGATCTGGCAGTGTGCACAGCACTCTGCCAGATCTGCGATCTGCTGTGCAGGGCTGCAGGCTTACCAAGTGTCTGCTCTGAGCAGACACTCGGTAAGCCACCTCCCTCCCTGCAGGACCCGGATGCCGCGGCCATCTTGGATCCGGGACCTGCGGCGAGGAGGGAGGTAGGAGACCCTCGGAGCAACGCGATCACATCGCGGGGGTCTCAGGGAAGCCCGCAGGGAGCCCCCTCCCTGCGCGATGCTTCCCTATACCGCCGGTACACCGCGATCATGTTTGATCGCGGTGTGCCGGGGGTTAATGTGCCGGGGGCGGTCCGTGACCGCTCCTGGCACATAGTGCCGGATGTCAGCTGCGATATGCAGCTGACACCCGGCCGCGATCGGCCGCGCTCCCCCCGTGAGCGCGGCCGATCGCGTATGACGTACTATCCCGTCGGTGGTCATACGAGCCCACCCCACCTCGACGGGATAGTACGTCAGATGTCAGGAAGGGGTTAAAGACCCCATAGTCTCACTGCCTCACAGTAGATAATCTCCCTCTGTTACGAGGAAGAAACCTACTTTTCTCTAGCCATGGAATATGGTTACTCCCACAATGGCAGTCTGAGTGTATAAAGATCCCTGAGAAGATTGCCTCTTGGGATATGTATGAGCGTAATATGCATATATGGACAAATAAGTTGACATACTTATAATGTCTGGACTAATGACTCGTATAAATGCAGTTCCGAATAATTTCAAGTGTCGGAAGATTTTTACTAGAACTACCACCACCACCTTCATCGATTCAGAGTCCAGACTCCCTGTGTCTAACATCAGTAAAACAGGAGTGATGACCCACGTTTCTCTTTCAGAGCTTCTAATGAGAAGCCCGACCATTGGTAATGGCAGGAGATATTACCTGCCGGATGGTGTATTCCTTAGTTTCAATAATATATAACCCTTCTTGGGGTTAGACATCTAAGGATTTGGAATAGACGTGATCTCCTGAATGAGTACTGTGCGTACACCCAATGCTCTGCCATTATCCATGTACTAACTGTTATTGGTTTGATATTCCCGCAGTCCAGGGCCTCTGTCCTGCAGGTCTCCTTGTAGTACGGTAAGCTGGTCTGTAACCAAGGCTTAACCTGAGCCCAGAAGGACCGATGAAGGAACAGTCCTGGGGTATAAGCACATGCAGCTTATTATTGGTCTGTACAGTCCTCATTGTGTGGTGGCTGTGACTTTCACCATATTTTGCTGGGCAATGAGGTTCTCTAACCCTATTCTGGGGCTGCGATGTCTATAAGTATCACAATAAATAACTTGCTGTGGGTCATTATTGGTATGGGAGTACAATGGGTGTATTTCACTCTCTGCTCCTGATGCTTATTTCACTTACCACATTCATACTGAAATTGGCCATTATAGATGTATATCAGACACTCACTACGGTGATTTTCTTTGCGGATCTCTTTAGATATCTATGGTTTTTCTGATCTTTCAGATCCTCTATATTTTTAGTCTGTTTTTTACCTGGGACTTTGATTCCTGAGCTTCTGTACCCACCCTGGGAGAGTTGATTTGGTATTCTCCATGGTGCTCTCCTGAGGGACATAATGGAAAAAGGGAAATTAGACTTACTGGTAATTCCATTTCCAGGTTGTCCCTCAGGACAGCACCCGTAGTTCCCTCCCTTATGTTTGTTTTTTAGGATTGTTCGGGATTAATCTACCGGCAGATCGTTTATCCTTTGGGTCACCATGGCTCGAAATTAAGATGAAGCAGTTTAATGGTTATTACAGACATGTTTGTAAGGGCACATTTAGACCATTTATTTCCATCCTCGGTGGTACTTTGAAACAACACTGGAGGGTGGAGGTGGGAGGGTCCTTTTAACCTCTCTATGATCCTGTCCCGCTATAGGTCAAGGAAGGACGTCCTCCATGGTGCTGTCCTGAGGGAGTACCTGGAAATGGAATTACCAGTAAGTCTAATTTCCCTTTTTCTTTCAGGTTACATCGGGGGCTTATCTACAGCATTACAGAATGCTGTAGATAAGCCCCTGATGGTGGTGGCCGCATCTTATATACGAAAAAGTAGGTGACCGATTCCCTTTAAGGCAAGGTATCCATCAGTTGCCAACTCAGAACTGGATCCAAACTATTTCTGAAAGATAAAAGAGGAACAATAAGGCTACGTTCACATTAGCGGCGGGCGCCGCATGCGTCATGCGCCCCTATATTTAACATGGGGGCGCATGGACATGCGTCGCACTTGCGTTTTGCGCCGCATGCGTCGCTGCGGCACCCGCGTCCGGGCGCAGAGGACGCAGCAAGTTGCATTTTTGCTGCGTCCGAAAGCAATTAAAAAAAGGACGCATGCGGCGCAAAACGCAGCGTTGTGCATGCGTTTCGCTGCTTTTTTGTTTGCGTTGTGCGCTGCGGCGCCGACGCTGCGGCGCACAACGCAAATGTGAACGTAGCCTAAGGGGTGCTTGAGTGATGGCAGGGTCCATACAAACTTCAGGAGTTAGAAAGATAGATCCTGGGTCATTTTTTTTTTTTTGGCTGCCCTTTTGTAACTTCCCTCTTCGTAGCCTGGACTTGCTCTAGTTGTATGGAGCAACAGAGGTGGCTTGATGCTACAACCTCTGGCAAAAATTATGGAATCACCGGCCTTGGAGGATGTTCATTCAGTTGTTTAATTTTGTAGCAAAAAAGCAGATCACAGACATGGCACAAAACTAAAGTCATTCCAAATGGCAACTTTCTGGCTTTAAGAAACACTAAAAGAAATCAAGAACAAAAAATGTGGTAGTCAGTAATGGTTACTTTTTTTAACCAAGCATAGGGGAAAAATTATGGAGTCACTCAATTCTGAGGAAAAAATTATGGAATCGTGATAAACAAACAAAAAAACACTCCAAAACATCACTAGTATTTTGTTGCATCACCTCTGGCTTTTATAACAGTTTGCAGTCTCTGAGGTATGGACTTAATGTGTGTCAAACAGTACTCTTCATCAATCTGGCTCCAACTTTCTCTGATTGCTGTTGCCAGATCAACTTTGCAGGTTGGAGCCTTGTCATGGACCATTTTCTTCACCTTCCACCAAAGATTTTCAATTCGATTGAGATCCGGACTATTTGCAGTCCATGACATTGACCTTACGTGTCGTTTTTCAAGGAATGTTTGCACAGTTTTAGCTCTATGGCAGGATGCATTATCATCTTGAAAAATGATTTCATCATCCCCAAACATCCTTTCAATTGATGGGATAAGAAAAGTGTCCAAAAATATCAACATAAACTTGTGCATTTATTGAAGATGTAATGACATCCATCTCCCCAGTGCCTTTACCTGACATGCAGCCCCATATCATAAATGACTGTGGAAATTTGCAAAAGTTCCAGCATCATCACCTTGCCCAATGCCAATTTGCGATTCATCACTGAATATGACTTTCATCCAGTCCTCCACAGTCCACGATTGCTTTTCCTTAGCCCATTGTAACCTTGTTTTTCTTCTGTTTAGGTTTTAATGATGGCTTTTGTTTAGCTTTTCTGTATGTAAATCCCATTTCTCCTACGCCTCATTGGGGGACGCAGGACCATGGGTGTTATGCTGCTGCCACTAGGAGGACACTAAGTAGACAGAAAGATTAACTCCTCCTCTGCAGTATACACCCCTTCACTGGATACAATTTCAACCAGTTCTTGCTTAGTGTCTTAGGAGGCACTTGGGTCTTTTTTCCAAGACCCCAACTTTATTTTAATTTTTGATTTTTTTAATTTTATGTAAATTTTTAATTTTTTATATAACGGAGTGAAGGGGGCGACGGGTCCTTTTTTTCATAGGGTCCGCTCTCCTGGACAAGGAACCGCCATATCTCTCTCTGGGGACACAGACAGGACCGTGGGTAAGCTGTTTCAAGAAAGCTTAACCCTTTCCCTGCGTATACTGCCCGCTCTGTCCCTAAGGCACTATGTCTCAATCCAAGGAGACAAAAAAGGGTAACAAGAAGCACACAGTGTTTTTCACTGTATGTGCCACTTGCAATGCGGCCTTGCCCCGAGCCCACACTAGCCCTTTGTGTGCAGATTGCGTCTTGCCCTCTGTGCAGCCGCCCCTTGCCGACGCCGGTACCGTCGCCGATGCCGCAGTCGTCGACCTGGTAGAGCCTAGCCCCCCTGAGTGGGCAACCTCTCTGTCACGATCTGTGGCTTCCCTAACCAGGGCAATTAACTCCCTCCGGGGCCCCCCTCCAGGTCGGACCCTGGAGGATTCAGACGACAGTATGGATTCTTCTACCAGCAGGGGGCGTACCCGGTCACTTTCTACCCGGGGCTCCAGAAAACGTGTTCACGTTTCATCCCCTGACCATGAGCTAGCGGGCCCTTCAGTACCTGCAAGCTCTGCTTCCAGGTCCCCTTCCCCAAACTCGGATGACTCTGAATATGAGTCCGACATTTCCTACGTTCAGGAACCCCCCTCCTCCCAAGAGTCTCTCGACTCTCTCATTGAGGCGGTAAACCAGACCCTGAAGGTGACTGAGGACTCCGCATCGGAACCCGAACATGTGGTGTCTTTCAAGAAATCTAAACGTGTTAAAAAGGTTTTTGTCATTCACCCTCACTTTAAGGAGATTGTACAAAAACATAGGGATCGCCCAGATAAACGCTTCATAGGACAAAAGTCCATCGAGGCCAAATACCCTTTTTCTCGGGAATTAGTCAAAGACTGGCTGCAGTCTCCCTCGGTGGACCCTCCTGTGTCACACCTCGCGTCCAAGACCATCCTGTCTCTTTCGGACGGTTCCTCCGTTAAGAATCCCTCCGATCGCCAGATTGATTATCTGGCTCGTTCCGCCTTCGAGGCTACAGGAGCGTCTTTCTTCCCATCCTTCGCCGCCTCTTGGGTGGCTAAGGCTATGGTTTCTTGGACCGAGACTCTTTCTTCTAACACCAGTGATTTACCTCCAGAAGCCAGCATACTGGTTAACCAGATAGCGCAGGCCGGAGACTTCATAGTCAACGCCTCTATGGACGCAGCCAATTGCGCTGCACAGGCAGCCGCCAATGCAATCTCCATCAGGAGAGCCCTGTGGCTCAGGGATTGGCGAGCAGATTCGGCTTCTAAACGTTCTCTAACAGCCCTGCCTTACCAGGCCGGTCAGTTATTTGGAGAAAAATTGGACCAAATGATCTCGGATGCTACCGGAGGGAAAAGTAAATTTCTCCCCCAGCAAAAGCCTACCCGGTCCTTTCGGTACCAGCAGCAACCTCCATTTCGGCCTTTTCGGTCCAATACCAACTGGTCTTCTACATCCTCTACCCCCGCATCAGGACGAGGTTCGCGCGGTGGCCGAGGCGCCCAGGTCTCTTACATACCTAATCGTAACTGGAGACCCAGGCCTAAACCTCCCGGGTCTAAGGGATCCGCATCCCATGGATCCTCCGCCCAATGACTCCTTGCATCATCCGGTGGACTCCAACAAAGTAGGCGGACGTCTACTCTTGTTCCGTCAAGCCTGGCTCTCAGTCGTTTCCGACGAGTGGGTCAGAGAACTGGTGTCCACCGGATACAAAATAGAATTTTCCTCCTCCCCCCCCTTACACGCTTCTTCCAGTCTTGACCTCAAAGGTCAAAGGCCAAAGCGTTTCTCCAGGCAATACGGGCACTGCAAAAGGACGGAGTCATCATTCCGGTCCCCCTAGAACAAAGATTCAAGGGTTTCTATTCGAATCTGTTCGTGGTCCCAAAGAAGGACGGATCACTACGTCCGATCCTAGACCTGAAGATACTAAACAGATTCATAAAAATCCGACACTTCAGGATGGAATCCCTCCGTTCTGTGGTCGCGTCTATGGAAAAGGGAGAATTCCTGGCATCCATAGACATCAAGGATGCCTACCTGCACATACCTATCTTCCCTCCGCATCAGCAGTTCCTTCGCTTCGCCTTTTGCGGGGAACACTTCCAATTTGTGGCCTTGCCCTTCGGTCTCGCCACCGCTCCCAGAGTTTTCACGAAGGTCATGGCGGCTGCCATGGCCATTCTTCATTCCAGGGGAGTGGTGGTAATTCCGTACTTGGACGACCTGCTGATAAAAGGTCCTTCCTACCCAGCATGCGAAGAGTCCGTCGTTCTCACGGTGGATACTCTTTCTCGCCTGGGATGGAAGATAAACTTCCAAAAATCTTTTCCAAATCCGTCTCAACAAATCTCCTTCCTGGGGATGATACTGGACTCTTCCCGCGGTCTGGTCATACTCCCTCAAGACAAGGCTTTGGCCTTGCAGCAGGGAGCCCAGCGTCTTTCTCGTCCAGTATCCCACTCCATTCGCGCCAGCATGCGAGTTCTCGGGCAGATGGTAGCGGCCATGGAAGCGGTCCCATTTGCGCAGTTTCACCTCCGTCCCCTGCAGCATGCGCTACTGTCGGCTTGGGACGGCAACCCGTCCTCCCTCGACCGCCGATTCATCCTGTCCCCTCGGGTCAGGAAGACCCTCAGGTGGTGGACGCTGAAGTCCTCCCTAACCCAGGGAAGGTCTTTTCTCCCAGTACGGTGGCTGGTAGTGACCACCGATGCCAGTCTCATAGGCTGGGGAGCGGTCTTCAACCATCACACAGCCCAGGGGCGGTGGTCCATTCAAGAGTCTCGCCTTGCCATCAATATCCTCGAGATTCGAGCTATCAGGCTAGCATTGTTCCACTTTCACCGACTTCTGGCAGGTCATCCAGTCAGAATCCAGTCCGACAACGCCACGGCCGTGGCATACATCAACCGTCAGGGCGGAACTCGCAGCAGGACGGCCATGCTCGAGGTGTCTCACATCCTCCATTGGGCGGAGTCGAACCATTCGTCCATCTCGGCGATCCACATTCCAGGTGTGGAAAATTGGGCGGCGGACTTCCTCAGCCGCCAGGGCATCGCCTCCGGAGAATGGTCCCTCCACCCGGAGGTCTTCCAGCAGATTTGCCATCGCTGGGGGACCCCGGATGTGGATCTCATGGCTTCCAGGATGAACAACAAGGTTCCTCAGTTCCTTGCTCGGTCCCTCGACCCACGGGCCCTCGGAGTAGACGCCCTGGTCCTGCCTTGGCGCCAATTCCGCCTCCCGTACATTTTTCCTCCTCTTCCCCTACTACCGAGGGTCATCAAAAAGATCAGGGCAGAGGGGGTACCAGTGATTCTCGTTGCGCCAGACTGGCCGCGTCGGGCGTGGTACGCCGAACTGGTTCAGCTGGTAGCCGACGTCCCCTGGCGTCTTCCAGATCGCGCGGATCTTCTTTCACAAGGCCCGATTTAACACCAGAACTCAGGGGCCCTGTCTTTGACGGCCTGGCCGTTGAGTCCTGGATTCTAGGCCAAGCGGGTTTCTCTCCCAGGGTGTCCTCCACCATGATCAGAGCTAGGAAACCTGTTTCCATGCGTAGTTACCACCGTACCTGGCGAATTTTTTTCTCATGGTGCGATGCACAGGGACGATCTCCTCTAGTATTTTCTATTCCTTCCATACTGGAGTTTCTTCAGTCCGGACTAGAGTCGGGACTTGCCCTTAGCTCCCTAAAGGGTCAGGTTTCGGCATTGTCAGTTTTTTTTCCAGCGGAAGATTGCCAATAGGTTGCCGGTGAAAACTTTCTTCCAGGGAGTTTCCCGTGTGGCGCCTCCCTACAGGTCACCCTTGGATCCGTGGGATCTCAACTTAGTTCTCGGAGCTCTTCAGGAGACTCCCTTCGAACCGCTACAGGACGTTTCCTTGACCTTCCTTTCTTGGAAGGTAGTCTTCCTAGTAGCCGTCACGTCCATCAGAAGGGTCTCGGAGTTGGCTGCGCTCTCCTGCCGTCCTCCCTTTCTAATTTTTCATCCGGACAAGGCGGTATTGAGGACCTCTCCCACCTTTTTGCCCAAGGTCGTCTCCTCTTTCCACCTCAATGAGGAGATTGTTCTGCCTTCGTTCTGCCCGGCACCGGTCCATCGCATCAAAAAGGCTCTACACACCCTTGATGTGGTGAGGGCTCTTCGTCGGTACGTCTCAAGGACGGCTCCCTTCCGCACGTCAGACGTCCTGTTCGTACTTCCAGAGGGGCCCAGGAAGGGTTCTCCTGCTTCACAAGCCACTCTGGCAAAATGGATTCGGTCAGCCATTCAAGAATCCTATCGTGTCAAAGGTGTTCCTATCCCAGCTGGGATCAAGGCTCATTCTACTCGGTCGGTAGGCGCCTCGTGGGCCATTCGGCACCAGGCGTCAGCACAGCAGGTCTGCAAGGCTGCGACGTGGTCCAGTTTGCACACTTTTACCAAGCATTACCACATTCATTCTATCTCTTCTGCAGACGCCGCCCTGGGCAGGCGCATCCTGCAAGCGGCAGTTCCTTAAGCCGTAAGCCAGTGGTACATGGGATATTAGCATATTGTTCCCCACCCAGGGACTGCTTTGGTACGTCCCATGGTCCTGTGTCCCCCAATGAGGCGTAGGAGAAAAGGAGATTTTTGTTTACTTACCGTAAAATCTTTTTCTCCGAGCCACTCATTGGGGGACACAGCACCCACCCTGTTAGCCTGTTTTGGCTTGTTGTTACTTCTTTGGTTTTGACATAGTTGTTTTTTGTTCATGCTCCTACTGCTTTACTACCGAACTGGTTGAAATTGTATCCAGTGAAGGGGTGTATACTGCAGAGGAGGAGTTAATCTTTCTGTCTACTTAGTGTCCTCCTAGTGGCAGCAGCATAACACCCATGGTCCTGTGTCCCCCAATGAGTGGCTCGGAGAAAAAGATTTTACGGTAAGTAAACAAAAATCTCCTTTTCCTTAAAGGTACCTTCACACTAAGCGACTTTACAACGATAGCGATCCGTGACGTTGCAGCGTCCTGGATAGCGATATCGTTGTGTTTGACACGCAGCAGCGATCAGGATCCTGCTGTGAGATCGCTGGTCGTTGCTGAAAGTCCAGAACTTTATTTCGTCGCTGGATCACCCGCGGACATCGCTGAATCGGTGTGTGTGACACCGATCCAGCGATGTCTTCACTGGTAACCAGGGTAAACATCGGGTTACTAAGCGCAGGGCCGCGCTTAGTAACCCGATGTTTACCCTGGTTACCATTGTAAAAGTAAAAAAAACAAACACATACTCACATTCCGGTGCCCGGCGTCCGCTTCCCTGCACTCCTCCTGCATCCTGTGTAAGTGCCGGCCGTAAAGCAGAGCGGTGACGTCACCGCTCTGCTCTGTGGGAGATGCCGGAGGTGTTCGGCGCTGAGACAGGATGCAGGAGGAGTGCAGGGAAGCGGACGCCAGGCACCGGAATGTGAGTATGTGTTTTTTTTTTTTACTTTTACAATGGTAACCAGGGTAAACATCGGGTTACTAAGCGCGGCCCTGCGCTTAGTAACCCGATGTTTACCCTGGTTACCAGGGGACTTCGGCATCGTTGGTCGCTGGAGAGCCGTCTGTGTGACAGCTCTCCAGCGACCACACAACGACTAAACAGCGACGCTGCAGCGATCGGCAGCGTCGCTTAGTGTGAAGGTACCTTTAGGCAGTTTCTTACAGTTCGGTCACAGACGTTGACTCCAGTTTCCACCCATTCGTTCCTCATTTGTTATGTTGTGCATTCCCTGTTTTGGAGACATATTGCTTTAAGTTTCCAGTCTTGATGCTTTGATGTCTTCTTTGGTCTACCAGTATGTTTGCCTTTAACAACCTTCCCATGTTGTTTGTATTTGGTCCAGATTTTAGACACAGATGACTGTGAACAACCAACATCTTTTGCAACATTGTGTGATGATTTACCCTCTTTTAAGAGTTTTATAATCCTCTCCTTTTGTTTCAATTGACATCTCTCGTGTTGGAGCCATTATTCATGTCAGTCCACTTGGTGAAACAGCTCTCCAAGGTGTGATCACTTATTTATAGATGCAGACTAACGATCAGATCTAATTTGATGCAGGTGTTAGTTTGGGGAATGAAAATTTACAGGGTGATTCCATAATTTTTTCCTCAGAACTGAGTGATTCAATAATTTTTTAAACTTTGTTCCTGATTTCTTTTAGTGTTTCTTAAAGCCAGAAAGTTGCCATTTGAAATGACTTTAGTTTTGTGCCATGTCCGTGATCTTCTTTTTTTTTCTACAAAATTAAACAACTGAATGAACATCCTCCAAGGCCGGTGATTCCATAATTTTTGCCAGGGGTTGTATAATTGACACTACATAGCCACAATATTAGTTAGATGAATCTCCTAAACCAGTAGTGACAACAAAAAGGGCCTATTATTGGAAAGCCTGTAGATTAACCCCTTTAACCCAGAGGGTGGTTTGCATGTTAATGACCAAGCCAATTTTTACAATTCTGACCACTGTCCCTTTATGAGGTAATAACGCTGGAATGCTTCAGTGGATCCCAGTGATTCTGACACTATTTCATTATTTTTTCGTGACATATTGTACTTCATGTTAGTGGTAAAATTTCTTTGATATAGCTTGCGATTATTTGTGAAAAAAATGGAAATTTGGCGAAAATTTTAAAAATTTCCAATTTTCCAACTTTGAATTTTCATGCCCTTAAATCACAGAGATATGTCACACAAAATACTTAATAAGTAACATTTCCCACATGTCTACTTTACATCAGCACAACTTTGGAACCAAAGTTTTTTTGTTAGGACTTTATAAGGGTCAAATCATGTCAAACAGCGATTTTTCATTTTTACAACACCGTTTTTTTTTGTTTGTTTTTTTAAGGGACCACCTCACATTTGAAGTCATTTTGAGGGGTCTATATAATAGAAAATACCCAAAAGTGACACCATTCTAAAAACTGCACCCCTCAAGGCATGCAAAGCCACATGCAAGAAGTTTATTAACCCTTCAGGTGCTTCACAGGAAAAAAAAATGAACATTTAACTTTTTTTCACAAAAAAATTACTTCAGATCCAATTTTTTTTTTCATTTTACCAAGTATAACAGGAGAAATTGGACCCCAAAAGTTGTTGTGCAATTTCTCCTGAGTACGCTGATACTCCATATGTGGGGGTAAACTACTGTTTGGGTGCATGGCAGAGCTTGGAAGGGAAGGAGCGCCATTTAACTTTTCAATGCAAAATTGGCTGGAATTAAGATTGGACACCATGTTTCGTTTGGAGAGCCCTTGATGTGCCTAAACAGTGGGCACCCCCCAAGTGACACCATTTTGGAAACTAGACCCCCACGGAACTTATCTAGATGCGTGGTGAGCACTTTGAACCCTATATGCTTCACAGAAGTTTATATCGCAGAGCAGTAAAAATAAAAAATATTTTTCCACAAAAATTATCTAGTCGCCCCCAATTTTGTATTTTACCAAGGGTAACAGGATAAATTGGACCCCAAAAGTTGTTGAGCAATTTTAATTTTTTTTGAGTATGCCAATACCCCATATGTAGGGGAATACTCAGAAGGGAAGAGGCGCCATATTGGAGTTCAGATTTTGCTGGAATGGTTTGAGGGGGTCATGTCACATTGGCAGAGCCCCTGAGGTAACAGAACCCCCCTATATATGAACTCATTTTACAAACTACACTCCCCAATGAATTCATCTAGTGGTGCAGTGATCATATTGACACCACTTGTGCCTCACAGAATTTTATACCACTAAACCGTGAAGTAAGAGTAAGTTACATTTTTACCACTAAAATGTTTTAGCCCTAAGTTTTTAATTTTTCTAAGGGCTAATAGGAAATTTTTCTACAACAAACTGAGGTGCATTCTTTCCTGAGTACGCCAATACCCTATATGTAATCGGGAAATATTTTTCAAGCACAGTGCAAAGCTCAGAAGGCAAGGAGCGCCAGATTTTACTGTTATGGTTTGCAGGTGCCACAACCCACTGGAAGAGCCCATGAGGTGCCAAAACAGCAGAATTTCCCCATAAGTGACCCCAATTTACAAACTACACGACTCAATGAATTCATCTAGGGGTGCAGTGATCATATTGACACCACAGGTGTGTCACAGAATTTTATACCATTGGGAAGTGAAGACAAAATAACTACATTTTTACCACCAAAATTTTGTTGTAGCCAAAGATTTTACATTTTCACACAAAAAATGGGTAAAAATGGCACCAAAATTTGTCCCACAATTTCTACTGAACGTGGCAATACCCCATATGTGGCTGTACGGTACTACTTAGCCATACGGAGAGACGCTACAGGAGTGGAGTGCTAATTTCTATTGAATGTGGCAATACCCCGTATGTGGCTGTACGGTACTACTTAGCCATACGGAGAGACGCTACAGGAGTGGAGTGCTAATTTCTATTGAACGTGGCAATACCCCGTATGTGGCTGTACGGTACTACTTAGCCATACGGAGAGACGCTACAGGAGCGGAGTGCTAATTTCTACTGAACGTGGCAATACCCCGTATGTGGCTGTAATAGTACTACTTAACCATATGGAGAGACTCTGGAGGGACGGAGCGCTATTTGCCTGTTCAAGTGAATGGGTCTGTGCACATGTCAGTGTATTTCCACGGACCGTGTGTCCATGGATTAAACACGCTGACATGTCCGTTTTTTAAAGTCAGCACAGGTCACAAAACGTCCTGCACATGTGCATACGCATAACGCACATGGATGTCATCAGTGTGACATGCATCAGCGCCAGGGAAGAAGCATTACAGTAAGCACTGTTCCCCCTCACCTGGTGCTGAACACGGCTCTCATCATTCTCCCCTGCTCTGCTAGCAATCGACGCGAGCAGGGGAGAATGATGAGAGTTACATTTAAGTGATAAAAGAGCAGGCGGCTGCTGATGGGACTATTACTCCCATCATCAGCCTATCCTTGCTGCTGCTAATAACAGTGACAGCAGGAGTGGCTGATGGGGGTATTCATCAGCTGCCGCCTGTGCTATAAATAAATAAAATAAATGAATGAAAAAAACGTTGTGGGTTCCCCTGCATTTTCTATAACCAGCCAGGTAAAACTCACAGCTGGGGGCTGCAACCCTCAGCTGCCAGCAAGGCTGGTTATCAAGAATAGAGGGGTCCATACACTGTTTTTTTTTCTTTTTTATTATTTATTTTATTTATCATTTTTGACAATCAGCCTTGCTAAAAGCTCACAGCTGGGGGCTGGTATTCTCGGGCTGGTAAGGGGCCATGGATATTGACCCCTCCAGCCTAAAAATAGCAGCCTGCAACTGCCCAGAAAAGGCACATCTATTAGATGCGCCAATTCTGGCGCTTTGCCCGGTTCTTCCCATTTGCCCTGTAGCGGTGGCAAGTGGGGGTTCATATTTGTGGGGTTGATGTCACTTTTGTATTGTCAGGTGACATCAAGCACATGGCTTAGTAATGGAGAGGTGTCTATAGTTACATGTTAAATAAAGGCACAGCCAGAATGAAGTCCTTTAATTGAAAAAATTACACAGACTCCTTTATTATTCTCAATTAAACCATACTTGCAGCAACGCCTAGTTCCTGTAATAAAAGTAAAATAAAAAACCAACAATAATATACCATACCTGTCCGTCGTTGTGTCCCACGCCGTTATCCATGTCTGAGGGATAATTAGTTTTCAACCTGGTCGGTGCCAAGATGCGACCGTCCCGGCTGAAAACCACTGGTGAATGAGCTGCTGGGAACGCAGCGTTAGTGCCTGGGGGTGACGTCATAGAGGTTACCTCCGGTCACTGGACTTCGTTCCCAGCAGCTCATTCACCAGTGGTTTTCAGCCGGGACGGTCGCATCCTGTCCCTGGGTTTTGTATGCTATGACACACGCAGTTTGTGGACAAGTTTGATACTGTCTATAGAAAAAAATCTGAATTTTCCTTTTCCGATTCTACACCAATCCTTGCCTACACTTGGTTCATGAGCTCAGTGGGCAGAGTACATGTGCAATTACACTGCATGATTATCGGAACCGAGCATTCCTAGAAACAATCTTTCCCCAATAATTTTGTTGTAAAAATGAGAAATCTCTGGTTAACTTATAACTTCCTAACAAAAAAAAAATGTTTCCAAAATTGTGCTGATGTAAATGTTATATATTAACTAATTTGTGTGACATAACTTTCTGGTTTAAGGGCATAAAAATTAAAAGTTTGAAAATTACAAAATTTTCTAAATTTCTGCCAATTTTCAGTTTTATTCATAAATAAACTCAAGTCATGGCGAATAAATTTTACCACCATCATAAAGTACATTATGTCATGAGAAAACAGTCCCTTTTGACCTTACCGCTGTAAAAATGCATGCATAAATTGGCCACTGTTCTCATAATCGTAACCATGTTTACTTATTTTGACGCTGATTTCTTGATTCTGTTAAGAAAAAAAGAATTTGTCGTATTCTCTAACCATTTTTTCTGTAAAATCTCAGTGATATACAGACCATTTATTCCTTCACTCTGACATACAGATAATGTTCAATCTGGACAAGGTACACATTATTTTGGATGAGATGGTGTTAAATGGCTGCGCCGTAGAAACAAACAAGAGCCGGATTCTCGCTCCACTTCTAGTGCTCGATAAAGTTGGAGACAGCTGACAATGTCCTGGATGCTCATGGACTACCCCCTCCCAAAGTCTTCATAGGTTTCTTATTCTATACTTGGAGTTAAAATCCGCCATCATTGAAGCCTACTGAGGACAGTCACTTACCAGATGATGAGTGGTGGGTCCACAGTTATCCATGCGCAAGTAGGAACGTGCAGACCACCCATAACCATTCTTATTTCCAGATCTGCATTACGGCCACAAATGTCAGTTTATGGCACAATAACTATATATAAATTTTGTGCCCCAAAATAACAGCTAAGTGTGACTATTATAGAGCGGTATTAACCCCTAGGAGGCAATGTCCAAACAGCACGATGTGTGAACACGCTGCACCAACAAGTCATGCAGGATGGAAAGTTTCTCACTTCATCATAAATTCATCATTAAGGGCTCAGATGTCAGAGATTGCAGCGCTGCGTGTGGGGCGTCTGGGTCACCTGAACCCTGGGTGTGAGGTTTTCCTCTTAGGGTATGTGTCCACGTTCAGGATTGCATCAGGATTTGGTCAGGATTTTCCATCAGTTTTTGTAAGCCAAAACCAGGAGTGGAACAATTAGAGGAAAAGTATAACAGAAACATATGCTCCACTTCTGCATTTATCACCCACTCCTGATTTTGGCTTACAAATACTGATGGAAAATCCTGACCAAATCCTGATGCAATCCTGAACGTGGACACATACCCTTAAGCTAGGTTCCCATTGCGTTAATGGGATAGCGCTAACGGACAGCGTTGCACGGCGAAATTAACGCCGTGCACCGCGTCCGTTAGCGCTCCCATTGCCGGCAATGTTAGAGCGCATTGCTAGCGCGTGTCATTTTTGGCACGCGCTAGCGATGTGCCGGTCTTTTGTAGCGCGCCTCGGACGCTGCTTGCAGCGTCCGCGGCGCGCCAGAGGTCCGTTCCCCGCTCTCGCAGATCGGGGATCTGCGAGAGCGGGGACGTTAACGCGACCCCTGAACGCGGCCCCGAAAAAGACATTGCGTTAGCGCAATCCGCTAGCGCTAAACGGATTGCACTAACGCAATCTGAACCTAGCCTTAGCATGTTTTTGCGATTTGTCCAGTGCTGGTATAGGGCACACACTTCGCACAATGCATTACACCTCCTAGGCCTGTATTGCTATAACAGACCCATGGGTTTTCTAACATACTTATTGCATATTGGGGGGCAGGACTATGCTTTATTAGTGGATTTCACAATTTTATATTATCAGTACTATGAGAGTGAACGTCATGACCTCTTCCATTATAATGTACTATCTACTGAACCCGTTCTGTGACGGGAGGTGAGCATTTTTATTGGTACAGTTGTAGAGCCTTCAATAAAATGGCGCAAAGATCGCAGTATGCGCATGCCCTGACTCCACCGCTATTTTAATGAAGTAATTTACTACAACGTCAACATATCAGTGCGCACACGCTGGCCATAGGAATAATAGCAATGTAGGCACTATGGCCGGCACGTGCACACTGCTAGGTTGACGTTGTAGTAGAATTCTTCAATAGTATGGTGCCAGGCAGAACATGCGCATCATGCACTATTTTGTTGAGACACTGCGAATCCCCACATTCAGTATCTTCAATAAAATAGTGCATTATGCACATGTGCAGGCGCTGCCCATCCCGGCTTCGGCTAGGAGGACTCATTGACTGTTCTATAGAAGATATTTGGTTACCGCCTCCTGTTATCGATGTATTATCCCGATTGCAGCATCATTGTGTATTTTAGGTGATTGTGTCAGGGATGGTGCACTGGTTTTGCATGTAATAACTATGATCGGATTTACGGCCAGGGTCGTGTACTGTTTGCATTCAGTGTACGGGGTGTGCTCTCTTGTGTGTATATTTTATACGTTGCTGCTAGAGGTGATATCAGTTCGTACAATTCTGACCAGGAGAAATTGGCCCTTTTTTTTTTTTTGCACCTTATTAGTGGTTTCTGGGTTTTTGTACTTATTTTGTAGTTTTTATGGATTCTGCATCAATATTGTATTTTTTTTCTTTTCTGTGTGCCGTTTCTCATACAAGGTTTATCTGTGACTAGGAGCAATAGCAGAAAAGTGGCTTTACTTTCCCCCCCAGATCACTCAGACATGCGGAACAAGGAATGAGCCCGAACATGGATTTAATGTTGCTATTGGGGCACATTTTTTAGGCCCATTCAAGGGGGTAATTTTTATGCACGGTGCAAACCTATCCTTACATTCAATATAAACATTAGAGTGCAATGTTTTTCATAAAAAAAAAATAAAATAAAAAAAAATAGAAGAATGGCAAAACTGCTCTTTTGATACTTTTACATACCTTTTATTGTAGCAGTGAGAACCAAGCAATAAAATCACATTGGGTAACCTGGTTTTCTTCTCTTATGTAGACTTTTTTTGTGTCCAATAATATGATGAACTACAGCATTTTTGTGAAGCAAAAGTTCTAAGTGAAAAGCATCCGCAAAGAGCTTAAATCATTAAAAAAGGAATGCTTAACACTTTCAGGCCACGTTCACACATTCAGTATTTGGTCAGTATTTTCCATCAGTATTTGTAAGCCAAAACCAGGAGAGGAGTGGTTGAAAAATACAGAAGTGGTGCATATGTTTCTATTATACTTTTCCTCTGACTGTTCCACTCCTGGTTTTGGCTTAAAAATATTGATGGAAAATACTGACCGTGTGAACGTGGCCTAATGGTGCATTCAGAGGGAATGCAAATCAATGAATTAGCAGTAGTTAGATTATCGGTCTGTGTAAACATGCTGGTGATCACCAGTGCTTATTTGTTGGGTGATGCATTGTGATATCTATTATCAGCAGCACAATCAGCAGCACACTGCCCTACGCCTATAACATGATGCTGGACCAAGACAGTAAAACCATCAGTACACGTCAATCTGAGAGCTGCATGATTTAGGGACAGAGACCCTGATTCCAACAAAGTGTCAACTACCGGGGGCTGCTTGCTTTACTTTTGATTCAAATCACTGTTTAATCTACTGCAGATCTACCAGCTCTTTGAATGACCCCACTCACATCACTGATTGGTAGCTTTCTGTGTTTACTGTGCATAGGCAGAAAGCTGCCAATCAGTGATGGGGTGGGGTTATACAGAGTTTCTGAATATGGAGGACTACCTGGCAGCAGGTCAACTAGTCCTGTAGTGATAATTTTCTGCTGATTTGTCAAAGCTACAGCAAGCAGTCCAGTAAGCTGGAATTAGGGTCTCTACAGTACTTTACACTACTCTCAGATTAGGTGGCAAAAACATGGAGACAGATTGACACTAAGGCTGGTGATCCACAACAATTTATGATCACAGTTGATATCAGTACAATATTATTGCCCCAATTCAACTTTGTATGTTAAACCATAATCAGTATGTAGTGTGAGTTAAGGGTATAGTTACACGAGATGTGTTTTTTTTTCTTTTTCTTTTTTTTTTTTAAGGGCTTGGCCACGCCTAGAACAACCCTTTGTTAATCTGAATGTTTTCCCGTTAAAACAGGGATTTTTGTGTACTCACCGTAAAATCCTTTTCTCCGAGCCACTCATTGGGGGGACACAGGACCGTGGGTGTATGCTGCTGACACTAGGTATACACCACCCACTGGCTCTGGATCAAACCAGTTCAGTGACCAAGCAGTAGGAGATTAACAAAAAACCCACAGTAGATACAACATGTCAAACTGTAAAACCATCATAGGTAACAGGCCAAAAGGGTGGGTGCTATGTCCCCCAATGAGTTGCTCGGAGAAAAAGATTTTACGGTGAGGACACAAAACTCCCTGTTTCTCCTTTGCCACATTGGGGGACACAGGACCGTGGGAAATAACATCATAACAGAGTAAACTCCCAGCGCCTGCTGTCTAAAGGTGCGCTACTGCTGCCTGCAAAATTCATCTACTAAGGCTCGCATCTGCAGATGCTTGAGTATAGGCATTATAATGCTTTGATAAAGTATGCGGCTAGACCAGGTCGCCGTTTTGCAAACCTGCTCTGCAGATGCTTGATGCCGAATGGCCCACGAGGCACCCACCGACCGAGTGTTGTGTGCCTTGATCCCTGCTGGAGTAGGTTTGCCTCTGACGCGGTAAGCTTCTTGAATAGCCGACCAAATCCATCTGGCTATTGTCAACTTAGAGGCGGCCAATCCTTTCCGGTGTCCTTTCTGGAGCATGAACAGGGCATCCGTCTGGCGAAAGGATGCCGTCCTAGACACATACTTTCTGAGAGCCCTCACAAGATCCAAGGAGTGAAGAGCCTTCTCCACAAAGTGCGCTGGGGAAGGACAAAACGAGGGAAGCACAATATTTTCATTAAGGTGGAAGGAAGACACCACCTTCGGAAGGAAGGGCGGGGACAGCCTGAGAACCACTTTGTCTCTGTTAAATGTCAGAAAAGGAGCTCGACAGGAAAGAGCAGCCAACTCCGAGACTCCTCTGATAGAAGTAATCGCGACAAGGAAGGCCACCTTCCATGAGAGGATAGAGAAATGTCCTGCAACGGCTCGAAAGGAGATTCTTGCAGGACACCTAGGACCAGGTTAAGGTCCCAGGCCTCTAGAGGCGCTCTATAGGGAGGTACCATGTGGGAGACTCCCTGAAAGAACGTTCTCACCTGAGGTTTGGAAGCGATCTTACGCTGGAACAGGACGGACAAGGCTGAGATCTGCCCCTTGAAGGAGCTCAGCTCTAGTCCCAAGTCCAGACCGGACTGAAGACATTCCAAGATGGTAGGAATGTTGAAAACCAGTGAAGTCTGACCTCTGCTTCTGCATCATTCAAAAAAGATTTTCCAGGTGTGAAGACAGGTAAGGAAGACAGAAGTGACTCCAGGGAAGGACCAGCACATCCACCTCAATTGCTCTCGGATCCCGGGACCGGGCCACAAAGTTGGGTACCTTGGCATTGAACCAGGAAGCCATCAGGTCTACGTCCAGAGTACCCCAACGAAGGCAGATATGCTGGAAAATGTCCTGATGGAGAGACCACTCTCCCGAGGCAAGGCCTTGACGGCTTAGGAAATCCACGGCCGTTTTTCACCCCTGGAATGTGAACGGCTGTTATAACAGTGGTTAATTTCAGCCCAGCGAAGAATGTGTTCCACTTCGCGCATTGCAGCTTTGCTGCCAGTGCCCCCCTGATGATTGATATAGGCCACAGTCCCAGGACTGCCAGCATTGTCAGACTGGATACGGATGGTACGGCCTGCTAGACGATGGAACCACTGCAGGGATAGCTGAATTGCACGGATCTCCAGGACATTGATGGGAACCCGAGACTCCTGAGGAGACCAACTCCCCTGGGCAGTGTGAGAGCGAAAAACAGCTCCCCAGCTGAGGAGGTTGGCATCGGTAGTGACCACCAGCCAATGGACTGGGAGAAAGGATTTCCCTTGGAGGAGGGAGGACCGGAGCATCCACCACTGGAGTGCCTGTTTGACCAGAGGGGTCAGTCAACACGGTTGACGGAGGGGGAAAAGGGACTCTTGTCCCATGAATCCAATAGTGCGTGTTGTAGGAGACAAAGATGCAGTTGCGCAAATGGAATTGCTTCCATTGCGGTTACCATCTTCCCAAGAATCCTCATGCCGAAACGGATGGAACAAGGAGACAGTTGACAGAGCATCCAGACCCCCTGTTGAAGGGCTAGGATCTTGTCCCAAGAGAGAATCACCAACCCTCAGGAAGTGTCCAGAATCATGCCCTGGAAGGAGATCTGCTGAGCTGGAACGGGAGAAGACTTGTTCAGGTTGATTAACCAGCCTAGCCGAGATAGTATCCAAAGAATTGCGGATGCACCCCTCGCAGGCTTGGAAAAATGGCCCTTTGATCAGTAGGTCGTCTAGATAGGGGAAGATGACTAGGCCCCGAGAGTGTAGGATGGCCATGACAGCTGTCATGACTAGCGATGAGCGAATATACTCGTTTCTCGAGCATGCTCGGGGGTCCTCAGAGTATTTTTTAGTGCTCGGAGATTTAGTTTTTCTTGCCGCAGCTGAATGATTTACATCTGTTAGCCAGCATAAGTACATGTGGGGATTCCCTAGCAACCAGGCAACCCCCACATGTACTTATGCCGGCTAACAGATGTAAATCATTCAGCTGCGGCAAGAAAAACTAAATCTCCGAGCACTAAAAAATACTCGGAAGACCCCTGAGCATGCTCGAGAAATCTCGAGTAACGAGTATATTCACTCATAGCAAATAGATCAATGGCTACACTCAACTGTACTAAAGCAAGGAAATGTGCGATATATGAAATGTGAATAGCATAATGGCTTGTGAAATCTATGAAAAAACACGAGATGCTTAGCACAAGATTTGGCCAAAAAATGTGAGCCCATCCACCAAACATCAAGGTAATCTCAGATCGGATGGGTCCCTGACCTGTCTACCTAGTGTGAACACTTACCTCTGGCTGGCTAATTACATGGTAAAGCCTGCATTTATAGAAAGGTCGGAACCAACTGTGCTTGGATGTAATTAAAATCACAGCATGGTGAAGGGCGGGGCGTTCAAGTCAGGAAAAATAGTACATAGTAATTATAGGTAAACTGACTGAACAGCAATCTAGACTGAACTGGTGCACAACCAAAAAAGACTTACATAGCAAATAGATCAATGGCTACACTCAACTGTACTAAAGCAAGGAAATGTGTGATACATGAAATGTGAATAGCATAATGGCTTGTGAAATCTATGAAAAAACACATGAGATGCTTAGCACAAGATTGGGCCAAAAAATGTGAGCCCATCCACCAAACGTCAAGATAATCTCAGATCGGACCTATCCGATCTGAGATTACCTTGACGTTTGGTGGATGGGCTCACATTTTTTGGCCAAATCTTGTGCTGAGTATATTCGCTCATTTAGACTGTGAGCCCCAACGGGGGCAGCAACGATAATGTGGGCAACCTGTAAAGCGCTGCGGAATATGTTAGCGCTATATAAAATAAATAAATAAAATAATAAATCACTAGTCATGGGAGAAAATTCTACTTTGTATCCAGAGGACACCAGATCCCTGACCCACTCGTTGTCAATAACTGCGAGCCAGACATGGCGAAATAGGGGTAGGCGGCTGCGTCGTCCGGACAGTGTTGCGAGTCATTTAGTTGAGGATCTTTGGGGTCTGGATCCCCTAGATCTAGACTGCTTGAGGCGGCCCTTCCACAAGAGGTTGGGTTTGTACGAGGTCTATGGACTCTTGTCCCTGACAGTGGGGCGCCCCGAACTGGGGGAACTGGCTGTAGAGGACCACTCGTAATTTCTGCAAAAGGACCGAAAACAAGTCTGAAGCTGTCAGCAGATCGGTTGCCTAATCATCTGGCTGGAGACTCTTCCCGCCTGTAGCATCCGAAATCAGTTGGTCCAGATTTTCTCCGAATAAGCGACCGCTGAGATAGGGAAGTTAAGGACTTTTTAGATGTAGGGTCTGCTTGCCAGTTCCTCAGGTATAGCACCCTTCTAATCGCTACTGCATTTGAAGCTGTAAGTGCAGAGCAATTAGCTGCGTCCAGGGAAGCATTTACTAGTCATCAGCCAAAGAAATTTGATTGGCCAACTCCGCTATCTCAGAGGGGAGATCAGTTTTCTGTATGGCCTTATGCAGGGAATCTGCCCAGTAAGTCATGGCTTTGGCTACCCAGGTAGCTGCAAAAGAGGGAAAAAGTGCCGAGCCTGATGCCTCGAAAACCGAACGAGCGAGGCTGTCAATCAGGCGATCTGTGGGATCTTTAATCGAGGATCCGTCAGGCAGGGACAGAAGAGTCTTGGTGGACAACAGGGATACGGGTGGATCCACTGGAAGGGATTCTGTCCATTGTTTGCGGAGGTCAGGAGAGAAGGGATATCTGGACTCCAGAGATCTCTGACCTGCAAAGCGTTTGTCCGGACACTCAATGTCGCCAAACTATGTCCTAGAACTCAGGGTGATTGGCAAACACCCTATGAGGACGTTTGGTCCTTTTAAAGGACACCGTGTTATCCGTATGGGAGGTAGTGGGCTCCTCATCAACCTGCAGTGACTGGTTGACGGCCTCAATAAGACTATCCACTGTAGCCTGATAACCTGGCGACTCTAGGTCAAGGGGTCCATCAGACTCAGATTCAGAGTCATGTTCGCTATACGCCCATGGAGAGGGAGAGCGAGAAACAGAGCTTACAGATGCCAAGGTGCCTGGGGACAAGCTATGTACTCGTTTCCTAGATGCCTGTTTGTGTCTTAAACGAGAACAGCCCTGCAGGCCGATGGCTCCCTTGATGTAGGGGAATTCATGAGAGATGGATTAGTGGTCCTGCTCCTGGAGGGATCCTGAAGGGACTCAATCACCTCAGTTAAAGAGGCGATAGTGACAAAGCCAACTCAGGGGGACTGGTCACCATGGGTTCGGTGGCGGGCTCCTGAGCACATTTAGGGTCGCAAGTATGACAGAGCGGAGTAGTATGTCCCCTAAGTAACGCAGCCTGACAGGAGGTGCAAGAAGTGAAAAACTGTATTTTAGGGTAAGTGCACACGTAGATGGATCCTCTGCAGATTTTTCCGCACCTCTTTTGAGAATTCCGCAGGTATAAAGCACTGCGTTTTACCTGCGTTTTTTGTGCGGATTCCACCTGCGGTTTTACACCTGCGGATTCCTATTATGGAGCAGGTGTAAACCGCTGCGGAATCCGCACAGAGAATTGACATGCTGTGGAATAAACAACGTGACGTTTCCGCACGATTTTTTCTGCAGCATGTGCACTGCGGATTTTGTTTTCCATACGTTTACAATGGTACTGTAAACTCAGGGAAAACAACTGCGAATCCCCAGCGTCAAAACCGCTGCGGATCCGCAGCAAAATCCGCAACGTGTGCACATACCCTTATAGAGGGCTTTTTTGAGATTGTAGTTAAAGACATGCTGTATCCCTGTTAACCCCCAAAATACTGCAGGGAAGGCTAATTTGTGCAGCTGAATGTCAGCAGAGCACTTTGAGGGAGAGCAGGAAGAGACAGATGAAGAGGGAGCCTGAGGGCATTGTGGCAGAGCACTTACCCAGGTCCTGTGTCCCAGAGAAGCTTGGTCCCCCAGCGGTGCAGCGCCTATCTTAAAAAGGCAGAGCCGTCCTGGGAGCCTGTTCCGTATACAGTGGCAAAATATGGCCGCTGAGATCAGGAAGGACCCCCGATCGAAAACTCACTGCCGGATGCCTGGAGGAGATGAAGAGCAGAGGTGCCACTCTGCATGCAGGTCAGGGCTGCGACAGGGACGGTGCAGGAATCTTCAAATCCACCATCCCCTTTCAAGGGGGAGGTGGAGAGGGACTGTCCAGCAAACTGCAGCACCGCTGTTCTATCAGTAGTGGTGCAGTGGGAGCAGCACATATGCCATAGGGGCCTCTGTGTATCCTAAGAGTTCATTTCCCTAGGATTTCACAGGGCTTTGTCCGGCTGTAGCCTGGCTCAGAAGGGGGTACATGAAGGTGACACTCCGTGTACCTGTCTGTTGCTGGTGCGGGGAGATCGGCGCCCTGAAGGGAACAGTCGCCCCTAGAGCAGCTCAGGCATGGCATCTCACATCGCAGGAAAGGATACGGGGAGGTGACATTCGCCGTGCTCGCCTGTTGTTGGTTGGGGGAGATTGACCCCTTGAAAGGGTCCATCGCCCCAGTCTTCCTTGTGGAAAAAAGTTTAAAACATAAAAAGTTGAAAAATAAAAAAGTATGGTCTTAATAGCAGACCCCAGTGTGCCTCCTGCGGACACAAAGCATGAACTGGTTCTATCCGGAGCCAGTGGGTGGTATATACTACAGAGGAGGAGGAGCTAACTTTCTTTGTATCACTTAGTGTCAGCCTCCTAGTGGCAGCAGCATACACCCACGGTCTGTGTCCCCCAATGTGGCGAAGGAGAAATATGAACACATACTCCCTTCCTGTGCTGGCACTAGCATTCCCGGCGCTCAGGTGAGCGCTGTGTCTAATCAGAGAAAAACATTCAGATGGAGAGGGTTGTCCTAGCAGTGGTCAGTCCCTTTAGATTTTAAGACTCCTGTAAACATAGTTGACGTTGCGTCTCGGTAACGTGGCGCACTCGTAACCATATAAAATCGAAATTATTCAGAACGGCTCACACATCAGACTGCAGACATTTATTTTTCAGCACACACCCTGGAAATGTGTTTTGTTTTAAACTCTTTATTAACTTTTATTTATTTTTTTTTACTTCAAACTGCAACAAGTTAAATAAAGGTTTATAATATACAAAGAAAATACAAGAGAGCAATCTTTTTCTTTCTTTTATTTAACCCTTTTAAGTGCGAGGAACAGCCTTCTTCACAAGAGTTACCCTGAACAATGAAGGGGCTATATTAGGCTTTACGCCATCGTACATTGTTGTAGGGACTGAAATCATCTTCACTCTGAAGCTTTATTTGGATTCTGCACAAACACTTCAGTTCAATCTGCATAGCAGGGGCTTAAAAAACAAAAAATCAAATCCTTCCAGATTAAGGAGGACGCTATAATAACAAAGGTGCGTGGTTATAACGTCAGGGGAAAGAAAAATACTAAGGAAATTTAAATAGTGCAGGCACCATTACAAATAAAATGGAAAAATAATGTAAGAAAAAAAAATTATAGAAGCTTCAGGATTCCAAGAACGTTCTACATTAGATGTAAGCAGCTTTCTGGCATGTTAGTTTAAAGCTAGCAAAATGAGAGTTGGATGCAGGACAGCGGGGAGCAGGGGTGCCGACGTAGTGTATTATGTTCATACAACAGACGATACACTTTACAATGTCTGAGTGCTAGGA
This sequence comes from Ranitomeya variabilis, assembly GCF_051348905.1. NCBI lineage: Eukaryota > Metazoa > Chordata > Amphibia > Anura > Dendrobatidae > Ranitomeya > Ranitomeya variabilis. The sequence goes on from NC_135232.1 coordinate 638,252,732, forward strand.
GGCATGTATGACGGCTTCTGTGCCCTCCAAACCAGCTGCTGCCAGGATGAAGTGGCAGATTAAGAGCTTTCAGTCACTCATGCCAGAAGAGATCATTAGCAGCGAACAAGAAAACAAATAACGAGAAAAAAAGGCATTACACCCGCTCTCTCATGTAAAGCCTCGCAGAGGGGGTGTACGGAAAACACAGCGAGAGGAAGAAAGGCCATGTCTTTTCTCAGCACATGAACACGAGGGAGTGCCGCAAGTAACAAGGTTTAGTGTCCTGTCAACCCCGGGGGGCTCTCAGTTCAGGTGGAATCCTTTCTCCATGGTAGCAGCAAGCAGGCGGTCTCTCATTATCTCCTCCGAAGAATATTCCGGCAACTTGAGATAATGCACACAGGTATTCACAGACGGATAGCTAGCATCAGTTGCATCAACCTGACGGAGAGATGAAAGGTTGGGAATTAATACCCTCAGATTTCGTGTATTAGTTAATCCTCGTAAAAAAAAAAAAAAAAAAAACTGAAAATTTTGCTCATAGCAGACTTCTAGAGCATGTATGTGCACATCTTAATATACACACGCACTATTATGTACATACGGTACATGTATACACAGTACATGTACACGAACACATACAGTACATGTATATATACACACACACACACACACACACACACGTGTGTGGGGTTTTTTTTTGTTGTTTTTTTAAAGTGAAAGCACTTGTCCAGTGAAAGTCCAGCAGTCTCTCATTTTACCTAGATTTTTCATGAAAAATCCTGATGTGTGTATGAAAAAACCCCTTTCAACTACATGTGAGTGACACTATCCAATGAGCTGTGGCACCGTGATTTCTGTGTTCTGTTAGAGGAGAAGCTTCACTACAGCACTTCCGGGACCGAAATTTCATAAAGGGTCATCACAATTTAGCAGCTCCTTGACTTTGCAAAAACTGCACATGCGAATTCTAAGTTCCCACAATTAAATTTTGATGCTGCATATTTTTGCTGTGAAAAGAAAAAAAAAAACGCAATTTCCAGCAAATGTGATTGAAAGAAATCTCATGTCCACCGTGCTTATTTATTTTTTTGCTGTCCTGTGGTGCGCGTTGCAAGTACACTGAGTTTTATGTGCAAATTTTCCCCATAGAAAAATCTGCTGGTAAAAAAAGTGTATGATTCACCCATGACATCAATGATGTTTTGTCAAAGCCAAATGCCAGCAGTATCATAAACAAAGCAGCTTTACTGAATACATAATGTACCAACAAGTCAAAAACAAATAAAAAAATAAACAAAACTCAAAAGTGTAACGTAATTTTTTTAAATTCTAATATTTTGATTGAATTGTAGTAGTATAAGAGACAAGTTCCTTAGTTTAGCTAATGGTGTGGATATGCCGCAGAATGTCTGCACCATCAAAACCCCACCAAATACTCATCGTGGGAACGTGGTCTTAAGAAGTTGGCTTATATTTGGCCTTTGAGCACTTGGCGAGTGTGTAATTTTTATATTATATAAAGGATTTCCTTTTAAAGTCTTTTTGTCAACTCCAAAATGTTGCTCTGCAGTAAAATGTAAGAGACAACAGCTTGCAGTGGTGACGAGCAAACAGCCTATGTGGGTGCCATTTGTGCTGCATAATACATTTATATCCAATACCAACAAGAAAAAGAAGAAAACTTCTAAATAATGACTCGCCTTTCTCACAACGGTGAGGCGCGGATGCAGATTGGCTAGTCCTCCAGGCGGCAATGTAGAGCACCCAGTTGTAAACTGTAGAAAAGCCTTCCTCTCATCCGAGGACATGCCACAGAGAACTCGTACAAAACGAAGGAAGCCGGGACTAAGAGTGAAAAACCTGAGTTTTAGTCACACAGTCCACTAAAGCATCAGTTGGTTAAGAGGAATTTCGTTCAGCAAGTTTTCATGTTCTACAAATGTTATTCCAGAGTTTTCAATAGTATTGCTGTTAAGTAAATAAAGTCAATTCTTTATGTATTGAAACTAATGCAAGTTTTATGTAGAGCTTCTTTGCTGCTATGCGAGTAAATCTTTAAACCGTATTTTCTTTGCAATACCTCACTTTAAAGGGAATCTGTCAGTAAAGGTACCGTTACACTAAACGACTTACCAACGATCACGACCAGTGATACGACCTGGCCGTGATCGTTCGTAAGTCGTTGTGTGGTCGCTGGGGAGCTGTCACACAGACAGCTCTCTCCAGCGACCAACGATCAGGGGAACGACTTCGGCATCGTTGAAACGGTCTTCAACGATGCCTTAGTCCCCAGGTAACCAGGGTAAACATCGGGTTTCTAAGCGCAGGGCCGCGCTTAGTAACCCGATATTTACCCTGGTTACCATTGTAAAACTTAAAAAACAAAAAACAAAAAAAACAGTACATACTCACATTCCGATGTCTGTCACGTCCCCTGGCGTCAGCTTCCCGCACTGACTGTGTCAGCGCCGGCAGTAAAGCAAAGCACAGCGGTGACGTCACCGCTGTGCTTTGCTTTACGGCCGGCGCTGACAGTCAGTGCGGGAAGCTGACGCCAGGGGACGTGACAGACATCGGAATGTGAGTATGTACTGTTCTTTTTTTTTTTTTTTTTTTTAACTTTTACAATGGTAACCAGGGTAAATATCGGGTTACTAAGTGCGGCCCTGCGCTTAGTAACCCGATATTTACCCTGGTTACAAGTGAACACATCGCTGGATCGGCGTCACACACGCCGATCCAGCGATGACAGCGGGTGATCAGCGACCAATAAAAGGTCCTGATCATTCCCTACGACCAACGATCTCCCAGCAGGGGCCTGATCGTTGGTCGCTGTCACACATAACGAGATCGTTAAGCGGGATCGTTGCTACGTCACCAAAAGCGTGACGTGCAACGATATCGTTAACGAAATCGTTATGTGTGAAGGTACCTTAAGATCAAGCCCTATATTTGGGCATGCATATATTTGATATGTAAATCTATTGACACCTTTATGTCTTCTATCTGTTGCTGCATTCCTGAGGCATTTGCTTTTAATTCATATGCAAATGAAGAATTCAGTGTTCTAGGCATGAGTGAGCACTTATGGAGCCACTGCCTCCGAAGCTTGTTTCACCACACAGCAGCAGCCACTTTAGCTTGATTGACGTCAGGCAAGAAAATTAGACAGTAAGCTGTCAATTAAGCTAAAGAGGGTGGTGCTGGACTGGGAAACAACCTCGGCCTATATTGTTTCTTGAAGTGCTCTCTTGTGCCCAAAGCAATTACTATTTCATTTGCATATGAATGAAAAGAGGGATTTTTGTGTACTCACCGTAAAATCCTTTTCTCCGAGCCAATCATTGGGGGACACAGACCGTGGGTGTTATGCTGCTTGCCACTAGGAGGACACTAAGTGATACAAAGAAAGTTAGCTCCTCCCCTGCAGTATACACTCTCCTGCTGGCTCTCAGCTAACCAGTTCGGTGCAAAAAGCAGTAGGAGATCAGTAACAACATATTAGCTTACAGCATGTCATATTATATATGAGAGTATAGCATATCGGATTATAAAAACAAGCATAAGCCAATACCAGGGTGGGAGCTGTGTCCCCCAATGATTGGCTCGGAGAAAAGGATTTTACGATGAGTACACAAAAATCCCTCTTTCTCCTTCGCCTCATTGGGGGACACAGACCATGGGACGTACCAAAGCAGTCCCTGGGTGGGGACAACATCAGATCAGGCCCTGTGTAACCGCTACTTACAAGTGCGCCACCGCGGCCTGCACCGCGGCCACATCTGTGGAAGTCTGGGAATTATAATGCTTCAAGAATGCATGCGGACTGGATGAATCCGCAAGCTTGCAGGCGTGTCTTGTCGACGCCTGGTGCCTAGAACCCACGATAGACAGGGAGATAGGCTGACATCTAACACGGAAGGACTCCTGGATGGTGACAGGAATACACCAGGCTAAATGGCCGATGAAGATGGCTAAACCCTTCCTGTAAACGTCAGGAAGCCTTCCTCTTACCGTCAGGAAGCCCAAGATACAGTGTCCAACCTTCGGAAGGACGCTGTCCTCGAGACGTACCTACTCAGAGCACTCGCTTCGTCCGGAATATGGGGAACTCATTCCATTTTGTGGACTGGTGCCGAAAGAGATGAGGGAAGAACTATGCCCTTATAACAGTGGTAATACAATACCACCTTGGTAACAAGGGACGGGGAAGGCCTGAGGACAACCTTGCCTTGAAGGAAAGAAGGGAAAAAAGTCTGAAAGGACCCGTTAGCACCGAAGACTCGTCAGGATGAGGATATCGCCGAGAAAAAAGGGGCGACCTTCCCTTGTAGAATAGATCCCAATGATCTAACGGTATGTGATAGGGAAGAACTACATGTGCAAACTTCCTGCGAGGTGGTCCCTACTTGCAGTTTTGTTGCAGAAAGGCAGAAAGCAACCAGCTCCGCAAGCCAACAAACTGACGTGGTCAGTGCGGATTTCCGAGGGTGACTGGGGCCCTTTGCTTCTGAAAAGCTTTCGGAAATAGTGAACGGGGAGTTGTGGAAACTGGTACCACGGAGGAACCAGAGCATGCAGTGCGATGGCTCTTGGATCTCGAGGCCGAACGACAAACTCGAGTACACAGGCGATCAGTCAGGACACTATCCGAACTACAACTGGAGAGCTCCAGTGAAGGCAGGTCTGATAAAAGACTTCCGGGTGAAGTTCCCACTTACTTGAGGCGAAACCCTGACGGCTGAATGTGTTCGCAGCCCAGAGTTATACTCCTGGGATATGTACTGCCGAGATCTCCGAGTGATAGATCTCGGCCCATGTGAGAATGTGAGGTACCTCGGCCATGGTGCCTGAACGTGGGAACCTGCTAGATGATTGACGTATGGCACAGCCGTGGCATTGTCCAATTGAATTCAGATGGGTTGACCCGCCATAAGGCAGTGGACCTACTGTAGGACTACCTATCGGATCTCCAGAGCAATGATCGGGAGAAGAGGACTGGTATTGAAGTTACTATTAACCATTGAACCGGGAGAAAGGCCCTGGATGAAGAAGGAGCTCAGAGACTATCGTCTGAAAGTCTGCTTGACTTGCGGAAAACTAACGGAGCGAAGGAAACTGCTTCCATTGTCGTCTCCATTTTTTCCTCAGAACCCTCCCAGCAAATCGAATGAAATGAGGGGATGAGTGAGCAAGTGCGCGAGCTCCCTGTTGAAGGACCATGACCTTGTCTGGAGGGAGCTTTACCACCCTTCTGGAAGAGTACCGGATCATCCTCAAAAAGGATATCTGCTGGGCTGGAAATGAGAAGTTGTCTAAGTCTAGCCACCAGCTCAGGTGAGAGGGTATCGCAAGTGATATAGACGACTTAGTGTAGTCCTGCAAGGGCAGGTAAACAGTCGGACAAACAGGGCTGGACGACCACGCCTCTAGGTGCAAGAGGAACATGACAGCCGCCATGACCCTTGCGAGCGCTCTGGGTGCGGTAGCAAGGCCGAAGGACAAGGTCGTGACTTAAAGGCTGTTCACGAATGGAAAAGCGAAGGAATTTTTGAAGAGGGTAAGCATCCCGAATGTTGATGGATGCCAGAAACTGCACCTTTTTCTGTTGAAGTAATGGCTGAGCGGAGGAACTCCATTCGAAGAAGAACCTTGTGAAAGGTTGTTAGAAGTTTGAGGTCCGGGATCGGTCCTACTTCTCGTTCCCCTTTTAGGAACCAAGATCCCTTACATCTAGACTGTCCTGGACAACCCTTTCACGGTTGGTCGGGGCTGTAGGAACGTACGATCCTTCGTTAGTCTCCCGCTCAAAAGATTTGATTGACCAGCTGTACTGTCTTCAGGAAAGGGTTACTGGTGTGAATCAAAGTAGTTAAGGTCTAAAGGCAGGAGACCGTTGCTCTAGCGATCCATGCGGCGGCTAGGGAGGGTAGAGGGCTGGACCCTTAGCCGCAAAACGGAACAAACCAGATTTGCTATTTGACAGATCGTGGCATTTTTAATTGATGACACATCGGGCAGGGATACTGGTAGGTAAACCACAGGAGATTGTACCCGGTTAATCTGCCAAGTGGCAGAATGCGCGGCTGCTTCCAGCAGGTCATTGCAGAGTTAAAAATTAGGAACCCTCGATCCACCATCCTCTTAACAGGGAAGTGGAGAGGGAACATCCGCCTTCTTGCATCTTCTGTTAAATAGTGGTGATGCAGAGGGGGGTGCTCAGACGCCCGAAAAGGGTGCCTCTGTACATCCACAGAGTTCAGGTCTCCGGGTGGACAGGACAGGTTGTCTGGCGTTAGGCCTGGATGCAGAAGAGGATATCTGGAGGCGACACTCCGTGTGCCCGTCTGTTGATGGTGTGGGGAGATCGGCGCCCTTGAAAGGGCCTGTCGCCCTTAAAAATCAGACCAGGCATGGCGTCCCACGTAGAGGCTTCTGTCCAGTGAATCGCATATCCGAACTGGATGGCAAATGCTCTACGAGGGAGTTTAGTCTCCTTATGAGGGACACTGAGTACATTGACGAGGACTCCGGTCCTGCTCTAGACTACAGAGATTGGATGATGATATAAATAGGCGAGTCGTCCTTTACTGAAACTCTGGCAAGTCCAGGTCCAAGGCAATATCCGATCCGTGTTCAGAGTCTTGTTGTCAGCAAATCCTTGGAGATAGATCATGAAATGAGAACTTCCGTTTTGTAGATGTCTGTACATTTCTAGAATACTCGCGGCCCCTGCCAGCCGATGGACCCCATGTTGGAGAGGGACCATGTATATCGGTCCTGCGAGCACTCCAAGCCACGGAGGGATCATGGAGGGATTCAATTTCTTGGTCAGAAAAACCATGGGTTGCGGCAGTGACGAAGTCCACTGAGGGAACTAGTTACACTGGAATAAACTGGGATCAGCGGCAGAGGGCTCCTCGTTTATGACCAGCTTCGGATTGGTCATGTGCCTTTAAGACCAGGGAATACTGGTCGTGTCCCTTTAAAACCAGGGAATACTGGTCGTGTCCCTTTAAAACCAGGGAATACTGGTCGTGTGCCTTTAAAACCAGGGGATACTGGTCATGTGCCTTTAAGACCAGGAATACAGGTCGTGTGCGTTTAAAACCAGGGAATACTGGTCATGTGCCTTTAAGACCAGGGAATACTGGTCATGTGCCTTTAAGACCAGGGAATACTGGTCACGTGCCTTTAAGACCAGGGAATACTGGTCACGTGCCTTTAAGACCAGGGAATACTGGTCACGTGCCTTTAAGACCAGGGAATACTGGTCACGTGCCTTTAAGACCAGGGAATACTGGTCATGTGCCTTTAAGACCAGAATACTGGTCATGTGACTTTAAGACCAGGAATACTGGACATGCGGGTTTAGGTAAAATCTCGCAGCGAGCGAGAAGCGCCAATTCAGGGGGCGGAGCCACAGGCACGACGTGGGCGGAGCCTCGAGACTTCCATGAATAGGCCCAAGCCGGGGCCTAAATTTCTGCAGCCGGCGCCAGCGTAGAAGTTAGGGGCTCGAGAAAATTGAGCGCTTCCGTGCCAGGCGAAAAGCCCCAGGAAAAAAGGCAGAGCCGCCTTAAGGCGCCACAGTGCGCTTCCGGGGTGCGGCCTACACATCGGCCAAAGCCGGGGGCTAAATTTTGTAGCCGGCTGGAGCGTTACCTCAGGGAGGTGGGCCACAGGGAAGCCTGAGACTGCCTGTGAATATCCCGCTGCAGAAGCCCATCGCTGGCAGGATCCACTCACCAACGGTGCGCGTCCCGGCATGGAGCCGCCGAGAATGTCGGGTATTGCAGCGTGGACGGTGCAGGGATAGAGGGATAAACCTCAATCCATCATCCCTTTTGTTAGGGAGGTGGAGAGGAACCGTCCGCCTCCTTGTGCCATCCGCTTTCACAGTGGTGGGACAGTGGGGGCTGCTCGGACGCCATAGAGAGGGGCCTCTGTACATCCACGGAGTTCAGCCCCCGGGTGGACAGGGCCAGTTGTCCAGCATTAGGCCTGGCTGCAGGAGAGGATACATGGAGGAGACACTCCATGTGGTCGCCTGCTGCTGGTGTGGGGAGATCGGGACCATGAAGGCACCGTCGCCCCTGAAGAGAGCTGGGCGGGGCTCCGGCGGTTGGCGGGGATTTCAACTGCGGCCTAGTCCGGCTGAAAGAGCCGGGGACTACATTTATGGAAACTGCCGGTGGAGCGCTTCGGCGGGCCGCGACGTAGCGCCGAATGATTGCCGCTGGCGTACCGGCCAGCGGCACCTCTCCCCAGGGACCAGGACCGCACCTTCCACGCAGGCAGCGTGAGGAAGGAAACTACTCACCACCACCGAGCAGAGATGCAGCCTCTATTGCGAGGGAATAAGCTCAACCGATCCTCCCTTGGCCGGGGAATGGAGAGTCTCTGTCCATCTTCATATGTGCCTGCCTCAGGGGACTTATGGCTGTGCCTGCCACAGGGGACTTACGGCTACTGGGGGACTACATGACGCCAACAGGTGAGGGCTTAATTGCGGAGGAGCCCGGGAGATGCACATAAGAGGTATACTCTATGTGCTCGCCATCTTACAGGGGGGAGATCGTGACCGTATAGGAACCGTCACCCTAGCATAGATTAGGCGTGCCCCAGTCGTCGCAGGAAAGGTACGGGGAGGTATACTCGCCGTGCTTGCCTGTTGATGGTTCGGGGGAGAGCGGACCCTAGAAAGGAATCCGTCGCCCCCTTCACTCCTTTAATTAAAAAATAAAAATTTACAGAAAATAAAAATAAAAAATGTTGGGGTCTGAAAACAGACCCAAGTGCCTCCTACAGACACTAAGCAAGAACTGGTTAGCTGAGAGCCAGCAGGAGGGTGTATACTGCAGGGGAGGAGATCACTTTCTTTGTATCACTTAGTATCAGCCTCCTAGTGGCAGCAGCATAACACCCACGGTCTGTGTCCCCCAATAAGGCGAAGGAGAAAAGGAAATAAATAGGGAATGCAGCAACAGATAGAAGATATAAAAGTGTAGATGGATTTATACTTCAAAGGCCTGCATGTCCATATGTGCTTTTTTTCTGATTTTACCGATAGAAATGTAACATTCACACCTGATTGCCCTTAACTGGGGATATATTCACATGCAGGCGTCTGCTACAGACGCAGTCTGCTGCATTTCATCTTTTAACTTCCATCTTTTAAATTACATCTTTTTAATTATGAATTTGAATTAGACTGAATTCTAGAATGCATTTGGCTACTCAACACTACTACAATATTATCATCATCTGTACCATCTAATCAAGCTGTTCTCCTCTTCCCACAGGTATGCATAGACTTTTCCCCAGCTCTCCCTGGCTCCTGAATGTTTCTGTTTATTGCATTGAATTTCCATGGTATGCATAGACTTTTCCCCAGCTCTCCCTGGCTCCTGAATGTTTCTGTTTATTGCATTGAATTTCCATGGTATGCATAGACTTTTCCCCAGCTCTCCTTGGCTCCTGAATGTTTCTGTTTATTGCTTTGAATTTTCTATGCCTTCCCTGGATCTGAGTGTCTTGGTGCAACACATATAATCCTTTTTAGTATGCTTTCTTACCTATCAGCTTGTTTCCATGACCTGTTTTATGTCCCTCATTACGTTATTCTGGCATCTCTTTGAGTGGTCAGTCTAACCCCTCCCTCTCTTTATGACCTCTGCTTAACTCGCTACATCTGGTCTCCCATACCCAGCCACCCCCTCATTCACACCTGATTGCCCTTAACTGGGGATATATTCACATGCAGGCGTCTGCTGCATTTCATCTTTTAACTTCCATCTTTTAAATTACATCTTTTTAATTATGAATTTGAATTAGACTGAATTCTAGAATGCATTTGGCTACTCAACACTACTACAATATTATCATCATCTGTACCATCTAATCAAGCTGTTCTCCTCTTCCCACAGGTATGCATAGACTTTTCCCCAGCTCTCCCTGGCTCCTGAATGTTTCTGTTTATTGCATTGAATTTCCATGGTATGCATAGACTTTTCCCCAGCTCTCCCTGGCTCCTGAATGTTTCTGTTTATTGCATTGAATTTCCATGGTATGCATAGACTTTTCCCCAGCTCTCCTTGGCTCCTGAATGTTTCTGTTTATTGCTTTGAATTTTCTATGCCTTCCCTGGATCTGAGTGTCTTGGTGCAACACATATAATCCTTTTTAGTATGCTTTCTTACCTATCAGCTTGTTTCCATGACCTGTTTTATGTCCCTCATTACGTTATTCTGGCATCTCTTTGAGTGGTCAGTCTAACCCCTCCCTCTCTTTATGACCTCTGCTTAACTCGCTACATCTGGTCTCCCATACCCAGCCACCCCCTCATTCACACCTGATTGCCCTTAACTGGGGATATATTCACATGCAGGCGTCTGCTGCATTTCATCTTTTAACTTCCATCTTTTAAATTACATCTTTTTAATTATGAATTTGAATTAGACTGAATTAAGACTGGAATTGACAGGAAGGTAACAGAACACCAAACCACTACAATGTTTCGGTTTCTTTTCTCAGTCACCCCCATACTATTTTCCTTCTTACAATCTCCTTCAATCCCTCCACCTTGTAAGGAACTAGTCATTTCTTCCTCCATCCTCCCCAGCCATCTCACCTTATCCTCAGAACTGTTCCTCCTCATACAATCCTTTTTCTCCAGACACACACGGCCACATCATGTCCTATCCTGCTCCCACCTTCTAACGCTCTGTCTGCTACTCCTCATTGCTGGTGATGTATCCCCAAATCCCGGCCCACCTCAACACATCCCCACGCTCATTTCTAACCCCCTACCTCGATCCTCCGCACGTTTTCCCAACCATGACAACCTCATACCCATTCATCCAGCCCCCACCCCCCTGGTCCCCTTACCTGGAGCACTATGGAACGCACGCTCCGTCTGCAACAAACTGCCATTTATCCATGACCTCTTCATCACCAACAAACTCTCCTTCCTTGGCATCACGGAAACCTGGCTCACCCCCTCTGACTCAGCCTCTCCAGCTGCGCTTTCCTACGGCAGTCTCCACCTCTCTCACACCTCTCGCTCCACCAACAAACGTGGTGGAGGAGTTGGCTTGCTCCTGTCCGACACCTGCTCCTTCACTCCAATCCCGCTACCACCCTCCGCTACTCTTCCCTCATTTGAGGTGCACTCCATCCGCATCTATTCCCCCTCCAACCTCCAGCTGGCTGTCATCTACCGCCCCCCCAGAACTAGCCATCTCCACCTTTCTCGACCACTTCACCACATGGCTACTTCATTTCCTCTCTGTTGACATCCCCACTATCATCATGGGTGATTTCAACATCCCGATTGACACTTCCACCTCAGCTGCCTCTAAACTTTTATCACTGACTGCCTCCTTTGGCCTCACTCAATGGTCCTCTGAGGCCACTCACAAAGATGGCCACACGCTGGACCTAGTCTTCACCCGCCTCTGCTCCCTTACTAATCTCACTAACTCACCCCTCCCCCTGTCTGACCACAACCTACTGACATTCTCTTCCCTCTCCTCTCCTAGTGTGCAACCCCCACTCCACGAACTCCCTCGCAGAAATCTCAAACATCTCAACTTACAATCACTCTCTGAGTCCCTTCTCCCTCTTACTGACATAGCCTCCCTTCATGACACAGATGCTGCTGCTGCTTTTTATAACGCCACAACAGCAACGCTCAATTTGGCCGCTCCGCTCATGCATAGCAAAACTCGTACAGTCAACAGGCAGCCCTGGCTGACCAGCCTGACTAAAGAACTAAGATGGGGTTCCAGGATCGCTGAGCGAAGATGGAAGCGATCCCGCTCTGCTAACCACTTCACCGCATTCAAGCAGTCCCTCGCCAGCTTCAAGTCCGCGCTCACTGCCGCAAAACAAACTTACTTCTCATCTCTTATATCCTCCCTGTCTCACAACCCTAAACAGCTTTTCAACACTTTCAATTCTCTACTCCGTCCCCCTGCACCCCCTCCCTCCCCTCTAATTTCTGCTGAAGACTTTGGCTCTTTCTTTAAACAGAAGATCGATACGATCAGAGAAAGCTTTGGCCCACAGCGCCCACTGCCCCTTTTAGCTGCTCACCCCTGCTCCTCCAAAACCAGCTTCTCCACCATGACAGAAGATCAGCTCTCCACCCTCCTGTCAAGATCACACCTCACCACCTGCACGCTCGACCCGCTCCCATCCCACCTCATCCCTAACCTTTCCACGGTCTTCATCCCAACCCTAACGCACCTCTTCAACCTCTCACTCACAACAGGTGTCTTCCCCTCATCCTTCAAGCATGCCAAGATCACACCCATCCTCAAAAAGCCCTCCCTCGACCCATCCTCTGTGTCTAGCTATCGCCCGATATCTCTTCTTCCTTATGCCTCCAAATTGCTGGAGCAACACATCCATCTTGAACTGTCCTCTCACCTGTCCTCCTGCTCCCTCTTTGATCGATTACAATCTGGCTTCCGTTCCCATCACTCAACTGAAACTGCCCTAACTAAAGTCACCAATGACCTACTAACTGCCAGGAACAAGCGACACTACTCTGTCCTCCTTCTCCTGGACCTGTCTTCTGCCTTTGACACTGTGGACCACTCCCTTCTGCTACAAATCCTCTCATCTCTTGGCATCACAGACTTTGCCCTTTCCTGGATCTCATCATATCTGACAGATCGGACATTCAGTGTCTCCCTCCGCCACACCACCTCCTCACCTCGCCCCTTGTCAGTCGGTGTTCCTCAAGGCTCTGTTCTAGGACCCCTACTCTTCTCCATCTACACCTTCGGTCTGGGACAGCTCATAGAATCCCACGGTATGCAGTACCATCTCTATGCTGATGACACGCAGATCTACCTATCCGGACCTGACCTCACCTCCTTACTTACCAAAATCCCGCACTGTCTGTCTGCTATTTCAGCCTTATTTTCTGCTCGCTTTCTACAACTGAACATGGACAAAACAGAATTCATCATCTTTCCCCCATCTCACTCTACCCCTCCACCAGACCTATCCATCAATGTCAATGGCTGCTCACTTTCCCCAGTCCCACACGCCCTGTGCCTCGGGGTGATCCTCGACTCTGCCCTCTCTTTCAAGCCACATATCCAAGCCCTTGCCTCCTCCTGCCGCCTCAAACTCAAAAACATTACCCGGAGCCGCGCATTCCTTGACCGTGACACCACAAAAACACTAGTGCATGCCCTTATCTCCCGCCTCGACTACTGCAACCTCCTACTCTCTGGACTCCCCTCTAGCACTCTGGCACCACTCCAATCCATCCTACACTCTGCTGCTCGACTAATCTACCTGTCTCCCCGCTATTCCCCAGCCTCTCCCCTATGCCAAGCCCTTCACTGGCTTCCTATCGCCCAGAGACTCCAGTTCAAAACCCTCACAATGACCTACAAAGCCATCCACAACCTATCTCCTCCATACATCTGTGACATGATCTCCCGGTACCTACCAACACGCAACCTCCGATCCTCTCAAGACCTCCTTCTCTACTCCCCTCTCATCTCTTCTTCCCACAACCGCATCCAAGACTTCTCCCGTGCTTCCCCCATACTCTGGAACGCTCTACCCCAGCACATCAGACTCTCGCCTACCATAGAAACTTTCAAAAAGAACCTGAAGACTCACCTCTTACGACAAGCCTACAGCCTGCAGTGATCCTGAACCTACTGAACCGCTGCACAACCAGCTCTGCCCTCTCCTAGTGTATCATCACCCATCCCCTGCAGACTGTGAGCCCTCGCGGGCAGGGTCCTCCCTCCTTATGTACCCGTGTGCCTTGTTTTTGCTCATGTTTAATGTATTTGTCTATATTTTCCCCGTATTTCACATGTAAAGCGCCATGGAATAAATGGCGCTATAAAAATGAATAATAATAATAATTTATATAAAGGGAATCTAACATAGTGGTATAACAATACATGTGTGAAACGGATATGGGCTAATAAGATATTAGACAGTGTGAAAATGATCACCATAAGGAGGGTACAGTCAGAAGGTCGTATAAATCGGACGGCGATGGAACCACAACAGTTTCATATATTTCTATGCGGCTGTCACTGTTGGGTCAGAGACCCACCGGCAGGTCCGTGCATCGTGGTCTGATTTATATGGAAGACTAGATGCACCTAAAAAATGATGCTAAGGCAACATCTCTCTCATCACCACAAATTTACCTTTCTCTTGTGTAACCTAGCTTGGGTTCTGTGTAATTGATAATGTCTTCAGCAGACCAGGAGGGAGACTGGTTTCCACAAAGAATCATCTGGACCTCCTCAGGGCTGAAAGAACCCAGTTTCTCCATAGGGAATACTTTATTAAAGCCACCTAGAAAAAAAAAAAGAACATAATGTGATGACAAATGCTTCATAATGTTTTTTTTTTTTTTTAGTTCCCCTTGAGAAAACCATAACTTCCCCATTAACACTGTATTTGTGCATTAAAGGGGCTATCCAGGACCAGAAAAGAAAAAAAAAGTCTGGGCTTCACCAGACACACCACTATGTCCATGGGTTGTGTCTATTAGCACAATTCCAAAGACAGTCCCTGTATGAGGCTGACGTAGAGCGGAAAAGAGAAGCTTCTTCAAAGATCGCAAACTTGCTGCAGATTTTTCAGTCTGATGCTTTTGCAGAAAATCCACATTGTTCTAGATTTTTTAAAACTGCAGCATGTCAATTCATTGCGTGGCATTCATTACGGATTTCACACTTTGTATCTCCGGCGAAGATGTAACACAGATCTTCAAAATCATCTGCAGCAATCTGCCGAGTGTGAATATACGCCAAGTGCTTGTAAACACTTGTTGACCCATGGCCGTAAACAAATGCCGACTGTTACTCTTCATTGTGTGACCAAACACCACCAATCCCTGACATACGGTGTGACTCTGTATGCCCGCACTGCTGGGTGCTGGTCAGTCAGTAGGGAACAGGTTACATGTAAAGGCCCCGTCTCACACAGCGACGCTGCAGCGATACAGACAACGATGCTGATCGCTGCAGCGTCGCTGTTTTGTCGCTGTGTGGTCGCTGGGGAGCTGTCACACAGACAGCTCTCTCCAGCGACCAACGATCAGGGGAACGACTTCGGCATCGTTGAAACTGTCTTCAACGAAGCCGAAGTCCCCCTGCAGCACCCGGGTAACCAGGGTAAACATCGGGTTACTAAGCGCAGGGCCGCGCTTAGTAACCCGATGTTTACCCTGGTTACCAAAAAAAACAAACACTACATACTCACCATCTGTTGCCCGTCAGGTCCCTTGCCGTCTGCTTCCTGCTCTGACAGTGCCGCCGTACAGTGAGAGCAGAGCGCAGCGGTGACGTCACTGCTGTGCTCTCACTTTACGGCGGCAGTCACAGCAGGAAGCAGACGGCAAGGGACCTGACCGACATCAGATGGTGAGTATGTAGTGTTTGTTTTTTTTGGTAACCAGGGTAAACATCGGGTTACTAAGCGCGGCCCTGCGCTTAGTAACCCGATGTTTACCCTGGTTACCAGTGAAGACATCGCTGGATCGGTGTCACACACACCGATTCAGCGATGTCAGCGGGACCTCAACGACCAAAAAAAGGTCCAGGCCATTCCGACACGACCAGCGATCTCGCAGCAGGGGCCTGGTCGCTGGTACGTGTCACACATAGCGAGATCGCTACTGAGGTCGCTGTTGCGTCACAAAACTTGTGACTCAGCAGCTATCTCGCTAGCGATCTCGCTATGTGAGACGGGGCCTTAAAGGAGATTTATGGCAGGAGATTTCAGGAGAGGACAAACCTAATTTTCAGAAATTAAACTGCTAAAATGCTTAAATTGTTAACGTACAGTACAGATACAGACAGAATTGCAACTTTGCCTACACCAGCCCAAGGTCGGAAGCAGTGGACCAAGTGCCGCACCATACCCCCCGCCGTCACAGCTAACTGCACCCTCGTGATACAGACAGCGATTAACACATTGGAGGAGGGGCTGCGTCTGAGACGTCATTTCATTGCGCTGCTGAGACTTCGTGAGATAGGAGCAGAGCGCTGGGGGAAATGGAGTGAGGTAAGTGGTGGTTTTATTTCATGTGTATGGGATATTTGTAAGTAAGGAGGTGGCGTGTGGGGGCTCACACAGCATAGAGAACGTGGCGGGTGGGGGCTCATGCCGCATAGAGGAGTAGGCGTGTCAGGGCTCACATCGCATAGAGGAGTCGGCGTGTGAGGGCTCACGTCGCATAGAGGAGTCAGCGTGTGAGGGCTCACGTCGCATAGAGGAGTCAGCGTGTGAGGGCTCACGTCGCATAGAGGAGTCAGCGTGTGAGGGCTCACGTCGCATAGAGGAGTCAGCGTGTGAGGGCTCACGTCGCATAGAGGAGTCAGCGTGTGAGGGCTCACGTCGCATAGAGGAGGCGGCGTGTGAGAGCTCACGTCGCATAGAGGAGGCGGCGTGTGAGGGCTCACATCGCATAGAGGAGTCAGCGTGTGAGGGCTCACGTCGCATAGAGGAGGCGGCGTGTGAGGGCTCACATCGCATAGAGGAGTCGGCGTGTGAGAGCTCACATTGCATAGAGGAGTCAGCGTGTGAGGGCTCACGTCGCATAGAGGAGTCAGCGTGTGAGGGCTCACGTCGCATAGAGGAGTCAGCGTGTGAGAGCTCACATCGCATAGAGGAGTCGGCGTGTGAGGGCTCACATCGCATAGAGGAGTCGGCGTGTGAGGGCTCACGTCGCATAGAGGAGTCAGCGTGTGAGAGCTCACATCGCATAGAGGAGTCGGCGTGTGAGGGCTCACATCGCATAGAGGAGTCAGCGTGTGAGGGCTCACGTCGCATAGAGGAGGCGGCGTGTGAGGGCTCACGTCGCATAGAGGAGGCGGCGTGTGAGGGCTCACATCGCATAGAGGAGTCGGCGTGTGAGGGCTCACATCGCATAGAGGAGTCGGCGTGTGAGGGCTCACGTCGCATAGAGGAGGCGGCGTGTGAGGGCTCACGTCGCATAGAGGAGGCGGCGTGTGAGGGCTCACATCGCATAGAGGAGTCGGCGTGTGAGGGCTCACATCGCATAGAGGAGTCAGCGTGTGAGGGCTCACACCGCATAGAGGAGGCGGCGTGTGAGGGCTCACATCGCATAGAGGAGTCGGCGTGTGAGGGCTCACATCGCATAGAGGAGTCAGCGTGTGAGGGCTCACACCGCATAGAGGAGGCGGCGTGTGGGGGCTCACACCGCATAGAGGAGTCGGCGTGTGAGGGCTCACATCGCATAGAGGAGTCGGCGTGTGAGGGCTCACATCGCATAGAGGAGTCGGCGTGTGAGGGCTCACATCGCATAGAGGAGTCGGCGTGTGAGGGCTCACATCGCATAGAGGAGTCGGCGTGTGAGGGCTCACGTCGCATAGAGGAGTTGGCGTGTGAGGGCTCACATTGCATAGAGGAGGCGGCATGTGGGGGCTCACACAGCATAGAGAACGTTGCGGGTGGGGGCTCACGCCGCATAGAGGAGTCGGCGTGTGAGGGCTCGCGTCGCATAGAAGAGTCAGCATGTGAGGGCTCACACAGCATAGAGAACGCGGCGGGTGGGGGCTCAAGCCGCATAGAGGAGTCAGCGTGAGGGCTCACGTCGCATAGAGGAGTTGGCGTGTGAGGGCTCACGCCGCATAGAGGAGTCCGCGTGTGAGGGCTCACGCCGCATAGACAAGGTGGCGTGTGGGGGCTCACACCGCATAGAGGAGGCGGCGTGTGGGCGCTCACACCGCATAGAGGAGGCGGCGTGTGGGGGCTCACACCGCATAGAGGAGTCAGCGTGTGAGGGCTCACACCGCATAGAGGAGGCGGCGTGTGGGGGCTCACACCGCATAGAGGAGGCGGCGTGTGGGGGCTCACACCGCATAGAGGAGGCGGCGTGTGGGCGCTCACACCGCATAGAGGCGGCGTGTGGGCGCTCACACCGCATAGAGGAGTCAGTGTGTGAGGGCTCACACCGCATAGAGGAGGCGGCGTGTGGGGGCTCACACCGCATAGAGGAGGTGGCGTGTGGGGGCTCACACCGCATAGAGGAGGCGGCGTGTGGGGGCTCACACCGCATAGAGAACGTGGCGTGTGAGGGCTCACACCGCATAGAGTCGTCGGCGTGTGAAGGCTCACATCGCATAGAGGAGTCGGCGTGTGAGGGCTCACGCCGCATAGAGGAGGCGGCATGTGGGGACTCACACCAACCGCATAGAGGCGGCGGCGTGTGGGGGCTCACACCGATCGCATAGAGGAGGCGGCGTGTGGGGGCTCACACCGACCGCATAGAGGCGGCTGAGTGTGGGAGCTTATACCGCATAGAGGAGGCTGCATGTCGGGGCTCATGCGGTATACAGGAAGCTATATGGCGGCTCATACTTTACACAGGAGGCCGTGTGTGCGCTGAGTATACAAATTAGGAAGTATCAACAGCGTTTACCAGTCTAGTCCTAGCGATATAACAGGTGCCGAGAGGGAGCAGGAGCTGCGGGGTCTTAATACATCCTGATCAGTTCAGCAGTGCAGGCAAGAGACTGAATTTGCCCTTGCACTGGAGCCAATATAGGCCAGCCACAGTTACAGAGGAAATCAGCAATTAAAAAAATGTATTGCAATATTTAAATGGCCACAAAAGGTTCTTGGCTTTATAGGGAAACAATGAATGAATTGAAGTAAAGAGCAATCAAGAAATAAAATATTAATAAAGTTATAAGAGAAAAGAGCCACTGCAAATCTGAAACTCTGTTTCTAGCTCTGATCTGAGACACATATACACACACATATATACACACAATAAATGGATGGCAGGAAATGAAATGATTAAAGTACAGCATGGCTAAAGATTAAGGGTACCGTCACACAGTGCCATTTTCATCGCTACGACGGTACGATTCGTCACGTTCTAGCGATATCGTTACGATATCGCAGTGTCTGACACACAGCAGCGATCAGGGACCCTGCTGAGAATCGTACGTCGTAGCAGATCGTTTGGAACTTTCTTTCGTCGCTTGATCACCCGCTGACATCGCTGGATCGTTGTGTGTGACACCGATCCAGCGATGTGTTCGCTTGTAACCAGGGTAAACATCGGGTAACTAAGCGCAGGGCCGCGCTTAGTAACCCGATGTTTACCGTGGTTACCAGCGTAAACGTAAAAAAAACAAACAGTACATACTCACATTCCGGTGTCTGTCCTCCGGCGTCTCAGCTTCTCTGCACTGTGAGCGCCTGCCGGCCGGAAAGCGAGCACAGCGGTGACGTCTGACGTCACCGCTGTGCTTTCCGGCTATGGTGCTTACACAGTGCAGAGAAGCAGAACGCCGGGGGACAGACACCGGAATGTAAGTATGTGCTGTTTGTTTTTTTTACGTTTACGCTGGTAACCAGGGTAAACATCGGGTTACTAAGCGCGGCCCTGCGCTTAGTAACCCGATGTTTACCCTGGTTACCCGGGGACTTCGGCATCGCTCCAGCGCCGTGATTGCAAAGTGTGACCGCAGTCTATGACGCTGGAGCGATAATCATACGACGCTGCGACGTCACGGATCGTGCCGTCGTAGCGATGAAAATGGCACTGTGTGACGGTACCCTAACACATTTATTTTGTAACAATCGCATACATATAACTTCACAGACTTACTTCTAAATGCTTCCATCTGTTTTTGGACACCAGTCTGCATGCAATAGTCAAACATCAGATCTACATACTCTTCAGCATTGTCTATAGTCACCATCTGCAAGAAAGAGGCAAGTGAGTGACCCACAAATCGGCATCCTGTTGTTCTCCTGCCTTTCAGTTTCTCTGTATCCTCATTAACTCTCCTTTACAACCAAAGGATAAGGACCTATCCCGATCATATGCAACTGACACTGCTGCAGCATCCGTGCGCAAATACCAAACATCCAGGAGAGAAAACCAGTACATGTGCACATACTGTACATCCATCCAGGACAGAAAATCAAAACGGGAGCACATACTGTACATCTAGGAGAGAAAATCAGGACGGGTGCACATACTGTAGATCCAAGAAAGAAAATCAGGACGGGTGCACATACTGTACATCCAGGAGAGAAAATCAGGATGGGTGCACATACTGTACATCCAGGAGAGAAAATCAGGACAGGTTTTCAGCCTTTTGATGTAAATAAGGCTTCTGTTCACTGAGTGTATGCAGTCTTTGAAGACTTGTAATATTTGTTTTACAGAAAAGTTATAAAACTTTCCGGAAACTGCTTTGCATTTTATTTTAGAATAACAAAGCTATTCTAATAAAAAAAACAGGACATTTTTGTAGAAGATGTGAATCTTGTTGCTTACCTCGTCTTCACCATTAGGTTTCAGGTCAACTGCACTAAAGCCATAAACACGAGATGAAGGACAGAACTGAAAATTAAGCCTAAATGAAAAAAAAAAGTCAGGTCAAGTGAAGATTTTGAGAGTAAAGTTGGAGCTTAAACTTTTCTGTTTTCTAAAATTTTGCAAATCTAATGTGTAATAACTGATTAAGAGTGACATGAGATGAGGCTTAACCCATTCCTGACCAGGGGAAGTTCCATTTTTGCGCTTTTGTTTTTTTCCTCCCATCATTCCAAGGGCCACACCTTTTTTTATTTTTCCCGTCGACGTTGTACTTTTGAATGACACTATTCGTTATTATGTGATGTACTGGTCAAAAGGAAAAAATTCTGCAATTTTTTTTTTTAATATTTACTGCAAAAATTATCTGGCAATATGACTCTCTAGGTCAGGACGATTACACAGATAGAAAGCATGTAAAAATTTGTAGTTTACTTAAGCGGTGAAAAGAAATTCAAAAATTTGTTTAAAAAAAAATGACAAATTGACTTGTGTCACCATTTTCCGGGACATGGGGCTGTGTGAGGGCTTGTGTTTTTGTGCCATGAGTCTTAAGTTTTTATTGAAATCATTTTAAGGTAGATCCGATGTTTTGATCATCTGTCACTACATTTTTTTTTGTATTGTTGTTGTGGTGAAAAAACGCAATTATAGCGTTCTCATTTTTTTTAAAAAAAAATATTTTCTATTTTGATAGACCAGCCTTTTAAAAATGCAGCAAACCAAATATGTATACTAAATTGTTCTTATTTCTTAAATTTTAGTGGGATTTAAAAAAAAAAAAAAAGGGGCAATTTCATTTTTTTTCATATTTAAAACTTTTTTTTTCAATTTTCACTATTTTTTAATTTGTTAGTCCCCTTAGGGGACTTGAACCTGCGATCATCTCATCCCTCGTACTATATATAGCAATGCCACAGCATTGCTGTATATAGGAAAAATCAGTTTCCTATGAATGCCAGCTACAGGCTTGTTTTCATAGGAATACAGTCATGACAGACACCAGTGTCTTGGCAACCAATCAGCGTCCCGCAATCACGTCATGACGCCCCCCCAACTGGCACGAGTTAAATAAACCGTCGGAGATTGACAGCGGCATTTCACAGGTTAGCGGTGACAGGCGAAGCCTCACTTCATCTGCGGCTGCTAGAGGCAGATGATGGCTGAATAACACAGCCATCATCTGCCTGTTAAGATGCCGGCTTGGCATACCAGTCTACATCAAAGTGAGGGAGCCGGCATCACAATATCCATCTATATCTCTATTTGTCTAAATGTATCAGACGTGCTTGAAAGTTTGTAAATCCTTCAGAATTTTTCAGATTTCTGCATAAACTTGACATAAAACTACTCCTACGGACACTAAGCTTGAACTGGGTCTCTGGAAGCCAGCATGAGGGTGTATACTGGAGGGGAGGAGCTAACTTTTTTGTCTCAACTGAGTGTCAGCCTCCTAGTGACAGCAGCATAACACCCACGGTCTGTGTCCCCCAATGTGGCGAAGGAGAAAGTATGAACGTGTAGCATCTTTCATTCATGGTATAGTCCAGTTATAAAGGCGTCCTTCAATCTCAAGGACCTTCTATTACTACTACCCATTCCCCAATATAAATCTTAAAGTTATGCCATTCTGTAAAGGACACGTCCCCCAAACTCACCCTAAATCTTCAATGCTGACTGGAGGTCCAGAACCAGATGGATTTTTTAGCATCAACTCTTGGAGTTGTGTATTTTTCTCATCCTCAGACAAGCTGCGGTTGCTCAGAATGTGTCTTCTTTTCACGGCCAATTCCCGAATATCTCTGAGGAAGCGTGCACGATGTGGGTTTACAAGTTCAAAGTCCTCCCATGTCAATATACCCTGGAACCAGGCTGGTGGTTTTGGCTTTGGTGGATCCAAGATGAACTCCGATTTGGAATCTTCCTCAAAGCTTCCCACAGAGAGGGCGTCGTGGCCATCTTCTGTGGAGGCTTCAGACTGACTTTCAGTACAGTGCTCACTTTCCTCACCCTTCGAGGCATACAACAGTTTACTCATATTGCTTTTGATATCCCCCATACACATAAGCCTGAAGAAAGGCTTAGAAATAGGCAAGTCTACTAGGCGATTGTCTTGTATACATTTTGCCAAAAATATACCCAGAAAATGACAGAGCCTGGTCACCCTATCCAGTTCTTCACTGTCCTGAGGATAGGGAGCTATGAATAGTCCACATGACCGCTGCACATAATATCCAGGAGGTTTCAAGCCACCACCCAAGTCAACCTACGAGACAAGACAAAAATTAGATCTTGTGCATTTGTGTTTGTGAAGGCATTTCTGTACATAAGGGGGTTGTCGAATGACGTTGGCAGGGTAATTGGATGATGGATTTATAGATCCAACTTCCCTAAAAGCTCCATACAATTTACACAGAAGTAGGCCATATCTGCTGAAACCCAAACATCTAATGAGTATGGGAGCCTCCCAAGTGTCCCCTGAAAGATTGGGGGCTGACATAAGGATTAGGCGGGTGGAATTCAATCACGCACTGAGATGAGCCACTGCCCAAAGCGTGACAGTGGCTCCCTCAGAGAACATAGGTGTGATCAGCCGAGGCAGCCTTTCCAGGATATGGGGAGGTCGGAGGGATAGCCGTCAACCAAACAATCATTACGCGGACAGGTATCTAATGTGTTTCACCAGCTTAACCCCATATCTGCTTTCTAGTCTGGGGGAAAGTCATTTCTAGACATATATATTCAAAAAGCAATTGTAATAGAGTGTACAGAACCATCATGGCCTTTATGATGCTATATGCCCTAATACCTCCTACTGTACTCATTACCTGGCGAGATTCATCATCTGGGAAGTCATCATCACACAGCCAAATGCCCAAGTCAGTTTTCTGGAACTCTGCTGCCACCAGGGCATAAAATTCAAGGGTAGGGCCCAGCCCAGTCCCTTCCTCTCCAAGAAACTCCACCTGGAAGAAAATAGGTGGCGATTTAGATGGATGAATGAAGCATTAAGTTAAAGGGAACCTGTCGTCATCTCATCCATGCAGCCTTTGCAACAGGCAGCATGAACTGCAGAAAGGTTAATTTTTCTCTCATATTTCTCAAGTACTCAACATCAGGTAGCAGCTGCAAAAGCAAACAACACACATTCCCCCGGAAGAAGCAAGACGCGAAACGCGCGTTGGGGCCTTCAGGACTGCACGTGCAGGTCATGTATTGCATCCATTACCCATATTAGTGATATGAGTTTAACATGGGGCATGGCGTGATCGTCAGCCCCTTGTGCACAGCACTGCTATGATTTAAAATTGATTTTTGGCAGAAATACTAATAGGTTTATCAAGCACTTAGCACTTTACCTAATGTTTATATATTTTTTCCTTGGTACTGATCCAGGCATAGTGTGGTAAGGGGTGATACCCCTACTAATAATTGATATATAGTAAAAAGCCTAGGTTTATTTCCAACAGCAACATTATCTGCCTATTAATCGACTATTTCAAGTGATCTGGTGCATTTGGATGTGGTTGCTGCATGTAGCCTTGCACCTGCAGTTTCAGATTGTATGTGTATTCCCCAGAGGACGGTATTAGATAATTGTTTTTATATTCATGGTTAGTTGTTGTCTTTATCAATACTTAATAAAATTTGTTAGATTTTGAATACTTTTGACTTTGCTTCCGCCAGTTTCTCTTTCTTTGGGTATTTTTATGATTTTGGGAAGCGTCACCCTAAGAGGCCTGATTTAATTGGCAAGATTTTAGGGTGTATAAAAAAATAAATAAAAATCTGTGATCCCAACGTATTTTTACCCCTTTATAAATCACTGGTGGTGCCACATGTAGAATATGGGATCCAGTTTTGGGCTCCACATTTTAAAAAGGATATTCAGAAGTTAGAATCAGTTCACAGGCGGCAACTAGATTATTAGAAGGGATCTCAGAAGGACTCTCGAAGGAAGATAGGTTGGAAAACAAGACGTCACAGAGGCAAACTCATTTATATATGTATAAATACATGTGTGGTCAATACAAAGGACTGGCACATGACTTATATCTTCAAAACACCATATAAAAGGTCCAGCCCGGCCCCCGGACGGCTTCTCCCAGCTCCACTCCATGTGATTGACAGGTCTGTTCCACAGCTAGACCTGTTAATCCCATGTAGCAGTGCTGGGAAGAGCGGGCCGGCCAGCCAGGGGTAGATTAGTCTGGTTTCTTGCTACGGTCCCTGGCTGAATCTTATAATTATATTTTCTCTGAAATGTCAGGCTCCCTGTGACATACACAAAACCGGTTAACATTTATTTATTTTTTGATAGAAGAGTAAAATCGCAATAGCCTTTTATATACAGGGTGAGCCGGAAACCAGGGAACGTACCTCAAGCACAGACTTGCGATCTGCATGGATCTGCATGACATTCTCTGCCCATTCCATCAATGATTCCCCTCGTGGGACCTTCACCCGCTCATGCTTTAAGCGACCTACTCTGAATTCACCAGGGTCGTCCCTACGGACTGCGCTGGCGGTCCTACTCCTCTCCACAGTGGCCTCCCGTCTGTTCTGCAGCCACACAATAGCTCTGTCAAAAACAGAAGTGTGTATTATTACAGCACAAAGACATCCCGTCCCCATAGTGTGTGATAGGACGTGTCCGGGATTAGAGAAACAGGTCGTCTTGCAAAAATATTGTCACACATCCGTGTAGCTACTGTGACGTCAATAGGGCTGAAAACAATCATGTTCTTCTAATGCTGGACAACCCCTTTAAGATATCTGCATTGAAGATACTGCATGCTTATTAGCACAACTCTGTTTTTGGTGGGTCAGATTTGAAATGTGGATTGTGTTAAAGAGGTTATCCCTCTTCAAGAAACATTAAAAAATGAAAATGAAACCATATTATACTCACCTTTGCCAAGGTGCCAGTCTCTGCCCCAGCGCTGACATCGCATCGACCATTGCTCAGCCATCTATTTTAGTGACTGAGCGGGGTGGTCCATTTAAATTGACAGAGCAGCTGATCTCACCGATTGGTTGCCACACTTGACTTGCCGTCAGAGCAACAGACAACGCCAGACTCTGGGAGCAGAGGCAGAGACTCACACTGTCTTGGGGCCAATATTTCTTGAAAGAGGACAACCCCTTTAAGGGAGGCTTGCAATCAATGTGAAGCTTGAATAAAGAGCAAATACAGGATACATGGGACTATGCCAGGACATTTAGTGGAATTAACCCCTGGAAGACACCTAGGTCTTTAGGTAGGCATTGTGTGTACATGCATCATGTTATCAGGATTTCTTCCATGTTTTATACAATACCTTGAAGCTCCAAATGCCGTACACGTGAAATAAAGCTGCCTCGTCTCAAAGGGGATGAGGAAGGGGCATTTGCTTGTTAATTGTTCACACCAATCTGGCAAAGCTCCACTGGCCAAAGCTAGTGGCTCCTAGAAGGATTTAAAAAACATCTTCAAGTTTTTCAATGTCCACACAAATGAGCATTCAGCAGCCATGATTAGTTGTGTTACTATCAGCTTACGTGCTCAAAAAAGAACAAAACATACCTCAATCTGCTGCAGGATTTTGGTTGTGATTTTTTTGCTGGTAAACTCTTCCGGGGAAACGCTGAATAAAAGCATTTCATCACCTTCTGGGGTAAGCAAAAAAGGTTTATTTTAATTTCCTTTATATTTTCTGTTCTCCATCACCTTACCCACATAATTAGTGTTTCCACACAAGGGAAGCTAGCATCAAAAAATCATTTAGTGTTTAAATCAGGTTTTCCTTTAAAAAATATTTTTTTAACATCACAATCTGCCTAAAAAATAAAAATGGAACTCTTGCAATTTTCACTCTGGCCACTGGGGCTATTCTAGCTTATCTTCCAGTTTCAGGAAACAATACATGTACATAGCCTGTACATGTATTGTACATGTCAGCAGGCTTTTGTTATGTAATCTGACAGCAGCATGAGGTTGGGACAGAGACCCTTTATACAGCAAGGTGTCACTTAGTCTACTGGGTGCAGTAGCTGTGATAAGAGTCACAGTTTTCTCCTGCAGATCTAGCAGAGTTCAGAATGCAGAGGACTGTGATGTCCTGCCCACGACTGATTAGCAGCTTCCTGTCAAATATAAATTGTGCACAGAAAGCTGCCAATCAGTGATGGGAACACGGTTGGACCAGGAGGCATGAGGCAGCTTGTCCTGTAGTGACAATCTCCTGCTGATAAAACACTGATTGTTTTGAAACTACAACACACAGCCTAGTAAGTGACATCACTGGAATCAGGGTCTTGCTCCTACAGCAGGGAAGTCAAACTCAAATACACAGACAAATTTAACCCCTTAAGCCCCGAGGGTGGTTTGCACGTTAATGACCGGGCCAATTTTTACAATTCTGACCACTGTCCCTTTATGAGGTTATAACTCTGGAACGCTTTGACGGATCTTGGCGATTCTGACATTGTTTTCTCGTGACATATTGTTCTTCATGTTAGTGGTAAAATTTATTCGATATAACTTGCGTTTATTTGTGAAAAAAATGGAAATTTGGCGAAAATTTTGAAAATTTCACAATTTTCCAACTTTGAATTTTTATGCCCTTAAATCACAGACATATGTCACGCAAAATACTTAATAAGTAACATTTCCCACATGTCTACTTTACATCAGTACAATTTTGGAACCAAAATTTTTTTTTGTGACGGAGTTATAAGGGTTAAAAGTTGACCAGCAATTTCTCATTTTTACAACACCATTTTTTTTTAGGGACCACATCTCATTTGAAGTCATTTTGAGGGGTCTATATGATAGAAAATACCCAAGTGTGACACCATTCTAAAAACTACACCCCTCAAGGTGCTCAAAACCACATTCAAGAAGTTTATTAACCCTTCAGGTGTTTCACAGGAATTTTTGGAATGTTTAAATAAAAATGAACATTTAACTTTTTTTCACACAAAATTTATTTCAGCTCCAATTTGTTTTATTTTACCAAGGGTAACAGGAGAAAATGGACCCCCAAAGTTGTTGTACAATTTGTCCTGAGTACGCTGATACCCCATATGTGGGGGTAAACCACTGTTTGGGCGCATGGCAGAGCTCGGAAGGAAAGGAGCGCCATTTGACTTTTCAATGCAAAATTGACTGGAATTGAGATGGGACGCCATGTTGCGTTTGGAGAGCCCCTGATGTGCCTAAACACTGAAACCCCCTACAAGTGACACCATTTTGGAAAGTAGACCCCCTAAGGAACTTATCTTGATGTGTGGTGAGCACTTTGACCCACCAAGTGCTTCACAGAAGTTTATAATGCAGAGCCGTAAAAATAAAAAAATCATATTTTTTCACAAAAATGATCTTTTCGCCCCCAATTTTTTATTTTTCCAAGGGTAAGAGAAGAAATTGGACCCCAAAAAATGTTGTGCAATTTGTCCTGAGTACGCTGATACCCCATATGTGGGTGTCAACCATTGTTTGGGCGCATGGCAGAGCTTGGAAGGGAAGGAGCGCCATTTGACTTTTCAATGCAAAATTGACTGGAATTGAGATGGGACGCCATGTTGCTTTGGAGAGCCCCTGATGTGCCTAAACATTGAAACCCCCCACAAGTGACACCATTTTGGAAAGTAGACCCCCTAAGGAACTTATCTAGATGTGTTTTGAGAGCTTTGAACCCCCAAGTGTTTCACTACAGATTATAACGCAGAGCCGTGAAAATAATTTTTTTTTTTTTTCACAAAAATGATTTTTTAGCCCCCAGTTTTGTATTTTCACAAGGGTAACAGGATAAATTAGACCCCAAAAGTTGTTGTCCAATTTGTCCTGAGTACGCTGATACCCCATATGTGGGGGGGGGACCACTGTTTGGGTGCATGACAGAGCTCGGAAGGGAAGGAGCGCCATTTGGAATGCAGCCTTAAATGGATTGGTCTGCAGGCGTCACGTTGCATTTGCAGAGCCCCTGATGTACCCAAACAGTACAAACCCCCCACAAGTGACCCCATATTGGAAACTAGACCTCCCAAGGAACTTATCTAGATGTGTTGTGAGAACTTTGAACCTCCAAGTGTTTCACTACAGTTTATAACGCAGAGCCGTGAAAATAAAACATCTTTTTTTTCCCACAAAAATGATTTTTAGCCCCCCAAATTTTTATTTCCCTAAGGATAACAAGAGAACTTGGACCCCAGAAGTTGTTGTTCAATTTGTCCCGAGTACGCTGATAACACATATGTTGGGGTAAACCCCTTTTTGGGCGCACGGGAGAGCTCAGAAGGGAAGGAGCACTGTTTTACTTTTTCAACGCAGAATTGGCTGGAATTGAGATTGGACGCCATGTCGCGCTTGGAGAGCCCCTGATGTGCCTGGACAGTGGAAACTCCCCAATTCTACCTGAAACCCTAACCCAAACACACCCCTAACCCTAATCCCAACGGTAACCCTAACCACACCCCTAGCCCTGACACACCCATAATTCTAATCCCAACCCTAATCCAAACCGTAAATGTAATCCAAACCCTAACCCTAACTTTAGCCCCAACCCTAACCCTAACTTTACCTCCAACCCTAGCCCTAACCCTAAACATGACTGAAATACGTGGCACTGAAATACGTGGCACTGAAATACGTGGCACTGAAATACGTGGCACTGAAATACGTGGCACTGAAATACGTGGCACTGAAATACGTGCAACTGAAATACGTGCAACTGAAATACGTGCAACTGAAATACGTGCAACTGAAATACGTGCAACTGAAATACGTGGTACTTAAATACGTGGCACTTAAATATGTGGCACTGAAATACGTGATACGTGGCACTTAAATACGTGATACGTGGCACTTAAATACGTGATACGTGGCACTTAAATACGTGGCACTGAAACACGTGGCACTGAAATACGTGGCACTGAAACACGTGGCACTGAAATACGTGATACGTGGCACTGAAATACGTGGCACTGAAATACGTGCAACTGAAATATGTGCAACTGAAATACGTGCAACTGAAATACGTGGTACTTAAATACGTGGCACTAAAATATGTGGCACTGAAATACGTGATACGTGGCACTGAAATACGTGATACGTGGCACTGAAATACGTGATACGTGGCACTGAAATACGTGGCACTGAAATACGTGGCACTGAAATACGTGGCACTGAAATACGTGGCACTGAAATACGTGGCACTGAAATACGTGGCACTGAAATACGTGCAACTGAAATACGTGGTACTTAAATACGTGGCACTAAAATATGTGGCACTGAAATACGTGATACGTGGCACTGAAATGCGTGATACGTGGCACTGAAATACGTGATACGTGGCACTTAAATACGTGGCACTGAAACACGTGGCACTGAAACACGTGGCACTGAAATACGTGGCACTGAAATACGTGGCACTGAAATACGTGGCACTGAAATACGTGGCACTATGACTGTCAGAAAATGTTCATTAAACGGTTAGGGGTGAGGTTAGGGGTAGAGTTAGGGTTTGGATCTCTTTATCACCTTGATGGTGGTGGGTGGCTTTTCAGTGTGTTTTCTGTTTTTTTTCGATAAAAACGCATGCGTTTTTAACGCAAACGCATGTGCTTAAAAACGCAAGAAAATACTGCAGGTTGTATTTCTGAAAATGAACGCATGCAGAAAAAAAACGCATGCGTTTGAAAACGCGACCAAACCCGTACAAAAAAACGCATGCGTTTTCAATGTTAAATATAGGGAAAAAACGCATGCTTTTTTTGTGCAAAAAAACGCTGCAGACAAAAACGCAAGTGTGAAACCAGCGACGCTTTTTATAGCAAAAAAGTTTTTGCGTCTCCACATTTTGAGACCTATAATTTTTCATGTGAGGACTTGTCATGTCATGTGAGGACTTGTTTTTTGCGGGACGAGTTGACGTTTTTATTGGTAACATTTTTGGACACGTGACCGTTTTTGATCACTTTTTATTCCGATTTTTGTGAGGCAGAATGACCAAAAACCTGCTATTCATGAATTTCTTTTGGGAGAGGCGTTTATACCGTTCCGCGTTTGGTAAAATTGATAAAGCAGTTTTATTCGACGGGTCAGTACGATTACAGCGATATCTCATTTATATCATTTTTTTATGTTTTGGCGCTTTTATACGATAAAAACTATTTTATAGAAAAAATAATTATTTTGGTATCGCTTTATTCTCAGGACTATAACTTTTTCATTTTTTTGCTGATGATGCTGTATGGTGGCTTGTTTTTTGCGGGACAAGATGACGTTTTCAGCGGTACCATGGATATTTATATCAGTCTTTTTGATCGCGTGTTATTCCACTTTTTGTTCGGCGGTATGGTAATAAAGCGTTGTTTTTTGCCTCGTTTTTTTTTCTTCTTACGGTGTTTACTGAAGGGGTTAACTAGTGGGGCAGTTTTATAGATTGGGTCGTTACGGACGCGGCGATACTAAATATGTGTACTTTTATTGTTTTGGTTTTTTTATTTAGATAAAGAAATGTATTTATGGGAATAATATATTTTTTTTTATTATTATTTATTTAGGAATTTTTTTTTTTATTTTTTTTTACACATGTGGAAAAAATTTTTTTTTACTTTTTTACTTTGTCCCAGGGGGGGACATCACAGATCGATGATCTGATAGTGTGCACAGCACTCTATCAGATCACCGATCTCACTTACATCGGTGCAGGCTTACCAGCGTCTGCTCTGAGCAGACACTCGGTAAGCCACCTCCTTCCCTGCAGGACCCGGATGCCGCGGCCATCTTGGATCCGGGACCTGCAGCCAGGAAGGAGGTAGGAGACCCTCGCAGCAACGCGATCACATCGCGTTGCTCCGGGGGTCTCAGGGAAGCCCGCAGGGAGCCCCCTCCCTGCGCGATGCTTCCCTATACCGCCGGTACACCGCGATCATGTTTGATCGCGGTGTGCCGGGGGTTAATGTGCCGGGGGCGGTCCGTGACCGCTCCTGGCACATAGTGCCGGATGTCAGCTGCGATAGGCAGCTGACACCCGGCCGCGATCTGCCGCGCTCCCCCCGTGAGCGCGGCCGATCGCGTATGACATACTATCCCGTCACCCGGAATTAAGTCCCAGGTCACCTTGACGGGATAGTACGTCATACGGGATTAAGGGGTTAAAAACTTGGACAAAGTAGTGGGCCAACCTTCATATCCGGTATTTTAACCAATTCACCCCTGGGCAGTTTTCTGTGTTTTTTTTTTGTTGTTGTGGTTTTTTCCTTTCCTCTTAAGAGCCATAACTTTCTTTTTTTTTATTTTTCCATCCACAAGTTGTACTTTTGAATGAAACCTGAAACACTTCTCTAATTTACTCTCAGAGCCCAGGAGAGAAAGGCCATACAGTCTCTGAAAACCAACAAAGAAATCATCATCAAACCCGCTGACAAGGGTGGTGCAATAGTCATGATGAACACATCAGACTATATGAGGGAAGCAAACAGACAACTTATGGACACACGCTACTACAAAAAGTTGGAGTCGGATCCTACACAGGACTATTACAAGGAACTAAACAAGTTAGTATCTTGTCTGCCCGACGTATCCATAAGAGCCAATGACCTGATACCAGAAAGTCCAAGAACAGGGACATTCTACATGCTTCCCAAAATCCACAAATCTGGAAATCCAGGAAGACCAATTATTTCATGTGTGGGCACCCTTACTGAGCAGGTATCTGGATGGGTAGAGGGTGTTCTTAAACCCTTGGTAAAGGACACACCCAGCTTCATTCAGGACACAACTGACCTATTAAATAAATTATCAGCAATAGGTCCTCTACCAGAAGGAACCATCCTGGCCACCATGGATGTGGAATCTTTGTACTCCAATATCCCACACCAGGATGGATTAAATGCCTGCAAATTCTTCCTGGAAAACACAGGGACTGATGCAAATTCTGTGGTGAAACTTATAAAATTCATCCTCACCCACAATTACTTTGAGTTTGACAAGAAGATCTATCTATAGGAGACTGGCACAGCAATGGGAAGTAAAATGGCCCCTCAGTATGCAAATCTTTTCATGGCCAAGCTTGAAAGCGACTTTTTGTCCTCATGTCCCATCAGGCCTCTGGCCTACTACCGCTACATTGATGA
Source organism: Ranitomeya variabilis (assembly GCF_051348905.1). Classification (NCBI taxonomy): domain Eukaryota; kingdom Metazoa; phylum Chordata; class Amphibia; order Anura; family Dendrobatidae; genus Ranitomeya; species Ranitomeya variabilis. Next base: position 638,285,202 of record NC_135232.1, read on the forward strand.
CATTTTAATCATCTGGACAGAGTCTGAACCACAGCTAAAGACGTTCCATGAACAGTTTAATCAATTTCACCCTACCATCAACTTGACACTCAACTACTCCTGCACTGAAATTAACTTTCTGGACACCATCATTAAGCTGCAGAACAATAAAATAGAGACATCCCTGTATCAGAAGCCAATCGACCGCCCAACATACATTAAATGGGACAGTTTCCATCCAAAACACAAACTCTATTGTCTACAGCCAAGCCATCAGATACAATCGTATATGTTCCAACCCAGTGGATAGAGATGAACACCTTGGTCGCCTCAGAAAGACCTTTTTGAATCAGGGCTACCATCCAAGAACAATTGAAAATCAGATCACAAGAGCCACCAGAATATCAAGGAATCACCTGCTACATTACAAAACTAAAGAAGAAAATAACCGGGTACCTCTAGTAGTTACCTACAATCCAAATCTGGAGGCGCTAAGGGGAGCTGCACGGAAATTACAACCTTTACTGCAAAAAGATGCCCGACTACAAGCAATTTTTCCAGACCCCCCACTACTGTGTTTTAGGCAGCCCCCAAATCTAAGAAGCATCATTGTCAAGAGCTCCCTGTCCTCCCAACAGCTGCAGGTACCTTTCCTTGCAACCAGAAAAAATGTAAAACCTGTCCATTTATAATGACCACGGACAAGATAAAGATCCCCAACTCACATCAGGACTACAAGATCCCAGGTACCTTCAGCTGCATCACATCTAATGTGGTGTACCTAATTATTTGTACTAAATGTCCAACTGGGGGTCTGTATGTGGGGGAGACAGGGCAAAAGCTTAGAACAAGAATGAATTCTCACCGCCATACAATAAGAGAAAAAAAGGAGATTTTTGTGTACTCACCGTAAAATCTCTTTCTCTTAGCCTCTAATTGGGGGACACAGGACCATAGGTGTTATGCTGCTGTCCACTAGGAGGCGACACTATGCATAATCTGAAAGAGATTAACTGTGGCTCCTCCTGTGCAGTATACACCCCTGGACGGCATCAGCCTTCTCCAGTTTTGTGCCAAAGCAGTAGGAGGAACGTAACATGAATAACATAATTATGCCTGTAAGAAGGCAACTATGTACGAGCTCAAGAAACAATATGAGAACTCAACAGTTACAACAGCCCGGAAAGGGCAACAGGGTGGGAGCTGTGTCCCCCAATTAGAGGCTAAGAGAAAGAGATTTTACGGTGAGTACACAAAAATCTCCTTTACTCTGTCGCCTCATTGGGGGACACAGGACCATGGGACGTCCTAAAGCAGTCCCTGGGTGGGAAGCAATGGACGAATATTGTGCAGACAGGCCCGTACACTTAGGGCACCGCCGCCTGCAGGACACATCTACCCAGGCTCGCTGAGGACTGGGTATGAACCCTGTAGTGTTTAGTAAATGTGTGTAAGCTAGTCCAAGTGGCCGCCTTACACACTTGTTGTGCCGAAGCCTGGTGCCGAATGGCCCAGGAGGCCTCTACCGCCCGTGTAGAGTGTGCCGTAATACCGGCTGGAAGAGGAGGATTCTTAAGGCGGTACGCCTCTTGTATGGTGGATTTGATCCACCTGGCAAGAGTAGCTTTTGGAAGCTGGCCTACCCTTGTGGCCGCCTTCCGGAAGGAGGAAAGGAGAATCAGACCTCCGGAAGGACGCAGTCCTAGACACGTATATACGCAAAGGCCTGACAAGGTCAAGCGTATGCAGAGCCTTCTCCACTCTATGAACCGGAACCGGACAAAGGGATGGTAGTGAAATTTCCTCATTGAGGTGGAAGTCGGACACAACCTTCGGGAGGAAGGATGGGACCGTACGAAGAACTACCTTGTCCTGGTGAAATGCCAGGAAAGGCCGTCTGCAGGAGAGTGCTGTCAGTTCAGACACCCTGCGTAGCGAGGTGATTGCCACCAGGAAAACCACCTTCTGGGAAAGAAGGCGGAGCGGGACCTCCTTAAGAGGTTCTAAGGGTGGTTCCTGCAATGCTGTCAGGACCAGGTTGAGGTCCCACGTTTCTAGTGGTCGTCTGTAGGGGGGAACAAATCGGGAAACCCCCTGAAGGAAAGTCCTTACTTGCAGCTTGGTAGCAGTGCGCTTTTGGAAAAGCACTGAGAGGGCTGACACCTGGCTCTTAAGCGAGCCCAATGACAGCCTGGCCTCCAGACCCGATTGGAGAAAACCAAGTACTTTGGGTATGGAATAAGGGAGTGGAACCTAGCCACGAGATTCGCACCAGGTAAAGAAAACTTTCCAGGTACGGTAATACATCTTGGCAGAGGCTGATTTCCGTGCTCTGATCATGGTTGCAATGACCTCTGTCGAGAACCCTGCCTGGGTTAGAACCCAGGTCTCAAGGGCCACGCCATCAAGTTGAGAGCCCTTGAGTTCTGGTGGTAGAACGGCCCTTGTGATAGAAGATCGTGGCGGTCGGGGAGACGCCAGGGGGCGTCTGCTGTGAGTTGTACGATGTCGGCGTACCATGTGCGTCTGGGCCAGTCCGGTGCAATGAGGATAGTTGAAACTACCTCTTGTTTGATCTGCCTCACCCTCTGAATATCAGGGGGAGAGGTGGAAAAAATATACAGAAGCTGGAACTGAGTCCAGTCCTGAACCAGAGCGACTGCTCCGAGCGACCGCGGATCGTGAGTTCAGGCAATGAAGTTGGAGACCGTGGCATTGAAATGGGATTCCATTAGGTCCACATCCGGGGTCCCCCAGCGGAGACAGATCTGTTGAAAAATTTCGGGATGGAGAGACCACTTTCCCGAGTCTATTCCTTGTCGGCTGAGGAAGTCTGCTTCCCAGTTGTCCACACCCGAACGTGGACCGCCGAAGGACCGACCCTGTGTCCTCCGCCCAGCGGAGGACATATGACACTTCCCGCGTCGCTTGGGTACTGCGGGTCCCCCCTTGATGAGTCACATATGCCACAGTCGTGGTATTGTCCGACTGTATCCTGATGTAAGAGGCTGCCAGTAAGTGATGGAAAGCCCTCAATGCCAGAAGGATGGCACGAACTTTCAGGATGTTGATGGGCATGGACGCTTCCGCTGAGGACCACTTGCCCAACAGGAGCCCACAGCTGAGCCGGGGTCCCTGGATGCAGGCGCAGTGTGCTGGCCCATTGCTTGGAGGTGTAGGATGCTGCCTGTACAGGCCCTACCTGAGGTATCTCAACCTATACCCCCAGAGAGGGATAGGGAATCTGCTATTGTCACCTTCAGGGGCCTTTATCCTCGTCTCGACCTCAACCCAGAAACCAAAAGGAATTGGGGAAGGGAGTCTCGACTTCGAACCAGCACCCGAGGGACTGGGGAAGGAGCAGCATGGGGAATAGCCATCTCAACTTCAACTGGGCACCCCAAAATAGGGGGCCGAGGAAGGAGCCATGCCGGGAGTCGCACAAGAGACCCTCTTTTCTTCATCTGCTAGTCGGAGGGCCAGTGCCTGGTCCTTGGGAAGGAGCACTGGACCCCTGGAGGTGTTGAATAACATTCCCAGGAAGGTCAGGGACTGACTCGGGGTTGGTGATGACTTTGTAGGTTGATTAACCAGCCCATGCGACTGAGAGTATTGGTTGTGATTGAGACGCTGAGCTCGCAGTCCTTGAAGGTGGGAGCCTTGATGAGTAGATCGTCCAGGTATGGAACGACTACTATGCCTCTGGAGTGCAGGACGTCCATGGTGGCTGCCATGACCTTGGTGAACACTCTGGGAGCCGTGGTGAGTCCAAAGGGGAGAGCCACGAATTGGTAGTGGTCCTGGCCTATTGCGAACCTGAGAAACCTCTGATGGGCAGGTGCAATGGGTATATGCAGGTATGCGTCTTGTATGTCTATGGAGGCGAGATATTCTCCCTTCTCCATGGACGCAATGATGGACCGAAGGGACTCCATGCGGAAATGACGGACCCGTACATATTTGTTGAGCTGTTTTAGGTCTAGTATGGGCCGTACGCTGCCTCCTTTCTTGGGAACTACGAACAGATTGGAGTAGAACCCTCGGAAGCGGTCGGTCATGGGTACCGGTACTATGACTCCTGATTGACAAAGCGAGGAGACCGCTTGGTGGTAGGCTCGAGCCTTGGCTGGCGGTTTTGGGGGGACAGAGAGGAAGAACCGGTCCGGTGGGTTGGAGGTGAAGTCTATTTTGTATCCGGAAGACACTAGTTCCGTGACCCACCTGTCTTCTGTATAATAGGCAGCCAGACTTGATGAAAGAGCAAAAGTCGGCCGCCTACTGGTGTGGTGTCTTCCGGAGTCCGTGAGTCATGAGGAGAAGGTCTGAGATTTTTCTCCTCTGGGCTTAGACTGGCCTGCTTTTGACTGCCAGGTCTTGTCCGACCTTTGCGTCGATCGTGAGTTGTCCCTGCGTGGGGAACGGTTACGATTTTGTACTGGACGTGAGACGGACCAGCCGGAGGAATTCCGAAAGGATCGGAATCGAGTTTGGTTACGCTTCTTGTAAGTGCGTTTAGGTTTCAGTTGGGGAAGAGAAGTACTCTTACCCCCTGTGGCGTTGGATATCATAGTGTCCAACTGTTCACCGAAAAGTCTCCCACTGAGGTAGGGGAGGTGCGTGAGGGACTTCTTTGAGGCTGCGTCCGCTTTCCATTCCCGCAGCCAGAGGATACGCCGAATCGTGATGGCGTTTGATGCTATCCCCGCGACTCCCCTTGCTGAATCCAGAGCTGCATGGAGCATGTAATCTGCTACAACAGCAATTTGAACCGCTTGGTCCGACAGTTCAGGAGCGGATGCTTGGAAGGCTTGTAAATTGTTTGCCCAGGCCAGGATGGCCTTGGCAGCCCAAACTGAGGCGAACGCAGGAGCCATGGATGCCCTTGCTGCCTTGAAAATTGAACGAGCCATGCGTTCTACCTGCCAGTCTGCTGCGTCCCTGAGGGTTGAGCTTATCTGGCGGTGTAAGAAGGGTCTGTGCTGCCAGCCTAGAGACTGGGGATCCACTTCAGGTGGATCTGTCCATTCCTTGGTGTCCTTCTGTGGGAAGGGGCACCTCGCCTCCAGATATTTGCGATTAGCTAATTTTTTCTCAGGCTGTGAGAGCCGTTTTTTTAAGGATCGCCTTAAACTCTGGGTGGTTAGAGAAAACCTTAGGCGGCTTCAGAGGTCCTTCAAAGGAAATCTGATGTTCTGGGGCCTCTGGTGGCGGATCAGAAATGTCCAGCACCCGATGGATGGACGATATTATGTCCTCAACTAGCGCTGTATTGCTAGGAGGGATTGGGATCAGGGACCCCACCGTTTCTCTGTCTGAGTCAGAGTCGCAGATGCCTTCCGAATCCTGTGTATCACTGAGGCGTCCCCTGCTGGGTGAGCTGGGGAGGAGGCCTTCTCTGGTTGGGGATTGCGGAGATCTGCATTGTCTGTCCCTGGAATGGGACGGTCTAGATGACCTGGAGCAACGGTGTCTCTCCCTAGAGGGGGATGACCGTGTGCTATGGGATGACGCAGATGGACTTGATCTATGGATCCGCTTGCGTCGTGACCTAGACGTGGATGTGCCAGGGTCATCTTGTTCCTGAGTCAAGCTCTCCCTTTGCTGGGTAACGGTCATAGCCGGGGCATGACCCTGCAGAGCCTGCAGCAATGTGGAAGTTAGGTTATCTATAGACTGCGTCATAGATTGCGATATCTGAGTAGCCCATTCCGGCGTGGCATTAGACACCGAGGCATTGGCAGGGGCTTCTTGAGGCTGTGACACATTAGTTTGTATACAGTTCTGACAATGCGGGTACGTGCTACTACTGGGGAGAGCGGTCCCGCAGGCTGTACAGAATGCATAATAGCAGTTCTGCCTGGTTCTCTTAGACCTTGAGCCCGGCATAGTGCACAGAGTGCAGAAGTGCTGCCAGCAGATGGACCTTACAGGGGTAGAGAACCTACAGGGGAGCCTTATAGGTAATATGGATTCACAGCTGAGTAAAGATAACCCAGCTGTGATCTTACCCCACCAGTGTACCCCTAGGTCCAGCGCCGAAAATCCACAGTCCTGTGCCCCCCGGAGACTGGCTGCCTGGTCCTGGTCCTGCAGACCGGGAGATGCAGGGTTAATCTGCAGCCGAAAATGGCTGCAGAGGCAGAGGAGAGAGGAGGAGAAGGGGGCGGAGAGCTGGAAAAAGGCGGCAAGGCTATAAAAAACCCGCCCTTTCTGTCTCGATCCGCCCCTTGTATGACACTGTAGAGTGTCATATTTGTCATCCGGGGGGCGGGCCGGGGGGCGGAGAGGAGGCTGCTGCTTCAGCTAGGCCGAAGCTGGGGCCTAAATTAGATGCCTGAGGCCCAGAAGGGCTCCAGGCCGGCGCGAAAGTCCGGGAGGGGGTCGGATCTGAACCGGACCCCTCCGGATTTGAAGGCAGGATGGCGGTGGGGCTATAAGCGGAAGGGGGAGCCCGACTGGGGTCCCCCTGAGGCAGTATAGAGCTGGTGCTGCTGCAGAGACAGGGGCGCAGGGAGCCCTGTGTCCGTATGTGCCATGCCTGCCTGCACTCCCCCCGGCCCCAACAGGAGCCCGCAGCTGGGCTGGGGTCCCTGGATGCAGGCGCAGTGTGCTGGCCCATTGCTGGGAGCTGTAGGATGCTGCCTGTACAGGCCCTACCTGAGGTGTCTCAACCTAATACCCCCAGAGGGGGATAGGGAGGGTGCTTTTGTCACACCTTCAGGGGCCTTTATCCTCGCCTCGACCTCAACCCAGAAACCAAAAGGAATTGGGGAAGGAGGGGGGTCTCGACTTCTAACCAAAACCCGAGAGGTTGGGGAAGGAGCAGCATGGGGAATAGCCATCTCAACTTCAACTGGGCACCCCATAATAGGGGGCCGAGGAAGGAGCCATGCCGGGGGTCTCACAGGAGACTTTCTTTTCTTCATCTGTAATCCCGTCAGAAAGCGGGAAACGGAGTAAAAATCTTTAGGTGTGCCTCCTTTGCGACACTAAGCAAAAACTGGAGAAGGCTGATGCCGTCCAGGGGTGTATACTGCACAGGAGGAGCCACAGTTAATCTCTTTCAGATTATGCATAGTGTCGCCTCCTAGTGGACAGCAGCATAACACCCATGGTCCTGTGTCCCCCAATGAGGCGACAGAGTAAGAATGGATCTACCTGTGGCAATACATTTCTGTCTCCCAAATCATAACATTATGGACATGAAATTACTTGTATTAAAGGGTAACTTCAAATCGCAGAAAGACAGGAGAGTCTGGGAATATAAACTGATGATGACCTTTGACACTCTAAATGCAGGAATGAATGTGTCACACGGATTTATGTCTGTTTACATCAACTAATGAACTTGCCCATCAGACCATGTGGGGTCATCACAACAGAAACAGACCCTAATCACAGGACAATAAAACAATCCTTATCTAAGAATTGGCCCAATATTTATGGACGTAACTGTTTATCACCCATGGTAATTCTGCTTCATGTCACCTGGCTTATCCATGGTTTTTTTTCCCCTCTCCCTTTTTTTCTTTTCTTTTTCTATACTATGTTGTGCATAAATATGTGATTCTTCAGAATTTGTTTTAGTCTTTGCCTGATGAAGAGACGTATGTAGTCTCGAAAGCTTGCAATTTGTTACCATCTTTTCAGTTAGCCATTAAAAGGTATCAACCACTGAGGACTCTCAATTCTAAATATTTTTCTATCTACTGGCTAACACGGTACCAAGATATATTTCTTTCCTAATTTACTCTAAAATATTCACATGTGAAAACCCATGGCGCATCTGTCACATGTTAACATGCCTTTACCCAAATTTTCTAGAACACTCAATTTAAAGAGGCGGGGACAAATGACAGCCCTGTACATAGTGTATAATGCTCGTTGACCCTATAAAAGGCCACTATCAGTACACACAAATGCACCTGATCAGGACTAATCGTTTCCAAAATGTCTCAGACAATGTCAGGAGATGGACAATCAGGATAACGGAATGAGAAATTAATCCGGAAGAAGTCACCTTCTTGTGGTGTCCTAGCAGAATACGGATCGCTGGCTACAATATACAGGATGCGAAGAAGCTGCAGGACGTCCTCTACACCACACGAGTTCTGTCCGCTGCCTGCCTTCGCCTGCGGCTGCTCCCGGCCGTGGCTTAAAATGTCAGAGCTCTGTATTGTGCCCAGAGCGGCGGGCATCACAGCAGACTTGCATCCATTCTCACAGAAGTCCTGCAAGGAGAACACAGTGATGGAGAAGGCGGCAAACACAAAAGAAAGAAGACTACCCCAAGGAACTTTGCATCTATTCTAGCAGAGACTGATAAGACATAGGTATAGCCAATATTACCCCAAACCCTGGCAGGAGAGGTCCACAGTTCTTGCTTTGTCTACTACTCAGATCATATTAACTGGACCTTCCCCTTCTTGAAAGTCAACAAATTCTGGGTTATAAAGTAAAAACAAAACACACACAAGCCAAGCATAAAACCAAAATGCCCAGCCACCCCAGCCCGGCTTTACTTTGTAAGCAGCGATAAGCTGGGAGCAGTTGCGGTTCTTTCGGATGCTCTTGTTAGTTCCAGTCAGTTTCCAGCGCCGCAAGAAGCTAGGATCTGCGTTCCTCTGCAGATAGGTGATCAGATCATTCTTTGGCAAAGCATCTGTGCCCAGTGACTGCTCCACATGTTCCACGGACCAGCAGCCCTGAAGAAGGGAACGCGGCATTAAGGGATATCTCAGCTCTGAATATCACAGCTGGACAGATCTGCTCTACTACTGGAAACTGAATGGAATTTGTTTTCGGGATGAAACTCCGTCCTATATCCAGTACCTCCTACCACTAAGCTAAAATGACAACAGTAATGAATGAAAGTGAAAAAGAGCAGCTATGGAGGCTTTCAATACGTGAGCTACCATTAGGCTGCGTTCACACATTGAGATTTCACTGCGATAATCGGCAAACACCAGTCCGGCAGAGGCAATGTGTGAACGGAGCCATTACTGGTTCGGTCAAGAAAGCTTTGTTAGTAGGAGTTATTGTGAGCAGAATCATATCCACTCCTTTAGCCATCAATAAAAAAAAGCAAAATGCTTTCTCTAATATAATTCTGCAAACTTTATGGCAAAATACTAACAACATGCTTTCATAAATTAAAGTGTTAATTGATAAAATAAACTTAACAATATGCAAAGTGAAACAGCAAAAGAAAAATCTAATTTCAGTCAATATTTGGTGTCACCATCCTTTGTCTTCAAAACAGCATCAAAGCCTATGTACACAGTTATTGAAGGACCTCGGCAGGAGATTGTTTCAAACATCTTGGAGAACTAACCACAGATCTGTGGATGTCCCTTGTGCAAATCCTTCTGTCTTCCCATGTAATCCCACACTGGATGACATGAGATCAGGTCTCTGTGGGGGCAGGACCATCTTATCCAGGACCAGTGTACATCTTTATGCTGCAGATTGTAGTCAGAGAGGCTTCTGATTGGCTCCAAATTTATTGCAGTAGAACAACGACCCCAAACATCCAGCCAATGTCATTAAGATCTGTCTTCAGACTAAAGAAAAACAAGGAGTCCTGGAAGTGATGTTATTGGCATCATATCATCTGTGTGGGATTACATGGAGGGACAGAAGGATTTGCACATAGAAGATCTGTGGTTAGTTCTCCAAGATGTTTGGAGCAACCTCCCTGCTGAGTTCTTTCAGAACAGCATAATTTCTTCTAGGTACACTTTAATGGGTGATCACAACAAATATTGATTTTATATACATTTTTCTTTTGCTCATTCACTGTATCAATTAACATGCGAACAAGTCCATTTTTTAAAACATTCTTATTACGATACTCTATTATGTACATACTGGGAGCGCGGGGGGTGATGGACACGAAGGCATACAACAAGGCCCCCACAATGTAGAATAAAGCTCTAATCTTATGTTAATGCAATCTTTAAGTATTACCATATAATTAGTGTGAATGAGCAAAGTGATGAAACTTACCATCCTGCCAGACTCCTTCTGTTTATCAGATTCCTTCATCTCCCTGTACATAATTCTGTATTATGGAATAAAGTGCAGATCGATTTACACACCCGACAATGAACAAATAATACTTTAGCACAGAGAATTATTTCTTATTAGCTGCATTCACAAATATGCCCAATATTGCAACATAAACTACAGGAAACTACTAGACATGTTTTCTCCTATAAAACTACAAGATTGTGTTGCATAGTTTCATTGGCTGATCAGATGAAACAAGGAGTACAGCCACACCCCCGCGGAGCATATGAAAGAAGAATATTGATCTGGTGACTCCTAACACAAGCCCTTCTTACGTGTATGTAGGCTCCCATATCCTCCTCAGTTTGTCTGATTTGATGGCTCCGTTACATGACAGCTGCAGCAGTTTCTGCACATAGTAGAAGATGGTGGAACGGAAATTGCTAAGTGGAAGCTCGACTTCACGTCCATTTCCTAGACCTGTCACTTTCAGAGTGAGAGCTAGCCTAGGAGCAGGAGCACATTCAACTTCCTCCAGGAGCTCCGAGTGGGGCGTACCTACAAATAATAATAGAAATATACAGTATATATCATGCCCTAATAGAAACATATCGTGCTCTCAGTGGTGTATGTACATGCAAATAATAATAGAGATATACATATTTCTATTAGGGCACTATATATATATATATATATATATATATAATATCTGTGAGTGGGGAGTACCTGCAGAATAACATTACACAATATATATATATATATATATATATATATATATATATATATATATATATATAAATATAAAGAGAGAGAGAGAGAGAGAGAGAGAGAGAGAGAGAGAGAGAGAGAGAGAGAGAGAGAGAGAGAGAGAGAGAGAGAGAGAGAGAGAGAGAGAGAGAGAGAGAGAGAGAGAGAGATTTTTGTGTACTCACCGTAACATCTTTTTCTCCGAGTCATCATTGGGGGACACAGGACGAATGGGTGTTATGCTGCCACCAGGAGGACACTAAGTTAAACACACACAAAAGATTGACTCCTCCCCTGCAGTATACACCCACAGGCTGGACAATCCAGAGCCAGTTCGGTAACAAAGCAGTAGGAGTAAGCCAGTTAACAAACAGAAAACATGTCATAGTCAAAACACAGACTGAAAAGAACAATTGAGCCAACTAGGCTAACAGGGAGGGTGCTGTGTCCCCCAATGATGACTCGGAGAAAAAGATTTTACGGTGAGTACACAAAAATCTCCTTTTCTCCTACGTATCATTGGGGGACACAGGACGAATGGGACGTCCCAAAGCAGTCCCTGGGTGGGCCAACAAGAAGTTATAAATGCTGTGCGTGCCTACGAGCTACAGATGAGACACTGCCGCTTGTAGGATTCGCCTACCGACGGACGCGTCTGCCGAGGCCTGAGAGTGCACATGGTAGTGCTTCGTGAATGTATGCAGGCTGGACCATGTAGCAGCCTTGCAGACCTGCGCTGCCGATGCCTGGTGCCGGATGGCCCAGGACGCGCCGACTGACCGGGTAGAATGAGCCTTGATCCCCGGAGGTGCGGCGTGACCCTTGACACGGTAGGACTCTTGGATGGCGGAACGAATCCACTTGGCAATGGAGGCCTTGGAAGCAGGTAGTCCCTTCCGTGGCCCCTGCGGAAGAACGAACAAGGCGTCTGACCTACGGAGAGACGCAGTTCTGGAGACGTAACGTCTAAGACCCCTCACTAAGTCCAGAGTGTGGAGCGCCCTTTCCATGCGGTGGGAAGGAGCAGGGCACAGTGAGGGAAGGACAATCTCCTCATTAAGATGGAAGGAGGAAACGACCTTCGGAAGAAAAGTCGGACATGTCCGCAGAACCACCTTGTCCTGGTGGAACACGAGGAAAGGAGGTCGGCACGACAGAGCTGCCAGCTCAGAGACACGTCTAATAGACGTGACAGCCACGAGGAAGGCAATCTTCCAAGACAAGAACAGCAAAGACACTTCATGCAAGGGCTCAAAGGGGGGCTCTTGAAGAGCACGGAGAACTAGGTTCAGGTCCCATGGTTCCAAGGGCATCTTGTAAGGCGGAGCCATATGAGAAACACCCTGGATGAAGGTCCTGACCTGCAATCTGTTTGCAATCTTTCTCTGAAAAAGAACCGAGAGAGCAGAAATTTGGCCCTTAAGAGAGCTGAGAGCAAGACCCAAGTCTACGCCTGATTGGAGGAATTCCAAAATGTGAGGGATAGAAAAACGGAGGGGGAAACGTCCCCGCTTCCTGCACCAGGCGAAGTATACCTTCCAGGCGCGGTGGTAGATGCGCATAGAAGAAGGCTTGCGTGCGCGGAGCATGGTAGATCTCACCGTCTGGGGCAACCCCTTCTGCCTCAGTACCCAGGACTCAACGGCCACACCGTTAAACACAGGGCCTCTGAGTTCGGGTGGTAAATGGGCCCTTGAGACAGGAGGTCTGCGCGACTCGGCAGCCTCCAAGGTACGTCTGAGACCAGTTGAACCATCTCGGCATACCATGTCCTGCGCGGCCAGTCCGGAGCGATGAGAAGTACTGGGATCCGTTCTGCCTTGATCTTCCTGATCACCTTTGTCAGAAGAGGAATTGGGGGAAAGATGTATGGGAGTCTGAAACCCTGCCATGAGAGGACGAGAGCGTCGGCTCCGAAGGCTGAGGGGTCGTGAGACCTGGCCATGAATACGGGAACCTGGCAATTGAGGCGAGATGCCATTAGGTCCACGTCCGGGGTCCCCCATCGAGAGCATATCTGGTGAAAGATTGCGGGATGGAGAGACCACTCTCCGGGATCGAGGCTGTGGTGACTGAGAAAGTCCGCTTCCCAGTTTTCCACGCCTGGGATAAAAACTGCTGAGAGTATGGAATGATGTGTCTCGGCCCAGCGGAGAATTAGCGTCACCTCGACCATGGCCGCCTTGCTGCGAGTGCCCCCTTGGCGGTTGATGTAGGCTACCGCAGTGGCGTTGTCGGACTGGACTCTGACCGCACGGCCGGAGAGGAACGGCTGAAAATGATGGAGAGCCAGTCTGATTGCCCGAATCTCTAGGATATTGATGGGCAGCTGGGACTCCTGCGGAGACCAGCGACCCTGAGTCGAGTGACGCTGGAACACTGCACCCCAGCCGAAGAGACTGGCGTCCGTTGTGACAACCAGCCAGTGCACCGGAAGGAAAGACTTCCCCCGAGTCAGGGAGGACCTCTTGGTCCACCACCTGAGGGACTGTCTGATTGGGCGAGAGAGAAGGAGACGGCGGTCGAGCGAGGCGGGATTCCTGTCCCATACTGCCAGAATGGCATGTTGTAAGGGACGGAGGTGAAAAACCGCAAAGGGCACTGCCTCCATTGCCGCCACCATCCTGCCGAGTACCCTCATGGAGAAGCGTAGGGAGTGAGAGCGAGGTTGAGTAAGCTTCCGGACTTCTCTCTGAAGAGTGGATACCTTTTCCGGAGGCAAAAGTACTAGACCCTGAGAGGAGTCTAAGATCATTCCCAGGTAGGATATGGTTTGGGCCGGGACTGGGGAAGATTTTTTGAAATTGATTTTCCAGCCCAGGCGCAAAAAGGTATTTATAGTGACGTCTACCGCTTCTGAACAGGACCGGAAAGAGGGGCCTTTTATGAGGATGTCGTCCAAGTAGGGCAACACCACTATGCCTCGAGCATGTAGAATGGCCACGGCAGCTGCCATGACCTTGGTGAACACCCGAGGAGCAGTGGCCAGCCCGAAAGGTAGGGCGACAAACTGAAAATGGTGCCCCTGGACCGCGAAGCTGAGGAAGCGCTGATGAGACGGTAGGATGGGAATGTGCAAGTAAGCGTCTTGAACATCTAGAGATGCAAGGAACTCGCCCTCGTCCAGAGAGGCAATTACCGAGCGGAGGGACTCCATACGGAATTGACGTACACGGACGTACTTGTTGAGGAGCTTGAGGTCCAATATTGGACGTACTGAGCCGTCCTTCTTTGGTACAATGAAAAGATTGGAATAGAAACCTTGGTACCTCTCGTTCTGAGGTACCGGGATGATGACCCCGTCTTCCCATAGCGATCTTATGGCCTGAAAATACTGACGGACCCTTGCTCTGGGAGGAGGGGACTGGAAGAAACGAGATGGGGGAAGAGAGACAAACTCTATCTTGTAACCGAAGGATACCAGTTCGCGGACCCATCGGTCGGGAACTACCGAGAGCCACGCGTCCCGAAAGAAGAGTAGGCGGCCGCCAACTCTGTCGGTGTCCTTTGGCGTCTGCCAAGAGTCATTGAGGTGGAGACCTGTTAGGTCTGGGCCCCCTGGACCCCTGTTGTCTGGGTCTGCCTCTCCAAGAGGGAGGTTTGTAAGATGGCTGGGAGGTTCTGTCCTTGCGCTGACCTCTCCCGGCGCCGGGTGGCGCGGAGGGAGAATTGGACCAATTGGAGCCGAAACGGAAATATCGGCCTCGGCCCTGTTGGTTGCGAAAGGGGCGAAAGGTCCGTTGCTGGGGAAGGAATTTGCTCTTTCCCCCTGTGGAGTCTGCGATAATTTTATCTAGTTTGTCCCCAAAAAGGCGTTCGCCCTGGTATGGAAGGGACGTGAGAGATTTTTTGGATCCTGAGTCCGCTTTCCAGTCCCTGAGCCAAAGGGATCTGCGGATCGTGACAGCATTGGCCGCTGCCTGTGAGGCACAATTGGCCGCGTCTAAGGATGCGGAAACTACAAAGTCCCCCGCTCTGGCAATCTGAGTGGCCAGGTGTGAAACCTCGGGGGGTAAGTCGGCGTGTAGAGCTGTAGAGGCTAAAGACTCGGCCCAATGGGTCATGGTTTTTGCAACCCATGTGGCGGCAAAAGAAGGGAAGAGAGAAGCCGAGGAAGCTTCAAAAGCCGAGCGAGCCATCTGGTCAATTTGTCTATCAGTGGGATGCTTGATGAACGCGCCCTCGGAGGAGGATAGAACCGCCTTGGTGGCTAGCCGCGACACTGGCGGGTCCACGGAGGGTGACTGAGACCACTCCTTAGCAAGGTCCTGAGCAAACGGATACTTCAATTGCATAGCCTTCTGACCTGAGAAGCGTTTATCCGGACGGACCCTGTGGAGATCGACAATGTCCTTAAATTGAGGATGCGTAGGAAAAAATCTATGAGCCTTTGTGGTTCGCCCGAATGACACGGGATGAACCGCCTTGGACGGGGTTTCCTCCTCTAACTGTAGCGTCTGACTTACCGAGTCTATGAGAGAATCTAGGGTCTCTTGGTCGTGACGATACTCTGGGGAACAGGACACGCTGGATGCGTCGTCCAGAAAGGATTCCCTGCTATGAGCTGGGGATGAGTGACGAGAGACTTCGCTCTCTGAGCCGGAGGGCTGATCACGGACCGGAGATATTACCCTGGACTTCTTTCTAGATGAGAGAGGGCTTCTGGAAACGGTACGACCTCTAGGCCGAGAGGGGTTTTTAGGCCGCGTTACATCATCCGTGGAAGCGCCCTGGGTAAGGGACGGGTCACGGAGGGACTGTATCGTCCTTTCCAAGGATGCCACAGATCGAGCAAGGGAGGACGCCCATGCGGGGGTACTAGGCTCACTACATTCCGGGTCAGAGGCCGGAGTATCCTGTGCCGCAGACATTTCGCAGGCGGAGCACAGCGGGGTAGTGTGACCTCGGGGCAGAGATACCTTGCAGGAGGTGCACACATCAAAAATAACAGAGTGGGTCTTTCCAGTCCGTTTTTGCCTAGACTGTGACATCTTTGCCATAAAGTGAGCGTACTGGCAGGGGAAGAGACAATCCTACTGAGTGCGTCTCACCAAGTTCTGCGGTGCTTGGCAGGGAGATCCTGAAGTCCTGTGCGCTGTGGTGCTGCAGAGCCGCCAGCGCACTTCCTGGTCCAAGATGGCCGCCGAGATGTGAGAAGGGCGCTTCTCGGGAACGAGAAGCGCCCAGAGAGAGAGAGAGAGAGGGAGAGGGGCGTGTCGTGGGCGGGCGGTGGATTCCCTGCTATGCGCGTCGGAACGCTGCCATTGCCACAGATTGTCCGTGGTGGAATCCGGACCAGGGACGGTAAACTGTGCCACCGCCCTAACAGAGCGCCGGATTGCCCGTGCCCCGCGGCTGCAGCGCCGCATTAGAAAGAGGATAATGGATCCCAGAACGGGCGGTCCCCTGTCAGCTGGTCGGCCCCCGCACTTACCTTGTGCGATGAGGCCGATGCTCCATCCACCTTCACCTTAGTAGGGAGAGGGTGGAGAGCTTCTGCCGCCGTGCAACATCCGCTATGTTCAGTGGTGATGCAGTGGGCGGCTGCACGGACGCCATGGCATTCTGTCCGGCTGTGCCCTGGCTCCAGGAAACTTAGGTGGATGATTAGTCCCCGTGGTCGCCTGACAGGGAGGGAGGGAGATCGGAACGCTAGGGAACCGTCGCCACACTGGAAAGTGAGCCAGGGCTGGCATCCATCGTCGCGGGAAAGGATACAGGAGGAACGCTCCATGTACTTGCCCGTTGTTGGTGCGGGAGAGATCAGAGCTGAAAATTTGCCTGTCGCTCCCTTCCGTTAAAAACAAAAATTGGTGGGGTCCTGAGGACCCAAGTGCCTCCTGAGACACTAAGTAAGAACTGGCTCTGGATTGTCCAGCCTGTGGGTGTATACTGCAGGGGAGGAGTTAATCTTTTGTGTGTGTTTAACTTAGTGTCCTCCTGGTGGCAGCATAACACCCATTCGTCCTGTGTCCCCCAATGATACGTAGGAGAAATATATATATATACACACCATAACCATATGGTTATAGTGAAGCTTCTCATTCTGAAGAACAATCTGCATTCACAGCAATATTCTATTTCGTGCATGGTACATTTTTTTGATAGATGCAGCCTTTACAGATGCGACAATACTAAATAAGCTTATTTTTATTTCTAACAATAAAAAGGTAGAAGAGTCATTTATTTTATTTTTCAGTCCCCCATAAGGGACTAGGAACCTGTGATTGTTTTATCTCTTGCGCTATATACTACGGTACTACTGTATTGAAGTATATAGTTGGGCTTAACAAAACTTTGAAGGGTAGCCATGGGAGCCCTCAACAGGACCCCGCCTGCTATGACATCCCATCAGCACAGCGTCATTAGGGGCCAATAGGAATAGGCGTATATGCACTCTGAAAAACGCTGCATTTAAGTGTGGCGGTCAATGATAGACACTGGCATTTAAATGGTTAAACAGCAGAATGCTCTAGTCACTGCTGTTCTAGGCAGAGGTTGGCTGTGTAACCCAGCCGGCATCTCTCAGACCCTGAGCCCGCTCGACATATGGTGACATAGGTCGTACTATTACTCCTTACATCAGAAAGGGGTATCGTATTCCATCATACTCACGTGTTTTTTCATACTATACGAAAAATAGTGGGGCAAATGCTTTCTCTGTAGGGGGTCATACAACACAAACCATTGAGGTCATAAAACAATAGCCATTATGGCCACAGTGGAAGCTGGACGCAGTTATATAAATATAAAGAGGCAAATCAACCAAAACGTCACCCATGTTCGGAATATCTGTCCAGCGTTCTTGTCCACATCAATGTCACAGCATTATCTAGGCAACAAAAAACTGTATTCCCAATCTGGTACCCACCTGGAGCCGGTATCTCCAGGTCTGTGGTCTGCTGAACATTCGTTCTTCCAGGACGAGGATCAAAGGCTGGTACCAAAGCAGAGAACTGCCTTTTCAATACATAGTCATCATCCCATGTTCTACGGCGGCCACCTTTAGTTTCATATTCTTCTTCCTCCTGACCACAAGGAAGAATGTCAGATCCAAACACTGAATACTACCATAACTAAACCATCAGCTACAGAGGACAGCTCACCATGACTTCTTCATACTCCTGTTCTTCCTGGTTGTCATCTTCATTTTCATCATCTTCTTCATCAGGCTCCGGTAGGTCCTCATCATCATCCAGCTCAGCCAAAAGAGTGCTGGCCCGACAGCTGTCCAGGAAATCTGCAGAGCACAAGATCAGGAAGTAGGAAACCCCATTAACCACATGAGAATTGAGACCCCTTCAATAAAACCTGTATTACTTAGTTCTCCATTGTGATCAACATCTTACCATAAAGTGAATATTCGGCCTCCTGGCCGGTGTCACTCTCGCTGGATGTGGATGTTAGGCTAGTTGTGAGGGTATTGCTGAGGGACTGACCAACAGAAAGGCCAGTGGTGGCTGTGGCCACGTTGCTGCTGGTAACACTGGAAGTCGACATTGTAACAGTGGATGTGGTTCCTGTTGTGGTCAAATTTGGGAAACTCTGTGCGCCCATAAGCGGAGAGGCTGAAGGAGAAAACAAAACATGTTTACAGATCAGAGTATTCCATAAAGGGGACGGTACCTATCCAGAGGTGATGACCCCCAGCGATCAGCAGGTTAAGGGTCTTCTGTCTGAATGGTGGGTCAGGCGAGAAGGACTATGGCTGACTACAGCGCTCTGCTCGTCCCATACACTTTGAATAGAGCGCATGTGTTCCATTCACACCGGAGACTCTAGACCCCTATCCTTCTATCAGTCAGGGTCCTAGCAATCAGCAAGTGAATAGGTAATCTGATACTCACTGGCAGAGCTCACTGCGTTGCGTCCCAGAGTGTTGGTGTTGTTATCACTGCTGCTTCGACTGAGGTTCATGTTATTGGTAGCGTTTGTCCTTGCAATGTTTGCAACCCTCCTTACAAAGGATTCCAGGCTGGACGTCTCCCGTGAGGACAGGTTGGGAACGCTGGCACTAGAACTCATTGGAGCGCCAGCAGCGAGCAGAGAACTGACTGACAGCCGGTTGCTAGCGGAGGACCCCAGCGGTCTTGGAACGGCCGCCTCTTTATTGCTGAGCTCTGAAACAGAGCTGACGTCGGGAGAGCTGATGCTCACCATGCCCATCGATATAGCAGGTGCGTCACCGGTCTTCCTCTCGCCTTCACCCACCTGTTCTCCTCCCGGTGGGCATGCGGAAGAGCCAGAAGCTGCCGGGTTAGAAGACAGCACAAGGATTGCATCATGGTGCAGGTCAGAGCCTGGTTCCTCTACCCTTCGCTCTGTCTTGGCACAGGTCACACTGGCATCGCTGCTACTTGCCACACTGCAGACAGAGCTGCTGCTCCCTTTGCGACTGCAGGAACCAGTCACACCTCCAACAACTGTGCAAGTTGAAGAGGAATGGGGAGGCGCTTTGTCAGGACAGTTGTTTTTCACCAAGCTGCTCCAGGAAGGTGGTGTGCCTGCAACAGTGGATGAAACAGGTTTGGATGACGCCGCAGATTCTGGGTCATAACCTGGGGCCAGCTTCAGGTCAAATTTTCCTTCCGCGCCCATGCGGTAAGAATTAGAGCCACCGGCATCCCATATGACATCAATCCAGCCTGGAAAGGGATAGTAGCGTGTAAGACGGAAGAGCAGACAGCAAAAAAGATCTGATTGGAATCAGGCAGAGAAAAAGCCGTAGCAAGCCACAAACCCCTCCAAACTAGCCCACGGGATCACACACCCACTAGACAACACATGCACAAAAGCCGCATATTTGTTATATCATCAGTGGGAACTGGTGGAAGAAAACGGATCAAACAAAGCTCTAATTTCACGTAAGATGGATTTTACTACAGAAAAAAAAATGTGTTTTAAATTTAATTTTTATTAAAAACAAAGCAGCAAAAAGAATCAAGAAACTGAAGAAAGACGG
This sequence comes from Ranitomeya variabilis, assembly GCF_051348905.1. Lineage (NCBI taxonomy): Eukaryota > Metazoa > Chordata > Amphibia > Anura > Dendrobatidae > Ranitomeya > Ranitomeya variabilis. The sequence continues at coordinate 638,304,901 of NC_135232.1, forward strand.
GAAGATGGATGCTTTAAGATGTTCGGCCAGTCCACCCCATACAGGTAAGTAACAACTCGGATCTGTCACCATACAAACAACAGAGGCATAATCCATTGGGAACCTTTCTCTTACTAAGAAATAAATGATAATTTTAGGAGTCCAGCGGTTTAATACACTCACTTTAAATTTGAGAGCCATGTGGCCATTCAGACATGGATTTTCAAAGTAAGCACACCAGCCTCATCGGGTCCAACAGGTCTATTTAGTACTGAATTCTGTTTGTATTGTTAAATCTGGTGACAGAGCCACTTTAAAGTTTGGTAAGTCAGTAGTGCATCACTCTTGTTTCAAACCAACAGAAAAAGCAAGCACTTGGCGTGCGGAGCTTAGATACAGTAAGTAGGATACATACCATTATGCAAATCTCCAGTGACCGTGCCCTCTCCCTGAGCACTGCCGTCCTGGTCTCTCCATTTCCAATCTATGCCACGAATAACTCTTGCTCCGGGTACCATGTATTTCAGAACCTGGGAGCGCACAAGACGTCTCTGGCGTCTCAGGTTAGCTTCCGCTTCTTTGGCTGCTTTGCCTGGGCAGATGGAAAAAAAATTAGAGTAATAATTAAGAAGTTGTTTTAACGACTTTGAAAAAAAACAAAAAAAAAAACATTAATGCTCTAATTATAGAGACAAGTGGCAAATGGGTGAAGAAAGAAATGTCAACCTGACAGATGTTCTAGGACACTTCTGACACCTATCCTCACATATCTTTACATTACAAGACCCAGCACATCCATAAGTCTGCTTATGTGGTGTGACACTAGTAGGGTACAAGCGGTTCCCTTACCCCAGTCCACAAGCAGATACTGTTAAGAAATGGATCACAGTAGGAAAATAGGGATTTATTGTACCCTTTTATTGCATCAATAACTCTTGTTGATGCTTAAAAGGGAATCCATCACTAGGTTTTTGCCACCTTATCGGAGACAGAGACCCACATTCCGGTGATGTGTCACTTACTGGGCTGCTTGCTGCAGTTTGGATAAAATCACTATCTGCTGCAGATCTAGCAGGGCTTGGAATGCAGAGCAGTGTATAACCCCGCCCACGCCCTTGATAGGTAGCTTTCTGCCTATGCACATTGTAAGCAGAGAGCCCATGTAAGTATCTTCATTTTAACTTATCTAGAGCAGTAGTGCAATTCCACTGTCATATAATCCAGGTTAACATATTATATCGTTACTGAGTGCTACTTTAATTTGCTAGATATACACAGTGGCTCTCTTGGGTTGGCGCAGGATAGCTTGTTTACACTGGACCACTTTACGTAAGGTGTCATTTACATGTATGTGTGTATGTAAGAGCATTGCATGCAGTTCTCATTAACTAGTCATTTGCCAACATACCCAGCTGGTCTTCACACACTCCAGTAACAGTGCCATACAATTCAAAGCCGGAGAGGGAAAGGTAATGGGTCTGCCCGCTGGCATTTTTCCCAGCCTGTTTGATTCGCACGTGCCGCCAACCCTGCTTCTCCTCTCTTGGTGGGTCCAGTGGCCATGTGGCAGTGGAACTTAAAGGAAACAAGTAGTAAGTCAACAAAAACATAGTGATCTCGGGGAACGTTAGCGTGTACTGTATACAGAGAGGCTATATGGACTCTGGTTCAAGGCTGCTCCTCTGCAGGGGCTCCGGTGCAGCCGCTGATTGGCTGCAGCCATTAGGTGACATTGTTTATGCGAGGAGACCCGTAGGAGACACAGAACCCAGTATGGAGGCAAAGCATCGGTAGGGGAGGGGAGGACAGTTTTTTAAAATTTTTTATTCTTGATTCCCCAACTTTGTACCCATAATCGATTAGTTGTAAAGTAGAGGAAAACCCCATTTAAAAGGGATCCTGATAACACCATGAACCTGTAGATATAAAGTTAGGCTGCAAGTTAACAGCTTAAGAAAGGAGCCTGGCTGTTGCACTGAAAGCGCGGCACATAGGAGAGAACAAAAGGAGCCGCCAGATTTCAGTCATCCTGATCCGCAGGCAGCATGAAATCAAGACACTGGCTGTATGATTTCAGCCATGTAGGTTTAACTCGGAAACAACACGGTACTTAAGATAATCATGCTTAAAAGCTGCTGGAGACCGAGCTGCATGTGAGTCTAATCAGACTGGTGGGTCCCCGGTGGCTTCTGCCCATCCATTCCCTTTGAATGACAGATGTCTCCCCGGGTGTGTGTATAGGGACAGGCCTGTCAGTCATTAACAGCGGGTGGAGAGAAGCCACCAGGGAACTGTCTGACCGACTACACTCCCAAGTGGCTCGGAGCCCGGCAGATATTACATTGTTTTTCTCTGAAACAACACAGTGTTTCACAGCTAAACCAGTATGTGTCTGATAAATACTGCCGGATCTTCGGCAGCATGTATCAGCTGTCCGGTTCCCTTTAACCTGCAGATGAACCCTGTAGCTACAGGTTTGAAGAATTATTCAATGTGACATGTTCCCCTTTAAGCCCAGTTTTTCAGCAAAGCCATCTTATGCATGGAGCAAAAGTTAGTTGTTAAAAAAAAAAAAAAAATCTATAAAACTATCACTTGTTAAAATCCATAACTACCCTGGTTCATTAAGGCTGCAGTCATCTACATGGGTGTATAAAGTTGTCCAGTTCTGTCCATCCTTGGACACTTGGAAGACCCAATTCCGAAGAGCAGAACGGCCATAACCGCGGGCATGGCGCAGAGTATAGGCAGATGGGACAATCCATAATCCAAGATCGATGGCAAACCACGCGCTCTTGTCATCATTAGTATGGCAATTTAGGGCAGAACCATCACGACTCAAGATGTCTTCAAGTCGTCCATATGGCAGGTTACGTCCTTCAGATGAGGTTACTACCACTAAGCCATAGGCAGCTGGATTCACCCACTCATACGCTGTCCTGTAACAGACATCACAAACAATCAAAAGTTAAAGATTTAATTAACATGAGACATCCAGAAGTACAAGAAAACAGTTTGTGTGCCTTAAGTTTATTGCACAATTAGACTTTTTTTCACTAGCCAACAGTTCATAAATGGCTACGAAGTTTATATATATATATATATATATATATATAAAAATTAAAAAAAAAACACAGATGAAAAATATAAAATGACTTAAATTACTTTAAAGCTTTAAAGACCTGATTTCTAAAAAAAATTGTGGTTTTGTTTTTTTAAGTCTTTAGGATCATCATTCTTCTATATTTAAGTACAAAAGCGTTAGGCTAGGTTCACATTGCGTTCTGTGCGTCCGTTAAACGGACTACGTTATAACGCGGTGTAACGTAGTCCGTTAACGCCGCCATTGAATGCAATGTCGGACGCATCGCTAGAGCACGCCCACAATGGGCGTGCGCTAGCCACGTGCCGTCATTGAATGACGGATCCTGAGACGTGGGCTGCAGCGCTTCCGGATCCGTCACCGCTAACGCAGATAGAGCTAGCAGATGCTCTATCTGCGCTAGCAGACAGCCATACCGGCACTTGCGTTAACAAAGCCCATTAACGCATGTGTTGAACGGGCTGCGGTTAACGCAATGTGAACCCTTACAAATACAAACGTCATTGAGAACTGAATGGGTTATGTGAACACATCCAAACAATAAACTTGTGCAGATAGAAACCTGTAAAATGAATTACTTACTTTGCATTTGTTCCAATCCAATACATGATCCCATTGTCGTCGAAGTTGTGCTGGTGTCGGAATATACAGCTCTGCCCTTCTCGCAGCTTGCGCACGAACACAAAGGACGAGCGATCAAAGTCATACCATTGTTTAGCCACCTGTAAAAGGTCACAAAGTAACAATTAGGAGTGCATCTAATATAGGATTGCTGGGATTTCACAATGGCAAGTCCAAGTCTTCAGGAGAAGAAAAAAAACAAAAACCAGCAGTCCCATGAGTGATATATATAAGTGACGTGATCGTGGATCTAAGATAAGAAGTTTATACAGCATAAGGGAACAATAGTGAAACATTCATTGAACCAACTTTCTTGGGTAGATTTTCCAAAGCCCCCTAAATTCATGTCATAACATTTTTGAAGCCTGTTCTCTAGAAGTAAAGGGCTTCATAGAAACTTTATCAGTGCTCTGAGATGCCCTTACAGAAGGTCTGAAAATATTCTAAGCAAAATGATTGATGGGAACAGCAGTACTGAAGTTAAAAGGGAACCGGTAACGATAAACGTGATTTGCATATACGTCCGGAATCAGAAGGTCATTAGGGGTCCAAACTGCAGACACCACCCCTTGCTTCTTCTACCGCCTAGAGCTGCAGTCACACCCCTCCCCGCCCCGCTTCTACCACCCCAAATCAGGAGGTCATCAGCAGACTGCAGTCACTCCCCCTGCTTCTTCTACCACCCTGAATCAGGTCATCAGGGGGCTGGAGTGGCAGTCACCCCCCGCTTCTTCTACCACCCCAAATCAGGAGGTCATCAGCAGACTGCAGTCACTCCCCCTGCTTCTTCTACCACCCTGAATCAGGTCATCAGGGGGCTGGAGTGGCAGTCACCCCCCGCTTCTTCTACCACCCCAAATCAGGAGGTCATCAGCAGACTGCAGTCACTCCCCCTGCTTCTTCTACCACCCTGAATCAGGTCATCAGGGGGCTGGAGCTGCAGTCACCCCCTGCTTCTTCTACCACCCCAAATCAGGAGGTCATCAGCAGACTGCAGTCACCCCCCCTGCTTCTTCTACCACCCTGAATCAGGTCATCAGGGGGCTGGAGCGGCAGTCACCCCCCGCTTCTTCTACCACCCCAAATCAGGAGGTCATCAGCAGACTGCAGTCACTCCCCCTGCTTCTTCTACCACCCTGAATCAGGTCATCAGGGGGCTGGAGCTGCAGTCACCCCCTGCTTCTTCTACCACCCTGAATCAGGTCATCAGGGGGCTGGAGCTGCAGTCACCCCCTGCTTCTTCTACCACCCTGAATCAGGTCATCAGGGGGCTGGAGCTGCAGTCACCCCCTGCTTCTTCTACCACCCTGAATCAGGTCATCAGGGGGCTGGAGCTGCAGTCACCCCCTGCTTCTTCTACCACCCCAAATCAGGAGGTCATCAGCAGACTGCAGTCACTCCCTCTGCTTCTTCTACCACCTTAAATTGGAGGTCATCAGGGGCTGCAGCCACTCCCCGTGCTCTTCTATGACCCTGAATCAGATTATCAGGAGGATGATGGTGCAGTATTTATACCGTTTCTTCTACCACCTTGAATCAGGAAGTCATCATTGAGATGGAGCTGCAGTCAGTTTTAATAAATAGTTTTCTCACAATGAGCACTGATCACAAAGCAGTAATGCTCTGGCTGGATCGCACAAGCATTGACACAGGAGCTTACAAGCTTCAACTTACTACAGACATGATCCCAACTTCCTGCAGTCCGCCTCTGTTATTATGCATGTATTTAGCCTCTTTTTTTTTCTTTCCTTTTTAAAGAAAAAAAAACAACCCCTGGTTGCCAGCACTTCAGCGTTTTTTTTTTTAAGGGACAGACCATCAACATTTTTAAATTCATTTGAAGAATTACTTTTTTGGATTTTTTTTTAATTTAATGGACGAAGAAAGAAATTGCTCAGAGCTTTACGACCAGAACTTGTTGACACCCTACAGAAAGTGATCGGAGGCAATGTACCGCCTCCTACACACTAGCTTAGTTGTTTTTGGGCATTTTGTAGTAACCCAAAATGTAACAACAAATAATGATATTTGCATTTTAAGCTTGTCAAGAGTATGTTCCCACACTATGTGTAACCCACCATTTTAAGCAAGTACTGCTCCAGGGACTCCACAGTTGCCAGAGGCTCCATCTTTAGCATGCGACCAGTGCGGTCAATAAGGGAGGTCTCTCCAGGCGCCCGCTCCAGTCTAAACCGAAGCCTCCGAGTTAAGATCTGAACAAAGCACCAAAAGGAGAAAGAAAAAAAAGAATCATTTGACCAAATGTCTTAATGATAAATTTTATTAAAAAACACAAACAAAACATGTTTTTCCACCTGTACTCCAATTATTGGCATCTACCTGTAGGTTGTAGTTCGATCCAGGAGTATCATACAGATGTAATGGCAGCCGTTCTATAGATTCAAGCACTGCAATCAGTTTTCTAACCAGTGCAATTGCTGGACGACTATTGAAACAAAGAAAACAATATACAAATTTACATATCCTAAAATAAAAAAGAGCCAAGTAGAATAAATAGTTTGCAGTTTACCTTACACAGATTTTTACAATCTAAAATATAATGTTTAGAATAATGAATATCTGCTTTAGTAGTCATCTGACTAGCACGTTAACCTGGAAAGAAAATGATCCAGAATTGCTTCTGGCCTATTCTCCTACCAAATACATGCAAGTAGGAAAGTGTGCTGAATACTGCAGGATTAGATTCCCTACAGATTGAGAAAGGCCGTCACCGATCACTCAAAAAATCGCTGAGAAGTGTGCAGCTCAGGAAGCAGAAGCGCACACTCCGCTCTGAGCGCACACACACAAATGTTCTGCAGAGAATTTAACAAAGCCACCGTCGTTTTCATTTTTCTTTCATAAATCAATAGGACATATGACATTTTAAAACTTTGAAAAATATCTCATCAGAGGGACCTGCTGCTTTCTCCTCCTGGGGTGATATTTCATGCTCAGTTCATGCGTGAAATGTGTACAATCTGTGTTTAAAGAAGACAGATTTTCCCATTATAGAAACAGGAGAAGGCATTTTGTGCCTATAAGATTCTATGTAGAGGGTAGGAGCTAGACGCAGAAACTTTCTTCTGAAAGTTCGAGACAAAAGTTACAAATTGTACGAAAGTATATTTAGTTTAGTTACACGTTTGTATTATGTACATACCTTTCGTCATCTTCATTTTCACTAAATGCAGTTTTGAATACATTCAGTCGTTCCACCAGCTGTCCACAGTCCTGCTTCACATCAAAATCTTCACTCTACAGGGATGTATAAAGCAACAATATAATAAACATGTTCATCTGATGGCATTTTAGTATTAAAGGCGCTGTCCAGGACATCAACATTGACGGCCTATCTTTAGGGTAGTTCATAAATGTCTCACCAGTGGGGGGTGGACACCCAACACTTCTGCCGATCGGCTATTCCCGATGCTGCGGTGGCCAGAACAGCTGTGTCAACTGTATAGCGATTTACAGCTGGGTACAGAATATCCACTCCTATTTGAATCAATAAGGGGCAGATGTGCAGTAGCCAGGCGCAACCACTAATCCATTGACTGAGCTGTGGAGCTCCGCAACTGAGCAGTTTTGGCTGACACCAGGAACAGATAATCAGCGGGAGTGCCAGGTGTCGAACCTCCACGGATCAGACATTGATGACCTAACCTAAGGATAGCTCATCAATGTAAAAGTCTCAGACAACACTTTCAACGCCTTCACGACATGCGCCATACATGTACGGAGCATGTCGTGTCTCTCCCTTTGATGTGGGCTCCGTCTCGGAGTCCACATCCTTCCAAGCACATGTCAGCTGTTTTAATAAGCTAACATGTGCCCAACAGCCGCGGGTGGAATTGCGATCCACCCACGGCTGTAAACCTGTTAAATGCCACTGTCAATCTCTGACAGCAACACTGAATGTGATTGCACTGTAAGCGTGTCACTAATCCCGCCCATCGGCGCCTTGTAACATGACCGCAGGTCGCCGTTGGGTTAGCATGACAACCCGGGGTCTGCAGGAGAACCCAGTGGTTGTCAGTGCCGGATTGCTATGAGCATGCAAACAGGTATAATAATTAAAAAAAAGTTTTTAAAAATATTAAAAAAAAAGTTCAAATCACCCTCTCCATTCACCCCATTCAAAATAAAACAACAAAACAAAAAAATACAAATTTAGTATCATCGCGTTCAGAATCGCACAATCTATCATGCTATAATAATAATTAATTCGATTGGTAAATGGCGTAGCGAAAAAAAGTAAAAATGCCAAAATTAAGTTTTTTGTTAGTCGCAACATTATATTAAAATGCAGTAACGGGCGATGAAGATATCATATCCACACCAAAATGGTATAAATAAAAATGTCAGCTCGGCATGCAAAAAATAAGCCCTCACCCAGCCCCAGATCACGAAAAGTGGAGACACTATGGGTTTCAGAAAATGACAATTTTTTATTTCATTTATTTATTAAGAAACTTTGGATTTTTTCTTCACCACTGAAATAAAAAACAACCTTTACATGTTTGGTATCTATGATCTCGAAATGAGCTGGAGAATCATAATGGCAGGTAAGTTTTTGCATTTGGTGAACCTAGCAAAAAAAAAAAATCCAAAAACAGTTGTGGAATTGCACTTTGTTTGCCATTTCTCCACACTAGGAATTTATTTCCCATTTTTGTGTACACAATATTTACCATATAATAATAATAAATGATGTTGTTCAAAAGTACAACTTGCTCCGCAAAAAACAAGCCCTCACGTGGCCATATTAACAGAAAAATAAAAAAGTTATGCTCTGGGAAGAAGGGGAGCAAAAAACAAATGCAAAAACGAAAAAGGGCTGCGGTGTGAAGGGGTTAAATACCCCATTTTTGCTAACATTTATGTGGTCAATGGATATTCCTAGTGTTTTGGTGTTTTTTTCTTAGATACTTCGGTAAAATAACTAAATATATGAACTCCCACAATAGCAAAAGTCAGGCTGTCAAAGCGTCAGTATAATAATCCCAAGAATACGTACATTATTGAGGACAGTGAGCAGGGCCTGCACCAAGCCACTGCTGCACATTTCATAAGGAGAGATGGTAGTTTCATCCTTTAGCAGTACAATTAGGTTTTCCAGGGCAGTCTTCATTAAATCTCTCCACGTATTCTCACCTTCAATACACTAAAACAGAAAAGAAATCATCTGATCAGTACAGATATATATGTACACATTGCCGTATGTCCCTACAGACATTCTGCAAGGAAGACAAAAACTACTATTTTCCTAAATAACATTGCAGCGAGCTTTTACAGACCTGTCTGTTGGTGTGAAGTTCCCATGAAGACTCCAACTGTGTGGCGATATTCCGCAGGGTGACCACCACACCACGTGGCATGCTTTCCACCGCTTTAAAATGATCATCATACAAGTCCCGGGCCATTGTCCGTACCTGGGGTGAAAAGCAGAGTCATGAGCCGTCATGGTTCGTGCTGTACTCAGACGTACCTACAAGCGATGGCCGACGTACCTTCTGCTTCGTCTTCTCTAACTTAGACTTCAGCTTTCTACCTCTTTTCCCCGTCCAGCCGGTGACAAACTCTGAACCTGAAACACAAAGAAAACATGGATTTTTGTATACTCACCATAAAATCCTTTTCTCCGAGCCAGTCATTGGGGGACACAGGACCATGGGTGTTATGCTGCTGGCTATTGTGGCGGCAAGTCCCTTCCTGTGACCCTCAGGAACAACAAATAGGGCATCTGTCTTCCCGGAAGGCGCAGTCTGTGAGAAGTACCGTCTGAGAGCCCTCACCAGGTCCTAAGTGTGGAGGGCCCTCTGAAAAAGATGTATTGCTGTCGAACAGAACGAGAGCAAGACATGTCCTTGTTAAGGTGAAAGGAAGAGACTTCGTTGGGCAAGAAAGATGGAGACGGCCTGAGGACCACCTTGTCCTGGTGAAAAATTAGGAAAGGAGCTCGACAGGACAGGGCGGCTAACTCCAATACTCGCCTGATTGACGTCACCACGACAATAAAGGCAACTTTCCATGAGAGATGGGTGAGAGAGAAGTCCTTCAGCAGTTCAAAGGGAGTCCCCTGTAGAACACAGGACCAGGTTAAGGTCCCAGGCATCCATTCTATAGAGGGGTACCAAATGGGAGACCCCCTGAATGAAAGACTTCACCTGCAGTTTGGAAGCAATCCTACGCAGGAAGAAAACAGGCAAGGCAGAAATCTGACCTTTGAGGGAACTAAGCGCTAGGCCTCAGTCCAGACCAGCCTGAAGGAACTCCAGAATGGACGGAATGGAGAAAGCGAGGGAAGAATGACCGCGATCCATGCACCATGCAAAAAATTATTTCCAGGTACGGTGATGAATGCACACGCATGTAGGTTTCCGAACGCTAATCAAGGTGGAAACTACTTCTTGGGAGAACTCAGTTTGGACTATGACCCAAGTTTCAATGGCCAGGCTGTTAAACAGAAGCCCCCGAGTTCTGGTGGCAAATTGGGCCATGGGAGAGCAAATTTGGTCAGCCCGGTGGTCACCAGGGAACATCGACGACGAACTGCACCAACTCGGTGTACCACGGCCGTGGCGGGCAGTCAGGAGCGACTAAGATCACTGAAATTCCTTCCGTCTTGATCTTTCTGATGACCTTTGGAAGCAACGGAAGCAGGGGAAACACGTACGGAAGACGGAACTGACGCCATGGAAGGACCAGTGCATCCGCACCAATGGCCTCAGGATCCTGGAACTGAACTCGGACACCTTGGTGTTTAGTCTTGATGCCATAAGATCCACGTCCGGAGTCCCCCAGCGATAACAAATCTGTTGGTTGATCTCGGGATGCAGTGACCACTCCCCCGAAGCCAGTCCCTGGCAGCTGACAAAGTCTGTCGCCAGTTTTCTACACCCGGGATGTGAACTGCTGAGATGACCGAGTGGTTCCTCTCGGCCCAACGGAGAATGTGCTTCACCTCGTACATTGCCGCCCTGCTGCAAGTGCCCCCCTGATGTGGAGTTGTCCGATTGTATTAGGATGGGGCAACCCGCCAGGAGGTGATGGAATCGCCGCATGCTCAACCGAATCGCCCGGATTTCCAGAAAGTTGATTGCAAGAAGTGCCTCCCGAGGTGACCAGTGCCCCGCCCCTGGGCTGAGTGATGTGGATAGACAACCCCCCAGCCCAGAAGACTGGCGTTGGTGGTGACCACCAGCCATTGGACCAGAAAGAAGGATTCCCCTGGGTGAGGGACGACCGCAACGTCCACCACCTAAGCGCTTGCTTGATCCGTGGAGACAAGCGACACAGCCGGTCGAGAGAGAATGGGTTCCTGTCCCAGGCTGCTAGAAGAATATGCTGTAGAGGCCAAAGATGTAACTGGGCTAAGACTTTGTCTCGAGGGAGAATCACCAACCCTCGGGAGGTGTCCAGGGCCATACTAAAAAGGAAATCTGCTGCGCTGGGACAGGGGAAGTTTTGTCCATGTTTATCAGCCAGCCCAGGTGAGAAAGTGTATCCAAAGTGATACGGACGCACTCCACGCAGGCTTGGAAAGATGGCCCCTTGACTAGAAGGTCGCCTAAGTATGGCAAAACGACCATACCCTGAGTGAAGAATGGACATGACGGCCGCCATGACCTTCATGAACATTCTGGGGGCGGTGGCGAGGCCAAAAGGCGAAGCTGTAAACTGGAAAAGTTCCTTGCGGACGGTGAAGCAAAGGAACCTTTGGTGAGGGGGAAAGATCGGGATATGAAGGTAAGCATCCCGAATGTTGATGGATGCTAGGAACTCCCCCTTCTCCATTGAAGTGATGACAGAGCAGAGAAACTCCAACCAGGAGAGCTGGACCTCAACAAACCTGTTTAGGAGCTTCAGGTCCAGAATGGGCCGCACAGTCCCGTCCTTCTTCGGAATCATGAATAAGTTCGAGTAGAACCCCCCGAACCTCTCGTTTTTTGGGACCAGAATAATGACTCCGTTTTGGCATAGCGAATCGATGACTCGTTACAAGGACCGTGCCTGAGCCTCTGTTCTGGAAGGACGAGAAGGGAAGAACCGTGCCAGAGGGCAGGAGGGTAATTCTATGTTGTATCCGGAGGACACCAGGTCCCTGACCCATTCGTCGTGAACGACGGACAGCCAGGTATGACGAAATAGGAGTAGACGGCCGCCTACTCTGCTGGTGTTGACCGGATAATGTCGCGGAGTCATTGAGCCGAGAATCTATGGGACCTTGCTCCCTTAGATCTGGATTGCTTGGGACGGTTCTTCCACGACTGGAGTTTTTGACTGAGAACGGCCTCTGCTGGCCGACGGTTCCCGTGAGGTAGAGGAACTTTCTAAGACAGGCCAGACATATGCCCCGACCCGTGGCGGGAACTTGGAGGGACTCAATTGCTTTAGTCAGAGAAGCCATGGACTGCGACAGTGACAAAGCCCATTCAGGGGGACTAGGTAAACTTGGTTTGGTGGTGGCGAAGGGCTCCTGAGTGCAATCGGGATCACAGGCCTTGCAGAGTGGCGAACTATGTCCCCGTGGAAAAGCAGTCTGGCAGGTGGTACATGAGGTGAAAAACACTTGTGCTTTGTTAGCGTTCTTGGATGTCTTAGAGAGTGACATGGTGTACCCCAGAATGTCCCCGATTCTGCTGATATGCTCCAATAGGGAGGATCGTGACTTGGAAGCCCCAGTGACTATTGCAGAGAAGGGCTAATGAGTATATCTGGTGCAGCACAGAGATCTTACCCCGGTCATGTGGCCCTGTATGAGTGGTCCTCCCAATGCACTGCGTTCCTCTGAAGTGCAGGCATGCTATACGTGTACGGAGCCGGCCTGTAGGTGAAAATGTATGCTGTACCCCAGAATGTCCGGAATTGCAGAGGGACCGTGAGATATAGCGAAGTGTCACTGTGGTGTGACCAGACAGCACATGTAGAGAGGCGGACGGTAGGTTAAGATGGCCGCCGAGAATTGCAAGGGGAAGTCTCATCGTGTGCTAGATGTGAAAAAAAATGGGCGGAGCTGCCGCCATAAAGTCATAAAATAAGCGGAGCTCCGGGTTGCGGCCGAGAATAGGCCCAAGCCGGGGCCTAAATTCTGGACACTGGCCGGAACGTGCCCAGGAAAGAGGGGAAGCTATGGGGAATAGCGCTTAAAGCACTGTTGCAGGATCCCTCCGCCGGTGCCATTGCACTATGTCGGCTGCTGTACCGTGTCCCGGGCCTACACTTACCAGTGGTGTGCGCCCGGTATGGAACCGCCGCAGCGCAGGACCCGGACTGCTTACAGGTCAGCTGTAGTTTAGACGGTGCAGGGAACCCTCCATCCACCATCCCTTTGTCAGAGAGGTGGAGAGGGACCGTCCGCATTCCTTCCATCACTGCTGTTCATTAGTGGAGATGCAGTGGGGGCATCGCCACTAAGGACACGGACACCATCAGAGCCTCTGGACATCCAAGTGGTTAATTCCCCCAGGATGGGACAGGGCTGGTGGTCCGGCTGTAATTAGCCTTGTCGCAAAGGGAGGTACATGGAGGTCAACACTCCATGTTCCCATCTGTTGTAGGTGTGGGGAGAGCGGTGCCCTGAAGGGACCAGTCGCCCCTAAAAAAGGTCTCAGACATGCCGTAGAAAACGATGCAGGAGGGGGTACATGGAGGCGACACTCCACGTTCCCGCCTGTTGTAGGTTTGGAGGAGAGCGGAGCCGTTAAGGGATCAGTCGCCCCCTGTAATCCTTTGAAGTATGTGGAGAATAAAAATCAAAATAAAATAAGAAAGCTATAGATGTGGTCTGAAAATCAGAGCACATGTGCCTCCTTCTGACACTAAGCTTGAACTGGTTAGGCTGGAGCCAGTGGGTGGTGTATACTGCAGGGAAGGAGTTAATCTTTTTTGTGTCTACTTAGTGTCAGCCTCCTAGTGGCAGCAGCATACACCCATGGTCCTGTGTCCCCCAATGAGGAAAAGGAGAAAAGGGTTTTGATATTTTTTTCCCCATTAGCTGAACATATATCCAGATGATCTATCCAAGATTAGTCATTTTATTTATAGATTAGTTAACCCCTGCAGGGCATTTTTTTCATAGTGACAGTAACACATGGAAACAGTTACAAGAATATTTAAAAAAAAAAAAAAAAGGAAGCTACATCTTGTTTGTGCCTATGGCAAAGTCCACATGTCTGTTTCAGGAGCATATATGCAGAAATCTGTTGCGTCCGTTTTAGACAGAATATACAGGACACAGCCTGGATTTTATGGAATGTCAACACAAAGTAGCAAGTATTTGTGAAGAAAATGATACATGACTTTTAAATTATTTTAAAAATATAAATCTGAAAACTGTGAGCTGCATTTGTTTTCAGCCCCCTGTAGTCCGATACCCCTAAATAAAACTGAGTGATATATTGCCTCCAGAAGTCATATAATTAGTAAATTGAGACCACCTGTGTGTAATTTATTCTCAGTATTACTACAGCTGTTCTGTGAAGGACTCAGAGGTTTGTTTGAGAAGATTAGAGATCAAACAGCATTAAGAAAATCAAGGAGCACATGAGATAGGTCAGGGATAAAGTTTTGGAGGAGTGTAAAGCAGGGTTAGGTTATATATATAAAAAAAAAAAAAAAAAAAAGATAGCCCAAGCTCGAAACATATCACAGAACACTGTTCAATTCATCACCCAAAAATGGAAGGAGTGTGGCACAACTTAAAACTTACAAAGACATGGCCGTCCATCCACCTAAGCTGATATCCCAAGCTAGGGGAGCACTAATTAGAGAAGCAGCCAAGAGGCCCATAGTCACTTTGGAGGAGCTGCAGAGATCCACAGCTGAGGGGGGAGAGTCTATCCACAGGACAACTATTACTCATACACTCCACAAAGATGGCAAGAAAGCAATTTTCAAAATCAAGTTATAATAAGTTTGCAAAAAGTTATGAAGGTGACACAGCAAGCATGCGGAAGGGATTGTGGTGAAAGACGGCCAAGAATCACTATTTGGGCTAAGCGCTAAGTGCTGTGTGTGGCGGAAAACAAACACTGCACATCATACTGAAAACATTATCCCCACCGTCAAACATGGTGGTGGCAGCATCATTCTATGGGGAGGCTTTTGTTCAGCAGGAACAGGGAAGATGGATAGAGCTAAATACAGGCAAATACTGGAGAAAAACCCTTTTAGGGTATGTGTCCACGTGTTCAGGAAACGCTGCGTTTTTGACGCAGCGTTGAGCAGCATGCATAAAAAACGCAGCGTCCAGATGTTACAGCATAGTGGAGGGGATTTCATGAAATCCTGTCTCCACTGAGCAGAAAAAAACGCATGCGGCACACCCGAGAAAATTCACATGGGGCTCGTCTTTTAAGAAAGCAGCATGTCCTTACATTGCAGAAAAAACTCAAGGACAATGCAGGTGACCTGCCAGTGACCTCAGGTGCAGATTTGGTCAGGATTTTACCTGCATAAAATCCTGACCAAATCCTGAAGCAATCCTAAACGTGGACACATACCCTTAGAGGCTGCAAAAGAGTTGAGGCTGGGGCGTAGGTTCACCTTCCAGCAGGAAAACGACCCTAAACATACTGCCGAAACTATGGATGTTGTAGATCAAAGCATTTTCATGTGTGTGAACAGTCTAGTCATAGACAAGACCTAAATGCCATAAAGAATATGTTACAAAACTTAAAAATTGCTGTTCTCAGACATCTCAGTCAAATCCACTGAGTGAGAGTGCAAAGTGGAATGGGCAAAACTTTCAGCTTCAAGAGACCAACCCAAAAAGACTTGCAGCAGTGACTGAAACCTAAGTTGGTCCTACAAAGTATTGACTCAGGAGTGATGAATACAAATAATTGTCACAATTTTCCCAATAAAATTAAAGGGAACCGATACAAGATGCGGCCATCACCTTTCAGGGCTGATATACAGACAGCATTCTATAATGCTGTATATCTGCCCCCAGCCCGACCTGTAAGAGAAGAAAAATATCTTTTATTATACTCACCTGCGGCGCGGTGCGGTCCGAGGGGTGTTCTTCTTGGTCCAGCGCCTCCCATCATCTTATGATCGCCGCCCTCTTGCTTGATTCGTGTGGATGACGCGTCCCTGCCTCATCCACAGTCTGCTCGGCATCGCGTTCCTGCGCAGGTGTACTTCTCTGCCTTGTTGAGGGCAGAGCAAAGTACTGCATTGCGCAGGTGCCGGGGCTCTTTGACCTTTTCTGCCACCTGCACACAACAGTACTTTGCTCTGCCCTCAAAAGGTGCCGAGGAGACTGTGTGGATGATGCAGCAACGCGTCATCCACAAGAAGCAAGCAGGAGGGCGGCACCAGACCAAGAAGAGCGACACACCTCGGACCGGACCACCCCTGCCCTGCAGGGGAGTATAATAAAAGATATTTTTCTTCTCTTACAAGTCGGGTTGGGGGCAGATATACAGCATTATAGAATGCTGTATATCAGCCCTGAAAGGTGATGGCCGTATCTCATATCTGCCAAAACTGTTGACAGGTTCACTAAGTTTGTGGATGTAATGTGAAAAAAGGTGGAAAAGTTCACAGGATGTGAATACTTTTTCAAGGCACTGTATATAATAACATAAAAAGGAAACCATTTTGTATTAGTAGCAATGATAGCTAACACAAGTAAAAGCTGCACTCACAGTTTACAAAAAACACTGTGCACTTACCCAATGAGGTCTCTGCAGTGAATGAGTGCTTAGTTCCCCTGTTTGACTCAAACACAAAGCCCGGTAGGTCTTCTTTTAGTATGGTTGCCTGCTGTCCGTCAGAGTTGTGGATGGCAATTTCTCCATCTTTCAAGCAAGTGAGGGACCAGTTGCCTACAGTGAGCTTACCTGGTCCAGGAACAGATAAAATAGGCTGACTGGAAGTGGAGGGCTTCACTTGGCCTCGAGCTCTCTGTAGTTTCTCCAAAAACTCACTTCTGCTTTCTACTCGGAAAGAAAATGACGTTACAAGCTACGTCACTGTGTAACAACACGTAGCCGATAAGGATGGGATTTGGCACGGACCTGAGCTGTCAGAGCCCCCTTCTGGGCTTCCACTTGAATACATGGTTGCAAGTTTTCCATCCAAGATGAAGCGAAACCAGCCATTGCTGCCGTTGGATAATTCTAACGCTGCGGCATCGCTCCAGATATATAAACAGTCCCGTCCTCTAATGACGGACCAGTCCCTCCAGTGATAGGGCCTGCCCTGCTGTAATTCTTTGGCATCTTCCTGTGGTTCATCCTCCTAGAGATGGGAATAGTGAAATTAAATTTTGAAAATGATTTAAAAAAAAAAATTCTCAAGATATCTGTTTTGGAGAACCGATTCCATGAGACAACCCTCCCACCATGACCAGCTGTGGACAGCAGTTATTACCAGGGGCAGCAGAGGGGAAATTTCAGATATTGCCCGATTTATGACAGGCTACTGTAAGGGTACCTTTACACAGTGCAATTTTGATCGCTACGACGGCACGATTCGTGACGTTGCAGCGTCGTATGATTATCGCTCCAGCGTCGTAGACTGCGGTCACACGTTGCAATACACGGCGCTGGAGCGATAATTTCATGACGTATTTGCGATGTAGAAGCCGTTGGTTACTGTGCGCACATCGTATACAACCTGTGTCACACGATGCAATCATGCCGCCACAGCGGGACACTAGACGACGAAAGAAAGTTTCAAACGATCTGCTACGACGTACGATTCTCAGCGGGGATCCGGATCGCAGTAGCGTGTCAGACACAACGATATCGTAAATGCATCGCTGGAACGTCACAAATCGTGCCGTCGTAGCGATCAAAATTGCACTGCGTAAAGGTACCCTAAGAATTCATCTATCAGCCATCTTGCTTACCTTTTCAGGTTTGGGGTCTTCCTCATTCTCATCATCAGAGGTAGGACCAGCTAAAGTTGACACTTTGCTTATAACACCAAGTCTTGCTAGCTGGTCTAGAAAGAGATCGTCACCTTTATCTACTAGGTCTCGGATAATCTGTAGTGCTAGAAGGTGACCATCGTCATCATCCTAAGCATGGAGAAAATCAAAACGGGAACATGAAGAGTTTAGGAGATGAAGGCATTTTATACAAAAAACTAAGCAATAAGACATTTGTAAGAGCTCACCTCCTGATCCAAAACAGTTGCAGTAATTTCAACAAGGACGGTGGGCAGATTGTGCCCAGCATCCGAGTCACAGACTTCTTTAAGCAGGGCCTCAGAGCAGAAATGGATCATCTTTCGGATAAGGGCAAGGCTGGCTTTCCTGTAAGAAAAATATCGGATCCTAAAAAGACAAGTCTCTTACAGATTAAAGGTATTTCCAAAATGAAAAAAACAGCACTGGAGATAAGTCCCATAATTTGAGTTTAGGAATCGGATAATAAAATGGGACATGTGAGATAAAACCTAGTGATAATTATTACTATAGAAAGAAATTACTAGAAAAAAACAAAAACCAACAAAAAAAGACTACCTTGATATTTAACCAGTCCATAACTGGAACATTTCCGCCATTCCATTAGATATTATTTTTTTAACATAAGGGAGCGGTGCTAGAAACAGCAATTTGGACTGGTGGCTATTTTTTATTTTAGCTTTATATTATTGTTTTACACACTGTGCCCCCCTATAAGGTCTTGTAAGGCCTTTATGGGGCATTTGAACATAAATCATTTTGATGTTGATATCCACTACAACTGAGGCTGATAGATTATCCACAGTTACAGGAGAAATTTACTTCCATGCTGAAAAGGTACTTGGGTATCCTTGGATCCCTCCCTACACCCAACGATAATCTCTGGGTAAGAGGAAGCACTGTCAGTGCTCCCTAATCTATTTACATCTTGTGCAGCACTGTGTACACAGAGATCAGGAGGTGAAACATGATAATGAATCAGGTTTGACTTCCCTTTGGGGAGTCTGGCTGTGTCTGATAGCCATCTCCTGACCCCACAGCTGCATAATATCCTTTAAGTTGCTTCCTCTACAATGATGATTTAGAGTAGAAACGTAGACTGCCCAGATGTTTATAATCTACTGGCAGTCCGATAGATAGATAGATAGATAGATAGATAGATAGATAGATAGATAGATAGATAGATAGATAGATAGATAGATAGATAGATCATCATAAGTACCTGATGGATGGGAGCATAGTCTGCTGAAAAGTTTGTGCAAAAACAGGCAGCAGCCTCTTCAAGTAAATTGGTGCCATTTCTGGGTCCCCCTTTGGCTCATTGCACTCCTCTTCCTCTCGATTAGAGTCTTTTTTCTTCTTTTCATCTCCTTTATTAACAGGACACATCCAGTCTCCTAAAACATACAAGGCTTGTGAGAAGTCTCATTACAAGCAGAATGTTATAATGCAAATTTTGGCCCAGTGAACACAACATTGCACAGAATTGACACTTGTTCAGCAGCAGTCATCGATATGCATACTGATTTTGCACTTTGCGTGGCAGCTTGCCATCCAGTCCACTATGTGTGAGTTCGGTTATAAAAATCCCTTTCAGAAATATTGCATTGTACGCTATTGCACAGTTTTGGTGTACAATTCTAAGGAATATGCTGGCACTATAAAAGTAGAGTGAAAATGAAATGAATGACAGACAGACCTGGTGATTGTAAGATGGCAACCACCTCGCTATGCCCGCGCTCCCGCGCTTTGTCCAGGGGAGTCTTTCCATCCTCATCACGCAGATCTGGATTGGCTCCATGGCGTAACAGGGTCTAAAAAATAATAAGAAACACAGAAAAGATTATATAAATTACCAGACTTGTCAGGGCGCCCGCTTATTACCCAACCCAAGTACTAGAAGCTTTTCTAAAATATGGGCACCCATTTAGTACAAAAAAGGGCAGCTGAGAAAGTCAGAAAGCAATGTGACCCGAATGACTCTTCTATTAAAGCTATTAAACAAGGTAATCATATAACAAAGACATGTGACATGATACATAAAGTTGCTTGTCCTTTTTCTGGGAGTCACTGATCCGTCCAGACACTATTGAGGCAATTGTAAAGCGAGATCACAATGTCAGGAGAGAGGTCACTTGTATTATGCAGCTGTAATCTGCCCATTGAAAACTCCACGCACCCTGGACGGCTTTTCTAAAGCCGCGTCAATCCAATGACCCAATTCCCCGTGATGGGTTCAGAGCTGAAGCTACGAGTTTCACTTTCACGACATCCTACCTTTGCCACCTGAGGTCGCCCAAAGCAAGCAGCATAATGTAAAGAAGAGGACCTCTGACCCCGGTTCACATCAGCGCCTCGTTCACATAAGAACTCCACCTACAATGAAGCCAATGTGGTCAGAAGCTGTCAGACACCCAGACCAGATATCGTGGGCCGAAGGACAAACCTACCATCTCCTGGGTGCCAAAAGCAGAGGCCCAATTCAATAGAGTCTGTCCAACATCATCCATAAAATTCACCTCGAAAGCTGAAAAATGGAAAACAAGTCATTCACCTGATCAGACAAAACAGATTTCCTACACCGTTATCTACCTAACAATTTACATCCCTACACAGGAAGAAACTAAATGCTCTGGACACAAATACACTTTTTTTTTTTCTTTAACCTTTCACAACTGATATTTTTTCTTCTTTTTCCTCCCCTTCTTCCATCATTTTTTGATTTTTATATCTACATAACCATAATTAATCAGCCACCATGAGCCGGGAAAGTTGTGGGCTCAGCTTCAGAGCTTGCATCAAAGGCAGAAACACAATACAACGTCACTGTAGATCATATGTTACGTTATGTTGTGAAGGGGTTAAGAGTAACCAACGTTTTAATTTTTAATTCAGAAATCAATAGTACACATAAAAATAAACTCTTTAATATCTAAAATCACAGAAATGTGCCTTCCTTTCCTCCTGGACTGATTCTTCACTTTCAGCTTACAGTCATCTCCAATCTCAGTAATATGATAATCTGTTCTCAATGAGGGCAGATTATCACATTACTGAGATTGGAGATGACAGTTGGTGCCTCAATAATTTTATGGAGGAAGAGAAGCTAGAGGCCTATCATTCTACTGCAAGATGAAATTCACATTTGGTTTTATTGTGGCTGTTGAAAATGACACAAAGGGGCATTCTTATGTGTTACAGATTGACGGCATAAGCCATACATTTCTGATAAATGGAGAGTGTGCTTTTGCAAGTTCCACTTTTCTAGAGAACGGGAGTTCCCTGCTCCACCACCCCCACTATAATTTAGGAGATAGGTCAACGCCTAAGTCTTTCATATCTCTCTTAAAAACAATGATGGAAACCTTCACATTCATGCATAACTGTCAATTCCTCTACAGAGTACTCAACAAAAGGACACAGAAATTAGAAAGATGAAAGCCATAGCAGGACATGTGGCCTCTGTGCTGCAGGGTGTGCACTTCTGCCCTATCCTCCCTCTGGCGGCAAAATATTGAAAAAAAGAAGAAAAAAAAATGACAGAAAATCAATGCGTTGGTCACCCGTCTTTTATATTGAAAGGCTAAAAAGCAAATTAAATATGGACTTGCGTCTCGTCCAGAGATATGAGCTGGAGTGGACTATAACAAAATGCTCTACGAAAGGATGCCTGCACATAGAGAAAAAAAAAAGTGCTTACCTCCTGTGTCAATAGCATCTATAAGGGCATCGGTGTCCTTGCTACGAATGCAATCGATAAGCTGACGATGGGAGCGTTCTCCAGAGCTGTCCAGTCGTCTCAAACCTGGGATGCGACCCGTGGACCCAGCGCTAGATTTAGGCAAAGCCTTGCGGCCTTCGAAAAGCAGCACCAGAAGCAGGTCTACGAGTCGCATCGTGTCAAGGACACATCTTTCATCCCCCAGTAACGCACTCTCCATTGAATCTAACAACTCTGCTCGGAGCAAATCCTAAGAAAATGAAAGAATTCAGAATTAACCCAATATTTTACATAAAAAAAAAAATTATATAAAAAAAAAATACCACAAATTGCTCATCAGTAAAACTTACATGTGTCACAACGGGAGATCCTCGGCATAGTGTTGACAGCAGGCTGACTATTGTAGACACCTGGTTGCTGATTTTAGAGTCTCCAGAAGTTGAAGGGCCACCACTAGTACCACGTCCAGGTTTGCATGCGGAGGAGGGTCCCGATACAGTTCCCCCGGCTGCTGCCATACGAGACAGCAATTCTTCAGTAAGTCCATGCTGTGCCAAAGGTGCTGGATCAACACCTCGGCGAGTAAACCGATCCGCCAGAGAAGCAAAACAGCGCAGAGCACCATCCGACACCTAGAGGGGTTTATAAGATGTCGATTTATAGCATTTTACCTATAAACATTTGCTTCCCACATCCCAGCTTCAGAAAAACGCAAAACTCACCTGATGATCCTCATGCTTCAGAAGGCTTGACAGAGATTCAACGCAGGTCTCTAAAGAGGCGTCTTGTGGCTCCATTTTACCACACAGCCGGGACACCACTGCCATAGCAGAATGCAGGGTGTCCTTGTGAACTAAATGGCCACTGTCCCTGATGAAAGTTAGGACACAATTCAAGCCACCTGCTTCAAACACTGCTCCCGATTCACGTGTACAGATGAGTTCCAACACCTGGAGAGGAAGCGAAGATGAAAACTGCTCAAGCAAATATTACCTATAAGGTAGCGTCCCACTGTGCAACAGCCACATATGGCAAATGTGAGCGTGTGGAGTGCTGCAAGCTGACACTCTTGTAAAACCCTAAATGCAATGACATTAGAATGGGGTGAAAAAACCTGTCGACAGGTTCCCTTTAAAAAGAAAAGGCCAAGTTGCCCTGATTCTGATGCTCTTCTCCGTTTTGTACTGCATCGCTCCATTACAGAGATATTCACATCTGTTTCTTCTGGAGCGCAGTATGTGAAATCTCTGTTTGTAGTTAACTGGACATTTCTTCAGTCTTCTTCGGGGTGTGCACTTTCACCCCGTCCCAACTAACACTCTTCATTATTATTTATTATTATTCATTTATATAGCACCATTAATTCCATGGTGCTGTACATGAGAAAGGGGTTACATACAGAGTTACAGATATCGTTTACAGTAAACTAGTTTACAGTGACAGACTGGTACAGAGGGGAGAGGACCCTGTCATTGCGGACTTACATTCTTACATTCATCACAGCTCGGCAGCATCTGAGACTGATAGACTACTAGATCAGCTGCCAAATACACAGTTGCACCACAAGCAGAGATTTCACATATTGCACAACAACTGTCTGCAATGGAGCAATGCAGCATAAAATGGAAAAGAGCGGCCAAGTGTGTGAACCTGGGATGATCTTATATTTTGAGACCCATCAGAGGAGAAGAATGATGTTGTTGGAATATGTTGGCGCTATACAAACGATGATAAACAATTACTTAGTGACATGAAATCCCAACACTTCTCACCTTTACACATTGCTCGGCTAAATCCCGACTTGTCCGATTGTTAAGCTCTACCACCACAAGTCGATTGCAGAGGGCTTTTATGGCTCCTTCCACACCTACAATGCGTCTGGTACATTCAGCGGATACGTCTAGGTAATACGTTATTGCACGGGCGGTGACCTCAAGCACATTATCAGGGGCGCTCTCATCCAGAAAGATCTTACATAAAGCTGGCAGAAAAGTACGAGGTGGACACCTAAACAACACAAAAGATAAAACAATAGTTAATGACTACAGTAAAGGGATATAGTGGGAGATTTTAGGATAAAAGTCTGATAAGCTTTAATATTTTTATTTTTATTTTTTAACTAAAACTCCAACCTGATTGGCTGAAATAGGCAATGGCTTCAAACAAAAGGGTCATGTTTAAGAATTTATGATTATTTCTTTATATTTTCAGCAGTAGACCACATAAGATCTACAATTTGCATGCATGCTATACAGAACTAAAAAACACAATTACAGACACTGTGTGACACCAGCGTTGATTATTTCGATCAGCATGACAACCTTTGTGTATCTTGAAACCAGCACGCAGGCAGCTGACTATCAACTGTCACAGGCCTAAAGGCATTTAAAAAAATATTGTTTTTGTCCCAAATGCAAGTGCAGGAAAGAGAAAAGTCTTTCTTGGGCACCTTGAAATTCTTCACAGCAGCTGAACTTTCCGCTTTGAAGTTCTTGATGATCTGATAAATGGTTGACTAAAGGTACCGTCACACTCAGCGAGGCTGCGGCGATATAGACAACGAGCCGATCTAAACTAGATCGCTGGAGCGTCGCTGTTTAGGTCGCTGTAGAGACGTCAAACACAGCAACTCCAGAACGATGCAGGAGCGATCCAGTGACGTAACGGCGACTCACTTATCGTTCTCGCTGGTTGTTAGCTCCATGTCTGGCATTGCTGGCGTCGTTGCTTTTGATGTCAAACATGACGATACACGCCGACCTGGCGACGAAATAAAGTTCTGGACTTCTAGCTCCAACCAGCGATGGCACAGCGGGATCCAGATCACTGCTGCGTGTCAAACACAACAAGATAGCTATCCAGGACGCTGCAACGTCACGGATTGTTGTCGTTCTCTTTGCAAAGTTGCTGAGTGTGACGGTACCTTAAGTGTCAATGCAAAAAGCAGCAATGTCCTTGTATGTAAAGCAATGATGACTATATGTTTAGAGATGAGTGAATATGTTTGGAAAATTCTCATGGTGATCTGCTGTGAAGTCACTGAGCTTGAACTGCGGTGACCTACGGCGTGGGACAGAACGGCCGACAGGCGAGGGATATTGTTTTTTTTTATTTTAGTTTTATTACAGGAGAACGAGGGCTTTGGTGGCATTAGGTGTTAGGCGAGTATAACCGTGTTTGTTATTTTTAAATAAAATGGAAAACTGTTTAGTCTTATTTCTAATAAAGGACTTTATTCTGGCTGTCTCTTTATTTACCATATAACTTTAGGATTAGTAATGGATAGGTGTTTTATAGACTCCTCTCCACTAGTAACTTGTGGGCTTGATGTCACCTGACAATAAAAAGGTGACATCAACCCCACAAATATGAACCCCCACTTGCCACCGCTACAGCCAAAGTGTGAAGAGCTGGGCAAAGCGCCAGAATTGGCGCATCTAATAGATGTGCCTTTTCTAGGTGGCTGCGGGCTACTATTTTAAGGCTGAGGGAACAATATCCATGGCCTCTCAACAGTCTGAGAATACAGCCCCCAGCTGTCTGCTTCAGCAAAAGTGGTTGTCAAAAATGGGGGTCCCCACATCTTTTTTTAAATTATTTATTTAAATAATTAAAAAATAATGCATGGAGCGCCTCTATTATTAATAACCAGACTTGCTGAAGCTGACAGCTGAGGGATGCAGCCCCTACCAGTGACCGGAAGTAAACTTTATACCTCCGATCACAGCTGAGTGCTCACGTTGTCTTGATAGCGTGGGAACGGCAGCTCTCTGACCGTCGGGGATGATTTCACCGCCGATCAGAAGCGCGGCGCCGATGTTTCCCACACTGGAACAGCAGCTTTTGTGCTCTGTATTTTCAGCTATATTCGGCAATTAAATCGGCAAATATTGCAAATTAGGCGATCGGGAGCCAAAGCGAATATTGAAATATTTGCTCATCTCTATACACGTTTACTCAGTGATACACATGGCTAAACAAAGAATGATTTCAATTAACAGCCCTCCTTTAAAGGGAAGATACCGCGTTTGTAGATCATTAATAAATCAATGTAATGTAGCATAACATGCTGTTATAACCAAGTTTTGATTGCATTTGAAACATATTTTGTGTGTTATAGGAGTTTAAAGAAGGCACTGGGAGCGGATATCTTGCTTTCACAGTAGCAGCAGGACACTTTCAGTGTCATAATACGGCACCCCATGGTCATAGGAGATAACAGACAGAAGGCGACCCTATCTATTATAATGGAGATGTCACTGCTGTGAACTGGGCACACCTTTGTGGGCTGTACAATTCACAGTACTGGGAGTGTTCTGCTGCCATTTTCATGGAGCCCTCGGATCTGCCAACATAAGCCGTACTGTTCCAGCAGAACAGATCCTGCATTGACAGGAGTAAAATGCAGGAGAAAAGCAGAGTATCAGAGACTGCAAAGACATTAAGGAGGAACAGTGTACCATTAGCATTACTGGAGCGGGGGGGGGGGGGTCTGCAGTGAATGGCCAGACACTGTGGAGGGGGGTGAGAGATACATGTAAACTGGGTGAGAGAGACTAATGGGAGAGAGAGAGAGAGAGAGCGACAGACAGTAACTGCTAGTGATAGCAGATCACAGGGCAGTCACCCACAAAATGGCGCTTCATTCTGCCCCAGGGATACTAGACCACCCAAAAGGGAAGGGAAATGGTGATGTTAGCAGTTACTGTCCCAATTTTGCTGCTAACAGTAAAGCTGGTAAGTCTTGCTATAACTGCTTGAGGTCTAAAATGGAAAATGCTCCCCTTGGGGTAAATATATATATTTGTAAGAAAATACATATTTTTCATATAGAAATGTTTGCAAACAGTGCAAACGTT
Organism: Ranitomeya variabilis; assembly: GCF_051348905.1. Classification (NCBI taxonomy): domain Eukaryota; kingdom Metazoa; phylum Chordata; class Amphibia; order Anura; family Dendrobatidae; genus Ranitomeya; species Ranitomeya variabilis. The sequence continues at coordinate 638,331,111 of NC_135232.1, forward strand.
GAATTAATACATTTTAATAACTATTTTAAGCTTAATTTCACAAAAGAAAACTACAAGGAAACTGGTGGCACCATCCCTTTAAAGCAAGAAGTCTACTCATATAATTCAATCAGCATGACAATGATATCAGCTGCCTTGTCCTCATTTCCACTTTCTCCTGAGCAAATTAGAAAAATCATTGAAATTATTTAAAGGGAACCTGTCACCCCCATTACAGAATGCTGTAGATAAGCCCCTGATGACTATTAACCCTGTGCGACCAACTTTTTACTATTGATGCTGCCTATGCAGCATCAATAGTAAAAAGATCTAATGTTAAAAATAATTAAAAAAATAAATACTCACATTCCGGCGCCTTTCCCGCTCCTCGCGACACTCCGGCCCATGCATTGCGGTCTCACGAGATGATGACGTAGCGGTCTCAAAAGACCGCCATGTCATCACCTTGCGAGACCGCAATGCATTCTTGGGACCGAAGCGTCGCGAGGAGCATCGCTAAACGCCTCGCCTGGATCTGGGGGCCACTGGAGGATGAGTATATAACTATTTATTTTAATTATTTTTTTTAACAGCGATATTTTGCCCACATTGCTATATACTACGTGGGCTGTATTACACACTGTGTGGGCTCGGCTGTGCTATATACTGCGTGGGCTGTGCTACATGCTATGTGGGCCGTGTTACATGCTATGTGGGCTGTGTTATATACTACGTGGCCTGTGCTATATGCTACGTGGGCTGTGTTATATTTCTCTGCTGTATCTGTGCATCATGAATCGTGGTATGTGTTAAAGAGGGGGGCCCACTGAGACTCTTTCGCCCGGGGCCCTCAAAACCCTGGAGCAGGCCCTGCCTTCACTGATTGTTCGCGAATTGGCGTGGAATTTGAACAACGCTTCGCTAATTGGTAGCGTCCGGCCAGCCACATCCTGTGTATACATTGCATTATTCTGAAAACTTCATAAATAAACTACATACATATTCTAGAATACCCGATGCGTTAGAATTGGGCCACCATCTAGTATGGGGCATAATAGTATATGGAGCATCTTATGGGGCCATAATCAACATTTGTGGAGCATTATATGGGGTAAATATCTCTATGGAGCATCTTAAGGGGCCATAATCAGCATTTGTGGAGCATTATATGGGGCAAATGTGTCTATGGAGCATCTTATGGGGCCATAATCAACATTTGTGCAGCACTGTATGGGGCATATTTTTGGTATGGAACATCTTATGGGGCCCATCATGAACTGTATGGAGCATTATATGGGGCTCCTGATTCAATATGGATATTCAAAAACAACCTACTGATTTCAATTTTCAATTTTACTTTTATTGGTATCTATTTTTATTTTTGACATTTACCAGTAGCTTCTGCATTTTCCACCCAGGCTTATACTTGAGTCATTAAGTTTTCCCAGTTTTTTGTGGCAAAATTGGGGGTCTCGGCTTATACTTGAGTATATACGGTACTTTTCTTTTATAATGATGAAAAAGATCATATTTGGGGAGTACCGGTGAAACCTTTTCTCCAGAAATGAACTATTTGAACACTTCTTCCATGGCTGAACACTTCCTCGTGTAAAAAAGTAGCACCACCTGGCTACAGAAAACACCTCGTCATTGGATAACAGAACTCAATGGGAAGCATGGCAGTGCCAAGTTCGTTCTTTCTTTTCTCAACACTGGCAAACTTTGTAAAAAAAACAACTAAATTTGAGTCCGTCTCAAAGCTTTTGGCAATCTGCAGTTAAAGAATGACTTCAAGCTTTTCTTTTCAGTCCAGAAACCCTCAACTTTCTAAAAAATATCCATTAAAAATTACCATTTTGAGTCTGTAGAGATTGTTTAAGTGCTCAGATAAGTGCTCTGCAAAAAAAAAAAAAAAGGTTACAAACCCATCAGAGCTCCTGGTTTTGATGACTCTCTGCTTCCCTTCTCTTAGTGTTAGGGCTTATTCACATGTCCGATTTTCACGTCTAAGTGCTATCTGTGTTTTTCATGTGTTTATCCCAAAAGACTATCACAGGTACATTTGCATGTCTGTCATTTGCAAAGAGACATATCCGATTTTGGTCCAACCTTCGGACAATGCAGAACAAATGGGCCCATAACAATAATTTAAAAAATATACCGGTAACAATTAAAAAAAAAAAAAAAAAAATCAGACAGCACACAAATGACAAAAATTTCATAGATTGTTAAGGCCCCGTCTCAAATAGCGAGATCGCTAGCGAGATCGCTGCTGAGTCACTTGTTTTGTGACGCAACAGCGACCTCCATAGCGATCTCGCTATGTGTGACACGTACCAGCGATCAGGCCCCTGCTGCGAGATCGCTGGTCGTGTCGGAATGGCCTGGACCTTTTTTTGGTCGTTGAGGCCCCGCTGACATCGCTGAATCGGTGTGTGTGACACCGATCCAGCGATGTCTTCACTGGTAACCAGGGTAAACATCGGGTTACTAAGCGCAGGGCCGCGCTTAGTAACCCGATGTTTACCCTGGTTACCAGCGTAAATGTAAAAAAAAACAAACAGTACATACTCGCCTTTCGGTGTCCAGGTCCCTTGCCGTCTGCTTCCTGCTCTCACTGACTGCCGGCCGTACAGTGAGAAGTGAGAGCACAGCAGTGACGTCACCGCTGCGCTCTGCTCTCACTGTACGGCCGGATCTCAGTCAGAGCAGGAAGCAGACGGCGAGGGACCTGGACACCGAAAGGCGAGTATGTACTGTTTGTTTTTTTTGGTAACCAGGGTAAACATCGGGTTACTAAGCGCGGCCCTGCGCTTAGTAACCCGATGTTTACCCTGGTTACCCGGGTGCTGCAGGGGGACTTCGGCATCGTTGAAGACAGTTTCAACGATGCCGAAGTCGTTCCCCTGATCGTTGGTCGCTGGAGAGAGCTGTCTGTGTGACAGCTCCCCAGCGACCACACAGCGACTTACCAACGATCACGGCCAGGTCGTATCGCTGGTCGTGATCGTTGGTAAATCGCTTAGTGAGACGGGGCCTTTAGAAACAGTGGAGAATTGTTTTTTTCTACAGGCCAGAGAAAAAAAAGAAAGTTTTTGGACCACTCTGAAAAGAATAATTGGTTCATCCTTCTCATACGTGAGAAAAGCTGAAGTCTGAATGAGGCCTAAGGGTATGTGCACACGTTGCAGATTTGGGTGCAGAATTTTCTGCACAAAATCTGCATCTCCTGGCAGAAAATGCAGGTGCAGATTTGATGCGTTTTTGTTGCGGATTTTGGGCGTTTTTTAACTCCTGCGGATTTCTATAATGGAAGGGTGAAGAAACGCTGCAGATCTGCACAAAAAAAGTGACATTCTCCTTCTTTCAATCCACTGCGTTTTCCATGCGGAATTTCCCGCACCATTAGCACAGCATTTTTTTTCCTATTGATTTACATTGTACTGTAAATCACTTTGCGGATCTGCAGCGTTTCTGAGCGGAAAAAAAACGCTGCGGATCCACAGGAAATCTGCAACGTGTGCACATAGCCTTAAAGACACCCGTATGGAGAAGGAGAGGTTTTACTGACATCTAATAAGTGTAGAGGAGGAAACTATTCATAGTCTCAAGGAAGTTAGAAAAAACAGGCAGTAGAAAGAAGGAAGAAATATATGCAGAATAGAGCTAACGAAGACAGACACTCCATGGATACAGAAACTCACATCCAGCACAAATCACACAAACAGGAACAATGCCGCCAGAGAAAAATCTGAAACATGCAGACTGCATATTAGGGGGTCTAAATATTAATGAAGGCATGGAGACTGCAGGCTGAAACTTCCAATGTTATTCAAGAAAGGCAAACAAACATGGAAAAATGTCTTTTTACATATCAAAAAGGTGTCAGCAGTCTTTGACAGACCCTAGCGATCGGTCGTTAGTGCCCTGTCTGGCCAGAAATGACTAGTAATATATAAAGGCCATTGAGTCTCCCTGATCTTGTATCACAGGAGGCTTCAGAGCGGGACGCTTTATCACATCTATACCCTGATATTGAACATAAAGAAAAGGGTTTTCTGAAAGAGACAAGACATTCAAAATTCAATCTAAATCCGTGAATCCCATATTTTCTCATACAGTGATGACCCATGGGGCATCATTGCATGTGACATTACTGAGCTTACTAGGAGTATGATTGTGTGTGGAACAGGGAAATAAAGAGTAAGTACAGAGCTGCCGCAATGTATCATTACAGAACATACTACACCATACACTTACCCCATGATCCTGCCATGTTGGCGCTGACATTCCCAGCGGTTAACAGTGGCCACTAATCAGTGCAGCCTTCCTACTTCTGTCAGTCCGATGGGACTGTTACATCAGACGGAACTGAGAGAACCGCAATTAGGAGCCGTTGATTAGCTGCAGCGATCACAATGTCAAGTGACTGACGGAAATTAAACGTCACATCAGGGGAGCTGCTTTTTTTTTTTTTATGTGGAGTAGTTAAGAACAGGTTGTCTAGTAGTGGACAATCCCCATTCAATGATGGTAATAATGTCACCATAGCAGGAGCCACCCGTCATGTTCTAGAACAACTTAACTACACCCCGTTGGCGCTGGGTATAAAACATTAATATCACTTCAATACCCTAAAGACAAAAAAACCCTTGTGCTGCCCACCACTTAAAAAAAAAAAAAGAATTAAGTATTCATTTTAAAGGGGCTCATTCAGTTTTCAGCCAACATATGTCTTGCCACACATTCCAGGTCATAGTAATCCAGGCTTCATTCCTAAAAGATTATCCTTGATTTTCCATCTGCAGCTTACACAACCAGAGCCGTACAACAAGGCCACCTTCTGGATCCCCTTTCATGGATAAGAATTCTGCATCTAGCCTAAGTGAAGCCCCATTTTAACCCCTTCATGACCTTGGGATTTTTCCTTTTTCCGTGTTCGTTTTTCACTCCCCTCCTTCCCAGAGCCATAACATTTTTATTTTTCTGTCAATTTGGCCATGTGAGGGCTTATTTTTTGCGGGACGAGTTGTACTTTTGAACGACCACATTGGTTTTACCATGTCGTGTACTAGAAAACGGGAAAAAAATTCCAAGTGCGGTGAAATTGCAAAAAAAGTGCAATCCCACGCTTGTTTTTTGCTTGGCTTTTTTGCTAGGTTCACTAAATGCTAAAACTGACCTGCCATTATGATTCTCCAGGTCACTACGAGTTCATAGACACCTAACATGACTAGGTTATTTTTTTACCTAAGTGGTGAAAAAAAAATTCCAAACTTTGCTAAAAAAAAAAAATAAAAATTGCGCCATTTTCCGATACTCGTAGCGTCTCCACTTTTCATGATCTGGGGTCGGTTGAGGGCTTATTTTTTGCGTGCCGAGCTGGCGGTTTTAATGATTCCAATTCGGTGCAAATACGTTCTTTTGATCGCCCGTTATTGCATTTTAATGCAATGTCGTGGCGACCAAAAAAACGTAATTCTGGCGTTTCGATTTTTTTCTCGCTACGCCATTTAGCGGTCAGGTTAATCCTTTGTTTTTATTGATAGATCGGGCGATTCTGAACGCGGCGATACCAAATATGTGTATGTTTGATTTTTTTTTTAATTGTTTTATTTTGATTGGGGCGAAAGGGGGGTGATTTAAACTTTTATATATTTTTTATTTTTTTATATTTTTAAACACTTTTTTTTTTTAAATTTTGGAATGCTTCAATAGCCTCCATAGGAGGCTAGAAGCATGCACTACACGATCACCTCTGCTACATAGAGGTGAAGTACAGATCACCTCTATGTAGCAGAAATGGTGCTGTACTTTGAACGCCGACCACAGGGTGGCGCTCAAAGCAATCGGCCATCAACAACATGGTTGTTATGGCAATGCACCGCTGACCCCCGATCATGTGACGGGGGTCAGCGGTGCGAGCACTTCCAGCCGCGCGGCCGGGAGCGCTAGTTAAATGCCGCTGTCAGCGCTTGACTGCGGCATTTAACTAGTTAATGGGCGCGGGTGGGTCGCGATTCCGCTCGCGCTCATTGCGCGCACATGTCAGCTGTACAAAACAGCTGACATGTCACGGCTTTAAGGTGGGCTCACCGCCGGAGCCCACCTTAAAGCAGGGGATCTGCCAGCTGACGTACTATTCCGTCAGCTGGCAGAAAGGGGTTAAACTTTTATATTTTTTAAATTTTTTTCACATTTTTTTTTAACTTTTTTTTTAAAACTTTTGCCATGCTTCAATAGCCTCCATGGGAGGCTAGAAGCAGGCACAGCACGATCGCCTCTGCTACATAGCAGTGATCTGCTGTTCGCTGCTATGTAGTAGAAAATCAGGTGTGCTGTGAGCGCCGACCACAGGGTGGCGCTCACAGCTACCGGCGATCAGTAACCATAGAGGTCTCAAGGACCTCTATGGTTACAATGGAGAAGCAACACCGACCTCCGATCATGTGACGGGGGTCGGCGATGCGCTCATATCCGGCCACCCGGCCGGATGCGGTAGTTAAATGCCGCTGTCTGCGTTTGACAGCGGCATTTAACTAGTTAATAGCGGCGGGTGAATCGCGATTTCACCCGCCGCTATTGCGGGCACATGTCAGCTGTTCAAAACAGCTGACATGTCCCGGCTTTGATGCGGGCTCACCGCGGAGCCCTGCATCAAAGCAGCGGAGCTGACCTCGGACGTACTATCCCGTCCGAGGTCAGTAAGGGGTTAAAAAGGAATCTGTCACTGGGTTTTTGCTACCCCACCTGAGAGCAAAATGATGTAAGGGTAGAAACCACAATTCCAGCGATGTATCACTTACTGGGCTGCTTGTTGCAGTTTTGATAAAAATAAGTTTTCTCTGTTGCAGATCTAGCAGTTCTGTGAATGCTGAGCTCTATATAACCCCGCCCACACCACTGATTTGCAGCTCTCTGTGTATACTGTGCATAGGCAGAAAGCTGCCAGTGGTAGAGGTGGGGATGGACTACATAGCAGCAGGTTTACTAGTCCTCTAGTGATAATTCCCTGCTGATAAACCAGTGATTTAAATCAAAACTACAGCAAGCAGCCCAGTAAGTGACATATCTGGAATCAGGGCCTCTACTTCCACATCATGCCGCTTTCCAATAAAGTGGCAAAAACCTGGTGACAAGAGTCTCTAAAGAACAGACCAAGGTGTCCTCCCAACTATAGGGACTACTTCAAATAGTGTTGTTAACATTTCCCTTAAATCCAAAACTAACATTCATTTTAATTCTAGATGTCTGTTTATTTAATGTATTACGCGAGTCTCTGTTCTAATATACTTTAATATTTAAAAATTCACTGTCGTTCCCTCACTACCCAAAGTGCTTTATTTTTTTTACCTATTTCCTGTGATATCGCTTTGTTTGAGAATCCCTAGTGCACGCTGGGACACAAAGCATTAACGAAGTCAGAGGTTGTCACGGTCTCAGCCTCTGTCACCACCTGAAAAGAAGCATCATTAGCGTTGTGGATTTCAGGCACTCTGCTACTCCTGGTTCCACAAAGCAAGTGTCAATTGTCAATGCCAATGTATGCTCAGTAGGATCTTGTCACTGTGCAGAAGAATCTCAGTGCGCAGTGACAGTGCGCTCCCTCGCCAGCTCTGATGGGAAGTGGAGCTGGAAACAGAGTGCATTGTCAGTGCATATTACAAGAAAATTACATAGTATGCAGGAAAAGAAGAGACCAGTGCCGACCTTGCAAGTGACATTGCCCATTCTTTACTTACACTGTCCAATGACAGTGCGCTGTGCTGCCGGTTCATCACTTCTGACCAGATGCAACAATAGCGCATTGTCACTGTGCACTAAGAACAGCGCACAGAGACAGGAATTTACGTAGCACCTATCAGAATTTAAAACTGATGCATGCTCAATAGAGCACGGGCCAACCCAGCCCCTGAAATCATTGACCTTAATGATGACAATAAATTTCAGGGATGGATGATGCTTCTTTAAGTATCCCTGGGATTCTCAAACAATGAGTCATTAAAGAGGAAGTAGAAAAACAAAACAAAAACAGTGGTTAGATAAGGATTGGGATTTTTTTAATTAATTAAAGTATGGTATATTAGAATCAGGGCTGTGGTGCCAGATTTGGTATAAAATGGACCAACTCCTAAAATAAATACATTGGGTACTTCATAATTTGGGAAAGTTATGAAATGACTTATAAATGTCTATTTTGTTCCTGATGTAAGGATCTGGGCTTTTAATGGAGATGAATCTGCGCTGCACTTTATGTACATGCTCAGTAGTGACCAGTGCTGTGGAGTCGTAGATGAGATGAATCTGTGCTGCGCTTTATGTACATGCTCAGTAGTGACCAGTGCTGTGGAGTCATAGATGAGATGAATCTGTGCTGCACTTTATGTACATGCTCAGTAGTGACCAGTGCTGTGGAGTCGTAGACGAGATGAACCTGTGCTGCACTTTATGTACATTCTCAGTAGTGAGCAGTGCTGTGGAGTCGTAGACGAGATGAACCTGTGCTGCACTTCATGTACATGCTCAATAGTGACCAATGCTGTGGAGTCGTAGATGAGATGAATCTGTGCTGCACTTCTTGTACATGCTCAGTAGTGACCAATGCTGTGGAGTCGTAGATGAATCTGTGCTGTTCTTTATGTACATGCTCAGTAGTGACCAGTGCTGTGGAGTCGTAGATGAGATGAATCTGTGCTGCACTTTATGAACATGCTCAGTAGTGAGGAGTGCTGTGGAGTCGAAGATGAGATGAATCTGTGCTGCACTTTATGTACATGCTCAGTAGTGAGACGGTGCTGTGGAGTAAAGGTACCTTCACACTAAACGACTTTGCAACGATAACGATAGCGATCCGTGACGTTGCAGCGTCCTGGATAGCGATATCGTTGTGTTTGACACGCAGCAGCGATCAGGATCCTGCTGTGATATCGCTGGTCGTTGCTGAAAGTCCAGAACTTTATTTGGTCGTCAGATCGGCGTGTATCGTTGTGTTTGACAGCAAAAGCAACGATGCCAGCAATGTTTTACAATGGTAACCAGGGTAAACATCGGGTTACTAAGCGCAGGGCAGCGCTTAGTAACCCGATGTTTACCCTGGTTACCATTGTAAATGTAAAAAAAAAAAAAAACAGTACACACTCACCTTCTGATGTCCGTCAGGTCCCTGGCCGTCTGCTTCGCGCACTGACTGTGAGCTCCGGACGGCCGTAAAGCACAGCACAGCGGTGACGTCACCGCTGTGCTCTGCTTTTACTTTACGGCCAGCTGGAGCTCACAGTCAGTGCGGGAAGCAGACGGCCAAGGACCTGACGGACATCAGAAGGTGAGTATGTACTGTTTTTTTTTTACATTTACAATGGTAACCAGGGTAAACATTGGGTTACTAAGCGCGGCCCTGCGCTTAGTAACCCGATGTTTACCCTGGTTACCCGGGGACTTCGGCATCGTTGGTCGCTGGAGAGCTGTCTGTGTGACAGCTCTCCAGCGACCACACAGCGACGCTGCAGCGATCGGCATCGTTGTCGATATCACTGCAGCGTCGCTTAATGTGACGGTACCTTTAGAGTCTGTGTTGGAGTCAGTGGTTTGGCTTACCGACTCCACAGCACTGGTTAGAATAAAGATTAGATTTGAAATTTAAATACATTGTGTCCGTAAAGTCACGGTGCACTTTTGACCAGTCACTGGCAAGCAACCAAAAAAACGATAAGAATGTGAAATCTGCTCCAAATAAAAGATAAACTCACAGTTTCATACCTATTCAGTGCAGTTCGATGTGGGCTCCATTTGTTGCCCTACACACATCCAAACAATAGCATAAGCTTGTGGTTGCATGATGTCACAGACCTGGCAGTGTATTAATCAGTTCAGTTTATCAGGGGTTAATCTGACTGGGGGCTCAGCAACAGCGTAAGGGTATGTGCACACGCTGCAGATTTGACTGCAGAATTTTCTGCACAGAATCTGCATCTCTTGGCAGGAAACACTGGTAAAAAAAATTTGTGTGTTTTTGCTGCAGATTTTCATGCGGATTTCTCTACGTTTTTGTAACCTAAATAAATGTCTATTTAACAAAAAAAAAAAAGAATTGTGATGTCATTTTTTTGTCCAACCTCTTATTTTACAAACTTCATTGAAGAATGTTTACACACATACACAGACAAAGACAGGTGATAGATAAATAGAGAATAGAAGGCTAACAGATAGATAATATAGATAATAGATAGATAATAAAGATATATCTATAGCTAGATGAATAGAAAATACCAAGCCCGATGTTTAGTAAAATTACATCACACAAAATCTACGTTAGGCCTGGGTCACATTTGCTAGAAACTTGCACGCAAAAAAAGGAAATATCCCTGGTCCTAAAAGGGGTTAACTAGGTCTTCAAGTGGAAAACATATGTTTTCTCATCTGCCTACTCAATGTATGGATATCCATCTTCTTACTTTCAAGGGTAACCTGCCTCTGGCAACATCCTACATACCTGGATGCTAGAAATGGTGCAGTACCTCTGAAAAGCAGGTTATCAGATGTTTAGGAAAGATGTATGGCCATACCAGGCAGGAAAATAAATGAAGTGCTCCTCAAAGCACACACCGTGATGTACTCTACGTCTTTGGCCACCAAAGTGATCGATAGAGCCTGAAAACCATGATTTTTCATCATTACTGAACTGGGACTCCTGGTGTACGCTTTGTATACTAGCAGACACCCAGGGAAAGTTTACCCTGACATGGTCCCCTTTGCTGACACTTGCAACATACGGCAGTGAAATTAAATTTGGAAGAAGCTGGAAACTTGAGTTGGGCCGCAGAGGTTTTATGTAAGGTTGTTTTGAAATAGCGATCTTGTGAGTAGAAATAAAAAAACTCATGCTGAATAATATTGGGTTAACTAAACTTGACTAATGCGGATCGCCGCTTTGTACCTTCCTTATCATATAGAGGGGGAAAATGAAGTATTTGTTCCGTCAGCTCTGGTTGGAAGTAAGTCTGCAGACTCAACTTCAGATGAGAGTCAGGACTGTTCTTTTCTGAGATAAGGTCCATATTTGTACAGGATATATACATATTAGATATGTCTTGGTAACATACGCAAATGTGAACATAACCTCTGTCACTCTACCCCAACAAGTACATAAACCCATGTTCACACAGCTTACAAGATGACAACTCTGCTAGTGCACTAATACAGGAGAAGCCCTTTAATAATGGGTCTATGAAAAGCTTCAGTCATAGAAAAACTAATCCTAGAACTTATTACAGGACAGCAAGAAAAAACATTTCCTCAATGAAGTCATTAGGAAACATGTTGTAAAACCTAAAAACAATGTAGAAGAAATGGCAAACTCACAGTTTTCAACCTCGTATTAAAGGCAAAGTGCCATCAAAAAAAGACCTACTGTTTATAAAGGGTTTTATGCTAAAGGAATACAAAAAATATGTCTTTTTTGTATTAAAAAAACCCTTTAGAATTCTATTTTCACACTGGCAATGGACAATTTTAGACATATTTCCTGTTCTTGACATCGAAGAGTCATTATCACCATGGTCATGATGACAGGTGACACCTTTAGAGGTCACCGATCACACATGATCCACCAATCACAATAGGCGATGTAGCAGCTGACCCTTCTGAAGATTCAGGACAGAGACTGATGACCTGCATCAGGACTGATAACTGGGGTCCGCCGTCACTGCTCTTATTTTAAGACAACCCCTTTAAGCACAATAATCTGGTTTCTATCATGACCTCCTTTGTAAATGATCATAACGACAAACAAAAACGGGAAAAAAGTAAAGCATACTGAACACTTGTGTACAGAATGCACAAAACGCCAATTTTAAAAATAAAAAATCATGGAACATAATAGCAATTATCAGGTTATTGCTTCATAGATCTTTAAAGGATGGACACAAGAAATCTAAGTACAGCAACAAGAAGTACCTGAAACAATTAAGGGGGTTGTCTTATTTTTTTACTTAAATACACGTATTTGGTGCTTAAAATATATTTTACAATCGGGCTTCAGTAGAAGTGTTAGCACTATTTAGCTTTTATAGGCTTATTTTCCCCCCTTTACATTTAACTAATCACTTACCGACATCATATATCCGCTTCCTTGATTGTATGAAGGCTCACAAGCTGAGCCCCCATCTTTGCTGGAAGGTGATGGCAGTGTTATTCAGCAATCATCTGCATCCAACAGGCACGCAGAGTGCAAAAAAGTAGATCTCACGCAGCCTCAACAATTGAAAACGTTGCAAGTCTCTAAAAAAAATTTTTTTCATAACCTAAATAAAAAAATAATAAGATGTATGTTTGGCATCTCCATAATCATACTGATCTGGAGATTCATACAGCCAAGACATTTTTACAACATAATGAATGTTGTTAAAACAAAATAAAAAAAGCAAAAATTGTGGAACTACGCTTTTGCCTTTCTTCCAATTTCAGTACATCACATGATAAAATGGATGTTGCAAGCCAAAAGCACAACTCGCCATTAAAATAAATAAATAAATAAATAAATAAGGGGAGGAAAAAATAAAAACGCAATAATGAAAAAATTGCCATGTCTGGAAAGTGCTCAGTCGTCGGTTTGGAGCAACCTTAGCCTATTCTATCCTATAAAAAAAAGCATCAACTCTGTTATATTGGTGGTTTTTTTCTAGTTCAATAGGGTTACTGTCAGCACGAGACTTGGCCATAACAAAACTAAGTTTTTTCTTCTTTAATCAATCTTTTGTAGAAAGACTTGTGTGCTTTGTGTCGATTACTTGCTACAGGACACACGTTCCCTTGGGTTTCAACTCATGGACAGATATCCTGATATTTTTCTTTAGTATTTGCTGGTGGAATTCTGAATTTATTGTTCCATCAATGATGTCAAGCCGCCCTTTCAGAGATACCAAACAGGCCCTAACCATACCACCACCATGTTTCACGGATGGCGATGTGTTCGCATGATATGATGCAGTGTTTTCTTTCACCAAATATAACGCTTCTCAACTAAACCTAAAATTTCTATTTTAGTCTCCCCCAACCACAAAACATTGTTCCAGTAGGCTTCTGGGTTGACCAGGTGATCTTTAGCAAACTGCAGAAGAGCAGAAATGTGATTTTTGTAGAGCGGTGGCTTTCTCTTTGCAATCCTGGCATGTTCATGTTCCCTTGGGTTCCTTTGTGACATTGCATACTTTCATATGCTTTACTCTTGGAGTAATCTTACCAGTTAACCACTCCTGGGGAAGGTAAGAATTGTCTTGAATTTCTTACATTTGTACAAAATTTGTTTGCATGTAGATTGGTGGAGTCAAAACGCTTTACAGATGGGATTTTTAACCTTTCCACCCTAATTAGCGTCTACAAGTCTTCATCTGAGTTCTTAGGAAATGTCAGATGAAAAACCAGATTTTGATATATCCCCCCACTCACGCCTAATCTGGTTCGTCATTCCACTGATTGAAAACACCACTCGCTCAGCACGCTGGATATAAATCTTTACTATTCCCCATAGTGAAGGAAACGCAACAGGGATGTCCCCTTTCTCCCTCTTGCTTGCACTTTCCGTGGAGCCACTTGCTACAGCCATCATGAGTATCGAGACAATTGGTTTGTCACAATTATTTCTATTGGTTGACTTCATTTTAGTAAGGCTGATTTCAAACTACGTTATGGGCGTCCGTTAGACGGACTACGTTACACCGCGGCATAAACGCGGTGTAACGTAGTCCTTAACGGCCGCCAATAATTCCTATGTCGGACGCATCACTAGCGCACGCCCACAATGGGCGTGCACTAGGGATGTGCCATCATTGAGTGACGGACCCTGAGACACGGGCTGCAGCGTTTCCGGGTCCGTCACTGCTAGCCCGTTACAGCAGCCCGTTACCGTATGTGTTGAACGGGCTGCTGTAAACGTAATGTGAACCCAGCCTAACTCTTATAAAGGGTTTTATAAGAGTTATATAACACACACCCCTCTACTTTCACAGCTTTTGGTGACATTTCTGGCATGGTGATGAATTAACCTCATTATCTCTATACCTAAGCCTGAGAAGTCTGCCTTACAATCTACCCTTTCATATAACACTTTTTTAAAGCCATCTACCCACCTATACTTTGCTTCACTTCCACTCTAATACAGGTGCTTCTCACAAAATTAGAATATCAAAAAGTTAAATTCAGTTCTTCAATATAAAAAGTGAAACTCATCATATAGAGTCATTACAAACAGAGTGATCTATTTCAAATAACATAGTAACAGTTTTTAAGGTTGAAGGAAGACTTTAAGTCCATCTAGTTCAACCCATAGCCTAACCTAACATGTTGATCCAGAGGAAGGCAAAAAAAAAACCCAAGTGGTAAACAGTAAGCTCCACACTGGGGAAAAAACTTCCTTCCCGACCCCACATACGGCAATCAGACTAGTTCCCTGGATCAACGCCCTATCAAGGAATCTAATATATATAACCTGTAACATTGTACTTTTCAAGAAAGGCATCCAGTCCCCTCTTAAATGTAAGTAATTAATCACTCATTACAACATCATACGGCAGAGAGTTCCATAGTCTCACTGCTCTTACAGTGAAGAATCCGCGTCTGTTATTATGCTTAAAACTTCTTTCCTCCAGACGTAGAGGATGCCCCCTTGTTCCCGTCTCAGGTCTACAAGTAAAAAGATCATCAGAAAGGTCTTTGTACTGTCCCCTCATGTATTTATACATTAAAATAAGATCACCCTTTAGCCTTCGTTTTTCCAAACTAAATAGCCCCAAGTGTAATAACCTATCTTGGTATTGCAGACCACCCCAGTCCTCTAATAACCTTGGTCGCTCTTCTCTGCACCCGCTCCAGTTCAGCTATATCTTTCTTATACACCAGAGACCAGAACTATACACAGTATTCTAAGTGTGGTCGAACAAGTGACTTGTATAGAGGTAAAATAATGCTCTCCTCATGAGCATCTATGCCTCTTTAATGCATCCCATTATTTTATTTGCCTTTGTATAGCAGCTGCCTGACATTGGCCACTAAATGTGAGTTTGTCATCCACCCATACAAGGAACACCAAAATCATATCCCTAATGAAACCATGAAGGTAAGTTAATACTAACACACCAAAAGCAAAACACCCTCACACCAAGGCCATATACTGGAAAACATATATATTTTATTGAATTAAAAACAACATATATATAACATATAAAATTGTTGAAGGTAGTAGCCACCAGTGCAGGAGCAATGGTGGGTCACATACAGGTAACAACCTCAGTAGACACAAGGTACAACAACAGAGAGTAATCAATGGCAGAGCATATGTGACAATGGTTATGACAAATGTCTAAGTATTCCTTCAACATGTAGTGTAATAAATACATACACATGCAGAGTATAACACAATGCCCATGAACCACATTAAGCAGCTGAAAACAGCTTGACAGGAATACTCACATACCACATAAGTAAAGCGTCTAAATGCTGGTATAATTACCGAGAGGAAGAACCCAAGGACCCACCACACCCGACGCGCGTTTCGCACTGAAATGCTTCGTCCGGGGTGGTTGGGTCCTGGCCAGATAGGGTTATATATTGGTCATGACCAATAAGAGGACAGAAGGTTTAAAAGTAAAAACACCAACACCTGTGATCGGTAATGAACATGCCTTAAGCCCCCCTACCGTACATGCAGCTCCAACCATACAGTGCAGGTTCTTTCAACGCAGGCGCGCCATAGAGCAGTGCACATAGTTACACGTGTAGTACCGGAAATGTATCCGGCGTCTATCAGGAACCTATAGCGCAGGCGCGCGCTGCCAAGACAGGAAGCGTACCTGCTTGAGTGTACACACACTCACACGTGCAGCGCCGCGACCGGAAGCCTGTCCAGCGTCCAATAAAGTCCCACAGTGCAGGCGCGCGCTGCTGGGATAGAAAGAGTATCTGTTGCGCATGCGTATGGTAGAGAACGGCTATTACTGGGGCCTCACTGGGACAGCGCATACATAGAACACCACAATAAATTACATTACAACATCATACGGCAGAGAGTTCCATAGTCTCACTGCTCTTACAGTGAAGAATCCGCGTCTGTTATTATGCTTAAACCTTCTTTCCTCCAGACGTAGAGGATGCCCCCTTGTCCCCGTCTCAGGTCTACAAGTAAAAAGATCATCAGAAAGGTCTTTGTACTGTCCCCTCATGTATTTATACATTAAAATAAGATCACCCTTTAGCCTTCGTTTTTCCAAACTAAATAGCCCCAAGTGTAATAACCTATCCTGGTATTGCAGACCCCCCAGTCCTCTAATAACCTTGGTCGCTCTTCTCTGCACCCGCTCTAGTTCAGCTATATCTTTCTTATACACCAGAGACCAGAACTATACACAGTATTCTAAGTGTGGTCGAACTAGTGACTTGTATAGAGGTAAAATAATGCTCTCCTCATGAGCATCTATGCCTCTTTAATGCATCCCATTATTTTATTTGCCTTTGTATAGCAGCTGCCTGACATTGGCCACTAAATGTGAGTTTGTCATCCACCCATACACCCAGGTCTTTTTCATTGACGGTTTTGCCCAGTTTATTACAATTAAGCACATAATTATACATCTTATTTCTTCTGCCCAAGTGCATGACCTTACATTTATCCCCATTAAAGCTCATTTGCCATTTATCAGCCCAAGCTTCTAGTTTACATAAATCCTCCTGTAATATAAAATTGTCCTCCTCTGTATTTTGACTACCCTGCAGAGTTTAGTGTCATCTGCAAATATTGAAATTCTACTCTGTATGCCCCCTACAAGGTCATTATCTCAGTAAATTAGAATAGAAACATAGTAACATAGTTAGCAAGGCCGAAAAAAATACATTTGTCCATCCAGTTCAGCCTATAATCCATCAGCATAAATCCCCAGATCTACGTCCTTCTAAAGATCCTAAAAACTGAAGGATACAATATTGTTAAGCTCCAGGAAGACATCCAGGCCTCTCTTGAACCCCTTGACTGAGTTCGCCATCACCACCTCCTCAGGCAAGGAATTCCAGATTCTCACTTCCCTAACAGTAAAAAATCCTCTTCTATGTTGGTGGAAAAACGTTCTCTCCTCCAGACGCACAGAATGCCCCCTTGTGACCGTCACCTTCCTTGGTATCAATAGGTTCTCGGAGAGATATTAGTATTGTCCCCTTATATACTTATACATGGTTACTAGATCACCCCTCAGCCTTTTTTCTAGACTAAATAATCTTAATTTTGCTAATCTCTCTGGGTATTGTAGTTCCCCAGTCCCCCCCTTTATTAATTTTTGTAGCCCTCCTTTGTACTCTATCTAGTTCCATTATATCCTTCCTGAGCACCGGTGCCCATAACTGTACACAGTACTCCATGTGCGGTCTAACCAGGGATTTGTACAGAGGCAGTATAATGTTCTCATCATGTGTATCCAGATTTCTTTTAATGAACCCCATGATCCTGTTTGCCTTGGCAGCCGCTGCCTGGCACTGGCTGCTCCAGGTAACTTTATCATTAAAGGGAACCTGTCACCCTCCCCCCAGTCATTTCAAACTAAAAGAGCCACCTTGTGCAGCAGTAATGCTGCATTCTGACAAGGTGGCTCTTTTAGTTCTGGGTGCTGTAACTTGAGAAATAGAGGGATTTTTGGTACTTACCGTAAAATCTCTTTCTTGGAGCCTTCATTGGGGGACACAGGAGAACCATGGGTGTATGCTGCTGCTGCTAGGAGGCTGACACTATGCAAAAAAGGAAAAAAGGCGTGGCTCCTCCCTGGCAGTATACACCCACCGACAGGCACCAAGTACCTCAGTTAGTGCAAAAAGCAGTAGGAGAAGCGACAGAACTCATATTAGTAAAAGTACCAACTCAACTAGGGCCTCCAGGCCCCAAACACGGTACCAGAACAAACAAGTAGGGAGGGTGCTGTGTCCCCCAATGAAGGCTCCAAGAAAGAGATTTTACGGTAAGTACCAAAAATCCCTCTTTCTTTATCGCTTCATTGGGGGACACATGACAACCATGGGACGTCCAAAAGCGGTCCCGGAAAAGGGTGGGTAGAAAGGAAATGAGAAAAGGTCTCAGGTCGGCCGGTGTGCGACCGCCGCCTGCAGTACCTTCCTACCAAGACCTGCATCGGACGAGGCTTGGGTATGAACCCGATTGAACCTCGTAAACGTGTGCAAAGACGACTAGGTTGCGGCCTTGCAAACTTGTAAGGCGGAGGCCTGGTGGCGAACAGCCCAAGAAGCTCCGACAGCTCTGGTGGAGTGAGCTCGCACCCCCGGAGGACGACGTGTCTCATGAACACGGTACGATTCTGAAATTGCCGAGCGAATCCAGCGCGAAATGGTGGATTGACGCTTGAAAGCCCTTCCGACGACCCTCGGAAACGGCAAGGAGAGAATCGGATTGACGGAAAGGAGAGGTTCTAGAAAGATAGACCCGAATGGCCCTGACCACGTCAAGCTTGTGAAGGGACTTCTCCAAAGGATGAGCCGGAGAAGGGAAAAATGATGGAAGGACAATGTCCGTTGATGTGGAAAGCCGAGACCACCTTGGGATGGAATTCGGGAACCGGTCGAAGAACGACCTTATCCTGATGAAGAATCAGGAAGGGGCAACGACATGACAGGGCTGCCAACTCGGAGACCCTCCTGATAGATGTAATGGCAATGAGGAAGGCGACCTTCCAAGAGAGAAGGGAAAAGGGCACGTCATGAAGAGGCTCAAAGGGAGCAGCCTGAAGAGCACCAAGGACCAGGTTAAGGTCCCAAGGTTCCAAGGGAGGACGGAAAGGAGGGGCAATATGCGTAACTCCCTGTAGAAAAGTCCGAACGTGGTGAATGGAGGAAAGGTCACTCTGGAAAAGGATCGACAGAGCAGACACTTGTCCCTTGAGTGTGCTGAGGCATAAACCCGAATCGAGACCAGACTGGAGGAAACCGAGAAGATCCGGAAGAGAAAAGGACATTGGAAAAACTTCATTAGTTTCACACCACCGGAAGAACGCTTTCCAGTATCTGTGGTAGATACGGGAAGAAGCCGGTTTTCTGGCTCTGATCATGGTCTGTCTGACCTGGGGAGAGAGACCAGAGTTTTTTAAGACTGCGGCCTCAACGGCCATGCCATTAAACTCAGCGACTGAGAACTCTGGTGGAAGAGAGGTCCCTGCGAGAAGAGGTCTGGCCGATCTGGAAGTCTCCAAGGAGTGTCCGCGAGCATGTTTACGAGCTCGGCGTACCACGGCCGCCTTGGCCAGTCCGGCGCTATCAGTATGACTGGAATCCCTTCCAACTTGATCTTCTTTACCACCCTTGGAATCAAGGGGAGGGGCGGGAACAGGTAGGGAAACTGAAACTGGGACCATGGAATTACCAGAGCGTCGTGGCCGACGGCAAGAGGATCCCGGGACCTGGCGACAAACTGAGGGACCTTGTGGTTCATTCGGGACGCCATAAGATCGACGTCTGGCGTACCCCAGCGGAGGCAAATTTGATTGAAGACTGCGGGGTGGAGAGACCACTCGCCCGCTGCCAGGCCCTGGCGACTGAGAAAGTCGGCTGCCCAGTTTTCGACCCCGGGGATATGAACGGCTGATATGGCCGGAACGTGGCGTTCCGCCCACCGAAGAATCTTTGCCACTTCTGCCATTACTTGGCCGCTGCGAGTCCCGCCCTGGTGATTTAAGTACGCCATGACCGTGGCGTTGTCCGACTGGATGCGGACGGGAAGATTCGACAGAAGAGACTGCCAGCGGATTAACGCAAGGA
Source organism: Ranitomeya variabilis (assembly GCF_051348905.1). Taxonomy (NCBI): domain Eukaryota; kingdom Metazoa; phylum Chordata; class Amphibia; order Anura; family Dendrobatidae; genus Ranitomeya; species Ranitomeya variabilis. The sequence continues at coordinate 638,350,884 of NC_135232.1, forward strand.
AGATTGCCCTGATCTCCAGAAGGTTGATGGGAAGGAGAGATTCCTGGGTGGTCCAACGGCCCTGAGCCATGTGTTGTCGGAAGACTGCTCCCCACCCTAGAAGGCTGGCATCGGTGGTGATGACCTGCCACTGAAGGGGAAGAAATGATCTTCCTCTCAGGAGAGAGGAGGACAGCGTCCACCAGGTTAGGGGCTGACGGACCTGGAGAGGAAGGTGGACGGGACGGTCCAGGGAGTCCAAGGACCTGTTCCAGGTGGATAGGAGGAATAGCTGGAGGGGGCGGGTGTGGAACTGGGCGAAAGGAACAGCCTCCATGGAGGCCACCATCTTACCCAGGACTCCCATGCAGAAACGAAGTGACTGAGGATCTGGGCGTTTGAGAAGGCGGACCGCCTTGAGGAGTACTGAGAACTTGTCCTCTGGGAGGAAGACCCGAGCTAAGTTCGTGTCGAACAACATGCCCAGGAAGGACAGTCGTTGGGAGGGAATCAGAGAGGACATGGTCCTGTTGATAATCCAGCCGAGACGGGTCAGTGTGTCCAGGGAGACCTGGAGACTGTGGGCACAGTCTAGACGAGAGGAGCCTTTGATCAACAGATCGTCCAGGTAGGGGATATTGAGGATCCCCCTGGAACGAAGGAGGGCCATGACCGCAGCCATGATTTTGGTGAAGACCCTGGGGGCAGACGCTAAACCGAAGGGGAGAGCCGTGAATTGGTAGTGATTGTCCCCGATAGCAAACCGGAGGAATCACTGATGCCGTACGCAGATGGGGACATGAAGGTACGCATCTTGGATTTCGACCGAGCAGAGGAACTCCCCGGGTTCCATGGCGGCGTGGCGGTTGAGAAGCTTCAAATCTAGGGATAGGGCGAAGAGACCCGTCCTTCTTTGGGACTACAAAAAGGTTCGAGTAGAACCTGGAAAACGTTCTTCGGAAGGAACGGGAACTACGACTCCGGCGGTGACCAGAGACGTTACGGCTTAAAGCAAGCCGGGTAAATGGGACGGTTGCTTTGGGGGACAAGAGAGAAGGAAGCGATTTTCCGGGAGGGTAGAAAATTCGATCTTGTACCCGGAGGTAATAATCTCTCTGACCCAGGCATCGCTGATCATTGACAGCCAGGTGTCTTTGAAGAGAAGAAGCCTGCCTCCCACCCTGGAAAGTCTCCTAGGTGGGGGCGACCCGTCACTTGGAACGGTATCTGTTGGAACGAGGTCTGGAAGACCTGGGAAGGCTGCAAACGGACGAAAGGGGCGAAATGTTTGAGGACCTTTTTGGGTTAAAGAAGCGCTTTGGCTTGGACTGGGGGAGAGAGGTACTTTTGCCCCCAGTCGCGTCTGAGATAATTTGATCCAGACGAGCACCAAAAAGCCTGGAACCTTGAAACGCCAAGTTAGTGAGAGACTTTTTGGAAATAGAATCTGCATTCCATGCTTTGAGCCAAAGAAAGCGGCGAATAGCGACAATGTTGCTGCTTGCTCTGGCTGAACAGGCTGCTGCATCTAGAGAGGCAGTGAGAAGGTATTTCCCTGCGTGGTTAATCTGGTCTGCGAGGTCAGCCAGCTCGGTAGGGGAGGCTGAAGCCAAAATGCCCCGATGGAGGATCCTGGCCCAGGCAGAGATGGCCTTAGCCACCCAGGTGGAAGCAAAACTGGGGCAGAGGGAAGCATCCGTTGCTTCGAAAGCTGACTTGGCCAGAGCCTCAATTTGTCTGTCCGATGCGTCCCTAAGCGACGCGCCATCCGGTAAGGAGAGAACCGTCTTGGAGGAAAGACGGGAGATCGGCGGATCGACGTTGGGAGACTCAGCCCAGTGGGAGAGAAGATCGGCGCTAAAGGGATAGAGCACGTCCAGATGTTTTCTACCCGAAAAACGTTTTTCAGGATATTCCCAGTGTTTAGACAGGGTACACTCAAACTCATCATGGGTAGGAAAGGAGCGAGAGGGACGTTTCACCCGCTTAAAGGAGACAGAGGAATCCTGGGAGGAAACCTCATCTTGTTATAGTTTGAGGGTTTGCGAGATAGCCGAAATAAGACTATCTAAGACAGCCTGCATGCTAGAAGTCTGGTCTGAATTGGAGTCAGAACCGGACTGGGAATCCACATCAGACCCAATGTCCTCCTCCGAGGAGGGGAATTGGGAGGAGGAGAGCAATTTGAGCACTGCGGAAGGACCCGGAGAACCAGACGAAGAGCCAGACAGAGTCCTCTTTCTAGAGCGGCTGGCTGATTTGTCTCCCTGTGGTTCAGGGTCAGGTGCGGCCGACTCGCCATGGGAGACGGTCGGAGCACTGGTGGCTGAAGGAAGCTGTGGAAGACGTTCAAGCGCCTGGACCAGGGACTGAGACACCTTAGTCAAATCAGAGACCGACTGCGAGATAGCAACGGCCCACTCAGGGGGAGGGAGAGCGCCCCCATCCCGAGAGTCAGAAGCGTCCTGCGGGGCAGACATGACAGGAGGACTGCAGGACTGGCAGAGAGGCGACGATTGGCCTACAGACCACTTTATCTTACAACGAGCACAGGCGTAGTGAGTTATGGTAGGTTTGGTAAGGAAAGCTCCAGAAGAGTTGGACATAAGGATATTCTGCAGCACTATACTACAGAAAAGACTAAGGGGCCTACAGTGGTATGGATAATACCGAGGGAGGGGCCAAAAAAGCGTTGCAATCCTACCGCACCGCAGAGCAGAGATCTGTCTCCCCCAACGCACGATGTCTCTTGTGCACGGAGCTGCTGAGGCAGGAAGTGCCAGCGGTGAAGGGTCGGAGCTGTGCTGTGAGGAATAAGCCAAGGCTCCTGAGGCGTGGCCGGCTGCAGCGGTGAAAGTGAAAGTAAAAACTGCCGTGACTCTGTGTGAAAGCACTGCACATTTAGACAGGGAAATACTGCTGCGGGGGAGCGGCTGCTGAAGCGCTGGTACCTCTGCATGTTCCGGTTCCACAAGTAGAGGGAGAGAGGATCGTCCAGGGGCCCGATGAGAGAGGGGTCACTGGAAACGGAATACTTCGTCCAGAAGACGGCCTCGACCCCAAAGACAAGGGGGAGGGTCACCGCTGGTGACCACCGTCTTCCTCTCAGCCCTCTCCGAGGGGGACTGTTTGGCAAGGACCGCCACCATAAAGACCCTGGAGCACCTGGGAGGGTGACAGGGGATAATGTCCTGCCGGCGGTCTGAGAGTTGCAATTCGGGCGACACCACACTGCTCGCTCAGCCGCCCTCCTGGGGAGGCAGGGTGGAAGATTGCACCCTGAATCCCTGAATGCTGTAATCTGAAAAAGAAAAGCCAAAACATTAATAAAAACAACAAAAACCTGTAAAGGAATCAAGGTTAGCAGCGGATCTGAAGATCCAGGTCCGCCTCCTACAGACACTAAGCACAAACTGAGGTACTTGGTGCCTGTCGGTGGGTGTATACTGCCAGGGAGGAGCCACGCCTTTTTTCCTTTTTTGCATAGTGTCAGCCTCCTAGCAGCAGCAGCAGCATACACCCATGGTTGTCCTGTGTCCCCCAATGAAGCGATAAAGAAAATCAGTTTTATAATTTGTCTGAAATACCTGCTCCTCAGTCAAGTGGGCCGGCGTTCCCCCCTGCTTCAGACAGCACACAGCTGTCACTCACATCTTCTTGGTGCCGGGCGCCGCCTCCTCCTCACCGCTGTTTTCACTGGTGCAGGCGCAGTGAACGCTGGCCGTCTTTCCTCATATGCAGTCCAGCTGACTGCGCCTGCGCGGCCGCCCTGCTTGTGATTCCCAGCCCCGCAGTGACTTATGATTTATTCACATTGCGGGGCTGGGATTCACAGGCAGGGCGGCCGCGCAGGCGCAGTCAGCTGGACTGCATATGAGGAAAGAAGGGCTGCGCTCACTGTGCCTGCACCAGGCAGGGGATAAGAGCGCAGGCGCCGGCTACTTTTGAAAACAGCGGCGAGGAGGAGGCGGCGCCCGGCGCCAAGAAGATTTGAGTGACAGCTGTGTGCTGTCTGAAGCAGGGGGGAAACGCCGGCCCACTTGACTGAGGAGCAGGTATTTCAGACAAATTATAAAACTGATTATTTCGGCAGTTACAGCACCCAGAACTAAAGGAGCCACCTTCTCAGAATGCATTATTACTGCTGCACAAGGTGGCTCTTAGTTTGAAACGACTGGGGGGGGGGGAGGGGGTGACAGGTTCCCTTTAACTAGGATCCCCGAGTCCTTCTCCATGTCAGATTTACCCAGTGGTTTCCTGTTCAGTGTGTAAGGGTGATATTGATTACTTCTTCCCATGTGTATAACCTTACATTAATCATGTTAAACCGCATCTGCCACCTTTCGGCCCAAGTTTCCAACTTAACCAGATCCATCTGTAGCAGAATACTATCCTCTCTTGTATTGACTGCTTTACGTAGTTTAGTATCATCTGCAAATATCAATATTTTACTGTGTAAACCTTCTACCAGGTTAAGTATGTAGATGGAGACAGACGTCGTCGGCACATGTGACAGAGCTTCAAAGAATTATGCATGGGCTGCTGTTTCTGCCTGTTCAATAAACTCTAATACAATGGAATCTGCACGGATGGTCCTCACGCGCCGGTAGAGGATGGTCCTCACGCGCCGGTAGAGGTTGGTCCTCACGCGCCGGTAGAGGTTGGTCCTCACGCGCCGGTAGAGGTTGGTCCTCACGCGCCGGTAGAGGATGGTCCTCACGCGCCGGTAGAGGATGGTCCTCACGCGCCGGTAGAGGATGGTCCTCACGCGCCGGTCCATGCATGGCTAGCACCCACTTAGCCCGTTCTATTTTCCATACTATCTCCTTGAGATTCCTGGAAAGCTTTGTTGCAACCCAAATGGTCCACACTCACTTATCCTCAATACAAACAGCTCACTTTTCTTTTTAGTGGAAAAACAAAATGACAGCCTATATACCTGGGAAAAAAACATCCCATTTCGAGAATTTTTAGCCTGTGTAGATAACTTTATGACCAATGATCAACTAACAAGTTTCTAGAACAATCCGGGACTCATGGATAACACACGCTCATCCGCAATGGTCAATTGTCGACCTGTCCCTTGGCTATCTGCGCAATATACATCATAGCTCTATCAATCTCTGGGTCTTCTTACTTCTTCCTCACGTTCCATGTGCTCTCCCCTCATTTCAACTCTTTAAATGCCCCTTAATTTTTATATTTCTTATTGTTTTCTTAGTATTGTCTTGATAGTATTGGTCATATTACCGAAGCTATGTTCCGCAATCCAAACTTTGTTATATTAAGAAAACATCATAAAATAACTGAAAGAGAAAACAGACTAATTTTTTACCTTCAGATTATCTACGAATGTGACAGGTTCACATACTTTTGCCCCTCACAGACATGTGATATTAGATAATTTTCCTCGATAAAAAAAATAAAAAATGAGAAAGTCTAATATTTTTGACTTCTTGATTTCATTTGGTTCCTTTTGTCTAAGGTTAGGTTCTAAAGTAGTGTTAGGTCAAATTTATTCAGCAAATTCTGAAGGGTTCACAAACTTTCAGGCACCAGTCTATATAGACGAGTAGGTGCTATTTATTTTTTTTACTTTAGTTGTCACTAATGATGAGCGAACAACCTAGGATAACGTCTTATCCGAGCATGCTCGGGTGCTCTCAGAGTGCTTGCATGTTATGTTCCAGTCCCTGCAGCTGCATGATTTGCGGCTGTTAGGAAGCCTCACCACCTGCAGGGACTGACAGCCTGAAGACATGTGGGGATAGACTGTTAGGGAATCCCCATGTGTTCAGGCGGTCTAACAGCCGCAAATCATGCAGCCGCAGGGACTCGAACATAATATAAGAGTACTCCCAGATACTCGGATTAACTCCTGAGCGTGCACTGATAAGACGTTATCCAAGCACGTTCGCTCATCACTAGGTCACAAAAGAAAAAAGAAACACACTTTTGGAAATTTCAATTGTCAACATGTAATATAAAGAGGAAGGGAAAGTAAGGAGAAATTGTAAAAACTTACGTTTCAAAGCAGCGATCTACGTTATCAGACATGAGCAGCAGCATGCACAGTTGTTCTAAGGCAATGAGCTGCATATCCCGCTCATCCCCCTGCCCCATCTGCAGCCATTCCAGCAGCGTGTCCGGGTCTACATCCGCCATGATGGCCCTGCCTGGAGAGCAGCTTCCACACGGACCGTCGTGGCAGGTCTTCTATTCAGCCTCTTCCTCCTAACAGGGGCCCTCACCTGCAGACAGACGGAGCAGAGAGGCCATGGGTTATTAATGTCACAGATAAAGCAGGTTAATCCCAGCCTGGCCAGAGGAACACAGGCGCTTGTGAAGTGTGAGCCTCTGCTATAAGCAGATTAGCAACTCCATACTGCGGCTTGGTTGGAAACCAGAAGAGGATGGAGACAGTCAGCGTACCGCTCAGTCTCTACAGAAACACAATACACCTGCAATGTCTGCTCTTACCAATAATGCTGAGGAGCGAGCTGCAGATTTTATTCACAAAAACATGAAGTGTATTGGCAGGTCTCGGGTGATGCAACTCGCCTCCTATGGCAGTGAATGGGAGCAGAGCTGCAGTACCGGAAGAGTTAATACAGTGTATGGAGCCCTGTATATTGACACATCTGGAAGTCCCCAAGTAGCTGATCAGTGGGGGCACCAGGTGTCATACCACCACCAATCTAATATTGATGACCTAACCTACAGTTGAAGCATACAGCAGAACTCTGTAAGCACCTACATATATACAACAGTGAATATATGAAATCTAGACTGCATTACTGCTATATCGACTAAAAAATGAAGTTCATTAGTGCACAAACTGGCAAATTCATGAGATGGCATGTCGTACAAACAACATATGAAACCAAAGAAGGATATCTTCAAAACTTGCAGATGGATTTTGTAACCAAAGATGTTCATACTCCAGCCACGTGAACCCTCAGAGCGGCCAAGCATGCACGTGTTTTCAATGGTGACGGAGAATTATAACAGCCCCCGATTCCAAGCGAGTGTCGCAGCCACCAGATTGCATTCTAGCTCACCCCATTTGGATGGAATTCCAATTCAATCTGGAGGTTATTCTAGAAATCTTGAATCTCAAGCATCTGACATTCTATCAAACTATCAAATTAGTTTTCTCTCCATCTGACAAAAAGGTCTGATTTTTCTGATCAGAGGTGTAGAGGAAAAAAAAAAAAAAAGAAAGATTCTCCACTTCCCGCACTCGCATGTCACATAAAACAAGAATGTGAAATTGTGAAATGTTAAGCCCTTTGAGTATAGACAGAAGAGACCTGTGCTACAGTCCTACGCTGCAAGTTACACAAAGCAGAAGACACATTCCAGGACATGGAGGAGTCTGGCAGAACCTGGTCACGTGGAGACACCAGGATGAGTTTCCGCCTTGTGTTGTGAACATATAATTAACTTCCCTTTAACAGGAGCTATTAATAAGCGCAGAGGTGTCTCCATTGTTTCCTAAATCATAACAGGAGAGCTGCCCCGCCAGGAATTACTGGACTTCGCTCACATGGCGGAGTGTGCGTGAGTCAGAGGCTACCGCTACTTTCAGGAACTAGCACGTTGTGTCGGGCTCACCCAGCACAATCCCTGGCTATGTACCGGAGGACTGTGCCAACCACAATTCTACGTGCTCCTTAATATGATCATTCTGTGCACAAGGCAGGGTTCTCGGCAGCACGTCAAGTCTACACAGGGTGATGTGCTGCCGAGAATACATTTTAAGTTTCATGAAGGCCAAGAAGCCTTTTGAGGCCCAGTTTATATTTCTTTTTGCACACTCAGTTTGTCCTTTCCCTTATGGTCTTATGCCTACTCAGATCCTTTGTATCAGTGATGTAGATGGAAACAGTGGGGCCCCATTATTATGAGGTCCGTCTAGTGCCAGGTTTAAGAACAGAATAAAAATTATGCATGGTGCTCTTTTTTCCATTCTAAAAACTAACACAAAATAGAACTCAGACCCCATAACATTCATGGGTCCCTCTGCTTCCATCAGCAATACCATGGATCTGTTTAGCACATGAATCCCAAATTGTCTAAACTTGTTCCTTTAAACATAACAGACAAATGCCAATGTGACCAACTCCTTACACGACACCCCTCATAGCAGTTTGCCCCCTGGCACAATCACCGGCAGAACAGTGTGTGGGAACCCCTGACTATCTCCCTGTCCACCAGACAGAGGTTTGTGGTTGCTGTGCACTAGACTTACATGCGCCGAGTATAAATTATTCATTACGGTGCATTCCTTGGCCTCGTTAAGCTGTTCTATTATTCCAGGCACTAGATATGAGAAGAACTGTGATCCATTACTAGGTCATCTATAGTTTATTTTCCCTCTATATCCCAGCATCTCAGGTTGCCTTAGCAACCCATTGCGCACCCCTCATTCCATGCCTTCAGGCTCTATAGGCTGATGCCGCCTGAGTATTCAGGTAGCTAGCATACAAGTCACTACTTTGGATATACTCCGTTAAGCTCTGCTACGTCAAAATGTTTCCTGACAACCCAGCTCTGCTATATTGACATTAGTGTACCTCCACCGATGGGTATACCAGGCACTTCAACATCTCTTGGCTCTGCTACAACACTCAACTGTGCTCCATCTACTGAGAGGCTCACAGCCTACTCAGCTCCGCTACATCAACAAGAGTACTCTGCTACAATGTTGTCCTGTCTCCATGGGTCTTCCTAAGCCGAGTCTCCAGCCTCCATATAAAGGGCTTTGAGGATCCACAGCACCAGGCTGACAGAAAACAGAGATCACTATTTTCTCTTTTATTTGTTTGGGTAGAGTTCAACAAAAAGGACTATGGTCGGCCAAACCCACCCGTATCGGTGCCGACAGCTGAATTTCTAATGGAGTTCCCAATGAAGGCTCGTCTATTGGATTTTACACAGCCGATCCTATTGCTCTCTAGGAGACTAGATTAACTTTCTGATCCCTGGGACCCCCACCAATCTGTGTGAATGGAGAAGTGATCATGAGCAATGCGCTCAACTGGACTTCAAAACTAATGAACTGGACAGCAGTGGGCATGATCGACATCCGCTCCGTTCCTCCAGGCGGTTCTTGGGATGGGTCGGGCCCCCAGCATTAAGGAAGTTATAGGGCCTTTTAATCACTCATGTGAAACTAATGGCCACTCTTGTGTACAAGCAGCAATTTCGCCGTCTTCATTATCCCTGGGCTTCATGATACAATTTACTGTAAACAATAACTAAACAGAAGTTCACACTTACAGCAAGGGGTTAATAATGCAATAACCTAAAGATAGTAATTACAAGCATGGCATGTTCTGTGTACACAGCCGCATAACTACCAGTGCAGTCAGCAGAGGATCATGTCCTGATGACCTACTCCGTACCGCCACATAGTACACTGCACTTCGCCGGGAGCCCGACACCTCTGGATTTTCTACAGGTGATGAAAGGGCTGGACCCGAGTCACCAGGTAGATCCACCACAAAAACACTTAGTCCAAAAAAATTTTTTTTTAATTCTTAGTATGTATACATTTACAACTGTAATCAGCACGAATATTTCAAGGGAGCGCTCGTGTGATTTTACACCTCTACCATTTGTTTACAAGGCTCAGTACCCACGGGGCACACACAGATTACTGTAGGGTTACTGCGTATGAGGTTTCATGAAGGCTTGCTGCATGATTACAGTCAGGTATGTTTTTCTTACCATACCTTGAAGATTCAGCCAGTGACTATTGCTGGGGACAAGACTGACTAGTCCGGCTCCCGACCCTCAGCCTACTCTTACCAGCACTGCTATGGATGATCTCCTGCATTAGTGCTGGGAATAGCCGGCCAGGGGCAGAGCCCAACTAGTCTAGTGTCCAGCTGTGGTCCCCAGAAGGATTCTCGACTCAGAAAGAAAGAAATATATTTGATCGCTGGGAGTGCGAACCGATCCCTGAAGAGCCCTGGCTGAATGGAGCAGAGGCCGATCATGTGCATTAGAACCTCGGTCATTATTAATCAGAGCGCTTGGCTGGTCTTGGGCACTCTTATTAGAGTGACTGGACAGACAGTGCCCATGATCAACCTCTGCTCCATTCAACGGGGGTTCTTCAGAGATTGGAAAGTTATCCCCTATTCTTTGGATAACATAAGTAACTTGAGGGCACCTCTACACATTAGGTGGCTATCGGGAGAATGATGCTTCAGCCTACCTTGTCCGTCTCCACCATGAGAACTCTGCTGATCTCTGGGTGAACATAAGGATCAGCAGTATGAAATTGGCCTTGCTGAATGCTTAACTCCCCGACAATCAACTGTCCGGGGTCCCCATAGACATGGCGGGTTCAGCCAGCATTAGCCTAATGTGTATGGAGCCTTTAGCATTCTACAATTGTTCTAAGAAATGTTAGTATTCGCAACATGTGAAAAAAAGGTCAATCCCCGTACAGGCTGTTTCCAAGTTACTTTGTAGGAGTCATGGAGGTGGAGCTACGCAGATGAGGAGTCACGGAGGCCGAACTGATGTCCCCGAGTACCGGATGGGTCATCTCAGGCCCTCTCCTGACACACAGGTGGTTCCTGGCACGGTGTAGGGGGGTATATTTACACCAGCACATTGCCATGCACCAGAGGCCATCAGATTAGGCATCCTGAGGCTCAGTGCCGTTAGTTTATATACTGTAGGACGATGATTGCAGTCCACCAGCCACAATATATCTGAATAATGAAGACCACATGACTCTAAAGACACTCATCAGGCCACGTTCAGCTGGAATAACGCGTCCTCTTCATCATGTAATAACTGCACTGGAAGAGGTTTCGTATATAGAGATAAAGGGGTTGTCTGGGCTTGTTATACCGATGACTGATCCAAAGGAGTGGTCATCACCATCATAGGCTCGGACAACCCCTTTAATGTGTTATTATTTGTCCCATCAGTCTCATGTGTCATTGTGAGTCATGATAAACATGAAAGCTTAGTGCGGACAGTCAGTGTGTGCCAGCTATGACTGCTCGCAAAGTGCACATTACTAGTTAGTCAGGAAGCCTGTGAATGCCGGCCAAAGCGTCCCGACGATATGAGGCCGCCAGTGTGTAAAGCGTACGGTGCTGTTCACACTTGTGCCGGAAACATGTCACCAGACGATCAGCGGCTGCTGCGCCCAACTCTTCAGCTGTCTGACATTCATCTGAGGGAGGTGAGAGCTAGGCAGCCCAATAGTCAGCACCGACTGTCTGCAGGGCTCACATGGCATAACAATGTCACAGGAGACCTAGCGTGGACATTGGTGGGACGGTGTCAACGTGGGAAGGGAGTATAAGTCGTTATTTTACAAGGAGGGGGCTTCTCCAAGTGCAGAAGTGTGAGCACAGCTCCAGGAGGATGTCTGTTCAGCACAGGCAGCATATTGGCTCTAGTGAAGCCCATGGGTCTAGAGACGTGCAACTAAATGTTGATTACTAAACTCCATCCCTTTTAGATAAGTCATGTCCCTTTATCGGACAAGGAGCAGAAAGTGTCTTTAACACAAATGGAGAAAAGTTTTTGAGCACATTTATCACATAGATCTCCCCCAAAGTTATAGCTAGTGCAAGGCTGCATTGGTTGAAGCGTGACAGGACCCTTGAGTTACGCTCCATCTCTCAGACCCTCCAATAAGTAACAAGGGGTTAGGTTTTCCTATGTATTTCCGGTTATTCTAATGTGGACCGTTCTGTAACTTCCCCATGCAGCAAAGTCCTGGGCACAGCACAGAAAGGGCTGCCAGCTGGGCACAGCACAGAAAGGGCAGCCAGCTGGGCACCTGCCGTGGTGGCATTAAAATCTCCCCCAGTATACTCTTAGGTCTGCCAACTATCACAATCCGGTGTGGTGCTGCCCTGCTGGGGATGAAGTCACACCCTGTATACAATGGCCTTAGATACTGTAACAATGTAACAAGTCACTGGGCTACATTCACTTTTCACATTGTGATTTCTGGATCTTAGGAACAGACACATGGAATAAAGGCAGATCCGTGGCATAACTGATGCCAACAGAAGTGGACGGGCAGCAGGCTCAGTAGTGTGTTTGTTGCAGTTATAAGTGGGGGGGCTCTGTTTGTTTTTCTCCTGTTCTAACAACAGACACGTCTCAGAAGTCAGACAGACCCCCCCACAACAATCAGTGGCGCCCCTCTGCTTTGGTTTGCATCAGTTATGCAACACATCCATTTTTACTTAATTACATTCATCTGTTCCTAAAAACAGAACGGGCAATGTCAAAGCCTCGTGTATAGGACCCCCCGCAGAGCGCCAACCTCCGGGCCCCTTGTCATACAAGCCAAAGTCATGTCCCTACCCCCTGAAAAATCAAAATGGGGAAACAATGGAAGAGGCGCTTGATAAATGCTGTGCAGCCCCACAAGTGCCCCCACTAATGCCTTGTACAGTGGGCACAGTATCCCCCCACAAAACACTAGAGCTGAGGTCCCCTTTAATAAGCGACATAGTCCAGGCTACTGGCCCATGTACACAACAATATGGCGGCCCCATCCCAGTCTGTAGCACACGCACAGGCCGTGGTGTATGTGTATGATGCTGTTGGTCATAGACGACTGATCACACGGGATATCAGCTCATGCTATTCATCTACGTTCTTCATGTTACACACCGTGGTGTCTGACCACTGATCATAATGGCAGAAGTACCACCAATATTATAATGTCCCTGAGATCATCACGGCAGATCTGTACACAAATATCCCATGTTATACCCGGGGAGGCGTGGGCACAGGACAGATCTGTAAACAGATATATCCCATGTTATAGTGGGGGAGGCCAGATCTGTCTACATCCCATTATACTGGGGGAGGCCTGGGCACAGGACAGCTCTGTATACAGGTATATCTCATGTTATACCAGGGGAGGAGGCCAGATCTCTCTATATCCCATTACACTGGGGGAGGCCAGGGCACAGGACACATCTGTATACAGGTATACCCCATGTTATAGCGGAGGAGGCCGGGCATAGGACAGATCTGTATACAGTGTAAGAGTCATGTCGGTCTGGTAGTCGGGGGCAGGTATATCTCGCCCAGGTATTTGTCCTATGTGAATTAGGCCGCTCAGTATCTTCAGGATACCGAGGGGTTAAGTGCAGGAATAAAGGCTGACCAGCTGGAGGTTTCAGGTGTCAGCCTGGGGCACACAGAATGCCTGTCTGTGTGAGACAAACGTGAGTGAGAGCTGTGCTCATGATCTGTGTAATGTTAGCTGGGAGGGAGAAGCCCCCCCAGTTGTTAGATAGCAACGTATTTGTTTAGTTAGCGCCGGACAGGCCAGGATTTATTTTTATGTTTTGTTTTCTGTATTTGCTTTCACTTTAATAAACCTGACCTGAGGTCAGTCAACTTGGAAACCTGCTGTCGCCTCAGAGTTCAATGCACAAACCACGTGATCTTTGACCCCAGCAAAGGCGATCCCGGAGTGTTTTGTCACATTGTGGTGGAGAATTGCGGGCAACACGTGGCACAGGGGACAGTATGGAAGACGTGGTGAAAGCCCTAGTGCAGGCCACTGCCACACAGCAGGAAGCTAATCGCTTGATGGCCGCACAGCTGAAGGAGTTACTGGACATGACGGCTGCGGACCGCCAGCTTCTCCAACAGGTGGTGCAACGCTTGGTGAGCATGCCTGAGGTTGACCCGGAAGCAGAGTCCAGGAGGATCCATGTGAGTCGATACTGGCAAAAGCTGACCGCGGAAGATGACGTCGAGGCGTACCTGACAACGTTTGAGCGGACGGCATTGAGGGAGAAGCGGCCGAAGGCACGATGGGCCGATTTGATTGCTCCGTTTCTCTCCGGCGAGGCCCAAAAAGCTTACCGTGACTTAGACCCGGAAGTCGCACAAGACTTTGAGAAGCTGAAAGTTGAGATCCTGGCCCGGCTGGGTGAGAGAAGGCTGTCCGTGCACAGAGGGTACATCAGTGGACCTATCAGCAAGATAAATCGCCGTGATCGCAGATGTTCGACCTGATCTACTTGATAAAGAAATGGCTGCAACCCGAGGTACTGACAACTCCGGAGATAATCCAGCGGGTCGTTCTGGACAAGTACCTGAGAGTACTACCACCGGCGCTGAAAAAAATGGGTGAGCCAAGGAAATCCCGCGACAGCGGATCAACTGGTGGACTTGGTGGAGCGTTATTCCGTGGCGGAAGGACTTCCTGATGATACAGCTACTACCCGAACTGTACCTCCTCCTCGTGGAACCGGTAAGACTGTTCCAGGGACTGCGGGGGAAGGAAAATTGCCAAAAACTGTGGGGGAGGAACACGGGACTGCTCGCACCCCGAGATCAAGGGTGTCGGACTCTGGTTTCAATAGGGGGCTTGTTAGGTGTTTCCGTTGCCATGAGAAGGGCCATGTTTCTGCGAACTGTCCTGTTACCACTGAACCCATGCAGTGCGACGTTACGGACTCTAAGAAACGCATGTCTTTGGTTACACGGCTAGCAAGTGTGAATGCGGGTCAAAATGATACAGTAAAACATCTGTGTGAATTGTCTGTAGATGGGAAAAATGTTGTGGCATTACTAGACTCTGGAAGTGTGGTGACTCTAGTGAAAGCCAGTCTGATAGCACGTCCAACTAGTCCGTCTGACAAGTTTTCTGTAACGTGTGTGCATGGTGACACCTGCTCATATCCTACAGCGGTCATATGTATCTCCACTCCCTATGGGTCTGTGCAACACAAAGTGGGACTTGTTCCCGCATTGTTACAGGATATAATCTTGGGCAGGGATTTTCCTCTTTTCTGGCAGTTGTGGGAGAATCAGTTGCTCCTTCACGGTAGCTGTGACCGTGAATCTTCTCCCATGTTACCTGGAGGTCCCAAGCTCCTGGAGGAGACCCCACAGGAACATGCTGCTGGGGAGATTAGTGAATCTAACCTTCAGTACCCCTTCTCAGTTATGGCGGGGGAAACTGAGGAAACTCAGCGAGAGGCGGAGGCAGACAGCCATCCCGCACCCTGCCTACCAGATTTGGGAGTCCAGTTGGATGACATCCACAGCGAACAAATGAAAGATCCTACCCTGACTCAGGCTAGGAAAAATGTAAAAATGGTAGATAGCGTACCCGTAGAACCTGACACTAGGCTAGCGTACCCGTACATGATTCTTGAAAATGATTTACTCTACCAGGTAGAAAAAAAAGGGGAAGACACTGTGCAGCAGTTAGTGGTACCCAAACCTTATCGGCGGAAGGTACTGGACCTGGCCCACGGACATATAATGGGGGGACATCTGGGGGTACAAAAAAACACAGAAAGAATATTGCATTGTTTTGTGTGGCCTGGAATACACAATGATGTGCGTAACTATTGTGAGTCCAGTCCAGAGTGCCAAATCTCGGCACCTAAACCTCGGTACTGTAGTCCTTTGGTACCCCTCCCTATCATTGGGGTCCCTTTTGAGAGAATTGGGATGGATTTGGTTGGGCCCCTTCCCCGGTCCGCACGTGGGCACCAACATATCCTCGTCATCATGGACTATGCCACTCGCTACCCGGAAGCCATCCCTTTGCGTAACACTGCTACCAAAACGATCGCCAAAGAATTGGTGCAAGTGTTTAGTCGGGTGGGAATTCCAAAACAGATACTCACCGACCAGGGGACTCCCTTTATGTCGAGGGTAATGAAGGAGCTCTGCAGACTCTTACAAATAGATCCGTTGCGTACATCTGTCTATCACCCTCAAACAGATGGGTTGGTTGAGCGGTTCAATAAAACCTTAAAACAGATGCTCCGGAAGGCGATAGACAAAGATGGGAAGAACTGGGATTACTTGTTACCCTATTTGCTGTTTGCCATTAGGGAAGTTCCCCAGTCTTCCACAGGGTTCTCGCCTTTCGAGCTGTTATACGCCCGTCGTCCCCGTGGACTGTTGGACGTCGCAAAAGAAACCTGGGAAGGTCAAGTCACTCCCTTTAAAACGGTGATAGACCATGTAACGCAAATGCAGGACCGTATTGCTGCTGTCATGCCCATTGTTAGGGAACATATGTTACAGGCCCAGGGAGCCCAGAGGCTAAGTTATGATAGAGGCGCCAAGGTCCGTACGTTTGCACCCGGGGATAGGGTGTTGATCCTAATCCCTACGGTGGATAGTAAATTTCTGGCGAAATGGCAGGGCCCCTTTGAGGTCATGGCCCAAGTTGGAGAAGTGAACTATAAAGTGCACCAGCCTGGTAAGAGAAAACCAGAACAGATTTATCATGTGAATCTGATAAAACCCTGGAAAGACCGCGCTGCCCTAACAGCGGATCTGCCCCGTCCGGTTTGCTCACCTACCGTACCGGAGGTGCAGATTGCCGAGACTCTCTCTGAACGACAAAAATCTGAGGTTAAGCAGTTTTTGTTACAGAACCAACAGTTTTTCTCGGAAAAACCTGGCCAGACTAGGCTAGTGAAACATGAGATTGTCACAGAGCCTGGTGTCACAGTTCATGTGAAGCCGTACCGGATTCCGGAAGCACGCCGTGAAGCCGTCTCCCGGGAGGGAAAGGAAATGTTGGACTTAGGAGTCATTGAAGAGTCGCACAGCGCCTGGTCCAGTCCAATCGTGTTGATACCTAAGCCGGATGGCTCTATACGATTTTGCAATGACTTTAGGAAACTGAATGCGGTTTCTAAATTTGATGCCTACCCTATGCCCCGGGTCGATGAGTTGATCGATCGGCTGGGTAAAGCCCAATACATTACGACCCTGGATCTAACAAAGGGGTACTGGCAGATCCCTCTGGCCGAGGCGGCCAGAGAGAAGACGGCATTTGCTACACCGGAAGGGCTGTTCCAGTATATCTACATGCCGTTTGGACTTCACGGAGCCCCAGCAACGTTCCAGAGATTGATGGATCGAGTCTTGAGGCCCCACAGGCAGTACGCTTCTGCCTACCTAGACAACATCATAATTTACAGCGTGGACTGGGAAGCTCACCTCCGGAAGGTACAGGCGGTGATTGATGACCTGAGAGACGCAGGCTTAACGGCGAACCCCAAGAAATGTCACATCGGCCTTGAAGAAGCCAGATACTTGGGCTACGTGATTGGCAGAGGAGTGGTTAAACCCCAGATCGACAAAATACAGGCAATTCAGGGCTGGCCGCAACCAGTGAACAAGAAACAAGTTCAAGCTTTCCTGGGCATTGCCAGCTATTATCGCCGGTTCATACCCAACTTTGCAGCCATGGCTACCCCCTTGACGGATCTTACCAAAGGGAGGGATTCCGTCATGGTAAAATGGACCTCAGCGGCTGAAGAGGCCTTCCACAGTCTGAAACTGGCTTTGTGCTCTCAGCCCGTACTAGTGACTCCTGATTTCAGCAGCGAGTTTGTGGTGCAAACTGATGCTTCTGATACTGGTGTCGGAGCTGTACTTTCCCAGGTAAGGGACGGAGTCGAACACCCGGTCCTCTACCTCAGTCGGAAACTGAATGTACATGAGCAGAGGTATGCCGTGATTGAAAAAGAGTGCCTAGCCATCAAATGGGCTCTCGACTCCCTCAAATATTACCTGGCAGGTAGGAAGTTTAGGCTGGTCACGGACCATGCCCCTCTCAAGTGGATGCATCTCCACAAGGACCGTAATAGTCGGGTAACCCGGTGGTTCCTTGCCCTGCAGGCTTACTCTTTCACGGTGGAGCACCGCCCCGGGGTGCAGATGGGGAACGCTGATGCCCTGTCCCAAGTACACTGTTTCGAGAGTATTCTTGCTCGACCTGAGTGGTCTGAGCAGGGGGGGAGGATATGTAAGAGTCATGTCGGTCTGGTAGTCGGGGGCAGGTATATCTCGCCCAGGTATTTGTCCTATGTGAATTAGGCCGCTCAGTATCTTCAGGATACCGAGGGGTTAATAAGTGCAGGAATAAAGTAAAGGCTGACCAGCTGGAGGTTTCAGGTGTCAGCCTGGGGCACACAGAATGCCTGTCTGTGTGAGACAAACGTGAGTGAGAGCTGTGCTCATGATCTGTGTAATGTTAGCTGGGAGGGAGAAGCCCCCCCAGTTGTTAGATAGCAACGTATTTGTTTAGTTAGCGCCGGACAGGCCAGGATTTATTTTTATGTTTTGTTTTCTGTATTTGCTTTCACTTTAATAAACCTGACCTGAGGTCAGTCAACTTGGAAACCTGCTGTCGCCTCAGAGTTCAATGCACAAACCACGTGACCTTTGACCCCAGCAAAGGCGATCCCGGAGTGTTTTGTCACAACAGGTATACCCCATGTTATACCAGGGGAGGCCAGGCACAGAACAGATCTGTATACAGGTATATCTCATGTTATAGCGGGGGAGGCTTGGGCACAGGACAGATCTGTATACAGGTATATCCCATGCTATAGCGGGGGAGGCTTGGGCACAGGACAGATCTGTATACAGGTATATCCCATGTTATAGCAGGGGGAGGCCGGGCTCAGGACAGATCTGTATATCCCATGTTATACAGGGAGAGGCCGGGCACAGGACAGATCTGTATATCCCATGTTATACAGGGAGAGGCCGGGCACAGGACAGATCTGTATATCCCATGTTATACAGGGAGAGGCCAGGCACAGGACAGATCTGTATACCCCATGTAATACAGGGAGAGGCCGGGCACAGGACAGATCTGTATACCCCATGTAATACAGGGAGAGGCCGGGCACAGGACAGATCTGTATACCCCATGTTATACCAGGGGAGGCCAGGCACAGAACAGATCTGTATATCCCATGTTATACAGTGAGAGGCTGGGCACAGGACAGATCTGTATACCCCATGTAATACAGGGAGAGGATGGGCACAGGACAGATCTGTATACAGGTATATCTCATGTTATAGCGGGGGGAGGCTTGGGCACAGGACAGATCTGTATACAGGTATAACCCATGTTATAGCGGGGGAGGCCAGGCATAGGACAGATTTGTACATCCCATGTTATACCAAGAGAGGCCGGGCACAGGACAGATCTGTATACAGGTATACCCCATGTTATACCAGGATAGGACAAGCACAGGACAGATCTGTATATCCCATGTTATACCAAGAGAGGCCGGGCACAGTACAGCTCTGTATACAGGTATACCCCATGTTATACCGGCCACAGGACAGTCCTGCATATATGTATATAAACTATGTTATACAGGCCACAGGATAGGTCTGTATATACCCCATGTTGTACAGGGCACAGGTCAGTTCTGCATCTATATGTATAATTGTCTAAGGGTCTGTTTGTCTGTAACCGAAATCCCGTGTCGCTGATTGGTTGCGCACGGCCAGCCTCAACCAATCAGCGTTCATAAATAAACTACATACATATACTAGAACGAGAATAACATGAAGGACAGTCTGTGAGGGCGAGAATAACATGGAGGACAGTCTGTGAGGGCGAGAATAACATGGAGGACAGTCTGTGAGGGCGAGAATAACATGGAGGACAGTCTGTGAGGGAGAGAATAACATGGAGGACAGTCTGTGAGGGAAAAAATAACATGGAGGACAGTCTGTGAGGGCGAGAATAACATGGAGGACAGTCTGTGAGGGAGAGAATAACATGGAGGACACTCTGTGAGGGAAAAAATAACATGGAGGACAGTCTGTGAGGGAAAAAATAACATGGAGGACAGTCTGTGAGGGAGAGAATAACATGGAGGACAGTCTGTGAGGGAGAGAATAACATGGAGGACAGTCTGTGAGGGAGAGAATAACATGGAGGACAGTCTGAGGGAGAGAATAACATGGAGGACAGTCTGAGGGAGAGAATAACATGGAGGACAGTCTGTGAGGGAGAGAATAACATGGAGGACAGTCTGTGAGGGAGAGAATAACATGGAGGACAGTCTGTGAGGGAAAAAATAACATGGAGGACAGTCTGTGAGGGAGAGAATAACATGGAGGACAGTCTGTGAGGGAGAGAATAACATGGAGGACAGTCTGTGAGGGAGAGAATAACATGGAGGACAGTCTGTGAGGGAGAGAATAACATGGAGGACAGTCTGTGAGGGAGAGAATAACATGGAGGACAGTCTGTGAGGGAAAAAATAACATGGAGGACAGTCTGTGAGGGAGAGAATAACATGGAGGACAGTCTGTGAGGGAGAGAATAACATGGAGGACAGTCTGAGGGAGAGAATAACATGGAGGACAGTCTGAGGGAGAGAATAACATGGAGGACAGTCTGTGAGGGAGAGAATAACATGGAGGACAGTCTGTGAGGGAGAGAATAACATGGAGGACAGTCTGTGAGGGAGAGAATAACATGGAGGACAGTCTGTGAGGGAAAAAATAACATGGAGGACAGTGTGAGGGAGAGAATAACATGGAGGACAGTCTGTGAGGGAGAGAATAACATGGAGGACAGTCTGTGAGGGAGAGAATAACATGGAGGACAGTCTGTGAGGGAGAGAATAACATGGAGGACAGTCTGTGAGGGAGAGAATAACATGGAGGACAGTCTGTGAGGGAGAGAATAACATGGAGGACAGTCTGAGGGAGAGAATAACATGGAGGACAGTCTGTGAGGGAGAGAATAACATGGAGGACAGTCTGTGAGGGAGAGAATAACATGGAGGACAGTCTGTGAGGGAAAAAATAACATGGAGGACAGTCTGTGAGGGAGAGAATAACATGGAGGACAGTCTGTGAGGGAGAGAATAACATGGAGGACAGTCTGTGAGGGAGAGAATAACATGGAGGACAGTCTGTGAGGGAGAGAATAACATGGAGGACAGTCTGTGAGGGAGAGAATAACATGGAGGACAGTCTGTGAGGGAAAAAATAACATGGAGGACAGTCTGTGAGGGAGAGAATAACATGGAGGACAGTCTGTGAGGGAGAGAATAACATGGAGGACAGTCTGTGAGGGAGAGAATAACATGGAGGACAGTCTGTGAGGGAGAGAATATATGGAGGACAGTCTGTGAGGGAGAGAACAACATGGAGGACAGTCTCTGAGGGAGAGAACAACATGGAGGACAGTGTGTAAGGGAGAGAATAAAAATTTTCCCAGTATTTAAGTTTATCATATGGTAAATTAAATGGTGTCTTTGAAAACTACAAGTCATCCTGTAGAAAACAAGCTGTCATACAGCGATAGATGACTAATAAAGTTTTGACTCTTAAAATAAAGACAGGAGAAAAACAATGGCAGTGTGTCCAATGGGTTAAAATAAATGTAAGCACCAATGTTTATATGAATACTAGATGGTGGCCCGATTCTAACGCATCAGGTATCTACTATATAATCGTCTAATTCTGTCTGTTTGTAACGGAAATCCCGCGTCGATGATTGGTCTCGCCAGCTGCCCGCGACCAATCAGCAACAGGCGCAGTCCGGCCGCAAATTGGCGCGGAATTTGAACCACGCTTCGCTGATCGGCCGGGCGCGCCAAATCAGCGATATTGGCGCGGGATTTAAACACCGCTTCACTGATAATGTATATATTTTACCCGGAAAATCCTGTGTATTTATTGCATTATTCTTAAATCTTCATAAATAAACTACATACATATTGTAGAATAACCGATGTGTTAGAATCGGGCCACCATCTAGTCTACTATATAATTGTCTAATTCTGTCTGTTTGTCTGTAACGGAAATCCCGCGTCGCTGATTGGTCGCGCCAGCCGGCCGCGACCAATAAGCGATATTGGTGCGGAATTTAACCGCCACTCACAGCACGACGTAGTTCACTCACGTTTACTGAACAAGTTCTGTCAGTCACAGTGCCACGTAGTTCACTCACGTTTACTGGACAAGTTCTGTCAGTCACAGTGCCACGTAGTTCACTCACGTTTACTGGACAAGTTCTGTCAGTCACAGTGCCACGTAGTTCAGTCACGTTTACTGGACAAGTTCTGTCAGTCACAGTGCCACGTAGTTCAGTCACGTTTACTTCATATTTAAACTAGATACATATTCTAGAATACCAGATGCGTTAGAATCGGGCCACCATCTAGTATATGTATATACCCCATATTATACCGGGCATAGGCCAGTTCTGTATATATGTATATACCCCATGTTATACCGGGCACAGGACAGCTCTGTTTCTATGTGTATACCCCATGTTATTCCGGGCACAGGACAGCTCTGTATATACCCCATGTTATACAGGGCACAGGACAGCTCTGTATGTACCCCAATGTATATTGGACACAGGATAGCTCTGAATATATGTATATACCCCATGTTATACCGGGCACAGGACAGTTGTGTATATATTTATTCCCCCATGTTATACCGAGCACAGGTCAGTTCTGCATTTATCCCATGTTATACTGGGCACAGGTCAGCTCTGTATATTAGTATATACCCCATGCTATACCTGGCACAGGACAGCTCTGTATATATGAATATACCCCATGTTATACCGGACGCAGGACAGCTCTGTGTATATGTATATACCCCATGTTATACGGGGCACAGGACAGCTCTGTATATACCCCATGTTATACGGGGCACAGGACAGCTCTGTATATACCCCATGTTATACGGGGCACAGGACAGCTCTGTATATACCCCATGTTATACGGGGCACAGGACAGCTCTGTATATACCCCATGTTATACTGGGCACAGGACTGCTCTGCATATATGGATACCCCCATGTTATACCGGGCACAGGACTGCTCTGTATATATGTATATGCCCCATGTTATACCGGGCACAGGACAGCTCTGTACGTATGAATATACCCCATGTTATACCAGGCACAGGACTGCTCTGTATATATGAATATACCCCATGTTATACCAGGCACAGGACTGCTCTGCATATATGGATACCCCCATGTTATACCGGGCACAGGACTGCTCTGTATATATGTATATGCCCCATGTTATACCAGGCACAGGACAGCTCTGTATGTATGAATATACCCCATGTTATACCAGGCACAGGACTGCTCTGTATATATGAATATACCCCATGTTATACCAGGCACAGGACAGCTCTGTATACACCCCATGTTATACCGGGCATAGGACAGCTCTGTATATATGTATTCCCCATGTTATACCGGGCACAGGACTGCTCTGTATATATGTATTCCCCCATGTTATACCGGGCACAGGACAGCTCTGTATATATGTATTCCCCCATGTTATACCAGGCACAGGACAGCTCTGTATACCCTCATGTCATACCAGGCAAAGGACAGCTTTGTATATATGTATACCCCTATGTTATACCAGGCACAGGACAGCTCTGTATACCCCTATGTTATACCAGGCACAGGACAGCTCTGTATATATGTATACCCTATGTTATACCAGGCACAGGACAGCTCTGTATATATGTATACCCCTATGTTATACCAGGCACAGGACAGCTCTGTATATATGTATACCCTATGTTATACCAGGCACAGGACAGCTCTGTATACCCTCATGTCATACCAGGCAAAGGACAGCTCTGTATATATGTATACCCCTATGTTATACCAGGCACAGGACAGCTCTGTATACCCCTATGTTATACCAGGCACAGGACAGCTCTGTATATATGTATACCCTATGTTATACCAGGCACAGGACAGCTCTGTATATGTATACCCCTATGTTATACCAGGCACAGGACAGCTCTGTATATATGTATACCCTATGTTATACCAGGCACAGGACAGCTCTGTATACCCTCATGTCATACCAGGCAAAGGACAGCTCTGTATATATGTATACCCCTATGTTATACCAGGCACAGGACAGCTCTGTATACCCCTATGTTATACCAGGCACAGGACAGCTCTGTATATATGTATACCCTATGTTATACCAGGCACAGGACAGCTCTGTATATATGTATACCCCTATGTTATACCAGGCACAGGACAGCTCTGTATACCCCTATGTTATACCAGGCACAGGACTGCTCTGTATATATGTATACCCCCATGTTATATCAGGCACAGGACTGCTCTGTATATATGTATACCCCTATGTTATACCAGGCACAGGACTGCTCTGTATTTATGTATACCCTATGTTATATCAGGCACAGGACAGCTCTGTATATATGTATACCCCTATGTTATACCAGGCACAGGACTGCTCTGTATATATGTATACCCTATGTTATACCAGGCACAGGACAGCTCTGTATATATGTATACCCTATGTTATATCAGGCACAGGACAGCTCTGTATATATGTATACCCTATGTTATACCAGGCACAGGACAGCTCTGTATATATGTATACCCCTATGTTATACCAGGCACAGGACAGCTCTGTATATATGTATATCCTATGTTATATCAGGCACAGGACTGCTCTGTATATATGTATACCCTATGTTATACCAGGCACAGGACAGCTCTGTATATATGTATACCCTATGTTATATCAGGCACAGGACTGCTCTGTATATATGTATACCCTATGTTATATCAGGCACAGGACAGCTCTGTATATATGTATACCCTATGTTATATCAGGCACAGGACAGCTCTGTATATATGTATATCCTATGTTATATCAGGCACAGGACAGCTCTGTATATATGTATACCCTATGTTATATCAGGCACAGGACAGCTCTGTATATATGTATACCCCTATGTTATACCAGGCACAGGACTGCTCTGTATATATGTATACCCTATGTTATATCAGGCACAGGACAGCTCTGTATATATGTATACCCTATGTTATATCAGGCACAGGACAGCTCTGTATATATGTATACCCTATGTTATACCAGGCACAGGACAGCCCTGCGGGGGTGGCGAGCCCAGCCTGTGGCCACCTCTGCCCTGGATCGGCAGACATGTTGGCCACCACAGCACAGGGCAGGCAGCACAGACGCGACCCGAGCAGCACAACCCACATCGTGAGATCTGGATCTGCCATCGGGGTCGGAGGCCTGGTCTGACTGATCCGGTTATGGCCGTTGTCTGTCCAGCAGCCCCGGTGTGTGCCCCTTCCCAGGGTTAGGCCCGGTCCACAGCCTAGAGTTTTAGGCCTGTTCCTGTACAAGTCGCTGGAGACCACCATGACAGTGCGGGAGCGCAGTGACGGGGCGCGGGGCGCACACAGACACACACACTCAGCAGCTTACCGTGTCCGTACGGAGCCGGTCTGGGCCTCACTGCTCCGGACTATCCCCGGAGTCACACGGAGCGTGTCACGGGCTCAGGCCGAGACTCCGCCCGCTCCGGCGCCTGCCTCCCGACTGTCGGTAGAGGGCGCTCCGGAGCACACACCAGGCTGCTGCGGGCGGACCACACACTCGGCAGAACACTTTTGGTTTCAAGTTCCTGCCCGACTCATTTTAAAACCAAATGACTTTTTACAGGCTGCAGAACTAAGCAACATTTTCCCCCGCCCACGGCGCAGACTGCTAACCACAAGATCAATGGATTCCTCGAGTTCCTGATGTTCCATCCCTCTGTGCGACTTATTCAGGAGTCATTGCCCCGTGCAGAACAGGAGCCCTGCGACATGTGACTCATGAGTGGGCACAGAACAGCCCCCAGCAGCACAAGCAGGGGGTTACTGGCAGTCTGGCTGGGAAGGGCCAAAAGTTATGGGGAAAGGGCAAGAGGGGTAATTTACTAAGATTTGTGTGTTTTTTCCAACCTTATTATTAAAGGGTATAATTAAATAAAAAGGCCACAGGTACCTGACTGTCTCCTCATCAGTGGGGCAGCCAGTGACATCCTCTAGTCACCTGACTGCTGCAGCCAATCACAGGTGTCATAAATGACTGACGGACGTTATGTCACAGCGGAGGGCCCAGGGCCCGGACCTCTCCTGGAGAGGCCTCTTCACGCCATTATTTCTTATTCATGTAGAAAGAGGCGAGTATCGAAAAAGCAAAGCTCCGCCAACCATTATCTATGACATCTTCTGGCGTGAGCCATTGTCAATCTGTTGGACCACCGCAGGTCCCAATGCCCCCACAAAAAAAAACAACTTTTGAATAGTGTTTATAAAACCAGTTATAACGTACCGGTAATAGGATTTTACGGAGTCCACGACAGCACCCCACGAGAGAGGGGGTCCGCCCACCTTCAGGGCAGGAAGCTACAGGTTAAAAAGGGGGTGGTCCCTCTCGCCTCCGCAGTTGTGTTTCAGAGTATGCCAGGAATAGTACACAAAAAAAATTATCTTGTTCCTACTATACACCACCACCACTACAGTTTAATCACACTTCCACAAAGAGTGCAAGAAATTCAGCAATTAATTACGGTGGGAATGTGCGGGTGCTGTCGTGGACTCTGTAAAATCCTATTACCGGTAAATAATAACCGATTTTCCTATCGCCACGACAGCACCCCACGAGAGACTTTCAGAGACTATCACCTGGGAGGGACCACAGCACTAAGTACTGAACGGCCAAACTGTAAACTAGAGGTGGATGAAAGATCAAGACGGTAGTGTCTATAAAAGGTGGAAGGTGACGACCACATTGCCACCTTACAAATCGATTCAATGGAGACGTCCTCCTTTTCGGCCCATGATGACACCATGGCTCGCACTGAGTTCAACTTGACTTCCACTGGTGGAGACTCCCCTTTGGTTGAATACACCAGGTTGATCGCATCCTTTATCCAACGGACGATAGTGTTCTTTGTGACACTGAACCCCTTTCTTTGACCATGAAAAGAGACAAACAGTGCCCTACTCTGTCTCCACTCCTGCGTCCTCCCCAAGTACTCTAGCACCCCTCTTTTAGCATCTAGAGTGTGGATTTTTTTCTAGTGTTGTAGGGTTATCATAGAAGGATGGTAAATAGATCTCCTGACTCCTATGAAATTTTGAAGCGACTTTAGGTAAATACGCTGGGTCAGGCTTTAAAACTATTTTACTCTGATAGATCTTCAAAAAAGGAGCCTCTACTGATAATGCCTGAATATCACTGACTCGCCTTTTTGAAGTTAAGGCTATCAACAAGGCAGTCTTAAGGGTCAGTACTTTAGCAGAGGCCGAAGCTAGGAGTTCAAAAGGGGACCTGTTATGGCATCTAGTACTCGGTTTAAGTCCCATGGGGGCAATCTAGCAATACTCACCGGGTTACTACACTCACAGGCTTTTATGAATCTAGTAATCCACCTGTTCCCCGCTATGTAATAGTTATATAATGCCCCCAATGCTGACACTTGTACCCTATCAGTACTAACAGATAACCCCAATTCTCGGCTAGGATCATCGGAATCTGGTCTGATAGGGGAGCTGAGTGAAGCAACAACATTTTTTTTCCAGGTTTTAAAATAACTTTTTGTGGTTATTTCCTTTCTACTTGTTAGTAAAGTAGCTATTAGGGCCTCTGAACCCCCTCTACGCCTCAGCAGCTCCCTCTCAAATTCTACGCCGCCAAGTGGAGACCTTGTATCTATGGATGACGGAATGGCCCTTGAGAAAGAAGCCCTGGCCCCGACAGTAGCACCCATGGGTCGGTGACGGACATTTTCTTCAGCCATGAGAACCATGGCCACCTGGGCCAGAAGGGGACAATTAGAATCACTCTCGCCCTCTCCTCTCTGATATTCTTGAGGACTAGCGGGATCAGACACATTGGGGGAAACGCATAAGCCAGAGCATAATCCCACCGGACCCGGAAAAAATCTAATATTTCTGGCTGGTCTGATGCCCGTAGCGATGCAAACATCCTGACCTGTCTGTTGTCTCTTGTGGCAAAGAGGTCTATCTGCGTGAGGCCCCATAATCGTACGATGTGCCTGAAAACCTGCCGGTCCAGGGACCATTCCCCCTGCCGCAAGGAATGTCGATTGAGATAGTCCTCCTGAACGCTGTGTACCCCTCTGATGTGAAGTGCCGACAGTGAGAGGAGGTGATTCTCGGCCAACGTCATAATGTCGCCTGCCGTGGGCATCAGCGACTGATCTGGTCCCCCCTTGACAGTTTAAATAAGCTACCATGTTGGTGTTGTTGGCACATGTAAATTCCACAGTGTCGGTAAAAATTGCAGGAGCGCGTACTTTACCGCCATGAGCTCCTTTAGGTTTGAGGAACACTCTTCGTCTGTGGCCGTCCACCTCCCTTGGGCTAATCTGTCTCCCATGTAAGCTCCCCACCCCAAGGGGCTGGCGTCGGTTGTAATCACACTGTCGGGTACCACCCCCCATGGAACCCCTTTGGACAGATGCGCTGGGTCCAGCCACCAGGTTAGGCTGCTGACCGTGGCGACCGACAACCTCAATCTTCCTCCAAGGTGGCCCTGCAACCTTCTCTCTGCCTCGAGCACTTCGCTCTGCAGCAATCTGGTGTGGAACTGAGCCCACTGTACAGCTGGCATGCAAGCTGTCAAAGAACCCAGCAGAATCCCAGCCCCGCACTGTGTGTTATGCATTATGCACAGTGCGGGGCTGGGATTCCAAAGGTGGGTGGCCGCACTGCCCGCACAGGCGCAGTCTGCAAGCCTGGCTGGGACGTCAGACGGCCAGAGCTTACTGCGCCTGCGCAGCACAGTAGTACACAGCGCAGGCGCCGGTTTTGAAGCGTAAACAGCGCTGAGGGGGCAGCGCCTAAAGCCCCACAAGATTGGAGTGACGGCAGAGTAGCGGTTCAAGCTGGGGAGTGAGGACCCGCCTACCTGGCTAACGACAGGTATTTTGGCTAAGTTTCAAAACGCTTTATTTTGGGAATACTTGAACCAAAAACTAAAAGAGCCACCTTGTTAGAATGCAGCATTACTGCTGCACAAGGTGGCTCTTTTAGTTTATAATGGCTGGAGGGGGGTGACAGTGGCCCTTTAAGGATAGGTCTGGACTGCCCATTATCCTTCTGACTTTGGGGATGATAGCTAATTTTTTGTCTTCTGCACAAGGCAATCTTGCCTTACTCAGGCGTGTACTATGGAGGACAGAGAATGAACTTCAATCCAATATTGCAGCCAGCATGCAGCCAGCGGGTAAGGAAAGGGTGAATCAAACACCCGAAAACCTCGCCCCTATGGCTGAAAATTGTTCCCTCCAAATTCAGGTGACAGAGTCCCTTTAAAGTCTTTAATTGGAAGAAGTCTGGGGCCATACTGCGGAATTCCAATCTCAGCCCTGATGACACTATTCTGAGGACCCAGGAGCTGGATGTTATGCGGGACCATTTATTACAGAAATATAGCAATCTACCGCCCACTGGGAGATCTGGACTAGCGATAGTTGCACCCCCTCGAGACTGCTCCGAAGTAGACACCTTTCTGCTTCGGATCCCCCGGCTTCCAATCCTGGTGCTTGTACCTTCTCTGGAATGACAACTGCTTCCTAAAGGTGCTCCTAAAAGTAGGAGTAAATATTTTAGGGAACCTCTTCTTTCTGTCACCTGCCTTCATTAGGATTTCATCCAGCACGGGGCCAAACAAGTACTCACCCCGGCATATACAGGTCCTTCTCAAAAAATTAGCATATAGTGTTAAATTTCATTATTTACCATAATGTAATGATTACAATTAAACTTTCATATATTATAGATTCATTATCCACCAACTGAAATTTGTCAGGTCTTTTATTGTTTTAATACTGATGATTTTGGCATACAACTCCTGATAACCCAAAAAACCTGTCTCAATAAATTAGCATATTACACCCGTCCAATCAAATAAAAGTGTTTTTTAATAACAAACAAAAAAAACATCAAATAATAATGTTCAGTTATGCACTCAATACTTGGTCGGGAATCCTTTGGCAGAAATGACTGCTTCAATGCGGCGTGGCATGGAGGCAATCAGCCTGTGACACTGCTGAGATGTTATGGAGGCCCAGGATGCTTCAATAGCGGCCTTAAGCTCATCCAGAATGTTGGGTCTTGCGTCTCTCAACTTTCTCTTCACAATATCCCACAGATTCTCTATGGGGTTCAGGTCAGGAGAGTTGGCAGGCCAATTGAGCACAGTAATACCATGGTCAGTAAACCATTTACCAGTGGTTTTGGCACTGTGAGCAGGTGCCAGGTCGTGCTGAAAAATGAAATCTTCATCTCCATAAAGCATTTCAGCCGATGGAAGCATGAAGTGCTCCAAAATCTCCTGATAGCTAGCTGCATTGACCCTGCCCTTGATGAAACACAGTGGACCAACACCAGCAGCTGACATGGCACCCCACACCATCACTGACTGTGGGTACTTGACACTGGACTTCAGGCATTTTGGCATTTCCTTCTCCCCAGTCTTCCTCCAGACTCTGGCACCTTGATTTCCGAATGACATGCAAAATTTGCTTTCATCAGAAAAAAGTACTTGGGACCACTTAGCAACAGTCCAGTGCTGCTTCTCTGTAGCCCAAAAAGTGGCTTTACCTGGGGAATGCGGCACCTGTAGCCCATTTCCTGCACACGCCTGTGCACGGTGGCTCTGGATGTTTCCACACCAGACTCAGACCACTGCTTCCTCAGGTTCCCCAAGGTCTGGAATCGGTCCTTCTCCACAATCTTCCTCAGGGTCCGGTCACCTCTTCTCGTTGTACAGCATTTTCTGCCACATTGTTTCCTTCCAACAGACTTACCATTGAGGTGCCTTGATACAGCACTCTGGGAACAGCCTATTTGTTGAGAAATTTCTTTCTGGGTCTTACCCTCTTGCTTGAGGGTGTCAATGATGGCCTTCTTGACATCTGTCAGGTCGCTAGTCTTACCCATGATGGGGGTTTTGAGTAATGAACCAGGCAGGGAGTTTTTAAAAGCCTCAGGTATCTTTTGCATGTGTTTAGAGTTAATTAGTTGATTCAGAAGATTAGGGTAATAGGTCGTTTAGAGAACCTTTTCTTGATATGCTAATTTATTGAGACAGGTTTTTTGGGTTATCAGTATAGCGAACTAGGAGAGACAAGAGTGGACCCTCTGGACCGTGGGGAGCCCTACCCCTGGGCGAGCGACCTAGGTGATAACGACCCCTATACAGGGACCGCAAGGAGCAAGCCCAGAGGTCACTTACCCACGGTGAGATACCAGTAGGGACGGCTCCAGGAAGAGAGATAAACGAATGCAGGATACTGAGGAAGAATACGGGAAGCAGCTAGAGAGCCCGGAGGGCTGGGAGGCAGGAACGGAGCGGAGCTGAGGGAAGGAAAACAAAACAAAGACCATAGGTAAACCACAGGAAAAGAAGAACAGGGACTGCAGGTAACAACAAGGAGGAAACGGAGTGAACCAGAGAGAACCGGAAGGTAGCACGGTAAGGCACAGAGTGCAGGTACTTGAGCAGGGAATACGAAGGGCCAAACGTAATAGCAAACGTGCTAAAACAATCAGGCACCAGGAAGCAGGAAGAACTACCTTTTATAGGAGGAGCAGGAACAGGATTGGATGGAAAGAACATGTGACTTCAGGAGGAGGTAACAGAGACGCTGGGCCTGCGAGCTACAGGGAAGCTAGAGCGCCTGCGCAGAGAAAGAACACCTGCAGAGGAGCATGCAGACCGGGACGCTGGAGCGGTGGAAACGGCGACGCTGGAGCGTGCAGACCGGGACGCTGGAGCGAAGGAACGAGGATGCTGGAGCGTAGCGGAGGATGTAACAGTACCCCCCTTCTTATACCCCCCTTTACGAAGAGTAGCAAAAAACCTATTGAGAATACGAGGAGCATCAATGTTCTCCAAGGGCTCCCAGGACCTCTCCTCCGGACCAAAACCCTTCCAGTCCACCAGAAAAAACTCTTTTCCCCGAACCTTTTTAACAGCCAAAATGTCCTTAACCTCAAAAATGTTGTCCGTGCTGGCAGGTTGAGAAGAGGAACAAGAGGGAGAATGAAAACGGTTAAAGACGGCTGGTTTGAGAAGAGAGACATGAAACGTATTGGGTATACGGAGCGAAGCAGGCAATTTCAGCTTGTAGGCGACTTCGTTGACTCGACGTAGAATCTCAAAAGGACAGATGAACCGTGGACCAAGCTTGTAGGAAGGAATCTTGAGTCTGATGAATTTTGAAGAAAGCCAAACTTTGTCACCAGGAGAAAAAGGAGGAGAATCTAAACGCCTCTTGTCTGCTTGTCTCTTCATTCTAGAAGAAGCTAGATTTAAGGTCCCTTTGACCTCGCTCCAGATGGAAGAAAAGTTGAGAGCCGTAGAGTCAGCATCTGGAACACCAGAGGCAGGAGAAACCGGTAGGGGAACACTTGGATGCCGTCCAAAAACAACAAAAAATGGAGACTTTGCGGAGGACTCGCTGGAGTGGTTGTTATAGGCAAACTCCGCCCAAGGAAGTAGTTCGACCCAGTCATTATGGTGAGCATTAGAAAAATGCCGAAGATAAGCAGCCAAGGTTTGGTTGGTACGTTCTGCTTGACCGTTAGTTTGAGGGTGATACGAGGAAGAGAAGTCCAGATTCACCTTTAAAAGTTTGCACAAAGCTCTCCAAAAGCGGGAAGTAAATTGAACCCCTCTGTCTGACACGATGTGTTGAGGAAGACCATGGAATTTGAAGATGTTAAGAATAAAAATGTTAGCCAACTCAGGAGCTGAAGGTAAACCGGATAATGGAATGAAGTGAGCCATCTTAGAGAATCTGTCCACAACGACGAGGATGACCGTGCAGGCAGAAGAGCAAGGTAGATCGGTGATGAAGTCCATTGCGATGTGTTGCCAAGGTGCGGACGGAACAGGAAGAGGAAGGAGATTTCCATGCGGTAGTCGCCTGGGTACCTTGTTTCTGGCACAAGAAGGACAAGAGACTACGAAGTCCTTTACGTCTTGACGTAAAGTAGGCCACCAATAGTAACGCAAAATGAGAAGAAAAGTCTTTCTAATACCGGCATGACCAGCCAATTTGGAAGAATGGCCCCAAGATAAGACCCTCTTAGTGTCTTCATCCAAGACTAGAGTTTTGCCCGGAGGAGGTTGGAACATCCGTAAAGGGGCTACGGTGACCATCTTAGTAGGGTCAATGATGTAAGCTGGCTCCTCCACGGTATCTGACGATTGGAAGGACCTGGACAGGGCGTCAGCTCTTATGTTTTTGTTGCCGGGCCGAAAACGAAGTTCGAACTCAAAGCGAGCAAAGAACAAAGACCATCTAGCTTGACGTGGATTCAATCTTTGCGCAGTCTGTAGGTAAGTAAGATTCTTGTGATCGGAGAAGATTACAAACGGGTGCACCGAGCCCTCCAGTAGATATCTCCACTCGCCTAGAGCCAATTTGATGGCCAGCAATTCTCGATCTCCAATTGTGTAATTTCGTTCAGAGGGTGAAAAGGCTTTTGAGAAGAAGCCGCACGGTGCCGTTAGACCCTCAGGAGTCCTTTGTGAGAGCACAGCTCCAGCTCCGGTAGAGGAGGCGTCAACTTCCAGAATAAAAGGCTTGTTCACCTCCGGGTGATGCAAGACTGGGGCAGAAGAAAAAGATCTCTTGAGAAGGACAAAGGACTTCTCGGCCTCAGGAGACCAATCCTTGGAGCAGGAACCTTTGCGAGTGAGAGAAGAGAGAGGACGAATCATGGAGGAGAAATGTGGGATGAATTGCCTGTAGTAATTGGCGAATCCGATGAAGCGTTGAATGGCTTTCACTCCGCAGGGCCGTGGCCAGTTAATAATGGCATTCACCTTCTCAGGGTCCATCTTAAGGCCGGAGTCAGAGACAATGTAACCAAGGAAAGGTAGTGAGGTTTGCTCAAACAAGCACTTCTCTATCTTGGCATACAAGTGGTTTTCTCTTAGGCGTTGCAAGACCTCACGGACACTCCTGCGATGTGACGGAAGATCAGAAGAAAAAATAAGGATATCATCCAAATAAACCAAAACACAAGAGTACAGAAGATCCCGGAATACATCGTTAACGAACTCTTGGAAAACCGCAGGAGCGTTGCAGAGACCGAAAGGCATGACTAAATACTCGTAATGTCCATCCCGGGTGTTAAAAGCTGTTTTCCACTCATCACCAGAGCGGATCCGGACCAAATTGTAAGCGCCTCGTAAATCCAACTTAGTAAAAATACGAGCGCCACGGAGGCGATCGAAGAGCTCCGGAATAAGGGGCAGAGGATACCGATTCTTAATCGTGATGCTGTTCAAACCCCGATAGTCTATACAAGGTCTTAAGGAACCGTCCTTCTTCTTCACAAAGAACCCTGCTCCAGCAGGGGAGGAGGATTTCCGGATGAATCCTTTAGCTAGGTTCTCTTGTATGTACTCAGACATAGATTTGGTCTCAGCTGCAGAAAGCGGGTAAATCCTTCCCCTAGGTGGAGAACGGCCGGGAAGAAGCTCCACAGGACAATCGTAAGAACGATGGGGAGGAAGATTCTCAGCCTCTCGCTTGTTGAAGACGTCAGCGTAAGACCAGTAAGGAGAAGGTAACCCGTCAGGAACTTCAGCAGGCTGGGTACGAGAAACCGGACATACAGACCGAAGGCAACGATCATGGCACGAAGGACCCCACCGAAGTACATCTCCAGTGCGCCAATTCAGTGTGGGCTCATGTAGTCGAAGCCAAGGGAGACCCAGCAGGAAGGCGTAGGAAAGGTTAGGCAGAACATAAAAAGCGATCTTCTCGCGATGAAGGGCCCCAATTTGTATCTCCACCTCTTCAGTGACGAGGGAAATTGCATCTTGTAAAGGTCTTCCATCCACAGAGGCGATTAGACGGGGAGTGTCCAAAGAGATTACTGGTACGCGAAGCCTCCGAACCGCCTCAAGACTGATAAAATTGCCTGCCGCTCCAGAATCCACATACGCCACCTCGGAAGATTGATGCTGGTTAGAGAAAAAAAGAATGGAAAGAGTCAAAGGTTGAGAGGAAACGCGGGCACCTAGGGAGGCCTCTCTTACCTGTCCTAGGCGGAAGAGTTTTCCGGTCTGTCAGGGCAACTGCGGAGTAAATGGGTTGCACTACCACAATAGAAGCAGAGGCCCTGGGTGCGTCTCTCTTTGCGGCGTTGTTCCGCCATTTTAACTCGATCCACTTGCATAGGTTCAGAGGTTGGAACAGTAGAGGGAACAGAAACGGGAGCACGAGAAATACTAGACTGACGGAAGGTAGCGGAGACAGGCATAGATCTCCTCTCTCGAGCAGACTCCCGCGAACGCTCCTGGAAGCGGAGGTCGATCCGAGTGGCGAGAGAGATAAGGTCCTCCAGGGTAGTTGGAGTGTCACGACCGGCGAGCTCATCTTTAATACGGCTGGACAGGCCTCGCCAGAAAGCACCCACAAGAGCCTCATTGTTCCACCCTAACTCCGAGGCCAAAGTACGAAAGCGGATGGCATATTGTCCAACGGAGGAAGAACCCTGACGCAGATTAAAGAGAGACTCGGTCGTAGAGGCTAAACGTCCGGGCTCATCGAAAACTTTCCGAAACGTCTCAAGAAAGTCCTCCAGGTGGCTGACAACGGGATCGTCACGCTCCCATAAGGGGTTCACCCAAGCTAATGCCTCCCCCTCAAGATGAGACACTATGAACGCCATTCTCGCCCGATCTGATGGATACTGAAGTGGGAGAAGCTCAAAGTGGAGGCGGCATTGATTTAAAAAACCCCTGCAAAGTTTTGGATCGCCAGAGTACCTGGGAGGTTTACCCAAACGAGGGAGAGGGTGAGCGGTAGACGGAGGACTGGAGTCAAGGGAAGAGGCTTGTGTGACCACAGCTGGGGCAGACTGGAGACTAAACAAACGGTCATCAATAGAGGCCATATAACTCAGCATGCGGGATTGGGTGTCGCGTTGCTGGGCCAGCTCTTGTTGGAGACTAATTAACTGGGCGGCGTTAACTGGGTCTGAAGTCTGTATCGAGGTAAGGCGGGACTCCATAGACTTCATAAAAGCCATTATGCACCGTTGGTTTTCACGCAAATGGGCTAGCTCTTTCTGGGCCGAGAAAGGGGTACCCGCGGGGTCCATGGCCTGATTGTACTATAGCGAACTAGGAGAGACAAGAGTGGACCCTCTGGACCGTGGGGAGCCCTACCCCTGGGCGAGCGACCTAGGTGATAACGACCCCTATACAGGGACCGCAAGGAGCAAGCCCAGAGGTCACTTACCCACGGTGAGATACCAGTAGGGACGGCTCCAGGAAGAGAGATAAACGAATGCAGGATACTGAGGAAGAATACGGGAAGCAGCTAGAGAGCCCGGAGGGCTGGGAGGCAGGAACGGAGCGGAGCTGAGGGAAGGAAAACAAAACAAAGACCATAGGTAAACCACAGGAAAAGAAGAACGGGGACTGCAGGTAACAACAAGGAGGAAACGGAGTGAACCAGAGAGAACCGGAAGGTAGCACGGTAAGGCACAGAGTGCAGGTACTTGAGCAGGGAATACGAAGGGCCAAACGTAATAGCAAACGTGCTAAAACAATCAGGCACCAGGAAGCAGGAAGAACTACCTTTTATAGGAGGAGCAGGAACAGGATTGGATGGAAAGAACATGTGACTTCAGGAGGAGGTAACAGAGACGCTGGGCCTGCGAGCTACAGGGAAGCTAGAGCGCCTGCGCAGAGAAAGAACACCTGCAGAGGAGCATGCAGACCGGGACGCTGGAGCGGTGGAAACGGCGACGCTGGAGCGTGCAGACCGGGACGCTGGAGCGAAGGAACGAGGACGCTGGAGCGTAGCGGAGGATGTAACAATCAGGAGTTGTATGCCAAAATCATCAGTATTAAAACAATAAAAGACCTGACAAATTTCAGTTGGTGGATAATGAATCTATAATATATGAAAGTTTAATTGTAATCATTACATGGTAAATAATGAAATTTAACACTATATGCTAATTTTTTGAGAAGGACCTGTAGCACATAATTTCGCTTTAGCCTGGGCATCCCCCCTCCAGCCATTTAACCAGAGTGCTCGGCAGGCAGCATTCCACAGGCCAGCAGATCTAGCTGCTAACCATAAGGAATTCACCAATGCGTCTGCTAGGTAAGCCGCCCCTTCATGGATCTGGGAGGAGTCCAGCAACTTGTCTCTAGGTAATCGCGTTCTTATTTGATCTTCCAGCTGGTCCAGCCAGACTAACATAGACCTGGCAGTACAGGTGCCTGCAGTCGCTGGCTTAAACACCCCCACCGACGATTCCCAAACTCTTTAGGAGCATGTCCGCCTTCCTATCCGACAGGTCCTTGAGATGACCTCCATCCTCTAGGGGTAGTGCCGACATCTTAGATGAAAAGGCTATGGCTGCGTCTATCTTAGGGATTTTAACCCATTACATAAGTACCTCATCATCAAATGGGTATCTCCGTTTGGATGGTAGAAATGTTCGGTTATCCTGTCTATCCCTTTCCTTTTTAACCAGGTCTTTCACAGAGTCATTCACTGGGAAGGACTTACGACTCTTGTGGCACAAGCCTGCAAACATTAGGTCCTGAGTAGATCTGGGCTCCCTGCTGCCTGCCTCGTACTGATCTTACTAAGGAGTCCACATTCTCAATTGGGAAGCAAGGCCTTCCTTCCTCATCCAAAGATGATGATGGGGATTCTGAGGACTGAAACCTCAGCCTTCTTGCCAATGGACTAGAGTCTGAGGTAGACTCAATAATATTAGCCTTCCTTTTCCGGGTCTTCCCTCTAAGGGAGTTCCTAACTCCTTCCCTGATCAAAGACCTCAGATCCGCAGTACGTACAGGGGCCTCTTCTTCCAGGGTCTGGCAGACACATGACTGAAATAGCCTCTTAGCGTAATTGTCAGGGAGGGATACTGCACATAAGGCACACTGCCTGTGCTTAGCTTTTGCTAACCTCTTAACCTGGGAACAGAACACAAAAGAAGGGGGGATTCAGCCATCTAGGTGACCATATCAGCAATCACCAATGTAGTTGTCTTAGCAGGGTACTGGCTCTGGAGGTGGTGATCCAGCATGCGACGTAGGGGTCCTTGATGGCTGATGCCCCGTCCACTGCGGCTGCCAGTGGTTCTGCTCCCTCTGGAGTGACCACTGCCGCCTTTGCTTTTCCGTTGCTCCGGAACCGCTACCACCAGCAGTGGCAACTGCTCCTACATGGCATCCACAGATGACATTTTTGCAGCACACTTCCTGCTGCACAACGCCAGCATAAGGAGGCCCGGCCCTCCCCAGCCCCTCCCGGAAGTTGTCATCAACACTTACACATACCTCCCAACTTTTGAAGATGGGAAAGAGGGACAAAGTTAGCGGCGCGCGAAGCGCGCCGCGGCAAATTTTAGGCCACGCCTCTGACCACACCCATTCATAATTAGTCACACCCATATCCACGTCCCAACTACACCCATTTAGCACTGCTGATCACACTGTTTCATATACAATAGTTATAAACAAAAAAATATGGCCACACAGTGCTCCATACTGTATAATGACCGCACATGACGCTCCATACTGTATAATGGCCACACATGACGCTCCATACTGTATAATGGCCACACATGACGCTCCATACTGTATAATGGCCACACATGACGCTCCATACTGTATAATGGCCGCACATGACGCTCCATACTGTATAATGACCGCACATGATGCTCCATACTGTATAATGACCGCACATGATGCTCCATACTGTATAATGACCGCACATGATGCTCCATACTGTATAATGACCGCACATGATGCCCCATACCGTATAATGGCCGCACATGATGCTCCATACTGTATAATGACTGCACATGATGCTCCAGACCGTATAATGACCACACATGATGCCCCATACTGTATAATGGCCACACATGACGCTCCATACTGTATAATGGCCACACATGATGCTCCATACTGTATAATGACCGCACATGATGCTCCGTATTGTATATTGACCGCACATGATGCTGCATACTGTATACTGGCTGCACATGATGCTCCATATTGTATAATGACTGCACATGATGCCCCATACTGTATAATGGCCACACATGACGCTCCATACTGTATAATGACCGCACATGATGCTCCATACTGTATAATGGCCGCACATGATGCTCCATACTGTATAATGACCGCACATGATGCTCCATACTGTATAATGGCCGCACATGATGCCCCATACTGTATAATGACCGCACATGATGCTCCATACTGTATAATGACCGCACATGATGCTCCGTATTGTATATTGACCGCACATGATGCTGCATACTGTATACTGGCTGCACATGATGCTCCATATTGTATAATGACTGCACATGATGCTCCATACTGTATAATGGCCGCACATGATGCTCCATACTGTATAATGACCGCACATGATGCTCCATACTGTATAATGACCGCACATGATGCCCCATACTGTATAATTGCCACACATGACGCTCCATACTGTATAATGACCGCACATGATGCCCCATACTGTATAATTGCCACACATGACGCTCCATACTGTATAATGAACACACATGACGCTCCATACTGTATAATGACGGCATGCATACCGTATAATGGCCCCACATGATGCTCCATACCGTATAATGGCCGCACATGACGCTCCATACTGTATAATGACCACACATGATGCTCCATACTGTATGATGACCACACATGATGCTCCATACTGTATGCTGGGTGCACATGATGCTTCATACTGTATAATGACCACACATGATGCTCCATACTGTATAATGACCGCACATGATGCTGCATACTGTATAATGACCGCACATGATGCTCCATACTGTATAATGGCCACAGTTCTCCATACTGTATAATGACATACAGGCACGCAGCTCACACACACACGCTCACACACATGCACACGCACACAGCTCACACACACGGCCCACACACACGCAGCACACACACAGCTCACACACGCACGCAGCTCACACACATGCAGCATCACACACACAGTATCACACATACACACGCAGCATCACAAACGCAGCTCACAAACACATGCAGCTTTGACACAAATGCATCACATACGCAGCCTTCACACACACACCCATCACACACACACGCAGTCATCACACACACACACGCAGTCATCACACACACACACGCAGCCATCACACACACACACACGCAGCCATCACACACACACACGCAGCCATCACACACACACACCCAGCCATCACACACACGCAGCCATCACACACACACACCCAGCCATCACACACACACACCCAGCCATCACACACACACCCAGCCATCACACACACACCCAGCCATCACACACACACACCCACAGCCAGGTTGGCACTAGGAGGGTGCTGGCTGGCACTGTTAGAGGTGTTACAGTGCTACCTGTGGATGGAGAGGTGCATGGACACACTGCACTATCTGGTTTGCAGGCTTCTCCCTGCCGCCCCTTATCCTCCATACACAATGCATGCCGGTGTGTGCCGGTAATGATGACCGCCTCCCTCCCCCTCACACGCCGCTGCCGCCTCCGAGTGACACAAGGACCAGACTCTGCGCCTCAGCATCGGGTACCACAGATTCCCGCGCATGCGCGTTGCGGTGCGTGGTGGGGGAGACACCAGGCTGGAGTCGGCGCCGCGCACGCAGCTGGTCCCTCCTTCCCCGATCTCCTGGCCCAGATTTACTAAACAAAGGCTGCAGAGTGTGATCATGCCGGCCGCTTACGTCACTGACCCCGCCCGGAGTGCGGGACTAGTCCTAATCGTCTCTACGTCCCGGAAGTGGGCGGGGCTTCACCGGCGGCCGCAAATTCGGGATTTTAAATGCCCGAAGCGGGACAGCGGGACCCCGGTGCCAAAGCGGGACTGTCCCGCTGAAATCGGGACGGTTGGGAGGTATGACTTACAGGTCACATGTGCTTCTTCCTCCCCCCACTGCCTCCGCTTACCGCTCCACGTGCGGCGCCAGCCAGGTCTTCTGGATGGACACAGGGACTCATTTCCCCCTTGTGCTGCGGCCTCACCCGGACCCTGGGGATCGCGACACCCTGGCCAGAAGAGGGGGGGCCTACGAGAGAACACCCCACGACGCTGCTTCAGGTGCTCCCGTCTCTGCCGCTCTCTACGGATGCTGCACAGAGGCTCCAGGACCCGGGTAAGACTTCTGCAGGTTCCCACTCAGGACAGGAACCCAACTGAGGAGGCGAGGAGGAGCGCCCCCCCTTTTTATTCTGTAGGTTCCTGTCCTGATGGTGGACGGATCCCCTCTCTCTGTGGGTGCTGTCGTGGCGATAGAAAAACTGCAATTATAAAGCCAAAACCCAAGAAGGGGTAGTGAGTAGAGTTGAGCACATTTCTCAAAATTCGGTCCCAATTACAATCAGTGGTGAATATTGTTTTTGCAATATTTTCCGAATGTCATTAGAGTCAATAGGAGAAGAAATGACCGAGTATGTTCGGAATCTATCGTCATACATAAATTCGGCACAAATAGGACACAAATATGGCAAATTCAGATATGGTGATGATTCCGAACATATTCGCTCAACACACAGTTTTTCATTAAAAAACATAAAAGCGTAAAAGCCATCCCACCATGTGTCAAAGTGACGCCAATGTGAATAAAGGCTGAGCAGGACCGGGGTCCGATGCTGTGTAATCTGGCTAAGCTGAATAGTGGTCATGTGGATCAGAGGAGCAGTGGAGCCGCGCTGGGAACTGGAGGAGACAGCAGTCAGTAAGTCATCTAACACATAATACACCACAGGCATATTCAGAAGGAATTAGTCAAAAACAATTAGCTGGGAGAACTACCTTAATTTCTAGGCAGATCAGAGTAGTGGTAAAGTGCATAGATATAGGAAAAGGTTACATAGTTACATAGTTAGTAAGGCCGAAAAAAGACATTTGTCCATCCAGTTCAGCCTATATTCCATCATAATAAATCCCCAGATCTACGTCCTTCTACAGAACCTAATAATTGTATGATACAATATTGTTCTGCTCCAGGAAGACATCCAGGCCTCTCTTGAACCCCTCAACTGAGTTCGCCATCACCACCTCCTCAGGCAAGCAATTCCAGATTCTCACTGCCCTAACAGTAAAGAATCCTCTTCTATTTTGGTGGAAAAACCTTCTCTCCTCCAGACGCAAAGAATGCCCCCTTGTGCCCGTCACCTTCCTTGGTATAAACAGATCCTCAGCGAGATATTTGTATTGTCCCCTTATATACTTATACATGGTTATTAGATCGCCCCTCAGTCGTCTTTTTTCTAGACTAATTAATCCTAATTTCGCTAATCTATCTGGGTATTGTAGTTCTCCCATCCCCTTTATTAATTTTGTTGCCCTCCTTTGTACTCTCTCTAGTTCCATTATATCCTTCTTGAGCACCGGTGCCCAAAACTGGACACAGTACTCCATGTGCGGTCTAACTAGGGATTTGTACAGAGGCAGTATAATGCTCTCATCATGTGTATCCAGACCTCTTTTAATGCACCCCATGATCCTGTTTGCCTTGGCAGCTGCTGCCTGGCACTGGCTGCTCCAGGTAAGTTTATCATTAACTAGGATCCCCAAGTCCTTCTCCATGTCAGATTTACCCAGTGGTTTCCCATTCAGTGTGTAATGGTGACATTGATTCCTTCTTCCCATGTGTATAACCTTACATTTATCATTGTTAAACCTCATCTGCCACCTTTCAGCCCAAGTTTCCAACTTATCCAGATCCATCTGTAGCAGAATACTATCTTCTCTTGTATTAACTGCTTTACATAGTTTTGTATCATCTGCAAATATCAATATTTTACTGTGTAAACCTTCTACCAGATCATTAATGAATATGTTGAAGAGAACAGGTCCCAATACCGACCCCTGCGGTACCCCACTGGTCACAGCGACCCAGTTAGAGACTATACCATTTATAACCACCCTCTGCTTTCTATCACTAAGCCAGTTACTAACCCATTTACACACATTTTCCCCCAGACCAAGCATTCTCATTTTGTGTACCAACCTCTTGTGTGGCACGGTATCAAATGCTTTGGAAAAATCGAGATATACCACGTCCAATGACTCACCATGGTCTAGCCTATAGCTTACCTCTTCATAAAAACTGATTAGATTGGTTTGACAGGAGCGATTTCTCATAAACCCATGCTGATATGGAGTTAAACAGTTATTCTCATTGAGATAATCCAGAATAACATCCTTCAGAAACCCTTCAAATATTTTACCAACAGTAGAGGTTAGACTTACTGGCCTATAATTTCCAGGTTCACTTTTAGAGCCCTTTTTGAATATTGGCACCACATTTGCTATGCGCCAGTCCTGCGGAACAGACCCCGTCGCTATAGAGTCCCTAAAAATAAGAAATAATGGTTTATCTATTACATTACTTAGTTCTCTTAGTACTCGTGGGTGTATGCCATCCGGACCCGGAGATTTATCTATTTTAATCTTATTTAGCCGGTTTCGCACCTCTTCTTGGGTTAGATTGGTGACCCTTAATATAGGGTTTTCATTGTTTCTTGGGATTTCACCTAGCATTTCATTTTCCACCGTGAATACCGTGGAGAAGAAGGTGTTTAATATCTTAGCTTTTTCCTCGTCATCTACAACCATTCTTTCCTCACTATTTTTTAAGGGGCCTACATTTTCAGTTTTTATTCTTTTACTATTGATATAGTTGAAGAACAGTTTGGGATTAGTTTTACTCTCCTTAGCAATGTGCTTCTCTGTTTCCTTTTTGGCAGCTTTAGTTAGTTTTTTAGATAAAGTATTTTTCTCCCTATAGTTTTTTAGAGCTTCAATGGTGCCATCCTGCTTTAGTAGTGCAAATGCTTTCTTTTTACTGTTAATTGCCTGTCTTACTTCTTTGTTTAGCCACATTGGGTTTTTCCTATTTCTAGTCCTTTTATTCCCACAAGGTATAAACCGCTTACAGTGCCTATTTAGGATGTTCTTAAATATTTTCCATTTTTTATCTGTATTCTTATTTCTGAGGATATTGTCCCAGTCTACCAGATTAAGGGCATCTCTAAGCTGGTCAAACTTTGCCTTCCTAAAGTTCAGTGTTTTTGTGACTCCCTGACAAGTCCCCCTAGTGAAAGACAGGTGAAACTGTACAATATTGTGGTCGCTATTTCCTAGATGCCCGACCACCTGCAGATTTGTTATTCTGTCAGGTCTATTAGATAGTATTAGGTCTAAAAGTGCTGCTCCTCTGGTTGGATTCTGCACCAATTGTGAAAGGTAATTTTTCTTGGTTATTAGCAGAAACCTGTTGCCTTTATGGGTTTCACAGGTTTCTGTTTCCCAGTTAATATCCGGGTAGTTAAAGTCCCCCATAACCAGGACCTCATTATG
Organism: Ranitomeya variabilis; assembly: GCF_051348905.1. Taxonomy (NCBI): domain Eukaryota; kingdom Metazoa; phylum Chordata; class Amphibia; order Anura; family Dendrobatidae; genus Ranitomeya; species Ranitomeya variabilis. The sequence continues at coordinate 638,394,957 of NC_135232.1, forward strand.
GGTTGCAGCTTCATCTATCTGCTTTAGAAGTAGACTTTCCATGATTTCTGTTATATTTGGGGGTTTGTAACAGACCCCAATGAGAATTTTGTTACCATTTTTCCCTCCATGAATTTCGACCCATATGGACTCGACATCCTCATTCCCTTCGCTAATATCCTCCCTTAAAGTGGACTTTAGACAAGACTTTACATAGAGACAAACCCCTCCTCCTCTCCGATTTTTACGATCCTTTCTAAACAGACTGTAACCCTGTAAGTTAACTGCCCAGTCATAGCTTTCATCTAACCATGTCTCGGTTATTCCCACTATGTCAAAGTTACCTGTAGATATTTCTGCTTCTAGTTCTTCCATCTTGTTTGTCAGGCTTCTGGCGTTTGCGAGCATGCAGTTTAGAGGATTTTGTTTTGTTCCAATCTCCTCACTGTGGATTGTTTTAGAAATGTTCTTATCTCCCTTCTGAGTATGTTTTCCTGGGTCTTCTTTGTTCGAGTCTAATGTTTTTCTTCCCGTCCCCTCTACTTCTAGTTTAACGCCCTCCTGATGAGTGTAGCGAGTCTTCTGGCGAATGTGTGTTTCCCAGGTTTGTTGAGGTGTAGTCAGTCTCTGGCGAGGAGTCCATCGTACAAGTAATTTACACCGTGGTCCAGGAATCCGAATCCTTGTTGTCTGCACCATCGTCTTAGCCAGTTGTTCGCATCAAGGATCCTGTTCCATCTCCTGGTGCCATGCCCGTCTACTGGAAGGATAGAAGAAAAAACTACCTGTGCATCCAGTTCCTTTACTTTCTTCCCCAACTCTTCAAAGTCCTTGCAGATTGTCGGTAGGTCCTTCCTTGCCGTGTCATTGGTGCCAACATGTATCAGCAGAAATGGGTGGACGTCCTTGGAGCTGAAGAGCTTTGGTATCCTATCGGTCACATCCTTGATCATCGCACCTGGAAGGCAGCATACTTCTCTTGCGGTTATGTCCGGTCTGCAGATGGCTGCTTCTGTGCCTCTCAGTAGTGAGTCTCCCACCACCACCACTCTTCGTTGCTTCTTGGCTGTACTTTTTGCTGTCACTTGTTGCTGTGTGCCCTTTTCTTTTTTGCTTGCTGGTATTGCTTCATCCTTAGGTGTGCCATCTTCATCCTCTACAAAGATTTGATATCGGTTCTTCAGTTGTGTGGTTGGTGATTTTTCCATGGTCTTCTTGCTTCTTTTGGTCACATGCTTCCACTCATCTGCTTTTGGAGGTTCTCTGACACCTTTTTCACCTTCTGTGACCAGTAGAGATGCTTCTGTTCTGTCTAGGAAGTCTTCATTCTCTTTGATGAGTTTCAAAGTTGCTATTCTTTCTTCCAGGCCTCGCACCTTTTCTTCTAAAAGGGCCACTAGTCTACACTTCTGACAGGTGAAATTGGATTCTTCTTCTGGTCGATCTGTGAACATGTAGCACATGCTGCAGCTCACCATGTAGGTTGTCAAATAATTATAGGCTCTCCATAATTATTCATCATTATCATAGTTATTCCATGGAAATGCAAGCATTTGCTGATACATGAAAAAGGAGCAATCAGCTCACCTGTCCAGGTGCGCAGCAAAATATTCCAGTAACAGCAACAGTCCAAACGATAGCCGGAGCTCACTTCTTCTTAAATTAATAACTTTATTGATCCAGTAGTATAAAAGGCACATAAAATGCTAGAATTTCACAGCACAAAAGTAAAAGGGGAGAAAAGAAATGTCCGCTGCGCTCCCTGGCAACATGTATCAGACCTACATGGTCCTTCGTCAAGCCAGGTCGGAAACATGTTGCCTGGGAGCGCAGCGAACATTTCTTTTCTTCCCTTACTTTTGTACTGTTAAATCCTAGCATTTTTTGTGCTTTTTATACTACTGCATCAATAAAGTTATTAATTTAAGAAGACGTGAGTGTCGGCTATCGCTTGGACTGTTGCTTTTTGCTGAATCAGATATGTCAGGAGTAGTGACAGGTCATTCACACATCCATGTTTAAATATGCTTTTGTGTATAACCCCCACCCACACCATTGTCCATTTCAGCAGAGCTGGGAGAAACTGACGTGCAATACACCAAAACTCACAAAATTTAGCCACAACTCCAAAGAAGATAACAAAATGGCCCCAGTCACAGAATTCAAACTGCAATCATGCGTCAGGACGGGCTGCATTCTGAAGAAGCACAGCTCCTACGGCTGGTGTCTCAACTGTCAGGGAGCAGTATTGTAAGTATACATACCAGAGCTGCCAGAACAGGGTTATGACAGGAGAAGAAATTAATCTACTCCTCAGCTGACTGAGCACAAAGGCTTTTTTTTCTCCAGCCTCAGACCTAGATGTGCAGTGAGCTTAGAAGATTTATTTCTTCTTTTGTCACTCACTTATATGGCAGCTCACTGGAACACATGCTTACGATACAGCTCCTGTCAGTTGAGACACAGGTCTTGGGAACGGTGTTTCTTTACACTGCAACCCATCTGGATATGGATCGCCCCCATAGGGCAGTGGGGTACTCGGTACCGGGTCCTTCGGTTCTCAAGGGGGATGTCCCGGTCTGTGGCCCTAGGGACGTCCGTTGTAAAAGGGAAAAGTCTTTAAAGGGATAGTTTATGTTCATGATGCCACCTGTGGTATTCGGTCAGGGTGACCGACGCTGCTTTAAGGGGGCCGCTGAGGTGATGTTATGGCAGCTAGATGGTATACCTTCCCACAGGTGAAGTGTATCCCTAGGGCTTCCCAGTGTGTAGATGGTGGATGGTGATAGGCGCAGTGAAGAACGAGGACACAAGGTTGCAGTCTCTTTACCTTTTTACTGAAGGCTTCAGCATCCACAGTCCAGAGCACCAGATCACAGGGCAGGCAGAGTCCGGCCGGTCTGAAGGCAAATCCAGAGTCCCCTTATCCAGGTGGAAATCAGTAGCCTTCCTCTAGCGCCTGGGTGTTGTAGTACCTTACTGCTGAGCTGCTCATAAGGTCCTCACAACTGTTGTAGATGTTCTAGATGTGGTGTCTCTCTCTGTCCCCCGGATGGATAGGACAAACCCGTAGGACTGGTGGCCTGAGGCTTTTTACAGGGACTCTAGCACGCCTGTTATGACCTGGTGGTTAAGAGGCCACACTGATATGACCTGGTGGCTAAAACGCAACATGGAACGAGCTCTGAGAAGGTGGTATCTCTACTGACCGCAGTCCCTAATCCTAACAACAACACTAGTAATAGCCGTGGGATGTTCCTGACTCTCCCTAGACACCTCTTCACAGCCTAAGAACTAACTACCCCTAAAGAAGGAAATAGAAAGCTATCTTGCCTCAGAGAAAACCCCAAAAGGAAAGACAGCCCCCCACAAATATTGACTGTGAGTGGAGAGGGAAATGACGTACACAGAAATGAAATCAGATTTTAGCAAAGGAGGCCAATACTAAACTTGATAGACAGAGAGAAAAGGATACTGTGCGGTCAGTATTAAAAACTACAAAATCCACGCAGAGTTTACAAAAATGAACTCCACACCGACTCACGGTGTGGAGGGGCAAATCTGCTTTCCCAGAGCTTCCAGCTAGCCTGAATATGACATAGTGACAAGCTGGACAAAAAGAGACATATTTGCAAAGCAATAGAGTCCAAGCAAATGGACAAACAAGAACTAGCAAAAACTTATCTTTTGCTGACAAGGACAGGCCATATGAGAAATCCAAGGAGAGAACCAAATCCAACCAAGAACATTGACAGCTGGCATGAACTAAAGCCCAGAGCAGGTTTAAATAACAAACCCAGGCAAGGCGATTAGTGAAGGCAGCTGCTACAGCTACCTAAAGGAGCAGCAGTTCCACTCGAAACCACCAGAGGGAGCCCAAGGGCAGAACTCACAAAAATACCATTAGCAACCACAGGAGGGAGTTCCAGAACGGAATTCACAACAGTACCCCCCCTTGAGGAGGGGTCACCGAACCCTCACCAGAGCTCCCAGGCCGATCAGGACGAGCCAAGTGGAAAGCACAAACCAAATCGGCAGCATGAACATCGGAGGCAACAACCCAAGAATTATCCTCCTGGCCATAACCCTTCCACTTGACCAGATACTGAAGCTTCCGCCTCGAAAAACGAGAATCCAAAATCTTCTCCACCACATATTCTAATTCCCCCTCAACCAACACCGGAGCAGGAGGATCAACGGAGGGAACCATAGGTACCACATATCTCCGCAACAAGGATCTATGGAACACATTATGAATGGAAAAAGAAGCTGGAAGGGCCAAACGAAAAGACACCGGATTGATAATTTCAGAAATCTTATAAGGCCCAATAAAGCGAGGCTTGAACTTAGGGGAAGAAACCTTCATAGGAACATGACGAGAAGACAACCAGACGAAATCCCCAACACGAAGCCGGGGACCAACACACCGATGACGGTTAGCAAAACGTTGAGCCTTTTCCAGAGACAACGTCAAATTGTCCACCACATGAGTCCAAATTTGCTGCAACCTGTCCACCACAGAATCCACACCAGGACAGTCAGAAGGCTCAAGCTGCCCTGAAGAAAAACGAGGATGAAAACCAAAGTTACAAAAGAAAGGCGAAACCAAGGTAGCCGAACTAGCCCGATTATTAAGGGCAAACTCGGCCAACGGCAAAAAGGTCACCCAATCATCCTGATCAGCAGACACGAAGCATCTCAAATAGGTTTCCAAGGTCTGATTGGTTTGCTCCGTTTGGCCATTTGTCTGAGGATGGAATGCTGAAGAAAAAGACAAATCAATGCCCATTCTAGCACAAAAGGACCGCCAAAACCCAGAAACAAACTGGGAACCTCTGTCAGACACAATATTCTCCGGAATACCATGCAAACGAACCACATGCTGAAAAAATAATGGAACCAAATCAGAGGAGGAAGGCAACTTAGGCAACGGTACCAAATGGACCATCTTAGAAAACCGGTCACAAACCACCCAGATGACAGACATCTTCTGAGAAACAGGAAGATCAGAAATAAAATCCATGGAAATATGCATCTGGCCTCTCAGGAATAGGCAAAGGCAAAAGCAACCCACTGGCACGGGAACAGCAAGGCTAAGCCCGAGCACAGGTCCCACAGGACTGCACAAACGAACGCACATCCCGCGACAAGGAAGGCCACCAAAAGGACCTAGCCACCAAATCTCTGGTACCGAAAATCCCAGGGTGACCAGCCAACACCGAACAATGAACCTCAGAAATTACCCTGCTAGTCCATCTATCAGGAACAAACAGTTTCCCCACTGGACAGCGGTCAGGTTTATCAGCCAGAAACTCCTGAAGTACCCGCCGCAAATCAGGGGAGATGACAGAAAGAATCACCCCCTCCTTGAGGATCCCAGCCGGCTCAAGAACTCCCGGAGAATCAGGCAAAAAACTCCTAGAAAGGGCATCAGCCTTCACATTCTTAGATCCCGGAATATACGAGACCACAAAATCAAAACGTGAGAAAAACAGAGACCACCGAGCTTGTCTAGGATTCAACCGCTTAGCAGACTCGAGGTAAATCAGATTCTTATGATCAGTCAAGACCACCACGCGATGCTTGGCTCCCTCAAGCCAATGTCGCCACTCCTCAAATGCCCACTTCATAGCCAACAACTCCCGATTGCCGACATCATAATTACGCTCAGCAGGCGAAAACTTTCTGGAGAAGAAAGCACATGGTTTCATCAACGAGCCATCAGAATTTCTCTGAGACAAAACGGCCCCTGCCCCAATCTCAGAAGCATCAACCTCAACCTGAAAAGGGAGAGAAACATCTGGCTGACGCAACACAGAGGCAGAAGTAAAACGACGTTTAAGCTCCTGAAAGGCCTCAACAGCCGCAGAGGACCAATTCATCACATCAGCGCCCTTCCTCGTCAAATCAGTCAGAGGCTTCACCACACTAGAAAAATTAGCAATAAAGCGGCGATAAAAATTGGCAAAGCCCAAAAATTTCTGAAGGCTCTTTACAGATGTAGGTTGAGTCCAATCATGAATGGCCTGGACTTTAACAGGGTCCATTTCAATAGCCGAGGGAGAAAAAATGAAACCCAAAAAAGAAACCTTCTGAACTCCAAAGAGGCACTTAGACCCCTTCACAAACAACGCATTAGCACGAAGGACCTGAAATACCATCCTAACCTGCTTCACATGAGACTCCCAATCATCGGAGAAAACCAAAATATCATCCAAATATACAATCATGAATTTATCCAGATAATTCCGGAAAATATCATGCATAAAGGACTGAAATACCGATGGAGCATTAGAGAGCCCGAATGGCATCACAAGATATTCAAAATGGCCTTCGGGCGTATTAAATGCTGTTTTCCATTCATCACCTTGTTTAATACGCACGAGATTATACGCCCCTCGAAGGTCGATTTTAGTAAACCAACTGGCACCCTTAATCCGAGCAAACAAATCAGAAAGTAAAGGTAAAGGGTACTGGAATTTGACAGTCATCTTATTGAGAAGGCGATAATCTATACAGGGTCTCAAGGAGCCATCCTTCTTGGCAACAAAAAAAAATCCCGCTCCCAACGGTGACGAAGACGGGCGAATATGCCCCTTCTCCAAGGACTCCTTTACATAACTCCGCATAGCGGCATGCTCTGGCACAGACAGATTGAAAAGTCGGCCCTTAGGGAACTTACAGCCAGGAATCAAATTAATGGCACAATCGCAGTCCCTATGAGGAGGCAGGGAACTGGACTTGGGCTCATCAAATATATCCTGGAAATCCGACAAAAACTCAGGAACTTCAGAAGAAGGAGACGAGGAAATGGACATCAAAGGAATATCACTATGTATCCCCTGACAACCCCAACCAGTTACAGACATAGATATCCAATCCAGCACTGGATTATGTACCTGTAACCATGGAAAACCCAGCACAACAACATCATGCAAATTATGCAATACCAAAAAGCGAATATTTTCCTGATGTGCTGGAGCCATGTACATGGTTAACTGTGTCCAGTACTGAGGTTTATTCTTGGCCAATGGCGTAGCATCAATCCCCCTTAAGGGAATAGGGCTCTGCAAAGGCTCCAAGGAAAAACCACAGCGCTTGGCAAAATCTAAGTCCATTAAGTTCAGGGCAGCGCCAGAATCCACAAATGCCATAACAGAAAAGGACGACAATGAGCAAATCAGGGTAACAGACAAGCGAAATTTAGGCTGTACAGTACTAATGGTAACAGACCCAGGGACCCCCTTAGTATGCTTAGGGCAATCAGAAATAGCATGAGCAGAATCACCACAGTAAAAACACAGGCCATTCTGACGTCTGAATTTCTGCCTTTCTGCTCTAGTCAAAATCCTATCACATTGCATAGGCTCAGGACTCTGCTCAGAGGACACTGCCATATGGTGCACCACCTTGCGCTCGCGCAAGCGCCGATCAATCTGAATGGCCAAAGACATTGACTCATTCAGACCAGCAGGCGTAGGAAACCCCACCATAACATCTTTAAGGGCTTCAGAAAGACCCTTTCTGAAAATCGCTGCCAGGGCATACTCATTCCATTTTATGAGCACAGACCACTTTCTAAATTTCTGGCAGTATACTTCTGCTGCTTCCTGACCCTGACACAGAGCCAGCAAAGTTTTTTCTGCCTGGTCCACAGTATTAGGCTCGTCATACAGCAATCCGAGCGCTTGAAAAAATGCGTCAATATTGAGCAATGCAGGATTTCCTGGCTCAAGGGAGAATGCCCAGTCCTGCGGGTCGCCACGCAGCAAAGAAATAACAGTCTTCACTTGCTGAATGGGGTCACCAGAGGAACGGGGTCTCAGAGCAAAAAACAATCTGCAATTATTTGTAAAGTTCAAAAATTTAGATCTATCCCCAGAAAATAAATCAGGAATAGGAATTCTAGGCTCTAATACCGGAGTCTGGACAACATAATCTTGGATACTCTGTACCCTTGCAGCGAGTTGATCCACGCGCAAGGACAGACCCTGAACCTCCATATCAGCACCAAAATCCTGAACCACCCAGAGATTAAGGGGAAAAAAAAGACAAAACAAGCTACAAAGGAAAAAAAAATGACAACTTTCTTTTCCCTCTTTTGAGATGCATTTAACACATTGTGGGCCAGCTGTACTGTTATGACCTGGTGGTTAAGAGGCCACACTGATATGACCTGGTGGCTAAAACGCAACATGGAACGAGCTCTGAGAAGGTGGTATCTCTACTGACCGCAGTCCCTAATCCTAACAACAACACTAGTAATAGCCGTGGGATGTTCCTAGACACCTCTTCACAGCCTAAGAACTAACTACCCCTAAAGAAGGAAATAGAAAGCTATCTTGCCTCAGAGAAAACCCCAAAAGGAAAGACAGCCCCCCACAAATATTGACTGTGAGTGGAGAGGGAAATGACGTACACAGAAATGAAATCAGATTTCAGCAAAGGAGGCCAATACTAAACTTGATAGACAGAGAGAAAAGGATACTGTGCGGTCAGTATTAAAAACTACAAAATCCACGCAGAGTTTACAAAAATGAACTCCACACCGACTCACGGTGTGGAGGGGCAAATCTGCTTTCCCAGAGCTTCCAGCTAGCCTGAATATGACATAGTGACAAGCTGGACAAAAAGAGACATATTTGCAAAGCAATAGAGTCCAAGCAAATGGACAAACAAGAACTAGCAAAAACTTATCTTTTGCTGACAAGGACAGGCCATATGAGAAATCCAAGGAGAGAACCAAATCCAACCAAGAACATTGACAGCTGGCATGAACTAAAGCCCAGAGCAGGTTTAAATAACAAACCCAGGCAAGGCGATTAGTGAAGGCAGCTGCTACAGCTACCTAAAGGAGCAGCAGTTCCACTCGAAACCACCAGAGGGAGCCCAAGGGCAGAACTCACAAAAATACCATTAGCAACCACAGGAGGGAGTTCCAGAATGGAATTCACAACACACGCCCCAGCCTCCACAAGTTGGCACCGTGCCTCCTGGGTATAGGGCAGGCAGGTAACGTGAAATTAGCTGTCCTGCCGGTCTCTGGAGCAAGGTATAAAGGACTGTTGCTCCCTCGGTGTTCCGGCTACCGGGATCCTGCGCCTCAGAAGGAGGCAGCCTATGCAGGGCAGAACTCCTTCTGGTTTCCTCTCCTTTTTCTATGACTTCTCCTCACGCTTTACAATACAGTTCTCTGTCGTGTCTCTTTCTTAGGGGCTGCCGCACGTCGGGCAGTCGCAGCTCCGTGGCCTTCTGTCTAGGCCTCTGACAGGATCCCACCCCTGTCAGGGACCCACTAACTGAGCGGAGCTCAGCTAGCAGCTGCCTGAGTCGAACTCATTCAGCTTCCTTCTGCCTCACTTTCTATCCAGACCACCAGTTGTACCTAATTGTGAGGAGTGCCCTAATAAATAGGAGCATAGCTCCCCCTGGTGGACTGGAGTATGAAGTGTGTTGTGTGTTACCTGATGGTGAGATCTCTTTTATTGCCTTCAAACGTAACATCACTCCCCAATAGAGGAGAGTGACATTACTGCAACGTCCAGGACCCTGGGGCACTGCAGATATATGACTAGGATGGGCTGCCAATTGAATTAAGAATTATGTGACTGGGCGATTTTATTAAATTTAACCCTTTTAATATAGGCAGTTCCTAATTCCAGTGACTCGACTCTCCAGATGTGCCCAACCAGGCCTCAACTGAAATGAGAAAGATAGGAACCACACTTAGGTTGCATTTAAAACTTTTTTTTGAGAAAGATGGCTGGATGAAGATCCACATCCCATGAGAAGGCCAGAACCTTCAAAGCAGAATAAAAACTTAAAGTCACACATTGTCATAGAAAAAAATAACATTCATGAGACCTCTCCTGTCTCACCCAGAAGCTCTAGAAGAAAGAACTTCCAAGCTAAACCTTCCTTTGGCAATAGAACCACATTGGACATTAGGTATAGTGAAGAATCCTAATTAAAACACAGGAAACTCCAGCTTCAAACTTCTTTTGAAGCAGAGGACCCCTACAGTGCCAAGCAGGACATCTTTTGTGAGGAAGAGTCAGGAAGATTAGGTTTTGTAGATTCATGAGGCAGAAAAGATTTAGAGGTAACTCTTCAGAGGAAACTGGATGTCTGCAACTAGTCTGTTTGGTGCCAATGGGAAGTTATGAATATTGGGGTTTGTATAGATCTGATATAGTTTGGACATACATTTTCAACCTCAGGACTAATAAGTGAAGAATATGCCTTTTTTCATAACTGTTTGGCATGCCTATAAGTCCCAAATCAATAGTGGCCAGATCGTATTTGAAAAGGACTGGGTGTACGAAAAGTGGGCAGATCACTGACAACAGGCATGCCATGTTTCTGATCTATGAAAAGCTAAAATCCCAATAAAAAGACGGTGATATCAAATGGCTGTGATCGTCAGGAGTGAAGATATTGTGAATGTTGGGAATATCATAATTTTCTGAAACTAAAGCCACATCCCATGACCAGCACTGTTATGAGTTATCAACAGGAGGTGTGTGGATGCAACTTATGTGCTGATTAAAAGACAATACAAATTATGATCTGTATTCAATGCCGGAAGATACATCGCCGTGTAGGTTTGATCCACGTTTTTCAAGTCGATTGCTTTCATCCACTAATCTCTAAAGTCATTGCAGTAACCTCAGGTTTATTTTCTATGGTTAATCCTCTTTATTTTTTGTACCGTAGATACTCGTGTATAAGCTGAGATTTTCAGTACATTTTTTGCTGAAAACGACCCCCTCGGTTTATACACGAGTCATTATCCCAGAAAGATGGCAGGGGGAGGGGGAGTAGCGGGTCACAGAGGCAGGAGCCGGTGGCTGTAACTGTGCCCTCTGCTAAAGAGAAATTAATATTCACTGCGCCGGCAGTGAATATTAATTTCTCTTCTAGCGCACACAGTTACAGCCGCCGGCTTCCAGCACACATCCTACTTACCTTCCCTGCTCATCCTCGCTGCATGTCCTCCCGGCCGAGCGATCACGTGTCCCCCGCTCATTAAGGTAATGAATATTCACCCCTCTCCACTCCCATAGGCGTGGAGTGAACATTCATTACTTTAATGAGCGGGGACACGTGATCGTTCGGCCAGAACGATATGCAGCGAGGGCGCGCAGGGAAGGTAAGTAGGATGTTTTTTGTTTTTTTTTATAGTAGCCATGCATACAAGGATAGGGAATAGGGAGCCATGCATACAAGGCAGGGATGGAGAGCCATGCATACAAGGACGGGGAGCCTTGCATACAAGGACAGGGATGAGGAGCCATGCATACCAGGATAGGGATGAGAGGACAATGCATACCCGGCTTAAACTACAGTCAAAAAGATATCCAGTTTTTCGTGGCAAAATTAGGTGCCTCAGCTTATTCTCGGGTCGACTTATACTCAAGTATATACGGTAATTGTATATGCTGCATTGTATTTTCCCCTTATTATTTATTTGTAAAATCTTTTGTAGTTTTTATAAATACTGCCTATCATTCTAGAGTAAATATAAAATGTAATAGTTCTGTTCCTTTTGTTCTGTAAACCACACTCCTGAAAGCCATATGCAGGCATCCAATCGACTTAGAAATGACTAGTGCTGGCAGCTAATAATCTTCCTTGGGTTATTGTGGAGTTAGCAATGATCGTACCAGGGTATGTATATAACTTGTGTTGGAATCGGAGGTGTATATACCATACGCTCACTGTTAGTTTCCCATTAAACTGCCTATTAGTGGGAACAGCCTGCGCCCTCCTCCGTTAATCAGTCAATTGTCCTGACCACAGGGGACAGCAGAGGATTGTTCCTAACAAAAAGGTAACAGCATCGCAGGTTCAGTGTGACCCCCTGGCTATCATCTTTGACACACACCAACAGTATTATATTAACATGAAGGTACACAAATGCGCTGTGGCCAATATGCAAAAACATACAGGCACTGTGCATCAGTACATCACAATTAATAGATATACAAACTCTGCTATTGTTATATACATAAAGAACATGAGATACTTAGTTAACATTTTTTTTTATTAAAAAGCGTAAAGCAATGCATGTTGAATAGTGTTATGTGTGTTTGTACATTGATCACAGTGTATTAGTGTTGGTTTACAGGCCCTTTTTTCCATAGTATAAGTTGGGGAGGGTGGAGGTGGCTTCCTCCTGGACTGTGCACCCTTATCCATCCATCGTTCCCAAATATGTTTCATTACGCACTAAGCTTGGTTCCCATCTCTGCTCCTGTCCAGGTAAATGGAAAGGTGAGCCATCAGACTTGGGTACCATCCATATTAAGGTCACGTTGCAGGGGTTGGATGGGGGGTTTTTTAACAATTTTTTTTTATCAAAAAACGTTTACTAAGTAACTTTCCTTGTATATATGTTGCGCAATAGCGGAGTTCACGTATTCATTATTCGCAATGTGCCGATGCATAGAGTACGTACAGTATATGCTTGTATATTGGACACAGCACATTACTATTATTATTTTTGTGTATTTCCCTGTGCATAGTGCCACTATTTTGCATTAAAGCATAGAGTAGTCTCTATAGAAAACAAGCAATTAGTGATGAGGGAATGTACTGGGATAAGGTGTTATCTGAGCATGCTCAGGTACTATGTTCGAGTCCCCACAGCTGCATGTCTCGCCACTGTTCGAAAGCCGCAACATATGCAGGGATTGCCTAACAGACAGGCAATCCCCGCATGTGTTGTGGCTTTCCAACTGCACACAGATGTCCCCTAGATTTGCCAGAAGTCAGACTTGTAGAAAGAAACGGCAAATTGCATATGTTAATGCACCTTTATTTAAATGTGAATCTTCCAACTACATCAGGAGTCTGTTTAACAATCATTCTGGCAGTGTTACAGTACGAAAAGAATAAAAATACAAACAAATCAATACGAAAAATACAGTGCACAACTTCATAGCGGCAGTGCCTAGACACCGCAGCGCCCAGACACCGGAGCCCAGACACCGCAGTGCCCAGACACCGGAGCCCCAGACACAGCAGTACCCAGACACCGCAGTGCCCAGACACAGCAGTACCCAGACACAGCAGTACCCAGACACAGCAGTGCCCAGACACTGCAGCGCCCAGACACTGCAGCGCCCAGACACTGCAGCGCCCAGACACTGCAGCGCCCAGACACCAGAGCCCCAGACACCGCAGCGCCCAGACACCGGAGCCCCAGACATGGGAGCGCCCAGACACCGGAGCGCCCAGACACGGGAGCGCCCAGACACGGGAGCGCGTTCACATTTAATACTGCATTATATTTACACCACATACAATTGTAGAAACGATAGGATAGGTGAGACACAGACACACAAAGGACGGGCATTACATCTAGTGTTGCTAATTCTGAAAAAAATCGTTTTAAAAATGTGCAATTGAAGCATAGGATTCAAATTGTAAGAAAATAAGCACAGATCACAGTTATTTTGAATACTCATGTCATGTGAATTCACAGTAGAATTAGAAACATTATTGTTTTGCGCGTTACAATCTTATATTTGCATAAAACAGATTTCAAAACATGAGACAATTTAACATTCATCTTCATTTTAGGAAAAAAAAAGGGTTTGAAGTCCACATAAATCTTTGTGAAATATCTTCATTACCTTTTTGTTCTGTTACTCGTCCTCTGTCGCTACATTGAGACAACCAAGCAGCATCCCACCTACAGCTTTTCACAGATTTTATTATAAGCTTAGATGCACATGTTCAATATTCTCATCAGCCAAGCATCTGCAGCATTATTGTACTTTGTATGGGTGTCAATCAGTTCTAGTTTACAACATGTCACTTTAGAATCCACTCCTGTTTTGTTTGTTTGTTTTTTTGCCAAATAATCTGTTTGCATTTTCTGTACCAAAGTGGCACAAAGCACAAGGTCAACATGCCGAGCTTCAGGAGGTGTTACAGGGGTATTCTAAGGTGTCTCTTGAGCAACACTTAGGGTACCGTCACATTAAGCGACGCTGCAGCGATAGCGACAGCAATGCCGATCGCTGCAGCGTCGCTGTGTGGTCGCTGGAGAGCTGTCACACAGACCGCTCTCCAGCGACCAGCGATGCCGAGGTCCCCGGGTAACCAGGGTAAACATCGGGTTGCTAAGCGCAGGGCCGCGCTTAGTAACCCGATGTTTACCCTGGTTACCAGCGTAAAAGTTAAAAAAACAAACAGTACATGCTCACCTGCGCGTCCCCCAGCCTCTGCATCCTGACGCTGACTGAGCTCCGGCCCTAACAGCACAGCGGTGACGTCACCGCTGTTGCTTTCACTTTCAGTTTAGGGCCGGCGCTTTAGTGTCAGGAAGCAGAGGCTGGGGGACGCGCAGGTGAGTATGTACTGTTTGTTTTTTTAACTTTTACGCTGGTAACCAGGGTAAACATCGGGTTACTAAGCGCGGCCCTGCGCTTAGTAACCCGATGTTTACCCTGGTTACCAGTGTAAAATATCGCTGGTATCGTCGCTTTTGCTGTCAAACACGGCGATACACGGCGACCTAGCGACCAAATAATGTGCAGACCTTCTAGCAGCGACCAGCAATTTCACAGCGGGATCCAGATCGCTGCTGCGTGTCAAATACAGCGATATCGCCATCCAGGTCGCTGCAACGTCACGGATTGCTGGCGATATCGCCTAGTGTGACGGTACCTTTAGCCTTGTAGTCTCCTTCCTTCCTGGTTGCTGGCAGGGAGGGCACTCTTCCTTTTGTGATAGTGCTAATGAGAAGCTACTTTCTGTTACTACACATTATTATCTGTCAGTTCTTGTTCTGAGTCTACATTATTATCACTATAATTACGTAAAGATATAACATGTTTGAACCAGAACTTGGCTCAAGAAAGTGAGAGCTGTTATAAAAAAAAACTGCTGTGAAAAGTGCCAATGCTGGGGTTCGAGTGACTGTTATTCTACAAGACTGATAAAGCGTCCTGTCAGGAGCCAAGTAGAAGGATGAGTAAGGTGATTAGCTAAGGGTGCATTCTCTTTGCGTTCTGTGTTCCCGTCGGGGCATGCGTCGACAAAGTCATACACACTACTAGTGACGGCAAAGCGAACGTGCGCTATGCTGTGCACTTTTTTTTCTAGAGTGTACACCTCCTTGTAGGCGTACACGCCTTAAAAAAAAAAAGTGTATGGCAGAGGGCAAATTCACTTTGCTGTCACCATTACAGTCTATGGCCCCATCAACACATGTATCCGGGCCCCATTTTTGCAGGGGATTTCAGATGTATGGACCGACGGGGACACAAGTCAATGGCCTGGAGAGAGCTGACTGAGATGTTAGGAGGTCATACCTCTCCAAGTATTATCTACTTCTCCTTGGTATTTTCATGCTAATTCAAGCAATTCAACAACATGAGAACACCGCTATAAGACTAATTCACAGGACTCTAAAGTGGCCCAACTTTCTTTTCTGAAATGGGCTCCAAGTCGAGGCCCAACCACAAGTTTTGTGACCTTAACCAAGAGCCTCAAATGTGCCTTTAAAGCTTTTATGATCAAGAGCTCTTTAGTTGGGCCTGGACTTTATGCAATAATAGGACAAGAGAATATATCCACTATACTATTGTGTAAATTAGCCCTTCTGTTGTATCTAAAGCCAATTAGTCTCATAACCTATTATTCATAAAAGTACAAACCTGAGTATTCATTTTGAAAAACCGAGCCAGCGACATCTGAAATAAGATCTGTAAACAGCTGTTCCTCTCTTTGCTAGAGATATATTTTGAACCCACTTGGAGCACTCATTTGCAACATCTTCATGTGGTTTGTACTATATCACTGTGATTAACTTGACCAAAAACATAAAACTAGTTAAAAAGGTCATGAAGATATATTTCACAGATACAGTAAACAGACTTACTGACAGGTCAGTGGATGACATCAGATGAGGACCGTGCGCTCACAGACTGCAGAAGTAAAAGGGGCACAGCTCCTTGTACAGTGCCCACAACTCATAACCAGAGCTGCAAATGCTTTTATGGCCACAGCCCCAAAGTCTAGCTCAGATGGTCACACTTCACATAAGCTGCACAATGTGAAATGTGGCCAAGTCTAACATTGCAGAAAGGTAGAACTCCTACTGAACTGTAAATTAAACTTTAACGTTAAGAGTTTTCCCATCTCCAAGATCCTATCCCAATATGTGGAAGGTATAATAATATTAATATTAGCAAATACCTCCAATTAGAAATGTAGTATAGTTCTTCTGATTGGCTATGTCACTTACCCCATGTTCTGGCATTGAGGTAGGTAGGTATCCATGGTTACGGCCACTAACAACTGTCACAATATCAGTGCCCATTACCATGAATTTCTAAGCAACTGCAATGCCCTATACACGAAGTAAGCAACATAACTAATCAGAAGAATTGTGCCACCTTTTTTATTGGCGGTATTTTCTATTATTATTATTACACCTACTACACATTAGGATAGGATCTTGGAGATGGCAATACCCTTTAAGTCAATAGGACTATTACAGACACAACATAACTTTATCAAGGCATTTGTAGGTAGCTAAAAGTGTTAAGGTACTAGGTAACTTAGAAATTAAAGTATAAGAAACCATAAAATGTAGTTGGGAAAGTATTGCAGTAAAAAAATTGTAAAAGTAGTAGTGATGCAACTAAAACCAACACAGTATTCGGTACAGCAGTGCAAAACAGAAACTTTGTATTAATCCTTCAACATGTAGCCGCCTGGACTGTGAGGATTTGTGTATGTGCCCCTTATACAGAAGCTTATTACATGTATATAGGACATTGGAAAAGTGCTACCAAGTTCAAAGCAGAGGCACAGCTCCGAATTCTGGGGAGAATGAATCCAAACCAACTTTGTCGCCTGTTCTTCCTTTCATTACCTTGCACCAGTTTGTGAAACGACGCCTTGTACTGCTCCCTTAGGCTATGTGCACACGATGCGGATTTGCTGCGGATCTGCAGCGGATTTTTTCGTGCAGATACGCTGCAGATCCGCACTGTGATGTACAGTACAATATTATTCAATGGGGAAAAAAAAACTGTGCAGATGGTGCGGAAAAATCAGTGCGGAATTGCTGCGGATTTTCAATGAAGTGCATGTCACTTCTTTTGTGCGGATCTGCAGCGTTTCTGCACCCCTCCATGATAAAAATCCGCAGTGGCAAAAACCGCAGAAAATCCGAATAAAAACCGCGGCAAATCCACGGCTGTGGATTCTGCTAGGAGATGTGGATATTGTGCAGAAAATTCTGCACCTCTTTTCCTACGTGTGCACATAGCCTTACCCCCGGGCCCCTACTTCATATGCACATTTATGACTCTTCTACATTCGCTTTATGTTAGTACTGAATTTGTTTCTGCGTGTTTGTTGTTTTTTTTTTTAAGATGAAGCTTCTATTTTATAAATCAATGTCAAACCACTGTGTCAGTGGCGGTTCCATTAAATAACTAAGAACCAGTTTGTTAAGGCATTAGATCATGGAGACACAATAACATACAGGAAAACCTTCATTCCTTTCATTAATAGAAAGGCCTGCGCAACATCTTGATATAACAGGCACTTCTGATAGTAAATGTAAAAGCTGTGACCAAGTATTAAGGCTGCAAGGAGTGGAGTGGTGCAACTTCACAAAAGGTTTCACAGAAAGTTTGTCTTGAGCTGGATGCTTGGGGACCCCTGTCCTCCTCCCCTGGCAGTACGAGGTTTGGGTTTGAGGCTTTCCTGATTGCCCCGCAGAGCAGCTTCTAGGCGAGAACGTAGTGTTGTGGAAGAACTCATTAGATGACGGAACTGGTCAGGGTGGCTGGCCCCGAACTGTGTGAGGCTTTGCAAGCCAAAGTCATGGAGAGCTCTGGAGCACTGAGAGGCAGAACTGAGAGTATTCTCATCCAAAAGAAAGGAGATGAGTAGATGCAAAACCATGGAAACAATGGGAGGTCCTGCGGAACCAAATGACAAAGTGATTTTCTCAAACTTTCACCTAGCAAATATATTAAAAAAATATATAACTTGATAAAAGTTTTAAATAATACATATACAGGGCTCCAGTTGCTGCCAAAATTGGTCCCATTCAGGAGCGGGACATTTTTTCCCCATTCCTGACCTGGCACACTTTCAGGCTTTATTATACATTTACTATTTATATATTAGACATATTTATTTTTCTTGTTCGTTGGGGGAATGACAAGGATGCGTTTCTTTTTAGTTTTTCTTGCTTTTTAAATTTATTTATTGTTACATTCATTTTTGCTTATTAATTCTTATTTTATTTATTTTACACACGGTGCCCCAATAAGATCTTTATATATCTTAGGGGTTAATATATTAATATGTTCTTTTCATTGAGGATTGCCTAAGTTATAGGGAAATTTGAGCCTCCTGCCAGCATAGCAGAGCTGACTGCAGCTCCTAGGACCCAGTAGTTCTGTTCCATCATTGGGTCCAGAGAAGGAAGCACTGTCAGTGCTTCCTAACCTGTAAACACAAGTGAGTGCTGGTTGAGCGCTGTGTATACAGCTATGGAGAAGGTACACATGATAATAAATTAAGTTTACCTGCTCTGTGAGGAGTCCGGCTGTGACTGATAGTCCGCTCCCTGCCTTCACAGCTGCATGATCTCCAGGAAGATTTCACTGCATTAACATTTTAGACCACCAAGAAGTATATACTCCTTATGGGAGGTCCAAAAGTATTAAAATAAGCTGTCCACTTTTGGGGTAATTTTTTTTTCTACGTAAATACATGTATTTTGGGATAAAAATCATTTTGCGATATGGTTTCATTACAAAACTTTTTCAACTGGGTTTCATTTTTACTTGATCAGCCTTTGTAGACTCTTTTCCTGCACGTTCAATGTTTATGTGGTCTGTTCTACTAATAAAAAAAAGTTCTACTTACTTAGTATAACTTCTAAAAAAAAAAAAAAATAAAATAAATAAATAACAAATCTCTAAAATTCTCTCCAACACAGATGTGAGACTTACGATTCTGTTCCTCGCTGGCAGCGATAAGAGCCTGAAGGAGCCGCACGCCTTCCTGCAGGACTGAAAGCTCAGCATGGCTTTGAGGTCTTCTGCTATCGGCACGACTTAGGTGACGAACAACTCGAGGTGCCAAGTCACAAATGTACAGGCCAACAACATCATGAGCAGGATGTTGGAAAATGGACAAAATCAGCCTGTAGCATTTTAACTGCTCCTAAAATGAAAACAAATAATAATAAAAATGGTGCCTGACATGACATTGTTACTTTCTATCTATGGCTCTATTGAAATAAATCTAATTTTATTGTAGGACTTTTTTTTTAAATTTTTTATTTTAAATCAGACCAAGATTGTTTGTCTTTTTCAATGCTAGCGTTGCCCATTCCTCCCCAGCTCGGTCTTCTAGGAAGGTCCCTTGTCCCCCTGCCAAAGCTCACATTAGGGTCCTTGCTGTCCACGCTGTAATGGAATCTCTGCAGACAGGCATTCTGCAGTCCTGGTTCAGACATGACCTCGGGATTAGCAGATAGGAGGAATATTGTTATAGCCGTCAGCAGGGCAATCCTGTCTTTTTCGCCATCTAGGGTAAGATGACAAACAATTGTCATTACAGGAAGGGTCATTAATAGGAAGATTTGGTTAGTCTCTATAAAAAAAGCATACCTGAATCCCAGGACTGAAGCATGGAGGATGCAGAACTGTGTAAAAGACTGGTCCACGAGGCTCTGCTCTTCTCTACACGAGACATTGGGGATGACACAATAGCTTTTAGGGCTTGCAGAGCAGAGGTTAAAGCGAGGGATAGTCGCCCATCAGGGTTTTTTTCAGCTGTGTGCTGCAAAACACCCACCACGAGGTATAGCAGAGTGGGGAGGACTGACACACTGCCTGTAGAAGGAAAGATAATACACAATTATCACATCCCATAGTATCTCTCTCTAGACCATCAAGGGGTTGTCATGAAATTTTTGCCCACTTGTGCAGCTTGGAATTAAAAAAAAAAAAAAAATGGGGCTGTACTCACCGTCCCCCGGTTCACCAGATAGTCTCCACCTCTGCTCCTGGTATCTGGCGCTGACGTCCCATTGACAGCCAATCAGTGAGCTGGGTGCTCCACATACACTGGCAGAGCTAAAGGATTGGCTGCTGATGTGATGTCAGCACTGCAGTCAGTGCCAGACACTATATGCAGCAGCAGGACTTGCCAGTGGACCAGGGAGTGGTCAGTTAAGCAAAGTTTGTTTTTTTTTATAGATCAAACGGGGCCGAAAATAAGGATTTCTTAAAAGTGGTCAACCCCTTAAAGGATTGCAGCAGAGCCTGAACATTGTCCTACATGTTGCTTAGTCAAAAGAAATTTTCAATTATAGCAAAAAATCTGCAAGTAAATCATATCCCTCGCAGCTGTCCTTCAGCTTCTCTAAGGGCTGCAGAATATTTGCAGCGATCGTCAGCCTAAGGGCATCATGGATGTTCGTCTACTACAGCCGTGTAACATGCTCTAGGGGTAGAGCCCATAATTATGTGCTTCCCCAGGGGCGGATGGCTTAGATAGGCATCAGAGATCAGCAATTATTTTCACTCACCTTCTGGAGAACAGAGGGAAGGCAGCTCAGCTAGAATAGTCAGAGAGGCAGAAATCAGCAAACTGGAATCATGAGACAGAGGCGGTCTTGAGGCATGTCTCCCGGTAATGCTCCCTGAAAGGCGAGGACTGAGCTCGGGTAGCTGTCTGATGAGGATACAAAGGCACAGCTCCAGTGCAGCAAGTACCAGAGAGCGGCCAGTCACTAAGCCTCCGGTGTCGTGACCCTCTCCAAACTCTGGTAAGGTTTCCTTCTCTTCTGCTCCATCGTCAACTAAGGAAAAATGGAGGAAATCAAACATCAAGTGTTACACAGATTATTTTTTTTCTTTGAGTTAATGATCACCCTCTCTACAGTGGCCCAACCTGGCACAGATGATTGTTGTAACCCTCTATCTTCAGGAGCACACCGCTCCTGGACCCTGGGTTCCTGCTTTGCCTGGGCTGGTGAGCTCTTAAAGATTGACTTTTCGGACCAGCGGCATGGTTTCACCATTGGTCCAAACTGTGCTGTCTCCTAGGTTGCTAGCATAGGCCTCTGCAGCACAGGACAAGCACAGCTGGATCGAAGCTCTTCAGATCCAGTGATCTGGCCAGCTTCAGAGCAGCTCCTTCCCTAGGTAGCTGGCCACTCAGACTGAAAGGTGGACGGTAATCTATGGAACGAGCTGTACACTAGAACATTAAAAATTCCTCCTTTCTTGAGCACGGAGATGACTTTCAATAGAAGGTAATTTGCAAAGTTGCTAGTTTATTTTATTACAAGCACTTTACAATTCTCCCTATTTAAGAAGTGGAGACAACCCCTTTAAATACTTACCTTCTGCGCTCCTCCTCCTCTCTTGTACATGTTCCTTAGCTGCACTCAAGATTTGTTTCCCAACTTCCAAAGCCAGCAATTGTATTTCTGAAGATTCTCGCATTAGTAGTAATCGGTGCAATACGGAAATCAACTCAATAGCAAGTGCCTGAGAAATACAAGTACAGGAGAGCCCAATGAAAATCCATGAAAAGGCAAACGCACAACTATAGCAGCTCCATATTATGAGAAATCTCCATTGGGTCATATGGCAGGGTGCTTATGTTGGTGCAGTTGCTCCTGCACAATGGGTGGTGTAGGTAATTACAGCCGGATCCATGCGCCGGACTCTCCAGACGTGGTGAGGTTACCATTCAGTGAGCAGGAGCGGTGCACCCAGCGGATGGCCAGAATGTGCATAAGTTTTCAAAACTTTGAAGTTGTGCTTTGGTCTCATCCATCAATACAGGCTTATTAACTTCTGCATTTGTGTAAAAAACTGTGCCCAAATTTACTTTAAAAAGTGTATAAAAACTTAATTAGTACTTACACAACGCAATTTATTATTGCACTAAAATGTTTAGATTACACAATACAGTAAACACAGGCTGCAGCACGTCCGTGCGGGCGGCTGCAAGAGTAAGAATGCTTCCACCAGACACTATACAAGAGGCTCCCCCTTAGTGATGCATTTCCGCACCCTCCGGCTCCGCTAACATGGGGTCAACATTTACCTGATCAGCCCCTACATGTGCCCTAGGCCAGACACCTCCAAGTAACGCCTTCATAGCCCGCAGACAAGCAGCGATTCTCTCCATAGGGGCATCCACAGGGAGGCAACAGAGAAATTCAACACAAATTCCTAGAAAAAAAAAAAGTTGAATTAAAAAAAAAATTAAATGTTTGTAATCATCTCAGATCAGTGTGAATAATTTATTCCTCTTCTGTAAGGGTTATTCTAAAAAAAACACCAAAAAAACGAGTATACCCTATGGATAAGTGTTCCATATCCATAGCATCGGGGATATCGTGATGAGTGCTGGGACTCCCAGAGATCAGGCTCTAGAACCACGAGATCGGGATTCCGCCGCACTGTCTTGAATGGGGGGATGCACATGCTCGACCTCTGCCCTATTCATTGTGGGTGGGATAGCCAGTAGTGATGAGCCAATATACTCGTTACTCGAGATTTCCCGAGCATGCTCGGGGGTCCTCCGAGTATTTTTTAGTGCTCGGAGTTTTAGTTTTTATTGCCGCAGCTGAATGATTTACATCTGTTAGCCAGCATAAGTACATGTGGGGATTAACTAGCAACCAGGCAACCCCCACATGTACTTATGCTGGCTAACAGATGTAAATCATTCAGCTGCGGCAAGAAAAACTAAATCTCCGAGCACTAAAAAATACTCAGAGGACCCCCGAGCATGCTCGAGAAATCTGGAGTAACAAATGTATTCGCTCATCACTAATAGCCAGTGAAAGCCATTTCCAGCAGTCCCATTAGCAATGAATAAATTGGAGGCAGAGCTTGTGCACCTCTGTTCTGGGAGGTTCCAGGGCTCAGAAATCAGGAATGTCGGGGTCCAATTAGTCGGACCCTCACTGATCAGCAAGTTACCTCCTATCTTTCGGATAGAGATAATTTATATTTGACTAATAACCCTTAAATTACCAACCACATACCGTAATTTGTATCTATCTACATTGAAGAACTAAAATTTATGTGCGAATGGTGTAAGAGGGTTATTATATTGTCCATCTATTGTTTGCTTCAGATCCACGAGGGGAGACACCGCTGTACGCAGGAAAGTCAGGGTGGCAAAGACACCAGCAAGGACCCAAATAGGTCCTTATAATTAGAATATCATGACTTTTAGCCTTATTAAGGCATACTTAATAATGAAAGCGTTAATCCATCCCCACGCTCAAATCGCATAACTATTTTTTATTGAAAATACAAGAAGAAACCGTTTTCATTTTTATTTCATAAATCGATAATACACAGGAAAATAAGCAACTTTGTGAGAGATCTTATCACACAAATCTGCTTTTTTCTCCTCCTTCTGATCACTGATCATTTATTCTCAATTCATGAATTGTATTCCGTAAAGACAGATTTCCCCATTACTGAGATAGGAGAGGACAGTTGGTGCATATAAGATTATATGGTGACAGGCGGGAGGAGCTAGGGGCCAACAGACATTCTGCTGCAAGTTCTCCTGAAATAACAGTCATAGTTCTCCATAAAACTTCACAACCATACTTTTTGTTTCCTCCCCTGCCCAGGAGCTGTGGTATGATCAGACCATGTTCCTGTACGGTCAGACACAGCCATTACACAGTAGGGGCACATTTATAAGATTATCGGTTCAGGGATGTCTCTACTATAGGAGGGTTCATGAGTTACACACGCCCTAGAACAATGTAATCATATTACATCATTATACAGCAATGCAAGTCTCTTATGTTGTATTGGCTTGATTTTAGCTTTTGATCAAAGCTTTGTCCAGTGTGTGCAGTATTAATACAGTTAATAGTTTTCTGGAGGGTTCAGCAACTTCTGTTTAGGCGCATGAATGAAAAATCGATCTAATCGAAGCTTTATAAGAGAAACTGTACCTTCGTGTATGTTTTCGGAATAAACTGTCCTATGTGAGCATGAAGAATAACACTGTTTTTGAGAATTCTATGACTTCTATCCTGCATTTTCAACAGTTTCCCTCTCTGCAGACTATCTCTAATTTGCAATCCACCCTGAGCTTTTGGGAGGCGACTAGTAGTAGTCATATCTACCCATTCACATCACAGCGCAGAGAAGGATTCCTACTCTTCATTTATTCTTCTTTCTTTTTTTAAGCAAACAAAGGCAAGCAGCATGGAGGATATTATACAGCAGTAGTCACCAGTGTAGATGTGAATCCAGCACTGGAGGTCAAAGAGTTGTTAGAAAGCTCAGCACAATCTTTCAGTATCTCTCTCTCCCACTCACACCATCCCTTCCCCATAGAGGATAATGGGCTGTGGCACAACACCACAGTGAGCTAACAATCAATCTTGTATAAGCAGGATGCATTTGAACTGTTTTTCATCAGAGTAGGAGAGAAGTTAAGGGGTAGGGGAAAAATTGGATATGTAAGCAGATATCTCTGATAAGATATACAAAGTTTCTTATATTTCTTGTAAAATTGATTTATGCAAAATTTCTTGAAAGTACAATTTCCATTTAATGGTTGACCTAAGTAGGGCTCAAAACTGTCCAAACGTAAGAAAGTAAATAGTGTGTAGCCATATAATTCCTACAGCTAATTAGTACATTAACCATATACCAAGAATTAAATGAAATCTTTCCGAGTTTAGATTTTCTGGAGACTTGGTCGGAGTCTTGTTGCTGCGCTCCTGTCCCATAGTAGTCGGAGTGACAGGACGGGAAAGTCGGCTGCCAGCATCATCTGGGTCTGCAGGTAGGAAACCAGTGGCGCTAAGCCACAGAGAGGTAGCATGAAGAATGGTAGCCCAGGAGGTAAAGTAGTGTGGCCTGGCTGCATCACTGGTTTCAGAAGTGTAGAATACTCCGCCTGAAAAAGAATCAACAGAAAAGTGATAAAATAAAAAAAGGAAACAGTAAAAGGATGGGTGGAGATGTGTCCATATATGCTGGGTTGTTTTACTCTGGTGGAAACTACTTTAAACAGTACATTATGGTGTTACAGCTAGGAAACGAACAGTCATGGTAAAGGGAATCAGGACTGAACCCCACTGAAATCCTAAAAATTGGAATTAACCACATTGTCCCAGTCCAACTATTTAAAATCAGAGGAATCCAAGAAGTTGAAATTTTGGGAGCAGTTTGGTTCACTGTGAAGAGCTGCTTTAGTCGTCCTTGCGTCTGCCTGTCATATTGGATCACTCCTGACATCAGGGACTTTCTTTCCAAATTTAAGGCCAGTATGGCTTCCAAGTCTGAGACAGAAATGGGCTCAGTTCTATATAGGAAAAATCCAATATGTCAGCTTCCTGAACTGGACACTAAGAAGCAGCTAATAAACTTATCTAATATCACACGGCTAGGTTTAGGTTTTAGTTACTCTTTTTAACAGCTAGTAAATGAGCAGTAATAGAGGTTGTCCACTACTGGACCACCCATTCTTAATAGCTCAGCTGTGCAGTATAAGATATGAAAAAGGAGATTTTTGTGTACTCACCTTAAAATCTCTCTCTCTTAGCCTCTAATTGGGGGACACAGGACCATGGGTGTTATGCTGCTGTCCACTAGGAGACGACACTATGCATAATCTGAAAAAGATTAACCATGGCTCCTCCTCTGCAGTATACCCCTCTGGACGGCGTCAGCCTTCTCCAGTTTTGTGCAAAAGCAGTAGGAGGAACGTAACATGAATGACATAGACATGCCTATAAGAAGGCCACTATGTACGAGCTCAAAGAACAATATGAGAACTCAACAGTAACAACGGCCCGAAAAGGGCAACAGGGTGGGAGCTGTGTCCCCCAATTAGAGGCTAAGAGAAAGAGATTTTTACGGTGAGTACACAAAAATCTCCTTTACTCTGTCGCCTCATTGGGGGACACAGGACCATGGGACGTCCTAAAGCAGTCCCTGGGTGGGAAGCAATGGACGAATATTGTGCAAACAGGCCCCTATACTTGGGGCACCGCCGCCTGCAGAACACATCTACCCAGGCTCGCTTCCGCTGAGGACTGGGTATGAACCCTGTAGTGTTTAGTAAACGAGTGTGGGCTAGTCCAAGTGGCCGCCTTACACACTTGTTGTGCCGAAGCCTGGAGCAGAATGGCCCAGGAGGCCCCTACTGCCCGTGTAGAGTGTGCCGTAATACCGGCTAGAAGAGGAGAATTCTTAAAGGGAAGGTGCCACCAGTTTTCTTGTAGTTTGTTTTTTTGTGAAATTAAGCTTAAAATAGTAAATAAAATGTATTAATGCAATGTTTGCACTGCTTGCAAACATTTCTATATGAAAAATATTATATATTTTCTTACAAATATATATATTGACCACTAGGGGGAGCATTTTCCGTTTTAGACCTCAAGCAGCTATAGTAAGACTTACCAGCTTTACTGTTAGCTGGAAAATCTGGGCAGTAACTGCTGACATCAGCATTTCCCTCCCCTTTTGGGTGGTCTAATATCCCTGGGGCAGAATGAAGAGCAGCATCACAGGGCAGAGCCATTTTGTGTGTGACTGCCCTGTGATCTGCTATCACCAGCAGTTACTGCATCAGGAGCACAGTTAGTTTATGTGGTGTGTATGGAGCAGCATTGTCTGTGCAGAGCTGTCTGTGACTCATCCCTCAGTAAGATAAGAAGGAGCTCCAGGTCTGCAGTGAATGGCCAGGCATTGTGGAGGGAGGGGAGAGATACATTGTATGGCAGAGACAGGTGTCAGGTGTCACCTCTCTCTGCAGGCTGTGAATGAGGGTCTGTGTGTGAGGGGGGAGGCGGAGACACAGCAGGAGAAGCACACAGGGCAGCCTGTGAGGGGCAGAGGATGTCTGCCCAGTGCCTGGAGTACAGAGGAGCAGTGCACGTCTCTCCTGTGATAGAGAGTAAGTGGAGCTGGGCAGAGAGCACTGGGCTATAATAAAATGGCTGCTAGTCACACCTACAGCAGTGAGTTGTGCTGCCCACAGAGGCGTGCCCAGCTCACTGCTAACACCTCTCCAATGTTAAAGATAGGGTCTGCGCCGGTCTATTATCTCCTATGTCCATGGGGTGCTGTAAAATGACACTGTTAGTGCCCTGCTACTGCTGCAAAACCAAGATGTCAGCCCCCAGTTCCTTCTTTAAACACATATAACACACGAAATCTGTTTCACATGCATTTAAAACTTGGTTATAGCAGCATGTTATGCTACATTACAGTGATTTATTAATGATCTACAAACGCGGTACCTTACCTTTAAGGCGGTAGGCCTCTTGTATGGTGGATGTGATCTTCCTGGCAAGGGTAGCTTTGGAAGACCCTAGCGGCCGCCTTCCGGAAGAAGGAAAAGGGATCAGACCTCCGGAAGGACGCAGTCCTAGTCACATATATACGCAATGCCCTGACAAGGTCAAGCGCATGCAGAGCCCTCTCCACTCTATGAACCGGGACCAGACAAAGGGAAGGCAGAGAAATTTCCTCATTAAGGTGGAAGTTGGACACAACCTTCGGAAGGAAGGATGGGACCGTACGGAGAACAACCTTGTCCTGGTGAAAAACCAGGAAGGGCCGTTTGCAGGAGAGTGCTGACAGTTCAGACACCCTGCGTAGCGAGGTGATTGCCACCAGGAAAAAAAAACACCTTCTGGGAGAGAAGGCAGAGCGGGACCTCCTTAAGGGGTTCGAAGCGTGGTTCCTGCAATGCTGTCAGGACCAGGTTGAGGTCCCACGTTTCTAGTGGTCGTCTGTAGGGGGGAACCAATCGGGAAACCCCTGAGGAAAAGTACTTACTCGCAGCTTGGTAGCAATGCGCCTTTGAAAAAAAAAAGCACTGAGAGGGCTGACACCTGGCTCTTAAGGTACCGTCACACTAAGCGACGCTGCAGCGATAGCGACAGCAATGCCGATCGCTGCAGCGTCGCTGTGTGGTCGCTGGAGAGCTGTCACACAGACCGCTCTCCAGCGACCAGCGATGCCGAGGTCCCCGGGTAACCAGGGTAAACATCGGGTTGCTAAGCGCAGGGCCGCGCTTAGTAACCCGATGTTTACCCTGGTTACCAGCGTAAAAGTTAAAAAAACAAACAGTACATGCTCACCTGCGCGTCCCCCAGCCTCTGCATCCTGACGCTGACTGAGATCCGGCCCTAACAGCAGAGCGGTGACGTCACCGCTGTTGCTTTCACTTTCAGTTTAGGGCCGGCGCTCAGTCAGTGTCAGGAAGCAGAGGCTGGGGGACGCGCAGGTGAGTATGTACTGTTTGTTTTTTTAACTTTTACGCTGGTAACCAGGGTAAACATCGGGTAACTAAGCGCGGCCCTGCGCTTAGTAACCCGATGTTTACCCTGGTTACCAGTGTAAAATATCGCTGGTATCGTCGCTTTTGCTGTCAAACACGGCGATACACGGCGACCTAGCGACCAAATAATGTGCAGACCTTCCAGCAGCGACCAGCAATTTCACAGCGGGATCCAGATCGCTGCTGCGTGTCAAATACAGCGATATCGCCATCCAGGTCGCTGCAACGTCACGGATTGCTGGCGATATCGCCTAGTGTGACGGTACCTTTAGGCGAGCCCAGGGACAGCCTAGCCTCCAGACCCGATTGGAGAAAAAAAAAACAGGTAGTTCGGGGAGGGAAGAAGGGAATGGGGTCTGGCCGCGAGATTCACACCAGGTAAAGAGAACTTTCCAGGTACGGTCATAGATCTTGGCAGAGGCTGGCTTCCGTGCCGATCATGGTCTTAATGACGTCCGTCGAGAGCCCTGCCTGGGTTAGAACCCAGGTTTCAAGGGCCATGCCGTCAAATTAAGAGCCCCTGAGTTCTGGTGGTAGAACGGGCCTTGTGATAGAAGATTCGGGCGGTCAGGGAGGTGCCAGGGGGGCGTCTGCTGAAAGTTGTACGACGTCGGCGTACCATGTACGTCTGGGCCAGACCGGTGCGATTAAGATGGTTGGAACTCCATCTTGCTTGATCTTCCTCACCACTCTGGATAACAGAGGGAGAGGTGGAAAAATGTACAGAGGCTGGAACTGGGTCCAGTCCTGAACCAGAGCGTCTGCTCCGAGCGACTGCGGATCGTGTGTTCTGGCCATGAAGTTGGAGACCTTGGCATTGAAGTGGGATGCCATTTAGTCCACATCTGGGGTCCCCCAGCGATGGCAGATCTGACGAAAAATTTCGGGATGGAGAGACCACTCTCCCGAATCTATTCCTTGTCGTCTGAGGAAGTCTGCTTTCCAGTTGTCCACACCCGGAATGTGGACCGCCGAGAGAACCGAACCTGTGTCCTTCACCCAATGGAGGATGTGTGACACTTCTCGCATCGCCTGGGTACTGCGGGTTCCCCCTTAGTGATTCACATATGCCACAGTGGTGGCATTGTCCGATTGTATTCTGATGTGAGAGGCTGCCAGTAAGTGATGGAAGGCCCTCAATGCCAGGAGGATGGCACGAATTCCCAGGATGTTGATGGGCATGATCGCTTCCACTGGGGACCACTTGCCCTGTGCCCTGTGGTGTAGGTGCACAGCACCCCAACCCGTCAGGCTCGCATCGGTGGTCAGAACCTTCCACTGACCTGTGAGAAAGGATTTCCCCTTTGCTAGCGAGGTTGGCTTGAGCCACCAGTGCAGGGACCTCTTGGTTGACGACGTTAGCCGGAACTCCCTGTCGAGAGAGAAAGGGATTCCTGTCCCAGGACATGAGAATGGCTAGTTGGAGAGGCCTGAGGTGAAACTGGGCCAAATTAGGACCGCTTCTATTGCTGCCCCCATCCTGCTGAGGACTCATGGCAAACCGGAGAGATCCAGGGGGTTTGCGGAAGAGGATGCGAACTGCTAGGTGGAGAGCCAGTGCCTTGTGCCTGGGAAAGAGCACTAGACCCCTGAAGGTGTTGTATAGCATTCCCAGGAAGGTCAGAGACAGACTCAGGGTTGGTGATGACCTTTGTAGGTTAATTAACCAGCCCATGCGACTCAGTGTCGATTGTGATTGAGACGCTGAGCTCGCAGTCCTTGAAAGTAGGAGCCTTAATGAGTAGATCGTCCAGGTATGGAACGACTACTATGCCTCTGGAGTGCAGGACGTCCATGGTGGCTGCCATGATCTTGGTAAACACTCTGGGAGCTGTGGCGAGTCCGAACGGAAGAGCCACGAACTGGTAGTGGTCCTGGTCAATTGCGAACCTGAGGAAACTCTGACGAGCAGGTGCAATCGGTATATGCAGGTATGCGTCTTGTATTTCTATGAAGGCGAAATATTCTCCCTTCTCCATGGACGCAATGATGACCGAAGGGGACTCCAGCGGAAGTGACGAACCCGTACATATTTGTTGAGTTGTTTTAGGTCCAGTATGGGCCGTACGCTGCCTCCTTTCTTGGGGACTACGAATAGATTGGAGTAGAACCCTCGGAAGCGCCCGGCCGTGGGAATCGGTACTATGACTCCTGCTTGAAGAAGCGAGGGAACCGCTTGGTGGAAGGCACGAGCCTTGGCTGGTGGTTTTGGGGGAACAGAGAGGAAGACTCGCTTTGGTGGGTTGGAGGTTGAACACTATCTTGTATCCGGAAGACACTAGTTCCCTGACCCACCTGGTCTTCTGTAGTAGGCATCCAGACTTGCTGGAAGAGCAAAGTCGGCCGCCTACGGGTGGGATGTCTTCCGGGGTCCGTGAGTCATGAGGAGGAAAAAATCAGAGGTTTACCTCCTTTGGGTTTTGACTGGCCTGCTTTTAACTGCCAGGTCTTGTCCGACCTTTGCGTCGACCATGAGTTGTCCCTGTGTGGGGAACGGTTACGATTTTGTGCTGGACGCGAGACGGACCAGCCCGAGGAATTCCGAAAGGATCGGAATCGGTTTTGTTACACTTCTTGTAAGTGCGTATAGGTTTCAGTTGAGGGAGAGAGGTACTCTTCCCCTCCGGTGGCATTGGATATCATTGTGTCCAACTTTTCACTGAAAGGTCACCCACTGAGATACGGGAGGTGCGTGAGGGACTTCTTTGAGGCTGCGTCCGCTTTCCATTCCGCATCCAGAGGATACGCTGAATCGTGATGGCGTTTGATGCTATCCTCGCTAAGTCCCTTGCTGAATACAGAGCTGCATGAAGCATGTAATCTGCTACAACTGCTATTTGAACCGCTTGGTCCGACAGCTCAGGAGCAGATGCTTGGAGGCCAGCTTGTAAATTTTTGGCCCAAGCCAGTATGGCCTTGGCAGCCCAATCTGAAGCGAACGCGGGATCCAGGGAGGCCCCTGCCGCCTCGAAAATTGAACGAGCCATGCGTTCTAACTGCCGGTCTGCTGCATCCCTGAGGGTTGAGCTATCTGGCAGTGAAAGGAGAGTCTGTGCTGCTAGTCTAGAGACTGGGGGGTCCACTTCGGGTGGATCTGTCCATTCCTTGGTGTCCTTCTGTGGGAAAGGGTACCTTGCCTCCAGATATTTGCGATTAGCGAATTTTTTCTCAGGTTGTGAGAGCTGCTCTATAAGGATCGCTTTAATCTCTGGGTGGTTAGAGAAAACCTTAGGCGGCTTCAGAGGTCCTTCAAAGGAAATCCTCTGGTGGCAGATTAGAAATGTCCAGCACCCGATGGATTGGAAGAGATTATGTTCTCGACTAGCGCTGTATTGCTAGGGGGGATTGGGATCAGGGACCCCTCCGTTTCCCTGTCTGAGTCGGAGTCACTGATGCCTTCCGAATCCTGTGTATCACTGAGGCGTCCCCTGCTGGGTTTGCTGGGGAGGAGGCCTTCTCTGGTCGGGGACTGCGGAGATCTGCATTGTCTGCCCCTGGAAGGGGATGGTCTAGATAACTTGGAACTACGGTGTCTCTCCCTAGAAGGGGATGACCGTGTGCTATGGGATGACGCAGATGGACTTGACCTATGGGTCCGCTTGCATCCTGACCTAGATGTGGATGTGCCAGGTTGTTCTGTTCCTGAGTCAAGCTCTCCCTTTGCTGGGTAGCGGTCATAGCCGAGGCATGACTCTGCAGAGCCTGAACCAATGTGGAGGTTTGGTTATCTATACACTGCGTCATAGATTGCGACCTGAGTGACCCATTCCGGCGTGGCATTAGACACCGAGGCATTGGCAGGGGATCTGACGCAGTAGTCTGGATGCAGTTCTGGCAGCGCGTTACGTGCTGCCACTGGGGAGAGCGGTCCAGCAGGCTGTACAGAATGCATAATAGCAGTCCTGCCTGGTTCTCTTGGACCTTGAGCCCGGCATAGTGCACAGAGTGCAGAAGGGCTGCTATGCAAAGGACCTTACAGGGGTAGAGAAACCTATAGGGGAGCCTTATAGGGAATATGGATTCACAGCCGAGTAAAACAACCCAGCTGTGATCTTACCCCACCAGTATGCCCCTAGGTCCAGCGCCGAAGATCCTGTCTTGTGCCCCCCGGAGACTGGCTGGCCTGGTCCTGCTGACCGGGAGATGCAGGGTTAATCCTTGCTGCAGTAGAAATGGCCGCCGAGGAGAAAAGGCAGGGGGAGAAGGAGGCGGAGAGCTGAGAAAAAAGGCGGCAAAGCTGTGTAAAAACGCGCCCTTTCGGTCTCGATCCACCCCCTTTATGACACTGTAGAGTGTCATATTTGTCATCCGGGGGGCGGAGAGGAGGCGGCGGCTACAGCTAGGCCGAAGCCGGGGCCTAAATTAGATGTCTGATGCCCAGAAAGGCTCCACACCGGCGCAGAAGTCGGGGGGGGGGGGTATGGGGGTTCAGACCCCCCCGGATTTAAAGGCAGGATAGCGGTGGGGCTGTAAGCGGGAGGGGGGCCCTGTGAGGGGTCCCCCTGAGGCAGTATAGAGCTGGTGCTGCCGCAGAGACAGGGGCACAGGGAGCCCTGTGTCTGTATGTGCCATGCCTGCCTGCACTCCCCCCGGCCCCGACAGGAGCCCGCAGCTGGGCTGGGGTCCCTGGATGCAGGCGCAGTGTGCTGGCCCATTGCTGGGAGCTGTAGAATGCTGCCTGTACAGGCCCTACCTGAGGCGTCTCAACCTAATACCCCCAGACGGGGATTAGGGAGGGTGCTGTTGTCAACTTCAGGGGGCTTTTTCCTCGCCTCGACCTCAACCCAGAAACCAAAAGGAATTGTGGAAGGAGGGGGGAGTCTCGACTTCGAACCAGCATCCGAGGGACTCGGGAAGGAGTGGCATGGGGAATAGTCATCTCGACTTCAACCGGGCACCATGTAATAGGGGGCCGAGGAAGGAGCCATGCCGGGAGTCTCACAGGAGACCCACTTTTCATCATCTGTAATCCGTCGGAAAAAAACGGAGTAAAAAATCTTAGGTGTGCCTCCTATGCGACACTAAGCAAAAACTGGAGAAGGCTGACGCCGTCCAGGGGTGTATGCTGCAGAGGAGGAGCCACGGTTAATCTTTTTCAGATTATGCATAGTGTCGCCTCCTAGTGGACAGCAGCATAACACCCATGGTCCTGTGTCCCCCAATGAGGCGACAGAGTAAAAACAAATTGTGTAATTACCTCTCAAACACTGCCATTCCCCTGATCTCCGCACTGTCTCACGACAATGTTATGTGACCGCTGCAGCCAATCAGCAGCTGCTGATCAGCTGCAGCCTTCATTTTTTCCTCAAATATGGATGAGTTGCAGTAGGAGAGTGTGTATGTCACAGGACTGCTGGAGATTGGGGGGACGGCACCAGTATGCAGTGATATTTAAGAAGGGGTTATCCAGTACAGAACAACCATTTTAACTTAATTTTAGAAAGGACAAGTAAAGTTAGGCCTAACAAGTAAATGCTATGACAATTAAAGGGTAACATTGACATAAAAAGTGGATTGCAGGCTACATTTACCAGCTGAAGGAAGCTGATGGCCACACTCAGCAGGAAGGGTGAGTAGTGCATGATCTTGCAAAGCGGACAACCACAACTTGCTCAGAGTGGCAATATCAGCTTGTACCAAGGAAAGGAGACTATCCTCAGGATCGGATCCAGTCCCTTCTTCACAGCCCGTTCTTTCCACTGCTGCGATATAAACCTATTATTAAGAACATTTGGAATTGGTAAGGTTGAAACCATGAAGGATAATTTCTGATTGATTCATATACAGGAAAAAATGGAATCAGTCATCAGGACCTGTCAGGATTTGGTTTACAGGGACTCAATCAGCATAGAATGACTGTTCACATCAAGTACAGGCCCTCGGGGCACCTATGTCATGGCCAAAGATTTAAGTGCACCTTCCCATCTACTTGTTATCTCTCCATCTCCACCAACCTCAACCTTGATTGACAGCTCTGGCTTTATAGAAACAGAGAAGGGCAGAGATAGATGCCATTCGTTGACTCTATTCATCCTCACGATCATTTAGAAGCATTAAGGGAACTTGCATATCACCTACTTCTGCCCAGGCCTTCAGAACAGCCAATGACTCCATGGTAGTGGTACTTTCACTATATACACTTGTGGTTTCTTTCATTGTTTGCACTCTACTCAGAGAAGACAGGAGCAGCTGCTGAACTCTGTGCAAGTCTGATGGGTCCTTTACAACGCCACTGGCTAACCATGCACTGCAAACCTGTAGGGGTAGAAGAAGGTGGTCCCATATATTTTCTGATACTTATATAGACATATTGCGTTCCCTTGATAAACCATCATGATCCAGCTGGTGCTGGTAGTACAAAAAGCATTTTTTTAAGGCAATAAAAGGGCTGTTATTTTCTATCTTCAGGAGTGCGCTGCTCCCCTGCCTCACGGCTTCCTACCTGAAGGAGGGGCTCTGTGCTCCTGATCATTGACAGTTCGGAACAGTCTCAGAGCTGTGCGTTGCGTTCTCCCATGTTGTAGGCAACATCAGATGAGTGCGTTGGCACTTTAGTTGGTCAGTGATCTGACCAGCTTCAGAGCAGCGCTTACAAGCTTTATTGGAAAGAACTTGTAAGAGCTGTGCTCCTTTGCCTACAAGAATGTCCACCTCTGATAGACGGAAGAGGTGGGTGACTATTCAGTCTTTACAGAAAAGGGAGATCTTTAACTATGCGAGGACCTGTCTACTAACATGTCCGAAGTGCAGTTTACACAGCCCAACACACTGTCCCAGACTGTAGGAGGGGTCGTTACATGGCCCAGAGATACAATAGTTACCTGGCAAGCCCTAGCAGTCACATCAGGATGGGTATCCGAGTTGAAGGCCGGTCTTACTGCAGCTACTACCTATCAACAATAAAAAATAAATTATGATATAAAATATTTTATATTAATATATTGTTTATATATTTGCAGTCCAAAGGGGGAACTCACATTGGCTTGGTATTGCTCTAGTATAAGATGCCCAGGAAATTCAGGCTCAGGCACGGAGGAAAATCGTTGTATGACCAGGAGTAGCGACTGCAGTCCAACTAGACGAAGATGCTCACTATGATCTGTGGCAGCCATGAAGGACATGCGAACCAGATCTTGCAGATGTAGAACCAAAAAATCGCCTAAAAAAAAAAAAAAAGCAAATTGTGTGTTTATCAATGTACATTCCTTATATAATTTTTTTTGGCTGCCTTCAGTCTGTATCAAAAATGTGCACATTCCAATTAGAACAAGGAAAACCACTGCATGAAGAGGGGTGTCCCAACTTTTCATTAATACTATATTTACATATGGCTTTTATATCATATCATTTACCTACTATTATCTACATTATGTGCAACTTCACGTCCAGCAATGCAAATGATCAAGAGGATCAATATCTCCAGTATACCAAGATCAAATGGGTTACGATATAAGAATACTTTGCAAAAGCCAAAAAATTATGACAAAGCAATAAATCAGCGTAAATAACGATTTCTGCCTCTTACTGTCTGGTTCTTTGTGCTTCATCTCTTGGGCTTCAGCCATATTAAAGTGGGCTCCCCCTTCCCCGACACACTGTGACACCAGCATATTAACACACTCCATTGAAAACACTCTTGTGTGCCATCGTGGACTAACTGACAGGGCAGAGGACTCCTCTTTCCTGGATGTTAGCACAGAGTCAGAGCAGGATTGCTCACATTCTTCTTCTTGAGTAGTATCCACGGAAGCCACTGCTGCAAAATCTATTAGGACAAGGAGCCGTGTAAGGAATTATTACACAAATTATCCTCTAATTACAGACAATCAATGACGGTCACCTGCAGATGCTGAGAGGATGTCTTTGTGCAGTCGCAGCCAGAAAGAAAGACGGCCAAGTCCTGTACAGCTCTGCATGTGAAGGAGGGTCTCTTTCACATCTTGACGCAGCTGCGGGTCACGCTCTCTGTCCAAAAGACTCAGCAAAACTCCTTCCAGACCAAGTTCTCGCATATTCAAATCTGCTCAAATTAAAAAAAAAAAAAAAATGTACAGGGCTTTAAATCTGACCACTTTGTAGGTTTTTCAACACGTTGCAACAGCATGTAAAAATACTTGACCAGAGAATGTTGTCACAAGCAGAGGCACGTGCACCAATAACAGTTTATTGATAATGTTTCTGCAAGCACCCAAATAGACACAAAGATGACTTTACGGACTACAAACCGTGTCTATATATTTTTTAGATTGTAGGATTTACAGTAAATATTTTGACTGCCCTTTTGACTGTGTTCACTTATGCTTTTATTATACATTGCGGAAAAAATATATTTCCTGTTACCTGAAGACTGACTAGAGTTGGCACACTTTTTGGGTGATTTTTATTTATTTAAAAGGTATGCACATATTCATCAGAAAATAACGTAATTGTTAAATCAGGTTTTTGTGTTTAATGTACTTTTTCTCTTCAATTTTTGGCATTTTTTTTTTTTTTTAAATTAAAAAAAAAAATAAATCAGTCTAGAATAGTGTGAAAAATGCAAAATGGAACTTTTACTTTTTTTTAACATAGATTGTGGAAAAAAAAGTAAAAACTCATTTAAAAAAAAAAAAAATTAAAAAGGGGATTTCTCCCATTCTTTAATTAGTTAGACAGAATAAAAATGTTTGCAAAGGACTTGCTTTTCTATCTGCTGTCAGTTTCCTACAATGAGAACTTGAATCTTTTATAGTGTACAGCTGTTTTCCATGGAGCTGAGCCTAAACCCTGGCTGACAATGCGTAGTAGCTACATGCTAAGAAAGGGGTTAACTCTGAACATCCCAGTCAGCTCTCTCCAGCCCACTTAATTA
Source organism: Ranitomeya variabilis (assembly GCF_051348905.1). Lineage (NCBI taxonomy): Eukaryota > Metazoa > Chordata > Amphibia > Anura > Dendrobatidae > Ranitomeya > Ranitomeya variabilis. The sequence goes on from NC_135232.1 coordinate 638,432,140, forward strand.
TATGCAGTAGTTAAATACTTCCCTCCCTCCCTCCCCTTTATTCTCAGCTCCTGACAGGGGATCTTTTATCAGTCCTGTAGAATCACATTCCCCTCAAGACCCCAGCTATGGCACTTTCCGGAGCAGTTCTCTTAACAGCTCTCACTACTTTACTGAGTTCAAAGCCCTTTTCTTCATGCTCATCTTCTGAAGAGATGCAGTTATAAATCACCAGCCTGAAGCTTTCACAGAAGATCAAAGAGCTCAGGACACTTCACATGGAGGGACTGCCCACAGGACGCTTGTGATTACAGCACGATAGGGAATAATTTTTTTTTTTTTTTCAGCTATCCAAGTAGCATAACATCAGCTTAGGTATGTATAACCCTCTTTAGGGCCCAACTATGATGCAAATGTGTTGTAAGAAAGCAGCACTCACCCATTTTCAAATCTTCTTGCCCGTCTTTGACCATAGACATAGCATGTTCAGATACCTCTGCTGCCTCTCGTTGAGCGAGTTGTCTCAGACACGCCAACACTGCCCGGCGTAAGATCAAATGAGGACTACACAGGTGAACCTATGTATAATGTAAGCAAAAGTGACAAGTAGCATAGAAAACATGGGCTAAGAAGCACGATTTCAACCGCAAACGTATGTTAGGAAGCAAACACTGGCACTGCACGTCATTCCTAGCAGTGAAAGTCTTTTTTATAACAAATAAATCATACTGCGTCTTAAGTAATATGACGTAATGTGCTATAGGTCTGCACACGACAAGTAGAGTGGGTTTCATGCAAGAGTAATTTGCAATGGCAGAAGGATTAGCAGCCTATATTGTCCCCTAATAGGTCATTATATCAAATTATATCTGCTCTTGTACGTTTTAAAAGATCTCCACATTCTGATGAATTTATTAAGAAAACATTGGTGACGGATTGTTTTTTAACATAATAGTCAATGTATATTGTACATTGCAGATCTAACTTGATCTTAAAGGGATTTGTCAACTGCAATCAGTCAGAGCAGCCATAGCCACATGTGAACATGATCCGATGAGATCTAAATACTATTACTGAATGGCATCAAGTGAATATTCACCCTTTATCACCACATAAAGAGTTTTAGATCTAAAAATGTTTTAAAGAGAATATATCACCAAGATTTTGGCATCTAATCTGAGAGCAGCACGATGTAGGGGCAGAGACCCTAATTCCAGCGATGTAACATTTACTGGGTTGTTTGCTGCAGTTGTGATAAAATCTGTTGCAGATTTAGCAGTTCTCTGAATGATGAGCTCTGTATAACCTCACCCACACCACTGATTGGCAGTTTTCTGTATACACTGTGCATAGGCAGAAAGCAACCAATCAGTAGTAAAGGCTGGTTGGTTTATACAGAGCTCACGGAGAGGGAGGACTACATGGAATTAGCTTTACTAGTCATCTAGTGAAAATGCGCTGATAAAACAGGGATGTTATCAAAACTACAGCAAGGAGCCTAGTAAATGACATATTGCTGGAATCAGGGTCTCTGTCTCCATATTATACTGCTGGCAGATTAGGGGGCAAAACCTGGTGATAGATTCCCTTTAAGTTTTAGTATAGCACAAAGCTTCTTGCACTACCACTACCAAAGGGAGCTTATTGTGCACTAGGATTTATTTGAATTGAATGTATTTCAGGGGTTGTCCACTTTAAAAAGAAAAATAGAGGTTTAAAGAGTGCCCAGAGATCCCCCCTAATGCTGCAGATCTTTTCCGTTCTGTGCTGTGTCACTGCATTGCAGAGATATTCACATTTGTAGCTTTTGGAGCTCAGTATGTGAAATCTGAACTTGCAGCCTAACCGGGATTTTGAGTGTTTCCTGTGGGAGTGAGCTTTCACCCCTCCATCAAAGACGCTGGTGATCACAGATAAGCTTTTGATCAAGCAGTCTGAGACGCTGCCGAGCTATGATTGGTAGCGTCTAGGAGGGGTGAAAGCACATGGCCCGAAGAAGATTCTGAAGAAACACATAATTGGTCTGCAAGAAGAAATTTCACATGCTGCAACATTTGTTGCAATAGCAACAGATGTGAACATCTCTGCAATGGAGAGACGCAGCACAAAACTGAAAAGAGGAGCGGAATCAGGGGCGTTTAGGGATTTTTGTACGGTATTTTACTTTTTTTTTTTTAGCAAGTCATAGGTCCTCTTTAAATGTGTTCCTAATGTAAATACATGTTACTAATGCACAAGTAGCAGCATTATGCTTCACTGGTGTCCCTGTTTCAGGGTCAGTCCTGGCAGCTCCATTTCTGGACACCATCACAGCAGTATGTGGAAAGGGTCACAAAGAGGATACATTTCAATAGCAAGTCAGACCTTCTGTAGACCTATGCATCAAGGGTTCCAAAACTGTTTTCAGATGTTTAGTAAAATGCAAAATTCACAATTTAAAGTACAACAATACACACAGGAAGACAAATGAAAGAAAACACAGCAACAAAAAAAGACAAGCAACAGGCTTTATGAGCAAACCAGAAATGTTATATCACATGCACAAATGCAAGAGAAGTTACTTCCAGAACCACCAACTTTCAAGATATGAAGATGGCTCTGGTCTTGGTTCAATGAAGCATGATAACGGAAGCTGGCAGGGTGGGCAGAGTACAAGTGATTTGTGTGAAACACTCTGCTCAGCTGCATTTGGGCTGAATAAGCCAGAATATGTTAAATACAATATTAAACAGCCAGTCCCGGACAGCAAACAGTCCATGAAACCATATTATACAAAATAGTTAGGGAAGATATATTGTATTAATTAGGAATTTATCACATGTTCTTGAGCAGTCAGCTTTGTTACACCTTAAAGGGGAAATCTGCCTCAAAAAGAATCTGTCAGTAAGATGCACCCTCCTAAGCTGTCTATATGGGCACGCAGGTCGTGGAGAGTTGAATAAAATGATACCTTGATATCTGCGATCCGATGTCTGACATGAAATCAGAAAAAACTTTTCCTATTTTAGGTCAATTGGGATTACCATAATTATTAATATTTGGCAAATGCCAGAATAATGAGAGAGATAATGTATTAAGGCATTTTTAGTACTTACTGCAAAGTCAAAAGGTTACATACACTAAGATTACTATGCCTTTAAACAACTCTGGACTGCCCATATGATGATGTCATGTGTTTGGAAGCTTCGGATAGGTTTTTTGGCAACATCTGAGATAATTAGAGACACCTGTGGATGTATTTTAATGTGCACCTGAAACAGACTGCTTCTTTGTGTATCATCATGGGAAAGTCTCAAGAAATCAGCCAAGATATCAGGAAGAGAATTGTGGACTTGCACAAGTTTGGCTCATCCTTGGGTACAATTTCAAGATACCTGAAAGTGCCTTGTTCATCTGTACAAACAAGATGGGAATGTCCAGCCATCATACCGCTCAGGAAGGAGACGGATTCTGTGTCCCAGAGATGAACGCGCTTTGGTCCGACATATGCATGTCAACCCAAGGACAAAAGCTAAAGACCTTGTGAAGATCATGGTGGAAGCTGATAAGATTGTGTCAATATCCACAGTGAAACGAGTACTGTATCAACATGGGCTGAAAGGCCACTCTGCCACTATAATTTAACTTTTTGAGCATAATGACCATTGTTACATTTGGAGGAAAAAGGGAGGAAAAAGGGAGAAGCTTGGAAGCCTAAGAACACCATCCCAACCATGAAACACAGGGGTGGCAGCATCATGTTGTGGGGTTGTTTTGCTGCAGGAGAGACTGGCGCACTTCACAAAATTGATGGCATCATGAGAAAAGATTATGTGGCAATAACGAAGAAACATCTCAAGACATCAACCAGGAAGTTAAAGATCGGGCAGAATTGGGTCTTCCAATTGGACAATGATCCGATGCATACTGCCAAAATGGTAACAAAGTGGCTTAAGGATAACAAAGTCAACAAAGCCCTGATCTCAATCCTATTGAAAATTGATGGACAAAGCTGAGAAGGTTGGTGCGAGCAAGGCGACCTACAAACCTGGATCCGTTACACCAGTTTTGTAAGGAGGAATGGGCCCAAATTCCGACCAACTATAGTGAGAAGCTTGTGGAAGGATATCCCTAATGGTTTGACCCAAGTCATTCAGTTTAAGGGTAATGTTACCAAATACTAATGACATGGATGTAAACTTTTTACTTTGCAGTAAGTAATAAAAATGCCTTAAAACACTCTCTCACACACTATTCTGGCATTTGGTAAATATTAATAACTAGCTGAAGAGCCCGGCGTTGCCTGGGCATAGTAAATATCTGTGGTTATAGTACCTCACTTCTCTTATTTTACCATCACCCCTTCATTTTCCCCCTCACTCCTCTCATTCCCCCCTAACACTTGTCATTTCGACCTCACATCTGTCATTTTCTGGTCACTCCACTTTTTCCCTCACTCCTCTCATTTTGCACTCACACCTTTTCATTTTCACCTCACACCTCATTTTCCCCTCAGTATACATGTTTGTCATCTCCCTTATATAGTATACACCGGTATGTCATCTCCTGTATATAGTATATACCTGTATGTCATCTCCCCTGTATATAGTATATACCTGTATGTCATCTCCTCCTGTATATTGTATATACCTATGTGTCATCTCCTCCTGTATATAGTATATACCTGTATGTCATCTCCTCCTATATATAGTATATACCTGTATGTCATCTCCTGTATATAGTATATACCTGTTGTATGTCATCTCCTCCTGTATATACCTATGTGTCATCTCCTCTTTAATATAGTATATACCTGTGTCATCTCCTCCTGTATATAGTATATATGTAATAATTATAGGGGATAACTCAGGAGACTCTTTGCGTGGAACAAGACAACTACAGGACACAGTTTTATAAGTGGTAAAGTCTATGTTATCACACGGTGATTCAAACAGGTGCAGAGAGAAACTCAAGTCCACAACACTTGGTGCAAATATCAAATGCAGCTCAGCAGTCTATAGGAAACTTCAGAGGAAAATGCAATCACGCAGAAAGTCTATGAAGCACAATTATTCTTGAGGATACTTGACACGAATAAGTCCTTGCTTAGTCCAAAACACAGATAGATATGCTTATAAGGCAGTTCAAATAATATCTTAGCTCAACCAGGGAGGTCTGGGTAATAGTCTAAGGTTCTTGCAAAGCAGAAACAGCTTACATGTCCAGCAAATGCAGATGGAAGTAAACACGAGCAGCAGATGAAGGAGGATTACTGGAACTGGTGTATGCAGCAGGAACTCAGAGCAGAGTAGCAGGATAACCCCACAGGTTCACAGGAGCAGGTGTATAGCCAGGGAGTAATCAGAGGTCAGGAGCTGGATGCAAGGCAGAATACTCTAGCACAGACTGAAGGCTGGGGTGGAGTTTTATAGCAGGAAGAGAGTGCACATGAGACCAAAGACGCCATCTTGGAAAAGGGCAGTAATGCACAAAAAGGTAATAAAAAATGTTCAGAGTCCTGACAATATACCTGTGTCATCTCCTCCTGTTAAAAGTATATACCTGTATGTCATCTCCTCCTATATATAGTATATACCTGTATGTCATCTCCTCCTATATATAGTATATACCTGTAAGTCATCTCCTCCTGTATATAGTATATACCTGTGTGTCATCTCCCCTGTATATAGTATATACCTGTGTGTCATCTCCTCCTGTATATATGTGTGGCATCTCCTCCTGTATTAGACCTCGCTCACACGTTATTTGGTCAGTATTTTTACCTCAGTATTTGTAAGCTAAATTGGCAGCCTGATAAATCCCCAGCCAACAGGTAGCCCTCCCCCCTGGCAGTATATATTAGCTCACACATACACATAATAGACAGGTCATGTGACTGACAGCTGCCATATTTCCTATATGGTACATTTGTTGCTCTTGTAGTTTGTCTGCTTGTTAATCAGATTTTTATTTTTGAAGGAGAATACCAGACTTGTGTGTGTTTTAGGGCGAATTTCTTGTGTCAAGTTGTGTGTGTTGAGTTGCGTGTGGCGACATGCATGTAGCGACTTTTGTGATATGAGTTTTGTGTGGCGACATGCGTGTAGGAACTTTTTGTGTGTCGAGTTGCATGTGACAGGTTAGTGCAGCAAGTTGTGTGCAGCAAGTTTTGCGCGTGGCGAGTTTTATATGTGGTGCGTTTTGAGTAGGTGCAAGTTTTGTGTGAGGCAACTTTTGCATGTGTTGCAACTTTTGTGCACGTGGCAATTTTTCCGCATGTGCAAGTTTTGCGTGTGGCGAGTTTTTCATGAGGCGAGTTTTGCACGTGCGGCGAGTTTTGCATGTAGCGAGTTTTCCATGTGGCGAGTTTTGAGCGGTGACTTTTGTGTTTCGACTTTTATGTGGCGAGGTTGGTGTATGTGTGCTGAGGGTGATATATGTGTTCAAGCACTTGGTAGTGTGTGGCGCATTTTGTGTGTGTGTTCATATCCCCGTGTGTGGTGCGTATCCCATGTCGGGGCCCCGCCTTAGCAACTGTACGGTATATACTCTTTGGCGCCATCGCTCTCACTCTTTAAGTCCCCCTTGTTCACATCTGGCAGCTGTCAATTTGCCTCCAACACTTTTCCTTTCACTTTTTCCCCATAATGTAGATAGGGGCAAAATTGTTTGGTAAATTGGAAAGCGCGGGGTTAAAATTTCACCTCACAACATAGCTTTGACGCTCTCGGGGTCCAGACGTGTGACTGTGCAAAATTTTGTGGCTGTAGCTGCGACGGTTCAGATGCCAATCCCGGACATACATATATACATACATACACACATTCAGCTTTATATATTAGACTAGCTGTACTACCCGGCTTCGCCCGGGTTAATGACTGCTGTTAGCAAAATAGAATGTGTTAACAAAAATTTATTCTGCACACAAAAACCACAAAACAAATAGATAGAAATGTAATTATTAAAAGGCAAAAACTAAGCAAATAGAAGCATTTCACAACATATATTAGCTTTGTTATACTGAGAATGTCTTTGTTGCCTATATTAACCAATCAGAGCTCAGGTTAATTAACTGTAGCAAAATAGAAGCTGAGCTGTGATTGGTTGCTATTGGCAGCCTGATAAATCCCCAGCCAACAGGAAGCCCTCCCCCCTGGCAGTATATATTAGCTCACACATACACATAATAGACAGGTCATGTGACTGACAGCTGCCGTATTTCCTATATGGTACATTTGTTGCTCTTGTAGTTTGCTTATTAATCAGATTTTTATTTTTGAAGGACAATACCAGACTTGTGTGTGTTTTAGGGCGAGTTTTATGTGTCAAGTTGTGTGTGTTGAGTTGCGTGTGGCGACATGCATGTAGCGACTTTTGTGAGATGAGTTTTGTGTGGCGACATGCGTGTAGCAACATTTTGTGTGTTGAGTTGCATGTGACAGGTTAGTGTAGCAAGTTGTGTGCAGCAAGATTTGTGCATGGCGAGTTTTGCGCGTGGCGAGTTTTATGTGTGGTGCATTTTGAGTATGTGCAAGTTTTGTGTGAGGCAACTTTTGCATGTGGTGCAACTTTTGTACATGTGGCAATTTTTCTGTGTGTGCAAGTTTTGCATGAGGTGAGTTTTCCATGAGGTGAGTTTTGCACGTGTGGCGAGTTTTGCGTGAGCCTAGTTTTGCATATGGCGAGTTTTGCATGTAGCGAGTTTTGAGTGGTGACTTTTGTGTTTCGACTTTTATGTGGCGAGGTTGGTGTGTGTGTGTGGTGAAATGTGTGCTGAGGGTGGTATATGTGTTCAAGCACGTGGTAGTGTGTGGCGCATTTTGTGTTTGTGTTCATATCCCCGTGTGTGGTGAGTATCCCATGTCAGGGCCCCACCTTAGCAACTGTACGGTATATACTCTTTGTCGCCATCGCTCTCATTCTTTAAGTCCTCATTGTTCACATCTGGCAGCTGTCAATTTTCCTCCAACACTTTTCCCTTCACTTTTTCCCCATTATGTAGATAGGAGCAAAATTGTTTGGTGAATTGGAACGCGCGGGGTTAAAATTTCACCTCACAACATAGCCTATGACGCTCTCGGGGTCCAGACGTGTGACTGTGCAAAATTTTGTGGCTGTAGCTGCGACGGTACAGATGCCAATCCCGGACATACACACATACATACATACACACATTCAGCTTTATATATTAGATATACCTGTATGTAATCTCCTGTATATAGTATATACCTGTGTGTCATCTCACCTATATATAGTATATATCTGTGTGTCATCTCCTGTATATAGTATATACCTGTATGTCATCTCCTCCTATACATAGCATATACCTGTGTCATCTCCTCCTGTATATACTATATACCTGTAGGTAATCTGCTCCTGTATATAGTATATACCTGTGTGTCATCTCCTCCTGTATATAGTATATACCTGTATGTCATCTCCTCCTGTATGTAGTATGTACCTGTATGTCATCTCCTCCTCTATATAGTATATACCTGTGTGTCATCTCTCCTGTATATAGTATATATCTGTGTGTCATCTCCTCCTGTATATAGTATATACCTGTGTGTCATCTCCCCTGTAAATAGTATATACCTGTGTGTCATCTCCTGTATATAGTATATAGCTGTATGCCATCTCCTCCTGTATTAGCCCTCGTTCACACGTTATTTGGTCAGTATTTTTACCTCAGTATTTGTAAGCTAAAATGGCAGCCTGATAAATCCCCAGCCAACAGTAAGCCCACCCCCTGGCAGTATATATTAGCTCACACATACACATAATAGACTGGTCATGTGACTGACAGCTGCCGGATTCCTATATGGTACATTTGTTGCTCTTGTAGTTTGTCTGCTTATTAATCAGATTTTTATTTTTGAAGGATACCAGACTTGTGTGTGTTTTAGGGCGAGTTTCGTGTGTCAAGTTGTGTGTGTTGAGTTGCGTGTGGCGACATGCATGTAGGGACTTTTGTGAGATGAGTTTTGTGTGGCGACATGCGTGTAGCAACTTTTTGTGTGTCGAGTTGCATGTGACAGGTTAGTGTAGCAAGTTGTGTGCAGCAAGTTTTGCGCATGGCGAGTTTTGCGCGTGGCGAGTTTTATGTGTGGTGCCTTTTGAGTATGTGCAAGTTTTGTGTGAGGCAACTTTTGCATGTGTTGCAACTTTTGTGCATGTGGCAATTTTTCTGCGTGTGGCAATTTTTCTGCGTGTGCAAGTTTTGCGTGTGGCGAGTTTTGCACGTGTGGCGAGTTTTGCATGTGGAGAGTTTTGCGCGTGGCGAGTTTTGAGCGGCGACTTTTGTGTTTCTACTTTTATGTGGCGAGGTTGGTGTATGTGTGGTGAAATGTGCACTGAGGGTGGTATATGTGTTCGAGCACGTGGTAGTGTGTGGCGCATTTTGTGTGTGTGTTCATATCCCCGTGGTGGTGTGATTATCCCATGTTGGGGCCCCACCTTAGCAACTGTACAGTATATACTCTTTGGTGCCATCGCTGTCATTCTTTAAGTCCCCCTTGTTCACATCTGGCAGCTGTTAATTTGCCTCCAACACTTTTCCTTTCATTTTTTCCCCATTATGTAGATAGGGGCAAAATTGTTTGGTGACTTGGAAAGCGCGGGGTTAAAATTTCACCTCACAATATAGCTTTGACGCTCTCAGGGTCCAGACGTGTGACTGTGCAAAATTTTGTGCCTGTAGCTGCGACGCCTCCAACACTTTTCCTTTCACTTTTTCCCCATTATGTAGATAGGGGCAAAATTGTTTGGTGAATTGGAAAGCGCGGGGTTAAAATTTCACCTCACAACATAGCCTATGACGCTCTCGGGGTCCAGACGTGTGACTGTGCAAAATTTTGTGGCTGTAGCTGCTACGGTTCAGATGCCAATCCCGGACATACATACATACATACATACACACACACACACATTCAGCTTTATATATTAGATTATGGTAATCCTAATTGACCTAAAATGGGAAAAGTTTATTCTGATTTCATGTCAAATATTGACAAACACATGCATATGTGTCTTTTCATATAGTGTATGTAAACCTCTGGTTTCAACTGTAAATAAAATGATACCTTGATGTCGATGATCTGAGGTCTTTTTCCAGAGAAATCCATTTAAAATAATCTCTGGAGGCAGATTCTCCGGGAGATCTATGTCCGGCCTGTAGATCTTAACAGCTCATTTACATATTGAGAAAAACATTGGATTTCTGTGCAATAAGACATCGGATTGCAGATATATATATATAGATATAAAGGTATCATTTTATCCAACTTTCCACGACCTACATGCCCATATAGACACCTTAGGAGGTGAAGTGTATGTAAACTTCTAGTTTCAACTGTAGCTTCCCATGACCTGCATCCCCATGTAGCCAGATTAGGAGGGTTGCTCCCACTGACAGATTCCCTTTAAAAGGGGTTGTTCACAACTTAGACAACCTCTTCTAAGATGGAATAGTTCCCCATGTAAAATAAGAACTTTATACTCACTTCCCATACTATCGCTGTTCCAGCAAAGTCTGCACGGTGTTTGCTGTCGCTCACATGTCATTGTTAGGTCACGTGAGCCCTGGACGACCAATGTGTGAGGGCTGCAGCCCATTGGAGGCCGCTGACTGGCGTCAGCGCTTAAATGACATGACATAACTTGTCAGAACAGCAAAAACAGTGCCTCCATCACTACAATAATGATTGTTGGAAGAATGGGTTAAACACTGCACTACCTGACCGAAGGACTGAAGATGAATTCAAGGGTTCAGGACATCAAAATTCCAATTTATTGGTCTATGCGTTTTGAAGTTGCAACACTTCTCCAGGACAAACCACCAGTGATCTGTGTTTTGTCCTAAAGTAGTATTGCTACTTTAAAACGCGTAGACAAATCAGAATTTTAATCTGCTGGATCCTTGGCTTCCTTCATCTACAATCCTTAAGTCTGGCAGAGCAGAATTTAACCCATTCTTCTAACAATCATTGACTTTCCCTTAGTGGGTCTGCTGCAGTTGGATGCAAGAGCCATCTATGGTTGTGGAACACAACCTGGAAAGGTGAGCAGTTTTCCCTAATCCGACTTCAATTTTAACTGGATTAGACCCTATTTACACCATCGTTCCTGCAGCTTTTATACATTGCCATCCCTATAATGGAACCAGTCTCAGAGGAGAGTGTAAGTTTTTCTTTTTTATCGTTGTAAATAGGTCACTATTCCACTTGAGAAGGAATTGTTCAAGTAGTGGATGAGTTCTTAAGAACCGCGATATCATAAGATCACCTGTTTAATGGCCCACAAACCTGCCGTTTAGTTGTAAATCAGAAGGGCCATGATTCATATGAAATCTTTGCAACTCCTTTGTTTAAGATGCTACAATTTTTCATCTTGACCAGTTACCATTAAGATGGATTTAAAAAGTACAGAAGTGTTTCTTGGACTGTTATCTGATTTCTGCTGTTGTAATAAAGTATCAACATTTGATTTCTTGAGGGCAATGATTCTAACACAGTGAGCAGAAAATGTTTTCAGGTTGAAACTATGCATGTATTTATAGAAGGAAAAGGAAGAAGGCACAGCACAATAATTGGGGAAGAAGGTGACATACCAACATAGAATTATCCAGCAAGACCTCCTGCAGGAGATAAAAAGTGACAGACGATTGAAGTACTCATTCTGCTTCTTCGTCAGACAGTCTGCAGCTGTGTACACCATATATCTAAAATTTTAGTTTTGTGACGATTCTGACCTGCTTAAATCATGTTCATCATTAGTCTGTGTTTATTCACATTGTATATGTACCTATCCCATTGCAAAAAATAAAAAATTTAAATTAAAAAAATTAAATTAATTGCCTTCATCTAGAAAAATACTGACCCCGAGATTACGATTTCAGATTGGCTGTCAACAGTCCCAAGTGAAAAAGGCTTAGGCTTGTAGGGGTTCAACTCTCTGGTAGCCGCTTGCACACAGACACAGGGTTTTTATATCAAAATAGCATAAGATTTATTGCCAATCATAAACTTTATAAGTTCCAAAGAGAAAACAGCTTTTCCCCAGTACAAATTAAACAGTCCTTTCTTCAGTACAAATGTATAACATAAGTCTTTTTCTCAAATACAATGAACAAAGTAAATGTAGCAGCCTCACCGATCTCGCTACTCCAGTCAGAATTAGCCCTAGTAGTATTAAAAGAGGTCAAAAGGCAAACACCTCTGTTTAGCTTCAGCCCAACTTCACTCTGCTGAGCTACCCAAGCGGCTGTTAATAGGTCTGTAAGCCCCGAGCTGTATTATGGTAACAATCTTTCCCACCCAGTCTCTTTTGGTTGCTCCTAAACCCTGGACCCAAAATTCAGTCAAATTAAAACTCTCTCCGTCACCTAGTGTTACTGGGACAGACTTTACATTTCCTAGACTAGACTCCTCAGTGACACATATCTGCCATCCAGGACCTTACCTCCTGCTTTCTAAAAAGGGTTCATTCAGACATCAGTGATTTTTCTTGTAGGCAAAAAAAAAAAATGACCGATTTTCATCAGTGTCCTATTTTTATCACGGACTTAAGTTAAAGAGTTTGCTTTGCGATTTAGATTACAGGCACAGATGCTGTCTCAGTGTTTTGGTGCAGATTGCTTGGTCAACAAAAATACACAACCATTTGAACAGCACCAGTTCTATCTGTAAAAAATATGAATAGAACTCGAACGTGAAAAACTGATGTCTCAATGAGCTCTTAGGCCACATTCACACATCCTTGAGAGTGTTACCTTCAGAGTGAAACAGACCAATTTTATCTCAGGTGTAATGCTTCCATTTTTAATTTTCCTCTATTTTCACTGGAGCAGGTAGACAACTTTTTTTATCAATTGACTTTTAGTAATGGATCAGTTAATAAAAGATGACACTCTGTTACTCCGGTTTCACACTTGTATTTGGGTAGAGTGCGTAGGACTGCGAAATTCCTTCGCCTACTTCTGCACTTCTTTCCTTAAGCTCTACGCACTTCTGCATGCGTCCTGCGTACCTTTCTTTAACACATTGGGTATGCAGGGACATGCGCTGTATGCGGATGCGTCCACATGCGTCAATTTGACATGCCCGCCGACCGCAAGTGTGAAACCGGCCTTAGAATACTGAAGTACTTTCACGTCCGATATGTCAATTGTTGTATACGGATCCCCATACACTTCAAGGGCAGAGTCTGATCCACAAAACTGAAGATAATAGGACATGCTCGGCATCTCACGGACCAGAGACACAGATCGTTTTATAACGGATTTGCGTATAGAACAATTAAACTCTATGGATCGGTGTGCGGTCTAAGAATAAAACACACACACACACACACAACAGATCGAAAGTTAGTTATCACTAGAGATGATTGTCACAACACACAGGCTCCATGCATGTGTTGCGACTGTGACACAGCCACGACACATGCAGCTGCGGAGCTGAACAGCTGATTATCGGGGGCGCTCCATGTATCCAGATTCCTGCTGTAGCTTATTCGGTAAGTGCTATAGCTTGCTGAATAAGGAGGGACCCGATCAAATTCGCACATCTCTAGTTATCACAGCTGTAGTTTCCAATATGGAAGAAACAAATGTAAATTATCAGCACAATTATCAATAAAGTGCACCATAAAAAAAAAAAAATAAAAAAAATAAAAAAAAAAAAGGATATGATAAAGCGGTTGCTCAGGAGTTTTACATGGATGGCCTATTCTTACAATACATCAATATCTGATTGGTGGGGTTGAAACACCCGACACCCCCACTGATCAGATGTTACCGATGCTGGCAGTAGCTGGATGTGCCAAGTTGCGAAACTGCACAGCAACTAGATAGTGGCTGCGACGGAGTACTGCACATCCGCCCTCTATTGAGTCGAATAGGGGGTGCATATGGAGTGCTCAGACGCGGCCATTATACAGATGACAGAGCTGTGCAGATTTGCACCTGAGCACTTCTGGCTGCCACTGGCACTGGGAACAGCTGACCAGCAGGGTTGCCAGGTGTTCTACTGTCACAATCAGATATTGATGACGTATCCTAAGGTTAGGACATCAGAGTAAAAGTCTTGGACGACCCCTTTTAAGTCCCAAGAGTGGTTGGTGGAAGCTTTCTATTGAGGAAATTGTCATGTCTATCCAACACATTGGGTGCAACATGGGTCTCTGAGAGGGGGGCTTAGGGTACTGTCACACATTGAAATTTCGATCGCTACGACGGCACGATTCGTGACGTCGCAGCGTCGTACTATTATCGCTCCAGCGTCGTAGACTGCTGTCACACGGTGCAATCACGGCACTGGAGCGATGCCGAAGTCCCCGGGTAACCAGGGTAAACATCGGGTTGCTAAGCACAGGGCCGCGCTTAGTAACCCGATGTTTACCCTGGTTACCAGCGTAAACGTAAAAAAAACAAACAGTACATACTCACATGCCGGTGTCTGTCCCTCGGCGCTGTGCTTCTCTGCACTGTGTAAGCACAGCGGCCGGAAAGCACAGCGGTGACGTCACCGCTGTGCTCGCTTTCCGGCTCTGGTGCTTACACAGTGCAGAGAAGCTTTCGCCGAGGGACAGACACCGGCATGTGAGTATGTACTGTTTGTTTTTTTTACGTTTACGCTGGTAACCACAGTAAACATCGGGTTACTAAGCGCGGCCCTGCGCTTAGTTACCCGATGTTTACCCTGGTTACCAGCGAACACATAGCTGGATCGCTGTCACACACAACGATCCAGCGATGACAGCGGGTGATCAAGCGACGAAAGAAAGTTCCAAACGATCTGCTACGACGTACGATTCTCAGCAGGGTGTCTGATCGCAGTAGCGTGTCAGACACAGCGATATCGTAACGATATCGCTAGAACGTCACGAATCGTACCGTCGTAGCGATCGAAATTTCAATGTGTCACAGTACCCTTAGTCATGTTCAGTCCAATGAACAACTGTTAAAGTGCGAGTCCTTTTAAACTCTGCATCTATACAACTGGTGATCTTTAGGTGGTTGGCCTAATTGTCACCCCAGGAATAAGACCTTGGGGATGTGCAAGCGTTGGTCAGAGGTGCAACTAGCTTGGTCTCTTGTCAATAGTTATAACAGTTGCTGAATTTGCTGGAAAAAAAGTATAATAAAACAATCATTCTCATCCAGCACCACAATGAATGCCATCTACTACTCAGGTTGGTGCATTCTCCGGGACAGGACATGAAATTAAGAATTTAAAAGGGTTGTCACATTTTGGCCAAGCTTGTTAATATACCTAGACTGTATTTTGTGCTAGAAAGCTTATTATGACTCCCTTCTACTAATGGAAAGGACGTGAGAACGTCCATCAGGATGGCGCAGGCCGTCTCCTGGCTCCTTGCACTTCTGTGCAGGCACAGATACAGAAGGTATTGCTGACTTCATCTGATGAGACTCTGAAGGAAAGTGACCATGTGGGAAAAATGATAATTAATTACCGGTAATTTGATTTTCCAGATCCATGACAGCACAGTTACATGAGAGATGGGTCCCGCCTCCAGGAACAGGAAACCTGCAGCGGAGATAAAAGAAGGGGGGAGGCGCCTCTCTCCTCAGTTTGCTTACAGAGTATGTAAGGTAACCGCTTTGTTAGTTCGGGTTTATGTACATTACATTTATTTCCAAGGGTTGGTACATATTAAATGCAAAGGTTATTCCCATCAGTTTTTATTATTATTATTTTTTTTTTTTGTAGAGTTCCTCTACCCTATTTTTTTTGTGAATCACACAACCATCACCAAGATAGGGCGGGAATTAGTGCGGTGCTGTCATGGATCTGGAAAATCAAATTACCGGTAAGTAATTATCATTTTTTCCCTTCCCCATGACAGCACCGTTACATGAGAGGAAGAAATAGAAAAAGACTCCTAGGGTGGGATAACAGCAGATAAAACTTTTCTCCCAAAGGCAAGACTTGAAAGCCCCGGGTCTAGCCTATAGTGTCGGAAGAAAGTAGAGGGTGAAGACCATACTGCAGCATTGCAAATTTGTCCTACCGATGCATTTACCCTTTCCGCCCAGGATGTGTAGAGTGGGCCATTACATCCAGTGGAGGGGCTTGCCCGAAGAGGAGTAGGAAAGTGAGATAGCCATACGGAGCCACCGTGCGATAGTAGATTTTGCCGTTGCTTGTGCTCTGCCTCTTTAAATAGTATAGGGTGAGTGCGGTGTGAGCATCCCTGAACTCTCTCCCCTCCGGGAGTGTCAGCACACCGCTCCCCCCACGGCGTGCGACGTCACTTCCTGTTAAACTGGAAGTCACCCCATTCACTTAGCGCCAGCTTTGTGATGGGCACACCTCTTACCCAGGCCCAGCCTCCGGCCAGGAGCGGTTGCCGGGGAGTCCGACGGCGGGGAGGACGCACAGCAAGGCAGCTTCTGGATCGGTGAGTGGCGCACACCCTGCTGCACCCAGCTGCCCCCGTCGCGGACCTTGGTCTCCGGACCAGTATCGACAGAGGGGGATCCCTCTGGTATAGCGCCGCAGGCTCCCTGCAGGAACAGGAAACCAAACTGAGGAGAGAGGTGCCTCCCCCATCTTTTATCTCCGCTGCAGGTTTCCTGTTCCTGGGGGCGGAAGCCATCTCTCATGTAATGGTGCTGTCATGGGGAAGGGAAAAATCAATGACTATAACCATTTGGATTCATATGAATGCAAAGAGTGCTATATCCAACGTTTACATCTCCTATTCATGGGGGTTTGAAATGAAGACCTAGGTTAAGAAACCCCTTTAAAGTTTACATTCCCCTCACCTGTCCTACCACAGCCCAACACCTAGTCTTCCCCTTCTTCCAGCCTCTCTTTGCTCATCTTAACAGAGGCCTACTCGGAAGAGAAGCCCTAGCCCAAAGTCAAGATAGCCCAAAGTCAAGATAGCCAAAAAAAAAGCCACACACTGGAAAGAAGAGGTCTGACAAGATGGAGGGCCAGATAATGGGCCGCGGAACTTAGAGTTGTCTTGAGTGTTCTGAAACTAAGTTGTTCATCTTTATTGACATGAGAAGAAGAGAAGGCAATATTGAAATGCAAACATAAAAAAAATCTTAAAAAGCCTCATCCTTAAGGCCATACTTACACACAAAGTTGGAACCAAACTGGACAAGTTGACATGTTTAGGGGCAAACATGTGAAGCTGCTGCAAACACGAGATGCCCTGGGCCTGGACCAAGCAGTCCGGATTCTCCTGCATCACGGAGCAGGCTAGCAAGCAATGGTCCCTTTGTGTCGCCACCAATTCCCCACTGCCTACAAATGATAGGAGACACTTTACAAATGGTCAAGCAGAAGTAATCACATTGAATATTCACACTTATTAAAAATGATAACTTCACACAATGTTAAACATGACGAATTACGGCAAAGGCAATATGCCAGGCCTGAAGATGAGATTGGTCAGGTACAGTTATCAAAAAAGATTGGCAGGCAGAAATCGGACATGCCAGATCTTTCTCTCCCCCTGCCACCACCTGTTGGGGAAAAGTCGGCAAACTCCCATACACATTACACCGTCAACAGATCCTACCAGTGATGAGCTAATGTGTATGGGGGCCTTTAGGCCTCTCTTTTCTTTCCTCCTGATACCGCACATCTGCATTTTCCAATTCCTTGCTATGTATAACATCAATTGCACCACCAACTTACTGCTAGCAATGTATGGCGAGCAGACACCCATTACACAGGGACAGAATGATCACCAAATAAAGCAGATAAATGGCTAGTCCAAATTTATATTACATCCACTTTCTACATAGTCCATTTTCACAGGTTCAAAAACGATAAATTGTCTCGTGGTCCAGAATGGCTTGGAAATAAAAGGGTCGAAAATAAATTCTATTAGCTGCTCATGGAAACTTTCAACACGTGCTCCAAAGAGGTGTCCATACATGTTAAGGGGACCACGATTAAACTAAGGAAAAACAGACCCCCCCCCACAAAAAAATAGAATTATTCTTACCGTTAATTCGGTTTCTAGGAGCCTTCCACGACAGCCACCAGGAGGTTGTCTCCATACCCTAATGGGGGACAGGAAGCACGAGAGGTTAAAAGCCCCTCCCACCTCCCATTAACCAGTGACTTACAACTGAACCCATAGCACCGGTTACCTTTTAGGTTCTCAGAAAAAATTTATCCAAGAACATCGGGAGGGAATTAATGCTGTCGTGGAAGGCTCCTAGAAACCGAATTAACGGTAAGAATAATTCTATTTTCTCTAGTAGCCTTCCACGACAGCCACCAGGAGGAATGCCAACCAATTCTGTATTTAGGGGGGGACCACAGCCTGAAGAACCTTTCAGCCAAAGGCAAGATCCCGGTTGGACCAGAAGTCCAATCTATAATGCTTAGTAAAAGTGTGCAAGGAAGACCATGTTGCTGCCCTGCAAATCTGCTCCGTTGAAGCACCAGCCCTTTCAGCCCAAGAGACAGACGTAGATCTGGTGGAATGAGCTTTTAGGCCCGCAGGAATAGCAATATTCTGAGATAGGTATGCTTCAGAAATGGCTTTCTTTATCCAGTTGGCAATGGTACTCTTCGCTACCTTCTTGCCCTTGTTTCTGCCAGAAAGATGAACGAAGAGATTTTTATCAATTCTGAATGATTTAGTATGTTCTAAATAGAAAAGGACTATACGCCGTACATCCAAGGTATGAAATTTGTGTTCTTCCTGGTTTGAAGGATTGTGACAGAACGATGGGAGGATTATATCCTGTGATCGATGGAATTCTGACACTACTTTCGGGAGGAAACAAGGATCAGGTCGGAACACAATGGAGTCGTCTCTTATGGTTAGATAAGGTTCTCTAACTGAGAGGGCTTGTATTTCTCCCACTCGCCTAGCTGTAGAAATTGCAACCAAGAAGGCCGTTTTGCAGGATAGAAGTTGCGAGGAACAAGACGACAAAGGCTCGAATGGAGGAGCTGTTAGGCCCTTTAGAACTATATTTAAGTCCCATGATGGTACGAAAATTTGTTTTCTTGGGCAATGCCTTGATGCTGCGACCATAAACCTCTTTATCCACCGATGATTTGCAAGGTCTTGATCGAAGACAGAGCTCAAGGCTGACACTTGAACTTTCAAGGTACTTGGCTTCAGCCCCAGCTCTAAACCTTTTTGCAAAAAATCTAATATCTGTGAGACATTAGGATGGAAAGGGTCAGGATTATGAGGATGACACCACGAGGAGAATCTATTCCAAATTTTCCCATATATGGCGTTTGTGATGGGTTTCCTAGACTTTTGTAGGGTAGAAATTACTGACTGTGACAGGCCCTTGGCCCTTAGTACCTGGGCTTCAATAGCCAGGCTGCTAGATTGAACTTTTGTGGATCCGGATGGCAAAAGGGGCCCTGGCGGAGAAGACCTTCCGCTTGAAGAAAAATCGGACCATCCACCTTCAGTTCTCTTATGAGGTGGTACCAGCTTCTTTTCGGCCATGCCGGCGCTACTAGGATGGTTTGGACTTGATCGTCCCGGATCTTCCGGAGGGTCTTTGCTAGTAATGGTATAGGAGGGAATACGTACGCCAGACGAAACCTCCATGCGTGAGCGAAGGCGTCTACTCCTTGGGACTTGTCCTTGGAGTTCAGGGAGAAATAGTTCTCGACCTGTGCATTCTGACTTGACGCTAGAAGGTCTATATCTGGAAGACCCCATCTGTCTGTCAACGCTCTGAAGATGTCCTCCTTCAGGCTCCATTCTCCTGGATGCAAGTCGTGACGACTTAGAAGATCTGCATGAATGTTTACTGACCCTTTGAGGTGTATTGCTGATAGAGAGAGGAGATGTTTCTCTGCCCAGCAAAATATTCTGTTCGATATTGCTCTCAACTGGTTGAACTTTGGGCTTCCCTGATGTTTTAGATGCGCAACAGTCGTCATATTGTCCGAATAAATTCTGACGTGCTGACCTATAATGAGACTGCTGGCCGCCAGGAGGGCCCTCTCCACTGCCAACAATTCCCTGTAGTTGGAGGAACTGGAACTTTCTCTTCGACTCCAGTGACCCTGGAATGGGATCTGCGAGACCACTGCTCCCCAACCTTTCTGACTGGCGTCCGTTGTCACTGTGATCAGAGGATCTTGTACCCAGCTTACTCCTTTTAGGAGGTTGGATTGGATCGCCCACCAGGTTAAAGAGACCTTTACCTTCCCAGGAGTGTATAATCTCTTGTTCAGGGAGTTTGGATCTCCGTTCCAGTTTTGTAGGATGTGTGCCTGCAGTACTCTTGAGTGGCTTTGAGCCCACTGGACTGATTGTATACAGGCCGTCATTGACCCTAGGAGAGACATTGCAGCCCGTAGAGTCGGAGAGCGTTGTTTCTTGAAGTCTGAGATTTTTGAAGTCAGGTTTATTCGGTGTTCCTCTGGTAGGAAAGATTTCTGATTCTCTGAATCCAAGAGGACACCGAGGAATTTTCTCACCTTTGATGGTGACAGTTGAGACTTTTGTAGATTTGGTAACCAACCCAAATCCTGTAAAATGTTCAGAGTTTTGGAAACTCTCTGTTTGAGAATTTCGGCGGAAGGACCAATTATCAGAAGATCGTCCAAGTATGGCACTATAGCGATGTCTTGGCTCCTGATGTGGGCTACTGCCTCTGCCATAACTCTGGAAAACACCCTTGGGGCTGAGGAGATCCCGAAGGGGAGAACATTGTACTGGAAATGTAAGATTTTTTGATTGATTTGGACCGCAAATCTTAAGTATTTCCTGTGACGAGGATGCATTGGAATATGGAAATAGGCATCCTTGAGGTCTATTGTTGCCATATAAGACTGAGGAGCTATTAAAGGGATGGCTGTTTTTACTGACTCCATCTTGAATTTGCGGTAAGTTATATATTTGTTGAGAGCTTTCAGATTTATTATGATCCGAGACTGCCCGGAAGGCTTTTTTACCATAAAGATACGGGAATAGTGTCCTTTCCCTTGCTCGTTCATCGGGACCGGGGAGATAGCTCTCGAGTCTAGTAAGTTTTGAATTCCAGCCATCATCAGTCTTTGGGTCTCCCGAGATGACGGGGAGGTGACTCTTATGATCCTGGGGGGAGGTGCGTCGAACTCTATCAGAAGCCCCTGTTGTACAACACTGACCACCCAAGGGCTGTTGGAGATATTCTGCCAACTGTGAGCGAAGTTCGAGAGCCTCCCCCCCACAGGATCGGAGTCATTGCTTTTCTTGTTGAGCTTGCTGGGGAATAAGGATGTTTTTAGGCTTCCCCTTCGCATAGCTCCACCTCCCGGTTTTTCCTTTCCCTTTACCCTGGGAGGGCTGGGACTGGGACTGGGAGCCTCGAAAAAAAACGCTTCCTGGGAGGCCTCTGCTCAGGAAGAGTTTTCTTTCTGTCTGTGGCTTTCTCTAGGATGTCGTCTAATGAAGGTCCAAACACATATTCACCTTTAAAGGGAATGGAACAAAGTTTTATTTTGGAAGTGACATCTCCACTCCACATCTTTAACCAGAGAGCTCTTCTGGCTGAGTTTGTCTGGACCAGGGACCGGGCTGCCACCCGGATAGATTCCAGTGAGGCATCTGCGAGGAACCCAGTTGCTCTCTGAAGAATAGGCAGGGAGTCCAGAACTTCTTCTCTCGGGGTACCCTGAGAGATGTGGCTTTCCAGCTCTTCTAACCAGCGGAAGAGGGAGCGGGCCACACCGGTGGATGTGATGTTGTATCTGAGGGCTGAGGTAGACGTCTCCCAAGATTTTTTGAGAAGGCTCTCGATTTTTCTATCTAAGGGGTCCTTCAACTGGGAGGAATCCTCGAACGGCAGAGCCGTTTTTTTTAGCCACTCTGGCCACCTGTACATCAATTTTGGGAATGTTCCATTTTATTGTATCCTCATCAAGAGGAAAACGATGTTTAAAGTCCGGAGGAGTTGTTAGACGTTTCTCCGGCAATTCCCATTCATTATTAATCATGTCTATAATGCTCTTATGCACAGGAAAACCAGGTTGTTTTTCAGTATGAAAACCGAAAAGCTCGTCTTGTATAGACTGAGGGACTGACTCTTCCTTAAGCCCCATGGTGTTCCTCACTGCAGATACCAATTCCTCAATGTATTCCGAGGAAAAGAGATATTTTCTAATCTCCGCAGTTTTATGGGGTAACGCCTCCTCCCATTTGGCAGAAGAGGACGTATAGGATGCCTCAGATTCTGACTCGGAATACTCCTGGATTTTTCTCTTTTTAGGAAGAGATGGACCAGGTGAGGATGGTGGCGGCGGTGGAGGTGGGGTGAGCGTGGCCAGAGAGGTCTGAACCTCCTGTCTAACCAAGGAGCGGATCTCCTCAATTAATGAAGGGTGTTCCGCCCGGACGATTTTATCCGTACAGGGTTGGCACAGCTTTTTCACCCAATCTAGCGGCATTTTTACATTACAGGTGGCACATTTGCGTTTGTTAACGTTTTTAGGGCCAGACTTCACTGCCTGCAAAGAGAGAGGAAGTGGTGTAAGAAGGTGTAAAGAGGTACTACCTTTGAATGGGACCCATCTCTGCCACACTTACTAGGGCTTGAGGAGCGCTGGGCTCTGCAGCTGCAGGGCAAGACGAATCCATGCTTACAGCAGCTTACCTGAGACGTCTTCGCAGCTTATATAGAAAATAAGTCTGCACCAGCGCAGGGCAATTTGCCGCCCCTCCCCCTCCGTAGTCCCAGGCAGGCGTGCGAGGATGCAGCGTGCCTCGCGCGCCGTTCGGTAATCCACAGATCAAGTCTGTATCGCTCCTGTGCAGGAGCGCCGACCCGGAAGTGGAGGATCGTCTAACTTCCGGGTCACCGAACAGCGTGCGTCAGGAGGGGGAGACGCCGGAGAGCTCAGGGAGGCCTCCGGGAGGGCTCACCGGCCAGCTTTGTCCCCGCAAGAGGACGCAGGAGGACCGGGAACGCGGTCCCAGAATCCAAAGGAGACGGGAGGCACAGCGTAGGAGGAAGCCCCGAGGGACCCGACCATAGTGCCCGGCAGATGAAAAGAAAACACAGGTACACTGCCTAGAGCCGCCGCTGCAGCGCACCAGAAACCTCTCCATGCCCCATGGGGGACAGGAAAGACACTGGTTAATGGGAGGTGGGAGGGGCTTTTAACCTCTCGTGCTTCCTGTCCCCCATTAGGGTATGGAGACAACCTCCTGGTGGCTGTCGTGGAAGGCTACTAGAGAAAAGGGGGATTTTTGTGTACTCACCGCAAAATCCTTTTCTCCGAGCCAATCATTGGGGAACACAGGACCATGGGTGTTGTGCTGCTGCCACTAGGAGGACACTAAGTTAACATATAAAGAATAGCTCCTCCCCTGCAGTATACACCCTCCTGCTGGCTCTAAGTGAACCAGTTCGGTAACAAAGCAGTAGGAGCTTAACATTTAACAAGAATGAACTATGTCAAAACCAAGTCAACACAGAAAAAACTAAAGCCAATAGGCTAACAAGGTGGGTGCTGTGTCCCCCAATGATTGGCTCGGAGAAAAGGATTTTACGGTGAGTACACAAAAATCCCTATTTCTCCTACGCCTCATTGGGGGACACAGGACCATGGGACATCCTAAAGCAGTCCCTGGGTGGGGAACAATCAACTGTAATTGCTCCTTGTACCCACAAGTTACAGATGCGGCACTGCCACCTGCAAAATTCGTCTGCCGATGGACGCATCTGCCGAGGCCTGAGAATGGACATGGTAATGTTTCGTAAACGTATGCAGGCTGGACCAAGGCGCAGGTCTGCAGACTTGTGCTGCCGACGCCTGGTGCCCGATGGCCCAAGACGCACCCACTGACCGAGTAGAATGAGCCTTAATCCCTGCTGGGATAGAGTGACCTCTGACTCGGTAGGACTCCTGGATAGCTGAACGAATCTACTTGGCTATCGTAGCTTTGTAAGCGGCTAGACCTTTCCTTGGCCCTTCCGGGAGCACAAACAGGGCATCTGACCTGCGGAAAGATGCCGTGACGTCCAGTTGCTGCTGGTACCGAAAGGGCCTCTGTTGTGGAAGAAATTTACTCTTCCCTCCAGTGGCGTCGGAAATTAACTGGTCGAGCTTTTCGCCAAAAAGGCGACCGCTCTGATATGGAAGAGAAGTCAATGACTTTTTGGAAGCCGAATCCGCATGCCAGTCCCTGAGCCATAAGGACCTCTGGATGGTGATGGCGTTTGCTGCTGCTTGCGAAGCACAGTTAGCAGCGTCCAGGGATGCGGTAACTACAAAATCTCCAGCTCTGGCTATCTGAGTAGCGAGGTCTGCTATCTCGGGGGGGGGGGGAGCGGTATCCAGCACCACTGCAGACAAGACCTCAGCCCAGTGGGTCATAGCCTTAGCCACCCACGTAGCAGCAAAAGAAGGGAAAAGTGCGGCTGCTGAGGCTTCAAAGGCTCTGACGATCGGTTGGGTTTTTAATAGAGGCGCCCTCCGAAGAGGATAAAATAGACTTAGAAGCCAGGCGTGATACCGGAGGATCTACCGGGGGGAGATTGAGACCAATCTTTTCTTAGATCCTGGGCAAAGAGATATTTTGATTCCATGGGCTTCTGCCCCGTGAATCGTTTATCGGGACGGATCCTGTGAGATTCAACGATTTCCTTAAATTCAGGATGAGTAGCGAATACCTTGTGAGCCCGCTTGGTCCTATTAAAGGACTCTTCATGATCCGTTTTAGATAAAGGTTCCTCCTCAAGTTTCAAAGCCTTATTCACTGACTCAATTAGAGAGTCGAGAGTCTCCTGATCGCGATGAAATTCCTGATCTAGGGACGTGTCAGAATCGTCCTCTGAAACAGGTGCTCTGCTAGCCCCAATGGAAGGGGAGCGAGAAATGGAGCTCTCAGAAACTGAATCCCGGTGATGGTCTGGGGATATGGCATGAGTCCTTTTTCTGGAAGGGCGAGAGCCCCTTGGCAAGGTATGACCCCTAGAGTACGAGGGGTTTTGAGGATCGGAAGCATCATCCGTAAGAGTGCCCTGGTTAGAGGAGGGGTCTCGGAATGATTCTAACGCTTTTGCCAGGGATGCCATAGACCGGGTAAGAGAGGTAGCCCACTCAGGGGGACTAGGCTCACTGGGTTTAGTGGGTCCTGAGCAGTCACCGGTTCAAAAGCTGTGCACAATACAGTATTGTGACCCCGGGGTAATGAGACCTTACAAGAGGTACATGCAGCGAAAAATACGGTGTGGGTTTTCCCAGACTTTTTGTGAGGCCTTGATTGAGACATAGTAGCCTTGAGGAAAGCGCTTACTAGCAGAGAAAGGATTAAGCTATGTGTCTGCAGCTTACCCATGTCCTGTGTCTTGAGTCCCCAGGGGAGGTCCGCAAAGTATGGTTCGGAATCCAGCACCGCTGATAAGGAAAGCTGGAGCAGCGCTGCAGCATCAGCGCTGTGGGTGTCCCAAGATGGCCGCTTAGATTTGTGAGAGCGCATCTCAGAGTACAGTACAAGAAGCGCTAAAAAAGGTGGGCGGCGGTAATTGCCAGTGGGCGTGGCCAAGAACTCCGGCCTGTATGCAGGGAAAAGCCGGGGACTAAATTTACCACGCTTGCGGTGTCGCGACCGCTACTAGTGCCATCCTGAGCGGTGCTCCGTTATAGGAAACGCCACCCTGTGGACCACCCACGGACCCAGGCTTTATGCCCTAGAGGAGCGGACCTTCTGTAACCCGGGGACCAGGACCCCCCGAGCGCCTCGGCCCCCGCAGTGTACTCACGGTAGATGCGGTGGGCCGGTGCTCAATCCATTGTCGCCATAGTCAGGGAGTGGGTGGAGAGCTTCTGCCGCCTTGCATCATCCGCTATATCAGTGGTGATGCAGTGGGGGGCTGCACGGACGCCATTCATATAATGTCCGGCTATGCACCTGGCTCCAGGAGAGGTAGATGGAGGGCTACTCCATGTGGTCGCCTGCTATGGAGGGGGGAGATCGGAACGCGAAGGAACCATCGCCCGTAAGGTGAGCTCAGGGCTGGCATCCAACGTTGCAGGAAAGGATACGCGAGGAACGGTCCACATACTTGCCTGTTGGGGGAGATCGGAACCTAGAAAGGGTCCGTCGCCCCCATTCGCTCCGATAAGGGTAAAAATAGAATAAAAATAAAAATGAATATAAAAAAGGTGGGGTCTGAAAGCAGACCCAAGTGCCTCCTACAGACACTAAGCAAGAACTAGTTCACTGAGAGCCAGCAGGAGGGTGTATACTGCAGGGGAGGAGCTATTCTTTGTGTGTTAACTTAGTGTCCTCCAAGTGGAAGCAGCATAACACCCATGGTCCTGTGTCCCCCAATGAGGCGGAGGAGAAATAAAAAGCCTCGAAGAGAATCAAGACAACTCAAATTCCCTGACAATATCTAGAAAAGCCAAAAACACTCACAAGGAGGTGGTTTTATCATTGTCTACAAGAGAGACCTCAAGAATATAAACCCTGAGTGTTTAATCCAAGACGCGAACTGCTAAAAGTACTCAAAAACAAAAACCACAGATTATCCTTTGCTAGAAGACATCTAAAAATCCACCAAGCTCTGTAAAATGACTATGGACAGATAAGCTAAGATGGACTAGTACCAGAATGATGTGCAAGAACAATATAAAGAAAATTAAGGGCTCATGTCTCAGCGCATGCCCCATCTGTCGAGAGTGTTGGGAGGCAGAGGTATGGTGCCAATGGAACTGGCTCACCGGCGTTTACTATCGATATGACTGTGGATATAAGTAGCACGGTGATTGCTGGACCATACACAGCTTTAAATTTGGCTGTCAAGAGACCTACAACAACAATAAAGGAGCTGCAGGTATTTCTGGCAAGTAGTGGTTGTGACTTCATGTGACAGCAAACTTCCATGTTTTTTCATGTCTGGTCTGTGGGGTAGGGTGGCAAGACGGAGGAATTTTCTCACAAAGAACTGGGGTTTTATTCATTTTCTGAAACAATTTCAAGGGGGCCAACACTTTTGGCCATGACTGTATATATATATATATATATATATATATATATATATATATATATATATATATATATATATATATATATATATATATATATATATATATATACTAGATGGTGGCCCGATTCTAACGCATCGGGTATTCTAGAATATGCATGTCCACGTAGTATATTGCCCAGTGACGTAGTATAATGCCCAGTGACGTAGTATAATGCCCAGTGACGTAGTATATTGCCCAATTACGTAGTATACAGCACAGAGCCACGTAGTATATTGCCCAGTTACATAGTATACAGCACAGAGCCACGTAGTATATTGCCCAGTTACGTAGTATATTGCCCAGTCACGTAGTATATTGCCCAGCCACGTAGTATATTGCCCAGTTACGTAGTATATTGCCCAGTGACGTAGTATACAGCACAAAGCCACGTAGTATATTGCACAGCGACGTAGTATATTGCACAGCGACGTAGTATACAGCACAGAGCCACGTAGTATATTGCCCAGCCACGTATGTCACAGGTTAAAAAATAAACATATACTCACCTTCCGAGGGGCCCCTTGTAGTTCTGTCGCCTGTGTTCGGTTCAGGCGACAGCTTCCGGTCCGAGGGTGTGATGACGTCGCAGTCACATGACCGTGACTTCACGGCAGGTCCTTCTCGCGCAGGGCCTGCAATGACGTCGCGGTCACATGACTGACGTCATGGCAGGTCCTTCTCGCGCAGGCCCTGTGATGACGTTGCGGTCACATGACCGTGACGTCATGGCAGGTCCTTGTCGCACACCAACCTTAGCACCGGAACCTGCCGCTTGCATGGACTGGTCACCGGAGCGTCGGAAAGGCGGCGAAAGGTGAGTATATAATGATTTGTTATTTTTTTTATTATTTTTAACATTAGATGTTTTTACTATTGAGGCTGCATAGGCAGCCTCAATAGTAAATACTTGGTCACACAGGGTTAATAGCGGCGGTAACGGAGTGAGTTACCCGCGGCATAACGTGGTCCATTACTGCTGGCATTAATCCTGTGTGAGCCGTGACTGTGGGGAGTATGGAGCGGGCGCCGGGCACTGACTGCAGGGGAGTAGGGAGGGACTAATCGGACTGTGCCCGTCGCTGATTGGTCGCGGCAGCCATGACAGGCAGCTGGCGAGACCAATCAGCGAATGAATATCCGTGACGGAAGTTGCCGACAGAAAGACGGAAGTACCCCTTAGACAATGAGATAGAGATAGAGATATAGATATAGATACATATACAGATACATATCTATGTCATCTGTAGAGGCAGGAGAGATACTGAAACGATTTCAAGTTACCTTGGAGTTCTGGCCCCAGTGTATTCAGGAGAGCACTCAAGCAGCGGCCTAAGCTGCGATGGACCTCTGCATGTGACGGAGGAGTGCTAAGCAGTGCAGTCATAAGAAGTGACAGTGTCGGCTCTATATGGGTATAGTACAGGGGTCCTGAGGAATCAATGACTATGGAAAGGGAGTGCAGGGCCCAGGTCTGTATAGAAGACAAAAGCAGATATAACAAAACATTGGGATTAAAGGGGTTGTCCCATGAACAAAGCACATTTTAATCAATAGATCATGGAATAATAATAATTTCCACAATTGGATGTGTTTAAATAAATGTTCCTGTGCAGAGATAGATAATCTTATAAATGTGCCCCTGCTGTGTACTGTGTAATGGCTGTGTCGGACCGTGCAGGAACATGATCTGATCATACCAAAGCTCCTGGGCAGGGGAGGAAGCAAAAGAGAGGATACAGATATGACAATATGGGATCAGAGCTGATTCTTTCTGAGAGGTAAAACATGTTTAAAATCGAGCAGCTGCGATCCCTTGCTGTCCTGTCTGTATACCCTCTTTTGCTTCCTCTACATGCATTTGAAAGCATGTTTTGAAAGTAAATCATTATCCACAGGATAGGAGATAACTTTTTGATCACACGGGGTTCAGCCACTGGGACCGCAGCAATCCCGAGAGGGAAGCTCTGTAGCTCCCCATCAAAATGGAGCGATAGTGCTTATGCTTTACCTATGGACCCTGCAGTGATCTGGTATATCCAGCATTCTAATAGACAGTGAATGGAGTGAAGGTCGAGAATTGGCATCTCCAATCCATTCTCATGGATGTGAGCATAACGACCAGTTGTGATAATACCGTGCAGTAATGTGCCAAAATATTGTATTTTCTACTCACCTGAACTTCAGGAGATGTGGTGTCTTGAGACAATGAATGCAAAACAGCAACACAAGATGCTAAATGTTGGGTTGAACCAATCCCTCCAAGGTGCCTGTACAAAGACCCTAAGGCTAGGGAGTGACCAGTTCTGGCCACCACATCTCTAGCTACCTTCAGCCTGAAAAATAACAAAAAAATGAAATTCAGACAAAGCTTAAAAGAAAGACGACTGATGTGATATTTAAATGACCGCAAATCATATACTTGTCAAAGCTTGCTTGAGCGAGTCTAGATGTGTACAAAGGTTCAGATGCTACATGGGCCAACCGGGCCAAACATTCGACAGCAGCGCAGCGCAGCCATGGGTTTCTGCTCTCCAGTGCTCCTACAATCAGGGAAAGGCATGGTCTTCGGGTTTCTTCAGGCCCTAAATTAATGTGGTTGGAAGCCAAATGCTGCAGAAACAAGTACAATCGGATGTAAAAAAAAACAAAAAACCTCCTAATCATTAATATTAGATAATAGATATTAACGGACGCAAATGGCTAGTCTCTTACTAAGCTATCCAAACAAAAATGGGAGGAAAATGCCATTACATTATTATAGTAATGTGATTGGAATATTTTATTTTGCAATTAAAGGACTGCTAAAGTTGACTTCGCACAAAAGACATGTTTTTGAAAGCGAGCAGAAATAGTAGTAGATTTATACAAAAAGATCAACATCAATGTCTGGTGCTCATATGGTCCAACCCACTGTTGATGGCTTACATGCAGAATAGGGCCACAAGGCAAAAACTGGATGTTGGCCCTTTGCAGTCCAAGAGTTTATCATAACACACCCTTAAATGTGTAGGTGACAGAAGCAGTTTACTGACTGAGGGTGGTAGCTGCCCCCATTACCATTGGTGCAACTTGGGCCTAAAAGGTAAGTCCGTTCCAGCATGGCCAGCACCGTAGTGACATGCGATGCCTGCAGCCAAAAGGTGAGTAATATCTCTTTTTAGTCTTTTTTCTTTTTTCTTACAGGTACTTCTGCTAGATTGTGTTTCTTTTTCACTTTATGGATAATTCCTTTAAAAAAAAGTCTGCTGTTTGCAGGCAGTCACAGGAGAAGTCTACGAACTTACTATATACTATTTATACCCTAACTCAATAATCAAAGATGCAAAATACATCAGGAAACCAAAACTCTGACTGCAATAAAGTTTCATAAAAAGAAAATATTCAACATTCACTGATGGACCTGGCAATAGCATGAGGACATTCACTTTCATGAATCACAGTTAATACACGATATTTATGGGTCCACTTACTTTAAGGAAGCAGCACAAAGCAGACAAGGCCGATAACTGGACGCTCTGCTGACGGAAACCCTTTGTCTGTTTGACAGAATCC
Source organism: Ranitomeya variabilis (assembly GCF_051348905.1). Classification (NCBI taxonomy): domain Eukaryota; kingdom Metazoa; phylum Chordata; class Amphibia; order Anura; family Dendrobatidae; genus Ranitomeya; species Ranitomeya variabilis. Next base: position 638,462,643 of record NC_135232.1, read on the forward strand.
ACCAACTGCTCCAATATCTGAGTTCTGAAAAAGAACAACAAGCTTCATTCCTAGATGAACTTCATGAATGAATTGTATTGTAATAACTCCCCCAATATTACCTCTGGGACTCCGGCATATTCGATAGTAAAACTCCAAAGAGTGCGGCAGCAGCTTGAATGACGGTAAAGGTTGGTGGCAGAGGAGTAGGCACAGATTCTCCTTTGGAGGGCATATGGTAGATGGAATGGGGGTCGTAATCTAAACTACCACCAGGAATTCCAGTGCTGAGGAGAAACTGGACATTACGATGATCATTATTAATGACCAAGATAAGAAACAGGTAATATTATATGTGCACTGATCAAAGGTTCCCAAAGGGAATATGGCTGATCTGGGGGAAATTACAGACAATGTGGTGTCAAAAGAGCTTAAAAGGGATTTCTGGTTTCAGAAACCCACTGTATCTAGGCACTTGGTTTTAAAGAAAAGGGCATTACTCAGTGAGCTCAGCGGCTCATGCTATATACACTGGGAAAACTGCTGAGCCCAGTAATGGTCTGCTGCGCTGCAGAGATGTCACTACTGCAGCCTGTACACAGTCACTGGAGCAGCAGCAGAAAAGCAGCCATGGACCTGGGGAGAGCAAGTAACAGATCATTTCATTATTTTTAGCATGGCCACTGCAAATTAGAAAAAAATTGAAAAAGGGAATCTGGCTTAAGTTTACATCATAAATAAATCAATATCTGGTAGAACAAGCCTACGACGATCACCTGCTCTTCTATAGCTCGGTGATCGCTCTCCTGCAGCGAGGACCCCAACAGGATCAAATCATCAGGATGACAAAGTGCTGGCAGCAAGAATACAGCTCCGCTGGGCGTGTAGTCGGGGGAGGACAGATCTGCAACCAATTCCTTCATAATTGCACAAAGGCTTCCTGATAAAAAAAGAACGAGAAAGTCACAAACATTGCGTCTAGTACAGCAACTCTAAATGCACTAGATAACGTAACACTGTCAAAGGGTAACAATAAATCCCCATACCATCATACAACTTGGGGGGCATCAAAATTAGCAACTGGTAAAGCCTTTGTCTGTACAACACAGAGCACGCCTTTAGAGAGTTTCCATATAATTTCTGTAGATTGGGTAATCTAGAAAGGAACAAAGTTTAGGAAAAACAAGAGAAAATACAGTTGCACATTAACAAATAATAGAGGGGGTGTCGAAAAGGAGCATAAGTAAGATTAGAATAATAAGGGCAAATGACAACTAAAAAAGCACTGTACGTCTGTGGTAATAGGAGTTCTAATTAATATCAGAGGCAGAAAAGGCGTACGGTTAATGAAAGTTTCTTAGATGAAGGGGCGTGGACCATTTGTTCTTTTATCACTTACTGGGCAAGCAAAGCAATGGCAAAAGGAAGAGGAGGAAGGAGCCGAAGTAAAACCTCTTCTGTGACGAAATCCCCGCAGTGTAACATAAAGCTCTGAATAGCTGTGGAAAAAGGGAAGACAGAAATCACAAGCAAAAAAAAAATTTCTTTTACAATATATTGGTAACACAAAGGTCCAATTTCCCTTATAACGGCAATGCTTCTATGGGGGAATAGCTCTCCAATAAGATGCTACAAAGAAGAAGCGTGAGGAGTCCCCACAGCTCCAGACTTTGCACCTTCCATCTAGAACATATTGCTTTATGAGAAACAATAAGCATACTGAATATAAGCTTTCGCACGGGCGATGGAAGTTATCCTGTGCTTCTGGATAAATGACAAGCCACGATAGAATATAGAATGGTGGTCTTATGTCAACTCATTTCAGTCACCCAGACTCCTTCTTCAGAACAACCATATACCGTATATACTCGAGTATAAGCCGACCCGAGTATAAGCCGACCCCAATAATTTTGCCACAAAAAATTGGGAAAACTTAATGACTCGAGTATAAGTCTAGGGTGGGAAATGTTGAAGCTACCGGTAAATGTCAAAAGTAAAAATAGATACTAATAAAGGTAAAATTAATTGAGACATCAGTAGGTTAAGTGTTTTTGAATATCCATATTGAATCAGGAGCCCCATATAATGCTCCATACAGTTTATGATGGCCCCATAAGATGCTCCATATTAAAATATGCCCCATATAATCCTGCATAAAGGTTAATAATGGCCCCATAAGATGCTCCATTCAGACATTTGCCCCATATAGTGCTGCACAAACGTTATGGCCCCATAAGATTCTCCATTCAGACATTTGCCCCATATAATGCTGCACAAACGTTAATTATGGCCCCATAAGATGCTCCATAAAGATATTTGCCCCATGTAAAGCTGGACAAACGCTGATTATGGCCCCATAAGATGCTCCATACAGACACTTGCCCCATATAATGCTGCACAAACGTTGATTATGGCCCCATACAGACTCTTGCCCCATATAGTGCTGCACAAACGTTATGTCCCCATAAGATGCTCCATAAAGATAGTTGCCCCATATAGTGCTGCACAAACGTATGGCCCCATAAGATGCTCCATACAGACACCTGCCCAATTTGCTGTTGCTGCGATTAAAAAAAAATAAAAAAAATCACATACTCCCCTCTCGTCGCTCAGGCCCCCGGCACTTTCAATATTCACCTTTCCTCGTTCCGCTCCATCTTCAGCGTCTTCTGCACTGACGTTCAGGCAGAGGGCTCGCACTAACCACATCACCGCGCCCTCTGACCTGAGCGTCACTGCAGAAGACGCTGAAGACGGAGCGGCGCCTGGAACGAGGAGAGGTGACTATCGAGCAGCGCAGCGCTCCCCTCCCCATTATACTCACCTGCTCCTGGCGCGGTGCAGTCGCTGCTTCCCCGGCAGCTTCTTTCTGTACGGAGCGGTCACCGTTACCGCTCATTACAGTAATGAATATGCGGCTCCACCCCTATGGGAGGTGGAGCCGCATATTCATTACTGTAATGAGCTGTACCATGTGACCGCTCAGTACAGGAAGAAGCTGGGGCACCGGGGAGCCAGGGACCTGCAGGGACCGCGCCAGGAGCAGGTGAGTATAATTAGACAGCCCCCGCTCCCCCTCTCCTGCCGACCCCTGGGCATGACTCGAGTATAAGACGAGAGGGGGACTTTCAGCCCCAAAAAATGGGCTGAAAATCTCGGCTTATACTCGAGTATATACGGTAAATAAATGTATTGTTTTGCTTTTATTGAGAGACCACCTGGTGTGACTGGCCAAATGTCCAAACTATGCAAACCCTCAGAAGTAAAACGAACGAAAGAAAGTTATTTGACCATCAGTGTTTCGTGAGAACTTGCTGCCGCACCATTAAGCTGGTCTCACATATCTAAGTCTAATAATTCATGTGTGGACCGGGATTTCTTATAGGCATATATGAGACTGTTGGGATTAGGTCAGGAGATCCGCAGATGGTCCAAAAATCGCAGTCTGTACGTGTGATGGCGGACTTACACAGACGGTGGTCTTATAGTTACGATATTGAAATACTTACCACTCATAGCACCTGCTCGTCCTTCTAAAGTTACTTGCCAGGTGAAGGAGTCTCCTCTACTGCGCTCCATGTCCAGGTCCTTAGGGTTTTGTGGGAAGACACTCTGCCAGAGCAGTAAAAGTCGTCCCAAATGAGGTTGGACCATTGCAGGGCCTGCAGGGTTGGTGAACATTACAGGTAAGATTAAACATATCCTAGCAGTGGCAAAGATAAAGCACTGCAAAAACCTTAGCTAGAACACATCAGTTTTATGTTGCACATATGCCTTAGGTTTTGTAGTAGCTAAACGACGGTTTTCAATAACAAAGAGTTTCAGGAAAACATTCTGTAGAAACATGGGTAGACCCATTTGGACTGGCTGATCACGACCTATGTGCAAGCTCATAAGCGGGCATTAACAGGCCGCTTATGGCCCATTTAATAGCACCATTAATCGTCAAATGAGTGTCAATCGTTCTATGCACAGAGAATATTGGACAGAACAGGTCAGAAAATGACCCCCGATCAGCTTGTCTATATAGCCATCATAAAGACCCTCAAAATGACTTTGAACACGATAATATGATTATTCTGTGTGCATAGATATCATCGGCAGGAAACCTTGTGATAATTTGTTGCCACTAACTACTATCTTTAAGCCGGCTTAAAAATTGTCACACAAGACTAACAAGTGTTTTACTTGTTTATCAGACGATTTGTTTAGCTGGGCAGAAAGTTGGTTAAGAGAGTTCCTACAAAACCTTTTTCTGCGATTATTGGCTCATCTAAACAATTATGGTAGTTACGGTATCATTTATCTTTCCCTTGTAGATTGCAAAGCATTCTCTCCAGGCTAGAGTCTATCATTACTATACTTGCTATATATATTTCTTTATGTTATGAATTAAAACCTCTGGATTTTTGTATGTAAGGTAATCAGGGCCAGTTTTAGACAAAGAGGGGCCCTAGGCAAAAGTTTAAAGTGGGGCCCCAAATGCTCACATATTGCACTCATATGCTCACATATTGTTTTTTTATACCGGCTGAGGAAGAATGATGGACAAAGACAGTACTCGATACAGTGTATTGCACTGCCCATGGTCCTTCATAGAGAATACTGCAGCCTCCCTCAGAGTGCACTGCAGCCCCACACACACAGTATAATGCAAACCCTGCAGAGTATAATGAAGCCCCCGCAGAGTATAAAGCAGCCCCGGCATAGTAAAATGCAGACACACACACACACATTGTAATGCAGCCCCCTCAGAGTATATTGTAGTGCGCTCAGAGCATAATGCACCTCCCCCAGAGTATAATGCAGCCACCAGAAAATAATGCAGCCCCCCAGAGTATAATGCAGCCCCCATAACGTATAATGCAGCCTCCCAGGGTATAATGCAGCTCCAGAGTATAATGCAGCCCCCCAGAGTATAATGCAGCTCCCCAGAGTATAATGCAGCCCCATAGAGTATAATGCAGCCCCCTCAGAGTATAGTCCAGGCCCACACACAGGATAAAGCAACTCCCTCAAAATATAATGCAGACACACGCACACTATAATTCAGCCCCCCACAATCGCACACAATATAATGCAGCCCCCCCACACACAGCATAATGCAGCCTCCCCCCACACACACACACACAGTATAATGTAGACCCCCACCACAGATACACTGTATAATGCAAATCACCACACACACAGTATAATGCAGCCCCCCACCACACAGCATAATGCAGCCGTCACCACACACGCAGTATAAAGCAGACTCCCACCACACACATAATATAATGCAGCCCCCCACCACACAGTATAATGCAGCACCTCACCAAACAAACAGTAAAATGCAGTTCCCACCACACACACAGTATAATGTAGCCCCCACCACACGCAGTGTAATGCAGCCCCCTACCACACACACAGCATAATGCAGCCCCCCACCCACACAGTCACAGTATAATTCAGGCCCACACACACAGGATAAAGCAATCCCCTCAAAGTATAATGCATACACTCACACACTATAATTCAGCCCCCCACCCCACAAACACACAGTAAAATGCAGCCCCCCCACACACAGTATAATGCCCCCCACCACACACACAGTATAATGCAGCTCCCACCACACACACACACACAGTATAATGCAGCTCCCACCACACACACACACACACATCGTATAATGCTGCCCCCACCACACACACAGAGTATAATGCGGCCCCGCCAGAGTATAATGCAGCTCCCTCCGGCACACACATAGTATAATGCAGCCCCCCCACACAAACAGACACAGTATAATGCAGGCCCACACACACAGGATAAAGCAATCCCCTCAAAGTATAATGCATACACTCACACTATAATTCAGCCCCCCACCCCACAAACACACAGTAAAATGCAGCCCCCCCCCACACAGTATAATGCCCCCCACCACACACACACAGTATAATGCAGCTCCCACCACTCACTCCATATAATGCTGCCCCCACCACACACAGAGTATAATGCAGCCCCCCCACACACACAGTATAATGCAGCCCCCCCACACACACACACACAGTATAGTGCAGCCCCTCACACACACACACTATAATGCATAGACACACACACACATATTAATGCAGAGATACTCACTACTTGCCTCACCCCGTTCCCCACGCTGCTCCAGGCTGTGCTCCGGTCTCATCAGCTCCACTGCTGGCACAGCGTGGCGCATGACGAATTGACGTCATCGGCGCAGGTTGAGACACAAGCAGAGGGGGAATGATAGAAGAGGGAGCATCGACTGATGCTCTCTCCTCCATCACTGCTTTCAACTGTATCGGCATCTATGACGACAATAATTTGAATGTGTGATGAGGGGCAAGGGCAGCGCGGGGCCCCATAGCGGCCGCGTGGTGTGCCGCTATTAGCGGCAAGCCACTGTGGCTGGGGGCTCCTGGGAGAGCGGGGGCCCTGGGCAGCTGCCTGGTCTTCCTGCCCCTAACACCGTTCCTGAAGGTAATGATGCTATACGAAAAACAGAAGAAAAAAAAGAAAAAAGCAAATGAGACCAAAAGCAGAAAACTAAATTCATAAGCCATGCTGTAATGTAAGCAACGGCATAGTCAGACCCAAATAGGAGTTCTCACTCTGTAAATGGGGTGCCTTGTCTCCTATGCAATAAATTATTACAACTTCGTTTTCGTTTTGTAATAAAGTAGTCTTACCCATTGTCATTAGGGAGGAGATGAGGAGCCAGCCTGCCTGTACCCTGTGCATAGAAAGTCGGCTGTTTTGGTTTGCAGAGCAGAGCAGGTCTTCCGCCAAGTTCATGATTACCTGAAACAACCATGATGAGACAGCTCGATGTGATTTTGCCATGCGATGCCTACCAGTAAGCAGTGCACTACATTTTTAAACTTTAAAAGGGGTATTCCCATCATCAATATCCTACCCCAATATGTTGTCGGTGTTATAGTGATAATATTAGCAAATACAAATGTAGTATAGCTCTTCTGATTCGCTATGTCCCTTACCCCATGTGCAGGGCATTGCTGTAGCTTAGGTATCCATGGTTACGACTATTAATACTAACTATATGAGTGGTCATAACCATGTATACGTAAGCTGCCAAAATGCCCTGCACATAGGGTAAGCGACATAGTGAATCAGAAGAACTATACTACATTTCTAATTGGAGGTATTTGCTAAGAGTATTAATATTACACCTAGTATATATTGGGATAGGGATCTTGAAGATGTGGATACCCTTTTAAATCTGTGCATAGAAGCAACTGAAGTGGCTTCTGCAAGTCTAAAAAGTTAGACTCCTGATATTCATTAAATTATAACATTTAATACCCTTTTTAACAATGATCAAGAAAATAGAACGATATATGGATCCACACGGGGTGCAGCTATTAACACATAATACTGTGAAGCATAACGAATAACCAACACCAAATCAACATTTAGTCGAGGCAACTTATCAGAAATTTCAACTTTCTTAAAGGGAACCTGTCACCCCCCCACAGGCTGTTTTAACTAAAAGAGCCACCTTGTGCCGCACTAATGCTACATTCTGCCAAGGTGACTCTTTTAGTTCAGGTCCCTTCCATCGCTGAAAGAATCATTTTTATAATTTGTCCCTCATACCTCTAGTTTGTCAGGGGGGCATGTCTTTCCCCCCTGACACAGACGCCTCACAGCCATCAGTCATTTCCTCCTTTCTTCTGGGCGCCGCCTCCTCAGCGTTCAGTCATTTACCCGGCACCTGCACTGTTATCTTTTTTTCTTAGTCATGCGCAGTTAGCACTGCCCGTCCATTGACATCACTTGATGTCTTATTGCGCCTGCGTGGACGCACGGCCCAAGATCCCGCCCCGCAGTCTCTTCTGATTTATTCACACTGTGGGGCTGGGAATCTTGGGCATGCGCAGTACTTCTCTGCGGCTCTCCCTCCGCGTCTTTTCTACTGTGCAGCATCATAGTAATCTGACGATTCGTAAAACGCTGCACAGTAGGAAAGAGGCGGAGGGAGAGCCGCAGAGAAGTACTGTGCATGCCCAAGATTCCCAGCCCCACAGTGTGAATAAATCAGAAGAGACTGCGGGGCGGGATCTCGGGCCGCGCGTCCACACAGGCGCAATACGGAAAACCACCTATGCCAAGCATGGTATCCATCCACAGACAGCTGTTTCGGGGGGTTTGCCCCTCATCAGTGTGGAGTAGGAATCTGGCTATTAGGAGCAGTGCCTAGTAAAAGGCTGTAAAGGCACAGATGATTGGCCTCGGGGAGACCAAAACATCCAACACCGCGGAGACACCATCACGTGTTTTTCCTTTATTGGATGCTGCCCTGTCTGTGGATGGATACCATGCTTGGCATAGGTGGTTTTCCTGTATTGGATGTTTTCCTTTATTGGATGCTGCCCTTCCCGTGGTTGTTCCTTCCCGGGGAAAGGTCTGGCTATTCACTGCTTGCGTTGAGAAACACGTGATGGTGTCTCTGCAGCTATCCTACATGCGTTTGCATATTTCCCATAAGGGATGGGGGCAGTGTTCTGGATCACTGCGTTGAGAAACACGTGATGGTGTCTCCGCGGTGTTGGATGTTTTGGTCTCCCCGAGGCCAATCATCTGTGCCTTTACACACAAACGCAATAAGACATCAAGTGATGTCAATGGACGGGCAGCGCTAACTGCGCATGACCAAGGACTAAGATTACAGCGCAGGCGCCAGGTAAATAACTGATCGCTGAGAAGATGGTGCCCAGAAGAAATGAGGAAATGACTGATGGCTGTAAGGCGTCTGTGTCAGGGGGGAAAGACATGCTACCCTGACAAACTAGAGGTATGAGGGACAAATTATAGAAACGATTCTTTCAGCGGTGGAAGGGACCCGAACTAAGGTGCACAAGGTGGCTCTTTTAGTTAAAAAGCCTGGGGGGGGTGACAGGTTCCCTTTAATCTGCCATGCCTTTCTTATTGATATGTCGGTTGCACAACAGACCCCTTTGCACGAAACATTGGCATAGGACTGCAGCTATTGTGTGTAGCCTCAAGCAAACCTATGGCCTATAAATAAATACTGCTTAGATGTTCTTGGTGGCAATCACAGTTTTGGCAAGCGATACATACCTTTCCTTTTCCCTGTGGCACACCAAGTGGACAGAGTCTTATGGAGCCAAGCAGGCCAGCCACTGCCAGGCTGTACCCACTAACGGCCTCATGAGAAGATTTCAGTGCTACCAGGCGGTCTGTACAACGATCTAAAAGAGGAGCTGCTAGAGAAGGCAGAGACACAACCATACAGCGAAGGCACCAAGCTGAAGCTAAGCGGGCACTTAGACTAGGGTGGAGAACTACAGAGATCACAGTGTCCAGGACCCCTAAAAGACAAAGAGAAACCAGCAATGAAGAAATCTGGTGTTAGTCTTGTAACTGCATCCAAAGGAAAACAGGACGACAAGCACCAAATTAGCTGACAACACAAGGATTACCAGGGCTGGAGTCTCGCAGCAAAGGAGCAGCGATGGTACCCAGTCCTAAGACAAGATCCCCAAGCTCCTGCAGGGCACAGACCAAGGCATGCTGGCTGGCAGTAATGTCAGCAGGACAGGATCGGGCCTCCACGTTACCGTCACATAACACAGCATCTAATGAGAAATAAAACAGCATGGGTAGCTTGCAATAAAAGGGATAGAGGTTACCAAGCAAGCAACCTGAAATTATGACATTGCAAACAGAAATACAATACTGAATAACCCTTTCAGAATGATTTAATAATTATGTACTTCCTTCACAAACGTTATAATAAAAATGCAAGCACTAATGTCCAGTACCTCATATACAGAAGATTGCAGAATTGACACCAACACTATTATATGTGTTGCAAGGGTGCAGTTCACAATGAATTCTGCAAATCGGATTTACCATATTTTTCAGACTATAAGACGCACTGGGACCATAAGAAGCACTTAGGTTTTAGAGCAGGAAATTAGGAAAAACCAAAAAAATTGAAGCAACAAATGGGGTAAATTCTGTACTTCATATCCCATATTCTGGTATGTATGATCCCCTCATCCCCATCCTGGCATGCAGGGCCCCCTCATCCCCATCCTGGCATGCATGTCCACCCTCATCCCCATCCTGGCATGCATGGCCCCCTCATCCCCATCCTGGCATGCATAGCACCCTCATCCCCATCCTGGTATGCATGGCACCTTCATCCCTATCCTGGTATGCATGGCACCCTCATCCCCATATCCTGGTATACAGGGCCCCCGATGTCTTTCCTGGTATGCAGGGCCCATCCTTATCCTGGTACGCATGGCCCCCTCAACCCTATCCTGGTATGTATGGCCCTCTCATCCCCATCCTGGAATGCATGGCCCCTTCATCCCTATACTGGTGTGCATGGCCCAATCACCCTATCCTGGTATGCATGGCACCCTCATCCCCATATCCTGGTATGAAGGGCCCCCATCTCTGTCCTGGAATGCAGGGCCCCATCCTTATCCTGATATGCATGGCCCCCTCATCCCTATCCTGGTATGCATGGTCCCCTCATCCCCATCCTGGTATGCATGGCCCAATCACCCTATCCTGGTATGCATGGCACCCTCATCCCCATATCCTGGTATGCAGGGCCCCCCATCTCTTTCCTGGTATGCAGGGCCCATCCTTATCCTGGTATGCATGGCCCCCTCAACCCTATCCTGGTATGTATGGCCCCCTCATCCCCATCCTGGAATGCATGGCCCCTTCACCCCTATCCTGGTGTGCATGGCCCAATCACCCTATCCTGGTATGCATGGCCCCCTCATCTCCATATCCTGGTATGCAGGGCCCCCATCTCTGTCCTGGAATGCAGGGCCCCATCCTTATCCTGATATGCATGGCCCCCTCATCCCTATCCTGGTATGCATGGTCCCCTCATCCCTATCCTGGTATGCATGGCCCATTCACCCTATCCTGGTATGCAGGGCCCCCATCTCTGTCCTGATATGCATGGCCCCCTCATCCCTATCCTGGTATGCATGGCCCCCTCATCCCTATCCTGGTATGCATGGCCCCCTCATCCCTATCCTGGTATGCATGGCCCCCTCATCCCTATCCTGGTATGCATGGCCCCCTCATCCCTATCCTGGTATGCATGGCCCCCTCATCCCTATCCTGGTATGCATGGCCCCCTCATCCCTATCCTGGTATGCATGGCCCTCTCATCCCTATCCTGGTATGCATGGCCCCCTCATCCCTATCCTGGTATGCATGGCCCCCCTCATCCCTATCCTGGTATGCATGGCCCCCTCATCCCTATCCTTGTATGCATGGCCCCCTCATCCCTATCCTGGTATGCATGGCCCCCCTCATCCCTATCCTGGTATGCATGGCCCCCCTCATCCCTATCCTGGTATGCATGGCCCCCCTCATCCCTATCCTGGTATGCATGGCCCCCCTCATCCCTATCCTGGTATGCATGGCCCCCCTCATCCCTATCCTTGTATGCATGGCCCCCCTCATCCCTATCCTGGTATGCATGGCCCCCTCATCCCTATCCTGGTATGCATGGCCCCCCTCATCCCTATCCTGGTATGCATGGCCCCCCTCATCCCTATCCTGGTATGCATGGCCCCCCTCATCCCTATCCTGGTATGCATGGCCCCCTCATCCCTATCCTTGTATGCATGGCCCCCCTCATCCCTATCCTTGTATGCATGGCCCCATCAGAAAAACGTTAAAAAAAAAACAATTACACTTACCTTCCTGCGCTCACTCGCAGCGTCTTGTTCTGATGCCAGCAGCTGCTTTATGCATGTAAGTAGCGCATGGCAGTGACATCATGCGCTGCTTACAAGCCGAGGACGGCTGTCGGAATACTCACTGCTCTACACACTGGGACTATGGGCGTGGAGGGCAAAGAGAATTCATTGCTCTTTAGTAGCGAGCAGTGTCAGCCGCAGGCTTCCTGCAGCTGCTGGGAAATCACAAGTGCCGAGACTAAAGGGAATGAATATTCACTGCATTCCACGCCCAGGACGAAGATGGGGGCCAATCATACCAGGATAAGCATGGGGCCCTGCATACCAGGATGCTAATAAAGAAAAATGAATATTCACTGCCCTCCACGCCCAAGGGCGTGGAATGCCATGAATATTCATTTCTCTTTAGTAGCGGACACAGGAGTTATCCACAGCCGTCGGCTCCTGCCTCTCCGCCACCACAGACAGAGCAGGTATATCCGGACTATAAGACATTTTTGGAGGAAAAATATGGTACATGTTGCCAATTTAGAAATCCACATCTCCTGTCAATTTAGATGCCAAAAATATTGCCAAAATATAAGGTGGTCTGTTAATTCACATCCATGTCACTGCTACTGAAATTTGCAGATTATCCCCTGAGATATCTGCTCTGTCCTGCAAATACACAATATGTATATAGGGTAAAATTAATATTGCTAGTTTTGGGACTTGCTTCACCCAGGGCAGATTCATGCAGTACTTGATATATATTTTGTTTTTAAAACAAAAAGGAGGAGTTGATCAATAATGCTCTTTTTTTGTACTCTACTTTTATCTACATGTTACAGTTCTGTTTGGTAGCCGTTCTCTCGATGTTTCCCCTATTGGACAGCTCCTTCTTAAAAGCTGCAGTGCCCCAAACAAAATAACTACGCATACTTATCTCTGGAACCTGCACTGTTGTGAGAGGTAGGCATTTCTATTTTATATGGGGCATTGCAGGATTTAAGAAGAGGTTTTCCATTAGTGGAAACATTGAGAAAACGGCTGCCGTTTTATGTTGTAAGCTACAAAACTGTAACATAGAAAATGTGAGATATCAAAGTAGTGTTTGTTTGTGCAGTAGGGTTTATCCTCTTTATACTCAAATGTTTTTTATTAAATATAAGAGTACAATAGAACATTTCACATTAAGGTATACATTTCCATTTTCCCCACTCTTAACCCTCCCTTACCCATCCCGCCCCCTTCCTTCCCTTTTAGACAGCTCACGCCTTCCTCTTACCATATCCTGTAGTATTATATACGTTATCCATATACAATAACTTTTATTTGTACACGAGTACACCATAAATGTATAGGTGAACCCTCCTCAGGCCTAACTTCTCGTAGCCTCCCCTAGCCTAGATCCAACCAGGGCATCCACAATTTATCGAACAGGCCCATCTTTCCTCTTTTCTGATATGCACCCTTTTCCAGAGTAATGACCTGCTTCACATATTTAAGATATTCTCCCCTCGATCCAATTTTTGGCTATGACCTTACGAGCCATGTACACTCACCGGCCACTTTATTAGGTACACCATGCTAGTAACGGGTTGGACCCCCTTTTGCCTTCAGAACTGCCTCAATTCTTCGTGGCATAGATTCAACAAGGTGCTGGAAGCATTCCTCAGAGATTTTGGTCCATATTGACATGATGGCATCACACAGTTGCCGCAGATTTGTCGGCTGCACATCCCAAAGATGCTCCATACAAGGCAGGATGGATCCATGCTTTCATGTTGTTTACGCCAAATTCTGACCCTACCATCCGAATGTCGCAGCAGAAATCGAGACTCATCAGACCAAGCAACGTTTTTCCAATCTTCTACTGTCCAATTTCGATGAGCTTGTACAAATTGTAGCCTCAGTTTCCTGTTCTTAGCTGAAAGGAGTGGTACCCGGTGTGGTCTTCTGCTGCTGTAGCCCATCTGCCTCAAAGTTCGACGCACTGTGCGTTCAGAGATGCTCTTAGGCCTACCTTGGTTGTAACGGGTGGCGATTTGAGTCACTGTTGCCTTTCTATCAGCTCGAACCAGTCTGCCCATTCTCCTCTGACCTCTGGCATCAACAAGGCATTTCCGCCCACAGAACTGCCGCTCACTGGATTGTTTTTCTTTTTCGGACCATTCTCTGTAAACCCTAGAGATGGTTGTGCGTGAAAATCCCAGTAGATCAGCAGTTTCTGAAATACTCAGACCAGCCCTTCTGGCACCAACAACCATGCCACGTTCAAAGGCACTCAAATCACCTTTCTTCCCCATACTGATGCTCGGTTTGAACTGCAGGAGATTGTCTTGACCATGTCTACATGCCTAAATGCACTGAGTTGCCGCCATGTGATTGGCTGATTAGAAATAGGGATTTTTGTGTACTTACCGTAAAATCCTTTTCTCCGAGCCATTCATTGGGGGACACAGACCATGGGTGTATGCTGCTGCCACCAGGAGGCTGACACTAAGTATTACAAAGAAAGTTAGCTCCTCCCTTGCAGTATACACCCCTCTGCTGGCTCCCAGCTAACCAGTTCGGTGCAAAAGCAGTAGGAGATCAATAACATATAAGCGTATAGCATGTCACATTATATATGAGAGTATAACATATCAAATGATAAAAACAAATACAACTAATAATAGGGAGGGAGCTGTGTCCCCCAATGAATGGCTCGGAGAAAAGGATTTTACGGTAAGTACACAAAAATCCCTATTTCTCCTTCGCCTCATTGGGGGACACAGACCATGGGACGTCCCAAAGCAGTCCCTGGGTGGGGACAACATCAGATCAGGCCGTGTAACCGCTACTTACAAGTGCGCCAAGGCGGCCTGCAAAGTCCGCCTGCCCAGACTCACATCTGAGGAAGTGTGTGAATTATAGTGCTTCAAGAATGCATGCGGACCTGAGACAGGGAGATAGGCTGACATCTAGCACGGAAGGACTCCTGGATGGTGAAAAGAATCCACCAGGCTAACGTGGCCGATGAACCCGGCTAAACCCTTCCTGTGACCATCGGGAAGCCTACTTACCATCGAGAAGCCCAAGCAAAGTGTCCAACCTTTGGAAGGACGCCGTCCTCGATACGTACCCACTTGGAGCACTCACTTCTTCCAGATTATGGAGAACCCATTCCGTTGTGTGGACTGGAGCCGAAAGATGAGAGGACGATGCCCCTGCAACAGTGGGAATACAAAACCACCTTGGCAACGAGGGAATGGGATGGCTTGAGGGCAACGATGCATAGATGGTAATAAGGAAAAAAGACTGAAAGGAACAGAGTGGGAAGCTCTGAAGACTCATCAGGATGACAAGAACGCATAGAAGAAAGGGGAGTGACGTTCCCTTATCGTAAAGTCTTTCTGGATCGAAAAAGGAGTGTACTGTAAGATCCCCAGGACCATTAAGGTCCCCCAGATCTAACGGTACGCGGTAGGGAAGAACTACAGGTGGAGACTCCCTGCGAGAAGGTCCATATTTCCAATTTTGACGAAATAAGACGGAGAAATACTAGTACCGCAAGCGAGAAAACCTGACATGGTCAGTGCGGGTCTCCCAGGATCACTGGGGGCCTTTTCCGCTTCCAAAAAGGTCTCAGACGTAGTGGAAGAGGAGTTATGGAAATTGGTACCGTGGAAGAAACGGAGTATGCACTGCGATGGACTTGGATCTTGCAGCCAAACCATGAACTGGAGTACATAGGCGTTCAGCTTGGGCGCCATCCGACCTACATCTGGAGTACTCCAGTGAAGGCAGATGTGAAGGAAGACTTCCGAGTGAAGTTCCCACTCACTTGAGGAGAAAACCCTGACGGCTGAATATGTCAGCCGCCCAGTGTTCTACTCCAGGGACATGTACTGTTGAGATCACCGAATGATAGATCTCGGCCCATCAGAGAGTGCGAGGTACCTCGGCCATGGCGCTTGACTGTGGTTACCTGCGAGATGATTGACGTATGGCACAGCCGTGGCATTATCCAAATTGAAGACGGATGGTTGACCCGCCTAAGGGCAGTAGACCTGCTGTGGGATTGGCCGTACTGTTCAGATCCCCAGAGAAATGATCGGGAGAAGAAGACGGGCATTGGTATCCCTAATAACCATTGGACCAGAAGAAGGCTCTGGATGAGGAAGGAGCTTAGAGACTACCTTTTGAAAGCCTGATTGACTTGCTGAAAACGAGCGGAGCAAAAGAAAACTACTTCCGTTTTCATCTTATTGCTCGGAACCCTCCTAGCTAATTGAATGAACCGAGGGAATGAGTGATCAAGTGCACAAGCTCCGTGTTGAAGGGCCACGACCTTGACTCGAGAGAGAGAATTACCATCCTTCTTGTGCAGGATCATCGTCAAAGAGGATCTGCTGGGCTGGGAATGAGGAAAAAACTTGTCTAAGTTTAGCTGCTAGCCCAAGAGAGAGGGTATTGCAAGTGATATAGACGACTTAGCGTAGTCCTTGTAGAGCGGCTAGAGAGTCGACTGAGTAGGGCAGGACGACCATGTTTCTAAGGTGCAGGAAGCGCATGACAACCGTCATGACCCTTGCGACCACTCTGGTGTGGTAGCCAGGCAGAAGGGCCAGGTCGTGAAAATACTGTTCGCGAATGGAAAGGCGAAGAGATTATAGTAGAGAGGAGAAATAGGTATGTGAGGGAAGAATCCCGGATGACGATGGATGCCAGAAAACAACCACGTTTCTCTGTTGAAGTAGTGGCTGAGCGGAGGAACTCCATCCGAAAAAAGAGAGGGCCCTGTCAAAGGTTGTTAGAAGTTTGGGGTCCAGAAATGGAGATACTTTTCATTCCCTCCATTTTGGAACCAAGATCCCTTAGATCTAGACTGTCCTGGCCAATGCTTCCACTGCTGGTTGAGCTTGAAGAAGAGATACGATCCCTTGCTAGTCTCCCGCTCGGAAGATTTGATTGGCCAGCTATACTGTGGAACGAAGTAGATAAGGTCTGGGACCCGGAGACTTTCATTCTCTCCCTTTGGTCAAGCAACCCATGTGGCGGCTAAGGAAGGGTAGAGCGCTAAACCCGAAACCACAGGACGGAACTAACTAGACCTGCTATCCGACCGTCTGTGGAATCTTAATTGATGATACACCGGCCAGGATACTGGTAGGAATACCGCAAGAAATTCTGCCCGGTGAGTCTGTCAAGTGACAGAATGCGGGACTGTAACCAGCAGGTCTCTGCCATCGTGCAGAGAAGAAAATAAGGAAAAAAATAAAAATAAATAAAAAATAAAAAACCTCGATCCACCATCTCTTAACAGGGAAGTGGAGAGGAATCGTCCACTTTCTTGCATCTGATACAAAGGGGGGAAAAACCTCCTTGTTGGGACGCCACAAATGTGTGCCTCAGTACATCCCCAGAATTGAGGTTTCCGAGTGGACAGGGCAGGTTGTGGCGATAGACCTGGATGCAGAAGAAGATACATGGAGGCGACACTCCGTGTGCTCGTCTGTTGAAGGTGTGGGGGGAAATCGGAGCCCTTAAAGGGACCCGTCGCCCATAAAATTCCGACCAGGTATGGTATCCTACTTAGAGGTCTTCCAGTGCATCACCGTCAAATGTTGATGGAGATTTTCTAGAACCTGTACGTTTTTCTAGAATACTTGCGGCCCCTGCTAGCCGACGGCTCCCATTGTAGGAGAGGGAGCATGTGAGTGCTCCAGAGCTCAGTTAGGGTGACCAGCTTAGGATAGATGATGTGCCCTTAAGACCAGTAAATACTGGTCATGCGCTTTTAAGGCTAGGGGTTACTGGCCATGAGCCTTTAAGACCAGGGAATACTGGTCTTGTGCCTTTTGTAAGATGAAATACTGTTCATGTGCCTTTAAAAGCAGGGCATGCTGAAATCCAGGAGATAATGGTCATGTGCCCTTAAAACCAGGGTATGCTGGTCATTTGCGTTTAAGACCAGGGCGTACTGGTCCTGAGCCTTTAAGTCCAGGGCATAATGGTCACGTGCCTTAAAGACCTGGGCATACTGGTCGTGTGCCTTTAAAAGCCAGGGCGCACTGGACATGAGCCTTTAAGACCAGGGCATACTGGTCATGTGTCTAGAAAACCAGGACGTACTAGTCATGTGCCTTTAAGACCAGGGCATACTGGATATTGCGTTTAAGACCAGGGGATACTGGTCACGTGTCTTTAAGACCAGGGCATACTGGTCATGTGCCTTGAAAACCAGGACGTACTAGTTATGTGCCTTTAAGACCAGGGCATACTGGTCATGTGCCTTGAAAACCAGGACGTACTAGTTATGTGCCTTTAAGACCAGGGCATACTGGTCATGTGCTTTTAAGACCAGGGTATACTGGACACGTGTCTTTAAGACCAGGGAATACTGGTCACGAGTCTATAAGACCAGGGCATGCTGGTCACGTGCCTTTAAGACCAGGAATACTGGTCATGAGAGGAATGTAGGAACAAGTGCCTTAAAGACCAGCAAAGCTGGTAATGTGCCTTTAAGAACAAAAAAAGCTGGTCATGCTCCTTTAAGACCAGGGATGCTGGTCATGTGTCTTTAAGACGAGGGCACACTTGCCATGTGCCTTTAAGACCAGTGCCTACTGGCCCTGTGCCTTTAAGACCAGGGCATACTGGCCTGATTAAGTACTAAGGAAAAAGAGACCGGCTTCTGGCAGAGCAGAGAATGCTGGGGATGTGACCCTTTTAAAACTAGGGGACCCTTAAGACAAGGGAATGCTGGTCCTGGGTTTAATAAAAAGGCATGGAAAGCTGGGGATGCACCTATGGGCCCAGCGACTACCGAGGCAGAGTAGCAAATACCAGGGAATGAGTCACCAGGGAATGAGGCACCAGGGAATGAGTCACCAGGGAATGAGTCACCAGGGAATGAGGCACCAGGGAATGAGTCACCAGGGAATGAGTCACCAGGGAATGAGTCACCTGGGAATGAGTCACCAGGGAATGAGTCACCAGGGAATGAGTCACCAGGGAATGAGTCACCAGGGAAGGAATGAGTCACCAGGGAAGGAATGAGTCACCAGGGAAGGAATGAGTCACCAGGGAATGAGTCACCTGGGAATGAGTCACCAGGGAATGAGTCACCAGGGAATGAGTCACCAGGGAATGAGTCATGAGAGCTTCGTTGCTGGGAACTCACAGCTCTCCGTGTGCAAGCCTGCATACTGTACTATACATTCTGTAGTGTGCAGGAGCACCAGAAAATTGCAGCCTTAAGTATATAAAAAAAACAGGGAAAGCTAGTCCCTTAATGCTGCCGGGATGCGTGCCGGGGGGGGGGGGGGCCGATTCACCTTACTCAGGTTCTGAGTCCCCCGACTGGAATAGCGCTGACTTCAGCGCTGAAAAACCGCCGGCCGCAGCCCCCTCCAGAAGAAATAGTGACTGCAATGGAGGAGGAGGAAGATGGCCGCCGAGATCTCGTCTGGAACGAGAAGCGCCTGAATAGGGGGGGCGGAGCCGCTAGAAGGGAGCAAGCGGTGGGCGGGGCCTCCCGGGCTGCGGCCTAAACAGGGCCGAAGCCGGGGACTAAAGTTATGGCTTCGGCCGGCGCGCACCCGCAGACTGAGGGGAAAAGTGCCGCTCTGTGGGGACCCAGTCGCTATGGAGCCCTCCTCTGACCGTCGGAACACCCAAATCTCACGGAGCACTTACCCCAATATGGAGAGGGACCATGGCAGATGCTGCAGGTAGGAGCTGTGCCCGGGTAGATAGGCCGATGCAGGGTTGGGGAGCCTCCATCCACCATCCCTGCAGAAGAGGGGTGGAGAGGAACCGTCTGCCTCCTTCCATCATCCGCTTTTTCAGTGGTGATGCAGTGGGGGCTGCTCGGACGCCACGCTGGAAGGTGCCTCTGTACAGCCGAGGATAAAACCTGGTGGACAGGGCTGAATGTCCGGCAATAGGCCTGGCTGCAGAAGAGGATACTGAAGGCATACCTCCCAACCGTCCCGATTTCAGCGGGACAGTCCCGCTTTGGCACCGGGGTCCCGCTGTCCCGCTTCGGGCATTTAAAATCCCGAATTTGCGGCCGCCAGTGAAGCCCCGCCCACTTCCGGGACGTAGAGAGAGCCCGATTACTGTACCCGCAGCTGTTCGTTCCGTTCCCTGCCTGGGACTGTCTGCGTTGTAGCCACGCCCCCTTGAGTTGCCTCACCGCCCGCCTCCGGCTTCCTCCTCAACGTGGGCGGACTCTGAGGACACTAGAGCGGCAGCGCCAGCACCCGGACTGGTTTCTCGTGACCGCGGGAGCAGCGAGCGGGGATCTGCAGACTGACTGTAAGTGAATGTGTCTCTCCCCCTCTCCATGCAGCGCTGCCCGTTACAGCAGAGACTCTGATCTGACAGCATTAGGAGGACTGACACAAACTTTGTCTCCCCATGCAGCGCACCCCGCTCCCACTCTCCCCCTGGTACCCATCCATCGGATTCTCCACCAACCTGGTGCAGCACCCCTCTCCCCATGGTTATCGTTAAAGGGGTATTGTCACCCAAAATGCTAAATACGGCAGCAGCATGCCGACCCCTCACCCCGTTACTCACCTCTGACTCCACCGCCTCAGGAATCTTCGGTCGCACTTCACGTATGCGCACTCCGGGGGTCAGGAGGACCTGGTGCCGGGCAGATGTGCTCCGTGGGTGTTACTATGTTTTTAGCCCTGTCGAACCCATAACACAAATTACATGAACACAAAATGGTGCTCGGTGTATATCAGGGAGATATATACAAAAGGGACTTGGCCCCTATAATAATTATACCAGTAAGGCCGGCGTCACACTCGGCGTAAGACAATACGCCACGTATTATACGGCCGTACTACGGGCGTAATACGGAGAAATGTCCCCAAAATATTGATCCGTAGTCAGGGTGTGTCAGCGTATTTTATGCTATGGGGCATTTTATACGTGCCCCATCACGTGGGGCAAGTATACTGTACGCAGCATCATGTGGGGCCATTATACAGTATGGAGCATAATGTGGCCAATGGCCATTGTACAGTATGGAGCGTCGTGTGTGGCCATATTTTTTTGTTCATAATTATTGTTAACGAAACATTGTGATCAGAAGTGCTAAATGGGTGTGGCTGGGGCGTGGCTAGTTGTGAAATAGGTGTGGCCTAAAATTTGCCGCGGCGCGCTACGCGCGCCGCTGACTTTGTCCCTCTTTCCCTTCCCCTAAAGTTGGGAGGTATGCTGAAGGTAAAACTCCAGTGCTCGTCTGATAAGGGAGGGGGGAGATCGGTGCCCTTGAAGGGGCCCGTCGCCCCTAGAATCAGCTCAGGCAGTGGCTTCCCACGTCGCAGGAGAGGATACGGAGAGGTAAAACTCCCGTGCTCGCCTGTTGATGGTTCGAGGAGATCGGAACATGAAAGAATCCGTTGCCCCATTTGACCGTAGTAAAAAGTAAAACACGGAAAAAAGAGTTCTTTGGGTCTGAATAGCAGACCCGTCCGTGTGCCTCCTACGGACACTAAGCAAGAACTGGTTAGCTGGGAGCCAGCAGAGGGGTGTATACTGCAGGGGAGGAGCAAACTTTCTTTGTAATACTTAGTGTCAGCCTCCTGGTGGCAGCAGCATACACCCACGGTCTGTGTCCCCCAATGAGGCGAAGGAGAAATTAAGTGTTAACAAGAAGTTGGACAGGTGTACCTAATAAAGTGGCCGGTGAGTGTATAGTAGTCTAGCAATTGCTATTTTCAGCTTGTTATCCACAGTTATCTCTTCCACGTACCCCAGCACGCACACCAAAGGTTCTCTTGGAATTACACATCTGTATGCCCCTTCTATCCGGCTTACAACCACCAACCAAAAAGCAGTCAATCTCAGACACGACCATAACATATGAAACATTCCAGCACTATCATTCCTACCTCTAGGGCATTCCGAGTCAGATCTCAGCCCAGCTCTATACAGGACATCCGGGGATCTATACACTCTGTGTACAATGTAAAGCTGGGAAAGTCTATATGGCTCATTCAGTGATAGTTTCGGTATCCATTCTAATACAGATTCCCACGTTTCATCCTCTAAACGACCCAGCTGTCTTTCCTATTTAGCCCTCGCGCCAATCAGATATTCTAATAGGTGAGTGTGAAGTAGATCCTTATATAAAGATGAAATAGCACCCCTCGTTGTCCCCACTCCACAGATGTAGTCTAATACTAAGTCGTTTTGAATTTGGAAACAATCCCCCTCATTCTGAGCCGCAAACGCATGCCATACTTAAGGCTGAGTCACACACAACGATATCGTTGCAACGTCACGCTTTTGGTGACCTAGCAACAATCCCGCTAACGATCTCGTTATGTGTGACAGCGACCAACGATCAGGCCCCTGCTGGGAGATCGTTGGTCGATGGGAATGATCAGGACCATTTTTTGGTCGCTGATCACCCGCTGTCATCGCTGGATCAGCGTGTGCGACGCCGATCCAGCGATGTGTTCACTTGTAACCAGGGTAAATATCGGGTTACTAAGCGCAGGGCCGCGCTTAGTAACCCAATATTTACCCTGGTTACCATTGTAAAAGTTAAAAAAAAAAACAGTACATACTCACATTCTGATGTCTGTCACGTCCCCCGGCGTCTACAGGGTTAAAACTGCTTTCGGCAGGAGCGCTGTTAATGCATGCGCTGCTGCCGAGAGCTTCCCTGCACTGACTGTGTCAGCGCCGGCCGTAAAGCAGAGCACAGCGGTGACGTCACCGCTGTTACTGCCGGCGCTGACACATTCAGTGCAGGGAAGCTCTCGGCAGCAGTGCGTGCATAAGCAGCGCTCTTGCCGAAAGCAGTTTTGACCCTGTGGACGCCGGCGGGGGACGTGACAGACATCAGAAGGTGAGTATGTAGTGTTTTTTTTTTACTTTTACAATGGTAACCAGGGTAAATATCGGGTTACTAAGTGCGGCCCTGCGCTTAGTAACCCGATGTTTACCCTGGTTACCCGGGTGCTGCAGGGGGACTTCGGCATCGTTGAAGACAGTTTCAACTATGCCGAAGTCGTTCCCCTGATCGTTGGTCGCTGGAGAGAGCTGTCTGTGTGACAGCTCCCCAGCGACCTAAACAGCGACGCTGCAGCGATCGGATCGTTGTCTATATCGCTGCAGCGTCGCTAAATGTGACGGTACCTTAACTCTATGCCCACCTTTATCAGCCCCCAATTGTAAATTCAAAAAAAGCCTTCTAAGATTGATCTGGATGAATCAACCCAGAAATAACACCTGATAATCGGGCCGCCAACACCCCAGCCAGAAGTTTAACATCTGTTGTGAGCAAAGAAATCGGGCGATATGTTTCAGGCAGTCGTAAATCTTTATCTTCCTTTGGGATTACAACTATTATGGCCTCCCTCATAGAGGCTGGAAGAATCCCCCCATTCCTAGCCTCCTCCAAAACTACTCGTAATCTGGGTAGAAACACATTTCCTTATAAATTTCAGCTGGCAATCCATCTGCTCCTGGGGCCTTACCTCTTGCCATGGCTCTTAAAGCTCGACTTAGTTCTTCGTCCGTGATAGGTCCCTCCAAACTTTACCTATCCTCCTCACTCAGTCTAGGTAGGACAATACCTTCTAGAAATGCCACGTTGTCAGTCCCCGATGGGTCCACACCAGAGGAGTACAGATCCACGTAGAAGACCGTAAAGACCCTTAAGATCTCAGAGGTCTCCGACACTTTTATACCGTTAACAGGCTCTAGTGAATGTACGAATGGTGTACCCCTCTGTGCCGACGCCACCAGCGACAGCATATGTCCCGCTACCTCCCCCTCCTGGTAAAAGGCTAGTCGTTGGAACTCTCTCTTCCTCCCTGCCCTCTCCAGAAGAAGTTTATCCATATTATTCTGGGCTTCTCTTAACCGTTTCCCAGCCTCAGGGGTACCCAGTGTGGCCATCTCATCTTCAGCAATTCTCAGCCTTTCCCTTGAGACATTCTCCGCCTGTTTTGATCGCCGCTTACATCTACTGATATCCCTGAACAGCAAACCTCTCAAATATGCCTTCATCGTCTCCCTTATAGTGAGTATGTCCGAGCTGCCCTCGTTAATCTCAAAAAACTTCTCCACCTCCAGCTGTATGCCCTCCAAACCCACACTATTCAGCCAGTTAGGGGAGAGTGGAAATTTCACCCTATGTCGTGCTTGTGTCCTCATTGGCCACAATTCCACCTCTATCGGATAGGGTTTAACCTCTTTAATTCATAAATTGCAAAGCAATTTATTATCAAAGTGAAAAAGGAGGGATAACAAAAAGAAATGACCACATACCCACTGATTTCATGAGCTTTTTTATGATTTCACACATCTCTCGGGCAGCCTCCAGCTGAGCCTTCTCTCCCAGAAGTTCCCCCAAAGTGGCTCTGAGAATGTAGGAGACGCAGCGTCGAGTACAAGCGGCCTCTACTGCTGTCGGAGTTGTCTTTTGATGGGACACAATGTCTAACAGATGAGCCACGAGCACCGGGACATTTCTGGATAACCAATGGCCTCCAAGTGTACTGATAAAAATAACGTATGCCTATGGAGAAAAAGGTTAGTGAATTACAAATGAACATGTGAGAAATTATAGGTTTTCTTCCCTTTTGCTCAACATTTAATCTAACTGCTGAATGTAAAGGATTTTAATCCATGTGCGTACCTGAGTAGCTCCCAGACGCACATGGCGAGTGCTACTGCTGTTTCCTCCCAGCATGTCTCCACCACCTCGCAGAAAGCCAGAATTTCCACGCAAGAATCCAGTAGACAACAGACCAAGAGCATCTTCCAGTGAAACTCTGCGTGTGCTTTGCCTCGAGGGGGCTGTCAGAACAAAAACATTTATTGTATACCAGATCATAGGCTAAAAATCAAGACATGGTAACATGTGACAAAATTAAAATGAAATATCTCACGATTCCCAATGAAAGGCACCAGCCGGTGACTGTATGGGCACAATCTTATGGTGCGATGGAGCTTTTGGCTAGATGTCAGTAAAGTTTTAAGAAAACATTAATGGGTCCAGCATCCGAGGGTTAAAGGGAATGTGTCATCGGACCTACTGTCTAATTCAGCTTTTATGTTAGTTTTTTTTTCTTGTTAGAATTGGCAATGCTTTTTTATATTATAATCTACCTAAAAGAAAAAGTTAAAAGACTTTTCATATTCACACTTGTTGACACAGATATTCAAGACTCGTCCTTCCTGTACCTTCATGAAATATACATGTACATTAGCAACAATAGATCATCTCAGACCCTATCTTTTGCATTGAAGCATCTCATGAGTGTGTGCAGAGGTTATTGTGAAGTTAACAAGGAAAAGAAGCAAGTCCAGCTTTCACATCGCCAGTTGTGAATAGCGGATCCTGCCATTGTAACCTTCCCCCTGATGATAATGAGACTTCTGAAAAGTCTTCAGAAAAGAACAGGAAGTTAAGAGCCTTAAATAAAAATGTGTTCAATGTGGAAATTGAAAAATTTCTAATGCTTTAAGTACAGATTTGGGAAAAAACATGATTTAAACTTATTAAAGCAACAAGTCTTTATTCCATCTTCATCAAGAACAGCATTGTTTCCACATGCTCTGGTCGTGTCCGAGGTTGACTGTTTTTTGGTTAGTGGTTCTCAGCCAGATAGAAGGGGCGTATAGATGTGTGATTCCAAGGGAACCAGTGGTGTGCGTGCTGGGATATGTGGATGAGATAATTGTAGATAACACATAGAAAATAGCAATCGCTAGACTGCTATACATGGCTCGGAAGGTCATAGCAAGAAATTGGATGAAAGAGGAGCCTCCCTCGAGGGGAGAATACATCAAGTATGTGGGGAAGGTCATAGCCTTAGAAAAGGGAGTATATCAGAAAAGAGGGAAAATGGTTCTGTATGACAAATTGTGGAAGCCTTGGTTGGAATTGGGTTAGGAGGAGATTAAGGGAAAATATTCCTGAGGAGGTTTCGCCTATAAAATAATGGTATATAAATTCATAGTGAAGGACATTATATTATACTAAAGTATATAATGCTACAAGACATGTTAAAAGAAGGATGTGAGCTGTCTAAGTGGGAAAGGGGGGAGGGATGGGGATGAAGGGGGTGGGATGGGTAAAGGGGGGTTAATGCTGGGGGGGGGGGGGAATTGAAAAACACATGTGTTATTGTTAAATGTTTATTGCATTTTATAAATCAATAAAAATCTATTTGATTAAAAAAAAGAAAAAAAGAACAGCATTGTTCACACCAGTCTTGATGCGGGGTGTGCTGGAGTCAGACGCTCCGGATGCGCATGCCTCTTCATGAATCAGGAGCGTCTGACAAGTGGCGTGGGCCTCTATGCACTACACCAAAAATCTTACCTGTGAAGTACTGGCGTAGGGAATGCCACACCTTATTATGTATGAGACGAGCTGGCATGCCCCTTCTCCGCACCCCCGTCCCAGAAACTGCTGTGAAAATGTCAAAAGTCGCAAAATTTAGGTCCAAATCCGAGTTGTACCTAAATTTTGTGACTTTACAATGCTTTTACAACAGAATTATGATCTGAAAGGTTTGATGAATCGGGCCTTATGGCTTTCAAGAAAATGGAATAAAGATTTAGTGTTATAACCCTCAGATTTTTTCTTAATCTGCAAGAAGCGGTATTATAGCGGCAGCTGTGGATGTGACTAAAGGAGAGGGTATGAATTAAAGCGACCCTCCAACCCCATCATTAAATGTGACTATACATTTCCAATGTGCAGCCACCACACCTAATGGCCTCTGTTCTACTGTCGCTGCCTCCATCTGACAGCTAGGAACCCCATTTTCTTCTTCACCAAAATGAAGGCATGGAGAAAGTCTGATCTAACCCTTCCCTGCCTGTTCTCGGTGCAGGTTGGGCACTGCACACTCGGCATTGGTACCACTCCATCCACCACGAAAAGAAAGATCACAGAGGTTTAGACTTTTCACAATCGCTAACACGATTTTGGGGAAGACGACAGATCAGGGTGCTGACTTTACAGATGAAGGCAGCGTTAGCAGAAAGGAGGACATTCGTTATGGTGACTGCATAGAAATGTAGTTACATTAAAAGTTAGAGGTGGTGTTAAGTCAAGATCTATGGAATACACTCCATAATGAATGCACCTAAATGATGAACATACAAGAAAGACAGGTATTACAGACAGTGAACCCCAATACTCAGGCATATCACTCACATGTTCCATGCACAGCCCTTGCTAGGACCTTTCCCAAGAGGCGAGATACTCCCAAACGCACATCGTAGCTGCTTCCTTCAAAGGCTTTGAAGCAGAGAGAGACCAAACTCTCGAGGTCAGAGCCCGACATGAAAGATGCTTCATTTTGAAGAGCCAGTAGACACTGCAGAGAAGATTATGAAAGCAATCAGCACAACATGAAGCCATATTTTCACGCGACAGACCCACTGAAAAAACGTCAAGACCAGGTTCACATTAAGATTTGGTGTTCCGTCTATCTGCTCCGTTGTAGAAAAAGGAAAATGGGAACAACCAAAAGAAGCCAACGTGTCCTACGAGCAACAAACGCTGACCCCACTGACTGCAATAATTTCCATTTGGGAGACCATCACTCTACTTGTCAAAAAAAGCAAATGGTGCGTCATTTTTACAAGTGCGAGCCAAGTCTTATGTGAAATATTATCTAAGGATCGCTCCAAGCCTTAGAGGTACAATTACCTGAGCAGTTGCGCAACGCACAGCCATGGATCGATCTGTAAGACATGAGCGGGCAGCCTTGTAGATGTCCCGGTGACAGGAGGAGGCAGAGGATCCGAGTCCAGCCACGATCCGTTCCAGACTCAGCATTATCTCAGTGCGTCCCTGAGACTGCAGATGGGAGAAAATGACATATTCTTATAATAAAAGCCCCGAATATACTTTATCATTCTTGATGAGCGAAGGTGCTGGGATAAGGTGTTATCTGAGCATGCTCGGGTACTAACAGAGTGTCTTTGGAGTGCTCGAATAATATATTTGAGTCCCCGCTGCTGCATGTCTCTCAGATTTCGACAGCCACAACACATGCAGGGATTGCCTGTTTGTTATTCGAGTATGCCAAAGACACAAGGTTAGCACCTGAGCATGCTTGTTTAACACCTTATCCGAGCACATTCGCTCATCACTATTTACCATAAAACAACAAAGCTGGAGCGTCTTTTCTTAGGACTCAGCATATGCGGTTTCCCAAAAAAATTCACAAACAAATGGACCCTTCTGCATCTCGATCTGGGGACAAAGTTTTGGAAGTGTATCACAACGCCCTGTGAACTCTATAGCTGCTGTCGAACGCCTTATGTCCAGGACAAGCACAGATTTTGAACAATGTTCTTTTACTTTACTGCAGGTGCAGAAGACAAACTAGATGCCGTCGGATGTTCCTTTTTATTAAAAAAAAACGTGGAGAGGGGGCATATATCCCAGTAAGATCGCCATAAAGTCTGCTAAACAGGGTTGTTCTGGTTGTACAGACCCTATTACTCACCTCTGCACTTCGCAGAACTTTAAGTAGGTTGCTGACAGTGTCATTGAATGTGCTTCCTAAAAGACGGCCCAACTTATGGTAAAGTGACCCAAGACACGCAACGGCAGCGCTGCAATGAAAGAGCAAAGACATTGTCAGATCGATGACGGCGGACACTAAAGCTGACCATACACATTAGATAGCTGCAGGCTGTGCACCCCAATACTGGATTGCTCCACGTTCCTTTTTTCTTTAAAAGAGAACAATCATCTGGCGGCAAACTTATCTCCTCGCCAAACAAAACGATCGCAGACCGAATTCCAAGAGCTCCATCTTTTTGTCCATAGACATCAACTGTCATAGAACAATCAGGAGCACTGTTCCCTGCACTCACATTAGATGGTCGGCATGTCCAGCTGAAATCAGCACGATTGAATGACTTATCTAATGTGTATGGGAGTCTTTCTTCAATGTTATGGTTTTAGTGTGGAATGATGAAAATGTATAGTACTAAAAAGTTAAGAGGGGAAAAAAAAACAAACAAAGGACTTGCATGCCAAAGAGAACACAACACAAATGGCGCAGTTCCAAAATGAAGGTACGTTTCAGGATCCAGGAATACGTACAGCTTGTTGGGGAGGTAGCTGGGAGAGTCGTCCTTGCTGCGAATCAGCTCATTGCATTTATCAATGGTTTCATACACACAAAAAGGGTCTCCTGTGCTGTAAACCACGGCCAGATTGTGAGCCAGCAGCTGACGGACCGGAGGACCAGGAGACCCCATCATTATCAAACTCAACTGCTCCACCAGCTGCTTTTGATTCTGCTTGACGTCAGCCTGAAAACAACAGAGATTTCAATGAGTTAATGAGAAAATCTAACAAAGAGAAACAATATTCTAGAGCCAATACATAGAGCAAATAAAAAGAATATTAATACAGCACACTATTGTAATAAAAAACTGGGTTTTTCTCAAGTCCAGAAGGTGAAGACGGAGCCAGTTAGAGTTTGCCTGGAACAAGGTGAATGCTCCCGCACCGCTCCATACACCGAAGGACACATTACTTAGAGAAACATTTTCAGTCCGAGTGCGATCTGAAAAAATAAAAATGGATCACTCTCGGACCAATGTTATTTTATGGGGCTGTACACATGCCCGTTTTCTTTCTCGGACACAACCTGTTGAGAGGAAAAAAAATGGCCGCATGCACGAATTTGATCAGTTAGTCGCATCGCACTCGGCCATGCAAGTCAATGAAAACTTCAGACTGCACTCGGATGACATCAAGTACAGTCTGATTTCCGCAGACTCACAGAGTGGAGGTGATTCTCCTCATCTGAAAGAATTGGAGCACAGTCCATAAGAATTTGATCAGTGTCATTTGCACAATAGGCCCGATGCTCTCGAGTGAGAATCTGCGACCATGTATCCCTGCCACAAAAACCCATTTTAATACTGCATTACTTCCCCTAAAATTATCAGCAAAAAGATAAGAAAATATGTGGTCATTCTTTCAGCCCATACACAATAAGGCTTTGTTCATATGCAGCGTTTTCTGCGGCATTTATTCTGTAGCCAAAATGCTGTATTCAGAACAACCTGTTTTAAAGCATTTTCATGTTGTTTTTTTTACTTTTTTTGCAGTGTTTTGGGGTGAGGAATACATGTCTGCTTTGTCTACTGTACATGTTTAACCCCTTCATGTCTTGGCCATTTTCCTTTTTTTTGTTTGTTTTTTCATTTTTCCTTCCCCTTCTTCCAAGAGCCAAAACTTATTTCAATTTTTTCAAAATGGCCATGTGAGGGCTTGTCTTTTTCCAGGTCGGGTTGTACTTCTGAATGGCACCATTGATTTTACCATATAGTGTACTGGAAAACGGGGAGAAAAGAATCCAAGTGCGGTAAAATTGCAAAAAAAAAAAGTGCAATTTCATAATTGTTTAATTTTTTTATTTACCATGTTCACAATATGATACAACTGACCTGGCAATATGATTCCCCAGGTCAGTTCGAGTATGCAGATACCAAACACGTATAATTTATGTTTTAATTTAGAGGTGAAAAACAAAAAAAATCTGAAATTTGTATAAAAAAAAAAAAAGATTTTGCTTTTGTTGCCATTTTCCGAGACCTGAAACGTTCTCATTTTTTGAGGTCTGGGGCTGGGTGAGGACTTATTTTTTGCACCCTGAGCTGACGACTTTATTGATTCCATTTTCGGGTAGGTACGATGCTTCGATCGCCTGTTTTTGCATATTTTTGTGGCAGCCAAAAAAACATAATGGAGTTTTGATTCCTTTTCTTGCTACACTGTTTGCCAGCCGGATTGCTTTTACATTTTGACAGCACTATTATGTGTAGCAAAAATCACAATATCCTAAGAACCACTACTGAGTACAAGGAGGATCTGGATTTTTCTTTTCTTAAAAAATACAATATTACAGGTTATGAATTCTGTGATGAGATGATGATCCAGGGAACTGGTCTGATTGCTGTATGTGGCATCAGGAAGGATTTTTTTTTCTCTGACATGGGGCAATAAGCATCTGCCTTACGGGGTTTTTGTCTTCCTCTGGATCACAATGTTGAACTTGATGGACTTGTGTCTTCTTTTGAACTTAAAACTATGAAACTTCATATTGTTTAAAAGATCAGTCTGCATATATTGTGTCCAGGCTATACATTATTGTTTACATTAATTGAGAAGAAAATTGAAGCAAGAAGGGGAGATATAAGATAGATAAACCAGGATACATGTCAAGTTGCAAGGTAAAGTCACCACTGTCCCTTATCTTTCCCATAGTTAACATTTTGTATAGCAAAGCTGGGAAGGACAAGGTTAGATCCCAGCTCTGCATGGTCTTGATTAGGAGAGCACCTGTGTTTCTCTAAGCAGAGTCAAGTGTGCTGCTGGGAGTGTCCAGCCAAAATGTGAGCTGTAGCTGGAAGAGACACATGCCAGCGTCCCTCTCTGAATGGAGTGACTAGGGAGACAGTCTGCTGGATGTAGCAGAGTAGAGATGAGTGAACCAGAACTTAAAAGCTCAGGCTTCGTACGCCGGTGATAAACTCCAAACACTGACTTCTCCCGGAAGTCCGTTTTAATGTTTGAAGTTCCAGGGAAAGTCTGGGAGAGTGAATGTTCCAGTTCCAAAGTTTGCATCCCCATTATTTTCACCTTCTCTTCCTTGTCCTACTCACCCGCCCCCCACGTCCAGCCAGTACCACATCCTCGCAGAAACCTTGCACACCTAGACATTCACAGACTCTCAGACTCTCTTCTACCCCTGTCCTCCATATCTTCACTCCACGACACGGATAGCGCCACCACTTTCTATAACTCCACCCTCACATCAGCCATAGACTCAGTCGCCCCTCTCATGCATGGCAAAGTGCGACAAATCAATAGGCAACCCTGGCATAACAACCTCACCAAAAAACTCAGACAAGAAAAAAAACACGCCTGCCAGACAACTTCACCGCTTTCAAACAAGCTACACTTGCCTTCAAACTAGCCCTCACTTCTGCTAAACAGACCTATTTGACTAACCTTGTATCTTCACTATCCTACAACCCAAAACAACTGTTCAGCACATTTAACTCTCTCCTCCGCCAACTCCCCTCATCTCTTCTGAGGACTTTGCCACCCATTTCAAAAACAAGATCGACCACACAAGGCAAACCTTTACTGTTCCACCACCGCAACCACTCCATTTACCAGACCTCTGCCCTTCCCCAATAACTTCCCTCTCCAACATCACTGAAGGAGAACTTACTCGCCTCCTTTCCAAATCACACCTCACCACCTGTGCACTTGACCCCATACCTTTCCACCTGCCCCCCAAGCTCACTAACACGCTCATTCCAGCCCTAACCCATCTCTTCAACCTATCGCTATCTTCTGGTACCTTCCCCTCTGCCTTCAAACATGCCACCATCACACCCATCCTCAAAAAAGCTAACCTTGACCCAACTGCTATGCCCAGCTATCGCCCCATATCACTGCTCCCATTTGCTTCCAAACTCCTTGAGCAGCATGTCCATGGTCATCTTTCCTCCCACCTCTCATCTAACTCTATCCTTGACAACCTCCAATCTAGCTTCCGCCCCCACCACTCCACCAAAACTGCTCTGACCAAAATTACTAATGACTTACAGCCAAAGCTAACAGACAGTTCTCCATCCTTCTCCTTTTCAACCTGTCCTCTGCTTTCGACACAGTAAACCACTGCCTACGGCTACAGATTCGTTCTTCCCTCGGCATCAAAGGCCTTGCCCTGTCCTGGATTGCCTCATACCTTTCCAACCGCACATTTAGCATTTCCCACTCCCACACTACCCCCTTACCCCGCCCCCTCTCTGTTGGAGTCCCTCAAGGCTCTGTCCTAGGGCCTCTACTTTTTTCCATCTATACCCTTGGCCTAGGACAACTCAAAGTCCCATGGCTTCCAGTACCACCTGTATGCGGACGACACTCAGATCTACCTCTCTGGCTCAGATGTCGCCTCTCTTCTGTCCAGAATCCCAGAGTGCCTGTCAGCCATATCCTCTTTCTTCGACTCTCCCTTCCTAAAACTCAATGTAGACAAAACCGAACTCATCATCTTTCCCCCATCTCGCATATCCCCCCTACCTGATCTATCTATTATGGTAAACGGCATCAGGATCTCTCCCGCATCTGAAATCCGCTGCCCCGGGGTAACTCTCGATTCTGCCCTGTCCTTCAAACCGCACGTCCAAACTCTTGCCACCTCCTGTCGCCTCCAACTCAAAAATATTGCCAGAATCTGTCCCTTCCTCAGCCCACAATCTACTAAAACTCTTGTGAATGCCCTCATCTCCCGCCTCGATTACTGCAACACCCTCCTCTGTGGCCTCCCCGCTAACTCCCTTGCACCACTCCAGTCTGTCCTCAACTCTGCTGCTCGGCTAATCCACCTCTCTCCTCGCTTCTCCCCTCTGCAAATCCCTCCACTGGCTCCGAATTCCCCAACGAATCCAGTTCAAACTACTAACTGACCTACAAAGCCATCCATAACCTGTCCCCTCCCTATATCTCTGAACTAATCTCCCACTATCTTCCCTCACGTAATCTTCGATCCTCCCAAGACCTCCTACTCTCCCCCACACTTATTCGTTCCTCACACAACCGCCTCCAAGATTTCTCCCGAATATCTCCCATCCTCTGGAATTCCACGCCTCAACACGTCCGCTTATCCACCACCCTCGGATCCTTCAGATGGAACCTGAAAACTTATCTCTTTAGGAAAGCCTAAAGCCTGCAATAACCATTCTGCCGCGTCACCACCGCCAGAGCTGCCGCCTCACCAACCACCCGAGCTGCCACGTCGCCACCGCCAGAGCGGCCGCCTCACCAACCACCCGAGCTGCCACGTCGCCACCGCCAGAGCTGCCGCCTCACCACCACTAGTGCTGCAGCACACCGACCTCCTGTCTCTGCCCCATTATCCCGAAGACTGTAAGTCATCAAGGACAGGGTCCTCTCCCCTCTGTACCAGTCTGTCATTGTAAATTTGTTTACTGTTAACGATATCTATAACCCTGTATATAACCCCTTTTCACATGTACAGCACCATGGAATTAATGGTGCTATATAAATAAATAATAATAATAAGAGATCTCATGGCTAAAAAAGTAACAATTCCATAAAGTGGACGTGAGCGGCAAAGCACATCCCCTTTCATACAGTTCAACAAGATGATCAAGTTTAATCAAAAAGGTGGGGGATAACTATCAGAACTTTTTAAATTTTTTAACCAATTCATGACAGATTGTTTTACATACAAAGTTGAATTGTTCGCACGTGTCAAATCTGTGAAATATTTCAGCTTTCTGAAATATTACGTTTCTCGCAACACTTTTGCAGGTGGAGAGCAGCAACTCCAGGGTTTGGCTGTTATACAGCAATTTAGAGCAGAAGCTGGAATAAATTACAGCCCAAACCTACAGCTGCTCAGAGATTTTAAATTGTTAAACAAAGTAAAAAAAAAATGCCTTTATTTTTTTTTTCCCAGAAGTGCGAGACTTTTCATAGATTTGACTCCAACATACTACAGTACAAACGGTTTGTCTCATGATGTTTCTTCAGGAGCACGGCGCTCCTCTGCCTGTCTTGCTGACATTTCAGCTTTATTGTGGAGTCGGGCCGGTGGCATTGCCGGTATGAACTGTGCGCTCTCTGATGCTGTTATATAGAGAGTATGATCTGACTAACCCTAGGTAGCTGTGTTCACATGTCCGGTAATCATACGTTTGACAAGAATCCGGTGAAGCATTTTAGAACTGATTCGTCCATATTGCTGTCAGCAATGTAACAGAAGGATCTGTCAGCAATAAGATGGAGACAAGTGTCTTTAATCCAGCTAAAATAACATTTTTTTTAAGCTGAAACCTATAGGAAACAGATCCATTACTTTAATTCCATTGCTTTTCTTTGTATTTACTGGACGGTTATTGTAAGTGTGAACACGGCCTGACAGGCACATAGCTGAGGTGAAGATGTCCCCCGAGGGAGGAACCGCTGTCACCTGTAGGTCTCCCATGGCGCTGGGACAATATCGTCACCTCAGCCCTGGTACACAGCTCCATCTGTAACTAAGGGAACCCAGGTGGGCACAAAGTCATGGGACATCCTCAGCTGTGCCCACCCTCCAGCATCCGTCCTTGTAACCTCAGCTGCTGACACTACAACTCCCAGCACTCCCGTACACCAGTGTGTCACAGCTGCCCCCTGGGGCCAACACCACACACCATCACCGCGCCCACTGGAGCTATGACCCATCCTGCCCCCCGTACTCTCATGCATACAGACGGTTACCCGGGCGGTGGCGGGCAGCGTCCTCCGCAGATACCGGAGCCATTCTAGGACACGCAGACCCCGCTGAGGCTCTTGCAGCCCGGCCACATCCAGGAGAACAAGCCGCTCCATTTCTGGCTCCGTTTGTGTAATGTCACATCTGAACTGTGCTCGGCAGTCGGCCAGGGCCGCCAGTCCTGTTATCGGCGATCATCTGCACGACCTGTCATTCTGAACGCTCGGCCATCACCGAGTGTCCTGCGGAGCGCCGATGCCATCGATGTGGGCAGTGAGCAGGCAGTATGAGTGGATCACAGAGGGGCCACACAGTTACTATTATCACGTTCCCATTTTGAGGGTTTTTTTGGGACAAGTTGTAGTTTTGGATTAATCCATTTATTTTACCTTCTAGTGTACCGAAAATAGGAAAATAATTCAGTCCGTTCACCCCTGTGTTGTGGGCTGCATTATTGCAATGTTCATTGTGCAGTATTAATAACCAACATGGCAGTCTGATTTTATTTTAATAGCTGAAAAAAAAGATGAACTTCTTATAAAAATGCGAAAAAGAAAGAAATCAGTTTGTGTCTCCATTTTCTGAGTCCCAAAACTTTTTTATTTTGGTGTGGAGCCGTATGAGAGCCTGTTTCTGTGCGTGCCGTGCTGTAGATTCTGTTGGTACCACATCCAGTGTAATATATGGCTGTAACAGTAATTATCTTTAGCCCCTTTACCCCCGAGGGTGGTTTGCACGTTAATGACCGGGCCAATTTTTACAATTCTGACCACTGTCCCTTTATGAGGTTATAACTCTGGAACACTTCAACGGATCTTGGCGATTCTGACATTGTTTTCTCGTGACATATTGTACTTCATGATAGTGGTAAAATTTATTTGATATTACCTGTGTTTATTTGTGAAAAAAATGGAAATTTGGCGAAAATTTTGAAAATTTCGCAATTTTCCAACTTTGAATTTTCATGCAATAAAATCACAGAGATATGTCACACAAAATCTACTATATAATTGTCTAAGGGTACTTCCGTCTTTCTGTCTGTCCTTCTGTCTGTCACGGTTATTCGTTCACTGATTGGTCTCGCCAGCTGCCTGTCATGGCTGCCGCGACCAATCAGCGACGCGCACAGTCCGGAAAAAAATGGCCGCTCCTTACTCCCCGCACTCACTGCCCGGCCCCCGCATACACCTCTCCAGTCACCGCTCACACAGGGTTAATGCCGGCGGTAACGGACCGCGTTATGCCGCGGGTAACGCACTCCGTTACCGCCGCTATTAACCCTGTGTGTCCCCAACTTTGTACTATTGACGCTGCCTATGCGGCATCAATAGGACAAAACGTAATGTTAAAAATAATTAAAAAAAAAAACCTGCTATACTCACCCTCTGTAGTCCGCTGAGCCGCTCGCGCCGCCCGCCATCTTCCGTTGCAGGTTGCGGTTGCAAAGATGGTATGGCAGAAGGACCTGCCATGACGTCACGGTCATGTGACCGCTACACGGTCATGTGACCGCGACGTCATCACAGGTCCTGCGCTCAGACCAACCCTGGGACCGGAAGCTGCCGTGGACTACAAGGGGCCCTCGGAAAGGTGAGTATATATTTATTTTTTATTTTTTAACCTGTGACAAACATGGCTGGGCAATATACTACGTGACTGGCCAATATACTACGTGGCTCTGTGCTGTATACTACGTCGCTGGGCAATATACTACGTGGCTGGGCAATATACTACGTGGCTGGGCAATATACTACGTGGCTGGGCAATATACTACGTAACTGGGCAATATACTACGTCGCTGGGCAATATACTACGTGGCTGGGCAATATACTATGTGACTGGGCAATATACTACGTGACTGGGCAATATACTACGTCGCTGGGCAATATACTACGTGACTGGGCAATATACTACGTGACTGGGCAATATACTACGTGGCTGGGCAATATACTACGTGGCTGGGCAATATACTATGTGACTGGGCAATATACTACGTGACTAGGCAATATACTACGTGACTGGGCAATATACTACGTGGCTGGGCAATATACTACGTGGCTGGGCAATATACTACGTGGCTGGGCAATATACTACGTGGACATGCATATTCTAGAATACCCGATGCGTTAGAATCGGGCTACCATCTAGTACTTAATAAGTAACATTTCCCACATGTCTACTTTACATCAGCCCAATTTTGGAACCAAAATTTTTTTTTGTTAGGGAGTTATAAGGGTTAAAAGTTGACCAGCAATTTCTCATTTTTACAACACCATTTTTTTTTAGGGACCACATCTCATTTGAAGTCATTTTGAGGGGTCTATATGATAGAAAATAACCAAGTGTGACACGATTCTAAAATCTGAACCCCTCAAGGTGCTCAAAACCACATTCAATAAGTTTATTAACCCTTCAGGTGTTTCACAGGAATTTTTGGAATGTTTAAGTAAAAATGAACATTTAACTTTTTTTCACAAAAAATTTACTTCAGCTCCAATTTGTTTTATTTTACCAAGGGTAACAGGAGAAAATGGACCCCAAAAGTTGTTGTACAATTTGTCCTGAGTACGCCGATACCCCATATGTGGGGGTAAACCACTGTTTGGGCGCATGGTAGAGCTCGGAAGCGAAGGAGCGCCATTTGACTTTTCAATGCAAAATTGACTGGAATTGAGATGGGACGCCATGTTGCGTTTGGAGAGACCCTGATGTGCCTAAAAATTGAAACCCCCCACAAGTGACACCATTTTGGAAAGTAGACCCCCTAAGGAACTTATCTAGATGTGTGGTGAGCACTTTGACAGATAAAGTGATTCACAGAAGTTTATAATGCAGAGCCGCAAAACTAAAAAATCATATTTTTTCACATAAATGATTTTTCGCCCTCAATTTTTTATTTTCCCAAGGGTAAGAGAAGAAATTGGACCCCAAAAGTTGTTGTACAATTTGTCCTGAGTACGCTGATACCCCATATGTGGGGGTAAACCACTGTTTGGGCGCATGGCAGAGTTCGTAAGGGAAGGAGCGCCGTTTGACTTTTCAATGCAAAATTGACAGGAATTGAGATGGGACTCCATGTTGCGTTTGGAGAGCCCCTGATGTGCTTAAACATTGAAACCCCCACAAGTGACACCATTTTGGAAAGTAGACCCCCTAAGGAACTTATCTAGATGTGTGGTGAGCACTTTGACCCATTAAGTGATTCACAGAAGTTTATAATGCAGAGCCGTAAAAATAAAAAATCATATTTTTTCACAAAAATGATCTTTTCGCCCCCAATTTTTTATTTTCCCAAGGGTAAGAGAAGAAATTAGACCACAAAAGTTGTCCAATTTGTCCTGAGTACGCTGATACCCCATATGTGTTGTGAGAGCTTTGAACCCCCAAGTGTTTCACTACAGTTCATAACGCAGAGCCGTGAAAATAAAAATTATTTTTTTTCCACAAAAATTATTTTTTAGCCCCCAGTTTTGTATTTTTCCAAGGGTAACAGTTGAAATTAGACCCCAAAAGTTGTCCAATTTGTCCTGAGTACGCTGATACCCCATATGGGGGGGGAACAACTGTTTGGGCGCATGGCAGAGCTCGGAAGGGAAGGATCATCATTTGGAATGCAGACTTAGATGGATTGGTCTGCAGGCGTCACATTGCGTTTGCAGAGCCCCTAATGTACCTAAACAGTAGAAACCCTCCACAAGTGACCCCATATTGGAAACTAGACCCCCTAAGGAACTTATCTAGATGTGTTGTGAGAACTTTGAACCCCCAAGTATTTCACTACAGTTTATAACGCAGAGCCGTGAAAATAAAAAATCCTTTTTTTCCACAAAAATTATATTTTAGCCCCCAAACGTTGTTGTCCAATTTGTCCTGAGTACGCTGATACCCCATATGTTGGGGTAAACCCCTGTTTGGGCGCACGGGAGAGCTCGGAAGGGAAGGAGCACTGTTTTACTTTTTCAACGCAGAATTGGCTTGAATTGAGCTCGGACGCCATGTCGCGTTTGGAGAGCCCCTGATGTGCCTAAACAGTGAAAACCCCCTTATTATAACTGAAACCCTAACGCAGACACACCCCTAACCCTAATCCCAAAGGTAACCCTAACCACACCCCTAACCCTGACACACCACTAACTCTAATCCCAACCGTAAATGTAATCCAAACCCTAACCCTAATTTTAGCCCAACCCTAACCCTAACTTTAGCCCCAACCCTAACTGTAGCCTTAACCCTAGCCCTATCTCTAGCCCTAACCCTAACCCTAATGGGAAAATGGAAATAAATACATTTTTTTAATTTTTCGCTAACTAAGGGGGTGATGAAGGGGGGGTTGATTTACTTTTATAGCGGGTTTTTTAGCGGATTTTTATGATTGGCAGCCATCACACACTGAAAGACGCTTTTTATTGCAAAAAGTATTTTTTGCGTTACCACATTTTGAGAGCTATAATTTTTCCATATTTTGGTCCACAGAGTCATGTGAGGTCTTGTTTTTTGCGGGACGAGTTGACGTTTTTATTTCATTTTTTTTAAATCATTTTTGGGCACGTGACATTTTTTGATCGCTTTTTATTCCGATTTTTGTGAGGCAGAATGACCAAAAAAAAGCTATTCATGAATTTCTTTTGGGGGAGGCGTTTATACCATTCCGCGTTTGGTAAAATGGATAAAATAGTTTTATTCTTCGGGTCAGTACAATTACAGCGATACCTCATTTATATCATTTTTTATGTTTTGGTGCTTTTATACGATAAAAACTATTTTATAGAAAAAATAATTATTTTTGCATCGCTTTATTCTGAGCACTATAACTTTTTTATTTTTTCTTTGATGATGCTGTGTGGCGGCTCATTCTTTGCGGGACAAGATGACGTTTTCAGCGGTGCCATGGTTATTTATATCTGTCTTTTTGATCGCGTGTTATTCCACTTTTTATTTGGCGGTATGATAATAAAGCGTTGTTTTTTGCCTCGTTTTTTTTATTTTTTTTACGGTGTTCACTGAAGGGGTTAACTAGTGGGACAGTTTTATAGGTCTAGGTCGGGTCGCTACGGACGCTGCGATACTAAATATGTGTACTTTTATTGTTTTTTTTTATTTAGATAATGAAATGTATTTACAGGAAGAATATATTTTATTTTTTTTGGAATTTTTTTTTTTTTTTTTTTTTACACATGTGAAAATTTTTTTTTTACACTATAACATTGCCCCAGGGAGGGGGCATGATGTTATAGTGTAAGATCACCGATCTGACACTTTGCTGTGCACTGTGTCAGATCGGCGATCTGACGTGCACAGCTCGGCGATCTGACGTGCACAGCTCCTGGAGGCTTCCCGGCGCCTGCTCTGAGCAGGCGCAGTGAAGCCACCTCCCTGCAGGACCCGGATGCCGCGGCCATCTTGGATCCGGGCCTGCTGCAGGGAGGAGAAGGTAAGAGACCCTCGGAGCAACGCGATCACATCGCGTTGCTCCTGGGGTCTCAGGGAAGCCCGCAGGGATCCCCCTCCCTGCGCGATGCTTCCCTATACCGCCGGAACACTGCGATCATGTTTGATCGCAGTATGCCGGGGGTTAATGTGCCAGGGGCGGTCCGTGACCGCTCCTGGCACATAGTGCCGGATGTCAGCTGCGATAGTCAGCTGACACCCGGCCGCGATCGGCCGCGCTCCCCCCATGAACGCGGCCGATCGCGCTGGACTTACTATCCCGTCGGTGGTCATACGGGCCCACCCCACCTCGACGGGATAGTACTGATACTATGTCAGAAAGGGGTTAAAGGGAGGGCCCGAAACTAAAATTTATATTAATCCTAAATATGTAATGTATCACACAAATCTCTTTTCTAATATACTTTATTTCAAAATTCCCCATGGTTTCCTAACTATTCTAAGTACTTTATTTTTTTTACCTATTTCCTGTGATAACGCTTGGTTTGAGAATCCCTAGTGCATGCTGGGACACTCGTACGAAGCACTAACGAAAGCAGAGGTTGTGGTCTCGGTCCCAGCCTCTGTCTCCACCTGAAAAGAAGCATCATTAGTGTTGTTCATTTCAGGCACTCACCCAGTCCTCTAATAAGCATGTGTTGATTGTCAATGCCAGTATATGCTCAGGAGGATCTTGTCACTGTGCAGCAGAATCTCAGTGTACAGTGACAGTGCGCTCCCTTACCGGCTCTGATGGGAAGTGACGAGCCGGCAATAGAACGCATTGTCAGTTCACATTGTAAGAAAATTACCCAGTGTGAAAGAAAAGCAGAGACCAACTTTGCAACTGCTGGGGACGTCACTTGCGAGGGCAGTGCTGGTCCATTCTTTAATTGCACTGTGCAATAACAGTGCGCTCTTTTGCCAGTTTGTCACTTCTGATATAGATTAGATTATGAATTTAAGTAGAGTTTAAGATTAAAATAAAATTTGAAGTCGTTGTGAGGGGGGCCAGGGCAGTAGTCGTGGCTGAGCATGTCTGGTTACGTGCTCCCTGGCCTCCTGTCACATATAAACAATGTCCCTTTTCTTGCATACCTGCTGCTTCACCCTCTGCACCATCAGGGTCCCATCGGGGCTGCTGAAGTTCAGCTGCTGGTGTTGTTGCGCATAAAGAGACAGAGTCCAATTCAAACTTTAAACGAAGAACTTTACTTGATTTCAATCACAGCACGTCCACATCAATTACAGCATTAACACAGAGTATGGCACAATTCACATTATTTACTTTCCCTGTGCTCTCTTCTATGTCTTTCTCTTTGTACCCAGATTGCCCGACCGGTACTGCAGCGTCCTCCCTGTTCAGCCTGACTACTCTTAGCAGTTCCCTTGTATGTTTTGCCCCAGACAGGAGGACATCTGCCCATGTAGGAAGCTGCCACATCTTGGAGCAACCTGCAATACTTTTGCGGTAATCTTCTGGCCCAATAACACAGAACGGCTGGGCCCTTTTCTTTTATGTTGCGGAGTCGCTGTGCTGTCCCGTGCTCTAAAGCCCTACAGGACGCCTGGGGCTCCATGGCCCCAATGAGCTGTATCAGCTGCTCCCTGGCTTCACTGTCATCAAAGCAGGAAATGTTCCAGGCTTACTCACAGCAGACTTCTCCTATTAGATAACTATATACACTATTAGGCTTATGTGTCTCCATCTAGTGGACTAACTTAGGTACTGCACTTTCCCTACAACATACATATTATTACACTATACAGTAGCAGCAAAAGATCCAGAATATTAAATGTAACCATCAATACACAGATTAATGACATTACAGGGGGCGAAAATTTACATATAATTAACCGGGACGTGTTTAAAGGGGTGGGGGCATACACCAGTCTCTGTCACCCCTTACATCGTCATCAGGGGTCAGATGATGCAGTCACTGCCACAGCCTTTTTCCCTTCTCTGAAACAAAGCGTCATCATTGATATCTGTTTCAGACACTGGGCTAGTCCCTGCTCTACTGAGCATGCATCATTGTCAATTCCAATGTATGCACAGTAGGATCTTAAATATATATATATACACTCACCGGCCACTTTATTAGGTACACCATGCTAGTAACGGGTTGGACCCCCTTTTGCCTTCAGAACTGCCTCAATTCTTCGTGGCATAGATTCAACAAGGTGCTGGAAGCATTCCTCAGAGATTTTGGTCCATATTGACATGATGGCATCACACAGTTGCCGCAGATTTGTCGGCTGCACATCCCAAAGATGCTCCATACAAGGCAGGATGGATCCATGCTTTCATGTTGTTTACGCCAAATTCTGACCCTACCATCCGAATGTCGCAGCAGAAATCGAGACTCATCAGACCAAGCAATGTTTTTCCAATCTTCTACTGTCCAATTTCGATGAGCTTGTGCAAATTGTAGCCTCAGTTTCCTGTTCTTAGCTGAAAGGAGTGGTACCCGGTGTGGTCTTCTGCTGCTGTAGCCCATCTGCCTCAAAGTTCGACGCACTGTGCGTTCAGAGATGCTCTTAGGCCTACCTTGGTTGTAACGGGTGGCGATTTGAGTCACTGTTGCCTTTCTATCAGCTCGAACCAGTCTGCCCATTCTCCTCTGACCTCTGGCATCAACAAGGCATTTCCGCCCACAGAACTGCCGCTCACTGGATTTTTTTTCTTTTTCGGACCATTCTCTGTAAACCCTAGAGATGGTTGTGCGTGAAAATCCCAGTAGATCAGCAGTTTCTGAAATACTCAGACCAGCCCTTCTGGCACCAACAACCATGCCACGTTCAAAGGCACTCAAATCACCTTTCTTCCCCATACTGATGCTCGGTTTGAACTGCAGGAGATTGTCTTGACCATGTCTACATGCCTAAATGCACTGAGTTGCCGCCATGTGATTGGCTGATTAGAAATTAAGTGTTAACAAGAAGTTGGACAGGTGTACCTAATAAAGTGGCCAGTGAGTGTATATATATATATATATATATATATATATATATATATATAGTAGGATCTTGTTATTGTACACGCAGTGACAATGCGCTCTCTCATGGGCTCTGATCAAAAGTGACATCACTTGCAGGGGCTGTGTTGGTCTTTGATCGCTCGTTCTATCCTTAGGATGCGCATTGACAGTGCGCTCTCGTCAGCTTTTGACTTCTTATCGGAGCTGGCAAGATAGCATATTGTCATTGTGCACTGAGAAGTACAGTGCACAGTGCCACGATCATACTGACTATATGTTGGAATTGACAACCAACGCATACTCAGAAGAGCAGAGACTAGCCCAGCCCCAGAAAGCAACCTCACTGATGACACTTTGTTTCTGGCAGTAGAGATTGCAGCACTGACCGCAGCCTCTACCTTCTGAT
This sequence comes from Ranitomeya variabilis, assembly GCF_051348905.1. NCBI lineage: Eukaryota > Metazoa > Chordata > Amphibia > Anura > Dendrobatidae > Ranitomeya > Ranitomeya variabilis. Next base: position 638,506,462 of record NC_135232.1, read on the forward strand.
GACCACTCATTTGAGAATCTCCAGTGCATGCTGAGATACTCAAACAAATCATCATCACACAGAAAGTAGTAAAAGAAAAAATAAAGCAGATAGAGTAATAAGGGAACAATAAGGAATTTTTAATTAACGTTTATTATAAAAAATATTAATTTATGGCATGAAATAGAGATTTAGGATTAAACTATATTTTAGTTTTGGACCTCCCCTTTAATTTACAAAGATTTAGTTGCTTAAACCCTTATCTGACCTCATTAAAAATATAAAATGTGCTACTTCCGCTATTAGAACAACATGTAGAAAAAGAACTGCAAAACACAGTGGTGGAATAGCTTTTTTCTTCATTTTCAGATAATCCAAAACTAAGCTTTAATACGGCTACTTCGGCAAAAAGTGAAAAAAGTTACGTGTCTTGGAATGTGGCGGCATGAATATTTTTTCATTTTCATAAAATGTTTTCAGTTAGGAAAACTACTAAAACATGAAAAAATAACTTACATTTGGTATAGCCATAATAATATTGACACAAGGTCAACCTGTTATTAAAGGGATCCTGTCATTAGTTTCTTCCTGCCCAAACCACAGGCAACATGAATCAGATCTTAATGGCACAATTGCAGCTTCAAACTGTTCCTGGAACCCTAACTATCCCTGTCCCTGGGGTACTCTTAGGGTATGTGCACACGTTGCGGATTTGCCTACGGATCCGCAGCGGATTGGCCGCTGTGGATTCGCAGCTGTTTTACATGCGGTGTACAGTACCATGTAAACCTATGGAAAACCAAATCCGCAGTGCACATGGTTCGGAAAATACCGCGCGGAAACGCTGCAGTTTTATTTTCTGCAGCATGTCAATTCTTTGTGCGGATTCTGCAGCCTTTTACACCTGCTCCTCAATAGGAATCCGCAGGTGTTAAAATGCAGGTGAAATCCACACAAAAAACGCTGTAAATCCACAGGTAATCCGCAGGTAAAATGCTGTGCATTTTACCTGCGGATTTTTCAAAAACTGAGCGGAAAAATCCGCACAGAAATCTGCAATGTGGGCACATAGCCTTAAAGGTAGAGGCGTCTGAGTCTCCGACCTTACTATGCTCCTTTTAATGTCCTAAGATTTCCCCTCCGCCAGGAGGCCTGGGACAGATATGTTAGTGTATAGGGCAGAGGTGTCAAACTGCATTCCTCGAGGGCCGCCAACAGGTCATGTTTTCAGGATTTCCTTGTATTGCACAGGTAATAATTTAATCACCTGCACAGAATGATTCCAGCACCTTGTGGAATGCTAAGGAAATCCTGAAAACATGACCTGTTGGCGGCCCTCGAGGAATGCAGTTTGACACCTCTGGTATAGGGATAACAAAAAGTAACTTACATACAAAAACACTAACCAAGGGTAGAGAAGAATAAAGGGAAGGATATGAAGGTACAAACCAAATGGGACTAGGATAATGGAGAAAGCATACACTCCAAAACAGCAGACAGCAATCTCCAGCAGGAACTACGAACTTCAACTTCAGCACACCAACTCCAGCAAGCCAGGAAGCAAAACTTTCACAGCCAGGGAAGAGAAGGTCTGACCAGGTTTTATGGAGAGAGAAAAACAAAGCATTTTAGCTGCAGCGGTGAGTTGGAGCTACATATCTCAAACTAGCATACAAAGTCGTTAACTTCTTCAGCACCAAAAGAAATTAAATCCATTTAATATGAGGAACAAAACACAGAGGCTAAATGGAAGACCTGCGATTCACAGTAGGTAAATATCGCCTAACCCCAAATGTCCCAGGAGGACGTGATACACTCATAACACTGGGCTTTGGAGTCTAGCAGAGCCCTAAAGTTCTCTTTGCCCCATATAATAACAATCTGAATAATAATTTTATTTGTATAATGCCAGAATATTCTGAAGCACTTCACAATCAAGCGGTGACTTATGCAGATAATAAAAACAATACCAAGTAACACATAGTTCAACAGTTACAGGAGGAGTGAGGGTCCTTCTCGCAAGCTTACAGCCTATAAAAGACCAATGCTATTAAAGACCTATGATAATTGGGGGCCTTGTTGGAAAGTTTGCATTGTGGTCTACAAGTTTCAAGCTATGCCATTGAGTCAGATGGCTATATAGCGACCACAGTGCCCAAATTGATATTGGGTCAACTGATCTGAGTCTGTGCAGAGCTAACAGTTTCTACAGCACGGGGATGCTGCTGCATCTCCATACTGTAGAAGCAATCAGTCTTCTAAAAATTATTGTCCCATAGTGGGACAAAGTAAAAAAGTAAACAAAAAAATTAAATAATTGTAAAAATATATATATAAAAAAAAAATCAAAAATAATAACAGAAAAAATCAAAAGATATTGTATCTACAAATAAATATCTGAATGAAAAAAAATAGACAATAAAAGTACACATATTTGTTATCGCTGCTGTTGTGGACTGTGTTTCTGGGCTCCCTCTGGTGGTCACTAAAGGTACTGTGTTAGGCATGTCTTGTTGCAGGCCTGGGCTCCAGCTGGGTCATTAAGCAGCGGGTGTTCCCTATTTAGGTCTCCTCTGGACTCAGTCTCTTGCCTGGCATCGTTGTATCCAGTCCTATAAGGTTTCCTCCTGATTCCTTTCCGTCTGTCTCATGCAAGAAAAGCTAAGTCCGTTTTGAATACTTTGGATCATTTGCATTTTTCAGTGTTTTTTGTCCAGCTTGCTTGATATGTGATTTTCTGGCTCGCTGGAAGCTCTAGGGTGCTGATATTCCCCCTCCGCACCGTCAGTCGGTGTGGGGGTTCTTGAAATATTCAGCGTGGATGTTTTTGCAGGGTTTTCTGCTGACCGCATAGTTTACTTTCTATTTTCTGCCTATCTAGACTAGTGGGCCTCACTTTGCTGAATCTAGTTCATCTCTACGTTTGTGTTTTCCTCTTGCCTCACCGTTATTATTTGTTGGGGGCTTTCTATATCTTTGGGGTTCAATTTCTCTGGAGGCAAGTGAGGTCTTATTTTCCCTCTAGGGGTAGTCAGTTCTCCGGCTGGCTCGAGACGTCTAGAATCAACGTAGGCACGTTCACCGGCTACTTCTAGTTGTTGTGTTAGGATCAGGTATGCGGTTAGCCCAGTTTCCACCTCCCTAGAGCAGTGCCTATGTCAGTGATGGGCAACCTTTTGAGCTCGGTGTGTCAAAATTCGCCAAAAAACCGAGCATAACTTGGGTGGTGTGTCACCTTGATAAAAAAACATAATTTTGCGACATGTATAGTTTAAATAACAAATATGTATAATTAGAATTAACTTACCTGCTTAGTGACTTCTTTGTTCATCTGTCAGTTGGTTTCTTTTGTTGGTCTTGCTATTATTTAACTTGTGTGGGGTGCCGTGAACTAAGATAAGTGAGGGGGAGGGGGAATTCTTCCAGTGATGGCGAACCTGTGGCACTCCAGCTGTTGCAAAACTACAATTCCCATCATGTCTTTACAGCCAAAGCCTTTGCTTTGAATGGCCAGCCATGATGGGAATTGTAGTTTTGCAACAGCTGGACTGCCACAGGTTCGCCATCACTGATGCCTCCCTCTCACTTATCTCAGTAATGGCCAATGACACCCCACAGTTCACTGGATGATGGTTGCTGTAGTAGTCACAGGGCCTCCAGACAGCAATCACAGGGCCTGAGTCCAGACAGCAATCACAGGGCCTGAGTCCAGACAGCAATCACAGGGCCTGAGTCCAGACAGCAATCACAGGGCCTGAGTCCAGACAGCAATCACAGGGCCTGAGTCCAGACAGCAATCACAGGGCCTGAGTCCAGACAGCAATCACAGGGCCTGAGTCCAGACAGCAATCACAGGGCCTGAGTCCAGACAGCAATCACAGGGCCTGAGTCCAGACAGCTATCACAGGGCCTGAGTCCAGACAGCTATCACAGGGCCTGAGTCCAGACAGCTATCACAGGGCCTGAGTCCAGACAGCTATCACAGGGCCTGAGTCCAGACAGCTATCACAGGGCCTGAGTCCAGACAGCTATCACAGGGCCTGAGTCCAGACAGCTATCACAGGGCCTGAGTCCAGACAGCAATCACAGGGCCTGAGTCCAGACAGCTATCACAGGGCCTGAGTCCAGACAGCTATCACAGGGCCTGAGTCCAGACAGCAATCACAGGGCCTGAGTCCAGACAGCTATCACAGGGCCTGAGTCCAGACAGCAATCACAGGGCCTGAGTCCAGACAGCTATCACAGGGCCTGAGTCCAGACAGCTATCACAGGGCCTGAGTCCAGACAGCAATCACAGGGCCTGAGTCCAGACAGCAATCACAGGGCCTGAGTCCAGACAGCAATCACAGGGCCTGAGTCCAGACAGCTATCACAGGGCCTCCAGACAGCTATCACAGGGCCTCCAGACAGCTATCTCCTCAGGCCTCAGAAGTGCAGCCTGGGACTTCTGGTCGGCGCAGCAAGGAGCAGCGCAATGTCGCCCAAACAACACAGATCCGACGCAGAGGCCTGGGACTTCCGGGAGCTGCGCCTGGCCTACCGGAAGTCCCAGGCCTAGACGCTCTGCACCGGAGCTCTGTTGTTTGGACCCACAGACCCTCCTGCATGGCATCCGATCCGATAAAAAATCGGATCGGATGCCATTGTTTAGTATTCCGATACCGCAAGTATCGGGTATCGGCCGATATTTGCTGTATCGGAATTCCGATACCGAGATCCGATACTTTTGTGGTATCGGGTATCGGTATCGAAACAACATTAATGTGTGTAAAATAAAGAATTAAAATAAAAAATATTGCTATACTCACCTGTCCGACGCAGCCTGGACGTCCGCGAGGGAACCGGCAGCGTTGTTTGCTTAAAATTCGCGGTTTTCCTTCCTTACTTGAAGTCCCGGCTTGTGATTGGTTGCGTGCCGCCCATGTGACCGAGACGCGACCAATCACAGCAAGCCGTGACGTAATTTTAGGTCCTTCAGGATTTTAAAATTACATTCCGGCGTTGTGATTGGTTGCGTGCGGTCACATGGGCGACGCAACCAATCACAACGCCGGAACGTAATTTTAAAATCCTGAAGGACCTAAAATTACGTCACGGCTTGCTGTGATTGGTCGCGTCTCGGTCACATGGGTGGCACGCAACCAATCACAAGCCGGGACTTCAAGGAAGGAAGGAAAACCGCGATTTTTAAGCAAACAACGCTGCCGGTTCCCTCGCGGACGTCCAGGCTGCGTCGGACAGGTGAGTATAGCAATATTTTTTATTTTAATTCTTTATTTTACATATTAATATGGTTCCCAGGGCCTGAAGGAGAGTTTCCTCTCCTTCAGACCCTGGGAAAGAAGCAATTTCTATGGGGCCGTGGCCGGCGGCCGGCGTGTCACTGAAAATGACTACGCGTGTCAGCACTGACACGCGTGTCATAGGTTCACCATCACTGGCCTATGTTTTTGTTGACCTTGCCGGAATAACAGAGATCCTCTACCACTGGGATCATAACAGAATGCCAGGCCAAAAGAAAATGTTTAATGCATCGCAGAAGCGGGATTAAAAAGAAGTTCTGAGTTTTTTTTTGTTGTTTTTTTTTGTGTTGCTGCAGTTCGCCTAGCTTCTTCCATCCCCTTTTTCTCTGAGTGGCTTGAGCTCTGCTGCAGATATGAATGTCCAGACTGACTTCTAGTGTGGATCAGCTTGCTGCTAGGGTGCAAAGCATTCAGGATTTTGTTATCCATAGCCCTATGTCTGAACCAAAAATACCTATTCCTGAGCCGTTTTTTGGAGATAGATCTAAGTTCCTGAATTTTAGGAATAATTGCAAATTGTTTCTGTCTCTGAAACCTCGTTCCTCTGGTGATTCCGCTCAGCAAGTTAAGATTGTTATCTCCTTCTTGCGCGGCGACCATCAAGATTGGGCCTTCTCTCTGGCGCCAGGAGATCCTGCATTGGTGAATGTTGATGCGTTTTTTCTGGCACTTGGTTTGCTTTATGAGGAGCCTAATCTTGAAAGTCAGGCTGAAAAGATGTTGCTGGCTATCTCTCAAGGTCAGGACGAAGCTGAGGTGTATTGTCAAAAATTTCGGAAATGGTCCGTGCTTACTCAATGGAATGAGTGTGCCCTGGCCGCAAATTTCAGAAATGGTCTTTCTGAAGCCATTAAGAATGTGATGGTGGGGTTTCCTATCCCTACAGGTCTGAATGATTCAATAGCTCTGGCCATTCAAATTGATCGACGTTTGCGGGAGCGCAAATCTGCTAATCCTTTGGCAGTGCTGTCTGAACGGTCACCTGATTCTATGCAATGTGACAGAATTCTGACCAGAGCCGAGCGGCAAAATCATAGACGTCAAAATGGGTTGTGTTTTTACTGTGGTGATTCAACACATGTTATCTCAACATGCTCTAAGCGCTTAAAAAAAATTGTTGTTAATCCTGTCGCCATTAGTACTTTTCAGCCTAAGTTTATTTTGTCTGTGACTTTAATTTGTTCATTATCTTCTTACTCAGCTATGGCTTTTGTAGATTCTGGTGCTGCTCTGAGTCTGATGGATTTGTCGTTTGCCAGGCGCTGTGGTTTTGTCCTGGAGCCTTTGGAAAATCCTATTCCTCTTAGAGGAATTGATGCTACGCCATTGGCAGAGAATAAACCTCAGTATTGGACGCAAGTGACCATGTGCATGACTCCTGTACATCAGGAGGTGATTCGTTTTCTGGTACTGCATAAAATGCATGATGTTGTCGTTTTGGGTCTGCCATGGTTACAGGCCCATAATCCAGTTTTAGATTGGAAAGCTATGACTGTGTCAAGTTGGGGTTGTCAGGGGATTCATGGCGATTCTCCATTGGTGTCTATTGCTTCTTCTACTCCTTCTGAGATCCCTGAGTTTTTGTCAGACTATCAGGATGTATTTGATGAACCCAGGTCCAGTGCCCTTCCTCCTCATAGGGACTGTGATTGTGCTATAGATTTGATTCCTGGTAGTAAATTTCCTAAGGGACGACTCTTTAATTTATCTGTGCCAGAGCATGCCGCGATGCGGAGTTATATAAAGGAGTCTTTGGAGAAGGGACATATTCGCCCATCCTCTTCTCCTCTTGGTGCAGGATTCTTTTTTGTGGGCAAGAAAGACGGGTCTTTGAGACCTTGTATAGATTATCGTCTTCTGAATAAGATCACGGTGAAATTTCAGTATCCTTTGCCATTGTTGTCTGATTTGTTTGCTCGGATTAAGGGTGCCAGTTGGTTCACCAAGATAGATCTTCGCGGTGCGTATAACCTTGTGCGCATAAAGCAGGGAGATGAATGGAAAACAGCATTTAATACGCCCGAGGGTCATTTTGAGTACCTGGTGATGCCTTTTGGACTCTCTAATGCTCCTTCTGTGTTTCAGTCCTTCATGCATGACATCTTCCGGAAATATCTGGATAAATTTATGATTATTTATCTGGATGATATTTTGGTTTTTTCTGATGATTGGGAGTCCCATGTGAACCAGGTCAGGATGGTGTTTCAGGTTCTGCGTGAGAATGCTTTATTTGTGAAGGGTTCAAAATGTATCTTTGGGGTACAGAAGGTTTCTTTTTTGGGTTTTATTTTTTCCCCTTCTACTGTGGAGATGGACCCAGTCAAGGTCCGTGCCATTCATGACTGGACTCAGCCCACGTCTGTTAAGAGCCTGCAGAAGTTCTTGGGCTTTGCTAATTTTTACCATCGTTTTATCACTAATTTTTCTAGCGTGGTTAAACCTTTGACGGATATGACCAAGAATGGTTCTGATGTTGCTAATTGGTCTACTGCGGCCGTGGAGGCCTTTCGGGAGCTGAAGCGTCGGTTTACTTCAGCGCCAGTCCTGTGCCAGCCGGATGTCTCTCTTCCCTTCCAGGTTGAAGTTGATGCTTCGGAGATTGGTGCAGGGGCCGTTTTGTCGCAAAGAAGTTCTGATGGCTCCGTGATGAAGCCATGCGCCTTCTTTTCAAGAAAATTTTCGCCTGCTGAGCGGAACTATGATGTTGGTAATCGGGAGTTGTTGGCTATGAAGTGGGCATTTGAGGAGTGGCGACATTGGCTCAAGGGAGCTAAACATCGTGGGGTGGTCTTGACTGATCATAAAAATCTTATTTATCTCGAGTCTGCCAAGCGCCTGAATCCTAGACAGGCTCGTTGGTCGTTGTTTTTCTCCCGCTTTGACTTTGTGGTCTCGTACCTGCCTGGTTCGAAGAACGTGAAGGCTGATGCACTTTCTAGGAGTTTTGTGCCTGACTCTCCTGGAGTCTCAGAGCCGGTTGGTGTTCTCAGAGAGGGAGTGATTTTGTCTGCCATTTCCCCAGATTTGCGACGAGTGCTGCAGAAATTTCAGGCTGATAGGCCTGATCGTTGCCCACCGGAGAGACTGTTTGTCCCTGACAGATGGACCAGCAGAGTTATTTCTGAGGTTCATTCCTCGGTGTTGGCGGGGCATCCTGGGATTTTCGGTACCAGAGATTTGGTGGCTAGGTCCTTCTGGTGGCCTTCCTTGTCGCGGGATGTGCGTTCCTTTGTGCAGTCTTGTGGAATTTGTGCTCGGGCTAAGCCTTGCTGTTCTCGTGCCAGCGGGTTGCTTTTGCCCTTACCTATCCCGAAGAGGCCTTGGACGCACATTTCCATGGATTTCATTTCGGATCTTCCGGTATCTCGGAAGATGTCTGTGATATCGGGGTGGTGTGCGATCGTTTTTCTAAAATGGTCCATTTGGTGCCCTTGCCTAAGTTGCCTTCCTCCTCTGATTTGGTGCCTTTGTTCTTACAGAATGTGGTTCGTTTGCACGGCATCCCTGAGAATATTGTGTCTGACAGAGGATCCCAGTTTGTGTCCAGATTCTGGCGGTCCTTTTGTGCTAGGATGGGTATTGATTTGTCTTTTTCGTCGGCTTTTCATCCTCAGACTAATGGCCAGACCGAGCGAACTAATCAGACGTTGGAGACTTATTTAAGATGTTTTGTTTCTGCTGATCAGGACGACTGGGTTACCTTTTTGCCACTGGCCGAGTTTGCCCTTAATAATCGGGCTAGTTCTGCCACTTTGGTTTCACCCTTTTTCTGCAACTCTGGTTTTCATCCTCGTTTCTCCTCGGGTCAGGTTGAACCTTCTGACTGTCCTGGGGTTGATTCTGTGGTGGATAGGTTGCAGCGGATTTGGAACCATGTGGTGGACAATTTGAAATTGTCACAGGAGAAGGCCCAGCGTTTTGCCAACCGCCGCCGCGGTGTGGGTCCCCGACTTCGTGTTGGGGATTTGGTTTGGTTGTCTTCTCGGCATGTTCCTTTGAAGGTCTCCTCTCCTAAGTTTAAGCCTCGCTTTATCGGTCCTTATAAGATTTTGGAAATCCTTAACCCGGTGTCTTTTCGCTTGGACCTTCCAGCGTCATTTGCTATTCATAATGTGTTCCATAGGTCCTTGTTGCGGCGGTACGTGGTGCCTATGGTTCCTGCTGTTGAGCCTCCTGCCCCGGTTTTGGTTGAGGGCGAGTTGGAGTACGTGGTGGAGAAGATTTTGGATTCTCGTATCTCTAGACGGAGACTTCAGTATTTAGTTAAGTGGAAAGGCTATGGTCAGGAGGATAATTCCTGGGTTGTCGCTTCTGATGTTCATGCGACTGATTTGGTTCGTGCCTTTCACGCTGCTCATCCTGATTGCCCTGGGGGTCTTGGTGAGGGTTCGGTGACCCCTCCTCAAGGGGGGGGCACTGTTGTGGACTGTGTTTCTGGGCTCCCTCTGGTGGTCACTAACGGTACTGTGTTAGGCATGTCTTGTTGCAGGCCTGGGCTCCAGCTGGGTCATTAAGCAGCGGGTGTTCCCTATTTAGGTCTCCTCTGGACTCAGTCTCTTGCCTGGCATCGTTGTATCCAGTCCTATAAGGTTTCCTCCTGATTCCTTTCCGTCTGTCTCATGCAAGAAAAGCTAAGTCCGTTTTGAATACTTTGGATCATTTGCATTTTTCAGTGTTTTTTGTCCAGCTTGCTTGATATGTGATTTTCTGGCTCGCTGGAAGCTCTAGGGTGCTGATATTCCCCCTCCGCACCGTCAGTCGGTGTGGGGGTTCTTGAAATATTCAGCGTGGATGTTTTTGCAGGGTTTTCTGCTGACCGCATAGTTTACTTTCTATTTTCTGCCTATCTAGACTAGTGGGCCTCACTTTGCTGAATTTAGTTCATCTCTACGTTTGTGTTTTCCTCTTGCCTCACCGTTATTATTTGTTGGGGGCTTTCTATATCTTTGGGGTTCAATTTCTCTGGAGGCAAGTGAGGTCTTATTTTCCCTCTAGGGGTAGTCAGTTCTCTGGCTGGCTCGAGACATCTAGAATCAATGTAGGCACGTTCACCGGCTACTTCTAGTTGTTGTGTTAGGATCAGGTATGCGGTTAGCCCAGTTTCCACCTCCCTAGAGCAGTTCCTATGTTTTTGTTGACCTTGCCGGAATACCAGAGATCCTCTACCACTGGGATCATAACACGCTGCGTCCGCAATGACCCGACCTATAAAACTGTACCAGTAGTTAAACTCTTTAGTGAACACCATAAAAAATAAATAAAAAACTAGGCAAAAAGCAATGCTGTATCATCATACTGCCAAACAAAAAGTGGAATAAAACACGATAAAAAAACCTGATATAAATAAACATGGTACCGCTGAAAATGTCATCTTGTCCCGCAAGCCGACATACAGCTCCATCAGCAAAAAAAAATAAAAGATATAGCTCTCACAAAAAAAGGATGAAAAAATAATGATTTTTTTCTATAAAATAGTTTTTATTGTGTAAAATCACCAAAACATAAGAAAACAATATAAACCATGTGATATTTCAGTTTTTCTTATTTAATAAATTTGCAAAAATTACTACAGTTCTGTTTTTTTTCAGTCAAGATGGGGTGCAGAGTGTACATTAATGTGAAAAAAATGAACTTTTTTGAATTTGCCAAATGGCTGCAATGAAACAAAGCGTGAAAAAAAGCGTGAAAAATTTAAAGGGATCTGAATACTTTCCATACCCACTGTATATTCCTATATTAATAATATATCACAGCATATTTGAATACATAAGGGTTGTCCGGCTTTGGGGTACAAGTCTTCAGTCACTCTATGTGATTGCAGACTTGTCAATTCTCACACTCACCCACACTGCATGCTGTCTGGATTGCCAGAAGCGAGTAGTCATGTGACTGCTTCTATGCGATTTGCATTCTTCTGGCCACATTCTGACTAGATTTGTCCGGCCTCGCTCAGTACACGTGTATTGAGTGAAGCTGAGCCCATCTAGTTGGTATGTGAACGCATGTCCGCAAATCACATACAAATGGTCACACGCCTGTCACCGGAGAATCCTCACAGGGCACAGTGCTTAAGTTAAGCTTAAAGGGAACCTGTCACCTGAATTTGGAGGGAACAATTTTCAGCCACAGGGGCGGGGTTTTCGGGTGTTTGATTCACCCTTTCCTTACCCGCTGGCTGCATGCTGGCTGCAATATTGGATTGAAGTTCATTCTCTGTCCTCCGTAGTACATGCCTGCACAAGGCAATCTTGCGTTACGCAGGCGTGTACTATGGAGGACATAGAATGAACTTCAATCTAATATTACAGCCAGCATGCAGCCAGCGGGTAAGGAAAGGGTGAATCAAACGCCCGAAAACCCTGCCCCTATGGCTGAAAATTGTTCCCTCCAAATTCAGGTGACAGAGTCCCTTTAAGACTGGACAACCCCTTTAATACCTGCAGCGTTTTAGAGTAAAACATGAGTACTTGTAATTAGGGGGGCGGTCTCCCTTTAATATTATTATATTATGCTTTGAATTACTTTTTGGTGTGAATATAATTTATTTTATTGACCATATACAGGGGTTGGACAAAATAATGGAAACACCTGGAAATATCAACAAAAGTTAGTTTAATTTGGTATAGGTCCACCTTTTGCGGCGATTACAGCCTCAATTCTGTGAGGTATGGATTCATACAAGGTATGAATTGTTTCCAAAGTAATTTTAGCCTATTCTGCAGTTAAAACACCCTCCAGTTCTTTGAGCGACGATGGCGGCGGAAATCAACGTCTAACTTGAATCTCTAAAATCGACCATAAATGCTCAATAATGTTGAGGTCTGGGGATTGTGGGGGCCAGATCAGATGCTCAACTTCATTAGAATGTTCCTCGTGCCATGCTTTAAAGGGAACCTGTCACCCCCCCCAGTCGTTTCAAACTAAAAGAGCCACCGTGTGCAGCAGTAATGCTGCATTCTGACAAGGTGGCTCTTTTAGTTCTATGTGCTGTAACTAGAGAAATAATCCGTTTTTTATTTTGACAGAAATACCTGATCCTCAGTCAAGTGGGCCGGCGTTTCCCCCCTGCTTCAGACAGCACACAGCTGTCACTCACATCTTCTTGGCGCCGGGCGCCGCCTCCTCCTCGCCGCTGTTTTCAAAAGTAGCCGGCGCCTGCGCTCTTATCCCCTGCCTGGTGCAGGCGCAGTGAGCGCTGGCCTTCTTTCCTCATATGCAGTCCACCTGACTGCGCCTGTGCGGCCGCCCTGCTTGTGATTCCCAGCCCCGCAGTGACTTATGATTTATTCATACTACGGGGCTGGGATTCACAAGCAGGGCGGCCGCACAGGCGCAGTCAGCTGGACTGCATATGAGGAAAGAAGGCCAGCGCTCACTGCGCCTGCACCAGGCAGGGGATAAGAGCGCAGGCGCCGGCTACTTTTGAAAACAGCGGTGAGGAGGAGGCGGCGCCCGGCGCCAAGAAGATGTGAGTGACAGCTGTGTGCTGTCTGAAGCAGGGGGGAAACGCCGGCCCACTTGACTGAGGAGCAGGTATTTCGGACAAATTATAAAACTGATTATTTCTCTAGTTACAGCACCCAGAACTGAAAGAGCCACCTTGTCAGAATGCAGCATTACTGCTGCACACGGTGGCTCTTTTAGTTTGAAACGACTGGGGGGGTGACAGGTTCCCTTTAACGATTCTAGCTGTATGAATTGGTGCATTATCATCCTGAAAGATGGCGTTCCCCTCCGGGAACAGTGCTTGAACCATTGGATGTACTTGGTCGCCCAAAATGCCTAAATAATCTCGGCTGTTAATTCTTCGATGAAGAGATATCATTGGCCCGGCGGATCTCCATGAAATAGCACCCCAGATCATCACAGAACCTCCGACATGTTTTACGGTTGGGAGAAGGCAGTGTGGATGGAATGCTTCTTTCAGCTGTCTCCAAACGTACACTCGGCCGGAGGTCGGAAATAGGGTAAAGGATGATTCATCTGAGAATATCACATGTTTCCACTGCTCGAGGGACCAATTCTGGAGGTTTCTACACCACTCTAAACGCTTGGAAACATTTGTCATTGAGAGCAGCGGTTTTCTAATTGCAGCTCTTCCGTGGAATCCAGATTTGTGCGGCTCTTGACGAACAGTTTTTGTGGAAACTGGGTTCTGTAGGTGTTCATTGAGCTCAACAGTGATTTTCGGAGCCGTGGTCTTGCGATCCTCTCTCACAATTGGCTTTAGAGTCCTAAGGTCTCTCTCAGTCAACTTTGACTTTTGTCCGGACCTGTGCTTTGCTGCGGACGGTTTTCCTTCTCTTTCAAAAGCAGTCATTACTTTGGAGACAGTACCTCTTGACACACCAAGCATTCAGGCACTTTCTGTTACACTAGCGCCTGCCATACGAGCACCAACAATTTGGCCTCTTTGAAAATCCGAGAGGTCTGCCATTGGTATCAGTTTTTCATCAATGTACTTACAATTCAGCAAAACAAACAGTTAATTTACATACACATATCACATAACACAATAATCAACTACAAAACATTACCATATGTCACGGTTTGCATGTTTATAACATGTTCGAAGATTATTATGCCAAAATGTTAGGTGTTTCCATTATTTTGTCCAACCCCTGTATGTGACCTTTGCGTTACCCAAGTAAAGGGTTCATGTGCTCAGAATGGATGTAGACTGGAGAAAAGACGACAGCCTCTTGGGATAGTTTCTTACAGCACATCAATATTCTGGTCGATATTGCTTCATAGGGCAAAGTGTTTGATTTCTAAATGTGAAATCATACAGGATATGTAACAGGTGACTACCCAGAGGAAAGGGCCACACCTTTGTATGACTGCCTGACTCAGTGCTCACGCGGCAGCACGCACCCACTGATGATTCTTCCATTGACATACTGTAAATGCTGCAGGTGGAAATTGTAATCCTTACTCACATGATCATTGTTTTTTTCATGTAAAGTGAACATGCAGAAATTAACCCCAAAAATGCTCAAAGAGTGACATTACCTTTGCAGGGAATCTGTTACCCCCTAAACTGAAATTTAACTATTTAGACATTCATACAAGGGACTTAGCCCTTTTAAAAATCATGCGGGTCCTGTAGATATTAATAAGTTTGCTTTAAGTAAAACAGTTTGGCTAGATATGTAAATGGACTTCAGTGCATCCTTGGGGTGATCAAGAGCTTAGTACACCCTTGGGGTGGTCCAGAGCTTAGTGCACCTTTGGGGGTGGTCCAGAACTTAGTGCACACTTGGGGTAGTCCAGAGCTTAGTGCACCCTTGTGGTGGTCCAGAGCTTAGTGCACTCTTGGGCTGATCCAGAGCTTAGTGCACTCTTGGGGTGGCCCAGAGCTTAGAGCACCCTTGGGGTAACACAGAGCTTAGTGTACCCTTGGGGTGACCCAGAACTTAGTGCACCTCAGGGGTGGTCCAGAGCTTAGTGCATCCTTGGGGTAGTCTAAAGCTTAGTGCACCCTTGTGGTGGCCCAGAGCTTAGGGACTTAGCCCTTATAAAAATCATGCTGGTCCTGTAGATATTAATAAGTTTGTTTTAACTAAAACAGTTTGGCTAGATATGTACATGGGCTTCAGTACATCCTTGGGGTGGCCCAGAGCTTAGTGCACCCTTGAGGTGGCCCAGAGCTTAGTGCACCTTTGGGGTGGCCCAGAGTTTATTGCATCCTTGGGGTGGCCCATAGCGTAGTACACCCTTGGGGTGGCCGATAACTTAGTGCACCCTTGGTGTGGCACAGAGCATAGTGTACCCTTGGGGTGGTCCAGAACTTAGTGCACCCTAGGGGTGGTCCAGAGTTTGTTACACCATTGGGGTGGCCCAGAGCTTAGTGAACTCTTGGGGTGGCCCATAGCTTAGTGCACAGTGGGGGTGGCTCAAAGCTTAGTGCACCCTTGGGATAGCCCAAAACTTAGTGCATGCTTGGAGTGGCCCGGAGCTTAGTGCATGCATGGGGTGGCCCAGAGTGTAGTGCACCTTTGTGGTGGCCCAGAGTTTATTTCACCACTGGGGTGGCCCAGACCGGTGGCCCAGAGTATAGTGCACTCTTACGGTGGCCTAGAATGTATTGCACCTTTGGGGTGGCCCAGAATGTAGTGCACCCTTGGGGTGGCCCAGAGCTTAATGTACCCTTGGGGTGGCCCAGAGCTTAGTGCACACTTGATTTGGCCCAGAACTTAGTGCATCCTTGGGGTGGCCCAGAGTGTAGTACACCCTTGTGGTGGACCACAGCTTATTGTACCCTTGGAGTGGCACATAGCTTAGTGCACCCTTGGCGTGGCCCAGAGCTTAGTTCACCCTTGGCAGGGCCTAGTACTTAGTGTACCTTTGGGGTAGCCCTGACATTAGTGCACCCTTGGGGTGGCCGAGAGCTTAGTTCACTATTCCACCCCATCAATTACCATCCTCCACCCGCCCTTGTGCTGATTGACAGTGCTCGCTTTAGAGTGCTGCCAGAAAAAATCCCCATCCCTGCACACACAGTGTCAGCTTGGGTAGGTGCGTTCTAATCTCTCTCCTGTGTGTAGCTGCTTCTTCACGTAGCAGGTAGCTACGCACAGGAGAGGGACATTGCAACACCCTCATTTCCCTCTTCTGTCAGAATTGACCGCCCACTGCTTTATAATCCTGTGTGCTGTCAGCAGCCGCTACACACAGGAGGATGATGAGAACACACCTGCACACTGAGACTGTGCAATTTTATACAGAATGAAATGACTAAAGTCTATAGTACCAGTATGATTTTAAAGGTGCTAAGTCCCCTATATAAATGTATAAAGAGTTCATTTTCAATTTGGGGAGTGAACGACTCCCTTTAAAGTAAATCACTTTATTGCACTTGATTTCTCCACTCTGGAAATATAAAATCCTTCTGTGAATCTGTTACCAGGTTTATGATGTTCTATGTGAGTGGCAGACACAATGATTATAGCAGTGTGCCTGCCACTTGTGAATACTCAACAGTTTTCTTAAAATCATGGAATGTCAGATACAGCACTGGAGATATATCAATGATAAGTGCACTGTGGAGTCCGTGACGTTCATGAGGTGCCAGCTCCATCTGCTGATTTACTGCTGTCTTCCAATACTCCGCTTGTTGAGTATGCTGTCAATCTGCAGAGGAGGCGAGACAAGTTTGTTATCCGTATGTCTGTTTGATCCATCTGTATAGCATCCAGTTTTTACCTGATAAGTTTAATAGGTAAAGGACAAATATTCTGGCTATGCCAGTACTAAAATTAGGAAGAGAATTCTCACAGTAAGCAACAGAGGGCGCCACTTTTCCATTTTTCTTACATTTGAAAGCGATAAATGTGTTAGGACGGGGACAGGGTAATTACAGGTTTAAAGAAGTTGTCCACTACTATAACTTTTTTTTTTTTTTTTTAATAAATCTTGCTATTATGTGCCACTGAAAACATCCACTGTGTTTATTTTAGCAATATTACCTTTTATCATGCTGTAGCAGCACATTTTTAGTGCTGGATTCAGCTCTCATGGGGTTAATCGACAACTTCCTTTCTCCTGACTTAGGCCATGTTCACATTTTGCGGTTTTTACCGCGGATCCGCGGCGATTTTGATGCTGCGGGTCCGCAGCAGTTTCCATAGCGTTTACATTTACATGTAAACCCTATGGAAACCGCAATCCGCTGTGCACATGCTGCGGGCAAAACCGCGCAGAAACGCAGCGATTTACAACCTGCAGCATGTCACTTCTTTGTGCAGAATCGCGGTGATTCCACCTCTTGTGTCTCCCCTTTTCCTCATAGATTGTAAGCTTGCGAGCAGCAGGGCCCTCATTCCTCCTGGTATCTGTTTTGAACTGTGATTTCTGTTATGCTGTAATGTCTGTTGTCTGTATAAGTCCCCTCTATAAGTTGTAAAGCGCTGCGGAATATGTTGGCGCTATATAAATAAAATTATTATTATTATTATTATTATTAAGTTTCACAGGCCCACTTGTCACATGGTGACTGTATAATATCTTTGTACACTTGTAGGCAGGGCCGGTTTTAGGCAAAGCGGGGCCCTACGCCTAGGCAAAGTTTAAAATGGGGCCCAAAATGCTAACATATTGCACATCACACAAAAGCATTTCGGTTGTATTTACAAGCGCTGAGTTCAGGCCGCTAAATGAGTTTGATCGACAATACTGAAGTTGTTCAACACTTGTTTCCCGGCCTCTTCCCACCGTCTGAGAAAGAATGATGGGACAGAATGATCACTAACAGATCACTAACCGATCCCCATACAGTATCATGTTATCAGCAGCACATCTACAGTTTACAGCGGCTATGTGCTGCTGAGAACAATGATTTTTGTTCCGGCAAAAACAATCTGAATATGCAGCATTTACTTGTTTAGTAAAATACACCCCATAGTCCTCCATATATTATAATGTGCTCCACAGTCCTCCATATAGTCCTCCATATATTAAAATACACTGCTCAGTCCTCCACATAGTATAATACACTACTCATAGTGCTCCATATAGTATAATGCACCGCCATAGTCATCCATGTAGTACAATTCACTTCCCATAGTATAATGCACCCCATAGTCCTTCATATAGTATAACGTATTCCCCATAGTCCTCGATACAGTATAATGCAGCCCACATATAGTATAATGTAGCCACCACCCTACAGAATATAATGCGGCAACCACAGAGTATAATGCAGCCACCCCACAGTATAATGCAGCCACCCCACAGAGTATAATGTAACCCCATAGAATATAATACAGCCCACCTCCCCATAATATATAATGTTGCCCCCCATAGAATATAATGCAGCCCCCCATAGTATATAACACAACATCCCCCATAGTATATAACCCAACCTCCCCCATCGAATATAATATACCCCCACAATAGTATATACCACAGCCACATAGTACATAACATGGCCTCCCCATAGAAGATAATATACTCCCCATAGTATATAGCAAAGCCCGCATAGTATATAGCACAGCCCGCATAGTAGATGACACAGCCCACACAGTAGTATATACAGCACAGCCCACAGTAGTATATACAGCACAGCCCACACAGTAGTATATACAGCACAGCCCACACAGTAGTATATACAGCACAGCCCACACAGTAGTATATACAGCACAGCCCACACAGTAGTATATACAGCACAGCCCGCACAGTAGTATATACAGCACAGCCCGCACAGTGGTACAGTGGGGCAAAAAAGTATTTAGTCAGTCAGCAATAGTGCAAGTTCCACCACTTAAAAAGATGAGAGGCGTCTGTAATTTACATCATAGGTAGACCTCAACTATGGGAGACAAACTGAGAAAAAAAAATACAGAAAATCACATTGTCTGTTTTTTTATCATTTTATTTGCATATTCTGGTGGAAAATAAGTATTTGGTCAGAAACAAAATTTCATCTCAATACTTTGTAATACATCCTTTGTTGGCAATGACAGAGGTTAAACGTTTTCTGTAAGTCTTCACAAGGTTGCCACACACTGTTGTTGGTATGTTGGCCCATTCCTCCATGCAGATCTCCTCTAGAGCAGTGATGTTTTTGGCTTTTCGCTTGGCAACACGGACTTTCAACTCCCTCCAAAGGTTTTCTATAGGGTTGAGATCTGGAGACTGGC
Source organism: Ranitomeya variabilis (assembly GCF_051348905.1). Classification (NCBI taxonomy): domain Eukaryota; kingdom Metazoa; phylum Chordata; class Amphibia; order Anura; family Dendrobatidae; genus Ranitomeya; species Ranitomeya variabilis. The sequence continues at coordinate 638,525,384 of NC_135232.1, forward strand.
TAGGCCACTCCAGGACCTTGAAATGCTTCTTACGAAGCCACTCCTTCGTTGCCCTGGCGGTGTGCTTTGGATCATTGTCATGTTAAAAGACCCAGCCACGTTTCATCTTCAATGCCCTTGCTGATGGAAGGAGGTTTGCACTCAAAATCTCACGATACATGGCCCCATTCATTCTTTCATGTACCCGGATCAGTCGTCCTGGCCCCTTTGCAGAGAAACAGCCCCAAAGCATGATGTTTCCACCACCATGCTTTACAGTAGGTATGATGCTTGATGGATGCAACTCAGTATTCTTTTTCCTCCAAACACGACAAGTTGTGTTTCTACCAAACAGTTCCAGTTTGGTTTCATCAGACCATAGGACATTCTCCCAAAACTCCTCTGGATCATCCAAATGCTCTCTAGCAAACTTCAGACGGGCCCGGACATGTACTGGCTTAAGCAGTGGGACACGTCTGGCACTGCAGGATCTGAGTCCATGGTGGCGTAGTGTGTTACTTATGGTAGGCCTTGTTACATTGGTCCCAGCTCTCTGCAGTTCATTCACTAGGTCCCCCCGCGTGGTTCTGGGATTTTTGCTCACCGTTCTTGTGATCATTCTGACCCCACGGGGTGGGATTTTGCGTGGAGCCCCAGATCGAGGGAGATTATCAGTGGTCTTGAATGTCTTCCATTTTCTAATTATTGCTCCCACTGTTGATTTCTTCACTCCAAGCTGGTTGGCTATTGCAGATTCAGTCTTCCCAGCCTGGTGCAGGGCTACAATTTTGTTTCTGGTGTCCTTTGACAGCTCTTTGGTCTTCACCATAGTGGAGTTTGGAGTCAGACTGTTTAAGGGTGTGCACAGGTGTCTTTTTATACTGATAACAAGTTTAAACAGGTGCCATTACTACAGGTAATGAGTGGAGGAAAGAGGAGACTCTTAAAGAAGAAGTTACAGGTCTGTGAGAGCCAGAAATCTTGATTGTTTGTTTCTGACCAAATACTTATTTTCCACCAGAATATGCAAATAAAATGATAAAAAAACAGACAATGTGATTTTCTGTATTTTTTTTTCTCAGTTTGTCTCCCATAGTTGAGGTCTACCTATGATGTAAATTACAGACGCCTCTCATCTTTTTAAGTGGTGGAACTTGCACTATTGCTGACTGACTAAATACTTTTTTGCCCCACTGTATATACAGCACAGCCCGCACAGTGGTATATACAGCACAGCCCACACAGTGGTATATCCAGCACAGCCCGCACAGTGGTATATCCAGCACAGCCCGCACAGTGGTATATCCAGCACAGCCCGCATCTCTCCTCCTCCCCCCCCCCCCCCCGAGAATGTCACAACAGTCCAGTAAAAAAAAAAAAAACACCCTCCTCACCTTTCCTCTTGCCCGCGTTGCTTCCTACTCCTGTTTCAGCGGCTGCAGTCTGCCCTGGACACAGCAGGTGCGCAATTATATGATGTCATCGCACACCCGCAGTGTCAGAGGCAGAGCAGGGAATGATGGGAGAGGGAGCGTCTGTAGACGCTCTCTCCTCCATCATTGCATTCAACTGTAACGGCGTCATAGACGGATCCGTCAAAAAACAGATGAAACGTGTGGCCATCAGGCGCAATCCGGCGCTAATACAACTCTAAGAGAAAAAAACGGATCCGGCGGAAACAAATGGATCCGTTTTTTTCAAAACTCGCCGGTTTGTGCCTCACGGCAAAAACCTGATGTGAAAGCAGCCAAATATATGGATAGAAACATGTATGTATCTATACATATATCTATCTATAAATATATCTATAGATAGATATATCCATAGATATATAATAGAAAGGCATATGTTTCTAAGGCTACTTTCACACTAGCGCCGTGCACTGCACATCGCAATGCGTCGTTGTGGAGAAAAAACGCATCCTGCAAAGCTGCCCACAGGTTGCGCCGTGTTTTGGCGCACCGCCGGCACAAAAAAAGTTACATGTAACTTTTTTTGTGCGTCTAGTCCTCCATTTTCGACCGCGCATGCGCGGGCGAAACGCATCCCCCTCCTCCCCGGACCTTGCAATGGGGCAGCGGAAGCGTCTTAAGACTGGACCAGTATGCGTCGGTACATCGGGCCGACACAGCGCGACGGCCCCTTACCGACGCTAGTGTGAAATCAGCCTAAGGCTACTTTCACACTTGCGTTTTTAGCAATCCGTCTTTTTGGGAAAAAAACGGATCCTGCAAATGTGCTCGCAGGATGCGTTTTTTACCCATAGACTTGTATTAGTGACGGATCGCGACACATGGCCACACGTCGCGTCTGTCGTGCAACGGATGCGTCGTGTTTTGGCGGACCGTTGGGACGAAAAAACGTTCAAGTGAAAGTTTTTTTGTCTGTCGCGTCCGTCATTTTCTACCGCGCATGCACGGCCAAAACTACGCCCCCTCCTCCCTGGACTTCAGAATGGGCAGCGGATGCGTTGAAAAACTGCATCCGCTGCCCACGACGTGCAAAAATTTCACAATGTGCGTCAGTACGTAGGCCGGACGCATAGCGATGGACCCGTACTGACGCAAGGGTGAAATAGGCCTTTATGAGCGTTTAATTTAATGAAAAAAAGGAAAAAAACGGCGTGGACTCCCGCGCAATTTTCTGCGCCAGAGGGGGAAAGCCGACGGCCAGGGGCCAATATTTGTAGCCTGCTATGAATATCAGCCCGCAGCTGTCTGCGTAGCCTTTACTGGCTATTAAAATAGGGGGACCCCCCCAAAAAATGACGTGGGGTCCCCCTATATTTCATAGCCAGAAAGGCTACGCAGACAGCTGCGGGCTGGTATTCATAGCCTAGAGAGGGGCCATGGATATTGGTCCCCCCCAACTACAAATACCAGTCCGCAGCCGCCCCGGAAATGGCGCATCTGTAAGATGCGCCAATTCCGGCACTTAGCCCCTCTCTTCCCACTCCCGTGTAGCGGTGGGATATGGGGTAATAAGGGGTTAATGTCACCTTGCTATTGTAAGGTGACATTAAGCCGGGTTAATAACGGAGAGGCGTCAATAAGACGCCTATCCATTAGTAATCCAATACTAATAAAGGGTTAATAAAACACGCACACATTAGAAAAAAGTATTTTAATATTCTTCATTTCACCATACTTACCATACTTCAGCGCCTGCAAAAAACGTAAAATAATAAACCGCATACTACCTGTCTGCCGTAGTCCAATTAATAACGAGTGTCTCACGACGATCTCCCCTATAGAACAGTGACATCGGGTAATGTCACTGCTCTATAGGACCCTCAGTGACACACTGACAGGAGACAATGGCTCCTGCAGTGCATCACTGAGGTTACCTTAGGACAAAGTTTCACTTTATGGCAATTGCTGCCTGGGAAAATTTCTCAACAGCAATGGTATAAAGTGAGACTAGGGACTATTTTCTCACAGGGGCGTAGGAATACATTGTGGGGAATACATTGTGGAAGGATACCTTCCTCCCCTCATTGTGTTCCTGGGGCCCCTAGAGAGCAGTCGCATCAGCAGATGCTCCTGCTCTCCACGGGAGATCGTCGTGGGACACTCGTTTTAATTGGATTTCTGCGGATCAGGGAGTATATTGGTTGTTTATTATTTTAATATTTTTTACAGATGACAATGGCTTTGGGGATCAAGGTGACAAGTGATGGTGAGTAGGTACTCTATGTTATATGTACTGTATGTCTGTATGTATGTTGTATGTATGTACGTACTGTATGTGGCATGTTGCATGTCACATGTTGCATGATGCTCCATGTCATTGCATGTCGCATGCAGCATGACGCATGTCATTGCATGTCACATGTCATTGCATGGTGCATGTCGCAATGCGTCACATGGTGCATGTCGTCTCATTTTGCATGTCATATGTTGCATGTCGTCGCATGTTGCATGTCGTCGCATGGTGCATGTCGCATGGTGCATGTCGTCGCATGTCGACGCATGGTGCATGTCGTCGCATGGTGCATGTTGACGCATGGTGCATGTCGACGCATAGTGCATGTCGTCGCATGGTGCATGTCGTCGCATGTTGTCGCATGGTGCATGTCACATGTTGTCGGTCGTCACATGGTGCATGTTGTATGTTGCATGTTGTCGCATGTCGCCGCATGGTGCATGTCGTCGCATGGTGCATGTCGTCGCATGGTGCATGTCACATGTCGTCGCATGGTGCATGTCGTCGCATGGCGCATGTCGTCGCATGGTGCATGTCGTCGCATGGTGCATGTCGTCGCATGGTGCATGTCGCATGTTGTCACATGGTGCATGTCGTCACATGTCACATGTCGTCGCATGCTGCATGTCGTATGTTGCATGTTGTCACATGTCGCATGTTGTTACATGTCACATGGTGTGTGTTGTATGTATGTATGTATGTATGTACTGTATATGTGCATTTTTTTTTTTTTTTTTACATTCAACACATTAGCCGGATGATGGGACTACTACTGTCCCATCATTGGCTAATGTGTCACTCACTGTCACTGTAGCAGGCTGAGCCCGATGGGACTTGTAGTCCCATCGGACAATGCCTGCACACAGAGACACACACACACATACACACACACACACCAAAGACCACCCCACCCCCCGCAGCAGACCCAGCACATACCGGTGCCGGCACACAGAGCCCCGGCGCCGGCCCCCACATACCGGCGTCGGCGCAGAGCACCGGCGCCGGCCCCCACATACCGGCGCCCGCACAATCAGATTCCCTGCCTAGCCCCGCCGGCCCCCAGCACAGCCCCACAGGCAGCCTCAGCCCCGCCCCCAGCCCAGTCACTCTTGATGAGTGACTGCTGACTGTGAGGCTGGCTCACGCCTGCTGCTGACGTCACGTCAATTTCCAGAGTCTGGAAATTGACGTGACGTCGGCGGAAATAAGCGGCGGCTGCAACCTGGGGGTCACGTGATCCGGACTCAGCCGCCGCTACAGCGCCGCTCACAGGCGAAAACGGCAACGGAAGGTATTTGCACAATTCATCAGGGGCCCCGGGGGGATACATTGGGGGTTAATTGAAAGTAGTGGACAACCCCTTTAATGCTGAGTAATATTACTACCACCTTATCTAATGTGTCTACAGTTGAATTAACGTCAAGAAATATTTCAATATATATTTGTGATGTATATAAGCTGATTGTTTTATATTACATTTATTGTTACATTTTCAGCATTTCTATAAAAAACTATCGCAGCTCAGTACGGATTCATTAGGTATAAAGGCAATCCACTTGTTAGTCCCAGTTTTAGCAGAGTTTGTAAACTAATCAGCTACATAGACATACTGATGCTAATTTCTTGAACAGCCAGCCACACGGTATGTTGCACAGTTGTCACATCAGACGTTAGACAAGGCTGGGTTCACATTTCTATGTCTGCAGGAGTATGATGCTAACATTGACGACATATGCAGACATGTGTCATACCCCAACCCCTCTGGAGATGTTGTTTTATTATTTTTAATATGTCCTTGTCTTGTGTTTTTATGTATTTTTTATGCGTGATTTATTCTTTAATAAAGTATTGACATATCTGTTGATATTGTCCCTTTTTGGAATTCCTGTTTTCTTTTTTGTGAATTTTTGTATTCTGAATTTACTGCCAACATACTTTTGGTATTTCTTTCTTTTGTATTTTATGTTCTATACATTGACCTACATCTTTGATGTGCACATTGAACACATGTAATATATCTATTCTATATACATTTTTTGCTTTAAAAAAAGTATCTATTTTATTTTCTTATTTTTCTCTCAATAAGTTTTCACTAGTACAGACAGGAAAACTGATACTTTTTTAGATTAAAAAATCTACGCCTTCCATTGAGAATGGAGAACAAAAGTACTTGTCTTTCATATCTTGTTTAACCAAAAAAGTGAGTAACTATGTTTTTGTATGTTTGAAAACAGCACAATACGACAAAACAGTCAAAAGAACATTTTTTTTTTTTTTACTATGTATTGATTCTTTTATTCTATGGATACGCTGCCATGGTGTCTGAATATAGGCTTTTCCTTCTCAATCAGGCACATACATCTACGTTTTTCCAAATGTGAACTGAGCCTAAGAAAACAAACTTTTCATGTATCCATGAATGGAAAGGTCATTAGATTGAGTGACACAGTGAATAGAAAATCTGGAAGTTGTTACTTTGGGCGACTGCATATTTCCTTTTCAATGATAGATTGCATAACATGAATTCAGAGGAATAGAGGAACAAGTGATACATAGCTGTGACAAGTCCTCAAGAGCGGCAAGTAAAGTTTGAGCATAAAAGCTATAAAAAGGTTTAATCTTATTTCCTGTATAATGAAGATCTCTGCTTGCTCTAAGTAAAAGAAACATTTTTCTTTGCCAATTTTTCAATTTCTCCAGCTTCCCTGTATATTACCCTCTTTTTTTTTTTTTTTTTAGAAAACCTGTTTACCTAAATTAGTTTAGAATATAATTTTAGTAGCCCAAATCCTTCTCCTATTGTAGCAATGTAAGAAGGAATGGACCAGGGGTACGAGTCTTGTGCCGGATCCGGAACTGTTGGGGCTGTCACCTCTGTTGTCCGGGGGAAAACTTAGAGACCCGGACCGAACTTTGCACAACAGAGCAGGGGGTGTGGCTACTAAGAAAAAGCCTGAGCTCACGCCTAAGCAGGCAGACTTGGCGGGAAAAGACTGCATGGCAGGGACAAGAGAGTGCTCTGACTACTGAGCACCGGAACAGCGCAGGTCCGTGCTCGTGCTTCCCTGTGATAACTCACAAAGACTGTGACCAGTCCCTTGCCGTGTGCCCGCTGGCTTCTGCGACCCGAGGTGCCAGACGCTTCGGGGCTGCGAGTAACGTGTGCCCTGCTTAGGAAAGACAGGGTGACTCACCTACAACTGGTATACATCTGCCGAGCCACGTTAGGCTCCGTTAGTGTTGTGCAGAGGTGTCAAATTGCATTCCTCGAGGGCCGCCAACAGGTCATGTTTTCAGGATTTCCTTAGCATTCCACAAGGTGCTGGAATCATTCTGTGCAGGTGATTAAATTATCACCTGTGCAATACAAGGAAATCCTGAAAACATGACCTGTTGGCGGCCCTCGAGGAATGCAGTTTGACACCTCTGGTGTTGTGGACTGTACTGCACTCTGCACAGCAGACCCTGGACCAAGGAACTTGTTGAAGACGCTGAGGACAAGCTGCCGCCGTCAGAATTTGACTAGAGGACACCTACAGGACGACACCGGATCCATTCCGCGCTGACCGTGTTTGGCGCCACCATACCTATAGTTGATTCTTGAGTCAGAAAGCCGCCAGACTGATAAGTTAACTCTTGAGAACTAGTGTTATCTTTATTATACATCTTACCCCATCCCATATACCAAACTGTTAAACCCCAGTTTTACCCTACCTCCTCCCTGCGTGGAGTATACCCCTGTTCCAGTAAACCAAGTTAACTCTTGCTCTGTCTCCTGTCCGTTACTGCATTCCACTACCTGCTCACAGCAATAGAAAAACAAATAAATACAATTGTAGCATATGATCAAGTGTGAGAAATATACCTATATACAGTGCTAAACGTAAATGAGTACACCACTTTGAAAAGAAAGATTTTAATCAATATCTCACTGAACACAAGAACAATTTACAAAATTTTCACAACACCGAATTTCCTAGAACATTTTTTAACCCATAATATGAAAGTCAGTTTAATAATATAACTGTAAGGAGCTAGCCTTGTTCTAAAGGCTATTGGACCAATGCACATAGAGGGGAATCCATGGCTCTAAGGGATACAGACTTTTTCCAGCACGGAGCACCAGTTATGTTAAACTTATTGTTGTTTAATTTTTTGTTAGTTTAAGTGCACTAATTTCACCTTAAGGCCATGTGCACACGTTCAGGATTTTTCGCGTTTTTTCGCATTTTTTCGCTATAAAAACGTGATAAAAACGCAAAAAAAAGCTAACATATGCCTCCTATTATTTACAGGGTATTCCGCATTTTTTGTGCAAATGTTGCATTTTTTTCCGCGAAAAAATAGCATCGCGAAAAAAAAAGCAACATGTTCATTAAAAATGCGGAATTGCGGGGATTCCGCACACCTAGGAGTGCATTGATCTGCTTACTTCCCGCACGGGGCTGTGCCCACCATGCGGGAAGTAAGCAGATTATATGCGGTTGGTACCCAGGGTGGAGGAGAGGAGACTCTCCTCCACGGACTGGGCACCATATAATTGGTAAAAAAAAAAGAATTAAAATAAAAAATAGTCCTATACTCACCCTCTGATGGCCCCCGAAGTGTTCCCGCCTCTCCGGTGCATGCTTTCTCTTCCGTTCCTATAGATGCCGGTGTGGTTCAGGACCTGTGATGACGTCGCTGTCTTGTGATTGGTCACGTGACCGCTCATGTGACTCACGCGACCAATCACAAGCCGCGACGTCATCGAAGGTCCTGAACCACACCGGCATCTATAGGAACGGACGCCGCTGAGATCGGCTGTCTGCAGAGGGTGAGTATAACCATTTTTTTATTTTTTTTATTATTTTTAAACATTCTATCTTTTACTATAGATGCTGCATAAGCAGCATCTATAGTAAAAAGTTGGTCACACTTGTCAAACAGTATGTTTGACAAGTGTGACCAACTTGTCAGTCAGTTTTCCAAGCGATGCTACAGATCGCTTGGAAAACTTTAGCATTCTGCAAGCTAATTACGCTTGCAGAATGCTAAAAAAACCGCGAAAAAAAACGGAAAAAAACCGCAAAAAAAAAAAAAAAGATTTCTTGCAGAAAATTTCCGGTTTTCTTCAGGAAATTTCTGCAAGAAATCCGGACGTGTGCACATACCCTAAAAGTGTTCAGCCTCTGGAATCAATGTTTCCATTCAGTGACAGTAAGCAGAGGAAGACGTGCATGCTGGATCTCATGTATACATAAGGCCTACATTAGCATTTATATCCTGTATTTGGTGGGGACACGTGTCGTGTGTATTTGTTCATCTCTGCAGGGGGCCTCCCTAATACACAAACCTGGAGACAGACTGGAGACTGGCTTATAAAACATTCTTAATTCTTTTTGCTAAAAGCAAATGTTTAAGGCGGAGGGTGTGAACATTTCTGCCCATCCAGGGAATTGAATAGGGAGAACGGTTAGCCACATGTTTAGTGAGTGTGTTGATGCAGTGACGCTGAGGGGCGGGGATCTGTTGGTGAGGTCCTGGTGTCCCTGTATGGATGGCCTATGGAGATTGAAAATCAGTTTCTAGCTGGGGCTTGATACACGTGCTATGGTCGTGATATCTATTGTCTGAATGTGAGGAACTATTTTAAGGACTGTTGTTGCCAGCTGGAGCGAGAGATATGTGCTACGGTCGTGGTATGGAGCATGAACTGTGATTACAGACTATACTGGAGGGAGATACAAAATCTGTGAACCAACCAAAAGTTGGCAAACAGTGGGTATCACCTGGTACAGGGGCAGTGGAACTATCGGCCTCATGACGAGATCTTGTTGACTGGGTACAGCTACTCAAAATTGCTATAAGCTCACAGATGTAAGGAATAAAAAATAGTTGCATTGTTAAGCTGCCTAGGTCATGATTATAACTCACAACCTCAGATCTTCACAATAATGTTCATTTCAAATTCTTCAGTTTTAAATTAGTTGATGCAAAATGAGTACACCCCACATCAAAAACTACTACATATAATATTTTTTATTACCGCCATGATCTATAAAGGACAGCACCAAGTCTTCTACGCCTGGAATAGACAAGCTGGTGACATAATGTGACATCTATCTTTTTCCATTCTTCAAGAACTACCTCTTTTAGAGCTTGGAAGCTGGATGGAGAGTGATGACAAGTTCTCTCTTCAGAATTCCCTATAGGTGTTTGGTTGGGAACAGATAAGGAGACACTTGGCCACTGATTCACTTTCACCGTGTTCTTCTTCAGAAATGCAACAGATGTGTGTTATGAATTATTGTTGTGTTGGAAAAGTGCAGGTCTACCAAGGGCACGGAATGATGGCAGCATCTTCTCTTTCATTATAGAGCAGTAAATCTGTGAATTCATGATACCATCAATGAACTGTAGCTCCGTGACATCAACAGCGCTCATGCAGGGTGGCTATTTAGTTGCCATATGACCGAGGTCCAGTGTCGGTGATAGTTTCCGGTCCCTCGGCCTGAGCAGCTCACCTAGGTTACTCTGTTAGTAGTCGTGTTCTCTGTATGCATGCCCGCTGTTGTGCGTATGTCCCGACTTGCTCCCTGACCTGTGTTTCCATCCTCCGTTTTGGTATCGTTTAGCTTGCTTTGTTTTTTTTCCTCGGTTTTCTGACCTCCTGGCTTGTTTCTGACTACCCCTTCGGCTTCTCCCCCCAGTACCGCAGTCCCATCTGGTTCTTACCTGTTTGCTTGCTTCTGACCATGTGTTTTCCCAGACCTCTGGTGCTTCGTTTGACCGCTTGTTGCTGACTTGGCTAGTTTGACGATTCTGCTGCCACCTTGTGGTAGCCCTGCTGCTGCATTGCAAGTCTGCCCTGGGAGTGTGCAGTCTTTCCTCCACTCTATTTCCATCTGGTGGAGCTTGCACAGACCTGCATTGCAGCAGCATGACATCTTGGTCTCATCTCTCTAAAGCAGGGGTGGACAATTCATTTTTCCGAGGGGCCACATGAGAGACCGTGACTGTTGTGGATGGCCGAACCACTATGCTGGAATTAATTCTACTCAATATTATTATTAACATATTAATTATATTTATAGTAAAATTTATTGTATCACTTAATATTGATCAGAATTAAGCATGCTAACATCCCCCTATATTCTGTATCTACTTACACACAGCCCCCTAAAACGTGAGCCCCACACAGCCCCCTATATACAGTATGAGCCCTCACATAGCTTCCTATATACAATATGAGCCCCAGCATAGACCTATACACAATATGAGCCCCCACATTTACAGTGATCCGCCACATAGCCTCATATATACAGTATGAGCCCTTACATAGTCTCCTATAAATAGCTCCCCTGTTCTTGTGAAAATGTCTCCAGCCAATAGCTGGGAGGTCCTTTGTACATAAGGCACCCTACCCAGTAGGGAGTTGCCTGAGCAACCTCTGTAGCTCCCTAGATTGAGTGTGTGTGAAACGGTATGTTGCCAGGTACTCCGTCCTAGTTTGCTGCGTAGTTTGTTCATGTAAACCTGTTTAGTCTGAACGTGACCCTGTATCTTGAGCTGTCTGAACTAGAATCTAAAGCCGCTTCGGCGGTTTCTGAACCTGAAGCTGCATCATTGGTAGCTGAACCCTGAAGCCACATCCACAGTACCTGAACCTGTTATGACAGTCCTTGAACCAGCACCAGTGTCTCCTCTGGTTAGCGTTCCAGAGTTCGTATTGTCAGAGCCTGTTTCAGCATCCAAATCCAGGTCTACACGTGACTCCATGTAAGTATCTATTCCAACTGCAGATCCAGAGCCTGTGTTGTCTGAACAGTGTCAGAGTCCTGACAAGCCTCTGTCCTTGTCAGCTAACCTGATCCTTGGGGTCAGCAGATGCGGTACCAGAGACTGCCTAGGAGTGGTACCTGGCAACTACCTGCAGCTCAAGACTAACACCACCATCAGGAGCTTTAGCAAAAACCAGGTAGCCGCTTAGCCAAGACCCTCCTGGGTAAGCCCCAGATTTTCTGTAGAGATTCCTTGCGGGCTTGAAGAAGAGGAGGCATAAAGGAGGTACAGTAACGGTAATGCCAGCACCCTTGCATGATCCTCCGTCCTCCATGCAGGGATGCCAACATACTCACTGCTCCGGTCCCATGCTTGTGGCCCTAGGCCACCTGGTCTGTGGCGGCGCGCCTTCCCGTTCTTAAAGGGGCAATAGCTAGGAGGCATATTTTATATAAGGCACCCTGCCCAGAAGGGAGGTGCCTGACCAACCCCTATAGTTCCCTACATTGATTGTATGTGCAACTGTATGTTGCCAGGTTCCCGGTCTTAGTATCCTGTGCAGTTTGTTCATGTTCCTGTAAATCTGTTTAGTCTGAACGTGACCTTGAATCTTGAGTTGTCTGTACTAGAACCTGAAGCGGTACTTGAACCCTAAAGCCGTACCAGTGGTACCTCAAACTTGAAGCCGCACTGGCAGTACTTGAACCTTAAACCGTTACGATGGTACATGAACCTGTCCCAGTGTCTGCTTAGTGTTCCTGAGTTCGTACTGAGTGTAAGGATTGCGGACTTTCCTTGTGCTTGTTCGGCCTGATCCAAGATGGAGACTTCCTGTCTGTCCTGATTATTTAAGTCCGGGTCATGTGTTCTCCTGTGCCTGAGTATTTTGTGCTGTTGGGTTCTGAGCTTCTGCCTGTTTGCCGAGGAACTCCCTGCTTCTGCTGCTCTTTACTCGGTGGTCTCCCTCGCCACATTCAGCTGCCATCCATCTTCCCTGTGCTCCTGGATTCTGACTGGGGTTGTCTTGGGTGCTGCCTTTCGCCTCTGGAACTGCTGTGACGGGCACCACACCAGTGGAAGAATCACCCTTGTTTGCTAAACTTCTCCCAGTGTTGTGCCTCTTTGCACAACCACACCAGGTGAGCAAAATTCAAGTTGTGCTATTCTCACCAAGATTTACTCATCTGCTACGCTTAGGCTTATGTGCACACGTTGCGGATTTACTGCGGATCCGCAGCGTTTTTTTCTGTGCAGAAACGCTGCAGATCCGCAAAGTGATTTACAGTACAATGTAAATCAATAGGAAGAAAAAAAATGCTGTGCTAATGGTGCGGAAAATTCTGCATGGAAAGCGCAGCGGATTGAAAGAAGGAGCATGTCACTTTTGTGCGGAACTGCAGCGTTTCTGCACCCATTCCATTATAGAAATCCGCAGGGGTAAAAAATGCATGAAATCCGCACTGAATCTGCAAGAAAAATGCACAAAATCCGCAAGAAAAATACATCAAATCTGCACCTGCGTTTTCTGCCAGGAGATGCAGATTTTGTGCAGAAAATTCTGCACCCAAATCTGCAACATGTGCACATACCCTTAGATAGCGCTTTCCCTCTTTTACCCTCATCCTCGCTTTCTCAGGACTTAATTCTCACAAAGCACCACCTGAGTATTAGGCTATGTCTACACGTAGGAAAAGTGGTGCAGAATTTTCTGCACAAAATCTGCATCTCCTGGCAGAATCCGCAGTTGCGGATTTGCCGCAGTTTTTATGCAGATTTTGTGCGGTTTTTATGCGGAATTGCTGCGGATTTTGTGCGGTGTTTGCCACTGCGGATTTTTATCATGGAGGGGTGCAGAAACGCTGCAGATCCACACAAAAGAAGTGACATGCACTTCTTTGAAATCCGCAGCAATTCCGCACTGATTTTTCCGCACCATCTGCACAGCTTTTTTTAATCCCATTGATTTACATTGTACTGTACATCACAGTGCGGATCTGCAGCGTTCCTGCGCGGAAAAATCCGCTGCGGATCCGCAGCAAATCCGCATCGTGTGCACATAGCCTTACTGAACTTCCACAAATAAGTGCTGTGTGCACCTGTGATCAAGTTTTGCTGGACTTCCTCGTTTTAAGTACTGTGTGCATTCCCACTACACTTCTGCTGGATTCCCATGTTTAACCCCTTTACCCCCAAGGGTGGTTTGCACGTTATGGACCGGGCCAATTTTTACAATTCTGACCACTGTCCCTTTATGAGGTTATAACTCTGGAACGCTTCAACAGATCCCAGTGATTCTGACATTGTTTTCTCGTGACATATTGTACTTCATGATTGTGGTAAAATTTCTTTGATATTACCTGCGTTTATTTGTGAAAAAAACGGAAATTTGGCGAAAATTTTGAAAATTTCGCAATTTTCCAACTTTGAATTTTTATGCAATTAAATCACAGAGATATGTCACACAAAATACTTAATAAGTAACATTTCCCACATGTCTACTTTACATCAGCACAATTTTGGAACCAAAATTTTTTTTTGTTAGGGAGTTATAAGGGTTAAAAGTTGACCAGCAATTTCTCATTTTTACAACACCATTTTTTTTTAGGGACCACATCTCATTTGAAGTCATTTTGAGGGGTCTATATGATAGAAAATACCCAAGTGTGACACCATTCTAAAAACTGCACCCCTCAAGGTGCTCAAAACCACATTCAAGAAGTTTATTAACCCTTCAGGTGTTTCACAGGAATTTTTGGAATGTTTAAATAAAAATGAACATTTAACTTTTTTCACAAAAAATTTACTTCAGCTCCAATTTGTTTTATTTTACCAAGGGTAACAGGAGAAAATGGACCCCAAACGTTGTTGTACAATTTGTCCTGAGTATGCCGATACCCCATATGTGGGGGTAAACCACTGTTTAGGCGCATGGCAGAGCTCGGAAGGGAAGGAGCGCCGTTTGACTTTTCAATGCAAAATTTACAGGAATTGAGATGGGACGCCATGTTGCGTTTGGAGAGCCACTGATGTGCCTAAACATTGAAACCCCCCACAAGTGACACCATTTTGGAAAGTAGACCCCCTAAGGAACTTATCTAGAGGTGTGGTGAGCAGTTTGACCCACCAAGTGCTTCACAGAAGTTTATAATGCAGAACCGTAAAAATAAAAAAATCATTTTTTTTCACAAAAATTATCTTTTCGCCCCCAATTTTATATTTTCCCAAGGGTAAGAGAAGAAATTGGACCCCAAAAGTTGTTGTCCAATTTGTCGTGAGTGCGCTGATACCCCATATGTGGAGGGGAACCACCGTTTGGGCGCATGGGAGGGCTCGGAAGGGAAGGAGCGCCATTTGGAATGCAGACTTAGATGGAATGGTCTGCAGGCGTCACATTGCGTTTGCAGAGCCCCTAATGTACCTAAACAGTAGAAACCCCCCACAAGTGACACCATTTTGGAGAGTAGACCCCCTAAGGAACTCATCTAGATGTGTTGTGAGAGCTTTGAACCCCCAAGTGTTTCACTACAGTTTATAACGCAGAGCCGTGCAAATAAAAAAATTTTTTTTTCCATAAAAATTATTTTTTAGCCCCCAGTTTTGTATTTTTCCAAGGGTAACAGGAGAAATTGGACCCTAAATATTGTTGTCCAATATGTCCTGAGTACGCTGATACCTGATATGTGGGGGGGAACCACCGTTTGAGCGCATGGCAGAGCTCGGAAGGGAAGGAGCATCATTTGGAATGCAGACTTAGATGGATTGGTCTGCAGGCATCACATTGCATTTGCAGAGCCGCTAATGTACCTAAACAGTAGAAACCCCCCACAAGTGACCCCATATTGGAAACTAGACCCCCCCAAGGAACTTATCTAGATGTGTTGTGAGAACTTTGAGCCCCCAAGTGTTTCACTACAGTTTATAATGCAGAGCCGTGAAAATAAAAAATCTTTTTTTTCCCACAAAAATTATTTTTTAGCCCCCAGTTTTGTATTTTCCCAAGGTTAACAGGAGAACTTGGACCCCAAAAGTTGTTGTCCAATTTGTCCTGAGTATGCTGATACCCCATATGTTGGGGTAAACCCCTGTGTGGGCACACGGGAGAGCTCGGAAGGGAAGGAGCACTGTTTTACTTTTTCAACGCAGAATTGGCTGGAATTGAGATCGGACACCATGTCGCGTTTGGAGAGCCCCTGATGTGCCTAAACAGTGGAAACCCCCCAATTATAACTGAAGCCCTAATGCAAACACACCCCTAACCCTAATCCCAACGGTAACCCTAACCACACCTCTAACCCAGACACACCCCTAACCCTAATCCCAACCCTATTCCCAACTGTAAATGTAATCCAAACCCTAACCCTAACTTTAGCCCCAACCCTAACTTTAGCCCCAACCCTATCTGTAGCCTTAACCCTAGCCCCAACCCTAACCCTAGCCCTAACCCTAATCCTAACCCTAGCACCAACCCTAACCCTAGCCCTAACCCTAATGGAAAAATGGAAATAAATACGTTTTTTTTATTTTTTAATTTTTCCCTAACTAAGGGGGTGATGAAGGGGGGGTTGATTTACTTTTATAGCGGGTTTTTTAGCGGATTTGTATGATTGGCAGCCGTCACACACTGAAAGACGCTTTTTATTGCAAAAAATATTTTTTGCGTTACCACATTTTGAGAGCTATAATTTTTCCATATTTGAGACCAGGGTCATGTGAGGTCTTGTTTTTTGCGGGACGAGTTGACGTTTTTATTGGTAACATTTTCGGGCATGTGACATTTTTTGATCGCTTTTTATTCCGATTTTTGTGAGGCAGAATGACCAAAAACCAGCTATTCATGAATTTTTTTGGGGGGAGGCGTTTATACCGTTCCGCGTTTGGTAAAATTGATAAAGCAGTTTTATTCTTCGGGTCAGTACGATTACAGCGATATCTCATTTATATCATTTTTTTATGTTTTGGCGCTTTTATACGATTAAAACTATTTTATAGAAAAAATAATTATTTTGGCATCGCTATATTCTGAGGACTATAACTTTTTTATTTTTTTGCTGATGATGCTGTATGGCGGCTCTTTTTTTGCGGGACAAAATGATGCTTTCAGCGGTTCCATGGTTATTTATATCTGTCTTTTTGATCGCATTTTATTCCACTTTTTATTCGGCGGTATGATAATAAAGCGTTGTTTTTTGCCTCGTTTTTTTTTTTTTTTTTTACGGTGTTTACTGAAGGGGTTAACTAGTGGGACAGTTTTATAGGTTGGGTCGTTACGGACGCGGCGATACTAAATATGTGTACTTTTATTGTTTGTTTTTTTATTTAGATAAAGAAATGTATTTATGGGAATAATATATATATATTTTTCTTTATTTAGGAATTTTTTTTTTTTTATTTTTTTTTTACACATGTGGAAATTTTTTGTTAAACTTTTTTACTTTGTCCCAGGGGGGGACATCACAGATCGGTGATCTGACAGTTTGCACAGCACTCTGTCAGATCACCGATCTGACTTTGAGCACTGCAGGCTTACCAAGCGCCTGCTCTGAGCAGGCACTCGGTAAGCCACCTCCCTCCCTGCAGGACCCGGATGCCGCGGCCATCTTGGATCCGGGACCTGCAGCGAGGAAGGAGGTAGGAGACCCTCGGAGCAACGCGATCACATCGCGTTGCTGCGGGGGTCTCAGGGAAGCCCGCAGGGAGCCCCCTCCCTGCGCGATGCTTCCCTATACCGCCGGCACACCGCGATCATGTTTGATCGCGGTGTGCCGGGGGTTAATGTGCCGGGGGCGGTCCGTGACCGCTCCTGGCACATAGCGCCGGATGTCAGCTGCGATAGGCAGCTGACACCCGGCCGTGATCGGCCGCGCTCCCCCCGTGAGCGTGGCCGATCGCGCTCCCCCTGTGAGCGCGGCCGATCGCGCTGGACATACTATTCCGTCCTTGGGAAGTAGGGCCCACCCCACATGGACGGAATAGTACGTCCAATGACAGAAAGGGGTTAAGTACTGTGTGCATTCACACTAATAACCTACTGGACTTCCTCGTTTAACTGTCTTGTTTGCTCCCCCGCCATATCCTTGCTGGACTGGTTCATATTAGTGGTCGCGTCCCGCTATTCAGTGTGCTGTGATTCACTATCTCGTTACAATTGCAGGAATATCTGTGTTAGTTCTGTTTGCATTTCTGTTTTGTTAAAATACATAATTTACTGCAGCTTTGCTCTCAGACTGGTTTTATCCCACGCTATCAGATTCCTTAGTACCTACATAATTGTTACACGGAGTCTGTTCCAGCATACAAATCTAGCTGATGAGCCAAACTGATTTGACTGCTCTCCAAATCATCTAGATCTTCGTGGAAAAGATATGGATTATCTTCACGTCAGACAGGTAAGGAATATTGCGGTTTATTATTTTCATTTTTTTTTTCCAAAACTTACTATGGGGTTAGTAAAGGGGGTGTCTTATAGATGCCTCTCCATTATTAAACCCTGGGCTTGATGTCAGATGACAATACAAATCTGACATCAACCCCAACTCCCAATACACTACTTGCTGCCACAGGGCAAGTCAGAAGAGTGAGGCTAAACGCCAGATTTGGCGCATCTTATGGATGCACCATTTCTGGGGCAGCTAAGGGCTGATGTTTTTAGTCTGGGAGGGGTCCAATATCCATGGCCCTTTCCTAGGCCATTAATATTAGCCTGCAGCTGTCTGTTTAGTCTTTGCTGGTTATTGAGTATCTCCCCTATTATTACCAGTAACGGACAAGCAAACAGATGTGAGCTGATATGAATAGCCTGGGAACCTTTATGATATTGTCTCCTTCCCAGAATATTAACATCAGCCCACAGATTTTCCTCTGCAGATTATGAAAATTACAGGGGACCCACAGGTTGTTGTTTTTTTTCAATTATTTTTTTATTTGTTAACAAGAACAGTAAGGTCACCAGCAGTTCATAGCAGTTATTTATCTTACATTGCAAGTACCAGTGCCGGACTGATGAGCGCACGCAAGTCAGGCAGATGGCACTCCAGCATTCAACAGTCCAGCACTCTAGTTACCGTAAGACCCCGTGGCTTGAACTTAAGTAACCTTCAAAATACCAGAGGTCACAGCCGCCGGGTCTCCCGGCAGCTGCGAGGCCCGGAAACCTCATGAGACTTTTTGAGGGACATTTTAAAGGTTATTTAAGTTTCCAGTTGCTGGAACACCTGGAGGCTGTGAATTAAGGTTACCTTTGGTGTGTATTTTACATGTTAATAAATAAAAAACAAATTAAAAAAGAGGCGTAGGGTCCCCGGTAATTTTCAGAAACAGCTGAGGGAAATACAACCGCTGAGGGCTGATGTTAATAATCTGGGAAAGGGGACAATATCCCTAAAGGTTTGCAGGCTATTAACATCAGCTCACAGCTGTTTGCTTAGCCTTTACTGGTTATTTTACAGGGAGACCCCAGAAAAAAATGAAGTGGCACCACCCCAAAAAATTCAAACAAGCAAAGGCTAAACAGACTGAGAGATGCGAGCGTTCAGCCTGCCATCCAGCAGACACATTGAGCTATGCATAATACCGCACCATCAGTGTCTCCCGGCGATGTAAGGTTAGTGGAGTTCTTTGCCAATGAAAGGTCTCACGCTGATGGTGATGTCATTGAGATGAATGGAGTTAATTGGCTATGAACTCCGATCAACTTTCTCATGACATCGCGCGGCACTGATGCTGAGCTATGAGGTGCAGCTCAGTGTCTCTGCTGGATGGAAGGCTGAAAGCTCACATCATGCCAGCGTTCAGCCTGGCATCTAGATCTAGTAGAGCTAGACTCTTCAAGAGACAAATGTATTACCGCATTTTTCGGACTATTAGACGCACCGGACCATAAGACGCACCGCAAATTTTGGGGTGAAAATAGAAGAAAAAAGATTTTTATAAGATGTAGGTCCGTCTTATTGTCCGAATTTAAGGTATCTTACCTGAGGGTTGGCGGTGGTTTAGCAGGGTCACAGGAGGCATGGTCCCTTCCTCAGGATAAGTCCGGTCCGGTGTCGGCGGTGCTGATGTTCGGTGTGGGTTGTGGGGAGTGCACCTTAGCAGGGTCCCTTCCTGCTAAGGTGGGCGACGCCGCGGCCTGGTGTCCACGGGGGGTTGCGGCAGTTGTGTGGCAGCGGCAGAGGTGTGGTGATGCTGAGGCGTGGTGGGCGGTATGGCCTGCACCTGAGCAGGGTCCCTTCCTCAGGTGAGGTAACACCGGGGCCCGGTATCCAAGGTGAGCAGCAGAGCCGAGTTAACCACGGGTTTCTCGGTGGCGGTGGCCTCAGGAAGATGTCCGCCGCCCCCGAGAAACCCGTGATTCACCAGGCTCTGCTCTCTGTGGACACCGAGCCATGGCATCACCTCACCTGAGGATGGGACCCTGTTCAGGTGCAAGCCGTACCGCCCACCGCACCTCAGCATCACCGCACCTCTGCCCCCACCATACAAACAGCACTACAAACCAACCGGTAAGCCTGCATTCGAACTATGATGCACCCCCCACTTTCCTCACAATTTTTTTGGGGAAAAAGTGCGCTTTATAGTCCGAAAAATACGGTATGTTCTCGTCTCGTGTTTTTTTTTTTACTCTTTTACAGGGAACATGGGCATCGGACGATTATATTCATGTCGGACAGGTGAGGGATATGGTTGTATATTTTAATTCTTTTACAGGGGACATGGGCATCAATGGACTAGGCGTCACGGTGAGTATAATGTAGTTTTTTTATTTTAAATTAAAAAAAGGTGACAGTTTCTTTATTTCAATTAATGGACTTTATTTGGGGTGTTTATTTAATTACAATATGACTATGGAGTTAGTAATGGGGGCGTCTTCTAAATGCCTCTCCATTACTAACCTCTCTGGGTTTAATGTCAGAGGCTATAAAACAGCTGACATCAACCTCACAAATATTACACCACTTGCCACCGCACCAAGTAATAATATCATCATCATACATGTGCCTGCTATTTTTAGGTTGGGGCCAATATCCATAATATCCAATGTCTTAGTAGAAGAAAACCAAAAAGATAATGAAACTCTCTTAAAAAATAACTTTTATGGGGGCGTGGCGATGTAACGGAGCTGAACAGACGCGTCAGGCTGGAGCTCCCATAATCCTGCAGAATCCTGCATTATATACTCACCCCGGAGGGATTCGGTGAGCACCGCTGGAATCCTCTGGGTGCCTGGGGGTCCCCGGCTTCAGAGAGGGCGCGAGGTGCGGCTTCGGTCGGGTGAGATCCCCGAGGCGCGCGGACGGAGGACAGAGAGGACAGGGGGCGGCGGCCATTTTCCTTGCAGCACGCGGCTCAGGAGGGAGCCGGCTGAAACTTGCCACAACTAACGGAGGTACTGAGGGGAATTGTGCGGTGTGAGTCCTGGAAGACGGACCCCGTACTCCCCCTTGTTGCAGCCGCACTATATTATACAGAGCCGGCTGGCTCCGGTGCCGCCCATAACATTAAAACCTCTCCCCTGCACGGCTACCCAGACAGGAGTCATAAATCTCCCGTGATCCCCGGACGGCCGACCCTATAACTTGCGCTCTGGGAGACAGAGCCTACAACTAATATAAGAAACTGAGCCTTATCTGTGGTGGGGGCTGCTCCTGGGACTCTCCCCTCCTTTGCATTCATAGTGGTGAACTCTGCACTATACTGCTGCTTTGGCGAGGTTGCACAGGGAAGACCCTGCAGGCTGTGCATTGTGACTTGGTGGCTTGTTAACTAAGTCATATTCTACTGCAGTGATATTCTAATCCTTAACACTCATTATGAGCCGCTCTAAAAACTCGGGCACAGCTGATAAACTTAAAAAGTTTGCACGAATGGATCCACCTGATAGTATACGTTCAAAAAAAACTTCTCCTTCGCCTGTGAGTAAACTTGAAAACCAATCAAAAAACTATGCCTCTGATGGTGAGGAGAATGGAGATCAGGAGGACTTGACACTGAAACAGGCGTCCGAGCAATTGATGCAAGCTATATCACTGACGAGGACATCACTATCGGGGAAGATAGAGGAGGTGCACTCTGAAGTGGGGCGCCTCAGACAGGACATGCAGACCATGGGAGGACGTATTACAGAGGTTGAATCACGTGTATCTTGCTTGGAAGATAATTATGGGCCTATGGAGACTAAATTGACAAAGGTAGCTGGCTCTATAAATGCATGGAAACAGAAGGCGGACGATCTTGAAAACAGACTACGACGGAATAATATTCGCATCATTGGTGTTACAACCGCCACTCTCCTGCGGCGCGGTTCTCACCTCTCCAGCGTTGCGCCTGTTACAACCGCCACTCTCCTGCGTTCTCATTCCACCTCTGCTGCGTCCCGGTTTGCACGCTCCTCTGCCTTCCCGGCACTTCCGGTCTCCAGGTCCTCGGCTGGTGTCCTGTCTCAATGCAGGCGCTCTAGCTTCCCTCCTGGACGCAGGTACAGCCTCTCGGCCACCGCCCCCTGAGGTCATGGGGTCTCTCTCATCCTATCCTGTTCTTGCTCCTGCTACAAAAGGCTGCTTCACCTGTTCCTCTGTGCCTGATTGTCATTAGCTTTTGCTTGTGCGTCTGGCCCCTTCCGCTACTGTGCTGTGTACCTACTCCGTTTGGTTCCTTGTCTAGTCTCACCATTGCCCACCTTTCCCTTCCAGTACCCGCTCCTTCCTTCCCTTGTCTTTGTTCCTTTGTTTCTTTCCATCAGTTTCCCTGCTCCGGTTTCCAGCCTTTCAAAACACCTTCAGCCTTGTTCTCCTCCAGCCTCTTCCGTCTTCCTTCCTGGAGCCGTCCCTCTTGGTACTCCACCGTGGGTAAGAGACCTCTGGGCTTGCTCCTAAACGATCCCTGTATAGGGGTTGGTTTCCTATCTAGGTCCGCTCGCCCAGGGGTAGTTCCCCCACGGTCCAGAGGGTCCACTCTTGTTTCGTTCCTGCTCGTAATAATTGGCCTGCCGGAGCGGTCGGAGGGTCAACACCCCGAAACATTCCTGGAGGATTGGCTTAAGGATACTTTGGGAGATGGATTCTCCGCCACCTTTTCTGTGGAAAGAGCCCATAGAGTGCCGACAAAGCCTCCCATTCCCGGCGCTCCACCGAGACCCTTTCTGGCACGTCTTCTTAATTGCAAGGACAGAGACACTGTCCTTCGCTTGGCTAGACAAAAAAGCCCTATCAAGTATAACAATGCCACTATCTCTGTGTTTCTAGATTTCTCCATGGAATTGCAAAAACAACGCTCTCAATTTATGGAGATTAAAAAACGGCTCAGAGAGAAAAATATCTTATATTCAATGCTCTACCCTGCCAGGCTCAGAGTGGTATACCATGGCTCTTCTTCCTTTTTTGCAACTCCAACCGAGGCTGAGGAGTGGATGCGGTCGTGTGTGGGGGCGGGCGGGGGAGGAGAGAAATCCTAAGAGGACCGCTGTCTTCATTTATCTAGAATTTGGAACTCTCTCGCCGGATTTTCCTTAACGGTGAGGGGAGCTCCTTTGCCAGCGTCCTGGGAAACAACTTTACCGAACTCTGCGTTCAGAGATGGTATCCCCTTTTTTGAACTGGGTTATGTGGAGCATGGATTTTTGCTCCCTTATGAAGCACTTCTTGCTTTTCAATGTTTTGGTTTTGTTTATTGTTAGCTACTTAGAAATTACTGCCATGTTTTTCTCCACAACAGGTGTAGCAGAAGTTCGACGTGACACTATACATTCTAGTCTGATGAGATATGGCGTCTGACATAACATGCATGACGTGGAATGTAAGGGGCCTTGGGTCGCCTCGTAAGAGAGTCAAAGTATTTTCTCAGATACGACGTTATCACCCTCATATAGTAGCTTTGGTCGAAACACATCTGACTAGGGACTCAGCCCGCTATGTGCAAAAACCTTGGGTACAATGGTCTGTGCATGCGTTCCACACTAGTTACTCTAGAGGAGTATCTCTGTTAATTCATAAGGATATCAGATGGGAGGTCAGAGAGGTTCGGAGAGATCCGGAAGGTCGTTTTGTGTTTGTGTACGCGAATGTGAATTCAGAGGACTATGTTATAATATGTATATATAACCCTCCCCCTGCTAAGATGTCGGTTGTCAAGAAGGCGGTTGACTTTGCCTTAAATTATCCAGATGCGCATGTTTTGTGTATGGGAGACTTCAATATGCTAATGGATGAATGTATGGATAGACTTCGGCTTGATGGGAAGGCCACAGATGTAAATCCTTCACCATCTCGATTGTCAATATTCATGGAAGGTACCGGTTGGTTAGATCTCTGGAGAACATGCCACGCCGACGTAAGGGAGTTTACTTGTCACTCATCTGTCAGATGCACTTTATCTCGCTTAGACTATATATTTGGCTCTAGTAGCCTGGCGGTACGGGTGGGAGAGGTGTGTCATGGGAATAGAGGTGTCTCAGACCATAGTCCAGTGATTCTTAAACTTAAGCTGAGTCGGGTGAGGAACATTATAAATTGGAAAGTGAATCCATTCTGGCTGAAGCTAATAGGCCCGGAAGACCGGACTGTTGACCAACTGGACTGTTTCATTACATCCCACCCTATGCCGCAAAATATTACTATTCTTTGGGATACCCTCAAAGCATATCTGAGGGGTTGTTTGTCTTCTACCATCTCGTATATTAAGCGACAGACCTCAAAGGAAGACGATGACATGGATAGGCGTTTGAGAGACTCGGAGGCGGCCTATATAGCTAATCAGACAAGTGAGAACAGGACGGAGTGGTTACACTTGCACAGACTTCATAGTCAATATACGGACACTAAATCCAAGCGTAAATTATTTTTTACTAAGCAGACTTACTTTGAACTGGGAAACCAGTCCAGTAAACTCCTAGCATATATGGTATGTCAGCACAATACATCCAACACCATACTTAAAATCCGGAAGTCAGACGACTCTGTAGTGACCTCGACAGATGACATACTCCAATGTTTTTGTGATTATTATAAAAAACTATATAGTTCCAAAGGAGATTCTGATATCTTGGAATGCCTAAATTATCTATCAGACTTAGTATTCCCTACGTTGAATGCTGCACAGCAAGCCTTTTTAGACGCAGACTTTACTCTTGACGAGGTAAACAGGGCCATAACAGATATGGCTTCTGGCAAGGCACCGGGCCCGGATGGCTTCCCTATAGAAGTATATAGAAAATATAGAGATGCTCTAGTTCCAATTCTTTTGAAAGTGTTTCAGGGGATTTGGGAGGGTGGTTCCTTGCCGGATTCTTATTATGAAGCAAATATCATAGTCTTAAAAAAGGAAGGGAAGGACCCCCTAGACTGTGGATCTTATCGCCCTATTTCATTAGTTAATGTGGACTATAAGATATTCACTAAAATTCTAGCTACTAGGTTAAATACGGTAATATTAGATATAATACATCCGGACCAGACGGGTTTTATGCCGGGCAAGAGTACTTCTATTAACATCAGGAGGGTTCAGTCAATAGCTCAATATAGTACGTTGGTACCTGAGAATAAATGGGCCATGGCCTCGCTGGACGCGGCTAAGGCATTTGATTCTCTTGAATGGCCCTTCCTATCTGCATGTTTACAACGATTTCAATTTGGTCCTAAATTCCAAAAATGGATTGCAGCACTATATTTGAAGCCAAGAGCTCGGATAATTATTAATAATTCTATTTCTGAATCATTCCCCTTAGAGAGAGGGACTCGCCAGGGATGTCCTCTATCTCCGGCCTTGTTTGCCCTAGCGATAGAGGCGTTGGCGATTCGGATGAGGTCCTCCCCACTTATTAGGGGTATTACGATAGCAGACCGCACGGATACTATT
This sequence comes from Ranitomeya variabilis, assembly GCF_051348905.1. Taxonomy (NCBI): domain Eukaryota; kingdom Metazoa; phylum Chordata; class Amphibia; order Anura; family Dendrobatidae; genus Ranitomeya; species Ranitomeya variabilis. The sequence continues at coordinate 638,550,677 of NC_135232.1, forward strand.
GGTCTATATGCGGATGATATGGTGGTATTTCTTGATGAGGTGGAGGAGACCCTGCCACATGTGATTAACACCATAGAGGGATTCGGTAGGCGTTCAGGATTATATATTAATTGGGACAAATCTGCCTTGATGCCTCTTTTTCAAGGCTCGGTGACACACCTCAATACTTTATCCCCATTACCGGTTGTTACTAGCTTTAAATACCTAGGAATAATTATACCAAGATATAGCAGACTTGATCTACAGCTTAATGTCTTCCCGTTGCTGGAGCTTGTTAAACATAAATTTGCAATATGGAGTAAACTACCTTTATCTGTCTCGGGCCGCATAAATTTGATAAAAATGATACTTCTCCCGAAGCTTAATTATTCTCTCCAACATAGTGCAGTACCGGTCCCCAAATCCTTTTTTGCCAACTTGAACTCATTAACTACATCTTTTATTTGGGGAAGGGCTAGACCCAAACTTAAATTATCCACCTTGCATAGATCTAAACAGATGGGAGGGGCGGCGTTGCCAGATTTCTTCTTATACTACTTAGCTGGACAACTTAGAGCTCTGGGAAAATGGATGCCGGGGGGGGGATTTACCGAACTCAGAACACCATCTGGCTCAGGCTGCCAAGATCAACTGCCCGTTGGGTTTCTTGGAGGTGAACAAACCCTCTGTATCTAGATTACTGCCATTGCTTCGGCTGGCAAGATTGATTTGGCGACAAGTGAAAAGGGTAATTCATTTTGATGGCATTGTAGCTGAACTGCCATTATGGGATAATGAATATTTCCCGAGCTTGCTGAATCACCCCTCCGCTCAATTCTGGACATTGCATGGTGTTTCGTCGCTTAATGATCTTTATGAACAAGGAACCCTAATGTCCTTTGAACAAATGCAGCATAAATATGATATACCGAGACCTCAGTTCTTCCGATATCTTCAACTCAGATCAGCGATTCAGTCACAGTTTCATAGCGTGGAAATGGCACAAATAATGTCCTCTTTCCCATTGATAGGGATCTTCAAGTCACAGGGACCCCGGGGTCTTATCTCCGTACTGTATACTTATATGTTGTCCGTAGGTGCTGATGCTACCTTACTGCCGATAAGGGAAAAGTGGAGGGTCCTGATACCCGATCTGCAGGGTGAGGACTGGGAGATGGCCCTTGAGTCCCCAACCAGGGTGTCACCCTCGGCTAACAATAAAATGATACAGTTATATATTCTGCATCAATCATATCTAACCCCTCTGCGACTATTTAAAATTGGGTTGTCCCGGTCTTCAGAATGTATTAGATGTCATATGGAGGAGGCGGATTTTATACACATGATATGGGAATGTCCAGTTATTATGACATATTGGACAGAGGTATATATAGAGAAAAACACGTGTGCACAACTGCTGATGGTGCAAAAGGTAGGTTCCCACACCTTGTAGTATATAAAGAAAAACCTTGCACTCAACTTAAATGCTCTTGGTGAATTTAATGTAGTACAACAAAACGTTTCGGTCCAACAATACCGGACCTTCATCAGTTACGTACTGTGAGGGACATAGAAGAGACAATGGTGTCTCTAGGCACACTGGACATAGTGTCCTGTTATAGGAATGCTGAGCCCGGGAAAATCCCACTGGTATTAGTGAAGGAGAAACGTGCCAGAATGCAGACGCAGAATCCTCTGCTCGAGCAGAGGATTCTGCGTCTGCATTCTGGCACGTTTCTCCTTCACTAATACCAGTGGGATTTTCCCGGGCTCAGCATTCCTATAACAGGACACTATGTCCAGTGTGCCTAGAGACACCATTGTCTCTTCTATGTCCCTCACAGTACGTAACTGATGAAGGTCCGGTATTGTTGGACCGAAACGTTTTGTTGTACTACATTAAATTCACCAAGAGCATTTAAGTTGAGTGCAAGGTTTTTCTTTATATTGGACAGAGGTGACCTCGTTGTTGACTTCCCTTGTACAAATTCCTGTTCCCCTGACCCCATCAGTGTGTTTTTTTGGGATACTGGAGGAGGAGATGTGGGGTCACCATGTTCAAATTTTTTTGAGAGAGACACTTTTTCTGGCAAGAAAATTGATTGCCTTGCGTTGGATGGGCACTTCACATCCGTCTCTTAGGGCCTGGATAGAGTTGGTAAATCTAGTCGTGCCATATGAACGGACCTTATACCAAAATAGAGGCTGTTTGGATAAATTTAATAAAATCTGGGACTTGTGGAACTCGTCATACCTCACTGTGTCATCACGTAGTTAAGAGCCTAGATTATGTATAGTAAAGACTTGAGAAACAGAGTGTCTCACGCTGAGCTTTAAAACTGCCATGCTAAGGTGGTGGAGACTGTTTTGTTTTGTTTAGGCAGTAAGATAGTTTGAGTTTTAGGATTTTCAGTATATGTGACATACTATTATATTTCAAATTTGCATGACTCGATCGGTGTATAAAGTATTATGTTGATGAATCTATCTGTATGCTGTACCTGCACGGACATGGAAATATGTAAATTGTGTATGTTCATGCGAATTAAGTGTTTTAATAAACGAATTTAAAAAAAAAAAAATAACTTTTATTGTTATACGCTAAAAAATACCATATTTTTAACATATACCAATAAAAGTTATTTTTTAAGGGGTTTCTTTCTCTTTTTGGTTTTCTTCTACTAAGACTCTACAATACCATTCTGGTTTCTGATGATTCTTGATGATGACATGGGAAACAGCCAGTGTTCGAGGTGCCGAACAGTAACATGAACTTCCTGGAGAAGTCCGTGCACGAACAATAGGTGTTCAGTATGGACATCGAGCTTTACTGTTCGGGTTCGCCCATCACTAGACATGGGTCATACAGCATGGCAAGACTGAGTGCAACAACAAGACACAAGGTAGTTATACTGCACCATCAAGGTCTCTCTCAGGCCAGACTGGGGTTTAAAGATTTGCTGTTCCAACTCTTTTGAAAACAAAGCAAGAAATGTGCAATATTGAAAAACGTAGACACAATGGTCGGCCAAGGAAATTTAGTGCAGCAGATTTAAGACACATCATGCTTACCTCCCTTCCAAGTCAGAACATATGCAGTTGTGCTATTAGATCAGAACTGGCAACAACCAGTGTGAATGAGCTACACTCAGAAGCCGTTTTTCAACACAACATCAAACCACATGTTGCTCGTGCTAGTGAGAGCGGCCTGAACGTGCTACCATAGCCTGAAGCATTTTTGGGCTTGTCTCCCATAGAGCACATCTGGGACGTTTTTGGTCGACTATTGCACAGAGAGTGCTGCCAGCAGTGGATCTTGATGACTTACATGCCCAAATGCATACCGCGTAGCAGTATATTCATCAGACAACCACTAATAACCTAATTTATAGCAGCCAAAGATTGTAAGGGAGAGATTATCTGCACATTGCGATTTTACTCAATAAATCGAGTTATTTTGAAAAAATTGAAAAAATTATCATCATTTCATTCAAATTAACATTCTATTCTAGTCTAGTCTATTGATTCTTTGCTTTTCAATATTCAACAACATTTCCTTCTTGGTATTTCAATGTTGAGCACTGTATACAGTACCAGTCAAAAAGTTTGGACCCCTGTTTGTGCACTGATTTTCCTTGCTCTTTTGGGAATGTGCACTTAGTAGAAACAAGGGATAAAAAACACTAACAAAACAAACCATAATATGTGAAGAACCTTAGTTTCCTCAAAGTACCTCCTTATACTTAGATTAATTCTTTACGTCCCATTGGCATTATCAAAAGCTGTTGCATCAGGTAGTCACCTGGTAATGGCTTCTGATGAAGCAGTATGCCTAGAGTTCATGCCTTCAGAAAGTGTTTGCAACCATCAGGTGTGTGTTGCAGAGGCATTATTGGGACACAGTTCCTTAAGGCTACTTTCACATTAGCATCGTGCACTGCACGTCGCAATGCGACGTTGCGGCATACCGACGCATAATGTGGAAGCGCCGCACAACGGGGGCAGCGGATGCTGTTTTTCAACGCATCCGCTGCCCCATTGTGAGGTGCGGGGAGGCGGGGGCGGAGTTCCAGCCGCGTATGCGCGGTCGGAAATGCTGCAGACGACGCACCAAAAAACGTTACATGCAACGTTTTTTGGTGGCGACGGTCCGACGCAACCGTCGCCTGACGGTTGCGACGTGTAGCAATGCGTCGCACTGAGTCGCTAATAAAAGTCTATGGAGAAAAAACGCATCCTGCAAGCAATTTTGCAGGATGCGTTTTTTTTGCAAAACGACGCATAGCGACGTGCAGTGCACGACGCTAGTGTGAAAGTAGCCTAAAGTGTTAATCCTTATCCCACAAATGTTCTAAGCCAGAATAGGGCAAGAACCACTCACATAAGTAAACAGAAACACCAGTCATTCATTACTTTAAGACATGAAGGTCTGTCATTCTGGAAAATTGCTAGAACCTTAAAACGCAATCATGAAAACCATCAATTACTATAAGGCTATGTGCACACGTCAGGATTCTTTGCAGAAATTTCCTGAACAAAACCAAACTTTTTCTGCAGGAAATCCGCATGCGTTTTTTTCGTGTTTTTTGCACGGATATTTCATGTTTTTTTCCGGAGCTTCCCAATGCATTAAATAGCAGGAAATCCGCAAAATTAATGAACATGCTGCGTTTTTTTTTGCGGAAAAAAATGCAACATGTGCACAAAAATTGTGGATTGCATTCTATTAACAGGATGCTTAATGGATGCGTTTTTTTCGTGGTTTTATTGCGTTTTTATAGCGAAAAAAATGCAAAAAATCCAGAACGTGTTTACACAGCCTTAAGAGATTGTGGACCATCTCAGAAATTGAAGACCAAGAATTAACAGCTTCATGAACTGCAAACTGACAGAACCTCAGATAACAGCCCTCATAAATGCTGCACAAACATCAAGTAGCAGACACATCTCAAAATCATCTGTGCCGAGGAGCAAAGAAGCCACTATTGAGGACTGGAAACAAGAACAGACTTGTTGGAGGCCAAACAACACATGGACTGAATTAGATATGTGAAAATCTGTACTGTGGTCTAATGAGTCAAAATGAGATTTTTTATATCAATCACCATGTGTTTGTGAGAAGCCAAAAAGATAAGCAGATAGTTTCTATAAATGTGGTGTCCACCGTGACGCATGGAGGGGGAGGTGTAATGGTAATATGAAACACCAGCTCACCTATTCCAGGTGAATGTGAATCAAATTTGCACAAACAATAGGGAATTTTTTGCAGCTACAGATCTATAAACTTTAGTAGTTAAAATCCATAGTTTATTAGTACCATTAAAACATAAGGATACAGTGCGTAATTATAACAAAATAAAACAATGCGTTTAAAACCTCAAAGCGGTCTTACTCTTGGTCATATTGTGATGTTTCAAACATGTTCGTTTTTTTATTGCACACTAGTTAAGCTAGATCATTTTGCAACATTTTCCCTATGATGTAGGGGTGTTTTGCTGGTGACACTGTTGGTGATTTATTCCAAAATCAAAGCACATTTACCCTGCATGGCCACCACAATATTGCGCAACGTCATGCCATCCCATCTGGTTTATGTTTAGTAGGACAATTATTTGTGCTGCAACAGGACAATGACCGAAAACACAGCTCCAGGCTGAGAAATACAGGCAGATAATTATCCACCATGTAAAACCATCAGGGAGGCATCTGATCGGCTCCAGATTTATTCTGCAACAGAACAACGATGCCAAACATCCAGCCAATGTCATCAAGATCAGTCTACAATGGAAAGAAAAACAAGGAGCCCTGGAAGTGATGATCCAACCCCACAGAGCCCTGATCTCATATCATCCAGAATGTGGGATCACATGAAGGATTGGCACAAGTGACATCCACAGAAGATCTGCGGTTAGTTCTCCAAGATGTTTGGGGCAACCTCCCTGCTGAGCTCCTTCTACAACTGTGTCCAAGTACCTAGAAGAACTGATGCTGTTTTGTAGGCATACGATGGTCACCCCAAATATTGATTTGATTTAGATTTCTCTTTTGTTCCTTCACTTTTCATATTGTTAATTGATAAAAATAAACTGTTAGAACTTCCATTTTTAAATCATTCTTACTTTTCAGCAAATCTTCCACACGGACCTAAAACTTTTGCAAAGTACTGTATATATATCATTATTATTTGTATATATACACATATACATTTTTATATATTTAATATTTCTTTGAATATATCTACAAATAAAAAATGCATCAGTCTCTGTAAGCGCTAAGATATATGCTAACATTTAATAAAATGAAATTTGGAATTCATTAGTGCTCTGTATAAAATTAGGGTAGATCAATAGAAGCAAACATATTAAGGTAATAGTTATACTAATCACTTTTTTATTTTTAAAATAATTGATTTTATTAAAGGTTGTTTCCTATAGACTTTGTTTGGCTTTACAGACAACTATCCTAATTTTCCCTAGCTTTACTCTTCAGTTTAGGGAGGACAGTGGGTTCAAAAAAGATGACAGTACATCATCTTCAATCAGAAGAATGTTGTGGGTACAGGAATTTAAGTTTTATAAGGTTCATATTTAAAATTTTCTTAAATTAACTGTATTGCACTTCATTGTAACGTCAGATGCCTCCACTGCTGCAATGCGGAGATGTAAGATGTAGCCGATAAGAAATAATAGGCAGAAATCATGTGACATTTAACTGTACTACAGTTCAATAAAGGGCGAGATTAGATAAGAAAGGAAAATGTCAGCGCTAGAGGTTTACAACTGAGGTATAAAAACCTTATGCAAAAGTAAAATATAACTAGAGATCAACTGTAGAAGAAAGAAGGACAGGACGTCACCATGTTCTCTCTCTTTTACGGGTAATTTTGCCCATAATGAACACATTTTCCCTCACAGCCAAGACGCCCCGTAAACAACAGATTGATGTCGGATGAACGGTGGTCTATCTGTTCTTTCGTCCAGCAACTCTCTCTGCTGCGGGCTCCGATGCTCTCCGACTCTTCTTATCGCACCACATACATACTGTAAGGATTAGCGGTCTACAATCAGACATGTCGGATCCTTCCATCCCTGTCATTATCTGTATGGGAAGAGTCAGGAAGCTCCCATAAACATTAGATTGTTGGCTCAGCCTGTCGGTATTGGCGGGTTTGGCTGTTGATAGTCTAATGCAGCGATCCCCAACCTTTTTGACCTAGATAGCCACATTCAGCACTGAGAGAGGGTCACGAGCCACATTCAGCTCTGAGAGGGGGTCACGAGCAACATCCTGCTCCTGTCCCCCTCAACGTAGTGTCAACCAAAGCCCCCTTTACGGGTATAATGATAACCGAAGCTTTTCCACAGAAATCACTCCAAAGCAGTACACTAAGATCCAGGGGTTACCACAATGCCCCAATTCAGTATTCTCCCATCAAGGACTCCCAACACACTGTCGCATCCAGCTTCAAGAACCTCCTCTAACAGGTAATAAAATCCTCCATACCTAAAACATCTCTAAACCCCTAAGACCAGTATATGAGAAACCAGATCTGCTTTTCTGTGCAGGGCTACTCAAAAATTCACCATTTTGAGATGTGCTCTTCATACCCGTTTGCTAGACCTGGAGCTAATGCACCAAGTTGGCAGACAGTCGCGAGCCACAATTCATGGGACCACGAGCCACATGTGGCTCCCGAGCTACAGGTTGGGGACCCCTGGTCTAATGCATAACTGGGCAATATGAGGACCGTGGGCCACATCCAGCCTTATGGCTGTTCCTGCCCGGCCTTGGATCGAGACAGTTGAGGGACTGAAAATAGTGGCCCACCGGCCGCTCTGCGCACTTCCCTACCAGACCACCTGCTGTCTCTGCTGTGAATGCATTGGAGGAGGGACCGCCAGCTCCTTCTTCCACCAGAGTGTAAAACAGCTGATGCCATGACATAATTTCATCATGTCAGCTGTGCACTGCTGAGAATCAGTGCACTGAAGACAGTAGCAGAGCAGCGGGGGAACTGGAGTGAGGTATGTGGTGTGCTTTTTTATGTGTATATGATGTTTGGTTGGACATGGGGAGGCTATGGGGGTCTCCTACTGGACATGGGGAGGTTATGGGGATCCCCTGCTGGACATGGGGAGGCTATAGGGGTCTCCTGCTGGACATGGGAAGGCTATAGGGATCTCCTTATGGACATGGGGCAGCTATGCGGGGTTAATGCTGTATGTGGGGAGGCTATGTGGGGCTCATTCTGTATATGGAGGAGCTGTGTGATGTCTCTTACAGTATGTAGAAGGGGTAGTGTGTGGGCTCAAACGGTACATAGGGGGATAACAGCAAACAATTCTGCTTAATATGAAGTTATACAATTAATATTAATATAAGTTATAATTAATGTTAATATTAATATTACAGAAGATCGACTCTCCACTCTACTCTCAAGATCGCGTCTCACCACCTGTGCACTTGACCCGAACCCATCCCACTTCATCCCAAACCTCACCACGGTCTTCATCCCAACCCTAACCCATCTCTTCAACCTATCACTAACAACTGGTGTTTTCCCCTCAAGCTTTAAACATGCCTCAATCACACCTATCCTCAAACAGCCCTCTCTTGACCCATCCTCTGTATCTAGCTATTGCCCTATATCACTTCTCCCCTATGCCTCCAAACTACTGGAACAACATGTCTATCTTGAACTGTCCTTCCATCTCTCTTCTAGCTTCCCTCTCCCGCTTACAATCTGGCTTCCGGTCACACCACTCCACTGAAACTGCCCTAACTAAACTCACCAATGACCTATTAACCGCCAAGAGCAAGCGACACTACTCTGTCCTCCTCCTCCTGGACCTGTCCTCTGCCTTTGACACAGTGGACCATTCCCTATTACTACAGACCCTTTTATCCCTTGGCATCACAGACTTGGCCCTATCCTGGATCTCGTCATACCTAACAGACCGGACATTCAGCGTCTCCCACTCACACACCACCTCCCGCAAGGTTCAGTCCTAGGGCACCTTCTCTTCTCCATTTACACCTTTGGCCTGGGACAGCTCATAGAATCTCCTGGCTTTCAGTATCACCTCTATGCTGATGACACACAGATCTACATCTCTGGACCAGATATCACCTCCCAAATAACCAGAAACCCTCAATGTCTGTCCACTATTTCATCCTTCTTCTCTGCTAGATTTCTGAAACTTAACATGAACAAAACAGAATTCATCATCTTTCCCCCATCTCACGCGACCCCCCCAACGAACCTATCCATTACAGTAAACAGCTGCCCACTCTTCCCAGTCCCACAAGCTCGCTGCCTCAGGGTAATCCTTGACACTGATCTCTCCTTCAAACCACATATTCAAGCCCTTTCCACTTCCTGCCGACTTCAACTCAAAAATATTTCACAGATCCGTACATTCATCAACCAAGAATCTGCAAAAACCCTAGTCCATGCCCTCATCATCTCTCGCCTTGACTACTGCAACCTCCTACTCTGTGGCCTCCCCTCTAACACTATCGCACCCCTCCAATCTATTCTAAACTCTGCTGCCCGACTAATCCACCTGTCCCCCCGCTATTCCCCGGCCTCTCCCTTCTGTCAATCCCTTCACTGGCTCCCCATTGCCCAGAGACTCCAGCACGCAACCTCCGATCCTCACAAGATCTCCTTCTCTACTCCCCTCTTATCTCCTCTTCCCACAATCGTATACAAGATTTCTCTCGCGCATCACCTCTACTCTGGAAACCTCTACCACAACATATCAAACTCTCGCCTACCATCGAAACCTTCAAAAAGAACCTGAAGACCTACCTCTTCCGACAAGCCTACAACCTGCAGTAACCACCGATCGACCAAACCACTGCACGACCAGCTCTACCCTCGCTTACTGTATTCTCACCAATCCCTTTTAGATTCTGAGCCCTCATGGGCAGGGTCCTCTCTCCTCCTGTACCAGTTGTGACTTGTAATGTTTAAGGTTATTGTACTTGTTTTTATTATGTATACCCCTCCTCACATGTAAAGCGCCATGGAATAAATGGTGCTATAACAATAAATAATAATAATAATAATAATAATAAATATTGAGCCAAATTAATTTCAGCCTATTGGTTCGGACCTCCACAACAGTCACGGTTTCTCTCTGCTCACATTAATGTTTTAGAGTTCCATTTTAGGAATAGACAAAAGGAATTCAACCCACTAAGGACAACATCTGCAAGGAGTTTTGTATATTCTCCCCGTGTTTGCGTGGGTTTCCTCAAGTTTCCTTCCACACCCCAAAGACATACTGATAGGGAATTTAGATTGTGAGCCCCAAAGGAGACAGCAATGATAATGTCTGTAAAGCGCTGCGGAATATGTTAGCGCTATATAAGCAAAGCATAATAAATAAATATGTACCAGTGTGGCTGAGCGCGGTATGTACCAGTGAGGCTGAGAGCGGTATGTACCAGTGAGGCTGAGAGCGGTATGTACCAGTGAGGCTCAGGGCTTTATGTACCAGTGTGGCTGAGCGCGGTATGTAACAGTGAGGCTGAGCTCTGTATGTACCAGTGTGGCTGAGCGCAGCATGTACCAGTGAGGATGAGCGCGGTATGTACCAGTGAGGATGAGCGCGGCATGTACCAGTGAGGCTGAGTGCGGTATGTACCAGTGAGGCTGAGATCTGTATGTACCAGTGAGGATGAGCTCTGTATGTACCAGTGTGGCTGAGCGAAGTATGTTCCAGTGAGGCTGACCGCGGTATTTACCAGTGAGGCTGAGCGCGGTATTTACCAGTGAGACTGGGCTCTGTATGTACCAGTGAGGCTCAGGGCTTTATGTACCAGTGTGACTGAGCACGGTATGTACCAGTGAGGCTGAGCGCGGTATTTACCAGTGAGGCTGAGAGCGGTATGTACCAGTGAGGCTCAGGGCTTTATGTGTTGAGGGAGGATCTAAATTGATCTTTCACAGTTGACTCAGTGATTTCCAAGTTAACCAAGTTAATCTACAGGGCGTTGCCGGCAACTGAAAATGACCAGACGGAGACGTGTGTCTCTGTTTGGGGGGATCGAGCAGATCTCTGGCCCCCGTTTATTGTGTATCACTTTTCATAATCATAGAAATTATACTTCAACCAATCAGTATAAGAACACGCTCACAGTTCTTAACCTATAAGAATGCAGGAAAAACTTAACCCATGAGGATGCAGAAAAAACAGAAACTACATACCGTATTTTTCGCTTTGTAAGAAGCACTCTATTTCCCCCAAAAATAAGTGGGGGAAATGGGGGTGCATAATACAAAGTGGATATACTGCTTACCGATACTGTTGCAGGCTGGAATGAGGGGGTGCCCGCCGGCGCTGCCCAGGGTGTCTGCCATTGCCCAGGGTATCCGACACTGCGCAGGGTGATGCTGATGCTGGCATCTCCGCTGCTGCGGGGGGCTCTGCCGACATTTTGTGAAAGGCCAGAGCCCCCCAGCAGTTCGTCCATGCATTCCTGTGCAACGGACTTCGGGAAAATGGCCTCCGGGAGGTGGCGCATGCGCAGATAGAGATCTTGGCACCAAGATCTCGGGAAATTAGATTTCAGCACTGAGATCTCATCTCTCGAGATCTTGGTCCAGAAACCTCCATCTGCACATGCGCTGCCTTCAGGCGGCCATTTTCCCGAAGTCCACCACACAGGAAAGCATGGACGAACTCCCGGGGGCTCTAGCCTTTCACAAAATGTCAGCAGAGCCCCCCTACAGCACTGGAGATGTCAGCATCACCGGAGACACCCCCGCAGCACATGAGCACCCCCACAGCACAGGATACCTGCACACCCCCTCATCCCAGCCTGCAGCAACGCTCCACTCCTGCCTCCTACAGCAGCGACCCCGCTTCAATGCAGCCACCACCCCGGTAAGCAATAAGACACATGGATTATAAGAAGCACCACCAATTTATTAAAAAAAGTTTTTTTTCCTATTTTTCTCCTCAAAATTTGGGATGCGTCTTATAATCCGGAGCGTCTTACAAAGCGAAAAATACGGTATAATCTTTGTGTCTTCTTGGCATAGAAAAAGAATACCAACAGGTGCCTCAGAGTCCTGTATAGCGATACACCCCCGAGTCCATTATCCGGTTCAAGAGAACACTCTGGCCTTGTAGCAGAACATAAACAATAGCCTAGTTGAATAACTAGCCTAGTTATCTGCATCTCAAAAACATTTCTAGAATTCGCCATTTTCTTACTTTCGACTCTGCAAAAACTCTTACTGTTTCACTTATTCATTCTCGTCTGGACTATTGTAACTCTCTACTAATCGGCCTCCCTCTTACCAAACTCTCCCCGCTCCAATCTGTCCTGAATGCTGCAGCCAGGATCATATTCCTCACCAACCGTTACACCGATGCCTCTACCTTGTGCCAGTCATTACACTGGCTACCCATCCACTCCAGAATCCAGTACAAAACTACTACCTTCATCCACAAAGCACTCCATGGCTCAGCACCACCCTACATCTCCTCTCTGGTCTCAGTCTACCACCCTACCCGTGCCCTCCGCTCCGCTAATGACCTCAGGTTAGCATCCTCAATAATCAGAACCTCCCACTCTCGTCTCCAAGACTTTACACGTGCTGCGCCGATTCTTTGGAATGCACTACCTAGGTTAATACAATTAATCCCTAATCCCCACAGTTTTACGCGTGCCCTAAAAACTCATTTGTTCAGATTGGCCTACCGCCTCAACGCATTAACCTAACTATCCCTGTGTGGCCTATTTAAAAAAAAAAACAAAAAAAACATAATCAGGTTCCTCGCATCATGTTCTCGTACACTTTATGCAGTTAATAGCCCTCTGTGTCTGTACTGCTACATACTTAGGCAGTTAACTGGTTCATGCAGCTTTACATGAACACCCGAGCCTTACACTATGGCTGGTCCAAATAACTAAAGCAATTGTTACCATCCACCTCTCGTGTCTCCCCTTTTCCTCATAGTCTGTAAGCTTGCGAGCAGGGCCCTCATTCCTCCTGGTATCTATTTTGAACTGTGATTTCTGTTATGCTGTAATGTCTATTGTCTGTACAAGTCCCCTCAATAAGTTGTAAAGCGATGCGGAATATGTTGGCGCTATATAAATAAAAATCATTATTATTATTATATTATTAATAACAGACTTGTAAACAACAAGATAAAGTTACTTCATGGCAGCTATAACCTTTTACCTAATTAAATAACAGAATTTATCTTTAAGCAACAAGAAAATGGAGTCAAAAGCACAAAATGGAGAATCTTTCTTAATTTGTTCCTTCACATATGTACCAGTGTGGCTGAGCGTGGTATGTACCAGTGTGGCTGAGCGCGGTATGTACCAGTGAGGCTGAGCTCTGTATGTACCAATGTGGCTGAGCGCGGCATGTACCAGTGAGGCTGAGCGCGGTATGTACCAGTGAAGATGAGCGCGGTATTTACCAGTGTGGCTGAGATCTGTATGTACCAGTGAGAATGAGCGCGGTATGTACCAGTGAGGATGAGCGCAGTATGTACCAGTGAGGATGAGCGCAGTATGTACCAGTGTGGCTGAGATCTGTATGTACCAGTGAGAATGAGCGCGGTATGTACCAGTGAGGATGAGCGCGGTATGTACCAGCGAGGATGAGCGCAGTATATACCAGTGAGGATGTTAGCGGTATGTACCAGTGTGGCTGAGATCTGTATGTACCAGTGAGAATGAGCGCGGTATGTACCAGTGAGGATGAGCGCGGTATGTACCAGCGAGGATGAGCGCAGTATATACCAGTGAGGATGTTAGCGGTATGTACCAGTGTGGCTGAGATCTGTATGTACCAGTGAGGATGAGCGTGGTATGTACCAGTGACGCTGAGCGCTACATTTACCAGTGATTGAAGTAGAATGGCGTGCACTCTGACAAGAGAGAGGCACAGGTGCAGGCTGAACCTGGATATAGTCCAGTTAAACCATAGATTTGTAAAACAACAGCCGCACTCAATGTAGATTTTCAAATGCAAAAATTGAATAATTTTATTCACCACAGTATAAAAAAATAGTAGAAAGAAACAAGGGTTGTTGAGGTAACGTTTCGACCCCGTAATGGGCCTTTGTCAAACCTCGCTGGAAGAAACAATAGAGACACAGTACATTAGATGCTATAAACAAGTGTAGCATGCCGTGCAGAAACTATATACAAGTATCACAATGCCGAGCAGATGGAAATAAGATCCAATATTAACACAAGAGTGCATGTGAAGTATTATACCGTGACATATATACATAGTCTATATATACAATATAAACTTTCCTTGGCACTGAAAGGAGTGGCACGTTTCCCTGCCTAGGTTGTGCATGCTGCTCAAATGTCATTAAATCCAGTTCGATTACCCATCCCCACTCTGGCAAATAGTATAAGATCAAGGGACTCTTCACGTGTGATTCTAACAATGTTGTGTACGTGATAAAATGCCCCTGTGGCCTGCTTTACGTTGGCGAGACGACACAACACATCCGTGATAGGATTGCTTCCCACAAATCCACCATACGGTGTAAAAAACGTGGCTTCCCCTTCCACATCATTTTGCATCTGCCAATCATTCCGTCTCCCAACTACGTTTCCAGGTACTCGAGCAGGTTGAGAGACCACGCAGGGGTGGTAATCATATTAAATTATTAAGAAAACGGGAATCGCACTGGATATACACTCTGCAAACCCTTACACCTAAAGGCCTGAACTGGGAACTTGACCTAGTTTTCTGAGAGTGGTCCGTGGTCCCTTGGCTTCCTGCTTTATTGAACTATACAGTCTAGGTCTTTTTGAATGTATGTACATTTCCATGATTATGCCATATACCTTATCAATTACTTTATTGGCGGTTAGGTGTGTAACGGGCTGACCTGTTGGTTCTATGTGTTCTAACCTTTTTTCAATGCTTTCAGGCTATCTGACCTTCACTATCTGTTACACCCGACTGGGGTAAGTACCCAGAAACGTTTTTTTTTTTTTTTTTTTAAATCTAACATTTACCAGTGAGGCTGAGCACGGCATGTACCAGTGAGGCTGAGCGCTAGATGTACCAGTGAGGCTGAGCGCTACATGTACCAGTGAGGCTGAGCGCTACATGTACCAGTGAGGCTGAGCGCTACATGTACCAGTGAGGCTGAGCGCTACATGTACCAGTGAGGCTGAGCGCTACATGTACCAGTGAGGCTGAGCGCTACATGTACCAGTGAGGCTGAGCGCTAGATGTACCAGTGAGGCTGAGCGCTACATGTACCAGTGAGGCTGAGCGCTACATGTACCAGTGAGGCTGAGCGCTACATGTACCAGCTTGGTGTGAGCTCTATGTACCAGTGTGGCGGAGTCTGGTGATGCAGCTCATTCTCATGCACTTCAGAGATCCTTCATTCTATCACTGCCAGGAATCCCATATTCTAATTCCTGGAAACCCCAATAAACAATCATATATAGGATCATTAGAATTCACAGCAGACTTTAGGTATGTTAAGTTCCTGGAAAATAAGTTAGATTTATTTAATTACGTATTTGATTCATAACCATCAATCTTCTAATTACAAAAGTGTGCTAAATAGAAAAAGGCTGAATGTTCTGCATTGAGTTCAGAATTCCAGCAGGTGTGTATATGGTCCATTAGTGTCAAGCGTCAACACCTGTCTGTTTCCATAGGTGCCATAGCGTAGCACGGCCCCGGACTCCGACCACTGAGCATGAGCCTCTAGTTCCTTCTGGCACTGGGCTGTGAAAAGTGCATATAACTCCATGCCCTGCTCCTTGCCTGCATTTGAATGGTACTGCATGCAGCGGCCCTTTGACTTTCCTCCAAGCGTGGCCTGAGGAACAATAAGAATATCTCCCGGGAGTTCAGTGATGGCCACGTGTTTTCCAGAATCTGATTCACTTAATTTGACATTAAGTAGAGAGCTCACTGCAAAACAGGAATAAATGGACTTGGCTGAACAACTTTTACTGACAATTGGGCACAGATGGTACAGTATGGGGATCAGCAGGCGCATAGTGACAAAGTATGACGAGCAGAAAAGTACAAATGCATCCTGTTATAGAGGTCTAAGGGGTAAGCTTTCTCCTTGTGGAGAGTGACATACCAGCTCTGGCTTGTCAAGGTAAGGAGGCTTTGCACTGATGAGGGACAACAGCTCGAAACACCGCGTCTGCAAATTGAGATACTGATTTGGCTGTTATCCTAAGTCATATTACAAGACTCAAAGGGTTGATTGTGACTTGTAGGATCGCTACTTCCAACAGGTGGCGCTATAGAGTTCAAGTCCTCTTTTGCTCTTAAGAGGCAATTTGCATATCCTGTTATAGAGAACATTTATGCAACCGATTGTGATCCACTAATCTGAATATATATAAGTATGAGCATTGAAAGGCATGTTATGATTAAAGGGGTCCTCTGGTCACATTTTAATATCAGATAGGTGGGGGTCCGTCGCTCAGCTCTGCCACTGATCAGCAGTTAATTGCTGTGGCGGATTCCAAATGATGACAGTGTACAGAGCGGTGCTGCACAGCTCCAGTCAGTATACAGCAGCTGCTGCAGATCAGCTCCTATTCTCATGCACCCAGCAGAGGCCGCTACATACTGTGGGGAGTTGTGCAGTGCTATTCCATTAAACATTTAAAACCTAAGATTTTTTCTCTTTGCGCCTGGAGTAATAAAGTGTTATAGATTTTATACTGGATGGATTACTTTCGTGAAATGACATTTTTTCTTTCCATAACATTTCAATGTACCCACAACACTGCATAAAGGAAGCCAGAAATAAATGCAGGGTGGTAGACTTACATGTGTACCAGGTACATGCTCTCAATATATATAGGTGATGGGAGAGGGTGGGGGCATAGCTAGAATATAATGAGGGCAATTTGGGCTTATGGACGAGTCCTGTGGTAGTGCACATGACAATATTTCCCCGATTATGTTTTCTGAGTCACCATTCGTGACGCACATCTTTGGACAAGCAAGCAATCTGGAGCTCTGCTGCTGGCAATACTAAATGACAGCGCAAATCCAGGGGATCTCCCATCGCCTCTTCTCTGACATGCCGACACAATTAGGTTATCAACCTGCAGCAGCGCAATGCATGTATGCACTGGCCACAATAAGTAGAGTCCCAGGGACCAAAGTGGGGCCACTGGGGAACAGGAGCAAAGTTAGTATGTATTATGTTTTGCTTTATTTAATGTGTATTGGATGTTTTCATGTCTATAGGAGGTTATGTGAGTGTTCATCCTGTATATAGGAGGCTATGTGAGGGCTCATCCTGTATATAAGAGGCTATGTGAGGGCTCATCCCGTATATAGGAGGCTATGTGAAGGCTCATCCTGTATATAGGAGACTATGTGAGGGCTCATCCAGTACATAAGAGGCTGTGAGGGTTCATCCTGTATATAGGAGGCTATGTGAGGGCTTATCCTGTATGGGATGTTTGCCTGTAAATAGGAGGCTATGTGAAGGCTCATCCTGTATATAGGAGACTATGTGAGGGCTCATCCAGTACATAAGAGGCTGTGAGGGTTCATCCTGTATATAGGAGGCTATGTGAGGGCTTATCCTGTATGGGATGTTTGCCTGTAAATAGGAGGCTATGTGAAGGCTCATCCTGTATATAGGAGACTATGTGAGGGCTCATCCAGTACATAAGAGGCTGTGAGGGTTCATCCTGTATATAGGAGGCTATGTGAGGGCTTATCCTGTATATAGGAGACTATGTGAGGGCTCATCCAGTACATAAGAGGCTGTGAGGGTTCATTCTGTATATAGGAGGCTATGTGAGGGCTTATCCTGTATGGGATGTTTGCCTGTAAATAGGAGGCTATGTGAAGGCTCATCCTGTATATAGGAGACTATGTGAGGGCTCATACTGTATGGGATGTGTGCCTGTAAATAGGGGGTTATGTGAGAGCTCATCCTGTATATAGGAGGATATGTGAGGGCCATCCCATACATAGGAGGCTGTGAGGGTTTATCTTGCATATAGGAGGCTATGTGAGGGCTCATCCTGTATATAGGATGCTATGTGGGGGTTCATCCTGTATATAGGAGGCTATGTGGGGGTTCATCCTCTATATAGGAGGCTATGTGGGGGTTCATCCTCTATATAGGAGGCTATGTGGGGGTTCATACTGTATATGGGAGGTTATGTGGGGGTTCATTCTGTATATGGGAGGCAATGTAGGGCTCATACTGTATATACAATGCTATGAGTGCTCATACTGTATATAGGAGGCTATGCAAGGGCTCATCCTGTATATAGGAGGCTATACGGGGGCTCATCCTGTATATAGGAGGCTATACGGGGGTTCATACTGTATATGGGAGGCTATGTGGGGGTTCATACTGTATATAGGAGGCTATGTGGGCGCTTATCCTGTATATAGAACGCTATGTGGGGGTTCATAATGTATATAGGAGGTTATGTAACGGCTCATACTGTGTATAGAGGAGGCTATTTGTGGGTCATACTATATAGGGAGCTGTGTGGTGACTCATACTGTATATAGAAGGTTATATGGGGGCTCATGCTGTATATAGGTGATTTGTGGGGGCTCATGCTGTATATAGGAGGATGACAGCATACTTCATTCTGCTCAGTATTAAGTGATTGAATTAATATAAAATATTAATTAACACTAATACTGAGCAGAATTAATTTCAGCCTTTTGGTTCGTCTCTCCTCGACAGGCACGGTCTTGAATGTGTCTCCTCTGGAAAATGAATTGCCCACCCCTGCTCTATTATTATATACCGCTGTACATAAGTGAAACAAATCTCTCTTATTTCGCATCTACAGATATGCACCAGAGCACCCATGTGTGAATCATGTGACTTATTGTATGATCTATTAAAAGGGGGTAATGTGATATGTTGGGTGCCTGTGGTGGGCCCACGTCTTCTAAACTGCCCAGGGCACTGGCTACTCTTAATCTGCCTCTGGGTGGAGAGAAATAAGATTTTTTTATTATCTAATTACTTCTGAAATTCGTGGTGGGGAAAGGTTTTACCTAGTCTAAATCAGACCGGATTATTTTTTGGGCCTTAATTCTGTTGATAATATCAGATTAGCAAAATGCTTCCTACATTCATAATACTGCTGAAACTAAAGTGCTCTTAGGTAGGATGTGTAGGGTACAATTATTGTTAAATTATATGTTACTCTGTAATGTTTTATTTTGTTTGCACATATCCCCTCTGAATTGTGAAGTGCTACAGAATACGCTGGCGCTGTGGAAATAAAATTATTACTATTAATTCTCATTATTACTGCTGCCAAGAAAAATAAGAACAGTAATTATGCATTAGCTGCTTTGGATGATTCAGTGGGTTTTATTACATATACTCACACATACATTATGGACAATTCCACTAAATATGTTTTTTTTTTATTCTGAGTTCAACGTCTTATACAGAAAACAGCCACAAATACACATTGTAACTTACCCATTTTAGAAATTAAATCTTTTGATGATCCTTTAAAAAAGCAAACATAGATGACCATGCCCCTTTGTATCTGGGATGAAATAAGAATATATGGTGAATATGTGCATTAGATATGTGTATGTCACAAGAACAATGGCAAAATTTAATATTTTCGGTACACTGTATGGACAAAGTTATAGACACACCAACACATCACACCTACAGGAGCTTTTAAGATATAAAATACTAAATCCATACACATTAAAGGGGTTCTCCGAAAATGAGATAACACGGCGTCCCTGATATAATTCAAGCTGCAGCAATCCTAGTCACGTAACATGACAGGCTGAAGACATGAAGCCCCCGAGACCTGTGTCTCAACCGACAAGAGTTGTATCGCGCATACCTCAGTCAACAATCGGGAGCACAGTTGTCATCTGTGATTAAATATGTCTTCCTCACTGAGCAAACGGGGTTATCTCCAGCTGGAAACCTCCTTCAAGAGCACAACATGGGTTCAAACATATTTCTTCACATATCACAGCCGTGCTCCTGACCACCAACAGTGTATATGTGTGATACAGGTCGTCCGTTGAGACACAGGTCTCGGGAGCTGTATGTCTCCAGGCTGCAGCCCCTACTGACACATGACTAGGATGGTCTCAATCTTGGAAAACCCCTTCAATATACAGTTGTCCCTTTTTGAAGCTGTAATAGTTTCCATTCTTCTGGGAAGGCTTTCTTCAAGAGTTAGGATTATGTCTGTGGGAATTTTTTCCTATTTATCTAGAAAAGCACTTGTGAGGTCAGAAACTTATGTAGGACCATAAGGCCGGGCTCACAATCTCCATTTTAGTTTATCCCAAAATTTGTTTGATGAAGTTGAGATCAGAGCTCTGTGCGGCTAGTCCTGTTCTTCCACACCAAACTTCCCCAACCATGCCTTTCAGGAACTTGCTTTGTGCAATGGGGATAGTCATGCTGGAATAGAAAAGGTCTTTCCCCAAATTGTTCCCACAAAGTTGGATGCATACAATTGTCCAAGATGTCTTGTTATGTTGAAGCACTAGTATTTCTCTTCACTGGAACCGAAAGTCTTAGGCTAGTTTCACACTAGCATTTTGAGGAGCTGCGGCCTTCCTCTGTGAAGCCCCGCCCTCGGCCACACCTCTGCCAATAGCTCCGCCTACTTCTGCATGTGGCCTGCGTTCCCATCTTTAACATTAGGTACGCAGGTCGTGCGGATGCTTCCGCATGCGTCGGCGACCAGCGTAGAATGCAGCTAGTAGCAATTTTTTTTTCCTCTGCATCGTCAAAACAACACATGCGGAAGCATCCGAATACAGCGGCACGACCTGCGTACCTAATGTTAAAGATAGGTACGCTGGCCGCATGCAGAAGTAAGCGGAGCTAGCGGCCAAGGGCGGGGCTTCACGGAGGAAGACTGCAGCCCTCCGCAGCTCCTCAAAACGCTAGTGTGAAAATAGCCTTAGATCAACAGCTGAAAACCAACCCCATAACATTACCCCTCCTCCAACACACTTTATACACTGCTCAAAAAAATAAAGAGAACACTTAAACAACAGAATATAACTGCAAGTAAATCAAACTCCTGTGAAATCAAACTGTCCACTTAGGAAGCAACACTGTTTGACAATCAATTTCACATGCTGTTGTGCAAATGGAATAGACAACAGATGGAAATTATTGGCAATTATCAAGACACATTCAATAATGGAGTTGTTCTGCAGGTGGGGACCACAGACCACATCTCAGTACCAATGCTTTCTGGCTGATGGTTTGGTCACTTTTGAATGTTGGTTGTGCTTTCACACTTGTGGTAGCAGGAGACGGACTCTACAACCCACACAAGTGGCTCAGGTAGTGCAGCTCATCCAGTATGGCACATCAATGCGAGCTGTGGCAAGAAGGTTTGCTGTGTCTGTCAGCGTAGTGTCCAGAGGCTGGAGGTGCTACCAGGAGACAGGCCAGTACACAAGGAGATGTGGAGGGGGCAGGAGGATGGCAACAACCCAGCAGCAGGACCGCAACCTCAGCCTTTGTGCAAGGAGGAACAGGAGGAGTACTGCCAGAGCCCTGCAAAATGACCTCCAGCAGGCCACAAATGCGCATGTGTCTGCACAAATGGTTAGAAACCGACTCCATGAGGATGGTCTGAGTGCCCGACGTCCACAGATGGGGGTTGTGCTCACAGCCCAACACCGTGCAGGACGCTTGGCATTTGCCACAGAACACCAGGATTGGCAAATTCGCCACTGGCGCCCTGTGCTCTTCACAGAAGAAAGCAGGTTCACACTGAGCACATGTGACAGAGTCTGGAGACGCCGTGGAGAGCGATCTGCTGCCTGCAACATCCTTCAGCATGACCGGTTTGGCAGTGGGTCAGTAATGGTGTTGGGTCGTATTTCTTTGGAGGGCCGCACAGCCCTCCATCTGCTCGCCAGAGGTAACCTGACTGCCATTAGGTACCGAGATGAGATCCTCAGACCCCTTGTGAGACCATATGCTGGTGCGGTTGGCCCTGGGTTCCTCCTGATGCAGGACAATGCCAGACCTCATGTGGCTCGAGTGTGTCAGCAGTTCCTGCAAGATGAAGGCATTGAAGCTATGGACTGGCTCGCCCATTCCCCAGACCTGAATCCGATTGAACACATCTGGGACATCATGTCTCGCACCATCCACCAACGTCATGTTGCACCACAGACTGTCCAGGAGTTGGCGGATGCTTTAGTGCAGGTCTGGGAGGAGATCCCTCAGGAGACCATCCACCGCCTCATTAGGAGCATGCCCAGGCGTTGTAGGGAGATCATACAGGCACATGGAGGCCACACACTACTGAGCATCATTTCCTTGTCTTGAGGCATTTCCACTGAAGTTGGATCAGCCTGTACCTTCATTTTCCACTTTGATTTTGAGCATCATTCCAACTCCAGACCTCCGTGGGATATTAGTTGTGATTTACGTTGATAATTTTTAGTTTTTATTGTTCTCAACACATTCCACTATGTAATGAATACAATTTACAACTGGAATATTTCATTCAGTGATATCTAGGATGTGGGATTTTAGTGTTCCCTTTATTTTTTTGAGCAGTGTAGTTGGCACAGTGCAGTCAAGCAGGTAACGTACTGACATTTACCACACTGAGACTCGTCCATTTGACTGTCAGATAGAAAAAAGCAATTTGCCACTCCACATTTTTACAGCTCCAGATCCCAGTAGGGTCTTTAAATAACTCCATCTGACACTTAGCATTGTGCTTGGTGATGTAAGGCTTGCATGCAGCTGCTCAGCCGTAGAAACCTAGGCCACGAAGCTCTCGACACAGTTTTTTTTTGTGATTTTTATTCCAGAGTATTTTGTAGCTTTGCATTTATTTAGCAAAAAGTTGGTGACTTTCATGAATACTGCTCCTCAGCACTTGGCAACCCTGTATCTTTGCATGTTCTGCCATTGCGCAGCTAAGCTGCTACAGTTCCTAAAAGCTTCATACGTATCAGATAATTGCTGCATGTCACAAGCAGGAACAGTCTATAACAGCTGCGGATACGGCCGAGCTCCGACCATGACTGTTAGCCTGTTAAATGCCGTTGCCAATCTCAATCTCTGGCAGTAGCATTAACAGTACGCCGACATGGGAGCGCGTCATTTGATGCACACATCAGCCGCCATGCAACATAATCAAGGGTCATTGATGGGTTGTCCTGGCAGCTGTGAGTCTACTAAAGACCCTCGTGTCTGCCATCATGGAGCTCCGTTGAAACAGCCTGTGGCTGGGCTTCGCCGCTGATCGTAATCTGAACCGAATTTTGCAAAATTTACTCAACTCTACTTATAACGGCTTGTTTTTGTGGGACAAGTTGCAGGTTTTGATTGACAACATTTACTTTCACAAATTATGTACTGGAAAACAGGAAAAGAATTCAAATTGGGGTGAAATTGGGAATAAAAGAAATACAATTCTGCCATAGCGTTTTTGGCTTATTCATTATTCTACAGGTCAGTAAAATTACAACACTAACACTCTTGCATGGATTTTTTTTAATTTAAGTGGTGATAATAAAATCCAGAATAAAACAAAAAATAGCTGTAATTTTCTGAGACCCCTAACATTTTATGAAGGCTTATTTTTAATGCGGTGAGCTGTTGGTTTTATTGATACCATTTTGGGATAGATATGATGTTTGGTGGGCTTCTTATTGTTCGTTCTTGCAGCTTTCTACAAGGCTGTCACGCTCGGGTCAGGAGAGTCCATGCACTAGCTGTCCATGCTCAGACCGATGTCACTGTCATTTGAACGGGCCTTTGTGCACAGATGCCTGCTACCTAATTTAGTGGACTCAGCTCCTGAGCTTGCTACAGACACCCCATGAGGGTTAATATTAGGATAGACATCTTCTTTTAGAAACCAAATATATCAACATCAAAAATAATATAGAAGTCATGAATCTATCCCACTTTTCAGGTGGGTGGTCAGGACAGGGTCCTTATCACTCAATGGTAAATTGATCCATGCCATCAATGGTTTTGCACCCACCACATACCTCCACCCATTCAGCATCAGAGTCTTCATCCTGAGGTTTCACTTGCAACTTGGCATTTAAACATTGCTGAAGCACCACCCGGGCAGCCACCTCCCTGTCTAACGTCGCCATCTGTAACAATATGGAAAGGAGCAAAAAGACACTGACATATCAAACTTATTGTCAGGGGAGCTGCCTTAAAGGGAACCTGTCACCCCCAAAATCGAAGATGAGCAAAGCCCACCGACATCAGGGGCTTATCTGCAGCATTCTGTAGGGAAGCCGAGCACTACCATCTGCGCACGCGCGGCCTCAGGAAGATGGCCGCGCCCACCGATAAACCGCTGAATAGCGCAAATCGCGCTCTTTTCCTTCAACTGCGCAGTGGATTCGCCTGTTGGGCAGGCGCACACCACCAACGGAAAGATGAGCAGGATCTGGGGGAGAAACAGTGATGTCACCACGCCCATATGACCAGACCAGAGTGAGTGACAGCACAAAACGGCGACTTTACAAAGGTATTTCGGCAGCATAGGTGGGGAATAAAGGCACAAAAATACACGAATGTAAAGTCCAGCTCTGCCCCTATTTAACGCTATTTTTATTTCATCTAGAAAAAACGGGGTGACAGGTTCCCTTTAAACCACTCAAAGGCAATCTGACAACAGGTTTTTTTATTTTTCATATGTAATGTTACGGCAGCATAAAGTAGGGACAGAGACCCAGATTCCAGTGCTGTGTCACTTAATGATCTGCTTGCTCTTTTAATTAAATCAGTGTTTCATCAGCAGATTATCACTAGAGGACTAGATGCCTCGTGCCTCCTAGTCAACTACTGTGTATAACTGCAACCTGTAACTGATTTGCAGTAGTGATGAGCGAGCATGATTGGATATAATGTTGTCCAAGTGCCTGGGAGTGCTCATATATTATGCTCGAGTCCCTGCGGCTGCATGATTTGTGGCTGTTACACAGTCTGGTCACATACGGGGATTGCCTGTTTGTTAGAGAATCCCCACATGTTACACGTGACACATGCAACTGTGGGGACTTGAACATTATGGCTATGTGCACACGTCAGCACTTTGTCAGGATTTTGTCAGGATTTGGTCAGGCTTTTTCATCAGGTTTTGTAGCCAAAACCAGGAGTGGGTGATAAATGCAGAAGTGGTGCATATGTTTCTATTATACTTTTCCTCTAATTGTTCCACTCCTGGTTTTGGCTACAAATCCTGAGGAAAAATCCTGACAAAATCCTGATGCAATCCTGACAAAATCCTGACGTGTGCACATAGCCTATTACTCGCGCATGCCCATCTGAGCATACTCGCACATCAGTAATTAGCAGCTCTCTGTCGCTATGCAGTGTACACAGAAAGCTGCCAATCAGGAGTGTAGTATGCTGCTGTCATATTATATAGCTAGCACTGCTGACAGATTCCCTTTAACCATGTGTGAGCCAGCATCACTCTTGCACGTCTTACTAATTAGGCCTTGTTCAGATGTCAGTATTTTTTTTTTATCATATGTCACAAACAGAACAATTTCCATCCCATATACTTGTATGGGTGACTTTGATCCCTAACTTTAATCAAACACATACATGATTCTGATTATTTACGGTCATGTGAACAGCAACATAGGATATAATGGGTTTGTGTCTTATTATTTATTTAGTGCCATTAATCATCTCTGTCCCCATTGGGGCTGACAATCACATATAGAACAGGTATGTGCAAAACGCAGGCCTTAATGTAAGAGCCAGTGAAGATCTGCATTATCACAATCAAGAGCTATGATCCTGAATAATGGCCAGACTCTCACTCCTGGGATAGCAGTGCTGCTCCCTGTGGCACTACAACTCTCAGAAAGACGCCAAAGCTTGCAAATCAGTGACCATCCATAATATCTAGCACTGATGATAAGTAGAACAGACAGAGAGGCGCCATCACGTGTACCTGTCACTGCTCCAGCAGCAGCCTGCAGTCACGTGACACTTCCTGCTGCGGGCCGCTGTGCCAGCTAGTGCAGGACAGGAGAGAGGCGTGGAACGCACACTTCCGCTATCGTCTATGGTTGCTAGGAGACTGTGATGGCGGCCGCCAGGGGCCTAGTGATGTCCGGGCTGAATGCTGTGCGGGTCAGGACGTGTTTGCAGCGGTGCCGGCGAGATGCGGTGTCTGCGGTCTCCTTCAGCTCGGTGGGTGTCCGGATGTGACCACCATGGTCCTGGGAGGACTCCCACGTGTCTCCTGTGTACAGCATGTGCGCCACTACAAATAAGTCCCAAAGTGCTGTGTGCCCCCAATATAATGGGTACACTCGTGTGATTGGACACAGTGTGAGCACGGTGGGCTCATGTATGGGACCCTCTGTGAGACTGGCACTACAGGGCACACTTTATTTGTGTAAGTGGCAGTTTTCTCTGTGGGCGACCTGTTGCCGGAAATGCTTTTCTATGTGTTGGCTGTTATTGGTACGTACGCGTTGGCCGTTATTCTATATATGCGTTGGCCATTAACCGGTTTTCTTCTACCATGCGTCCCGGCCTTCACATGAAAGCGCGGTGGTGGCCTCCGTGGCACGTACAGGGGAGGTCTGCAGAGATCACGTCACCGCCCTTCTGTCCGCATAGTAGTGGTCTCATCCACACCTCGCATACCCCCGTCTTCTATCAAATATATCTGTCACTCCTCAACAATGAAACTACAACAGGAAGGAAAAGTCACAGAATGATGGAGATCGCAGGATGGATACACGTGTTACTAATGACAAGTGATGACAACGTTTAAACTTCTTTTTTTCGAAAACCACTATTTATTTAGTGTAAGCGCTATTCACAGTAATCCCTGCACTTACAGCACTGGCTGCTATCAGTGAGGTTTTACAGGGGTTGTCCACTACTCAGACCACCCCTTCTGAATCCCAGTTTTCCCATTGTAAAATAATAACACTTATACTCACCTCCGGTATTGACGTCGTTCCAACGGTGGAGCTACTGGGATAGCTTGAGATTGTACCAGCACACGCTCCTGCGGCAAGTCAGCAGCCACTTCGCTCTCCCCTCCTTCAACTGTATCACGTATTGAAAGAGCAGCAGCTTCCACTTCCTCCAGATGTATGTGATTTGTCCAAAGGAGTAGAGTGTGAAGCCAGCGGTGATTGACCGCTCGGATTGTGTGACACTACAATGTCACACGATCTCTGGAGGATCACTGCTGAAACAATGCCGGTACTAGAAGTTGGTATAAGTGGTGTTATTATTAGTGATGAGCGAATATTCTTGTTACTCGAGATTTCTCGAGCACGCTCGGGGGTCCTCCGAGTATTTTTTAGTGCTCGGAGATTTCGTTTTTCTTGCCGCAGTTGAATGATTTACATCTGGTAGCCAGCATAAGTACATGTGGGGCTTGCCTGGTTGCTAGGGAATCCCCACATGTAATCAAGCTGGCTAACAGATGTAAATCATTCAGCTGCGGCAAGAAAAACTAAATCTCCGAGCACTAAAAAATACTCGGAGGACCCCCGAGCGTGCTCGAGAAATCTCGAGTAACAAGTATATTCGCTCATCACTAGTTTATTATACAAGGGGAAAACATAAGGATTTCAGAAGAGGGTGTCTTAGTAGAGGACAACTCCTTTATTGGTTGTCTGAGGAATGTTCTGCCACGCTGAATCTTGAGCAAATTATCAAAATCCACTGCTGTCAGCTTCCCTTGCAATTTCCATCCAATGAGGTCCCATACGTAGTCGATAAAAGAAAAATCTGAAGACCATGCTGGCCAGGGCTGTGCAGTCTGATTCGGAGTCCATTTTTGTGGAGTCTTTATAAAATGGACCAACTCGGACTCCTAAAATATATAATAATTGGACAACCTACAAGAGAGCTGCTAAATACATGGCACTTCCAAATACAATAACCCAAAACAAAACAGGGAAGCATAAGCCAAAATGTAATAAAATACAAAATTCTTTATTCACAAATAATTATAAAATTCAAGTAAAATAAAATTAGAGACACAATTACAAACATACTGCCTACCAGAGGCACATACCAGTTCCTTAATATGTACCCAGAAAGCTACACAAGCCTTTCAACACAAGAGTGACCTACATGTATGATAGGGATGTAAATGCGCCTAAAGACTAAATGTCTCTTATATAAATCTGATAAACAGCATACAAAATGTATGTCAATAATCTAATAAAGGCTTAAAGCCTACTAATCCTATAAATGGGAGCTGCTAAATCTATGCATAAAATCATGCTCAGTAGTGACCACTGTGGAGTCGTAGATGAGATGAATCTGTGCTGCACTTTATGTACATGCTCAGTAGTGACTAGTGCTGTGGAGTCATAGATGAGATGAATCTGTGCTGCACTTTATGTACATGCTCAGTAGTGACCAGTGCTGTGGAGTCATAGATGAGATGAATCTGTGCTGCACTTTATGTACATGCTCAGTAGTGACCAGTGCTGTGGAGTCGTAGATGAGATGAATCTGTGCTGCACTTTATGTACATGCTCAGTAGTGACCAGTGCTGTGGAGTCGTAGATGAGATGAATCTGTGCTGCACTTTATGTACATGCTCAGTAGTGACCAGTGCTGTGGAGTCGTAGATGAGATGAATCTGTGCTGCACTTTATGTACATACTTATTAGTGACCAGTGCTGTAGAGTCTTAGATGAGATGAATCTGTGAGCAGTGGGAGCAGTAATGTCAGCCCTGCAGACCATAACTGATACCGGGAGCAGTGACGTCATTGCTGCAGATCATAACGGGTACTGGGAGCAGTGACGTCAGCACTGCAGCTCATAACTTATATCGGGAGCAGTGACGTCAGCACTGCAGATCATAACGGATACCGGGAGCGGTGAAGTCCGCATTGAAGACCATAACAGATACAGGGAGCTGTGACATCAGCACTGCAGATCATAACGGATACCGGGAGCAGTGGCAGAGCTCAACTCTGGACCTGGGTAAGGGTTAAGAGATAAGTGTTTTGGGTTGTTTTTTTTAAACAAACTGCACCTGGGGACTGGAATTTCTTGAAACTAGAAAACCCCTTTAATAATCTTGCCGTTTTCTACTTTGTAATCAAATGGTGTATTACGATTTAAGAGTTATATGTAAATTTTGTCTTCAAGGCAGCTGGATCTCGTGAAGAAAAGGTGAAGAGTAGACAAGCTGAGATGATGGCACGTGGTTTGCCAAAGCTGAAGCCCATTCCTGGTGTAAAGCATGTCTTGGTGGTTGCTTCTGGCAAAGGAGGTGTGGGCAAATCAACCACTGCAGGTATGATAGACACATCTCTATTACCATGTATCCATGTAGGGAAAAGCAGTCTGAGAATGACAGTTGGCTGTACATTTCACTTGCAGCGACTGTTTCTGGGAAAATGTAGTGCTTCATGGTGTCCATGCAGTACATTGAAGGGCAGGTTCTGCCGGAGCCTCCTAGTGACCAGCAGCTGATCATTGACGTTGTCAAGTGTCTGAACCCCACCTGTCAGATATTAATGATAAATCCTAAGGTTTGGTCATCAGTATCAAATTTCTTGACAAACCCTTGAATTTTTAATTGCCAAAAGTAAGACTGTGTCCCCTCTAACCTAAACTGGGTTTCTATCCCATTTTTTTGATACACAGTAAAAAATTATATTGTGCTTGTTGGCCTGCAAATATTATTTTTCTGCTTAGCCAATAAAAGTATAACTCCTAGAGTACTTTTGACTTTTTGGGGCATAAAAGTTATCCAACCTTTTTACAATTAATAACCTAAGGAAAGAAGGAACTTCGAGCTCCGAGTGTGCGTGCAGCCAAAGGGATGCCGAGAAGCCACCTAGCGCAGAACTTTTTGCACACACACACACACACACACACACACACACACACACACACACACACACACCCACACCCACACCCACACCCACACCCACGCATGAAAATGGCTGAGCATGGTTTATTACTTTGAGGATGAGCCACATGCACACACCTCTGCCAGGGCCTAATCTCCTGAAGGAGCAATTGACCACAGCATCTGGCAGCCCCATAAATATGAGATCGATACTGCTGAAATGACAACTTTTCACCTTTTTAAAATGTAATTGTAGATCTCTATGTATGTTCCTGTAATGTATCTAATATGTCTTTTTCTGCTGCCATTTTCCCTCCAACAGTCAACTTGGCGCTGGGAATTGCAGCAAGTGATCATGTAAGTACCGTAATATCCAACATAAAGTATAGAGGGTCTTCACATTCATTGACAGCTGTGATGGGGTCCGAAAATGCTTCAAGGTCGCTGAAGAAATTTTGAGGCTTGTAGTAAGGATTACCTATGTAAAAAAGAGAAGGACAGAACTACATAATAATGTGCACACCAGAAATATTTAGAAAAACATATAAGCCGAGATTTTCAGCCCAAAAAAATGGGATGAAAGTGCCCCTCTCAGCTTATACTCGAGTCATGGAAGGCGGGGGGGTTGGCAGGTGAGGGGGAGCGACGACGGTCACATACTCACCTGCTCCTGGCGCTCCTGATGCGGTCCCTGCGTGTCCCATGGTCTCCGGCGCCGACACCTTCTTCCTCTGTTCAGCGGTCACGTGGTACCGCTCATTAAAGTAATGACTGTGGACTCCATTCCCATAGGGGTGGAGCCGCATATTCATTACTGTAATGAGCTGTACCAGTGACTGCTGAACAGAGGAAGAAGAGGCGGCTCACGGACACCATCTGTCCAGGAGAAGCTGCCAGGGACCTCGCCGGGAGCAGGTGAGTATGTCATATTCACCTTTCCTCGTACCAGCGCCGCCTCGTCTTCCGCGTCCTCTGCAGTGACTGTTCATGTCAGAGGGCGCGATGACATATTAGTGTGTGCATCGCCCTCTGCCTGAGCAGTCACTGCAGAGAGACGGGACGCTGAGGAGCAGCGACGAGAGGTGAGTATGTCATTTTTTTTTATTATTATTATTTTTTTTTTATTGCAGCAGCAGCAGCAGCAGCATTACATGTGGCACATTGTTATATGGAGCATCTTATGGGGCCATAATGAACTGCAAGGAGCATTATATGTGGCACATTGTAAAACGGAGCATCTATGGGGCCATAATGAACTGTATGGAGCATTATATGTGTCACATTGTTATATGGAGCATCTATGGGGCCATAATGAACTGTATGGAGCATTATATGTGGCACATTGTTATATGGAGCATCTTATGGGGCCATAATGAACTGCGTGGAGCATTATATGGGGCATATTTGTATATGGAGCATCTATGGGGCCATAGTGAACTGTATGGAGCATTATATGTGGCACATTGTTATATGGAGCATCTTATGGGGCCAGAATGAACTGCATGGAGCATTATATGGGGCATATTTGTATATGGAGCATCTATGGGGCCATAATCAGCATTTGTGCAGCATTACGGTATATGGGGCATAATAGTCTATGGAGTATCTTATGGGGCCATAATCAACATTTGTGCAGCATGGGGCATATTTTAATATGGACCATCTTATGGGGCCCATCATAAATTTTATGGAGCATTATATGGGGCGTATTTTGGATGGAGCATCTTATGGGGCCATCATGAACTATATAGAACATTATATGTGGCTCCTGATTCAATATGGATATTCAAAAACACTTAACCTACTGATGTCTCAATTAATTTTACTTTTATTGGTATCTATTTTTATTTTTGACATTTACTGGTAGCTGCTGCATTTTCCACCCTAGGCTTATACTCGAGTCATAGAGTTTCCCAGTTTTTGGTTGCAAAATTAGGGGTCTCGGCTTATACTCGAGTATATACGGTAAATATTATCCAGATATCTGACTAGACCAGCTGATGATCCCCAGAAAGAGACGCAGAACCCCCTTAAATGTTTTCTTAAGAATCATTCATGGTTAATACTTAATTACATGAGTGTTGTATAAATCTTGAGAACCATTGTGTCTACAAATCCAGGTAAAAGCAGTGGGTCTACTGGATGCCGATGTGTATGGACCATCTATCCCCCGAATGATGAATCTGAAGGGAAATCCAGAGGTGTCAGACAGTAGGTGATTTCTTTTAACCAGTTTCTACCGTTTATTTTATATGCACAGCTCTATTTTAGAGCAGGGATTGTTTCACATTGACTGTTCCAAGGATGTCAACCTGGAAACCAAGAAGGTTACATGCCAGGTCTATAGTGGGTACCGTCACTGTCACTATGCTGGCATTTCATTCGGCAGCACAGTGGACAATTCAGCTGACCATCTACTGTATTTAGAGGGGTACATGGCTTAGGAACAATGAGAAACATTGGACTATTATTCAGTAGAAAACATCTCTCAATAATGGGGAGGATTTTACTTTTATTTAGGCTTTTGTGACAGTTTTCTGGCATCAAAAAGTCATACATTTGGTCATGTTTTTGTGGAATAATTTTTGAGTCTTTGGAGTCCAGTTCATCAAAGCTTTTACTAGTAAAAGCTTTGAAAAGTTAGAGAATGTTGGCTCAACACAAGGCTGCACTAAAATTTAGCAAGGTGTGCGGAGTTGGGGTGGCAATCCCCACTAGTCAAATTCATGGCCAGTGGCAGCATTCCTTATGCCTCTAGTCTTACTTCAGTCACCGACTGGAGTAAGATTTGGGGCGAAGTGCAAGCCACCCTGCGTTTAATTAAGAGGCATCCGCTTCCTAATGAATACGGAGCATCTGACTCCAGTTTGTCACTTCATCAAGACCAACGTAAAAAAATGCCAGTCATGATGAATCGAGATCTTTGTAATTTTACCATCTTGCAACTTTTTGAATGTGGGTGTGACAATGGTTGTGGTTAGCAATGCAGATGAAAAATTAAAGAGTAGTTGCATTTCTGACTTCAGTAGGGGGGAGTAAAACCTTAAGGTACCGTTACACTAAACGACTTACCAACGATCACGACCAGCGATGCGATCGTTGGTAAGTCGTTGTGTGGTCGCTGGGGAGCTGTCACACAGACAGCTCTCTCCAGCAACCAACGATCAGGGGAACGACTTCGGCATCGTTGAAACTGTCTTCAACGATGCCGAAGTCCCCCTGCAGCACCCGGGTAACCAGGGTAAACATTGGGTTACTAAGCGCAGGGCCGCGCTTAGTAACCCGATATTTACCCTGGTTACCATTGTAAAAGTAAAAAAAAACCACTACATACTCACCTTCTGATGTCTGTCACGTCCCCCGCCGGCGGCTTCCCTGCACTGAATGTGTCAGCGCCGGCCGGCCGTAAAGCAGAGCACAGCGGTGACGTCACCGCTGCTGCCGGCGCTGACACATTCAGTGCAGGGAAGCCGCCGGCGGGGGACGTGACAGACATCAGAAGGTGAGTATGTAGTGTTTTTTTTTTTCTTTTACAATGGTAACCAGGGTAAATATTGGGTTACTAAGCGCGGCCCTGCGCTTAGTAACCCGATATTTACCCTGGTTACAAGTGAACACATCGCTGGATCGGTGTCACACACACCGATCCAGCGATGACAGCGGGTGATCAGCGACGAAATAAAGTTCTGGACTTCTAGCTCCGACCAGCGATATCACAGCGGGATCCAGATCGCTGCTGCGTGTTAAACACAACGAGATCGCTATCCAGGACGCTGCAACGTCACGGATCGTCGTCGTTCTCGCTGCAAAGTCGCTTAGAGTGAAGGTACCTTTACTTAACATCTTAAGACAGAAGTGTTATATTTAAAGATGCACCAAATATATCAAACCTTGTGCAGTGTCGAGCAATACTGACTTCCAACATTCCCCTCTTTGTTTCCTTATTACAGAGAATTTGTTGATTCCTCTCGTCAACTATGGAATTCAGTGGTAAGGCTGAAAAATGATGATTGACTTCAAGACACAATGGGTTAAAGCCAGTCTGTCATCAACATACTTTTTACTTTATCATTTATCCCAACAGAAAGGATAAAATATTGCTCAAATTGGTAGTCAAGTCCCATTTATATGACGTTAGCAAAACTTTTTTGAATGGTACAGATACCATGATGTTTCATGGCAAGGATTTTGGTGCGGATTCTGCTCCGAAATCAAATAAAAAATGCGCCAGACTCTTCCCTCCCAATCCAATTGTTTTTCGTAACTTTTTTTGTGTCTACGTAGCTGTATGAAGGCTTGTTTTTGGCGTGAGGAGTTGTACTTTTGAATAGCTTCATTCATTTTACCATATTATTTATTGAATAAGAGGTAAAAAAAAAACCAATGCAGTGAAACAATTGTATCATTGTCAGCTCCCTCCATATGCGGTCGCCACCACAGTGATGATCCAATGTTATTTCATGTTAACTTGTATTAATGCATTTATTCCCTTATCACATGATAGGTAATCATTTGCCCATTGCCAGTTGTTCCACCACTAGGTTCCTGCGAATGTGGCTTCTGAGTTCTCCATTTAAATGGAGTGGTGGTCCCGCAAGCGTTCCACAGTTCAATTGTCTATACAACAGTTTTTTGGGGGGGTTTTGTTTGTTTTTTAAGTAAAGCCACTTACTCTACACTTTGAGCAAATATCACAAATGCCACTGTATGGACAAGCTCTTTAATGCCCTTATGTTTGTCTTCCTTGTCCTAACTTCTTCTATAAAAGTAAAAGCCAATTGAACTGGAGAAGAGAGCCACTCATATCCCTCCCATGTGCAGGGGGGACCCACTTAATATTGTTCTTCTCGTGAACCAGTAAATGACACTTGTTTAGTTGTGAGTAAGCGTAATGATTCATTGAGTCCAATATGCACACAATGTATCACCGCCACACATTGGCGGAACAGATGCCCTCAATATGATGTTGTCAGAGATTTATGACTATACACATAGACTGACTCATGGGCCTGATGTCTGTTTGTTCAGCTGACGCTTCTGTGTTTTATGCCAGCATGTCCATGGGTTTCCTTGTGGAAGAGACAGCGCCAATAGTATGGAGAGGGCTGATGGTCATGTCTGCTATTGAACGATTACTAAGACAGGTGGGTTAATGAAAATACGTCATGACTAATGATTGTGATGGATAAAGAGATCTTCTCTAAATTCTGTCTTGTAGTAATGTTGCGGTGTCTTTGTGCAGGTCGATTGGGGGGAGTTGGATTACCTGGTTATAGACATGCCACCTGGAACTGGAGATGTGCAGCTGTCGATCTCTCAGAACATCCCTATCTCTGGTATTGGCAAAACACCCCCTATTCTGTACCGTCTGACCTAGAAAAATAATCCTATGGTCTGCTTTGTCTTGTGGATCAGTTCTGGTATTAGCTATGAAATACATGGCTGCAATACTAATGTGAATAGATCTTTAAAGGGTTGTCCCTTTCTGAAAAGTGTTTCCTATAAAATGCTTAGTAACTAAAAAAAATAATATTGTGCTTTACCTATCCTGCCTGGAACCAGTGCTGAGTCTTGTCTGTTGCGTCACTTGTGTCTGGCACAACGTAGAAGCCAATCAGTGAGGTATTATAAATCAAAGTGAATAATTCATATACAAAGTATCAGTAGTTTCTAGGTGCCTCCTGATGAAGAAGTGCGAAACGCACGTTGGGTGGAGGGATGCACGGCCACGCACAACTATGTAGCTTTATATTATAAGTTATTAGATTGTCACATCACATAGTATTGTGTTGTTTTTCTCCTATGCCTCATTGGGGACACAGGACCATGGGTGTTATGCTGCTTGCCACTAGGAGGACACTAAGTAAACACAAAGAGTTAACTCCTCCTCTGCAGTATACACCCCTTGACTGGCCAGTAACGACCCAGTTCTTGCTTAGTGTCTGTAGGAGGCAATTGGGTCTGTTCAGACCCCACCATTTATTATTTTATTTTTATTTTCTGTAAATTTTTATTTTTTATCTAACGGAGTGAAGGGGGCGACGGACTCCTTCCAGGGTCCGCTCTCCCCCGAACCATCAACAGGCGAGCATACAGTACCTCCCCGTTCCTCTCCTGCGACGTATGGGGCACGCATAACCTAAACCCAGGGCGACGGTTCCTACTCGGTCCCGATCTCCCCCATTATAGGAGGGCGAGCACATAGAGTATACCTCTCATGTGCATCTCCCAGGCTCCACCGCACTCAAGCCCTCACCTCGGCGTCTTGTAGTCCCCACGGTAGCCGTAAGTCCCCTGCGGCAGGCACATCTTCACGGTGGCACAGCCATAAGTCCCCTGAGGCAGGCACATACGATGCTCTCATCCCCCGACGCAGGGAGGACAGATTGAGCTGGAGGCCGCACCGAGGCTCCGTGAGTATTCCCCTCCTCACGCTGCGGCGTTGGAGGACGCGGTCCGGGTCCCTGGGGAGAGGCGCCGCTGTTGGTGCAGCGGCGATCGTTAGGCGCTACACCGCGCCCGCAGGTGCATGCCGCCGGCAGCCTGAGAAAATGTAGTCCCCGGCTTTTCAGCCGGACTAGGCCGCGTTTGTAATTCCCGCCCACCGCTCAGGCGCTTCTCGTTCTGAACGAGAACAGCCCTGCAGATCTCGGCCGCCATATTGGGATTCTGCAGAAAACGCTTCCTCTTCCTCCCTGGGGACACCGGCACAGGACCGTGGGTAAGCTGCCCCTTCCTATAGGGAAATGCTTAACCCCTTCTCTGCATCCACATCCCAGGCTAGTGCAGTATTTTGGAGGCACAGACATACAGCTATGTCTCAGTCTAAGGAGGCAAAAAGGGGCAACAAAAAGCACACTGTCTTTTTTACCATATGTGCCACTTGCAATTCTTCTTTGCCACGTGCCCACAGTACCCCCTTGTGCCAGAACTGTGACCCGGCCTGTGCGCAGCTGCCTTCTGCCGCTACCTCCAATGTCGCCACCGATCCCGCCGAGCCTAACCCTCCTGTCTGGGCCGCGTCCCTGTCACGTTCAATGGAATCCTTAGTCAAGGCATTGGACTCTTTCCGTGGGTCCTCCTTGAGCCAGAACTCACCTCCGTCGGCTGCGATGGAATCTGGTGACAGTGCAGGGCCGTCCGACCACAGGGGGCGTACCGTTCTACGGGACTCCCGGGGTTCTAGAAAAAGGACCCTTCCCTCATCTCCCGTACACGTTCGAGCTTCAGCTTCTGCGAGCTCATCTTCTCGATTCCCCCTCCCCTGAGGGTCGCAGCGTACAGGACTCAGTATATGAGTCGGAGGAATCTTTAACCCAAGACTCCTCTATTGGTCAGGAGACACTTGACTCCCTTATTGAGGCAGTCAACAAAACATTAATGGTGGACGACGAATCTGCTTCCTCTCAGGAACATGTCGTATCTTTTAAAAAGACTAAACGCGTCCAAAAGATATTTGCTAATCACCCTGAGTTTCAGGACATTATCCAAAAACACAGGGAGCACCCCGAGAAGCGTTTCACGGCTCAAAAAGCCACGGAAGCTAAATATCCTTTCTCAAAGGATCTGGTGAAGGGGTTGCTTCTCTCTCCTTCTGTGGATCCGGCCGTATCGCGACTCGCGTCCAAAACGGTCGTATCCCTGTCAGACGGTTCATCACTCAAAAATCCTTCTGACCGTCAAATTGATTATTTGGCTCGCTCAGTCTTTGAAGTCTCAGGAGCAGCTCTTCTTCCATCCTTTGCAGCTACCTGGGTAGCTAAGGCTATGGTGGCCTGGGCAGAGGTGTTAATCTCTACCGTCCACGGCAGTAATCTTCCCCCAGAGGCGGCCAGA
The DNA here is from genome assembly GCF_051348905.1 of Ranitomeya variabilis. Classification (NCBI taxonomy): domain Eukaryota; kingdom Metazoa; phylum Chordata; class Amphibia; order Anura; family Dendrobatidae; genus Ranitomeya; species Ranitomeya variabilis. Next base: position 638,588,350 of record NC_135232.1, read on the forward strand.
CTAGCTAACCAGATAGCTCAGGCCGGAGACTTCATTGTTAACGCTTCCATAGATGCGGCTAATTGCGCAGCGCAAGCAGCTGCAAACGCGATTTCCATCAGGAGGGCCTTATGGCTCCGCGATTGGCGAGCAGATTCTGCTTCTAAAAAGTCGCTGACTTCTCTACCTTACCAAGCGGGTCGTTTATTCGGGGAGAAACTAGACCAAATCATTTCTGACGCTACCGGAGGGAAGAGTAAATTTCTTCCTCAGCAAAAACCGGCCCGGCCTTTTCGGAATCAACAGCAGTTTCGATTCCGGTCCTTTCGTAACAACTCCGGTTGGTCCTCCTCTTCCCCTGGTTCGGGACGACGGGACAACAGAACTTCCCAGGTCTCATACAGACCAAATCCTTCCTGGAAACCCAGACCGAGACCGTCTGCCCCTAAGCCGTCCGCACCCCTCAAACCTTCTACACAATGACTTGTTGGCGTGTCCGGTGGACACCGACAGAGTAGGCGGACGCCTTCTTTCGTTGTGTCAAAATTGGCTCTCGGTCGTTCACGACGAGTGGGTCAGAGAGCTCGTGTCTTCCGGATACAAAATCGAGTTTTCCTCCATCCCTCCTCCGCATTTCTTCCAGTCTTCTCCCCCCAAATCAAGGGCGTCACATCTCCTTCAGGCCATACAGGCGCTTCAAAGGGACGGTGTCATCGCTCCGGTCCCTCGAGACCAAAGGTTCAAGGGGTTTTACTCCAACCTTTTCGTTGTCCCAAAGAAGGACGGGACTCTACGGCCCATACTGGACCTCAAACTGCTGAACAAGTTCGTACGGGTCCGACACTTCAGGATGGACTTGCTCCGTTCTGTTGTCGCGTCCCTGGAAAAAGGAGAGTTCCTTGCATCCATAGACATCAAGGATGCTTATCTACACATTCCAATTTTTCCCTCTCATCAGCAGTTTCTGCGCTTCGCAGTCCAAGAAGAACACTTCCAGTTTGTGGCCTTGCCCTTCGGACTTGCCACCGCCCCCAGAGTCTTCACAAAGGTCATGGCGGCTGTCATGGCCATTCTTCACGCTCGGGGAGTTGTAGTCCTGCCCTATCTAGACGACCTATTAATCAAAGGTCCGTCCCAGTCTGCCTGCAAGGAGTCTGTCAGCATCACCGTGGATTCTCTTTCTCGCCTGGGTTGGAAGATCAACTTCGAGAAATCATCTCCAGTGCCGGCTCAGCAAATCTGCTTCCTGGGCATGATTTTGGACTCTTCCCGCGGGTTGGTCATTCTCCCTCCAGAGAAGGTTTTATCCTTACAACAAGGAGCGCGCAAGCTCTCCCGCCCAGTCCCTCACTCCATTCGCTTCGTGATGCGCATCCTGGGGAAAATGGTTGCGGCGATGGAAGCTGTTCCATTTGCGCAGTTCCATCTCCGTCCTTTGCAACAGGCGCTCCTGTTAGCATGGGACAGGAGCCCGACTTCCCTCGACCGTCGTTTTCGCCTGCCCCCACAGGTCACGCAGACCCTCAGGTGGTGGACGCTACAGTCCTCCCTGAACCAAGGGAAGTCCTTTCTTCCTGTGCGTTGGTTAGTGGTGACCACCGATGCCAGCCTCTTGGGCTGGGGCGCAGTTTTCATTCACCACACGGCACACCGTCGTTGGTCCCCAAGAGAGTCGCGTCTCCCAATCAATATCTTGGAAATTCGAGCGATCGCTCTTGCCTTACGCAACTTTCACCACCTTCTCGCAGGCCATCCCATCAGAATCCAATCCGACAACGTCACACCCGTGGTGTACATCAACCGACAAGGGGGAACCCGCAGCACAGCAGCCATGCTCGAAGTCTCCCACATCCTGCGCTGGGCCGAGACCAATCACTCGCTCATCTCGGCGATCCACATACCAGGCGTGGAGAATTGGGAAGCGGACTTCCTCAGTCGCCAAGGTCTTGCCTCGGGTGAGTGGTCCCTTCATCCGGAAGTCTTCCAGCAGATTTGCCTTCGCTGGGGGACGCCGGATGTGGATCTCATGGCCTCGAGGTTCAACAACCAGGTTCCCCAGTTCATTGCTCGTTCCCACGATCCTTGCGCCGTCAGGGTAGATGCCCTGGTCCTGTCGTGGTATCGGTTCCAGCTGCCATACATATTTCCGCCTCTTCCTCTGCTCCCGAGAGTCATCAAGAAGATCAGAGCAGAGGGGAGACCAGTGATTCTCGTCGTGCCCGACTAGCCGCGCCGAGCTTGGTACGCGGAACTTGTCCAAATGGTCGCCGACACCCCCTGGCGCCTTCCAGATCGCACAGACCTTCTCTCACAGGGCCCGTTTTACCACCAGAACTCCGGGGCCCTGTCTTTGACGGCGTGGCCATTGAATCCTGGATTTTAGCCCAAGCCGGATTCTCTCCAGGGGTTTCTTCTACCATGATTCGCGCTAGGAAACCCGTATCCATGCGCATTTATCATCGCACCTAGCGCATCTTCTTCTCATGGTGCAATACCCATGGACGTTCTCCCTTGGTCTTTTCCATTCCGTCCATTCTGGAGTTTCTCCAAGCAGGTCTAGAGTCAGGCCTCGCCCTAAGCTCGCTCAAGGGACAAGTGTCCGCATTGTCTGTTCTTTTCCAACGAAAGATCGCTTCCAAACTGCCGGTTAAGACGTTCATCCAAGGAGTCTCCCAGGTGGTCCCTCCCTATAGAATGCCTTTGGCGTCATGGGATCTTAACTTGGTTCTCGGAGTTCTTCAGGAGGCCCCTTTCGAACCATTGCAGGACATCTCGCTCACCCTCCTTTCATGGAAGGTGGTCTTTCTCGTGGCGATTACGTCAATCAGGAGAGTTTCTGAGTTGGCGGCTCTCTTGCCGACCCCCCTTCCTGATTTTCCACTCAGACAAGGTAGTTTTGAGGACCTCTCCCTCTTTCCTACCGAAGGTCGTCTCCTCCTTTCATCTAAATGAGGACACCAACCCATCGTATCGAGAAGGCTCTCCATACTCTGGATGTGGTTAGAGCCCTTCGGCGGTACATATCTCGCACGGCTCCCTTCCGTAAGTCGGATGTCCTGTTCGTGCTTCCGGAAGAACATAGGAAAGGTCTACCTGTCTCAAAGGCCACTCTAGCCAAGTGGATTCGTTCCACCATTCAGGACTCCTATCGTGCCAGGAACACTCCTGTCCCAGCAGGGATTACGGCGCATTCGACTCGGTCGGTCGGTGCTTCTTGGGCCATTCGGCACCAGGCATCCGCACAACAGCTTTGTAAAGCTGCGACTTGGTCCAGTCTGCATACCTTCATGAAGCACTATCACATCCATACCCAGGCTTCGGCAGACGCTGCCCTCGGCAGGCGCATTCTGCAGACAGCGGTACCTCAGTAAGCCAGTGGTACATGGGGTTTTAGCAGTGCAATTGCTCCCCCCCCAGGGACTGCTTTTGGACGTCCCATGGTCCTGTGTCCCCCAATGAGGCGTAGGAGAAAAGGAGATTTTTGTGTACTCACCGTAAAATCTTTTTCTCCGAGCCAATCATTGGGGGACACAGCACCCACCCTGTTAGCCTATTGGCTGGTTGTTGTTGGTATTTTGTTACTTAGTTTTGGACATACCGTGTTTCCCCGAAAGTAAGACAGTGTCCTACATTCTTTTACCACTCAAAAGTCCCACTATGTCTTACTTTCGGGGTATGTCTTATATTGGAAAATTGCGCCATATATTGCGATTGCGCCGTAAGTAGTGTTGAGCGATACCTTCTGATACTCAAAGGTATCGGATGGTATCGGCCGATATCCAAAAAGTATCGGATATCACCGATACCGATACCCGATACCAATACAAGTCAATGGGACACAAGTATCGGAAGGTATCCTGGATGGTTCCCAGGGTCTGAAGGAGAGGAAACTCTCCTTCAGGCCCTGGGATCCATATTCATGTAAAAAATAAAGAATTAAAATAAAAAATATGGATATACTCACCTCTCTCTTGTTGCCTCTCCACAGCACAGGTTATGAGGAAGCTGCAGATTCTAGTGGGGAGCCTGAAGGACCTGTGATGATGTCAGGAAGAGGGAGGGCTCTGAGCTGCCATGTGATGCTCCAGCCTGCCCACTTCTGACATCATCACAGGTCCTGTTTGTGCACAACACTCGGCCTCCAAGCATGGCAGGCAGGTATACAGCGATCTCCTGGCCCCTGCTGGTGCTGCCTCCTCCTCCCCCGGACACACGGCTCTCCCCAGCTGCTGCAGGAATCAGCAGCTGAGGAAGCCATGTGTGTCCCTGCTTAAGTGCAGCATTCATTTGCTGCTCCCGGCTCACCGCTCAGCTGATTGGTGGGCGGGGAGCCGCTAATGAATATTCACTGCACTTAATCATCGGGACCACATGGTTTCCCAGCTCTGATTCCGGGCAGCGGAAAAATACGGTAATGCAGCAAAAGGTACCGGTACTATGGCTTATATTTTTCCAACGTACAGTTTGCTATGTCTTACTTTCGGGGTGCGTCTTACATTAGCCGACCCCGCTAAAACCCCCGCTACGTCTTACTATCGGGGATGTCTTACTTTCGAGGAAACACGGTAGTTTACTTGTCTTGGTTTTACTCCTACTGCTTTACTACCGAACTGGGTCGTTACTGGCCAGTCAAGGGGTGTATACTGCAGAGGAGGAGTTAACTCTTTGTGTTTACTTAGTGCCCTCCTAGTGGCAAGCAGCATAACACCCATGGTCCTGTGTCCCCCAATGATTGGCTCGGAGAAAAAGATTTTACGGTGAGTACACAAAAATCTCCTTTTTTTTTTAGCTACAAAGCATTTTGTAGGAAAAAGTTTTGAGAAAGAGGACATCCACTTTAAGATCTAATCACATTAGTATTGCTGCCATGTATATACAACTGCAGTTAAAGTAAATCCCCTGCAAATTCCAGTTGTTCCTAAAGTTTTGGGTCGCCATAGCTTTTCCAGGTGGTCCGACTGCAGCCTAAACATTGGTCACGGTTACAACATGACTTAGTCATTTTATTTACATTTTATCTAACTATCATTCAGATGGTCTCATTTCGACATGTTAACAAACATCCATCAGTTGAAAGCACTACTTGAGCATTTTTTATTTTTGCTTTTTCAGCGCACCAAGTGGCGCTTTGAATTCAAGTCCGCTGTCCCTGGTCATATAATCACCCAACGGCGTCTTCACTGTTTTTCGGCACTTGCGTCTGGCAATTAAAAAAACCTCCGCAGGGGTTACTGATGATAACAAAACAATATAAATGATATAAGATATGTATAGTTGCTTCTCACAAAATTAGAATATCATCAAAAAGTTAATTTATTTCAGTTATTCAATACAAAAAGTGAGTGCAATAGCAAGGGTATGTAACAAATTGTCACTACTTTTTGTATTAGCTGCAGCTTAATTGACAGATGCCAATTTAGTACCAAAACTATTACGGTTGTACATAGATCTTTAAAAATTAACCTTTAATAACTCCATTAGAATGAGACCGCAAAAGACAAAAAACAAAAACCTATAGCCCAAGGGAATATGAACAATAGCTAAAACCACACAGACTGCAATTTGGGCAATAATTGTCTTGTCTTTATATTTTATATTATATTCTTCTGTGTAGAGGCTGAATAGTATACTTTAGTATGTGGAAAAGGGGTCCTGTTTTCCTAACCCATAGCTGTATGTTACCCTATAGGGTTCAGTTTGATTAACATTTCTGATCATTTCCTGTCGATTCCCATGGGGAACTATATACGTGGTGGTAGATTTTTTTAATTTCTCCTTGGAGCCATATATATGGTTAACTGTTAGAGCGGTGGAGCTCTTACCTGCACAGAATATCTTTAAGTGCCTAATAGGATGGGGGATTAAATACAGCACTAGTGTTTGTGATCACACTAACAGATTTGGTGCTAACAGATCCTATTACCGTAAGTCTGTGTAGATGTGCACAGGAAACGCAGATGATGGATGATGTCATCCCGGCCTGTGCGTTCCACGCACCGGAACCTGTTTACAGCTGATAGGGAGCCGGATGTGTCTATGCCTGTCACCAGTTTCCGATGCACTCCGAGCATCGGAAGTGTATGGAGGACACCGGAAATGAGACTCATTGAGGCCTGAGACGCAGGAAATTATAAGCGATGGCAGCGCAGGCTGTCATCACTGTCCAGCCAGACAAAATCAGAGGTGCTGGAACGAGATATGGGACTCCTTCACCTGGCTAAACTCTCTTGATGATTCCCGTCATGATGAAACGCGTCGCGAGAAATTGAGAGCATCCATTGTACTGGAACCTCAAACCATAAATAGAGGGGCTGAGTATTTACCCACATGAATGGGATCCGTCGGGAGGGGTGCACCCAATAACATGCTGAGTGTTCCAATTATTGGTATTGGCAATATTATATACTGTCTCCTAGGTATTAGGCAAATAGCTGACAAGTCTCCTTTCTATCTGTTTCAAATATCAATCTTTGTGATTTGTGTGCACCGAGAGATTCAAAGCAATATTAATATCTAAGTTGCCATATACAATAGTTTGGTGGCTTGTGTCTGCATGGTTTTAGCTATTGTTCATATTCCCTTGGGCTATATGTTTTTTTGTCTTTTGCTGTCTCATTTTATTGGAGTTAATAAAGGTTAATTTTTAAATATACATGTACAACCATAATAGTTAGTTTTTGGTACTAAATTGGCATCTGTCAATTAAGTGGTAGCTAATACAAAAAGTAATGGCAATTTGTTATATACCCTTGCTATTGCAGGAACAATACAAAAAGTTAAACTCATTATATAGAGTCATTACAAACAGAGTGATCTATTTCAAGTGTTTATTTCTGTTAATGATTATGATTATGGCTTACGGCCAGTGAAAACCCAAAAGTCATTATCTCAGTAAATTAGAATACTTTATAACACCAGCTTGAAAAAATGATTTTAAAATCTGAAATGTTGGCCTACTGAAATGTATGTTCAGTAAATGCACTCAATACTTGGTCGGGGCTCCTTTTGCATCAATTACTGCATCAATGGCGTGGCATTGAGGCGATCAGCTTGTGGCAATGCTGAGGTGTTATGGAAGCCCAGGTTGCTTTGATTGCAGCCTTCAGCTCATCTGCATTGTTGGGTCTGGTGTCTCTCATTTTCCTCTTGACTAAACCCCGTAGATTCTCTATATGGGGTTAAGGTCAGGCGAGTTTGCTGGCCAATCAAGCACAATGATACTGTTGTTTTTAAACCAGGTATTGGTAGTTTTGGCAGTGTGGGCAGGTGCCAAGTCCTGCTGGAGAATGAAATTTCCATCTAGAAAAGCTTGTCAGCAGAGGGAAGAATGAAGTGCTCTAAAACTTTGGTCTTGATAAATCACAGTGGACCTACACCAGCAGATGACATGGCTCCCCAAACCATCACTGATTGGAAACTTCACACTAGACCTCAAGCAGCTTGGATTGTGTGCCTCTCCACTCTTCCTCCAGACTCTGGGACCTGGATTTCCAAATGAAATGCAACATTTACTTTCATCTGAAAACAACACCTTGGACCACTGAGCAACAGTCCAGTTCTTTTTCTCCTTGGCCCAGATAAGACCTTCTGGCGTTATCTATTGGACATGAGTGGCTTGACACAAGGAATGTGACACTTGTAGCCCATGTCCTGGATACATCTGTGTGTGGTGGCTCTTGAAGCAATGACTCGAGCAGCAATCCACTCCTTGTGAATCTCCCCCCAAATTTGTGAATGGCCTTTTCTTAACAATCCTTTCAAGGCTGTGGTTATCCCGGTTGCTTGTGCACCTATTTCTACTACACTTTTTCCTTCCACTCAACTTTCCATTAGTTTGTAACCAATAGGCCTAGTTTGCTGGCACTTCCAAAATTAGTAATTCTACAAACAACGGAAGCATATGCCAATTTTCAAAAGACTAATCATATTTTATTAAACATAAACATATAATACAATACACATTAAAAAATATGGAGATACATGTACAAAAACAACTGCAATCACAGAGTATAGCTATCTAATCAAAAATAATAATAAATATGAGTTATAGGTAAATCCCAAGATTAACAGATAAGGTGCGCATATTACACAAAGATCATTTATGATCAAGTTATTCCAAGGAGTGTAAATGGGTAATGGTAATTTAATAAAAAAATATAATCCATTAGAAAAGCCGGAGCATATCATAAGCCAATCTATTTCAAAGTTATGTTTGTTGTTCACATATTAACACTAAGCTACTATATACGTACCATGGTATATGGTGCAAAGAAAAATACTAGATACTTGGGCGTATTTCTCGCATGTGTGATCCCGGCCTAAGGGACCTTTGTAAACGCTTAGGAAGCCTTTGCAGGTGTTTTTTGTTAATTATTCTAATTTACTGAGATAATGACTTTTGGGTTTTCATTGGCTGAAAGCCATAATCATCAACATTAACAGAAATAAACGCTTGAAATAGATCACTCTGTAATGACTGTATATAATATGAGTTTCACTTTTTGTATTGAAGAACTGAAATAAATTAACTTTTTGATGATATTCTAATTTTGTGAGAAGCGCCAGTATGACATGTTATATTATAATATTTGGCATTTCAATGCCATCTGTGTATTCTCATGGATCACTACAGTACATAGTGAGTTAAAAAGTTGACTGTCTTCCCCAGCCCTGGCCTGTAGTGTTGGTCATTTTATGTTCTCGGCAGGAGGCAGTGGGAGCAGAGTCTTGTTCCAGTCAGTGAGTGGGAGCAGATTAACCAAATGATTCATCTTCCCAGGGGCCGTGATAGTCTCAACTCCTCAGGACATCGCACTGCTGGATGCTCGCAGAGGGGCCGAAATGTTTCAGAAAGTCAACGTTCCTGTAAGTTCCAGCTCTGTTAAGCCAAGCATGCTTCTTATCTTATCAAGAATGATTGGTTCCAACTGTTATAACATTCATTAGTATTTCTCACATCCATGATTTTCCAACAGTAACTTTAAAGTGAAACCATCAATTTACAAATGAATGTCTCTTTATTGAAATGCTTCGTTCATTACAATTCATAGATCATGATGTCAGGCATAAACTGAAATTCTGTCTCAAAGGTGAAAATGTAACTGTCGGCCTTTATCTTAAAAGGAAGCAGATGCAACGTGCAGATCAGCCATCGGGAGGGTGTTGAAGCCCCTCTGAAGTGAAAATTTCATTTACACTTAAAGATAACTAGAAACTACACCCTAAAGTCTGGATGAAGTTTTCCCTTGAATGGATTGTCCGGGACTTTAACTTTGATGGCCTATCCTTAGGAAAGGTCATCGATGTCTGATCAGTGGAGGTGCAACAATGCCGATCAGCTGTTCCCGATGTCAGCCAGAACTGCTCAGTTATGAAGCCGCACAGCTCCGCCGACTGTATAGTGGCCACGACCTGGTACTGCATGTCCACCATATTCAAATCAATAGGGGCTGATGTGCAGTACCCAGCCGTGTCCACTATTCTGTCGACGGAGCTGTGCAGCTTCACAAATGACCAGTTCTGGCCTATCAGATATTGATGAGCTTATCCTAAAGATATGCCATCAGTGTTGAAGTCCCAGACAAGCCATTTATAAGTATGCGCACACAGAATATATAAGCAACGGATTTTCTGTCCGAATTTCATGAGCAGATTTCATTGTGCACTAGAATAACATTAATATAAATGAGACTTTAAGAAGGGTCATCAAACCGCTTAAAATAAAATGTGACGTGTAAATTGACCTTCCTAATTTATACTACAGTTTCATCCCTCAAAGGGTAAAAGTGGCAGAAAATCTTCATCATTTCCACAACACAGCAATTTTGAAGTATATTTTTCTTTATTCAAATTCTGCAGTGTAGTGTACTACCCTCAGTGTAAGGCCTCTTTCACACTGGTGTCGTGCACTGCACGTCGCAATGCGTTGTTGTAGATAAAAAACGCATCCTGCAAAGTTGTCTGCAGGATGCGTTTTTTCTCCATTGACTTTTATTAGCTTCCGCTGCCAACGTCGGGCATTTTCTTCACAGTATGCGTCGGTACGTCGGGCCGCCGCAGCGCGACGGCCCCGTACTGACGCTAGTGTGAAAGCAGCCATAGCTATATTACGGTAACTAACAATCTTCTTATGTTTTATTCTGTTTGTTAGGTGCTGGGCTTAGTGCAGAACATGAGTGTTTTCCGTTGTCCAAAATGTGACCATAAATCCCATATCTTTGGAGCAGATGGGGCACAGCAACTTGCTACTGCTATGGGACTTGATATTTTAGGTACAAAGTTTTCATCTGTGATCATCAGTTGCCACCCTCTGCCCATTCATCTTGCTAGGGTGTAGTAATGCAACTGTATGATCAGGTTACACATAGACCTGAATTTCATTAAGTAAACGTGTCCATGCAGAAGAAAAATGATGTGTTTATTATCTTCCCCATCTGTTAGTTATCAGTATTGTATATTCAGTGTATGCATTATAATACTTACCGGTTGTTGTCTTCTACCGTTTCCAGCGCTGCTCCAATCACTCTTCTTCACCGTGTGAATGGCTCACATAACGTTTCAGTGTGGACCAGAAGTCAATTGCTCAGTGTAATTCTGTGAGATTCAGAATGAGGATCTTATAGACTTACATTAAGGAGCAAAGGAGGAAGAGAGAGCTGTGGTCACATAGTGGTGCGCACTGGAAATGGCAGAAAGCGGTCACTGGTAATTATTTTAATGCATACCCTGAAGAAACATTTTTGATAGCTAATAGATGGGGAAATGAGAAAAAAACATTGGCGTTTTACTTTATTGTTGTAGCTATGTAATTTTTATATAGGTTATGAATAGGTCCTTGTACATTAAAGAGGTTGTCCTGGCTTTTTTTAATATGGCACATTTGTACCTAGGCTGTGAAATGCTGACAGTGTGTAATATACTCCCTGTCAGCATTCTGCACTGTTGCCTAGATACCACACTTCAGCAGGTGACCAGCGCTCCTGATTCTGGAGGAGCTGCTCACACTCTCTCTAGAGTTTTCCTGTCTGGCAGAGACTGGACGTAATGTCACAACAGACACCACTCCCATTCTCTGCCAGACCCACCTCTTGCTTCCTCTGCGCAAGCGCTGGAAGCAATTCTAGTATTTATGCAGAGACTCCCAATACTTGCACACTGTAGCTTAGTGCGAGGCAGCACAGCTGATTGGATCAAGCTGTCCAATCAGCTGTTCGCTGTGACAAGGCTAGGGGCAAAAGGGAATGTCTAATGAGCGCCTCCTTCCTCAGACTGAGGGAAGTGCTAATTTGAAAAGAGAGAGCAAGGAAGGCGGCTGTCGCAGCTCTCTGCTCCTCAGTCTTTTGCACCTAGCACTGTCACAGGACCCTGACTTCTCCAACACAAAATCTCCACAGCTCTATGTACAACAGATGTAGCCGAGTTGATTTGTCGCATTCAACTCTGCTGCACTGATAAATACAGCTCTGCTACCTCTGGACAGACCTTTTTACTACAGCTTACATTTTAAATGTTCGAAATGAGCTCTCCTCCATCTGAATAGCTCAGATGAAGAACCATAGCTGCACCACTCTGTTACTTACAGAAGAATTTGTATTCCATGATTCCTCTTATCTTTGGAATGGTGTGCATGTTGTTTTATGTGTATTCATCCCTTCCCAGACGTGTCCAAACGTTTTTTGTTTTTTTTTAACCGCCCCTTTCGCTCAAGGTCCATGGCATTTTTGATATATCTGTCCACATGGATGTACGAGGGCTCGCAGGATGAGTTGTACTTTCATTTTACCACATAGTGAACTGGAAAAGGAGAAAGAAAAATTGTGTGTGGCAAAAATCACAAAATTCTAACATTGTTTTTCTGGTATATATTGTGTGGTAGAAATGTTCTCCTCATCAGTATGAGTACAGCGATACCTAACATGTCCAGTTTTTTTTAATTATTTTACTGGTAAAAAATAAAAATTTCATTTTCTCAAGGGTATAAGGAGAAAATGGACCATACAATAAGTTGTGCAATTTCTCCTGAGTACGCAGATACTCCATATCTAGTGGAAAACTACTGTTTTGGCGCACGAATGGGCTTAGGACGGAAGGAGCACTGTTTGAATTTTAGAGCACCATTTTGGCTGGAATAGATTGCTGACTCCATGTCACATATGAACAGCCTCTGACAAGTCAAAAACAACAGAAACCCCCACAAGTTACCCAATTTGGCAACTACACTTCTCTATAAATTAATCTAGGGGTGTAGTGAGCATTTTTAAAGCTCAGGCGATTCACAGAATTGTATAACCTTGGACTGACTAAATGGAAAATTACCATTTTTTCCCACCAAACTGTTGCTTTGGCCCCAAGTTTTTCATTTTCAGAATGGGTAATATGGGAAACGAATGTTACAATTTGTTGTGCAATGTCTCCTGATACTCCAATACCCCAGATGTGGTCAAAAACTACCTTTGAGACACTGTGCAAAGCTCAGAAGGGAAGTAGCGCCATATTGGAGTTCAGATTTTGCTGCACTGGCATGAGGGCGCCATGTTACATTGGCAGAGCCCCTGAGGTGCCAGAACAGCAGAAACCCCCCATAAGAGACACAATTTTACAAACTACACCTCTCATTGAATTAATCTAGGGATGCAATGATCATATTGACAGCACATGTGCCTCACAGATTTTTTTACCATTAGTGAAGAAAAAAATAAGTACATTTTTACCACTAAAATGTTTTAGCTCCAAATTTTTTATTTCTATAAGAGCTAACAGGAAAAAATGAACCTCACAATTTGCAGTGCATGTTGCTGAGTGAAAATTGCAAATCTGCTATTGTAGTGCCCAGTATGTTATAGTGCCCATACATTGTTCCCAACTTCTACTTCTGGAGACAAGGTCCTCATAAATTAGGAGGGTTAATGCTAATTGCGGTTTAGGCACACTGGGGCTCAGAAGGGAGTGGGCATTAGGATTTGGGAGCGCAGAATTCACTTGAATGTCTTTTGGGGGGCGAGGAGCCATGGTGCTTTTCCAGAGCCTTTGTGTTACCAGTTAGTGAAAGCCCCTTATATTTCCATTGACAGATCTGAGGGGGGACTAGCCTTTTTTGTGGATGGACTTGAAGGTTTTTTTGGGAGCATTTAACATAACATTTTGGATCACATTTATCCTGCACTCTACATTCAGCACTTACATCGGGGTTTCCATATAAATCTCTGAATGACATGAGATCCCCAATGGATGCATTCACTGTAATGAAGTACGGTACCTGTGAAAATATTCAGTCCTGGCCAAAGGTTTTGACTGACACAAATATTGGTTCTCACTAAGTTTATTGCTTCAATTTTTAAAGTTTGAATTTGCATTAACTTTAGATTGTAATGAGAAATAATCATTCCTTTCCTTTAAAATTAACTTAATCACAGTCACAAAAACACAATTTCTTCAAAATTTCATCTCTAACCTAAAAAGACCTGGTGACCTGGAGAATCATAATGACAGGTCAGTTTTAGCATTTAGTGAACCTAGCAAAAAAGCCAAACAAAAAAACAAGTGTGGGATTCACTTTTTTGCAATTTCACCGCACTTGGATTTTTTTCCAGTTTTCTAGTACACGACATGGTAAAACCAATGGTGTCATTCAAAAGTACAACTTGTCCTGCAAAAAATAAGCCCTCACATGGCCATATTCACGGAAAATTAAAGTTATGGCTCTGGGAAGAAGGTGAGCGAAAAACAAACAAAAACGAAAAAGGACTTAAACTTTGACAAATCACAAAAATAAATGGGTTTCAAACTTCAGTACCTGCTTTCTTTTCACTAAAATGCAGCAAACCCTGATACCTGCGTTTTTTTACTTTTTTTTTTTTTTTGCACTTATTGCTTTCTATGGGGAGAAAATGCTGAAAGAAATGACATGGTGCAGTTTTCAAAATGCAAAACTTTGGCAGTTCAGTCAAGGAATAAATTAAAAACAATGTGTGTTCATGTTAATGAGATTTCTGAAATCTCATAACTTTTGCTGTTGCTAGATAAAAAACATTACCTTTTCATACAAAAGCAGCAAAAATGCAACATGTGAACATAACCTGAGATTGCCTCTAAATCAGACATTTATCGAATCATTAAGAACTTCAACAAGGGAAGTTCAATTGCTGTGAAGAAATTCCAGCAAGTGTCAGGACTGTCTCCTAAAGATGGTTCGGCACCAGTGCAGATCTTGCTCAGGAATGGCAGCAGGCAGGAGTCGGTGCATCTTCACTTACAGTCAGGTGAATGCTTTTGGAGGTTGGCCTGGAGGGGACTTTTCATCTGTTGGAGTGGTCTTACTCACAATTTTACCTAAGAACACTGTCCTGAATAGAGAATGGGATCATAACATCCCTCAAGAGCAACTTCTCCCAACCAACCAGTAGGACTTTGGTGATAAACAATGATTTTCCAAACATGATGGAACATCATGTCACATGGCAAAAGTGAGAACTAAGAGACACTGGAAACAAAACATTGACATTTGGGACAATGGACTGGAAATGCTCCAGATCTCAGTTCCATTGAGAACATGTGGTCAGTCCTCAAGCGGGTGGACAAGCAAATCCACAAAAATTGTGATAATCTCCAAGCACTGATTAGGCAAGAATGGGGTGCCGACAATCAGGATTTGGCCCAGAAGCTGATATCTAGCTGCTATCGCAAAGTGCAGAAATCTTGACGAAGAAAGAGTTGACCCTGTACATATTGTATAACCTTTGTATACACTTCATATATTTGGCAATAAAAGTGTAAAAACGTATGAAATACTTTGTGTCTCAACTTTTGGCCACAACTGTACTATACCCTAATGGTGTTGTTATATATGACGTGTCCCAATAGTGTGTCGGCTAGGTGTTGTCTTGAATTGAACAGGGAATAAGGGGAGGCAAAAGGTTAGAGGAAGCATCATTCGGTGCAACCAATTCAGCTTTAATTGCCCTGGTAACAATTTCAGAACATATATCAGTGGTGTGGAGCTCAAGAACTACTGATTTCTCAGTTTGTAGCAGGGGTATCTGTCCATTTTGCTCAGGTTTTCTTACATGTATCTGAGCTGTATATGTGAGCTTATGCATAGTAAGTATGTTCCTCATTTCTCGGATCTGTGACTTTCAAGATGCTCTTCTTATAGGCTTCCAATTCAGTAATACAACTTGTCTGACATAGTAAAGCAATGTTTTATACAATGTGTGGGTGGACATACTTCTAGAATCTTTGCTTATACTCCACTTTTTCCTTGTGCACAAAGACCGTGTACAGTTTATTAAACTTTTCTGTGTTCCTACAGGTGATATCCCTCTGCATATTAATATTAGAGAGACCTGCGACTTGGGCAAGCCGGTAGTCGTGTCTGATCCAGAGAGCAGTGAGGTGAATATTGCAGTAGATCCAATAAGTAGAGAAGAACAAAAATGTGCAAATTACCCTGATCCGGCGTCTAGATTGGTTCTCCAAGGCAGCCGGACAAAGCTATGGTCACTACTGTGCTAACAATACTCTGCGCTTGGGGCCTGGGGAACACCACGGGCAGCCAGGACGATGGGAAGAGGATAACCAGTGCAGAGGTGAACACTGGTCCCATATTGTCTGCCATGAAAAACCAAGCTGCGCCCAGGATAGTTCATATCCTTTCGCCAATCTTTACTTGTAAAACTTTTCTTATTTACTTGTAAAATTCTGTTTTTTGTGTTGTTTTTTTATTTTTATTTTCTCTATTTATTGCAGGCTAAGGCATATATGGGCATTGCACAACAAATAATAAGCAGAATCTCCAAATGAAGGTGAAATGTCTACATAAAGGAAGTTTTTGTTATTTTTGTAAAGACTGGAATAAAGGCTTATCGGGAACCCATCATGCTGTAGCAGATGAAGACCAGGACATAAAATGAATGTAGAAAACTAAGAAGGAGCGTGTTTATTCTGTTGTGCTTTTATGGGTATTGCACTCTCATGTGCACTATGTAAGGTTTTCTCTAGGCCCAAATGGGCAAATTTAAGTGTACAATGTACATACTTATCCCAAGAATATCAATTTTCAGAAAATTATATGTAATAAATGAAAAAATATTTGTTTGGATAATGTGATGCCATGTATTATAATTGTTAGATAAACCACAGAGGGAAAATACACAGATGCCAACTTTTCTACCTTTCTACCATGTAGTGAGGTTGGTGGCCATAAAGTAGAAGGAAGGCAATAATTTATGAATATCCTCACCTACTGTATCCTCACCCATCCCTTGTAGATTGTGAGCCTTCGTGGGCAGGGTCCTCTCTCTTACTGTACCAGTTGTGACTTGTATTGTTTAAGATTATTGTACTTGTTTTTATTATGTACACCCCTCCTCACATGTAACGAGCAATGGAATAAATGGTGCTATAATAATAATAATAAATATCAGTGTGCAAAAAGTACTTTAGGGGGAATGTATCATTCCTCTTGCGATTTCTTTTTTTTTTTTGCCTTATGTTGTGCACTTTTTTTCCTGTTCTTTATTGTCTGACATATTTATGCTGCTTCTATTCTTTCCTGCTTCTGCACCATGCCTGCTTTTTCAGGTTTTGTCAGACAAAATGGGCATGGTCAAGATAGACAATTTGAGAGCCATGTTTATAAGCGTGAGGAGGCAAACATTTTTGTGATTTTATGTATGACTGATAGAAATTTTTATTAAAATGAGCAATTATTCTTGAGTATAGATCTTTTAGTGACAAGAAGAGACATATAAAGAAAATCTATATCCCTTTCTTCTTCTAGATCTTGATGTAGCCGTGCTCTCCTTTCATTCTGTAAAACCTAGGTTTATACTTAACCCCTTCCTTCTGTGGCCAATTTCTGCTTTTTAATTTTTCATTTTTTCCTCTCCTTCCAAGAGCTATTACTTTTTTGTTTATATTTTCTCCTACGCCTCATTGGGGGACACAGGACCATGGGATGCTGCTGCCACTAGGAGGACACTAAGTAAAACACAGAAAGAATAGCTCCTCCCCTGCAGTATACACCCTCCTGCTGGCTCTGTGAACCAGTTCTTGCTTAGTGTCTGTAGGAGGCATTTGGGTCTGTTTCAGACCCCACCGTTTTTATTTTAATTTTTGATTTTTTGTTCTAGTTTTTCCTTTAACGGAGCGAATGATGGCGACGGATCCTTTCTAGGCTCCGATCTCCCCCGAACCATCAACAGGCAAGTACGTGGAGCGTTCCTCCCGCATCCTTTCCTGCAACGTTGGATGCCAGCCCTGAGCTCACATTACGGGCGACTGTTCCTTCGCGTTCCGATATCCCCCCTCCATAGCAGGCGACCACATGGAGTAGCCCTCCATCTATGCAAATAGAAAAAAAAGAAAAAGACGGCTAAAAAAGCCGTAGCCAGCTCACCAACCAGACCATCCAGTGCGGAGCACGGAAATTCGTCCCGACCAAGACGTCCTGCAACAGCAACTCCAGACAAAAGTAGATATTCCAGCTCCAGCAAGATGGGTAAAAAAAATTTTTTATTTTATAACTCCAATATGGCAATAAAAAAACTCCTTACATACGGCAGACCAAACAGGTGATAGTGTGGATACGGCTACGCGTTTCGACCCATATAGGTCTTACTCATGCCTAGGCATGAGTAAGACCTATATGGGTCGAAACGCGTAGCCGTATCCACACTATCACCTGTTTGGTCTGCCGTATGTAAGGAGTTTTTTTTATTGCCATGTTGGAGTTCTAAAATAAATAAAAAAATGTACCCATCTTGCTGGAGCTGGAATATCTACCTCACAAAAAGTGTGGGAAAACCCACACTGTATTTTTTGCTGCATGTACCTCTTGTAAGGTATCATTACCCCGGGGTCACAATACTGCATTATGCACAGCTTGTGAACCGGGGACGGCTCAGGAACCACCTGTTGCTGATACTGAACCGAGTGAGCCTAGTCCCCCTGAGTGGGCTACCTCCCTTACCCGGTCTATGGCATCCCTGGCAAAAGCGTTAGACTCATTCCGAGACCCTTCCTCTAACCAGCGCACTAATACGGACGACACTTCCGATGGTCAGAACCCCTCGTACTCCAGGGGTCGTACCTTGCCAAGGAGTTCTCACTCTTCCAGGAAAAGGACTCATGCCATATCCCCAGTCCATCAACGGTTTTCGGGTTCTGAGAGCTCCATTTCTCGCTCCCCTTCCATTGGGGCTAGTAGAGAACCTGTTTCAGAGGACGATTCTGATACGTCCCTAGATCAGGAATTTCATCACGATCAGGAGACTCTCGACTCTCTAATTGAGTCAGTGAATAAGGCTTTGAGACTTGAGGAGGAACCCTAAAACGGATCATGCCGTGTCCTTTAAGAGGACCAAAGAGCTCACAGAGTGTTCGCCACTCATCCCGAGTTTAAGCAAATTGTTGAATCTCACAGGATCCGTCCAGATAAACGATTCACAGGGCAGAAGCCCATGGAGTCCAAATATCCCTTTGCTCAGGATCTAAGAAAAGATTGGTCACAATCTCCACCAGTAGATCCTCCGGTATCGCGCCTGGCTACCAAATCTGTTTTATCCTCCTCGGAGGGCGCCTCTATCAAAAATCCGACCGATCGTCAGATCGACAATATGGCGCGTTCAGACTTTGAAGCCTCAGCGGCCGCACTCTTTCCATCTTTTGCCGCTACGTGGGTGGCTAAGGCTATAACCCACTGGGTTGAGGTCTTGTCTACAGCAGTACTGGATACCAATCTTCCCCCCGAGATAGCAGACCTCGCTACTCAGATAGCCAGAGCTGGAGATTTTGTAGTGACCGCGTCCCTGGATGCCGCTGACTGCGCTTCTCAAGCAGCAGCAAATGCCATCACCATCCGGAGGTCCTTATGGCTCAGGGACTGGCGTGCGGATTCTACTTCCAAAAAGTCATTGACTTCTCTCCCATATCAGAGCGGTCGCCTTTTTGGTGAAAAGCTCGACCAGTTAATTTCTGACGCCACTGGAGGGAAGAGTAAATTTCTTCCACAAAAGAGACCCTCTCGGCCCTTTCGGAACCTGCAACTACAGGCTCGTTCCCGATTTTTTTTGTTACAACTCAAACTGGTCCTACTACCACATCTCCCGGTTCCGGCCGGGCACAATGTGGAGACAGAGGTTCACAGGCCTCTTTTAAGCCTTCCCCTTCATGGAGAGGCAGGCCAAGGCAGCCAGGATTCGCAGGGACACCCTCAAAGTAGGCGGCCGCCTGCTTTCCTTCAGTGCCGCGTGGATCTCGGTCGTTTACGACGAGTGGGTCCGCGATCTAGTGTCCTCCGGATACAAGATAGATCTCTTATCTCATCCTCCAAACCGTTTTTTCCTGTCTTCTCCTCCCAGGGCAAAAGCATCGAGTTCTTCAAAGCTATAAGCTCTCTGAGAAAAGACAGAGTCATTCCAGTCCCTCAAAGCGAAAGGTTTCAAGGTTTTTATTCAAACCTCTTCATTGTTCCAAAGAAGGACGGTACAGTACGGCCCAAACTGGACCTAAAACTGCTGAACAGGTTCGTCAGGGTATGACTGTTCCGGATGGAATCGCTTCGTTCTGTCATCGCCTCCATGGAAAAAGGCGAGTTCCTGGCGTCTATAGACATCCAGGACGCATAACTCCACATTCCTATTTTACCCTCTCACCAAAGGTTTCTTCGCTTCGCAGTTCAGGAAGATCACTTCCAATTCGTTGCTCTGCCCTTCGGCCTCGCCACTGCTCCCAGGGTATTCACCAAGGTCATGGCGGCTGCCGTGGCCATACTCCACACCCGAGGAGTGGTGGCCCTCCCGTATTTAGACGATATCCTCATCAAAGGCCCCTCTTTCCGCTCCTGCAAGGAAGCCGTGGCCATCACAATAGATACCCTTTCTCGCCTGGGTTGGAAGATAAACTTCAAAAAATCTTCCCCAGTACTGGCTCAGCGAATTTCCTTTCTAGGAATGATACTCGACTCATCCCGGGAGTTGGTTCTTCTTCCCCCGGAAAAGATCTCAGTCTTACAGCGAGAAGCTCAGAAGCTCTCTCAGCCTCGCTCTCACTCTCTGCGCTTCAGTATGAGAGTCCTCGGCAGGATGGTAGCAGCTATGGAGGCGGTTCCATTTGCCCAACTACACCTCTGTCTTCTACAGCATGCCCTCCTGGCTGTTTGGGACAGGAACCCGTTTTCCCTAGACCGTCGGTTCCTCCTTCCCCAGCGAGTCAGACAGTCTCTCAGGTGGTGGACATTGAAATCCTCCCTGAATCAAGGGAAGTCTTTTCTTCCAGTACACTGGCTGGTTGTGACGACAGATGCCAGTGTTCTAGGCTGGGGAGCGGTGTTCCTTCATCACACTGCTCAGGGCCGCTGGTCCCCCCAGGAATCACGCCTTCCAATCAACATCTTGGAAATCCGGGCGATCAGGCTGGCACTTCTCCAGTTCCATCCCTTCCTAGCAGGTCGCCCAATCAGGATTCAGTCCGACAACTCCACTGCAGTGGCATACATCAACCGCCAAGGGGGAACCCACAGCAGGGCGGCCATGACAGAGGTAGGCCACATCCTCCGATGGGCCGAGAAAAACCACTCGATGATCTCTGCGGTTCACATCCCGGGAGTGGACAATTGGGAGGCAGACTTCCTCAGTCGGCAATGCCTCGACTCCGGGGAGTGGTCTCTCCATCCGGAGATCTTCAACCAGATCTGTCATTGGGGAACCCCGTACGTGGATCTGATGGCCTCACGGCTGAATTCCAAGGTTCCCGACTTCTTGGCTTGGTCCCACGATCCGGCAGCCATCGGGGCAGACGCTCTTGTACTCCCGTGGCATCATTTTCGGCTTCCGTACATATTTCCCCTGCTTCCTCTCCTACCGAGAGTCATCAAGAAAATCAGAGCGGAGAGGGTGCCGGTAATCCTGATTGCGCCAGAACTCGGAACTAGTTCAACTAGTTGCCAACGTTCCCTGGCGATTACCGAATTGCGCAGATCTGCTATCTCAAGGCCCCTTTTACCACCAGAACTCGGAGGCCCTGTGTTTGACGGCATGGCCGTTGAGTCCTGGGTCCTAGCCCAGGCAGGTTTCTCTCCAGAAGTCATAGCTACCATGATCAACGCTAGAAAGCCTACGTCTATGCATATCTATCATCGCACTTGGAAGACTTTCTTTTCATGGTGTAGCGACCGAGGACGTTCTCCTCTACATTTTTCCATCCCTTCCATTCTCGAATTCTTACAAACGGGTTTGGACTTGGGTCTCGCCCTTAGTTCTCTCAAGGGGCAGATCTCAGCCCTGTCTGTTCTCTTCCAACGCATTATTGCCAACAGATTACAGGTCAAGACGTTTATTCAGGGAGTCTCCCATCGGGCGTCCACCTATAGGATGCCGTTGGAACCATGGGATCTTAATCTGGTCCTCGGGAGTTTTGCAACAGGCTCCTTTCGAACCTCTACAGGAGGTTTCCCTGTCTCTCCTTTCATGGAAAGTTGCTTTTCTAGTTGCGGTCACCTCTATCAGACGAGTCTCCGAGCTGGCGGCTCTGTCCTCTCAAGTTCCGTTTCTGAATTTTCATCAGGATAAGGTGGTTTTGAGGACATCCCCGTCTTTTCTACCGAAAGTTGTATCCTCTTTTCATCTCAATGAGGAGATTGTCTTACCCTCACTCTGTCCGGCACCAGTCCATCGCATCGAGAAGGCCCTTCACACACTGGATTTAGTGAGAGCTCTTAGGAGATACATCTCGCGGACAGCGTCTTTCCGCAAGTCAGATGCCCTATTCGTGCTCCCGGAAGGACCGAGGAAAGGGTTTCCCGCTTCCAAGGCGACAATAGCCAAATGGATCCGTTCGGCTATTCAGGAGTCCTACCGAGTCAGAGGTCTTCCTGTCCCAGCAGGGATTAAGGCTCACTCCACTCGATCAGTGGGTGCGTCTTGGGCCATCCGGCACCAAGCTTCGGCAGCACAAGTTTGTAAGGCTGCGACTTGGTTCAGCCTGCATACCTTTACAAAACATTACCATATTCACTCTCAGGCCTTGGCAGATGCGACCTTTGGCAGACGAATTTTGCAGGCGGCTGTGCCGCATCTGTAACTTGTGGGTGCAAGTAGCAATTGCAGTTAATTGTTTCCCACCCAGGGACTGCTTTAGGACGTCCCATGGTCCTGTGTCCCCCAATGAGGCGTAAGAGAAAAGGAGATTTTTGTGTACTCACCGTAAAATCCTTTTCTCCGAGCCAATCATTGGGGGACACAGCACCCACCCTGTTAGCCTATTGGCTTTGGTTTTTGTTGAGATAACTTGGTTTTTGACATAGTTCATCCTTGTTAAATATTAAGCTCCTACTGCTTTGTTACCGAACTGGTTCACTGAGAGCCAGCAGGAGGGTGTATACTGCAGGGGAGGAGCTATTCTTTCTCTGTTTACTTAGTGTCCTCCTAGTGGCAGCAGCATAACACCCATGGTCCTGTGTCCCCCAATGATTGGCTCGGAGAAAAGGATTTTACGGTGAGTACACAAAAATCTCCTTTTTCTGTCCACATACTTGTTTTTTTTTTTTTCTGGGACGAGTTGTACTTTTGAATGACACCATTCATTTTACCACTTTTTTACCACTTAGTGTACTGGGAAAACAAAAAAAGCTCCAAAGTGCAGTGAAATTGTGAAAAAAAAACCTGCAATGCTTTTTGGGAATTTGTTTTACTGTGTACATTATGTGCCAAAAATGATGTGGCAATATGATTCTCCTCTTCGGTATGATACCAAACTTGTCCAATTTTTTTTTATTATTATTTTAGTGGTGAAAAACAAATCAGAACTTTGAGAAAACAATATTTTTTTATTGTGTTGCCATTTTTCTAGTCATTGGAGCTGTGTGACTGCTTATTTTTTGCAAAGTGAGATAGCATACTTATTGATACCATTTTGTGATAGATAAGACATTCTGGATGCAGCAATACCACATGTGTAATTTTTTATCATGTTTATTTTTAATGGGGCAAAAGAAAAGGGGTGTTGTTTGAACTTTTTTTTTTTTTTTTTCAGAGTTCATTAAAACATTTTTTGTTATGGTTCACAGTCTTTGCTGACAACACCAAACTTTGTAGGACGCTAAAATCTAACCTTGACATTACAATTTTGCAAAACGATCTGGATAAGACTTGTGAATGGGCAAACACTTGGCAAATGAGATTTAATGTACCGTATATACTCGAGTATAAGCCAACCCGAGTATAAGCTGTCCCCCCTAATTTTGCCACAAAAAAACTGGGAAAACTTAATGACTTGAGCATAAGCCTAGGGTGGGAAATGCAGCAGCTACTGGTAAATGTCAAAAGTAAAAATGGATACCAATAAAAGTAAAATTAATTGAGACATCAGTAGGTTAAGTGTTTTTGAATATCCATATTGAATCAGAAGCCCCCTTTAATGCTCCATAAAGTTTATGATGGGCCCATAAGATGCTCCATATTAAAATATGCCCCATATAATCCTGCACAAATGTTGATTTTGGCCCCATAAGATGCTCCATAAAGATATTTGCCCCATATAGTGCTGCACAAAACTTGATTATGGCCCCATAAGATGCTCCATAAAGATATTTGCCCCATATAGTACTGTGTTATGATCTGGTGACCGTGGAGCCGCATGAGAGACTTTCTCAGGAGTAGGTGGTACCTGTACTGACCGCAAACCCTAAACTAACACCGCAACTAGAAGTAGCCGTGGGATGTACCTAACACGTCCTAGACACCTCGACACAGCCGGAGAACTAAATACCCCTATAGATGGAAATGGGAATTCTATCTTGCCTCAGAGCAGAACCCCAAAGGATAGGCAGCCCCCCACAAATATTGACTGTGAGTATAAGAGGAAAGACACACGCAGGCAGAAAAACAGGACTTAGCAAAAGAGGCACTTCTAGCTAAATAGAAAAGGATAGGACAGAATTCTAAGCGGTCAGTATTAAAATCCTAAAAATATCCACAGCAGATAATACAAATATTCCACATCTAACTAAAGACATAGAAAGTATATCTGCATCTCCTGAGAATCCAGCATGACTGAAAAATCCAAACAAAGTCTAAGCTGGACAAAAACACAATAAATTGCACTGAATTGCAAAGCACACTGCATGTGTGCACAGAGACAAAAAAACAGACACTTATCTGAATTGGCAGCATGGCATGAGGAGCCAGAGAGAGATGCAATCCCTCCAAGTACAATGGACAACTGGCACTGACTCATGGAGCCTGCACACCTAAATACCTAATAGAGCTGCAATCAGCAGAAACACCTGCCCAGATTACAACCCCAAGACAACTGCACTACCACCAACAACCACTGGAGGGAGCCCAAGAGCAGAATTCACAACAGTACCCCCCCCTTAAAGAGGGGTCACCGAACCCTCACCAGAGCCCCCAGGCCGATCAGGACGAGCCAGATGAAAGGCACGGACCAAATCAGCAGCATGGACATCAGAAGCAAAAACCCAAGAATTATCCTCCTGGCCATAACCCTTCCATTTGACAAGGTACTGAAGCCTCCGCCTCGAAAAGCGAGAATCCAAAATCTTCTCAACAACATACTCCAACTCCCCATCAACCAACACAGGAGCAGGAGGATCAACAGAGGGAACAACGGGCACCACATATTTCCACAATAAAGATCTATGGAAAACATTATGGATGGCAAAAGAGGCCGGAATAATAATCTCAGAAATCCTATAAGGATCAATAAACCGAGGCTTAAACTTAGGGGAAGAAACCTTCATAGGAACATGATGGGAAGACAACCAGGCCAAATCTCCAACCCGAAGCCGGGAACCAACACACCGACGACAGTTAGCAAAACGCTGAGCCTCCTCCTGAGACAACACCAAATTGTCCACCACATGAGCCCAAATCTGCTGCCACCGGTCAACCACAGAATCCACACCAGGACAATCAGAAGGTTCAACTTGCCCCGAAGAAAAACGAGGGTGAAAACCAAAATTACAAAAGAAGGGCGAAACCAAGGTAGCCGAACTAGCCCGATTATTAGGGGCAAACTCGGCCAATGGCAAGAAAGCCACCCAATCATCCTGATCTGCAGACACAAAGCATCTCAAATAAGTTTCCAAAGTCTGATTAGTTCGCTCGGTCTGGCCATTTGTCTGAGGATGAAATGCGGAAGAAAAAGACAAATCAATGCCCAGTCTAGCACAAAAGGCCCGCCAAAACTTAGAAACAAACTGGGAACCTCTATTGGACACAATGTTCTCCGGAATACCATGCAAACGAACCACATGCTGAAAAAACAACGGAACCAAACCAGAAGAGGAAGGCAATTTAGGCAAAGGCACCAAATGAACCATCTTAGAAAACCGGTCACAAACCACCCAGATAACCGACATCCTCTGGGAAACCGGAAGATCTGAAATAAAATCCATAGAAATATGCGTCCAGGGCCTCTCAGGGACTGGCAAAGGCAAAAGCAACCCACTAGCACAGGAACAACAAGGCTTGGCCCGCGCACAAGTCCCTCAGGACTGCACAAAAGAACGCACATCACGCGACAAAGAAGGCCACCAAAAGGACCTACCAACCAAATCTCTGGTACCAAAAATACCAGGATGGCCAGCCAACACAGAACAATGAACCTCAGAAATCACTCTACTCGTCCATTTATCAGGAACAAACAGTTTCCCCACTGGACAGCGGTCAGGTTTGTCAGCCTGAAATTCCTGCAGAACCCATCGCAAATCGGGAAATGGCAGAAAGGACCACCCCTTCAGAATGCCGACCGGCTCAAGTACCTCAGGAGAATCAGGCAAAAAACTCCAAGAGAGGGCATCAGCCTTAATATTCTTAGAACCCGGAAGATACGAAACCACGAAATCAAAACGGGAGAAAAACCGGGACCATCGAGCCTGTCTAGGATTCAGCCGTTTGGCAGATTCGAGGTAAATCAGATTTTTATGATCGGTCAAGACCACAATACGGTGCTTGGCTCCCTCAAGCCAATGTCGCCATTCCTCAAACGCCCACTTCATAGCCAACAACTCCCGATTGCCGACATCATAATTGCGTTCAGCAGGCGAAAACTTACGGGAAAAGAAGGCACACGGTTTCATCAAGGAACCATCAGAATTCCTCTGAGACAAAACGGCCCCTGCCCCAATCTCAGAAGCGTCAACCTCAACCTGAAACGGAAGAGAAACATCTGGCTGACGCAACACCGGGGCAGAAGTAAAACGGCGTTTAAGCTCCTGAAAGGCAGAGACAGCCACAGAGGACCAATTCGTCACATCAGCGCCCTTCTTCGTCAAATCGGTCAGGGGCTTAACCACACTGGAGAAGTTAGCAATGAAATGGCGATAAAAATTAGCAAAGCCCAAAAATTTCTGAATGCTCTTCACGGATGTGGGCTGAATCCAATCATGAATGGCCTGAACCTTAACCGGATCCATCTCTATAGATGAGGGAGAAAAAATGAAGCCCAAAAAAGAAACCTGCACTCCAAAGAGACACTTAGACCCCTTCACAAACAAAGCATTATCACGAAGGATCTGAAATACCATCCTAAACTGTTTCACATGAGACTCCCAATCATCGGAAAAAATTAAGATGTCATCCAAATATACAATCATGAATTTATCAAGATAATTCCGGAAGATATCATGCATGAAGGACTGAAAAACAGATGGAGCATTAGAGAGCCCGAATGGCATCACAAGATATTCAAAATGGCCTTCGGGCGTATTAAACGCAGTTTTCCATTCGTCACCCTGCTTAATACGAACAAGATTATATGCCCCCCGAAGGTCAATTTTAGTAAACCAACTAGCCCCCTTAATCCTGGGAAACAAATCGGAAAGCAAAGGTAAAGGGTATTGAAACTTGACAGTGATCTTATTCAAGAGGCGATAATCAATACAGGGTCTCAAGGAGCCATCCTTCTTAGCAACAAAAAAATCCCGCTCCCAACGGTGAAGAAGATGGCCGAATATGCCCCTTCTCCAAAGACTCCTTAACATAACTCCGCATGGCGGTATGTTCCGGCACAGACAGGTTGAAAAGACAGCCCTTAGGAAACTTACAGCCTGGAATCAAGTCAATAGCACAATCACAGTCCCTATGCGGTGGAAGGGAACTGGACTTGGGCTCATCGAATACATCCTGAAAATCAGACAAAAACTCTGGAACTTCAGAAGAGGAGGAAGAGGAGATTGACATCACAGGAACGTCATTATGAACCCCCTGACAACCCCAACTAGTCACAGACATAGACTTTCAATCCAACACAGGATTATGTATCTGCAACCATGGAAAACCCAGCACAATAGCATCATGCAAATTATGCAACACCAGAAAACGACAATCTTCCTGATGGGCTGGCGCCATGCACATGGTCACCTGTGTCCAAAACTGGGGTTTATTTTTAGCCAAAGGTGTAGCATCAATGCCCCTTAAAGGAATAGGGTTCTGCAAAGACTGCAAGGGGAAACCACAACGCCTGGCAAATTCAAAGTCCATTAAGTTCAAAGCGGCGCCTGAATCCACAAACGCCATGACAGAAAATGATGACAATGAGCAGATCAAGGTCACAAATAACAGAAATTTAGGTTGTACAGTTCCGATGGTAACTGAACTAGCGATTCTCTTTGTATGCTTTGGGCAGACTGAAATGACATGAGAAGCATCGCCACAATGAAAACACAACCTATTCCGACGTCTGAATCCTTGTTGTTCCGTTCTAGACAGAATCCTATCACACTGCATAGGCTCAGGCATCTGCTCTGAGGACAACGCCAAAGCGCGCACAGTTCTGCGCTCTCGCAAGCGCCGATCGATCTGAATGGCCAGAGACCTAGAATCACTCAGACCAACAGGCGTGGGAAACCCCACCATAACATCTTTGACAGATTCAGAAAGACCCTTTCTGAAAATTGCCGCCAAAGCATCCTCATTCCATTTAGTCAGCACAGACCATTTTCTAAATTTCTGACAATACAATTCTGCCGCTTCTTGACCCTGAGACAGGGCCAACAAGGTCTTCTCCGCTTGATCCACAGAATTTGGTTCATCATATAATAATCCTAGAGCCTGGAAAAAGGCATCTACATTAAACAAGGCCGGATTCCCAGATTCCAGGGAAAATGCCCAATCCTGAGGGTCGAGACGCAGCAGGGATATGACAATCTTAACCTGCTGAATGGGATCACCAGAGGAACGAGGCTTCAGAGCAAAAAACAGTTTACAATTGTTTTTAAAACTCAAAAATTTGGACCTGTCCCCAAAAAACAAATCAGGAGTAGGAATCCTAGGCTCTAAAATCGGAGTCTGAGCAATATAATCAGAAATACCCTGTACCCTAGCAGCAAGCTGGTCTACACGAGAAACTAATCCCTGAACATCCATGCTAGCACAAGACTCCTCAGTCACCCAGAGGAAAAGAGGGAAGAAAAGCCAAAGCAGACTACAGAAAAAAATGGCTCTTTCTTCCCTTCTTCTGAGATGCATTTAACTCATTGTTGGCCAGTTGTACTGTTATGATCTGGTGACCGTGGAGCCGCATGAGAGACTTTCTCAGGAGTAGGTGGTACCTGTACTGACCGCAAACCCTAAACTAACACCGCAACTAGAAGTAGCTGTGGGATGTACCTAACACGTCCTAGACACCTCGACACAGCCGGAGAACTAAATACCCCTATAGATGGAAATGGGAATTCTATCTTGCCTCAGAGCAGAACCCCAAAGGATAGGCAGCCCCCCACAAATATTGACTGTGAGTATAAGAGGAAAGACACACGCAGGCAGAAAAACAGGACTTAGCAAAAGAGGCACTTCTAGCTAAACAGAAAAGGATAGGACAGAATTCTAAGTGGTCAGTATTAAAATCCTAAAAATATCCACAGCAGATAATACAAATATTCCACATCTAACTAAAGACATAGAAAGTATATCTGCATCTCCTGAAAATCCAGCATGACTGAAAAATCCAAACAAAGTCTAAGCTGGACAAAAACACAATAAATTGCACTGAATTGCAAAGCACACTGCATGTGTGCACAGAGACAAAAAAACAGACACTTATCTGAATTGGCAGCATGGCATGAGGAGCCAGAGAGAGATGCAATCCCTCCAAGTACAATGGACAACTGGCACTGACTCATGGAGCCTGCACACCTAAATACCTAATAGAGCTGCAATCAGCAGAAACACCTGCCCAGATTACAACCCCAAGACAACTGCACTACCACCAACAACCACCGGAGGGAGCCCAAGAGCAGAATTCACAACAGTACTGCACAAACGTTATGGCCCCATAAGATACTCCATACAGACATTTGCCCCATATAATGCTGCACAAACGTTAATTATGGCCCCATAAGATGCTCCATACAGACATTTGCCCTATATAGTGCTGCACAAACGTTATGGCCCCATACAGACACTTGCCCCATATAGTGCTGCACAAACGTTATGGCCCCATAAGATGATCCATACAGACACTTGCCCCATATAGTACTGCACAAACGTTATGGCCCCATAAGATGCTCCATTTGCTGTTGCTGCGATGAAAAAAAAAATCACATACTCGCTCAGGCCCCAGGCACTTTCAATATTCACCTGCTCCTCGGTCCGGCGCCGCTCCATCTTCAGCGTCTTCTGCACTGACGTTCAGGCAGAAGGCGCACACTAACCACGTCATCGCGCCCTCTGACCTGAACGTCACTGCAGAAGACGCTGAAGATGGAGTGGCACCGGACCGGGGAGCAGGTGAATATCACGCAGCGCTCCCCTCCCCGTTATACTCACCTGCTCCTGGCGCGGTGCAGTCCCTGCTTACCGGTGCCACTGCTTTTTGCTTTACTGAGCTGTCACCATTACCGCTCATTACCGCTCACTACAGTAATGAATATGCGTCTCCACCCCTATGGGAGGTGGAGCCGCATATTCATTACTGTAATGAGCGGTACCATGTGACCACTCAGTACAGGAAGAAGCTGGGGCGCTGGGAAGCAGGGACCGCACCAGGAGCAGGTGAGTATAAATAGACAACTGCT
Organism: Ranitomeya variabilis; assembly: GCF_051348905.1. Taxonomy (NCBI): domain Eukaryota; kingdom Metazoa; phylum Chordata; class Amphibia; order Anura; family Dendrobatidae; genus Ranitomeya; species Ranitomeya variabilis. Next base: position 638,618,363 of record NC_135232.1, read on the forward strand.
GCCCCCCCTCCCCTGCCGACCCCTGGGTATGACGAGTATAAGCCGAGAGGGGGACTTTCAACCCAAAAAAATGGGCTGAAAATCTCGGCTTATACTCGAGTATATACTGTAGATAAATGTAGAGTAAAGCACCTAGGATGGAGTAATCCTATTGCTGCATATACATTAAATGGGAGTATACTCGGGACTGCAGAACAGGAGAAGGACTTGGGTATTCTGGTTACAAGTAAGCTGAGCAGCGGTACTCCATGTCAAGCAGCAGCTGCAAAAGCAAACAAGATTTTAGGGTGTATAAAAGCGAAATAAAATCCCGTGATCCCAACGTCTTGTTATCCCTTTATAAATTGTTATGATCCTAGTGGTAGAGGATCTCTGGTATTCCGGCTAAGTCTACAAAAACATAGGAACTGCTCTAGGGAGGTGGAAACTGGGCTAACCGCATAACTGATCCTAACACACAACTAGAAGTAGCCGGTGAACGTGCCTACGTTGTTTCTAGACGTCTCGAGCCAGCCGGAGAACTGACTACCCCTAGAGGGAAAATAAGACCTCACTTGCCTCCAGAGAAATTAACCCCAAAGATATAGAAAGCCCCCAACAAATAATAACGGTGAGGCAAGAGGAAAACACAAACGTAGAGATGAACTAGATTCAGCAAAGTGAGGCCCACTAATCTAGATAGGCAGAAAATAGAAAGTGAACTATGCGGTCAGCAGAAAACCCTGCAAAAACATCCACGCTGAATATTCAAGAACCCCCGCACCGACTGACGGTGTGAGGGGAGAATATCAGCACCCTAGAGCTTCCAGCGAGCTAGAAAATCACATTTTGAGCAAGCTGGACAAAAACACTGATAATGCAAATGATCCAAAATATGCAAACAGGACTTAGCTTTTCTTGCATAAGACAGATGGCAAGGAATCAGGAGGAGACCAAATTGGACTGAATACATCGATACCAGGCAAGAGACTGAGTCCTAAGGAGGACTAAATAGGGAACACCCACAGCTTAATGAAACAGCTGAAGCCCAGGCCTGCAGAAGACATGACTCATACAATACCATTAGTGACCACAAGAGGGAGCCCAGAAACACAGTTCACAACAATAAATCACTTGTGAGGCCACATCTAGAATGTGGGATCCAGTTTTGGGCTCCACATTGAAAAAAGGACATTCAGAAATGAGTTCAAAGGCGAGCAACTAGATTATTACAAGGTATAGAAGGCCTCTCATATAATGATAGGTCGAAAAAGTTGTTCTTGTTTAGCTGCAAAAAAAAGACGCCTCAGGGGAGATCTAATTTACATGTATGTGTGGCCAGTACAAAGGACTGGTGCTTGACTTATTTCTTTCGAGGACCATACTAAAGACTGGGGCGACACTATGTCCCGGAAGTATTTAGCTGTGTTCTGGGACACAGTGCGCGGGCGCATGCGCAGTAATGCTTTTCGGCTTTGCCCGCAGCTGGGCAAAGCATACTGCACGTGCACGCGTGAAGATTGCATTGCGCACGTGCGAACTATGTAGGACAAGTGCTCTAATTCTCAAACATTGCGGACAACAGGGACGGATGGGGTGGAGAAATGAAGACGAAATGCCGCCCATTGGACCGGAAAAAAGGCATTTACATATCCTGCCAATTTGAGCAATTGAAGCAAAATTTCAGTGAGAGCTGCTCGTGGGATTACTAGAGAGGCAAATCAGAACCCCCGCTTGACTGCAAAATACCAGAGATTTAGCAGATTCTGGAGTTGTGGTACATTGTTCTACTGTTCAGAGACACCTGCATAAACATGGCCTTCTTGGAAGAGTCAAGAGAACAAAATCTCTCCTGCATCCTCACCATAAAATTCAGCTACAGAAGTATGGAAAAGAACATGTAAACAAGCCTAATGTTTTTTGAAACAAGTCCTGTGGACCGTTGAGATTAAAATAGAACACTTTGGCCCCAATCATAAAAGGTATGTGTAGAGAAACAGCACAGAATTTCAGGAGAAGAACATATTGCCAACCATTAAGCATGAGAGTGGATCAATGATTCTTTGGGGTTGTGCTGCAGCCAATGACACGGGGAACATTTCTTGGGCAGAGGGAAGAATGGATTCAATGAAATTTCAACAAATTATGCATGCAAACATACCATCTGTAAAACAGCTGAAGTTGAAACGCGTATGGCTTCTACAAATGGATAATGATCCTAAATACACATAAAAATCCACAATAGACAACCTCAAACGTGAAAGGTAAAGATTTTACAGTGGCTCTCACAGTCCCCTGATCTGAACATCATTGAAAATCTGTGGCTAGACCTCAACATAGCAGTGCATGCAAGACAGCCCAGGAATCTCACAGAACTGGAAGAAATTTCCAAGAAGGAATTAATGAAAATCCCTCCAACAGGAGTTGAAAAACTCTTGGCTGGCTACAAAAATCATTTACAAGCTTCCCACTTACATGAGCTATTACGTCCTTGCATTCCAACGTGGAACGCTACTTGTACACTTCCTGCGTTCCAGCGTGAAGCGCATGCCACCGTTCCTTCCGCTCGTGTGATGCTCTCCATGATGCACTTCCGGCTTAAATGCCTTGAGGCTTACCATCACTTCATTCCCTCTTCAAAGCTCAAGCGAAATGCTCGTTGGGCAGGTTGTTATGACCCCAATGGCGAGGGTCTCAGAGGAACGTGGAAGTCTGCAGAATACAAAAATCCAGCTCATAGGGCAGTGGTAACTGGGTTGACCATATATCTACTCCTAACGCCAACACTAGAAGTAGCCGGGGATCATTCCTACGTTGATTCTAGATGACACGCGCCAGCCGGAGAATCTAGCTACCCCTAGTAGAGGAAAACAAAGACCTTTCTTGCCTCCAGAGAAGGGGACCCCAAAGCTGGATAGAAGGCCCCCACAAATAATGACGGTGAGGTAAGAGGAAATGACAAACACAGAAATGAACCAGGTTTAGCACAGAGAGGCCCGCTTACTAATAGCAGAATAAAGAAAGGTAACTTATATGGTCAACAAAAACCCTATCAAAATCCACACTGGAAATTCAAGAACCCCCGAACCGTCTAACGGTCCGAGGGGAGAACACCAGCCCCCCTAGAGCTTCCAGCAAAGGTCAGGATATAGATTTGGAACAAGCTGGACAAAAATACAAAACCAAAACAAATAGCAAAAAGCAAAAGGCAGACTTAGCTGATATAACTGGAACCAGGATCAGTAGACAAGAGCACAGCAGACTAGCTCTGATAACTACGTTGCCAGGCATAGAACTGAAGGTCCAGGGAGCTTATATAGCAACACCCCTAACTAACGACCCAGGTGCGGATAAAAGGAATGACAGAAAAACCAGAGTCAAAAAACTAGTAACCACTAGAGGGAGCAAAAAGCAAATTCACAACAGTACCCCCCCCTTAGTGAGGGGTCACCGAACCCTCACCACGACCACCAGGGCGATCAGGATGAGCGGCATGAAAGGCACGAACTAAATCGGTCGCATGAACATCAGAGGCGACCACCCAGGAATTATCCTCCTGACCATAGCCCTTCCACTTGATCAGGTACTGAAGCCTCCGCCTGGAGAGGCGAGAATCCAAGATCTTCTCCACCACGTACTCCAACTCGCCCTCAACCAACACCGGAGCAGGAGGCTCAGCAGAAGGAACTACAGGCACAATGTACCGCCGCAACAAGGACCTATGAAATACATTGTGAATAGCAAACGACACAGGAAGATCCAGACGAAAAGATACAGGATTAAGGATTTCCAATATCTTGTAAGGCCCAATAAAACGAGGTTTAAATTTGGGAGAGGAGACCTTCATAGGAACAAAGCGGGAAGAAAGCCATACCAAATCCCCAACGCGTAGTCGGGGACCCACACCGCGGCGGCGGTTGGCAAAGCGCTGAGCCTTCTCCTGTGACAACTTCAAGTTGTCCACCACATGATTCCAGATCTGCTGCAACCTATCCACCACAGAATCCACCCCAGGACAGTCAGAAGGCTCCACATGACCCGAAGAAAAACGAGGATGGAAACCAGAGTTGCAGAAAAAAGGCGAAACCAAGGTGGCGGAACTAGCCCGATTATTAAGGGCAAACTCAGCCAACGGCAAGAATGTCACCCAATCGTCCTGATCAGCAGAGACAAAACACCTCAAATAAGCCTCCAAAGTCTGATTAGTTCGCTCCGTCTGTCCATTAGTCTGAGGATGGAAAGCAGACGAAAACGACAAATCAATGCCCATCCTACTACAAAAGGATCGCCAGAACCTGGAAACGAACTGGGATCCTCTGTCTGACACAATATTCTCAGGGATGCCGTGCAAACGAACCACGTTCTGAAAAAACACAGGAACCAGATCGGAAGAGGAAGGCAGCTTAGGCAAAGGAACCAAATGGACCATCTTGGAAAAGCGATCACATATCACCCAGATAACGGACATGCCCTGAGATAGCGGAAGATCAGAAATGAAATCCATGGAGATATGTGTCCAAGGTCTCTTTGGGACAGGCAAGGGCAAGAGCAAACCGCTGGCACGAGAACAGCAAGGCTTAGCTCGAGCACAAGTCCCACAGGACTGCACAAATGACCGCACATCCCTTGACAAGGAAGGCCACCAAAAGGACCTGGCCACCAGATCTCTGGTGCCAAAAATTCCCGGGTGACCTGCCAACACCGAGGAATGAACCTCGGAAATGACTCTGCTGGTCCACTTATCCGGGACAAACAGTCTGTCAGGTGGACAAGACTCAGGCCTATCAGCCTGAAATCTCTGCAACACACGTCGCAGATCCGGAGAAATAGCTGACAAGATAACTCCATCTTTAAGAATACCAACAGGATCAGCGACTCCAGGAGCATCAGGCACAAAGCTCCTAGAAAGAGCATCGGCCTTCACATTCTTTGAACCTGGTAAATACGAGACAACAAAATCAAAGCGGGAGAAAAACAATGACCAGCGGGCCTGTCTCGGATTAAGGCGTTTAGCAGACTCGAGATACATCAGATTTTTGTGATCAGTCAAGACCACCACACGATGCTTAGCACCCTCGAGCCAATGACGCCACTCCTCAAATGCCCATTTCATGGCCAACAACTCCCGATTGCCCACATCATAATTTCGCTCGGCAGGCGAAAACTTCCTAGAGAAAAAGGCACAAGGTTTCATAACAGAGCAACCAGGGCCTCTCTGCGACAAAACGGCCCCTGCCCCAATCTCCGAAGCATCCACCTCAACCTGAAAGGGAAGTGAGACGTCAGGCTGGCACAAAACAGGCGCCGAAGTAAACCGGCGTTTCAACTCCTGGAAAGCCTCCACGGCAGCAGGAGCCCAGTTAGCTACATCGGAGCCCTTCTTGGTCATATCCGTCAAAGGTTTCACAATGCTAGAAAAATTAGCGATAAAACGACGGTAGAAGTTAGCGAAGCCCAAGAACTTCTGAAGACTCTTAACTGACGAGGGCTGAGTCCAATCAAGAATAGCTCGGACCTTGACTGGGTCCATCTCCACAGCAGAAGGGGAAAAAATGAACCCCAAAAAGGGAACCTTCTGTACACCAAAGAGACACTTTGAGCCCTTGACAAACAAAGAATTTTCACGCAAAATTTTAAAGACCAACCTGACCTGCTCCACATGCGAATCCCAATTATCAGAAAAAACCAAAATATCATCCAGATAAACAATCAAAAATTTATCCAGATACTTCCGGAAAATGTCATGCATAAAGGACTGAAAAACTGAAGGCGCATTGGAGAGCCCAAAAGGCATCACCAAGTACTCAAAATGACCTTCGGGCGTATTGAATGCGGTTTTCCATTCATCGCCTTGCTTAATGCGCACAAGGTTGTACGCACCACGAAGGTCTATCTTGGTGAACCACTTGGCACCCTTAATCCGGGCAAACAAGTCAGACAACAGCGGTAAAGGATACTGAAACTTGACAGTGATCTTATTTAAAAGCCGATAATCAATACAAGGTCTCAAAGATCCGTCCTTTTTTGCCACAAAAAAGAATCCCGCACCAAGAGGGGAAGAAGACGGACGAATATGTCCTTTCTCCAGAGACTCCTTGATATATGAACGCATAGCGGTATGTTCAGGTACCGACAGATTAAACAGTCTTCCCTTAGGAAATTTACTGCCTGGGATCAAATCTATAGCACAGTCACAGTCCCTATGAGGAGGCAGTGCACTGGACTCAGACTCACTGAAGACATCCTGATAATCAGACAAATACTCCGGAACTTCCGAAGGCGTAGAGGAAGCAATAGACACAGGCAGGGAATCCCCATGAATACCACGACAGCCCCAACTTGAGACTGACATAGCCTTCCAGTCCAGGACTGGATTATGGGTCTGTAACCATGGCAGCCCTAAAACAACCAAATCATGCATTTTATGTAAAACCAGGAAACGTATCACCTCGCGGTGTTCAGGAGTCATGCACATGGTAACCTGTGTCCAATACTGCGGTTTATTTGCTGCCAATGGTGTAGCATCAATACCCCTAAGAGGAATAGGATTTTCTAATGGTTCAAGAGTAAAACCACAGCGCTTAGCAAATGAGAGATCCATGAGTCTCAGGGCAGCACCTGAATCTACAAACGCCATGACAGGATAAGATGACAGTGAGCAAATCAAAGTTACAGACAGAATAAATTTAGGTTGCAAATTACCAACGGTGACAGGACTAACAACCTTAGCTATACGTTTAGAGCATGCTGAGATAACATGTGTAGAATCACCACAGTAGTAGCACAAGCCATTCCGGCGTCTATGAATTTTCCGCTCATTTCTAGTCAGGATTCTATCACATTGCATTAAATCAGGTGTCTGTTCAGACAACACCATGAGGGAATTTGCGGTTTTTCTATCACATTGCACCGAATTAGGTGTCTGTTCAGACAACACCATGAGGGAATTTGCGGTTTTGCGCTCCCGCAACCGCCGGTCAATTTGAATAGCCAGTGCCATAGTATCATTCAGACCTGTGGGAATGGGAAAACCCACCATAACATTCTTAATGGCTTCAGAAAGGCCATTTCTAAAATTAGCGGCCAGTGCACACTCGTTCCAATGTGTCAGCACGGACCATTTCCGAAATTTTTGGCAATACACTTCAGCCTCGTCCTGCCCCTGAGACATAGCCAGCAAGGCCTTTTCTGCCTGAATCTCAAGATTGGGTTCCTCATAAAGTAAACCGAGCGCCAGAAAAAACGCATCAAGATCAGCCAATGCCGGATCTCCTGGCGCCAGCGAAAAAGCCCAATCCTGAGGGTCGCCCCGTAAGAACGAAATAACAATTTTTACTTGCTGAGCAGAATCTCCAGATGAACAGGGTCTCAGGGACAAAAACAATTTACAATTATTCACGAAATTCCTAAACTTAAACCTGTCTCCGGAAAACAGTTCAGGAATCGGTATTTTAGGTTCTGACCTAGGATTTCTGATAACATAATCTTGTATGCCCTGCACACGAGTAGCCAGCTGGTCCACACTTGTAATCAAGGTCTGGACATTCATGTCTGCAGCAAGCATAGCCACTCTGAGGTAAAGGGGAAAAAGAAAAAAAAAAACAAACTCAGAATCTTCTTTCTTATAATCCCTCTTCTGCAATGCATTAAACATTTAATACTGGCCTGGCAAACTGTTATGACCCCAATGGCGAGGGTCTCAGAGGAACGTGGAAGTCTGCAGAATACAAAAATCCAGCTCATAGGGCAGTGGTAACTGGGTTGACCATATATCTACTCCTAACGCCAACACTAGAAGTAGCCGGGGATCATTCCTACGTTGATTCTAGATGACACGCGCCAGCCGGAGAATCTAGCTACCCCTAGTAGAGGAAAACAAAGACCTTTCTTGCCTCCAGAGAAGGGGACCCCAAAGCTGGATAGAAGCCCCCCACAAATAATGACGGTGAGGTAAGAGGAAATGACAAACACAGAAATGAACCAGGTTTAGCACAGAGAGGCCCGCTTACTAATAGCAGAATAAAGAAAGGTAACTTATATGGTCAACAAAAACCCTATCAAAATCCACACTGGAAATTCAAGAACCCCCGAACCGTCTAACGGTCCGAGGGGAGAACACCAGCCCCCCTAGAGCTTCCAGCAAAGGTCAGGATATAGATTTGGAACAAGCTGGACAAAAATACAAAACCAAAACAAATAGCAAAAAGCAAAAGGCAGACTTAGCTGATATAACTGGAACCAGGATCAGTAGACAAGAGCACAGCAGACTAGCTCTGATAACTACGTTGCCAGGCATAGAACTGAAGGTCCAGGGAGCTTATATAGCAACACCCCTAACTAACGACCCAGGTGCGGATAAAAGGAATGACAGAAAAACCAGAGTCAAAAAACTAGTAACCACTAGAGGGAGCAAAAAGCAAATTCACAACAGCAGGTGCAGAGTGTGCCTGTATGGGGCTTGTTTATTCATTATTTAATCACTCGCTGTTTCTATATGGCAGTACTATTGTTTACGCAGCAGCACCTTATTACTGTACTATCTACAGTGAAGGAAATAATTATTTGATCCCTTTCTGATTTTGTAAGTTTGCCCACTGTCAAATACATTAACAGTCTATAATTTTAAGGGTAGATTAATTTTAATATTGAGAGATAGAATATCAAAAATAAAATCCAGAAAATCACATTGTATAAATTACATAAATTTGCATTTTGCACGTCTGCTTCTGAGGATAAGTTTATCCGAGTCACCAGCCTCAGAAATCGCAGGTTAACAGCAGCTCAGATTAGAGACCAGTTCTAGCAGCAGACACATCTCTACAACAACTGTTAAGAAGAGACTTTGTGCAGCAGGCCTTCATGGAAAATAGCTGCTAGGAAACCACTGCTAAGGACAGGCAACAAGCAGAAGAGACTTGTTTGGGCTAAAGAACACAAGGAATGGACATTAGACCAGTGGAAATCTATGCTTTGGTTTGATGAATCCAAATTTGAGATCTTTGGTTCCAACCACCGTGTCTTCGTGCGATGCAGAAAAGGTGAACGGATGGACTCTACATGCCTGGTTCCCACCGTGAAGCATGGAGGAGGAGGTGTGGGGGTGCTTTGCAGGTGACACTGTTGGGGATTTATTCAAAATTGAAGGCATACTGAACCAGCATGGCTACCACAGCATCTTGCAGCGGCATGCTTTTCCATCCGGTTTGCGTTTAGTTGGACCATCATTTATTTTTCAACAGGACAATGACCCCAAACACGCCTCCAGACTGTGTAAGGGCTATTTGACCAAGAAGGAGAGTGATGGGGTGCTACACCAGATGACCTGGCCTCCACAGTCACCAGACCTGAACCCAATCGAGATGGTTTGGGGTGAGCTGGACCGCAGAGTGAAGGCCAAAAGGGCCAACAAGTGCTAAGCATCTCTGGGAACTCCTTCAAGATTGTTAGAAGACCACAGGGCAAACCTGTGAAGTGAAAACCATTCCCGGTGTCTACCTCTTGAAGCTCATCAAGAGAATGCCCAGAGTGTGCAAAGCAGTCAACAAAGCAAAAGGTGGCTACTTTGAAGAACCTAGAATATAAGACATAATTTCAGTTGTTTCACACTTTTTTGTTAAGTATATAATTCCACATGTGTTAATTCATAGTTTTGATGCCTTCAGTGTGAATGTACAATTTTCATAGTCATGAAAATGCAGAAAAATCTTTAAATGAGAAGGTGTGTCCAAACTTTTCATCTGTACTGTATATTGGCCTATTGGGGAAGGTAGAGTGTATCATATTATCAATATATATCTGGCTCTTATTTCATTAAGAACAGCCAATTTGCTTATATACCTACATATCCCACATACACCCCTGTTTTGTTTTGTTCCACTTGGGTTAATTTCCCTTTTTAATGCTTTGTATTATTGAAATACAATGTATAATATTCAGATAAATCCTTGCTTGTGTATCATGTTTTTGGTTGTATAAAGTGATAAAAGCTGATTTATCAACAAGACATCTCATAGGAGACACACAGGTAGGACTTTTGTCAGCAGTCTATAACCTATATGACCATATTAATAGTTTAGATTGGTCAAATGTTGTGACAGATTCCCTTTAAAGGTTCATATGCAGATGTGATCCTCCAGGGCAACTCCTATCCTGAGCCAGACATGGCAATAACTGCATAAAATATTCCAAACAAGGATCCTGATTGGAAGTTGAGCGCTGTTCACATAGATTGTCTTTATCTGTTGTCGAACTGGCCAGTGTAGCACCCGCATCTCTGCCTGCAGTCCCTATCTCCCTGCAAAGACATAAGCGTACTCACTGCCAAGGCTTCCGTCCTGCTCCTTCCGGGTCTGCTGCTGCCCGGGGTGCACGCAGTCCTAGCAGGTCTCCAGGCACTGTGCTTAGAGCGCGCGCACACTTCATCTTTCTTAAAGGGGCCTTGCGCGTTTGTCTAAAGTGTCCCCGGCCAATACTGTAGTTGGAGGTCTCTTTCTATATAAACCGCCTCCCCCAACATGGAGGTGCCTGTGCAATGTTGTGAGTTTGTTCCTAAGGCTGGGTTCACATTGCGTTACTGCAGTCCGTTCAACGCTTGCGTTAAACGGAGCAGATGCTCTATCTGTGCTAGCAGTGACAGACCCGGAAACACTGCAGCCTGTGTCCGAGGGTCCATCACAGAATGACGGCACATCGCTAGCATATGCCATTATGGCATTTGTTGGCGATGCGCCCCCAATAATAGGGGTTAATGGCAGCGTTAACGGACTGCGTTACACCGCATTATGCCGCGGTGTAACGCAGTCCGTCTAACTGACTGCCATAACGCAATATGAACCCAGCCTTACACACTTGTTAGTTCTCAGGTCCCAGGACTAGCATCTCAGTCTGCTGCACCCGCCAGTGCTTCCTTCAACGGTAGCAGATTCAGCTGCACCAGCCAGTGCTTACCTCAACGGCAGCCAAGCCAGCTGCACCCACCAGTGCTCACCTCAACGACACCTGCCAGTGCTCATTTCTCCGTCAGACTGTCATGTCTGCACCTGCGGTTCTTGTCATCTCTGCCAGCCTGCATCTTTTGTACATTCCCCCAGGCCATTCCAGCTATCTGTTCCTAGTGGTCAGCCGCCATCTACCCAAGGTCAGTCCTGGAGTAGCACCTGGATCACCTCCCTGTCTCTCTACGGACTGTTGTTTCGCTAGCTGCTGCATGTCCGTGGTCGGATTTGATGAGACTCCTAGTCACGCCCCTGCACCACCCAGGCCGCTACAGCCAGTCCTCATATAATTGTAATGCTACAGTTTCTGACAAAAGACAATAGTTTGGGAATTTTGAAGGTAGCCCCATGAGGGTCCGCTAACAATTTAGAAAAGAGTCTCTCTTCACAAATTGCCTGTTTCAGATTCTGAATGTTTACTATAAACTCATGATCAAACTGTTATGAGGATACACATAAGACTAACGTCAACCAAACCCGCCTATATGGTGTCAGGACTCTGAACATTTTTGATTACCTTTTTGTGCATTACTGCCCTTTTCCAAGATGGCGTCTTTGGTCTCATGTGCAGTGTCTTCCTGCTATAAAACTCCACCCCAGCCTTCAGTCTGTGCTAGAGTATTCTGCCTTGCATCCAGCTCCTGATCTCTGGTGACTCCCTGGCTATATACCTGCTCCTATGAACCTGTGGGGTTATCCTGCTACTCTGCTCTGAGTTCCTGCTGCATACACCAGTTCCAGTTATCCTCCTTCATCTGCTGCTCCTGTTTGCTTCCATCTGCATTTGCTGGACATGTAAGCTGTTGGCTGCTCTGCAAGAACCTGAGACTATTACCCAGACCTCCCTGGTTGAGCTAAGACATTATTTGAACTGCCTTATAAGCATATCTATCTGTGTTTTGGACTAAGCAAGGACTTATTCGTGTCAAGTATCCTCAAGAATAATTGTGCTTCATAGACTTTCTGCGTGATTGCATTTTCCTCTGAAGTTTCCTATAGACTGCTGAGCAGCATTTGATATTTGCACCAAGTGTTGTGGACTTGAGTTTCTCTCTGCACCTGTTTGAATCACCGTGTGATAATATAGACTTTACCACTTATAAAACTGTGTCCTGTAGTTGTCTTGTTCCACGCAAAGAGTCTCCTGAGTTATCCCCTATAATTATTACTAGGGTTGAGCGAAACGGGTCGTTCATTTTCAAAAGTCGCCGACTTTTGGCTAAGTCGGCGTCTCATGAAACCCGATCCGACCCCTGTGCTTGTCGGCCATGCGGTACGCGACTTTCGCGCCAAAGTCACGTTTCAATGACGCGAAAAGCGCCATTTCTCAGCCAATGAAGGTGAACGCAGAGTGTGGGCAGCGTGATGACATAGGTCCTGGTCCCCACCATCTTAGAGAAGGGCATTGCAGTGATTGGCTTGCTGTCTGCGGCGTCACAGGGGCTATAAAGGGGCGTTCCCGCCGACCGCCATCTTACTGCTGCTGATCTGAGCTTAGGGAGAGGTTGCTGCCGCTTCGTCAGAAGCAGGGATAGCGTTAGGCAGGGTCCACTAACCACCAAACCGCTTGTGCTGTAGCGATTTCCACTGTCCAACACCACCTTCGGTGTGCAGGGACAGTGGAAGCTATTTTTTTTTTTTTTTTCCCTCAGCGCTGTAGCTCATTGGGCTGCCCTAGAAGGCTCCGTGATAGCTGTATTGCTGTGTGTACGCCACTGTGGAAACCAACTGCTTTTTTCAAAGCACATATCCTCTTGTTCCTTCCTTTCTGCACAGCTATCTTTTTTGTTTGTCCACACTTTTTATTTAATTTGTGCATCAGTCCACTCCTATTGCTGCCTGCCATACCTGGCTTACATTACTGCAGGGAGATAGTAATTGTAGTGACAGTTTTTTTTTTTTTTTTTTTTTTATTTTTGTGGAAGATTAAGATTGGCATTTCTGCTACAGTGCCATCCCTGTGTGTGCCATCTCTCACTGAGTGGGCCATAGAAAGCCTATTTATTTTTTTCCTTGATTTGTGTTCTAAAATCTACCTCAACACAAAAACACTACATCAATCAGTGGGAGAAAAATATTGGCCTCAGTCAGGGCTTGTGTGCCACTCCTGTGTGTGCCATCTCTCATTCAGTGGGCCATACAAAGCCTATTTATTTTTTTGTTTTTTTTTATATTATTGGGTTTCTAAAGTCTCCCTGAAAAAAAAAAATACATAAAAAAACAGTGGGAGAGTAATATTGCCCTTTCAGCTTGTGTGCCAGTCTTGACTCCTGGGTGTGCCACCATTCTCTCTCTCTAATTGTGGGCCATAGAAAGCCTATTTATTTTTTTGCTTTTTTTAATATTATTTGGTTTCTAAAGTCTCCCTGAAAAAAAAAATACATAAAAAAACAGTGGGAGAGTAATATTGCCCTTTCAGCTTGTGTGCCAGTCTTGACTCCTGGGTGTGCCACCTCTCTCTCTCTAATTGTGGGCCATAGAAAGCCTATTTATTTTTTTCCTAGATTTGTGTTCTAAAATCTACCTCAACACAAAAACACTACATCAATCAGTGGGAGAAAAATATTGGCCTCAGTCAGGGCTTGTGTGCCACTCCTGTGTGTGCCATCTCTCATTTCGGGGTGCCATACAAAGCCTATTTATTTTTTTGTTTTTTTTTAATATTATTGGGTTTCTAAAGTCTCCCTGAAAAAAAAAAATACATAAAAAAACAGTGGGAGAGTAATATTGCCCTTTCAGCTTGTGTGCCAGTCTTGACTCCTGGGTGTGCCACCTCTCTCTCTCTAATTGTGGGCCATAGAAAGCCTATTTATTTTTTTGCTTTTTTAAATATTATTTGGTTTCTAAAGTCTGCCTGAAAAAAAAACAAAAACATAAAAAAACAGTGGGAGAGTAATATTGCCCTTTCAGCTTGTGTGCCAGTCTTGACTCCTGGGTGTGCCACCTCTCTCTCTCTAATTGTGGGCCATAGAAAGCCTATTTATTTTTTTCCTAGATTTGTGTTCTAAAATCTACCTCAACACAAAAACACTACATCAATCAGTGGGAGAAAAATATTGGCCTCAGTCAGGGCTTGTGTGCCACTCCTGTGTGTGCCATCTCTCATTCAGTGGGCCATACAAAGCCTATTTATTTTTTTGTTTTTTTTAATATTATTGGGTTTCTAAAGTCTCCCTGAAAAAATAAATAAATAAATAAAAAAACAGTGGGAGAGTAATATTGCCCTTTCAGCTTGTGTGCCAGTCTTGACTCCTGGGTGTGCCACCTCTCTCTCTCTAATTGTGGGCCATAGAAAGCCTATTTATTTTTTTGCTTTTTTTAATATTATTGGGTTTCTAAAGTCTCCCTGAAAAAAAAAATACATAAAAAAACAGTGGGAGAGTAATATTGCCCTTTCAGCTTGTGTGCCAGTCTTGACTCCTGGGTGTGCCACCTCTCTCTCTCTAATTGTGGGCCATAGAAAGCCTATTTATTTTTTTGCTTTTTTTAATATTATTTGGTTTCTAAAGTCTCCCTGAAAAAAAAAATACATAAAAAAACAGTGGGAGAGTAATATTGCCCTTTCAGCTTGTGTGCCAGTCTTGACTCCTGGGTGTGCCACCTCTCTCTCTCTAATTGTGGGCCATAGAAAGCCTATTTATTTTTTTGCTTTTTTTAATATTATTTGGTTTCTAAAGTCTCCCTGAAAAAAAAAAAAACATAAAAAAACAGTGGGAGAGTAATATTGCCCTTTCAGCTTGTGTGCCAGTCTTGACTCCTGGGTGTGCCACCTCTCTCTCTCTAATTGTGGGCCATAGAAAGCCTATTTATTTTTTTCCTAGATTTGTGTTCTAAAATCTACCTCAACACAAAAACACTACATCAATCAGTGGGAGAAAAATATTGGCCTCAGTCAGGGCTTGTGTGCCACTCCTGTGTGTGCCATCTCTCATTCAGTGGGCCATACAAAGCCTATTTATTTTATTTTTTTTTTAATATTATTGGGTTTCTAAAGTCTCCCTGAAAAAAAATAAAATAAATAAAAAAACAGTGGGAGAGTAATATTGCCCTTTCAGCTTGTGTGCCAGTCTTGACTCCTGGGTGTGCCACCTCTCTCTCTCTAATTGTGGGCCATAGAAAGCCTATTTATTTTTTTTGCTTTTTTTAATATTATTGGGTTTCTAAAGTCTCCCTGAAAAAAAAAAATACATAAAAAAACAGTGGGAGAGTAATATTGCCCTTTCAGCTTGTGTGCCAGTCTTGACTCCTGGGTGTGCCACCTCTCTCTCTCTAATTGTGGGCCATAGAAAGCCTATTTATTTTTTTGGTTTTTTTTAATATTATTGGGTTTCTAAAGTCTCCGTGAAAAAAAAAAAAAATACATAAAAAAACAGTGGGAGAGTAATATTGCCCCTTCAGCTTGTGTGCCAGTCTTGACTCCTGGGTGTGCCACCTCTCTCTCTCTAATTGTGGGCCATAGAAAGGCTTTTTTTTTTTTTTATTAGTATTTGGTTTCTAAATTGTCCCTGAAAAAAAACATTTTATCTTATTTGGTTTCTAAAGTCTCCCTGAGAAAAAAAAATAAAAATTAGGTGGGAGAATAATATTGACATTAGTGCTTGAGTGACAGTCCTGCGTGTGTGTCATCTCTGTGATTTTGTGCCACAGAAAACAGAGTGTGTAACATTGTGCCTGATTTTCCTTGTGGTCTCACCAACCTGTTAAGGGATATAGAAATCATACTGAAGTTATAGCTCACCGTGTAAGTTGTTTGACAGCAACAAATAAAGTTACTTTGGTTAATTTTTTAAAACAATGAGGAAGTCTGGTGCAAGAGGTCGTGGCCGTGGGCGTTCATTGTCAGCTGGTAATGATGGTAGTGGTAGTGGAGCATCAGGTGGTCGTGGGGATAAAAATATTCCACCTAAGTCTGGAGCTGTGGAGCCAGTTTCGTCGTCTGGCTACACAAGGCCTCGAACGCTCTCTTTTCTGGGAGTAGGAAAAACGCTTTTAAAGCCGGAGCAGCAACAGCAAGTTTTGGCTTACATTGCAGACTCAGCCTCTAGCTCTTTTGCCTCCTCTTCTGAAACTGGTAAATGTAAAAGTAGCGCGTCGCTTGTGGATGTTCACGGTCAGGGACAAGTCGCTTCCTTGTCCTCCTCAGCAAAAACTACAACAAGAGAGAAGGATGCAGCAGGCGACACAACGGGTCACTCCATGGAGCTCTTTACACATACCGTCCCTGGCTTAGAAAGTGAAACACTTAACAGGCCATGCCCATTACAAGTAGATTCTGACATGGAGTGCACTGATGCACAGCCACAGCCAGAGTACTATGCTGCTCCTTTGACTCAGACCACCACATTGCCCTCTCAGGGTACAGATCCACAATCAGACCCTGATGAGACTATGTTGCCCCGCCACGAACGCTATACCACAGACCGACACAGTGACACAGACGAAGTTGCACACGAGCTCGAAGAGGAGGTAATAGATGACCCGGTTGTTGACCCCGATTGGCAGCCATTGGGGGAACAGGGTGCAGGCAGCAGTAGTTCAGAAGCGGAGGTGGAGGAGGGGCCGCAGCAGGCATCAACATCGCAACAGGTTCCATCTGCCGGGCCCCTATCTGGCCCAAAACGCGTGTCAAAGCCAAAACCTGTTGGAGCACAGCGTTGCCATCCGGTTAAAGCTCAGTCTGCAATCCCTGAAAAGGGATCCGATGCTAGGAAGAGTGCAGTCTGGCATTTTTTTAAACAACATCCAATTGATCAGCGCAAAGTCATCTGTCAAAAATGTTCTACTAGCTTAAGCAGAGGTCAGAATCTGAAAAGTCTCAATACTAGTTGCATGCATAGACACTTAACCACCATGCATTTTCAAGCCTGGACTAACTACCAAACGTCCCTTAAGGTTGTAGCACCCTCGGCCAATGAAGATAGTCATCAACGCAACATCCCTTCCGTCACTGTAAGGCCACCATTTTCCGCACCACCGGCAGTATCTGTGCAGGTTTCTTTGCCAGCCAAAAGCAGTCAGGGTCAGGGAATCACCAGTTTTGTAGGCGGAAATATTGCATCTAGGGCACCGGCGGAAACAATACCGTCTCCAACCGTCTCTCAGTCTGCCATGTCCACCGGCACACCCGCAAGTTCCACGATCTCCATCTCTCCAGTTCAGCTCACACTACATGAGACTCTGGTTAGAAAAAGGAAGTACTTATCCTCGCATCCGCGTACACAGGGTTTTAACGCCCACATAGCTAGACTAATCTCGTTAGAGATGATGCCCTACCGGTTAGTTGAAAGCGAAGCTTTCAAAGCCCTGATGGAGTACGCTGAACCACGATACGAGCTACCCAGTCGACACTTTTTTTCCAGAAAAGCCATCCCAGCCCTGCACCAGCATGTTAAACAGCGCATCGTCCATGCACTCAGGCAATCTGTGAGTACAAAGGTGCACCTGACTACAGATGCATGGACCAGTAGGCATGGCCAGGGACGTTATGTGTCCATCACGGCACACTGGGTGAATGTGGTGGATGCAGGGTCCACAGGGGACATCAATTTAGGGACAGTTGTGCCTAGCCCACGGTCTAGGAAACAGTTGGCTGTAGGCGTTCGCACCCCCTCCTCCTCCTCCTCCTCGTCCTCCTGCAGAAGCTACAGCTCTTCCACAGACCGCAGTCGGCCAACCACTCCATCGGCAGATGACACTGTTGCACACCAGTTGTCCCATTATGGGCCAGCTACTGGCAAGCGTCAGCAGGCTGTATTGGCTATGAAGTGTTTGGGCGACAACAGACACACCGCGGAAGTTCTGTCCGAGTTCTTGCAACAAGAAACGCAGTCGTGGCTGGGCACAGTAGATCTTGAGGCAGGCAAGGTAGTTAGTGATAACGGAAGGAATTTCATGGCTGCCATCTCCCTTTCCCAACTGAAACACATTCCTTGCCTGGCTCACACCTTAAACCTGGTGGTGCAGTGCTTATTGAAAACTTATCCTGGGTTCTCCGACCTGCTCCTCAAAGTGCGTGGACTTTGCTCACATATCCGACGTTCGCCTGTACACGCCAGCCGTATGCAGACCTATCAGCGGTCTTTGAACCTTCCCCAGCATCGCCTAATCATAGACGTTGCAACAAGGTGGAACTCAACACTGCACATGCTTCAGAGACTGTGCCAACAGAGGCGGGCTGTTATGTTTTTGTGGGAGGATACACATACACGGGCAGGCAGTAGGATGGCAGACATGGAGTTGTCAGGTGTGCAGTGGTCGAAGATACAAGACATGTGTCAAGTCCTTCAGTGTTTTGAGGAATGCACACGGCTGGTTAGTGCAGACAACGCCGTAATAAGCATGAGCATCCCCCTAATGCGTCTGCTGATGCAAAGTTTGACGCACATAAAGGAGCAGGCGTCTGCACCAGAGGAAGAGGAAAGCCTTGATGACAGTCAGCCATTGTCTGGTCAGGGCAGTGTACAGGACGAGGTAGCGGGCGAAGAGGAGGTGGAGGACGAGGAGGATGATGGGGATGAGTATATTTTTAATGCGGAACCTTTCCCGGGGGCACTGGAAATTGGTTGCTTGTCAAGGCCGGGTTCTGGTTTTTTGAGGGACACAAGTGACGTAGATTTGCCTGCAACTGCCCCTCACCCAATCACAACCGGAGATTTGACAACTGGAACTTTGGCCCACATGGCGGATTATGCCTTACGTATCCTAAAAAGGGACACACGCATTACGAAAATGATGAACGATGACGATTACTGGTTGGCCTGCCTCCTTGATCCACGCTATAAAGGCAAATTGCAAAATATTATGCCACATGAGAACTTGGAACTAATATTAGCAACCAAACAATCAACTCTTGATGACCGTTTGCTTCAGGCATTCCCAGCACACAGCGCACGTGATCGTTCTCACACGAGCTCAAGGGGGCAACAGACTAGGAGTGTTAGGGGTGCACACATCAGAAGTGGCGTTGGACAGAGGGGTTTTCTGACCAGGTTGTGGAGTGATTTTGCTATGACCGCAGACAGGACAGGTACTGCTGCATCAATTGAAAGTGACAGGAGACAACATTTGTCCAGTATGGTTACTAACTATTTTTCATCCCTTATCGATGTTCTCCCTCAACCGTCATTCCCATTTGATTACTGGGCATCAAAATTAGACACCTGGCCAGAATTGGCAGAATATGCATTGCAGGAGCTTGCTTGCCCGGCAGCAAGTGTCCTATCAGAAAGAGTATTCAGTGCTGCAGGTTCAATATTAACCAAAAAAAGGACTCGTCTGGCTACCCAAAATGTTGACGATCTAACATTCATTAAAATGAACCACAACTGGATTTCGAAATCTTTTGCCCCACCTTGCCCGGCCGACACCTAGCTTTCCTATGAAAAGCTCTTGCCTGTGGACTACTGTGAATTACTTTTCTAATATCTAATTTGCTGCAGCTGATTGTCCAGCATACGACATGTTTACACCTCCCTAAATGGCCAAACTCCCCACACGGGGCCGTGGTATCGCGACTTGGCGCAAGCACCCGTGAGACTGCTGTTTGTCTGAAGAGGTGGGTGTACTCGCTTTTGGTCGACGGCATTGCTACTGGGTTCCTCATAGTACAATAAAGTGTCTCTGGCGGTGGTGGTGCGCACCCAACGTCAGACACACTGTTGTAACATGAGGGGCCTTGGGCCTGTAACGCCAGCCACAAGAGAGTTCACCCACCCCCAGGTCAAACATTGCTCTACCACTTCCACAGTTATCTCTCACACTTCCACCAATGTTAAGTCTATGCGCTGACATCCTTCCATACCTGCCACTGACAATACCATTGTGTTGACATGTATGATGGTACTTAACATAGTCAGGGGCAGTGTCCTCTATTTACCACAGTAAATACTTTGCGCAAAATTAGTAGGTCTGAAACAACGCAGAGGATCCCACCCCTGAACCTAATGATTGCACCCTTTAGTGTTTTTGTTTTGTTTTAATGCGAGACATTCACATTTAGTTGTTGTTTTGGACTACTAACTGGCAGACACTCATTACAATTGGCCTCCGTTGACCAGACCACTGCTGCCCGTGTACCCCTGTAACTAATAATAAAGTGCCTACAGCCAGCCCAATTTAATTATATTAGGCCTTCGAAGCCTGTCTGCGGTCCCTCCTTCCACTAGGCCTCCACTGACCAGACCACTGCTGCCCGTGTACCCCTGTAGCTAATAATAAAGTGCCTACAGCCAGCCCAATTTAATTATGTTAGGCCTTCGAAGCCTTTCTGCGCTCCCTCCTTCCACTAGGCCTCCACTGACCAGACCACTGCTGCCCGTGTACCCCTGTAACTAATAATAAAGTGCCTACAGCCAGCCCAATATAATTATATTAGGCCTTCGAAGCCTGTCTGCGGTCCCTCCTTCCACTAGGCCTCCACTGACCAGACCACTGCTGCCCGTGTACCCCTGTAATAATAATAAAGTGCCTACAGCCAGCCCAATTTAATTATGTTAGGCCTTCGAAGCCTGTCTGCGGTCCCTCCTTCCATTAGGCCTCCACTGACCAGACCACTGCTGCCCGTGTACCCCTGTAACTAATAATAAAGTGCCTACAGCCAGCCCAATTTAATTATGTTAGGCCTTCGAAGCCTGTCTGCGGTCCCTCCTTCCACTAGGCCTCCACTGACCAGACCACTGCTGCCCGTGTACCCCTGTAACTAATAATAAAGTGCCTACAGCCAGCCCAATTTAATTATATTAGGCCTTCGAAGCCTGTCTGCGGTCCCTCCTTCCACTAGGCCTCCACTGACCAGACCACTGCTGCCCGTGTACCCCTGTAACTAATAATAAAGTGCCTACAGCCAGCCCAATTTAATTATATTAGGCCTTAGAAGCCTGTCTGCGGTCCCTCCTTCCACTAGGCCTCCACTGACCAGACCACTGCTGCCCGTGTACCCCTGTAACTAATAATAAAGTGCCTACAGCCAGCCCAATTTAATTATGTTAGGCCTTTGAAGCCTGTCTGCAGTCCCTCCTTCCACTAGGCCTCCACTGACCAGACCACTGCTGCCCGTGTACCCCTGTAACTAATAATAAAGTGCCTACAGCCAGCCCAATTTAATTATGTTAGGCCTTCGAAGCCTTTCTGCGCTCCCTCCTTCCACTAGGCCTCCACTGACCAGACCACTGCTGCCCGTGTACCCCTGGAACCAATTATAAAGTGCATAGAGCCTATTTTTTAATTTAATTTAATATTAATAAAGCCAGGATGAACTACGATATACCACGCTATGAGCTACCCAGTTGACAATTCTTTTGCGAGAAAAGCCATCCCACCCCTCCACCTGCATGTTAAAGACCGCATCGTCCTTGCATTCTGTCAATTTGTCAGTCCAAAGGTATACCTGACAACAGACACATGGACCTGTAGGCCTGGCCACGGAAGGTTACGTGTCCTTTGTGGCTCAATGGGTTAATGTATTGGATGCATGGTCCACACAGGGGACAGCCTGCAAAGTCTGTCTGCAGTCCCTAATTCAAGTTGGCCTCAACTGAATAAAGCTGAGCTTCTACCTTCTGGCTCTGATTAACTGCTGTTTTTAAAAAAATTGGCTTTTCCGTCCTTCTAAAGGTGTCTGCCCCTGCCTGGTGTTGTCCTCAACTGAATAAAGCTGAGCTTCAACCTTCAGTTCCAAACATACAACAAAAAACTGGTACAATACAAAAAGTGGCCTCCAGCTACAAAAACTTTCTCCTACAAGTAGTTAACTGACAGTTTTTTTTCCAGTGAAAACACAGATATGGCATCCAACGAGTGTTGTCCTGTCTCGTCTTCTTTATATTATTGCCAAGAAGCTGCAACTGAATAAAGCTGTGCTTCAACCTTCTGTTCCAAATTACCATTTTTAAAAATGCAATTGGCTGTTCCGGCCTACTAAAGGTGTCTGTCTGCCCCTGCCTGGTGTTGTCCTCAACTGAATAAAGCTGAGCTTCAACCTTCAGTTCCAAATTACCATTTTTAAAAATGCAATTGGCTGTTCCGGCCTACTAAAGGTGTCTGTCTGCCCCTGCCTGGTGTTGTCCTCAACTGAATAAAGCTGTGCTTCAACCTTCAGTTCCAAACATACAACAAAAAACTGGTACAATACAAAAAGTGGCCTCCAGCTACAAAAACTTTCTCCTACAAGTAGTTAACTGAAAGTTTTTTTTCCAGTGAAAACACAGATATGGCATCCAACGAGTGTTGTCCTGTCTCGTCTTCTTTATATTATTGCCAAGAAGCTGCAACTGAATAAAGCTGTGCTTCAACCTTCTGTTCCAAATTACCATTTTTAAAAATGCAATTGGCTGTTCCGGCCTACTAAAGGTGTCTGTCTGCCCCTGCCTGGTGTTGTCCTCAACTGAATAAAGCTGAGCTTCAACCTTCAGTTCCAAATTACCATTTTTAAAAATGCAATTGGCTGTTCCGGCCTACTAAAGGGGTCTGCCCCTGCCTGGTGTTGTCCTCAACTGAATAAAGCTGTGCTTCAACCTTCAGTTCCAAACATACAACAAAAAACTGGTACAATACAAAAAGTGGCCTCCAGCTACAAAAACTTTCTCCTACAAGTAGTTAACTGACAGTTTTTTTTCCAGTGAAAACACAGATATGGCATCCAACGAGTGTTGTCCTGTCTCGTCTTCTTTATATTATTGCCAAGAAGCTGCAACTGAATAAAGCTGTGCTTCCACCTTCTGTTCCAAATTACCATTTTTAAAAATGCAATTGGCTGTTCCGGCCTACTAAAGGTGTCTGTCTGCCCCTGCCTGGTGTTGTCCTCAACTGAATAAAGCTGAGCTTCAACCTTCAGTTCCAAATTACCATTTTTAAAAATGCAATTGGCTGTTCCGGCCTACTAAAGGTGTCTGTCTGCCCCTGCCTGGTGTTGTCCTCAACTGAATAAAGCTGAGCTTCAACCTTCAGTTCCAAATTACCATTTTTAAAAATGCAATTGGCTGTTCCGGCCTACTAAAGGTGTCTGTCTGCCCCTGCCTGGTGTTGTCCTCAACTGAATAAAGCTGAGCTTCAACCTTCAGTTCCAAATTACCATTTTTAAAAATGCAATTGGCTGTTCCGGCCTACTAAAGGTGTCTGTCTGCCCCTGCCTGGTGTTGTCCTCAACTGAATAAAGCTGAGCTTCAACCTTCAGTTCCAAATTACCATTTTTAAAAATGCAATTGGTTGTTCCGGCCTAATAAAGGTGTCTGTCTGCCCCTGCCTGGTGTTGTCCTCAACTGAATAAAGCTGAGCTTCAACCTTCAGTTCCAAATTACCATTTTTAAAAATGCAATTGGCTGTTCCGGCCTACTAAAGGTGTCTGTCTGCCCCTGCCTGGTGTTGTCCTCAACTGAATAAAGCTGAGCTTCAACCTTCAGTTCCAAACATACAACAAAAAACTGGTACAATACAAAAAGTGGCCTCCAGCTACAAAAACTTTCTCCTACAAGTAGTTAACTGACAGTTTTTTTTCCAGTGAAAACACAGATATGGCATCCAACGAGTGTTGTCCTGTCTCGTCTTCTTTATATTATTGCCAAGAAGCTGCAACTGAATAAAGCTGTGCTTCAACCTTCTGTTCCAAATTACCATTTTTAAAAATGCAATTGGCTGTTCCGGCCTACTAAAGGTGTCTGTCTGCCCCTGCCTGGTGTTGTCCTCAACTGAATAAAGCTGAGCTTCAACCTTCAGTTCCAAATTACCATTTTTAAAAATGCAATTGGCTGTTCCGGCCTACTAAAGGTGTCTGTCTGCCCCTGCCTGGTGTTGTCCTCAACTGAATAAAGCTGAGCTTCTACCTTCTGCCTCTTATTAACTGCTGTTTTTTTAAAAAATTGGCTGTTCCGGCCTACTAAAGGTGTCTGTCTGCCCCTGCCTGGTGTTGTCCTCAACTGAACAAAGCTGAGCTTCCACATTCTGGCTTTCGCCCTATACTATCAGATATTAAACTGCATTTGGCCTACTAGTGTGGTTAGGCCCTTGAAACAGTGTCTGCTGCTCTTGGGTTTGCTACTCCACTGAACAAAGCAATGCCGCCTGTTTAGTCCTGTTACCAATTTTGAACTGCATTTAGCCTACTTTATTCTTTGGCCCTATATCTGTTTCCTCCTCATCCTGCCCATTGCCCAGCCACTGCTAGATGAGTCTGCTGGTACATTGACCTAGACCACTACATTCCCCTTATACTCTACACAGCCAGAATCTGACCCTGCTGAAAGTAAGGTTCCCCTTCCCGCATGTTATACCACCTTACACAGGGACAGAGAGGAAGGTGCAGATGAAAGTGCAGGTTCCTTCATCAGGTGGGGGGGCATACTCGTTGGCGACGTCACTGGCACAGGGCCCCTCAGAGTACGCAAAAGTGTCGCTGCTGGTGGGAGGCGCCCCCGCCATGCAAACACACCGCCGTACTTTGAGGGGCCCTGTGCCAGTGCCAATGCGAACGAGTGGGCCCCCCCTGCTTGCTCAGGATCACAGCACTTGCAACGTTGAAATACTTACCTTTCCCTGCAACACTGCCGTGACGTAGTCCGCATTTCCTGGGCCCACGAAAAACTTGAGCCAGCCCTACTCCCCCCACAACTTTTGCCAAATGACCCCCAATTCCCTATGCCCAACTATTATTATAAAGTTAATTAAGATTGACAAGCTTCAGAAACAAGAATGGATGTTTTTGGCATTAAAATGGGCACTGTAGGTGTTTTCCTGGCCTCCACTCACTGCCGACTATACTTCCCCATTGACTTGCATTGGGTTTCGTGTTTCGGTCGATCCCCGACTTTTAGCGATAATCGGCCGACTGCACTCGACTCGACTCTGGACAAAATCGGGTTTCACAAAACCCGACTCGATCTTAAAAAAATGAAAGTCGCTCAACTCTAATTATTACATATGGACAGGTTCATCCATCACTACTGTGTATGGAGTCCCTGGACAACTGATTGTCAGGGAAGATGTCAATCAGCCTTGTCCAATTTCTGACAACGTATTGGTCTCATAGAGAACACAGGAGTGCTCGGTTGCTATGTATATGCAGCGCCCCAGAGTCCTGGTCGTTGCAGTACTGTGGCTCCGCCACTAAGGGGAGCTATGGTACGTCTGATTGCACTGAAGGAGTTCATCTGACCAGGTATCACAGACACCAATACATTTCACAGTCGGGCCTCCAGGGGGAGCTAAGGGTTCTATTCATTAGGCCACTCCTCACATACTGGTAAAACTGGGGGTCAGGCAGGAAGTTAGAGAGAAAGCTGACTGGGTTGGAACCAGGCAACACCTTGTGGCAGAGGGTGTTGTGGGGGAAGATTCGGTAGGGCCCCTGTCGGAGGTGGGATCCTGACAGAGGCCTGGCAACTTGAGAGAACGTCACGGGACCGTGCCTGCTCAGCATAGCGGCGGTGCCCAAGGAAGGATTAGAAGCGAGATAGATTGTGCTGAGTGAGAAACGAGATCAAGGCAATAAGGAGAATACCAGTAGGAGTCGTGCTGTGAGACCGAGGCAACATCCTACTGAGGCGCACAACCGGCGGCCGGAACGCCGAGGAAGTATTCATACATCTAGCTTCAAGCAATACTTCAAACCAACGGCAGGACAGTCAGTCATAGGCGGGCTGTCTCACCTAAATCACCTACGAAGACATAGGGAGCAACTTGTGGAGAGGGGCGACTCTAGGGTCCCGGAAGAGCTCCGAGCCTACCCGTCATACGGGTGCCGTCCTAACCGTAACATCAGGGAGGGACGGAAGATTAGCAGAACATCATCTAATCGAGTTGTGAGGGAACTTAAGAAACAGACACAACAGTTGTGGGGACTTTCCGTAAGCACAGCAGGGAAGGATCACAACACATAGCGCTAGCAGGAAGGCACAGATTTCCACCTGCAAAGAGAACTCTGGAAGTGCCATTGGACCGGCTGGACTTGCGCAGCCTGGTTAACCGTATTCTGGATTGAGGACCCAGAGATCTTCAGTAAAGAGGTAAAGAGACTGCAACCTGGTGTCCTCGTTATTTACTGCACCGCACCACCACTATCCACATCTATTACTGTACGCCCCTCAGCAGGGTCACGGACCGGGCCTAGCCACCGTGACAACCCCAGAGCAGAGACTCAGAGGCCCGGTACCGGGTACCCCTCGGCCCTGCGGCAGTGCGGGCGCTACAATTTGGCGTCACGAACAGGATCTACTTAAGCCTGAAGAATCAGGTCATGTGTGCCTTGGAACTGTGATTTATTGTGCTTGGACTGTGGCTTATTGCAAAGACTGTGTATTGCCACTTGCCGCCAGAGTTCCCGCCAAAAATCGCCGCCATTGCTACACCAAAGAAGAAGGAGGGCGTGCCATGGGAGGAGACTACCAAAGTGGCGCCAGAAGCGGTGACCGCCCCCTGCGCCTCTTGCTGCAAAGCGAGGACCTGCCTCAAAGCAGAGGACCACCCCTTGATTTGCAATGCCGGGAAGTGGGTGACGGAGAAGCTCGGCCCCAGAGAAATGGCGGAGTCAGATGCATGCACTGCCACCGACTATCAGACAGCGATGATGAACAGCAAGTGCCTGAACGAGGAAGGAGCAATCCCGGCTTGCCCTCATCCACTAGAGGTGGACCCACGTCCACCGCAGCGGAAGGACCTGAATTCCTTGGAACCGGTAATGGAGCTGAGCCTACCCATCCCGACCTCGGAGCCAGCGGAGGAGGAACCATGGAGGGCGGAGCCGCATCCGGAGACCACATTGGAGGAGCTGCGGTCCGGGCTGCAGCCGACTCCAGTGTCCTCGTTAGTGGACCGGATCGACATCGGTGGAATCACATCAGGCGCAGGTATGGAAGACGCCCCTGCTCCCCCGCTCGATCCCGCTCTCGCGACCGACCCTCATCCCAGTAAAAGCCGCCTCCTCTCGGCAGAGCTAGTGGTGTTATCCCCCGACGCAATGGGGAAGCTGGTACCACCGCTGCCGACCCGGATGGGAGAACCCATAGACGTGGGCCCAGACGGGGTGATTCTCCAGTGGGACACCCCCTGGATTGGGCCAGATGGAGCTCGGGAGGAAGGTTTCACCCTTGCTGTGCTTACCTGGGAACAATACAAACAATGTTTGATCCTACATTGGAAAAGACAAAAAGAGGCAGAATTAACTGACCCACCGAGAGTACAACGACCACCTCTTGCGCATGGTAGGAAAGACGTGGTAAAGCGGGGAACTGTGTTGGCCTTCCACCCGAAGAGGGGATGGGGCTCCAAACAGGAACCGGGGCTACCAACTGACGTCTTCGTTACTAGTCACAACGTGAAAACTCCCTGCTGCAGCCGAGATGGTGACCCGTTGCAAAAGGGGGATCAGGTGACCTACACCCGTCATCGGAATGCGCAAGGATGGTACGCTCAGAACGTTCACCGCTGTGAACCTGAGGGGGCGTCATCTGTTACTTCAACTGGGATTGAACCAGACGTGACAGACCTTACTACTATTGCCACCGTACGTCTTATTGCAGCAACTGAGCTGGCGGCTAGAGTCCGCCTTCAAATCCAGACATCAGGTGGTCTGACTGCACCCGAGGGACCAACTATTGACACTGGCACCGCATCAGTCGTGGACCAGGGGCCTGCGCAGTCAGGAGGTGTCCACTTTCGGCTGATGTCGTGCACTCTACTATGAGGATAAACCTCGATACCATGAGAATGTAAATAGTTACTGTTCTACTGTTTTGCTGCTAAACCCGGTTAGGGTTAACTCTTAAAGGGATCCCTTTGTTGACCCGGGATCCCTATTGCTTTTTGGTTATTTCTATTCTCTTCTTTGTTATCAAGAACTGCCGCAATCATGAACAGTGCATGATACAAACTGCTTGTAAATAGTTTGCACCTTCTTAAAGGTGCTCCCTACTGGTTTTACTTAAAGAAGGACTCTTTGTGAAGATACCGCACCGGAGCCTTTGCTGAGTTTGGACTGGTAGCTTGAGAAGATGTGCTACCTCATAAAGACTTGGTCCCCTCTTAAAGGGGATGTTCACTTGTTGCACTTAAAGAATGGTATTGCTTTACGACAGATAGATAGCAATAATGTTTTGATAAAAAGGAAAGTGATGATGATGCTTACATGTAAAAGTTATATGTATCCAATTAGTTGATTGTAAGGAATGTTTGATAATGTTGATAGAAGAATGAGGACAGAAAGTGAACCCGTACGGGGTTAGTCAGCGAGTCCTCTTTGGAGCCATATAGGGATGGCTCAGTGATTTCAAACTGAAAGTAAATGTTATGTTCTATACTGTGTATAGTAGTTGAAAAGGCAGTAGGCCCGGGCTGAAAGGGGCGGTCCTGTAAAGAAAGGAGAGGCAGTAGGCCTGGAGCAGTTAGGACAGGCGGTCCTGCAGATTCAACGAAGGAGAATGAAAGAGAAAGAGTTAATTAATATTATAATGTTCAGAAAAATTCTTTAGTGGGTCAGCTTGCACGCCCTTAAAGAAGAAGTCAGTTTCATAATGTTTTATAAGTAAGTATTTAGTGGATAGGGAGTATACGTCCTTAAAGGCAATGTCAACTTATTATTCAAAAGTTTGCACTGAGTAGAATACCCGGTTGGGTAACAGGAGTTGTTTACAGCCTGCAATTTATAATGTTTAACCATGTTTGTAACGTTCAAGTGTCCTCACCTCCCATAAAGGGAAGCTCTGTTCAAGCTTACTTATTGTTATTGCATTTTCAAAATTGTATGTCTTTTTGCTAACCTGTATTGTGGTTTTCTTCCCAGTCCAGGAGTACTGGATTTAACCGGGGGGAGTGCAGCGCCCCAGAGTCCTGGTCGTTGCAGTACTGTGGCTCCGCCACTAAGGGGAGCTATGGTACGTCTGATGGCACTGAAGGAGTTCATCTGACCAGGTATCACAGACACCAATACATTTCACAGTCGGGCCTCCAGGGGGAGCTAAGGGTTCTATTCATTAGGCCACTCCTCACATACTGGTAAAACTGGGGGTCAGGCAGGAAGTTAGAGAGAAAGCTGACTGGGTTGGAACCAGGCAACACCTTGTGGCAGAGGGTGTTGTGGGGGAAGATTCGGTAGGGCCCCTGTCGGGGGTGGGATCCTGACAGAGGCCTGGCAACTTGAGAGAACGTCACGGGACCGTGCCTGCTCAGCATAGCGGCGGTGCCCAAGGAAGGATTAGAAGCGAGATAGATTGTGCTGAGTGAGAAACGAGATCAAGGCAATAAGGAGAATACCAGTAGGAGTCGTGCTGTGAGACCGAGGCAACATCCTACTGAGGCGCACAACCGGCGGCCGGAACGCCGAGGAAGTATTCATACATCTAGCTTCAAGCAATACTTCAAACCAAAGGCAGGACAGTCAGTCATAGGCGGGCTGTCTCACCTAAATCACCTACGAAGACATAGGGGGCAACTTGTGGAGAGGGGCGACTCTAGGGTCCCGGAAGAGCTCCGAGCCTACCCGTCATACGGGTGCCGTCCTAACCGTAACATCAGGGAGGGACGGAAGATTAGCAGAACATCATCTAATCGAGTTGTGAGGGAACTTAAGAAACAGACACAACAGTTGTGGGGACTTTCCGTAAGCACAGCAGGGAAGGATCACAACACATAGCGCTAGCAGGAAGGCACAGATTTCCACCTGCAAAGAGAACTCTGGAAGTGCCATTGGACCGGCTGGACTTGCGCAGCCTGGTTAACCGTATTCTGGATTGAGGACCCAGAGATCTTCAGTAAAGAGGTAAAGAGACTGCAACCTGGTGTCCTCGTTATTTACTGCACCGCACCACCACTATCCACATCTATTACTGTACGCCCCTCAGCAGGGTCACGGACCGGGCCTAGCCACCGTGACAACCCCAGAGCAGAGACTCAGAGGCCCGGTACCGGGTACCCCTCGGCCCTGCGGCAGTGGGGGCGCTACAATTTGGCGTCACGAACAGGATCTACTTAAGCCTGAAGAATCAGGTCATGTGTGCCTTGGAACTGTGATTTATTGTGCTTGGACTGTGACTTATTGCAAAGACTGTGTATTGCCACTTGCCGCCAGAGTTCCCGCCAAAAATCGCCGCCATTGCTACACCAAAGAAGAAGGAGGGCGTGCCATGGGAGGAGACTACCAAAGTGGCGCCAGAAGCGGTGACCGCCCCCTGCGCCTCTTGCTGCAAAGCGAGGACCTGCCTCAAAGCAGAGGACCACCCCTTGATTTGCAACGCCGGGAAGTGGGTGACGGAGAAGCTCGGCCCCAGAGAAATGGCGGAGTCAGATGCATGCACTGCCACCGACTATCAGACAGCGATGATGAACAGCAAGTGCCTGAACGAGGAAGGAGCAATCCGGCTTGCCCTCATCCACTAGAGGTGGACCCACGTCCACCGCAGCGGAAGGACCTGAATTCCTTGGAACCGGTAACGGAGCTGAGCCTACCCATCCCGACCTCGGAGCCAGCGGAGGAGGAACCATGGAGGGCGGAGCCGCATCCGGAGACCACATTGGAGGAGCCGCGGTCCGGGCTGCAGCCGACTCCAGTGTCCTCGTTAGTGGACCGGATCGACATCGGTGGAATCACATCAGGCGCAGGTATGGAAGACGCCCCTGCTCCCCCGCTCGATCCCGCTCTCGTGACCGACCCTCATCCCAGTAAAAGCCGCCTCCTCTCGGCAGAGCTAGTGGTGTTATCCCCCGACACAATGGGGAAGCTGGTACCACCGCTGCCGACCCGGATGGGAGAACCCATAGACGTGGGCCCAGACGGGGTGATTCTCCAGTGGGACACCCCCTGGATTGGGCCAGATGGAGCTCGGGAGGAAGGTTTCACCCTTGCTGTGCTTACCTGGGAACAATACAAACAATGTTTGATCCTACATTGGAAAAGACAAAAAGAGGCAGAATTAACTGACCCACCGAGAGTACAACGACCACCTCTTGCGCATGGTAGGAAAGACGTGGTAAAGCGGGGAACTGTGTTGGCCTTCCACCCGAAGAGGGGATGGGGCTCCAAACAGGAACCGGGGCTACCAACTGACGTCTTCGTTACTAGTCACAACGTGAAAACTCCCTGCTGCAGCCGAGATGGTGACCCGTTGCAAAAGGGGGATCAGGTGACCTACACCCGTCATCGGAATGCGCAAGGATGGTACGCTCAGAACGTTCACCGCTGTGAACCTGAGGGGGCGTCATCTGTTACTTCAACTGGGATTGAACCAGACGTGACAGACCTTACTACTATTGCCACCGTACGTCTTATTGCAGCAACTGAGCTGGCGGCTAGAGTCCGCCTTCAAATCCAGACATCAGGTGGTCTGACTGCACCCGAGGGACCAACTATTGACACTGGCACCGCATCAGTCGTGGACCAGGGGCCTGCGCAGTCAGGAGGTGTCCACTTTCGGCTGATGTCGTGCACTCTACTATGAGGATAAACCTCGATACCATGAGAATGTAAATAGTTACTGTTCTACTGTTTTGCTGCTAAACCCGGTTAGGGTTAACTCTTAAAGGGATCCCTTTGTTGACCCGGGATCCCTATTGCTTTTTGGTTATTTCTATTCTCTTCTTTGTTATCAAGAACTGCCGCAATCATGAACAGTGCATGATACAAACTGCTTGTAAATAGTTTGCACCTTCTTAAAGGTGCTCCCTACTGGTTTTACTTAAAGAAGGACTCTTTGTGAAGATACCGCACCGGAGCCTTTGCTGAGTATGGACTGGTAGCTTGAGAAGATGTGCTACCTCATAAAGACTTGGTCCCCTCTTAAAGGGGATGTTCACTTGTTGCACTTAAAGAATGGTATTGCTTTACGACAGATAGATAGCAATAATGTTTTGATAAAAAGGAAAGTGATGATGATGCTTACATGTAAAAGTTATATGTATCCAATTAGTTGATTGTAAGGAATGTTTGATAATGTTGATAGAAGAATGAGGACAGAAAGTGAACCCGTACGGGGTTAGTCAGCGAGTCCTCTTTGGAGCCATATAGGGATGGCTCAGTGATTTCAAACTGAAAGTAAATGTTATGTTCTATACTGTGTATAGTAGTTGAAAAGGCAGTAGGCCCGGGCTGAAAGGGGCGGTCCTGTAAAGAAAGGAGAGGCAGTAGGCCTGGAGCAGTTAGGACAGGCGGTCCTGCAGATTCAACGAAGGAGAATGAAAGAGAAAGAGTTAATTAATATTATAATGTTCAGAAAAATTCTTTAGTGGGTCAGCTTGCACGCCCTTAAAGAAGAAGTCAGTTTCATAATGTTTTATAAGTAAGTCTTTAGTGGATAGGGAGTATACGTCCTTAAAGGCAATGTCAACTTATTATTCAAAAGTTTGCACTGAGTAGAATACCCGGTTGGGTAACAGGAGTTGTTTACAGCCTGCAATTTATAATGTTTAACCATGTTTGTAACGTTCAAGTGTCCTCACCTCCCATAAAGGGAAGCTCTGTTCAAGCTTACTTATTGTTATTGCATTTTCAAAATTGTATGTCTTTTTGCTAACCTGTATTGTTGTTTTCTTCCCAGTCCAGGAGTACTGGATTTAACCGGGGGGAGTGCAGCGCCCCAGAGTCCTGGTCGTTGCAGTACTGTGGCTCCGCCACTAAGGGGAGCTATGGTACGTCTGATGGCACTGAAGGAGTTCATCTGACCAGGTATCACAGACACCAATACATTTCACAGTCGGGCCTCCAGGGGGAGCTAAGGGTTCTATTCATTAGGCCACTCCTCACATACTGGTAAAACTGGGGGTCAGGCAGGAAGTTAGAGAGAAAGCTGACTGGGTTGGAACCAGGCAACACCTTGTGGCAGAGGGTGTTGTGGGGGAAGATTCGGTAGGGCCCCTGTCGGGGGTGGGATCCTGACAGAGGCCTGGCAACTTGAGAGAACGTCACGGGACCGTGCCTGCTCAGCATAGCGGCGGTGCCCAAGGAAGGATTAGAAGCGAGATAGATTGTGCTGAGTGAGAAACGAGATCAAGGCAATAAGGAGAATACCAGTAGGAGTCGTGCTGTGAGACCGAGGCAACATCCTACTGAGGCGCACAACCGGCGGCCGGAACGCCGAGGAAGTATTCATACATCTAGCTTCAAGCAATACTTCAAACCAACGGCAGGACAGTCAGTCATAGGCGGGCTGTCTCACCTAAATCACCTACGAAGACATAGGGGGCAACTTGTGGAGAGGGGCGACTCTAGGGTCCCGGAAGAGCTCCGAGCCTACCCGTCATACGGGTGCCGTCCTAACCGTAACATCAGGGAGGGACGGAAGATTAGCAGAACATCATCTAATCGAGTTGTGAGGGAACTTAAGAAACAGACACAACAGTTGTGGGGACTTTCCGTAAGCACAGCAGGGAAGGATCACAACACATAGCGCTAGCAGGAAGGCACAGATTTCCACCTGCAAAGAGAACTCTGGAAGTGCCATTGGACCGGCCGGACTTGCGCAGCCTGGTTAACCGTATTCCGGATTGAGGACCCAGAGATCTTCAGTAAAGAGGTAAAGAGACTGCAACCTGGTGTCCTCGTTATTTACTGCACCGCACCACCACTATCCACATCTATTACTGTACGCCCCTCAGCAGGGTCACGGACCGGGCCTAGCCACCGTGACAACCCCAGAGCAGAGACTCAGAGGCCTGGTACCGGGTACCCCTCGGCCCTGCGGCAGTGGGGGCGCTACATATGGGAGAGCCGGATTAGATGGCTGTTGAATTAATGATCTGCCAGAGTTTCATTCAGCCAACCACTATCTAATGTGTATGGCCGGCTTAAATTGAAACCTGTCATGTCCCAAAACACTATTAACCTGCAGATATGGGGTTAATATTCGGGTTAATAGCATTCTAAAGCTATGTATCAATGCTGAGCTGGCTATCCGTGCCAGGGCGATGTTACAGCTGCTGGCCGCTGACTGAAGGAGTGACTCTGACTGAAAGCTCAAGGCTGCAGGGAGGAATAAAGTTTATCTCCTCCCAATAGCCAGGCTTTCAGTGCGGTGGCAGCATGGCTTTAGAATGCTATTAAACTATAGATTAGCCCCATATCTACAGGTTTAGAGCATTTTACGACATGCCAGGTTTCCTTTGAGGTTTATGTATGAGATCAACCATACGATTGTTCCCAAAGTGAAATTTAACTGATTATTTTAACCAACCTATGACATCAGGAAAAAAGTAGATACAGTTTCCATTTTTATCCTACAATAGTGTTCAAAATACTAGCAGTCCAATATGACTAACTATGAATAATCACTGGGTTTGGTATAAATTATATTACCACATGTCAAACAATTTACCAGTTGGTGCAGTAGATTCTCAGAAAACCAACACTGCATTCATGATCTGCAGGTTTCTGAGTTCGTGTATTAGCATAATTAAAGGGAACCTGTCACCTCAATTTGGCGGGACCGGTTTTAGGTCATATGGGCGGGGTTTTCGGGTGTTTGATTCACCCTTTCCTTACCCGCTGGCTGCATGCTGGCCGCAATATTGGATTGAAGTTCATTCTCTGTCCTCCGGAGTACACGCCAGCGCAAGGCAATATTGCCCGATGTTCATTTTTTGTTATTTTCTGTAAAGAAGTTAAAAATTATATATATTTCTCTTCGTGCTTTGAATTAAAAAACAATGTGCAATGTTCCCAATGCTGGAAATAAAAACTAGTATAAAGATTTTGTCATTAACTCATGTTTTTGAACACACTGCTATTAGTTTGAACACTACTGTACATAGTCGGATGTCTTGTGTTCAAATCCAACTAAGGACAACATCTGCAAGTAGTTTGTATGTTGTCCCCATGTTTGCATGGGTTTCCTCCGGGTTCTCTGGATTCTTCCCACACTCCAAAGACAAACTGATGGGGAATCTAGATTGTGAGCCCAATGGGGAAGGTGATGATGTCTGTAAAGCGCTGTAGAATTAATGGCACTATATACAGTAAGTGAGTGAACTAAATATTTAACCTTTTTCTAAAGATCCATTGTCTACAGTATCATTGAACATGACTGAACAGATCGAATGATTGTAGCACCAGGTATGGCCCAAAATATGTATGACTGCCTCATCAAAGCAATCGCTCACCAGAGATTGTTAGTTCATTGGTTGTTAAACCATCAACCTACCTCTGTCTCATGCATATGACCACTCTGTTAATATCACCAAGGCTTCAGTTTTTACAGGAGCCATTAAAGATGGTGATCCATTGAATTGGAATATGACAGATGTCTGTTTTTTTGACTGGATTGGATATCACAGTGTCTTACATTATTCTGACCCTCAAATAGCAATGGAGACCTAATGGAAAAGAACATAGTCATAAAATCCAAGTTGTAATTAGTTGTGATTTTAATAATGTGTTACCATTGTGAAATGTCAGAATTGTACTGAGGATGGGATGTCTTTCTTCCATGCAACAATCCTCGAATACACTTTAGTGCAGTTTTGTACAGAATTTGGCTCTAAGACTAATCTGTTAAAAGCTTTGTACAGTATATTGAAAGTGACACAAAACTGTTAAGCCAAAGTCCATTAAAGCATTAACAAAGGTAGCATTAAGGGCTGAAAAGAATCTAGATTCACCTTGACATTAAGTGTTATTGAAAATTGTTCAGTGTTTGGCATGAATACTTTAAGGAGTATGTGTACTCTGATTCTGCGGTCAAATAAATACAGGTGCTTCTCACTAAATTAGAATATCATCAAAAAGTTTATTTCAGTTCTTCAATACAAAAATGTTATATAATATAGAGTCATTACAAACAGAGTGATCTATTTCAAGTGTTTATTTCTGTTAATGTTGATGATTATGGCTTACAGCCAATGAAAACCCAAAAGTCATTATCTCAGTAAATTAGAATACATTATAACACCAGCTTGAAAAATTATTTTAAATTCCAAAATGTTGGTTCAGTAAATGCACTCAATACTTAGTCGGGGCTCCTTTTGCATCAATTACTGCATCAATGTGGCATGGCATGGAGACGATCAGCCTGTGGCACTGCTGAGGTGGTATGGAAGCCCAGGTTGTTTTGATAGCAGCCTTCAGCTCGTCTGCATTGTTGGTTCTGGTGTCTCAGCTTCCTCTTTGACAATACAAGGTCAGGAGAGTTTGCTGGCCAATCAAGCACAGTGATACTGTTGTTTTTAAACCAGTTGTTGATACTTTTGACCGTGTGGACAGGTGCCAAGTCCCGCTGGAGAATGAAATTTCCATCTAGAAAAGCTTGTCAGCAGAGGGAAGCATGAAGTGCTCTAAAATGTCCTGGTAGACGGCTGCACTGACTTTGGTCTTGATAAAACACAGTGCACCTACACCAGCAGATGACATGGCTCCCCAAACCATCACTGATTGTAGAAACTTCTTACTAGACCTCAAGCAGCTTGGATTTTGTGCCTCTCCACTCTTCCTTTAGACTCTGGGACCTTGATTTCCAAATGAAATGCAAAATTTACTTTCATCTGAAAGCAACAGCTTGGATCACTGAGCAACAGTCCAGTTCTTTTTCTCCTTGGCCCAGGTAAGACAATTCTGGCGTTGTCTATTGGTCATGAGTGGCTTGACACAAGGTGTGCAACACTTGTAGCCCATGTCCTGGATACGTCTGTATGTTGTGGCTATTGAAACAGTGACTCCAGCAGCAGTCCACTCCTTGTGAATCTCCCCAAATTTTTGAATGGACTTTTCTTAACATTCCTTTCAAGGCTGCGGTTATCCCGGTTGCTTGTGCACCTTTTTCTACCACACTTTTTCCTTCCGCTCAACTTTCCATTGATATGCTTGGATCCAGCACTCTGTGAACAGCAAGCTTCATTAGCAATGAACTTTTGTGGCTTACCCTCCTTGTGGAGTGTGTCAATGACTGCCTTCTGGAAATCTGTGAAGTAGGTAGTCTTCCCCATGATTGTGGAGCCTACTGAAACAGACTAAGGGACCTTTTTAAATACTTAGGAAGCCTTTGCAGGTGTTTTTTTTTCATTAGTCTAATTTACTGAGACTAGCTGGCCCGTGTGAAATTTTCGCACATTGGTCTCCGGGGGCTCAGGCAATTTCCGAAAAAGCAAGCTGGTCAAATGTAAATGTATTTAATGACATGATGAACACAAACAGGTATTTATCCTTATATATTATTTCTAAACACTTTTTTTGGTGATTACTTTGTATCTCCGTTCATACTGCACTTACACACACAAATGATACACCATTTGAAAGGTAAACTTTCCCCCTTCAGCAAGAAAATAGCCAAACAAACCACACATCCACGATGTGTTCACAAAATACAGTATGGAGGATATTTAAACATTTGGCCAATACTTTGGGTTGGTCATTAACTGGACTAAATTAGTCTTGCTCCAAGTGGAAATTAGAGATAATATACTACATAATAATGCCAGGTCAAGACTGCAAGTATTCCCAATGTAAATATCTGGTGGTAAATGTAACCATGAAGGTAGTAGACTGTGAGTGACTGAAACTTAGAAAGTTCAAACTCAAGCTAGAATCATTGGCTACATTGCCTTTGTTGGCAGTCGGGCATACAAATTTTGTTAAAATGGTTTGGACCCCCAAATGCGGTTGTAAAAACATTCCCCTATGTGGATACTCCTGTGATACTTCTTTAAAATCAATGGCCCCTTTATGAAACAGATTTGGGTGAGGCAGATTCCACACATTAAACTGGAGACCTAAAGGCTACGTTCCCACGATGAGTATTGGGTGAGTTTTTGATGCTGCAGATTTGTGAAAAAAATTCAAGTAACCTATGTTACTTAATGGGTGCAGAAATGGTGCAGTAAATCTGCAACATCAAAAACTCACCAAAAGCTCATTGTGGGACTGTAGACAGAAAATAAATAGATGGATGAGGATTTGGCAGTCCCCAACCCAACGGGTTTATTATATGATGACCCAGCTCAGCACATATGTGGTGTGGATGATCCTGAAGGGAAAGATGCAGTGTATTTTATTTCAACACCACCTTGATATAATCTGGCTATATGAAGTACTAGAGGCTCATAAATTTCATGCAGGACTCCCACTTTAACACAAATTCAAAAGTATGGTGCAAAGTGAGAGATTTACAGAAACTATAAGGAGTTGCACAATTTTCAACAAAATGGGAAACTTCCTTGCTGGCCATTCTGTTGCATTTAGAAGGAAGGCTTTGATGGTTGGGAGCAGAGTGGAATTCATTGATTGTGTCATGGGATATAATCAAGAGTTCTTCCAATTGCAGGTAGAGATTGTGATTCGTCAAATTGAATTTTACAAGTTTCCTAGTGAGCAAAATATTTTGTGGGATTGCTTTTATTTAAAGAGAGTGCCAAATTCTGAGAAATGGGCTTTTGTTGGTTTGCAGTGCAATGTTTTGTATCATATGAGATATGGCTTAGATTGAGATGAGGGCGTTTGACAGATTCTATAAATGACTTTTTTTTTATTGCGCTTGATTTAAACTGATTAGCATCTTTTTCTGTAATCTGGTGCACAAAATGCATAGGACATGTAAATTATAGTCTGGGTTTGGGGGTGGAGAATTGGTTGTTGTTTTCTTATGTTTGTATTGTTTTATATTTGAAAAACAATTTTAAAAAATCTGTAAAATTTGTAAAAAAAAATAACTGATTTTTATAAATAAATCTGATTTTTATAAAAATAAGCTACAGCTTTTAAGGTGGTGCTTTCTTGGTATAGAAAAACTATTTCTGGCACATAGTGCAACCTTGTAACTGTTATCAATACATATCTGAAAACTTACCTTGGTTTTTATTTTTTACACTTTACATTGATTGCAATGGAGATGTATTTGTCTGACACTTGCTGATACAGGATAATTACTTGATTAGTTATTGATGTCCTGAAATGATTTAAGTGACGGCATTTGGAATCTTCACTTCACTCTTTTCACTTATTTTAAACTGCAATATATAATTAAATCCATCAACTAACGCTTCTATAGGGAAGAGCTTATTGGCCTATATTGATTCCCAGAAAAAAAATCTAAATAAATTGCTAAAAGGGCTATAAATCCCCACTGGCAAAGCAGCCTTTTTCTAAGCAGCCATAAAATATTACTTTTATTTACATATATTTTTTTAAACATTCTTTATTATATGAAAGGGTCCAAACAATGGATTACATTTATACACAGTATGCCAGAAGTAAAGCGCAATGGGGCTGGTTCATTAAAGTGTGTTTACTCCAGTTTACTGGAGTAAAACAATTTTAAAAGTCGCAAAATTACGGAAATATTGTGGCTACGACTATCTGTAAAATGTATTGAAACTGACGGCGTTTCTCATGGCTGAAATGCTACTCCAGCTGGAGTAGTGCTTCTGGCAAGGCACATACAGGCGCATGAAAAGAAAATCCTTTGAAAACGGAAACTCCTACACCAGAAAAAAACAAAATTAAAATATAATTTTTTCTCTGTGCAATATAAACATGAAGGTATAAGAAAGTTTAAAAAAAAAAAAAAGAATAGGATCACTAAACTTACTCGTTTTGGATTAGAAATCTTTTTTCTGCATTTCAGGTTTTAATGATCTTTTCTAAACATTCTTATTCCTTCATCGTGTTTTTATTGCACAGAGTAAATGTTGTGTTTTAATTTTTTTCTTCTGGTACTGGAGATTCTGTTTTTATTGGATTTTCTTTTCATTTTCACTTGGAAGCCAGTTTGGTGTGTTTCCTACACTCCCTGCACTACACCCTGACTGCCCGTGGTCATTACTACTGATGAGCGAATATACTCGTTACTCGAGATTTCCTGAGCATGCTCGGGTGTCCTCCGAGTATTTTTTAGTGCTCGGAGATTTAGTTTTTCTTGCCGCAGCTGAATGATTTACATCTGTTAGCCAGCATAAGTACATGTGGGGGTTGCCTGGTTGTTAAGGAATCCCCACATGTACTTATGTTGGCTAACAGGTGTAAATCATTCAGCTGCGGCAATAAAAACTAAATCTCCGAGCACTAAAAATACTCGGAGGACCCCCGAACATGCTCGGGAAGTCTCGAGTAACGAGCATATTCGCTCATCACTAGTCATTACCTAAGGGCTTGATATTTTAGAATTTCTATGGATCTCCTTTTTCACCATTGATACCATTGGAGGGTGAGCTGATTACAATTTTTCCCTTTTGGCTCTACACAAGTGAATGCCACAGTGATAATGCGCCAGATTTATTAAGTGGCATTCACCTCGTAATGAATTTGGCTCATTGTACTCCAGTGAGTCCTTCATTATGACTGGTGTACACAACACAGGTCTTTACTGAATCAACCCCTATGTCCACAGATGCTATAACCAGACGGATGCTATAACCAGACAGGAGTCCTAAATACTGTCTTTAGTATTCTATTTGCCAAGCAAACTCTGATGTTTAACGGCTTAGTGACCGAGTCATTTTTGACCTTAATAACCAATCTAAATTTTACAATTCTGACCACTGTCACTTTATGTGGCAATAACTCTAGAACACTTTAATGGATCTTACTGATTGAGAGATTGTTTTTTCATGATATTGTACTTCGTGACACTGGTAACATTTATTTGATATGACGCATTTATTTATGGAAAAAAATGGACATTTTTCAAAAATGTAGCAATTTTCAAACTTTAAAAAAAAAAAAAAAAGTATTCCCTTAAATCAAAGAGATATGTCGCAAAAAAACAATTAATAAATAACATTTCCAACATGTCTACTTGACATCAGCACAATTTTGGAAATAATTTTTTTGTTAGGAAGTTATAAGGGTTAAAAGTTGACCATCGATTTCTAATTTTTCCAACAAAATTTACAAAACCATTTTTTTTTAGGGACCACATCACATTTTAAGTGATTTTAAGGAGCCTATATGACAAAGTACCCAAAAGTGACACCATCATAAAAACTGAAGCCCTCAAGGTGCTCAAAGCCACATTAAAGAAGTTTATTAGCCCTTCAGTTGCTTCACAGAAACTGAAGCAATGTGGAAGGAAAAATGAAAATTTAACTTCTCGTAAGGGAAGGAGCATGGTTTGACTTTTTGAACGCAAAATTGGCTGGAATCGATAGCGGGCGCCATGTCGCATTTGGAAACCCCCTGACGTGCCTAAACATGGAAACCCCCCACAAGTGACCCCATTTTGGAAAATACACTCCTCAAGGATTTTAACTAGGGGAATAGTGAGGATTTTTAACCCATAGGAACCACACAGAACTTGATAACATTAGGTCGTCATATTGAAAGTGTCATTAGTGTTGAGCACAAGTACTCGCTACTACAGTTTGCATAAGGTGATTGGGTATACATCAAGCATCGCAGGTGCTCGAGCGACATGTTCAAGTCCCTGCCTCGCATGTTTTGTGGCTGTTAGACACCCCCAAAAAACAAGGGAGGATTTGCGATACTCCACGCATACCTGAGCACCCAATGCAAACTTGGGTAGCGAGCAAAATTTGATTTACTAATTTTTTGATCACTGTGATAGGGTCTATCACAGTTATCAAAAGGAACCAATAGGAAAAATTGCCTTTTGTTGCTGGATACCAGCCATCAGATCTAGGTGGGTGCATTTTTTTCCAGGAAGATGATGCATGGAGCTTGGGTACTCGGAGGGGGGAGGGACTCGCGGGGGGGTCTCATTTCTCTCTCATCTGACATATATATCATGTCAGAAGTGAGAGAAATCATTTGTATTAGTGGCCACAGTTGTTTTTTTCTGTGATTGCCGTTATTCACTGAATAACGGCGATCACATGATCGGGAACTAGAAAATTCAGCCCTGATCATATTCTCCATGGTCTCCGCTACCCCCAGTAGCCGAGAATCTGGAGATTTTCTGACTCTGGGACAAGCTATACCCTTATTCTTGATCATGGTTTTAAAACGGCAATGAGGAAATAAGGCCCCTTAGCGGCCGCAGTTTAAACGCCTATAGGCGTTCGTTAAGGGGTTAAAACTTTAAAAAGCAGCACTACATTTGTGTCTCTCCAAAATGTTTCACCTGTTTGGCAGCATTATTAGGCGAATGGGACACAAATATGTCACAATATACAGATGAAGATACTCCCGGCACAGTGTATAGTTTCAATCCATTATTTAGAGCCTTTATAACTAATTTTTATGTAAATATTTATTAAATGATATGATTTAAGGCCTGGTAGGAAAAAGGCTTCTTGCTATGGGGGCCTTGTAGACTTTAGTAATTTGTTCACTTTTCTGGATTCAATTCCTCTACTAAGCCAAATTTCAGCATTCCTCAAGACCTTATTGTATTAAAATTCTTGAAAAAAAAATCTTTGCCAGTGGTACAGTTGCATGATGACCAACCTATCATTTAGCTGGCCATACCTGCTCCTCCTGCTTAACATTGATAGCAACAAGCGTACATGGAATGAAGGACTTATTACGGAGTGTCAAAATGGAAACCTTAAACATGAGACTGCTACTCGACACAAAGAAGACAAAGATATTGACTATGGCCAGGTAAAACTGGGAGACATTTGAGATGTATGGCGATGAACTGGTAGTTGTAAATGACTTCAACCTGATGGATCAATGATAATTCAAGATGCAGCAACGACACCAGAAGTCAATAGGAGAACAGATATGGGCAAATTAACAGTGAAGTCTGTTGTGAATTCTGTTCTGGAGCTCCCTCCTGTGGTTGCTAATGGTATTTTTGTGAGTTCTGCCCTTGGGCTCCCTCTGGTGGTTTCGAGTGGAACTGCTGCTCCTTTAGGTAGCTGTGGCAGCTGCCTTCACTAATCGCCTTGCCTGGGTTTGTTATTTAAACCTGCTCTGGGCTTTAGTTCATGCCAGCTGTCAATGTTCTTGGTTGGATTTGGTTCTCTCCTTGGATTTCTCATATGGCCTGTCCTTGTCTGCAAAAGATAAGTTTTTGTTAAGTTTTTGTTTGTCCATTTGCCTGGACTCTATTGCTCTGCAAATATGTCTCTTTTTGTCCAGCTTGTCACTATGTCATATTCAGGCTAGCTGGAAGCTCTGGGAAAGCAGATTTGCCCCTCCACACCGTGAGTCGGTGTGGAGTTCATTTTTGTAAACTCTGCATGGATTTTGTAGTTTTTAATACTGACCGCACAGTATCCTTTTCTCTCTGTCTATCAAGTTTAGTATTGGCCTCCTTTGCTGAAATCTGATTTCATTTCTGTGTACGTCATTTCCCTCTTCACTCACAGTCAATATTTGTGGGGGGCTGTCTTTCCTTTTGGGGTTTTCTCTGAGGCAAGATAGCTTTCTATTTCCTTCTTTAGGGGTAGTTAGTTCTTAGGCTGTGAAGAGGTGTCTAGGGAGAGTCAGGAACATCCCACGGCTATTACTAGTGTTGTTGTTAGGATTAGGGACTGCGGTCAGCAGAGATACCACCTTCTCAGAGCTCGTCCCATGTTGCGTTTTAGCCACCAGGTCATATCAGTGTGGCCTCTTAACCACCAGGTCATAACAGAAGTCACTGGACAAGGTCTTCAAATTGAGGAACATTCCACTGGTGATGAAGACGGCTTATACATAATTTTGTCTTTTCTGTAATAACATACGGATGCAAAACCTGGACGTTAAAGATAGGAGAAGAATCAACACCTTTGAAATGTGGTGCTGGAGAAGGATGTTATCAATACCATGGATGGCAAGAAGAACAGCAAATCAATTTTGGAACAAATCAAGCCAGACATGTCACTCGAAGCAAAGATCACCAATCTACCACTTGCCTAATTTAGACATATCATACAAAAAGTGTAATCACTGGAGAAGGGCATCATGGTCAGAATAATAGAAGGAACAAGGCAAAAATGGAAGACCAACAACCCGATAGCGTGATACTATCAAGATAATGAAGGAGAAGACCTTGGTGGACCTATCTAGGCTTCCTACAGATTGTTCATCCATTAAGTCTCTGGCTCGAGAGCGAGCCGAGTGCTGATATACAAAGAAAAATGCTCATCTGCATGACTTAACACTTCCTAATTATTTTCACAACTGTGTAGGAAACAACTATATCATTCATCTACTAGTATAATGTTTCTACTAGGCAATTCGATGCTCCCATCTGAAACATAGCCACCGATGGAGTGGCATGGGGTCACTCCTGTTAGTCACCTACTTTGACCATTGATATTGGATGCCGCTAATGGACCTCATGCCCTTCCATCATTCATCAGCAACCATGTTTTGTACTGAAGACTGTACTCAACAAGCAAGTTGCCGTTTTGCAAATTAGGGCATCAGTGCTCCTCAGATAATGATTTATATATAAGTAAGTGAATTAATTGCATGTTTGCTCACTTTCTAAATATTTTTTAAAAAGTGCCGAAAACTCCTTTTAAAGTCAAATCGACAACTGACATGAGCACAGAAGAAAAAAAAAAGCAATAATATGCATATCCCTGTGTTGTGATCCTAGTGGCAAGGATCGCAAGTTTGACTAGCTAAGAAACTAAACCGACGACCAGCTCTGGGGAAGTGGTATCTGGATTGACCGCAACCTGATCCTATCCGCAAACAACTATAGGCAGCCGTGGAACGTTACCTGGAAATCCTAGACGTCTCTTCACGGCCTGAGAAACTACCTATTCCTAGAGGGAAAGTTAAGTCCTTACTTGCCTCAGAGAAATGACCCCAAAGATATAGAAAAGCTCCCCACAAATATTAACAGTGAGTTAAGGGGAAAGCACAAACGCAGAGA
The DNA here is from genome assembly GCF_051348905.1 of Ranitomeya variabilis. Taxonomy (NCBI): domain Eukaryota; kingdom Metazoa; phylum Chordata; class Amphibia; order Anura; family Dendrobatidae; genus Ranitomeya; species Ranitomeya variabilis. Next base: position 638,663,004 of record NC_135232.1, read on the forward strand.
TGAAATAGATTTAGCAAATGAGGCCCGCTAACTAGATAGCAGAAAATAGGAAGGGAGCTGTGCGGTCAATAGAAAACCCTAAGCAAAATATCCACGCAGAGATTGCTCGAGCCCCCGCACCAACTAACGGTGCGGGGGAAGCAACTCCGTACCCCAGAGCTTACCAGCAGCAAGAACTCGCATATTAGCAAGCTGGACTAAACTCATCATACACTGAAATCATATTGCAGACAGATGAGCAAAAAATAATCAAACAGAAACTTAGCTTCTCCAGAAGAGACTGAAAATGAAGATAATCAGGGGAGATCAGAATAGCACTGAATACATCGACAGCCGGCAACAAGTGGAGGTGAAGCAGAGCTAAATAGGAAACTCCCTAGTGCATAACGAGGCAGCTGATCCAGCCACAGATGCACAGGATAACAAACAAAGCCACCAGGGGGAGCCCAAAAACAAAACTCACACAATACCACCTGTGACCACAAGAGGGAGCCCGAAAACAGAGTTCACAACAGTACCCCCCCCCCTTGAGGAGGGGTCACCGAACCCTCATCAAAAAACCCCAGGGCGATCAGGGTGAGCCACATGGAAGGCACAAACCAAATCAGCCGCATGAACATCAGAGGCGACAACCCAGGAATTATCCTCCTGACCATAGCCCTTCCACTTAACCAAATACTGAAGCCTCCGTCTAGAAATACGAGAATCCAAGATCTTCTCCACCACGTATTCCAATTCTCCCTCAACCAGCACAGGGGCAGGAGGCTCAACCGAAGGAACCACAGGCACCACTTACCTCCGCAACAACGACCGATGGAACACATTATGAATAGCAAACGATGCTGGGAGGTCCAAACGAAATGACACAGGGTTAAGGACTTCCAAAATCTTATAAGGACCGATAAACCGAGGCTTGAACTTGGGAGAGGAGACCTTCATAGGAACAAAGCGAGAAGACAACCACACCAAGTCCCCAACGCGAAGTCGGGGACCCACACAGCGACGACGGTTGGCAAAGCGCTGAGCCTTCTCTTGTGACAGCTTCAAATTGTCCACCACATGATCCCAAATCTGATGCAACCTATCCACCACAAGATCCACTCCAGGACAGTCAGAAGGCTCCACCTGACCCAAGGAAAAACGAGGATGAAACCCCGAATTACAAAAAAAAGGCGAAACCAAAGTAGCAGAACTAGCACGATTATTAAGGGCAAATTCGGCCAATGGCAAAAAAGCCACCCAGTCGTCCTGATCAGCAGAAACAAAACATCTTAAATAGGTTTCCAAGGTCTGATTAGTTCGCTCGGTCTGGCCATTCGTCTGAGGATGGAAGGCCGACGAAAAAGACAAATCAATGCCCATCTTAGCACAAAAGGTCCGCCAAAATCTAGACACAAACTGGGATCCTCTGTCGGAAACAATATTCTCAGGGATCCCATGCAAACGAACCACATTTTGAAAAAACAGCGGAACCAACTCGGAGGAGGAAGGCAACTTAGGCAAGGGCACCAAATGGACCATCTTAGAAAAACGATCACACACCACCCAGATGACAGACATTCTCTGAGAGACAGGGAGATCTGAAATAAAATCCATGGAAATGTGCGTCCAAGGCCTCTTTGGGACAGGCAAAGGTAACAGCAAACCACTGGTACGAGAACAGCAAGGCTTAGCCCGAACACAAATTCCACAAGACTGCACAAAGGAACGCACATCCTGCGACAAGGAAGTCCACCAAAAGGACCTGCCACCAAATCTCTGGTACCAAATATTCCAGGATGGCCTGCCAACACCGAAGAATGAACCTCGGAAATAACTCTGTTGGTCCATCTATCTGGGACAAACAGTCTCTCCGGTGGACAACGGTCAGGTCTATCCGCCTGAAACTCCTGCAGCACTCGTCGCAAATCTGGGGAGATGGCAGACAAAATCACCCTGTCTCTGAGGATACCAGCCGGCTCAGAATCTCCAGGAGAGTCAGGCACAAAACTCCTAGAAAGAGCATCAGCCTTCACATTCTTCGAACCAGGCAGGTACGAGACCACGAAATCAAAACGAGAGAAAAACAAAGACCAACGAGCCTGTCTAGGATTCAGCCGCTTGGCCGACTCGAGATAAATCAGATTTTTGTGATCAGTCAAGACCACCACACGATGCTTAGCTCCCTCGAGCCAATGCCGCCACTCCTCAAATGCCCACTTCATAGCCAACAATTCCCGATTACCGACATCATAATTCCGCTCGGCAGGCGAAAACTTTCTTGAAAAGAAAGCACATGGCTTCATCACAGAGCCATCAGAGCTTCTCTGCGACAAAACAGCCCCCGTTCCAATCTCAGAAGCATCAACCTCGACCTGGAAAGGAAGAGAGACATCTGGCTGACATAAGACTGGAGCCGAGGAAAACCGGCGCTTCAGCTCCCGAAAGGCCTCCACAGCCGCAGGAGACCAATTGGTAACATCAGAACCCTTCTTGGTCAAATCCGTCAAAGGCTTAACAACACCAGAAAAATTAGTGATGAAGCGACGGTAAAAATTAGCAAAACCCAAGAACTTCTGAAGACTCTTAACAGATGTAGGCTGAGTCCAGTCATGAATAGCCTGAACCTTGACTGGGTCCATCTCAATAGTAGAAGGGGAAAAAATGAAACCCAAAAAAGAAACCTTCTGGACTCCAAAAAGACATTTTGAGCCTTCATAAATAAAGCATTGGCACGCAGGACCTGAAACACCATCCTGACCTGCTTAACATGGGACTCCCAATCATCAGAAAAAAACAGAATATCATCCAGATACACAATCATAAATTTATCCAGATACTCGCGGAAGATGTCGTGCATGAAGGACTGAAAGACAGAAGGAGCATTAGAAAGTCCAAAAGGCATCACCAAGTACTCAAAACGGCCTTCGGGCGTATTAAATGCAGTTTTCCATTCATCACCCTGCTTAATACGCACAAGGTTATACGCACCACGAAGATCTATCTTGGTGAACCAACTAGACCCCCTAATGCGAGCAAACAGATCAGATAACAATGGCAAAGGATACTGAAACTTGACCGTGATTTTATTTAGAAGGCGATAATCAATACAAGGTCTCAGGGAACCATCCTTCTTAGCCACAAAAAAGAATCCCGCACCCAGAGGGGAGGAGGAGGGGCGAATAAGTCCTTTCTCCAAATACTCCTTTATATAACTCCGCATAGCAGCATGCTCCGGCACTGACAAATTGAAAAGTCGTCCCTTAGGAAACTTACTACCAGGAATCAAATTTATAGCACAATCACAATCCCTATGAGGAGGTAGAGAACTGAGTTTGGGCTCATCAAATACATCCTGGTAGTCCGACAAAAACGCAGGGACTTCAGAAGGAGTGGATGAAGCAATTGACACCACAGGAGCGTCGCCATGAATTCCCTGGCAACCCCAACTTGACACAGACATTGCTTTCCAATCCAGGACTGGATTATGAGTCTGCAACCATGGCAGACCCAACACGACAACATCATGCAAATTATGCAGAACAAGAAAGCGAATCACCTCCTGATGAACAGGAGTCATGCACATGGTCACTTGCGTCCAGTACTGAGGTTTATTCATAGCCAATGGTGTAGCATCAATACCCCTTAGTGGAATAGGGAATTTTAAAGGCTCCAAAACAAAACCACAGCGCCGGGCAAATGACAAATCCATCAGGCTCAGGGCAGCACCTGAATCTACAAAAGCCATAACCGGGTAAGATGACAGGGAACAAATCAGGGTAACAGACAAAATGAACTTAGGCTGTAAAGTACCGATGGTGACAGATTTATCAATCTTTTTTGTGCGCTTAGAGCATGCTGAGATAACATGAGCTGGTCACCACAGTAAAAGCACAACCCATTTTGCCGTCTATAATTTTGCCGTTCACTTCTGGTCAGAATTCTATCACATTGCATAGACTCAGGTGTCTGTTCAGAAGACACCGCCAAATGGTGCGCAGGTTTGTGCTCCCGCAAACGCCGATCAATCTGAATGGCCAGAGTCATTGACTCATTCAGACCTGCAGGCGTAGGGAACCCCACCATGACATTCTTAATGGCTTCAGAAAGACCCTTTCTGAAATTTGCAGCCAGGGCACACTCATTCCATTGAGTAAGCACCGACCATTTCCGAAATTTCTGGCAATACACCTCTGCTTCATCTTGCCCCTGAGAGAGGGCCAACAAAGCTTTTTCAGCCTGGTCCTCAAGATTAGGTTCCTCATAGAACAATCCAAGGGCCAGAAAAAACGCATCCACACTGAGCAATGCAGGATCCCCTGGCGCCAATGCGAAGGCCCAATCTTGAGGGTCGCCGCGCAAGAAAGAAATAATAATCTTAACTTGCTGAACGGAATCACCAGAGGAACTAGGTTTCAAAGAAAGAAACAATTTGCAATTGTTCTTAAAATTCAGGAACCTAGATCTATCTCCAGAAAACAACTCCGGAATAGGTATTCTAGGCTCTGACATAGGACTGTGAACAACAAAATCCTGAATACTTTGTACCCTTGCAGCAAGATGATCTACACTGGAGGCCAAACTCTGGATATCCATGTCAGCAGCTGAACTCAGAGCCACACCAAGATTAAGAGGAGGAGAGAAGCTAGACACACAGCAGCTAGACACACGGCAGCAAAAAAAAAAAAAAAATTCCTCAAGGCTTCTCTTCTCCTGCTTCTGCCATGCAATTAACACTTTATGGCCGGCTGTAGTGTTGTGATCCTAGTGGCAAGGATCGCAAGTTTGACTAGCTAAGAAACTAAACCGACGACCAGCTCTGGGGAAGTGGTATCTGGATTGACCGCAACCTGATCCTATCCGCAAACAACTATAGGCAGCCGTGGAATGTTACCTGGAAATCCTAGACGTCTCTTCACGGCCTGAGAAACTACCTATTCCTAGAGGGAAAGTTAAGTCCTTACTTGCCTCAGAGAAATGACCCCAAAGATATAGAAAAGCCCCCCACAAATATTAATGGTGAGTTAAGGGGAAAGCACAAACGCAGAGATGAAATAGATTTAGCAAATGAGGCCCGCTAACACTAGATAGCAGAAAATAGGAAGGGAGCTGTGCGGTCAATAGAAAACCCTAAGCAAAATATCCACGCAGAGATTGCTCGAGCCCCCGCACCAACTAACGGTGCGGGGAAAGCAACTCCGTACCCCAGAGCTTACCAGCAGCAAGAACTCACATATTAGCAAGCTGGACTAAACTCATCATACACTGAAATCATATTGCAGACAGATGAGCAAAAAATAATCAAACAGAAACTTAGCTTCTCCAGAAGAGACTGAAAACGAAGATAATCAGGGGAGATCAGAATAGTACTGAATACATCGACAGCCGGCAACAAGTGGAGGTGAAGCAGAGCTATATTGGAAACTCCCTAGTGCATAACGAGGCAGCTGATCCAGCCACAGATGCGCAGGATAACAAACAAAGCCACCAGGGGGAGCCCAAAAACAAAACTCACATAATACCACCTGTGACCACAAGAGGGAGCCCGAAAACAGAGTTCACAACATCCCTGTATATAACAATTATGTTTTGTGACCTCCTCAGAGATAGTGGGTTTTCTTTCAACAGTAAGTTGACATTCTGCTAGGACATGCTGTCATCTAATACCTGATCGGAGTCTGATTTCTGAGACCTCCACAATCCTTAGAATGAAGGGGTTGCAGTGTTAGTGCTGTGACTTTTTTTTGCTCAGTGAGTGTCTGAGAGCCTCAATATGCTATAAAATGCTAAATGGACATCTGTCCCCAGTGATTGACTTTCTACTTGACATTGTATGACATGATATATAGTGCCTCAAGCAAAGGAACTACTTGTTCTGCCCTTCCTAATGGAGGACAGGGGTTCGTCCAGCATTAAAAGTTTCACTATTATCATAGTTTTGGTTTTGCTGTGTTATAGCACCACCCAGTGGTGGATAAATTTATTACCTGTGTTTTTCTTAGTGTTTACTAGAGTGTTGCATTATGGGATTGCACCAAAGCATCATGGGACAGGGGAATTCCCCATTTTCTCTCTCTGTGAATTTTCCTGTTCACTCGTGTTATTCAGCTGTGTTGGAACTACTTCATTTACCTGCCACCCTGGTTAGTTTATCCGGTAAGATTGCTATCCTTGTTCTTGTAATATAGTGTTCTATAGAATGTGATTACTGTATAGCAACTAGTACCCGGGAAATCTATTATCTGTGAGTTACTGTATGTAGTTGCATGTAGAAGTTGCATCATCCTGCATGCTTTCTCTGCTAGTTATAGTATCAGTTGTGCTGTTATGTGCCCAATACTTACTCAAATCATTTGTATTCTTATAGTTTTACCGCATTTCAATACCTGTTACCAATAAACAAGTTAGACTACAGAAAACAGTCTGCTTACTTTGGAAGACAGAAGTGGTTTATGCTGTATGTTGGATCACACACCGTATCAACGTGTATGAAGACAGAACAGTAAAACGGAGGCTAAATACCAGCGGAGGCCAGTAAAACGGAAGCTAGGCGCTGGGATTACAGTAAAGGGAGGCTAGACGCCAGCGATAGCAAATACCACCTACGCAGCCGCTTGTACCACACCGCACTACCTGCAGATACCGCAGCGGCCGCCATACAGTCACAAGTACCGAGAGTGCAGCCCACCAAGCACCACACGTCTCAGTCCACGCTGAAGCCACCCCTACCCGCTCTGAGACGTCCTACAGCCTGCAAACGGACATAAAATGTCTGCAAGTCAAACATCTTCACTCAGGACGAGGTCCCAAACAAGCCGCTCTAGCAAGTCTTCCTCGAAAAGGTCTGCCACCCTCGCCCGAGCAGAAGCTGAGGCGGCGAAAGTGAGATCCTCCTTCGCTGCACAAGAGATGCAGTTAAAGTTAAGGCAAGCAGACCAAGAAGCAGAAAGAGCTCGCCTGCAAGCAGAGCAAGAAGCAGAAAGAGCCCGCCAAGAAGCAGAAAGAGCCCACCAAGAAGCAGAAAGAGCCCGCCTGCAAGCAGAGCAAGAAGCAGAAAGAGCCCGCCAAGAAGAAGAAAGAGCCCGCCTGCGAGCAGAGCAAGAAGCAGAAAGAGCCCGCCTGCAAGCGACCTTAGAAAGGCTTTCCGCTGAAAAAGAAGCAGCAGCCGCAATAGCCAAAGCTGAGTTTTTAGAAGCCGTGGAATTTCCTGAATCCGAGCGAGGCAGCGACATACGCGGACCAGACCTTGATCATCAGGACCCTGCTCAACGCGTCTCAGAATATGTCCGCCAACATCCCAAAGTGGAAGACAACTCTGATCCGTTACACCAACCAGCCTGTACAGATTACCAGAGATCTTTCCTCCAAACACCGTACTGGAAGCAGGAAAGTATACTGCGAAACGACATTGATCACCACTACCGTCCTACGGAACAGAAGGTATGGCCTCCGCCCAGACTGACAGGGACACCCTTCGCCACTGAACGGGTTTATACAGACTTTCCTATGCCAGAAGCTCCTACCAGGTATGAGGATGCACCACAAACACTGCATAACAACAGCACACCAGCTCACGTCGGCACAGACTCAGCCACTATGAACTTTGCAAGGTTCTTTACCCGCCGGGAGCTGGTGACCAAGGGACTTGTAAAGTTCACTGATCGAACTGAAAGCTACAGAGCATGGCGAGCCTCTTTTCAGAATGCCATCAGAGACTTGCATCTTTCCAGTAGTGAAGAGTTAGATCTGTTGGTTAAGTGGCTTGGGAGCGAGTCAGCTGAACATGCCAAAAGAATCAGGAACATTAACATAAAGTACCCACACACAGGACTTCGTATGGTGTGGGAGAGACTCGAAGAATGTTATGGGTCAATAGAAGCTATAGAAAATGCTTTGTATAAAAGAATTGATGATTTCCCCAAGATAGCAAATAAGGGTTATCAAAAGCTCAGGGAACTGAGCGACTTGTTAATGGAGGTACATGCTGCTCAGGCAGAAGGTGACCTACCAGGGTTGGCATTCCTGGACACTGCCAGAGGTGTCAACCCGATTGTCCAAAAGCTCCCTTACAACTTACAAGAAAAGTGGGTCAGTCACGGGTCCCGTTACAAACAGGCTCATAAGGTACCATTTCCTCCCTTTGGGGTGTTTGTAGACTTTGTCGCTCAGCAGGCTAAAGTTAGAAATGACCCTAGTTTCGATTTCACTATGTCATGTACCGCTGCCTCTGGTGTAAAACCCAGTAAAACACCAGTGGCAGTCCACAAAACTAATGTTACCTCCACAGGTTTTCCTTACAGGGCAAGTAAGTCCTCTCCAGAAGAGGACAAACCGCAGGATCTCAGCAAATACTGCCCCCTACACAAGAAACCTCATCCTCTACTAAAATGTAGAGCCTTCAGGGAGAAGTCTCTAGAAGACCGTAAGAGTTTCCTAAAGGAAAACAAGATATGCTTCAGATGCTGCGCGACAACCTCACACTTCGCCAAGAACTGTGAAACCAGTGTGAAATGCACAGAATGTAGTAGTGTGGAGCACAACACGGCCTTACATCCTGGACCACCCTCAGGGGTATCGTCGCAAGTAGAAGAGTCTGCCGAAAAACAGATGGACCCCGACGTGGACACCCCAGTGGTCACTTCTCGGTGCACAGAAATCTGCAAGGAACTCGTAGCAGGAAGATCCTGCTCAAAGATCTGTCTTGTCAGAGTATTCCCAGCGAGCCAACGGGATAAGGCGATCAAGGTATATGCAATCTTGGATGATCAGAGCAACAGGTCTCTAGCTAAATCCTTTCTCTTCGACACCTTCAACATTGCTGGTCCCGGCTCTCCGTACTCCTTGAAGACATGTGCAGGTACTGTCGAGATGGCGGGGAGGAGAGCAACTGGATTCAAAGTAGAGTCTATAGACGGTCAAACCTGCTTATCCTTGCCATCAATACTGGAGTGCAACCAGATTCCAGACAACAGGTCTGAGATACCTACACCAGAGGTAGCAGCTCATCACACCCACTTGAGATGTATAGCTCACCTGATACCAGAGCTCGACCAAGGAGCTCCTATGGTCTTACTTCTCGGAAGAGACATACTACGGGTCCACAAGGCTAGAGGACAGATCAACGGCCCACAAAACGCCCCATATGCTCAGAGACTTGACCTAGGATGGGTCATTGTGGGAGATGTCTGTTTGGGTGGAGCACACAGGCCGACATCAGTCAACAGCATGCTCACCAATACCCTCGAGAATGGACGCCCGTCTCTCTTCCAGCCATGCGAGAGCAGTTTCCTGATTAAAGAATTGCCACACCACACCCCTCCACCTTGTCCGTTAGCTGATCCTTCCTGTGAAGACCATGCATGCGACGGTGAGCAAGATCATATAGGGTGCACAGTTTTCCACAGGACAAGGGAAGACAACCAGGTAGCAATGTCCATAGAGGACAGACTGTTCTTGGACATCATGGAGCGAGAGATAGTAAGAGATGAATCAAAGAGTTGGGTCGCACCTTTACCATTCAAACCACAGAGGCAACGCTTACCCAACAACAGAGAACTTGTCTACAGTCGATTTGTCTCCCTTACGCGCAAACTGCAGAAGGCACCAGAAACAAAACAACACTTCTTTACCTTCATGGAGAGAATATTCCAGAGTGGCCACGCGGAAATTGCACCTGTACTTCAAGATTCCGAGGAATGTTGGTACTTACCTATTTTCGGCGTGTATCATCCGAAGAAACCAGGTCAGATAAGAGTGGTATTTGACTCAAGTGCCAGATACGAAGGTGTTTCTTTAAACGACGTCTTCCTGTCTTGTCCAGACCTCAACAACAGACTTCTGGGAGTACTTCTTCGTTTCCGCAAAGACGCAGTAGCATTTATGGCCGACATACAACAGATGTTTCACTGCTTCCTTGTTAAAGAAGAACACAGAAACTACTTGAGGTTCTTCTGGTACCGCAATAATGACCCCTACAAGGACATCGTGGAATATCGTATGAAGGTTCACATCTTCCGGAACAGCCCTTCCCCTGCTGTCGCTATCTATGGCCTTAGACATTCAGCCAGAGAAGGTGAAATGCAGTATGGATCGGATGTAAGATCTTTTGTGGAAAAGGATTTCTACGTAGATGACTGCCTGAAATCCACACCCACAGAGGAGTCGGCAGTCAGTCTCCTAAAAAGGGCACAAGAAATGCTCGCTTCATCCAATTTGAGGTTGCACAAAATTGCTTCCAACAGCCAGAAACTAATGGCAGCCTTTCCCTCTCAAGATTACTCAACCGATTTAAAAGACTTGGATTTAAGCACGGACTCCCTTCCCATGCAGCGGAGCCTCGGTCTACTCTGGGATTTGAAAAAGGATGCATTCACCTTCCAGATCAGCGAAGAAGAGAAACCCTTCACGCGTAGAGGCGTCCTGTCCGATGTGAACAGCTTGTACGATCCTCTGGGATTTGTAACCCTTGTAACTATCCAAGGTAAAATGATGTTGAGAGACTTCACCCAAGAGACATCCGATTGGGATGATCCGCTTCCCAGCGATAAAAGAGAATTGTGGGAAAGATGGAAAAATTCTTTAGAAGCCCTGTCGAGTCTCTACGTGGCACGACCATATGCTTCTGTGCCTTCATCAGAAATCAAGGTGCAAAGGCTTTGTATCTTCTGCGATGCTTCAACCAAGGCAATTGCAGCAGTGGCGTATTTGAAAACTGACATCAATGAACAATGCCACATAAGGCTTGTTATGAGCCGGACAAAATTGGCCCCACTCCGTGAACACACAGTACCCAGACTGGAACTCTGTGCAGCTGTGCTGGCAGTAGAGTTAGCTGAGCTTATCTCGACAGAAATGGACCTGGAAGTCAAAGAAGTCGAGTTCTACACTGACAGCAAGGTAGTGCTGGGGTACATTTGCAATGAAACTCGTCGCTTCTATGTCTATGTCAGCAATCGGGTGCTAAGGATCAGGAGATCCACCGAACCTAAACAGTGGCACTATGTGTCCACGCACCACAATCCGGCGGACCACGCAACCAGATCCGTTGAAGCAAGACACCTTAAGGACATAACCTGGTTCACCGGCCCTACATTCTTATACCGTTCGACGCCACATGTGGACGAGTCAAACATCTTTGAACTGGTGGATCCAGAGGCAGATGAGGAAATCCGCCCTCAGGTATCCGTTCTACATACGGTGACTAAAGACAATCACCTCAAATCCCACCGCTTCAACAGGTTCTCAACTTGGGACTCACTTGTTCGTGCCCTCGTTTGTTTAATTCATGTGGCTCGATCCTACAAGTCAACGTCACCCGCCATCCAGAAACCTTGCAAAGGTTGGCACCACTGCAAGCTTGCCTTTACCGTTCCAAGCATGGAAAATGCCAAGAACTTTATAATCCGTACCATACAACGTGAATGCTACGCCAAAGAAATAGATAACCTCGATAAAGGCCAACCTGTTTCTAAAGATAGTGTCTTGAAGAAACTCGATCCAATCATTGACCAGGATGGGCTGTTAAGAATTGGAGGTCTGTTGTGAATTTGGATTCTGGGCTCCCCCGGTGGCCGCTTGTGGAATTGGACTTGTCATCCTCTTTCCTGTTTCACCTGGTTCCATCAGTAGTGGGTGTCGCTATTTAAGCTCATTTCTCTGGTGGTTTCTTGCCGGTCAACAATGTTATCTGATGCCTCTCAGTGCTTGTTCCTGCTTCTAGACAACTACTAGATAAGTTGGACTTTTGTCCATGTTTGGTTTTGCCTATTTGTTCCAGTTCACAGCTGAAGTTTTGTTACTGTGTCTGGAAAGCTCTCGTTGATCAGGGATTGCTACTCTGGCGTTATGAGTTAATGCCAGAGTTTAAGGTAATCTCTGGATGGTGTTTTGTTAGTGTTTTTCTGCTGACCATGAAAGTATACTATCTGTCTTCTGCTATCTAGTAAGCGGACCTCAAATTTGCTAAGACTATTTTCCTGCTGCGTTTGTTGTTTCATCTGAACTCACCGTCATTATATGTGGGGGGCTACTGTCTTCTTTGGAATATTTCTCTAGAGGTGAGCCAGGTCTTATATTTCCCTCTGCTAGCTATTTAGGTCTTAGGCCAGAGCTGGGCATCTAGCGTTAAATAGGAAATGCTACCTGGCTATTTCTAGTTGCGCGGCAGGCTTAGTTCATGGTCAGTATAGTTCCATCTTCCGAGAGCTTGTCCCTCTATAGGCTTGCTATGATCTCTGCCTGCAGAGATCATGACAGTTTGACCGGCCAATAAAGTGTTAAAGACCCAGGTTGAGAAAGGAGAGTTATAAGAAGTCTGCTGGAATTTTTTTTTTTTTTTTTTTCCTCCAGTCTGCCTTGCTGCAGTCTTTTTTCTCTCTCTCCTCCTAATCTCTGTATGCTCTGTGTGCACCTGACAATAATGGATCTCCAGAGTGTAACTGCGGGTTTGAATAATCTCATCACGAAAGTACAAAATTTACAAGATTTTGTGGTACATGCTCCGGTATCTGAACCGAGAATTCCTTTGCCGGAGTTCTTCACAGGGAATAGAGCTAGCTTCCAGAATTTCCGAAATAATTGTAAGCTTTATTTGTCCCTGAAGTCTTGTTCAGCTGGAGACCCTGCTCAGCAGGTTAGGATTGTGATTTCCTTGCTCAGGGGTGACCCTCAAGATTGGGCCTTCTCATTGCCAGCAGGGGATCCTGCGTTACGCGATGTGGATGCGTTTTTTCTGGCCTTGGGCTTGCTTTATGAGGAACCTCATTTGGAACTTCAGGCAGAAAAAACTTTGATGGCACTATCTCAGGGGCAAGACGAAGCTGAAGTTTTCTGCCAAAAATTCCGTAAATGGTCTGTGCTTACTCAGTGGAATGAGTGCGCCTTGGCGGCAACTTTCAGAGAAGGTCTCTCTGATGCCGTTAAGGATGTTATGGTGGGGTTCCCTTTGCCTGCAGGTCTGAATGAGTCCATGACAATGGCTATTCAGATTGATAGGCGTCTGCGGGAGCGCAAACCGGTGCACCATCTGGCGGTGTCTATGGAAAAGACGCCAGAAAGTATGCATTGTGATAGAATTCTGTCCAGGAGCGAGCGACAGAATTTTAGACGGAAGAATGGATTGTGTTTCTATTGTGGGGATTCTACTCATGTTATATCAGCATGCTCTAGGCGTACAAAGAAGCTTGATAAGTCTGTTTCCATTGGCACCATTCAGTCTAAGTTTATTTTGTCTGTAACCCTGATTTGCTCTTTGTCATCCATTGCCACGGACGCCTATGTTGACTCTGGCGCCGCTCTGAGTCTTATGGATTGGTCCTTTGCCAATCGTTGTGGTTTTGATTTAGAGCCTTTGGAGACTCTTATTCCTCTGAAGGGGATTGACTCCACCCCATTGGCTAATAATAAACCACAATACTGGACACAAGTAACCATGCGTATCAATCCGGATCACCAGGAGATTATTCGTTTCCTGGTGCTGTTTAATTTACATGACGATTTGGTACTGGGATTGCCATGGTTGCAGTCTCACAACCCAGTCTTGGACTGGAGAGCAATGTCTGTGTTGAGCTGGGGATGTAAGGGTATTCATGGGGACGTACCTTTGGTTTCTATTTCGTCGTCCATTCCCTCTGAAGTCCCTGAGTTCCTCTCTGATTATCAAGACGTCTTTGACGAACCCAAGCTTGGGTCGTTACCTCCGCACCGTGAGTGCGATTGTGCCATAGATTTGATACCGGGTTGTAAATATCCAAAGGGTCGTTTGTTTAATTTGTCTGTGCCGGAACATGCTGCTATGCGGGAATATATAAAGGAGTCTTTGGAAAAGGGACATATTCGTCCATCTTCTTCTCCCTTGGGAGCTGGGTTTTTCTTTGTCTCAAAAAAAGACGGCTCTTTGAGACCATGTATTGATTATCGGCTTCTGAATAAGATCACTGTTAAGTATCAATACCCATTGCCATTGCTTACTGATTTGTTTGCTCGTATAGAGGGTGCTAAGTGGTTCTCTAAAATTGATCTTCGTGGGGCGTATAATTTGGTGCGGATCAGGCAGGGGGATGAGTGGAAGACCGCATTTAATACGCCCGAGGGCCACTTTGAGTATTTGGTCATGCCTTTTGGTCTTTCTAATGCTCCTTCAGTTTTCCAGTCTTTTATGCATGATATTTTCCGCGATTTTCTGGATAAATTTATGATAATATATCTGGATGATATTCTGATTTTTTCTGATGACTGGGACTCTCATGTCCAGCAGGTCAGGAGAGTTTTTCAGGTTCTGCGGTCTAATTCTTTATGTGTGAAGGGGTCTAAGTGCGTTTTTGGGGTCCAGAAAATTTCCTTTTTGGGGTATATTTTTTCTCCCTCTTCCATTGAGATGGATCCCGTCAAGGTGCAAGCTATTTGTGACTGGACTCAGCCCTCCTCTCTTAAGGGTCTTCAGAGATTTTTGGGCTTTGCCAACTTTTACCGCCGATTTATTGCTGGTTTTTCGGATGTCGTTAAACCACTGACTGATTTGACCAGACAAGGCGCTGATGTTGCTAATTGGTCCCCTCATGCTGTAGAGGCCTTTCAGGAGCTTAAGCGCCGTTTTGCCTCTGCCCCTGTGTTGCGTCAGCCTGATGTGAATCTGCCTTTTCAGGTTGAGGTTGACGCTTCGGAGATCGGAGCTGGGGCAGTGTTGTCGCAGAAAGGTTCCGACTGCTCCGTCATTAGGCCTTGTGCCTTCTTTTCTCGCAAATTTTCGCCCGCAGAGCGGAATTATGATGTTGGGAATCGGGAGCTTTTGGCCATGAAGTGGGCGTTTGAGGAGTGGCGCCATTGGCTCGAGGGGGCTAGGCATCAGGTGGTGGTATTGACTGACCACAAAAATTTGATTTATCTTGAGACTGCCAGACGCCTGAATCCTAGACAGGCGCGCTGGTCTTTATTTTTTTCTCGCTTTAATTTTGTGGTGTCATACCTACCGGGTTCTAAGAATGTTAAGGCAGATGCCCTTTCTAGGAGTTTTGACCCGGACTCTCCTGGTAATTCTGAACCCACAGGTATCCTTAGGGAGGGAGTAATTTTGTCGGCCGTTTCTCCTGATCTGCGGCGGTCCTTGCAAGAGTTTCAGGCGGATAGACCGGATCGTTGTCCGCCTGATAGACTGTTTGTTCCGGATGATTGGACCAGCAGAGTCATCTCTGAGGTACATTCTTCTGCATTGGCAGGTCATCCCGGAATTTTTGGTACCAGGGATTTGGTGGCAAGATCCTTCTGGTGGCCTTCCCTGTCACGAGATGTGCGAGTTTTTGTGCAGTCATGTGACGTTTGTGCTCGGGCCAAGTCTTGTAGTTCTCGGGCTAGCGGACTGCTGTTGCCCTTGCCTATTCCTAAGAGGCCTTGGACACACATCTCGATGGATTTTATTTCAGATCTGCCTGTTTCCCAGAAGATGTCTGTCATCTGGGTGGTCTGTGACCGTTTCTCTAAAATGGTCCATTTGGTTCCTCTGCCCAAGTTGCCTTCTTCTTCTGAGTTGGTTCCTCTGTTTTTTCAGAATGTTGTCCGATTGCACGGTATTCCTGAGAATATTGTTTCTGACAGAGGTACCCAATTTGTGTCTAGATTTTGGCGGGCATTCTGTGCTAGGATGGGCATAGATTTGTCTTTTTCATCTGCTTTTCACCCTCAGACTAATGGCCAGACCGAGCGGACTAATCAGACCCTTGAGACATATCTGAGGTGTTTTGTCTCTGCTGACCAGGATGATTGGGTTGCTTTTTTGCCATTGGCAGAGTTCGCCCTCAATAATCGGGCCAGTTCTTCCACCTTGGTGTCCCCGTTTTTCTGTAATTCGGGGTTTCACCCTCGATTTTCCTCCGGTCAGGTGGAATCCTCGGATTGTCCTGGAGTGGATGCGGTGGTGGAGAGATTGCATCACATCTGGGGGCAGGTTATGGACAATTTGAAGTTGTCCCAGGAGAAGACTCAGCGTTTTGCCAACCGTCATCGTCGTGTTGGTTCTCGGCTTTGTGTTGGAGATTTAGTGTGGTTGTCTTCTCGTTTTGTCCCTATGAGGGTCTCTTCTCCTAAGTTTAAACCTCGGTTCATCGGCCCTTATAGAATATTGGAGATTCTTAATCCTGTTTCTTTCCGTTTGGACCTCCCTGCGTCCTTTTCCATTCATAACGTTTTTCATCGGTCGTTATTGCGCAGGTATGAGGTACCTGTTGTACCTTCAGTTGAGCCTCCTGCTCCGGTGTTGGTTGAGGGTGAGTTGGAGTACGTTGTGGAGAAAATTTTGGACTCTCGTGTTTCCAGACGGAAACTCCAGTATCTGGTCAACTGGAAGGGTTACGGCCAGGAGGATAATTCTTGGGTCAATGCATCTGATGTTCATGCTTCTGATCTTGTTCGTGCCTTCCATAGGGCTCATCCTGGTCGCCCTGGTGGATCTGGTGAGGGTTCGGTGCCCCCTCCTTGAGGGGGGGGTACTGTTGTGAATTTGGATTCTGGGCTCCCCCGGTGGCCGCTTGTGGAATTGGACTTGTCATCCTCTTTCCTGTTTCACCTGGTTCCATCAGTAGTGGGTGTCGCTATTTAAGCTCATTTCTCTGGTGGTTTCTTGCCGGTCAACAATGTTATCTGATGCCTCTCAGTGCTTGTTCCTGCTTCTAGACAACTACTAGATAAGTTGGACTTTTGTCCATGTTTGGTTTTGCCTATTTGTTCCAGTTCACAGCTGAAGTTTTGTTACTGTGTCTGGAAAGCTCTCGTTGATCAGGGATTGCTACTCTGGCGTTATGAGTTAATGCCAGAGTTTAAGGTAATCTCTGGATGGTGTTTTGTTAGTGTTTTTCTGCTGACCATGAAAGTATACTATCTGTCTTCTGCTATCTAGTAAGCGGACCTCAAATTTGCTAAGACTATTTTCCTGCTGCGTTTGTTGTTTCATCTGAACTCACCGTCATTATATGTGGGGGGCTACTGTCTTCTTTGGAATATTTCTCTAGAGGTGAGCCAGGTCTTATATTTCCCTCTGCTAGCTATTTAGGTCTTAGGCCAGAGCTGGGCATCTAGCGTTAAATAGGAAATGCTACCTGGCTATTTCTAGTTGCGCGGCAGGCTTAGTTCATGGTCAGTATAGTTCCATCTTCCGAGAGCTTGTCCCTCTATAGGCTTGCTATGATCTCTGCCTGCAGAGATCATGACAGAGGTCGTCTTCAAAGAAGCTGAAGTGGAATTTGGGGAGAAACACCCTATAATAATTCCTGGACATCATCATGTCACGACCCTGCTTGTGCAACATCACCACGTCTTGGTGAAACATCAGGGCCGACTGTTCACCGAAGGAAATCTACGAACTGCCGGACTATGGATAGTCGGAGCAAAGCGATGCGTGAGTAAACTCATTTACAATTGCGTGATTTGTCGCAAACTCCGTGGCGGGACTCAAAAGCCGAAGATGGCCAATCTCCCACCAGACAGACTTAGTACAGAACCTCCCTTTACCAACGTCGGACTGGACGTATTCGGGCCATGGTCTGTGGTTGCACGGAACACTAGAAGAGTCCAGGCCAACGCCAAACGCTGGGCGGTTATGTTCACCTGTATGTCCGTTAGAGCAGTCCACATTGAAGTAATTGAGTCCATGGACACTTCAGGGTTTATAAATGCACTCCGACGTTTCATCGCCATCAGAGGTCCCGTGAAGCACATACGCTCCAATAGAGGTACCAACTTTGTAGGAGCAGTGAAAGAACTTCAAATTCCTTCCAACCTAGACACCACCGGTGTGGAAAGATACCTGAGTGAGCAGGGATGTACCTGGACTTTCAATCTACCACACTCTTCTCACATGGGAGGTGCTTGGGAGAGGATGATAGGAATAGCACGCAGAATCCTTGACTCCATTTTCTTGCAAGCAGGTAGTGCAAGACTCACACATGAAAGTTTGACCACATTCCTAGCAGAAGTTTCGGCCATCATTAATGCCAGACCATTGACTTCACTTTCTAGTGACTCTGAGGATCCGACCATTCTCACTCCTGCCATGTTACTTACTCAGAAAGCCAGCGTTCTCAGCGCTCCACCTGGAGAATTTAGCAACAAGGACCTCTACAGATGACAGTGGAGACAAGTCCAAAGTCTCTCCAATACCTTCTGGGACAGATGGAGGAAGCAGTGCCTCTCCACCTTACAACCAAGGAAGAAGTGGCAGACCGACAAACCAAACATCAAAACCGGTGATGTCGTTCTCATGAAAGACACCCAGTCACACCGTAACGAGTGGCCACTAGGCCTCATCACTAAAGTATTCCCAAGCAAAGATGGGAAGATCCGTAAGGTTGAGGTCAAAGTAGGCAAGTCCGGGGAAAGCAAACTATTCCTCAGACCAGTGGCGGAACTTGTCTTACTGTTTTCGCCAAAAGAACCTGTAGGTGGCATCGGTTGATGCCAAGCGGGGAGTGTTCTGCCCTTCCTAATGGAGGACAGGGGTTCGTCCAGCATTAAAAGTTTCACTATTATCATAGTTTTGGTTTTGCTGTGTTATAGCACCACCCAGTGGTGGATAAATTTATTACCTGTGTTTTTCTTAGTGTTTACTAGAGTGTTGCATTATGGGATTGCCAGGGGCGTAACAACAGTCCTGCGGGCCCCGGTGCGAACTTTTGAATGGGGCCCCCCCCCCCCCCCCAAAAAAAAAAATGATATACAGACACACGCATACAATGTTAAACTAAGAAGTAAATATCTATTGCAAAAAAAACATTTCCGAAAGATAAGAAAAAAGTGTTGTAAACAACAGCTTACCCTCAAAAGATGAACTTTCATGTTGCATCCCCTAAAAAGAAAAGATTGTAAGGAAAATTAGCTGACAGTATGATCTCCCCATCCTGCCCCATCGTATCCATCCTGGCCCATGATCCAATCCTGCCCCATGTCTTTCATTCTGCCCCGTGTCTCCAATCATGCCCTGTATCTACATTCTGCCCATGCCTCCAGTCCTGCCCCCAGTGTGTCCAGCAATCTGCCCCAGTGTGTCCAGCATTGCCTCCAGACAGTGTATCCAGCAATCTGCCCCAGTATGTCTGGCAATCTGCCCCAGTGTGTCCAGCAATCTGCCCCAGTGTGTCCAGCATATTACCCCCGTGTGTCCAACAATCTGCCCCCAGTCTGTCTAGCGTTCTGCCCCCAGTCTGTCCAGCGTTCTGCCCCCAGTCTGTCCAGCGTTCTGCCCCAGTGTGTGTCTCCAGCATTCTGCCCCAGTGTGTGTCTCCAGCATTCTGCCCCAGTGTGTGTCTCCAGCATTCTGCCCCAGTGTGTGTCTCCAGCATTCTGCCCCAGTGTGTGTCTCCAGCATTCTGCCCCAGTGTGTGTCTCCAGCATTCTGCCCCAGTGTGTGTCTCCAGCATTCTGCCCCAGTGTGTGTCTCCAGCATTCTGCCCCCCCCCCCAGTGTCCCCCACTGCTCCAGGGGCACCCGCCGCTCCGGGGGCCCCCCGGCCGCCACCCTCCTTGAAGACGATACTCACCCTGCTGCCTGCTCCAGCGATGGTCTCGGCATCTGCTCTGCACTGCATCTTCTTCCTGCTTGTGCTGGTGCGGTCATGTGATACTGATTAAAGTCATGAATATGCGCATATTCATGGCCTTAATGAAGCGGTACCACGTGACCGCACAAGCAGGAAGAAGATGCAGTGCAGAGCAGACGCCGAGACCATCGCTGGAGCAGGCAGCAGGGTGAGTATCGTCTTCAAGGAGGGTGGGTGGGGGGCGGCCAGGGGGGCCCCCGGAGCAGTGGGGGCCCTCCCCGGTGGGCCAGTCCGAGCCTGCCGGGGCCCCTGACCTGCGGGGCCCGGTCGCAATGGCGACCGCTGCGACCGCGGTAGTTACGCCCCTGGGGATTGCACCAAAGCATCATGGGACAGGGGAATTCCCCATTTTCTCTCTCTGTGAATTTTCCTGTTCACTCGTGTTATTCAGCTGTGTTGGAACTACTTCATTTACCTGCCACCCTGGTTAGTTTATCCGGTAAGATTGCTATCCTTGTTCTTGTAATATAGTGTTCTATAGAATGTGATTACTGTATAGCAACTAGTACCCGGGAAATCTATTATCTGTGAGTTACTGTATGTAGTTGCATGTAGAAGTTGCATCATCCTGCATGCTTTCTCTGCTAGTTATAGTATCAGTTGTGCTGTTATGTGCCCAATACTTACTCAAATCATTTGTATTCTTATAGTTTTACCGCATTTCAATACCTGTTACCAATAAACAAGTTAGACTACAGAAAACAGTCTGCTTACTTTGGAAGACAGAAGTGGTTTATGCTGTATGTTGGATCACACACCGTATCAACGTGTATGAAGACAGAACACTACTGATAATGAATTGTTTTTACCTAAATTGCAAATCCATAAACAGGAACAATCCTACTTACCTGCAATAATTACATGGAAACAGATGAATTTTAAATGAATCTGCAGTCATCTCACTGGATATGTATTCTGAACAGGTCTTCAGCAGACCCTGGGCTGGCATGACAACCCATTGGCGCCCTGCAATAACGTCACATCCGCGCCGATTGAAGTATAGAAAAACGTGCACCCTTGTCAGCATGTGTTAAATGTCAGAGATTAACAGTGAATTTAACAGTTTAACAGCTCCGTTCTCGGCTAATGAAACCATGTATGGCCATTTAAGTCCTTGAAACATAAATCCATTGACACCTTTATTCTTCTATCTGTTGCTGCATCCCTGAGTAATTAGCAATTTAAATCACACTCAAATGAGGTGTTTAGTGCTCTACCATGAAAGAGCACTTAAAATGTCACTGCCTTCCAAGGATGTTTGTCCTTCCAGCATCAGCATTTTTACCTTAATAGCTCACTGAACCATTTCCTTCCATGGTAATTATCACAGACAGTTTCCTTGCCTGACTATCCACCAACAAATCAAAAAGCGAATGATAAATGTGATGATTTTTAGGCCAGCTTAGGCCTCTTTCACACTTCCGTCTTTCTTTTTCCATCACAATGCTTCGTTTTGTGAAAAAAAATGGATCCAGCAAATGTTTCTGCTGGATCTGTTTTTTTTCTCATAGACTTGTATTAGTGACGGATTTGACGGATGGCCTTCCGTTTCATCCGTTGTGAACTGGATCCGTCGTAAAATTGCTGTCCGTCGGGCGGAGACAACGCACAGAGGAACGTTTTTTCTGTACGTCGGAAAATCGCTCAGCGACAGATCCTGCGCTGCCCGTCATTGGCTATAATGGAAGCCTATGGACGCAGGATCTCTCGCTCTCCCTCTTTTTACTATTGATGCTGCCTATGATATAATGTTAAACATAATAAAAAAAATTAAAAAGTGATATTCTTACCTTCCGGTGTACCCCGCAGCCTTCCCGATGCCCGCGATGCTGCCAGCAGCTCCCGTTCCCAGTTGTGAGATCTTTTGGAACACTTGGAGTGGACCCGCAGATCCACGACAGGGAACCTTCCAAGGGTGAGCTGACCAGGTAGGGATACAGGGAGCGTTAGGGGCAGACTATTGCCGCAGAAGCTGGAACCCGGAGACAGGTAGTAGGAGGTACAAAATAGAGAAGCTGGGAGTAGGACGGACAGAGCGAGGTAAGATGAAGTACAGTGTGGTAAGAGCTGAGTACAAGGAGCACTGGGAATGGGAAGACACAAAGGAAGCAGAACAGGACAGAGACACCAGACTAACAGAGTACGGAGCGGACACTAGGAAGGCTGGACTGGACGAGGAGACAAGGAAGCCTGGGAAAGGCAGAGAAGCTGAACTGGCTGGAGAAAGCGGAGACTCAGAACAGGCAGTGCAAAGACAAAGGTGGAACTGAGTCACAGAAGCACAAATGACAGACAGGCAAGGAACAGAGGAAGGAATCGCCTTAAATACATGGAGTGCTGAAGGACTTCCGGGTCTCGGTCCTCCATGATCACAGAGAGGAGATACAGAGCACCTGTAAATCAGAAAGAGGAAGGGCTGGAGTGGGCGGTGCGCACGTGCACCCGACGAGAACCAGGGAGCGGAGAAGAATGAATGAGAGGACGCGCACCTGCAGGAGGAGCGCGCCGCAGCGGGTAAGTATGAGCGAGGGAGCGGCGGTGGTCCCGGCAGCAGGCATGGCCGCAGAAGGAGTGGCCGTGACAGTACCCCTCCCCTTACTCCCCTCCTTTCTAAGACCAGACAGAAATCTGGATAAAATCTGAGGAGCTTGTATGTTCTTACGGGGCTCCCAGGACCTCTCTTCGGGACCAAAACCCTTCCAATCAACCAAAAAGAGTTTTACCTCGAGACTTTTTCATGGCAAGAATGTCCTTAAACTCAAAGACATCTGGGTCGGAGACAGGTAAAGGAGTTTGAGCAGGAGAAACATGGAACTGATTGAAGATGACTGGTTTCAAAAGGGAAACGTGAAAAGAGTTAGGTATGCGAAGAGAAGCGGGCAATTTCAGTTTGTAAGCAACATCATTGATACGAGACAAAACCTTGAAAGGACCTACGTACTGTGGACCCAATTTATACGAGGGGATCTTTAAACGAATAAACCTGGAGGACAGCCACACCTTATCACCTGGCCGGTATAAGGGAGGATCCAGACGTCTCTTATCGGCATGTCTCTTAATCCTGGCCTTTGCCCGTTCCAAGGCAATTTTGGTCTCCTGCCAGACCCTGGAGAACTCCTCGGACAGAAGATCAGCCGCTGGCACACCCGAGACAGTAAGTACCGGTAGAGGGGTACCAGGATGTTGCCCATAGACGATGAAGAAGGGAGATTTGGAAGAAGACTCATTGATGTGGTTATTGTACGCAAACTCAGCCCTCGGAAGCAAATCAGACCAGTCATTTTGATGACCGTTGGAAAAATGATGGAGATAAGTCATCAGTATTTTGTTTGTGCGCTCTGCTTGTCCATTGGTCTGAGGATGATAAGCTGTAGAGAAATCCAAGGTAACATTCATCAGTTTGCATAGAGCTCGCCAAAAATGAGAGGTGAACTAGATTCCTCTATCAGAGACTATGTGCAACAGAAAACCGTGAATCCGGAAGATATGAGCAATGAAGATACTCGCCAATTCAGGAGCGGAAGGTAATCCTGGCAAAGGGACGAAATGAGCCATCTTGGAGAATCGATCCATGAATACAAAAATGACCGTATGACCAGAAGACCGAGGAAGGTCTGTAATAAAATCCATAGCGATATGCTGCCAGGGAGCTGAAGGAACTGGAAGCAGATGTAGATCTTGTTTCTTGCACAGGAAGGACATGAGGCGACAAAACTTTGAACATCCGGAAGAAGAGATGGCCACCAATAGTGGCACGTGATGAGCGAGTGTCTTCTTGTATCCTACATGGCGGGCTAGTTTTGAGGCATGGCCCCAATGTAGTACTCGAGACCTTTCGTTCACCTGGACAAAGGTTTTACCTGGTGGTAAAGAAGACATGCTGACCGGAGCCACAAGAATAATTTTGCTGGGATCCACGGTGTGCCGGCTCCTCCTCAACATCGGATGCGAGAAATGACCTGGACAAAGCATCGGCTTTGAAGTTCTTGTTTCCAGGACAAAAATGTAATTAGAAGTCAAAACGGTTAAAAAACAACGACCATCTGGCTTGTCGAGGATTCAATCTTTGCGCCGAGCGGATATATTCCAAATTCTTATGATCTGTGAAGATCTTGAAAGGGTGAACAGCTCCCTCCAACAGATAACGCCACTCCTCCAGCGCCAATTTTATGGCCAATAGTTCCTTGTCACCGATGACGTAGTTCCTCTCTGAGGCGGAGAAGATTTTGGAAAAGAAACCACAAGTAGCCAGATGTCTGGAAGAGGATCTTTGGGAAAGTACTGCACCAGCACCATTCTACCTCAAGAATGAAGGGCTTGTTGACCTCAGGCCGACGGAGTACAGGAGCCGATGCAAAGGCTTGTTTCAGAGAGCGAAAAGCATCATCTTCTTCAGAAGACCAGATGTGGGGGTTGGACCCCTTGCGAGTCAAGGCAGAAATTGAGGTGACCAGAGTGGAGAAATGTGGGATAAACTGCCGGTAGTAATTTGCGAACCCGAGGAAGCGTTGGATAGCTTTTGATCCCTGAGGACGTGACCAGTTAAGCACAGCAGACACTTTTTCCGGGTCCGTTTGCAAGCCAGAGTCAGAAATGATATAGCCAAGAAATGGTAGCAAAGACTGCTCAAAAACGCACTTCTCGAGTTTGGCATAAAGACTGTTCTCTCTAAGACGAGACATCACTTAGCGGACATCCCTTCTGTGGGAAGCAAGATCTGAGGAGAACACAAAAATGTCATCTAAATAAACCACCACACAGGAGTAGATCACGGAAAACATCATTCACAAACTCCTGGAACACCGCTGGAGCATTACACAAGGCGAAAGGCATGACTAAATACTCATATTGGCCATCTCGAGTGTTAAAAGCGATTCCATTCGTCTCCTGAACGAATACGGATTAGATTGTAAGCTGCGCAAAGATCCAATTTTGTGAAAATTCGGGCTCCCCTCAGGCAATCAAACAACTCAGGAATGAGCGGTAGCGGGTACTTGTTCTTGATCGTGAGATTGTTGAGACCACGGAAGTCAATACAAGGACGAAGGGACCCGTCCTTCTTCTTAACGAAGAAGAAACCCGCACCTGCAGGGGAGGAGGATTTGCGAATAAAACCTTTGGATAAATTCTCCCGGACGTATTCAGTCATGGCTTGAGTCTCGGTAGGAGACAACGGGTAGATTCGACCTCGGGGAGGAGTAGAGCCCGGAATAAGATCAGTTGGGCAGTCGTAGGGTCGATGAGGAGGTAAAGTCTCTGCCTCATTCTTTTTGAAGACATCCAGGAAAGACAAATATGAAGACGGTAAATTTGAAGACACCGAAATTGGACTAGAAGGTTTCTTTCGCAGTTACTCTGGCAGAAGAGTCCCCAATGCAGGATTTCGCCAGACCGCCAGTCAATGCAAGGCTCGTGAGTCCTCAACCAAGGAAGTCCAAGAACAATCGTGTGGGATAAAAAAGGCAGCACATAGAAGACGATCTTCTCACAATGCAGGATTCCAATTTGGAGTTCCAATTCTTTGGTTACCAACACAATGGACTCCCGCAGAGGTTGGCCATCGACTGACGCAATCTGTCGAGTCTCCAGGGATCTGACCGGAATCCGCAATCTCCTAAATGCCTCGAGTTGAATATAGTTCCCAGCTGCCCCGGAATCTATATAAGCAGAGTCAGAGGGGTAGAGAGGGTTCTGGGGTACCTAGGGAGACCTCTCTTACCTGTCCTAGGTGGAGGCGTTTCCCGGCCTCAAAGGACAGGAACGCAAGAGATGAGACGCACTACCACAATAGAAACAGAGACCTTGAGTTAGTCTCTCTTTCCAACGTTGCTCCACAGGCTTAAGACGATCCACCTGCATGGGTTCTGGGGCAGAATTAGCAGAAGGCTCAGACTGAGGACTGGAAGAGCTAGAAAAACAGGAGGAAGTCGAGGAAATCTCCTCCCTCTAGCGGATTCTTGAGAACGTTCTTGAAAATGTAAGTCAATGGGGGTTGCCAACGAGATGAGATCCTCCAAGGAAATCGGAGTATCACGACCCGCCAACTCGTCCTTAATTCGAGGAGAAAGCCCCCACCAGAAGGCTCCCACCAAAGCCTCATTATTCCATCCTAATTCGGATGAAAGGGTGCGAAACCGAATTGCGTATTGGCCCACCAAAAGCGTACCTTGTTAAAGGTTGAACAGAGACTCTGTGGTAGAGGCCAAATGCCCGATTCATCAAACACTTTGCAAAAAGTATCAAAGAAGGTGGAGAGTTGAGAAACAAGGGGATCATCCCTGTTGTGAACTCTGTTTTCAGGCTCCCTCTTGTGGTCACTGGTGGTATGGTGTGACTTTTGCTTTGGGCTCCCCTGGTGGCTTTGTTTGTTATCCTGCTGGTCTCTGGCTATCATCTGGTTCGTTATCCTCTGGGAGGTTCCTATATAGCTCTGTTTTACTTCCACTTGTTGCCGGCTGTCGATGTAATCAGTTCTACTCAGATTCCTTCTGACTACCTTGCTCCCAGTCCATCCAGGACAAGCTAAGTTTTGTTTGCTCTTTTTTTGATCAGCAGTGTTTATCATGTTTTCTTGTCCAGCTTGCTAAAATGTGATTCCCTCTCTTGCTGGCTGCTCTAGTGGACTGAGTTTCTCCCCACACACCATTAGTTGGTGCATGGGTTCTTGAAATCTCAGGATGGATATTTTGTAAGGGTTTTTTATTGATCGCATAGACCCCTGCTCTATTTTCTGCTTTCTAGTACTAGTGGGCCTCTTTTGCTGAATCTAATTTCATCCCTACGTATGTGCCTTCTTCTTACTTCACCGTTAATATTTGTTGGGGGCTTCTATATCTTTGGGGATTATTTCTCTGGAGGCAAGCGAGGTCTTTCTTTCTCTTTAGGAGTAGCTAGTTCCTCAGGCTGGCTCGAAACGTCTAGGAATTTTTTAGGCACGTTCACCGGCTACCTCTAGTTGTGTTGGATAGGTTCAGATTTGCGATCAGTCCAGTTACCACCTCCCTAGAGCTTGTCCTTAGTTTTTTCACTTGCTGGTCTATTCGTGATCCTCAGCCACTAAGGATCATAACACATCCCTCTCCCAGAGAGGATTAATCCACTCCAAAGCCTCACCCTCTAAGGGTATGTGCACACGTCAGGATTTCTTGCAGAAATTTCCTGAAGAAAACCGGAAATTTTCTGCAAGAAATCCGCATTTTTTTTTTTTTGCGTTTTTTCCCCATTTTTTTTAGCATTTTGCAAGCGTAATTAGCTTGCAGAATGCTAAAGTTTGTCAAGCGATCTGTAGCATCGCTTGGAAAACTGACTGACAGGTTGGTCACACTTGTCAAACATAGTGTTTGACAAGTGTGACCAACTTTTTACTATAGATGCTGCTTATGCAGCATCTATAGTAAAAGATAGAATGTTTAAAAATAATAAAAAAAACAAAAAAATGGTTATACTCACCCTCTGCAGACAGCCGATATCCTCAGTGGCGTATGTTCCTATAGATGGTGTGGTTCAGGACCTTCGATGACGTCGCGGTCACGTGAGCAGTCACATGACCGGTCTCGCGACCAATTACAAGACAGCGACGTCATCGCAGGTCCTGAACCACACCATCTTTAGGAACCGAAGCGGCAGCATGCAGCGGTGAGAGGCGGGAACACTCCGGGGGCCATCGAAGGTGAGTATATGACTATTTTTTATTTTAATTCTTTTTTTTTTACCAATTATATGGTGCCCAGTCCGTGGAGGAGAGTCTCCTCTCCTCCACCCTGGGTACCAACCGCACATGATCTGCTAACTTCCCGCATGGTGTGCACAGCCCCGTGCGGGAAGTAAGCAGATCAATGCACTCCTAGGTGTGCGGAATCCCCGCAATTCTGCATTTTTAATGAACATGTTGCTTTTTTTTCCGCGATGCGATTTTTTCGCGGAAAAAAATGCAACATTTGCACAAAAAAATGCGGAATACACTGTAAATAATAGGAGGCATATGTTAGCGTTTTTTTCGCGTTTTTATAGCGAAAAAACGCGAAAAAAATGCGAAAAATACTGAACGTGTGCACATGGCATAGGCAGCATCAATAGTAAAAAGTTGGTCACACTTGTCAAACACTATGTTTGACAAGTGTAACCAACCTGTCAATCAGTTTTCCAAACAATGCTACAGATCGCTTGGAAAACGCTACGGATCCGTCAAAAAAACTGATCCAGTGCATCCGTTTTTCCAATCTGCACAGGATCCGTCTTTTCAACATTTTGACCGATTGTGACTGATTGTAAAAAACGGAAGTGTGAAAGAGGCCTTAAAAACAGGATTTGTAGTGCGGATAACATATTTAATGTGCACAGAATTATTGTTTTAATGATGATTTTGTGCTCTAAGAATTGTGGTCATACTGACTAAAGAAACCATTAATGGATTCCAATTTGCGTGCATGTAGTTGATCAGTGGTCTTTTAACTGCAATGGATGCAGGCAACCCCTGCATCTGTTGCTGCTGTCGAACAGCCGTGAGTCATGAAGCCAGGGGGATTCAAACGTCTTATTCGAGCACACCGAAGTCACTCTGTTAGCACCCGAGCAGGATCACTCATCACTAATGTCCACCTATCGACTACTTGCCAGTTTATCAGTTGTAGTTCAGTGCGGTGCGACAGATAGACAGGGACCACAGAAAGCTCAACATAAAAGGTGTCTTTATTCTCAGACTCAAAAACAGGAATAATATCCATCAGATCGCAGCCGGGTTTCCACAAATAGAGTCAGTGTTCAAAACCCGTTGCTGTTGGCAATGGCACCGCCATGTCTCTTGGGTTCATCAGCCTCCTTGAAGTCCCTGGCTCTGTGTTAGCTTCACACAGGGCGGGTTGCACACAGCCTCCTCCTTTGCAGCTTGCAAACTCCAAACTGACACACGCAAGGCCAAACTGAGACACTTAAATGGAATCGTGGTTTTAGAGCCACTTCCAAAACCTGGAGTAGAGAGAGGGATTTGCCCCACTGCCAAACTGCAAATCCCTCCTAAAATAAAAGCCTTTGATGGGTTTTCCTAAAAATCTGACAGGGTCAACTGGGTTGGAGTTGGAGTGTTAGAGTTGAGATTAGGTTTGGGGTAGGGCTGTGTTAGGATTGGAGGTAGAATTGGTGAGTTTCCACTGTTTAGATACATCAGGGGACCTACAAGCGCAACGTGGCGCCCGCCATTGATTCCAGCCAATTTTGCATTCAAAAAGTCAAATATTGCTCCATCCATTCTGAGCCCTTCCTTGATCCCAAACAGTGGCTTTCCCCCACATACGGGGTATCGGTGTACTCGGGAGAAATTGCACAACAAATTTTGTTGTACATTTTCTCCCATTACCCTTGTGAAAATAAAGAAGTTGGGTCCAAAGTAATTTTTTTGCGAAAAAAGTAAATGTTAATTTTTTCCTTCCACATTGCTTTAATTCTAGTGAAGCACCTGAAGGGTTAATAAACTTCTCGAATGTGGTTTTGAGCACCTTGAGGGGTGCAGTTTTAAGAATGGTGTCACTTTTGGGTATTTTCTATCATATTGACCCACCAAACTCACTTCAAATCTGAGGTGGTACCTAAAAAAAATGGTTTTGTAAATTTGGTTGGAAAAATGAGAAATTGCTGGTCAATTTTTGACGCTTATAACTTCCTAACAAAACAAATTATGTTTCCAAAATTATGCTGATGTAAAGTTGACAAGTGGGAAATGTTTATTTATTAACTATTTTGTGTGACATGACTCAATGATTTAAGGGCACAAAAATTCAAAGTTTGAAAATTGCTAAATTTTCAAAATTTTTGCCAAACTTACATTTTTTTTCCAGAAATAAACGCAAGTCATATCGAAGACATTTTTCCACTATCATGAAGTACAATATGTCACGAAAAACCAGTCTCAGAATAAGTGGAATCCGTTGAAGCATTCCAAAGCTATAGCTTCATAAGGTGACAGTGGGCAGAATTGTAAAAATTGGCTTGGTCATTAAGGTCCAAAATTGGCTCGGTCACTCAGGGGCTAATATGAATCCGTCCACATCCTGGGCAACACATATCGACCCTCATATATGATCTCCCTCTCTGCCTCACACAGGAAACAAGTTTTCTTAGACATGTTCATTGGCACTTATTCTCCCGTGTAATTGTTGCAGGATTGTAGAATCTGCTACTATTAGCTGGTTGTGTAAAACTGAAAAAAAGGATGTTATGGTTGAATATTTAACAAGGTTGTAAGAGTGTAACAAATACAATCTTGTAAATATTAGCTGTATATTTCCAGCATTCTTATGGTTTGTATTTAGAGAAGCCATTTACTCATGAACAATTTACAATCCATCCTTCCTCATCTTTGGTTTCATTGTGTTGTGTCTATAGCTTGTTTGCTTTGCCAAATAGCCAGATTGCAATCACAAACCTCTTATCTGTCTAGCCAGAAACTGGAGGTTTGGAAGCAGAGCCAGATTTATTAATTTGGATTTGAGATACGTATTCTGTGCCAGTTTTGTAGTCTCGTCCATGAAGGAATTATAATAGATGCTATCAATTCTATTGATGCTAAGTCTTTGTATCTCCTCTACATTGTATCTTAATAATGTTGACTTGTAGTATGAATGCATTTTCCATTTCATCTTAACACCACACTATCAAGTTACCCATGAGTAATAAAGTGGGACAGAAAACGAAATCAAGTTGCATCTGTTCTTACTCCAGATAAGATGTATCTGTTTCGTTCAGGGTCGCACTGGGGTGTCTGGGGCCCACCAGGGGAATGGACTCTAGGGGCCCACCCTACAGCTATATGCAAATATCTGTCAGTCGTTATCACCATTATAGTGGAGCATTGACTGTAAAACACAGGCGGCTCCTGCATATCTACTGTGCACCCCCATAACTGGGATGTATAATTACAGTAGTTTACTTTAATGGAGATCTTTGGTTAAAACAATTTATCACCGATCCATGGGCTCCACAGGATAGGTGATCGCTTAGGTCCGACCATTAGAAACTATACCGATCGGAAGAATGAGGAAGTTTTATCGTTGATAGGACACTTATCCCCATTTTAAAATGGAGCAGCAGGTGAGATATTTGACCGCAGCTCCATTCATTCTCTTTGGGGCTTCTAGACAAAAACAAGAGCATCCACTGAGGGAATGAATGGAGTGGTCAAGTTGGACATGCCACTCCATTCTAATAGGGATAAAATGTTCCACATTTTGCTGAATGGGTCCAAGTAGTCAGACCCCCACCAATCAATACGTTATCACTTATCCTGTGGATAGGTGATTACTTTTTTCCACAGGAAAACCGCTGTAAGTGCATCTCCGCCGCTGTGTTACAAGTAATTAATCTCTAATGGAAATAAAGAATCTTCTCCTAGTTAATATCACAGAGAACAAATGACCACCATACACAACACAATCTCTTATACCAAGACCAATACTACCACATACAGGGAAGAAATACCACCACAACATGACCAGACCACATAGTGACCGAATAATACTGCATACAAGGGACATGACAAGACCACATATTACCACCACATAGTGACCGAATAATATGACATATTACCAGCATATAGGGACCAAATAATACCACATACAAGGAGAAATACTGCAACACCATGACCAGATCACAAATTACCACCACATAGTGACCAAATACTACAATATTGATCATGAATACAAACCACAATACTAACAACACTGTTATTACCACCAGTGACATTATACACAGTACCTCTGTATATAGTGTCAGTGTACAGGTAATACAGTGATCACAGGTGACATTATACACAGCAGCTCTGTATATAGTGTCAGTGTGCAGGTAATACAGGGATCACCAGTGACATTATACACAGGAGCTCTGTATATAGTGCCACTGTACAGGTAATACAGTTATCACCAGTGACATTATACACAGGTGCTCTGTGTATATCTGTGTGATCCTCCCTGCAGGCCCCCAGATCCAAGATGGCCATGGGGTCCTTCCGGGTCCTGCAGGGAGGTGGCTTGTCAGTACCTGCTCAGAGCAGGCGCTGAGAAGCCTCCTACACTGCCTGTCAGACCGCTGATCTGACACAGTGCTCTGCAAAGTGTCAGATCAGCGATCTGACTTTATACAGTGATGTCCCACCCTGGGACAATGTAAAAAAGTTAAAAAAAAATTAACATGTGTAAAAATATTTTTTTTTTAATTCCTAAATAAAGAAAAAAATAAAAATAAATATTGTTCCAATGAATACATTTCTTTATGTAAACAAAAAAAAACAATAAAAGAACACATATTTAGTATTGCTCCGTCTGTAACGGCCCGACCTATAAAGCTGTCCCACTAGTTAACCCCTTCAGTGAACACCGTAAAAAAAACCAAAAACAAAAACGAGGCAAAAAACAATGCTTTGTCATCATACCACTGAACAAAAAGTGGAATAACACACGATCAAAAAGACGGATATAAATAAACATGGTGCCGCTGAAAACGTCATCTTGTCCTGGCAAAAAATGAGCCACCATACAGCATCATCAGCAAAAAAATAAAAAAGTTATAGCACTCAGAATAAAGGATGCAAAAATAATTATTTTTCATATAAAATATTTTTTATAGTATAAAAGCGCCAAAACATAAAAAAGATATAAATAAGGTATCGCTTTAATCGTACTAACCCAAAGAATAAAACTGCTTTATTAATTTTACCACATGCGGAATGGTATAAACGCCCCACCCAAAAAAAATTAATTAATTGCTGGTTTTTGTTCATTCTGCCTCCCAAAAATCGTAATAAAAAGCGATCAAAAATTGTCATGTGCTTGAAAATGGTACCAATAAAAAGGTCAACTCGTTCCACAAAAAAACAAGACCTCACATGAGTCTGTGGGCCAAAATATGGAAAAATTATAGCTCTCAAAATGTGGTGATGCAAAAACTATTTTTTGCAATAAAAAGCATCTTTTAGTGTGTGACAGCTGCCAAACAAAAACCCGCTATAAATAGTAAATCAAACCCCCTTTATCACCGCCTTAGTTAGGGAAAAATAATAAAATAAAAAAATGTATTTATTTCCATTTTCCCATTAGGGTTGGGGCTAAAGTTAGTGTTAGAGGTGGGTCTAGAGATGGGTTTAGGGTTTGGATTCCGTTTACGGTTGGGATTAGGGTTGAGATTAGGGTTAGGGGTGTGGTTAGGGTTATGGTTAGGTTTGGGATTAGGGTTAGGGGTGTGTTGGGGTTAGGGGTGTGGTTAGGGTTGGGATTAAGGTTAGGGGTGTGTTAGAGTTGGAGTTAGAATTGGGATTCCACTGTTTAGGCACATCTGGGGCTCTCCAAACGCAACATGGCGTCCGATCTCAATTCCAACCAATTCTGCGTTGAAAAAGTAAAACGGTGCACCTTCCCTTCTGAGTTCTGCCGTGTGCCCAAACAGTGGTTTACCCCCACATATTGGGGTATCAGCATACTCAGAACAAATTGGATAACAACTTTTGCTGTCCAATTTCTCCTGTTACCCTTGGAAAAATTAAAATTTGGGGGCTAAAAAATAATTTTTGTGGGAAAAAAATTATTTTTTATTTTCATGGCTTTGCGTTATAAACTTTAGTGAAACACTTAGAGGTTCAAAGTTCTCATAACACATCTAGATAAGTTCCCTGGGGGGTCTAGTTTCCAAAATGGGGTCAATTGTGGGGGGTTTCTACTGTTTAGGTACATCAGGGGCTCTGCAAACGCAACGTGACGCCCGCAGACCATTCCATCTAAGTCTGCATTCCAAAACGGCACTCCTTCCCTTCCGAGCTCTGCCATGCGCCCAAACAGTGGTTTACCCCCACATATGGGGTATCGGCGTACTCAGGACAAATTGTACAACAACTTTTGCTGTCCAATTTCTTCTGTTACCCTTGGTAAAATAAAACAAATTGAATCTGAAGTAAATTTTTTGGGAAAAAAGTTAAATGTTCATTTCTGTGATGCACCTGAAAGGTTAATAAACTTCTTGAATGTGGTTTTGAACACCTTAAGGGGTGCAGTTTTTAGAATGGTGTCACTTTTCTGTATTTTCTATCATGTAGACCCCTCAAAGTGATTTCAAATGTAATGTGGTCCCTAAAAAAATGGTGCTGTAAAAATGAGAAATCACTGGTCAACTTTTAACTCTTTTAACTTCCTAAAGAAAAAAAATGTTGGTTCCAAAATTGTGCTGATATAAAGTAGACATGTGGGAAATGTTACTTATTAAGTATTTTGTGTGACATATCTCTGTTTTTTTCACAAATAAATGCAAGTCTTATCAAAGAAATTTTACCACTATCATGAAGTACAATATGTCACGAGAAAACAATGTCAGAATCACCGGGATCCATGCAAGCATTCCAGGTTATTACCTCATAAAGGGACAGTTGTCAAAATTGTAAAAATTGTCTCAGTCATTAACATGGAAACCACCCTTGGGGGTTAATTGGTTAATTAACCAGACGTAAATGGTTGTAGGCCGAGAATCATAAACTGTTGTCTGGAGTATTGACTCTTCTTGTAGGATGAATATTTACCACTAATATCTCCTACAGTTTATTTTCTGTTATCTTTGCAAAACAGTCATGCATGGCCACTGAATAATAATGTTTTCTGATCTTGGATTGTCCGTGCTAGACAGTTTGTTGGCATTCCCAAACAGAGGAGGAAAATCTATGCAAATAGATTACATAATCAAACAATGCAACTTAGGGTACTGTCTCACAGTGGCACTTTTGTCGCTACGACGGTACGATCCGTGACGTTCCAGCAATATCCATACGATATCGCTGTGTCTGACACGCAGCAGCGATCAGGGACCCTGCTGAGAATCGTACGTCGTAGCAGATCGTTTGGAACTTTCTTTCGTCGCTGGATCTCCCGCTGTCATCGCTAGATCGGTGTGTGTGACACCGATCCAACGATGCGTTCGCTTGTAACCAGGGTAAACATCGGGTTACTAAGCGCAGGGCCGCGCTTAGTAACCCGATGTTTACCCTGATTACCATCGTAAAAGTAAAAAAAAAAAAAAACGTACATACTCCCTTTCCGGTGTCCGTCAGGTCCCTTGCAGTCTGCTTCCCGCTATGACTGACTGCCGGCCGGAAAGTAAGAGCAGAGCACAGCGGTGACGTAACCGCTGTGATCTGCTTTCACTTTAAGGCGGCACTCAGTCAGAGCGGGAAGCAGACTGCAAGGGACCTGGCGGACACCGGAATGTGAGTATGTAGTGTTTTTTTTTTTTTACTTTTACGATGGTAACCAGGGTAAACATCGGGTTACTAAGCGCGGCCCTACGCTTAGTAACCCGATGTTTACCCTGGTTACCCGGGGCCTTCGGCATCGTTGGTCGCTGGAGAGCGGTCTGTGTGACAGCTCTCCAGCGACCACACAACGACTTTCCAACGATCACGGCCAGGTCGTATCGCTGGTTGTGATCGTTGGAAAGTTGCAGAGTGTGACAGTACCCTAAGTTGCCACCATTCTTCCCCTTATCTGTGATGCTGGAATGAAGGACACTTGTTAAATATAAAAAGAGGTGATATGCCTCTAGGAGAGAGACAGAGAGACAGCCAGAGATTCATCCAAGACATCCAAACATCCAGGAGACCCTACAGCACTGCTGCCAATACATCATGGCTCCATCACGAGGGACACAGATCTATCATTCTACAGGAAACAACTTAGGGGACCTCGGCCCCAGTTGGAAGAATACAGATCTACTCCATTGACCATCGCTGAACCATGGATATGTTTGGAGAAAGCCAGGATTGAGACACGCTGGTCGCCTGGCTCCATGGAGATGTACGGAGAAGTCAGGTTGTGACCCTCGGGTCAACTGGCCTTGTACCTGAATGGACTGTCATCTTCCTAAGCTTGTTGCTACCTCTTCTCTGTGTATAGGCAACAGGTAAGGTAGTCAACCCTTGAAGATGAAACCAGGTTGCGACCCTCCAGTCAACTGGCCTTGTACCTGAATGGACTGTCATCTTCCTACGCTTGTCGTTACCTTCTCTCTGTGTGCGTACCACAGATGAGGTAGTTGACCCTGGGAGCTCTGAAGTAACAGCTGCCATTATCACGGTGAATCAGCAAAAGTAATGTGCACCATCTTGGGGTATTTTGCTGGGACTGTTCTATGTGTTATCTGCCTGTTTTGTGGTTCAATAAAGCATTACCACAGTTTTACCCTCACCCTGTGCTGTCTGAGTAGCATGATACCCACGTTAAAAGGAGAACGGGCATTCGGCGGGACGATCCCTGGTCCATGAGGTTGTGGTTAGCGGACCGGGGCGCACGCCAACACACGTGTCTCCACACACGCCCAAGCCTCAGATTGGGCAGCTGAGCTACCACTCACCACACTGAGAGTAGGACTCATGACAAAGGTAAAACCAATGCAGTAAATTAGCATTGTTGCTAGGGAAGAAAAGTTGATTTTTTTTCAGAATCTAAAATAACCCCATTATATTCTATGATATAATCCCTATGACTATTATATAATCCCATGATAATCCCTATGGCTAGAACTAGAAGAGTGGACTAACTCCCCACGAAATATCTTGTAGCGTTAAACAGCTCAAAAGAAGCAAATTGTTTCACCGTCTGCCCTCCGAGATATTTAATAAATATAAAGAGATTGATAAACTTTGACTTGTTACTGTACATAATTCTCTCTTCCTGGTAAGTGGATTGGTTTAGGGTTTATAAATTTTTGCTGTCCATCCATTTCAGGAAGAACTAAGTATATATATTGATGACTTGGTACATTAAATAATCCCAAATTTACAAACTAACCATAAGGATTTGCTGTCCTGAGGATGTCACAGATGTAAATGCTCATCAACCCATATTTTCTTGCACTGTGCATGTCATGAAGGTGTTGGGTCTTTGGACGCTAACCAGGTCTCTAGAACTATCACTGGCAACTCCCAAGTGCCAGTGAGGAGCATGCATGCCAGAGGAGAGTGGCCAACACAGAACAGCTGAGAAAATTCAGGATGGAGAGCTCCAAGAGATAAACAGAACTGATTAACCCTTGTCATGACAAAGCAAGTAAAGCCTGCACCGTTTAATAGGTTGGTGAAGCAGTTCTAATCAGTGCAAGAGTTCGTGTAACCAGACACTGCAATTTTTTGGCCCCTCTCTGTCACAGTGTCCCTGGAACATTGGTCTCTTGCTGCATACAGTGCATCGAAAAAGTATTCATACCCTGTGAACTTTTCCACATTTTTCACGTTACACCCACAAACGTAAATATATTTTGTTGGGATTTAATAAACACAGTAGTAAGTATTTGTGAAGTGTAAAGCAAATGATACATGGTTTTCTAATTATTTAAAAAATATCTATCCCTATATTCTGAAAATTGGAAATGTTACGGATCTCATAAAATGGTGATACAAGCAAAATGTTTTGTTTTGTTTGTCTTTGTTGATTACAAATTTCTGATTTTTTTTCACCACTTAAATAAAAAAACACATCCTACATGGTTGGTATCTCCATGCTCGTACTGACCTGGATAATCATATTGCCAATTCAGTTTTCTTGTATAGTGTACATAGTGTCATGATCCGGGTCGGAGTTTGCTATGTTTGTCCTGCTCCGGCCTGGTCATGGTGGGGTTAACTATTTCTGCCTCTCTTTGATTTGGGAGTAGCTATTTCTTGGTGCTCTTGCTGGCAGCTTGTGTCAGTGATAGTTTTGGGCTTGCTGGGACTGCTACCTGTGAAACCCGTGTTCCTTTTGCCTCTGACCTCCGTTACCTGTACCTGACGTGTCTCCTGTACCTGACCTAGTTTGACTCTGGTGTGTATCCCCTCCATTTTTTACTTGGCTAAAACTCTGACTTCGTCTCCTGTTTTACGTCTTTGTTACCACACGTCTATCTGGCTTTTTTGACCTTTTGGCTTACTCTGACTCCGTTCTCTGTCTCACGTCTCTGGTACCTTTGCTCCTGGCTGGTTCGGACCCTCGGCTTGTATTTTTGACCACGAGTTCTGTTTTCCCCTTTAAACTACACTATGTTCCAAATTATTATGCAAATGACATTTTTCTCGGATTTTCCTAAATGGTCAGTGCAAATGACAGTCTAATAAAAGTCATCACCCGTTAGATTATACATCGAATTTTATTGAAGAAACCTCCCAATGATAACAGTATAATCTCCAAAATGAATAAAAACTCAAAATGCACTGTTCCAAATTATTAGGCACAGTAGTATTTCTAAACATTTGATATGTTTTAAAGAACTGAAAATGCTCATTTGTGGAATTTGCAGCATTAGTAGGTCACATTCACTGAACAAAAAAGCTATTTAACTCCAAAACATCCTAACAGGCCAATTTACATGTTAACATAGGAGCCCTTCATTGATATCACCTTCACAATTCTTGCATCCATTGAACTTGTGAGTTTATGGAGAGTTTCTGCTTGTATTTCTTTGCATGAAGTCAGAATAGCCTCCCAGAGCTGCTGTTTTGATGTGAACTGCCTCCCACCCTCATAGATCTTTTGTTTGATGATACTCCAAAGGTTCTCTATAGGGTTGAGGTCAGGGGAAGATGGTGGCCACACCATGAGTTTATCTCCTTTTATGCCCATAGCAGCCAATGACTCAGAGGTATTCTTTGCAGCATGAGATGGTGCATTGTCATGCATGAAGATGATTTTGTTCCTGAAGGCACGTTTCTGCTTTTTAGACCATGGAAGAAAGTTGTCAGTCAGAAACTCTATTTACTTTCCTGAGGTCATTTTCACACCTTCAGGAACCTTAAAGGGCCCTACCAGCTGGTTCCCCATGATTCCAGCCCAAAACATGACTCCTCCACCTCCTTGCTGACGTCGCAGCCTTGTTGGGACATGGTGGCCATCCACCAACCATCCACTACTCCATCCATCTGGACCGTCCAGAGTTGCTCGACACTCATCAGTAAACAAGAAAATTAGTCTTCATGTATGTCTGGGCCAACTGCAACCGTTTCTGCTTGTGAACACTGTTTAGGAGTGGCCGAATAGTAGGTTTATGCACCACAGCAAGCCTTTGAAGGATCCTACACCTTGAGGTTCGAGGGACTCCAGACGCACCAGCAGCTTCAAATAACTGTTTGCTGCTTTGTAATGGTATTTTGGCAGCTGCTCTCTTAATCCAATGAATTTGTCTGCCAGAAAACTTCCTTATTATGCTTTTATTTGCATGAACTCTGTCTGTGCTCTGTTTCAGTCACAAATCTCATCAGAGTATGATGATCACTCGTAAGTTTTCGTGAAATATCAAATTTTTTCATACCTTGTCCAAGGCATTGCACTATTTAACGCTTTTCAGCAGCAGAGAGATCCTTTTATTTCCCATATTGCTTGAAACCTGTGACCTGCATAATAATGTGGAACATCATTTTTGAGTAGTTTTCCTTTAATTAGAATCACCTGGAAAACTAATTATCACATGTGTTTAAGATTGATTTCAGTGATTCATTGAGCCCTGAGACACAATACCATCCACGAGTTTATTTGAAAAACAAAACAATTAAATCTTTAAGACACTTAAATCC
Organism: Ranitomeya variabilis; assembly: GCF_051348905.1. NCBI lineage: Eukaryota > Metazoa > Chordata > Amphibia > Anura > Dendrobatidae > Ranitomeya > Ranitomeya variabilis. Next base: position 638,702,123 of record NC_135232.1, read on the forward strand.
AATTTGCATAATAATTTGGAACACAGTGTATACGCTTACCGACTGTTACTGACTTGGCTCGTTTTGATCACTCTCTGTCGCCACCTGGTTGCGCAGTGCAGCGTGCACTGGGCTGCGGTGCGGCAAGTGTGACCTCTTTTTCTGTCACCCACTCTCTCTCGTGCACATACCTGCATTGCTGCAGCGTGACACATAGTAAACAAAGAACCCAAAAGAAACAATTGTGGAAATGCACTTTTTTCAGCAATCTCAACGCACTTGTTGTTTTTTGTTTTGTTTTTTTGCAGTGCAGTGATAAGATGTATGGTGTCATTTAAAAGTACAATTTGTCCTACAAAAAAACAAACAAACAAATTGTTTGGAAAAATAAAAAAAGTTATGGCTTTCGGAAAAAGGGAAGGAGAAAGCAAAAACGGAAATTGGCAGCTATGTGAAGGGGCTAAAATGGATCTCTTACCTTGGTTTCTTCACCTATCTCAGGCAGCCATGCTTAATTATCTCCCTGTATTCATTACACAGCTCTATTCAGCAATAATTGAAAGTATCTGGGGTCAGTCGCGACCAAGAATAAATGTACACAGTTTGCATCCTAGGTTTCAGGAGCGTGAGCCTTCTGTACACGGAGCTCTATAGTCAGGCCAGACTACTCATATGCTGAGATGACCTGCACTTTTATGCTAATACTGGGTAATAATGGAGTGAGCATGCTTCCCCCCCACTTCTGAAATATGTCCCCTGCAAACAACCTTGCGAGAAAATACAAACTGACCCACGTGCTTTGCTATTAAATGCCCCTTAAAGGGATTGTGTCATAAGACAATAACCTATTGTTTAAATCTTATTTTATGTTACATATATACAGGGTGGTCCAAAAGTAGGTGGACAGTATGTGTAATAGGGTTATGAAGGTGGAGATCTATCAAACATGGTGTAAAGTGAAACTGACTCAGTTGCCCTTAGCAACCAATCAGATTCCACTTTTCATTCTTCACAGACTCTTTGGAAAATGAAAGGTGGAATCTGACTTCATAACCCTATTACACATACTGTCCACCTACTTTTGGACCACCCTGTATATATTTAATTTGTGATAATGTGTTTATTTTTTATATCACTATCTATTTGTGAAAAAATCTTGCAGTTTTCACACACTGCACACTGTTATGATAATGAGACTGCTGACAAGTCTTCTATGCAGGTTGCAGTTTTCCTGAAAGCTTTGATTTTATCATGGTGGAAGAACACTCGTCTGATCATTGACTCTTGTGATGGACAGAGCTTCTCTCATCATCCCCTACTCTCTTCAAGAGACTTTTCCTATAGGCACATGGTTTCCTTCCTATATAACCTACTGATTCAGCAACAATAAGGCTCAAATACCAACTTCCTTCCAGACCTTGCCCACATAAGGTGTATTATGTCACTCTTTATACTATGACCATTAAATATGAAGGTAAACCCCTGAAACCTACTTTGTACACATTGCATTTTCTCATGGATTTCCATCTTCAGGACATCTGTCTAATATTTATTCTTGATCCAACCTCCGCACCCTTCACCCATTTGTATTTTTGTTATCTCTTCTTACTTTACTGTTTTTCATATTTGTTCCTCTTCTCTACTAAATTTCCAAACCTCACATGAGATGTTTTCTTTCCTTTTACATTTCATCGAGGAGTGGAACATATTTAACTGCGTAGGCAAAAGAATCTGTATAGAAAATGTCTATCCCAGATGTTTTCTTTAAGCGCTGATATAATAGTATGACACACTTGTACCTCTGCCATGTTCTTGTTACTGGGAGTCCCACCCCTAACTCCCTGTGAATACATGTGATAAGCATTTTATAATTTAGACATAGTATTTGTACAGAAAAACCAAAGAAATGGGCTGGAGTGCAGGGTTGGTATGCATGCAATGTGTAGGCGCACGTTCACACTATGGCCATTTCACAGACAAAACCTAAGAAATTAAACAAAATGAGCAAATACCCTATAGTAAGTAAGTAAATAAATAGTAATAGTACATATAAAAAACATAGGGAACTGAACTTAGTTATCACAATTTTGATCAAAAAAGGCATCTCACCGCAACAAGGTGTACCCAATCGGGACAGTCCTATCCTCTAAAGCCTTGCGTCGGCTGACCTTAATGTAGATAAAGTCAGAGCATTAAACACCTGGGCAGGTGTCTGACCTCTGTCCTGTTCTGCCCTTTACTATATTGAGGTAGCCTGACGCAAAGTAAGATTTTAATACTAGAGATGGGATAGGATCATCCCATGAAGAATCTTGGGGAGATAAGGTTTGACAGGCAAGGAATGATAGATCTATTGCAATGCATTAATGTCAAAGGTGCTAGACTAAAATGGAGTCTGCATTAAATAAAAATTACATATATTTTATGACATGGAGCAATTGGTAATATAAATGACATCCTGGGTGTTGTAGCTGATATCATTTTTAATGTCATATTTACATGTGTTGTCTTGATTATATTAAGTGTTGGTGACATGCATGAGAGCATGTTCTGCCACGATTGTTGCCACTTTTTTAGAACCCTTTACACAACAACCATGTTTTAATTTCATTTTATGATGAAAAATAGCTGGCTGAGACAATGTTTTCAATGGTGCTTGCTCTTTTTGCTGCAATGAAACAGCCTTGTTCCAAAGTAGAGGACAAAATGGTGTTGACGCAATTGTATTGGGGACTGTATTGTATGGGTAAAACAGGCTCACTTGCTTTATTAAAATTCTTGTTTCTTCTTCTTTTTTTCTCATTAAGCATTGTCTGTTTTTAGTTTGGACAATATTAGAAGCTCTATTTAAAATCCAAGAAGAGTATCCCCTTTTTATGAGTCTGGAATATGATTCCCGGATTTCCCTTTCTAAGCTGTTTAGATTGCTACACTTTCTCTTAATTCTAGTAAATTCCCCTATTGGGATGGATTGGATTGTATGTTGGGGGTGACTGCTACAAGCATGTAGGATTGCATTGCCCATGATGGGTTTAATGTAGGTAGAGATAATATACTTGTCAGTTGCAAATCTAGATTTGAGTAGCATGAGATGTAGACGTAACTTTAAGATTGTAATTATTACTGTTAATGTACTCAATAAAATCGGGTATGGCACATATGTAAAGTGTCCGAGAGTTTTAGTTGCGACTGAGCTGCTGTCCGGTTGTGCTCTGGCACTTTACAGACAAGGGGTGCCCAGTCCTAGTGTGCTCTCGGGTGTGGGGTGCATCACACTCACTTGTAGGCCATAGGCCTCTGCTGTCTCCAGGCCTCTGTCCACAGGAACCGCCACACAAATTCATGGGACACCAAGTTCACATTATTTGTATGGTCAGAGTTTATGTCATTTTTCTGCATCCAGTCATCATGCCTGTCCTGTTTTTTTCTGCTGCTGCGCCTTCGCAGTTTTTTGACAGTTTCAAGTCTTTGGTGTTGCGGTAATAAGATGGATTTTGTTCAGAGTCATTGGAGTTAGAATCATGGAGAGTGGTGCTCTTACTTGGTATGCCCTTGTGTGAACATTCTTATGCAGATGTATCTCTTTTTGTGCAATGTGAGAAAAGAAAAAACTGGCGCTCACCGTCCATTACAAGCTTCCATTAGTCGTAAAGGTTAAAACGTGGCAGCAAGCTGAGAGTGTAACTTAGTAAGAATGACGGCCATTTCACGCTCCTCTGCAGTTCAACAGGATCCGCTGAAGTGCAGAGGAGAGCGAAACGGCTGTCATCCTTACCGCATTACACTCTCAGCTTGCTGCCACGTTTTAACCTTTACGACTAACGGAAGCATTTAATGGATGGTGAGTGCCAGTTTTTTTCTTTTCTCAAATTCCACAATATTTGTTTGTTCTGGCACCTAAGAATCCCTGGTATTTTTTGTTTTTGTTTGTTTTATGACAAGATGGCTTATGGTGCCGGTTTCCCTATAACAGATTATATCTTTTTTGTGACTTTTTTGGGGGGCTTTCAGTATTTGTACAATCAACCCCCCCCCAAAAAAAAAATGCCCTGTTTTACATAACTTTATCCTTTTAGAATAAGTTGCAGAATGGAAATGGGTAGCGTGATGTTAAAAAGATTTACCGCCGCACGACCAGCTCTACCCTCTCCTAGTGTATCCTCACCCATCCCCTGCAGACTGTGAGCCCTCGTGAGCATGGTCCTCCCTCCTTCTGTACCTGTTAGTGCCTTGTATTGCTCATGTTTATTGTATTTGTCTATATTTGCCCCCTTTTCACATGTAGAGCGCCATGGAATAAATGGCGCTATAAAAATGTATAATAATAATAAATGAATCTGAGATTATGTAAATAGCTTCACACTTTCTTGGATGGTGTTTCCTTCTTCCTTAACTTTTTGGATGAATGAAAAAAAGAAAAAAAAAAAAGAAAAACACAATGAAATGTATAAAGCAAGGACAAATCCGGAAGCATACTGAGTATTTCTCAAGAACTTGACACAAAAAGACTGGAGGAAGAAAGAAAGGAGTGACTCTGTTGCTGACCTTACCGTGCAACCCACATAGAACCCAGAGAAGCATTCCTGGAATTCCATCCAAAGCTTCTATTGCTCGTCAGACCACGCCTTGCATCAAGTCCCAACAAGAAAAGATTCAAGAAAGTTTCACTTATAGTCTGAAGCGGTGGAAAACTGTGGAACCCTGCAGATTGTCGGATTCTTTTCTCTTGTTAAATGTACTTATACAAGTGTACGCAATATAGAAGATTACTGACAGCCATATCTGTACATCAGGTATAAACTACAGGAGACAACCGGGCACAAACAAATTTTCTTACACCATAAATAGTTATATACTTTCAAGAAATTGGGGATATTGAGCTCTATTGGGATGGATTTTATTAAAAGGGAGGGATATTATTATTTTCATTTAAGAAAAATTTCTCCGCCATCACATATCTGGACACTGCAGCAAAATACACCCATGGCAAATACAACACTTTGCTTATGAAGTTTAACTTCATAAACCTCCAACCATGTTAAATTATTTTCATTCTTTCTTTCTTTTTTCTTCCTTTCAATCTAATTTTTAGGGTGCAGTCAGACGTCCGTATAAATCGGACCGAGATCGGAACGAAGGGCACAGACTGGTTGGCAGCTCCCCCGACTTGAGCATGACAGCTTCATGTATTTCTATACAATGGTCACGCTCGGGTCGTGATAGTCGCCGGCCAGTCCGTGCCCTTCGTTCTGATCTCGGTCCGATTTATATGGACCACCAAGCTGATATTGATTTGTCAGAGCCATGGCCTGGAAACTCAATATCTGAATATCCCTTTAGGATTTACTATAGGTTGAATTCAATGCACTGTCTTATCTATGATAGGCATAAGAAGACTAAAAACCATAAAAGAAAAATACCAAGGTACATCGTCACATCTTCTCATGATATTTTATAGAAATAACTCTAGATTCACTTAAATCTAAAGTAGAACTTCAATTTAATAATCATCACTTACTCAATATTATTTCCGCTACAGGTTTTTATAACTATAAGGATTCATAATATGCAATAAAAACGCAGTATTAAATTTGTGAAAGAATTTGCATGTCGATCTTAGAGTCTGAGAATATTAATAATGAAAGGAGCATTTCTGATTAGTTAGATCTTGTATTCTCTGCAGGTTGCTTTCAACCAGATTGAATAGAAATATAATTGCCATTTCAAATTTCAATATAATCTTCTGTATAAATATTTGATATTTTTCTAAATAGTTGTTCCATATATTGCATTGTCTGTTCCTAATATAGAATGTATTTCAGTAATGTCTGGTATATTAAAATGTAACAGACGTAGCCTCTCCATACTTTGTGCATCTGAGTGGGTTCTTATAATTCATAGACATTTGGGGACTCCAAAGAGGCTTAGATATGGATGTAAGTGGGTCAGTTTAGTTTGGTTGAGAAGCTTGAACCCCTTATGATAAAGAATATGTTGGTGCCCCCCCTTTGAATATTATGAAGCATGTACTGGCCCTTGGTGGGAGGAGTGCTTCCCCAATCAGGGATGGTAGAAGGATACATGGCTTACGGTAATGGCTCACCTGGTAAGGTGGATTTGCTAAGCTGCAGGTCAGGTTGAGAATTGAGAAGACCGGAGGTGGTGATGCTGTTGAGTTGGAAAAGCTGGTTGTTACATCGAACAGCAAGGATGAGTATAGCTGGATATTCTGGACAGCACTTGAATTAGTGGTGCTGGATATACTGTATGGTACTTGGATTAGCAGAGCTCGATATGTTGGACGGCACAAGGAACAGCAGGTAGACACATTGAAATAGCAGAGCCGACAGTGGACAGCATTTTGGAGTGGCTGGACAATTTACAAAGTCAAGCGCCTTGGTGCAGTAGAGTTGAGTGTGCAAAAAACAGTTTAGAAAAGTAGAATTGTGCAGACGTACAGTTTTATGCAGCAGAGCTGAGCATATAGATAGTGCTTTGGTACAGCATAGCCAAGTTAGCAACATGCATCCTAGTGTAACAAAGTTGAATGTCTATACATAACTATGGTAGGGCATAGCCCCTTATTTAGACAAGCCGAGTGGGTGGACAACTCCTTCCTATGTACCGTTAGAGTATTTAGACTGTGAACCCCAATGGGGAACGCAATGACAATATCTGTAAAGTGCTGTGGCAAATGAAGTAAGCAAAATAATAAAATAAATACTGTAGAGCCGAGTTGGCAGACTGGCACCTTTTTGTATTCGAGTGTGTGAACATCTCCTTCCTACTATTGCGCCGAGATAGCAGACAGGGACTTTAATGTAGCAGAACCAGGTATTTGGGCAGCACCTGGGTACAGACAGGAGAGCCAAGGTGCAAGCAGGCACCTTAATATAGCACAGCTGAGAGTGTGGACAGCACCTTTAGGCCATATGCACACGTTGCAGGCCTTCAGTGACACACTGACAGGAGACAATGGCTCCTGCAGTGTTATCACTGGGTTCAATGAGTTCATTGCTCTCACTTTACGGCACTGCTGCATGAGAATTTTCCCACGCAGCTGTGCCGCAAGTGACAGTATGAACTATACTGTACTCAGAGCGGCAGAGGGATACAATGCGGAAGGATACCTTCCGTCATTGTATCACCGGAGCCCCTGGAGAGCAGTCGCATCAGCTGATCGTCGTGGGACACTCGATATTGCATGGATTACTGTGGATCAGGGAGTATACTTTTGGTTTATTATTTTAATTTTTTTTACAGGTGATCGATGGCTTCGGGGACTAGGTGATTGGTGAGTATGTACTGTATGTTGTATGTACTGTCTGTACTGTATATGTGTGTATGTGTTTTGTTTTGTTTTTTGCACTTGAACACAGTAGCCAGATGATGGGGCTACTACTGTCCCATCATCCGGCTAGCTGTCACTGTAGCAGGCATAGCCGAATGGGACTAGAAGTCCCATCGGATGATGCCTGCCTTCATACAGACCCGCACACACACAGCCCCGCACAAACTCACAGCCCCGCACCACACACGCACACCCACAGCCTCGCAGACCCCCGCACACAGACACACACAGCCCCGCAGACACCCGCAGACCACTGCACACAGACGCACACAGCACCGCAGATCCCCGCACACAGACACACACAGCCCCGTAGATACACACAAACACCCGCACACAGCCCCGCACATCTTCTCCGCACACACATTGTCTCCTAACACACACTCTTCCCCCTCCCGATCTGCAGCGTTTCTCGCATGCAACTCCGCAGAAAAACCGCAGATCCTGCGGTTTTGCTGCAGATTTTACTGAATCAATGGAAGTCAATGGGTGCAGAAACACTGCAGATCCGCAAAAAGAACTGCCATGGTCCTTTTTTTAATCTGCTGTGTTTTCAGTGTGGAATTTTCCGCACCATTAGCACAGCATTTTTTTCCCCCATTGATTTACATTGTACTGTAAATCACTTGCGGATCTGCAGCGTTTCTGCACGGAAAAAAACACTGCAGGAAATCTGCAACGTGTGCACATACCCTAATACAGCAGAGTCAAGTTGGCAGATAGAAACCTTGATTTATAAAACATGTCACATCAAATATTGAATTGATTTAGATTTTTTTTTGCTCATTCATTTTGCATTATGTTAAATGATAAAAACATACTATTGGCACTACTTCTATTTTTGAAACCATTCTTACTTTGCATCATTTTTTCACACCTTCCTAAAACTTTTGCACAGTACTATATATATATATATATATATATATATATATATATATATATATATATATATATATATATATATACACTCACTGGCCACTTTATTAGGTACACCTGTCCAACCTTGTTAACACTTAATTTCTAATCAGCCAATCACATGGCGGCAACTCAGTGCATTTAGGCATGTAGACATGGTCAAGACAATCTCCTGCAGTTCAAACCGAGCATCAGTATGGGGAAGAAAGGTGATTTGAGTGCCTTTGAACGTGGCATGGTTGTTGGTGCCAGAAGGGCTGGTCTGAGTATTTCAGAAACTGCTGATCTACTGGGATTTTCACGCACAACCATCTCTAGGGTTTACAGAGAATGGTCCGAAAAAGAAAAAAAATCCAGTGAGCGGCAGTTCTGTGGGCGGAAATGCCTTGTTGATGCCAGAGGTCAGAGGAGAATGGGCAGACTGGTTCGAGCTGGTAGAAAGGCAACAGTGGCTCAAATCGCCACCCGTTACAACCAAGGTAGGCCTAAGAGCATCTCTGAACGCACAGTGCGTCGAACTTTGAGGCAGATGGGCTACAGCAGCAGAAGACCACACCGGGTACCACTCCTTTCAGCTAAGAACAGGAAACTGAGGCTACAATTTGTACAAGCTCATCGAAATTGGACAGTAGAAGATTGGAAAAACGTTGCTTGGTCTGATGAGTCTCGATTTCTGCTGCGACATTCGGATGGTAGGGTCAGAATTTGGCGTAAACAACATGAAAGCATGGATCCATCCTGCCTTGTATGGAGCATCTTTGGGATGTGCAGCCGACAAATCTGCGGCAACTGTGTGATGCCATCATGTCAATATGGACCAAAATCTCTGAGGAATGCTTCCAGCACCTTGTTGAATCTATGCCACGAAGAATTGAGGCAGTTCTGAAGGCAAAAGGGGGTCCAACCCGTTACTAGCATGGTGTACCTAATAAAGTGGCCGGTGAGTGTATATATATATATACAGTATATATCTATAATATAACGCTGGGAGCGTCACTCTGTCTGAAGCCTTTATAGACTGCGCAAGCGCCGGCGCAGTCTGGACCGCACAGAGTGACGCTCCCAGGAGATCGCGGTATGCGTAAGCACTGAACGCACACCGCGATCTCCAACGGAGAAGCAGGGACGTGCCAGGAGGGTGAGTATGCTATATTCACCTGTCCCGTTCCACCGATGCGCACTGCTCCGTCCTCCACATCCTCTGCCTGTGACGTTCAGTTCAGAGGGCGCGATGACGCGCTTAATGCGCGTCGCCCTCTGACTGAACAGTCACAGCCAGAGGACCCGGAAGACGGAGCGGCGCGCAGCACAGGATCAGGACCAGGTGACTATAGCAAGTGTCGGGGGCCTGAGCTAGCGGCGACTCCGGCACCTGACCCCCACAGCGCGCCGGTGTCCCCGCCTGCTCAGGCCCCCCAGCACTCGGCGCCCAGCGACGATAGGTGAGTATGTTATTTTTTTTTTTATTGCAGCAGCATACAGGGCATATAATACTATGGAGCGTCTATGGGGGCCATCAACCTTTATGGATCAGCATACAGGGCATATAATACTATGGAGCATCTTATGGGGGCCATCAACCATAATGGAGCAGCATATGAGGCATATAGTATGGAGCATCTTATGGGGGCCATCAACCTTTATGGAGCAGCGTATGGGGCATATGCATGGGACCAGCAAATTACAGAACGGTGGCGCAGGATGGGAGCAGCACATTACAGAACTGTGGTGCAGGATGGAAGCAGCACATGACAGAATAGAGCAGGACATGACAGAATAGGGCAGCACATGACAGAACGGGGGTGCAGGATGGCAGCAGCACATGACAGAACGGGGTGCAGGATGGCAGCAGCACATGACAGAACGGGGTGCAGGATGGAAGCAGCACATGACAGAATGGGGGCGCAGCATGGGAACAGCACATGACAGGATGGGGGGGCGGGATGAGAGCAGCAAATGACAGAATGGAGGCGCAGGATGGGTGCAGCACATGTCAGAATGGGAGCACAGGTTGGGAGCAGCACATGACAGAATGGGGCCGCAGGATGGTAGCAGCACATGACAGAATTAAGGCGTAGGATGGGAGCAGTACATGACAGAATGGGGGCTCAAGATGGGAGCAGCACATGACAGAACGGTGGGGTAGGATGGGAGCAGCACATGACAGAATGGGGGTGCAGGATGGCAGCAGCACATGACAGAATCGGCGCTCAGGATGGGAGCAGCACATGACAGAACGGGGGAGCAGGATGGCAGCAGCACATGACAGGATGGGAGCAGCACATAACAGGATGGGGGCACAAGATAGGAGCAGCACAAGGCAGGATAAGGGTGCAGGAACGGAGCAGCACATGACAGGATGGGGGCGCAGGATGAGAGCAGCACATGAAAGGATGGGGCGCAGGATGGGAGCAGCACATAACCAAAATGGAGGCTGTTGTGAAATTGGATTCTGGGCTCCCCCGGTGGCCACTGGTGGAATTGAACTTGTGTGCATCATCCTCTCTGTTCACCTGTTCCCATCAGGATGTGGGAGTCTCTATATAACCTTGCTCCTCTGTCAGTTTCATGCCGGTCAACAATGTAATCAGAAGCCTTTCTTTGCATGTTCCTGCTACTAGACAACTCCCAGCTAAGTTGGACTTTCGTCCTTGTTTGTTTTTGCATTTTGTTCCAGTTCACAGCTGCTGTTTCGTTACTGTGTCTGGAAAGCTCTTGTGATCTGAAATTGCCACTCTGGTGTTATGAGTTAATACTAGAGTCTTAAAGTAATTTCTGGATGGTGTTTTGATAGGGTTTTCAGCTGACCATGAAAGTGCCCTTTCTGTCTTCCTGCTATCTAGTAAGCGGACCTCGATTTTGCTAAACCTATTTTCATACTACGTTTGTCATTTCATCTAAAATCACCGCCAATATATGTGGGGGCCTCTGTCTGCCTTTTGGGGAAATTTCTCTAGAGGTGAGCCAGGACTGTATTTTCCTCTGCTAGGATTAGTTAGTCCTCCGGCTGGCGCTGGGCGTCTAGGGATAAAACGTAGGCACGCTACCCGGCCACTGTTAATTGTGCGGCAGGTTTAGTTCATGGTCAGTTTAGATTCCATCTTCCAAGAGCTAGTTCTTATATATGCTGGGCTATGTTCTCTCGCCATTGAGAATCATGACAGTTTGACCGGCCCAAAAAGGGTTAAATTATTGGCTGAGAAAGGAGAGAAAAAAGAAGTCTGCTGAAAATTTTTTTTTTTTTTTTCTCTAGTTCTGAGTGTGCTCATAATTGAATCACTTGCTAGTCTGCCTATACTGCAGCCTTCCTCTCTTTCTCTCCTTCTAATCCTTGAATGGCTCTGTGTTCACCTGTTTGAAATGGATCTTCAGAGTGTAGCTACAGGTTTGAATAATCTCGCCACGAAGGTACAAAATTTGCAAGATTTTGTTGTTCATGCACCTATGTCTGAACCTAGAATTCCTTTGCCTGAATTTTTTTCAGGGAATAGATCTTGCTTTCAAAATTTTAAAAATAATTGCAAATTGTTTTTGTCCCTGAAGTCTCGCTCTGCCGGAGATCCTGCACAGCAGGTCAGGATTGTAATTTCCTTGCTCCGGGGCGACCCTCAAGATTGGGCTTTTGCATTGACACCAGGGGATCCTGCGTTGCTCAATGTGGATGCGTTTTTTCTGGCCTTGGGGTTGCTTTATGAGGAACCTCATTTAGAGCTTCAGGCGGAAAAAGCTTTGATGTCCCTATCTCAGGGGCAAGATGAAGCTGAAATATACTGCCAAAAATTCCGTAAATGGTCTGTGCTTACTCAGTGGAATGAGTGCGCCCTGGCGGCGATTTTCAGAGAAGGTCTCTCTGATGCCATTAAGGATGTTATGGTGGGGTTCCCTGTGCCTGCGGGTCTGAATGAGTCCATGACAATGGCTATTCAGATCGATAGGCGTCTGCGGGAGCGCAAACCTGTGCACCATTTGGCGGTGTCTACTGAGAAGACGCCAGAAAATATGCAATGTGATAGAATTCTGTCCAGAAGTGAGCGGCAGAATTTTAGACGAAAAAATGGGTTGTGCTTCTATTGTGGTGATTCAACTCATGTTATATCAGCATGCTCTAAGCGTACTAAGAAGCTTGACAAGTCTGTTTCAATTAGCACTTTACAGTCTAAGTTTATTCTATCTGTGACCCTGATTTGTTCTTTATCATCTATTACCGCGGACGCCTATGTCGACTCTGGCGCCGCTTTGAGTCTTATGGATTGGTCCTTTGCCAAACGCTGTGGGTATGATTTGGAGCCTTTGGAAGCTCCTATACCTCTGAAGGGGATTGACTCCACCCCATTGGCTAGTAATAAACCACAATACTGGACACAAGTAACTATGCGTATTAATCCGGATCACCAGGAGATTATTCGCTTTCTGGTGCTGTATAATCTACATGATGTTTTGGTGCTAGGATTGCCATGGCTGCAATCTCATAACCCAGTCCTCGACTGGAAAGCTATGTCTGTGTTAAGCTGGGGATGTAAAGGGACTCATGGGGACGTACCTTTGGTTTCCATTTCATCATCTATTCCCTCTGAGATTCCTGAATTCTTGTCTGACTATCGTGACGTTTTTGAAGAACCCAAGCTTGGTTCACTACCTCCGCACCGGGAGTGCGATTGTGCCATAGATTTGATCCCGGGTAGTAAATACCCTAAGGGTCGTTTATTTAATCTGTCTGTGCCTGAACACGCTGCTATGCGAGAATATATAAAGGAGTCCTTGGAAAAGGGACATATTCGTCCTTCGTCATCTCCCTTAGGAGCCGGTTTTTTCTTTGTGTCTAAGAAAGATGGCTCTTTGAGGCCGTGTATTGATTATCGGCTTTTGAATAAAATCACGGTTAAATATCAATATCCGTTACCACTGCTGACTGATTTGTTTGCTCGTATAAAGGGGGCCAAGTGGTTCTCTAAGATTGATCTCCGTGGGGCGTATAATTTGGAGCGAATCAAGCAGGGGGATGAGTGGAAAACCGCATTTAATACGCCCGAGGGCCACTTTGAGTATTTGGTGATGCCTTTTGGTCTTTCAAATGCCCCTTCAGTCTTCCAGTCCTTTATGCATGACATTTTCCGCGATTATTTGGATAAATTTATGATTGTGTATCTGGATGATATTCTGATTTTTTCGGATGACTGGGACTCTCATGTCCAGCAGGTCAGGAGGGTTTTTCAGGTTTTGCGGTTTAATTCCTTGTGTGTGAAGGGTTCTAAGTGTGTTTTTGGGGTTCAAAAGATTTCCTTCTTGGGATACATTTTTTCCCCCTCTTCCATCGAGATGGATCCTGTCAAGGTTCAGGCTATTTGTGATTGGACGCAACCCTCTTCTCTTAAGAGTCTTCAGAAATTTTTGGGCTTTGCTAACTTTTATCGTCGATTTATTGCTGGTTTTTCTGATGTTGTTAAACCATTGAGTGATTTGACTAAGAAGGGTGCTGATGTTGCTGATTGGTCCCCTGATGCTGTGGAGGCCTTTCGGGAGCTTAAGCGCCGCTTTTCTTCCGCCCCTGTGTTGTGTCAGCCTGATGTTGCTCTTCCTTTTCAGGTTGAGGTCGACGCTTCTGAAATCGGAGCTGGGGCGGTGTTGTCGCAGAGAAGTTCCGACTGCCCCGTGATGAGACCTTGTGCTTTTTTTTCCCGTAAATTTTCGCCCGCCGAGCGGAATTATGATATTGGGAATCGGGAGCTTTTGGCCATGAAGTGGGCTTTTGAGGAGTGGCGTCACTGGCTTGAGGGGGCCAGACATCAGGTGGTGGTATTGACTGACCACAAAAATTTAATTTACCTTGAGTCTGCCAGGCGCCTGAATCCTAGACAGGCGCGCTGGTCGTTGTTTTTCTCTCGGTTTAATTTTGTGGTGTCATACCTACCGGGTTCTAAGAATGTTAAGGCGGATGCCCTTTCTAGGAGTTTTGAGCCTGACTCCCCTGGTAATTCTGAGCCCACAGGTATCCTTAAGGATGGAGTGATATTGTCAGCCGTTTCTCCAGACCTGCGGCGGGCCTTGCAGGAGTTTCAGGCGGATAGACCGGATCGTTGCCCACCTGGTAGACTGTTTGTTCCTGATGATTGGACCAGTAGAGTCATCTCTGAGGTTCATTCTTCTGCGTTGGCAGGTCATCCTGGAATCTTTGGTACCAGGGATTTGGTGGCAAGGTCCTTCTGGTGGCCTTCCCTGTCACGAGATGTGCGAGGCTTTGTGCAGTCTTGTGACGTTTGTGCTCGGGCCAAGCCTTGTTGTTCTCGGGCTAGTGGATTGTTGTTGCCCTTGCCTATTCCGAAGAGGCCTTGGACGCACATCTCGATGGATTTTATTTCGGATCTGCCTGTTTCTCAGAAGATGTCTGTCATCTGGGTGGTGTGTGACCGTTTCTCTAAGATGGTCCATTTGGTTCCCTTGCCTAAGTTGCCTTCTTCTTCCGAGTTGGTTCCTCTGTTTTTTCAAAATGTTGTTCATTTGCATGGTATTCCGGAGAATATCGTTTCTGACAGAGGGACCCAATTCGTGTCTAGATTTTGGCGGGCATTCTGTGCTAGGATGGGCATAGATTTGTCTTTTTCGTCTGCTTTCCATCCTCAGACTAATGGCCAGACCGAGCGGACTAATCAGACCTTGGAGACATATTTGAGGTGTTTTGTGTCTGCGGATCAGGATGATTGGGTTGCTTTTTTGCCATTGGCGGAGTTCGCCCTCAATAATCGGGCCAGCTCTGCCACCTTGGTGTCCCCGTTTTTCTGTAATTCGGGGTTTCATCCTCGATTTTCCTCCGGTCAGGTGGAATCTTCGGATTGTCCTGGAGTGGATGCTGTGGTGGAGAGGTTGCATCAGATTTGGGGGCAGGTAGTGGACAATTTGAAGTTGTCCCAGGAGAAGACTCAGCTTTTTGCCAACCGCCGTCGTCGTGTTGGTCCTCGGCTTTGTGTTGGGGACTTGGTGTGGTTGTCTTCTCGTTTTGTCCCTATGAGGGTTTCTTCTCCTAAGTTTAAGCCTCGGTTCATCGGCCCGTACAAGATATTGGAGATTCTTAACCCTGTGTCCTTCCGTTTGGACCTCCCTGCATCTTTTTCTATTCATAATGTTTTTCATCGGTCATTATTGCGCAGGTATGAGGTACCGGTTGTGCCTTCCGTTGAGCCTCCTGCTCCGGTGTTGGTTGAGGGTGAGTTGGAGTACGTTGTGGAAAAGATCTTAGACTCCCGTGTTTCCAGACGGAAACTCCAGTATCTGGTCAAATGGAAGGGATACGGTCAGGAGGATAATTCTTGGGTGACTGCCTCTGATGTTCATGCCTCCGATCTTGTCCGTGCCTTTCATAGGGCTCATCCTGATCGCCCTGGTGGTTCTGGTGAGGGTTCGGTGCCCCCTCCTTGAGGGGGGGGTACTGTTGTGAAATTGGATTCTGGGCTCCCCCGGTGGCCACTGGTGGAATTGAACTTGTGTGCATCATCCTCTCTGTTCACCTGTTCCCATCAGGATGTGGGAGTCTCTATATAACCTTGCTCCTCTGTCAGTTTCATGCCGGTCAACAATGTAATCAGAAGCCTTTCTTTGCATGTTCCTGCTACTAGACAACTCCCAGCTAAGTTGGACTTTCGTCCTTGTTTGTTTTTGCATTTTGTTCCAGTTCACAGCTGCTGTTTCGTTACTGTGTCTGGAAAGCTCTTGTGATCTGAAATTGCCACTCTGGTGTTATGAGTTAATACTAGAGTCTTAAAGTAATTTCTGGATGGTGTTTTGATAGGGTTTTCAGCTGACCATGAAAGTGCCCTTTCTGTCTTCCTGCTATCTAGTAAGCGGACCTCGATTTTGCTAAACCTATTTTCATACTACGTTTGTCATTTCATCTAAAATCACCGCCAATATATGTGGGGGCCTCTGTCTGCCTTTTGGGGAAATTTCTCTAGAGGTGAGCCAGGACTGTATTTTCCTCTGCTAGGATTAGTTAGTCCTCCGGCTGGCGCTGGGCGTCTAGGGATAAAACGTAGGCACGCTACCCGGCCACTGTTAATTGTGCGGCAGGTTTAGTTCATGGTCAGTTTAGATTCCATCTTCCAAGAGCTAGTTCTTATATATGCTGGGCTATGTTCTCTCGCCATTGAGAATCATGACAGGAGGCGCAGGATGGGAGCAGCACATGACAGCATGTGGGTGCAGGATGCAAGCACTACATGACAGGATGAGGGCGCAGGACGGGAGCAGCACATGACAGCATGGGGTTGCAGGATGGGAGCACCACATGACAGCATGGGGGCGCAGGATGGGAGCACATGACAGGATGAGGGCTCAGGAAGAGAGTAGCACATGACAGGATGGGGGCGCATGATGGTAGCAGCACATGACAGGATTGGGGTGGAGTATGGGAGCACCACATGACAGGATTGGGTACAGGATGGGACCACCACATGACAGGATTGGGGTACAGGATGGGAGCACATGACAGGATGAGTGCTCAGGAAGACAGTAGCACATCACAAGATGGAGGCACACAAAACAGGATGGGGGCGGCACATGACAGGATGGGGGCGCAAGATGGTAGCAGCACATGACAAGATTAGGGTGCAGGATGGAAGCAACACATACCAGGATGGAGACCATATACCAATATAAATGCTCGCCACCCGGGCGTAGAACGGGTTCAATAGCTAGTATATATATATATGGTATATATCAAAAGAATGGAATTTACACAGCAAAATGGTAAGAATCTGACAATAAAGTTGATGGATTGTCGCAAAGCAGAGAAAGGCTATAAAAACATCTAAATGTTTCCTGCCAGTAACATCCACTGACTAAAATGTCATTAAGAAATTGAACTACTAATGTCATGGTGAAATCTGAAAAGAGCAAGAAAAAAGGTCAGGTATGCAAAGCAGAAAGCATCACATCACAGGACAGAATCCGTGGGAGTACGTGGCAACTGCCGGTGTTGTTGTGCTCTGTTGCACTGCACATAGTTTCTTCCATGTGAATCACATTGAGGTCAATTCATCAAGACTGATGTAGTGCATGCTCACGCTATGTCAGTCTAGATGGATTACAAGGCGCCAAATTCCTTAGAAGGTGTACACCTCTTCTAGGTGGCATGCGCCTATGTGCGCTTCACCAAAAATGCTACTCCAGTCTTAGACTGGAGCAGCATTTCTGGAGTACAAAACTTTTGATCATAACCATGCCCCATTCCTGCTCCTTCCCAACTTTGCCCTATTTTGACGGATATTTTTCAAACTGGTGTGAAAAAGGCAAAATTTGCAAAGAGAGAGTTGAGCATAAATTTTGCAACTTTTCAAAGCTTTAACTTCACTTTTCTTGCATACAGGCTTTGATGAATCTGCCCCATAGTCGTTAGTGGAAAACAAGACCTTCAGTCTGTTCAGAAAAATTAACATGTAAAAACTTAGGTAGGTGACATTTTGAAATCAAGTACCGTGGTCAGCTGAAACTAAAAAATAAACCATAAATAGCTGTCGAACAAACGTGGTTCGGCCAACAGGTATCTCCTGACTCGCTCTTCACCCACTGAACCCTGAGCTCTGTCGAGTGGTAATGTATGCGGAGAAGAGAGAAAGTCGCCGTCACACAGCCCTGGCAGCATATCTAGCTGGAGAAGAAACGCTATAGACAGGTGTTGCAGAGATTTTAGAACTGAGCCTTTTTTGGCACAACGCTTGTCAGCATAAGATTGCGGTTTTGCTCTATGTACAGATTTATCTCTTGGAATAACTGAAGTTTGCTCAGAAATTCCACAAAATATTTTGGAGAAAAGTGGTGAAATCAGAAGAAATACACCAGAAAACTGTACAAAATCAAACTCAGAACATTTTCCCTCAGTAAAGAAGTGAAAAATCCTGATTTTACGAGGAAACTTTAGGACTCACGGTTTATGTGACAACGCAGAATGGTGTTTTGGGAAATAGTTTTAGATACTGGTTTGTTTCCAACAATCATCATCTCCATTGGTTGTTCTGTTTGATGTATTTCCATATATATATAGAATATTATTAGTTCATGCTTTGCTCTTAGTTGAGTGGAAAGCAGAGAACCGAATGTCTGCAAAGAGAGGATTTGATTCTGTTACTTATAAAAATTACTTCCAAAAGCCACAGTTATAGCAAATTATGTCCATTATTTATGTAATACAGTGCAATATGGAGGCATTATGTGATGACATACTGAGCACTTAAAGTTTTTTTTAGACTTTCTGAGCTCCTCTCCATGCTGTGTGCATGAGGCCATAAAGGAATACTTTGGAGACGTTTCATACACTGTGTAAGGCATCATTTACACGTCCGTGAAAAACTGGTATCGGCGTCATCAGTGTTTTTGATCAGTGTATGGTCTGTGTGTGTGTCTTTACCATCAGTGTGTCATCCATGTCTGTTTTTACCATCAGTGTGTCATCCGTGTGTCTGTTTTTACCATCCGTGTGTCATTCGTATGTCTGTTTTTACCATCAGTGTGTCATCTGTGTGTCCGTTTTTAACATCAATGTCATCCATGTGTCTGTGTTTTACCATCAGTGTGTCATCCATGTGTCTGTTTTTACCATCAGTGTGTCATCCGTGTGTCTGTTTTTACCATCAGTGTGTCATCCATATGTCTGTTTTTACCATCAGTGTGTCATCCGTGTGTCTGTTTTTACCATCAGTTTGTCATCCGTGTGTCTGTTTTTACCATCAGTGTGTCATCCGTGTGTCTGTTTTTACCATCAGTGTCATTCGTATGTCTGTTTTTACCATCAGTGTGTCATCCGTGTGTCTGTTTTTACCAGCAGTGTGTCATCCGTGTGTCTGTTTTTACCATCAGTGTGTCATCAGTGTGTGTTTTTACCATCAGTGTGTCATCCGTGTGTCTGTTTTTACCATCAGTGTGTCATCCGTGTGTCTGTTTTTACCATCAGTGTGTCATCCGTGTGTCTGTTTTTACCATCAGTGTGTCATCAGTGTGTGTCTTTACCATCAGTGTGTCATCCGTGTTTCTGTTTTTACCATCAGTGTGTCATCCGTGTGTCTGTTTTTACCATCAGTGTGTCATCCGTGTGTCTGTTTTTACCATCAGTGTGTCATCCGTGTGTCTGTTTTTACCATCAGTTTGTCATCCGTGTGTCTATTTTTACCATCAGTGTGTCATTCGTATGTCTGTTTTTACCATCAGTGTGTCATCCGTGTGTCTGTTTTTACCATCAGTGTGTCATCCGTGTGTCTGTTTTTACCATCAGTGTGTCATCTGTGTGTCCGTTTCTACCATCAGTGTGTCATCCGTGTGTCCATTTTTAACATCAATGTCATCCATGTGTCTGTGTTTTACCATCAGTGTCATCCATGTGTCTGTTTTTACCATCAGTGTGTCATCCGTGTGTCTGGTTTTGTCATCAGTGTGTGTTTTTACCATCAGTGTGTCATCCGTGTGTCTTTTTTTACCATCGGTGTCATCCATGTGTCTGTTTTTACCATCAGTGTGTCATCAGTGTGTCTGTTTTTACCATCAGTTTGTCATCCATGTGTCTATTTTTACAATCAGTATGTCATTCGTATGTCTGTTTTTACCATCAGTGTGTCATCCGTGTGTCTGTTTTTACCATCAGTGTGTCATCCGTATGTCCGTTTTTACCATCAGTGTGTCATCCGTGTGTCCGTTTTTACCACCAGTGTCATCAGTGTGTGTTTTTACCATCGGTGTGTCATCCGTGTGTGTTTTTACCATCAGTTTGTCATCCGTCTGTCTGTTTTTACCATCAGTGTGTCATCCATGTGTCTGTTTTTACCATCAGTGTCATCAGTGTGTGTTTTTACCATCGGTGTGTCATCCGTGTGTCTGTTTTTACCATCAGTGTGTCATCAGTGTGTGTTTTTACCATCAGTTTGTCATCCGTCTGTCTGTTTTTACCATCAGTGTGTCATCCATGTGTCTGTTTTTACCATCAGTGTCATCAGTGTGTGTTTTTACCATCGGTGTGTCATCCGTGTGTCTGTTTTTACCATCGGTGTCATCCATATGTCTGTTTTTACCATCAGTGAGTCATCCGTGTGTCTGTTTTTACCATCGGTGTCATCCATGTGTCTGTTTTTACCATCAGTGTGTCATCAGTGTGTGTTTTTACCATCAGTGTGTCATCCGTGTGTCTGTTTTTACCATCGGTGTCATCCATGTGTCTGTTTTTACCATCAGTGTGTCATCAGTGTGTGTTTTTACCATCAGTTTGTCATCCGTCTGTCTGTTTTTACCATCAGTGTGTCATCCATGTGTCTGTTTTTACCATCAGTGTCATCAGTGTGTGTTTTTACCATCGGTGTGTCATCCGTGTGTCTGTTTTTACCATAGGTGTCATCCATATGTCTGTTTTTACCATCAGTGAGTCATCCGTGTGTCTGTTTTTACCATCGGTGTCATCCATGTGTCTGTTTTTACCATCAGTGTGTCATCAGTGTGTGTTTTTACCATCAGTGTGTCATCCGTGTGTCTGTTTTTACCATCGGTGTCATCCATGTGTCTGTTTTTACCATCAGTGTGTCATCAGTGTGTGTTTTTACCATCAGTTTGTCATCCGTCTGTCTGTTTTTACCATCAGTGTGTCATCCATGTGTCTGTTTTTACCATCAGTGTGTCATCCATGTGTCTGTTTTTACCATCAGTGTGTCATCCGTGTGTCTGTTTTTCCCATCAGTGTGTCATCCGTGTCTGTTTTTACCATCAGTGTCATCCATGTGTCTGTTTTTCCCATCAGTGTGTCATCCGTGTGTCTGTTTTTACCATCAGTGTGTCATCAGTGTGTGTTTTTACCATCAGTGTGTCATCCGTGTGTCTGTTTTTACCATCGGTGTCATCCATGTGTCTGTTTTTACCATCAGTGTGTCATCAGTGTGTGTTTTTACCATCAGTTTGTCATCCGTCTGTCTGTTTTTACCATCAGTGTGTCATCCATGTGTCTGTTTTTACCATCAGTGTCATCAGTGTGTGTTTTTACCATCGGTGTGTCATCCGTGTGTCTGTTTTTACCATAGGTGTCATCCATATGTCTGTTTTTACCATCAGTGAGTCATCCGTGTGTCTGTTTTTACCATCGGTGTCATCCATGTGTCTGTTTTTACCATCAGTGTGTCATCAGTGTGTGTTTTTACCATCAGTGTGTCATCCGTGTGTCTGTTTTTACCATCGGTGTCATCCATGTGTCTGTTTTTACCATCAGTGTGTCATCAGTGTGTGTTTTTACCATCAGTTTGTCATCCGTCTGTCTGTTTTTACCATCAGTGTGTCATCCATGTGTCTGTTTTTACCATCAGTGTGTCATCCATGTGTCTGTTTTTACCATCAGTGTGTCATCCGTGTGTCTGTTTTTCCCATCAGTGTGTCATCCGTGTCTGTTTTTACCATCAGTGTCATCCATGTGTCTGTTTTTCCCATCAGTGTGTCATCCGTGTGTCTGTTTTTACCATCAGTGTGTCATCAGTGTGTCTATTTTTACCATCAGTGTGTCATCCATGTGTCTGTTTTTACCATCAGTGTGTCATCCGTGTGTCTGTTTTTCCCATCAGTGTGTCACCCGTGTGTCTGTTTTTACCATCAGTGTGTCATCAGTGTGTCTATTTTTACCATCAGTGTGTCATCTGTGTGTCTGTTTTTACCATCAGTGTGTCATCAGTGTGTCTATTTTTACCATCAGTGTGTCATCCGTGTGTGTTTTTACCATCAGTGTGTCATCCGTGTGTCTGTTTTTACCATCAGTGTGTCATCAGTGTGTCTGTTTTTACCATCAGTGTGTCATCCGTGTGTCTGTTTTTACCATCAGTGTGTCATCCGTGTGTCTGTTTTTACCATCAGTGTGTCATCCGTGTGTCTGTTTTTACCATCAGTGTGTCATCCATGTGTCTATTTTTACCATCAGTGTTGCATCCGTGTGTCTGTTTTTACCATCAGTGTGTCATCCGTATGTCTGTTTTTACCATCAGTGTGTCATCCGTGTGTCCGTTTTTACCATCAGTGTGTCATCCATGTGTCTGTTTTTACCATTAGTGTGTCATCCGTGTGTCTGTTTTTACCATCTGTGTGTCATCTATGTGTCCCTTTTACCATCAGTGTGTCATCCGTGTCCATTTTTACCATCAGTGTCATCCGTGTGTCCATTTTTACCATTAGTTTTCATCAGATGGATAAATAAATGACAAAACTGCTTGTTTCCTTTGCAATGTTAAATACTGACAGCACATGGACTGTACACCGTTCCCATCCGTCTGCTGTACGTGTTTTTCATGGACTAATGTAATTGTATTGGCCCTTGTCATCCGTGTTGATGAAAAAAAGGACACTTGTCCGTGTTTTGCATGAGGACACACTCTGTTCAAAAAAACAGACTTGTGAATAGCACCATAGACTATAATGGGTATGTATAAAACCTACAAGAGAAAAAATGAGCAAAAACCCTGCTGTAACTAAGTAAAAAGCAAAAAGTGCATCTAAATAACATAGAGTTTTTAGTAATACTGTTTTGGATCAAAAATAGCATAAAAGCCATCCCACCTCTACAAGGTAACTCTGATTGTCTAATATTCAAAAACCTTACCATGTGTCAATGTTGACCTCAGTGTGAATAAGGGCAGACGAAAGGACTAGGCCCAACCAGTAGAACACCAGTCTGGGGAAGCTTTTTATACAATCTTTAGCTCAGAAAAGGGAGGCAACACCCCGGCTTGCACAGAAGGCAATAATACAAAGAAAAAACACAAAAATTGAGCTTGACTTAAAGGGAACCTGTCACCCCCAAAAATCGAAGGTGAGCTAAGCCCACCAGCATAAGGGGCTTATCTACAGCATTCTGGAATGCTGTAGATAAGCCCAGATGTATCCTAAAAGATGAGAAAAAGAGGTTATATTATACTCACCCAGGGGCGGTCCCGCTGCGGTTCAGTCCAATGGGTGTCGCGGTCCAGTCCAGCGCCTCCTATCTTCATCAAATGACGTCCTCTTCTTGTCTTCATGCTGCGGCTCCGGCGCAGGCGTACTTTATCTGCCCTGGTGAGGGCAGAGCAAAGTACTGCAGTGCGCAAGCGTCGGGCCCCTCTGACCTTTCCCGGCGCACTACTTTACAAAGTACGTCTGCGCCGGAGCCGCAGCGTGAAGACTAGAAGAGGACGTCATCGTAAGAAGATGGGAGGCCCCGGACCAGACCGCGATGCCCATCGTACTGGGACTGCCCCTGGGTGAGTATAATCTAACCTCTTTTTCTCATCTTTCAGGTTACATCGGGGGCTTACCTACAGCATTACAGAATGCATTACAGAATGCTGTAGATAAGCCCCTGATGCTGGTGGGCTTAACTCACCTTCGATTTTGGGGGTGACAGGTTCCCTTTAAGTTGATGCACATGCAGCACATGTGTACCAACCCTTTTTACTTAGTTACAGCAGGGTTTTTGCTCATTTTTTCTCTTGTAGGTTTTATATGTTTTATGGCCAATGTGAACATGCGTTTATGTGCTGCTTGTGTACCAACTTAAGTCAAGCTCAATTTTTGTGTTTTTTTATTTTTTTTTAATAATGGGTACGTATAGTATCGGATATAACATGTACGTGCAACATGAATGTGTGAATATGGCTTCATGCCTAGTGCAGAACCTGATCAGACATGACACAGATTCTTTTTTGGTTGTTCTCTGGATCCTTGTTCGATGCCCTGAACTTATCGTTGTATGGAGATTCCCTTTACAAAGATTCTTCAGACTTAGGCTGGAGTCACACACAACGTATAAAAATACGGTCCGTTTTTTACAGACCAAATATGCAGAAATGTTTCCTGAACAGTGATCCGTATGTCATCCGTAAACCTGTGAATATTTTCCCATGCTAGAGATCATATGAGGTTATGCCAGCAGGGGGCACAGCACCGCAAGTCTAGGTAGCTACGTTTCCCTGCATTCCATTCATTCCCCAGTTTTTACAGCCAGGGGCAGCTGCATTAGCGGCGCTCCTGGTTGTAAAATTATTTAACCCATTCAGATGGATTTACATCATGGGACATGACTGTACGGCGGACAGGTATGGGATATTGTTGCTTTTTTATTTTACCTTTTTTTCAGATGACAAGGGTCGTCAGTTGGATTGATAGTACAATAAAGATGTTAAAACCCCATGTGTATTTATTTCATTAAAATACTTTATTCATGTGTGTGTGTGTTTTTAACCCTTTATTATTATTGGATTAATAATGGATAGGTGTCTTATTGACATCTCTCCATTATTAACCAGGCTTAATGTCACCTTACATTAGCAAGGTGGCATTAACCCCTTATTACCCCATATCCAACTGCTACTCGGGAGTGGGAAGAGAGTGGCTAAGTGCCAGAATAGGCACATCTTACAGATGTGCCTTTTCTGGGGTGGCTGGGGGCAGATGTTTTTAGCCGGGGGGGGGGGCAATAACCATGGTCCATCTCTTGGCTATTAATATCTGCCCTCAGTCCCTGGTTTTCCCACTCTGGCGGAGAAAATTGCGCAGGAGCCCACACCAGTTTTTTCCGTGATTTAACCCTTTGTTTTAACACCTAGAGCTCCCAAATTTTACACACAGACACTTCTAACATTATTAGTGAGGAATATGTAAAAATAAAAGGGATATGAAATGGTTTACTGTATGTAAACCATGTCTCATCCTGTCGGGTTTGATAAGGAGATAGCAAAAGCAGACAATTGAATTACCGGCTTTTCTGCTATCTAGCTCTGTATTACATATAAAAATATATATTTATATGTGTGTCAATAACATATATCTAATATATAAAGCTGAATGTGTATGTATGTGTGTATGTCCGGGATTGGCATCTGCACCGTCGCAGCTACAGCCACAAAATTTTGCACAGTCACACATCTGGACCCCGAGAGCGTCATAGGCTATGTTGTGAGGCAAAATTTTAACCCCGAGCATTCCAATTCACCAAACAATTTTGCCGCTATCTACATAATGGGGAAACAGTGAAAGGAAAAGTGTTGGAGGCAAATTGACAGCCGCCAGATGTGAACAAGGGGGACTTAAAGAATGAGAGCGATGGCGCCAAAGAGTATATACCGTACAGTTGCTAAGGTGGGGCCCCAACATGGGATACTCACCACACACGGGGATATGAGCACACACACAAAATGCGCCACACACTACCACGTGCTTGAACACATATACCACCCTCAGCACACATTTCACCACACATACACCAACCTCGCCACATAAAAGTCGAAACACAAAAGTCGCCGCTCAAAACTCGCCACGCGCAAAATTTGCCACATGCAAAACTCGCCACATGCAAAACTAGGCTCACGCAAAACTCGCCACACGTGCAAAACTCACCTCATGAACAACTCACCACATGCAAAACTTGCACACGTGGAAAAATTGCCACATGCACAAAAGTTGCAACACATGCAAAAGTTGCCTCACACAAAACTTGCACATACTCAAAACGCACCACACATAAAACTCGCCACGCGCAAAACTCGCCATGCGCAAAACTTGCTGAACACAACTTGCTACACTAACCTGTCACATGCAACTCAACACAAAATGTTGCTACACGCATGTCGCCATACAAAACTCATCTCACAAAAGTTGCTACATGCATGTCGCCACACGCAATTCAACACACACAACTTGACACATGAAACTCGCCCTAAAACACACACAAGTCTGGTATTATCCTTCAAAAATAAAAATCTGATTAATAAGCAGACAAACTACAAGAGCAACAAATGTACCATATAGGAAATACGGCAGCTGTCAGTCACATGACCTGTCTATTATGTGTATGTGTGAGCTAATATATACTGCCAGGGGGGAGGGCTTTCTGTTGGCTGGGGATTTATCAGGCTACAAATTTAGCTTACAAATACGGAGGTAAAAATACTGACCAAATAACGTGAGAACGAGGTCTAATACAGGAGGAGATGATGTACAGGTACATACTATATACAGGGGAGATGACACACAGGTATATACTATATACAAGAGCAGATGACACACAGGTATATACTATATACAGGAGGAGATGACTTACAGGTATATACTATATACAGGGGGAGATGACACACAGATATATACTATACAGGAGGAGATGACATACAGGTACATACTATATACAGGGGAGATGACACACATATATATTTTATACAGGAGGAGATGACATACAGGTTTATACTATATACAGGAGAGAAGACACACAGGTATATACTATATACAGGAGCAGATGACACACAGGTATATACTATATACAGGAGGAGATGACTTACAGGTATATACTATATAAAAGAGGAGATGACACATAGGTATATACAGGAGGAGATGACATACAGCAGGTATATACTATATACAGGGGAGATGACATACAGGTATATACTATATATAGGAGATGACATACAGGTATATACTATATGCAGAAGAGATGACATACAGGTATATACTATATACAGGAGGAGATGACACATAGGTATATACAATATACAGAAGGAGATGCCATACAGCAGGTATATACTATATACAAGGGAGATGACAGAAAGGTATATACTATATACAGGAGATGACATACATGTGTATACTATGTATACTATATATAAGGGAGATGACAAACATGTATATACTGGGGAAAATCAGAGGTGTGAGGTGAAAATGAGAGGTGTGAGTGCAAAATGAGAGGAGTGAGGGAAAATAGTGGAGTGATCGGAAAATGACAGATGTTAGGTCGAAATGACAAGTGTTGGGGGAATGAGAGGAGTGAGGGTAAAATAAGAGGAGTCAGGGGCAAAATGAGAGATGTGAGGGGGAAAATGAGAGGCGTGATGAGAAAATGAGAGAAGTGAGGTGCTATAACTAACCACAGATATTTACTATGCCCAGGCAATGCCGGGCTCTTCAGCTAGTATATCTATATATATAATTGTCTAAGGGGTACTTCCGTCTTTCTGTCGGCAACTTCCGTCACGGATATTCATTCGCTGATTGGTCTCGCCAGCTGCCTGTCATGGCTGCCGCAACCAATCAGCGACGGGCACAGTCCGATTAGTCCCTCCCTGCTCCCCTGCAGTCACTGCCCGGCGCCCGCTCCATACTCCCCGCAGTCACGGCTCACACAGGGTTAATGCCAGCAGTAACGGACTGCGTTATGCCGCGAGTAAGTCACTCCGTTACCACCGCTATTAACCCTGTGTGACCAAGTTTTTACTATTGAGCCTGCTTATGCAGCCTCAATAGTAAAAACATCTAACGTTAAAAATAATTAAAAAAAAATAACAAGTCATTATATACTCACCTTCCGCCGCCTTTCTGACGCTCCGGTGACCGGTCCATGCAAGCGGCAGGTTCCGGTGCTAAGGTTGGTGTGCGACAAGGACCTGCCATGACGTCACAGTCATGTGACCGCGACGTCATCGCAGGCCCTGTGCGCCTGCGCGAGAAGGACCTGCCGTGACGTCACGGTCATGTGACCGCGACGTCATCACACCCTCGGACCGGAAGCTGCTGCCTGAGCCGAACACAGGCGACAGAACTACAAGGTGCCCCTCGGAAGGCGAGTATATGTTTATTTTTTATTTTTTAACCTGTGACATACGTGGCTGGGCAATATACTACGTGGCTTGGCAATATACTACGTGGCTCTGTGCTGTATACTACATCACTGGGCAATATACTACGTGGCCCTGTGCTGTATACTACGTCACTGGGCAATATACTACGTGGCTCTGTGCTGTATACTACGTCACTGGGCAATATACTACGTGGCTCTGTGCTATATACTACGTGGTTGGGCAATATACTACGTCACTGGGCAATATACTACGTCAATGGGCAATATACTACATCACTGGGCAATATACTACGTCACTGGGCAATATACTACGTCACTGGGCAATATTGTCATGATTCTCAATGGCGAGAGAACATAGCCCAGCATATATGAGAACTAGCTCTTGGAAGATGGAAACTATACTGACCATGAACTAAACCTGCCGCACAACTAGAAGTGGCCGGGTAGCATGCCTACGTTTTTTAACCCTAGATGCCCAGCGCCAGCCGGAGAACTACCTAATCCTAGCAGAGGAAAAGACAGTCCTGGCTCACCTCTAGAGAAATTTTCCCAAAAGGCAGACAGAGGCCCCCACATATATTGGCGGTGATTTTAGATGAAATGACAAACGTAGTATGAAAATAGGTTTAGCAAAATCGAGGTCCGCTTTCTAGATAGCAGGAAGACAGAAAGGACACTTTCATGGTCAGCAGAAAACCCTATCAAAACACCATCCAGAAATTCCTTTAAGACTCTAGCATTAACTCATAACACCAGAGTGGCAATTTCCGATCACAAGAGCTTTCCAGACACAGTAACGAAACAGCAGCTGTGAACAGGAACAAAATGCAAAAACACACAAGGACAAAAGTCCAACTTAGCTGGGAGTTGTCTAGTAGCAGGAACAAGCACAGAAGGCTTCTGATTACATTGTTGACCGGCAAGAAACTGACAGAGGAGCAAGGTTATATAGCGACTCCCACATCCTGATAGGAGCAGGTGAACAGAGGGGATGATGCACACAAGTTCAATTCCACAAGTGGCCACCGGGGGAGCCCAGAATCCAATTTCACAACAGTACCCCCCCCTCAAGGAGGGGGCACCGAACCCTCACCAGAACCACCAGGGCGATCAGGATGAGCCCTATGAAAGGCACGGACAAGATCGGAGGCATGAACATCAGAGGCAGTGACCCAAGAATTATCCTCCTGACCGTATCCCTTCCATTTGACCAGATACTGGAGTCTCCGTCTGGAAACACGAGAGTCTAAGATCTTTTCCACAACGTACTCCAACTCACCCTCAACCAACACCGGAGCAGGAGGCTCAACGGAAGGCACAACCGGTACCTCATACCTGCGCAACAATGACCGATGAAAAACATTATGAATCGAAAAGGATGCAGGGAGGTCCAAACGGAAGGACACAGGGTTAAGAATCTCCAATATCTTGTACGGGCCGATGAACCGAGGCTTAAACTTAGGAGAAGAAACCCTCATAGGGACAAAACGAGAAGACAACCACACCAAGTCCCCAACACAAAGCCGAGGACCAACACGACGACGGCGGTTGGCAAAAAGCTGAGTCTTCTCCTGGGACAACTTCAAATTGTCCACCACCTGCCCCCAAATCTGATGCAACCTCTCCACCACAGCATCCACTCCAGGACAATCCGAAGATTCCACTTGACCGGAGGAAAATCGAGGATGAAACCCCAAATTACAGAAAAACGGGGACACCAAGGTGGCAGAGCTGGCCCGATTATTGAGGGCGAACTCCGCCAAAGGCAAAAAAGCAACCCAATCATCCTGATCCGCAGACACAAAACACCTCAAATATGTCTCCAAGGTCTGATTAGTCCGCTCGGTCTGGCCATTAGTCTGAGGATGGAAAGCAGACGAAAAAGACAAATCTATGCCCATCCTAGCACAGAATGCCCGCCAAAATCTAGACACGAATTGGGTCCCTCTGTCAGAAACGATATTCTCAGGAATACCATGCAAACGAACAACATTTTGAAAAAACAGAGGAACCAACTCGGAAGAAGAAGGCAACTTAGGCAAGGGAACCAGATGGACCATCTTAGAGAAACGGTCACACACCACCCAGATGACAGACATCTTCTGAGAAACAGGCAGATCCGAAATAAAATCCATCGAGATGTGCGTCCAAGGCCTCTTCGGGATAGGCAAGGGCAACAACAATCCACTAGCCTGAGAACAACAAGGCTTGGCCCGAGCACAAACGTCACAAGACTGCACAAAGCCTCGCACATCTCGTGACAGGGAAGGCCACCAGAAGGACCTTGCCACCAAATCCCTGGTACCAAAGATTCCAGGATGACCTGCCAACGCAGAAGAATGAACCTCAGAGATGACTCTACTGGTCCAATCATCAGGAACAAACAGTCTACCAGGTGGGCAACGATCAGGTCTATCCGCCTGAAACTCCTGCAAGGCCCGCCGCAGGTCTGGAGAAACGGCAGACAATATCACTCCATCTTTAAGGATACCTGTGGGCTCAGAATTACCAGGGGAGTCAGGCTCAAAACTCCTAGAAAGGGCATCCGCCTTAACATTCTTAGAACCCGGTAGGTACGACACCACAAAATTAAACCGAGAGAAAAACAACGACCAGCGCGCCTGTCTGGGATTCAGGCGCCTGGCAGACTCAAGGTAAATTAAATTTTTGTGGTCAGTCAATACCACCACCTGATGTCTGGCCCCCTCAAGCCAGTGACGCCACTCCTCAAAAGCCCACTTCATGGCCAAAAGCTCCCGATTCCCAATATCATAATTCCGCTCGGCGGGCGAAAATTTACGGGAAAAAAAAGCACAAGGTCTCATCACGGAGCAGTCGGAACTTCTCTGCGACAACACCGCCCCAGCTCCGATTTCAGAAGCGTCGACCTCAACCTGAAAAGGAAGAGCAACATCAGGCTGACGCAACACTGGGGCGGAAGAAAAGCGGCGCTTGAGCTCCCGAAAGGCCTCCACAGCATCAGGGGACCAATCAGCAACATCAGCACCCTTCTTAGTCAAATCAGTCAATGGTTTTACAACATCAGAAAAACCAGCAATAAATCGACGATAAAAGTTAGCAAAGCCCAAAAATTTCTGAAGACTCTTAAGAGAAGAGGGTTGCGTCCAATCACCAATAGCCTGAACCTTGACAGGATCCATCTCGATGGAAGAGGGGGAAAAAATGTATCCCAAGAAAGAAATCTTTTGAACCCCAAAAACACACTTAGAACCCTTCACACACAAGGAATTAGACCGCAAAACCTGAAAAACCCTCCTGACCTGCTGGACATGAGAGTCCCAGTCATCCGAAAAAATCAGAATATCATCCAGATACACAATCATAAATTTATCCAAATAATCGCGGAAAATGTCATGCATAAAGGACTGGAAGACTGAAGGGGCATTTGAAAGACCAAAAGGCATCACCAAATACTCAAAATGGCCCTCGGGCGTATTAAATGCGGTTTTCCACTCATCCCCCTGCTTGATTCGCACCAAATTATACGCCCCACGGAGATCAATCTTAGAGAACCACTTGGCCCCCTTTATACGAGCAAACAAATCAGTAAGCAGTGGTAACGGATATTGATATTTAACCGTGATTTTATTCAAAAGTCGATAATCAATACACGGCCTCAAAGAGCCGTCTTTCTTAGACACAAAGAAAAAACCGGCTCCTAAGGGAGATGACGAAGGACGAATATGTCCCTTCTCCAAGGACTCCTTTATATATTCTCGCATAGCAGCGTGTTCAGGCACAGACAGATTAAATAAACGACCCTTAGGGTACTTACTACCCGGAATCAAGTCTATGGCACAATCGCACTCCCGGTGCGGAGGTAGTGAACCAACCTTGGGTTCTTCAAAAACGTCACGAAAGTCAGACAAGAATTCAGGAATCTCAGAGGGAATAGATGATGAAATGGAAACCAAAGGTACGTCCCCATGAGTTCCTTTACATCCCCAGCTTAACACAGACATAGCTCTCCAGTCGAGGACTGGGTTATGAGATTGCAGCCATGGCAATCCCAGCACCAAAACATCATGTAGATTATACAGCACCAGAAAGCGAATAACCTCCTGGTGATCCGGATTAACACGCATAGTCACTTGTGTCCAGTATTGTGGTTTATTACTAGCCAATGGGGTGGAGTCAATCCCTTTCAGAGGTATCGGAGCCTCCAGTGGCTCCAAATCATACCCACAGCGTTTGGCAAAGGACCAATCCATAAGACTCAAAGCAGCGCCAGAGTCGACATAGGCGTCCGCGGTAATAGATGACAAAGAACAAATCAGGGTCACAGATAGAATAAACTTAGACTGTAAAGTGCTAATTGAAACAGACTTGTCAGGCTTCTTAGTACGCTTAAAGCATGCTGATATAACATGAGTTGAATCACCACAATAGAAGCACAACCCATTTTTTCGTCTAAAATTCTGCCGCTCGCTTCTGGACAGAATTCTATCACATTGCATATTTTCTGGCGTTTTCTCAGTAGACACCGCCAAATGGTGCACAGGTTTGCGCTCCCGCAGACGCCTATCGATCTGAATAGCCATCGTCATGGACTCATTCAGACTCGCAGGCACAGGGAACCCCACCATAACATCCTTAATGGCATCAGAGAGACCTTCTCTGAAAATCGCCGCCAGGGCGCACTCATTCCACTGAGTAAGCACAGACCATTTGCGGAATTTTTGGCAGTATATTTCAGCTTCATCTTGCCCCTGAGACAAGGACATCAAGGCCTTTTCCGCCTGAAGCTCTAAATGAGGTTCCTCATAAAGCAACCCCAAGGCCAGAAAAAACGCATCCACATTGAGCAACGCAGGATCCCCTGGTGCCAATGCAAAAGCCCAGTCTTGAGGGTCGCCCCGGAGCAAGGAAATTACAATCCTGACCTGCTGTGCAGGGTCTCCGGCAGAGCGAGACTTCAGGGACAAAAACAATTTGCAATTATTTTTAAAATTTTGAAAGTGAGATCTATTCCCCGAGAAGAATTCAGGCAAAGGAATTCTAGGCTCAGACATAGGTGCATGAACAACAAAATCTTGCAAATTTTGTACCTTTGTGGCGAGATTATTCAAACCTGTAGCTACACTCTGAAGATCCATTTGAAACAGGTGAACACAGAGCCATTCAAGGATTAGAAGGAGAGAAAGAGAGGAAGGCTGCAGTATAGGCAGACTAGCAAGTGATTCAATTAAGAGCACACTCAGAACTAGAGGAAAAAAAAAAAAAATTGTAGCAGACTTCTTTTTTTTCTCCTTTCTCAGCCAGTAATTTAACCCTTTTTTGGGCCGGTCAAACTGTCATGATTCTCAATGGCGAGAGAACATAGCCCAGCATATATGAGAACTAGCTCTTGGAAGATGGAAACTATACTGACCATGAACTAAACCTGCCGCACAACTAGAAGTGGCCGGGTAGCATGCCTACGTTTTTTAACCCTAGATGCCCAGCGCCAGCCGGAGAACTACCTAATCCTAGCAGAGGAAAAGACAGTCCTGGCTCACCTCTAGAGAAATTTTCCCAAAAGGCAGACAGAGGCCCCCACATATATTGGCGGTGATTTTAGATGAAATGACAAACGTAGTATGAAAATAGGTTTAGCAAAATCGAGGTCCGCTTTCTAGATAGCAGGAAGACAGAAAGGACACTTTCATGGTCAGCAGAAAACCCTATCAAAACACCATCCAGAAATTCCTTTAAGACTCTAGCATTAACTCATAACACCAGAGTGGCAATTTCCGATCACAAGAGCTTTCCAGACACAGTAACGAAACAGCAGCTGTGAACAGGAACAAAATGCAAAAACACACAAGGACAAAAGTCCAACTTAGCTGGGAGTTGTCTAGTAGCAGGAACAAGCACAGAAGGCTTCTGATTACATTGTTGACCGGCAAGAAACTGACAGAGGAGCAAGGTTATATAGCGACTCCCACATCCTGATAGGAGCAGGTGAACAGAGGGGATGATGCACACAAGTTCAATTCCACAAGTGGCCACCGGGGGAGCCCAGAATCCAATTTCACAACACAATATACTATGTGGCTGGGCAATATACTATGTCACTGGGCAATATACTACGTAACTGGGCAATATACTACGTAACTGTGCAATATACTACGTGGCTCTGTGCTGTAAACTACGTAACTGGCCAATGTACTACGTGGCTCTGTGCTGTATACTACGTCGCTGTGCAATATACTACGTGGCTCTGTGCTGTATACTACGTAACTGGGTAATATACTACGTCACTGGGTAATATACTACGTGGACATGCATATTCTGGAATACCCGATGTGTTAGAATCGGGCCACTATCTAGTATATATATACAGTATCTACCTATACTATGTGTACACATTTATTTTAGCTATTCTAACCGGTCAGTGTGATTTTACTCTACACCGCACTGAATTGCCGGCTTTTCTACAGAACACCGATGCGTATTTCTCGCAAGTCACACGTATGGTCCAAGTGTAATCCGTATTTTTCTTGCCCCCATAGACTTTCATTGGTGGATTTTTGCGCAATACGCTGACAAATGCAGTATGCTGCGATTTTCTCAGCCTGTAAAATACGGCCGAGAAATATACGGCAGATAGGAGCTGCCACATAAACATTGGTCCGCGTGCAATACGTTGTTTTTGCGCCTCTCATACGTCCGTATTCCTCTCTAGTGTGACCCCGGCCTTACAGTATTGATCTCATCATAGCCTTAGGGCAGGTGCAGACCGTCGTATTTTCAGATGGAGCGCGATCCAACAAAACACCAAACTGCATTCGGACCAATTTTATTCTATAGGGCTGTGCACATGTCCGATTTTTTTCCTTGGACAGAGGAAAAAAAACACTGCATGCCCAAGTTTGATCTGATATTCGGTCAAGCAGGTGAAATTGTCCGTGGAAAAAAAAATAAGACTGCACTCGGATGTTGCGTATTTGGTGCAGTTTTTTTGGTGTGTTTTTTTTCTCTTTGTCCATGCTAATGTCCTTGAATTTTCAGCAGCAAAAACGCAGCAAATAATGATACCTGCGTTTTTGCTGCATTTTTTCAACACCCATTCAAGTCAATGGGTGAAAAACGCTGAAAAAACGCAGCAAAAATGCTGAAAGAAGTGACATGCTCTATATCCAAAAAATGCAGCAAAGCACAAAATACTGATCACACAAAAACCCAATGTGTGTGCATGAGATTTCTGAAATCTCATAGGCTTTGCTGGTAGTGTAAAAAGCAGCTGAAAATTAGCATAAAAAAACGCAGCAAAAACGCCCAGTGTGAACTTACCCTAAAGGAGCACTCCATACAATGACAAGTGCAGGGCATGGCTCAAGGATTCCAAGACCAACGTAGAAAGCATCTACTGTATGTGTCATGCTGGAATTCTAAGTGTAGGTCATCAATATCAGGAGAACATTGAAATTATCCAAAAAAACCTATGTTTTGATTGGAAAAGCCTAGCTTTGGAATATATGCAGCATATCCTGTGCAACTCATTCATAGTCTTCTCATCCGTACAGACATGCCTTCTCACCACCTCCCAACTACACCGATAGTTAGCAATGCTCTCCAGTCCTGTAGATATCGGCCATCAGCCTTTGTTCTGTTTTCTGACATCCGTACGCAAAACAACGAATGCATGCCAGTATCCTCTGCCAAGAGTCATTAATCAAAACTACATTCCTCTCTGGGAATTGGCATCTGGCTCAGGGGCACCTGCTACAAATTCATCTCACCAACGCTAAGTGATAGAAAAGTGACCCGTAATTAGCATTTTATATGCACATCTAGGAAACAGGAAGGCACAGGAATACCCAGCAGCAGCGCAGAGGAACAAACCTCATTTATACATTCATTTAGGTTTGTAGATTAGTAGAATTTTGGATGAGGTACGCTATAATCGGATTTTATTCTATTCCAATAGGGAATTCCATAAATATAAGGGATTAACCAACAACAGTTGTCCTGGTGTCATTGCCCTACTTTGTAGGCTTTAGAGCTCCATCCAGTCTGCTGTGTTTTTTTTAATTTCAGTTTCTTTTGTTAACATTATTTTTTTTTACTGTATTTTGAAATAAGCAAATTCTCCCACAGTGTTAATTTCAGGCATTCATTAAACCGCTGCCATTGACTGATTTACTAAATTGGCAGAGTTTTCTTATATTACTCCTAATCTTATGAATTTCTTAGACATATTTCTGGGGGTCAAATTCTGTAAATATCAGATGACATTGGACCAAACCCATTATTTTATTTTTTCTGGCTTAGCTGTCCGTCTAATGTGAGTGGTGGATGGCCTCTATTTCCACCTCCTCAATTGTCTCCCCACTATTCCCCAGCCTCTTCCCTATGCCAAGCCCTTCACTGGCTTCCTATCGCCCAGAGACTCCAGTTCAAAACCCGTAGGCTGCCGTCCCACTAGCAGTATTTGGTCAGTATTTTACATGAGTATTTGTAAGCCAAAACCAGGAGTGGAACAATTAGAGGAAAAGTATAACAGAAACACGTCACCACTTCTGTATTTATCACCCACTCCTGGTTTTGGCTTACAAATACTGATGTAAAATAGTGAGCAAATACTGCTAGTGCGACGGCAGCCTTACAATGACATACAAAGCCATCCAACGGTACTTACCTGCACGCAACCTTCGAACCTCAAAAGATCTCCTTCTCTACTCCCCTCTCATCTCTTCTTCCCACAACCGCATCCAAGACTTCTCCCGTGCTTCCTCACCCATCCCCTGCAGACTGTGAGCCCCCGCGGGCAGGGTCCTCCATCCTTATGTACCTGTGTGCCTTGTTTTTTGCTCATGTTTAATTGTATTTGTCTATATTTGCCCCTTTTTCACATGTAAAGCGCCATGGAATAAATGGCGCTATAAAAATGTATAATAATACCGTAATAATCCCTCTCACCCTGTCTTCCTTAGAAGAATCAGGCATGTTAGTTTACAACACTCCCATTCCTTTGTCCTTGCATGAGATAAGCTGCCACCAGATGATTGTTTGGAGCCGGTTTATTCCTCTTTATCCATTAGGAAATTGACCACAGCATCTATGATCCACACATGTAAGTAAATTTGGTGCAACTTCGGCAGCTAAGAAAAACTGAAAAAATGTAGATTGGGTTTCACCTCTTGTGGGTTTCTGCATTCCATGGGACTGAATTAAAAGGGTTCTTCACTACTCAGACAACCCTTTCTCAATTGCTATATTCTCCTATATAAAATAAAAATGGCCTATACCTATTGCCAGTGCCCTTGGCTTTCCAGCGACGTTGGTACCAGGTGCCCGGGGCTCGCATGAGTAGATATATTATGCCAATTAGTGACTGCTAATGGGCTGCTTCACCCTCACTTCGTTTGGATGAAATTGACACTCGGAACAAAAGAGAGCTTAGGATGTCAGATAGGCCAGACATGTCACATGCCATAACACCATCATGCGGACCCTGGAGACCTGGCACAGGCTTCACTGGAACGTCACGGCACCTGTGGTGAGTATCGGTTGTTTTTTTTTTTTATACAGGGGACTATAGCAATTTGAGAAGCAGTTGTCCTAGTAGTGGACAACCCCTTTAATAGTATTTTACAAATGTTTAGGAGTGAAATCACATGTCAAGTTTGTTGAAGAAATTTCTGTGTTCCATTCATTTGAATGTGTTTGGTTCTGCAGCATGTGTGTGACACTAGTCACTAATCAATCAATGCTAGTCACAGACTTACCATGAGGCAGGATAGGCAAGAGTTCCAGAGTCAGTAGCAAGAGGGCTCGTAATAGACAAAGGGAAAATACAAAAGAGTAGTCAGGTAACAGTCCGAGGTCAGAGTATCAGGAAGGTAGTGGATCAAGACAAAGGGGTAAGTCAAACAGATGGTCAAAAAGGTAAATCCAAAGTCTGCAATGGAGATTAGAATACAACTCAGAAGACTGAGCAGACACACACACACCACTTGAGCAAAGCTACAATTGGCAAACGTCTGACTATTGTCAGAGTGCTAGATAGCCTTATAATCACCCAGAATGGATGACATATGGAGGAGATCCCACAGAGCCAGCCAAAAAGGATGGCTGAGCTGTCAATCACAATACTCATACCTCTGCCTCAAATTGGGCAGTAGAGCTGTCACTCACAATCCTGACAGCTCAGCGAGCACTCATTCCTGTAGGGTGGCAGAGCTGTCACTCACAGCGTCCCTAGGATACTGTGAGTGGTAGAGTCATGACAATGTGCACAGATTTCAGAAATATATGCCACAAATCTGCTTTGTGTGAATATTAGTTGATATTGCTTTTAGGGTATGTGCATATAATGCCTTTATTCCAATGACATAGCTGCCAAGGTTTTCCTAGATGAAGCCAACAGTTACAGTATTTCCCTGAAGCAGCTTTGCTGGCAGTCTTGCTGTCGCTTTTTGCAGCAGCTCCATTGTAGGCGCCTTTTTCCTATTGTTTCAACTTTAAAGAGCGGGCGGCTTCCAAACGAAGCATCCTGAAGAATGAACATGTCACTTCTTTTAACTACTTCACTGTTTTCTGAACCCTGAAGCTCATAAAAGAAGTAACAAAACACTGAACATGTGCACAGCAATGTCGTTTTACATTGCAGTGCATTATGCTCATTTTTTGCGACAACTGCCAGAAAAGACACCGTGTGGTCATACCCTTAGGTTAGTTTCACACATCCATTTGTTTTCTGTGGTTTTTTTTTCAAAGTACTTGTCCCATTTTTGGTCTGTGTGTTTAGAATCCTTTTTGCATCAGTTT
The DNA here is from genome assembly GCF_051348905.1 of Ranitomeya variabilis. Lineage (NCBI taxonomy): Eukaryota > Metazoa > Chordata > Amphibia > Anura > Dendrobatidae > Ranitomeya > Ranitomeya variabilis. Next base: position 638,740,732 of record NC_135232.1, read on the forward strand.
TATCATGTATGGAAAAGAAATCCCAGCTTGTCCTGCCATTAGGTCCTCAAAAAAAGGAAATGTGAAAAGGCATATAGTTCATAATGAAGTAACAAGATTTGAAGTGTTTCTGTGATCTCTTGATGCACGTCAAAACCAGTGGTAGGTAAAAATGTAGGTTTATTGACAACTCGCTTTAGAGCCCACCGACTCTTCTTCAGGACAACCATACTTAAATAACCAATTTATATATGGCTGTCCTGAAGAAGTAATGATTGGACTTTGAAACGTGTTGACAATAAGCCTACATTTTCACCTACCATATGTACGGTTGCTCTAAAGAAGGAGTTGATGGACTTTTAAACACGTTGACAATAAACCTACATTTTTACCTACCATATGAACGGCTGCCCTGAAGAAGGAATCGGTGAACTTTGAAACGCGTTGACAATAAACCTACATTATTACCTACCATATATATGGTTGTCCTGAAGAAGTAGTTGGTGGCCTCTGAAGCGTGTTGACAATAAACCTATATTTTTACCTACCATATGTATGATTGTCCTAAAAAACAAGTCAGTGGGCTCTGAAGCGCGTTGACAGTAAACCCACATTTTTACCTACCACTGGTTTTGTCAGGTATCCAGAAAGCACAGAAACACTTCCAATCCTGTGTGGTAGATCGGCTCACATGGCTGCATATAGAGGTAGACACAGGCACACCGTCTCTTTAAATCTTCCACTGGTTTATTAAAAGTACTGCATAAACCAGTGCAATGTTAGCAAAACAAACCCGGCCTTCCCGGCCTAACAGAAAAACAAAAACATAACGTATGGCACAGTCCTTGTTGCCACGGGAATCTGCTTGCTTCAGGAACAAACAACAGAAGGTTCAGCTTTCCATAACATGAAAACTCTGCTCTTGAGCTTGCACCTCCAGGCCCACCCCACACTGATTGCTCTAGAAGGCTGGGTATTTATCGTCTGCACTCCTCCCACTCTACAGTTGTTCAATCAACCTAGCAATAAACATGGCTGATTTACCCTTTTCAGCACTTGGGGTGCTGGAGCTTTTCCTAGGTTGCTATCACTGAAGCTAACACCCTTAGTGAAACATACCTACCTTTCCAGTACTTTGCCAGTGACTTTGTCACACTTGGTACTTAAATCTGATAATATTTATGGAAGCTGCTGCATCTGGATTCCAGGCTCTTTAAGTGTTGTGTCGGATCCTCATTAACCTAGATATAACCCTATTGTGCGCTTTCATTTTTTTTTCATCATTCATAATGGGTCCGTGATCTTTCTCTAAAAATAATAGGTAGCAGAGGTATCAAAAACTGTTGTAAGACACCTACAATACAGTAGTATTAACGTTTTTGTCTATTATATGAAATCATGCAGAGATATCTTCCACAAAATCAAGTCTGAAACTGAACGTTTTGGTTGTCCCATATTATCCTAGAACTAAACATTCCTTAGCCTGCAGTCTGGGAAATTGTCCATATGTAAGTGACATTAGAAGATATGATGTTCTTCGGCCAATTAAAATGACATATGGCAGCATAAAAATGGAATAAAAGTCTTCAAAATATCAGTGCTTCATTGTTATTCATAGGAGTCTTCTAATTGCTGATTTCCTTTCTCAACTGCAGATTCTTCAGTTTCTTAGCAGACTGTCTGTGTAGCCAAAAAATGGTGTTTTCAGCAGCAGGACATGGACGTAACAACGGCAGACGTAGGAACTCTTCTTCACCTTGACTGTACATGAAATTTGCTTGACCATTCTGAACTATATACAGTAAATTTAAAAAAAATTAAAATCCTCATGAATAAAAAAAACCTAAAAATATCTGCAAAACACAATTAGCACAGAATAAATATAATAGAGCCATGTACTCCAAAACCCCACTTGAGGCTCTACGGTATGCATCTACTATATTACAGATATTCTCCTCTTGAAGTAACACCTTTCCCTGCTCCTGTCGCTGTTGTCAGACACCTGTTGCTGGTGGTAGGGGCCTGTGTGTAGACCCAGCCATTTTGATTGACAGGTCAGATGGAGTTAGTGATGAGAATGTTGACAAAGGCTAATCTGTAGAACAATCTGAAGGCAGGTTTGACCTCCAATGTTCACTTACAGAGCACTTTTCCAACTCTATGTGCTGTTTTTACAGTTATTTTATTTATTCTATCCATCGGCACTGCATTATGTTTGCTGTAATGTGTTCTGATCCTTGCTGTATTTTTGATCATTTCTCTTCTTACCCCTTTACCCCCGAGGATGTCCATTTAAATTGATTTTTTAACTACTTGACCTCTTGGACTAAGACCCAGCTCCCCTTAACATTTTTTGATTGGCGATTTTGGGTTTCGTCCTCATCCTTGTCTCTTTTTCACTAAGGGTTGTCCATATTACCCTCAACTCGCCCACTGGTGAGTAGATGCTCCATGGACAATACGAATGGGCCCTGGAAGCAAAGGTCAGATCTCTGTATAAAGGATAAAACCAAGGTGGTACCGGAACCTGCTCAGCAGATTTTATGGGTCTTTTACACCAGGGCTCCCCAACCTGAAGTGTGGCTCATGGCTGTCTGTCAACTTGGTGTATTAGCAAAAGGTCTATCAAACACCTATGAAGGAAAGGTCTCCAGATGATGACTTTGATGAGTATCCGTGCACCGAAGAACAGATCTGGATGTGCATATACTGGGGGGAAAGGGGGTGATAAAAATGGTAATCTGGAGATAGAATGGCACTGCCGGTTAGAGGGGTGCCTGAAGCTGGATACAATAGTGTGAATGGAGTGCTTAACTTAAGAATACTAAATGGGTGTAAAGTGACAAGCACATGTCATGTACGTATCCTGCCTACAAAGATGGGGGCACAAGGTCTCGGTGTGCGTTCGGTGGGGAAGCTTTGGCTGTCATACCGGTAATGGGGAGCACTTGGTATCACTACGGTGTGTTTGGGGGGCACTGGATGTGACCAGCAACTTTTCCTAGAACTGAATGTGGCTCGCAAGGTAAGAAAGGCTGGGGACCCGCTGCTTTACACAATGATGTGCATAAAGATGTAGAAGAATACACATTGTTACATTTCTTATGTAGGATGTTTGATGTAGGACAAATAATATGATGTGTTGTAACAGCACTGATTTTGGATGTATGCTTTTATATTGTAATAGTACTTCTATAGTATAAATGATGATACTTGTGACAATATTGATGTCGGATGTGTAGTATAATGCATGTGGTTGGGTGTGTATTATGGCAATAACTTGTGTGTAATGTAGGTAGTAGGATATGTAGTGTGACATTACTTACTTAGGCTGTATGCAGGCTAATGTGTGTTGTGACAGTACTGGTGCTGTCTGTACGTGTTATGATGCACGCTGCCACAATACCTATGTAAGATGTATATACAGTAATATAATGTGTTGTAACAGTATGGATTTTCCATGCATCATGCAAAGAAATAAAGATAAAGCTGAGGAGCTTTCCCGGGAGGTCGGGGAATGTCCCAACATCAACTGCATCTGTTGAAGATATAGTTGAATATACTGGTGAAGTGATGAGTTCACAGACCCTTACTTCACCGTTCTGTCTGAAGATCCTTTAAGGATTTTCAGGTGATGTGACCTCAGAATGTCACATAACCTGAAGGTCTTGGCAGAACCTTCGGCCTCTACCTAGACAGCAGATACCAGTTCAGTAATACAAGAGCAATGAGTAAGAATGCGACAAGCGAGTCTAATGCTTGTGTAAGGACCATCTTACTGTGTGGTGGAACTGTGGGGGCAATATACTGTGCAAGGGGGATAGTGAGGGCACCATATGGATTGTATGAGGAATTTTGGGGCATCATAGTCTGTCGTGGAACTGTGGGGGCATCATACTGTGTGTGTGGGGGATTGTGGTGGGCATTGTTTTCTGTAGGAGCAATATTTCTGTGCGGACACATATAAAGAACTGGGTGAGGTTAGGGAATGCTCCCCACGGTATGTGTCCCTCTTTCTTGTCTTTCACAGTAAAGCGGTATATGTATGTAATATGACATGTGTTGTCACAGTACTGATGTCGGATGTACAAGTGCTTCTCACAAAATTAGAATATCATAAAAAAGTTAATTTATTTCAGTTCTTAAATACAAAAACAGAAACTCATATATTATATAGAGTCATTACAAACAGAGTGATCTATTTTAAGTGATTATTTCTGTTAATGTTGATGATTATGGCTTACAGTCAATGAAAACACAAAAGTCATTACCTCAGTAAATTAGAATAATTAACAAAAAACACCTGCAAAGGCTTCATAAGTGTTTACAAAGGTCCCTTAGAATGTTTCAGAAGGCTTCACAATCATGGGGAAGACTGCTGACTTGACAGATATCCAGAAAGCTGTCATTGACACACTCCACAAGGGGGGTAAGCCACAAAAGATCATTGCTAAAGAAGCTGGCTGTTCACAGAGTGCTGTATCCAAGCATATTAATGGAAAGTTGAGTGGAAGGAAAAAGTGTGGCAGAAAAAGGTGCACAAGCAACCGGGATAACCGCAGTCTTGAAACGATTGTTAAGAAAAGTTAATTCAAACATTTTGGGGAGATTCCCAAGGAGTGGACTGCTGATGGAGTCATTGCTTCAAGAGACACTACACACAGACAAATCCAGGACATGGGCTACAAGTGTCGCATTTCTTGTGTCAAGCCACTCATGACCAATAGACAACGCCAGAAGCATCTTACCTGGGCCAAGGAGAAAAAGAACTGGACTGTTGCTCAGTGGTCCAAGGTGTTGTTTTCAGATGAAAGTTAATTTTGCATTTCATCTGGAAATCAAGGTTTCAGAGTCTGGAGGAAGAGTGGAGAGGCACACAATCCAAGCTGCTTGAGATCTAGTGTGATGTTTCCACAATCAGTGATGGTTTGGGGAGCCATGTCATCTGCTGGTGTAGGTCCACTGTGTTTTATCATGAGCAAAGTCAGCGCAGCCATCTACCGGGAAATTTTAGAGCACTTCATGCTTCCCTCTGCTGACAAGCTTTTTGGAGATGGAAATTTCATTCTCCAGCAGGACTTGGCACATGTCCACACTGCCGAGAGTACCAATACCTGGGTTTAAAAACAACAGTATCGCTGTGCTTGATTGGCCAGCAAACTCGCCTGACCTTAACCCCATAGAGAATCTATGAGGTAAAGTCAAGAGGAAGATGAGAGACACCAGACCCAACAATGCAGACAAGCTGAAGGCTGCTATCAAAGCAACCTGGGCTTCCATAACATCTCAGCAGTGCCAGAGACTGACCGCCTCCATGCCACGCCGCATGGATGCAGTAACTGATGCAAAAGGAGCCCTAACCAAGTATTGAGTGCATTTACTGAACATACATTTCAGTAGGTCAGCATTTTAAAATAATTTTTCAAACTGGTGTTATAAAGTATTCTAATTTAATGACTTTTGGGTTTTCATTGGCTGTAAACCATAATCATCAACATTAACAGAAATAAACACTTCAAACAGATCACTCTGTTTGTAATGACTCTATATAATATACTGTATAAGATTCACTTTTTGTATTAAAGAACTGAAATAAACTAACTTTTTGATGATATTCTAATTTAGTGAGAAGCACTTGTATGTAATATGTGTCTTTATCTGGAATATACTATAATAATCAAAGAAAAAAACACGCGAGAAAATATTCCAACCGTATTTATAATAATCAAAATAGTTTATTGAAAAAACAGGTGCAAAAGGGGGGACAGGAGGGGGTTACACCCACTAGCACATGCGAAAAATACACTCAGGGGACATTATCTAATATATCAAAAAAAGCTAAACAGGTCATATTCATCACCCATAAGGCCAAATGAATGAACTCCTAGCATGAAAATCAATATTGCAAAGAAATCAATAGGTATCATTACCCATAGTTAATCAGGAGTAGGTCCACGAGCGTCCTCCCCAACGCACGTTTCGGCGAAAATAGCAGTAGAGCAGTGTGGAGGGATATTATGGAGAGGAGCAGCAATGATCTCCGGTAATTCACAGCATTTCCTTACTATTCTTAAGGACATACCTGGAGTTGCAGGTTCATATTATACAAGTGTATATGGGGCTGACATGAAACTGTAATTAATCACAGTACTAAACTTCATGCTGTATTCGTGAAAGGATTGTGGTTCTGGATTCATGTACTGATGGTGGTCTGGTGCTGCATTTATGCACTGACAATGGTTCTAATCATGTGAGGGCCACTTGTCGCTGTAATGCATGCACTGATGTCCCCTGTCATATCTGAGCATAGGGTTTGTTACTGTTGTACAGTTGCAGTTCTGTATTTTGAACTTGCCAAAACAGCACCTCATAAGGGCAGCACCTCAATTAATTGTCCTATTGGGGTTGATTTGTATGAAGTACAGGGCTAAAAGCATTCATTCCAATGCTTTAGTTCCTGTACAGCCTTTTGGAGTTTTAACTTTATTTTCTCACTGAACCTTGTTACCTTTCCAATATTATGTGGGTGGTTTGGCATTTGAAAACCCTAATGCTGCCAAGATTTCCTACAAAACCTCTCCAGTGAACTGTGTTCCTCTATCGGTTTCAATCACCTGGGGTACGCTATACCTACTGTACATATCGCTTCACTTAATAGTTTGTTGCTGTATTCTTACTCTTGCATTAGAATATGGGTCAAGGTTTTGGCCATCCTTATATGAGAGGAATACATACCAGAACATTTTCATGCTTGTCCAACTTTAGCAACTGTATGTATTCAGTCTACAATCTCTGAAATTGGCAATCTAGCCAGAGTATACACCAATAAGGCACCTTCACTGTTTTAACTGGGTTATGGCAAACACAGAGGACACAAACCTTGGTGCTGCATTGTTGAACCCTGGTGCCAATCGATGAAAAGACACAATGCTATGCATGGACCGTTTAGCTGCATGAGTGGCACAGTGAGCTAACTGGACTATCAGCGCTAATAAGGTCCAAGCAAACATATTTTCTTACCACAATTCCAGATGCTACCATTACCCTTCTGGACACTATTTGCAAACCATTTTGTCTGTTCACACCCAGGTGATTGCTCATGTAAAAAACAGAAAAATCTACTTCCTCACCATAGACTTGTATATGACCAGAAGTCAGAGGTAATGGTCACAAGTTCTCAGTGTAAGTCTATGACCAGAAGTCAGAGGTAACGGTCACAAGCCCTCAGTGTAAGTCTATGACCAGAAGTCAGAGGTAACGGTCACAAGCCCTCAGTGTAAGTCTATGACCAGAAGTCAGAGGTAACGGTCAAAAGCCCTCAGTGTAAGTCTATGACCAGAAGTCAGAGGTAACGGTCACAAGCCCTCAGTGTAAGTCTATGACCAGAAGTCAGAGGTAACGGTCACAAGCTCTCAGTGTAAGTCAATGACCAGAAGTCAGAGGTAACGGTCACAAGCTCTCAGTATAAGTCTATGACCAGAAATCAGAGGTAACGGTCACAATTTCTCAGTGTAAGTCTATTACCAGAAGTCAGAGGTAACAGTCACAAGTTCTCCGTGTACGTCTATGACCAGAAGTCAGAGGTAACGGTCACAAGTTCTCAGTGTAAGTCAATGACCAGAAGTCAGAGGTAACGGTCACAAGTTCTCAGTGTAAGTCTATGACCAGAAGTCAGAGGTAACGGTCTCAAGTTCTCAATGTAAGTCTATGACCAGAAGTCAGAGGTAACGGTCACAAGTTCTCAGTGTAAGTCTATGACCAGAAGTCAGAGGTAAAGGGCACAAGCCCTCATTGTAAGTCTATGATCAGAAGTAAGAGCTATCGGTCACAAGCTCTCAGTGTAAGTCTATGACCAGAAGTCAGAGGTAACGGTCACAAGGTCTCAGTGTAAGGCTACTTTCACACTAGCGTCGTGCACTGCACGTCCCTATGCGACATTGCGGTGCACCGACGCTAGCTGTGGAAGCGCCGCACAATGGGGGCAGCGGATGCTGTTTTTCAACGCATCCGCTGCCCCATTGTGAGGTGCGGGGAGGCGGGGGCGGAGTTCCGGCCGCGCATGCGCGGTCGGAAATGCTGCAGACGACACACCAAAAAACGTTACATGTAACGTTTTTTGGTGGCGACGGTCTGACGCAACACGACGCAACCATCGCACGACGGTTGCGACGTGTGGCAATGCGTCGCACTGCGTCGTTAATAATAGTCTATGGAGAAAAAACGCATCCTGCAAGCACTTTTGGAGGATGCGTTTTTTCTCCAAAACGACGCATAGCGACGTACAGTGCACGACGCTAATGTGAAAGTAGCCTTAGTCTATGACCAGTAGTCAGAGGTAATGGTCAAAAGCTCTCAGTGTAAGTCTATGAGACCCTCTTTCTGGTTCTACAAGACTTATATTGAGAAATGGCCTACAGCTCGCTCAACCAAAAGAGGAGCAATCTGGCCAGTTACAACCTGCTGGAGACGACAGGAGCAGCTCTGATAAAAAGTGAAGATGGTGGCTGGTAGGGTTTGAGAGTAGATGCAGGGAACATAAATTAGTAGCACTATTCCAGTGCTGTAATGTCAAAAACAATGGAGAAGTGCTTTACGCAGTTTCTGCTCTTAATAAATGTAACCACACTATAATTTACTATATAACTTCCCACCTACACTATGATACTAGTGTAGCGCCCCCACAGCCGCAGGGCCGAGGGGTACCCGGTACCGGGCCTCTGAGTCTCTGCTCTGGGGTTGTCACGGTGGCTAGGCCCCGGTCCGTGACCCTGCCGTGGGGCGCACAGTGAATAGTAGATATGGATGATGGTGGTGACGCTGTAGTGGTGCAGTGCAGTAAATAACGAGGACACCAGGTTGCAGTCTCTTTACCTCTTTACTGAAGATCTCAGGGTCCTCAGTCCGGAACACGGTTTACCAGGCTGCGCAAGTCCGACCGGTCCAATGGCACCTCCAGAGTTCTCTTCACAGGTGGAAATCGGTGCCTTCCTTCTAGCGCTATGTGTTGTGGTCCTTCCCTGCTGTGCTTACAGAAAGTCCCCCACAACTGTTGTGTCTGTTTCTGAAGTTCCCTCACAACTCGATTAGATGATGTTCTGCTAATCCTCCGTCCCTCCCTGGTGTTCTGGTTGGGACGGCACCCGTTTGACGGGTAGGCTCGGAGCTCTTCCGGGACCCTAGAGTCGCCCCTCTCCACAAGTTGCCCCCCAAGACTGCATAGGTGATATAAGTTAGACAGCCCGCCTTAGACTGACTGCCCTGCCGCTGTTTGGAGTATTGCTTGAAGCTGAATGTTATGATACTCCCTCGGCGTTCCGGCCACCGGTAGTGCGCCTCAATAGGATGTTGCTTCGGTCTTACAGCACGACTCCTACTGGTATTTCTCCTTTGCGTGACTCGTTTCTCACTCAGCACAATCTATCTCGCTTCTATTCCTTCCTTGGGCACCGCCGCTACCCGGAGCAGGCGCGGTCCCTTTACGTTCGTTCAAGTTGCCAAGCCTCTGTCAGGATCCCACCCCTGACAGAGACCCTACTGTATCTTCCCCCACAACACCCTCTGCCACAAGGTGTTGCCTGGTTCCAACCCAGTCAGCTTTCTGATCTAACTTCCTGCCTGACCCCCAGTTTACCCACTATGGTGGGGAGTGGCCTAGTGAATAGAACCCTTAGCTCCCCCCGGAGGCCCGGCTGTGAAATGTATTGGTGTCTGTAATACCTGATCCGATGAACTCCTTCAGTGCCATCAGACGCACCATAGCTCCCCATAGTGGCGGAGCCATAGTACTGCAACGACCAGGACTCTGGGGCGCTGCACTCCCCCCTGGTTAAACACAGTACTCCGGGACTGAGAAGAAAACAACAATACAAGTTAGCAAAAAGACATACAATTTTGTTGAGTGCAATAACAATAAGCATATTTGAACAGAGCTTCCCTTTATGGGAGGTGAGGACACTTGAACGTTACAAACATGGTTAAATATCATAGCAACATGCTATAAATAACTCTTATTACCCAACCAGGTATTCTACTAAGTGCAAATTTGGTGAACAATAATTTAACATTGCCTTTAAGGACATACACTCTGTATCCACTAAAGACCTTCTTATAATCACATTATAAGGCAATTTAACTTTTTCATTCCCCTTCTTTAAATCTGCAGGACCGCCTGTCGTAACGGCACCAGACCTACTGCCTCTCCTTTCTATGCAGGACCGCCCCGTTCAGCCCGGGCCTACTGCCTTTTCAACTACTATACACAGTATAGAACATAACATTACTTTCAGTTTAAGAGCACTGAGCCATCTCTACATGACTCCTTTGAGGACTCAGGGTTTACCTTCTATCCTAACTATCTATCAACATTATCTAAAACAGTTTCTTTTATTGAACATTAAGCCTTCTCATTATCTTTCTCACTAACATGCATGCTGGACACCACGTCTATCCCTACGGGCCCACTGCATCCTTCTTCTATCTTTCACTTTTTCTTTTCAGAGAACATCATCAGTATTTCTTCACAATTAACTAGTCAAATACATATAACTTACTCATGTAAACATTATCATCACTTTCTTTCGTCAAAACATTATTGCTACCTGTCTTAAAGCAATATCATCGTTTAAGTGCGACAAATGAACATCCCCTTTAAGAAAGGACCAAGTCTCTATGAGGTAGCGTGTCTTCTCAAGCTACCAGTCCATACTCAGCAAAGGTTCCAGTGTGGTATCTTCACAAAGAGTCCTTCTTTAAGTAAAACCAGTAGGGAGCACCTTTAATAAGGTGCAAACTATATACAAAAAGTTCGCATCATGCACTGTTCATGATTTCAGCAGTTCTTTTCAACTATAAACTTGTGCAAAAACTTCAGAAAAACAAACAAAAACAAAACAATAGGGATCCCGGGTCAACAGAAGGATCCCTTTTAAAAGTTAACCCTGGACGGGTTTAGCAGCAAAACAGGAAACCAATAAACAGTCAGAGAACTATTTACATATTTAAAGCGGTCATGCTTACTCGTTCTTCGGGGAGGAAAGTGGTTTCCTCCCGGGCCTCACCAGACCAACGGGTCGTCCTGCTGCTTCAAGGATCGGGTCCCGCCCCAACAACGACAGGATCCCTCGCCGGGATGTTCTTTTCACCGAGGATCCGGCACGCCCCCAAGGCACATGGTGGGTCCGGGTCCCCTGCTGCTCCGCAAGGTCAGGTTCCGTTGTCTTTTCAGCGGGAGGTTCATCTTCGGGGGTTGCAGCGGTAGCCTGGAGCGCGACGCACCGCTGGACGCCCCGCGCCATCCAGCCAGCTTCGCCTGTTGCTCTCCTCCACCTGGTATAAGTGACGGCATCACCTGGCTCCAAATCGCGAGCGAACCTCCCACTGCAATGTTCCACCTCCTCTCGGTCCACGTGGACTTGTAGCGGCTCCCCGATCTCCTGGATAACCCCTCTTCCACATCGGGGGTTAAAGGAGACCACTACACCCCAGTGGGACGATGGGATCTCTGCAACGCCGGTCAGATCAATCTGAACTGCAGGCTGGGGCCGGCTCCGCCACGCCGTCATCAGGTGCCGCAGGTGTTCAGCCTCCGGTAAGATCCTCATGCCCTGTGCTGGCAGCGGACCTTCAGCCGCGGCCGGGCTAGGAGGAGTCGGGGACACTGGAGACAGACGGATCTCCGTGGGCTGACCCAGCCGAGCGAGCACGCGGGCATCAGCCTCCAAACGACGTGCTATCTGGCGGGCCTCGGCTGCAGCTACACATTCCTCAGATGGTGACAAGGGGGGTCGGCCCATCGGTGACTCTGCGAGGGTCAGTCCCCGCAACGTCGACGTATCCGGGGCTGTGTCAAGTGTCGCAGCCTCTGGCTGGATCGGGTCAGCCCCACGCGGTGCCCTTGGTGTCGCCATCTTTTCTCTTTCTCCTAGATCTTCTTCCCGCGGTCTCTTTTGTGGGCGGCCCCGTCTCCATGGTCTCCACCCTCCAAACAGGATCAGGAGGCGGACCTCGGCTGTTGACGGACACGTCCGCAGGACACAGAAATATTTAGACTGGGCGGCCATTGTTGTTCGCGCTCTCCAGCTTGCCTACGCCTACTCCACGCCCCTCCTCTTCTCCTGCGCTCTCCTCAGCGCTGCAATGGCGGCGGATTTTTGGCGGTAAATGGCGTAGCACACAGTCTCCCAATAAAGTACAGTCCAAGCACAGTAAATCACAGTTCCAAGGCACACATGACCTGATTCTTCAGGTTTAAGTAGATCCTGTTCGTGACGCCAAGTTTGTAGCGCCCCCACAGCCGCAGGGCCGAGGGTTACCCGGTACCGGGCCTCTGAGTCTCTGCTCTGGGGTTGTCACGGTGGCTAGGCCCCGGTCCGTGACCCTGCCGTGGGGCGCACAGTGAATAGTAGATATGGATGATGGTGGTGACGCTGTAGTGGTGCAGTGCAGTAAATAACGAGGACACCAGGTTGCAGTCTCTTTACCTCTTTACTGAAGATCTCAGGGTCCTCAGTCCGGAACACGGTTTACCAGGCTGCGCAAGTCCGACCGGTCCAATGGCACCTCCAGAGTTCTCTTCACAGGTGGAAATCGGTGCCTTCCTTCTAGCGCTATGTGTTGTGGTCCTTCCCTGCTGTGCTTACAGAAAGTCCCCCACAACTGTTGTGTCTGTTTCTGAAGTTCCCTCACAACTCGATTAGATGATGTTCTGCTAATCCTCCGTCCCTCCCTGGTGTTCTGGTTGGGACGGCACCCGTTTGACGGGTAGGCTCGGAGCTCTTCCGGGACCCTAGAGTCGCCCCTCTCCACAAGTTGCCCCCCAAGACTGCATAGGTGATATAAGTTAGACAGCCCGCCTTAGACTGACTGCCCTGCTGCTGTTTGGAGTATTGCTTGAAGCTGAATGTTATGATACTCCCTCGGCGTTCCGGCCACCGGTAGTGCGCCTCAATAGGATGTTGCTTCGGTCTTACAGCACGACTCCTACTGGTATTTCTCCTTTGCGTGATCTCGTTTCTCACTCAGCACAATCTATCTCGCTTCTATTCCTTCCTTGGGCACCGCCGCTACCCGGAGCAGGCGCGGTCCCTTTACGCTCGTTCAAGTTGCCAAGCCTCTGTCAGGATCCCACCCCTGACAGAGACCCTACTGTATCTTCCCCCACAACACCCTCTGCCACAAGGTGTTGCCTGGTTCCAACCCAGTCAGCTTTCTGATCTAACTTCCTGCCTGACCCCCAGTTTACCCACTATGGTGGGGAGTGGCCTAGTGAATAGAACCCTTAGCTCCCCCCGGAGGCCCGGCTGTGAAATGTATTGGTGTCTGTGATACCTGATCCGATGAACTCCTTCAGTGCCATCAGACGCACCATAGCTCCCCATAGTGGCGGAGCCATAGTACTGCAACGACCAGGACTCTGGGGTGCTGCACTAGTCTGACCAGAATTAACTCTCAAGATATACTAGAACCCATTATCTGTCTATAGGCAGTATATAGAATTATAAAACTCATTTGTGAAATAGAGAAAGGGACCAAGTGAAGCAATATGGGTGAAATGGCCAAGTCACGGCACTAATCTATCAACTGTGACCTCTTGGGTCTAAATGGAGTTTTCACTAAAAATTCAATTTCAGCATAGAGATATCTCAACAAATGAAACACGTGACATTAAAATAGAAGAATGAAAGGGAAATCCAGAGTCATGCAATTCAGCACTTGAAATGACTCATATACATTTGAACATCACTTTAGTATCACAACACAGATCTATGAATCATAAGTGTCACAATGCCTGGAATACAAGTCTACCTTCATTGTATAGAGTGAATTTTTTTGTGTCTTAGACATGTTGTAACATTGCGTTAATCAGTCTGAAACAGGACATTACTGTTATGCCAGCCACACACTGTTGTACGCAGCTTTTCCCCAGCCATCTTGCAGAGGATAAATGTATTGGTGGTTGAGCTTGCACACACTGCAGTCAAATGGGAGTAAAAGTTCTCCGTTCTGGTGATTTGTGGGTGTTCCTGTGATCAGACTTCCACCGGTAAGAAGTTATTACTAGAGAATGAGGAGATCTGACAAAATTCGAATTTAGCAAATTTGCTCAAAATTGCCTGAGAAATTCAATTGATGAGGATTGAATAAGCCCCAATTGCTGTGAAAAAAAATAAAAAGCATCATAAATGGATGGTCAGGGAAGTGGCTAAAAAATGTATAGTTACATACATAGATCTTCATCAGTCATTGTTACCACAGCTACCAATGCGTCCTCAGCTGACTTTGTGGACCTCCTCTCTGGTCCCCTCTTCACTTTTTGTTGGCTATATCTCGATGTGTGAACTGATGTCATGAGATATGCCATGCAATGTGATTGAGAGGGGCCAAGCACATCATGTCAGAAACCACATTGAGGCCTAGCTGACAAATTGTAAAGAGAAGAATGAATAGCGTCTCACTTCACTCCATCTTCAACTTTTGTTGGTGCTAGCTAGGTCTCAAAGGACATTCTGACATCAAGACAAGCGTCGTCTAATGATTTCACATGGGTCAGTGCATGGCATGAACATATCATGTCAGATGATGGATTGATGTCAGAATGTGAGTTGGCACTTTAGGAGCCAGCAGAGGAATAATAGTGATCTACGCAGCCAAAGCCAAGGCCATGATTTTTTTTGTCCTATTCGTAGGCCATATGAATCCAGCAAAATGCTAGCTGTGTCTCCACCATTTTTCTGGATTCATACCAAAGTTCTAAATATTTGAATTTGTTGGAATCTTTCTCCATGCCGGCACAGATTAACCCATTACTTCCAGTTTTGTTTCTGTCACTATTTATTTAGACTGTTTTCGACTTGTATGTCACCCTGTCACTTTGTGTCAACGTCACTAGGACTTGTTTGGGGTGCGGTTCCTTTATGTGTTTCCTCCTGATCAATTTAGGGAGAGGGGGGTCTGTAGCTATCAGGTTCCACTCCCCCCCTGAAAAACCAGGGTCTCCTCTCTAAGGAGGGTAGTCGAGATAGACTGGCTCATATTTCTGCTTTGGTGGCAGCCCAGGGTAGATGCTGGAAGTAAGTTTGGTTCTCCCTAAGCTTCGGTTCGGCTATGGGAGGTCACTGTTCCCTGACTTTTGCTATGGCTTTCTGGCTCTGAGGGTCAGTGATGGTTTATTGGCTGCCCTTCTCTGGTCAAAAAGGGCTGATATCCTAGTGACCTAGTTTTTTATGAACTTTGTCAATTTTTCACGTGCATGGTGATACAGCACAGTAATTGGGCTCCTTTAAAAAAAAAAAGACAATTTCATGGAGCTCCCTCAGGCAGTTATTGCGATGGTGTCACTTTAAGAGAACTCCATTGGGCGATGCAATAGACTGTATGAGATTTTCATGTGCTGTGCCCTCATGAGCCGAAGTGGCTTACTGCTTCATCGGTGAGCTGTTGTTACTTACATTTCACCATACTAACACTAAACAGTTGATAAAGGCAAACCTGACGGATGTAAAATGTAATAAACTACGTAGTCTTGATGTAAGCTGAAATAAGGGATAGTGTGCACAGAGTAGTAAAGGTGAGACAAGGTGAATAGATGGTGAGAGGGCGCTCAACTTTATGGTTTGCGACAGGCACAACTCCCTCAAATTTGTGTAGGTATCAGCGGCTGCTCCATGTATAAAGGATGGTCCTCACGCCTCAGCAATATATTGTATAAAAATGAGAGATCCTCCACGGATAAACTGTTGTGTTACTTGATATAGGAAAATCTTCACACAAGATATGCTGCAAAAGGACACGAGTAGTTTATTTGGTCAATGCCTTTCGGAGATGTACTACCTCCTTTTTCAAGACAAAACTACACACTTGTAAAGGTTTGTGGTTTTGTCTTAAAAAAGGAGCTTTTGCAGAAGCGCAGCAGTTTATCTGTGGATCTTCCGTTTCACATCCAATAAACTAGCTAGTCGCGAAGATTGCATCCTTTGAGCGTCATCTTTAAAGTCCCTGAAGTCTAGCATAACCCAAACTACTAGTAAGGTTTATCTGTGGAGGTTGCATGCATGTGTGCATGATTTTATGCAGATCTCATGCCCACACTGTGGCCATAATCCACCCAGGTGGACTGCCACTGTTTTTAGGAGACCACCCAACCACAGGTTCCAAGAAGCAGAGATCTAGCCAACTGCAGAATCCTTCCTCTGGAGAACAATATAAGCTATATATTAGAAGAGCTGTGAACGGGCACAGGTAGTGGCCAATAATATTCTTTTTCTTCACAAAATTGTGGCTCACTAGCTTTAAAAAATCCATTTTCTACTCATTAACCTTGTAAAGCCATAACTAAACAGACTTGTAGAAACTCTGTGATGAAAACTTTTTTCTTCTTAACTCTTTTTATATTTATTACAGGAAGGTAAATCACGTCTTCACTGTGAGAATCTTGTATACAATAGTCCAAATTTGTGCTTTCTGGATCCTTTTGGCTTTAGCATACGGTATTTATGAAGGAAGTATATAATTGTCAGGTGAACTATAATTTCAGTAGAACAACTACCTAGTTGGGGCTGCATCCACATGTTGTCTCTACCCAAGGGAGATGACATCTGCTTGCTCTTATTGCAGGAGCTCCGAACCAGGGGTCTCCTGGGAGAATGCTAAAGGTGTCAAACATGGCAGCTTCAAAGAGCTAGCAGAGGTTTTGTAACTAGGAAAGAATATTTCCCATCATCTGTATAGAGGAAGGGAGGAAGACAAATGATATTTGAAATGCCATGACTTATCCCGTCGTCCATTCACAAACAGCATCTTTTAAAGGGGCCAATCTGAGTCATCCTGGAAATATGAGGACTACTAGGAGGCTGATGTGATCCTTAATTCACTTCTCCTTCCCTCAAGGAAAACAGAAGAGAACTGTAGACGGAATCATTTAGATATTTCTGCTATTTCTCCCTTTTTATGGTAGAACTGTTTTGGATATTTGTGTGTCATTTTATTTTTACCTTTTTATATCTTTTATTGTAAGCACTGTAAAGTTTTTATATTAAAGCTCAAAATTTTTAATAAGTTTGACTGCTTGGATGTTCTAAAAGAATCCATGACCTTTGAGAGAGTTTGTGACCTTTTGATTGTCTCACAGCAAGATATCTTGGGGACTCCTCACCCCGTGTATTTGATTAGTGGTGGCAGCTTAAGAAATTGGTGTGTGCTGAATGTGTCGGGGTGTGATTTATGCTCACTTTATAGCCTGAGACAGAGGTTGAGAGCTGGATTGAGTGAGAGGAGATAAATTAACCATTGCAGGCGCAACCCCAAGTCACGTGCTGGGAATTGTGTACATGACACTATTGATCTTAGTTTTAGTTCAACCTTAAATTTTAGTTAATGGCATAAGTGTTCTTAAATACTTGGTAGAAGCATCAACTCTCAGACTATTCTACAGCACTACTTAATACATGCATGTTATACAGCAATGCTTATGACTATTTTTTTGCACATGCAAACCAAAAATATAACCAGTGTACACAGTAAATGAGGAAGTCATTAGAGTAAAAGAGGAAGCAATTAGGGTTTGTGCAAGATCAGCTATCAACATATCGGAAATAAAAAGGAGAATTAAAGCTGTGAGAAGTAAGGGAAGCTAGTTATGGTGGGAGGTAGATTAAAAGATGGACCAGGAAAACACAAAAGCACTAGGAAGCTGGGGATATAGGAGGGAGCTTTCCCTTAATTATAATAAGGTATTAAAGTAATTTTCATTTATAAATCTTAGAATAATACAATTGGATGTGTTTAAAAAAATGTCCCTGTGCTGAGATAATCGTATAAATGTGCCCCTGCTGTGTACTGTGTAATGGCTGTGTCTGACTGTGCAAAGCTACTCCAGTCCATGGTCGGCAAACAGCACAGCTCCCAGCCCATGGGAGAGGTGAAGAGAATACATTGTTTATGATAAGTGAGTATACAGAATAAACAGCAGCTGGTTTCCGAGGTAACACACTTTACTGCCTGTTTTATCACAGGAGGGAGTGTTTCCATGGCAGAAACACTCACTCCTGTAATTTAACAGACAAGGAAATATGTTACATCAGGCAAGGAAATGTGTTACCTCAGAAAGTGGCCCCTGGCGGTTCATCCGCATACTGTGTGTATGCTTCCCCCAGGCCAGGAGCTGTGGTATGAGCTGACCATGAACTGGGGCTGCTGTGAATGGTCAGACACAGCAAATCACAGTACATAGCAGGGGTACATTTATATACATTGATCTCAGCACAGGAACATTTTTAACACTTCCAATTGTGGAACTTATTAATCCAAGATCGATTGATTAAGTTGTACTTTGTGTATGGGAAAACTCCTTTAAGACTCTTACTTCTGTAATCAGGAAAATAAGAGAATCTGCATAGGTACCATTATATGTCAGTAGTAACTACAGTGACTTGTAGAAGTCTACAAAATCTTTTGAGCATTTGCATTGTGGAGAACCAGATGAATCTGAAAGGCAAAATCCAAATGAAAACAATGTGGCAATTCTTCCTCCATCTCTGACCAAAGTTTATGTATCTGATGTGCCATACTCCTTGGCAAAGAAGTTACAGAGTATAAACCAAAGTTGTAAGTATATCGCATTTTTATTTACCTAATCCAGTGATGGCGAACCTATGACACGCGTGTCAGTGCTGACACGCGTAGTCATTTTCAGTGACACGCCGGCCGCGGCCCCATAGAAATTGCTTCTTTCCCAGGGTCTGAAGGAGAGGAAACTCTCCTTCAGGCCCTGGGAACCATATTAATATGTAAAATAAAGAATTAAAATAAAAAATATTGCTATACTCACCTGTCCGACGCAGCCTGGACGTCCGCGAGGGAACCGGCAGCGTTGTTTGCTTAAAAATCGCGGTTTTCCTTCCTTACTTGAAGTCCTGGCTTGTGATTGGTTGCATGCCGCCCATGTGACCGCACGCAACCAATCACAACGCCGGAACGTAATTTTAAAATCCTGAAGGACCTAAAATTACGTCACGGCTTGCTGTGATTGGTCGCGTCTCGGTCACATGGGCGGCACGCAACCAATCACAAGCCGGGACTTCAAGTAAGGAAGGAAAACCGCGATTTTTAAGCAAACAACGCTGCCGGTTCCCTCGCGGACGTCCAGGCTGCGTCGGACAGGTGAGTATAGCAATATTTTTTATTTTAATTCTTTATTTTACACACATTAATGTTGTTTCGATACCGATACCCGATACCACAAAAGTATCGGATCTCGGTATCGGAATTCCGATACAGCAAATATCGGCCGATACCCGATACTTGCGGTATCGGAATGCTAAACAATGGCATCCGATCCGATTTTTTATCGGATCGGATGCCATGCAGGAGGTCTGTGGGTCCAAACAACAGAGCTCCGGTGCAGAGCGTCTAGGCCTGGGACTTCCGGTAGGCCAGGCGCAGCTCCCGGAAGTCCCAGGCCTCTGCGTCGGATCTGTGTTGTTTGGGCGACATTGCGCTGCTCCCTGCTGCGCCGACCAGAAGTCCCAGGCTGCACTTCTGAGGCCTGAGGAGATAGCTGTCTGGAGGCCCTGTGATAGCTGTCTGGAGGCCCTGTGATTGCTGTCTGCAGGCCCTGTGATAGCTGTCTGGACTCAGGCCCTGTGATAGCTGTCTGGACTCAGGCCCTGTGATAGCTGTCTGGACTCAGGCCCTGTGATAGCTGTCTGGACTCAGGCCCTGTGATAGCTGTCTGGACTCAGGCCCTGTGATAGCTGTCTGGACTCAGGCCCTGTGATAGCTGTCTGGACTCAGGCCCTGTGATAGCTGTCTGGACTCAGGCCCTGTGATTGCTGTCTGGACTCAGGCCCTGTGATAGCTGTCTGGACTCAGGCCCTGTGATAGCTGTCTGGACTCAGGCCCTGTGATAGCTGTCTGGACTCAGGCCCTGTGATTGCTGTCTGGACTCAGGCCCTGTGATTGCTGTCTGGACTCAGGCCCTGTGATAGCTGTCTGGACTCAGGCCCTGTGATTGCTGTCTGGACTCAGGCCCTGTGATAGCTGTCTGGACTCAGGCCCTGTGATAGCTGTCTGGACTCAGGCCCTGTGATTGCTGTCTGGACTCAGGCCCTGTGATAGCTGTCTGGACTCAGGCCCTGTGATAGCTGTCTGGACTCAGGCCCTGTGATTGCTGTCTGGACTCAGGCCCTGTGATAGCTGTCTGGACTCAGGCCCTGTGATAGCTGTCTGGACTCAGGCCCTGTGATTGCTGTCTGGACTCAGGCCCTGTGATAGCTGTCTGGACTCAGGCCCTGTGATAGCTGTCTGGACTCAGGCCCTGTGATTGCTGTCTGGACTCAGGCCCTGTGATAGCTGTCTGGACTCAGGCCCTGTGATAGCTGTCTGGACTCAGGCCCTGTGATAGCTGTCTGGACTCAGGCCCTGTGATTGCTGTCTGGACTCAGGCCCTGTGATTGCTGTCTGGACTCAGGCCCTGTGATTGCTGTCTGGACTCAGGCCCTGTGATAGCTGTCTGGACTCAGGCCCTGTGATTGCTGTCTGGACTCAGGCCCTGTGATTGCTGTCTGGACTCAGGCCCTGTGATTGCTGTCTGGACTCAGGCCCTGTGACTACTACAGCAACCATCATCCAGTGAACTGTGGGGTGTCATTGGCCATTACTGAGATAAGTGAGAGGGAGGCATCAGTGATGGCGAACCTGTGGCAGTCCAGCTGTTGCAAAACTACAATTCCCATCATGGCTGGCCATTCAAAGCAAAGGCTTTGGCTGTAAAGACATGATGGGAATTGTAGTTTTGCAACAGCTGGAGTGCCACAGGTTCGCCATCACTGGAAGAATTCCCCCTCCCCCTCACTTATCTTAGTTCACGGCACCCCACACAAGTTAAATAATAGCAAGACCAACAAAAGAAACCAACTGACAGATGAACAAAGAAGTCACTAAGCAGGTAAGTTAATTCTAATTATACATATTTGTTATTTAAACCATACATGTCGCAAAATTGTTTTTTTATCAAGGTGACACACCACCCAAGTTATGCTCGGTTTTTTGGCGAATTTTGACACACCGAGCTCAAAAGGTTGCCCATCACTGACCTAATCCATAACAGGAAATATATTGAAACAGATTTTTTTCCTTCTGGACCCACTTGTGACATTAGCTTAATAAACTGCATCAAAAACAACTATGAATTTTTTTAAAGCCCTTACCTCTCTAGTCAGGCTATTGCAAAGGTCTTTCAAAAACAAGTAACTTTAATTTACTTATTGTGTTCTTAAAAACGGAGAGATTTTTAATTGTATTGCTTACTGCTCATTGCCCAATATTACCGACCCCCAATCTATTAGATGTGGCCAGTCTCCTAGACAAGGTGCACAGTGCTTACAAGCTCTTTCCAATAATCTTGTAAGCACTGCTCTGAAGCTGCTCAGATTGCCTGATCCAGCCAGCTTCACTGTCATTGCTTTTAGCATTGGAGAGCCTACAGATTGTGCCAACAGTACAACGATGTGGCTGGTCCGAACTGTCAATTATTCAGGAGCGTACTGGCTCCAGGCAAGCAGGGGGACCTGAATTGGTGAGTTCCTGCAAACATTTGAGATGACCCCTTTGGTGGAATAAGGGACACAAAGTACCATAGTGGACTGCAGGGGGCAGCACCGTTCCCCAACTGCAGGGGCAGCACCGTTTCCCGACTGCAGGGGGCAGCACCGTTCCCTGACTGCAGGGGGCAGCACCGTTTCCTGACTGCAGGGGCAGCACCGTTCCCTGACTTCAGGGGCAGCACCGTTCCCCGACTGCAGGGGCAGCACCGTTTCCTGACTGCAGGGGGCAGCACCGTTTCCTGACTGCAGGGGCAGCACCGTTCCCTGACTGCAGGGGGCAGCACCGTTCCCTGACTGCAGGGGGCAGCACCGTTTCCTGACTGCAGGGGGCAGCACCGTTTCCCGACTGCAGGGGCAGCACCGTTTCCTGACTGCAGGGGGCAGCACCGTTTCCTGACTGCAGGGGGCAGCACCGTTCCCTGACTGCAGGGGGCAGCACCGTTTCCTGACTGCAGGGGGCAGCACCGTTTCCTGACTGCAGGGGGCAGCACCGTTCCCTGACTGCAGGGGGCAGCACCGTTTCCTGACTGCAGGGGGCAGCACCGTTTCCTGACTGCAGGGGGCAGCACCGTTTCCTGACTGCAGGGGCAGCACCGTTCCCTGACTCCAGGGGCAGCACCGTTTCTTGACTGCAGGGGGCAGCACCGTTTCCTGACTGCAGGGGGCAGCACCGTTCCCTGACTGCAGGGGGCAGCACCATTCCCTGACTGCAAGAGGCAGCACCGTTTCCTGACTGCAGGGGGCAGCACCGTTTCCTGACTGCAGGGGGCAGCACCGTTCCCTGACTGCAGGGGGCAGCACCGTTTCCTGACTGCAGGGGGCAGCACCGTTCCCCGACTGCAGGGGCAGCATCGTTCCCTGACTGCAGGGGGCAGCACCGTTTCCTGACTGCAGGGGCAGCACCGTTCCCTGACTGCAGGGGCAGCACCGTTCCCTGACTGCAGGGGCAGCACCGTTCCCTGACTCCAGGGGCAGCACCGTTTCTTGACTGCAGGGGGCAGCACCGTTTCCTGACTGCAGGGGGCAGCACCGTTCCCTGACTGCAGGGGGCAGCACCATTCCCTGACTGCAAGAGGCAGCACCGTTTCCTGACTGCAGGGGGCAGCACCGTTTCCTGACTGCAGGGGGCAGCACCGTTTCCTGACTGCAGGGGGCAGCACCGTTCCCCGACTGCAGGGGCAGCATCGTTCCCTGACTGCAGGGGGCAGCACCGTTCCCTGACTGCAGGGGCAGCACCGTTCCCCGACTGCAGGGGCAGCACCGTTCCCCGACTGCAGGGGCAGCACCGTTTCCTGACTGCAGGGGGCAGCACCGTTTCCTGACTGCAGGGGCAGCACCGTTTCCTGACTGCAGGGGCAGCACCGTTTCCTGACTGCAGGGGGCAGCACCGTTCCCCGACTGCAGGGGCAGCACCGTTTCCTGACTGCAGGGGGCAGCACCGTTTCCTGACTGCAGGGGCAGCACCGTTTCCTGACTGCAGGGGGCAGCACCGTTTCCTGACTGCAGGGGGCAGCACCGTTCCCTGACTGCAGGGGGCAGCACCATTCCCTGACTGCAGAGGGCAGCACCGTTCCCCGGCTGTAGAGGGCAGCATCGTTCCCCGACTGCAGGGGGCAGCATCGTTCCCGGACTGCAGGGGGCAGCACCGTTCCCGGACTGCAGGGGGCAGCATATCTGACTAGGGCTGATAATTCGCCAGTCATGAGCTTTTATTTCACCGTCACACATCTGAGGGCTAATAATAATATACTCTGGACCGATACAATAACCCTCTCTCCGTACAGACAAGAACGGAATCAGCAGCATATCTCACTATACGTTACCTTCTGTTTTGCGCTAATGCCTGCAAAACTACATTTCCCACAGTGCTTTGCGCTAGAATAAGAGGGCGGGGCGAATAGCGACGGGCGGAGCCTTAAGCTGGATGGGGCGGGAGTGTGGCACGTATAACATGAAAGGGGTGGGGTCCAGGACGGGAGAGAGGCGGGGCCTGACGCGAAGGGCGATCCGTTCCCGGTGATGACGTTGCTGATGTGGATGACGTCAGCGGATTGGAGGATTCTCAGGGAATGCGCGCACACACATCCGCGTTCACGACGCTTCCATCGGGCCTGGGGAAGGGGGGGTGTCGCTGCGCCGCCATTACTGGAGAGAGCCGGAGCGGCGCGGAGCGATCGGCGGCTGCAGGGGCAGAACATCGCGGCCCGGGATAGCAGAGGAGCGGTGCTGGGGAGACGACGGGACATGAGGCCGCTGCACAGGTGAGGAGAGGCGGCACGGCGGAGGCAGGCCGGGGCTGTCAGGAGCTGCCGGGGCGGGCATCGCCGAGCTGTGGCTGCCGCTAGTCGTCCTGTCTGCGCCCAGAGGATGCGGGGAAGTTCTCGGTGTCACAGTGCGGGGCCGGTGTGTGAGCTGCGGATCAGCCGGTGCAATGCGGGGAGAGGTGCTGAGGCCAGAGGTGACCCGGTGCTGCCGGGGTGAGGTGCCCAGGGTGGCAGAGTGGGGGCCATTATGTGCCACTCAGGGGTACAGCTACCCCACTACGGTCCGTTCCCCCCCCCCCCCCTCCCGGCTGCGGTCCGTCGTTGCGCACCCCCCTCCCGGCTGCGGTCCGTCGTTGCGCACCCCCCTCCCGGCTGCGGTCCGTCGTTGCGCACCCCCCTCCCGGCTGCGGTCCGTCGTTGCCCACCCCCCTCCCGGCTGCGGTCCGTCGTTGCCCACCCCCCTCCCGGCTGCGGTCCGTCGTTGCGCACCCCCCTCCCGGCTGCGGTCCGTCGTTGCGCACCCCCCTCCCGGCTGCGGTCCGTCGTTGCGCACCCCCCTCCCGGCTGCGGTCCGTCGTTGCGCACCCCCCTCCCGGCTGCGGTCCGTCGTTGCGCACCCCCCTCCCGGCTGCGGTCCGTCGTTGCGCACCCCCCTCCCGGCTGCGGTCCGTCGTTGCGCACCCCCCTCCCGGCTGCGGTCCGTCGTTGCGCACCCCCCTCCCGGCTGCGGTCCGTCGTTGCGCACCCCCCTCCCGGCTGCGGTCCGTCGTTGCGCACCCCCCTCCCGGCTGCGGTCCGTCGTTGCGCACCCCCCTCCCGGCTGCGGTCCGTCGTTGCGCACCCCCCTCCCGGCTGCGGTCCGTCGTTGCGCACCCCCCTCCCGGCTGCGGTCCGTCGTTGCCCACCCCCCTCCCGGCTGCGGTCCGTCGTTGCCCACCCCCCTCCCGGCTGCGGTCCGTCGTTGCGCACCCCCCTCCCGGCTGCGGTCCGTCGTTGCGCACCCCCCTCCCGGCTGCGGTCCGTCGTTGCGCACCCCCCTCCCGGCTGCGGTCCGTCGTTGCGCACCCCCCTCCCGGCTGCGGTCCGTCGTTGCGCACCCCCCTCCCGGCTGCGGTCCGTCGTTGCGCACCCCCCTCCCGGCTGCGGTCCGTCGTTGCGCACCCCCCTCCCGGCTGCGGTCCGTCGTTGCGCACCCCCCTCCCGGCTGCGGTCCGTCGTTGCGCACCCCCCTCCCGGCTGCGGTCCGTCGTTGCGCACCCCCCTCCCGGCTGCGGTCCGTCGTTGCGCACCCCCCTCCCGGCTGCGGTCCGTCGTTGCGCACCCCCCTCCCGGCTGCGGTCCGTCGTTGCGCACCCCCCTCCCGGCTGCGGTCCGTCGTTGCCCACCCCCCTCCCGGCTGCGGTCCGTCGTTGCGCACCCCCCTCCCGGCTGCGGTCCGTCGTTGCGCACCCCCCTCCCGGCTGCGGTCCGTCGTTGCGCACCCCCCTCCCGGCTGCGGTCCGTCGTTGCGCATCCCCCTCCCGGCTGCGGTCCGTCGTTGCGCACCCCCCTCCCGGCTGCGGTCCGTCGTTGCGCACCCCCCTCCCGGCTGCGGTCCGTCGTTGCGCACCCCCCTCCCGGCTGCGGTCCGTCGTTGCGCACCCCAAAGACCCCCCACCCTCTCCCGGGTGCAGTCCGCTTCACCTCTCCCCACTGCTACGGCCTGGTGCACTATCCCCCCCGCTACAGTACGGTGCACTATCCCTCCATCTCTATGGTCCGGTGCACTATCCCTCCATCTCTATGGTCCGGTGCACTATCCCCCCCTACGGCCTGGTGCACTATCCCCCCCGCTACAGTACGGTGCACTATCCCTCCATCTCTATGGTCCGGTGCACTATCCCCCCCTACAGTCTGGTGTAACCCCCCGCTACAGTACGGTGCACTATCCCTCCATCTCTATGGTCCGGTGCACTATCCCCCCCTACAGTCTGGTGTAACCCCCCGCTACAGTACGGTGCACTATCCCTCCATCTCTATGGTCCGGTGCACTATCCCCCCCCTACGGTCTGGTGTAACCCCCCGCTACAGTACGGTGCACTATCCCTCCATCTCTATGGTCCGGTGCACTATCCCCCCCTACGGTCTGGTGTAACCCCCCGCTACAGTACGGTGCACCAGTCTCCGTCCCCCCATGGTCGGGTGCATCCTGCACCCCCCACTACAGTACGGTGCTCGGCAGCTTAATGCCGCTATAATTCTCCAGCATCAGTGAGAGGACGTCAGCCCCCCGCACCGCCAGGGCACCAGGACCCCGCTCTAATCCCCGCTGCCAGATGGCTTTGTGCAGCCGGTCATTGTACGTGGAGGAATTAGGTGGAATCTGCGGACAGTAACCATTTCATGGCCGCTGCCGTCAGCGCTAGTCGTGGTGCTGCTGTGTGCCCTGCCGTATATACTCCGTACACACCTGTACGGCGGGGCGCAGTGCTGGGTCGCCGTTATACCCCATAACCCCAGCTCATGTTTGTACAGAGGGGAGGGGGCGTCTACTGTCTGAACACCGGCAGATTGGAGGGCAGAGCCGGGGGGGTTGTACCGGTGACGGAGCAGTGGGGGTCATGGCACCAAAGGTACAGTGGCCAACATGGAGCCTGGGTGGCATCGGTATATAAGTGGTGAGCAGCAGGGTCCGGAGTTTGTGTGTTCTCTTTCAGGGGTGTTGGGGTCTCCTCCCACATTCCTATGATGACATCACAGACTGGTGGGAATGGGGGGAATCTTTGTACAGTGCTGCGGAATGTGTGAGCGCTATAGAGGGGCTGTAAGCTGTCAGCACATTGGGGTTCATGGACGGGGGGATACGTTATTTGCCCCCCAATCAATACTTCACTCTCTCCTCCATAAAGTCACTTTACAATGGCTCCCGTCTCTCCGGACCCTAGAAGCATAGAAGGGCAGCAGTCCGCCACCATCCCCGCGTGCCCCATACCCATGGCTGACCCCTGGTTGCCGGGGGAGATCTCTTAGTAGCTGGTGGTGGTCTCAGCCCCCACCTCGGTCCATGTGCCGGGCAGTGCCGTCTTGTTTCTCCGCGGCTGGTGAATCACCGGAGGTTCTTCCTCTATTGCTGCTGAAGTGAAAGCTGAGGTTACTGATTAGTATTTGCTTTATAACGGCCAGCGCCATCGGGGTTAACCATAATGGCCTGATAGTCGCTTCTGGCTGTATATTTAATCTCTGTGCAGAATGAAAGTGTCAAAGTCCAGAGAGGATGGGACACTAAGTACTGGACCAGCGCTACCGGGGGAGTGAGCCAGGAATCCCCCTACACACCCTATGGAGATGGGCGCAGCAAAATGGAGGAGATTTGACCTAATCTAATCCACACGCTGAGTACCGGAAAATCTGCATTGGAAAGTGACCTCCAGTGCGGCGGCCATCTGCAGCTTGTCACCTTATAGCGTCACTAATCCACGTGCAGTGCTGCAGATCCGTAGGTGAGAGCGCACCTGCACACGGCCTGGGGTCGGCCAGTGCTGTCATTGGGAGCAGGGTGCTTTTCTGCTCCGGATGTAGAGCATCCGATAATCCGCAGCATAACGCTGCAGCCTGGGCTTGTCGGGGATGCCATGGTATATGACCTTGGCGAGTGTCTTCCTTCCTGCTCAGAACAAAGCCGGACCTGTTCACTACCACGAATACTGCTGAAGCCTTTCCCATTTGTTTGTTTATTTGTAAAATAACTTGTCTCAGCCCTAGTTAATGGGTAAGATTGCAAAGTGTCTGTAACAGCCAGCAACCTTTTCAATTCACCCCTTATTAAAAATCCTCTGGATTATTAATCCTATAGTTTACTGCTCGTTGCCAAGGATACCTCAATAGTCTTGTCTCATGCTTCGCACTGACGAGGGCCAACAGCCCGAAACAACGTGTCTGCGAATTGAGATACTGATTTGGCTTTTATCCTAAGTCATATTGCACGACTCGTTAGAGGGTTGATTGTGACTTGTAGGATCGCTACTTCCAACAGGTGGCGCTATAGAGTTAAGTCCTCTTTTTCTCAGAGGAGGCAATTTCAATAGTCTTGGTAGCAGTGGCCTATCTCTAGGTAAGGAGCGCAGCGCTTTCAAGCTCTTTTTTTATGTTGTCCGGATTGCTGCTTTTCTCCGACCCTGCAGCCGGTCCAAACTGTTGAGAGCACATCGCTTCCGCTGTTAAACGGAAGGTCGGGGACCCCTGAAATGACATCTTGAGACTGACTTAATGCAGCTGCTTAATGATACATTATTTAATTGATATGGCCATCTCATTTTGAGTATTTTTATAAAGAAAGATAAATCCTGTGTCAATATATCATCTGAGTGTGTAGATATAAATCACATATTTGGTACACTTGTAGAGATTGGCCTGTTGCTAAGCAACGCTAACGGTTGCCATAGGTAGGGGGCAGGTATGGCGCATGGTGTGTAAACTTCTGTGATTCCTCAGGGCTTTACACTAAGGATCTGTGACCTACAGATATACTCTAGATTTGTCTCTGCAAAATCTCTTGATTCTGGACCCAAAGTACAAGTCTGTGCCCCTATTGTGTGACAGTAGTGCAGTGAAATAGTCACTACATCGCCATTGATGCAAGCTGTGCAACCACCTAAGGGCCCAAGAGGCAGGGGGCCACTAATTCCTCCAAAGCAGGTGGGATTGCTGCTGTTGGGCTGAGAGAGGACCAAGTCAGTCGGCCATGACTTACCTGTCACAGGTTTCAATAGTTCCACCGAATTTGCATTAAGTTGTTGAAGCAAAACTACGACGACAGACCTTAGATGTGATGATGCAACTGTGCAACTTTCATGTTGTGCAAAAATTTGCTGATGACGCCCTATAGTTTTTAGATTTTTGCAAACCTCTCCACTAATAGTTAATGTGGCTGCCCACTATATCATTTAAATGGTCTTAAAGGGAATTTGTCAGCAGGTTTTTGCTATTTAGTCTGAGAGCAGCATAATATAGAGCAAGCTACCCTGACTCCAGTGATATCACTTACTAGGCTGTGTTGTAGTTTCAATACAATCGATGTTTTATCAGCAGGAGATTATCACTGCAGGACTAGGTGTCAGGCAGTCTACCCGATCTAACCCCGCCCCAAACACTGATTGACCGCTGACTCACAATGCATAGTGTACACAGGAAGCTGCCAATCAGAGCTGTGGGCAGGGTTATACACAACTGCATTCTGACCACCGGAGAGAAAATAGGGATTCTATCAAAACTATAGCAAGCAGCTCAGTAAGTGATACATCGCTGGAATCGGACTCCCTGCCCCTACATCATGATACTCAGATTTCATAGCAATAACCTTCTGACAGATTTCCTTTTAAAAAATCAAAACAGAAAGCAACCACCCCCCTCAGATCCTTATTTACAGGACTCCTCTATTCCCTGGTACTGCTACCCATGTTCCCCTGCTGGTCTCTTCTCTTCCCCCTGTAGGGTTAGTCACATGATCTCTGCTGACAAGCAGCAGCAACTGATGGGCTGGAGTGGTCAAGTGCTGCCAAAGCCACAAGAGAACCACAGTGGTCTGCAGTAGTCACATGATGTCCCCTGCCAGAAGGGGGAGAAGGATGTCTTTTTTTTAATTTATAAGACCACCATAGGTCCACTGTTAATGTAATGGAAAATCGCTTTTAAATAAGTGATCCTGAACCCTTTAGCGTTTTGGGGTGTCCATGGTCTACATTTGATGGAAGGACAGTATAGTGTAGACCAGCGGTGGCTAAACAGTATACAACAGTCTTCCAGCCCGGATAGGTGTAGCAAGGTGAAATGCATAGATGCCGGCAACCCTTGTATCACTCACATTGATAAGGGGTAGTACGTACACTGCAGACACCGCTCCTTGGTGGCCCCCCGCAGTGATGCCGTCAGCGGTGTGTACCAGTGGGAGGAAGGGGAGGTTACATGTCGCACATTTCACCCTTTGTTTGGCACCAGTCAGATATTGACAGCTGCAGATCGTGCACACGCTGCTCCGGTCAGTCTATGCTGCAGATAGATTTTGCAGCATTTGCAGGAGACTTTCTGCTAGTGAATACACATTGTATAATCTGCTGTGAGTTCTCACTATGGGAATTCTGCCGTATGCGCCCAGGTGTGATAGACGACAAACGTGACCCGTGCTCAGTCACCCCGAGAGCGGCCCTATAGACTAGAGACACACGTACAAGTGATGATGTGAAGGACTCTCATCTGATGGAGCCAGTGACCTGGGCCTTGTCTGCAATATGGCTCCACAACACACACAAAACAGCTCACCCTGTAGCCTGGGGTACGCCCGGCTCACATTGTAGCCTTAAGGTACCTTCACACTAAGCGACGCTGCAGCGATATCGACAACGATGCCGATCGCTGGAGAGCTGTCACACAGACGGCTCTCCAGCGACCAACGATGCCGAGGTCCCCGGGTAACCAGGGTAAACATCGGGTTACTAAGCGCAGGGCCGCGCTTAGTAACCCGATGTTTACCCTGGTTACCAGCGTAAATGTAAAAAAACAAACATTACATACTTACATTCGCGTCCCCCGGCGTCCGCTTCCCTGCACTGTGTAAGCGCCGGCCCTAACAGCAGAGCGGTGACGTCACCGCTGTGCTTTGCTTTCCAGCCGGCACTGACACATTCAGTGCAGGAAGCTCTGAGCAGCAGCGCGGACGCCGGGGGACGTGACAGACATCAGAGGGTGAGTATGTAGTGTTTTTTTTTTTTTTTACTTTTACTTTTACAATGGTAACCAGGGTAAATATCGGGTTACTAAGCGCGGCCCTGCGCTTAGTAACCCGATATTTACCCTGGTTACCATTGTAAAACATTGCTGGCATCGTTGCTTTTGCTGTCAAACACGACGATACACACCGATCTGACGACCAAATAAAGTTCTGGCCTTCTACCTCCGACCAGCGATATCACAGCAGGATCCTGATCCCTGCTGCGTGTCAAACACAACGAGATCGCTATCCAGGACGCTGCAACATCACGGATCGCTATCGTTATCGTTACAAAGTCGTTTAGTGTGAAGGTACCTTTAGGTTTGCATGGCTCCCCCTGTGGCCTGGGGTGCACAGTGGGTTGTGTAGTTTACTTTACAATGACAATTTACCCCATGATTATGTCACGTACTTGTGTACGCGTAACAGAGCAGTTGAAGTACCACTGTCGGAGATTGACAGCTGCATCTAAATGGTTAAAAATTACATCCTAGGTGTAAAAAAAAAAAAAAAAAAAAAAAAACGAAACAAAAAAAAGCTGTGTGTGATTAATGTGTCGTCCCGTTAGGCCGGCCATAGTTTTCAAGACTCTAAATTTCAATTATGGGACATTGATATGTTCATAACAACTAGTGAAAACTTTTTCTGACCTCAGTAGAAGTAGTAGATTACACCTTTCTATATATTAATAAAGGTATATCACCATATATTGGCTACTGGTTTGTACCACTGTATATTGGCCACTGGTTTATACCACCGTATATTGGCCACTGGTGTATACCACTGTATATTGGCCACTGGTTTATACCACTGTATATTGGCCACTGGTTTATACCACCGTATATTGGCCACTGGTGTATACCACTGTATATTGGCCACTGGTTTATACCACCGTATATTGGCCACTGGTTTATACCACTGTATATTGGCCACTGGTTTATACCACTGTATATTGGCCACTGGTTTATACCACTGTATATTGGCCACTGGTTTATACCACTGTATATTGGCCACTGGTTTATACCACTGTATATTGGCCACTGGTTTATACCACTGTATATTGGCCACTGGTTTATACCACTGTATATTGGCCACTGGTTTATACCACTGTATATTGGCCACTGGTTTATACCACTGTATATTGGCCACTGGTTTATACCACCGTATATTGGCCACTGGTTTATACCACTGTATATTGGCCACTGGTTTATACCACTGTATATTGGCCACTGGTTTATACCACTGTATATTGGCCACTGGTTTATACCACTGTATATCGTCCACTGGTTTATACCACCGTATATTGGCCACTGGTTTATGCCACCGTATATTGGCCACTGGTTTATGCCACTGTATATTGGCCACTGGTTTATACCACTGTATATCGTCCACTGGTTTATGCCGCCGTATATCGTCCACTGGTTTATGCCGCCGTATATCGGCCACTTATTGGTACCGGACACTGGTTTTATAGGACTTCAATTACCTGCAGACCAAATAAAATGATTGGGGTAATTATGGCCCCATAGATACAGTAAGTGCATGCCCAGAGTTACTTCTGCTGCCACGCTTTGTCACTGGATGATTTTCGGTCATCTTCCCCCTAGCACACAGTGTGCTCATACACCCGGGCTGAGTACTCGGACCCAGTACTTTCCCTTTAGCTGGGGGCTGTGGAATAACTGGATGCTTAAGAGCAGATTGTGGAGTCTGGGCTGTAACTTGCTGGTCAGATGTGGATTAGTGAAGAAACCCTCTTCACGCATCCGCTATATGGATATATATTCCATTTTAGGGGGCCATGTGGAGTAGATATCATTTATTTTATATGCAATTGATATTTTTTTACCACTCAAGGTATTTGTCGCTGTCTTTATTTGCAAAACCGTAGCTTTAGACAAGGGTGAAATCTATGGCAGGATCCTTGAAAACAAATCAGCAATACAAAGGACATGCCGCACCTTTGAAAATCTGCAGTGTGCCTGAAAATGTGTGCCCTTTATGCCATGTGTAATTTGTTCCGTTCAATATATTCTTCAGCACTTCTTTTTAAAGAGAATCTGACTCCAGGTTTTTGCCACCTAAACTGAGTGCATCGTAACGTAGAGATAGAGACCCTGGTTCCAGTGATGTCACTTACTAGGCTACTTCCTGTAGTTTTATCAGCAGAATTTATCATAGAAGATTAGTTAGCCTGCTGCCCTGCCATGTAGTCCTCCATATAACCCCGCACACACCTCTGATTGACTGCTTTCTGCGTATCGAAGCTGCCAATCAGTGGTATGGGTGGGGTTATACAGAGCTCAGCATTCAGAGAACTGCTAAATCTGCAGCAGATAAAGCAGGGATTGTATCAAAACTGCAGCAAGCAGCCCAGTAAGTGACACATCACTGGAATCAGGGTCTCTGCCCCAATGTCATCCGGCTCTCAGATTGAGTAGCACCACTCTGATGACAGATTCCCTTTAAGCCCAATAAGTGCAAGGTTCTCTCTTAGTAGTATTTCCCCTGGGATTATCCTGTTTGGAAGTATTTAATTGAGCTGAAAGTGAACGCATGAATGATCTGGCTTCATAGATCAAATAACGCTTTCATTATGCTCCTGGTCGTTTATTGGATTTGTTTTCTGCCTTGATAATTTTGGTTATTGTTTAACTGGTTGCTAGTAGCAGAAAGTTTCTTGCTTGAAAGGAAAGGTTATGATTTACACTCAGATGTGTTTTTTTTTAATAGCCTTTGCTAAGGCCATGTTCACACATTCAGTATTTTTCTTCTATATTTGTATGCCAAATCAGGAGAGGGGCAATGGTTTTGGCTTACAGATACTGATATAAAATGCCAGCAAATACTGGTCGTGTGAACGCATCCTTTATTCTTTGTCTATGAGGCTGGTTTCACACTGTATGTACGGGCTGTGACTCCTGGCCCGCCCCCGCGTGGCTCTGCTGGCCCGCCCCCGCGTGGCTCTGCTGGCCCGCCCCCGCGTGGCTCTGCTGGCCCGCCCCCGCGTGGCTCTGCTGGCCCGCCCCCGCGTGGCTCTGCTGGCCCGCCCCCGCGTGGCTCTGCTGGCCCGCCCCCGCGTGGCTCTGCTGGCCCGCCCCCGCGTGGCTCTGCTGGCCCGCCCCCGCGTGGCTCTGCTGGCCCGCCCCCGCGTGGCTCTGCTGGCCCGCCCCCGCGTGGCTCTGCTGGCCCGCCCCCGCGTGGCTCTGCTGGCCCGCCCCCGCGCGGATAGATAGTAGTGACTTCCCCTGCACATGAATGTTTGGCACATCTTACTCCCGCAGACTCAGTACTGATGCATAACAGGTCCGTCTTGATGAATCCGCACCTTTTGCAGCAGTTTCCTATTGATCTCAATGGGAAAAAAATCCTTTTAGCACATGGTGCACTTTATTTTCCAAAGAAGTAATGTGTCAACTCTTAAAGCAATTCTGCTTCTAAAAATTCTCTAAATTGTACAGCCAGGGAAAGTCAAGCTGAAGAAACACCACATACACAAAAAAGCATTAAACATAAAATAAAAAGTTTTTTTTTTTTTTTTGTTGAATTTTTTTTTTAACCTTCCCAAAATCCATGTAAAAATGTTGTTCTCTAAGGACAAATTCACTTGGTAATATTTTGGGAAGCATTATACGTACGGTAAGTACCTTTGTAAGGCAAAACTAGAAGTGCAGCAAACAGAACATGATGAAAAGATTTGTCTCTTGTCTGAAATCCTTTGGTGCACATACTTAGTCATTTTACAAGGTTCTTTAAGGTTAAATGCATGGATTTACATGCAGAAAATACGGTACCATGGGAGGTGAGGTGCTTTCAAGTTTGTGAACGACGCTTCAGAATTTTCCATATTTCTGTGTAAGTTTGACCCAAAAATAAATCTGATTTTCTCACAAGTTCCTAAAGTATGGAAAGGGAACCAAACAATATTAATATTGGCCATTCCAAAACTTTATTCTTCACCATTCTATTGTAGGCAGTGTGCATTGGGGCTTTTTCTTTCTGCATGACGACCCCCATTGTGGTGAGATTTAGCTCATGGGCAAAAGTCCTGACATCTTCTGGAATTTGCAAATAAGATTCAGAATGAATTGTTCCACTAATGAAGGCATCCGTTCTGGTCCAGATAGTGGTCTTTCTTTTTCCAAACATAAATCTTTTGATGTAAACAACAACAAAAAAATCTTTATTTTGCCTTCTTCCGTCCACAAAACGTTGTTCCAGTAGCCTTCTGACTTGTGTGACCTGGTCGCAAACTGCAGCTGAGCAGCAATGCTCTTTTTTTGGAGAGCTGTAGCTTTCCCTTAGGAATACTACAGTGCACACTGCTGTTTAGTGTCCTACTGATGGCGGAGTCACAAATTGTTACATTAGCTAACTTGAGTGAGGCCTTTAGTTTCTTAGAATTTACCTTGAGTTCCTTTGTGACCTTACAAAATAGCCTACACCTTACTCTTGGAGTGGTCCTTGCTGGTCGATCACTCCTGGGAAAAGTAATAATGGTCGTGAATTTGCTCCATTTGTGCACAAATTGTCTGACACTGGCTTAGTGCAGTCCAAACTGTTAAGACATGGTTTTATAACCTTTTCCAGCCTGATGAGCATCATCTACTCTTTCTGAGGTCCTCAGGAATCTGCCTTGTGTCATGATACTCTTCCACAAACATAGGTTGTCGAGATCAGACTATATGTCCCTGTTCTTTCAATAAAATAGGTCACCTACTCACACCTGATTGTCATCTCATTGTTTGAAAACAACAGATTTTAATTTCACCTTGCAAATTATCTGCTAATTGTGCTAAGCCTAAAGGTTCACATACTTAAGCCGCTGACAGACATGCGATATTTGATCATTTTCCTCATTTAATAGAGGAGTCAAATATTTACTTTTACGGCTTAGTGAAAATCTGATGTAGTTTTAGGTCAAATTTATGCAGAAAAATATGGAAAATTCTCATTGATTCACAAACTTATAAACACCTACATTGTTTGTTTGTTTTCTCTTATTTTCTGCAAGGCCCTTGATTAATTTAGCAGTTGTTGTCCGGTAGTGGACAATCCCTTTAACTTGTAGGGTAGCTACATCAAATAGGAGGCGCTAGAAAGTCTGTTTTCTTTCTCCAGGTTGTAGTTACATTTGTGTAAGGGTGCTGGTAATATATAGGATATGACATCGCTCTTTTAAATGTAATGCTCTAAATATTAGAGGACCATGAAACTGCACATCTGGAAATTTTAACAAGGCCTGTGCTATGGAAAACTATTTAAAATAAAAAAGGTATGTGCATGCGACGTCTTTTAGACACTGACGTAAGGTTTTTTGGGGCATCTTTTGCACTGGGCTGTCAGCGTATTTATTTTAAATATGTATGCATTGGTGAGCGTCTGAGAGATTGAGGTGATGGCGGGGTGAGGGATGGAGGGGGACGGCGGGGTGAGGGATGGAGGGGGACGGCGGGGTGAGGGATGGAGGGGGACGGCGGGGTGAGGGATGGAGGGGGACGGCGGGGTGAGAGACTGAAGGGGACGGCGGTGTGAGGGACTGAAGGACGGCGGTGTGAGGGACTGAAGGGGACGGCGGTGTGAGGGACTGAAGGGGACGGCGGTGTGAGGGACTGAAGGGGACGGCGGTGTGAGGGACTGAAGGGGACGGCGGTGTGAGGGACTGAGGGGGGACGGCGGTGTGAGGGACTGAGGGGGGACGGCGGTGTGAGGGACTGAGGGGGGACGGCGGTGTGAGGGACTGAGGGGGGACGGCGGTGTGAGGGACTGAGGGGGGACGGCGGTGTGAGGGACTGAGGGGGGACGGCGGTGTGAGGGACTGAGGGGGGACGGCGGTGTGAGGGACTGAGGGGGGACGGCGGGGTGAGGGACTGAGGGGGGACGGCGGGGTGAGGGACTGAGGGGGGACGGCGGGGTGAGGGACTGAGGGGGGACGGCGGGGTGAGGGACTGAGGGGGGACGGCGGGGTGAGGGACTGAAGGGGGTTGGTGGGGCGAGGGACTGAGGGAGACGGCGGGGCGAGGGACTGAGGGAGACGGCGGGGTGAGGGATTGAGGGGGACAGCAGCATACATGCTTTAGGTTAGTGTATGATGCACAGTAGAGCTGTTTTGTAGAGGTAGGGAGCAGGGATTATTGCTCTGTGTAGGGGGGAGCCTGTATGAAGATGGAGGATGGGAGGGAGACACTGGATGAGCTTTATATGTAGGGAATTCCCATCTCTATCTGCTCCTCATACGGCAGCTCACAGCTGACAGATGCTAAGCTCCGCCCCTGCTTCCTGTGATTGGTCTCTGCTCCCCTGTTACGAAGGACGGATTTCACCTGACAACCATCAGTGGGCAGCAATGTACAGAAAAGGGGACACCTAGTGGCCGCATGACAGGGCATTGTTACGTTTCCTGTAAATAGCGATTTACACATTTTCCATCTAACACACAAGGTTAGTGACATGAAAATGGCGACTTCCACAGCCGGTGGTTTAGGTGCTTTCATAGGAATGGCGAGGATCCTAGAGATGGGACTTATTGTGATAGCCCAGTAATTGTGATATAAAAACCTCTTTAACTTGTTGTAAATGATACAGTAGAATTGGTATAATTATGGCAATTGTTAGTTTAGGAATCTGTCACCAGGTTTTTACTACTCATTTTGAAGCGGCATAATGTAGGGACAAGGACCCTGATTCCAGCGATGTGTCACTTACTGGGCTCTTCGCTGTCATTTTGGTAAATTCCCGGTTTTCTCTGCTGCAGATGTAGCAGTTCTCTGAATGCTGAGCTCTGTGTAACCCCGCCCACACCACTGACTGGCAGCTTTCTGTGTATACTGTGCATAAGCCAGAAGCTGCCAATCCGTGGTGAGGGCGGGGTTGGACTATGTGGCAGCAGGGTTACTAGTCCTCTGCTAATAAATCAGTGATTTTATCACTACTACAGCAAGCAGCCCAGTAAGTGACACATCGCTGGAATCAGGGTCTCCTACATTATGCTGCTCTCCGATTAGGTGGCAAAACCTGTAAATGGTAAATCGATAGCTATGTTTCCGTAGTAAGAACAGGCTGTTGTCGGGCTCAGGTCACACATGCTGTTTATGCTTGCTATAAACACTCCAGCTATTGCTTTGCTAGAGAATAGAGCAGAGACACTCGCAGGGTTCCGGAAAGGCTACAGCTCCTGAGCTCGTTAACCCTCCGTGTGCTGGCGATGACAGATGCACTTACAATGTCACTAATCGTGGCCGTTGTCCTGCTTAATATGCCAGGCAGTCCTCGGAGTTCATCAGCAGCCAGACTGCACGGGTATAATGTTAGCCTTGTTCCTGGGATTCAGATTCCAGACATGCGCGCTGCTGTTGTAGGGCAGACTGTCAGCATTTTAATGGATGGTCCAACCTAAGATGCGAGGCCGAGGAAGTCATGAAGGCTGCTGTAGCTGAGAGGTTTTATCTATGGAAGGCTGATATATACTGACATCTATGAATGCAGCCACAATCGGGCATGAGCCTTGTAGATCCAAATCTGAAGTGCCGAGAAGTAATGTCATTCCTTACACCCGCTGACAGACTTCTTTATAATGGTATTCATCGTTATTTTTATAGCCCTATCCTATTCCTCAGCACTTAACAAATCAGAGGATACATTAACAAAAAAAAAATCAGATTAGCATAAGACTTAAAGGGATGGTCCTAAACTAATCATTTTAAGCCTAAATGTCTTTTTATTGTAATAATCTAATAGCTTTTCCAATACTTTGATTAAAAAGTCCCTGGTGCTCCCACTCTGCTTTATTCATTTATTTTATACCTTCTGCCAGTTTGGTTAAGCTTTGTTTTCAGAACACCCATTGCATGCTGGGTAAGCCAAGAGTCGTTATCAGGGGGTCACTGCTGCGGCCTCTGTCCCCACCATGAGTGATATCGGTTTCCAGGGCTGGGCTAATCCCTGCTCTATTGAGCTTTTGTTGGTTCAGTATGATCCCCCTAGTCACTGTAATTTTTACAACGCACAGTGACAGTGCGCTCCATCTCCAGCTATAATGAGAAGTGATGTAAGAGAGCGCACTGTCAGTGCGCATTGTAAAGAGAAAAAGTGGGAAGCAAAGCAGAAACTTGCCATGCCCCCCAAAAACAGGTGTCTGTTTTGGACGGTGCGTTCTAAAGTGTATTTTTATTTTATATATGATGTCCTTAAATATCCTGCAGTTCGGCGGGAGTCCTAATCCTGAGACCCCCACCAAGTGGTCCAAACATTGTCTTGTCACTTCAGAAGGTAGAAGTGCTCAGCGCAATATATGAGCTCTGAAAGACTGTAAGGCAGTACACCGCGCTGTGCATCCAGTCATGCAGGAGCTGGACACTTTGCGGTACAAAATTATGCATGTACACATACAATAAATAAGTATACACAAATGGAGTGAGGGCTCTGCACACAATAGCTTACAATCCGTGTGCAGCTAGGGTGACACTACAGGTATGAGTGCTTGCATGATACTTCTATGGTCCATACTTCTTTTATATACAGCAACTTAGTCTTTGTAAATCTGCAAAAGATGGTCACCAGATAGCATATGTGTGTGCACAGGTATGAACTGACGGAGTGCATAAAGTATGGGGGATACTCTTAAATGAAGGTGTTGGGTAAGTAAATGTTGTCTGGGTAAATGTGGAAATTTGCTTAGTGTAAAGATCTGTTTTAGGCCATGAGTAATGGGGTGTAAGAGGTAATGTTTCTCCTTGTAGAGAGAGAAAAGCCAAACCTGGTATGTCAGAGTGAGGAGACTGATATGCCTTGCATGCTCCTCTGGGAAATTAAATGTGCCAATTGTCTCTTCAGAGAGGAAGAGGACTAGAACTCTACGCCATCTATTGGAAGCAGTGATCCTAAAAGTCATTATCCACCCTTTAACGAGCCTGGCAAATATGGCTTAGGATAAAAGCCAATCTCAATTTGCAGACACAGTGTTTTGGGCTATTGCCCCTCTTCATTGCAATGTATGATATCTGATTTGGCTAGGTGAGAGGCTCTAGACTGAGGAATAAGGGGTATGTCACAGTAAGGAGATGTGTAGGCCATGAGTAAAACACTCATTTTTGCAAATTGCTCTGATTTAAAATGGATTCTAAAATGAATGGGCAACTGGTGCAATGACTGGCACAGTGTAGAGAGATCGGTGTATGAGCTGGACAGAGATATGAGTTTGGCTGCTGCATGGACAGATTGGAGATGACAGAGTTTAGTAACAGGAGGACAGATTAGTAATGAATTACAGCAATGAAGGCAAAAATGAAGAGTAATTTTTTGCTCTTTCCACAGTAAGAGAAGGGTGGATTCTGAAGATGCTTTTGAGGTGCTGGTGGCATGAGCGTGATTGAATATGTGGAGTGAAGGAAAAATCAAGACCAACATATTTGGTGCATTGCATAGGCGTTATGACTTCATGGAGAGAGAAAGAGGACATACTTGAGGCAGCAGTGGTCATTTGTTGATATTGTTTTCCTTTTGTTGTTTTTATATCTCATTTTGCATCTTAAATAGATCCAAGTAACTAGGGGTCTAGAAAAATGTGTTCCTGGAGCATAACTTGGGTGTCTGTGTCAATCTGTCACTAACTTCACCCCCCCCCCCCCCCCCCCCCCCCGAACCGCAAACTGCATATATATGCATGTAGGTCTTTGAAATGTAAATCCATTGACACCTTTGCATGTTATTCTCCATTCCTAAGATACTGGTGGCATAATTTCTGGCAAATGTGGTGGTAAGTGCTCTCGCCACCACAAAGCACTTAAAAATCCTTTGCTTGTTTCTTCACCCAGCAAGTGCTTCTTCAGCCTGATCGATGGCTCCCCTGTCTGTGATATCAGGGGCCTTTTTGGAAAACCCCCTTGTAAATTGATTAATTTTTACACTGGTTGCAATAAATGGCAGCAATCAAAGCATTTATAGGAGGCAGGTAAATTTTTCGCTTGCTTTAGTTATGATAACTATCTACCGTAATTATTTATTAAACATTAACTGAGAATTTCCATTGTGGAGTCCTGCCAATAATAACTTAAAATTGTATGGTTTCTTAAATGGTTAGCATAAAATTATACATTTGTGTGTAGTAAAAAAAAAAAAATCTATGTACCAGTAATTTAGTTCCTGGAGAGCAGATGTCTACTGGATCCATTTATTTTTTTACATTTTCTTAATAAAAATTTGGACTATAAGGCTAGGTTCACATTGCGTTAACAGCAGCCCGTTCAACACATGCGGTAACAGACTGCTGTTAACGCAAGGGCCGATATGTCAGCGCGCTAGCGCAGATAGAACTAGCAGATGCTCTATCTGCGCTAGCAGTAACGGACCCGGAAACGCTGCAGCCCACGTCCCAGGGTCCGTCACTCAATGACGGCACATTGCTAGCGCACGCCCATTGATGCATCCGACATAGGACTCAATGGCGGCGTTAAAGGACTACGTTACACCGCGTTATGCCGCGGTGTAACGTAGTCCGTCTAACGGATGCCAGTTACGTAATGTGAACCCAGGGTAAGTTCACACAGGGCGTTTTTTTTTGCTTTTTTTTTCTGCAGCAAAACCTGATCTTCTTAGCAGGGAAGAAGCTGCGTCAAAAACGCAGGTTTAGGTGCTTTTATTGTTGTGTATTTGATGCGTTTTGGATGCGTTT
This sequence comes from Ranitomeya variabilis, assembly GCF_051348905.1. Lineage (NCBI taxonomy): Eukaryota > Metazoa > Chordata > Amphibia > Anura > Dendrobatidae > Ranitomeya > Ranitomeya variabilis. The sequence goes on from NC_135232.1 coordinate 638,781,985, forward strand.
TTTTTCTTTGTCCATGCTAATGTCCTTGAATGTTCAGCAGCAAAAACGCGTTTTTGCAGTGTTTTTTCAACACCCATTCAAGTCAATGGGTGAAAAACTCTGAAAAACACTGAAAGAAGTGACATGCTCTATGTCCAAAATCCAGGAAAGCACAAAATGCTGATCAAACAAAAAACCAATGTGTCTGCATGAGACTTCTGACATCTCATAGGCTTTGCTGGTACTGTAAAAAGCAGCTGAAAATTAGCATAAAAAAGCGCAGCAAAAACGTGTGAACTTGCCCTAAATGACTAAAATGTAACACTTAGTGAGAAGCAAAGTTTGTGTAATCTTTTGGCCATGACTCCACAGTGGTGAATGTGGGGTCTAGTGTTTGTGCCTGTATGGGAAAGGGTCAGATTATGGGGACCCTTCTTGTATGGGAAAGGGTCAGATTGCGGGGACCCTTCTTGTATGGGAAAGGGTCAGATTGCGGGGACCCTTCTTGTATGGGAAAGGGTCAGATTGCGGGGACCCTTCTTGTATGGGAAAGGGTCAGATTGCGGGGACCCTTCTTGTATGGGAAAGGGTCAGATTGCGGGGACCCTTCTTGTATGGGAAAGGGTCAGATTGCGGGGACCCTTCTTGTATGGGAAAGGGTCAGATTGCGGGGACCCTTCTTGTATGGGAAAGGGTCAGAATGCGGGGACCCTTCTTGTATGGGAAAGGGTCAGATTGCGGGGACCCTTCTTGTATGGGAAAGGGTCAGATTGCGGGGACCCCTCTTGTATGGGAAAGGGTCAGATTGCGGGGACCCCTCTTGTATGGGAAAGGGTCAGATTGCGGGGACCCCTCTTGTATGGGAAAGGGTCAGATTGCGGGGACCCCTCTTGTATGGGATCCTAGGAGTGACTGCATTATTCATTCTGGTCACTTTTGTCTTCTTCTTAAAGGTTTAGGTAATACATTTTGAGTTCAGCCACTTTAATTTTTATCTTCCCGTAAAGTTATTCCAAGTTGACGTCTTACATGTAACCTTTAGATTTCCTGATGACGGCTCCTCTATGATTTTCTGTTACAGGTTTAGATGGCCATTAAACATAATTTATCATCTCTATGAAAAGAACTCTGAAAACATTGACACACACAGATCTCTCTGGATTAATTGATAAAGAAAATAAACTTTTTAGTATTCAGACTTTTTCCAGGAAGAGAAGTAGATAATGGGCAGATACTCTGCCGTTATGTGACTGCTCAATTTTTACACCATTAAGTGGCAAAAGATTATTACTGTTAGGTTGGCCGATATTTGGGAATGGGTGACCGTAGCAATGGTGATGAATGAGCAAAATGCAGGCGAAATGCCTTTTATGCTTGCAGAAAAATGATCACTCTCTGCAGCATTTCATTCTATATAAAGAGTTGATGTGCTGCCAAGAGCAGTGATATTCTATGCCCACAGAACCCTTGTCCTGTGTGCATAGAAGTGTGGTCGGCCTGTCTAAACAGGCTATTATACAACTGCCAATTTGCCTGTATGTAGCCGACCTGCAGTACTGTAAAGGAGATGTCCACTACTTGGAGAACCTCTTGTAAATCCACATGTTTCCCCTCAGTAAAATAAAAACAATTCTGCTCCATTTTAGTGCTGGTGCAGTTCCACCATTGTCGGCACTGGCTTTCCCAGGGATTGTGTGACATTATGTCACTCAATCCCTGCAGCCAATCACTGCTGGCTTTGCTCTCCTCTTCTACAGATGTATTTGACCTCCGTAGGAAGTGAGAGCTGCCACGGTTTTCGCTTCCTCCGGATGTATGTGATTCGTTCGAAGGCGCTTGGTGACGTGAAGCGGCCACGTTCTGTTCACATTAGTGTAACATTGAGCCAATGAGTTGTTAGCCCCACATACAACACGCAGCCATAATATTGGTATATAGGGAAGTTGTATGTTTTCGGGTAAACTTAGGGTTGGATCATGTCTTGTCGGATCAGGAAGGATCCCACCTTTTGCCTCCTAATAGCTGAGCCGTACATTCCCAGTATAGGTGTTCTATGGAAAACACTTCTAAAGTGGTCGAACTCGTCATACCTTAATAAATAATAGAAAGTGAGAATTACTTGGAGCTTGTACTAGAAACTGAAGACGAGAAAAAATTAACTATTGTGTTTATAAAATGTTAACGCTCCATTAGTTTCCAATATCATCGCTGATTGTCACACTGGCAGTTTACCTCTCATCTGAGAAAATTGGTCCAATTTATGCTAATCGCCCTCTGATCAGGGTCTCGTCAGAGGGTGATCAGTGTGATTCGAATTTCTCAATTGTGGAGGATAAAAAACTTTCTCCATCTTTTACATGCAGCGCATCCGTGAAAATCAGACCGCACTTAGCTGTTATCCGAGCGCTGTCCCATGTATTCCATGGACCTGTAGATATGAATGGCTGAGTGCCATCTGATTATCAGAGGAAACTTCTTCATTGTGACTTTTTTTTTCCCTCTCCTTGGATCGAACTGGTCCGAGAAAAAAATAGGACATGTGCACGTCCCCATAGAATAACATGAGAACGAGTGCTATCTGTCAAAACGATGGCTAGCACTTGTCCCACTTGTCCACTACGGTGGTGTGCCCAGAGAAGGACTCTAGGAAACAAAAAGGAATGCAACATTCCCCAGTTGTGAAAGGTTATAAAAACAAAAGTGAAAAGCAGTATTGCGATATAGCGATGGCAGCTTTTATGTAGTCGGCAACAGTCAATGGAATGGGTGCCACTAATGAATAAGAAGCCATTGCTGCTGGGAATACGGTGCTGACGAGATCTCTATGTTCGAGAAAGCCAAGTAAGCAGCTAAAATAATTTGACACCTGCGTTTCATGAATTTTAAGCTTTTCTTGGAAAATCTATTTGGCCTCTGGTGATGGATGCTGCATATATGATCCGTCGGGTCTTGTGTACAGGAATGATGGCCTATAACAAATCCTTGTCTATTGTGATCATGTATGGTGCTACAGAAGAGGACGCAGCAAGTTGCATTTTTGCTGCGTCCAAAATCAATGAAAAAAAGGACGCATGCGGCGCAAAACGCAGCGTTGTGCATGCGTTTTGCTGCATTTTTGTTTGCGTTGTGCGTTGCGGCGCCGACGCTGCGGCGCACAACGCAAATGTGAACGTAGCCTTACTGCTGCCACACAGGGTCATAAAGCTATTAAGTGTATATCTGAATTAACATTTTCTGCCCTTCCTAAGATATTAAAGGGAGCCTGTCATGTCCCAAAATACTAATAACCTGCAGATATAGGGTTAACTTTAGGTTAATAATGTTACAATGCTACTGTGGTTGAACTTTGTTGCTCCCCGATGCTGCAAGCTTTCAGTCATAGGGGCATGCCCTGCCGTGGCTGCTGTCAATGCTCTCAGCAATGTGATTGGCTGTAAGAACTCCCAGCAGTTTTATAGCCGGCTCTGCACAGATATACTTCAGAGACGCCTGTCTTTCAATGTGCTGGGGATGCTTAATTGTATACTAAGTGGTGATGCACGTCTTTATGACTGAAAGCCAGCAGCTCCTGGGAGGAATAAAGATCATTTTCTCCCTGTAGCCACAGTAAGGCATGCGGATGGTATTGTAATGCTATGAGCCTGCAGATGAACTCCCATATCTGTGGTTTAATAGCGTTTGGGGCCATGAACGGTTCCCTTAAAGGGAACCTGTCACCCCCAAAATCGAAGGTGAGCTAAGCCCACCAGCATCAGGGGCTTATCTACAGCATTCTGTAATCCTGTAGATAAGCCCCCGATGTATCCTGAAAGATGAGAAAAAGAGGTTAGATTATACTCACCCAGGGGCGGTCCCGGTCCGATGGGTGTTGCGGTCTGGTCCAGCGCCTCCTATCTTCCTCAGATGACGTTCTCTTCTTGTATTCACGCTGCAGCTCCTGCGCAGACGTACTATGTCTGCCCTGTTGAGGGCAGAGCAAAGTACTGCAGTGTGCAGGCGCCAGGAAGGGTCAGAGAGGCCCAGCACCTGTGCACTGCAGTACTTTGCTCTGCCCTCAACAGGGTAGACAAAGTACGCCTGCGCCGGAGCCACAGTGTGAAGACCAGAAGAGGACATCATGGAATGAAGATGGGAGGCTCCGGACCAGACCGCGACACCCATCGGACCGGACCGCAGCAGGGACCGCCCCTGGGTGAGTATGATCTACCCTCTTTTTCTCAACTTTTAGGATACATCGGGGGCTTATCTACAGCATTACAGAATACTGTAGATAAGCCCCTGATGCTGGTGGGCTTAGCTCACCTTCGATTTTGGGGGTGACAGGTTCCCTTTAACACTTTACTTTACAGCTCAGTACCTTGAAGACCGACCACTGCTCCTTGACAGCAGAACATGCCCTTTTCTATTGAGTTTGACGCTGTCTAGGATATCTGAAGTGCACTGCCTTCTTCCAGTCCCGGCCATCTTCAGTAGTGGTCGGTCTCCTAGGCAAGATAAAATGTTACTATCTCAAGAGCAACTACAAATTTTAATAAGTAGTAAATAGTAGTAGGGCTTGTTTTTGCCGACAGTATCCGTCTATGAAGATGAGAAAAGCCCTTTAAAAAAAAAAATCGAAATCTGACCTCTGATTGGTATGTATTAGGCTATGTGCACACGTAGGAAATGTGGTGCAGAATTTTCTGCACAAAATCTGCATCTCCTGGCAGAATCTGCTGCTGCGTTTTTTGTGCAGATTTTAAAAAACGCATAAAAAAACGCACCTGCGGATTCTGCCAGGAGATGCAGATTTAGTGCAGAAAATTCTGCACCACTCTTCCTACGTGTGCACATAGCCTTAGGGTATGTGCACACGATGCAGAATTGGTGCAGAACTGCACTGTGATTTACAGTACAATGTAAATCAATGTGAAAAAAAAAAGCTGTGCACATGGTGCGGAAAAATCTGTGCAGAAACGCTGCAGATTTCAAAGAAGTGCATGTCGCTTCTTTTGTGCGTTTCTGCAGCGTTTCTGCACCCTTCCATGATAAAAATCTGCACTGGTAAAATCTACACAGAAACTGCTCTTCCCCCTGATTTTATTCTTTCCTATGGGCTCATTCTGACGGCTGTATTACCAGTCCGAGACTGATCCGACAAAACATCAGGTTGCACTAGAACCAATGTTATTCTATGGGGCTGAGCAGATATCTGATTTTTATTCCTTGGACAGAGCCGATCCGGGGACAAAATCTCTGCATATCCAAGTTTGATCAGATATTCGGATCGCACTGTGCCATGCAAGTCAACAAGTGCGTGGAAAACAGGACTGCACCTGGATGACATCTGACTGCAGTCCAATTTCTGTGCACTGAGACAATGGAGAAGATGGAGACATATTTTTTCTCCATCTTCTCATCTGATCTTCTCATCTGATCACATATTCTAGAACCTTGTAAATGATTGTGCATTGCACAATTTTTCCTCAATCGATTTACACATGGCAGGTTTTCTGTTATTGAATTTCTAGGACCATTCAGCTCACTGGCTCTGATGTAAATGTCACGAGCTGCTGAGCTCAGTGACTGGCTGCAGCGGTGAGGTGTGTCAGTGACGTCACCACTACAGAGGCTGGAACAGAGGCCAAGGGCCAGTGCTGGATCTGGCAGGGTGTATGCAATCTGATTGTTATTTTACATGAGTTATATTGAGGGGACCACTTTATTATTTTTATTTTTTTTAAGGGAAACCTATTTAATAAATAACCCTTGGTTGCTGGCTATGTAACATGAAGACGTGGTTGGCGTACATTAAAAGTGGCCTTTAAAGAGGTATTTCTGTGTACTGTGTCTTAAGTTGTCTTCTACAGTTATATGAAAAAGTTTGGGCACCCCTATTAATCTTAAGCTTAATGTTTTCTAAAAAAAATTTTTTTGCAACAGGTATTTCAGTTTCATATATCTAATAACTGTTGGACACAGTAATGTTTCTGCCTTGAAATAAGGTTTATTGTACTAACAGAAAATGTGCAATCTGCTTTCAAACAAAATTTGACAGGTGCATAAGTATGGGCACCTCACCAGAAAAGTGACATTAATATTTAGTAGATCCTCCTTTTGCAAAAATAACAGCCTCTAGTCGCTTCCTGTAGCTTTTAATGAGTTCCTGGATGAAGGTATTTTTGACCATTCCTCTTTACAAAACAATTCCAGTTCAGTTAAGTTTGATGGTCGCCGAGCATGGACAGCCCTCTTCAAATGATCCCACAGATGTTCAATGATATTCTGGTCTGGGGACTGGGATGGCCATTCCAGAACAGTGTAATTGTTCCTCTGCATGAATGAAACGGCTTCTTTCGCATCACTCTCCCATACAGCTTCTCCTTGTGCAAAGTGCGTTGTATAGTTCACCGATGCACAGTGACACCATCTGCAGCAAGTTGATGCTGCTCTCTCTGGAGGTGGTCTGAGGATTGTCCTTGACTGATCTCACCATTCTTCTTCTCTGCCTTTCTGATGTTTTTCTTGGCCTGCCACTTCTGGCCTTAACAAGAACTTTACCTGTGTTCTTCCATTTCCTTACTATGTTCCTCACAGTGGAAATTGACAGGTTAAATCTCTGAGACAGCTTTTTGTATCCTTCCCCTGAACAACTATGTTGAATAATCTTTGTTTTCAGATCATTTGACGGTTGTTTTGAGGAGCCCATGATGCCACTCTTCAGAGGAGATTCAAACGGAGAACAACTTGCAAGTGGCCACTTTAAGTAGCTTTTCTCATGATTGCATACACCTGGCTATGAAGTTCAAAGCTCAATGAGGTTACAAAACCAAAAAAAGTGCTTTAGTAAGTCAGTAAAAAGTAGGTAGGAGTATTTATAACAAGAAAATGATAAGGGTGCCCATACTTATGCACCTGTCAAATGTAGTTTGAATGCAGATTGCACATTTTCTGTTAGTACAATAAACCTCATTTTGAGGCAGAAACATTACTGTGTCCAACAGTTATTAGATATATGAAACTGAAATAGCTGTTGCAAAAAAAAACCAATTTTTATAAAACATTAAGCTTAAGATCAATAGGGGTGCCCAAACTTTTTCATATAACTATGTACAATGATGCATAGAGGCTGTAGAAGACAAACTGCCCAAAATGTTTAACAAAAAAAACCTATTGCATAAATGATCTCTCTCCAAAAATATTGAAATAATTAAAGTGCCCCCTGAAGGAGTCCATGTTTCTTAGCCTGCCATTACATATTAGGTTAATGTTGTGGATCTGGCCAGTAAGGTTCCCCGACCTAGGGGGGAACAAGGATTCAGTGATACATGTAATGGATGTCTGGCGATGGGTAACGTTTGCATTGCTGCCCAGCACATGGCAGACTCTTATATTGCCGAACTTCTGGATGAGCAATTACATCACATTGCAGCGATTATACCAGCACAAAGCTTGTGAATTGCCCTCTGTAAGGTCATTTGAGTAGTCTGTGTGAACTGCCAAGGAGAAAGAACTGCCCCTTTTTTTGTAGCTGCGCTGCAGTTTTGTTGTTTTCTAGCTTGCTAAAACCCGAGGCATCAAGTGCATTGTTCAAACCCAAAAAGACAAATAAGAAGCCTTACAGGCACCTAGCAGACTCGCCGGTAGAAACCCACCAGATACCTAAGGCATCCTTAGAAGGATTGCAGTGGGAGTGAAGGGGTTAAATGCTTGGCACCACATATAAAGCGCCAACATATTCTGCAGCACTGTACAATCCAGAGTCTCATGAGTCAGCCACTTAGATGGCTGCAGTAGTCACATGAGTAGTCCGGGACGCTCTCACTGCAGCACATTACGTGGTACACCGCTCTGGCCAGTGATTTGATGCAGTGAGTGTGGCCACAGGGCGCCATCACTGCAGACCAGTGGGGACCACCAGAGGGGCTGGGCTAGCAGGACATTGATCAGGTATGTGGATTCATAGAAATCTCATGACCACTGGACTGGGTTTTTTTGGGGTATTTTTACGAAGCGTGTACTTATTTCAAATCCACAACATATTAAGGGGGTTGTCCGCTACTAGGACAACCCCTGCTTGATCTAAATGTTCGGCCCATATAAAATAATAAATCCTATATTCCCCTCCTATATCAGCGCTGTACCTATGGTGTCAGCATTCACTTTCCCCGAGGCTCTCATGCGGTTGTTGTGACATGTGACCTCGTCGCCCAATCAGCGCTGGCGTCACTGTCTCCGCCTTCTGTTGAATTGAACATTAAGAGGAAGTCTGAATTGCAGCTGATCCTTGACTTCCTCTTCATGATGAATTTGACATAAGGCGGAGACAGTGACGCCAGCGCTGATTGGGCGACGAGGTCACATGTCACAACAACCGCATGAGAGCCCCGGGGAAAGCGAGTGCCAACACTGTGGGAACAATGCTGGTACAGGAGGTGAGTATAAGCTAAATTATATTATCGGGGCTAAGTGTGGGGTATGAGAAGAAGTTGTCCAAGTAGTGGACAACTTCCTTAAGTTTTCTTGCGGGTGCGCAGAGTTTTATGTGCAGAATTTCCCCATAGAATTGCATTATATGTAGAAAATCTGCAGGTAATAAATGCATATAAGTTTTTAGTGCATTTCTGCCTTTTGTAATACGCACAAGACTGAATCAATAAAATGTTATCAAAGCTAAATACCAGGAAGTATCAGAAACAAAGCAGCTTTATTTAAAATATTACACACCAACAAGAGGCAAAAAATTCCACCATAAAAATGCATGTAAAGGAACACAAGTAACCTACAGGAGCTTCTCACAAAATTAGAACAGCATCAAAAAGTTTACTTATTTCAGTTCTTCAATACAAAAGTGAAACTCGAATATTAGATAGTCATTACAAACAGAGTGATCTATTTCAAGTGTTTATTTCTGTTAATGTTGATGATTATGGCTTACAGCCAATGAAAACCCAGGAGTCATTATCTCAGTAAATTAGAATACTTTATAACACCAGCTTGAGAAATGATTTTTAAATCAGAAATGTTGGCCTACTGAAATCTACCTACTTGGCCTACTTTTGCATCAATTACTGCATCAATGTGGTGTGGCATGGAGGCGATCAGCCTGTGGTACTGCTGAGGTGTTATGGAAGCCCAGGTTGCTTTGATAGCAGCCTTCAGCTCGTCTGCATTGTTGGATCTGGTGTCTCTCATCTTCCTCTTGACAATACATCAAGCAGCTTGGATTGTGTGCTTCTCCACTCTTCATCCAGACTCTGGGACCTGGATTTCCATATGAAATGCAAAATTTACTTTCTTCTGAAAACAACACCTTGGACCACTGAGCAACAGTCCCGTTCTTTTTCTCCTTGGCCCAGGTAAGACTCTTCTGGCCTTGTCTATTGGTCATGAGGGGCTACAAGTGTCACATTCCTTGTGCCAAGCCAATGTCCTGGATACATCTGTGTGTGGTGGCTCGTGAAGCAATGACTCCAGCAGCAGTCCACTCCTTGTGAATCTCCCCCAAAGTTTTGAATGGCCTTTTCATAACAATCCTTTCAAGGCTGTGGTTATCCCGGTTGCTTTTGTACCTTTTTCTACCACTTTTTCTTTCCACTCAACTTTCCATTACTATGCTTGGATACAGCACTCTGTAAGCAGCCAGCTTCTTTAGCAATGTCCTTTTGTGGCTTACCCTCCTTGTGGAGTGTGTCAATGACAGCCTTCTAGACATCTGTCAAGTCAGCAGTCGTCTTCATGATTGTGGAGCCTACTGAAACGGTCCAAGGGACCGTTATAAACGCTTATGAAGCTTTTGCAGGTGTTTTTTGTTAATTATTCTAATTTACTAAGATAATGACTTTTGGGTTTTCATTGGCTGCAAGTCATAATCGTCAACATTAACAGAAATAAACACTTGAAATAGTTTACTATGTAATGACTCTATATAATGAGTTTCACTTTTTGTATTGAAGAACTGAAAATAACTTTTTGATGATATTGTAATATTGTGAGAAGTACCTGTATTTCACATCATAGGTGCAAAAAATCTGCAACATCAAAAACTCACATAAAACTCATTGTTAGAACGTAGCCTTAACCCACTTTCGGTGTGAGTGGATGTTAACACTTTACCGAAGATTACCTCAATGATCCTTTAATCTGGCCTTGAATGTAAATGTTAGGGTTCGTGTATAATGGACCTAATACAAACTGACCATTGTTCGCCGAGTTGCTAATATATTAGTGCCTGTATTGGCAGGCATCTTCTCCACCCGTACGAGCGCTACATATGGAACCAGTTACGTCCGCCATTTGTGGACGTGACTCGTCCTATTATTGCATGGCCGACAGAAAGCCCAACTTAGGATGAATCCAGCCTGGCGATGGGGGAAGCTTCTCATTACCCCAGAATGAACGAGAGGCCATATTAGGCAGTACATCGTTGGGTTGACTGAACATTGCTCATAGAGGTTTGTCTAAAATGTCAGACCCCACATCTGATGTCCATAAGCTCTAATAACTGATGATAAGGGTCCTCCTGGTGGTGTGCTTTAGATGATCTTTTTGGAGGCTGCTTATATTACCCTCTAGTGATGCCTGAGGCACTCTGCCCGATCACATAGAACGATAGAGCTTTGGTAATGTCCCCGTCTCCCGAGGTCCTGCTTATGTGAGGACTTTTTAATAGGTTGAGGTCACCACATTATCACGATAGACCCAGTCAAACAGGTGATATTTCTATATTTGGACTCTTAATCGTCTTTGTCTGTAGGGATTAGGGGGTTAATTAATTTACTCATTAGAATCTTAGATGATTAGTAACGCGTGGCGTTGTCTGGACCACTCAGGATTATTTCATCTACTTGTATAATTCCTCGCTGTTTGATGGATGCGTTCTGGATGACCCTTGAGCACTTCAGAAAAGGCCTTTTACTTTTATGGCATCTTAGTCAGTACACCTCACAGTCTTGCCGGCTGCCATTTATCTGTGTCCACGTCATGTAAGGGGAACGCAAGCTGACCAAGGACTTCATCTGCAAGGAGTTTGTATGTTCTCCCCTTGTTTGCGTGGGTTTCCTCCGGTTCTCCAGTTTCCGCCCACATTCCAAAGACCTACTGATAGGGAATCTAGACTGAGCCCCAATGCGGGCAGTGATGATGATGTTCGTGCTGCAAAATATGATGACGCTATATTAAATAAAATAAATGTGTTTACTTGGAGCCTCTGCTTTAAAGAAGTCTTGTCACCTGGTTGAAAATGGCCAGTTTTTTCTTTTACTTTATTCTTGCTGCGGCCTTTAATAAAGTAGTAATACAGAGCAGCCTAAAGACATATCCCGGAAAATCCTGTGAGTCACACAGAACCGTGAAAATTAGCGCTAAATAATAATAATAATAATAATAATAATAAAAAAGAAAAAAAAATAGAACACTCACGGGAGTAGCAGGAATAAAATAAGAGCAAAACTGACCACTGGTGATCGATTTAAGTTGCGTTTACACCTAATGACCAGTGGCACAACTTGACTGCTGGTCGATGGTAATTTTTGACCTACAGACCTCCGCTTCCAATGTGCTCTGAAGGATCTGTAAAGGATCATTTTGTGCTCTTCTGTTTTTCTTGTCCGTGCGAGTCTTCTTTACACAGAGCATTATGCTGTCGAGAACGATGATTGTTTGTGCAGCACAAAAGATCATTTTTAGCCACGAACGAGTTTTGTTCTTCAGGTGATTGTGAGCCTGTTTAGACTAAAAAAGTATAGTGAACCCTAATATTAATATTAAATCTAAAGAGCGTTTTTATGCGGTCAGTGGAAATAGCTTAAAATTGTCGAATTTCCGATTCTCGATATGTGACCTCACCAGCTAGTTACCTGTTCTCATCTCAGATGATGTGCCGTACATTGCCCACACGACCGGTGCCTGCTTTATTATTCCCACAGACAGTGAGTGTCGTCATCATTCCCATCCCTTTCGCCATTTTTCACAAGAGCACATATGCGTTATTACTTTCATACATGAGAAAAACACGTTCGTGGAAGGAATGAACAAGCAAACAAAAATGTATGGCACGCGGCATGATTGAAAGTCAGCTGGTGCGTTCATGTGACGGATTCAGAATCTCACACTGTCAAAATAGCTTGACGCTGCCAAATTATAAAAGTTTCTTAGCATTGTTGAGACGCTTTTTTGACATTTGGAAAGTTATTCCCTCTACACCCCCTTTTAAGGCATTTTATTTTTCTACTTTTTGTAAGTAGTTTATTAGGCCTAATTGTGATATATTTTTATTTATAAGTATTTGTGTAATCATATGTATATAGAATTTTTATATGTATGTGATTTACAAGTAGACCTGACTTGTAATATATCTCTACTTTGCTTCTACAGAAACGCCATGCACCACCAGGTTTGAGAAAATATCATGTTGATGGAGAACAAGAGGAGGAGTTGAGCACCTTGCCTGGTTTCTTGAGAAAATCTAAAGACCTCACGTGGGAATTAAGAATGAAAAGTATGCCCTGCTATGTAGATGTGCTGAAAAGGATGAGAGGGGAGTGATGATGGCAAAGAATAAGGAGCCGCGCCCCCCGTCATATACCATTAGCGTGGTAGGATTGTCCGGAACCGAAAAGGATAAAGGCAACTGTGGTGTTGGAAAATCGTGTTTATGTAATCGATATGTCCGCCCAAAAGCTGACGAATATTATCACGAACACACCTCTGTCCTTAGCACAATTGACTTTGGTGGCCGTGTTGTCAACAATGACCACTTTCTGTATTGGGGTGACGTAACGCAGGTAGGAGAGGATGGGGTTGATTGCAAGCATCACATTATTGAACAGACCGAGTTCATAGATGATCAGACTTTCCTTCCGCATCGTAGTACAAACCTTCAGCCCTACATTAAGAGAGCAGCAGCGTCAAAGATTCAATCAGCGGAGAAATTAATGTACATTTGCACAGACCAGCTTGGCCTGGAGCAGGACTTTGAGCAAAAGCAAATGCCCGAAGGCAAGCTGACTATAGATGGTTATGTTCTATGCATTGATGTTAGCCAAGGATGCAATCGAAAGTTCGATGATCAGTTAAAATTTGTTAATAACCTCTATGCGCAAGTAGTAAAAGCAAAGAAGCCCATTATCATTGCCGCCACAAAGTGTGATGAGTGTGTTGACCACTATTTAAGAGAAGTCCAAGGATTTGCCTCGAATAAGAAAAATTTAATTGTCGTAGAAACCTCAGCCAGAAACAATATAAATGTTGATACTTGTTTCACAGCACTAGTGCAAATGTTGGACAAAACACGAGGAAAACCCAAGATTATCCCTTACCTTGAGGCATTCAAAACACATAGACAAATAGTTGCATCTGCTACTGATAAGTTCGAAAAGCTTATTGTACAAACTGTGCGTGACTACCACGCAACTTGGAAAACTATCAGTAATAAATTAAAAAACCATTCAGATTATGAAAATTACATAAATTTAGAGGGAACACTGAAGGCTAAAAACACATTCTCTAAACACACAGATCAGCTCAAACAGGAGCACATTCGAAAAAGAAAGGAGGAGTACCTTAAAACACTACCAAGAGCACTCAATACATTACTGCCAAAGCTTGAAGAGGTAGAAAACCTAAGTTGGACAGATGCTCTTCAGGTGCTAGAGAACAAGCCTGAATTCAGCCTATGGTTTGTAATGCTAGATAAAACCCCATGGGATCAGTCAGATCATATTGACAAAGTAACTGACCGACGGGTTCCTTTTGATCTTCTCTGCACGTTGGACTCCGAGAAAGTCTATCAAAGCCATGTTCAACATTTGGTTTCTGAGAAGAGGAGACTGGAAATGAAAGCCAAGTTCAAAAAAACCCTTGAAAAAATACCATTCATTTCGCCTGGTCAACCTTGGGAAGAAGTGATGTGTTTCATTTTGGAGGATGAGGCGTATAAATTTATCAATGAGACTGACCGATTTGAGGTATATCGTAAACACCAGCAAGAGATCATTGAAAAAGCCAAAGAAGAATTTCAGGAGATGCTTTTTGAGCACTCTGAGCTATTCTATGACCTAGATCTTAATGCTACCCCAAGCACAGATAAAATGACTGAAATAAATGCCGTTCTTGGAGAAGAACCGAGATACAAAGCTTTACAGAAGCTCGCGACTGACAGAGAATCTCTTCTTCTGAAGCACATAGGGTTTGTTTATCATCCAACTAAGGAAACCTGCCTTAGTGTCCAAAGTTGTATGGACATAAAAGTCGAGCAAATACTTGCCAACAGTCTCTTGCAATCGAATCTTAGCCGCTTGAACTTGTATCAAGATGGAACCAATCTTGACAAGGTCAACCTTCTCATTCTTGGTAAAGACAACCTTCCTCAAGAGATGGCCAATGAGATTAGGACCCAGTCAACAGATGATGAATTTGCCTTGGATGGAAAAATCTATGAGTTAGAACTAAGAGCTGTGGATGCCAATTCCCCATATCTTTTTAGCCAATTATGGACTCCTGGGTTTAAACCACACGGCTGTTTTTGTGTGTTTAGCTCAATAGAGTCACTTAATTTTATAGGTGACTGCATTGGGAAAATTAGATGTGAAGCTCAGGCAAGAAGAGACAAGGATATTGCTAACCTTCCATTTACGTTAATTTTGGCTAACCAGAGAGAGTGTGTCAGTAAAAACATGCCGATATTAAGGCACCAAGGGCAGCAATTGGCCAATAAACTCCAGTGTCCCTTTGTGGATGTGCCAACTGGCACATATCCTCGGAAATTTAATGAGGCCCAAATCAAACAAGCGCTTAGAGGAGTACTAGAGTCTGTTAAGCACAACTCTGATATTGCCAGTCCCGTTCCTGCAATTAAAGACCTTTCAGAAGCAGATTTAAGAATTGTAATGTGTGCCATGTGTGGGGATCTTTTCAGTGTTGATCTTATTCTTTCCCCCTTTCTGGAGTCCCGCACTTGTAGTGCTGCTCAGCCAGGCCAAAATAACTCTTTAATGCTGGATAAAATAATTGGCGAAAAACGGAGAAGGATTCAGATAACCATTTTGTCATACCACTCCTCAATTGGAGTTAGAAAAGATGAACTGGTTCATGGGTACATTCTTATTTATTCAGCCAAGCGGAAAGCATCTATGGGAATGCTGCGTGCTTTTCTGTCTGAAATTCAGGACACCATTCCTGTTCAGCTAGTGGCGGTAACGGACAGCCAAGCAGACTTCTTTGAGAATGAAGCCATCAAAGAACTAATGACTGAAGGAGAGCACATTGCTACAGAAATTTCAGCAAAATTCACAGCTTTATATTCTCTGTCTCAATACCACCGCCAGACGGAGGTCTTCACGCCATTTTTCAGTGATGTTCTGGAAAAGAAAACTTCTATTGAGAATTCGTATTTGGCAGAGAGTCGTAGAGAGGCAAGTCAACCATGTGAAGATGTTTTTCCATATTCACCACGTGGAAACTCGCCAGCCTACAGCTGCTATCCCGATTCAGAGGATGATACAGAAGCACCACCTCCTTATAGCCCTATCGGGGATGACGTGCAACTGTTGCCAAAGTGTAATTTGGACAATGAAGGGAACGAGTATCCTACACACAGTACTCCATTAAATTGCCACGATCATGAGCGCAACCATAAAGTGCCTCCACCAATAAGACCTAAGCCTGGCGGACCCAAGTCTAAGGTGAATAGGCTAGACCCAAATCTTGTCAGAGCTATTGAAGCTGGCATTAGCAAAAACCCAAGGAAGCAATCGCCTCGTTACCCATTGGTACACCCTGAAGATGCCGATTCATCCGATAACTACGCAGAGCCAGTTGACACAATACCAAGGTCCAAAGATTTCATTAATGACCTGTATGCAGATCCAGATGATGGCCAGAACCACATTCATAAGTTGCATCATTTGTTTCCTAATGCACAAGGAGAGGAAGAGAACGGTATCACTGATAGAAATTCAAGACAGGGAGAGAGAAGGCCATCAAAGTACAAGTACAAATCAAAAACGCTGTTCAGCAAGCCAAAATCGTACACATATAGGCGAACCCATTCCGATGCCAGTGATGAAGAGGCACTTACCACCATCCCTGGAAAGGAAAGAAAACGGAAACCAAAACACAGGCCAAGTGAAGAAGACCCGCTTCTTTCTCCAGTTGACACTTGGAAGGGCGGCATAGATAACCCAGCCATCACCTCAGACCAGGAACAGGAGGAAAGGAAGACCAAGAAGAAGCCACCAAAAGTAAAGGAAGAGAAGAAGGTAGGTTGTTTGGATTTCATTAGCTGGTGTGATATTGATGGATGTCTGTATAGTCAAATAGGTTTTATTAATAACCAAAGTATTCTTGTGTTTTGCTCCAAAAGACTAGATTATTTCTTGTTTCCTAGATCTGGCATCCGTTCACATTTGGATAAAAATCATCTTGGCGATTATCTCTTTAGAATATTGAGTGATTTACTATCTCTTTCCAATGTTGTGCCCCAATGAATATTAATTGCAAACTATCCTACAGTGGATGGATAGGATTAGTCCCTGTCGGTCAGTATAGGTAAGGTCTGTGTCAGATCAGTAAACTGTAAGGGAAACTGTTAGTTTATATTCTAAGGATAGAGACTGAGATGAGAGAATCATAATGAAAGGCTAAAAAGATTATAAATGTTTATTAAATCATTAAAGTGTAACTTAACCTTTTTAGTGCTATTTCAAAATTTCAAAGCCCTTAAGAAAATCGCTTACGTCTGGGTCTTGATGGTCTTGATCGCTCAAAAAACCCCTTAGAGATGCGCTGCTTGGGAGCCTGGATTATACAGGTCCTTCTCAAAAAATTAGCATATAGTGTTAAATTTCATTATTTACCATAATGTAATGATTACAATTAAACTTTCATATATTATAGATTCATTATCCACCAACTGAAATTTGTCAGGTCTTTTATTGTTTTAATACTGATGATTTTGGCATACAACTCCTGATAACCCAAAAAACCTGTCTCAATAAATTAGCATATCAAGAAAAGGTTCTCTAAACGACCTATTACCCTAATCTTCTGAATCAACTAATTAACTCTAAACACATGCAAAAGATACCTGCGGCTTTTAAAAACTCCCTGCCTGGTTCATTACTCAAAACCCCCATCATGGGTAAGACTAGCGACCTGACAGATGTCAAGAAGGCCATCATTGACACCCTCAAGCAAGAGGGTAAGACCCAGAAAGAAATTTCTCAACAAATAGGCTGTTCCCAGAGTGCTGTATCAAGGCACCTCAATGGTAAGTCTGTTGGAAGGAAACAATGTGGCAGAAAACGCTGTACAACGAGAACAGGTGACCGGACCCTGAGGAAGATTGTGGAGAAGGACCGATTCCAGACCTTGGGGAACCTGAGGAAGCAGTGGACTGAGTCTGGCGTGTGCAGGAAATGGGCTACAGGTGCCGCATTCCCCAGGTAAAGCCACTTTTGAACTATAAACAGCGGCAGAAGCGCCTGACCTGGGCTACAGAGAAGCAGCACTGGACTGTTGCTAAGTGGTCCCAAGTACTTTTTTCTGATGAAAGCAAATTTTGCATGTCATTCGGAAATCAAGGTGCCAGAGTCTGGAGGAAGGCTGGGGAGAAGGAAATGCCAAAATGCCTGACGTCCAGTGTCAAGTACCCACAGTCAGTGATGGTGTGGGGTGCCATGTCAGCTGCTGGTGTTGGTCCACTGTGTTTCATCAAGGGCAGGGTCAATGCAGCTAGCTATCAGGAGATTTTGGAGCACTTCATGCTTCCATCGGCTGAAATGCTTTATGGAGATGAAGATTTCATTTTTCAGCACGACCTGGCACCTGCTCACAGTGCCAAAACCACTGGTAAATGGTTTACTGACCATGGTATTACTGTGCTCAATTGGCCTGCCAACTCTCCTGACCTGAACCCCATAGAGAATCTGTGGGATATTGTGAAGAGAAAGTTGAGAGACGCAAGACCCAACACTCTGGATGAGCTTAAGGCCGCTATTGAAGCATCCTGGGCCTCCATAACATCTCAGCAGTGTCACAGGCTGATTGCCTCCATGCCACGCCGCATTGAAGCAGTCATTTCTGCCAAAGGATTCCCGACCAAGTATTGAGTGCATAACTGAACATTATTATTTGATGGTTTTTTTGTTTGTTATTAATAAACACTTTTATTTGATTGGACGGGTGAAATATGCTAATTTATTGAGACAGGTTTTTTGGGTTATCAGGAGTTGTATGCCAAAATCATCAGTATTAAAACAATAAAAGACCTGACAAATTTCAGTTGGTGGATAATGAATCTATAATATATGAAAGTTTAATTGTAATCATTACATTATGGTAAATAATGAAATTTAACACTATATGCTAATTTTTTGAGAAGGACCTGTACATCTTAATGAGCACACTGCCTGCGATATGGTTTCTATAGAAATTGAAGGCTATGCTTTCTATTGGATTCATACCCCAATCTGTGTCCGGACTCAGCAAGGTGCTGTGCCCTCTTGACTCCTGAGCTATGCACCTCTCTAGTGGTCATTTGAAGACCTGCAGGCTTGTGAATCCTCACAAAGAACGCTGTCTGGATTCTCCAGGAGCGGATAATCATGTTACCGCAAGTATGTGATTTGCATACTTCCTGCCACATTCAGACTTGAATTGTCTGGCCTCGCTCAATACACTTGTATTGAGCGAGGCTGCGTACATCTAGTCGGCATGTGACAGCGTGTACGCAAATGGCAGACTTGTGGTCACGCTCCCTACATCGGCGATTCATGCACTTTACGCTGCGAGGATTCACAAGTCTGTGGTTACATAGTGACAGCAGACTTGAGCCCCAAGCCTGGACAACCCATTTAAGGGCACATCAATATATTATGTAAATAAAAAATAAATGTTTAGTTACTCTAAATAATACTTCTGACAAAAATACACATGTCTTATATGTTTAGCTGGAAAATGTAGACAAAATAGTGATGTTTCCCCTTGCTAATCCAAGACAGTAAGCGCTTTTTTATGTAGGGGTGATGCTTACACCACTATTTTGCTGGATGTTTTTGTTTGTTTTTTTTTAAATTGCGGCAAAGCCATGTAGTTTTTAAACTAAGAAAAACTTCACAAATTTCGAGGGAACACTGTTTGGACTAAATCCAAACACTGTGTAGGTTAATTGTATGCTTAATTGTAATATGAGACAGAATGAGTCGAAAGAGGATGATTTGTAAGGGGAAAAGTGTTTTGTAAATGCCTTTTAATGCTTTTTATTTAAGTGCTGATGCCATATTGAATGCAGGTTACCCTCTCAACAATACATTTTTTTTTTTTTTTTTTAATATTGAGCAGAACATTTTGCCCTTTTGTAATTCAGCTCCAAAAGTATCTAACTAATCCAAATCCCGGTCGTTGTTGATTGGTGATATCTATTGTACGAGGTGTCCCATGTGTCCACGTAGGGTAGATAACTCATCCTACTGATGTGTAGGGGGTGCTGGTCCTCTGTTCTATTCCTTCTCTTGTCTCCGGGCGTAGATCATGCATCAGTGCTGTCTGATCACAGCCGTTCTCCTTCTTGTAGGAGTTGTGACACAGAACTATTCTTGATTTGTTCGGCAATTTGCCACTGGTGTATTAGATGTGCTATATATGGCAAGTTTTATTTCTGGAGTGAAATTACTATGAGTATCTCTCATCTCCATGGAAATATTTTCTAGGTAACTAACTGTACATGAAAATGGTTTAAACGTGTGAACGCAGAGCCGTCAACTTCTCAGCAGTGACTGGTTTGCATGTAAATGTCATTCTGTTGCAGATGTATTGTTAATATGGATTCTAGGTTGCTACTATATATATAGGATCTTAATTTCTGTGATGTTATAAAATGTCTTTAAAGTGTTGTTTCTATGATGCCCTGTAGACATAATCCATGGATCACTTCATTTTCATGTAGTGTCTCATATATATAATTTTAGGATCATTAAAGAAGCAGTCCAGCAAAAATAGTTTTTTCCATCCCTGCACTCCACCCAACCCACCTGACTGTCTATCGCACTCCACACTGTGTACTTCCATAAAGTTCAGCCACCTCTCTGCTTTTCTTCAGCCTCCATCTTGATTCCCATCCTGCAATTTATTCCTCTGCTCTGTCTCGAAATGCATCAGTACCGAATCACATAGATAGCCAGAGCAAGTACCAGCACTGCCTGTTGTTGCAACACCAATTCTCCTCTCTAGAATCTCCTGTATAAACTATGGGATTACAAATATAGAGTCAAGGAGGCCGAACTGTGACCACCTTCATTATAATTGTGTGACAGGTGCTGGCTAGTCATCATCAGTAATTGCGATAGGGGTTTGTCTTCCCTCCTGTGAAGAACTTCATTGCCATGTTCCATGCAACTTTATCATATAGGCTGCTCTGGAGACTGGGATGGTAACCACCTTCAGAGAACATGAACTCATATCATTCCCAGGTGTTCACAAAGCGATCACATAACCTCATAACCTACTGACCTAACTGAAGAGAAATACAACATGAAATTTCAGATACAATGGACAAATAAATTATTTCTTGGCGAATATATATATATATATATATATATATATATATATATATATATATATATATATATTGAATTAACAGAGCAATTGCTGGACTGCTATTTTGCGGTATATCTTCTGACTCCACTATCCATCTACTTCTTCCTGTTCTCGCAGTCTCCTGAACTTGTCATCTATTCTGAAAAAAAGCAAACTGCTGAACTCTATCTTAATCAAAACAAATTGGACTGCCAACACAGTGAGGTGTCAGATTACACATCCTATTTTAGCCATAGGGCTAGAGGAGTGAGGAACAGAGGGAGACACAATACCATCGTTCTTACCTTTCTAACCTCACTCAAGAGCTGGAATCTCATCTACAATGCTCAGTACTACTGTATAACATCCTCCATGCTGCGTCACTTTTTTTCTGTGTGCTAAGGAATGAAGGGCAGAAATCTGTGTGCTGTGTATTGGAGATCTCCACATCATACCCTCTAGTGATTTTCCATGAGGCCCTAGTTCAGTGTCCGTTGCAAGTTAAGAGATAGAACCTGCAGAGGGGAGTAATAAAATTCAGGACGCAAGTCATGTAATGGCCAACAATAGCACTATTCCTTGCATACACAAGGCACATCTTTCCAGTATTGTCTGTATAGACAGTGAGGCAGTGTATTTGGTATGTGTTAGACGCTATCAAATGTCTATAGCATAATACAGTCTGTTTTGCCAGTAAATGTTGATATTTGCCATACTTGATTTGGTATCTCAGCTTCTTCAATACTTCCAGATTGTTTTGACATTTCTGTCTTGTAGACGTTGTTAGCATAGTTAGGAATGCATCTGGTGTCCTAGTCTTATGTTTTCTGGGTTTTTCTACAAAAGAAATCACATCCAGAAAATTGGTGATCATTATCTGCTTGACTGTCCTGCATTGGGATCTTTCTTTACGCTTCTACGCTACAGAACTATGAGTGGAGTGATGGTCGATCATACATGGTGCTTCTCCATCCAAGGTCTCTAGTACAGAGAGGCAGCCAAGTATAGCGCCTAGCTGTGTCCGTCAGCTGCATACACACTGAATGGAGTGGTGGTCGATCATACATGTGCTTCTCCATCCAAGGTCTCTAGTACAGAGAGGCAGCCGAGTATAGCGCCTAGCTGTGTCCGTCAGCTGCATACACTCTGAATGGAGTGGTGGCCCATCATACATGGTGCTTCCCCATCCAAGGTCTCTAGTACAGAGAGGGAGCCGAGTATAGCACCTAGCTGTGTCTGTCAGCCGCATACACCCTGAATGGAATGGTGGCCGATCATACATGGTGCTTCCCCATCCAAGGTCTCTAGTACAGAGAGGGAGCCGAGTATAGCGCCTAGCTGTGTCCGTCAGCTGCATACACACTGAATGGAGTCGTGGCTGATCATGCATGGTGCTTCTCCATCCAAGGTCTCTAGTACAGAGAGGCAGCCGAGTATAGCTCCTAGCTGTGTCCGTCAGCCGCATACACACTGAATGGAGTGGTGGTCGATCATACATGTGCTTCTCCATTCAAGGTCTCTAGTACAGAGAGGCAGCCGAGTATAGCTCCTAGCTGTGTCCGTCAGCTGCATACACACTGAATGGAGTCGTGGCCGATCATACACGGTGCTTCTATATCCAAGGTCTCTAGTACAGAGAGGCAGCCGAGTATAGCGCCTAGCTGTGTCCGTCAGCCGCATACACACTGAATGGAGTGGTGGCCGATCATACATGGTGCTTCTCCATTCAAGGTCTCTAGTACAGAGAGGGAGCTGAGTATAGCTCCTAGCTGTGTCCGTCAGCTGCATACGCTCTGAATGGAGTGGTGGCCGATCATACATGTGCTTCTCCATCCAATGTCTCTAGTACAGAGAGGCAGCCGAGTATAGCGGCTAGCTGTGTCCGTCAGCCGCATACACACTGAATGGAGTGGTGGTCGATCATACATGGTGCTTCTCCATCCAAGGTCTCTAGTACAGAGAGGCAGCCGAGTATAGCGCCTAGCTGTGTCCGTCAGCTGCATACACTCTGAATGGAGTGGTGTTCGATCATACTAAAGTGGTCAGCAAAAACTGATATTGCGGATACACATAACCTCCAAAAACTAGAGTCTGTAATTAGCAGAGAGAGTAGCTCCCAAACATCATATAATCCTATAAGCAAAATGGAGCACGTTACTCAATAAATAAATATAGTGAGACAAATTATTATGAATAAACAAGTAGACATTTTATTATCTCACAAATATATAAAAAACTGGGTAACAATGACCATGTACACAATATACAGGACAAATACAAAGAAGGGGAGGAAAAAGGTTCAGATGCACTAAAAGGCTCACGTGTCACTCAAAATCACCAACAATGGCAGCAATTAAAGATATAACTTGTATGGCAAAGTCACCATTAACAATATGTTTGGTCCAAAAAGATGGTATCCTATGTATATAATATCAAATGTCAACACCATCCTTTGGGTATTTTTAAAGTGCCAGTAATAGTGCAAAAAGATGAACACTTTTCTTACCCATGTGGGAGAGAGTGACGTGTGCAGCTGTGTGCATCGGTTGCCCCAACGTGCATTTCACGTGGAGGGCTTCTTCGGGGGGCAATGTTGACCACCAAGACATGCCAGATTTATATAGAGATCGTAAATATCACCTCCCTGAGGTGGGTGCATGTGGGGCAGGACCAGGGCCGCAATACGTCACGTGTGGCTATCCAGCTTCCGGTTTGGGTCAAAGGAAAAACGTCCTGTGACGTCACTGACACGCACCGAAGCGGAGAGGATGCCTTCTGGGACGCAAGCCGACCCAGGAACCACGGCGCATGCGCACCTGATGGCAGACATATTCATTAAGGGCAAAATTATGGGCAAATGACAAAAACACCCCAAATTAAATAAGAGGTATGAATGATTAATAAAGGCATGTTTGGTGTAAATAGAAATACAGTATGCAACAATACACATAAGTTAAAAAAGCGCTGTGGGATAAATAGGTAAACTGGAGAGAGTGAGGGAGAGGGGAAGGGAGAAAAACAAATGGAAATTTAGAGGCATATATAATATCCATAGAAGCAGAGGGATCCACTATCATAAATGAAGGATCCATATACCGTATGTTTCATGCTTAATTCTTCAATTGATTCTCAAGCAATTCCACTTCCAGTATATAATCGTCCTTTTCCACATATAAGTTAATTCATATGGATGGTATGTGGATATCTTAGTACCAATGTGGAGAGGGAAAAAAGACTTCCCCAAATATTTCCATTAATTGTGCACTAAATAAGAACAAAAAATAAGACATACAGTACAGTATTAAAGACAAGGAAATGGAATGGGCAATCCAAACCCTACTAACATAGTTATAGGAAGGGGACAAAGGATAGCTTTTCATATAGCCCATGTCACCTTGGATGGAGACGTACCATGTACACATGTGGTCAACATTGTTGGTACCCCTCATTTAATGACAGAAAAACCCACAATGGTCACAGAAATAACTTGAATCTGACAAAAGTAATAATAGTAATAATAATAATGAAAATGAACAAATGAAAGTCAGACATTGCTTTTCAACCATGCTTCCACAGAATTAAAAAAAAAATAAATAAAACTCATGAAATAGGCCTGGACAGAAATGATGGTACCCTTAACTTAATATTTTGTTGCACAACATTTGAGGCAATCACTGCAATCAAACGATTCCTGTAACTGTCAATGAGACTTCTGCACCTCTCGACAGGTATTTTGGCCCCTCAAGAGCAACCTGCTCCAGTTGTCCCGTGTTTGAAAGTTACCTTTTCCAGACGGCATGTTCCAGCTCTTTCCAAAGATGCTCAATAGGATTTAGGTCAGGGCTCATAGAAGGCCACTTCAGAATAGTCCAATGTTTTCCTCTTAGTCATTCTTGGGTGTTTTTAGCTGTGTGTTTTGGGTCATTATCCTGTTACAAGACCCATGACCTGCGACTGAGACCAAGCTTTCTGACGCTGGGCAGCACATTTCTCTTTAGAATCCCTTGATAATCTTGAGATTTCACTGTACCCTGCACAGATTCTAGACACTAATGTGCCAGATGCAGCAAAGCAGCCCCAGAACATAACCAAGCTTCCTCCATGTTTCACAGTAGGGACAGTGTTCTTTTCTTGATATGCTTCATTTTTCTGTCTGTGAATATAGAGCTGATGTGCCTTGCTAAAAACTTCCATTTTGTCTCATCTGTCCATACGACATTCTCCCTGAAGGATTGTGGCTTGTCAACATGTAGTTTGGCAAATTTCAGTCTGGCTTTTTTATGATTTTTTCCAACAATTGTGTCCTCCTTGGTCGTCTCCCGTGAAGTCCACTTTGGCTCATGCAACGACGGATGCTGCGATCTGACACTGATGTTCCTTGAGCTTGATGTTCACCTTTAATCTGTTTAGACGTTTTTCTGGGATCTTTTATTACCTTTCATATTATCCGTCTCTTTGATTTGTCATCAATTTTACTCCTGCGGCCACATCCAGGGAGGTTGTCTACAGTCCCATGGATCTTAAATTTCTGAATAATATGTGCAACTGTAGTCACAGGAACATCAAGCTGCTTGAAGATGGCCTTAGAACTTTTACCTTTAACATGTTTGTCTATAATTTTCTTTCTAATCTCCTGAGACAACTCTTTCCTTCGCTTCCTCTGGTCCATGTTGAGTGTGAAACATACCATGTCACCAAACAGCACAGTGAGTTGGCAGTGAAGAGGGAAGGGGGCTTAGGAAGTGATGGGTGAACCCCTATGATCAGACATTTGTCACCATTCCTGTGGATAGGTGATGGTTTGCATGGGAAAAATCCTTTAATGTGCTATTTCCTTCTTGAATATTTATTTCATATCCTACGTGCCATTCATGTCTGATAGATGCAGGTCCCATCTTTATAACGAGGAGGGCATCGTCCGGGGTCCGCAGCTGCATGTGATATCCGCAGTATGCAATTCCTTAGAAACCAATGTAGACTTGGTGACACAAAAGAATAAAGACTGGGAGGCATGTGTAGGGTTCCTATCCACTGTCTGGATGCCGAGGTTTACAGCCCTAAGTGGCATGTCAATCGCAGACAGTGTTCATTTGCGCTGATCTATGTAATGCAGATTATAGTAAGTGATGGGACAACCCCTTTGCGTTTTATTCAGAATAGCGCTCGGCAATTTACTGTATGTACCTGAACCTACTGGGGGCAGTCATAGGGTTTTGTGGTCAGTAGAAAGCTTCTTCAGTTACTGACAGTTTGGGTGGTCCGTTTGTATTATCACACCAGGGCGTGTGCTCACATTTGAAGCTTTACTGGTCCCTGCGCGCTCATCATGTCGGTGAGTTTTTAGGCTTTTTTGATACAAGCATGTACCGATTCTTGTCCGAACAGAGTGCAGTAGTTAGTAGCAATATCCAGGGACAAGTGACACAGGTTGGCAAAAAATATAATTTAGCAGTACTTATCTTTATTAGTCAGTATAGGCAGTGATGAAGTAGTAGTGCGATAACCCGTAGAGCAGGCATCAGCAACTTTCAGCACTTGGCTGTTGTGGAACTACTACTCCCATAATTTCTGTGGGCTGTAGGGAATGAAGGTGGCTGTGAGGGCATGTTGGGAGTTACAGCTTCTCAACAGCTGGAGTGTGAAAGGTTGTAATTCATAGCATCAAGGTGATAAGGAGCAGAGTGATGGCACATGACTGGCGTAAAGTGCGCAGGACGGGTGTAGTGATGGCGCAGGACGGGCGTAGTGATGGCGCAGGACGGGCGTAGTGATGGCGCAGGATGGGCATAGTGATGGCGTAGTGATGGCGCAGGACGGGCGTAGTGATGGCGCAGGACAGGCGTAGTGATGGCGCAGGACGGGCGTAGTGATGGCGCAGGATGGGCATAGTGATGGCGCAGGATGGGCATAGTGATGGCGTAGTGATGGCGCAGGATGGGAATAGTGATGGCGCAGGATGGGCATAGTGATGGCGCATTGATGGCACAGGACGGGCGTAGTGATGGCTAAGGATGAGCGTAGTGATGGCCCAGGACTGTCATAATGTGCCCAGTCATGTCACACAGGCATGTGGTAATAGTGGACTACCGGGTAGAAGAATGTGGCCAGTGACAAAACTTTCATCTTGTGGCCCCAATGCATCTTTGGTCTTTGACATGAGCCGAAGGGACCTTTTTAGACTCCCCCTGAACATCAGGGCCTTGGTGCGACTCTGTAACCCCTGCACCCACTATAATTACACCCTTAGATGTAGTGATACTTAATGCGTCCACTTATTTCCCCATGTAATGTACGGCTGCTTGCCCGGTTTTAGAAAATCCATCGTTAGCTAAGATTTTTTTTTTTTTTAAAGAGAAAATCCCTTTGTTACTCATCCTCCCATCCTCCCCCAGTCCAATGCTTAGTTTATGCCCCGGGGGTCCGTTGTTGTTTGCAGTGCTTGCATTACGTTGACTGCAGCGCTGGCCGCATGATGTTAGCACTGTGGACAAGAACGGACAACACCAGCAGCAGTGTCTGTATTAAAACACACTGCTGCCCAGGGGACAGGGGCTTTCTGAAAATGGAAAACCCCTTTTAATTGTGCTTTGCCTGACAAACTGGAAAAGAAATAAAAGCAGATTGGCAAATGAATATTCATTTGTTGGTCTGCCTGTCTTCCCAGCTTCCTGTAATAGTCTGACTTTCCCTTCCACTAAATCTACACAAAGCAGTCTGTGGTCTAACTATTTGGTCAGGTTCAGGGTGTACGGCCTGACTCCCTAGTGAATATACTATATACATATGGTATGTGCCTCTGTATAGATTCACATGGCGCCTGCAGTCAGAATAACAAAGTGAAATCGTCAAACAGCAAAAATGTGCTGCTTATACTCAAGCTCTCCTCTCAAAATAACTTTAACTTTTTTTTTTTTTTACTACATCAGGTTTTTGTGCACAATCTGTTTTAAAAATAAAAGTACAAACCTTGCAATTTTCGCACCGTCGACTTGGGCATTTTTAGACTCTTGCTTTCTGTTGTTTAAGGAAACAACACATGTACATAGCCACAATAGCCAGGCCCTGACCCTCTCTTGTATAGAAGTATCCAATAAGCATATGCAGTAGTCATCGTGAAGGGAGGTGAGCAGCGACATCTCCTTTTATAAATGGTGTATAGAGGTGTTGCCTTTCATTTTAATTCTGCCTCTGATGATTAAGGAGCCAGCTGAAAACTCTTCATGAAGTATGAGTCTTATAAAAGCCAAGTGGTCCGTGTGAAAATTGAAAGATTACTAATTGTTTCTTTTTATGAAGATCGTGATATGAAATAAAAAAACATTGAAAAATTTGTTTTAAAAATTCATAAAACAAAAAACTGAGGTCTGTGCACACATTGCGTTTGACGCAGTTTGGTCAAAGAACCTGAAGCATTTCCAAGTCCCAGCAAATTGAATGGGATTCCTGAAGTCTCATGCCCATGTTACTTATTTTTTTCCTTTCAGATTTATATCGTCTATCTGCAGCATGTCCATTCTGTCCATGGGCACTAAAGCTTTGTGATGCCCATGGCTTCTCTCTCTGTTCGTCAGTTTGGTCCCTGGTAGCAGGCAGATCGTAGTTGCATTGCCCAGCTTGCGGTCCCTGTAGCCTCTCTTGCTGCAGTAGAAGTCCTAAAAGTTTGAACCTCTTCCATGCTTGGTCCAAGGAAGGAGCACTTTCAAATTATCATTTTTTTTTTCCAAATTTGTGAACAAATTTGCTATATTTTGGGGTAGGGAGTTTATCCTTCTAACAGGATCGTCCACAAGAAAAGTCTTCAATATCAGATCAGTTGGGGTGTGACCGGATCAGCTTTTATTTGATTTTGCAGCTTCCAGATATAAACACGTTGAACAGAGCTGCACAGTTCATCTCCATTCAGTGCGTAGTGGCTGCTGCTAGGTGCTGCAGAACAGCTCGTAGTCGAGAGCCATGTTGGTACTCAATGTCTGATCACCACTGATCTTATATTGATGGCTTATGCTACAGAAACTTGATCAATATGTTGTGCCTGCTGCTACCTGTTGTGTGAGCATGTGTGCCTGGTGCAGAATTAAGATGGCCTCTAGTCCAAGGCAAGGACCAGGCATGAGTCTAGTCCCAAAATGAATCATTACATGGTGCCCAGTGCAATTATGGAAGAAAGGGTGCTATCTGACTTTTAGAGGGTTGGTTTTCCTGAAATTATTTCCAAGGCCCCTAAGGGCCAGAATAGCAGGAATTCCCCCAAGTGGCTCCATTTTAAGAATTGCACTCCCAACTTTTGCATTCTTTTGGGTTGATTTCTGTTTTTTTTTTTTTTTTTTACTCATTTTAAATATGTCGTTGTGAGCTGGCGGTCTGCCTAAGCATGTTCCCACCACTAATATAGTCTTATAAAAATGCTCAACATTTGGAAGGAAAGATTCACGGTATTTCCAACCTGGTGATCATCTGAAGTAACATCGTCCTCACTTGCTTCAGTGCCGACAGCTTTTCAGCGAACATTTCTGCTTAAAACAATGGACCTCTGATTGAAATTGTTCCTGACATCATTGCTGTATTTTCCTCCTGTTCCAGAGAAGAGTTTAATTTGACCTAAATTTTCTATTCAGCTTTTTTTGGGAAAAGGAAACTGTCAGTGATAAGATTCTGAAGAGCATTGTGTTGTAAGTCAAGCTATAGATGGCTTGAAGCCTGAAAACCTTGTTGTTTTTTTTAACAAGGCTATTTGTTTGTCACTGTGGGATTTGCTTTCTATAAGTAATGAATGTCTCTCACTTAAGGGTTGGTTTAATATCTAAAATGTCCTTTCTAAATATCTATCTTTACACCCTAAGCACTTACTCCCTCACAGGAGGTTGGGGCTGCACTGAAATCCTTGCAGCGTCCATTGCCCCTCCTGGAACAGTACGTCAACAGAATGCAGCGCTTAAGTTATGTACTACAGTTTCTTGTATTGCCGTCCTCTGAAGATGTCCTTCTTCCTGGGTGATAGTATCTGTGGGAGAGGTGAGTGCAGCATTGGCACTCTACTTCTATCTCCACCGCATTGTGTAACTGAAACAAGATGTCATCATGGGACAGAGATAGAAGCAGTGAGTGACACCAATGCCGCTCCACAGATTCTAACACCATCCTCAAACGAATAATCATAAGGCAGCGACGCTGGTGTTACTCATTGCTTCTAGCACCACCCCTACTGACTATCTGTTTGGGGCTAGAAACTGTGGGGCGGGCTGGTGTCACTTACTGCTTCTATCTCCGTCCCCTCTGTCTTGTTTAACTGTTAAAAGATGCAGAGATAGAAGCAGGGTGCTGGTGCTGCACTTGCCTCTCCCATAGCTTCTATCACCATGGATCCAGGACGTGTTTAGAGATGGCCGCAATGCAAGAAGCTGTAGTAATTAAAGGGAACCGGTCACCCCAAAATTCGAGTATGAGCGGTGGCCACCGGCATCAGGGGCTTAGATTATATTCACCCAGGGGTGGTTCGGGCCCGATAGGTGTCGCTGTCTGGGTCCGGCACCTCCCATCTTCATGCGATGACGTCCTCTTCTTTTCTTCCTGCCGCAGCTGCTACACAGGCGTACTTTATCTGCCCTGTTGAGGACAGAGCAAAGTACTGCAGTGCGCAGGTGCCGGGAAAGGTCAGAGAGGCCCAGCGCCTGCGCACTGCAGTACTTTGCTCTGTCCTCAACAGGGTAGATAAAGTACACCTGCGCCGCAGCCGCGGCAGGAAGAAAAGAAGATGATGTCATCGCATGAAGATGGGAGGCGCTGCACCCAGATCATGACACCCATCGTACCCAAATCGGGACCGCCCCTGGGTGAGTATAATCTAACTCGTTTTTCTTATCTTTCAGGATACATCGGGGGCTTATCTACAGCATTACAGAATGCTGTAGATAAGCCCCTGATGCCGGTGGCCGCAGCTCATTCTCGAATTTTGGGGTGACAGGTTCCCTTTAACTGCAGCGCTGGCCCCTGATGACGTCCTGTTCCAGGAGTGAATGCAGCTCCAGCCTCCTGTGACTTCATGTTTGAGACATTTAGGGATTAGATGGATAAAGAAAAAAGTGTAGGGTATTATATAATAAATCTAATTACAAGTGGTTATTGTGTAAAGATAGATATTTGTAATGGACATTTCGGCACTGAACCAACCGTTTGAGTCCTGTCCAGCCCTATTATAATTATGAAGGAGGAGAAAACGAATTATTCTATACCACGTGCTCCAATTTATTGTGCCGCTACTCGTGCTTCATTTCCCAGCTGATAATCCATTGGTTTGA
Organism: Ranitomeya variabilis; assembly: GCF_051348905.1. NCBI lineage: Eukaryota > Metazoa > Chordata > Amphibia > Anura > Dendrobatidae > Ranitomeya > Ranitomeya variabilis. The sequence goes on from NC_135232.1 coordinate 638,812,812, forward strand.
CCATGGCAATCGCAAAGAACTTTTTCGGCTACTGTTCTGCTGTAAAACTCTAAATGTTTTAACATTTCTTTTACTATTTTCTTTTGTAGAAGAAAAAAAACAAGCCGTTTAACCCACCAACCAGACGGAACTGGGAAAGCAACTACTTTGGCAAACCCTTGCATGAACTTGTGAGCCCCGAGAAGCCGATTCCCGTGTTTGTGAAGAAATGTGTGGACTTCATTGAAGAGTCAGGTAAGCGGTTATTATGATTAGCCGTTCTGAATTGGCATCTATAATCTTGGGAGGCGCTATATGATGGCACCATTGCTGGCGCTCATTATTTCCAGAACTGTGAAAATATATCTTTGTCAGTAAGAAGATGTCTCTGAGTAGTCGGCAGACATGTGTCTAACTTCCTCTGAGTCCTCTACAGAATCGGGTGGTTAATCAGACCCGTATTTAGCAAGGAACATATAATACAGTATCGTGTTGCGTTTCAGGTTGTCTGCACTACTGTATTAAAAGGGGGCATGGATTGCCTATGAGACCCATTTTATTGTTTTTGAAAATACAAGTGGCATCTTGAATATGTAAGAGCGGTCTCTTTTATAGCGGCACATGATCAAGTCCGCTTATCTTCTGAAGAATCCAAATGTTCCGATTTCCTGGCGGCAAGCAGAAATATTCAATGAAATCTCTTTGGAAGACCCACCCAAAAAGTACCACTGCTTCCAAATGGGGAATTTGCAATCCCTACACTCAGGATCAGTGAGGGTGATCAATGTCAATCAGTCAGTATCAGATCAATGGGTGTCCGACCGTCTGCACACTAAAGGTACCGTCACACTAGGCGATATCGCCAGCGATCCGTGACGTTGCAGCGACCTGGATAGCGATATCGCTGTATTTGACACGCAGCAGCGATCTGGATCCCGCTGTGAAATTGCTGGTCGCTGCTAGAAGGTCTGCACTTTATTTGGTCGCTAGGTCGCCGTGTATCGCCGTGTTTGACAGCAAAGGCAAGGATACCAGCGATATTTTACACTGGTAACCAGGGTAAACATCGGGTTACTAAGCGCAGGGCCGCGCTTAGTAACCCGATGTTTACCCTGGTTACCAGCGTAAAAGTTAAAAAAACAAACAGTACATGCTCACCTGCGCGTCCCCCAGCCTCTGCTTCCTGACACTGACTGAGCGCCGGCCCTAAACTGAAAGTGAAAGCACAGCGGTGACGTCATCGCTGTGCTGTTAGGGCCGGAGCTCAGTCAGTGTCAGGAAGCAGAGGCTGGGGGACGCGCAGGTGAGCATGTACTGTTTGTTTTTTTAACTTTTACGCTGGTAACCAGGGTAAACATCGGGTTACTAAGCGCGGCCTTGCGCTTAGCAACCCGATGCTTACCCTGGTTACCCGGGGACCTCGGCATCGTTGGTCGCTGGAGAGCTGACTGTGTGACAGCTCTCCAGCGACCAAACAGCGACGCTGCAGCGATCGGCATTGCTGTCGCTATTGCTGCAGCGTCGCTTAATGTGACGGTACCTTAACTGATTAGCTGTTCTCAATGCCGGCGATGGTTGGCAGTTGCAGAGCTGAACAGCACAGTCCTGTAAACTGTAGTTGCTGCAGCCATATACTACAGATCTGCTTCTATATTTTTCAACCTGAGGATAGGTTATTAGTATGACACCAGTGGAACAATCCTTCAAAAACCTAGTCCAAACTTTTGTATATGCGTTACGCAGAATAAATCTAATGGTGTGTTTTGAAGGGCCAATCTCTGCTCGTTAACTAGTGCCAGTCGACTATATAAAAGTTGATCAGCGCTTGTGTACTGGCCTGTTTACACAGAACACTAAAGTTCTGTCCCCTGTAGGGAAGCAGGAAGTGAAGTTCTGGAAGGAAGGTATGTAAGTCCCAAGGTTACTGAGAAGATTTTTAGTCGACCAGATTTTGGGTCTGGTATTTAGGAGCGACCAAAAGAGCCTGGGTGGGAAAGGTTGCTCCCATACTCTCAATCTCGAGGTTTGCTTGTGTAATAACGGGCAGCTAGGTGAGATCAGCAGTGTCTGTGGTGTTTGGTGAGGGAAAAGACAGTTCATGGTGGACAGTTTCTGCCAGAGCCTGAGAGGTGGATTCAGAACTGAATTGGTGAGACTGTTTTGAACTATTTTGTCTACCCAGTGAAATGATTGTTTTGTTGTTCATTTGTGCTGGAAAAAGGCTTTTGTTTCTTTGCATTTGAGTCTTGTGTAAGTTTGTGAAATATAATAAATCTTACACTGTTTGACACAAGAACCCAGCATTTGTCTGTAGCGAAACTACTGCCAGAGAGCTTCAATCCCTACCACCCCATACAGGGTCATTGTTGTGGACAGCACATTCTTTGTTTTCCCAGGGTGTTGTGCTGTCAATAATGATTTTTTCCAGCATAAAGGATCTAATCACCTGACGAACAAACATTTTGCAAGTTCGCTGGGTGATCGCTGGCATGTACAGTAACATAATTAGGAAGGAAGTGTTCTTCTGGATGCTCATTCAACAGGTCTAAATGCACCTTTACTCATCTGATTGGAAGTATGAATGTCTAGGAACTAAATTCTGTCTCCATTCCTCAGTCCACCGTGACAACACCCGCCCACCCCACCTTACGTCAGACTCCCACTTTCTTTGTGTTAACAAATCTGATCTGTCGCTAGAGCACATGGGAGGTGATCGGTCCTATACCTTTACCTGAGCACTTGTGAGATTACTGTATGCTGTCTGCTTTGCAGCTTCTCCCGTAGTAAGGAAGGTGTTAAGAAGTTGTTGGTTCTATGTGAAGAGTCTGGTAGGCAACACAAGCTGTGAGATTTCTGGCCAGCCACACGCCAGGAAGAGGAGCAGATGCTGTCACCATCACCCACTTACAGTAACAGAAGGATTAATTGTAGCACACATTCCCTGGCTATGCGCTGGCCTGCTGCTTGGTGGATGGCGCTAAATGCCTTTTAATGTAATTAATTTTGCACAGATATCCTGCTCTTAAATATGTTATCTACAGCAGGAAGGTAATTGTCTATTATTTTTATGTTTATTACTGTACTGACCTGTAATGTGCAAAACTAGGGGCTTTTCTGTGGCTTGCATTAAAGGAACACTGAATCTAAAACCCCTCAAAACTCCCAAAAACCCGCTAATAGAAATTGTCATACTGTCTGATTGTAGAGCACACCTGGTATTACACTGGTTGTCACCTTTTCATGCTCCCGTCACCCCTTTTCTACCACTCCAGTGCGCCTTGCTGCAGCTACCACACTTCCGGTTGATGACTCGAGTCCTACTGGTTAACAAAACTGGAAGTTTTCTTTCATCGTGTCCATACACCTTCTGGCTTAAATGCTGTAATGAGTCGCCCCCATAGTGAATACCTGTGCATGTCATTATTTCACATAATCTACTATATAATTGTCTAAGGGTCACTTCCGTCTTTCTGTCTGTCCTTCTGTCTGTCACGGATATTCATTGGTCGCGGCCTCTGTCTGTCATGGAATCCAAGTCGCTGATTGGTCGTGGCAAAACGCCCACGACCATTGCCACGACCAATCAGCGACGCGCACAGTCTGGAAGAAAATGGCCGCTCCTTACTCCCCGCACTCACTGCCCGACGCCCGCATACACCCCTCCGGTCACCGCTCACACAGGGTTAATGCCGGCGGTAATGGACCGCGTTATGCCGCAGGTAACGCACTCCGTTACCGCTGCTATTAACCCTGTGTGACCAAGTTTTATACTATTGACGCAGCCTATGCAGCGTCAATAGTAAAAACATCTAATGGTAAAAATAATAATAATAAAAAAAAATGATTATATACTCACCTACACCTCCTTTCCCGCTCCTCGCGATGCAAGCGGCACGTTCTGGTGGCAAGGATGGTCTGGCATAAGGACCTGCCATGACGTCACTGTCATGTGACCGCGACGTCATCACAAGTCCTGCGCGGAAAGGACCTGCCGTGACGTCACGGTCATGTGACCGCTACACGGTCACGTGACCACGACGTCATCACACCCTGGGACCGGAAGCTGCCGCCTGCACCCCACACAGGCGACAGAGCTACAACGCGCCTGCGGAAGGTGAGTATATGTTTATTTTTTATTTTTTTAACCTGTGTCATACGTGGCTGGGCAATATACTACATAGCTGGGCAATATACTACATGGGCTGTGCAATATACTATGTGGCTCTGTGCTGTATACTACGTCACTGGGCAATATACTACGTGGCTGGGCAATATACTACGTGGCTCTGTGCTGTATACTACGTCACTGGGCAATATACTACTTCACTGGGCAATATACTATGTGGCTCTCTGCTGTATACTACGTCACTGGGCAATATACAATGTAACTAGGCAATATACAATGTAAATGGGCAATATACAATGTAAATGGGCAATATACTACGTGGCTCTGTGCTGTATACTACGTCACTGGGCAATATACTACGTCACTGGGCAATATACTATGTGGCTCTGTCCTGTATACTACGTCACTGGGCAATATACAGTGTAACTGGGCAATATACAATGTAACTGGGCAATATACTACATGGCTGGGCAATATACTGCGTGGCTGGGCAATATACTACGTGGACATACATATTCTAGAATACCCGATGCGTTAGAATCGGGCCACCATCTAGTTGTATCTATAACTGCATATAGCAAAAGTTATGCACAAATATATTTAATGGAATTCTAAAACTGTTGTGTACATATCTATGGTATACAGTGGAATGGAAAAGTTTGGGCACCCTTGGTCAAAATTACTGTTAATGTGAACAGTTAAGCAAGCTGAAGATGAAATGATTTCTAAAAGGCCTGGAGTTAAAGATGATATATTTTCATCTGTTTCTTCACCCTGCATGGTAGGTACTTAGTAGCACCTCGTTGTGCAACGCTTTTATGTTGCCAGGCAAGAGTCTTTCCATTGTCTGAGGGATTTTCATCCATTCTTCCTTGGAAATGTCTTCCAGTTCTGTGAGATTCCTGGGTTTTCTATGCATGCACTGCTATTTTGAGGTCTATCCACAGATTTTCAATGATGTTCAGATCAGGGGACTGTGAGGGCTATTGTAAAACCTTCAGATTGCGCCTTTTGAGGTAGTTTATTGTGGATTTTGACTTGTATCTAGGATCTTTATCCATTTGTAGAAGCCATCCTCTTTTAAATTTCAGCTTTTTTTTTTACAGATGGTGTTATGTTTGCATCAAGAATGTGTTGAAATTTCATTAATTCCATTCTTCCCTCTACCCGAGAAATGTTCCCTGTGTCATTGGCTGCAACACAACCCCAAAGCATCATTGATCCACTCCCATGCTTAATGGACGGCGAGATGTTCTTTTCCTGAAATTCTGTGCCCTTTTTTTCTTCACACATACCTTTGATCATTGTGGCCAAAGGGTTCTATTTTTACCTCATCGGTCCACAGGATTTGTGTGAAAAATGCATCAGGCTTGTTTAGATATTCTTTTGCATTCTTGTGACGCTGAATTTTAAGATGATGACGCAGGAGTGGTTTTGTGATGACTCCACCATGAAGGCCATATTTGTGCAGGTGTCTCTGAACAATAGAACAATGTACCACAACTCCGCAGTCTGCTAAATGTTTTTGAAGATCTTTTGCGGTTAAGCGAGGATTCTAATTTGCCTCTCTAGCAATCCTATGAGCAGTGCTCACTGAAATTTTACTTGGTCTTCCAGACCTGATCTTAACCTCTGCTGGTCTTGTTAACTGCCATTTCCTAATTGCATTTCAAACTTAGGAAAGAGCAACTTGAAAATGCTTTGCTATCTTTTTAGAGCCTTCTCCTGCTTTGTTGGCCTCCACCATTTTCTGTGCTAGGCATCAGCTTAGAAGAACCCATGGCTGTTGTTTTTCTCAAAAAGTTAGAGGAGGCTGGGTTTTTACGAAGCTGGGAAAATTGCATCACCGGGCCTTTCCTAACGATGATGGTGAACAAGTCATAACCCCAAGCTTATGTGCACACGTTGCGGATTTGGCTGTGAAATTTTCTGTGTAGATTCTGCATTTCTTGGCAGAAAACGCAGGTCAGAATCTGTGTGTTTTTTGTGCCTTTTTCGTGAAGATTTACTGTGGATTCTTTGTGGCTTTCATGTGTTTTTACCCCTGCAGATTTCTATTATGGAATCGGTTCAGAAACGCTGCAGATCCGCAAAAAGAAGTGACATTGTCCTTTTTATAATCCGCTGCATTTTCCGTGCGGAATTTTCCGCACCATTAGCACAGCATTTTTATTTTTCTATTGATTTACATTGTACTGTAAATCACTTGCGGATCTGGAGCGTTTCTGCTCTGAAAAAAACACTACGGATCCGCAGTAAATCCGCAACGTGTGCACATAGCCTTACGGGCTAATTAAGATCTGAAACCTTGGTCAAAGTTATATGAGCACAGAAATCGCCATGTGTGCCCAATCTTTTGTATCAGCCCATTATCCCTTTTGGAATTTTTAAAATTTAAAAAGACTTTCCTTTTTTGGCCTAAAATACAAAAGAAATGTGTCAACTTTGCAGTGTGTTCTGATTTATTCACACTGCGGGGCGGGATCTCGGGCCTCGGGTATGATGAATTCCATCAGATGATGCGAGTCGAAGGGCAGCGCAAGCCCGAAAAAGAAAAGCACAGCGCAGGCGCCGTGTACGTTACTGAAGATAGAGGAGGCGACGCCAGAAGAGCCACCTTGATAGAATGCAGCATTAGTGCTGCACAAGGTGGCTCTTTTAGTTAAAAACGCCAGAGGGAGGTGACAGGTTCCCTTTAAGGGCATATGCAGATTATGGCAGAGGATAATTGGCCCCATGCCTCTTACTCCACACGTGCCATCTTGGCTCCAAAGCGGATTCCCTTTTAGAGGGTGGCAATACTCGCACTCATGTGCCCCCAATCCTGGGCCAGCCTCAAAATTGTCGTCATTTATGAATGCTAATTAATTTCTAGGATAAATCCATCGTGATGGCGGAAGTTTTTTTGGGACTTGTGTTGGGTGTTTATCTCAAATCATTCTATTATGGAACCTCAGTCTTTTTTTTTTTTTGTGGGACAAGTTGTATCACACTGGGATACAAGTAGTATGCTGAAAGTCTTATTTTTTTTATTGATAGTGGGGGTTGACTGTGTAAACAAAAATAGCAATTTTGATGTGTTTTATGTCTACAGCTGGCCATGCAAAAAAAATAGCCCTTACCTAACTCAGTGGAGGAAAAAATACAAATGTTGCAGATCTCAGAACCTTGCAAAAAAAAATATCCATTACTAAAATAATAATAATAATAATAATAATAAAAGAGCTCCTTTAGGAATGGGAGAGTGAATACATTTTGGTGGTCTCGTGATGACTGCCTTTCCTGCTTTTCTCCTCCTTCGTTTATGACTTGTGTCCATCAATGGGTAATCATGGCTACATAGCAGTTTGCAGCGCTCCTCTTATGTAAGGATGACCATGAGGTCCTTCCGCCTTCCAGTATTTGGGGTTGAGTGCTCATTTTGTGCCTTGCAGCCATACTTCTTGTGAGATTGCGGCTTCCTCATATCCTTCTCATTTATCAATCAGAGCAGTATGTTGCTCGGCTTCGGCTGCTTTTCAGTTTTATTTTTTGCTGCTGTAAACTGTAATTCTACAGTCGGAGGGTGGGTGAGGGCAAGGAGATCTTAAATATTCCATTAACGTTTATGGGACATCTCCGCTCTGTAGCTCGGGGTGAACATTTTCAGCAGAGCAGATTTTAAAGATGGCTAGTCTAATAGAACGTGCTTCCATTGTTTCACCGCCCCAGGAATCACATTCACGTTGTGTCTTGCTTTCTTAAAGCATGTAGAAAATGTATGTCCTTTCATCAAACATTGCGCCTGCAACTTAACAAGTTGTATTTGCATTGATAGGTTTTTCTGGAGATTCAAGTACTTTTTTTTTTTTTTTAATATAGAATTTGTACTTTTACTGCATTATACATTAGTCCGTAGTAGTCATTCTAACTGGGTATTCCATATTCATAGGGTGGGAGATAATGTACTGATCTCTGGGGGTCTGACAGCATCTGCAAGCTACTAGGCATATTGGGAAATTAACTGGGCACTGTTCTTTTGGCTCGATCAGATTTGATCGCTAATAAATGATCAAAATTGCGAACTTAACTCATTGGACAAATTATTCCAGAGTGTAAGCCACACGACTGTTATTTATTTTGTTGTCTGTTATCTCTTGCAATCCGTCTCTGACTATAAGGCTATGTGCACACGTTGTGGATTCGTGTGCAGATTTTTCTGCACCGTTTTTGCAAAATCCGCAGGTAAAAATGCACTGCGTTTTACCTGCGGATTTACTGTGGATTTCCTGCGGTTTTTGTGCGGATTCCACCTGTGGTTTTACACCTGTGGATTTCTATAAAGGAGCAGTTGTAAAACGCTGCGGAATCCGCACAAAGAATTGACATGCTCCGGAAAATACAATGCAGCGTTTCCGCGCGGTATTTTCCGCAGCATGTGCACTGCAGATTTGGTTTTCCATAGGTTTACATGGTACTGTAAACCACGGCGAATCCGCAGTGGCCAATCCGCTGTGGATCCGCACCCAAATCCGCAACGTGTGCACATAGCCTAAACATGTATAATGGAGAGGCTTGCAAGTGAGAGGAAGTTCCAGCACCTATAGTGCTGATAAAGACAAGCTGACTTCTCCAAATGAGTGGAAAATTTAGGGTATGTGCACACGTTGCGGATTGGTCTGCGGAATTTTCCGCACAGAATCTGCATCTCTTGGCAGAAAACGCCGGCCAAAATGTTTGTGGATTTAATGCGGAATTGATGCAGATTACTTGCAGAATGTCATGCGTTTTTTGATGTGCGGATTTGCCTTACTCAATGTATAGTCAATGGATGCAGATATGCTGTGTTTCCGCACAAAGAATTGACCTGCTGCGGAAAATAAACCGCAGTGTTTCTGCGCAGAATTTTCTGCAGCATGTGCACAGCGGATTTGTTTTCCATAGGTTTACGTGGTACTGTACACTGCATGGAAAACTGCTGTGGATCCGCAGCCAAATCCGCAACGTGTGCACGTACCCAAACAAAGCATGGCGATCAGGACAATTAAATCTGTGTAGTATTTCTGGCTTCATGGAGAAAATGAAATTTAAAACCTCATTCACATGTATGAAAACTGGTTGCAAATGCTGAATGCAGCAAAAGTTTTCAATATTATTTGCAGCTATTTTTGCTACTATTGCATGAAAAATTAAACCGCAATTTAAAAATGTCATGCGTTTAAAAACAAACAAACCTCTTAACAGCATCTAAAATGACTTGGCACACGTTGCTGTAAATGGTATAGCTGGGGAGGAATGGCTTGTTGAAGGGGCAATCAAACGTTGAAGATATAGTAGCCACAGGGTCTTCTGGCATAATACCCCAAATGTCAGCAATTACCACTGTTGTAGGTGACAGTGAAGTACTAATTGCTTTATTAGCGCGGCTCATTATCTCTGCATGCTCATTAACTGCTTCTGTGCTTGGGGCAGGGATGTTGACAATTGGGGTTACTTACAGGATGGTTGTTGTTGTGCATTGCTCCATCACTGTATTAGTGTGTATGGTTTCTACGCTGGGCACATGGCGGCTGCAGGACAAGGATTAATGCCCCCATATGGCATCTGAATATAATTTTTGGGCATCCTTTAAGGATGAGCTGAAGAGGTGTCTGCTCCTGTAGGTGGAAGAAGCCAAGTGAGCAGTGTTTATAAGCGAGGCAACTTGCTCAGCTCCGTCATCCCGTATTTTGATATTGATCCCCAGGGTCCAATTAGTTCAGTACACTTGTCCAACAGTAAATAAAATAATAACGTTTCCTCTTCTAAGTACATGTGCGATGGCCGCCTCTGCCTCCCAGCAATGTACATCATTAACAGTCTGCATTGTTTGGATATTTTATTTTTTGTCATAGCCAAAATAACAGGAGTGAAGATGGCTGCACTCGCCAAGTAATAAAATCTTCTTTATTGATCTATTAGAAGCATAATAAACTCTAGCGGTGAGAGAATGAGCAAATCAGATAGCGGGCAACGGCCATTACACATCTACTGACACTTATGCAGGTCTCAATGGGCCGTTGTCTGTGATTCGGGTGACCGTGGTGAGTGCCGCCATCTTCAATCCGAATATTTTGTATTTTCGATCATACGGCTAATCACTTATAATGATCTGTGTGGGCTACATGCTCATTTTGAGTGGACTGTTCCTTTTCATCAATATTCTGCCAGCACTATAGGTGTTGAAACTTCCTTATTTCTACCGTTCTACATATTTTTTCCTATTATCACTGTGTCGATTCAAAATCTTTCCTTTTGTTGCTGCAGCTCCCATAGAGGCCTCTGCAACCCAAGGGTAACGGACTACAAACTCTTCTCACGTTCGCTTTAATATGCTCTTTCTAAGGAGTAGGATCGTCCCATACAGAATTTTTTGTCTGCTACCATTTCGTCATATGGATGTTTTTATTCTAGACACAAGACATAATAATTGCTTTGTTTTTCGTTGTCAATTTTTTTGGAGAGAGAAAACATTGATTGCAACAGTGTCGTTAACCGAGTTACTGAAATTACAAGCCCTGGAAGTCATTTTCCCATACTTGCACAAATTGTGGTCTCGTCACCAGAGCGGAGCAATAGGAGCAGTGCAGCTCGATGCGATTCCCCTCTGCTAGCTTGTGCGCCGTCGGACCGGTGGTACGCTTTAAGAGCACCATAAGGATAGAATAATTGCCAGTGGAATTTTTAATCTTTTAATTAACATTACTGATCGCTCCCATTAACGCGCTTTTTCAGATCAGCTAATCATATAGTTTAGATTCTATGTAGGCGGGTGAGTGGGTTTATGTCGGACCCCTGTAGAGCCACTTATCTTGTTGCACCAATGCATTCATGCTCTGAGAAGAGAAGCGAAGTATCCACCTACCTGACAGCTACCATCATGAGATTGTCGGCAGCCCCTGCAGCTTTAGCGCAAGCAGTAAAAAGCTTGTCTAATTTTTGTGGTTTCTCATTACTGTTCTTAGTTGAGTAGTTTTTGCTACTGTTTTTTCCATAAGTTGTTTTTTTATGTCGGTTCTACAAACTTTTTGAAAAGCGTGTGGACCTTCACCTGCGTGGGGGCATAACTGAGAGCGGTCAAAACTTGCCACAAATTAAGGATAGAAATGGAATTTATTCTACTACCGAAGTACATTTTTCATAGTTCTGTACAGCCGCTGAAATATGCACAACATTTCTTAGGAGTCGTACTTTACTCCGCGCCATCATTCCAATCAGTGGCTAATGAAGCAGTATGGACAAGATGTGAAGTGGCAACTCTGTTAATATGGCAGATTTACAACATATCCATTGTTTCTGTTCCCCTTGTTCATTATAAAACTTGAGCTTTCCGGCTCTCCACAAGTACAAACATCTGCGACCAAAATAGCACCAGAAGCAAATGCCGTAAGGGAGCGAAACCATTTGCTTTATCATGAGCTTTTCTCGGTTCCTCTTCTCGCTTTGTCTGGCGTTTCCAGTTCCTTGATTGAAGTAGAGTCATACTTAGATCTGAATGTATCCTAATCGTGAAGACAACAGTCTAACGTGACCTTATGGGGCAATGTCTCGCAAATCTATGAACTGGATAAGAATCTGTTCCTTTTTTGGCCGCTCGCCGCACAAGTCTTCAAGCAGCAGTAGCATTATGGTGTGTCTGCTGTTACGTGCTTCATGTGAAGGTTTGCTAAAGGCAAGCACAAATCTGTGTTCACTTAGCCGGCCATCTGCTCTGAAAAGGAAGTTCTGGAAGTGATCCCCAGCGGATCAGGCCAACGCTAACTAGTAAAAGTAAAATGCCGCTAGTATCATCCAGTCCTACACCAGAAAGAACTGCGTGATGATATATAATAACCTAGCAATGTGTACAGCCTGGCTCTATCAGATTGGAAGCATGTGTTTCCCACTATGGATCTTTTGTCTTGACTAAAAGCTACTCTGTATTCCCCACAAAAATTGATAAACTATGTATTTCGAAAGGGGATCCCCAAGCAGACCTTCCCTGATCCATGGAACCTATGCACGATGCAAGGTGGACATGGACAACCATTTTACATGGCAAATTTAAGTATCACCCAGCAGCTGTTGTGTGGAAAAATGTTAAGCGAGCCCAATATGTCTCTGGTACCATGGGTATATTAACCGTAGATGAAATATTCTACTCTTCGTTAGCCAGTTCATCTTTTATTTATTGACTCATTAATAGGAAGCTTCATAAACCCCAATAGAAAAGTTGGGGGAACAGGAATACATTTCTGTGCTCGTTGGGGTTTACCCCGCCATAATCATTTTAATAGAATATTCTATTCCTGAAAGAAATTTCAGGTTTCCAAAGGCACCAAGTGGTTAAAATAAGTGACTTGGTTTTTCTTTAGGCACCTTGCCCTTTGCGGATACGTTGTACTTTACTATACTGGGCAATGTATGAACGCCAGTACATGGTTGGAGACCATGAATTTTACTGGACACAGTGGTCAGACATCTGCAGGTTCAAGTCCCCTAAGGAGACTATAAAATACAGTAGAAAAAAAAAAAAACTTTTAAAAATATTAATTTTTTTTTTAATCTCTCTACCATTCCTCCCCCCACCCATTAATGAAAGAAAAAAATTAAGTCTATCAAAATATAAAATAAAACTCTAGAATAGCTGTTTTTTGGGTGGTCTACTGCAATAAGAGACTATCAAATCATCTTATCTACCCTAAAATGTTATCAATAAAAATGTCAGCTCAGACCACAAAAAACAAGTCCTCAGACAGCCCCGTTGATGAAAAATTGAAAATATTACGAGTCTTTGAAAACGACGACACAAGCTAATTATTCATTTATTTTTTGCAAAAAAAAAAATCTTCACTAACAAAAAAAAAAGCTCTGCATGTTTGGTAACTCTGTTATCGTACATACCTGGGGAATCATACTAGAATTTTTGCACTTGAAATTTTTTTCCCCCTATTTTCCAGTACATCACCTGATAAAATGAATGGTGTCATTCAAAGGTACAACTTTGTCTCAGGAGAAACAAGTCCTCATATGTCTGTTGACTCAAAAAGGGTAGAAGAAAATGAAAAATTGTTTGAGTGGGGAGGGGTAAAAAGATTCTTTGACTATGAATGTATTTTTCTGTGCTCTGGTACCAGAATCTGCATTTACGTTTGCTTGAGCCCTTTACACATTAGGCAACGTTAAAAGAAATATAATTTATAATTATTTGTTTAATTTCAGGACTTGGCACTGAGGGTCTATATCGTGTGTGCGGATACAAAACGGACCAAGATAATATTCAGAAGCTGTTTGACCAGAGTGAGTAATCGATGTTATTAGGTAATAGTTTACCACTTTCCACGCTATTATTGCTATGTACTAATAATCCATTCATTTAGTAACGTTGCACTTTTACTTTAACCCCTTCCCGACATTTGCAGTATATATACGTCATGGTTGGGAAGGACTTCCCGACCAATGCAGTATATATACTTCATGGAGATCGCCTGCGTACAGGATGCTGTGCGTGGGCAATCGCTGCCAGGTGTCAGTTGATTCTGCCTGCTGACACCCGGCACTCTAACTGGCAAAGTGCTGCAATCGATTGCAGCATATAGCGAGCTGGCAGAGAGAGAAAACCCCTCTGCCCTTGGATCGCCGCCCCCATGATGTCATCACGGGGGCCCGATCGTTGCCATGGTCACTCGATGTCATCATGACGACATCTGGGTCACCAGAGCTAGCAAACTTTCTAAATCATGCTCAGAGCATGATGTAGCCAAGTTTGTCAGTGCAGCACTGACAGTTTTCAAGGCATGGGAAAGCTCCTGCATTCCCATGCTTAATAAGCAATCGGGCTGAATAAAGTGAAAAAAATTATGTTTAAATATATATTAAAAAAAGCACATTTTTTTTTTCAATATATTGTACCCATTAAAAAAATATTTATATGAAATTTTTTTTGAGAAAAAGTACACACTTTGTATTGCCTCGTCCGGAACTACCCAACCTATAAAACTGTCCCACTAGTTAACCACTTCAGAGAATACCGTAATAAAAAAAAAGCCAAAGAGCAATGCTTTTTCATCATACTGCCAAACAATAAGTGAAATAAAACGCAATCAAAAAGATGAATGTAAATAAAAGTGGTATCACTGAAAATGTCATCTTTTCCCACAAAAAACAAGCTGTCACACAGCTCCGTCAGCAGGAAAATAGTTATAGCTCTCAGGAAAAAGCGATGTAACAATAATTATTTTTGCTATAGAATAGTTTTTATTGCGTAAAAGTGCCAAAACATAAACTATATATAAATGTGATATCACTGTAATCGGACTAACCCAAAAAATAAAGCCGCCTTATCAAGTTTACCACAGCAACGGCATTAAAAAAACAAACAATTCCAGAATTGCTGATTTTTGTTCATTCTGCCTCCCAAAAATCCGAATAAAAAGAGATCCAAAAATGTTGTGACCGAAAACGGTACCGCAAAAAAAACAAGCCTTCACAGAACTGTGGGATGAAATATGGAAAAATTATAGCGCTCAAAATATGGTGATGACCTAGTTTTTTCAATAAGAAGCATCTTTTAGTGTATGACCGCAGCCAAACATAAAAAAATTATATTAATCTGGTATCTCTGTAATTGTACCGATCCGAATAATAAAGTTGTCTAATCACTTATACCGCACGATGAACGGGGTAAAAATAAATAAAACCGATTCTTCACCTGTTGGTGACTTGTTCATTCTGCCTCCCAAAGATCGCAGTAAGGCTCAGCGCACATTTATCCTGCGCGCTCTGTGCTGAGCGATTACACCAGAGGTTCCATGTAAATGTCTTAAATATGTGATTCAGACCAAACCCCTGGCGGAAGATACCTTGTAATGAGGCAGATTGAGGTACTGTGGACGCTGTGTGGCTGCTTATGATCCGGCTGTGTCTTGTCTTTTTAAGCGTGCATAAAAGTGCCATCAACCACAGTTTTGTGCACCTCTGAAAAAAGGACACTGTTGAACAGAGTCCAGACAAAGTCCAGAGTAACTGCTACCTTATTATAGTGAATGGATCCATCGGGGGTTTCATTTGAATCGCGTCACTCAGAGGCTTAGATGGAAACCCCAATATAAGTGCTCAGCGTAGAGCGCCGGATAAATGTGATCCCAAACATTATGTAAATATTCCCAATACAAGCTTCAAATCAGTCCACAAAAATGCAAGTCCCTACTGAGGTCTGTCATCTGTTAATGGAAATATAGGGGCTTCCACATTACTGGTAGCACAAAGGCTCTGGAAAAGCGAAAAGGCTCCTCACCCGTCAAAAGAAATTCAGCAAATTCTGTGCACCCAATTCCAAATGACCCCCCTACCTTTTGAGTACAGTGTGCCTAAACTGCAGTTAGCTTCCACATATTTGGCATTCCTATAGGGAACTGGGCTCATTTACTGGTCACTACAGCTTATTGGTCTCTACAATGGAAGTTTGCAATTTTCACTCAGCAACATCCACTGCTCCTTGTTTCTGGAAAAGACCCATGGAATGAAAAATCATCACTAAACCTGTAGATAAATTCCCAAAGGGTTATAAGTTCCAAAATGGGGTCCCTTGAGGGGGAATTCTGCTATTCTAGCACTTAAAGGATCTGTATATGAAATCTGCATACTATTCTAGAAATATTTGCTCTTCAGGAGGCAAATTGCACAACTGTCTTTCTCTCCGTGTGGCTAAGCAGTATTGTATAGCCACATATGGGGTATTTCTACATTCAGGAGATGATCCTGCACCCCTAGATGAATTCATTGAGAGGTGTAGTTTGTAAAATGGGGTCACTTATGGGGGTTTTGCTTTTCTTGTACCTCAGGCCTTTGGCTTTGCCCAATATGATATGGCACCCTCAAACCAGTCCAGCAAAATCTGAACTCCAATATGGCGCCTCTTCTTTTCTGAACTTTGCACTGTTCCTCAAATGTTGTTTTCGCCGACATATGGGGTATCTGCATACTCCAGAGAAATTGCATAAAAGATTTTGGGGTCTATTATCTTCTGCTATAATTCTGAAAATGAAACAATTTGGGGCTAAAACAACATTTTTGTGTTTTTATAAATGTTTTTTCCTTTTTTACATATCCACATTGTAAAATTCTGTGAAGCATCTGTGGGTTCAAGGGGCTCACCACATATCTAAATAAATTCCAAAATGGGGTCACTTGTGGGTGTTTTCCACTGCTTAGGCACATCAAACGCGACACGACATCTGCAGATCATTCCATCAGAGTCGGCTTTCCAAAACGTCACTCCTTCCTTTGAGCCCTGCCATGCACCCAAACAACAGTTTTCACTCCCATATGGAGTATTTGTGTGCTCAGGAGAAATTGCACAACACATTTTTGGGTTCATTTTCTTCTGTAGTTTAAAAATTGGGGCAAAAAAAGTTTTTGTGGGGAAAAATTTTTTTTTTTGTTTGGTTTTTCAATAAATCTTCACAGCTCTATGCTCACCACACATCTAGATAAGTTTCTTGGGGGGGGTCTAGTTCCCAAAATGGGGTCACGTGTGAGGGGTTTCCACTGTTTAGGCACCTCAGGGGCTCTACAAACACAACATGGCGTTCGCTAATTATTCCAGCAAATTTTGCATTCAAAACATCAAATGACGCTCCTCCCCTTCCAAGCCCTGCTGTGCTCTCAAATAATAGGTTTCCTTCACATATTCAGCATCTTTGTACTCAGGAGAAATTGCACAACAAATTTTATGGTGAAATTTGTAAAGATACCCTTGAGAAATTGAATAATTTGGGGCTAAAGTATAATTTTTGTGTAAA
Organism: Ranitomeya variabilis; assembly: GCF_051348905.1. Lineage (NCBI taxonomy): Eukaryota > Metazoa > Chordata > Amphibia > Anura > Dendrobatidae > Ranitomeya > Ranitomeya variabilis. Next base: position 638,829,717 of record NC_135232.1, read on the forward strand.
AGTTAATTTTTTTCTTTCCACATTGCAAAAATTCCTGTGAGGCACCTGAAGGGTTAATAAACTTCTTGAATGTGGTTTTCAGCAGTTTTTACAACGGTGTCACTTTTGGCTATTTTCTGTCATATAGACCCCTGAAAGTCACTAGAAATGTGATGTGGTCCCTAAAAATTTTTTTGTAAATTTTGTTGGAAAAATTAGAAAATGCTGGTTAACCCTTATAACTTCCTAACAAAAAAATTTCAAACATTGTGCTGATGTAAAGTAGACATGTGGTAAATGTTCTTTATTAACTATTTTGTGTGACAAATCTCTGATTTAAGGGCATAAAAATAAAATTTTGAAACTTGGTTTCTAAATTTTCGCCACATTTACGTTTTTTTTTTTTGTTTTTGTTTTCCACAAACACAAGCCATATTAAATAAATTTACCACGATCATGAAGAACTATTGGCATGCCATGGTGAATGTAGCTGCTGGACTCTCCTGTAATATCTTACAGACCCCATTGGCATGCCATGGCAAATGTAGCTGCTGGAGCCTCCCGTAATAACGTATAGACCCCTATTGGCATGCCATGGTAAATGTAGCTGCTGGACCCTCCCGTAATAACGTACAGACCCCTATTGGCATGCCATGGTGAATGTAGATGCTGGACCCTCCCGTAATAACGTACAGACCCCATTGGCATGCCATGGTAAATGTAGCTGCTGGACCCTCCCGTAATAACGTACAGACCCCTATTGGCATGCCATGGTGAATGTAGATGCTGGACCCTCCCGTAATAACGTACAGACCCCATTGGCATGCCATGGTAAATGTAGCTGCTGGACCCTCCCGTAATAACGTACAGACCCCTATTGGCATGCCATGGTGAATGTAGATGCTGGACCCTCCCGTAATAACGTATAGACCCCTGTTGGCATGCCATGGTAAATGTATCTGCTGGACCCTCCCGTAATAACGTACAGACCACTATTGGCATGCTATGGTGAATGTAGCTGCTGGACCCTCCCGTAATAACGTATAGACCCTTATTGGCATGCCATGGTGAATGTAGCTGCTGGACCCTCCTGTAATAACGTATAGACCCTTATTGGCATGCTATGGTGAATGTAGCTGCTGGACCCTCCCGTAATAACGTACAGACCCTTATTGGCATGCCATGGTGAATGTAGCTGCTGGACCCTCCTGTAATAACGTATAGACCCTTATTGGCATGCTATGGTGAATGTAGCTGCTGGACCCTCCCGTAATAACGTACAGACCCCTATTGGCATGCCATGGTGAATGTAGCTGCTGGACCCTCCCGTAATAACGTACAGACCACTATTGGCATGCTATGGTGAATGTAGCTGCTGGACCCTCCCGTAATAACGTATAGACCCTTATTGGCATGCCATGGTGAATGTAGCTGCTGGACCCTCCCGTAATAACGTACAGACCCCTATTGGCATGCCATGGTGAATGTAGCTGCTGGACCCTCCCGTAATAACGTATAGACCCCTGTTGGCATGCCATGGTGAATGTAGCTGCTGGACCCTCCCGTAATAACGTATAGACCCCTGTTGGCATGCTATGGTGAATGTAGCTGCTGGACCCTCCCGTAATAACGTACAGACCCCTATTGGCATGCCATGGTGAATGTAGCTGCTGGACCCTCCCGTAATAACGTATAGACCCCTGTTGGCATGCTATGGTGAATGTAGCTGCTGGACCCTCCCGTAATAACGGTCAGACCCCTATTGGCATGCCATGGTGAATGTAGCTGCTGGACCCTCCCGTAATAACGTACAGACCACTATTGGCATGCTATGGTGAATGTAGCTGCTGGACCCTCCCGTAATAACGTATAGACCCTTATTGGCATGCCATGGTGAATGTAGCTGCTGGACCCTCCCGTAATAACGTACAGACCCCTATTGGCATGCCATGGTGAATGTAGCTGCTGGACCCTCCCGTAATAACGTATAGACCCCTGTTGGCATGCCATGGTGAATGTAGCTGCTGAACCCTCCCGTAATAACGTACAGACCCCTATTGGCATGCCATGGTGAATGTAGATGCTGGACCCTCCCGTAATAACGTACAGACCCCATTGGCATGCCATGGTAAATGTAGCTGCTGGACCCTCCCGTAATAACGTACAGACCCCTATTGGCATGCCATGGTGAATGTAGATGCTGGACCCTCCCGTAATAACGTATAGACCCCTGTTGGCATGCTATGGTGAATGTAGATCCTGGACCCTCCCGTAATAATGTACAGACCACTATTGGCATGCTATGGTGAATGTAGAGCCTGGACCCTCCCGTAATAATGTACAGACCCCTATTGGCATGCTATGGTGAATGTAGCTGCTGGACCCTCCCGTAATAACGTACAGACCCCATTGGCATGCCATGGTAAATGTAGCTGCTGGACCCTCCCGTAATAACGTACAGACACCTATTGGCATGCCATGGTGAATGTAGATGCTGGACCCTCCCGTAATAACGTATAGACCCCTGTTGGCATGCCATGGTAAATGTATCTGCTGGACCCTCCCGTAATAACGTACAGACCACTATTGGCATGCTATGGTGAATGTAGATCCTGGACCCTCCCGTAATAATGTACAGACCCCTATTGGCATGCTATGGTGAATGTAGCTGCTGGACCCTCCCGTAATAACGTATAGACCCTTATTGGCATGCCATGGTAAATGTAGCTGCTGGACCCTCCCGTAATAACGTATAGACCCTTATTGGCATGCCATGGTAAATGTAGCTGCTGGACCCTCCCGTAATAACGTATAGACCCTTATTGGCATGCCATGGTGAATGTAGCTGCTGGACCCTCCCGTAATAACGTACAGACCCCTATTGGCATGCTATGGTGAATGTAGCTGCTGGACCCTCCCGTAATAACGTATAGACCCTTATTGGCATGCTATGGTGAATGTAGCTGCTGGACCCTCCCGTAATAACGTATAGACCCCTATTGGCATGCCATGGTAAATGTAGCTGCTGGATCGGCATGCACACTATATAAAATATTTGCTGGGAAGAGTCATAACCCTCCTGTCCATTTAGTTTTGGATTTCCCAGTCTTGTTTTGTCATCCCCATCTTCCAAGAACCATGCTGTGAGAGCTTGTTTTTTGTGGGTGAGCTGAAGTTTTTATGAGTACCATTTTGGTCTACTTACAACTTTTTGACCAGTTTCTTGGGTGGTGATGTGACCAATTCAGCCAACATAACGTTTTTTGGGGGGATTTTTTTGCGTTTACCATTGGGAATAAATAACTCCTTAGTAAACATTTCAGGCCTTCTGTATTGCAGAGCCTTTTCATGTCAGCATTCTTGTTTATAGCTGACGACAGCATTTATTTGTTGGGATGTTTTCCGAATTACTTGCCATAAAAGATGATTTTATAATGAAAAACTGCTCCTATGCCGCAGGGTTTATCAGTAGCGATGAGTCCAAGTGCTCGTTAGGGGAGCTTGCCTAGAGTTCTCGGGTATGCAGAGTATCGTGGGTGCTCAAGTGATGTGTTCGATTTATTGCGCCCTCATGTTTCGCAGCTGTCAGACTGCCACAAAACATGCAGAGATTGCCTGATATACATGGGCCATCCCCATGTTTTGTGGCTGGTTAACAGCTGTGACACACGTGGGCTCGGGTAATCGAACATGTCATTGGAGCATCCACGATATTTGGTCCAAACTTGAGTAACGAGCACTTGCTCTCATCACTAGTTATCAGGGCAAAACAAAACGCTGCCCATGAAATTAGAGTTGTAAAATAAACTTTGTTATATTCACCTACCGGCACCCACCTGGGTCCAGCGCAGGCCGCTCAGTAAGCGGTGATGTCACTGTTTCTCCAGACCGCTGCAGCCAATCTGCTGGTACAGAGACAATTCTTCCTATCTCTGCTGAAGCTGGATCCAAGCATGTGCTGGTAGATGAGTGTGACCTGGTTTTTACGTTTCACATATCCAAAGCTTTGTTTTTCCCTGGACAGATCCTTTAATTGTTTTTTGTTTTTTTTATTACAGACTCTATCTGCATTTGTGAGATTAGTTCTGTTTGCACAGTGCCTGTTATTCCCCTTCATTATCAATATAGTGGGAGAGAACACACTGTTCAGGTTACAACAGCCTCTTTGTACTTTGGTGACAAGCCCTTGGTGTCTCCTTCTTTCCATCCTTGGAGATGTCTCGTGCCTGTTCTCATACTCATGTGCTGTCTCTTTTGTATTGCAGATAACAGTCTGAACCTGGCGACCATGGAAGTTAATGTAAATGCGGTGGCTGGTGCTCTCAAGGCATTTTTTGCTGATCTGCCGGCCCCTCTAATACCATATATTCATCACCCTGAACTTCTGGAAGCTTCTAGTAAGTAGAAGTCATTTATATCTACCTTCTCTGGGTGCTAGCCGGTCACTGCTATGAGATAATACATGGAGCGAAAATAGCCATGGCCATCCCATAACATTCCGCTAATCCGGAACCGGACTCCTGATGTGGCGCTTATCACATATTTTTCAATAATTGGACATAAAATAATCACACTATCTGGAAGGCCAATATAAAACTTTATGGTAAAAGGAAAGTGTCATCAGAATAAAAATTAATTTTTAAATACAATACTTAGAAATATAATTGTTAATATAGATAATAAAATACAATACTAATACTCAGGTTCTATTAATACACAATTTATAAGTTAATTTAATAATAATACTCTTAATTTATATAGCGCAGACCTATTCTGCAGCGCTTTACAATTCAGCAGTTCATATAGTCCTAGGTAACAACGTTAATGATAATAGAATAATTAAAGCAAAATAATGACAACCCTGCCCAATCTACAATGAGGTGGGGAGACACAAAGTATAGGGGCTTATTTACTATATAATTGTCTAAGGGGTACTTCCGTCTGTCTGTCCCGGAATTCCCGCGTCGCTTATTGGTCTCGCTAGCTGCCTGTCCTGGCTGCCGCGACCAATCAGCGACGGGCACAGTCTGATTAGTCCCTCCCTACTTCAATCCAGTCAGTGCCCGGCGCCCGCTCCATACTGCCTCCATAGGCTTCCATTATAGCCGATGACGGGTTTTCCTCGGAACGTTTTCTCTGCACGACAGACCGCTATTTTCCGACGGATCCAGTGCACCACAGATGAAACAGATGGCCATCCGTTACAATCCGTCGCTAATACAAGTCTATGGGAAAAAACAGGATCCTGCAGAGAAATTTTCAGGATCCTGTTTTTTCAAAACTCGACGGGAGAGATAAGACGGAAGTGTGAAAGAGGCCTAACCCAGAGGAGATGTGAGGAGGGATGGGAGCTAATTTCCGGACAGATATTTTCTATTTTCTCTGTTAAGTGGGAGGTCAGATCATCAGCACAAATGTCTTCTATAAGGACCTGTGCTTTCGGGCCGAGGAGGGAGTGAAGGGTGTCCGTTTTTTTGTGGTGTTTGATAGTGAGGAGATAAGGGTGGTAAAGTAGGTCTGTTTGGCGAGGTGAAGGGCAGAGGTATAGGTTGTTAACATATATTTATAATGGATAACGTTTTCTGGTATGTGAGTTTTCCTCTGTAGACATTGGGCACTTGCGTACCCGCTGATTTTGGGGGCATGGCCCAGCCGTCTATCTCTTTTGACTGCTCAGTGACAGACTGTCAGGGAACTGAAGTTATCAGGCGGTTTTGTATGTGAGATAAGCCGCTGCCGGATGATTGGGCTGCAGCTCTGTAATAAGAGAACACAGGAGCGCCAGCCAAGCAGAGAGCTTACTAGGTGTGGGGGAGTCGGGAGAGATGATGGCTTGGTCAGCAGATGTCCAATGTGTATGGCTGACATTAGCCAGTAGTCTTGCCATTCTGTTCACAGGCAGGATTAGGAAAACGCCTGTCTATGGATGCCACAGTATCTGTAATGCACCGATAACAGATGGTCATCACTCTATCAGTCTGCAAACATTTCTAGTCTATTGTAGCCTATGTCCATATATCTGCTGTAAAGCACCACAGCAAAGATGGCCACCCCGATATCCATGTATCAGAAATAAAATTAGAAAAACAATGTTTACATCCTACTAAATGTAATTCTATGCAGGGTCAATTATTCAGGTACTGACCTCTGAGATTCTACTCTATACTGAGATTTACAGAAGGTCCAGCACATCATGCTGTCTGTGGCAAAAAGACGTCTTTCTGGTTAGGCTTATACCTACTATATTGTTCAAAAACCATTTCTTCCATCATATACCAATCCTATTTAACCCCAATTCGACTTTTTAAAATGGGTCGCCTTCACTCGTCGGATTGTCTGAGATGTCATTCTAGTGATGCAGATTTTATTCATATGATTTGGAGGTGTCCTGTTATTCTTCATTATTGGAGGGAGGTGACAACATTATTGACGTCCTTGTTGTCGATTCCTGTCCCACTTGAGCCACTGATCTGTTTATTTGGGGTGTGGGATGCGGAGACCTGGGACCATTACACTGGGATTTTTCTGCGAGAGACGCTGTTTATAGCGCGAAAGGTGTTAGCGTTGCGATGGATGGGTGGTTCTTGCCCATCTCTTAGAGCTTGGGTTGATTTAGTGAACTCAATTATCCCGTATGAACGGACACTGTATCAGAATAGAGGATGTCTAGATAAATTTGAGAAAATATGGGGTAGATGGAACTCCTCTTACCATACTCTATAATCGATAATAATTTAATATATATGTAAGACGTAAGATCCGTGACTTTGGGGGCATTGCTTACAGGGTGAAATTTATGAGTACCATATTTTTCGGACTATAAGGCGCACCCAGGTTTTAGAGGTGGAAAATAGGGGAAAAAATATTTGAAGCAAAAAAATGTGGTAAAATATTTAATAACATAAATAACATACTATTGTATGTGGTGTTATTATATATAATAGTATGTTATTATGGTGGAAGCTGCGGGACCAGTGTGGTGTCTGTAAAGTACTATATGAAGATGCTGGAGGGTGAGTATAAGAATGGGGGCACAGGGCTTATATTGGAAGCACCACTCCAGCACTGCAAAATAACACTGGAGTGCTGCTTTAAAATCCCATGGGAGAACTATAACTCCCAGCATGTCCTGCAGATCCTATGACATGCTGGGAGTTGTAGTTCACCAAAGGAGTGGCAGAGTGCTTTATTGTGTTTTGTAAAGACTAACCTCTTAATTGTGCGAGCCAGCCTGTAGTGAGGTAAAAGCATCCCATGAGTGAACACACAGAGCCCTCCCTCTTGTTGCCTTTCCACAGCACAGGTTATAAGAGGAAGCCTGCAGATTCTAGTGGGGAGTCTGAAGGACCTGTGATGATGTCAAGAAAAAGGAGGGCTCTGAGCTGCCATGTGATGCTCCAGCCCGCCCACTTCTGACATCACACAGGTCCTCCTTGTGCACAGCACTCAGCGTCCAGCACAGGCAGGTATGCAGCGATCTCCTCACCCCTGGCCCCTGCTGCTGCTGCCTCCTCCTCCCCCGGACACACAGATCTCCCCAGCTGCTGCAGGAATCCAGCGCTGAGGAAACCATGTGTGTCCCTGCTTAAGTGCAGTATTCATTTGCTGCTCCTCACAGCTCAGCTGATAGGTGGGCGGGGAAGTAGCTAATGAATATTCACTGCACTTAATCATCAGGACCACATGGTTTCCCCAGCGCTGATTCCAGGCAGTGGGGACATTTTTCTGCCTCCTGAAGTGGGATTACAGTGCGATCCCACTCGCTACTGCCCCCCTCCCCACATGCTACATCCCGACCATAAGACGCACCCACACTTTCCTCACAAATTTGGAGGAAAAAAAGTGCCTCTTATGGTCGGAAAAATACGGTAATTCTCTTTTTGGCGGCATTCTATTGGTAGTTAATGTAGTTAAGGTTACTCAATAGGAGATTTATAGGATACTAGCTGTACTACCCGGCTTCGCCCGGGTTAATGACTGCTGTTAGCAAAATAGAATGTGTTAACAAAAATTTATTCTGCACACAAAAACCACAAAACAAATAGATAGAAATGTAATTATTAAAAGGCAAAAACTAAGCAAATAGAAGCATTTCACAACATATATTAGCTTTGTTATACTGAGAATGTCTTTGTTGCCTATATTAACCAATCAGAGCTCAGGTTAATTAACTGTAGCAAAATAGAAGCTGAGCTGTGATTGGTTGCTATTGGCAGCCTGATAAATCCCCAGCCAACAGGAAGCCCTCCCCCCTGGCAGTATATATTAGCTCACACATACACATAATAGACAGGTCATGTGACTGACAGCTGCCGTATTTCCTATATGGTACATTTGTTGCTCTTGTAGTTTGCTTATTAATCAGATTTTTATTTTTGAAGGACAATACCAGACTTGTGTGTGTTTTAGGGCGAGTTTTATGTGTCAAGTTGTGTGTGTTGAGTTGCGTGTGGCGACATGCATGTAGCGACTTTTGTGAGATGAGTTTTGTGTGGCGACATGCGTGTAGCAACATTTTGTGTGTTGAGTTGCATGTGACAGGTTAGTGTAGCAAGTTGTGTGCAGCAAGATTTGTGCATGGCGAGTTTTGCGCGTGGCGAGTTTTATGTGTGGTGCATTTTGAGTATGTGCAAGTTTTGTGTGAGGCAACTTTTGCATGTGGTGCAACTTTTGTACATGTGGCAATTTTTCTGTGTGTGCAAGTTTTGCATGAGGTGAGTTTTCCATGAGGTGAGTTTTGCACGTGTGGCGAGTTTTGCGTGAGCCTAGTTTTGCATATGGCGAGTTTTGCATGTAGCGAGTTTTGAGTGGTGACTTTTGTGTTTCGACTTTTATGTGGCGAGGTTGGTGTGTGTGTGTGGTGAAATGTGTGCTGAGGGTGGTATATGTGTTCAAGCACGTGGTAGTGTGTGGCGCATTTTGTGTTTGTGTTCATATCCCCGTGTGTGGTGAGTATCCCATGTCGGGGCCCCACCTTAGCAACTGTACGGTATATACTCTTTGTCGCCATCGCTCTCATTCTTTAAGTCCTCATTGTTCACATCTGGCAGCTGTCAATTTTCCTCCAACACTTTTCCCTTCACTTTTTCCCCATTATGTAGATAGGAGCAAAATTGTTTGGTGAATTGGAACGCGCGGGGTTAAAATTTCACCTCACAACATAGCCTATGACGCTCTCGGGGTCCAGACGTGTGACTGTGCAAAATTTTGTGGCTGTAGCTGCGACGGTACAGATGCCAATCCCGGACATACACACATACATACATACACACATTCAGCTTTATATATTAGATATACCTGTATGTAATCTCCTGTATATAGTATATACCTGTGTGTCATCTCACCTATATATAGTATATATCTGTGTGTCATCTCCTGTATATAGTATATACCTGTATGTCATCTCCTCCTATACATAGCATATACCTGTGTCATCTCCTCCTGTATATACTATATACCTGTAGGTAATCTGCTCCTGTATATAGTATATACCTGTGTGTCATCTCCTCCTGTATATAGTATATACCTGTATGTCATCTCCTCCTGTATGTCATCTCCTCCTGTATGTAGTATGTACCTGTATGTCATCTCCTCCTCTATATAGTATATACCTGTGTGTCATCTCTCCTGTATATAGTATATATCTGTGTGTCATCTCCTCCTGTATATAGTATATACCTGTGTGTCATCTCCCCTGTAAATAGTATATACCTGTGTGTCATCTCCTGTATATAGTATATAGCTGTATGCCATCTCCTCCTGTATTAGCCCTCGTTCACACGTTATTTGGTCAGTATTTTTACCTCAGTATTTGTAAGCTAAAATGGCAGCCTGATAAATCCCCAGCCAACAGTAAGCCCACCCCCTGGCAGTATATATTAGCTCACACATACACATAATAGACTGGTCATGTGACTGACAGCTGCCGGATTCCTATATGGTACATTTGTTGCTCTTGTAGTTTGTCTGCTTATTAATCAGATTTTTATTTTTGAAGGATACCAGACTTGTGTGTGTTTTAGGGCGAGTTTCGTGTGTCAAGTTGTGTGTGTTGAGTTGCGTGTGGCGACATGCATGTAGGGACTTTTGTGAGATGAGTTTTGTGTGGCGACATGCGTGTAGCAACTTTTTGTGTGTCGAGTTGCATGTGACAGGTTAGTGTAGCAAGTTGTGTGCAGCAAGTTTTGCGCATGGCGAGTTTTGCGCGTGGCGAGTTTTATGTGTGGTGCCTTTTGAGTATGTGCAAGTTTTGTGTGAGGCAACTTTTGCATGTGTTGCAACTTTTGTGCATGTGGCAATTTTTCTGCGTGTGGCAATTTTTCTGCGTGTGCAAGTTTTGCGTGTGGCGAGTTTTGCACGTGTGGCGAGTTTTGCATGTGGAGAGTTTTGCGCGTGGCGAGTTTTGAGCGGCGACTTTTGTGTTTCTACTTTTATGTGGCGAGGTTGGTGTATGTGTGGTGAAATGTGCACTGAGGGTGGTATATGTGTTCGAGCACGTGGTAGTGTGTGGCGCATTTTGTGTGTGTGTTCATATCCCCGTGGTGGTGTGATTATCCCATGTTGGGGCCCCACCTTAGCAACTGTACAGTATATACTCTTTGGTGCCATCGCTGTCATTCTTTAAGTCCCCCTTGTTCACATCTGGCAGCTGTTAATTTGCCTCCAACACTTTTCCTTTCATTTTTTCCCCATTATGTAGATAGGGGCAAAATTGTTTGGTGACTTGGAAAGCGCGGGGTTAAAATTTCACCTCACAATATAGCTTTGACGCTCTCAGGGTCCAGACGTGTGACTGTGCAAAATTTTGTGCCTGTAGCTGCGACGCCTCGAACACTTTTCCTTTCACTTTTTCCCCATTATGTAGATAGGGGCAAAATTGTTTGGTGAATTGGAAAGCGCGGGGTTAAAATTTCACCTCACAACATAGCCTATGACGCTCTCGGGGTCCAGACGTGTGACTGTGCAAAATTTTGTGGCTGTAGCTGCTACGGTTCAGATGCCAATCCCGGACATACATACATACATACATACATACACACACACACACATTCAGCTTTATATATTAGACTAGCTGTACTACCCGGCTTCGCCCGGGTTAATGACTGCTGTTAGCAAAATAGAATGTGTTAACAAAAATTTATTCTGCACACAAAAACCACAAAACAAATAGATAGAAATGTAATTATTAAAAGGCAAAAACTAAGCAAATAGAAGCATTTCACAACATATATTAGCTTTGTTATACTGAGAATGTCTTTGTTGCCTATATTAACCAATCAGAGCTCAGGTTAATTAACTGTAGCAAAATAGAAGCTGAGCTGTGATTGGTTGCTATTGGCAGCCTGATAAATCCCCAGCCAACAGGAAGCCCTCCCCCCTGGCAGTATATATTAGCTCACACATACACATAATAGACAGGTCATGTGACTGACAGCTGCCGTATTTCCTATATGGTACATTTGTTGCTCTTGTAGTTTGCTTATTAATCAGATTTTTATTTTTGAAGGACAATACCAGACTTGTGTGTGTTTTAGGGCGAGTTTTATGTGTCAAGTTGTGTGTGTTGAGTTGCGTGTGGCGACATGCATGTAGCGACTTTTGTGAGATGAGTTTTGTGTGGCGACATGCGTGTAGCAACATTTTGTGTGTTGAGTTGCATGTGACAGGTTAGTGTAGCAAGTTGTGTGCAGCAAGATTTGTGCATGGCGAGTTTTGCGCGTGGCGAGTTTTATGTGTGGTGCATTTTGAGTATGTGCAAGTTTTGTGTGAGGCAACTTTTGCATGTGGTGCAACTTTTGTACATGTGGCAATTTTTCTGTGTGTGCAAGTTTTGCATGAGGTGAGTTTTCCATGAGGTGAGTTTTGCACGTGTGGCGAGTTTTGCGTGAGCCTAGTTTTGCATATGGCGAGTTTTGCATGTAGCGAGTTTTGAGTGGTGACTTTTGTGTTTCGACTTTTATGTGGCGAGGTTGGTGTGTGTGTGTGGTGAAATGTGTGCTGAGGGTGGTATATGTGTTCAAGCACGTGGTAGTGTGTGGCGCATTTTGTGTTTGTGTTCATATCCCCGTGTGTGGTGAGTATCCCATGTCGGGGCCCCACCTTAGCAACTGTACGGTATATACTCTTTGTCGCCATCGCTCTCATTCTTTAAGTCCTCATTGTTCACATCTGGCAGCTGTCAATTTTCCTCCAACACTTTTCCCTTCACTTTTTCCCCATTATGTAGATAGGAGCAAAATTGTTTGGTGAATTGGAACGCGCGGGGTTAAAATTTCACCTCACAACATAGCCTATGACGCTCTCGGGGTCCAGACGTGTGACTGTGCAAAATTTTGTGGCTGTAGCTGCGACGGTACAGATGCCAATCCCGGACATACACACATACATACATACACACATTCAGCTTTATATATTAGATATACCTGTATGTAATCTCCTGTATATAGTATATACCTGTGTGTCATCTCACCTATATATAGTATATATCTGTGTGTCATCTCCTGTATATAGTATATACCTGTATGTCATCTCCTCCTATACATAGCATATACCTGTGTCATCTCCTCCTGTATATACTATATACCTGTAGGTAATCTGCTCCTGTATATAGTATATACCTGTGTGTCATCTCCTCCTGTATATAGTATATACCTGTATGTCATCTCCTCCTGTATGTAGTATGTACCTGTATGTCATCTCCTCCTCTATATAGTATATACCTGTGTGTCATCTCTCCTGTATATAGTATATATCTGTGTGTCATCTCCTCCTGTATATAGTATATACCTGTGTGTCATCTCCCCTGTAAATAGTATATACCTGTGTGTCATCTCCTGTATATAGTATATAGCTGTATGCCATCTCCTCCTGTATTAGCCCTCGTTCACACGTTATTTGGTCAGTATTTTTACCTCAGTATTTGTAAGCTAAAATGGCAGCCTGATAAATCCCCAGCCAACAGTAAGCCCACCCCCTGGCAGTATATATTAGCTCACACATACACATAATAGACTGGTCATGTGACTGACAGCTGCCGGATTCCTATATGGTACATTTGTTGCTCTTGTAGTTTGTCTGCTTATTAATCAGATTTTTATTTTTGAAGGATACCAGACTTGTGTGTGTTTTAGGGCGAGTTTCGTGTGTCAAGTTGTGTGTGTTGAGTTGCGTGTGGCGACATGCATGTAGGGACTTTTGTGAGATGAGTTTTGTGTGGCGACATGCGTGTAGCAACTTTTTGTGTGTCGAGTTGCATGTGACAGGTTAGTGTAGCAAGTTGTGTGCAGCAAGTTTTGCGCATGGCGAGTTTTGCGCGTGGCGAGTTTTATGTGTGGTGCCTTTTGAGTATGTGCAAGTTTTGTGTGAGGCAACTTTTGCATGTGTTGCAACTTTTGTGCATGTGGCAATTTTTCTGCGTGTGGCAATTTTTCTGCGTGTGCAAGTTTTGCGTGTGGCGAGTTTTGCACGTGTGGCGAGTTTTGCATGTGGAGAGTTTTGCGCGTGGCGAGTTTTGAGCGGCGACTTTTGTGTTTCTACTTTTATGTGGCGAGGTTGGTGTATGTGTGGTGAAATGTGCACTGAGGGTGGTATATGTGTTCGAGCACGTGGTAGTGTGTGGCGCATTTTGTGTGTGTGTTCATATCCCCGTGGTGGTGTGATTATCCCATGTTGGGGCCCCACCTTAGCAACTGTACAGTATATACTCTTTGGTGCCATCGCTGTCATTCTTTAAGTCCCCCTTGTTCACATCTGGCAGCTGTTAATTTGCCTCCAACACTTTTCCTTTCATTTTTTCCCCATTATGTAGATAGGGGCAAAATTGTTTGGTGACTTGGAAAGCGCGGGGTTAAAATTTCACCTCACAATATAGCTTTGACGCTCTCAGGGTCCAGACGTGTGACTGTGCAAAATTTTGTGCCTGTAGCTGCGACGCCTCCAACACTTTTCCTTTCACTTTTTCCCCATTATGTAGATAGGGGCAAAATTGTTTGGTGAATTGGAAAGCGCGGGGTTAAAATTTCACCTCACAACATAGCCTATGACGCTCTCGGGGTCCAGACGTGTGACTGTGCAAAATTTTGTGGCTGTAGCTGCTACGGTTCAGATGCCAATCCCGGACATACATACATACATACATACATACACACACACACACATTCAGCTTTATATATTAGATTAATGATTGACATGCACCATTTGTTACTCTTGTAATACTCCAGACGTGATGATACATTGTAATTAATGTTCTTTATGTTATGATTGATAATAATGGACACAAATGCAAATGTGTGTATTGTATGATTTATTTTGCAATTAATAAACGAATTTAAAAAAAAAAACAAAAAACATTCCTTCCAACTCCTATCCTGGAAAAGACATGTAGTCCACATCTAGTGTTATATCATCCCATGTTGACAAGGGAATCTGTCAGCAGACATTTGCTATGTAATCCAAGAAAAGAATAATATATGGCTAGAAATCCTGATTCCAGTGATGTCACTTACTGGGCTGCTCGGTGCAGTTTTGGTAGAATCAATGTTTTGTCTGCTGAAGAGGTAGCAGTTCTCTGAATGCGGAGCTCTGTATAACCCCGCCCATACCACTGATTGGCAGCTTCCTGTGTGCACTGTAAGCAAGCTACCAATCAGTAGTCGGGGCAAGGATACACAGATTATCCTGACTGTTGTGCACATGAGACTTAAGGTCCTTCACACTGAACAACTTAACAACGATAACGATAGCGATCCGTGACGTTGCAGCGTCCTGGATAGCGATCTCGTTGTGTTTGACACGCAGCAGCGATCTGGATCCTGCTGTGACATCGCTGGTCGGCGCTAGAAGGCCAGCACCTTATTTCGTCGCTGGATCACCCGCTGACATCGCTGAGTCGGCGTGTGTGACGCTGATTCAGCCATGTCTTCACTGGTAACCAGGGTAAACATCGAGTTACTAAGCGCAGGGCCGCGCTTAGTAACCCGATATTTACCCTGGTTACCATTGTAAATGTAAAAAAAACCAAACACTACATACTTACATTCCAGTGTACACAGTGTAGGGAAGCGGATGCCGGGGGACGCGACAGACACCGGAATGTAAGTATGTAGTGTTTGTTTTTTTTTACATTTACACTGGTAACCAGGGTAAACATCGGGTTACTAAGCGTGGCCCTGCGCTTAGTAACCTGATGTTTACCCTGGTTACCCGGGGACTTCGGCATCGTTGGTCGCTGGAGAGCCGTCTGTATGACAGCTCTCCAGCGACCACACAACGACGAAACAGCGACGCTGCAGCGATCGGCATCGTTGTCTATATCGCTGCAGCGTCGCTTAATGTGACGGTACCTTTAGTCCAGCAGTGATAATCTCCTGCTGATAAAACACGTGTTGTATTGAAACTTCAGCACACAGTTTAGTGACACGGCTGGAATCAGGCTATTTTTCTCCATTATGCTACTCAGATTTAATAGAAAAAACCTGTTGACAGATTCCTTTTAAAATGAGTGACTGGCGTAAATGGTTGTGAACTCTATGGAGTCCGTCAGCTGTATATTTAGCTGATAATAAACAAAAGTTAGAATATAAATGTCCAGGATTCTCTTTGACTAAAGAGTGAGTGAATACAGTTTGTTTTTTTTTTTCGATAACTTTACAAAAGAAAAGTAGATTGTAATATCTTGTAAGTCATGACTGTGAAGTGTAAACTTGGTCTCAGAAAACTTGTTTGTGTTTTTTTCACCTCCAGAAATCCCGGACAGGATAGACAGGCTTCATGCTTTGAAGACAATTTTACGGAATTTTCCTTCTGTCAATTATGAAGTCTTAAAATACATCATATCCCATTTGAACAGGTGAGTTTGCAAATAGTAACGAATAGCACTGGAATCCTCCCACTTTTCAGCTTAGTTCCTTAGTTGCTTAAATTCCAAGTGCATGTACACTCATAAGAAAAACGAAGTACACCCATTTTTTTTTTATTTCTAAAGATTTATACAGCTCTGGCAAAAATTAAGAGACCACTACAAAATGTTCAGTTTGTCTGATTTTCTCTTTATAGGTCTATTTTTGAGTAAAATGTAAATTGTTCTTTCTTTTAGTCTATAAACTTCTGACAACAAGTCTCAGAATTTCCAAGCAATAAATTTTGTATTTTTTTTTTTCTGCCAAAGAAAAATGGTAAAACAAAAAAAAACCCAGTGCTTTCAGACCCCAAATAATACAAAGAACACAAGTTCATAATCTTTTAGAAAGAACAATACTAATATTTTAACTCAGGAAGAGTTCAGAAATCAATATTTTGTGGAATAACCATGAATTTTAATCACAGCTTTCATGCGTCTTGGCATGCTTCCCACCAGTCTTTCACACTGCTCCTGGTGCAAAAATGTAAGCAGTTCTTCTGTGTTTGATGGCTTGTGACTATCCATCTTCCTCTGGATTACATTCCAGAGGTTTTCAATGGGGTTCAGGTCTGGAGATTGGGCTGCCCATTACAGGGTTTTGATGTGGTGGTCTCTTAGTTTTTGCCAGAGCTGTATATTGGGACATATTAAAGAAACATCTGCAATGTTAGATGAACAGCATCACGTGACAAATTACACAGTGTTATTATTGTACAAAGACCCGATCAAAACACAGCAGTAGTTTGTGAAACAATTAAGTACACCCCATGAATCACAAGCTAGTAAAACAGCCTTTAGCAGCAGTACTTTATCAATCTCTCACATCGTTCTGGAGGGTTTTTGGCCACTCTTCTTTACAATGTTGCTCAAGTTCATTGCTGTTTGTGGGCATTTGTTGATGTAGAGTTCTCTTAAAAGGGACCTTTTACCAAATTTTCCATGTTGAATTGGACACTGGATGTAAAAATGGCTGCCTAGAGGAATAAAATGTGGGGTTTTTTGTCTTTGTTTTTTTTTTTTTTAAAGTCCCATCTGGGTGTTATCAGTTTTCACCCTGGTCATGTACAGGGAAAAGTACATGGCTCCAGTGAAAACTGTCTGTTAACACCCACTTAAAATAAAAAAAAAAACCACATTTTATTCTGCTATGCAGCCACATTTATGTTCGGAGTCCAATTCAAGGTGAAAAATTTGGTGAAAAGTCCTCTTTTAAAGGGTATATCTGGAACTTTACGAAAAATGTACTTAAGCATTAGCAGGCAGGTAATTGCAGCTTATTCCTTGTTGTGCCTGTCACCGTTCTTACACGACAGTGTGGTCACTGACTGCTCCTGCCGGGGATTCCGAAGCCTCTCGTGACGTCCCGTCTACAGAACAGAGGCATTACCTGCCTGTTAGTGCTTATGTACATTTTGTTTTTATTTTGTAAAGCCCTGGATATCCCCTTTAATCTGCCACCACAGAGTTTTAACTGGCTTGTGGTTGTTTGTTTGTTTTGTTTTTTTTTATTAAAGTGAAAACTATAGATTTTTAAAACGGACAATGCAAACCTCCACCATCCCTGTACAAAAAAAAAAGTCCCCACATACAGAACATATACCGTATATACTTGTGTATAAGCCGAAATTTTCAGCACACATACCAGGACAGCAACGGGGGAGCCATTCATACCAGAACAGGGCAGGGGAGCTACGCATACCAGGACAGCGACTGGGGGAGCCACGCATACCACGACAGCGACGGGGGGAGCCACACAGGACAGGACAGGACGGGAGAGCCATGCATACCAGGATAAGGGATGAGGGGACAATGCATAGCCGGCTTATACTCGAGTCAAGTAAGCTTGTCTAGTTTTCCATGGCAAAATAAGGTGCCTCAGCTTATACTCTGGTCGGCTTATACTCTGGTCGGCTTATACTCGGGTCGGCTTATACTCTAGTATATACAGTATTTTAACCTGCACCACTATGGTAGGAATAGTACAGCATACAGTGGAAAGAAAAGTTTGCGTAATATATAAAGGAAATAGGACAATAAAACAAATGATAAATAGGTAGCTAAACCACCACAAACCCCAAAAGAGACAGAGGACCGCCATACTGCCTTAGTCTACGTTCACATTTGCGGTCTGCGCCGCAGTGTCGGGCGTCGCCGCATGCGTCATGCGCCCCTATATTTAACATGGGGGAGCATGGACATGCGTTGCACTTGCGTTTTGCGCCGCATGCGTCACTGCGGCGCACGCATCCGGGCGCAGAGGACGCAGCAAGTTGCATTTTTGCTACGTCCAAAATCAATCAAAAAAAGGACGCATGTGGCGCAAAACGCAGCGTTGTGCATGCGTTTTGCTGCGTTTTTGTTTGCGCTGTGCGTTGCGTCGCCGACGCTGCGGCGCACAACGCAAATGTGAACGTAGCCTAACACCTTCCTCTCTTGCTTGTGCTATTTACATACCACCTATCCCTTTCCATCTGCTACAACATATCCTGACATCCTCTAGTCCTTGTGTATTGGCTCTGACACTTGCATGTATAGCACGTAACAGTTGAGGTCAGTGATTGTCTGCAGCAGTAATGTGAACGATTGACTGGACGTTATCAGTAGGGACAGTCAAAACCACAGTGGTTGAGCATCCATCGGCTGAGTGATGCGTATTTTTGTACTTTATAAGAATCCTCACTCTTCTGCAACTTTTCTAAGATCTGGGTAAACTGCTCCAATATCCCCTACCATAAGAGACCAGTTCCTCGGTTCCGCAGTGTTCAGTAAGATGTGAAATGCCTGCACCGGACGTGACTATGCTCCATGCACAATTCAAGGAGTACAAACAGGTTTTCAAATAACGACAAATGTGATTTGTGACACACCCCTGTAAACACGGTGACACAACTGTCCTGTCTGAATGGTAAATCACATTCATGACTAGTAAAGCTTGCTACACTTAGCCCAGTGACATAATCATGCAAAGTGGAGAGGAACTTTTCCAGACACTTAGTCATGTGATTAGCTGTATTGGAAATTGCGAAAGCCTCTGTGAACTTAGCTAAAAAGGTGGTCCAACTTGAGGGGTGTTCTTTTAATGTTTAACAGCCTTCGGCTCAATCCCGAGCCATGGTGACTTGATGGATGAACGTTCTGTAGGAAGATTGATCTTGTGCAAGCCTAGATAGGTCCACCAGGGTCTTCTCTGACGTTATCTTGATAGTATCAGGCCATCGGGTTGCTGGTGGTCTTCTTGTTCCTTCTATTCTTCCAACCACGATGTCCTTCTCCCGTGATCGTTCTCTCCTTGTATCTAAAGTAGGCAAGTTGTAGCTGGGTGATCCTTGCTTCGAGTGACATGTCTGGCTTGGCTTGATTTTTGTTCTTCTGGCCATCCACAGTATTGATAAGGTCCTTCTCCAGCGCCATTTCGAAGACATCGATTCTTCTTCTCTTTTCTTTATCGTCCCAAGTTTTGCATCCATATAGCCTCTATGTATTTTTATATACCGTGCCACCACAGTACCCAAGGGGTTAACCATCCAGGTTTGGTGCTCGCTCTGATCCCAGTCACCAAAACGGGAGGCTTGCTGTATAATCTAACCGGTCTGTCACTGCCGACGGCGCACATAATCCTCTCCGCATTGTCAGTGTGCAGTCAACATGTGTCAATTTGTCGCTTTCCTCCAATATGTACTTCACTCAGCAGGTAAAGAATATATTTAAAAAAATACAATAAACTATGATTTAATGATGTCTCTCTTTTATAATTTTAGGGTTAGCCAACACAGCAAGACAAACCTGATGACTGCAGATAACCTTTCCATTTGCTTCTGGCCAACGCTGATGCGCCCGGATTTTGAGAACAAGGAATTTTTCTCCACCACTAAGAACCACCAATCCGTCATAGAAAACTTCATTCAGCAGTGCCAGTTTTTCTTCTACGAGGGCGAAATTGTCGACTCTCCAAGCGTCACCAGCTCTCCTTCAGCACAGCACTCCAGTCCGGGTCAGCTCGCACCACCTTTAGTCCCTCTGCAGTTACCTCCTCCTCTTCAGCCACAGCTACTACAGCCCGCACTGCAAGCCGATCCCCTGGGGATCATATAACAGGGCGCACAGCTTTGTACTGGTTTATTTAATATCCCCAGGTCCTTACTGGAAAACAGTGATACAGGAAATAAAACTAACTTCACCTGTAGTAAAACCCTAATGACTCAGACGCATCTGACTACTTTTAGTTCTCAACCTTTTGTTTGTATTTTTTTAAACCCTTTGGAACGTGTAGAAAGAGATGGATCGGTGGCAGGCCTTGTTTGTGAATTTTGCTGCTGCATGGAACTTCTATATAAATACTATCCACTTCTTCAGGTGTCACAAAGATACTTCTAGAAGAGAAGATTAAACACAGAATAAACAAAACGGTCCTTTTCTATAGAAAAATCTAATTAAATTTACAGAAATAAATCATTTATGAAGCATTAGAGCTTTCACAGCCCGTCTGAAGGCTGAGATTTATTGTGGTGTGCAGACGTGGGCATGTGTGGGTGCGTGTGGGAGCCTGGCAGTGGGGTGGGTTATGGATTCTTTGTTGGCGGTGCTTGGAATGGAGCTTATCTTGTAAATGATACAAAGTAATAATTGTATGTACATATATAAATGTTTACATATTTGAGGAATAAACATCCATCCATTGAAGCAATGTTTTGGTCTACATCATGGAGCGCGGCTGCATGAACGGTTGCGTTCCATAATTGGGCGCCATTGATATTTTAATGTGCAGTTTTCGGTAAAATCTTTTTTTTTTTTCCAACCCCCCCCCAAAAAAAATCAAATTGCACCAGGATAGAATCCTTATGTGCAATAAGGCTGGATTCACGTGTCTGACATTGATGGTCTGAAATGTCCAGAGGTCACACGTTCCGAATTGAACTCAAGAACCTCATATACCTATGGAGCTCTTGAGATTGGTTCTGTTTTTGGACGCCTAAAACCAAAGTCTTTTTCTTCTACTTCTTTTCCCAGAATTATCAATATCTCAATGTTGAAGACCCTGCAGCCGGGTTGGCGTTCTCTAATTGCAATCTACTTTATCATATCAATATATGGAATTTACTTAGTGGAAAGGAGGCGAGAAAGGAGCATTTTCTGTAGTAGGTTACAAATATTAAACTAATTGTAAAGAATGTTCTCACCTGGTAAGGGTGTGCTATAGGCACAACTCCAAATTGCCCTATAATGGATTCCAGTGATAAACTGTGGGAATGTCCTCCATGAGGAGCTCCAGCAGAGCTGGATAAAGTAAAGAAACCAGATGAAGGGTGCTCCCTGCAAAATGGAATGGGGTAGTGAATCCAATGAGTATGGATAAAACAAAAGCCTAGCCTTCATGGAGTCTAGGACTTTGCCGCCACTGACCCAGGATCAGATGATGCGCTCTGAAGAAGTCCCTCCTCCCCGCTCTCTGCCACACTCTGACGTCAGCCGCCAGTGCTTCTCCTGTGAGCATCATCTGGTCCCAGACTTCATGAACTATACCTAGACTTTTTTTAATCTCTCTACTTATTGGATCCATTGCCCCATTCCATTTTGACAACATCGCCTTTCATCTGGTCTCTTCACTTTGTTTTATCATATCAGCATTGTTTCCAGGACATTACTTGCCTTTTCCTCTCTCTTCGGTGAGTGATCGCCAACATTCCCCTTCCCTGCCATTCCTTCGTGTCTGTGTGATACATTTCTTATGCAGCGGGATGTATACAGCTTATATATGTGTGTATAGAGGAGCAGAGCAGTCACTGGTATACAGTGGCAGGTAAAAGTTTGGGCAGCTCTGGTCAAAATTACTGTTGTTGTGAAGAGTTAAGCAAGTTGAAAATGACATTCTCTCTAAAAGATATATAGATTCATCTTTTACATGTTAAAAATTATGAAAAGGTACCGTATATACTCGAGTATAAGTCGACCCGAGTATAAGCTGAGACCCCTAATTTTGCCACAAAAAACTGTGAAAACTTATTGACTCGAGTATAAGCCTAGGGTGGGAAATGCAGCAGCTTCTGGTAAATTTCAAAAATAAAAATAGATACAAATAAAAGTCAAATTGATTGAGACATCAGTAAGTTAAGGGTTTTTGAATATCCATATTGAATCAGGAGCCCCATATAATGTTCCATACAGTTCATGATAGGCCCCATAAGATGCTCCTTAGAATATTATGCCCCGTATAATGCTGCACAAAGGTTGATGGCCCCATAAGAAGCTCCATAGGTTATGCCCCATATTATGCTGCATAAAGGTTGATGGCCCCATAAGATGCTCCATAGAATATTATGCCCCATATAATGCTGCACAAAAGTTGATGGCCCCATATAAGGCTACTTTCACACTAGCGTCGGTACGGGGCCGTCGCGCTGCGTCAGCCCGACGTACCGACGCATACTGTGCAAGCGCCGCACAACGGGGGCAGCGAATGCTGTTTTTCCACGCATCCGCTGCCCCATTGTGAGGTGCGGGGAGGTGGGGGCGGAGTTCCGGCTGCACATGCGCAGTCGGAAATGGCGGTCCGTCGGCACCAAAAAACATTACATGTAACGTTTTTTGCTGCCGGCGGTCCGCTACAACACGACGCAACCGTCGCTAATGTTAGTCTATGGTGAAAAAACGCATCCTGCAGACAGCTTTGCAGGATGCTTTTTTTCGCCAAAATGACGCATTGCAACGTATGCCAAAAAACGCTAGTGTGAAAGTAGCCTAATGCTGCACAAAGGTTGATGGCCCCATAAGATGCTCCATAGATTATGCCCCATATAATGCTGCACAAAGGTTAATGGCCCCATAAGATGCTCCATAGAATATTATGCCCCATATAATGCTTCACAAAGGTTGATGGCCCCATAAGATGCTCCATAGATTATGCCCCATATAATGCTGCACAAAGGTTAATGGCCCCATAAGATGCTCCATAGAATATTTTGCCCCATATAATGCTGCACAAAGGTTGATGGCCCCATAAGATGCTCCATAGCATATTATGCCCCATATGCTGCTGCTGCTGCGATTAAAAAAAAAAAAATTACATACTCGCCTCTCTTCGCTCAGGCCCCCGGCACTTGTGATATTCACCTGTCCCCGTTCCACCGCCGTGCGCCGCTGTGTCTTCCGGGTCTCTGCAGTGACTGTTCAGGCAGAGGGCGCGCACTAAACACGTCATCGCGCCCTCTAACCTGAACATCACAGCCAGAGGAGGCGGAAGATGGAGCCCGACGGTGGAACGGGGACAGGTGAATATGGCATGGCTCACCCTCCCCCGTCATACTCGCCGTCCCGCTGCGGTCTCCTTCTCCGATGCAATGGTCTCTGGTGCCTGCAGCTTGTTCCTGTGTTCAGCGGTCACATGGTACCGCTCATTAAAGTAATGAATATGTGCTCCACCCCTTTGGGGATGAGCGGTACCACGTGACCGCTGAACACAGGAACAAGCTGCCGGTGTCGGAGACCATCTGAGAAGCAGGGACCGCGCCGGGAGCAGGCGAGTATGATGTGACAGCTGCCGCTCCCTCGCCGACCAGATAGGGGCACATTTAGCCTGAAAATGGGCTGAAAATCTCTACTTATACTCTAGTATCTACGGTAAATGGGCCCATGCAAAAGTTTATGCATGCACCGTGCATGGTTAGTATCAAGTAGCACTGCCTTTTTGCAAGTATCACAGCTTCTAAACATTTTTTTGTCTTTCAATTCTTGTTTGAGGCATTTTCATCCATTCTTCCTTGGAAAATTTGCATCACCTGGCCTTTTCTAACGATGATAAGTGAATAAGTCATCATGACCCTAACAGGCTAATTAAGGTTTGAAACCTTGGTCAAAGTTATCCGAGTACACAAATTTGCCTGAATGTTTGCATCAGCACATTTTCCTCTTTGTAATTTTTAAAATCTAAAGATGAAAAAATTTTTTTTGCTTAAAATACAAAGGAAATGTGTCATTAACTTTAGGCCTTTTAGAGATCATTTCATCTTCAACTTGCTGAGCAGTAATTTTGACCAGGGGTGCCCAAACTTTTATATGCCACTGTATAACGGATGTGCAACCACATCAAGAATTCCAGTTCTTTGATGTCAGAAGGGAGGAAGATATTGGCATATTGTTACCCGGGGATCTTCTATTACAACGTTTGTAGAAAGCAGAGCTACTCGCCTGGAACAAATATGCACCCTGGCTCCTTGTCATTGATGTTGACCAGTTACAATGCAGCTTTTTATTGTGAGACCTGTATTCACCCAATAAAAAGAAAAAAATCTTCCCCCTCAAAGCGTTATTAGCCAAGAGTTTGTTAATGAAGTACTACTAGGATTCTGTAGGGTTAAGGAGTTTCCCTCTAAACACATTTATTATATGAAATCACTGGAAATTGTACTTGACACCTCCACCAGTCCTGAGAAAAGGGGTCCCAAACTATTGACACTCCTCACCACATTGATGCATTTGGAAGTGTAGCGAGTGTCATCAGCAGGAAGAACGCACCCAGACACTATGAACACATGGCAGGACAGTGTCAGTGTGCACACACACACACCAGCTCTTGCAAGCAAGCTCCTCCATTAGAAATGGGTGAAGACCCTAACATGCAAAATGAGGGAGGGGTCATGATGACCCTCCAAACTTTCGGCCTTGCCAATGCTGCACTGAAACGCCCCCTCCCTCTCCCGTATTTGGATACGATTTAAAGTCTTTTTTTTTTTTCAGGCACTGCACCCTAAATTGAACAGTGGTTGTAGGATTTTATAAAAGTGAAGTCTCCTATATCACTGTATCAGTTGTATAAAATGAGCTCATATTAAAATAACAGGTAGGTAATTGTCAACTATGTGCCTGTTCTGCCCGGTGCCATCTCAGAGCTGTCAATGACCGCCCCTGCCAGTTATTCAGCTGCTCCGTGTAAGCAGCAACTTCTTCAGGCTGCCCCGTCAACAGGGTTTGATTGCCGACATGCTGATTAACAGCTTGCTCCCCACAGTACAGCAGTGGGGAGCTGGCTTTCAATCGGGATGACTTTGGCAGACCAGCTTGGAAAAAAAAATAGTCTAGTGTAGTTTTCTTGGTAGACACTGGTTAGTATGTGCCAAACGTGACGCAAGGAAGCACAAGTGGTGCAATCCCACAACAACAAAGAAGGAATACAAAAAAGTTACAGTAGTACAAGTTGAAAAAAGTTTATACTGGCTGTAAGAGGTGCGAGTGCATAATTATTTTTGTTTTGCACATAGACCCAGACTGGTGAGTGTTCAGGCTGACTCCTATCCACCATCAAAAACATCTACCATGGTGGGCTTATGAGCATCAAAACTGGGCAATGGAGCAGTGGTAGACGGTTGTCTGGTTTGATGAACAGCATTTTGCCAGGGTATACTCTTAGGAAAAGACAAGCTGCTTGAATGGATCAGGCATTTTCAATCCCAGCATGCTCAATCCTTCTCCAACTGTGTAGGGAGAGCCAGACGAATATCGGTATAGTCTTTTGTTTGTTACAATGTGAATAATTCTTACAGGAAAACTATTGTACAGGAACAAATTTCCCCACTGAAAAACTAATTTTTCAGTAAAATAAGACATTTTGATCAGTAGTATACTCACAACTTTGTAGGAACAATTTGGGGAAGGCCCTTTTCTGTTCCTCATGAGTATGCACAATGAAAGGTCCATAAGGGTATGATTGGGAAAGTTTTGTGTGGAAAAATGCAACTGGCCTCCCCAGAGATACCGCTAAAATCTCATATACTGTCTTTCCATACAAATGGTGGCTGCTATAGCTGTAAATTGAAGTCCACCTCCATACTAATGCCTAGGCATCCTCCCATCCAACCCCTCAACTCTTCATCCAGTGTGAAAAACCAGCTTAAAGTGATCGTGTCATCAGGATGTTATATCTCAAAACACCTCATGCATGTATTAATGTTTTAAAGCTAATTAAATCCTTACCTTACTTTAAGAATCCATGGTGTAGTTTTAGATAAATCCATAGTTGAAATTGTATGTTAATAAGCTGCAAGTGCAGGGACTGCTTTCTCTCTCCCTATGCCCAGCCCGCTGCCTGCCTGCTGTCTCTAGGTCGCTCATGTTTCAATGGGTGGTCAGTCTGAGACAGGCAGTGGGCGCGGAATAGGGAGAGAGGCAGGAAAGCTGTAAACCTAAGGCCCGCCCACTGCACTCACTTGCGGCTCATTAGTATACAATGTCAACTATGCATTTTTGTAACAAAGCATAACTGCTTTCTACAGGAAATGTATGGATTTATTCAGAATTGAAGTGCCTTTACATGCATGTCAGTAGTTTTGGGAATAAAATCCTGTTGAAAGGTTCTCTTTAAGTCGGTCTTGTTCATAGGAAACAAACTGCAGGTGTCATGTGACCATTATAATCTAGGGGGAAGGGAGGAGGAGTGAGCAGCAGGGAAAGAAACAGAGGCAAGAAATCCTTGGCTGGATCCAGTTTAGTTCTCATGTTTATACAGTCAGATACAGTATGTACAGTGGGTATGGAAAGTATTCAGACCCCTTTTAATTTTTCACTCTTTGTTTCATTGCAGCCATTTGGTAAATTCAAAAAAGTTAATTTTTTTCTCATTAATGTACACTCTGCACCCCATCTTGGCTGGAAAAAAAACAGAAATGTAGAAATTTTTGCATTTTTATTAAAAAAGAAAAACTGAAATATAACATGGTGTTAAGTATTCAGACCCTTTGCTCAGACACTCATATGCTGTCCATTTCCTTGGGATCCTCCTTGAGATGGTTCCACTCCTTCATTGGAGTCCTGCTGTGTTTAATTAAACCGATAGGACTAGATTTGGAAAGGCACACACCTGTCTATATAAGACCTCACAGTACATGTCAGATCAAATGAGAATCAAGAGGTCAAAGGAACTGGCCAGGGAGCTCAGAGACAGAATTGTGGCAAGTCACAGATCTAGCCAAGGTTACAAAAGAATTTCTGCAGTACTCAAGGTTCCTAAGACCACAGTGGCCTCCTTAATGGAAGAAGTTTGGGACCACCAGACCACCATCTGGTGGTGGAGCTATAATAAATATATATATATATATATATATATATATATATATATATATATATATATATATATATATATATTCTATATATGTACATACACACAGCAGGGCTATACAGCTTTGCTACATCGCTGTGTAGTTGGAATAAATTAGTCTTGTGCCGCAGCTTCATATTGACCTCGTATATATTTATACTTATTAATACGATTAACTCTAAGGCGTCTTTTTATTTTTCTAAGCTTAAGCTGAAATTTTCCATGGAACTGTCGCCAAATATGTATACAGTGGGGCAAAAAAGTATTTAGTCATTCAGCAATAGTGCAAGTTCCACCACTTAAAAAGATGAGAGGCGTCTGTAATTTACATCATAGGTAGACCTCATCTATGGGAGACAAACTGAGAAATAAAAATCCAGAAAATCACATTGTCTGTTTTTTTTTATCATTTTATTTGCATATTATGGTGGAAAATAAGTATTTGGTCAGAAACAAAATTTCATCTCAATACTTTGTAATATATCCTTTGTTGGCAATGACAGAGGTCAAACGTTTTCTGTAAGTCTTCACAAGGGTGCCACACACTGTTGTTGGTATGTTGGCCCATTCCTCCATGCAGATCTCCTCTAGAGCAGTGTTGTTTTTGGCGTTTTGCTTGGCAACACGGACTTTCAACTCCCTCCAAAGGTTTTCTATAGGGTTGAGATCTGGAGACTGGCTAGGCCACTCCAGGACCTTGAAATGCTTCTTACGAAGCCACTCCTTCGTTGCCCTGGCGGTGTGCTTTGGATCATTGTCATGTTGAAAGACCCAGCCACGTTTCATCTTCAATGCCCTTGCTGATGGAAGGAGGTTTGCACTCAAAATCTCACGATACATGGCCCCATTCATTCTTTCATGTACTCGGATCAGTCGTCCTGGCCCCTTTGCAGAGAAAAAGCCCCAAAGCATGATGTTTCCACCACCATGCTTTACAGTAGGTATGGTGTTTGATGGATGCCACTCAGTATTCTTTTTCCTCCAAACACGACAAGTTGTGTTTCTACCAAACAGTTCCAGTTTGGTTTCATCAGACCATAGGACATTCTCCCAAAACTCCTCTGGATCATCCAAATGCTCTCTAGCAAACTTCAGACGGGCCCGGACATGTACTGGCTTAAGCAGTGGGACACGTCTGGCACTGCAGGATCTGAGTCCATGGTGGCGTAGTGTGTTACTTATGGTAGGCCTTGTTACATTGGTCCCAGCTCTCTGCAGTTCATTCACTAGGTCCCCCCGCATGGTTCTGGGATTTTTGCTCACCGTTCTTGTGATCATTCTGACCCCACGGGGTGGTATTGTGCGTGGAGCCCCAGATCGAGGGAGATTATCAGTGGTCTTGAATGTCTTCCATTTTCTAATTATTGCTCCCACTGTTGATTTCTTCACTCCAAGCTGGTTGGCTATTGCAGAGTCAGTCTTCCCAGCCTGGTGCAGGGCTACAATTTTGTTTCTGGTGTCCTTTGACAGCTCTTTGGTCTTCACCATAGTGGAGTTTGGAGTCAGACTGTTTGAGGGTGTGCACAGGTGTCTTTTTATACTGATAACAAGTTTAAACAGGTGCCATTACTACAGGTAATGAGTGGAGGAAAGAGGAGACTCTTAAAGAAGAAGTTACAGGTCTGTGAGAGCCAGAAATCTTGATTGTTTGTTTCTGACCAAATACTTATTTTCCACCATAATATGCAAATAAAATGATAAAAAAACAGACAATGTGATTTTCTGGATTTTTATTTCTCAGTTTGTCTCCCATAGTTGAGGTCTACCTATGATGTAAATTACAGACGCCTCTCATCTTTTTAAGTGGTGGAACTTGCACTATTGCTGAATGACTAAATACTTTTTTGCCCCACTGTATATGCGAAGAAGGACTGCTAAAAAATGGAGCAGAATTTAATTGCATTCAATGATTTAAACATGTCATACACATTAAAGTTGAATAAACCTGACGATTTTGCTGCTAATGGCTGACTCTCCTTCAAAATCAGGGGGTGGGCATATCATTGGTGCAACCTGTACAGTCGCTCAATGGCTCAAGAGGTAAGGGGGCCACTGCCAGCTCCAAAGTAGGTAGGATTGTGCTTTATGAGGAGCTGTTGGACAGCACAGGTTCCCTCTGCTGACTGTGTCTGACAGTGCTCAAAATATTATATTAGGTGTCAGAAGGATTGTTTCTTTTGATTTTAAACCACCGATCACTTTGTTCTGTAGGGTGATAAAGAGCCGCCGCCAGAGACTTTTCATATTTATTATGCATTGTCTCTATAGCGGTTTACATACATTATCATCGCTGTCCCCATGGGGCTCACAATCTAGATTCCCTATCAGTATGTGTTTGGAATGTGGGAGGAAACTGGAGATCCCGGAGGAAACCCACGCAAACAAGTGGAGAATATACAAACTCCTTGCAGATATTGTCCTTGGTGGGATTTGAACCCAGGACCCCAGCGCTGCAGTGCTAATCACTGAGCCACCGTGCCCATTGAAAACGCATTAACTGCACTTATGAGGCATGTGATACCGAAGACAAAAGCTAAAAAGGCATTTATATTAGCCGATTTTCAGCTTTTAAAGACCACCAATCAGTAAGAATTTACCAATCGGCGGTGATTTAATAGCCTGTTACCATCAGTAATAAATTGTTTAATGAGCATAGGCTGCCATTGTTCTCAGCGGCACCGATCATTTTCGCACTGGCCGGTGTGCTGTAGAGAATGATGTTTGTACAAACCAAAAGATTATTCCATGTAATAGTGAGCTCGTAATCGGCGCCTGTATAGCCTGCACCATTAATGTGAAACGAGGGTTCCCAGGAACGCCGTTACAGGATAATGGTCCAGTATAAATGCACCTTAATCCATGCCTCCATTCTTCATTAACCATTTCACCCCAACAAGACTTAATAAAATGTATAAATGTAGGACCTTGATGCCGACACCTTGCAAATGTTTTGGCTCTGCAACTCACTCGAGAAGCTTTCGGCCAATTCGGTGATTTGTTTTAGGAAAACATAAGAAATCCCTGAAACACTGGATGCAAGAGATTGCACATGGGCAGATACTATCCCACTAGACATTGGGGGACATTACGGACTGGCCATCAGCTCTCCTGACCCAAGCTGCATAGAAACACATGATGTCACGTTCAGGTCAGGAGAGCCGCCGGCCAGTCCGAGCACTGAGATACGATCGTCGTCCGTGTTATATGCCAAGCGGCTTGGATGGTAAACATATCATTCATTCCCTGAACTGAAATATCCTGCATGTCTATTGCTCCATTCCCTGACAGCAAGCGGCTTGGATGGTAAACATATCATTCATTCCCTGAATTGAAATATCCTGCATGTCTATTGCTCCATTCCCTGACAGCAAGCGGCTTGGATGGTAAACATATCATTCATTCCCTGAACTGAAATATCCTGCATGTCTATTGCTCCATTCCCTGACAGCAAGCGGCTTGGATGGTAAACATATCATTCATTCCCTGAACTGAAATATCCTGCATGTCTATTGCTCCATTCCCTGACAGCAAGCAGCTTGGATGGTAAACATATCATTCATTCCCTGAACTGAAATATCCTGCATGTCTATTGCTCCATTCCCTGACAGCAAGCAGCTTGGATGGTAAACATATCATTCATTCCCTGAACTGAAATATCCTGCATGTCTATTGCTCCATTCCCTGACAGCAAGCGGCTTGGATGGTATCTGATTCATTCTATCTTCGGCATTGAATCCTGCATATAGCTATATATGTTAGTCATCTTATTATGCATTTGTTTGTGTTTATAGATATTTAACTCACTTTTGCTTGTCCCTATGTAGAGAGATCATATAACTTTTTCAAAGGGGTTTATGATCCATGCAGACCTGGACATTTGTTTATCTGATCACTACATTTATTGTGTCCTGCTGTCTCAATTGAGTTAGATTGATTGGTAACAAGAGGGGGAGAAACACCCTTTTCCAAAAAAAAAAAAAAAAAAGTGAGATCTAAGAGCTAGCCATCTATAAATGTGGACATAACTTGGGGATGCATTCATGCAGGGGTGCATTCGTGCACTATTATTCGTGTACTTTTTTTTCAAAGTATATTTTTTTTCTAAGTATGACGCAGTTATAACATGGCAGTTAGACAGGGCAGGAGACAGGTAAGACAATCTAAATCTACTCCCTATTCACTTGAAACAGAACAAATACTCACCATATGTATCTGTATAATCTATATCCTGGCTGCTGCATTCACTCACCGCCCTTGCATAAACTCTTTAAACTCCATCCACATCGGCCCCTCTGTCCTTGCCTCTCCTATGTATAGCACTCATGCTCTGTTCACTTTGCTTAACAGCGCAGATCCATTCAGTCCCACCATCCAACACAAGAGACGCTCTCACAAATCACTTAACCATCTGCTCACTCTTTCTATCCTCCTTCTCCTAGTTGCTGGAGACATCTCTCCAAACCCCAGCCCCCCATGTTATAGCCAGTCAAACCTCCCAACTGCTACACCCAGAAACCCCTCTAACCTTATTAATATTCCATGCATGCCTTCTGTCTCTTTCAATTGTGCCCTTTGGAATTCTCGCTCTGTGTGTAATAAACTCTCCTTCACCCATGATTACTTCCTTTCTAAGGCTCTTAATCTCCTGGCTCTTACTGAAACCTGGATCCAGCAGTCAGACACAACTGCTGCTGCTGCTCTCTCCTATGGTGGACTACACTTTTCTCATACCCCAAGATCAGACAACAGAGCAGGGGGAGGCGTTGGGCTGCTCCTTTCATCCAAATGTACCTTCCAAGTTATTCCCCAAGTACCCTCACTTGTATTCCCTTCCTTTGAGGTCCATGCTGTCAGACTCTACGTCCCCTTCTCCATGCGAGTGGCGGTGGTGTATCGTCCTCCTGGCCCCTCTCATCAGTTCCTGGATCACTTTGCCACCTGGCTTCCACACTTTCTCTCCTGTGACATTCCCACCCTTATCATGGGTGATTTCAACATCCCCATTGCTTCTCCCCTTTCCCCGTCTGCTTCTCACCTTTTATCTCTAACCTCCTCTTTCGGCCTCTCGCAGCATACTAACTCTCCAACGCATGAAGATGGAAACTCCCTTGGTCTTCTCCCGGCTTTGCTCAGTGGATGATTTCACAAACTCCCCTCTCCCGCTCTCTGACCACAACCTTCTTTCATTCTCTATCAAGAACTGCCATCCCGCTCAGGTCACCCCCACTTTCCACACTTATAGAAACATACAGGCCATTAACACCCAGAAACTTATGAAGAACTTGCAGTCCTCATTGGCCCCAATCTCCTCCATCTCATGTCCTGATTCTGCTCTGAACCATTACAATGAAACCCTGCAAAGTGCCCTGGATGAAGCTGCTCCTCCTATACATAGAGCAACTCGACACAGACGGCGACAACCGTGGCACACGCTGCAAACACGCTTCCTGCAGCGATGCTCCAGGTGCGCCGAACGTCTGTGGAGAAAATCTTATCTACCCGAAGATTTCATCCATTATAAGTTCATGCTAAAAACATACAACTCTGCCCTTCACCTCTCCAAACAAACCTATTTCAACACCCTCATCACCTCACTGTCCAATAACCCTAAACGTCTCTTCGACACTTTCCAGTCCCTACTCAACCCAAGAGAGCAGGCCCCAACCACAGATCTCCGCGCTGAAGATCTGGCCAATTACTTCAAAGAAAAAATTGACCACATTCGCCAGGAAATCATCTCCCAATCTCTTCATACCAGGCACTGTCCCCCCTCCCCCACTGCATCTAGTTCACTCTCTGACTTTGAACCAGTTACTGAAGAAGAAGTAAGCAGGCTCCTTGCATCTTCTCGCCGGACCACTTGCACCAGTGACCCCATTCCATCACATCTCCTTCAGTCCCTTTCCCCGGCTGTCACCTCTCACATAACAAAAATATTCAACCTTTCCCTCACTTCCGGTATTTTTCCCTCCTCATTTAAGCATGCCATCATACATCCATTGCTTAAAAAACCCTCCCTCGACCAAAACTGTGCCGCTAATTATAGACCTGTCTCTAATCTTCCCTTCATCTCTAAACTCCTGGAACGCCTGGTCCACTCCCGTCTTACCCGCTATCTCTCAGATAACTCTCTTCTTGACCCTCTTCAATCTGGCTTCCGCTCTTTACACTCTACTGAAACTGCCCTCACTAAAGTCTCTAATGACCTACTAACAGCTAAATCTAATGGTCACTACTCCATGCTAATTCTATTGGATCTTTCCGCAGCATTCGACACTGTGGATCATCAGCTCCTCCTCACTATGCTCCGCTCCATCGGCATCAAGGACACCGTTCTCTCTTGGTTCTCCTATCTCTCTGACCGATCCTTCACTGTATGTTTTGCTGGTTCCTCCTCCTCTCACCTTCCCCTTACTGTTGGGGTTCCTCAAGGATCAGTCCTAGGCCCCCTCCTCTTTTCTTTGTATACTGCCCCTATTGGACAAACAATCAGTAGATTTGGTTTCCAGTACCATCTCTATGCTGACGACACCCAATTATACACCTCTTCTCCTGCTTTCACTCCGACCTTCTTAGAAAACACCAGTGATTGTCTTACCGCTGTCTCTAACATCATGTCCTCCCTCTATCTGAAACTGAACCTGTCAAAAACTGAACTCCTCGTGTTCTCTCCCTCTACTAACCTACCTTTGCCTGACATTGCCATCTCCGTGTGTGGTTCCACCATTACTCCAAAGCAACATGCCCGCTGCCTTGGGGTTATCCTTGATTCCGAGCTTTCATTCACCCCCCACATTCGATCACTGGCTCGCTCTTCCTATTTGCATCTCAAAAACATTTCTAGAATTCGCCCTTTTCTTACTTTCGACTCTGCAAAAACTCTTACTGTTTCTCTTATTCATTCCCGTCTGGACTATTGTAACTCTCTACTAATCCGCCTCCCTCTTACCAAACTCTCCCCGCTCCAATCTGTCCTGAATGCTGCTGCCAGGATCATATTCCTCACCAACCGTTACACCGATGCCTCTACCTTGTGCCAGTCATTACACTGGCTACCCATCCACTCCAGAATCCAGTACAAAACTACTACCCTCATCCACAAAGCACTCCATGGCTCAGCACCACCCTACATCTCCTCTCTGGTCTCAGTCTACCACCCTACCCGTGCCCTCCGCTCCACTAATGACCTCCGGTTAGCATCCTCAATAATCAGAACCTCCCACTCCCGTCTCCAAGACTTTACACGTGCTGCGCCGATTCTTTGGAATGCACTACCTAGGTTAATACGATTAATCCCCAATCCCCACAGTTTTAAGCGTGCCCTAAAAACGCATTTGTTCAGACTGGCCTACCGCCTCAACGCATTAACCTAACTATCCCTGTGTTGCCTATTAAAAATAGAAAAAAAAACAAAACACATAATCAGGTTCCTTGCATCGTGTTCTCATACACTTTATGCAGTTAATAGCACTCTGTGTCTGTACTGCTACATACTTAGGCAGTTAACTGGTTCATGCAGCTTTACATGAACACCCGAGCCTTACACTATGGCTGGTCCAAATAACTAAAGCAATTGTTACCATCCACCTCTTGTGTCTCCCCTCTTCCTCATAGATTGTAAGCTTGCGAGCAGGGCCCTCATTCCTCCTGGTATCTGTTTTGAACTGTGATTTCTGTTATGCTGTAATGTCTATTGTCTGTACAAGTCCCCTCTATAAGTTGTAAAGCGCTGCGGAATATGTTGGCGCTATATAAATAAAAATTATTATTATTATTATTATATGCCTGTCTCACTGCGCCTGTAAAGTCACCTTTATTTGTTTTTTTACTTAAATGAATATGTTTATTGGGTAAAGATAATTTTTTAAATTGAATTGAATTAAAAAGCGTTGCCACATGTGCCTTCATAGATGACATGATACACAGGAAGTAGATGCCTGGTTGAACTTTTCTTTTTCGAAGAGACAAATTGGTCAGGACATGGTACATGCAAACATATAAAATGCATGAATGGCACCATGGAATATTCATATATGACGTAACTATAAAATATAGCTGGGCCTGCCATGCTGAGACCCATAAGTGTCCATTTGCTTCCATCACTCACTCTAAAAATTTTTTTTTTTTACATATAAAAATCTATTTCATACATTGTATATATAGAAAGGGCCGGCGTCAACACACGGTGTACCAAGGAAATTGTCGGTGCCTTGAGCAGGCGGGGGCTCACTCACCAACGGGGACAACGGCTCGCTATGGGGGCCCAGTGTCTGTGCCAGTGTTGGCACCCATGAGTGCCCCCCCCCCCCCCCCGACCTGCTCCAGGCCCCAATACTTGTGATACTTCTCCCCGCCTCACCACTGCGGCATCTCCTGATTGTGACATACAGGTCAGAGGGCGCAATTACATCACTAATGTGCGCCCTCTGCCTGAACAGTTACAGTGCAGAGAGATGAAAGACGGCGATGCTGAGGAGTCCGGAGCAGAGCAGCGGCCAGCGAGGAGAGGTGAGAATTTCATTTTTTTTTTAAATGTTTGGAGCATTTTATATTGGGACCATCATATATGGAGCATAGTATATGTATCTGTATGGAGCACTAGGTGATGCCCATAATTCTGTATGGAGCAACGTATGGTTCTCATTATTCTGCATGGAGTACTATGTGGTGCCCATAATACTGTATGGAGCGATACATGGGGCTCATAATTCTGTATGGAGCACTAGGTGGTGCCTATAATACTGTATGGAGGACTATACTGAACTATTGTAGAATTTCCAATAGATATCACTCATGTAGTGTAAGAAGTAAGTGAAATCTTGTGTGGATAGGTCTCGTCCTTTAATATTTTTTATATAAACACAAGTATTTTTTTTTTGCATGACATGTAGACGACACGTGGAACGAATCCGGTCGTTGAGGCTTCGATGTTTGCAGTCACGTGTACACATCCAGTATATGCTCTGCTATGCCAGAACATTGAAAGTTCATTAAAAAGACATCTTAAAAAAACTCAAGGTGTCCTGTACAAGGCGTTCCTGTCTTGTACACGCAACTTTTCAAAAAGTGTCGCACATACACTTGTAACAATATGGGGGGTTAAACCGTGAACATACACTCGGATAATTACTTTCTGAATATTTTGTCACAATACCTTATGTATTATTTTATCCTACATTTGATGTCTTTGTATATGCAGGGTAACGTCATCTATTAAGGATTTCTGGGATGTAATTGATTCTCACTAGTAATATTTTGAATCATGTTTGCTTGTTCCATAATGTTAATGGGACCTAGTGTACATGGACTCTTTCTAAACATGTAAAATTATTGCAATGGACAATAATTTAACAATAATCCATTTATCTTTCCACAGGATTTTAAAGGCAAAGAGAAGAAATCACTAAAGACTTCACTGAATTGTGTTTGTGGAAGATAAAGTCCAGAATATTCTAACGAACAGTAGAATGCGGAAAACCAAACACTTCTTGCTTTGTGTGTTAAATGTCAGACAAATGCTGATATCGGTTATGTCAAGCATAAAATTCTGAATTTTGGTACAGTGTAAAAAAAATAAATAAAAAAACCTGAAGGGGGCGTAGATGAAGTCAATTTACCATGCCTGGTACTTTTATTGTCCTTCATGGCTGACCAAGATTTCCA
This sequence comes from Ranitomeya variabilis, assembly GCF_051348905.1. Lineage (NCBI taxonomy): Eukaryota > Metazoa > Chordata > Amphibia > Anura > Dendrobatidae > Ranitomeya > Ranitomeya variabilis. The sequence continues at coordinate 638,866,340 of NC_135232.1, forward strand.
GTACTTCTGTCCCAACTTTGAGATAGATTCCAGTCCAAGTGAAGATGGTCACTTTGGTCCAGGCTCCCCAGACAGCAATGATACTGTGTTATGGGAATTGTTTTAACATAGTCTTAATAGGATCTAATTTTGAAAATGAGCAAGAAATTATTAATAATATAGTGCAACATCATTGTTACTTTAAATATACAGGCAATCGCTGTAAAAAAAAAAAAATCTTATATATACAGTTGTGTGAAAAAGTGTTTGCCCCCCATCACCCCCCCTTAAAACATAAATTAACTGTGGTTTATCACATCTTTGGGAGGCAGAGTTCAAATTCCCTAGCCAAACCCTGGCCTGATTACTGCCACACCTGTTCTCAATCAAGAAATCACTTAAATAGGACTTGCCTGACAAATTGATGTAGATCAAAAGACCCTCAAAAGCTAGAAATCATGCCGCTATCCAAAGAAATTCTGGAACAAATGAGAAACAAAGTAATTGAGATCTATCAGACTGGAAAAGGTTATAAAGCCATTTCTAAAGCTTTGGGACCTCAGAGAACCACAATGAGAGCCATTATCCACATATTTATAATATATTTGTGTGTGTGAAGATTTTCATAGGATTTCAAACATGCAGCATTGCTAATCCTGCAGAAATACTTTCTAAATAATTTTAAGGGGAATAGTGGATGAAAATCACCTTTGAAAGCCATTATCTTTAGGTCAAAGTGGGCACCGATTGTTCTAGACTCTACCAAGTGGTCAGTAAGGGTACCGTCACACATTTAAATTTTCATCGCTGCGACGGCACGATTCGTGACGTCGCAGCGTCGTATAATCATCGCTCCAGCGTCGTAGACTGCGGTCACACGTTGCAATCACGGCGCTGGAGCGATGCCGAAGTCCCCGGGTAACCAGGGTAAACATCGGGTAACTAAGTGCAGGGCCGCGCTTAGTAACCCGATGTTTACCCTGGTTACCAGCGTAAACGTAAAAAAACAAACCGTACATACTCACCCGTCGGTGTCCTTCAGGTCCCTTGCCGTCTGCTTCCTGCTCTGAGTGCAGCCTTACAGTGAGAGCAGAGCGCAGCACCGCTGTGATCTGCTCTCACTTTCCGGCCGGCACTCAGAGCAGGAAGCAGACGGCAAGGGACCTGAAGGACACCGACGGGTGAGTATGTACGGTTTGTTTTTTTACGTTTACGCTTGTAACCAGGGTAAACATCGGGTTACTAAGCGCGGCCCTGCGCTTAGTTACCCGATGTTTACCCTGGTTACAAGTGAAGACATCGCTGGATCGCTGTCACACACAACGATCCAGCGATGTCAGCGAGTGATCAAGCGACGAAAGAAAGTTCCAAACGATCTGCTACGACGTACGATTCTCAGCAGGGTGTCTGATCGCAGTAGCGTGTCAGACACAGCGATATCGTAACAATATCGCTAGAACGTCACGAATCGTAACGTCGTAGCGATGGAAATTTCAATGTGTGACGGTACCCTAAGGAACACATAAGCACTTGTTTGGTATCATCAAAGATTGAATAGATAGGGCAATGTTTTATTAAGGTCATGTTAACCAATTATCGTGCGTAAAATAGGATTGCTTGAATTAACCAATTTTGGTCTTTTTCTTAACATTTTTTGTAAGAGTTCAGTAAAAAACAGAAAAAAAATCACTATAGGGCAATTTACACCCATATGCATGTACATTAGGTTTTGTAGTAATGCATAAAATGTATTTTAGAAAGGTTTATTATTCTACATTCATGCTATTATCTACAAAGCAATTTCACAACTATCCCCTTTTTTATACAATTTTAGAAATTTTAAATAGATCATATAATAAAAAATGAAATACACCAGCATAGTGATGAACACAAACCAACAATCAGTGAAATAAAGAAAGATACATGTGAAAGTAAATATTGCATTTCTTTGCAAATTGTTTACATGCTAAAATTAAGAAAATTGTGCTTTTTCTTCATATTTTTTGCCTCTCTGTAAGATTTATGGAATGTACAAAAAAAAAAAAAAAAGAATAGCTAATGTATAACCAAAAGACAGCCATGTTTTCTGGAAAAATAGTAAAGGCAGGGGTGTAACAATCACGGTCACAGGGGTCGCAACTATGACTGGGCTGTGCAGGTGAGAGGCTGCCGACACCAGCACAAACTTCAACTGGATGTGCGTCCTTGGATGAACATTCAGCTGCAGTGTTATGTAGAGCAGGGACCCTCTGGCCAATCAGAGGCCAGCAGCTGATGTCAGCATGCACTCCCGTCGCTCTACTCTAATCATATGCAAAATAGCAGCAAGTCAAATTTATGTATGAGATAGCCGAGATGATGGTCTATAAAATGTTGGTAGTCTGACGTGAGAAGCAGTAATGGATGGTGAGATATGGAGCCTGAAAGTCAAAAGTTCACAACATTGTTACCTTTTTGCTCATCAGTATACAGGTGCTTCTCACAAAATTAGAATATCACCAAAAAGTTATTTTATTTCAGTTCTTCATTGCAAAAAGCGAAACTCAAATATTATATAGAGTCATTACAAACAGAGTGATCTATTTCACGTGTTTATTTCTGGTAATGTTGATGATTATGGCTTACAGCCAATGAAAACCCAAAAGTCATTGTCTCAGAAAATTAGAATAACAAAAAACACCTGCAAAGGCTTCCTAAGTGTTTAAAAAGGTCACTTAGTCTGTTTCAGTAGGCTCCACAATCATGGGGAAGACTGCTGACTTGACAGATGTCCAGAAGGTAGTCAATGACACACTCTCGAGGAGGGTAAGCCACAAAAGGCCATTGCTAAAGATGCTAGCTATTCAGCGTGCCGTATCCAAGCATAATAATGGAAAGTTGAGTGGAAGGAAAAAGTGTGGTAGAAAAAGGTGCACAAGCAACCTGGATAACCGCAGCCTTGAAAAGATTGTTAAGAAAAGGCCATTCAAAAATTTGTGGGAGATTCACAAGGAGTGGACTGCTGTATCATCAACACTGTGAAGACTCCTTTGGGGGTCATTTTTACAGTGTGAGACCTACGGCAATGTGAAAAAAAAAATTGAATATTTAGAATACACTGTTTAAGAAATCTTAAAATCTTAGGATGTAATTTTACTGGGCTTTTATCCTCAATTGCAATATCCAGTTGTAAAACTTATCTGATGACCTGACCTAAATGTTTATATAATATCTAATACTTAACATTTTCTGTTATTGTTGTTACATACTATATTTGCAATATTATTGTATTGTTTAATATTTTGCAAGTATAGAGTTTTCAAATTTTTATTGTCTTTTCCCTTTCATGTTAATTAACCTTCCCCCTTTCCCCCCTTTCTGTTTCCCTTGTCCTCTTCCCCACTTAACCTTAAAACTTTAATAAAAACAATTGAAAATCAAATCTACTTGTAAAACGCATCCATATTAATTATTGTCCTGTGATTGCTGTCCATGCTTGTGTCTTTCTTTTTCAGTCAATTGAGGAGAACTGGACATTCACGACCCACCTTATCAATTTTATTTAGTAAGAGGTTTATAGATGTGTCTAAAATGCGGAACCTGTTTACGATTATGGCAAAAGTATTTTTCACGACTCTTGAGAAAGGAAGAACACTGATTGGATATTTTTGCTTGTCGGTTTGTGTTCTTTGTGGAAATAGATTAAGTGTGAAAGAAGCGAGAAAGATTCATCTCTGACAAAAACAAAAGTTCATGCTATCTTTAGTTTCCTCATTAGTTAGTAGATCGAGTTGGTTTTTATGCATAAGTTCCAAAAAATTGGCATGTCTCAGCATATTTCCGTAAGTCACGTATCTGATTTAACAAACATCAGCCACGAGAATCTCACATTTGGCATTATCCAATGTCATTGTTACTATACTGAGCCTTTATAGTAATAATACTATTTTCCAGAGGAACAATAACATTTGTTTCCCATAGAGGATTCCTCCACAGTTAGGGAAATTCCATTTACCTTTGATATAAGAAACTTTTTTTCCCATTTTTATGAATTTTTGCGAGACTAAATAAATTACAAAAAAACTCAAAAATACAATACAAAAATTAATATACTTCACACTGTAAGGTGGCTGTAGGACACCTAGTGAACAGAAGATAAACCTGGAGTAATGCTTTAGTACATATGGAACTAAAAGGAATTAATTGGCCATGACAGGTTGATTATGAGCAGCTAATGAGTTGGGACAGACGGCTGCTCACCATATCTCCACCCCTGGGTGTGGTTCACTTTGTAAAATGAAATCTGTTTGTCTCACACATGGCTGTGCATATGGAGGTGTGCAGAGCTCCTGGATTGAGTGCCCTTGGTAAAGGACTAAGAAGCTGGACTCTAGCTAACCCTATAGGCAAACCAGCACTATTGTATGGACTTGTTGCTCTGTTTTACTTTGTGCTGGACAATGGCTGTATTTAAGTTGTGGTTTATGATGTAGTTTATGAGGACTGAAATAAACCAGCCAGGCTTTAAATGGAAACGGTTCCTGTGATACCTCAGATCGCTGCCAAGTGGGTAGCACAGAGACGCAAATAAATTAATGATGCGTTCTTTTGAATTATCGAGGGGTACATGTCAGCTCTGTCTCTACTATTTGCTTTGATTTTGAGCACATTTGGTTCAAGCTTCACTGCTTTGTGGCTTTTCAAAAAGTAGGAGAGCGGACAAAATTTGCCTATATGCAGATGGAAATATTATATTTTTCTGATACTAAAAGTGAATTTCTGGTGATTCTCGCTCTTGTGTTGAAATTAGGTCTATTCTCTGGTATGGTGGTTAACTGGGGAAAAAAGTTTTTCCAATAAAGATGGAGGGACTCACCACAGTCAAAATAATATAACCAGGAAAGCCCTTTTGTTACCTGAGTGTAATTGTCTCCTTTGAACTGAATTATTATGCTGCTTTATTACCAGTGATTAAGTTATGTCAGAACAAAATCAGGATCTGAAATAAGTTTTCCTTGTCAAACACGGATAGGATAATTTTCAAAATGTCTTTTCCCACATATCTTGTTTCCCAATTCTTAAAAAAAAAAAATACAACAAAAAGATCCCCCCAACCTGGTAAGATAACAAGATGTTGAGATCATTATTAACTGAATTAATTTGCTAAAGTAAAAAATCAAGTTTAAAATTGATAAATTTTACCAACCCTTTAAGCAAAGGAAGATTTGTGGTTACCAATATTTTTGTTTGGCATCTCAATTATAGCAATGACTAATCATTGGATTCATGGATTCACTTTTTATCAAGACATAGGCCATATTTGAAATGCTAGTTAAAGTATGGGAAGACTTTTAATATGACTAGCTTTTTTTTTTCCTTTGTGCAGCAAATCCCACCAAATGAAGTAACTTCGTTGTTCTAAATTCTTTCAATAAAAGGTCTTATGAAGGTTTCACAACTTTTAGAGGACGATATTCTCCTATCAGTTGATGATTAAAAATTCAGTTTCATTTGAAAAAGTACAACTTTTTTTTAGCTACTTGCAGTTAAGATATGTAGTTCAATCTCCTCCTCGGCTTTTTCCTTTGGGGAAAGGGTTATCAATAACTGACTTTTGACAAACAGATTCATAGGGGAGGAATTACTGCTTGATATGAACAAAAGATTGACTATATTTCAAAAGATATTGTAATTAAATCTAAAAAAATTGGGGAGTCCCAGATAGGTATAAAAGCTGGAAGTTAATTTAGAACTCTGCATTTAATTATCTAGACAGCTCTGATGAGATGATCACGTTTATGATTAGTGATAGACTTCACTGCTTTGTATGAAATTGGTTCTCTCAATAGCCCAGTGGCGCAGTATGTGAAGAACATCGGGGCACTTATTCCAGACACCAAAATCTGTGGGGGAACAAAATTTTGATCCCTGTGCAGCCCTAATTGTTAAATCAGCTGTGCCTGTGTGAGCAGATTGCGGGATGCAGTGACGCACAAGAGCCAGATCAAGGGTTAACAATTTAATTTAACAGTGGGATACTCCACGCAGGGAGGCAAACAGTTAAATGAGGGAATAAACAGTTAAATTGTAATGGCTATGCAGAGTTAATAAACAATGAACAAGGTAAAAGCCGTTCTTTCAAACACTTATTAGGTCAGATGTTCCTCAAGCTGAAGATGATGCTTGGGAGCAGGGCCGGCTCCAGGTTTTTGAGGGCCCCGGGCGAAAGAGTCTCAGTAGCCCCCCCTTTAACATATACCACGATTTGTGATCACATATAACACAGCCATGTAGTATATAACACAGCCCACGTAGTATATAACACAGCCACGTAGCATATAACACAGCCATGTAGTATATAACAGCCCATGCAGCATATAACACAGCCACGTAGTATATAGCACAGCCACGTAGCATATAACAGCCCATATAGTGTATAGCACAGCCACATAGTATATAACACAGCCCACGTAGTATATAACACGGCCCACGTAGTATATAGAACAGGCATGTAGTATATAGCACAGCCCACGTAGCATATAACAGCCCATATAGTATATAGCACAGCCACATAGTATATAACACGGCCCACATAGTATATAGAACAGCCATGTAGTATATAGCACAGCCCACGTAGCATATAACAGCCCATATAGTATATAGCACAGCCACATAGTATATAACACGGCCCATGTAGTATATAGAACAGCCATGTAGTATATAGCACAGCCCACATAGTATATAGCACAGCCACATAGTATATAACACGGCCCATGTAGTATAGTAGTATATAGAACAGCCATGTAGTATATAGCACAGCCCACGTAGCATATAACAGCCCATATAGTATATAGCACAGCCCACGTAGTATATAACACAGCCATGTAGTATATAGCACAGACATGTAGTATACAGCACAGCTCCACTCCCCCCAAGAATGGCCCCATAGTCCAGTACTCACTGTTATAGTTACAAAAAAAAAAAACACTCCTCACCTCTCAATGTGTCCACGCTGCTCCCTGCTCCGGTCTCGGCGGCTGCCGCTGCACTGCCTGGCACACAGCGAGTGCGCGATGACGTCATCAAGCACCCGCAGCAGCAGAGTGGGGAATGATGGGAGAGGGAGCGTCAGGTGACGCTCTCTCCTCCATCATTTGCTTTGAACTTTACCCGCAGACGCTGGTATAGTTCAATGCGGTGGCGGGGGAGTTGGCAATGGTGACAGGCGGGCCCCCTGCCTCACAGAGGCCCCATAGCGGCTGCATGATGTGCCACTAGCTGAGGGCCCCTGGGGGAGCGGGGGTCCTAGGCAGCTGCCTGCCCCTAATGCCGGCCTTGAATAGGCCCCCCTGTCTCGCCAGGGCCCCGGCACTTGCCCGGGTACGCCAAGTGCTGACGCCGGCCCTGCTTGGGAGTCAGTAGCACCAACAACGGCCAGTGTGGTCCTGCAGGCAACGGTAGTCCGTTGTTTGGTGGCAGCAGTCGGTCTCCGGGACCTGAGCCCCTAGTTCATAATTTAATGTGGCTAAAGCAAACGAGGCCGCAGTACTGTCAGGGTCCTGGTCGAGCGGCGTGGCAATGCCCAGAAACGAGAGCAGTGTCGTACAGTCCTGCACCCTTCTCTTGCACTCAGGCTCACATGCAGCGTTCAGCTGTACAGGGCTCTCAGTTCTCTCCCTGTTACTGCAGTTGGCTCCGGCAGTGTTCTGGCGTCGGGTCAGCCGCGTGTCACTATGGCCCAGCTGCGCACACCGCGGAGATCGCTGTGCACGCACCGTGCCTCTGTCACTGCTGGCACTTTCACTTTTAACCGCGCCCCCGGCTTCTGGGTCATGGCACCTGTCTGAGCCTTTTTGCCTTCCCCCGGACAACATGGGACGCAGCCTCGACAGTTTCGGACCCAGTTTAGTACAGGTACCCGCGGTCCAGTCTTCCTCCTTACACCTGCAAGGGTCACTTCATCTTTGGTGAACGCCTAAGTGCTGCGGCCTGTGCAGAGTGCAGCAGTTGAGATGAGTTTGTCATCAGCTGCAATGCTCATCATGGAAAGTGACTGATACAACAAATTCATCATTGTCTATGCAAAGCGCAGCAGCCTATGACAAACTCAACTGCTGCACTCTTCATGTGCATTGACCATGATGACAGAGGATGCGCAGCTGGAGAAAGAAGACAGGATTGAATCCTGTGTAGTGCAGAGCAAATGATACATTTATAAACTCTAGCTTTGCAGCAAGGGTTAGGTTTTCGGCTTGGATTAGAATAAAAGTTATTGCTAGGGATAGAGTAAGGTTAATAAAATTGTTACATAAAAAAAAAAAAAACTTCAATAGTAACAAAAGTAAAAATTTATGACAATTTTTAACTTGTTTTCTCAATTATATGAATGATTTTGGCAAAAATAATACATAAACAAGAGGTCAAAGCACAAACTATCATAATTCCCGATTTACTTCAAATTACAACACATGCACTTGGAGAATAAGGTGTTCTATACTGGATGAATGGAAGAGACTCAGGTTCACAGGTTAGGCGGCCACAAAATACTTGTCTTCCTCCAGGAGTTGGCAGCTCACGATACACCACTGCGCTAGCCACTTTTGCCTTAAATGCAATTATATGGGGGTAAAACATTTAATATACACTGGTCTTGTGGTATTGTCAGGGCTGCCACTAGAAATTTCGGGGTCCCCTTGAGACTCCACCCAGGCTCCACCCCAGCCCCGCCTCCATGCTCCACCCCTCAAACTGTCCACAGTCCCACCGCTCTCTCTTGGAAAATCTCCACTTCTCACCTATCACACATTGACAGTTCCCATCACCAGATCACACATATAGCCGGCAGCTTTTGTTTTGGCCAAAAGATTTTTTAAGCCACCAAAATGACAAGGTAGACACTTTTGGCCAGGCCCTACTCTACTGTAACCTATTAAATATTTGTTAAAATATGCAATACAATTTAGGTATATTTTAATTTATTTTTTGATTTTTAAAATGACCTATAATACCACATACAAGGAACAAATACCACCGCACCATGACCAGATGACATATTACCACCACAGTGATCGAATAATATCAAATACAAGGAACAAATACCACAACATTATGACCAGACCACATATTACCACCACATACTGACTGAATACTACAATACTGATCAGTAATAAAAAAAACAAAACACAATACTATCACCATCAGTGCCATTATACACAGGAGATCTGTACTTAGTATGCAGTGTCTGTGTACAGGTAATACAGTGATCACCTGTGACATTATACACAGGAGCTCTGTATATAGTGTATAGGTAATCCAGTGATCACTGGTGACATTATACACAGGAGCTCTGTATATAGTATACAGTGTATAGTGTCAGGGTATAGGTAAAACACTGACTCACCAGTGATGTCTCTGTCTCTAGGTGAAGTCCATCATCTTTCATCCAGCACAGACCGCCATAATTTCATTTCATTCCTCTCTGCAGGAAATAACACCGTTATCTCGAGTTCCTCTTGCAGAAAACATTACTTAATTTTCCCAACTTCTACATTACACCACATGAAGAAGGCAACATAGTATCACTCTACACAGTAATAGGACTGCCCCTCCATTTAAAACAGTATACTCAAAAAATAAAATAAATACATCACTGCAGTAATAATATCCCTTAATTAGCCCCTATGGTAATAATATTCGCCATCCTAGCCCCCGTGTGTCTCATTCCTGGCGTCAGCCATATGTTCTCCCATCCTGCCCTAATGAGTATCCATTCTGCCCCATATGATCTTCCCATCCTGCCCCATCTGTCTCCAACGTATCCATCCTGCCCCATGATCCTGCCCCATCTGTCTCCAATCCTGCCCCCAGTGTCTCAAATTATGCCCGTATCACCATTCTGCCCGGTCTCCAATCATGCCCCCATGTCTGCAATCATGCCCCGTGTCTCCATTCTGCCCCATCTGTTTCCAATCCTGCCCCATCTGTCTCCAGTCATGCCGTCATGTCTTTCATCCTGCCCCCTGTGTCTCCAATCATGCCCCGTATCTCCATTCTGCCCCGTGTCCAGCTTTCTGCATCAGTGTCCAGCGTTCTGCCCCTGTGTCCACCGTTCTGCCTCCGTGTCCAGCGTTCTGCCCCCGTGTCCAGCTTTCTGCCCCCGTGTCCAGCTTTCTGCCCCCGTGTCCAGCTTTCTGCCCCCGTGTCCAGCTTTCTGCCCCCGTGTCCAGCTTTCTGCCCCCATGTCCAGCTTTCTGCCCCCGTGTCCAGCTTTCTGCCCCCGTGTCCAGCGTTCTGCCCCCGTGTCCAGCGTTCTGCCCCCGTGTCCAGCTTTCTGCCCCCGTGTCCAGTGTTCTGCCCCCGTGTCCAGCTTTCTGCCCCCGTGTCCAGCGTTCTGCCCCCGTGTCCAGCGTTCTGCCCCCGTGTCCAGCTTTCTGCCCCCGTGTCCAGTGTTCTGCCCCCGTGTCCAGCGTTCTGCCCCCGTGTCCAGCGTTCTGCCCCCGTGTCCAGCGTTCTGCCCCCGTGTCCAGCGTTTTGCCGCCGTGTCCAGCGTTCTGCCCCCGTGTCCAGCGTTCTGCCCCCGTGTCCAGCTTTGTGCCCCCGTGTCCAGCGTTCTGCCCCCGTGTCCAGCGTTCTGCCCCTGTGTCCAGCATTCTGCCCCCGTGTCCAGCGTTCTGCCCCTGTGTCCAGCATTCTGCCCTGAGCCCCCCGGATCGCCGCTCTCAATAAAAAAAAAAAAAAAAACACGTTCTGCTTACCTGGCCACGCTCCTGCTCTCTGCACGCAGCTGAAGCGTGCACTCGCCGGCGACTGACAATGACATCAGACGCCGGCGACATGCACGCTGCGGCTGACGTCAGCTGCCAGCCTCAGATTGGCTGGCGGCTGTTAACTATTGACGTGCGGGCGCGGGCCCGCACGTCAATAGCGTTAAACAGCTGCAGGGTCGCTAAGGGCCCGGTTTAGCCTGCTTGTGGCTGCCGGTAGGGGCCCGGTGAGCAGATGAGATGGGGCCCGATGCGGGCCCCCTCTGCCCACCGGGCCCCATACGCCAGTCACGGCTGTAATGCCCTGATGGCGGCCCTGGGTATTGTTATCCATTTTTATCAGGAACTACTTTCACTTATGGAAAAAAATGGAATTCTTCCCTTTTATTAAATTACCTGCTCTGCTTTTTCAGAGACTTTTCATGGATTATTATTAATATCTCAGTAAAGGAATTAATTACTTTATTATTACTCTTTGCAAAGCGACTATTGTTAAAAGCTGTATTACATCTAGAGATGTTCTTTTCCACAGGTGAAATCTATTAGACAATACCAGTTGTAGGTATTAAACCGCTGTAATACTGTATTGCAAGCAAAATCCTGGCTATATGGACAAAATTAATTAAGTGGGGATTCTTTTCTTTCTTTTCATCCTCCTTTATTAGGGTGGATTTGGGTTGATAGGGTTTGGCCATTAAGTTGTTTTGACTACATTATATTTCTTTTTATATCTGTATGAATTCTATGATAATGATACAAAATCAGTCTATAAATTTATAAAATGTCCATTTTAACATTTATTTCTTTTAACTGTAAACATAATCATCCGTTATTTTGCTATGAATTTAGTGTACAGAACTTTACACATGTATATACTAGTGTTACTTGCACAGTGCCTTGAAAAAGTATTTACACCCCATGAACTTTTTCACATTTTTCATGTTGCATCCACAAACAAATTAATTTTATTGGGAGCTTGTGATATACCAACACAAAAAAAGAAGTTATTTGGAAAGTAAATTATACATGGTTGTTATGAAAAATAGTGGGGGCCGCCTGCTGTCCCTCTATAAATTGCGAGGGCCACCTGCTGGCCCTCCAAGTTTCAAACTTTACAGTATTAATACAAAAAGAAAATTTGACCAGCTCAGATGGATAAATTGTATTGCAGTAGCAGAGCCGGCTGCTGGACCTCCAAAAAATGCTTAGTGAGGTCTATCTCTAAAACTAGAGTAACCGTCACCTGATGGCCCTCTACAAATAGTGATGGCTGCCTAATGGCCCTCGATTGAGAGATTAAACGATCAAAGAGGAACGATGTTTTACAGATTACTATGACACGTCTGGCATTGAATGACACATTCATTTTTTTTCTCTAAATAACAGGAAATGATTTCAGCAGTTTTTCTTAATCATCATATAGACAACCCCAAGGTTAATAACAATATAAATAAACTTATCTTCATAGAACAACTCGCCAGTTGACATTTTCCACATACGGCAAGTTTTATTCAATGCTTCACATGATGATATCATTGGGGCACACAAGGGAAATATCAGACAGCATTAAAATAACATTTACAGAGAAGAGCATGTTGGATTACCCACACAATTTACTAAGACGGCATAACTCAACTCCACAATAGTTTGCAAAACTTCTCAAGTACTGCACCAATGCTCTGGAATATTTTACCCAGTACACAAGGCTAAATGATGAAATGCTTCTTGTTAATGGTAATTATTTAGCTTTCAGTATTTTATTGCAATTGATAGGATACTAGCGAACCTACAGAAAGGGAGGAAAAAAAATCTGTGATTCCCTGGTAATGCACTTGGTTCCCCTAATCTGTGTGCTTTATTTTCAGAAAGTTGTCCTATGTGTTTTTTGTATACAGATTGTATTTCTGTCCATATCTTAAAGGGAACCTGTCAGCTGATTCATGCTGCACAATCCACGGGCACCATAAATCAGAGTCTGAAGCCTCGTATATTTGCAGAGAAAATATAATTTGCTGATCCATCCAGGGAAAACAAGCAGAGATGAGACTGGATTCTCTATGCACTGCTCTAGGTGATTGGCAGTTTTTTTTTCATGTGTGAAGAGAGAAACCTGTCACAGTGGCATAACAATCGTGGTTGCAGAGGTCGTTTCTGCGACCATACAGGAGAGGAGCCCAACGACACCAACGCATAGTTCAACAGAAGGTGCGTCCAAGAACGCACGTTCAGCTGAAGTGTATTGCAGCGCAGAAACGCGCTGGGTGTGCAATGTCCAGTCAAGAAAGGGCCCAGGATGGGGGATATATAACTGGAAGGGGCTCAGGATGTGGGACATTAGTACAAGATGGAGGATAATAATAATAATCTTTATTTTTATATAGCGCTAACATATTCCGCAGCGTTTTACAGTTTGCACACATTATCATCGCTGTCCCCAATGGGGCTCACAATCACAATCTAAATTCCCGATCAGTATGTCTTAGGATATTACTAAATATTAGGAGGGGGGCAACATGTATGTCCTTATAGGATTTAGAATTCTGCAAGGGCCTATAAATCTGATCAACATAAGGGGAGGGCCAAATCCAAATTTTGCACTGCGGCTCATCGGACTCTAGTTACGGCACTGCCTGTCAATCATCTAAATCATGGTGAAGCCAGCCAGGGCAGAGCCAGAGCATTTCAGAGAATATTTTACCTGGCTGCAATCATACAGCCAGGCTCTGTTTCATGTTACCAGTGGTTTGGGCAACATGAATCAGCTGACAGGTTTCCTTTAAATATCTGATCAGTGGTGGCACAACCAATGATCTTGTCACCAGGTAGCCACAGTATTGTAACACCCCAGGTAACCGGTTGTTACAGTGATGTTGCCTTCCTTTCGGGGAGGGCGATATCATGCTTGGAGACAAGGAGGATTCTCTTTACCAGGTAATCACCTACATTCAACACATTCTGAATCCAGGCCAGAAGGGAGAGCTCTGAATCCGGATTCAGGGGAGCTTCCCCAGCTTTAAGTGTTCTGGACTGGAGGAGAAGTTAGTTTAGTTGTTGAGAGACAGTGAAGTGAAAGGACTGAGAGCAGACAGCGGAGCCGTGCAGCCAGGACTGAGCTGCAGCTCCAGGGAAAGGAAGTGAACCTGAGGGGTTGAATGTAGTGAAGCATCAGAGGAAGGAAAGGGGCTCAGAGAGGAACTGTGACCGGGCACCCTCAGAGCCGAAGCGCAGGAACCGGGCTCTGTAGTACTCTAGGTCACACGGCAGAACCAGAGGGCATAGGACTTCATGTAATTTGCCTGCACCCACACCTGAAGGTGCAGCAGCACACTAAGAGCCCGGGTCGTGATAGAGACCCTATAAAAAGGCTCACACTGCCCATCATACAGGTAACTGTCCCAGGACAGGACAGAGAGGACTTTGTATGGAAGCCACAGGCAGCAAGGACCTCGCATACAAGCGTGAGTAGGAAGGCTTACAGACCTCACCTGGGAGAGGGGTCACCTTTGCCTCCAGGCCGGCCGGACCATATCACCACCTGTTCCTGGTACCCTGGACTGTGGCCTGCTACCATCAATAAACCAGGTAAGGACGTTATAACTCTGTATCCTCCGTTTATTTGCCGGCATACACCATCCTTGCCCAGCACACCGGGAGCCCTGGGGACCCCGCTTCACCTGTGGGAATTGTCACCATCTATGCTGCAGTAACATCACCCCCTTTAAGCAGCGTCAGGCCATACTGACTGAGAACCACAGGTGGCGTCACGAACACAAACTTTAATAATACAAATCCCTTTAAAAGACCTTTCCCCTTTTAATTGGTTGCCCAGGGCCACAGACCGGGTCACAGCCACCATGGCATCCCCTTAAGTGCGACCGGACCAGGTACCGAGTACCCCACTGCCCAGGTGGGCGACTCAACTTTGGCGTCACGAACAGGATGGACCGACCCATTGAAATGTGTGCCATGAACTGTCATGGACTGTGTGAGATTGTTTAGTGGCCACCATTATGCACCACGAGGCGGATAAAGGACAAAGAAGATGTGTTGCCATGGGTGGAGTTCAAGAACTGGCACAAAAGCTGGATCCACCCCCTACAGAGACTTGAATGTCAACAAAACATGTCCGTCACCAAGACGGATATGCCCTCGGAGATGGCCACAGGAGGCATCACGAACAGAAACTTTAATACAAATCCCTTTAAAAGACCTTTCCCCTTTTAATTGGGCGCCCAGGGACACGGACCTGGTCACAGACACCGTGACCTGCCCTTTAAGTGCGACTGGACCCGGTACCAAGTACCCCACTGCCCAGGCGGGCGACTCAGTATCACTTGGACCGGAGAAGTAGAATGGGTAACACAGAGTCTGTCTATAGTCACCTATTTTAGTTGATGGATATAAGATGGAGAAAATCCACAAAAACATGAGGAGATCACATAACCTCCATTCAATTGTTGACTCTGTTGAATTCACACCTAGGACCCAAGTGCAGTATGGCAGCCGTACCGCAAAGACAATGTGCTGCCCCAGGATAGCACACCCACCAAATGCTATCACGATGGCCCTGCCACCCAAACGCTACCACCATGGTCCACAACCAAACGCTACCACCATGGTCCACAACCAAACGCTATCACTATGGTCCTGCCTCCCAAATGCTACCAACATGGCCCCGGCACCCAAACGCTACCACCATGGCCCTACCGCCAGACCTTTGGTTATTTGATGTTCAATCTATGCAAACAACAAGCTCATGACTTTCTAAACTGCTAATAGCAAGTACTTTCTCCGGAGTGATCTATTACTGCATACAGCATATATACATTCTTACACAGCAGTGAAAATCTGTTAACGATTTCTACTCTACGGTATCCGACTTAAAGGATGACAATTGCTTGACCAAATGCACAATTATTGCAATATATGAGTGCATTTTTTCTATTGGTTTTCTATAGACAAGTATTACTTGTCCTGTAGAGCACGTCAGCAACAAAATAAAAGTTTACATGCACAGATCCGTTGAAATACTCCTAATAAAACATGAGAGCTTATATGTTTACTAACTTTGCTGTGTCTTCTGCCACCTACTGGGGATATCTGCTTATAAATGATCTATACGCTTCTTTATCATCTCCTATCAGTGGCTGTATATAACCACGGTAAATGGATCTGCATTGTGCCGCTCCATTCAACGTGTAGTGGGCACTGCAGAAAAGCTCATATTCTTTTCAAAAGCTCCTTTAATGTGTTTGCATCCAGTGTAATGTGTCCAGTAAGTGAAAAATCACTGGAATCATGGTCTGTGTCCTTACATCATGTTGTTCTCAAATGCAGAAGTGTTGTGAATTTGCTTTTTGCTCCCTCTAGTGGTTACTAGTTTTTTGACTCTGGTTTTTCTGTCATTCCTTTTATCCGCACCTGGGTCGTTAGTTAGGGGTGTTGCTATATAAGCTCCCTGGACCTTCAGTTCTATGCCTGGCAACGTAGTTATCAGAGCTAGTCTGCTGTGCTCTTGTCTACTGATCCTGGTTCCAGTTATATCAGCTAAGTCTGCCTTTTGCTTTTTGCTATTTGTTTTGGTTTTGTATTTTTGTCCAGCTTGTTCCAAATCTATATCCTGACCTTTGCTGGAAGCTCTAGGGGGCTGGTGTTCTCCCCCCGGACCGTTAGACGGTTCGGGGGTTCTTGAATTTCCAGTGTGGATTTTGATAGGGTTTTTGTTGACCATATAAGTTACCTTTCTTTATTCTGCTATCAGTAAACGGGCCTCTCTGTGCTAAACCTGGTTCATTTCTGTGTTTGTCATTTCCTCTTACCTCACCGTCATTATTTGTGGGGGGCTTCTATCCAGCTTTGGGGTCCCCTTCTCTGGAGGCAAGAAAGGTCTTTGTTTTCCTCTACTAGGGGTAGCTAGATTCTCCGGCTGGCGCGTGTCATCTAGAATCAACGTAGGAATGATCCCCGGCTACTTCTAGTGTTGGCGTTAGGAGTAGATATATGGTCAACCCAGTTACCACTGCCCTATGAGCTGGATTTTTGTATTCTGCAGACTTCCACGTTCCTCTGAGACCCTCGCCATTGGGGTCATAACAGTTTGCCAGGCCAGTATTAAATGTTTAATGCATTGCAGAAGAGGGATTATAAGAAAGAAGATTCTGAGGTTTTTTTTTTCTCCTTCCCCTTTACCTCAGAGTGGCTATGCTTGCTGCAGACATGAATGTCCAGACCTTGATTACAAGTGTGGACCAGCTGGCTACTCGTGTGCAGGGCATACAAGACTATGTTATCAGAAATCCTAGGTCAGAACCTAAAATACCGATTCCTGAACTGTTTTCCGGAGACAGGTTTAAGTTTAGGAATTTCGTGAATAATTGTAAATTGTTTTTGTCCCTGAGACCCTGTTCATCAGGAGATTCTGCTCAGCAAGTAAAAATTGTTATTTCGTTCTTACGGGGCGACCCTCAGGATTGGGCTTTTTCGCTGGCGCCAGGAGATCCGGCATTGGCTGATCTTGATGCGTTTTTTCTGGCGCTCGGTTTACTTTATGAGGAACCCAATCTTGAGATTCAGGCAGAAAAGGCCTTGCTGTCTATGTCTCAGGGGCAGGACGAGGCTGAAGTGTATTGCCAAAAATTTCGGAAATGGTCCGTGCTGACACATTGGAACGAGTGTGCACTGGCCGCTAATTTTAGAAATGGCCTTTCTGAAGCCATTAAGAATGTTATGGTGGGTTTTCCCATTCCCACAGGTCTGAATGATACTATGGCACTGGCTATTCAAATTGACCGGCGGTTGCGGGAGCGCAAAACCGCAAATTCCCTCATGGTGTTGTCTGAACAGACACCTAATTCGGTGCAATGTGATAGAAAAACCGCAAATTCCCTCATGGTGTTGTCTGAACAGACACCTGATTTAATGCAATGTGATAGAATCCTGACTAGAAATGAGCGGAAAATTCATAGACGCCGGAATGGCTTGTGCTACTACTGTGGTGATTCTACACATGTTATCTCAGCATGCTCTAAACGTATAGCTAAGGTTGTTAGTCCTGTCACCGTTGGTAATTTGCAACCTAAATTTATTCTGTCTGTAACTTTGATTTGCTCACTGTCATCTTATCCTGTCATGGCGTTTGTAGATTCAGGTGCTGCCCTGAGTCTCATGGATCTCTCATTTGCTAAGCACTGTGGATTTACTCTTGAACCATTAGAAAATCCTATTCCTCTTAGGGGTATTGATGCTACACCATTGGCAGCAAATAAACCGCAGTATTGGACACAGGTTACCATGTGCATGACTCCTGAACACCGCGAGGTGATACGTTTCCTGGTTTTACATAAAATGCATGATTTGGTCGTTTTAGGGCTGCCATGGTTACAGACCCATAATCCAGTCCTGGACTGGAAGGCTATGTCAGTCTCAAGTTGGGGCTGTCGTGGTATTCATGAGGATTCCCTGCCTGTGTCTATTGCTTCTTCTACGCCTTCGGAAGTTCCGGAGTATTTGTCTGATTATCAGGATGTCTTCAGTGAGTCTGAGTCCAGTGCACTGCCTCCTCATAGGGACTGTGACTGTGCTATAGATTTGATCCCAGGCAGTAAATTTCCTAAGGGAAGACTGTTTAATCTGTCGGTACCTGAACATACCGCTATGCGTTCATATATCAAGGAGTCTCTGGAAAAAGGACATATTCGTCCGTCTTCTTCCCCTCTTGGTGCGGGATTCTTTTTTGTGGCAAAAAAGGACGGATCTTTGAGACCTTGTATTGATTATCGGCTTTTAAATAAGATCACTGTCAAATTTCAGTATCCTTTACCGCTGTTGTCTGACTTGTTTGCCCGGATTAAGGGTGCCAAGTGGTTCACCAAGATAGACCTTCGTGGTGCGTACAACCTTGTGCGCATTAAGCAAGGTGATGAATGGAAAACCGCATTCAATACGCCCGAAGGTCATTTTGAGTACTTGGTGATGCCTTTTGGGCTCTCCAATGCGCCTTCAGTTTTTCAGTCCTTTATGCATGACATTTTCCGGAAGTATCTGGATAAATTTTTGATTGTTTATCTGGATGATATTTTGGTTTTTTCTGATAATTGGGATTCGCATGTGGAGCAGGTCAGGTTGGTCTTTAAAATTTTGCGTGAAAATTCTTTGTTTGTCAAGGGCTCAAAGTGTCTCTTTGGTGTACAGAAGGTTCCCTTTTTGGGGTTCATTTTTTCCCCTTCTGCTGTGGAGATGGACCCAGTCAAGGTCCGAGCTATTCTTGATTGGACTCAGCCCTCGTCAGTTAAGAGTCTTCAGAAGTTCTTGGGCTTCGCTAACTTCTACCGTCGTTTTATCGCTAATTTTTCTAGCATTGTGAAACCTTTGACGGATATGACCAAGAAGGGCTCCGATGTAGCTAACTGGGCTCCTGCTGCCGTGGAGGCTTTCCAGGAGTTGAAACGCCGGTTTACTTTGGCGCCTGTTTTGTGCCAGCCTGACGTCTCACTTCCCTTTCAGGTTGAGGTGGATGCTTCGGAGATTGGGGCAGGGGCCGTTTTGTCGCAGAGAGGCCCTGGTTGCTCTGTTATGAAGCCTTGTGCCTTTTTCTCTAGGAAATTTTCGCCTGCCGAGCGAAATTATGATGTGGGCAATCGGGAGTTGTTGGCCATGAAATGGGCATTTGAGGAGTGGCGTCATTGGCTCGAGGGTGCTAAGCATCGTGTGGTGGTCTTGACTGATCACAAAAATCTGATGTATCTCGAGTCTGCTAAACGCCTTAATCCGAGACAGGCCCGCTGGTCATTGTTTTTCTCCCGCTTTGATTTTGTTGTCTCGTATTTACCAGGTTCAAAGAATGTGAAGGCCGATGCTCCTTCTAGGAGCTTTGTGCCTGATGCTCCTGGAGTCGCTGATCCTGTTGGTATTCTTAAAGATGGAGTTATCTTGTCAGCTATTTCTCCGGATCTGCGACGTGTGTTGCAGAGATTTCAGGCTGATAGGCCTGAGTCTTGTCCACCTGACAGACTGTTTGTCCCGGATAAGTGGACCAGCAGAGTCATTTCCGAGGTTCATTCCTCGGTGTTGGCAGGTCACCCGGGAATTTTTGGCACCAGAGATCTGGTGGCCAGGTCCTTTTGGTGGCCTTCCTTGTCAAGGGATGTGCGGTCATTTGTGCAGTCCTGTGGGACTTGTGCTCGAGCTAAGCCTTGCTGTTCTCGTGCCAGCGGTTTGCTCTTGCCCTTGCCTGTCCCGAAGAGACCTTGGACACATATCTCCATGGATTTAATTTCTGATCTTCCGCTATCTCAGGGCATGTCCGTTATCTGGGTGATATGTGATCGCTTCTCCAAGATGGTCCATTTGGTTCCTTTGCCTAAGCTGCCTTCCTCTTCCGATCTGGTTCCTGTGTTTTTCCAGAACGTGGTTCGTTTGCACGGCATCCCTGAGAATATTGTGTCAGACAGAGGATCCCAGTTCGTTTCCAGGTTCTGGCGATCCTTTTGTAGTAGGATGGGCATTGATTTGTCGTTTTCGTCTGCTTTCCATCCTCAGACTAATGGACAGACGGAGCGAACCAATCAGACTTTGGAGGCTTATTTGAGGTGTTTTGTCTCTGCTGATCAGGACGATTGGGTGACATTCTTGCCGTTGGCTGAGTTTGCCCTTAATAATCGGGCTAGTTCCGCCACCTTGGTTTCGCCTTTTTTCTGCAACTCTGGTTTCCATCCTCGCTTTTCTTCGGGTCATGTGGAGCCTTCTGACTGTCCTGGGGTGGATTCTGTGGTGGATAGGTTGCAGCAGATCTGGAATCATGTGGTGGACAACTTGAAGTTGTCACAGGAGAAGGCTCAGCGCTTTGCCAACCGCCGCCGCGGTGTGGGTCCCCGACTACGCGTTGGGGATTTGGTGTGGCTTTCTTCCCGCTTTGTTCCTATGAAGGTCTCCTCTCCCAAATTTAAACCTCATTTTATTGGGCCTTACAAGATATTGGAAATCCTTAATCCTGTATCTTTTCGTCTGGATCTTCCTGTGTCGTTTGCTATTCACAATGTATTTCATAGGTCCTTGTTGCGGCGGTACATTGTGCCTGTAGTTCCTTCTGCTGAGCCTCCTGCTCCGGTGTTGGTTGAGGGCGAGTTGGAGTACGTGGTGGAGAAGATCTTGGATTCTCGCCTCTCCAGGCGGAGGCTTCAGTACCTGGTCAAGTGGAAGGGCTATGGTCAGGAGGATAATTCCTGGGTGGTCGCCTCTGATGTTCATGCGGCCGATTTAGTTCGTGCCTTTCATGCCGCTCATCCTGATCGCCCTGGTGGTCGTGGTGAGGGTTCGGTGACCCCTCACTAAGGGGGGGGTACTGTTGTGAATTTGCTTTTTGCTCCCTCTAGTGGTTACTAGTTTTTTGACTCTGGTTTTTCTGTCATTCCTTTTATCCGCACCTGGGTCGTTAGTTAGGGGTGTTGCTATATAAGCTCCCTGGACCTTCAGTTCTATGCCTGGCAACGTAGTTATCAGAGCTAGTCTGCTGTGCTCTTGTCTACTGATCCTGGTTCCAGTTATATCAGCTAAGTCTGCCTTTTGCTTTTTGCTATTTGTTTTGGTTTTGAATTTTTGTCCAGCTTGTTCCAAATCTATATCCTGACCTTTGCTGGAAGCTCTAGGGGGCTGGTGTTCTCCCCCCGGACCGTTAGACGGTTCGGGGGTTCTTGAATTTCCAGTGTGGATTTTGATAGGGTTTTTGTTGACCATATAAGTTACCTTTCTTTATTCTGCTATCAGTAAGCGGGCCTCTCTGTGCTAAACCTGGTTCATTTCTGTGTTTGTCATTTCCTCTTACCTCACCGTCATTATTTGTGGGGGGCTTCTATCCAGCTTTGGGGTCCCCTTCTCTGGAGGCAAGAAAGGTCTTTGTTTTCCTCTACTAGGGGTAGCTAGATTCTCCGGCTGGCGCGTGTCATCTAGAATCAACGTAGGAATGATCCCCGGCTACTTCTAGTGTTGGCGTTAGGAGTAGATATATGGTCAACCCAGTTACCACTGCCCTATGAGCTGGATTTTTGTATTCTGCAGACTTCCACGTTCCTCTGAGACCCTCGCCATTGGGGTCATAACACAGAAGCCTGGTGACAAATTCCCTTTAACCCCATACTGACATATGATGTGCAGCTAGGTCATATGCAGGAAC
The DNA here is from genome assembly GCF_051348905.1 of Ranitomeya variabilis. Lineage (NCBI taxonomy): Eukaryota > Metazoa > Chordata > Amphibia > Anura > Dendrobatidae > Ranitomeya > Ranitomeya variabilis. Next base: position 638,888,228 of record NC_135232.1, read on the forward strand.
CCTCACTTTGATGTGGGCATGCCTGTGTGTTTCCTAGCAGATGATGGCTGTGTTATTCATCCATCATCTGCCTCTGGCCGCCTTGGTTGGAGCAGAGATCTGTCCGCCGCTGTCATTCTCTGACAGTAGCATTTGCTGTGAGTTGACAGGGAAACACATCATTGTATGCAGCTAGAGGCAGGTAGGCGGACATGAGGGAAGAAAATTAATTTAAGACGTCTCATATCTTTAGAGAAAGGGCTAGAGATTTGTTTTCATTGTGTTGGCATAAGACAAATTAGAGCTTCTAAAATAAGCGAGTGGCACCCCAGGACTTACAGGAAAAGTTAGAGTGGTGAATGGACAGTAGTATTTTTATACGATCAACTGAGCCAACTGTGCTGCCTGATTGTACTTAGTCAAATTAGGAACTACAAAGCCACAGTTTTACCAAAGGTGGCACAGGTGAATCATATTGATCCATGAAAGGCCCTTCTCCAGTTAAATTAGCTACAGTAATAGGTTGCCGGTTAAGTTATTAATAAATTTGACACTTAGATAATCGTCAGAGACATGCAGCGTCATATGGCAACGCACGGAGGGCTATAAATGCTGCACATCGGGGACATTTACGTCATACGGGCCCCCCAAGGAAGCCGTAAGTGAAACGCGCGTAGGGGCGCGTGTTTGTACTAATGGACAAAGATATGGGTAAGAGCACATAATGGGAACATTGGTTCCTTTTACATAGGTTACACTTCGGGGTCTTTTGACCGTTGGGACACAGGTTCCTTTATACCTATATAATAATAGGGGAATATAGCTGTCTTTACATTGATTATGCACTGGCACTTTACTCAAATAGCTCTGTATCTATATATATAAGAGGCATCGTGATTACTCGCTAATCCCGCCCCCTGCACAGTAGCTCCGCCCCGCACATCACCACACATAATCCCGCCCCCACCCCATTATTACACACAATTCCACCCCCACCACATTACCACACACAATAACGCCCCCCCACCACATTACCACACACAATCCCGCCCCCACCACATCTATATATATAAGAGGCATCGTGATTACTCGCTAATCCCGCCCCCTGCACAGTAGCTCCGCTCCCACGCATCACCACACATAATCCCGCCCCCCACCCCATTTTTATACACAATCCCGCCCTCACCACATTACCACACACAATCCCGCCCCCACCACATTACCACACACAATCCCACCCCTCCACCACATTACCACACACAATCCCGCCCCCACCACATTACCACATACAATCCCTTCTTCCCACCACATTACCACACACAATCCTGCCCCCAACCACATTACCACACACAATCCCGCCCCCTAACCACATTACCACACATAATCCCACCCCCACCACATTACCACATAATCCCACCCCCCACCACATTACCACACATAATACCGCCCACCCACCACATTACCACACATAATCCCGCCCACCCACCACATTACCACACACAATCCTGCCCCCCACCAAATTACCACACACAATCCCCCCCACCACATTATCACACATAATCCCGCCCCCCACCACATCACCACACATAATCCCACCCCCCAACCACATCACCACACATAATCCCGCCCCCCCACCACATTACCACACATAATCCCGAACCCTGCACAGTAGCTCCGCCCCCACCCCATCACCACACATAATCCCGCCCCTCCACCACATTACCACACATAATCCCGCCCCACCACATTACCACACATAATCCGGCCCCCAACATTACCACACATAATCCCGCCCCCACCACATTACCACACACAATACCACCCCCCACCACATTACCACACACAATCCCGCCCCCCCACCACATTACCACACACAATACCGCCCCCTCACCACATTACCACACACAATCCCGCCCCCCACCACATTACCACACACAATCCCCACCACCACATTACCACACACAATCTCGCCCCCCCACCACATTACCACACACAATCTTGTCCCCCCACCACATTACCACACACAATCCCGCACCCCACCACATTACCACACACAATCCCGCCCCCCACCACATTACCACACACAATCCTGCCCCCCACCACATTACCACACACAATCCCGCCCCCCACCACATTATCACACACAATACCACCCCCCCACCACATTACCACACATAATCCCGCCCCCCACCACAACACCACACATAATCCCGCCCCCCCACCACATCACCACACATAATCCCACCCCCAACACATTACCACACATAATCCCACCCCCCACCACATTACCACACATAATCCCGCCCCCCACCACATTACCACACATAATCCCACCCCCCACCACATTACCACTCATAATCCCGCCCCCCCCACAACATTACCACACATAATCCCGCCCCCACCACATTACCACGCATAATCCCGCCCCCCACCACATTACCACACATAATCCCGCCCCCCACCACATTACCACACACAATCCTGTCCCCCCATCACATTACCACACACAATCCCGCTCTCCCACCATATTACCACACATGATCCCACCCCCCACATTACCACACTAGGCTCCGTACCCACACATTACCACACGAGGCTCCGTCCTCACACATTACCACATGAGGCTCTGTCCCCACACATTACCATACGAGGCTCCGTCCCCACACATTACCACACGAGGCTGCATCCTCACACATTACCACAGGAGGCTGTGTCCCCACACATTACCACACGAGGCTCTGTCCCCACACATTACCACACGAATCCAGTTTGCTTTTGATTTTACACTGTGAATAAAATGTATTAGTATTATTTTGATTTTTAATTATTGTTATTGTTATTAACTTCATTTTAAGTTAATTTACCACCTGCGTAAGCGCTATTGAATGTTGTCATTATTTACTTTAGTTTAATCACTAGCAGTGTTAATTAGATAGCAATGAGCATGCCCAGCGTTAGCTGGCTAGAAACAGCTAGTGTGATATTATGTTCTAACTGCTACTGGATTGTATTTTATAATATCTTTAGTGTTAATAAAATATATTCTCTTTTTTTACATTCTTTGTGATCTATATGCTTCAGTTTTTCTGGTTATTATTAGGAGAAATCATTGTAGTGTACTGGGGCTGTGGGAACATTATAAAGGGCGTAGACCCAAGACAAGAAGTTGTCAGGGAAACTCCATCTCCACAGCACTGTGAACAAGTGCTCGAGTGAAAAAGCATTGTATTCAGTTTACGCTGTCTACACAAGTGCAAAAGGAGGGATACCCTACATTCATTATTTGAGGCTTATCTGTGTGGTATGAATCTGATCTTATCCTTGTGTATCCGTGCACTTGGACTTATGTTGAGTGAAGGACTAAAGTGTAAGCTAAAATCTTAAGGTTAATGTTGATTAGAGAGACTGGTCTATTATTATACTAGTATGTGGTCTGTATTGGATTCAGATATCATCGAGATTGTGGTTGCCTGGGAGGTTGTTCCCAGCAGGTAGTGATGGGAGAACCCGAACTCGTGAGACCCGGCCGCTGTGAACTGGGGTTACCTTACTGTCATCACCTCAGTTCATAGCATTCGGGTCTCGCGGAGCACAGCGCAAGACCTGGGAGTGGCTGCTGCTCCAGTCCATGAAGCTGCGTTCTTTGAATGGGGCTCCAGAGGATGGATGAAGAAGACTGGGATCATCATAGGACCTCCATTTGGATCACGGTGGACCCTGTGGATTATTTTTTTTAATAAATGGGGTATAGTGGTATATTGTTTGGGAGGGTTTTTTTTTCAAATAAAGATGTTTTACCTGTGTTTTTTTCAACTTTTTTTTTGGGGGATGTGCTTTCTTTTCTTTTTAATTATTGGGTTAGTAATGGGCTGACTGTGGGTTGATATTAATAGGCTGGAGTGCCCATGATTAATAGGCCATTCCCAACTTACAAATATCACCCTGCTGCCGTGCAAGAAGTGGGCATCATACTTGAAGCACCATTTCTGTCACTTAAGTGTTAGCTCTTCCCAACTACCCTGGTGTGGTGACAATCAGGGTACCATAATTGTTTTTGTGGTTATGGAGAGGTGTCAGTCAGACATCCCTATTACTAACCCAGTAGTAAAAATAAATAAACGCACAAGCACAGGAAAAAAACTTTGCGAATATACAGTATATTCCTCCACACTATCCCTCGTTCACTAATTTATTAATAAAATGACGTCACAAGGTAATCCACGTTCATCTTCTTGGTCTCCGGTGCCTGTGGATAGCAGTAAATGCACAGGCACCGGCTGATGACTACTCTCATCAGCATCATCTGCTATTGCTGCTATCAGCAAGAGCAGGCGACGCTGAAGACTGTAGTAGTCATCAGTCGGCATCTGACCGATGGTAATCTTGTCACTGCCGGTCACAGCCGCTGGTTCACACGCTGTCCTCAGCGGCTGTCACCAGTGGTGACGTTTGTAAGGTTACCACTGGTCAGAGCTGCTTTTTCCCATACTGTCACACAGAGGACCAAGCAGGAAAGGCCAGCTGTTTTGGACTCCTGTTCACTTTAATGGAGTTCGGGCTCTAGATCAAATTTGGGTACCGTTCTGGCGCCTGAACCAAACCCTTTGCTACAGTTCGGCCGAACCAGACAGACCCAAAACATCCATGCATGCGCCCATCCCTACCAGCAGGTCACCATCTTGTGCTACGACGGTAAATAGTGAGATGAGAAATAAGGGCGGAAACAGATTTTGCTCAAGCAGTCAGTCAGGGATGTGTCAAGGGTAAGGAGAGGGATAGACTGATTTGCCAGGTGTTTTTACATTTGCTAACAATACATAATGGATTGGTTGAGATTCCTTCTCCAATAAGGAAGACATATTTTGACACCCAGCTGGGTAGGAGTTGTTTTTCTCATTAAGTGTAAAGAACCAATTTGACGATAACATGATTTCAGGCTGCGCTATTGTAGTGAGGAATCCTTAGGTCCAAGATGAATTAACGTTTTTTATTTCCACAACGTGTTTCAATGATGGACCAGCATGTTTTTCAAGTGAAGAAACCAATTGCAGCAACTCAGCCTGATATTGTGTTATCATCCAAATTTATCAACTCTCCTAGAGGAGATCATACCCAAGGCACAAGGCAGCAGCTGATATTTTCAGGTGTTCAAAGGACAGCCCCGATAGTTCCGGAACCAACACAAGGGAGGTTTTACCGGCGTGGCCCATCTTCTTACACTTTAGAAGGGAGCCATACTATCACCAGAAAAAGAGCGAATGTAGTAGGACAATAGCCCCCGGAGATCCAATGGACTAAGAAATGGAGTGCACACACTCTCAGGTAGGGAATGGACCAGGAAAAGTGGGGAAAAGTAATGAACAACATGGGGGGGGAATGTAACCAGAGTGGGGGTAAATAAATAATAATTAAATAAGAGCCATGTAGACGCTTGTTCTATGTTCAAGTTTAACTTGTTTCTGGCCTATATTTGGTCTCCTTTGAGGGAGGATTGGTGCCAATCTAATAACTTTCCTTTCTTTGACATTGCTTTACTTGTTTTGCACTGATTGAGGTCTACAGCCTGTACTATAGCTCAGAATTGCATTCACATTCCTGCCGGTTGTCATTAGGAACAGTTTAGCTTAGCTCAATACCTATAATGCAATGGAGTAGTTATCTTACTGGCTAATGCCTGGTTCAATAATTAAACTTTTAGAATGCTAATTACTAGAGCAAGCTCTGCGGGGACATTGGGCCAGCAAAGAGTGCTGGGAAACGTTAATTCTGTAGCCTTCATGACTATGGGATATAATACAGATTGTAAATGTGAATCAGTGCTAGCAACTTTTTATAAAACTATTAATTTTACACACTGCTTCTCCAGTGCAGAGGCTCTGCACCTGTTATATTACGTTCTTAAAAAAAGGAACCTGTTTGGTTATTTATGCTGTCTGACTCATGATCAGCACGAGTTAGAGACAGGTTCATTATCCAAAATACAAATGTTTGTAAAATGATGCATCGTTTTAGAGAAAACATGATTGACAGGTCTCTCTCCCTATGTGTGTACACAGGACCAGACAGGGAAAAGTTGGTGAGGCTACCTGTTGGCTAGTCTCATTTTTCTTGTTCCTTGTCTAAAGTCTATTTTCTCTGAATAGATGCAGTATTTCAGCGAGAAACATAGGTATAGCATTTGCAATAAGACAGCATGTTCCAAATTTTGATTCATGTACCATGAATCACCTGAAAGGTTAATATTGTTACTCAAGTTACAATATCATTTAGTTTCGGGACAACATTTTAAAGTGTAATATTGAGAAATTAAGGGTGAATTTACACAGGCCGATTATCATGAAAACATATTGCCTCATAACTAGCCAGTGTAAACAGACTGCCAACGAGCGAGATGATTGTCGGATAAGTGAAATAATTTTTTGGTTGCGTAAAAATCATTGTTCTTGTTAACACACAATCCTCTGTAAACATGAAAGAGTGAGGGATAGTGTGAGGGCATAGTATGGAGAGGGAACAGGAGAGGAAGAAGTGTGGGTGGACAGGGTGAAGAGGGGGCACAGTATGGAGAGGGCTTAGCATGGTGGATAGAGTTGGGATACAGACAGCATGCTGGGGCAGTATGTAGAGGGGGTTAGTATCAGGCCTCTATTTTCCATTAGGAATTGGAAGTCTGGTGTCTTTGGTGGTGGATTATAGGGGGCAGTGCCAGTGTAGGGAGGAGAACCAAATTGATGGTCTCTCCTGCATATCTGGGCCGGAACCGTCGGGGCTGTCACCAGTGTCACAGGGGGAAGAGATTGCTGACCAAAGCAGTACAGGGCACCTGACTGATGGGGGCAGGTCGGACTTAAATAGTAGTTTGAGCGGGGACTGAGCTTGTGAGTAGTGAGACGGTTAACTCCCTCTTCATGCCCGCTAGCTGTACCTATAACCCAAGCTAGTCAGACTGCCGAAACTTCCTACCCTCAACCCAGAGAGACTTCCTCACTGAGTAGTGACCAGAATAGAGTATGGACCTTTGCTCCGCTCACCACCGCCGAGGCACCGCTTAGGCCTCTTTCACACTTTGGTCTTTTGGCGTCAGTTTGAATCTGCCGTTCTCGTCAAATAGCGGATCCGCCATATTTTTTTTTGCGGATCCACTATTTTCCCATAGACTTGCATTAGCGACGGATTGTGGCGGATGGTTGTCCGTTCCATCCGCCATGTGACGGATCCGTCAAGATTTGGCGGACATCATCTAGACATTGATGGACATTATAACGTTTTTTATCTGTGCTGAAATGGCGGTTCGTGACGGATCCGTCGCGTCCGCCATTCCCTAGAATGGCCGCCTATGGGCAACGGATCCGTCGCGATCCGTCATTTGGCGGATCCGTTGCCCCAATCCGCTTTTTCATTTGCGCATGCTCCAAAAAGTAGATACTTTTCCCAGACAACCCCCAAGTAACGGATGCGTCAAAAAAACGCATCCGTTAGAACCGTTTTCTCAATAATTGTGACGGATCCGTCACTATGTCGGAGCAGACTGACGCCAAACAACTGAAGTGTGAAAGAAGCCTAAGGCCTCTTTCACACTTCAGTCTTTTGGCTTAAGTCTGAAACCGCCATTTTCCTCAAATAGCGGATCAGCCATTTTTTTTGGCGGATCCGTTATTTTCCCATAGACATGCATTAGCGACGGATTATAAATTTCTTGTGTGCCATCCAAATGGTTCCGGGGGACACATCACCAGAAGTGTTAAATTTAAAATATTCGATTAATTCGTCCTTAATTGTATTTGTGATCACAGGGTCAGTAAGTAGTGAGTCGTTAAGTCTCCATCTATATAAGCTAGAGGCGGACATATTAAATTTGAATACTGAGAGTACAGCGTCATGGTCAGACCATGCTGAATGTACGTGGCGTGAGAATAGAACTGTGGGAAGTGAGGTGGTTTTTGTCAACTGAAGATCTATTCTGGAGTACGTTTTGTGGGCGGGAGAGTAGTACGTATAACCTCTATTATTACCATTCATCTCTCTCCATATGTCTGCTAGATGATGGTCCTTTAATAATCGGGAAATTTTTTCCCTCTCATTTTTAGCAATGTCAGTACGTCTTATAGCGTTGCTGTCCAATGTAGGATTTATCGTGAAATTAAAGTCTCCGCACCATATCAGGTGCTGGAAGGAGTATTTATCTAGCTTGTTTAAAATGGACTTAAAGACCTGAACCTGAGAGGAGGCAGGGAGGTAGCTATTTACTAAACACAGTTTTTGCCCTTGTAATGTGCCTAGTAGGATTAAGAACCTACCCTCGTCATCCGATAGGGAATTTGTTATTTGTATTGGAAAATTGTTTTTGAGAAAAATTGCTACTCCTTTTGTTTTACTTGTGCCTGAAGATGTAAAACCGCGAGAATAGTTCTGGTCAAAGTACTTTGGGAATGATAAGGTGGAGAAGTGTGTTTCCTGAAGACAAAGGACATCAGGATTCTGTTTTTTATAGTCCAGGAAGGCCTTTTTACGTTTGATGGGGGAATTAAACCCCCTCACATTATGGGATAAGACCCTACACATAGACAGGTTGAGTTAGTGTTGCATATAAAGGCTTACCCCTGAGTTCTCTCCCCACCCTGAACATCTCCCGGCATCTATCCACACGGAGTCCAAGTAAAGAGGTAGAGCGTTCCGAGCAGACATCTACGAACCTACATAAAGCAAATACAATAGAAGGGGGGGGGGAGGAAGACGGAACAGGACAACATAGAACAAACATTTAGAATCAAATGGGCTAAAAGCCCATGTAACTTAGTGAACTGGTGGTCCATATTATGTGGAAACGACCAGGCTTCACTAACAATGGGTAACATGTGAAAACCCCTAACAAGTCCAACCCCTTCAGATTGTTAAATGTCACAGGTACCCATAGCAAGGCAATAATAAAACTTCACAAAAACATAGGACCCCGTGAAAGTATTTGCACCGACTATCCAATTCAAATTGGGGGGGAGGGGGAGGAGAAGAGTAGGAGGGTAGAGGAGTGGGGGAGGGGGGGAGGAAGGAAGGAGTAAGAGGGAAAGGTAGGGGAGAGAGGGTGGGAGGGGGAGTAGTGGGGGAGGAGTGGGGGGAAAGTGGGAGGGGTGTAAGGGGAGGAATAGTGAAGGAGGGGAGAGAGGTAGAGTGGAAGGGGGAGGTATAGGAGAAGAGAGAAAAAAAAAGGGGGGGGAGGGGGAAAAAGGGGGGAGGGGGGAAAAGGGGGGGAGGGGAGGAAAAAGGGGGGGAGGGGGGGAAAGGGGGGGGAGAGGGGGGGGAGGGGGGGTAAAGGGAGGGGGGAAGGGAGAAATGTAGGTGAGCTCCTTGGGAGGCATCAAAATCCTCCAACTCCATCCGGACAACTGGAACCATTCTTTCCCAGAAGAGGTTCCACTTTCGTAGGTATTAAGCGCAGAGAGAAACAGTGATTGATACAGTTAAATGAGAACACCGCATTGTTCAATATCTTTCAAATGACATTCGCACGTTGGCTCCTTGTTACTCTTGGGACCTCCTTCCACTCCCTACTTGGTCTGGGTTTCCTCTGAGGCAGAGGTTGTAGGTCATCTGATATCTTGAAACCCAATTGCTCAATCACACGCCTTCCCTCCTCAAATGATCGACACGTAAAGTGCTTATTATCATGGGAGAAAGACAGAGCGAATGGAAAGCCCCATCTATATCTTATTTTGGCAGCTTGCAAAGTTGTAGTGAGTGGTCTGAACTCCCTGCGCCTGTTCAGAGTGGCAGGAGCAATGTCAGCATATAGATGAACTGAGTTTGGAACACCTGGGAGATTTGGGGAGTCCCGAGCTGCTGTTAAAATGAGGTCTCTGGTCTCTTCATAGTGTAATTTCAGGACTACATCCCTTGGAGTATTATCAGACCTTGGCTTGCCCAGTGTTCTTGTGTATCCTAGTGATGTGTAGCGTGGACGGGTCTGCCTGTGGGAGAAGGGCAGAGAACAGGCTAGATGCAGTCTCTTTCAGTGACACTATTGATTCAGGGAGACCCCTTATGCGGAGATTACTTCTCCTTGATCGATTTTCATAGTCCTCACACTTAATTTCTAGCTCATGAATGCGCTCCATTTGTTGTCTTATTTGTTCCTGATCTTCCTCAAGCGCATCTGCCACTGTGTCCATCTTATCCTCTAGTGAGGAGGTGCGCTGTAGTATCTCCTGCATTTGTGCTGTGACTGATTTCATGGCAATAGTCAGCTCCTGCCTGAATGTCTCCTGGAGGGTTTTTATAAGAATAGCTGTGGGCACCACTGTGTCCTCCTGTGCCAACCCCTCCTCGTCGTCCCCCGCAGTGTCCTGCCGCACGGTGAGGGTGTTAGTGATATCTGGGGTTGGAGCCGTGGCCGCCATCTTGGAGCTGCCAGAATCGGACAGCAGGTCCGCTATTGAGCGGCCTGCTGGCTGAGAGGAGCTTCCCTTCTTTGGCATGATAGCGTGCCTGTGTCCAGGATAGGTAAGAGGAACTCCGATGCCCTTTTTTGTAATAGTCGGCGTGCTAATAGGGGTAATTATGGACCTAACGGGGATCGAAGCTCATTGCCACCAAACCGCCTTCATCAAGCCTCGTGTTTGTGCCCCCTATTTTAGATCTGATCCACAGAGGAATTTTATCCTCAGTATTGTGTGAAGCAGTTTAATAAAACAATATTGGGTCTTAGGTATAGGTTATTTTAAACTTAAATTAAAAGGGACTTGCTCGTGTGGGTGTTGAGCTGAGGACAGTATATTATAAGTCAGGCAGTGAACATCATATAAGATGCTGAATATAGTTTGGGGCAACAGAAGGCTGGCATTCCGTGGGAGGTATCAGCACACACCTATGGAGTTGGAGCAGGGTTTGCTCAAGAAGGGCCAAGATGGCGGCGTGCGGCGGGAAATGAGGTGACAGAGAAGAAGAGGGTGCTCCACCCCACCGTCGGGCCGTCGACCACCAGAGTCCGGCACCAGGCCTGGGAGAGCCGTGCACACCGCAACAGCAAGTCCTCAGCTCCCTTCCACAGTGGACGTAAACCGCGGAGGTCTCCGGCACAGATGGACTGCGGCAACAAGCAGGGGGGGCCGTGAGGAGCTCCGGCGGGCATACCTGTGGGACCGGCACCGGAACGAGCGCGGGCACCTCCAGACACAGCCCGTCCAGGCCAGGGAGAACGAAGCGGCAGCGGCACCTTGAGGTACGTTCTCTGCGTAGCGGTTCCACTTGCCTCGCGGCCGCAGCAAGATGGCGCCTCCCCGTCCTGTCCTCTCCCTCACCAGGCGGGTACCGTAAGAGGCAGAACCCCGGGCACGGCTTCACAACCGGAAAGGTCCTCGGTCTCCAGCGATGTGGGGAGGATCTTCTCCGCGAGATGACTGGCACAATCCCTGCTTTAATCTCAGCAGCAGCGGTTGGGTGAGGTGTGCCTTCAGCGGCGCCAGGGCCCTCCGTGGGTGTCGGGGTTTACTTGTGATCCCAGCACGGAACCGTACTCCAGTAGGTTCAGAATTACTCTCTGAGTGTAAATTTAGCTAAATGTGCCCTCCGAAATGTTGGATGGGCTGTAAAAGTCTCTAATTTAGGTGGATTAAGGTGGTCAGCAGAGGAGCTTCAAAAAAGCACGTCCTGCTCCCTCAGCTGCTGGCCACGCCCCCCAATGACTGCCCCCCAATCCACTTTTTCAATTGCGCATGCTCCAAAAAGTAGATACTTTTCCCAGACAACCCCCAAGTAACTGATCCGTCAAAAAAACAGATCCGTTAGAACCGTTTTCTCAACAATTGTGATGGATCCGTCGATCCGTCACTATGTCGGAGCAGACTGACGCCAAACAACTGAAGTGTGAAAGAAGCCTTAGTCCCATCCTTGCGGTGCCTGCTGAGGACCGGCCCGTGCCTGTGGCTGTGTCCGCTGGACTGTGTTTGTAGAGGATGCAAATGCATATATTGTTCCCTATTCTCCCCAACCCCTTTAAGTATGTATAATATGATGTGTATTTGATTAATGTGTTCATACACGGTGGCACTGCTACACATAAAGTGTATTGTCACCGTGTACCAGAGAACTGCTACACCTTATACATATTACTCTGCATATTTACATACATCAACATGCTTTGAACACATGTTGGTTAGGGAAAGTAAGTCCCCGAGTCCGTATAGTGTTAGGGGGCATAGTACCCCAAGTTGGCCATTAGATGGGGGCATTATAGAACATAGACCTTGTGGTAAGTATAGTTAGAATAATAGGGGCACGATGGGGATAAGTATAGTGTAGCTTCCTGTTTTAATCATTTGGGGCCTGAGCGCCCGTGCAGCTCATATTGGGGCTGGCTAGCCCAGGGTAGTTCGTGCCCTGTAATGTTCCTTCGGAAGGATTAGGCCCAGCAAAGATATCCAGGGGGCCAGTACTAAGAAGAGAGAGAGTGAAAGAATACAGCAACAGCAGGATCAGCAGTGCAGGAATAGTGGGACTGAAGCTACTGAACAGAAGAAGGTTGACCCATTTGGGAGAAAGTGCACAGAGATGTGGTAGATTTTTGCGTGGGCTGCCATTCTCAGAACCGGGGCGAAACGGCAGGGAATGCCCCCACGGAAGGCAGAAATACAGACTGCCCCGAACGCAGGATAAGCGACAGGCAAGGGACAGAGACACCGATGCCTGATGCTGTAACAATGTGTGCCCTGGATGACAAGTTGCTGAGTAAAGATGCTGAAGTTGAGGTGAAACCAGACTGTGACTTTTTATTCTTGGAATTGTCTGTAAAGGTAACTGACTTGTATCGGGGAAGCCCTGAAGGTGTAGAGAAGACTGAATCATTTTATTTTTATCTTGCACCAATGGCTTTTGTGCACTTTGTGTATATTTGCGTTATTGTGTGTTATGCATTCTATTTCTTTTTGTCAGGTCTCACCTCCTTTTATATTTATTTGCTGTATTTTTGTACTGAGGATTGGTCTGGTCATGTATTCCTTTACTGATGGTGGTTCTGGTGATGTAATAATGTAATGACAGTGGTTCTGATGATGCGGTCATATACTGATAGTGGTTCTGGTGATGTATTCATGTACTGATAGTGGTTCTGGTGGTGTATTCATGTACTGATGGTGATTCCGGTGATTTATCAATGTAGACAAGATACTTGATTGCTATAGGCTCAGTGTGCTAGACTGAAAATACAGCCATCTGAATTGGGCAGTATTTGTCAGCCAAACAAGTGTTTCACTACCCCATAATTATAGATGGCTGTTTCGCTCTTTGGCTGGCAGCTATCCCACCCCAGTCTCCCATACTCCTGTGTTCTATATGAGAGCCACTACCAGACATCCCGGGTTGTGGCTAATCATTTGGAGAGCAAAAGGATGTTCAGTCCTAAATCTGACATTCTGGATCCTTATCTCCCCTGACATCATCCATCAGAGCTGCCCATACACATCTGACTGTTGGCTGGCCCTGTCAATATTGGCTGTCAGACAACTTTAGTCTAAACTAAAGGATATGAAAAATTACAGGCCATGTGCACATGATGTCTTTTAGACATCTGTGAATTAGATTAGTTTTTCAGGCAAAAGACCCTTCAGGATACACTGGCGTCTTTTGTGTTAAAGCTATTTGAACAAGCAAGAATAGCGGACGAAGTGGGCGTTGGTCCAATGGGAAGGAATAACTTCTGAAACTAAAGCATGAAGGAGGAGATGTAAGGCCTGATGTAAGGAGTGGGCATGCACAGAAGAATGGAGATGTGCGAGAGCTAGAGGAGGAAAAGTATCCAGGGAATGATGGGTGGGTAAAGGAAAAAATGGGTGTAGGGAAGAGAAAAGAGGCGCCAGAGAAAGATGGAAGGAAAAAGGGAGCTATGCAAAGCTGGGTGTATAGAAGAAGAAAGAGCCAGGGAAATATGGGTGTAAAAAGGAAAAAGGAGCCAGGGAAAGATAGGTATAGAGAAAAAAAAAGTAGATATGAAAAGATGGGTGGAGAAAAGGGAAAAATTAGTTAGGGAAAAGTTGGGTGAGGAAAGGGCAGAAGGAGCCAGGGAGGGAAAAGGAGCAAGGGGAAAGATTGATGGAGAAGGGAAATGGGAGTTATGGAATGATGGGTGGGAAGAGGGGAAAAAGGAGCTACAGGAAAGTTGGATAGAGAAAGGGAAAAAAGGAGCCAGGAACATATATGTGCACTTTTACTGTATTTGGGCTGATGAAGATAGCAATTCAGTATCAAGACGTGCAGCTTGAATGTCTTACCAATAGATGAACCCCAACTACATCCTCTATTCTTTGGACGGTAATCATCAGTAGTGCCAATGTACTGCATTTTCTTCTAGTTCAAAATAAGCACAGTATGGAGATCCCTAAAAAGACTAAAATAATGCAACAGTAAAAAAAAAAAGTCTAAAAAATATATAAAAATTGTAAGCATCCCTGTGAAGAACCCAGATTGTATCTTAATTTCCCAGACAACCATGTTTTTGCAAACCAAAAAGAACTGACTTTTTATCTGTATATTGGCTTGTGGATTTAAGTGTTTATGTCTGGTGGGTCAAGAAGACAGATTTGCAAATTGATATACTATTTAAAATTGATATAATATTTTACATACTGTGTAAGTCTGTAATAGTGACTTGTACATAGTGTGTGTTTAGCTTTGTTTATTGATGTGTGCTGATATGCTAATAGTGCATTATATTCTGCAGCTTGTTGACTTCGAAAGCACAGAGGGAAAGACTGTGCAAATAGATTGATTGGTCAAGTAGTGCTACTTGATCTCATCACCATTGTGACGGGGTTTGCGACAGAGCAGCAAGAGACACCAGGCCGATAAACAATCCAATAAGATTTATTGGAACAGGGAACTGGAATAACACAAATGAAAGTAATTCTGCAGCGTCCGTAATGAGTCCATAATGAGTCCACACTGAGTACACACAAAGAGAGTAGATCCGGGAGCGGCACCCGGCAATCTGACGCCAGGGAAATAGCAATAGTCCTTGAGTGAATTCAATAGATTTAGCAGATGAGGGCACAACACAGTCCCACGTGGCAGCTTTCAACAATACACATGGTCACAGGGATCTCACCTCAGCCTAAGATCCCAGCCCTTCGCATGTCACCCCACAACAACAGTCTTCAGATTCAGTCCTTAAATCCAGTAGGGTGGTGAGACATTACAATTCCATGTGGCAAAATGATCTCCAATCTCCATACATGATACCAGGATCCAGCTGCAGCTGCAGATCCTTGTCCTTCAAAGCACACAGCATCGACTAACAGAAGATGTGGCTTGTTGTCCTACCACTCTTAGTATCTCTGCCCAACAAAAGGGGCTGATCCCAACACCCACCCCCTTAAATATAGCTCCAAGGATTAAGAACCTTCCAGAAACCCTGTCTGCAGTCTCTCTACAGGTTGGTGTATTGGAGATGCCCCCTGCAGAGGGGAACAAAGACAAGCATGCCCCCACCAGATACAGGACAATGAATGCTAATGTAAGCCTGATAGTATAATCCATGTGTACAGGCTGGGGGTGACACTCTGTTACAATCATTGTTTACCTTATCTTGATGTTGAACTGAAGGACACTGGGTAAATCTAAAAATAGCTTACAGGCCTCAGGTATAAAAGAGACTTGTTTTCTACTGGTTGAAGTCTCTCTTCAGGATCTCAGCTGAGGGTACATCGGACCCGGCTGCAAGAACACAGGACTGCTCTCGGATATCTCCCTACTCTTGTCGTTACCTCCCCTCTGCATGCATACCACAGATGGAGATGGCGACCCTGGGAGCTCTGACGTAACATCTACCATTATCTTGGCGAGTCAGCAGAAGGGTGAGGCCCTGTAATGTGCACCATCTTGGTGTAATTGCTGAGATTGTTCTGTTTGCTATTGTGTGTTGTGGTTCAATGTGGTTTTACCTTAACCCTAGAACGCATACCCATAGAAATCTACACATTCACGCACCTGGGGCCTTTTAGGCCTGTTTACAATTATCATGAAATAACTCAAATAAAAATACTTTTCAAAGTTTATTGCAAAGTAAGGATGCATTCCCATTAGCGCAGGGGTCCGCCAGGACGGGATTCCGTAATGGATCTGACCTCCTGGTGACCCCAGCTAAGGCTGGGGGACGCATACCTGGGGCCTCGCAGGCCTGCCAGGTTACCGTATATACTCGAGTATAAGCCAACCCGAGTATAAGCCGACCCCCCTAATTTTGCCACAAAAAACTGTGAAAACTTATTGACTCAAGTATAAGCCTAGGGTGGAAAATACAGCAGCTACCGGTGAATTTCAAAAATAAAAATAGATGCTCCATACCGTTCATTATTGCCCCAAAGGAGGTTCCATATAAAGCTGTGCCACATATATAATGCTCCATACCCATACCGTTGATTATTGCCCCATAGATGATCCATATATAGCTGTGCCATATAGAATGCTCCATACATTTCATTATGGCCCCATAGACGCTCCTTATAAAGCTGTGCCATATATAATGCTCTGCACCGTTCATTATGGCCCCATAGATGCTCCATATAAAGCTGTGCCCCATATACAATGCTCTGCACCATTCATTATGGCCCCATAGATGCTCCTTCTAAAGCTGTGCCATATAGAATGCTCTGCACCGTTCATTATTGCCCCATAAATGCTCCTTATAAAGCTGTGCCATATATGCTCTATAGTGTTCATTATGGCCCCATAGATGCTCCTTATAAAGCTGTGCCATATATGCTCTATAGCGTTCATTATGGCCCCATAGATGCTCCTTATAAAGCTGTGCCATATATGCTCTATAGCGTTCATTATGGCCCTATAGATGCTCCTTATAAAGCTGTGCCATATATGCTCTGCACCGTTCATTATGGCCCCATAGATGCTCCATTTAAAGCTGTGCCATATATAACGCTGCTGCTGCTGCAATAAAAAAAAACAACACATACTCACCTCTCTTGCTTGCAGCTCCCCAGCGTCCCGTCTTGGCGTCTCTCCGCACTGACTGTTCAGGCAGAGGACGGCGCGCACACTAGTACGTCATCGCGCCCTTTGACCTGAACAGTCAGAGCAAGAGGACGGGAAGACAGAGCGGCGCCCAGCGGGTGGAACGTGGACAGGTGAATATAAAATACTCACCTAGTCCCGGCGCTGCTGGCGCTCCCCCTGCCTGTCACAGTCTTCGGGTGCCGCAGCTCTTCCTCTGTCAGCAGTCACTGGCACCGCTCAATAGAGAAATGAATATGCGGCTCCACCCCTATGGGAGTGGAGTCCATATTCATAACTTTAATGAGCGGTCCCACGTGACCGCTGAACAGGGGAAGAGCTGCGGCACCAAAGACAGTGTGACAGGCAGGGGGAGCGCCAGGAGCGCCGGGACTAGGTGAGTATATGACAATCCTCTCTCCCCCTCACCCGCTGACCCTGCCGCCGACCGTGACTCGAGTATAAGCCGAGAGGGGCACTTTCAGCCCAAAAATTTGGGCTGAAAATCTCTGCTTATACTCGAGTATATACGGTACTTGTTTTCTATTTTCTGTAAAATTACTTTAGTTAGAATTTTGAAACTCTATGTAATCCTCAGGTATATAGTTGTTAGTAATTTCCAGTTGTTCATATATTTTTATGTTATAGGCATTTCGGTATAACAACCTTTTTTTGGGACTACCCCATATTCACACACCTGGGGCCTTTTAGGCCTGTGTGCAAATAACACAGAATAACTCAAAAAAATACTTTTCAAAATTTATTTTACAATTGCAAGGTAAGGATGCATTTCAACTAGCGCTGGGGTCCGCCAGGAGGGGATCCGTAATGGATCTGTCCTCCTGGTGACCCCAGCTAAGGCTGGCGGAATCCCGCCATTCCGGCAGCCTTAGCTGGAGTTACCAGGAGGTCAGATCCTTTATGGATCCCCTTCTGGCGAACCCCAGCGCTACTGGGAACACAGCCTAAGATGTGTATATTTCAAAACATAATTATGTGCATAAAACAACAAAAAAGTAAGTAAACGGGCACGCCAAATATAGGCATTCTATATGCAATTTTTTTATGAAAACATTTTTTGGTTGCAGCAAACTTGGTGCAGGAATATTTATTTGTAACTTTACATATTCCCCCGACAATTCTCGCATATTATTTTTTCGGCTGAATGTTCCTTGCATACATTTTGTCCGCAAGTAGAACAGAAACGCTCCGATTTTCTTTCCTTCTTTGCTGGACAAATAAAGCAACTCTTTCTTTTTTTTTCTCTTTGCTCTGGATGTTCCAGAAAGCGTATTCCACATCGGATCATTGCCTCCGTAATTTGCCTTGATAAGCATATCATGCTGCTTCACTCCTTCATAGTAGGCATCAAAAGTTCATAACAAAGTTCTGTCAAAAATAGACGTCTCTTGTCTTTCCTGTTGGCATGGAATTCTGGATTAGTTTGGCAATAAACAATGTAGCTATTGAGGGCTGACACATCAAGGATATTGGAAAAAAGGGCAACAGGCCAACGATTAGTCTGCCTTTTGCACGAATACTCTCCAATCATTTCGTCCATCTTGTCGACAACTCCTTTTGTCTTATTATAATGCAGTATGATTTCAGGGTTTTTTTTCCTGTCATTGGTGTCAATACTTCCACACTCTTCCCAGCAATAGCAGAGTCATAAAAGTTCTTCCCCAGCAACAATACAGACAAAAAGACTGAGTATCACATGTAAACCTAGTACAGGCCTAAAAGGCCCCAGGTGCGTGAATATGGGGTAGTCCCAAAAAAAGGTTGTTACACCGAAATGTCTGTAACATAAAAATATATGAATAACTGGAAATTACTAACTATATACCTGAGGATTACCTAGATTTCAAAATTCTAACTAAAGTACTTTTACAGAAAATAGAAAACAAGTAACCTGGCAGGCCTGCGAGGCCCCAGGTATGCGTTCTAGGGTTAACCCTGTGTTGTCTGTGTAGTGTATTGCCCACCGGGAGATAGAGCAGGCGTTCACGGGTATGAGCCCTGGTCCATGCAGTCTTGCTAAAGACAGCCGGGGGAGCGGACGAGAGCACCCACTGACCCTGTTTCTTCACAATTGGTGGCAGCAAGTGGGACACTACTCAGCCCGGCAGGAACCGGGGGAGCTGCAGGGGACTGGTGTTCGTAGACACCGTCCAGGGCTTCATAACCAGGGAGGCATACAGACAGACCCAGCAGACCATTGATGAGGCATACACAGTAGGTTTCAGACGCCACCATGTCCAACCCCACCAACTTGGCCTTGGGAAGAGGACCAGAGTGGATGTATAGCCGTAACAAGAAATGACAACTACAGGAGCTGTGCCAGCTTCGACAGATTGAATACCGGACCACAGACACTCGGTCGGATTTGATCAAGGAATTAGTTTGTTGGGATGTCGAGAATGTTATGGAGGATGACAAAAACTCTACTGAGATGGACCCAGCGGAATTGCCAGAGCCAGGACCCTTTGCCGGTCTGGAATCTACCCAGTCACCTGCAGCCCGAATCCAGGAGTTGTTGGTTGTATTGGGACCTGGAGCCTCAAGTGGTGAAAGAGCTTGTGTTTTGGGAGTTCCAGTACCCCTACAGCCAGCATTGGACCCTAACTCCATGGTAATCCCCCAACAAGGAACGCATCGCCGCTACAGAGACGTGCCAGTGTTTAATGAGTCCAACACCGAAGTCGAAGAACATCTGCAAGATTTTGAGACTTTAATGCTGATGCACCAGGTGCCCATAGCTGACTGGGCTAAATACCTGTGGACTAGTTTGACTGGTCATTCACAGGATTCTGCCCGGTCACTTGGGCCTCAATACTGCCAGGATTATGGAACTATTAAGGACACCCTGCTGGCACTTTTTACCGTCACCCCGAGAGGTATCGCACCAAGTTCCAGACATTGTCTCGCCAGGGGGTCTCCTATCTAGAATTTGGCAGTCAACTCCGGAGACACTGCAACCACGGCTTGACAGTAGGGCTGCCCACTCTGTTGCTGCCCTTTGGGACGTGATCATGCTTGAGCAACATATGGGGAAGATGGCCCCAGAATTTCAAGAGTGGGTAGCCGACCGGAAGCCTGACACTCCAGAGCAAGCAGCCTGATTGGCTGATGAATTTACAGCCAACTGAGCCCACTGGAGACCTGATATGCCCACCAGTCCAAGAAGACCCTTCAACCAAAGTTTTGACCGACAACCAGGACCAAGATTTCCCTGCAGTACCCGTGAGTTTCCCAATCCATGGTGCTGCTATACATGTGGGCGCCTTGGACACTTTGCCAAAGATTGTTCCCAGGGCTGGGGCCCCATGCCTGGAGCCCAAATGCCAGCTCATCCGGTCAACATCTGCCAACACGAGCCAGCAGGGTTGGAGGGATGCTATTCCCAGGATACACCAGCAACAGTGATATATCCTGTCCATACTACACAGTGGGTTGGCCAGCCTACACCAGCCAACCTCCTACGCCACATCCAGCCAGTCAAGGTTGGTGATATCCAGGCCCATGGACTTCGGGACACTGGGTCCTCCATCATCCTGGTCAGCCCAGATATTGTCCCACCTGAACACCATTTGCCAGGTCGCCAAGTGACCATCTCCCTGGCTGGAGGTCAGCGCTCGGACATCCCTCTAGCCAGTGTGCAGCTGGGCTGGGGTACTGACCAGGGAGAGGTTGAAGTGGGACTCATGGACGGCCTCCTCACACCTGTTATTTTGGGGAATGACCTTGGACAAGGACTGTCCAGTCAATTTGTTACTGTCATCACCCAAAGCCAAGACAAGAAACACCCTGATGTGGATCCTTCTGCCACCCATCCCGAGGATAACCAACACTACAAGCCCCCATCAACCCCCTCTGAGCCGACGGCGGTAAGTACACTTGACCAGACTGTTGTCATTGACTGGGGGAGGCAGATCGCAAAGAGTTTAGGGAAGCCCAACTCACAGACCCCACCCTAGAATTTGCCCACAGTACAGCCGCTCGACCTGGGGAAACAAATCAGGGAGAGGTGTTGTGAATTCTGTTCTCGAACTCCCTCCTGTGGTCATGAATGGTACTTCGGCGAGTTCTGTCCATGGACTCCCTCTGGTGGCTGTGAGTGGAGCTGCTGGTTCTGAGGTTCCTTCTCCAGCTGACCTCATTTAGTTCTAGGCTGGCTGCTCTATTTAACTCCACTCACATCGTTACTTGATGCCAGCTGTCAATGTTCTAGTACTGGTTCAGTTCTCTCTTGGATCTTGCAGATGACCTGTCTACTCCAGCAAAAGCTAAGTCCCTGCTAGTTAAATTGTTTATCTCTGTTTTCTGTCCAGCTTGCTATCATGATTTTGCCAAGCTAGCTGGAAGCTCTGGGATGCAGAGTGGCACCTCCGCACCGTGAGTTGGTGCGGGGGTCTCTTTTGCACACTCTGCGTGGTTTTTATAGTTTTTTTGTGCTGACCGCAAAGTTGCCTTTTCTATCCTCAGTCTGTTTAGTTAAGTCTGGCCTCCTTTGCTGAAACCTATTTCATTCCTGTGTTTGTGACTTCCATCTTAACTCACAGTTAATATTTGTGGGGGGCTGCCTGTTTTCTTTGGGGAATTTCTCTGAGGCAAGGTAGGCTTTATTTTCTATCTTTAGGGGTAGTTAGCTCTTAGGCTGTGAAGAGGCGTCTAGGCAGAGTCAGGTACGCTCCACGGCTATTTCTAGTTGTTGTGATAGGATTAGGGGTTGCGGTCAGCAGAGCTCCCACTTCCCAGAGCTGGTCCTGTATTACTAGTTTGCTCATCAGGTCATTCCTAGTGCTCCTAACCACCAGGTCACCATAACAGTACAGCTGGCCAGTAAAGTGTTAATGCATCTCAATAGAGGGATAAGAGAAGTTCTGAGACCATTTTTTTTTCCTCTGCAGCGTGTTTTGTTTTTCCTTTCCCCTAAATCTCTGGGTTGTTCAGGACACAGGTGTAGATATGGACATTCAAGGTCTGTCCTCTTGTGTGGATTAACTCACTGCAAGGGTACAAGGCATTCAAGATTATGTAGTTCAGAATCCGATGTTAGAACCCAGAATTCCAATTCCTGATTTGTTTTCTGGGGATAGATCTAAGTTCCTGAATTTCAAAAATAATTGTAGACTGTTTCTTGCTTTGAAACCCCGCTCCTCTGGTGACCCCATTCAGCAAGTAAAAATCATTATTTCTTTGCTGCGTGGCGACCCTCAAGACTGGGCATTTTCCCTTGCGCCAGGAGATCCTGCATTGCGTAATGTAGATGCGTTTTTTCTGGCGCTTGGATTGCTTTATGATGAACCAGATTCAGTGGATCAGGCAGAGAAAATCTTGCTGGCTTTGTGTCAGGGTCAGGATGAAGCGGAGGTATATTGTCAGAAGTTTAGAAAGTGGTCTGTGCTTAGTCAGTGGAATGAGTGTGCCCTGGCGGCAATTTTCAGAAAGGGTCTTTCTGAAGCCCTTAAGGATGTTATGGTGGGATTCCCCACGCCTGCTGGTCTGAATGAGTCTATGTCCTTGGCCATTCAGATCGATCGACGCTTACGTGAGCGCAAAACTGTGCTGCAGGAGTTTCAGGCTGATAGACCTGACCGTTGTCCAGCGGAGAAACTGTTTGTCCCTGATAGATGGACTAGCAGAGTTATCTCTGAGGTTCATTGTTCGGTGTTGGCTGGTCATCCTGGAATCTTTGGTACCAGAGATTTGGTGGCTAGATCCTTTTGGTGGCCTTCCTTGTCACGGGATGTGCGTTCTTTTGTGCAGTCCTGTGGGATTTCTGCTCGGGCTAAGCCCTGCTGTTCTCGTGCCAGTGGGTTGCTTTTGCCCTTGCCGGTCCCGAAAAGGCCCTGGACGCATATTTCCATGGATTTTATTTCGGATCTCCCTGTCTCTCAAAGGATGTCGGTCATCTGGGTAGTTTGTGATCGCTTCTCTAAGATGGTCCATTTGGTACCTTTGCCTAAATTGCCTTCCTCCTCTGATTTGGTTCCATTATTTTTCCAGCATGTGGTTCGTTTGCATGGTATTCCGGAGAACATCGTGTCGGACAGAGGTTCCCAGTTTGTTTCAAGGTTTTGGCGGTCCTTTTGTGCTAAGATGGGCATTGATTTGTCTTTTTCTTCAGCTTTCCATCCTCAGACAAATGGCCAAACCGAACGAACCAATCAGACTTTGGAAGCATATCTGAGATGCTTTGTTTCTGCTGATCAGGATGATTGGGTGTCCTTCTTGCCTTTGGCTGAGTTCGCCCTTAATAATCGGGCCAGCTCGGCCACTTTGGTTTCGCCCTTTTTCTGTAATTCTGGTTTCCATCCTCGTTTTTCTTTAGGGCAGGTTGAGCCTTCGGACTGTCCTGGTGTGGATTCTGTGGTGGACAGGTTGCAGCAAATTTGGACTCACGTGGTGGACAATTTGACATTGTCCCAGGAGAAGGCTCAACGTTTCGCTAACCGTCGTCGCTGTGTTGGTCCCCGACTTCGTGTTGGGGATTTGGTTTGGTTGTCGTCTCGTTATGTTCCTATGAAGGTTTCGTCTCCTAAGTTTAAGCCTCGGTTCATTGGTCCTTATAAGATTTCTGAAATTCTTAATCCTGTGTCATTTCGTTTGGACCTTCCAGCTTCTTTCGCCATCCATAATGTGTTCCATAGGTCGTTATTGCGGAGATATGTGGCTCCTATGGTTCCCTCCGTTGACCCTCCTGCCCCGGTATTGGTTGAGGGGGAGTTGGAGTATGTGGTGGAGAAGATTTTGGATTCTCGTATTTCGAGACGGAAACTTCAGTACCTGGTCAAGTGGAAAGGTTATGGTCAGGAGGATAATTCCTGGGTTGTTGCCTCTGATGTTCATGCTGCCGATCTGGTTCGTGCCTTTCATTTGGCTCATCCTGATCGGCCTGGGGGCTCTGGTGAGGGTTCGGTGACCCCTCCTCAAGGGGGGGGTACTGTTGTGAATTCTGTTCTCGAACTCCCTCCTGTGGTCATGAATGGTACTTCGGCGAGTTCTGTCCATGGACTCCCTCTGGTGGCTGTGAGTGGAGCTGCTGGTTCTGAGGTTCCTTCTCCAGCTGACCTCATTTAGTTCTAGGCTGGCTGCTCTATTTAACTCCACTCACATCGTTACTTGATGCCAGCTGTCAATGTTCTAGTACTGGTTCAGTTCTCTCTTGGATCTTGCAGATGACCTGTCTACTCCAGCAAAAGCTAAGTCCCTGCTAGTTAAATTGTTTATCTCTGTTTTCTGTCCAGCTTGCTATCATGATTTTGCCAAGCTAGCTGGAAGCTCCGGGATGCAGAGTGGCACCTCCGCACCGTGAGTCGGTGCGGGGGTCTCTTTTGCACACTCTGCGTGGTTTTTATAGTTTTTTTGTGCTGACCGCAAAGTTGCCTTTTCTATCCTCAGTCTGTTTAGTAAAGTCTGGCCTCCTTTGCTGAAACCTATTTCATTCCTGTGTTTGTGACTTCCATCTTAACTCACAGTTAATATTTGTGGGGGGCTGCCTGTTTTCTTTGGGGAATTTCTCTGAGGCAAGGTAGGCTTTATTTTCTATCTTTAGGGGTAGTTAGCTCTTAGGCTGTGAAGGGGCGTCTAGGCAGAGTCAGGTACGCTCCACGGCTATTTCTAGTTGTTGTGATAGGATTAGGGGTTGCGGTCAGCAGAGCTCCCACTTCCCAGAGCTGGTCCTGTATTACTAGTTTGCTCATCAGGTCATTCCTAGTGCTCCTAACCACCAGGTCACCATAACAGAGAGGTGTATAGATGGGAAAATGGACTGCTACTGTATATAGGGAAAAGCCAGCATCATGCCCAGAGAAACCCTGGACTCGTGTCCATCAGCTCTTGGTGCCTCAGCAGTATCGGCCCCAACTCCTGCGCTTGGCACATGACATTCATGCAGCTGGGCACATGGGGGTGAGAAAGACCCAGGCTCGATTACTGCGTAGTTTCTTTTGGCCAAAGGTCACTCAAGAGGTGCAGAAATACAGAGTCTCTTGTCCAGTTTGTAAACGGATGGGAGAGCACCCTGTTGTGCCCCACTCACTCCAATCCATGCCCTTGATAGGTGAAAGCTTCCAGAGGGTTGCCACTGATTTAGTGGGTCCTTAAGCTACCCCAGCCACAGCGGAAAGAGGTTCATCCTCACCCTGGTTGACTTTGCCACCCGCTATCCGGAGGCCATTGCCCTGTCATCCATAGATGCAGAGCACGAGGCTCAACTCTACTGGACATTTTTAGTCGAGTAGGGTTTCCACAGGAGGTATTGACCCACCAGGGGACCTAGTTCCAAAGCGAGCTGATTCAGACCCTCTGGGAGAAACATGGTGTCCGCCCCATGCGTACCATCCCCTACCACCTCAAAACTAATGGGCTGTGTGAACATTTCAATGGAACGCTCAAGCAGCCTCATTAGTCGGTATGTGGAGTCTGAGGGAGGGGACTGGGAGAAAAACCTGCAGCAGCTCCTGTTCGCCTACCGGGAGGTGCCACAGGATTCTACCGGGTTCTCTCCTTTTGAATTGCTGTATTGCCGAAAAGTACGAGAGCTGTTAGACCTAGTAAGAGAGAGTTGGGAGGGCACTTTTCCCACAGAAGAGGTTCCAATTCTGGAGTATGTCCAAAAGTTTAGGGAGAAGATGAGGTACCTCATGGCCTTAGCCCATGGGAATTTAGAAATGAAGATGTTACAACCGTACTGCCAGAGTGCGAGAATTTACCTGTGGACAGAAAGTTCTAGTACTAGTTTCAGTATGCAAAAACAAGCTGCAAGCCATGTGGGCAGATCCATTCACCATCACCAGGAAATGCGAGGAGACCGACTACACTGTAGCTTTGGATCGAGCAGGTGTTCGTGAGCGGACCTATCATGGTAACAGGCTAAAAACTTATGAGGAAAGGGAAGTTACCAATCTAGTAGTTTGTTGTCCCCATTTAGATGACCCAGATCTGGACCAGATCCCAGACTTATTGGTGGAATCCAAAAGAGGAATGAGGGTAGCGGATGTCCCATTGGGGGAGCGGCTTGGTCCATCACAGAAGCAACAATTAACAGAACTGCTTGGAACATATGGCTCCCTGTTCACGAGTCAGCCTGGTCGAACCCCCTTGGACCAGCATCATGTCAACACAGGGGTAGCCACACCACTCAGACAACCGGCCTACCGGGTGACACCTTCAATGTTGGAAATGATGAAGGCCGAAGTGGATGACATGTTGAATATGGGGGTCATACTTGCTTCCCATAGCCCATGGGCAGCGAGTGCAGTGTTGGTGCTCAAGAAAGACAAGAGTACTCACTTCTGTGTGGACTATAGGCGACTCAATGATTTCACCATTTCTGATGCGTACCCCATATCTCGGGTGGATGAACTACTAGACAGATTAGGTGGATCTCGGTTCATATCTACCATCAATTTGAGCAAGGGATACTGGCAGATCCCACTCACAAGGGAGACTCAAGAGAAGTCTGCAATCATCACCCCTTTTGGCCTTTATTAATTTACCAGCATGCCCTTTGGGATGAAGAATGCCCCGGCTACCTTCCAAAGGATGGTGGACCAGTTACTAGAGGGATGTCAGTAGTATGCCCAGGCTTACCTAGATGACATCGCTATCTTCAGCAATACCTGGGAAGAGCATCTTCAACATGTGTCATAGGTGCTGCAGAGGGTAGCAAAAGCCCATCCTACCATCCGACCTGACAAGTGCACCATCCAACCTGACAAGTGCCAAATGGGGATAGCCGAGGTACTATACCTTGGACATCAGGTAGGAAGTGGGTGCATTGGTCCCGAACCTGCAAAAATAGAAGCCATTACCCAGTGGCCTCGCCCAATCAACCAAAAACAGGTATGCGCCTTTCTAGGGACCGCAAACTATTATCAAAAGTTTATCCCCAAGAAGACAGGACTGCTCTCGGATATCTCCCTACGCTTGTCATTACCTCCTCTCTGCTGCATACCACAGATGGAGTAGCGACTCGGGAGCTCTGACATAACATCTGCCATTATCTTGGCGAGTCAGCGGAAGGTTGAGGCCCTGTAATGTGCACCATCTTGGTGTAATTGCTGAGATGGTTCTGTTTTCTATTGTGTGTTGTGGTTCAATAAAGTATTGCCACACTGTTGTACCTTAACCCTGTGTTGTCTGTGTAGTGTATTGCCCACCTGGAGATAGAGCGGGCGTTCAGTGGTATGAGCCCAGGTCACTGCAGTCTTGCTAAAGACAGCCGGACCAGCGGACGAGAGCACCCACTGACCCCGTTTCTCCACAATCCCCTTTCTCCCCTTTAAAATAAAGAAAAAAAACATATTTAGTATTTTCGCATTCGTAAATGCCTGATCTATTAAAATTTAAAATTAACCCCTTTCTGCCATTGAACGTAATATTCCGTTCATGTGGGGTGGGACCTAATTCCCATGGACGGAATAGTACGTCCAGCGCGATCGGCCGCGCTCACAGGGGGAGCGCGGCCGATCGCAGCCGGGTGTCAGCTGCCTATCGCAGCTGACATCCGCCACTATGTGCCAGGAGTGGTCACGGACCGCCCCCAGCACATTAACCCCTGGCACACTGCGATCAAACATGATCGCGGTGTGCCGGCGGTACAGAGAAGCATCGCGCAGGGAGGGGGCTCCCTGCGTGCTTCCCTGAGACCCCCAGAGCAACGCGATGTGATCGCGTTGCTGTGAGGGTCTCTTACCTCTCCTCCCTGCAGCAGGCCCGGATCCAAAATGGCCGCGGCATCCGGGTCCTGCAGGGAGGGAGGTGGCTTACCAAGTGCCTGCTCAGAGCAAGTGCTTGGTAAGCCTGCAGCACTGTAAGTCAGATCGCCGATCTGACAGAGTGCTGTGCAAACTGTCAGATCAGCGATCTGTGATGTCCCCCCCTGGGACAAAGTAAAAAAGTAAAAAAAAAAAATGTCCACATGTGTAAAAAACAAGAAAAAAAAAAATCCTAAATAAAGAAAAAAATATATATATTATTCCCATAAATACATTTCTTTATCTAAAGAAAAAAAAATTAAACAATAAAAGTACACATATTTAGTATCGCCTCGTCTGTAATGACCCCACCTATAAAACTATATCACTAGTTAACCCCTTCAGTGAACACCATAAAAAAAAAACGAGGCAAAAAACAACGCTTTATTCTCATACTGCCAAACAAAAAGTGGAATAACACACGATCAAAAAGACGGATATAAATAACCATGATACCGCTGAAAACGTCATCTTGTCCCGCAAAAAAAGAGCCACATACAGCATCATCAGCGAAAAAATAAAAAAGTTATAGTCCTCAGAATAAAGCGATGCAAAAATAATTATTTTTTCTATAAAATAGTTTTTATCGTATAAAAGCGCCAAACATAAAAAAATGATATAAATGATGTATCGCTGTAATCGTACTGACCCGAAGAATAAAACTGCTTTATCAATTTTACCAAATGTGGAACAGTATAAACGCCTCCCCCAAAAGAAATTCATGAATAGCTGGTTTTTGGTCATTCTGCCTCACAAAAATCGGAATAAAAAGCGATCAAAAAATCTCCCGTGCTCGATCATGTTACCAATAAAAACGTCAACTCGTCCCGCAAAAAACAAGACCTCACATGACTCTGTGGACTCAAATATGGAAAATTATAGCTCTCAAAATGTGGTAACGCAAAAAATATTTTTTGCAATAAAAAGCATCTTTCAGTGTGTGACGGCTGCCAATCATAAAAATCCGCTAAAAAACCCACTATAAAAGTTAATCAAACCCCCCTTCATAACCTGCTTAGTTAGGGAAAAATTAAGAAATTTAAAAAATGTATTTATTTCCATTTTTCCCATTAGGGTTAGGGTTAGGGCTAGGGTTAGGGTTATGGTTAGGGCTAGGGTTAGGGTTAGGGCTAGGGTTAGGGCTAGGGTTAGGGCTAGGGTTAGGGCTAGGGTTAGGGTTAGGGTTAGGGCTAGGGTTTGGGTTAGGGCTAGGGTTAGGGTTAGGGTTATAATTGGGGGGTTTCCACTGTTTAGGCACATCAGGGGCTCTCCAAACGCGACATGGCATCTCAATTCCAGCCAATTCTGCGTTGAAAAAGTAAAACAGTGCTCCTTCCCTTCTGAGCTCTCCCGTGCGCCCAAACAGGGGTTTACCCCAACATATGTGGTATCAGTGTACTCAGGACACATTAGAGAACAATTTTTGGGGTTCAATTTCTCCTGTTACCCTTGGAAAAATACAAAACTGGGGGCTAAAAAATAATTTTTGTGGAAAAATTTTTTTTTTATTTGCACGGCTCTGCATTATAAACTGTAGTGAAACACTTGGGGGTTCAGAGCTCTCACAACACATCTAGATGAGTTCCTTAGGGGGTCTACTTTCCAAAATGGTGTCACTTGTGGGGGGTTTCTACTGTTTAGGTACATTAGGGGCTCTGCAAACGCATTGTGACGCCTGCAGACCATTCCATCTAAGTCTGCATTCCAAATGGCGCTCCATCCCTTCCGAGCCCTCCCATGCGCCCAAACGGTGGTTCCCCCCACATATGGGGTATCAGCATACTCAGGACAATTTGGACAACAATTTTTGGGGTCCAATTTCTCCTGTTACCCTCGGGAAAATACAAAACTGGGGGCTAAAAAATAATTTTTGTAGGAAAAAATGTTTGTTTTATTTTTACGGCTCTGCATTATAAACTTCTGTGAAGCATTTGGCGGGTCAAAGTGCTCACCACACCTCTAGATAAGTTCCTTAGGGGGTCTACTTTCCAAAATGGTGTCACTTGTGGGGGGGTTTCAATGTTTAGGCACATCAGTGGCTCTCCAAACGCAACATGGCGTCCCATCTCAATTCCTGTGAATTTTGCAGTGAAAAGTCAAACGGCGCTCCTTTCCTTCCAAGCTCTGCTATGCGCCCAAACAGTGGTTTACCCCCACATATCGGGTATCGTCGTACTCAGGACAAATTGCACAACAACTTTTGTGGTCTAATTTCTTCTCTTACCCTTGGGAAAATAAAAAATTGGGGGCGAAAAGATCATTTTTGTGAAAAAATATGATTTTTTATTTTTACGGCTCTGCCTTATAAACTTCTGTGAAGCATTTGGTGGGTCAAAGTGCTCACCACACCTCTAGATAAGTTCCTTAGGGGGTCTACTTTCCAAAATGGTGTAACTTGTGGGGGGTTTCAATGTTTAGGCACATCAGGGGCTCTCCAAACGCAACATGGCGTCCCATCTCAATTCCAGTCAATTTTGCATTGAAAAGTAAAATGGCTCTCCTTTCCTTCCGAGCTCTGCCATGCGCCGAAACAGTGGTTTACCCCCACATATGGGGTATCAGCGTACTCAGGACAAATTGTACAACAAGTTTTGGGGTCCATTTTCTCCTGTTACCCTCGGTAAAATAAAACAAATTGGAGCTGAAGTAAATTTTTTGTGTAAAAAAGTTAAATGTTCATTTTTATTTAAACATTCCAAAAATTCCTGTGAAACACCTGAAGGGTTAAAAAAATTCTTGAATATGGTTTTGAGCACCTTGAGGGGTGCAGTTTTTAGAATGGTGTCACACTTGGGTATTTTCTATCATATTGACCCCTCAAAATGACTTCAAATGAGATGTGGTCCCTAAAAAAAAATGGTGTTGTAAAAATGAGAAATTGCTGGTCAAATTTTAACCCTTATAACTCCCTAACAAAAAAAATTTTGGTTCCAAAATTGTGCTGATGTAAAGTAGACATGTGGGAAATGTTACTTATTAAGTATTTTGTGTGACATATCACTGTGATTAAATTTCATAAAAATTCAAATTTGGAAAATTGCGAAATTTTCACAATTTTCGCCAAATTTCCGTTTTTTTCACAAATAAACGCAGGTAATATCAAATAAATTTTACCACTATCATGAAGTACAATATGTTACGAGAAAACAATGTCAGAATCACCAGGATCCGTTGAAGCGTTCCAGAGTTATAACCTCATAAAGGGACAGTGGTCAGAATTGTAAAAATTGGCCTGGTCATTAACGTGCAAACCACCCTTGGGGGTGAAGGGTTTAATGAACCTGAAAGGTAAATGCAGCGCCCCAGAGTCCTGGTCGTTGCAGTACTGATGCTCCGCCGCTAAGGGGGGCTATGGTACGTCTGATGGCACTGAAGGAGTTCACCTGACCAGGTATCACAGACACCAATACACTTCACAGTCTGGCCTCCAGGGGGAGCTAAGGGTGCTATGTATTAGGCCACTCCTCACAATCTGGTATAACTGGGGGTTAGGTAGGAAGTTAGTCAGAAGCTGACTGGGTTGGAACCAGGCAACATCCTGTGGCAGAGGGTGTTGCAGGGGAAGATTCAGGGGGGTCCCTGTCAGGGGTGGGATCCTGACAGAGGCCTAGCGAACAGGAAAGAACGTTACGGGACCACGCCTGCACTTCATCGCGGCGGTACCCCAAGAAAGGACAAGAAGCGAGGTTTATTGTGCTGAGTGAGAAACGAGATCAACGCAACAAGGAGAAACACCAGTAGGAGTCGTGCTGTAAGATGAGGCAACATCCTACTGAGGCGCGTAGCCGGTGGCCGGAAACGCCGAGGAAGTATTGAGCTCCAGGCCTTACTTCAAACCTACGGCAGGACAGTCAGTTATAGGCGGGCTGTTTCACTCAAATCACCTAAGAAGACATAGGAGGCAACAGTTGGAGAGGGGCGACACTAGGGTCCTGGAAGAGCTCCGAGCCTACCCGTCATACGGGTGCATCCTAGCCATATCATCTGGGGGGACGAAGAAGAACATCAAAATCGAGTTGTGAGGGAACTTCAGAAACAGACACAACAGTTGTGGGGACTATCCCGTAAGCACAGCAGGGGAGGACCACAACACACAAGCGCTAGAAGGTAGGCACAGATTTCCACCTGCAAAGGGAACTCTGGAGGTGCCATCGGACCGGCCGGACTCACGCAGCCCGGTTAACCGTATTCCGGACTGAGAATCCCGAAGCCTTCAGTAAAGAGGTAAAGAGACTGCAACCTGGTGTCCTCGTTATTTACTGCGACCTGCACCGCACCACAACCTCACATCACTCTCCACCTTCATTGGACTCCCCTCAGCAGGGTCACGGGCTGGGTCTAGCCACCGTGACAACCCCAGAACTGAGACAGAGAGGCCCGGTACCGGGTACCCCTCGGCCCTGCGGCAGTGGGGGCGCTCCAACTTGGCGTCACGGACAGGATCTACTTAAGCCTGAAGAATCAGGTCATATGTGCCTTGGAACTGTGATTTATTGCAAAGACTGTGGATTGCCATTTGCTGCCAAAACCACCGCCATTACAGCGCTAAGAGGAGCGCAGGAGAAAAAGAAGGGCGTGGGAGTGGGCGTAAACAAGCTGAAGAGCGCGAAAGACAATGGCCGCCCAGTCTAAGTATTTCTGCCCCTTGAGGACATGTCCTTCAGCAGCCGAGATCTGCCTCCTGATTCTCAATGGTGGGCGGAGGCAGAGGAAACGAAACCGCCCACGAAGGAGAGAGCGGGAAAAGGACCAGGAAGAAGAAGTGAGCGACATGGAGGACGCCATGGCGAGCCACCCGGAGCCGGAGCGTGGGGTAGGAGCAGAGGACTCCCCCAGCTACCTGGAGGGGCACCGCAACCAGGCCTCCACCGCTGATATTGATTTCCTGCAGGCCAGAGTGGATGAGCTCGGCGACCAACTCCGGCGGATGCAGCTGAGCACTGAGGCCGGGTGGAAGAAGACCTTCATCGGGAGCCTCACCAGACGTCTGTCGGCAGCCTCGTCTGGTCCGGAGCAGGAAAGAAGTTCCAGCGCTCCGAAGCCGGAAAGCAAGGCCCTGCCGGAAAGCGAGGTGCTGCAAACGGAGATGACAACGCCGCAGCGCAAGGCCCTGCAACTAGCGTTCCAGACCCCAGCGGAGACGGAGCAGATCGGCACCGGAGGGACCGCATCTGAAGCAGGTATGAAGAACGACCCTGCCTCGCCAGCAGAGGACTAGCTGATAGGCCCCGTCGCGGTACCCCCTCTCCCTGGGACCTATAGACTCCGGCGCCTTACACCCTGGGATCGGGCCACAGGTATGGAGCACTTCTTAAAGGCCCCGATCTCGCCGATCACCTTGCCGAGCAAGGTCTATGCGGAGCTACGGCCGCCAGAGCGAAAGTAAACCTCGATGCCATGGATATGTAAATAGTTAACTGCTTGTTTCCCTGCTCTTTACTGCTTTGAACCCGACTAGGGTTACTCTTAAAGGGATCCCTTAGTTTACCCGGGATCCCTACTTTTGCTTTTGTTTTTGTTTCTCGTTCATCATTGTTGAAAAGAACTGCTGTATCATGAACACTGCATGATTACAAATTCATTGTAAATAGTTTGCACCTTCTAAAAGGTGCCCTCTACTGGTTTTACAAAGGAAAGGACTCTTTGCGAAGAAACTGTTCCTGGTAACAGTACCGGAGCCCTTGCTGCATACAGACTTGCAGCTTGAGAAGTTGCACTACCTCATAGAGACTTGGTCCCCTCTTAAAGGGAACGTTCATCAATAGCACTTAAAGAATGATGATGCTTTAAAAGGAAGTACTAATAATGCTTACATATAAAAGTTATATGTAGTGAGCTAGTTAATTGTGAGAAATGTTTAATGATGTTGCTAGAAGAATGAGCACAGGAAGTGAACCTGTTATTTACTGCGACCTGCACCGCACCACAACCTCACATCACTCTCCACCTTCATTGGACGCCCCTCAGCAGGGTCACGGGCCGGGTCTAGCCACCGTGACAACCCCAGAACTGAGACAGAGAGGCCCGGTACCGGGTACTTCTCGGCCCTGCGGCAGTTGGGGAGCTCCATAAACTCGGTAAAGCAAAAAATCTAAATATTAGACTTGCATTTTATTTTTTACCACCTAAGGCTGCTTTCACACTAGCGTCGGTACGGGGCCGTCGCGCTGTGTCGGCCCGACGTACCGACGCATACTGTGAAAGAAATGCACAACGGGGGCAGCGGAAGCAGTCTTACGACGCTTCCACTGCCCCATTGTAAGGTTCGGGGAGGAGGGGGTGGAGTTTTGGCTGCGCATGCGCGGTAGAAAATGGCGGACTAGATGCACAAAAAAGTTATATGTAACGTTTTTTTGTGCCGGCGGTCCGCCAAAACACGACGCAACCGTCGCACGACGGTTGCGACGTGTGGCGATACGTCGGTAATGTAAGTCTGTGGGGAAAAAACGCATCCGGCAGACAACTTTGCAGGATGCATTTTTTCTCCTAAACGACGCATTGCGACGTCCGCCGAAAAACGCTAGTGTGAAAGTAGCCTTACCCTCCTAAACAAAAATGTAATAAGCAAAGGATAGCATGGACAGAAATTTGTGTTATTAAAAACATCAGCTCACAGTGCAAAAAACAAGCCATCACTTAGCCCCATCAATGCAAGAATAAAAATTTTGCAGGTCTCAGAAAATGGCAACACAAAGCAAAACAAAACAAAGCTTTGCAATACTCTGAATTTTATTTTACTGCTCTAACAGAAAATAAACTATGCATGTGTGCAGTGCCTGACTGGGACTAAAATTCAGCCCTGGCATTTGAAGTTACACAGGCCCACTTGTCACATGGTGACTGTATAATATCTTTGCACACTTGTAGGTTACAAGAAGTGAGGGGAGTGTAACACGACTATATAATATATAATCACAGCTGTATCCAGCATTACAGCTCGGTCCTAATTATTGCTTTTAGTTGCAGTACCAAGAAAAGCCGCTACTTTACCTACATAACTGGATCTTGTAGATAATGAAGGGATTGAGTCGACCAAAGGCTATGGAACCTCATTCTGATGCTCCATAAACTTTGCCTACAGCCACTTTTGGTTCGTGCGCAGCATGAGACCTGGTGACTCTGAAGAGCGGTGACATCAGTAAGGTCACCGCTCTTCAGATATTCCGGGTCTTGTGCTGAGCTCGGCGACTGTGAAGAGCAGTATTGTTACTACCGTCACCGCTCTTCAGAGTCGCTGGGTCTCGCCAGGTCTGGGCTAGTAGTGGGGGTGTCTGATAGACACCTCTCCATTACTTTCACCAGGGATTGATAGCAGCTGACATTACGCAGCTGACATCAACCCTAAAAATCATTACACATACCAGAATTAAATGCTCTGGCGGCTGGGAAAGCAGTTGGCGCCAGGTGCTAACTACAACTGTCATCATCCTTGCCTGGTCTACCTGCGAAGCATTTCTGCTGTATTTACATGCGCTGATCTCAGGCCACTAAACAAGTGTGATCGACAATAGTGAAGTCGTTCGCTTGTTTCCTGGCCTCTTTACACCAACTGAGAAAGAATGAAGGGAACAGAACAATCACAATTAGATCAATCTGTCCCCATACAGTATCATGTTATCAGCAGCACATCTACAGTTTACACCGGCGATGTGCTGCTGAGAACAAGGATTTCTGTTCCCACATAAACAATCCAATCACTCGATGAATAGGAAGCATTTTGCTTGTTTAGTATAATACACCCCATAGTCCTCCATATATTATAATGTGCACCTCAGTCCTCCATATAGTATAATACACTCCTCAGTCCTCCATATAGTATAATACACTCCTCAGTCCTCCATGTAGTATAATCACTCCTCAGTCCTCCATATAGTATAATACACTCCTCAGTCCTCGATATAGTATTATACACTCCACATAGTCCTCCATATAGTAAAATACACTCCTCATAGACCTCAATATATATTAAAATACACTGCAATTTCTCCATATAGTATAATACACTCCTCAGTCCTCCAAATAGTATAATACATTCCTCAGTCCTCCAAATAGTATAATACATTCCTCATAGTGCTCCATATAGTATAATGCCCTGCCATTGTCATCCATGTAGTACAATTCACTTCCCATAGTGTAATGCACCCCATAGTTCTTCATATAGTATAATGTATTCCCCATAGTCCTCGATATAGTATAATGCAGCCCACATATAGTATAATGATGCCACCCCAGAGTATAATGTAGCCACCCCACAGAATATATTGTAGCCCCCTGAGTATAATGTAACCCCCAGAGAATATAATGCAGCCCCTGCATATAAAATATATGGTAGCTCCCTCATAGAGCATAATGCAGCCCCCATAGGATATAATATCCATAAAAAGAAAAACAGTGGAGTACAAGTCCATCAGTATACAAATGCAGATTTATTAATTAATCAATTAACAACAATAAAAAATGTAATGTAGTTCACATTATAAATTAATTAGTTCAGACAGAGAAAAACCAGGTAGCACAGACCAAAAACCCGATGTGGAACCCAGCTGATGCCATATTCAAACATAAAGTGCATAGTGCAAAAGTAAGTAGGCATAGAACCGGGGATATAGTAAAACCGTATGGGAAGATCACTAAGCCCTGTACACAGGCTACGAAATCATTACATCCACAATCAATCCCACCCCAGGTTCTTACCCATATGCTGGTATCAGAAAGGGATCCACACCGTTGCCCCAACGCGCGTTTCGCGTCGGCTTCGTCAGGGGGACCGCCCCGAATATGAGATTACCTTGACGTTTGGTGGATGGGCTCACAATTTTTGGCCAAATCTTGTGCTAAGCATCTCATGTGTTTTTTCATAGATTTCACAAGCCAGTATGCTATTCACATTTCATGTATCGCACATTTCCTTGCTTTAGCACAGTAAAATTGAGTGCAGCCATTATCTATTTGCTATGTAAGACTTTTTTTGGTTATGCACCAGTTCAGACTAGATTGCTGTTCAGTCAGTTTTCCTATATTTACTATGTATTGTTTTTTCTGACTTGAACGCCCCGCCCTTCACCATGCTGTGATTTTAATTACATCCAAACACAGTTGGTTCTAACCTTCCTAAAAATGCAGGCTTTACCATGTTATTAGCCATAGGTAAGTGTTCACACTAGGCAGACAGGTTAGTTACCCATCCGATCTGAGATTACCTTGACGTTTGGTGGATGGGTGTTATGATCCTAGTGGTAGAGGATCTCAGGAGTTCCAGCTAAGTCCGCAAACACAAAAACCAGCTCATAGGGAAGTGGTAACTTGGCTGACCGCATATCTGATCCTGGCACAACAACTAGAAGTAGCCGGGGAACGTACCTACGTTGATTCTAGACGTCTTGCACCAGCCGGAGAACTAACTAACCCTTTCAGAGAAAATAAGACCTCACTTGCCTCCAGAGAAAAGACCCCAAAGTAATTATACAAGCCCCCAACAAATAACGGTGAGGTAAGAAGAAAAGACAAACGTAAGAATGAAGTAGATTTAGCAAAGAGAGGCCCACTAATTAATAGCAGAAAATAGGAAGAGGACTTATGCGGTCAGCAAAAAACCCTATAAAAATATCCACGCTGAAGATAAAAAATAAGAAAGCAGAACTTAGCTTATCTTGCAAAACTCAGGGA
This sequence comes from Ranitomeya variabilis, assembly GCF_051348905.1. Lineage (NCBI taxonomy): Eukaryota > Metazoa > Chordata > Amphibia > Anura > Dendrobatidae > Ranitomeya > Ranitomeya variabilis. Next base: position 638,925,625 of record NC_135232.1, read on the forward strand.
CCAGGAGTCAGGAGGAAAACAGACATAGACTGATTACATCGATTCCAGGCACTAGACTGAGTTTCCAGGAAGTCTAAATAGGAACACCCAAGGCCTAACGAACCAGGTGGGTACCAACCTGGGGAAGGATAATCCAAGTGCCATACCGCTAGTGACCACAAGAGGGAGCCAACAAATATAGTTCACAACAGTACCCCCCCTTTAAGGAGGGGTCACCGAACCCTCACCAGGACCACCAGGGCGATCAGGATGAGCAGCGTGAAAGGCACAAACCAAATCGGCCGCATGAACATCAGAGGCGGCCACCCAGGAATTATCCTCCTGACCATAGCCCTTCCATTTGACCAGATACTGAAGCCTCCGTCTAGAGAGACGAGAATCTAAGATCTTCTCCACCACGTACTCCAACTCGCCCTCAACCAACACCGGAGCAGGAGGCTCAACAGCAGGAACCATAGGCACAACGTACCGCCGCAACAAAGACCTATGGAACACATTGTGAATGGCAAATGACACAGGAAGATCCAAACGAAAAGACACCGGATTAAGGACTTCCAAAATTTTATAAGGACCAATAAAGCGAGGCTTAAACTTAGGAGATGAAACCTTCAGAGGGACAAACCGAGAAGACAACCAAACCAAATCCCCAACACGAAGTCGGGGACCCACACCGCGGCGGCGGTTGGCAAAACGCTGAGCCTTCTCCTGTGACAACTTTAAGTTGTCCACCACATGATTCCAAATCCGCTGCAACCTATCCACCACGGAATCCACCCCAGGACAGTCAGAAGGTTCAACATGACCCGAGGAAAAACGCGGATGAAAACCAGAGTTGCAGAAAAATGGCGAAACCAAAGTAGAGGAACTAGCCCGATTATTGAGGGCAAACTCAGCCAATGGCAAGAAGGTCACCCAATCATCCTGATCCGCAGAAACAAAACATCTCAAATAAGCCTCCAGCGTCTGATTAGTTCGCTCCGTTTGGCCATTAGTCTGAGGATGAAAGGCAGATGAAAATGACAAATCAATGCCCATCTTAGCACAAAAAGATCGCCAGAATCTGGACACAAACTGGGATCCTCTGTCAGACACGATATTCTCAGGAATGCCGTGCAAACGAACCACATTCTGAAAGAACAAAGGAACCAGATCGGAAGAGGAAGGCAACTTAGGCAAGGGCACCAAATGGACCATCTTGGAAAAACGATCACACACCACCCAGATGACAGACATTCCTTGAGACACCGGAAGATCTGAAATGAAATCCATGGAAATGTGCGTCCAAGGCCTCTTCAGGACGGGCAAGGGCAAAAGCAACCCGCTGGCACGAGAACAGCAAGGCTTAGCCCGAGCACAAATCCCACAGGACTGCACAAAAGAACGCACATCCCGTGACAGGGAAGGCCACCAAAAGGACCTAGCCAGCAAATCTCTGGTACCAAAAATCCCAGGATGCCCTGCCAGCACCGAGGAATGAACCTCAGAGATAACTCTGTTGGTCCATTTATCAGGAACAAACAATCTATCAGGTGGGCAAGGGTCAGGTCTACCAGCCTGAAATCTCTGCAACACACGTCGCAAATCAGGAGAAATGGCCGACAAGATTACTCCCTCTTTAAGAATACCAGCTGGCTCTGAGACGCCGGGAGAGTCAGGCACAAAGCTCCTAGAAAGAGCATCAGCCTTCACATTCTTTGAACCAGGCAGGTACGAGACCACAAAGTTAAAACGGGAGAAAAACAACGACCAACGAGCCTGTCTAGGATTCAGGCGCTTAGCAGACTCGAGATACATCAGATTTTTGTGATCAGTCAAGACCACCACACGATGCTTAGCTCCCTCGAGCCAATGACGCCACTCCTCAAATGCCCACTTCATGGCCAATAACTCCCGATTACCAACATCATAGTTCCGCTCAGCAGGCAAAAATTTCCTAGAGAAAAAAGCACATGGTCTCATCACAGAGCAACCAGGGCCCTTCTGCGACAAAACAGCTCCGGCACCGATCTCAGAAGCATCCACTTCAACCTGAAAGGGAAGGGAGACATCAGGCTGGCACAAAACAGGCGCCGAAGTAAACCGGCGCTTCAGCTCCCGAAAAGCCTCCACGGCTGCAGGAGCCCAATTAGCAACATCAGAACTTTTCTTGGTCATATCCGTCAAAGGTTTAACAACGCTAGAAAAATTAGCAATAAAACGACGGTAAAAATTAGCAAAACCCAAGAACTTCTGAAGACTCTTAACAGACGTGGGTTGAGTCCAATCATGAATAGCTCGGACCTTGACTGGGTCCATCTCCACAGTAGAAGGGGAGAAAATAAAACCCAAGAAGGAAACCTTCTGCACTCCAAAGAGACACTTTGAGCCCTTCACAAACAAAGCATTATCACGCAAAACCTGAAACACCATCCTGACCTGCTTTACATGAGAATCCCAATCATCAGAAAAAAACAGAATATCATCCAGATAAACAATCATAAATTTATCTAGATACTTCCGGAAGATGTCATGCATAAAGGACTGAAACACTGAAGGAGCATTAGAGAGCCCAAAAGGCATCACCAAGTACTCAAAATGACCTTCGGGCGTATTGAACGCAGTTTTCCATTCATCTCCCTGCTTAATGCGCACAAGGTTGTACGCACCATGAAGATCTATCTTGTTGAACCAACTGGCACCCTTAATCCGAGCAAACAAGTCCGACAATAGTGGCAAAGGATACTGAAATTTGCCAGTGATATTATTCAGAAGCCGATAGTCAATACAAGGTCTCAAAGACCCGTCTTTCTTGGCCACAAAAAAGAATCCCGCACCAAGAGGGGAAGAAGATGGACGAATATGTTCCTTCTCCAAAGACTCCTTTATATAAGAACGCATTGCGGCATGCTCAGGTACAGATAGATTAAATAATCGTCCCTTAGGAAATTTACTACCAGGAATCAAATCTATAGCGCAGTCACAGTCCCTATGAGGAGGAAGGGCACTGGACCTGGACTCACTGAATACATCCTGATAGTCCAATAAATACTCCGGAACTTCAGAAGGAGTAGAAGAGGCAATAGAGACCGGCGGGGAATCGCAATGAATTCCCTGACAACCCCAACTTGACACAGACATAGCCTTCCAATCCAAAACTGGATTATGGGTCTGTAACCATGGCAGACCCAAAACAACCAAATCATGCATTTTATGCAGAACAAGAAAACGAATCACCTCCCGATGTTCAGGAGTCATGCACATGGTCACTTGTGTCCAATACTGCGGTTTATTCTCCGCCAATGGCGTAGCATCAATTCCTCTAAGAGGAATAGGATTTTCCAAAGGCTCCAGGATAAAACCACAGCGCCTGGCAAACGACAAGTCCATAAGACTCAGGGCAGCACCAGAATCCACAAATGCCATAACAGGGTAGGAAGACAATGAGCAAATTAAAGTCACAGACAAAATAAACTTAGGCTGCAAATTACCAATGGCGACAGGACTAACAACCTTTGTTAGGCGTTTAGAGCATGCTGAGATAACATGTGTAGAGTCACCGCAGTAAAAACACAACCCATTCTGACGTCTATGACCTTGTCGTTCAGTTTTAGTCTGAATTCTATCACATTGCATTGAGTCAGGTGTCCGTTCCGACAATACTGCCAGAGAATTAGCAGATTTGCGCTCCCGCAAACGCCGATCAATCTGAATGGCAAGAGTCATAGAATCATTCAGACTTGTAGGGATGGGAAACCCCACCATCACATTCTTAATGGCCTCAAAAAGGCCATCTCTGAAATTTGCGGCCAGAGCACACTCATTCCATTGAGTAAGCACGGACCATTTCCGAAATTTTTGGCAATACACTTCAGCTTCATCCTGGCCCTGAGAGATAGCCAGCAACGCTTTTTCTGCCTGAATTTCAAGATTAGGATCCTCATAAAGCAATCCGAGCGCCAGAAGAAACGCATCAATATTTGCCAATGCAGGATCTCCTGGCGCCAATGAGAAGGCCCAATCCTGAGGGTCGCCACGCAAGAAGGAGATAACAATTTTAACTTGCTGAGCTGAGTCTCCAGACGAACGAGGTCTCAAAGATAGAAACAATTTACAATTATTCCTAAAATTCCTAAATTTAAATCGATCTCCAGAGAACAGCTCAGGAATAGGTATCTTAGGCTCTGACATAGGACTACAAGTAACAAAATCCTGAATACCCTGCACTCGTGCAGCAAGCTGATCCACACTAGTAATCAGAGTCTGAACATTCATGTCTGCAGCAGGGCTTCAAGCCACTCAGAGAAAAAGGGGAAGGAGAAAAAAAAAAACCTCAGAACTTTTTTTTCTTTTAATCCCGCTTCAGCAATGCATTAAATATTCTCTTTTTGGCCTGGAATACTGTTATGATCCTAGTGGTAGAGGATCTCAGGAGTTCCAGCTAAGTCCGCAAACACAAAAACCAGCTCATAGGGAAGTGGTAACTTGGCTGACCGCATATCTGATCCTGGCACAACAACTAGAAGTAGCCGGGGAACGTACCTACGTTGATTCTAGACGTCTCGCACCAGCCGGAGAACTAACTAACCCTTTCAGAGAAAATAAGACCTCACTCACTAGGAAATAGCGACCACAATATTGTACAGTTTCACCTGTCTTTCACTAGGGGGACTTGTCAGGGAGTCACAAAAACACTGAACTTTAGGAAGGCAAAGTTTGACCAGCTTAGAGATGCCCTTAATCTGGTAGACTGGGACAATATCCTCAGAAATAAGAATACAGATAAAAAATGGAAAATGTTTAAGAACATCCTAAATAGGCACTGTAAGCGGTTTATACCTTGTGGGAATAAAAGGACTAGAAATAGGAAAAACCCAATGTGGCTAAACAAAGAAGTAAGACAGGCAATTAACAGTAAAAAGAAAGCATTTGCACTACTAAAGCAGGATGGCACCATTGAAGCTCTAAAAAACTATAGGGAGAAAAATACTTTATCTAAAAAACTAACTAAAGCTGCCAAAAAGGAAACAGAGAAGCACATTGCTAAGGAGAGTAAAACTAATCCCAAACTGTTCTTCAACTATATCAATAGTAAAAGAATAAAAACTGAAAATGTAGGCCCCTTAAAAAATAGTGAGGAAAGAATGGTTGTAGATGACGAGGAAAAAGCTAACATATTAAACACCTTCTTCTCCACGGTATTCACGGTGGAAAATGAAATGCTAGGTGAAATCCCAAGAAACAATGAAAACCCTATATTAAGGGTCACCAATCTAACCCAAGAAGAGGTGCGAAAGCGGCTAAATAAGATTAAAATAGATAAATCTCCGGGTCCGGATGGCATACACCCACGAGTACTAAGAGAACTAAGTAATGTAATAGATAAACCATTATTTCTTATTTTTAGGGACTCTATAGCGACGGGGTCTGTTCCGCAGGACTGGCGCATAGCAAATGTGGTGCCAATATTCAAAAAGGGCTCTAAAAGTGAACCTGGAAATTATAGGCCAGTAAGTCTAACCTCTACTGTTGGTAAAATATTTGAAGGGTTTCTGAAGGATGTTATTCTGGATTATCTCAATGAGAATAACTGTTTAACTCCATATCAGCATGGGTTTATGAGAAATCGCTCCTGTCAAACCAATCTAATCAGTTTTTATGAAGAGGTAAGCTATAGGCTGGACCACGGTGAGTCATTGGACGTGGTATATCTCGATTTTTCCAAAGCGTTTGATACCGTGCCGCACAAGAGGTTGGTACACAAAATGAGAATGCTTGGTCTGGGGGAAAATGTGTGTAAATGGGTTAGTAACTGGCTTAGTGATAGAAAGCAGAGGGTGGTTATAAATGGTATAGTCTCTAACTGGGTCGCTGTGACCAGTGGGGTACCGCAGGGGTCGGTATTGGGACCTGTTCTCTTCAACATATTTATTAATGATCTGGTAGAAGGTTTACACAGTAAAATATTGATATTTGCAGATGATACAAAACTATGTAAAGCAGTTAATACAAGAGAAGATAGTATTCTGCTACAGATGGATCTGGATAAGTTGGAAACTTGGGCTGAAAGGTGGCAGATGAGGTTTAACAATGATAAATGTAAGGTTATACACATGGGAAGAAGGAATCAATATCACCATTACACACTGAACGGGAAACCACTGGGTAAATCTGACAGGGAGAAGGACTTGGGGATCCTAGTTAATGATAAACTTACCTGGAGCAGCCAGTGCCAGGCAGCAGCTGCCAAGGCAAACAGGATCATGGGGTGCATTAAAAGAGGTCTGGATACACATGATGAGAGCATTATACTGCCTCTGTACAAATCCCTAGTTAGACCGCACATGGAGTACTGTGTCCAGTTTTGGGCACCGGTGCTCAGGAAGGATATAATGGAACTAGAGAGAGTACAAAGGAGGGCAACAAAATTAATAAAGGGGATGGGAGAACTACAATACCCAGATAGATTAGCGAAATTAGGATTATTTAGTCTAGAAAAAAGACGACTGAGGGGCGATCTAATAACCATGTATAAGTATATAAGGGGACAATACAAATATCTCGCTGAGGATCTGTTTATACCAAGGAAGGTGACGGGCACAAGGGGGCATTCTTTGCGTCTGGAGGAGAGAAGGTTTTTCCACCAACATAGAAGAGGATTCTTTACTGTTAGGGCAGTGAGAATCTGGAATTGCTTGCCTGAGGAGGTGGTGATGGCGAACTCAGTCGAGGGGTTCAAGAGAGGCCTGGATGTCTTCCTGGAGCAGAACAATATTGTATCATACAATTATTAGGTTCTGTAGAAGGACGTAGATCTGGGGATTTATTATGATGGAATATAGGCTGAACTGGATGGGCAAATGTCTTTTTTCGGCCTTACTAACTATGTTACTATGTTACTATGTTACTTGCCTCCAGAGAAAAGACCCCAAAGTAATTATACAAGCCCCCAACAAATAATAACGGTGAGGTAAGAAGAAAAGACAAACGTAAGAATGAAGTAGATTTAGCAAAGAGAGGCCCACTAATTAATAGCAGAAAATAGGAAGAGGACTTATGCGGTCAGCAAAAAACCCTATAAAAATATCCACGCTGAAGATCCAAGAACCCCCGCACCGACTAACGGTGTGGGGGGAGAATATCAGCCCCCTAGAGCTGCCAGCAAAAACAGAAATCACATTTTTAACAAGCTGGAACAAAATAAGAGCAAATGCAAAAGGACAAAAATAAGAAAGCAGAACTTAGCTTATCTTGCAAAACTCAGGGACCAGGAGTCAGGAGGAAAACAGACATAGACTGATTACATCGATTCCAGGCACTAGACTGAGTTTCCAGGAAGTCTAAATAGGAACACCCAAGGCCTAACGAACCAGGTGGGTACCAACCTGGGGAAGGATAATCCAAGTGCCATACCGCTAGTGACCACAAGAGGGAGCCAACAAATATAGTTCACAACAATGGGCTCACAATTTTTGGCCAAATCTTGTGCTAAGCATCTCATGTGTTTTTTCATAGATTTCACAAGCCAGTATGCTATTCACATTTCATGTATCGCACATTTCCTTGCTTTAGCACAGTAAAATTGAGTGCAGCCATTATCTATTTGCTATGTAAGACTTTTTTTGGTTATGCACCAGTTCAGACTAGATTGCTGTTCAGTCAGTTTTCCTATATTTAGAATGTAATACAGCCAGCCCCCATAGAATGTAATTCAGCACAGCCCCCATAGAATGTAATGCAGCACAGCCCCCATAGAATGTAATGCAGCACAGCCCCCATAGAATGTAATGCAGCCATCCCCCATAGAATTTAATGCAGCACAGCCCCCATAGAATGTAATGCAGCTCAGCCCCCATAGAATGTAATGCAGCCAGCCACCCATAGAATGTAATACAACACAGCCCCCATAAAATGTAATACAGCACAGCCCCCATAGAATGTAATACAGCTCAGCCCTCATAGTAGTTTGTGCTGCCCAAAAAGTTGATCAGCAACAAATTAAGAAACTGACAGACTCCATGGATTGAAGGCTTATTACTGTTATTGAAAAGAATCATGGATATTTTCCTTTCTTAAATATTCAGGTTTAAACATTTTGGATTGACTTACAACACTGTAGTTGTACAATAATAAAATTAATTATTGAATATACAAATTGCATAATAACTGTTGTGGAGAAACGGGGTCAGTGGGTGCTCTAGTCCGCTGGCCTGGCTGCCTTTAACAAGACTGTATGGACCAGGGCTCATATCACTGAACGCCCGCTCTATCACCCTGTGGGTAATACACTACACAGACAACACAAGGTTAGGGTAAAACAGTGTGGCAATACTTTATTGAACCACAATACCCAGTAGCAAACAGAACAATTCCAGCAATTACCCCAAGATGGTGCACATTACAGGGTCTCACCCTTCCGCTGACTCGCTGGGATAATGGTAGATGTTACGTCAGAGATCCCAGGGTCGCTATTCCACCTGTGATACACACAGAGAAGAGATATCGACAAGCGTAGTGAGATGACCGAGAACAGTCCATAGAGTCCGTACAAGGTCCAAAGCCAGTTGACACAATGTCAGACCTCCCAGGGTCGCTATGCCACCTGTGATACACAAACAGAGAAGAGGTAATGAGAAGCATAGGGAGATGACAGAGAACAGTCCATAGAGTCCATACAAACTCCAAAGCCAGTTGACATGAGAGTTATCATGTGGCTTATCTGACCATCTCAATGGAACCAGGTGACCAGCGTCCCAAAACCTGTCTTTCTCCAAACATATCCATAATTCAGAGATGGTCACTGGATCAGGTCTGTGTCCTTCCAACCGGAGCCGAAATTTTTTGATTTTATTGTGCTTCTCACCTTCACGTTGTTCTCTGTGGCACTTTTACGGACTCTACTTAATATCAGCAACACCATTAATAGTTGTGACATATACGTTTAGCCGTGATCTATATTGGCCCTATATAGTTCTGTTTTTTTTACATGTATTAGTCTCATGATATGCGTCCTTTTCTGTATTTTTGGATATACATTGGAATTTTAACATATCTTATAGACAGATTAACCTGCAGTTTTCCCGCTACTATATCTTTTATTGTCATAACTTTGATATAATTAAAATTATTTTATTGGATGTTTTTGTCGGTGTGTGGTGCTCTTTTTCTGGTTACAATTAGCATATCAGCACACAATAAACAAAGATAAACACACACTATGTACAAGTCACTATTATAGACTTACACAGTATGTTAAATAGTATATCAGTTTTCAAGTCTGTCTTCTTGACCCACCAGACATAAACACTTAAATCCACAAGCCAATATACAGATAAAAAGTCAATTCTTCTTGGTTTGCAACATAGTCATCTGGGTAATTAAGATATACTCTGGTTTTTCACAAGTGTGCACACAGTGTATAAGATATCTCCAAAAATTAAGTTTCTCTTTAGATGCAGGCAATAGCACTATTAGTGCTTTGGTTTCTGTATGGTCCACAGTCTAAAGATAGCTGTCAATAATCTCCTTACCATTGTTACATACATACTTGGATTTGAAAGGTCATACGATATAATTGTATGTGCCATGGCTGATCGGACATTGAAATTGAAGGTATATTTGTATTAATAGTGATTCAAGTGGTGTATTCATATACTGATGGTGGTTCTGATGATGTATTCATGTACTCATTATAGCTCTGGTGCTGTATTCTATTCCCATACTGATGATGTTTATGGTGCTGCATTGATGTATTCATTTTGGTTCTGGTGATGTATTCATGTACTGATGGTAGTTTGATGCTCTATTGATCTGCTGATTGTGGTTCCAGTAGTGGGTCTGGTGATGCATACATGTATTGATGATGATTCTGGTGCCATTTTCACTAACATATAATCTTTCTGGTGCAGTATTAATTGTACTGATGGTGATTCTGGTGATGTATTCATGTAGTGATGATTGTTTCAGTGCTGAATTAATGTACTGATGGTGGTATTTACCCTGAATTAATGTAGATATAGTAATCTTTAATTTGTCAGATTTGATAATAGATCATTAAATGGTCTAAAAAGGGTCACAGAACAGATAATAGGGATTTTTAGGCTCTATACAGATGAAACTTCAGTAGCCCCCTCATTACAGATCTGCTTTCTTGTCCTTAGAAAAGGTACCTTTGTTGCTTTATATGTATTCATACATACATGCAAATATATTACATACGGTATTCAGTATTCAAATCCTGTTTTGTTTTTAAATTCTTTATAAAATTCTGCATGGCCATAACTTGACCAACTGTGGCACATAGACCCAACAGAAAATTACAATGGAATAAGACATTGAATCACTGATATCAAGAAATCATTTTAATTAGCTTCTGCAGCGCCCCCACTGCCGCAGGGCCGAGGGGTACCCGGTACCGGGCCTCTGAGTCTCTGCTCTGGGGTTGTCACGGTGGCTAGACCCGGTCCGTGACCCTGCTGAGGGGCGCACAATGAAAGATGGTGGTATGGTGCTGATGTTATGGTGCGGTGTAGTGCCGGTCGCGGTCAATAACGAGGACACCAGGTTGCAGTCTCTTTACCTCTTTACTGAAGGCTTCTGAGTCCTCAGTCCGGAATACGGTTAACCAGGCTGCGCAAGTCCGGCCGGTCCGATGGCACCTCCAGAGTTCCCTTTGCAGGTGGAAATCTGTGCCTACCTTCCTGCGCTTGTGTGTTGTGGTCCTCCCCTGCTGTGCTTTCGGGATAGTACCCCACAACCATTGTGTCTGTTTCTCGTGTTCCCTCACAACTCGATTCTGATGTTCTCCCTCTACGTCCCCCTGATCTTACGGTTAGGACGCACCCGTATGACGGGGAGGCTCGGAGCTCTTCCGGGACTCCAGCGTCGCCCCACTCCTGTTGTTACCCCCCTGTGTCTTCCTGGGTCTGGGTGAGACAGCCCGCCTGTAACTGACTGTCCTGCCGTAGGTTTGAAGTTTGGCTTGGAGCTCTATACTTCCTCGGCGTTCCGGCCACCGGTTATGCGCCTCAATAGGATGTTGCCTCGTCTTACAGCACGACTCCTACTGGTATTCTCCTTGCTGCGCTGATCTCGTTTCTCACTCAGCACAATAAACCTCGCTTCTTGTCCTTCCTTGGGGTACCGCCGCTATATCGTGCAGGCGCGGTCCCGTAACGTTCTCTCTGGTTGCTAGGCCTCTGTCAGGATCCCACCCCTGACAGGGACCCCTCCGAATCTTCCCCTACAACACCCTCTGCCACAAGGTGTTGCCTGGTTCCAACCCAGTCAGCTTTCTGTTCTAACTTCCTGCCTAACCCCCAGTTTTACCAGATTGTGAGGAGTGGCCTAATAAATAGAACCCTTAGCTCCCCCTGGAGGCCAGACTGTGAAATATATTGGTGTCTGTGATTCCTGGTCAGATGAACTCCTTCAGTGCCATCAGACGTACCATAGCCCCCCTTAGCGGCGGAGCATCAGTACTGCAACGACCAGGACTCTGGGGCGCTGCACTTCCTCCACACAGGCATTATGACTGTCCCATTGAGCTGCTTCCCGGGGCAGCCATTCCTTTTGGTAACGTATACCCTTTGGCGGCACCTGAGCTTCAAGCCTTAAAAGAAGTATATTGATGAAAATCTGGCCAAAGGCTTCATACGTCCTTCTTCCTCACCAGCAGGGGCACCTATCTTTTTTGTAAAGAAGAAGGATGGGACCCTGAGACCCTGTGTTGACTATCGAGAACTCAATAAGGTAACCATACGAAACCGTTACCCTTTGCCTCTGATTCCCGAATTACTGGAAAGAGTCCGCCATGCTAAGGTGTTCTCTAAACTGGATCTTCGTGGGGCTTATAATTTGGTGCGTATTCGTCCAGGGGATGAGTGGAAGACAGCATTCAAATGCCAGTATGGACACTTTGAATCTCTTGTGATGCCCTTCGGGCTTTGTAACGCCCCTGTGACATTCCAACACCTTGCTAATGACATTTTCAGAGATTTGTTGGACCAGTTTGTAGTGATCTATTTGGACGATATACTAATCTTTTCTGACTCTCTACAGGAACATGAAGAACATGTCAGAACTGCTTTAAGACATCTGAAAGAGAACCATCTGTATATTAAGCCGGAGAAATGCGAGTTCCATCGTTCTGAGATACAGTTCCTAGGTTATATCATCTCTCCCCAGGGTCTGAACATGGAATCTGGTAAGATTCAGGTTATCCTTGACTGGCCGGTACCCAAGAACATTAAGGAGGTCCAACGTTTTATTGGTTTTGAAAATGTCTACAGACGCTTCATTCGAAATTTTTCTGATATTGTCCGTCCCATTACTTCCTTGACAAAGAAGGAAAAGCCCTTAGCATTTTGTCTTGCTTTATTGCCTACCTTTAGGATCCAAAATGTATTTCATCGTTCCCTCCTCAAAAAACACATTGCATCTTCAGTACCATCACCACTACCACGATCTCCTGTCATTGTCTATGGAAACTTGGAGTTTCAGATAGCGAAGATCTTGGATCCTCGTCTTGTTCTTCGGTTGCTTTAGTATCTGGTACATTGGCGGGGGTATAGTCCTGTGGAGAAGATGTGGGTACCAGCATCTGATGTTCATGGGCCAGACTGGTCTTTTCACATGGTACACCCCGATAAGCCTGGTCCTGAGGTTCCTCGCAGAAGAGGGGGCACTGTCAAGGGGTTACCCAACAGTGTGGAGCCAGAAGACTCAGCGCCTGATTGCTCCTACTCCGGCGCTGAGAAGAAGCACTTCTCCTTCATTTTAATGGTGTTTATTTCTTCTGGCAGAACAGGGATCAATCAGCATTTGCTGCTTGTCTTCTGGAGGGAGAGGTGTTCATATGAGAAGGAGTGTTGGAGGAGTTATCTGTGACTGTTGTGTCAGCTCACCCTTGTGTAGGAACCTGGATGAATGCCTTCAGCGAGGCAAAGGATTGAGTCCCTGCCAGACTCCATAGACCATGTTAAAATTGAAAAACCTTTATTCCAAAAATATTTTAAAAAACAAAGAATAGCGTAGAATACAAAATCAATTGCAAATGCAGATGGATTGGCAGGTGTGGAAAAAACTAAGAAGAAATCAGACGCATTTCGAACACTGTGAAGTGTTCTTAAACTTGATATACACAGAATAACAAGTCACAGGTCATTTATAGGAGTGACGCCTCAAATGATAATGTGGGATGAAAATCACCTGAGAAATAGAGGAGGGCTAAACTCTGACAACATGGAGTGAAAATACTAAAATCAATCATAAAGACCTAACTTTTACTTGGTTTGTAAGTGTGGTAATTCTTTAACCTTCTCTGTTTTGGTTTATTCCCCTAACTCCAGTCCCCGGTGACTTCCTCTGTTAGGGTATGTGCACACGCTGCGGATTTTGCTGCGGATCCGCTACAGTATAATGTAAACCTATGGGAAACGAAATCCGCAGTGCACATGCTGCAGAAAAAAACGCGCTGATGTGTGATTGGTATTTCTATCTATGTAGAAAGATGTGACGGACCCTGGTTGTTTTCTTATTTCTCCCAGTGACTAAGTCTCTGTTCTGGGTTCTGACTTCAGTAAAACTGTATGACTCAATAATATCTGAGATACATCACATCCTGGTAGTGACTAAATATAAGCATAGCTTCTTCCGCAAGACTGAGATGACAGCCTTACATTTGTTTTACAATTTACAGTAAAACATGCTAATAAGCAAAGATTCTCATCAGCCAATTATATGCAGTGTTTCATCACAATAGGATGTAACGGAAATGTAATGTAAGATTCAGTGCCAATATTAAACCTCTAGTCACTGTGGCCGACCCACTGCTCATTGAGGTCATTGCTGTATAATGACATTTCATTCAAAACCTCCCCCATCACGGTCTCCAGCTGCCAATCATTGCCTATATTGGTGTGTGATTCTTAGTGATGTCAAGGGGTTAACCAGAGAGTGACAAAACACACCAAGAATACAAGACAAAGCAGCAAACTAGCAAAAAGTTTGATTACTTTTTTTAATTTAATTATTCTGGTCACTGATATGCTCAATTTACTGTAGGACATACATTACATGATACTGCAGAACTTCTTTTTTAAGGAGGGTCTTTAAGAAATTCAATCTATAAACAATGTGTGTGCAATGATGTTCTGCAGCAGCAGGGTTGCAACACCGTTAATCAATAATCAGTCCCAGAAGTGCCCATCATATCTGAATTCTGTTAATGTTTTGTGGAATCAGGCAAAATGTGTCCATGGGTATAAAAGGGTTTAAAAGAGCTCACTACCAAAACCAACAGACAACAATCAAAGTAAAGTTGAAAGAAGTGGGGTGCTTTATTGACCCATAGCTAAGCATCATTTCAGCAACTACTGAAATTTTTTTTTTAATAACTATGTTACTATGTCTTCTTTACAGCATTAAAGCAATTCCAAATTTGTTTTTGCAATGTTTGCATATCTTGGCGCATACAGTGTGCTGCTGCATTTTTGTATCCATCTATGTAACCATCATATCTATATTTACATATTATCTATTTATCTATCTCCATCATTGATCTCATTTCTATATTTACATATATCTATCTACAAACAAAAGAAAGTAAGTGCCAAGATGTGCAAGCATTGAATATATGAAATCTAAATTTAATATATAAAAAGAAAGGTAATTAGGGCAAAAATTGACCAATGCATGTGAGCCGATGAGCACGACAAAGAGTACATTTCTTTGCTGGGACCCTAAACCTAATATCTATCTTATATATATATATCTATCTCATATCTATTTACCTATCCATCTGATATTTATCAAATATCTATGTACTATCACATATCTATTAATCTATCCATCTGATACTTATCAAATATCACTATATCCATGTATTAATCTGTCTAATAAACAGCTGCAATTTAACACTTTGTGACCCTTGCAGAATTCTGCATGCATGAATCCGAACAAGTCCAGGTCTCCTGCTGACATGCTTTCCCTGAGGTGTGGTTTTCCACGGTATTGCTTTCTCATAGGTTGCAGATAAGACCTGTCACTGTCCAATATTATCTCCCTGTTTCTCTGTGTGAAGGTCCTTCCCATCATCCTGGAAATATCCATCCTCCCAGTCGTATCCATCTTCCCTCCCTCCCTGTATCACATCCCAGGTTACTAAGGCAACTGCAACCCTAATGAGCAGCATCATCTGAGTTGATGTCACAGCATCCTACGGCAGGTCACACACCAGCCGCTCTCCACCCAGAGCCTCAAAACACGGGGACCGCAGTCCATGAGGAGGTGAGTGCGTCTCCAGACCCTTAACTGCTGCTGAGGACGACGGTGCCTGCAAGACGAGTGGTACCCACCCTTATAGCCCAGGGAGTAGAGGAAGGGAGGGATGGTGCAGATACACAAGGCCTTAATGTGCTGACAGGGAGACAAAGGCCTCGCGATGAAAACACAGAGGGATTTACCTACAGGAAGACACCTGCCATGTGCGGCTGCACTTCTGCACGTAAAGCCGCCAACATGTACCCGATTGATGGTGATGGATAGCCATCTACACATACACAGACCGACACCATACACATGTCGGTGACACCATCCCAATATACAACTGTATAGTGACAAATTTATCTCATTACATAAATATGGGCGATTGATTCATTTCTTATTGTTGCGCTGAACAGAACACGTTGTGTCAGATGTTTGTAAGCCCGTCCAAATAAGTGTCAGCCACTGCAGACTTACACATCGTCTGTGGAAATGGTTATTATGGGATGTATTATTAACGTGGAATAATCACGACGGCTTCTCCACGGTAACGTTGTGATGATCCAGCTGCGTTTGCTCAATTCTGCTGCATATTCTTTTGTAAAGCTTTGCAATGAATATTCTTGCTATGTGATTATAATCAGCGTCTTACAAACTTCATTTTCATTTGTGGCTTATCCCTATCATCCTGCATTTGCTGATTTATCATTTTCCCATAACACCAGGCCTTGTGGTGCCTGCTTTGCAATGCATTATGGTTCTTGTAGTTCTGCTGACTATAGGGCGTTCCCCGTTAAGCCTGTCTGAAAGGACAGCATGATTTTTGGTTTTCGCAGAATATTGATTTTCCAATGCTGCCCCTCCCCCCTGCAATGCCGGCCTGGTGAAATCCTTCTTTACTGGGATGAATGTAAAGAATAGAATTTCTCCCATGTGGTTCTCTGTTATTTTCCAGATGTGTCTATCATCCCTTCAGCTCTACTCAATTTAACCCTTTTCCTGCTAAAAGCAGTGTCTGTAACCAAAGCTCATTCTGATCTGTGAGATCTAGAAAAATTAATGGTAAAATGCTTACATTCTGCAGAACCCTGCTGCGGTTATTCTGGGTCCTATCTTCATTAAATGTTATGTTCACACTTTCTTTTTGAAGTATACATCTTAAAAGAATCTAGCTTGTGGTCAGGCAATTTTTATTAGCAAGAATGGAGCTAATTTTTCAGAACTTTTGTGCTGGTACTAACACCAAACTCTGAAATGTCATGCAAACATTGCAATATACACATTACACACATACATATATATCATATATATATGTATACACATATATATATATATACTGTGTGTGTGTATATATATATATATATATATATATATATATATATATATATATATATATATATATATATATACAATTGTGCTCAAAAGTTGACATACCCCAGCAGAATTTTTGCTTTCTTGGCCTTTTTTTCAGAGAATATGAATAATAACACAAAAACTTTTTCTCCACTCATGGTTAGTGGTTGGGTGAAGCCATTTATTGTCAAACTACTGTGTTTGAATGGCTACTAAAGGTAACATCCTCAAATTGACCTGTGTCAAATGGCAGGAAAATTGTTCGGGATGCAAAGGAAAACCCACAAATAACATCAGCTGAAATACAGGACTCTCTGAAAACTAGCGGTGTGGCTGTTTCAAGATGCACAATAAGGAGGCACTTGAAGAAAAATGGGCTGCCCTAACCCTAACTTTAGCCCTAACGGTGCTGTGGTTTAAGTACCCTTAATTGCCGCTGTGAAAAGGCATATCGGCGGTCATTAAGGGGTTAAATCACCGGAACCACCACTAGTACATGAGTATGGTACTGGAATCATCATAAGTGCATGAATATGTCAAGAGAACCACCATTAGTACTTGAATACATCACCAGTAAATCACCAGAACCACCATCAATAAATGAGTACAGTACATCACTAGAACCACTATTAGTACATGAGCACATTACTAGAACCATCATCAGTATATCAACAGAACATACATCAGAACAAAAAAAGAGCACAGGAGCACCAGAAGCATCACCAGTACTTGAATACAGCATCAGAATCACCATCAGTGCATGAGTACATCACCAGAACTACCTTCAGTACATGAATATATCACAAGAACCACCTTCAGTATATGAGTTTTTTTTAACAGAACCATCATAAGTATATTAATATATTACCAACATCATTAGTACATAACTACAAGAAAACAGTTTACTGCGGTGATCATTTGTAATGTTTGGTCAGTCCCATGTACATTTGCATTGCATAAACCTAGAACTACCTAGAACAGTGATGGGCAACCTTTTGAGCTCGGTGTGTCAAAATTCGCCAAAAAACCAAGCATAACTTGGGTGGTGTGTCACCTTGATAAAAAAACAATTTTGCGACATGTATAGTTTAAATAACAAATATGTATAATTAGAATTAACTTACCTGCTTAGTGACTTCTTTGTTCATCTGTCAGTTGGTTTCTTTTGTTGGTCTTGCTATTATTTAACTTGTGTGGGGTGCCGTGAACTAAGATAAGTGAGGGGGAGGGGGAATTCTTCCAGTGATGGCGAACCTGTGGCACTCCAGCTGTTGCAAAACTACAATTCCCATCATGTCTTTACAGCCAAAGCCTTTGCTTTGAATGGCCAGCCATGATGGGAATTGTAGTTTTGCAACAGCTGGAATGCCACAGGTTCGCCATCACTGATGCCTCCCTCTCACTTATCTCAGTAATGGCCAATGACACCCCACAGTTCACTGGATGATGGTTGCTGTAGTAGTCACAGGGCCTGAGTCCAGACAGCAATCACAGGGCCTGAGTCCAGACAGCTATCACAGGGCCTGAGTCCAGACAGCTATCACAGGGCCTGAGTCCAGACAGCTATCACAGGGCCTGAGTCCAGACAGCTATCACAGGGCCTGAGTCCAGACAGCTATCACAGGGCCTGAGTCCAGACAGCTATCACAGGGCCTGAGTCCAGACAGCAATCACAGGGCCTGAGTCCAGACAGCAATCACAGGGCCTGAGTCCAGACAGCAATCACAGGGCCTGAGTCCAGACAGCAATCACAGGGCCTGAGTCCAGACAGCAATCACAGGGCCTGAGTCCAGACAGCAATCACAGGGCCTGAGTCCAGACAGCAATCACAGGGCCTGAGTCCAGACAGCAATCACAGGGCCTGAGTCCAGACAGCAATCACAGGGCCTGAGTCCAGACAGCAATCACAGGGCCTGAGTCCAGACAGCAATCACAGGGCCTGAGTCCAGACAGCAATCACAGGGCCTGAGTCCAGACAGCAATCACAGGGCCTGAGTCCAGACAGCAATCACAGGGCCTGAGTCCAGACAGCAATCACAGGGCCTGAGTCCAGACAGCAATCACAGGGCCTGAGTCCAGACAGCAATCACAGGGCCTGAGTCCAGACAGCTATCACAGGGCCTGAGTCCAGACAGCTATCACAGGGCCTGAGTCCAGACAGCAATCACAGGGCCTGAGTCCAGACAGCTATCACAGGGCCTGAGTCCAGACAGCTATCACAGGGCCTGAGTCCAGACAGCTATCACAGGGCCTGAGTCCAGACAGCAATCACAGGGCCTGAGTCCAGACAGCTATCACAGGGCCTGAGTCCAGACAGCTATCACAGGGCCTGAGTCCAGACAGCTATCACAGGGCCTGAGTCCAGACAGCAATCACAGGGCCTGAGTCCAGACAGCAATCACAGGGCCTGAGTCCAGACAGCAATCACAGGGCCTGAGTCCAGACAGCTATCACAGGGCCTGAGTCCAGACAGCAATCACAGGGCCTGAGTCCAGACAGCAATCACAGGGCCTGAGTCCAGACAGCTATCACAGGGCCTGAGTCCAGACAGCAATCACAGGGCCTGAGTCCAGACAGCTATCACAGGGCCTCCAGACAGCTATCACAGGGCCTGAGTCCAGACAGCTATCACAGGGCCTGAGTCCAGACAGCTATCACAGGGCCTGAGTCCAGACAGCAATCACAGGGCCTGAGTCCAGACAGCTATCACAGGGCCTCCAGACAGCTATCACAGGGCCTGAGTCCAGACAGCTATCTCCTCAGGCCTCAGAAGTGCAGCCTGGGACTTCTGGTCGGCGCAGCAGGGAGCAGCGCAATGTCGCCCAAACAACACAGATCCGACGCAGAGGCCTGGGACTTCCGGGAGCTGCGCCTAGCCTACCGGAAGTCCCAGGCCTAGACGCTCTGCACCGGAGCTCTGTTGTTTGGACCCACAGACCTCCTGCATGGCATCCGATCCGATAAAAAATCGGATCGGATGCCATTGTTTAGTATTCCGATACCGCAAGTATCGGGTATCGGCCGATATTTGCTGTATCGGAATTCCGATACCGAGATCCGATACTTTTGTGGTATCGGGTATCGGTATCGAAACAACATTAATGTGTGTAAAATAAAGAATTAAAATAAAAAATATTGCTATACTCACCTGTCCGACGCAGCCTGGACGTCCGCGAGGGAACCGGCAGCGTTGTTTGCTTAAAAATCGCGGTTTTCCTTCCTTACTTGAAGTCCCGGCTTGTGATTGGTTGCGTGCCGCCCATGTGACCGAGACGCGACCAATCACAGCAAGCCGTGACGTAATTTTAGGTCCTTCAGGATTTTAAAATTACGTTCCGGCGTTGTGATTGGTTGCGTGCGGTCACATGGGCGACACAACCAATCACAACGCCGGAACGTAATTTTAAAATCCTGAAGGACCTAAAATTACGTCACGGCTTGCTGTGATTGGTCGCGTCTCGGTCACATGGGCGGCACGCAACCAATCACAAGCCGGGACTTCAAGGAAGGAAGGAAAACCGCGATTTTTAAGCAAACAACGCTGCCGGTTCCCTCGCGGACGTCCAGGCTGCGTCGGACAGGTGAGTATAGCAATATTTTTTATTTTAATTCTTTATTTTACATATTAATATGGTTCCAAGGGCCTGAAGGAGAGTTTCCTCTCCTTCAGACCCTGGGAAAGAAGCAATTTCTATGGGGCCGCGGCCGGCGGCCGGCGTGTCACTGAAAATGACTACGCGTGTCAGCACTGACACGCGTGTCATAGGTTCGCCATCACTGACCTAGAACTAGAGCTACCAGTAGGTCTTTAATGATAAATATACGCTGTTAGTTGTTGTTACTAGCCATCATCACACTGCGGACCAACACTACTGATTAGACACAGTCGGTATCACAAATAAACATATACAAACCCAATTCCAAGATGGGACGAATCACAACTTTTTTTGGAATTGGGATTGTACATGCTGGTGCCTTACGGGTGATATCTCCTCTGATTGTAGTCGTATTCATCTCTTTCTCCACCACCTTAACTAGAGACTAGAGACTAGATGTCTTTTCATGCTAACAGCCTATCTCTGCGGACTTCTTTTTTTATCTGGTCTTTTACAACACATCCTACGGTCTCCTTCACATGTCCGTGTGCCCAGTACGTGTGGTATCTGTTTTTACATGGACACCACATGTACTTATTATAACCTGTGCTTCTATGCACATATCCATGTTTTTACACTGACTGTGTGTCTGTGAGAAACACATGCAGACATGTCTGTTTTTTTCCAGCAGCACTGATGACAAAGGCCAATACAAGTCTATGGGTCCAAGAAAAACATGCACACATCCAACATGCAACACTATTTATTATGCATTGCTCTATATAGCGCCATCATATTCCGCAGCGCTTTACAGACATTATCATCACTGTCCCCGATGGGGCTCACAATCTGAATTCCCTATCAGTATGTCTTTGGAGTGTGGGAGGAAACTGGAGAACCTGGAGTAAACCCACGCAAACACGGAGAGAACATACAAACTCCTTGAAGATGTTGTCCTTGGTGGAATTTGAACCCAGGACCCCAGAGTTGCAATGCTGCAGTGCTAATCACTGAGCCATTGTGGTGCCCCTAAACATTGCAAAGGGCAATGCTTTGTAATTTCTTTCTTTATTCATACCAGAAAAACACAGATGACCACACTGATGATAAAAATGGACACAGTGATGGCTCACTGATCACACAATGATGGAAAAAACACCGATGACACTTTTTTCACGTACGTGTTTTATACGGATGTGTGAAGGAGGTCTAACACAATGCCCTTAAAAATAACAGCATTACCATAATTCTCCTGAATAAAAAAATAGATGCTCAGTCTTTGAACTTGTATAAATAATTGCCCCTGACTGTGCTCCCTGTGCATAATATGTCCTCTACGCAATTCCTCTTATGGTACATTGCCTCCACACTGTTTGCCCTTATGAACAATAACTACCACACTGTCCTCCCTTATGAGCTATGACCACTAAATAAGAGTTCACAGGGCACGATAGCAAAAGTTCTATTTGGGCCCCTACACCTCTAAAATATATATTTATATTTTTTTACTGAGATGGACATATACATCTCTGTTAGGATTTGGTTCTGCTGAGCTCAAACAATGTATATATTATATTATATGTCTGGTATCTATACCATCTGGTATCTGATAAAGGGCTACTCCCCAAATAAATCAAGTTATCCTCAATCCCGATGATAGGTTATAACTTAATGATTGTTGGGGGACTGACAACTGGGACCCCAGCAATCCTGAGAACAGGACTCTGCAGCTCAGCCATGAATGGATTGGAGGGGGTGCATGATCTATTCATTGTCTATGGAATGGATAGAAATAGCCGAGCGCAGCGCTCAGCAGCTCTATAGATAATGGAGATCAGAGGCCGAGCCTGCGCAACTCTGCTCCATTCAGGACTAGACTGCAGAACCCCGATCTCAATCTCTGGGGGGTAGCAGTAGTTGGATCCCATGGATCAAAGATAATTTTACTATTTGATGAACAACCTTTTAAGGAGCCTGGTGGATTTTCCTTACACCATCATAAATAAACCAAAAACAAATATGTTCACATACATACATACACATAGACACACATATGCATACACTCATAAACTCACAGATAAATACACACACACACACACACACACACACACACACATTCATAAACACTTAGGCCATGTGCACACATTCAGTATTTTTTGCGTTTTTTTCGCGTTTTTTCGCTATAAAAATGTGATAAAAATGCGAAAAAAAACGCTAACATATGCCTCCTATTATTTACAGTGTATTCCGCATTTTTTGTGCAAATGTTGCATTTTTTTCCGCTAAAAAATCGCATCGCCGAAAAAAAAGCAACATGTTCATTAAAAATGCGGAATTGCGGGGATTCCGCACACCTAGGAGTGCATTGATCTGCTTACTTCCCGCACGGGGCTGTGCCCACCATGTGGGAAGTAAGCAGATTATGTGCGGTTGGTACCCAGGGTGGAGGAGAGATGACTCTCTTCCACGGACTGGGCACCATATAATTGGTAAAAAAAAAAAGAATTAAAATAAAAAATAGTCATATACTCACCTTCGATGGCCTCCGGAGTCTTCCCGCCTCTCAGCGGTGCATGCTGCCGCTTCGGTTCCTATAGCTGGTGTGTGGTGAAGGACCTGCGATGACGTCGCGGTCTTGTGATTGGCCGCGAGACCGGTCATGTGACCGCGACGTCATGGAAGGTCCTGCACACACACAGCATCTATAGGAACGGACGCCGCTGAGGAGATCCGCTGTCTGCAGGTGAGTATAACCATTTTTTTTATTTTTTTTATTATTTTTAAACATTCTATCTTTTACTATAGATGCTGCATAGGCAGCATCTATAGTAAAAAGTTGGTCACACTTATCAAACACTATGTTTGACAAGTGTGACCAACCTGTCAGTTTTCCAAGCGATGCTACAGATCGCTTGGAAAACTTTAGCATTCTGCAAGCTAATTTCGCTTGCAAAATGCTAAAAAAAGGGGGAAAAAAACGCAAAAAAAAATGTGGATTTCTTGCAGAAAATTTCCGGTTTTCTTCAGGAAATTTCTGCAAGAAATCCGGACGTGTGCACATACCCTTACATACACACAAAGACACACATACACATGCATAAACAAACACACACATGCATACACATGAAACACATACATGCATAAACATACGTGCAAAAACACATGCACACACTCATGCATAAACAGACACACAGTGCCGGTGCCAGGTTTTCGTGGCCCCGGGCGAACGAGTCTCAGTGGGCTCCTTTAACACGTACCACAATTCATGATGCACAGATATGGCGGAGAAATATAAGTATAGTACAGTGCCAAAAATTTCACTTCTTACATTATATGAATAATATCTACTGTAAATTCTACAATACCATACAGCAGAGGGGATTCAGGTGATTGAGGGTCCACAGGTTTCAGTACTTGTAGTATTAGAAGTAAACGGGATATTGATAAATGTACCCTTCCAGGAGTTACTTTCCTCAGTAGTGTACCCTTTACAAAAGTCAAATTTCTCCTACTGTATGTAGTCCTCCAGACAGTATTATGGGCACCAGAGTGTTCCATACAGCATAATGACCCCATACATTGCTCTATACAGAATAATGGACCCCATATAATACTCCATTCAGTAGTATGGGTCCCATATAATGCTCCATTCAGTATAATGAGCCCCATATAGTGCTCCAAACAGTATAATGGGCCCCATATAATGCTCCATACAGTATAATGAGCCCCATATAGTGCTCCGTACAGTATAATGTTTCCCATATAGTGCTCTATACAAAATAATGGGCCCCATTTAATGCTCCACTCAGTATAATGGACCCCATATAGTGCTCCATACAGTATAATGGGCCCCATATTGTGCTCCATACAGTATAATGGGCCCCATATATTGCTCCATACAGAATAATGTATCCTATATAATGCTCCATACAGTATAATGGGCCCTATATATTGCTCCATACAGAATAATGGGCCCCATATAATGCTCCATACAGTATAATGGGCAGTATATATTGCTCCATATAGTATAATGGGCCCATATATTGCGCCATACAATATAGGCCACATGTGATGCTCCATACATAAAACAATAATCAAACACTAACTTCTCCTTGTTTGTTGCTGGCTGCAGCTCTGTTCTCCTAAGCGTCTCCTGACTCTGCACTGCTCAGCGAAGAGGGCACGGTGTAGTGACGTTATCACGCCCTCTATCCTGAGACATCGCTGGGTCACAAGACGTGGAAGAGAGCAGCTGAGGAACAGGGAGTGGTAAGTATTTCAAACAGTTTAAAGCACTGGGGGCCCATTGACAGCATGCTGACTCCCCGACTCACATGCCCCATAACGAGGTGGTGTCCCCGATGGCGAGTGGGCCCGGCACTTGCTGGGTGCACCGGTTGTTGATGCCGGCCCTGCCTGCCTGCAAGATACCCCTTACACCTCCGGGCCATGATGCAGCTGCATCGGCGGTATGTCTGCCCCTGAATAAATCCAAATCCAGACCGAAACTACATGCATTTTATCTTTACTCAGTCAACACGTTTCGAAGTACCACAGGCTTCTTCATCGGGACAAGAAAAACATCCAAGCTTTTCTTTACCTGATGAAAAACTCTGCGGTACTTTGAAACGCGTTAACTGAATAAAGAAAAAAAATACATGTAGTTTCTGTCTGGATTTATTATACGGGAAACCAGCAGCGCAGATTATCCTCAAATCCTCCTTATCTGTGTATTCCCGATCTGATGACCCCTTGGACATGCAGCAGCTGGATTTATAAGTGATGGAAATGTTGGGTATATACAACTAATTCAGTTTAGTATAACCTTATTTAAATACCTTTATCTCCCTTGGATAAAACCCTATTGCGCTGTCTTTTTCTTCCTAGTTTTATTATGCTCTTAATAGCTATAATTAGGGTTGAGCGAAACGGGTCGATCATTTTCAAAAGTCGCCGACTTTTGGCTAAGTCGGCGTCTCATGAAACCCGATCCGACCCCTGTGCTTGTCGGCCATGCGGTACGCGACTTTCGCGCCAAAGTCGCGTTTCAATGACGCGAAAAGCGCCATTTCTCAGCCAATGAAGGTGAACGCAGAGTGTGGGCAGCGTGATGACATAGATCCTGGTCCCCACCATCTTAGAGAAGGGCATTGCAGTGATTGGCTTGCTGTCTGCGGCGTCACAGGGGCTATAAAGGGGCGTTCCCGCCGACCGCCATCTTACTGCTGCTGATCTGAGCTTAGGGACAGGTTGCTGCCGCTTCGTCAGAAGCAGGGAGAGCGTTAGGCAGGGTCCACTAACCACCAAACCGCTTGTGCTGCAGCGATTTCCACTGTCCAACACCACCTTCGGTGTGCAGGAACAGTGGAAGCTATTTTTTTTTTTTTTTCCCCTCAGCGCTGTAGCTCATTGGGCTGCCCTAGAAGGCTCCGTGATAGCTGTATTGCTGTGTGTACGCCACTGTGGAAACCAACTGCTTTTTTCAAAGCACATATCCTCTTGTTCCTTCCTTTCTGCACAGCTATCTTTTTTGTTTGTCCACACTTTTTATTTAATTTGTGCATCAGTCCACTCCTATTGCTGCCTGCCATACCTGGCTTACATTACTGCAGGGAGATAGTAATTGTAGGACAGTTTTTTTTTTTTTTTGTTTTTTTTTTGTGGGAGATTAAGATTGGCATTTCTGCTACAGTGCCATCCCTGTGTGTGCCATCTCTCACTGAGTGGGCCATAGAAAGCCTATTTATTTTTTCCGTGATTTGTGTTCTAAAATCTACCTCAACACAGAAACACTACATCAATCAGTGGGAGAAAAATATTGGCCTCAGTCAGGGCTTGTGTGCCACTGCTGTGTGTGCGCTATCTCTCATTCAGTGGGCTATAGCAAGCCTATATTTTTTTTTTTTTTTTTTTTTTAATATTATTTGGTTTCAAAAGTCTCCCTGAAAAAAAAAAAAAACCTAAAAAAACAGTGGGAGAGTAATATTGCCCTTTCAGCTTGTGTGCCAGTCTTGACTCCTGGGTGTGCCACCTCTCTCCCTCTCATTCAGTGGGCCATAGAAAGCCTATTTATTTTTTTTTTTAAATATTATTGGGTTTCTAAAGTCTCCCTGAAAAAAACAAAAAATACATAAAAAAACAGTGGGAGAGTAATATTGCCCTTTCAGCTTGTGTGCCAGTCTTGACTCCTGGGTGTGCCACCTCTCTCCCTTTCATTCAGTGGGCCATAGAAAGCCTATTTTTTTTTTTTTAATATTATTTGGTTTCTAATTCTCCCTGAAAAAAAAAAAAAAACCTAAAAAAACAGTGGGAGAGTAATATTGCCCTTTCAGCTTGTGTGCCAGTCTTGACTCCTGGGTGTGCCACCTCTCTCCCTCTCATTCAGTGGGCCATAGAAAGCCTATTTATTTTTTTTTTTAAATATTATTGGGTTTCTAAAGTCTCCCTGAAAAAACAAAAAATACATAAAAAAACAGTGGGAGAGTAATATTGCCCTTTCAGCTTGTGTGCCAGTCTTGACTCCTGGGTGTGCCACCTCTCTCCCTTTCATTCAGTGGGCCATAGAAAGCCTATTTATTTTTTCCGTGATTTGTGTTCTAAATTCTACCTCAACACAAAAACACTACATCAATCAGTGGGAGAAAAATATTGGCCTCAGTAAGGGCTTGTGTGCCACTGCTGTGTGTGCTATCTCTCATTCAGTGGGCTATAGCAAGCCTATTTTTTTTTTTTTTTTTTTTTTTTTTAATATTATTTGGTTTCTAAAGTCTCCCTGAAAAAAAAAAAAAACCTAAAAAAACAGTGGGAGAGTAATATTGCCCTTTCAGCTTGTGTGCCAGTCTTGACTCCTGGGTGTGCCACCTCTCTCCCTCTCATTCAGTGGGCCATAGAAAGCCTATTTATTTTTTTTTTTAAATATTATTGGGTTTCTAAAGTCTCCCTGAAAAAAACAAAAAATACATAAAAAAACAGTGGGAGAGTAATATTGCCCTTTCAGCTTGTGTGCCAGTCTTGACTCCTGGGTGTGCCACCTCTCTCCCTCTCATTCAGTGGGCCATAGAAAGCCTATTTATTTTTTTTTTTAAATATTATTGGGTTTCTAAAGTCTCCCTGAAAAAAACAAAAAATACATAAAAAAACAGTGGGAGAGTAATATTGCCCTTTCAGCTTGTGTGCCAGTCTTGACTCCTGGGTGTGCCACCTCTCTCCCTTTCATTCAGTGGGCCATAGAAAGCCTATTTTTTTTTTTTTAATATTATTTGGTTTCTAATTCTCCCTGAAAAAAAAAAAAAAACCTAAAAAAACAGTGGGAGAGTAATATTGCCCTTTCAGCTTGTGTGCCAGTCTTGACTCCTGGGTGTGCCACCTCTCTCCCTTTCATTCAGTGGGCCATAGAAAGCCTATTTATTTTTTCCGTGATTTGTGTTCTAAATTCTACCTCAACACAAAAACACTACATCAATCAGTGGGAGAAAAATATTGGCCTCAGTAAGGGCTTGTGTGCCACTGCTGTGTGTGCTATCTCTCATTCAGTGGGCTATAGCAAGCCTATTTTTTTTTTTTTTTTTTTTTTTTTTAATATTATTTGGTTTCTAATTCTCCCTGAAAAAAAAAAAAAAACCTAAAAAAACAGTGGGAGAGTAATATTGCCCTTTCAGCTTGTGTGCCAGTCTTGACTCCTGGGTGTGCCACCTCTCTCCCTCTCATTCAGTGGGCCATAGAAAGCCTATTTATTTTTTTTTTAAAATATTATTGGGTTTCTAAAGTCTCCCTGAAAAAACAAAAAATACATAAAAAAACAGTGGGAGAGTAATATTGCCCTTTCAGCTTGTGTGCCAGTCTTGACTCCTGGGTGTGCCACCTCTCTCCCTTTCATTCAGTGGGCCATAGAAAGCCTATTTTTTTTTTTTTTAATATTATTTGGTTTCTAATTCTCCCTGAAAAAAAAAAAAAAACCTAAAAAAACAGTGGGAGAGTAATATTGCCCTTTCAGCTTGTGTGCCAGTCTTGACTCCTGGGTGTGCCACCTCTCTCCCTTTCATTCAGTGGGCCATAGAAAGCCTTTTTTTTTTTTGGTTTTTTTAATATTATTTGGTTTCTAAAGTCTCCCTGAAAAAAACAAAAAAAACATAAAAAACAGTGGGAGAGTAATATTGCCCTTTCAGCTTGTGCGCCAGTCTTGACTCCTGGTTGTGCCACCTCTCTCTCTCTAATTGTGGGCCATAGAAAGCCTTTTTTTTTTTTTTTTTAATATTATTTGGTTTCTAAAGTCTCCCTGAGAAAAAAAAATAAATAAATTAGGTGGGAGATTAATATTGACATTAGTGCTTGAGTGACAGTCCTGCGTGTGTGTCATCTCTGTGATTTTGTGCCACAGAAAACAGAGTGTGTAACATTGTGCCTGATTTTCCTTGTGGTCTCACCAACCTGTTAAGGGATATTGAAATCATACTGAAGTTATAGCTCACCGTGTAAGTTGTTTGATAGCAACAAATAAAGTTACTTTGGTTAAGATTTTAAAACAATGAGGAAGTCTGGTGCAAGAGGTCGTCGTGGGCGTTCATTGTCAGCTGGTAATGATGGTAGTGGTAGTGGAGCATCAGGTGGTCGTGGGGATAAAAATATTCCACCTAAGTCTGGAGCTGTGGAGCCAGTTTCGTCGTCAGGCTACACAAGGCCTCGAACGCTCTCTTTTCTGGGAGTAGGAAAACCGCTTTTAAAGGCGGAGCAGCAACAGCAAGTTTTGGCTTACATTGCAGACTCAGCCTCTAGCTCTTTTGCCTCCTCTTCCGAAACTGGTAAATGTAAAAGCAGCGCGTCGCTTGTGGATGTTCACGGTCAGGGACAAGTCGCTTCCTTGTCCTCCTCAGCAAAAACTACAACAAGAGAGAAGGATGCAGCAGGCGACACAACGGGTCACTCCATGGAGCTCTTTACACATACCGTCCCTGGCTTAGAAAGTGAAACATTTAACAGGCCATGCCCATTACAAGTATATTCTGACATGGAGTGCACTGATGCACAGCCACAGCCAGAGTACTATGCTGCTCCTTTGACTCAGACCACCACATTGCCCTCTCAGGGTACAGATCCACAATCAGACCCTGATGAGACTATGTTGCCCCGCCACGAACGCTATACCACCGACCGACACAGTGACACAGACGAAGTTGCACACGAGCTCGAAGAGGAGGTAATAGATGACCCAGTTATTGACCCCGATTGGCAGCCATTGGGGGAACAGGGTGCAGGCGGCAGTAGTTCAGAAGCGGAGGTGGAGGAGGGGCCGCAGCAGGCATCAACATCGCAACAGGTTCCATCTGCCGGGCCCGTATCTGGACCAAAACGCGTGTCAAAGCCAAAACCTGTTGGAGCACAGCGTTGCCATCCGGTTAAAGCTCAGTCTGCAATCCCTGAAAAGGGATCAGAGTCTAGGAAGAGTGCAGTCTGGCATTTTTTTAAACAACATCCAACTGATCAGCGCAAAGTCATCTGTCAAAAATGTTCAACTAGCTTAAGCAGAGGTCAGAATCTGAAAAGTCTAAATACTAGTTGCATGCATAGACACTTAACCACCATGCATTCTCAAGCCTGGACTAACTACCAAACGTCCCTCAAGGTTGTAGCACCCTCGGCCAATGAAGCTAGTCAGCAACGCAACATCCCTTCCGTCACTGTAAGGCCACCATTTTCCGCACCACCGGCAGTATCTGTGCAGGTTTCTTTGCCAGCCAAAAGCAGTCAGGGTCAGGGAATCACCAGTTTTGTAGGAGGAAATATTGCATGTAGGGCACCGGCGGAAACAATACCGTCTCCAACCGTCTCTCAGTCTGCCATGTCCACCGGCACACCCGAAAGTTCCACGATCTACAGCTCTCCAGTCCAGCTCACCCTACATGAGACTCTGGTTAGAAAAAGGAAGTACTTATCCTCGCATCCGCGTACACAGGGTTTTAACGCCCACATAGCTAGACTAATCTCGTTAGAGATGATGCCCTACCGGTTAGTTGAAAGCGAAGCTTTCAAAGCCCTGATGGAGTACGCTGAACCACGATACGAGCTACCCAGTCGACACTTTTTTTCCAGAAAAGCCATCCCAGCCCTGCACCAGCATGTTAAACAGCGCATCGTCCATGCACTCAGGCAATCTGTGAGTACAAAGGTGCACCTGACTACAGATGCATGGACCAGTAGGCATGGCCAGGGACGTTATGTGTCCATCACGGCACACTGGGTGAATGTGGTGGATGCAGGGTCCACAGGCGACATCAATTTAGGGACAGTTGTGCCTAGCCCACGGTCTAGGAAACAGTTGGCTGTAGGCGTTCGCACCCCCTCCTCCTCCTCCTCGTCCTCCTGCAGAAGCTACAGCTCTTCCACAGAACGCAGTCGGCCAACCACTCCATCGGCAGATGACACTGTTGCACACCAGTTGTCCCATTATGGGCCAGCTACTGCCAAGCGTCAGCAGGCTGTATTGGCTATGAAGTGTTTGGGCGACAACAGACACACCGCGGAAGTTCTGTCCGAGTTCTTGCAACAAGAAACGCAGTCGTGGCTGGGCACAGTAGATCTTGAGGCAGGCAAGGTAGTGAGTGATAACGGAAGGAATTTCATGGCTGCCATCTCCCTTTCCCAACTGAAACACATTCCTTGCCTGGCTCACACCTTAAACCTGGTGGTGCAGTGCTTATTGAAAACTTATCCTGGGTTCTCCGACCTGCTCCTCAAAGTGCGTGCACTTTGCTCACATATCCGACGTTCGCCTGTACACGCCAGCCGTATGCAGACCTATCAGCGGTCTTTGAACCTTCCCCAGCATCGCCTAATCATAGACGTTGCAACAAGGTGGAACTCAACACTGCACATGCTTCAGAGACTGTGCGAACAGAGGCGTGCTGTTATTTATTTGTGGGAGGATACACGGGCAGGCAGTAGGATGGCAGACATGGAGTTGTCAGGTGTGCAGTGGTCGAAGATACAAGACATGTGTCAAGTCCTTCAGTGTTTTGAGGAATGCACACGGCTGGTTAGTGCAGACAACGCCGTAATAAGCATGAGCATCCCCCTAATGCGTCTGCTGATGCAAAGTTTGACGCACATAAAGGAGCAGGCGTCTGCACCAGAGGAAGAGGGAAGCCTTGATGACAGTCAGCCATTGTCTGGTCAGGGCAGTGTACAGGACGAGGTAGCGGGCGAAGAGGAGGTGGAGGACGAGGAGGATGATGGGGATGAGTATATTTTTAATGCGGAAACTTTCACGGGGGCACAGGAAATTGGTTGCGTGTCACGGCCGGGTTCTGGTTTTTTGAGGGACACAAGTGACGTAGATTTGCCTGCAACTGCCCCTCAACCAATCACAACCGGAGATTTGACAAGTGGAACTTTGGCCCACATGGCGGATTATGCCTTACGTATCCTACAAAGGGACACACGCATTACGAAAATGATGAACGATGACGATTACTGGTTGGCCTGCCTCCTTGATCCACGCTATAAAGGCAAATTGCAAAATGTTATGCCACATGAGAACTTGGAACTAATATTAGCAACCAAACAATCAACTCTTGTTGACCGTTTGCTTCAGGCATTCCCAGCACACAGCGCACGTGATCGTTCTCACACGAGCTCCAGGGGGCAGCAGACTAGGAGTGTTAGGGGTGCACACATCAGAAGTGGCGTTGGACAGAGGGGTTTTCTGACCAGGTTGTGGAGTGATTTTGCTATGACCGCAGACAGGACAGGTACTGCTGCATCAATTGAAAGTGACAGGAGACAACATTTGTCCAGTATGGTTACTAACTATTTTTCATCCCTTATCGATGTTCTCCCTCAACCGTCATTCCCATTTGATTACTGGGCCTCCAAATTAGACACCTGGCCAGAATTGGCAGAATATGCATTGCAGGAGCTTGCTTGCCCGGCAGCAAGTGTCCTATCAGAAAGAGTATTCAGTGCTGCAGGGTCAATATTAACCGAAAAAAGGACTCGTCTGGCTACCCAAAATGTTGACGATCTAACATTCATTAAAATGAACCACAACTGGATTTCAAAATCTTTTGCCCCACCTTGCCCGGCCGACACCTAGCTTTCCTATGAAAAGCTCTTGCCTGTGAATTACTTTTCTAATGTCTAATTTGCTGCTGCAGATTGTACAGCATACGACATGTTTACACCTCCCTAAATGGCCAAACTCCCCACACGGGGCCGTGGTATCGCGACTTGGCGCAAGCACCCGTGAGACTGCTGTTTGTCTGAAGAGGTGGGTGTGCTCGCTTTTGGTTGACGGCATTGCTACTGGGTCCCTCATAGTACAATGTAGTGTCTCTGGCGGTGGTGGTGCGCACCCAACGTCAGACACACCGTTGTAACATGAGTGGCCCTGGGGCGGTCCCGCCGGCCTCAAGAGAGTTCCCCCCTACCCCAGCTCAAACTGGGCTGTACTACGTGCAAAATTATGTCGCACAGCTCCACCAATCTTTAGTCTATTCGCTGACATCATTCAATGTCTGGCACTGACAATACAAATTTGTAGACATCTATGATGCAACTTAAAGTAGTCTGTGTCTGTGTCCTATATTGGCACCATTAAATAGTTACTGCCAAATTACTATGTCAGAAACACAGCAGATGAGCCCACCCCTGTACCTAAGTATGCCATCTTTTTTTTTGTTTTGGTTGTTTTGCGAGACATTAACATCTATTTATATTTTGGGAGTACTGGGACAGACACTCCTTGCACTACTCCTCCACTCAGCACCAAGCTGCCTGCCCGTGTATCCATGTAACCGCTGTAAAACTGCCATGAGCCTATTGTTTGTTATTTTAGGCCTTTGATAGCCTGTCTGCGGTCCCTACTCCTCCACTGACCACCAAGCTGCCTGCCCGTGTATCCATGTAACCGCTGTAAAACTGCCATGAGCCTATTGTTTGTTATTTTAGGCCTTTGAAGCCTTTCTGCGCTCCCTCCTTCCACTAGTCCTCCACTGACCAGACCACTGCTGCCCGTGTACCCCTGGAACCAATTTTAAAGTGCCTACAGCCAGCCCATTTTATTGTGTTAGGCCTTCGAAGCCTGTCTGCGGTCCATACTTCCACTAGTCCTCCACTGACCAGACCACTGCTGCCCGTGTACCCCTGGAACCAATTTTAAAGTGCCTACAGCCAGCCCATTTTATTGTGTTAGGCCTTCGAAGCCTGTCTGCGGTCCATACTTCCACTAGGCCTCCACTGACCAGACCACTGCTGCCCGTGTACCCCTGGAACCAATTTTAAAGTGCCTACAGCCAGCCCATTTTATTGTGTTAGGCCTTCGAAGCCTGTCTGCGGTCCCTCCTTCCACTAGGCCTCCACTGACCAGACCACTGCTGCCCGTGTACCCCTGGAACCAATTTTAAAGTGCCTACAGCCAGCCCATTTTATTGTGTTAGGCCTTCGAAGCCTGTCTGCGGTCCCTCCTTCCACTAGGCCTCCACTGACCAGACCACTGCTGCCCGTGTACCCCTGGAACCAATTTTAAAGTGCCTACAGCCAGCCCATTTTATTGTGTTAGGCCTTCGAAGCCTGTCTGCGGTCCCTCCTTCCACTAGGCCTCCACTGACCAGACCACTGCTGCCCGTGTACCCCTGGAACCAATTTTAAAGTGCCTACAGCCAGCCCATTTTATTGTGTTAGGCCTTCGAAGCCTGTCTGCGGTCCATACTTCCACTAGGCCTCCACTGACCAGACCACTGCTGCCCGTGTACCCCTGGAACCAATTTTAAAGTGCCTACAGCCAGCCCATTTTATTGTGTTAGGCCTTCGAAGCCTGTCTGCGGTCCCTCCTTCCACTAGGCCTCCACTGACCAGACCACTGCTGCCCGTGTACCCCTGGAACCAATTTTAAAGTGCCTACAGCCAGCCCATTTTATTGTGTTAGGCCTTCGAAGCCTGTCTGCGGTCCCTCCTTCCACTAGGCCTCCACTGACCAGACCACTGCTGCCCGTGTACCCCTGGAACCAATTTTAAAGTGCCTACAGCCAGCCCATTTTATTGTGTTAGGCCTTCGAAGCCTGTCTGCGGTCCCTCCTTCCACTAGGCCTCCACTGACCAGACCACTGCTGCCCGTGTACCCCTGGAACCAATTTTAAAGTGCCTACAGCCAGCCCATTTTATTGTGTTAGGCCTTCGAAGCCTGTCTGCGGTCCCTCCTTCCACTAGGCCTCCACTGACCAGACCACTGCTGCCCGTGTACCCCTGGAACCAATTTTAAAGTGCCTACAGCCAGCCCATTTTATTGTGTTAGGCCTTCGAAGCCTGTCTGCGGTCCATACTTCCACTAGGCCTCCACTGACCAGACCACTGCTGCCCGTGTACCCCTGGAACCAATTTTAAAGTGCCTACAGCCAGCCCATTTTATTGTGTTAGGCCTTCGAAGCCTGTCTGCGGTCCCTCCTTCCACTAGGCCTCCACTGACCAGACCACTGCTGCCCGTGTACCCCTGGAACCAATTTTAAAGTGCCTACAGCCAGCCCATTTTATTGTGTTAGGCCTTCGAAGCCTGTCTGCGGTCCATACTTCCACTAGTCCTCCACTGACCAGACCACTGCTGCCCGTGTACCCCTGGAACCAATTTTAAAGTGCCTACAGCCAGCCCATTTTATTGTGTTAGGCCTTCGAAGCCTGTCTGCGGTCCATACTTTAAATACTCCTCCACTCACCACCAAGCTGCCTGCCCGTGTATCCATGTAACCGCTGTAAAACTGCCATGAGCCTATTGTTTGTTATGTTAGGCCTTTGATAGCCTGTCTGCGGTCCTTACTTTAAATACTCCTCCACTCACCACCTAGCTGCCTGTGTATCCATGTAACCGATGTAAAACTGCCATGACTGCCTACTGTTTGTTATTTTAGGCCTTTGATAGCCTGTCTGCGGCCCCTACTTGCAATACTCCTCCACTGACCACAATGCTGCCTGGAGTGCCTGCCTGTGTATCCATGTAACCGATGTAAAACTGCCATGACTGCCTACTGTTTGTTATTTTAGGCCTTTGATAGCCTGTCTGCGGCCCCTACTTGCAATACTCCTCCACTGAGCACAATGCTGCCTGGAGTGCCTGCCTGTGTATCCATGTAACCGATGTAAAACTGCCATGACTGCCTACTGTTTGTTATTTTAGGCCTTTGATAGCCTGTCTGCAGCCCCTACTTGCAATACTCCTCCACTGACCACACCAATGCTGCCCGTGTACCCCTGGAACCTATTTAAAAGTTCATAGAGCCTAGTTATATATTTTATTTACTATTAATAAGGCCATGATGGACTACGCTGTACCACGCTACAAGCTAACCAGTCGACACTTCTTTTGCGAGAAAAGCCATCCCAACCCTCCACCAGCATGTAGAAGACCGCATTGTCCATGCACTCTGGCAATCTGTGAGTACAAAGGTGCACCTGACAACAGACGCATGGACCTGTAGGCATGGCCACGGAAGATTACGTGTCCATTACGGCGCAATGGGTTAATGTGGTGGATGCATGGTCCACAGGGGACAGCCTACTAAGTCTGTCTGCAGTCCCTAATTCAAATTGTCCTCCACTGTCTAAATCGGAACTTCCACCTTCTGGCTTTCGGCCTATAGTATCAGAAATTAAACTGCATTTGGCCTTCAACTTTGGTTAGGGCCTACTAACGGCTTCTGCCCCTCCCTGGTGTTGTCCTCAACTAAATAAAGCTGAGCTTCAACCTTCCGGCTCTCATTAAGTGGTTTTAAAAAAAAAAAAATTGGTGGTTAGGGCCTACTAACGGCTTCTGCCCCTCCCTGGTGTTGTCCTCAACTAAATAAAGCTGAGCTTCAACCTTCCGGCTCTCATTATGTGGTTTAAAAAAAAAAAATGGTGGTTAGGGCCTACTAACGGCTTCTGCCCCTCCCTGGTGTTGTCCTCAACTAAATAAAGCTGAGCTTCAACCTTCCGGCTCTCATTAAGTGGTTTTAAAAAAAAAATGGTGGTTAGGGCCTACTAACGGCTTCTGCCCCTCCCTGGTGTTGTCCTCAACTAAATAAAGCTGAGCTTCAACCTTCCGGCTCTCATTATGTGGTTTAAAAAAAAAAAATGGTGGTTAGGGCCTACTAACGGCTTCTGCCCCTCCCTGGTGTTGTCCTCAACTAAATAAAGCTGAGCTTCAACCTTCCGGCTCTCATTAAGTGGTTTTAAAAAAAAAATGGTGGTTAGGGCCTACTAACGGCTTCTGCCCCTCCCTGGTGTTGTCCTCAACTAAATAAAGCTGAGCTTCAACCTTCCGGCTCTCATTATGTGGTTTTAAAAAAAAAAAAAATGGTGGTTAGGGCCTACTAACGGCTTCTGCCCCTCCCTGGTGTTGTCCTCAACTAAATAAAGCTGAGCTTCAACCTTCCGGCTCTCATTAAGTGGTTTTAAAAAAAAAATGGTGGTTAGGGCCTACTAACGGCTTCTGCCCCTCCCTGGTGTTGCCCTCAACTAAATAAAGCTGAGCTTCAACCTTCTGCTCCAAATTACCATTTTAAAAAATGCAATAGGCTTTTCCGGCCTACTAAAGGTGTCTGCCCCTCCCTGGTGTTGTCCTCAACTGAACAAAGCTGAGCTTCCACATTCTGGCTTTCGCCCTATACTATCAGATATTAAACTGCATTTGGCCTACTAGTGTGGTTAGGCCCTTGAAACAGTGTCTGCTGCTCTTGGGTTTGCTACTCCACTGAACAAAGCAATGCCGCCTGTTTAGTCCTGTTACCAATTTTGAACTGCATGTAGCCTACTTTATTCTTTGGCCCTATATCTGTTTCCTCCTCATCCTGCCCATTGCCCAGCCACTGCTAAATGAGTCTGCTGGTACATTGACCTAGACCACTACATTCCCCTTGTACTCTACACAGCCAGAATCTGACCCTGCTGAAAGTAAGGTTCCCCTTCCCGCATGTTATACCACCTTACACAGGGACAAAGAGGAAGGTGCAGATGAAAGTGCAGGTTCCTTCATCAGGTGGGGGGGCATACTCGTTGGCGACGTCACTGGCACAGGGCCCCTCAGAGTACGCAAAAGTGTCGCTGCTGGTGGGAGGCGCCCCCGCCATGCAAACACACCGCCGTACTTTGAGGGGCCCTGTGCCAGTGGCAATGCGAACGAGTGGGCCCCCCCTGCTTGCTCAGGATCACAGCACTTGCAACTTTTAAATACTTACCTTTCCCTGCAACACCGCCGTGACGTAGTCCGCATTTCCTGGGCCCACGAAAAACTTGAGCCAGCCCTACTCCCCCCACAACTTTCCCCCAATTCCTTATGCCCAACTATTATTATACAGTTAATTAAGATTGGCAAGCTTCAGAAACAAGAATGGATGTTTTTGGCATTAAAATGGGCACTGTAGGTGTTTTCCTGGCCTCCACTCACTGCCGACTATGCTTCCCCATTGACTTGCATTGGGTTTCGTGTTTCGGTCGATCCCCGACTTTTAGCGATAATCGGCCGACTGCACTCGACTCGACTCTGGACAAAATCGGGTTTCCCAAAACCCTACTCGATCTTAAAAAAATGAAAGTCGCTCAACCCTAGCTATAATTGCTACATTGTCTGCCCTTAATAGCTAAAACCACCACACTGTCTACCCTTATTAGCTCTACCATTATCCCTTCTTGTATATACATCCCTCCCTTCATCTACCATAAAAGTCGCTTGAATTTTCAACTTCTTGGAGCACTTATCGCTAGGGTTGAGCGAAACGGGTCGATCATTTTCAAAAGTCGCCGACTTTTGGCTAAGTCGGCGTCTCATGAAACCCGATCCGACCCCTGTGCTTGTCGGCCATGCGGTACGCGACTTTCGCGCCAAAGTCGCGTTTCAATGACGCGAAAAGCGCCATTTCTCAGCCAATGAAGGTGAACGCAGAGTGTGGGCAGCGTGATGACATAGATCCTGGTCCCCACCATCTTAGAGAAGGGCATTGCAGTGATTGGCTTGCTGTCTGCGGCGTCACAGGGGCTATAAAGGGGCGTTCCCGCCGACCGCCATCTTACTGCTGCTGATCTGAGCTTAGGGACAGGTTGCTGCCGCTTCGTCAGAAGCAGGGAGAGCGTTAGGCAGGGTCCACTAACCACCAAACCGCTTGTGCTGCAGCGATTTCCACTGTCCAACACCACCTTCGGTGTGCAGGAACAGTGGAAGCTATTTTTTTTTTTTTTTCCCCTCAGCGCTGTAGCTCATTGGGCTGCCCTAGAAGGCTCCGTGATAGCTGTATTGCTGTGTGTACGCCACTGTGGAAACCAACTGCTTTTTTCAAAGCACATATCCTCTTGTTCCTTCCTTTCTGCACAGCTATCTTTTTTGTTTGTCCACACTTTTTATTTAATTTGTGCATCAGTCCACTCCTATTGCTGCCTGCCATACCTGGCTTACATTACTGCAGGGAGATAGTAATTGTAGGACAGTTTTTTTTTTTTTTTGTTTTTTTTTTGTGGGAGATTAAGATTGGCATTTCTGCTACAGTGCCATCCCTGTGTGTGCCATCTCTCACTGAGTGGGCCATAGAAAGCCTATTTATTTTTTCCGTGATTTGTGTTCTAAAATCTACCTCAACACAGAAACACTACATCAATCAGTGGGAGAAAAATATTGGCCTCAGTCAGGGCTTGTGTGCCACTGCTGTGTGTGCGCTATCTCTCATTCAGTGGGCTATAGCAAGCCTATATTTTTTTTTTTTTTTTTTTTTTTTAATATTATTTGGTTTCAAAAGTCTCCCTGAAAAAAAAAAAAAACCTAAAAAAACAGTGGGAGAGTAATATTGCCCTTTCAGCTTGTGTGCCAGTCTTGACTCCTGGGTGTGCCACCTCTCTCCCTCTCATTCAGTGGGCCATAGAAAGCCTATTTATTTTTTTTTTTAAATATTATTGGGTTTCTAAAGTCTCCCTGAAAAAAACAAAAAATACATAAAAAAACAGTGGGAGAGTAATATTGCCCTTTCAGCTTGTGTGCCAGTCTTGACTCCTGGGTGTGCCACCTCTCTCCCTTTCATTCAGTGGGCCATAGAAAGCCTATTTTTTTTTTTTTAATATTATTTGGTTTCTAATTCTCCCTGAAAAAAAAAAAAAAACCTAAAAAAACAGTGGGAGAGTAATATTGCCCTTTCAGCTTGTGTGCCAGTCTTGACTCCTGGGTGTGCCACCTCTCTCCCTCTCATTCAGTGGGCCATAGAAAGCCTATTTATTTTTTTTTTTAAATATTATTGGGTTTCTAAAGTCTCCCTGAAAAAACAAAAAATACATAAAAAAACAGTGGGAGAGTAATATTGCCCTTTCAGCTTGTGTGCCAGTCTTGACTCCTGGGTGTGCCACCTCTCTCCCTTTCATTCAGTGGGCCATAGAAAGCCTATTTATTTTTTCCGTGATTTGTGTTCTAAATTCTACCTCAACACAAAAACACTACATCAATCAGTGGGAGAAAAATATTGGCCTCAGTAAGGGCTTGTGTGCCACTGCTGTGTGTGCTATCTCTCATTCAGTGGGCTATAGCAAGCCTATTTTTTTTTTTTTTTTTTTTTTTTTTAATATTATTTGGTTTCTAAAGTCTCCCTGAAAAAAAAAAAAAACCTAAAAAAACAGTGGGAGAGTAATATTGCCCTTTCAGCTTGTGTGCCAGTCTTGACTCCTGGGTGTGCCACCTCTCTCCCTCTCATTCAGTGGGCCATAGAAAGCCTATTTATTTTTTTTTTTAAATATTATTGGGTTTCTAAAGTCTCCCTGAAAAAAACAAAAAATACATAAAAAAACAGTGGGAGAGTAATATTGCCCTTTCAGCTTGTGTGCCAGTCTTGACTCCTGGGTGTGCCACCTCTCTCCCTCTCATTCAGTGGGCCATAGAAAGCCTATTTATTTTTTTTTTTAAATATTATTGGGTTTCTAAAGTCTCCCTGAAAAAAACAAAAAATACATAAAAAAACAGTGGGAGAGTAATATTGCCCTTTCAGCTTGTGTGCCAGTCTTGACTCCTGGGTGTGCCACCTCTCTCCCTTTCATTCAGTGGGCCATAGAAAGCCTATTTTTTTTTTTTTAATATTATTTGGTTTCTAATTCTCCCTGAAAAAAAAAAAAAAACCTAAAAAAACAGTGGGAGAGTAATATTGCCCTTTCAGCTTGTGTGCCAGTCTTGACTCCTGGGTGTGCCACCTCTCTCCCTTTCATTCAGTGGGCCATAGAAAGCCTATTTATTTTTTCCGTGATTTGTGTTCTAAATTCTACCTCAACACAAAAACACTACATCAATCAGTGGGAGAAAAATATTGGCCTCAGTAAGGGCTTGTGTGCCACTGCTGTGTGTGCTATCTCTCATTCAGTGGGCTATAGCAAGCCTATTTTTTTTTTTTTTTTTTTTTTTTTTAATATTATTTGGTTTCTAATTCTCCCTGAAAAAAAAAAAAAAACCTAAAAAAACAGTGGGAGAGTAATATTGCCCTTTCAGCTTGTGTGCCAGTCTTGACTCCTGGGTGTGCCACCTCTCTCCCTCTCATTCAGTGGGCCATAGAAAGCCTATTTATTTTTTTTTTTAAATATTATTGGGTTTCTAAAGTCTCCCTGAAAAAACAAAAAATACATAAAAAAACAGTGGGAGAGTAATATTGCCCTTTCAGCTTGTGTGCCAGTCTTGACTCCTGGGTGTGCCACCTCTCTCCCTTTCATTCAGTGGGCCATAGAAAGCCTATTTTTTTTTTTTTAATATTATTTGGTTTCTAATTCTCCCTGAAAAAAAAAAAAAAACCTAAAAAAACAGTGGGAGAGTAATATTGCCCTTTCAGCTTGTGTGCCAGTCTTGACTCCTGGGTGTGCCACCTCTCTCCCTTTCATTCAGTGGGCCATAGAAAGCCTTTTTTTTTTTTGGTTTTTTTAATATTATTTGGTTTCTAAAGTCTCCCTGAAAAAAACAAAAAAAACATAAAAAACAGTGGGAGAGTAATATTGCCCTTTCAGCTTGTGCGCCAGTCTTGACTCCTGGTTGTGCCACCTCTCTCTCTCTAATTGTGGGCCATAGAAAGCCTTTTTTTTTTTTTTTTTAATATTATTTGGTTTCTAAAGTCTCCCTGAGAAAAAAAAATAAATAAATTAGGTGGGAGATTAATATTGACATTAGTGCTTGAGTGACAGTCCTGCGTGTGTGTCATCTCTGTGATTTTGTGCCACAGAAAACAGAGTGTGTAACATTGTGCCTGATTTTCCTTGTGGTCTCACCAACCTGTTAAGGGATATTGAAATCATACTGAAGTTATAGCTCACCGTGTAAGTTGTTTGATAGCAACAAATAAAGTTACTTTGGTTAAGATTTTAAAACAATGAGGAAGTCTGGTGCAAGAGGTCGTCGTGGGCGTTCATTGTCAGCTGGTAATGATGGTAGTGGTAGTGGAGCATCAGGTGGTCGTGGGGATAAAAATATTCCACCTAAGTCTGGAGCTGTGGAGCCAGTTTCGTCGTCAGGCTACACAAGGCCTCGAACGCTCTCTTTTCTGGGAGTAGGAAAACCGCTTTTAAAGGCGGAGCAGCAACAGCAAGTTTTGGCTTACATTGCAGACTCAGCCTCTAGCTCTTTTGCCTCCTCTTCCGAAACTGGTAAATGTAAAAGCAGCGCGTCGCTTGTGGATGTTCACGGTCAGGGACAAGTCGCTTCCTTGTCCTCCTCAGCAAAAACTACAACAAGAGAGAAGGATGCAGCAGGCGACACAACGGGTCACTCCATGGAGCTCTTTACACATACCGTCCCTGGCTTAGAAAGTGAAACATTTAACAGGCCATGCCCATTACAAGTATATTCTGACATGGAGTGCACTGATGCACAGCCACAGCCAGAGTACTATGCTGCTCCTTTGACTCAGACCACCACATTGCCCTCTCAGGGTACAGATCCACAATCAGACCCTGATGAGACTATGTTGCCCCGCCACGAACGCTATACCACCGACCGACACAGTGACACAGACGAAGTTGCACACGAGCTCGAAGAGGAGGTAATAGATGACCCAGTTATTGACCCCGATTGGCAGCCATTGGGGGAACAGGGTGCAGGCGGCAGTAGTTCAGAAGCGGAGGTGGAGGAGGGGCCGCAGCAGGCATCAACATCGCAACAGGTTCCATCTGCCGGGCCCGTATCTGGACCAAAACGCGTGTCAAAGCCAAAACCTGTTGGAGCACAGCGTTGCCATCCGGTTAAAGCTCAGTCTGCAATCCCTGAAAAGGGATCAGAGTCTAGGAAGAGTGCAGTCTGGCATTTTTTTAAACAACATCCAACTGATCAGCGCAAAGTCATCTGTCAAAAATGTTCAACTAGCTTAAGCAGAGGTCAGAATCTGAAAAGTCTAAATACTAGTTGCATGCATAGACAC
Organism: Ranitomeya variabilis; assembly: GCF_051348905.1. NCBI lineage: Eukaryota > Metazoa > Chordata > Amphibia > Anura > Dendrobatidae > Ranitomeya > Ranitomeya variabilis. Next base: position 638,968,187 of record NC_135232.1, read on the forward strand.
TTAACCACCATGCATTCTCAAGCCTGGACTAACTACCAAACGTCCCTCAAGGTTGTAGCACCCTCGGCCAATGAAGCTAGTCAGCAACGCAACATCCCTTCCGTCACTGTAAGGCCACCATTTTCCGCACCACCGGCAGTATCTGTGCAGGTTTCTTTGCCAGCCAAAAGCAGTCAGGGTCAGGGAATCACCAGTTTTGTAGGAGGAAATATTGCATGTAGGGCACCGGCGGAAACAATACCGTCTCCAACCGTCTCTCAGTCTGCCATGTCCACCGGCACACCCGAAAGTTCCACGATCTACAGCTCTCCAGTCCAGCTCACCCTACATGAGACTCTGGTTAGAAAAAGGAAGTACTTATCCTCGCATCCGCGTACACAGGGTTTTAACGCCCACATAGCTAGACTAATCTCGTTAGAGATGATGCCCTACCGGTTAGTTGAAAGCGAAGCTTTCAAAGCCCTGATGGAGTACGCTGAACCACGATACGAGCTACCCAGTCGACACTTTTTTTCCAGAAAAGCCATCCCAGCCCTGCACCAGCATGTTAAACAGCGCATCGTCCATGCACTCAGGCAATCTGTGAGTACAAAGGTGCACCTGACTACAGATGCATGGACCAGTAGGCATGGCCAGGGACGTTATGTGTCCATCACGGCACACTGGGTGAATGTGGTGGATGCAGGGTCCACAGGCGACATCAATTTAGGGACAGTTGTGCCTAGCCCACGGTCTAGGAAACAGTTGGCTGTAGGCGTTCGCACCCCCTCCTCCTCCTCCTCGTCCTCCTGCAGAAGCTACAGCTCTTCCACAGAACGCAGTCGGCCAACCACTCCATCGGCAGATGACACTGTTGCACACCAGTTGTCCCATTATGGGCCAGCTACTGCCAAGCGTCAGCAGGCTGTATTGGCTATGAAGTGTTTGGGCGACAACAGACACACCGCGGAAGTTCTGTCCGAGTTCTTGCAACAAGAAACGCAGTCGTGGCTGGGCACAGTAGATCTTGAGGCAGGCAAGGTAGTGAGTGATAACGGAAGGAATTTCATGGCTGCCATCTCCCTTTCCCAACTGAAACACATTCCTTGCCTGGCTCACACCTTAAACCTGGTGGTGCAGTGCTTATTGAAAACTTATCCTGGGTTCTCCGACCTGCTCCTCAAAGTGCGTGCACTTTGCTCACATATCCGACGTTCGCCTGTACACGCCAGCCGTATGCAGACCTATCAGCGGTCTTTGAACCTTCCCCAGCATCGCCTAATCATAGACGTTGCAACAAGGTGGAACTCAACACTGCACATGCTTCAGAGACTGTGCGAACAGAGGCGTGCTGTTATTTATTTGTGGGAGGATACACGGGCAGGCAGTAGGATGGCAGACATGGAGTTGTCAGGTGTGCAGTGGTCGAAGATACAAGACATGTGTCAAGTCCTTCAGTGTTTTGAGGAATGCACACGGCTGGTTAGTGCAGACAACGCCGTAATAAGCATGAGCATCCCCCTAATGCGTCTGCTGATGCAAAGTTTGACGCACATAAAGGAGCAGGCGTCTGCACCAGAGGAAGAGGGAAGCCTTGATGACAGTCAGCCATTGTCTGGTCAGGGCAGTGTACAGGACGAGGTAGCGGGCGAAGAGGAGGTGGAGGACGAGGAGGATGATGGGGATGAGTATATTTTTAATGCGGAAACTTTCACGGGGGCACAGGAAATTGGTTGCGTGTCACGGCCGGGTTCTGGTTTTTTGAGGGACACAAGTGACGTAGATTTGCCTGCAACTGCCCCTCAACCAATCACAACCGGAGATTTGACAAGTGGAACTTTGGCCCACATGGCGGATTATGCCTTACGTATCCTACAAAGGGACACACGCATTACGAAAATGATGAACGATGACGATTACTGGTTGGCCTGCCTCCTTGATCCACGCTATAAAGGCAAATTGCAAAATGTTATGCCACATGAGAACTTGGAACTAATATTAGCAACCAAACAATCAACTCTTGTTGACCGTTTGCTTCAGGCATTCCCAGCACACAGCGCACGTGATCGTTCTCACACGAGCTCCAGGGGGCAGCAGACTAGGAGTGTTAGGGGTGCACACATCAGAAGTGGCGTTGGACAGAGGGGTTTTCTGACCAGGTTGTGGAGTGATTTTGCTATGACCGCAGACAGGACAGGTACTGCTGCATCAATTGAAAGTGACAGGAGACAACATTTGTCCAGTATGGTTACTAACTATTTTTCATCCCTTATCGATGTTCTCCCTCAACCGTCATTCCCATTTGATTACTGGGCCTCCAAATTAGACACCTGGCCAGAATTGGCAGAATATGCATTGCAGGAGCTTGCTTGCCCGGCAGCAAGTGTCCTATCAGAAAGAGTATTCAGTGCTGCAGGGTCAATATTAACCGAAAAAAGGACTCGTCTGGCTACCCAAAATGTTGACGATCTAACATTCATTAAAATGAACCACAACTGGATTTCAAAATCTTTTGCCCCACCTTGCCCGGCCGACACCTAGCTTTCCTATGAAAAGCTCTTGCCTGTGAATTACTTTTCTAATGTCTAATTTGCTGCTGCAGATTGTACAGCATACGACATGTTTACACCTCCCTAAATGGCCAAACTCCCCACACGGGGCCGTGGTATCGCGACTTGGCGCAAGCACCCGTGAGACTGCTGTTTGTCTGAAGAGGTGGGTGTGCTCGCTTTTGGTTGACGGCATTGCTACTGGGTCCCTCATAGTACAATGTAGTGTCTCTGGCGGTGGTGGTGCGCACCCAACGTCAGACACACCGTTGTAACATGAGTGGCCCTGGGGCGGTCCCGCCGGCCTCAAGAGAGTTCCCCCCTACCCCAGCTCAAACTGGGCTGTACTACGTGCAAAATTATGTCGCACAGCTCCACCAATCTTTAGTCTATTCGCTGACATCATTCAATGTCTGGCACTGACAATACAAATTTGTAGACATCTATGATGCAACTTAAAGTAGTCTGTGTCTGTGTCCTATATTGGCACCATTAAATAGTTACTGCCAAATTACTATGTCAGAAACACAGCAGATGAGCCCACCCCTGTACCTAAGTATGCCATCTTTTTTTTTGTTTTGGTTGTTTTGCGAGACATTAACATCTATTTATATTTTGGGAGTACTGGGACAGACACTCCTTGCACTACTCCTCCACTCAGCACCAAGCTGCCTGCCCGTGTATCCATGTAACCGCTGTAAAACTGCCATGAGCCTATTGTTTGTTATTTTAGGCCTTTGATAGCCTGTCTGCGGTCCCTACTCCTCCACTGACCACCAAGCTGCCTGCCCGTGTATCCATGTAACCGCTGTAAAACTGCCATGAGCCTATTGTTTGTTATTTTAGGCCTTTGAAGCCTTTCTGCGCTCCCTCCTTCCACTAGTCCTCCACTGACCAGACCACTGCTGCCCGTGTACCCCTGGAACCAATTTTAAAGTGCCTACAGCCAGCCCATTTTATTGTGTTAGGCCTTCGAAGCCTGTCTGCGGTCCATACTTCCACTAGTCCTCCACTGACCAGACCACTGCTGCCCGTGTACCCCTGGAACCAATTTTAAAGTGCCTACAGCCAGCCCATTTTATTGTGTTAGGCCTTCGAAGCCTGTCTGCGGTCCCTCCTTCCACTAGGCCTCCACTGACCAGACCACTGCTGCCCGTGTACCCCTGGAACCAATTTTAAAGTGCCTACAGCCAGCCCATTTTATTGTGTTAGGCCTTCGAAGCCTGTCTGCGGTCCATACTTCCACTAGGCCTCCACTGACCAGACCACTGCTGCCCGTGTACCCCTGGAACCAATTTTAAAGTGCCTACAGCCAGCCCATTTTATTGTGTTAGGCCTTCGAAGCCTGTCTGCGGTCCCTCCTTCCACTAGGCCTCCACTGACCAGACCACTGCTGCCCGTGTACCCCTGGAACCAATTTTAAAGTGCCTACAGCCAGCCCATTTTATTGTGTTAGGCCTTCGAAGCCTGTCTGCGGTCCCTCCTTCCACTAGGCCTCCACTGACCAGACCACTGCTGCCCGTGTACCCCTGGAACCAATTTTAAAGTGCCTACAGCCAGCCCATTTTATTGTGTTAGGCCTTCGAAGCCTGTCTGCGGTCCATACTTCCACTAGGCCTCCACTGACCAGACCACTGCTGCCCGTGTACCCCTGGAACCAATTTTAAAGTGCCTACAGCCAGCCCATTTTATTGTGTTAGGCCTTCGAAGCCTGTCTGCGGTCCATACTTTAAATACTCCTCCACTCACCACCAAGCTGCCTGCCCGTGTATCCATGTAACCGCTGTAAAACTGCCATGAGCCTATTGTTTGTTATGTTAGGCCTTTGATAGCCTGTCTGCGGTCCTTACTTTAAATACTCCTCCACTCACCACCTAGCTGCCTGTGTATCCATGTAACCGATGTAAAACTGCCATGACTGCCTACTGTTTGTTATTTTAGGCCTTTGATAGCCTGTCTGCGGCCCCTACTTGCAATACTCCTCCACTGACCACAATGCTGCCTGGAGTGCCTGCCTGTGTATCCATGTAACCGATGTAAAACTGCCATGACTGCCTACTGTTTGTTATTTTAGGCCTTTGATAGCCTGTCTGCGGCCCCTACTTGCAATACTCCTCCACTGAGCACAATGCTGCCTGGAGTGCCTGCCTGTGTATCCATGTAACCGATGTAAAACTGCCATGACTGCCTACTGTTTGTTATTTTAGGCCTTTGATAGCCTGTCTGCAGCCCCTACTTGCAATACTCCTCCACTGACCACACCAATGCTGCCCGTGTACCCCTGGAACCTATTTAAAAGTTCATAGAGCCTAGTTATATATTTTATTTACTATTAATAAGGCCATGATGGACTACGCTGTACCACGCTACAAGCTAACCAGTCGACACTTCTTTTGCGAGAAAAGCCATCCCAACCCTCCACCAGCATGTAGAAGACCGCATTGTCCATGCACTCTGGCAATCTGTGAGTACAAAGGTGCACCTGACAACAGACGCATGGACCTGTAGGCATGGCCACGGAAGATTACGTGTCCATTACGGCGCAATGGGTTAATGTGGTGGATGCATGGTCCACAGGGGACAGCCTACTAAGTCTGTCTGCAGTCCCTAATTCAAATTGTCCTCCACTGTCTAAATCGGAACTTCCACCTTCTGGCTTTCGGCCTATAGTATCAGAAATTAAACTGCATTTGGCCTTCAACTTTGGTTAGGGCCTACTAACGGCTTCTGCCCCTCCCTGGTGTTGTCCTCAACTAAATAAAGCTGAGCTTCAACCTTCCGGCTCTCATTAAGTGGTTTTAAAAAAAAAAAAATTGGTGGTTAGGGCCTACTAACGGCTTCTGCCCCTCCCTGGTGTTGTCCTCAACTAAATAAAGCTGAGCTTCAACCTTCCGGCTCTCATTATGTGGTTTAAAAAAAAAAAATGGTGGTTAGGGCCTACTAACGGCTTCTGCCCCTCCCTGGTGTTGTCCTCAACTAAATAAAGCTGAGCTTCAACCTTCCGGCTCTCATTAAGTGGTTTTAAAAAAAAAATGGTGGTTAGGGCCTACTAACGGCTTCTGCCCCTCCCTGGTGTTGTCCTCAACTAAATAAAGCTGAGCTTCAACCTTCCGGCTCTCATTAAGTGGTTTTTAAAAAAAAATGGTGGTTAGGGCCTACTAACGGCTTCTGCCCCTCCCTGGTGTTGTCCTCAACTAAATAAAGCTGAGCTTCAACCTTCCGGCTCTCATTAAGTGGTTTTAAAAAAAAAAAAAATGGTGGTTAGGGCCTACTAACGGCTTCTGCCCCTCCCTGGTGTTGTCCTCAACTAAATAAAGCTGAGCTTCAACCTTCCGGCTCTCATTATGTGGTTTTAAAAAAAAAAATGGTGGTTAGGGCCTACTAACGGCTTCTGCCCCTCCCTGGTGTTGTCCTCAACTAAATAAAGCTGAGCTTCAACCTTCCGGCTCTCATTAAGTGGTTTTTAAAAAAAAATGGTGGTTAGGGCCTACTAACGGCTTCTGCCCCTCCCTGGTGTTGTCCTCAACTAAATAAAGCTGAGCTTCAACCTTCCGGCTCTCATTAAGTGGTTTTAAAAAAAAAAAATTGGTGGTTAGGGCCTACTAACGGCTTCTGCCCCTCCCTGGTGTTGTCCTCAACTAAATAAAGCTGAGCTTCAACCTTCCGGCTCTCATTATGTGGTTTAAAAAAAAAAAATGGTGGTTAGGGCCTACTAACGGCTTCTGCCCCTCCCTGGTGTTGTCCTCAACTAAATAAAGCTGAGCTTCAACCTTCCGGCTCTCATTAAGTGGTTTTAAAAAAAAAATGGTGGTTAGGGCCTACTAACGGCTTCTGCCCCTCCCTGGTGTTGTCCTCAACTAAATAAAGCTGAGCTTCAACCTTCCGGCTCTCATTATGTGGTTTTAAAAAAAAAAAAAATGGTGGTTAGGGCCTACTAACGGCTTCTGCCCCTCCCTGGTGTTGTCCTCAACTAAATAAAGCTGAGCTTCAACCTTCCGGCTCTCATTAAGTGGTTTTAAAAAAAAAATGGTGGTTAGGGCCTACTAACGGCTTCTGCCCCTCCCTGGTGTTGTCCTCAACTAAATAAAGCTGAGCTTCAACCTTCCGGCTCTCATTATGTGGTTTTAAAAAAAAAATGGTGGTTAGGGCCTACTAACGGCTTCTGCCCCTCCCTGGTGTTGTCCTCAACTAAATAAAGCTGAGCTTCAACCTTCCGGCTCTCATTAAGTGGTTTTAAAAAAAAAAAAAATGGTGGTTAGGGCCTACTAACGGCTTCTGCCCCTCCCTGGTGTTGCCCTCAACTAAATAAAGCTGAGCTTCAACCTTCTGCTCCAAATTACCATTTTAAAAAATGCAATAGGCTTTTCCGGCCTACTAAAGGTGTCTGCCCCTCCCTGGTGTTGTCCTCAACTGAACAAAGCTGAGCTTCCACATTCTGGCTTTCGCCCTATACTATCAGATATTAAACTGCATTTGGCCTACTAGTGTGGTTAGGCCCTTGAAACAGTGTCTGCTGCTCTTGGGTTTGCTACTCCACTGAACAAAGCAATGCCGCCTGTTTAGTCCTGTTACCAATTTTGAACTGCATGTAGCCTACTTTATTCTTTGGCCCTATATCTGTTTCCTCCTCATCCTGCCCATTGCCCAGCCACTGCTAAATGAGTCTGCTGGTACATTGACCTAGACCACTACATTCCCCTTGTACTCTACACAGCCAGAATCTGACCCTGCTGAAAGTAAGGTTCCCCTTCCCGCATGTTATACCACCTTACACAGGGACAAAGAGGAAGGTGCAGATGAAAGTGCAGGTTCCTTCATCAGGTGGGGGGGCATACTCGTTGGCGACGTCACTGGCACAGGGCCCCTCAGAGTACGCAAAAGTGTCGCTGCTGGTGGGAGGCGCCCCCGCCATGCAAACACACCGCCGTACTTTGAGGGGCCCTGTGCCAGTGGCAATGCGAACGAGTGGGCCCCCCCTGCTTGCTCAGGATCACAGCACTTGCAACTTTTAAATACTTACCTTTCCCTGCAACACCGCCGTGACGTAGTCCGCATTTCCTGGGCCCACGAAAAACTTGAGCCAGCCCTACTCCCCCCACAACTTTCCCCCAATTCCTTATGCCCAACTATTATTATACAGTTAATTAAGATTGGCAAGCTTCAGAAACAAGAATGGATGTTTTTGGCATTAAAATGGGCACTGTAGGTGTTTTCCTGGCCTCCACTCACTGCCGACTATGCTTCCCCATTGACTTGCATTGGGTTTCGTGTTTCGGTCGATCCCCGACTTTTAGCGATAATCGGCCGACTGCACTCGACTCGACTCTGGACAAAATCGGGTTTCCCAAAACCCTACTCGATCTTAAAAAAATGAAAGTCGCTCAACCCTACTTATCGCTTCTGGCCCTTTTACTATGTACTCATACTGTCCCCACGCTGCCCTCTCCAAACTGTGTCTCCTCCTGACACTGTGCCCCATGCTGCCCTCTCCAGGCTGTGCCCTCACACTGTTTCCCCTTCTTCATACTGTCCCCCACATACTGAACCCTCACACTACTCCTTCCTCTATGTGCACCCCTATCTCCATCTAGAATAGAAGTGACTTGAATCTTGGCTTCCTTAGAACGCTTGCTTTTTCTTTGATCTTCGCCTTATCTGTGGCGCTTTAGTGAGGTCAGCAGTGTGATGAGGTGACCTTTTCATGCTTGCAGGACATTGGGGCAGGGATCTGATCTGTACTCCTCTGCCCCGGCAGTGCCAGTGGTAACATCCTCATGGTAACATCCTCAATTGTATTGGCATCTTGAAGATGCTTATACAATTGAATGCAGGCAACGCCAGCCGGGACCCAGTCAGATTGGTGAGTGGTGTTACTGATTCACTGATGCTACTCAGCTGCGTGCCTCTGCCCCGGCTGTCACTATGCTACAGTAAAGGCCAGGGGAAGGTGTCAGGGCCCACAAGCACTGCTAGTAATAAATATATATATTTTTAGCGACCCCCAGGGAGACATAAAGTAGCGCTAAAGGGGGGTCTTCTGCCTATCTGCTGTCCCGACCCTGTGTGTATGCATCATTTTAGGAGAAGACTTAGGCTATGTGCACACGTTCAGGATTTCTTGGCAAAAAATTCCTGAGAAAAACCTGAAATTGTCTGCAAGAAATCGGCATGCGTTTTTTGTGTGTTTTTACTGCGTTTTGGTGCGTTTTTGGTGCGTTTTTTCCGGACATTTCCCAATGCATAGAATAGCGGGAAATCCGCAAAAAAACCCACAAAATTAATGAACATGCTGCGTTTTTTACCGCGATGTGTTTTTTTCGCGGAAAAAAACGTATCATGTGCACAAAAATTGCAGAATTCATTCTAAATGATGGGATGCATATTGTATGCTTTGTTTTGCATTTTTATAGCGTTTTTATCATGAAAAAACGCGAAAATATTGCGAAAAATCAGCAACGTGTGCACACAGCCTGACTCTAAAGAAATGTCTGCTAAAGTTTTTACACGTTTCCTCCTCATTTATACACGCTGCCTGTAAAAATCCTTGAAATCCTCGTAGATATGTAAAATGAGAAATGTCTATGAAAGAGTTAATTTGGACCCCCCACCTACATAGTTTAGGTTACCCCTTCTGAGAGGAAAGGCGGCAGGATATAGTTCAGTGACCTTGGGGACATTAATTGCTGCCAGATTTTGTGCACTGCCTGAGGCCAGAAAACTATACACTATTTATAAGTGTGTACAGATTTCATGCTTGTGACAGGCGGAAATGAGAGGCCGCAAGAGTAAAATGGGAATGAATGCAAGAGTACAGGGATATTAAGATATAGCAACACAGGAAAAAGAAATGGTAGCTATACAGAACAGGTCATACACACTGAATCTTAGCCAACAAAGTTTATTAAGTGAATCAACACACATAATCCATGTGGCGGAAAAAAACACCATTAAAAACATTTAGAAATTACACAACAGCACAAATTTAAATAGAATACCCACCAAAGCACCATAATGTGTAACATGCCAAAGTGCAAAAACAATCTGTGCAATATATGAAGGTCTAAGAACGTAAAGAGCCCAGATAAAGTAACAAATAAATAATATAACCATGAATGAATAAATATTTTAAATTATTATTACCAAAGTGGATATTAAAAAAACAAAGAGGGATGTCCAATGAGAATAAAAAAGTATTTAGTCAGCCACCAATTGTGCAAGTTCTCCCATTTAAAAAGAGAGGGGGGGGGGCTGTAATTGACATCATAGGTAGACCACGACTATGAGAATCAAAATGAGAAAACAAATCCAGAAAATCACCTTGTCTGATTTGGCAAGATTTATTTTGCCAATTATGGTGGAAAATAAGTATTTGGTCATTAACAGAAGTTAATCTCAATATTTTGTTAGATATCCTTTGTAAGCAATATCAGAGGTCAAACATTTTCTGTAAAGGTACCTTCACACTAAGCGACGCTGCAGCGATACAGACAACGATGCCGATCGCTGCAGCGTCGCTGTTTAGTCGTTGTGTGGTCGCTGGAGAGCTGTCACACAGACAGCTCTCCAGCGACCAACGATGCCGAAGTCCCCTGGTAACCAGGGTAAACATCGCGTTACTAAGCGCAGGGCCGCGCTTAGTAACCCGATGTTTACCCTGGTTACCATTGTAAAAGTTAAAAAAAAAAACACACATACTCACATTCCGGTGCCCGGCGTCTGCTTCCCTGCACTCCTCCTGCATCCTGTGTAAGTTCATTTGGAAGTTCGCACCGGGGCCCATAACTTTGTAGTTACGCCACTGCCAGCGACCAACGATGCTTTCATGCACTGAAACTGCACTGTGTCAGCGCCGGCTGGCCGTAAAGCAGAGCACAGCGGTAACGTCACCGCTCTGCTTTACGGCCGGCGCTTACAGTGCAGGGAAGCAGAACGCCGGGGGACCCGACAGACACCGGAATGTAAGTATGTAGTGTTTGGGTTTTTTTACATTTACACTGGTAACCAGGGTAAACATCGGGTTACTAAGCGCGGCCCTGCACTTAGTAACCCGATGTTTACCCTGGTTACCCGGGGACTTCGGCATCGTTGGTCGCTGGAGAGCTGTCTGTGTGACAGCTCTCCAGCAACCACACAACGACGAAACAGCGACGCTGCAGCGATCGGCATTGTTGTCTAGATCGCTGCAGCGTCGCTAAATGTGATGATACCTTTATGTCATGATCTCTGCAGGCAGAGATCATAGCAAGCCTATAGAGGGACAAGCTCTCGGAAGATGGAACTATACTGACCATGAACTAAGCCTGCCGCGCAACTAGAAATAGCCAGGTAGCATTTCCTATTTATCGCTAGATGCCCAGCTCTGGCCTAAGACCTAAATAGCTAGCAGAGGGAAATATAAGACCTGGCTCACCTCTAGAGAAATATTCCAAAGAAGACAGTAGCCCCCCACATATAATGACGGTGAGTTCAGATGAAACAACAAACGCAGCAGGAAAATAGTCTTAGCAAATTTGAGGTCCGCTTACTAGATAGCAGAAGACAGATAGTATACTTTCATGGTCAGCAGAAAAACACTAACAAAACACCATCCAGAGATTACCTTAAACTCTGGCATTAACTCATAACGCCAGAGTAGCAATCCCTGATCAACGAGAGCTTTCCAGACACAGTAACAAAACTTCAGCTGTGAACTGGAACAAATAGGCAAAACAAAACATGGACAAAAGTCCAACTTATCTAGTAGTTGTCTAGAAGCAGGAACAAGCACTGAGAGGCATCAGATAACATTGTTGACCGGCAAGAAACCACCAGAGAAATGAGCTTAAATAGCGACACCCACTACTGATGGAACCAGGTGAAACAGGAAAGAGGATGACAAGTCCAATTCCACAAGCGGCCACCGGGGGAGCCCAGAATCAAAATTCACAACAGTACCCCCCCCTCAAGGAGGGGGCACCGAACCCTCACCAGATCCACCAGGGCGACCAGGATGAGCCCTATGGAAGGCACGAACAAGATCAGAAGCATGAACATCAGATGCATTGACCCAAGAATTATCCTCCTGGCCGTAACCCTTCCAGTTGACCAGATACTGGAGTCTCCGTCTGGAAACACGAGAGTCCAAAATTTTCTCCACAACGTACTCCAACTCACCCTCAACCAACACCGGAGCAGGAGGCTCAACTGAAGGTACAACAGGTACCTCATACCTGCGCAATAACGACCGATGAAAAACGTTATGAATGGAAAAGGACGCAGGGAGGTCCAAACGGAAAGAAACAGGATTAAGAATCTCCAATATTCTATAAGGGCCGATGAACCGAGGTTTAAACTTAGGAGAAGAGACCCTCATAGGGACAAAACGAGAAGACAACCACACCAAATCTCCAACACAAAGCCGAGAACCAACACGACGATGACGGTTGGCAAAACGCTGAGTCTTCTCCTGGGACAACTTCAAATTGTCCATAACCTGCCCCCAGATGTGATGCAATCTCTCCACCACCGCATCCACTCCAGGACAATCCGAGGATTCCACCTGACCGGAGGAAAATCGAGGGTGAAACCCCGAATTACAGAAAAACGGGGACACCAAGGTGGAAGAGCTGGCCCGATTATTGAGGGCGAACTCTGCCAATGGCAAAAAAGCAACCCAATCATCCTGGTCAGCAGAGACAAAACACCTCAGATATGTCTCAAGGGTCTGATTAGTCCGCTCGGTCTGGCCATTAGTCTGAGGGTGAAAAGCAGATGAAAAAGACAAATCTATGCCCATCCTAGCACAGAATGCCCGCCAAAATCTAGACACAAATTGAGTACCTCTGTCAGAAACAATATTCTCAGGAATACCGTGCAATCGGACAACATTCTGAAAAAACAGAGGAACCAACTCAGAAGAAGAAGGCAACTTGGGCAGAGGAACCAAATGGACCATTTTAGAGAAACGGTCACAGACCACCCAGATGACAGACATCTTCTGGGAAACAGGCAGATCTGAAATAAAATCCATCGAGATGTGTGTCCAAGGCCTCTTAGGAATAGGCAAGGGCAACAGCAGTCCGCTAGCCCGAGAACTACAAGACTTGGCCCGAGCACAAACGTCACATGACTGCACAAAGACTCGCACATCTCGTGACAGGGAAGGCCACCAGAAGGATCTTGCCACCAAATCCCTGGTACCAAAAATTCCGGGATGACCTGCCAATGCAGAAGAATGTACCTCAGAGATGACTCCGCTGGTCCAATCATCCGGAACAAACAGTCTATCAGGCGGACAACGATCCGGTCTATCCGCCTGAAACTCTTGCAAGGACCGCCGCAGATCAGGAGAAACGGCCGACAAAATTACTCCCTCCCTAAGGATACCTGTGGGTTCAGAATTACCAGGAGAGTCCGGGTCAAAACTCCTAGAAAGGGCATCTGCCTTAACATTCTTAGAACCCGGTAGGTATGACACCACAAAATTAAAGCGAGAAAAAAATAAAGACCAGCGCGCCTGTCTAGGATTCAGGCGTCTGGCAGTCTCAAGATAAATCAAATTTTTGTGGTCAGTCAATACCACCACCTGATGCCTAGCCCCCTCGAGCCAATGGCGCCACTCCTCAAACGCCCACTTCATGGCCAAAAGCTCCCGATTCCCAACATCATAATTCCGCTCTGCGGGCGAAAATTTGCGAGAAAAGAAGGCACAAGGCCTAATGACGGAGCAGTCGGAACCTTTCTGCGACAACACTGCCCCAGCTCCGATCTCCGAAGCGTCAACCTCAACCTGAAAAGGCAGATTCACATCAGGCTGACGCAACACAGGGGCAGAGGCAAAACAGCGCTTAAGCTCCTGAAAGGCCTCTACAGCATGAGGGGACCAATTAGCAACATCAGCGCCTTGTCTGGTCAAATCAGTCAGTGGTTTAACGACATCCGAAAAACCAGCAATAAATCGGCGGTAAAAGTTGGCAAAGCCCAAAAATCTCTGAAGACCCTTAAGAGAGGAGGGCTGAGTCCAGTCACAAATAGCTTGCACCTTGACGGGATCCATCTCAATGGAAGAGGGAGAAAAAATATACCCCAAAAAGGAAATTTTCTGGACCCCAAAAACGCACTTAGACCCCTTCACACATAAAGAATTAGACCGCAGAACCTGAAAAACTCTCCTGACCTGCTGGACATGAGAGTCCCAGTCATCAGAAAAAATCAGAATATCATCCAGATATATTATCATAAATTTATCCAGAAAATCGCGGAAAATATCATGCATAAAAGACTGGAAAACTGAAGGGGCATTAGAAAGACCAAAAGGCATGACCAAATACTCAAAGTGGCCCTCGGGCGTATTAAATGCGGTCTTCCACTCATCCCCCTGCCTGATCCGCACCAAATTATACGCCCCACGAAGATCAATTTTAGAGAACCACTTAGCACCCTCTATACGAGCAAACAAATCAGTAAGCAATGGCAATGGGTACTGATACTTAACAGTGATCTTATTCAGAAGCCGATAATCAATACATGGTCTCAAAGAGCCGTCTTTTTTTGAGACAAAGAAAAACCCAGCTCCCAAGGGAGAAGAAGATGGACGAATATGTCCCTTTTCCAAAGACTCCTTTATATATTCCCGCATAGCAGCATGTTCCGGCACAGACAGATTAAACAAACGACCCTTTGGATATTTACAACCCGGTATCAAATCTATGGCACAATCGCACTCACGGTGCGGAGGTAACGACCCAAGCTTGGGTTCGTCAAAGACGTCTTGATAATCAGAGAGGAACTCAGGGACTTCAGAGGGAATGGACGACGAAATAGAAACCAAAGGTAAGTCCCCATGAATACCCTTACATCCCCAGCTCAACACAGACATTGCTCTCCAGTCCAAGACTGGGTTGTGAGACTGCAACCATGGCAATCCCAGTACCAAATCGTCATGTAAATTATACAGCACCAGGAAACGAATAATCTCCTGGTGATCCGGATTGATACGCATGGTTACTTGTGTCCAGTATTGTGGTTTATTATTAGCCAATGGGGTGGAGTCAATCCCCTTCAGAGGAATAAGAGTCTCCAAAGGCTCTAAATCAAAACCACAACGATTGGCAAAAGACCAATCCATAAGACTCAGAGCGGCGCCAGAGTCAACATAGGCGTCCGTGGCAATGGATGACAAAGAGCAAATCAGGGTTACAGACAAAATAAACTTAGACTGAATGGTGCCAATGGAAACAGACTTATCAAGCTTCTTTGTACGCCTAGAGCATGCTGATATAACATGAGTAGAATCCCCACAATAGAAACACAAACCATTCTTCCGTCTAAAATTCTGTCGCTCGCTCCTGGACAGAATTCTATCACACTGCATACTTTCTGGCGTCTTTTCCATAGACACCGCCAGATGGTGCACCGGTTTGCGCTCCCGCAGACGCCTATCAATCTGAATAGCCATTGTCATGGACTCATTCAGACCTGCAGGCACAGGGAACCCCACCATAACATCCTTAACGGCATCAGAGAGACCTTCTCTGAAAGTTGCCGCCAAGGCGCACTCATTCCACTGAGTAAGCACAGACCATTTACGGAATTTTTGGCAGAAAACTTCAGCTTCGTCTTGCCCCTGAGATAGTGCCATCAAAGTTTTTTCTGCCTGAAGTTCCAAATGAGGTTCCTCATAAAGCAAGCCCAAGGCCAGAAAAAACGCATCCACATCGCGTAACGCAGGATCCCCTGCTGGCAATGAGAAGGCCCAATCTTGAGGGTCACCCCTGAGCAAGGAAATCACAATCCTAACCTGCTGAGCAGGGTCTCCAGCTGAACGAGACTTCAGGGACAAATAAAGCTTACAATTATTTCGGAAATTCTGGAAGCTAGCTCTATTCCCTGTGAAGAACTCCGGCAAAGGAATTCTCGGCTCAGATACCGGAGCATGTACCACAAAATCTTGTAAATTTTGTACTTTCGTGATGAGATTATTCAAACCCGCAGTTACACTCTGGAGATCCATGATTGTCAGGTGCACACAGAGCCATACAGAGATTAGGAGGAGAGAGAGAAAAAAGACTGCAGCAAGGCAGACTGGAGGAAAAAAAAAAAAAAAAATTCCAGCAGACTTCTTATAACTCTCCTTTCTCAACCTGGGTCTTTAACACTTTATTGGCCGGTCAAACTGTCATGATCTCTGCAGGCAGAGATCATAGCAAGCCTATAGAGGGACAAGCTCTCGGAAGATGGAACTATACTGACCATGAACTAAGCCTGCCGCGCAACTAGAAATAGCCAGGTAGCATTTCCTATTTATCGCTAGATGCCCAGCTCTGGCCTAAGACCTAAATAGCTAGCAGAGGGAAATATAAGACCTGGCTCACCTCTAGAGAAATATTCCAAAGAAGACAGTAGCCCCCCACATATAATGACGGTGAGTTCAGATGAAACAACAAACGCAGCAGGAAAATAGTCTTAGCAAATTTGAGGTCCGCTTACTAGATAGCAGAAGACAGATAGTATACTTTCATGGTCAGCAGAAAAACACTAACAAAACACCATCCAGAGATTACCTTAAACTCTGGCATTAACTCATAACGCCAGAGTAGCAATCCCTGATCAACGAGAGCTTTCCAGACACAGTAACAAAACTTCAGCTGTGAACTGGAACAAATAGGCAAAACAAAACATGGACAAAAGTCCAACTTATCTAGTAGTTGTCTAGAAGCAGGAACAAGCACTGAGAGGCATCAGATAACATTGTTGACCGGCAAGAAACCACCAGAGAAATGAGCTTAAATAGCGACACCCACTACTGATGGAACCAGGTGAAACAGGAAAGAGGATGACAAGTCCAATTCCACAAGCGGCCACCGGGGGAGCCCAGAATCAAAATTCACAACACCTTTACTTGACTAGTATTATTTGCCAATATATTTAGTCATCTATTGTAATATAGCCTCTCCCCCATAACCCTCCTCCCCACCACTGAAGAAAAGCTTTCTCATCTTCTCTCAAAATCCCACTTCACCACTCAACCTCACTACCACGCTTATCCCTGCCCTAACCCATCCGTTCAACCCATCAATAACTTATGGTACATTCCCTTCTGCCTTCAAACATGCCACAATCACACCTATCCTGAAGAAACCATCTCTCGACCAGACCTCTGCATCCATCCATCATCCCATATCGCTGATCCCGTTGGCCTCCAAAGTCCTCGAATAGCATGTTCATGCTCAACTGTCCTCCCACCCCTCATCTAACTCACTCTTTGACATCCTAAAATCCGGCTTCCATCCCCACCACTCCACTGAAACTGCCTTGACCAAAAATACTAATGACTTACGGCCAAAGCTAACAGACAATTCTCTATACTCTTCCTTCTGGACCTGTTCTCTTCCTTTGACACAATCGATCACTCCCTGCAACTACAGATCCTCTCTTCCATCAAAGACCTTGCCCTCTTCTGGATCTCCTTATACCTTCCTTACTGCACATATCACGAATATTGCGACCCAACAGGTGGTTGGTCAGTGGACGGCGCAACACACACATAACGGGATGGTATTGGGGAGAGGAAGGCCCTACAGATAGGGAAAGGGGGATAGTTACCACCTCAGCTCAAACCTGAGCCTGTCCCTGCACTCCCCTAATGACCTAAGCGGGTCCTTCCCCCCACCACCGTCACAAACCTAAGTCCCTTGCTGTCACCTAATACTGCCTTGGCAAGTGCACTGACCAGCAAGGAGTACTAGCCTCACCACTGCAGATAATACAACACAGGGGACAGTGACAAACACCAAAGGGACAAGGTGAAAATGCAGCACTTAGCTTCCAGACACCGCTGCCAAGCTCCACACAGCAGATAGCATGGCAACAGGCCTCCAAATACCAGAAGTGGCTGACACCAGAGAGCAGCTCCTGCTAGGCTGGTCTCCAAAGATAAATTCTATCACCAACAGCCAGCTGATGCATTAGGTGATCAATTAAAGTATGGTGGGAGTGGTCACCACCACATCAGCTGACCCAGCAACACTGCAGTTACAACAGATTGCCAGGAGGGGAGGGGGGAAACTGACATTAACCCCCGATGGACTGAAAGGAAAAAAGCTACATTTAAACAAAGTGGAACCAGAGCTGCCACAAATCCAAAAATGGATCGTGACAGCACATTTAGCTCCCTCACTACCTCCTTATCCCGCCCTCTCTCTGTTGGTGTCCCTCAAGGCTCTGTCCTGGGACCTCTACTCTTCTCAATCTCTATATTTGGCCTGGGTTAACTCAAAGTCCCATGACTTCCAGAACCACTTATATGCTGATGACACTCTGATCTACAGCTCTGGCCCTGACATCACCTCTCTGCTGCCCACAATCCCAGAGTGTCTATAACCCATATCATCCTCCTTCTCATCACGCTTCATAAAGTTCAATGTGGACAAAAACTGAACTTATGTTTCCTCCATCTCATGTAATCCTCCTACGTGATCTATCACAATTAAAGACACCACACTCTCAGCAGTAATAGAAGTTTGCTGCCTCGGAGTAACCCTCGACTCTGCTCTGTCCTTCAAACCGCACATCCAAGTGCTTACCACCTCCTGTCGCCTCCAACTCAAAAATATTCCACAATCTGTCCTTTCCTCAACCTTCAATATACTAAAGCATTATGATGAAGGCATGCGCTCTCCCCCTCGACTACTTATTATCCTCTTCTGTGGCCTACCTGCTAGCATTTTCACACCTCTCCAGTTCGCCATGAACTCTGCTGCTCGACTAATCCACATCTCTCCTCATTATTACTCTGCTTTTCCCTTCTGAAAAATCTCTTCATTGGCTCCCACTTCCCCAAAGAATACAGTTCAAACTTCTAACACTAACCTACAAATCTGTTCATAACCCATTTCCAAACGTATCTCCTGATGTCTTCCAACATGTAATCTCCGGTCCTCCCAAGACCTCCTCCTCTCCTCCACGCTTATTCGCTCCTCACCCAATCGCATCCAAGACTTCTCCCGAATATCACCCATCCTCTGGAATTCAGTGCCCCAACACGTCTGGTTATCCACTACTTTTGGATCCTTCAAAAGAAACCTGAAAACCCATCTCTTTAAAGAAGCTTACAGCCTGTAAAGACCACACGGCCACCTCCACACCATTGGAGCTACTGCAACCCTCAACCTACTGTCTCCTTCCCCATAATCCTGTAGAATGTAAGCCCGCAAGGGCAGGGTCCTCTTCCCTCTGTACCAGTTTGTCGTTGTTAGTTTTGTTTACTGTAAGTGATATTTGTATTTTGATGTAACCCCTTCTCATTTACAGCACCATGGGATTAATGGTGCTATATAAATAAATAATAATAATAATAATAATAATAATGGTCTTCTCAAGACCTTCTCCTCTCCTCCAGACTTATAAGTTCCTCACCCAATCACCTCCAAGACTTCTCCTGAGTATCCCCATCCTCTTGAATTTTGTGCCGCAACACATCAGATTATCCACCACACTCGGAACCTTCAGACGGAACTTGAAAACCCATCTCTTTAGGAAAGCTTACAACCTGCAATGACCCCGCTGCCACCTCTGCACCACCAGAGCTGTTGCAATTCTCCAACCTACTGTCTCCTTCCCCATTATCATGTAGAACAATGTTCCCCACTCCAGTCCTCAAGAGCCACCAGCAAATCATGTTTTCAGAATGTCCTTAGTATGGCCCAGGTGATAGTTGCAGTACTTGCGCAGGCAATAATTCCATCACTGAGACAATAGTAAGGAAATCCTGAAAACATGATCTGTTGGTGGCCTTGAGGACTGGAGTTGGGGAACACTGCTGTAGAATGTAAGCAAATTAGAACAGAACCCTCTCCCCTCTGTACCAGTCTGTCATTGTTAGTTTGTTCTCTGTAATTTATATTTTGTATGTAACCCCGTCTCATGTACAGCATCATGGAATCAATGGTGCTCTAAAAATAAAGAATAATATTTATTAGTTACTTTATCTTGGTCATTTACCATGTTAGACGTTCATACATTACTCAGATTGTTTTTGCATTTTGGCATTTATCACAGCACGTAATGTTTTTCTTTCTTAGCTACAGGAGTTTGCCATACTATATGATTATCCTGGTGTTTTGGTGGGTCTTGTACTTAGCTTTATACGGTTATGCACTTTTAAAATGTTTTTAAGGCAACATTCCCATGATGAGCTTCTGGTGAGTTTTTAATGTTGCAGATTTTCGGCAGTATTTCTGCACCTATTAAATAATTTAGGCTACTTGCATTTTTTCATTGTGTTTTTTTCCATGCCTTTTTAGTCTATTGTTGGTGTGTCATGCTTTCTACAAAGCAGCCTTGTTTTTCATATCGCTTGGTTTTGGCTTTGACAAAACTTTATTCATAAAGTCATGTGCTGATTACATGCATTTTTATTGTGCTTTTGCCTTGTACATGCACTAAAAACGCATATGCGTTTTTTACCTTCAGAATTTCTGCATCTAATGCAAGTCTATGGAGAAAACTCAGGGTGCCGCAAGAGAAATTGACATGCTGCAGATTTGAAATGTGAACCGTAGGTCAGTTTACTTCTTAAAAAGAAGCTCAGTGGGCAGGAGATTTCTATAAATCCCTTTCACTTTGCTGGAACTGTAAGACGCTGCGGTTTTGGTGCAGTGAAAATAAGCAGCTTAAAAATGCACCGAAAACTAAGGCTACTTTCACACTAGCGTCGTGCACTGCACGTCGCTATGCGTCGTTCTGTAGAAAAAACGCATCCTGCAAAATTGCTTGCAGGATGCGTTTTTTCTCCATAGACTTGAATTAGCGACGCAGTGCGACGCATTGCCACACGTCACAACCGTCGTGCGATGGTTGCGTCGTGTTGCGTCGGACCGTCGGCACAAAAAAAGTTACATGTAATGTTTTTTGGTGCGTCGTTCCCGTCTTTTCCGACCGCACATGCGCGGCCGGAACTCCGCCCCCTCCTCCCCGCACATCACAATGGGGCAGCGGATGCGATATAAAACAGCATCCGCTGCCCCGTTGTGCGGCGCTTCCACAGTATGCGTCAGTGCGCTGCAACATCGCATAGCGACGTGCAGTGCATGACGCTAGTGTGAAAGTAGCCTAATCGGGGGAATGTAGCCTAATGGTGTTTTTTCTGCCATGCATTTTTGTGTTGATTCACTTAATAAACTATATTAACTATCAGTGTGGATGACCCGTCCTATATAGCGACCTTTTCTTTTCCCTGTGTTGCTATACATGCTTTGCTACATAGCTTTATAGTGCCTTTTCCTTTTACATATTGTGTTGGTGGTGGTGACCTTTCTTCTCTGTTTTTCTAATATTAAATATGAGGTGAAAAGGCGCCTAAGGCTATGTGCACACTTTGCGGTTTTTGCTGCGGATCCGCAGCGTTTTTGGACGCTGCGGATCCGCAGCAGTTTTCCATGTGGTGTACAGTACTAAGTTAACCTATGGAAAACAAAAAACGCTGTGCACATGCTGCGGAAAAAACCGCGCGGAAACGCAGCGGTTTTCATTCCGCAGCATGTCAATTCTTTGTGCGGAATCCGCAACGGTTTGGCACCTGCTCCATGTTAAAAACCCGCAGGTGTCTAAAACCGCACAAAAAAACGCGATAAATCCGCAGTACTTTTTGCACTGCGGATTTCATGAAATCCTCTGCGTAAAAATCCGCAGCAGAATCCGCAAAGTGTGCACATAGCCTTAGACAGACAATAGTCCATATACTGGAACAACAAGTGATCAATTAAATATTTAATGAATTTTGAATAAGACGTACAACACACAAGTGCTATACTATACACCAAACCTGTAGCATAAAGGGCTGTAGTATCGTATTTTAATAACTTAACATTTACGGCACAAGTTGAATGCGGGTCTATCTAAGCTCTTCTGTGATTGGAGTACATTAGTGTTTATACTACTATTTGTCTATTTTAAAAAGTTAAAGATTAGCTAGAAACTATCAACCCCTAACCATGGTTGCCAACTGTATTGTACAGTCTATAAAAATTGTGTACTCTTTCCAGTATCAAAATATGACATTTTACAGATCACATGTGTTGCTTATGTGTTCTTATTAGTATTCAGATGTGTAAAGAAACATAACTTTTAATCTTTATGGTTCATTATGGTTTTTCAGAGTGTCTATAAAAGTGTGGTCTGTGATATTTTAATAGGTTGTACAGTCCTGTGCCTTACAGGAAACCAATACATCATAAAATAGACAAATAGTATAAACATTAATGTATTCCAAGCACAGAAGAGCTTAGACTCCATTCATATCCCTAGGCTGAGCTCAGATGGGCATATGAAAAATTATCTGTTATTCATACAGAAAAAAAATGTATGATTTTTTATATGTACAGTCTTGTATATGTCCATTCTTGACATCTGCATGTCATGTGTTTTATAAATCCAAAATAAAAAGTGCAAGGTCAATACAGAAGTTCCTAAGTTATTTCTTACAAAAGTCATCCAACTGTCATGCCCACAGGAGGTGCACTTGGTTCGTGGACCCACTGTGCCACAGGGTCAGGCCTTGCCTAGGAAGGGGCGTAGCTAAGTGTCTACCTGGTGTTCACTGGGGCACCTGATGGTGGAGACAGACTGGGCTGCAGGTAACCACCAGGTATCATGATTAGGCAGGCATCGGTACTGCACCTGATTCCAGAGGTCAGGTTCGCTGATGCGGAGAGACGCCACCGAGGTTACTGACTAGCCACAACGTAGATGTAGGAGACAGGTTCTTGTTCAGACCCGCAGATATCAGGAACAGTTCTGGAGCTGGCTGCACTAGGACCAGGAACAGCGACCACAGGACTGGCTGTACCGGGACCAGGGTTCAGGTTTCGGTACCGCAGACGTGGTTTCAGGAATAGGATGCTGCTGAAGGGGTGACAGGAACCCTGGCAAACTACACTGGACTAGCTGGATACAGAATATGGGAACAACTTTAGAATATACCAGGGATGCAGGACCTGCCAAACTTAAGTTGCACACACCAATACCACTAATATAAACTATAGGGGTTGCTCAGGCACGTCCCTATTGGGTAGGGTGCCTTTTATACAATACGTCTGCCAGCTATTGGCTGGGAGACATCTAGCAGGTGTTCACATAAACTAAATGCCTCCCAGCTGTTGGCATTTTACCATGTGCGTGTACTAGGTGCGCCTCCGGAGACTGCGGCGCACACACAGACCAGGAAGTAGGAGCATGCTGAGGACCACGTGGGGCGGTCAGGAAGCCGGCGTCTCTGCATGGTGGGAGGAGGAGAACCATGTGGAGGCGCCAGCAGCCACTACAACTACATCAAGGTGTACCACAATATGGATAACTGGGTACACCTTGACGTGGTTGGATGACTTTTGTGCTGTGACCAAAAAACACTGAGTACCTTTTGCTTTTAACGTTTGAAGAAATATTGGAGTTCGTGTTTCATTACTCGCAGTGTGCTGACGCATCATGCTTTTATATATTTTATAAAATATCAAATTATAACAGTAGTTATCAAACCCCTTTAGGTCTTTTTGGCTTTTTCATCGACGATTTGTTAACAAATGCATAAATTGCGAGGCTGACTAAACATCTAATTTTTAGGACTTTTTAAAAGGATTTGCCACTTTTGATGTTAAAAAGTTTAAAAAACTGGCTAAAGACAAAAATAAAGGGCATTGTTTGCTTTGTACGCCATTTTGAGGAATTTGAAACAGCAGTGAAATCCACAAGTTAAAAAAAAAGAAAAAGTGACTTCAGAAAGTTGCAAATGTTTAATGGGGACCTTAGTGGGCACATATTATTGGGGAGTTTTTGCAGAAGTTTTTTCATTTCCTAAACTAATTTTAAACAGTTTTTCAAATGTTTTTGAAGAGTTTTTTCTCCTGGGGCATTATTGGAGCCTTTTGATTGGGAAGTGCCTAGTTTGGAGTGTTTTCCATTAGGAGCCACTTCAAAGGAGTGACATGCATTTACTTTTCTTCCACCAATCATTTTTCACAGCTAAAAGCAGAAGAAAAACACTTTGAAAACTTAACATATGAAAAGCACATCAACAGAAATGAATAGGAATAGTATTTCAAGCGTTTTTTTTTTTATAAACAATTTTTAGGTGTCTTTTGTAGAAAAGATCCCTAAAAAACCCCATGTGCACATGTCACACTCTCTGCAAGATTATACAAAGATCTCAACCCTTTAAACTATCGCTGCTGCATTGCATGTATGCTGTATATTTCCATTATAATGCCACAAACTTGTGATTATGTTTGCATTATTATATCATTTTATGCTCTTGTGTTTTTGAGTGTAAAGGATCTGCAGTCACTTGCTGAGTTGTACTTGCCATCGCTACTGTACAGGGGTTTGGTTTCTCCCTGATCCTAGTGGTCATGCCCATTCCAATATGGTGTTGAGGCGGTCTGATGTTGACTTGTGAATGAATGGAAACTAAGACACTCAGTGTGGAAACTCAGTGTAGAGGATCATCCTTATTCTCATTTGCACATGGAAACACGAGAAGCAATGAACTGAAACTGAAAGGGAGAAGATACAGAATAGATATTAAACAAAACTTTTTGACTGTGAGGTTGATCAATGTGTGGAACAGGCTGCCACGAGAGGTGGTGAGTTCTCCTTCAATGGAGGTCTTTAAACAGAGGCTGGACAGACATCTGTCTGAGAAGGTTTAGTGAATCCTGCATTGGGCAAGGGGTTGGACACAAGGATTCTGGAAGTCACTTCCAACGCTAACATTCTATGATTCAATGTAGTAATGCACTGGAATAGGGATGCCATGTTCCCCACTTGGGGTGAAGCTTATGAATATTTTATTTAAGGCCAGTTTTTAGCAATTGCGAGTGCCACAGTGCTAGCAGGGCACAGACATAAAATGCAGCTGTAAATTTCAGCTATTGTGTGTACTAGAAGGTGGAGATCCTCTGCAGCAGGGGTCATAGCTAACTCTAATGGTGGTAGAGACAGACGCAGTAGGCATGGAGCCAAGTGGAAGAGATCTGCTGCCTGCAGGGATAACTCAGTGCTATGGTGCAGACGTTGCGAGCTATTGCTGGAACTGAAATAAAATCTGCTGTGAGAACCACCAATACTTAGTGGGCATTTGATCACTCCTCAACATTGACACTGCAACACCCAGAGGGAAACGTCATGGAATGATGCGATTCACAAGATGGATAGACATGTTACTGATATGCAAATTATGGAAAAATGGATACATCTTGATTTATCCAGTATCAAGTCTGAGCACCACACACAGAAATCCCCGCACTTGCAGCCTTGGCTGGTATGAATGATATTATTAATGGTTGTCTGAGACTCTGAGGAATGTTCTGCCATGTTGAATGGACTTGGACAAATCATCAAGATCCACTGCTGGCATCTCATTTGCAATTGCAGATTAATAATGTGCCAGATGTGTTCGATGAGAGACAAGTCTACAGACCATGTTTAGGCCACGCAGGCTGCTTACAGCCAAATGAGAAACACATGACCAGCAGTGGATCTTGATGATTTACATGCCCAAATCCAATCAGACAACCATTAATAACCTAATTGATTGTGTAAGTGCATTCATTTCTGTGTGTGGGGCTCATACTTGAGATGTTTTCAAAATTTTATTTCCATTTTTTTATCATTTGTGTATATCAGTGACATGCCTATCCAGCCTGTGATTTGCGTAAATCCATAACTTTTCCTACTTGATGATACAGTGTCAATATTCGGGAGTATATTTAAGTGATTGTGAACTGTCTCTGTCTCTACATTGGAAAAAGACTTGTAAATGCATTAGTGCCGCTGGACAGTAGGCCTTTTTTTATCATTCATATATGCTGTGCCGTACCATAATTTGCAGCATTTTAGCACCATGACTCTATTCCCACCTGCACGGTTCAGCATACAAATTTTCTAGGCTTGTTAT
This sequence comes from Ranitomeya variabilis, assembly GCF_051348905.1. Taxonomy (NCBI): domain Eukaryota; kingdom Metazoa; phylum Chordata; class Amphibia; order Anura; family Dendrobatidae; genus Ranitomeya; species Ranitomeya variabilis. The sequence continues at coordinate 638,993,642 of NC_135232.1, forward strand.
TGCTGAATTATTTAATTCTGTGTTTTTAACTGTAAATATACAGTACATTAATAATGAATCACCTTAATCGGAAAGTTCAATAATTCCTATAAAAGATTTCCTTCCCCCTTTAAATATCCATAATGCAATGATGCCTATTTGACTTTATCTGACAGCGGTATTACACTGAAATGGTTACTTTATTGGGTAGCATGGTGGCTCAAGGGTCAGAGCTTGTGTAGTCCTTTGTCCCCACACACCCATCAATGATTGTGCAGAGGCAGACAAAGCAGAGTTAACATTACTGGTTTACTCAAGAGACAAGCAGACATATTGGTTATAGACCAATAGAAGTGGGGAACCTCAGGCCCTCAATGACTTTTTATCCTGACCCCCGGGCAGATTCCCAGGTACTGCAGTACTTGAGTCAGCAGTTGTATTTTGACATTCCCCGGCCCATTGATTTCTTCTTGCACACAGTGTTCACTAGTGAACGCTGAGGCTCGTGTAATGAAAGATTATGTCCTGACACCACTGCCAGCATCAGGATGCACTATGGAGGCGAAGATACCGCGCAATTTGTATGCCCCCCGAACAATGGTATAAATATCCAAATGACCCTTGGAAGAAAGAAGATTTCCAACCCCTGCTCTAGAGGAAGGCACACAAGGATGCCCATAAAGATGAAGGATGACCTATAGAATAACAATCACAGATGTTCTGTATCCTCTAGCACTGCCTCTCTGCCACTGCTCTGGTCTTTGTTGATAGACTGCAGCAGTGCACCTATGCCAATCACCTTGGTGATACATATCTGCAGGGCCGCTTTTAGACAAAGTGGAGCCCTAGGCAAAAGTTTAAAGTGGGGCCCCAAATGCTCACATATTGCACCATCATGCAGAAACATTTTGGTTGTATTTACATGCGCTGAGTTCAGGCCGTTAAACGAATGTGATCGACAATATTGAAGTTGTCCTACTCTTGTTCCTGAGTTTCTTTACACCGGCTGAGGAAGAATGATGGAGATAGATACCGTAGTCATCGATACAGTATAATGCAGCTCCCATATGGTATAATTCACTCCCCATTATTTTTAATAGAGTAAACTGTTGCCCCGTCACAGAGTATAACACAGTCCCCCACACACACACAGTATAATGCAGCCCCCCCACACAGTATAACGCAGCCTCCCTCACACACAGCATAATGCAGTCCCCCAGAGTATAATGCAGACCCTTACACACAGTATAATGCAGCTCCCCTGAGTATAATTCAGCCCCACACACACATTATCATGCAGCCTGTTATGGTTCTCAATGGCAAGAGAACATAGCCCAGCAAACATACGAACTAGCTCTTGGAAGGATGGAAACTAAACTGACCATGAACTAAACCTGCCGCACAACTAACAGTAGCCGGGTAGCGTAGCCTGCGTTTTATCCCTAGACGCCCAGCGCCGGCCGGAGGACTAACTAATCCTGGCAGAGGAAAATATAGTCCTGGCTCACCTCTAGAGAAATTTCCCCGAAAGGCAGACAGAGGCCCCCACAAATATTGGCGGTGATTTTAGATGAAATGACAAACGTAGTATGAAAATAGGTTTAGCAAAATTGAGGTCCGCTTACTAGATAGCAGGAAGACAGAAAGGGCACTTTCATGGTCAGCTGAAAACCTTATCAAAATACCATCCTGAAATTACTTTAAGACTCTAGTATTAACTCATAACATCAGAGTGGCAATTTCAGATCACAAGAGCTTTCCAGACACAGAAACGAAACTACAGCTGTGAACTGGAACAAAATGCAAAAACAAACAAGGACTAAGTCCAACTTAGCTGGGAGTTGTCTAGCAGCAGGAACATGCACAGAAAGGCTTCTGATTACAATGTTGACCGGCATGGAAGTGACAGAGGAGCAAGGCTAAATAGCGACTCCCACATCCTGATGGAAACAGGTGAACAGAGAGGATGATGCACACCAGTTCAATTCCACCAGTGGCCACCGGGGGAGCCCAAAATCCAATTTCACAACAGCAGCCCCCTCAGAGTATAATGTAGCCCCCTCAGAGTATAGTGCAGCCCCCTCAGAGTATAATGCAGCCACCTCAGAGTATAACTCAGCCCCCCTACACACACACAGTATAAAGCAACCCCCTCAGAGTATAATTCAGCCTCCACCCCACACACAAACACACCATATAATTCAGCCCCCCACAAACACATACAGTATAATGCAGCCCCACCAACACAGTATAATGCAGCCCCCCACACACAGTATAATGCAGCCCCCATTCACACACACATTATAATCCAGCCTCCTATTACTCACAAAGACACCATATAATTCAGCCCCCCACAATCCCACAGTATAATGCAGCACCACCAACACAGCATAGTGCAGCCCCCACACACACTATAATACATACACACAGTATAATACACACACACATTAATGCAGACACACACACACTCACTACTTACCTCTCCCCATTCTCCACGCTGCTCTAGGCACTGATCTGGACTCATCTGTGGCATTATTATCCTGCAACATTTCTTTAATGGTATAACACCACTGGTTGCTATCATCTGCTGCATTATCATCCTGCAACATTTTTTTAATGGTATAACACCACTGCTTGCTGTGTATCACCTGCTGCATTATCATCCTGCAGGATTTTTTAATAGACTATAACAGTGCCTGCTGAATCTTTGCTATAATTCATTTCTTGCATTGTACTCAATACTCAGTACTGTATATCCATGGTTGGGGTCACTATAGATGTTATCTGGCGAAAGGTGTTATAGCATATAGATGTAGCATCTATCCACCCCTTGTGGGCTGGCTTGCTGCTAATGTATCCCAAACCAGCTCCCACACTCACTCTCACCTGATCCTCTACTCAGTCCTATAAATTTAGCAGCATTCTAAGGGGTGCACATGTGTCGGAGCAAGCACGCGTCCTGCAGCAAAGTATAACTGCAGCTAAGTATCCAGAAGCTGCAGTTATTTCAACGACAGTACCTGTCTCTTTTGGGTATGTCTGCTGAGTAATCACTTCTTATTACTTGGACCTAGCTTTTCTATTAACCCATCTAAGGGTACTGTCACACTCTGCAACTTTCCAACGATCACGACCAGCGATACGACCTGGCCGTGATCGTTGGAAAGTCGTTGTGTGGTCGCTGGGGAGCTGTCACACAGACAGCTCTCCAGCGACCAACGATGCCGAAGGCCCCGGGTAACCATGGTAAACATCGGGTTACTAAGCGCAGGGCCGCGCTTAGTAACCCGATGTTTACCGTGGTTACCAGCGTAAAAGTAAAAAACAAACAAACAGTACATACTCACATTCCGGTGTCCTTCAGGTCCCTTGCCGTCTGCTTCCCGCACTGACTGAGTGCCGCCGTAAAGTGAAAGTAGATCACAGCGGTGACGTCACACACAATGATCCAGCGATGACAGCGGGAGATCCAGCGACGAAATAAAGTTCCAAACGATCTGCTACGACGTACGATTCTCAGCAGGGTCCCTGATCGCTGCTGCGTGTCAGACACAGCGATATCGTATGGATATCGCTGGAACGTCACAGATCGTACCGTCGTAGCGATCAAAGTGCCACTGTGAGACAGTACCCATACTCCTTCACCATGTTTACATATGCCCTTACAGTGTTTGCTCCACTAATCCTCACTCTCCTTCACTATCCCCAAAACCCAGCACCCTCTAACCAAATAAACATCTCCCCTTTCCTCTTTCCTCCCCACCTGACCTCCTCATCAACCTCAGATCTCTCCTAAAACATAAAACAAGCAGGCCACTCTCCTTCTCCCACATGCTCTCCCTATCTCTGCTTCTCCTCACTGCTGGTGACATATCTCCCAATCCTGGACCACCTCAGCTCAAACCTCCCTTTAATTCCCCCTCCTACCGCTCCCTATCTAATATGAACTACAGCAATCCCTCCAACGTAAACCTCGTGCTCCTTACTCCCACCCCATTTCTCCCTCTCTCTGGGTCACTCTGGAATGCCCGCTCCATCTGCAATAAGCTTCATGTGAATCCTGACCTTTTTCTCTCTCGCAATCTTGCCTTCCTTGGCCTCACAGAAACATGGTTGACACCCTCAGACACAGCCTCCCCTGCTGCGCTGCGTTACGGCGGTCTCCACTTTACTGACACTCCTCGCCCCGGCAACAGACATGGTGGAGGAGAGGGTCTTCTCATTTCTACTAACTGCACCTTTAACCCAATCCCACCTCTACCCTCCCTTATCCTCCCCTCTTTTGAAGTCCACTCTGTCTGCATCTACTCTCCCTGCAACCTCCAAGTGGCCATCATATACCGACCTCCGGCCCGGCCACTTCATTTACTGACAAATTCTCTACCTGGCTTCTTCACTTTCTTTCCACTGACATTCCCACTATCATCATGGGTCACTTCAACATCCGTATTGACACCCTTTACTCAACAGCCTCCAAGCTCCTGTCCCTGACTTCATTTTTTGGACTTACTCAGTGGCCCTCCTCAGCCACCCATACATACGGACACACATTAGACCTGATCTTCATTCGTCTCTGCTCTATATCTAACTTCACTTCTCCCTTTGTCTGACCACCATCTACTCACTTTCTCATCCCTGTCCTCTTCACCTGTCACCCATGTCCAATAACATGCACACCCCTGCAGAAACCTCACACACCTAGATACCCACACGCTCTCTGGCATCCATATCCTCACTCCACGACACAGACAGTGCCACTGCTTTCTACATTGCCACTCTTGCATCAGCTATTGACATAGTTGCCCCTCTCATTCATGGCAGAGTGCGACGTATCAATAGATGACCCTGGCACAATAACATCACTAAAAAGCTCCGGCAAGTGTCCAGGGTTGCAGAGCGACGTTGGAAGAAAACAAATTTGCAAGATGATTTCACTGCACTCAAACAAGCAACCCTCGCTTTCAAATCTGCCTTCACCACTGCTAAACAGGCCTACTTCACAACCCTTATATCTTCCCTATCCTACAACCTCAGAGAGTTATTCAAAACTTTTAACTCCCTCCTCCGCCCACCACTGCCCCCTCCAACCTCCCTCATCTCTGCTGAGGACTTTGCCACACACTTCAAAAATAAGATCGACCAAACAAGGCACTCTTTATTGTTCAACCACCACAACCCACCACAACCCCTTTGTATACCAGACCAATGCTCATCCCCCATAACCTCTCTCCAACATCACTGAAGGAGAGCTTAATTGTGTCCACTCCAAATCACACCTCACCACTTGTGTAATTGACCCCATCCCATCTCCTCCCCAACATCACCACCACAATAATCCCATCCTTAACCCATCTCTTCAACCTATCACTAACTTCTGGTACCTTCCCTTCTGCATTCAAACATGCTACAATCACACCTATCCTTAAAAAGCCAACCCTCGACCCAACCGCTATGTCCAGCTATAGCCCAATATCCCTGCTCCCATTCGCTTTCATACTCCTGGAGCAACACATCCATGCTGAACTTTCCTCCCACCACTCATCTTTCTTTCAATGTTGTTTTTATTTAACGATGATAAACCATACATTAAAAGTCAATGTCATAACCATATAAGTATTGTAAAACATGCATGAAAATGGAAACAAGTAAAAGGTAAACTTTATAGAAATGAATAGCAATCACTCCAGTGTCGTCTTGGCAATATGGGAAATTATAGTATTATAGTTCCCCAAATATGGGGAGGTTCAATAACAACATTAGTGTGAAAAGCCTTGTAGAGATACTAGCTTTACAATGGTTAACTTAATGTAACAAATTCGTCCATTCATGGCTAGAACTGTTATAGGAGCACTACTTCTAGATTTTTTATAGTTAAGTAAGATTAAATTGTATCAAAGTTATTTATTTTCTTTAGACAAAACTTAGAAATAAAACGATAATCCACTGCTCATCTACAGTAACTTGCTCTTTGACAATCTACAATCTGGCTTCCGTCCCCATCATTCCACTGAGACTGCCCTGACCAAAAGTACTAACGACTTACTTACAGCCAAAGATAACGGACAATACTCTATACTCCTCCTTCTAGACATGTCCTCTGCTTTCAACACAGTTGACCACTGCCTCCTACTACAGATCCTCTCTTCCTTTGGGATCAAAGAACTCGCCATATCCTTGATCTCCTCATATCTTTCCAACCTCACATTCAGCGTCTCCCACTCTCTCACTACCTCCTCATCCCACCCTCTCTCTATTGGTGTTCTCCAAGGCTGTGTTCTAGAACCCCTAGTCTTCTCAATCTATACACTTGGCCTGGGACAACTCATAAAGTCCCATGGATTCCAGTACTACCTTTATGCTGATGACACTCAGATCTACCTCTCTGGCCCAGACATCACCTCTCTGCTGTCCAGAATCCCTGAGTGTATCAGCCATATCCTCCTTCTTCTTCTCTCGCTTCCTCAAACTCAATGTGGACAAATCCGAACTCATCATATTTCCTCCATCTCACAGATATTCCTTACCTGATATATCTATCACAGTAAATGACATTTTGTGAAAGCCTAGAGCCCCCACACTTACATGGTTTACTATGCGGTGGACTCCGGGAAAATGGCTGCCGGGGGCGGCACATGCGCAGATTGAGATCTCGGCACCCCAATCTTGAGAGATGAGAACCATAAACGAGATCTTCTCCTGTTGCTCAGTAGGCACCTTAAGGGTAAGAGGTATTGTCTTATGCGTTATTTGATTGGGGAGTGCGAACCCATTTACCACGCGAATGGTGAAAGGGCTATAGAGCCTGACCAAGGGAATGACGTGCTGCAAAACAAAGGCAGAAGGCACAAAATTGCCCTCAGCTCCAGAATCCACACAGGCCTCCGCAGAGAGGATAGTCGACTGTGTTGCCAAGTTTTTAACACTAAGGTTCGGATACGGCTTTAAAGAAGGCTACTACTTGCGATATAACGCAATTTTATTTCAAAGTACAAAATTAAAGGAATGGCATGATTGAATAGTATGATTACGTACACCTTTGTATATTTTAAGATACAAAGTACATACAGTATAAGGATTAAATTCATATAATGATTAAGTACATATAAGGATTAAATACATATAATGATTAAGTACATATACTCACATCATCCGTCACCAAGGAGCTTTTAAACATCATTCGTCTGGAAAATCAGAGAAGCAACACCAAGACAGAGAACCCCTGGAAAATTCACAACACTGCACGGGCGTCCCCACTTATGCAGGTATCTCAACACTGTACACATGTAAGTACAGGTACACCAGTTTATGCTTCTGTCTTAGTCACGTTTCTCTGGCCTTATATAGTGATTTGCGCTATGTTTCATTTGGTTTCACCCTGCCCTTCAAGTGGCCAGCTTTCAAGATAGGATGAGACTAAGATATCAGTCATACATCAGACAATGGGCCATAAACCCATAGATATATAAAAGCCCACAGGGGTTAGATAAAACCACCACAGACAGAGGTTAAATAAACCTTACTGTTTTACAATAACAAACAAACTTAAAACTGTTTGTAAACTCAAAGGTCTTCAGACAATAAACAGCTCTCAAGATTGTGTCACAATGAGCATTGTCTGTCTGTAAATGTCTGACTAGAAATGCTGCTCTGTAATGGTCTGTATGCATTCAGTATATTTCAATATGGACTTAAAATAGCCATTTTTATATTCACATTACATCGACCCATAGGATAGGGATACTTTAAAGGTTATCTTGGAGGACATATCTGCTCTGTCTAAAGAACCTCCCCAGACAGCCACAGGACATGGTTGTCTCTCAGAACGTCTGGAACACTTATCAACATAGTGTCCAACCTGATTGAAAGCAAAACTGGTCAGTTGGACGCATGCAGAATGGGATTTTAGTTTTGGCTGAGATTCCTCCATGGACAGGTTTGCGAGTCTGAGCCGGAGATTCCAAAATATTGGAAAAATTTGGAGCTGGCCGAATCCTTTGCTAGCTCCAGACTTCGCTTGGCATACTGAAGATCGATGCGGGTGGACACCGTTATTAAGTCCTCCAGTGTGGTAGGAATCTCCCTAGTGGCCAGTGCATCCTTTACATGGTCAGCAAGGTTCCTCCAAAATACGGGGATAAGAACTTTATCCGACCACTCCAGCTCAGTTGCTAAAATCCGAAACTGGATGGCGAATTGGCTGACCATGGAAGAACCCTGAGTTAACGCCAAGAGTTGGAGTGCGCTGTCATGGTTAACCTTGGGGTCAGGAAAGACCTGTTTAAGAGTGCCAAGAAAATGAGAGGCGCTCCGAACCACTTGTTCCTTGTGTTCCCACAGCAGCGCAGCCCACTCCAAACCTCTGTCCGCTAACAAGGACACCACGAATCCCACCTTTGCTTGCTCCAAAGAGAAACGTGAGACCAGTAACTCCAGCTGAATCGAGCACTGGTTCACGAATCCCCTGCAAGCCTTGCTATCCCCTGAGAACTTCTAAGATAGAGGGAGACATAAGAAAGATGGAGCAGAAGCCACAGCGGAATCCCTAGCGACGGCTTCGCTGGCTGATTGCATCACTACTGTGGATAGATCTGAAGTTGCCCGCTCAAGTGTGGACAACCTGTTCTCCAGCTGCTGGATATACCACTGCAGAGACTGCTCATCCGCCATTGCTAGCCAGACCCTGGTGCTAGTGTACTGCTAGGGTTGGTGAATTGCACTGAATAAATTTAATAAAGAAGTGCAATCGCAACTCGGGGTCCACCGTGCAGAGATATAAAACTGCAGCTAATGTGTACAATGGCAGAACACACAGCGAGCGATTGCTAGCTCACACTGAGTTAAACGTCACTCAGTGAACAGCACACAAAGCTGTGTCATTCGCACACAGAAACAGAATAGATGCTCTGCTATACTGCTGTGTCACTCGCACACAGTAACAAAGTAGATGCTCTGCAATAGAGCTGTATCACTCGCACACAGTAACGAAGTAGATGCTCTGCAATAGAGCTGTGTCACTCACACACAGTAAGGCCTCTTTCACACGTCAGTGTCTCCAGTACGTGTACTGACAGTTTTCTCACGTACCGGAGACACTGACACACGTAGACCCATTCAAATGAATAGGTCTATGTACATGTCTCCGTGTTTTCACGGACCGTGTGTCCGTGTTGAAAACACGGAGACATGTCCGCTTATCTCCGGCAGCACGTACAGCAATACGTCCTGCACACGTGCACACGGAGAACAGTGTGCACTCTCCTCCGTGTGCACGTAGCGCCCGCAGGAGAGAAAGCGCTACAGTAAGCGCTGTCCCCCCTGCGTGTGGTGCTGAAGGCGTCATTCATCTCTTCTCCCCTGCAGGAGAGAAGAGATGAAAGATCAAGTTTTTGTTCTTTTTTGCTAAAAATAAAGTTTGCTGGTGACCTCCCGCCTCCCATCCCCAGTGCGCCGCCCGGCCGCTTGCAGAAAAATACCCAGCTCCCGCGATGTCTCCACTCTCCTCTCAGCGCTGGCAGCTTGTCCTGTGTGAGCGGTCACGTGGGACCGCTCATTACAGCGATGAAGGGTGATGAAGGGTTAATAAACTTCTTGAATGTAGTTTTGAGTACCTTGAGGGTGCAGTTTTTAGAATGGTGTCATTTTTGGGTATTTTCTGTCATATAGGCCCCTCAAAGTCACTTCAAATGTGCAGTGGTCCCTAATAAAATGGTTTTGCAAATTTTGTTGAAAAATAAGAAATTGCTGGTCAACTTTTAACCCTTATAACTTCCGATCAATAAAAAATTATGTTTCCAAAATTGGGCTGATGTAAAGTAGACATGTGGGAAATTTTACTTATTAACTATCTTGTGCGATATGACTCTCTGATTTAAGGGCATAAAAAAATTAAAAGTTTGAAAACTGCGAAATTTTCAAAATGTTTCCAAATTTCCTTTTTTTTCACAAATAAACGCAAGTCATATCAAATAAATTTTACCACTATCATAAAGTTCAATATGTCAAGAGAAAATCTCAGAATCACCAGGATCTGTTGAAGCATTCCAGAGTTATTACCTCATAAATTGACAGTGGTCAGAATTGTAAAAATTGGCCTAGTCAGGAAGGTGAAAATGGGCTTCGGGGTGAAGGCATTACAGGGTCGACATTGACTTTTAGGATTGTTACTTTCTATAGGTGGCACTAGAATTCTAGTCCTCTTTGTCTGTGAAGAGACAATTTGCATATTTCCCAGAGGATCATTGCGGTTTAAAAGTCTCCTCATCTCGACATGCTTAACAAGTTACTCCTTGGATCCTGGTCAGATGCCTCTTGCACAGTCAAACCAGATCTCACACTTTTCACTGACGAGAGGCAGTACCCTGAAACACAGTGTCTGCAAATTGAGATTCTGGTTTTGCCTTTTATCTTAAATCATGTGACAAGAATGTTAAAGGGTCGACATTGAATTTTAGGATTGATAATTCCCATAGGTGGCTCTAGAGTTCTAGTCCTCTTCGTCTGTGAAGAGACAATTTGAATATTTACCAGAGGAACATTGCAGCCTAAAAGTCTTCGCACTTCAGCATGCTTAAAGGGAACCTGTCACCCCGTTTTTTCCGTATGAGATAAAAATACTGTTAAATAGGGCCTGAGCTGTGCATTACAATAGTGTATTTTGTGGACCCCAATTCCCCACCTATGTTCCCTTTAACATGTCACTCTCTGCAAGGAGGAACGTTACCCCTTGGATCCTAGTGCTGCAAAGACAATCTTGAAATACTAATAGCTGCAGTGGATTACCAGGCTAACAATGGGGCTTGATACCAATCAAAATACAAGAAATAAGGGTGCAAATACTTAAAAAAATAGAACAAAAATTAATTCTACCATGCATTTATATGTATAATGAACAACTTTTTTTGTTCAGGTAGCATGGCTAAGCATTTGCAATGTTAAGATGTGGAGGATAGCAGACACGAGTTGTTAGCACTGTTTCCTTGCAGAAATGGGGTCCCGAGTTAACATTTGACCAAGGACAATATTTGCTTTGAGTTTGTATACTCTTAATCATGTTGTTTTTTAGCCAAAGCCAAATTCAAGTTTGTGGCTTCACTGGTTCTAACTACGTTTATTCTTTGAGCTGTCTGGTCAAGTTCTTCTTCACGCAAGCAACTGCTGCAGCACATAACCCATGTACCCCAAATTGTTAAAGCACCACTACAGCAGGTTTTTATCACAGCCCTGAAATTGTGCCACTAATGTGAGTTCCCTGAACCTCGTCTTAGGCTAAGTTCCCACAATGAATTTTTGGTGAGTTTTTGACGCTGCATATTTTTGATAAAAATGCAAGTAACCCATGTTAATTAATCAGTTTAGAAATGCTGCAGAAAATCTGCAACATCAAAAATTCACCAGCAGCTCATTGTGAGAATGTAGCCTTATACTTACCAGCCATCGTCTTCATCTTTTAACGTCACCACTCCGGTCAGTCTTCTGCTAGTTGTGACCTACCGAATTGCTCCAGTGTTTGCTTTCCATATATCTAATTAGTTTGGGGTATAAAATCCTGATGACAGGTTTCCTTTCAAGAAGTTGTTATAGACTGACATATTTATATCCTATTGATGGTTAGTTCATCAACATAAGATCAATGGGGGTCTGACACCCTGCAACTCCACTGATCTGCCGAAAACTGCTCTGGCAGCGGCCGGAACTAAGCAATGTAAGAGGAGTTTTCTGTCCTCCCGTGCGCCCAGTGACAGTACACCTCAGTGACAGTTTTACCAGTTAGTATATTATTATACATTTTATATCCTCGGCTTAAGCTCATGACCGCTGAAATGTCTGATCAGATTAAGTGATCTGCCCATCATCGTCAAATTAGATCTGTGTGGAGCCCATAACCTAATCTTCACTAAAAAGGGCAATGATTATTAATATCTCGTCATGCCTTTTGGTTCATACACACCATCTGTGGTCCAATATTTCGTAAATGTTATTGTCTATCACTATGTATTAGTCTATATGGATGATATCCTACTCTTCTCCAGAGACCTACACTCCTATCTCCTTTATATCTGCTCCTTTTTTAAGATACTCCTTCAGAATAATCTTTATGCCAAACTGAAGAAATGTTTCTTTGAGCATCATAAATTGCCATTTCTTGGAAAGATCTTTTCTTCTGGAGGTCAGAGTATGGACACAAAGTTTCAGCTTTTCTGAATTTGCCACAACTTGATGGTCTTAAAGCTGTCCCCAGATTCTTAGACATTACAAATTATTGCCTCCAGTTCATTAAAAATTACAGTGGTAGTTCCTCTTACGACTCTCACTCAGAAGGGTGCGAATTCTCAGAACAGGCTGGATTCTTGCTTTCAAACAACTTAAAGGGAATATGTCATCACATTTGAACAATCTGACCAGCGTCGGACTGGAGCACCTTGGGCCCACCAGAGAAAATCATTCTTGGGGCCCACTATGTAGCTACATAGAAATAGACACAAGACCACCAATTGTGCGGTAAAAAGCGCTAATATCAGGGCATAATATAAGGTAGTTCACGTCTTAATTATGTAGCAAGGGTTGGGGTAGCTCCCTCATAAAATATAATGCGGTCCCCTCTCATAGAATATAATGCAGCACCCCACAAAATATAATGCAACCCCCTCAGGTATGACGCAGACCCCACCATAGAATATAATGTAGCACCCCCATAGGGTATAATGCAGCCCCCCTCATATAGTATAATGCAACCCACCACAGAATATAATGTAGTCCCCTGAGAGAATGTAGTTCCACCACTGTTGTGATTCGGTTCGTGGGCTCCCCCGGTGGTCTCTTGTGGTACTGGTGTCCTGCAAGCTTTGCCTTCTCAGTTCACCTGTTCCTATCAGGATGTGGGAGTATCCTATTTAACCTTGCTCCTCAGTCATTCTAATGCTGGCCATCAATGTATCCAGAGTGATTCTGTTGCATGTTCCTGCTCCCAGTTTTCTGCTCAGCTAAGTTGGACACTTTAGTCCTTAAGCCTATTTTTGTATGTTTTGTCCAGTTTGCACTTATGTGAATCTCTGCAGCTGGAAGCTCTTGTTGGGCTGAAATTACCACTCCAGTGGCATGAGTTGTCACATGAGTTAAGGTAATTTCAGGATGGTGTTTTGAAGGGTTTTGCAGCTGACCGCGAAGTCCTCTGTTGTATCTTTCTGCTATTTAGTTAGCGGGCCTCTCTGTGCTAAATCTGCTTTCATACTACGTGTGTCTTTTCATCTGCTCTCACCGTTATTATATGTGGGGGGCTGCTATCTCCTGTGGGGACATTCTCTGGAGGCAAGCCAGGACTGTGTTTTCTTCTACCAGGGGTAGTTAGTTCTCCGGCTGGCGTGCGGCATCTAGAGACAACGCAGGAATGCCCCCTGGCTACTTCTAGTGTGGTGTGTAGGTTTAGCATCGCGGTCAGCTCTAGTTTCCATCACCCGAGAGCTTGTCCGTTTATTCTATGCTTCTGATGTTTCCTTGCCATTGGAAACCATAACAGTATGGCCAGCCAGAATGTTTAATCTATAGGCTGAAGCAGGAGAGAAAAGGAACTGTGTGAAACTTTTTTTTTTCCTCTGAAGTTGCACTCCAGCTCTAATTGCAGTCTCCTGTTTTCCTCTCCTCTTAACCCCTGAATGGCTCAGACTTTATCTGTTGAAATATGGATCCCCAGAGTCTGGCTACCAATTTGAATATTCTTGCCTCTAAAGTTCAGAATATACAAGATTTTTTGTTACATGCTCCTCGGTCTGAACCTAAAATTCCTATACCGGAGTTTTTTTCTGGAGATCGATCTTGTTTTCTAAATTTTAAATACAATTGTAAATTGTTTCTTTCGCTGAGATCTCATTCTGCTGGAGATCCTGCCCAGCAAGTAAAAATTGTTATTTCTTTACTGCGGGGTGACCCCCAAAATTGGGCATTTTCATTGGCACCAGGGGATCCTGCGTTGCTCAATGTGGATGCGTTTTTTCTGGCTTTGGGGTTGCTTTATGAGGAACCAAATTTGGAGATTCAGGCTGAGAAAGCCTTAATAGCCCTCTCTCAGGGGCAAGATGAAGCCGAAATATATTGCCAAAAATTTCGAAAATGGTCTGTGCTTACTCAGTGGAATGAGTGCGCTCTGGCGGCAATTTTCAGAGAAGGTCTCTCTGATGCTGTAAAAGACGTCATGGTGGGGTTTCCTGCGCCTACTGGTCTGAATGAGTCCATGACAATGGCAATTCAGATTGATCGGCGTTTACAGGAACGCAAACCTGTGCACCAGTTGGCGGTGTCTTCTGAAGAGGCACCACAGAGTATGCAATGTGATAGCTTTCTGTCCAGAAGCGAACGACAGATTTATAGGCGCAAAAATCATTTGTGCTTCTATTGTGGAAATTCTACTCATGTTATATCAGCATGCTCTAAACGAACAAAGAAAGTTGATAAATCCTCTGCTATTGGCACTTTGCAGTCCAAGTTTATTTTGTCTGTAACTCTAATTTGTTCGTTATCTTCTATTGTTGCGGATGCGTATGTGGATTCTGGCGCCGCTTTGAGTCTTATGGATTGGTCCTTTGCCAGGCGCTGTGGGTTTGATCTAGAGCCTCTGGAAGTTCCTATACCTTTAAAGGGTATTGATTCTACACCATTGGCTAGTAATAAACCACAATACTGGACACAAGTGACTATGCGTATGACTCCAGACCATCAAGAGGTGATTCGCTTCCTTGTACTGTATAATCTACATGATGTGTTGGTGCTGGGATTGCCATGGTTGCAAACTCATAACCCAGTCCTAGACTGGAAAACAATGTCTGTACTAAGCTGGGGATGTCAGGGAAATCATGGGGACACATCTTTGGTCTCCATTGCTTCATCTATTCCCTCTGAAATTCCTGAGTTTTTGTCTGATTATCGTGAGGTTTTTGAGGAATCTACTCTTAATTCTCTTCCTCCTCACAGAGATTGCGATTGCGCCATAGATTTGATCCCTGGCAGTAAATTTCCTAAGGGTCGTCTATTCAATCTGTCTGTACCTGAACATGCTGCCATGCGAGAGTATATTAGGGAGTCCTTGGAAAAGGGACATATTCGTCCTTCTTTGTCTCCTCTTGGAGCGGGGTTCTTTTTCGTAGCTAAAAGCGATGGTTCTTTGAGACCTTGTATTGATTATAGACTCTTGAATAAGATCACAGTCAAGTATCAGTATCCTTTGCCATTGCTGACAGATTTATTTGCTCGCATTGAGGGGGCGAAGTGGTTCTCTAAGATTGATCTTCACGGTGCGTATAATTTGGTGCGAATTAAGCAGGGGGATGAGTGGAAAACCGCATTTAATACGCCCGAGGGCCATTTTGAGTATTTGGTGATGCCTTTTGGTCTGTCAAATGCCCCTTCGGTCTTTCAGTCTTTTATGCACAATATTTTCCGTGAATATCTGGATAAATTTATGATTGTGTATTTGGACGATATCTTGATTTTTTCGGATGACTGGGAATCTCATGTTCAACAAGTTAGGAGGGTTTTTCAGGTTTTGCGGACCAATTCTTTGTTTGTTAAAGGTTCAAAGTGTGTTTTTGGGGTTCAGAAGATTTCTTTTTTGGGGTACATTTTTTCCCCCTCTTCTATTGAGATGGATCCTGTGAAGGTTCGGGCTATTTGTGACTGGACGCAACCGACTTCTCTTAAGGGCCTTCAGAAATTTTTGGGCTTTGCTAACTTTTATCGTCGATTCATAACTGGTTTTTCTAGCGTTGTCAGGCCTTTGACTGATTTGACTAAAAAGGGTGCTGATGTTGCAGATTGGTCTCCTGCTGCTGTGGAGGCCTTTCGGGAGCTTAAGCGCCGTTTTTCTTCTGCTCCGGTGTTGTGCCAGCCTGATGTTTCTCTTCCTTTTCAGGTGGAAGTTGATGCTTCCGAGATCGGAGCGGGGGCGGTTTTGTCGCAGAAAAGTTCAGATTGTTCAGTGATGAGACCTTGTGCGTTCTTTTCTCGAAAATTTTCGCCCGCCGAGCGAAATTATGACGTCGGTAATCGGGAGCTTTTGGCGATGAAGTGGGCATTCAAGGAGTGGCGTCATTGGCTTGAGGGTGCTAAACATCAGGTGGTGGTCTTGACTGATCACAAAAATTTGATTTATCTTGAGTCGGCCAGACGTCTGAATCCTAGACAGGCGCGCTGGTCGTTGTTTTTCTCCCGGTTTAATTTTGTGGTTTCGTATCTGCCAGGTACTAAGAATGTGAAGGCGGATGCCTTTTCTAGGAGTTTTGAACCTGATTCCCCTGGTGATTCTAAACCTACGGGTATACTTAAGGATGGGGTGATATTGTCTGCTGTCTTCCCAGACCTGCGACGTGCTTTACAAGAGTTTCAGGCGGATCGGCCTGATCGTTGTCCGCCTGGTAGATTGTTTGTGCCGGATGAGTGGACCAATAGAGTCATCTCGGAGGTTCATTCTTCTGCGTTCTTCCCTTTCTCGGGACGTGCGTACTTTTGTGCAGTCTTGCGATGTTTGTGCTCGGGCCAAGCCTTGTTGTTCTCGGGCTAGTGGGTTGTTGTTGCCCTTGCCTGTTCCTAAGAGGCCTTGGACACACATCTCTATGGATTTTATTTCTGATCTTCCTGTTTCTCTGAAGATGTCCGTCATTTGGGTGGTGTGTGACCGCTTTTCTAAGATGGTTCATTTGGTGCCCTTGCCCAAGCTGCCTTCCTCATCTGAGTTGGTGCCCCTGTTTTTTCAGAATGTGGTTCGGCTGCATGGTATTCCGGAGAATATCGTTTCCGACAGGGGATCCCAGTTTGTGTCCAGATTTTGGCGGGCGTTTTGTGCCAGGATGGGCATTGATTTGTCTTTTTCGTCTGCATTTTATCCCCAGACTAATGGCCAGACGGAACGTACTAATCAGACCTTGGAGACTTATTTGAGGTGTTTCGTGTCTGCTGATCAGGATGACTGGGTCTCCTTTTTGCCGTTGGCTGAGTTTGCCCTTAATAATCGGGCCAGTTCTGCCACTTTGGTCTCCCCTTTCTTTTGCAATTCAGGGTTCCATCCTCGTTTTTCATCTGGTCAGGTGGAGTCTTCGGATTGTCCTGGAGTGGATACCATGGTGGATAGGTTGCATCGTATTTGGGGGCAGGTGGTGGACAATTTGGAGTTGTCCCAGGAGAGGACTCAATGTTTTGCTAATCGCCATCGTCGTGTTGGTCCTCGTCTTCGTGTTGGGGACTTGGTGTGGTTGTCCTCCCGTTTTGTCCCTATGAGGGTCTCTTCTCCTAAGTTTAAGCCTCGGTTCATCGATCCTTATAAGATTTTGGAAATTCTTAACCCTGTGTCTTTTCGTTTGGACCTCCCAGCATCCTTTGCTATCCATAATGTCTTCCATCGGTCATTATTGCGGAGGTATGAGGTACCACTTGTGCCTTCTGTTGAGCCTCCTGCTCCTGTGCTGGTTGAGGGTGAATTGGAGTACGTGGTGGAGAAAATCTTGGACTCCCGTGTTTCCAGACGGAGACTTCAATATCTGGTGAAATGGAAGGGCTACGGTCAAGAGGATAATTCTTGGGTTACAGCTTCTGATGTTCATGCTTCTGATTTGGTCCGTGCCTTTCATAGGGCTCATCCAGATCGCCCTGGTGGTTCTTGTGAGGGTTCGGTGCCCCCTCCTTAAGGGGGGGGTACTGTTGTGATTCGGTTCGTGGGCTCCCCCGGTGGTCTCTTGTGGTACTGGTGTCCTGCAAGCTTTGCCTTCTCAGTTCACCTGTTCCTATCAGGATGTGGGAGTATCCTATTTAACCTTGCTCCTCAGTCATTCTAATGCTGGCCATCAATGTATCCAGAGTGATTCTGTTGCATGTTCCTGCTCCCAGTTTTCTGCTCAGCTAAGTTGGACACTTTAGTCCTTAAGCCTATTTTTGTATGTTTTGTCCAGTTTGCACTTATGTGAATCTCTGCAGCTGGAAGCTCTTGTTGGGCTGAAATTACCACTCCAGTGGCATGAGTTGTCACATGAGTTAAGGTAATTTCAGGATGGTGTTTTGAAGGGTTTTGCAGCTGACCGCGAAGTCTCTAGCTGGCGCGCGGCATCTAGAGACAACGCAGGAATGCCCCCTGGCTACTTCTAGTGTGGTGTGTAGGTTTAGCATCGCGGTCAGCTCTAGTTTCCATCACCCGAGAGCTTGTCCGTTTATTCTATGCTTCTGATGTTTCCTTGCCATTGGAAACCATAACAACCACAGAATATAATGCAGCCCCCCATAGAGTATACTGTAGCCCCCTCATATAGTATGATGTAGCCCCCCATAATATAATGTAGTCCCCTGAGAGAATAATACAGCCCCACCACAGAATATAATGCAGCCCCCCATAGAGTATACTGTAACCCCTCATATAGTATAATGTAGCCCCCCATAATATAATGTAGTACCCTGAGTAAAATGCAGTCCCCCCCACAGAATATAATGTAGCCCCCCAGGGCCGTATTTAGAGTTTCTGCTGCCCTAGGCACTTTTAGTGCTGCCTCAACTTTGGTGAGTATGACACTATCGGCAGTGACTTTGGCAAGAATCACTGATGTGAAAGTCACCTTTTGCAGCAGATCCGGCAGTTTTTCTGCATCTGCAGCGTAATGGATCACTTACGGCAACAATGCGTTCGGCCTCATTCATTCCCTATGGGATTTGCGGCACTTGCCGTAATCTGGCAAATGTGGTACCATACCTCCCAACTTTTGAAGAAGAGAAGGAGGTATAAAGTTTGCGCAGCGGAAAATTTTAGGCCACGCCTCTGACCACACCCATATCACAACTAGTCACAGCCATATTCATGTCCCAACCACAGCTATTTAGCACTGCTGATCACACTGTTTTATATACAATAATTATAAACAAAAAAAAGTATGGCCACACAGTGCTCCATACTGTATAATGGCCGCACATGATGCTCAATACTGTATAACGGCCACCACACATGATGCTCCATACTGTATAATGGCCACACACAGTTCTCCATACTGTATAATGGCCACACATGATGCTCAATACTGTATAATGGCCACACATGATGCTCCATAGTGTATAATGGCCATACATGATGCTCCATAATGTATAATGGCCACACAGTGCTACATACTGTATAATGGCCACACATGATGCTCAATACTGTATAATGGCCACACATGATGCTCCATAGTGTATAATGGCCACACATGATGCTCCATAATGTATAATGGCCACACAGTGCTCCATACTGTATAATGGCCACACATAGTGCTCCATACTGTATAACGGCCAGACACAGTTCTCCATACTGTATAATGATCCCACATGATGCTCAATACTGTATAATGGCCACAAATGATGCTCCATACTGTATAATGGCCACACCTGATGCTCCATACTGTATAATGTCCATTGGCCACACATGATGCTCCATACTGTATAACAGCCACACATGATGCTCAATACTGTATAATGGCCACACACAGTTCTCCATACTGTATAATGATCCCACATAATGCTCAATACTGTATAATGACCCCCCTCCTGTATGCATGGCTCATCTCCCTCCCATCCCACATGCATGGCTCATATCCCCCCCTCCTGTATGCATGGCTCATATCCCCCCTGTATGCATGGCTCATATCCCCCCCCTGTATGCATGGCTCATATCCCCCCCTGTATGCATGGCTCATATCCCCCCCTGTATGCATGGCTCATATCCCCCCCTGTATGCATGGCTCATATTCCCCCTCCTGTATGCATGGCTCATATTCCCCCCTGCATGCATGGCTCATATCCCCCCTGTATGCATGGCTCATATTCCTCCCCCTGTATGCATGGCTCATATTCCCCCCTGTATGAATGGCTCATAACCCCCCTTGTATGCATGGCTCATATTCCCCCCCTGTATGCATGGCTCATATCCCCCCCTGTATGCATGGCTCATATCCCCCCTGTATGCATGGCTCATATTCCCCCCTGTATGCATGGCTCATATCCCCCCTGTATGCATGGCTCATATTCCTCCCCCTGTATGCATGGCTCATATTCCCCCCTGTATGAATGGCTCATAACCCCCCTTGCATGCATGGCTCATATTCCCCCTTGCATGCATGGCTCATATTCCCCCACTGTATGCATGGCTCATATTCCCCCCTGTATGCATGGCTCATATCCCCCTGTATGCATGGCTCATATCCCCCCCTGTATGCATGGCTCATATTCCCCCCCTGTATGCATGGCTCATATTCCCCCCCGAATGCATGGCTCATATTCCCCCTCCTGTATGCATGGCTCATATCCCCCTGTATGCATGGCTCATATTCCCCCCCTGTATGCATGGCTCATATTCCCCCCTGTATGCATGGCTCATATCCCCCCGTATGCATGGCTCATATCCCTACTGTTATGATCTGGTGGCCTAAGAGCAGCAAGAGACGTACTCTGGAGAAGGTGTTACCTGTACTGACCGCAGACCCTGAACTTAACACCGCAACTAGAAGTAGCCGTGGAATGTACCTAACACTCCCTGGACATCTCGACACAGCCGGAGGACTAATTACCCCTAGAGATAGAAAAGGGAAAACTATCTTGCCTCAGAGAAAATCCCCAAAGGATAGACAGCCCCCCACAAATATTGACTGTGAGAGGAGAGGGAAAAACATACACAGACTGAAATCAGATTTTAGCAAAGGAGGCCACGTCTAGCTAAATAGAAAGGATAGGACAGAGTACTATGCGGTCAGTATTAAAACACTAGAAAATATCCACCACAGAAAATACAAAATCTCCACAGCTAACTAAAGATATGGAGGGTATATCTGCATCTCCAGAGATACCAGCTTGACTAAACAAATCCTTATACAGACCAAGCTGGACAAGACAAAAACATGAAAAAGAACTGAACAATAAGGCCACAGCATGTGGACAGCAAAAATCAAGGCCAGAACTTATCTTTGTTGATATGAACAGCAAAACAGGAGAGACCAGGCAAGGATGTGAATCCTCCAGGAACAATGGACAACTGGCACTGACTAAAGGGTCAAGCAAGACTAAATAGCCCAGTCAGAATTACAAAAAGTGAACACACCTGACAAATGCTGCGACTCAGAGACAGCAGCGCTACCACTTACAACCACCGGAGGGAGCCCAAGAGCAGAATTCACAACACCCTCCGTATGCATGGCTCATATCCCCCTGTATGCATGGCTCATATCCCCCCCCCACACCCGCTCCCGCTCCCATCTTGCATGGCGCGCCGGCTTATGTCCTCCTTCATCCCCCCATCCCTCATACTCACCTGTCTCACCGCGCGGCCGTGGCGACATCCCTCTGGCTCTGTCCCGACTCCCTGTGCAGCACCCTCTTCCTGCGTGAGCGGTCATGTGATACTGCTCATTAAGGTCATGAATATGCGCATATTCATGACCTTAATGAGCGGTACCAGGTGACCGCTCATTCAGGACGAGCTGCAGATGCCGAGACAGGCATCGCTGGAGCAGGGTGAGTATCGTCTTCAACGAGGGTGGGTGGGAGGCAGGCGGGTGGCTGGGGGGCCCTGGAGCAGTGGGGGCCCTAGGCAGCTGCTGGCCAGTATGCCAGCAGGTGTCAGTCCCTGGGCCCACCGGAGAATCCTCCGGTTCTCCGGTGGGCCAGTCCGAACCTGAATCTGACCTATTAACATGGGCATACAGGTTATAGACTGCGGCACCTATAAATACC
This sequence comes from Ranitomeya variabilis, assembly GCF_051348905.1. Lineage (NCBI taxonomy): Eukaryota > Metazoa > Chordata > Amphibia > Anura > Dendrobatidae > Ranitomeya > Ranitomeya variabilis. The sequence goes on from NC_135232.1 coordinate 639,015,338, forward strand.
TGTAGCCTTATGGATGGTGCCTTGTTGTGTTGATGTCACACCTCTTCTCCGTGGTGTAGTGGCTCCACCCAATCTTGACTGGAGTTGTAGTGTGATGCAGAAGGGTGTTCTGCCAAGGATCGACTCGGGAATCCCCTGTTCATGCTCCGTACACACTCTCAAGAGATGAGGTTAGAACACTTAACAGGTTTATTTATAGAGGAAGATAAATGGTGTATATTGTAAGGGGAATAGCAAGTAACAGCAAAACAAATACTGTAACACAATCTACAAATACAGATAAAAAATGGGCTTTGCAGTAAACCTGAATGTTAGGGATGACTCTTCCATTTTAAATTACAACACAAGTCACAGCTGGTCATGGAGATCCGGGCAGCCTGGAAGCAATTCGGGATCCTCCTAGCCAGGTGGGGTTGGAGGCCTCCCTGCTGCGCTGTTCTCTGGGTGATTGGTGCTTTTAGTTCTCCTTAAGTCCCTCTCTCAGTCTGTCCACTAAGTGAAACACTACCCGCATGGTAGGCAGCTTGAGCCTGTTCCAGGTGTCATTCCCTCGTGGTGACTCCGGGCTCTCATATGCTGATGTGCCTTCGGGTGTCCAATGGGGCCAGTAGACCTGCAATCTCCTGTCCTCCGGATTTGGTTGCAGGAACTGCAGTTCCCATACAACGGACTCCGGTGTCCAATCTTTGGCGCTCAGTCCTGGGGTGAGCTCAATCGCAGCTCCAATCCCACAGATTCTCCTCACTTGCCTCTTCCTCCTTCACTGTCTGCTCTCTCACACTGGACTCACTAACCCCGCCTCCAGGCCAGAATTTATAGGGAAGTTCCCCTAAGGCCGGCGTCACACTCAGCGTATGAAAATACGGTCCGTTTTTTACGGCCGTAATACGCAGAAATGTTCCCAAAATAGTGATCCGTATGTCATCCGTAGGTAGGGTGTGGCAGCATATTTTGCGCATGGCATCCTCCGTATGTAATCCGTATGGCATCCGTACTGCGATATTTTCTCGCAGGCTTGCAAAACCGACATCTAATGGACATATGTGCTCAAATGTTCGTTAAAACATATATACAGTATATATATATACAGTATATATATATATATATATATATGTCATTGAGACACACACATATATATATATATATATATATATATATATATATACAGTATATATATATATATATATATATACTGTATTTATATTTAATTCAGCGCGAGATATGTGAAAAGCCGGTAATTCAATTGCTGGCTTTTTCTTTCTCCTTCACAAACCCGACAGGATATGAGACATGGTTTACATACAGTAAACCATCTCATATCCCTTTTTTTTTTGCATATTCCACACTACTAATGTTAGTAGTGTGTATGTGCAAAATGTGGGCGCTGTAGCTTGTAAAATAAAGGGTTAAATCACGGAAAAAATTGGTGTGGGCTCCCGCGCAATTTTCTCCTCCAGAGTGGTAAAGCCAGTGACTGAGGGCAGATATTATTAGCCTAGAGAGGGTCCATGGTTATTGGCCCCCCCTGGCTAAAAACATCTGCCCCCAGCCACCCCAGAAAAGGCACATCTGGAAGATGCGCATATTCTGGCACTTGGCCACTCTCTTCCCACTCCCGTGTAGCGGTGGGATATGGGGTAATAAAGGGTTAATGTCACCTTGCTATTGTAAGGTGACATTAAGCCAGATTAATAATGGAGAGGCGTCAATTATGACACCTATCCATTATTAATCCAATAGTACGAAATGGTTAATAAAACACACACATTATTTAAAAGCATTTTAATGAAATAAAGACAAAATGTCAGATCTATGGTACAATCGCAATCTCTGTGAGGAGGTAGTGAACCAAAAACATCACGATAATCAGATAAAAATTCCGGAATCTCAGAGGGAATAGATGACGAAATGGAAACCAAAGGTACGTCCCCATGAGCCCCCTGACATCCCCAGCTTAACACAGACATTGCTTTCCAGTCAAGAACTGGGTTATGAGATTGTAACCATGGCAATCCGAGCACCAAAACATCATGTAGATTGTACAACACAAGGAAGCGAATCGTCTCCTGATGGTCTGGATTCATACGCATAGTCACTTGTGTCCAGTATTGTGGTTTATTACTAGCCAATGGTGTAGAGTCAATACCCTTCAGAGGTATCGGAACTTCCAGAGGCTCTAGATCAAACCCACAGCGCCTGGCAAAGGACCAATCCATAAGACTCAAAGCGGCGCCAGAGTCGACATAGGCATCCGCGGTAATTGACGATAATGAACAAATCAAGGTCACAGACAGAATAAACTTAGACTGTAAAGTGCCAATTGAAATAGACTTATCAACCTTTTTTGTACGTTTAGAGCATGCTGATATAACATGAGTTGAATCACCACAATAGAAGCACAACCCATTTTTTCGCCTAAAATTCTGCCGTTCGCTTCTGGACTGAATTCTATCATATTGCATATTTTCTGGAGCCTTCTCAGAAGACACCGCCAAATGGTGCACAGGTTTGCGCTCCCGCAAACGCCGATCAATCTGAATAGCCATTGTCATGGACTCATTCAGACCTGTAGGTGCAGGGAACCCCACCATAACATCTTTAATGGCATCAGAGAGACCCTCTCTGAAATTCGTCGCCAGGGCGCACTCATTCCACTGAGTAAGCACAGACCATTTACGAAATTTTTGGCAGTATATTTCAGCTTCATCTTGCCCTTGAGATAGGGCCATCAAGGCTTTTTCAGCCTGAATCTCTAAGTTAGGTTCCTCATAAAGCAACCCCAAAGCCAGAAAAAACGCATCCACATTGAGCAACGCAGGATCCCCGGGTGCCAATGCAAATGCCCAGTCTTGAGGGTCACCCCGCAGCAAGGAAATTACTATCCTAACCTGCTGTGCGGGATCTCCAGCGGAGCGAGATCTCAGGGAAAGAAATAATTTACAATTATATTTGAAATTCAGGAAACGAGATCTATCCCCGGAGAAAAATTCTGGTATAGGAATTCTAGGTTCAGATATAGGAGCATGAATAACAAAATCCTGTAAATTTTGAACCTTCGTAGCAAGATTATTCAAACCTGTAGCCAAACTCTGAGGATCCATTTTAATCAGGTGAGATCAGAGCCATTCAAGGATTAGAAGGAGAGAGGCAAAGGCTGCAATTAGAGCAGAAATGCAACTGAGTCAACTATAGAGCAAGCTCAGAAGAAAAAAAAAAAAAAAAAAATCTGCAGACTTCTTTTTCTCTCCTTTCTTCTGCCAACGGTTTTAACCCTTGGCCGGCCATACTGTCATGGTTCCCAATGGCAAGGGAACGTCAGAGAACTTAAATAACAGACTAGCTCTTGGGTGATGGAATCTCGAGCTGACCGTGAGCTAAACCTACCACACAACTAACAGTGGCCGGGTGACGTACCTACGTTTTATCCCTAGACGCCCAGCGCCAGCCGGAGAACTAACTAACCCTAATAGAGGAAAAAACAGACCTGGCTTACCTCTAGGGAAATTCCCCCAAAAAGGAGACAGAAGCCCCCCACATATATTGACGGTGAGTTCAGAGGAAAAGACATACGCAGTATGAAGGTAGGTTCAGCAAAGCGAGGTCCGCTTACTAGATAGTAAGAAGATACAATAGGGAACTTCACGGTCAGCTGAAAACCCTATTAAAATACCATCCAGAAATTACTTTAAGACTCATGTGTCAACTCATGACACCGGAGTGGTAATTTCGGCCCACAAGAGCTTCCAGCTACAGAAACATAACATAACTGTGAACTGGAACAAAAATGCAAACAAACTTAGGACTAAGAGTCCAACTTAGCTGATAGTAGTCTAGAAGCAGGAACATGCAACAGAAAGGCTCTGGTTACATTGATGGCCGGCACTAGAATAACTGAGCAGCAAGGCTAAATAGGATACTCCCATATCCTGATGAAAACAGGTGAACAGAGAAAGTGAAGCACACAAGTCCAGTACCACCAGTGACCACCGGGGGAGCCCAAAAACCAAATTCACAACAGTACCCCCCCCTCAAGGAGGGGGCACCGAACCCTCACAAGAACCACCAGGGCGATCAGGATGAGCCCTATGAAAGGCACGGACCAAATCAGAGGCATGAACATCAGAGGCAGTCACCCAAGAATTATCCTCCTGACCGTAGCCCTTCCACTTGACCAGATACTGAAGTTTCCGTCTGGAAACACGGGAGTCCAAGATCTTCTCCACAACGTACTCCAATTCACCCTCAACCAACACCGGAGCGGGAGGCTCAACGGAAGGCACAACCGGTACCTCATACCTGCGCAATAATGACCGATGGAAGACATTATGGATAGAAAAAGATGCCGGGAGGTCCAATCGAAAGGACACAGGGTTAAGAATCTCCAAAATCTTATACGGGCCGATGAACCGAGGCTTAAACTTAGGAGAAGAAACCCTCATAGGGACAAAACGAGAAGACAACCACACCAAGTCCCCAACACGAAGACGAGGACCAACACGACGACGGCGGTTAGCAAAATGCCGAGTCTTCTCCTGGGACAACTCCAAATTGTCCACCACCTGTCCCCAAATCCGATGCAACCTATCCACCACAGTATCCACTCCAGGACAATCCGAAGACTCCACCTGACCAGAAGAAAAGCGAGGATGAAACCCCGAATTGCAAAAGAAAGGAGAAACCAAAGTGGCAGAACTAGCCCGATTATTGAGGGCAAACTCCGCCAACGGCAAAAAGGCAACCCAGTCATCCTGATCCGCAGACACAAAACACCTCAAATAAGTCTCCAAGGTCTGATTAGTTCGCTCAGTCTGGCCATTAGTCTGAGGATGGAACGCAGACGAAAAAGACAAATCAATGCCCATCCTAGCACAGAACGCCCGCCAAAATCTAGACACGAACTGGGTCCCCCTGTCAGAAACGATATTCTCCGGAATACCATGCAAGCGAACCACATTTTGAAAAAACAGAGGAACCAACTCGGAAGAGGACGGCAACTTAGGCAAGGGCACCAAATGAACCATCTTTGAAAAACGGTCACACACCACCCAGATGACAGACATTTTCTGAGAAACAGGGAGATCAGAAATAAAATCCATAGAGATGTGAGTCCAAGGCCTCTTTGGAATAGGCAAAGATAACAACAATCCGCTAGCCCGAGAACAACAAGGTTTGGCCCGAGCACAAACATCACAAGACTGCACAAAAACTCGTACATCTCGAGACAGAGAAGGCCACCAGAAGGACCTAGCCACCAAATCCCTGGTACCAAAGATCCCGGGATGACCTGCCAACGCAGAAGAATGAACCTCCGAGATGACTCTACTGGTCCAATCATCAGGAACAAACAGTCTACCAGGCGGGCAACGATCAGGTCTATCCGCCTGAAACTCCTGCAAAGCCCGTCGCAGGTCTGGGGAAACAGCAGATAATATCACCCCATCCTTAAGGATACCTGTAGGTTCAGAATCACCAGGGAAATCAGGCTCAAAACTCCTAGAAAGGGCATCCGCCTTCACATTTTTAGAACCTGGTAAGTATGAGACCACAAAATTAAACCGAGAGAAAAACAACGACCAGCGCGCCTGTCTAGGATTCAGGCGCCTGGCAGACTCAAGATAAATCAAATTCTTGTGATCGGTCAATACCACCACCTGATGTCTAGCCCCCTCAAGCCAATGACGCCACTCCTCAAAAGCCCACTTCATAGCCAAAAGCTCCCGATTACCAATATCATAATTTCGCTCGGCGGGCGAAAATTTACGAGAAAAGAACGCACAAGGTCTCATCACGGAGCAATCGGAACTTTTCTGCGACAAGACCGCCCCAGCTCCGATCTCGGAAGCATCGACCTCAACCTGAAAAGGAAGAGTAACATCAGGCTGACGCAACACAGGGGCGGAAGAAAAGCGGCGCTTAAGCTCCCGAAAGGCCTCCACAGCAGCAGGGGACCAATCAGCAACATCAGCACCCTTTTTGGTCAAATCAGTCAAAGGTTTAGCAACATCAGAAAAACCAGTTATAAATCGACGATAAAAATTAGCAAAGCCCAAAAATTTCTGAAGGCTCTTAAGCGAAGAAGGTTGCGTCCAATCACAAATAGCCCGAACCTTGACAGGATCCATCTCAATGGAAGAGGGGGAAAAAATGTACCCCAAAAAAGAAATCTTTTGAACCCCAAAAATACACTTAGAACCCTTCACACACAAGGAATTAGCCCGCAAAACCTGAAAAACCCTCCTGACCTGTTGGACATGAGAATCCCAGTCATCCGAAAAAATCAAAATATCATCCAGATACACGATCATGAATTTATCCAAATATTCCCGGAAAATGTCATGCATAAAGGACTGAAAGACTGAAGGGGCATTTGAAAGACCAAAAGGCATTACTAAATACTCAAAATGGCCCTCAGGCGTATTAAATGCGGTTTTCCACTCATCCCCCTGCTTAATTCGCACCAGATTATACGCCCCACGGAGATCAATCTTAGAGAACCACTTAGCCCCTTTTATTCGAGCAAACAAATCAGTCAGCAGTGGCAGAGGATACTGATATCTGACTGTAATTTTATTCAAGAGTCGATAATCAATACACGGCCTCAAAGAGCCATCTTTTTTAGATACAAAGAAAAAACCGGCTCCTAAGGGAGATGAAGAAGGACGAATATGTCCCTTTTCCAGGGACTCCTTAATATATTCTCGCATAGCAGCATGTTCAGGTACAGATAGATTAAATAAACGACCCTTTGGAAATTTACTGCCCGGAATCAGATCTATGGTACAATCGCAATCTCTGTGAGGAGGTAGTGAACCAAGCTTAGGCTCCTCAAAAACATCACGATAATCAGATAAAAATTCCGGAATCTCAGAGGGAATAGATGACGAAATGGAAACCAAAGGTACGTCCCCATGAGCCCCCTGACATCCCCAGCTTAACACAGACATTGCTTTCCAGTCAAGAACTGGGTTATGAGATTGTAACCATGGCAATCCGAGCACCAAAACATCATGTAGATTGTACAACACAAGGAAGCGAATCGTCTCCTGATGGTCTGGATTCATACGCATAGTCACTTGTGTCCAGTATTGTGGTTTATTACTAGCCAATGGTGTAGAGTCAATACCCTTCAGAGGTATCGGAACTTCCAGAGGCTCTAGATCAAACCCACAGCGCCTGGCAAAGGACCAATCCATAAGACTCAAAGCGGCGCCAGAGTCGACATAGGCATCCGCGGTAATTGACGATAATGAACAAATCAAGGTCACAGACAGAATAAACTTAGACTGTAAAGTGCCAATTGAAATAGACTTATCAACCTTTTTTGTACGTTTAGAGCATGCTGATATAACATGAGTTGAATCACCACAATAGAAGCACAACCCATTTTTTCGCCTAAAATTCTGCCGTTCGCTTCTGGACAGAATTCTATCACATTGCATATTTTCTGGAGCCTTCTCAGAAGACACCGCCAAATGGTGCACAGGTTTGCGCTCCCGCAAACGCCGATCAATCTGAATAGCCATTGTCATGGACTCATTCAGACCTGTAGGTGCAGGGAACCCCACCATAACATCTTTAATGGCATCAGAGAGACCCTCTCTGAAATTCGTCGCCAGGGCGCACTCATTCCACTGAGTAAGCACAGACCATTTACGAAATTTTTGGCAGTATATTTCAGCTTCATCTTGCCCTTGAGATAGGGCCATCAAGGCTTTTTCAGCCTGAATCTCTAAGTTAGGTTCCTCATAAAGCAACCCCAAAGCCAGAAAAAACGCATCCACATTGAGCAACGCAGGATCCCTGGGTGCCAATGCAAATGCCCAGTCTTGAGGGTCACCCCGCAGCAAGGAAATTACTATCCTAACCTGCTGTGCGGGATCTCCAGCGGAACGAGATCTCAGGGAAAGAAATAATTTACAATTATATTTGAAATTCAGGAAACGAGATCTATCCCCGGAGAAAAATTCTGGTATAGGAATTCTAGGTTCAGATATAGGAGCATGAATAACAAAATCCTGTAAATTTTGAACCTTCGTAGCAAGATTATTCAAACCTGTAGCCAAACTCTGAGGATCCATTTTAATCAGGTGAGATCAGAGCCATTCAAGGATTAGAAGGAGAGAGAGAGGCAAAGGCTGCAATTAGAGCAGAAATGCAACTGAGTCAACTATAGAGCAAGCTCAGAAGAAAAAAAAAAAAAATCTGCAGACTTCTTTTTCTCTCCTTTCTTCTGCCAACGGTTTTAACCCTTGGCCGGCCATACTGTCATGGTTCCCAATGGCAAGGGAACGTCAGAGAACTTAAATAACAGACTAGCTCTTGGGTGATGGAATCTCGAGCTGACCGTGAGCTAAACCTACCACACAACTAACAGTGGCCGGGTGACGTACCTACGTTTTATCCCTAGACGCCCAGCGCCAGCCGGAGAACTAACTAACCCTAATAGAGGAAAAAACAGACCTGGCTTACCTCTAGGGAAATTCCCCCAAAAAGGAGACAGAAGCCCCCCACATATATTGACGGTGAGTTCAGAGGAAAAGACATACGCAGTATGAAGGTAGGTTCAGCAAAGCGAGGTCCGCTTACTAGATAGTAAGAAGATACAATAGGGAACTTCACGGTCAGCTGAAAACCCTATTAAAATACCATCCAGAAATTACTTTAAGACTCATGTGTCAACTCATGACACCGGAGTGGTAATTTCGGCCCACAAGAGCTTCCAGCTACAGAAACATAACATAACTGTGAACTGGAACAAAAATGCAAACAAACTTAGGACTAAGAGTCCAACTTAGCTGATAGTAGTCTAGAAGCAGGAACATGCAACAGAAAGGCTCTGGTTACATTGATGGCCGGCACTAGAATAACTGAGCAGCAAGGCTAAATAGGATACTCCCATATCCTGATGAAAACAGGTGAACAGAGAAAGTGAAGCACACAAGTCCAGTACCACCAGTGACCACCGGGGGAGCCCAAAAACCAAATTCACAACAGTCAGGGCTCTGAACATTTCTTACCTTTTGTGCATTACTGCCCTTTTCCAACATGGCGTCTTTGGTCTCATGTGCACTTGTCTTCCTGCTATAAAACTCCACCCCAGCCTTCAGTCTGTGCTAGATTATTCTGCTTTGCATCCAGCTCCTGATTACTCCCTGGCCTTGCACCTGCACCTGCTCCTGTGAACCTGTGTGGTGATCCTGCTACTCTGCTCTGAGTTCCTGCTGCATACACCAGTGTTCAGTATGTTGAGGGAGGATTTAAATTGATCCTTCACGGTTAACCCAGTGATTTCCAAATTAATATACAAGGTGTTGCCGGCAACTGAAAATGACCAGACGGAGACGTGTGTCTCTGTATGGGGGATCGAGCTGATCTCTGGCCCCCGTTTATTTTGCATATGAGTTTTCATTGTCACAGAAATTATACTTCAACCAATCAGCATAAGAACACGCTCACAGTTCTTAACCTATAAGAATGCAGGAAAAACTTAACCCATGAGGATACAGGAAAAATGGAAACTACAGATATGGTCATGTCTTTTTGGCACAGTATGTGTTTTTCTAACAGATGCCTCAGTCTTGTATAGTGATACACCAACGAATTTCTTATCTGGCTCGAGACAGAAGACTCAAGGTCTTTATACCAATTATGAACAATAGCCTAGTTGCATACCAGGCTTGTGAACAAGATAAAGTTACTTCATGGCAGCTGTAACCTTTTACCTAATTAAATAACAGAATTTATCTTTAAGCAACAAGAAAATGGAGTCAAAAACACAAAAATGGAGAATCTAGCACAAAATGGAGAACCTTTCATAATTTGTTCCTTCACATTCCCCCCTAGATAAATTTTGTTAATTATTGTCCAGCATCAGAGATACTATCCCGAGCTCTAAGCTCGAGGGGTACTGGTCTTCACATGACTGGTGCCATGTTACCAGCCATTTTAAATACAGTTTCATTAATATCTACAAGCGAGGGAAAAATCTTATTATTTCACAGTCTAAGATATAGCAGTACAAAAAGTATATAAGAAAATATATTTTCACCTTGACAATCTTCCCTAAACACTAAGTTTTTTTCCTTAAAGAAAGATCCTTCGAGACTGTCCATGTGATGGGAAAAGGGGAGGTGGATTTCTTCATCCAGACACCTCAGAAACTCTCCCCTAGTGAGAGGCCTCCAGGCAGCTGAACCCTTCACTAACCTCACATGGAGTTCTCCCACTGTCCCTAAACTAAATCTCTTAGCATCATCTGAGAATGAGGGGTTCTGTCTACTCTTTTGAGGGGGACATACTTAGGGATCTCCCTTGGATCAGTACCATCGTACTCTGGTGGGTCTACTTCTTGATTGAGGAAGGTGTCAATCGGAGTTGCTTTCACTAACTACCTAGGCCTGCCCAGGTGTACTTATACGTCCATCATATTATCATTATTTGTTTGTAAAATGAGAAAGGTTGGTTCTCAGGGTCAGCCAATTGTTTTTGCGTAGCTAGCTAGTCAGAGGGCCTCCAGGGATAATACTCCTGTATCTGTCTTACCCTACCTGATATGGTTGGTTCTCTGGTGGTGGGGGTGACATGACATGCTGGTCTACAGCTCCTTCCCAAAAGGATTACTGTCAGCCTACTCCCAAAAGTTAGTGTCTCCAGTATCCACCAACCACAATCCTGTGTCAGCTTCTTATGTCACTGCATGTGATCTTGTCTGGACAGGATTCAGTGTAATTCTCTTAGGTCGGGTTGCAGCACGAGTCATACAAGTGTTAGGGCCCAAATCCTCAACTATACCCTAAAAGGCATCACAGCTATAATTGACAAATCTTTGTTCACTGTAATATATATATATTTGATCCATTCAACATTTTTATTAATCTGCACCTGTGGGATTATAGAAGCAAAGCCGGCATAAATCTGGTTCTGGGCTTTAAACTGGTCAGGTACCCCCCTTGGCACTCCAATGGCATCAATATATACTAGTGGATCTTCTTCATAACTCATGTGGAGCTGATCAAAACTTCTCCTCTTTCTGGTAGATTCATCAGGTATCTTTGGTGTACATATATTGTGTATGTTTAATTAGTAAATCAGTATCTAGAGAACTGTTTTCTTTGCAGAAACTTGTCTTGAAGATCCCTACTGGTGTACCTGTGGTGTCATGGGAATTATAGCAGGTGTAATTGTCACCTAATACGGTTACTTCTCCTGGAACCTTTAGTTTAGGTTCCTCATGAATTAGTGGGATATAATCTGGGCAATCAGTGGACTTCAAACCTTTCAACAAATTCATGACACAGGCGGTGGTGTTGTCATCAGGAAAAAGCAGTGCATGTGTGTATAGGTGTGTATTCGCATCAGCACAAGCAATACATCCTACAGAGATATTCTGGACTCTTACATTGTATCTCACCCATTCTAACCATAGGTTTTTCCTTGGGGCTGTTTGTGTTTCTATGGAGAAAACCTCTTGCCAACTGAGACCTGGAATGGGGATTAATTCATTGACTACATTTTGCAAACGCTCACCTGGGCCTAAATTCCCATGGTATCCACTACTAAATACATAATTATAATGCCTTCCCAGTACAAATGTCTGCAGGTCAGCAGATTGGGGGCTTTCAAGATTTAGGAGGAGGGGGTGACAACTTTTACCCCATTTACAGCCCCTAAGTGGTTGCAGAAGGGCTGTTAGATGCATTCTCTCACGAAGACTCCTACCCGTCCCATCCTTGGGAACATGGCTTCACTAGATTTATATCCCCAATCATCTCCCGTATTCCAGGCAGCATCTGTCTAATAATAACAGTTATTGTTGTCATTTCTGGTAACACATATATAAAACTGGATGATTCCCTCTACCACCCGTTCAGTCTCGAGGCATTTGACTACATCACAGAAATCAAATCGCCAGATATTCACCAGGGCTGTCAGGTTTACCCAGAGAATAGTGGGGCCAGAATTCTTATTTACAATAGGGGCCGAAGAGGTAGGGGCGAGGATGGCCCTCAGTTCCAGGATCAAAAACAACAGTCTCTTTTACAGTGTGAGGCATGGATCCAGGTGCTCTTTCCTTCAAGTTTTACTGCAGTGGGGGTAACCAAGATCACCGTGTGGGGTCCTTCAAATCTCGGCTGGAGACAATCTCTGCGCACAAACTTTTTCACATACACCAGGTCTCCTGGCACAAAGGAATGGTGTCCAGGAACCTTGTCTGGGTCTGGAAAAGAACTGAAAACGGTTAAATGCACTTTGGCAAGGTGTCCATGTAAGGCCTGCACATAGCTAGTCAAGTCCTGGTACTTGAGCTGCAACTGTTGTGGAAAGAAACATTCAAAATTGGGGCTCCTGCCAAACAGAATCTCATACGGTGACAATCCTGTCTTCCTGTTTGGGGTATATCTTACTGAAAACAAAGCTAGAGGAAAACATTCTGTCCATGGTTTACCAGTCTCTGCCATTGCCTTTTGGATTTTAAGCTTAAAAATTCCATTTAGTCTCTCCACTCTTCCACTGCTCTGCGGATGGTATGGAGTATGCAATGCTTGACTTACCCCCAGTGCTGCCATTACCTCTGACATGATCTCTCCAGTAAAATGGGAACCCTGATCGCTTTCAATGACTTCAGGAACTCCATACCTGCATATGATCTCAGCCATCAGTTTCTTCACCGTTGTCTTAGCCGTAGCTTTGGCAACTGGGTAGGCTTCTGGCCAACCTGAAAATAAATCAATGCAGACCAACACATACTCATACGTCCCTACCCTGGGTAACTGAATATAATCAATCTGCAGTCTCTGGAATTGGTTAAAGGGCCGGGGAGTGTGCTTGAATGGGGTTTTCACTGTCCTACCCTGATTATGTGTGGCACATATCATGCAGCTCTGTACCTGCCTTTCTGCGCAGGTGGAAAACCCGGGGGTAATCCATTGTTTCTGTAGGGTGTCACACATGGCCGTCTTCGAGTGGTGCACATTCCCGTGCAGAACCTGTGCCATCATTGGGTACAGTACCTGTGGTAGGCAGACCTTTTCACCCCTCCCCCATAGCCCAGTGACGGTATCAGAGCAAGCCCCTATCTTTTGCCACCTATATTTCTCCTCCTTACTTGCCTGTTCTTGTAACCGGGCTAAGATGTCTTTCAACACAAGTGGAGATGGTGGGGTGTCTAGGTGATGTACTCTAGAGGCTACAGGAGTGCTTGCTGCTTTCTTAGCAGCCTGGTCTGCCAGTGCGTTACCCTTTTGTCCGTCCATCAGTGCCTTTAGTATGTGCCTTTACCTTTATGATGCCTGTTTGGGTGGGAAGCTGTAGTGCATTCATAAGTTGCTGGACTGCCTCAGCATGTTTAAAGGGGTGGCCATTTGCTGTCAGGAAAGCCCTGGCTCTCCAGATAGGCCCATAACCGTGTATAATGCCAAAAGCATACCTGGAATCAGTGTAGATATTTACAGTCTTACCTTCTGCTAGTTTGCTTGTGCAGACATATGAGCTGGCATTGACTCTGCCTTGATTACCTCATGTTCTGAGACCACAGCATATCTGGTACAGAAGCGTCCTTGGTCATCTTGGTGACGGGATCCATCTACAAAAAGCTCAAAATCAGCATTAGAATAGGCACACTAGAGACTAGCCGTTTCCTGAGACATCAATTCTAGACATCATATGGTTTGGAAACCTAATCTTGTTCCTCTGGATCCATTTTAGAAAGAAAAAGAGTGTCCTTTTTCATGTCACCTACTCCTCCCCCCTTTGGATCCATAGGAACTAGGAGAAGAGTAGCGGGGTTTAGGACAGTGCACCTTTTCAAAGTCACATTAGTAGGCATGAGAATAGCACACCGAAGTCGCAGCTGTCTGGTCATGGACATGTGGCTAGATTATACTTGGTTAGGGATACTATATACATCGTGTGGGGTATGGACCATCAGTGGGTAATTTGATTGAGTCCATGAGGGTTTTAACAGCTTCAGCATTCTTCACTGGAGTCCCGGCGGTGGTAATAAACCCTCGATTGGCCCATAGGGCTCCTAAATCATGAGCAATACCAAATGCATACTGTGAGTCCGTGTATATATTAGCCCGCCTGTCTTTGGCCAGAACACATGCAGTAGGCAGAGCCTGAAGTTCTACTTCTTGTGCTGACAGTGAGGGAGGGAGGGAGTGCAGCTCCGTGCACTACAGTATCTTCTGTAGTAACAGCGTATCCGGTGTGGAATCTGCGAAAATCATCAGCACATCTTGAACCGTCTTTCAGGGCATTGTAGAAAGATTGCATTATACGGGATGCGTCCGGTATCCACTGACAACAATAAGTACATAGTCCAAGAAAACGCTGGAGTTCAGTCTCATCTTTTGGTAAAGGAAGGGAGCTGACGGCTATTTTTCTTTCTTTTGTGAGGTGTCTGGCACCCTGAAGGAGACAGTGACCCAAAAATATCACTTGACCAAGGCAAAACTGAAGTTTCGAGGCCGAAACCCGACAGTTCAGATCTGCCAGATACTTGAGGAGGCTAACAGTGGCAACAATGGCTTCCTGCTCTGTTTGTGCACACAACAAAAGATCATCCACATACTGAAGCAGCGTGACATAGGGATGTTCTAACTGCCAGGGTAAAAGACACTCGCCCATATTTTTTGCAAACTGATTGGGACTGTTTTGGGCCCCTTGTGGCATAACTGTCCATGTCAATTGTCGTCCCTGATAAGTGAATGCAAACAGAAACTGGCAATCTAGGTGTAATGGAATGCTGAAGAAGGCATTGGCAAGGTCAATAACTGTGAACCAAGCAGCATCCTGAGGTATCTGGGACAAGAGAGTATGTGGATTAGGCACCACCGGAGTTTCTAGAACAGTAACTGCATTAACTGCCCGTAGATCTTGTACCAGCCGGTACGCAGGGGGTTGGCCGGGTGGTGTCTTTTTCTTAACGGGAAACAAGGGCGTGTTACATGGGGAAACACAGGGTACCAGGGCACCATTATCGAGTAACGTTTGTATTTGCCCCTTGAGGCCCTGCTCCTGATCATGTTTCAAAGGGTACTGATGGACTTTGGGAAAAGGGGCACCAGGTTTGAGAAACACTTTTACTGGTTCTACAGGCATTTTCCCTATATCATCTGGCCCTTTTGACCAAAGTTTGGGTGGTATCTCTGAGAGATATGGAGCGAGTCGCTGGTCCTCGGGCATGATTGGGGGTGGATCTGGGCCTATCAGGGCCATCATCACTGTGGGAAGGGCATGTAGGATACAGATCTCCTCATGGTGTTCATCTGCATAAGGGTTATATAATGTGAGGACCATCTGACCATCATCTTGGAATTGTATTCTGGAGCGGAACTGTGATAATAAATCTGCCCCCAGTAAATTTACAGGACATGTGGGAGAGATTACGAACTGAGCAGTAACTTCAGGGAAAGGTCCCACAGGGATAGGTTTTATAAGAGTATATTTATTGGGTCTGTCATCTACTCTAATTAAAACAAGCTCTTGATCTGAGAATTGACATGGGGCTGGGGAGGGACCTTATCATCAAGCAGGGAGACCCCCTGTTCCAGATCATCATTTTTAATTGTTTGTCTTTCTGACACATTATTCTCAAACGCTTTCTCAATACCTTCCTGCACCACAAAACATCCAGACTTTATCATAGGAGTAGACAGCTTTCATTTTTCAACGTAGCAAAAAACAATCAGAATTCATTTTCTCTGTTGATCCTCAATTTGCTATATATCAACCACTCAACTTGCTTTTATCAATCACTTACAAATTTCCTTCTAAAACTAGACACTAGATTTCACTTCCAATTTTCCAGATTATATTTCTTTGTACTTCAAACAATATTGTCGCCTTAAACAAAACACAAAATTATCAGCGCGTAATCTACACCAAGAAAACACAGAGACTCAAGAGCGCAGCTACGAGCGCGCGCCCCCTCCCTTTTCAGAAACAGATAAGAAAAAAAATCCTCAGCACAGAAGAAAGTTATAACGCAGCTGTTCAACTCCCCCCGCCCATCGGATATTCCAAAGACAAACACAAACGAAATACAGTAGTTCTTAGACTTAATTAATTTCTACAAAATCTTCATCTCACAATTCACATACCAGAACACCTTAGAAAAACCTATAATTGAGAATATTTTCCCCGTCTTTGGGCAAACAATATCAGATTCATAATACAACTTCAAAGACTTCTTTTCCTTCCACAAAAACGGATTCTCCTTTAGAGCTAAATATCCTTCTTAGTTGTGCATAATACCGACGGCCTTACGGTTTTATTCCACTGGGTCTCTCTCTGTCCCCCGCTGGGACAACCCAAAAACGCGGTACTCAGTGAAAGGAGGAGGGCGTCTTAGACTTAACCCTCCGGACACCCCTGGAAATATTTAAATCAATATATTCCTGAGTTACGCATCCTACCCAATCTTCGATCACCTCACCGCGCCTGATTCTAACAGTGATCAGGAATTCAGGATATTTTGACTATAAAGAGAATTACATCACTGGTCAATCCGGGGTGTCCGTCCCTTATGAGGTACGGTTCGAGCACTGGGCTTCCAACGGAACTACACCTCTATATGATTCCACCCAAAAATCATCCCACCTCCGGGGACAAACCTCAGATCCTCTTTGCAGCAACAAACACAGGAAAACCACACCAAACGGTCAGTCTGGACAGTATAACTGCCAACTTACCGTGGTTGTGGGGGATGATCAGTCCCAATTTTCCAGTGCCTGCGTCCGGTCCGAGGGTCCTTTGTCTTGTTGTCCACCGGGGGGGCAGAGGCGTTCCTGCTTAGAGCCCCACGTTCAAGGGCGCCAACTGTTGAGGGAGGATTTAAATTGATCCTTCATGGTTAACCCAGTGATTTCCAAATTAATATACAAGGTGTTGCCGGCAACTGAAAATGACCAGACGGAGACGTGTGTCTCTGTATGGGGGATCGAGCTGATCTCTGGCCCCCGTTTATTTTGCATATGAGTTTTCATTGTCACAGAAATTATACTTCAACCAATCAGCATAAGAACACGCTCACAGTTCTTAACCTATAAGAATGCAGGAAAAACTTAACCCATGAGGATACAGGAAAAATGGAAACTACAGATATGGTCATGTCTTTTTGGCACAGTATGTGTTTTTCTAACAGATGCCTCAGTCTTGTATAGTGATACACCAACGAATTTCTTATCTGGCTCGAGACAGAAGACTCAAGGTCTTTATACCAATTATGAACAATAGCCTAGTTGCATACCAGGCTTGTGAACAAGATAAAGTTACTTCATGGCAGCTGTAACCTTTTACCTAATTAAATAACAGAATTTATCTTTAAGCAACAAGAAAATGGAGTCAAAAACACAAAAATGGAGAATCTAGCACAAAATGGAGAACCTTTCATAATTTGTTCCTTCACAAGTAATCCTCCTTCATCTGCTGCTCATGTTACTTCCATCTGCATTTGCTGGACATGTAAGCTGTTTGCTGTTCTACAAAACCTGAGACTATTAACCAGGCCTCCCTGGTTGAGCTAAGATATGATTTAAACTGCCTTATAGCATATCTATCTGTGCCTGGACTAAGTCAAGGATCTATTCGTGTCAAGTTTCCTCAAGAATAACTGTGCTTCATAGACTTTCTGTTTGTTTGCATCTACCTCTGAAGTTTCCTATTGACTGCTAAGCTGCGTTTATTATTTGCACCAAGTGTTGTGGACTTGGGTTTCTCCCTGCACCTGTTTGAATCACCGTGTGATAATTGTCCTGGTTCTCAATGGCAAGAGACCGTAGTAAAGCATACAAAAGGACTAGCTCTTGGAAGATGGGAGCTCGAGCTGACTGTGAGCTAAACCTACCGCACAACTAACAGTGGCCGGGTAGCGTGCCTACGTTTTATCCCTAGACGCCCAGCGCCAGCCGGAGGACTGCCTGACCCTAGCAGAGGAAAATACAGACCTGGCTTACCTCTAGAGAAATTTTCCCCAAAAGGCAGACAGTAGCCCCCACATATATTGTCGGTGATTTTAGAGGAAATTGACATACGAAGTATGAAGATAGGTTTAGCAAATTGAGGTCCGCTTACTAGATAGTAGGAAGACAGAAAAGGGAACTTCACAGTCAGCTGAAAACCCTTTTCAAAACACCATCCTGAAATTACTTTAAGACTCTAATATCAACTCATGACACTAGAGTGGCAATTTCAGCTCACAAGAGCTTCCAGCCTCAGAAATATTCAAACACAGAGAACTGGAACAAAAATGCAAAACAAACTTAGGACTACAAGTCCAACTTAGCTGATAGTAGTCTAGGAGCAGGAACATGCAACAGAAAGGCTTCTGGTAACATTGTTGGCCGGCATAGAAATGACTGAGGAGCAAGGTTAAATAGAAAACTCCCACATCCTGATGGAAACAGGTGAACAGAGGAGATGAAGCACACAAGTTCAGTACCACCAGTGACCACCGGGGGAGCCCAGAAACCCAATTCACAACAGTACCCCCCCCTCAAGGAGGGGGCACCGAACCCTCACCAGAACCACCAGGGCGATCAGGATGAGCCCTATGAAAGGCACGGACCAAATCGGAGGCATGAACATCAGAGGCTGTCACCCAAGAATTATCCTCCTGACCGTAGCCCTTCCACTTGACCAGATACTGAAGTCTCCGTCTGGAAACACGGGAGTCCAAGATCTTCTCGACAACGTACTCCAACTCACCCTCAACCAACACCAGAGCAGGAGGCTCAACGGAAGGCACAACCGGTACCTCATACCTGCGCAACAATGACCGATGGAAGACATTATGAATAGAAAAAGATGCAGGGAGGTCCAAACGAAAGGACACAGGGTTAAGAATCTCCAATATCTTGTACGGGCCGATGAACCGAGGCTTAAACTTAGGAGAAGAAACCTTCATAGGGACAAAACGAGAAGACAACCACACCAAGTCCCCAACACAAAGACGAGGACCAACACGACGACGGCGGTTGGCAAACTGCTGAGTCTTCTCCTGGGACAACTTCAAATTGTCCACCACATGCCCCCAAATCTGATGCAACCTCTCCACCACAGCATCCACTCCAGGACAATCCGAAGACTCCACCTGACCGGAAGAGAAACGAGGATGAAACCCCGAATTACAGAAGAAAGGAGAAACCAAGGTGGCAGAACTAGCCCGATTACTGAGGGCAAACTCCGCCAAGGGCAAAAAGGCAAGCCAATCATCCTGATCCGCAGACACAAAACACCTCAAATAAGTCTCCAAGGTCTGATTAGTTCGCTCGGTCTGGCCATTAGTCCGAGGATGGAAAGCAGACAAAAAAGACAAATCAATGCCCATCCTAGCACAGAATGCTCGCCAAAATCTAGACACGAATTGAGTTCCCCTGTCAGAAACGATATTCTCCGGAATACCATGCAAGCGAACCACATTTTGAAAAAACAGAGGAACCAGCTCGGATGAGGAAGGCAATTTAGGCAAGGGGACCAAATGGACCATCTTAGAGAAACGGTCACACACCACCC
Source organism: Ranitomeya variabilis (assembly GCF_051348905.1). NCBI lineage: Eukaryota > Metazoa > Chordata > Amphibia > Anura > Dendrobatidae > Ranitomeya > Ranitomeya variabilis. The sequence goes on from NC_135232.1 coordinate 639,034,853, forward strand.
AGATGACAGACATCTTCTGAGAAACAGGGAGATCAGAAATAAAATCCATGGAGATGTGAGTCCAAGGCCTCTTCGGAATAGGCAAAGATAACAACAATCCACTAGCCCGAGAACAACAAGGCTTGGCCCGAGCACAAACATCACAAGACTGCACAAAACCTCGCACATCTCGCGACAGGGAAGGCCACCAGAAGGACCTAGCCACCAAATCCCTGGTACCAAAGATTCCAGGATGACCAGCTAACGCAGAAGAATGGACCTCCGAGATGACTCTACTGGTCCAATCATCCGGAACAAACAGTCTACCAGGCGGGCAACGATCAGGTCTATCCGCCTGAAACTCCTGCAAGACCCGTCGCAAGTCTGGGGAAACAGCAGACAATATCACCCCATCCTTAAGGATACCTGTAGGTTCAGAATTACCAGGGGAATCAGGCTCAAAACTCCTAGAAAGGGCATCCGCCCTCACATTTTTAGAACCCGGCAGGTAAGAAACCACAAAATTAAACCGAGAGAAAAACAACGACCAGCGCGCCTGTCTAGGATTCAGGCGCCTGGCAGACTCAAGATAAATCAAATTCTTGTGGTCGGTCAATACCACCACCTGATGTCTAGCCCCCTCAAGCCAATGACGCCACTCCTCAAAAGCCCACTTCATAGCCAAGAGCTCCCGATTACCAATATCATAATTTCGCTCAGCGGGCGAAAATTTACGAGAAAAGAACGCGCAAGGTCTCATCACGGAGCAGTCGGAACTTTTCTGCGACAAAACCGCCCCAGCTCCGATTTCTGAAGCGTCGACCTCAACCTGAAAAGGAAGAGTAACATCAGGCTGACGCAATACAGGGGCGGAAGAAAAGCGGCGCTTAAGCTCCCGAAAGGCCTCCACAGCAGCAGGGGACCAATCAGCAACATCTGCACCCTTCTTAGTCAAATCAGTCAACGGCTTAGCAACATCAGAAAAACCAGTTATAAATCGACGATAAAAATTAGCAAAGCCCAAAAACTTCTGAAGGCTCTTAAGAGAAGAGGGTTGCGTCCAATCACAAATAGCCTGAACCTTGACAGGGTCCATCTCAATGGAAGAGGGGGAAAAAATGTACCCCAAAAACGAAATCTTTTGAACCCCAAAAACACACTTAGAACCCTTCACACACAAGGAATTAGAGCGCAAAACCTGAAAAACCCTCCTGACCTGTCGGACATGAGAGTCCCAGTCATCCGAAAAAATCAAAATATCATCCAGATACACAATCATAAATTTATCCAAATATTCACGGAAAATGTCATGCATAAAAGACTGAAAGACTGAAGGGGCATTTGAAAGACCAAAAGGCATTACTAAATACTCAAAATGGCCCTCAGGCGTATTAAATGCGGTTTTCCACTCATCCCCCTGCTTAATTCGCACTAAATTATACGCCCCACGAAGATCAATCTTAGAGAACCACTTGGCCCCCTTTATTCGAGCAAACAAATCAGTAAGCAGTGGCAAAGGATACTGATATTTAACCGTGATTTTATTCAAAAGCCGATAATCAATACACGGCCTCAAAGAGCCATCTTTTTTAGATACAAAGAAAAAACCGGCTCCTAAGGGAGATGACGAAGGACGAATATGTCCCTTTTCCAAGGACTCCTTAATATATTCCCGCATAGCAGCATGTTCAGGCACAGACAGATTAAATAAACGACCCTTTGGAAACTTACTGCCCGGAATCAGATCTATAGTACAATCGCAATCTCTGTGCGGAGGTAGTGAACCAAGTTTAGGCTCCTCAAAAACGTCACGATAATCAGATAAAAATTCCGGAATCTCAGAGGGAATAGATGACGAAATGGAAACCAAAGGTACGTCCCCATGAGTCCCCTCACATCCCCAGCTTAACACAGACATTGCTTTCCAGTCGAGGACTGGGTTATGAGATTGCAGCCATGGCAATCCAAGCACCAACACATCATGTAGATTATACAACACAAGGAAGCGAATAATCTCCTGGTGATCCGGATTAATACGCATAGTTACTTGTGTCCAGTATTGTGGTTTATTACTAGCCAATGGCGTGGAGTCAATACCCTTCAGAGGTATAGGAACTTCCAGAGGCTCTAAATTAAACCCACAGCGTTTGGCAAAGGACCAATCCATAAGACTCAAAGCGGCGCCAGAGTCGACATAGGCGTCCGCGGTAATAGACGATAAAGAGCAAATCAGGGTCACAGACAGAATAAACTTAGACTGTAAAGTGCCAATTGAAACAGACTTATCAACCTTCTTAGTACGTTTAGAGCATGCTGATATAACATGAGTTGAATCACCACAATAGAAGCATAACCCATTTTTTCGCCTAAAATTCTGTCGTTCGCTTCTGGACAGAATTCTATCACATTGCATAATCTCTGGCGCCTTCTCAGTAGACACCGCCAAATGGTGCACAGGTTTGCGCTCCCGCAAACGCCGATCAATCTGAATGGCCATTGTCATGGACTCATTCAGACCTGTAAGCACAGGGAACCCCACCATAACATCTTTAATGGCATCAGAGAGACCCTCTCTGAAATTCGCTGCCAGGGCGCACTCATTCCACTGAGTAAGCACAGACCACTTACGAAATTTTTGGCAGTATATTTCAGCCTCATCTTGCCCCTGAGACAGGGCCATCAAGGCTTTTTCAGCCTGAATCTCTAAATGAGGTTCCTCATAAAGCAACCCCAATGCCAGGAAAAACGCATCCACATTGAGCAACGCAGGATCCCCTGGTGCCAAAGCAAATGCCCAATCCTGAGGGTCGCCCCGGAGCAAGGAAATTACAATCCTGACCTGCTGTGCAGGATCTCCAGCGGAGCGAGATCTCAGAGACAAAAATAATTTACAATTATGTTTGAAATTCTGGAAGCGAGATCTATCCCCGGAGAAAAATTCAGGTAAAGGAATTCTAGGTTCAGATATAGGAGCATGAATTACAAAATCCTGTAAACTTTGAACCTTCATAGCGAGATTATTCAAACCTGTAGCTAAACTCTGCTGATCCATTTTTATCAGGTGAAATCAGAACCATTCAAGGATTAGAAGGAGAGAGAGACGAAGGCTGCAGTAAGCAGAGATGCAAGTGAATCAACTAATGAGCAAACTCAGGAAAAAAAAATAAAAAATTCTCTGCAGACTTCTTTTCTCTCATTTCTTCTGCCAATTATTTTAACCCTTGGCCGGCCAAACTGTCCTGGTTCTCAATGGCAAGAGACCGTAGTAAAGCATACAAAAGGACTAGCTCTTGGAAGATGGGAGCTCGAGCTGACTGTGAGCTAAACCTACCGCACAACTAACAGTGGCCGGGTAGCGTGCCTACGTTTTATCCCTAGACGCCCAGCGCCAGCCGGAGGACTGCCTGACCCTAGCAGAGGAAAATACAGACCTGGCTTACCTCTAGAGAAATTTTCCCCAAAAGGCAGACAGTAGCCCCCACATATATTGTCGGTGATTTTAGAGGAAATTGACATACGAAGTATGAAGATAGGTTTAGCAAATTGAGGTCCGCTTACTAGATAGTAGGAAGACAGAAAAGGGAACTTCACAGTCAGCTGAAAACCCTTTTCAAAACACCATCCTGAAATTACTTTAAGACTCTAATATCAACTCATGACACTAGAGTGGCAATTTCAGCTCACAAGAGCTTCCAGCCTCAGAAATATTCAAACACAGAGAACTGGAACAAAAATGCAAAACAAACTTAGGACTACAAGTCCAACTTAGCTGATAGTAGTCTAGGAGCAGGAACATGCAACAGAAAGGCTTCTGGTAACATTGTTGGCCGGCATAGAAATGACTGAGGAGCAAGGTTAAATAGAAAACTCCCACATCCTGATGGAAACAGGTGAACAGAGGAGATGAAGCACACAAGTTCAGTACCACCAGTGACCACCGGGGGAGCCCAGAAACCCAATTCACAACAGTACCCCCCCCTCAAGGAGGGGGCACCGAACCCTCACCAGAACCACCAGGGCGATCAGGATGAGCCCTATGAAAGGCACGGACCAAATCGGAGGCATGAACATCAGAGGCTGTCACCCAAGAATTATCCTCCTGACCGTAGCCCTTCCACTTGACCAGATACTGAAGTCTCCGTCTGGAAACACGGGAGTCCAAGATCTTCTCGACAACGTACTCCAACTCACCCTCAACCAACACCGGAGCAGGAGGCTCAACGGAAGGCACAACCGGTACCTCATACCTGCGCAACAATGACCGATGGAAGACATTATGAATAGAAAAAGATGCAGGGAGGTCCAAACGAAAGGACACAGGGTTAAGAATCTCCAATATCTTGTACGGGCCGATGAACCGAGGCTTAAACTTAGGAGAAGAAACCTTCATAGGGACAAAACGAGAAGACAACCACACCAAGTCCCCAACACAAAGACGAGGACCAACACGACGACGGCGGTTGGCAAACTGCTGAGTCTTCTCCTGGGACAACTTCAAATTGTCCACCACATGCCCCCAAATCTGATGCAACCTCTCCACCACAGCATCCACTCCAGGACAATCCGAAGACTCCACCTGACCGGAAGAGAAACGAGGATGAAACCCCGAATTACAGAAGAAAGGAGAAACCAAGGTGGCAGAACTAGCCCGATTATTGAGGGCAAACTCCGCCAAGGGCAAAAAGGCAACCCAATCATCCTGATCCGCAGACACAAAACACCTCAAATAAGTCTCCAAGGTCTGATTAGTTCGCTCGGTCTGGCCATTAGTCTGAGGATGGAAAGCAGACGAAAAAGACAAATCAATGCCCATCCTAGCACAGAATGCTCGCCAAAATCTAGACACGAATTGAGTTCCCCTGTCAGAAACGATATTCTCCGGAATACCATGCAAGCGAACCACATTTTGAAAAAACAGAGGAACCAGCTCGGATGAGGAAGGCAATTTAGGCAAGGGGACCAAATGGACCATCTTAGAGAAACGGTCACACACCACCCAGATGACAGACATCTTCTGAGAAACAGGGAGATCAGAAATAAAATCCATGGAGATGTGAGTCCAAGGCCTCTTCGGAATAGGCAAAGATAACAACAATCCACTAGCCCGAGAACAACAAGGCTTGGCCCGAGCACAAACATCACAAGACTGCACAAAACCTCGCACATCTCGCGACAGGGAAGGCCACCAGAAGGACCTAGCCACCAAATCCCTGGTACCATACCTTCCGTCGTTCTGTCAGTCCCACGATGTAAATCCATCTGAAGGGGTTAAATCATTTTACAGCCAGGAGCTGTGCTAATGCAGTCCCTCCTGCCTGTATAATGTTGTGAATGGATGTAATGCGGGGGAATGTCCTGTAGTTACCTTGAGTTGCGGTGATGTGCCCCCTGCTGGATGTCCTCATATGAACTCGAGCATGGGAATTTTTCCCGCGATTTAACTCTTTATTTTACAAGCTACAGCGCCCAAATTTTGCACATACACAGTACTAACATTAGTAGTGTGGAATATGCAAAAAAAAAGGGATATGAGATGGTTTACTGTATGTAAACCATGTCTCATATCATGTCGCGTTTGTGAAGGAGAAAGAAAAAGCCGGCAATTGAATTACCGGCTTTTCTATAGAACACCGCTGCGTATTTCTCGCAAGTCACACTGCTGGTCCGTGTGTAATCCGTATTTTTCTCGCCCCCATAGACTTTCATTGGCGATTTTTTTTGCGCAATACGGTGACAAACGCAGCATGCTGCAATTTTCTACGGCCGTACAAGACCGTATAATACGGATCAGTAAAATACGGCAGATAGGAGCTGGGACATAGAGAATCATTGTACCGTATGCAATCCGTATTTTCTGCACCTCTCATACGTCCGTAAAACTCGCTAGTGTGACGCCGGCCTAAAGCAGGTGTTACAGCTCTCCCTTCTGGTCTGGAGTCAGGAAAGGTGTTGTATGCTGATTGTATTACCTGCTAAGGGGATTCCTCTTGCTTCCAGGCATGGCATCACCCTCCCTGAGGAAGGCAATACCACTGTGGCAACCGGACTCCTGGGGTGCCACACATATTCTATTTGAGCATTCAGTAACCATAGTATTCTGCTACCACATGTACTACAGGAGTTTGTCTCATTATCTATTTTTCTTAGCTGTCTAATCATCTCTTCAGCAAACTCCAGCCTACTATAATTGCATCCTAATTCAGACCTGTGAATCCTCGTGCTGTTGCACTTCCAACTCTGCTGTAACATGCACCCGATTGTCTGCTAATATTGGTGCCATTTACACTTACAACTCTTCTGCAACAGTGCGTAATCATCTCTGCAAGCATGTATCCAGTTTGCCTATTCATCACTGCTGATCTGCGGTTAACCATTTGCCTACCTCTTGAAGCGCATCAAGAGAATGCCAAGAGTGTGCAAAGCTGTCATCAAAGCAAAAGGTGGCTACTTTGAAGAACCTAGAATATAAGACATTCCACATGTGTTAATTCATAGTTTTGATGCCTTCAGTGTGAATGTACAATTTTCATAGTCATGAAAATACAGTAAAATCTTTAAATGAGAAGGTGTGTCCAAACTTTTGGACTTCTGAATTCTTGTATTATGCACACAGCAGCAGGGAACAAGACAATTTTGAACCAGAGATGAACCTTGAATGATGGCTAGCAAACACTAACTGGGGAAGAAGAGAGGGGTTACATACATCGGAACTGGACTACTGGGAGAGAGAAAGGGCAACCTTCTAAAGGCAAACCATATTGCATAGCAGTACAACAAGAACAGTAAAATGATAATAAACTACTGTATGATTCCCAAGTTGTGGGACATGGCACTTGCATATGATATGAAAAGGGCCTAGTATTGATGGTCTATTGCAAATTTTGCCGGAACAAATACATGTTCTTTAAAAGAAAAAAAAATCAATTGATACCTGGTCCCAAAGATGTCACTTTGAATACTTGGCATGTATTAAAAAAATCTAAAATGTTAGTGCAATACACAGCTTGTCCTGAGTCTGTGTGTTTCTGCTACATAGTGTCGGAGCTCACACATGCCCCCAGAGTCTTCTACTGAGGGTAGTATTGGAAGGTCAGAGCTGCTGCTTCATTCTGCTTATTCACTCTGCTGTGGGAATAAAAATAGCCTTAATGTTCAACCTATTTAATACTGAAAACTTCTCATAATGTGTGTGAGGGACTCTGCATCTTTGATTTTCCCTCTCACTCCAGCTAGATGACCCCTTCAGCCCATGTGAAGAGGTGAGAATTCTATTAAATTTCCACTGTTGGACAATTACGGCAGCTATTTGTTTATAAAGTGTTACAAGGAGGCTGGTGCGGGGGAGGGTATGTGAGCTGGATAGAAAATGAGATGTACTTAGGGCTAGCCGAGGGGAAAACACCACTAAAGATGCTGAAGAAAACATGCTAAAGGAACGTATAAGGCTCTGTTCACGTGTTCAGTAATCATCAGTTAGGGCTCATACTCACTTGCGTGAAATACAGCCGAGTCTCGCATGTTAAAACCCGGCTCTGCCGCCGGAACTCCAGAGAGGAGCGTGCGGCCGCACAGCAATACATGGAGCTACATGCTCTGCTCCACAGTGCCGGCGGCAGAGCCGGGTGTTGCCATGCGAGACTCGACCGTATTTCACGCAAGTGAGTATGAGCCCTTAGAATGGATCCAGCAGCAATCCGTTAGCACAAAACTTTTGTAAAACTTGGGAAACTGATCAGTTAAATAGCAATCAGTTTTTCTTTCATTTGAAAAAAATCAGTTTCAATTGGCTGATGGCTATTTAAGTGATCAGTTTTCCATAGAATTCAATGTAAAAATAAAACAGATCTAGTTGCAATATTTTTTTTTTTTAGCAGGACACAAAAGTTGTCTGTGCACAATATTATTTTTAACAGATTGCTGCTGTACTCGTTCTAACTGATCATTACAGTACATGTGAGCGTAGCCTAAATAGACTGATATTATAATACATTACATATTGAACAAGTGTAGCGTGGCACGGTGTGGTAGCCATGCCTGAGGCTCTCGTTTTCAGTGCCCTGGAAAGCTACATGAAAGTGGGGGTAGGAGCCGAGAGTGTGAACTTGTCCTTACTCTCCTGCCGGCACATGTAGCCGGAGTTGTGTGCTTCCAGGACCAGATGTTGCACATTTCAATGAGGGAAATCACCTTCCAAAATAAACTCTTTACTGTATGATAGTTGGTTAAGGGTTGGATAAAAAAGGATAGCGGGTTTAATGTCTTAGGGATGTTTCTTTTACAGTATGAAGCATTTTCTTTCACACAGTATCCTTCCTCTGTAGTTTACTCCAGGGCTCTATATCCACTGTTTCTCCCTACTTTGCCATAACCTAACTTTAATCAGCCAGTCTCCTTACTTGTTCAGCAGTTCTGCGTCCTCTTTCTTGCACTATTGGCACCCAGGAACCTTTGCACTCGGAAACCCCACTAGTCCCACATACTCAGTCCTGTTTAGGCCCATTACCTTCCGTGTTACAATGCTAATGCTGTAGGGTTTGTGACTCAGAGTCCTCTCCTAGAACCCTTCTCCAGTTGGCCGCTCTGTTTCTTTAGGATATCACTATGCTTTGTCCTTAGTCTCCTCTCACTCCGGTTCACCCATAAGGCAACTATCGTAACATTGCACTCCAAAACTCTATCCCCCATCTAATAGGCAGCAGTCACTTCCCCTAACACTAACCCCACACCTTTGGGCTAGTCCCAAACATTAACTCTCTTACCCTAATTTCACTACGTATGCTACAGTCAGCTATCTACATCACTATATCTTACACTATGCATTGTATTACTATACACGCTGTACATTATAGCTCTATTCACATGACAATATATACAAACACGCAAGACATTATTCACAATACAATGCAACACAGCACGAATGGTGTATTGCAGGGTAGTAACGCGAAGGCACAGTCCACCACCCTTAAACATACAATGCTTTTAAGATGGTCAAAACTTGTGTTTAACCATTTGATCCATTAAAGGGTTTTCCACACCAGGTGAAATCTTCTATGATCCTATAGGTTTGTAATGCACACACAGTTAGGATTCAGCTCTGCTTGACAGTCACAGCAGCCGCCATGTGACCACAAGTATGCCATATCTTCTTTTTTTTCTCCTTACAGTGTTCACCATATAGCATTAATAAAGGTATTGTTTTTTGGTATGGGACCTAACAATAGATACCCAATATATATATATATATATATATATATATATATATATATATATATACACTGAATAATGGTGTACACCGTGCAGTAATGAGGCAGTGACCCAGGAAAATTCACAGCAAACGTATTAAATGTCCAAACAACTCGCAAAATGAAAAGCACATGGTATCCTCTAGATTGCAGCCGGGTGTCTCCACAGCCTGTATCTGAGACCGGTTGCCGAGGGCGACTGCACCACCGTATCACGCTGCGGGGTGCCAGGCGTTCATTGCTCTTGGCTCTGTGTTACCTCACACAAGATGGACACTGCAAAGCCACCGGCTCTGCCACTTGCAAACCTACACTGACACCCCCAAACCCTTTACTGCATGGCTTTTAAATGGAATCTGTGGTCATAGCCCAGTTGTAAGACCCGGCTTGGAGGGAGCAAACTGCCCCACTACCATCCTGTAGTTCGCTCCAAAAATAAAAGCCCATGGTGGGTTTTCTTAAATCTGCCTTAGGCAAATAGCTTGTCCAAGACCACACTTACTTTTATTCTGCATTGCAACCACAGCTATGCCTGTGACTGCAATGCACTCCCGCCGCCTCAATACACTTCTGTGCTCATCCTGGGGGATACATAGTGCCCCTCGCATATAATACCTGTCAGTGCCTCACAGCCTGCAGATCAGTGGCTGTAAGGACACCCTGGCACTGACTGACAGCTAGCTATGTATTCAGCACGCAGACTCAACAATACTAAACGTGTTGTTTTTAAAAGATGTTTTCCTAGATTAAACTATTTTTTAATAGGAAACCTGGGATTTTGGGGAGGGTGTTTTTAATTTCTTCTGTTTATGAATGCGCAAAAATATTTTTTATGATCTATAGGTAATACACTACACTACTTGTGTATAGCAGTGCATTGCCTAGCCTACCAGTATTTGACTGACTGCCTACCAACCTCCCCTCTGATGGGATCTGATATTAATAATGTATCGCAGACCCATAGACCAATGTTTGGCTTCCAGTTGCCATAACAAATCCTTCAGCACCCCACAATCAAGGAAGACTCTGCTGTACCTGTCACAGAGCAAAAAGTGGCATCTTCATGACAGATATGCAAGTCAAATAGCGTTAAATGGTTAAAGAGTAACTACATTTTCTTTTTTTTTTCCACATTTGTGTCCAGCATAGAAAGTTATGAATGTTTGTATTTCACTTCATTAGCCAATTTTGCTTCTTATCTGATCCAAAATTTGATCAAGGTGACGTCCAATCCTCAATCTTTCCACCCTCCATGTCTGTGTCATTGGAGTACAGTTTCTGTCTGCAGAGGGAACTGCTCCTCGGGAGCTGCTTGCTTCTATGTGTGATAATGCTGTCCCCTGCATTAACCTGTTGCAGCCGCGTTGCATTTTTTGCTGCAATCACGTTGCCGCAACTTTCCAAAAACGTAAAAAAAAAGGCTGCAGTTCTACATCAAAGGCAACACAAAAAAACACAGGTGAACTTAAAAAAAGTGCTGTCTCCTTGCATTCTAGCATCGCGTTATGACTGAGACATTCTGACACAGCAGCAAGAATGGAGACATCTTCTGTCTATTCTGCACTTCCCTTTTGCTGCTGTGCAGGGATCTCTCACTCAGAATGCAATGTCAGACTGCAGGACACAGAGAGCTAAGCAGCAGAGAGGAGCACTGGATAATCAGACATTGCACTCTTCTTGCTGTGCTGACACCTCTCACTCATAATGCAGAGCACTTTACCCTAAACCAGGCATGGGGAATCTTTTTTCTGCCAAAGGCCATTTGGATATTTATACCATCCCTCGGGGGCCAAACAAACTCCACCCACAAAGTACATCCTGACTGTGGCACTGGTGTCAGGACGTAATCTTTCATTGCAGGCTCTTCAGTGTTCAGTAATGAACACTGCATGTGTGTGCTAACAGAGCAAGAAGAAATTAATGAGCTGGCTCTAATCAAAATACACTTCCCTGCCCAAGAATGCGGTCCCTGAGAATCAGCTCGGGGGCCTAATAAAAGGTCATCGAGGGCCGAAAATGGCCCTGGGGCCTGAGGTTCCCCACACCTGCCCTAAACCATAGCGCACTCACTGGAGACTACACATCAGCGCATTACTTCCCTAGGGGGCACACACGATCCCGAGCTGCCACCATCTCCTCATATAGAATTCATACGCCAGTTACATAGACAGAGACATAGAGGTCACAAAATAAGAAAAGCCTTGGGAAAAATTTGGTGTTTGGAGGCCACATTATCAGATTTTTTTTTAAACAGGAAAGAAGGCAAATCCCCTAATTAAGTACATTACAAAGTTTTAGAAGTTTCCATGCTTGGCCCAGTAATGAAAAAAATATGAATAAAAAAAATAAAATTACTCTTTAAAACAAACACATTACTCTTTAAGAGAAATAGACACACTTTTTTTTTAAAGAAATAGTTAGACACAGAGGACGAGTCAAGGGAGGACTTTTTGAGGATGAGTGTGATTGAGGCATGTTTGAAGCAAGAGGAGAAGACACCAGTTGTTAGTCATAGGTTGACGAGATGGGTTAGGGCTGGGATGAAGAATGAAGGATAAGATGGGATGGGTTCAGGTCAAGTGCACAAGTGGTGAGATATGATTTGAAGATTAGAGAGGAAAGTGGATCTTATGTAACGGTGGAGAAGCTGGTTTTGGAGGAGGAGGGCTGAGTAGTTATGAGGAGGGGCTGTGGGGACTGTAGGCCGAAGCTTTCTCTGATGTTATTAATCTTCTGCTTGAAGAATGAGGTAAAGTCTTCATCTGTTATGAGAGCTGAGGGACGGAGGAGAGAATTGAAAGTGTTTTGGGTTGTAAGATGGAAGATATGAGAGATGAGAAGTATGTTTGTTTTGCTGCAGTGAGTGTGGACTTGAAAGTGGTGAGGGACTGTTTGAATGTGATGATGTGCTTGTTGGAGTGGGCTCTATTTAATCCCCACTCAGCAACCCTGGAAGCCCGCCTCAGATCTTTAGTCAGGTTGGTGTGCCAGGGTTGCCTGTTGATTGTGCGAGCTTTGGTATGTGTGAGGAGGGGAGACTGATTCGAGAGCTGCAGCTGTTGTGGTTTTATATAAAGTGGCAGCAACATCTGCCCTGTGTAAGGAACCTATGTCTGCAAGAGTGAGAAGGGACTCAGAAAGTGAGTGTAAATCAAGGTGTTTGAGATTTCTGCAAAGGTGTGTAAGTTTGTGGAATGGTTAGAAGCTTAGAGACAGCTGAGTGGGAAGTGTCAATAGGGATGCTGAATAATTATTTCCAGTTGTGCTCAAACGTTTACATACCCCGGCAGAATTTTTGCTTTTTTGGCCTTTTTTCAGAGAATATGAATGATGACACAAAAACTTTTTCTTCACTCATGGTTAGTGGTTGGGTGAAGCCATTTATTGTCAAACTACTGTGTTTTCTCTTTTTAAATCATAATGACAACCCAAACATCCAAATGACTCTGATCAAAAGTTCACATACCCCATTTCTTAATACCGTGTATTGCCCCCTCTAACATCAATGACAGCTTGAAGTCTTTTGTGGTAGTTGTGGATGAGGTTCTTTATTTTCTCAGATGCTAAAGCTGCCCACTGTTCTTGGCAAAAAGCCTCCAGTTCCTATAAATTCCTGGGCTGTCTAGCATGAACTGCGTGCTTGAAATCTCCCCAGAGTGGTGCAATAATATTGAGGTAAGGAGACTGAGATGGCCACTCCAGAACCTTCACTTTGTTCTGCTGTAGCCAATGACAGGTCTACTTGGCCTTGTGTTTTGGATCGTTGTCATGTTGAAATGTCCAAGTACGTCCCATGTACAACTTCCACGATGATGAGTGCAAATTTTCCCCCATTATTTGCTGATAACGTGCTGCACTTATCTTTCCTTCAACTTTGATCAAGTTTCCCGTGCCTTTGTAGCTCACACATCCCCAAAACATCAGCGATCCACCTCCATGCTTTACAGTAGGAAAGGTGTTCCCTTCATCATAGGTCTTCTTGACCTCTCTCCAAATGTAACGTTTATGGTTGTGGCCAAAGTGTTCAATTTTGGTCTCATCACCTTGTTCCAGTAGTTTTGAGGCTTGTCTCTGTGCTGTTTTGCGTATTGTAGGCGAGATACTCTGTGGCATTTGCGCAGTAATGGCTTTCTTCTGGCGATTCGACCATGCAGCCGTTTTTCTTCAAGTGCCTCCTTATTGTGCGCATCTTGAAACAGCCACACCGCTAGTTTTCAGAGAGTCCAGTATTTCAGCTGATGTTATTTGTGGGTTTTTGTTTGCATCCCGAACAACTTTCCTGGCAGTTGTTTACGACATTTTTGTTGGTCTACCTGACCATGGTTTTGTTTTTATAGAGCCCCTGATTTTTCATTTGTTAATCACAGTTTAAACGCTGCTGACAGGCATTATCAATTCCTTATCCAATTATCTTTTTGTATCCCCTTCCTGTTTTATAAAGCTCATGGAATGTAATATACACCTGTTTATGTGGAAAATGCATTCATTCATCTATTATCTATATATATTTTATGTTCATTCCCCACCTATAAAGCTCATGGAATATAATATACACCTGTTTATACTGGATATGTGTTCATTCACATATCCCACGGTTTCCTGCAGCAGTGCTCCGGGTGCGCCGAACGCTTGTGGAGAAAATCTAATCTACTTGAAGATTTCATCCATTATAAGTTTATGCTTAAAGGGCCACTGTCACCCCCCCCCCCCAGCCGTTATAAACTAAAAGAGCCACCTTGTGCAGCAGTAATGCTGCAGTCTAACAAGGTGGCTCTTTTAGTTTTTGATTCATTTATTACCTCAATAAAGCGTTTTAAAAATTGGCCACAAATACCAGATATTGTACCTGGAGGCGGTCCGAATTGTCCTCTATCAATCTCCCAACTGCCGTCACTCTTCTCTTCAGGGGCGATGGTCGCCGCCCCCTGAGCGCTGTTGCTTCTTAAATCCGGCGCCTGCGCTGTGCGTGCCTGCCTGGGGCCCGCACTGTGTTATTCATTATGCACAGTGCGGGGCTGGGGTTCCTGGGCATGCGCACTGCGCTTGTCAGACGCTCCCCTGGTCCCCCGCCTTCCAGCATTGCCGGAATATACAGGTTTCATTGCCGACGTTTTGAACAGCCACAAAGAACAATGCTGGAAGGCGGGGGACCGGGGGAGCGTCTGACAAGCGCAGTGCGCATGCCCAGGAACCCCAGCCCCGCACTGTGCATAATGAATAACACAGTGCGGGGCGGGGATTCAGGAACAGGGTGGCCGCACTGCCCGCACCTGCGCAGTCAGGCACCCTGCATCTGAGCTGTGACTGACAATGAAGACTGCGCCTGTCCCAGGCAGGCACGCACAGCGCAGGCGCCGGATTTAAGAAGCAACAGCGCTCAGGGGGCGGCGACCATCGCCCCAGAAGAGAAGAGTGACGGCAGTTGGGAGATTGATAGAGGACGATTCGGACCGCCTCCAGGTACAATATCTGGTATTTGTGGCCAATTTTTAAAACGCTTTATTGAGGTAATAAATGAATCAAAAACTAAAAGAGCCACCTTGTTAGACTGCAGCATTACTGCTGCACAAGGTGGCTCTTTTAGTTTATAACGGCTGGGGGGGGGGTGACAGTGGCCCTTTAAAACATACAACTCTGCCCTTCACCTCTCCAAACAAACCTATTTCAACACCCTCATCACCTCACTGTTGAATAACCCTAAACGTCTCTTTGACACTTTTCATTATCTAGTAAATATAAAAGGGTGCACCCCTGTACTGATGATGATACAGGGTGCAAAACCTAGTCTGTAAGGCAAACTAGATGCAGCAAAAAAGAGAGAAGACTAGACTAATGATGGTATGCACACCCGAAAATTATAAAAAATCAGAAAACTTTTATTTTTACACCTCAAAAAAGACAGACACAGATAAAACCATTTAAAAGGGCCTAAGATATAGGACCGATAAGCGACACCCCTATATATCACAAATAAAGTATAGTAAAACCAAAAAAAGTTGTAATTATAATCAAATATATGCATAATATAATAGGCTGTACAGATATAAATAACAAAATGTCTCTTGCTCATAGGTTAAATAAGTCAAGTCTCCTAGTATTGAACCAAAACAAAAAGAATGTCATGACACACAATGTGCTGCAAACATATATACACACATAATTGAAACCCTATATAATAGGCATGACTATAATGAGTAACAGTGTTATCTAAGCATGCTCAATACCTGGAAAGCCCAAATACTAATATTCATATCACAATGTTAGGCTTGAATGTAGGCACAGACCCCACAATGATATATACGGCTATACATTAAATAACAGTATTGTCTGAGCATGCTAGGTACCTGGAAAGCCTAAGTCCCAATGTTCACATCACAATATTAGGCTGACACATAATCATAAACCCCACAAAGATGTATGTCCAAATACCTATGTGGACCTGGTCCAACAGAAATAGGCAGCAACTGATAACAGGTAAGGTGCAATTGCGCCTGGAGAAAGCAAGGTGGAGAGAAATAAGCCCACTCTAGGCAGATAAATACCACTCGAGCTGCGGGGGAGTGCAGCGGATTGAGGCGCCCAGGAGAGACAAGAGACGAGTGCAGCGCCCCAGAGTCCTGGTCGTTGCAGTACTGATGCTCTGCCGCTAAGGGGGGCTATGGTACGTCTGATGGCACTGAAGGAGTTCACCTGACCAGGTATCACAGACACCAATACACTTCACAGTCTGGCCTCCAGGGGGAGCTAAGGGTACTATGTATTAGGCCACTCCTCACAATCTGGTAAAACTGGGGGTTGGATAGGAAGTTAGAACAGAAGCTGACTGGGAATCGAACAGGCAACACCCTGTGGCAGAGGTTGTTGTGGGGAGAGACTCAGAGGGGTCGCTGTCAGGGGTGGGATCCTGACAGAGGCCTAGCGAACAGAGAGAACGTTACGGGACTGCGCCTGCACGAGATAGCGGCGGTGCCCTAAGAAAGGACAAGAAGCGAGGTTTATTGTGCTGAGTGAGAAACGAGATCAACGCAACAAGGAGAAATACCAGTAGGAGTCGTGCTGTAAGATGAGGCAACATCCTACTGAGGCGCGTAGCCGGTGGCCGGAACGCCGAGGAAGTACTAGGCTCCAAGCAATACTTCAAACCTACGGCAGGACAGTCAGCTATAGGCGGGCTGTCTCACACTAATCACCTACGAAGACACAGGGGGCAACAATAGGAGAAGGGCGACACTAGGGTCCAGGAAGAGCTCCGAGCCTACCCGTCATACGGGTGCGTCCTAGCCATATCATCTGGGGGACGAAGAAGAACATCAGAATCGAGTTGTGAGGGAACACGAGAAACAGACACAACAGTTGTGGGGACTATCCCGTAAGCACAGCAGGGGAGGACCGCAACACACAAGCGCTAGAAGGTAGGCACAGATTTCCACCTGCAAAGGGAACTCTGGAGGTGCCATCGGACCGGCCGGACTTGCGCAGCCTGGTTAACCGTATTCCGGACTGAGGATCCTGAAGCCTTCAGTAAAGAGGTAAAGAGACTGCAACCTGGTGTCTTCGTTATTTACTGTGACCAGCACTGCACCGCACTACCACCACCATCCACACCTTTCATTGGGCGCCCCTCAGCAGGGTCACGGACCGGGTCTAGCCACCGTGACAACCCCAGAGCAGAGACTCAGAGGCCAGGTACCGGGTACCCCTCGGCCCTGCGGCAGTGGGGGCGCTGCACAAGAATAAGGGGTGAGGCAAGAGCCCCACGCGTATTGCTGCAACAGCAGCTTCGTCAGGGTTCCCGTCCCTTTGCCCTGCTGTCACCTC
Source organism: Ranitomeya variabilis (assembly GCF_051348905.1). Taxonomy (NCBI): domain Eukaryota; kingdom Metazoa; phylum Chordata; class Amphibia; order Anura; family Dendrobatidae; genus Ranitomeya; species Ranitomeya variabilis. The sequence continues at coordinate 639,051,892 of NC_135232.1, forward strand.
TCACCTAACAAAAATATTCAACCTTTCCCTCACTTCCGGTATTTTTCCCTCCTCATTTAAGCATGCCATCATACATCCATTACTTAAAAAACCCTCCCTCGACCAAAACTGTGCCGCTAATTATAGACCTGTCTCTAATCTTCCCTTCATCTCTAAACTCCTCGAACGCCTGGGCCACTCCCCTCTTACCCGCTATCTCTCAGATAACTCTCTTCTCGACCCTCTACAATCTGGCTTCCGCTCTTTACACTCTACTGAAACTGCCCTCACTAAAGTCTCTAATGACCTACTAACAGCTAAATCTAATGGTCACTACTCCATGCTAATTCTCCTGGATCTCTCTGCAGCATTCGACACTGTGGATCATCAGCTCCTCCTCACTATGCTCTTCTCCATCAACCTCAAGGACACCGTTCTCTCCTGGTTCTCCTCCTATCTCTCTGACCGCTCCTTCACTGTATGTTTTGCTGGTTCCTCCTCCTCTCATCTTCCCCTTACTGTTGGGGTTCCTCAAGGATCAGTCCTAGGCCCCCTCCTCTTCTCCTTGTATACTGCCCCTATTTGATAAACAATCAGTAGATTTGGTTTCCAGTACCATCTCTATGCTGATGACACCCCATTATACACTTCTGCTCCTGACATCTCGCCTACCATTTTTAGAAAACACCAGTGATTGTCTTACCGCTGTCTCTAACATCATGTCCTCCCACTATCTGAAACTGAACCTGTCAAAAACTGAACTCCTCGTGTTCTCTCCCTCTACTAATCTACCTTTGCCTGACATTGCCATCTCCGTGTGTGGTTCCACCATTACTCCCAAGCAGCATGCCTTGGGGTCATACTTGATTCTGAGCTTTCATTCACCCCCCACATCCGATCATTGGCTCACTCTTGTTATCTGCAAGACTGCACCTCAAAAACATTTCAAGAATTCAACCTTTTCTTATTTTCGACTCTGCAAAAACTCTTACTTTTTCTCTTATTCATTCTCATCTGGACTATTGTAACTCTCTACTAATCGGCCTCCCTCTTACAAAACTCTTCCCGCTCCAATCTGTTTTGAATGCTGCAGCCAGGATCATATTCCTCATCAACTGTTACACCGATGCCTCTACCTTGTGCCAGTCATTACACTGGTTACCCATCCACTCCAGAATCCAGTACAAACTTATTACCCTCACCCACAAAGTACTCCATGGCTCAGCTCTACCCTACATCTCCTCCCTGGTCTCAATCTACCACCCTACCCGAGCTCTCCATTCTGCTAATCCTCAATAATCACAACCTCCCACTCCCGTCTCCAAGACTTTTCACGTGCTGCGCCGATTCTTTGGAATGCACTACCCAGGTTAATACGATTAATCCCCAATCCCCACAGTTTTAAGCGTGCCCTAAAAACGCATTTGTTCAGAATGGCCTACCGCCTCAACACATTAACCTAACTATCCCTGTGTTGTCCATTCAAAAAAACTTAAACCATAACCAGGTTCCTCGCATCATGTTCTCACACGCTTAATGCATTTAATAGCCCTCTGTGTCTGTACTGTTACATACCCTTTTCCTCATATCCCCTTTTCCTCATAGATTGTAAGCTTGCGAGCAGGGCCCTCACTCCTCTTGGTATCTGTTTTGATCTGTGTTTATTGTTATGCTGTAATGTCTATTGTCTGTACAAATCCCCTCTATAATGTAAAGTGCTGCAGAATATGTTGACGCTGTATAAATAAAAAATTATTATTATTATTCCACTATTCTCTACATATATTTCATGTTCGTTCCTCACCTATAAAACTCAGGGAATATAATATACACCGTTTTATATGGGATATGTGTTCGTTCCTCTATTGTCTACTTATATTTCATGTTTATTTCCCACCTATCAAGCACAGGGAATATAATATACACCTGTTTTTATGGGATCTATGTTGATTTCCTAATTGTCTACATATAATTTATGTTCATTTCATGTCCAAGATGCATAAGAAATCTACAATACCTCTCCATATCTTTGGAACTATAAGTTATGTTCATTCTTTTTATTTATTCCTTTTCTTCATTCTTTTTAGTAAGTCCTCTCCATGTGTCCCCTGCTTCTTAACACACGTTGAAATATTAGAAGGAAGAAGGGGACACCGATTGCGGTCACTTATGTGAACACTAATTAAACAGTTCAATTGTGTTAGGCTGCCGTCACACTAGCAGTATTTGGTCAGTATTTTCCATCAGTATTTGTAAGCCAAAACCAGGAGTGGGTGATAAATACAGAAGTGGTGCATATGTTTCTGTTATACTTTTCCTCTAATTGTTCCACTCCTGGTTTTGGCTTACAAATACTGATGGAAAATACTGACCAAATACTGCTAGTGTGACGGCAGCCTAAGTCAAAGTGATATGTCAGTCTTTTCAGAGCATTAATACAATAATATGGTGTGGAGAATTGGCCGAGATGAGACTAGTCCAGCACCACTCCAGGTGATTGACAGGTCTCTCACGAAGTACACACATGGCAGAGACCTGTCAATCACATAGGGTGACGCTGGGAGAAGCTGATTGGGGGCGGTGTTGGATTAGTCTAGTCTCTGGCTTTGGCCCCGGCCGGGTCTTCTAACATTATTTTCTGCCCAAACTGTGGAGCGTTTTAGAGAGAGGTATACAAAGTCCAATCAGGCAGGCTCTAATTCATGCCCCCACGGGTTTGGCAGCATGAATCAGGTGACAGGTTCTCCAAGTCAGCAGAATGTGCTGGCATTATCCAAGTATTGTAGGGAGTGACGGCTTCTGTTCGGGGAATGTTGTATATGACAATTATTTGATCTTTGGCAAAGCAAAGTGGAAACTATCACGCTGTGCGGGCTGCACTCGTGGAGAGGATGAGATCTGGAGAACATAAGTAAGGTTTTTATTCACATCAATGCATTTTGGGGTCAGACCCTGCACCGTTCTCAAGGTAAAAAAACAAGTATGGCACTTAGTCTATGTTCACACGTTGTTTATGCTACTTTGTTTCTGCAGACTAAACCTGCTGTCTTGGCAGTAAATAAGCTACTTACAAAAAACAGGTTTTGCTGAGCTTTTGCTGTCTCTTGTGCATGCTGATAAAGGTTAGTACCCCCTCCAAAAAAACTTATGATGCAACTTAGGTTTTTGCACCAATAATGCAGCAAAAACCTGATACCTGTGTTTTTTTGCGCAGCATTTTGGCACTTGCCCATTGCGTTCTATGGGTGGAGGGGGGTAAAAAAAAATCGCAAAAATGCTGAAAGAAGTTTTTCTTTCAAAAACTCGGCAGTTTTCCAATTTAGTCAGGAAGAAAAAACTATGTGTGCATGAGATTTCTGAAGTCTCATTGTTTAAAAGTTGCATAAAATGCAGCAAAAATAGGCAGCAAACACGGAACGTATGAACGTAGCCTTATACTGTCTGGATCTCATCCTGTGAGTGCAGCCCGCACATAGTGAGAATCTTCAATTTGCCAAACTTATCCTCCAGATACGGCACATCAGGCTTCTACCACTGTTGTGTCCTTACACAACCCTTACAGGTGACACCTACCATCATCACCCTCACCCCCATTCAGATCTTCCCAATTATTTGATCTTTGAATGACAACAATAAGTGGGTATCACAAAATCTAGATTGTGGATTTTATTATTGTGGTAATGAAATTGTTTGCTATTGACATTTGTATTGATAAACGCCTAAGCATGTTGTGAAAACGTTCTATTCTTTTACTCTCGTAGGTATGACTAGCTCTAGGCCATGAGTCTGAAGACTACTGGATCCCAAGAAGCCGATACCATGGACCCTAATGTTGGCGACTCATGTGAAATAGAGCCCCCTTTGGGGCACGATTGTGTCCAGCGCTCTGAAAGGCCACCTCCAGTTCATACTGGGGCAGACTGGAAAATTATCTTACACCTGCCAGAAATTGATACCTGGATAAGATGCACAGCTGAAAGAGTAAGAGGACTTACACAGTCTGTGCAAGAAGACCCTCAAAGCAAACATGTTGATGTGCATCTAATGCAACTCAAGGTGAGGACAGTAATACAGGCGAAAAATTCACTTTTCATTTTTTTCATGTTGTGTCTACAATATGCTCATTGCCAAGCGCAGACCAATACATTTCAGTGATGGAATCTAAAGCCAATAGCGTTCTTTTCAAGGAAGTGTCAGACACAGGACGTGAACGCATTGGTTCCAACAACCAAGATGTCAAATGTCTCCTATTCTCCAAAATTTGCTCACTTTACCAAGCATAACATCACACAATGTAAAGAGTTCGTAGTTGTAGGTTAGTGGTCATCAATGCTTGTCTAGGGCAGCAAGGCTTGTTCTTGTGTTTGATATCATTACTTTCCCTAAACTGTCGGACAACCCATTTGACAGAAAGGCCCATTTGGACAAGCCAAGAACTGGGGAACGAGCATTCATTAATATGAGCTCTCATTTCCAACTATCATCCGCCTGTCTATACAGATCAGCAATCACCCGACAAACAAGGAAAACTGTTATAAAACTCCAGCAGAACTCTATGGTTGTCATAGAATGATTGCTGTGAGCGCCGCCCGGTGGTCAGTACTCATAGCAAGTGAGTATTTCCGCTACACACAGGCGATCTGATCATCGCCTGTATGTAGCAGAGGCGATCAGACAACTGCAGCTTCTCGTCTCCCATGGAGAATATTGAAGCATGCAAAAAGTAAAAAAAAAATAAAAAAAAAATTTAAAAATATTTTAAAAAAATAAAAATAAAAGTTTAAATCACCCCCTTTAAAGTAAAACAATAGAACAAATTAAACATACACATAATAATAATCTTTATATAGCGCTAACATATTCCGCAGCGCTTCACAGGTTTGCACACATTATCATCACTGTCCCAGTTGGGGCTCACAATTTAAATTCCCTATCAGTATGTCTTTGGAATGTGGGAGGAAACCGGAGAACCCGGAGGAAACCCACGCAAGCACGGAGAGAACATACAAACTCTTTGCTGATGTTGTCCTTAGTGGGGTTTGAACCCAGGACTCCAGCGCTGCAAGGCTGCTGTGCTATCCACTGCGCCACCCTGCTGCCCTATTTGGTATTGCCGCGTTCAGAATCACCTAAACAATATAAAAAATAATTAACCTTATCATTAAACAGAGTAAGGAGAAAAAAAGTCAAAACGCCAGAATTACGTTTTTTTTTTTTTTTCTCTTTTTTCGTCTTTACAGCGTGGACCTATCTTTTTGTCGAGCCATACACATGACTTTTTCAATTCTTTTACATGGATAACCACTATCATTTAACCTTTTCTTTAAATCATTAAATTGTGTTTTGTCTTAAGTGTCTGACTTCGGATTCGGTGACATTGTATTCAGAGATTTAAGAAGGGACGGACTTGTAACAATTCACTGATTGTATTTGTAAATATTCCTTTGTTTCTTATCCGTGTCATCCCCACTAGTAAAATGAGCTCCACTGTTGACAATGCCATCAGTGTACATATTGTCACGTGTGTGCAATCATTTGCCGGTGAATACTGCAGTACAAAATGTGAGGATATTAAACAATTGACATCTACTCCGACAATTAGTTGGCTGACACCTCCATACACATTAGAGTGACTGCTAACCTTTCACTATTGATGGGTAGTCTAAGGAGGTGCTTCTGACCTGGAAATAATCTTTTTAGCCATCTGGGGGCATTTACAGTTTTGTAGAAGAGCTTCATCCCAATGATTACTGCTTCCATGATTTCTTGTATTAGAGTGCCATCTAGTGGCTACTGTTTAGTACTGCACATGGAAGCTGTATGATGCATTATTATAACCATTTACATTCATGTCCATGTCAAGCATCATCTTGGTACATTTTTTCTGTATCCCTTACGAGGGTCAGAGTGCAACTTGGAAATAACTCGAGGGTTATACAGTGAGGCATAAGACGGGATTGCAAGAAGAGAAGAGACAAATATAATTCACGGTCACTGAACCATTACTTGACGTTTTGAAGCAGAGCAGCAGCTGCCACAACTGAGGACTTGAGAAATCTTATACAGTATGAGAAGAGCTGCAATAAAAGTTCACATTTTTTTTTACCTCCATTGCTGTCTCCATACTGTCTGTACACTATGGGGGCTCATACACATGACTAACTAAAACACCTGAGGCCCGCTGTGGGTACGTACTCTACCTCCATGTGCCATAGTTTTTTCTCCTCATTCTGTAATAATTCATCTAAATAAATTCTGACCTTTTTACTAATGTATGGGGGATTAAAAGCAGCAGAAAAAAAAACACAGTTATACGTAGGAAGATGGACCAGAATAGTAGTCTCTCTTGCGTGTCCGGGACGGAACTGTCGGGACTGTCACCATTGTTGCCGGAAGAAGCACTTTCTGACCGGAGTAGACCTTTGCACCTGACTGCCGGGGCGGGTGTGATATAAAAAAGACTGCGCTCGTGAAAACTGGGCTTTTGGCGGGGCCCCAGCGTGTGCTACAGGAGAAGCAATTATCCAACGCCAATTGACAGGCCCGCTTTGCAGTGTACCATCCCCTGCACATACAGACTGTGTCTCTCTTGAGAAGGACTCCCCAATAATATCACTAACCGGTCGGTACATCTAACACCTGCGGTCTCTCTTGGAAACGCTGATCCGGCGTTGCACGCTGTTCGCAGCGGTGAGACTGCGGCCTGCAGTCCGGGACTTTGTACATCCTCAGCCGTGCAGCAGACCTTTCACTGTTCAGCAGCCTATTCCAGGATCACAAGGCCACGTGAAAGAAGACCAGGATACAGAGACAGTTCTACCCCTTCCTCCAGGACCGGCTCAGAGACTTCTTGCACTACCTATGGCGCCATCGTGGGATTTTCAAGCCACCATCGTCCAGGAACCAGAGACTGAAAAGTTAACCCGTTATTTCACCCGTTGTAGTTACTTTATTGCTATACACACATTGTGGGCCTGTATATTTACACCCCCTTACTCCCTGCGTGGAGTATTCACTGTTGAGATAATTATATATATAAAACTCGTTAACGCTTGCTCTGCCTCTTGCTCGTCACTGCATCCCGCGTTCCTGCTAGCATCTTACGATATGTGAACACGACCTGAATATCTAAGCAAAGTGGATGTCATTTCATGAAACCTGATTCCATACAGCTCATAGGTTACACAGAGATGGAAAACTCTGAGGTGCATGAGGCTTACTAAAGAGCATATCCAACCCTCATATCATGTGAAAAATGATTCCCTTTCTAACCAACTGGTTGATTTAGCAAACTCAGGCACAAACAGTTGAAGAAATGCTGAACGCAAGGGTGCTATTGCGATTATCTTCATGTTCGTGGATCCCATCTGGGCTTCCGTCTTAACCCGCCACACCAATCGAGATTTCCATTGCTTCCAATGGCCCCGGATTCAGCAGAATGTCCCGATTTATAATACTCCCCTATCTGCTCTGATGTCTTCATCGTAGTTCCTCCACGGGGATGGGGCCACGTTTCTGCTCTCACATAAATTAAATTAATCCATTCTCTACCTATGAGCCACAGCCCACAACAGTAAACACAGGGGAATTTGGTAATCTTGAGCTGTGTTGCAGTCAATGAACCTAGATGCAGATTATACAGCTCTGACAAAAATTAAGAGACCACCACATCAAATCCCTGTCATGGGCAGCCCAATCTCCAGACCTGAACCCCATTGAAAACCTCTGGAATGTAATCATGAGGATGATGGATAGTCACAAGCCATCAAACAAAGAAGAGCTGCTTACATTTTTGTGCCAGAAGCAGTGTGAAAGACTGGTGGAAAGCATGCCAAGACGCATGAAAGCTGTGATTAAAAATAATGGTTATTCCACAAAATATTGATTTCTGAACTCTTCCTGAGTTAAAATATTAGTATTGTTGTTTCTAAATGTTTATGAACTTGTTTTATTTACATTATTTGAGGACTGAAAACACTGGGTTTTTCATTTTGACCATTTTTCTTTGTCAGAAAAAAATACAAAATGTATTGCTTGGAAATTCGGAAACATGTTGTCAGAAGTTTATAGACTAAAAGAACAATTTACATTTTACTCAAAAATATACCTATAAAGAGAAAAATCAGACAAACTGAACATTTTGCAGCGGTCTCTTAATTTTTGCCAGAGCTGTACATGTACAGTACATAGAGATACATTGTATATAACAGTGTATTTTCCATGCCCTTTGTATACTAGAGGTGAATAAAAGGTCAGATATTTTTGTTCCTACAAAACTGCTAAAAATAATAAAAAGCAACTGAAAAAATATAATTATTTTCTTTTTTGAGTCTCTCCAGTACTCATAGTTACGTAGGTTGAAAAAAAACCGAGATCCCTCAAGTTCAACCTTTCTCCACCAATTGTTCATTTCAACACATTCAACTATAACCAGGAATGTTATGTGTGTTGAGGAAATCATCCAGCACTTTTTTAAAAACTGTTATAATGTTTGTCATTACTACCTCTTGTGGTCGGCATTCCACAGTCTGACTGTTCTAACTGTAAAGAACCCTTTCCTGTTAGGCTACTTTCACACTAGCGTTAACTGCAAACCGTCACAGATCGTCTTTTTGCCGAAATGCGTCAAAAAAAGTGAAAAACGTATACAACGCATACAGCATTTCGACGGATCCGTCGCAAATCCGCTAAACGGTTCTGTCGAAATACTGGATGCGTTGCATACGTTGCATCCGTTTTTACCATCCGTTGCATCCGTTTTTACGACGGATCCGTTTTTAAAATGGGAGGCTCCCAAATTTGATTGGCTACTGGAAAATATGGAAAACTATATAGTTACTGTTTTTACAGCCCATCTTTGAGGGTTTTAGTTTTGTGGCAGCGATGGAAGGTGTTCTTGGGAGGATTGCTAGTTTGGTTACCGACGTTATCTTTGAGACGAATCGCCTGGATATCATAGTGCGGGAGAAGGAGGCGGTAGCGGAAAGACGGAGGATGCTTCTGCAGCAACGGAGACGGAGACGACTGTGAATTCATCTGATTAATGAACTACGGATGACCCGGGGTGTCCAGTCCACTCTGTACCTGGAGTTGCGGCACAATCCACACAAATTCTACAATTACGTACGGATGAGGATGGAAAATTTTGACTTTTTGCTTCAAAAACTGGAGGATGTCATCCGAAGGCAGGACACAAGGATGAGGCTTGCCATCACACCGGCGGAGCGGCTGATGGTGACCCTGCGGTAAGCCTCTTTTTTTATGTCATTGCTCATATTTAATGTTATATTACATGCTGCAGACAATACTGCGCTGACATATTGCGTACCATTTTGTGCAGCATGTAATTTTAGTATTGTTTGAGGCCATTCCACTATTTTACATGTGTTCATGCAGGTTTTATTGTGTGTCCTGTCCTAAAAAAAATGTTCACAGTGCCATTTATTGAAACTTTACCAGGAAACCAAAAAAAAAAAAAAAGGTTGTTGGTCTGTGCAATTTATTCTAACATTTTTTTTTTTTTTTGCCAGCTTCCTAGCTACGGGTGAATCTCTGACTTCGCTCCATTACCAATTCCGGCTGGGCATTTCCACTATTTCCGGAATAGTGAAGGAGACATGTCGGGCTATTTGGACCACTTTACAGCCAGAGTATATCCCCCAACCATCCATGGACATCTGGTTGAGAAGTGCAGAACAGTTTCAGCAAATTTGCCATTTCCCAAATTGTGTTGGTGCCTTTGACGGGAAACACATAAGGATTGCGAAACCGGCAGGAACAGGCTCTGAGTACTACAATTACAAGAAATATTTCTCCATAGTACTCATGGCTATTGCAGACGCCAACTGCAAGTTCCTTGCTGTGGACATAGGAGCCTGTGGACGGTCCAACGATTCTCAAGTTTTTAAAAACTCTCCAATGGGTCGTTGCCTTTATGGAGAGACATACGATTTCCCGCCAGCCAGACCACTGCCAGGAACAAGTGAACCAGCCATGCAATATGTTTGTGTAGGTGATGAAGCGTTTCAACTCTCGCCGCACCTACTGAAACCGTATAGTAGCCGGAACTTAAACCGTACCAAACGGGTCTTTAATTACCGGCTTACTAGAGCAAGAAGAGTAGTCGAGTGTTCTTTTGGTATATTGACGGCGAAGTGGAGAGTTCTGCTGACGGCAATCAAACTGCAAACCAAAACTGTAGACGAGGTTGTTAAGGCATGTGTGGTGCTCCATAACTTTGTCCTTTCAAAGGAGCCCGTTTCCTTGGATGATGAAGAATTGGAGACAACCTTGTGGGATTACCGCAGCAGCTCTGTTCGCTCCACAGGTTCTGTTACCAGGATCAGGGACCAGTTTGCGGATTATTTTGTGTCACCTGTCGGGCGGATTCCATGGCAAGACATGATTGTGTGACATGTTTTCCATGTGTTTTGTTTATGTAAAAAATGTGTTTCTCCCCCACCCCCCAAAAAAAAAAAAAAAAGTCCAAAAGCGTGGTTTTCTTGGTAATAAAACCAATATGTTATACCTTTCACGTCTGGTGTTTATTTTTATTTTACGTTTTTTATTAGTTACCATATTACCTTAATGAATCCACACACACAAAGAGTAGAATTTAAATCATACTTAATTTTATTTATTTTTTTTAATTTTTTTTTTGCCAAAAAAATAGAAATATATTCAATTTTTTTTATAAAATTAACAAACTTTAACATTCTAGCATGTTACAAATCATCAAACTGTGGGGTGGAGATACAAGGGGAGGAGGGGCTGGAAGGTTGGACCACGTCGATAGGTGGGGAAACCCTACTTGGTTGGGGTGCAGTGGAAGGGGGGGTAAAAGCAGGAGGCTGACCAGAGGGGGGTGGTGTTGGGGTAGGGGAAATACTTACTGGGGAAGGAAAGCTGGGCAAGGAAGAAAACATTGGGGAAGAAATTTGGTTTGGGGGCCGGGATGGGTATGGGGACTGGGTTGGGTATGGGGACTGGGTTGGGTATTGGGACTGGGTTGGGTATTGGGACTGGCGTGGGGTTTGGGGCTGGGTTTGGTAATGGGGCTGGCATGGGGATTGGGGCTGGGTTTGGTATTGGGGCTGGTGTGCGTATTGGGGCTGGGTTTGGTAATGGGGGGTATGGTGTGGTAATGGGGGGTATGGTGTGGAAATGGGGCCAGGGGTGGGGCATGGTGTGGAAATGGGGCCTGGGGTGGAATTGTAGTGGATGTGTGGGGAGGTGTGGGGGTAGATTGGGGTTCGTGAAGGGCCTTCAGTAGAGCATTATGGCAGGTATTCATTACCCGCATCTGTTGCTCAAAAGAAAGCTTTTCCATGCTCCTGAGCATGGATTGAAAAAAAAGATTGGCCGGAGACTGACTTACATCTGAATGCAGCCTATCCAAGCGACTGCTGGTTTCCTGGCTTGTTTCACTGATGCGTGATTGCACCATGTTGAAACCAGCAGTCACTTGCTCTCTTAAAATTTTGAAAGAGCTTTGGAAGGATGCATTCAGATGTAAGAACTCAGGAGCATAACTCCTTTCCTGACCCCTCTGTTGCTGCCGCCACGAACCTAATGGTGGTCTAGAGGTGGCAGGATCAGAGGGGTGGGGTAAAGGGAACGCTATCTGTTGAGCATCAGATTCGAGCAAGGAAGGCTGCAATAATGCTCCACTGCTTGGGGCGGATGAAGTGGAGGGGACAGAGGGGTCAGAGGTGTGGGGCCTACCGACGTGGCCCTCGGTGGCGGACTCAGGAGGTATCGCTCCAGAGGGCGCAGAGGAAGATGCAGGCACCCAGTGGCTGGAGAAGGTGCTGTGAAAGAAAAAACAAAAACAATTAATATATTGATATGTAAAAGCCCTGACTGAAACCAAACTAAGTTAGACAGGTTAACATGGTTATTAGTGGGCTGTAGAATACTTACACTCTGCTCAGCATGGTTCGCCTCAGGAAGGAGAGGGCCGGGCCATATTTATACCTGCTCCTCTTCCTTCCTGCTGAGCCACTCGGGGCCTGCATCTCCGCGTTAAATTCCCTCTTAAAGCGATCCCTCAGTGACCGCCACCGCTTCCTAACCTTTCCACCTGTGAAGACAAGAATGAAAAGAAAGAAAAAAAATTGGTAAATGCAATACATTACATTCAGCTCAAAACATCACTGAAAAGTGAATACTTACATAGTTTGCTCTGCTGCTGTGGATGAAGGTCCTCCCACCTCGGAAAGATGTTCTGGCATACTTCCTCCCAGAGCCGACGGGTGACACTGGTATCAGCATGCCTGCGGTCAGCCATGTTCCACAGCGGCTCCCGCTCGTGAACCTCCTCAATGAGACTGTCGATGTCAATATCATCATCAAAGTCTTCGGCGGGAGCACGCTGTGAAGCCTGTGCAAAAAAAAAAGTAGAAAAACAAAAAAATTAGTACACTGAAACACAAAAGCACCAATAGAATCCCCCCCCCAAAAAAAAACTCACTGATGGCCGACCGCGGCGACGATTCCGCCGACTCTGGGAGCGGCTGGGAGAACCTTCACGGTTTGCTGACTGTTCAGCAGCAGCAGCAGGAGACTGAAATAAAGGAAACAAATTCTCTGTAATGTAGGCATATGTTTTCTGTGTTTAGTTATGTATGAAAATCTGTTTTGTGTATGGTGCAGTGTGATGTGCGAAGCAACTGTTTCACCACTACTTACACTTGGTTCCTCCTCCACTTGCATCTCTCCACCTGTCTCGCCCCCTTCTGACAGCTCCTCATCTGATTCAGCTTCCTGTTTAAACATAATTTATGCATGTAGTGATCAACAAAAGTGTAAATTAAAAAACCCCAAAAAACAAACAAACATTTTTTGTGTTAACTTACCGATACACGCTGTTGCTGTGGAGGAGGGCTGTCAGAAGAGGACATTGTTGCGTTAGCCAGGCGGCTGTGGTCCTGGGGTCTCTGTAAGTTAAAAGACACTTGCAATCTGCTCTACACATTGAAGTAGCAGATTTGGGGTCTTCAAAACTTACTTTTCAAGATTTGTGGCTGTGGTCCTGGTGGGCTGGTCCTGGTGGGGAACCAGGGCCGGACTGGCCATCGGGCAGTTCTGGCAAATGCCAGAAGGGCCGGTGGCAGTAGTGGGCCGCTCAAGTGTGCCGCTGTCGGCACACTCTCCCCGCAGTCGGCACACTCTCCCCGCTGTCGGCGCACTCCCGGCCCCGCATTCAACTATACCGGCGTCATAGACGCCGGTACAGTTGAATGCAATTATGGAAGAGAGAGCGTCTGCTGACGCTTCCTCTCCCATCATTCCCCGCTCTGCCTGCCGCTGACACTGCGGGTGCGCGATGACGTCATATCATCGCGCACCTGCTGTGTGACCGGGCGGGCAGACTGCAGCTGCTGAGACCGGAGCCAGAGCAGCGCGGGGCAGGAGGAAAGGTGAGTAGAGTGTTTTTTGTTTTTTTTTATCAATGAGTGATGACTGGATTGTGGAGCTATTGGGGGGAGGGGGGGTGTGCTGCATTCCATTCTATGGGCCTCTGCTGCATTATATTCTATGGGGCTGGCTGCATTCCATTCTATGGGCCTCTGCTGCATTATATTCTATGGGCCTGTGCTGCATTCCATTCTATGGGCCTCTGCTGCATTATATTCTATGGGCCTGTGCTGCATTCCATTCTATGGGCCTCTGCTGTATTATATTCTATGGGCCTGTGCTGCATTCCATTCTATGGGCCTCTGCTGCATTATATTCTATGGGGCTGGCTGCATTCCATTCTATGGGCCTCTGCTGCATTATATTCTATGGGGCTGGCTGCATTCCATTCTATGGGCCTCTGCTGCATTATATTCTATGGGGCTGTGCTGCATTCCATTCTATGGACCTGTGCTGCATTATATTCTATGGGCCTGTGCTGCATTATATTCTATGGGCCTGTGCTGCATTATATTCTATGGGGCTGTGCTGCATTATATTCTATGGGGCTGTGCTGCATTACACTCTATGGGCCTGTGCTGCATTATATTCTATGGGCCTGTGCTGCATTGTATTCTATGGGCCTGTGCTGCATTCCATTCTATGGGCCTGTGCTGCATTATATTCTATGGGCCTGTGCTGCATTGTATTCTATGGGCCTGTGCTGCATTCCATTCTATGGGCCTGTGCTGCATTCCATTCTATGGGCCTGTGCTGCATTCCATTCTATGGGCCTGTGCTGCATTATATTCTATGGGCCTGTGCTGCATTCAAGGCCGGACTGGGACTAAAATTCAGCCCTGGCATTTGAAGTCACACAGGCCCACTTGTCACATGGTGACTGTATAATATCTTTGTACACTTGTAGGCTACAAGAAGTGAGGGGAGTGTAACACGACTATATAACATATAATTACAGCTGTATCCAGCATTACAGCTCAGCCCCCATAGAATGTAATACAGCACAGCCCCCATAGAATGTAATGCTGCACAGCCCCCATAGACTATAATACAGCACAGCCCCATAGAATGTAATACAGCACAGCACCCATAGAATGTAATACAGCACAGCCCCCATAGAATGTAATACAGCCAGCCCCCGTAGACTATAGTACAGCACAGCCCCATAGAATGTAATGCAGCACAGCCCCATAGAATGTAATGCTGCACAGCCCCCATAGAATGTAATGCAGCACAGCCCCCATAGAATGTAATACAGCACAGCCCCCATAGAATGTAATACAGCCAGCCCCCATAGACTATAATACAGCACAGCCCCATAGAATGTAATGCAGCACAGCCCCATAGAATGTAATGCTGCACAGCCCCCATAGAATGGAATGCAGCACAGCCCCCATAGAATGTAATGCAGCACAGCCCCATAGAATATAATGCAGCACAGGCCCATAGAATATAATGCAGCACAGGCCCATAGAATATAATGCAGCACAGGCCCATAGAATGGAATGCAGCACAGGCCCATAGAATGGAATGCAGCACAGGCCCATAGAATGGAATGCAGCACAGGCCCATAGAATACAATGCAGCACAGGCCCATAGAATATAATGCAGCACAGGCCCATAGAATGGAATGCAGCACAGGCCCATAGAATATAATGCAGCACAGCCCCATAGAATATAATGCAGCACAGCCCCATAGAATATAATGCAGCACAGGCCCATAGAATATAATGCAGCACAGGCCCATAGAATGGAATGCAGCACAGGCCCATAGAATATAATGCAGCACAGGCCCATAGAATGGAATGCAGCACAGGCCCATAGAATGGAATGCAGCACAGGCACATAGAATACAATGCAGCACAGGCCCATAGAATATAATGCAGCACAGGCCCATAGAATGTAATGCAGCACAGCCCCATAGAATATAATGCAGCACAGCCCCATAGAATATAATGCAGCACAGGCCCATAGAATATAATGCAGCACAGGCCCATAGAATATAATGCAGCACAGGCCCATATAATGGAATGCAGCACAGCCCCATAGAATATAATGCAGCAGAGGCCCATAGAATGGAATGCAGCCAGCCCCATAGAATATAATGCAGCAGAGGCCCATAGAATGGAATGCAGCACACCCCCCCTCCCCCCAATAGCTCCACAATCCAGTCATCACTCATTGATAAAAAAAAACAAAAAACACTCTACTCACCTTTCCTCCTGCCCCGCGCTGCTCTGGCTCTGGTCTCAGCAGTCGCAGTCTGCCCGCCCGGTCACACAGCAGGTGCGCGATGATATGACGTCATCGCGCACCCGCAGTGTCAGCGGCAGGCAGAGCGGGGAATGATGGGAGAGGAAGCGTCAGCAGACGCTCTCTCCTCCATCATTGCATTCAACTGTACCGGCGTCTATGACGCCGGTATAGTTGAATGCGGGGCCGGGAGTGCGCCGACAGCGGGGAGAGTGTGCCGACTGCGGGGAGAGTGTGCCGACTGCGGGGAGAGTGTGCCGACAGCGGCACACTTGAGCGGCCCACTACTGCCACCGGCCCTTCTGGCATTTGCCAGAACTGCCCGATGGCCAGTCCGGCCCTGGCTGCATTCCATTCTATGGGCCTGTGCTGCATTATATTCTATGGGCCTGTGCTGCATTATATTCTATGGGGCTGTGCTGCATTATATTCTATGGGCCTGTGCTGCATTATATTCTATGGGCCTGTGCTGCATTGTATTCTATGGGCCTGTGCTGCATTCCATTCTATGGGCTTGTGCTGCATTCCATTCTATGGGCCTGTGCTGCATTATATTCTATGGGGCTGTGCTGCATTATATTCTATGGGGCTGTGCTGCATTATATTCAATGGGGCTGTGCTGCATTCCATTCTATGGGCCTGTGCTGCATTATATTCTATGGGCCTGTGCTGCATTATATTCTATGGGCCTGTGCTGCATTATATTCTATGGGGCTGTGCTGCATTATATTCTATGGGGCTGTGCTGCATTCCATTCTATGGGCCTGTGCTGCATTACATTCTATGGGGCTGTGCTGCATTATATTGTATGGTGGCTGGCTGCATTACATTCTATGGTGGCTGGCTGCATTACATTCTATGGGGGCTGTGCTGCATTACATTCTATGGGGGCTGTGCTGCATTACATTCTATGGGGGCTGTGCTGCATTACATTCTATGGGGGCTGTGCAGCATTACATTCTATGGGTCTGTGCTGTATTATAGTCTATGGGGGCTGGCTGTATTACATTCTATGGGGGCTGTGCTGTATTACATTCTATGGGGGCTGTGCAGCATTACATTCTATGGGGCTGTGCTGCATTACATTCTATGGGGGCTGGCTGTATTACATTCTATGGGGACTGTGCTGCATTAAATTCTATGGGGGCTGTGCTGCATTACATTCTATGGGGGCTGGCTGTATTACATTCTATGGGGGCTGGCTGTATTACATTCTATGGGGCTGTGCTGCCTTACATTCTATGGGGGCTGTGCTGCATTACATTCTATGGGGGCTGTGCAGCATTACATTCTATGGGGCTGTGCTGTATTATAGTCTATGGGGGCTGGCTGTATTACATTCTATGGGGGCTGGCTGCATTACATTCTATGGGGGCTGTGCTGCATTACATTCTATGGGGGCTGTGCTGCATTACATTCTATGGGGGCTGGCTGTATTACATTCTATGGGGGCTGGCTGTATTACATTCTATGGGGCTGTGCTGCATTACATTCTATGGGGGCTGTGCTGCATTCCATTCTATGGGGGCTGTGCAGCATTACATTCTATGGGGCTGTGCTGCATTACAGTCTATGGGGGCTGGCTGTATTACATTCTATGGGGGCTGTGCTGTATTACATTCTATGGGGGCTGTGCTGCATTACATTCTATGGGGGCTGTGCAGCATTACATTCTATGGGGCTGTGCTGCATTACATTCTATGGGGCTGTGCTGTACTATAGTCTATGGGGGCTGGCTGTATTACATTCTATGGGGGCTGTGCTGCATTACATTCTATGGGTGCTGTGCTGTATTACATTCTATGGGGCTGTGCTGTATTATAGTCTATGGGGGCTGTGCAGCATTACATTCTATGGGGGCTGTGCTGTATTACATTCTATGGGGGCTGAGCTGTAATGCTGGATACAGCTGTAATTATATGTTATACAGTCGTGTTACACTCCCCTCACTTCTTGTAGCCTACAAGTGTACAAAGATATTATACAGTCACCATGTGACAAGTGGGCCTGTGTGACTTCAAATGCCAGGGCTGAATTTTAGTCCCAGTCCGGCCTTGTGGGGAACACAGGCGGCGGCTGTGGTCCTGGTCCCTGGTGTATCTGTAATAAGTATAATGGATTTATAGTTAGACCACCCCCCGAACTAGGTAATGTTTAACAATAAACACCCTGCTAAAATGATGTGAGAAAAGTTCATTAAAGGTGAACACCAAAACCCAAAAACAGGTGCACGTTATACCATTCATTTCCATGTCCCCAAAAAAATATTTTTAAATGTGAACCCACCATGTAAAAATATCTTTACCACATTTTATTTTCAAAAATCACCTCCCCCAAAAAACCTTTAAAGTATAACCTTTATTAAAAAAAGAGCCCTCAACCAACTCTGTATTGCATGTGTAACCATTGGTACATACACCAGTTTTAAATTTACCTTTCTGAAATGATACTACGGACATTTTTTTAACAAACATTTTATTATTTTCTTTTTTTTTTTTCTTTCTTTTTTTTTAACATCACAATTAGGAGCTGAAATGCTCTTTATTTTAAATACAAGTACATCAACTGCGAATGGTTTCAACAGTAATAAGAAAATCAACACTTTTAGATAGAAAAAAAAAAAAAAGCACGCTCACACATTCAAACCACAAGCTGCAGACCACTAGACTTTGCAAAAATACATCCAATTAAAAAAAAAAAACAAAAAAAAAAAACACATTTAAACCACATGCTGCACACACCACTATACTTAGTAAATACATCAGAAAAAGGCAATTAACCAATTAAGGCATGGACAAATGCACATGCAATCAACAAGACGCACACAAACATGCCTGGTATGTGTCCACGTTCAGGATTGCATCAGGATTTGGTCCGGATTTTTCATCAGTTTTTGTAATCCAAAACCAGGAGTGTAACAATTAGGGCTCATTTCCACATGCGAGGCACACGTCCGTATCTCGCATGTGGAAACCAAGCTGTGGAGCCGGCACTCCAGAGCGGAGCGTGCGGCCGCATAGGAACACATGGAGCTGCACAGCTCCGCTCCAAAGTGCCGGCGCCACAGCTTGGTTTCCACATGCGAGATACGGACGTGTGCCTCGCATGTGGAAATGAGCCCTTAGAGGAAAAGTATGTAATACAAAACCAGGAGTGTAACAATTAGAGGAAAAGTATAATAGAAAAACATGCACCACTTCTGCATTTATCACCCACTCCTGGTTTTGGCTTACAAATACTGATGGAAAATCCTGACCAAATCCTGATGCAATCCTGAACGTGGACACATACCCTCCCACATGAACAGGCATAAGATTGGTGAAGGCATAATAAGGTGCAGGCGCATGAAGACATACATACAAAAGCACACAGCCGTACAAAAATACACACACACACACACACACACACACACACACACAGAAAAGAACATAAGCTTTATGCAAATACACATATGTACAACAAAGGCACAAAGGTGGACCCAAACAGAAGACGCATACGCACACACATACACACACACACGTAAAAAAGGCTGACAGTCCTCCGGCTGGAGCTGCATGTCTTCACAGTGGCTGGCATCAGGGTGGATCTGGACTCTAGCATGGCACTGGCTGTTGCAGGACGATGTCAGGCCTCTGGTTCGCTTCAGGCTTTAAGCTCTTGCTGTAGTCAGTACCTCATACACACACAAATGCACAGGCACACAGACACACACAAAAATTGCAATACTCACACTAGCTCTATGGTGGCTGGAGTCTTGCTGGCAGCCTGGAGTCTTGCTGGCAGCCTGGAGTCTTGCTGGCAGTCTGGAGTCTTGCTGGCATATGTGGGGTTGAAGGCCCAGGCCAGGTTTATATAGATTTGGGGGTGTCTGGCCAATTGGCAACAAAATCCAGCTTCTGAGCATGCTCAGTGTAAAAAAACGTATTGCAGCGCTGCATTGCGTCGTACGACATGTCCCGACGCATCCGTCGCTCATAGGCTTCCATTGTAGCCAACGACGCATGCCGCAGGATGCGTCGCGACACGTTTTTTAGGCGGAGACAAAAAACGTTACAATCAACGTTTTTTGCCGACGACGTGTCGCCAAATTTCGACGCATACGTCGTACGACGGACACGACGTATGACAATCCGTCGCAATGCGTCGCCAATACAAGTCTATGGGGAAAAAACGCATCCTGCAAACACTTTTGCAGGATGCGTTTTTTCTGCAAAACGACGCATTTTAACGTATTGCAGTTAACGCTAGTGTGAAAGTAGCCTTAGCTGACAGATTCGCCTTTCTTCCTTCAATAAGTGCTCCCTAGTCCTCAGTGTGTACTTTGGCAGGACCAAGTCATGTGCCAGTATTTTGTACATGCCACACATATATTTATACAAGTAAATGAGATCTTTTCTGAGTCCTCTTTTTTCTAAGCTAAACAATCAGAACTTTTCCAACCTCTACTCATGTGAGAGGCCTTCCATCCCTTGTAATAATCTAGTTGCCCATCTTTAAACTGATTCTAACTTCTGAATATCCTTTTTAGGCCGGCGTCACACTGGCGAGTTTTACGGACGTAAGAGCGCAGAAACTACGTCCGTAAAACTCGCATAACATACGGCACAATTATTCTCAATGGGGCTGCTCCTATTAGCCGTATATTACGGTTCAGTATTATACGGCTTTCTACAGCCGTACAAAATCGCAGCATGCTGCGTTTGTCAGCGTACTGCGCAAAAAAATCGCCAATGAAAGTCTATGGGGGCGTGAAAAATACGGATTCCACACTGACCAGCAGTGTGACTTGCGAGAAATACGCAGCGGTGTTAGTGAAAAGTCGGTAATTCAATTGCCGGCTTTTAATTTCTCCTGCACAAACCCGACAGGATATGAGACATGGTTTACATATAGTAAACCATCTCATATCCCCTTTTTTTTTGCATATTCCACATTACTAATGTTAGTAGTGTGTATGTGCAAAATTTCAGCGCTGTAGCTGCTGAAATAAAGGGTTAAATGGCGGAAAAAATTGGCGTGGGCTCCCGCGCAATTTTCTCCGCCAGAATGGTAAAGCCAGTGACTGAGGGCAGATATTAATAGCCAGGAGAGGGTCCATGGTTATTGGCCCCCCGTGGCTAAAAACATCTGCCCCCAGCCACCCCAGAAAAGGCACATCTGGAAGATGCGCCAATTCTGGCACTTGGCCACTCTCTTCCCACTCCCTGTAGCGGTGGGATATGGGGTAATGAAGGGTTAATGCCACCTTGCTATTGGAAGGTGACATTAAGCCAGATTAATAATGGAGAGGCGTCAATTATGACACCTATCCATTATTAATCCAATTGTAGGAAAGGGTTAAAAAACACACACACACATGATTTAAAAGTATTTTAATGAAAAAAACACAGCGGTTGTTGTAATAATTTATTGTACTCTCAGTCCATCAGGAACACCCTCGCTTGGAAAAATAATAAACGCACAAGATACATACCTTCTGCTGTCAGATCAGGTCCCACGAAGTAATCCATCTGAAGGGGTTAACTAATATTACAGGCAGAGCTGCGATAATCCACTCGCTCTGCCTGTAATCCCCGGGTGCTGAAAGGAAAGCAGTGATCTATACTTACATTCAGTTGCGGTGATGCGCCCCTGCTGGATGTTCTCATGAACTGCAGCCTGGGAACTTTTTCCCACGCTACAGGTCATATGAGGACATCCACCAGGGGGCGCATCACCGCGACTGAAGGAAATGTAGGTCATGCGCCCCCTGGTGGATGTCCTCATATGACCTGTAGCGTGGGAAAAAGTTCCCAGGCTGCAGTTCATGAGAACATCCAGCAGGGGCGCATCACCGCAACTGAATGTAAGTATAGATCACTGCTTTCCTTTCAGCACCCGGGGATTACAGGCAGAGCGAGTGGATTATCGCAGCTCTGCCTGTAATATTAGTTAACCCCTTCAGATGGATTACTTCGTGGGACCTGATCTGACAGCAGAAGGTATGTATCTTGTGCGTTTATTATTTTTCCAAGCGAGGGTGTTCCTGATGGACTGAGAGTACAATAAATTATTACAACAACCGCTGTGTTTTTTTCATTAAAATACTTTTAAATCATGTGTGTGTGTGTTTTTTAACCCTTTCCTACAATTGGATTAATAATGGATAGGTGTCATAATTGACGCCTCTCCTTTATTAATCTGGCTTAATGTCACCTTCCAATAGCAAGGTGGCATTAACCCTTCATTACCCCATATCCCACCGCTACAGGGAGTGGGAAGAGAGTGGCCAAGTGCCAGAATAGGCGCATCTTCCAGATGTGCCTTTTCTGGGGTGGCTGGGGGCAGATGTTTTTAGCCACGGGGGGGCCAATAACCAAGGACCCTCTCCTGGCTATTAATATCTGCCCTCAGTCACTGGCTTTACCATTCTGGCGGAGAAAATTGCGCGGGAGCCCACGCCAATTTTTTCCGCCATTTAACCCTTTATTTCAGCAGCTACAGCGCTGAAATTTTGCACATACACACTACTAACATTAGTAGTGTGGAATATGCAAAAAAAATGGGGATATGAGATGGTTTACTGTATGTAAACCATGTCTCATATCCTGTCGGGTTTGTGCAGGAGAAATGAGAAGCCGGCAATTGAATTACCGGCTTTTAACACATATCGCGCTGAATGAAATCTAAATACAGAATATATATATATGTGTCTCAATGACATATATATATATATATATACTGTATATATGTTTTCCCGAACATTTGAGCACATAAATCCATTAGATGTCGGTTTTGCAAGCCTGCGCGAAAATCTCGCAGTACGGATGCCATACGGATTACATACGGAGGATGCCATGCGCAAAATACGCTGACACACCCTGACTACGGATCACTATTTTGGGAACATTTCACCGTATTTCGGCCGTATTACGGCCGTAAAATACGGACCGTATTGTCTTACGCCGAGTGTGACGCCGGCCTTAAAATGTGGAGCCCAAAACTGGATCCCATATTCTAGATGTGGCACCACCAGTGATTTATAAAGGGGTAACAATACGTTGAGATTGCAGAATTTATGTTTTTATACATCCAAATATTTTTTTGCTTTTGCGGCTGCTGCTTGACATTGAGTACTACTGCTCAGCTTACTTGTAAGGAGAATACCCAAGTCCTTCTCCTGTTCTTTAATCCTGAGTATTCTCCCATTTAATGTATATGCAGCAATAGGATTACTCCGTCCTAGGTACATTATTTTACATTTATCTACATTAAATCTCATTTGCCAATTGTTTGTCCATTGAGACATCATATTCAGATCATTTTGCTATATTGTAGTGGCAAGATCAGATTGTAATATCCTACAAGGTCATTAATAAAGAGGTTAAAGAGAATCAGTCCTAGCGAGGATTCCTGCCGTACACCACTGCTGACTATATTCCATTTAGAGGTCTATATACTCCTGAAATGTTATGTTTATCTTATTAAACTTTGTACTGTCTTGTTCATCCATAATGGTTTTCTGCAGGATTCCAGCAATATTACTCGAACCTGCAACCTTCAACATTACAGGAAGGAGCTAAAGTAATTGAGCCACAAGCTCTGGTGAGGTCACTGGGAGAATTTTGTATACTTGATCTGTATTGCAGGCTCTGCCTCCACAGGCAGATTACATAGAGATACATCTGTACATAGAAATACACTGCTATGTCCCTGTATTCTAGAGGGAGAATAAAAAATATGTTTTCTTCCTATAAAATTACTAAAATATAATGATAAACAATTACAACAATGTCAATTTTATTGAGCTTTTTAAAAAAAAAAAAATAAATAAACATCACAAATCAGCAAATACCAGACATATTTGGTGTCTTTGTAATTATAAAGATCCACACAACATAAGGGCTCGTTCACATTAGCGTATAAAAAATAGCTCTGATGTTGCTCCTGAAAAGTTGAACCTGTGGAATCTGTATGGTTCATCTTATGTTTTGCGAGTGCTATGCTAGTGTGCTTTTTTTTCCTCACCTAGCATCCGTATGACATCTGTATGACATCCATATGACATGCGTATGCAGTCTTAAAAAATACAGTAATTCTTTATGTCATTTCAAGCTAGTTTTCTAACTAATAAAACAATCATATACAGATATATAGAGATAGATAGATAGATAGATAGATAGATAGATAGATAGATAGATAGATGTCAGTGATATATGTAATCAGTACTTTGCTTGTATAGTGTTCTGTACTTGTTTGTAGCTAATAAATAAAAGAAAATAATTTTGTTGGGTCCCCCTTATTTTTTAATAGCAAGCTAGGGGAAAGCAGACAGCTGTGAGCTTGTCTTCATAGTCTGGGTATCAATATTCATTCATTTTCCCGACCTATTTATATCAGCTCACAGCTGTTTGCTTCGCCTTCTCTCATTATTATAAAGGGGACCCAAAAAAATTATGTGAGGACCCCCTAATTTTTAATATTCAGCAAAGGATAAGCAGACAGCTGCGGGCTGATTATAGTAGGCTGGGAAGGGACCATAATAAGGAAGTCCCACGATGATCCTCAACTCTGCTAAACCTGGAGGCTGTGATGAGCAGTGACATCAGTAACTTTACCAATCACCAAGGCCGCCGGAACACACTGAGAGTAGCGTGTGAACCAGTGGTAGTGATGACCGGTGACGTCAGTATGGTTATTGCAGTTTATAGCCGATGAACTGCGGTAACCTTACTTACGCGTAATAATTATAGGGAATAACTCAGGAGACTCTTTGCGTGGAACAAGACAACTACAGGACACAGTTTTATAAGTGGTAAAGTCTATATTATCACACGGTGATTCAAACAGGTGCAGAGAGAAACTCAAGTCCACAACACTTAGGTGCAAATATCAAATGCAGCTCAGCAGTCTATAGGAAACTTCAGAGGAAAATGCAATCACGCAGAAAGTCTATGAAGCACAATTATTCTTGAGGTTACTTGACACGAATAAGTCCTTGCTTAGTCCACAACACAGATAGATATGCTTATAAGGCAGTTCAAATAATATCTTAGCTCAACCAGGGAGGTCTGGGTAATAGTCTCAGGTTCTTGCAGAGCAGAAACAGCTTACATGTCCAGCAAATGCAGATGGAAGCAAACACGAGCAGCAGATGAAGGAGGATTACTGGTGTATGCAGCAGGAACTCAGAGCAGAGTAGCAGGATAACCCCACAGGTTCACAGGAGCAGGTATATAGCCAGGGAGTCACCAGAGGTCAGGAGCTGGATGCAAGGCAGAATACTCTAGCACAGACTGAAGGCTGGGGTGGAGTTTTATAGCAGGAAGACACAGTGCACATGAGACCAAAGACGCCATCTTGGAAAAGGGCAGTAATGCACAAAAGGTAATAAAAAATGTTCAGAGTCCTGACATTACGTCACTGCTCGCAGCGTGAGAATCAGCAGTAAGTTCACACCGTGGTGAGCTGTAATGTTACTGATGTCACCGCTCATCACAACCTCCGGATGTAGCCCTTTTGGATTATTTTATTTTTTATGGGTAAAAATGGGTAAAAGAGTATAATCGTCAGGGAGTGCTTTTTACAACTAAAAAACTTTTCTGTGCTTGTGTTTCTTTCTTTTGACTACAGGGTTAGTAATGGGGGTGTCTGATAGACACCTCTCCATTACTAACCCCTGGGCTTCATGTCAGCAGATATTGCACAGCTGACATCAAACCCAAAACCAATACCCTAATTGCCATCACACTAGGGCACTCGGGAAGAGAACCAAGGCTAAGCGCCAGAACTGGCGCATCTAATGGATGTGTCATTTCTGGGGAAGCTGAGGGCTTGTGTTGTTAGTGTGGGAAAGGGCCAATATCCATGGCCCCTTCCCAGCCTATTAATATTAATCTGCAGCTGTCTGCTTAGCCTTTGCTGGTTATTAAAGATAGGGGGACCCCATGTCATTAATTGGCCCCCCCTTTTACTAACCAGTTAAGGCTATGCAGACAGCTGATATTAATAGGCTGGAAAGATCCATGGATATTGGCATCTTCCCAGAATAATAACACCAGCTCATAGCTGTCTGTCTGCTTTCCCTTAGCTGGCTATTAAAATAAGGGGGACCTCACACATTTTTTCTTTTATTTATTTATATATTAGCTAAATACATTGTGACAGGGTCACTGCGCATATTGTCATCCGTGATGTAAAACCAGGATATTTATTCTCCAGCATGCTACGTGCTGAGGGTTAATTTAAAATTGTATACAAGGTCTGGTTTTATGTGGGCATCCATAGAGGGGGAGGGTGCTCACCATATCTCCTCCTGCAGAGCCAACGACGACATGTGTACTAACATGACCTGAGATTATGTCACATGGTCTGGGTTAAAAAACCTGTCTGGAGAGTCAGTTGTTGCGACTTAGGAAAGGAGGAACTTCCATGTGGCTCCAGGAGGAGCTGAGGACAGTGTGCGGCGTCTGTGGGTGAAACCTGCAGAGAAAGGACTCTTTTACACTTTGTTTTGTTTTCCATTAAGCCAGGAAGGCTCTGTTTATTTTTCCTGAACCCTGCTTTGGTCTATGCTGACTATAATAAACCAGCAGGTAATTTACTACCAAAACAATCCTGTGTCTACCTTAAAGGTACCTTCACACTAAGCGACTTTACAACGATAACGATAGCGATCTGTGACGTTGCAGCGTCCTGGATAGCGATATCGTTGTGTTTGACAAGCAGCAGCGATCAGGATCCTGCTGTGATATCGCTGGTCATTGCTGAAAGTTCAGAACTTTATTTGGTCGTCAGATCGGCGTGTATCGTTGTGTTTGACAGCAAAAGCAACGATGCCAGCGATGTTTTACAATGGTAACCAGGGTAAATATCGGGTTACTAAGCGCAGGGCCGTGCTTAGTAACCCGATATTTACCCTGGTTACCATTGTAAAAGTAAAAAAACAAACAGTACATACTCACCCTCTGATGTCTGTCACGTCCCCCGGCGTCCGCGCTGCTGCTCAGAGCTTCCTGCACTGAGTGTGTCAGTCCCGGCCGGAAAGCAAAGCAAAGCACAGCGGTGACGTCACCGCTCTGCTGTTAGGGCCGGCGCTCACACAGTGCAGGGAAGCGGACGCCGGGGGACACGAATGTAAGTATGTAGTGTTTGTTTTTTTACATTTAACACTGGTAACCAGGGTAAACATCGGGTTACTAAGTGCGGCCCTGTGCTTAGTAACCCGATGTTTACCCTGGTTACCCGGGGACTTCGGCATCGTTGGTCGCTGGAGAGCTGTCTGTGTGACAGCTCTCCAGCGACCACACAGTGACTAAACAGCGACGCTGCAGCGATCGGCATCGTTGTCGATATCACTGCAGCGTCGCTTAGTGTGAAGGTACCTTAAGAAGCAGCTGAGCATGGCAACCCCTCACAACATGTACAGTAAACTTTACATGTACTGCACTAATTATATAGCTCACTGACATATTTCTATCTATTTTATCTATATCTCTAGTCTATCAATCTATTTTGAAAGTTCAGGCTGTGAATTTACTGTGTTTGGCTGGTGAAATGTCGGGTTTCCATTGAGATAAGTGTGTAAAAATCCGACGACATTCATGGTACGCCCCGCCAGGGCAGCGGGGTAATCGGTACCGGGTCCGGTCTTAAAGTGGATGTAAGGGTGGTTGCGACCCGGTCCGTGGCCCTGGGTGCCCAATTAAAGGGAAAGGTCTTTAAAGGGATTTTGTAATGTCTATGTTCGTGACGCCACCTTTGGTTTTCGGTCAGTAGGGACCGAAGCTGCTTAAAGGGGTCCTCTGGGGTGATGGCATACAGCAAGATGGTGACGCTTCCCACAAGTGAAGCGGGGTCCCCAGGGCTTCCCAAGTGTATGGCGAGATGGTGTAAGCCGATGAATGCACAAAGAACAAGGACACAAGTTTGCAAAGTCTTTTACCTGGTTTACTGATGGTAGCAGTCCTCAGTCCAGGGTAACAGGTGTAGGGTAGCTGTAGTCCGGCCGGCTTGGAGGCAATAGGAGATCCCTCTCCCAGGTGATGTCCTTAAGCCTTTCCTACTTGCACCAGATAACGAGGTCCCTGCGGCTTAAAGCTTGCTGACAGGGTCCCCTCCCTCCTGTCCTAAGACAGATGTCTGTACGATAGGCAGTTTGAGCCTGTTTATAGGATCTCTTAGATGACCCTTCTCTTAAGGTCACTGCTTCACTTCAGATTTCATGCAGGCAATTGACATATAGTACTATGCCCTCCGGTTCTGTCGTGCGTCCTGGAGAACAACACGACCTTGGGCTCCTGGTTCTGCCCTCTGGCTCCCAGGGTGTCCTTCTGCTGTTCCCCTGCTGAGCCTCTTCCTCCTCTGTGCTTCTTCCCTCTAAGCTCCTCCACAATTCAACTCTCCTTCTGCTTCTCTTTCCAGGGGTAGCAGCTCCCTCGTGGCTGCTCGGCCCCCACATCTGCTCCAGACATCCTTCTGTACTCCTCCTCTCCAACACTGTTCCCTTGGTCTCCCTGGACCAACTGACCAGCTCCTCCTCCAGACCAGGATACATAAAGTGTGTCCTGAGCTCCCCCTCCTAGCCTAGATTCAGATGTGTTGCATGCGAGTGCCTTACCTGATAGATAGAATCTCCCTTTCCTCCAAGCGTGACATCACCCTCCCATAAAGGAAGGCAACATCACTGCAACAACCGGTTACCTGGGGTGTTGCATATATATGGTCCGTGTGCAGGCCAATTTTTTTTTCTTGCATCCATTGACTTTGCATTGGCACACGCAATCCGATTTTCGCAGACAATTGCAGCTTGTTGTGATTTTTTTCCTCAGTCCGATCCGCGCTGAGAAAAAAACTTGCAGATGAGCACTGAATCATTGTATAACATTGGTCAGAGTGCAATGCAACATTTTCTTGCATTGCACTCCTCCGTATTAAACGCTAATGTGAGCAAGCCCTAAAGATCAGATTATTTCCTTGCATTTTTTTTCAGGCTTCACATAGAATCCTGTAGAGGAAAAAAAAGCACCAAACCGCACAGTTCAGCAGTGTCATTAGATGCACAGAGGGCCCATGAACATGAAAATAAGAACAATGTGAAACCACCCTAAGGCCACATGCTAGTGGCTGTATGGTGGTTCTATCCATCAGGCTACGATGAGTTTAGTGAGTATTTTACGCTGCATTTAAAAAAAGAATGTAAGTAATCTATTTTACTTAATAGGTGCAAAAGTGGTGCAAAAATTACTGCACCTGTGTAGCAGCCATCTTTTAATTGTGTCCACTGCACCCTAATAGTGCATTTGTTTTGAGCCCTGGGCAGGTAAGCATCACTGCCTTTTTCTTGGTGTATTTGTCATTGGAGGAAACATGAATGCGGCCAAGTACAGAGATATCCTGGATGAAAACCTCTTCCATAGTGCTCAGGACCTCAGACTTGGCCGAAGGTTCACCTTCCAACAAGACAATGACCCTAAGCACAAAGCTAAAATAACAAAGGAGTGGCTTCAGAACAACTCTGTGACCATTCTTGACTGGCCCAGCCAGAGCCCTGACCTAAACCCAATTGAGCATCTCTGGAGAGACCTGAAAATGGCTGTCCACCAACATTCACCATCCAACCTGAGGGAACTGAAGAGGATCTGCAAGGAAGAATGGCAGAGGGTCCCTAAATCTAGGTGTGAAAAACTTGTTGCATCATTCCCAAGAAGACTCATGGCTGTACTAGCTCAAAAGGTGCTTCTACTCAATACTCAATACTGAGCAAAGGGTCTGAATACTTATGACCATGTGATATTTCAGTTTTTCTTTTTTAATAAATTTGCAAAAATTACTACATTTCTGTTTTTTTCCAGTCAAGATGGGGTGCAGAGTGTACATTAATGAGAAAAAAATTAACATTTTTGAATTTACCAAATGGCTGCAATGAAACAAAGAGTGACACATTTAAAGGGGTATGAATACTTTCCGTACCCACTGTATGGAGCGATTCTTCCATGGAAGAATTACTTCATACTTTTCACTAACTAGTCAAACATTTTTTAAGAATTGCACACTAAGTGACATTTATCAAGATTGTCTAAAAGTAAAATATCTTTGTTGCTCATATTACAGCACTAAATGGAGGAGCCTGCACTCCAGCCCACAGAGGCCGACTATATATGATCTAAGTTTAGTACATTTATAATGAGAAAACTAATTGTGGAATCATATCTGTCTGCAATGTAGTGCATGATGTTTATTAACCCACTAATTCTGCTTTGCAACTTGTGGAGAGCCCCAGAGCCAAGTGTCGTAATTAGGCGGAAGGGCTGGGATATATTAATGCAAATATAGCTTCAGTCATCTCTGCTTTGCAGAGCAGTCGGCTGCTCTGTAATATTTTGGATGAGCCTTTTTTTAGGACATAAATTGGTTCCTTATCCTACAATAGAAAAGAAGCAGCAGATCTGGGAGTGGGCACAGCACTACATTTAGATCAGATTTTGGCTTTATAGTTCCGTATTTTTAGCTCTAGCTTGAAAAGTTGTGCTTTAAATATGCACTCAGTCTCATTTTATATTTGTTTGCATGCACCATGTTGTAAATGCTTCTATCTGTAACCTTCATAATTATAAGAGGGGCTTTCCACTAAATTTTGGAACAGGTGTGCAGCACTAGTAACATATGCTATGGATGTTGTATAGTAAGGCCTGGCTCACCGACTGTCATCCATTCAGTTCGGCATGAGAAAACAATCGCAGCATGCTGTGAGGCTTGGCTCACACGTACCCATACAAGTCTACGGGTGCGTATGAAACATCATGTAAAGTGCAGGAGGGCGGTAGTCGTAAGAGAGCTGCTGCTCCATTTCGCCCTGGCACTTTGCAGACAATTCGTGTCCCCGATTAAATGTGCTGTGATGTGTGGGGTGCTGTACACTCACTTGTAGGCTGCAGGCCTCTGCTGTCTCCAGAAAAAATAATAGCTGTCTTCAGTTTCAGGAGGTGCCGCACATCAATCAAGGGACACCCAGTTGTTTTCATCACAAAAAAATGTACTCAACAATCTGTGTACAGCATATTGCAACTCGTAGCATCAGGCACAGCACTTTCCATTCCTCGCATCCACAGCAGAGTACACTTCCAGATCTTCCTTTCATTCTACCTGGACTATCCCTGCTGACTCTGCTTCTGTCAGTCCTAGGGATTCCCAGCCCAGTACTGCAGTACGTTCAAGGTCTATTACTTCTCCCACACTTGTTTCCACATCAATCTTCCTCTGTACGGAAGGGGTTAATATAATCGCCATAGCACCAAGCATTACAGGAGCATATTCAATCAGGAATTTTAGTAAGGCCTCGTACTGCACAGAACACCGTGTACTTTCCTGGCAGTCCAGCCTTTGCGTCCTACATGAACTTGACCCTATCTAATTATCAGGAAGTTCCCCATTGTCTTCCTACATAACCTACCCCTTCTGTGGGCTAATCCCAAACATTAACTCCTACCTTACTGTAATGTTACTAACTACTGTCACTATCTTATCCTGCCTATGTTATGTCTCTATACTACGAGCACAATGCTGTACACTACCACATTATAAATCATCATTACATTAATTATTCACTACATATTCCCTTATCACACTCTATACCACAATACATTGAAATTCATATCAAATTACACAACTATACCATATACAGCTCTGGCAAAAATTAGGAGACCACTGCAAAATTGTCAGTTTGTCTGATTTTTCTCTCTATAGGTATATTTTTGAGTAAAATGTAAATTGTTCTTTTATTCTATAAACTTCTGACAACATGTCTCCGAATTTCCAAGCAATACATTTTGTATTTTTTTTTCTGAAAAGGAGAAATGGTCAAAAAACAAAACAAAACAAAACAGTGCTTTCAGACCTCAAATAATGCAAAGAAAACAAGTTCATAATCATTTAGAAACAACAATACTAATGTTTTAACTTAGGAATAGATCAGAAATCAATATTTTGTGGAATAACCATGATTTCTAATCACAGCTTTCATGCATCTTGGCATGCTTTCCACCAGTCTTTCACACTGCTTTTGGGTGACCTTATGCCACTCCTGGTACAAAAATGTAAGCAGTTCTTCTTTGTTTGATGGCTTGTGACTAGGGTTGAGCGAAACGGGTCGATCATTTTCAAAAGTCGCCGACTTTTGGCTAAGTCGGCGTCTCATGAAACCCGATCCGACCCCTGTGCTTGTCGGCCATGCGGTACGCGACTTTCGCGCCAAAGTCGCGTTTCAATGACGCGAAAAGCGCCATTTCTCAGCCAATGAAGGTGAACGCAGAGTGTGGGCAGCGTGATGACATAGATCCTGGTCCCCACCATCTTAGAGAAGGGCATTGCAGTGATTGGCTTGCTGTCTGCGGCGTCACAGGGGCTATAAAGGGGCGTTCCCGCCGACCGCCATCTTACTGCTGCTGATCTGAGCTTAGGGAGAGGTTGCTGCCGCTTCGTCAGAAGCAGGGATAGCGTTAGGCAGGGTCCACTAACCACCAAACCGCTTGTGCTGTAGCGATTTCCACTGTCCAACACCACCTTCGGTGTGCAGGGACACTGGAAGCTACATTTTTTTTTTTTTTTTCCTCAGCGCTGTAGCTCATTGGGCTGCCCTAGAAGGCTCCGTGATAGCTGTATTGCTGTGTGTACGCCACTGTGGAAACCAACTGCTTTTTTCAAAGCACAAATCCTCTTGTTCCTTCCTTTCTGCACAGCTATCTTTTTTGTTTGTCCACACTTTTTATTTAATTTGTGCATCAGTCCACTCCTATTGCTGCCTGCCATACCTGGCTTAGATTACTGCAGGGAGATAGTAATTGTAGGACAGTCCCTGTTTTTTTTTTTTTTTGTGGGAGATTAAGATTGGCATTTCTGCTACAGTGCCATCCCTGTGTGTGCCATCTCTCACTGAGTGGGCCATAGAAAGCCTATTTATTTTTTCCGTGATTTGTGTTCTAAATTCTACCTCAACACAAAAACACTACATCAATCAGTGGTAGAAAAATATTGGCCTCAGTCAGGGCTTGTGTGCCACTGCTGTGTGTGCTATCTCTCATTCAGTGGGCTATAGAAAGCCTATTTATTTATTTATTTTTTTTCTTATTATTTGGTTTCTAAAGTCTCCCTGAAAAAAAAAATAAAAAATAAAAAAACAGTGGGAGAGTAATATTGCCCTTTCAGCTTGTGTGCCAGTCTTGACTCCTGGGTGTGCCACCTCTCTCTCATTCAGTGGGCCATAGAAAGGCTATTTATTTTTTTGGTTTTTTTAATATTATTTGGTTTCTAAAGTCTCCCTGAAAATAAAAGAAAAAAAACTTAAAAAAACAGTGGGAGAGTAATATTGCCCTTTCAGCTTGTGCGCCAGTCTTGACTCCTGGGTGTGCCACCTCTCTCTCTCTAATTGTGGGCCATAGAAAGCCTTTTTTTTTTTTTTTTTTTTTTTTTATATTATTTGGTTTCTAAAGTCTCCCTTAAAAAACAAAAAATACATAAAAAAACAGTGGGAGAGTAATATTGCCCTTTCAGCTTGTGTGCAAGTCTTGACTCCTGGGTGTGCCACCTCTCTCCCTCTCATTCAGTGGGCCATAGAAAGCCTATTTATTTTTTTTTTAAATATTATTGGGTTTCTAAAGTCTCCCTTAAAAAACAAAAAATACATAAAAAAACAGTGGGAGAGTAATATTGCCCTTTCAGCTTGTGTGCCAGTCTTGACTCCTGGGTGTGCCACCTCTCTCCCTCTCATTCAGTGGGCCATAGAAAGCCTATTTATTTATTTTTTTAAATATTATTGGGTTTCTAAAGTCTCCCTTAAAAAACAAAAAACAGATAAAAAAACAGTGGGAGAGTAATATTGCCCTTTCAGCTTGTGTGCCAGTCTTGACTCCTGGGTGTGCCACCTCTCTCTCTCATTCAGTGGGCCATAGAAAGCCTATTTATTTTTTTGGTTTTTTTAATATTATTTGGTTTCTAAAGTCTCCCTGAAAAAAAAAAAAAACATAAAAAAACAGTGGGAGAGTAATATTGCCCTTTCAGCTTCTGTGCCAGTCTTGACTCCTGGGTGTGCCACCTCTCTCCCTCTCATTCAGTGGGCCATAGAAAGCCTATTTATTTATTTTTTTAAATATTATTGGGTTTCTAAAGTCTCCCTTAAAAAACAAAAAATACATAAAAAAACAGTGGGAGAGTAATATTGCCCTTTCAGCTTGTGTGCCAGTCTTGACTCCTGGGTGTGCCACCTCTCTCTCATTCAGTGGGCCATAGAAAGGCTATTTATTTTTTTGTTTTTTTTTAATATTATTTGGTTTCTAAAGTCTCCCTGAAAATAAAAGAAAAAAAACTTAAAAAAACAGTGGGAGAGTAATATTGCCCTTTCAGCTTGTGCGCCAGTCTTGACTCCTGGGTGTGCCACCTCTCTCTCTCTAATTGTGGGCCATAGAAAGCCTTTTTTTTTTTGTTTTTTTTTTTAATATTATTTGGTTTCTAAAGTCTCCCTTAAAAAACAAAAAATACATAAAAAAACAGTGGGAGAGTAATATTGCCCTTTCAGCTTGTGTGCCAGTCTTGACTCCTGGGTGTGCCACCTCTCTCCCTCTCATTCAGTGGGCCATAGAAAGCCTATTTATTTATTTTTTTAAATATTATTTGGTTTCTAAAGTCTCCCTTAAAAAACAAAAAATACATAAAAAAACAGTGGGAGAGTAATATTGCCCTTTCAGCTTGTGTGCCAGTCTTGACCCCTGGGTGTGCCACCTCTCTCCCTCTCATTCAGTGGCCCATAGAAAGCCTATTTATTTTTTTTTTTAAATATTATTGGGTTTCTAAAGTCTCCCTTAAAAAACAAAAAATACATAAAAAAACAGTGGGAGAGTAATATTGCCCTTTCAGCTTGTGTGCCAGTCTTGACTCCTGGGTGTGCCACCTCTCTCTCTCATTCAGTGGGCCATAGAAAGCCTATTTATTTTTTTGGTTTTTTTAATATTATTTGGTTTCTAAAGTCTCCCTGAAAAAAAAAAAAAACAATAAAAAAACAGTGGGAGAGTAATATTGCCCTTTCAGCTTGTGCGCCAGTCTTGACTCCTGGGTGTGCCACCTCTCTCATTCAGTGGGCCATAGAAAGCATTTTTTTTTTTTCCTTGATTTGTGTTCTAAAATCTACCTCAACACAAAAACACTACATCAATCAGTGGGAGAAAAATATTGGCCTCAGTCAGGGCTTGTGTGCCACTGCTGTGTGTGCTATCTCTCATTCAGTGGGCTATAGAAAGCCTATTTATTTATTTATTTTTTTCTTATTATTTGGTTTCTAAAGTCTCCCTGAAAAAAAAAAATACATAAATTAGGTGGGAGATTAATATTGACATTAGTGCTTGAGTGACAGTCCTGCGTGTGTGTCATCTCTGTGATTTTGTGCCACAGAAAACAGAGTGTGTAACATTGTGCCTGATTTTCCTTGTGGTCTCACCAACCTGTTAAGGGATATTGAAATCATACTGAAGTTATAGCTCACCGTGTAAGTTGTTTGACAGCAACAAATAAAGTTACTTTGGTTAAGATTTTAAAACAATGAGGAAGTCTGGTGCAAGAGGTCGTCGTGGGCGTTCATTGTCAGCTGGTAATGATGGTAGTGGTAGTGGAGCATCAGGTGGTCGTGGGGATAAAAATATTCCACCTAAGTCTGGAGCTGTGGAGCCAGTTTCGTCGTCAGGCTACACAAGGCCTCGAACGCTCTCTTTTCTGGGAGTAGGAAAACCGCTTTTAAAGGCGGAGCAGCAACAGCAAGTTTTGGCTTACATTGCAGACTCAGCCTCTAGCTCTTTTGCCTCCTCTTCCGAAACTGGTAAATGTAAAAGCAGCGCGTCGCTTGTGGATGTTCACGGTCAGGGACAAGTCGCTTCCTTGTCCTCCTCAGCAAAAACTACAACAAGAGAGAAGGATGCAGCAGGCGACACAACGGGTCACTCCATGGAGCTCTTTACACATACCGTCCCTGGCTTAGAAAGTGAAACATTTAACAGGCCATGCCCATTACAAGTAGATTCTGACATGGAGTGCACTGATGCACAGCCACAGCCAGAGTACTATGCTGCTCCTTTGACTCAGACCACCACATTGCCCTCTCAGGGTACAGATCCACAATCAGACCCTGATGAGACTATGTTGCCCCGCCACGAACGCTATACCACCGACCGACACAGTGACACAGACGAAGTTGCACACGAGCTCGAAGAGGAGGTAATAGATGACCCAGTTATTGACCCCGATTGGCAGCCATTGGGGGAACAGGGTGCAGGCGGCAGTAGTTCAGAAGCGGAGGTGGAGGAGGGGCCGCAGCAGGCATCAACATCGCAACAGGTTCCATCTGCCGGGCCCGTATCTGGCCCAAAACGCGTGTCAAAGCCAAAACCTGTTGGAGGACAGCGTGGCCATCCGGTTAAAGCTCAGTCTGCAATCCCTGAAAAGGGATCCGAGTCTAGGAAGAGTGCAGTCTGGCAGTTTTTTAAACAACATCCAACTGATCAGCGCAAAGTCATCTGTCAAAAATGTTCAACTAGCTTAAGCAGAGGTCAGAATCTGAAAAGTCTAAATACTAGTTGCATGCATAGACACTTAACCACCATGCATTTTCAAGCCTGGACTAACTACCAAACGTCCCTTAAGGTTGTAGCACCCTCGGCCAATGAAGCTAGTCAGCAACGCAACATCCCTTCCGTCACTGTAAGGCCACCATTTTCCGCACCACCGGCAGTATCTGTGCAGGTTTCTTTGCCAGCCAAAAGCAGTCAGGGTCAGGGAACCACCAGTTTTGTAGGAGGAAATATTGCATCTAGGGCACCGGCGGAAACAATACCGTCTCCAACCGTCTCTCAGTCTGCCATGTACACCGGCACACCCGAAAGTTCCACGATCTCCAGCTCTCCAGTCCAGCTCACCCTACATGAGACTCTGGTTAGAAAAAGGAAGTACTTATCCTCGCATCCGCGTACACAGGGTTTTAACGCCCACATAGCTAGACTAATCTCGTTAGAGATGATGCCCTACCGGTTAGTTGAAAGCGAAGCTTTCAAAGCCCTGATGGAGTACGCTGAACCACGATACGAGCTACCCAGTCGACACTTTTTTTCCAGAAAAGCCATCCCAGCCCTGCACCAGCATGTTAAACAGCGCATCGTCCATTGCCTCAGGCAATCTGTGAGTACAAAGGTGCACCTGACTACAGATGCATGGACCAGTAGGCATGGCCAGGGACGTTATGTGTCCATCACGGCACACTGGGTGAATGTGGTGGATGCAGGGTCCACAGGCGACATCAATTTAGGGACAGTTGTGCCTAGCCCACGGTCTAGGAAACAGTTGGCTGTAGGCGTTCACACCCCCTCCTCCTCCTCCTCCTCGTCCTCCTGCAGAAGCTACAGCTCTTCCACAGAACGCAGTCTGCCAACCACTCCATCGGCAGATGACACTGTTGCACACCAGTTGTCCCATTATGGGCCAGCTACTGGCAAGCGTCAGCAGGCTGTATTGGCTATGAAGTGTTTGGGCGACAGCAGACACACCGCGGAAGTTCTGTCCGAGTTCTTGCAACAAGAAACGCAGTCGTGGCTGGGCACAGTAGATCTTGAGGCAGGCAAGGTAGTGAGTGATAACGGAAGGAATTTCATGGCTGCCATCTCCCTTTCCCAACTGAAACACATTCCTTGCCTGGCTCACACCTTAAACCTGGTGGTGCAGTGCTTATTGAAAACTTATCCTGGGTTCTCCGACCTGCTCCTCAAAGTGCGTGCACTTTGCTCACATATCCGACGTTCGCCTGTACACGCCAGCCGTATGCAGACCTATCAGCGGTCTTTGAACCTTCCCCAGCATCGCCTAATCATAGACGTTGCAACAAGGTGGAACTCAACACTGCACATGCTTCAGAGACTGTGCGAACAGAGGCGTGCTGTTATTTATTTGTGGGAGGATACACGGGCAGGCAGTAGGATGGCAGACATGGAGTTGTCAGGTGTGCAGTGGTCTAAGATACAAGACATGTGTCAAGTCCTTCAGTGTTTTGAGGAATGCACACGGCTGGTTAGTGCAGACAACGCCGTAATAAGCATGAGCATCCCCCTAATGCGTCTGCTGATGCAAAGTTTGACGCACATAAAGGAGCAGGCGTCTGCACCAGAGGAAGAGGAAAGCCTTGATGACAGTCAGCCATTGTCTGGTCAGGGCAGTGTACAGGACGAGGTAGCGGGCGAAGAGGAGGTGGAGGACGAGGAGGATGATGGGGATGAGTATATTTTTAATGCCGAACCTTTCCCGGGGGCACAGGAAATTGGTTGCGTGTCACGGCCGGGTTCTGGTTTTTTGAGGGACACAAGTGACGTAGATTTGCCTGCAACTGCCCCTCAACCAATCACAACCGGAGATTTGACAACTGGAACTTTGGCCCACATGGCGGATTATGCCTTACGTATCCTAAAAAGGGACACACGCATTACGAAAATGATGAACGATGACGATTACTGGTTGGCCTGCTTCCTTGATCCACGCTATAAAGGCAAATTGCAAAATATTATGCCACATGAGAACTTGGAACTAATATTAGCAACCAAACAATCAACTCTTGTTGACCGTTTGCTTCAGGCATTCCCAGCACACAGCGCACGTGATCGTTCTCACACGAGCTCCAGGGGGCAGCAGACTAGGAGTGTTAGGGGTGCACACATCAGAAGTGGCGTTGGACAGAGGGGTTTTCTGACCAGGTTGTGGAGTGATTTTGCTATGACCGCAGACAGGACAGGTACTGCTGCATCAATTGAAAGTGACAGGAGACAACATTTGTCCAGTATGGTTACTAACTATTTTTCATCCCTTATCGATGTTCTCCCTCAACCGTCATTCCCATTTGATTACTGGGCCTCCAAATTAGACACCTGGCCAGAATTGGCAGAATATGCATTGCAGGAGCTTGCTTGCCCGGCAGCAAGTGTCCTATCAGAAAGAGTATTCAGTGCTGCAGGTTCAATATTAAAGAAAAAAGGACTCGTCTGGCTACCCAAAATGTTGACGATCTAACATTCATTAAAATGAACCACAACTGGATTTCGAAATCTTTTGCCCCACCTTGCCCGGCCGACACCTAGCTTTCCTATGAAAAGCTCTTGCCTGTGAATTACTTTTCTAATGTATAATTTGCTGCAGCTGATTGTACAGCATACGACATGTTTACACCTCCCTAAATGGCAAAACTCCCCACACGGGGCCGTGGTATCGCGACTTGGCGCAAGCACCCGTGAGACTGCTGTTTGTCTGAAGAGGTGGGTGTGCTCGCTTTTGGTTGACGGCATTGCTACTGGGTCCCTCATAGTACAATGTAGTGTCTCTGGCGGTGGTGGTGCGCACCCAACGTCAGACACACCGTTGTAACATGAGGGGCCCTGGGGCGGTCCCGCCGGCCTCTAGAGAGTTCCCCCCTACCCCAGCTCAAAATGTGCTCTACCACATGCAAAATTATGTCGCACAGCTCCACCAATCTTTAGTCTATTCGCTGACATCATTCAATGTCTGGCACTGACAATACAAATTTGTAGACATCTATGATGCAACTTAAAGTAGTCTGTGTCTGTGTCCTATATTGGCACCATTAAATAGTTACTGCCAAATTACTATGTCAGAAACTCAGTAGATGAGCCCACCCCTGTACCTAAGTATGCCACCTTTTTTTTTGTTTTGGTTGTTTTGCGAGACATTAACATCTATTTATATTTTGGGAGTACTGGGACAGACACTCCTTGCACTACTCCTCCACTCACCACCAAGCTGCCTGTGTATCCATGTAACCGCTGTAAAGCTGCCATGAGCCTATTGTTTGTTATTTTAGGCCTTTGATAGCCTGTCTGCGGTCCCTACTTTAAATACTCCTCCACTGACCACCAAGCTGCCTGCCCGTGTATCCATGTAACCGCTGTAAAACTGCCATGAGCCTATTGTTTGTTATTTTAGGCCTTTGATAGCCTGTCTGCGGTCCCTACTTTAAATACTCCTCCACTGACCACCAAGCTGCCTGCCCGTGTATCCATGTAACCGCTGTAAAACTGCCATGAGCCTATTGTTTGTTATTTTAGGCCTTTGATAGCCTGTCTGCGGTCCCTACTTTAAATACTCCTCCACTGACCACCAAGCTGCCTGCCCGTGTATCCATGTAACCGCTGTAAAACTGCCATGAGCCTATTGTTTGTTATTTTAGGCCTTTGATAGCCTGTCTGCGGTCCCTACTTTAAATACTCCTCCACTGACCACCAAGCTGCCTGCCCGTGTATCCATGTAACCGCTGTAAAACTGCCATGAGCCTATTGTTTGTTATTTTAGGCCTTTGATAGCCTGTCTGCGGTCCCTACTTTAAATACTCCTCCACTGACCACCAAGCTGCCTGCCCGTGTATCCATGTAACCGCTGTAAAACTGCCATGAGCCTATTGTTTGTTATTTTAGGCCTTTGATAGCCTGTCTGCGGTCCCTACTTTAAATACTCCTCCACTGACCACCAAGCTGCCTGCCCGTGTATCCATGTAACCGCTGTAAAACTGCCATGAGCCTATTGTTTGTTATTTTAGGCCTTTGATAGCCTGTCTGCGGTCCCTACTTTAAATACTCCTCCACTGACCACCAAGCTGCCTGCCCGTGTATCCATGTAACCGCTGTAAAACTGCCATGAGCCTATTGTTTGTTATTTTAGGCCTTTGATAGCCTGTCTGCGGTCCCTACTTTAAATACTCCTCCACTGACCACCAAGCTGCCTGCCCGTGTATCCATGTAACCGCTGTAAAACTGCCATGAGCCTATTGTTTGTTATTTTAGGCCTTTGATAGCCTGTCTGCGGTCCCTACTTTAAATACTCCTCCACTGACCACCAAGCTGCCTGTGTATCCATGTAACTGATGTAAAACTGCAGTATTTTGCTTATAAAAAAGAAAATACTGGAGAGATATCAAATGCAGACATTTTAACATTAAAAACAAAAACACATACAACAAAAAACTGGTACAGTACAAAAATTGGCCACCAGCTACAAAAACTTTCTCCTGCAAGTAGTTAACTGAAAGGTTTTTTTCCATTGAAAACACAGATATGGCATCCACCGAGTGTTGTCCTGTCGCGTCTTCTTTATATTATTGCCAAGAAGCTGCAACTGAATAAAGCTGAGCTTCTACCTTCTGCCTCTTATTAACTGCTTTTTTTAAAAAAAATTGTCCACCAGCTAAAAAAACTTTCTCCTGCAAGTAGTTAACTGAAAGGTTTTTTTCCATTGAAAACACAGATATGGCATACACCGAGTGTTGTCCTGTCGCGTCTTCTTTATATTATTGCCAAGAAGCTGCAACTGAATAAAGCTGTGCTTCAACCTTCTGTTCCAAATTACCATTTTTAAAAATGCCATTGGCTGTTCCGGCCTACTAAAGGTGTCTGTCTGCCCCTGCCTAGTGTTGTCCTCAACTGAATAAAGCTGAGCTTCAACCTTCAGTTCCAAATTACCATTTTTAAAAATGCCATTGGCTGTTCCGGCCTACTAAAGGTGTCTGTCTGCCCCTGCCTGGTGTTGTCCTCAACTGAATAAAGCTGAGCTTCTACCTTCTGTTCCAAATTACCATTTTTAAAAATGCCATTGGCTGTTCCGGCCTACTAAAGGTGTCTGTCTGCCCCTGCCTGGTGTTGTCCTCAACTGAATAAAGCTGAGCTTCTACCTTCTGCCTCTTATTAACTGCTTTTTTTTTATAAAATTGGCTGTTCCGGCCTACTAAAGGTGTCTGTCTGCCCCTGCCAGGTGTTGTCCTCAACTGAATAAAGCTGAGCTTCAACCTTCAGTTCCAAATTACCATTTTTAAAAATGCAATTGGCTGTTCCGGCCTACTAAAGGTGTCTGTCTGCCCCTGCCTGGTGTTGTCCTCAACTGAACAAAGCTGAGCTTCCACATTCTGGCTTTCGCCCTATACTATCAGATATTAAACTGCATTTGGCCTACTAGTGTGGTTAGGCCCTTGAAACAGTGTCTGCTGCTCTTGGGTTTGCTACTCCACTGAACAAAGCAATGCCGCCTGTTTAGTCCTGTTACCAATTTTGAACTGCATTTAGCCTACTTTATTCTTTGGCCCTATATCTGTTTCCTCCTCATCCTGCCCATTGCCCAGCCACTGCTAGATGAGTCTGCTGGTACATTGACCTAGACCACTACATTCCCCTTATACTCTACACAGCCAGAATCTGACCCTGCTGAAAGTAAGGTTCCCCTTCCCGCATGTTATACCACCTTACACAGGGACAGAGAGGAAGGTGCAGATGAAAGTGCAGGTTCCTTCATCAGGTGGGGGGGCATACTTGTTGGCGACGTCACTGGCACAGGGCCCCTCAGAGTACGCAAAAGTGTCGCTGCTGGTGGGAGGCGCCCCCGCCATGCAAACACACCGCCGTACTTTGAGGGGTCCTGTGCCAGTGCCAATGCGAACGAGTGGCCCCCCCCTGCTTGCTCAGGATCACAGCACTTGCAACGTTGAAATACTTACCTCTCCCTGCTCCACCGCCATGACGTAGTCCATGTTTCCTGGGCCCACTAAAACCTTGAACCAGCCCTACCCCCACAACTTTTGCCAAATGACCCCCAATTTCCAGTGCCCAACTATTATTATAAAGTTAATTAAGATTGACAAGCTTCAGAAAACAAGAATGGATGTTTTTGGCAGTAAAATGTGCACTGTAGGTGTTTTCCTGGCCTCCACTCACTGCCGGCTATGCTTCCCCATTGACTTGCATTGGGTTTCGTGTTTCGGTCGATCCCCGACTTTTAGCGATAATCGGCCGACTTCACTCGACTCGACTCTGGACTAAATCGGGTTTCACAAAACCAGACTCGATCTTAAAAAAATGAAAGTCGCTCAACCCTACTTGTGACTATCCATCATCCTCTTGATTACATTCCAGAGGTTTTCAATGGAGTTCATATCTGGAAATTGGGCTGCCCATGACAGGATTTTTATTATAGTGCTTTGGAACAAAGCACTATACTGTTATTCCATCGTGGTAAACTTCTTCTTCTTATTATTATTATTATAGTGCTTTGGAACAAAGCACTATACTGTTATTCCATCGTGGTAAACTTCTTCTTCTTATTATTATTATTATAGTGCTTTGGAACAAAGCACTATACTGTTATTCCACCGTGGTAAACTTCTTCTTCTTATTATTATAGTGCTTTGGAACAAAGCACTATACTGTTATTCCACCGTGGTAAACTTCTTATTATAGTGCTTTGGCACAAAGCACTATATTGTTATTCCATCGTGGTAAACTTCTTCTTATTATTATTATAGTGCTTTGGAACAAAGCACTATACTGTTATTCCACCGTGGTAAACTTCTTATTCTTATTATAGTGCTTTGGAACAAAGCACTATACTGTTATTCCACCGTGGTAAACTTCTTATTCTTATTATTCAGTCCGCACGTAATGCGGCCCGAACCGCTAAACTCACAGACTCCAGTGAGGTGTCATTTCGAAGCCAGCATCCCCAAGAGGTGTGCTAAGTATTTTTCGTGCCGATCGGATTTGTAGTTTTTGCGCAATTTGTGTTTGAAAAAAGTCTTTCAATGCGTTTCAATAGGGAAATTTTCCTATACGTTTATAATGGGCTGGTTTCTGAGGCAATTTCTAAAAATAACTGCCACCTGGCTGATTAGCTCATTGATATGCGCAGTCAGACACAGTTACTATGCCAACGCCTATGAAATCTACATCAGCTCACCAGGTCACAAGTTTTGTCAGATAATATCAGCTCTTAAAGTGACAGTACAGCACAATTCCAAACCACTATCTGTAGTCTTATAATTATTAGATGGTGGCCCGATTCTAACTCATCGGGTATTCTAGAATATGCATGTCCACGTAGTATATTGCACAGCCACGCAATATACAGTGCAGAGCCGCGCAGTACACAGCGCAGAGCCGCGCAGTACACAGCGCAGAGCCGCGCAGTATAAAGCGCAGAGCCGTGCAGTACACAGCGCAGAGCCGCGCAGTACACAGCACAGAGCCGTGCAGTACACAGCGCAGAGCCGCGCAGTATAAAGCGCAGAGCCGTGCAGTACACAGCGCAGAGCCGCGCAGTACACAGCACAGAGCCGCGCAGTACACAGCGCAGAGCCATGCAGTACACAGCGCAAAGCCGCGCAGTATAAAGCGCAGAGCCGCGCAGTACACAGCGCAGAGCCGCGCAGTACACAGCGCAGAGCTGCGCAGTACACAGCGCAGAGCCGCGCAGTATAAAGCGCAGAGCCGTGCAGTACACAGCGCAGAGCCGCGCAGTATAAAGCGCAGAGCCGTGCAGTACACAGCGCAGAGCCGCGCAGTACACAGCGCAGAGCCGCGCAGTACACAGCGCAAAGCCGCGCAGTATAAAGCGCAGAGCCGCGCAGTACACAGCGCAGAGCCGCGCAGTACACAGCGCAGAGCCGCGCAGTACACAGCGCAGAGCCGCGCAGTATAAAGCGGAGAGCCGCGCAGTACACAGCGCAGAGCCGAGCAGTACACAGTGCAGAGCCGCGCAGTACACAGCGCAGAGCCGCGCAGTACACAGCGCAGAGCCGCGCAGTACACAGCGGAGAGCCGCGCAGTACACAGCGCAGAGCCGAGCAGTACACAGCGCAGAGCCGCGCAGTACACAGCGCAGAGCCGCGCAGTACACAGCGCAGAGCCGCGCAGTACACAGCGCAGAGCCACGCAGTACACAGCGCAGAGCCGCGCAGTATACAGCGCAGAGCCGCGCAGTACACAGCGGAGAGCCGCGCAGTACAGAGCGCAGAGCCGCACAGTATAAAGCGCAGAGCCGCGCAGTACACAGCGCAGAGCCGCGCAGTACACAGAGCAGAGCCGCGCAGTACACAGAGC
This sequence comes from Ranitomeya variabilis, assembly GCF_051348905.1. Lineage (NCBI taxonomy): Eukaryota > Metazoa > Chordata > Amphibia > Anura > Dendrobatidae > Ranitomeya > Ranitomeya variabilis. Next base: position 639,096,462 of record NC_135232.1, read on the forward strand.
AGAGCCGCGCAGTACACAGCGCAGAGCCACCCAGTATACAGCGCAGAGCCGCGCAGTATACAGCGCAGAGCCGCGCAGTACACAGCGTAGAGCCACGCAGTATGCAGTGCAGAGCCGCGTAGTATACAGCGCAGAGCCCCGCAGTATACAGTGCAGAGCCCCGCAGTATACAGCGCAGAGCCATGCAGTACACAGTGCAGAGCCGCGCAGTACACAGCGCAGAGCCGCGCAGTATACAGCGCAGACACGCGCAGTACACAGCACGGACACGCGCAGTACACAGCGCAGAGCCGCGCAGTACACAGCGCAGAGCCGCGTAGTATACAGCGAAGAGCCACGCAGCATATAGCGCAGAGCCGCGCAGTACAAAGCGCAGAGCCGCGCAGTATACAGCGCAGAGCCACGCAGTATACAGCGCAGAACGCGCAGTACACAGCGCAGAGCCGCGCAGTACACAGCGCAGAGCCGTGCAGTACACAGCGCAGAGCCGCGCAGTACACAGCGCAGAGCCGCGCAGTACACAGCGCAGAGCCACGCAGTATACAGCGCAGAGCCGCGTAGTATACAGCGCAGAGCCGCGTAGTATACAGCGCAGAGCCGCGTAGTATACAGCGCAGAGCCACGCAGTATACAGCGCAGAGCCACGCAGTATACAGCGCAGAGCCACGTAGTTATACTGCCCAGTCACGTAGTATATTGTCCAGTCACATAGTATACTGCATATCCCTGTTAAAAAAAAAAAAAAAGAATTAAAATAAAAAAGTTACATACTCACCTCCTGGAGCGGCCGGTATCTGATGGTTGTTGCACCTCCTAGAGCGGCCGGTACACGATGCTTGTTGCACCTGGAGTGGCCGGTACCCGATGCTTGTTGCGCGCTCCGGTCCCAAGAGTGCATTGCGGTCTCACGAGATGATGACGTAGCGGTGTTGTGAGACAGAAAGACGGAAGTGCCCTTAGACAATTATATAGTAGATTATCCCGCTCACCAATTCGGAACCCGAGAGGCCCGGCCCACCAAATCGGACCCCGAGGGGCCCGGCCCACCAAATCGGACCCAGAGTGACCCCGCCTCCTAAATCGGACCCAGAGTGACCCCGCCCACCAAATCGGACCCAGAGTGGCTCCGCCCACCAAATCGGACCCAGAGTGACCCCTTCCACCAAATCAGACCCAGAGTGACCCCTTCCACCAAATCGGACCCAGAGTGACCCCTTCCACCAAATCGGGCCCAGAGTGACCCCGCCCACCAAATCGGACCCAGAGTGACCCCACCCACCAAATCGGACCCTGAGGTGCCCAGCCCACCAAATCAGACCCTGAGGTGCCCAGCCCACCAAATCGGACCGAGTGACCCCACCCACCAAATTGGTCCCTAAGGTGCCCCGCCCACCAAATCGGACCCAGAGTGGCTCCGCCCACCGAATCGGACCCAGAGTGGCCACGCCCACAGAATCGGACCAAAAGTGACCCCGCCCACCGAATCGGACCTAGATTTACCCCGCCCACAAAATCAGACCCAGATTGACCCAACCCACCAAATCGGACCGCCTGAGGGGCACCCAAGTGTCAAAGTCTTGCAGGGGCAGCCCGGGCACCATTCCAAAGCACTATCTGTAGTTCCTTCAGGAAATACCCATCTAGTTATTATTATTCAGTCCGCACGTAATGCGGCCCGAACCGCTAAACTCACAGACTCCAGTGAGGTGTCATTTCGAAGCCAGCGTTCCTGAGAGGTGTGCTAAGTATTTTTCGTGTCGATCGGATTTGTAGTTTTGGCGCAATTTGCGTTTGAAAAAAGTGTCTCAATGCATTTCAATAGGGAAATTTTCCAATACGTTTATAATGGGCCTGATTTCTGAGGCAATTTCTAAAAATAACTGCCACCTGGCTGATTACCTCATTGATATGCGCAGTGAGACCCAGTTACTATGCCAACGCCTATAAACTCTACATCAGCCCACCAGATCACAAGTTTTGTCAGATAATATCAGCTCTTAAAGTGACAGTACAGCACAATTACAAAGCACTATCTGTAGTCTTATCATTATTGCCCCGCTCACCAAATCTGACCCAGCCCAGCAAATCGGACCAGAGTGCCCCCGCTTGCCAAATCGGACCCAGAATGCCCCCGCCCGCCAAATCGGACCCAGAGTGGCGCCGCCCGCCAAATCGGACCCAGAGTGCCCCAGCCCGCCAAATCGGACCCAGATTGGCGCCGCCCGCCAAGTCGGACCCAGAGTGGCGCCGCCCGCCAAGTCGGACCCAGAGTGGCGCCGCCCGCTAAGTCGGACCCAGAGTGGCGCCGCCCGCCAAATCGGACCCAGAGTGGCACCGCCCGTCAAATCGGACCCAGAGTGGCGCCGCCCGCCAAATCGGACCCAGAGTGGCGCCGCCCGCCAAATCGGACCCAGAGTGGCGCCGCCCGCCAAATCGGACCCAGAGTGGCGCCGCCCGCCAAATCAGACCCAGAGTGGCGCCGCCCGCCAAATCGGACCCAGAGTGGCGCCGCCCGCCAAATCGGACCCAGAGTGGCGCCGCCCGCCAAATCGGACCCAGAGTGGCGCCGCCCGCCAAATCGGACCCAGAGTGGCGCCGCCCGCCAGATCGGACCCAGAGTGGCGCCGCCCGCCAGATCGGACCCAGAGTGACGCCGCCCGCCAGATCGGACCCAGAGTGGCGCCGCCCGCCAGATCGGACCCAGAGTGGCGCCGCCCGCCAGATCGGACCCAGAGTGGCGCCGCCCGCCAGATCGGACCCAGAGTGGCGCCGCCCGCCAAATCGGACCCAGAGTGGCGCCGCCCGCCAAATCGGACCCAGAGTGGCGCCGCCCGCCAAATCGGACCCAGAGTGGCGCCGCCCGCCAAATCGGACCCAGAGTGGCGCCGCCCGCCAAATCGGACCCAGAGTGGCGCCACCCGCCAAATCGGACCCAGAGTGGCACCGCCCGCCAAATCGGACCCGGAGTGGCGCCGCCCGCCAGAGTGGCGCCACCCGCCAAATCGGACCCGGAGTGGCGCCGCCCGCCAAATCGGACCCGGAGAGGCACCGCCCGCCAAATCGGACCCGGAGTGGCGCCGCCCGCCAAATCGGACCCGGAGTGGCGCCGCCCGCCAAATCGGACCCGGAGTGGCGCCGCCCGCCAAATCGGACCCGGAGTGGCGCCGCCCGCCAAATCGGACCCGAAGTGGCGCCGCCCGCCAAATCGGACCCGAAGTGGCGCCGCCCGCCAAATCGGACCCGGAGTGGCGCCGTCTGCCAGAGTGGCGCCACCCGCCAAATCGGACCCGGAGTGGCGCCGCCCGCCAAATCGGACCCAGAGTGGTGCCGCCCGCCAAATCGGACCCAGAGTGGCGCCGCCCGCCAGATCGGACCCAGAGTGGCGCCGCCCGCCAGATCGGACCCGGAGTGGCGCCACCCGCCAAATCGGACCCGGAGTGGTGCCGCCCGCCAAATCGGACCCAGAGTGGCGCCGCCCGCCAAATCGGACCCAGAGTGGCGCCGCCCGCCAGATCGGACCCAGAGTGGCGCCGCCCGCCAGATCGGACCCAGAGTGACGCCGCCCGCCAGATCGGACCCAGAGTGGCGCCGCCCGCCGGATCGGACCCAGAGTGGCGCCGCCCGCCAGATCGGACCCAGAGTGGCGCCGCCCGCCAGATCGGACCCAGAGTGGCGCCGCCCGCCAAATCGGACCCAGAGTGGCGCCGCCCGCCAAATCGGACCCAGAGTGGCGCCGCCCGCCAAATCGGACCCAGTGTGGCGCCGCCCGCCAAATCGGACCCAGAGTGGCGCCGCCCGCCAAATCGGACCCAGAGTGGCGCCGCCCGCCAAATCGGACCCGGAGTGGCGCCGCCCGCCAGAGTGGCGCCACCCGCCAAATCGGACCCGGAGTGGCGCCGCCCGCCAAATCGGACCCGGAGAGGCGCCGCCCGCCAAATCGGACCCGGAGTGGCGCCGCCCGCCAAATCGGACCCGGAGTGGCGCCGCCCGCCAAATCGGACCCGGAGTGGCGCCGCCCGCCAAATCGGACCCGAAGTGGCGCCGCCCGCCAAATCGGACCCGAAGTGGCGCCGCCCGCCAAATCGGACCCGGAGTGGCGCCGTCTGCCAGAGTGGCGCCACCCGCCAAATCGGACCCGGAGTGGCGCCGCCCGCCAAATCGGACCCAGAGTGGTGCCGCCCGCCAAATCGGACCCAGAGTGGCGCCGCCCGCCAGATCGGACCCAGAGTGGCGCCGCCCGCCAGATCGGACCCGGAGTGGCGCCACCCGCCAAATCGGACCCGGAGTGGTGCCGCCCGCCAAATCGGACCCAGAGTGGCGCCGCCCGCCAAATCGGACCCAGAGTGGCGCCGCCCGCCAGATCGGACCCAGAGTGGCGCCGCCCGCCAGATCGGACCCAGAGTGACGCCGCCCGCCAGATCGGACCCAGAGTGGCGCCGCCCGCCAGATCGGACCCAGAGTGGCGCCGCCCGCCAGATCGGACCCAGAGTGGCGCCGCCCGCCAGATCGGACCCAGAGTGGCGCCGCCCGCCAAATCGGACCCAGAGTGGCGCCGCCCGCCAAATCGGACCCAGAGTGGCGCCGCCCGCCAAATCGGACCCAGTGTGGCGCCGCCCGCCAAATCGGACCCAGAGTGGCGCCGCCCGCCAAATCGGACCCAGAGTGGCGCCGCCCGCCAAATCGGACCCGGAGTGGCGCCGCCCGCCAGAGTGGCGCCACCCGCCAAATCGGACCCGGAGTGGCGCCGCCCGCCAAATCGGACCCGGAGAGGCGCCGCCCGCCAAATCGGACCCGGAGTGGCGCTGCCCGCCAAATCGGACCCGGAGTGGCGCCGCCCGCCAAATCGGACCCGGAGTGGCGCCGCCCGCCAAATCGGACCCGGAGTGGCGCCGCCCGCCAAATCGGACCCGAAGTGGCGCCGCCCGCCAAATCGGACCCGAAGTGGCGCCGCCCGCCAAATCGGACCCGGAGTGGCGCCGTCTGCCAGAGTGGCGCCACCCGCCAAATCGGACCCGGAGTGGCGCCGCCCGCCAAATCGGACCCAGAGTGGCGCCGCCCGCCAAATCGGACCCAGAGTGGCGCCGCCCGCCAAATCGGACCCAGAGTGGCGCCGCCCGCCACATCGGACCCAGAGTGGCGCCGCCCGCCAAATCGGACCCGGAGTGGCGCCGCCCGCCACATCGGACCCAGAGTGGCGCCGCCCGCCAAATCGGACCCGGAGTGGCGCCGCCCGCCAAATCGGACCCGGAGTGGCGCCGCCCGCCAAATCGGACCCCGAGTGGCGCCGCCCGCCAAATCGGACCCCGAGTGGCGCCGCCCGCCAAATCGGACCCTGAGTGGCGCCGCCCACCAAATCGGACCCAGAGTGGCGCCGCCCGCCAAGTCGGACCCGGAGTGGCGCCGCCCGCCAAATCGGACCCGGAGTGGCACCGCCCGCCAAATCGGACCCAGAGTGGCGCCATCCGCCAAATCGGACCCGGAGTGGCGCCGCCCGCCAAATCGGACCCGGAGTGGCGCCGCCCGCCAAATCGGACCCGGAGTGGCGCCGCCCGCCAAATCGGACCCGGAGTGGTGCCGTCCGCCAAATCGGACCCGGAGTGGCGCCGCCCACCAAATCGGACCCGGAGTGGCGCCGCCCACCAAATCGGACCCGGAGTGGCGCCGCCCGCCAAATCGGACCCAGAGTGGCGCCGCCCGCCAAATCGGACCCAGAGTGGCGCCGCCCGCCAAATCGGACCCAGAGTGGCGCCGCCCGCCAAATCGGACCCAGAGTGGCACCGCCCGCCAAATCGGACTCAGAGTGGCGCCATCCGCCAAATCGGACCCGGAGTGGCGCCGCCCGCCAAATCGGACTCGGAGTGGCGCCGCCCGCCAAATCGGACCCGGAGTGGTGCCGTCCGCCAAATCGGACCCGGAGTGGTGCCGCCCGCCAGAGTGGCGCCGCCCGCCGAATCGGACCCGGAGTGGCGCCGCCCGCCAAATCGGACCCAGAGTGGCGCCGCCCGCCAAATCGGACCCAGAGTGACCCGGGCCACCAAATCGGACCCGGAGTGACCCGGGCCACCAAATCGGACCCAGAGTGACCCGGGCCACCAAATCGGACCCAGAGTGACCCGGGCCACCAAATCGGACCCAGAGTGACCCGGGCCACCAAATCGGACCCAGAGTGACCCGGGCCACCAAATCGGACCCAGAGTGACCCGGGCCACCAAATCGGACCCAGAGTGACCCGGGCCACCAAATCGGACCCAGAGTGACCCGGGCCACCAAATCGGACCCAGAGTGACCCGGGCCACCAAATCGGACCCAGAGTGACCCGGGCCACCAAATCGGACCCAGAGTGACCCGGGCCACCAAATCGGACCCAGAGTGACCCGGGCCACCAAATCGGCCCCAGAGTGACCCGGGCCACCAAATCGGCCCCAGAGTGACCCGGGCCACCAAATCGGCCCCAGAGTGACCCGGGCCACCAAATCGGCCCCAGAGTGACCCGGGCCACCAAATCGGCCCCAGAGTGACCCGGGCCACCAAATCGGCCCCAGAGTGACCCGGGCCACCAAATCGGCCCCAGAGTGACCCGGGCCACCAAATCGGGCCCAGAGTGACCCGGGCCACCAAATCGGGCCCAGAGTGACCCGGGCCACCAAATCGGGCCCAGAGTGACCCGGGTTGACCAAATCGGGCCCAGAGTGACCCGGGCCACCAAATCGGGCCCAGAGTGACCCGGGTTGACCAAATCGGGCCCAGAGTGACCCGGGCCACCAAATGGGACCCAGAGTGACCCGGCCCACCAAATGGGACCCAGAGTGACCCGGCCCACCAAATGGGACCCAGAGTGACCCGGCCCACCAAATGGGACCCAGAGTGACCCGGCCCACCAAATGGGACCCAGAGTGACCCGGCCCACCAAATGGGACCCAGAGTGACCCGGCCCACCAAATCGGACCCAGAGTGACCCGGCCCACCAAATCGGACCCAGAGTGACCCGGCCCACCAAGCCTCAACCCTGAGGGGCTACAACTACCAAACCAGCGCCTGAGAGGCACCCAAGTGTGAAAGTCTTGCAGGGGCAGCCCGGGCATCATTCCAAAGCACTATCTGTAGTTCCTTCAGGAAATACCCATCTAGTTATTATTATTCAGTCCGCACGTAATGCGGCCCGAACCGCTTCACTCACAGACTCCAATGAGGTGTCATTTCGAAGCCAGCGTCCCCAAGAGGTGTGCTAAGTATTTTTCGTGTCGATCGGATTTGTAGTTTTGGCGCAATTTGCGTTTGAAAATGTTTTTTCCCCTCATTGTAATGCATTTCAATAAGGAAATTTTCCCATAGGTTATAATGGCCGGGTTTCTGAGGCAATTTGAAATGTACCTGCCACCTGGCTGATTAGCTCATTGATATGTGCAGTCAGGCCCAGTTACTATGCCAACGCCTGCGAACTGTACATGACCCCAGCACAGTTTTGCCAGATAATATCAGCTCTTAAAGTGATAGCACAGCACAATTTAAAAGCACTATCTGTAGTCTTATTATAATTATTGCCCCGCTCACCAAATCGGACCCAGAGTGGCACCGCCTGCCAAATCGGACCCAGAGTGGCGCCGCCCGCAAAATCGGACCCAGAGTGGCGCCGCCCGCAAAATCGGACTCAGAGTGGCGCCGCCCGCCAAATCGGACCCAGAGTGGCGCCGAACACCAAATCGGACCCAGAGTGGCGCCGCCCGCCAAATCGGACCCAGAGTGGCGCCGCCCGCAAAATCGGACCCAGAGTGGCGCCGCCCGCCAAATCGGACCCAGAGTGGCGCCGCACGCCAAATCGGACCCAGACTGGCGCCGCCCGCCAAATCGGACCCAGAGTGGCGCCGCCCACCAAATCGGACCCAGAGTGGCGCCGCCCGCCAAATCGGACCCAGAGTGGCGCCGCCCGCCAAATCGGACCCAGTGTGGCGCCGCCCGCCAAATCGGACCCAGAGTGGCGCCGCCCGCGAAATCGGACCCAGAGTGGCGCCGCCCGCCAAATCGGACCCAGAGTGGCGCCGCCCGCCAAATCGGACCCAGAGTGGCGCCGCCCGCCAAATCGGACCCAGAGTGGCGCCGCTCGCCAAATCGACCCCAGAGTGGGGCCGCCCGCCAAATCGGACCCGGAGTGGCGCCGCCCGCCAAATCGGACCCAGTGTGGCGCCGCCCGCCAAATCGGACCCGGAGTGGCGCCGCCCGCCAAATCGGACCCGGAGTGGCGCCGCCCGCCAAATCGGACCCGGAGTGGCGCCGCCCGCCAAATCGGACCCAGAGTGGCGCCGCCCGCCAAATCGGACCCAGAGTGGCGCCGCCCGCCAAATCGGACCCAGAGTGGCGCCGCCCGCCAAATCGGACCCAGTGTGGTGCCGCCCGCCAAATCGGACCCGGAGTGGCGCCGCCCGCCAAATCGGACCCGGAGTGGCGCCGCCTGCCAAATCGGACCCGGAGTGGCGCCGCCCGCCAAATCGGACCCGGAGTGGCGCCGCCCGCCAAATCGGACCCGGAGTGGCGCCGCCCGTCAGAGTGGCGCCGCCCGCCAAATCGGACCCGGAGTGGCGCCGCCCGCCAAATCGGACCCGGAGTGGCGCCGCCCACCAAATCGGACCCGGAGTGGCGCCGCTCACACAATCGGACCCGGAGTGACCCAGGCCACCAAATCGGACCCAGAGTGACCCGGGCCACCAAATCGGACCCAGAGTGACCCGGGCCACCAAATCGGACCCAGAGTGACCCGGCCCACCAAATCGGACCCAGAGTGACCCGGCCCACCAAATCGGACCCAGAGTGACCCGGGCCACCAAATCGGACCCAGAGTGACCCGGGCCACCAAATCGGACCCAGAGTGACCCGGGCCACCAAATCGGACCCAGAGTGACCCGGGCCATCAAATCGGACCCAGAGTGACCCGGGCCTCCAAATCGGACCCAGAGTGACCCGGGCCACCAAATCGGACCCAGAGTGACCCGGGCCACCAAATCGGACCCAGAGTGACCCGGGCCACCAAATCGGACCCAGAGTGACCCGGGCCATCAAATCGGACCCAGAGTGACCCGGGCCTCCAAATCGGACCCAGAGTGACCCGGGCCACCAAATCGGACCCAGAGTGACCCGGGCCACCAAATCGGACCCAGAGTGACCCGGGCCACCAAATCGGACCCAGAGTGACCCGGCCCACCAAATCGGACCCAGAGTGACCCGGCCCACCAAATCGGACCCAGAGTGACCCGGCCCACCAAATCGGACCCAGAGTGGCCTCAACCCTGAGGGGCTACAACTACCAAACCAGCGCCTGAGGGGCACCCAAGTGTGAAAGTCTTGCAGGGGCAGCCCGGGCACCATTCCAAAGCACTATCTGTAGTTCCTTCAGGAAATACCCATCTAGTTATTATTATTATTCAGTCCGCACGTAATGCGGCCCGAACCGCTTCACTCACAGACTCCAGTGAGGTGTCATTTCGAAGCCAGCGTCCCCAAGAGGTGTGCTAAGTATTTTTCGTGTCGATCGGATTTGTAGTTTTGGCGCAATTTGCGTTTGAAAATGTTTTTTCCCCTCATTGTAATGCATTTCAATAGGGAAATTTTCCCATAGGTTATAATGGCCGGGTTTCTGAGGCAATTTGAAATGTACCTGCCACCTGGCTAATTAGCCTGCGAACTGTACATGACCCCAGCACAGTTTTGCCAGATAATATCAGCTCTTAAAGTGATAGCACAGCACAATTTCAAAGCACTATCTGTAGTCTTATTATAATTATTGCCCCGCTCACCAAATCGGACCCAGAGTGGCGCCGCCTGCCAAATCGGACCCAGAGTGGCGCCGCCCGCCAAATCGGACCCAGAGTGGCGCCGCCCGCCAAATCGGACCCAGAGTGGCGCCGCCCGCCAAATCGGACCCAGAGTGGCGCCGCCCACCAAATCGGACCCAGAGTGGTGCCGCCCCCCAAATCGGACCCAGAGTGGCGCCGCCCGCCAAATCGGACCCAGAGTGGCGCCGCCCGCCAAATCGGACCCAGAGAGGCGCCGCCCGCCAAATCGGACCCAGAGTGGCGCCGCCCGCCAAATCGGACCCAGTGTGGCGCCGCCCGCCAAATCGGACCCAGAGTGGCGCCGCCCGCCAAATCGGACCCAGAGTGGCGCCGCCCGCCAAATCGGACCCAGAGTGGCGCCGCCCGCCAAATCGGACCCAGAGTGGCGCCGCCCGCCAAATCGGACCCAGAGTGACCCGGGCCACCAACTCGGACCCAGAGTGACCCGGGCCACCAACTCGGACCCAGAGTGACCCGGGCCACCAACTCGGACCCAGAGTGACCCGGGCCACCAACTCGGACCCAGAGTGACCCGGGCCACCAAATCGGACCCAGAGTGACCCGGCCCACCAAATCGGACCCAGAGTGACCCGGCCCACCAAATCGGACCCAGAGTGACCCGGGCCACCAAATCGGACCCAGAGTGACCCGGGCCACCAAATCGGACCCAGAGTGACCCGGGCCACCAAATCGGACCCAGAGTGACCCGGGCCACCAAATCGGACCCAGAGTGACCCGGGCCACCAAATCGGACCCAGAGTGACCCGGGCCACCAAATCGGACCCAGAGTGACCCGGGCCACCAAATCGGACCCAGAGTGACCCGGGCCACCAAATCGGACCCAGAGTGACCCGGGCCACCAAATCGGACCCAGAGTGACCCGGCCCACCATATCGGACCCAGAGTGACCCGGCCCACCAAATCGGACCCAGAGTGACCCGGGCCACCAAATCGGACCCAGAGTGACCCGGGCCACCAAATCGGACCCAGAGTGACCCGGGCCACCAAATCGGACCCAGAGTGACCCGGGCCACCAAATCAGACCCAGAGTGACCCGGGCCACCAAATCGGACCCAGAGTGACCCGGGCCACCAAATCGGACCCAGAGTGACCCGGGCCACCAAATCGGACCCAGAGTGACCCGGGCCACCAAATCGGACCCAGAGTGGCCTCAACCCTGAGGGGCTACAACTACCAAACCAGCGCCTGAGGGGCACCCAAGTGTGAAAGTCTTGCAGGGGCAGCCCAGGCACCATTCCAAAGCACTATCTGTAGTTCCTTCAGGAAATACCCATCTAGTTATTATTATTATTATTATTATTATTTTATTTTGATGTGGTAGTCTCTTAATTTTTGCCAGAGCTGTATCTTGAAAACCGTAGGACATAGTTTACATTACTATACAACACGATTGGTGTCTTCAGGGGTAGAAACGCGGCAGTCCATTCAACACCCCCTAACATTCCTCATCTCCTTATCGGTGGTGGTCCTCGATCATTCAGAAACCTGGAAGACACCAGTGCAACACCAAATACATAAAATGCACACCAATAATGGTTTCTTTTTCCAGGCATATATAGTTATATAGTGTGCTCTTTGTTTACAGGTCAGAACTGACTTTGGTTAAACAAGGTTGGGACACCAGGAAACGAGTGTTCAAGTTCCTTTTCAGGCCTACAGGCCAACGTAACAATTGATCAATTAGTCCAAGGGCATAATCCATTCAACTTCAATCCAGTTGGGACTTCGGGTTGTCCATTCCTCCTCCTCGCCAAAACATGGGTCCTCTTGCCACTTGGACACAGTCCATAGGTCCCACATCAGTCCATAGGATGGGGTTACATTGCTTATTTTCCCCAGTTGACCAGGAGTCAGTCCTTGTCTAAGGATGTGAGACACTCCAGGAGCTGCAGTGTCTCTGCAATTCAGCAAGTGGTTGTGCAATGAGTGCAATAAAACTGAGATAGGGGTAAATTTAACTCTCTGGCCTTCCCCAGCCAACAACACAAGTACCGAATCCTGTGGGTCTACTGGCCCACTCGACGTCTGACTCCTCTGTCTGGTTCAGGTGTCTGCTTTCTTTCTCGTGTCCACATGATACTGGAAGACAGTATCTTAGTTCTTTTAAATAGAGGCCGACAGGCCAGGACTTCAACAGCTCCAGAAATCCAGGAGCACAGTCTGTTATGGTTACCCCAATGACCATGGGAAAAAAAATACAAAACGGACTAGCTCTCGGGTGATGGAAACTAAGGTCGACCGTGACCTGAACCTGACCCAACACTTACAGTAGCCGGGGGATGTACCTACGATGCCCTAGACACCACGCGCCAGCCGGAGATCTAACTACCCCTATAAGAGGAATATACAGGCCTGCCTTACCTCCAGTGAGGAACCCCAAAAGATGATAGTAGGCCCCCACAGATATTGACGGTGAGTTCAGAGGAAATGACATACGTAGGATGAACAGCAGATTTAGCACAGTGAGGTCCGCTTACTAGATAGCAGAAGGACAGGAAAGAGTTACTTCACGGTCGACCTAAAAATCACTATTCAAAAACACCATCCAGAAATTACTTTAAACTCCAGTGACAACTCATGCCACTGGAGTGGTAATTTTCTGTCCACAAGAGCTTCCAGCACTGAAGAGTCACATTGCAGATAGCTGGACAAAAATAGCAAAACAAGAAACAAAATTCAACTTAGCTGAACTGGAACTTGAGGCAGGTGAATGCAACAGAATGCTACTAGCACATTGTTGGCCGGCATGTGACTAACAGCCAAGCAGCCTTAAATAGGAAACTCCCCAAGAGGGTGGCGACAGGTAATCAGAGATGGAGGAAGGCACATAAGAGACACTACCATAACAGACCACCGGGGGAGCCCACAAACCGAATTCACAACAGTACCCCCCCCCCTTATGGAGGGGGCACCGAACCCTCACCAGAACCACCAGGGCGACCTGGATGAGCACTATGAAATGCACGAACCAAATCGGGAGCATGAACATCGAATGCTGTCACCCAAGAATTATCCTCCTGGCCATAACCTTTCCACTTAACCAGATACTGAAGTTTCCGTCTGGAAACACGGGAGTCCAAGATCTTTTCCACCACATACTCCAATTCACCCTCAACCAACACAGGAGCAGGTGGATCAGCAGAAGGAACAACCGGTACCTCATACCTCCGCAATAATGACCGATGGAAAACATTATGGATATTAAAAGATGCTGGGAGGTCCAAACGAAAGGACACAGGATTAAGAACCTCCAGAATCCTATAAGGGCCGATAAACCGAGGCTTAAACTTAGGAGACGAGACCTTCATAGGAACAAATCGAGAAGACAGCCACACCAGGTCCCCAACACAAAGACGAGGACCAATACGCCGATGACGATTAGTGAACTGTTGAGTCTTCTCCTGGGACAACTTCAGATTGTCCACAACCTGTCCCCAAATCTGATGCATCCTATCAACCACAGCATCCACTCCAGGACGATCCGAAGACTCCAATTGACCGGACGAAAACCGAGGGTGAAACCCTGAATTACAAAAAAATGGAGAAACCAAAGTGGCAGAACTAGCCCGATTGTTAAGGGCAAACTCTGCCAATGGCAAAAAGTCAAGCCAATCATCCTGATCAGCGGACACAAAACACCTCAAGTAAGTCTCCAAGGTCTGATTAGTACGCTCAGTCTGGCCATTAGTCTGAGGATGGAATGCAGACGAAAAAGACAAATCGATACCCATCCTGGCACAGAACGTCCGCCAAAATCTAGACACAAACTGAGTACCCCTGTCAGACACTATATTCTCAGGAATACCATGCAAACGCACCACATTCTGAAAAAATAAAGGAACCAACTCAGAGGAGGAGGGCAATTTGGGTAAAGGTACCAAATGAACCATCTTGGAAAAACGGTCACAAATCACCCAGATGACAGACATCCTACGAGAAACCGGAAGGTCAGAAATAAAGTCCATAGAGATGTGCGTCCAAGGCCTCTTAGGAATAGGCAAGGGCAACAACAACCCACTGGCCCTAGAACAGCAGGGCTTGGCCCGAGCACAAACATCACAAGACTGCACAAACATGCGCACATCTCGAGACAAAGAAGGCCACCAGAAGGACCTAGACACCAAATCCCTGGTGCCAAAAATTCCAGGATGACCTGTCAACGCGGAAGAATGAACCTCCGAGATAACTCTACTGGTCCAATCATCAGGGACAAACAGTCTACCAGGCGGACAGCGATCAGGCCTATCCACCTGAAACTCCTGCAAAGAACGCCGCAGGTCTGGGGAGACAGCTGACAATATCACCCCATCCTTCAGGATGCCGGTAGGTTCGGAATCACCAGGCGAGTCAGGCTCAAAACTCCTAGAGAGGGCATCCGCCTTCACATTCTTGGACCCAGGCAGATATGACACCACAAAGTTAAATCGGGAGAAAAACAACGACCAGCGCGCCTGTCTAGGATTCAGACGCCTGGCCGACTCAAGATAAATTAGATTCTTGTGGTCAGTGAGGACCACCACCTGGTGTCTAGCACCCTCAAGCCAATGACGCCACTCCTCAAACGCCCACTTCATGGCCAGAAGTTCCCGATTTCCCACATCATAATTTCGCTCAGCGGGCGAAAACTTTCGGGAGAAAAACGCACATGGTCTCATTACTGAGCAGTCAGGATCTTTCTGCGACAAAACTGCACCTGCTCCGATCTCCGAAGCATCCACCTCAACCTGGAACGGAAGTAACACATCAGGTTGGCGCAACACAGGAGCGGAAGAAAAGCGGCGCTTAAGCTCTTGAAAGGCCTCCACAGCCGCAGAGGACCAATTAGCAACATCAGCACCCTTTTTGGTCAAATCAGTCAAAGGTTTAGCAATGGCAGAAAAACCCGCTATAAATCGGCGATAGAAATTAGCAAAACCCAAGAACTTTTGCAGACTCTTCAAAGAAGTAGGTTGCATCCAATCACAAATAGCCTGGACCTTGACAGGGTCCATCTCCATAGATGAAGGGGAAAAAATATATCCCAAAAAGGAAATTCTCTGAACTCCAAAACTACACTTTGAGCCCTTTACAAAAAGAGAATTAGCTCGCAAAACCTGAAAAACTCTCCTGACCTGTTGAACGTGAGATTCCCAGTCCTCCGAAAAAACAAGAATATCATCCAAATACACAATCATAAACTTATCCAGATATTCACGGAAAATATCGTGCATAAAGGACTGAAAAACGGAAGGAGCATTTGCGAGACCGAAAGGCATTACCAAATACTCAAAATGGCCTTCAGGCGTATTAAATGCGGTCTTCCACTCATCCCCCTGCTTAATCCGCACCAAATTATACGCACCACGTAGATCGATCTTAGTGAACCACTTAGCCCCCTTTATACGAGCAAACAGATCAGTCAGTAAAGGTAACGGGTACTGGTATTTAACTGTAATCTTATTCAAAAGTCGATAGTCGATACAAGGTCTCAATGAACCATCCTTTTTACCTACAAAGAAAAATCCTGCCCCTAGTGGAGACAACGAGGGGCGAATATGACCCTTTTCCAAGGATTCTCTGATATACTCCCGCATAGCAGTATGTTCAGGTACAGACAAATTAAACAAGCGACCCTTAGGAAACTTACTACCGGGGATCAATTCAATAGCGCAGTCACACTCTCTGTGGGGAGGGAGAGAATCAACTTTAGGCTCTTGAAAGACATCATAAAAATCTGACAGAAATGCTGGGATCTCAGAGGGAGTAGATGAAGAAATAGGAACCAAAGGTGCATCCCCATGAATACCCCGACATCCCCAGCTCAACACAGACATAGATTTCCAGTCCAAGACGGGATTATGAATCTGTAACCATGGTAATCCAAGCACTAAGACATCATGTAGGTTATATAATACAAGGAAACGAATAATCTCCTGATGGTCTGGGGTAAGACGCATAGTCACTTGTGTCCAATATTGTGGTTTATTGCTAGCCAAAGGTGTAGAATCAATACCCTTCAGGGGAATAGAAACTTCCAACGGCTCCAAATCAAACCCACAACGCTTGGCAAAGGACCAATCCATGAGACTCAGAGCGGCGCCAGAATCCACATAAGCATTCACAGTCACAGATGATAAGGTACAAATCAATGTCACGGACAAAAGAAATTTTGACTGCAAGGTACCTGTAGAAAAAGATTTATCAACCTTTTTATCAACCTTATTTATACGTTTAGAGCATGCTGATATAACATGAGCTGGATCTCCACAGTAGAAGCACAATCCATTTTTGCGCCTGTAATTTTGACGTTCGCCTCTAGACAAAACACGATCGCATTGCATATGCTCTAATGCCTTTTCAGAGGTCACCGCCATATGGTGCACAGATTTTTGCTCAGAAGATACCACCATATGGTGCACAGGTCTTTGCTCAGAAGACACCGCCATATGGTGCACAGGTTTTTGCTCAGAAGATACCACCATATGGTGCACAGATTCTTCCTCAGAAGATACCACCATATGGTGCACAGATTCTTCCTCAGAAGACCCCGCCATATGGTGCACAGATTTGCGCTCCCGCAAACGCCGATCAATCTGGATAGCCAATTTCATGGCATCATTCAGACCTGTAGGCACAGGGAACCCCACCATGACATCCTTCACGGCATCAGAGAGACCTTCTCTGAAATTAGCTGCTAAAGCGCACTCATTCCATTTAGTAAGCACCGACCATTTACGGAATTTCTGGCAGTATATCTCAGCTTCATCTTGCCCTTGGGAAAGAGCTATCAAGGCTTTCTCAGCCAAAATCTCCAAATTAGGTTCTTCATAAAGCAACCCCAAAGCCTGAAAAAACGCATCTACATTTAACAACGCAGGATCCCCTGGCGATAATGCAAATGCCCAACTTTGTGGGTCGCCGCGCAGTAGAGAGATAACAATTTTAACTTGTTGAGTCTGATCACCAGCAGAGTGAGATCTCAGAGACAAAAACAATTTGCAATTTTCTCTGAAACTCAAAAACCGGGATCTGTCTCCGGTAAAGTATTCAGGCAGAGGAATCTTAGGTTCAGACATTGGAGCACGTATAACAAAATCTTGTAGGTTCTGTACTTTTGTCGCAAGGTTATTCAAACCCGCAACTAAACTCTGTGGATCCATGTTTCAAATGGGTGTAACCCAAGCATTCAGAGGTTAAGAGGAGAGGAGAAAAAAAAAAGGCTGAAGACTGCAGTTTAAGCAAGGAATACAAATGATCAAACTAAGGTGCACTTTCAAACACAGAAAAAAAAAAAAAACCTTTTCTTCTCCTTCCTACTTTAGTGCATATTTTAACACATAGATTTTTTACAGGCCGGCCAAACTGTTATGGTTACCCCAATGACCATGGGAAAAAAAATACAAAACGGACTAGCTCTCGGGTGATGGAAACTAAGGTCGACCGTGACCTGAACCTGACCCAACACTTACAGTAGCCGGGGGATGTACCTACGATGCCCTAGACACCACGCGCCAGCCGGAGATCTAACTACCCCTATAAGAGGAATATACAGGCCTGCCTTACCTCCAGTGAGGAACCCCAAAAGATGATAGTAGGCCCCCACAGATATTGACGGTGAGTTCAGAGGAAATGACATACGTAGGATGAACAGCAGATTTAGCACAGTGAGGTCCGCTTACTAGATAGCAGAAGGACAGGAAAGAGTTACTTCACGGTCGACCTAAAAATCACTATTCAAAAACACCATCCAGAAATTACTTTAAACTCCAGTGACAACTCATGCCACTGGAGTGGTAATTTTCTGTCCACAAGAGCTTCCAGCACTGAAGAGTCACATTGCAGATAGCTGGACAAAAATAGCAAAACAAGAAACAAAATTCAACTTAGCTGAACTGGAACTTGAGGCAGGTGAATGCAACAGAATGCTACTAGCACATTGTTGGCCGGCATGTGACTAACAGCCAAGCAGCCTTAAATAGGAAACTCCCCAAGAGGGTGGCGACAGGTAATCAGAGATGGAGGAAGGCACATAAGAGACACTACCATAACAGACCACCGGGGGAGCCCACAAACCGAATTCACAACAACAGTCCATACATTCCTGACCCGGTCGTAACATTGGGTCATCTGTTTCCTTCCTTCCCCCTTTTGTGAACAACACTCCCTATATTTGGGCAGTGTTGCCCACATAGCAGACTCACAGTCTGATGAGTTCAAAAGGGCGTGGGACCCTTTAACAGTTCACAGACCTTTAATCCAGCAGGGGAATGCGCAAAACAAAACAGGGAAGAGAAAGACAAAAAAATCTTTGTCTGTTTATGGCCAACATCGGGGATCCTGGTGCAGGTTGAGTATTCCAGCCATAGACCACAGGGATGCAGTCCCTACTTTTCTTTTTCTAGTGCAACAAGCACAACAGGGCTTTACAGGGCAGACCCTTCAACTTCTGGGCACCATGCTGTATGCTGCGGAAGCTTTTAGACTCGGGTCTCCTTTGCCTCTGCTCTTCCTACATAACAGCCAAATAGGGACCTTAGGCCACATGCACTGTAGCTGGAGAACTTGCTCCTCTGACAGGCCTTAGACCTTCGTGCCTGCAGTGGAGGCAGAACTGCTGGAGGCAGTCTTTCCACTCCTTATCCAGGCACGTCCTGTTGGGGTTCTAGCTGTGAGCATCTCCCACCAAGATTGGGTGACCGCCTGGGGATTCCCATCTTCCGGCCGCATCAATTTCACCGCCACCACATACCATCCACGCAGCCCATCTTCCTTTACAAATCGGACCCAGTCCCCTTGCAGCAAAGTGAGTCCGTGATGCAGGGAGCCAGTGTTGACATACACCTGGTTGCTGGTCTTTGCTTTCTGGATGAAGTCGTACCCCCTTTTGTCATCAAATTGCCTCACCATGCCATCTGTCACCCGAATGCCAGACAATCTGACTTGACCCATCCCTCCTTTCTTCTCCTGGATGGCTCCCGCCATCCACTTAACCTTGGGGGGGTCTGGGGACCGCCTCCTGGACGTGCACCTCTTTGTGGGGGATGAGAAGTACTCACTGTCTACTGCGCCACCTGGGTCTTCAGTCGTTCGGCCCTGCCGCATGCACCTTATGGTTTATCCATTTTTATGTTCTATAAAAGTTGGTAGGTATGTTATTAGGCAAATTAATATTTTCAACATATCATTTTTATGCAGATTTTCCAACTCCAAGCTATATAAACTTGAATGCTTATCAGGTGATGTGTACTTGTGCAATGAGGGGATGAGGCCTATGGATATAACACCCTTTATCAAGGAGTGCAAAATTATTAGGCACCTGATGAGATGAGAGCGACTCTTGATGGACCAGATGGATGAGCCGTGGCTGTACCAGTAATGGACACAGATCTCCACTTCAACACAGATGCCAGTAAGATGGAGGTGGGCACGGCTATGGGCTGGTATTATTAAAGGGAACCTGTCACCAAGTTTGGCCGATAAGAGATATGGCCATCACCTTTCAAGGCAGATATACAGCATTATAAAATGCTGTATATCTGCCCCCAACCCGACCTGCAGGAGAAGAAAAATAACTTTTATTATACTCACCTGTGGGGTGGAACGATCAGAGAGGTGTCGCTCTTCTTGTTCTGGCGCCTCCCTTCTTCTTGCAATGCCACCCTACTGCTTGCTTCGTGTGGATGACGAGTCTCCTCGGTACCACGCTCCTGTGTACTGCAGTACTTTGCTCTGCCCTCGACAGGGCAGAGAACTATGCCTGCGTAGGAGCGCTGTGCCAAGGAGACTGTGTGGATGACGAAGGGACATGTCATCCACACGAAGCAAGCAGAATGACTGGGATCGTAAGAAGATGGGAGGCGCCGGACCAAGATCAGCGACGCCCATCGGACCGGACGGCCCCGCAGGTGAGTATAATAAGTAATTTGTTTTCTCTTACAGGTCGGGTTGGGGGCAGATATGCAGCATTATAGAATGCTGTATATTAACCCTGAAAGGTTATGACCGTATCTTATATCGGCCAAACCTGGTGACAGGTTTCTTTTATTTAAAGATGAGCTAGTTGGACCTTTTAGAATTGAAGATGGACTCAAAATTAACTCCCAAACTTACTGAAAGTTTTTCTAAGACACTTTCTTCAAGTAGTGGTACAGGAAAAAGTTTATATCTTTCAAGAAAACCATGATTTTTATGCAGTAACTAGCTGTACTACCCGGCTTCGCCCGGGTTAATGACTGCTGTTAGCAAAATAGAATGTGTTAACAAAAATTTATTCTGCACACAAAAACCACAAAACAAATAGATAGAAATGTAATTATTAAAAGGCAAAAACTAAGCAAATAGAAGCATTTCACAACATATATTAGCTTTGTTATACTGAGAATGTCTTTGTTGCCTATATTAACCAATCAGAGCTCAGGTTAATTAACTGTAGCAAAATAGAAGCTGAGCTGTGATTGGTTGCTATTGGCAGCCTGATAAATCCCCAGCCAACAGGAAGCCCTCCCCCCTGGCAGTATATATTAGCTCACACATACACATAATAGACAGGTCATGTGACTGACAGCTGCCGTATTTCCTATATGGTACATTTGTTGCTCTTGTAGTTTGCTTATTAATCAGATTTTTATTTTTGAAGGACAATACCAGACTTGTGTGTGTTTTAGGGCGAGTTTTATGTGTCAAGTTGTGTGTGTTGAGTTGCGTGTGGCGACATGCATGTAGCGACTTTTGTGAGATGAGTTTTGTGTGGCGACATGCGTGTAGCAACATTTTGTGTGTTGAGTTGCATGTGACAGGTTAGTGTAGCAAGTTGTGTGCAGCAAGATTTGTGCATGGCGAGTTTTGCGCGTGGCGAGTTTTATGTGTGGTGCATTTTGAGTATGTGCAAGTTTTGTGTGAGGCAACTTTTGCATGTGGTGCAACTTTTGTACATGTGGCAATTTTTCTGTGTGTGCAAGTTTTGCATGAGGTGAGTTTTCCATGAGGTGAGTTTTGCACGTGTGGCGAGTTTTGCGTGAGCCTAGTTTTGCATATGGCGAGTTTTGCATGTAGCGAGTTTTGAGTGGTGACTTTTGTGTTTCGACTTTTATGTGGCGAGGTTGGTGTGTGTGTGTGGTGAAATGTGTGCTGAGGGTGGTATATGTGTTCAAGCACGTGGTAGTGTGTGGCGCATTTTGTGTTTGTGTTCATATCCCCGTGTGTGGTGAGTATCCCATGTCGGGGCCCCACCTTAGCAACTGTACGGTATATACTCTTTGTCGCCATCGCTCTCATTCTTTAAGTCCTCATTGTTCACATCTGGCAGCTGTCAATTTTCCTCCAACACTTTTCCCTTCACTTTTTCCCCATTATGTAGATAGGAGCAAAATTGTTTGGTGAATTGGAACGCGCGGGGTTAAAATTTCACCTCACAACATAGCCTATGACGCTCTCGGGGTCCAGACGTGTGACTGTGCAAAATTTTGTGGCTGTAGCTGCGACGGTACAGATGCCAATCCCGGACATACACACATACATACATACACACATTCAGCTTTATATATTAGATATACCTGTATGTAATCTCCTGTATATAGTATATACCTGTGTGTCATCTCACCTATATATAGTATATATCTGTGTGTCATCTCCTGTATATAGTATATACCTGTATGTCATCTCCTCCTATACATAGCATATACCTGTGTCATCTCCTCCTGTATATACTATATACCTGTAGGTAATCTGCTCCTGTATATAGTATATACCTGTGTGTCATCTCCTCCTGTATATAGTATATACCTGTATGTCATCTCCTCCTGTATGTAGTATGTACCTGTATGTCATCTCCTCCTCTATATAGTATATACCTGTGTGTCATCTCTCCTGTATATAGTATATATCTGTGTGTCATCTCCTCCTGTATATAGTATATACCTGTGTGTCATCTCCCCTGTAAATAGTATATACCTGTGTGTCATCTCCTGTATATAGTATATAGCTGTATGCCATCTCCTCCTGTATTAGCCCTCGTTCACACGTTATTTGGTCAGTATTTTTACCTCAGTATTTGTAAGCTAAAATGGCAGCCTGATAAATCCCCAGCCAACAGTAAGCCCACCCCCTGGCAGTATATATTAGCTCACACATACACATAATAGACTGGTCATGTGACTGACAGCTGCCGGATTCCTATATGGTACATTTGTTGCTCTTGTAGTTTGTCTGCTTATTAATCAGATTTTTATTTTTGAAGGATACCAGACTTGTGTGTGTTTTAGGGCGAGTTTCGTGTGTCAAGTTGTGTGTGTTGAGTTGCGTGTGGCGACATGCATGTAGGGACTTTTGTGAGATGAGTTTTGTGTGGCGACATGCGTGTAGCAACTTTTTGTGTGTCGAGTTGCATGTGACAGGTTAGTGTAGCAAGTTGTGTGCAGCAAGTTTTGCGCATGGCGAGTTTTGCGCGTGGCGAGTTTTATGTGTGGTGCCTTTTGAGTATGTGCAAGTTTTGTGTGAGGCAACTTTTGCATGTGTTGCAACTTTTGTGCATGTGGCAATTTTTCTGCGTGTGGCAATTTTTCTGCGTGTGCAAGTTTTGCGTGTGGCGAGTTTTGCACGTGTGGCGAGTTTTGCATGTGGAGAGTTTTGCGCGTGGCGAGTTTTGAGCGGCGACTTTTGTGTTTCTACTTTTATGTGGCGAGGTTGGTGTATGTGTGGTGAAATGTGCACTGAGGGTGGTATATGTGTTCGAGCACGTGGTAGTGTGTGGCGCATTTTGTGTGTGTGTTCATATCCCCGTGGTGGTGTGATTATCCCATGTTGGGGCCCCACCTTAGCAACTGTACAGTATATACTCTTTGGTGCCATCGCTGTCATTCTTTAAGTCCCCCTTGTTCACATCTGGCAGCTGTTAATTTGCCTCCAACACTTTTCCTTTCATTTTTTCCCCATTATGTAGATAGGGGCAAAATTGTTTGGTGACTTGGAAAGCGCGGGGTTAAAATTTCACCTCACAATATAGCTTTGACGCTCTCAGGGTCCAGACGTGTGACTGTGCAAAATTTTGTGCCTGTAGCTGCGACGCCTCCAACACTTTTCCTTTCACTTTTTCCCCATTATGTAGATAGGGGCAAAATTGTTTGGTGAATTGGAAAGCGCGGGGTTAAAATTTCACCTCACAACATAGCCTATGACGCTCTCGGGGTCCAGACGTGTGACTGTGCAAAATTTTGTGGCTGTAGCTGCTACGGTTCAGATGCCAATCCCGGACATACATACATACATACATACATACACACACACACACATTCAGCTTTATATATTAGATGGCCTAAAAGATGAAAGAAATAATGACACATCCCCTAACTAATGTCAGGAAATATGAAGAATGTCTCGTTGTCCCAATTACACTTCTGGAACTTGCAGCTGCATTCCCTTTACAGCCCCCTCAGTCTGCCTGGGTAATTCTCCTATGGATTCCTACTTAACTGGGTTACACAGCTACCCCATGTTTAGATTTAAATGTAAGCTAACCTCGTGAGAAGACATGTAATACTTTCGCTGTCGCTCTGCAAGGTTTCCGGTGCAAGTTATGACAGGTATGAGTTTTAATACAGTTCTGAGTCTCTTTGGGAAAGGGGAGGGCATTCCAGGACGCAGCCCACGCAGTGAGGTCATGAAGCACAGGGTATAAGATATTGAACCTCATTTTAGGAGGAGTTTATTGCCCAGGAGGTCAGCTAACAGAAACTCTGCAATCTGCCTGATGCATTGGGACATATGCGCCTTCTCCTCCCTGCCGCATGGCTTACCATGGAATGACATGAGACAAATGTAAGTTTATTTTCATCTTTAATCCCTTTTATTTTGTAATTGTCTGTACATACTATAATTGCCTCATTTTGGTAATATCTTTTTAGACTTTTGCAAACACTGCCTATTTCTTTTTGGAGTAAAAGTTATATTTACTAGCTTCGTTTTCCTTGCTCTAAAATGTACCTCCAACGTCCTCTAAAGTAAATTACACTACTGATTGGGTGGGCTCCTGACCCGCTATTAATCATAGGAATAGGAGCTGGTGGCAGCAGAGCGTACTGAGCTTGTTGGGCATAGCGGGCAGTGATGGAACGGGGTTTATAAGAGTATTGCCCGGGTGCGGTAGGGAATAGGTATATCACCCTCACTGCAGTGTGCCCAATAGCCAGTACACGACCCGGCAGCCTTTCTGGTGACTAATTACCCTTGGTGCAGTTCCCTGACTGACCTGAGGGTAAGGGGGGCGCCAGAGAGCTACAAGTTCCAAACTGGAACTGGGAAGTGTGTTGTGAAATTGGATTTTGGGCTCCCCCGGTGGCCACTGGTGGAATTGAACTTGTGTGCATCATCCCCTCTGTTCACATCAGGATGTGGGAGTCGCTATTTAACCTTGCTCCTCTGTCACTTCCATGCCGGTCAACATTGTAATCAGAAGCCTTTCTGTGCATGTTCCTGCTACCAAACAACTTCCAGCTAAGTCGGACTTTTGTCCTTGTTTGTTTTTTGCATTTTGTTCCAGTTCACAGCTGCAGTTTCGTTTCTGTGTCTGGAAAGCTCTTGTGATCTGAAATTGCCACTCTGATGTTATGAGTTAATACTAGAGTCTTAAAGTAATTTCAGGATGGTGTTTTGATAGGGTTTTCAGCTGACCATGAAAGTACCCTTTCTGTCTTCCTGCTATCTAGTAAGCGGACCTCGATTTTGCTAAACCTATTTTCATACTACGTTTGTCATTTTCATCTAAAATCACCGCCAATATATGTGGGGGCCTCTGTCTGCCTTTCGGGGAAATTTCTCTAGAGGTGAGCCAGGACTGTATTTTCCTCCGCCAGGATTAGTTAGTCCTCCGGCTGGCGCTGAGCGTCTAGGGATAAAACGCAGGCACGCTACCCGGCTACTGTTAGGGTACCTTTACACAGTGCAATTTTGATCGCTACGACGGTACGATTCGTGACGTTGCAGCGTCGTATGATTATCGCTCCAGCGTCGTAGACTGCGGTCACACGTTGCAATACACAGCGCTGGAGCGATAATTTCATGACGTATTTGCGATGTAGAAGCCGTTGGTTACTGTGCGCACATCGTATACAACCTGTGTCACACGATGCAATCATGCCGCCACAGCGGGACACTAGACGACGAAAGAAAGTTTCAAACGATCTGCTACGACGTACGATTCTCAGTGGGGATCCGGATCGCAGTAGCGTGTCAGACACAACGATATCGTAAATGCATCGCTGGAACGTCACAAATCGTGCCGTCGTAGCGATCAAAATTGCACTGTGTAAAGGTACCCTTAGTTGTGCGGCAGGTTTAGTTCATGGTCAGTTTAAGTTTCCATCCTTCCAAGAGCTAGTTCTTATGTATGCTGGGCTATGTTCTCTTGCCATTGAGAACCATAACAGTTTGACCGGCCACAAAGGGTTAAATTAATTGGCAGAGAAAGGAGAGAAAAAAGAAGTCTGCTGAAAATTTTTTTTTTTTTTTTTTCCTTCAGTTCTGAGTGTGCTTTCAATTGAATCACTTGCAAGTCTGCCTATATTGCAGCCTTCCTCTCTCTCTCTCCTTCTAGTCCTGGAATGGCTCTGTGTTCACCTGTTTAAAATGGATATTCAGAGTTTAGCTGCAGGTTTGAATAATCTCACCACGAAAGTTCAAAATTTACAAGATTTTGTTGTTCATGTTCCTATATCTGAACCTAGAATTCCTTTGCCTGAATTTTTCTCGGGGAATAGATCTTGCTTTCAAAATTTCAAAAATAATTGCAAGTTGTTTTTGTCCCTGAAATCTCGCTCTGCTGGAGATCCTGCACAGCAGGTCAGGATTGTGATTTCCTTGCTCCAGGGCGACCCTCAAGATTGGGCTTTTGCATTGGCTCCAGGGGATCCTGCGTTGCTCAATGTGGATGCGTTTTTTCTGGCCTTGGGGTTGCTTTATGAGGAACCTCATTTAGAGCTTCAGGCGGAAAAAGCCTTGATGTCCCTATCTCAGGGGCAAGATGAAGTTGAAATATACTGCCAAAAATTCCGTAAATGGTCTGTGCTTACTCAGTGGAATGAGTGCGCCCTGGCGGCGAATTTCAGAGAGGGTCTCTCTGATGCCATTAAGGATGTTATGGTGGGGTTCCCTGTGCCTGCGGGTCTGAATGAGTCCATGACAATGGCTATCCAGATCGATAGACGTCTGCGGGAGCGCAAACCTGTGCACCATTTGGCGGTGTCTACTGAGAAGACGCCAGAGAATATGCAATGTGATAGAATTCTGTCCAGAAGCGAACGGCAGAATTTTAGACGAAAAAATGGGTTGTGCCTTCCGTTGAGCCTCCTGCTCCGGTGTTGGTTGAGGGCGAGTTGGAGTACGTTGTGGAAAAAATCTTGGACTCCCGTGTTTCCAGACGGAAACTCCAGTATCTGGTCAAATGGAAGGGATACGGTCAGGAGGATAATTCTTGGGTGACTGCCTCTGATGTTCATGCCTCCGATCTGGTCCGTGCCTTTCATAGGGCTCATCCTGATCGCCCTGGTGGTTCTGGTGAGGGTTCGGTGCCCCCTCCTTGAGGGGGGGGTACTGTTGTGAAATTGGATTTTGGGCTCCCCCGGTGGCCACTGGTGGAATTGAACTTGTGTGCATCATCCCCTCTGTTCACCTGTTCCCATCAGGATGTGGGAGTCGCTATTTAACCTTGCTCCTCTGTCACTTCCATGCCGGTCAACATTGTAATCAGAAGCCTTTCTGTGCATGTTCCTGCTACCAGACAACTTCCAGCTAAGTCGGACTTTTGTCCTTGTTTGTTTTTTGCATTTTGTTCCAGTTCACAGCTGCAGTTTCGTTTCTGTGTCTGGAAAGCTCTTGTGATCTGAAATTGCCACTCTGATGTTATGAGTTAATACTAGAGTCTTAAAGTAATTTCAGGATGGTGTTTTGATAGGGTTTTCAGCTTACCATGAAAGTACCCTTTCTGTCTTCCTGCTATCTAGTAAGCGGACCTCGATTTTGCTAAACCTATTTTCATACTACGTTTGTCATTTTCATCTAAAATCACCGCCAATATATGTGGGGGCCTCTGTCTGCCTTTCGGGGAAATTTCTCTAGAGGTGAGCCAGGACTGTATTTTCCTCTGCCAGGATTAGTTAGTCCTCCGGCTGGCGCTGAGCGTCTAGGGATAAAACGCAGGCACGCTACCCGGCTACTGTTAGTTGTGCGGCAGGTTTAGTTCATGGTCAGTTTAAGTTTCCATCCTTCCAAGAGCTAGTTCTTATGTATGCTGGGCTATGTTCTCTTGCCATTGAGAACCATAACAGAAGTGGCATATACATAAACCCCTGAAGAAAGAACTGGGGCAACCAAACACCCCCGGTTCATGACATATTGGTGACAGAGCGGTGGGATAATAGAGCATTAGTGATCTGATTTGAGCAATCATTCCTCTGACTAAAAACTTGCAAGGTTCTTGTGAGGACCCTGCACAAAAAAAAGTTTTGGAGAACGAACTCAGTGTTTACTAATCCTGAGACAATAGTGTGTAAAGCGACTACCCCTACCCTGTTTCTTCCTTTATCCTATCTTTTATTTGGCAACCATGGTTATGCCTGGAGAGGCCTTTTATAAGAAGCAGACCAACGACACTCTTATTGTCTTGTGCATGTCGAAGCAGATGGACCCCACGGGCAAAAACAAAAGCCAACTGATCGAGGATCTGGTGCAACTGGAAGCCGCTCAAGACCGCTCTGAGAGCCCATCAGACGCAGAAACCAGCCCAGCGCAGGTGGTGCTGCTGCCGAGGTCCAACCCCTGAATGCCGGCCCTACTTGCAACCAGGGTAGCGTGAACCCTGCAGCTGGCTCTGCAACAATGCTACACATATGACCAAGAGAGACGTCTGAAGCTGGTCCTGCAATTCCAATAGACAGAGAGAGCAGAGCGCCAAGCTGAGCGGGAGGCACAAGCCGCCGAGGCCCAAGCTGAGCGGGAGGTCCAAGCTGTCGAGGACCAAGCTCGGATGGACCATGTACTTCAGATGGCCCAACGCGGGGCAGTACCATCTACCACTCGGAGCAGTGAGTCCAGCAACTCTTCGTTCCTTAGACCCTAGCCAGAGCATTTTCCTGTGATGGAAAAGGATGGGGATTTGGACATTTTTCTGCAGGCGTTTGAGAATGCCTGCAGACAGTACCGGCTGCCTGGGACCGAATGGGCCGATATCTAACCCCAGGGCTCAAAGGCCAATCTCTGGAGGCATTTGATTTTCTCTCGTCAGACCAAGATGGAGACTATGAGGCCATCAAGCAGGCCCTGATAAAGAAGTACCAGCTCACTCCTGAGGTTTACCACAAAAAGTTCCGGAACCTCCAACATGCCCCACACGACAGTTATAGCGATGTGGTGCATGGACTTAGGACCCACTTTGACTAGGGGATCCAAGGACTGTCAGCGACCACCTTTGAGCAGCTGTGGGACCTGATGATCAAAGGCTAGTTCCTACATCTTTGCCCAACTGAGGTGCGACAGTTCGTGATGGACCGAGAGCCAAAAGACACGGACAAAGCAGCGCAGATCGCTGACACCTATGAGGCCAACCGGAGACCGAATGTGTGGAACCCAGTCACCGCCAGCTGGAGAGGGGGTAAGCATGCAACCAACTCCAGTGCCCCTGCCAGCCAACTCACCGGAGGCCCTGTCCCCTTTGCCAACACAAGGCCTACATCCGACCCTCGCAAGTGTTTTTCCTGCAATTGGATTGGTCATACCAGCGCCATCTGTCCGGAAAAGAAGAAGAACCCCCCAGCCAAGGCCTCAGGGCCTGATGCAGCAGTTCTTTTTGTGGATGGGGCAGTTGGGAGGGTCTGTGACAATGTGCAGCACATCACCGTGGGGGGCCACGTCGCTGGAGGCCTCAAGGACATCGGGGCTGAACGAATCCTCATCCAACCCAAACTGGCAGCCCCTGAAGAGATTATTCCGGGGGAAACCATGACTGTCACCGGGACTGGGGGCATCTGCTGTCCCTTGCCGATGGCTCGAGTTTTTATAGATTGGAGTGCTGGGAGCAGAGTGAAGGAAGTGTGGTTGTCCAATAACTTGCCCACTGATGTTTTATTGGGAACTGATTTGGGGAGAATGTTTGCATATTATGTTCCTGATCCCCCTACCCAATCTGATGCTCAGGGTGATGCTAATGCTGATGATAATGACGGGAAATTGCATGCCTTACCTGAGAGTGATTTATCTCATACTGATAATGATGATGAAAATGTGCATGTTTTACCTGCTAACCATTTATTTCCTAAGGATGATGTATCTACAGGTGCAAGAGTGCTCAGCCGCGTCACTCTGTGGGGTGGGATGGCTGAAGAACCCCTAACAGGAGCAAACAATGGTGTTAAGGGAAATGGGGAGATGCATGGGAACCGTGAGGAAGGTGATGCCGTGCAACTGACCAGTGCCAAAGAGAAAGGTAACTGCTCCATATATAGCACTGCTCCTGAGATATTGGGAGTGGATGGGGAGGTAGAACCCATAGCAGCGCCGGCTGATGGGTCTGTGGAAATCCCTGGGGAGACAGCCTACATAGCTGCTGTCACCCACAGTCAGAGTGCCAGGAACGCATTTAACGTTCTACCTTCCAGACCCGCCTCAGTCACAAGGGGGACTGAACCAGAGATGGACCCAGAGCAGGTCCCAGCGGGTTCCCGTGGGGAAGGGACCCTGATGTCACTTCTGGCTGCCTCCAGCCAGTAGTTCCAGGCTGCTCTGCACTCAGATGACAGCCTGGAGAATTTGAGACACCTCGCCGAGACGCCCCCCTCCGTGACTGATAAAGAGAGGGTGTTCTGGGAACAAGGGTGGTTTTACCGGGAGACAGTTCCCGGTCATTCCAAAAGGACTGGTTAAGGGAAAGATATCTGGTCGTCCCGTACCAATTCAGGGGTGAGTTGTTGCGGATTGCCCATGAGATCCCACTCACTGGACATCAGGGGATCAGCAAAACTAAGGACCAGCTGTCTCAACACTTCTATTGGTCCAAGATGGGGACAGATGTGACAAACTACTGCCGCTCCTGTATCACCTGCCAAAGAGCAGAGAACGCAGGGCCTGCTCTTAAGGCTCCCCTAATCTCTTTGCCAGTGATAGAGGAGCCTTTCCAGAGGATCGCTGTGGACATTGTGGGCTTGCTGGCCGTCCCCAGCAGCTCTGGAAAGCAATATTTCCTCACTGTGGTAGACTACGCTACCCGGTACCCAGAGGCAGTGGCTCAACTAGGGGGGATAAAGTGGCGGATGCACTGTTGGCCGTCTTTTCACGGGTATGATTTCCCAAGAAGATGCTTACCGACCAAGGGACCCAATTCATGTCTTGCCTAATGAAGGCACTCTGTAGGAAAATGCAGGTGAAGCGTCTGGTATCGAGAGTGTATCACCCTCAGACCAATGGTTTGTGTGAGCGCTTCAATGGTACCCTCAAACACATGCTATGCATGCTGGTTGAGACCCAAGGATGTGACTGGGAGCGTTACCTCCCACATCTGCTATTCACTTACTGAGAGATTCCGCAGGCCTCGAAGGGGTTCTCTGGCAGGTGAAAAAAAAAATCTGAAAAAAATGCAGACCTTGACGCAGTTGGTGCATGACAACATGACGCAGGCACAGGCCAATCAGAAGCACTGGTATGACCAGAACCACTGGGAGCGGATCCACCCGGTGGGTCAGAAGGTGTGGGTGCTGGTCCCCGTACCAAAGGATAAGCTTCAGGCAGCCTAGGAAGGTCCGTACGTCGTTCACCAACAGCTCAACCCAGTCACCTACGTCGTCACACTTGACCACGCTTGGGGTAGGTGAAAGGCCTTTCACGTCAATATGATGAAGGCTCATCATGAACGTGAAGCCTGCATCCTACCAGTCTGCAACCTGCCCGAGGACAACCCCCTCCTGGACATGCTAGCCCAAGCCAAGGCCGGTGGGTCCAATGAGGATGTGGAGGTAAGCGCCTTGTTAACCGAACCCCAGTGTTTGCAGCTGCGGACCACGCTGGAACACTTCCGGGCCGTGTTCAACAACAAAACTGGAAGGACTGAGTTAGCGGTCCACGAGGTGGACACCGGGAATCATGCCCCATTACGGCAGACACCCTATTGGATCTCCGACGAGGTGCAGCAGGTTATGCTCTGGAGATCGATGAGATGTTACAGCTGGGGGTGAATCAATGGTCTCACCTGTAAACCTCGCGCCAAAGAAGGATAGGACCACCAGATTCTGCGTGGACTACATGGGGCTCAACGCCATCACAGCCTCTGACGTGCACCTTAAGCCACGCATCGACGAGCTGCTTGAGTGGTTATTAGCTGGCACAAAATATTTGTCCATAATGGATTTGAGTCAGTTATACTGGCAGATTCCTCTGAGCCCCGAGGCACAGGAGAAGTCAGCCTTTATCACCCCCTTCGCACTAATATTGCACGCCCCACTTTTCAGTTTTTGAATTTCCACAAAAGTTTAAAATAACCAATACATTTCGTTCAGCTTCACAATTGTGTTCCACTTTTTGTTGATTCTTCACCAAAAATTTACATTTGGTATCTTTATGTTTCAAGCATGATATGTGGGAAAAGGTTGAAAAGTTCCAGGGAGCCGAATACTTTCGCAAGGCACTGTATGTAGCAGGGGTTGGGGTAGCCCCCTCATAGAATATAAAGTAGCCCCCTCATAGAATACAATGTAGCCTCCCTCATGGAATATAATGCAGCGCCCCTTATAGGGTATAATACATCACCTCACAAAATATAATGCAACCTCCTCATAAGGTATAACGCAGTTCCCCCATAGAATATAATGTAGCACCCTCATATGGCGTAATGCAGCCCCCCTCATATAGTATAATGCAGCCCCTCCACAGAACGTAATGTAGCCCCCTCAGAGTATAATGCAACCCCCTCATAAGGCAGCCCCCCATAGAATATACTGTAGCCCCCTCATAGGGCATAATGGAGCTCCCCTCATATAGTATGATGTAGCCCCAGAGAGTAATGCAGCCCCCCACATATAATATAATGCAGCCTCTCCACAGAATATAATGTAGCCCCCTCAGAGTATAAAGCAACCCCCCCATAGAATTTACTGCAGCCCCCTCATGGGGCATAATGCAGCTTCCCTCTTATAGTATGATATAGCCCCTTGAAAGATAATGCAGTCCCCCGCAGAAATATAATGTAGCCCCCTCATAGGGTATAATGCAGTCCCCCTGAAAGGGTATAATGCAGCCCCCTCCATCACCATCATTGTTCTCCCCTCCACCCCATCATTGTAATTATCACCACCTCCATCATTGCCTCCTCCCCCACCACCATTGTCCTTTCCACCACTACCATCTTTGTCATTTACTCCACAATCATCATTGCCTTCTCCCCCACCACCCTATCATTGCCCATTCCACCACCTCCATCATTCCCTCCCCCCACCACCATCATTGCCTTCTCTGCCACCACCCCACAATTGCCTATTCCACCACCTCCATCATTGCCTCCCTCACCACCATCATCATTACCTCCCCCACCACGATCATCATTGCCTCCACCACCTTCATAATTTCCTGCCCCACCACCATCATCATTGCCTCCCCCACCACCATCACTGCCTTCTCCCCCACCACCCCATCACCCACATCATTGCAAATATCCTGAAATCTCCAAAACACACATACACAACACCACTATCACACATACAGCACCACATACAGACAGCACCGCACCACTCTCTCTCTCACACACACACACACACAACACCGTACTGCACTGCATGACATACACACATAGCCGCACACACGCAGGCAGGCAGAGACACACACACAGGATCCACTCACCTCTCCGCACGTTCCCAGCAGCCGCAGCACATCCTGGCAGCTTCCTCTCTGAAACAGCCGCGCTGAATGATGACGTCATCCAGCCGCGCTGAGTCAGACAGGAAGTGACGGGCAGGTGGGCAGGAAGGAGGACCGCATCAGATCCCTGCAGCTCCGCTCTGGTCCCAAGCTGCAAGGATCGCAATCAGGGTTCGCCGCCCTTTAGCAGCAGCATTGGTGGGCAGTGTTAACCTCAGCCTGCTGCCAACGCTGCCCGCTATTACAGTGAAATGGTATTCACTCCTCTCCACGCCCATGGGGGCATGGGGAAGCATGAATATTCATTTCTCTATAGCAGCGGGGACAGGCTCCTGTCTCAAGCTGCTGCTCTCAGGCACCGGGCCAGGTTTCAATGCATGGGTCACCGGAGAATCCTCCGGTTCTCCAGTGGGCCAGTACGACCCTGATTGTGCCATTCCGGATTTTGGCTTACAAATACTGAGGTAAAATACTGACCAAATATTGAATGTGTGTACGTGGACTAAGAAAGACAAAGCCTCACTTTTACTTTCTTAAATAATCATGTATTATATTTTTTAACCTGTTCGATTGACCATCACCACTGTAGTTGTTCAATAATTAAATGAATCATCAAAAACACAAATTGCTTAATAATTGCACACATAGTATATTGCTTCCAGTGAAGCCCATTAATGTTCCCTCATGTCATAATGCCCCTTTCATGGTCCCCACAGTGTCCAACACCCACAGCTCCACTGTGCCCTTCATGCACTATGATGCCCACAATAGTCTCTGTGCAGTGTATGTTCCTCCCCCACAGTCACTCCTATATATTATAATGCTCCCACATTGCCCTCCAATACGCAGTATGATGACCCCAGTGCCCCACACCTATTCTGCTGCCCGTCATATCCCCACACACATTATGATGCCCACAGCTACACCACAGATGGTGCCACCATTTTGCCCCCTAACAGTGTGATACCCCCACAGTTTCTCCTCACAGTATAATGCCTGCCACACACAGTATGATGCTCTCCCCAAACAATATATTGCCCCCACAGTTCCCCAAACATAGTGTAGTGCCCACAACACACACCCACATAAAGTATGATGCCTCACATACAGTATCAAGCCCTTATAGTCTCCACACAGTATAAGGCCCCACAGTCCAAAAACAGTATGATGACTTAGTCCCTTCATGCAGTATAAAGCCCCTGCAATACCCCCCATATTGTTATACTCCAATATCCCTGCCACACAGTATAATTCCTCCCCACACAGACCTTATGATGCTCCCCACACAGCATCATGCCTTCACAGACTCCCACACAGTATAAAACCCCACAGTACCCTCACAGATTTTGATGCCCCTACACTTACTCCACATTCTCATGCCATACAGTATGAATTCCTCATAGCGGCCTTCACACAAGCATACCCTCTTACATGTGTGTCCTTTCACATCCCTGTGACTGATGCTCTCCGCTGACCAATGACATGACCTGGAGATTCTTGCAGGCCCTTCAGACTATACCAAGATAAAATGGTAGAGCAGCGATTTGGTGGTTCCTTGCGCTACCATTGTGTTCAACTGTATATTTGTCCTCAGGACACAGATACAGTTGAAGCTGGAACATACTGCTGACCTCCTGGGACAGCAGGACACCTCCTACAATTCGGATATGTCCCACTGAATCTGGAATGGTTGGGAGGTATGCTGTTCAAGGACTTGCAAACCCAAATCCAGGACAACCCCTACATACATAGTGCTCTGCCTATACATTGCAGCTATAGGCCAGGCACTGCTCAAAGTGCCAATCCCAGTACTCCATATCAGTCAGCCACATGCCCCTCATAACACGGACCTGATACAGCGAATTCTATAAAGTGTCACCCATAGGACCACCATATGCAAGGACATAGCACTGAGTTATGCTGCCAGCTATTGGCCGTACAGATTATGCCTTCTCCAAAGAGAATCTGTCACGGGGCAGAAACAGGACAACAGAAGATGAGGAATCTGGGCCCCTGAACTGCCCCTCAGGCTAAGGGAAGCCCTGTCTTTCCTTAACTTGGGGGTACACCTGAAGGTAGGGAGGCCCAAGTCACCGACCTGTCCCTGTCTCCTAATAAACCCTGAACTAAAACCCCACCCCAGGAGGTGAACAGTGTAAACAGCACCACAAAGCAATAAACAGGAATAAACAACATGAGAGTGAGGGTAACACAATACAAAAAGGTGAATGCACAAACTACAAAGTAACAAAACTCAGAACTTAGCTTGTGCACGCCGCTGCAGACTCCACAACACAGAAAGTACAGCAACTGAGCTCCAAACACCAGACTTGGCTGACACCAGGGAGCTGCTACTGCGAGGTTGATCTCCAGAAGGACCTGTATAACCAACAGTCAGCTGATGCACAAGGTGACCTTATAAAGGATGAGGGGAGTGGTCACAAACATCAGCTGACCCAGCAGTAATGCAATGCAATAACACCAGTGGCCACCGGGGAGAGAACTGCATTAACCCCCGATGACCAGAAAGGAAAAAAGGTTTAAATCAGATCTGCCACAGATCCAAACATGGATCGTGACAGAATCATTGTCATTGTAATGTCGCTGTGACTAACTGTAGGACAGTGAGATGTGGGAAGGCACTTCTAGAACCATGACCAGGATCCAGAAGAGCCATTCTGACTCTGCAGTGCTGGGGAATTATGAAAAGGGAACTGTAATGCCTGAAATTCCTTACAGCTACAGTGGATCAAATTGAAGCTGGACAAAATCTTTTCAAAATTTTCATTTTTTTTAAACCAATTTTGTCCAGCATAGAAAGCTAATTGCTTTCCTTCTGCTACATTCAGACCAGAACATACTCATTTGGAGTACAGACGATGGCAGTGAAAGTGTCTCCTCCTCTGAGTTAGTGAGACACAGGTGCTGAGAAGGCCCTTTCACTGCCATCATCTTTACTCCAAATGAGTACGTTTTGATATTGATTAAGCTAAGAACAGGTGCAAACGAGTGCATTTCTGTCCGAGTGCGATCTGACAAAATATTGAATTGCACCCAGTCCAATGTTATACTATGGGGCCGTGAACGTGTCCAAGTTTCTCCTTGGACAGTGTGTGTCCAAGAAAAAAAAAATCACTGCATTCTCTCTTGAGTTTGATCAGATATTTGGATCGCACTCGGCCATGCATTTCAACGAGTCTGTGGAAAACATTGGACTGATTTCTATGGATTCACAGAATAAAGATGGAGATATTTTTTTCTCCATCTTCTCTTCATCCTAGAGAACTGGAGCACACTACTATAGGCTCATTCTGATCAAAGTCTGAACAGAGTGTGATCAGCATAATCGACCTGATTCTGTATGATGAAAGAATCTACGTTCATCTGCACCTGCCCTATATGTAGGTTAAAAGAGTAAATAAAAGTTTAGTTACTCTTTAAACATTCCTTTCATGAATTGATAATCTTATACAGGTTGTCCAATATTAGAACAACCCCTTCTTGAATGTGTGGCGCTGATAAAATAAAAAAGCTTATACTCACCTCGGCACCTTTCCAGCGGGGACAGTGATGCCAGCACTGATTGGGCGCCAGGCTCTACGTGTTATGCAATTGCACGAGAGCCCTGGGACCGCGAGTGCTGACACTGCTGGAACGGCGCCGGCATGGGAGGTGAGTGTAAGCTTTTTTATTTTATCGGGGCCAAAGATTTAGATCAAGAAGGGGTTGTCCTAGTAGTGGACAACCCCTTTCCTATTTTGGTGCTTTGATACACTTCTTGTGCCCTGTTCACTTAGCGTTTCTGCATTACGACCAAGGGTTATGTATAAATCCCCAAGACTGCTATGACACTGACAAAATCTGTCTTTTCAAATGGGCACAAGTTAGTAGTCTCCTATTCTACATTTTTTTGCGCATTTGAAAAGAAGGATAGTGTAAGAATAAAAGCACAAATGGGGTTCATTTCATAGCAGTCTTTGGCTCTGTCAGAGTTCCATCTGGATCCCATTTCTTGGATATTCAGATGTGCCACCCCAGGAGTCTGGATGCCACAATGGTACTGTCTTCCTCACGGGGGAGGTGGTGTCATGCCTGGAAACAAGGAGGTAACACTGACATGCAACACCACCCTGACTCCAGACCAGAAGGGGGAGCTCTAAACACGGTTTCAGGGGAATTTCCCTATAAATTTTGGCCTGGGGGAGGGGTTAGACAGTTTGTTAGGGACAGTGAGAGGAGAAGATGCAAAGGAGAGGAGCCTGGGGTCTGGAGCTGCGAGTAGGCTCACCCCAGAGGAAAGCGCCAGGAGACCAGACACCGGGGTCTGGGGTGGTGTGGGAATTGCAGACCCAGCCACTGAACCCGGAGGGCAGGAGATTGCAAGGCTCCTGTCCCTTCTAACACCGACAGGTACCACAGCAAAGCAAGTCAGGAACCTGGGGCTGCCAGAAAGAGAGGACAGTGCCCATGAAAGGTTCAGGCTGTCAGCCAAATAGGTTGAGAATACAGACACGAGATGACTCGTGCAGAGCTTCAGGCAGCAAGGGTCAGATATACAGCGCAGAGGGAAGGCCTCCGAACCCACCTGGATAAGTGGATCCCAAGCTGTTTCCAGGCTGCCCGGACCCCATCATCACCTGTTACCTGGACTGTACCTGAATTCTACTAGTAAAAGGTAAAGGAAACTGCTATCCCTGTGTCCTGCAATTATTTCCTGCACCCCACCCCCACCATCAATCATGCCTCTTACCAACTACATCGGGAGCCCTGGGGACCAAGCTCTACCTGTGGGAAGCTATACCATCTAAGCTGCAAAACCATCAGCCCCAGAGGACCCCTTTAAGCAGCGTCGGCCACCCCTGGTCGAATACCACAGAAGGCGTCACGAACATTACTACATTAGACTTTATTTCCATTTTCATTAACCCCCTTTTACTGGACACCTAGGGC
The DNA here is from genome assembly GCF_051348905.1 of Ranitomeya variabilis. Taxonomy (NCBI): domain Eukaryota; kingdom Metazoa; phylum Chordata; class Amphibia; order Anura; family Dendrobatidae; genus Ranitomeya; species Ranitomeya variabilis. The sequence goes on from NC_135232.1 coordinate 639,134,120, forward strand.
CATGGACTGGGTCATCGCCACCGTGACCACCCCCTAAGAACAGAACCGACCTGGTACCGAGTACCCCACGGTCCTAGCGGGCGCTCCACAGACACCCCAGCGTAGTGCACAACTGTAATGCTCCATGCACCACAACCAGAAATATATGCCAGCCATGCATTTTTTATGTAAATTATAATGAATTTGTCGGGCAGGCTTGGCCATACCCGTCCTGCCTTCTGTGACAGAGCTGCCCAGCATGAGTATAAAAAATACCCAACGTTGCACCATTTTTGCACAACTTTGAGTTGGATTCTCCTGTTCCCCCGTGGGCCAGTCCGAGCTTCGTGGGGATAAGGAGCAGCTAGCTAATTCCATGAAAGATGTAGTTTCAAGCCTAAGTTCCCTTTATGAATACCAATTTATCATCTGCGACTGTATACGATACATTAAAGGGAACCTATCACCCCGTTTTTTTCGGTATGAGATAAAAATACTGTTAAATATGGCCTGAGCTGTGCATTACAATAGTGCAGTTTGTGGACCCCGATTCCCCACCTATGCTGCCGAAATACGTTACCAAAGTAGTCATTTTCGCCTGTCAATCAGGCTGGTCAGGTCGGATGGGCGTGGCTTCTTCCCCCAGATATTGCGTAGTTTTCCGTTGGTGGCGTAGTGGTGTGCGCATGTCCAAGGTCCCCAATCCTGCACGGGGGGGTGAAAATAGCAGCGATGTCCGTTATTCCATTGGTGGTCGGTGGGCGCGGCCATCTTCCTTTGGCCGCGCGTGCGCAGAAGCGGCGCTCTGCTGGCCGCGGCTTCAGGAAAATGGCCGCCGCGATCTCCATCTGCGCACGCGCGGCATCCCGCGGCCATTTTCCTGAAGCCGCGGCCAGCAGAGCGCCGCTTCTGCGCACGCGCGGCCAAAGGAAGATGGCCGCGCCCACCGACCACCAATGGAATAACGGACATCGCTGCTATTTTCACCCCCCCGTGCAGGATTGGGGACCTTGGACATGCGCACACCACTACGCCACCAACGGAAAACTACGCAATATCTGGGGGAAGAAGCCACGCCCATCCGACCTGACCAGCCTGATTGACAGGCGAAAATGACTACTTTGGTAACGTATTTCGGCAGCATAGGTGGGGAATCGGGGTCCACAAACTACACTATTGTAATGCACAGCTCAGGCCCTATTTAACAGTATTTTTATCTCATACCGAAAAAAACGGGGTGATAGGTTCCCTTTAAGTTGGAGCACTGCCCCCATACTGTAATCATATTTATAGGCAAATTGAATGAACATTCTTTATTGTTATACATTAATTAAACACTATCTAATGGATTGTAATTATTATAAAATATACTCAAATATATGCCATAAAATGAGTTGATGAAGTCTTGACACCTCAGGATGAGGCAATTACTGTAAGTTGCTTTGAGTATTTATAGCTTTGTAGTTAGGTTTGTAATGGATTGTAAAGGGCATCCTGGAAAACCAACTTAAAAACTTAATGCTGCATATGGCAATCAACGTACATTAAAAGTCATTTAATAAAGACTTAGATGTCAGCAAATAGTCCAAACAGGACATAATAACTCTGAGTTTACCAAAGTACACTGAAACATTGAAATTACAACATCAAGGAGCAAAAGCCACGGAGTTATGGAAATCACAGCATCGATCAATAGGTACAGCATGATAATGATCTGCAAATGATGAAAAAAATTTTTTTTAAAATATCTCAATGTATTCAATACTAAGTATGAGAGCCATGCGTAGAAATAGATATAAATTCGAAAAAGAAAAAAGGAATGTGTAATTAAAATTTAACTTTTATTCCATATAAATTTAAAATGACTATGAATGATATACATACATCCAGTATGGATGTACAATGGGTAACAATCTGATGTTAATATGTGACCCACTAAATCCTGGTTAGTGATAAATGTAGAAGAGTCAAATTAAATTAATTGGGATTCTTGACTATTATCCTTTTAAATTATTAGTCAGATTAACTCCCTTGTTAAATGAGATGCCGAGTCTTACAACAAAAGGGTAAGAATGAATGTTAATTGGTGTTAAAAGTGACCAAAATCATGTGTGTGTATCAATTGGACATACAGTCACTTAATACGCCAAAATGATTAACACATTTTTGACAGGTTACTGCTTGCTGTTGCAGCACCTTTACTTACAACCCCTGGCAAAAATTATGGAATCACTGGCCTTGGAGGATGTTCATTCAGTTGTTTAATTTTGTAGAAAAAAAGCAGATCACAGACATGGCACAATAGTAAAATCATTTCAAATGGCAACTTTCTGGCTTTAAGAAACACTAAAAGAAATCAAGAACAAAAAATGTGGTAGTCTTAGTAATGGTTACTTTTTTTAACCTAGTATAGGGAAAAAATTATGGAATCACTCAATTCTGAGGAAAAAATTATGGAATGAACATCCTACAAGGCCGGTGATTCCATAATTTTTGCCAGGGGTTGTATAATCACACTATGAGATCACCTTTCCGATAGACACAGCAATTTAGATGGAGTAATCGCTTGTGCCTGTAGCTCCTACACGTGTATTCTCACCGGAATAAGTATCGCCAGCTATGCGGCTAATAGCCGCTCTGTCAAGACCGCTGTCCGTATAATTAAGCAAGCGGCAGCGGCGAAGATGGTATTACGCTAGTATATTGAAATGTGGTATGTCCACGTCAAGTGCTACTTTGAGCAGCACACTACCATTTGAAATGCGCCTCTGTCAATGTGTGGTATGAGCACAAGCGGCGGAGGTAATCAGGACCTTTTTCAAATTTATATCTACATCTTACTGGTCGTGTACATCAATGTCTAATCTTGTCCTATGAGATTTGATTATATTATCCATGCGTAGAAATACACACACTTCCAGCGTTGGCTACCATCAGTGAGCATATTAATGGTTGTCTGAGCAATGCTTTGCCATGCTGAATGCACTTGGGTTCACAAATCATCAAAATCCGCTGCAGGCAGCTCGTTTTGCAATTGCCGACCCCTGATGACCCGGATGTGCACTATGGGAGACAAATCCAGAGATGTCTTAAGCCATAGTAGCACTTTTAGACCACATAGACTGCTCCTAGGACAATTTGGGGAAATGGCTGTGGCTCTACTTCATAATTAATGTATAAACAAGAACACGGAGGAAAAAAGTCCACTTAAACATATTTAGAAAACAATATTCAAAAGGTTTATTAAGTAATAACAATCATATACAAATACAAATATGTAAAATACAAAACATGGGTGTATTGTCAATACAGCCATATAGCAGAAGACACATAAAGGAGAAAATGCGGCAATGACCAAGTCAGGGGGGGAGCACGCAAATAAACCTTTCGGGTGGCAGCATCAATTCAAAGTATAGAGAAAACGTATGACCAAATGTAGTCACTATGTCCAACTCACATGGCTAAATTGCCCAAAATACATGATCACATATTCATATATACATATAGTCGCTGCTTACCCACTGTGAATCATGTATGGCCTCCCCACCTCACTCGGTCCCCCCGGACGCGCGTTTCGCGTAGCTTTTTCAACAGGGTGTATCCATAGTGTGTCTCATTGTGCTTAAATATCATAAACCCGGAAGTAGAACCGGTGAAATCGGCGCATGCGCAGTGGCGTCCAGAGTGCATCATCCAGTAGGGCCATCACAGTGGGGCGTGTGTAAGAGGCGGAGCTCCACCTTCTAAACACAAGGAGTGTAACACTCCCCACTTGTAAGTGATAGGTCCACGAGAAGATGGCTACGATGGACGACACCGGGCATGCGCACCACCAGCTCCTAATTAAAAGCCCATGGCTACAGCCATTTTCTTAGTGATGAAAACAGACTCGAAAAACAGATCGCCGCAGTGTCCCAAAATGTACGTAAAACCGAAACGCTAGATAGATTCAAAAACGTCCTCAGTAGAGTAGAGTAGAGTGAGATAGTGGGCGGCCAAGGAGACTTAGTTCTTCAGATAAAAGACACATGATGCTTACTTCAATACAAAACTGTAAGGCCATGTGCACACGTTCAGTATTTTTCGTGTTTTTTTTGCGTTTTTTCGCTATAAAAACGTGATAAAAACGCGAAAAAAACGCTAACATATGCCTCCCATTATTTTCAGTGTATTCCGCATTTTTTGTGCAAATGTAGCCTTTTTTTCCGTGAAAAAATCGCTTTGCGGAAAAAAAAGCAACATGTTTATTAAAATGCGGAATTGCGGGAATTCCGCACACCTAGGAGTGCATTGATCTGCTTACTTCCCACACGGGGCTGTGCACACCATGCGGGAAGTAAGCAGATTATGTGCGGTTGGTACCCAGGGTGGAGGAGAGGAGACTCTCCTCCACGGACTGGGCACCATATAATTGGTCAAAAAAAAAGAATTAAAATAAAAAATAGTCATATACTCACCTTCGATGGCCCCGGAGTCTTCCCGCCTCTCCGCTGCATGCTGCCGCTTCGGTTTCTATAGCTGGTGTGCGATGAAGGACCTGTGATGACGTCGCGTGTTATGATCCTAGTGGCAAGGATCGCAAGTTTGACTAGCTAAGTAACTAAACCGACGACCAGCTCTGGGGAAGTGGTATCTGGATTGACCGCAACCTGATCCTATCCGCAAACAACTATAGGCAGCCGTGGAACGTTACCTGAAAATCCTAGACGTCTCTTCACGGCCTGAGAAACTACCTATTCCTAGAGGGAAAGTAAAGTCCTTACTTGCCTCAGAGAAATGACCCCAAAGATATAGAAAAGCCCCCCACAAATATTAACGGTGAGTTAAGGGGAAAGCACAAACGCAGAGATGAAACAGATTTAGCAAATGAGGCCCGCTAACACTAGATAGCAGAAAATAGGAAGGGAGCTGTGCGGTCAATAGAAAACCCTAAGCAAAATATCCACGCAGAGATTGCTCGAGCCCCCGCACCAACTAACGGTGCGGGGGAAGCAACTCCGTACCCCAGAGCTTACCAGCAGCAAGAACTCACATATTAGCAAGCTGGACTAAACTCATCATACACTGAAATCATATTGCAGACTGATGAGCAAAAAATAATCAAACAGAAACTTAGCTTCTCCAGAAGAGACTGAAAACGAAGATAATCAGGGGAGATCAGAATAGCACTGAATACATCGACAGCCGGCAACAAGTGGAGGTGAAGCAGAGCTAAATAGGAAACTCCCTAGTGCATAACGAGGCAGCTGATTCAGCCACAGATCCGCAGGATAACAAACAAAGCCACCAGGGGGAGCCCAAAAACAAAACTCACACAATACCACCTGTGACCACAAGAGGGAGCCCGAAAACAGAGTTCACAACAGTCGCGGTCTTGTGATTGGTCGAGACCGGTCATGTGACCGCTCACGTGACCGCGACGTCATGGAAGGTCCTGAACCACACCGGCATCTATAGGAACGGATGCCTGCAGGTGAGTATAAACATTTTTTTATTTTTTTTATTATTTTTAAACATTCTATCTTTTACTATAGATGCTGCATAGGCAGCATCTATAGTAAAAAGATGGTCACACTTGTCAAACGCTATGTTTGACAAGTGTGACCAACCTGACAGTCAGTTTTCCAAGCGATGCTACAGATCGCTTGGAAAACTTTAGCATTCTGCAAGCTAATTACGCTTGCAGAATGCTAAAAAAACGCGAAAAAAACGGAAAAAAAAAACGCAAAAAAAAAATGCGGATTTCTTGCAGAAAATTTCCGGTTTTCTTCAGGAAATTTCTGCAAGAAATCCGGACGTGTGCACATACCCTAAGATGTTCAGTAGAATCATAAACTCAGGATTGGCAGCAATCAGAGAGACCCAGCTCTGACAAGTCTGACCAAAAGAGGTCTTCATTGATGGATTACAGCTAAAAAGTAATATCTTCAATGTAAAAACAAGGCCAAAGTGACTCAACCATGCATGAAAACATAGGAACTGGGGTGCAGAAAAACGTCAGCACTCAGCAGGTGCTCTGCCCGGATGAGTTAAAATGTGAAATATTTGGCTGTACCAGAAGACAGTTTGTTTACTGAAGGGCTAGAGAGTGGTAAAATAATAAGTATCTGCAAGCAACAATGATCATGGTGGAGGTTCCTTACAAGTTTGGGCTGCATATCATCAAATGGAGTTGGGGATTTAGTCCAGATTAGTGGTGTCCTCCATGCTGTGAAATACAGGCAGATACTTATCCATCATATAATATCATCATTGGGTAATACCATTGGCTCCAAATTTACTCTGCAGCAGGACAAGTATCCCAAACATACAACCAATATCATTAGGAACTGTCTTCTTCAGTGTGAAGAACAAGGACACTTGGAAGTGATGATCGAGCCCTGATCTCATATCATCAAGGCTGTGTGTCATTACATGGAGGGAAAGAAGGATTTGCAAAAGCGACATCCACAGAAAATCTGTGGTTTGTTCTGCAAGATGTTTGGAACAAGCTACAAGTCTGCCTAGACAAAAAATGATGTTTTGAAGACACCAAATATTGATTTGATTTAGATTTCTCTTTTGTTTATTAATTTATTAATGTTGTATTTTGCTAATTAAAGAATAAACTTTTGTTGTAATCTCTATTTTTAAAAGCAGTAATTTTTCCACACCTGGCTAAAACTTTTGCACAGTATTGTACAGGTTTACACAAGGTCTTATAATGCAGGATGTAGGCGAGCTAAACAATGTAAACCCTCTGAGCACGGCTCATTCAATATAGCTGAGGATATCTCTAAGTTAATATAACAGTTTGTTCTGCCATCTATTACTCTGGTGTAACTCAATAATAGTGATATATTTCAGGGTAATCCGAATTACCGAGCAGTAAAGCGCAGATAAGTGTATTCTACTAACATGATAGTGAAATGTGTCAGCCTTCTAGGCTGCTTCTAGTTAAAGAGTCTCTCCCATTTTCTATCACATTCCCCTGGGTGAGAAATCAGCTCCTAAAAATAGTCCTTGGGAGGGTCATCTAGCGACCAGCCTCACAGAAGACATGGTGCAGACTCACAGCCCTTTCTGACTCTGGGAAAGGCCCTAAATCCCGGGCTTGATTGACAGACCAGGTGTGGAGACGTACATGGTGGCCAGGTAGGGTCCAACCTTGGAATGATTTTCGGTGATGGTAATTTAGGATTCGCTGATGGAGACAATTGCAGTGTGTGGAGGAGGCTACATGACTGGACTTGTCTGCATTAATCTTTATGGTATGTTTATGATCCGTATTTCAATGAAACCCTCTTGTAGGAAATGTTACTGAGTTTTCTCGTAAAAAGTGCTTCTGTGCAATCCTGTATATAGCATTGTATACTCGTGAAAGATCAGTGGAAGTCGTCGTACGTGCCGTAAAGGGAAATGTAAAGCTTTGTCGGTAAAGTCTCCGACAGCACGAGCAATTGAAACAGCTTAGTGTGTTTGTGTGTTTTAGTAGCAAAATGTCTCGACAGCTGAAAGTGTAATGGCAGCTGTCCTCTTATGTCATGAAGCCCTGGACACGCACAGACACAACCAGGGGCTGCCCAGTGCCATGCTCACTTATACAAAGACCACAGCCTAATTCATCGCGAGGAATGGCCACATTGTAGGAACAAGTCACAAACTCTTTCGGGGACCGAAAACTTTCTTTGCAGCTGTGGTATAAGTTTTATCAGTTTTATCGTAGAGTTATATTTCAGGGCAGATATGCCGTGTGTTATGGTCACCGTCAGCCTGTGCTGTGGCTTCTTTGTTCATACTAACCCTTTAAGAAATATGATAACAATGCTTTTATTTATTTTTCTATAGTTTTAGGCCAATTAAGCTAATTGCAAATATTTAGCTAACTTGCCCATTTTGGCATTTCATTATTATTTTATTAATGTATTTATACACTTATTGTAGATGAATGTCCTTCACCGATGCGCATGTACTTCTCCAGCTGGTTTATTTTCCTCCTCTCTAATATTGATTTTCTCTCTGTCTGGCAGGAAATTTGTGAGGATATCTCAGATCACGTGGAACAGATCCATGCTCTGCTGGACACAGAGTTTTCCCTGAAGCTCCTGTCATACTCTGTGAATGTGATTGTTGATATACATACCGTGCAGCTCCTGTGGCATCAGCTGCGGGTGTCTGTGCTGGTCCTGAGGGAAAGGATCCTACAGGGGCTGCAGGACAGCAACGGCAACTATACACGGCAGACTGACATCCTGCAGGCGTTTACTAAAGAGGAACAAGAGGCAAGAAAAAGCGCACAAACTATATGCTTCCCACCAACCCAAAATATTAGCTAGGAAGTCATACATGTTCCCCTAATGCATGCACCATAACAGATCTTGCTCTCTATTTACAACTGTTATCCTCATCCCATGACCCTTTTAAATCTAGATGATAATTTAATGATGGCAAAATGGTTTGTATAGGAAACATGTAGCCTTTCTCACAGTTCATGACTACCTGGAAGGCTTCACTCAATCCTTACTGCCTTCCTTTTTTCAATCCTTCTTTTTTTCAATCCTTCCTTCTTTGAATCCTTCCTTCCTTCTGTCCATCCTTACTTCAATCACACTTTCTTTCAATCATTCCTTCCTTCAATCCTTCCCTCCTTCCTTCAATTCTTTTCTCCTTCCTTCAATTCTTCCTATCTTCCTTTTTTCCTTCAGTTTTTCCTTCCTTCCATCTTTCCTTCCCTAACTTCAATCCTTCATTCCTTCAATACTTATTTCCTTCAATCCATCCTTCAATCATACTTTACTTCAATCATTCCTTCCCTTCTTCCTTCAATCCTTCCCTGCTTCCTTCCTTCCATTCTTCCTTCCTTCCATCCTTCCTTCCTTACTTCCCCTCCACTTTTTCCCTTCCTATGTGGATACTGTCGGATAGTGCTTGTGAAAAAACACTTTTCCCATGTACTGGTCATTAAAATTTGCAGCCGTTCTTGAGATAGTAACACTTCTCTTTTGTTTATACCTTGTTTCCTAGGAGACCGACCACCACTGCTCTCTGACTTTTTTTTTTTCAAACTGAATTTTTATTGAAGTTTTTATAATACAATACAAAACAATGCAAAACAATATAATTAATACTAATAGAAGGGAGGGAAGAAGGTAAGGTAAGGAAAGAGGATTAGGAAGGGGAGGAACTGGGAACTAGTAGGGAAATGGGGAAATTAACTACTAAGGTCCTACTGGTAAATGTGCACTCTATATATCCAATTTAATTTCAAACAGAAAGTTAAGTACTGCATGTATCATTAGGGTTCATATGTCTAACCAGTATATTGAACTTAGATTCCGAAGACGTCCTTTAATAGTTGAGTTTGTCGAGGATGATGAAAATTGGCTTGGCTTGTCCTGTTCTAGGTTAATCAACATACATACACATATATATATATATACATGCATCAAGCTAAGGGGCAGTAGAAAAAACGTTATTCCAAATGTGCCATCTCTTGGTAGACGTTATAAATTTGTTCTCTCCCAAAGCAAGTGAGAATTCAAAAACTCTATGAGTAGAAATTCTCTCTATAATATCTGAAATCTTGGGACTATCTTTATGTTTCCCCCTTGAAGCAATCAGTAATTTAGTGACCAATAAAATATGAATAATTGTATGTCGAAATTGGAAAGAAATATCTTGAATATTAAGAGATTACAATGCAAGGTGCAGTGTAAGATTAACATTAAGTTTGGTGATTCTTGAAATGAGCTCATTCAATCCATAGAGATCTTATTACAGGACATTCGCGGCCGGGTGTCAGCTGACTATCGCAGCTGACATCCGGCACTATGTGCCAGGAGCGGTCACGGTACCGCCCCCAGCACATTAACCCCCGGCACACTGCGATCAAACATGATTGCAGCGTTCCGGGGGCATAGGGAAGCATCGCGCAGGGAGGGGGCTTCCTGCGTGCTTCCCTGAGACCCTCGGTACAAGGCGATGTGCTCACCTTGTATCGAGCATCTCCTCCTTGCAGGCCCCGGATCCAAAATGGCCGCGAGGCTGCATCCAGGTCCTGCAGGGAGGTGGAATAACACGCGATCAAAAAGACGGATACAAATAACCATGGTACCGCTGAAAACGTCTTGTCCCGCAAAAAACGAGCCGCCATACAGCATCATCAGCAAAAAAATAAAAAAGTTATAGTCCTCAGAATAAAGCGATGCAAAAATAATTATTTTTTCTATAAAATAGTTTTCATCGTATAAAAGCGCCAAAACATAAAAAATAAATAAATGAGGTATCGCTGTAATTGTACTGACCCGAAGGATAAAACTGCTTTATCCATTTTACCAAACGCAGAATGGTATAAACGCCCTTCCCCCCAAAAGAAATTCGTGAATAGCTGGTTTTTGGTCATACTGCCTCACAAAAATCGGAATAAAAAGCGATCAAAAAATGTCATGTGCCCGAAAATGTTACCAATAAAAAGTCAACTCGTCCCGCAAAAAACAAGACCTCACATGACTCTGTGGACCAAAATATGAAAAAATTATAGCTCTCAAAATGTGGAGACGCAAAAATTTTTTTTGCAATAAAAAGAGTCTTTTAGTGTGTGACAGCTGCCAATCATAAAAATCAGCTAAAAAACCCGCTATAAAAATAAATCAAACCCCCCTTCATCACCCCCTTAGTTAGGTTAAAAAAAAAAAAAAAAAAAAAAATGTATTTATTTCCATTTTCCCATTAGGGTCAGGGTTAGGGTTAGGGCTAGGGTTGGGGCTAGGGTTGGGGATAGGGTTAGGGTTATGGTTGGGGCTAGGGTTAGGGCTAGGGTTAGGGTTGGGGCTAGGGTTAGAGTTAGGGTTGGGGCTAGGGTTAGGGTTTGGATTACATTTACGGCTGGGATTAGGGTTAGGGGTGTGGTTAGGGTTATGGTTGGGATTAGGATTAGGGGTGTGTTGGAGTTAGAGGTGTGATTAGGGTTAGGGATGTGGTTGGGATTAGGGGTGTGTTTGGGTTAGGGTTTCAGTTAGAATTGGGGGTTTCCACTGTTTAGGCACATCAGGGGCTCTCCAAACGCGACATGGCATCCGATCTCTATTCCAGCCAATTCTGCGTTGAAAAAGTAAAACGGCGCTCCTTTTCTTCCGAGCTCTGCCATGCGCCCAAACAGTGGTTTACCCATATGGGGTATCGGGGTACTCAGGACAAAGTGTATAATAATTTTTCTTATAGTCCGTAATCAGATTAGATAGATATAATATACCTTGTTTGTGCCAATTCTTTAAAGATATTCTTTGAATTGCGTTTTCAAATATTGATATAGGGATAGTCCTCTCTGGCTTGCACTGTGTTGAAGCTGGCGAGGCTTAGAAGATAACACGCTCCAATGATCCCGCCAGCTTCAAAGCAGTGCTTGTAAGCTAAATACTGTGCATGTTTGGTCAACAATGCTAGACAGCAGAAAAGTTTTAACATCTCAAGAACGACTAAAAATCTTAATAAACAATAAATTACAAAAGTGCTTGTATTTATAAGCGCTATCCAAAAACACCCATCTCTGAAGGTGGGAATATCCTTTAAATTCACTCTTTCTTATTGCTCCTAAACTATTAGCGCCTTATTCATCAAGAAATTGTCACCCGATTTCTGTAAATAGACTGATGGAAATGTCATAAAAATGTTCTGACTCTTGGTGTTTTACATCAGTTCCAGACAACTCTGCCAACTTTAAGAAAAGTGGGCAGAGGTCGGGCATGACAGGGCATGAAGAAGTATTCATTGTAATTTATGCCAGAAATATCAATCAGTCCCTGACTAGAGTAACCTTTCTGGCCTTGGTGTACAGCAGTTGAAAGGTCTTGATGAATCAGAACCTAAGACCTTATACTTTTGCAATATTTATATAAATTTTTTGTATCAAGTGTAAGATGAATAAAAATATCTAATGTAGTTTAAAATTCTTCAACTCAGAATAAAACGTGTAAATAACTAAGTGTAAACCTTGATGAAGTATAGGTGACACAAAATACCACTGATTGGACCTGTAGTGTGCTTCTTCAGTTTGATCAGAGTGTGATCATTGTGTGATCCAATTTTTTGGATAAGGAGGTGATGGAAAAAAACATTTTCCATCTTCTCCATTGTGTCAGTCCATTAAAATCAGACTGCACATTTCCCACGGATTCCCTGAGCTGCATGGTTGAGTGGGATCCTAATATTGGATGCAAATCGTTCATGCTGCAATTTTTTTCCTTGGACAGACTCAGTCCAAGGAAGAAATGGGCCCCATGGCACAACATTGATTCGAGTGCAATCCATAAGACTGTTGCAAATTAGAACAACTGTCTTCCAGAAACTGCACTATAGCTGTCCATGCTGTGTGTTTGGTATTGCATCTCAGTTCTATTGAACGCAATAGGGTCAAGCTGCAATACCATTTATAACCTGTGGAAGTTTGTGGCACTATTTTTGGTGAAAATCAGTTTGTTTTTTCTTTTTCTTTAAATTCTACATCCTGTGCAGTGATGTCACATTGATAGTGCACGTCACAGTACCTGAGCTTAGTGCACATGCACCGAGTTAGAAGGCTGCGCTCAGTGACTGGCTATAGTGCAGTGATGTCACATTGACACTGCACATCACAGTACCTGAGCTTAGTGCACATGCACTGAGTTAGAAGGCTGCGCTCAGTGACTGGCTATAGTGCAGTGATGCCACATTGATAGTGCACATCACAGTACCTGAGCTTAGTGCACATGCACCGAGTTAGAAGGCTGCGCTCAGTGACTGGCTATAGTGCAGTGATGCCACATTGACACTGCACATCACAGTACCTGAGCTTAATGCACATGCACTGAGTTAGAAGGCTGCGCTCATTGACTGACTATAGTGCGGTGATGCCACATTGATAGTGCACATCACAGTACCTGAGCTTAGTGCACATGCACTGAGTTAGAAGGCTGCGCTCATTGACTGACTATAGTGCGGTGATGCCACATTGATAGTGCACATCACAGTACCTGAGCTTAGTGCACATGCACTGAGTTAGAAGGCTGCGCTCAGTGACTGACTATAGTGCGGTGATGCCACATTGATAGTGCACATCATAGTACCTGAGCTTAGTGCACATGCACTGAGTTAGAAGGCTGCGCTCAGTGACTGACTATAGTGCGGTGATGCCACATTGATAGTGCACGTCACAGTACCTGAGCTTAGTGCACATGCACCGAGTTAGAAGGCTGCGCTCAGTGACTGGCTATAGTGCGGTGATGCCACATTGATAGTGCACATCACAGTACCTGAGCTTAGTGCACATGCACTGAGTTAGAAGGCTGCGCTCAGTGACTGGCTATAGTGCGGTGATGCCACATTGATAGTGCACGTCACAGTACCTGAGCTTAGTGCACATGCACTGAGTTAGAAGGCTGCGCTCAGTGACTGGCTATAGTGCAGTGATGCCACATTGACACTGCACGTCACAGTACCTGAGCTTAGTGCACATGCACTGAGTTAGAAGGCTGCGCTCAGTGACTGGCTATAGTGCGGTGATGCCACATTGACACTGCACGTCACAGTACCTGAGCTTAGTGCACATGCACCGAGTTAGAAGGCTGCGCTCAGTGACTGACTATAGTGCGGTGATGCCACATTGATAGTGCACATCACAGTACCTGAGCTTAGTGCACATGCACCGAGTTAGAAGGCTGCGCTCAGTGACTGGCTATAGTGCGGTGATGTCACATTGATAGTGCACGTCACAGTACCTGAGCTTAGTGCACATGCACTGAGTTAGAAGGCTGCGCTCAGTGACTGACTATAGTGCGGTGATGCCACATTGATAGTGCGCGTCACAGTACCTGAGCTTAGTGCACATGCACTGAGTTAGAAGGCTGCGCTCAGTGACTGACTATAGTGCGGTGATGTCACATTGATACTGCACGTCACAGTACCTGAGCTTAGTGCACATGCACTGAGTTAGAAGGCTGCGCTCAGTGACTGACTATAGTGCGGTGATGCCACATTGATAGTGCACGTCACAGTACCTGAGCTTAGTGCACATATACTGAGTTAGAAGGCTGCGCTCAGTGACTGACTATAGTGCGGTGATGTCACATTGATAGTGCACGTCACAGTACCTGAGCTTAGTGCACATGCACTGAGTTAGAAGGCTGCGCTCAGTGACTGACTATAGTGCGGTGATGCCACATTGATAGTGCGCGTCACAGTACCTGAGCTTAGTGCACATGCACTGAGTTAGAAGGCTGCGCTCAGTGACTGACTATAGTGCGGTGATGTCACATTGATACTGCACGTCACAGTACCTGAGCTTAGTGCACATGCACTGAGTTAGAAGGCTGCGCTCAGTGACTGACTATAGTGCGGTGATGCCACATTGATAGTGCACGTCACAGTACCTGAGCTTAGTGCACATATACTGAGTTAGAAGGCTGCGCTCAGTGACTGACTATAGTGCGGTGATGTCACATTGATAGTGCACGTCACAGTACCTGAGCTTAGTGCACATGCACTGAGTTAGAAGGCTGCGCTCAGTGACTGACTATAGTGCGGTGATGTCACATTGATAGTGCACGTCACAGTACCTGAGCTTAGTGCACATGCACCGAGTTAGAAGGCTGCGCTCAGTGACTGGCTATAGAGCGGTGATGCGCGCTATTGATGTGACGTCAACCATTTGTACATACTCTAAAGAGCAATCTGTAGGATTATTATCTTCATTTAACGGGACACTGAGTTCGGGTCAAAATAAGATTAGAACATTTTCATGTCCTAAATTAAAATCCATTTTATCTACAACTAAATATATATTTTTACTTTTAAATACATATTTTTTTTTTCTTCTCTGTGTCTTCACCTAGAAATAAGTACAAAGGAAAGTATAAGTCTATACTGTGGGAGGATTTGGTGAAAAACATTAGTATTCAGTATATAAATGGTATCTTGAGGTCTTATGGATTGATAGAATATATCAAACAGTGAACTGAACTCTTTTTTTTTTTCTTCCAGGATAGGCTAGATGCTCTCACTGAAGTGGATGGCTCGGGTCAGTTGACCATTAGATGCCCCCCAGATTATCTCTCTCTAGATTGTGGGATCACAGCATTTGAGTTGTCAGACTATAGTCCTAGGGAGGAGGACACACCACCTCCTCCTGCAAAGCCATTAGAAGATTGGACATACAACGCTATGCAACAGGAGTTTCCAGATCTGGTTAAGGGTCCAGGCCTGCTGACTGTGATTTCCAACGAAGACGTCACCCTTAATGCTGAGATGGAACAAGACTTAGCTCCTAAACAGCTTGATCAGCCAGGACAGCAGTCTCTTAAATTGTTCACGCCCAGCGAAAGCACCACACCAAAAAGACCTCTTCAAGAGAGCAGTGATCATGGAGGAGATTCCCCTACACGTCCATCCTTGCCAAAGAGGGGACTGTTTCTTAATGATCTGACTAACTGGGCACCAGCAGACAACCAATCATCCAATGAACCTAACTCTCCTTTGCCAGTGTGTCCCACTTCCCCCCCAAAACACTTTGGTCTTATTCCGACTCCCACATACTCCTCAGTCCCATCATTTCTTTCAAGTCAAGTGCTTGAAGACGATGTAACCAAACAGAATATGGCATCAAGAGAGCACTACAGTGAGGAACACCAGGACCTAGATGGTAGAGAGTCATCCAGCAATTGTAATCACTCGCTCTGCAGCACACCAAATGGAAGTCAGAATCAGGATAACAGACTGCTGGATTCATCTCCACAGGAATTAGGGCCAGACAGTTGGTATGGGTCAGATGAGTTCCTGGCATTACCACCACATTTACACCAAGCAGACCTTCTTGCCTTGCGCCTAGGTAGCCTTTCGCAGCTGGTGTCTCCAACTCCTGAAGAGCCCCAACCAGCACTGCGGGATGTAGAGGACTGGGAGATAAGTTCAGGCTCTGAGCTTGGGCCCAGCTCACCCCGTTGTATCTCTCCTAGTACATCCAGTGAGATGGCACTGTATCTGAATGGCAGTGGGCGATCAACACCACAGACTGGCGCTCCAGCAAACAGTGTACGACAGAACAGAGCAGCACTTATACAGAGGCTAATGTGGGATATACAGAGACAGGATAATGATCGGCATGTGTGGGAAAAAATCCAGGTAAGTGTACCATTCATCAGATCATGCAGGGGGACATTTAGCATTTTGTGTTTTGCCACTTTAAAGAGGACCTTGTCAAATATCTGAATTTTTATAGTGTAAATACCACTGTTGTCCTGAGTCTGGGATTGTTTTTTTGCTCCTACGTCCCTCTGATCCTGCTATATGTATCCCTCTTCCTTTTTGGATCTTGTATGCAAATTCAGTCTTCATAGGAAAGAGGTTGTGATCCTCCAAGGGGTTGACCAGAACTAGGACAACCCTTTCTTATTCTTCATGTTTAGCCCCGTTAAAATAAAAACACTGATATTTACGTCTCATGCCGGTGCCGTTCCCAGGGCATCACTGTCATCGCCTTCGGATGTACAGTGCAGACCATAAGTTTGGACACACTTTCTCATTTAAAGATTTTTCTTTATTTTCATGACTATGAAAATTGTACATTCACACTGAAGGCATCAAAACTATGAAATAACACATGTGGAATTATATACTTAACAGAAAAGTGTGAAACAACTGAAATTATGTCTTATATTTTAGGTTCTTCAAAGTAGTCACCTTTTGCTTTGATGACTGCTTTGCACACTTTTGGCCTTCTCTTGATGAGCTTCAAGAGGTAGTTACCAGGAATGGTCTTCCAACAATCTTGAAGGAGTTCCCAGAGATGCTTAGCACTTGTTGGCCCTTTTGCCTTCACTCTGCAGTCCCGCTCACCCCAAACCATGTCGATTGGGTTCAGGTCTGGTGACTGTGGAGGCCAGGTCATCTGGCGTAGCACCCCATCACTCTCCTTCTTGGTAAAATAGCCCTTACACAGCCTGGAGGTGTGTTTGGGGTCATTGTCCTGTTGAAAAATAAATTATGGTCCAACTAAATGCAAACTGGATGGAATACCATGCTGCTGCAAGATGCTGTGGTAGCCTTGCTGGTTGAGTATGCCTTCAATTTTGAATAAATCCCCAACAGTGTCACCAGCAAAGCACCCCCACAACATCACACCTCCTCCTCCATGCTTCACGGTGGGAACCAGGCATGTAGAGTCCATTCGTTCACCTTTTCTGCGTCGCACAAAGACACGGTGGTCGGAACAAAAGATCTCAAATTTGGACTCATCTGACTAAAGCACAGATTTCCACTCGTCTAATGTCCATTCCTTGTGTTCTTTAGCCCAAACAAGTCTCTTCTGCTTGTTGCCTGTCCCTAGCAGTGGTTTCCTAGCAGCTATTTTACCATGAAGGCCTGCTGCACAAAGTCTCCTCTTAACAGTTGTTGTAGAGATGTGTCTGCTGCTATAGAACTCTGTGTGGCATTGACCTGGTCTCTAATCTGAGCTGCTGTTAACCTGCGATTTCTGAAGCTGGTGACTCGGATAAGCTTATCCTCAGAAGCAGAGGTGACTCTTGGTCTTCCTTTCCTCATGTGAGCCAGTTTCTTTGTAGCGCTTGATTGTTTTTGCCACTGCACTTGGGGACACTTTCAAAGTTTTCCCAATTTTTCAGACTGACTGACCTTCATTTCTTAAAGTAATGATGGCCACTCGTTTTTCTTTACTTAGCTGCTTTTTTCTTGCCACAATACAAATTCTAACAGTCTATTCAGTAGGACTATCAGCTGTGTATCCACCAGACTTCTGCACAACACAACTGATGGTCCCAACATCATTTATAAGGCAAGAAATCCCACTTATTAAACCTGACAGGGCACACCTGTGAAGTGAAAACTATTCCCAGTGACTACCTCTTGAAGCTCATCAAAAGAATGCCAAGAGTGTGCAAAGCAGTCATCAAAGCAAAAGGTGGCTACTTTGAAGAACCTAGAATATAAGACATAATTTCAGTTGCTTCACACTTATTTGTTAAGTATTAGTGTTAATTCATAGTTTTGATGCCTTCAGTGTGAATGTACAATTTTCAGTCATGAAAATACAGAAAAATCTTTAAATGAGAAGGTGTGTCCAAACTTTTGGTCTATACTGTATAAATAATCAAGAGGAAGTCAATGCTGTGGCTGCTGACTTATTCTTGATGTTCAAATTGTCTGAAGGTGAGGACAGTGAAGCTGGCGCTGGTTGGGCCCAAGGTTCATGTGACATAACAGTTGCACTTGAGTTTCGGGAACGCGAGTGCCAACACCACTGGAAAGGCGCCGGCACAGAGGTAAGTATAGGTGTTTTTATTTTAAAGTGGCCAAACATGAGGAATGAAAATGAGTTGTCCATGTAGTGGACAAACCCTTAACTCAAAGCTAGATTTGTGACACTAGTCATTTCTCACAACCAAGCCGTGAGTCAGGATAGTCAAGGAGTCCAAGGTCTGAAGTCAGGAGGGTACATCATAAACAGAAGGAAGAGACAAAAACGTAGTCAGGTAACCTTCCATTGTCAAAATACAAGGAGGATAACAGATCAGAGCAGAAAGGGTCAAACAGAAGGATGGTCAGAACGAGGTCCAAGGTCAGGCAACGAAAGATCAACACATAGAGCGCAAGGCACAAAGAGACAAACCACACTTAGCTGATTGTACATCTGGCAGAGGTCTGGGAGCAACAGATCAGTTAAGTAGCATGCCAGTTACCTGGGGTAACACTTGGAAACAGCCAGCACCTCACAGTCTCAGATTGGAAAGCCGAGCTGTCAAATCAACACACTGATAGTTCAGCATGCCCCTGCGCCAGACTGGATGACTGAGATGTCAATCAATACACTGACAGCTTCAGTAACTGCATCTGAGACACACTGAGGGGTGGAACCGTGACAAGATTCACATATAAGGCACAAAAAGCTAGAGGGGTACACAGCAGGCATGGAGAGGCGTAAGATCAAAAATATTTGATGGAAAGTGATAAGTCCTCTTTAAGTGGAACCTTACATAACCACATGCTCATGCAAAAACATAACGATAACTTGTATCTCAGATCTTTATTCTTCATAATAGAAAGACTATCAAAGGAGTAGGCAATTTAAAAGAAATTTGGAGGGAGCAATAATGGGTTTGTCCCTCAGAGGTAATCCTTTTTTCAGTAAAAGCTACAGTACCTTGGTTATCAGTTGACTTCTGCTGATCCAGCTTCTAAAGAGCATGTGTATATATATATATATATATATATATATATATATATATATATATATATATATATATATATATATATATATATATTTGTAAATTATACACTAACTTATAGTACATTTTTTCCTTATTGCTGCTTGTTTGTATTGGTTTGATTGATTTATCTGTATGTTGGCAGTTAGTTAAATTACCTATATGATTGTATTAAATGTTTTTTATTTATTGGAAGGGGCATTTTTGATGGCTGACTTTATTATAGGTGCACTTGTTATATTTAGACAGGGCTAGGGTATTGTGTGTGCATATAGGGTTTGTTGCTATGGCCATGCTTGTACAGTAGTTTCTATGGCTAAGTTTCACAGGAGGACCAAGATGGCAGTTAAGGGGATCTTCAGCAGCCTGTGACTGCCACTAACCTATACTCACCCTCTGCAGCCCCAGTCCTTGTCGACAGCATGCAGTGGTGAAGTCATAACTATACAACGCATCACAAGTCACCTGCAGCAAATAACACGGCACATTCTGCAAATCTATACTTAAAAAAAATCCCACAAATCTCTCTTAAGATAGTAGAAGGTAACACTTCTGTATGCATTCCTATAAATTCAAAGGCATAGGAAATAAAATATATGCTCATCGAATATTATTGGTTTTGCATTACAGCACAACTCTAAAGTTTTTCCTGAGCTGTGCTACAGCCTTACTAAGCTGTGCTACAGCCACAGTGAGCTGTGCTACAGCCTAAGAGAGCTGTGCTGCAGCCTGAGAGAGTTGTGCTACAGCCATAGTGAGCTGTGCTACAGCCTGAGGGAGCTGTGCTACAGCCTGAGAGAGCTGTGCTACAGCCTTACTAAGCTGTGCTACAGCCACAGTGAGCTGTGCTACAGCCTGAGAGAGCTGTGCTACAGCCATAGTGAGCTGTGCTACAGCCTGAGAGAGCTGTGCTGCAGCCTGAGAGAGCTGTGCTACAGCCTGAGAGAGCTGTGCTACAGCCTGAGGGAGCTGTGCTACAGCCTGAGAGAGCAGTGCTACAGCCTGAGAGAGCTGTACTACAGCCTGAGTGAGATGTCCTACAGCCAGAGATGTGCTACAGCCTGAGAGAGCTGAGCTACAGCCTTCTGCACTTGGATTTGTAGTAGTGTTACTTTTTCATTTTGCAGCCTGCACTGCCATCTTGTGGTTAAAACTAAAATTGCACATAAGAGTTTAGATTGCTCACTGCAGAATTTTCAAGTACTCGCCCGCTATATATGCATTGGTTAAATAATAACTAAACTATGATTGAATTAATCCAAATTAGCTTAATTTCTAAGTATTATTAATAACAAATGCAAGAAATATACTGTCTTAAACCAGGACACTCAGTACGTTTTCAGACTCACTACTTTCAATAACAGCCATAAACAACACAGTGTTCCATTGTAACAACAGCATCATATTTCCCAAAGCTAATTTAATAGCTTTGGGAAATATGATGCTGTTGTTACAATGGAACACTGTGTTGTTTATGGCTGTTATTGAAAGTAGTGAGTCTGAAAACGTACTGAGTGTCCTGGTTTAAGACAGTATATTTGTTGCATTTGTTATTAATAACACTTAGAAATTAAACTAATTTGGATTAATTCAATCATAGTTTAGTTATTATTTAACCAATGCATATATATACTAGGAGCAATATTTTAAAGTAGGCACATATAAAGGACTGGGTGAGGTTAAAGAAGTGATTTACTGTAAAATAATTAACTTTGACACATACTTATATATTTATTTTACAGTAAATCACTTCTTTAACCTCACCCAGTCCTTTATATGTGCCTACTTTAAAATATTGCTCCTAGTGAAGGCAGCCCATTAGTGATACAACTTTTTGACACCTCATTTATCACTACTCATTATGATGCCTCAAAAGTCCCCACACAATTTGATTTCCCCATAGTCTGACCACAAATAGTATGTTGCACCCACAGTCCACCTACACAGTATAATGGCACTATAGCCCCACACATAGTAGAATGTCCCCAAAGCCCTCCACATGGTATAATGTTCCCCCACACAGTATGATGTGTCTACAGCTCCCCATACAGTATGATGAACCAGAGTACATTCTCTCCAGTACAGTATGATGTCCCAACAATCCCCAATGTTATGATGCCTCCCTGCTCCTACACACAGTATGATACCCCAAGAAGACATTCCCTCCAACACTGTATGATACCCCTACATACAACGTGATGCCCCACCAGCGTCGGACTGGAGCACCTTGGGCCCACCTGAGAAAATCATTCTTGGGGCCCACTATGTAGCTACATAGAAATAGATACAAGACCACCAATTGTGCGGTAAAAAGCGCTAATATCAGGGTATAATATAAGGTAGTTCACGTCTTAATTATGTAGCAAGGGTTGGGGTAGCCCCCTCATAAAATATAATGCGGTCCCCTCTCATAGAATATAATGCAGCACCCCACAAAATATAATGCAACCCCCTCAGGTATGACGCAGTCCCCACCACAGAATATAATGTAGCACCCCCATAGGGTATAATGCAGCCCCCCTCATATAGTATAATGCAACCCACCACAGAATATAATGTAGTCCCCTGAGAGAATGCAGTTCCACCACAGAATATAATGCAGCCCCCCATAGAGTATACTGTAGCCCCCTCATATAGTATGATGTAGCCCCCCATAATATAATGTAGTCCCCTGAGAGAATAATACAGCCTCACCACAGAATATAATGCAGCCCCCCATAGAGTATACTGTAACCCCTCATATAGTATGATGTAGCCCCCATAATATAATGTAGTACCCTGAGTTTAATGCAGTCCCCCTACAGAATATAATGTAGCCCCCCAGGGCCGTATTTAGAGTTTCTGCTGCCCTAAGCACTTTTAGTGCTGCCTCAACTTTGGTGAGTATGACACTATCGGCAGTGACTGTGGCAAGAATCGCTGACGTGAAAGTCGCCTTTTGCAGCAGATCCGGCAGTTTTTCTGCATGTGCCGCGTAACGGATCACTTACGGCAACACTGCGTTCGGCCTCATTCATTCCCTATGGGATCACTTGCCGTGATCTGGCAAATGTGGTACCATACCTCCCAACTTTTGAAGAAGGGAAGGAGGTATAAAGTTTGCGCCGCGGAAAATTTTAGGCCACACCTCTGACCAAACCCATTTCACAACTAGTCACAGCCATATCCGCGTCCCAACCACAGCCATTTAGCACTGCTGATCACACTGTTTTATATACAATAATTATTAACAAAAAAAAATATGGCCACACAGTGCTCCATACTGTATAATGGCCGCACATGATGCTCAATACTGTATAACGGCCACCACACA
Organism: Ranitomeya variabilis; assembly: GCF_051348905.1. NCBI lineage: Eukaryota > Metazoa > Chordata > Amphibia > Anura > Dendrobatidae > Ranitomeya > Ranitomeya variabilis. The sequence goes on from NC_135232.1 coordinate 639,156,638, forward strand.
TGATGCTCCATACTGTATAATGGCCACACACAGTTCTCCATACTGTATAATGGCCACACATGATGCTCAATACTGTATAATGGCCACACATGATGCTCCATAGTGTATAATGGCCACACATGATGCTCCATAATGTATAATGGCCACACAGTGCTCCATACTGTATAATGGCCACACATGATGCTCAATACTGTATAATGGCCACACATGATGCTCCATAATGTATAATGGCCACACAGTGCTCCATACTGTATAATGGCCACACATAGTGCTCCATACTGTATAACGCCCACACACAGTTATCCATACTGTATAATGATCCCACATGATGCTCAATACTGTATAATGGCCACAAATGATGCTCCATACTGTATAATGGCCACACATGATGCTTCGTACTGTATAATGTCCATTGGCCACACATGATGCTCCATACTTTATAACGGCCACACATGATGCTCAATACTGTATAATAGCCACACACAGTTCTCCATACTGTATACTGATCCCACATGATGCTCAATACTGTATAATGACCCCCTCCTGTATGCATGGCTCATCTCCCCCCTCCTGTATGCATGGCTCATATTCCCCCTCCTGTATGGATGGCTCATATCCCTCCCCCCGTAGGCATAGCTCATATTCCCCCCTATATGCATGGCTCATATTCCCCCCGTATGCATGGCTGATATCCCCCCCCCTGTATGCATGGCTCATATCCCCCCCTGTATGCATGGCTCATATCCCCCCCCTGTGCATGGCTCATATTCCCCCCTGTATGCATGGCTCATATCCCCCCCCCCTGTATGCATGGCTCATATCCCCCCCTGTATGCATGGCTCATATTCCCCCTCCTGTATGCATGGCTCATATTCCCCCCTGTATGCATGGCTCATATTCCCCCCCTGTATGCATGGCTCATATCACCCCCTGTATGCATGGCTCATATCCCCCCCTGTACGCATGGCTCATATTCCTCCCCCTGTATGCATGGCTCATATTCCCCCCTGTATGTATGGCTCATATTCCCCCCTGTATGCATGGCTCATATCCCCCCTGTATGCATGGCTCATATTCCCCCCCAGTATGCATGGCTCATATTCCCCCTCCTGTATGCATGGCTCATATCCCCCCTGTATGCATGGCTCATATTCCCCCCCTGTATGCATGGCTCATATTCCCCCCTGTATGCATGGCTCATATCTCCCTCTGTATGCATGGCTCATATTCCCCCCCCGTATGCATGGCTCATATTCCCCCCCTGTATGCATGGCTCATATTTCCCCTCCTGTATGCATGGACCATATCCCCCCTGTATGCATGGCTCATATTCCCCTCCCTGAATGCATGGCTCATATTCCCCCCTGTATGCATGGCTCATATTCCCCCCTGTATGCATGGCTCATATTCCCCCCCTGTATGCATGGCTCATATCACCCCCTGTATGCATGGCTCATATCCCCCCCTGTACGCATGGCTCATATTCCTCCCCCTGTATGCATGGCTCATATTCCCCCCTGTATGTATGGCTCATATTCCCCCCTGTATGCATGGCTCATATCCCCCCTGTATGCATGGCTCATATTCCCCCCCAGTATGCATGGCTCATATTCCCCCTCCTGTATGCATGGCTCATATCCCCCCTGTATGCATGGCTCATATTCCCCCCCTGTATGCATGGCTCATATTCCCCCCTGTATGCATGGCTCATATCTCCCTCTGTATGCATGGCTCATATTCCCCCCCCGTATGCATGGCTCATATTCCCCCCCTGTATGCATGGCTCATATTTCCCCTCCTGTATGCATGGACCATATCCCCCCTGTATGCATGGCTCATATTCCCCTCCCTGAATGCATGGCTCATATTCCCCCCTGTATGCATGGCTCATATCCCCCCGTATGCATGGCTCATATCCCCCCGTATGCATGGCTCATATCCCCCCCCGCTCCCATCTTGCATGGCGCGCCGGCTTATGTCTTCCTTCATCCCCCCATCCCTCATACTCACCTGTCTCACCGCGCGGCCGTGGCGACATCCCTCTGGCTCTGTCCCGACTCCCAGCGCAGCACCTTCTTCCTGCGTGAGCGGTCATGTGATACCGCTCATTAACGTCATGAATATGCACATATTCATGACCTTAATGAGCGGTACCACATGACCGCTCATTCAGGACGAGCTGCAGACGCCGAAACAGGCATCGCTGGAGCAGGGTGAGTATCGTCTTCAAGGAGGGTGGGTGGGAGGCAGGCGGGCGGCCGGGGTGGGCCCTGGAGCAGTGGGGGCCCTAGGCAGCTGCTGGCCAGTATGCCAGCAGGTGTCAGTGCCTGGGCCCACCGGAGAATCCTCCGGTTCTCCGGTGGGCCAGTCCAAGCCTGTGCCCCACAGTCACTCCACACATTATAGTGATCAGATAGTCCCTCATACAGTATAATGCCCTCACAGAACCCCTACACAGAATAATGCCCTCACCATACAAACACATAGTATAGAGCCCCTATAGCCATATATACAGTATAATGCCCTCACACGTTCACCACACAGTATGTTGCCTTCACAGGACCTCACAAAGTGCAGTCTCCCCATAAAGCCATTACGCAGCATAGTGTTCTTACAGTGCCTTGCACAATAATGTCCCTCCTACACAGCATGATGCCCCCATACATAGTATGATGCCTCTACGAATAGTATGATGCCCCAATAGTATGTTCCCTCCCACATTTAAACCCCTCACAGTATAATGTCCTCACAGGGCACCCACACAGTATAATACTCACAAAATCCCCTCACACAGTATAATGCTCTCCACAGGATCCCCACACAGTATGTCGCCCCCCCACACACATACAGTATTATGCTGCCACAGCACCCTATACAGTGTAATGACCACAACAGGATTCTAAACACCGATAATGCACCAACACCACCCAAACACTGCATAATGCTCTCACACCCCATTCCATACATAGTACAGTGGACATAAAAAGTTTACACACCTCTGTTAAAATGCCAGGTTTTTGTCATTTGAAAAAAATCATGAAGAATAGTTTCAGAACTTTTTCCATATTTACTGTCACCCATACTCTTTACAAACTGCAATCATTTAAAAGGGAAAAATAAAAATAACAAAACTAAACTAATTTGGTTGCATTTACTGTGATTTTAGATTTTTTACTTCGATTTTCCAGCTCTTGGTTGATAATTGTGGTCTTCCTTGACCGTTAGACACGTAATTTTGTCTTCAACGAATTACACAATTTATGTCAGTAAAGATTTTCAGCTTGAATCTGTTGTTCTTCCAAGTCAAATGTGTGATTTAAGGGCTCACCAGCATTGTTTGAGCAGTGTAGTTCGCTGGAAAGAGTACAAGAAGTGTGCAGCACAGTGGCTTGCTGGTTTGCTCTAATGTGAGTGATTAAAATCTGCACGCCATGCTTCAGAATATACATGAGGGATGGATTAAATAAAAAATGGTCAGCTTGACATTGGGTCAAAACAGTGGATCAGTCATCCTCCTGTAGGAATATATGGAAGCAATATACATCGCAGGATAGGTCGTAAATGTCTGATAGCTGAGGTCTCCACCAATCATTAGAACTAGAACTGTTCGACAGTCGCAACACATGCAGGGATTTCCTGTTTGTTATGCAATTCCCACATGTGTTGCGGCTGTCGAACAACCATTAGACATGCACTCAAACATATTATTTGAGCACGCCAAAGACCCCCAGTTAACACGAGCATGCTCAGATAACACCTTATCCGACCATGTTCATTCAGTGCTATTCCAAATGTATTCAAAAAGTCATATATACAGTTGTGCTCAAAAGTTTACATACCTCGGCTTTCTTGGCCTATTTTCAGAGAATGTGAATGATAACACCAAAACTTTTTCTCCACTCATGGTTAGAGGTTGGATGAAGCCAGTTATTGTCAATCTACTGTGTTTTCTCTTTTTAAATCATAATGACATCCCAAAACATCCAAATGGCCCTGATCAACAGTTCACATACCCCATTTCTTAATACCGTGTATTGCCCCCTCTAACATCAATGACAACTTGAAGTTTTTTGTGGTAGTTGTGGATGAGGTTCTTTATTTTCTCAAATGGTAAAGCTGCCCACTCTTCTTGGCAAAAAGCCTACAGTTCCTGTAAATTCCTGGACTATCTAGCATGAACTGCGCGCATGAGATCTCCCCAGAGTGGCTCAATCATATTGAGGTCAGGAGACTGAGATGGCCACTCCAGAACCTTCTTTATGTTCTGCTATAGCCATTGACAGTTCGACTTGGCCTTGTGTTTTGGATCGTTGTCATGCTGGAACATCCAAGTACGTCCCATGCACAGCTTCTGTGCTTATGAGTGCAAATTTGCCTCCAGTATTTGCTGATAATGTGCTGCATTCATCTTTCCTTCAACTTTGAAGTTTCCTGTGCCTTTGTAGCTCACACATCCCTAAAACATCAGCAATCCACCTCTGTGTTTTACAGTAGGAATGGTGTTCCTTTCATCATAGGCCTTGTTGACCTCTCTCCAAATGTAACGTTTATGGTTGTGGCCATAAAGTTCAACTTTGGTATCATGACTCCAAATTACCTTGTTCCAGAAGTTTTGAGGCTTGTCTCTGTGCTGTTTTGCGTATTGTAGGCTAGATACTTTGTGGCATTTGCGCAGTAATGGCTTTCTTCTGGTGACTCGACCATGCAGCCCATTATTCTTCAAGTGCCTCCTTATTGTGCATCTTGAAACAGCCGCACCACTAGTTTTCAGAGAGTCCTGTATTTCAGCTGATATTATTTTTGAGGTTTTTTTTGCATCCCGAACAATTTTCCTGGCAGTTGTGGACAACATTTTACCTGACACTGGTTTTGTTTTTACAGAGCCCCTGATTTTCCATTTATTAATCACAGTTTGACCGCTGCTGACTGGCATTATCAATTCCTTGGATATCGTTTTGTATCCCGTTCCTGTTTTATACAGTTCAACTACCTTTTCCCATAGATCCATTGACAATTCTTTTGATTTCCCATGACTCACAATCCAGAAACGTCAGTGGCTGGATGAAAGATGCAAGATTCTGTCTGGTCCCAGAAACTCACTCAGCTTTTATGTACACACACTCATTACAATCAAACAGGTCACAGGTGAGGAGGTTACCTTTAGTAGCCATTCCAACCCATTTGTGTAAACTTCTGTTCATGTTATCAGGCCAAAATCACCAGGGTATGTGAACTTTTGATCAGGGTCATTTGGATGTTTTGTGTTGTTCTGATTATGATTTAAAACGAGAAAACACAGTAGTTTGACAATAAATGGCTTCACCCAACCACTAACCATGAGTGGAGAAAAAGTTTTGGTGTTATCATTCATATTCTCTGAAAAAAGGCCAAGAAAGCAAAAATTCTGCCAGGGTACGTAAACTTTTGGCACAACTGTACCTAAAATGGTACCAATGAAAACTCTACAGCCTGTCCATAAAAAAACAATCCCTCACATTGCTCTTTCTACAGAAAAATAAAAAAACATTATGGGTCTTAGAATATGATGACCCAAGGATAATATTATGTACACTGGTTTCCTTTCTTCCCTATCTTCATAGGGATTTTTTTTCGTTATTGTTTGATTTTGTTCTTTGTTTTTCTCTTTCCCTTTAATTATTCCTTTTCCCAAATTCTCATATTCCCTATTAAAATATATCTTCTTTTCCCCTCGTGTACCCTTAACCTTTTCCCACCCTTCTTTTTCTTTATCTTTTATCCCTATAAATATTGTTATTTGTTATTAAGAATACAATAATAACCATTGGAAAAATAATATGATGATGACCCAAAAACAAAAGGCCCTCCTTACCATTACCATTTTGTTACTCCTCAGTTCTGCTATTTAGTATTCCGTCATATTGCAGTATATAGTACAGGCGATCAAGTAACAGAAGTTGCAAGTGAAAATAAATACATGGGTTTTTTTTGTTTTTTTAAACCCAAATATAATAAAATAGACGTTCAAATCAGCTGTTTTCTGCATTTATCACCCACTCCTGGTTTTGGCTTACAAATACTGAGGTAAAAAAGTCACCAAATTCTCAATGTGTGTACGTGGCCTCAATGATTTTTGGGCAAATGTTCAAATAGGCCACATTCACATGTTGAGTATTTGGTGAGTTTTTTTACCTCAGTATTTGTAAGCCAAAACCAGGAGTGGGTGATAAATACAGAAGCGGTGACGTGTTTCTATTATACTTTTCCTCTAATTATTCCTGATTTTGGCTTCACCCTCATCCACGCTGTTTACACAGGGCTAGCTTCAGTTTCAGTAATGAAGTAGATGAGGGTGAAGAAGGGGAACAATGCACCAGGTGGTTCCTAGCACTTAAGGATTTTAACTTCCATGTAGAGCATAAGCCAGGGAAACTGCATGGCAATGCTGATGCTCTGTCGAGAGTCCACTGTGTGATGGTAGAAGGTGTCAAGCCTCTGGCTTTGGGCAGGGGGTTATGTAAGATGGCCACTGGACAGGGCTAGGTTTTACGAGCAGTCAAAAGAAATGGGTGGGAATGACTGCTTACATATCCCCACACCGGGGGTGTGGTTTGGCAGATAAAATTGAGACCAAGTGTCTCATTCAGTGTCTGTGACTGGAGACGTGGAGGCCTTCAGTGTGTTTGCAAAGGACACTGACCTGAGCAGGCAGACCCACAGTACTAATGGACTGTTTATTTTCTGCTTGTTTTCACTTTGTGCCAGAGAAGGCTATCTTTTGATGGCTTATGTTTAAGGGGAACCTGTCACCTGAATTTGGCGGGACCGGTTTTGGGTCATATGGGCGGGGTTTTCGGGTGTTTGATTCACCCTTTCCTTACCCGCTGGCTGCATGCTGGCCGCAATATTGGATTGAAGTTCATTCTCTGTCCTCCGGAATACACGCCTGCGCAAGGCAATATTGCCTTGTGCTGGCGTGTACTCCGGAGGACAGAGAATGAACTTCAATCCAATATTGCCAGCATGCAGCCAGCGGGTAAGGAAAGGGTGAATCAAACACCCAAAAACCCCGCCCATATGGCCCAAAACCGGTCCCGCCAAATTCAGGTGACAGGTTCCCTTTAAACAGTTTTATGAAGTTTTAATAAACCTCACTGGACATCTTTATGAAAACTGCTTTCTGTGCCTACCTCAACCGCAGGTGAGTGAGCACAAAATCCTATAACCTGTATACAAGGGGTATAACAAGAGTCAAGAGATTTCTTTCTTACAAAATTATTAAAAAGTAACGATAAACAATACAGGCAGTCCAGTGTTACGAACCAGATGTGTTCTGTAGGTTTGTTCTAATCTGAATATGTACGTAAGTGGGTACAGGGATGGAAAAATCATATACTCACCGCTGACTGCCCTGTCTTTGGGCACGCCACATGTCTGACCTCTTCACTATAAACCAGAACTTCCAGCCACTTTCAGGTTGTAGCTCACGACGCAACCTTATGACATGCAGTGAACTCTGGCCTGCACATGGGTGTAAAACCTGGCCTATAGCAAAAACGTGTACGATGAGTGACGTAAAAATGGTTGTTTTTTTCCTCCATTTAAACCATTAAAAACTGTCAGTGTCCACCCTGTAATATACTATACGGGTGTCAAACTCGTCCTCTTGTCAGTCCATGAACGAAGCATAAATTATGTGACACCATATTGACAGGTATAGGTGGGACCTCCTCTCAGCTGTCCCATACTATTACTAGATTTCTCCTGCTAATGAAGATGACGCTGTGCTTTTCCGGACATGTTACCATCCTGTGACGATACAGCATGGTTGTTGCACACCACAGCATCTAATATATTTTTATTCACACAGTGATCATCAATAGGGAATATTTTCTTGTTGGTTTACGGTACTATCTTTTCTTACTGTGAACATCTTCTTTGCATTTTCTTTGATTAGGTCATTGATTGATGCTTTGGCTATATATACGAAAAAATCTGCCTATTTTCCATCATTAGACAGAGTGCTCAGATCTATAGTCCATTGGGTTTCACAAGGGCTCCCTCTTTGAGCCAGCAGTGGTGTGATATAGACAAGTAATTAAACCCTTGCGTCTTTTTAATGCTTACACAGTACTTCGCACTTTCTTGGGTTCTTAAAACCAGCATTTTTTTCTCCTAATGAGGCTTTTACATCTTTTTTGAAGACAGATTAAGCAGATTTTGAGATATTCACTCATCTCTCATATCTGCCTAAATATATTACAAAACTTAAAATGGGCTTACCAATGTGTAATTCCACTGTATGTCATACAGCAGAGGGGACAGAATATTTTGCTAATTTCACCTAGTCCAGAAGCATTATACATGAGGGCATATAGTGCTGTACAGATGATTGAACTGTTGTGTTTGGGACCATGGAAACCAAGTATATGAAAAAGGCCTACTATTTGCTTCCCTCTTTTCCACCATTCAAAAACAAAGTCTTTACTGAACGGTAACTTGGTAAGGGTTATGTACAGGGGATAACGGGTATAAAGTCTTATGAACGTTTCCTTTACAACATGAAGCATTTTCCACACAGTATTCTTCTCTATAATTTACTCCAGGGATCTTTATGTCCACTGTTTCTCCCTACTTCACTACAACCAAGCTTTAACGCAACAATCCTTGCCAACAAATCTCCTCTGCTTGTTCTGCGTCCCTTTTCCCATTACTGTCATCTTGGAACTCCCGCTTGGGTCCCTTCATTAATCATGATAAGGCCCATTACCTTCCAGAGTTATAAGCTCAGGATCTCATGGCTAGGTGTCATCTCCTAGGACCTGTCTCCAGAAGGCCACTCTGTTTCTCGGTCACTTATGCTCAGGTTCTCGCTATCCATTCTCTTCAGTCTCACTTAAGCTCATCTCAGAATGCGGCATTGCTCTTCTTGGACCCTTTAAACCACTCACTATGCACTCTAGACCCTATATAACTCTCTAAGAGGAAGTTCTCAGCCTACACTATACCCTCCCAATGTGGGCTAGTCCCAACTCTTTACTCTAATTATCCTTATAGTCAAACTGCACACATCTATTGCCGTACACTATTCACATTACATATTGTTAACACTTAGCACAATAAAGCATGACATTATGAACATTACACTTTACGACAAAACGTATTTCTTCAAGGAGAAACGTGGCCAGCGTGTCCATATCCTTACATAACCATGGATACCTAAGCTTCTGCAATAACATACACATGCAGCAAGCAACGTAGCGAATCAGAAGAGCTATACTACATTTCTAATTGGAGGCATTTGCTAATATTGAATAAAAAAGAGGAAAATATACACTGGCGCTGCACCAACAGGCAAAAATTAGGGGGGCTAAAGAAATCGAAGCAGCTGGTGATGTGACAGAGTCTGTGCTGAACTCTGTCTGAAGTAAAACAAGGAAAATAATAAATAGATATAAATCACCTGCGCTGGTTGATGGTATAGATAGTGTAGGACCTGTATGATGGTTACACTATAGGAAAACTAGAAAAGGGCTAAATATATTGGATTGGCAGGACGCCAAATGTTAAATGTTCGTTACACCAGTGCACAGAAATAAATATTAAGATCGGAGTGAATCACAGCTAGAAGCAATTAGTTAGGTTAACCTGATCATAGGTATAAACACATGCACTTACTAGATACTGTGCCTCAATGGTTCCGATGCTGTAGAAGGTAGCGGTCCTCCTTGCAAGAGGGTGCCTGCAAATTGCACCGTAAAATTGCGAGGAAATGACAGGACTAGCTGGGCTACGGGCGTTATAGATGGCGCGGTGCAGCAGTGAGTAAATGCCGCCAGCTCCTGGCGTGCTCCGGCCGGAAGCTACGCCGGAGCAGTGGCGGAGTGTGTAGGGGGCGTGCTACCTGTTGTGACGTCACAAGGTTTGGAGGCGGGCGCGTGTCAGGGGCAACCAATCCGACGCGTTTCGAAGGATACACTCCTTCTTCGTCAGGGCTACTTTTACGGTGCAATTTGCAGGCACCCTCTTGCAAGGAGGACCGCTACCTTCTACAGCATCGGAACCATTGAGGCACAGTATCTAGTAAGTGCATGTGTTTATACCTATGATCAGGTTAACCTAACTAATTGCTTCTAGCTGTGATTCACTCCGATCTTAATATTTATTTCTGTGCACTGGTGTAACGAACATTTAACATTTGGCGTCCTGCCAATCCAATATATTTAGCCCTTTTCTAGTTTTCCTATAGTGTAACCATCATACAGGTCCTACACTATCTATACCATCAACCAGCGCAGGTGATTTATATCTATTTATTTGCTAATATTATTATTACATTTACATATTAGACCCACCCAAAGCGTGACGTTGCAACGATATCGTTAACGATATCGTTATGTGTGACTCAGCCTTTAATAGTTCAAGCAACTCCTAGGTTCTATTGTATGACTCTTATATTTTCACACAATACTTTTCCAACATTGTATTATTTAAAACCCAAGAAAAAAAACAAACAAAATGAGCATATACCCTGTAGTAAGTAAAACAAGTAAATAGTAATAAATAGTGATAGCACATGTAAATAACATAGGGTACAAAAACACTATTTTGATCAAAAAAGCGCAAAAGCCATCCCAATGCTACAAGGTGTACCCAATCGGGAGGGTTCTATCTCTGGTATTAAAACTTCACCTTGTGTCAGCCAACCTCAATTTACAGTGGGTACGGAAAGTATTCAGACCCCTTTAAATTTTTCACTTTTTGTTTCATTGCAGCCATTTGGTATATTCAAAAAAGTTCATTTTTTTTTCTCAATAATGTAAATTCTGCACCCCATCTTGACTGAAAAAAAAAACAGAATTGTAGCAATTTTTGAAAATTTATTAAAAAAGAAAAACTGAAATATCACATGGTCATAAGTAGGGTTAAGTGAAACGGATCGGACAAATTAAAAAATCACCGACTTTTGGCGAAGTCGGGTTTCATGAAACCTGACCCGATCCTAGTGTGGGATTGGCCATGAGGTCGCCGATCTGCGCGCAAAAGTCGCGTTTCATATGACGCTTTCAGCGCCATTTTTCAGCCAATGAAGGAGGACGCAGAGTGTGGGCAGCGTGATGACATAGGTCTCAGTCCCCACCATCTTAGAGATGGGCATGACAGTGATTGGCTTTCTGCGGCGTCACAGGGGCTATAAAGGGGCGTGCACGCCAACCGCCATCTTACTTCTGCCGATATTAGCATAGGGAGAGATTGCTGCAGCTTCGTCAGAAGAAGGGATATAGTTAGGGAGGGAAGATTAACCCCCAAACTGCTTGGGCTGTAGCGATTTCCACTGTCCAACACCACCTTTTTTTTGCAGGGACAGTGGAGGCTATATTTTTGTGCATCAGCTCTGTAGCTTATTAGGCTGTCTTATAGAGGTACCGTCACATTAAGCGACGCTGCAGCGATATAGACAACGATGCCGATCGCTGCAGCGTCGCTGTTTCGTCGCTGTGTGGTCGCTGGAGAGCTGTCACACAGACAGCTCTCCAGCGACCAACGATGCCGAAGTCCCCGGGTAACCAGGGTAAACATCGGGTTACTAAGCACAGGGCCGCGCTTAGTAACCCGATGTTTACCCTGGTTACCAGTGTAAATGTAAAAAAAAAAACCACTACATACTTACATTCCGGTGTCTGTCGCGTCCCCCGGCGTCCGCTTCCCTGCACTGTGTAAGCGCCGGCCCTAAAGCAGAGCGGTGACGTCACCGCTGTGTTCTGCTTTACGGCCAGCCGGCGCTGACACATTCAGTGCAGGGAAGCCGCCGGCGGGGGACGTGACAGACATCAGAAGGTGAGTATGTAGTTTTTTTTTTTACTTTTACAATGGTAACCAGGGTAAATATCGGGTTACTAAGCGCAGGGCCGCGCTTAGTAACCCGATGTTTACCCTGGTTACCAGTGTAAATGTAAAAAAAAAAAACACTACAAACTTACATTCCGGTGTCTGTCGCGTCCCCCGGCGTCCGCTTCCCTGCACTGTGTAAGCGCCGGCCCTAAAGCAGAGCGGTGACGTCACCGCTGTGTTCTGCTTTACGGCCAGCCGGCGCTGACACATTCAGTGCAGGGAAGCCGCCGGCGGGGGACGTGACAGACATCAGAAGGTGAGTATGTAGTTTTTTTTTTACTTTTACAATGGTAACCAGGGTAAATATCGGGTTACTAAGCGCAGGGCCGTGCTTAGTAACCCGATGTTTACCCTGGTTACCAGTGTAAATGTAAAAAAAAAAACACTACATACTTACATTCCGGTGTCTGTCGCGTCCCCCGGCGTCCGCTTCCCTGCACTGTGTAAGCGCCGGCCCTAAAGCAGAGCGGTGACGTCACCGCTGTGTTCTGCTTTACGGCCAGCCGGCGCTGACACATTCAGTGCAGGGAAGCCGCCGGCGGGGGACGTGACAGACATCAGAAGGTGAGTATGTAGTTTTTTTTTTTACTTTTACAATGGTAACCAGGGTAAATATCGGGTTATTAAGCGCGGCCCTGCGCTTAGTAACCCGATATTTACCCAGGTTACAAGTGAACACATCGCTGGATCGGTGTCACACACGCCGATCCAGCGATGTCAGCGGGTGATCGAGCGACGAAATAAGGTGCTGGCCTTCTATCTCCGACCAACGATGTCACAGCAGGATCCTGATCGCTGCTGCGTGTCAAACACAACGATATCGCTATCCAGGACGCTGCAACGTCACGGATCGCTATCGTTATCGTTGTTAAGTTGTTCAGTGTGAAGGTACCTTAAGGCTCCCTGATAGCTGCATTGCTGTTTGCACTCTGCTGTGCAAACCAACAGCTTTTTTAAAAGCAAAAATCCTGTTGCTCCTTTCTGCACAGTTATCTTGTTTATTTGTCCACACTTTTGTGTGCAGCAGTCCTTTTTATTGCTGCCATACTTGTCCTGAGATCATTGTAGGGAGATTGAAATTGTACTACAGTCCTTGGATTTTTTCAGATATCTTCCAGCCACTTTCTGCCACTTACATTGTGTTGTGTTACACACTGGGCCTGAGTTGTGGTGCTGTCTCCCACCAAAAAAAGGGAGATTCAAATTCTCACAAAGTGGATATACTACAGTCCTGTTAGTTTGTCGTATATCGGCCAGCCACTTTCTGCCACTTACATTGCGTTGTTTTATGCACAGAGCCTGAGATTTGGTTCAGTCTCCCCCCAAAAAAGTGAGATTCAAATTCTCACAAAGTGGATATACTACAGTCCTGTTAGTTTGTCGTATATCGGCCAGCCACTTTCTGCCACTTACATTGTGTTGTTTTATGCACAGGGCCTGAGTTTTGGTTCAGTCTCCCAAAAAAAAAGGGAGATTTAAATTCTCAACAAGTTTATATACACCTTCTACCTTGTTTTACAGTACCATATAACGGTTGTTATTTTTATATTTGCAAGAAAGTGCTCCTCAACCCACCCAGCACAAGCAGTGATTTGACACCTGGAACATTGGCCCACTTGGCTGAGTATGCCTTGCGTATCCTAAAAAGGGACCCCCACATTATCAAAATGATGACCGATGACGATTACTGGTTGGCCTGCCTCCTGGATCCACGATATAAAGGAAAATTACAAAATATCATGCCACATGAGAACCTTGAGCAAATATTGGCTAGCAAACAAGCAACTCTTGTAGACCGTTTGGTTCAGGCATTCCCAGCACACAGCGGCGGTGATGGTTCTCACACGAGCCGTAGGGGGCAACATGGCAGAGGTGTTAGAGGTGCACAAATCCGAAGTGGCGTTGGACAGAGGGGTTTTATGACCAGGTTGTGGAGTGATTTCGCAATGACCGCTGACACGACAGGTACTGCTGCATCGATTCAAAGTGACAGGAGACAGCATTTGTCCAGTATGGTTACGAACTACTTTTCCTCCCTTATCAATGTTCTCCCTCACAGGTCATTCCCCTTTGATTACTGGGCATCTAAAATAGACTCCTGGCCTGAATTGGCAGAATATGCATTACAGGAGCTTGCTTGCCTTGCTTCTAGTGTGCTATCAGAAAGAGTCTTCAGTGCTGCTGGTTCAATACTGACCGAAAAAAGGACACGTCTGGCTACCCAAAATGTTGATGATCTAACCAATCATGGATTTCAAATTATTTTGCCCCACCTTCCCCTGCTGACATGTAGCTTGCCTGAAAAATGTCTTGCTTTTGGCCTCCTCTTACTGACTTCTCCAATTCCTCTATTTGCAGCTGCTGAATGTCCACCATAGGCCATTTTTATACCTCCCTAAATGGGCTGTGGTCACCACCAGGCGCAAGCACCCATCCGAGTGCCGTTTGCCTGGACAGGTGGGTGGGCCCACTCTTGGGCGACAGCACTGGCACGGGGTTCCTCATAGTACAATGAAGTGTCTCTGACGGTGGTGGTGCACAACCAACATCAGACACACCGTCGTAATATGAGGGGCCCTGTGCCAGTACCGCCGCCCACGAGAGAGTGTTCCCTCCCCAGCTCGAACAGTGCTCTACCACTTGCAATACTTACCTCTCCCTGCTCCACCACTGTGTAGTCTGTGCTGTTAAATCCTTCAATGGCATTGCCAATACAAATTTGTTGAAATGATAGATGATAGTTAAAATATACAGGGGCCCTGGCCTCCATTTAGACCAGTTAATACTTTGCGCCTACTACCACTGTCTGCTACTCAGCAGAGGAGCCCACCCCTGTACCTAGCTATGCCACCTGTTTATTTATGAACAATTTTTTTGGCAGACATTTAGCCCACTTTATTATTTGGGCCTACTAACTGTGTCTGCCACTCATTACAGTTTTCCTCCACTGAACAAAGCAATGCCGCCTGTTTAGTCCTGTTATCAATTGTGAACTGCATTTAGCCTACTTTATTATTTGGGCCTATATCTGTGTTTCCTCCTCATCCTGCCCATTGCCCAGCCACTGCTAGATGAGTCTGCTGGTACATTGACCCAGACCATTACATTCCCCTTGCACTCTACACAGCCAGAATCTGACCCTGCTGAAAGTCAGGTTCTCCTTCCCGCATACTATACCACCTTACACGGGGACAAAGAGGAAGGTGCAGATGAAAGTGCAGGTTCCTTCATCAGGTGGGGGGCATACTCATTGGCGACGTCACTGGCACAGGGCCCCTCATAGTACGCAAAAGTGTCTCTGCCAGTGGGAGGTGCCACCCGCCGTCAAACACACCGCAGTACTGTGAGGGGCCCTGTGCCAGTGCCAACGAGTGGGCCCCCCCTGCTTGCTCAGGATCACAGCACTTGCAAAGTTGAAATACTTACCTCTCCCTGTTCCACCGCCGTGACGTATTTCGCGTTTCCTGGACCCACGAGAATCTTGAGCCAGCCCTACCCCCCCCACAACTTTAGCCAAATGACCCCCAGTTTTCAATGCCTAACTATTATTATAAAGTAAATTAAGATTGACAAGCTTAAGTAATAAGAATTGATGTTTTTGGCATTAAAATGGGCACTGTAGGTGTTTTCCTGTCCTCCACTCACTGCCGACTTTGATTCCCCATTGATTTGCATTGGGTTTCGTGTTTCAGTCGGCCCCCAACTTTTCGCAATAATCGGCCGATTTCACCCGACCCGACTTTTGACAAAAGTCGGGTTTCGCAAAACCCGACTCGATCCGGAAAAAGTAAAAGTTGCTCAACGCTAGTCATAAGTATTCAGACCCTTTGCTTAGTATTGAGTATAAGCAACCTTTTGAGCTAGTACAGTCATGAGTCTTCTTGGGAATGACGCAGTTTTTCACTCCTGGATTTGGGGATCCCCTACTATTCTTCCTTGCAGATCCTCTCCAGTTCCATCAGGTTTGTCATTGTCTTGTTGGAAGGTGAATCTTCGGCCACGTCTGAGGTCCAGAGCACTCTGGAAGAGGTTTTCATCCAGGATATCTCTGTACTTGGCCACATTCATGTTTCCTTCAATGACAACAGACATTCTGTCCCTGCAGCTGAAAAACACCCCCATAGCATGATGCTGACACCACCATGTTTCACTGTTGCGATTGTATTTGGCAGGTTATGAGCACCGCCTGGTTTTCTCCATACATACCACTTAGAATTGTCACCAAAAAGGTCTATCTTCGTCCCATCAGACCGGAGAATCTTTTTTCTCATAGTCTGGGAGTCCTTCATGTGTTTTTTAGTAAACTCTATGCGGGCTTTCACCTGTCTTGCACTGAAGAGAAGCTTCCGTCGGGCCACTCTGCCATAAAGGCTTGACTGGTGGAGGGCTGCAGTGATAGTTGACATTGTGGAACTTTCTCCCATCTCCCTACTGCATCTCTGGAGCTCAGCCACAGTGATCTTGAGGTTCTTCTTTACCTCTCTCACCAAGGCTCTTTTCCCACGATTGATCAGTTTGGCTTGACGGCCAGGTCTAGGAAGACTTCTGGTGGTCCCAAACTTCTTCCATTTAAGGATTATGGAGGCCAGTGTGCTCTTAGGAACCTTGAGTACTGTAGAAATTAAGTTGTAACCTTGGCTAGATCTGTGCCTTGCCACAATTCTGTCTCTGAGCTTCTTGGCCAGTTCTTTTGACCTCATGATTCGCATTTGGTCTGACATGCACTGCGAGCTGTGAGGTCTTATATAGACAGGTGTGTGCCTCTCCAAATCAAGTCCTATCAGTTTAATTAAACACAGCTGGACTCCAATGAAGGAGTAGAACTATCTCAAGGAGGATCAGAAGGAAATGGACAGCAAGTGACTTAAATATGAGTGTCTGAGCAAAGGGTCTGAATACTTATGACCATTTGATATTTCTGTTTTTCTTTTTTAATAAATCTGCAAAAATTACTACATTTCTGTTTTTTTTCAGTCAAGATGGGGTGCAGAGTGTACATTAATGTGAAAAAAATGAACTTTTTTGAATTTACCAAATGGCTGCAATGAAACAAAGAGTGAAAAATGTACAGGGCTCTGAATACTTTCCGTATCCACTGTAGTTAAGGGCAAAGTAGGACGCAGGCCAGACTGTTAAAACACCCGGCCATGTGTGAATGAGGTTCTGGGAAAGAGAGGATGAGGGGAAAGAGAGGGAGAGCGCTAAGTGTAGTTAATAAGTAAATCTTACTTGGTGAGAAAAGTACAACTTGAATCTTGCTCACCTGGTGTGCTTGTGCAAGGAGGCACAACACTAGGAAAAGTTTGCAAACAAGGGTGATCCTTCGACTGGTATGCTGCCTGTAATAACATGGAGGTGATTTTCATTTCCCAGAAAAAGTTCCTCCACATGGATAATGTGAATAAGGCTCTTTCAGGGCGCTTCCTTCAGAGGATCCTAAAAGGGAATTTGGGGGGCTATGTAAATGCCCTGTGTCCGGTCCGATGGGCGGTGTTTCTTCTTTTTTCCTCCGCCCCATCCTTCCCCGCTGTCCGCAATATTTTCCGGAAATGGAGTAGGTGTCCTCCATAGTTCGCGCGTGCGCAATGCAATCTTGTCTCGCGCACGCGCACTATGCTTTGCCCGTCTGCGGGCAAAGCCGAAAAGCATTACTGCGCATGCCCCGGCGCACTATGTTCCAGAACACAGAGAAATACTTCCAGAACATAATGCACCGGTGCATGCGCAGTAATGCTTTTCGACTTTTCTGAGAACTAATTATTGTTAACAGCCTGCGGCCTCATCGGATGATTCACCACCCAATCATGTCATTGTGTGGATGATAGGGGCCAGCTGAGAGCTATTCACTACAAAGATCACAGAGCTTGTGTCTGTCTGACTCATGGCCTGTGATCTCTGTGATTATTGCATGGCCACTCCAATTTGTTGGCCACGGAAATGCAACCTTTCTGCCTTATGGATACAGACTTTTTCCAAAAGCTGATGGCCCTCGCAGTCCCCCTAGTACCAGTTGCCCAGTCACTATTACTTCTCTAAGAAAGATGTCCCTGCGCAACAAGTCGCAGACAACATCTCCCATTCCCTGAAAAATTCTGTCTGCCAGGGTGCATTTCAACAATGACACCTGGACAAGCAAGCATGAACAGGGAAGTTACATCTAGATGACTGGGCACTGGGCGACTTTGGTGGCTGTAGGGGCAGTCGGGGAAGGGGCTGCTCCACAAGTCTTTCAATCCCCAACGCTTTCAGGGCTCTTGGGGATGGAGAAATAAACCACTACACACCATAAGATGGATAACTAAACTGCTAGACAACAGGGGTTGGAGAACTAAACTACCAAACAGCTAGGGTTGTAGAACTAAACCACTACATACCATACGATGGATAACTAAACTAATAGACAATAGAGGTTGGCGAACTAAACTACTAAACAGCTAGGGTTGTACAACTAAACCACTATACAACATACGATGGATAACTAAACTAATAGACATCAGGGGTTGGAGAACTAAACTACTAAACAGCTATGATTGCAGAGCAAAACAAATTAATACCAGAACATGGAGAACTAAACTAATAGACCACAGGGGTTGGAGAACTAAGCTACTAAACAGCTTGGGTTGGAAAAATAAACTAGTACGCACCAGGGGATGGAGAACTAAAGCAGTAGAAACTAAGGTGTCACTAGACACCAAGTCTTGGAATCCCCAGGGCTTGCGGAACAAACCTCTGTATTTAACAGTTCCTCTGTTGCTTCTGCCTCCTCCACCTCCTCTAGGGCCTCCATCTGTGCTCTCAACCCCTGCCTTAATTAAACACATGTTCCAACATTGCAGAGAAAATCCCTCCCCCACCTCCATATTGCGCAGCCAGGGCAGTGTTTACAATAATATGCCTTGGAGATCGCAGTCATACAGATCAACAGTTGTGGACAGCTATCCATACCGAGTTTGAGCAATACCTGTCTACACTCAACTTGGAGCCAGGGAAGGCCGTGTGCGATAACGGTGCAAACCTGGTGGCGGCCCTACGCTGCATGGCTCGCATCCTCAACCTGATGGTACAGCAATTCCACCGCCACTGTCCCAGCCTGGATGCGCTGCTGCAGAAACCACCGTTATGCTGACTTCCACCATTCCACTTCAGTTGGTATAGAGATTATTTGGACTACCGGTTAACCAGTTGATATGCGATATGACCGCACCATGGAATTAAACTCAGGACATGTTAAAGCGACTGTGGCAGCAGTGCCGAGACCTGTTGAAGGATTACAATTTTCATAGCCTGGCACAGCGCAGTACGAATGTGGTGCAATTCACACTTGCGTACTGGACACAGATGAAGAATCTCTGCACCCTTCTGCAAATTTTCTTAATGGCAACTAAGATGGTTAGCAGTGATGATGCCGTCATCAGCATCCCTATTACTGTCATCTACATGCTGGAGCACAATTTAAATAGTGTGGGTGAGCAGGTGGTGGTGGTGGTCCTGGGGGAAGAGGTGGTAGCAGAGTAGGATACCTTTAGGGTTAACAATATCTATAAGTTCAGGTCTGTCATCTTGTTTGCCATGGGAGGAACAAATGGAAAAGGACCATGAAAAGGACGAGTAGGAAGAGGTGATGGACGTGCAACAGTTAGGAGATGAAGACGATAATGATTCCCTCTATGTTGTCCGTGGTTGTCAGGAGGGGATGGAGGAAGAAAGCTTAAGTGTTATACCACCACCAACACATTGTGGAGTTGGACCTCATGAAAGAGACTGACCCATGAGCGCCTTCCTGCAGCACTATCTGCAACATTATTGTGACCCGTATAGTTATGATTCCAAATAGTGCTGACTACTGGGTTGCCATTGTGTTCTATCCACAATATAAAAGTAAATTTTGCCTGTTGCTTCCCCCACTAGAAAGGGACGCGCCCATGCTGCAATATCAAAAACATGCTGGAAGACAATCTTGACAGTGGTTTTCCGCAACACAGCAGTGAGGCACACAATTTGAATCGCAGTGATACCTTCCAACCACAGAAATGTTCAGTTGCTAACGCAAAAACATTAGCACTCTTGCACCGCTGTAGCCCTGTTTTACAACCCCACCAAGTACAGCATCTGCAAAGAGTTTGTATGTTTTACCCGTGTTTATGATAGTTTACTCCCAGGAATTATTTTTCTACCCACAAAACAAAGACACAGATAGTAAATTTAGATTGTGAGTCCCAATGATGACAGTGCCAATAATGTCTGTAAAGCGAATGTTGAATTATTGGCGCTATATAAGTTATAAAACCCCTACAAAAATTGAAAGTGATGCCCAGCCACACTCAGGTTGCACACATATCAGTTTTGTAGATTACTATTGTCAGAAAAATGAAAGGATAGTAACATGGGTAGTTGACTCAAAGACAGTGGAGGACTGCTTGTATCGGAGGCCTACTGCTACAGGCAACACACATGAAGAAGACCCAACGCGGGATGAATCACATTACTCACAGCAAAAAGAATTGTTTCAATGTCAATGAGGCCTGTATGACAAAAAATATCTGCTCCACAAATTTCAAAGTGAGAAGTCCGCTGCTATATGACGTTAGTAACAGAATAATTTTTGGGGGCCTGTCGATAAGGCCTGTATGACATTGACTAGATGCTTAAAACAATTTCATACTGAGATCTCCCCCTCTGTATTTGGTTAGTAACATAAAATAATTTTTTTTAGTGTGGATGAGGCTTTTATAATCTAGAAGATTATCTATGGCATTGGAACGCTTTCTTTCCTACAGTTGCTGCTGGTACAGTGCAGGTTTGCTGGAGAAATATGGCCAAAGTGTTGTTACATGAACTGATCAGGAAAAGAGCCATGATGACGGCGGGAATGGGAACGTACAACAGGATTAATAACAGTGCGGCTATGGGAAGTACGAGATCCAGGATCCAGCCTACCACAATTACTCATTTACCCAACACCAATTACCACAGAGCGTTTGTTGCTCATCAGAAAATAGGTGTAACAGATGCGCGTCTCAAGCTAGGTATAAAAGATGCCCGTGAGAAATGGTTCAAAACAATTTCAAACTCAGATCTCGGCTGCTGTATTATGTTTGTAAAAAAAAAAATTAAATAATTTTAATGTGCAACAGCTCTGCACACAGAACAATTCCAACGCCACTAAATGAAAATGTTGGATATAATGGGTAGTATCATATTTATCAACAGAAAAAAATAAATATTTTAATGCGCTTGAGGTCTGCAGACAGCTTTATATCTCCGCCACAAAATGACAACGTGGGATACAGCAGGCTCTTTCACCTTTAGCTAGTGAAAAAATAGTGAAAAAATACTATTTAGAATGCTATACTCATACATGGAGCACAGTAGAAGCAGTGCACAACACACTAGTAGGACGTGTGCTCTGCTGGGTTTGTCCTGCTTTTTTAGATTTTTTTTCATGTATGTTTTTATTGGTATTTTGAATACAAATTGATTGTATATGTTACCATCTGGTTCTCTTCATCAGCTATGGTTATGTAAGTCTGATTTTTTTGTTTGTATGCATGATGTGAAGTGCCAACTTCTTTACAAACAGACAATATTTGATGTATTACAGTAGGTTCATATCACCGCCTCAACATGACAATGTGGGATATGGCATGCTGTATCACATTCAGCAACAGAAAATATATATATATTTTTTTAATTAATGTGCCATAGGTCTGCAGACAGGTTCATATCACCGCCACAAAATGACAATGTGGGATACAGCAGGCTGTTTCACATTTAGCTAGTGAAAAAATATTATTTAGAATGCTATACTCGTACATGGAGCACAATAGAAGCAGTACACATCACACTTGTAGGACATGTGCCAAAAAATGTGCTGGAAGGTAAATTTAACAGCCACACTGGACACTAGCTAGCTACCTGACTCATATACAACCGCCTAACTAGCTAAAATTTTGCTGTTAACAGTGCTAGTGTCAGGAGCAGCCTCTCTGCGCTGTTACAGTGTCAAAATGGCGCTAAAACAAGATCAGCGCTATTTATATGGAGAGGGACATGTGACTTCAGCAGCCAATGACACACGCTGTTGTGTTAGGACATTGTGGGTGTTTCCTGCGCCCTGATTTTCTAGCCGCAATGTACACACATAAAGTTAGGGAAAAAAATTACTATTTACAAGAACGCCATGCCTCTGAGCTCTGCAAACCCCCACCCCTCATCAAACATGTGCCAAACGCTCATGATACACCACCATTATTTTCCCGCACTTTTACCGAATGTTACCGATTTTCCCCGATTTTATAAAATTTTGCTTGTGTTTCTGATCACGAATGTGAATGTGCCATACTCCTGCTGAATTTATGTTTGGCAATTGTTTTCTGAACAAATTCTCTTATCACTAGTTACAGATCCTCTGAAGGAAGCGCCCTGAAACATCCTTATTCACAACACTTGACCATGGGAAGCTATGCAGATTAGATACCTAGCTGAGCCACGCTCCTGGTTGTATAGAGTACAAAAAACTACAGCAAAACCAAAAAAATGAATCTAACTTGTCAATGCTTTCTGCTAGAGACAATGTATATTAAAGTCCTGTTACATACAGCATGACAAGTCTCTAGAAGTAAGCTCTATCACCTTTACTGTAGAGGTGGCAAACAGATTTCAACCATCCCAAAAACACATCTAAATTCCAAACATTTTGCAGGGTTAAATTTATATACAGTGGAGATAATAGTCTACACACCCCTATGAAATTGCCATTTTTTGTCATGTAAAAAATCATACCAAGAAGAAGAATCCCAGAACTTTTTCTACCTTTAATATGACCAATAATCGGCACAATTCAATTGAGAAACAAACTGAAATAATTTTGACGGTAAAACTACAAATAACAAAACTAAAATAATGTGATTGTATAAGTGTGAACACACTCTTATTATTGGGAATGTGGTTATCTTCAGAGTTAGCCAATCACAGGTAAGCTTATGTTACACAGTAGTCAGTACACAGCAGCTGTCATTTACAGTGATTCTGATTAACCCCATATAAAGATTAGCTGTTCTAGAGGATTTTCCTGATATTTTCTTACTTGCATTTTACAGCAAAAGACATGGTCCATAAACAGC
Source organism: Ranitomeya variabilis (assembly GCF_051348905.1). Taxonomy (NCBI): domain Eukaryota; kingdom Metazoa; phylum Chordata; class Amphibia; order Anura; family Dendrobatidae; genus Ranitomeya; species Ranitomeya variabilis. Next base: position 639,179,632 of record NC_135232.1, read on the forward strand.
TGACAACACAGCAAAGGGGTCTCATTAATGAAAGTTAATAGTCAGGAGAAGGGTACAAAACATTTGCAAGGCATTAGGTATACCATAGAACACTGTGATGACAGTCATCAAGATGTGGCTTAACTATAGAACGGTGACATTACAAAGAACTAGATGTCCCTCAAAACGTGATTGTAACCTGACGCGGGGCGATAGCCGTGTGCAAGGTACTCGTCTTCCACACCCCAGCATGCTACATGAAAATGGGATTCCTGGCTGTGCGTGTTTGCTCTTGTTACCTGGGTGACACGCCTCTGCAGACTTCATGATACTGCTATATGTTGCAGGTCAGGACCAGAAGTAAGGGAATGATTGGGGGAAACCAAAGTCCAAAAATAAACATGAACTTGATAACACCAATTTACATCAGATAATAGGCACGTTTCTACACAACTGTTTGTCTTGCAGTAAACAAACATGAGCACTTCTTGGTTACATATAGTAACCCTTCATTTTTCTTGTACTTTATACTCTTGCATTTCATGACAATCCAGCAAATGATTATAAGAGACTTCATCTTCCCATGTGAGGGCTGCATAGTTCGAGGTGTAACGAAGTGACTGACCACAGCTACTCTTAGTTCGCAACTGACTAATGAGGACGCCACTGCTTGTACGTCGGTATGACTCCTCACTAGAACCTTGAAAGTGCACTGCTCTCCGTAGGAGAATTTAAGTCCCAATATGTGACCATTGCTTCCTTTCAATATACACAATTGAGCTTCCTTTCACTGTAGAGAACTGTTCACTTACATCCTTCTGATACAATTCCTTCTCTGCTTTCAATCCCCTTTAAGTGAGCCTACTACTTCCCTAGAGTTATGTTCCGTACCGTTTAGGTGGCCCCCTTGGCCTGAGTTTCGGTCTGGAAAATGTCTTGTTACATTTCCTTTCGCCTTAGGACGTATTATCTGATGTCCTGTGGTCTTCCCTCTTCGCAATCAACACACTGAAACATGTCAGTCTGCCAACTGCCTGACCTTAGGTCTTTCTCTACTGAACATTGGGCTCAAACTAACTCATGAGTCACTTCAATTCTGGGCTATTCCCAACTGTTACCTCTATCTATTCCTCAACGAAGGGCAAGAAAATTGTCAAACCAAAAAAAACACATATAACAGCGCAATGTATTATATCACAGCACATATCTTAAAGTGGGGTGTGGGCGCCACCTCCACTTGCTTACATGATCAATGGGTAAGAAGAAAATTGGTCTGGTCATGTCAGGGGTTAACTTTGCTCTGCCTCATTCTGGGTTCAGGTTTGCTATTTATCTCCGCTGCATCCTGAAGGTGGTGTCAGTTCTATCTTCTGCCTTTGGCGTGAGTATCTGAGTCTCGTGTTACCCTGTGTTAGCTGACCTTGCTTGTGTCTGTTCCTTCCTCTCTCCCCGTCCTGACATAGTGTTGCACCAGGGGATGGAGAACTAAAGCAGTAGAAACAAAGGTGTCACTAGACACCAAGTCTTGGAATCCCCAGGGCTTGTGGAACAAACCTCTGTATTTAACAGTTCCTCTGTTGCTTCTGCCTCCTCCACCTCCTCTAGGGCCTCCATCTGTGCTCTCAACCCCTGCCTTAATTAAACACATGTTCCAACATTGCAGAGAAAATCCCTCCCCCACCTCCATATTGCGCAGCCAGGGCAGTGTTTACAATAATATGCCTTGGAGATCGCAGTCATACAGATCAACAGTTGTGGACAGCTATCCATACCGAGTTTGAGCAATACCTGTCTACACTCAACTTGGAGCCAGGGAAGGCCGTGTGCGATAACGGTGCAAACCTGGTGGCGGCCCTACGCTGCATGGCTCGCATCCTCAACCTGATGGTACAGCAATTCCACCGCCACTGTCCCAGCCTGGATGCGCTGCTGCAGAAACCACCGTCATGCTGACTTCCACCATTCCACTTCAGTTGGTATAGAGATTATTTGGACTACCAGTTAACCAGTTGATATGCGATATGACCGCACCATGGAATTAAACTCAGGACATGTTACAGCGACTGTGGCAGCAGTGCCGAGACCTGTTGAAGGATTACAATTTTCATAGCCTGGCACAGCGCAGTACGAATGTGGTGCAATTCACACTTGCGTACTGGATACAGATGAAGAATCTCTGCACCCTTCTGCAAATTTTCTTAATGGCAACTAAGATGGTTAGCAGTGATGATGCCGTCATCAGCATCCCTATTACTGTCATCTACATGCTGGAGCACAATTTTAAATAGTGTGGGTGAGCAGGTGGTGGTGGTGGTCCTGGGGGAAGAGGTGGTAGCAGAGTAGAATACCTTTAGGGTTAACAATATCTATAAGTTCAGGTCTGTCATCTTGTTTGCCATGGGAGGAACAAATGGAAAAGGACCATGAAAAGGACGAGTAGGAAGAGGTGATGGACGTGCAACAGTTAGGAGATGAAGACGATAATGATTCCCTCTATGTTGTCCGTGGTTGTCAGGAGGGGATGGAGGAAGAAAGCTTAAGTGTTATACCACCCCAAAACACTGTGGAGTTGGACCTCATGAAAGAGACTGACCCATGAGTGCCTTCCTGCAGCACTATCTGCAACATTATTGTGACCCGTATAGTTATGATTCCAAATAGTGCTGACTACTGGGTTGCCATTGTGTTCTATCCACAATATAAAAGTAAACTTTGCCTGTTGCTTCCCCCACTAGAAAGGGACGCGCCCATGCTGCAATATCAAAAACATGCTGGAAGACAATCTTGACAGTGGTTTTCCGCAACACAGCAGTGAGGCACACAGTTTGAATCACAGTGATACCTTCCAACCACAGAAATGTTCAGTTGCTAACGCAAAAACATTAGCACTCTTGCACCGCTGTAGCCCTGTTTTACAACCCCACCAAGTACAGCATCTGCAAAGAGTTTGTATGTTTTACCCGTGTTTATGATAGTTTACTCCCAGGAATTATTTTTCTACCCACAAAACAAAGACATACAGATAGTAAATTTAGATTGTGAGTCCCAATGATGACAGTGCCAATAATGTCTTTAAAGCGAATGTTGAATTATTGGCGCTATATAAGTGATAAAACCCCTACAAAAATTGAAAGTGATGCCCAGCCACACTCAGGTTGCACACATATCAGTTTTGTAGATTACTATTGTCAGAAAAATGAAAGGATAGTAACATGGGTAGTTGACTCAAAGACAGTGGAGGACTGCTTGTATCGGAGGCCTACTGCTACAGGCAACACACATGAAGAAGACCCAACGCGGGATGAATCACATTACTCACAGCAAAAAGAATTGTTTCAATGTCAATGAGGCCTGTATGACAAAAAATATCTGCTCCACAAATTTCAAAGTGAGAAGTCCGCTGCTATATGACGTTAGTAACAGAATAATTTTTGGGGGCCTGTCGATAAGGCCTGTATGACATTGACTAGATGCTTAAAACAATTTCATACTGAGATCTCCCCCTCTGTATTTGGTTAGTAACATAAAATAATTTTTTTTAGTGTGGATGAGGCTTTTATAATCTAGAAGATTATCTATGGCATTGGAACGCTTTCTTTCCTACAGTTGCTGCTGGTACAGTGCAGGTTTGCTGGAGAAATATGGCCAAAGTGTTGTTACATGAACTGATCAGGAAAAGAGCCATGATGACGGCGGGAATGGGAACGTACAACAGGATTAATAACAGTGCGGCTATGGGAAGTGTCATGATCTCTGCAGGCAGAGATCATAGCAAGCCTATAGAGGGACAAGCTCTCGGAAGATGGAACTATACTGACCATGAACTAAGCCTGCCGCGCAACTAGAAATAGCCAGGTAGCATTTCCTATTTATCGCTAGATGCCCAGCTCTGGCCTAAGACCTAAATAGCTAGCAGAGGGAAATATAAGACCTGGCTCACCTCTAGAGAAATATTCCAAAGAAGACAGTAGCCCCCCACATATAATGACGGTGAGTTCAGATGAAACAACAAACGCAGCAGGAAAATAGTCTTAGCAAATTTGAGGTCCGCTTACTAGATAGCAGAAGACAGATAGTATACTTTCATGGTCAGCAGAAAAACACTAACAAAACACCATCCAGAGATTACCTTAAACTCTGGCATTAACTCATAACGCCAGAGTAGCAATCCCTGATCAACGAGAGCTTTCCAGACACAGTAACAAAACTTCAGCTGTGAACTGGAACAAATAGGCAAAACAAAACATGGACAAAAGTCCAACTTATCTAGTAGTTGTCTAGAAGCAGGAACAAGCACTGAGAGGCATCAGATAACATTGTTGACCGGCAAGAAACCACCAGAGAAATGAGCTTAAATAGCGACACCCACTACTGATGGAACCAGGTGAAACAGGAAAGAGGATGACAAGTCCAATTCCACAAGCGGCCACCGGGGGAGCCCAGAATCCAAATTCACAACAGTACCCCCCCCTCAAGGAGGGGGCACCGAACCCTCACCAGATCCACCAGGGCGACCAGGATGAGCCCTATGGAAAGCACGAACAAGATCAGAAGCATGAACATCAGATGCATTGACCCAAGAATTATCCTCCTGGCCGTAACCCTTCCAGTTGACCAGATACTGGAGTTTCCGTCTGGAAACACGAGAGTCCAAAATTTTCTCCACAACGTACTCCAACTCACCCTCAACCAACACCGGAGCAGGAGGCTCAACTGAAGGTACAACAGGTACCTCATACCTGCGCAATAACGACCGATGAAAAACGTTATGAATGGAAAAGGACGCAGGGAGGTCCAAACGGAAAGAAACAGGATTAAGAATCTCCAATATTCTATAAGGGCCGATGAACCGAGGTTTAAACTTAGGAGAAGAGACCCTCATAGGGACAAAACGAGAAGACAACCACACTAAATCTCCAACACAAAGCCGAGAACCAACACGACGAAGACGGTTGGCAAAACGCTGAGTCTTCTCCTGGGACAACTTCAAATTGTCCATAACCTGCCCCCAGATGTGATGCAATCTCTCCACCACCGCATCCACTCCAGGACAATCCGAGGATTCCACCTGACCGGAGGAAAATCGAGGGTGAAACCCCGAATTACAGAAAAACGGGGACACCAAGGTGGAAGAACTGGCCCGATTATTGAGGGCGAACTCTGCCAATGGCAAAAAAGCAACCCAATCATCCTGGTCAGCAGAGACAAAACACCTCAGATATGTCTCAAGGGTCTGATTAGTCCGCTCGGTCTGGCCATTAGTCTGAGGGTGAAAAGCAGATGAAAAAGACAAATCTATGCCCATCCTAGCACAGAATGCCCGCCAAAATCTAGACACAAATTGGGTACCTCTGTCAGAAACAATATTCTCAGGAATACCGTGCAATCGGACAACATTCTGAAAAAACAGAGGAACCAACTCAGAAGAAGAAGGCAACTTGGGCAGAGGAACCAAATGGACCATTTTAGAGAAACGGTCACAGACCACCCAGATGACAGACATCTTCTGGGAAACAGGCAGATCTGAAATAAAATCCATCGAGATGTGTGTCCAAGGCCTCTTAGGAATAGGCAAGGGCAACAGCAGTCCGCTAGCCCGAGAACTACAAGACTTGGCCCGAGCACAAACGTCACATGACTGCACAAAAACTCGCACATCTCGTGACAGGGAAGGCCACCAGAAGGATCTTGCCACCAAATCCCTGGTACCAAAAATTCCGGGATGACCTGCCAATGCAGAAGAATGTACCTCAGAGATGACTCTGCTGGTCCAATCATCCGGAACAAACAGTCTATCAGGCGGACAACGATCCGGTCTATCCGCCTGAAACTCTTGCAAGGACCGCCGCAGATCAGGAGAAACGGCCGACAAAATTACTCCCTCCCTAAGGATACCTGTGGGTTCAGAATTACCAGGAGAGTCCGGGTCAAAACTCCTAGAAAGGGCATCTGCCTTAACATTCTTAGAACCCGGTAGGTATGACACCACAAAATTAAAACGAGAAAAAAATAAAGACCAGCGCGCCTGTCTAGGATTCAGGCGTCTGGCAGTCTCAAGATAAATCAAATTTTTGTGGTCAGTCAATACCACCACCTGATGCCTAGCCCCCTCGAGCCAATGGCGCCACTCCTCAAACGCCCACTTCATGGCCAAAAGCTCCCGATTCCCAACATCATAATTCCGCTCTGCGGGCGAAAATTTGCGAGAAAAGAAGGCACAAGGCCTAATGACGGAGCAGTCGGAACCTTTCTGCGACAACACTGCCCCAGCTCCGATCTCCGAAGCGTCAACCTCAACCTGAAAAGGCAGATTCACATCAGGCTGACGCAACACAGGGGCAGAGGCAAAACGGCGCTTAAGCTCCTGAAAGGCCTCTACAGCATGAGGGGACCAATTAGCAACATCAGCGCCTTGTCTGGTCAAATCAGTCAGTGGTTTAACGACATCCGAAAAACCAGCAATAAATCGGCGGTAAAAGTTGGCAAAGCCCAAAAATCTCTGAAGACCCTTAAGAGAGGAGGGCTGAGTCCAGTCACAAATAGCTTGCACCTTGACGGGATCCATCTCAATGGAAGAGGGAGAAAAAATATACCCCAAAAAGGAAATTTTCTGGACCCCAAAAACGCACTTAGACCCCTTCACACATAAAGAATTAGACCGCAGAACCTGAAAAACTCTCCTGACCTGCTGGACATGAGAGTCCCAGTCATCAGAAAAAATCAGAATATCATCCAGATATATTATCATAAATTTATCCAGAAAATCGCGGAAAATATCATGCATAAAAGACTGGAAAACTGAAGGGGCATTAGAAAGACCAAAAGGCATGACCAAATACTCAAAGTGGCCCTCGGGCGTATTAAATGCGGTCTTCCACTCATCCCCCTGCCTGATCCGCACCAAATTATACGCCCCACGAAGATCAATTTTAGAGAACCACTTAGCACCCTCTATACGAGCAAACAAATCAGTAAGCAATGGCAATGGGTATTGATACTTAACAGTGATCTTATTCAGAAGCCGATAATCAATACATGGTCTCAAAGAGCCGTCTTTTTTTGAGACAAAGAAAAACCCAGCTCCCAAGGGAGAAGAAGATGGACGAATATGTCCCTTTTCCAAAGACTCCTTTATATATTCCCGCATAGCAGCATGTTCCGGCACAGACAAATTAAACAAACGACCCTTTGGATATTTACAACCCGGTATCAAATCTATGGCACAATCGCACTCACGGTGCGGAGGTAACGACCCAAGCTTGGGTTCGTCAAAGACGTCTTGATAATCAGAGAGGAACTCAGGGACTTCAGAGGGAATGGACGACGAAATAGAAACCAAAGGTACGTCCCCATGAATACCCTTACATCCCCAGCTCAACACAGACATTGCTCTCCAGTCCAAGACTGGGTTGTGAGACTGCAACCATGGCAATCCCAGTACCAAATCGTCATGTAAATTATACAGCACCAGGAAACGAATAATCTCCTGGTGATCCGGATTGATACGCATGGTTACTTGTGTCCAGTATTGTGGTTTATTATTAGCCAATGGGGTGGAGTCAATCCCCTTCAGAGGAATAAGAGTCTCCAAAGGCTCTAAATCAAAACCACAACGATTGGCAAAGGACCAATCCATAAGACTCAGAGCGGCGCCAGAGTCAACATAGGCGTCCGTGGCAATGGATGACAAAGAGCAAATCAGGGTTACAGACAAAATAAACTTAGACTGAATGGTGCCAATGGAAACAGACTTATCAAGCTTCTTTGTACGCCTAGAGCATGCTGATATAACATGAGTAGAATCCCCACAATAGAAACACAATCCATTCTTCCGTCTAAAATTCTGTCGCTCGCTCCTGGACAGAATTCTATCACACTGCATACTTTCTGGCGTCTTTTCCATAGACACCGCCAGATGGTGCACCGGTTTGCGCTCCCGCAGACGCCTATCAATCTGAATAGCCATTGTCATGGACTCATTCAGACCTGCAGGCAAAGGGAACCCCACCATAACATCCTTAACGGCATCAGAGAGACCTTCTCTGAAAGTTGCCGCCAAGGCGCACTCATTCCACTGAGTAAGCACAGACCATTTACGGAATTTTTGGCAGAAAACTTCAGCTTCATCTTGCCCCTGAGATAGTGCCATCAAAGTTTTTTCTGCCTGAAGTTCCAAATGAGGTTCCTCATAAAGCAAGCCCAAGGCCAGAAAAAACGCATCCACATCGCGTAACGCAGGATCCCCTGCTGGCAATGAGAAGGCCCAATCTTGAGGGTCACCCCTGAGCAAGGAAATCACAATCCTAACCTGCTGAGCAGGGTCTCCAGCTGAACGAGACTTCAGGGACAAATAAAGCTTACAATTATTTCGGAAATTCTGGAAGCTAGCTCTATTCCCTGTGAAGAACTCCGGCAAAGGAATTCTCGGTTCAGATACCGGAGCATGTACCACAAAATCTTGTAAATTTTGTACTTTCGTGATGAGATTATTCAAACCCGCATTTACACTCTGGAGATCCATTATTGTCAGGTGCACACAGAGCATACAGAGATTAGGAGGAGAGAGAGAAAAAAGACTGCAGCAAGGCAGACTGGAGGAAAAAAAAAAAAAAAAAATTCCAGCAGACTTCTTATAACTCTCCTTTCTCAACCTGGGTCTTTAACACTTTATTGGCCGGTCAAACTGTCATGATCTCTGCAGGCAGAGATCATAGCAAGCCTATAGAGGGACAAGCTCTCGGAAGATGGAACTATACTGACCATGAACTAAGCCTGCCGCGCAACTAGAAATAGCCAGGTAGCATTTCCTATTTATCGCTAGATGCCCAGCTCTGGCCTAAGACCTAAATAGCTAGCAGAGGGAAATATAAGACCTGGCTCACCTCTAGAGAAATATTCCAAAGAAGACAGTAGCCCCCCACATATAATGACGGTGAGTTCAGATGAAACAACAAACGCAGCAGGAAAATAGTCTTAGCAAATTTGAGGTCCGCTTACTAGATAGCAGAAGACAGATAGTATACTTTCATGGTCAGCAGAAAAACACTAACAAAACACCATCCAGAGATTACCTTAAACTCTGGCATTAACTCATAACGCCAGAGTAGCAATCCCTGATCAACGAGAGCTTTCCAGACACAGTAACAAAACTTCAGCTGTGAACTGGAACAAATAGGCAAAACAAAACATGGACAAAAGTCCAACTTATCTAGTAGTTGTCTAGAAGCAGGAACAAGCACTGAGAGGCATCAGATAACATTGTTGACCGGCAAGAAACCACCAGAGAAATGAGCTTAAATAGCGACACCCACTACTGATGGAACCAGGTGAAACAGGAAAGAGGATGACAAGTCCAATTCCACAAGCGGCCACCGGGGGAGCCCAGAATCCAAATTCACAACAGTACCCCCCCCTCAAGGAGGGGGCACCGAACCCTCACCAGATCCACCAGGGCGACCAGGATGAGCCCTATGGAAAGCACGAACAAGATCAGAAGCATGAACATCAGATGCATTGACCCAAGAATTATCCTCCTGGCCGTAACCCTTCCAGTTGACCAGATACTGGAGTTTCCGTCTGGAAACACGAGAGTCCAAAATTTTCTCCACAACGTACTCCAACTCACCCTCAACCAACACCGGAGCAGGAGGCTCAACTGAAGGTACAACAGGTACCTCATACCTGCGCAATAACGACCGATGAAAAACGTTATGAATGGAAAAGGACGCAGGGAGGTCCAAACGGAAAGAAACAGGATTAAGAATCTCCAATATTCTATAAGGGCCGATGAACCGAGGTTTAAACTTAGGAGAAGAGACCCTCATAGGGACAAAACGAGAAGACAACCACACTAAATCTCCAACACAAAGCCGAGAACCAACACGACGAAGACGGTTGGCAAAACGCTGAGTCTTCTCCTGGGACAACTTCAAATTGTCCATAACCTGCCCCCAGATGTGATGCAATCTCTCCACCACCGCATCCACTCCAGGACAATCCGAGGATTCCACCTGACCGGAGGAAAATCGAGGGTGAAACCCCGAATTACAGAAAAACGGGGACACCAAGGTGGAAGAACTGGCCCGATTATTGAGGGCGAACTCTGCCAATGGCAAAAAAGCAACCCAATCATCCTGGTCAGCAGAGACAAAACACCTCAGATATGTCTCAAGGGTCTGATTAGTCCGCTCGGTCTGGCCATTAGTCTGAGGGTGAAAAGCAGATGAAAAAGACAAATCTATGCCCATCCTAGCACAGAATGCCCGCCAAAATCTAGACACAAATTGGGTACCTCTGTCAGAAACAATATTCTCAGGAATACCGTGCAATCGGACAACATTCTGAAAAAACAGAGGAACCAACTCAGAAGAAGAAGGCAACTTGGGCAGAGGAACCAAATGGACCATTTTAGAGAAACGGTCACAGACCACCCAGATGACAGACATCTTCTGGGAAACAGGCAGATCTGAAATAAAATCCATCGAGATGTGTGTCCAAGGCCTCTTAGGAATAGGCAAGGGCAACAGCAGTCCGCTAGCCCGAGAACTACAAGACTTGGCCCGAGCACAAACGTCACATGACTGCACAAAAACTCGCACATCTCGTGACAGGGAAGGCCACCAGAAGGATCTTGCCACCAAATCCCTGGTACCAAAAATTCCGGGATGACCTGCCAATGCAGAAGAATGTACCTCAGAGATGACTCTGCTGGTCCAATCATCCGGAACAAACAGTCTATCAGGCGGACAACGATCCGGTCTATCCGCCTGAAACTCTTGCAAGGACCGCCGCAGATCAGGAGAAACGGCCGACAAAATTACTCCCTCCCTAAGGATACCTGTGGGTTCAGAATTACCAGGAGAGTCCGGGTCAAAACTCCTAGAAAGGGCATCTGCCTTAACATTCTTAGAACCCGGTAGGTATGACACCACAAAATTAAAACGAGAAAAAAATAAAGACCAGCGCGCCTGTCTAGGATTCAGGCGTCTGGCAGTCTCAAGATAAATCAAATTTTTGTGGTCAGTCAATACCACCACCTGATGCCTAGCCCCCTCGAGCCAATGGCGCCACTCCTCAAACGCCCACTTCATGGCCAAAAGCTCCCGATTCCCAACATCATAATTCCGCTCTGCGGGCGAAAATTTGCGAGAAAAGAAGGCACAAGGCCTAATGACGGAGCAGTCGGAACCTTTCTGCGACAACACTGCCCCAGCTCCGATCTCCGAAGCGTCAACCTCAACCTGAAAAGGCAGATTCACATCAGGCTGACGCAACACAGGGGCAGAGGCAAAACGGCGCTTAAGCTCCTGAAAGGCCTCTACAGCATGAGGGGACCAATTAGCAACATCAGCGCCTTGTCTGGTCAAATCAGTCAGTGGTTTAACGACATCCGAAAAACCAGCAATAAATCGGCGGTAAAAGTTGGCAAAGCCCAAAAATCTCTGAAGACCCTTAAGAGAGGAGGGCTGAGTCCAGTCACAAATAGCTTGCACCTTGACGGGATCCATCTCAATGGAAGAGGGAGAAAAAATATACCCCAAAAAGGAAATTTTCTGGACCCCAAAAACGCACTTAGACCCCTTCACACATAAAGAATTAGACCGCAGAACCTGAAAAACTCTCCTGACCTGCTGGACATGAGAGTCCCAGTCATCAGAAAAAATCAGAATATCATCCAGATATATTATCATAAATTTATCCAGAAAATCGCGGAAAATATCATGCATAAAAGACTGGAAAACTGAAGGGGCATTAGAAAGACCAAAAGGCATGACCAAATACTCAAAGTGGCCCTCGGGCGTATTAAATGCGGTCTTCCACTCATCCCCCTGCCTGATCCGCACCAAATTATACGCCCCACGAAGATCAATTTTAGAGAACCACTTAGCACCCTCTATACGAGCAAACAAATCAGTAAGCAATGGCAATGGGTATTGATACTTAACAGTGATCTTATTCAGAAGCCGATAATCAATACATGGTCTCAAAGAGCCGTCTTTTTTTGAGACAAAGAAAAACCCAGCTCCCAAGGGAGAAGAAGATGGACGAATATGTCCCTTTTCCAAAGACTCCTTTATATATTCCCGCATAGCAGCATGTTCCGGCACAGACAAATTAAACAAACGACCCTTTGGATATTTACAACCCGGTATCAAATCTATGGCACAATCGCACTCACGGTGCGGAGGTAACGACCCAAGCTTGGGTTCGTCAAAGACGTCTTGATAATCAGAGAGGAACTCAGGGACTTCAGAGGGAATGGACGACGAAATAGAAACCAAAGGTACGTCCCCATGAATACCCTTACATCCCCAGCTCAACACAGACATTGCTCTCCAGTCCAAGACTGGGTTGTGAGACTGCAACCATGGCAATCCCAGTACCAAATCGTCATGTAAATTATACAGCACCAGGAAACGAATAATCTCCTGGTGATCCGGATTGATACGCATGGTTACTTGTGTCCAGTATTGTGGTTTATTATTAGCCAATGGGGTGGAGTCAATCCCCTTCAGAGGAATAAGAGTCTCCAAAGGCTCTAAATCAAAACCACAACGATTGGCAAAGGACCAATCCATAAGACTCAGAGCGGCGCCAGAGTCAACATAGGCGTCCGTGGCAATGGATGACAAAGAGCAAATCAGGGTTACAGACAAAATAAACTTAGACTGAATGGTGCCAATGGAAACAGACTTATCAAGCTTCTTTGTACGCCTAGAGCATGCTGATATAACATGAGTAGAATCCCCACAATAGAAACACAATCCATTCTTCCGTCTAAAATTCTGTCGCTCGCTCCTGGACAGAATTCTATCACACTGCATACTTTCTGGCGTCTTTTCCATAGACACCGCCAGATGGTGCACCGGTTTGCGCTCCCGCAGACGCCTATCAATCTGAATAGCCATTGTCATGGACTCATTCAGACCTGCAGGCAAAGGGAACCCCACCATAACATCCTTAACGGCATCAGAGAGACCTTCTCTGAAAGTTGCCGCCAAGGCGCACTCATTCCACTGAGTAAGCACAGACCATTTACGGAATTTTTGGCAGAAAACTTCAGCTTCATCTTGCCCCTGAGATAGTGCCATCAAAGTTTTTTCTGCCTGAAGTTCCAAATGAGGTTCCTCATAAAGCAAGCCCAAGGCCAGAAAAAACGCATCCACATCGCGTAACGCAGGATCCCCTGCTGGCAATGAGAAGGCCCAATCTTGAGGGTCACCCCTGAGCAAGGAAATCACAATCCTAACCTGCTGAGCAGGGTCTCCAGCTGAACGAGACTTCAGGGACAAATAAAGCTTACAATTATTTCGGAAATTCTGGAAGCTAGCTCTATTCCCTGTGAAGAACTCCGGCAAAGGAATTCTCGGTTCAGATACCGGAGCATGTACCACAAAATCTTGTAAATTTTGTACTTTCGTGATGAGATTATTCAAACCCGCATTTACACTCTGGAGATCCATTATTGTCAGGTGCACACAGAGCATACAGAGATTAGGAGGAGAGAGAGAAAAAAGACTGCAGCAAGGCAGACTGGAGGAAAAAAAAAAAAAAAAAATTCCAGCAGACTTCTTATAACTCTCCTTTCTCAACCTGGGTCTTTAACACTTTATTGGCCGGTCAAACTGTCATGATCTCTGCAGGCAGAGATCATAGCAAGCCTATAGAGGGACAAGCTCTCGGAAGATGGAACTATACTGACCATGAACTAAGCCTGCCGCGCAACTAGAAATAGCCAGGTAGCATTTCCTATTTATCGCTAGATGCCCAGCTCTGGCCTAAGACCTAAATAGCTAGCAGAGGGAAATATAAGACCTGGCTCACCTCTAGAGAAATATTCCAAAGAAGACAGTAGCCCCCCACATATAATGACGGTGAGTTCAGATGAAACAACAAACGCAGCAGGAAAATAGTCTTAGCAAATTTGAGGTCCGCTTACTAGATAGCAGAAGACAGATAGTATACTTTCATGGTCAGCAGAAAAACACTAACAAAACACCATCCAGAGATTACCTTAAACTCTGGCATTAACTCATAACGCCAGAGTAGCAATCCCTGATCAACGAGAGCTTTCCAGACACAGTAACAAAACTTCAGCTGTGAACTGGAACAAATAGGCAAAACAAAACATGGACAAAAGTCCAACTTATCTAGTAGTTGTCTAGAAGCAGGAACAAGCACTGAGAGGCATCAGATAACATTGTTGACCGGCAAGAAACCACCAGAGAAATGAGCTTAAATAGCGACACCCACTACTGATGGAACCAGGTGAAACAGGAAAGAGGATGACAAGTCCAATTCCACAAGCGGCCACCGGGGGAGCCCAGAATCCAAATTCACAACAGGGAAGTACGAGATCCAGGATCCAGCCTACCACAATTACTCATTTACCCAACACCAATTACCACATAGCGTTTGTTGCTCATCAGAAAATAGGTGTAACAGATGCGCGTCTCAAGCTAGGTATAAAAGATGCCCATGAGAAATGGCTCAAAACAGTTTCAAACTCAGATCTCGGCTGCTGTATTATGTTTGTAAAAAAAAAAATTAAATAATTTTAATGTGCAACAGCTCTGCACACAGAACAATTCCAACGCCACTAAATGAAAATGTTGGATATAGTGGGCAGTATCATATTTATCAACAGAAAAAAATAAATATTTTAATGCGCTTGAGGTCTGCAGACAGCTTTATATCTCCGCCACAAAATGACAACGTGGGATACAGCAGGCTCTTTCACCTTTAGCTAGTGAAAAAATAGTGAAAAAATACTATTTAGAATGCTATACTCATACATGGAGCACAGTAGAAGCAGTGCACAACACACTAGTAGGACGTGTGCTCTGCTGGCTTTGTCCTGCTTTTTTAGATTTTTTTTCATGTATGTTTTTATTGGTATTTTGAATACAAATTGATTGTATATGTTACCATCTGGTTCTCTTCATCAGCTATGGTTATGTAAGTCTGATTTTTTTGTTTGTATGCATGATGTGAAGTGCCAACTTCTTTACAAACAGACAATATTTGATGTATTACAGTAGGTTCATATCACCGCCTCAACATGACAATGTGGGATACGGCATGCTGTATCACATTCAGCAACAGAAAATATATATATATTTTTTTAATTAATGTGCCATAGGTCTGCAGACAGGTTCATATCACCGCCACAAAATGACAATGTGGGATACAGCAGGCTGTTTCACATTTAGCTAGTGAAAAAATATTATTTAGAATGCTATACTCGTACATGGAGCACAATAGAAGCAGTACACAACACACTTGTAGGACATGTGCCAAAAAATGTGCTGGAAGGTAAATTTAACAGCCACACTGGACACTAGCTAGCTACCTGACTCATATACAACCGCCTAACTAGCTAAAATTTTGCTGTTAACAGTGCTAGTGTCAGGAGCAGCCTCTCTGCGCTGTTACAGTGTCAAAATGGCGCTAAAACAAGATCAGCGCTATTTATATGGAGAGGGACATGTGATTTCAGCAGCCAATGACACACGCTGTTGTGTTAGGACATTGTGGGTGTTTCCTGCGCCCTGATTTTCTAGCCGCAATGTACACACATAAAGTTAGGGAAAAAAATTACTATTTACAAGAACGCCATGCCTCTGAGCTCTGCAAACCCCCACCCCTCATCAAACATGTGCCAAACGCTCATGATACACCACCATTATTTTCCCGCACTTTTACTGAATGTTACCGATTTTCCCCGATTTTATAAAATTTTGCTTGTGTTTCTGATCACGAATGTGAATGTGCCATACTCCTGCTGAATTTATGTTTGGCAATTGTTTTCTGAACAAATTCTCTTATCACTAGTTACAGATCCTCTGAAGGAAGCGCCCTGAAACATCCTTATTCACAACACTTGACCATGGGAAGCTATGCAGATTAGATACCTAGCTGAGCCACGCTCCTGGTTGTATAGAGTACAAAAAACTACAGCAAAACCCAAAAAAATGAATCTAACTTGTCAATGCTTTCTGCTAGAGACAATGTATATTAAAGTCCTGTTACATACAGCATGACAAGTCTCTAGAAGTAAGCTCTATCACCTTTACTGTAGAGGTGGCAAACAGATTTCAACCATCCCAAAAACACATCTAAATTCCAAACATTTTGCAGGGTTAAATTTATATACAGTGGAGATAATAGTCTACACACCCCTATGAAATTGCCATTTTTTGTCATGTAAAAAATCATACCAAGAAGAAGAATTCCAGAACTTTTTCTACCTTTAATATGACCAATAATCGGCACAATTCAATTGAGAAACAAACTGAAATAATTTTGAAGGTAAAACTACAAATAACAAAACTAAAATAATGTGATTGTATAAGTGTGAACACACTCTTATTATTGGGAATGTGGTTATCTTCAGAGTTAGCCAATCACAGGTAAGCTTATGTTACACAGTAGTCAGTACACAGCAGCTGTCATTTACAGTGATTCTGATTAACCCCATATAAAGATTAGCTGTTCTAGAGGATTTTCCTGATGTTTTCTTACTTGCATTTTACAGCAAAAGACATGGTCCATAAACAGCTGACAACACAGCAAAGGGATCTCATTAATGAAAGTTAATAGTCAAGAGAAGGGTACAAAACATTTGCAAGGCATTAGGTATACCATAGAACACTGTGATGACAGTCATCAAGATGTGGCTTAACTATAGAACGGTGACATTACAAAGAACTAGATGTCCCTCAAAACGTGTTTGTAACCTGACGCGGGGCGATAGCCGTGTGCAAGGTACTCATCTGCCACACCCCAGCATGCTACATGAAAATGGGATTCCTGGCTGTGCGTGTTTGCTCTTGTTACCTGGGTGACACGCCTCTGCAGACTTCATGATACTGCTATATGTTGCAGGTCAGGACCAGAAGTAAGGGAATGATTGGGGAAACCAAAGTCCAAAAATAAACATGAACTTGATAACACCAATTTACATCAGATAATAAGCACGTTTCTACACAACTGTTTGTCTTGCAGTAAACAAACATGAGCACTTCTTGGTTACATATAGTAACCCTTCATTTTTCTTGTACTTTATACTCTTGTGCAGCGCCCCAGAGTCCTGGTCGTTGCAGTACTGTGGCTCCGCCACTAAGGGGAGCTATGGTACGTCTGATGGCACTGAAGGAGTTCATCTGACCAGGTATCACAGACACCAATACATTTCACAGTCGGGCCTCCGGGGGGAGCTAAGGGTTCTATTCACTAGGCCACTCCCCACCATAGTGGGTAAACTGGGGGTCAGGCAGGAAGTTAGATCAGAAAGCTGACTGGGTTGGAACCAGGCAACACCTTGTGGCAGAGGGTGTTGTGGGGGAAGATACAGTAGGGTCTCTGTCAGGGGTGGGATCCTGACAGAGGCTTGGCATCTTGAACGAACGTAACGGGACCGTGCCTGCTCAGCATAGCGGCAGTGCCCAAGGAAGGATTAGAAGCGAGATAGATTGTGCTGAGTGAGAAACGAGATCACGCAAAAGGAGAAATACCAGTAGGAGTCGTGCTGTAAGACCGAAGCAACATCCTACTGAGGCGCACTACCGGTGGCCGGAACGCCGAGGGAGTATCATAACATTCAGCTTCAAGCAATACTCCAAACAGCGGCAGGACAGTCAGTCTAAGGCGGGCTGTCTAACTTAAATCACCTATGCAGTCTTGGGGGGCAACTTGTGGAGAGGGGCGACTCTAGGGTCCCGGAAGAGCTCCGAGCCTACCCGTCAAACGGGTGCCGTCACAACCAGAACACCAGGGAGGGACGGAGGATTAGCAGAACATCATCTAATCGAGTTGTGAGGGAACTTAAGAAACAGACACAACAGTTGTGGGGACTTTCTGTAAGCACAGCAGGGAAGGACCGCAACACATAGCGCTAGAAGGAAGGCACAGATTTCCACCTGCTAAGAGAACTCTGGAGGTGCCATTGGACCAGCCGGACTTGCGCAGCCTGGTTATCCGGATTCCGGACTGAGGACCCAGAGATCTTCAGTAAAGAGGTAAAGAGACTGCAACCTGGTGTCCTCGTTATTTACCGCGACCTGCACCCCACAACTGCACCATTATCATCACACTCCATACCTATCCTACTGTGCGCCCCACGGCAGGGTCACGGACCGGGCCTAGCCGCCGTGACAACCCCAGAGCAGAGACTCAGAGGTCCGGTACCGGGTACCCCTCGGCCCTGCGGCGGTGGGGGCGCTACAACTTGGCGTCACGAACAGGATCTACTTAAGCCTGAAGAATCAGGTCATGTGTGCCTTGGAACTGTGATTTATTGTGCTTGGACTGTACTTTATTGCAAGGACTGTGCTGCGCCATTTACCGCCAAAATCCGCCGCCATTACAGCGCTGAGGAGAGCGCTGGAAGAGAAGAGGGGCGTGGAGTAGGCGTAGACAAGCTGGAGAGCGCGAACAACAATGGCCGTCCAGTCCAAATATTTCTGCACTGTGAGGACGTGTGCGTCAGCAGCGGAGATCCGCCTCCTGATCCTCAATGGGGGGCGGAGATCGAGAAAACGACACCGCCCACGAAGGAGAGAGCGGGAAAAAGACCAGGAAGTGATCCACGTGGAGAACGTTATGGCCAGCAGCTCCGAACCCGACAGTGGGGTTGAAGTGGAAGTCTCCCCCAACTACCCGGACGAGCACAGCAGCCCGTCCTCCGTGGATAACACCGAACTTCTGCGGGTCGAGATGGAGAGCCTGATCGACCAGCTCCTCCAACTGAACATGAAGGCCCAGGCTCCGCACCAGGCAGCGCCGGAAGAAGGACCTCAGGCGTCGGATCCTGCACCGTTACCGGAGCAACCGCTGAGATCCTCGCCGACACCGCCGGAGGAATCTGCCGCGGAGGAGGCCCCTGCATCGGCTGGTGAGTCCACCGACCCCGTCCCACCGGCCGAGGACTTGCTAGTAGGCCCCGTTGCGGCACCCCCTCTCCCTGGGACCCATAGACTCCAACGCCTGTTACCCTGGGAGGAGGCCATGGGCATGGAACACCGCATGAAGGCCCCGATCGCGCCAACCACCCTGCTGTGTGAAGTCCGTGCAGAGCGCACAGTGTGTCGCTGGGTGAACCCAGGATCTAACCTTATGGGGTTCCCCGGGGTGAAGACCCAAGAGGGGGAGATGGTACAGGCCTTAAGCTGGGAGGAATACCGGGTCCAGCTAGAACAACAGTGGAAAGAGGAGGAGAAAACATACCAGGCCGGGCGGGAGGCCCACCATCAAAAAGACTTGGCGGTCAAGGACCGGGCCCGCAAGGATCCCACTGCTCAGCAGGCCCCACGCAGGCAGGGCACCGTCATTGACTTTAAGCTCCGCGGAGGCTGGGGCTTTATAAAGGAGCCGGGTATATATGCCGAAGTTTTTGTTAACCGGCGGGATGTGGAGTCGCATCTTAGAGAGGGCCACCCAGGCCGGGATCTTTATCCAGGGGATAATGTCATTTACACCCGGCACCTTGGAGAGAAGGGGTGGTTTGCCCTGAACGTCCACAAGAGGCACAGTCCCATGTCCCCCGTGGCCAGGGTGCCCCCTTGTGACCGGCCCACGATTACCACTGAGACCACCGTGGTCACCCCAACAGGCACAATTGTGAAGACCACGACTTGCCGCGTCATGACTTCCACCGCTGTCGTGGCCACGCAGGCACCTCCTCAGGTGACCAGCGTGTCTACTGCCCGTGCTGCTGCAGAGCTGAAGACTGTGGGTACACAGACCCCCAGATGGGACGACAGACCCCCTTATGCAGTACCAGGCGGTTCGCAATACCCAAAGGGGTTGCCTCCGCCGGTGCTGCCTCCTGAGTGGTTTAAATGAGCATGAATGCTTTATATATGTAAATAGTTACTGTTCTCTTATGTTGCTGCTAGACCCGTCCAGGGTTAACTCTTAAGGGAATCCTTTTGTTGACCCGGGATCCCTATTGTTTTGTTTGATTTTTCTAGAGTTTTGCACAAAGTTTCCAGAACTGCCGCAATCATGAACAGTGCATGATACAAACTTTTTGTACATAGTTTGCACCTTATTAAAGGTGCTCCCTACTGGTTTTACTTAAAGAAGGACTCTTTGTGAAGATACCACACTGGAACCTTTGCTGAGTATGGACTGGTAGCTTGAGAAGACATGCTACCTCATAGAGACTTGGTCCCCTCTTAAAGGGGATGTTCATTTGTCGCACTTAAACGGTGATATTGCTTTAAGACAGGTAGCAATAATGTTTTGACGAAAGAAAGTGATGATAATGTTGACATGAGAAAGTTATATGTATCCAACTAGTTAATTGTGAAGAAATGCTGATGATGTTCCCTGAAAGAAAGTGAAAGATGGAAGAAAGTTTAATGTTCTATAGGAAATGATTGATAATGTTGATAGACAATGGGGATAGAAGGTGAACCCTGAGTCCTCCTAGGAGCCATATAGAAATGGCTCGGTGCTCTAAAACTGAAAGTAATGTTATGCTCTATACCGTGTATAGTAGTTGAAAAGGCAGTAGGCCCGGGCTGAACGGGGCGGTCCTGTAACAGAAAGGAGAGGCAGTAGGTCTGGTGCCGTTAGGACAGGCGGTCCTGCAGATTTTAAGAAGGAGAATGTAAAAGTTAAATTGCCTTATAATGTGATTATAAGAGGGTCTTTAGCGGATTCAGAGTGTACATCCTTAAAGGCGATGTTAAATTATTGTTCAACAATTTTGCACTTAGTAGAATACCCGGTTGGGTAAAAGAAAGTTAGTTATAGCATGTTGCTATGATATTTAACCATGTTTGTAACGTTCAAGTGTCTTTACCTCCCATAAAGGGAAGCCTGTTAAATATGCTTACTATTATTGCACTCACAAAAATTGTATGTCTTTTTGCTAACCTGTATTGTTGTTTTCTTCTCAGTCCCGGAGTACTGTGTTTAACCAGGGGTGAGTGCAGCGCCCCAGAGTCCTGGTCGTTGCAGTACTGTGGCTCCGCCACTAAGGGGAGCTATGGTACGTCTGATGGCACTGAAGGAGTTCATCTGACCAGGTATCACAGACACCAATACATTTCACAGTCGGGCCTCCGGGGGGAGCTAAGGGTTCTATTCACTAGGCCACTCCCCACCATAGTGGGTAAACTGGGGGTCAGGCAGGAAGTTAGATCAGAAAGCTGACTGGGTTGGAACCAGGCAACACCTTGTGGCAGAGGGTGTTGTGGGGGAAGATACAGTAGGGTCTCTGTCAGGGGTGGGATCCTTACAGAGGCTTGGCATCTTGAACGAACGTAACGGGACCGTGCCTGCTCAGCATAGCGGCGGTGCCCAAGGAAGGATTAGAAGCGAGATAGATTGTGCTGAGTGAGAAACGAGATCACGCAAAAGGAGAAATACCAGTAGGAGTCGTGCTGTAAGACCGAAGCAACATCCTACTGAGGCGCACTACCGGTGGCAGGAACGCCGAGGGAGTATCATAACATTCAGCTTCAAGCAATACTCCAAACAGCGGCAGGACAGTCAGTCTAAGGCAGGCTGTCTAACTTAAATCACCTATGCAGTCTTGGGGGGCAACTTGTGGAGAGGGGCGACTCTAGGGTCCCGGAAGAGCTCCGAGCCTACCCGTCAAACGGGTGCCGTCCCAACCAGAACACCAGGGAGGGACGGAGGATTAGCAGAACATCATCTAATCGAGTTGTGAGGGAACTTAAGAAACAGACACAACAGTTGTGGGGACTTTCTGTAAGCACAGCAGGGAAGGACCGCAACACATAGCGCTAGAAGGAAGGCACAGATTTCCACCTGCTAAGAGAACTCTGGAGGTGCCATTGGACCGGCCGGACTTGCGCAGCCTGGTTATCCGGATTCCGGACTGAGGACCCAGAGATGTTCAGTAAAGAGGTAAAGAGACTGCAACCTGGTGTCCTCGTTATTTACCGCGACCTGCACCCCACAACTGCACCATTATCATCACACTCCATACCTATCCTACTGTGCGCCCCACGGCAGGGTCACGGACCGGGCCTAGCCGCCGTGACAACCCCAGAGCAGAGACTCAGAGGCCCGGTACTGGGTACCCCTCGGCCCTGCGGCGGTGGGGGTGCTACACTTGCATTTCATGACAATCCAGCAAATGATTATAAGAGACTTCATCTTCCCATGTGAGGGCTGCATAGGTCGAGGTGTAACGAAGTGGCTGACCACAGCTACTCTTAGTTCGCAACTGACTAATGAGGACGCCACTGCTTGTACGTCGGTATGACTCCTCACTAGAACCTTGAAAGTGCACTGCTCTCCGTAGGAGAATTTAAGTCCCAATATGTGACCATTGCTTCCTTTCAATATACACAATTGAGCTTCCTTTCACTGTAGAGAACTGTTCACTTACATCCTTCTGATACAATTCCTTCTCTGCTTTCAATCCCCTTTAAGTGAGCCTACTACTTCCCTAGAGTTATGTTCCGTACCGTTTAGGTGGCCCCCTTGGCCTGAGTTTCGGTCTGGAAAATGTCTTGTTACATTTCCTTTCGCCTTAGGACGTATTATCTGATGTCCTGTGGTCTTCCCTCTTCGCAATCAACACACTGAAACATGTCAGTCTGCCAACTGCCTGACCTTAGGTCTTTCTCTACTGAACATTGGGCTCAAACTAACTCATGAGTCACTTCAATTCTGGGCTATTCCCAACTGTTACCTCTATCTATTCCTCAACGAAGGGCAAGAAAATTGTCAAACCAAAAAAAACACATATAACAGCGCAATGTATTATATCACAGCACATATCTTAAAGTGGGGTGTGGGCGGCACCTCCACTTGCTTACATGATCAATGGGTAAGAAGAAAATTGGTCTGGTCATGTCAGGGGTTAACTTTGCTCTGCCTCATTCTGGGTTCAGGTTTGCTATTTATCTCCGCTGCATCCTGAAGGTGGTGTCAGTTATATCTTCTGCCTTTGGCGTGAGTATCTGAGTCTCGTGTTACCCTGTGTTAGCTGACCTTGCTTGTGTCTGTTCCTTCCTCTCTCCCCGTCCTGACATAGTGTTTCCTTTAGTATTTGGATTTCTTGGTGTTTGACTCGGCTTTGATCCTGACCTGACTTCGTGTCTTGCTTCTGGTACTGCAGCTTCTGACTGGTATTGACCCCCTTTCAGCCTGCTAACTCTGCATTTGGTGTTTTCCCGTTGTACTGCGTTACTCTCTAGGTTTTGACCTGGCTTGTTTGACTATTCTGCTGCCACCTGGTGGTAGCCTTGCTGCAGCGCTGCAGGTCTGTTCTGACAGACTTGCTGTCCTCTCTCCACTCTATTGCCATCTATGGAGCTTTTATCATCCTGCATAGCTGCAGCGTGACACAGCAACATTAAAGAGCTGCAGGAATTTTTGTCAAGTAGTGTTGTGTAGAGCATGTGACAAAGTTTCTTCAAATGTCTGGCCTGTAATGTAGGGTGGTAAAGATGGAAGATTTTCATACAACGAAAGTTGTCTAAGCTTGGTTATATTTTGCCAAAACTTATATCAAGTCTGCCAAAAACATGAAAACTTGTTATGGTCTGATGATATCTAGGTTGAGCTTTATGTCCATAATTCGAATGGGTACGTTTGGCATAAAGCCAACAATGCACATTACCAAAATATCACTTACTCACAATGAAGCATGGTGGAGGCAGCATTATACCGTACTTTGCGAATGTCTTTCAATAGCTATAACTGGGGCTTTGGTCAGGGTGGAGGAAATTATAAACAGTTCCAAATATCAGTCAATTTTGAACCAAAACCTTCAGGCCGCTGCTAAAAAATTGAAGTTGAAGAGGAATTTCATCTTTCAGCTTGATAACGACCCTAAGCATACCTCCTAATCAACTAAAGAATGGCTTCACCAGAAGAAGATAAGAAATTTTAAATGGCCCAAGCAGTGCCCAGACCTGAATCCAATCGAAAATCTGTGAGTGGCTTGAAGGGGGCGCTGTAGGAGATGACCTCACAATAAAACAAATACTTACTATGTTATTGTCTTCTCTCACTTCTCATGATTTAGGGGAAGCTGTGTTTGAGCACATCTTTACTATGGAATGAGTGCTGCCTCTAAAATGTTGTTTTATATGATGGCCAGATAAATGAATGGCAGTTTATGTAATGGATGGACACACTGGGGACACTAGAGTGAGAGCTCCTGATAGACAGAACCTCTCATTGTTCTGGCACATAGAGTGGGTCCAAAGTCTGGTTTTACTGAGACAAGAATGTGATTGTGAAGGGGTGCCAAGGAAGACAAAACACAGAGTTTGTCCAAGTAAAAAATCACATTATGCTCAATTTGCATCCAATATTCAGACCGCACTCGACAATGCATGGAAAAAAATCAAACCGTACTCGGATAACATGCGATTGCAATCCAATTTTCATACATTGACAGAATGGAGAAGTTGGAGAATTTTTTTCTCACCTTCTCATCTACGAAAATCAGATCACGCTGATAAAACTCTGAATCTGGGCGATTATGCTAATCACACTCCGATCAAACTCTGAGCAGCGTTTGATCAGAGTGTGATTAGCATAATTGCAAGGATTGTCTTGGATGAGATAAAATACTCTGGTGTGATCCTAGCCTAATAGTAAGCAATTCAATGTTTTAAGTATTGGCCTTTTAAGATCTTTGGATAATGTTCTCTTAATAAATTCACAAATATTAAAATATGTGTACCAAGAATTTCAGAAGCTCGTGTGGAAGCTAACAAATACCCATATGTCCTGCTGGAAAATCGTAGTAAAACAAGTCAGTTTCTTTCTGCCTAATACTATTTTATATGGCTTGGTTTCATTTTCATGAGGTTTCACTCATTTGGTAAACAAATATGTTGAGCTTTTAGTAATATCTGAGGGACTATTACTGACGGTTTTTGGAATCAATCAAGTGCACAAGGGAGCATATTAGAAATGTTTCTAAACACTTGGGTAATTAGCTTTGTACTGCCCACAACCACAGTTATATTTATTTCAAGATGCTCATAGAAGCAAAGCTGTTTAAAAACAACAAGACTATAATCAGAAGGTTCAAGCTATGAGAAGAAACCTCATACATTACTAATGTGCTCATTTTTTTCAGCCTAGGCCATGACTCCATATGTATAACAACACCAGTTGTCTGCATATAGTGAGTGGAGGTAGTCATTGTATGGGTGGATTAATATTTATCAGAATAGAACCCATTATTTCTGTACAGGTCTTCCAGCAATTATTTCTTACCAAGGATGAACGTAAAAGCCACAGTAGAAGGTTATCTGTTGACCTACAGATGTGTATATTGTAGCTGTGAAATGTCCAGCATATGAATACAGTCTACATATTGATGGTATCCAGTGGGAATAGTTTTTTTTCACATGATACTGCATTACCCCTAAAGGCTTCTTGGATGCACCAAAAAGGGCACCTCCATATGATAAAGGTATTATGTTTCTCCCTGAAGTGAGCCTTCTCAGCCAGTCAACAGTACTATCACAGTTTCAACACTGACTGTGGCCCAGGGATGCTGTGAGTGACAGCTCAGGCGTCCTATGGGATCTGGAGTGTGCTGGACTGTCGGTTTTGTGAATGACAGTCCAGTCATCCAATCTGATCCTAGGGTGTGCTGGGCTGTCAGCATTTTGATTGACAGCCCTGCTGCTCAATCGGATCTAGCCTGTGGGTGTTTCCTCAGGTGCCTCTCTTCTTCAAATGATTTGCAAGGTATTTCGCTGACTAGCTATGAGCGTCAGCTGTAGCTTTGCTTTAGTTTGGTGTGTGTGTTTGCTCCATGTATGACTTCTTGATTTTGTTGCTAACCTGGGATTTGTTGTGACTATTCATTGGATTATCCCTTCTGCTTTTGACACTTTCTGATTCAGGTATCTGACCCCAGATTTGGCCTCTGACTATCCGTTTATTGTACTCCTTCATTTTGATGTAGCCTCCTGGCATTTGACCCCAGACTGTTACCTGACCATGCCTTTGTCTTACCTCTTTCTACTACCATCCCTTCTGGTGTATGACCTCGAACTTCCTACCTACCCTGTCTCACGGCTTGCCCATGATTAGTGACTGAACATCACATTACCACTGACCTACATACATTTTTCTTTTTTTGTCAGTACGGAGCCTGTTCACATGCTCTGTGACCAGGTGGCGAATTTAACGCAGATGATGCAGTATATGGCTGAGGAATGTTAGAATCTGAAATCAACACTGTACCAGTTGCAGGGTCAGATTATTCTTTTTTTTCAAAACTTCCCCTAGCCCTGCACTGCTAGTGGAGAAAGTGATGTATGTCCCCTATGAAGTTCAGTTTGTCTCTCCCAAACCAGTAGTGGCCCTCCCTGATAAATTTTTGGGCAAGAGATACCAGTTTAGGGTGTTCAGGGAGAGCTGTAGATGATTCTTTACCCTAAGTCCCCAGTCTTAGGGGGTTGAGTCCAAAGGTGGGAATAGTTATGTCCGTATTGCAGGAGGCCCCCAAGCTTTGTCATTTTTCTTATCCCTACAAGCCCGAGAACTGTTTTCAATTGACACCTTTTTTTATGCCAAAGGGGTTATCTATGACAAACCCGACAGAATCTAGGTTGCTGAAGCAAGGATCATTCATGAACCTGACACGGGAGCCACACCGCTGACTACAACTGTACTGAATTCCGACAGTGGTCCACTGAGCTTCAGTGGAATGATATGGTCCATACATGCCAATTTCATAGAGGTCTGTCGGAATCCCTGAAGGGCGCTCTGGCTCTGCATGATCCCTCTTGTTCTTTGGCGGAAGCCATAACCCATGCCATACAGATGGACTGCAGAATTTGTGAGAGGAATGGTGGGCAATGGGATGCCTTGTATACTCTCCCAGAGTATGCCCATTTACCCGTGGTAGGGCCAATGGCAGTTGGAGCTGCCAGCTTTCATGCTGTGGAGAAAAAACGGAGATAGGATATTGTACTCTGTTTCTACTGTGGTCTCATGGGACATTTTTTAAAGGACTCTTCAGCTCGCCCTCAAGCAAGTAAACCATTGTGAAAGTGTCTAAGTCTGGGTGATAGTCGAGGAGGTCACCCAGACTTCCAGGTAACCTTTTTATCATAAAGTGCTGGTTAAAACAGTTTTACCTTTCAAGAACCAGTCATTGCCAGCATTGGCTTTTATTGACTGCGTATCTGCAGCTAACTTTACTAATTCTGAACAGTTTTAGAAATTAGGATTATGGACAGTTAGACTGAAAAACATATTAGAATTTTTTGCATTGACAAAACACCGCTATTCAAAACTGTGTCAAATTTGAAATGGTGGAATTCATGCTTCAAATAGGAGCACTTCACTCAGAATCTAGCTAATGTTTTGTCTTGGATAATTTCACTCTGTCCGTATCTACTCTCCCTCTAATCTCCAAATGGCTGTCATATACCGACCACCGGGCTCAGCCACTGCCTTCATTGACCAATTCTCTACCTGGCTTCTTCACTTTCTCTCTGCTGACATCCCCACCATCATAATGGGTGACTTTAATATCCCCACTGACACCCGCCAGCCAGAAGCCTCCAAGCTCCTGGCCCTTACCTCATCCTTTGGACTTAGTGGTCCTCCGCAGCCACCCACACTGACGGACATACACTAGACCTCATCTTCACCCGCCTCTGTTCCTTATCTAATCTCGCAACCTCTCCCTTTCCCCTATCTGACCACCATCTACTCACCTTCTCATCCTTGTCCTCCTCACCCACCCTCCATGCCCAGCCACTACCACATCCTTGCAGAAACCTCGCACACCTAGACATTCACAGACTCTCAGACTCTCTTCTACCCCTGTCCTCCATATCTTCACTCCACGACATGGACAGCGCCACCGCTTTCTATAACTCCACCCTCACATCAGCCATAGACTCAGTCGCCCCTCTCATGCATGGCAAAGTGCAACAAATCAATAAGCAACCCTGGCATAACAATCTCACCAAAAAACTTTGACAAGCATCCAGGGTCGCGGAGCGGCGTTGGAAGAAAACACGCCTGCCAGACAACTTCACTGCTTTCAAACAAGCTACACTTGCCTCCAAATTAGCCCTCACCTCTGCTAAACAGACATATTTCACAAACCTTGTATCTTCATTATCCTACAACCCAAAACAACTGTTCAGCACATTTAACTCTCTCCTCCGCTCACCACTGCCACCTCCAACTCCCCTCATCTCCACCTACTTCAAAAACAAGATCGACCAAACAAGGCAAACCTTTACTGTTCCACCACCCCAACCACTCCATATACCAGAACTCTGCCCTTCCCCAATAACTTCCCTCTCCAACACCACTGAAGGAGAGCTTACTCACCTCTTTTCCAAATCATACCTCACCACCTGTGCACTTGACCCCCATCCTTTCCCACCTGCTCCCCAACCTCACTAACATGCTCATTCCAGCCCTAACCCACCTCTTCAACCTATCGCTGTCTTCTGGTACCTTCCCCTCTGCCTTCAAACATGCCACCATCACACCCATCCTCAAAAAAGCTAACCTTTACACAACTGCTATGCCCAGCTATCGCCCCATATCACTGCTCCCGTTTTGCTTCAAAACTCCTTGAACAGCATGTCCATGGTCAACTTTCCTCCCACCTCTCATCTAGCACTCTCCTTGACAACCTCCAATCTGGCTTCCGCCCCCACCACTCCACCGAAATTGCCCTGACCAAGATTGTTACATTCCACTGTATTTGCTGTCTGTTACCCTCGTTCTATACAGTATTTTGGGGTAAAAAATACAAAAATGCAGGCCACATATTGAGCATTGTGGTTTCTCTGTCTGACGGCAGATCTATCTGTGGGCTACAAATTTGGGCATTTCAGGCCTCCATTCCACTGTATTTGCTGTCTCTTACCCTAGTTCTAATGAGCATTTAGTAGTAAAAAAAAATACAGGCTACATATTGAGCATTGTGGTTTCTCTGTCAGGCACCAGATCTATCTGTGGGCTACAAATTTGGGCATTTCACACCTCCATTCCACTGTATTTGCTGTCTGTTACCCTCGTTCTATATAATATTTTGGGGTAAAAAATACAAAAATACAGGCCACATATTGAGCATTGTGGTTTCTCTTCCAGACGCCTGATCTATCTATGAGCTACAAATTTGGACATTTCAGGCCTACATTCAAGTTTTTTTGCGGTGTGTTACCCTAGTTCTATACCGTATTTTTCTACTTAAATTAAAAATATACAGGCCACATATTGAACAGTGTGATATCTCTGTCAAATGCCTCCCCTATCTGTGGGCTAAAAATTGTGGCATTTGAGGGCTCCTTTTAACTGGTTTTGCTGTGTATTACCCTAGTTATTAACAACAGGTTTGTTTTTTTTAAAGAAAATTACCCACATTCCATATAATTTAAACTGTGGTTTTTATGCACACTGATCACATAAGCTTGCTCCAAATTCAGCCTGTAACGGGGTCTACCAAGCTGGGGTTCCTCTTTCAGTACCACCCCGTGTTTCAGGAGGTCCACTTTCCTTTGACTGGAGTCTGAATGAAGGACGCTGGCTGGAATTCCTTGATTACATGAGAGCATATAAAAGCTGACTGCTTCTCCACGTATTTCCAGTCTCACAACACTTTATTCACAGGACACAAAATATATTACACAGATACAGAGGGCAGGCCAATAGAAAAGCAGCAGGCCAGACATACATTACAATAGCCACAGGGGGCCGGAGCCTGCCGATATTTACTGTGGGAATTACAAAGGTGGGGGGAGGACAGAAGGGGGATATCTTGTCCCCTCTGCCCAGGGGCGCAGCCTGTGGGCTGATGCATCTCACATGGAACCTATTATTCATACATATAACTGCACAACATATTCTGGGTGCTGAGTGGTTCCGTAACACGGCTCCCTTCTTCAGTGACGCGATCGGCATACACAGTCTGATCCTTAACGGATCGGTTTGGGGATGACCGAAGTTTATGGGGTTGGTACAAGTTCCGTTTGTCGACTTAGTCCATCGGCGTTACCGTTTTGTTTGCCGGGTCTGTAGTGGATGGTGAAGTCCAGAGGTTGTAGGGCTAAACTCCACCGCAGTAATCTGGCGTTGTCTCCGGAGACCCGATTAAGCCAGACTAGGGGATTATGGTCCGTTAGGAGGGAAAACTGTCGTCCATACAAATATGGTTGCAACTTTTTGAGTGCCCATACTACGGCCAGGCACTCATTCTCGATGGCCGCATAGCTTACTTCACGGGGCAGTAGTTTCCGACTCAGGTAAGCTACCGGGTGTTCTTGGCCGTCCGTCCCGACTTGGCTCAGTACTGCCCCCAATCCAAACATAGAAGCGTCTGCGTGAACAAGGAAACGTTTAGTTGGATAGGGTGTGGCAATACAGGGGTATTGGTGAGGGCGTCCTTTAGCTGGCGGAAGGCTTCCTCACACTCTGAGGTCCAGGTTACCTGGCGGGGTTGGTTCTTATGGGTCAGATCAGTGAGGGGCTTGGCTACGCTGCTGCAATTGGGAACGAATTTCCTGTAGTACCCTGCTGTCCCTAGAAACGCCATGACCTGGGTTTTAGTGCGTGGGGTGGGCCATTTGGCTATAGCCTCAATCTTGGCTGGTTTTGGTCGCTGTTTCCCACTTCACACCCAATGCCCTAAATACTGAACCTCTGCTTTGCCCACGTGACACTTGTTTGGGTTCAGGGTGATTCCGGCCTTGTGGATCCTGTCCAATACTGTCTCTTTGTGATTTAGATGCTCTTCCCATGTCGCGCTGTAGATGGCGATGTCATCCAGGTAGGCACAAGCATAGTCCTGGAGACCATCCAGAAGCCGGTCAGCCAGCCTCTAGAAGGTCGCCGGGGCATTCTTCATCCCGAATGGCATAACTCGAAACTGGAATAAGCCGAACGGGGTGACAAATGCCGACTTGGGAATAGCGTCAGGACTAAGGGGAATCTGCCAGTAGCCTTTGCATAGATCGATGGTGGTCAAATACTTTGCCCCCGCCAGCCAGTCTAACAACTCATCCACACGCGGCATGGGATACGCATCCGTCACTGTTTTCTCATTGAGCCTGCGATAGTCTACACAAAACCGTGTAGTCCCATCCTTCTTGGGCACTAACACTACGGGGGATGCCCAGGGACTGACTCTTCAATGACCCCTAAACGCAACATCTCTTGTATCTCTTGTCGCATCCCCTCTCATACAGACTCAGGGACGCGGAAGGGGGGGTTATCGCAGGGGGGTCTGATCATGGGTCTCAACCTTGTGTTGTGCCAGGCGAGTGTACCCTGGTCTCCCCGAAAACATCCTCTGTCGCTGCCTCAACAACTCCTCTGCCTGCTGTCTCTCCCGGGGGCCTAGGTCTTCACCCAAGTGTACCTGGTCCCATGTTTCAGACTGAGTCCTTTCCCCTAAGACATCAGGCAAGGGAAGTCCGGCTAAATCCTCTGCTTCAGGTGTACAGATGGCCACTACCTCTTCAGGGTGCTCCCGGTAGGACTTCAGCATATTCACGTGGAACATGCGGATAACCCTGGGGTCGTCACAATTGGCGACATTATAGGTGGTGTCGGCTATTTTCCCCACTACCTGGTAGGGCCCCTGCCATGCAGCTTGGAACTTGTTCTGCCTAGTGGGCTCTAACACCAGGACCTTCTGCCCTATTTCCAAGGTGCGCTCTCTGGCCCTCCGATCGTACCATACGCGCTGGCACCGCTGGGCCACCTGCATGTTTCCACGTACAGCCTGGGTCAGCTCCTGTAGGCGGTCCCGGAATTCCAGCACATAGGGTACAATAGGTACCCCTTCTATGATGCCCTCTTCTTCCCAGTGTTCTAGCACTAAGTCTAGGGGTCCCCTTACCCGTCTCCCATATACCAGTTCGAACAGGGAGAACCCCATGGATTCTTGGGTCACCTCCCGATAGGCAAACAGGAGGTGAGGCAAGAATTTCTCCCAGTCCCTGTAGGTCCTGGTAAAAGTCCCAATGAGTTGTTTTAACGTCCCGTTAAAGCGTTCACACAACCCATTGGTTTGCGGGTGGTACGGGGCGCTTCTAATGGACTTTACGCCGCACAGTTTCCACAGTTGGTTGGTCACCTCTGCTGTAAACTGGGTTTCTTGGTCCGAGATAATCTCCCGGGGAAATCCAACCCGTGAGAAAACCTGGAGCAGGGCAGCCGCCACCGTCTCTGCCAGTATGTTAGGTAACGCAACCTCCTCTGGATACCGTGTGGCATAATCTACCACTGTCAATATATACCTTTTCCCTGATGGACTGGGTTTGGCTAACGGCCCTATCAGATCGACCGCTACTCGGCTAAATGGTTCCTCCACAATGGGGAGGGGTTGTAATTTGGCCTTGCATCGATCTCCCCTCTTGCCAATGCGCTGGCAACTGTCACAGGTCTGGCAGTACTGACAAACATCATAGGTTACCCCCGGCCAAAAGAAGTTTTGTGTCAGACGATGCCTGGTGCGACTGATGCCGAAGTGCCCGGCCAAGGGTATGTCATGAGAGATTCGCAGTAACTCCTGCCTATACTTCTTGGGAACTACCAGCTGTTGTTTTATAGTGGGGCTCGTCCCTGTGTGGTGCTGCTCTGTGATCCGGTAGAGGAGTCCCTGCTTCCATATAAACTGTTCCCCTTCCAGTACCCCTCTCCCCTCCTGTGCCTTCCCACGATATCCCTCCAATGAAGGATCCTCAAGTAACTCCCTCTTAAATTCATCTGGGGTGGCCCAAGAAATGTGTCTGGCTATGGGAATACGTGTAGGGCTGGGATGTCTTACCTGGGCCTCCTCTGAGTGTGATTCCGCCACCGCAGCTCGAGCTTGTCTCCGGGTGGTCACAGGATATGTCTCAGCCTGAGGGGCAACCGAGAAGTCAGACAACATGGGCCACAAGTAATTTCCCAGCAAGATGTCTGCAGGCAAATCCTCCATCAAGCCGACCTCAACAAGGCCATCCCCGACTCCCCAGTTCAGGTGAATCCTGGCAGTGGGCAGTCGATGTATGGCTCCCCCTGCTACACGGACTGCCACTGTCCTGTCCGTCTTCTCTTGGTCCCGGACGAGATGAGGCTTCACAATGGTCAAAGTTGCTCCAGAATCTCTTAGTCCCTGCATGCGTTTCCCATTAACCCACACGACCTGTCGATGCTGTTGTCGATTATCTGCCCGTTCTGCCTGCACGGGGTCTACTTCATGCAGCACTTCCTCCATTTCTTCCACCCCTTGGTTAGTTGTAGCCCCCAATGCCAGCTTCGCCTTGGTAGCAGTGTACAGCGGCCCGGCTGAAGGTAGCTGTTCCCGCCTTTGGCCACTGTGTATGCTGAGTCCGGTTGGGACATTGTCTTTGCAGGTGGCCCAGCTGACGGCAGGTGTGGCATCGCGCCCCAGGGGAACTGTGGTAGGCCGGGTTTCTAGCTGGTCCCCCTACAATCTTCGGTGGTTTGGGGCCCTCCAGGTCCATGGGCGGACCCTTAGTGACCATCTTTGATCCGGACAACTGAGGCGTCATGATGTTCATCGGCCAGACGAGCGGCTTCCTCAAGAGTCATTGGCCGCCTGTCCCAAAGCCATTCCTGGGTCTCGGGGTTAGTGCATTAAAGAATCGTTCTAACAAGAAGAGCTGGAGGACGTCCTCCTTAGTGATTGCTTGGCTCCCTTGTACCCACTGTAGCAGTGACTGCCGTAATTTACAGGCCCATTCAGCGTGGGTATCGGTTACTCGTTTTATAAGTCCGCGGAACTTTTGGCGGTATGCCTCTGGTGTCAGCGCATACCGGGCCAAGATCACTTCTTTGATCCGCTCATAGTCCATACAGTCCTCATCAGGTACCGTGCGATAGGCGTCCGCTGCCCGGCCAGTCAGCTTGCTGGCCAGAATCTGAACCCGTTCCTCCGGCTTCACTTGATGAAGGGCACACTGCCGCTCAAAGTCCTGCAGAAAGCCATCAATGTCTTCCTCTGCCTCCCCCAACTGTTGGAAGGCATTATACTGGATCTCCGCTCTGCCATCTCCATCTTGGCCAGCTCCACTTTGGTCCACTCTGCCATCTCCATCTTGGTTAGCTCTATCCTGGTCCGCTCGGCCATCTTTTCCTTCAGATCAGTACGCACATCAGCCATCACCTCTCGTATGATCTCTACTGCAGGGTTTGGGCCATAGAACGCCAGTCTGTTCTTTACCTCCCTCTGGAATTCAGTCTCCTCCACGTTCACATTGGGGGGCGCTGCACTGTCGTGTTCCATGATGGCTGCTATCAAATCCGCTTTTGTTTTGTTGCTGGCGATTAACCCTCGGGCTTCCACCAGATCTTTTAATGTAGTCCTCTTTAACTTCTGGTAGTTGTTTTCCATTCATTCCTTTCCTCCTGTAGAAGGGGTATCACATCCCGCTGTCTGCCATCAGTGTAAAGGGGTCTACCAAGCTGGGGTACCTCTTTCAGTACCACCCCGTGTTTCAGGAGGTCCACTTTCCTTTGGCTGGAGTCTGAATGAAGGACGCTGGCTGGAATTCCTTGATTACATGAGAGCATATAAAAGCTGACTGCTTCTCCACGTATTTCCAGTCTCACAACACTTTAGTCACAGGACACAAAATATATTACACAGATACAGAGGGCAGGCCAATAGAAAAGCAGCAGGCCAGACATACATTACAATAGCCACAGGGGGCCGGAGCCTGCCGATATTTACTGTGGGAATTACAAAGGTGGGGGGAGGACAGAAGGGGGATATCTTGTCCCCTCTGCCCAGGGGCGCAGCCTGTGGGCTGATGCATCTCACATGGAGCCTATTATTCATACATATAACTGCACAACATATTCTGGGTGCTGAGTGGTTCCGTAACACGTAACACAGGCATTTGTAGTAAACATGGAAAATATTTTATTAGTCCATTTAAAATGGGCAAGGTGCATGGCAAGGAACGGGGAAGTTGACGTGATGCTGATAGTGCATGCAGAGGCCAAGGCCCTGGGCAAGCTGAAAGTGTTCCACAACAAACACCCTCGACCTTCCTGTCCCAATTACTAGGGGACCGCAACACACCACTATTGAACCAAGAGCAGTGTCAAAAGGTTGTTGGTTGTATAGCGGATAATGCTTCCAGTCACTTTGCCACCACCACCACCACCATGTCTTCCACATGGTCAAGTCTGAGTGGACGTTAGTCTGGACCGCATATTGCTCACCCTGATCCTCATTCCTCCCACCATGCCGAGTGCCCGGAAACAACTGATACCACACTTGGACACTACGAAGAGCTGTTCACTTTTCCATTTATAGATTCGGGACTCTCAGCCAGTCCACTTGAAGCGGGGCAAGATGAGATCGCATGTAGCGATGCCCAAATATTTAAGCAGCCACGATCACATGAAGGCGATGGTGGGAAAGTGTTACAAGAGGTGGATGGTGATGAGACACAATTGCCAAAAAGTCAGGAGGAGGACCAGGGTGCGGATGTGGAAGATGAGGTGGTGGATGATATAGTAACTGACCCAACCTGGCAAGAGGACATGCAGAGCGAGGACAGCAGCACACATGGGGAAGGAGGCATAGCACCCCAACAGGCAGGAAGAAGCAGTGTGGTGGCCGCAGAAAGAAGGCGTGCATCCGTTCCCCATAACAGCAACATGGTGGAAGTTGCCATTCCAACTTTTAGGTCTTCCCGAGTCTGGTTGTTTTTTAAAGACTCTCCCGATAACCCCAAACAGGCCATTTGCACCACCTGCCATGTCCGCATCAGCAGGGGTAGCAAAACTACCAGCCTCTGACCACCACTAGCATGATCAGGCACATGGCAGAAAAGCACCCGACTTTGTGGGCCGAACCCCAGGCTCCAGGAACAGTGTCTGCGGGTGACACCACTGCTTCTTCCACTGTTTTGCATGCAAGCCAATCCCCTGTCCACGATGCATGCGAAGATGCCTCATGCCCCGCACCTGTCGTTGCCCACAGTCAACTAGCACCATCATAAAGCACGTCCACGTTCTTGTCCCAGTGCAGACTTCAGTTGTTCATACCCCAGTCATTGGAATGCAAGCAGAAATACGCAGCCAATGCCCCACAGGCCACAGTACTAAATTAACACATTTCTCGTCTGCTTGCGCTCTAAATGTTGCCTTTTAGGCTCGTGGAGACGGAAGTGAGACGCCCGCCTGGGCCATGGGGTACTCGGTACCGGGTCCAGTACTTAAAGGAGATTTCAGTGGCTGCAACCCGGTCCATGGCCCTGGGCGCCCAATTAAAGGGAAAGGTCTTTAAGGAAATCGGTGAATAAAGTTTGTGTTCGTGACGCCACCTGTGGTATTCGGTCAGTGGGGACCGACGCTGCTTAAAGGGGTCTTCTGGGGTGATGTTCTGGCAGTTAGATGGTATAACTTCCCACAGGTGAAGTTGGGTCCCCAGGCCTTTGGTGTATAGATGAGGATAGTGAGGGGTGCAGTAAAGAATGGAGGACACAGGTTTGCAGTCTCTTTATCTGGTTACTGATGGCTTCAGGCAACCGCAGTCCAGTGCACCAGATCACATGTACAGGCAGGGTCCGGCTGGCTTGGAAGCGAATTCAGAGTCTCCTTTACCAAGTGGAGTTAGCACGGTGATGTTGTAGTCCTTTACTACCCATGGCTTCTGGCAAGTTCCTCACAGTTCTCGCTGTCCTCCATATAGGTTAGGACACAAACCCATATGACAGGTGGCTCGAGCCTTTTTACAGGGTCTCTATCACGACTCGGGCTCTATGTGCTACTGTGCCTCCTGGGTACTAGGGCGGACAGGTTACTTGTAATAATCCAGCTGTCCTGCCGGTTTCTGCTATGCCTCTTAGAGTCCGACACAGCCTCGGTCTGCCGGCTACTGGAATCTGCGCTCAGCTAGGGAGGTAGCCCAAATGCTGCCATGCTCCCCTGGTGTCACTCTCCTGTGCTTCCTTCTCCTGCATGCTCACTAAACAATATTCTTCCTCTTGTATTTTCTCTTTCTCCAGGAGCTGCAGCGACTCTGGCTGCACAGCCCCTTCAGTCCTTCCGACACTCAAGGTCTGACTGCTCTCTTCTCTGTCCTCTGACAGAGTGCCCCCTTTCTTTCCCTCCAGACCAGAATATAGGGAAGCCCCCCTTAATCCGGGTTCAGAGCTCTGTTATGGTCTGGTGATTAAGGAGCGACATGCGACTAGCTCTGAGCAGGTGGTAACTATACAGACCGCAGTTCCTGATCTTAACACAGACACTAGCAGTAGCCGTGGGATGTTCCTGTCACTCCCTGGACACCTCGTCACAGCCGGAGATCTAGCTACCCCTAAAGGTAGAAGCAGGAAAGCTATCTTGCCTCAGAGAAAATCCCCAAAGGATAGGACAGCCCCCCCACAAATAATGACTGTGAGAGGAGAAGGAAATGACATACGTAGTATGAAACAAGATTTAGCAAAGGAGGCCACTACTAGCTAGAAAGAATTAGTACAGGACAGAACACTGTGCGGTCAGTAATAAAAACTAGAAAAAGTCCACCGCAGAGAAATGCAAAAATCTCCACACCTGACTAAAGGTGTGGAGGGCAAACTCTGCTGCCCAGAGCTTCCAGCTTAGCTGACTAGATACATACTGATAAGCTGGACAAATGAGCAAAACATAGAAAGTGCTAAACAACAAAGTCCACAACAAGTGAACTGCAAAAAGACAAGCAAGGACTTAGCTTTGCTGAAATGGTCAGAGTGACAGGGAAATCCTCAGAGAGCCATGACTCCAAGCTCAACAATTGACAACTGGCATTGAATTAGGGAAAAGGCCAGACTAAAATAGCAGAGCCAGAAAGACGATCAGTGAAAACAGCTGCTGATGCTAAATCCAAGAAGCAGCCATACCACTCAAAACCACAGGAGGGAGCCCAAGAGCAGAACTCACAAAAATGCTACTTATAACCACCGGAGGGAGCCCAAGAGCGGAATTCACAACAGAGCTCCCCCTTCTGGCCTGGAGTGTGAACATGTTGTGTGCATTGTGTTTACCTGGTGAAAGAGATTTTCCTTCGCTTCCAAGTGTGACATCACTCTCCCCATGAGGAAAGCAATGCCTCTGTGACAACCAGGACCCTGGGGCATCACAGAAACTTTCCGCAACCTGTTGGCGGCGGTCGTCCAAAGGTACTATTTCTCTCGGTGTGTCATACTGGCATTACACTAGCACGTGTCCCACAACATAAACTGTGTCCTGAACAATGCGGTTACTGGGAAATTCCACCTAACCACAGACACATGGACAAGTGCTTGTGGGCAGGGATGGTACAACTCACTGACGGCACACAGGGTTAACATAGTGGAAACTGGGACCCAGTCGGACCTTGGGATGGAGCATGTCCTCCCAACGGCCGAGGAGTGCGGGCCCTACGTCAGTCAGGGTTTCCCACACAGTCTACAGCTCCTGCACCTCCTCTTCCTCCTCTTCAGCCTCCATCTCTGAAATGAGCACATCAGTCACAAGCGGGGAGCACTGCAGCACTGCCTTAGCCAAGCAGCAACAGACTATGCTGAAGCTAATCTGCTCAGGTGAGAAACCGCACAATGCTGAAGAGTTGTGGACAGCTCTGAAAGAGCAATCAGATTTGTGGCTAACACCACTGAACCTACAGCAAGGCATGGTCGTGTGTGACAATGGCCAGAACCTGATGGCGGCTCTGAGGCGAGGTGAGCTCACACACGTACCATGCCTGGCCCATGTGCGTAACCTTGTCGTTCAACAGTTTCTCAAAAGCTATCCGGAGCTGACTGATCTGCTTGTGAAAGTACACCGCCTGTGTGCCCATTTTATAAAGTTAGCTACACCTTCAGCCACCCTTGCCATGCTTCAACAGCATTTGCAGCTTCCGGCTCACCGACTGGTGTGTGATGTCCCCACGCGTTGGAACTCTACACTGCATATGTTGGAAATGATTTGTGAGCAGAAGAGGGCAGTTCTTGACTACCAGCATCAACAAGGCCATCGTGATTCAGTTCAGACTCCACTCGTAAGACCTCAGGAGTGGACATGGATGTCAGACATATGTACCATACTACAAAACTTTGAGGACACCACCAAGATGGTGAGCGGCGATGACGCCATAATTAGCATCACCATCCCGCTTCTCTGCATTCTGAACAGCTCTCTACTCACAATGAAAAGGATGCATTGCAGGCTCGAGGACATGGAGCAGGGAACCATAAAGGGTGATTACACACAGCCCAGCCTCATGTCTTCCCAACGTGGATTGGTAGACAATGAGGAAGGGGAGAAAGAACCGGAGCTACTTTCATGCGCTATAGACGGTACTACAACCACAACTGTCATACTGTCTGTTCAGCGTGGATGGCCTGAGGACAGGGAGGAGGAGGAGGACAGGGAGGAGGAGGAGGACAACATGGTCAGTAGTCCTGTTGGTGAGGACACGGAAGTCTTGCCTGTTAGCAGTCTGGCACGCATGCTGACTTTATGTTGCGATGCCTTTCCCGTGACCCTCGCATTATTAAAATTTTCGGTTACACTCATTACTGGTTGGTAACACTTCTAGACCCATGCTACATGGGAACTTTCAATCTCTTCTTCCAGAGGCAGACAGGTGTACTAAAATGGTGCAGTATCAGAGGGCCCTTGTTGCAGAATTACTAAAAAAATTCCTATCTGAGAACACTGGTGGCAGACATCATAGTTCATTGGACAACCAAGGAGTACAGGCGAGAGAGACACAACTCCAATCCAGCTAAGGCAGGGGAACACTGGCAAAGTCCTGGGAGAGTTTCCTCAGACCCTCCCATCGCCCTGGCCCAGAGGTACTGCCACAAGGAGTGCAATATTTTGGAAGATGCTGAGGGAGTACCTTGCTGACCATACCAACATCCTCCGTGATTCCTCTGTGCCTTTTAATTATTGGGTATCCAAGCTGGTCATGTGGCATGAACTGGCTCTACACCTTGGAGGTCCTGGCCTGCCCTGATGCTAGCGTTTTGTCAGAGCGGGTTTTTAGTGCCGCTGGTGGAATTATAACTGATAAGCGCATCCACATGTCAACTGAAAATACTGGCAGGCTGACTCTTATAAAAATGAACAAGGGCTGGATTGGGCCAGACTTCTGTACACCACCGAATGATAACAGCGAAACATAACCTCCAATGCAGTGTCTTTTTTTGAGAGGTGTATTCCTATGCACCTCTTCACACCCACACATGGGTATACACTTCCTGATTTTGGCTATTTGGTGTTATCCTCCTTCTCCTCATCATCTACCACCACTAGAACACCAGGGTGAACGTGTTCTGTGATGCAACAGTCACGCTATTTTTGGCAAGA
Organism: Ranitomeya variabilis; assembly: GCF_051348905.1. Taxonomy (NCBI): domain Eukaryota; kingdom Metazoa; phylum Chordata; class Amphibia; order Anura; family Dendrobatidae; genus Ranitomeya; species Ranitomeya variabilis. The sequence continues at coordinate 639,219,910 of NC_135232.1, forward strand.
ATGTTTATGATGCCTGTAAATAATTTAAAAAAAAGTGTACTCCCCAGGGGGGAATGTTTGTCAGCCCGTACACTTAGTGTATGGGCATTCCAAATATAGGTGACCCGCTCCATTAAATTGGGAATAGATACATAGGAGGACATCCTCCATGTCTCTTCAGACACCACCACTAGAACACCAGGGTGAATGTATTCCGTGATGCAACAGTCACTCATTTTTTTGCAAGGGTGTTTATGATGCCCATAGAAAAAAATGAAAAAAAAAAAGGGGAAATGTTTGTCAGCCCATATGGGCATTACAAGTATAGGAGACCCGCTCCTCTATAATAAGAACATTTTTTTATTATGCCCTCCGCCACATCTCGTTCAAAGGGCATTGGAGTGCCTCCTAATTTTTGCAGGCCTTGCATTCACTGCATAGGCAAATACTATGGGAGACCCACCTTCTTTTAATGGGAACATTTTTTCAGGAGGCCCTCCTGTACGTCTCATGAAAGAGGTATTGGGGTGCGTCCTAATTTTTGGCAGCCCAGACCCACTGTATAATAATGGCCCTTTAAGAATATTAATGCCGCCTGATGCCACTATAAAAATAGGCTTTGTGACTTTAAGAGTCCCTCCTTCATAAATGAAACAAGATGTGTCTGATGATTTGTTACACATCACATGGCCAGCTAAGGTTGTTAAATGTTACAATGACATTTCCCAGTGAATACATTTGTATTGGTTGAAAGCAATGCTAAAGTTGAAAAACACATCAAAATGCTAAGTGTGAACATAGCCAAAGTGGTGGAGGTACATTTTTTGGGAGGGTCTTTATTTTGCCTTACATCCAAATTATTACCCTGGAAAGGATGTTCCTTAACATATTTCCCAGGAAAATCCATTTTGATTTTGTTTTTTCATGTTTTAGTGTGCGCCTGTAAAAGTGGCGTCACACTCTGACAACATTGGTCACATCTGTGACCTAGGAGTCAGAAATGCTTCCAGGAGTCTTCCCCATGATGTTACCATGTCATTTGAGCACTGTTCCTATCGATATCTGACGGGTTTTTTTTTCCCCGGGGGATAGCGGAAAAAATTCTCAGGTTTCCCATAGAATTACATTGAGCTCGTTGCTCGGGTCGAGTACCCGAGCATTCCAATTTGCTCGACCCGAGCAACGAGCACCTGAGCATTTTAGTGCTTGCCCATCACTAGTCTGCTCTTGTTTTAATCCAACCCAATCTTCGGTAACCATTCATTGTAGAGGTCAGGGGCCCAAAACTCTAATTTGTGGCCATGTACATTTTTCTCGAAGACAGTTTCGTCTGCTAAAAGAAATTATGATGTTGGGAATTGTGAATTACTCGCTGTTAAATTAGCTTTTGAGGAACGGAGGCATGTTTTGGAGGGGGCAGTTTTTCAAAATCACTGTGGTCCCTGATCTTAAAAGTGTAGCTTATATTGAATCAGCTAAATGGTTAAAGGGGTTGTCACATCTAAATTGATAATTCTGCAGTCACTCTATGTGACTGCAGACTTATGAATCCCCCTTGCACACACTGTGTGCTGCTGGGATTCGCCGGTTTTAGACCCAGGACCGAGTGTATGGACTGAGGTCATGCCCACTGGCCAATAGTATGTATAACTCATTCATACCCTTCGCTACTGGGTCTATAACTGGCAAATCCCCGCAGTGCACAGAGCGTGCTCTTGGAGGATTCATAAGTCTGCAGTCAATCAGAGTGACTACAGACTTATTGGTTTGGACCGGACAACCCCTTTAACTCCTAGAAAGGCCATATGGTCCTTATTTTTCTCTAGATTCAAGTTCTGTATCACATTCAGGCCATAGTCCAAGAATGTGAAGGCTGAAGCATTGTCATGCAGTCTTAATTCAGTTTCACCTCGAGAACCTCCATCTTTCATTCTTCCCAAAGGTGTGGTGTCTGTGGTATCCTCAGAGTTGGAGGCGGAGATCCGTAAAACTCCGTTGTTGGCCCCATCCGCCACTCCAAGGTCAAAGCTATTTGTACCTGTGTACTTAAGATTGCACCTGCTACATGAGTTTAATGATTCCATCTTGAGTGGTCATCCTGAAATCACAGCCACACAAAAAGCTATTTCCAGACTCTTTTGGTGGCCGTCTATGAGTAATGATATTAAAGATTTTGCATCCACCTCTGAAGTCTGCGTACAGGCTAAAGTTTGTTATAACCGGCTAGCCGGGGAATTGGCTCCATTGCCAATTTTGGAAAGACCGTGGACTCATCTGTCCATGGATTTCTTATCACGGATTTGCCTCTGTCTGATGGGAAAACTGTTATCTGGGTGGTAGTTGACCATTTCAGTAAATAGGCTCATTTTGTTCTGTTGTCAGGGTTGTCCAATGCTGAGACTTTCCAGGTTGATTATTCATGATGTGCTGAGGTTGCATGGAATTCCTCTTAGCATTGTGTCCGACAGGTGAGTGCAATTTGTCTCTAAGATCTGGAGAGCTTTTTGTAAGAAATTGGAGATTGACTTGTCTTTTTCCTCTGCTTACCACCCTAAAACCAACTGTCAGACGAGGAGGACAAATCCATCTTTGGAAAAAAATTGTAGGCATTTTTTTGCGGCTCGCTTTTAACAGGTGGATCAATCAATCTACTAAAGCTTCGCAATTTTTCTGTAATTACGGTTTTCATCCCCATTTTGGTGAGTCTTCTAGGATAAGTTCCAAGAGTAGCGGTTGCTATACACAAGCTTAGGGATGTTTGGAAGGAGGTTGAAAGTAATATTGGGGTTAATCAAGTTCGCCAAAAATGGAAGACTGATCGAAGACGTTCGGCAGGTCCTGTTTTTAAAGTGGACGATAGGGCCTGATTATCATGTAGAAACATTAAGCTTAAGGTACCATCGGCGAAGTTAGGTCTGAAATTCATCGGTCCCTATAAAGTCCTGGAAGCGGTCAATCCGTTGGCATTGAAGTTGAAGCTTCCTCCATCTCTCCATCTCTCCATATCCCTAATGTCTTAGATTGATCCCGATTGAAGAAATTTGCTCCCTCAGTGGTGTCACCCTTGTCCCCACCTCCTCGAGTTGCTGTCAATGACATTCTAGAGTATGAGGTACAGAGAGTTGTGGATTTCCAAAAGGTCCATAACTACCTCCAGTACTTCATACATTGGAAGGGATATGGACCGGAAGAGAAATCCTGGGTTCCAGCCCGATCCGTGAGGGGCGATCGATCAGTCAGGGTCTTTCATGCTAGGTTTCCTTGGAAGCATGGGAGTCTGGTGCCCCCCCCCCCCGGACTCCCAGGCACACCACCATGGGCCACTGATCATCCTGCAGCATCTATACCTCTTATGAACACACTGTAGCCTTGTGATGAACCACCTGAAGAGAAACGCATCAAGGCATAAGGCCCCGTCTCACATAGCGAGATCGCTAGCGAGATCGCTGCTGAGTCACTAGTTTTGTGACGCAACAGCGACCTCCATAGCGATCTCGCTATGTGTGACACGTACCAGCGATCAGGCCCCTGCTGCGAGATCGCTGGTCGTGTCGGAATGGCCTGGACCTTTTTTTGGTCGTTGAGGCCCCGCTGACATCGCTGAATCGGTGTGTGTGACACCGATCCAGCGATGTCTTCACTGGTAACCAGGGTAAACATCGGGTTACTAAGCGCAGGGCCGCGCTTAGTAACCCGATGTTTACCCTGGTTACCAGCGTAAATGTAAAAAAAAACAAACAGTACATACTCGCCTTTCGGTGTCCAGGTCCCTTGCCGTCTGCTTCCTGCTCTGACTGAGCAGCCGTACAGCGAGAGCGCAGCGGTGACGTCACCGCTGCGCTCTGCTCTCAGTGTACGGCGGCTCAGTCAGAGCAGGAAGCAGACGGCAAGGGACCTGGACACCGAAAGGCGAGTATGTAGTGTTTGTTTTTTTTGGTAACCAGGGTAAACATCGGGTTACTAAGCGCGGCCCTGCGCTTAGTAACCCGATGTTTACCCTGGTTACCCGGGTGCTGCAGGGGGACTTCGGCATCGTTGAAGACAGTTTCAACGATGCCGAAGTCGTTCCCCTGATCGTTGGTCGCTGGGGAGAGCGGTCTGTGTGACAGCTCCCCAGCGACCACACAGCGACTTACCAACGATCACGGCCAGGTCATATCGCTGGTCGTGATCGTTGGTAAATCGCTATGTGAGACGGGGCCTATAGGCATAGAAGCAACCTCTACCTACCTGTATCAGAATGATAAGTTATTTCTATCTTTACCCATTACGTGATACCCAGCATCCCATCTCCACTTCTAGCCTAGTTGATCATTGTCTGCTCTAAGCTCCCTGCATATATATCAGCACAGGTCTTGCAGGGTAAGTGAGGGACAGCAGCCGTGGAGCAGGGCGCCAAACGTCGCAATTTAGGGTGCCAACCTCCACTGGCACATAGGGATGATAGTGGACAAGTAGGGCTTCCTAGGCCATGTGTGGTTGTACCTAGGACTTTTTCTATTAGAACTTACCCTGTCCATTTGTTCCTCCTGCTACCTCCTAATCCTTTCATCTTTGGTCGGGTGCGAGTAGGAGGAGACACTATAGTGGCTCTCTTTTGGAATATATTTGACTATTTTAAGAAATGGTGCATCAAAACAGTCACATATGAAAATATACTGTCTAATCATTAGTGTATCTATCACTTTATTTGTGAACTAAGGTATCCTTTTGGTGTTATTTTATAAATAGTTCTAATAAAAATACTTTTTAAGTGTTATATGTTCACACTTGCAATCCCTTAACATTATTTATACCTTCCTAGTACTGAGTCCGGTGTCCCACCTACAAGAGGGGGTACTATAATGGTTTCATCACTGACTGTGACCTAGGGACGCTGTGAGTGACAGCTTATCCTCGCTATGGGATCTGGAGTGTGCTGGACTGTCGGTTTTGTGAGTGACAGTCCAGTCATCCAATTTGATACTGGGGCATGCTGGGCTGTCAGCATTTTGATTGACCGCTCTGCTGCTAAATCTGTTCTAGCCTGTGGGTGTTTCCCCAGGTGCCTCCTGGCCTCAGATGATTTGCAAGGTATTTAGCTGACTTGCTGTGAGCAGCAGATTGTGGCTGCAGCTTTGCTTTAGTTAGGTGTGTGTGTTTTCTCTGTATCTGACTTCTGATCTTGTTAATGATCAGGGATGTGTTTTGACTATGTGTTAGCTTATCCCTTCTACTTTAGACGCTCTCTGACTTCAGGTATCTGACCCTGGAATTGGCCTCTGGCTTTTCATCTGTTGTACTCCCTGGTTTTGAGGTAGCCTCCTGGCAATTGACCCCAGACTGTTAACTGACCATGCCTTTGTCTTACCCCCTGTATCACAAGGACTCCTGTTATCTGACCTTGGACTTCAAACTACCCTGTGTCAGAGAGCATGTTGCCATTGTGCACATCGCACAGTGCACATCGCACATGGAATAGCCCAGCTCATAAAATGAGTGTCACTGATGACGCTTCATTTCAGGAAGGGGGCAGAAGTTATGGCAGTGATTGATCTCTCTGCCCCAATGACGCTTCGTTTCAGGTTAGGGGGCAGGGGCTCTTTATTTTAAGGAGGATTCAGAGGCTGTGGCAGCGGCCTCTCCCCCTGATGACATTTTGTTTCAAGGAGGGGGCAGAGGATGTGGCAATTACTGCAACCTCTGCCCCTGACAACTCTTCATTGTAAGGGAGGGGACAGAGGCTGTGGCAGTGATCACAGCTATTGCCCCTGATAATGTTTTGCTTCAGGGATGGGGCAGAGGCTGCGGCAGTGACCACAGACTCTGCCCCTGGTGACTCTTCATTTAAGGGAGGAAGCAGACGCTGTGGCAGTGACCGCAGCCTCTGCACCTGATGATGGTTTGTTTCATGAAGGAGGCAGAGGATGTGGCAGTGACCACAACTCTGCCCCCTGATAAAGCCTTGTGTCACTGGTGTGTCAGGTGAGACACACAGTCATCCTGAATCTGGCTGTAGAAGTTCTTTGCGGTTAGCTCAAGCAACTTCTTCATTTTGGCATCTCTGTTATGGAGCGATATCCTTTCTCCCTCTAGGACCCAATAGTTACCTTCACCTTCTGCTGCTAATCACACACCTGGGCTGAAGGTGTAAATTGTTATGGACTGGTGATTAAGGAGCGACATGCGACTAGCTCTGAGCAGGTGGTAACTATACAGACCGCAGTTCCTGATCTTAACACAGACACTAGCAGTAGCCGTGGGATGTTCCTGTCACTCCCTGGACACCTCGTCACAGCCGGAGATCTAGCTACCCCTAAAGGTAGAAGCAGGAAAGCTATCTTGCCTCAGAGAAAATCCCCAAAGGATAGGACAGCCCCCCACAAATAATGACTGTGAGAGGAGAAGGAAATGACATACGTAGTATGAAACAAGATTTAGCAATGGAGGCCACTACTAGCTAGAAAGAATTAGTACAGGACAGAACACTGTGCGGTCAGTAATAAAAACTAGAAAAAGTCCACCGCAGAGAAATGCAAAAATCTCCACACCTGACTAAAGGTGTGGAGGGCAAACTCTGCTGCCCAGAGCTTCCAGCTTAGCTGACTAGATACATACTGTTAAGCTGGACAAATGAGCAAAACATAGAAAGTGCTAAACAACAAAGTCCACAACAAGTGAACTGCAAAAAGACAAGCAAGGACTTAGCTTTGCTGAAATGGTCAGAGTGACAGGGAAATCCTCAGAGAGCCATGACTCCAAGCTCAACAATTGACAACTGGCATTGAATTAGGGAAAAGGCCAGACTAATATAGCAGAGCCAGAAAGACGATCAGTGAAAACAGCTGCTGATGCTAAATCCAAGAAGCAGCCATACCACTCAAAACCACAGGAGGGAGCCCAAGAGCAGAACTCACAAAAATGCTACTTATAACCACCGGAGGGAGCCCAAGAGCGGAATTCACAACAGTACCCCCCCTTGAGGAGGGGTCACCGAACCCTCACCAGAGCCCCCAGGCCGATCAGGACGAGCCAAATGAAAAGCACGAACCAAATCGGCAGCATGAACATCGGAGGCAACCACCCAAGAATTATCCTCCTGGCCATAACCCTTCCACTTGACAAGATACTGAAGCCTCCGCCTCGAAAAACGAGAATCCAACATTTTCTCAACCACATATTCCAACTCCCCCTCAACCAACACCGGGGCAGGAGGATCAACAGATGGAACAACGGGTACCACATATCTCCGCAACAAAGATCTATGGAAAACATTGTGGATGGCAAAAGAGGCTGGAAGGGCCAAACGAAAAGACACTGGATTGATAATCTCAGAAATCTTATAAGGACCAATAAACCGAGGCTTGAACTTAGGGGAAGAAACCTTCATAGGAACATGACGAGAGGATAACCAGACCAAATCCCCCACACGAAGCCGAGGACCAACACACCGACGGCGGTTAGCAAAACGCTGAGCCTTTTCCTGAGACAACGTCAAATTGTCTACCACATGAGTCCAAATCTGCTGCAACCTGTCCATCACAGAATCCACACCAGGACAATCAGAAGGCTCAACCTGCCCTGAAGAAAAACGAGGATGGAAACCAAAATTACAAAAGAAAGGCGAAACCAAAGTAGCCGAACTGGCCTGATTATTAAGGGCAAACTCGGCCAACGGCAAGAAAGCCACCCAATCATCCTGATCAGCAGACACAAAGCATCTCAAATAGGTTTCCAAGGTTTGGTTAGTTCGCTCAGTTTGGCCATTTGTCTGAGGATGGAACGCCGAAGAAAAAGACAAATTAATGTCCATCTTAGCACAAAAGGCCCGCCAAAACCTGGAAACAAACTGGGAACCTCTGTCAGACACAATATTCTCTGGAATGCCATGCAAACGAACCACATGCTGAAAAAATAATGGAACCAAATCAGAGGAGGAAGGCAATTTAGGCAAAGGTACCAAATGGACCATGTTAGAGAACCGGTCACAAACCACCCAGATAACAGACATCCTCTGGGACACAGGTAGATCCGAAATAAAATCCATGGAAATATGCGTCCAAGGCCTCTCCGGGACAGGCAAAGGCAAAAGCAACCCACTAGCGCGGGAACAGCAAGGCTTAGCCCGGGCACAAGTCCCACAGGACTGCACAAAAGAACGCACATCCCGCGACAAGGAAGGCCACCAAAAGGACCTAGCAACCAAATCTCTGGTACCAAAAATCCCAGGATGACCGGCCAACACAGAACAATGGACCTCAGAAATTACCTTACTTGTCCATCTATCAGGAACAAACAGCTTCCCCACAGGACAGCGGTCAGGTTTATCAGCCTGAAATTCCTGAAGCGCCCGCCGCAAATCAGGGGAGATGGCAGACAGAATCACCCCTTCCCTAAGAATGCCAACCGGCTCAAGGACTCCAGGAGAATCAGGCAAAAAACTCCTAGAGAGGGCATCCGCTTTAACATTCTTAGATCCTGGAAGATATGAGACCACAAAATCAAAACGGGAGAAAAACAGAGACCACCGAGCCTGTCTAGGGTTCAGCCGCTTGGCCGACTCGAGGTAAATCAGATTCTTATGATCGGTCAAGACCACAATGCGGTGCTTGGCTCCCTCAAGCCAATGTCGCCACTCCTCAAATGCCCACTTCATAGCCAACAACTCCCGATTGCCGACATCATAATTGCGTTCCGCAGGCGAAAACTTTCGGGAAAAGAAGGCACATGGCTTCATCAAGGAACCATCAGAATTCCTCTGTGACAAAACGGCCCCTGCCCCAATCTCAGAAGGGTCAACCTCAACCTGAAAAGGAAGAGAAACATCCGGCTGACGCAAGACAGGGGCAGAAGTAAATCGGCGTTTAAGCTCCTGAAAGGCCTCAACAGCCTCAGAGGACTAATTAGTCACATCAGCGCCTTTCTTCGTCAAATCGGTCAGGGGTTTAACCACACTAGAGAAGTTGGCAATGAAACGGCGATAAAAATTAGCAAAGCCCAAAAATTTCTGAAGGCTCTTCACAGATGTGGGTTGAATCCAGTCATGAATGGCTTGGACCTTAACAGGATCCATTTCTATAGATGAAGGAGAAAAAATTAACCCCCAAAAAGAGACCTTCTGAACTCCAAATAGGCACTTAGACCCCTTCACAAATAGAGCATTATCACGAAGGATCTGGAATACCATCCTGACCTGCTTCACATGAGACTCCCAATCATTGGAAAAAAACAAAATATCATCCAAATACACAATCAAGAATTTGTCAAGATAATTGCGGAAAATATCATGCATAAAGGACTGAAATACAGAAGGAGCATTAGAAAGCCCGAAAGGCATCACCAGGTATTCAAAATGGCCTTCGGGCGTATTAAATGCAGTTTTCCATTCGTCACCCTGTTTAATACGAACAAGATTATATGCCCCTCGAAGGTCAATCTTGGTAAACCAACTAGCCCCCTTAATCTGAGCAAACAAATCAGAGAGCAAAGGTAAAGGGTATTGGAATTTGACCGTGATCTTATTAGGAAGGCGATAATCAATACAGGGTCTCAAGGAGCCATCCTTCTTGGCAACAAAAAAGAATCCCGCTCCCAATGGTGACGAAGACGGCCGAATATGCCCCTTCTCTAAAGACTCCTTTACATAGCTCCGCATGGCGGTATGTTCAGGCACAGACAGGTTGAAAAGTCGTCCCTTAGGGAACTTACAGCCAGGAATCAAGTCAATAGCACAATCACAGTCCCTATGTGGAGGAAGGGAACTGGACTTGGGCTCATCAAATACATCCTGGAAATCTGACAAAAATTCAGGAACATCAGAAGAGGGGGAAGAGGAAATTGACATTAAAGGAACGTCACTATGTACCCCTTGACAACCCCAACTAGTCACAGACATTGATTTCCAATCCAGCACTGGATTGTGTACTTGTAACCATGGAAAACCCAGTACAACAACATCATGTAAATTATGCAACACCAGAAAACGGCAATCTTCCTGATGTGCTGGAGCCATGCACATAGTCAGCTGAGTCCAATACTGAGGTTTATTCTTGGCCAACGGTGTAGCATCAATACCCCTTAAGGGTATGGGACTCTGCAAAGGCTGCAAAGAAAAACCACAGCGCCTAGCGAATTCTAAGTCCATTAAGTTCAGAGCAGCGCCCGAATCCACAAATGCCATGACAGAAAAAGATGACAATGAGCAAATCAGGGTCACAGACAGGAGAAACTTAGGCTGCACAGTACTAATGGTAACAGATCTAGCGACCCTCTTAATACGCTTAGGGCAATCAGAAATAGCATGAGCAGAATCCCCACAGTAAAAACACAGCCCATTCTGATGTCTGTATCCCCTCTGTTCCGCTCTAGTCAAAATCCTATCACATTGCATGGGCTCAGGACTCTGCTCCGAGGACGCTGCCATATGGTGCACCACTTTGCGTTCGCGCAGGCGCCGATCAATCTGAATGGCCAGAGACATAGATTCGCTCAAACCAACAGGCGTGGGGAACCCCACCATAACATCTTTAAGGGCTTCAGAAAGACCCTTTCTGAAAATTGCTGCCAGAGCGTCCTCATTCCATTTAGTGAGCACAGACCATTTTCTAAATTTCTGGCAGTATAATTCTGCCGCTTCCTGACCCTGACACAGGGCCAACAGTGTTTTCTCAGCATGCTCTACAGAGTTAGGTTCGTCATACAATAATCCAAGCGATTGAAAAAATGCATCTACATTAAGCAATGCCGGATCCCCTGACTCAAGGGAGAATGCCCAGTCCTGAGGGTCACCACGCAGCAGAGAAATAACTATTTTTACTTGCTGAATGGGGTCACCAGAGGAACGGGGTTTCAGAGCAAAAAACAATTTGCATTTATTTTTAAAGTTCAAAAACTTAGATCTATCCCCGTAAAACAAATCTGGAGTAGGAATTCTAGGCTCTAAGGCCGGAGTCTGAACAACATAATCTTGAATACTCTGTACTCTTGCAGCAAGCTGATCCACACGAGAAAACAACCCCTGAACATCCATGCCCGCATCCAAATCCTAAATCACCCAGAGATTAAGAGGAAGGAAAAAGACAAAACAGACTAAAGAAAAAAAAATGGCTCAGAACTCTTTTTCTTTTCCTTCTTTTGAGATGCATTCAGCTCATTTTTGGCCAGTTGTACTGTTATGGACTGGTGATTAAGGAGCGACATGCGACTAGCTCTGAGCAGGTGGTAACTATACCGACCACAGTTCCTGATCTTAACACAGACACTAGCAGTAGCCGTGGGATGTTCCTGTCACTCCCTGGACACCTCGTCAAAGCCGGAGATCTAGCTACCCCTAAAGGTAGAAGCAGGAAAGCTATCTTGCCTCAGAGAAAATCCCCAAAGGATAGGACAGCCCCCCACAAATGATGACTGTGAGAGAAGGAAATGACATACGTAGTATGAAACAAGATTTAGCAAAGGAGGCCACTACTAGCTAGAAAGAATTAGTACAGGACAGAACACTGTGCGGTCAGTAATAAAAACTAGAAAAAGTCCACCGCAGAGAAATGCAAAAATCTCCACACCTGACTAAAGGTGTGGAGGGCAAACTCTGCTGCCCAGAGCTTCCAGCTTAGCTGACTAGATACATACTGATAAGCTGGACAAATGAGCAAAACATAGAAAGTGCTAAACAACAAAGTCCACAACAAGTGAACTGCAAAAAGACAAGCAAGGACTTAGCTTTGCTGAAATGGTCAGAGTGACAGGGAAATCCTCAGAGAGCCATGACTCCAAGCTCAACAATTGACAACTGGCATTGAATTAGGGAAAAGGCCATACTAATATAGCAGAGCCAGAAAGACGATCAGTGAAAACAGCTGCTGATGCTAAATCCAAGAAACAGCCATACCACTCAAAACCACAGGAGGGAGCCCAAGAGCAGAACTCACAAAAATGCTACTTATAACCACCGGAGGGAGCCCAAGAGCGGAATTCACAACAGTAAATACATTCAATTTCTGCAGCATGGTGCAGGTGTTAGCTTATACTTGCCTCAGTCTTGTTGGGGGTTCTAGCAGTCTTTCCCTGAGGACCTTTGGAGAAATGCTGTTGTGACATCTCGGTTGTCTTCTCAAGCTAAGTGTTTCCCCTCCATCAGTCTTCCCTGTCTGTCTTTAGTTTTAGTTGGGACTGACTCACGCCTACCCTGTCTTCTCCCAAGTAGGGCCTATCGCTACGGTTAAGCAGGGATTAGGTTCCTGCTCAGCGATAGGTGCAGAACCTATATAGGGACGTTTAGGGTAGACAGGGTGATTTTTAGATCTGCCTAGGAGTCTCCACTCTCCCTTCCCTATTATTTTGGCTCCCCTCCCTATTCCCGTTGTTGTGCACTTACTTATCCTTCACCCAGCGTGACACCTTGTTTGAGTATCCCAGCATGCATTGAGATTCTCAAATGAAGTGTCATCAAAAGCAAAATGAAAAAAAAAATAGAAAAGTAGTTGGTGTAGTCAGAGAAAGATAGAGATTTTTTTTAATGCAAGTTTATTAGAAAATAATGTAGTTTAGACTATGGCATTAAATTGATGGGGATTGTGCAGGAAATGATTATGGCTTTTGGACCACACTTATAAGCATAAGAAAATGAATTAAAAGGATCCAAATTGTAAAGGACATAGGAGGTGGTCCTCAATGTTAGCTGAAGGGTAATATTTTTATGTACAGACTGTTTTTTTGGTGCATGACTGCCTCCAACATATTTTTATTGCTCTTCAAAATCATAGTTCAGACCGAAAAAGATCTTGTTCTGCCTTCACAAAATATAATGTGGAGACCCCAGATTTATTGCTGATAGTTTTACTGCCAAATAGCCCTGTGTTTCCAGCTGACATTTTTAAAGATAGGAAATGGTAGAACAGCAATGAGCCGCAATACAATTATTTGATGTGTCTTCTGTGAGGCACTTGCAACTTTTTCCATTTTTTTTCTGGATAAAGTACATGAACAGGAACAATGCAAAAATTCATGGTTCTCCTAATTCATAATAAATAAATGCTAATTATTTGGAATAAATTTTCTGCTATATTCTGGAAGAGATATATGACAGTTATACTTTCCTTGTACACAGATTGTTTATGATCTGACTGCAATCCCTTGATATGTGTCAGTTTGTGATCACTTACAGAAGCAAAGCTTGATTCTCATCCATTTCCTATTTGCCACAATGGCCCAGACAGCTGTTGCTTTGTTACATTAGTTCAACAATGATGCCGATGTTGTTACAATGCTGCATTATTATTACCGTATTTATTTTTTTTAAACAAAAGCAGTAATGATTTCAAAAGAGAAGTATTAAAGAGGACCTGTCAGCTCTTCTGACATGTATGTTTTAGAAAATCATTTTATTTCCCATGAAAAAAACAAACAAATCTGGAACATTTTTTGAGAACTCCACATTGTGCCATTTCCCTTGTAAATTGTGTAAAATATACTATATTGACTTTTAGGATTATTACTTCCTATGGGTTGCACTAGAGTTCCTGACCTGGTCCTCTCTGATGAGGCTATTTGCATATTTATATTTTATTGTAGACATTTTTAACTAAGAGGCAGCTATAAAACTAATAATGATCATGTCTGAGTTTAGGTTTCTTTTATTATTTATTTATATAGCACCATTGATTCCATGGTGCTGTACATGAGAAAGGGTTACATTCCATACAAATTACAGATATTGCTTACAGTAAGCATATTAACAATTACAGACTGATACAGAGGAGAGAGGACCCTGCCCTTGCGGGCGTACATTCTAGAGGATGGTGGGGAAGGAGACAATAGGTTGAGGGTTGCAAGAGCTCCGGTGTTGGTGAGGCGGTAGCTTCGGTAGTGGTGAGGAAGCAGTAGGGTCAGTCCAGGCTGTAGGCTTTCCTGAAGAGCTGGGTTTTCAGGTTCCATCTGGAGGATCCGAATGTGGTTGATAGTCGGACGTGTTGGGGCAAAGAATTCCAGAGGATGGGGGATATTCGGGAGAAGTCTTGGAGGCGGTTGCGTGAGGAGCGAATAAGTGTGGAGGAGAGAAGGAGGTCGTGGGAGGACCAGAGTTTAACAGCACAGCTCCATTTAGTGCGTAGCAGCAGCTGCCAGGTACTGCAGATCAGCTCCTACTTCATCTCCTATTCTCTTATCTGCAGTGTTTGGCAGATACATGTTGAATGGAGTAGTTTCATTCAATGTTCATATTCCCCTGCGGTCGGAGCTAATATCGGTTGCCAAATGTCAGACACCACCAATCTGAAATTGATGATCTCTCCTAGTGCAGCGCCCCAGAGTCTGGTCGTTGCAGTAACATCGCTCTTCCACCAGGGGGAGTGATGGTATGTCTGATTGCACTAAAAGAGTTCACCTTGCAGGTATCACAGACACACATTACACTTCACACTCCGGCCGCCAGGGGGAGCAAAAGGTCCTATCTACTAGGCCACTCCTCACACATGGGTAAAACTGGGGGTTGGATAGGAAGTTAGCGAGAAAGTAGCTGGGGAGAGTTGGAGAGAGGACCTGTCAGGGGTGGGATCCTGACAGCGGCCTAGCACAGACAGATCGTTACGGAGCCGTGCCTGTGCCTTATAGCGGCAGACTCCTAAGAAGAGGACACGAAGCGAAGTATATTGTGGAGAAGTGAGAAACGGGATCACAGCACAAAGGAGAAAGAACCAGAAGGAGTCGTGCCTCAAAATCAGCAACATCCTTCTGAGGCGCGTAGCCGGCGGCCGGAACGCAGAGGAAGTAATAGACTCTACGCATTACTTTGAACCAACGGCAGGGCAGTTAACCCTAGGTTGGCTGTCTCACCTTTACACCTAACGAAGACAACGGAGGCAATTGTGGGAGAGGGGCGTCCCTAGGGTCCCTATAAAATAACTCCAGGCCTACCCCGTCATACGGGTGTGTCCTATCCATTTCATCTGGGGGACGGAGAGAAAGAACAGAACCATACACGACGGTTGTGAGGACTATCCCGTGGTGCTCAGCAGGGAGGTACTACAACACACAGGCGCTGGTAGGAAGGCCACTGATTTCCACCTGTAAAGGGAACTCTGGATGTGCCTTCGGACCGGCCGGTCTCAGCCAGCCCTGTTAGCAGTGCTCTGGATTGCAGATGCCGAAGCCTTCAGTAAAGAGGTAAAGAGACTGCAACCCTGTGTCCTCGTTATTTACTGCGACCTACACCACCACCTACACCTTTTATTGGGTGCCCCTTAGCAGGACCACGGACCGGGTCGGGTCACCGTGACATCCTCAGAACCGAGAGACCCGGATCCGAGTACCCCGCTGTCCTGCGTTTGGGGGCCGCTCCAACTTGGCGTCATGAACAGGATCTACTTAAGCCTGAAGAATCAGGTCATGTGTGCCTTGGAACTGTGATTGAATTGTGCTGAATCGTGATTTACTGCAAAGACTGTGTATTGCTATTTGCCGCCAAAATCCGCCATCGCCGCGCCGTGTGGAGCACGAGGGGAGGAGCCATAGGTTCGTGGGCGGAGCCGGCCGAAAAGAGCGCGGAACAAGAAGATGCGGTGAGGTGCCGATTCCGGAAGAGGAACCCCGACTTCCAGCAGGTTAGCAGGGGGAGGAACGGCCATGTCTGATTCAGGAGGAGCGGAGGCGGCTGTCGCAGCCGCAGACCCAGGGGCGCCTCTGGGCCCCGCAGTAGACGCAGCCGTGGGCCTTGTACCACCGCCGGGTGCTGCAGAGCTTGCCGCCCCCATCAGCCAGCCAGATACTGCCACGGCTACAGCAGCCATAATGCCCTTCTCCATGCCGTACCTACCTGGAGCAGCCTGGCTCCCGCGATACTCTGGAGAATCACATACACTAACTGACTTTAAAGAAGGGATCTGCAGCCTGCTTGAGTTTTATCCCCTGACAGAGCCTCAGAAAGTTCATATGATAACAGGCCAACTCTTTGGAGCGGCTCTGAGAGAAGTGAAGTCCTGGCCCGCCACGGATAAGAGAACTGCGCATCAGGTCTTTGCAAAGCTTAAAGCCACCTTTGACACCCGCACCGCTACAGAAATTAAATTGACGTTCTATGGGTGCAAGCAGAGGCCGCAGGATAGCTTACGGGACTATGCCCTTAATCTCCAGGAGGCACTGCGGGCCATCAAGCAGAGTGACCCAAACAGCATGCAAGATGAAGATAAACTCCTGAAAGAGCGGTTCATCGAGGGGCTCCTGTGCAGTCACCAAAGGGCCCAATTACACTTCCTGGCCATGCAGAATCCAAACCTGACTTTTGCGCAATTCAAAGATAAAGCCATCCAGGCGCTACCGGAGCGACAGCCCAGCCGTGCCGTACTTCCCAGGCGTCAAGCCCTCACGTACCACGAGGAGGTGGCGCCGGATATGCCAGTTTCCGCCGAGGCCGATACCCAGATCCTGGAAGACGACTCCCCTGCAGGACTACGCCTCCAGATGCAGGAGCCGACCAAGAGCGTTGCTGCCCTAGCCCGGACCGTACAGTCTCTACAGGAGGCCCCCAAGGAGAAGATCCAGCTGGCTTCCAGACCGGAAGGTGTCCCCTGGCAGTGACAGAGGAGGGTGCCGTCGACCAGAGGCAGGGACGACGATCGCTTTCATCGGAACGGACGACCTATCTGCCGCCGCTGCCACCAGGTGGGCCATCTTGCAAGGTACTGTCATTTAAACGAGCAACCCCTGGGGCAGAGGGACAACCCCCAGGAGTAGGACGATCAGGCCCGCAAAACTGGAGAGCCAAATACATTGGAGGGTGACCAGTTCTCCCCATTGTGATCGACGGTATCTCCATGAACGCTTTGCTGGACACCGGTTCCCAGGTGACGACTATGCCTTACATCCTTTATAAACATTATTGGGAGGACACCGACATTACCCGTGGCCCCGATGATGATTTCACCATAATAGCCAGTAATGGTCAGCCATTGGGGTATAAAGAGGTCACCGTTAAAGTGGGGCGGGTAGAATTGGAGGCCCAAGGAATTGTCATTGTTGATATTGACTGACGTGAATGCAACCCCATGATGACCATTGGTACTAATGTCATAGAAAATTGTCTTGCAGAGGTTATTGTCTTGTTGCAGCAGGTGGCAGAAGCAGCTGGTTACAGTGAACAACGTGCCTTGCAGAAAGAAATCAGAGCTCTGATGCAGAGACAGCAGGTGGAGCTGACTGGTGGTGAAATTGGCCGTGTCACAGTGAGTGATTCAAACCCCATTGCGATACCCCCCAGAAGTGAAATGTTAATATGGTGTCGGGCAGCCATAGGCCTCAGGGGAAAGGACTACCAGGCCCTGGTAGAACCTGTATATTCAGCTAATAGGCCTACCCTCCTGACAGCCAGAGGGGTGGTTGACGTCCGCAAGGGGAGGGTGCCAGTACGTGTTCTTAACTTTGGGGAGGAAGAAGTCCTCCTAACCAAATATGCCACACTTGCCAAACTGTTTACTGTTAATAATAGTGTGATACAGGTCCCGTCCATTTCGGCGGAGGACAACGGCTCTGCAGTGCAACCGAAAGATTGGTGTCGAGAATTACACGTGGGCACTGACTCTACCCCATCTCACCAGAAACAAGGAGCCTACAGGGTGGTTCATGAGTATGAGCGGGTATTCAGCAAGCACCCCCTAGATTTTGGGCGGGTAAAAGGGATTCAACATCATATCCCCACAGGAGATCATCCACCCATAAAAGAGAGATACCGTCCTGTACCCCCAGCTCATTATCAGTGTGCCAAGGACATGTTGCGAGAGATGAAGGAGGCTGGGGTAGTGAGAGACAGTTGTAGCCCCTGGGCAGCTCCATTGGTCCTCGTTAGGAAGAAAGATGGCACCATGAGGATGTGTTTTGATTATAGGCAGCTAAATCGCATTACACATAAGGATGCATACCCACTGCCCAGGATAGAGGAGTCCTTGGCTGCTTTGAAATCTGCTAACTACTTCTCTATCTTGGATCTCACCAGTGGGTACTGGCAGGTTCCTGTGGCAGAGGCGGACAAGAAAAGACGGCCTTCACGATGCCGATGGGTCTCTGCGAATTCAACTACATGCCCTTCGGAATGTGCAACGCCCCGGGAACGTTCCAGAGGATGATGGAGTGCTGTCTGGGACACAAGAACTTTGAAACTGTGCTGCTATATCTGGACGATGTCATTGTCTTCTCCAAGACCTATGAAGACCATTTGAAGCACCTGGCCGAGGTGTTTGAAGCCCTGTCCAACTTTGGCTTAAAGGTGAAACCGTCCAAATGCCATCTGCTAAAACCCAAAGTGCAGTACCTGGGCCATGTGGTGAGTGCTGAAGGAGTGGCCCCAGACCCCGACAAGGTTACTGTGATCAAGGGCTGGCCGAAGCCTGGTAACCTCCATGAAGTCCGGCAGTTCCTCGGGTTGGTAGGCTACTACAGGAGGTTTATCAAGGACTTCACCAAGAAGGCCGTGCCATTGCAAGACCTGTTGGTGGGCCAATCCAAGAAGACCAAGGGTAAGAATACCCCATTTGATTGGAATGAGGGACTGGAAGAATCGTTCACTTGCTTAAAGTTGGCGCTGACGGGAGAAGAGGTACTGGCCTACCCTGAATATGATCAACCGTTTGTGCTGTATATGGATGCCAGCAACGTGGGACTGGGAGCCGTGTTGTCCCAGGTCCAGAAAGGCAAGGAGAGGGTAATCGCTTATGCCAGCAGAAAACTTCGTCCCACTGAAAGGAACCCGAACAACTACAGTTCCTTTAAAGGGCCACTGTCACCCCCCCCCCAGCCGTTATAAACTAAAAGAGCCACCTTGTGCAGCAGTAATGCTGCAGTCTAACAAGGTGGCTCTTTTAGTTTTTGATTCATTTATTACCTCAATAAAGCGTTTTAAAAATTGGCCACAAATACCAGATATTGTACCGGGAGGCGGTCCGAATCGTCATCTATCAATCTCCCAACGGCCGTCACTCTTCTCTTCAGGGGCGATGGTCGCCGCCCCCTTTGCGCTGTTGCTTCTTAAATCCGGCTCCTGCCGGAGATTCATAGAGGACGATTCGGACCGCCTCCAGATACAATATCTGGTATTTGTGGCCAATTTTTAAAACGCTTTATTGAGGTAATAAATGAATCAAAAACTAAAAGAGCCACCTTGTTAGACTGCAGCATTACTGCTGCACAAGGTGGCTCTTTTAGTTTATAATGGCTGGGGGGGTGACAGTGGCCCTTTAAGCTGGAATTCCTCGCCATCGTTTGGGCAGTGACGGAGAGGTTCAAGCACTACCTGGCCTCAGCAAAATTCACCGTCTTCACAGATAACAATCCACTAACGCATCTGGACACAGCAAAACTCGGTGCCTTGGAGCAGCGGTGGATGGCCCGGTTGTCCAATTACGACTTCACCATCAAGTACCGGGCAGGGCACAAGAATGCGAATGCCGATGCATTGTCCCGGATGCCCAACTTGCCAGAAATGGGAGAAGACCCTGAAGCACTTGAAGAGGTAGAGCTGCCCGCTTTCCATTGCCCCAAGGCCACCCAGTGTTCCCATCAGGTGGAGAACAGGCGCAAGAATAAGCAGGGCGCCACGCTGAATCCCCTGCCCCATCACGGGTGGGCAGAGACCCAGGATGGTGACCCCGCGGTCCGTCGGGTGAAAGAGCTTCTGACGCAGGCAGGTTTGCATCCCGGCCCGGATGATCCACAAGAGACACAACAGCTGTGGAAGGGGAGAGGCAAACTGTTTATTCACGATGGTAAGCTGTGCCGGAGAAGCATCGACCCAGGCACTCATGAATTGGTATGGCAGATAGTGGTCCCAAGACAAGATGTGCCAATGGTTCTGGGAGCGTACCACGATGGGGCAGGACACTTCGGATGGAGGAAGCTGGGAGGCTACTCCGTGGGAGGTTCTACTGGATTGGCATGAAGAAAGCCATCGAGAAGTGGTGTCGAGAGTGTGGCCCATGTAGCCTACGCAGGAAGGACCGTGACAGCCAACGGGCTCCCTTGCAGCCCATCATCACCAAACGGACGCTCGAACTGGTCACGCTAGATCATGTGAAGCTAACACCTAGCCGGTCGGGCTATATCTATGCCCTCACCATCGTGGATCACTACTCTAGATTCCTGGTAGTCGTGCCCGTCAAAGACCTAACGGCCAGGACAGCCGCCAAAACCTTCCAGCAGTACTGCTGTAGACCACATGGGTACCCGGAGAAGGTACTGACCGATCAGGGACCAGCATTTGAAGCGGAGGTGTTCCAGGAGTTCTGCAATCTGTACGGGTGTAAGTAGAACCACACCGTACCATCCACAAACCAACGGGATGTGTGAGAAGATGAACCAAGTAGTAATCGACTTACTGAAGACCTTACCTGTGGAGGAACGGAACTTGTGGCCAACAAAGTTGCCCGACTTGGTAGACATGTACAACCACATCCCAGTGAATTCCACCAACTGCACTCCAGCGTATCTGATGCGAGGAAGATCTAGCAAGTTACCTGTTGATCTAGACATGGGGGTCCTAACCCCCGAAGATACCTTGCCAGATGTGGATTGGGATACAGAAAGGCAGCAAAGGTACCGCAAAGTACAGGAATGGGTGGAACGCCCAAGCCAGACAAAAACAAGAAAGGGACTACAACCAGCATGCTCCTGCGATTCCCTTGTCACCCGGTGAGCAAGTACTCAAACGGAAGAGGAGATGGAGCGCCCCCAGACGCAGGGCCGCGGGGTACTCGGTACCGGGCCTCTCAGTCCCAGTCCTGGGGTGTCACGGTGGCTAGACCCGGTCCGTGACCCTGCTAAGGGGCGTCCAATGAAAGGTGTGATGAGGGTGCGTGGTGCAGGTCGCGATGAATAACGAGGACACAGGGTTGCAGTCTCTTTACCTCTTTACTGAAGGCTTCGGGATCCGCAATCCAGAGTACTGCTAACAGGGCTGGCTGAGACCGGCCGGTCCGAAGGCACATCCAGAGTTTCCTTTGCAGGTGGAAATCAGTGCCTACCTTCTAGCGCCTGTGTGTTGTAGTACCTCCCTGCTGAGCACCACGGGATAGTCCTCACAACTGTTGTGTCTGTTCCTGATGTTCTTTTCCGTCCCCCAGATGATATGGCTAGGACGCACCCGTATGACGGGTAGGCCTGGAGTTCTTCTGGGACCCTAGCGTCGCCCCTCTCCCACAATTGCCCCCTATGTCTGCTTAGGTGATTTAGGTGAGACACCCAACCTATAATCAACTGTCCTGCCGCTGTTTGAAGTACTGCTTGGAGCCCAATACTTCCTCGGCGTTCCGGCCACCAGCTACGCGCCTCAGTAGGATGTTGCCACGATCTTAAGGCACGACTCCTACTGGCTTTATCTCCTTTTTGCTGCGATCTCGTTTCTCACTTCTCCACAATAAACCTCGCTTCGTTTTCTTTCTTGGGATGCCGCCGCATTCAAGTGCAGGCGTGGCTCCGCGTAACATTCTGTTCTGTTCGCTAGGTCACTGTCAGGATCCCAACCCTGACAGAGACCCCCCTGAATCTTCCCCTGCAACACCCTCTGCCACAGGATGTTGCCTGGTTCCAACCCAGTCAGCTTCTGGCTAACTTCCTAACCAGCCCCCAGTTTTACCAGATTGTGAGGAGTGGCCTAATACATAGAACCCTTTGCTCCCCCTGGTGGCCAGAGTGTGAAGTGTAATGTGTGACTGTGATACCTGGTCAGGTGAACTCCTTTAGTGCCATCAGACGTACCATCACTCCCCTTAGTGGCGGAGCGTCAGTACTGCAACCACCAGGTCTCTGGGGCACTGCAGAGACTACACAAGCTTGACGACCAATGGGAAGCGGAACCGTATACCATCCTGCCATCCGATTTCGACAACACGAAGGTCTGTCTCATCAGCAAAGATGGAGGGGAAACCTCAATGGCAATATCCAGAGACCACCTTAAAATATGCCCTGATAAGTTGAGAGAGAGGGGAACAGTTCCAGGACCCTCTCCACCTGTAGAAGAGGAGAAGATGATACATACTGTTCTTGGCGATTTTCCCCAGTCGTGGACCCAAATAAATCAGGCCATCGTGGTACCTGTCTTAACGTTTTATCAATCGAAACCACCAGAACTAGATGTGGTGCCAGATCATCCGGACCTGCACTCACAGCAGACCCCGCCAGAGGATGCCATGCCAACGGTTGAACCGGCAAGTCCTCCCTCTGCTATCGGTGAATCTACCATACCCACCATTAGTAGCAGCAGCCCTGAGAGCTCCAGCGTGCCAGTGCTACCCAGACTCACTAGAAGAGTAGCTAGAAGACAGTGCACTACACAAGCGATAGCGAGTGCAGTGGGCCCTGTTAGGCCAATAGCAACCCCTGCACTGCGGAGGTCTACACGTAGCACCAAGAATCAAACTCCACTTCGCTGCAAAACTTGGAGATATTAACGATAGCTGCTATTTGGTTGAAAATGTTTGTGTAAATATCTTTGTTACAGGTTTAAAAATGGACAATGGAGTAATGGACAGTGAATTGTTCCAAAACTTTCACAGGGACCCCTTTGTTTACCCGGGTCCCTGCTGTTTCAAGGTTGCACCCACTGAACTGGGAGTCATGAACTGTGCATGACCAAACTTTTGCAGCGTTCAAGTGTCCTCACCTCCCATAAAGGGAAGCACTGTTATATTTACTTGTTCATAGCATTTACTTGTTCATAGCATTTCAAAATTTTGTATGTTTTTTGTTAACATGTATTGTTGTTCTCCTTTCCCCAGTCCGGGAGTACTGGATTTAGCGGGGGGGAGTGCAGCGCCTTAGAGTCTGGTCGTTGCAGTAACGTTGCTCTTCCACCAGGGGGAGTGATGGTACGTCTGATTGCACTAAAAGAGTTCACCTTGCAGGTATCACAGACACACATTACACTTCACACTCCGGCCGCCAGGGGGAGCAAAAGGTCCTATCTACTAGGCCACTCCTCACACATGGGTAAAACTGGGGGTTGGATAGGAAGTTAGCGAGAACCAAGAAAGGAGTCGTGCCTCAAGAACCAGAAGGAGACGTGCCTCAAGATCAGCAACATCCTTCTGAGGCGCGTAGCCGGCGGCCGGAACGCCGAGGAAGTAATAGACTCTACGCATTACTTTGAACCAACGGCAGGGCAGTTAACTTTAGGTTGGCTGTCTCACCTTTACACCTAACGAAGACAACGGAGGCAATTGTGGGAGAGGGGCGTCCCTAGGGTCCCTATAAAATAACTCCAGGCCTACCCCGTCATACGGGTGCGTCCTATCCATTTCATCTGGGGGACGAAGAGAAAGAACAGAACCATACACGACAGTTGTGAGGACTATCCCGTGGTGCTCAGCAGGGAGGTACTACAACACACAGGCGCTGGTAGGAAGGCCACAGATTTCCACCTTTAAAGGGAACTCTGGATGTGCCTTCGGACCGACCGGTCTCAGCCAGCCCTGTTAGCAGTGCTCTGGATTGCGGATGCCGAAGCCTTCAGTAAAGAGGTAAAGAGACTGCAACCCTGTGTCCTCGTTATTTACTGCGACCTACACCACCACCTACACCTTTTATTGGGCGCCCCTTAGCAGGACCACGGACCGGGTCGGGCCACCGTGACATCCTCAGAACCGAGAGACCCGGATCCGAGTACCCCGCCTTCCTGCGTTTGGGGGCCGCTCCACTTAAGGTTGGTCATTGTTGTTACATGACTGGACAAGCCTTTTAAGTTTCTTTTCTAGGCGGGGATTTTTATAGATTGGCAGGAAGGTTGGTAGTGGGGTCACCTCTCTGCCTTCTGTATTCTAATGTGAAGCTACTGAGCTTATAGTAGACTTTATTGAGTCTCCAGTTAGCTCAGACGATCAAAACATGGAGAAGATATTGAGCCTGCTGTTGCAAAGCTGACCCACTTAAAGGGAATCTGTCACCCCAAAAATGGCCTATAAACTAAGGCCACCGGCATCAGGGGCTTATCTGCAGCATTCTGTAATGCTGTAGATAAGCCCCCGATGTATCCTGAAAAATAAGAAAAACAGGTTATATTATACTCACCCAGGGGCGGTCCCGCTGCGGTCCCGGTCCGATGGGTGTCGCGGTCCGGGTCCAGCGCCTCCTATCTTCATACGATTGCGTCCTCTTCTTGTCTTCTTACCGCGGCTCCTGCGCAGGCGTACTTTGTCTGCCCTGTTGAGGGCAGGGCAAAGTACTGCAGTGCGCAGGCGCCGGGCCTCTCTGACCTTTTCTGGAGCCTGCGCAGTGCAGTAATTTGCTCTGCCCTCTCCATGCGGGTGCAGTCGGCGTGGAACAACTGGGTTTATGGTGCTCAGCTATGTATTCAAGAATTGCAGTGCATCATTCCAAAAGTTAATTGTAAGAAAATAGCGGCACTCACCAGTTGGCTGATTCACAATGTTTAATCCATGTGCAGGTTAATACAAACACATCTTGGAAAGTGCAGAGGGTGCGGGGAGTGCAGAGGGGAGTCCCTCTGCACTCCCCGCACCCTCTGCACTTTCCAAGATGTGTTTGTATTAACCTGCACATGGATTAAACATTGTGGATCAGCCAACTGGTGAGTGCCGCTATTTTCTTACAATTAATTAATTGATTAAAGATGCACTGCTATTTATAATTTTTTTATTAAATGTGTATATCTACATGCAATGTAATGTGAGTGTATTAATATGCTCACCTACCGCTGCTCTCTCCGAGGTTCAGTGCTGTTCTGCTTTGCTTCTATGTATCGTGACTGCAATTGTGACTATCCGGCTCACTCTATACGTGAGTTGGAAGCGTCTTTTACAATGGAAAAATACGGAGCCTTGTTTTGAGCCTCGTTCTGATGCTCCATAGACTTTCATTGTAAAAGTCACTTCCGGGTCACGCAGAACCCAGCTCAGCCACGACAGTCTGCAGAGCTGTAACGTGACTGAGAGGAGGTGCAGAACAATGCTGGACACTGGAGAGAGCAGTGGAAAGTGAGTATATTAATACATGTACACTCTAATACATGCACATATACATACATTTAATTAAAAAATCCAGCTGGGAGTGCTTCTTTAACCCCTTCCCGACGTTTGGTGTAATAGTACACCCACGTCAGACTCTCCCATTTAGTGTGGGCTCCGACGCTGAGCCCACACCTTTCCGGGCACATGTCAGCTGATCTATACAGCTGACATGTGCCCGCAACAGCCGCAGGTGGAATCGCGATCCACCTGCGGCTGTTAACTAGTTAAATGCCGCTGTCAATCTTTGACAGCAGTGTTTAATTTGCATGTCACAACACAGCGGTCCGGTGAACTGGGACCAGGGGCTCCTTACTTGTCCTTAACAGTAGAGGGCACCCTAGCTTGCCCTGCTCCCTGGGATACTTCAGATGACAAAGATGCCGGGGCCTCCGCCCTTGCCTTATCTCCTGAGTTAGCCCTCCATCTGTTCTCTTTCCCCACCCAGGGAAGAGGGACGCTACTGTGCACCGTAGTACACCAACCAAACAAGACAACACAAACATTCACTCACATATAACAGAGGAATGCACCGGGAAGTGGAGGTAGGGGAATAAACCAAAACAGAGAAGGATAAAGAATTACCACACATGCAACCCAAGCAACAATCATTAATAACGCCTTCAAGTCTCCTCATACGAACTCCTCTCCCTTCATTAGCCATGCAGCCATAAAGCTAGCTCTGACAAGGATTAGCATCAGAGTCCAGATTATAAGGGAAAACTAAATGAGCTCAGCTGGGAGCACAGGGATTTCCAACATGGCCGATTAACCCCTGTTCTGCCAGAAGAAATAAACACATTTAAAATGAAGGAGAAGTGCTTCTTCTCATCGCCGGAGTAGAAGCAATCAGATGCTGCCGTCTTCAGGCTCCACACTGTCGTGGTAACCACGTGACATAGCGCTTACCAGAAGCGTGTCATACACCCGCCCATCGATGACCGTCACATGATCACAGTTCACTGATGGGTCAGCATGACAACCAGCGGTCTGAAGCAGAACTCTATGGTTGTCATTGCCAGATTGCTATGAGCACATATGGCACAATTTATTTATTTTTTTATAAATTTTGGATTTTTTTTTGCCACTTAAATAAAAAAGAACCTAGACATGTTTGGTGTCTGTGAACTCGTAATGACCTGGAGCATCACAATGGCAGGTCAGTTTTAGCATTTAGTGAACACAGTAAAAAAAAAATGTGGAATTGCACTTTTTTTGCAGTTTCACCACACTTAAAACCAATGGCGTCGTTCAAAAGTACAACTTGTACTGCAAAAAAAAGCCCTCACATGGTCATATTGACCAAAAAATAAAAATGTTATGGCTCTGGGAAGAAAGGGAACAAAAAGGCAAAAATGCAAAAAGTTAAATACCCCTGGTCGTTAACAGGTTAAGTAGAGGTTGCCCAGTAGTGAACAACCCCTTTAAAAGTACAAGTGAAGTGAGTTACATTGATTTTCGAATTACAATGGCATCAGTTAGATACATTAGCAAGCAAGTAAACTGTTGGTTTCCAAAATTGACGTGCTGGAAAGCAGAAAAGCCTGGCAAGCGTAAAGATCTTACGTATAATTTAGTTAGTGCATTTCCAATAACAGGTCTTGTGGGATGTTTTTAGTATGCAGAGGTTACCACCTACCAAACGTAGTCCATATATACACAACCAGTGACAGGATCATGAGTGGCCAAGATTTATACATAGGCATAGAAATCACAGAAATCAAAGGCTAGCTCATATAATCTGATACAACAGAAGAACTACTGTAGCACAAACTGCTGAAAATGTAAAGTATGTTATGTTAGAAAGCCTGTTGGTTGGTTGTGTAGTAAGTTATTTTAGTGGTTTCAACACTCCAATTAATTAATACTAATTATTGATATGGTTTCAATCAGTTGAATATATACAGTATATCCTTACTTTCAGGGAGGCTAGCAAAATGTTATTGAAACTTTAATTACTCAACCAGATAGCCTATTTAAACTAAGGAATTTAAATGACCAGTCATTTGTTTATCTACTAAAGGACCTTTGACATTTCAAAGATGAGAGTCACCTAATTAGAAAGTTCCCAGGGATGTCATTTGGTGAAATCTTATCTATTTCGTTTAAGGGGGTTTCACACTGGCATACCATGATAGATCAAAGCCTTTAGATTAGTTTCGATGGACAGTTTTAACATATAAGAGAGAGACACATACAGCAGAGGGGAGAGATGTGACAGAGACAGAGAGATGAGGATAGAGATGGAAATGAACACAGACTAATGGACCATAATAATGTAATGTATGAATAATGCTTATTTTGATGCCCATGTATTTATTTTACTTTATTGTTTAATCTTATCATTTACTAGATGGTGGCCCAATTCTAACGCATCAGGTTTTCTAGAATATGTATGTAAACTGTATATAGCACAGCCCACATAGTATATAACACAGCCCACGCAGTATATAACACAGCCCATGCAGTATATAACACAGCCCACGTAGTATATAACAGCCCACATAGTATATTGCACAGCCACGTAGTATATAACACACCCCACGTAGTATAAAGCACAGCATTGTAGTATATAACACAGCCCACGCAGTATGTAACACAGCCCACGCAGTATATAACACAGCCCATGCAGTATATAACACAGCCCACATAGTATATAACACAGCCCACGTAGTATATAGCAGTGTGGGCACCAAATCCCTGTTAAAAAAACAATTAAAATAAAAAATAGTTATATACTCACCTTCTGGCAGCCCCCGGTTCCAGGCCAGGCCTTTAGCGATGCACCTCGGGACACTCCGTTCCCAGTAATGCCTTGCGGCAATAACTCGTGATCATGTAGCGGTCTTGCGAGACTGCTACTCATCATCTCGCGAGACCGCTACGTGATCTTGAGTCATTGCCGCAATGCATTCTTAGGACCGGAGCGTCGCGAGGAGCGGGAAAGGGTGCCACGGACGCCGGAAGGTGAGAATATAATTTTTTTTATTATATATATTATAATATATAATATTATATATTATTTTTAACATTATATGTTTTTACTATTGATGCTGCATAGGCAGCATGAATAGTAAAAAGTGAAGCAGTGTTTAAATCCCACCCCAATATCACTGATTGGTCGTGGCCGGCCGCAACCAATCAGTGACCCGGGATTTCCATTACAGAAGTTACAGTCAAACAGACGGAAGTACCCCTTAGACAATTATATATATATATAGATTAAGTAAATTCATTTTAGTTTACTCAATTCTCGTGTGAGCATTTCTTATTTATCACAATCCTTTTGAATCCGTTACAAAACAATGGTTCACCTCTTTTTTGGTTCTTGGGGATATTTGCTAAATTGAACTCCCCCACTATATGCTGTCATTTTGTCGGGTTATGCTAGAAAGGTGTCAGAAGACCGTGTATCACCATTTTCTCTATATGGGGCTTTGTAGCTACAGACAATCGCATGCCCATGCTCACTCCTGTTCCCCACGACACGTGCCTATGATGCGCATGACATGTGCCTATGATGCGCACGACACATGCCTGCGATGCGCACGACACGTCCCCACAATGCGCACGACATGTGCCTATGATGTGCACGAAACCTGCCTATGATGCGCACGAGAACATATTCCACAGCACTTTACATTTTAGAGGGGACTTCTACAGACGTCAAAAGACATTACAGAATAACAATAATCACATAGATCAACATATACCAAGAGGAATGAGGGCCCTGCTCGCCAGCTTACAATCTATGAGGAAATAGGGGGGACAGGAAATGTGGATGGATGGTAACAATTGCTTTCATTGTAAGGTCCAGCCATCAATATAATAAATAGGGTGTAAACGTAATGCTGCATGAACCGGTCACCAACCAGTATACAGACACAGAGGGCTATTAAGTACATGTAGGGTATGTGAACAGATGACACGAGAGTCCTGGTTTTGAGGAAAATTTTGTATGGGTAAAACAGGGATAGCTAGAAAAGTATGTTGAGGTGATAGGGCACACTTAAAATTGTGAATATTGGGGATTAATCAAAGTATACTGGGTAATGCATTCCAAAGAATTGGCGCAGCATGCAAGAAATCTTGGAGATGGGAGTTGGTGGTTCGGATTATTGAGGATGTTAATCTTGGGTCTTTAGCAGAACAGAGGTCACGGATAGGGTGGTAGACTGAGACGAAGGAGGAGATATAGGGTGGTGCTGAAGTGTCGAGAGCTTTGTAAGTGAGAATGAAGAGTTTGTATTGAACTCTATAGCGGATGAGTAACCAGTGTAGTGACTGCAACAGAGTAGAGGCTTCAGTGTAGTGGTTGGTGTGGAATATGATCCTGACTGCTGCATTCAGGATGGATTGGAGAGAGGAGAGTTTAGTAAGAAGGAAACCGATTACTAGAGAGTTGCAAGAGTTCAGACGAGAATGAATAAGAGCTAAAGTAAGAGTTTTTGCAGAGTAAAAAGGTAAGAAAAGCTCTAATTCTAGAGATGTTTTTTGAGGTGTAGGTGACATGAGCGGGAAAGTGATCGGATCTGGGGAGTAAAGGGAAGATTTGAATCAAGTATGATTCCAAGACAGCGGGCATGTTGCTGGGGAGTAATGGTGGAACCACACACGGAAATGGCAATATCAGTCACAGATAGGTTAGTGAAGGGAGGAAACGCAAGAAGTTTAGTTTTTGACAGAATCAGTTTTTGATAGAGTGAGTGCATAATGTTATAGACAGCGGAAAGACAAATCACTGGTAATTTGTAGTAATGCAGGGGTGATGTCAGGAGACAATATGTATAATTGGGTGTCATCACCATAAAAGTGGGTACTATAAACAAAATCTTCAAATTATTTGCCTAATAGGGGCAATATATAAGGGGGTTTGAGGACCCCCAAAGTAAGGAGAAAGGAGAGGAAGAGGAGCCAGCAAAAGATACAGAGAGATAAGAGGAGAACAATGAGAGAACAGTGTCCTTGAGGCCCATAGAGCGGAGCATAGTGATGAGGAGCTGGTGATCCACAGTGTCAAATGCTGCAGAGAGATCCAGGAGAATCAACATGGAGCAGTGACCGTTAGATTTAGTTTTTAGTAGATGATTAAAGACTTTAGTAAGGGCAGTTTCAGTAGAGTGTAAAGAGCGGAAACCGAATTGAGTCAAGAAGAGAGTTTTCTGAGAGATAGCGGAATAGATGAGAGTGGATCAAGTGTTCCAGAAGTTTACAGATGAAGGGAAGATTAGAGCCAAGTCTGTATTTAGCAGCACAGTTTTGATAGAGGGATTGTTTTTTAAGTAATGGATGTATGGTGGCATGTTTAGAGGAGGAGGGAAAGATACTAGATGAGAGAAAGAGGTTGAATATTTTAGTTAGGTGAGTGATGACAGCCGGGAAAATGGACTGGAGGAGATGTGAGGGAATAGGGTCCCAATTTTTTCTTGGAAATAATCGGCCAGATCATCAGCACTTAGGTCAGTGGTCAAGGCTGTACTCTTGGATTGAGGAGGGAATGAAAAGTGTCAAAGAGATGTCTAGGATTGTTGGATAGTGAGGTAATGAGGGTGTTAAAATAGGTTTGTTTGAAGAGGTGATGGGCAGAGTTGCATGTTTTAAGCATAAACTTAGAATGGATGAAATCTTCTGCCAGATTGAATTTTCTCCACAGACGTTCGGCGCACCTGGAGCACCGCTGGAGAAAAAGTGTTTGCAGCATGTGCCAGGGTTGTCACCATCTGTGCCGAGTTGTTCTATGTGTAGGAGGTGAAGCTTCGTTCTCGGCACTCTGCAATGTATCATTATAATGTTTCAGTGCAGACTCAGGACATGAAAGGGAAGAGATTGAGGCCAATGATGACTGCAAATTCTTCATAATTGTCTGCTTGTTAATATATATTCCTATAAGTGTGGAAAGTGGGGGTGTCCTAAGTGGGGTGATAATTCTTAACAGAGATTGAAAAAATATTGTGGTCAGAGAGCGGGAGAGAGGGGATTTAGTAAGATCATGCACTGAGCAGAACAGAGAGATCAGGTCCAGCGTATTTCCGTCATAGTGTTAGGGGAGTTAGTAAGCTGTGAAAGGCCGAATGAGGAGGTTAGAGACAAAAGGTGAGTGGCAGATGGGGAGAGGGGATCACCAATGGGGATGTTAAAGTCCCCCATGATGAGAGTGGGGATGTTACATCCAGTCACCACCAGAGCCGCAAACTGATGTGGTGTACACACTCTCTTTGCAGAGATCCAAGTATATGGAGACTTATTCTGAAAAGTAAGGCTCCATAGGAATAAAAAAATAAAGTAACCCAAACCAGCCACACCAGCCACTCATCTCTAGACAGCACTGTTTTGAGACTTTTTAATGTATTAGTACAAGTGCTGAATGATGTGCTTAGATGCATCTCAGCCAGAATACAAGCTCTCAAAGATAAGACCCAACCGTTTGTGGACTTATTTTCAAGGCAATACTCCATAGAAAGATTATATATATATATATATATATAAATATATATTGTGAGATAGCGCTACCTGAGTGGGTTGGGGAAACTTGCTTGGCAACGGGAATTAAAGCACTCAGGCATGATTTCTCCACATACACAGTCTTATCTGGTTTGTTAAACTTCATAAACCATGTCACAAACAGTTCATTATATACATCAACAGAACACATTAACCACCGACAGTCTGTTCCAATGGCAGATGTGTCTCTGCCCGTAACCCTCTTTATCTGGAGTTACTTTATAGGAGCTCCTGCTCCACACACTGACTCCTGTCAGTGCTGGTTCCCAGGGGAAAGCTGCCTCACTGGGGTCACTATCTTTGTGACCAGGGCACAGATAGTCCAGACCTGCAGTAGGAACTGTAAATTCCCCAACACAGTAGCTGTCCCAGGCTCTGCAGATACAGCCTCTCCGTGCGCTATTCAGGAAGTCCAGTCCCAGGCACTTCCAACACACATGCCTTCAGTCCATAGTCTCACCAGGTGCTTCCAGGAACCCATTCCATCCCAGGACATTCCAACACACAGGCTATACAGGAACTCACACACTGAACCATGTGACCAAACTCTGGTCACATTATGTAGCTGTAACCACCCCCATAGATAGGTGGTGTGTGTGGTTAGCCAGTCCCGCCCAGCTTGCCAGCTAACCCTATAAGCCCCCCTTATAAGTAAACACAACAAACACTTGTAGAACTATAAGTCCCAGCATAAACATATAATTTTGGGCTTACAGCGCAGAGAACCTCTGCGATACATACCAGCCATTCACAATAATGCCAGTCCCTATTTCACCATCATAATTATGTCTCCAAGCGCATCCTGACCTCAATCCAATCGAGAATCTGTGTAAAGAGCTGAAAACTGCTGTTCACAAACGATCTCCATCAAACCTCACTGAGCTCGAGCTGTTTGTCAAGGAAAAATGGGCAAGAATGTACAAAACTGATAGAGACATACCCCAAGCGACTTGCAGCTGTAATTGAAGCAAAAGGTGGTGCAACAAAGTATTAAGTTAAAGGGGCCGAATAATATTGCACGCCCCACTTTTCAGTTTTTCAATTCCCACAAAAATTTAAAATAACCAATACATTTCGTTCAACTTCACAATTGTGTTCCACTTGTTGTTGATTCTTCACCAAAAATTTACAATTGGTATCTTTATGTTTGAAGCATGATATGTGGGAAAAAAATTGAAAAGTTCCAGGGGGCCGAATACTTTCGCAAGGCACTGTATATATATATTGAGGGGTTGACACGCTTAAAGGGACTCTGTCACCTGAATTTGGAGGGAACAATTTTCAGCCATAGGGGTGGGGTTTTCGGGTGTTTGATTCACCTTTTCCTTACCCGCTGGCTGCATGCTGGCTGCAATATTGGATTGAAGTTCATTCTCTGTCCTCCATAGTACACGCCTGCGTAAGGCAAGATTGCCTTGTGCAGGCATGTACTACGGAGGACAGAGAATGAACTTCAATCCAATATTGCAGCCAGCATGCAGCCAGCGGGTAAGGAAAGGGTAAATCAAACACCCAAAAACACCGCCCCTATGGCTGAAAATTGTTCCCTCCAAATTCAGGTGACAGAGTCCCTTTAACTGCTTCTTCAGTTAGACACAGGAACACTTTGGTGGTGAAGCACCTGCTGGTTTATTAACGTCAGCATACACCAAGGCAGGGTTCAGAAAAACAGAAGCAGAGCCTTCCTGGCTTAATGGAAAACAAAACAAATAAAGCATAACAGAGTCCTTTCTCTGCACGCTTCAACCTGCAGCCACCCCGCTGGGGAGCTATCTGGGAGTTCCTGCATTCCCAAGACACGGCACCCACTGACACTCATAGCCAGGTATTTAACACCCCATGTGATGACCACAAGACCTTGTTATCCTGTCAGGATTTTGCAGGTGGAGATACGGTGGACCCCCTTCTACCCGCTCTGTGGAGGTCCTCTAAAACCAGCCCATAACATAAGTTCCTATAAACTCTCAGCACTTAGCATGCTGGAGGCAAAAACACTCTGGTTTTACATCACTGACCGCAGTATGCGCAGTGACAAGTATTTTCCTTCACATACTATGCCATTGTCACATATTCCCCCCATCTGCCCAAAGCCATGGGTTTTGGCACCTTCAGAAATCAAACAGGGAATTCGGGAGAGAGCTTCTGCATTGCTATGTAACTTCCCTGGCCTATGCTCTATGTGAAGTCCTGAAGGGCTAAGAACCACCTAGTCACCCTAGTGTTCTTACCCTTCTTCTCTCTCAACCTTCGCAGAGGGGCATGGTCTGACACCAAGTTAAACCAACGGCCTAGCAGGTAGTACTTCTTTCTCTACTCTGGCATAGCTCTTCTCACAAGAAGAGAGTTTCTGGCTCAGGTATAGGATAGGATGCTCTTCACCATTTATTTCCTGTGAGAGCACGGCTCCCAACCCAACCTCTGAAGCATCATTCTGGACCACAAATTATTTGCTAAAATCTGGTGCTATCAGAACCGGGTGCTTGCACAGAGCCTGCTTGAGTTCTTGAAATGCCATCTCTGTGTCAGGAGTCCATTTCACCGTCGTCAACTTAATGCCCAGAAGGAGATCCATTAATGGTGCAGCAATTATGGCAAAGTTCGAGATAAAGCACCAGTAATAACTCACAATCCCAAGAAACTCCCTCATTTGTTTCTTGGAAAGCAGTTGCGGGCACTTCTGAATTGCCTCTATTTTATTCAACTGGTGATTGGTCTCACCTCTCCAGACGATGTAGCCTAAGTACCTTGCCTCCTCCTTCCCTATTGCACACTTCTTTGGATTTATGGTAAATCCCGCTTTCCTCAATGCATCGAGGATTGCCTGTACCCTGGGCAGATGCAAACTCCAGTCAGGGTCTAAAGATGACAATGTCATCCAAGTAGGCTGCGGCATATTTCTTATGTGGAGCCAAGACTTGATCCATCGCCCTCTGGAAGGTAGCTCTGGCCCCCTGCAGTCCGAAGGGCATCCTGTTGTAATGAAAACACCCATCTGGCATCAAGAAGGCCGTCGTCTCCTTGGAGCTCTGGGACATGGGAATCTGCCAGTACCCCTTTGTCAGGTCGATGGTTGTGATGTACCTTGCGGGTTCCAGTTGCTCAATGAGTTCATCCACGTGGGGCATTGGGTACGTGTCAAAACGGAACACCTCATTGAGCTTTCGGTAGTCATTACAAAACCACCATTCGCCATTGAGCTTCAGTGGGACTTGACCAGCCACTTCTTGATTCCTCTATCACCCCGAGGTCCAGCATTCTCTTCACCTCCTTGGAGATTATCTCCCTGCGTGCTTCTGCGATTCTGTAGGGTTTGAGATTTACCTTTACATGCGGATCTGTTAGCACATTGTGTTTCACGACCTGTGTGGGCCCTGGCAACTCCGAGAACAGTAAAGGTTGCACCATTATTTACCAA
Organism: Ranitomeya variabilis; assembly: GCF_051348905.1. Classification (NCBI taxonomy): domain Eukaryota; kingdom Metazoa; phylum Chordata; class Amphibia; order Anura; family Dendrobatidae; genus Ranitomeya; species Ranitomeya variabilis. The sequence goes on from NC_135232.1 coordinate 639,254,779, forward strand.
GAATGATTACTCAAGAACATTGAAAATGCATTACTGCCATAGAAAATAGGAAAAAAGCTCTATATAATGTACACATGAAATATTTATCTGCAAAAATTGCTATGAAAAAAGGAAGGTACTTCATGCATAAATTGGCATGAATAGGACAACCAGGGAATGCACGGACACCGCAGTGCTTGAGGGAAAGCGGAGCAGGACCTGACAGATCATGTGACGGCCGGGAAGGTGCTGGGGGTGGAGCCAAACTCCCCGAGAACGAACGAGAACCAACAGCTAGGTGAAGGCTGGGTACGTAGTCAGGCAAGCTGAGGTCAGAAGCCGGGAAGACAAGCAGTAGCCAGGGACGAGACAGAAGGATGGTGGGGGACAAGCCAAGGTTGGTACCGAGACGGGAGCACAGGACAAAAGAACAAGACAGAGAGTGGTCAAAGACAGAGCCAGGGATCACCTAGAGAGTACAGAGGGGTACCGAATCAAGAGGCTAAGCCGTTCATACACTGGATACACAAGCACACAGAGGCACAACAATATCAGAATATCAGATAAACTGGGTGAACAACTCAAACCGGGTAAGCAAAAGTATCACTGACACAGAACCAGGCCAGCAGCAGACCTAAATAGCCCTCACTGAACCCAAGAGAGACTAAACAAGGTTAACCCCTGCCTGACTAGGACGGGAGAAAAACCCCATCCTGTGTCATGACACCCGCCAAAGTTTGAGTAGGTTCACATGGTATACCTGGTTCAGCTTCCTGTGACCGGGCTGGTGTACCTTGTAATTCGTGTCCCTGAGTTTTTCCACTATCTGATATGGGCCTTGCCACTTTTCCAAGAATTTGCTCTCCACCGCAGGGACAAGTATTAGCATGTGGTCCCCGGGGCTGGAATTGTTTTAGCCTTGCCGATAGGTTGTATAACCTAGTCCATCGGCTCAGGGGGCATATGAAACTGGGCGACAACATGTCCAAAGATTGTGACACTGCCAACAGACCACATCCTTCATAACAGGCTTAGTTGACCCCTCAGCATGGTTGGAACGCCTCCCAGTTGTGGGTCTAGCCACCCTCCGTGGTGAGCCCGTACCCTTTTGGGTATCCCAGTATGGGGAAGAAGCAAGGTATGGTTTCCCACCAGTTTTCTCCACAACCTGGTATCTCTCAACCAGACCAACCAAGTCGTCTGCATTCTTTGGGTCGCCCAGGGCAACCCAGGTCTGTATTGGCCTGGGGAGGGAGTGGTCAATCTGTCCATCACCACACACTCAACCATTTGAGCTGGAATGGAAGTCTCTGGCTGCAGCCACTTTTGAACCAGGTGTAACAGATCAAACATCTGGGAGCGTGGGGGTTTGTCGCCAGCATACGCCCAGCAGTGGACTTGCTGAGCCCTTACAGACTTTGTCACTCCCAGGCATGCCAGAATTTCATTTTTTAATTTGCCATACTCTTTGACGTCCTAGAGGGCTAGGTCTTAATACGCCTTTTGGGGTTCACCAGTCAAATTATGGGCAAGCACCTCTGCCCACTGCTCTGGCGTTAGTCTCTCATGCTCTGCTACCCACTCGAACACAGCCAAAAAGGCTTTGACATCATCCCCAAGGGTCATTTTCGGTATGGCTCGTCTTACTGTTTTCCAGATGTGCCGCCTCTGTGAGGAGCTCCATTTGCCGTGTTAGCGCTTCGTGCTGCTGTCGCTGCAGCTGCAGCTGGTGTTGAAGCTGCTATGCTAACAGCTTATTTGTCTCCTGCTGCGCCGTTTGCTGCTGTTGACTAGTGAGCTGGTGTTGCTGTACTTGGATGAGATGTTTCACAAGCTCCTCCATGCTTGTTCCTGGAACACTGCCCGCACTCAAAACACCACATGTGAGGGGTTGACACACTTAGCTGCTTCTTCAGGTAGACACAAGAACACTTTGGTGGTGAAACACCTGCTGGTTTAATAATGTCAGCATACACCAAGGCAGGGTTCAGAAAAACAAAAGCAGAGCTTTTCTGGCTTAACAGAAAACAAAACAAATAAAGTATGGCAGAGTCTTTTCTCTGCATTCTTCAACCTGCAGCTACCCCGCGCAATCCTTAGCTTCTCCGGGAGCTATCTGGCAGGTCCTGCACTTCCAAGACACGGCACCCACTGACTCTCATGGCCAGGTATTTACACCCCATGTGATGATCGATCACATGACCTTGACATCACACAGGTCCTGTCAGGACTCTGCAGGTGGAGATACAGTGGACCCCCTTCCACTTGCTCTAGGGAGGTCCACTAAAACCAGCCCATAACATGGGATACTATAAACCCTCTCAGCACTTAGCATGCTGGAAGCAAAAACACTCTGGTTTTACATCACTGACTGCAGTATGCACAGTGACGCTCCCTTCACATACTATGCCAGTGACTCTGTCACAATATATATGTATATTTGTATTCCCACTGAGCATTGGCTTAAAATTAAGTCTCCATACACAGTTGGGTCTCTCTACTGAGAGATAGTACTCCCTTGGAGCTACATCTAAGCATCTCATTTAGCCAACCAGTATTCTGCACTGCACTAATGAGGGGCAAAACCCCTGAAACATTGCTGCCTACAGATCGAACTCTGGTTTGTCTGGTATTAGCTACTTTGCAGTTTTTGTACTTCATGGATCATTGCTTCGAAAATAACTCTCCATAAATACTAGAGCATGATTGATATAATATATCACTAGATGCATTGGGCCTGTGTGAATGCTTTAGGCTATGTGCACACGTTGTGGATTTTGCTGCGGATCCGCAGTGGTTTTGACGCTGCGGATTCGCAGCTGCTTTCCATGAGTTTACAGTACCATGTAAACCTATGGAAAACAAAATCCGCAGTGCTCATGCTGCGGGAAAAAAACGCGCGGAAACGTAGTGTTGCTTATTCTGCAGCATGTCAATTCTTTGTGCGGATTCCGCAGCGGTTTACACCTGCTCCATAATAGGAATCCTCAGGTGTAAAACCGCAGGTGGAATCTGCACAAAAAAAGCATAAAATCCGCAGTAAATCTGCAGGTAAAACGCAGTGTTTTTTACCTGCGGATTTATCAAAACAGGTGCGGAAAAATCTGCAGAGGTTCCATCTACATGTGCACATACCCTAAGGCTCCAGGTGATTTTTTTTTTTGTTTTAGCTTCTGACTTTTTTGGTGTAGATATTTTGATCTAGCTAAAATATGAAGAAGCTGGTGGAATAAGTTACACTGGAAACAGATAAAAAGTTTAGATTTTTACACGCTTGTTACCAACACAGAACAGCAGATGGCACTATTGTTTTGTGTGTGATTTATTTCTTATTCTCTCTTACCAATTATTTGTCTGTATATTTTAATTTGCAGGGCTTTGTATCCAAGCTTGATAAATTTATTCATTGGTTGCAAGATGCTATGGAAGCCACTGAGAACTGGACCCCTCCTCAGGCTGAAACAGAAGCCCTACAACTGTATCTCCATACACACCTGGTAAGGACAGAAATGAAAACAATCCAAACAATTTTGCAAGCTATTTATTTTTGTACAATTTTGCCCAGAATCTTATTTTGTGCTCTACTTTTAATGTACCTCTATGTCACCTTATTGAGAGAATTAAAATGTTCATACACATTAGATGTGTACAAATATAGACTATATATGGAACCATCAAGAAACGATAGCCAGACAGATCAGAGGCTATGTGGCCAGATCTATGGCACAACATTGAAGTAGGATACTCCTAAATGCAACGACACAGAGAACATTGGAGTACTAAGTCCCAAAATTAATAAAAAGGTATAAATGTATTTGACGTATACTCGTACAAAAAACATGATTACATAAATCCAAAAATAATAATACTATATAATAATAATAATATATACTAGAGACACATAAAGCAGCAACATCAGGTAGAAAGTGGTGCAATTGCTCCAGTTATAACGGGCAAATATATAGTAAAGTGCTCAGCGCATATTTCAAATGGGAATAGGTACAGTGGCTATCATTGTATCATCGCCTTAGTGTGTATAAAGGACCTGGGTCTCAAGTCCCACATATCCTAAAGATGCTTACCCATGTCCCATTAGTGCAGAGCACGCGCCACACCGCCACCAACATGCGTTTGGCGTTCGCTTCTTCGAGACACCCCCCACACAGTAAGATGACCCACAGTGATTCCTACAATCTGAAGCCCCCACTGACTCCCACATCCATTATGAGGACCTCACAGTGAACAAAAGCACACTATGATGCCCCCACAGTCACCTCAAACACAGTTTAATGCCCTCACAGTCCTCCCACAAAGTACGATGCCCCCACAACTCCCATACAGTAGCATGTCCCTTACAGTATGATGCCCTCGGTCACCCCCACAGTATGATGCACCTACAATCCCTACACACAGTATAATCCCTCTACAGCTCCAACACACAGTATGATGCTCCTAGTGACCCCTACAGTATTATGTCACAATTGCTGCCCTCCAGTGTGATGCCCCCACAGACTATCCCACCCAACAGGAGGATCCCCTTGCATCTACTCATATAATATAATGGCCACCACAGAACCTTATACAGTATAATTCACCTACAGCTCACCCCACAGTTTCACACCCCCCACAGCATCCAGCACGGTATGAGGGCTGTAGGAGGCGCCATAGCCTCTCAACAATATAATTTCCCCACAGTCCCGCACACAGTATGATCCCCTACTGCTCTCCTCACAAAATGATGGCACCTACAGTCCCCACAAAGTATGATTTCCACACATCCTTACAAAAAGTATGGTGCTCCCAGAGCCCCCCACAGTATCATGCCTCACAGCTACCCTCATTGTATGATTACCCTCACAGCACTGCAACAAAGTAGTATTCCCCGAGATTCTCCCAATGAGTACGGACTAACAAAATAAAAAGAAAACATTTTACCTAGCTCCTTTTCTCCAATGCACTGCTCCAGCCTGTGCAGTGTGTGAACTAAGGCTTTGTGCATCAGGCACGATCTAGTGCTGTCATTGCCTCTTCTGCACCTAGACCTAGACACATTGACTGAATGGTGGAGTAGGGAGTTGAAAGGTCCCTGTTCCACCATTGTATTCACCTGAATCTGCATCCATGGGATGCCAATGCCATTAATGTTGAGACGCTGGGCAGGGGAACATTCCATTCAATGTTGCGTTTTCCCAACTCATGGTCTCCATAGTTGCCATTATTAGTGGTATCCCACTGTATCTAAGATGTGTGGGCAGCTTATAGGCAGTAACTGGCATAGAAAATTCTACTGGTATGACAACTTTCATAAAAGCATGGGAAAGAAAAGCTGATGGTGGTTTCCCAAGCTCCTCCTCATAACCAGTTGGTGAAAAACAGACAGCACACTGATGCAACACAGATTTGCATTTTTTTTCACTGATCCATATACTTGATGGGAGAATTTGGTCTGCATGGCTCTCGGTAATGTGAATAAGGCCATAGACTATAACGTTTCTCTGTGTTATTAGTTAAAACTTAAGGATAGAGCACACATGATAAACTCGTGCCTCACAGTCATAATATGGACCCCATTGTGCCACCATATTGTGGATGTCTCAAATTGCCCTAATTATGAGGTTGCCGTCACACTAGCAGTATTTGGTCAGTATTTTACATCAGTATTTGTAAGCCAAAACCAGGAGTGGAACAATTAGAGGAAAAGTATAATAGAAAAATATGCATCACTTCTGCATTTATCACCCACTCCTGGTTTTGGCTTACACATACTGATGTAAAACACTGACCAAATACTGCTAGTGTGACAGCAGCCTGACTCTTGTACACTAGTGGACTCTGTAGTTTTGTAATTGTTTGCCTTCTGGAATTTTCTCTGTTCATGTTGGAAACACCAAATGATCAATAACTCAATAATTCAATAGAAAAGAAGATTGAGTTAGACTACTTTCACACATCAGGTTTTTTCCGTCAGGCATAATCCAAATTTTTGAAAAACTGGATCCAGCAAAAGATGCCGCCGGATCCGGTTTTTCCCCATAGACTTGTATTAGCGCCGGATTGCGCCGGATGACCTTACGTTTCGTCCGGTTTTCGCCGGATATGGCAAAAATATTGTTTCCGGCATCTGGCAAAAACATGCACAGTAAAGTTTTTTTGTCCCTGTTGAAAAAGTTGGAAGCGCCGATCCAGCACTTCCGGCTTTTTGATAGAATGGAAGCCTATGGGTGCTGGAAGGCGCCGGATCCGGTAAATGATGGATCAGGTGCCAGATTCCGTTTTTTTTTTTTTATCTGAGCATGCTCAGATAACATTGGCCAGCCCCCAATTAGGAAACATATATAAAGCCAGCCAGGTAGGCCTTCATGCAACCATTTACCAACCAGCAAGAGAACCTGCCGCCATCCAGAGCTGAACCTGCCGCCATCCAGAGCTGAACCTGCTGCCAGCCAGAGCCGGAGCCTCCAGCCACCAGAGCTGAACCTGCCCCAGGCCAGCCACAGCAATCAGCCAGCCAGCCACAGCCAGCAGCCAGCTAGAGCCACAGCCAGCCAGCCAGCTACAGCCACAGCCAACCAGCAGCAGCAAGCTATGTCTTCTTCTGGGAGCCCTCCCTCGCATCATCAGCGCTGTGAGGTAAATATATATCTTTTTTTTTAAATTTACTTTTAGTGATGTTCACCTAACAATATGCTTTAATTCTGAATGTGTAGCATCAGAGGTGCTTCTAGAAGGAGACGGAAGGGGTGGAGAGATACCCGGAGAGGGCGAGCGTGTAGTAAGTATCTAAATCTAAACCTTACAGCCTGTTGTGAGGCTGTGGCCCCTGATACAGCTAGGGGGCGCTGTTTGTTCTCCCCAGAATGTGCATGCAGACGGATGAAGTCCATAGGTGTGCATGAGAGTCACGGATTTCCGGTCCGGGTTTTCCATGTGGCTGAAGGCCACAGGTTTGTGTGTTTAAAAACCCTGCAGTAAGGGGTATGGGTGTGTCAGGTGTCTGGTCAGGCCGTGTCAGATGCAAGTCAGTGTCAGTCTGGTGTGTGCTGGTCTGCAGAGTGCATGGAGGCACGAGCCAGCACCCAGGGCAGCTTAATAGCCTGGCACCCGCAGCGTACACAGAGATGCAAGTCGTCCATGGTACTGGTCTCGGATGTGGACAGTCCTGTACCCGGAGGTGGATGTCCTGTGCCCGAAAGAGGACTAGCATGTGCAACGATTGCAAACAGGTGGATATGGTGCCCGGCTGCTATCCGGAGGATATCCTGAACTGTGTACGACTGTGTGAGTAAAGAGTCTGTAAGAGACTGTGATACAGCGATGCAGGACACCCATGAGAACTAGTCAGAGGAGGGCTGGCGTGAATAGTGTCTGCAACATATGAGGCTGTGTGTATGGAGACGTATAGACTGTGAGATGGCGTGCGGTCGCCCAGGGAAACTGGACAAGGGAAGTCTGGCCTGTTTAGGGACCCCAAATCTAAAGCCATGTGATATGTATTGCTTTGACCAGGTGTAAACTGGTCACTGATAATATCCACTGAAGTTATATGCATTTATGTGAATTGGACTTTAATGCTGTGAAGAAACACATTAAAGACTTTTGTGTTTGAATTTGTGGGTCACTGCTTCTTCACTGCGTACGATGCTACTATAGCTTTACACTGTATTGACCACACTGCCACCTCAACACCATCGAGCTAATGCAACCCCTGACCTACTGTCTCCTTCCCCATAATCCTGTAAGGGCAGGGTCCTCTTCCCTCTGTACCAGTCTGTCATTGTTAGTTTGTTTACTGTAAATGATATTTGTATTTTGATGTAACCCCTTCTGATGTACTGCACCATGGAATTAATGGTGCTATATAAATAATAATAGCATCACAGACATCACTGAACACACAACACATAAGCAAACATCCAAGCACATCATCCATCATCCATCATCAACCATCATCATCATTATTTTTTTTTTTTTCTCTTTTAGTCTTCCGATTCTGGGGCTCGATCCAGAGGTCCTCAAAGCGCCTCCCAGGGTCGTCGGCGTGAGCGTCGTGGCGGTCACCACCGAGTTTTTTTTTTTTTTTTCTTCCCCCTTTTTTATTTGAGTCTAATGTCTTTGTTTTTTTTGTTTTTTTTTGCTTTTTTTCACAGCGTGCTCCTGAGTCGGACGGTGAAGAGGCCGGTCTCAACATTGACCTCCACATTGATCTAGTTTGAGAGCGGGAGCCCCTGTGGAACATGGGTGACCGCCGCCACGCTGATCTTGGTGTTACCCAACGGCTCTGGGAGGAAGTCTGCGATCAGCTTGTGGACCACTGGGAGGACCTCGATGCTCGGGCCCAGAATCAAGCACGCAAGTATTCACAGTTCAGTTATGTTGCTGGATGTAATGTGTTGTATACTAACCAATTTGTGTTTTCACTTTACAGGCGAAAGAATTGTCAAGCGGTGGCGGTCAATCAGGGATCGCTTCAAGAAGGAATGCAACAAAGAGATGCAGGCCCTGAGTGGATCCGGAGGATGCAGGAGCAAATATAAATATACCTGAGCCTTGTCGTTCCTCAATGATGGTGAGCAGAAGGTAAATATTACCCCCCCCACCCCATTTTAACATGTTTACATGTCTAACCTTGTTTTTGGTTTCAGCCAGGGCCAAGCAATAGCAAAATATTCATTTCATTTTTTTGTCTTTTTTCCACAGCACCGTCTGCAGCACTCGGGAGCCTGATGAGTTGAATCCTTCTGAAGCGATCCCTCAGGAGTCCGCCTCCGAGGGACACTCGGACAGACCCAACCCCTCTGCACCTTCCCAGCCTTCCCTGACATACGATCCCTTGGTCCCATCCACCAGCGCTGGAGCATCGTGGCCGACTGCGTTACATGAAGCTGCTGGTGAGGATATAGCTTTTCCTTTACCCCACCCCTCTGATGCCGCCACCTCTAGAACACCTGTGGGTTCTGGGAGGCAGCTCCAGAGGGGTCAGGTACAGAGCTATGCACCCGAGTTCTTGCATCTGAATGCAGCCTTCCAGAACTGTCTGAAACTGTTGTCTGAGCAAATGACTACAGGTTTTAATTTTCTCACCAACAGTATTCTGGAGTTGCATACGCGTCTGGATAGGATGCATTCAGATGCAAGTCGATCGTCTAACCACTCGTTTTTCCAGGCGGTTGTCGAGCGCATAGACAAGCTATCTCCTGACAAGCAGATGCATGTAATGCAAGCCTGTCAGTTTGCTCTAACGCAGGTTAGCTCCCAAGACCCTCCACTTGCCCCGGTAGTTGCTCCTGCACCTGCCCCCACTCGAGCCACTGTCCCTCCGCCACACCCTTTCCAATACCAGCAAACTGCCCAGTACCATCCTGCCCCATACCAGTTCCCTATCACATCTGTGCCTCCACTCCCTGCCCAATCTGCACTCTGTGGCCTGTACCACCAGTCTCCTACACCACCCATCCTGCCCCAAACACATACCTCTTCTTCTCCACCCTCCACTTCTTCTGTCTCCCTATCCCTCCACTCCACTCCTCAAACCTTCCAAATTCCAAACACCACTCCCGGTTTCATGTCCACCCTTTCTCTTACTTTCTCCACACCTTCACCTTCTGTTTTTCCTCCTGATCCTTCTCCACCACCATCCTCTCTCCACACTCCCACTGTCGAAGTGTCCCAATCTGACAGCCCCTACAGTATTATCTCCACTCCACAGGTTTTAAATTTATGAAAGCTTTTTTAATTTTTATAAAATAAAGCACTTTTTTGGTTTTAAAAACAAAAATGTGTCATTTATTACATGATAAGGTTTACTATGGGTAAAACAGGTACAATACTTTGGGTTTTAAAAAGGTAATAAATGTTTGGGAAAACCCAAAAATGCACTGTACATTGGTTAAAAAAGGTAATAGACAAGGTAATATTGGTTAAAAAATGGTAATAGCCATTGGGAAAATCCCAATCAGGTACAATACTTTGGGAAAGAGGTAATAAACTTTGGGAAATTCCCAACCTGGTAAAATACTTTGGGTAACACAAGGTGAAATAATTTTGATAAAAATGTACAAAACACTTTTCAATCTCTCTCATCCTGCCAGTCTACTCTTCCTTGAGGTGACACGAAGTATTCAGCATATTTGTCCCTCATTCTTGAAACTGCCACAGAACTTCTAAAAGTAATGTTCTGATAGTCATGCAAGGTGGTTTCTTCAGAGTGGTCTTCAATGGAAAACTGTTCCTTGCAAATAACAAAATTGTGCAGGACCACACAAGCTTTTACCACCTCGTCAAAAGTGTCAGCCTTGAGGTTGATAGCAGTCAAGAGAACTGTCCATTTTGCAGTTAAAATCCTAAAAGCGCACTTCACCATTCTTCATGCGCGTGTTAGGTGGTAATTAAAAATGCGTTTAGTTGCCGTCAATCCACTACTGGAGTATGGTTTCAGCAGGTGCTCAGATAGTTGAAAGGCTTCATCTCCAACACAAATGGCATTGGTGACCCAGAGGTTTGAGGAAGCGGTCTTGGAGGTGGAAATTCAAAGGTGTTTCCATACAGATGATGCCCCATAGCAGACACTTTAAACACTTGTGAATCATTTGAGCATCCATAAGCCCCAATATCGACCACAATAAATTTGTACTCAGCATCTGCGATGGCCGTTTGACTATGCGGATATGTTTCCCGTCCACACCTCCAAGGCAATTTGGAAGCTGACAAATTTGCAGGAATTTGTCCGCTATCTCCAGCATGTAGAGTCCCACAATGCACGGCAGGTGTGCTTGACAATTCCGGATATTGTCGAAATCCCAAGTCTGAACTGGAAATGTAGTGACGAAAGGGATTCTCCAGTTGCAAGGAATCTGTGACAAACAAAGAATAATTAGTACAAAATACCAGTAATAACATTACAGTTATGAGTCATCTACAACAGTTGGAGATACAAAAAAATAATATTTTAAAAACAATAGAAATGGCTAAGGCTACGTTCACATTTGCGTTGTGCGCCGCAGCGTCGGCAACGCACAACGCAAACAAAAACGCAGCAAAACGCATGCACAACGCTGCGTTTTGCGCCGCATGCGTCCTTTTTTTGATTGATTTTGGACGCAGCAAAAATGCAACTTGCTGCGTCCTCTGCGCCCGGACGCATGCGCCGCAGTGACGCATGCGGCGCGAAACGCAAGTGCGACGCATGTCCATGCGCCCCCATGTTAAATATAGGGGCGCATGACGCATGCGGCGACGCTGCGGCGCCTGACGCTGCGGCGCAGACCGCAAATGTGAACGTAGACTTACCGTAGAGTCACCATCAGACGCTCTGCAGGTGAAACAGAGAAACGGCAATAGGTATCACTTCTTGTGATGAGGTGTCCAATCCGTTCCACCAACAAGTCGAAGTTCTCAGCTTTCATCCGCACATAGCTGAAAAACTTCTCTGGGTCTCCTCGTAGCTCCATGTATAAAGTTGAAAAGACTCACAGCGTCATTCTCTGTGCTGTGTTGGGATGGATCCACAAACGCTGACGCATGATGCCCTGCTGTCTCTCTCGCTCCTTCTCCTGAACAATCGCTCTTAAACTATTCGCCTCCACAGTAAAATCCATGTTCATCTTCAGAATATTCACAATAACGCCTTCCATCTTGCTCTCCAACCACTTGCTCCTCTACAACCTGTCTAAGATGGGCTGTAGGAACACAGTATATGTAGGTTTTCAGTAGCCATGGGCGTTTTTAAAAACCGGATCCGTCGTAAAATGGATAAAAGAATGGATGAAAAGGATCAGTTTTTTTTGCCGGATCCGCTACTCGGATCCCGTGGAAAAACAGATCCGTTTCATCAGTTTTTTACAATTTACGCTGGATCCGTTGCTCTGGCGCGACGCCGGATCCTGCGTGACGGAAAAAACCTGATGTGTGAAAGTAGCCTTACACTTAATGAGTGTTACAGTACAAGTGATTAGTCACTGTTTTGCAGTCAACATGAACTTTTTCTCTCTCGTAGAACTTTAAGCAGAGCGTGGACGGTCACAGTTCGCTTAAGGATGCAGTGTTGGAAGAAGGTCATCGACTAATGGAAGTGCTGGTTTCTCACAGGCCAGGTATTGGAGCCCATATAAAACAGTAATGTAATCTTTTTACTTAATTTATAAAACATCACACGTTTTGTAGGACATTATGCAACTAGTTAAGGGGTTCTCATCTGCTGAAATTGTTAAAGTTGGAAACTGCTTGTAAGGCTATGTGCACACGTTCAGGATTTCTTGCAGAAATTTCCTGAGCAAAACCGGACATTTTCTGCAAGAAATCCGCATGCGTTTTTTGCGCATTTTTACACGTTTTTTCGGAGCTTTCCAATGCATTAAATAGCGGGAAAAACGCGAAAAAGCCGCAAAATTAATGAACATGCTGCGTTTTTTACCGCGATGCGTTTTTTTTGCAGAAAAAAACGCATAAAGTGCACAAAAATTGCAGAATGCATTCTAAATGATGGGATGCATAATGTATGCGGTTTTTATGCGTTTTTATAGGGAAAAAAACGCAACGTGTGCACACAGCCTAAAAGCAAACAACTTCACAATTTACTTCTTTTTACAGGGAACCTGTGACCTTGGAAAATGCTATTTACCTGCAGCTATAGGGTAAATCTACAAGTAAATAGTGTTATAGTGCTACCTTGATGTTTGACTGAAGGTGCAGCTTCTGGGAAAAAATTAACTTATTTCCGCCTAGGAGCTGCCTGCTTTCAATAAAAGGAGCATGCAGGGAGCAGTGGAGTCACCGCTCAAGACTCAATTCACTATACTGTAGCCATTCCCCAGCACTTTGATTGACAGCTCCCATGACTATGACTCCCATGTAGACAGTGTAGTATTCCAAAATCCAAGGGATGCATAGATCTACAAGCATGTGTCAGCATATAACAAAATTATAGTCCACATGTGAGGAAAGTGCTCCTATAAGAAAAAACTATATAAGGTGTAAATGTAAGGAGTTAAAGTGCAAATGCATGTTAGTGAGCTCCCATGAGTTGCTCACATGGGCACTTCCCCAGCATAGGGAATGTAAGCATTACAGAAGTAACGCATGTTTACCAGCCTGGACCCTCTAACGTACGTTTTGCTTGCAGCTTCCTCAGAAAGCGTACTGCAGGGCCGGTTGATATAACATTGTAATGCTGTTTACCTGCATGCTAACCCTATATTTTTAGGTATTTAGGTAAATAGTATTTTCCCAGGTGACAGGTTCTATTTAATGTTATAGTTTACTGCTCATTGCTTAGGTTACCAGCCACCTCTGCAGTTTATCTGAGGAAGCCATTTGCCTGGGCAAGGAGTGCAGTGCTGCTAAAGCAGACTGAGCTGCTTCTGCTCGCAGCATCAGAGAGCACACAATTTGGACAACCGGCTCAACCATTGCCACGGATCCAAATTATCAATCATCAGCTCGACTGGCAAAAGGGAAGCTGGGAAGCCGAAAACCCACTTTAGGATGACCACATAAAAAACTTCATCTTCCCATTCAAAATATTATGCACATGACATCTTTTTTCACTTGAAATCTGCTTGAAAAAGTGCCACGAATAATGAACATAATGCACATAGTCTTATGTTCGTTCTTAAAAGGAGAGTATAAGGGTATGTGTCCACGTTCAGGATTGCATCAGGATTTGGTCAGGATTTTCCATCAGTATTTGTAAGCCAAAACCAGGAGTGGAACAATTAGAGGAAAAGTATAATAGAAACACATGCACCAATTCTGCATTTATCACCCACTTCTGGTTTTGGCTTACAAATACTGACGTAAAATTCTGACCAAATCCTGATGCAATCCTGAACGTGGACACATACCCTTAGTGTTATTATTTTGCAATGGTGCAACATAGGGATTGAGAAGGGGTTGTCCCAGTAGTGGACAACCCCTTTCAGACAAGTAACATGTTCATTCTTTAGGCAGCTTCACTTAGAAGCCACCTGCTCTATACGCTTCAAAGTGTATACGCCGGAAAAAAAGACCGATGAGACGCCAGTGAAGACGTTTCAGGAAAACGACCGCTATCATTTTTTTTAAAGCGTTTTCACTTGGAAAACTCAACTGTTCTAACTGCATCTTAAAGATGAGGTAGGAAAATACCCAAAGGAAGATTTCCCAGCAGACAGAAGTGGAATATGTTGCTGATTATTCTCATTGTAAAACACTTATACCACACTAATGAATTAAGCTATGTCACACTGACAGAAGAGCTCACAAAAATATGTGTATAGAGGGAAATTGACCAGTATTACAACAGAGAAAACCCCCTATTAAAATCCAATACTTTATTAAATTAAATATGCAACACAAAACAAAAAATTAATTTATATACAATAAATGCCCTGTCTGATAGGTCAGCTACAATGTACAGGGAGGGTTGTCAATCCCTAGATAACCCCTGTAACAAATATATAGTTAATAGCACACGTGATATATACTAAAACTAGAAGGGTGTACAGAAAAATATATATACTATCCCTACAGGCTAGGAATCAGTACTAAGAACAAGACTACCTAGATGCGGGGGTTGGCACCCTTGAAGAAAACGAGAAATGGCGCCCCCGCTCGTCCGATGACTCTCCCTGGTCTCCTGGCTACTCCCTATAAGGGATAGATTGTGAAGCAGAATGCCAGATGGCTGTATATAACTTGTACATATAAATATGTGTAATGTCACTTTAAACAGCATCACAGGCCCTCCCTTCCAATGTGCTGTGAGGCCCAAGAATAGATATACCTATATACACACACATCCACCATTTGTAATAGAGGGCAAAAAACGGCAAGCCAGAGAATTAGAAAAAGACCAGGGAAACAAAATGATGCTGAGGACACCATCCAGATCAAACCTAATTATAGCTGACCAACAATTAAAAACATGCAAAGGTACAAATGCCACATAATAGCTAAGATGGTGCCATAAACCGCTGGAACCGATATTTTTGCAGACCTCTAAAGTGTGTAATGAACATTAATATATAGGTACACAATGAGATAATACTCATCTGCTATAGACCGCAAATAGTCCAGACGTGATGGCTCAGTTTGATGACTTAATGGTGAGAAACATCTCACCATTCCTCTCGACGCGTTTCCCCCATGTGTTTGGGTTCATCAGGAGAGATTTAGATACACATATGGCAGTGTAGATAATAAAGAAAAAGGGCTGCGATAATTATCTAAACATACCTCCCATATATACACGCTCCTTAATGCGCACTTCCTATTTAGCGAAGTGCTATGTAGTTACCGAAATGGACCAGGCACAAACCTCAGGAAGCGCAATGCTTAATTATACTGGCCGCCATATTTATGGAGCGCAGAACTGCCCCCATACTGGGGCCAGTGCGCTGTGACACTCTAGCGGCGCGCCAGGCGATTGCTACGAACGGCGCATGCGCTAACTACAGAGAGGACTGGTGACGGCAGAGGTAACTGGGGCGTTCGTACAGCCAACCAATCCCACAGGGGGGTGGAGCGCAGCAAGAAGACACACTGCAGCGCTGGCCTGACCGCATAATAAAGCCAGCGCCGTACATAGCCACCCACAATTGGTACACACACATATATAATAAAGATGGCAAAATGTGTAAAACACACCGAAACTGGGAACTAACATACATTACCACCAGTAATAGACGGTGGAAAGCATATTATGCCAATTGCAATAAATTATATCTTACTACCACATTCAAAATAAGAGCCTTAGCTCATAATAGCACCACCCCCTATAAGCCAAGCAGGGAGGAGATATAACTCGCAAAATATGTGTATAGATGAACAAAAAAATGATGAAAAAAGCTATAAATAAATAATAGAATATGCCAGGCAAAAGCCCGGACTACAAGTCTGGCCAGTGATAATGGAAAACTGACCTACAAAAAACAACAATAATTTTGCTGTTCATTCAGACCATCCGGTACAAGGGTCCGCAGCCTGAAGATCCATTGACATTCTTTTTGTAGAAGTAATTTATCCAAGTTACCTCCTCGTGGGTTACGTCGCACCACTTCAAGGACGCAGAAGGAGATAGATCTAGTATCATTTGAATGGGTCATTCTGACATGTTTGGCCAGTGGCGTGTCCCGTTTATGTTTTATATCGCCGAGATGCTCGCCAACGCGTCTCCGTAATTCTCTCTTGGTTTTGCCAATATAATTAAGAGGGCACAGGCATGTGGCCATGTATACCACTCCCTCAGACTTACAATTGGCAAAGTCCCTCATACAATAAATCCTGGCCGACATGGTACTCTTAAAGGTTTTTTCCCTTCTCACCCACGGACAGAATTTACAGTCACCACATCTGAAGGTACCACAGGGCTTCCGATCCAGCCATGTGCCTGGTGGTTTGGGTCTGTCATAAAAACTATGAACCAATCTGTCTTTTAACGATCTACCCTTCTTATATGTGATTTTTGGGGTGAGTGGGACAAAATCCCTAAGATCGGGGTCAGCTAGCAAAATCCCCCAGTGTTTTTTTAAAATATTCTGTACCGCATTAGACTTATTGTCAAACATGCCAATGATTCTAGGGACCTCAGAGACATCAATTTTAGGTGATGGATGAAGTAAATCACGACGGGCACAACCAGCTGCATACCTCCATGCCCCATCCAACACTCTACCTGGGTACCCCCTCTGGCTGAACCTATGTTTAAGATCATAGGCCTGTGCAATAAATTCTTGGTTGTCGGAGCAATTCCTCCTGATACGCAGAAATTGACCTTTAGGGATACCTCTGCGCAGGGATCCTGGATGGAAACTATCCCATCTAAGGAGACCATTGGTGGACGTAGGTTTTCTGAAGGTCCTGGTGGAGATCCCACCCCTATGATTTTTCTGAATATTAAGGTCAAGAAAATTAATAGACTCCTTATGTATTTCCGAAGTGAATCTCATATTGATATCATTATCATTAATGCATAAGATGAACCGATTGAATTCATCCACAGTGCCCGTCCATAAGATGAACACATCGTCGATAAATCTCGACCAAAATAAAATCTTAGGGAACCACCAGGCCTCATCCACAAAAATAATGGTCTCCTCCCACCAGCCCAGGAAGAGGTTGGCATACGATGGGGCACAAGGGCTCCCCATCGCCGTCCCCCTGAGCTGGTGGTAGGTCCTCCCATAGAACAGGAAGTAGTTATGATTCAAGATGTATGTCATAAGTTCAACAACCAGCTTGTTATGCGGGGTACACTGATTAGCACGAGTATTCAGAAAAAATTCCATCCCCCTGATGCCTGCCTCATGTGGAATATTGCTATATAATGCTTCCACATCAATGGACGCAAGATACGTGTCAGTCCCAATATCCATGTCCTCAAGTTTAGTGAGTAGATCCATAGTATCCCTCAGATATGAGGGTAATGAAGTCACAAATGAACGTAAAATACGATCAACATAGATCCCCACATTTTGACCCAAAGAGTCCACACCGGACACAATGGGGCGCCCTCTGAGTGGAGCAATCCCCTTGTGTATTTTGGGAAGACAATAAAAGGCAGGCACCAGGGGAAGAGATGGGGAAAGAAAATCAAATTCATCCTTAGTCAGCAACCCACAGTCTAGACCCTTAGCCAAGATATCTATGAGAATGTCAGTGTAAGGCAAGGTAGGATCCCTCTTGAGGATTTCATATGTTTTTCTATCATCCAGTATCAACTGGCACATGGTCATATACTGGTCATGATTCATCAGGACCAAATTACCCCCCTTATCGGAGGGCTTGATGACAATCTCTTTATTATTTTCTAAATCACTTAGAGCCAGTGTCTCAGATTCAGTGAGATTGGATGGTGGATCCCACCTAATATCTTTGGGGTTAATCCTCAACAGCTCCTCCTCTACCACTTTAAGAAAAATATCTACAGAGTCCAACCCACCAGCCGGTGGTGCTCTAGTACTCTTCCGTTTAAGTGACGTAAAGGGGCCCAAGCCAACACTATGTTCATTCTCACTAAGCAAGTCAGTCAAGATATTAACAGTCTCAAGGTCTTCAACTGGAATGCCCATAGTCTCACATCTCTCCCTATCTGCCTGAAGATGAAACTTATGCCACTTAAGTTTACGTGCAAAAAGATTAACGTCCTTGACCCAACCAAATGCATCATATCTAGTTGTGGGTACGAAATTGAGGCCCTTGATTAATATATTATATTCATCGTATGACAATTTATAGTTGCTCAGATTAACAATTTGTCCTGACCCCACAGGATTTAGGTCATCCTGTTTCTCAATGGGTATCCCAGTGGGGTCCTTTGCTCCAAAAAAGAGGAGGCCGATGAGGAGGGTAAGAGAGATGGGGGTATAGGTACTGTTGCCCCTGATGGTATTCCACCTGTTACAATGGTAGAGGTATTCACATGAGACCCTGTCTGTAACCGCATATCCCCTGCTGGTCCCATAGGGGCATCCAGATGTGTATTGTAATTCTGCCATCTGCGTCTCTGCCCTCTACCTCGTGTTCTCCCCCTCTGTCTCCACCTCCCTCTAGAGTTGGACCGCTCCCTGTCAGAGTTATCTGTTTCTGATGATGAAATGTCAATGCGATGTTCCCGTTGGGAGTTCAAAAAATTATACGCCCTCTTTTCTTTGAATTCCGTAAAATCTCTCGTAAATTGAAAATGTTTCCTATCCTTAATATTTGTCTGGAATTTCTCAATGGAGGTTTGCAGCAGAGATTCCCTCCTTGTAAATTCGGGATCGGATTTAAATACCAGCGTTTTATCTATAAGTTCTCCCAACACCTTTCTTGTGCGTTCAAAATTAATTTTTTCCTCTTCAATTAAAATTGTCATGAACCTACATGAAGATGCTATAGATTCCTTTTCCCAAGCTTGCATAAGCTGAGGGTTAACCAATCTTGGTGAAGGGGAGAGATTAATTCTCAGACCACTAGGTACAATATTATTTTTCAAATAATTCTCAAGGGCCTTTATTTCCCAAAATGATTTAATATTATTTTTATAACCCACAAATAGTTCATTGAACAAATTCTTAATGGACAACGAGCTGCTGTTCCTTGACGGACCACAGTCTGTGGAAAAAGCTAAATTTGCATCCTCCACCCATTGGTCAGTATTGATGGGCCCAGATAAAAAGCCAGCCATAAATATACCAAAGAACGAAAAGAGCTCACAAAAATATGTGTATAGAGGGAAATTGACCAGTATTACAACAGAGAAAACCCCCTATTAAAATCCAATACTTTATTAAATTAAATATGCAACACAAAACAAAAAATTAATTTATATACAATAAATGCCCTGTCTGATAGGTCAGCTACAATGTACAGGGAGGGTTGTCAATCCCTAGATAACCCCTGTAACAAATATATAGTTAATAGCACACGTGATATATACTAAAACTAGAAGGGTGTACAGAAAAATATATATACTATCCCTACAGGCTAGGAATCAGTACTAAGAACAAGACTACCTAGATGCGGGGGTTGGCACCCTTGAAGAAAACGAGAAATGGCGCCCCCGCTCGTCCGATGACTCTCCCTGGTCTCCTGGCTACTCCCTATAAGGGATAGATTGTGAAGCAGAATGCCAGATGGCTGTATATAACTTGTACATATAAATATGTGTAATGTCACTTTAAACAGCATCACAGGCCCTCCCTTCCAATGTGCTGTGAGGCCCAAGAATAGATATACCTATATACACACACATCCACCATTTGTAATAGAGGGCAAAAAACGGCAAGCCAGAGAATTAGAAAAAGACCAGGGAAACAAAATGATGCTGAGGACACCATCCAGATCAAACCTAATTATAGCTGACCAACAATTAAAAACATGCAAAGGTACAAATGCCACATAATAGCTAAGATGGTGCCATAAACCGCTGGAACCGATATTTTTGCAGACCTCTAAAGTGTGTAATGAACATTAATATATAGGTACACAATGAGATAATACTCATCTGCTATAGACCGCAAATAGTCCAGACGTGATGGCTCAGTTTGATGACTTAATGGTGAGAAACATCTCACCATTCCTCTCGACGCGTTTCCCCCATGTGTTTGGGTTCATCAGGAGAGATTTAGATACACATATGGCAGTGTAGATAATAAAGAAAAAGGGCTGCGATAATTATCTAAACATACCTCCCATATATACACGCTCCTTAATGCGCACTTCCTATTTAGCGAAGTGCTATGTAGTTACCGAAATGGACCAGGCACAAACCTCAGGAAGCGCAATGCTTAATTATACTGGCCGCCATATTTATGGAGCGCAGAACTGCCCCCATACTGGGGCCAGTGCGCTGTGACACTCTAGCGGCGCGCCAGGCGATTGCTACGAACGGCGCATGCGCTAACTACAGAGAGGACTGGTGACGGCAGAGGTAACTGGGGCGTTCGTACAGCCAACCAATCCCACAGGGGGGTGGAGCGCAGCAAGAAGACACACTGCAGCGCTGGCCTGACCGCATAATAAAGCCAGCGCCGTACATAGCCACCCACAATTGGTACACACACATATATAATAAAGATGGCAAAATGTGTAAAACACACCGAAACTGGGAACTAACATACATTACCACCAGTAATAGACGGTGGAAAGCATATTATGCCAATTGCAATAAATTATATCTTACTACCACATTCAAAATAAGAGCCTTAGCTCATAATAGCACCACCCCCTATAAGCCAAGCAGGGAGGAGATATAACTCGCAAAATATGTGTATAGATGAACAAAAAAATGATGAAAAAAGCTATAAATAAATAATAGAATATGCCAGGCAAAAGCCCGGACTACAAGTCTGGCCAGTGATAATGGAAAACTGACCTACAAAAAACAACAATAATTTTGCTGTTCATTCAGACCATCCGGTACAAGGGTCCGCAGCCTGAAGATCCATTGACATTCTTTTTGTAGAAGTAATTTATCCAAGTTACCTCCTCGTGGGTTACGTCGCACCACTTCAAGGACGCAGAAGGAGATAGATCTAGTATCATTTGAATGGGTCATTCTGACATGTTTGGCCAGTGGCGTGTCCCGTTTATGTTTTATATCGCCGAGATGCTCGCCAACGCGTCTCCGTAATTCTCTCTTGGTTTTGCCAATATAATTAAGAGGGCACAGGCATGTGGCCATGTATACCACTCCCTCAGACTTACAATTGGCAAAGTCCCTCATACAATAAATCCTGGCCGACATGGTACTCTTAAAGGTTTTTTCCCTTCTCACCCACGGACAGAATTTACAGTCACCACATCTGAAGGTACCACAGGGCTTCCGATCCAGCCATGTGCCTGGTGGTTTGGGTCTGTCATAAAAACTATGAACCAATCTGTCTTTTAACGATCTACCCTTCTTATATGTGATTTTTGGGGTGAGTGGGACAAAATCCCTAAGATCGGGGTCAGCTAGCAAAATCCCCCAGTGTTTTTTTAAAATATTCTGTACCGCATTAGACTTATTGTCAAACATGCCAATGATTCTAGGGACCTCAGAGACATCAATTTTAGGTGATGGATGAAGTAAATCACGACGGGCACAACCAGCTGCATACCTCCATGCCCCATCCAACACTCTACCTGGGTACCCCCTCTGGCTGAACCTATGTTTAAGATCATAGGCCTGTGCAATAAATTCTTGGTTGTCGGAGCAATTCCTCCTGATACGCAGAAATTGACCTTTAGGGATACCTCTGCGCAGGGATCCTGGATGGAAACTATCCCATCTAAGGAGACCATTGGTGGACGTAGGTTTTCTGAAGGTCCTGGTGGAGATCCCACCCCTATGATTTTTCTGAATATTAAGGTCAAGAAAATTAATAGACTCCTTATGTATTTCCGAAGTGAATCTCATATTGATATCATTATCATTAATGCATAAGATGAACCGATTGAATTCATCCACAGTGCCCGTCCATAAGATGAACACATCGTCGATAAATCTCGACCAAAATAAAATCTTAGGGAACCACCAGGCCTCATCCACAAAAATAATGGTCTCCTCCCACCAGCCCAGGAAGAGGTTGGCATACGATGGGGCACAAGGGCTCCCCATCGCCGTCCCCCTGAGCTGGTGGTAGGTCCTCCCATAGAACAGGAAGTAGTTATGATTCAAGATGTATGTCATAAGTTCAACAACCAGCTTGTTATGCGGGGTACACTGATTAGCACGAGTATTCAGAAAAAATTCCATCCCCCTGATGCCTGCCTCATGTGGAATATTGCTATATAATGCTTCCACATCAATGGACGCAAGATACGTGTCAGTCCCAATATCCATGTCCTCAAGTTTAGTGAGTAGATCCATAGTATCCCTCAGATATGAGGGTAATGAAGTCACAAATGAACGTAAAATACGATCAACATAGATCCCCACATTTTGACCCAAAGAGTCCACACCGGACACAATGGGGCGCCCTCTGAGTGGAGCAATCCCCTTGTGTATTTTGGGAAGACAATAAAAGGCAGGCACCAGGGGAAGAGATGGGGAAAGAAAATCAAATTCATCCTTAGTCAGCAACCCACAGTCTAGACCCTTAGCCAAGATATCTATGAGAATGTCAGTGTAAGGCAAGGTAGGATCCCTCTTGAGGATTTCATATGTTTTTCTATCATCCAGTATCAACTGGCACATGGTCATATACTGGTCATGATTCATCAGGACCAAATTACCCCCCTTATCGGAGGGCTTGATGACAATCTCTTTATTATTTTCTAAATCACTTAGAGCCAGTGTCTCAGATTCAGTGAGATTGGATGGTGGATCCCACCTAATATCTTTGGGGTTAATCCTCAACAGCTCCTCCTCTACCACTTTAAGAAAAATATCTACAGAGTCCAACCCACCAGCCGGTGGTGCTCTAGTACTCTTCCGTTTAAGTGACGTAAAGGGGCCCAAGCCAACACTATGTTCATTCTCACTAAGCAAGTCAGTCAAGATATTAACAGTCTCAAGGTCTTCAACTGGAATGCCCATAGTCTCACATCTCTCCCTATCTGCCTGAAGATGAAACTTATGCCACTTAAGTTTACGTGCAAAAAGATTAACGTCCTTGACCCAACCAAATGCATCATATCTAGTTGTGGGTACGAAATTGAGGCCCTTGATTAATATATTATATTCATCGTATGACAATTTATAGTTGCTCAGATTAACAATTTGTCCTGACCCCACAGGATTTAGGTCATCCTGTTTCTCAATGGGTATCCCAGTGGGGTCCTTTGCTCCAAAAAAGAGGAGGCCGATGAGGAGGGTAAGAGAGATGGGGGTATAGGTACTGTTGCCCCTGATGGTATTCCACCTGTTACAATGGTAGAGGTATTCACATGAGACCCTGTCTGTAACCGCATATCCCCTGCTGGTCCCATAGGGGCATCCAGATGTGTATTGTAATTCTGCCATCTGCGTCTCTGCCCTCTACCTCGTGTTCTCCCCCTCTGTCTCCACCTCCCTCTAGAGTTGGACCGCTCCCTGTCAGAGTTATCTGTTTCTGATGATGAAATGTCAATGCGATGTTCCCGTTGGGAGTTCAAAAAATTATACGCCCTCTTTTCTTTGAATTCCGTAAAATCTCTCGTAAATTGAAAATGTTTCCTATCCTTAATATTTGTCTGGAATTTCTCAATGGAGGTTTGCAGCAGAGATTCCCTCCTTGTAAATTCGGGATCGGATTTAAATACCAGCGTTTTATCTATAAGTTCTCCCAACACCTTTCTTGTGCGTTCAAAATTAATTTTTTCCTCTTCAATTAAAATTGTCATGAACCTACATGAAGATGCTATAGATTCCTTTTCCCAAGCTTGCATAAGCTGAGGGTTAACCAATCTTGGTGAAGGGGAGAGATTAATTCTCAGACCACTAGGTACAATATTATTTTTCAAATAATTCTCAAGGGCCTTTATTTCCCAAAATGATTTAATATTATTTTTATAACCCACAAATAGTTCATTGAACAAATTCTTAATGGACAACGAGCTGCTGTTCCTTGACGGACCACAGTCTGTGGAAAAAGCTAAATTTGCATCCTCCACCCATTGGTCAGTATTGATGGGCCCAGATAAAAAGCCAGCCATAAATATACCAAAGAACGAAAAGAGCTCACAAAAATATGTGTATAGAGGGAAATTGACCAGTATTACAACAGAGAAAACCCCCTATTAAAATCCAATACTTTATTAAATTAAATATGCAACACAAAACAAAAAATTAATTTATATACAATAAATGCCCTGTCTGATAGGTCAGCTACAATGTACAGGGAGGGTTGTCAATCCCTAGATAACCCCTGTAACAAATATATAGTTAATAGCACACGTGATATATACTAAAACTAGAAGGGTGTACAGAAAAATATATATACTATCCCTACAGGCTAGGAATCAGTACTAAGAACAAGACTACCTAGATGCGGGGGTTGGCACCCTTGAAGAAAACGAGAAATGGCGCCCCCGCTCGTCCGATGACTCTCCCTGGTCTCCTGGCTACTCCCTATAAGGGATAGATTGTGAAGCAGAATGCCAGATGGCTGTATATAACTTGTACATATAAATATGTGTAATGTCACTTTAAACAGCATCACAGGCCCTCCCTTCCAATGTGCTGTGAGGCCCAAGAATAGATATACCTATATACACACACATCCACCATTTGTAATAGAGGGCAAAAAACGGCAAGCCAGAGAATTAGAAAAAGACCAGGGAAACAAAATGATGCTGAGGACACCATCCAGATCAAACCTAATTATAGCTGACCAACAATTAAAAACATGCAAAGGTACAAATGCCACATAATAGCTAAGATGGTGCCATAAACCGCTGGAACCGATATTTTTGCAGACCTCTAAAGTGTGTAATGAACATTAATATATAGGTACACAATGAGATAATACTCATCTGCTATAGACCGCAAATAGTCCAGACGTGATGGCTCAGTTTGATGACTTAATGGTGAGAAACATCTCACCATTCCTCTCGACGCGTTTCCCCCATGTGTTTGGGTTCATCAGGAGAGATTTAGATACACATATGGCAGTGTAGATAATAAAGAAAAAGGGCTGCGATAATTATCTAAACATACCTCCCATATATACACGCTCCTTAATGCGCACTTCCTATTTAGCGAAGTGCTATGTAGTTACCGAAATGGACCAGGCACAAACCTCAGGAAGCGCAATGCTTAATTATACTGGCCGCCATATTTATGGAGCGCAGAACTGCCCCCATACTGGGGCCAGTGCGCTGTGACACTCTAGCGGCGCGCCAGGCGATTGCTACGAACGGCGCATGCGCTAACTACAGAGAGGACTGGTGACGGCAGAGGTAACTGGGGCGTTCGTACAGCCAACCAATCCCACAGGGGGGTGGAGCGCAGCAAGAAGACACACTGCAGCGCTGGCCTGACCGCATAATAAAGCCAGCGCCGTACATAGCCACCCACAATTGGTACACACACATATATAATAAAGATGGCAAAATGTGTAAAACACACCGAAACTGGGAACTAACATACATTACCACCAGTAATAGACGGTGGAAAGCATATTATGCCAATTGCAATAAATTATATCTTACTACCACATTCAAAATAAGAGCCTTAGCTCATAATAGCACCACCCCCTATAAGCCAAGCAGGGAGGAGATATAACTCGCAAAATATGTGTATAGATGAACAAAAAAATGATGAAAAAAGCTATAAATAAATAATAGAATATGCCAGGCAAAAGCCCGGACTACAAGTCTGGCCAGTGATAATGGAAAACTGACCTACAAAAAACAACAATAATTTTGCTGTTCATTCAGACCATCCGGTACAAGGGTCCGCAGCCTGAAGATCCATTGACATTCTTTTTGTAGAAGTAATTTATCCAAGTTACCTCCTCGTGGGTTACGTCGCACCACTTCAAGGACGCAGAAGGAGATAGATCTAGTATCATTTGAATGGGTCATTCTGACATGTTTGGCCAGTGGCGTGTCCCGTTTATGTTTTATATCGCCGAGATGCTCGCCAACGCGTCTCCGTAATTCTCTCTTGGTTTTGCCAATATAATTAAGAGGGCACAGGCATGTGGCCATGTATACCACTCCCTCAGACTTACAATTGGCAAAGTCCCTCATACAATAAATCCTGGCCGACATGGTACTCTTAAAGGTTTTTTCCCTTCTCACCCACGGACAGAATTTACAGTCACCACATCTGAAGGTACCACAGGGCTTCCGATCCAGCCATGTGCCTGGTGGTTTGGGTCTGTCATAAAAACTATGAACCAATCTGTCTTTTAACGATCTACCCTTCTTATATGTGATTTTTGGGGTGAGTGGGACAAAATCCCTAAGATCGGGGTCAGCTAGCAAAATCCCCCAGTGTTTTTTTAAAATATTCTGTACCGCATTAGACTTATTGTCAAACATGCCAATGATTCTAGGGACCTCAGAGACATCAATTTTAGGTGATGGATGAAGTAAATCACGACGGGCACAACCAGCTGCATACCTCCATGCCCCATCCAACACTCTACCTGGGTACCCCCTCTGGCTGAACCTATGTTTAAGATCATAGGCCTGTGCAATAAATTCTTGGTTGTCGGAGCAATTCCTCCTGATACGCAGAAATTGACCTTTAGGGATACCTCTGCGCAGGGATCCTGGATGGAAACTATCCCATCTAAGGAGACCATTGGTGGACGTAGGTTTTCTGAAGGTCCTGGTGGAGATCCCACCCCTATGATTTTTCTGAATATTAAGGTCAAGAAAATTAATAGACTCCTTATGTATTTCCGAAGTGAATCTCATATTGATATCATTATCATTAATGCATAAGATGAACCGATTGAATTCATCCACAGTGCCCGTCCATAAGATGAACACATCGTCGATAAATCTCGACCAAAATAAAATCTTAGGGAACCACCAGGCCTCATCCACAAAAATAATGGTCTCCTCCCACCAGCCCAGGAAGAGGTTGGCATACGATGGGGCACAAGGGCTCCCCATCGCCGTCCCCCTGAGCTGGTGGTAGGTCCTCCCATAGAACAGGAAGTAGTTATGATTCAAGATGTATGTCATAAGTTCAACAACCAGCTTGTTATGCGGGGTACACTGATTAGCACGAGTATTCAGAAAAAATTCCATCCCCCTGATGCCTGCCTCATGTGGAATATTGCTATATAATGCTTCCACATCAATGGACGCAAGATACGTGTCAGTCCCAATATCCATGTCCTCAAGTTTAGTGAGTAGATCCATAGTATCCCTCAGATATGAGGGTAATGAAGTCACAAATGAACGTAAAATACGATCAACATAGATCCCCACATTTTGACCCAAAGAGTCCACACCGGACACAATGGGGCGCCCTCTGAGTGGAGCAATCCCCTTGTGTATTTTGGGAAGACAATAAAAGGCAGGCACCAGGGGAAGAGATGGGGAAAGAAAATCAAATTCATCCTTAGTCAGCAACCCACAGTCTAGACCCTTAGCCAAGATATCTATGAGAATGTCAGTGTAAGGCAAGGTAGGATCCCTCTTGAGGATTTCATATGTTTTTCTATCATCCAGTATCAACTGGCACATGGTCATATACTGGTCATGATTCATCAGGACCAAATTACCCCCCTTATCGGAGGGCTTGATGACAATCTCTTTATTATTTTCTAAATCACTTAGAGCCAGTGTCTCAGATTCAGTGAGATTGGATGGTGGATCCCACCTAATATCTTTGGGGTTAATCCTCAACAGCTCCTCCTCTACCACTTTAAGAAAAATATCTACAGAGTCCAACCCACCAGCCGGTGGTGCTCTAGTACTCTTCCGTTTAAGTGACGTAAAGGGGCCCAAGCCAACACTATGTTCATTCTCACTAAGCAAGTCAGTCAAGATATTAACAGTCTCAAGGTCTTCAACTGGAATGCCCATAGTCTCACATCTCTCCCTATCTGCCTGAAGATGAAACTTATGCCACTTAAGTTTACGTGCAAAAAGATTAACGTCCTTGACCCAACCAAATGCATCATATCTAGTTGTGGGTACGAAATTGAGGCCCTTGATTAATATATTATATTCATCGTATGACAATTTATAGTTGCTCAGATTAACAATTTGTCCTGACCCCACAGGATTTAGGTCATCCTGTTTCTCAATGGGTATCCCAGTGGGGTCCTTTGCTCCAAAAAAGAGGAGGCCGATGAGGAGGGTAAGAGAGATGGGGGTATAGGTACTGTTGCCCCTGATGGTATTCCACCTGTTACAATGGTAGAGGTATTCACATGAGACCCTGTCTGTAACCGCATATCCCCTGCTGGTCCCATAGGGGCATCCAGATGTGTATTGTAATTCTGCCATCTGCGTCTCTGCCCTCTACCTCGTGTTCTCCCCCTCTGTCTCCACCTCCCTCTAGAGTTGGACCGCTCCCTGTCAGAGTTATCTGTTTCTGATGATGAAATGTCAATGCGATGTTCCCGTTGGGAGTTCAAAAAATTATACGCCCTCTTTTCTTTGAATTCCGTAAAATCTCTCGTAAATTGAAAATGTTTCCTATCCTTAATATTTGTCTGGAATTTCTCAATGGAGGTTTGCAGCAGAGATTCCCTCCTTGTAAATTCGGGATCGGATTTAAATACCAGCGTTTTATCTATAAGTTCTCCCAACACCTTTCTTGTGCGTTCAAAATTAATTTTTTCCTCTTCAATTAAAATTGTCATGAACCTACATGAAGATGCTATAGATTCCTTTTCCCAAGCTTGCATAAGCTGAGGGTTAACCAATCTTGGTGAAGGGGAGAGATTAATTCTCAGACCACTAGGTACAATATTATTTTTCAAATAATTCTCAAGGGCCTTTATTTCCCAAAATGATTTAATATTATTTTTATAACCCACAAATAGTTCATTGAACAAATTCTTAATGGACAACGAGCTGCTGTTCCTTGACGGACCACAGTCTGTGGAAAAAGCTAAATTTGCATCCTCCACCCATTGGTCAGTATTGATGGGCCCAGATAAAAAGCCAGCCATAAATATACCAAAGAACGAAAAGAGCTCACAAAAATATGTGTATAGAGGGAAATTGACCAGTATTACAACAGAGAAAACCCCCTATTAAAATCCAATACTTTATTAAATTAAATATGCAACACAAAACAAAAAATTAATTTATATACAATAAATGCCCTGTCTGATAGGTCAGCTACAATGTGCAGGGAGGGTTGTCAATCCCTAGATAACCCCTGTAACAAATATATAGTTAATAGCACACGTGATATATACTAAAACTAGAAGGGTGTACAGAAAAATATATATACTATCCCTACAGGCTAGGAATCAGTACTAAGAACAAGACTACCTAGATGCGGGGGTTGGCACCCTTGAAGAAAACGAGAAATGGCGCCCCCGCTCGTCCGATGACTCTCCCTGGTCTCCTGGCTACTCCCTATAAGGGATAGATTGTGAAGCAGAATGCCAGATGGCTGTATATAACTTGTACATATAAATATGTGTAATGTCACTTTAAACAGCATCACAGGCCCTCCCTTCCAATGTGCTGTGAGGCCCAAGAATAGATATACCTATATACACACACATCCACCATTTGTAATAGAGGGCAAAAAACGGCAAGCCAGAGAATTAGAAAAAGACCAGGGAAACAAAATGATGCTGAGGACACCATCCAGATCAAACCTAATTATAGCTGACCAACAATTAAAAACATGCAAAGGTACAAATGCCACATAATAGCTAAGATGGTGCCATAAACCGCTGGAACCGATATTTTTGCAGACCTCTAAAGTGTGTAATGAACATTAATATATAGGTACACAATGAGATAATACTCATCTGCTATAGACCGCAAATAGTCCAGACGTGATGGCTCAGTTTGATGACTTAATGGTGAGAAACATCTCACCATTCCTCTCGACGCGTTTCCCCCATGTGTTTGGGTTCATCAGGAGAGATTTAGATACACATATGGCAGTGTAGATAATAAAGAAAAAGGGCTGCGATAATTATCTAAACATACCTCCCATATATACACGCTCCTTAATGCGCACTTCCTATTTAGCGAAGTGCTATGTAGTTACCGAAATGGACCAGGCACAAACCTCAGGAAGCGCAATGCTTAATTATACTGGCCGCCATATTTATGGAGCGCAGAACTGCCCCCATACTGGGGCCAGTGCGCTGTGACACTCTAGCGGCGCGCCAGGCGATTGCTACGAACGGCGCATGCGCTAACTACAGAGAGGACTGGTGACGGCAGAGGTAACTGGGGCGTTCGTACAGCCAACCAATCCCACAGGGGGGTGGAGCGCAGCAAGAAGACACACTGCAGCGCTGGCCTGACCGCATAATAAAGCCAGCGCCGTACATAGCCACCCACAATTGGTACACACACATATATAATAAAGATGGCAAAATGTGTAAAACACACCGAAACTGGGAACTAACATACATTACCACCAGTAATAGACGGTGGAAAGCATATTATGCCAATTGCAATAAATTATATCTTACTACCACATTCAAAATAAGAGCCTTAGCTCATAATAGCACCACCCCCTATAAGCCAAGCAGGGAGGAGATATAACTCGCAAAATATGTGTATAGATGAACAAAAAAATGATGAAAAAAGCTATAAATAAATAATAGAATATGCCAGGCAAAAGCCCGGACTACAAGTCTGGCCAGTGATAATGGAAAACTGACCTACAAAAAACAACAATAATTTTGCTGTTCATTCAGACCATCCGGTACAAGGGTCCGCAGCCTGAAGATCCATTGACATTCTTTTTGTAGAAGTAATTTATCCAAGTTACCTCCTCGTGGGTTACGTCGCACCACTTCAAGGACGCAGAAGGAGATAGATCTAGTATCATTTGAATGGGTCATTCTGACATGTTTGGCCAGTGGCGTGTCCCGTTTATGTTTTATATCGCCGAGATGCTCGCCAACGCGTCTCCGTAATTCTCTCTTGGTTTTGCCAATATAATTAAGAGGGCACAGGCATGTGGCCATGTATACCACTCCCTCAGACTTACAATTGGCAAAGTCCCTCATACAATAAATCCTGGCCGACATGGTACTCTTAAAGGTTTTTTCCCTTCTCACCCACGGACAGAATTTACAGTCACCACATCTGAAGGTACCACAGGGCTTCCGATCCAGCCATGTGCCTGGTGGTTTGGGTCTGTCATAAAAACTATGAACCAATCTGTCTTTTAACGATCTACCCTTCTTATATGTGATTTTTGGGGTGAGTGGGACAAAATCCCTAAGATCGGGGTCAGCTAGCAAAATCCCCCAGTGTTTTTTTAAAATATTCTGTACCGCATTAGACTTATTGTCAAACATGCCAATGATTCTAGGGACCTCAGAGACATCAATTTTAGGTGATGGATGAAGTAAATCACGACGGGCACAACCAGCTGCATACCTCCATGCCCCATCCAACACTCTACCTGGGTACCCCCTCTGGCTGAACCTATGTTTAAGATCATAGGCCTGTGCAATAAATTCTTGGTTGTCGGAGCAATTCCTCCTGATACGCAGAAATTGACCTTTAGGGATACCTCTGCGCAGGGATCCTGGATGGAAACTATCCCATCTAAGGAGACCATTGGTGGACGTAGGTTTTCTGAAGGTCCTGGTGGAGATCCCACCCCTATGATTTTTCTGAATATTAAGGTCAAGAAAATTAATAGACTCCTTATGTATTTCCGAAGTGAATCTCATATTGATATCATTATCATTAATGCATAAGATGAACCGATTGAATTCATCCACAGTGCCCGTCCATAAGATGAACACATCGTCGATAAATCTCGACCAAAATAAAATCTTAGGGAACCACCAGGCCTCATCCACAAAAATAATGGTCTCCTCCCACCAGCCCAGGAAGAGGTTGGCATACGATGGGGCACAAGGGCTCCCCATCGCCGTCCCCCTGAGCTGGTGGTAGGTCCTCCCATAGAACAGGAAGTAGTTATGATTCAAGATGTATGTCATAAGTTCAACAACCAGCTTGTTATGCGGGGTACACTGATTAGCACGAGTATTCAGAAAAAATTCCATCCCCCTGATGCCTGCCTCATGTGGAATATTGCTATATAATGCTTCCACATCAATGGACGCAAGATACGTGTCAGTCCCAATATCCATGTCCTCAAGTTTAGTGAGTAGATCCATAGTATCCCTCAGATATGAGGGTAATGAAGTCACAAATGAACGTAAAATACGATCAACATAGATCCCCACATTTTGACCCAAAGAGTCCACACCGGACACAATGGGGCGCCCTCTGAGTGGAGCAATCCCCTTGTGTATTTTGGGAAGACAATAAAAGGCAGGCACCAGGGGAAGAGATGGGGAAAGAAAATCAAATTCATCCTTAGTCAGCAACCCACAGTCTAGACCCTTAGCCAAGATATCTATGAGAATGTCAGTGTAAGGCAAGGTAGGATCCCTCTTGAGGATTTCATATGTTTTTCTATCATCCAGTATCAACTGGCACATGGTCATATACTGGTCATGATTCATCAGGACCAAATTACCCCCCTTATCGGAGGGCTTGATGACAATCTCTTTATTATTTTCTAAATCACTTAGAGCCAGTGTCTCAGATTCAGTGAGATTGGATGGTGGATCCCACCTAATATCTTTGGGGTTAATCCTCAACAGCTCCTCCTCTACCACTTTAAGAAAAA
Source organism: Ranitomeya variabilis (assembly GCF_051348905.1). Lineage (NCBI taxonomy): Eukaryota > Metazoa > Chordata > Amphibia > Anura > Dendrobatidae > Ranitomeya > Ranitomeya variabilis. The sequence goes on from NC_135232.1 coordinate 639,287,453, forward strand.
TATCTACAGAGTCCAACCCACCAGCCGGTGGTGCTCTAGTACTCTTCCGTTTAAGTGACGTAAAGGGGCCCAAGCCAACACTATGTTCATTCTCACTAAGCAAGTCAGTCAAGATATTAACAGTCTCAAGGTCTTCAACTGGAATGCCCATAGTCTCACATCTCTCCCTATCTGCCTGAAGATGAAACTTATGCCACTTAAGTTTACGTGCAAAAAGATTAACGTCCTTGACCCAACCAAATGCATCATATCTAGTTGTGGGTACGAAATTGAGGCCCTTGATTAATATATTATATTCATCGTATGACAATTTATAGTTGCTCAGATTAACAATTTGTCCTGACCCCACAGGATTTAGGTCATCCTGTTTCTCAATGGGTATCCCAGTGGGGTCCTTTGCTCCAAAAAAGAGGAGGCCGATGAGGAGGGTAAGAGAGATGGGGGTATAGGTACTGTTGCCCCTGATGGTATTCCACCTGTTACAATGGTAGAGGTATTCACATGAGACCCTGTCTGTAACCGCATATCCCCTGCTGGTCCCATAGGGGCATCCAGATGTGTATTGTAATTCTGCCATCTGCGTCTCTGCCCTCTACCTCGTGTTCTCCCCCTCTGTCTCCACCTCCCTCTAGAGTTGGACCGCTCCCTGTCAGAGTTATCTGTTTCTGATGATGAAATGTCAATGCGATGTTCCCGTTGGGAGTTCAAAAAATTATACGCCCTCTTTTCTTTGAATTCCGTAAAATCTCTCGTAAATTGAAAATGTTTCCTATCCTTAATATTTGTCTGGAATTTCTCAATGGAGGTTTGCAGCAGAGATTCCCTCCTTGTAAATTCGGGATCGGATTTAAATACCAGCGTTTTATCTATAAGTTCTCCCAACACCTTTCTTGTGCGTTCAAAATTAATTTTTTCCTCTTCAATTAAAATTGTCATGAACCTACATGAAGATGCTATAGATTCCTTTTCCCAAGCTTGCCCATCAATACTGACCAATGGGTGGAGGATGCAAATTTAGCTTTTTCCACAGACTGTGGTCCGTCAAGGAACAGCAGCTCGTTGTCCATTAAGAATTTGTTCAATGAACTATTTGTGGGTTATAAAAATAATATTAAATCATTTTGGGAAATAAAGGCCCTTGAGAATTATTTGAAAAATAATATTGTACCTAGTGGTCTGAGAATTAATCTCTCCCCTTCACCAAGATTGGTTAACCCTCAGCTTATGCAAGCTTGGGAAAAGGAATCTATAGCATCTTCATGTAGGTTCATGACAATTTTAATTGAAGAGGAAAAAATTAATTTTGAACGCACAAGAAAGGTGTTGGGAGAACTTATAGATAAAACGCTGGTATTTAAATCCGATCCCGAATTTACAAGGAGGGAATCTCTGCTGCAAACCTCCATTGAGAAATTCCAGACAAATATTAAGGATAGGAAACATTTTCAATTTACGAGAGATTTTACGGAATTCAAAGAAAAGAGGGCGTATAATTTTTTGAACTCCCAACGGGAACATCGCATTGACATTTCATCATCAGAAACAGATAACTCTGACAGGGAGCGGTCCAACTCTAGAGGGAGGTGGAGACAGAGGGGGAGAACACGAGGTAGAGGGCAGAGACGCAGATGGCAGAATTACAATACACATCTGGATGCCCCTATGGGACCAGCAGGGGATATGCGGTTACAGACAGGGTCTCATGTGAATACCTCTACCATTGTAACAGGTGGAATACCATCAGGGGCAACAGTACCTATACCCCCATCTCTCTTACCCTCCTCATCGGCCTCCTCTTTTTTGGAGCAAAGGACCCCACTGGGATACCCATTGAGAAACAGGATGACCTAAATCCTGTGGGGTCAGGACAAATTGTTAATCTGAGCAACTATAAATTGTCATACGATGAATATAATATATTAATCAAGGGCCTCAATTTCGTACCCACAACTAGATATGATGCATTTGGTTGGGTCAAGGACGTTAATCTTTTTGCACGTAAACTTAAGTGGCATAAGTTTCATCTTCAGGCAGATAGGGAGAGATGTGAGACTATGGGCATTCCAGTTGAAGACCTTGAGACTGTTAATATCTTGACTGACTTGCTTAGTGAGAATGAACATAGTGTTGGCTTGGGCCCCTTTACGTCACTTAAACGGAAGAGTACTAGAGCACCACCGGCTGGTGGGTTGGACTCTGTAGATATTTTTCTTAAAGTGGTAGAGGAGGAGCTGTTGAGGATTAACCCCAAAGATATTAGGTGGGATCCACCATCCAATCTCACTGAATCTGAGACACTGGCTCTAAGTGATTTAGAAAATAATAAAGAGATTGTCATCAAGCCCTCCGATAAGGGGGGTAATTTGGTCCTGATGAATCATGACCAGTATATGACCATGTGCCAGTTGATACTGGATGATAGAAAAACATATGAAATCCTCAAGAGGGATCCTACCTTGCCTTACACTGACATTCTCATAGATATCTTGGCTAAGGGTCTAGACTGTGGGTTGCTGACTAAGGATGAATTTGATTTTCTTTCCCCATCTCTTCCCCTGGTGCCTGCCTTTTATTGTCTTCCCAAAATACACAAGGGGATTGCTCCACTCAGAGGGCGCCCCATTGTGTCCGGTGTGGACTCTTTGGGTCAAAATGTGGGGATCTATGTTGATCGTATTTTACGTTCATTTGTGACTTCATTACCCTCATATCTGAGGGATACTATGGATCTACTCACTAAACTTGAGGACATGGATATTGGGACTGACACGTATCTTGCGTCCATTGATGTGGAAGCATTATATAGCAATATTCCACATGAGGCAGGCATCAGGGGGATGGAATTTTTTCTGAATACTCGTGCTAATCAGTGTACCCCGCATAACAAGCTGGTTGTTGAACTTATGACATACATCTTGAATCATAACTACTTCCTGTTCTATGGGAGGACCTACCACCAGCTCAGGGGGACGGCGATGGGGAGCCCTTGTGCCCCATCGTATGCCAACCTCTTCCTGGGCTGGTGGGAGGAGACCATTATTTTTGTGGATGAGGCCTGGTGGTTCCCTAAGATTTTATTTTGGTCGAGATTTATCGACGATGTGTTCATCTTATGGACGGGCACTGTGGATGAATTCAATCGGTTCATCTTATGCATTAATGATAATGATATCAATATGAGATTCACTTCGGAAATACATAAGGAGTCTATTAATTTTCTTGACCTTAATATTCAGAAAAATCATAGGGGTGGGATCTCCACCAGGACCTTCAGAAAACCTACGTCCACCAATGGTCTCCTTAGATGGGATAGTTTCCATCCAGGATCCCTGCGCAGAGGTATCCCTAAAGGTCAATTTCTGCGTATCAGGAGGAATTGCTCCGACAACCAAGAATTTATTGCACAGGCCTATGATCTTAAACATAGGTTCAGCCAGAGGGGGTACCCAGGTAGAGTGTTGGATGGGGCATGGAGGTATGCAGCTGGTTGTGCCCGTCGTGATTTACTTCATCCATCACCTAAAATTGATGTCTCTGAGGTCCCTAGAATCATTGGCATGTTTGACAATAAGTCTAATGCGGTACAGAATATTTTAAAAAAACACTGGGGGATTTTGCTAGCTGACCCCGATCTTAGGGATTTTGTCCCACTCACCCCAAAAATCACATATAAGAAGGGTAGATCGTTAAAAGACAGATTGGTTCATAGTTTTTATGACAGACCCAAACCACCAGGCACATGGCTGGATCGGAAGCCCTGTGGTACCTTCAGATGTGGTGACTGTAAATTCTGTCCGTGGGTGAGAAGGGAAAAAACCTTTAAGAGTACCATGTCGGCCAGGATTTATTGTATGAGGGACTTTGCCAATTGTAAGTCTGAGGGAGTGGTATACATGGCCACATGCCTGTGCCCTCTTAATTATATTGGCAAAACCAAGAGAGAATTACGGAGACGCGTTGGCGAGCATCTCGGCGATATAAAACATAAACGGGACACGCCACTGGCCAAACATGTCAGAATGACCCATTCAAATGATACTAGATCTATCTCCTTCTGCGTCCTTGAAGTGGTGCGACGTAACCCACGAGGAGGTAACTTGGATAAATTACTTCTACAAAAAGAATGTCAATGGATCTTCAGGCTGCGGACCCTTGTACCGGATGGTCTGAATGAACAGCAAAATTATTGTTGTTTTTTGTAGGTCAGTTTTCCATTATCACTGGCCAGACTTGTAGTCCGGGCTTTTGCCTGGCATATTCTATTATTTATTTATAGCTTTTTTCATCATTTTTTTGTTCATCTATACACATATTTTGCGAGTTATATCTCCTCCCTGCTTGGCTTATAGGGGGTGGTGCTATTATGAGCTAAGGCTCTTATTTTGAATGTGGTAGTAAGATATAATTTATTGCAATTGGCATAATATGCTTTCCACCGTCTATTACTGGTGGTAATGTATGTTAGTTCCCAGTTTCGGTGTGTTTTACACATTTTGCCATCTTTATTATATATGTGTGTGTACCAATTGTGGGTGGCTATGTACGGCGCTGGCTTTATTATGCGGTCAGGCCAGCGCTGCAGTGTGTCTTCTTGCTGCGCTCCACCCCCCTGTGGGATTGGTTGGCTGTACGAACGCCCCAGTTACCTCTGCCGTCACCAGTCCTCTCTGTAGTTAGCGCATGCGCCGTTCGTAGCAATCGCCTGGCGCGCCGCTAGAGTGTCACAGCGCACTGGCCCCAGTATGGGGGCAGTTCTGCGCTCCATAAATATGGCGGCCAGTATAATTAAGCATTGCGCTTCCTGAGGTTTGTGCCTGGTCCATTTCGGTAACTACATAGCACTTCGCTAAATAGGAAGTGCGCATTAAGGAGCGTGTATATATGGGAGGTATGTTTAGATAATTATCGCAGCCCTTTTTCTTTATTATCTACACTGCCATATGTGTATCTAAATCTCTCCTGATGAACCCAAACACATGGGGGAAACGCGTCGAGAGGAATGGTGAGATGTTTCTCACCATTAAGTCATCAAACTGAGCCATCACGTCTGGACTATTTGCGGTCTATAGCAGATGAGTATTATCTCATTGTGTACCTATATATTAATGTTCATTACACACTTTAGAGGTCTGCAAAAATATCGGTTCCAGCGGTTTATGGCACCATCTTAGCTATTATGTGGCATTTGTACCTTTGCATGTTTTTAATTGTTGGTCAGCTATAATTAGGTTTGATCTGGATGGTGTCCTCAGCATCATTTTGTTTCCCTGGTCTTTTTCTAATTCTCTGGCTTGCCGTTTTTTGCCCTCTATTACAAATGGTGGATGTGTGTGTATATAGGTATATCTATTCTTGGGCCTCACAGCACATTGGAAGGGAGGGCCTGTGATGCTGTTTAAAGTGACATTACACATATTTATATGTACAAGTTATATACAGCCATCTGGCATTCTGCTTCACAATCTATCCCTTATAGGGAGTAGCCAGGAGACCAGGGAGAGTCATCGGACGAGCGGGGGCGCCATTTCTCGTTTTCTTCAAGGGTGCCAACCCCCGCATCTAGGTAGTCTTGTTCTTAGTACTGATTCCTAGCCTGTAGGGATAGTATATATATTTTTCTGTACACCCTTCTAGTTTTAGTATATATCACGTGTGCTATTAACTATATATTTGTTACAGGGGTTATCTAGGGATTGACAACCCTCCCTGTACATTGTAGCTGACCTATCAGACAGGGCATTTATTGTATATAAATTAATTTTTTGTTTTGTGTTGCATATTTAATTTAATAAAGTATTGGATTTTAATAGGGGGTTTTCTCTGTTGACACACTGACAGAAGGCATAAGGACACTTTTTTGGCCTTTTTTAAGCAAATAGAACCCAAAATTAACTTGCTGGGAGCTTTTCCCAGTGCATATGCCAAGCTTAAAGCTTCTGCGTAGTGTGCATTGAGCCTAATTGAAAGCACAGAAAATTCGATACGACCATGGACCGACTAGGAAAATCCCTGTCTAAGGCTATGTTCAGATATATCAGTGGGGCAACTTGTCGCATAGGAGCCGAGGAAATAAAGGGGTCCACTTCCACCTCCAAAACAATAATCAGCTTCTATCATGAACAGAACCATGAGACTGCAAAGAACCCCTCTATTGCTCTTCTAAAGGGGCCCTCTTGTGTCTGTGACCCAGATGCAATGGTCAAAACATCCAGATTCCAATTTAGACCTTATTCATGCAAAAAAAAAAGAGAGCGCAACAGTAAAAAGTTTGTTAGTATTTTCCTCCACTTAGGGTATGTTTCCACGTTCAGGAAACCCAGCACTTTGGATGCAGCAGATACCCCGCTCTGCCCAAAGCACCGCCCCCTGTTGTACGCACAGTGATTCCGGATGTGTTTATTGAGCACATGTGAAATCACCGTATCGTATTCATTGAATGTGGTACTTATCTTGCGGAGACGGAGCGTCTCTGCAAGATAAATAGACATGCTGTGGTCTATAAAGACGCGCCGCATGTCCGGATACGCAGGGTCACCGGATGTGGCCGTGCGCATATAGTGGAGACGGGATTTAAAAAAATCCCTTCCACTATGCTGTAACATCTGGACGCTGCGGATTGGATGCTGTGGCTGTACACAGCGTCCAATCTGCAGCAAATCCTGATGTAATCCGTCACATGGAAACATACACTTACTGTTTATTGATGTTGATTAGTGATGAGCGAGTGTGCTCATTACTCGAGTTTTCCGAGCATGCTCGGGTGGTCTCCAAGTATCTTGGGCGTACTCGTAGATTATGTTTGTGTCGCCCCAGTTGCATGATTTGCGGCTGCTAGACAGCCTCAATACATGTGAGGATTCCCTAACAAGCAGGCAATCCCTGCATGTGTTCAGGCTGTCTAGCAGCTGCAAATTATGAAGCTGCGGTGACACAAACATAAACTACAAGCACGCCCAAAATACTTGGAAACCACCCGAGCATGCTCGGAAAACGTGAGTAATGAGCACACTCGCTCATCACTAATGTTGATGTGTATTGCACATGGATCCAATAAACACTGAATGGACGAAAATCCTGGCAAACTTTTCTTTCTCATTGCACTCTCTACTCAGAGATGCCCACACATCATTATGGCGCTGGCTAAGTAAATATTGCAGTGCAGACCTCGCAGCGCCTTTGGAGCTGCGGGCACACTATTCCTGTTCAGAGCTGCCAACCTGATTATTTCTTGTTTTCTCTACAATTTATCAAAAAGTCATGGACGGCTTATATTTTTATGGACAAATTAGAAAGCCAAAATAAATCATTGAGATTCTAGGTGCTATATGACTACAGTTCAGGATACTATGCTGAATGTATGAGCAGCATATACTACGAACGGTAAGCTTATGAAAGTTACACCCGCAATGATTTCTACAATTTCCTTCATCTTTATACAATATCAGAGACACATCCATTTTTTTTTTCATCACAGACAATAAAAAAAGTTTCCTATCTTTGCAGACTGCCTGGGATCTTCTAGGAGCTTTGCATTCTCATGGAGTCTGGCTAATAATCAGTCCTGTTTAATAGTTAGAGAAGAGTTCGAGAAGTAGAAGTAACATCATGGCTGGCTCACTAAGTTAGCGCCATAAAGCTTTACATTATTTGTGTAGTGTGGCCCTCCTCATTCACTTTCAATTAGCAGCGCAATACACAAATGGCTACAATATTAACGTAAGACAGAAAGGGGTCATTTTAGTGGTTCCTACAGTTATGGCCAAAAGTTGTGAGAATAAATCAAATTTTGTTTTTCACACAGTTTGCTGCTTCATTGCTTTTACATCTTTGAGTTTTTATGGTTACTGACGTACAGTTTTCAGCATTTCATAAGTTTTTACACTTTTATTGACAAATGCATGAAGTTTTTGCAAAGATTTGATATTTACAGAGCTGACCCTTATGTTCCAAGACTTATGCACTCCACCATGGTAGATGGATATTAGGATTTGGCCCAGAAACTATCTGATCTCAGCCTATTTTTACCTAACAATTTCTGTGTTTTTTGTTTGTCCACTCGCTTTATGAAGATTAATCACTGGTTCTCATAGGATTTAGATCGGGGGAGTTACGTAGCCATGAACAAAAATTTTTAATAGTGTTCCATCATGCTTGTAAAGGCATTGCTCATCACCAAATTGGTCATGGATGTAGGAAGAAGTTGCTCTTGCTAGATGTTTAGATCCCATTGTTTATTTAGGTAAAATTGTGAGTGAGAACACTTTCTTGGATGAAAAGCCCCATACACATTAATGGTCTCAAGATGATTTACTATTGACATGACACATAGCGCTCACCTTTTCTTTCTTCTTACCTTCACAAGCCAGAGCTGGTATGTCACTCTCCACAAGGAGAAACCTTACCCCTTAGACCCCAGTCCAGAGCCTCTCACCTAGCCAAATCAGTTCTCATGCTTCGCACTGATGAGGGCCAACAGCCTGAAACACCGTGTCTGCGAAGACATGTTAAAGGGTTGATTGTGACTTGTAGGATCGCTACTTCCAACAGGTGGCGCTATAGAGTTCAAGTCTTCTTTTTCTCTGAAGAAGCAATTTGCATATTAACCTTCTAAAGACACTCATTATTCCAGATGTCCCAAACTGATAAGAAGAGGGCTTCAACAGAGAAAATAACTTTACCCCATCCTCTGCAGTCCAATTACTGTATTTCATGCAAAGTTTTCTTTGATGAAGCCCCCTAGAGACTGTTTGAGGCAACTGTAAGAATGATTGTCTGGAGAATAAATGGTGGGTGCTACTAGGAGTCCTGTGTAATGTCAAAAGTAAAGCATCCTGTGATCATTCACGTGTGGGGCTGCTTATCATCCAAGGGAGTAGGCTCAATCATATTTTTACCTTAGAAAACTGCCATGAATAAAGAATGGATCTAAACATTTTCCAAGAGCAACTTCTCCCATCGATCCAGGAGCAATTTGGTGATAAATAATCATTTTTCCAGCATGATGGAGACCATGTCACAAGGCCAAAGTGATAGTTCAATGGCTCAATGAACAAAACATTGAAATTTTGAGACCATGTCTAGGAAACGCTCCAGATCTAAATCCCATTGAGGTCTTGTGGTCAATCCTCAAAACACAGGTAGGTGCATAAAAACCCAATAACCTACAAACACTGACTAGACAAGAAAGTGCTGTCGTCAGTCAGGATTTGGCCTAGAAGTTGATATCCAGCTGCCAGGCTGAACTGCAGGAATCTTGGGGAAAAAAATTATCAGTGCTGGAAATATTGAGTTTTTGCATAAACTTGATGTATTCATCAATAAATGTTTTTCAGACTCAAAACATTTGGCCACAACAATACATGTGCAGAGCTGAAAGTGTTTATTACTACCACAGGAATAGTGTGAATTGTCAGCTTTTCTATCAGTATCTTTAAGATACATCACTGATTTCTCTTTAGGGATAATAATAGATGCTGTCACAGTATCGCAGTCGGTCACTGGTATCACAGTTGGTCACTGGCCCTTTATTCTTTTGGCTCTCGGTACAGAACCCACCTGTACAACCAGGGTTATTTGGCTTCCTTCTTTCTTTCTTTTGATAAATCCTCCGATGAGAAGGCAGGATTATATGTCTGGTCATGACTTTCACTGAACGATCCCACTTTGCGAGCTTTCAGATGTTGAGCGTCTGTTCTCTCAGTCGAAGATCACTTTCTCAAATTCTTCTGACATCTCTTCATCTGTCATGATTCTCAATGGCGAGAGAACATAGCCCAGCATATATGAGAACTAGCTCTTGGAAGATGGAAACTATACTGACCATGAACTAAACCTGCCGCACAACTAGAAGTGGCCGGGTAGCATGCCTACGTTTTTTTATCCCTAGATGCCCAGCGCCAGCCGGAGAACTACCTAATCCTAGCAGAGGAAAAGACAGTCCTGGCTCACCTCTAGAGAAATTTTCCCAAAAGGCAGACAGAGGCCCCCACATATATTGGCGGTGATTTTAGATGAAATGACAAACGTAGTATGAAAATAGGTTTAGCAAAAATCGAGGTCCGCTTTCTAGATAGCAAGAAGACAGAAAGGGCACTTTCATGGTCAGCAGAAAACTCTATCAAAACACCATCCAGAAATTACTTTAAGACTCTAGCATTAACTCATAACACCAGAGTGGCAATTTCCGCTCACAAGAGCTTTCCAGACACAGTAACGAAACAGCAGCTGTGAGCAGGAACAAAATGCAAAAACACACAAGGACAAAAGTCCAACTTAGCTGGGAGTTGTCTAGTAGCAGGAACATGCACAGAAAGGCTTCTGATTACATTGTTGACCGGCATGAAACTGACAGAGGAGCAAGGTTATATAGCGACTCCCACATCCTGATAGGAGCAGGTGAACAGAGGGGATGATGCACACAAGTACAATTCCACAAGTGGCCACCGGGGGAGCCCAGAATCCAATTTCACAACAGTACCCCCCCTCAAGGAGGGGGCACCGAACCCTCACCAGAACCACCAGGGCGATCAGGATGAAAGGCACGGACAAGATCGGAGGCATGAACATCAGAGGCAGTGACCCAAGAATTATCCTCCTGACCGTATCCCTTCCATTTGACCAGATACTGGAGTTTCCGTCTGGAAACACGAGAGTCCAAGATCTTTTCCACAACGTACTCCAACTCACCCTCAACCAACACCGGAGCAGGAGGCTCAACGGAAGGCACAGCCGGTACCTCATACCTGCGCAACAATGATCGATGAAAAACATTATGAATCGAAAAGGATGCAGGGAGGTCCAAACGGAAGGACACAGGGTTAAGAATCTCCAATATCTTGTACGGGCCGATGAACCGAGGCTTAAACTTAGGAGAAGAAACCCTCATAGGGACAAAACGAGAAGACAACCACACCAAGTCCCCAACACAAAGCCGAGGACCAACACGACGACGGCGGTTGGCAAAAAGCTGAGTCTTCTCCTGGGACAACTTCAAATTGTCCACCACCTGCCCCCAAATCTGATGCAACCTCTCCACCACAGCATCCACTCCAGGACAATCCGAAGATTCCACTTGACCGGAGGAAAATCGAGGATGAAACCCCGAATTACAGAAAAACGGGGACACCAAGGTGGCAGAGCTGGCCCGATTATTGAGGGCGAACTCCGCCAAAGGCAAAAAAGCAACCCAATCATCCTGATCCGCAGACACAAAACACCTCAAATATGTCTCCAAGGTCTGATTAGTCCGCTCGGTCTGGCCATTAGTCTGAGGATGGAAAGCAGACGAAAAAGACAAATCTATGCCCATCCTAGCACAGAATGCCCGCCAAAATCTAGACACGAATTGGGTCCCTCTGTCAGAAACGATATTCTCCGGAATACCATGCAAACGAACAACATTTTGAAAAAACAGAGGAACCAACTCGGAAGAAGAAGGCAACTTAGGCAAGGGAACCAGATGGACCATCTTAGAGAAACGGTCACACACCACCCAGATGACAGACATCTTATGAGAAACAGGCAGATCCGAAATAAAATCCATCGAGATGTGCGTCCAAGGCCTCTTCGGGATAGGCAAGGGTAATAACAATCCACTAGCCCGAGAACAACAAGGCTTGGCCCGAGCACAAACGTCACAAGACTGCACAAAGCCTCGCACATCTCGTGACAGGGAAGGCCACCAGAAGGACCTTGCCACCAAATCCCTGGTACCAAAGATTCCAGGATGACCTGCCAACGCAGAAGAATGAACCTCAGAGATGACTCTACTGGTCCAATCATCAGGAACAAACAGTCTACCAGGTGGGCAACGATCAGGTCTATCCGCCTGAAACTCCTGCAAGGCCCGCCGCAGGTCTGGAGAAACGGCAGACAATATCACTCCATCTTTAAGGATACCTGTGGGCTCAGAATTACCAGGGGAGTCAGGCTCAAAACTCCTAGAAAGGGCATCCGCCTTAACATTCTTAGAACCCGGTAGGTAAGACACCACAAAATTAAACCGAGAGAAAAACAACGACCAGCGCGCCTGTCTAGGATTCAGGCGCCTGGCAGACTCAAGGTAAATTAAATTTTTGTGGTCAGTCAATACCACCACCTGATGTCTGGCCCCCTCAAGCCAGTGACGCCACTCCTCAAAAGCCCACTTCATGGCCAAAAGCTCCCGATTCCCAATATCATAATTCCGCTCGGCGGGCGAAAATTTACGGGAAAAAAAAGCACAAGGTCTCATCACGGAGCAGTCGGAACTTCTCTGCGACAACACCGCCCCAGCTCCGATTTCAGAAGCGTCGACCTCAACCTGAAAAGGAAGAGCAACATCAGGCTGACGCAACACTGGGGCGGAAGAAAAGCGGCGCTTGAGCTCCCGAAAGGCCTCCACAGCATCAGGGGACCAATCAGCAACATCAGCACCCTTCTTAGTCAAATCAGTCAATGGTTTTACAACATCAGAAAAACCAGCAATAAATCGACGATAAAAGTTAGCAAAGCCCAAAAATTTCTGAAGACTCTTAAGAGAAGAGGGTTGCGTCCAATCACCAATAGCCTGAACCTTGACAGGATCCATCTCGATGGAAGAGGGGGAAAAAATGTATCCCAAGAAGGAAATCTTTTGAACCCCAAAAACACACTTAGAACCCTTCACACACAAGGAATTAGACCGCAAAACCTGAAAAACCCTCCTGACCTGCTGGACATGAGAGTCCCAGTCATCCGAAAAAATCAGAATATCATCCAGATACACAATCATAAATTTATCCAAATAATTGCGGAAAATGTCATGCATAAAGGACTGGAAGACTGAAGGGGCATTTGAAAGACCAAAAGGCATCACCAAATACTCAAAATGGCCCTCGGGCGTATTAAATGCGGTTTTCCACTCATCCCCCTGCTTGATTCGCACCAAATTATACGCCCCACGGAGATCAATCTTAGAGAACCACTTGGCCCCCTTTATACGAGCAAACAAATCAGTAAGCAGTGGTAACGGATATTGATATTTAACCGTGATTTTATTCAAAAGTCGATAATCAATACACGGCCTCAAAGAGCCGTCTTTCTTAGACACAAAGAAAAAACCGGCTCCTAAGGGAGATGACGAAGGACGAATATGTCCCTTTTCCAAGGACTCCTTTATATATTCTCGCATAGCCGCGTGTTCAGGCACAGACAGATTAAATAAACGACCCTTAGGGTATTTACTACCCGGAATCAAGTCTATGGCACAATCGCACTCCCGGTGCGGAGGTAGTGAACCAACCTTGGGTTCTTCAAAAACGTCACGAAAGTCAGACAAGAATTCAGGAATCTCAGAGGGAATAGATGATGAAATGGAAACCAAAGGTACGTCCCCATGAGTTCCTTTACATCCCCAGCTTAACACAGACATAGCTCTCCAGTCGAGGACTGGGTTATGAGATTGCAGCCATGGCAATCCCAGCACCAAAACATCATGTAGATTATACAGCACCAGAAAGCGAATAACCTCCTGGTGATCCGGATTAACACGCATAGTCACTTGTGTCCAGTATTGTGGTTTATTACTAGCCAATGGGGTGGAGTCAATCCCTTTCAGAGGTATCGGAGCCTCCAATGGCTCCAAATCATACCCACAGCGTTTGGCAAAGGACCAATCCATAAGACTCAAAGCAGCGCCAGAGTCGACATAGGCGTCCGCGGTAATAGATGACAAAGAACAAATCAGGGTCACAGATAGAATAAACTTAGACTGTAAAGTGCTAATTGAAACAGACTTGTCAGGCTTCTTAGTACGCTTAAAGCATGCTGATATAACATGAGTTGAATCACCACAATAGAAACACAACCCATTTTTTCGTCTAAAATTCTGCCGCTCGCTTCTGGACAGAATTCTATCACATTGCATATTTTCTGGCGTTTTCTCAGTAGACACCGCCAAATGGTGCACAGGTTTGCGCTCCCGCAGACGCCTATCGATCTGAATAGCCATCGTCATGGACTCATTCAGACTCGCAGGCACAGGGAACCCCACCATAACATCCTTAATGGCATCAGAGAGACCTTCTCTGAAAATCGCCGCCAGGGCGCACTCATTCCACTGAGTAAGCACAGACCATTTGCGGAATTTTTGGCAGTATATTTCAGCTTCATCTTGCCCCTGAGACAAGGACATCAAGGCCTTTTCCGCCTGAAGCTCTAAATGAGGTTCCTCATAAAGCAACCCCAAGGCCAGAAAAAACGCATCCACATTGAGCAACGCAGGATCCCCTGGTGCCAATGCAAAAGCCCAGTCTTGAGGGTCGCCCCGGAGCAAGGAAATTACAATCCTGACCTGCTGTGCAGGGTCTCCGGCAGAGCGAGACTTCAGGGACAAAAACAATTTGCAATTATTTTTAAAATTTTGAAAGTGAGATCTATTCCCCGAGAAGAATTCAGGCAAAGGAATTCTAGGCTCAGACATAGGTGCATGAACAACAAAATCTTGCAAATTTTGTACCTTTGTGGCGAGATTATTCAAACCTGTAGCTACACTCTGAAGATCCATTTGAAACAGGTGAACACAGAGCCATTCAAGGATTAGAAGGAGAGAAAGAGAGGAAGGCTGCAGTATAGGCAGACTAGCAAGTGATTCAATTAAGAGCACACTCAGAACTAGAGGAAAAAAAAAAAAAATTGTAGCAGACTTCTTTTTTCTCTCCTTTCTCAGCCAGTAATTTAACCCTTTTTTTTGGGCCGGTCAAACTGTCATGATTCTCAATGGCGAGAGAACATAGCCCAGCATATATGAGAACTAGCTCTTGGAAGATGGAAACTATACTGACCATGAACTAAACCTGCCGCACAACTAGAAGTGGCCGGGTAGCATGCCTACGTTTTTTTATCCCTAGATGCCCAGCGCCAGCCGGAGAACTACCTAATCCTAGCAGAGGAAAAGACAGTCCTGGCTCACCTCTAGAGAAATTTTCCCAAAAGGCAGACAGAGGCCCCCACATATATTGGCGGTGATTTTAGATGAAATGACAAACGTAGTATGAAAATAGGTTTAGCAAAAATCGAGGTCCGCTTTCTAGATAGCAAGAAGACAGAAAGGGCACTTTCATGGTCAGCAGAAAACTCTATCAAAACACCATCCAGAAATTACTTTAAGACTCTAGCATTAACTCATAACACCAGAGTGGCAATTTCCGCTCACAAGAGCTTTCCAGACACAGTAACGAAACAGCAGCTGTGAACAGGAACAAAATGCAAAAACACACAAGGACAAAAGTCCAACTTAGCTGGGAGTTGTCTAGTAGCAGGAACATGCACAGAAAGGCTTCTGATTACATTGTTGACCGGCATGAAACTGACAGAGGAGCAAGGTTATATAGCGACTCCCACATCCTGATAGGAGCAGGTGAACAGAGGGGATGATGTACAATTCCACAAGTGGCCACCGGGGGAGCCCAGAATCCAATTTCACAACATTCATCTATGCAGATGTTTTGTATAAAATATCAATAGAAAAATACGGGGGCCAAAGGCCCAGTCAGCTCACCAGCAGACCACAGGAGCACGTGAACCCATCCTGACCCAGACGTGGCAACAGCTGAAGACGTAAGAAATGTGAAGATTGTTCCAGCTCCTTTCCAATTAAAAATCCTTTATTGATCCATATCCTTAAAAATCATCCCTGCACAGAGGGGAATGTGAACAGCGACAAAAAACCTGCTAATAGCTACACGTTTCGATCTAAAAGATCTTCATGATGGCTATCTACACACACATTCAAGGAAGTATATATACAATACTTTAACAAATCACAGTGAAGACTGTTATGGTCTGGTGATGTAGGAGCGACATGCGACTAGCTCTGAGCAGGTGGTAACTATACAGACCGCAATTCCTGAACTTAACACAGACACTAGCAGTAGCCGTGGGATGTTCCTGTCACTCCCTGGACACCTCGTCGCAGCCGGAGAACTAGCTACCCCTAAAGGTAGAAACAGGAAAGCTATCTTGCCTCAGAGAAAATCCCCAAAGGATAGGACAGCCCCCCACAAATAATGACTGTGAGAGGAGAAGGAAATGACATACGTAGTATGAAACAAGGTTTAGCAAAGGAGGCCACTTCTAGCTATATAGAATTAGTACAGGACAGAACACTGTGCGGTCAGTAATAAAAACTAGAAAAAGTCCACCGCAGAGAAATGCAAAAATCTCCACACCTGACTAAAGGTGTGGAGGGCAAACTCTGCTGCTCAGAGCTTCCAGCTTAGCTGAATAGGTTCATACTGATAAGCTGGACAAATGAGCAAAACATAGAATTTACAAGACTTAAAAGAAACTGTTTTAAGGAAGAGAATAGGATTAAAGAATTTGATGCCCTTGAAAATAAATTAATAAAACGTAAATGCCCTAAGTGGTGTCTTGGTGCCGTGGGGCTCACAAAATAGTGGACAAAAAGAAGAGGGCTGATTTGTTAATACAGAAAAATAAGAACAAAACTAATATAGACAAAAGAAAAGAAAAACCATTTGTGTGCCTTCAATTTAGCCCCCAATTTTCAGACATTAAGTCTATTATTTATGAGCGCTTGCCTGTATTATTGGAAGATGAGGAAACTGCTAAAATTTTAAGTAAGAGCCCCCACAATTGGTAATATAATTTCACCAGGATTGTTTCTATCCTGACCTAGATCCCAAACTTGGCTGGATTGCAAGGGATTTTATAAGTGTGGCACTACGTCTTGCACAACTTGTGCTCACAGTTTGACTGGCAAAATTTTTACCAATCACAATAATACAAAGGAATTCAATATAAAAGAATTTATCAATTGTCATTCTGAGAATGTCGTGTATAAAATTGGGTGTAGGGAATGTAAGGTTGCATATGTTAGGTGCACAACCAGGAAATTAAAAACAAGGCTATCGGAACACCTGAGAGATATTGCAAATTTTAATGCCATTAATAGAAATATATCTATGGTTTCAAAACATTTTGCAACGCACCATGAAGGTAATATTTCCGCTATCTTCATTCAGGGGATTGAGCTATTAAAGAAGTCTGTCCGTGGAGGAGATATTAAGAGACGCCTCCTCACAAGGGAGGCGTACTGGATATCTAATTTACAAACTAGATTGCCTTTGGGACTTAACAAAAGGAACGAAATTATGTATCATTATTGTTAAAATGTTAATTTTAATTTATTTTTTTCTTTTTATTGTTATTATACGGCTTTTGTATGTTTGCAGGATCTTTGATAAGATCATGTGATCTGAAGTCTTCACTGTGATTTGTTAAAGTATTGTATATATACTTCCTTGAATGTGTGTGTAGATAGCCATGATGAAGATCTTTTAGATCGAAACGCGTAGCTATTAGCAGGTTTTTTGTCGCTTTTAACATTCCCCTCTGTGCAGGGATGATTTTTAAGGATATGGATCAATAAAGGATTTTTAATTGGAAAGGAGCTGGAACAATCTTCACATTTCTTACGTCTTCAGATGTTTTGTATGGTTGGAACTGCTGGGATTTGTAGTTTACTATGCACCTGACCTCTCCCTGTGCTTGTACCTCCCCCCCAAATCAGGGTTACAATAATTATATAAGATCACACAGATTACACAAGTTCCTGTTGGACATTATGCCAACAATTGAGATGACTGTTATAAAGTGATAAATGCAAAAAAAAGTATAAGTAATAATAATAATAATAATCTTTATTTATATAGCGCCAACATATTCCGCAGCGCTTTACAGTTTAACAGTTTCAAACACAACAGTCATAAGTAACAACGTTAACAATACAATAATTAAAGGAAAATAAGAGGACCCTGCTCGTGAGAGCTTACAATCTACAATGAGGTGGGGGAGATACAAAGTACAGGTGTGTATTTACAATGGTGTATTTACAATGATGGTCCAGCCATCTTCAGGGGATGGGGGATAGATGGAGATAGTGAATGGGCTACACTCGCGCTCTTACACATAAAATGACTTTTATTGGGGAATGTGATAGGTCGCTCTGAACAAATATGTTTTGAAGGCGCGCCTAAAACTATGCAAATTGTGAATGGTCCTAATTTCTTGGGGTAGAGCATTCCAGAGGATTGGTGCAGCACGGGAGAAGTCTTGTAGTCAGAAGTGGGAGGTACAGATTAGTGCAGAGGTTAGTCGGAAGTCATTTGCCGAGTGCAGAGGTCGGTTAGGCCGAAGGACAGAGATAAGGGAGGAGATGTAAGGGGGTGTTGCACTGTGGAGAGCTTTGTGGGTGAGAACAAGTACTTTGATTTGGATCCTATAATGAATAGGCAGCCAGTGTAATGACTGGTGAAGAGCGGCTCTAGTACAGCGGGAGTAAGGTCAGGAGATGTGTATAGTTGTGTGTCATAGGCATAAAGCCAAATCTGCTGATTGTCTGTACAATTGGGGCCATGTAGAGAGAATATTCTACATAAGTTTTTTCTTCCACTATTGACCACATTAATAACATCCATTATTTAAAGTTACAGAATATAGAAGAATAAAGTATTTTAGCAACACACTTATCTGCCACAAGTATCAAGGGAGCCGACAGTAATTCAGCACAGATAGGCTTACATCTCTACTCAGAATCCTATAATGTGCAAGCTGAGCAAAACAATGTTGAAAGACCTCTATGCCTGTGAAAAAGACATTTGGGACAATGATCTGGAACTGCGGGCGAGAGTTATTGACGCCACACAGAGTATTAAGTCCTTTGTATATGCTACAGTTGGATCATTTGACAATGTAACATCTCCTGTGCTCACATCTCTAGCTGAACCAGCCACAGCTAAGCAAAAAGATTCATTTAATGAGCCAAAGAAACCCCGAAGAAAGGTGGTTAGCAAATAGAGAAAATGTAATATATTAAAAAATTAGCACAACATGCTTAGTGATAATTTATTATATTGTTTACCCCTATCTAACATAAAATGTAGTCTTGGCAGAAACAAAGCAGACTTTTCCAAACACATTGGCTGGCAGTAAACATTACAACGATTATTGTTTATATTTATGCACATTTTGTATATTTTCTAGTTTACATTTTCCACCCTTCCTGCATAAATTATGTAGCTGTTGGGTGACTGGATTTTACACTAGGGCCATATTAGAAGTTTACAGCAGAAATATGATCCTGATACGTGTAGTAGAGTTAATAGAGGTCTAGCCAGTGAATGAAGACATTGAGAATTAGTTCATCATGGAGTCATCAATCATTACTCCTATTGCATGTTGCACCGCTGACTATATATTTTTACAATGCCAGGAGAGAAACAATAGGTGGGTCATCTGCTCTGCTGATAGAGAACTGAAAGAATGGTACAGGATACAAATCACATTCACATTTCGTATGTGGTTTTATCCTGGTGAAGAAGTCTGGAAACTTCGAAACCCATTGATAATAAAACTGCACCAAGTCTACTTTGTATCCTGGACCATTCTTTTAGATCTCCATCAGCAGACGACCCACCTATTGTTTTTCTTCTGGCATTTCAATGGTTTTTTAATCCGTAGTACTGCAGCAGCTAACAAATGTAAGCGTGATCCTTGTTACCAGGTGAACAATTCCAAGCACCTTAATGTCCTTTATTATCAGATAAGACCCTATTGCCCTTTTTGCTCCTCACCTTTTTCCTATATATTGATACAGCCTATGCGTGACTGCATAGGGTAAGACCTGTCACTTCAGGGCAGCAGGCAGAGAGAAGTTGCTGGGTTCTGCCTGACCGACTAGTCTCTCATGCAGATCAGTCCCTGGCAGCTATTAAACTATGTTTTTTTTCAGAAAAGATGCAGCGTTTCATAGTTTAACATACAGTTGTGCTCAAAACTTTACATACCCTGGCAGAAGTTTTGCAGAGAATATGCATGATAACACCAAAACGTTTTCTCCACTCATGGTTAGTGGTTGGGTGAAGCCATTTATTGTCAAACTACTGTGTATTATCTTTTTAAATCATAATGACAACCCAAAACATCCAAATGACCCTGATCAAAAGTTCACATTCCCTGGTAATTTTGGCCTGATAGCATGCACAGAAGTTGACATAAATGTGTTTGAATGACTTCTAAAGGTAACATACTCACCTGTGACCTGTTTGCTTTTAATCAGTGTGTTCATTAAAAAAGAAAAGAGTGAGCTTCTGGGATCCAGACAGACTCTTGCATCTTTCATCCAGCCACTGACGTTTCTGGATTGTGAATCATGGGGAAAGCAAAAGAATTGTCAATGGATCTACGGGAAAAGGTAGTTGAACTGTATAAAACAGGAAAGGGATACAAAAAGATATCCAAGGAATATCATTCATATTCTCTGAAAAAAGGCCAAGAAAGCTAAAATTCTGCCAGGATATGTAAACTTTTGACCACAACTGTATACGGCTGAAATAATCACATAATAAATCAGCCTTGAGCACAATCAGAGCAATGTTATATATACTACTATACATGTCAAATATAGAGATCATGATATCCTCGAATTTTGGATTGCACGAGGAGGAAGACCAGCGAGGATTCAGACTTTAAGGTTGGACCTCAGAAAGGCAGATTTTAATGGACTCAAAGAGTGTAGGAAAGGTCCAATGGCTGAATGTTCTAAAGGACAGAAATGTCCAAGAAGGATGGGATATTTTGCTAAATGAAATTCTCACCGCACAATCGGTAACAATCCCGAAAATAAGGAAGAATTGGAAACATTTAAAGTGACCAGGTGAACACAGAACTTAAACACTCGTTAAAAAGGAAAAAAAAATGTATATCAAATGGAAAGAGGGGGTATATCTAAAGAAGAATATAATGCTGTTTGGAGGGAATGCAGGGCAAGAGCTAGAAGAGCTAAAGCCAGTAATGAAGTGGGGCTTGCAAGGGAGACCAAAAGCAGTAAAAAAGGATTTGCGGGGTATGTCAAATGCAAAAGAAAAGTCAATGACGCTATAGGATTTTTACAGGATGAAAAGGGTATAGTGGTCAAAAATGATGTTGAGAACGCATAACTTTTAAATTCCTATTTTGCATCTGCGTTCTCTAAGAAAGCAATTGTAACATCAACTGATCTTCACGGTGGAAGGAGTAAAAGAATCCACACTATGTATTTACAGAGAGATGGTGAGGGAACACTTAGCTAATTTAAATAAATTTAAATCTCCTGATCCAGATGAATTACATCCCGGAGTACTGAAAGAGTTTGCAGAGGAAATTGCAGAACCATTAGCCAGAATCTTTGAAAAATTCTGGAGAACAGAAGTCCCAGAAGATTGGAGAAGGGCAGATTTTGTCACTATCTTCAAAAAAGGAAAGAGGACGGACACAGAAAATTACAGGCCAGTGAGCCTTACTTCTAAACCAGGAAAGATCTTTGAACAAATTATTAAACAGCATGTATATAAGTACTTTGATAAGAATAAAGTAATTAACCAGAGTCAGCATGGGTTTGTAGCTAACAAGTCATGCCAGACTAACCTAATTTCCTTCTATGATGGATTAGGGAAATGCGGTAGATATAGTATATCTCGACTTCAGCAAAGCATTTAATAAAGTATCTCATACTGTCCTTATTGAAAAAATGACTAGGTATGGGATTAACAAAGCTATGGTTAGGGGGATTCATAACTGGCTCAGTGATCGTAAACTAAACAAATTTGTAGATGATGCAAAGCTAGGAGGGATGGATAACACTAGACAAGACAGAGAAAGATTTCAGAGTGATCTCAATAACCTTGAACAATGGGCAGCGACTAATAGAATGGTATTTAATAGGGGGAAATGCAAGATTCTATGTCGGGGCAAGAAAAACGAAATTTACCTCTATATAATGGGAGGAATAGAACTAAGCAACAGCACGCAGGCTTGGATATACTAATAGATCACAGACTGCACATGAGTCAACGGTGTGATGCAGCAGAAAAAAAGGCAAACACAGTTCTAGGATGTATTAAGAGAAGCATAGAGTCAAGATCACATGAAATAATTATCCTCCTCTACCCCTCCTTGGTCAGGCCTCAACTGGAATACTGTGTCCAGTTCTGGCACCACATTTTAGAAAAGACATTGAAAAACTGGAGCAAATTCAGAGAAGAGCTACCATGATGGTAAGCAGACTCCAAATTATTTCCTAGGAGGAACGGTTAAATGCTCTGAGATTGTTTAGCTTGCATAAAAAGACTACCAGGAGACTTAATAGCTGTCTACAAATATCAGAAGGGATGTCACAGTGTAGAGGGATCAACATTATTCTCATTTGCACATGGAAACAGGAGAAGCAATAGAATGAAACTGCAAGGGAGAAGATAGAGATTAGATATTAGAAAAGCTTTTTTGACAGTGAGGGTGATCAATGAGTGGAACAGGCTGCCACGAGAGGTGGAGAGTTCTTCAATGGAAGTCTTCAAGCAGAGGCTGGACAGACATCTGTCTGAGATAGTTTAGTGAATACTGCACTGCATTGAGCAGGGGGTTGGACACAATGACCCTTGAGGTCCCTTCCAACATTACATTCTATGATTCTATGATAAGATTTGATGCCTAATGAGAAGTAAATAATATATCTATAACATACACAATATGTTCTATTTAAACTTCAAGCAAAACACCTTATATATTATCAGATTTGGATAGGTAATATAGTTTGTCTTAGTGTGAAGGGTTTTCAAGGAATATTTTTAAATAATCTTGAGGGGAGGATTGCATAATACAAAATAAATAGCAAAATCATTAGCATAACAAATAAAAGGGCAACAGAAATTATGCAAGCAGAACAACCTACTAAGCATGGCCTTGGCTGCTAGAGATGGGAGGGAAAACATTATTACATCAATATTCTCCAGGATGAATCATGACTGTCAGACAATCTATATCAATAGAAGAAACTTTTCCACTTCACTCACAGATCTCAGACATACCAGACAGCCGTCTAGTATTAAAGAGAACATGTCAGAATAATTTTGTAAACATGGCTTTAATAGGGCTGTTGTCATGCTGTGACTGTATGAGTCGCCCTTCCAGGGTCGTGGGGTACTCGGTACCGGGTCCGGTGTTCACAGGGGGATGTCACGGTGGCGATCCGGTCCGTGGCCCTGGGCGCCTATGTAAGGCCTCTTTCACACGTCCTGATATTTCCGGTACCGGAAAAACCGGTACCGGAGATATCCGTGTCCGTATGTCCGTGTGCTCAAGTGGCACATCAGTGTGGCACACGTGCGGCATCCGTGTGCCGCCTGAGGACCACATGGACCGTGCAGGAGAGACAGCGCTACACTAAGCGCTGTCCCCCCCGCATGTGGTCAGGGAATATTCACTGACTGTAATGAGCGGTCCCACGTGACCGCTCACACAGGAGAAGCTGCCAGCGCGGAGAGGACAGAGGAGACATCGCGGGAGCTAGGTGAGTATTTCTGCGGCAAGGGGCCAGGCGGCGCACTGAGGGGGGAGGCGGGGGGCACATGCTAAATTTATTTTTCACAAAAAAAAAAAAAAATCGATCTTTCATCTCTTCTCTCCAACGAACGCTGGGGGAGAAGAGATGAATTCTGCCTTCAGCACCACATGCGGGGGGGACAGCGCTTACTGTAGCGCTGTCTCTCCTGCGGGCGGTACGTGCACACGGAGGAGAGTGCACACTGTTCTCCGTGTGCACGTGTGCTGTCCGAATTGTGGTCCGTGCTGCCGGTAAAAAACGGACATGTCTACGTGTTTTCAGCACGGACATACGGTCCGTGTGAAAACACGCACATGTGCATAGACCCATTCATTTAAATGGGTCTACGTGTGTCAGTGTCTCCGGTACGTGAGAAAACTGTCACTACACGTACCGGAGACACTGACGTGTGAAAGAGGCCTAAAAGGGGAAAGTCTTTAAAGGGGGATTTGGTGAATGGAGTTTATGTTTGTGACGCCACCTGTGGTATTCGGTCTGTGGGGACGGACGCTGCTTTAAGGGGTCCTCTGGGGTGATGTTATGGCAGCTAGATAGTATAACTTACCACAGGTGAAATGTATCCCCAGGGCTCCCGGTGTGTAAATGGAGATGGTAAATGGTGCAGTAAAGAATGAGGACACAGGTTTGCAGTCTTTTTACCTGGTTTACTGAAGACTTCAGGCAGCCACAGTCCAGGGTACCAGATCACAGGGCAGGCAGGGTCAGGCCGGCTTGGAAGCGAATCCAGAGTCCCCTTTACCAGGTGGAGTTAAAAGCCTTCCTCTAGCGCGGTGGTGTTGTAGTCCCTTACTGCCTATGGCTTCAGATAAGGTCCTCACAATTCTTCTCTCTGTCTCCCATATAGGATAGGACATAATCTGTATGACTGGTGACTTGAGCCTTTTTACAGGGACTCTAGCACGCCCCGGGCTCTATATGTGTCACCGTGCCTCCTGGGTATTAAGGCGGACAGGTACCTTGCAGTTCAGCTGTCCTGCCGGTCTCTGATGTAAGGCGTAGAGTCCTTACAACCTCGGTGGTCCAGCTACCGGTTATCTGCGCTTCAGAAGGAGCAAACCAACAGAGAAAGAAAGCAGCAAATAGTCCAAATATATAGATGTGCAAAAAATCTTTATTAATAATAAAACCAGATGAAAACATGACAGAAGGAAACAATCCCTATGCAACCATCAGCATGCACCTAAACGGACAGGGGGCAGGTGCCTACAAAGTGTAGGGAACCACTCACTAAAAGAACGCAGATGTCTCAGAAAAAATCAGAAAAATGCGACAGACTACCCGATGTAACTACACATGATGGATATAAAGTCCAAAAAGATAACTAAAAAGCCTGACACAATAGTAGTGTATTATATACACTCACCGGCCACTTTATTAGGTACACCATGCTAGTAACGGGTTGGACCCCCTTTTGCCTTCAGAACTGCCTCAATTCTTCGTGGCATAGATTCAACAAGGTGCTGGAAGCATTCCTCAGAGATTTTGGTCCATATTGACATGATGGCATCACACAGTTGCCGCAGATTTGTCGGCTGCACATCCCAAAGATGCTCCATACAAGGCAGGATGGATCCATGCTTTCATGTTGTTTACGCCAAATTCTGACCCTACCATCCGAATGTCGCAGCAGAAATCGAGACTCATCAGACCAAGCAACGTTTTTCCAATCTTCTACTGTCCAATTTCGATGAGCTTGTACAAATTGTAGCCTCAGTTTCCTGTTCTTAGCTGAAAGGAGTGGTACCCGGTGTGGTCTTCTGCTGCTGTAGCCCATCTGCCTCAAAGTTCGATGCACTGTGCGTTCAGAGATGCTCTTAGGCCTACCTTGGTTGTAACGGGTGGCGATTTGAGTCACTGTTGCCTTTCTATCAGCTCGAACCAGTCTGCCCATTCTCCTCTGACCTCTGGCATCAACAAGGCATTTCCGCCCACAGAACTGCCGCTCACTGGATTTTTTTTCTTTTTCGGACCATTCTCTGTAAACCCTATAGATGGTTGTGCGTGAAAATCCCAGTAGATCAGCAGTTTCTGAAATACTCAGACCAGCCCTTCTGGCACCAACAACCATGCCACGTTCAAAGGCACTCAAATCACCTTTCTTCCCCATACTGATGCTCGGTTTGAACTGCAGGAGATTGTCTTGACCATGTCTACATGCCTAAATGCACTGAGTTGCCGCCATGTGATTGGCTGATTAGAAATTAAGTGTTAACAAGAAGTTGGACAGGTGTACCTAATAAAGTGGCCAGTGAGTGTACATACCGGTTAGTGTGAAGATATGCCCAATGTGGACAGGCACCTCACCCCTGTCCACCCCAACTCGCGTTTCGGCTGATGCCTTTCTCAAGGGGTACACCGATGTAGTGCTGGGTTTAATATATATATAAGAAAGGGCACAAAATGGTAGGACTACAATTAGTGGACTAACCAATAGCGTCGGACTACCTCCTTGATCCGCTCTCAGTACACCTGAACGCCACATAACAGAAAACACATGGGGCCCCATGCGCTCCCGAAATGATGGCGCCATAATACAGAGGGCAGAGGAAGCAGTTCCGGAATCTAATACGGACATATAATGTATGCGCTTGCACACATCGCGCCATTCGGCCATCTTATTAAAGGCCATGACTGAATAAACTGTGCGGCCATATTGATGTAGTCTGGCATGCGCAGATACAACCTGCGCCGCCATATAGGTGAAGGCTACAGCTCAAAGAATAGAGGCAGCCATTTTTATGTAGTCCGACATGCGCAGTAGAAGCTGCGCAGCCATATTAGTAAAGACTACAGCGCAAATAATAGGGACAAGCAGCTGGGCAGCAAAATACAAGAACTTAATAAGGTAAGTAAAAATAGAAAAAATCAATAGCCCATTGACTAGCCCTGTAACAGCGCATCCAATTAAGATGTGCCTGACTAATACTGTAGGAATATATAAATATACACATACCAATCGCCCTGGTATATGCTGAATGATCCACTAATGAAATAGCCCACTCAAACCAGAATAACAATATAAATATAATGAAAAAAGTAATAGAAAGAAAAGAAACAGGACAACAATAAACATAAATGAAAAACATAAAAACTAAAGGTGAGCATCCTATTCAGTAAATCGGTTAACATACAGCTAAACTCATCCCAACAAATGGGGAAATTGTCCCTAGATGAAGATAATCATTTCTTGATAGGGAAAAATAGTTCAACAGTAGCGGGTAGAGTAATGGCCGAAGTCCATAATAGTCTCCCTTTGTAGATGTATACACATAGGGGAATAAGTACAAATATAGTCCAAGTGGATTTCTTCGACCAATCCGGTCGCATACTGCTCGCCAATTCCACATTCCGAAGATGTATATATGATCCATATAGATGGTTGGCCTGTTTCCAGGGAGATAGCTGAATAGTCGTCCTTCACGTGCCACAAACATCAATACTGAAAATAAAATTACACCCATTAAAATCAGATTAAAATCAAGTGCATGCGGAAGTATATACAGAGAGATCCAGCACAAGCAACCAGTGGACTACAAAAATGGGGCAAATGAAATATTTTCATTTAAACCCTCCGGATGGATAGTCCGGAGACGCCAAATCCATTGCGTCTCCAGCCTCCCCAGCCTTTTAGAGAGTTGACCCCCCCTGATATTTATTCTTAGGGTATCAATACCCCTAACCCTAAACAATGATACATTACAGCCGTGGAACTCCTTAAAATGCCTGGGTAACGTATCAAGCCTAGATGCATCCGTGTGGCCACAAGCCGCCTGTATCCCCAGAACATGCTCCCTAATGCGGACCTTCAGTTGACGAGTGGTTAATCCCACATAAATCAGTCCGCATGGGCAGGTAGCATAATAGATCACATATCGTGTAACACACGTGATGTGTGCTCTAATGGAATATGTCCTGGCACCCCTTGAATCAGTAAACGTGTCACAGGTATCCACATTGGGGCAGGCGACACAGCGGCCACACGGATAGCATCCAGACCTGGGAGTGGATCTCTCCAGGAAAGTTGGGGGATGCTGGCTCACATAATGGCTTTGCACCAAACAATCCCGGAGATTCCTAGCACGTCTGAATGTCACCAAAGGTCGGGTGGGGAGGAATTTCCTAATAATCGGATCCACCTTTAGAATAGGCCATGCTTTCTCCAATGTCCGGCGTATCTGATCGGATTGGATGCTGAAGGTGGTAATAAATCTAGTTTTCCCGCTAACACCTACAGAGGGTCGTCTAGGGGGGCCATACATCAGACTATCTCTAGAAGTATGTTTAGCTCTCAGATATGCTCTTTTTATAGACCTCCCACTATAGCCACGCTCCCTAAAACTTAGGGACAGTTCCTCCGTACGTTTTTTAAAATCCCCCATGTTGGAGCAAATTCGTCTTAAACGGAGGAATTGCCCCACCGGGATAGATTTTATCATGTGTCTTGGGTGTCCCGTGGTAGCATGTAGTAGGGTGTTGGTTGATGTTTTTTTACGGAATATATCCGTATTCAAAACGCCCCCACTATTTCTCTTTATCGTGACATCCAAGAAGTCAATGGAATCAACATTAGATACAAACGTAAGATGGATATTCAGGTCGTTGCTGTTCAGAGAGACATAAACTGCGCAAGGTCGACGGATGTGCCCTGCCAGATGAAGAAGACATCATCGATATAACGTGTCCACAAAGGGACACGATCAATCGACCCCTGTTCATCTGACAGGGGAAGGTCCCTCTCCCACAGCCCCAGGAAAAGACCAGCATACGCGGGCGCAAAAGCCGCCCCCATAGCAGTCCCCTGGAGCTGTAGGTAGAAGGACCCTTTGAAAACAAAAAATTATGAGTGAGGGACAATTTCCCCATTTGTTGGGATGAGTTTAGCCGTTTAAGCGTTTTACTGGTAAATTGTAGGTACAGTCCGGAGCACAGGTTACAGGTGTTGATGGGGTCCGGGCAGCCTGGAGGTAACTTGGGATCCACCTAGCCAGGAGAGTTCGGAGGCCTTCCTGAGTTTAACCGATTTACTGAATAGGATGCTCACCTTTAGTTTTTATGTTTTTCATTTATGTTTATTGTTGTCCTTTGTTTCTTTTCTTTCTATTACTTTTTTCATTATATTTATATTGTTATTCTGGTTTGAGTGGGC
Source organism: Ranitomeya variabilis (assembly GCF_051348905.1). Taxonomy (NCBI): domain Eukaryota; kingdom Metazoa; phylum Chordata; class Amphibia; order Anura; family Dendrobatidae; genus Ranitomeya; species Ranitomeya variabilis. Next base: position 639,316,018 of record NC_135232.1, read on the forward strand.
TATTTCATTAGTGGATCATTCAGCATATACCAGGGCGATTGGTATGTGTATATTTATATATTGCTACAGTGTTAGTCAGGCACATCTTAATTGGATGTGCTGTTACAGGGCTAGTCAATGGGCTATTGATTTTTTCTATTTTTACTTACCTTATTAAGTTCTTGTATTTTGCTGCCCAGCTGCTTGTCCCTATTATTTGCGCTGTAGTCTTTACTAATATGGCTGCGCAGCTTCTACTGCGCATGTCGGACTACATAAAAATGGCTGCCTCTATTCTTTGAGCTGTAGCCTTCACCTATATGGCGGCGCAGGTTGTATCTGCGCATGCCAGACTACATCAATATGGCCGCACAGTTTATTCAGTCATGGCCTTTAATAAGATGGCCGAATGGCGCGATGTGCGCAAGCGCATACATTATATGTCCGTATTAGATTCCGGAACTGCTTCCTCTGCCCTCTGTATTATGGCGCCATCATTTCGGGAGCGCATGGGGCCCCATGTGTTTTCTGTTATGTGGCGTTCAGGTGTACTGAGAGCGGATCAAGGAGGTAGTCCGACGCTATTGGTTAGTCCACTAATTGTAGTCCTACCATTTTGTGCCCTTTCTTATATATATATATATATATATATATATATATATATATATTAAACCCAGCACTACATCGGTGTACCCCTTGAGAAAGGCATCAGCCGAAACGCGCGTCGGGGTGGACAGGGGTGAGGTGCCAGTCCACATTGGGCATATCTTCACACTAACCGGTATGTATATAATACACTACTATTGTGTCAGGCTTTTTAGTTATCTTTTTGGACTTTATGTCCATCATGTGTAGTTACATCGGGTAGTCTGTCGCATTTTTCTGATTTTTTCTGAGACATCTGCGTTGGTTAGTGAGTGGTTCCCTACACTTTGTAGGCACCTGCCCCCTGTCCGTTTAGGTGCATGCTGATGGTTGCATGGGGATTGTTTCCTTCTGTCATGTTTTCATCTGGTTTTATTATTAATAAAGATTTTTTGCACATCTATATATTTGGACTATTTGCTGCTTTCTTTCTCTGTTGGTTTGGTCTATTGTATTGCAGTTGGTCCACTATGGTCCTACTTCTTTGGTCCCATTTTATATATATATATGAGTATACCCTATCTGGGTAAATAATTATGTTGGTGACTCCGTATTTTTCCACAATATTGTTCTTCAGAAGGAGGCAGCCTGATCTTAGCTGGTCTCCCCTGATGTTAATCTCCTGTGCTTCACTCTCCTGCACGCTCACTGAACAATATTTGGCTTTCTGTATGTCTCTTTCCAGGAGCTGTAGTACCTTCAGACTACACAGCCCCTTCAGACCTTCTGACACTCTATATCGGTCTGCTCTCTTCTCTGTTTGTAACTTTCTGACTGAACTACTTTCCCTCCAGATCAGAATATATTTATAGGGGAGTTCACCCTAAACTAGGCTTAGAGCTCCCCCTTCTGGCCTGGAGTGTGAACATGTTGTATGCATTGTGGTTACCTGATAAAAGATATCCTTCATCGCTTCTGAACGTAACATCACTCTCCCCATGAGGAAAGCAATGCTACTGTGACAACCAGGACCCTGGGGCGCCACACTCCCCCCCGTTAAATCCAGTACTCCCGGACTGGCAAAAGAAGAACAACAATACAGATTAGCAAAAAGACATACAAATTTTTGGAATGCTGTAAACAGGTGAAACAAGTTAATAGTGCAAACTGGAGCTTCCCTTTATGGGAGGTATGGATGCTTGAACGTTACAAGAACATATATGCATAGCATGCATACTTTCAAAAATAGAAAACAGTATAATAACTAACTATGAAATGCAATTACCCTTATGGGTATACTACTTTAAGGCTTCAAAGTAAAAAACAAATTGTATTTTTTTATTGTCTTCAAAGTGCAGAACTTTCCTACAAACGGCGACTACCCCTGCGGGTATACTGCATCAGGTCCGTTTAATTCAAAAGTGCAACATTAGACATCTTCAATACTTTCTGTGCATAACACTATCTGGATTCAAGTTTCTGTTTTCATTTTTATTCATTATATTAACTCTCTAATATATTAACTATCTAGCATATAAAGTACAGTTCTGACTAACTCCAGATATTACTTTAACAATGCAACAAATTTAACTGGTCAAAAGTGCAAATTCAAATCTAACTTCTTTCAGTACTGAGGTAATGCATTTAAAGGTGCAATTTAATACTCAAGTCAATTAATACTTTATAACAGCAGCAACGATGCGAGGGACTCGTCATAAACCCCCAACGTAGGCTTGGGCAAGCTACAAGGCGTGTATCCAGACCCGGAATCCTGTCTCGCCAAACGGGTTTTTCTTCTGGTCTCTGTAAAACAAGGCAACTTTCACATTAATATTAGAATAAGTCTCTTAAATGCTTCTTTGTAAAACCAGTAGGAAGCACCTAAATAGGTGCCAACTATGTACAATGGACAGTTTTTGATCATGCTCAGTCCATGATTCACAGTTCTGGAAACAGCTAAACTTTTGTGCAAAAACTCTTTAGTGCAAAGAAACTTTTTAGTTCCCAACCTTGGCCAGGTAAAATAAACTTTTAAACTTGTTAACTATTCACAGTCAGGTTTTCCTCTCTTTTAATTTTTCTTTGGCTGTCTCCAAGGCAATACTTGGCACTGAATACTTCCTGGCCTGGGAAGGTCTTGAGCCAAAATTACTCCTGGTAACAAGCAGATGTCATGGATTTTGTACTCATGTACAATCAGGTCATGTCCTGAAATGGGGGTCTGCGTGGTCTGAGTACACGTGATTATTGGCATGGTGGCCACTGCTGTCTCAGTGGTCGTGATGGTGTACACTGTCGTCTTGGTGGTGGTGCAAGCTGGGGTTACAGTGGGAGTGGTGGTGGTGGTAGCTATTTTGGCGCTAGGTGGCGCTGTTTGCATCTTTAGTTTAGCCAGCGTTGAAGCAGCATCCCTGTGCTTGTGTACATTCAAGTTGTACCACCATTTTTCACTAAGATGCCTGGTGTAAGTCACATGGTCACCGGGGTAAAGATCCCTGTCCCGGTGTCCTTCCCGGAGGTGGGACTCCACATCCCTCCTATTGACAAAGACCTCCACGTACAGGCCTGGCTCTTTAATGAACCCCCAACCTTTCTTTAGTTTGAAGGTTACCACTGTGCCCTGCTTCAGTGGGGCCTGATTTGTCTGGCAGTCCTTGCGGGCCTGGGCCTTGGTACATAATTCCCTTTGGTCAAAGGCTTTGCGCCTGGCCTGAGACTCCTCCTCCTTAGCCTCCCATTTGCGGACCAGTTGCTGCTGATATTTCTCCCAGCTTAAAACTTCTAGGGTCTCCCTTTCCTGCTTCTACGCCCCGGGGAACCCCATAAGGTCAGTTCCAGGATTCACCCAGCGGTACACTGCTCATTCCGCGTAGATCTCACCCAGCACGCTGGTGGGCTGGATCACGGCCTTCATAAAGTGCTCCATCCCCATGGCTTGGTCCCATTCCCCCAGGATCTGGAGTCGTGCGGATCCATGGCAGGGCGGTGCAGCGACTGGGCCCACTAAAAGTCCCTCGGCTACCGGGGCAGGGTTGTTGTTCCTACCTGCCGCTGCGGTGACTCCGGTGCCAGTCTCCTCTGTTGGTGTCGGGGGCTGTTGGACGGGATGCGGTGCCTGCTGTTCTTTCACTGGCGCCGCTTTGCACGTGGTTCCAGCGTCCAGCTGCATCCGCAGGAGCTGGTCGATTAAATCTTAACACTCCGGTCTGCAGGAGTTCGGAGACGGCAGGTGCTCACTCGCCGCGGCTTCCTTCCAGGTGGCTAGGGGAGTCCTCCACTTCCACCCCATGCTCTGGTTCTGGGCTGCTGGCCATGGCGTCGTCCACGTTGCTCTCCGCGTCCGGGTCTCTCTCCCGCTCTCTCCTTTGGGGGCGGAACTTCTTCTTTCTCTTCCTTTCGCCATTCAGGATCAGGAGGCGGATCTCTGTATCTGATGAAAAAATGTCCACATGGTACAATACTTGGACTGGGCAGTCATTATTTTCGCACCGTGCCACTAGTCCCCGCCCACGATGGCGCACTTGTCTTTTACAGCACTCCTGGTGGCGCTTTAATGGCGGCAGTTTTGGCGGCAGTTTTGGCGGCAATTTTGGCGGTACTTCACAATACACAGTTTAGGCACAGTCTCTTAGGCGCACATGACCCAATTCCCAGGGTCAGTCGATCCTGTTCATGACGCCAAGATGAGTCACCCTGCCAGGGCTGTGGGGTACTCGGTACCAGGTCCAGTGTTCACAGGGGGATGTCACGGTGGTGACCTGGTCCACGGCCCTGAGCGCCCATGTAAAAGGGGAAAGTCTTTAAAGGGGGATTTGGTGAGTAGAGTTTGTTCGTGATGCCACCTGTGGTATTCGGTCAGTGGGGACAGACGCTGCTTTAAGGGGTCCTCTGGGGTGATGTTATGGCAGCTAGATGGTATAACTTCCCACAGGTGAAGTGTATCCCCAGGGCTCCCAGTGTGTAGATGGAGATGGTGAATGGTGCAGTGAAGAACAAGGACACAGGTTTGCAGTCTCTTTACCTGGTTTACTGAAGACTTCAGGCAGCCACAGTCCAGGGTACCAGATCACAGGGCAGACAGGATCCGGCCGGCTTGGAAGCAAATCCAGAGTCCCCTTTACCAGGTGGAGTTAAAAGCCTTCCTCTAGCGCGGTGGTGTTGTAGTCCCTTACTGCCTATGGCTTCAGATAAGGTCCTCACAATTCTTCTCTCTGTCCCCCATATAGGATAGGACATAACCCATATGACTGGTGACTTGAGCCTTTTTACAGGGACTCTAGCTTGCCCCGGGCTCTATATGTGTCACCGTGCCTCCTGGGTATTAAGGCGGACAGGTAACTTGCAGTTCAGCTGTCATGCCGGTCTCTGATGTAAGTCATAGAGTCCTTACAACCTCGGTGGTCTGGCTACCGGTTATCTGCGCTTCAGAAGGAGGCAGCCTGATCTTAGCTGGTCTCCCCTGATGCTCCTGTGCTTTGCTCTCCTGTACGCTCACTGAACAATGTTCGGCATTCTGTATGTCTCTTTCCAGGAGCTGTAGTACTTCAGATTACATGGCCCCTTCAGACCTTTTGACACTCTGTCGGTCTGCTCTCTTCTCTGTCTGTAACTTTCTGACTGAACTCCTTTCCCTCCAGATCAGAATGTATTTATAGGGGAGTTCACCCTAAACTAGGCTTAGAGCTCCCCCTTCTGGCCTGGAGTGTGAACATGTTGTATGCATTGTGGTTACCTGATAAAAGATATCCTTCATTGCTACCAAACGTAACATCCCTCTCCTCATGAGGAAAGCAATGCTACTGTGATGACCAGGACCCTGGGGCGCCACATGTACGTGATAGGGAACTAACTAGCCCTGCTCCCAAAGGTACCTCTAAAGGTGAGGAGGTTTGGGCTACCAGCCTTACTGTTGTCATGTAATACCCTCAGCTGTCCTTTCCCCCTCTCCCAGGAGGCCTAGGACAGATATGTTAGTGTATAAATATGTAAAACAAACAGGGATAAGAAAAAGCAACTTGCATGCAAAACACTCACTAATGGTAGAAAGGAATAATCGGAAGGATTGCAATGTTCAAACCAAATTGGAATAGGATAATGGAGAAAGTATGAACACCAAAACAGCATACAACAATCTCCAACAGCAACAATGAACTCCAATTTCAGGACAGCATCTCCAGCAAGCTAGGATGTAAACATTCACTGGTGAGGATGAAAAAGTCTGGCCAGTTTTTAAAGAGTGAGGAAATGAGCAGGTCAGGAGCAGCAGTGAAATGGAGCTGCATGTCTCTAAACCGCATAGAAAGAGTCATTAACCTCTTCAGCGCCAAATGAAGTGAAGTCCATTTAATATGAGGAACCAAACACACAGGCTAAATGGAAGACCTGCGATTCACAAAACTTAATGATCGGCTAACCCTAGATTCCCCAGGATGATGTGACACACTCGTGGCAGCTGTAATACTGATTACTGTCACACTGGTGGGTATGGACCCATCGCGCAATGGGCCGGGCTTAACCTGGAGAGCATAACTAAGCAACTACTTGGTCTTCACTAGAGCCTCTGATGGTGAGGTTAGGCTTGAGCTTTAGGTACCTCTCCAGGGCATTGCCCTGTACTGTAGCAGCTGACCCCAAGGGTCAGGAATGCAGGTACGGAGTTGAAGTGTTGGTGGGACAGGGACAGAAACACTGGCAGAAAGGATACTGGTGCTGGTTCAAAGTAGTCATCTGGTTTAGACAAAGCAGGTTCAGGTTCACAGGTACTGGTTCAGACAGGACGGCTGGTTTAGACAGGATGGGTTCAAGAGCACAGGTATTGGTTCAGATAGGACAGCTGGTTAAGAAAGAACAGGTTGAAGATCACAGGTTCAGATTGGACAGGGACTTCCAAAGAACTAGAAGGTTAGAAGACAAGCTAGAAACTAAAGTTGCCTAAAGGGGGGGTGCTTTAAATACATGATGCCTCCCAGTAAAAGGCTAGGGACACTTCTGGAATGTGCGCTTCCCCTTAAAGAAGAGGGGAGCACTCACCCTTAGCAGGTTGCCAGATCTGCGTGGCATACGCAGAATCCGGTACCTAGGAGCTGTAGTGGGAGCCACAGCAGGAAGAACAACAGAGCGACCGAGGTGGTGAGCATGTCGGCGTCACTGCTGGAGGGAGCTAGAAGAACTATGTAGGGACGCCTGCGTTACAATTACATTGATACCTTTGTTGTTATAAATCTGCTTTCTTGTTCTTCTTTAATCACCATCACTGACCAGAGGCATGCGGGGCCGGGGAACCACAGGGAGAAGACCCAGTGCACAGTCTGGCCTCTGTGCACTGAAATCTCATTAGAACAAAACGTCAAATGGTGATTAAAGAAGAACAACAAAGCAGATTTCTTCACCAAAGGTATCAATGTAATCCGAATTACAGCGTCATTAGTCAGGTCTTTACATTACATTACAAAATTGTGTTGACAAGTATATGATGCCCCAGAGTCCTGGTTGTCACAGTGGCATTGCTTTCTTCACGGGGAGAGTGATGTCACGCTTGGAAGCGATGGAAGATTCCTTTTGACAGGTAATCAGCACATACAACACTATTCTGACTCCAGGCCAGAAGGTGGAGCTCTACACCCGACTTCAAGGAAGCTGCTCTGTCTGGTCGGGAGGAGGAGTTAGTTGCTAGGCGGTTGCTAGGCAGTTGGGAAGAATTAGACAGTTGGTGCCAGACAGCAGACTGGAGCAGTCTGAGGCAGAAGGACGAGTGAGGGGCTGTACAGCCTGAAGTGCTGTAGCTCCTAGATAGCGATATACAGAAGGAAGAACAGCTTTTAGCGAATGTGCCAGAGAGTGAAGCACAGGAGAGTGACAACAAGGGAGAATATCTGCAACTGGGCTAGATCCCTGATAGAGCGTATATACCGATAACCAGAAGACCGAGGCTGTGTCGTACTATAGGAGGCACAGCAGAAACTGGTAGGACAGCTAGACTACATGTAACCTGTCCGCCCTAATGCCCAGGAGACACAGTTGCACAAAGAGCCCGGGTCATGATAGAGACCCTGCAAAAAGGCTCGAGCCACCTGTCATACAGGTTTGTGTCCTACTTCAACAAACGACAGAGAGAAGTGAGAGGACCTTGCTACAAAGCCATAGGCAGTAAGGGACTATAACAACACAACGCTAGGAGGAAGGCTTTTAACTCCACCTGGTAAAGTTGGACTCTGAACTCGCTTCCAAGCCGGCCGGACCATGCTTGTCCAGTGATCTGGTGCCCTGGACTGTGGCTGCCTGCTACAATCAGTAAACCAGTTAAAAGACTGCACAACTGTGTCCTTCGTTCTTTATTGCCCAACTCACCATGTTCCATCTATACACTTGGAGTCCTGGGACCTACTTCACCTGTGGGAAGTTATACCATCTGGCTGCCATAACATCACCCCAGAGGACCCCTTTAAGCAGCGTTGGTCACCTCTGACCCAATACCACAGGTGGCGTCACAAACTTTCTTTATTTCAAAAACCCCTTTAAAGACCTTCCCCTTTAACGTGGGCACCCAGGGCTATGGACCGGGTTGTTGCCACCGTGACACATCCCTTTAAGTACCGGACCCGGTACCGAGTATCCCACGGCCCTGACGGGCGTTTCAAGTACTCTGTGAGTTCTGTAAACTATAGAACCAATTAGAATAATAAGGAAAACTGCTCCATAAATTGTTGCATTATGTCATAGTAATATAATAAACGGGAGGATTAATATCGATTAATAAATAATATTTGATGACTTTATAAATCCATGTTAGTTGAATGCACATTTCTTATGGCAGACAGGAACAAACACACATAATAAAGTAAATGGGCATACATTCAGTTTACAGGCAGGCAGCGTAGTCCAGCAGGTCATCTCCTCTGCAACTGCCTCCAGTAATGCTCCCATCACTCCAAGAACCACCCCACTACTCTCCGACAGTGCTATTCACAGTTTCCATTCCAGTACTGTCAGTGGAACCCAGCAAATATTACCTGTCCGTTCCCAGGCTTAGAGCTCTGTGTGAAAATAGCATGCCAAAACTTGTTACTAATGATAGATAGATAGATTAAAAAAAATGAAGGCAGCATTCCCAAAATAGAGAAGTTGGAAAAATGTAATAGCCCATAGTGACGGCAACGTTTCGGTGCAATTTAGTACCTTTCTCAAGCTGAACCGAAACGTTGCTAACTTGCCGTCACTATAGGTTATTACGTTTTTCTAATTTTCTATTTTGGGAGTGCTGCTTTCATTTTTATATGTATATTGGAGGATTTGTTTATGCCTGGGAGGCTTTGCACCCCTGCCTTGATTTTTTTCTATTTAGATAGATAAATAGATAGATGATAGCTTCAACAGGATAGGTAATAAATGTTGGATAGCTTTGGGGCCCCACTGCTGGGACCTAACTGATCACTAAAAAATTTAACCCACACGTTGCAGATTTGTTGTGTTTTTGTTGTGTGTTTTTCTGAACAAATTTGTCACAAAACATGAAGGATTTCCTGATGCTAGCAAAATGAATGAGAATCCTGAAGTCTCATGCACACATTGCTGTTTTTTGATTTGCAGATTTAAATCTGCAGGAATTGTTTCTGCCGCTTTTGCAGCAGATTTAACTCACACTAATGAGTGGGGAAAACTGCACCCAAAAACACATGTAAAAAACACATCAAAACCATGGCAAAAATATACATATTTTACTCAGCGTTTTTCCTGCTGAGAAATAGTGAAGAAATGTCTCCACCAAATATTTAATGTGTGCACATACCATATGTAAGGATGCAGCTGGACAAGTCCTGGATGGGAGATGTGTCACCATGGTGGTTAGCCTCGGTAATGTGAAGCCCAGGGAAAAGGATCCTGTAAAGTAGTTGCTGAGAAGTTTTTAATGAACCCAGTTTTTGGGTTTGGGTTTTAGGAATGACCATCAGAGCTGGGTTGGACTGGTCACTCCTATACCTCTTATACAAGCTTTTGCAGCTAATTTAAAAGACAGCTGATTTGCATGGGAAGCTGTCTGTGTGGGGAGGTGAAAAGACATGATCTACTGTATACTAGTCAGCCTGTGATAGGGGCTATGTTAGTCTGGCTTTACCTTTGCTTGGGTGAGCTCTCTCTGAGAATCTGTATGTGCTATATGGACTGTTCTGCTTATTATTTCCCTTTGTCACAAAACAAGACTATTTTATTTTGTGAGCTGGGATGCTTTATGGATTTTTAATAAACCATCACTGTTTGAACTTGAGAACTTGCTGCCTATGTCTACCTGAACCGCTGTCGGAGAGAATGAACCCCTACACCTTACAGTGGAAAGGAGCATGCCCTATACCTCTCCATTCAATGTGTGAGGGAGGTAACAGAATCACTTGAGTACTGTACTCTGCTATTCATGTCAGTCCCATACTCAACCACAGACCCATTCAACACCTTTTCAACTGTAATGTCGAGGAACTCGTGCCATTTTCCAAGTGGTTGATGCCCGCGTGTCTGATTGGGGGGACCTGAGCAAGCAGACATTTATCACCTATGATGTACATTGGTGAAAACCCCCTTATTTTTAATTCTGATCTCCTTCTTGTGACTACTCCATTGAGACTATACTAGAGGTAGGAAGGACCAGTGTTTCAGGTTTTTCATCTAATAACAGACAAGGCGAATAAAGATATGCAAGACCTTTCAAGAAATCCATTATATTACTACAATATATGGATCATTTATCATAATTATTATTTTGATAGGAACTTGTCAAAACAGCCCATGGCTACCCACATTTCTAAGTTCCAAGTTTATTCCTACAGAGGGCAGCATCTCAGTGGCTATCTGAGAGGGTAAAGATGGCACAGCCTGCCCTTTGTATGCTGAGAGACTCCCAGCTGTGACTTGTTACTGAAGCATGAAATTCTGCATGAAATAGTAATGAGTTACAGGGAAGGCACACAGTGACGCTGAGTACCATACTGTGTGTCGGTAAATAACAAGCTGACTTCTGATGTATTATTAAAATTTACATTAACACCGAGACCTCCACCTAGTATGACAAAGATTGTTATATACACAGAGTGCCCTTGAGTCATACATACAATATAGCCACTGGTACAATAGCATCTACTAAAGACAGTTCTGATCTATGCAGTCTCAAATTGAGATTAAAAGTTCAGTCTTGAATGTGTGATCCTGTCTAGTCATCATTTAATTCACCGACAGTAAACGGCCAAGTCCGATATCGGTGTCTACCAGAGAATGTAATGTTTCCTCGCCATGAGCTCACTTATCTCTTGTCCACTCTCTCGTAGAGTTCTAATTGAGGCTAGATCTGGTTCACGACATTTTGTGGTCACTGTTTCACATGTATGACGTTAACATTTGTATCAAAATTTATATCTAATAAAGAGTATTTTTTACTTGTTTGTTGGGTTCACAATGTAGCTGTATCAAAAATATCTAAAATCAGTCGACTTCACAACAGAACACTATGAAAATAATGATTAAGTGGTACATATTTTTTTATTAATGGGAATCAATGACAAATATATTCAACTTTGTAGGCATGCAGTTAATTACGTCTAGGGAATATGTTCAGCAGACTGTATAAAATATTCCGCTGAGATTAGTCCCCAAACATGGAGTAATCCATGATCAGCTGAGGTTCTTATTTTCTCGGCTGGAATTTGCTGCTAGACTTCTCTCCAAATGCTCAGTTTAGCATGCCTGAACAACGTAGGTAGACACTTTGGGTCCAAGTTATAGATGTTTTTTTTAATATACTTGTCTTGTGACTGTTTGTTGATGCTTTTTGCGCCAAATTCTTCATAGTGGTGTATGCGGTGCATGAATTTTGCACAAAGATCAAAAAAAAATATTTTTTTTTCTTTAACCGTTTTTGTAACAAAAATTTGGCTTACATAAGATCACTCGAGGGGGACTGGAGTAGAGTTGCGGCAGAATAAAAAAAAGTCACAAGTGATGGATGAATCAAGCAAAAACATGGAAACCCTAAAGCCCGCTTACGATGGCAAACTAAAAAAAGCAGCTGTGAACTAGCCTTATTTTTTTTTGGTTAGCGTCAACCTATGTATAACTTAAGGGAATGCAGAACGTTCACCTTCATGTGGCAGCAGGGCACTCTTTTTATTTCCCTAGAGAAGAGCTGGCAGGAAACATGGCCATTCTGGCTTCTTACATATACCGACACATTTTGTGGTTGGAAGTTATTTACAACTGATTTACAATGTTCTTAATGGACTATGTCAGACACAGCAGAGCAGCTGTAAGCCTCAGCAGAGGTGAAAGTGTCCTCCACCTTTGTGGTGGTGCTAACAATCCTGGCATTGCTGCAGATGTTTGCTAAGTGGTCCCAGCTGGTTGAAGTAAATAGCCATTCAAGGTAAACACCATTTTAATTGCATTTACCTTACAAAATATCCCCCATATGATAAAGATATTTATGACCCTTGAGCATCACAGGCGGCGATGGAAACTAAGCGCCGGTGGTGTACAGTGTCGGTCTTGTACTGGTATAGAACAGGTGACTTTTGACTCATAATGTTTGCCCTTTTCATACAGGATTTCAAGAAATGCTGCAGATGATTACTGCACAGTGGAAAGAGCTGCAGAAGCAGATAAGAAGGCAGCACGGTTGGATTATGGGTGCTCTTGATACAATCAAGGCGGATATTCTTCAGAAAGATGAGTTTCCAGAAGTTGTAAGTGAATCACAGGTGAGACAGAAGAAGCCTCACATTTTATAAATGGATAGATAGGAGGTGTTCATGCAACCAGAACCCCAATCAGGCAGTTATGCTGTTATTAATTCTTCCTCTCCCTCTTGCAAGACCTTTGATATTTCTACCAAGGGCTCTAAGGAGTTAAAAGATTTCATCACATTTGGGAGGATTTCGCCAAGAGAATGTTGGCTTCTACAGCAGTACATAGCAGACTGCTGGTTGAAGTAACCGTAATTCTGTCAGTGAACTCTTCCTCTGATTTGAAACCTTATCTCTCTTTTATCTGAACTGTTAGATGAGCATGTATTCTGTCATCCGAGACAATCGAGTCAAGCATGCAAATCAAACATTGATTAAAATCTGATCAGAGTGTGATCCAATTCTCTCAGATAAGGATAACATGGAAAAATACATTTCTCCATCTTCTCCATTCGGTCAGTGTGAAGAAATCATATTGCACTCAGATGGCATCTGAATGCTGTTGGATGTTTTCCATGGATTAATTGACTTGCATGGTCAAGTGCAAGGCATGCAGTGGGCCGGTCCGACAAAAAAATCTGATATGTGCACGGTCCCATAGAATAACATTTGTTAATGTTTTGTCAGATCACACTCGGACCGAAAATACGGACCACTGCACAAGTCTTAAAGCTGATTTTTGATCAAAGTTTAACTTATTGTTGTCATAAATCAGCTTAGAAGAAAGTTTTACGAAAGGGTTAAAACCTTGCGATCGGAACGAGCTTACCGGCAGATTTGCTGTCGATCCATTCTGCAGCCAACTTTATTCATTGATTCAAGGAGGCTGGAAATGTCAAACTACTCAAGTTACAAAAAATATTCTGCCAAAGACATCCATATCCTCGTTGGGATTTCTGTTCATGAACGTTAGTAGAACTCAAAGTGCTAAGTCCCGTGGGTGTCACACACCGGGGCCATAAAACATTTGCTACTTTCATAAATCATAATAATGATTTCACTCTCTGACACATTTTGATCACATGACTTCATCTAATGAGCAGTTTGACTAATTAAGAAAAAGTGGGTGGGGGTAATGGCAGTTCTCACTTTAGCTCTGTCAATGGAGAGTAGTATTTGCAGTCCAGTGGAGCTTTTGATGCAGGTGGTGCAATGCAGACCTGCATGCAGATTTCCTACAAGCGTAAGGGTTAAGTTTTTACTCTTTGCTTACATCAACCCTTAGAGGACACCATTTTTCCTCCTTAGACATATAATATATTTCAAATATATGCTCAATGAACAATACCGCGTCATTAAAGTTGTACAAACATACTCCGCGCTCCTCTCTCCTGGCACCCATAAAACCTTGTTTCTTATTACCTTCAGCATATGTTCCTGTTGTTGTTGACTGTGTGTGGTGTTTCCCCCTCAACCCTCCTCCTCTTCGTCCCCTCCTAAATGATCCCCATCAGAGCTGTAAAATATTTTGAATGCTGATTATTTTGTCCTCAGAATCATAATGCAGTAGAGCGATTGCCTTTCAACAATTCCCAGACTGATCCACGGATTTAAGGCTTAACATTAAGGGTACACAAGGATACCGGCGTATGTACAAGTGTTTGTACAGTATGTACGCTGTCAGAGTGAGTCTTTTGGGGTCTGACCTTTTAGATTAATCTTAAAAAAGTGGTAGATATTTAACGATTTAGGAGGAACTTTGTATTGTTTATTTTTCACATTTCTATGAAGATTTTATAATATCATTGCTATTTTGATGTAGTTAAAGGTGGTTGTGTTACTTTACACTGTTTTGGGATAATTTTTTATTTTTAATTTTTAGACCTCTTAATACCCTCTTTATGATGTTTGTTAAAGGGTCCTCATTAATTGTTAATGGTTGTTGAAAACTTACCTTTTTTGGTTATCCTGTTAACTCTTCCTGTGTGCTTAGATAGAATTTTCCAGTTTATTTGGTCTTCTCATAATACCCTTATGAAAATTTAATTGCAGCACCAAGAAAGAATCGTGAAATTATGGAAATTACAGAAAGGATAAACATGTTACTGGTATAAAAAATTTCAAAACATTTTGATTTATTTAATATCGAGTATGAGTGCCAGGTGCAGAAATGCTCTCAGTTATACAATTTGCGTAAGGTTATTAATAGTTGTATGAAGAATGTTCATACAACTATTGCACGTGAGCATGAAAATGATCAAGATCCGCTGCTTGCAGCTCCCTTTGCAATTGCCGACCAATGATTTCCAAGATGTGATCAAGGGGAAACAAGTCTTGAGATGCCTCAGGCCATGGTAGTGCATTTATGCCACACAGACTTCTCACAGTTGAATAAGCAACTTGCGGCCTGGCATTGTTGTGTTGAAAAATGTCTCCTAGAACAGTTTTAGAGAAATGGCCATTCTGTGCATTCCACAACCAAATAAATGTATTACGGAGTTGTTAGTGTACCTGGAATGAAGACTAGAGGTGTCCAGTTTAACATTATGTCACCCACCTTGGAGTAGTACCAATGTAGCATTCTTTCATTCCCTTGTGATGGCCTCTTCATGACGTTGCTCATATGGTCTCCAGACCAATCTCTGTTTATCATTGCATCCTAGACAAAAGCGAGACTCATCTCATCACTAAAGAGGATAGCCCTATATTCTAACCTCCATTGCAGTCTTGCTCTGCACCATGATAACTTTTGAGATCTGCGGAGTGTGGTTAATAGAACAACCCATAGCAGGACTGGTTTTGCTTATGATCCAATGTCGTGCAAATGCCTTCTGATGGTATGGGGTGAAAAAAAATTGTAGTCAGACCCCTGAAGTCTTCATTCACAGGTACGCTAACAGGATTACAGTGAGTTGATCATGGAACCAGTGGTACAACTCTTCTCCAAAGTGAGGAGCCTTTTTTGTCAACACAACAATGCCAAGTCAAATGTTTATACCGTTAATAGCCTGCATGACCTAAACAACTTGTGTTCCAACCGAGCACATTTGGGATATGATTTCTCAGCAAGTGCACAGGGGGCTGCCGGCAATGGATCTTGATTTGCGGCCCAAGTGCATTCAACAAGGCAGAACATTCCTCAGACAACCATTAATAACCTCATTGATACCAGTGACGATGTGTAAGTGCAGGGATTTCTGCATGTAGCACTCATACTCAATACATTGGTATGCATTGTAAATTATGCATTTTACCTTATTTACATATCATTAATGTGTGTTGATCTTGTGATTTTCATAATTCCACGCTTCATCTTGGGGTTGCAATGTCAATGTTGAGGAGTGTGTGTTCAAAATAAGGTCAGCCTGCGTCTTTGTGCTCTATCTGGGTGAATAGTCTAGATTTGGTTAGGTATTCATATATTTGCTTTCCCTGACGGTAACCTAGTCTCAAACTACCATGTCACGTCATAGTTCAAAGGCATCAATACTTCCCTGGCCAACTCCTTTATCCTCCAACTTTCACATCTAAAGTACCATAATTTCAACCAAATAGATCCTTTGTGAAGATAAGCCATTTAATTTGTTTTCTTGAAGGTCAGCTACCCATATGTGCCCAATTTCTTTTTTGTTTTGTTGTTTATGTTAGAAAAGCTATCTACTGCGTGCTATTGACATCAACTCAGTCTTACCTGTTGTTTTCACTTTTTTTACATTTAGCTGAATCCCAAGTTTTTTCCTCTACCTTTATCTTTCCTTACAAGGGAATTCGAGTTGTCAAGAAGACACTAAGAACATATATAAATGTAAAACTGTGTTAATAAACATAGGTCTACTAGCACTGTACATTTTGTATTGTCATTGTTACCCCTTTCTTTAATGGATTCATTAGAATCTTGTTCGACAGTATCTGAGACCTTGCTTATGTAAACCTGGCCTCTGTATTTGGTGGAAATCATGTAATGATTAGACTATGGTCTTCAATTAAAAATGTTTGGGGTATACATACAGTACTCAGCATAAATGAGTACACCTTCTTTGAAAAGTATGATTTTAATCACAGTCACTAAAGGAAAAAGAAGTCTGCACCAGCTGCATGTTTAAACGACTAGAACACACAATGCAACACAGCGGGATGTCTGTTGGTGTTTAGCCTTGACGGAATCCAGGTGCTCATTCAGGAAAAAAAGTTCTGTCTAAGCAAACGAAAAAAGATGTAGGAGAAGAGCACTCACCATCAGTTAAGACATCCTATCTTTATTACGACATCAAGTCAACAGCAGGACAAATGGGGAGAACATGTGTATCTACAGACAACGGCCGTTTCGCGCTACCAGTCTTCACGGAAGATCTGTGTAAGCGCGGTAGCGCGAAACGGCCATCGTCTGTGGATACACACGTTCTCCCCATTTGTCCTGCTGTTGACTTGATGTCGTAATAAAGATTGGATGTTTTAACGGATGGTGAGTGCTCTTCTCCTACATCTTTTTTCATTTGCTATGATTTTAATCATCTCACTGAACACAAGAACAATTAATTTTTTTTTACAAAACTGAGTTTAATAGAACATTTTTTAACCCATAACATGGAAATAAGGTTAGTAATATAACTTTCATTACAAAATCTTCAGTTTTACTCAAATTAATTGATGCAAAAATGAATACATCCCACATCAAAAACTACTACATCTAGTGTTTTGTATGACCTTCATGATTTTTCAGAATCATGTCTTCTAGGCAAGAAATGAACAAGCTGGTGACATTGTGCAATATCTATCTTCTATTCTTTAAGAGCATCCTCTTTTAGAGCCTGGATGCTGGATGGAGAGTAATGACAACTTGTCTATTCAGAATTCCCCTTAGGTGTTTGGTTGGGTTGATATCAGGAGACACTTGGCCACTGAATCGCTTTCACCCTGTTCTTCTTCAGAAATGCACCAGTGGCCTTAGATGTGGGTTTTGGATCATTGTAGCTTGGGAAAAGAGTCATGGTACCATCTTATCATTTAGTAAAGAGCAGTACATCTGTGAATTCATGATACAATCACTGAACTGTAGCTCCCTGACACCAGCAGCGCTCATACAGTCCCACATAAGGCCTCTACTACCACCAGTAGGCACTATCCATTTTCCTTTTCACTCCTTACCTTTGTAACACCATTCAGTTTTGAAGCCATCTGTTACAAAAACATTATTTTGGTCTTATCACTCCAAATTATAGAGTCCCAGTAATTTTCATATTTTTCAGCATGCGACCTTGCAAATTGTAGATGGCCTTTTTTGTGTATGGTCTTTAGGTGAGACTTCCTTCGTGGATGACACTCATGCATGCCATTAATCTATACTGAACACCGTAGTGTGCCACAGGAAACATTCACCTCTGCTTAGCATTATAATTCTTTAGCTAACTGCAGTGAACTTGCAGGTTGATTTTCTTAAACCCTTCTCAACTTAAGACGCTTCTGTTTAGGTGTTAACTTCCCTGGGAGTCTCTGTGAAATAATTGCCATTCCATATTTGTTACATTTTTGTATCAGTTTTGCTACAATATTCTGATTGATAAGTAATTATTTTCTGATCTTCTTGTAGCCCTCGCCATTTTTGTGTAAAGAAGTTATTTTCTTTCTCACATCTTGTGACATTTCTTTTCCATGTGGTGCCATTGCTGAAGCCATGTCAGTGTTTAACTAACGTCCTTTTATAGTTGCCCATATGCTGGACACCTGTTTAATGAATGATTAGACTTACCTGTGGTTGAATTCTTGTTAATTAGAATATCGTTGTCTAAATTTTAGCTTTGCTCATAAGACTTTCATTGGAGTGTATACATTTTTACAACATGGTCTGGAATCAATTTGTTAAGAAAATTACTTTTTCAGGTGTGCAAAATATCAAGTCTTGTTTGCAATCAATGGCCCATATTTATGTAAGTATTTTGTAGTATGATATCCCATGGAAAATGTTGATTCTGAAAGGAAACTAAAGGTTTTCTGACAAATATTTTAGGTGTATTTATGCCGAGCAATGTATTTGCTGTTTTTGAGTATATGTTCATCCATCTCTTTTGAGTACTAGGCTGTGAGTTTGGAAATTTCAACAACTTGCAAAAGTATTCACCCCCTTGACATTTTTCATGTTTTTCTAACTCACAACCTGGAATTTTACTTGTTTTTAAGGTTTTCATCATCTCATGTAAAGAACATGCCTACAACTGTGAACATTTGTTTTTCTTTTAATTGCAAAGCAAATAATAGGACAAAATAACTGAAAACTTCAGTGTGCATAACCTTTCATCCCCCTAAAGTCAGTACTTTGTAGAGCCTCCTTTTGTGGCAATTGCAGCTGCAAGTTACTTTGGATAAGTTCCTATGAGCTTTCCATATCTTGCTACTGGAATTTTTGCCCATTCCTTAAGGCAAAACTGCAGCTCTTTCAAGTTAGATGGTTTCCTCTGGTCAATTGCAATCTTCAAGTCTGACCAC
Source organism: Ranitomeya variabilis (assembly GCF_051348905.1). Classification (NCBI taxonomy): domain Eukaryota; kingdom Metazoa; phylum Chordata; class Amphibia; order Anura; family Dendrobatidae; genus Ranitomeya; species Ranitomeya variabilis. Next base: position 639,334,722 of record NC_135232.1, read on the forward strand.
AGATTCTTAGTTGGATTAGGCCTGGGCATTCACTAGGCCACTACAAAACATTTACATATTTCCCCCTAAACCACTCGAGTGTATGATTTGGGTCATTGCCTTGTTGGAAAGTGAACCTCCGTCCCAGTCTCAAATCATTGACAGACTGAAACAGGTTTTGCCTAAGCAGTGGCGTATCCGGGGGGGGCAGCCTGGGCACGTGCCCCGGGCGCAGCCGACGGGGCGCCAGCGGGCCGCCTGATAATGCGGCGGTGGTCCAAGGAGGCTCCTCGTCGGCGGCATTCTGCCGCCCCCACACTGAGATAGTCCCGTTCTCTGAGCCGGCTGTCAAATTGACAGCCGGCTCAGAGAAAGTGCTGCTCATCGAATCCCAGCGGCGTAATTGCCCCACAGCAGAGAGAGCCCCTCCACCGCAGAGAGCCACACACCACAGCTGTTACTGCCGCTGCTCTAGTCTGTGTGCACAGGACCTGTGATGAGGTCACAGGAGGGGAGGAGTCAGGAGTCACATGATCAAGGGCTTTCGTGTAGTGCAGGACTCTACTGGTTCTCATGGTGCTGGACGAAGGTAAGGTTTGTGTGGGGTCAGGAGTGGTTTGTGTGGATGTAGCAGAGCTGCGTGTGTTTGAGGTGTACAGAGCGGAAGCCATGTGTGCAAGGTGTACGGAGCGGAGCTGGGTGTGTACGGAGCGGAGCTGGGTGTGTACGGAGCGGAGCCGGGTGTGTACGGAGCGGAGCCGTGTGTGTACAGAGCGGAGCCGTGTGTGTACGGAGCGGAGCCGTGTGTGTACGGCGCGGAGCCGGATGTCTACGGAGCGAAGCTGGATGTGTACGGAGCGGAGCTGTGTGTGTACGAGGTGTACAGAGCGGAACTGGGTGTGTGCAAGGTGTATGGAGCGGAGCCGTGTGTGTACGAGGTGTACGGAGCAGAGCTGGGTGTGTACGAGGTATACGGAGCGGAGCCATGTGTGCAAGGTGTATGGAGCAGAGTCATGTGTGTCTATGAGGTGTATGGAACAGAGCTGGGTTTGTGCAAGGTGCATGGAGCAGAGCCATGTGCGTACGAGGTGTACAGAGCGGAGCCGTGTGTGTATGAGGTGTATGGAGCGGAGCTGGGTGTGTATGAGGTGTACGGAGCGGAGCTGGGTGTGTATGAGGTGTATGGAGTGGAGCCGTGTGTGCAAGGTGTATGGAGCGGAGTCGTGTGTGTCTATGAGGTGTATGAAGCAGAGCCGCGTGTGTACGGAGCAGAGCCGCGTGTGTACAAGCTGTACGGAGCAGAGCCGCGTGTGTACCAGCTGTACGGAGCAGAGCCATGTGTGTACAAGGTGTATGGAGTGGAGCCACGTGTGTACGGAGTGGAGCCCTGTGTGCAAGGTGTACGGAGCTCAGCTGCGTGTGTAGGAGTAACTAGGTGTGGCCATTATACTGTACGCAATATGTGTGTGTGTTCGTGCGTGCATGCGTAGCGCTGTGGGTGAATGTGTAGAGACGTAAATGATTTTGTGTGTGTGTGTACGGGGAGGAGAGGTGAGGGCAATGATGGGGCTGACAGGGAGAGTGCAATAATTGGGATGGAGGGGGAGGAGGAAATGATGGATGTGGTGGAATGGGCAATGATGGAGGTGGAATGGGCAATGATGGGGGTGGGGGGGAGGAAATCATGGAGGTGGTGGAAAGGGCAATAATGAAGGGGGGAAGAAATGATGGAGGTGGTAGAATGGGCAAGTATGGTGATGGTGGTGGAAAGGGCAACGATGGGGATGGTGGGGGAAGAGAAAATGATGGATATGGTGGAAAAGGCAAAGGAGGAAATGATGGAGGTGGTGGAATGGGAAATTATGGGGTGGTGGGGGAGAAAGCAATGATAGTGGTGGTGGAGAAGGCAAAAATGGAGGTGGTGAAGAGAGCAATGATGGGGTGGGGTAGAGGAAAACAACGGACATATATGAGGAAACAGTACAGGAGAATGGGGGGCATATCTGAGGAAACAGTATGGGGGATGGGTGCAGACAGTATGAGGAGCAAACGGGGGAATGTATGTGGACACAGTATGAGTAGCGATGTGAAAAATGGATGTGGACAGAGTACGGGGAGTGAGGGTGATGGGATGTGTGCAGACACAGTATGGGGAGTCAGGTGAGCAGGCTGTATAGAAAGTGAGGGGGTAAATATATGAGGAGACAGTATGGTGAACAGGAGGGATGTGAGAGGAGACAGTATGAGGAGGGAGGGGAATAGTGTGAGGAGACAGTATGGGGGAGAAAAGTGAGTGGGCACAGAATAGAAACTGAGTAGTGGGGGGGTAGCATGGGGGGACAGTGTAAGGGCACAGCCAGGAGGGGACAGTATACCAAGGAGGGGGAGTGTGATGAGAGAGTACAGTATAAATACTGGGCCCTATAGGGGAACACAGTATGACAGGACAGTGTGAAGAGGGGGCCGGTATGGAAAGGAAAGGTCAGTGTGAAGAGCATGTACCATAAGAGGGACAGTGTGGGGGTCATATTTTGTGCAGACAATATAGTGAAGGGCAATTTTTTGTTCAGGAGCATTATAATGACACTTGTATCTTTAAGGGCGTCATGTGGAGATTTTCTGCAAAAGAGCGGAGAAGATGGAAGTCTGCAGAGACGGCTGTGGATGAGAAAACTCATCATGGGGTCTGGACAAGATGAAGAAAAGAAGGACGGCTCCAGAGACTACGTCATCTATAAGGTACCTGGATGTAAATGTTATTCGTGATACTAACTAACTCTCATGTTTTTGTTTATGTTAGGAGCTTTAAAGGGGATGTCCAGGTTTGTGATGAGTCTGCAGTCATTCTTTGTGACTGCAGACTTCTGACTTCTCACAGTGCGCCCTGCACGCTGTCTGGATTTTCTCGTGCTGGCGGTTTACATACATGCGGTCACGTGCTGACTAGACATGTGTGACCTCAGTCAATGAAAATGAACTGAGCGAGGCCGGGCACGTCTAGTCGGAATGTGGTCAGAAGTATACAAATCGCATGCTTGTGCTGACATGACCGTCCACAGGCAAGGGAGAATCCTAAAAGTGAGCAGTGCATTAGTTGTGAGAATTCAGAAGCTGCGATGTCAGGATTCAGCTCTGCAGGTTCCAGTCCTCGTCACATGGACACCTCACTCATATGTGGTTTTCATACTTATGGTCCTGTGACGACGAGCTTCTCTTCTGGTTCTCTCAGTTTTTCACTGAATATTGAGAGCATTAGGGAGACAAGGTCGTTGGTTCATGACTAAGTGTGCAAACCGCATATGTCCTGGGGGGGGTGCCAAAATGTATTCTTGCCCCGGGTGCCAGAAATCCTAGATACGCCTCTGTGCCTAAGAATATCCCTGTATTTCGCACCATCCATCTTCCCCTCGACTCGAACCATTTTCCCTGTTCCTGCTGTCCAAAAAAACAAACCCACAGCATGATGCTGCCAGCACCATGTTTCACTATGGGGATAGTGTTCTTGAGGTAATGAGCTGTGTTGATTTGGTATAAGGGGTGTGTTGGGGATTAAGTCCTTCACATTCCTTCCTAATTAAGCAGGTACGTTTTATGTGTAAAATGGTGTATTATGTGGTACTGTTTTGTTGTATAGCAAGATGCTAAATGATGTTTGTGTAATGTGTAAGTTATGTATCTTTATAGACTAGAGATAGAGATAGGGAGATACAGTGTAAGGGTACCGTCACACAGTGCCATTTTCATCGCTACGACGGCACGATCCGTGACGTCGCAGCGTCGTATGATTATCGCTCCAGCGTCGTAGACTGCGGTCACACTTTGCAATCACGGCGCTGGAGCGATGCCGAAGTCCCCGGGTAACCAGGGTAAACATCGGGTTACTAAGCGCAGGGCCGCGCTTAGTAACCCGATGTTTACCCTGGTTACCAGCGTAAACGTAAAAAAAACAAACAGTACATACTTACATTCCGGTGTCTGTCCTCCGGCATCTCAGCTTCTCTGCACTGTGAGCGCCTGCCGGCCGGAAAGCGAGCACAGCGGTGACGTCACCACTCTGCTTTCCGGCTATGGTGCTTACACAGTGCAGAGAAGCACAGCGCCGGGGACAGACACCGGAATGTAAGTATGTAGTGTTTGTTTTTTTTATGTTTACGCTGGTAACCAGGGTAAACATCGGGTTACTAAGCGCGGCCCTGCGCTTAGTAACCCGATGTTTACCCTGGTTACCCGGGGACTTCGGCATCGCTCCAGCGCCGTGATTGCAACGTGTGACCGCAGTCTACGACGCTGGAGCGATAATCATACGACGCTGCGACGTCACGGATCGTGCCGTCGTAGCGATGAAAATGGCACTGTGTGACGGTACCCTTAGAGTAAGGTTTAGTAATAGCAATGGGTATTATACGGTTTAGTACAGTGGGGGGCACTGTAGATCAGGAGATAAGATAAGGGTAGGGATAAGAAGTAGGGGATTTCCGAGTAGGAGCGGCCAGGTTAGTTATAGTTGAGACACTTCCTGGGTTTAGTGAGTTAAAGTGTGGGATGAGGAGAAGTGAGGTTGTTGCAGTAACAAGTTCAAGAGGAGTCCAGCAGTCCAGGGCCTCAGGGCCGGAAGTTACACGAACACGAAGGGACAAGTACAGCAAGCGAGTAATAGCAGCTAGGTTCAGCGGGAAATCCCAAACATCCGAGACCTATGGTCTGAAAAAGGTTGGGAACCATCTTCCTTGATTTCACCCTCAGAGGAGAAAACGGACGGGAAACCCCAGGCACGAACTAGTTTGGCTAGTTGGGACGCTACGGTACTGGAGAGTATGGTATGGGAACAAAGAATTTCAGGAGAAAAAGGGACAGCACAAAGGAATGGATATATGATCGATGAGGATTACTGTGCGATGTCTGTGACTGATCTGGACGTGCTGAGTAAAGTTGTTTTGTTGAAAATGATTCTGCCAATCATTGTGTGATGCTGTCTGAAACAGGACGTTACAATCTAAAAGTGAGTGAATTACACTGCGCACACATCACACGGCATTTGGGACTTTGTCATTTCTTTGCGGGGTGCCAGGGTGTGCCAGAACAGCAGCCCCTCGCCATGACTACCACCCTGGCCACCTCACATTCTCTCCAGACATAGTGTTAATGGTGTTGTTTGGTTAGTGGTGCCTCTTTCTTAACAGTGTGGCAGCCTCTGTGGGGTTTCAGGAAAGGTAAAGTGTATATTCTGACAGACATGTGACACTTATATAGCACACTGGTGGACGTCCTGTCACTAAGCATATGACTTATGAAGGTAATTGCTTGCAGCAGAAATTTTAAAGGGGCTTCATCTCAAAAGGGATGAATATATATGCACATGCCAATTTTCAGTTATTTGATCCCATAAATTTAATTAATATCTATATTTTTTTCACTTCACCTCACCAACTTAGACTATTTAGTGCTGATGCATCAAACACAAATCGACTTACATTACAACTTGTGTTTAAATATTTTTGTAACAAAATAGGTAAAAAGTCAAGGAAGGTGGGTACTTTCGTAAGCCACTGTATATTTTTTCTTTATTACTACTCTTTGCAAAGAGGTGTGCTTTATTTCTGTTGGTATGCAGTTGGGAAAATAAGTATTTGATACAGTGCCAATTTTGCAAGTTCTCCCGCCACAAAGAATGGAGAGATCTGTAATTTTAATAGTAAATACACTTCAACTGTGAGATACAGAATCTTAAAAAAATCCAGAAAATCACATTGTATGATTTTTACATTCTATTGCATGGAATAAGTATTTGATACATTAGAAAAACAGAACTTAATATCTGGTACAGAAACGTTTCTTTTCAATTACAGAGGTCAGATGTTTCCTGTAGTTGTTGACCAAGTTTGCACAAACTGCAGCAGGGATTTTGGCCCACTCCTCCATAAAGATCTCCAGATTAGGTTTTGGGGGTGTCGCTGGGCAGCATTGAGTGTCAACTCCCTCCAAAGATTTTCTATTGAGTTCAGGTCTGGAATAGAATCATAGAATAATAGAGTGTTAAAGTTGGAAGGGATCTCAAGGGTCATCGTGTCCAACCCGCTTGCTCAATGCAGGAGTCACTAAACTATCTCAGATAGATGTCTGCCCAGCCACTGTTTGAAGACTTTCATTTAAGGAGAACTCACCACCTCTCGTGGCAGCCTGGTCCACTCATTGATCACCCTCACTGTCAAAACGTTTTTCTAATATCTAATCTGTATCTTCTCCCTTTCAGTTTCATTCCATTGCTTCTCGTGTTTCCATGTGCAGATAAGAATAAAGATGATGCCTCTACAATGTGACATCCCTTCAGATATTTGTAGACAGCTATTAAGTCTCCTATTCGCATCCTTTTTTGCAAGCTATTCATTCCCAGATCCTTTAACTGTTCCTCGGAGGACATACTGTGCTGTCCACTCCACATTCTGGTAGTTCTTCTTTGAACTCGCTCCAGTTTTTCAATGTCTTTTTTAAAATGTGGTGCCCAGAACTGGACACAGTATTCCAGATGAGGCCTGACCAAGGAGGAGTAGAGGGGATAATTACGTTACTTAATACATCCTAGAACTGTGTTTGCCTTTTTTGCTGCTGCATCACACTGTCAGCAGTCTTTGATCTATTAGTATACCCAAGTCTTTTTCACACGTGTTGCTAAGGCTGGTTTCACACTTGCGTTTAAAAACGCAGCGTTTTAAAAAAAAAAAACGCATGTGGTGAAAAAACACATGTAAACGCGTGCAAACGCTGCATTTTTTAGACGCATGCGTTTTTGTATGCGGTAAAAAAACGTGGCGTTTTGACGCGTTTACATGCGTTTTTTCATGCGTTTGCGTTTTTGAAACGCATGCAGAGAAGTGTGTGACAGCTGCCAATCATCAAAATCAACTAGAAAACCCACTATAAATAGAAATAGCTAGAGTTAGGGTTAGGGTTAGGGTTTGGATCCCTAGGGTTAGGGTTAGGGGTAGCTTTTTATTAGAAGAATGTCCTGGTCACCAGGTCACTGATAAGCCACCCCCCACCATCAAGGTGATAAAGGGATCCAAACCCTAACCCTACCCCTAACCCTAACCCTAGGGATCCAAACCCTAACCCTACCCCTAACCCTAACCCTAGGGATCCAAGCCCTAACCCTAACCCTAGGGATCCAAACCCTAACCCTACCCCTAACCCTACCCCTAACCCTAACCCTACCCCTAACCCTACCCCTAACTCTAACCCTACCCCTAACCCTAGGGATCCTAGGGATCCATAGGAATTGGCTATTATGTTGACCTGGTGACCAGGACATTCTTCTAATAAAAAGCTTTGTTCAATGTGGACACCCCAAGATATACGGTATTGCTATAGAGTAGTAAAAATATAAACTCGTAGAGTATTGACTGTCATAGGGTTAGGGTTAGGGTTTGGATCCCTTTATCACCTTGATGGTGGGGGGTGGCTTGTCAGTGTGTATTCTTGTTTTTTTCTATAAAAACGCATGCGTTTTTAACGCAAGCAAACGCATGTGCTTAAAAACGCATGCGTTTACATAGACAGCAATACTTTTTTTGCCGCAAAAAAACGCCTCTAGAAATTACTACATGTTGCATTTCCACAAAAAAACGCAAGCATAGAATGCGCATGCGTCGTCAAACGCAGCAAAACACATGCAAAAAAAACACATGCGTTTTTAAAGTTAAATATAGGAAAAAAAACGCATGCGTTTTTTTCGGTAAAAACGCTGCAGATCAAAACGCAAGTGTGAAACCAGCCTTAGTTCTATTCAGACCATTTTGTAGATGTAAATTTCGTTTTTGTTGCCCAGATGTAGAATCTTACATTCGATTAGTTTACCTTCAGTTGCCTTATCTAGATCATTTATAAAAATGTTGAACAACACAGGGGCCAGGACAGAGCTTTGTGGTACTCCACTTGAAACACTCTTTCAATTAAATGTGAAACTATTTATTACCACTCTTTGAGTATGATCACTGAACCAGTTATGAATTCACAATTCACCTAAACTGTAGCTTTGTCATCACATACTTGGTCATTTTCTCAATAAAGATAGTATGAAATACTTTATCAAATGCTTTTCTGAAGTCGAGATATACTTTATCGCATTTCACTGATCCACCCATTCAGTGTTTCCATCATAGAAGGAAATTAGATTAGTCTGGCATGACTTGTTTGCTACAAACCCATGCTAGCTCTGGCTATTTACTGTATTCTTATTCAAGTACTTACATAAATGCTGTTTAATAATTTTTCCAAAGATCTTTCCTGGTATAGAAATGAGGCCTACTGGCCTGTAATTTCCTGGCTCCATGTTCTTTCCTTTTTTGAAGATAGGAACAACATTTGCCCTTCTCCAATCTTCTGTGACTTATCCTGCTCTCCAGGATTTTTCTGGCTAGGCTACACCAGGACTTTTTAATATTTGGGGTCCAACTGCTGTGGTCCCCACTGGTCCCGAAAAACCGTGGCTTTAGAGAGCCCTGGATGACTGGCGCAGAGGTTTATCATACGCACTATGATTTTATTCATTCTTAATGGGAATGATGAAGATTGCCGAGTACAATGCTTGGCTGGTTTTCAGAGCTTCTATTAGAATGAATGGAGAGGCAATACAAATGATTGAACTTCACTCCATTCAGCCGACATTTGGACCTCAGAAATTAGAAAGTTGTCCCCTATACTTTGGATAGGAGATAGCTTTCAAATTTCAGAACATCCCTTTAAGTCAAGTGTTATCTATGCAAAGAAGCCAAAGAGATACTGAAAAGTACAATTCTGTATATTGAAGAACCAAGAGAGATATAAATGGGGGGCAGAGAAACCCATGGCAAAGATAAAATCAAGTCCTTTTTCAGGTGCTGTTACACGCTACCAAACTCTTACCCAACTGTGACAGCAAGTTCTCTTTCCCATTCCAAATTTTTTTCCAACTCCTTGTTTGCTAACTACATTACTGTCCATGTACTTTGTCTACCCATTTAATCTGGGATGAGGCTGACCTATCTTTTAATTGGCCAATAACAGCAGCATGATTTATTTTGATGGTACATTTAACCCCTTAGTGACCAGCAATATGTCTTTTTAGTGACCTCACAACTCAGACAACAGCATCCCCCGACTGGTGAAAATGCAGCCGTTGTCCACTAGACACTATAGCTGACACCTTGCTGCATCAGCCTTGAATGGTGTTGTCACCAACCATGGCTTTTTAACCCCTTAGATGCTGCTGTCTATAGTGACTACATCATCTATATGGTTAACAGAGTGTGGAGGCTTCCTTTTTAACCCCATCGGCATCCTGAGATCATGATTGTATGGTCCTAATATTTGCCTTGGCAATTCATGGCCAAATAACATCTTTAGAGACTGCCGGCTATAGCGGCCTGTTCAAAAGTTAGTGACATTTATTTGATAAAAATAACATTTTTCCTTCCTGTCCTGCCACTTTGTATTAATTCCTGAAAAGCACCCGAATGGTTAATAAACGACTTGACAGCAATTTGAATATGTTGAGGGGTGCTGTTTTTAAAATTATGTTACTTTTGGGGATTTTAAAACATATACCGTATTTTTCGGACTATAAGACGCAGCGGACCCTAAGACGCACCCCAAATTTTGGGGTGGAAAGTAGCAGAAAAAAAGATTTTTATGAGATGGGGGTCCATCTTATTGTCCGAATTTAAGGTATCTTACGAGAGGGCCTGTGGTGGTGCAGAGGGGTCACAGGAGGCATGGTTCCTTCCTCAGGAAGTCAGCGGTGGCAGAAGTGGGTCAATGCTGCAGTCCCAGGGTGCGATGCTGGGGGTCCGGTGTCGGCAGTGAGGCAGAGCTGGAGCAGGGTCCCATCCTCAGGATGCCAGTGGCAGAAATGTGTCCACACTGCTGTCCAGTGTCCACGCTGCTGTCCAGTGTCCACGCCATGGCCCAGTGTCCACAGTGAGCACATCACCGGTTTACATGCGGCCATCTTCCTGAAGCCGAGTGCCGCCGAGATCTCAATCCGGGCATGCACGGCCTCCGGTGGCCATTTTCCTGAAGCCCCCAGCAGCCCGGCGGCTCATGGCTTCAGGAAGATGGCCGCAGGGAAACCTGTGATGCGCTTGCCGTGAACAGCGGCGTGGACACCAGACAGCAGCGTGGACACCGGACAGCAGCGTGGACACATTTCTGCTGCCTGCATCCTGAGGAAGGGATCCTGCTCAGGTGCACTCCGCACCACACACCGCCACAGCATCGCCACACCTCTGCTGCTGCCTATTCCACTGCCGCAACCCCCCCCAAGTAAGCCTGCGTTCGCACCATAAGACGCACCCTCCATTTTCCTCCCAGATGTTTTGGGAAAAAAGTGCGGCTTATGGTGCAAAAAATACGGTAGGTCCTCCAAAGTCATTTCAAAACTGAATAGGTCCCTAAAAAAATAAGTTTTGTAAATTTCTTTGAAAAAATGCTGCTACAATTTTAAACCATCTAACATCCTAACAAAATAAACGGATATTTTAAAAAATGGTGTTGATGTAAAGCAGACATGAGGTAAATGTTATTTAATTACTATTTTATGTGGTATGACTGTCTGGATTTAAGGGATAATCATTCAAAGTTTGAAAATTGCTAATTTTTAAAATTTTTGTCAAAGGTCCAGGTATTCAGAAACTAAGTAAAGATCTGTACATACCAAAGTGGCGCTCACTTCCACCTGATCACAATGGTCAGTTTTCTCAAGCCTCACCTGGTGTCTCTTTTATGAAAAGCGATACAATTTTGTGTTTTTTATCTTGACCTGCCAGATAAATCATTATGATTATAAAGGGGGATGTTGCCCCTATCAATAGGCTATATTACTTACCCCTTTTTTTAGAATAACAGAATAGAGTATTTCCTGCACGTCCCTGAAATTCAACAATAATCAGCAACCGTGATGCAAACAAGCTAAAATATTGTCCTATTTTCCTACAGCAAGCAGTGAATTTCTCTTCCAGAAATAGTCAGTTTAATTACACTTAAAAATAACATTTTTTAATTAAACACTCAGGTAAGCAGAAATTGATTTAAATTAAAAAAATATATAAAATAAAACAATTAGACATCAAAAACCTTAGCAAACTGATTTGCAGTGAGAAATGGCGAGTGTGTAGGGATAGGATACAAATGGTTAGATGGTATCGTGCTCTTAACACCCCTCCACCCACTCTTGTCTGGAAGTCTCCCACATTCTGCACTCTATTTTCCCTTTTTTTATTATTCATCTTGGGGAATCAGGATGAGAAGACAGAGTCAATACTTCCAGCATTTTAATTAAAACCGTTAGCGGAATAAATCCATTTCATTATCAGTTAATGAAATACAAGGTCATTTTACCACGTGTGATGGCTGGTGAGGGTGGAAGGGGAAAAATAACCCTTTGGCTGCCAGAGGGGCTTTGTAGCCAAGGTGGAAAAGACTTCACTGACCACTCTGTAAAATCATTGAAAGCTAATCAGCAAACTCCTGTTCTATAGCTTTGCCTTTTTATCATCTACTCTCTGTCTGTCTTAATAGTTGATATGTTCTGCAACTTATAATGTGCAGAGAAGATAAACCCTAACCACGTGTGATGACCATTTTGTCATTTCCTGAGTTCTCCAGTGACCGATATTTGAAAAGTCACAATCTTATAATAATCTAGATATCTGCGATGGTGACTTTCATAACCCTTCATTGTCCAACCATCTTTAAAAATGAAGACTCTATAGCAAAAAATGCATACGCTAGTCTTTACAAGTGCGCATATTTTTGTGCATGTAAATGTATGCATTTGTAGGCAAAGTTTAGTTCCGCAATGAGGTCTTTGCTGGATTTTAGGTCTGCGAATTTTCATTGTCTGTTTTACAATTCCAGAAAAGTGGATGGGATTTATAGAAATCTCATGGCCACTGTGCCATGTGTTATTTAAACCCTTCAGGACATGCGCATGTCGGGTCTCCCCCTTTGATGTGGGCTACGGCGCTGAGCCCATATCTTTTCTGGCACATATCAACTGATTTCAACAGCTGACATGTGCCCCTATCAACGGTGGCTATTAACCTGTTAATGCTGCTGTTAATCTCTGACAGCGGCATTTAACACGCGGAAGCGTGTCACTAATCCCTCGCATCGGCAACCGTGTCACATAACCGCGGATTGCCGATGGGATGGCATTACAACCCAGGGTCTGCAGGAGACCCCTGTGGTTGTCTTAGCCAGATAGCTATGAGTGCCCCCCAGCGGCAAGTAAGCATTTCTGTTACACAGGGCTTCAGGGATGATTGCAGCTTCTAGTCTCCTATGGAGACTATTGTAGCAAGTGCAAAATAAAAAACAATGTTTTTTAAAATGTTAAAAAAATTAAAAGTTCAAATCGTCTCCCATTCAAAAATAAAACAATAAAAAAAATACACATATTTGGTATTGCTGCATTTAGAATCACCCAATCTATTAATATATAAAAAGAATTGATCCGATCGGTAAGTGGTGTAATGAGAAATAAAGTCAAAACACCAGAATAACAGCACAATAAGTACTAATTTTTTTTTTGTGGATTTAGCATTCCTGTGAATCACAAACCTAATATTTAGTTGTTACAGTTTTTTAGAACTGCTTCATATCTATGTTACATACAGTCAACCAACTTCTGGGACCTGTCAGCTGTTATTCCAGCCCAGGATACTTGGACTACATCCAACAGTTTTTTGGCATTTATTGGCTTTGCCTCAGAAACTGCATTTTTTATGTCACCCCACAAGTGTAATACCGGATTAAGGTCCAGGTATTGGGCTGGCCGCTCCATAACCTCAATTTTGTTGGACTGAAACCAAGATTCTTTGCTAGTTTACTGGTGTGTTTAGGGTCATTATCATATTGAAACCCCCATATTAAGGGCATATCCTCTTCAACCTAAGGCAACATGACCTTTTCAAGTATTATAAAATATTTTCATACTGTTCCATGATCCCTGGTGTGCGGTAAATAGGTCCGACACCATAGTCAGAGAAACATGCCCATATCGTGATGCTTGCACCACCATGCTTCACTGTCTTTAGAGTGTACTGTGGCTTGAATGCAGAGTTTGGGGGGTCGTCTGATGGACTGTCTGTGGCCCATGGACCAAAAAAGAACAATTTTACTTTCATCAGTCCATAAAATGTTTCTCCATTTCTCTTTAGGCCAGTTCATGTGTTCTTTGGCAAATTGTATCCGCTTCAGTACATGTCTTTTTTTTTTAACAGTGGGACTTTGCAGGGACTTCTTGGTAAGAGATTAGCGTCACACAGTTGTCTTCTGTCACAGTCCTCACAGGTAACTTGAGACTGTCTGATGATCCTGGAGCTGATCATTGGCTGAGGCTTTGCCATTCCAGCTATTCTTCCATCCATTTTCTTCCACGCCTCTCTGGCTTTCCATTATAAAGCACTGGAGATCAATTTAGCTGAACAGTCTATCATTGTCTGCACTTCTTTTTAAGTTTTACCCTCTCCAATCAACGTTTTAATCAAACTACGCTGTTCTTCTGAACTATGTCTCGAACAACCCATATTTCTTAAGGTGTTTATCTGATGTGATCAACTTTTACAGCAATACCTGCATCTAAACATTTCTGGTAATTATTGACTAGTCCTGCACATCAGCTTCAAGGAATTGTAGCCCATTCAACGCTACAAACCAGCTTTAACTCTGCTAAGCTGGTGTTTTTTCTAACATTAACCGCTTTCTTAAGGTCCTTCCACAACATTTCTATAGGATTAAGATCAGGACATACTTGGCCATCTTAAAATTTTAACATTATTCTTCTTTAACCATTCTTTTGTGGAATGACTTACTGAATGGCCCATATTCTCTTGAGATTCAGCTCATGGACAGACATTCTCCTTTAAAATTTGCTGGCATAATTCAGAATTCTTTGTTCCACCATTTATTGCAAATCTTCCTGTCCCAGAGGTATCACAATAGGCCCAAACCATGATACTACCATCCTCGTGTTTCACAGATGTTGTGAGCTTTCATGCTGTAATGAAATGTTTTTCTTTCTACAAACATAAAGCATCTCATTTAAACCAAAAATATCTGTTTTGGTCTCATCTGTCCACAAAACCTTGTTCCAATAAACATCTGGCTTGTACAGGAGATTTTTAGCAAACTGCAGAAGGACAGCATGTTCTTTTTTTGGAGAGCAGTGACTTTCTCCTTGCAAGCCTGCTGTGCTTACCATCAGTGTCTTCTTGATGGTGAACTCATGAACAGTAGCATTAGCGAATGTGAAAGAGGCCTTTAGTTGCTTAGAGGTTACCTTGAGTTCCGTTGTGACCTTGTGGACTTATATATGCTTTGCTGTTGAAGTGATTTTTGATAGTCAGCCGCTCTTGGGGAAGGTTATAGTGGTCTTGAATTTCTTTCATTTGTACACCAACTTTCTGAATATGGCTTGGCGGAGCCCAAACACTTTAGGAATGGTTTTGTAATATTTTTCAACCTGATAAGGAGCAACAACTTTTTTTTCTGAGGTCCACAGCAATCTCCTTTGTTCGTGCCTTGATACACTTCCACAAACATTGATTGTGAAGATCAGACTTTGATAGATCCGTTTTAAAAAACCAAGTCACCAATTACACCTGATTGTCATCAGATTTATTGAAAACAACATACGGTAATCAAATTGTAATTGATTGAAAACACCTGACTCAAATTATCTGCTAATTCTAAAAATCACACATTTTGCCACTCAGGGACATGTAATATCGGATTATATTCCTTATTTAAAAATTAAAATATCTAATATTCTGATCCATTTGATTTGGCTCTGATACTGCGCTCCTAGCATGGGCCACAATAAATGCACTTTGAAATAAATAATATTTTTACATGCTTCATTATGTATCTTACTATATCAGCAAGTGAAATTATATACAAATTTTGTTTTATATTACTATGGTAGTTCCTAACAAAGTTAATATTTTATGGTCATATTTATATAATTATAATATTTTTATGTCCAATTTATATAGCCCAAATAGACAATGTTCTGTCTTTCCCAATGATCTTTGGCAGTGTGAAAATCCATTTTTTTTTCTAATGTTGTCTAATGCTTTGCTAATTAAAGTGTGCATGTTAATTAAAGCAGAGGCTAATGTTAATTACCTATATTAATGGGATCCTGCATTGCACCTGCCTAAAACGCTGCCTTCATTTTTCAAAATATCTCAATTAAAACATAATTTCTTTTTTCTTCCTAATTTTTCTTTGCATGTAAATAGTAGATAAAGCATGTTAACCTCTAAAACGCATTCCTTTTTGCAGAATTATTTAAAGCAACAAAAGACTAAATAAAACTAAATAGTTGATTTTAAGCTATACTGGGATATTTTTAGATAAAGCAATGGCCTCATTGTAGTGTCGAAAAATATTATTCTTAAACAATAGGCATCAGTAGTTACGTTTAGATTTAAAGGGTGATTCCCTAAAAATCCGTTATTTCCTATCCATAAGACCGCAACTAGAGAATAAGTTGCTTATCACTGGGAATCCAACCACTTGGAGCCATAGCGATCCCAAAATCAGGCTCTACAACCATGAGAGTCAGGTTCTGCCACCCAATCTTGATTGGAGCGACGCTGTGCATGCTCGGCCTTTGCTCTATTATCTGTGGGATTGTTGTAAATAGCAGAGCAAAGCACTTGGCTTTCTCCTGCAGTCCGAAAACTGTCAATGGAGTTGAGGTCGAGAAGATGCACCCATGCTTCATTCAACCCAGCACCAATTTTTCAGGGGCTGACAGAAAATGAAAGCACCAACCTAAGTTGTTACCCCTTTTTATTTTGCACCAGTTTTGCTGTCTCCCCATTAAGTTGCACATTGACATTCCAATAGGTTTTTATCACAAATAGTTGCCATTTGTTCAAGATTTGAAATGTTTTCTCTTTGCTGATGCCTGTCCTCTCTGGACAGTGTCCCGTTAATGTAGCTTTCATTTCCTTTTATTGTGCCAATGTATGCCAACTACTTTTCACCACACACTGGCACACCGAGCTTTATAATAACCTAAAGCTTTTGACCGGAAACCTTCAAAAGCAAATTAGGTAAAGTTTGTGTCCTTCATTTGTGGGCTTCCACTGTAACAGCCAAAAAGTGCAATAAAATGCGATAAAAAAGACGAATGTAAATAAAAATAGTACTGCTGAAAACATAATCTTGCCCCGCAAAAAACAAGCTGCCACACAGCTCCATCAGCAGAAAAATAAAAAAGTTATAGCTCTCAGAATAAAGTGATGCAAAAATAATAATTTTTTCTATAAAATAGTTTTTATTGTGTAAAAGCACCAAAACATAAAAAACTATATACATGAGGTATCGCTGTAACCGTACTGACCCAAACAATAAAGCTGTCTTACCAATTTTACTAAAAAAAACCAATTCCTGATTTGCTTGTTTTTGTTCATTCTGTCTCAGAAAAATCGGAATAGAAGGCAATGAAAAATTGTCATGTGCTTGAAAATGGTACCAATAGAAACGTCAGCTTGTTCCGCAAAAAACAAGCCCTCACATGACTCTGTTGGCCGAAATCTGAAAAAATGATAGCTCTCAAAATATGGTGATGCAAAAACTAGTTTTCACAATAAAAAGTGTCTTTTACTGTGTGACAGCAGCCAGATATAAAAACCCCACTATAAATCAGGTATCACTGTAATCGCACCGACCCGAAGAATAAAATTGCCTAATCACTTATACCGCACGAGGAATGGCATAAAAAATAAATAAAAAACAATTCTTCACATGCTGTTGACTTTTTCATTCTGCCTCCCAAAGATCACAGTAAGGCTCGGTTCACATTTATCTTGTGTTCTGCGCTGAGTGCTTACATCGGGGTTTTCGTGTAAATCTCTGAAATACATGATTCAGACAGAACCTCTGGTGGAAGATTCCCTATAATGAGGCAGATGGAGGCCCTGTGGACGCCGTCTGACCTGTGTCCATCTTTTTAAGATTGCATAAAAGTGCCGTCAGCCACAGCTTTGTGCACTTCTGAAAAGAAGGACACCATGGAACACAGGCCAGAAGGAGTCCAGAGTAACTCGGCTGCCTATCTATAGTGAATGCATACATCGGGGGTTTCATCTGAATCACATCACTCAGAGATTTAGATGGAAAACTCAAAGTAAGTGGTCAGTGTAGAGATTTGGATAACTGTGATCCCAAACGTTATGTAAAATGTTCCCATTACAGCTTCCACTCAATCCACAAAAAAAAGCAAGTCCCCACTCAGATCTGTCATCTGTTAACGGAAATATATGGGGCTTTCACATTACTGGTATTACAAAGTCACCCTCGCCAAAAGAAATTCAGCTAATTCTCCACTCCCAAATCCAAATGCCCCCTCCCTTCTGAGCCCCAGAACAACATTTAGCGCCCACATGTTTGGTATTTCTGTAGTGATGAGAGCCCGCCTAATTTACAGGTGCGTGTCTCCAGAAGCATGAGCTGTGCATAACGTGCTGGTCACTACAATGGCAGTTTGCAATTTTCACTTGGCAACATCCACTGCTGCCTGTTTCTGGAAAACATCCATGGAGTCAAAATCGGCACTACATCTGTAGATAAATTCCCAAAGGGTTATAATTTCCAAAATGGTGTCACTTGTTGGGGGTTTCCACTGTTTAGGCACATCAGGGGCTCTCCAAACACAACATGACAACTTCTAATTATTCCAGCATATTTTACATTCAAAATTGAAATGGTGCTCCTTCCCTACTGAGCCCTTCCATGTGCCTTTTCCCAAAACAGTAGATTTCCCCCATATATGGGGTATCAGCATGCTCAGGAGAAATTACACAACAAAATGCATGGTCCATTGTCTCCTGTTACCCTTGTGACAGTTAAAAAATTAGGTCTAAAGGAACATTTTTGTGAAAGAAAAGTAAATGTTTATTTTTTTCCTTCCATATTCCAAAAATTCTTGTGAACACCTGGAGGGTTAATAAACTTCTTGAATGTGGTTTTGAGTACGTTGAGGGGTGCAGTTTTTGGAATGGTGTCATTTTGAGGTATTTTATGTCATATAGGCCCCTCAAAGTCACTTCAAGTGTGCGGTGGTCACTAAAAAATGGTTTTGCAAATTTTGTTGTAAAAATGAGAAATCGCTGGTCAACTTTTAATCCTTATAACTTCCTAACAAAAAAATTATGTTTCCAAAATTGTGCT
Source organism: Ranitomeya variabilis (assembly GCF_051348905.1). Lineage (NCBI taxonomy): Eukaryota > Metazoa > Chordata > Amphibia > Anura > Dendrobatidae > Ranitomeya > Ranitomeya variabilis. The sequence continues at coordinate 639,352,920 of NC_135232.1, forward strand.
GATGTAAAGTAGACATGTGGGAAATGTTATTTATTTACTTTTTTGTGTGATATGACTCTCTGATTTGAAGGCATAAAAATTCAAATAGCAAAATTTTCTAAATTTTCACCAAATGTCAATTTTTTCACAAATAAAAGCAAGTCATATCAAAGAAATGTTACCACTATCATGAAGTACAATATGTCATGAGAAAACAGTCCCAGAAAAAGTGGCATCCATTGAAGTATTCCAGAGTTATTACCTCATAAAATGACAGGGCTCAGAATTGTAAATATTGGTCTGATCATGAAGGTGAAAACAGGCTCCAGGTCGAAGGGGTTAACATGGAAATGCATGATCAAGAGCATTGGCTGTTATCAATAAAATATTTTTTGTTAATATGAACGGCCAATACTTATCCATCTTCCACTGACCTTAGCACCACAGTAACATAGTAACATAGTTAGCAAGGCTGAAAAAAGATATTTGTCCATCTAGTTAAGCCTATATTCTGTCAGAATAAATCCCCAGATCTGCGTCCTTCTAAAGAACCTAATAACTGTAAGATATAATATTGTTATGCTCCAGGAAGACATCCAGGCCTCTCTTGAACCCCTCGACTGAGTTCGCCATCACCACCTCCTCAGGCAAGGAATTCCAGATTCTCACTGCTCTAACAGTAAAGAATCCTCTTCTATGTTGGTGGAAAAACCTTCTCTCCTCCAGACGCAGAGTATGCCCCCTTGTGACTCTTACCTTCCCTGGTATAAACAGATTCTCGGAGAGATGTTTGTATTGTCCCCTATATACCTATACATGGTTATCAAATCGCCCCTCAGTCGACTTTTTTCTAGACTAAAATAATCCTAATTTTGCTAATCTCTCTGGGTATTGTAGTTATTATTATTATTATTTATTATTATAGCGCCATTTATTCCATGGCGCTTTACATGTGAAGAGGGGTATACATTATAAAAACAAGTACAGTAATCTTAAACAATACAAGTCACGACTGGTACAGGAGGAGAGAGGACCCTGCCCGCGAGGGCTCACAATCTACAAGGGATGGGTGAGGATACAGTAAGGATAGAGCGGGTTGTGCAGTGGTTTGGTCGATCGGTGATTACTGCAGGTTGTAGGCTTGCCGGAAGAGGTAGGTCTTCAGGTTCTTTTTGAAGGTTTCGATGGTAGGTGAGAGTCTGATATGTTGTGGTAGAGAGTTCCAGAGTAGGGGTGATGCGCGAGAGAAATCTTGTATGCGATTGTGGGAAGAGGAGATAAGAGAGGAGTAGAGAAAGAGATCTTGTGAAGATCGGAGGTTGCGTGCAGGAAAGTACTGGGAGACGAGGTCACAGATATATGGAGGAGACAGGTTGTGGATGGCTTTGTATGTCATGGTTAGGCTTTTGTACTGGAGTCTCTGGGTAATGAGGGGCCAGTGAAGGGCTAGACAGAGGGGAGAGGCAGGGGAATAGCGGGGGGACAGGTGGATTAGTCGGGCAGCTGAGTTTAGAATAGATTGGAGGGGTGCGAGAGTGTTCGATGGGAGGCCACAGAGCAGGAGGTTACAGTAGTTGAGGCGGGAGATGATGAGGGCATGGACTAGGGTTTTTGCAGATTCTTGGCTTAGGAATGTACGGATCTGTGAAATATTTTTCAGTTGAAGGCGGCAGGAAGTGGAAAGGGCTTGGATATGCAGTTTGAAGGAGAGATCAGTGTCAAGGATTACCCCGAGACAGCGAGCTTGTGGGACTGGGGAGAGTGGGCAGCCATTTACTGTAATGGATAGGTTCGTTGGGGGGTCGCGTGAGATGGGGGAAAGACAATGAATTCTGTTTTGTCCATGCTAAGTTTTAGAAATCTAGTGGAGAAGAAGGATGAAATAGCGGATAGACATTGAGGGATTCTGGTTAGTAGGGTGGTGATATCTGGTCCAGAGATGTAGATCTGTGTGTCATCAGCATAAAGATGATACTGAAAACCGTGAGATTCTATGAGCTGTCCCAGGCCAAAAGTGTAAATGGAGAAGAGCAGGGGCCCTAGAACTGAACCTTGCGGGACTTCGACAGATAGGGGGCGAGGTGAGGAGGTGGTGTGTGAATGGGAGACGCTGAATGTTCGGTCAGTTAGGTATGACGAGATCCAGGATAGGGCCAAGTCTGTGATGCCAAGGGGTGAGAGGGTCTGTAGTAATAGGGAATGGTGCACTGTGTCAAAGGCAGAGGACAGGTCCAGGAGGAGGAGGATAGAGTAGTGTCGCTTGCTCTTGGCAGTTAATAGGTCATTGGCAGTGGCGTAACTACAAAGTTATGGGCCCCGGTGCGAACTTTCAAATGGCCCCCCCACGCCAAAATATTTTCCTCCCAAATTCATATTATCCCTATTCATTTTGCACACTATAGCTTTATTGCAAAGTTGTATAGTGTGACCTCAGTTAAATAACTATCCGGTGCCCCATCCTGGGATATATTTGTCCCCTGTACTACCATTGTTATGTAATGTATAAAAGAAAATAAACCATTATACTCATCAGGGGCTAACATAGAAGTCATGGGGATCCATATAAGAAGTATAATGCACCCCCATAGTCCTCCTTATAGTATAATACACTCCCCATAGTCCTCCTTATAGTATAATACACTCCCCATAGTCCTCCTTATAGTATAATACACTCCCCACAGTCCTCCATATAGTATTGTACACTCCTCAGTCCTCCATATAGTATAATACATTCCTCATAGTCCTCCATATATTAAAATACACTCCTCATAGTGCTCCATATAGCATAATACACTCCTCATAGTGCTTCATATAGTATAATACACTGCTCAGTCATCCATATAGTATAATACACTGCTCAGTCCTTCATATAGTATAATACACTCCTCAGTCCTCCATATAGTATAATACACTGCTCATAGTGCTCCATATAGTATAATGCCCCGCCAACCCCCTCCTTGGACTGCCGCATCATCAGGCGGCCCGCTGGCGCCCCCCTGTCTGCTGCGCCCGGGGTACATGCCCTGGCTGCCCCCCAGATACGCCACTGCTCTGACCTGCCGGGCCCCTGACCCGCCGGGCCCGGTCGCAGCGGCGACCGCTGCGACCGCGGTAGTTACGCCCCTGGTCATTGGTGACCTTAGTTAGGGCAATTTCAGTGGAGTGTTGTGAGGGGAAGCCTGATTGTAAGCGGTCGAAAAGGGAGGAGGAAGATAGATGGGAGGACAGTTCAAGATGGACGTGTTGTTCCAGTAGTTTTGAGGCATAGGGGAGAAGTGATATAGGGCGATAGCTAGATACAGAGGATGGGTCAAGAGAGGGCTTTTTGAGGATAGGTGTGATTGAGGCATGTTTAAAGCTTGAGGGGAAAACACCAGTTGTTAGTGATAGGTTGAAGAGATAGGCTAGAGTTGTTATGAAGACTGTGGCGAGGTTTGGGATGAAGTGGGAAGGGATCGGGTCAAGTGCACAGGTGGTGAGATGCGATCTTGAGAGTAGAGTGGAGAGTCGATCTTCTGTAATAGTGGAGAAGTTGGTTTTGGAGGTGGAGGGCTGGGTAGTTGGGAGGAAGGGCTCCGGGGGATGTCAACTAAAACTGTCTCTGATGTTCTCAATCTTCTGCTTGAAAAATGAGGCAAAGTCTTCAGCTGAGATGAGTGGGGAGGGAGGAGGTGCTGGGGGACGGAGGAGAGAGTTGAAGGTGTTGAATAACTGTTTAGGGTTGTGAGACAGGGAGGATATGAGAGATGAGAAGTAGGTTTGTTTAGCTGTGGCGAGTGTGGTCTTGAAAGTAGTGAGGGACTGTTTGAATGCGATAAAGTGCCATGGAGTGGCATCTTTTCCATCTCCGCTCTGCAGCCCTGGAAGCTCGCCTTAGTTCTTTGGTCAGGCTGGTGTGCCAGGGCTGTCTGTTGATTTTGCGAGCTTTGGTATGTGTGAGAGGGGCAAGAGATTCCAAAGCTGCAGCTATTGTGGTGTTATATACAGTGGCAGCGTCATCCACATTGTGTAGGGAACTTATGTCTGTGAGAGGGAGGAGGGATTCAGAGAGTGAGTGTAGATCAAGGTGTTTAAGATTTCTGTGAGGGTGTGCAAGTTTGTGGGGAGGGGATTGTAGACAAGGAGTGGAGAGGGAAGAGAATGTGAGTAGATTGTGGTCTGGAAGAGGAAGAGGTGAGTTAGAGAGGTTAGATAGGGAGCAGAGGCAGGTGAAGATGAGGTCCAGTGTGTGACCATCTTTGTGAGTGGCTGCAGAAGACCATTGAGTGAGGCCGAAAGAGGAAGTGAGAGATAGAAGTTTAGTGGCAGCTGAGAGGGAAGTGTCAATGGGGATGTTGAAGTCGCCCATGATGATAGTGGGGATGTCCGCAGAAAGAAAATGTAGTAGCCAGGTGGCTAAGTGGTCAAAGAAGGTGGTGGCTGGCCCTGGGGGGCGGTAAATGACAGCCAGTTGGAGGTTGGTGGGGGCATAGATGCACACAGAGTGCACCTCAAAGGAAGGGAAGGCAACAGAGGGTGGCAGTGGGATTGGGGTGAAGGAGCAGTTATCTGACAGGAGAAAAACAACTCCTCCGCCATGCTTGCTGCTGGGGCGGGGTGTGTGAGAAAGGTGGAAGCCACCATATGAATGTGCAGCAAAAGAGGCTGTGTCAGAAGGGGGGAGCCAGGTTTCGGTGATGGCGAGGAAGGGAAGTTTGGTACTAACAAAAAGATTGTGGATGTAGGAAAGCTTGTTGCAGACAGAGCGAGCATTCCACAGAGCTCCTGTTAGTGTTACTGGAGAAGTGGGGGCTGGGCGAATGGGTATAAGGTTAGAGAGGTTATGGAAATTTGTGATAGAGCGTGTATGGGAGGTAGAACTGACTGTGCGGATGTGGTGAGGAGGACCAGGATTTGGAGAGATATCACCAGCAGTGAGAAGGAGCAGAGAAAGTGTTAGCAGGTGGGAGCAGGAGAGGGAATGAGGTGGCTGTCTGTGCTTGGAGACAGAGGATTGTATGTTAAGGAACAGTTCTGAGGAGGAGGCGAGATGGATGGGGAGGATTGAAGAGGAGATGAACAGTTCTTTACTAGGAGTAGGGATTAGGGGAGTTTGCAGAAAGTGAAGAATTATAGGGGTGAAAGTGAAAACAAACAGAAACATTGTTACCAATGGAATAGAAGAAACAAACTGAACCGCACCACCGCCTCTGTAAATTAGCTGAAACTGCTCACCTGCAGTGGAAGCTTACAGTAGTCTTTAGATCCCGGGTGCTGAGGCCGAATAAACATGTAGAGTATTCCAAAAACGAAGAAGAAAGAGGCAGCACTCACCGATCCTCCGAGAAAGGTAAATTTATTTACTCACAATAAAATCTTCACGGCCGGGGGTGCTGTTGTGCTGTGTGCGGCAAGCCTGACGATGGCCGTTTCGCGCCTGATGGGCGCTTCTACGGGTCAGCCCGTCAGGCGCGAAACGGCCGTCATCAGGCTTGCCGCACTCAGCACAGCACCCCCGGCCGTGAAGATTTTATTGTGAGTAAATAAATTTACCTGTCTCGGAGGATCGGTGAGTGCTGCCTCTTTCTTCTTCGTTTTTAGAAACATTGTTACAGTGACTGGCCAGTTACCTTCAGTTCCCTTCTGGTTCAATTCTGGTTTTAATTCTAAATTAATCTTCACACTTCTAGAACACACTTATAGGAATCACAGCAGACTAAAGTCATTGCAGACTTGTACTATGCAATATATGTACAACTAAGTGCATTCAGGTGTGAAGCAGAGAGGAGTGGACTCTGCTCATCTTGGTCAGAAAATTAAGGGTGGACCAGATGCATACAATCAAGCCAGAGTAAGCAAGGTCATAAATAACACTGGGGTAGGCTGGGGTTAGCTGAAAGGCATACCATGAGAATGCTAGGAGCAGAGGAAAGTCTGTGTGGAAAGTTGGGTGATGTACTATGTGCACTTCATAGACAGACAAGGCAGGAGAGCAGGCTGGAGAGCTGGGTGCATGAACATACTTGTAGGAAGAATAGACATGCTGGTTAGAGTGCAATGGTGGCAGATAGCAGGGCACAGTCTGTATACATCCTTCTGGTTTTAATTCTAAATTAATCTTCACACTTCTAGTACACACTTATAGGAATCACACTGCAGACTAAAGTAATTGCAGACTTGTACAGTTCCCCCATGTCCTTTATTAATTTTGTTTCCCTCCTTTGTACTTGCTCTAGTTCCATTATATCCTTCCTGAGCATCGGTGCCCAAAACTGTACACAGTACTCCATTACTCCATGTGTGGTCTAACCAGGGATTTGTACAGAGGCAGTATAATGCCCTCAACATGTGTATCTAGACCTCTTTTAATCCACCCCATGATCCTGTTTGCCTTGGCAGCCGCTGCCTGGCACTGGCTGCTCCAGGTAAGTTTATCATTAACTAGGATCCCCAAGTCCTTTTCCATGTCAGATTTACCCAGTGGTTTCCTGTTCAGTGTGTAATGGTGATATTGATTCCTTCTTCTCATGTGTACCACCTTACATTTATCATTGTTAAACCGCATCAGCCACTTTTTGGCCCAAGTTTCCAACTTATCAAGATCCTTCTGTAGCAGAATACACCCAACTTCCTCATTTTGCCACTCTGATTAGGAATTTCTGGGCTCTTTGCAGCAAAAGTATTTGGGCCCCTGCCCTCTGATATTATATATACTGCTCAAAAAATAAATTAAACACTTGTCTATAACACCACATCCTAAATATCACTGAATTAAATATTCCAGTTGCAAATCTGTATTCATTACATAGTGGAATGGGTTGAGAACAATAAAACATAAAAATGATACTCGAAATCAAAATGGAAAATCAAACTACAGGCTTATCCAACTTCAGTGGAAATGCCTCAAGACGAGGAAATGATGCTCAGTAGTGTGTGTGGCCTCCACGTGCCTATATAACTTGTGATTAACTCGGACGAATGCAATCCGATAAAAAATCGGAATGCATTCGGTCCAATGTCAATCCATGAAGGTGTGCTCATATGCGTTTTTTGTTTTTGTATGCAGCTCCGATCAGATCACGATCGGATGGGAAAAAAAATGCAGCATGATGCATGTTGTTATTGCATGCGGAATTCAGATCACACGCGCCCATTCACATCTATGGGTGCAAGGGATTCCTGCCGACGCCGGCAACAGAGGAGATGGAGAAATTAATTTCTCCATGTACTCCGCACCTGTGCTCCGATTCCCCCCCCCCCCCCCCGCCAACATTTTAGAAACTAGACCCATCAAGGAACTTATCAACGTAGAGCCGTGAAAATAAAAGCCCCACATTTTTATTTTCACGAGGGTAACAGGACAAAATCGACCCCAAAAATTGTTGTGCAATTTCTCCTTAGTACACCGATACCCTATATGTGATCGAAAACTACTTTTGAAGTACAATGCAAAGGTCAGAAGGGAAAAAGCACCATATTGGAGTTCAGCTTTTGCTAGACTGGTTTGAGGGTGCCATGTCACATTGGCAGAGCCCCTGGGATGCCAGAACAGCAGAACTCCCCATAAGTGACCCCATTTTACAAACTACACTTCACATGTGTGTCACAGAATTTTATGCCATTGGACAGTGGAAAATCATTTTTACCATCAAAATTTAGTTTTACATCTTCACAAGGGGAAATGGGCAAAAATGGCACCAAAATTTGTCACACAATTTCTGCTAAATGTAGTCAATACCCCATATATGGCTGTTCAGTACTGCTTAGTAATACGGCAACACTCGGGAGGGACGGAGCGCTATTTGCCTGCTGGAGCACATATTTTCCTAGAATAGCTTGCGGACTCCGTATACAGGGCCCCTAAGTGCTAGAAAAGCAGAGTCCCACTCAAGTGTCCCCTTTTTGGAAATTACACTCCTTTGGGAACTTATCTACAAGTGTAGTGGCGATTTTGACTCCATGGATATTTTCCAGAAATAATAAGTAGTGGATGTTGCTGAGTGAAAATTGCAAACTGCAATTGTAATGACCAGTACGTTGTAGTGACCAGTGTGCTGTAGTACGCAGCTCATGCTTCTGAAGACGAGCATCTGTAAATTAGGCGAGCGATCATTGCTACAGAAATTCCAAACATGTAGACAGTAAATGTGGTTTAGGCACACTGGGCCTCAGAAGTGAGATGGGCATTTGGATTTGGGAGTGCAGAATTTGCTGAATTTCTTTTTTGGGGGTATGGAGCCATTCAACTTTTCTAGAGACTTTGTAATACCAGTAACGTTTAAGACCCCTATATTTCCGGTAACAGATGATGGACCTGAGTAGGGACTTGCTTTTTTTGTGGATTGGTTTGAAGCTATTTTGGGGGAACATTTTACATAACGTTTGGGATCACATTTATTCAGCGCTCTACGCTGAGCACTTACTTTGGGGTTTCCATCTAAATCTCAGAGTGACATGATTTCAGATGAAATCCCCGAGGGATCCAATTACTATAATGAGGCAGCTGTCTGGCCTCTGTATAGCGTTGTCCTTTTTATCAGAAGTGCACAAAACTGTGGCAGACTGCGCTTCTATGCAATCCTAAAAAGACGGACAGCGGATCATACGTGGCCAGAGGGCGTCCACAGTGCCTCCATCTGCCTCATTATAGGGAATCTCTCACCGGGGGTTCTGTTTAAATCATGTATTTCAGAGATTTATGTGTAAACCCTGGTCAAGCACTCAGCGCAGAACGCAAGATAAATGTGAGCCGAGCCTTACTGCGATCTTTGGGAGGCAGAATGAAAAAATCAACAGCAGGTGAAGAATTGGTGTTATTTATTTTTTTACAACATTCCTCGTGCGGTATAAGTGATTAAGCAAATTTATTCTTCAGGTCGGTGGGATTACAGCGATACCAGATTTTTATTGGGTGCTTATGTTGGCTGCTGTCACACACTAAAAACACTTTTTACTGCAAAAACTAGTTTTTACATCGCCATATTTTGAGAGTTATAATTTTTCCATATTTCTGCCAACAGAGGCATATGATGGTTTGTTTTTAGCGGGACGAGTTAACGTTTTCATTGGTACCATTTTTAGGCACATTACATTTTTTGATCGCTTTCTATTCCAATTTTTGGGAGGCGGAATGAACAACCACTGGCAATTCAGGAATTGTTTATGGGGTTTTATTTTTATGCCATTTTGCATGTTGTAAAATTGATAAGGCAGCTTTATTGTTCAGAGCAATACGATTACACCGATACCTCATTTATATAGTTTTTTCATGTTTTGTCGCTTTTACCCAATGAAAACTATTTTATAAAAAAAATTATTATTTTTGCATCGCTTTATTCTGAGAGCTATAACTTTTATTTTTCTGCTGATTAAGCTATATGACGGCTTGTTTTTTGCCGGATTATTTACATTCATCTTTTTGATTTGATGCGTTTTATTCCACTTTTTGTTCAGCTGTATGATGATAAAGCATAATTTTTTGCCTCCTTTTTTATTTTTTATTTTTTTTAACAGTGCACACTAGTGAGTCAGTTTTATTGTTTGGGTCGTTCCAGATGTGGCAATACCAAATGTGCACTTTTTATAGTTTTTTTTTTCCATAAACATATTTACGTATTTATGGGTACAATATACACTGCTCAAAAAATAAAGGGAACACTTAAACAACAGAATATAACTCCAAGTAAATCAAACTTCTGTGAAATCAAACTGTCCACTTAGGAAGCAACACTGTTTGACAATCAATTTCACATGCTGTTGTGCAAATGGAATAGACAACAGATGAAAATTATTGGCAATTATCAAGACACACTCAATAAAGGAGTGGTTCTACAGGTGGGACCACAGACCACATTTCAGTACCAATGCTTTCTGGCTGATGTTTTAGTCACTTTTGAATGCTGGTTGTGCTTTCACACTCGTGGTTACATGGAACGGACTCTACAACCCACACAAGTGGCTCAGGCAGTGCAGCTCATCCAGGATAGCACATCAATGTGAGCTGTGGCAAGAAGGTTTGCTATCTGTCAGCATAGTGTCCAGAGGCTGGAGGCGCTACCAGGAGACAGGCCAGTGCACCAGGAGATGTGGAGGGGCCATAGGAGGGCAACAACCCAGCAACAGAACCGCTACCTCAGCCTTTGTGCAAGGAGGAACAGGAGGAGCACTGCCAGAGCCCTGCAAAATGACCTCCAGCAGGCCACAAATGTGTATATGTCTGCACAAATGGTTAGAAACCGACTCCGTGAGGAAGGTCTGAGTGCCTGACGTCCACAGATGGGGGTTGTGCTCACAGCCCAACACTGTGCAGGATGCTTGGCATTTAGCACAGAACACCAGAATTGGCAATTTCGCCACTGGCACATTTGTGCTCTTCACAGATGAAAGCAGGTTCACACTGAGCACATGTGATAGACATGACAGAGTCTGGAGACGCCGTGGAGAGTGATCTGTTGCCTGCAACATCCTTCAGCATGACCGGTTTGGCAGTGACTCAGTAATGGTGTGGGGTGGCATTTCTTTGGAGGGCCGCACAGCCCTCCATGTGCTCACCAGAAGTAGCCTGACTGCCATTAGGTACCGAGATGAGATCCTCAGACCCCTTGTGAGACCATATGCTGGTGCAGTTGGCCCTGGGTTCCTCTTAATGAACGACAATGCCAGACCTCATGCGGCTGGAGTGTGTCAGCAGTTCCTGCAAGATGAAGGCATTGAAGCTGTGGACTGGCCCGCCCGTTCCCCAGACCTGAATCTGATTGAACACATCAGGGACATCATGTCTCGCACCATCCAATGTCACGTTGCACCACAGACTGTCCAAGAGTTGGTGGATGCTTTAGTCCAGGTCTGGGAGAAGATCCCTCAGGAGACCATCCGCCGCTTCATCAGGAGCATGCCCAGGCATTGTAGGGAGGTCATACAGGCACGTGGAGGCCACACACTGCGGAGCATCATTTCCTTCTCTTGAGGTTTTTCCTCTGAAGTTGGATCAGCCTGTAACTTAATTTTCCACTTTGATTTTGAGCATCATTCCAACTCCAGATCTCCGTGGGATATTAGTTGTGATTTACGTTAATCATTTTTAAGTTTTCTTGTTCTCAACACATTCCACTATGTAACGAATAAAGATTCACAACTGGAATATTTAATTCAGTAATATCTAGGATGTGGGATTTTAGTGTTCAGTTTATTTTTTTGAGCAGTGTATATACATTGTAGTGAAATATGTATAAATATACACTCACCGGCCACTTTATTAGGTACACCTGTCCAACTTCTTGTTAACACTTAATTTCTAATCAGCCAATCACATGGCGGCAACTCAGTGCATTTAGGCATGTAGACATGGTCAAGACAATCTCCTGCAGTTCAAACCGAGCATCAGTATGGGGAAGAAAGGTGATTTGAGTGCCTTTGAACGTGGCATGGTTGTTGGTGCCAGAAGGGCTGGTCTGAGTATTTCAGAAACTGCTGATCTACTGGGATTTTCACGCACAACCATCTCTAGGGTTTACAGAGAATGGTCCGAAAAAGAAAAAAAATCCAGTGAGCGGCAGTTCTGTGGGCGGAAATGCCTTGTTGATGCCAGAGGTCAGAGGAGAATGGGCAGACTGGTTCGAGCTGATAGAAAGGCAACAGTGACTCAAATCGTCACCCGTTACAACCAAGGTAGGCCTAAGAGCATCTCTGAACGCACAGTGCATCGAACTTTGAGGCAGATGGGCTACAGCAGCAGAAGACCACACCGGGTACCACTCCTTTCAGCTAAGAACAGGAAACTGAGGCTACAATTTGTACAAGCTCATCGAAATTGGACAGTAGAAGATTGGAAAAACGTTGCTTGGTCTGATGAGTCTCGATTTCTGCTGCGACATTCGGATGGTAGGGTCAGAATTTGGCGTAAACAACATGAAAGCATGGATCCATCCTGCCTTGTATGGAGCATCTTTGGGATGTGCAGCCGACAAATCTGCGGCAACTGTGTGATGCCATCATGTCAATATGGACCAAAATCTCTGAGGAATGCTTCCAGCACCTTGTTGAATCTATGCCACGAAGAATTGAGGCAGTTCTGAAGGCAAAAGGGGGGGTTACTAGCATGGTGTACCTAATAAAGTGGCCGGTGAGTGTATATGTGTGCAGTGAACTATGTATAGGTTTATTGTGTGACTAGTAATAATGTAACATATGTCCTGAAGGCTGCAGTTCTCACCCAGGTGTTAATATGTATTTTCCTGAGACAGCAGACTTCTGTCTCCAATCTCACCAGGGGGTTATGCTGGGAACCAAGAAGAAAGGGAACATTTGACACCTACTAGCTCTTTGGAAGAGAGATGTCAATTACAGCCTGACACTATCTAACTGTGAGAACTTTTACACAGGGAATCTCAGAGCAAATAATATATTCATTGGGGGAGCGGCCGCGGTCCAATCAAAAACAAGCAATTATTATATTAACCTGAGGGGCTGGTCTAGAAATATGACCTCCAGAGAAAATCTATAAATTAGGCCTGCATACATAGAATCGTGTTCACATGTGAGGGCAGCCTGGGAAGCTAATGTGGTCTAGTCCATTCACCCCCCCCCCCTCAGGGAGCAGAAGCTGACTACAACTTAGCTATTTCTGTAAGTTTTTCTCCTGTTTATTTTATACTGTTTTACATACCCGTATGTCTTTTTATTACCATATTTTTATACCTTTTTCTTTACTGTAAGCACTGAATCTTTTTTGTATTAAAGCATAACACTTTAACAGTTGAACCTTGTATGTTCTAAAGAATCCATAGCCTAAGGTGTGTAAGCCTTATGAGTGGTAGACAGTATTAGTAATATTTCCGGGACTCATTGCCCGTGTATTCGGTGAGTGGTGGCAGCGTGTATGACCAGGGTGTGTGGCCTGGGTCCGTGTGTGATTTATGCTCCCATTACAGCATAGGACAGAGGTTGAATGCTGGACTGAGAGTGGGGAGATAGATTAACCCTTGCAGGCACAGTCCCAAGTCACATGCTGAGAGCGGATATGTGACGAATTAATGACAGCACAAGAGGGATCCGTGACATACATATTGTTGTGAATTCTGCTCTTGGGCTCCCTCCGGTGGTTATAAGTGGTAGTGCTGCTGTCTCTGGATCACAGCATTCATCAGGTGTGTCAAGTTTTTGCAATCCTGACTGGGCTATTTAGCCTTGCTTGACCCTTTAGTCAGTGCCAGTTGTCCATTGTTCCTGGAGGATTCACATCCCTGCCTGTTCTCTCCTGCTTTGCTGTTCATTTCAACAAAGATAAGTTCTGGCCTTGATTTTTGCTGTCCACATGCTGTGGCCTTATTGTTCAATTCTTTTCCATGTTTTTGTCTTGTCCAGCTTGGTCTGTATAAGGATTTGTTTAGCCAAGCTGGTATCTCTGGAGATGCAGATATACCCTCCATATCTTTAGTTAGCTGTGGAGATTTAGTATTTTCTGTGGTGGATATTTTCTAGTGTTTTAATACTGACCGCATAGTACTCTGTTATGATCCCAATGGCAGGGGACCTCAAAGATTACAGCAAAGTCTGCAAAACATAAATACCAGCTCATAGGGAAGTGGTAACTAGGCTGACCATATACCTGATCCTAGCGCAAACACTAACAGCAGCCGGGGAACGTGCCTACGTTGATTCTAGACGTCTCGCGCCAGCCGGAGAACTAACTACCCCTATCAGGGAAAATAAGACCTCTCTTGCCTCCAGAGAAAAGACCCCAAAGTAATACAAGCCCCCAACAAATAATAACGGTGAGGTAAGAAGAAAAGACAAACGTAAGAATGAACTAGATTTAGCAAAGAGAGGCCCACTGACTAATAGCAGAATATAGTAAGAAGACATATGGTCAGCAAAAAACCCTGCAAAATATCCACGCTGAATATCCAAGAACCCCCAAACCGACTGACGGTGTGGGGGGAGAATATCAGCCCCCCTAGAGCTTCCAGCAATAACAGGAATCACATATTGTACAAGCTGGACAAAAAATATGAACAATGCAAATGATCAAGAGTACGAAAGCAGGACTTAGCTTATCTTGCAAAGAACCAGGACCTGAAGACAGGAGCAAACAGAAGTGAACTGATTACAACGAAGCCAGGCACTGGACTGAGAATCCAGGAAGTTTAAATAGCAACACCCCAGGCCTAACGAAGCAGGTGAGCACCAACCTGGTAAAAGACAATCCAAGTGACAAATCACTAGTGACCACAAGAGGGAGCCAAAAAGTATAGTTCACAACAGTACTCTGTCCTATCCTTTCTATTTAGCTAGAAGTGGCCTCCTTTGCTAAATTCTGATTTCAGTCTGTGTATGTTTTTTCCCTCTCCTCTCACAGTCAATATTTGTGGGGGGCTGTCTATCCTTTGGGAATTTTCTCTGAGGCAAGATAGTTTTCCCTTTTCTATCTCTAGGGGTAATTAGTCCTCCGGCTGTGTCGAGATGTCTAGGGAGTGATAGGTACATTCCACGGCTACTTCTAGTTGCGGTGTTAAGTTCAGGGTCTGCGGTCAGTACAGGTACCACCTTCTCCAGAGTACGTCTCATGCTGCTCTTAGGCCACCAGATCATAACACATATAGATAGATATGTATGTATTTAATTACAATGGTCAATACAAAAAAATCATCTGCAAAGGTAATATGTCTGTTTTATGGAGTTTGATGTGCGGATTACAAAAATATGCTTAGTTTTGCTCTATCTAGTTTCTGAGATGGAAGTATTTTTGTTATTTTGTTATTTCTGCATTTCGAATATATGTGGTTTTTCCTATGTTATTCCCATTTCTTTGCTTGTCTTAGTTGTGAATTTTTTTACAGGGAAAACATCAGTAAAGGTTTTAGTGAGTTTCTTAGGAAGGAATATTGACAGTGCAGTCAACCAATGATTGCTTCTTGGAAAGTCATATCTCATGGGGAGGAGCTAACTTTTATGAGGCTGTAAGATTTGAGTCAGTCAGAAAAGGATGGTGATGGCAGCAAGGACTGGTATGTGAGACTTTGACAGGAGACAGGCCTCTACAGGAATATGAGCCCTGCCACAGGGAGATAGAAGGGAAGGCAGTGGACAGCCGCCATTGTGAGAGGATTTTCACTGCATTTCTGGGAGGGCAAGTCACCCCAGAGGGAAGAAAACAGCTCTGCCACTGAGGGGAAACTGAGTGAGGGTCTCCACTGAGAGAAAACCTGAAAGCAGCCAATAACACACTGAGAAACTGCCTGTCTGCAAATGTTCATCTGTAGGGAATAGGCTGACCCGTTTACCTCACAACTGTATATAGTTATCTACCAGATTAACTCCAGTAAAATCAGTTCTAAATACAAGCTGCCTCTGTAATCTCTGGGGAAATATCTACATATAGTCGGTCAGCTCATCGCATTTTTTTTTTTAGTTTGTTACCACCATTGAACTGAACTTTACTCTACTGTTTGATCTGATTTGAAGGAGAAAATGCCCCAACAGTGTATCAATCATCCGATCAGATTCTGCTATGTGCGTGGTTCTTTTACACCAAAAGGCCAAGTACGTTCAATCACTAATGATATTAAAAAGATGTACCAGATGTACTTTAAGTGTCCACTTGGTGATCAAGACACCTGGGACCCTCATGTGATATGCTCAAGTTGTTCAAATGATCTTCATGACTGGTTGTATATGATGAAAGTGGCTATGCCATTTGCTGTTCCTATGATTTGGAGGGAACCGAAAAATCACAGTGTTGACTGTTACTTTTGATTTGTCAAACTCAAGGGCTTTTCTACAAACTTGAATCTGCGATTAGGCCAGTTCCACATGATGGTACCTTGCCAGTTCCTGTACCACCGTTGTCTGGATTGGATGAAAATGAAGTAGAATATGAAGACTATTGTGCTGAAGCTACTGGCAAAGACGTTTAGACCTCAAGTCAAGATGAGTATGTACCTGATGGAGCAGCCGAGCAGCCAGAACGCATTACTCAACATGAATTAACTGATCTCATTAGAGACCTTTCATTGTCAAAAGATAAAGCTGAACTTCTTGCTTCTAGGTTGAAACAGAAGAATCTTCTTCATGATGATGTCAAAGTGTGTTACTGAAACAGAAGTAATACTTTAACACAATTTTTCACAGTTAATGGACCAATGGTGTACTGTAACAATGTGAATGGCCTCTTTGAAGAACTGACTCAAGAGTATTTTGTTGCAGATTGATGATTGACTCATCCCAGAGAAGTTTAAAAGCAGTGTTGCTTCACAATGGAAATATGAAACCAGCAATCCCTATTGCTCACTCATGTCATCTAAAGGAAAGTCATGAAAATCTGTCAGTTGTTATGGATGCTATACAATATAAGCATCATCAAGGGAATATCTGTGGAGATTTAAAAGTGATTGGTCTGCTAATGGGAATGCATGGAAGATTCACAAAATATTGTTGCTTCTTGTGTTTATGGGACAGTAGAAATACAGTAGAGCATTATGTTCATTGTGATTGGGGGCAGAGAAACATCTATACTCCAGGTAGAGACAATGTTCAGCATAATCCTTTAGTTGGTCCAACAAAAATCTTTCTTCCTCCACTACATATAAAGTTGGAATTGATTAAAAACTTTGGGAAACCATGGCAAAGACAAATTCACAAGGGTTCCAGTACATTTCACAGAAATTCTCCAGCATTTCACCAGCAAAACTAAACGAAGGAGTATTTGTTGGTCCTCAGATCAGAGAGCTTATGAGAGATGATGTGTTTGAAGTAACTCTAAGGCCGGCGTCACACTCAGCGTAAGACAATACGGTCCGTTTTTTACGGCCGTAATACGGCCGTAATACAGAGAAATGTTCCCAAAATAGTGGTCCGTATGTCATCCGTAGGCAGGGTGTGTCAGCATATTTTGCGCATGGCATCCTCCGTATGTAATCCGTATGGCATCCGTACTGCGATATTTTCTCGCAGGCTTGCAAAACCGACATCTAATGGATTTATGTGCTCAAATGTCCGTTAAAACATATATACAGTATATATATATATATATATATATATATATATATATATATACACTCACCGGCCACTTTATTAGGTACACCATGCTAGTAACGGGTTGGACCCCCTTTTGCCTTCAGAACTGCCTCAATTCTTCGTGGCATAGATTCAACAAGGTGCTGGAAGCATTCCTCAGAGATTTTGGTCCATGTTGACATGATGGCATCACACAGTTGCCGCAGATTTGTCGGCTGCACATCCCAAAGATGCTCCATACAAGGCAGGATGGATCCATGCTTTCATGTTGTTTACGCCAAATTCTGACCCTACCATCCGAATGTCGCAGCAGAAATCGAGACTCATCAGACCAAGCAACGTTTTTCCAATCTTCTACTGTCCAATTTCGATGAGCTTGTACAAATTGTAGCCTCAGTTTCCTGTTCTTAGCTGAAAGGAGTGGTACCCGGTGTGGTCTTCTGCTGCTGTAGCCCATCTGCCTCAAAGTTCGACGCACTGTGCGTTCAGAGATGCTCTTAGGCCTACCTTGGTTGTAACGGGTGGCGATTTGAGTCACTGTTGCCTTTCTATCAGCTCGAACCAGTCTGCCCATTCTCCTCTGACCTCTGGCATCAACAAGGCATTTCCGCCCACAGAACTGCCGCTCACTGGATTTTTTTTCTTTTTCGGACCATTCTCTGTAAACCCTAGAGATGGTTGTGCGTGAAAATCCCAGTAGATCAGCAGTTTCTGAAATACTCAGACCAGCCCTTCTGGCACCAACAACCATGCCACGTTCAAAGGCACTCAAATCACCTTTCTTCCCCATACTGATGCTCGGTTTGAACTGCAGGAGAATGTCTTGACCATGTCTACATGCCTAAATGCACTGAGTTGCCGCCATGTGATTGGCTGAATAGAAATTAAGTGTTAACAAGAAGTTGGACAGGTGTACCTAATAAAGTGGCCAGTGAGTGTATATATATGTCATTGAGACACATATATATATATTCTGTATTTATATTTAATTCAGCGCGATATATGTGAAAAGCCGGTAATTCAATTGCCGGCTTCTCATTTCTCCTTCCCAAACCCGACAGGATATGAGACATGGTTTACATACAGTAAACAATCTCATATCCCCCTTTTTTTTGCATATTCCACACTACTAATGTTAGTAGTGTGTATGTGCAAAATTTGGTTGCTGTAGCTGCTAAAATAAAGGGTTAAATGGCGGAAAAATTGGCGTGGGCTCCCGCGCAATTTTCTCTGCCAGAATGGTAAAGCCAGTGACTGAGGGCAGATATTAATAGCCTAGAGAAGGTCCATGGTTATTGGCCCCCCTGGCTACAAACATCTGCCCCCAGCCACCCCAGAAAAGGCACATCTGGAAGATGCGCCTATTCTGGCACTTGGCCACTCTCTTCCCACTCCCGTGTAGCGGTGGGATATGGGGTAATGAAGGGTTAATGCCACCTTGCTATTGTAAGGTGACATTAAGCCAGATTAATAATGGAGAGGCGTCAATTATGACACCTATCCATTATTAATCCAATTGTATGAAAGGGTTAAAAATCACACACACACACACACACACACACACACACACACACATTATTAAAAATTATTTTAATGAAATAAACACACAGGTTGTTTTAGTATTTTATTGCTCTCTCAATCCACCTGAAGACCCTCGCTTGGCAAAATAATAAACCCACAATATACATACCATCCAAGGATCTGTCAGGTCCCACGATGTAAATCCTTCTGAAGGGGTTAAATCAATTTACAGGCAGGAGCTGCGCTAAAGCACTCGCTCGTGCCTGTAATCCCCGGGTGCTGAAAGGAAAGCTGGGTGATCTGTACTTACATTGAGTTGCGGTGAGGCGCCCTCTGGTGGATGAACTCATATGAACTCGAGCGTGGGAGCTTTTCCAAGGCTCCAGTTCATGAGGACATCCAGCAGAGGGCGCATCAGCGCAACTCAATGTAAGTACAGATCACCCAGCTTTCCTTTCAGCACCCGGGGATTACAGGCACGAGCGAGTGCTTTAGCGCAGCTCCTGCCTGTAAATTGATTTAACCCCTTCAGAAGGATTTACATCGTGGGACCTGACAGATCCTCGGATGGTATGTATATTGTGGGTTTATTATTTTAACAAGCGAGGGTCTTTAGGTGGATTGAGATAGCAATAAAATATTAAAACAACCGGTGTGTTTATTTCATTAAAATAATTTTTAATAATGTGTGTGTGTGTGTTTTTTAACCTTTTCATACAATTGGATTAATAATGGATAGGTGTCATAATTGACGCCTCTCCATTATTAACCTGGCTTAACCCCTTCCTGACATCTGACGTACTATCCCGTCGAGGTGGGGTGGGCCCGTATGACCGCCGACGGGATAGTACGTCATACGCGATCAGCGGCGCTCACGGGGGGAGCGCCGCCGATCGCGGCCGGGTGTCAGCTGATTATCACAGCTGACATCCGGCACTATGTGCCAGGAGCGGTCACGGACCGCCCCCGGCACATTAACCCCCGGCACACCGCGATCAAACATGATCGCGATGTGCCGGCGGTGCAGGGAAGCATCGCGCAGGGAGGGGGCTCCCTGCGGGCTTCCCTGAGCCCCCCGCAGCAACGCGATGTGATCGCGTTGCTGCGAGGGTCTTACCTCCCTCCCTGCAGCTCCCAGACCCGGATCCAAGATGGCCGCGGATCCGGGTCCTGCAGGGAGGGAGGTGGCTTCACAGACGCCTGCTCAGAGCAGGCATTGTGAAGCAGCCTGCACTTTCCTCAGATCGGTGATCTGTCAGAGTGCTATGCAAACTGACAGATCACCGATCTGTATTGTCCCCCCCTGGGGCAAAGTAAAAAAGTTAAAAAAAAATTTTTCCAAATGTGTAAAAAAAAAAAAAAAAAAATATTCCAAAATAATGAAAAAAAAAATAAAATATTATTCCCATAAATACATTTCTTTATCTAAATAAAATAAAAAAAAGAATAAAAGTACACATATTTAGTATCACCGCGTCCGTAACGACCCAACCTATAAAACTGCCCCACTAGTTAACCCCTTCAGTAAACACCGTAAGAAAAAAAAAAAAAAAACGAGGCAAAAAACAACGCTTTATTACCATACCGCCGAACAAAAAGTGGAATAACACGCGATCAAAAAGACGGATATAAATAACCATGGTACCGCTGAAAACGTCATCTTGTCCCGCAAAAAACGAGCCGCCATACAGCATCATCAGCAAAAAAATAAAAAAGTTATAGTCCTGAGAATAAAGCGATACCAAAATAATTATTTTTTCTATAAAATAGTTTTTATCGTATAAAAGCGCCAAAACATAAAAAAATTATATAAATGAGGTATCGCTGTAATCGTACTGACCCGACAAATAAAACTGCTTTATCAATTTTACCAAACGCGGAACGGTATAAACGCCTCTCCCAAAAGAAATTCATGAATAGCTGGTTTTTGGTCATTCTGCCTCACAAAAATCGGAATAAAAAGTGATCAAAAATGGTCACGTGTCCGAAAATGTTACCAATAAAAACGTCAACTCGTCCCACAAAAAACAAGACCTCACATGACTCTGTGGACCAAAATGTGGAAAAATTATAGGTCTCAAAATGTGGAGACGCAAAAACTTTTTTGCTATAAAAAGCGTCTTTTAGTCTGGTTTCACACTTGCGTTTTTATCTGCATGCGTTTTTTAAAAAAACGCATGTGTGAAAAAACGCATGTAAACGTGGTAAAACGCATGCGTTTTTAGACGCATGCGTTTTTATAGAAAAACACAAGAAAACAAACAAACAAAAAAAACCCTACCCCTAACCCTACCCCTAACCTGAAATACGTGGCACTAAAATATACGTTTATATACGTATATAAGTGCCACGATATTTCAGTGGCCACGTATATAAGTGCCACGTATATAAGTGCCACGTATATAAGTGCCACGTATATAAGTGCCACGTACTTAAGTGCCACGTACTTAAGTGCCACGTACTTAAGTGCCACGTACTTAAGTGCCACGTATTTACGTGCCACGTATTTACGTGCCACGTATTTACGTGCCACGTATTTAAGTGCCACGTACTTAAGTGCCACGTACTTAAGTGCCACGTATTTACGTGCCACGATATTTCAGTGCCACGTATAACCACATAGTTATAGTATTTATAGTACGTGGCACTGAAATACGTGGCACTGAAATATCGTGGCACTGAAACACGTGGCACTGAAACACGTGGCACTGAAACACGTGGCACTTAAATACGTGGCACTTAAATACGTGGCACTTAAATACGTGGCACTTAAATACGTGGCACTTATGACTGTCAGAAAATGTTCATTAAACGGTTAGAGGTGAGGTTAGGGGTAGGGTTAGGGTTACCGTTGGGATTAGGGTTAGGGGTGTGGTTAGGGTTACCGTTGGGATTAGGGTTAGGGGTGTGTTTGGGTTAGGGTTTCAGGTAGAATTGGGGAGTTTCCACTGTTCAGGCACATCAGGGGCTCTCCAAACGCGACATGGCGTCCGATCTCAATTCCAGCCAATTCTGCGTTGAAAAAGTAAAACAGTGCTCCTGCCCTTCCGAGCTCTCCCGTGCGTCCAAAAAGGGGTTTATCCCAACATATGGGTTATCAGCGTACTCGGGACAAATTGAACAACAACTTCTGGGGTCCAAGTTCTCTTGCTATCCTTGGGAAAATAAAAATTTGGGGGGCTAAAAATCATTTTTGTGGGAAAAAAATATGTTTTATTTTCACGGCTCTGCGTTGTAAACTGTAGTGAAACACTTGGGGGTTCAAAGTTCTCACAACACATCTAGATAAGTTCCTTGGGAGGTCTAGTTTCCAATATGGGGTCACTTGTGGGGGGTTTGTACTGTTTGGGTACATCAGGGGCTCTGCAAATGCAACGTGACGCCTGCAGACCAATCCATTTAAGTCTGCATTCCAAATGGCGCTCCTTCCCTTCCGAGCTCTGTCATGTGCCCAAACAGTGGTTACCCCCCACATAGGGGGTATCAGCGTACTCAGGACAAATTGGAAAACAACTTTTAGGGTCCAATTTATTCTGTTACCCTTGTAAAAATACAAAGCTGGGGGCTAAAAAATCATTTTTGTGAAAAAAAAAAGAATTTTTATTTTCACGGCTTTGCGTTACAAACTGTAGTGAAACACTTGGGGGTTCAAAGTTCTCACAACACATCTAGATAAGTTCCTTGGGAGGTCTAGTTTCCAATATGGGGTCACTTGTGGGGGGTTTGTACTGTTTGGGTACATCAGGGGCTCTGCAAATGCAACGTGACGCCTGCAGACCAATCCATTTAAGTCTGCATTCCAAATGGCGCTCCTTCCCTTCCGAGCTCTGTCATGTGCCCAAACAGTGGTTACCCCCCACATAGGGGGTATCAGCGTACTCAGGACAAATTGGAAAACAACTTTTAGGGTCCAATTTATTCTGTTACCCTTGTAAAAATACAAAGCTGGGGGCTAAAAAATCATTTTTGTGAAAAAAAAAAGAATTTTTATTTTCACGGCTTTGCGTTACAAACTGTAGTGAAACACTTGGGGGTTCAAAGTTCTCACAACACATCTAGATAAGTTCCTTGGGAGGTCTAGTTTCCAATATGGGGTCACTTGTGGGGGGTTTGTACTGTTTGGGTACATCAGGGGCTCTGCAAATGCAACGTGACGCCTGCAGACCAATCCATTTAAGTCTGCATTCCAAATGGCGCTCCTTCCCTTCCGAGCTCTGTCATGCGCCCAAACAGTGGTTACCCTCCATATATGGGGTATCAGCGTACTCAGGACAAATTGGACAACAACTTTTGGGGTCCAGTTTATTCTGTTACTCTTGTAAAAATACAAAAGCTGGGGGCTAAAAAATCATTTTTGTGAAAAAAAAAAAAGAATTTTTATTTTCACGGCTCTGCGTTATAATCTGTAGTGAAACACTTGGGGGTGCAAAGCTCTCAAAACACATCTAGATAAGTTCCTTAGGGGGTCTAATTTCCAAAATGGTGTCATTTGTGGGGGGTTTCAATGTTTAGGCACATCAGGGGCTCTCCAAACGCAACATGGCGTCCCATCTCAATTCCAGTCAATTTTGCATTGAAAAGTCAAATGGCGCTCCTTCACTTCCGAGCTCTGCCATGCGCCCAAACAGTGGTTTACCCCAACATATGGGGTATCTGCGTACTCAGGACAAATTGCACAACATTTTTTGGGGACCAATTTCTTCTCTTACCCTTGGGAAAATAAAAAATTGGGGGCGAAAAGATCATTTTTGTGAAAAAATATGATTTTTTATTTTTACGGCTCTGCATTATAAACTTCTGTGAAGCACTTGGTGGGTCAAAGTGCTCACCACACATCTAGATAAGTTCCTTAGGGGGTCTACTTTCCAAAATGGTGTCACTTGTAGGGGGTTTCAATGTTTAGGCACATCAGGGGCTCTCCAAACGCAACATGGCGTCCCATCTCAATTCCAGTCAATTTTGCATTGAAAAGTCAAATGGCGCTCCTTCCCTTCCAAGCTCTGCCATGCGCCCAAACAGTGGTTTACCCCAACATATGGGGTATCTGCGTACTCAGGACAAATTGCACAACATTTTTTGGGGACCAATTTCTTCTCTTACCATTGGGAAAATAAAAAATTGGGGGCGAAAAGATCATTTTTGTGAAAAAATATGATTTTTTATTTTTACGGCTCTGCATTATAAACTTCTGTGAAGCACTTGGTGGGTCAAAGTGCTCACCACACATCTAGATAAGTTCCTTAGGGGGTCTACTTTCCAAAATGGTGTCACTTGTAGGGGGTTTCAATGTTTAGGCACATCAGGGGCTCTCCAAACGCAACATGGCGTCCCATCTCAATTCCAGTCAATTTTGCATTGAAAAGTCAAATGGCGCTCCTTCCCTTCCAAGCTCTGCCATGCGCCCAAACAATGGTTTACACCCACATATGGGGTATCAGCGTACTCAGGACAAATTGTACAACAACTTTTGCAGTCTATTTTCTCCTGTTACCCTTGGTAAAATAAAACAAATTGGAGCTGAAATAAATTTTGTGTGAAAAAAAATTAAATGTTCATTTTTATTTAAACATTCCAAAAATTCCTGTGAAACACCTGAAGGGTTAATAAACTTCTTGAGTGTGGTTTTGAGCACCTTGAGGGGTGCAGTTTTTAGAATGGTGTCACACTTGGGTATTTTCTATCATACAGACCCCTCAAAATGACTTCAAATGAGATGTGGTCCCTAAAAAAAAATGGTGGTGTAAAAATGAGAAATTGCTGGTCAACTTTTAACCCTTATAACTCCCTAACAAAAAAAAATTTTGGTTCCAAAATTGTGCTGATGTAAAGTAGACATGTGGGAAATGTTACTTATTAAGTATTTTGCGTGACATATGTCTGTGATTTAAGGGCATAAAAATTCAAAGTTGGAAAATTGCAAAATTTTCAAAATTTTCGCCAAATTTCCGTTTTTTTCACAAATAAACGCAAGTTATATCGAAGAAATTTTACCACTATCATGAAGTACAATATGTCACAAGAAAACAATGTCAGAATCGCCAAGATCCGTTGAAGCGTTCCAGAGTTATAACCTCCTAAAGGGACAGTGGTCAGAATTGTAAAAATTGGCCCGGTCATTAACGTGCAAACCACCCTTGGGGGTGAAGGGGTTAATGTCACCTTACAATAGCAAGGTGGCATTAACCCTTCATTACCCCATATCCCACCGCTACACGGGAGTGGGAAGAGAGTGGCCAAGTGCCAGAATAGGCGCATCTTCCAGATGTGCCTTTTCTGGGGTGGCTGGGGGCAGATGTTTGTAGCCAGGGGGGCCAATAACCATGGACCCTCTCTAGGCTATTAATATCTGCCCTCAGTCACTGGCTTTACCATTCTGGCGGAGAAAATTGCGCGGGAGCCCACGCCAATTTTTTCCGCCATTTAACCCTTTATTTTAGCAGCTACAGCAACCAAATTTTGCACATACACACTACTAACATTAGTAGTGTGGAATATGCAAAAAAAAGGGGATATGAGATGGTTTACTGTATGTAAACCATGTCTCATATCCTGTCGGGTTTGGGAAGGAGAAATTAAAAGCTGGCAATTGAATTACTGGCTTTTCACTAACACCGCTGCATATTTCTCGCAAGTCACACTGCTGGTCCGTGTGGAATCCGTATTTTTCTCGCCCCCATAGACTTTCATTGGCGTATTATTTGCGCAATACGCTGACAAACGCAGCATGCTGCGATTTTGTACGGCCGTAGAAAGCCGTATAATACGGATCCGTAATATACGGCTCATAGGACCAGACCCATTGAGAATAATTGTGCCGTTTGTTTGGCGAGTTTTACGGACGTATTTTCTGCGCTCTTACGTCCATAAAACTCGCTAGTGTGACGCCGGCCTAAATGATAAGGAATTGAGATCTTGGAAAAGCTTCAAGTGGATCTGTGAAAACGTCTTAGGAAAAAAAAATCTCCAGGATATGTTGAAGGTGTTGAAAAATTGCTAAATGCATACCAGTGTCTTGGAGGTTGCATGTTTCTGAAAATGCACTTTTTGCATTCACATTTAGATTTCTTCCCTCAGAATCTTGGGGATGTAAGCGATGAACAAGGCAGAGGTTTCACCAGGACATTAAAGTAATGGAACACCGCTGCCAGGGTTTTGGAATGACTCAATGATGGCAGATTACTGTTGGATGTTATATAGGGAAAACCCTGAAAAATCGTATCAAGGACAGTCAGTCAAGCACTTATAATTTCTGCTCATATTTTGGTTTCTATTTTGCATGTGAAATTATTTTGGTTCAATAAAAACTTTGGTAAGGTGAAGCATTTTTTCCTGATATGTAGATTACTGTTTTCTTAATGTTGCCAGTATACAGTGCCTTGCGAAAGTATTCTGCCCCCTGGAACTTTTCAACCTTTTCCCACATATCATGCTTCAAACATAAAGATACCAAATGTAAATTTTTGGTGAAGAATCAACAAAAAGTGGAACACAATTGTGAAGTTGAATGAAATTTATTGGTTAGTTTAAATTTTTGTGGAAATTCAAAAACTGAAAAGTGGGGTGAGCAATATTATTCAGCCCCTTTACTTTCAGTGAAGCAAACTCACTGCAGAAGTTCATTGTGGATCTCTGAATGATCCAATGTTGTCCTAAATGCCTAATGATGATAAATATAATCCACCTGTGTGTAATCAAGTCTCCGTATAAATGCACCTGCTCTGTGATAGTCTCAGGGTTCTGTTTGAAGCAAAGAGAGCATCATGAAGACCAAGGAACACAACAGGCAGGTCCGTGATACTGTTGTGGAGAAGTTTAAAGCTGGATTTGGATAGAAAATGATTTCCAAAACTTTAAACATCCCAAGGAGCACTGTGCAAGCGATCATATTGAAATGGAAGGAGTATCATACCACTGCAAATCTACCAAGACCCGGCCGTCCCTCTAATCTTTCATCTCAAACAAGGAGAAGACTGATCAGAGATGCAGTCAAGAGGCCCATGATCACTCTGGATGAACTGCAGAGACCTACAGCTGAGGTTAGACAGTCTGTCCATAGGACAACAATCAGTCGTACACTGCACAAATCTGGCCTTTATGAAAGAGTGGCAAGAAGAAAGCCATTTCTCAAAGATATCCATAAAAAGTGTCGTTTAAACTTTGCAACAAGCCACCTGGGAGACACACCAAACATGTGGAAGAAGGTGCTCTGGTCAGATGAAACCAAAATCGAACTTTTTGGCAACATTGCCAAAAGATATGTTTGGCGTAAAGTCAACACAGCTCATCACCCTGAACTCACTATCCCCACTGTCAAACATGGTGGCGGCAGCATCATGGATTGGGTCTGTTTTTCTTCAGCAGGGACAGGGAAGATGGTTAAAATTGATGGGAAGGTGGATGGAGCCAAATATAGGACCATTCTTGAAGAAAACCTGTTGGAGTCTGCAAAAGCCCTGAGACTGGGACGGAGATTTGTCTTCCAACAAGACAATGATCCCAAACATAAAGCAAAATCTACAATGGAATAGTTTACAAATAAATGTATCCAGGTGTTAGAATGGCCAAGTCAATGTCCAGACTTCAATCCAATTGAGAATCTGTGGAAAGAGCTGAAAACTGCTGTTCAAAAACGATCTCCATCAAACTTCATTGAGCTCGAGCTGTTTGCCAAGGAAGAATGGGCAAGAATGTCAGTCTCTCGATGTACAAAACTGATAGAGACATACCCCAAGCGACTTGCAGCTGTAATCGCAGCAAAAGGTGGCGCAACAAAGTATTAACTAAAGGGGCCGAATAATATTGCACGCCCCACTTTTCAGTTTTTTCGTTTTGAAAAACTTTTTGCTTAACTTCACAATTGTGTTCCACTTGTTGTTGATTCTTCACCAAAAATTTACATTTGGTATCTTTATGTTTGAAGCATGATATGTGGGAAAAGGTTGAAAAGTTCCAGGGGGCCGAATACTTTCACAAGGCACTGTATTTCCTATACTTTATAATAATGAAGCTGCTCCATGGCAATTATACGTGCTACAGAAAAACTGTATACATTTTTTTAAATCAGGACAAAAAGATAATTCAGAAAAGTACAAAGTCACCTGCAATAATTTAAAAAAAAAATTTTTTTGTAGACCTGTGTTGTTATTAATATTATGTTGTGATTAAAAAAAATATATTTTTACAACTTTTTTAACTTCGTCCCATAATGGGACTTTCACTTTTTACAATCTGATTGCTGTTTTAAAGCATTGCAAAGCTTATAACCTGTCATCCTTGCAGACACGAGTTAGTTACATTATGCCCTGTGCATGATATAACTAACTTGCTAGTGCCTGGTGACCCAGATGTTGTCATGATGTCATCATGTCGTCACCATGGCAACGATCAGGCCCCCTCAATGAGTTTGTGGGCCGATTGGAGAACAGAGGGTGCTCCCTCGCTCTGCCTGCCTTCTAAAGGCTACGATCGATAGCGATCACTTCATTTAGGGGGGGTTAAAATGCTAGAAGCGGTGTGGGCACTGCTACTGGCACCAAGTGCTGGGTGTCAGCTGTCAGAATCAGCTGACACCCAGCGGCGATTGCGCATTCACAACTCCTGTGTGCGCAAAATCACCATGATGTTTCCATACGTCCAAGGTCAGTAACTAACTGGTGTCCTTGATGTATTGATACGTCCAAGTTCGTAAAGGGGTTAAGGGCATGTATCATGCAGCGAATATGTTACTTTGGCTAATAACATGGCAGCAACAATGTTTCTGGCATTGTCTAATTACTAGGTTGCTTAAGTGTAGTTGACTAGGAGTCATCCCTTATGACTTTTGAAATAAAATTATGTACTATTGCTTGTGGGGAGAGAGAAATATCCATTAAGGAGGATATGGAGGACAATCTTAAGTGTCGCTTGGCTTGGAGGAATCACCACCAGTAAACAGTCGTTTATTGCCGCAGTGCAAAAAATTGACTCAATGACCCTTAAAAAACATGTAAAGTCCCTGGAGCGAAATTGCAGCTGTTGATGATGGAGTGCATACTGTGGCACAATGTCCGTTCCAAAGAGCGCATCACTGTCTCTGCAATTTGAAAGTGTAAAGCAGAGTCGGCTTTATTCAATAAATAATCACTTTATTCAAAAGTCAGTACAATCCAGGTAGTTCATCATCGATTGTGTTAAACTTGGTCCAGTGGAAGTTCTGTTCCCACATAAATGGAGAACTGATTGCATGTTTCTTGGGCACACAAAAGGCTAACCAATAATGCAACGGAGGGAGAAGAGGAAGACTATGGATAGCAGTAGATAAGGATGATCATGGGGCTGATAATGACCAGGCACTACGTGTTGATGCAAAATGGCAACCAAAAAGATGATCTCGAGGAAAAGGAGGATAGCTTAAGCCTTGATCATCTTGCAGGTCAGTTTAGTTTCCCTATGTGAGCAGATGATGTTGCTTCATGTGACATAGAGACATAGTTCCTCTTAGATATGTGCAAGGATACCCACAGCTGCACAATGCAATAGTGTGGTCCTCTGGAATATGGAAAATAAATTCTACACCTGAGATGCCTTCATATAGGATTCACCACCATTATGACAACCACCGCCGCTTTCAGGCGCTGTTGAGCTCTCTTACACCCACAACAGTTACATCATCACCTGATCCTGAGCTGACCATAGAGGGAGGAAAAATTCCCCCAGAAGAACTTTGGGCTAGATATTAGCTCCACTCTTTAAAGGGAATAACTCCTCCTTTGGGGTACTGATCTGGTTCCCAGTGATCATCAGCATTAACTATGACTCACTTCACAGTTGTCTCAGTGTGGGAAATATCCTTTGCTCTCTGCCCCAAGCCTGAATCTCACCTCTAGATTTTCCCTAGCTAAGAATGCTGCTATCACTGCCAGCGCACCAACCACCACAGCTCACAGATTCAGCAACATTGCTAGGCATTTGAATCATCTGCTCAATCCCCTCGAGCCCCATGTCATTCAAGTATAAAGACTTAGATAACAACATTAAATCAACTATTAGAAGTTGTTCTTGTGAAATATCTTCGGTAGTCCCTGGAATTGCGTGGGTTACATAGGGGTAGAACCAGAGGCGTAGCTAGGGTTTTGGTCCAGGGGGGAAGCTTCTGAGTGGGCCCCTAACCAGGTAACCTTGATTACAACTGGGTGACGCGCCCTAATAGTGGAGGAGAACCTCAGCAGATGACCGCGCTGTTACTGAAGATAATTTCTATATAAAGACCAATATGGATATTACCGCCATATGGTCAGTGGTAGATACCAGTCCTACAGAACATATAAGAGATCACAGCACAGTTACGGATAATGACTTACCGCTGACGTTCTTTCTGATGGAATCATTCATTTTTCCCGTCTTTTCCATCTTGCCCAGACCGACATGACAACTTCTTCCAGCCACGACTCATCTGCAGAGAATAATACAACAAAGACATATTTCACTTCTCATATTCCAGCCCCATCATCTATTCCCAACCTGCACAAACTCCTCATCCTGCTGATACCCCAATACTGAGCCGCTGCTGCCGTATGTGTCTTTATTACTGCACCTGATACCCCAATACTGAGCCACTGCTGCCGTATGTGTCCCTATTACTGCACCTGATACCCCAATACTGAGCCCTTGCTGCCGTATGTGTCCCTATTACTGCACCTGATACCCCAATACTGAGCCACTGCTGCCATATGTGTCCCTATTACTGCACCTGATACCCCAATACTGAACCGCTGCTGCCGTATGTGTCCCTATTACTGCACCTGATACCCCAATACTGAGCCGCTGCTGCCGTATGTGTCCCTATTACTGCACCTGATACCCCAATACTGAGCCACTGCTGCCGTATGTGTCCCTATTACTGCCCCTGATACCCCAATACTGAGCCGCTGCTGCCGTATGTGTCTTTATTACTGCACCTGATACCCCAATACTGAGCCACTGCTGCCGTATGTGTCCCTATTACTGCACCTGATACCCCAATACTGAGCCGCTGCTGCCGTATGTGTCCCTATTACTGCACCTGATACCCCAATACTGAGCCGTTGCTGCCGTATGTGTCCCTATTACTGCACCTGATACCCCAATACTGAGCCGCTTCTGCCGTATGTATCCCTATTACTGCACCTGATACCCCAATACTGAGCCACTGCTGCCATATGTGTCCCTATTACTGCACCTGATACCCCAATACTGAGCCGCTGCTGCCGTATGTGTCCCTATTACTGCACCTGATACCCCAATACTGAGCCGCTGCTGCCGTATGTGTCCCTATTACTGCACCTGATACCCCAATACTGAGCCGCTGCTGCCGTATGTGTCCCTATTACTGCCCCTGATACCCCAATACTGAGCCGCTGCTGCCGTATGTGTCCCTATTACTGCCCCTGATACCCCAATACTGAGCCGCTGCTGCCGTATGTGTCCCTAATACTGCACCTGATACCCCAATACTGAGCCACTGCTGCCGTATGTGTCCCTATTACTGCACCTGCTGTGTGGTTCTCTGTGCCCTCTAAATTCTAAAGCAACTCTCTACAATATAGTAATGCCGGGTGCAAGTGCCTTAGAAAACAGTGCCCATATTTTGCCCCTAGAAACTAATAATGCTCCTTTGATAGCCACAGTAACCTGAGTTCCCCTATAACAATAAGTGCCCACTTTACATTTAATAAAGTCCCGAGTCTCCCCCTGTACAGCTCTCCTATACACAGCATGATGCTCTCTTATACACAGTATAATGCACCCACACAGTATACTGACTCCTTAGTAGCCCCCAAACTGTTTGATGGCTCCAACAATGTATAATGACCCCCACACTGTAATCTCCATACTGTATGATGGCCCCCTAGATAACCTCCATATACAGTAGCATAATGCACCAACTAGTCCACAATATAGTATAATGCACTCCCCATAGGCAGACTCTATAGCATACGGCAGCCCCCATAGGCAGACACTGTAATGAGGCAGCACACCCATATAGGCAGACCCTGTAATAAGGCAGTACCCCCATATAGGCTGACCCTGTAATAAGGCAGTACCCCCATAGGCAGACCCTGTAATAAGGCAGAAGACCCTGTAATAAGGCAGCACCCCCATAGTCAGACCCTGTAATGAGGCAGCACACCTATAGTCAGACCCTGTAATAAGGCAGCACCCCCATAGTCAGACCCTGTAATAAGGCAGCCCCCAGTCAGACCCTGTGATGAGGCAGCCCCCATAGTCAGACCCTGTAATGAGACAGCACCCCCATAGTCAGACCCTGTAATGAGGCAGCACCCCCATAGTCAGACCTTGTAATGAGGCAGCACCCCCATAGTCAGACCCTGTAATAAGGCAGCACCCCTATAGGCAGACCCTGTAATAAGGCAGCACCCCCATAGGCAGACCCTGTAATAAGGCAGCCCCCATAGGCAGACCCTGTAATACGGCAGCACCCCCATAGGCAGACCCTGTAATAAGGCAGCCCCCATAGTCAGACCCTGTAATAAGGCAGCCCCCCTTAGGCAGACCCTGTAATGAGGCAGCACCCCTATACTCA
Source organism: Ranitomeya variabilis (assembly GCF_051348905.1). Classification (NCBI taxonomy): domain Eukaryota; kingdom Metazoa; phylum Chordata; class Amphibia; order Anura; family Dendrobatidae; genus Ranitomeya; species Ranitomeya variabilis. Next base: position 639,384,973 of record NC_135232.1, read on the forward strand.
AACCCTGTAATAAGGCAGCCCCCACAGTCAGACCCTGTAATAAGGCAGCAGCAGCCATTAAAAAAATAAATAAATACTCACCTCTCTTCTTCCTGGTTCCTGTGCTGCTCATGCTGATCTCCTGACAGCGGGCGCAGGGCAGTGACGTCATCGTGCCCGCTGCCGACACTGACAGGGGGATGATGGGAGAAGGAGCGCAGTACTCCTTCTCCCATCATTGCGATCAGCTGTATCGGCTAAATGCCGGTACAGCTGATCTTACGATGATGGCCGGGGGGCCCACTGCAGGCACTGGCCCCCCCCCCCCCGCCTGCTCAGGGGCCCCATAGTGGCAGAGCATGGAGATCGATTCTCCCTGCTCTGCCGCAGAATGTAATTGTATCGGTGCGCTGCGCTCGCCGATACAGTTACAGTAGCGCAGCTCTGGGTGGCCCCCTCAAAGCACCGGGCCCGGGTACCACACCCTCTGCCCCCCCGGTAGCTACGCTACTGGGTAGAACAGATACAGGTGTCATTGATGTAATTGAAATTACCCCAAAAGACATGTCAGGAAATGCTAGGTAGGTACTGTTAGGGCTGGCGGAACGCACCAAGTAAATATAGATGTTATTATTGGTGCGTTTGCAGCCCGGGGTCCACCGTGCCACAGGAGAACCTGCTGTTAGCAAATGGCACTATATGGTGGTATAAGCGAGCTCTGTTACTTCACAGAGTCGCCATGATAGAAAAGCACTGTGTCCTGTTAAGCTCACAGGAGTACACAGCTCCCTGCTGAGCTGATAGCAGTCAGTGGTCATGCAGTCAGAGAAGCACACAAACAATTCCTCACCGGAGGTGCCGGTATTCTAGTGGCTTATTTCAGTCAGGCCCTGAATACAAGCAAACAAACTCCTCACCGGAGGTGCTGGTATTCTAGTGGCTTATTTCAGCTGTGCCCTGACTACAAGCATACATGACCACACTGGTGCAAAGCTCATAACAAAGATTGATACTAGCGCATGGCCGTGCGGCCATGCGAACCTTTTATAGTTGCAGCAACTTCAGGACCTTCCTAGAGGACCAATGGGAGTTGCCTCAGGACCTGAGCATGTGACCCCTGACCTCCAATGAGAGGTCTTCCTTTGGGCATGCTCAGAAGGGAGAAAGCGGGACTTAGTCCCAGAAGCAAGTCCTCGCCGTTGACCAGTACTGGCTATAATGGCAGAGCCTGGAAGAACAGCAGTAGCCAGACGCAGAGTATCTGCCTGAGCCAGACGCTGGGACCGACCTCTCCGCTGGGCAGGCTCCACTGTGGCTGGAGAAGAATAGGAGACCACAGCAGAGATGGCTCGAGATTCCCCTTTTGCAGAGGCGGGAACTCGAGCCCTAACAGGTACCTGTCCTAAAAGCTAGCACCTTCGTGTGACATTTGTGAATGTAATGTTGGACTATGATCTCCTTCACCCCCACTCTCCCTAGCCTGTTTTCATCTTCCTGACCAGGCCCATTTTTTCATTTCTCACCTATTGATAATGTATGAGATTATAACTTGCTTGAACATATCCCAGTGATTATGAGATTGTTTTTTTCGTGACATGTTGTAAATTTTTGTTGATATGATTTACTTTTATTTATGAAAATGTGATAAACATTTTTTTCAACCTTTCAATTTGTATGTCCTTAAGCCAGATAGTTATATCACACAAAATAGTTAATAAATAACATTTACCACATGTCTACTTCGCATCAGCATAATTTTTTAAACATAATTTTTTTGTTAAAATGTTAACCCTTCTAACTTCTAATCAGCAATTTCTAATTTTTTTAAAAAAAAATCTTAATTTTTGTGGTACCACATCCCATGTGAAGTGACTTTGAGGGGACTATGTGACAGAAAATACACCAAGGTTACACCATTTTAAAATCTACACATCTCAAAGTACTCAAAATCATATTCAATGTGGGAGACAAACATGAACATTTTTCTTTTCCCACAAAAATATTGCTTTAGCCCCAAATTTTCCATTTCCAAAAGAGTAATAGGAGAAACAGGATTATATTTGTTAATAATATAAAATATAATTTGTTGTGCAATTTCTCCTGAACACACTGATATCCCACAAGTGGTGCAAAACTACTGATCGGTGCACGGCAGGGCTCAGAATGGAAGAAGCACCATTTGAATTTGAGCGCAATTTTGGTGGAATGGATAGCGGACACCATGTCGCATTTGCAGATCCCCTAATGTACCTACAGAATGGAAACTCACACAAATACCCCCATTTTGGAAACTACACCCCTCAAGGATCTATAAGTGTGGTGATCACCTTGAACCCACAAGTGCTTCACAGAATTTTAAAACATTGAACTGTGAAAATAAAAAATCAAATTTTTCCTACAAAAATGTTGCTTCAGCCCTAAATTTTGCAATTTCATGAGGGTAACACAAAAAAGTGGACAATAAAATTTGTTGTGCAATTTCTCCTGAGTACACCGATACCCCAAGTGTGGTGTAAAATTACTGTTTGTGTGCATGGCAGGGCTTGGAAGGGTAGGACCACCATTTGACATTTGGAATGCAAAATTGGCTGTAATAGATAGCGGACGCCATGTTGCATTTGCATAGTCCTTCATGTGGATAAACAGTGGAAACCCCCACAAGTAACCCTATTTTGAAATCTACACCCCTTAAGGAACTTATCTAGAGGTGGGTGATCACCTTCAACCCTCAGGTGTTTCACAAAATTTTATAATGTTGAACCATGAAAATGAAGCAATATATTTTTCCTGCAAAAATGTTGCTTTAGCCTCAAATTTTTCCTTTTCACAAGGGTAGCAGAAGAAAATGTATCCCAAAATATGTTTAGCAAATTCTTCACAACGATACCCCATATGTGGTGGAAAACTACTATTTGGGTTCATGGCAGGGCTTGAAAGAGAAGGAGTGCCAAGTGAATTCTGAAGCTCAATTTTGGCTGCAATAAATTCCATATGCCATGTCACATTTGAAAAGCCCCTAACATGCCAAAACAACAAAAACCCTCACAAGTGACCTTAGTTTTAAAGCTACGATTCTTGAGGAATTCATCTAGAGGTGTAGTGAGCATTGTTAATTCTCAGGAGAATCACAGAATTGTAGAACATTGGGTTGAGTAATGGAAATTATCATTTTTTTCCACTAAAATGTTGCTTTAGTCCCAAGTTTTCAATTTTCAAAATGGATAATAAGCGCAAATAGAACATACAATTTGTTACACAATTTATCCTGAGTATGCCGATACTCCATATGTGGTCAAAAATTACTTTTGAGGCAAAGTGCAAATCATTTTGGGGTTCAGATTTTGCTGGAATGGTTTGAGTGCCATGTCACATTGGCAGAGTCCCTGAGGTGCCAGAACAGCAGAACCCCTATATAAGTGACCCCATTTTACAAAATACATTTTTCAATGAGTTAATCTAAGGGTGCAGTGATCATATTGACAAAACAGGCGTGTCACAAAATTTTATACTATTGGGCAGTGAAGAAAAAGACTCTAGGAGAACAAATTATCATAGAACGGTTTGCGGACTGCATACACAGAGCCCCTAAGTGCCAGAAATGGAGTGTTCCCCCTCAAGTGACCCCATTTTGGAAATTACACCCCTCTTGGAATTTATCTACATATGTAGTGATGATTTTGACTCCATGGGTGTTTTCCAGAAACAAGCAGCAGTGGATGTTCCTGAGTAAAAATTGCAAATATACCATGGTAGTGCACGTACATTGCAGTACCCAGTACATTGTAGTGCCCAGACATTGCAGTGCACATACATTGTGCCCAACTTGTGCTTTTGGAGACACGCATCAGCCGCGCTTTTATACAAGCCTAAAAAGACGGACAGAGTCGGATCACAGGTCAGACGGCGTCCACCGTGGGGGATTAACTAGTGTGACAGTTTCATAGTTGGGATCGTTCGGGACATGGCAATACTTACTGTATATACTCATGTATAAGCCAAGTTTTTCAGGACATTTCTTTGTGCTGAAAAAGCTCACCTCGGCTTATATACAAGTCATTGTCCAGAAAGTCAGCAGGGGATGGTGTTATGATCCTTAGTGGTTGAGGATCACAAATTACTCCAGCTAAGTAACATACATAGGACAAGCTCTAGGGGGGTGGCAAACTGGACTGACCGCAAATCTGAACCTATCCAAACACATTAGAAGTAGCCGGTGAACGTGCCTGAAAATCCTAGACGTCTCGAGCCAGCCTGAGGAACTAACTACCCCTAGAGAGAAAGAAAGACCTCTCTTGCCTCCAGAGAAATAATCCCCAAAGATATTGAAGCCCCCAACATATAATAACGGTGAGGTAAGAGGAAGGCACATACACAGGGTGAAAACAGATTCAGCAAATGAGGCCCACTAATACTAGATAGCAGAAAATAGTAAAGGGGTCTGTGCGGTCAGCAAAAAACCCTTACAAAATATCCACACTGAGATTTCAAGAACCCCTGCACCGACTAACGGTGTGGGGGGAGAAACTCAGTCCCCTAGAGCAACCAGCAAGCGAGAAAATCACATTTTAGCGAGCTGGACTAAAAACATAATGAATGCTGATAATCAAAAAATGATCAAACAAAAACTTAGCTTGTCTTGGAGAGACTGGGAGCAAGGTAGTCACAAGGAATCTGAAGAGCACTGAATACATTGAGAGCAGGCAAGGAACTGAGTATCCAGGTGAGCTAAATAGGAAACCAACCAAGGATAACGAACCAGCTGATGCTGCCAACCTGCAGAAAGACAACACTACACAGTACCGCTTGTGACCACTAGAGGGAGCCCAAAAACAGAGTTCACAACAGTACCCCCCCTTGAGGAGGGGTCACCGAACCCTCATCAAGACCCCCAGGGCGATCAGGACGAGCCGCGTGGAAGGCACGAACCAAATCGGCCGCATGAACATCAGAGGCGACAACCCAGGAATTATCCTCCTGACCATAGCCCTTCCACTTCACCAAATACTGAAGCCTCCGTCTAGAGATACGAGAATCCAAAATCTTCTCCACCACGTACTCCAATTCGCCCTCGACCAGCACCGGAGCAGGAGGCTCAACAGAAGGAACCACAGGTTCCACATACCTCCGCAACAAAGACCTATGGAACACATTATGAATGGCAAACGATGCTGGGAGATCCAAACGAAAAGACACCGGGTTAAGGATTTCCAAGATCTTATAAGGACCGATGAAGCGAGGCTTGAATTTAGGAGAGGAGACCTTCATAGGAACATACCGAGAAGACAGCCACACCAAATCCCCAACACGAAGTCGGGGACCCACACCGCGGCGGCGGTTGGCAAAGCGCTGAGCCTTCTCTTGTGACAACCTCAAATTGTCCACCACATGGTTCCAAATCTGCTGCAACCTATCCACCACAGAATCCACCCCAGGACAGTCAGAAGGCTCAACCTGACCTGAGGAAAAACGAGGATGGAAACCGGAATTGCAGAAAAAAGGCGAAACCAAAGTAGCAGAACTAGCCCGATTATTAAGGGCAAACTCGGCCAATGGCAAAAAAGTCACCCAATCATCCTGATCAGCAGAAACAAAACATCTCAAATAAGTTTCCAACGTCTGATTAGTTCGCTCGGTTTGGCCATTAGTCTGAGGATGGAAGGCCGACGAAAAAGACAAATCAATGCCCATCTTAGCACAAAAAGTCCGCCAAAACCTGGACACAAACTGGGATCCTCTATCAGACACAATATTTTCAGGAATGCCGTGCAAGCGAACCACATTCTGAAAAAATAGAGGAACCAAATCGGAGGAAGAAGGCAACTTATGCAAGGGCACCAAATGGACCATCTTGGAAAAACGATCACACACCACCCAGATGACAGACATTTTCTGAGATACCAGAAGATCCGAAATAAAATCCATGGAAATGTGCGTCCAAGGCCTTTTCGGAATAGGCAAAGGCAAAAGCAAACCGCTGGCACGAGAACAGCAAGGCTTAGCCCGAGCACAAATCCCACAAGACTGCACAAAGGAACGCACATCCCGCGACAAGGAAGGCCACCAGAAGGACCTAGCCACCAAATCTCTGGTACCAAAAATCCCAGGATGACCCGCCAACACCGAAGAATGAACCTCGGAAATAACTCTGCTGGTCCATCTATCCGGGACAAACAGTCTCTCTGGTGGACAACGGTCAGGTCTATCCGCCTGAAATCTCTGCAGCACTCGTCGCAAATCTGGGGAAATGGCAGACAAAATCACTCCCTCTCTGAGAATACCAGCCGGCTCAGAAACTCCCGGAGAGTCAGGCACAAAACTCCTAGAAAGTGCATCAGCTTTCACGTTCTTAGAACCAGGCAGATATGAGACCACGAAGTTGAAACGGGAGAAAAACAACGACCAACGAGCCTGTCTAGGATTCAGGCGCTTGGCAGATTCAAGGTAAATCAGATTTTTGTGATCAGTCAAGACCACCACACGATGTTTAGCTCCTTCGAGCCAATGTCGCCACTCCTCAAATGCCCACTTCATAGCCAACAACTCCCGATTACCAACATCATAATTCCGCTCGGCAGGTGAAAACTTTCTTGAAAAGAAAGCACATGGCTTCATCACAGAGCCATCAGAGCCTCTCTGCGACAAAACAGCCCCTGCTCCAATCTCAGAAGCATCAACCTCGACCTGGAAGGGGAGAGAGACATCTGGCTGACATAAGACTGGAGCTGAAGAAAACCGGTGCTTCAGCTCCCGAAAGGCCTCCACGGCCGCAGGAGACCAATTAGTCACATCAGAACCCTTCTTGGTCAAATCCGTCAAAGGTTTAACCACGCTAGAAAAATTAGCGATGAAACGACGGTAAAAATTAGCAAAACCCAAGAACTTCTGAAGACTCTTAACAGACGTGGGCTGAGTCCAGTCATGAATAGCCTGGACCTTGACTGGGTCCATCTCCACAGTAGAAGGAGAAAAAATAAAACCCAAAAAGGAGACCTTCTGTACTCCGAAAAGGCATTTTGAGCCTTTCACAAATAAAGCATTAGCACGCAGGACCTGAAACACCATCCTGACCTGCTTCACATGGGACTCCCAATCATCAGAAAAGACCAAAATGTCATCCAGATAACCAATCATAAATTTATCCAGATATTCTCGGAAGATGTCATGCATGAAAGACTGAAACACAGAAGGAGCATTAGAGAGCCCAAAAGGCATCACCAAGTACTCAAAATGGCCTTCAGGCGTATTAAATGCTGTTTTCCATTCATCTCCCTGCTTAATGCGCACAAGGTTATACGCACCACGGAGATCTATCTTGGTGAACTAACTGGCACCCTTAATCCGAGCAAACAAATCAGACAATAGTGGTAAAGGATACTGAAATTTGACTGTGATTTTATTCAGAAGATGATAATCTATACAAGGTCTCAAAGAACCGTCCTTCTTGGCCACAAAAAAAAAATCCTGCACCAAGAGGGGAAGAGGATGGGCGAATATGTCCCTTCTCGAAAGACTCCTTTATATAACTCCGCATCGCAGCATGCTCTGGTACAGACAGATTAAAAAGTCGTCCCTTAGGGAATTTACTACCAGGAATTAAATTTATAGCACAGTCACAATCCCTATGAGGGGGCAGGGCACTGGACCTGGGTTCATCAAATACATCCTGGTAGTCAGACAAAAACTCAGGGACCTCAGAAGGAGTGGAAGAAGCAATAGACACCAACGGAGCATCGCCATGAATTCCCTGACAACCCCAACTTGACACAGACATAGCTTTCCAATCTAAAACTGGATTATGAGCCTGCAGCCATGGCAGACCCAAAACGACAACATCATGCAATTTATGCAGAACAAGAAAGCGAATCACCTCCTGATGTACGGGAGTCATGCACATGGTCATTTGCGTCCAATACTGAGGCTTATTCTCAGCCAATGGCGTAGCATCAATTCCCCTCAGAGGAATAGGAAATTCCAAAGGCTCCAGGACAAAACCACAGCGCCTGGCAAACGACAGATCCATCAGATTCAGGGCAGCACCCGAATCCACAAAAGCCATAACCGGGTAGGATGACAAAGAACAAATCAAAGTAACAGACAAAATAAATTTAGGCTGCATAGTACCAATGGTGACAGGTTTAGCGATTTTTTTAAAGCGTTTAGAGCATGCTGAGATAACATGAGTAGAATCACCACAGTAAAAGCACAACCCATTTTGACGTCTATGACTTTGTCGCTCAATTCTGGTCAGAGTTCGGTCACATTGCATAGACTCAGGTCTCTGTTCAGAAAATACCGCCAAAGGATGAGCAAATTTGCGCTCCCGCAAACGCCGATCCACCTGAATGGCTAAAGCCATAGAATCACTCAGACTTGTAGGGGTGGGAAACCCCACCATAACATTCTTAACGGCCTCAGAAAGACCTTCTCTGAAATTTGCAGCCAGGGCACACTCATTCCATTGAGTAAGCACCGACCATTTCCGAAATTTTTGACAATACACCTCTGCTTCATCCTGACCTTGAGAGATAGCCAGCAACGCTTTTTCTGCCTGATTCTCAAGATTAGGCTCCTCATAAAGCAGTCCAAGAGCCAGAAAAAATGCATCTACATTAAGCAATGCAGGATCTCCTGGCGCCAGAGAGAAAGCCCAATCTTGAGGGTCGCCACGCAACAAGGAGATAACAATTTTAACTTGCTGAGCGGAATCACCAGAGGAACGAGGTCTCAGAGATAGAAATAACTTACAATTATTCTTAAAGTTTAGAAACCTAAATCTATCACCAGAAAACAACTCAGGAATGGGTATCTTTGGTTCTGACATAGGGCTATGAATAACAAAATCCTGAATACTTTGCACCCGTGCAGTCAGATGATCCACACTAGAAGTCAGAGTCTGAACATTCATGTCTGCAGCTGAGCTCAAAACCACCCAGAGTTCAAGGGGATGAAAGAAGCTAAACAGACTGCAGCAAAGGAAAAGCTGGAGGAGAAAAAAAAAAATGTACTCAGGTTTTCTTTTTATCCCACTTCTGCGATGCATTAAACACTTTTTGGCCTGCTCTACTGTTATGATCCTTAGTGGCTGAGGATCACAAATTACTCCAGCTAAGTAACATACATAGGACAAGCTCTAGGGGGGTGGCAAACTGGACTGACCGCAAATCTGAACCTATCCAAACACATTAGAAGTAGCCGGTGAACGTGCCTGAAAATCCTAGACGTCTCGAGCCAGCCTGAGGAACTAACTACCCCTAGAGAGAAAGAAAGACCTCTCTTGCCTCCAGAGAAATAATCCCCAAAGATATTGAAGCCCCCAACATATAATAACGGTGAGGTAAGAGGAAGGCACATACACAGGGTGAAAACAGATTCAGCAAATGAGGCCCACTAATACTAGATAGCAGAAAATAGTAAAGGGGTCTGTGCGGTCAGCAAAAAACCCTTACAAAATATCCACACTGAGATTTCAAGAACCCCCGCACCAACTAACGGTGTGGGGGGGGGGGAAACTCAGTCCCCTAGAGCAACCAGCAAGCGAGAAAATCACATTTTAGCGAGCTGGACTAAAAACATAATGAATGCTGATAATCAAAAAATGATCAAACAAAAACTTAGCTTGTCTTGGAGAGACTGGGAGCAAGGTAGTCACAAGGAATCTGAAGAGCACTGAATACATTGAGAGCAGGCAAGGAACTGAGTATCCAGGTGAGCTAAATAGGAAACCAACCAAGGATAACGAACCAGCTGATGCTGCCAACCTGCAGAAAGACAACACTACACAGTACCGCTTGTGACCACTAGAGGGAGCCCAAAAACAGAGTTCACAACAGGATGGGGAGCGGCGGAGCATCTGCAGGAGCTGGCGGCTGTGGCTGTAACTGTGCAGCTGCTAAAGAGAAATGAATATTCATTACTCTTATAGCGCACAGTGACAGTTGCAGCTGCAGCTACCGGCTTCCAGAAGACATCATACTCACCCTCCTCCGCGCTGTCGTGGCATCTCGATGTTCCTGGCGCCTGCAGCCTTACAGTGCTGAGCAATCAATCCCTTAGGTGTGGAGCGCATATTCATTAGCTTAATGAGCGGTGCCACGTGATTGCTCAGCACAGGAAGAGCTGCAGGTGTCGGGACCAACGAGGTGATACGACGGCGCGGAGGAGGGTGAGTATGATGTTTTTGGTTTTTTTTGGAATTGGAAGCATGCATACCCGGACGGAGGGGAGCCACGCATATAACATACAACGATGGGATGGGGGGAAGGGGCCATGCGTACAACAAGGGGACCGGGGGAGCCATGCATACGACGGGTCCGGGCGAGCCATGCATACAACGATGGAAGGGGGAGACACACATATCAGGATAGGACTGGGGTGAGCCATGCATACCAGGACAGGACGGGGAAGCCATGAAAAGCAGGACAGCGACTGGGGAGCCACACATAGCAGGACAGGGATGAGGGGACAATGCATACCTGGCTTATACTCAAGTCAATAAGCTTACCCAGTTTTCCATGGCAAAATTACGTACCTCGGCTTATACTCGGGTCAGCTTATATTTGAGAATATATGGTAATATGTGTCCTTTTTTTATTTTTTTACCATAAATATACCTATTAATGGGTATAATATTCTCTTTTTTTAACTTATTTTGTGATATTTGTAAAAAATATTTTTACAATTTTTTTTTTTTTTTACATCTCTATGGGACTTTAACTTTTAGCACTCTGATCGCTGGTATAATACTGGAGGCAAATTTGCAATCATCAGCCTGGAAGTTGCACATGGGACGTAATTGGACATTCCAACATGATGATGATCCAAAACACAAGGACAAGTCGACCTGTCATTGGCTACAGCAGAACAAAGTGAAGTTTCTTGAGTGAGCAACTCAGTCTCCTGACCTCAATGTCATTGAGCCACTCTGGGGCGATCTCAAGCACGCAGTTCATGCTAGACAGCCCAGGAATTTACAGGAAATGTAGGCTTTTTGCCAAGAAGTGTGGGCAGCTTTATCATCTGAGGAAATAAAGAACCTCATCCACAACTACCACAAAAGACTTCAAGCTGTCATTGATGTTAGAGGGGGCAATAAACAGTATTAGGAAATGGGGTATGTGAACTTTGATCAGGGTCATTTGGATGTTTTGGCTTGTCATTATGATTTAAAAAGAGAAAACACAGTAGTTTGACAATTCATGGCCAATTTTAGCCTGGGAGAGGTATGTTTGCTAAAAAAAAGCTTAGGATTCCATCAAGGACGGTACATTTTGTTGTGGCACATACAAATTAGCCAATATGTGCTTTAGTATGTATATACTTGCTTATATAGAACTAACATATTTCGCATTGGGGTAAACCCTCTAAATTTCCTGTCAGTATGTCTTTGGAGTGTGGGAGGAAACCCATGCAAACACTGAGAAAACATGTAAATTTGCTACAGATGTCGTCCTTGGTGGGGGTTAAACCCAAGACCCTTTCAAAGTAACAGTGGTACCACCGAACCACCATGCAGCTGCACTTCTTGATATGGTACTATTTACGCACTGGGACTGCTACTCAACACAAAGAAGACAAATATATTGACTAATGCCATGTACAACTGGGACACACTTGAGATGGACAAATACGAATTGGAAGCTGTAAAGGACTTCAGCATAGTTGGATCGATGATCACTCAAGATGCAGTAATGACACCGGAAGTCAATAGGAGAATAACTATGGGCAACTCAAGAATGAAATCACTGGACAAGGTCTTCAAATTGAGGAACATTTCACTAGCGACAAAGACACGGCTTGTTTGTAGTTTAGTCTGTCCTGTTGTAACATACAGATGCGACACCTGGATGATAGAGGAACAAGATAGAAGAAGAATCAACGTCTTTGAAATGTGGTGCTGGTGAAGAATGTTATCGATACCATGGATAGCAAGAACAACAAAAAAAAAACAATTTTGGAACAAATCAAGCCAGATATGTCACTCAAAGCCAGGATCACCAAGCTGCGACTTGCATACTTTGGATACATCATACGAAGAGAGCGATCGCTGGAGAAGGACATTATGGTCGGAAGAGCAGATGGAACATTGTTCTCCTACCCTGAAAAACCTCTTCTAAACAGAAGTCTGACTTGTGTGTGTTCTGCTGTGGAGTTCGTTCTTGACTCTCTTGTCGTAGGTGAGTCCTTGTTACCTCCCTGTCCATGAAACCGGATCTGGCTACAAACCAGACAGGAGACCTTGGGTACACATAGACATGACACTCAATGCCTCTTTTGGGCCCTAGGCGCAAGGCTGCCCCAGCATCCTCACGAACCCTCAGATATGTCCTCATGCTGTTTGGATACTTGGTACTGACAGAACCTTTTCGGCTCTGCTGCATTCACTGTCTTAGACCCTGTTAACACTATAATGTCTTGCCTTCCTCTGAGCTCCACTCACACACTTGAATCTGAATTTGACTAGACTCCTAACTCTGCTTCCTAGAAGCAGGAAGAGCTTCCCTTATTAACTAATGTAACCCCTCCCAACTAGTGGGCTAATCCCTAAGGTTAACAGTTTGTTACCCTGTGTGATGCAAACTATATACCTATTCTTGCAATGGCTCCCCTATTGGACATACCTCCCCATATTTCCAGGGACGGTCTTGAGACAAAGACTCCAGGAGAACCAAAACACAAACCGGTAATAAGGATAAAATGCAACACTCTTTCTCAAAAATGTAATCATAGCAAATTCATACATCATATCGCTCCCAGGACGGCCGGACAACAAGCAAGCAGGAAGACTTCTGGAAAGACAACTGGACAGCAAGCAAGATACCTCACCTCCTGGAGATACAAGTGGAAGGACATTACAGAAATCCTCAGACAACTACTCCCCTCATCATTTCACATACACAATCCTTCAAACAAACGAAGAGAACAGGAAGCATGTCTGCTGCTTCAGAGAGTACAACTTCCCACCTCTGCTTGCTGTCTCATCTGCTGCAATAAACTCTAATGGTACAACTTCCCACCTCTGCTTGCTGTCTCATCTGCTGCAATAGACTCTAATGGTACAACTTCCCACCTCTGCTTGATGTCTCATCTGCTGCAATAGACTCTAATGGTACAACTTCCCACCTCTGCTTGCTGTTTCTTCTGCTGCAATAGACTCTAATGGTACAACTTCCCACCTCTGCTTGCTGTTTCATCTGCTGCAATAGACTCTAATGGTACAACTTCCCACCTGTGCTTGCTGTCTCATCTGCTGCAATAGAATCTAATGGTACAACTTCCCTCCGCTTGCTGTCTGCTGTCTGTCATCTGCCGCTTTACCATCTAGAAACATATTTTAATGTGCCTGCTAATTCATTGGTATAATTCATTTGGTGCATTGTACTTAATACTCACTGTTGCATATCCATGACTAGGATCAGTGTAGATCTTATCTGGTGGAGGGTGTTAAAATAGATGTTGCAAGGCTGAATGTCTTTGATGATCTAAAAAAAAACCCTGGTGTGCTGGCCCCAGCTGCCAAATTATCCCCAATCAGTTCCCACAATCCATCTCTTCTGACCCAGCAGTCTGGACTGTAAATTTAGAAACATCCTTAGGGGTGCACGCATGTGGGAGTGCACGCAAGCATCCCAGAAGCAAAGCGTCATGAAGCTAAGCATCGTGATACAGAAGTTATTCCATGGCAGTCAGGGCAGGAGTCAGGTAACCCACACTCTGTTCTCCTTTCTATCCATGTGCTTTATTCCTATCCTCCTATGCTCCCTTGCAATCCACATTCACCACCCAATCCCCCCTCCATCAAAACTCATATACATCAGCTCCTCTCTCCTTCACTCTCCCATGTACAGTTCCCATGCACTTCTCACCTTCCTGAAAAACAGCCCATCTTGCCCAAACACACTGCACAAGAAAACTTCATACAATTCCAAAAACTACTTGCTCTTTATCTTCCTACTCCTACTGATTTCAGGGGACATCTCCCCCAACCCTGGTTCACCATCCACCAACCTCAACCCCTACCCCACCTCACATCGAAACCTTAATAATATTACTAATATTAATTGCACTCCTTCATCTTCTTCTTTTAATTGTGTCCTTTGGAATCCACGGTCTGTGTGTAACAAGCTTCCTTTCATACATAATTACTTTCTGAAAAACTCTCTGAATCTGTTGGCCCTCAAGGAAACCTGGATTCAGGATTCTGACACTGTCTCTCCTGCTGCCATTTCCCATGGTGGCTTACAATTCTCACATTCCCCGAGACCCACAAACAGACATGGTGGTGGAGTCAGCATACTCATTTCCCCACAGTGCACTTTCCAGGTCATCTCCCCAGTTCCATCACTCTCATTCCCTTCTTTTGAGGTCCACACCATCAGGCTCTTTCGTCCCCTCTCCCTCAGAGTAACGGTCATAAACCAGCCCCCGGGCTCACCCACCCACTTCCTGGACCATTTCTCTGCCTTGCTGCCGCACTTCATGTCCTCAGGACTCCCAACCCTTATCCTGGGAGACTTCAACATCCCCATTAACAGCCCCACTTCCACATCTGCATCCCAGCTTCTATCACTAACCACTTCTCTAGGCCTCTCACACCTCTCAACCTCTGAAACACACAAAGACAGTAACACCCTGGACCTAGTCTTTGTCCGACTCTGTTCAATCTCCTACCTAGATAACTCACTGCTTCCCCTCTCTGACCACAACATTCTCACCTTCATGCTCACAAATCCTCACTCACCGCAGCACACTCCTACCTACCACACATTCAGAAATCTACATGCTATTAATCCTCACGCACTTTCAGACTCCCTTCACTCATCATTGTCCCCAATCTCTTCTTTTTCCTGTCCTGATCTGGCTGTACATCACTTCAATGACACTCTTAGAAGCACCCTTGACCAAGTAGCTCCCCTCACCCTCAGAACCTCCAAACACAGAGTGAAACAGCCCTGGCTCACATCGCAAACCCAATTTCTCCAGCAATGCTCTAGGTGTGCTGAACGCTTATGGAGGAAAACACGCACACCAGAAGACTTCATACACTTCAAATTTATGTTAAGGACCTATAACTCTGCCCTTCACCTCGCCAAACAGACCTACTTCACCACCCTGATTTCCTCACTATCCAACAACCCCAAGAAACTTTTTGACACCTTTCACTCCCTCCTCAGGCCAAAAGCTCAAGCCCCTATCACAGATGATCTGGCCTCCCACTTTATAGAGAAAATAGACAATATCCGTCAGGAAATCTGCTCCCAGACACCAAGTGCAGTGACTCCCATCCCTCCCTGCATCTCCCCTCGCTCACTCTCCACATTCAATCCCATCACAGAAGAAGTCTCCAAGCTCCTCTCCTCTTCTCGTCTGACTATATACACCACCGACCCCATTCCCTCACACCTCCTCCAGTCTCTCTCTCCAGTCGTCACAACTCACCTACATACAATCTTTAATCTCTCCCTCTCTTCTGGCATTTTCCCCTCCTCCTTCAAACACTCTATGATTACTCCATTGCTAAAGAAACCCACCCTCGACCCATCCTGCACAAACAACTACAGACCGGTCTCCAATCTCCCCTTCATCTCTAAACTCTTGGAGCGCCTGATCTACTCCTGCCTTACCCGTTACCTCTCCACTCACTCACTCCTAGACCCTTCACAGTCCTGTTTCCGCCACCTACATTCGACAGAAACTGCACTCATCAAAGTGACCAATGACCTTCTGACAGCAAAATGTAATGGTGACCACTCTCTGCTCATTCTTTTTGACCTTTCTGCAGCTTTTGACACTGTTGACCACCCTCTCCTACTCTCTAGGCTTCAGTCACTAGGCATTAAGGACACTGCTCTCTCCTGGTTCTCCTCCAATCTTTCTTACCGCTCCTTCAGTGTTCTGTTCTCTGGCTCCACTTCATCTCCTCTTCCTCTCACTGTCGGGGTACTTCAGGGCTCAGTCCTTGGCCCCCTTCTCTTCTCCCTCTACACATCCCCAATTGGACAGACCATCAGCAGATTTGGCTTTCAGTACCATCTTTATGCTGATGACACACAACTATACACGTCAGCCCCTGACCTTACCCCCGCTGTACTACAGAACGCCACTGACTGTCTGTCTGCAGTCTCCAACATCATGTCCGCTCTCTATCTGAAACTCAGCCTCTCCAAAACTGACATTTTTTCTGCTCTCGCCGTCTACTAACCTCCCTAAATCTGACATTTCCCTCTCCGTGGGTGGCACCATAAAAACGCCCCGGCAGCAGGCGCGCTGTCTGGGTGTTATGTTTGACTCCGATCTCTCCTTCACTTCCCATATACAGTCATGGACAAAAATTTTGATAATGAGACAAATATTAATTTTTCCAAAGTCTACTGCTTCATTTTTTCTAATGGCAATTTGCATATACTCCTGAATGTCAGAGTGATCAGCTTAACAGCAATTACTGTACTTGCAAAGTCAATATTTGCCCAGAAAATGAACTTTAACCCCCAAAACACATTTCAACATCATTGCAGTCCTGCCTTAAAAGGAGCAGCTAACATCGTTTTAGTGATTGATCCATTAACACAGGTGTGGGTGTTGATGAGGACAGGGCTGGCGATCAATCAGTCATGATTAAGTAAGAATGACATCACTGGACACTTTAAAAGAAGGCTGGTGCTTGGTATCATTGTTTCTCTTCAGTTAACCATGGTTATCTCTAAAGAAACACGTGCAGCCATCATTGCACTGCACAAAAGTGGCCTAACAGGGAAGAGTATCGCAGCTACAAAGATTGCACCTCAGTCAACAATCTATCGCATCATCAAGAACTTCAAGGAGAGAGCTTCCATTGTTGTCAAAAAGGCTCCAGGGCGCCCAAGAAAGACCAGCAAGCGCCAGGACCGTATCTTAAAACTGTTTCAGCTGCGGGATCGGACTACCAGAAGTGCCGAGCTTGATCAGGAATGGCAGCAGGCTGGTGTGAGTGTTTCTGTACGCACTGTGAGGCGGAGACTCTTTGAGCAAGGCCTGGTTTCAAGGAGGGCAGCAAAGAAGCCACTTCTCTCCAGAAAAAACATCAGGGACCGACTGATATTCTGCAAAAGGTACAGGGAGTGGACTGCTGAGGACTGGGGCAAAGTCATTTTCTCTGATGAATCCCCTTTTCGATTGTTTGGGACATCTGGAAAACAGCTTATTCGGAGAAGAAGAGGTGAGCGCTACCACCAGTCTTGTCTCATGCCAACTGTAAAGCATCCTGAAACCATTCATGTGTGGGGTTGCTTCTCAGCCAAGGGAATCGGCTCACTCACAGTCTTGCCTAAAAACACAGCCATGAATAAAGAATGGTACCAGAATGTCCTCCAAGAGCAACTTCTCCCAACCGTCCAAGAGCAGTTTGGCGCCCAACAATGCCTTTTCCAGCATGATGGAGCACCTTGCCATAAAGCAAAGGTGATAACTAAATGGCTCATGGAACAAAACAGAGAGATTTTGGGTCCATGGCCTGGAAACTCCCCAGATCTTAATTCCATTGAGAACTTGTGGTCAATCATCAAGAGACGGGTGGACAAACAAAAATCAACAAATTCTGGCAAAATGCAAGCATTGATTATGCAAGAATGGACTGCTATCAGTCAGGATTTGGTCCAGAAGTTGATTGAGAGCATGCCAGGGTGAATTGCAGAGGTCTTGAAGAAGAAGGGTCAACACTGCAAATATTGACTTGCTGCATTAACTCATTCTAACTGTCAATATAACCTATTGGTACTCATAATATGATTGCAATTATATTTCTGTATGTGATATAAACATCAGACAAACACTAATAGAAACCAGAGGGCAGCAGATCATGTGAAAATATAATTTTGGTGTCATTCTCAAAACTTTTGGCCATGACTGTACAATCTCTTGCCCGCTTGTGCCGCTTACACCTAAAGAACATCTCTAGAATCCGCCTTTTCTCACCATGGAAACAACAAAAACCCTCACTGTCGCCCTGATCCACTCCCGCCTGGACTACTGCAATGCTCTATTAATTGGCCTCCCCCTCCCTCGACTTTCCCCTCTCCAGTCCATCCTTAATGCAGCAGCCAGGGTCGTCCATCTGGCTAATCGTTACTCGGACGCGTCCGCTCTTCGCTAGTCGTTACACTGGCTGCCCATTCATTACAGGATACAATTCAAAGTACTTGCTCTCACCCACAAAGCTCTCCACAGTGCGGCACCCCCTTACTTCTCCTCCCTCATTTCTGTCTATCGGCCTAACCAACCACTGCACTCTGCAAATGACTTTCGACTAACCTCTGCACTAATCCGTACCTCCCACTCCCGACTCCAAGACTTCTCCCGTGCTGCCCCAATCCTCTGGAATGCTCTACCCCAAGATATTAGGACCATCCACAATTTGCATAGTTTTAAACGCTCGCTCAAAACACATTTGTTCAGAGCGGCCTACCACGTTCACTAATCAAAGTCATTTTATGTTTGTGTGTGTGTGTAGCCCATTCACTATCTCCATCTATCCCCCACCCCCTGAAGATGGCTGGACCATCATTGTAAATACATCATTGTAAATACACACCTGTGCTTTGTATCTCCCCCACCTCATTGTAGATTGTAAGCTCTCACGAGCAGGGTCGTCTTATTTCACTTTAATTATTGTATTGTTAACGTTGTTAGTTATGACTGTTGTGTTTGAAACTGTAAAGTGCTGCGGAATATGTTGGCGCTATATAAATAAAGATTATTATTATTTTTATCACTTATTTACATCATCTCCTTCTTGCCACAATGTCTTCAGTCATCCCCCTACATGCCCTCACGGCAAAATATGGCTGACCCCGACCACAAAACTGTAGAATAAAAACCACACATATAACAAGAAGAAGACCAGCAACGCAATGGCTTGATACAATGAAAATAACGGTGGAGAAGACACTGATGGACTTATCTAGGCTTGCAGAAGAGCAATCTTCCTACAGATAATTCTTCTATCAAGTTGCTGTGGCTCAAGTTGAGCTGTAGTCCATTAAAAAAATAATAATATTAAATATGAGGGGCACATTGTCATTCTATTGGATAACCATGAAGCATCTGAATAAAACATTTTAAAAAGATCATTGCTGTCCTAAAATAGAACTGCTCCAACAACAACTAGGGCATGAGAAGCTTAGCATAAACACATTTTGGAAAGAAATCTCTGTAACCATCGTACTTTGACAGTCACATTACTCAATAATATATTTTACTGTAATGCAATGGCTACAGATCTACACAGATCAAACTCTTTCGCTTCATATAGTATTCAGTAGTAACAGAATTTTAGAATTTCTCAGATCTAGATATTTGATCTAGCGAAGAGTAAAACAAATCCCCTAGCAACTTGTGACTAGTGTTGAGCGATACCGTCCGATACTTGAAAGTATCGGTATCGGAAAGTATCGGCCGATACCGGCAAAGTATCGGATCCAATCCGATACCGATACCCGATACCAATACAAGTCAATGGGACTCAAGTATCGGACGGTATCCCTGATGGTTCCCAGGGTCTGAAGGAGAGGAAACTCTCCTTCAGGCCCTGGGAACCATATTAATGTGTAAAATAAAGAATTAAAATAAAAAATATTGCTATACTCACCTCACCGAGGGAACCGGCAGCGTTGTTTGCTTAAAATGCGCGCTTTTCCTTCCTTCCGTGACGTCACGGCTTCTGATTGGTCGCTTGCCGCCCATGTGGCCGCGACGCGACCAATCACAGCAAGCCGTGATGTAATTTTCAGGTCCTTCTAGGCATTCAGTATTTTAACCCCTTCCCGACCCATGACGCCACATAGGCGTCATGAAAACCCGTGCCAATCCGACCCATGACGCCTATGTGGCGTCATGGAATGATCGCGTCCCTGCAGATCGGGTGAAGGGGTTAACTCCTATTTTACCCGATCTGCAGGGAGAGGGGGAGTGGTACTTCAGCCCAGGGGGGGTGGCTTCACCCCCCCGTGGCTACGATCGCTCTGATTGGCTGTTGAAAGTGAAACTGCCAATCAGAGCGATTTGTAATATTTCACCTAAAAAACAGGTGAAATATTACAATCCAGCCATGGCCGATGCTGCAATATCATCGGCCATGGCTGGAAAACCTGAAGTGACCACCCCCCACCCCACCGATCGCCCCCCCACCGCTCCGTTATGGGGTCCGGTCCCCTCCGTCCTGTGCTCCGCTGCCCCGTGCTCCTGCCCGCTCCCCCGTCCTGCTGTCCGCTCCCCCCGTCCTCCGATCACTCCCCTGTGCTCAGATCCACCCCCCCACCACCCCTTCATACTTACCGATCCTCCCGGTGTCCGGCCGTCTCCTCGCTGGGCGCCGCCATCTTCCAAAATGGCGGGCGCATGCTCAGTACGCCCGCCGGCCGGCAGATTCCTTACAGGTACATTTTGATCGCTGTGGTAGGTTCTACCACAGCGATCAAAATAAAAAAAATAATAAATAAACCCCCCCCTTTATCACCCCCATAGATAGGGACAATAATAAAATAAAGAAAATATATTTTTTTTTTTTCCCCACTGTGGTTAGGGTTAGAACTAGGGTTAGGGTTAGAACTAGGGTTAGGGTTACGGGTAGGGTTAGGGTTATGGCATGTGCGGATTTGGCAGCGGATCCGCAGCGGATCGGCCGCGGATCCGCAGCGGATCGGCCGCGGATCCGCAGCGGATCGGCAGCGGATCGGCCGCGGATCCGCAGCGGATCGGCCGCGGATCCGCAGCGGATCGGCCGCGGATCCGCAGCGGATCGGCCGCGGATCCGCAGCGGATCGGCCGCGGATCCGCAGCGGATTGGCCGCTGCGAATTCGTAGCAGTTTTCCATCAGGTTTACAGTACCGTGTACACCTATGGAAAACCAAATCCGCTGTGCCCATGGTGCGGAAAATTCCGTGCAGAAACGCTGCGTTGTATTTTCCACAGCATGTCAATTCTTTGTGCGGATTCCGCAGCGTTTTACACCTGTTCCTCAATAGGAATCCGCAGGTGAAATCCGCACAAAAAAACACTGGAAATCTGCTGTAAATCCGCAGGTAAAACGCAGTGCCTTTTACTTGCAGATTTTTCAAAAGTCGTACGGAAAAATCTCACACGAATCCGCTACGTGGGCACATACCCTTAGGGTTAGGGTTGGAATTAGGGCTAGGGTTGGAATTAGGGTTACGGGTGTGTTGGGGTTAGGGTTGTGGTTAGGGGTGTGTTGGGGTTAGGGTTGGGATTAGGGTTATGGCTACAGTTGGGATTAGGATTAGGAGTGTGTTGGGGTTAGTGTTGAAGTTAGAAATGAGGGGTTTCCACTGTTAGGGCACATCAGGGGTCTCCAAACGCAACATGGCGCCACCATTGATTCCAGCCAATCTTGCATTCAAAAAGTCAAATGGTGCTCCCTCCCTTCCAAGCCCCGACGTGTGCCCAAACAGTGGTTTACCCCCACATTTGGGGTACCAGCGTACTCAGGACAAACTAGGCAACAACTGTTGGGGTCCAATTTCTCCTGTTACCCTTGCAAAAATAAAAAATTACTTGCTAAGACATAATTTTTGAGGAAAGAAGAATTATTTTTTATTTTCACGGCTCTGCGTTGTAAACTTCTGTGAAGCACTTGGAGGTTGAACGTGCTCATCACACATCTAGATAAGTTCCTTGGGGGGTCTAGTTTCCAAAATGGGGTCACTTGTGGGGTGTTTCTACTCTTTAGGCACATCAGGGGCTCTGCAAATGCAACGTGACGCCCGCAGACCATTCCATCAAAGTCTGCATTTCAAATGTCACTACTTCCCTTCCGAGCCCTGACGTGCGCCCAAACAGTGGTTTACCCCCACATATGGGGTATCACTGTACTCACAACAAACTGGGCAACAAACATTGGGGCCCAATTTCTCCTGTTACCCTTGTGAAAATAAAAAATTGCTTGCTAAAACATCTTTTTTGAGGAAAGAAAAATGATTTTTTATTTTCACGGCTCTGCGTTGTAAACTTCTGTGAAGCACTTGGGGGTTGGATGTGCTCATCACACATCTAGATAAGTTCCTTGGGGGGTCTAGTTTCCAAAATGGGGTCACTTGTGGGGTGTTTCTACTGTTTAGGCACATCAGGGGCTCTGCAAATGCAACGTGACGCCCGCAGACCATTCCATCAAAGTCTGCATTTCAAATGTCACTACTTCCCTTCCGAGCCCTGACGTGCGCCCAAACAGTGGTTTACCCCCACATATGGGGTATCACTGTACTCACAACAAACTGGGCAACAAACATTGGGGCCCAATTTCTCCTGTTACCCTTGTGAAAATAAAAAATTGCTTGCTAAAACATCTTTTTTGAGGAAAGAAAAATGATTTTTTATTTTCACGGCTCTGTGTTGTAAACTTCTGTGAAGCACTTGGGGGTTCAAAGTGCTCACCACACATCTAGATAAGTTCCTTGCGGGGTCTAGTTTCCAAAATGGAGTCACTTGTGGGGAGTTCCTACTGTTTAGGCACATCAGGGGCTCTGCAAATGCAACGTGACGCCCGCAGAGCATTCCATCAAAGTCTGCATTCCAAAACGTCACTACTTCCCTTCCGAGCCCCGGCATGTGCCCAAACAGTGGTTTACCCCCACATATGGGGTATCAGCGTACTCAGGAGAAACTGGACAACAACTTTTGAGGTCCAATTTCTCCTGTTACCCTTGCAAAAATAAAAAATTCTGGGCTAAAAAAATATTTTTGAGGAAAGGAAACACATTTATTATTTTCACGGCTCTGCGTTATAAACTTCTGTGAAGCACTTGGGGGTTCAAAGTGCTCACCACACATCTAGATAAGTTCCTTGCGGGGTCTAGTTTCCAAAATGGAGTCACTTGTGGGGAGTTCCTACTGTTTAGGCACATCAGGGGCTCTGCAAATGCAACGTGACGCCCGCAGAGCATTCCATCAAAGTCTGTATTCCAAAACGTCACTGCTTCCCTTCCGAGCCCCGGCATGTGCCCAAACAGTGGTTTACCCCCACATATGGGGTATCAGCGTACTCAGGAGAAACTGGACAACAACTTTTGAGGTCCAATTTCTCCTGTTACCCTTGCAAAAATAAAAAATTCTGGGCTAAAAAAATATTTTTGAGGAAAGGAAACACATTTATTATTTTCACGGCTCTGCGTTATAAACTTCTGTGAAGCACTTTGGGGTTCAAAGTGCTCACCACACATCTAGATAAGTTCCTTGCGGGGTCTAGTTTCCAAAATGGAGTCACTTGTGGGGAGTTCCTACTGTTTAGGCACATCAGGGGCTCTGCAAATGCAACGTGACGCCCGCAGAGCATTCCATCAAAGTCTGCATTCCAAAACGTCACTACTTCCCTTCCGAGCCCCGGCATGTGCCCAAACAGTGGTTTACCCCCACATATGGGGTATCACCGTACTCAGGAGAAACTGGACAACAACTTTTGGGGTCCAATTTCTCCTGTTACCCTTGCAAAAATAAAAAAATTCTGGGCTAAAAAAATATTTTTGAGGAAAGGAAACACATTTATTATTTTCACGGCTCTGCGTTATAAACTTCTGCGAAGCACTTGGGGGTTCAAAGTGCTCACCACACATCTAGATTAGTTCCTTGGGAGGTCTAGTTTCCAAAATGGGGTCACTTGTTAGGGAGCTCCAATGTTTAGGCACACAGGGGCTCTCCAAACGTGACATGGTGTCCGCTAATGATTGGAGCTAATTTTCCATTCAAAAAGCCAAATGGCGTGCCTTCCCTTCCGAGCCCTGCCGTGTGCCCAAACAGTGGTTTACCCCCACATATGGGGTATCATCGTACTCAGGACAAACTGGACAACAACATTTGGGGTCCAATTTCTCCTATTACCCTTGGAAAATTAAAAAATCCTGGGCTAAAACTCATTTTTGAGGAAAGAAAAATTATTTTTTTATTTTCACGGCTCTGCGTTATAAACTTCTGTGAAGCACCTGGGGGTTATAAGTGCTCACTATGCATCTAGATAAGTTCCTTGGGGGGTCTAGTTTCCAAAATGGGGTCACGTGTAGGGGAGCTCCAATGTTTAGGCACACAGGGGCTCTCCAAACGCGACATGGTGTTCGCTAACGATTGGAGCTAATTTTCCATTCAAAAAGTCAAATGGCACGCCTCCCCTTCCGAGCCTTGCCGTGCACCCAAACAGTGGTTTACCCCCACATATGAGGTATCAACATACTCAGCAGAAATTGCCCAACAAATTTTAGGATCCATTTTATCCTGTTGCCCATGTGAAAATGAAAAAATTGAGGCTAAAAGAAATTTTGTGTGAAAAAAAAGTACTTTTTAATTTTTACGGATCAATTTGTGAAGCACCTGAGAGTTTAAAGTGCTCACTATGCTTCTAGATAAGTTCCTTGGGGGGTCTACTTTCCAAAATGGGGTCACTTGTGGGAGCGCTCCAATGTTTAGGCACACGGGGGCTCTCCAAACGTGACATGGTCTCTGCTAGCAATGGAGATCATTTTTCATTCAAAAAGTCAAATGGCGCTCCTTCCCTTCCGAGCCTTACCATGTGCCCAAACAGTGGTTTACCCCCACATGTGAGGTATCAGTGTACTCAGGAGAAATTGTCCAACAAATTTTAGGATCCATTTTATCCTGTTGCCCATGTGAAAATGAAAAAATTGAGGCTAAAATAATTTTTTTGTGAAAAAAAAGTACTGTTTAATTTTTACGGATCAATTTGTGAAGCACCTGGGGGTTTAAAGTGCTCACTATGCTTCTAGATAAGTTCCTTGGGGGGTCTAGTTTCCAAAATGGGGTCACTTGTGGGGGAGCTCCAATGTTTAGGCACACGGGGGCTCTCCAAACGCGACATGGTGTCCGCTAAAGATTGGAGCCAATTTTTCATTCAAAAAGTCAAATGGCGCTCCTTTCCTTCCAAGCCCTGCCGTATGCCCAAACAGTGGTTTACCCCCACATATGAGGTATCAGCGTACTCAGGACAAATTGGACAACATCGTTCGTGGTCCAGTTTTTCCTTTTACCCTTGGGAAAATAAAAAAATTGTTGCTAAAAGATCATTTTTGTGACTAAAAAGTTAAATGTTCATTTTTTCCTTCCATGTTGCTTCTGCTGCTGTGAAACACCTGAAGGGTTAATAAACTTCTTGAATGTGGTTTTGAGCACCTTGAGGGGTGCAGTTTTTAGAATGGTGTCACTTTGGGGTATTTTCAGCCATATAGAACCCTCAAACTGACTTCAAATGTGAGGTGGTCCCTAAAAAAAATGGTTTTGTAAATTTTGTTGTAAAAATGAGAAATCACTGGTCAAATTTTAACCCTTATAACTTCCTAGCAAAAAAAAAATTTGTTTCCAAAATTGTGCTGATGTAAAGTAGACATGTGGGAAATGTTATTTATTAACTATTTTGTGTCACATAACTCTCTGGTTTAACAGAATAAAAATTCAAAATGTGAAAATTGCGAAATTTTCAAAATTTTCGCCAAATTTCCGTTTTTTTCACAAATAAACTCAGAAATTATCGACCTAAATTTACCACTAACATGAAGCCCAATATGTCACGAAAAAACAATCTCAGAATCGCTAGGATCCGTTGAAGCGTTCCTGAGTTATTACCTCATAAAGGGACACTGGTCAGAATTGCAAAAAACGGCAAGGTCATTAAGGCCAAAATAGGCTGGGTCATGAAGGGGTTAAAATTACGTTCCGGCTTTGTGATTGGTCGCGTCGCGGTCACATGGGCGACGCGACCAATCACAAGCCGTGACGTCACGGGAGGCAGGAGACGCGCGCATTTTAAAATGCGCGCGTGTCCAGCCTCCCGTGACGTCACGGCTTGTGATTGGTTGCGTCGCCCATGTGGCCGCGACGCAACCAATCACAGCAAGCCGTGACGTAATTTCAGGTCCTTCAGTATTTTAAAATTACGTTCCGGCTTTGTGATTGGTCGCGTCGCGGTCACATGGGCGGCAAGCGACCAATCAGAAGCCGTGACGTCACGGAAGGAAGGAAAAGCGCGCATTTTAAGCAAACAACGCTGCCGGTTCCCTCGGTGAGGACCAGGCTGCGTCGGAGAGGTGAGTATAGCAATATTTTTTATTTTAATTCTTTCTTTTACACATTAATGTTGTTTCGATACCGATACCCGATACCACAAAAGTATCGGATCTCGGTATCGGAATTCCGATACCCGCAAGTATCGGCCGATACCCGATACTTGCGGTATCGGAATGCTCAACACTACTTGTGACCAAATCACAAGGAAATTTAAATTCAAACTGACCACACAAAGGAGTCAGACATTTTTGCAAAATGTTGTTTTAACCAAAAAGGATCTTTCAGTAAATTTCACAATTTTAACTGTATACATTATTGAATAGATCTGGTGAAACTGGTGTATTTACTTTCAAAATCAAGATCAGAATGGATCTGAGCAGTGTGAGTTCTCTGCAGCATGGGGGCATATGAACTGTCAATCAGTCTAAGTGGGCTGAGATTGAGGTAACGGCCGGGGTCACCCTTGCAACTGCAATGCGAGAACCTGGCATGAGTCTCTCGCCTCAATACCCGCCAGCACTCGGGGCAGGAGTGTGCGGCTGCATGTATTTCTTTGCAGCTGAACGCTCCGGTCCCGAGTGCCGGCAGCAATATCGGGTATTGAGGCGAGAGACTCACGTGAGTTTCTCGCATTGCTGTTGCAAGTGTGACGCTGTCCGAACAATGATAAAGGATTATACAGCAATCATGAAGAGCCCCACCTTCACTCCTTTCATTCTCAATGGGAGAGGTGGAAACATTGGAAAGATGGGACTACATTTTGACTCCACCATAGATTGCGCAGCCAAGAAACACCCTATGCCAATGCTACAGTGACCCATCATATAAGTAAAAGGTGTATCTTTGACACCCGCAAGTCATAAAATATCCAAATTTTTATTATTTGCGGCTTGTGTGTCGTAGTAAAGGAAACTTGTAGGTCGTCATTCACTTATTTTATAATGCAATGTAGCAGTTGCATAGCGCGATCTTTGGCCTTAAGACCTGTGTCTGAACAAAAGCTGCCAACCCCTGTTGCTGAGTTTAGATCAAAAGTGTGTCAAATGGTGAATACATTCCTAAAATGTAGCTCAGAAATAAAGATGAAGCCAACCCAGGCTGCTCAGTTGTAGCAATTGTACATTTGGTTGTCAATTGTGGCATGGTCATGAGTCATGACATAAGCAGTGGATCAGAGTTCACAGACTGCTGTTGTGATGCCATTTTTTCCATTTAAACATAGCATAAAATTAAAAAGGTAAAGTTTTAAGAAGTTAAGAAGCATTTATACCTAAAAACAAAACAATGACAATAAAGTTTTATGTTTTGTCTTCTTATATTAAAGAGGTTGGCCTCTTCACTACTTTTTTTTTATTGATGGTCTATTCTTAGGATAGGCCATCAAAATCTAATTGGTGGGGTTACAACACCTGGCACCCCTACAAAACAGAGCAGGCGGCAGGCGGAAGTTCTCAGATGCTGCCGGTACACTGGAGCTCCATCAAAACTATAGTGGTCATGGCAGGTACTGCAGATCCACCCCTATTTATCTGAAAAGAGGCAGATCCTCAGTACCCAACCGTGGCCACTATAGAAATGACAGAGCTGCTGTGTTCCCGCAGCATCCAAGAACTCCCGTCCACCGCCTGTAGCAGCAGATTGTCAGGGGGTGCCGGATGGATCACACCCACCGATCAAATATTGATGGCTTGTCCTAAGGAAAGGCCATCAATAAAAAAAGTAGTGGCCAAACCCTTTAAGTTGTACCATTCATTTAGTGGTCATTACAATTGTCTATGGGGCGTCGTCTAACTTTCCTTAAAGGGAACTTGTCAAGAGGTTTTTCCCATTTAAAGTACGGCCACCACCATTAGAGCCTTTTTAACAGCACATGGGATAGCTGTAAAAAAGTCCCCGATCCAGCCTGCAGATCCCAGAAAAGATCTTTTATTATGCTCACAGACTGGGCGGTCCAGGATGACGTAGGACATGTCATCCACACAAAGCAAGGAAGGAGAACTGCGATCACAAGATGAGGCGCTGGATCAAGGCTAGAGACGCCCATTGGACCAGACCGCCCCATCTCTGAGTATAACGAAAGGTCTTTTTTTTAATCTGCCAACTGGATCGGGGACTTTTATACAGCATTCCTGTATCCTGTAAAAAAAGCTCTAATGGTGGTGGTCGTACTTTATATGGGGAAACCTGGTGTCAGGTTCCCTTTAATTCCTGAGCAGCAATTATAGTTATATCATAGCTTTACCAAACAAATTTGTACAGTTTGCACGCACTGCTGGTGCACATGGGCCTTAACGGTTTAGAATTGATTTTCCATGCATGCAAAATTATAACTATTTAGCAGCCTAAATGATGGATATTAATCAATTGTTGCTTTTGAAAAAACTACCAGTTAAACGAGCTGATTTAAAAATACCGATCTTCCAGTGTTTTAGGAAAATCAGGCATGATGAGAAAATGGTATAAATTAAAGAAGTAACCTATACCCACCAGTTTTTCCCTGCGGTCTTGAGCGATGCCATTTGGGGGTCTCTGCTTACTTTCTGCAGTGATGATGGGACCTCCATACAACCATCAGCAGTCCAAGCAGTGATGTTGGCATGTATGCCACGTGACCGCCACTTTTTTTTTAATGCTGTACTGCACTTTTAACAAACTTACAAAAAAGTTAATTTAAGAAAATCTTGTTTACAGGTATTTTTTAAATTCAGGACAAAATACTCTTGGTTTATGTCCTCATGATCTTGTGTTATGAGAAAACAAAAAACACTGTTTTGTAAATGTACTAAAATGTGTATTAATTATATTCAAATTGATAAATAATTGAAAACCCTGCACTCCTCTTTATTGACCCTCATAATTAAACCTTCTCTGCCTTGCCCCCAGCTGTTCAGTGTGTAGAAGTAAGAAATATTTCCTCTCTTCATCTACCACAAATCTTATACTTCCCTTCTCCAGGAGGATGAGAAATTTAATATTACAAAAGGCATGTTCCGAGCCGGTCGTATTATGCATTGGGCCTCAATATCTGAGCAAATGTAAATAGCGTTTTATTTAAAACATCTGTCCGCAGTGGGATAGATGAAGCGCGTGTCTGCCGTCCAGCTGCTGACTTTTAATGCTCTGAATAATAATAAAATAAAAACCCCACTGAAATCCTCAAATCCCCAGGACAAGAATGCCATATTCAGGATCCAACCAGCGGGTGCGCAAGACATAAATAGTCTTGGATTTTATCTTTTCCTGCAGTAACACTCAGATTTTCGCAGTCAATATCGGAAATAGTCTTTATGGAGGTTCAGGTGAGGCAGACGTATGAGAGATCAGGATATCGGAGACAAATGCAATCAAAGCGTCTTTTCTCATAATATAGTTGTTGGGTAAATCAAAGTGATGCTTTACAATGACATACACGGGATACACGTAAATATTTACATATGCGGTTAACTCCCTATTAGAAATTCAGATGCCAATAAGACGTGCTATGATCTGGAGGGCAAATCTTAATTTACCAATTAAAACTAGCACATTTAGTAATGAAATAAGTGGCAAAAATCCTAAATAGTAACTTCATTGCATAAAGTTGTAGAAAACTCTTACTGCATCACAACTTACTGGCCACCAAGTGGCGCTGTTGGGGGCATTGTGCTGTCAGGGGTCTATGGAATTGGATTTTCGTGTCCATTTTTGGAAGGTTGTATATTGTGTTTGTTTAGAGCCCATGATCTATCTGTTCTCTTCACTACACAGGTAGATGAACCTCTCAGTTCCTTACAAGCTCAGAGAGATGCAGTAACCAAGATGTCGCTGCAGCTGAGCAGCACGGAGTATACTGAGAAAAGCCATCATTCTGAACCACCTCCGCTGAAAAGCAGCCTGAGATGTGACAGGTGAGAAGATCTCTGTAACACTGTTAAATTAAGAATGTGTCTATATAATCACTTGTAGAACTTTAGCAATCTGCTGTTATTATTGGAGCTAGTGATGGACAGCCCGGCTTTTTGTACCAGATCGTTGGCTACATTGGACCCATCACTAATTGGAGCTCCACTAGGCCTAAACATTTCTTCTTCAACCCAACATCATAGTATTCCAGGATATACTGTAGTGGAAATAGAGGTCTCCGGTAACTGAACTTCACAGCAGGACAACCAAGATGTCAGTGATGGAGGCCTCCAGCAGGCCCGTAGTTCCCAACTCATCAGTGCTCCATAATCACGTTCTGGGGGTCTGGGGAGTAAGGATCACAGTTGCAGAAGAATATATACATATATATATATATATATATATATATATATATATATATATGTATTTTTTATGTGTTAGAGATCAGCAGCAGAACACGTAACATTATTACACGATGGATGGGGGACATTATAGCAGGAAAAGTCAGGATGGGTATATTATGCCAGGAAGAGGCCCAGGATGGGGGATATATTAATGGAAGGAGCCAGGAACTGGACATTACACCAGGATGGGGGACATTATACCAAGAAGGGGGCAGGATTTGGATACTATTACAGGAGAGGGCTAAGGATAGGAGTCATTATAACAGGAAGTGGCCAGGATAGGGACATTATACCAGGAAGAGGCCCAGGGTGATGGACATTATTACTGGAAGGGCCCAGAAGGGGGACCACTATAGCAGGAAAAGTCCAGCATGGGAGATATTATTACTGGGAGGGGACTGGATGGGGATATTGTACCGGGATGGGGATATTATACCAAGAAGAGGCCAGGATTGGGACATTATTACTGGAAGGAGCCAGGAAGGGGACATTACACCAGGATGGGGGATGATATACCAAGAAGGGGCCAGGATTGGCATCATATTAAAGGAGAGGGCTCAGGATTGGAGATATTTTTACACTATGAAGCCCAGGATGGTGGACATTATTAATGGAAGAGGCCCCAGATGAGGAATATTCTTACTGGAAGGGGCACATGATGTTTTCCATTTTCACAGCAAGGGGCACGGGATGATTGACATTATTACCATAAGGGACCACAACACACACTTAACATAGTCTTCAATGCAAGTCAAGCATGACATGCAATTTAATACGAGTTGGCTGGTTTTTTCTTCAACATAATCACAATCTTAGGGGTATAGCGCTATACATTGTGTTGTGGTTCTGAGTGGTACTGCAGGCTGTCTGCCATAAAAGAGAATTTAAGAATGTTGCTGTATCCTCAGTGAGCTAATCAGTAGGGGTGCTGGATAGGTCTTATATATTGAGGTAATGGAAAAAACTTTAAAGGGGTTTTCAACTATGTTGCTAAATTTAATAAATGGAAACCATAAAATTAAAAATAAAAGCCATAAAAATCTTCCACCCACTACATCTATGTCCGTGTGGTGTCATCTGTGTGTCCATTTCTGCATCTGTGTTGTGTCATCCATGTGCCTGTTTCTACATCCATGTTGAGTCATCTATGTGTCCGTTTCTACATCCATGTTGAGTCATCTATGTGTCCGTTTCTACATCCATCTTGTGTCCTGTGTCTCCGGTTCTACATCTGTGTTGTGTCATCTGTGACCATTTCTACATGTGTGTTGTGTCATCTGTGTGTTTGTTTCTACATCTGTGTTGCATCATCCATGTCTCAATTTCCACGTCCATGTTCTATCATCTGTATGTCCATTTCTGCATCTATGTTGAGTCATCTGTATATCCGATTCTGCATTCGTGCTGTGTCCTCTGTGTCCGTTTCTACATCCGTGTTGTGTCATCTGTTTGTCCGTATCTACATCCGTGTTGTGTCATTTGTGTGTCTGGAGCGCCCCCACACCGCCACAGGGCCGAGGGGTACCCGGAGCCGGGCCTCTAAGTCTCAGTCCTGGGGTTGTCACGGTGGCTAGACCCGGTCCGTGGCCCTGTCTGTCAGTGGGGGACGTCCGGTGCAAATAGTGGTGTTGTAACGGTGCAGTTGTGGGGTGCAAGTCGCGGTAAATAACGAGGACACCAGGTTGCAGTCTCTTTACCTCTTTACTGAAGATCTCTGGGTCCTCAGTCCAGAATACGGTTCACCAGGCTGCGCAAGTCCGGCCGGTCCAATGGCACCTCCAGAGTTCACTTCACAGGTGGAAATCGGTGCCTTCCTTCTAGCGCTATGTGTTGCGGTCCTCCCCTGCTGTGCTCACGGAAAGTCCCCACAACCGTTGTGTCTGTTTCTTAAGTTCCCTCACAACTGTATTAAATGATGTTCTTCTAATCTTCCGTCCCTTCCTTATTTCTGGTTAGAACGGCACCCGTTTGTCAGGTAGGCCTGGAGTTCTTCCGGGACCCTAGAGACGCCCCTCTCCCGCAATTGCCCCCCAAGACTTCATAGGTGATTTGAGTTAGGCAGCCCGCCTGAGACCGACTGCCCTGCCACTGTTTGGAGTATGGCTTGAAGCTGTATGCTATTCCACTCCCTCGGCGTTCCGGCCACCGGTATTGCGCCTCAGTAGGATGTTGCTCCGGTCTTACAGCACGACCCCTACTGGTATTCTCCTATCGCTTGATCTCGTTTCTCACTCAGCACAATCTATCTCGCTTCTAGTCCTTTCTTGGGCACCACCGCTACCCGGAGCAGGCGCGGTCCCTTTACGTTCTTTCTCGTTGCCAAGCCTCTGTCAGGATCCCACCCCTGACAGAGACCCTACTGTCTCTTACTCCACAACACCCTCTGCCACTAGGTGTTGCTTCGTTCAATCCAGTCAGCTTTCTCTACTAACTTCCTGCCTGACCCCCAGTTTACCCACTATGGTGGGGAGTGGCCTAATGAATAGAACCCTTAGCTCCCCCCGGAGGCCCTGCGGTGAAATATATTGGTGTCTGTGATACCTGATCAGATGAACTCCTTCAGTGCCATCGGACGCACCGTAGCTCCCCATAGTGGCGGAGCCACAGTTGTCTTGATCTCAATGGCAAGAGATCATAGCATCAGCATATATAGGAACTAGCTCTTGGAAGATGGAAACTGAGCTGACCATGAACTAAACCTAACGCACAACTAGCAGTGGCCGGGAAGCATGCCTACGTTGATTCTAGATGCCCAGCACCAGCCGGAGGACTAAATAAAGCTAGCAGAGGAAAATATTAGTCCTAGCTCACCTCTAGAGAAATACCCCGAAAGGAGACAGAGGCCCCCCACATGTATTGGCGGTGAATCAAGATGAAATAACAAACGTAGTATGAAAATAGGTTTAGCAAATTTGAGGTCCACTTACTACATAGCAGAAGACAGAAAGGACACTTTCATGGTCAGCTAAAAACCCTATCAAAACACCATCCAGAAATTACTTTAAAACTCTGGCATTAACTCATAACACCAGAGTGGCAATTCCTGTTCACAAGAGCTTTCCAGACACAGTAACGAAACTACAGCTGTGAACTGGAACAAAAATGCAAAAACAAACATGGACAAGAGTCCAACTTATCTAGTAGTTGTCTAGGAGCAGGAACAAGCACAGAGAGGCTTCTGATAACATTGTTGACCGGCAAGCAACTAACAGAGCAGCAAGGTTATATAGCGACTCCCACATCTTGATGGGAACAGGTGAACAGAGAAGATGAAGACACCAGTTCAATTCCACCAGTAGCCACCGGGGGAGCCCAGAATCCAAATTCACAACAGTACCCCCCCCTCAAGGAGGGGGCACCGAACCCTCACCCGAACCACCAGGGCGATCAGGATGGGCCCTATGAAAGGCACGAACCAGATCAGAGGCATGAACATCAGATGCATTCACCCAAGAATTATCCTCCTGGCCGTATCCCTTCCACTTGACCAGATACTGGAGTCTCCGTCTGGAAACACGAGAGTCTAAGATTTTCTCCACAACGTACTCCAACTCACCCTCAACCAACACCGGAGCAGGAGGCTCAACGGAAGGCACAACCGGTACCTCATACCTGCGCAATAATGACCGATGAAAAACGTTATGAATAGAAAAGGATGCAGGGAGGTCCAAACGGAAGGAAACAGGGTTAAGAATCTCCAATATCTTATACGGGCCGATGAACCGAGGCTTAAACTTAGGAGAAGAGACCCTCATAGGGACAAAACGAGAAGACAACCACACCAAGTCCCCAACATGAAGACGAGGACCAACACGACGACGGCGGTTAGCAAAAAGCTGAGTCTTCTCCTGGGACAACCTCAAATTGTCCACCACCTGCCCCCAGATCTGATGCAATCTCTCCACCACAGCATCCACTCCAGGACAATCCGAAGATTCCACATGACCAGAGGAAAATCGAGGATGAAACCCCGAATTACAGAAAAACGGGGACACCAAAGTGGCAGAGCTGGCCCGATTATTGAGAGCGAACTCCGCCAATGGCAAAAAAGCAACCCAATCATCCTGGTCAGCAGACACAAAACACCTCAGATATGTCTCCAGGGTCTGATTAATCCGCTCAGTCTGGCCATTCGTCTGAGGATGGAAAGCGGACGAAAAAGATAAATCTATGCCCATCCTAGCACAGAATGCCCGCCAAAATCTAGACACGAATTGGGTCCCTCTGTCAGAAACGATATTCTCAGGAATACCATGCAAACGAACAACATTTTGAAAAAACAGAGGAACCAACTCGGAAGAAGAAGGCAACTTGGGCAGAGGAACCAAATGGACCATCTTAGAGAAACGGTCACACACCACCCAGATGACAGACATCTTCTGAGAAACAGGCAGATCTGAAATAAAATCCATCGAGATGTGCGTCCAAGGCCTCTTAGGAATAGGCAAGGGCAACAACAATCCACTAGCCCGAGAACAACAAGGCTTGGCCCGAGCACAAACGTCACAAGACTGCACAAAGCCTCGCACATCTCGTGACAGGGAAAGCCACCAGAAGGACCTTGCCACCAAATCCCTGGTACCAAAAATGCCAGGATGACCTGCCAACGCAGAAGAATGAACCTCAGAGATGACTCTACTGGTCCAATCATCAGGAACAAACAGTTTATCAGGTGGGCAACGATCAGGTCTATCCGCCTGAAACTCCTGCAAGGCCCGCCGCAGGTCTGGAGAAACGGCTGACAATACCACTCCATCCTTAAGGATACCTGTGGGCTCAGAGTTACCAGGCGAGTCAGGCTCAAAACTCCTAGAAAGGGCATCCGCCTTAACATTCTTAGAACCCGGTAGGTATGACACCACAAAATTAAACCGAGAGAAAAATAATGACCAGCGCGCCTGTCTAGGATTCAGGCGCCTGGCAGTCTCAAGATAAACCAAATTTTTGTGGTCAGTCAATACCACCACCTGATGTCTGGCCCCCTCAAGCCAATGGCGCCACTCCTCAAAAGCCCACTTCATGGCCAAAAGCTCCCGATTCCCAACATCATAATTCCGCTCAGCGGGCGAAAATTTACGGGAAAAGAAGGCACAAGGCCTCATCACGGAGCAGTCAGAACTTTTCTGCGACAACACTGCCCCAGCTCCGATCTCAGAAGCGTCGACCTCAACCTGAAAAGGTAGAGCAACATCAGGCTGACGCAACACAGGGGCAGAGGAAAAACGGCGCTTAAGCTCCCGAAAGGCCTCCACAGCATCAGGGGACCAATCAGCAACATCAGCACCCTTCTTAGTCAAATCGGTCAATGGCTTAGCAATATCCGAAAAACCAGCAATAAATCGACGATAAAAGTTAGCAAAGCCCAAAAATTTCTGAAGACTCTTAAGAGAAGAGGGCTGCGTCCAATCACAAATAGCTTGAACCTTGACAGGATCCATTTCAATGGAAGAGGGGGAAAAAATATATCCCAAAAAGGAAATCCTCTGTACCCCAAAAACACACTTAGAACCCTTCACACACAAAGAATTAGACCGCAAAACCTGAAAAACCCTCCTGACTTGCTGGACATGAGAGTCCCAGTCATCCGAAAAAATCAGAATATCATCCAGATACACAATCATAAATTTATCCAAATAATCGCGAAAAACATCATGCATAAAGGACTGGAAAACTGACGGAGCATTTGAAAGACCGAAAGGCATCACTAAATACTCAAAGTGGCCCTCGGGCGTATTAAATGCGGTTTTCCACTCATCCCCCTGCCTGATTCGCACCAAATTATACGCCCCACGAAGGTCAATCTTAGAGAACCACTTGGCCCCCTTTATGCGAGCAAACAAATCAGTCAGCAACGGCAATGGGTATTGATATTTAACAGTGATTTTATTCAAAAGCCGATAATCAATACATGGTCTCAAAGAGCCGTCTTTTTTTGACACGAAGAAAAAACCGGCTCCTAAGGGAGATGACGATGGACGAATATGTCCCTTTTCCAAGGACTCCTTTATATATTCACGCATAGCAGCATGTTCAGGCACAGACAGATTAAATAAACGACCCTTTGGGTATTTACTACCCGGGATTAAATCTATGGCACAATCGCACTCTCGGTGCGGAGGTAACGAATCAAGCTTGGATTCTTCAAAGACGTCACGATAGTCAGACAGGAACTCAGGAATTTCAGAGGGAATAGATGATGAAATGGAAACCACAGGTACATCCCCATGAGCCCCCTTACATCCCCAGCTCAACACAGACATAGCTTTCCAGTCGAGGACTGGGTTGTGAGATTGCAGCCAAGGCAATCCTAGCACCAAATCATCATGTAGATTATACAGCACCAGAAAGCGAATAATCTCCTGGTGATCCGGATTAATACGCATAGTTACTTGTGTCCAGTATTGTGGTTTATTATTAGCCAATGGGGTGGAGTCAATCCCCTTCAGAGGAATAGGAGTCTCCAAAGGCTCTAAATCATACCCACAGCGTTTGGCAAAGGACCAATCCATAAGACTCAAAGCGGCGCCAGAGTCGACATAGGCGTCCGTGGTAATAGATGACAAAGAGCAAATCAGGGTCACAGATAGAATAAACTTAGACGGTAAGGTGCAAATGGAAACAGATTTACCAAGCTTTTTAGTACGCTTAGAGCATGCTGATATAACATGAGTAGAATCACCACAATAGAAACACAACCCATTTTTCCGTCTAAAATTCTGCCGCTCGCTTCGGGACAGAATTCTATCACACTGCATACTCTCTGGCGATTTCTCAGTGGACACCGCCAGATGGTGCACTGGTTTGCGCTCCCGCAAACGCCTATCGATCTGAATAGCCATTGTCATGGACTCATTCAGACCCGCAGGCACAGGGAACCCCACCATAACATCCTTAATGGCATCAGAGAGACCCTCTCTGAAAGTCGCCGCCAGGGCGCACTCATTCCACTGAGTAAGCACAGACCATTTACGGAATCTTTGGCAGTAAATTTCCGCTTCATCTTGCCCCTGAGATAGGGACATCAAAGTTTTTTCTGCCTGAAGCTCCAAATGAGGTTCGTCATAAAGCAACCCCAAGGCCAGAAAAAACGCATCCACATTGAGCAACGCAGGATCCCCTGGTGTCAATGAAAAAGCCCAGTCTTGAGGGTCGCCCCGGAGCAAGGAAATCACAATCCTGACCTGCTGTGCAGGATCTCCGGCAGAGCGAGATTTCAGGGACAAAAATAATTTGCAATTATTTCGAAAATTCTGAAACCCAGATCTATTCCCCGAGAAAAATTCCGGCAAAGGAATTCTCGGCTCAGATACAGGTGCATGACAAACAAAATCTTGCAAATTTTGTACCTTCGTGGCGAGATTATTCAAACCTGCAGTTACACTCTGAAGATCCATTGCAAACAGGTGAACACAGAGCCATTCAAAGGAGAGAAAAAAAAAAAAAAAAAATTTCAGCAGACTACTTATTTCTCTCCTTTCTCAGCCAAGGATTTTAACCCTTTAGTGGGCCGGTCAAACTGTCTTGATCTCAATGGCAAGAGATCATAGCATCAGCATATATAGGAACTAGCTCTTGGAAGATGGAAACTGAGCTGACCATGAACTAAACCTAACGCACAACTAGCAGTGGCCGGGTAGCATGCCTACGTTGATTCTAGATGCCCAGCACCAGCCGGAGGACTAAATAAAGCTAGCAGAGGAAAATATTAGTCCTAGCTCACCTCTAGAGAAATACCCCGAAAGGAGACAGAGGCCCCCCACATGTATTGGCGGTGAATCAAGATGAAATAACAAACGTAGTATGAAAATAGGTTTAGCAAATTTGAGGTCCACTTACTACATAGCAGAAGACAGAAAGGACACTTTCATGGTCAGCTAAAAACCCTATCAAAACACCATCCAGAAATTACTTTAAAACTCTGGCATTAACTCATAACACCAGAGTGGCAATTCCTGTTCACAAGAGCTTTCCAGACACAGTAACGAAACTACAGCTGTGAACTGGAACAAAAATGCAAAAACAAACATGGACAAGAGTCCAACTTATCTAGTAGTTGTCTAGGAGCAGGAACAAGCACAGAGAGGCTTCTGATAACATTGTTGACCGGCAAGCAACTAACAGAGCAGCAAGGTTATATAGCGACTCCCACATCTTGATGGGAACAGGTGAACAGAGAAGATGAAGACACCAGTTCAATTCCACCAGTAGCCACCGGGGGAGCCCAGAATCCAAATTCACAACACACAGTACTGCAACGACCAGGACTCTGGGGCGCTGCACTCCCCCCTGGTTAAACACAGTACTCCGGGACTGGGAAGAAAACAACAATACAAGTTAGCAAAAAGACATACAATTTTGTTGAGTGCAAAACAATAAGTATTCTTGAACAGGCTTCCCTTTATGGGAGGTGAGGACACTTAAAGGTTACAAACATAGTTAACATTATAAATTACAGGCTATAAATAACTCCTGTTACCCAACCGGGTATTCTACTAAGTGTAAAATTGTTGAACAATAATTTAACATTGCCTTTAAGGACTCACACTCTAAATCCACTAAAGACCTTCCTATAATCACATTATAAGGCACTTTAACTTTTTCATTCTCCTACTTTGGATCTGCAGGACCGCCTGTCCTATCGGCACCAGACCTACTGCCTCTCCTTTCTATTACAGGACCGCCCCGTTCAGCCAGGGCCTACTGCCTTTTCAACTACTATACACAGTATAGAACATAACTTTTCTTTCAGTTTGAGAACACTGAGCCGGCTCTACTTGGCTCCTAGAAGGACTCACTCACTAACCCCTACGGGTTCACTTTCTGTCCTTAGTAACACATTATTAACTTTCGATGGGGAACGCAGGGTCTACCTTCTATCCCCCCCTTTCTTTTTCTTACCAACATTATTAACTATCTTCTTTCCGAAAACATTATCAGCATTTCTTTACATTTAACTAATTGCATACACATAACTTTTACATGTAAATGTTATCATCACTTTTCTTTATCAGCGTTATAGCTATTGGCCTTAAAGCATTATCAACAAATGAACATCCCCTTTAAGAGGGGCCAGGTCTCTGTGAGGTAGCGCGTCTTTTCTAGCTACCAGTCCATACTCAGCAAAGGCTCCGGTACGGTATCTTCGCAAAGAGTCTCTTTGAGTAAAACCAGTAGGGTTAACCCTGAACGGGTTTAGCAGCAAACAGTAAACAAACAGTTAAAAGGAGAACTATTTACATTTGCAAAGCATTCATGCTTACTCTTTCTTCGGTAGCCCCCACCGAGGCTTTACCTGGCAGGTGGCCCTCTGCGGCCCAGGCAGGTCGGTCTCCAAGTTCACTCCCGTGGCCAGGTGCACCCCGTGGGTTTGGGTCTCCAAAGACCAGGTCGTGCGCTGCAATGAGGGTCTGTGTGGGCCGATGAATAATGCTGGCAGCAGCAGCAGCGGCGGCTTCAGCGGCAAGCTCCTCCCCCTCAGTGCGGGATACCGCCAGAACGGCGGTGCAGCGCTGCATGTCCCGAGCCCACCATCCGCTCCCCTTTAGGTGCCGACGGTAGGTGACTACATCTCCCGGCTTCAGGAAGGATTTGGCGCCGTCTCCACTCAGGCAGGGCTCCACTTCCTCCCGGGTGATGCGGACTCTTAGGGCGGTCCCGATCTCCTGCACGAAGCCCTTTCCCGTCTGGGGCAGGTATACAACCACCACGCCCCACTTCGGCAAGGAGCCCTCCAGCAGCTCACCTCGCGCCTCCCGCTCCACTTCACGCTGGAACTCTGCGATTAGATGGTTCCGATATTCCCCCCAGGGAAAGGGCCCGAGGTCATGCCCCCCCGGTGCATTGGTGCTAGACGGCGGGGACATCGGGGCGCCACCGGTCGCAGCAGTGACCGGGTCGTGTGCAGGAGTGAGGTGGCCATCCCGGGGATTGCGGCACTGGGTACCTCCACTTGCGGTAGTCCCTCCTGGGGAAGGCGTATGAGTCGGGGACCGTCCAGGCCCGGGATGTTCCAGCGGCAGCTCCCAAGGATCCAAATCCCCCAGCGGAGGCATGTCAGAATAATCCGCTGGTGATGGGGGTCGATGCGGAGCCATCCTTTTCTGTAGGCCTGTCCTGGTCTCCAGTTCCACCTCATCTGAGTCATAGTTTCGTTTCTTCGGTCTTCGCCCGCCATAGAAGATTAAGAGGCGGATCTCTCCTGTTGACGGGCCCGCCCTTAGGATACAGCAATATTTAGACTGGGCGGCCATTATCCTTCGCGCTCTTGAGCTTGTCTACGCCCACTCCACGCCCCTCTTCTTCTCCGGCGCTCTCCTCAGCGCTGTAATGGCGGTGGATTTTGGCGGCAAGTGGCGCAGCACAGTCCTTGCAATAAAGTACAGTCCAAGCACAACAAATTACAGTTCCAAGGCACACATGACCTGATTCTTCAGGCTTAAGTAGATCCTGTTCGTGACGCCAAGATTTGGAGCGCCCCCACACCGCCACAGGGCCGAGGGGTACCCGGAGCCGGGCCTCTAAGTCTCAGTCCTGGGGTTGTCACGGTGGCTAGACCCGGTCCGTGGCCCTGTCTGTCAGTGGGGGACGTCCGGTGCAAATAGTGGTGTTGTAACGGTGCAGTTGTGGGGTGCAAGTCGCGGTAAATAACGAGGACACCAGGTTGCAGTCTCTTTACCTCTTTACTGAAGATCTCTGGGTCCTCAGTCCAGAATACGGTTCACCAGGCTGCGCAAGTCCGGCCGGTCCAATGGCACCTCCAGAGTTCACTTCACAGGTGGAAATCGGTGCCTTCCTTCTAGCGCTATGTGTTGCGGTCCTCCCCTGCTGTGCTCACGGAAAGTCCCCACAACCGTTGTGTCTGTTTCTTAAGTTCCCTCACAACTGTATTAAATGATGTTCTTCTAATCTTCCATCCCTTCCTTATTTCTGGTTAGAACGGCACCCGTTTGTCAGGTAGGCCTGGAGTTCTTCCGGGACCCTAGAGACGCCCCTCTCCCGCAATTGCCCCCCAAGACTTCATAGGTGATTTGAGTTAGGCAGCCCGCCTGAGACCGACTGCCCTGCCACTGTTTGGAGTATGGCTTGAAGCTGTATGCTATTCCACTCCCTCGGCGTTCCGGCCACCGGTATTGCGCCTCAGTAGGATGTTGCTCCGGTCTTACAGCACGACCCCTACTGGTATTCTCCTATCGCTTGATCTCGTTTCTCACTCAGCACAATCTATCTCGCTTCTAGTCCTTTCTTGGGCACCGCCGCTACCCGGAGCAGGCGCGGTCCCTTTACGTTCTTTCTCGTTGCCAAGCCTCTGTCAGGATCCCACCCCTGACAGAGACCCTACTGTCTCTTACTCCACAACACCCTCTGCCACTAGGTGTTGCTTCGTTCAATCCAGTCAGCTTTCTCTACTAACTTCCTGCCTGACCCCCAGTTTACCCACTATGGTGGGGAGTGGCCTAATGAATAGAACCCTTAGCTCCCTCCGGAGGCCCTGCGGTGAAATGTATTGGTGTCTGTGATACCTGATCAGATGAACTCCTTCAGTGCCATCGGACACACCGTAGCTCCCCATAGTGGCGGAGCCACAGTACTGCAACGACCAGGACTCTGGGGCGCTGCATGTCCGTATCTACATCTGTGTTGTGTCATCCATGTGTCAGTGTCTACATCCGTGTTATGTCATCTGTGTGTCCGCTACTACCTTCGTGTTGTGTCTTGTGTGTGTCCATTTCTTCATCTGTGTTGTGTCCTGTGTGTCCGTTTCTACAACGGTGTTGTGTCATCTGTGTCCATTTCTACATCTGTGTTGTGTCCTCTGTGTGCCCGTTTCTACATCCATGTTGTGTCCTTTGTGTGTCTATTTCTACGTCTGTTGTGTCCTCCGTTTGCCCGTTTCTATATCCATATAGTGTCATCTGTGTTTCTGTTTCTATGTCTGTGTTGTATCATATGTGTGTCCATTTGTACATCCGTCTTGTGTCATCTATGTATCCGTTTCTACATCCGTGTTGCGCCCTGTGTGTGTCCATTTCAACATCTTCGTTGTGTCACCTGTGGCTCCATTTCTCCGTCTGTGTTGAATCATCCGTGGTATCATACTGGTATCATAACATATCTTCACTCCACGACACGGACAGTGCCACCGCTTTCTATAACACCACCCTCACATCAGCCATAGACTGAATCGCCCCTCTCATGCATGGCAAAGTGCGACAAATCAATAGGCAACCTGGCATA
This sequence comes from Ranitomeya variabilis, assembly GCF_051348905.1. Lineage (NCBI taxonomy): Eukaryota > Metazoa > Chordata > Amphibia > Anura > Dendrobatidae > Ranitomeya > Ranitomeya variabilis. The sequence goes on from NC_135232.1 coordinate 639,427,519, forward strand.
ACAATCTCACAAAAAAACTTTGACAGGCATCTAGGGTCACGGGGCGGTGTTGAAAGAAAACACGCCTGCAGGATGACTTCACTGCTTTAAACAAGCTATACTTGCCTTCAAATTAACCCTCACAGACTTATTTCACAAACCTTGTATCTTCATTATCCTACATCCCAAAACAACTGTTCAGCACATTTAACTGTCTCCTCCGCCCACCGCTGCCACCTCCAACTCCCCTCATCTCTTCCGAGGACTTTGCCACCTACTTCAAAAACAAGATTGACGAAACAAAGCAAACCTTTACTGTTCCACCACCCCAACCACTCCATATACCAGACCTCTGCCCTTCCCTAATAACCTCCCTCTCCAACATCACTGAAGGAGAGCTTACTCACCTCCTTTCCAAATCACACCTCACCACCTGTCCACTTGACCCCATCCCTTCCCACCTGCTCCCCAACCTCACTAACACGCTCATTCAAGCCCTAACCCATCTCTTCAACCTATCGCTATCTTCTGGTACCTTCCCCTCTGCCTTCAAACATGCCACCTTCACACCCCTCCTCAAAAAAACTAACCTTGATCCAACTGCTATGCCCAGCTATCGCCCCATATCACTGCCCCATTTGCTTCAAAACTCCTTGAGCAGCATGTCCATGCTCAACTTTCCTCCCACCTCTCATCTAACTCTCTCCTTGACAACCTCCAATCTGGCTTCCGCCCCAACCACTCCACCGAAACTGCCCTGACAAAAATTACTAATGACTTACTCACAGCCAAAGCTAACGGACAGTTCTCCATCCTCCTTCTCGTCCTGTCCTCTGCCTTCAACACAGTAGACCACTGCCTACTGCTACAGATTCTTTCTTCCCTTGGCATCAAAGACCTTGCCCTGTCCTGGATTGCCTCATACCTTTCCGACCGCACATTTAGCGTTTCCCACTCCCACACTACCTCTTCATCCCGCCCTCTCTCTGTTGGAGTCCCTCAAGGCTGTGTCCTAGGGCCCCTACTTCTTTCCATCTATACTCTTGGCCTAGGACAACTCATAAAGTCCCATGGCTTCCAGTACCACCTGTATGCGGACGACACTCAAATCTACCTCTCTGACCCAGATGTCACCTCTCTGCTGTCCAGAATCCCAGAGTGTCTGTCAGCCATATCCTCCTTCTTCACCTCTTGCTTCCTAAAACTCAATGTAGACAAAACTAAACTCATCATCTTTCCCCCATCTCGCGTATCCCCCCTACCTGATCTATCTATTATGGTAAACAGCATCACATTCTCTCCCGCACCTGAAATCTGCTGCCTTGGGGTAACTCTCGACTCTGCCCTGTCCTTCAAACCGCACGTCCAAACTCTTGCCACCTGCTGTAGCCTCCAACTCAAAAATTTTGCCAGAATCCGTCCCTTCCTCAGCCTACAATCTACCAAAACTCTTGTGCATGCCCTCATCATCTCCCGCCTCAATTACTGCAACACCCTTCCCTGTGGCCTCCCCGCTAACTCTCTTGCACCAGTTCAAACTACTAACACTGATCAACAAAGCCATCCACAACCTGTCCCCTCCCTATATCTCTGAACTAATCTCCCAATATCTTCCCTCACGTAATCTTCGAACCTCCCAAGACCTCCTACTCTCCTCCACACTTATTCTTTCCTCACACAACCGCCTCCAAGATTTCTCCCAAATATCCCCCATCCTCTGGAATTCCACGCCTCAACATGTCCGATAATCCACCACCCTCAGATCCTTTAGATGGAACCTGAAAACCCATCTCTTCAGAAAAGCCTACAGCCTGCAATAACCATTCTGCCACCTCACCACCACCCGAGCTGCCGCCTCACCACCACCAGAGCTGCCGCCTCACCACCACCAGAGCTGCCGCACCCTCGACCTTCTGCCTCTTCCCCATTATCCCATAGAATGTAAGTCCGCAAGGACAGGGTCTTCTCCCCTCTGTACCAGTCTGTCATTGTAAATTTGTTTACTGTAAACGATATCTATAACTCTGTACGTAACCCCTTTCTCATGTACAGCACCATGGAATTAATGGTGCTATATAAATAATAATAATAATAATACTGGTATCATGATTCCCTTTTTACTGCTGTGGCTGTTACTTGTTTGATTGTGGACATATATTATGTGTATATATGTTACTGTAAAAGTCAGAAGGACGGTAAAACCTAGGATTTACCGGTCAATCTGGACATTCACCGAGGCCGTCGGTAAAAGCTCAAAATGAAAAGTAAAATTGGACTTTTACCGGTGAAGTCTTGGTAAATGTTAACATTTCTCAACAGCGTTGGTAAAAGTCAGATGTATTCCATATAAACCAACGATTTTGGACTTTTACCTGGGCGATTTGGTCAATCTTTACATTTACCAGCATGTGTTGGTAAAAGTAACTTTGAGTCACAGAATTCTGACTCTGACCAGCAGATGGTGGTGGTAAAAGTTAACTAAACGCAATTTCCGACTCTGATGAAGGCCTGAATCGTTAGAAATATTTGTATTCTTCAAAATGCAAATGCAAATGAACAAAGACAAATAGGAAAATGCAAATAGAAAACATTTATGTCGCAAAATACTTCTCAAAAATGATAAATTAATGCAAATACAAGAATAACGCAACTTCAAAACTACAGACACCTTTCCCATTGTGTCCTCCATTTCCTCGCCCGCGGTGGCTTACACTTTTTATTACACTCTTCTCAGCTATATTTACCAAGAAGCCGTGGTAAATGTGCACATTTACCAACTGCGCTTGGTTAAAGTCAGATGTTCCATCTTCACACCAGATATTTCATATTTCTGACTTTTACCAACGCTGTTGAGAAATGTTAACATTTACCAAGACTTCACCGGTAAAAGTCCAATTTTACTTTTAATTTTGAGCTTTTACCGACGGCCTCGGTGAATGTCCAGATTGACTGGTAAATCCTAGGTTTTACCGTCCTTCTGACTTTTACAGTAACATATACATGAGATAAATCTATTATTCTTAATTATTTGCACTACCTCTGCCTCCAGCACTTATCTATGAAGTGATCTTAATTATCATCCTGTACTATTCATTACATATACTATACTTGCCCTTAGTATTTACTTATGAAATGGTCATATTTAGCAGTTTGGTATTTGTTATGTAGTAGTTTATGTGGAACTTTATATACTGCACTTAATACAAATCTAACTACCTCTTTATTAACATTCACTACCTCTCTATGTACTATATTTATATTGATGCGGTATCTATAATTATCTTTCCATTAGCATTGCGTCTTTTCAGAAATACCATGATTTAATATATGGTACTTTTCCGGACAAATTGTGTAATTTTGAATATGCATGCACCATTTTTCAGGTGATAATTGTATTACATATGGATATACTATAGGACTCAATCATCCTCTCCTGTAACGTTTACCCCTTGAATTTTTAAATGTCTTTATCATGTTGGTTTTGATTTAATAAAAATGACATCAAATTTAAAATAGTCTTTCATGCTTATAGGATTTTGTTCTATTTTTGAGCTATTATTCACCATTTGCCCCATTATAGGCTTAAATATCATCTATTAATACTGTTTGCTTTTTTTCTCTGCAGTGTACAGGACTTGGAGGGAGAGTGCCAAGAATTTTGGGACTGGCTTCTTGACATGGAGGCTACCGTGCAGAACAGTCTTGGATTATTGGTGTCTGAAGAGCAGCATCTACAGATGTGCAAGGTGGATCACTAATGTCCTAGCCATATAATGCTGAGGAATACTGAATGTTGGGGATCTAGAAACGATCATGAGATTTTTATCATGACCTGGTACATGACCACAAGTCAGTAGTCTTAGACTAGGTTCACATTAGCGTTTCTGTGCGCAGCGTATCATCTGCATGTGCAAACGCATGCCAAAACGCATGCTTACACCTCCGCATCATCTTACGCATGACGCCAAAAAAACGGTGCGTGTGCATGCGTTCAATGCGTTTTGGCATGCGTTTGCGTTGTTTATGCGCATGGTGGAGGTGGTGACATCATTTCCTTGGACATGCGCAGTCTGAAGTACGCATGCGTATTGAACGCATGCATAAGCGTGTCCTTGTGTACCAATGCGTTCCCATAGACAGTAATGCGTTTTTTTTACTCAATCATCCACATGCGTATGATTGCACAATATTTGACGCCTCAAAAAAAGCAACATGTTGCGTTCGCCGAACACTGCCGCACACTGCGAAACGACGCATGCGAACGCATCCACATGCGAACGCATCCACATGCGAACGCATGCAGATGTACAGTATGTCCCTGCGTAAACCATGTTAAAGATATGTATGCATGATGCATGCGGATCATACGCTGCGCACAGATACGCTAATATGAACCCGGACTTAGAACATAACTAACACTAACATTGCTCATGTCAAACAATTTTATTGCATATTTTGCCAAAATTGAATGGAAAGGTTATCATGTTTGAATACGAATCTGAACCAGTCGGATTATGGAATCCATCTAGATTAAAGGGGTCTTCCCATCTTCAAGATCCTATCTCAATTTGTAGCAGGTATAATAATATTAGCAACTACCTTCAATTAGAAATGTAGTACAGTTCTTCTGATTGACTGTGTCACTTACCCCCATGTGCAGGGCATTGTAGTAGCTTAGATATCCTTGGTTATGACCACTAACAACTAACTAACTGTCACTATATGAGTGGTCGTAACCATGGATATCTAAGCTCCTGCAAAGCCCTGCACATGGGGTAAGCGACACAGCAAATCAGAAGAACTATACTACATTTCAAAATGGAGGTATTTGCTAATATTATTATTACTACACCTACTATATATTGGGATATGATCTTGGAGATGGGAATACCCCTTTAATGACTTTTTGGTTGTGTCCATGGTTTAACCTGTAGACGTCTGTTCCTGGTTGTGTAATACTGGTTTTCTGTTATGGCATGCCACTGGCATCTGAAAAGAGCCGTATCTTACAGGTAGGTTATTTCTCAGTGAGGATGTCTCACAATTAGTGTTGAGCGATACCGTCCGATACTTGAAAGTATCGGTATCGGAAAGTATCGGCCGATACCGTCACAGTATCGGAATCCAATCCGATACCGATACCCGATACCAATACAAGTCAATGGGACTCATGTATCGGACGGTATCCCTGATGGTTCCCAGGGTCTGAAGGAGAGGAAACTCTCCTTCAGGCCCTGGGAACCATATAAATGTGTAAAAGAAAGAATTAAAATAAAAAATATCGCTATACTCACCTCTCCGACGCAGCCGGGACTTCAGCGAGGGAACCGGCAGCGTTGTTTGTTTAAAATTCGCGCTATTACTTGGTTACGTGAATTCCCGGCTTGTGATTGGTCAGGTCGGCCATGTTGCCGGGACGCGGACCAATCACAGCAAGCCGTGACGAAATTACGTCACGGCTTGCTGTGATTGGTCCGCGTCCCGGCAATATGGCCGCCCTGACCAATCACAAGCCGGGACGTCACGGGAGGCTGGACACGCGCTCATTTTAAAATGTGCGCGTGTCCAGCCTCCCGTGACGTCACGGCTTGTGATTGGTTGCGCCGCGATCAACCAATCACAAGCCGGGAGGCTGGACGCGCTCATTTTGAAATGGGCGCGTGTCCAGCCTCCCGTGACGTCACGGCTTGTGATTGGTTGCGCCGCGATCAACCAATCACAAGCCGGGAGGCTGGACGCGCTCATTTTGAAATGGGCGCGTGTCCAGCCTCCCGGCTTGTGATTGGTTGACCGCGACGCAACCAATCACAAGCCGTGACGTCACGGGAGGCTGGACACGCGCCCTTTTTAAAATGAGCGCGTTTCCAGCCTCCCGTGACGTCACGGCTTGTGATTGGTTAATGGCGGCCATGTTGCCGGGCCGCGGACCAATCACAGCAAGCCGTGACGTATTTTCGTCACGGCTTGCTGTGATTGGTCCGCGGCCCGGCAACATGGCCGCCCTGACCAATCACAAGCCGGGACTTCGCGTAACCATGTAAAAGCGGGAATTTTAAACAAACAACGCTGCCGGTTCCTGCGCTGAGGTCCCGGCTGCGTCGGACAGGTGAGTATAGCGATATTTTTTATTTTAATTCTCTATTTTACACATTTTAACATTAATGTTGTTCCGATACCCGATACCCGATACCACAAGAGTATCGGAATCCCGGTATCGGAATTCCGATACAGCAAGTATCGGCCGATACCCGATACTTGCAGCATCGGAATGCTCAACACTACTCACAATCCATAAAACCTCTGGTAGTTCAGTGTCATACACAGCAAATATTGCTGCCGTGCCCACTGCTGGCACATAAATGCAGACATATTGTACAAACAGTTACTGTATTGCTCAGAAAGAGTAACAGCTGTGTGAAGAAATCTCCTAAGAAGTAATATCTCAGTAGGGCTGTGGTATCTCCGAAGCAGTAAGGGTATGTGCACACGTTCAGGATTTCTTGCAGAAATTTCCTGAAGAAAACCGGAAAAATTTTTTTTTTTGCGTTTTTTTTCCGTTTTTTTCGCGTTTTTTTAGCATTCTGCAAGCGTAATTAGCTTGCAGAATGCTAAAGTTTTCCAAGCGATCTGTAGCATCACTTGGAAAACTGACTGACAGGTTGGTCACACTTGTCAAACATAGCGTTTGACAAGTGTGACCAACTTTTTACTATAGATGCAGCTTATGCAGCATCTATAGTAAAAGATAGAATGTTTAAAAATAATACAAAAAATAAAAAAATGCTTATACTCACCAGACATCTCCTCACCGGTGTCCGTTCCTCTTCCTATAGCTGGTGTGTGCGCGCAGGACCTTCCGTGACGTCACGGTCACGTGAGCGGTCACATGACCGCTCACGACCAATCACAGGACAGTGACGTCATCGGCAGGTCTTTCGCCGCACACCAGCTACAGGAACCGAACGGCAGCGTGCAGTGGAGGCGGGAAGACATCGAGGGTGAGTATAGGACTGTTTTTTATTTTAATTCTTATTTTTTGACCACTTATATGGTGCCCAGTGCGTGGAGGAGAGTCTCCTCTCCTCCACCCTGGGTACCAACCGCACATAATCTGCTTACTTCCCGCATGGTGGGCACAGCCCCGTGCGGGAAGTAAGCAGATCAATGGACCCCTAGGTGTGCGGAATCCCCTGCAATTCCGCATTTTAATTAACATGTTGCTTTTTTTTCCGCGATGCGATTTTTTCGCGGAAAAAAAGGCTACATTTGCACAAAAAATGCGGAATACACTTAAAATAATAGGAGGCATATGTAAGCGTTTTTTTCGCGTTTTTATCACGTTTTTATAGCGAAAAAACGCGAAAAAACCGCGAAAAATACTGAACGTGTGCACAAGGCCAAATATCTAACTTCTGTGCATGTTATCAGGCCAAAATCACCAGGGTATGTGAACTTTTGATCAGGGTCATTTGGATGTTTTGGGTTGTCATTATGATTTAAAAAGAGAAAACACAGTAGTTTGACAATAAATGGCTTCACCCAACCACTAACCATGAGTGGAGAAAAGGTTTTGGTGTTATCATTCATATTCTCTGAAAAAGGCCAAGAAAGCAAAAATTCTACCAGGGTATGTAAAATTTTGAGCACAACTGTACATCTTGCTATAAAAAGCCTATATATTTAGGAGGAGGTAATGTCATAAATAGTAATATATAGCTCATGGGTTGGGATTATTGGTGTGATATTTAGGAAACTTGACAATAATAATGATAGTGATGATCCCTTTAAAGGGAATCTGTCAGCAGGTTTATTCTACCTCACCTGATAGCAGCATAATGTAGTAAAGAGAAGCTGATTCCAGAATGTGTTAATTAGTTTACTGGGTGCAGCAGTTCTGACACAATCAGAGTTTTTAAATGTTGCAGAGCTCAGAAAGCTAAACCTGCCCATACCAGACTCTGTGTGGCACCCCTGAGGTCTGGTCGCCACAGAGGTACTGCACCTCATCCAGAGGTGTGGGACTCCGCTCTCAGGTAAGGAGGGGGCACTAACTGAGACTCCACACCAGCATCCAACACAACAACACTCCAGTAAGGGCATCTGGGTGTACCCTAAGGGAGAATGGCCTCATCCCAGTCTGGAGAGGGTAACTAGGTAGAGGGTGTGGGTGGAGCCAGTAGTTAGGGGAGGGGCTAAGTAGGAGGGAAAGTAGTCAGTCAGTGAGAGGAAGTAGATGGAGTGAGACATGCTGAGAAGGAGCTCCCAGTGAGAGGGAGCTAGAGAGAGAAAAGTGTTGTGAAATTGGATTTTGGGCTCCCCCGGTGGCCACTGGTGGAATTGAACTGGTGTGCATCATCCTCTCTGTTCACCTGTTTCCATCAGGATGTGGGAGTCGCTATTTAGCCTTGCTCCTCTGTCACTTCCATGCCGGTCAACATTGTAATCAGAAGCCTTTCTGTGCATGTTCCTGCTGCTAGACAACTCCCAGCTAAGTTGGACTTTAGTCCTTGTTTGTTTTTGCATTTTGTTCCAGTTCACAGCTGTAGTTTCGTTTCTGTGTCTGGAAAGCTCTTGTGATCTGAAATTGCCACTCTGATGTTATGAGTTAATACTAGAGTCTTAAAGTAATTTCAGGATGGTGTTTTGATAGGGTTTTCAGCTGACCATGAAAGTGTCCTTTCTGTCTTCCTGCTATCTAGTAAGCGGACCTCAATTTTGCTAAACCTATTTTCATACTACGTTTGTCATTTCATCTAAATTCACCGCCAATATTTGTGGGGGCCTCTGTCTGCCTTTCGGGGAAATTTCTCTAGAGGTGAGCCAGGACTATATTTTCCTCTGCCAGGATTAGTTAGTCCTCCGGCCGGCGCTGGGCGTCTAGGGATAAAACGCAGGCTACGCTACCCGGCTACTGTTAGTTGTGCGGCAGGTTTAGTTCATGGTCAGTTTAGTTTCCATCCTTCCAAGAGCTAGTTCTTATGTTTGCTGGGCTATGTTCTCTTGCCATTGAGAACCATAACAGTTTGACCGGCCCAAAAGGGTTAAATTAATTGACAGAGAAAGGAGAGAAAAGAGAAGTCTGCTGAAGATTTTTTTTTTTTTTTTTTCCTTCAGTTCTGAGTGTGCTTGTAATTGAATCTCTTGCAAGTCTGCCTATATTGCAGCCTTTCTCTCTCTCTTTCCTTCTAATCCTGGAATGGCTCTGTGTTCACCTGTTTAAAATGGATATTCAGAGTTTAGCTGCAGGTTTGAATAATCTCACCACGAAAGTTCAAAATTTACAAGATTTTGTTGTTCATGTTCCTATATCTGAACCTAGAATTCCTTTGCCTGAATTTTTCTCGGGGAATAGATCTTGCTTTCAAAATTTCAAAAATAATTGCAAGTTGTTTTTGTCCCTGAAATCTCGCTCTGCTGGAGATCCTGCTCAGCAGGTCAGGATTGTGATTTCCTTGCTCCGGGGCGACCCTCAGGATTGGGCTTTTGCATTGGCTCCAGGGGATCCTGCGTTGCTCAATGTGGATGCGTTTTTTCTGGCCTTGGGGTTGCTTTATGAGGAACCTCAGTTAGAACTTCAGGCGGAAAAGGCCCTGATGTCCCTATCTCAGGGGCAAGACGAAGCTGAAATATACTGCCAGAAATTCCGTAAATGGGCTGTGCTTACTCAGTGGAATGAGTGCGCCCTGGCGGCGAATTTCAGAGAGGGTCTCTCTGATGCCATTAAGGATGTTATGGTGGGGTTCCCTGTGCCTGCGGGTCTGAATAAGTCTGTTTCAATTGGCACTTTACAGTCTAAGTTTATTCTATCTGTGACCCTGATTTGTTCTTTATCATCTATTACCGCGGATGCCTATGTCGACTCTGGCGCCGCTTTGAGTCTTATGGATTGGTCCTTTGCCAAACGCTGTGGGTATGATTTGGAGCCTCTTGAAACTCCTATACCCCTGAAGGGGATTGACTCCACCCCATTGGCTAGCAATAAACCACAATACTGGACACAAGTAACTATGCGGATTAATCCGGATCACCAGGAGATTATTCGCTTTCTTGTGCTGTATAACCTACATGATGTGTTGGTGCTTGGATTGCCATGGCTGCAATCTCATAACCCAGTCCTTGACTGGAAAGCTATGTCTGTGTTAAGCTGGGGATGTAAGGGGACGCATGGGGACGTACCTGTGGTTTCCATTTCATCATCTATTCCCTCTGAGATTCCTGAATTCTTGACTGAATATCGTGACGTTTTTGAAGAACCTAAGCTTGGTTCATTACCTCCGCACCGGGAGTGTGATTGTGCCATAGATTTGATTCCGGGTAGTAAATACCCTAAGGGTCGTTTATTTAATCTGTCTGTGCCTGAACATGCTGCTATGCGAGAATATATAAGGGAGTCCTTGGAAAAGGGACATATTCGTCCTTCGTCATCTCCCTTAGGAGCCGGTTTTTTCTTTGTGGCTAAGAAAGATGGCTCTTTGAGGCCGTGCATTGATTATCGGCTTTTGAATAAAATCACGGTTAAATATCAATATCCGTTGCCACTGCTGACTGATTTGTTTGCTCGCATAAAGGGGGCCAAGTGGTTCTCTAAGATAGATCTCCGTGGGGCGTATAATTTGGTGCGAATTAAGCAGGGGGATGAGTGGAAAACCGCATTTAATACGCCCGAGGGCCACTTTGAGTATTTGGTGATGCCTTTTGGTCTTTCAAATGCCCCTTCAGTCTTTCAGTCCTTTATGCATGACATTTTCCGTGATTATTTGGATAAATTTATGATTGTGTATCTGGATGATATTTTGATTTTTTCGGATGACTGGGACTCTCATGTCCAGCAGGTCAGGAGGGTTTTTCAGGTTTTGCGGTCTAATTCCTTGTGTGTGAAGGGTTCTAAGTGCGTTTTTGGGGTTCAAAAGATTTCCTTTTTGGGATATATTTTTTCCCCCTCTTCCATCGAGATGGATCCTGTCAAGGTTCAGGCTATTTGTGATTGGACGCAACCCTCTTCTCTTAAGAGTCTTCAGAAATTTTTGGGCTTTGCTAACTTTTATCGTCGATTTATTGCTGGTTTTTCTGATGTTGTTAAACCATTGACTGATTTGACTAAGAAGGGTGCTGATGTTGCTGATTGGTCCCCTGCTGCTGTGGAGGCCTTTCGGGAGCTTAAGCGCCGCTTTTCTTCCGCCCCTGTGTTGTGTCAGTCTGATGTTGCTCTTCCTTTTCAGGTTGAGGTCGACGCTTCTGAAATCGGAGCTGGGGCGGTTTTGTCGCAGAGAAGTTCCGATTGCTCCGTGATGAGACCTTGTGCTTTTTTCTCGCGTAAATTTTCGCCCGCCGAGTGGAATTATGATGTTGGGAATCGGGAGCTTTTGGCCATGAAGTGGGCTTTTGAGGAGTGGCGTCATTGGCTTGAGGGGGCTAGACATCAGGTGGTGGTATTGACTGACCACAAAAATCTAATTTATCTTGAGTCCGCCAGACGCCTGAATCCTAGACAGGCGCGCTGGTCGTTGTTTTTCTCTCGGTTTAATTTTGTGGTGTCCTACCTGCCGGGTTCTAAGAATGTTAAGGCGGATGCCCTTTCTAGGAGTTTTGAGCCTGACTCCCCTGGTAATTCTGAACCTACAGGTATCCTTAAGGATGTAGTGATATTGTCTGCCGTTTCTCCAGACCTGCGGCGGGCCTTGCAGGAGTTTCAGGCGGATAGACCTGATTGTTGCCCACCTGGTAGACTGTTTGTTCCTGATGATTGGACCAGTAAAGTCATTTCTGAGGTTCATTCTTCTGCGTTGGCAGGTCATCCTGGAATCTTTGGTACCAGGGATTTGGTGGCAAGGTCCTTCTGGTGGCCTTCCCTGTCTCGAGATGTGCGAGGCTTCGTGCAGTCTTGTGACGTTTGTGCTCGGGCCAAGCCTTGTTGTTCTCGGGCTAGTGGATTGTTGTTGCCCTTGCCTATCCCGAAGAGGCCCTGGACGCACATCTCGATGGATTTTATTTCGGATCTTCCTGTTTCTCAGAAGATGTCTGTCATCTGGGTGGTGTGTGATCGTTTCTCTAAGATGGTCCATTTGGTTCCCCTGCCTAAGTTGCCTTCTTCTTCCGAGTTGGTTCCTCTGTTTTTTCAAAATGTGGTCCGTTTGCATGGTATTCCGGAGAATATCGTTTCTGACAGAGGTACCCAATTCGTGTCTAGATTTTGGCGAGCATTCTGTGCTAGGATGGGCATAGATTTGTCTTTCTCGTCTGCTTTCCATCCTCAGACTAATGGCCAGACCGAGCGGACGAATCAGACCTTGGAGACATATTTGAGGTGTTTTGTGTCTGCAGATCAGGATGATTGGGTTGCTTTTTTGCCTTTAGCGGAGTTTGCCCTCAATAATCGGGCCAGCTCTGCCACCTTGGTGTCTCCCTTTTTCTGTAATTCGGGGTTTCATCCTCGATTTTCTTCTGGTCAGGTGGAATCTTCGGATTGTCCTGGAGTGGATGCTGTGGTGGAGAGGTTGCATCAGATTTGGGGGCAGGTAGTGGACAATTTGAAGTTGTCCCAGGAGAAGACTCAGCTTTTTGCCAACCGCCGGCGTCGGGTTGGTCCTCGGCTTTGTGTTGGGGACTTGGTGTGGTTGTCTTCTCGTTTTGTCCCTATGAGGGTTTCTTCTCCCAAGTTTAAGCCTCGGTTCATCGGCCCGTACAAGATATTGGAGATTCTTAACCCTGTGTCCTTCCGTTTGGACCTCCCTGCATCTTTTTCTATTCATAATGTTTTTCATCGGTCATTATTGCGCAGGTATGAGGTACCGGTTGTGCCTTCCGTTGAGCCTCCTGCTCCGGTGTTGGTTGAGGGCGAGTTGGAGTACGTTGTGGAAAAAATCTTGGACTCCCGTGTTTCCAGACGGAAACTCCAGTATCTGGTCAAATGGAAGGGATACGGTCAGGAGGATAATTCTTGGGTGACTGCCTCTGATGTTCATGCCTCCGATTTGGTCCGTGCCTTTCATAGGGCTCATCCTGATCGCCCTGGTGGTTCTGGTGAGGGTTCGGTGCCCCCTCCTTGAGGGGGGGGTACTGTTGTGAAATTGGATTTTGGGCTCCCCCGGTGGCCACTGGTGGAATTGAACTGGTGTGCATCATCCTCTCTGTTCACCTGTTTCCATCAGGATGTGGGAGTCGCTATTTAGCCTTGCTCCTCTGTCACTTCCATGCCGGTCAACATTGTAATCAGAAGCCTTTCTGTGCATGTTCCTGCTGCTAGACAACTCCCAGCTAAGTTGGACTTTAGTCCTTGTTTGTTTTTGCATTTTGTTCCAGTTCACAGCTGTAGTTTCGTTTCTGTGTCTGGAAAGCTCTTGTGATCTGAAATTGCCACTCTGATGTTATGAGTTAATACTAGAGTCTTAAAGTAATTTCAGGATGGTGTTTTGATAGGGTTTTCAGCTGACCATGAAAGTGTCCTTTCTGTCTTCCTGCTATCTAGTAAGCGGACCTCAATTTTGCTAAACCTATTTTCATACTACGTTTGTCATTTCATCTAAATTCACCGCCAATATTTGTGGGGGCCTCTGTCTGCCTTTCGGGGAAATTTCTCTAGAGGTGAGCCAGGACTATATTTTCCTCTGCCAGGATTAGTTAGTCCTCCGGCCGGCGCTGGGCGTCTAGGGATAAAACGCAGGCTACGCTACCCGGCTACTGTTAGTTGTGCGGCAGGTTTAGTTCATGGTCAGTTTAGTTTCCATCCTTCCAAGAGCTAGTTCTTATGTTTGCTGGGCTATGTTCTCTTGCCATTGAGAACCATAACAGAAAAGCTTCAGAAGCAAGAAGGGGTCCTAGGGGCATGGGTAGTGAGCAATCCACCTGTGGGGCCCACATCCACGCTGACCATTGCCAGGTGGAGCGACCAGGTCGCAGTGCGGAACCGACCTCCAAGTCTAGTGGAGGACTACAAGACTCAGCTAGCCAGCCAGAGGCTGCAACATCTGCATGTGCTGCAGCCACAACCAACGCATTCGCTGAAAAGGCAGCCACATAGGATCCAGGGGACCAACAGAGAGTGTCACCTAACAATATCTGAGGCTGCTGGACTGGGACACTGTGTGTGAACGCGCAGGGCAGAAGGGTGAGAGCCAGCGCAGTGAGACAGCCAGGAAAGGAACATAGGAAGGTGCACCCAATTTACTTGAGAGCTGGCTGGACCACAGACCCGGAAGACTCCGCACCTTGGCTGGGGACTACAACTAAGAACAGTGAGTAAACATGTGGAAACTGCACCCTGCTGTGTCCTCAGAATTATTACTGCGTCACTTGCCCTGCACTATAACCACCACCATCACCCTTTAACACCACCACTGCCCTGGGGTGTAGCTCTACCTGTGGAGAGCTGTAACAACACTGCTGCATCACCATCAGCCCCAGCGGTCTCTTCAAGCAGCGTCGGCTAACATCTCCTATTTGCTGAATACCACAGATGGCGGCACGAACAATTCCCCTTTTCCCATAAACTTTATTCCCCTTTATTTCACTTTTATTGGATGCCCAAGGCCACAGACCAGGTCACTGACACATCCCCCTTAAAAACTGTCCGACCCGGCCAGAGTACCCCGTGGCCCTGGCTGGCGCTTCACTCTGTATGTTCATTGTCTATTGACAGTGAGCTGGTTTTCACAGAAGAGAGTGTGGTTGTAAGCTATACTCCGAGCAGTGATAATCTCCTGGTGATAAAACTTTCATTGTATGGAAACAAAAGCACACAGCCTAATAAGTGACACGTCCCTTAAATCTGTGTCTCAGTCCCTACATCATGTAGTCCTTAGATTACATAGATTACATAGCGAACAACTGCTGACACAGATTCTCTTTAAAATCAAGAATATGATCAACAGCAAAAAGATGAAGAGTTTTCTATGTTTTTCCTACACATTTAGCCTTTTTCCAACTACAATAATATGCTCTAATGCAGCAGCATATCTTGAAGGTTATTCTGACGTTAAACAACCATCAGACAATCAACATTCATAGGGCGTAAGGATCGCTGCTGAGGATGAGGGGTTGTTTTTAAGGATGTTGAGGGCATATAGACTAGTTCATACAATTTCTGCACTGACCATATGCAAATAAATAAAAACTATTAAATCTGTGGTCCAAAACTAATATTGATTTTAATCCTAAATGTATGTCTATTTATTGTAATAATTGAATCTCTTTTCTAACATACCTTCATTAAATAGTCCTTCCTTATCCTTCTTTCTCTGTTCTATCTAGCTTCTTTATTTATTTTTCACTTCTATTTTTATGACATTTTCTTTGAGAATCCCCAGTGCATGTCAGGTTCTCAATTCTGATGTATGCTCAGTACTAGTTTCCTTGTTACTGTGCAATATAATTTTCAATGCACAGTGATAGTGCGCTCCCTGGCCAGCTCTAATGAGAAGTCACAAATCAGCAAAGAGAGTGCACTGTCAGTGCACATTATAATGAGAGAATGAGATGAGCAGATACCAGCCCTGCCTCTGAAATGTACGTCACTTTTGAGGGTGGGGTTGATCCCTGCTCTCCAACACTTCTCATTGGAGCCAGTGAGGTAACACACTGTCACTGTGCAATATTCTTTTTAATGCATAGTGAGTGACAAGTAAGCTCATAAAGAGCATAAATTGAAATTGACAACCAACACATTCTAATGAGAAGGCATGAATCAGCAAGAGAGTGCACTGTCAGTGCACATTGTAATGAGAGAATGTGGTGAGCAGATACCAGCCCCACCTCTGAAATGTACATCACTTTCGAGGGTGGGTTTGATCCCTGCTCTCCAGATTATCTCCTTATAATGCACACTGACAGTGCACTCTCTTGCTGGTTTGACACTCATTGGAGCCAGTGAGAGAATGCACTGTCACTATGCATTAAAATGAATATTGCACAGTGACAAGTAAGCTCTTAACTGAGCATAAATTGAAACTGACAACTAACGCATTCTCAGTAGAGCAGGAACTAGCAAAACCCTTGAAATTGACATTACTGAGGGCTCTTCAATTCATGATGGGGACAAAGGCTGTGGCATTGACTGCAGCCCCTACCCCTGATGACATCTTTTTGAGTATCCCAGCATGCACTGGGGATTCTCATGCAAACCATCATCAAAATGAAATTAGCAAACAATAAATAAAGCAGTGAGGTAGATTAGAGAGGGAACGGTAGGGACTTTTAATTAAAGTATAATTATATTATCAGGGATTAGATTATTGCAATAAATAGATAGATACTTATGATTCAAATGAATATTAATTTCTGATTAACCCTTTAAGTTGCAGTCAGTTACTAGTGACTGTCTTGGAAGAGGGAGCATAATATATTGTGCACTACATCTTATGCACCAATGCATCATGTAACTAGGTGGAAGATGGATATCTTGCTTTAAGACAGGTGGTAGTATCGAGAAACAATATGGCACAAGAAATGTAAAGATCGTCATGCATATTAGATTAAAGTCATCCAACCCTGCTGATTATTGTGGGACTGGTTGATCATATGATATGTGTGGGGTGCTCCACAGAGACTCTTTCCCCCCTCCAACAGTTGTCTGCCTGCAGTTTTCTCCAATTTGGAGACACATGAATGCTCTGCCAAGCAACACGTTCACCTAAATAAGGCAGTGAGGAGAGAGATCTGCTGGGTGAAGTGCTCAGCCGGGTATGGGTATGAGCCCCGCAGGCATGGATAGTGCCCCATTGATTCACTGGACCTTGGTTCACTTCTTATGTTCTTCAACAAATCACAAGAATTTTTAACACTGATTACTGTCTTTCCTTATGCAGCCAGTCATTACTAAACTGTCTCCCGTTCATATGCAGCAATCATCCCAACTAGGACTTTCTGGTGACACCATTTTTTATCAAAGCAAATTAATTTTAATAACGATATCATACTGCAGTTATAGTCAGTTGAAAATATATGCCATGGGTCATTTTCACATAGTGATTATGGATAGATGTCGTCACAATTAACCCTGCGTCAGCCTCATCTCTGGCGCACCACAGTTTGGGCGCAATGTGCCTGACAGGCACAGTTTAGAAAATCACCTATAATAGCTGATTTTCTCAATTTCAGGGCTCTAAAAGTAATCAGTGACCTTCATATGGATGTATTAAAAGACAGTATACGAAATCTCATTTAATAGCCATAAAAGTAATAAAACAAAAAGTGTCCAAATTTCACAACCACCGCCAAATAGCCTCTAGTTTTCAGAACATAACTATTATAAAGACGGCGGTAAAACTGAGTGCGGGGTTTCGAGCAGCATCTAAAGATGGGAAAGTTCTGGGAGTCGCAGGATTCCCTGCCGCCTTGGAGGGGAGGGGGAAATGAAAACGTGGAAGCTGTGCCTGTCTGGTCAGTTGCACTTGATAGAGGGTTAATTTGGCCGAACTACCCGTGTTGTGGCCTGTAATCTAGAAAGATAAGCCAGTGTGTGGGATATGCTCTATATTGTAGCATCAAACTCAAGGTCTCTCAGATGTAAATGTAAATGATGTTTTAATTAAGTTTCTAGACGATAAGCCTTCATAGTACGCCCACCTTTCTGCCCCTGGCATGTGACGTATCAAAAGCTGTGCCCATCTACTCTTATTTTTTTATTGGCCAATCTGCACTGTGTACAAGGTTGTCTTGTAAGATTCTGTTTTTCATTTAATAATTCTAGTATTGAGGGGTGTTCCTTGCCCCTGTAAATAAGTGGAGGCTTCAGCCTTCTGTGGACCACACAGTTCAACCAGCATCTGACAATTATTTCCAACATGGAGTATGATCCGGTTCTCTGGGCAGAGGGCAAATTGTTGGTAAGAAAATTCCTAAATGAAACTTGTCTTAAATAAAAGATCATGGTTCATGTACCCATTTACAGTTTTACATCCCTAACTCTGAAGGCACTAGATGCCCCATAAACAAAAGATTGCTGTAGGCAGAACAATGGCATGGCCAGCAGCTGTCTCCCCCACCTCTCACAAACACAGGATCGCTCGCTCTGCCGATGCCTCTGTGTTCTCTTACAAAAGAGCCACTGCTAGATTCCACTGGCAGTGACTTATTCCTCTAATAACAAAAGGATTGGCAGTCCGAAATTAGACATGGCGGATCCTCATCTCCCCTGACATTATCAACGGACGATGTTCTGCCGGCAGTATGCAAACTGTATGATCCTATTAGTAGTTGTTTGCTCCCATATAATTTGTAATGGATCATGCAAAAGGTTTTTAGTCTTTAAGATCCCTATACACATTAAATAACCTTCAACTTGAACATTGGTTTGGCAGCTATCTTGCCTAGCTCGCTCTACCGACTGCTCCTGTGTTTTCTAAGGGAGAGCAGATGCCAGACTTCTCTGGCGGCGACTTATCTCTAGAGAACAAAAGAATTGGAAGTCTAAAATTGGTCATACCAGAACCTAAAATTATCTTTCGGGGGTCCCCATACACTTTTAGACTGTTGGTGAAACCTACTGATATCGTTGGGTTTGGTCGATATTAGTCTAATGTGTAAGGAGCTTTCCATGCATCAAGTAGGCCACCTCTTAAAGAGGACATTTTGTTACATAAAGTATATCGGTAGGAAATGTCATAAATATCTGATAAATATGGCTCCCAACTCATTGCACAGAACAAGGGTTCCCCGACTGTACAATCATGCCTGCGGGCCAATCTTTGCAGCAGCCATTGTGAATTAAGAGGTTTGATGCTCTTTCCATTAACTTCAATAGGAATTTCAAATAAAGTCAAGCACATTTTTATTTGGGCTCCCCCGCCTCCCCCCCCCCCCAAAAAAAAGTGCAATGTTCAATATACAGGGTGGGCCATTTATATGGATACACCTGGGTAGGCCATGTATATGGATACACCTAAATAAAATGGGAATGGTTGGTGATATCAATCTCCTGTTTGTGGCACATTAGTATATGGTTAGGGCGAAAACTTTTCAAGATGGGTGGTGACCATGGCGGCCATTTTGAAGTCAGACATTTTTGAATGCAACTTTATAAATGGCCCACCCAGGTGTATCCATATAAATGGCCCACCGTGTACATGCATCAAGAGCGTAACTACAATAAGTAAAGGGGTTGCAATCGCACCTGGACCATGGATCCTAAGGGGCTCAAAAAGTCCCTTTGGCCTATATGAAAAAAACAAGATTACTAAAGACTTGCAATAATTGGAGGCCCAATAGGAGCTTTGCATTGGGGACCATGAGATTCAAGTGACACCATTGGCAGGCATGATTACTCTTCCATGTCTACCAGCCATAACACCAGGAAGGTCAGAAAACTCCTGTTCTGGAGACAGTTGTGATGTCCGTAGCCTGCATGTATCAGACATTTCAGTATATTTATATGTCATTTTACCCTATAGCAGAAGCCTACAAGGTATACCTACAGGTAAATCCAGACATGCCTGCTCGATGGAAACGCAAAGTTATTACTTAAAACTCATCCTATTTATTTGTCCTTCAAGCAGCTCCAAGGAGACATCAAGGGTGACCCAAGAACCTTGTATTTTCTCAGTCAATTACTTAAGGCTTTAGTAAGGTGTACCTCACTTAGTAAATAGATTTATGTGGACATATTGCACATAGAAACTTATTTTTAATGAAATAAAGCTATAACACAGACCTGTCTGGTGCTGAAAGGGTTGAAAGATTTTTTTGACCAAAGCAAGCAATAAAGAAAAAAAATTAGCAAAGACAAAGAATAGGGTAGAAACATAAGGAGGAGAGAGTGGGGGGGCATCTCCCATTTGAAATACCAACCTTCCATAAATCAAGCTCATTTAGGCAATTTTATGGATGTAAATCTATAAACTGTCATGTCAGAATCACTGAGAACATATGGTGTATTTCACCGACCAGATTGCTACTCATAAAACCTAAAATTGATAACCAGCAACAAAAAAATACAGGAAAAAATCCTCACGCTTTTAATTTCATTAAATCACCAGGTTACCTTCTCATTCTTCTCTGCTCATCTTTTCGTTTGCTTATATTGATATTTAATATGTTTGTTGTGTTTTGTAGAGGGATAAAGGTGAATTCTTTGTACCATCTTAGGACAGTTTTATACAGTATGTATAACTTGAGATTTTAGAATGTGAATTCATCTACGGTAAGTATGTATCTAACCATAGCTCATCAGTCACTAGTAGGACCACATTGTACCAGGAACGTTTCTTGTAGTAAATCACCTGCTGGTTTATTATGGACAGCATAGACCATAGCAGGGTTCAGCAAAATGAACAGAGCCTTTCTGGCGTAACAGTAAAACAAAAGGATAACATATGACAAAGTCCACTTGTCTGAGGGATCCCCCTGCTCAGACCACCAGGTGTATTCAGCTCCACCTGGAGCCACCGATTGGAGTCTTGCTCTCTCCAAGCTACAACACACCCACTGTGTCTCAAGTCAAGCTATTTAAGTCAGACCATGTGATGATCATATGGCTGTGACATCATCCCAGGTCGTTCAGTACACATGCTGTGTCTGCTCTGCAGGTGTAGATATGGTGAACACCAGGTACGGACTGGGACTGAAATTCAGCCCTGGCATTTAAAATCACACAGGCCCATACTGTCACTGTCCCCAAGACTCAGATAGAATATATTACTAATATTTCCCTGGATGGAGGAAAGCAAGATTTACTACAAGACCAATATTTCTAACGATACCCGTGGCCTGCTGGGGTGAGGGACGGAGTCAGCTACTTTACAGTAGCTCTTTACAGTATGAGTGTCTTGAGAACACCGATTCTGTTAACAACATAGCAGACAAGGCAGCGCACGACCAGAGAGGCCCTTCTGGCATTTGCCAGAATTGCCAGATGGCCAGTCCGGCCCTGGTGGACACCTTCCCACCCACTCTATAGGTGTCCACCTAAAACCAGCCCATGCCTGCAACTTTACGTTAACCCTCCCAACATGTAGTGTGCTGGAGGAAAATATCCTGATTTCACATTACTGACGCCTTTATGCGCAGTGACACACATCTCCCCTGATATACTGTGCCCGTGACCCTGTCACAATATATAGCCTATAACAATGTGTCTCATTACCAATGTATAAATATTTATATCTATATATTTTTATACAGCAGTTGAAATAAGTATGGAACACGTCACCACCTTGGTAATAAGACACATTTTTATAGACCATCAGTATGTTTTGCAACAATAAGGCTATTTACCATCATGTACACGAGCCTTAAGTTTAAGCGTTTGTTTCGCTCAGGTTTAGAGAAGCTTTGGTTATTGGTATATTCTTTTATTATTTCTACTGTAGATACTGTAAATGTGGCCACATTTAGTACAAATAACTCCCTCTTTATACATGCCAAAATGATTACTTCCTGAAAAGATAATCTGTAAGATTCACAGGCCGCAAGCAATCGGGTCATAAGGACAGTACAGTATTTATCCTAGAATGTCCTGGTGCTGGAATGTGCACTTTTGGCAGAGCAGCTATTCCTCAGGATGAGCCGTGTATGGGTGAGAGTATCCGCACGCTGTGCTGATTAGCATGGCTCTCAGACAGACTGCACTGGCCTCATGCCCGCAGGAAGTCTCTCCCCACTGTCACCTCTTTATGTTTGGCACAGAAAAACCTTATCCGTATATAGGGTCAGATGGTCACAACCCCGGATCCCTCTTGGGGTTAACACCTGTATGCCGTTCTTTTTAGCCCTACTGTCAGCCCTTAGAGTCACGCTTCATGTACAAGGGTCCAGTGTTTGTTGTGTTTGTTATAATGTTGCATTATGGTACAGTGTTTAGACACTGAAATTCCCTACGCAATGGGATAAGTAATTAGTCAAAACAACTCAAATATAAGGAATACCACAATAAACCCCCACTGATTACAGTGAAAAAGGGGAAATCAAAGAGTATATTAAACTAACTAAAAGGTATAGATTTTATTAGCAAAAATACATTAAAATAATAACAGAGTATCACCGCTATTGCAGGAAAGTACAGGGGTTCAAAGAGTAAGTACCACAAAAGCACAACAATGAATAAAATATAATTGTATAGATGGCGCAATTTGAATCAATGTCAGCTGCAACACCCAAGAGAAATCTAAATCACTACTCTACTAGCCTAGTGTAGGAAATAATCTCTGGTGAGAAAGTAGAGAACGGGCATAGCAAGGTGCAGGCGCTACATAAAGTGCATATAGTACATACGTAAACACATCAATGAGGTGCAGTGTTGAACAAATACTTATATTTCCAGTACAGTGACAAGATCCTCTGGCCTGCTGCCCCTACACGCGTTTCGCCGCAACAAAGTTGCATTATGTTACAGTGTTTGTTGTGTCTGTAGCTGGTTACAGTGTTGCATTTTGTTAGTGTTTGTTGCTGATTACAACGTTGCATTATGTTACAGTGTTTGCTGCATCTGTAGCTGGTTACGATGTTGCATTATGTTAGTGTTTGTTGTGTTTGTAGCTGGTACGACGTAGCGATCACTAAGCGGGTTAGGGTCCACTTACTTGGCAGCGATATTCAAAACGTACAGCAACCATTTCTTCATTTAAATACATCCAGTTCTAGTTTATTACATCATCATAAACCACTGTAGGCCATGTAAACATCACAGACCTGACATACAGTCCATTCTCAACTGCGGTTATGTCCGCACAGTTCAATAACTGACCCCCGTCAGTGCACATGGTTCCCTATGCTCTGGGTTACCTGCTTAATGAACTGGCTTTATATTGGTCCTGTCACTAGTCCAGACCCGCAGTAGCTTCCTGGACTTTCAGGAGCTCCAGCCAGCTCCAAACTCCCACATGGCCTTTTCCTCTCTCCACGTGTCATGCAACCAGGAAGCATATAGGACCTTTCTGAGCTCACAGGAACACACCCCCTGAGTGGTATGTGGTTAACATGACCTGCGCATCACTTTCTGGTTATCCCTTAAATCCAGGCCTTTTTTAAATATACAGGTTTGTGGGACAACAACCCAGCAACCTGTCCTGGACTCAGATCACAGCAGACCTCTGTCTGTGTGATACATACCTGTCTCTCAATGCACTAGTTGGTACATCACATGCCCTTCCCCTCTGTTCAAACCAGTGGGGATGAACACATGACCACGATCCAGAGCCCCAAGAAAAGGCTTCCCTGTCGTCTCGAACTACCAGTCGAGGAGACCCTCTCCATCTATTATGAGCGTTGGCTCCTGGAACATGATCCCTCATCGTCACCTGATTCCTTAGAGACCTACAGTCCGTCACTGTCCCCAATTTCCTTTTTGTGACAAATGCGGCCTCAGACTTTGTGAGATGACAATCTCGAGTCGTAACTTGGTTAGACCTCCCACTCCCCCGGCAGTCAATACAGAAGTGTGGTTCACTTCCCTCTGTATCTACGGTCAGGACCAACTCATTATCGTCACATACACTATTAGGTCTCTTGTCTAGGACCCTCAGTATTGGTTTAACAGGGAATTCACTACCCCTGAACCTATTATGCCCTCTATCCTCAGGACGTCTCTGGAAAGCTCTCTGGTGACGTCTTTCTTCATCGCCTAGAGACCCATTGCACCACTTGTCTCTAGCTTCTACTGTGGCCCGTCTATTACTGGGAGGACCCCCTCTTCATTGGGTACCAAGATTTAGAGATGGGTTCCATCTTTGAAAGCAATTCTGTCTCTCGATTCTCACACTTTCCCGCCTTAACTGCTGTATTTCTTTGAGGTGAGTCACCCTATACATGAGAAGAATCTGCATATTGCCAAGACTTCCCTGTCACCACCATGAGGAATGGACCCATAACCACTTCTCTGGGTATCTTGTCTTCGCTATTGTTGGGAATTCTTAATCTTGTCACTCCAGACTTATCCACCATTTCCTGCATGAGTCGTCCATGCACTAGACACCTGTACAACATCTTCCAGTAGACTTCGAGCTTTCCTCATAAGCCCCAGCCGCCTAGCATCTTCTTCGTTCTTCAACCGGATTAACAGCTTCATGCGAACACACCTCAAGTGCATGTCCCTTAGGACAGCCACCTGATCCACAGTGACTTCGGATGTGGACAGAACCACCAGCTGTTTAGCTTCTGGGGACCAGAACACCTTACAGGCTTCCACGGCCTTCTGAAAGTCATCGTGCATAGACTCTCTGGCACACTCTTCTCTCAGGTCTTTAGGAACCTCTACAAGGCACTTAAACAAGGGAATCTCACTCTTCTCTACTGCCAAGAGATGCTCGCCTTGCTCAATTTCCGGCATTGGCTCTCGCCGGACTTCAACCTCTTTGAGGTGGTATATCAAAATGGACACCTGCCGCTCCAACTTCTTCAAGGCTGCAGTATTCATCGACTGGCTTTTCTGCCAGGCGACCTCTAAACTCGGACATCTCTCTCTCCAACGCACCCACTTGGCACTTTGCAGCCTGTCTCCGAGGCGTCTCTTGCTTCAAATGGGCTTCTACTGTCTACTTAATCCTCCTCCTCCACTGGTTGAGCTTCCATCACTCGAGGAGGTATCTGCTTCAGGCCCCACTTGTTTGGTGGCTTCTTCCACTTCTGCACCCTTGGTCTTCACCTAGGTCTCCGCAATGGCAGCTTCAGCTCTCTCTTGGGTCTCAGCAGTGTCATCTTTAGCTCTCTCTTGGGTCTCAGTGGTGCCACCCTCAAAGGTTTTTGCTCCCTCCAACTCTTTCCCCTCAGGATCTTTGGAGTCTTCAACCCTCTCCACTTCTTCACTCATGACGCGGTTTTTGTCTCCAGCCTCCCTAGAGGTGGATCTATTATTGGTCTCCATGAGCATTATGGACTCCTGCTCCACTAGCACTTCCTAGGATTTCTTCTCCTATAGCACCATCAACTGACTGACCATCAGCTGCACACATACCCACATACCCACAGTATGGTGAACACCCAAGTCGCTCTCCAGCTTGGTGTCAGCTCTACTTTTTTAGCCGCACATCACTACCAGTCATACTGTGGTACAGTTCAGGTGACGTCAGGTCAGTAAGTTGAGCAGACGCATCCTTTCCTCTAGTCACCCCTACGTCTGAACCGTCAATTTTGGGAGGTGTTACTGTCTTAATGTCTGCAACCCCATCAGCAGAGAGCCCTCCACCCTCCTGCTGTAGAGGAGCTCCCGTCTCCCACGAGTCTGAGAGCAGCCTAGAGTCTCGGCCTATTATCACTGAACAGGTTAAGTTCAGGACTCCTGTAACATTATGGCTCGCAATATCCCTGGCTGTCTCGAGGATCACCCTGGACACCGGATATCTATTAGTGACCTCAATCCCCTTTTGTGGATTACCAATACATTGAGCCCTGCCCTCACTAGGGTCACCGAGCTCCCAGAATCGACCAGACTGAGCATGCCCTCTTCGTTCATCTGCAGGGCACACCCACATAGCCCCTTGCTGGGTGGGTATTTCATATGGCAGACTGGACACACATAGTACTCTTGTCTCCAGCAACAGTCCCTCTGTGCCACCCCTTTTACTTCTGGATGCTCCACCCTCTTTGGGGCACCTGCCACTTTCCGGGACTCCGCCCTCTCTTTTGGGCCATTATCCCCTTTAGGGCCACCACCCCTTCTTTTAGGAATACCACCCCTGTTTGGGACTCCACCCCTTTTTAGGACACCACCCCTTTGGCGATACCTCCTCCTTTTGGGCAACTACCCCCTTCTGGAATATCACCCCTTTTGGGACTCCGCCCCCTTTTGTGATACTGCCCCCTTTTGGGATACCGCCCCCTTCTGGGATACCCCCACCTTCTGGGATACAGCCCCCGTCTGGGACATCGCCCCCTTTTGGGCAACCTAGTCTATAGGGGATACTTTCCGTGGACACCTCACCAGCCCCTGCAGATGCACCGGAGTGATAGAACTCCTTGAGAGCGTCACTGTAAGCCACTTCACCCATGGCTGCTTTGCTTCCCACGACTGTCTCTGGACCTCCTAGCACCCCCAGTTGTCAGACCCCTGTTGCTGCACACCAATCCGCGGCGGGCATACTGCACAGCTCCTGCGGTGGTTGCTCTTGGTCATCGCCCCTCCGAGCCACAGCCAGATGCTTGCTTCTGCATGTGCTGTTGCAGCCATATTGTTGCCCCCAGCAACCAAGATTGTAGGCCTTATTCATTGCCCCAAGCAACAAGGCTACAAGAGGTCCCGCATTCTCTGACCACATGTGACGTAGCATTCACTAAGCGGGTTAGAGTCCACTCACTTGGCAGCAATATTCAAAACATACAGCAACCGTTTCTTCATTTAAATAAGTCCAGTTCTTGTTTATTACATCATAAACCACTGTAGACCATGTAAACATCACAGACCTGAAATACAGTCCATTCTCAACTGCGGTTATGTCCGCACAGTTCAATAACTGACCCCCATCAGTGCACACAGGAACACACCCCCTGAGAGATATGTGGTTAACCCGACCCGCCCATCACTTTCTGGTTAATCCTTAAATCCAGCCATTCTTTTAAATATACTGGTTTGTGAGACAACAAGATCCAGCAACCTGTCCTGGATTCAGATCGAAGCAGACCTCTGTCTGTGCGATACATACCTGTCTCTCAATACACTAGTTGGTACATCACACTGGTTACTATGTTGCATTATTTTACAGTGTTTATTGTGTCTGTAGCTGGTTACAATGTTGCATCATGTTACAGTGTTTGTTGTGTCTGTAGCTGGTTACAATGTTACTGTCATGATCCAGACCAGATTTTGAGTTGTTTTCCCTTTTCCCAGTCTGATCATGTCAGGGGTTAACTTTTCTCAGCCTCAGTCTGGTTTCAGGTTTTGCTATTTATATCTGTTGCATCCTGCAGGCGGGGTCAGTTATAGTTCTGCCTACGGTGTGTGTAGCTGACTCTGGTATATCCTGATTTGTCCTGCTGCTTTAGCTGCCTGAACCCATGTCTCTGTTTTACCCTGTTCCCATCTTGACTCAGTGTTTTCCTTTAGTGTGCAGACCCCCTTGGTTTTGACTTGGCTTACATTACCCGTTTTGGTCTTCTGTCTTTGGCTTATCCGCTCCTGACTGTTACTGACCTCTTGGCTTGTCTCTGACTCTGTGTTTTGTCCTTTCCTTTGGTACTGTGCTACTGACTATATAGAACTGGCTTGTTTGACTATTCTGATGCCACCTGTGGTAGCCTCACTGCTGCACTGCAGGTCAGCTCTGTTTATGTGCAGACCTGCTTCATCTCTACTGCCATCTAGAGAAGCCTGCATCTACCTGCATTGCAGCAGCGTGACAGTTGCATTATGTTAGTGTTTGTTATGTTTGTTGCTGATTACAATGTTGCATTATGTTACAGTGTGTTGAGTATGTAGCTCGTTACAATGTTGCATTATGTTAGTTTTTGTTGTGTTGTAGCTGGTTACATGTTACATTATGTTACAGTGTGTGTTGCGTCTGTAGCTGGTTACAATGTTGCAGTATGTTAGTGTTTGTAGCTGGTTACATGTTGCATTATATTACACTGTTGTATTTGTAGCTGGTCACAATGTTGCACTATGTTAGTATTTTGTAGCTGGTTACAATGTTGCATTATGTTACACTGTGTGTTGTGTTTATAGCTGTTACAATGTTGCATTACATTACAGTGTTTTTTATGTTTGTAGCTGGTTACAATGTTGCAATATATTTCAGTGTCTGTAGCTGGTTACAATGTTGCATTATGTTAGTGTTTGTTGTATTGTAGATGTTACAGTGTTGCATTATGTTACGTTCCATCAATGAAACACAATGTGTAAGAACTGTAACATACATCTATACAACCGCTACACCACAAATCCCAGAGGTGGTGTGCATTGTCTCAGTCCAGTCATTCAATGATGAATCCAAAGCAGTGTAAAGAAGATCATGGCCATGGACGCTGGGGATCTAAACAGCACATGAAGCTATCATATGCAGTTAATTATTCATAAATCTATGCTCGTGAATAGGAGAAGCTTGATGAAAAGTACGGTAATATAAATGCAATACTGTTCAGCCAGCCATCAAGAAACGTGACTGTGTGCAAATGCAATATTCATTGTAGTGATTCTCAGAAAAGATAAAAAATAATGCTAGACCCCCGGCCACAGCCGATCTGCCAATAATGATGATGAAACTGAAGACATACAAGTGCCTGGACACACTGGTCTATTGGTTATGTGCAAAATAAATCTAGAGCAATAGTGAGATGTCAGTAAATATTGACATTGTAAGAAAAGATGATGTAATCCTTTCAGGGGTCCGCCAATTACTGATGACACAGCGGCTGAAGTGGCCCCCGATCTGCTCTGTGAATGAAAGGTTTAGAGGTAGACTCGGAGCATTTCCCAGTGTGGCTGCTGTGAATGGGATACAAGTGCACAAAGGGGACTCTGTGTACAGCAGAAAAGACCCTCCCCGGCTTCTCCACGACAACCAGAACGCACACAGAACTTCCTTCAAAAACCGGTTCCATCCATCACGGGCTCCGGAAGGAGCGGAGACAATCTCAGGGCAGCAAGCCTAAGCCTAGAGAACTCTTTACTACCAAACTGAGAGAGGCGTATTGCACGCAGCGTACAGTAATACCGAGGGCTCGTACAATAGTCCGCACTGATGTTAGGAAAGGTCTGATTAACATTTCTATAGTCCTGCACAGTGCTGTAATTATGATACACCAAACTACAAGAACGAAGCAAACAATGCATTCAAGGAAATTAAACTAACAAAGATTATTTGTTTTATTAAGTAAAATTCATATATTAATTAAAAAAGCAACAGTAATAATAATAATAATAATAATAATAATAATAAAGATAAGTTTATAATAAAAAACAAGTTTTATTACTTATTATGTCTGATGGATCTTCACTGTCAAGAGGCTGTACAATAATTAAAGAAGCACTCCCAGCAAAAATTGTATCCCCTAATCTTTTCTAAATATTATTATCATTACGCTTTGCTTATATAGCGCGGTCTTATTCCGCAGCGCTTTACACACATTATTATCACTGTCCCCATCAGGCTCACAATCTAGATTCCCTATCAGTATGTCTTTGGAGTGTGGGAGGAAATCGGAGAACCCAGGGGAAACCCAAACATGGGGAGAACATACAAACTCCATGCAGATGTTGTCCTTGGTGGGATTTGAACCCAGGATCCTGTTGCTGCAAGGCTGCAGTGCTAACCACTGAGCCACCGTACAGTGCTATCCACTGAGCCACCGTACAGTGCTATCCACTGAGCCACCATACAGTGCTATCCACTGAGCCACCGTACAGTGCTATCCACTGAGCCACCGTACAGTGCTATCCACTGAGCCACCGTACAGTGCTATCCACTGAGCCACAGTACAGTGCTATCTATTAAGCCACCATGCTACCCATATGTATATAATGTTATGTGAGATTCATTATATTTCGAGATGGCGAATCGATATGCGGCTCTCCGGTCCATCAGCAGCCAGGTCAGTAGTCCTTGGCCTCTGAACGGGATGCTTGCGACTCTCTTACCTTGCAGGATTAGTGAAGCTGGTGCAATATCATCATTGGACAGTGACACATAGATGACATTGCGCCAGTACGGCTAATAAAAAATATTCGACGGGGAAACGTGTAGTTAAGACATTTGAGGGAACCCATCCAACGGCCAGATAGTACTGACCTGGCCAATGGACTGGAGTCTCGCAATTCAACAGACCTATCTCTAATTAATATACTTAATGCTATGCTCCCCAGTTTTGAGCGTCGGTTCTCATCCGGGTCATGTGAGCGCTCATTATCTTTGCTGGCACACACAGGGACTGCTTCCGCCAGTGTCAGATTGAGCAGATTAAGTTCACATAGGCCAAACTGCACTGTGCTTGGCCTCTATGTTTGGTGCATATGTTGGGAAATACCACCAATCTATATGTGCATTGTGCCTATTGACTTCTATTGGGTCATGTTTCACTGCCATTTGCTGTGTGTTCATAGCTCATTGCGTACTTGCATCTGAATACCCCCCAAAGCGGTATTTCCTGTCCGATCTGTGAAAACATCAGATTTGGAACAATACTATTTAATGTCCAACTTTTTTCCCAGGCTGAGTGGTTGAAGGAAAAAATTCCCTGCATGCTCGTTTTGCCTCTGATTGGATTCTGATGACATCCGAGTGCCGTCCGATTTTCACAGACACACTGAATGGAGAAGATGGAATATTTTTTTTTTCTCCACATCTGAGAAAATCAGACCACACTCTGATCACGCTCTCTGATCAGAGTGTGAATAAGCATATTCTGACCAATTTTCTCAGATGAGAGAAAAATGGTCATGTGACCCTAGACTAATGCACAGAAGCGTATCTGTGCCATTTTTATTCATTTTTCGGTCTGCTGCAGTTTTGGTGTCTATGTTCTGCCTGCGGTGATTTTTTTTTCTCCTGTAGGAAAACTTCCATTGATATTGCCTAAGAAAGAGGACAGCAGCTTTAAAGCGTGCAACAGCTGGGCATTTGTGAATTTGCTATTGTAAATGAAATATTATTCCAGCAAAGCTAAAACAGGTGAAATAAGGGAACGTTGATTCCTAGGCTGCATCTGTCACGTTCCTAAACTTTCTTCAGAAAAATGTTCAACTTCTTGTTTATTTTATTAATCGTAAAAGTGTCAGTTTGTGAGAAGATACAAAATCAACCAACATTGTCAGAAACTAGAAAAACATATTTTTTTGCATTCAGACAGGTATATAAGTTTATATAAAAATGAAGTCGGCTGATCATATTTGTTTTAGGCAGTAAAGTGCTTTTTATATCGCATGTTCATATAGTCACATACTTGTAGGACGGGTCTGCGAAATGGTCCACATTCCCCTGAGTTGTTTCCTGTTTGGTGCCCTTGCACATGAGGATGTCCTATTTAGATTCATGACACCCTTGGTTGGTAAGGCTCTTTGGGCATCATATAAGTTGCTACTTACTAATAAAATTGTGTCTCATTTTATCGCTGAAGCCGGCATAGCAGTCAGCTAATCGCCATACGCCTGGCTTCAAAAACCTCTGATATCATCTATCTTACCTAGGACATCTGACCAATCCATGGGCAGCATGTACGTACCAGACTATGGCTGTATGGTGTTTCAAACCGCTGCTGTCAGTCAGAAAGGCAGTCCCAAGTGGCTCCTCCCTGCGCTCTGCCTTGGATTGACAGGTCTCTGCCTATGTGCGAATGTAGAGAGAGACCGATCACTCAAGGGCGGGGAGAACTGCCTTTCTAACTGGTCTCCAGCAGCATTTTTTCAATTCTGTTTTTCTTTGAAACACCCCAACATTTCAGGCACCGATGTTCCTTGCTGAAACCATGCAGCCAGTGTCTAATACATGCTGCCCGTCGTTCGATCAGCATGTAGCCACTTCATCAAGTTCACTTTAAAGACAAGGAGAGTGACATGTATTGCAACTTGATGGCCCCCCACACTGTCCTTTACATACTGTATATTTATTTAGAAAACTGGTGACGTGGTCAATATTTATTTTACCCACTGTTAGTATGCAGCTCAGTCACCCACAAAGTATATTGGCCTTCAGACAATTTAATGGCTTTCACATCCCCCCCCCCACGTACAGCATATTGGCCCCCAGAGCCTGCACACAGCTGGTGGCTCCACATCTCCCCTCACACACAGTATGATGGCCCTAGCAGCCCTCACATACAGTGAGATGTCCCCATAGCCCCCTTCAAGTGCTAACTAATTGAAAAAAAAATAAACTATGGTACTCACCTTGGCCTGTTCCCCAAATGACCTTCTAAACAGCAGGCGCAATTTAGCGACATTATCGTGCCTGCTCTGCCGAGACTCGGTTGCGCAAACAGAATGATGGCGCAGGAAGCTGACCTGTTCCACCATGCTTTTCAAAGGTGTCTTCATTCTAAAGATTGAGAGACCACTGAACAAGCGACACAGTGCAAGCTTGGGGTGAACGGCACCAGTCCCCCCTCTGTTTAAAGGCTGGACACAAAAATAGGGAATTCGGCTTATCCCGTCGTTCCACCTCCGCATCGCTTGTAGATACTTTCACATGAATGCCTACACTATGCATATCTATAAAAGCTTTATATCTCTGTCTCTTTTTCTGGCACACTCCCTTCTGCCTCTCTTACTCGCTCTCCCCCTCCATTCATTCTGTCCCACTGCAGGGGGCTTTAATGCCAGCACAATTCTACTGTTTTGGCCGTGAGTTCCCCAGAAATGTAATTATGCTCTAAAATGTGGTTAGCATTGCAGTAAATATCGCACAGAGCTTCCAAATTACATTTGGGGTGTAAAGGGGATTGAATTTCATTGCAAGTTGACACTCAATTACAATTTCCATATATCTTGCATGTGAGGGGGTAGGCGATTTTAACCCTTGACTGCTCAAATGTTTTGATATGCTCTGTCTGGGGAATATATCAAGCCAAGAGAGAAGCATATGCTGTGATTTCTGCCTAGAACATACACAGTGAGTAAAAATAGACACCGGCGTACAAGTAATACACAGTTTGTAATAAAAGTAGAGTAGAGCCTCTCGGCGCCCATAGAGAATAGAAAGCTCAGCAGCCATATTTAGGAGTGCTAAAGTGTTAACATTAAAAATGTATTTCAGTCTCACATTAATAATAATGTATCAGGACAAACTTGCAATTTACTTTTTGAAATCTGAAATAGCATTTGAACCATTGCCCCATGAACTCTTTTCAAGGTGATATATTTAGTGCAAGAGTCCCATTGATATGAAACAAAGACATTTACGATGGCCAAAAAGGGTTAATCTAGGGATGCTGATCTGCTGAGTGAAACTGATACATTTTTAAGATTTGACCAAAACCTCAAATTTAGCTTGGAAACAATCACAGTATACAGTCCCCCCAAATCAGCTCTGGAGGGTCATACAATGGACGCTGTGCGTGTTCCATCACTTTGAAATGTACTCACGTGGATATAACACACAGACATCATTGGTGTACATCGGTCTTTGTTATGTTTCTTTCTTAAAGGGGTGGTCCGAAACACAAATTAATTTTCATTCTAAATACATATCTATTTAATGCCATAATCTAAGCTATTTTCTAATATTCTTTAATTAAAAATTCCCTATCCCTCCCTAACTACACTGTCTAACTGCTTTATTTCTACTTTCTTTTTGATGACGCTTTTTTCGAGGATCCCAGTGCTTGCTGGGATATTCAAACACGCATCATTAGGTGGCAGAGGCTGGGCTAGTCCCTGCTCTACTGAGCATGTGTCAGTTATCAATTTCGACGGATTCTCAGTAGATTCTTGTCACTGTGTAGTATGCACAGTGACAGTGTGCTCCATCGTCGACTCTGATCTGCAGTAACGAGCCAGCAATAAAGCGCACTTTCAGTGATGTCACTTGTGGGGACGGCGCTGGTCTCTGTACACCGGGTAATCATCTTACAATGCACACTGACAGTGTACTCTGCTACCAGCTCGTTAGTTTTGATCAGATCCAGAGAGGGAGCGCACTGTCATTGTGCACATAGCACAGTGACAAGAATCTGCTGAGAATCTGTTGGAATTGCCAAAAGACGCATACTTAGTAGAGTAGGGACTAACCCTGAATCCATAGACTAATGGTTTAAACAGTATAATCTTACATAGGAAATTTACTGTGATGTAAAAAAGCCTAATCCTATCAAAAAGGGCATTAGATGTAGATGTGTCATTCATATAGGCATCACTTACTGAACACCTCACCTGCTGTACAGATAATGGCTTATACTGTTTATTCAGTTTTGGGACGTGGGCGGATGTATGGGGATAATGAAGTATATGTCTGTAGAGTGATTCTCCTCTTCCAAAGTGTAGTTTAAATGGATTTTTATTCACACCCTTTGGAGGGAACAGAAAGAGCATTTCATCTATTTATAGTCCTACAGGCATGAGAACAATCCTGCCCCTTTTCCCCAGCTGCCCCCTCCCTCAGTCCGGGCTACTGGAGGGATTCTGGGGTTAAGTTCGTTGCCCACTGCGGTGATGTAACTCCGGCTTTGTGTCATTTATATTCAGCCCAAAGAAAACAATTTTCTTGAATAGACAGGCGGACAATAATATTGTTCAGGGCTGATTTTACTTTGGACGTGGTCCAAACTGCTCCCAGGCAGCTCAGACTGAGCTCCCGTTCTCTCACCACATCTCCTTCCTCTCTCACATCAGTGTGCACTGTCACTTTTCCCACTCGCGCTCCTTCTGTGCACTCATCCATCCTCTCTCCATCCACTTTTCAGTCATTCTCTTTATTGCTTTTTTTTACACTAAATTCTCTTTTCTGCATTAAATGGCTTTTTCGCATCTTCATTTTTTTTAATCTAATGCTTCTCCTTTTCCTCAGCCGTATTTGACGTACTTCAGACCTTATTTCTTTCTTTGTTCTCTTCATCCCTTTCTTTTGTGACTTTTCAGTCAAACTGAATTCTTGAATTCTTTCACGTTCAACTTTAGGCAAATTACTTAAATAAATTGCGACTGCCCTTCTTTTTCCAAATGTGAATAAGTGTTTGCACTTTTCTCTTTTGGCGAATTTAACGTTAACTCACGACCTATGCAAATTAATCCCGAACAGAACAACATGTAAGGTTTGAATCAAAAAGAACATTTGTCAGGTGAAACTCCACAAAGACTGATTCTTTTTTGGCTGACCAATGATGGATAATATTTATCTGCAAAGAAGTCAGCCATGTTTGAAATTTATGGTATCCTATGTAAGATTTTTGTGAATATTCTCTGAAATATTATTTGCGATAATGGCCAGTTTGACCTAAAATGTGTACAGCTATGCTGGTGTAATAATCATTCTTGACGCTCGTTCATTCGAAGGTCGTTCAAATATCAGCCTACTTACAACCATCTAACATGGATGACAACCTTAACGGGGTGGTCCAAAATCCAAATTCATTTTCATCCTAAATCTGTTTTATGCCATGGTCCAAACTATTTTCCAGTAAACTAGAATTTAAAATTCTCTATCGTTCCCTAACTACACTATCTAACTGATTTGAGAATCCCAGTGCATACACAGGTTCACAAATGAAGGGTCATCAGGGGCAGAGAATGTGGTCACTGCCACAGCCTCTGCCCCCTCCCTGAAATGAAATGTCATCAGTAACGGTTGTCTCATGGACAGGGCTAGTCCCTGCGCGATGTGCACAGTGTGATGTGCACAATGACAGTGCTCTCTCTCCGAGTCAGATGAGCAGTAACAAGTCCAATATATATATATATTTTACTATGAGCCTAAAAGCTAACAGTCAGGTAGTGGATAACTACCTGCCTGTTCTGCCCGGCACTGGCTCAGAACGGTCAGCGACCGCTCCTGCCGACGATTTGGCTGTTATACATCCTCCTTTTCTTCCAGGCTGCTCTGTCGACAGGGCGTGACTTCCCACATCATGCTGAATGACAGCCATTGTCCTGCAGTTAGGCAGTAGAGAGTCGGCTGCTAAACATTGAAAACACATGAAAACACACTTTTATGAACTGAGCATACATGTTTATTGAGGATTCAAGTGAGATAGTTGTTCACTATCTAGGGTGTATGGGCACCTATAAAAGTAGACTTCTAGCCAGGGCCTTTCAAATAAAATAGGATTTTGATTACAAAATGTCCTAGGCTAAGTACACATGTCCAATAATCATCCGTTATAATGGATCCAAAACTAATTTCAACTGGATCCTATGAAGTCTATTGAAAACGGATCCATTAAATAACTATTAGTTTTTCTTCTATTTAAAATGCATCTGTTTTTTCCTTCCTGGAACAGTTAACGGGTTTGCTTTCCATTGACTTCAATGTTAAAAAAATGATTCAGTTAAAATCAGTTTTTTAACCAGACAAAAAATTTGAGACTACACAACTTTTTTGTCAATGGATTTCTGCTGGCGCCATTCTAGCGGATTATTACTGGACATGTGAACATAGCCTTAGGCTGCCTTTACACTGGCCGATTATTGGGAACAAGTGTTGAGAGGTTGCCAATCATCCGATAAATGAGCATCACTCTCATTTTTGGATGAAAATATGTTTAAGTGTGCTTAGAAATCATTGTTTTCGGCAGCACATAATTTTGTCTAAGCAGGACATGTGCAGCTGAGAACAATGGTATTCTATGTGCACAGAACAATCGTGTTAACAATCGTTCTGCGTGCATGGGAAGTGCAGTTGGCCGATCTAAACAGGCAATTATATTACTGCTGATTATCAAACATACAGCCAATCAATGGCCGTGGTTGAGCTGTTTTAACGGGTGTCCTTAACCTACATCTAGACGGAAAGCCAAAGCCAGAGGAAGGTCCTGAGTTCCCAATATCCTCTACTAACTCTTAAAGGAATTTTCCATATTAATAATTTTTATTTAAAAAAAAACCTGCCATTTCCAAAAAAAAACAATAAAAGAAACAATACTTGCCAAGTGTTTCTGCTAGCAGTCCTTCGCAAACCCTCCACCAGTGCTGATGATTTCTTTTTTACATGATGCCGCACGTTACTGTTTCAGCCATAATGTGTCACTCTACGGGAATCATCGCTCATGTGAACAAAAATATCAGCACTGCTGAGGGGGTCAGATCAGATTTGTTGCAGCACTTTATTTACTGCAGAAATGTTGGAATTCTACACCTAAAAACAGTATTGTGTTTTTACATACATTTTTTTTAACGCCATCCATAGAAGCCTATTGGAAAAAGAAGCACAGTTCAGCAGCGTTTTTAAATTCACAGTTAGCACGAGTTTTCATGGACTCACGTCCACCTTTCTAGAAATGTTAAATACAATTGTGGGTCTGAGTAAAAACCTAAGATAAAAAATCAGTGTTTGTATGCTATGTGCGGGCAGGAAAAATCAGAGAAATAAGCAAACAGAGCATAGACACTCCAACAAGTAAATGAGTAAATAATAATAGTACATGTCAATGACATAGGATACTTAGTTAACGCTATTTTGTTCAAGAAATCATAAAAGCCATCCCACCATTTCTCATGTTCGACCATGGCCAAAGAGTTGGAAGAGGGTATAGGCAGCTCAGGGCCTTCCAGGTGAATTAAAGTCTCACATGCTGCCTGGTTTTCTCTTTAGATGCACGTTTAAAGGGAATCTACAATCAACATATTGTTTAAATCAGATATTTGTGTTACATTTAGTACTTTTTCCTACATTGGCAATGTTTTTTTTTTTCATATCATGATCTTTATTTATTT
The DNA here is from genome assembly GCF_051348905.1 of Ranitomeya variabilis. Taxonomy (NCBI): domain Eukaryota; kingdom Metazoa; phylum Chordata; class Amphibia; order Anura; family Dendrobatidae; genus Ranitomeya; species Ranitomeya variabilis. Next base: position 639,464,708 of record NC_135232.1, read on the forward strand.
ACTTATTTAAATAGTACTATTTCAATTTTCACCCTGGCAACTGTGGCTTTTTTAGACTCCTACTTCATGTTCTTTCAGGAAGCGTTTTTAGCAAGGCGCTTTATAGATATACATCTGATAACACAGGATCCATCAATCTAAATAGGTGATGTCACAGCTGACCTGCCCCCATCCTTTAAAGGGGGCGTCAGGTCTTTGGTTACGAGTCATCAGGATTCTGGTGCTAATGCCAGGAGTGGGTGGACATGATATGTGACTTGCATACTTCTTGTATACTTCTAACAAAAAAGAAAATCTTCCCCATGTCGTTATCTAACACGGCTTTTGCTAAGTACAATAAACATTTTCTTACTATATGTTAGCCATATTGTCTCCTCACATATTGAATATTTCATCATAGTCCACATTCCCACTACACCTTATATTTCATAGTATTCTGTCATAATCATAACATTGATTAACCTTGTATTCCACAGAATTATTCCAGCTCACTCTAAACTTCACTTTCTGCCTTGAGCCTTCTTTTACATATTCAATAAAGTTCTCTTCACTTTCCATTTATGAGCGGGTTTTTTTCACACATCCCTAAACAACCCTTCACTTTCCATTTATAAGCATTCATTATTGCTCCCCCTAATCTGCTTTTCACTTTCTTACTATCAGCATACTTTAACGCTCACTCAAGGCATTCCCCCTTACTCTCCATTAATCTTCATTCATTCTTCAGATTCTCCGTAAGCTTTGCAAGGAGCTCCCTGACAGTTCCACTCATTTGCAAGTCAAGCTGTCAGCTTAGTATACGCCATTCTGGGCTGACTACATGCCATTACATTGTACGTGGAAAGCCCATCTTGACCACACAACACTTCTATTATATATGTAGCATATACATAAGACACTTTATCTGCTTTAGAAAACTCACTTTCAATTAACCTATTCGAGAATTCTGAGATAATAAGGGGTGTCCCCTATCTATTAGTCCAGAGGGAAGCTCTGGGAGTCCCACCATGTCCATGCATGACAATGACAGCCTACTATGTAATGCTCCAATTTCCCTGAGGAGGAGCTGTGGGGTAATTAAACATTTACTGCCACAGTCTTTTCCAGATTACAGCTGATTTGTGGGGATCCCACAGCAGGACACCCTGGGATCTGTTCAATTTTCTTTTCCAGGCTCAAAATGCATTTCTTCAATCCGTCTATGTTACTGTAGATTGCTGAATGGTGGCAATGTGCACACTGTCAAGATTCCCCTCTACTAACAGCACAAAAGTGTCATTAGGTGATTTGCATGCTTGCTATCATGCGACGACTAGGGGGGAATTCTGACCGTGTGCACATTGCTCACTGTCACGATTCTGAAACTGAGGACATTTCTCTTGATCCAGGAAAACCTTTAGTATGCGATTTGCTTAACATAACAAAACTACCCAAATAAACTAAAATTGTTCCAAGTGCTGAAATATTATACAGTAGCATGTAAATGTTTGGGCACCCTGATCAAAATTACTGTTTCTATGAACAGTTAAGCAAGTTGAAGAAGAAATGATCTCTAAAAGGGCTGAAGTTAAACATTTCCCTTGTATTTTAGGTAAAAAATATATATAATAAAATAGATTCCACTGCGCTAAAAGGCCAGTTATACAACTACACAATCCCTTCAGATGCTCAAGTAGATGCCAGGGGGCGATTAGCTTACCCCAAAAAATTGATGGAAAAGTGATGATATTTTAGTGAGTTATGATCGATCCCCTAGTAAGCCACAGCTAGCAGCACATTTGTTGACATACATAACACAAAAGCAGTCAGTGCAGGACTGAACTCGAATGAACCAACCAGGTTAAAGGGGTATTCCCATCTCCAAGATCCTATCCCAATAGGTGTCATAATAATAATGTTAGCAAATACCTCCAATTGGAAATATAGTATAGTTCTTCTGATTAGCTATGCCTCTTTCCTAATGTGCAAGCATTGCAGGACCTTAGGTAACCATGGATATGACCACTAGCAACTAGCTAGCTGTCACTTCAACAGTGGACATAACTATGTATACCTAAGGTCCTACAATGCCTGCACATGAGGAAAGACATAGTGAATCAGAAGAACTATACTACATTTCTAATTGGAGGTATTTGCTAATATTACTATTACATCTACTACACATTGGGATAGGATCTTGGAGATGCGAATACCTCTTTAACACTTTTAAAATCAACAGAGGTGAGAATAAAAATAAATTGACGTAACCTGTTTATTGTACGTACTACCAATATTTAACCCCTTAATCCCATATGACGTACTACCCCGTCAGGGTGACCTGGGACTTAATTCCCAGTGACGGGATAGTACGTCATATGCGATCGGCCGCGCTCACGGGGGGAGCGCAGCCGATCGCGGCCGGGTGTCAGCTGACTATCGCAGCTGACATCCGGCACTATGTGCCAGGAGCGGTCACGGATCGCCCCCGGCACATTAACACCCGACACACTGCGATCAAACATGATCGCAGTGTACCGGCGGTATAGGGAAGCATCACACAGGGAGGGGGCTCCCTGCGTGCTTCCCTGAGACGATCGGTACAAGGCGATGTACTCACCTTGTACCGAGTGTCTCCTCCCTGCAGGCCCCGGATCCAAAATGGCCGCGGGGCTGCATCAGGGTCCTGCAGGGAATACTTCCGGGTCCACAGCAGGCGCTGGTAAGCCTGCACGGCTGTATGTCAGATCGCTGATCTGACAGAGTGCTGTGCAAACTGTCAGATCAGCGATCTGTGATGTCCCCCCCTGGGACAAAGTAAAAAAGTAAAAAAAAAAATTTCCACATGTGTAAAAAAAACAACAACACACACTTGGGGGTTCAAAGTTCTCACAACACATCTAGATAAGTTCCTTGGGAGGTCTAGTTTCCAATATGGGGTCACTTGTGGGGGGTTTCTACTGTTTGGGTACATCAGGGGCTCTGCAAATGCAACGTGACACCTGCAGACCAATCCATCTAAGTCTGCATTCCAAATGGCGCTCCTTCCCTTCCGAGCTCTGCCATGCGCCCAAACAGTGGTTCCCCCCCCACATATGGGGTATCAGCGTACTCAGGACAAATTGCACAACAACTTTTAGGGTCCAATTTTTCCTGTTACCCTTGTGAAAATACAAAACTGGGGGCGAAAAGATCATTTTTGTGAAAAAATATGATTTTTTATTTTTACGGTTCTGCATTATAAACTTCTGTGAAGCACTTGGTGGGTCAAAGTGCTCACCACACTTCTAGATAAGTTCCTTAGGGGGTTTACTTTCCAAAATGGTGTCACTTGTGGGGGGTTTCAATGTTTAGGCACATCAGGGGCTCTCCAAACGCAACATGGCGTGCCATCTCAATTCCAGTCAATTTTGCATTGAAAAGTAAAATGGCGCTCCTTTCCTTCCGAGCTCTGCCATGTGCCCAAACAGTGGTTTACCCCCACATATGGGGTATCAGCGTACTCAGGACAAATTGTACAACATCTTTTGTGGTCCATTTTCTCCTGTTACCCTTGGTAAAATAAAACAAATTGGAGCTGAAATAAATTTTGTGTGAAAAAAAGTTAAATGTTCATTTTTATTTAAACACTCCAAAAATTCCTGTGAAACACCTGAAGGGTTAATAAACTTCTTGAATGTGGTTTTGAGCACCTTGAGGGGTGCAGTTTTTAGAATGGTGTCACACTTGGGTATTTTCTATCATATAGACCCCTCAAAATGACTTCAAATGAGATGTGGTCCCTAAAAAAAATGGTGTTGTAAAAATGAGAAATTGCTGGTCAATTTTAACCCTTGTAACTCCCTAACAAAAAAAAATGTTGGTTCCAAAATTGTGCTGATGTAAAGTAGACATGTGGGAAATGTTACTTATTAAGTATTTTGCGTGACATATCTCTGTGATTTAAGGGCATAATTATTCAAAATTGGAAAATTGCGAAATTTAAAAAATTTTCACCAAATTTCCATTTTTTTCACAAATAAACGCAAGTTATATCGAATAAATGTTACCACTATCATGAAGTACAATATGTCACGAGAAAACAATGTCAGAATAGCCAAGATCCGTTGAAGCGTTCCAGAGTTATAACCTCATAAAGAGACAGTGGTCAGAATTGTAAAAATTGGCCTGGTCATTAACGTGCAAACCACCCTCGGGGCTTAAGGGGTTAAATGACAGAAGTGACCAAGCATTAAGTGGATATTCCATTGCAACAGGCAGAAATACCATCACGGTGTTTGGGACAACAGTCCATCAACAACTCACTGTTCAGATGTGCAGACGATGCAGATAAAAACATCAGTGAGATATACAGCACCTAGGAGTTAGTCCGTGCTGGAAGCGCCAAGCATAGGTCCACGCTGCAAAGTCCCAACTGGTGCCTAACCTGACACTTCGATTACACCCAACATGGTAATTAATTGTGCACATTTCTTTTTTACTAGGAATTAGTTAAAAACAGAAATAAATACCTTATATGTACTACTACCTATTTCATATATCATATATCAATAGAAAAAATATATAAACAGAAAAAAAATATATAAGGACATTAGAAATAAAAATAACCAAATAATATAATAGTAAAAAAAGAATGAAAAATTAAATGTATGTACATTTACTGTCTAAACAACAAAAGGTATAAGAACCGATACACTACATCACCCCTTACTGTATACCGTATTTTTCGGATTATAAGATGCATTTTTTGCCCCCAAAATTGATGGGGAAAATGTGGGGTGTCTTATAATGCCGATATATACCTTACCGGCCGCGGTGGAGCAGGGTCCCAGGGTCGCTGCTGGAGGAGGCAAGAGTGGAGCATTGCTGCAGGCTGCAGGCTGGGATGAAGGGATGTTCGGATGTGTGCCGCTGCGGGTGTTCGGTGGTGCAGGGGCTCTGCCGACATTTTGTGAAAACCCAGATCCCACGCACTTCCATGATTTACTATGCGATGGACTCCAGGAAAATTGCTGCCGGGGGTGGCGCATGTGCAGATGGAGATCTCGGCACCAAGATCTCGAGAGCCATTTTCCCGGATTCCACCACTTAGTAAACCATGTAAGGCTAAGTTCACATTAGCGTATCTGTGCGCAGCGTATCATCTGCAAACGCATGCCAGGACACATGTGTAGCGCCCCCACTGCCGCAGGGCCGAGGGGTACCCGGTACCGGGCCTCTGAGTCTCTGCTCTGGGGTTGTCACGGCGGCTAGGCCCCGGTCCGTGACCCTGCCGTGGGGCGCACAGGGGATTACTAGGAGTGGATGATGTAGATGGGGGGGAGGCTGTAGTGGTGCGGTGCAGTAAATAACGAGGACACCAGGTTGCAGTCTCTTTACCTCTTTACTGAAGATCTCTGGGTCCTCAGTCCGGAATACGGTTCACCAGGCTGCGCAAGTCCGGCCGGTCCAATGGCACCTCCGGAGTTCTCCTCACAGGTGGAAATCGGTGCCTTCCTTCTAGCGCTATGTGTTGTGGTCCTTCCCTGCTGTGCTTACGGAAAGTCCCCACAACCGTTGTGTCTGTTTCTTAAGTTCCCTCACAACTCGATTAAATGATGTTCTTCTAATCCTCCGTCCCTCCCTGTTGTTCTGGTTGGGACGGCACCCGTATGACGGGTAGGCTCGGAGCTCTTCCGGGACCCTAGAGTCGCCCCTCTCCACAAGTTGCCCCCCAAGACTGCATAGGTGATTTGAGTTAGACAGCCCGCCTGAGACTGACTGTCCTGCCGCTGTTTAGAGTATTGCTTGAAGCTGAATGTTATGATACTCCCTCGGCGTTCCGGCCACCGGTAGTGCGCCTCAGTAGGGTGTTGCTCCGGTCTTACAGCACGACCCCTACTGGTATTTCTCCTTTTGCTTGATCTCGTTTCTCACTCAGCACAATCTATCTCGCTTCTAGTCCTTCCTTGGGCACCGCCGCTACCCGGAGCAGGCGCGGTCCCGTTACGTTCGTTCAAGTTGCCAAGCCTCTGTCAGGATCCCACCCCTGACAGAGACCCTACTGTATCTTCCCCCCACAACACCCTCTGCCACAAGGTGTTGCCTGGTTCCAACCCAGTCAGCTTTCTGATCTAACTTCCTGCCTGACCCCCAGTTTTCCCACTATGGTGGGGAGTGGCCTAATGAATAGCACCCTTAGCTCCCCCCGGAGGCCCAGCTATGAAATGTATTGGTGTCTGTGATACCTGGTCAGATGAACTCCTTCAGTGCCATCAGACACACCATAGCTCCCCATAGTGGCGGAGCCACAGTACTGCAACGACCAGGACTCTGGGGCGCTGCACTCCCCCCTGGTTAAACACAGTACTCCGGGACTGGGAAGAAAATAACAATACAAGTTAGCAAAAAGACATACAGTTTTGTTGAGTGCAATAACAATAAGTATACTTGAACAGGCTTCCCTTTATGGGAGGTAAGGACACTTGAACGTTACAAACATGGTTAACATTATAAATTACAGGCTATAAATAACTCCTGTTACCCAACCGGGTATTCTACTAAGTGCAAAATTGTTGGACAATAATTTAACATCGCCTTTAAGGACATACACTCTTTATCCACTAAAGACCTTCCTATAATCACATTATAAGGTAATTTAACTTTCTCATTCTCCTTCTTTAAATCTGCAGGACCGCCTGTCCTATCGGCACCAGACCTACTGCCTCTCCTTTCGGTTACAGGACCGCCCCGTTCAGCCAGGGCCTACTGCCTTTTCACTACTATGCACAGTATAGAACATAACATTACTTTCAGTTTAAGAGCACTGAGCCATCTCTACATGACTCCTATGAGGACTCAGGGTTTACCTTCTATCCTAACTATCTATTATCATTATCAAAACATTTTCTTTTGAACATTAAGCCTTCTCATTATCTTTCTTTCTATCATGCATGCTGGACACTACATCTATCCCTACGGGCCCACTGCATCCTTCTTCTATCTTTCACCTCTTTCTTCTCAGAGAACATCATCAGTATTTCTTCACAATTAACTAATTAAATACATATAACTCTCTCATATAAACATTATCATCACGTTCTTTGGTCAAGACATTATTGCTTCCGGTCTTAAAGCAATATCACGGTTTAAGCGCAACAAATGAACATCCCCTTTAAGAGGGGACCAAGTCTTTATGAGGTAGCATGCCTTCTCAAGCTACCAGTCCATACTCAGCAAAGGTTCCAGTGTGGTATCTTCACAAAGAGTCCTTCTTTAAGTAAAACCAGTAAGGAGCGCCTTTAATAAGGTGCAAACTATGTACAAGAAGTTCGGATCATGCACTGTTCATGATTTCAGCAGTTCTAGAAACTTGTGCAAATAAAACTTTAGAAAAATCAAACAAAAGCAAAACAATAGGGATCCCAGGTCCACAGAAGGATCCCCTTAAGAGTTAACCCTGGACGGGTTCAGTAGCAAAAATCAGGAAACAAACAGTTAAGAACTATTTACATCTTCATGGTTTCGAGGTTTATTCTTATAGCAAATCACAAGACATCAGCCGAAAGTGGACACCTTCCGACTGTGCAGGCTTCGAATCCTTGGCCAGCAGCTGATGCCGCACCAGTGTCACTGGCGGATTTCCCCGGGGCAGTCAGACCTCCTGAGGTCTGAACCTGAAGGCGGACTCTAGCTGCCAGCTCAGTCGCTGCAATGAGACGTACGGCGGCAATATTGGTAAGATCCGTCACGCCTGGTTCCATCATAGTTGGAGTAACAGATGACACTCTCCCAGGCCCACAGCGGCGCACATTCCGGGCATACCACCCGCATGCATTCTGATGACGGGTGTAAGTCACCTGATCCCCCTTTTGTAATGGGTCACCACTTCGGCCGCAGCAAGGAGTCTTCACGTTGCAACTGGCAACAAAAACGTCAGTTGGTAGCCCCGGTTCCTGTATGGAGCCCCATCCCCTCTTCGGGTGGAAGGTCAATACCGTTCCCCGCTTCACCATATTCCTGTCATCACATACAAGAGGCGATGGTTGTACCCTCGGTGGGTCAGTCGGTTCTGCCTCTTTTTGCCGTTTCCAATGTAAGATCAAGCATTGTTTGTATTGTTCCCAGGTAAGTACAGCAAGGGTGAATCCTTCTTCCCGAACTCCATCTGGCCCAACCCGGGGGGTGTCCCACTGGAGGATCACCCCATCCGGCCCCACGTCTATGGGCTCTCCCATCCTAGTCAGCAGCGGCGGTACCAGCTTCCCCATTGCATCAGGAGGTAACACCATTAACTCTGCCGAGCGGAGACGGCTTTTACTGGGGTGAGGGCCGGTCGCGGGAGCGGGATCGAGCGAGGGAGCAGGGGCGTCTTCCATACCTGCGCCTGTTTTGATTCCACCGATGTCGACCCGGTCCCTCAACGAGGACGCTGGAGTCGGCTGCAGTCCGGACCGCGGCTCCTCCACCGCGGTCCCCGGATGTGGCTCCGCCCACCATGGTTCCTCCTCCACTAGCTCCGAGGACGGGATGGGTAAGTTCGGCTCCGCGGCCGGTTCCAAGGAATTCAGATCCTTCCGCTGCAGTGGACGTAGGTCCGCCTCTGGTGGAAGAGGACAAGCCGGGATCGCTCCTTCCTCGTTCAGGCACTTGCTGTTCGTCATCGCTGCCTGATAGTCGGTGCCAGTGCATGCACCTGACTCCGCCATTTCTCCGGGGTCGAGCTTCTCTGTCATCCGCCTCCCGCCGCTGCAAACCAAGGGGTTGTCCTCTGCTTTGAGGCAGGTCTCCACTTTGCAGCAAGAGGTGCAGGGGGCGGTCACCGCTTCTGGCGCCACTTTGGTAGTCTCCTCCCATGGCACGCCCCCCTTCTTCTTTGGTGTAGCAATGGCGGCAGTTTTTGGCGGGAACTTTTGGCGGCAAACGGCACAGCACAGTCTTTGCAATATAGTTCAGTCCAAGCACAACAAATCACAGTTCCAAGGCACACATGACCTGATTCTTCAGGCTTAAGTAGATCCTGTTCGTGATGCCAAGTTTGTAGCGCCCCCACTGCTGCAGGGCCGAGGGGTACCCGGTACCGGGCCTCTGAGTCTCTGCTCTGGGGTTGTCACGGCGGCTAGGCCCCGGTCCGTGACCCTGCCGTGGGGCGCACAGGGGATTACTAGGAGTGGATGATGTAGATGGGGGGGAGGCTGTAGTGGTGCGGTGCAGTAAATAACGAGGACACCAGGTTGCAGTCTCTTTACCTCTTTACTGAAGATCTCTGGGTCCTCAGTCCGGAATACGGTTCACCAGGCTGCGCAAGTCCGGCCGGTCCAATGGCACCTCCGGAGTTCTCCTCACAGGTGGAAATCGGTGCCTTCCTTCTAGCGCTATGTGTTGTGGTCCTTCCCTGCTGTGCTTACGGAAAGTCCCCACAACCGTTGTGTCTGTTTCTTAAGTTCCCTCACAACTCGATTAAATGATGTTTCTAATCCTCCGTCCCTCCCTGTTGTTCTGGTTGGGACGGCACCCGTATGACGGGTAGGCTCGGAGCTCTTCCGGGACCCTAGAGTCGCCCCTCTCCACAAGTTGCCCCCCAAGACTGCATAGGTGATTTAAGTTAGACAGCCCGCCTTAGACTGACTGTCCTGCCGCTGTTTAGAGTATTGCTTGAAGCTGAATGTTATGATACTCCCTCGGCGTTCCGGCCACCGGTAGTGCGCCTCAGTAGGGTGTTGCTCCGGTCTTACAGCACGACCCCTACTGGTATTTCTCCTTTTGCTTGATCTCGTTTCTCACTCAGCACAATCTATCTCGCTTCTAGTCCTTCCTTGGGCACCGCCGCTACCCGGAGCAGGCGCGGTCCCGTTACGTTCGTTCAAGTTGCTAAGCCTCTGTCAGGATCCCACCCCTGACAAAGACCCTACTGTATCTTCCCCCCACAACACCCTCTGCCACAAGGTGTTGCCTGGTTCCAACCCAGTCAGCTTTCTGATCTAACTTCCTGCCTGACCCCCAGTTTTCCCACTATGGTGGGGAGTGGCCTAATGAATAGCACCCTTAGCTCCCCCCGGAGGCCCAGCTATGAAATGTATTGGTGTCTGTGATACCTGGTCAGATGAACTCCTTCAGTGCCATCAGACGCACCATAGCTCCCCATAGTGGCGGAGCCACAGTACTGCAACGACCAGGACTCTGGGGCGCTGCACATGCAGACACATGGTTACACTATGTTTATACTCCGCATCATCTTACGCATGACGCCAAAAAAACACTGCGTGTGCATGAGTCTGCATGCACTTTGGCATGCGTTTGCGTTGTTTATGCTCAGGGTGGAGGTGGTGAAATCATTTCATCGAACACGTGCGTGCGCATGTCCTAGCATTCCAATGCGTTCCCATAGACAGTGATGCGTTGTTTTGACGCACTCATCCGCATGTGCAATCCTGCGCGTATTTGACACCTCAAAAAATGCACATTTGCGTTTGCCACACCACAAAATGACGCATGAGTACGCAAACGCATGCGAACTGATGCAAACGCATGTCCCTGCGTACACAATGTTAAATATATGTACGCAAGATGCACGCGGATCGGTACGCAGGTATACGCTGCGCACACATAAGTGGAGCGGCCCCCAAACGCAGGGCAGCGAGGTACTCGGTACCGGGTCTCTCTCTCTTGGTTCTGGGGATGTCACGGTGGCCTGACCCGGTCCGTGGCCCTGCTAAGGGGCGCCCAATTAAAGAAATAGATGGCGGTGTAGGTCGCAGTAAATAACGAGGACACAGGGTTGCAGTCTCTTTACCTCTTTACTGAAGGCTTCGGCATCCGCAATCCAGAGCACTGCTAACAGGGCTGGCTGAGACCGGCCGGTCCGAAGGCACATCCAGAGTTCCCTTTGCAGGTGGAAATCAGTAGCCTACCTACTAGCGCCTGGGTGTTGTAGTACTTCCCTGCTGAGCACCACGGGATAGTCTTCACAACTGTCATGTATGTTTCTGTTCTTTCTCTCCCCGTCCCCCAGATGATATGGATAGGACGCACCCGTATGACGGGGTAGGCCTGGAGTTATTTTATAGGGACCCTAGAGATGCCCCTCTCCCACAATTGCCTCCGTTGTCATCATTAGGTGAAAAAGGTGAGACAGCCAACCTAAAGTTAACTGTCCTGCCGTTGGTTCAAAGTAATGCGTAGAGTCTGTTACTTTCTCGGCGTTCCGGCCGCCGGCTACGCGCCTCAGTAGGATGTTGCCGATCTCGGGGCACGACTCCTTCTGGTTCTATCGCCTTTGTGCTGTGATCTCATTTCTCACTTCTCCACAATATACTTCGCTTCGTGTCCTTTCTTAACCCCTTCATGACCGTGGGATTTTCCGTTTTTCCGTATTCGTTTTTCACTCCCCTCCTTCCCAGAGCCATAACTTTTTTATTTTTCCGTCAATTTGGCCATGTGAGGGCTTATTTTTTGTGGGACGAGTTGTACTTTTGAACGACATCATTGGTTTTACCATGTCGTGTACTAGAAAACGGGAAAAAAATTCCAAGTGCGGTGAAATTGCAAAAAAAGTGCAATCCCACACTTGTTTTTTGCTTGGCTTTTTTGCTAGGTTCACTAAATGCTAAAACTGACCTGCCATTATGATTCTCCAGGTCATTACGAGTTCATAGACACCTAACAAGACTAGGTTATTTTTTACCTAAGTGGTGAAAAAAAATTCCAAACTTTGCTAAGCAAAAAAAAAAAAAAAATGTGCCATTTTCCGATACTCGTAGCGTCTACATTTTTCATGATCTGGGGTCAGTTGAGGGCTTATTTTTTGCGTGCCGAGCTCGCATTTTTAATGATACCATTTTGGTGCAGATAGGTTCTTTTGATCGCCCGTTATTGCATTTTAATGCAATGTCACGGCGACCAAAAAAACGTAATTCTGGCGTTTCAGATTTTTTTCTCATTACGCCGTTTAGCAATCAGGTTAATGCTTTTTTTTTTTGATAGATCGGGCGATTCTGAACGCAGCGATACCAAATATGTGTAGGTTTGATTTTTTTTTTATTGATTTATTTTGATTGGGGCGAAAGGGGGGTGATTTAAATTTTTATGTTTTTTTTTATTTTTTTCACATTTTTTTTAACTTTTTTTTTTTACTTTTGCCATGCTTCAATAGCCTCCATGGGAGGCTAGAAGCAGGCACAGCCCGATCGCCTCTGCTATGCAGCAGAAAATCAGGTGTGCTGTGAGCGCCGACCACAGGGTGGCGCTCACAGCTACCGGTGATCAGTAACCATAGAGGTCTCAAGGACCTCTATGGTTACAATACTGAAGCATCGCCGACCCCCGATCATGTGACGGGGGTCGGCGATGACGTCATTTCCGGCCGCCCGGCCGGATGCGGTAGTTAAATGCCGCTGTCTGCGTTTGACAGCGGCATTTAACTAGTTAATAGCGGCGAGTGAATAGCGATTTCACCCGCCGCTATTGCGGGCACATGTCAGCTGTTCAAAACAGCTGACATGTCCAGGCTTTGATGCGGGCTCACCGCGGAGCCCTGCATCAAAGCAGGGGACCTGACGTCGGACGTACTATCCCATCCGACGTCAGGAAGGGGTTAAGATGCCGCCGCAATGAGGTGCTGGCACGGCTCCGTAACAATCTGTCCTTTCGCTAGGCCACTGTCAGGATCCCACCCCTGACAGGGACCCCCCTGAATCTTCCCAAGCAACGCTCTCCTCTCACTAGATGTTACCTGGGCAAAACCCAGTCAGCTTCTCTCTAACTTCCTATCCAACCCCCAGTTTTACCAGAGTGTGAAGAGTGGCCTAATACATAGAACCCTTTGCTCCCCCTGGTGGCCGGAGTGTGAAGTGTAATGTGTGACTGTGATACCTGGTCAGGTGAACTCCTTTAGTGCAATCAGACGTAACATCGCTCCCCTTAGTGGCAGACCGACATGCAACGACCAGGACTCTGGGGCGCTGCACTAGCTAATGTGAACCCGGCCTAAGTGCCTTCACAAAATGTTGGCAGAGCCCCTGCACCACCGTAGACCTGCAGCAGCGCACATCCGAACACCCCTTTCTCCCAGTCTGGGGTCCGCAGCAGCGCTCCACTCTTGCCTCCCGCAGCCCTGACCCTGGGACCCTGCTCCACCCCAGCCACCACCCCTGGTAAGCAATAAGACGCATAGATTATAAGAAACACCACCATTTTTTTAAAAAAAGTTTATTTTTCTCAATATTTGGGGTGCGTCTTATAATCCGATGAGTCTTATCATCCGCAAAATACGGTACATTCTATTATTTAAGTTTCTATACATATTATTGCATTAATATCACTAAATGTATTAGAATCTGTAATTACTATATTTAATTCTTAATTATGAATGGAAAGCAAATACCGTAACTCAATATCATAATTCAGACCATTAGGGACCAGAGTATTGAGGTTGACTATCCATTTTGACTCATTGCGTAACATTAACAGTATATAACCCCCCAGTTTTTAGAGACACATTCTTATCCCCCCAAAAAGGGTACCTTAGATGATTCTGTCAGAAACTCATGTTTATATCCCCTATTCAGGAATTGGTCTTTCAAAAGGGCAGCTTCTTCCAAGAAATCGTTAGTATGTGTACAATTACATTGTACTTTAGTGAACTGACTTTTTGGTATATTCACTAACCAGGCTGGTAAGTGGCAACTAGAGGTTGCTATGTAATCAGATTGACTATAAGTTGGTGTAAACTGTAGGTGAAAATTATTTGTATTGATCTCAACGAAAAAGTTATTGAGGGAATCTTCTGATCCCTTCCAAATAAAAATGATCTCGCAGAACTGGAAGAATTGTCCAAGGAAGAATGGATGAACATTCCTCAGACAAGAATTTAAAGACTCTCGTCTGGCTGCAAAAATTGTCTACAAACTGTGGTACTTTCAAAAGGGGTGCTACTAGGTTCTAATCATGCAGGGTGCCCAAACTTTTACATAGGCCCATTTTCCAGGCCATTTTCATTTTTATATTTTTTAAAATCTAAAAGATGAAAAAAATAGTGTGTGTGTGTATATATCTCTATCTATCTATCTATCTATCTATCTATCTATCTATCTATCTATCTATCTATCTATCTATCCTGTATATGTATATATACGTATGTACTATTTTTTTTCCTAAAATACAAAGGAAATGTGTAATCTTCAACTTTAGGCCTTTCAGAGATCATTTAATCATCAGCTTGCTTAACTGTTCACATTAACAGCAACTTTTACATGCTACCGTGATATATTACAAGTCTAACTTAAAATCATAAAAAAAACAAATCAGTTGGTGTTGCTTTTTCAGATTCCTTCACCAAGGTCAAAAAAGCTAAAATACAGGAAGTTGTTTGAAAAGGGCTTTATGCAGGAGAGCTGTGAAAAAAATACAGCTCTGCCAGATTTATAATTAGATTTAAATCTAAAATATTTTTTAAACTAGATAATTAGTCACATAAAATGCACAGGTCACACTACTTTTTAATTCAAAGGGAATCTGTCAGTAGGTTTTTGCTATGAAATTTGAGAACAGCATGAGGTAGGGGCCGAGACACAGATTTCAGGGATGTGTCACTTATTTGTCTGTGTGCTGTTTCACTACAATGAGTGATTTATCACAAGGAGATTATCTCTCCCTGGACTACAGCTCACATGAGCCCTGGTCCGACCACACCCTCTCTTTTGATTAGTAGCTCACTGTCTATGGACAATGTACACAGAAAGGTGTGGTGTGGGCAGCGTTAGCTTTCAGAGTTCAGCTACATGCTAAATCTAAAGACTCTGATTGTGTCACGCTAACGACTGTGGTATCCAGTAAACTAAGTGATACATTGTTGGAATCAGGATCTCTTTCCCTACATTATGCCGCTCTCAGATTACATAGGAAAACCTGGTGACATATTCCTTTTTAGTGATAGATAGGCACAGTATAACCACACCGAAACTCCCAATATCTGAGATTTTTTTATGTTTTGAGTAGCGTTAGAATTTTAGTGGTTACTGAAAAAAATAGTTATAATAGAAGACAATTCCCTTGGCTACAAAAAGTAGCTACACAGGACAATATTTGTCCCTTAGACTAATATTAACATTTGCATAAGCAATGAGAAGGAAAATGTTAATTTTCTACCTGAGGCTTCAGATTAGGATAGTCAGGTAACACACCTGTTGACACATACTTACGCCTTCGCGTTATAACACCTTATTCATTCCACATTCACCACCTTTTGCAGGAGTTACGTTGTCATATTTAAGTGAGACATTGTCTTTGTACTGAGAAGACTATCCGTAATTAACAAGTAGGTCATGTATTAGTAGATTCTGGAAATCTGTAGTTCCAGTTTGGCTTCTAAAGGTTTTTAGATAATAAAAAAATAATAAACTACGATCAAATTAACAACCCATGAAGCTACTTGGTGGTTTATACTTAATCCCTTCATTAACTTGTGAACATAACAAAATGTATGTAGTTATAAAATCCACTTGCACTTTTACAGTCCCTGTAGCGTTCTCCCACATTCTTGTACCATATGTACATTTTTTGTTATGCAAAGTCTTAGGACATCCCTTTGACTCAGGTCATCCACTTGACCATCTAATTTGTTGCATAAATTTTCTGAGGTCACAATGTGGTCATAAGAAATTTGTATTTAGTTGAGAGAAAGGGTCCTGGGAATGAAATTGGTTTATACATGAAGCTGCTCAGTCATGATCACAAAGCCAGTACCCAAAAAGAATATCACTAATAATATTTTATTCATCTGCTCCACAGTATCTGAGAATGTTCACCATCTCTTTAATATAATTAAGCTCCTAAAACATATTAGACTAATGTTGTCCAAACCGCCGGCATTGACCAATTTTGCCAACATAATAAATTGTCTGGGGCTACCATACACATTACAATCAGAAGAAATATCAATAAGGCATGTTTGATTTCAAACTACATCATATTGTCTCCTGTAACTAAACTGCCACCAGGCATGTCTGGCAATAGCTCTCTCATAGAGAACACAGGGGCACTCAGCTAAATGAGTGCTCCTGTGTATGGGAGAGCCGGTCGAGATGGCTGCGTTCAGCGGACAGCCATTTAATGTGTATGGTGGGCTTTAGTCACTCTCCTCTGCACCTGCACTAGTTCAGCTTTGTCATTCCTATACACATGAGCCCAAAATTCTACACAGTATGCTAAGAGCAGCCAAACTATTGATTACTATAGAGGCAAAACCATGTCCTTATCATGAGCATCTATGCCTTTTTTTAATGCGTTCCATCATGTTATTTGCTTTGGCAGCAGCTTCTTCTACTAGTGACAAAAGTTGAGTTTTCTGTCCAAAAGTACCTCTAAATCTTTTTCAGTTGCAGTTTTGCCTAGTGTTATACTGTTTTGTACAGAATTGTACATTTTCTTTCATCATACCAATTATTTGGTACGCTGGTAAACACCTTTGAAAAGTCTTGAAATATACACACACCATTCTCCAGTCCAGCATTTCTATTGAGGTTGACTGCTGAAGGACCTTTGATGACGTCATGACATGTAACCATGATGTCACCAAAGGTCCTTAAACTACAGGAGTCTAGAGAATTGAAAATGAGACAGGATGGTATGTATGTGCAGTATGTGTATATTTACATGTGTATGTGCAGTGTGTGTATATACAAATCTAGCAAAAATTAAGAGAGCACAACATCAAATCCCTGTCATGGGCAGCCCAATCTCCAGACCTGAACCCCATTGAAAACCTCTGGAATGTGATCAAGAGGATGATGTATAGTCACAAGTAGTGTTGAGCGATACCGTCCGATACTTGAAAGTATCGGTATCGGAAAGTATCGGCCGATACCGGCAAAATATCGGATCCAATCCGATACCGATACCCGATACCAATACAAGTCAATGGGACTCATGTATCGGACGGTATTCCTGATGGTTCCCAGGGTCTGAAGGAGAGGAAACTCTCCTTCAGGCCCTGGGAACCATATAAATGTGTAAAAGAAAGAATTAAAATAAAAAATATCGCTATACTCACCTCTCCGACGCAGCCGGGACTTCAGCGAGGGAACCGGCAGCGTTGTTTGTTTAAAATTCGCGCTATTACTTGGTTACGTGAATTCCCGGCTTGTGATTGGTCAGGTCGGCCATGTTGCCGGGACGCGGACCAATCACAGCAAGCCGTGACGAAATTACGTCACGGCTTGCTGTGATTGGTCCGCGTCCCGGCAATATGGCCGCCCTGACCAATCACAAGCCATGACGTCACGGGAGGCTGGACACGCGCTCATTTTAAAATGGGCGCGTGTCCAGCCTCCCGTGACGTCACGGCTTGTGATTGGTTGCGCCGCGGTCAACCAATCACAAGCCGGGAGGCTGGACGCGCTCATTTTAAAATGGGCGCGTGTCCAGCCTCCCGTGACGTCACGGCTTGTGATTGGTTGCGCCGCGGTCAACCAATCACAAGCCGGGAGGCTGGACGCGCTCATTTTAAAATGGGCGCGTGTCCAGCCTCCCGTGACGTCACGGCTTGTGATTGGTTGCGCCGCGGTCAACCAATCACAAGCCGGGAGGCTGGACGCGCTCATTTTAAAATGGGCGCGTGTCCAGCCTCCCGTGACGTCACGGCTTGTGATTGGTCAGGGCGGCTATATTGCCGGGACGCGGACCAATCACAGCAAGCCGTGACGTAATTTCGTCACGGCTTGCTGTGATTGGTCCGCGTCCCGGCAACGTGGCCGACCTGACCAATCACAAGCCGGGAATTCACGTAACCAAGTAATAGCGCGAATTTTAAACAAACAACGCTGCCGGTTCCCTCGCTGAAGTCCCGGCTGCGTCGGAGAGGTGAGTATAGCGATATTTTTTATTTTAATTCTCTCTTTTACACATTTTAACATTAATGTTGTTGCGATACCCGATACCCGATACCACAAGAGTATCGGAATCCCGGTATCGGAATTCCGATACAGCAAGTATCGGCCGATACCCGATACTTGCAGCATCGGAATGCTCAACACTAGTCACAAGCCATCAAACAAAGAAGAACTGCTTACATTTCTGCACCAGAAGCAGTGTGAAAGACTGGTGGAAAGCATGCCAAGAAGCATGAAAGCTGTGAATAAAATTCATGGTTATTCCACAAAATATTGATTTCTGAACTCTTCCTGGGTTAAAACATTAGTATTGTTGTTTCTAAATGATTATAAACTTGTTTTCTTTGCATTATTTGAGGTCTGAAAACACTGGGGTTTTTTTAATTTTGACCATTTTTCTTTATCAAAAAAACCTACAAAATGTATTGCTTGGAAATTCGAGACATGTTGTCAGAAGTTTATAGATTAAAAGAAAAATTTACATTTTACTCAAAAATATACCTATAAAGAGAAAAATCAGACAGACAAACTGAACATTTTGCAGCGGTCTCTTAATTTTTGCCAGAGTGTGTGTGTGTGTGTGTGTGTGTGTGTGTGTGTGTGTGTGTGTGTGTGTGTGTGTGTGTGTGTGTGTGTGTGTGTGTGTACTTATGCATGTGTCCATACTTATATAGATAAATGTAGACAGGTTTTACATATAGGCTTTTTAAAGTATTAAATATTGAGTTTAGGAATAATTTAGTGGGACAGGGTTAATCTTTTGAAGATTTGTCTCCTTCTGTTTTAGGAGCAGTAGAGTGAATCTTTCCATAGATATGTTAGAATGGAGCACCTAGCTTCGTTGTCTTGCCTAATTAATGAGGATAATATGCTCGGCTGCTAATGAGTTTATTAGCAAACAATATGCCCGGAACCGACTTAAGCAGCTCAGAGTTTTAAAGGATGGCTTAGCACCTCTTCCTTTCTTGTTGAGCTATACCATATACATGGAGACATGAGGAACAAGGAGAGAAGATGGGTTTTGGAGACAGAAAAGCAGAAAACTAATTGTATTAAAGTAATTTTTGCAAAGGCCATAAGATAAAAGAATGCTTATAATAGCTTTGACTGTTACGTAGGGAAAACATTACAGATACTCTGACTTAGACATATATTTTTAATATACTACGGTATATGTATGTGATTGTGTTGGAAAGGTTTGCATGGTTTTGGAATTCATGGTCCATTCACATTTTGGGTCAACTTTTAAGTCACTGGTTTCCAGAACTTTAATATTAGTGACCAATTCTTAGCATACAACACAAAAGAAAAAGCAAAGGCCATAAACAACGGGGATCACCAGACAGCAGGATAATATGCAAAAAAGGTCACAACTTTATTAAGGTATAAGATATAACACAGATACTGAAAACATTAAAAACATTTAAAAACAGTACATGTTGCCTAAAATGAGGCACATGCCTGGAAACAAATTAGTAGGAGACAATTGGAATAATACATATATACATGCATTTGCACCTGGTCCTGAAAATCCTATATGGACAGTTTATTTATCAAGATGTGAGGTATGGAAAATTCACCATAAGGCCCCATACACACAATGAGCAATACAAAAGAGACTGAAAACAGTACAATAATAAGACTTTTAGATTAACAGTCATGGATTGTATGATAACTCGATTAAGAGCACTCAGTAATATAAATATACTTATACTCAACACATGTGAGAGAGGCAGATGTAATTACCCAACATTTCCCATAGACATAAGTGTAGCATACTGGGTGAATTAATTACCCACAAATGAACTAGGACCAGAGCCAGCACATCCAAACGTCCCCCATGAGGCAAACAGATCTAATACCCCTCAAGTGATACCAGGCATGAAAAAAGAAACGAAAACCCGACGCGTGTCGCCACTAGAGTGGCTTCATCAGGGGCCACATTAGAGTTGGGGGCGTAACTTAGGGTGGGGCTTCACACTCAAGTGAGCAAGGCTAAGTTGCGAGGTGTACCGGTTGCACCAGAAGTGAAGATTTATGCAGATAGGTATTACATTGTGAGTAAGTAATGTCTTTGAGATGTTCAGCTGATATGTAAAGTATGACGTATGCGGTGTGTGTTTGATATGTAAGTAGCGTGTGTGTATATGCTGTATTTCTCTAATGTGTAAGTTCTGTATATGTGCTGTACTTTTCTAATGTGTATGTGATGTATACAGTATGTGCTGTATGTTCTAATGTATAAGCGATGTGTTTATGCTGTATGCATCGAACGTGTATGGTTATGTTGACATTTACACTTGGAAGTTCTGTTGGTATGTTCCTCTTTAAGGAATAGGCATAAGAATTCATACCTTAAAGAAAACCATTGCATAACTAATGCAGATGGAAGCAAATGGGCCCCAATAATTATTATGGGGTTTGAATGGGCTCCATTATGTGTCTACTTTTAACGCAGAAGAAAAAGTTCTGAATACTGTGCTTTTTCTTCCATTCTAAAAACCAGACAGACCCCAAGATACAGCACATACTTCTGTTTCTGTGCGCATCAGTTTTCCAACAATTCCATTTTCATCATGAATCCAGTCTTTCTGTTACTGAAAAGGAACCAACAAATGGAGCTCCCAAATGGAAATGTGAGCACACCTAAGAGGTGTGATGCATGTGTCTGAAATGTGAGCGTGGTGTGCTGCTTGTGTCTAATGTGTAAACTGTGTGTGTGCTGCATGTGTCTGAAGTGTGTGTGTTGTGTGTTGCATGTGTTTAATGTGTAAACTTTGTGTGTGCTGCATGTGTCTGAAATGTGAGCGTGGTGTGCTGCTTGTGTCTAATGTGAAAACCATGCTCTCTTGTATTCTAAAATGTGAGTGATGTGTGTGCTGTGTTTGTTTTATTTAGTGTATTTATTTTACTCATATAGCGCCATTCATTCCACAGCACTTTTCATACATTATCTGTATGTGTTTAATATGTGAGCATAGTATGTGTCTCATATGCAAGTGCTTTGTTTGCTGCATTTTACCTGAAATGTGACCGGTGTGTGCTGCATATGTACAATTTGTAAGCACTATCCATAATGTGTTCTTTAATTAGTGGTGACTGAGCATATGTGAATGTTGTGTGCTGTCTTTGTCTAATATGTGAGCGGTGTGTGAAGGCCTAATATGGGGGCAGGGGCGCAGATGACTTGGCTGTATAGGGCCCAAAATTCCTGATGGCTGCTATGGTCATGAATATCAGATCAATTTGTATTTTTCTTATGGCATATATATAAGTGCCATAGTTTGTAAATAATATAGTAATCATGAATTGTCAAGTCTCTGGCTGTGAGACACAGCCAGGGATTCTTTAGAGAAGCGGTTTATTACGGTTTATTTATTATTATTTATTATTTCTGTCTTCTCTTTTGCCGCCTACATGAGGCTCAATATGTGCTATGCAGTGAATAGAAGCTTCAGATGCTTTGGTAGTGCCCATACTGCTGTAGGAAAAATTTCCACAGGAAAAATGCCCACAGGAAAATTGCCCACAGGAAAAATGCCCACAGGAAAATTGCCCACATGGAAAATTGCCCACATGGAAAATTGCCCACACGGAAAATTGCCCACATGGAATATTGCCCACATGGAAAATTGCCCACACAGAAAATTGCCCACATAGAAAATTGCCCACACAGAAAATTGCCAACTGCAGCATCACAAAGTTTCAGTTCCATGATATCTGAGGTGCAAGGTGAAGAATGCCCACAGGCTGAATTATAGGTTAAATGCTCTGTAGGACAGGGGGATAGTATATGCATGTATACATGAGATGCTCTGCAGGGCAGAAAAATAATATAGAATTATACATAGGTGAGATGTTCTGCAGGGCAGAAGAATAATATAGAATTATAGGTGAGAAGCTCTGCAGGACAGAGAATAGCAAAGAGATATAGGTTAAATGCTCTGCAGGACAGGGGGATAGTATGCAGGTATACGTGAGATGCTCTGCAGGGCAGAAGAATAATATAGAATTATAGGTGAGTTGCTCTGCAGGATAGAGAACAGCAAAGATCTATAAGTTAAATGCTCTGCAGGACAGGGGGATAGTATGCAGGTATACGTGAGATGCTCTGCAGAACAGAGAATAGTATAGAATTATAGGTGAGATGCTCTGCAGCACAGAAGAAGGTCGGCGAAAATTGCCCACATAAGAAACTACCGACAAGTTTATTAAGAACAGTTTATTAAGGAGTTCTAATAACAACAATAACTTAAGTTTATTAAACAATCATTGCACACCTGCAATTAATTAGCTTCCAGGTGATTGTCTTTGACTTCCATGGGCTCCATTGAAATACAATACAGCACAACACAGGCAGCAAAGAAAGTGCAGAATGGATTTCAACAAAGGTCTCTGGGCCCAGTTTACTTCTCCAGATTCTACAGGTTCGTGTTGTGAAATTGGATTTTGGGCTCCCCCGGTGGCCACTGGTGGAATTGAACTTGTGTGCATCATCCCCTCTGTTCACCTGTTCCCATCAGGATGTGGGAGTCGCTATTTAACCTTGCTCCTCTGTCACTTCCATGCCGGTCAACATTGTAATCAGAAGCCTTTCTGTGCATGTTCCTGCTACCAGACAACTTCCAGCTAAGTCGGACTTTTGTCCTTGTTTGTTTTTTGCATTTTGTTCCAGTTCACAGCTGCAGTTTCGTTTCTGTGTCTGGAAAGCTCTTGTGATCTGAAATTGCCACTCTGATGTTATGAGTTAATACTAGAGTCTTAAAGTAATTTCAGGATGGTGTATTGATAGGGTTTTCAGCTGACCATGAAAGTACCCTTTCTGTCTTCCTGCTATCTAGTAAGCGGACCTCAATTTTGCTAAACCTATTTTCATACTACGTTTGTCATTTTCATCTTAAATCACCGCCAATATATGTGGGGGCCTCTGTCTGCCTTTCGGGGAAATTTCTCTAGAGGTGAGCCAGGACTATATTTTCCTCTGCCAGGATTAGTTAGTCCTCCGGCCGGCGCTGGGCGTCTAGGGATAAAACGCAGGCTACGCTACCCGGCTACTGTTAGTTGTGCGGCAGGTTTAGTTCATGGTCAGTTTAAGTTTCCATCCTTCCAAGAGCTAGTTCCTATGTATGCTGGGCTATGTTCTCTTGCCATTGAGAACCATAACAGTTTGACCGGCCTACAAAGGGTTAAATTAATTGGCAGAGAAAGGAGAGAAAAAAGAAGTCTGCTGAAAATTTTTTTTTTTTTTTTTTTCCTTCAGTTCTGAGTGTGCTTTCAATTGAATCACTTGCAAGTCTGCCTATATTGCAGCCTTCCTCTCTCTCTCTCCTTATAATCCTGGAATGGCTCTGTGTTCACCTGTTTAAAATGGATATTCAGAGTTTAGCTGCAGGTTTGAATAATCTCACCACGAAAGTTCAAAATTTACAAGATTTTGTTGTTCATGTTCCTATATCTGAACCTAGAATTCCTTTGCCTGAATTTTTCTCGGGGAATAGATCTTGCTTTCAAAATTTCAAAAATAATTGCAAGTTGTTTTTGTCCCTGAAATCTCGCTCTGCTGGAGATCCTGCTCAGCAGGTCAGGATTGTGATTTCCTTGCTCCGGGGCGACCCTCAAGATTGGGCTTTTGCATTGGCTCCAGGGGATCCTGCGTTGCTCAATGTGGATGCGTTTTTTCTGGCCTTGGGGTTGCTTTATGAGGAACCTCATTTAGAACTTCAGGCGGAAAAAGCCTTGATGTCCCTATCTCAGGGGCAAGATGAAGTTGAAATATACTGCCAAAAATTCCGTAAATGGTCTGTGCTTACTCAGTGGAATGAGTGCGCCCTGGCGGCGAATTTCAGAGAGGGTCTCTCTGATGCCGTTAAGGATGTTATGGTGGGGTTCCCTGTGCCTGCGGGTCTGAATGAGTCCATGACAATGGCTATCCAGATCGATAGACGTCTGCGGGAGCGCAAACCTGTGCACCATTTGGCGGTGTCTACTGAGAAGACGCCAGAGAATATGCAATGTGATAGAATTCTGTCCAGAAGCGAACGGCAGAATTTTAGACGAAAAAATGGGTTGTGCTTTTATTGTGGTGATTCAACTCATGTTATATCAGCATGCTCTAAGCGTACTAAGAAGCTTGATAAGTCAGTTTCAATTGGCACTTTTCAGTCTAAGTTTATTCTA
The DNA here is from genome assembly GCF_051348905.1 of Ranitomeya variabilis. NCBI lineage: Eukaryota > Metazoa > Chordata > Amphibia > Anura > Dendrobatidae > Ranitomeya > Ranitomeya variabilis. The sequence goes on from NC_135232.1 coordinate 639,488,725, forward strand.
TCTGTGACCCTGATTTGTTCTTTATCATCTATTACCGCGGATGCCTATGTCGACTCTGGCGCCGCTTTGAGTCTTATGGATTGGTCCTTTGCCAAACGCTGTGGGTATGATTTAGAGCCTCTTGAAACTCCTATACCTCTGAAGGGGATTGACTCCACCCCATTGGCTAGTAATAAACCACAATACTGGACACAAGTAACTATGCGAATTAATCCGGATCATCAGGAGATTATTCGCTTTCTTGTGCTGTATAATCTACATGATGTGTTGGTGCTTGGATTGCCATGGCTGCAATCTCATAACCCAGTCCTCGACTGGAACGCTATGTCTGTGTTAAGCTGGGGATGTAAGGGGATGCATGGGGACGTACCTTTGGTTTCCATTTCGTCATCTATTCCCTCTGAGATTCCTGAATTCTTGTCTGACTATCGTGACGTTTTTGAAGAACCTAAGCTTGGTTCATTACCTCCGCACCGGGAGTGCGATTGTGCCATAGATTTGATTCCGGGTAGTAAATACCCTAAGGGTCGTTTATTTAATCTGTCTGTGCCTGAACATGCTGCTATGCGAGAATATATAAAGGAGTCCTTGGAAAAGGGACATATTCGTCCTTCGTCATCTCCCTTAGGAGCCGGTTTTTTCTTTGTGTCTAAGAAAGATGGCTCTTTGAGGCCGTGTATTGATTATCGGCTTTTGAATAAAATCACGGTTAAATATCAATATCCGTTGCCACTGCTGACTGATTTGTTTGCTCGCATAAAGGGGGCCAAGTGGTTCTCTAAGATAGATCTCCGTGGGGCGTATAATTTGGTGCGAATTAAGCAGGGGGATGAGTGGAAAACCGCATTTAATACGCCCGAGGGCCACTTTGAGTATTTGGTGATGCCTTTTGGCCTTTCAAATGCCCCTTCAGTCTTTCAGTCCTTTATGCATGACATTTTCCGTGATTATTTGGATAAATTTATGATCGTGTATCTGGATGATATTCTGATTTTTTCGGATGACTGGGACTCTCATGTCCAGCAGGTCAGGAGGGTTTTTCAGGTTTTGCGGTCTAATTCCTTGTGTGTGAAGGGTTCTAAGTGCGTTTTTGGGGTTCAAAAGATTTCCTTCTTGGGATACATTTTTTCCCCCTCTTCCATCGAGATGGATCCTGTCAAGGTTCGGGCTATTTGTGATTGGACGCAACCCTCTTCTCTTAAGAGTCTTCAGAAATTTTTGGGCTTTGCTAACTTTTATCGTCGATTTATTGCTGGTTTTTCTGATGTTGTTAAACCATTGACTGATTTGACTAAGAAGGGTGCTGATGTTGCTGATTGGTCCCCTGCTGCTGTGGAGGCCTTTCGGGAGCTTAAGCGCCGCTTTTCTTCCGCCCCTGTGTTGCGTCAGCCTGATGTTGCTCTTCCTTTTCAGGTTGAGGTCGACGCTTCTGAAATCGGAGCTGGGGCGGTTTTGTCGCAAAGAAGTTCCGACTGCTCCGTGATGAAACCTTGTGCTTTTTTTTCTCGTAAATTTTCGCCCGCCGAGCGGAATTATGATATTGGGAATCGGGAGCTTTTGGCCATGAAGTGGGCTTTTGAGGAGTGGCGTCATTGGCTTGAGGGGGCTAGACATCAGGTGGTGGTATTGACCGACCACAAAAATTTAATTTATCTTGAGTCCGCCAGACGCCTGAATCCTAGACAGGCGCGCTGGTCGTTGTTTTTCTCTCGGTTTAATTTTGTGGTGTCATACCTACCGGGTTCTAAGAATGTTAAGGCGGATGCCCTTTCTAGGAGTTTTGAGCCTGACTCCCCTGGTAATTCTGAACCTACAGGTATCCTTAAGGATGGAGTGATATTGTCTGCCGTTTCTCCAGACCTGCGGCGGGCCTTGCAGGATTTTCAGGCGGATAGACCTGATCGTTGCCCACCTGGTAGACTGTTTGTTCCTGATGATTGGACCAGTAAAGTCATTTCTGAGGTTCATTCTTCTGCGTTGGCAGGTCATCCTGGAATCTTTGGTACCAGGGATTTGGTGGCAAGGTCCTTCTGGTGGCCTTCCCTGTCACGAGATGTACGAGGCTTTGTGCAGTCTTGTGACGTTTGTGCTCGGGCCAAGCCTTGTTGTTCTCGGGCTAGTGGATTGTTGTTGCCCTTGCCTATCCCGAAGAGGCCTTGGATGCACATCTCGATGGATTTTATTTCGGATCTTCCTGTTTCTCAGAAGATGTCTGTCATCTGGGTGGTGTGTGACCGTTTCTCTAAGATGGTCCATTTGGTTCCCCTGCCTAAGTTGCCTTCTTCTTCCGAGTTGGTTCCTCTGTTTTTTCAAAATGTGGTTCGTTTGCATGGTATTCCGGAGAATATCGTTTCTGACAGAGGAACCCAATTCGTGTCTAGATTTTGGCGGGCATTCTGTGCTAGGATGGGCATAGATTTGTCTTTCTCGTCTGCTTTCCATCCTCAGACTAATGGCCAGACCGAGCGGACGAATCAGACTTTGGAGACATATTTGAGGTGTTTTGTGTCTGCAGATCAGGATGATTGGGTTGCTTTTTTGCCTTTAGCGGAGTTTGCCCTCAATAATCGGGCCAGCTCTGCCACCTTGGTGTCTCCTTTTTTCTGTAATTCGGGGTTTCATCCTCGATTTTCCTCCGGTCAGGTGGAATCTTCGGATTGTCCTGGAGTGGATGCTGTGGTGGAGAGGTTGCATCAGATTTGGGGGCAGGTGGTGGACAATTTGAAGTTGTCCCAGGAGAAGACTCAGCTTTTTGCCAACCGCCGGCGTCGGGTTGGTCCTCGGCTTTGTGTCGGGGACTTGGTGTGGTTGTCTTCTCGTTTTGTCCCTATGAGGGTTTCTTCTCCTAAGTTTAAGCCTCGGTTCATCGGCACGTACAAGATATTGGAGATTCTTAACCCTGTGTCCTTCCGTTTGGACCTCCCTGCATCTTTTTCTATTCATAATGTTTTTCATCGGTCATTGTTGCGCAGGTATGAGGTACCGGTTGTGCCTTCCGTTGAGCCTCCTGCTCCGGTGTTGGTTGAGGGCGAGTTGGAGTACGTTGTGGAAAAAATCTTGGACTCCCGTGTTTCCAGACGGAAACTCCAGTATCTGGTCAAATGGAAGGGATACGGTCAGGAGGATAATTCTTGGGTGACTGCCTCTGATGTTCATGCCTCCGATCTGGTCCGTGCCTTTCATAGGGCTCATCCTGATCGCCCTGGTGGTTCTGGTGAGGGTTCGGTGCCCCCTCCTTGAGGGGGGGTACTGTTGTGAAATTGGATTTTGGGCTCCCCCGGTGGCCACTGGTGGAATTGAACTTGTGTGCATCATCCCCTCTGTTCACCTGTTCCCATCAGGATGTGGGAGTCGCTATTTAACCTTGCTCCTCTGTCACTTCCATGCCGGTCAACATTGTAATCAGAAGCCTTTCTGTGCATGTTCCTGCTACCAGACAACTTCCAGCTAAGTCGGACTTTTGTCCTTGTTTGTTTTTTGCATTTTGTTCCAGTTCACAGCTGCAGTTTCGTTTCTGTGTCTGGAAAGCTCTTGTGATCTGAAATTGCCACTCTGATGTTATGAGTTAATACTAGAGTCTTAAAGTAATTTCAGGATGGTGTATTGATAGGGTTTTCAGCTGACCATGAAAGTACCCTTTCTGTCTTCCTGCTATCTAGTAAGCGGACCTCGATTTTGCTAAACCTATTTTCATACTACGTTTGTCATTTTCATCTTAAATCACCGCCAATATATGTGGGGGCCTCTGTCTGCCTTTCGGGGAAATTTCTCTAGAGGTGAGCCAGGACTATATTTTCCTCTGCCAGGATTAGTTAGTCCTCCGGCCGGCGCTGGGCGTCTAGGGATAAAACGCAGGCTACGCTACCCGGCTACTGTTAGTTGTGCGGCAGGTTTAGTTCATGGTCAGTTTAAGTTTCCATCCTTCCAAGAGCTAGTTCCTATGTATGCTGGGCTATGTTCTCTTGCCATTGAGAACCATAACAGGTTCGGTTCACTCATCCCTAGTCCCAGAGTACGGACTCTGTTCTTAGGAGTTGTCATTCCACTGTGCTAACAATAATTCCACTCTCATTGTGGTGTGTCTGGGCCTAGAGACCCTTATTCCACTCTCATTGTGGTGTGTGTGGGTCTAGAGACCCTTATTTCACTCTCATTGTGGTGTGTGTGGGTCTAGAGACCCTTATTCCACTCTCATTGTGGTGTGCATGGGCCTAGAGACCCTTATCCCACTCTCACTGTGGTGTGTGTGGGCCTAGAGACCCTTATTTCACTCTCATTGTGGTGTGTCTGGGCCTAGAGACCCTTATTCAAATCCACTCTGCATTTCCTTCCATCCTATGCCTGCCTGCACCTTCAGTATATGTGTATGATACATAACTAGGTAGGGTCTGTTCACTCTTACTCTTGGTAGTCATAAGTGGACAGGGAAGGAAGTGCAGGCCCCAGATTCACTGCCACTGACGTCAATGGGAGAGCGGAGCTGCTATGGCACTTCCGCTCCTCTGACAGATTCTGACAGAATCTCACCTTTCTGCGGTGCCTTCTGGGCTTCCAGGACCATCTATCTCAGCCAGCAGCACCCTGCTTTTGGTGGGCACCCACTGAGATGATAATGTATTAGATCTGACCTGCAGTCCCATGTAACTCCACAGATAATACAGCGATTTTTTTGTGGGTACTGATAGCAGTGATGGCTCCTCTGGATCACACTGCTGCTGGTTCTGCATGTGCTGCTGTTCTGGGCTGGTGGGAGGAGTAAGGCAAAATCAGTGAGAGGAGAGCAGACTAGATCTATCGCTGATAATGACAGACTGCTACAAACCACAGATCTTCAGCATATTTGCAGTTTTGCACTAGGTCAGCTGTAAATACAAGTTGATCACACATCATGTGAACATCCTCACCTTTCACCTCAAATATCATAGATCTGAAACATTGTGATGCTGCAATTGGCAATTTTCCATCTGGGCTATTTTCTGTGTGGGCAATTTTCCATGTGGGCTATTTTCTGTGTGGGCAATTTTCCGTGTGGACAATTTTCTGTGTGGGGAGTTTTCTGTGTGGGGAATCTTCCATGTGGGGAATTTTCCGTGGGGGCAATTTTCCTGTGGGCATTTTTCATGTGGGCAATTTTCCTGTGGCCATTTTTCAGGGAACCGTTAGGGCTTATTTTCTGGGGATGCCTTATCTTTTTTTCCATAAACAAAAATCCACATTTGAACAAAAAAATTATCAACATTTTATTCAAATATGATCATGGCATCACATTTTGTAACGTCAACATAACTGCAAACCCTGAATTCCATCATGAATTTCCTTTTACCATTTATAACAATCTACTCTTTACACACATTGATGAGGAACAATTACAATTGAACAATCACTAATAGATCATTATGTCCTCATACATACCATGTTATCGGCAGCACATCTCCTATTTACACTGGGCAATGTGCTTAATGAAAGGGGCCACTGAAGTAAGATACACCAAATTCATTAAAAGGTGAACAACACTTAATAAATTAGGAATCTTACAAGTGCCCTTGTGCCTGTTAGAAATGTACATACACATGTATATACACACACACTGCACATACACATGTATATACACACTTTACATACATACACATATATAGACACACATACATACACACGTATATACATACACAGGTATATACACACTTTACATTACATACACATATATACACACACATACATGCACATGTATATACACACACACCCTGCACATACACATGTATACACACACAATGCACATACATACCAGCCTGTCTCCTCTTCAGCTCTAGACACACCTGCATTTAAGAGACTTTTGCTAACATCATGGTCACATGATCATGATGTCATCAAAGGTCTTCAAATTGTCTTAACCTTGGAATAGAAATGCTGGGGGCTCCTAAGAGAGTGGGGGCCATGAGAAATTGCCCACTTTTCTTCCCCTTCCACCTAATGACAGCCCTTCTTACCAGCCAGTCTCCTGTTCAGTTCTCCAGACTCCTGCAGTTAAGGGACCTTTGTTGACATCATGATCACATGACTGTGAAGTCACCAAAGGTCCTTAAGCAATCTTAACACCAGACTAGAAATGCTGGGGAACCCTAAGACAGTGGGGGCCCTAGGTGATTGCCCAGTTTGATTCCCCCGGCCATGGCTATAACTAAAGCTTATCTTTGAAGTAGAGCTTACATTTCAAGCATACTCTCAAAATCCTGTAAAATCATGCGAGAGCTTATTTTCTGAGTAGGTATTATTTTTGGGGAAACACAGTAGTACACTATAAGGAATGCACAGGAAAGTATCCACCCTAGCACCAGCCTTTGCTTATCATATTGCGTACAGTAGTTAAACACACTTGTCTATGAGGTATTTTGTATTTATCATCCCTTTTGAATTGTAAGTCAATCACAGGACAGGATTTTTCCTTTTTTATAAAATAATGAACTTTGCATACAGCCCTTGGTGTCTGTACATCCTGATCTTGGAAAAACAAGATCCATGTAGCTAAATTATATTCCATCCAACCAGGGTAGGAAATGGAGGCAAAAACCTAAAAACTGTACAGTTGCTGAAGATCTCTAAACAGTGAAATGGGGTTATGGAAAGAGAAAGTTAAGACATCAGACAAGATGGAGTAATAAGATACAGGTGAATACAGGTAAATTAGAATAATTAACAAAAAACACCTGGATAGGCTTCCCAAGCATTTAAAAAGGTCCCTTAGTGTTAGGGGTCGAGTTCCCTCCTCTGTACAGAGGGAATCTCAGTCCATCTCCGCTGCAGTCTCCCATTCTTCTCCTGCCGCAGAGGAGCCTGCTCAGTGGAGACGTCGGTCCCAGCGTCTCGCTCAGTCTGACTCTGTGCTAAGAGTTACTGCTGCCTTTCCTGCTTCTGCCATTGAAGTCGGTGCTGGGCAGCGGCGAGCAGACGCTTCTGGGTCTAAGTCCTGCTTTGCTCGTTCTGAGCATGCCCAGAGTAAGATCTCTCAGTGGAGATCGAGGGTCACATGATCTGATACTGCAGCTAAGGTCATTGGCTCCTTCAGGAAGGTCCTGTAGGTGCTCACGCTCTGGTGTAGCTTCTCATTGGTCCTTCTAGGAAAGTCCTGTACGTGCTGCAACTATTTAAGGTTCGCATGACCGCACGGCCATGCGCTAGTATTGTTCTTTGTTAAGTGCTTTGCGCCAGTGTGGTCACAAGAGTATGTGTTCAGGGACCCGGCTGAAGTAAGCCCCTAGAATGCTGGCACCTCCGGCGAGGAGTTTTGTGTGCATGCGTGACCACTGACTGCTCTCTATGTGGGCAGTTAGCCTGTGCCTCTGTGAAGCCTAACAGGGCACAGTGCTTTTCTTTCACGACTACTCGGTGAAGTAACTGAGTTAGTCCATACCGCCATATCGTGCCGCCGTTGCTAGCAGCAGGAACTCCTGCACGGTGGACCCCGGGCTGCAAACGCACCAATATCAATAAAAACATCTCTATTTATTCGGTGCGTTCCGCTAGCCATAACATAATACTAGCGCCAGGGTCTGGCTAGTAAATGGCGGACATTCAGCAAACTTTGCGGTATATCCAGCAGCTGGAGGGTAGGTTGGCGGCTCTCGAGAGCTCAACCTCAGCTGTGGGTGTTACCGCAGTTGCTATGCAGGCTGCTAGCGTGGCTGCAGCTACCTTGTCCACTGCCACCCCTGTTCCGACATTATCTCACCTCCCGCTGCCAGATAAATTTTCTGGAGACAGCAAATCTTGTAGGGGTTTCGTGAGTCAGTGCTCTATTCATCTCGAGCTCCTGGCTGCACGTTTCCCTACTGAGTGGGCTAAGGTGGGATTTATTCTGTCTCTCTTGTCGGACAGGGCGTTGGAGTGGGCTATGCCGCTGTGGGAGCGTGGCGATCATGTGGTGCAGAGTGCTCCGCGGTTCCTGAGCACTCTGAAACAGGTCTTTTTAGGACCTCAAGTCACCCATGACACGGCGCTCCAACTGCTGGCATTAACTCAGGGTGAGTCCATGGTCAGCCATTTTGCCATCCGATTTTGGACTCTGGCTTCTGAGCTGTAGTGGTCGGATAAAGCCCTTATCCCCATATTTTGGAGGGGCCTGGCTGATGACGTTAAGGACGCTCTGGCCACTAGGGAGATTCCTGCCACACTGGAGAAGTTAATATCGGTCTCTACTCTAATTGACCTCCGTTTTAACGAGCGGAGGTTAGAGCGAGCCCAGTGTAGGCAGAGGTTTCGGCTGGCTCCCACCTTCGCCAAACCTATCGAATCTCCGTTCATGGTACCTGAGTCACATGAGGCCATGGAAGTGTCACGAGCGGGTTCTAAGTCCCGGACTGCTCGTGCACTCCAGGTTTGTCATGTTTGCCAGCAGTCAGGACATCTTGCCACCAGATGTTCTCAGCGGTCGAGGAAACGTCAGCGTCTAGTGGTAGTAGGTGGAGGTACACTAGACACGGCGACGTTTGCCTCCAAATTGTCCTTTAAGGGGACAATTAATATTGGCTCATCCTCCCACTCGGTAGAGCTCTGCATGGATTCTGGGGCGGAGGGCAATTTTATGTCTTCTGCCTTCGCCCAACGTCACGCAATACCCCTGGTTATGCTTGCTCAACCAGTGACGGTACGAGTGGTGAATGGGTCGACACTGCCCTCACAGATAACACACCAGACCATCCCTTTTACTCTGTCCATGTCGCCATTCCATCAGGAGATTATATCTCTGCTCGTCATTCCTGAGGGAATTGATGAGGTCCTGTTGGGGATACCATGGTTATGGTACCACTCTCCTCATATCGAGTGGTCCTCAGGCAGAATTTTGGGATGGGGTGAATCTTGTGGGGGTAGGTGTCAGAGGGAATGCGTTCAGGTTGCTACTACAGAGGTACCCGCAGATCTATCCTCTCTCCCCAAGCAGTATTGGTCTTATGCGGACGTGTTCTCCAAAAAGGCGGCGGAGACCCTTCTGCCCCATCGCCCCTATGACTGTCCTATTGATCTCTTGCCTGATGCTGAGCCTCCTCGGGGTCGAGTTTATCCATTATCTCTCCCGGAGATGGAGGCAATGTCTCAGTACATTCAAGAGAATCTGGCAAGAGGGTTCATCAGGAAGTCAGTGTCACCTGCTGGGGCTGGGTTCTTCTTCGTGCAGAAGAAGAATGGGGAACTGCGTCCATGCATAGACTACAGGGGTCTTAACGCCATCACCATTAAGAATAAGTACCCTTTGCCCTTGATATCTGAGCTCTTCGATAGGCTTTGGGGAGCAAGGGTGTTTACTAAACTAGATCTGTGGGGTGCTTACAACCTGATTCGCATCCGTGAGGGGGACGAATGGAAGACGGCTTTTAACACCAGGGATGGGCACTATGAATATCTGGTGATGCCCTTCGGGCTCTGTAATGCCCCAGCTGTTTTCCAAGACTTTGTGAACGACATCTTCCGGGATATGCTCACCACCTCGGTCGTAGTCTATCTGGATGATATTCTCATCTACTCTCCAGATATTGACTCCCACCGGAGAGATGTTTGCAAAGTCTTTGAACTCCTACGAGCAAACTTCCTCTATGCCAAGTTGGAGAAGTGTGCGTTTGAGCAGGAGTCCTTACCTTTCCTGGGCTATATCATCTCCGCCCAGGGATTGGCCATGGATCCTGCCAAACTACAGGCTGTGATGGACTGGCAGGAACCCCATTCTCTTAAAGCGATGCAGCGCTTTTTGGGGTTCATAAATTATTATCGTCAGTTTATTCCGCACTTCTCAACTTTGGTAGCTCCCTTGGTTGCCCTCACCAAGAAGGGAGCAAATCCCAAATTGTGGTCTGTGGAGGTCTCCAAGGCCTTTAACTCCATAAAGTCTCACTTCGCTAGCGCTCCCATCCTACATTGCCCCGATGTAGATAGGCCATTTATCATGGAGGTGGATGCCTCATCTGTTGGTGCTGGAGCAGTCCTCTTCCAAAAGGATGCTCAAGGTCGGAAGCATCCTTGCTTCTTCTTTTCTAAAACCTTCTCACCAGCAGAGAGGAATTATTCCATCGGGGACAGGGAGTTGCTAGCCATGAAGTTGGCATTCTCGGAGTGGAGACATCTCTTGGAGGGAGCTCGTTTTCCCTTCCAAGTCTACTCAGATCACAAAAATTTGGTGTACCTGCAGACAGCCCAGCGGTTAAATTCTCGCCAGGCCAGATGGTCCTTGTTCTTCTCCCGGTTTCATTTCACCCTCCATTTCCTTTCTGGGGAGAAGAACATTCGTGCCGACGCTCTCTCTCGCTCCGTTGTGTCATCTGTGGAGGAGGAAGAGGAGCCTCGGCTTATTGTCCCCACCGGGAGCCTGAGAACTGTGGCCCCGGTTTCGCTAGAGTCTGTGCCTCCGGGCAAGACTTTTGCACCATCCGGTTTGCGACCGGAGGTTCTCTCTTGGGCACACTCGTCCAGGGTGGGTGGACATTTTGGTTCCAAAAGGACATCTGAGTTACTGGCGAGGACATACTGGTGGCCGCATATGGCTCGTGATGTTGCAGACTATGTTCAGGCGTGTGTCTCCTGCGCCAAAAATAAGTCTCCTCGACAACGGCCAGCTGGATTATTATATCCTCTGCCGGTGGCAGATAGGCCCTGGGAGATGGTCGGGATGGACTTTGTGGTGGGTTTGCCTAAGTCTCGTGGCTGTACCGTCATTTGGGTTATCACCGATCATTTTTCTAAAATGGTGCACTTGGTGCCGCTTCCACGGCTACCTTCTGCACGGGCCTTGGCAGCGTTGTTTATTAAACACATCTTCCGCCTACACGGTATGCCAGACAAAATTGTCAGTGACCGGGGTCCCCAAGTTGCATCTCGGTTCTAGAGAGAGCTTTGTCATCTTCTCAGTATTGAGTTAAATCTCTCTTCTGCTTATCATCCCGAGATGAATGGGTTGGTAGAGAGGGCCAACCAGACCTTGGTCACCTATCTGCGACATTTTGTCTCAGCCAGGCAGGATGACTGGGCATCCTTGCTATTGTGGGCAGAGTTTGCACTGATCAACGCTGTAGCCGACTCCACTGGACAGACGCCATTCCTCCTTAATTATGGTCAGCATCCGCGGGTACCTGTGCCCATGCCCGTGTCTTCCGCCGACTCCAGGGTGGCAGACTGGGCTGTGGAAGCAAGGGACATTTGGGACCGCACTCAGGATGCCATTCGGGCCTCCAAGGAGAGAATGAGGTCTTCTGCCGATGCACATCGGCGCCCCGCTCCGACCTGTGCTCCCGGTGTTTTAGTGTGGCTCTCCGCCCGTAACATCAGGCTGCGTGTTGAGTCCACTAAGTTTGCTCCTCGCTACTTGGGTCCCTTCAAGGTTCTCGAACAGGTTAATCCTGTGGTCTACCGTCTAGCTCTTCCTCCACGCCTAGGTATCCCCGACACCTTTCATGTGTCCCTCCTTAAGCCCGTATACATGTCCCGGTTTTCTGAGTCATCTGCCGGGACATCGGGTTCGTCTATGGATGATTACGAGGTGAACGCTATTTTGGGGTACAAGGTGGTTCATGGCAAAAAATTTTATTTGGTGGACTGGAAGGGTTACGGTCCTGAGGATAGGTCCTGGGAGCCTGCTGAGCGCATTCGGGCTCCGCAGCTCATTGCTGCCTTCGAACGTAGCGAGGCCCAAGGAGGGGGGGGCCCTAGGAGGGGGGGTAATGTTAGGGGTTGAGTTCCCTCCTCTGCACAGGGGGAATCTTGGTCCCTGCGGTCTCCCATTCTTCTCCTGCCGCAGTGGAGCCTGCTCAGCGGAGACGTCGGTCCCAGCGTCTCGCTCAGTCTGACTCTGTGCTAAGAGTTACTGCTGCCTTTCCTGCTTTTGCCATTGAAGTCGGTGCTGGGCAGTGGTGAGCAGATGCTTCTGGGTCTAAGTCCTGCTTTGCTCGTTCTGAGCAGGCCCAGAGTAAGATCTCTCAGTGGAGATCGAGGGTCACATGATCTGATACTGCAGCTAAGGTCATTGGCTCCTTCAGGAAGGTCCTGTAGGTGCTCACGCTCTGGCGTAGCTTCTCATTGGTCCTTCTAGGAAGGTCCTGTACGTGCTGCAACTATTTAAGGTTCGCATGACCGCACGGCCATGCGCTAGTATTGTTGTTTGTTAAGTGCTTTGCGCCAGTGTGGTCACAAGAGTATGTGTTCAGGGACCCGGCTGAAATAAGCCCCTAGAATGCTGGCACCTCCGGCGAGGAGTTTGTGTTTGAATGTGTTCAGGGACCCGGCTGAAATAAGCCCCTAGAATGCTGGCACCTCCGGCGAGGAGTTTTGTGTGCATGCGTGACCACTGACTGCTCTCTGTGTGGGCAGTTAGCCTGTGCCTTTGTGAAGCCTAACAGGGCACAGTGCTTTTCTTTCACGACTACTCGGTGAAGTAACTGAGTTAGTCCATACCGCCATATCGTGCCGCCGTTGCTAGCAGCAGGTACTCCTGCACGGTGGACCCCGGGCTGCGAACGCACCAATATCAATAAAAACATCTCTATTTATTCGGTGCGTTCCACTAGCCGTAACAATCTGTTTCAGTAGGCTCCACAATCATGGGGAAGACTGCTGACTTGACAGATGTCCAGAAGGCAGTCATTGGGAACAGCGAGCTTCTTTAGCAATGACCTTTTGTGGCGTACCCTCCTTGTATATATAATATATGAGATTCACTTTTTGTATTGAAGAACTGAAATAAATTAAGTTTTTGATGATATTCTAAATTTGTGAGAGGAACCTGTGTGTATATATATATATATATATATATATATATATATATATATACTATATAATTGTACTTCCGTCTGTCTGTCCTTCTGTCTGTCTGTCATGGATACTCATTGGTCATGGTCTCTGTCTGTCTTGGAATCCAAGTCGCTGATTTGTCTTGCCAGCTGCCTGTCATGGCTGCCGTGACCAATCAGCGACGGCCACAGTCCGATTAGTCCCTCCCTTCTCCCCTGCAGTCAGTGCCTGGCGCCCACTCCATACTCCCCTCCAGTCACCGCTCACACAGGGTTAATGCCGGCGGTAACGGACCGCGTTATGCCGCGGGTAACTCACTCCGTTAGCGCCGTTATTAACCCTGTGTGACCAAGTTTTTACTATTGATGCTGCCTATGCAGCGTCAATAGTAAAAACATCTAATGTTTAAAAATAATAAAAAAAATAAAAAATCATTATATACTCACCTTTCCCGCTCCTCGCGACGCTCCGGTGACCGCTCCATGCAAGCGGCAGGTTCCGGTGGCAAGGATGGTCTGCGAGAAGGACCTGCCATGATGTCACAGTCATGTGACCGCGACGTCATTACAGGGCCTGCGCGACTGTGCGAGAAGGACCTGCCGTGACGTCACGGTCATGTGACTGCGACACGGTCATGTGACCGCGACGTAATCACAGGTCCTGCGTGCCTGCTCGAGAGGGAGGCGACAGGACTACACCTGGAAGGTGAGTATATGTTTTTGGTTTTTTTTTAACCTGTGACATACGTGGCTGGGCAATATACTACGTGATTGGCCAATATACTACGTGGCTCTGTGCTGTATACTACGTCGCTGTGCAATATACTACGTGGCTCTGTGCTGTTTACTACGTCACTGGGCAATATACTACGTAACTGGGCAATATACTACGTGGCTGGGCAATATACTACGTAACTGGGCAATATACTACGTGGCTCTGTGCTGTATACTACGTCGCTGTGCAATATACTACGTGGTTGGGCAATATACTACGTAGCTGGGCAATATACTACGTAAATGGGCAATATACTATGTGACTGGCCAATATGCTACGTGGTTGGGCAATATACTACGTGGCTGGGCAATATACTACGTGGCTCTGTGCTGTATACTACATCACTGGGCAATATACTACGTTACTGGGCAATATACTAAGTGGCTGGGCAATATACTACGTCACTGGGCAATATACTACGTGGCTGGGCAATATACTACGTGGGCTGGGCAACATACTACGTGGGCTGTGCAATATACTACGTGGACATGTATATGCTAAAATACCCGATACGTTAGAATCGGGCCACCATCTAGTATATATATATATATATATATATATATATATATATATATATATATATATATATATATATATAAATATATATATATATATATATATATATATATATATATATATATATATATACTGGGAAAGAGAATATAAAAAGGGTCTTGTTGATTTTGTAATGCAAACACTTAGCATATAAAATAAAAATGTCTCCGTCAGTTTTATCCTGTCCAGATTCCCTTGCTGTGTGTGTATGCGCAGATGAGTCCTGGTGCAAAGATGCAAAGATATAAAGGCCCTTTGTTGTTTTTTGAATAGAATTAGACATGGGCTTTAAGAGCACCCACCACAGAGGGAGTGCAGCAAACGCCATCTACAGCTACCGTTATAAGCAGAAGGGATAGAGCCACCAATCCCTCTATGAATATGTTCTGCTGTGATACTTGGAATGAAGAGAGTAGCCTGTGAAGGAGAACAGAAGCACTAAATACATTGTTCACCATTGGATCATCACATTTTATTTTTTATTTTTTTCACATTACTGCATTTAGGGATATCATGAATGTACATAATTTGCATTCCTAGTAATTAATTTTATATTTCTTATATAATGTAAAATAGTGACCATATTGTAAACGTACGTTTCAATTATTGATTATAGGTGATATAATTTATTACTCTGCAAGAAAGTATCATGGTAAAAAGTGAACTATAAAACTTCTTCCCTCTTGGAAATATACATTCATTATACGGCAAGACTAATGTACAGTTTTAGAAAGTGTTGCAGAACATTACCTCCGGATCCCTCAGGCAGAGAACAGGTTAAGTGTTTAGCTTCCTTTTTCAAAAGGATTACAATGCAGCACAGGGTGAGGGGTCTCAGCTCTAACCCTACAGCCACCCCATGAAAAATAACTCATAATGAATGTCTTAATTCCTTCAGCAGTCTATCCCTTAGGAGTGCTTCCCCCCTTTTTTGGACAGTCTCCCCACCCTCTCTTGTTTCCTTACCCATAGTTTTGTGCAGTGTTTCTACACATCAGTTTGCCCGCTATTGTAAGCCAGGGCTATGTATTGAAATTCTGAGGGGGAGGAAAAATTCCCACTCTACGTTTTATTGGAAGATTCTTTTGGTCAGAGGTTAATTCTAACCAAACTCCCTAACTATGACATTGGCGGGAGACGATATGGTGGACAAGAACCACAACTTACATTTTCACAAATGTTTTGTGATTTTATTTTATGATAGGATATGAAAAATATGTACCCCTTTTATTGTCAGTCCTAAGATGTGAGAACAGCTTTTAATTCTTTCTAGTATGAAATGTATCCTTAAAGGGAACCCAATGGTACTGTAACTACAGCCTGATTGACCCTGGTACAAACTTTGCCGGTACTCATTATGTAGGGATGTCCCTCAATTTTTATACACAAAAGAAATAAACTTGCAATTGCAATAGTTTTCTGGGAGAAATACATCATGTTCTGGAAAAATGTCAAGGGTGCCATTTCGACCATGACTGTATGTTCCCCGTCCTGGTATACATGTATGTGTTGCCTATCCTGGCACATTTATGTCTCCCTTTATGTCTCCCAATCCTTGGTACATCCTGGTATATATATATATATATATATATATATATATATATATATATATATATATATATATATATATACAGTACAGACCAAAAGATTGGACGCACTTTCTCATCTAAAGATTTTTCTGTATTTTCATGAGTATGAAAATTGTACATTCACACTGAAGGCATCAAATCTATGAATTAACACATGTGGAATTATATACTTAACAAAAGAAGTGTGAAACAACTGAAAATGTCTTATATTCTAGGTTCTTCAAAGAAGCCACCTTTTGCTTTGATGACTGCTTTGCACACTCTTGGCTTTCTCTTGATGAGCTTCAAGAGGTAGTCACCGGGACAGGTTTTCACTTCACAGGTGTGCCCTGTCAGGTTTAATAAGTGGGATTTCTTGCCTTATAAATGGTGTTGGGACCATTAGTTGTGTTGTGCAGAAGTCTGGTGGATACACAGCTGATAGTCCTACTGAATAGACTGTTAGAATTTGTATTATGGCAAGAAAAAAGCAGCTAAGTAAAGAAAAACGAGTGGCCATCATTACTTTAAGAAATGAAGGTAAGTCAGTCCGAAAAATTCAGAAAACTTCGAAAGTGTCCCCAAGTGCAGTGGCAAAAACCATCAAGCGCTACAAAGAAACTGGCTCACATGAGGACCACCCCAGGAAAGAAAGACCAAGAGTCCCCTCTGCTTCTGAGGATAAGTTTATCCAAGTCACCAGCCTCAGAAATCGCAGGTTAACAGCAGCTCAGATTAGAGACCAGGTCAATGCCACACAGAGTTCTAGCAGCAGACACATCTCTACAACAACTGTTAAGAGGAGACTTTGTGCAGCAGGCCTTCATGGTAAAATAGCTGCTAGGAAACCACTAGCACAACAACACAGGCAATAAGCAGAAGAGACTTGTTTTGGCTAAAAAACACAAGGAATGGACATTAGACCAGTGGAAATCTGTGCCTTGGTCTGATGAGTCCAAATTTGAGATCTTTGGTTCCAACCACCGTGTCTTTGTGCGATGCAGAAAAGGTGAACGGATGGACTCTACATGCCTGGTTCCCACTGTGAAGCATTGTGAGTGACCTATCAGTCTTGATGAGTTAGGTGGGAGAATTCGCCAAGTACCTTAGTCGCATATCTTAGTCGCATTGTCCCCAAAGCCATTTAAAGGTATATTTTCTCTGAAATGCCTATCGTTTCAAAGTGCAACATGCCCGGATAAAATAATGGAGCTGGTCTCTGAGCATTAATCAACTGACAGGTTCCCTTTAAAGAGGTTTATCAGTGCAAGTACAATCTTTATGAAAGACCTCCTTGAGTTTATCTTTTATTTAGGAGGTCCTCTCAAAGTAGAGGCCATTATTCAGAGAAGATGTTACTTGTTAGGACTCGCTCACACTAGAGTATAACTGGTCGTGTGAAATAAATCGCAGCAGGCACTAGTGTATTCTGCATTTCAGATCAGGAACGTCTATTCAAGTGTATGGGTGCTCAAACGAAATTTGACCCCACACAGCTCAATCATATTCC
Organism: Ranitomeya variabilis; assembly: GCF_051348905.1. Classification (NCBI taxonomy): domain Eukaryota; kingdom Metazoa; phylum Chordata; class Amphibia; order Anura; family Dendrobatidae; genus Ranitomeya; species Ranitomeya variabilis. The sequence continues at coordinate 639,505,894 of NC_135232.1, forward strand.
ATCCGAGTCATAAGGGTACATTGCAATTCTTCAGAATAGAAGCCATCTTGAAAAGTATCTGGTTATTTAAGACTAAACCTGAGATGAAAAGAAAAATAATCATGGTAAATAGTAATAGTCCATATAAATAACATAATGCACTTAAAAATCGCTGTTTTTATTTTTTTGTAAAAGCGTAAGAGCGATCTCATCCCAACAATGTGTACCGCAATCAGGACGGTCCTAAGAAGTTAGAAGCGTCCCGATTGCCGCAGTGGGATGTTTTTATGCTGTTTATGCTCAAAAACAGTGTTAACTAAGTAGCCGATATTACCTATATGTACTATTACTATTTACTTACAGCAGAGTACGTGCCAGAGTGTGGACGTGCTCTTCTGCGTTGCATGTATGCCGACATATACCCCGGCTCAGTTTTTTTTTTTGTTTTTTTTTTAAGGAGTTAAACTTGTAAGGAAAATTTACTTTGGAGGTCGTATAGTGAAAGTATTTGTGACCCAAACCAGTGGAATAATTTCTATTCTATTACTTTATCTCTCAGCTTGGACACCTGTTCCTGGGGTCTAGAAATAGCGAGAATGATGCTGTGGGTAGTGAGAATGATGGTGTAGAGGGAAGGTCTATAAGCCTGGAGAAATGACCCTGAAGTGTTTCCATTCTATTTGTCAGCTGCGCAGAGCTGAGAAGAATCGCTGTGTTGTCAAGATTTGTCCAGGCAATGATTCCTTTGATTGCCCTGTAGTCTTAAAAATATATATATATTTTGATGCTGATGTGCCATCAAATATTTTACACGCCTGCGTTATATCTGTTTTTATGGAACATATTATATGGATAAATCACATTGTGCCAAATCCTCCCAGAGAACGTTGATAAGTTCCATAACTTTGCTGCATAGACCGATGAGGATTAGGACATTGGTAGCCCTCCCCCAGTACCATTCCTCGTGTAGTACTCTGCCTTATCCTTTCCAAAATTGAGTCTCTATAGCAACAATGAAGTTCTTTTTCACCCTCCTTTGAGGTTATTGTGCTAATGCTTTTTCTTCAGATGGGGTAGAAGAAGAATAAGGGATTCATCCCCACCTCCCAGCCAAACATTCCTTGTACACTTTTTGTACACAGACATGTCCAAGTCAGGACGTTTGATAAAAATGTTTCTAAAACAATTTTAGGAGCAATTTTGTCCCTGTGTGCAAAAGATGAAGTGCACATAGCTCTGTTTAGAGCAGATATGATTTATTTTTTGCATTGCCACCCTATTCTGGCAATTTACCATTCCACCGAGGACTGCACAATAGTGTTTTATGTTGGCATATTTGTATTTACTCTGTGCCAACATTCAATATAGTTGTGAGATAAAAGGAAGAATAAGAAAAAATGCAGATGTAGGTACTAAGCTAAACTAGAGGGAAAAAACGCTTTCACAAGCAGGACAGAAATAATATATATATATATATATATATATATATATATATATATATATATATATATATATATATATTATACACATATTTAAATAAATGTATACATATCTATGTATGTATAGATTCACACATGTAATATAAAAAAAAACAAGAAAAGGGAGCTTTTAGCTAAAAGAGAATAATTTTTATTAGAATTATATGTATAAATATTATTTCAGCAGTCAGAAAACATATAAGGTGACAAAATCCAGCATACTGGCAACCTAGCAGTGCATATAATGGATCAGAATAGGTACATAGAAAGTATCAGATTTGCAAATAGCAGAAACCGTGGTCAACAAAACCTACATTATAAACATGAACCATTCACATGTACATGGCAAAAAACATCCTTACCCATAATATAATGCACAAGGCAGAGTCACCACAGATGTACGTTTCGCTTATAATCATCTTGCTTCCTCAGGGGGTTAATGCACATTGTCCCATAGGTCCTTAAAGGGTTTGTCTACTACTAGGACAACCCCTTCTCAATCTGAATGTTTCCCCACCTGTTAAAATGAAAACGATTACCGCTTATGATGGTGCCGTTTCAGCAGTGTCGGCACTTGAGTTCCTGATGCTCACGTGAGATTATGACGTCACATGAACCCTGCATCCATTCAGTTCTGGTGTCACTGTCCTTGCCTTCAGACGTATAAGTAACCAACTGGAAGTGAGGGCTGTGGCTGGCCACTCACCTCCTCTTGATTACTTATATGTCGGAAAGTGGGGACGGTGACGGCAACACTGATTGGGCGCCAAGCTCACGTGACGTAAGAACCTCATGAGAGCCCTGGAAATGCAAGTTTGGACACTGCTGGAATGGTGCCAGCACAGGAGGTGAGTATAGGCATTTTTACTTTAATGGAAGCAAACATACTGTATATTATATAGAGTCATTACAGAGTGATCTCTTTCATGTGTTTATTTCTTTTAATGTTGATAATTATGGCTTACACCTATGAAAACCCAAAAGTCATTATCTCAATAAATTAGAATAATTAATAAAAAACACCTGCAAAGGCTTCCTAAGCATTTAAAAACGTCATTTAGTCTGTTTCAGTAGGCTCCACAATCATGGGGAAGACTGCTGACTTGACAGATGTCCAGAAGGCAGTCAATGACACACTGCATGAGAAGGGTAAGCCACAAAAGATCGTTGCTAAAGAAGCTGCCTGTTCGCACAGTGCTGTATCCAAGCATATTAATGGAAAGTTGAGTGGAAGGAAAAATGTGTGGTAGAAAAAGGTGCACAAGCAACTGGGATAACTGCAGCCTTGAAAGGATTGTTAAGAAAAGTACATTCAAAAATTTGGGGGAGATTCACAAGGAGTGGACTGCTGCTGGAGTCTTTGCTTCAAGAGCCACCACACACAGACATATCCAGGACATGGGCTACAAGTGTCACATTCCTTGTGTCACGCCACTCATGACCAATAGATAACGCCAGAAGCATCTTACCTGGGCCAAGGAGAAAAAGAACTGGACTGTTGCTCAGTGGTCCAAGCTGTTGTTTTCAGATGAAATACATTTTTCATTTGGAGATGAAGGTCCCAGAGTCTGGAAGAAGAATGGAGGGGCACACAATCCAAGCTGCTTGAGGTCTCGTGTGAAGTTGCCACACTCAGTGATGGTTTTGGGAGCCATGTCATCTGCTGGTATAGGTCCACTGCATTTTATCAATACCAAAGTCAGTGCAGCTGTTTACTAGGAAATTTTAGAGCATTTCATGCTTCCCTCTGCCGACAAGCTTTTTGGAGATGGAAATTTCATTCTCCAGCAGGACTTTGCACCTATCCACACTGCCCAAAGTACCAATACCTGGTTTAAAAGCAACAATATCACTGTGCTTGATTGGCCAGCAAATTCACCTGACCTTAACCCCATAGAGAATCTATGGGGTACTGTCAAGAGGAAGATGAGAGACACCAGAACCAACAATGCAGACAAGCTGAAGGCTGCTATCAAAGCAACCTGGGCTTCCATAACACCTCAGCAGTGCCACAGGCTGATCGCCTCCATGGCACGCCACACTGATGCAGTAATTGATGCAAAAGATGTTTTGACCAAGTATTGAGTGCATTTGCTGAACATATATTTCAGTAGGCCAATATTTAATTATAATTAATTATAAAGTATTGTAATTTACTGAGATAATGACTTTTTGGTTTTCATTGGCTGTGAGCCATAATCATCACCATTAACAGAAATAAACACGTGAAATAGATCACTCTGTTTGTAATGACTCTATATAATATAGGAGTTTCACTTTTCTGTATTGAAGAACTGAAACTAACTTTTTGATGGTATTCTAATTTTGTGAGAAGCACCTGTATATGAGCAAATCAGATTAATGTTGAAAGATCACATGCCTCTAGGTGAGGCTGGGCAGGCTGTATTAAAGCAAAGTTAGGGAATGCAGCAGCCATTTTGCAGTAAAGCTAGATAATGAGAGGATTTCACAGCTAGTAGCAGTAGACATAGGGAGATACAGCCATGACACAGTGAAGACACTGTTAGACTATGTTCACGTATTGTGATTATACTGGGGTTTTTTTGCTGTGAGTTTCCAAAATTGTGCTAAAAAGAGTTATTATTTTACTGTGATTTCAGAAAATCATAGCAAAAAATACAGTCAGGTTTTATCATGTGAACATGGATTGAGGCTGCATTCATGCATAAAAAGATGATAGAAGCTCAACTCTGCTCACTGCATTTTACGTGAGAAGGGACTGCTGCAACTCCTCCTGGAGTGGTAACTAGTGATGAGCGAATATACTCGTTACTCGAGATTTCTTGAGCATGCTCGGGTGACCTCCGAGTATTTTTTAGTGCTCGGAGATTTAGTTTTCATCGCCGCAGCTGATTGAATTACATCTGTTAGCCAGCATAAGTACATGTGGGGGTTGCCTGGTTGCTAGAGAATCCCCACATGTAATCAAGCTGGCTAAGAGAAGTAAATCATTCAGCTGAGGTGAAGAAAACTAAATCTCCAAGCACTAAAAAATACTCGGAGGACCCCCGAGCATGCTCAGGAAATCTCGAGTAACGAGTATGCAGCGCCCCAGAGTCCTGGTCGTTGCAGTACTGTCGCTCCGCCACTAAGGGGAGTGATGGTACGTCTGATGGCACTAAAGGAGTTCGCCTGACCAGGTATCACAGTCACACATTACACTTCACACTCCGGCCACCAGGGGGAGCAAAGGGTTCTATGTATTAGGCCACTCCTCACACTCTGGTAAAACTGGGGGTTGGATAGGAAGTTAGTCAGAAGCTGACTGGGTTTGGCCCGGGTAACATCTAGTGAGAGGAGAGCGTTGCTTGGGAAGATTCAGGGGGGTCCCTGTCAGGGGTGGGATCCTGACAGAGGCCTAGCGAAAGGACAGATTGTTACGGAGCCGTGCCTGCACCTCATTGCGGCGGCATCTTAAGAAAGGACACGAAGCGAAGGATATTGTGGAGAAGTGAGAAACGAGATCACAGCACAAAGGCGATAGAACCAGTAGGAGTCGTGCCCCGAGATCGGCAACATCCTACTGAGGCGCGTAGCCGGTGGCCGGAACGCCGAGGAAGTATTGGGCTCTACGCATTACTTCAAACCAACGGCAGGGCAGTTAATTTTAGGTTGGCTGCCTCACCTAAATCACCTAATGAAGACAACGGAGGCAATTGTGGGAGAGGGGCGTCTCTAGGGTCCCTATAAAATAACTCCAGGCCTACCCCGTCATACGGGTGCGTCCTATCCATATCATCTGGGGGACGCAGAGAAAGAACAGAAACATACACGACAGTTGTGAGGACTATCCCGTGGTGCTCAGCAGGGAAGTACTACAACACCCAGGCGCTAGTAGGTAGGCACTGATTTCCACCTGCAAAGGGAACTCTGGATGTGCCTTCGGACCGGCCGGTCTCAGCCAGCCCTGTTAACAGTGCTCTGGATTGCGGATGCCGAAGCCTTCAGTAAAGAGGTAAAGAGACTGCAACCCTGTGTCCTCGTTATTTACTGCGACCTACACCACCACCTACACCTTTTATTGGGCGCCCCTTAGCAGGACCACGGACTGGGTCAGGCCACCGTGACATCCTCAGAACCGAGAGACCCGGATCCGAGTACCCCGTCGTCCTGCATTTGGGGGCCGCTCCAAGTACATTCGCTCATCACTAGTGGTAACCAATGGGTGACCTTAGTATATGGATGAATATAGAAAATCTATAGGATTAGACCATGCTGTCCTTTGATCAGAAATAGGTTTGTGGTAAATTAGAATCCTTTTTTATTTTAACAAATAAAACCTCAAATGTGAACCAGTTTTTGCCTCCGTCCGTTGTGGAGCCTTCATCAGGCGCATGGATTACATTTGCTGCTTTATCTTACCTTGGACCTATTACTTGCCATAGGACTGCGCGCTCCAATCCTACATTTTCTCCATCTTCATCCATAAAGATAGTGCATGTGACAGGACAACAGAAAGAAAGACTAGTGTGTGAAGACAAGGGAATAATGTGTTACACGTTTTTCAGGGGAATTGGAGGCTTTGCAATACTTTCTATTTGTTGAGAGTCGATTCATCGCAAATTGAATGCCCTGGAAAAATTCAGCGGATTCTGACAAATTGGAGTATTAAAAGTTTCACTCATGTCTAATATATACAGTTATCATCCATGACATTAAAACCACTGTCAGATCAAGGGAATAACATTGATTATTTTACTGCAATAGCATCTATTAAGATGTAGGATATATTGATACGTTGATGTGTTGGAAGCAGGATAAATAACTAAGATCTGTGTGGCTTTGGCATGGGACAAATTTTAAAGGCCAGATGATGGGTTCAGAATATCTCCACAATGGAGAGTTTTGTTGAGTGCTCCCAGTTACAGGAAGGATAACTGGTCAGTGTTTGTTGCCTATATAGTGCTGCATAGGCTATTAATAATGAATACAAGCTCTTGTGCATGTGCCTCTTTTAGTCGATGGGCCACGTATGGGTTATCTGCCACAATGGCTCCTCTTACCTCTTTTGTCCTAATGCAGCCCTATGTAGAGCCATGTGGTCTACATTTACCAAAATGCTCCTGGCATTGCAGCTACAGAAGGGCAGACTCTCATCGCTGCATTTGCTCTACTGACTCCTATGTAAGGGCAACAAGGGCCACAATTCAGTGACACTGAATTTTTTTTTCCTAGACTCTGTTGATCGTTGTACTTGTCCTACATTAGCAGTTTTATTTGTGCCTGTATTAGTGCTTCATTTTTTTGTCCTAAAATTTTCATTGTTAGGGCTCATACTCACATGTGAGAAACTCGGATGAGTCTCCCACGTCAATACCCGACACTGCACCCGGGACTTGGACCGGAGTGTGCTTCCACGTAGCAATACATGCAGCCGCACGCTCCGCTCCTGAGTGCTGGGTGCAGTGCCGGGTATTGACGTGCGAGACTCATCCGAGTTTCTCACATGTGAGTATGAGCCCTAAAAGCCAAACTGTATGAAAATTAATTCTCATAAAATGAAGGAAACTATCTCCTAAGAGAGGTGGCTACCCTATAATCAATGTCAAACCCTTTAATGAGCCTTGCAGGGATAAATGCCAGGCCAGAAACTCATATAGAAGCAGCCTGTTTCCAGGGTTTTTGCTCCTCATCAGTGTAGAGCAGAGTCTGACTAGCTGAGTGATATACCCTCGAGGTAAGATGCTGGTCCTCCTTAAAGAGACTATCTGCATATGGAGTCTTCCAGGCAATGGAGCATAGCATTCAACAACTCTGCTGGTTTCTTTATTGAGAAGCAATACATTTTTTGTAGAAGCAAAACTAAAATGTAAAGACTTTTAAAGTCCCCCATGCACATTTAAGCAGTTGCCAACTACTTGGACAACCCCTTCTTAATCCCTATGCATCCCCCCCTTGTAAAATAATAACACATATACTCACTTCTGGTGCTAGCGCCTGTCCAGCGGTAGCAGTAACAATGTCATGTGATCCCCAGGAGACTTAGCGCCCACACCACTGGAACTGTTCCGGCATCGGAGCTGAGTATAGGTGTTATTATTTGACAAGGGGGAGACATAGGTTTTGAGAAGGAGTTGTCGGAGTAGTGGACAACTGCTTTAAAGTCCACAGTCTGTGTTTGGGGACCTCCCTCCTCTCTCTTCCTGACAGATGATTTCGGTGGAGATGACAGTTGGGCAGTTACATTTTAAGAAAAGTTCAGCCAACAGCTATTGGATTTGTATGGCCTGTTTAAAATTTATATATACAAAATATAAAGTACTTCCTTGATCTACATGTCTAAACAGCAGTGTAAAATACATCTTTAGTATTTTAACCCATATGGCAATGTAGCACCTATTCAACACAAGTAACCACATAATTGTGCGAGGGCTTCTCTGGACAGTAGTAAGTAATACAGAGAGGTTGCATATCGCTTTTAGAGTAATAAGAATTTACTAACATGGTTTATTCATTTAAAGGTTACCTTAAAATTGCTAGAAAGATAGCACAACAATATGTGATCATAATTTTATGTTTTATTTCAGAGATGCAGTGTGGAGTTATCATTGAGAGAGGACCGAGTACATTCTTTATTACGTCAGCTGGCAACTTTGAGGAGCGAATGTGCTGTATTGCCTGACAGCATTGCTGACAAAGAAGAGTTAATCAGGGAGAAGTGGGATATGTTGAAGGTGAGCTATCATGCTTAAGGATATCCTCTACAATCCTTTTTAGAAAATGTTCCTTTCCAACCTGATAATACAATAAGTATTGTATAAATCCAGATCTAGCAAAAGGAGCTGTTCAGATTAATATAAAAATTCAGTATAACTTGTAGTTGGAGCATGGAGGACATTATGTAGCAGCACTGAGCTGTGTAGCTGTGAATCCTGCACTCTCCATAGAGTTGAATAGAAACTGCAACATGATACTCTTGTGAGTTTTCAGTCTGGGAAAAGCTATACAGTTTGCGCTGTTCCCAGGCGCCAGGTGCTGAAGTCTGCTCTCATCATTGTCATCTGGTCTCCCTGAGATCAGCGCGACCAGGCAACAATGTTGGGAATTGTATTCAGCACCCACTGTGTACATCTCCAGACACCAGAGCATAAAAAATATATATTCAATGATGGTACAGTGAGGGCTGATTTGATAAAAAAAAAGAGAGTCTGTGTATCTGGACAGGTGAGACTGGTGATCAAATTTTTGTTTTGGCTTTACAATATAGCCAAATAGCTGTAGTCCACCAATTAGCTGTATTCATACAAAGGAAATCACAAATAATTTTGATTCTGGCAAATCCAAATTTTGGGGGGAAAATTCAAGGAGAATTTGATACCCCTTGAATCAATTCACTCTTTTTTGCAAATTACACCTGTTGACTTGCCAAAATAACCTAGTCAAATAAAACGCACAGCCTAGTTGACCAATATACTTAGCTGGATGACCGGTTGCAGTCCAGCACAGAAAGGGTATTGCTACCATTTTTAGGATCGATGTCTGTGCTGCACAGCACTGCCCACCGAGTAAGTGTGGTGTCCCCCAGTGACACAGGCAGTTGTTGCTGGAGCAGATAAGTATTTTAGAGAATGAAAGTCGTCCTTGTGCAAGTTACGGTACTCATTGGGTAAATCCAACCGCTAGATCCCAAAGCCCAGAATGAGCAGGAATTAAAATGTGAAAAATTATGAGTTACACTGAATCTTATCCTGTACAGTGACATACAGTTGAAACCAGAAGTTTACATACACTATATAAAAAGACACATATGCATGTTTTTCTCAATATCTGACATGAGATCAGAATAAACCTTTCCCATTTTAGGTCAATTAGGATTACCATAATTATTAATATTTGCCAAATGCCAGAATAATGAGAGCGAGAGAATGTTTTAAGGCATTTTTATTACTTACTGCAAAGTCATTATTCTGGCATAAATTTCCAAATTTAGGGGGAAAATGGGGATGTGTCTTATAATGCGAATATACCTTACCCGCCGCTGTGGAGCAGGGTCTCGCTGCTGGAGGAGGCAAGAGTGGAGCGTTGCTGCAGGCCGCATGCTGGGAAGAGCGGGTGTTCGGATGTGCGACGATGCAGGTATTCGGTGGTGCAGGGGCTGCACCGATATTTTGTGAAAGCCTGGAGCCCCCGCACTTGCATGGTTTACTATGCGGCGGACAAAATGGCTGCCGGGGCAGTGCATGCGCAGATGGAGATTTTGGCGCTGAGATCTCATCTCCCAAGATCTTGGTGCCGAGATCTCCATCTGCATCGCCCCCGGCAGTCATTTTCCCGGAGCCCCCCACTTCCATGGTTTACTATGCAGTGGACTCCGGGGTCTAAGGATGCAACACATTTTATGAATGTGTGCAGAATTATTAGGCAGCTTGTTGCCTTCAGGAAAAATGGACCAATAGGTGTAACGGACTCTGAAAAGTCAAAAGTTGTTAAAATTCTTACAGATTGATGCTGCACTCTTGAAATTGCTAAGATATTGGGGCACGATCACAGAACCATCAAAAATTTTGCTGCAAATAGTTAGCAGGACCACAGGAAACATATAGAAAAAAAGAGGCACGTCATCTGCCTAAGATATACGAAGAATCAAGTGTGAAGCGATCAGGAAGCCATTATCCTCTAGTGCCGTTATATATATTCCAGAACTGCAACCTCCCTGGAGGCCAGAAGTACAAGATGTTCAGTGCTCAGAGACATGGCCGAGGTAAGGAAGGATGAATTCCGACCACCACTGAGCAAGGCACAGAAGTGTAAATGTCAAGACTGAGTCAAGTAATATCTGAAGACAGATTTTTTGAATGTTTGGATGGGTCCGTGGCTGCATCAGTAACGGGCACAGACCTCCACTTCCAGTTCGTCATCAAGATGAAGGTGGGTACTGCTATGGGCTGGTATTATTGAAGATGAGCTAGTTGGACCTTTTCGGATTGAAGATGTACTCAAAATAATTTCCCAAACCTACTGCGAGTGTTTACAAGACACTTTTTTTTAAGCAGTGGTACAGGAAAAGTTTGCATCTTTCAAGAAAACCATGATTTTTATGCAGCACAAAGCTCCATCGCAGCATCAAAGTCTCCACTGTTTGTCTGCCAGTAATGGCCTTAAAGATGATAGAATAATGACACGGCCCCTTCCTCACCGGACCTAAACCCTACTGAGAACTTGTGGCCCCTTCTTAAGTGGGAGATTTATGGTGAAGGGAAACAGTCACCTCTCTGATCAGTGTCTGGAAGCTGTGGTTGGCTCTGCCCAAAAAGTTGATCAGCAACAGATCAAGAAACGGATAGAGTCCATGGTTTGAGTTTGACGGTTATTGAGAAGAAGGGTGGCTTTATTGGTCGCTGATATATTTTTCACATGTCAGAAATGTATTTTTGTACATTTTCAGTTGTTTGCTTGTAAGGGCTCATACTCACTTCCACGAGACTCGGATGAGTCTCGCACGGCAATACCCGGCGCTGCTGCCGGCACTCAGATCGGAGCGTGCGGCTGCATAGGAATACATGCAGCCGCATGCTCCGCTCCTCTGTGCCAGGTGCAGTGCCGGGTATTGCCGTGCGAGACTCATCCGAGTCTCGCGCAAGTGAATATGAGCCCTTATTCTCACTGTAAGAGATGAAAAATTTGTGTCTTTCATTAAGTTGCATAATAATTCTGCACATAGATATTTTTCTAAGGAAGCCAAAACCTCACTTTTACTTTCTTTAATACTCATATTTCAGGTTTATTAGAGAAGCCCTCTCATGAAGATTACATTTTGATAAATGTGTGTATATGGACATATAATGTAGAACTTATGTATTAATATACTCACTCCAGCACCCATCTGCTCCTCTTCTCAGTGACATCACCGCTCTGCAGACTCTCCAGGTCACAGTGCGCTCTGCGTGACCCAGAATTGACTTTTACAATGTAAGTCTTTGGAGTATTAGAACAAGACTTCATAGGTTTAGATTGAAAAAGAGACTACCTGGTAACACACATAGCATAGACTGAGCCGGAGGGCCTGAAGAGTGGTGACATTGCTGAGAAGAGGAGCAGATGGGTGCTGGAGACAGGAAAAGGCAGCGGCGCTTGCGGTAGGTGAGTATATTAATATATAAGGTACCTACTATATTACATATAGACAGATTTATTAAAAATAGATTTAAGTGCTTCTTTAACCTTTTGGATTGACCTACATCACTGTAGTTGTTCAATAATAAAATCAATGATCAAAAATACAAATTGTCTAATAATTCTGTAATTCTATAGCTTTACATGAGACTTCCTTGATTCTCTTTACTACCTCTTCCTATAATTGACTCTCCTCTCTTGCACTCTGCCACACTTTTTCCACAGAGATCTCTTTCTGATGCTCTGTCAAGCTGCGTGCCTCATCCTGTGCTTTCACCTGGGAGTGGGAATTTAGTGCAGCAGTTGGATCAGCGAGTTAAAGAGCTGAAATCATGGCTGAGAGATACTGAGTTAGCTCTGTATAACTCCAGTTTGAGAGTAGGAAAAGAAGAGAATCATAGAGAAAAAGAAATTCTCCAGCGAGAGCTGCACCAATTCCAGGTAGGCAACTAACTAACTGTCCTTCACACCCGAGTTTTAATTCACTTTTGTTCCTGTATATTTGCACAACTTTATTGTGAGACTTATTATGAAAAATAATTTTGAACCCCTTTGACTCATCACTAAGTCCTCAGAATTTGTTCTAAAACTTATTAAGTTATACTGGTTACTAGTAAGCATGCAATGTGTTCGGTCACTACAAAGAATTAGTACATGATGTGTGCATCCAAGAACTGTACAGGGGGCATTCCTTACTTCAGACATTATTATAGGAAAGGATTCTTTGCAGTTAAAGTAATTCAATTATAGAATGTACTAGTCAAAAGTAAAAATAGCAGATATAAAAATAGCATTCAAATAAAGACTAATGGCTCAATTCATTATTACATTTGAGTCTTTTTTGTCTCATTTTTGCTGTTTTTCGCCTGTTTTTCATTAGTGCCTAACACTTCTTTTATGTTCATTTTATATGCGTTCATCTTTGGGGGGTTTTATGTTTGCCAGTGTGGGCAAGGTTTGGGGCTTCCAGATATTTTCAGCTGATTCATCATTTTTGACTTATTAAAAAGTTGCAAATTTTGGCACAAATATCCTCCCGTCCTCCCCCTCCAAAGTAATTGTATGTACGGAAAATATTTTATAACAATTTTAAAGCCATTTTGTCAAACAGGCAAGTTTTTACGCTAAAAGTCTTAACAGGGGTTAAGGACAAAAACAAAGAACATTTTTTTAATTTGTGCAAAATTACAGAAGTACATGTAACGTTTTGAAGAAATTAGCACAAAAAACATCAACGATTAGCACAAGATAATAAAGTCAAGAAAGAAAAGTGGCTCAAGAAATCCTTCAAAAAATTAATTGGAGCCTAAATTAATATCTGATAACAAATGGTGTTGATGGTAATAAAAAAAATTAGAACTGAATGATGTTTAATTCTTCTCAGAAAGATTAAACTGTTAAAATAATATTTTTTCACCATAAGAAACTTTGTTACTATGTAAAAAATTTTCTACCATTTATTATTTAACAACAATTATATATTTAGTCAATTTCTATTAGTTACACTCACTTTTTTTACAATTTTGCTCAGTTATACGAATCATGAAGATTTATAGGTATTTGTATGTGATATTAGGCTTTATTTACACTAGTATCATGACTTTTGTAACAGAGCCATGACGGATCTCAAAAAATTTTGAAGGACCCTCCCTTAGGCTATGTAGATGGGTTTTTGGGGAGTTTTTCACAATGCATATTTTTTAAAATGCAAGTAACCTATTTTATTTAATGGGTGGAGAAAATCTGCAACATCAAAAACTCACCTAAAGATCATCCTGGGGACAGAACCCTGTAAGTCTGACTTCACACGTTCCTGGTGATTTCTGTACAGGAAAATCCTATACTGGTGATATCTGTGGTCCGTGTGCCATCCATATGTACGTATGTGACATCCATGTATTTGTTTGCTGTCTGTGTGTCACATCCGTGTGTTGTGTTTGTGCACTCCATGTTAGGGTACCGTCACACATTGAAATTTTCATCGCTGCGACGGCACGATTCGTGACGTCGCAGCGTCGTATAATCATCGCTCCAGCGTCGTAGACTGCGGTCACACGTTGCAATCACGGCGCTGGAGCGATGCCGAAGTCCCCAGGTAACCAGGGTAAACATCGGGTAACTAAGCGCAGGGCCGCGCTTAGTAACCCGATGTTTACCCTGGTTACCAGCGTAAATGTAAAAAAACAAACAGTACATACTCACCCGTCGGTGTCCTTCAGGTCCCTTGCTGTCTGCTTCCTGCTCTGAGTGCAGCCGTACAGTGAGAGCAGATCGCAGCACCGCTGCGCTCTGCTCTCACTTTCCGGCCGGCACTCAGAGCAGGAAGCAGGCGGCAAGGGACCTGAAGGACACCGACGGGTGAGCATGTACGGTTTGTTTTTTTACGTTTACGCTTGTAACCAGGGTAAACATCGGGTTACTAAGCGCGGCCCTGCGCTTAGTTACCCGATGTTTACCCTGGTTACAAGCGAAGACATCGCTGGATCGCTGTCACACACAACGATCCAGCGATGTCAGCGGGTGATCAAGCGACGAAAGAAAGTTCCAAACGATCTGCTACGACGTACGATTCTCAGCAGGGTGTCTGATCGCAGTAGCGTGTCAGACACAGCGATATCGTAACGATATCGCTAGAACGTCACGAATCGTGCCGTCGTAGCGATGGAAATTTCAATGTGTGACAGTACCCTTACTCGTACTGGTGCCTGGAAAGAAGAGGTACAGTTTGCGCTGTTCCCAGGCCCTGGCTGCTGAAGGCAGCTCTCATCATTGTCATCTGATCTCCCTGAGATTAGCGCGACCAAACGACAATGATGGGAGTTGTATTCTGCATCCACTGTGTACCTATTGTGTAAAATAAAGAATTAAATTTAAAAAATGGGCTCCCGTGTAATGCTCATAACAAGCAGTTATTCTCACCTTTACCCCTAATCCATTCAAGCCCTTGTCCCCTGTAGAAAAACAAAAATAACACAAGTCTACCAAAAAATATTTTTTGTAATTATCACAGGTGACTTTGTACTTCTCCATCCCTTCACCTTGTGTTTCCGATCCGTCACCACCACAGTCCGTTCCCCATACTCTCACTGTCGAAGTGGTCTGATCTGTCAGCCCCTCCAGTACTATCTACACCCCAAAGTACCTTAAGTAATAATTTGGTTATAAATAAAAAACATTTTTTATAAAAAGCTTTATTGTCTTTCAAAACTAGGGTAACAAGGTCCAAAACTTTGGGTAATAGAAAAAATCATGGTGTAATCACAAATATGAAAACTGCAATATGTTTGATACTCCAAACATACACTGCTCAAAAAAATAAAGGGAACACTAAAATACCACATCCTAGATATCACTGAATGAAATATTTCAGTTGTAAATCTTTATTCATTACATACGGAAATGTGTTGAGAACAATAAAACATAAAAATGATCAATGTAAATAACAATGAATGTCCCATGGAGGTCTGGATTTGGAATGATACTCAAAATCAAAGTGGAAAATCAAATTACAGGCTGATCCAACTTCAGTGAAAATGCCTCAAGACAAGGAAATGATGTTCAGTTGTGTGTGTGTTGCCTTCATGTGCCTGTATGATGTCCCTACAAGGCCTGGGCATGCTCCTGGTGAGGTGGCGGATGGTCTCCTGAGGGATCTCCTCCCAGACCTGGACTAAAGCATCCTCCAACTCCTGGATAGTCTGTGGTGCAACGTGACATTGGTAGATGGTGCGAGACATGATGTCCCAGATGTGTTCAATCAGATTCAGGTCTGGGGAACAGGCGGGCCAGTCCATAGCTTCAATGCCTTCATCTTGCAGGAACTGCTGACACACTCCAGCCACATGAGGTCTGGCATTGTCCTGCATTAGGAGGAACTCAGGGCCAACCGCACCAGCATATGGTCTCACAAGGGGTCTGAGGATCTCATCTCGGTACCTAATGGCAGTCAGGCTACCTCTGGCGAGCAAATGGAGGGATGTGCGGCCCTCCAAAGAAAGGTCACCCCACACCATTACTGACCCACTGCTAAAATGGTCATGCTGAAGGATGTTGTGGGCAGCAGATCGCTCTCCACGGAGTCTCCAGACTCTGTCATGTCTGTCACATGTGCTCAGTGTGAACCTGCTTTCATCTGTGAAGAGCACAGGGCGCCAGTGGCGAATTTGACAATCCTGGTGGGTGTTTTGTGGCAAATGCCAAGCATCCTGCTGTGAGCACAACCCCCATCTGTGGACGTCGGGCACTCAGACCTTCCTCACGGAGTCGGTTTCTAACTGTTTGTGCAGACACATGCACATTTGTGGCCTGCTGGAGGTCATTTTGCAGGGTTCTGGCAGTGCTCCTTCTGTTCCTCCTTGCACATTGGCTGAGGTAGCGGTCCTGCTGCTGGGTTTTTGCCCTCCTATGGCCCCCTCCACGTCTCCTGGTGTACTGGCCTTTCTCCTGGTAGCGCCTCCTGCCTCTGGACACTACACTGACAGACACAGCAAACCTTCTTGCCACAGCTCGCATTGATGTGCCATCCTTGATGTTCTGCACTACCTGAGCCACTTGTGTGAGTTGCAGAGTCCATCTCATGCTACCACGAGTGTGAAAGCACAACCAACATTCAAAAGTGACCAAAACATCAGCCAGAAAGCATTGGTACTGAGATGTGGTCTGTGGTCCCCACCTGCAGAACCACTCCTTTATTGAGTGTGTCTTGATAATTGCCAATAATTTCCATCTGTTGTTTATTCCATTTGCACAACAGCATGTGAAATTGATTGTCAAACAGTGTTGCTTCCTAAGTGGACAGTTTGATTTCACAGAAGTTTGATTTACTTGGAGTTATATTCTGTTGTTTGTGTTTCCTATATTTTTTTGAGCAGTGTATATTATATCAAAAGACAAAGCTTTTAAACCATCTCATCCTGCCATTCCACTCTTCCTTGAGGTGAAATAAAGTACTCTGCAAATTTGTTCCTCACTCTTGAAACTGCCACAGGACTTCGAAAAGTAATATTGTGATAATCATACAAGGATGTTTCAACCAAATTGTCATCTATGGCAATCTGCTACCTGCATATTAGGAAATTGTGCAGGACCACACAAGCTTTCACCACCTCATCCACAGTGTGAGTCTTCAGGTTAATAGCGGTCAACAGAACTCGCCATTTGGATGTGAGAATGCCAAAAGCACACTCAACCATTCTTCGCGCTCGTGTTAAGTGGTAATTAAAAACTCTTTTTGTTGGCGTCAAGCCACTACTTGTGTATGGCTTCAGCAGGTGTTTTACCGAGAGTTGGAACACTTCTTCTCCAACACATACAAATGGCATTGGTGGCCCAGATATTTCAGGAAGCGGTCTTGGTGGTGAAAATTGGAAGCTGTTTCCATATAAATGATGCCCCATTGCAGACAATCTAAAAACTTGAGAGTCATTGGAGCGGCCATAGTATCGACTGCTATAAACTTGTATTGAGTGTCTGCAATGGCCATGAGCATGATGGAGAATATTTCTTGTAGTTGAAATATTCAATGCCAGATGCAGCTGGTTTGACTATACGAATATGTTTCCCGTCCACTGCACCTAAGCAATTGGGAAACTGACCAATTTTTAAAAAGTTTTCAGCAATGTCCAGCCAACGCTCAGTTGTGGGATGTGGGATATATTCCTCATGCAAACAGTCCCACAATGCGCGGCAAGTGTGTTTAACAATCCCCGATATGGTGGAAATCCCGAATCGGAACTGGAAATGGAGTGAGGAAAGGGATTCGCCCGTTGCAAGGAATCTGTTAAAAAAAGGCAAGGCAATAATTACTACAAAATATCAGCAACAACATCTAATATATAAGGCTGAATGTGTGTATGTGTGTATGTATGTATGTATGTGTGTGTGTATGTCCGGGATTGGCATCTGAACCGTCGCAGCTACAGCCACAAAATTTTGCACAGTCACACGTCTGGACCCCGAGAGCGTCATAGGCTATGTTGTGAGGTGAAATTTTAACCCCGCGCTTTCCAATTCACCAAACAATTTTGCCCCTATCTACATAATGGGGAAAAAGTGAAAGGAAAAGTGTTGGAGGCGTCGCAGCTACAGGCACAAAATTTTGCACAGTCACACGTCTGGACTCCGAGAGCGTCAAAGCTATGTTGTGAGGTGAAATTTTAACCCCGCGCTTTCCAATTCACCAAACAATTTTGCCCCTATCTACATAATGGGGAAAAAATGAAAGGAAAAGTGTTGGAGGCAAATTAACAGCTGCCAGATGTGAACAAGGGGGACTTAAAGAATGACAGCAATGGCGCCAAAGAGTATATACTGTACAGTTGCTAAGGTGGGGCCCCAACATGGGATAATCACCACACCACCACGGGGATATGAACACACACACAAAATGTGCCACACACTACCACGTGCTCGAACACATATACCACCATCAGCGCACATTTCCCCACACATACAGCAACCTCGCCACATCAAAGTCGAAACACAAAAGTCGCCGCTCAAAACTCGCCACGCGCAAAACTCTTCACATGCAAAACTCGCCACACGTGCAAAACTCGCCACATGGAAAACTCGCCACACGCAAAACTTCCATACGCGGAAAAATTGCCACATGCACAAAAGTTGCAACACATGCAAAAGTTGCCTCACACAAAACTTGCACATACTCAAAAGGCACCACACATAAAACTCGCCACGCGCAAAACTCGCCATGCGCAAAACTTGCTGCACACAACTTGCTACACTAACCTGTCACATGCAACTCGACACACAAAAAGTTGCTACACGCATGTCGCCACACAAAACTCATCTCACAAAAGTCGCTACATGCATGTCGCCACACGCAACTCAACACACACAACTTGACACACGAAACTCGCCCTAAAACACACACAAGTCTGGTATTATCCTTCAAAAATAAAAATCTGATTAATAAGCAGACAAACTACAAGAGCAACAAATGTACCATATAGGAATCCGGCAGCTGTCAGTCACATGACCAGTCTATTATGTGTATGTGTGAGCTAATATATACTGCCAGGGGGTGGGCTTCCTGTAGGCTGGGGATTTATCAGGCTGCCAATTTAGCTTACAAATACTGAGGTAAAAATACTGACCAAATAACGTGTGAACGAGGTCTAATACAGGAGGAGATGACATACAGATATATACTATATACAGGAGGAGATGACATACAGGTATATACTATATACAGGAGGAGATGACACACAGGTATATACTATATACAGGAGGAGATGACACACAGATATATACTATATACAGGAGAGATGACACACAGGTATATACTATATACAGGGGAGATGACACACAGGCATATACTATATACAGGAGAGATGACACACAGGTATAAAGTATATACAGGAGGAGATGACATACAGGTATATACTATATACAGGAGGAGATGACACACAGGTATATACTATTTACAGGGGAGATGACACACAGGTATATACTATATACATGAGGAGATGACACACAGATCAGATATATACTATATACAGGAGAGATGACACACAGGTATATACTATATAGAGGAGGAGATGACATACAGGTACATACTACATACAGGAGGAGATGACATACAGGTATATACTATATACAGGAGGAGATGACACACAGGTATATACTATATACAGGAACAGATTACCTACAGGTATATAGTATATACAGGAGGAGATGACATACAGGTATATGCTATGTATAGGAGGAGATGACATACAGGTATATACTATATACAGGAGGAGATGACACACAGATATATACTATATATAGGTGAGATGACACACAGGTATATACTATATACAGGAGATTACATACAGGTATATCTAATATATAAAGCTAAATGTGTGTATGTATGTATGTGTGTATGTCCGGGATTGGCATCTGCACCGTCGCAGCTACAGCCACAAAATTTTGCACAGTCACACGTCTGGACCCCGAGAGCGTCATAGGCTATGTTGTGAGGTGAAATTTTAACCCCGCGCGTTCCAATTCACCAAACAATTTTGCCCCTATCTACATAATGGGGAAAAAGTGAAGGGAAAAGTGTTGGAGGAAAATTGACAGCTGCCAGATGTGAACAATGGGGACTTAAAGAATGAGAGCGATGGCGCCAAAGAGTATATACCGTACAGTTGCTAAGGTGGGGCCCCGACATGGGATACTCACCACACACGGGGATATGAACACACACACACAAAATGCGCCACACACTACCACGTGCTTGAACACATATACCACCCTCAGCACACATTTCACCACACACACACCAACCTCGCCACATAAAAGTCGAAACACAAAATTCACCACTCAAAACTCGCCACGCGCAAAACTCGCTACATGCAAAACTCGCCATATGCAAAACTAGGCTCACGCAAAACTCGCCACACGTGCAAAACTCACCTCATGGAAAACTCACCTCATGCAAAACTTGCACACACAGAAAAATTGCCACATGTACAAAAGTTGCACCACATGCAAAAGTTGCCTCACACAAAACTTGCACATACTCAAAACGCACCACACATGAAACTCGCCACGCGCAAAACTTGCCATGCACAAATCTTGCTGCACACAACTTGCTACACTAACCTGTCACATGCAACTCGACACACAAAAAGTGGCTACACGCATGTCACCACACAAAACTCATCTCACAAAAGTCGCTACACGCATGTCGCCACACGCAACTCAACACACACAACTTGACGCATGAAACTCGCCCTAAAACACACAGAAGTCTGGTATTATCCTTCAAAAATAAAAATCTGATTAATAAGCAGACAAACTACAAGAGCAATAATTGTACCATATAGGAAATACGGCAGCTGTCAGTCACATGACCTGTCTATTATGTGTATGTGTGAGCTAATATATACTGCCAGGGGGAGGGCTTACTGTTGGCTGGGGATTTATCAGGCTGCCAATAGCAACCAATCACAGCTCAGCTTCTATTTTGCTACAGTTAATTAATCTGAGCTCTGATTGGTTAATATAGGAAACAAAGACATTCTCAGTACAACAAAGCTAATATATGTTGTGAAATTATTCTATTAGCTTAGTTTTTGCCTTTTAATAATTACATTTCTATCTATTTGTTTTGTGGTTTTTGTGTGCAGAATAAATTTTTGTTAACACATTCTATTTTGCTAACAGCAGTCATTAACCCGGGCGAAGCCGGGTAGTACAGCTAGTTACAGTTATAAATCTGCTAAAACAGTAGGAGATACAATAAAAATGGCTTACCGCAGAGTATACCGAACATAGTTAAAAAACTTCTCAGGGTTTCCTCTCAGCCCCATATATAATGTAGAATACACCCCACGTGTCATTCTCTGTGCTGTGATTGGGTGGATCCAAAAACGACACCGGCGCAGACGCATGATGTGCTGTCTTTCTCGCTCCTTTTCAAGAACAATCGCTTCCAAACGATTCGCCTCAAAAGTAAAATCCACATAGATCTTCACAATGTTCGCAATCACAGCTTCCATTTTTGCCTCTTGCTCTACAACCTGTCAAAGATGGTGTGTAGAAACACTGTATATATAGGTTTTCAGTAGCCAAAAACGTTTGAGAGCCTCCCATTGGGCATTTTTAAAAAACGGATCTGTTGTAAAACGGATAAAAAAACGGAAGAAACGGATGAAAAACTGATGCGGCAGATCCGTTTTGTCTACGGATCTGCTAGTCAGATCTGTAAAAAAAAAATGGATCCGTCGCATCAGTTTTTCACAATCTGCAATGGATCCATCGATCCGTCGAGCCAACGGATTGTGATTGACGGCAAAAAACTGACGTGTGAAAGGGGCCTTAGAGTCTGCCGGCTGTTGTAACCTGTTCAGAAATTAGCAGCATTAGTTGGTAAAAATACACTTTTTCATTCCTGTCATGTCACGTTGCATTAATTCCTGAAAATTACCTGAAGGATTAATAAAGCACCAGACAGCAGTTTTTAATATGTCAGGGGGTGCTGTTTTTAAAATGGTATAACTTTTGGGGTTTCCCAATATATGGGACCCCTAAAGGCACTTCAAATCTGGATAGATCCCCAAAAAATAAATTTTGTAAATTTCCATGAAAAAATGAAAAATTACTGCTACATTTTTAAACCTCCTAAAATGCTAACAAAATAATAAAACATTTTACAAATTACGCTGATGCAGGCATGTGGGAAATGTTATTTAATGTTTTTCTGTGGCATGACTATCTATATTAGGCCGGGGTCATACTTGCGAGTGTAATGCGAGAAATTCGCACAAGTCTCTGGCATCAATATCTGGCGCTGCCGCCAACACTCGGGACCCACTTGCAAGTATGACCCCGGCCTTAAAGGGATAATCATTCAAAGTTTGAAAATTGCTAATTTTTTTAAATTTTTGACAAATTTCTGATATTTTTATAAATAAACACAAACCTTATCTACCTACATTTACCATTATCATAAAGTATAATGTGCCATAAAAAAAACAATCTCACAATCACTAGGATTTGTTGAAGCGTTCCAGAGTTATTACTACGTAAAGTGACACTGGTCAGATTTAGAAAATTTGCCCCGATTACTAAGGGGTTAAAAAATGGACCGCATACGGACACAAAAAACAGACGTGTGGATCTATCAGGCGTCTGACTTTAATCATGGGTACCTAAAAGCAAAAGAGAACCTTCAGTTATGTTCACATGTTGCTTTTTTGCTGCTTTTTTATGCTAATTAAAAGCTACTTTTTACAGTACCAGCAAAAGCTATGAGACTTCTGAAATCTCACGCACTTGCTTTTTTTTTTCCGGACTGAATTGGAAAACTGCTGCGTTTTTTCAAAACTGCAGCATGTCACTTCTTACAGCGTTACAGTGAAAGCAGTTTTTTTAATATATATATATATTTTTTTTTTTTTATTGCCAAGAGATCAGATTTTGGCTGTAGAAAAAAAAGCACAACAAAAAAGCAGCATGTGAACGTAGCCTTTTTTTTTAGCTTAAACTGTTTAGTCTGTTGCTTTACGAATTGCTGAAATATCTACGGTATATGAAAAACCTCTGTGCTTCTGATGATTTAGGAAATATTAAGGTCTTACAATAGAAAGTAGTGTAGTAATAAGTTAGTACCATAAACTATGGCCTAAAAGTTTAACCAACATAATTATCAACTACACAGATATTAAATAATGTTTGAGCGAAAAACAATTTCCTCCATCTTCGTATGTCTAGTAGAATCCGCTACCACCTTCTGCATTGCCCAAGTGTCAGGGTAAGTGATGCTGACAGGTGTGATAAGAGATCGATATTCCCACTATAATTAGTAATAAAGTCTTGGTGCTGAGGTCACCGGGCCATTGAGCCCTGTACTAGCGGAAACCCCTGCCAGTTTTCTGCATTGAGCAGTATGTCTATAGCATCCAAATGTCCTTGATGCAATTTTATTTGACTAAAGTCTCCTTGTATGGGCGATTAAAGAGGACAATATCAAATCGATCACGTAACATTTCACATTTACTTTTATTGAGTTGAGATTTATTTAAATCCATTACATAAACTTGTCAGAGTTTTGTGATACAACAATTTGTTTCTTGATTTTATTTAAACACAAGGAGATACATCCAATGGAGGCAGACAATGAAGTATAAGCTATGGGGTTCAACCCTAGTGGGGTCCATCTCTTTTGCCAAAAGCTTACAAGGGAGAGATGAATGACATGGAAATTACATGCATGGCGAAACAAACCTTAGGTCCTTCTGTGGCGAAACCTAACACAGCGATCAAATACTGTTACAGTACCAGATAAAAAATGGGTTATTCCTAAAGATAAGTTATAAAGGCATAAAATAAAGAAATAAGAGAAAAATCGTGAAACTGTATTTGCCTTGCTGCAACACTCAAAGCTGACGATAAAGGGTTTGTGCAACAATATGTTTTTTGGGAGCACGAACCCAAAAAGTTTTTAAAGAATGTGCTTCAGAAAACACCCTTCTTTTTTTTCCCTTGAATTATCATTTTTAGCGTTTTTTGTTGTTGTTAACATTTTTGAGCACCGATGAAGTTTTTTTTAGCAGTTTTCTAGCATTTTTAGGACGTCTTTTTTACTGGTGTTTTGTGGACTTTTTGGGGTTTTTTTTAACACCATTCAACAATGAAGAAACTGTTTGAGGTTTTTCAAGCTAAAACGCTGCTAAAACGTTCACGTCTTCTAACTGCTTGGAGTCTTTGGAAACCTGAAGAAGTTAAAAGACACTGAATGGTACGTCAAGTCATTTTTGCCTACAATTCATATGTTCATTCTTTTGATCATTTAGATAGCGCTTTTTCAGACGGTTTTGGGAGCAGAATTTTCCTGAAAAAGACTTTGTGTGCACATGCCCTAAGGATCACATTGCTGTGACACTGTCCAAAAAAAAGTCACCGCAGCACTCTAGCAGATCCGTTTGAGTGCTGTTTTTAAATTCTTTTTTTTGTTACATGTTTTTGCAGCTGATGGGCACTCATTATGGATTAATGACTACCTGGCTTATAACAATAAAAATGAGGCACCCAGATAGACCCCATAATAATAATAATCAATGGGGTCCCTCTGCTTCTGTTTGCACAAGTTATGCAATGGATCGTTCTTGGACAATAATTATATTGTCGGTTCCTCGAAATAGATCAGACAAATGGCATGTCAGAACATAAGTGTGAACATAAACTTTCTATGTTGCATTGCTAATCACTACATCCAGGTATTCAAATAGTTTCCAAATAGTAAATGTAAAATTCCAGTCCTTGGCCTGTCCTATGTTCCCTATCTGCTGGTAAAATGAAAACTTCTAGATCTGCGATATTGTTTTTCCCTCACTACATAGACTTCTAAATGTGAACTGTATTGGAGAAATTGCCCAGCAGCAAGCAAAGCACTTGGGAGAAATTGCTATATTGATCTCTCCAAGCCATGATAAAACTTAGCTTTAAACCTGGTAAGAGGTCCTCTTTAATTTACACCACAGTTAACTAAGAGCCATACACAGTCTTCAGTCTTCAGTGAGAATTACAGCCACTCCATGATAACTTCAAGGAGTTTATGAGATTAGAAAAAAAGTCTGCTTATTTTTTCAGTAACAGCACCACTCTTGTTCATGGGTTACGGCCGGTATTACATCTCATTCCAACTCCATGGGTAACAGTGAGAACATTTATAGCAATAAATCTGTATTGGCAGGAAAAAAATGATTCAGTAATTACCTTTCGCTTGTAGCCCAACGATGATGAAAAATTGTGCAAATAACTAACGATATTCCATACTACTTCAGTTCAGCAAGCCGCTGGTGACTTAGTGGTTTATACTGGGATTGGTTTCTGTTTCATTAGCACTATATTCTGGAGTAAGTCCTAATCAGTTACAGGTATTCCTTGAAGGAAAGCCTCGCACACAAGTGTCACATAAGGGCTCGTGAGGACTAACGTATTTTCAGTCTGAGTGCGATCCAACAAATATTGGATCACACTCAGACCCATGTTAGTCCAGGGGGCCGTGCACATATCCGATGTTTTCGTCAGACTGAGACTTGGCCAAGTTTGAGCCGATATTCAGATCACAAGTCAATGAGAACTTGGAAACATCGGACCATACTTCAATGTCATCTGCGTGCAGTCTGATTTCAGCGGTCTTACACAATGGAGACATTTTTTCACCATCATTTCCTCACCTCAGAGAATAGTGTCACACTTTGATCAGAGTGTCATTTGCATAATGGACCCAATTCTCTTGGATGAGAGAATCTACAGTCATCTGAACTTGTCTTAACAAAGACATCTAGAGTTCCATACAGTGACCGCAACACTGTCCCCCATAACAGTGTCAGCAAACATGGTCCCAATAAGGGTGAAAGGTTCTCAATAAGAATGACTGTAAGTAAGTCAATTGTTCTTGGTGGAACTGCCTTGTTTTAGAGCTTTTCAGAAGAATAGACTAAAATGTTTATACTAGCAACTGAACTGGATTTCGGTGGGACTGACCAACTACCTAAGGTGTATGGGTGCTTCTTGATTTCCCCGACAGGTGATATCATAGAATCATAGGATCATAGAATGTTAGAGTCAGAAGGGACCTCCAGGATCATCATGTCCAACCCCCTGCTCAACGTAGGATTCACTAGACCATCTCAGACAGATGTCTGTCCAGCCTCTCTTTGAAGACTTCTGTGACAACAGAGCATTTCTTCTTAATTATGCCAGACGTAAATAGTGTTGGCCGAGAATCATAAACTGATGTCTGAAGTATTAACTCTTCGTGTAGGATGAATATCTACCTCTAATATTTTCTCCCACAGTTTATTTTCTGTTACCTTTGCAAAACAGTAATGCATGGCCACTGAACAATGATGTTTGATGATATGTTTATTGCATACAGTGTTCATGCTAGAAAGTTTGTTGGCATTCCCAACAGAGGAAAACTATGCAAATAGATTATATAATAGAACAATGCTGGGTGGCCTATTTCACATCTCTCTCTGACCTCTGGATGCTGGTTGAATGCCAGTTGTGAACTATACAAAGAGACATTTTCTCCTGGTCCATGTGACTCTTCAGGATCTCAAGTAAGGGGACTATGGCCACGGCTGGAAGAACACAGGACTGCTTAAGTGACCATCACTGAAACCCCAGAAACGTCTTAAAGAATACAGGTTGGGACAATCGGGTCACCTTGCCACATACATCACTGCTTTCAATTAGCTTCCTAAGTTTGTCGCTACCTCCTCGCTGTGGGGGCCTGCCAAAAGTGGGGAGCAACTGGTGGGGGTATGCGGCACTGGAAGCAGCTCTAATGCCGGCGAGACAGCAGAAGGGTGAGACTGTGTTTTGCGCCATCTTAGGTATTTTGCTGTGACTGTTCTGTATCCTATTGTGTGTTTGTGGTTCAATAAATTATTTCCACACTGTTTTACCCTCACCCTGTGTTGTCTGAGTAGTGTTCTGCCCACAGGGAGAGAGAGCGGGCTTTCAGTGGTATGAGCCCCGATCCATGCAGTCTTTCTAAAGACAGCTGGGTCAGCTGACGAGAGCACCCACTGACCCCCGTGTCTCCAGAACTTTCATTGAAGGAGAACTTACCATCTCTCGTGGCAGCCGGTTCCACTCATTGATCACCCTCACTGTCAAAACATTTTTTCTAATATTTTCTCCCTTTTTGTTTCATTCCATTGCTTCTTGTGTTTCCATGTACACATGAGAATTTCAGGGTAGAGAAGCATTGAGCATGGTGAATTACAAAGCCCAATACTTTTGTTCTCCAATGAAAAAGACCACTAGCAGAGTTGTCTTGTGTTTTATTCCTCTTTCCCTATTAGGGCTCACTCATGAGTGTATAACACGTCCAAGTGCTATCTGATGTTTTATCTGATAGCACTCAGCCCAATGTTATACTATGGGACAATGCAGATCTGCGTTTCTTTTTTCATACCTATTCAGCATGCTGCGAGTGGCTCTGCAAGTTGGTTCATGCACACCCATACAAGTGTATAGGTGCGTGTAAAACATCAGAATGCACTTGGATGTCATCCCCGTGTAGTCCTATGTACGCGCACAGAGACAATGGAGAAGATGGAGAAATTAAGTTTTCCGTCTTCTCCACACTTGTAATGTGATTCTCTCATGCAACAAAATCGGATCACTGTAAGGTGAATCTCGGATCAAACTCTAACAGAGTTTGATCCGACTGTCATTACTATAATCAAGCTGATTCTCTTGGACGAGAGACTATACGCTCGAGCCCTCAAGAACACATGCGCGCTCGGCTGAACTAGGCGTGCATGTGTTTGAAGATTAAGCTAACCCTTACCTAATATGGATGACCATGTAACTACCCTGGGAAAAGTTGTGAAGCATTTTTAAATATTTCTCTTGGTGCATACCGGACCCAGATTGGCTCATAGTCGCCATATGAGATTTACTGTAGGCTGTAAAACCATGTGATAATGCTCCGTGTGTCTTCCAGTAGATCCGTGCTGAATCCCTGCCCTATTTCCATGCACTCGACTGGTTACCAGTCTGACGTGTGCACTTCCTTGGGTCCTTCTCTCCCGTGAGCAGTGATTAGGGCCCGGCCATGTGCTTCATTATCAGCGAGCACTTTAATAGTGCCATTTAAAAGGCCATATTTCTGCCTCCCTCGTTGGACCAGGGATGATACATGGTGATAATTGGCAGAGAGAGATGGCTCTCAGTGGCCTTTTAATCGGCCTATTTGTCAGACCCAGTGTCTGTGTAAGACGAATCATATTGATGGCTCCTCTTGGTTCTCCAGTAGCTGACACTTAACCTGTTCACTGCCATGGTGTCAGAGTCAGCATGTCTGGAATATACACAAGAATCTACATTTAGAACAAAAAAGGAAAGTAATGTTCTGATTTTTAGCTGCAATTACATGATGTTTTTTTCCATATAACCGGTACTATTATTCAAATGCAGGCACAGTTTTACCAACAGAGATAATATTCATTTCGAGTTTCAGTATATATAGCAGCAAGGTGCAGTTTTTTAATTAACGGAAATCAAGGCACAAACAGTTAAAAGGAACAATAGAAAGATGTTCATGAAATAATGGAATACAGCAATGAAACAATGAGTCCTTTTACTTCATTAAATTAAGGCGAGTTCTACAATCCTATATCCTGGGCAAAATTATAGTCCAGGTGAAGCCCTAATATAAAAGATATTCAGGTGCTTCTCACAAAATTAGAATACCACATCAACTGCTCAGTAAACTAACTTTGCCCTGTTCCCTCCTTCCAAATATTATTCTGAATCTGCACCCTACTATTCATCTGTCTCCACACACATGATAACTGCACTTGATACTTGACTATTGCACTTAAACACACGGGCTGATGACCGGATCATGCAGCTTTGTATGAAAATCCCTATTTACTATAATTGCCAGACCTGAAATAACAAGCACTTTTCACCTATTGTGTCCCCCCATTTCCCTGTAGATTCTAAGCTTGCGAGCAGGGACCTCACCCCTAATGTGACTGTTTAAATTGTCTTAACTCGTACCGAATTTATTGTCTGTACATGTCCCCACTTAATTGTAAAGTGCTACGGAATATGTTGGCGCTATATAAATAAAAATTATTATTATTATTTGCATCAAAAAGTTAATTTATTTCAGTTCTTCAATACAAAAAGTGAAACTCATACATTATACAGTATAGAGTCATTACAAACAGAGTGATCTATTTCAAGTGTTTATTTTTGTTACACTGTGTTCCAAATTATTATGCACATAGAGTTTAGGAGTGATAAGGTTAGATTTTTTTGTTTTTTTGTTTGTCATTTAAACTCATTGATGGTGATGTGTGTCAGGGTTCTTTATATCACTGAAAGCAATTGCAGATACCTGTGCAAATTAGTTTGGCAGGTGTGTCCAAATAAAGGCAAGACTACTTAAGAAGGCTGTTCCACATTATTAAGCAGCCTACATTTGTTGCCAAAATGGGAAAGAAAAAGGATGTGTCGGCTGCTGAGAAGCAACAAATTGTGGAGTCTTTAGGTCAAGGCATGACTACAATCAACATTGCCAAGACACTTCATCGTGATCATCGCACAATCAAGAAGTATGTAGCTGATTCCCAGCACACACGTGTGCGTGCTGATAAGGAAAAATTGAGGACTCTTTCCAACAGGCAATTGCGTAAGGTTAAAAGAGCAGCTGCAAAAATGCCTTGTCATAGCAGCAGACAAGTTTTTGAAGCTGCTGGTGCCTCCAACGTACCCAGAACAACAAGATGCAGGGTCCTTCAGAGGTTTGCAGCTGTGCGTAAGCCATCCTGTCGACCACCTCTATCCACTGCACACAAGCAGAAACGGCTCCAGTGGGCCAAACGATACATGAAGACTGACTTCCAAACTGTTTTGTTCACCGATGAGTGCCGTGCAACGCTCGATGGTCCAGATGGATGGAGTGGAGGATGGCTGGTTGATGGACACCCCATGAAAACACGGCTAAGGCGCCAACAAGGAGGAGGTGGAGTAATGTTTTGGGCTGGAATCATGGGGAGAGAGATTGTCGGCCCCTTTATGATCCCTGAAGGGGTAAAGATGAACTCCATAATCTATGTGGAGTTTCTAAAACAACACTTCCTGCCATGGTTCAAGAGGAAGAACCGTGCTTTCCGCAGCAAGATCATTTTCATGCATGATAATGCACCGTCTCATGCTGCAAAAAACACATCTGCATCTCTGGCTGCTATGGGCATAAAAGAGGACAAACTCATGGTGTGGCCACCATCTTCCCATGACCTCAACCTCATTGAGAACCTCTGGAGCATCATCAAAAGGAGTGTCTATGATGGCGGGAGGCAGTTCACATCTAAGCAACAGCTCTTGGAGGGTATTCTGTCCACATGCAAAACAATTGAAGCAGAAACCATCCAAAAACTGACAAATTCAATGGACGAGAGAGTTCAGAAGCTTCTTTCGAACAAGGGGTCCTATGTGCAAATGTAACATCACCTAGAATAAAGTTTTCACTTGAAAACTGTTTGATTTCATTTTGTAATAAGCTGATAATGCTTATAACTTCACAATTGACCATTTTTTTGTTCAAAATAAAAAAAAAAGGTTGAAAACTCCGCTGTGCATAATAATTTGGAACATGCATTTTGAGTGTTTATTTTTTTTAAAAGATACTGTTTTCATAGGCAGTTTGTTCCAAAACATTGCAATTATACTAGAATAGTAGATGACTGGAAAATAACAATGACTGCAATTCAGATAGGTAATTTAGAGAAAATATGAGGAAATATTATTTGCAAAATAATTTGGAACACAGTGTAATGTTGATGATTATGGCTTACAACCAATATAAACCCAAAAGTCATTATCTCAGTAAATTAGAATACTTTATAACACCAGCTTGAAAAATGATTTTAAAATCCGAAATGTTGGCCTAATGAAATGTATGTTCAGTAAATGCACTCAACTCTTGGTCGGGGCTCCTTTGGCATCAATTACTGCATCAATGCGGTGTGGCATGGAGGCGATCAGTCTGTGGCACTGCTGAGGTGTTATGGAAGGCCAGATTGCTTTGATAGCAGCCTTCAGCTCGTCTGCATTTTGGGGTCTGTGATTCTCTATGGGGTTAAGGTCAGGCGAGTTTGCAGGCCAATCAAGCACAGTGATACTGTTGTTTTTAAACCAGGTATTGGTACTTTTGGCAGTGTGGACAGGTGCCAAGTCCTGCTGGGAAATGAAATTTCCATCTCCAAAAAGCTTGTCGGCAGAGGGAGGCATGAACTGCTCTAAAATTCGCCGGTAGATGGCTGTGCTGACTTTGGTCTTGATAAAACACATTGGACCTACACCAGCAGATGACTTGGCTCCCCAAACCATCACTGATTGTGGAAACTTCACATTGGGCCTCAAGCAGCTTGAATTGTGTGCCTTTGTAAGAAGATGAACCGGTCTGGGGGTACCCCTCTTGCGCCGGTTCTGGAACTGTCGGGACTGTCACCATTGTTGCAAGGGGGAGAGCTTTCTTGCCCGGACCGACCTTTACACTTGTCAGCAGGGGGCGGGTCAGAGATAAAAAGGGAGAAAGGCAGGAGTTCTGGCGGGAAGACAGCGCGCAGCAGGGTGAGGTATAGGCCTTTGTAGCGGGGCATCTTCTAAGCGTAGGCCCGCCTAGCGCAACCCCTGTGATTGTGTCCACTGCTCGTGGACATCAGACAGCGACTTTCCCTATGTTCCCGTGCCGGGAGGTTACTCACACGTGGGACCTGTGACTGCTGCATGCGTGCGACCTAGCCTTGAATCAGTGACTGAGCCAGTATATACCGATCCCTTCCCTGCCTGTGCTGCGGAGCAGAGCCACACTCCAGTGATACCATATAATGAACGGAGACCAGTACAAGGAAACTGCGGGAACAGAAACCCGCCTAGTGTAGCAAAGACTCTCCATCTGCATCAAGGGACAAGATCTCCGTATATCCAGGACAACCCCGAGTCACATGCCGCTGTTGTTGGTGCCACTATTGGAAACCGAGATGCTGCAATCAAGAAGCTGTCAGACTGAAGTTGTACTCTTCTTTCTCCTTCCTGAACATTCGCATAACACCTGTTTACCCTGTTTTCCCCTCCAACACCCATATCGTTATATCCTTTGCTTCACATATCCATTTCCTCCCTGCATGGAGTTTTCAACTGTTAATAAATTTGTTAACTCTTGATCTGCCTCCTGTCCATGACGACATCCCAATCTCTGCAAGTCTACACCTCTCCACTCTTTCTCCAGACTCTGGGATCATGATTTTCAAATGAAATGCAAAATGTATATCATCTGAAAACAACACCTTGGACCACTGAGCAACAGTCCAGTTTTTTTTCTCCTTGGCCCAGGTAAGACGCTTCTGGCGTTGTCTATTGGTCATGAGTGACTTGACACATGGAATGCGACACTTGTGGCCCATGTCCTGGATACGTCTGTGTGGTGGCTCGTGAAGCAATGACTCCAGCAGCAGTCCCCTCCTTCTGAGTCTGCGCCAAATTTTTGAATATACGTTTATTCACTTTTTGTATTGAAGAACTGAAATAAATAAACTTTTTGATGATATTCTAATTTTGTGAGAAGCACCTGTATATATAGTTGTTGTTGTTATTATTATTATTATTATAATCAGCCAGTCATTTGCTGCTATTTCCAGGGAAAGCTACATCTTTCTATACAGTTTCCCCTGCATTTGCTACTGATTACAGGGAGGCTATAGCAATAAAGGGAACTTTTCAAGTTGAAAATGGCATCTGATCTGCAGGCAGGGTGTTATAAGGCAAGAGGGACCGATCAGACTGATAGACATTCCTGTTGGATCAATTTCAGCATAACTTGCATTTTATTAATTAAAATCCCTTGTGTTTGTATCTATGAGTCCAGTGGGCAGTCCTATTAGTGACTGACTGTCTTCCCCGAATGACTGCACAAAGATAGCTGTCACTCACTTATTGGACCAGCCAATGGACTCATAAATACCAACATCAGGGATCCCAATGAATAAAATACAAATTATAGTGACTCTTTTCCAACAAACCCATATATTGTTCTGGTCAGATTCTCCTTCTCTGTGTCATGTTGTCTACAGATCAGATATGTGCAAGGTTACTTTTAGATGCCAGCCATTCAAATAAGTGGCCTTCTGAGTATGCCAAGTGGAATTCGCTATTATACAGCATCTCTCCATTCTGGAAAGCGTTGTGAGCAAGGTACCTTTTCTATGACGTCCGTATGCCTTAAAGGGAACC
The DNA here is from genome assembly GCF_051348905.1 of Ranitomeya variabilis. Classification (NCBI taxonomy): domain Eukaryota; kingdom Metazoa; phylum Chordata; class Amphibia; order Anura; family Dendrobatidae; genus Ranitomeya; species Ranitomeya variabilis. The sequence continues at coordinate 639,538,761 of NC_135232.1, forward strand.
TGTCACTATGAAAATGCTATCGGATTTGCATGCCTCATGTTATAGAGCATTGAGAGCTGAGCAGATTTATATCTAATTTTGTGAGAAAAGACTCAGTATAACCTGTGATATAACCATTTAATTCTTTGTTCTTTCTGGGGTTTCCGGTCCAGTGGATGATCCTGTCAGTCATTTACCACTACCCATGTGTGCAAATGCAGCGCCCACTAGGACCGTGGGATTCTCGGGCTGGGTCTGACAGTACTTAAAGGGGTGGTCACAGAAGCGGGGACCCAGTCCAACAATAGTGATGAGGGGAAGCGAAAAATAAATTCTATGGGGGAATATTTGTGATGCCACCTGTGGTACTCGGCCAGGGATGGTCGACACTGCTTAAAAGGGACTACTGGGGCTGATGGTGCCGCAGCAGAGTTGGTATAGCTCCCAACAGGTAGAGCTTAATCCCCAGGGCTACCGGTGCAGTTAGTAAGGGATGATAGAGATAGACGGTGGGGTGCAGGACTGAGGGCGCAGGGAATAATTGGAAGACACAGAAATTGCAGTTTCCTTTAGCTTTTACTGGTAAATTGTAGGTACAGTCCGGAGCACAGGTTACAGGTGTTGATGGGGTCCGGGCAGCCTGGAGGTAACTTGGGATCCACCTAGCCAGGAGGGTTCGGAGGCCTTCCTTCTGCACTGTATTCTCTGTCCCTTGCTGCCTGAAGCCTTACACAAGTTCCTCTCAGTGTCTGTTACTTCTAACCTGTATTGTTGACAGCATGAACCTTTCATGGGCACTGTCTTCTCACTGGCAGCCCCAGTGAATTGCTGTGGTGCCCCCAGGTGTCAAATGGGCCAGAAGACCTGCAATCTCCTGCCCTCCAGTTATAGATGCTGGGCCTTTAGTAGCTGTGCAACCACGTACTCTGGTGTGCGGTTTCTTGTGCGCTAAATTCTGGGAAGAGCTTTGTCACAGCTCCACTCCTAGTCTCTCTCCTCACATGCTTCTTCTCCCTTCACTGTCTCACACTGAACTCCCTAACCCCGCCTGCAGACCAGAACTTATAGGGAAGCTACCCTGAAACCGGGTTTAGAGCTCGCCCTTCTGGTCTGGAGTCAGAAAGGTGTTGTAATAATTATAGGGGATAACTCAGGAGACTCTTTGCGTGGAACAAGACAACTACAGGACACAGTTTTATAAGTGATAAAGTCTATATAATCACATGGTGATTCAAACAGGTGCAGAGAGAAACTCAAGTCCACAACACTTGGTGCGAATATCAAATGCAGCTCAGCAGTCTATAGGGAACTTCAGAGGAAAATGCAATCACGCAAAAAGTCTATGAAGCACAATTATTCTTGAGGATACTTGACACGAATAAGTCCTTGCTTAGTCCAAAACACAGATAGATATGCTTATAAGGCAGTTCAAATAGTATCTTAGCTCAACCAGGGAGGTCTGGGTAATAGTCTCAGGTTCTTGCAGAGCAGCAACAGCTTACATGTCCAGCAAATGCAGATGGAAGTAAACACGAGCAGCAGATGAAGGAGGATTACTGGAACTGGTGTATGCAGCAGGAACTCAGAACAGAGTAGCAGGATAACCCCACAGGTTCACAGGAGCAGGTATATAGCCAGGGAGTCACCAGAGGTCAGGAGCTGGATGCAAGGCAGAATACTTTAGCACAGACTGAAGGCTGGGGTGGAGTTTTATAGCAGGAAGACACAGTGCACATGAGACCAAAGACGCCATCTTGGAAAAGGGCAGTAATGCACAAAAAGGTAATAAAAAATGTTCAGAGTCCTGACATTACTCCCTACTTAGAAGCGGTCTCAGGACGATCCTGGACCTGGTTTCTCAGGGAATCTCTGCTGAAAACGAGAAATCTTCTGTTGGGCATTGATGTTTTCCACAGGTTCCCAAGAGTCTTCCTCAGGGGGATATCCCTGCCATCTTATCATATATTGGAGCCGATTCCTGCGAATCCTGGAATCAATAATTTCCTCCACCACAAATTGTTCTTGCCCATCAATCACCACAGGCTGCGGAGGTGGCACAACACGTCCCTGGAAGGTATTAGGAGATACAGGCTTTAGTAAAGATACATGAAAAACTGGGTGTACCTTCATAGTCCTAGGCAGCTTCAGCCGGCAGGCCACAGAGCTCACGATACCGTTGATCTTGAAAGGGCCAATGAATTTCTGTCCATGTTTTTGTGAAGGAACGTTTAACTTCAGATTCTTAGTTGCTAACCACACGGAATCTCCTACCTTGAACATGGGTGCAGGTTTACGGAATCTATCAGCCGATCTCTTATAACGTTCTTGAACTGTGGTCAGGGATTCCTTCAGAACCTCCAGATTTTGCCTCATCGCAGTCAGCCTTTCCTCCACTGCCAGAACTGGAGAATTAATTGGAGACCTAGGTAAGATACACGGATGATAACCCAGATTGGCAAAGAAAGGTGTAAATTTAGTGGAGGCGCTATGAGAATTGTTATATGAAAATTCGTCTAACGGCAGCAACTCCAACCAATCATCCTGGAGATGGCTGACATAGCATCTTAGGTATTGTTCCAGCGTTTGGTTGGTACGCTCAGTCTGACCATTTGTCTGGGGATGGTAAGCGGAAGAGAGACAGACATTAATATTGAGTGCAGAGCAAAACCCCTTCCAGAATCTTGAAGTGAACTGCACTCCACGGTCAGAGATGATCTCATCCGGAACCCCATGCAACCGAAAGACATTCTGTATAACCAAGTTCACTGAGGGGAGGCTGGTGCACGGAACAAAATGAGCAGCTTTAGTCAGGCGATCAACTACCACCATGATTGTATTCATGCCCCCCGATGTAGGCAGCTCCACAATAAAGTCCATTGATATAGACCCCCAAGGGCGGGAAGGAACATGTAATGGTTGTAGAAGACCCGTAGGTGCCACATGAGGAGTCTTGTAACGAGCACATACCTCGCAAGAGAGAACATAGTCCTTGGTATCCTTCAGGCAAGTTGGCCACCAGAAGAATCGGCTCAGGAACTCTTGTGTCTTCTGTACCCCCCTGTGACCAGCCAACTTGGAGTCATGTACATGTAGATACGTCGATCTCTGAACCACATGCCACCCTTAAAGACAAGATTAATATCCACAGGTGGGTTGGCCAGAAATACATCACCATCATAGGCCTCCCTGCACTCCTTCCACAAGTCCTGATCGTGGATAACTCCGATGAAATTGGCATCAGATAGAATGGTCTTGGACGGGGCTCCAGATACGGAATCCGCAGCATGGATTCGGGATAAAGCATCAGCCTTCCCATTACGAGAACCTGGACGGTATGAGATAACAAAGTTAAATTGATTTAAAAATAAGTTCCAACGAGCCTGATGAGGAGAAAGACATCTAGCGGATCTAAGGAACTCTAAATTGCGATGGTCAGTTAGCACTATGATCTGTTGTGCAGCTCCTTGCAGATGATGCCTCCATTCTTTGAAAGCTGCAATAATAGCCAGCAATTCCTTGTCTCCCACGTCGTAATTCTTCTCTGCTGAGGTTAGTCTAAGGGAAAAGAAAGCACAACGATGTAGCAGACCCTTCTCTCCAGTTCTTTGGGAGAGAATAGCCCCCAAAGCATTATCAGAAGCGTCCACCTCCACAATGAAAGAAAGTGTTGGATCTGGGTGTATCAACAGCGGTGCTGATGTGAAACAGATCTTAAGCCGATCAAAAGCTTCTTGAGCCTGTGATGACCACTTACAGGGCTTTTCCTTCTTTGTCAAGGAAGTAATGGGACGGACAATATCAGAAAAATTTCGAATGAAGCGTCTGTAGAAATTTGCAAAACCAATAAAACGTTGGACCTCCTTAACGTCATACTCCCCTACTGCTGCTAGCACCTTGTTAGGCCGTCTAGGACACTTAGGACAATTGATCAAGAAGTGGTCAGACTGGCCGAAGTAGAAACATAGACTTTCACAAAGGGGATGCTCCCGGCGCTCATTGATCTCGCGCCTCTGAACGGAATCAATTTGCATGGGCACCTCCTCCACCTCCCGAGTTGTTTTACCTGCAGGCTCTTTGGAAGGAAGGGAAAAGTTAGAAATACGGTTATATGCAGCAAACTTCTCCTGCCTATGCTCAGTAAGGCGAATGTCAATGCGCACACAATGCTGTATAAATGTCTCTAGCTCTTGTGGTGACTCAGAGCGAGCTAGTTCATCTTTTACAATACTAGACAGACCCCTTTTAAAAATAGGCAATTGTGCATAACTGTCCGAATTGGTATCTACCGCTAATCTCCTGAATTCAGTAGCATACTCAATAACATTTTATTAGTAAAAATTAGTAAAAATATCAGGGGGTTAGTTACCCATTATGTGATGACTCCTGCCCAGGCTGCGGCCACGTACCCCGACGCGCGTTTCGCAAGCTGAAATAGTGGAGTCTATATATTTGTGGGTACTGTGATAGTTTAAGACTGGTAATATATATGTCATGCATTGTTCTATGTCACCTGGCTTGACTTGGGGCAACTTGCCATGCTCTGCCCTTTTCGCACTTTCAATAGGACATAATTCATATAGCATAGAATCATAATTAAGGTAAAGGACTAGAGTATAGCGTCCCCCTTCAGTACATCATTAGTAAGAGATCTAACTGTGGAGTATTATTATTATTTTTTTTATAGCGCCATTTATTCCATGTGAGGAGGGGTATACATAATAAAAACAAGTACAGTAATCTTAAACAATACAAGTCACGACAGGTACAGGAGGAGAGAGGACCCTGCCCACGAAGGCTCACAATCTACAAGGGATGGGTGAGGATACAGTAGGCAAGGGTAGAGCTGGTCGTGCAGTGGCTTAGGTGGTTGCTGCAGGTTGTAGGCTTGTCAGAAGAGGTAGGTCTTCAGGTTCTTTTCGAAGGTTTCCATGGTTGGCGAGAGTCTGACATGTTGTGGTAGAGAGTTCCAGAGTAGGGGTGATGCATGGGAGAAATCTTGCATGCGATTGTGGGAAGAGGAGATAAGAGTGGAGTAGAGAAGGAGATTCTTGTGAGGATTGAAGGTTGCGTGTTAGTAAGTACTGGGTGACGAGATCCCAGATGTATGGAGGAGATAGGTTGTGGATGGCTTTGCATGCCATGGTTAGGGTTTTGAACTGGAGTCTTTGGGTAATGGGGAGCCAGTGCAGGAAATGACATAGGGGAGAGGCCGGGGAATAGCAGGGGGACAGGTGTATTAGTCAGGCAGCAGAGTTTAGAATAGATTAGAGGGGTGCGAGATTGTTAGAGGGGAGGCCACAGAGCAGGAGGTTGCAGTAGTCAAGGCGGAAGATGATGTGGGCATGGACTAGGGTTTTTGCAGATTCTTGGTTGAGGAATGTACAGATCTGTGAAATATTTTTGAGTTGAAGTCAGCAGGAAGTGGATAGGGTTTGGATATGTGGTTTGAAGGATAGTTCAGTGTCAAGGTTTACCCCGAGGCAGCGAGCTTGTAGGACTGGGGAGAGTGGGCAGCCATTTACTTTAATGGATAGGTCCGTTGGGGGTCAAGTGGACATGGGGGAAAGATGATGAATTCTGTTTTGTCCATATTAAGGTTTAGAAATCTAGTAGAGAAGAAGAATAAAATAGCAGACAGACATTGTGGGATTCTAGTTAGTAGGGAGGTGATATCTGGTCCAGAGATGTAGATCTGTGTGTCATCAGCATAGAGGTGATACTGAAAGCCGTGAGATTCTATGAGCTGTCCGAGGCCGAAGGTGCAAATGGAGAAGAGCAGGGGCCTAGGCTTGACCTTGCGGGACTCTGACAGAAGGGGGCGAGGTGAGGAGGTGGTGTGCGAGTGGGAGACACTGAATGTCCGGTCTGTTAGGTATGATGAGATCCAAGATAGGGCCAAGTCTGTGATGCCAAGAAATGAGAGGGTCTGTTGTAATAGTGAAGTCCAAAGCATGAGTATTAGAGCAAAGTGACGAAGAATAAATTAACCATTAACCACCAGTAAAGTTAAAAATCCTCCCTCACTATGGCTAAGCAACACCTCATCTAATCCATCTCCTTTTGCATCATTCTGTGTTTATGGCCACCTCACCTTTTCTACTATTTATGATTCCATGAGACTGGGTGTTTAGGTATTTTGCAAACTGTGTGCTGCTTTATGTACAGGTTTTTTGTGCAGCTCCCCATCCTTTTTTCCTCCTTATTGGACTTATTCTGTACCTAATGGTAACATTTTTTTAATGGGAACTTCCATAAATGATCCTTCTTAACATTAATGGTGGTTTATGGTTACTCTATTCTTTATCCTTTTCATACTTTGCACTGAGCTAGATGGCTGCTCCAGTAGCCTCTCAAAAGGACTAGAAACCAACCTGGACCAGAATAAGTACAAGTAAATGGAAACTCCTACAAATATCCAATAACTTATAAATACAGGACAGTGATCCAGTGTATACAAGATCAATAATCTTTATTAATGTGACACTTGCTTTTTATACCTTGAGAAAGGCGCCAGTCTGATGCAGAAATGTGTTGATATTAAGGCACCACTCTAGCGTTTGCTTTTTTCAGCACTGGAGTGGCGCTTTAAATATAAACCCCCTGCCACAGTCATTTATTCACTTTCTGACGGCTTCACCATTTACTGACGCCACTTCGGTCCCTCTGGGCCCACAGTAGCTTCTGACTGGCCAGAAATCAGAAGCTACAACACAAGCTCTCAATGCAAGTCTTTGAGAGCTCTCATAGAACTGCATTGAAATGTGGGAAAAGTAACCTTCGACACGCTCCAGCAGACACTTTTTGAGTTGAACCAGAGTGACACTGGAAAAGAATGAAGGGGACAACAGGTGAGTATGAGGCAGGGGACTTACATCTAATGCACCACTCCAGCGGTGCAATGAAAATAACTCTGGAGTGGTGCTTTAATAAAAACCAATTTGGAATCCCAAATGATAGTTTCCATTTTTCTATTAAACATCTGGAAGAACCCTATTCAGTTATGGGGTACCAAGTTGGCTTGCCACGCTTTTATAGGTCTAGTGTATGCACACAATCACCATCGATTATACTTATTTTTCACTAGACGGTATTGCCCTATTTTGTGTGTGCTTCTGTTCCTCTCCAGATCGTCATAATTCACAAGAAACACTATAAAAAATAACTAAAGCATGAATGAGTGATACAGAGAAGAGAATCCAGTTGTGTACATACCGTAGTTACCCTTGTATCAATCCACTGAAAATTGCAAGTGCACATGAAGCTCAAATATAATTCATTAATAGACTGATTGAAACCCCATAAAATGCACAGCATCATAGTCTATAAGTAATATCAATAAAAATATAGTCAGAAATCCACTTTTATGCAAGTGAATCCACCTGGTAAGAATTATATATTCATAGAGAGACAGTAAAAAACGCCATAAAGTAAGATAGGTGAAATCACATATCACCAGGACCACCCCGACAACGCACATCATTTATAGGTGGTTAGGTAGCATGAAATGTAGAATACTGCCAGGGTATAACAAGGAAGGAAGGTGAGCAAGGGCAGAAGAAACCTAATTTATAAACTTGGCTGGAATTACTTCTTAAGCAAAAAAAAATTATATGATAGTATAATAGAATCAGATAATGTTAGAGTTGAAAGGGACCTCCAGGGCTATAGTGTCCAACCCTCTGCTCAATGCAGGATTCACTAAACCATCTCAGACAGATATCTGTCCAGCCTCTGTTTGAAGACTTGCATTGAAGGAGAACTCACAACCTCTCGTGGCAACCTGTTCCTCTCAGACCTGACACCAATAATGTGGTGGTACACCATCTTGGGTGTCAGGTCCAAGCATTCCTACATGAACAGTTTCCTGGAAAAGTGGATTGGTCATCGTGGGCCAGTTGAATGGCCACCAAGGTCTCCCAATCTGACCCCCTTAGACTTTTATCTTTTTGTCATCTGAAGGCAATTGTCTATGCTGTGAAGATACAAGATGTGCAGCATCTGAAACAACTGATACTGGAAGCCTGTGCTAGCATTTCTTCTGCGGTGTTGCTATCAGTGTGGTAAGAGTGGGAGAAGAGGATTGCATTGGCAATCCAATACAATGGGCAGCACTTTGAACATATTATTGTCATGTCGGATGCTGTTCAGACTAGGTCGTCCGACAGACAGCGGTAATTCCGCTGTTGACCACTATTTGCTCATTGGCGTCTGCTAGATTTTGACTAGCTGTTCCGGGGTTAATTTGCCTGATCCTCGGATTCGAAGCTGGGCCATTCCCATGGCCTTTAAATAGTTCTCCTGTTCATTGGGCGTCACCGATTATAGCTTCTCTCTTGTGCGTTGTTATCTCGGTCTGGAGTGGAGAGCTGGTTTGGAGATTCGTTGCTGGTGGTGTATTTTCCTCTGTCTTATTTACTCCTTCCTATATTTGTATTTATTTTGCCCTGCACATTTATAGTGTATTCCTTTGTGACTGCGGCGTGGTGTTTATTTTCCTTTATCCTTGTCTGTTCTATCTGTGGGTATTGGAATATTACCTCTTCACTGGGTGGAGGGCGGAGGTATCAGCCTAGGGTTATTACAGGAGTTAGGGTGAGGTTCGAGGCCTGGACATGCACACCATCAGTGTAAACTCCAGGTAGAGGGTCAGTCAGGATTTCCCTAGTCTGAGGGAAACTGCAGGGGCCCGGGTATTTAGCTCTCGCTCACCTAGTTTCCCCGTGACATTATAATCGGCCCAACAACAAAAAAAAACAAAGGGGTTTCTTTTTTTTTGTCTTGTCATGGATCCCCTGACTTCCATAACCCGCCAGTTGGAGGTGCTGTCCCTACAGGTCACTGAGTTGAGGGGGGCAGTGCAGCAACAGGTACTAGCAGTAGCTAATGTGCAGGCTGGAGCGACAGGAAGAGTTGCTGAGCCTAAAGTTCCTTTGCCTGAAAGATTTACTGGGGAACGCAGTAAATTTGTTTCTTTTTGTGAAGCTTGCAAACTATATTTCCGCATGCGCCCGATCTCCTCGGGTAATGAGGCTCAGCAGGTGGGTCTGGTGTTGTCTTTGTTAAGCGGGGATCCCCAAGCGTGGGCGTTTTCTTTGCCATCTGATTCTGTTGCATTTGACTCTGTGGAGAGTTTTTTTTCTTCTCTTGGGACAGTCTACGATGAACCTGACAGAATAGCTCTAGCAGAATCTAAGCTACGCACTGTTCGCCAGGGGGAGCGAGTTGCAGAGGATTACTGTTCTGAATTTCGTCGCTGGGCGATCGATACACAATGGAATGATCCAGCATTGCGGAGTCAGTTTATACATGGGATTTCTGGAAGGGTTAAAAAAGCCCTTCCTGCGTCTCTAGATTCCGCCATGAGTCTGGTTGTCCGCATAGATCGTCGTTTGCGTCAGGGGGAGCATGAGACGCCGCCTGTGGGAGAAGGTTTAGGTTCACGTGAGGTTGCTGCTGGTGAGCCCACGGAACCTATGCAAATCGCAGGGGTGTCACATGTCAAGCGTCAAGCTCCTGAGCTCAGGAAGCAGGGAGCCTGTTTTTACTGTGGTAAAACTGGTCATTTTATTAACATCTGTCCTCTGCTGTCTAACAAAAACGCAACGGTGGAAAACTGCTAGGCTCAGAGGGTGTGGAGGAGTCCAATCTGAGCTTATGTATATCCTCCATGGTGGTTTCTCAATGCATGCTCCCTGATAAGGTTTTTATTGCTGGCAGTGAGCTGCCAATTACTGTTTTTGTGGATAGTGGTTCAGCCACAAATCTCATTGATGAGGAGTTTGCGCGCACAGCAGGTTTTAGGATTTAAAAACTGTCTCATCCTATCCGCGTGGTCACCAGCAATGCTGCTCCTCTCTCTCAGGGGGAGATAACTGAATTTGTGGCTGAGGTGAAACTCCACATAGGAGTTCTACATTCCGAGCGGGTTACATGTAAGGTGCTCAGGAATCTTCCTGCTCAGGTGGTTTTGGGTTTTCCTTGGTTGTCTATGCACAACCCGGTAATTGACTGGAAAACTCAGGACATAATTCGGCGGAGCGAGTTCTGCCAGGAGAATTGCCTGGCCACATGTGTGGCTGCGGTGACTTCAAGCGTTCCGGAGTCACTTCTGGATTTTGTGGATGTGTTCTCTGAGAAGGGTTGTTCAGAGTTGCCGCCACATCGTCCTTATGACTGTTCTATCAGGTTTAAACCAGGGGCCAAATTGCCTAAAGCAAGGATGTTTAACATCTTCGGTCCGGAGAGACAAGCGTTAAAAGATTACATTGCTGAAAGCTTGAGCAAAGGGCACATCAGGCAGTCATCTTCGCCGGTGGCAGCAGGGTTCTTCTTCGTGAAGAAGAAAGATGGCGGATTACTCCCGTATTTGGATTTCAGGGAGTTGAACCAGATTACGGTTTGTGATCCATACCCTATGCCTCTGATACCAGATTTGTTCAACCAGGTGGCAGGTGCTAAGTGGTTTACCAAGCTTGACCTCAGGGGGGCGTACAACCTCATAAGAGTCCGTCAAGGTGATGAGTGGAAGATGGCTTTTAATACCCCTGAGGGTCATTTTGAAAATTTGGTGATGCCGTTTGGGTTGACTAACGCACCTGCAGTGTTCCAACATTTCATCAATGATGTGTTCTCGCATGTTTTTGGGAAATTCGTTATCGTGTATCTAGATGACATTCTCATATATTCTTGCGACCGTGATGCTCATTTAGATCATGTCAGGCAGGTGTTACAGCTTCTCAGAGAGAATAAGCTGTATGCTAAACTTGAGAAATGTGTATTTTCTGTTCAAGAGTTGCCTTTCTTGGGTTATATTGTGTCTGCTTCTGGGTTTAAAATGGACGCCGCTAAGGTGCAGGTGGTGTTGCATTGGGAACGTCCTGATAACCTGAAAGCACTTCAGCGGTTGCTTGGGTTTTCTAACTACTATTGGAAATTTATCAAGGATTTTTCCATCATTGCTAAACCTGTTATGGTTCTCAATGGCAAGAGAACATAGCCCAGCAAACATACGAACTAGCTCTTGGAAGGATGGAAACTAAACTGACCATGAACTAAACCTGCCGCACAACTAACAGTAGCCGGGTAGCGTAGCCTGCGTTTTATCCCTAGACGCCCAGCGCCGGCCGGAGGACTAACTAATCCTGGCAGAGGAAAATATAGTCCTGGCTCACCTCTAGAGAAATTTCCCCGAAAGGCAGACAGAGGCCCCCACAAATATTGGCGGTGATTTTAGATGAAATGACAAACGTAGTATGAAAATAGGTTTAGCAAAATTGAGGTCCGCTTACTAGATAGCAGGAAGACAGAAAGGGCACTTTCATGGTCAGCTGAAAACCCTATCAAAATACCATCCTGAAATTACTTTAAGACTCTAGTATTAACTCATAACATCAGAGTGGCAATTTCAGATCACAAGAGCTTTCCAGACACAGAAACGAAACTACAGCTGTGAACTGGAACAAAATGCAAAAACAAACAAGGACTAAGTCCAACTTCGCTGGGAGTTGTCTAGCAGCAGGAACATGCACAGAAAGGCTTCTGATTACAATGTTGACCGGCATGGAAGTGACAGAGGAGCAAGGCTAAATAGCGACTCCCACATCCTGATGGAAACAGGTGAACAGAGAGGATGATGCACACCAGTTCAATTCCACCAGTGGCCACCGGGGGAGCCCAAAATCCAATTTCACAACAGTACCCCCCCCTCAAGGAGGGGGCACCGAACCCTCACCAGAACCACCAGGGCGATCAGGATGAGCCCTATGAAAGGCACGGACCAAATCGGAGGCATGAACATCAGAGGCAGTCACCCAAGAATTATCCTCCTGACCGTATCCCTTCCATTTGACCAGATACTGGAGTTTCCGTCTGGAAACACGGGAGTCCAAGATTCTTTCCACAACGTACTCCAACTCGCCCTCAACCAACACCGGAGCAGGAGGCTCAACGGAAGGCACAACCGGTACCTCATACCTGCGCAATAATGACCGATGAAAAACATTATGAATAGAAAAAGATGCAGGGAGGTCCAAACGGAAGGACACAGGGTTAAGAATCTCCAATATTTTGTACGGGCCGATGAACCGAGGCTTAAACTTGGGAGAAGAAACCCTCATAGGGACAAAACGAGAAGACAACCACACCAAGTCCCCAACACAAAGCCGAGGACCAACCCGACGCCGGCGGTTGGCAAAAAGCTGAGTCTTCTCCTGGGACAACTTCAAATTGTCCACTACCTGCCCCCAAATCTGATGCAACCTCTCCACCACAGCATCCACTCCAGGACAATCCGAAGATTCCACCTGACCAGAAGAAAATCGAGGATGAAACCCCGAATTACAGAAAAAGGGAGACACCAAGGTGGCAGAACTGGCCCGATTATTGAGGGTAAACTCCGCTAAAGGCAAAAAAGCAACCCAATCATCCTGATCTGCAGACACAAAACACCTCAAATATGTCTCCAAGGTCTGATTCGTCCGCTCGGTCTGGCCATTAGTCTGAGGATGGAAAGCAGACGAAAAAGACAAATCTATGCCCATCCTAGCACAGAATGCTCGCCAAAATCTAGACACGAATTGGGTACCTCTGTCAGAAACGATATTCTCCGGAATACCATGCAAACGGACCACATTTTGAAAAAACAGAGGAACCAACTCGGAAGAAGAAGGCAACTTAGGCAGGGGAACCAAATGGACCATCTTAGAGAAACGATCACACACCACCCAAATGACAGACATCTTCTGAGAAACAGGAAGATCCGAAATAAAATCCATCGAGATGTGCGTCCAGGGCCTCTTCGGGATAGGCAAGGGCAACAACAATCCACTAGCCCGAGAACAACAAGGCTTGGCCCGAGCACAAACGTCACAAGACTGCACGAAGCCTCGCACATCTCGAGACAGGGAAGGCCACCAGAAGGACCTTGCCACCAAATCCCTGGTACCAAAGATTCCAGGATGACCTGCCAACGCAGAAGAATGAACCTCAGAAATGACTTTACTGGTCCAATCATCAGGAACAAACAGTCTACCAGGTGGGCAACGATCAGGTCTATCCGCCTGAAACTCCTGCAAGGCCCGCCGCAGGTCTGGAGAAACGGCAGACAATATCACTCCATCCTTAAGGATACCTGTAGGTTCAGAATTACCAGGGGAGTCAGGCTCAAAACTCCTAGAAAGGGCATCCGCCTTAACATTCTTAGAACCCGGCAGGTAGGACACCACAAAATTAAACCGAGAGAAAAACAACGACCAGCGCGCCTGTCTAGGATTCAGGCGTCTGGCGGACTCAAGATAAATTAGATTTTTGTGGTCAGTCAATACCACCACCTGATGTCTAGCCCCCTCAAGCCAATGACGCCACTCCTCAAAAGCCCACTTCATGGCCAAAAGCTCCCGATTCCCAACATCATAATTCCGCTCGGCGGGCGAAAATTTACGCGAGAAAAAAGCACAAGGTCTCATCACGGAGCAATCGGAACTTCTCTGCGACAAAACCGCCCCAGCTCCGATTTCAGAAGCGTCGACCTCAACCTGAAAAGGAAGAGCAACATCAGGCTGACGCAACACAGGGGCGGAAGAAAAGCGGCGCTTAAGCTCCCGAAAGGCCTCCACAGCAGCAGGGGACCAATCAGCAACATCAGCACCCTTCTTAGTCAAATCAGTCAATGGTTTAACAACATCAGAAAAACCAGCAATAAATCGACGATAAAAGTTAGCAAAGCCCAAAAATTTCTGAAGACTCTTAAGAGAAGAGGGTTGCGTCCAATCACAAATAGTCTGAACCTTGACAGGATCCATCTCGATGGAAGAGGGGGAAAAAATATATCCCAAAAAGGAAATCTTTTGAACCCCAAAAACGCACTTAGAACCCTTCACACACAAGGAATTAGACCGCAAAACCTGAAAAACCCTCCTGACCTGCTGGACATGAGAGTCCAAGTCATCCGAAAAAATCAAAATATCATCCAGATACACAATCATAAATTTATCCAAATAATCACGGAAAATGTCATGCATAAAGGACTGAAAGACTGAAGGGGCATTTGAAAGACCAAAAGGCATCACCAAATACTCAAAGTGGCCCTCGGGCGTATTAAATGCGGTTTTCCACTCATCCCCCTGCTTAATTCGCACCAAATTATACGCCCCACGAAGATCTATCTTAGAGAACCACTTGGCCCCCTTTATGCGAGCAAACAAATCAGTCAGCAGTGGCAACGGATATTGATATTTAACCGTGATTTTATTCAAAAGCCGATAATCAATGCACGGCCTCAAAGAGCCATCTTTCTTAGCCACAAAGAAAAAACCGGCTCCTAAGGGAGATGACGAAGGACGAATATGTCCCTTTTCCAAGGACTCCTTTATATATTCTCGCATAGCAGCATGTTCAGGCACAGACAGATTAAATAAACGACCCTTAGGGTATTTACTACCCGGAATCAAATCTATGGCACAATCGCACTCCCGGTGCGGAGGTAATGAACCAAGCTTAGGTTCTTCAAAAACGTCACGATATTCAGTCAAGAATTCAGGAATCTCAGAGGGAATAGATGATAAAATGGAAACCACAGGTACGTCACCATGCGTCCCCTTACATCCCCAGCTTAACACAGACATAGCTTTCCAGTCAAGGACTGGGTTATGAGATTGCAGCCATGGCAATCCAAGCACCAACACATCATGTAGGTTATACAGCACAAGAAAGCGAATAATCTCCTGATGATCCGGATTAATCCGCATAGTTACTTGTGTCCAGTATTGTGGTTTATTGCTAGCCAATGGGGTGGAGTCAATCCCCTTCAGGGGTATAGGAGTTTCAAGAGGCTCCAAATCATACCCACAGCGTTTGGCAAAGGACCAATCCATAAGACTCAAAGCGGCACCAGAGTCGACATAGGCATCCGTGGTAATAGATGGTAAAGAACAAATCAGGGTCACAGATAGAATAAACTTAGACTGTAAAGTGCCAATTGAAACAGACTTATCAAGCTTCTTAGTACGCTTAGAGCATGCTGATATAACATGAGTTGAATCACCGCAATAGAAGCACAAACCATTTTTTCGTCTAAAATTCTGCCGTTCACTTCTGGACAGAACTCTATCACATTGCATATTCTCTGGCGTCTTCTCAGTAGACACCGCCAAATGGTGCACAGGTTTGCGCTCCCGCAGACGCCTATCGATCTGGATAGCCATTGTCATGGACTCATTCAGACCCGCAGGCACAGGGAACCCCACCATAACATCCTTAATGGCATCAGAGAGACCCTCTCTGAAATTCGCCGCCAGGGCGCACTCATTCCACTGAGTAAGCACAGCCCATTTACGGAATTTCTGGCAGTATATTTCAGCTTCGTCTTGCCCCTGAGATAGGGACATCAAGGCCTTTTCCGCCTGAAGTTCTAACTGAGGTTCCTCATAAAGCAACCCCAAGGCCAGAAAAAACGCATCCACATTGAGCAACGCAGGATCCCCTGGAGCCAACGCAAAAGTCCAATCCTGAGGGTCGCCCCGGAGCAAAGAAATCACAATCCTGACCTGCTGAGCAGGATCTCCAGCAGAGCGAGATTTCAGGGACAAAAACAACTTGCAATTATTTTTGAAATTTTGAAAGCAAGATCTATTCCCCGAGAAAAATTCAGGCAAAGGAATTCTAGGTTCAGATATAGGAACATGAACAACAAAATCTTGTAAGTTTTGAACTTTCGTGGTGAGATTATTCAAACCTGCAGCTAAACTCTGAATATCCATGTTAAACAGGTGAACACAGAGCCATTCCAGGATTAGAAGGAGAGAGAGAGAGAGAAAGGCTGCAATATAGGCAGACTTGCAAGAGATTCAATTACAAGCACACTCAGAACTGAGAAAAAAAAAAAAAAAATCTTCAGCAGACTTCTCTTTTCTCTCCTTTCTCTGTCAATTAATTTAACCCTTTTGGGCCGGTCAAACTGTTATGGTTCTCAATGGCAAGAGAACATAGCCCAGCAAACATACGAACTAGCTCTTGGAAGGATGGAAACTAAACTGACCATGAACTAAACCTGCCGCACAACTAACAGTAGCCGGGTAGCGTAGCCTGCGTTTTATCCCTAGACGCCCAGCGCCGGCCGGAGGACTAACTAATCCTGGCAGAGGAAAATATAGTCCTGGCTCACCTCTAGAGAAATTTCCCCGAAAGGCAGACAGAGGCCCCCACAAATATTGGCGGTGATTTTAGATGAAATGACAAACGTAGTATGAAAATAGGTTTAGCAAAATTGAGGTCCGCTTACTAGATAGCAGGAAGACAGAAAGGGCACTTTCATGGTCAGCTGAAAACCCTATCAAAATACCATCCTGAAATTACTTTAAGACTCTAGTATTAACTCATAACATCAGAGTGGCAATTTCAGATCACAAGAGCTTTCCAGACACAGAAACGAAACTACAGCTGTGAACTGGAACAAAATGCAAAAACAAACAAGGACTAAGTCCAACTTAGCTGGGAGTTGTCTAGCAGCAGGAACATGCACAGAAAGGCTTCTGATTACAATGTTGACCGGCATGGAAGTGACAGAGGAGCAAGGCTAAATAGCGACTCCCACATCCTGATGGAAACAGGTGAACAGAGAGGATGATGCACACCAGTTCAATTCCACCAGTGGCCACCGGGGGAGCCCAAAATCCAATTTCACAACATAAACCGCTAACTGACATGACTAAAAAGGGTACCAATTTCTCCGTTTGGCCTGAGGCTGCTGTGCGCGCATTTGAATTTCTTAAGAACAGTTTTGTTTCAGCCCCCATTCGTGTGCAGCCAGATGTATCTAAACCCTTTGTTGTGGAAGTCGATGCATCTGAGGTTGGTGTGGGGGCAGTACTATCTCAAGGCTCATCTTTGAGTGGTTTACGTCCGTGCGCCTATTTCTCCAAGAAACTGTCGCCCGCCGAACGTAACTACGATATCGGCAACAGGGAGTTGTTGGCAATTAAGTTGGCCTTTGAGGAATGGTGACACTTCTTGGAGGGGTCGGTACATCAGGTTACTGTTATTACCGATCATAAGAATTTGCTGTATTTGGAGTCAGCCAAGCGTCTGTCCCCAGGCAGGCTCGCTGGGCATTGTTTTTCACGCGGTTCAATTTTGTGGTCACCTACAGACCGGGGTCTAAAAACACTAAGGCGGATGCTCTTTCCAGGTGTTTTCCGGGGGGAGAACCTCGGGAGGATCCAGTACCCATCCTCCAAAAGGGTGTTGTGGTTTCGGCTCTCACTACCGAGGTTGAAGCTGAGATTGCCGAGGCTCAGGAGGAGGTACCATCTGAGCTTCCCGTCTACAAATCTTTTGTACTGCTTCATCTCCGCCTAAAGGTTTTGGCGGAGCATCATGATGCTGTCCTGGCTGGCCACCCAGGGGTTAGAGGTACCTTGGATTTGGTGTCACGTCGGTTTTGGTGGCCCAAGATCCGACAGGACGTGGTCTCATACGTGTCAGCTTGTACCACGTGCGCTAGGGCTAAGACGCCTCGCTCCCGTCCTGTTGGCACACTACTTCCTCTTGAGGTACCTAGTAAGCCTTGGACGGAAATCTCCATGGATTTCATCACTGATTTGCCCTCATCAGCTGGGAACACGGTCATCTTGGTGATTGTTGATCGGTTTTCTAAAATGTTGCACTTTGTGTCTTTGCCTTCGTTGCCTAACGCTAAGACTCTGGCTCAGGTATTTGTGCAGGAGGTGGTCAGACTTCATGGGGTTCCATCTGACATCGTGTCTGATAGGGGGTCTCAGTTTGTGGCAAAATTTTGGAGAGCATTTTGCGCACGTTTGGGGATCAAGTTATCTCATTCTTCGGCGTTTCATCCTCAGTCAAATGGTCAGACTGAGCGTATGAACCAAAATTTGGAACAGTACTTACGCTGTTTTGTCTCTGATAACCAGGAGGAGTGGTCTACCTTTCTTCCTTTGGCTGAGTTTGCCATCAATAATCACCGCCAGGAGTCGTCTGGGGAGTCTCCATTTTTTTGTGTTTACGGGCTACATCCTCAATTTTGTACCTTGAGTCAGAGGGGCTCTTCCGCCGTTCTGGAGGAGGACCAGTTGGGGACACAATTGTCATCAGTCTGGAGGAGAGTTAAGCAGCGCCTGTTGAGTGTGGGTGCTAGGTACAAGCGTGTGGCTGACAGTAGGCATGTGCCAGGTCGGGACCTGAGTGTGGATGACTGGGTGTGGTTATCCACAAAAAACATAAGACTCAAAATACCGTCCCTTAAATTGGGTCCACGGTTTATTGGTCCATTTAGGGTCACCGCCGTCATTAACCCAGTAGCGTACCGATTGGAGCTCCCTACGGTGTATAAGATACACAACGTGTTCCACAGGTCTCTTCTAAAGAAGGTGGTGGGTTCTGTGGACGCGGTGCCTATGCCACCTCCAGTCTTGGTGGATGGTAATTTGGAGTTTGAAGTCTCCAAGGTGGTTGACTCTTGTGTAGTGCGTCGCACTTTACAGTACTTGGTACACTGGCGTGGTTATGGGCCTGAGGAGAGGTCCTGGGTACCAGCCTCGGACATTCATGCGAATCGGCTGGTCAGGTTTTTTCATCGTCGGCATCCAGACAAGCCGGGTCCTATAAGCCGTGAGGGCCCTGGGGTCCCTCGTAGAAGGCGGGGTACTGTCATGTCGGACGCTGTTCAGACTAGGTCGTCCGACAGACAGCGGTAATTCCGCTGTTGACCACTATTTGCTCATTGGCGTCTGCTAGATTTTGTCTAGCTGTTCCGGGGTTAATTTGCCTGATCCTCGGATTGGAAGCTGGGCCATTCCCATGGCCTTTAAATAGTTCTCCTGTTCATTGGGCGTCGCCGATTATAGCTTCTCTCTTGTGCGTTGTTATCTTGGTCTGGAGTGGAGAGCTGGTTTGGAGATTCGTTGCTGGTGGTGTATTTTCCTCTGTCTTATTTACTCCTTCCTATATTTGTATTTATTTTGCCCTGCACATTTATAGTGTATTCCTTTGTGACTGCGGCGTGGTGTATATTTTCCTTTATCCTTGTCTGTTCTATCTGTGGGTATTGGAATGTTACCTCTTCACTGGGTGGAGGGCGGAGGTATCAGCCTAGGGTTATTACAGGAGTTAGGGTGAGGTTCGAGGCCTGGACATGCACACCATCAGTGTAAACTCCAGGTAGAGGGTCAGTCAGGATTTCCCTAGTCTGAGGGAAACTGCAGGGGCCCGGGTATTTAGCTCTCGCTCACCTAGTTTCCCCGTGACAATTATATAAGCGGTCATAAACTTGTAAAATAACTCATTAAAGAATAAAGTTGCATTAAAACCAAGCACACCATTGTTTTTCTTGTGAAATTCTCAATAAGTTTGATGTGTCACATGACCCTCTTCCCATTGAAAAAAATAAAGTTGGATCCAAAATGGCCAACTTCAAAATGGCCACCATGGTCACCATCCATCTTGAAAAGTTTTCCCCCTCCCATATACTAATGTGCCACAAACAGTAATTTGATATCATCAACCATTCCCATTTTATTTAGGTACATCCATATGAATGGCCCACCATTTACATTATGCATCTGTTCTTTTTCCTATAGACTCTTTGCTCTGAGCTCAGGCTGCGGAGACGCGGTGTGTCATCCATCCTGCGTTTATGTCATCATCTTCTAAACCTCCAGGACCAGATTCCACAACATGATGCCCCCAACCTGCAGCTTCTTAGTGTCAATTTGGAGAGGAGATGGGAAGCAATTGTGATGCAGAGCACACAATGGCAAAGGCGCCTTCTGAGGGACTTAGGGGAAGAGCAGGTGAGATGAGAAATTATGATTTTTTTTTTTACTTCGCAGCAAGCATCATATTGCAGTAGGCAATTCATTCATAGCAGCGTACAGCTGCTAGTAATATAGGAATTTGCCTCCCTTAATATCATATTTAATCACGATAGATGTAAGAAACCATTAATACATTTCTAATTTGCACATTTCATATATGACCTTTTATTGTATAGAATACAGATACATGGCTAAGATTTGGTATCTAGCTATATTTCCATTGTATAATTGATCCTTGTCTTACATTCTGTGCATGAATATTGTATATTTTGTGCATTTAAACTGTACAAAGACCTTAAGAGCAATTTTTACTGTTCCTAAAATAGCGCTAACATATTCCGCAGCGCTTTACAGTTTGCACACATTATCATCACTGTCCCCGATGGGGCTCACAATCTAAATTCCCTATCTTTGGAATGTGGGAGGAAACCGGAGTACCCGGAGGAAACCCACGCAAACACGGAGAGAACATACAAACTCTTTGCAGATGTTGTCCTGGGTGGGATTAGAACCCAGGACTCCAGCGCTGCAAGGCTGCTGTGCTAACCACTGCGCCAACAGATCTGACGTATACCTAATGTGTCGCCATGGTTTTGGACTTACACACATCTGTAAACACAAATGATGCAGAAACTCTCAGAGAGCTAAGATATCTGCAAGCATATCTATCTTACTTCTAAATGTATGGTTTATTGCAAAATAAGTTGTCTTTTTCCTATGGAAATAGGTACACATGACTTCTGTGTAATAATAAACATTATATTAACTGTGTAACTCTGATATTTTAGGAAATGGATCTATTGGTGGACCCTGATTGGGCTGATTTAAGTAGTGCTCCTGGTGAGGAAGCTTTGGAATGGGATGAGACTGACATCATAACTGAGGCCATAGATGGCGATCGGGATGGAGAGCAGATAAAAGCAGAGACATTTCTATCAGGTGGAAGACAATGCACAGAACCAGGTGTTTCAGATCAAGTTCAACAGCAAAGTCCTCTCCAACCTCCTGCTGTGTATCAAGTCTACAGTGTGCATGACATAGAGATTTTCAGAACAAATATAAATCCTTCACCTAAAGAATCGTCAAAGAAATCTAGCACCGTAGCACCTCTCCCTCTTTCTCTTCTTCAAGGATTTCCATTTTTATCTTTGCCAGACTTGGCTCATGGATCTTCTGAAACCCCTCATTTTCATCGAAAAAAACATCAGAAAGATTCCTGTGGACTTTCTGAGAGCGAGAGTGGAATTGCAAGTGGAGAAGGTGTGACTGCTGCCAATTCAGAAGGATGTTTATCACTTGATGGAGAAATACCACAAGGGTACTTAGTTCAGAATGTGGATGTGGGGCAAGTTGAGGATAAAGAAATTGGACATACCCAGTATTACAGAACAAAGCCACAAAGTCAGCTCACAATTATTGATTCTTCACAATTACAAGCTGATAAACACAAATTTGTGATGCTGGAAAAGACTCAGAGGCTAATACCTAGCTTTTGTCTCCAAATAATTCCAGGACAGATTGGTGCAAACAGAACAATGCTTACAGCTAGCTCAGAGGACCACAGTCCAGAAGATACAGTTGAGGATCTTATTGAAATTCTAAGTCCAGAAAACACTCCACCTAATTCATCCTCACTGGAATCTCTTTCAGGAGCTGGTGAAGTTCTAGAATCTGCAGTTCTCAGGCGTAGTGTGTCTCTTGAGAGCTGGCCAGCCTCATATAAGAGCAATGAAGACCTTTTTAGTCAGCAAGGTTCAGCCGATATTACCCCAGGAAGTGAGCCAGGAGAAGAATTAAGTAAGCGTACCTTGGACCTACTAAAAAGATTGGAAGACATAGAATGCCCGTTGGAGCAAAAAATGAAGCGTAGTCTTTCTGATGACATAACTCTAAGGAGTGGTTCTCGAAAGGCATCACTTACTGGTCTGCAGTCCCCACAAGATAAAGAATCATCATGTAATGAAGATGTTGGCTCCGAGTTGACAGAACTGAGTAGTAGTGAGGAACTGTCACTAAGATCTGAAGATATGCTTATGCTAAAAGGCCGACTAGGGTTGCTCAATTCCAATGCTTCTTTCCGCAAACACTTGAGTCGTTCTCTGGGAGGAGAGGAAAGTGAAGCCAATCTGAGTATGATTGTTAATGTATCATGTACCTCGGCCTGCACTGATGAAGAAGATGATAGTGATTTGTTGTCTAGTTCCACACTCACGTTAACTGAAGAAGAGGAGGAAGAGGAACTTGAGGAACCAAACTCTAGTTTGGGAAGTGAAGATGATGGTGGAGATGGCACTGGTTTGCCCTTAGGATCTGATTTTATTAGAAGGGAGTTGCAAGCCTGGATTAGGCCTTCATTTTTCCTTCCAGGAGAGAGAAGAAAAATAAACAGACTGGTACAAGACATGTCTGGGACACATAAATCTGAGAAGGGTTTGCCATTTTCTATGCAAAGACAGAAAGAGAGCAATGGAAATGTTAAAAGTACTAAGAAAGCTTTGGAAAAAGTAGGTGACGAAGAGATGTTACTAAACTCAAATCAACTGGTAGATGACATGGAAAATGGAAATTTAAATAATAGGGAAATTACCATGAAGGACACCTTGACCAAAAGAATCTTCCCTGAAAAAAAAATAAAATCTGGTCCATACCCATCAATATCAATTACCAAAACAGAAAAACTTCATCCTCCAAGCATGCCTGCATTGGCTTTCCACAAGCCACGTGAACTAGGACCTTCTTCTAAAGGGAAGAGCAACTTGCGGGTTACAAGTGATTCAGTTGCTGATGTAGATATGCTTGATAACAGTTTATTGCAGCTTGAAAAAGATCCAGCTCCTGCAGTTGTTCCTGGGTCAGCAGATGAGGGGTCTTGTTCTTGTCATAGCGCTACACATGAAAGGTCTAGCAGTCCAGATTGTTCTGTACAAGATTTTGTAAAGGAAATTCTGGATATGACATCTAATGCACTTCATGGAACATCTCCAGAAGATGGTCAGAAACAAGGGACTGGAGCGCAAATAAGGAAAAAAGTGTTGGAACATTCTCGCAAACAACTTGAAAGAGGTGACTTCTACTCTTACTTATCTCTTTCTTCTCATGACAGTGATTGTGGAGAGCTTAGTGGATCAGCAAGGGCTGCAACACCACCTATGTCCGCAGCAGGATCCACAGAAGATCAAATAGAAAGAATGTTTGAGGCATGTCCAGATGAAAGCATAAAAGAACAGACAAGTGATGAGTCTTTTGATCTTAAAGGTTCTTCAGAGCTGACACAGCCAATATTAAAAGCTTTGACGGTAAAAGATACTGCTGTTGGGAGCTCTCAGAACAGACCCACAATATCAGGGCAACAATCGGTCAATAGAGTTTCTGTCCGGAAATTTCAGGATAACTCAACTGCTGCTGCAAAAGGAGCTAACAACAATGTTCCTTACAAGAAACTGCCTTCCACTAAAGAAGTCCGTTTTGAGCCTAAAGCCAAAAGTTCAGTAAAGTCTGCAGTCTCAAGCCTCCCTATACTGCACAAAAGGGTCAGAGATCAAAGGACAATGGCAACAGGTGGTGCAAGCCTCGGCACAGGGCACCAAAAGGTAGGTATATCCATGTATGCACACTATATCTGCTACGTATCACTTTAGATGTTATATTTCTAAACTACACTGACCCAATGGTATGTTTTACTACTAATAAAAAATGGATATAAATCATATTGCAAACTTGTTGTAGGTCATATAGCACACATAACTCTGCCGCAATTCACTAAAGCTGTAAATCATTGAAATAAAAAAAAAATACAGATTATTAGCTATTGGCTCCTACCCCCAACTTCGTACTATAATTAAGGATTAGCTCCTATGTTAGAATATACCATCTGCATATGTGACACAAAGATAAATGCTCGTTTAAATATCATCTAATGATAGACACAGTAAGTAAAGCAAAGCATGAATATGCAATTGCTCATTAGCAGTTATAATTAGAATAGCATTACGGTTGTTAACTGTACTGGCACAGAAAGTACCGCTTATAAATAAGTTTAATGCCAAGAAACTATATTTCGAGATATTTTACATTATTTACCAAATAAAAACAAAATCATCGATTCTCCTAAGTAAATAACATTTTTATGTAAAAGGTGCCATTTGCAGAGATAGTGTAAGGCCAGCATCAGACGAGAATATGAAAAATCATCCAATTTTCATCCAGAAAACTTGGATGATTTTCATTTTTATTGTTATTTTGTGTCCGTAAATTACATGTGACTGACACCCATATGACATCCATGTAATATCTGTGTGGCATCCTTATATACAGTGAAGTACATAAGTAATTGAGCCCTTGCTGATTTTGTAAGTTTGCCCACTGACAAAGACTTGAACAATCAATAATTTTAAGGGTAGGTTAATTTTAACATTGAGAGATAGACTATCAAAAATAAAATCCAGAAAATCTTACTGTATAAATTATAGAAATTTATTTGCATTTAACGGTGAGAAATAAGTATTTGATCACTCTGGAAAACAAGACTTTTTTGGCAAGCACAGCAGGCAGACGTTTTTTGTAGTTGATGGTGAGGTTTGCGCACATGTAAGGAGGAATTTTGGTCCACTCCTCTTTGCAGATCATCTCTAAATCATCAAGATTTTGAGGCTGTTGCTTGGCAACTCAGAGCTTCAACTTCCTCCATAAGTTTTCTATGGGATTAAAGTCTGGAGACTGGCTAGGCCACCCCATGACCTTAATCTGCTTTTTTTTGAGCCACTCCTTTGTTGCCTTGGCTGTATATTTTTGGTCTTTGTCATGCTGGAAGACCCACCCACAACCCATTTTTAATGTCCTAGTGGAGGGAAGAAGGTTGTCACTCAGGATTTTATGGTGCATGTCTCCATCTATTCTCCCATTGATGTGGTGAAGTAGTCCTGTGCCCTTAGCAGAGATACACCCCCAAAACATAATGTTTCCACCTCCATGCTTGACAGTGGGGATGGTGTTCTTTGGGTCATAGGCAGCTTTTCTCTTCTTCCAAACACGCCGAGTTGAGTTAATGCCAAATGAAACAGATAAGGCAGCACTCTGTAGCGCTATAGCATGCAAACATAAAATATGAAAATTGAATTGCATTACTGCACTAGGAATATGAAAAATTGAGAATGCTTACCTTATAAATTGGCCAATTCAAGTGTACTTGGCAGCCACATTAAGGCGATTCTCGTTGCCAGGACCTAATGCCAATCCTCTTTTAAACAGTCTACATCTCTCTGGGGACCTAATATGAATCCTCTCTTGGACTGAAGTCTCTATGTCTGTGGAGGGGTAGAATAAAGCTGCAATTAAAATACCTAAGGCTAAGGGGTAGAGTGCTCAGTCAGAAGGCTAATACATACAAATAAAAAACTGACCATCATATCCAAACATAAATCAGGTCTGAACAGGTGCTTACCTAGCTGCCAGACAGGGGCTGGCTGGACCTGGTGGCAGGGATGCAAATGCCCCCAGGCCGCTACCCCAGCAACTGTGCAGGTCCGGCCACCTGATAGCCGCGCACAGCACACTGTGTCCTTGTGCTGTGATGCGGCCGGCAGCAGAAACGGCCACAAGAATCAGTCTGTCTCATAAGCTGCAGACCGCGGCTTGTGAGACCTCAGCGTGCTCATGCAGGGGGTGCGATGATGTCATTGTCTCATGCTGCTCTACAGGCCAGAAGAGAAGACGGAGGCTGCAGTGCCAGGAATCAGGATGAGGTGAATATAAACTTCATTATTTGTTATATGAATGGGCTGTGGGGCCATCCTATATATAATATATATATGGGGTCTGGGGCCATCATACTTTATATATGGGGGCTGGGGCCATCATACTTTATATATGGAGGAACTGGAGCCATCATACTGTATATATGGGGGCTGGGGCCATCAGCAATATACTACGTGGTTGGGCAGTATACTTTATATATGGAGGAACTGGGGCCATCATACTGTATATATGGGGGCTGGGGCCATCATACTTTATATATGGAGGAACTGGGACCATCATACTGTAAATATGTTAGCTGGGGCCATCATACTTTATATATGGGTGGAACTGGGGCCATCATACTGTAATATTGTATATAAGGGTCTGGGGTCATCATACTTTATATATGAAGGAACTGGAGCCATCATACTGTATATATGGGGGCTGGGGCCATCATACTTTATAGATGGAGGAACTGGGCCATTGTACTGTATATATGGTGGCTGGGGCCATCATACTATATACAGTGCCTTGCAAAAGTATTCGGCTCCCTGGAACTTTTCAACCTTTTCCCACATATCATGCTTCAAACATAAAGATACCAAATGTAAATTTTTGGTGAAGAATCAACAAGTGGAACACAATTGTGAAGTTGAATGAAATTTATTGGTTATTTTAAATTTTTGTGGAAATTCAAAAGCTGAAAAGTGGGGCATGCAATATTATTCGGCCCCTTTACTTTCAGTGCAGCAAACTCCCTCCAGAAGTTCATTGTGGATCTCTGAATGATCCAATGTTGTCCTAAATGCCTAATGATGATAAATATAATCCACCTGTGTGTAATCAAGTCTCCGTATAAATGCACCTGCTCTGTAATATTCTCAGGGTTCTGTTTGAAGCACAGAGAGCATCATGAAGACCAAGGAACACAACAGGCAGGTCCGTGATACTGTTGTGGAGAAGTTTAAAGCCGGATTTGGATACAAAATGATTTCCAAAACTTTAAACATCCCATGGAGCACTGTGCAAGCGATCATATTGAAATGAAAGGAGTGTCATACCACTGCAAATCTACCAAGACCCGGCCATCCCTCTAAACTTTCATCTCAAACAAGGAGAAGACTGATCATAGATGCAGCCAAGAGGCCAATGATCACTCTGGATGAACTGCAGAGATCTACAGCTGAGGTGGGACAGTCTGTCCATAGGACAACAATCAGTCGTACACTGCACAAATCTGGCCTTTATGGAAGAGTGGCAAGACGATAGCCATTTCTCAAAGATATCCATAAAAAGTGTTGCTTAAAGTTTGCAACAAGCCACCTGGGAGACACACCAAACATGTGGAAGAAGGTGCTCTGGTCAGATGAAACCAAAATTGAACTTTTTGGAAACAATGCCAAACGATATGTTTGGCGTAAAGGCAACACAGCTCATCACACTGAAACACCATCCCCACTGTCAAACATGGTGGTGGCAGCATCATGGTTTGGGCCTGCTTTTCTTCAGCAGGGACAGGGATGATGGTTAAAATTGATGGGAAGATGGATAGAGCCAAATACAGGACCAATCTTGAAGAAAACCTGTTGGAGTCTGCAAAAGATTTGAGACTGGGACGGAGATTTGTCTTCCAACAAGACAATGATCCCAAACATAAAGCAAAATCTACAATGGAATGGTTCACAAATAAACATATCCAGGTGTTAGAATGGTCAAGTCAAAGTCCAGACCTCAATCCAATCGAGAATCTGTGGAAAGAGCTGAAAACTGCTGTTCCCAAACGATCTCCATCAAACCTCACTGAGCTCGAGCTGTTTGCCAAGGAAGAAGGAAGGAATGGGCAAGAATTTCAGTCTCTCGATGTACAAAACTGATAGAGACATACCTCAAGCGACTTTCAGCCGCAACA
Organism: Ranitomeya variabilis; assembly: GCF_051348905.1. Classification (NCBI taxonomy): domain Eukaryota; kingdom Metazoa; phylum Chordata; class Amphibia; order Anura; family Dendrobatidae; genus Ranitomeya; species Ranitomeya variabilis. Next base: position 639,566,208 of record NC_135232.1, read on the forward strand.
AAGTATTAAGTTAAAGGGGTCGAATAATATTGCATGCCTCACTTTTCAGTTTATGAATTTCCACAAAAATTTAAAATAACCAATACATTTCATTCAACTTCACAATTGTGTTCCACTTGTTGTTGATTCTTCACCAAAAATGTACATTTGGTATCTTTATGTGTGAAGCATGATATGTGGGAAAAGGTTTAAAAGTTCCAGGGAGCCGAATACTTTTGCAAGACACTGTATATGGGGGAACTGAGGCCATCCTACTATATACATGGGGAGAACTGGAGCCATCCTACTATATACATGGGGGGAACTGGGGCCATCATACTTTATATATGGGAGAACTAGGGCTGGAGTTCTATATTTCTATGCAGCCGCACATTCCGGTCCGAGTGCTGGCGGAAGTGCCGAGTATTGATGCGAGAGACTCATGTGAGTTTCTCGCATCACATTCGCAAGTGTGACCCCGACCTAACAGAAAAAGTGACTGAAACAATGAGAACTAGTCTGAATAGGTGCATTCCGCCCTTCCCCATGCGGTGATTTTAATTACATCTGATCACATCAGGTTCCGCACCAACCCATAAATGTAGGCTTTACCATGAGAGATGTTTATATTCACCCAGGATCCAAGAAGTATTGTTTCTCCTTGCGGAGAGTGACATGTTAAGCATGTCGAGGTGAGGAGATTTAAAGCCGCAATGCTTCTCTTGGAAATATGCAAATTGTCTCTTCAGAGAGGAAGAGGACTAGAACTCTAGTGCCACCTATTGGAAGTAGCAATCCCAACAGTCAATGTCGACCCTTTAACGAGCCTTGTCACATGACTTAGGATAAAAGTTTGGCTTTTGGTCGACATTGACTGTTAGGATTGCTACAGTTCTAGTCCTCTTCCTCGCTGAAGAGACAATTTGCATATATTCACCCATACATTCAGAGATTAGCCATAGGTAAGTGTTCACACTAGGCAGTTAAGTCGGGGACCCATCAGATCCATGAGAGTACCTTGACGATGGTGGATGGGCTCACAACATTATTCGGCCAAATTTTGTGCTAAGCGTCTCATGTGTACTTTTCCCAAATTTCAAAAGCCAGTTTGCTATTCACACTTCATGTATTTCACATTGACATACTTTAACACTATTGAGTGCAACCATTTTTCGTTTTTTGATATATATAAGGTGTTTTTTGGTATGCACCTATTCAGACTAGTTCTCGTTGTTTCAGTCAGTTTTTCTGTTACTTATATGGGGAGAACTGGGACCATCCTACTATATATATATGGGGGGGGGACTGGTGCCATCATACTGTATATATGGGGGAACTGGGGCCATCCTACTATATATGTGGTGAAAACTGGGGCCATATATAGGGGCAGTGGGGACAATGATACTATATACAGGGGGCTGTGGGACCCATCATACTATATGTACGGGGAAGTGGGGACATCACATTGTATATAGTGGCTATGTAGCCATTTTACTATTTGGGGAGCTATGAGGTCCTCAATGTTCAATAAAGGGCTTTGGGGACCACCATATTGTGTGTTCGGGGCTGTAAGACCATCATTCTGTATAGGCAGAGCTGTGTGGGTACTCAGGACATTATTTGTTATAAATGGGGACATTAATAGTTTTGATAGGGGCACTAAGGTTCCAGTATTTTTTTGGGTGGGGACATTGTTAACTTGAAATGGACGCTCAAGGGTATTTGTTGCTGGAAGGGGGCACATGGAATATTATATCCTTCAAAGGAGCATACAGGCCTTTGCATATTGGGGGTATTAATACTCTCTATGGGATACTTTAATTTTTGGGGGAAGTAGTAATCTTAGCAATGACAGTTTTTTTAAATATTGGGGTCAGTATTCTATGCCTCAGGTGCATGCAGAGTGGGGAGTTTTTGTAGGTTAGGAATAGATGGAGACATCACTAGAAATGTGAGAAGTCAAATGTGTTTTTGTTGTAATCTGCGCAGACAAGTTGTGGCTGGAGAAGTGGTAATGGAGGTCTGGGTGAGATGGAAAAGATGGGAAAAGTGAGCGACCCAAATCAGAAAGATCGTCATCTGTAAGTTACTATATATAACTGTACTGTACTCACGTGTATGTTCTGGGGGGAGTGGTAGCTACCAATATACGGTTACAGTAAGGTGGGAATATTGCTCTTTCTAGTAGTTTTTTTTATTTTTTTATTTAGTAACATCTGAATTTGTTTCAGTCATTATGTAGTAGAAGGTGTATGGTGGTGTCATTGGTCTCTGGTCATATTATATTATGTATTCTCTGTGTAGTGGTGATGGTGGTGGACATGAAGTAGTTTTATTGTTTTGGTCTTTTATAGTAGTAATTTTGATAATATTGGTCTTTGCATTGTATGTTTTTGGTTAGCAACAGTGGTGCACTGTAATTATATACAGTATGTATAGCTGCTCTTTTAAATGGCTATAGGGGGGTTACATGGGGAGGACATGCACTTTGGGGCTTGGACCCCTGAACTTTTAGAACCCTAGCAATGTCCCTACCGTACTATGTGTTTACTTGTCATTGTTTCTAAAAATATATGTATGTTTGTAAGTAAGCTCAGTTATGGTACCACATCTAAGCAGTAAGCTTGGTTCTGGTACTGTATCGATGTAGTAATCTAGATTCTGGTGCCATATGCATGCCGTAAGCTTGGTTCTGCTCCCATATCTCTGTAGTTAGCTTGATTTTGCTCCCATATCTCTGTAGTAAGCTCGGTTCTGCTCCCATATCTCTGTAGTAAGCTCTGTTCTGCTCCCATGTTTCTGTAGTAAGCTGGGTTCTGCTCCCATATCCCTGTAGTAAGCTCAGTTCTCCTCCCTTACATCTGTAGTAAGCTCTGTCCTGCTCCCTTATCACTGTAGTAAACTCAATTCTGCTCCATTAACTCTGTAGTAAGCTCGGTTCTTCTCCCACAGCTCTGTAGTAAGCTCTGTTCTGCTCCCTTATCTATGTAGTAAGCTTGGTTCTTCTCCCATATCTCTGTAGTAAGCTCTGTTCTGCTTCCTTACATCTGTAGTAAGCTCTGTTGCTGTAGTAAACTTCATTCTGCTCCATTATCTCTATAGTAAGCTTGGTCCTGCTCCCTTATCTCTGTAGTAAGCTCAGTTCTGCTCCCTTATCTCTGTAGTAGTAAGCTCAGTTCCTCTCCAATATCTCTTTAGTAAGCTGGGTTCTGCTCCCATATCTCTGTAGTAAGCTCGGTTCTGCTCCCATATCTCTGTTGTAAGCTTGGTTCTGCTCCCATATCTCTGTAGTAAGCTCAGTTCTACTCCCTTATCTCTGTAGTCGTAAGCTCAGTTCCTATCCAATATCACTGTAGTAAGCTCGGTTCTGCTCCCATATCTCTATAGTAAGCTCGGTTCTGCTCCTATATCTCTCTAGTAAGGTCTGTTCTGCTTCCTTTTCTATGTAGTAATCCATCCTTCTCGTGTCTATGTAGTCAGCTTGCTTCTGTTACAGTATCTATGTAGTCAGTAAGCTTGGTTCTGCTCCCATTTCTATGCAGCAAGCTCCATTCTATTTATATATCTATGTACAAGCCTGTTTTTAAAGCCTGTTACCTCTGTTGCTTTAATGCAGCAGCCAGAGATAAGTAGGGCAAAGGTAGGCGACTGCAACTCGAGGGCCACTGCCTTGTGATTGCCCCCAGGCTGAAAAGTGCCAGCCAGCCCCTGCTGCCAGGTACACATGAATTGGCCAATTTATGCTCTAAGCATTCTCAATTTTTCAGATTTCTAGTGCAGTAATGCAATTCAATTTTCATATTTTATGCTTGCATGCTATAGTGCTAAAGAGTGCTGCCTTATCTGTTTCATTGTATATGAGCTGGTGACTCTAGGTAAGCACCTGTTCAGACCTGATTTATGTTTGGATGTGACGGTCAGTTGTTTTTAATATTTGAGTTAATGCCAAAGACCTCAATTTTTGTCTCATCTGACCACAGCACCTTCTCCCAATCACTCACAGGATCATCTAGGTGTTCATTGGCAAACTTCAGACGGGCCTGCATATGTGCCTTCTTGAGCAGGGGGACCTTGCGGGCACTGCAGAATTTTAAACCTTTATGGCGTAATGTGTTACCTATGGTTTTCTTGGTGACTGTGGTCCCAGCTGCCGTGAGATCATTAACAAGTTCCCCCCGTGTAGTTTTAGGCTGATCTCTCATCTTCCTCATGATCAAGGATACCCCACAAGGCGAAATTTTGCATGGTGCCCCAGATCAATGTCGATTGACAGTCATTTTGTATTTCTTGTTTTTTTTTACTATTGCACTAAGGGTATGTGCACACATATTTTGGAGCTCTGCGGATTTTTCCGCAGTGGATTTGTGAAATCCACAGGTAAAAGGCACTGCATTTTACCTGCGGATTTCCTGCGGAATTACTGCGGATTTATTGCGGAATTAGTGCGGATTCCACTGCGGTTTTACACCTGCGGAATCCTATTGAGGAGCAGGTGTAAACCGCAGCGGAATCCGCACAAAGAATTGACATGCTACAGAATATAAACCGCTGCGTTTCCGTGCTTTTTTTTCCGCAGCATGGGCACAGCGGATTGCGTTTCCCATAGGTTTACATTGTACTGTAAATGCATGGGAAACTGCTGCGGACCCGCAGCTGCGGAACCACTGCGGAGCCGCAGCAAAATCCGCAGCGTTTGCACATAGCCTTACAGTTGTCTCCTTGTCACCCAATGTCTTACGTATGGTTTTGCAGCCCATTCCAGCTTTGTGCAGGTCTATGATCTTGTCCCTGACATCCTTATAAAGCTCTTTGGTCTTGCCCATGTTGTAGAGGTTAGAGTCTGACTGATTAATTGAGTCTGTGGACAGGAGTCTTTTATAAAGGTGACTATGTAGGATAGCAGTCTTTAATGCAGGTAACGAGTTGATTAGAAGTATCTAACAGGTCTGTAGGAGCCAGAACTCTTAATGGTTGATAGGGGATCAAATTCTTATTTCTTACTGCAAAATGCAAATAAATTTATATAATTTATACAATGCGATTTTCTGGATTTTATTTTTGATAGTCTCTCAATGTTAAAATTAACCTACCCTTAAAATTATAGACTGTTCATGTCTGTGTCAGTGGGCAAACTTACAAAATCAGCGAGGGATCAAATAATTGTTTCCTTCACTGTATACATCAACATTTTAAAATGTACAGGGTCAAGTTTCTGAGATTAATAATGGCAAAGTATCCATAAAAGTCGGATGACATTTGGATGATCCATATTGGATTCGATTTTTTTGTGCACCCATAGACTCGAAAGGGCAAATATTGTCAGAGATACTCAAGAGAATAGTGCAGGCTGGGATGTTTTTCATATGGACCCTAATTCACAGTAAAATTAAGAGGTCTATTGAATTACATTGGTTAGTGTGCTATCTAATTGTTATTTGAACAACACACGTCAGTGTAATATCCTCGTCTAAAGGAACATTTAAACGGAACCTGTTATGTGAAAAAATGCTATTAACATGTAGATATGGGGTTAGTCTGCAGGTTAATAGTCTTCTGAAGCTGCCTGTCCCTGCACTGAGAGCCCTGCTGCCAGGAGGAAATGAATTTTATTCCTGCCGGAAGTATCAGGCTTTCAGTCATAGAGGAGTGGCTTCTGTCATGGCACAGTACATAGTGAGAAGTGGCTGTAACCACGCCCCCAGCACTGACTGACAGCCGGCTCTGTACTGGTGCACTGCTGAGCCGTTAGTCAGTGCAGGGACGTGTTTACAGCCGCTGCTCACTATGTACTGAGCGATGACTGAACCCGTGCCGGCTGCGCTTCGATGACTGAAAGATCAAGTCCAAGTATTTTCGTGAGCTAATCTAAATCCCTTTCCTTGTAGCACGATTGTCAAGTTCTCTTCCTGTTTTGGCATGCAGGAAGACAACTGTCAATCCAGGGCAGTGGGTGGGGAAAAGCCGCCGGGGAACTGCGTGTCCAACTAGTCTCCCGTGCAGCTCGGTCCCTTGTGGCATTTAAAGTGTGTTTCTCTGAAATACCGTAGAAGCACATATATTATAAATGTTAGCCTTTTCATTTTTTTGGTACCTTGAATATGCAATGATATTTTCTTTTTTTTATTTCAGAGACCATTAAATGGATCCAAAACCAACAAGGACGTGTAATCGCCTTCTCTTTGCTAGGGTGAATCCTCTACAAAGGTGAAGGTGGCGGTGTTGTCTACACTGCTCTCCCGTCAATGCTTCCTCGCACAGCATCTTGGGTTTTCTTCCATTTGCTTTATGTGAGAAATTAAGAACATATAAACCCTTTCACTAAGTGGGTATACAACAGGGTATAGATAATACATTGCCCTACGCCTGGCAATCATTATCACCCTTGAGTACGAGCCTTGCATTTTTTGGTAATAAAAGGTCATATGAGGCCTGAAATCTTGGCCTTTGGGAGCAAGTATAGTGAATAAAGTCAAGGACATGTTACAATTCAGTTTTGAGGCAGTAGATGAAAATGTGCTACTTAACAATGGATGCAGTAAAACAGATTGAGAATCAAAAGTGTCAACCTTTTGCCATCTTATAAAAGTTGAGGAAATGTAATGTGTGGTTCCTAAAAGGTAACGTTTGTATGACCAGAATGCAGGTAGACAAGCATGTGAACAAAGAAAAAGACAGATTTGGGAACAGAAAGTCAAAAATGTAAGTGCAAAAGGATTAAAAAAAAGGTGGAAAATGCAACGGTTGGAATAGACAATATGGCAAGGTCTGTATTGGATTAACCCCTTGTCTGATTAGAGGGCGTCTTTGATGGCAGTATTCAGTCCCCATCCACAAAGACATTCATTTGCTTTATTGATGGCAGTTCAGACAATGAAGATGTAGGTAGTGAAGCACTAGCAGGGACCTAATGGAAAATAAAATAATGTACCGTAATCAATTACACATAGTTATTATTATGACCTCATATATCACCGTGTGCTAAGGTCTTTGTATTAAAGATTTAGTTGAGTGTAACAAACCTTTTGAATGCCAAAATAAGAAATTTTCTCATTTTACACAATTTTTTTTATTAAGAATTTTCGAATGCTCCACACGTCTTTAGTATCTTTATAATTCAGTACTATGGGGATCCCATGATCCAGATAAGTTACTTGTTGCTTGTCTATTAATGAGACACCTTATTATTGTAGCAAAATCTCACCGTCTATATACAACACCCTTACTATGCACAGTGTATGTATTATAATACAGACATAAGGACCTAGCGTCACAAAACAATCATTGCTTCAATGCATTTTGCTTCCATGACATAAGGATTTAAAGTGGCCATATGCCTTACATATCTGTCAACTACTGTTCTATCCAACCCCTCCATGCACTTGCAAGCTCAGCTCAGCAGACACCCCTAAACACACGTACACTTTCTTGCAGAGTGCGTGTGTTGTCAGTGGAGAGAGGGGCAGATACTTTAGGTAGTGGCTTTTGTCCCGTTAATACACACAGATCCAATATGGCAGCAGGCCTGACCCTTCTATCTCCAATGGGAGGACCATCCCATATAAAATAAGTTGACTGATACCACCAAAATCAATGTGCTTGATTGACATTCATTAAATGTGGCCACATTAAAGATATTGTCCCACTTTTAAGTTTAATATTCATTGTACAGAGCATAAAAATGAATAATGTTTGCCATTCACATGCTGTTAAAAAAACACTCTAGTAAAGAGTTCTGACATTACTTTATATAGTAAGACGCCACCTAGAGTTCAAAGTATGTGTCAGAGTGAACGTCCACCTGATGAGCTGAGTGCTGGTGGACATGCATGCTAAGTCATTCTCCAAACAGCCAGATCTATGCTCCGTGATCCTGTGATTACTGTTGAACAGCCAATAGAAATTTCTTTTAGCTATGCTTGCCTGGGAAGAACCTGAGCCTCAGCACGAGCACAGTAGTATGGCTAAGAAGAGCACCTCTACAGGGTAAGTAACGAGGGATATTACGATCAGCTGCTAGGAGGGAGTGAGACTGATGCTGCCCAGAGCCCACCTTTAGCAGATTTGCAGCAATACCAGGATGGACACATAGAGGTAATAATGGTAAAGAAATATATATTTTTTGCTTGGAGCTCTGTAAATTAGTTTAAAATTGCTATTAATGCCATTTCAGGACTTTTAGCAGAAAAATCTTCTTATGTAATTGGGGTGATCCGAAACTAACAATTGTTTTAATCTTAAATGCTTGTCTATTAATGTAATAAATCATATCTGTTTTCTAATATACTTTAATTAAAAAGTCCATATCGTTCCTTCACTACACTATCTAACTGCTTATTTTTTTTACCGACTTCCTGTGTGATGACTCTTCGTTTGAAAATCCACAGTGCATGCCGGAACACTCAAATGATATCTGTTGTGATCCGCTTTTTGGCTCCCCTGGTGGTGGCTGGTGGTACTGGAGACTTGTGTGTGCTTTTCTGCCTCAGCTCACCTGCTTCCATCAGTTTTGGGAGTTCCCTATTTAGCCTTGCTCTCCAGTCACTTCCTTGCCGGTCATCATTGTAACCTGAGTCATTCAGTTGCATGTTCCTGCTACTAGTCTGCTGATCAGCTAAGTGGACTCTTGTCCTTATTGTTTTGTTTTTCTTGTCCAGTTTACAGTTTTGTCATTTCCTGTTACTGGAAGCTCTTGTGGACTGAAATTGCCACTCCTGTGTCATGAGTTGACACAGGAGTCTTAAAGTAATTTCAGGATGGGTTTTTGAAAGGGTTTTTCAGCTGACCGTGAAGTCCTCTTTTGTATCCTTCCTCTATCTAGTAAGTGGACCTCGCTTTGCTAAATCTACCTTCATACTGTGTATGTCTTTTCCTCTGAACTCACCGTTAATATACGTGGGGGCTACTATCATCTTTGGGGAATTTCTCTAGAGGTAAGCCAGGTCTGTTCCTTCCTCTTCCAGGCGTAATTAGTTCTCCGGCTGGCGCATGGCATCTAGGCAGCCGTAGGAATGCTTCCTGGCTACTGTTAGTTGTGTGGTAGATTTAGGTCATGGTCAGCTTGAGTTTCCATCACCCGAGAGCTAGTCTGTTATTTTTGTGTTTCTGATGTTCCCATGCCATTGGGGAATCATAACAGTCTAGTCTGTTATTTTTGTGTTTCTGATGTTCCCATGCCATTGGGGAATCATGACAGTATGACCGGCCGCTGTTAAAGTAATTGGCAGAAGAAAGGAGAGTAAAAGAAGTCTGTAGATTTTAATTTTTTTTCTCTCATGTTTGCTACTTAGTTGGCTCAGTTGTATTTCTGCTCTATTTACAGCCTTGCCTTTCTCTCCTTCTAATCCTTGAATGGCTCTGATCTCTCCGGTTTAAGGATGGACCCTCAGAGTTTGGCTGCAGGTTTAAATAATCTTGCTACGAAGGTTCAGAATTTACAAGATTATGTTATACGTACTCCTATTTCTGAACCTAAGATTCCTACACCAGAGGTATTTTCCGGAGATAGATCTCGGTTTCTGAATTTCAAATGTAATTGTAAATTATTCCTTTCTCTCAGACCTCACTCCTCTGGAGATCCTGTTCAGCAGGTTAAGATTGTGATTTCTTTGCTGCGAGGTGACCCTCAAAATTGGGCATTTTCATTGACACCAGGGGATCCTGCGTTGCTCAATGTGGATGCGTTTTTTCTGGCTTTAGGGTTGCTGTATGAGGAACCTAATTTGGAGATTCAAGCTGAAAAAGCTTTAATAGCCCTGTCTCAAGGGCAAGATGAAGCTGAGATATACTGCCAAAAATTTCGTAAATGGTCTGTGCTTACTCAGTGGAATGAGTGTGCCCTAGCGGCAAATTTCAGAGAGGGCCTTTCTGATGCCGTTAAGGATGTCATGGTGGGGTTTCCTACGCCCACAGGTCTGAATGAGTCCATGACAATGGTGATTCAGATTGATCGGCGTTTGCGGGAGCGCAAACCCGTGCACCATTTGGCGGTATCTTCTGAAGGGACGCCAGAGAAAATGCAATGTGACAGAATTCTGTCAATAAGCGAGCGGCAGAATTATAGGCGCAAAAATGGCTTGTGCTTCTACTGTGGTGATTCCGCGCATGTTATATCAGCATGCTCTAAACGTACTAGGAAGGTTGACAAGTCTGTTTCTATTGGCACTTTACAGTCTAAATTTCTTCTGTCTGTAACTCTGATTTGTTCATTATCAGTTATTACCGTGGATGCCTATGTGGACTCTGGCGCCGCTCTGAGTCTCATGGATTGGTCCTTCGCCAGGCGCTGTGGGTTTGATTTGGAGCCTCTGGAAGTTCCTATACCTCTGAAGGGTATTGATTCTACACCTCTGGCTTGTAATAGACCACAGTTCTGGACGCAAGTGACTATGCGTATGACTCCAGACCATCAGGAGATGATTCGCTTCCTCGTGTTGTATAATTTACATGATGTTTTAGTGCTTGGATTACCATGGTTACAATCTCATAACCCAGTACTGGACTGGAAAACTATGTCTGTGTTAAGCTGGGGATGTCGGGGGGCTCATGGGGACATACCTTTGGTTCCTATCTCGTCATCTATTCCCTCTGAGATTCCTGCATTTTTGTCGGATTTTGGGGATATTTTTGAAGAGCCTAAAATTGGTTCTCTCCCTCCCCACAGAGAGTGTGATTGCGCCATAGATCTGATTCCAGGCAGTAAATTTCCAAAGGGTCGTTTGTTTAACCTATCTGTACCTGAGCATGCTGCCATGCGAGAATATGTTAAGGAGTCCCTGGAAAAGGGACATATTCGTCCTTCTTCATCACCTTTAGGAGCTGGGTTTTTCTTTGTCTCTAAAAAGGATGGCTCGCTGAGGCCTTGTATTGATTATCGACTCCTGAATAAAATTACTGTCAAATATCAGTATCCGTTGCCGCTGCTTACTGATTTGTTTGCTCGCATAAGGGGGGCTAAGTGGTTCTCCAAGATTGATCTCCGTGGGGCGTATAATTTGGTGCGAATTAAGCAAGGGGATGAGTGGAAAACCGCATTTAATACGCCTGAGGGCCACTTTGAGTATTTAGTAATGCCTTTCGGCCTTTCTAATGCGCCTTCAGTTTTTCAGTCCTTTATGCATGATATTTTCCGTGAATATCTGGATAAATTTATGATTGTGTATTTGGACGATATTTTGATTTTTTCTGAGGACTGGGAGTCTCATGTTCAGCAGGTCAGGAGGGTTTTTCAGGTCTTGCGGGAGAATTCTCTGTGTGTAAAGGGTTCTAAGTGTGTTTTTGGGGTTCAAAAGATTTCCTTTTTGGGGTACATTTTTTCCCCTTCTTCTGTTGAGATGGACCCTGTCAAGGTTCGGGCTATTTGTGACTGGACGCAGCCTACTTCTCTAAAGGGTCTTCAGAAGTTCTTGGGCTTTGCTAATTTTTATCGTCGATTTATAACTGTTTTTTCTGGTGTTGCTAAGCCTCTTACGGATTTGACTAAGAAGGGTGCTGATGTTGCCAATTGGTCCTCTGCCGCGGTGGAGGCCTTTCGGGAACTTAAGCGCCGCTTTTCGTCTGCCCCTGTGTTGCGCCAGCCCGATGTCTCTCTCCCCTTTCAGGTTGAGGTCGATGCTTCCGAGATCGGAGCGGGGGCGGTTTTGTCGCAGAAAAGTTCCGATTGCTCAGTGATGAGACCTTGTGCGTTCTTTTCTCGAAAATTTTCTGCCGCCGAAAGAAATTATGATGTCGGTAATCGGGAGCTTTTGGCCATGAAGTGGGCATTTGAGGAGTGGCGTCATTGGCTTGAGGGTGCTAGACATCAGGTGGTGGTTTTGACTGATCACAAGAATCTGATTTATCTTGAGTCTGCCAGGCGCCTGAATCCTAGACAGGCGCGCTGGTCGTTGTTTTTCTCTCGGTTTAATTTTGTGGTCTCATATCTACCAGGTTCTAAGAATGTGAAGGCGGATGCCCTTTCTAGGAGTTTTGAGCCGGATTCCCCTGGTGATTCGGGACCTACAGGTATCCTTAAGGATGGGGTGATATTATCCGCTATTTCCCCAGATCTGCGACGTGCTTTGCAAGAGTTTCAGGCGGATAGACCTGATCGCTGTCCACCTGGTAGACTGTTTGTTCCTGATGATTGGACCAGTAGAGTCATCTCGGAGGTTCATTCTTCTACGCTGGCGGGTCATCCTGGAATTTTTGGTACCAGGGATTTGGTGGCTAGATCCTTCTGGTGGCCATCTCTGTCTCGTGATGTGCGTGTTTTTGTGCAGTCTTGTGATGTGTGTGCTCGGGCCAAGCCTTGTTGTTCTAGGGCTAGCGGGTTGTTGTTGCCCTTGCCTATTCCGAAGAGGCCTTGGACGCACATCTCGATGGACTTTATTTCTGATCTTCCTGTCTCTCAGAAGATGTCTGTTATCTGGGTGGTGTGTGACCGTTTTTCTAAGATGGTTCATTTGGTGCCATTGCCGAAGTTGCCTTCCTCGTCTGAGTTGGTTCCTTTGTTTTTTCAAAATGTGGTTCGCTTGCATGGTATTCCTGAAAATATCGTTTCTGATAGGGGTACCCAGTTCGTTTCTAGATTTTGGCGGGCATTCTGTGCCAGGTTGGGCATTGATTTGTCTTTTTCGTCTGCCTTCCATCCTCAGACTAATGGCCAGACGGAGCAAACTAATCAAACTTTGGAGACGTATTTGAGGTGTTTTGTGTCTGCGGATCAGGATGATTGGGTGGCCTTTTTGCCGTTGGCGGAGTTTGCTCTTAATAATCGGGCCAGTTCTGCCACTTTGGTTTCCCCTTTCTTTTGCAATTCGGGGTTTCATCCCCATTTTTCTTCTGGTCAGGTGGAGTCTTCGGATTGTCCTGGAGTAGATGCTGTGGTGGATCGGTTGTATCGGATTTGGGAACAAGTGGTGGACAATTTGAATTTGTCCCAGGAGAGGACTCAGCGGTTTGCTAACCGCCAGCGTCGGGTTGGTCCTCGCCTTCGTGTTGGGGACTTGGTGTGGTTGTCTTCCCGTTTTGTCCCAATGAGGGTTTCTTCTCCTAAATTTAAGCCTCGGTTCATCGGTCCCTATAGGATTTTGGAGATTATTAACCCTGTTTCCTTTCGTTTGGACCTTCCGGCATCTTTCGCTATCCATAATGTGTTCCATCGGTCGTTGTTGCGGAGATACGAGGTGCCGGTGGTTCCTTCTGCTGGGCCTCCTGCTCCTGTGCTGGTTGAGGGTGAATTGGAGTACGTTATAGAGAAGATCTTGGACTCCCGTATTTCCAGGCGGAGACTCCAGTACCTGGTTAAGTGGAATGGCTATGGTCAGGAAGATAATTCTTGGGTAACTGCCTCTGATGTTCATGCCTCGGATTTGGTTCGTGCCTTTCATAGGGCTCATCCAGGTCGCCCTGGCGGTTCTTGTGAGGGTTCGGTGCCCCCTCCTTAAGGGGGGGGTACTGTTGTGATCCGCTTTTTGGCTCCCCTGGTGGTGGCTGGTGGTACTGGAGACTTGTGTGTGCTTTTCTGCCTCAGCTCACCTGCTTCCATTAGTTTTGGGAGTTCCCTATTTAGCCTTGCTCTCCAGTCACTTCCTTGCCGGTCATCATTGTAACCTGAGTCATTCAGTTGCATGTTCCTGCTACTAGTCTGCTGATCAGCTAAGTGGACTCTTGTCCTTATTGTTTTGTTTTTCTTGTCCAGTTTACAGTTTTGTCATTTCCTGTTACTGGAAGCTCTTGTGGACTGAAATTGCCACTCCTGTGTCATGAGTTGACACAGGAGTCTTAAAGTAATTTCAGGATGGGTTTTTGAAAGGGTTTTTCAGCTGACCGTGAAGTCCTCTTTTGTATCCTTCCTCTATCTAGTAAGTGGACCTCGCTTTGCTAAATCTACCTTCATACTGTGTATGTCTTTTCCTCTGAACTCACCGTTAATATACGTGGGGGCTACTATCATCTTTGGGGAATTTCTCTAGAGGTAAGCCAGGTCTGTTCCTTCCTCTTCCAGGCGTAATTAGTTCTCCGGCTGGCGCATGGCATCTAGGCAGCCGTAGGAATGCTTCCTGGCTACTGTTAGTTGTGTGGTAGATTTAGGTCACGGTCAGCTTGAGTTTCCATCACCCGAGAGCTAGTCTGTTATTTTTGTGTTTCTGATGTTCCCATGCCATTGGGGAATCATGACAGATATCTCATCAGTGGTCAGAGGCTGGAGTCACTGCAGCAGTCTCTGCTCTCTCCCTGACATGAAAAATCATCAGTTTAAGGGGCTGGGTTAGTCCCTGCTTTACTGAGCATGGGTCGGTTGTCAATTCTGACTCACTGTGCAATATTCTGCTAGTGCACAGTGACAGTGCACTCCCTTGCCAACTATGATGAGAAGTAATGAGCTAGCAAGAGAGTGCACTGTCACTGTGCATTGTAAAGAGAAAACACGGTGAGCAGAGACCAGCCTCTACCCCCTTCCCCCTAATGAGGTCTCATTTAAGTTTCCCAGCATGCATCGGGAATCTGAAATAAAGCATCATCAAAGCTAGATAGTGTAGTGAGGGAACGAAAGGGAATGTTTAATTACAGTATATTAGAAAAGAGATTAGGTTATAGCATTAAATAGACATTTAGGATTAAAATAAATGTTAGTTTCGGATCACCACTTTAGGCGCCACATTCTATTCTAGACTTTCTTTTTAGAAGTATAAGTAATGTGATCCACTTGTTATAATTTATATGATGAGTAAAGGCGTAGTCCTGGATCAGTGACTGTCAACTTAGACAGAGATTTACATACATTGTAAAGTGCTGAAGGGTAATTGTGCAGCATGAATCAGATATTGGCTGCGTAATGGCAGCTCAGTTTTACTCTGAAATGCTCATGTTTCAGAATAATCATACCTTTAAAAGCTCGCCCTACTACAAAACTTCTGTATGTACGTAGAGAGAGACCTGTCAGTCTAAATGATTGGAGTGGGGCGAAACCACCGGGACCTGCCTCAAACTTGAGACATATACTCCCCAGATGGCTTTTCAAAACATGTTTACTCTGAAACACCGTAGCCCATGGTTCAGGCTGCATGAATCTGACGACAGGTTCCTTGAACAGTCGCTATTGATTCACTCTCTTAATAACCCATTACTAAGTGGAAAAATAGTTATGTATTTTTCTTTATATGACATTAAAATTAGATCCTTATCAGCCTTTATGTTGTAGCTCAAATCAGATTTGCCTTTTAAATGAGGGCAATGTTAAGGCAAGAAAGGCTAGTCAAGACTTAAATTGCTCCTTTCTTTATGACTTACTCACAGTTGACTCCTGTGTTCTGGAGCAAGAAAAATGTAAAGAAATCCTCTTATGAAAATTGGGAAATCAGCAAAGATTATTTTTAAGTCTGTTCACACTTCTGTCTTCAAACATGAACTGGTAGTAGTTTAGCTACACTATCTTTATCTTCAATTAAATGATCAAAAGGACACCAGAGGTCAGACCCCCCAATAATCTGATATTGATGGTCTATCCTAAGAAAAGCCTATTGGTGCTGCTTTTCAAAGGCATCCATATTTCCACTACAACGCTTGGACTTCAAGCAGATATTGAACTTACATTCACAATGGTTGGTTCAGTTGTAATGTGGAAGGTCCAGGTTTGCAGTCTTCGTAAAGATACTAAATTGCTCTACCTTTCACCTATGTCACATACGCCAAATGAAACAATGCAAAATCATATGCATAAGTCACATCTACTGCTATATTATGTGTATCCTTTATTCAATCTCTAGCATTGTAGCTTACCATATTAAGGAAAAACATGAAACTAAAATAGAGCGCTGCTTTTTCCATTATAAAAGGAAATTGTCCATGATATCATCATTTCATCTCCTTTTCAACAGGATTGAGCTGCAATTTGGTTACTGATGGGAAAGTGGAGTCAAAAATGAAAACTCCGCTATCACCTAGTTTATAGATGTTTGCACTCTTTGTACTCACTTATACTTAGTGTATATGCGCACAGATATTGGAGCGTCCCCAAAAAAAGCTGAAAAGAATGAACACATGCATTCTATGCAAAAACTACTTGCTGTTCATATGTTCGGTTTTTTAAGTGTCTTTTAACAGCTTCAGATTTCTAAAGACACCAAGCGATTAAACATGCATATTCCATTCAGAAGACATATTCTACACTTCATAATATAAGTCAATGGGAACGTTCAAAAGACACCCGGAATACGCCTAGGTGTCTTTTGAGCACTTTGCGAACATTTTTGTCTGAAAAACCACTAGTGGGTTCTTTATTGTTGTATAGAGTAAAAAAAAAGTCCAGAGAACGTCAGTAAAAAAGGTGCCACAAAAACTATTGAAAAACACTAAAAAATGTATTTCGGTGGTCAAAAATATTGAATAAGAACTCAGGAAAAAAAGGAAAAAAGCCGCCTTTTCCAGAAGTGTCTTCCTCTTGAATCTCTCTGGGTTTGCCTTAGTGAAAAGGACGTTGTATGCACATACCCTTACAGTATCCTTTCTATGCGTTAGTAGCTTGTGGCTTCTATTTTCTTGACAATGTCAATCATATGTTACCAAGCTTTCTATACACAGTTGATAGGTGACAGGTACATACAATCATGTCATGACTAAGTTGCACTGGTATTAAATCTTTAAAAAAAATGTCCTACCAGAATGCACCATGTGACCTATCCAAATGAAAAACAAATATCAACATTTTCATGTTAGATTTCGCAACCCTGCCCATCTCTGGTGTGCTATGAATCGATATAAAATGATGTGATAATGAGTTTTTCTTCACTATGGTAAACCTGCCTATAACAGAACATCTCCGAAGTTAACGCTCAATAAAACGATTGCAGACGGCTCTATGTTTTCTATTTCTTTACATCTCACTAGGTGATCAGAGGATCTTATCAGCCTTACAAATGAAAATTAATGACACTTTCCCACATTTGTAACAACAACTTAAAGCTTCTGCTGGCAAATATCTACCTTAACATTTTGACCATTTTTACAGTTGTCATAATAGCATTTTAGAATTACTTTTAAGGGTGTAATACTTGTGGACTCTCACAAGAGAGTATTTTAGGGATGATAAATGTTTTTAAAGTTTCAATGTTAATTTGTGACCCATGCATTGAGTACAGAATCCACATAACAAAATGAAAAAAAATAAATAAATAAATGTGTTAGCAAGAACCAAGCACGGCAAACCTACATGTGAACCGTATAGTAGAGGTGGACGATATCACGTTGTACATGCTGCGCTGTGCTAAATGAGATGCATTTTGTGTTCCAAAAGAACTCTTTATTGTTCCAACGCATTTCGGTGCTGGTCCATCGCCTTTCTGAAACCTTGAGAAAAACCTTTTTGTTTTTTTACCTTTGAGAAAAGCTTCTTTTTTTTTTACCTAGGCCAAGATGCCCTTTTGGTACTGAATAAACAAACTGAAAACTTAAACAACCCTTTAGGAGTTGAAGATTCAGATTAACAAATTACCCAGAGGGTAAATAGGGATTGTAATAAAACGTAACTTTTATTTGATTACATTGATAAAGGTAGTCCAACTATTAAAAGATACTAAAGTCATCTTGTATTTTTCTATATTTAATTGAATTCCTGAGATTAAAGGCCCCTACACCATCGGCTATTTATACTAAAGCATATTACTGTGCTATCCTACCTAGGTCATGGCTGTAGTCCATTAACTAATATAGCTATTTCAGGGTAAGTATCAATCACAATGTATACAAGAAACACTAAAACTGATTAAAATTGACTCATAGCCTACTCAGCAAGTTTCGCCTAGACAAGCTTCCTCAGGGGGTTGGGGCTATAATTAATTAAATATGGTTTATTTACCCACTGGCTCAATCTTTCTGTTCTGAAATGCATTGAAAACAATAAATAACCATTTTGGAACACAAAAAGGATTTTTATTTACCGCAGTGCAGCCTGTTCAATGTGATATCGTCCTCATCAACTATTATTCATCTGGAATTCGCCAGTCATGGGGCTGCAGCAACAGTTATACAGATGTTATGCCTTCACACAATGCCGCCAGGTGAGCGCACACTCCCACCTTTCACTAACCTGACCAAGCGATACTGCTTGAGGTTTGTGCGCTTTTGTCCCCCAAACAGTTTTTCATGTGAACCTTGTCACAGAAGGAAAATATGCTGGACTGCGCAACTGCAACATGGTTCATATTCCCATAAGTATGGGATGTCAAAAAACACACAAGTAGTCAGCTGACCTGGAGATCTGCCACCTCTCAGGTAGGAGCTCACAGTCCATAAGAAAAAGATATGATGTGTCCAGCAGGAAATTCAAGTAAAAACTCTTATTTATTTCTTCATATTTAAAACATAGATAATGGTAAACCACTCAAAAAGTATTGCACAGCATCACGCATAAAAATTTTCATGGAGTGGCAGCGTTATTCCAACGCGTTTCGACTTGATGTCTTAGTCATGGCTTGACATGACTAAGACATCACGTCGAAACGCGCCGGAATAACGCTGCCACTCCATGAAAATTTTTATGCGTGATGCTGTGCAATACTCTTTGAGTGGTTTACCATTATCTATATTTTAAATATGAAGAAATAAATAAGAGTTTTTACTTGAATTTCCTGCTGGACTCATCGTATCTTTTTCTTATGGGATGTCAAGTTTCATGCTGGGTCATAATTCCTTATCAGCAGTTATATAGCACTTTTTTTGGGATGGTCACCAATATGGACCACTTATACAGTGTGTACGGAAAGTATTCAGACCCCTTTAAATTTTTCACTCTTTGTTTCATTGCACCCATTTGGTGAATTTAAAAAAGTTCATTTTTTTCTCATTAATGTACACTCTGCACCCCATCTTGACTGAAAAAAACCCAGAAATGTAGAAATTTTTGCAAATTTATTAAAAAAGATAAACTGAAATATCACATGGTCATAAGTATTCAGACCCTTAGCTCAGACACTCATATTTAAGTCACATACTGTCCATTTCCTTATGATCCTCCTTGAGATGGTTCTACGTCTTCATTGGAGTCCAGCTGTGTTTAATTAAACTGATAGGACTTGATTTGGAGAGGCACACACCTGTCTATATAAGACCTCACAGCTCACAGTGCATATCAGACCAAATGAGAATCATGAGGTCAAAGGAACTGGTCAAGGAGCCAAGGGACAGAATTATGGCAAGGCACAGATCTTTCCAAGGTTACAAAAAAATGTCTGCAATTCTCAAGGTTCCTAAGAGCACAGTGGCCTCCATAATCCTTAAATGGAAGAAGTTTGGGACCACCAGATGTCTTCCTAGACCTGGCTGTCCAGCTAAACTGAGCAATTGTGGGAGAAGAGCCTTGGTGAGAGGTAAAGAAGAAGCCCAAGATCGCTGTGGCTGAGTTCCAGAGATACAGTAGGGAGAGGAGAGAAAGTTCCACAAAGTCAACTATCACTGCAGCCCTCCATCAGTCCAGCCTTTATGCCTTTATGGCAGGGTGGCCCGACGGAAGCCTCTCAGTGCAAGACATAGGAAAGCCCGCATAGAGTTTGCTAAAAAAAACACATGAAGGACTCCCAGACTATGAGAAATAAGATTCTCTGGTCTGATGAGAAGAAGAGAGACCTTTTTGGTGATAATTCTAAGCGGTATGTGTGGAAAAAACACCAACAGTGAAACATGGTGGTGGCAGCATCATGCTATGGGGGTGTTTTTCAGCTGCAGGGATAGGACGACTGGTTGTCATTGAAGGAAACATGAATGCAGCCAAGTACAGAGATATCCTGGATGAAAACCTCTTCCAGAGTGCTCTGGACCTCAGGCTTGGCCGAAGGTTCACCTTCCAACAAGACAATGACCCTAAGCACACAGCTATAATAACAAAGGACTGGCTTCAGAACAATTCTGTGACCATTCTTGACTGGCCCAGCCCGAGCCCTGATCTAAACCAAATTGAGCATCTCTGGAGAGACCTGATAATGGCTGTCCACCAACATTCACCATCCAACCTGACAGAACTGGAGAGGATATGCAAGGAAGAATGGCAGAGGATCCCCAAATCCAGGTGTGAAAAACTTGTTGCATCATTCCCAAGAAGACTCATGGCTGTGTACTAGGTCAAAAGGTGCTTCTACTCAATACTGAGCAAAGGGTCTGAATACTAATGACCATGTGATATTTCAGTTTTTCTTAAATACATTTGCAAAAATTTCTACATTTCTGCTTTTTTTCAGTAAAGATGGGTGCAGAATGTGCATTAATGAGAAAAAAAATGAACTTTTTTTAATCTACCAAATGGCTGCAATGAAACAAAGAGTGAAAAATTGAAAGGAGTCTGAATACTTTCCGTACCCACTGCATATAGTGTCAAAATTACTGTACAATGTTTCATGATATATTGCCCTTCTTAACAGCCCTTGCAAAATGATATTAATAAAACTAACTTCCCTCAGGGTCTTCTGAGGAAGAAAAGTACTTTTTATTGGTTATACAACTTCATATATTAGTGCCAATATACATAAATAGGAAGTTCAGTAATTACCTTCATGTTGCAGTGTGACATTATTTTCCATAATATGGACATTAGATTTGTGGTAACTGTATTTACATATTGAGACTACACAGCAAAGCGGCCAGCATTTTCTTCATGTTTTCATTTCTGTCTTCTTTAATGACTTTCCCAATAGGGAGTTGGAAGAATGTCTTAGGTTTTGTAAATTAGCTTGTTCCCTTCAGTTTTATTCTGTGTCTAGTTCACTTTCAGAAACATATCAATAAATAACAGGAGAATCCCAGTAAATAAAAGGATAATGATTATTCAGACCAGTGGGTATTTTTTATATTAAATATTAAAAGTCACGCTAAATGGAACAATAAGTGCCATAACTGGTGCCACCAAGCGCAATGGTTCATAGCTACAAATGTCCAAACAGTGCAAATGTAATATCATGACTATACACCATACTTGTATGGATACGCATATGAGGATGTACTGTATATAGGAATATGACATGTGTAATATTGGTCCAGTCTAATAGGAAAATGTTCCATGTTTTCCAAGGGAGGTCAATAAAGTCCAATAATGAACAAAAAGGGGAAGAAAAAGGTCAGCTCGCCTATATATGAAGGATCAGTGCAGGGAAACTTGCCATGCCAGAGGAAACAATTGGAGAAAAAAATAAATTCCACCATCTAAATGTTGATGAAAACACTCTTTATTGAGAAAGAATTAAAAAGTTGTAGGGCCAGTTCCAGATATAACAGGCAAATGTGTTTCAGGCTGCTGTCTTTAGTCATTACCATTCACTAAAGACACTGGTTTGAAATGCGCTTGCTTGTTGTTTTTTCATTTTTTTAGTGTTTTTATGAAGATTTGGATTCTAGAATATATTTTTCGTGTGCAAAGTCCAATAGTTACACTTTTTTTTATCAAACATATCAAGAACAACTGTAATCAAGGTAGATCAGATTCATCCTTATTCTCAGGCTCTGTGCACACGGCAGTGACCTGTGCAGGAAGTTTCTACAGAGGCTCCTGAAGTGTCTACGGTTTTGTAATCCAGAGTCCTACAGGATTATGTCCTATATGGAAGTATAATGGTCTGACAATATCAAATATTCATGAATCAAAGCAAGTGGCAAGTAGTGATGAGCGAATGTGCTGGGATAATGTGTTATCTGACAGTGCTCGTGTGCTGAGTGTCTTCGATGTGTTTGAAAAATAAGTTAGAGCCCTCGCAACTGCATGTCTCGCATCTGTTCGACAGCCACAACGCATACAGGTGTTGCCTGCTTGTTAGACAATCCATACATGTGTTGCGGTTGTCGAAAGCCATGAGACATGCAGCCGCGGGGGCTCTAACATATTTTTCAAACACACCATAGACACTCGGTTAGCACATGAGCATTCGAACATGTTCGCACATCCCTAGTGGTAAGCCATCCGCTATGTCAGTCCCAAGTAATTATATGAAGAAAGTAACACATCACTCACAACAATATGGGAACTTCTCACCTCGCTCAGTCTCAGTTAATCATGGGACATGGGAAGATATTTTGCTATATACTAGTGAGTGTCATGCTACTTTTTACATTTCATAGAATTATGGCCCCATCTTTTTCTATGGATGCCATATTAAGACTACATACAACTGTATGAATGGGAGAAATAACCTTATTTAAAACCTAACAGTTTATCCAATTTTGGGGGTCTCTTTTGCTAAAGTGGGTAACAGGATTGAACTTCCACCGGGCTAAATGTAAAACAAGTGTTGTATCAAGGAATATTCACATCATACAAACAATCTTTGCCTATTACATTGCAAAAATATTCATTGCAAATCAGGGGTCAGTCATTCTTAATCTGTCGCTTGTATTTGGATGTGAATCGTGAAATCGAACCATCATTTTTAAAAAATAAAACTAAATCTGTACGACGGGAGATTTCTTTTATTTAAATGCACAAAACAACAGCTATGTTAGCTAATTTTTACATTTGTTGCACGTGTAGTTACATACAACGACCCATAATAGATTACATAGGAAATCATGGTGGTGGGAGCAAATATAAGAATTAACATTACACAAGAATTGAACTTTAAAAAGTTAGATAATAACCATATCCTATGGTGCGATACTTCGAAACTTAATAATTGTCCATTTTGGTCAAATACAAAGGAAACATTTCCATCATACAGTTTCGGACATTTCCACTAGGGCACATGGAGTTGGATTATAAAGAATTGTCTTTTCTAGGCTCCTTCATTCCTTTTTATCTAATGACAATACCTTAGTGTTATTCAGAAAATAATTTCAATGACTGCAATTTTCATAAGTATTTTACAGTAAAGGGTAAATACGCAGGAAAGGGTGCCTTGCCATATGTCTTATTAACTCAGTAGTTTGATCAATTTGGTTAGCGGATGAGGGGTTTTTTTTGCTAAAGAGAAATATGAAATCCATGGATGAGGAATGTGTGAATATTTTCTGTATATACATGGATGTATTATATCAGTGGCAAAAGCTTTAGTGTCTGTAGTGTGACCTTGTGGGGATATTGGCCTTAAATTCATTAATATGCATGGGAACTTCAGTAATAAATGCTAAGAAAACCACCATGTTTTGTCTACTGTGGTTTTTTACTTACGTAACTCCATGTTTTCTACATTAGCAAAAAATTGATATTTGGAGGTTTGTTAATTGGTAATTATGATAATTATTAGTGATGAGGGAACGTGCTCCGATAAGGTGTTATCTGCATGCTCGGGTGCTAACCAAGTGACTTAGGCGTGCTCGAATTATATGTTCGAGTCCCCGCGGCTGTATGTCACACGGCTGTTTGACAGCCCCATCACATGCTAGGATTGGCTAATAAACAGGCAATCCTTGCATGTGTTGTGGCTGTCAAACAGCCATGTGACATACAGCCGCGGGGACTCGAACATATTTTTCAAGCATGTTGAAGATACTCGGTTAGCACCCGAGCATGTTCAAATAACACCTTATCCGAGCACGTTCACTCATCATCACTAATAATTGTGAAATTATATAATTCACATTTAACTTTTCATATATTCAATGGCTGTAGTAATTTATGCCCCCTAGGAATATGTAAATTGTATTGGACTCAAACTATGTATATTTCTCCACTGCTGGATTAAATTACCTTCTCTCTATCACTTTACTAACAATACATTTTTCTTCCCTTCAATATCTTTGCATCTGCTTTTGCTTTTGTTTTGTTTTTTTACAAAAGTCTCAATTAGATGACCCCTTTTTCATCTACTTCTCCAGATCTAAATAAATATGCCCCATTTAGCCATTACAGGCAGCTACATAGTGTGGCTAAACATGGTCTGCCAACATTCACTCCCAATGTCAGCTGGGTTTCGAAATCTAGATAGGAAGCCGTCAACTAATGGCTAGGCCACTTTAAAAAAAAATCATCCTCTTGAACAAACAAATAGAGCCCTATTAATTATTGCAATTTTTTGTTTAGTGTTTGGTGTTGTTTGCTTATTTTTCATTTGCGCCAAATTTTTAATTTAATTTGCACCTTTTTTCATATGTATTTGCCTTTTTTATGTTTGCCATTGTGGGCAATGTTTGGGGTTTTGGGATATTTTTAATCTTGCTTATCAATTGTGACTTTTTAAATAGTCACAAATATAATATCATCCCCCCTGGTGGAGTAATTTTATAAACACCCAAAATGTTGCCACAACTTTTGCGCCATTTAATAAAATGTGCAACTTTTTGCTCTAAAAAAGGTTTGAAAACAGGTAAAAGACAAACAAAATTTAGTTTTTTATTTTTCTTAAAATTCATGAACCACATGCTTCATTTTGAATAATTTAGCACAAAAAAATTAATGAATACCACAAGACAAGCACTACAAGCAATTTTCTATTTAATTATTTACAATGAATATTAAAATTGAAATATCAAGAAAGGAAAAGTTGTGGAATTATATAACCATGCTAATAATATGCAAATGTTAAGAAAATTGAACAAATTTTTCGGTATCGAATGTGAGCGCCACACATAGAAATGCCCACACTTACACATCTTGGCTGCTATCAGTGAGATTATTAAAGGGAACCTGTCACCAGTTTTGTGACATAGCAGCTAAAATATCACCTTATTCAGGGTCTGTGCTTTATTCCCTAAAACCTTATATAACCCCCTGACTCCTCTTGTATACCCCCGAAAAACCTTTTTAATTTCTCCCACGCTGTATAGTAATCTTCTCAGTCCAGTCTGATGGGTGTGGTTTCGGACCTCTTAATCCCTCCCATTGGCTGTTGCTCACCGTCCTACTTCATAGATGATGTCTCTTGTGTTATCCACATCACCGTGCGACATCTCTCGCCTGCTCAGTAATATTGTGTTTCACACCTGCACAGTATGCTTTGGCCAACTGTGGGCAAAGCCGAAAAACAAGTGTCATGTGCCAACACACATACTTCCGGCTCATGTACCAGAACTACGATTGCCAGCGCATGCGCACTTTTGTTTTTCTGCTTTGCCCATAGTTGGGCAAAGCATACCGCGCAGATGTGAAATGCAATATTTCTGAGCTGGTGCAAAACGCAATATTTCTGAGCCGATGCAATTTGTCGCATGATGATGTTGATCGTTATCCATGTCAGGAGGACTGCGAGCAGAAGCCGGAAGGAGGGATGCAGAGGCCCGAAACCACGTCCATCCGACGGACTGAGACGATTACCATACAGCGCGGCAGAAATTTAAAAAGGTTTTCGGGAGCATACAAGGGGAGTCAGGGGGTTCTATAAGGATTTAGGGAATGCAGCTCAGACGCTGAATAAGGTGATATTTTTAGCTGCTATGTCACAAAACTGGTGACAGGTTGCCTTTAATGGTTTTCTAAGGAATGTTCCGGCATGCTAAATGCACTTGGACACAGAAATCATGAAGATCTGATGTTAGTAACTATCTTTGCAATTTTCAGCCAATAACGTCTCAGATTTGTTCGATGGGAGACAAGTCCAGAGGCGCCCCAGGCCATGGTAGCACGTTTGGGCCACACAAGCTGCTCAAATTAGCACAAGCAACATGCAGCTTAGTTTTGTGTTGACAAATGTCTCCTAGATCACTTTGGAGAAATGGCCGTACCACTGGTTCCACCCACAAATCAAAGTAGCGCCAAGCTATTTGTGTAGCTGGAATTAATACTAGAGGGACCAGCTATCGTACAGTATGCTACCTCACACCACACCATAATATTAGGAGTAAAAAGTGGGAAGATTCCTTGTTAAGGCCTTTTAATGGAATTGCTCAACTGGTCTCCAGACTAAATCTCTGGCTACCACTGCAGTCAAGACAAAAGTGGGACTCATCGTTGAAGAAGACAAACCTCCATTCCAGTCTCCTTTGTTGTCAACACTCTGCAGTATATGAGCCTTTGAAAATGGTGGTGTGAGGTCAACCGAACATCTCTAACTGGACGTCTGGCTTCACAGCCTAATCTTGTGAAAAAGCATCTGATGATTTATGTATACATCAACACCTTTGGCTTAGTATGTGACATCCAATTACAATTACAGTGCAGAATGGATCAATCATGAAACCAATGGCACTGTCATTTCTCCAAAGTGTCCAACAAGCCATTTTTCAACATGACGACACCAGACTGAATGTTGGTTGTACTACTGTGAACAGCCTGCATGGCCTAAACATGTTAGCATTTCCTACAGTGTCTCTGAACTTTTCTTCCACTGAGCATGTCTGGGACATCATTGGTCAGTAATTGTAAAGTAGCTGCCAGCAGTAGATCTTGATGATTTGCATGACAGAATATTCCTCAGATGTCCATTAATAACCTCATTGATAGCATTCAAGATGTGTAACTTCTGGAATTTTTGCATGTGGACTTCATACTTGATACTGAATACATTGAGATATTTTGTTTCCATTTTTTCAAAATGTGCATATCAGTAACATGTCTATTCATCCTATGATTTCATATTCTTTTACTTTTCCTTCTTGGTGTTAGAATTCCAATGTTGATGAGTGTATATACAGTTGTGGACAAAATTGTTGAGACCCTTCTGAAATAACTCGGAACTGTCAAATGTAATTCTCATTTTAAATTTACTGAACATCAACTAATGAAAAATAGACATTGCTTTTGAATTGCGGTTCAACAGAAAATTAAATATAAAACATTATACAGACATATATAACATAGTAACATAGTAACATAGTAACATAGTTAGTAAGGCCAAAAAAAGACATTTGTCCATCCAGTTCAGCCTATATTCCTATATTCCATCATAATAAATCCCCAGATCTACATCCTTCTACAGAACCTAATAATTGTATGATACAATATTGTTCTGCTCCAGGAAGACATCCAGGCCTCTCTTGAACCCCTCGACTGAGTTCGCCATCACCACCTCCTCAGGCAAGCAATTCCAGATTCTCACTGCCCTAACAGTAAAGAATCCTCTTCTATGTTGGTGGAAAAACCTTCTCTCCTCCAGACGCAAAGAATGCCCCCTTGTGCCCATCACCTTCCTTGGTATAAACAGATCCTCAGCGAGATATTTGTATTGTCCCCTTATATACTTATACATGGTTATTAGATCGCTCCTCAGTCGTCTTTTTTCTAGACTAAATAATCCTAATTTCGCTAATCTATCTGGGTATTGTAGCTCTCCCATCCCCTTTATTAACTTTGTTGCCCTCCTTTGTACTCTCTCTAGTTCCATTATATCCTTCCTGAGCACCGGTGCCCAAAACTGGACACAGTACTCCATGTGCGGTCTAACTAGGGATTTGTACAGAGGCAGTATAATGCTCTCATCATGTGTATCCAGACCTCTTTTAATGCACCCCATGATCCTGTTTGCCTTGGCAGCTGCTGCCTGGCACTGGCTGCTCCAGGTAAGTTTATCATTAACTAGGATTCCCAAGTCCTTCTCCCTGTCAGATTTACCCAGTGGTTTCCCGTTCAGTGTGTAATGGTGATATTGATTCCTTCTTCCCATGTGTATAACCTTACATTTATCATTGTTAAACCTCATCTGCCACCTTTCAGCCCAAGTTTCCAACTTATCCAGATCCATCTGTAGCAGAATACTATCTTCTCTTGTATTAACTGCTTTACATAGTTTTGTATCATCTGCAAATATCAATATTTTACTGTGTAAACCTTCTACCAGATCATTAATGAATATGTTGAAGAGAACAGGTCCCAATACCGACCCCTGCGGTACCCCACTGGTCACAGCGACCCAGTTAGAGACTATACCATTTATAACCACCCTCTGCTTTCTATCACTAAGCCAGTTACTAACCCATTTACACACATATATATATACTGTATATGTGTTTATATGTTTTTATTTAATTTCATATATTGATATATATATATTGTAGAGGTTTGTACTTACTGAGCTGCAGTTGAGGTAGACACAGGAGGCAGTTTATTTAAAATATCCAGGCAGGTTTATTAAGACTGCGTAAACCGCTCAGGAAAACCAAACAAAAGAACAGCCTTTTCCAGCACAAGGTGAAAACACAAAGTTATAAATCCATACAATATTGCGGGTTCGCCCACTCAGGATAGTGTCTGGTTCTTAAGGCCTTAGCACAAACCAACACACAGGTGATCCACACATCTCCAGACCCAGACACTGAATAATGACACTTGGTCTCCATTTTATCTGCCGCACCATGCCCCTGGGGTGGGGATATGTGAGCAGTCATTCCCATCACCTCTTTTGAATGCTCGTAAAGCCCGTCCCTGGAATGCCCTAATAACTCTCAGCACTACATGTGCTGGAGCTTACTTTCCCGAGCTCACATCACCGAAGCCACCAACCTCGATGATACATGTATACCCTCACGGACCAGTCAGGCGGCCATCTTACATACCCCCCTGCCCAAAGCCAGGGGGCTTAGCACCTTCTGCCATCAAACAGTGGACTCTCAATAGAGCGTCAGCATTGCCATGCAGTTTCCCTGGCATATGCTCTACATGTAAGTTAAAATCCTGAAGTGCTGGGAACCACCTGGTCACTCAGTCATTGTTCCCCTTCTTCTCCCTCATCCACTTCAATGGGGCATGGTCTGACACTAAACTGAACTTCCTGCCTAAGAAGTAGTACCTTAGAGTGTCTAACGCCCACTTAATGGGCAAGCATTCCTTCTCCACTGTGGAGTAATTCTAATTCTTCTCGCAGGATGAAAACTTCCAACTCAGATACATTATGGGGTATTCTTCCCTGTTCACCTCATGTGATAAACTATTATTAGAAGACACCGCACAATCTAATGATTATATATGCCAAATAGTGTAATTTTATTGATCATAAACATCACATGGGAGCAAATGACAAATATATACTAAGCGACTGAAATAGTATGATGTTTCGACTCTCCCGAGTCTTACTCATATAATCGCTAAAAGACAAAACAAAAATATAAAGCAAATATTAACATAAGATATATACATACATTCTATATACATATATACAAGTTGCATGCATTAGGCAGAAAAAAAACAACAAAGTCCATTAGATAATTGTCAAACAATGGACGATCAACCATAGAACCTTGTAGGCACCAAGAGTACACCAGAGTGAATGAAACTGCTATTCGCAAATAAGAACATACTGTAAGACAAGAGGTCTGGAGATTCTGGTGGTATAAAGTCAGTAGGAGAAAAATAGAGAAAAAAAAGACAGGTCTTTGTTTACCTTAATATACTAGTAATATGCATACAAAGCAAATCCTTTGTTAAAGGAATAAGTGATGCTGTGGAAGATTTTAACAGAATTATAAAGGTTAGTATCCCATAACATACAGCTTACCAATGGCTTCCCTAGTAACCGCTGCGCAAGTGCAGTAGTATCCTCTCTATCCACACAGCCGTACTTCCGGTCTGGATGACGCACTTCCTGTCCAGCGGTCACCACTCTCATTTAAACCGTGACGCCCCTCCCAGAAGCACGCCAGCAGCAGCAGGGCGCGGGAGCCCGCTCAGCAGCCAGCACAACACAGGTAAACGGGGATCTTTTCTCACCACTTTGTCCCTCCTGCCTGACGCAGGGTATCTCCACTTGACACCAACGCTGTCGCTACACCAGTTATACAAAAAGAAAGGAATCATATGCAAACTGAATCTCTAATCTAGTCATACAGCAACATATTTTATACCTATTTTTCTTGCAGACAGATTACATTCCTCACTTTTAACCCTTTTCAGGTTCCCCTGACAGGGCAAAAGCACCTCACTGGTTAAATACCAATGCATCAAAATCAAGGTACCGGATGCTGGGACCGCATGATTGATTACCTCTGCTATCTTATGTTATGGGATACTAACCTTTATAATTCTGCTAAAATCTTCCACAGTCTAATGGACTTTGTTGTTTTTTCTGCCTAATGCATGCAACTTGTATATATGTATATACAATTTATGTATATATCTTATGATAATATTTACTTATATTTTTGTTTTGTCTTTTAGCGATTATATGAGTAAGACTCGGGAGAGTCGAAACGTCATACTATTTCAGTCGCTTAGTATATATTTGTCATTTGCTCCCATGTGATGTTTATGATCAATAAAATTACACTATTTGGCATATATAATCATTAGAGTGTGCGGTGTCTTCTAATAATACTTGATTTAGGACTTTTAAGGTCCATGAAACCAGCCCCTTGCTCTAGTTGACTGAGTGCACACCAATATACCTTATCTACTGTTACACCTCCTTGGTGTTTGCACCTGTCTACCAAATGTCAACCTACACATTTGCATACGATATAGCAACTAGTACTAATATCCTTTCTTAGGTTACTAGTTCAACCGATTTCCTTAAGACTCCAGTTTTGGACTTGTGGTCTCTTATGACCTTCATTGTACCACGTTGGCTGAATATCACCAACAGAATAAAATACCAAGAGGCCTGAGAAGCAA
Source organism: Ranitomeya variabilis (assembly GCF_051348905.1). NCBI lineage: Eukaryota > Metazoa > Chordata > Amphibia > Anura > Dendrobatidae > Ranitomeya > Ranitomeya variabilis. The sequence continues at coordinate 639,596,611 of NC_135232.1, forward strand.
TTTACGCTCCACATTATTCTCAGACAATCCAGAATTCTGTGACAAATATAAAAAATGTTTAAATGAATGTTCTTTAGACATTATTATCCTAAGGGCGGAATATCTTCAGAAGGAGATAATTGATATCCAAAGGAATATTCAGGCTATAGAGACTCAATTGACCACTACGCTTCCATCAGCTGAATGGTCTTCACTCAAAAGTAAAACTGCTAAAATGATTTCGAACTACGAGAAGTCTCTACAAGAACGAAAGCGGAGCAAATTCCAACGTGACAACGAGGACTATTCCAATAACAACGTCTACATATGGAACAACTACTCCGGTTTCAATTCCTGGCGACGCCCAACAAACCAATGAAGATTTGGTTCATTCACTTCTGGTGGCGACTCATCAGTGGGCACAAGCAGACCACATTTTTTACCCAAGGGATGCAGGGGAAGGCACCACAACGCAGACCAACCAGAAGGTCGTGGAGAAAAAATGACCATACACTCCTAGATAAGCCACCGAACCTGGTCATGAACATCTCTAGCTATTTCCTCTCCCCCAGAGGAACTTGCAGTGCTACAAAAGGACTGTCCTTTTGCCCAACTCCCAACTGGGACGCCTGGTACAACCTGGTATTTCTGAGAACAGGACTCTGTTCTGATGTAGCAACTGTTGCTTTTGGGCATGTGACAGCGCCTCTGCCACCTTAACCTCTTCCACATCAGCTTCAGGCTTAGCCACCAAACACTGATATTCCACAGGCTCACATAGTGGTCCTTCCACTTGTTCAGGAATTTGCTCTCCACCCTAGGTACCATCACCAGTACTCGATCCTCAGGGTTGAAGTGTCTCACCCTCACCGATCTATTGTACACCCTCGACTGTGCATCTTGTGCTTTGAGGAGGTGTTCTTTCACAATGGGCATCACCTCAGCAATCCTGCCTTGCATCTTGGCCACATGCTCAGTTACACTCCAGTAGGGTGTAGACTCCACCTCTCCTGTCTCCTTTGCTATGTCCAGGAGCCCACAAGGGTGTCAACCATACAATAGTTCAAAAGGGGAGAATCCAGTAGAGGCCTGTGGGACTTCTCTGAAGGAGAATAGAAGGTATAGCAGTAGACAGTCTCAGATTTGGCCATTCATCTCTATGACCTTCTTCAACATGGACTTCAAGGTTTTATAACACCTTTGCACCAAGCTATCCCTCTCTGGATGGTAGACGAAGGTTTGGAGTTGGGTGACATGCAAAGTTTTGCACAATTCCTTCAACACCTTTGACATGAATAGGGTTACTTGGTTCATTAGGATCTCCTTAGGCAACTCTGTTCTTGAAACGGGGTGAAGTTTCATAGTGGCATGGCCTCCAGGGACCGTGTAGCATTGTCCAGTACCACCAGGATATACAGTGGGTACGGAAAGTATTCAAACCCCTTTAAATGTTTCACTCTTTGTTTCATTGCAGCCATTTGGTAAATTCAAAAAAGTTAATTTTTTTCTCATTAATGGACACTCTGCACCCCATCTTGACTGAAAAAAAACAAAAATGTAGACATTTTTGCAAATTTATTAAAAAGGAAAAACTGAAATATCACATGGTCATAAGTATTCAGACCCTTTGCTCAGACACTCATATTTAAGTCACATGCTGTCCATTTCCTTGTGATCCTCCTTGAGATGGTTCTACTCCTTCATTGGAGTCCAGCTGTGTTTATTTAACCCCTTACCAACATCGGGCGTAATAGTATCCAATACTTTCCGTACCCACAGTACTGATGCCCTCTGGCGGACTTCACAAGGGGCTCCACTAGATCCGTGGTTATGTGATGAAATGGCACCTCAATAATAGGCAACAGCACTAAGGGGCTACGGAAGTGAGCCACTGGAGAGGTCATCTGGCAGGTGGGACATGACCTACAATAATTTATGATTTTTCTGGGCCAACAAAACCTCTTGAGGATACATTCCTGGGTTTTTTCTACGTCCAGAGGACCACATAACACATGTGTAGGGGCCATGACTAACACCTTGCGTCTGTATGACCCTGGCACCAGTAACTGCTCAATTACCTCCCCTCTCAGCTTGATGACCCAGTATAGTAACTCCCCATTTACAGCAAAGAGCGAGTATCCGGTTTCGACTCCCAGCTCTTGGGCAACACCATTAGGTACCGTCACATTATCAAATGACCCTTTTAGAGTTAAATCCCTGTGTTAGGTGATTCCAAAGTTCCCCCGGAACACCTCCAGCTCAGGAATGTCGGCCTCTGGGGATGCTACCTCACCCTCATTGCCAACAAGCACAAAAAAAGAAACCCGTCAACTGTGGTCTGCAACAAAGGTTTCTTTGGGAGGGACCTTGCTTTTGTTCGGGCAACCAGACGTACTACCTTTTCCCCACAAGTCCCAAAATAATGCAAAGTCTCGCCCTATAATTATAGGGTACAATACGTTCTTGACTACGCCCACCTCATGGGACTCGGTGCCACAGTTTGTGAGTCATCACCTGGACTTGGGGTTGCAGTGGTTGCCCTGCCATGGATCACCTCGGCTAGGAGTTCCATATGCTGCTGCATCTACTGCTGCTGTTGCCACTGCTACTGTTGCTGCTGATGCTGCTGCAGATATGGCATATCTGTTGCAGCTAGAGATTAGCCTGCACCAGTTGTTTTGTCAACTCCTTCATATTGTTGGATTTCGCTCCTGCAGTTGCTTTCACCCAGAACATGCGGTATCTCTGCGGTAGTCACACTGCCCCATGGGATTAGTGGCCGTGCTTCTAACACCAATTGTAGGGTTTTGTACTCACTCAGCTGTGGTTGAGGTAGGCACAGGAAGTGGTTTCGTTAAAATGTCCAGGCAGGTTTATTAAGACTGCATAAACCGATCAGGAAAACCAAACAAAAGAACAGTCTTTTCTAGCACAAAGTAAAAACACAAAGTAAAAAGTCCATCTTTATGAAAGATCATAGACAGAATTGTATTTTTATCATTAACTGCAATATACAGTAGCATAATTTTGTCTCTGAGTTTACTTTTTTTTTATGGAAAAAATGTTCAGTAAACCCTGCCTAGCTTTGCCAAGTAAGTAGATACTTTAAATGAAATTTAGCTGAAACTTGGAAAAAGAAGTAAAGACATTCAAAGAAACAGAGAAAATGCACAAACATACGGCCCTTCCTTTCAAAATCTTTTCCCTTTTCTTTGATTTTTTAATTTGGGATCTTAATCATTTCTGCAGTAGGATAAATATTGCTAACATCACTAAGCCCACCATTGCCTGAAGACCACCAGCTCAAGATAGAAACGACTTGCAAGAGATTTATAGGACCACTTCAGTGATTCTTTTTATTTTCCCGTGTGCTAGATATCACGTATGTGAGTGTAGTTAGTGTAGTAACATACCCACCGTGGGGCCATACCCACCACAGGGGCCATACCAACAGGTGGGAAATGATGACGGCGGACTACACTAATTACACTCACATATATGATACCTAGCATGTGGTAAAATATAAGAAAACCATTTTAGTGGTCTTTTAACCATGCTGGCACTTTCAGATAAATATGTCTTATATTTCTCTACAGATATAGTGATTACAGCACACATAGTGCATTTAGTGGGGACTCTAACCGCTCCCTGCACCGCTCAGATGACTGGAAACGACTAGCTGCAGGGAGGTTATAACTAGAGATGAGCAAACTTTACAAGATGTCATCAGTGTGCACTTGTGCAGGACATTTTGCGGCCCGTGCTGCTACTAAAAATACTGACGTCTGAGAGAGCCTAGGTCATTTACCAAACTTTAGCTGTCTTTTGCAGATTTTTAGGAAAAAGAAGCTCGGTAATCTGAACACGAATCCTAATGTGCAACTTCCGTGCCAAATTTGAGAATGGCGAACATTCTCTCATCTCTAATTACGACTTCAATTTCTACCTGAAGCCGCTGCGCCAGTAAGCCAGCTCTTATTTAAACACTATTTACCTTATATCTGTCTGTAGGATCAACCCTCCTAATCTGTTTATATGGGCCTGTAGGTCATAGGAAACTAAATAAAGTGATACCTTGATATCTGTGATCCGATGTTTTATTCAAGAGAAATCTATGTTTTCCATGCAGATCTATGTCCAGCCCATAGCCTTGAACATCTCATTTACATATAAGAAAAAAATGGATTTCTCGGGATTAAAACATCACATTGCAGATATCAAGGTATCATTTTACTCAGCTTCCTATGACCTACAAGCCCATATAGTTGGCTTAGTAGGGTACATTCTACTGACAGATGCCCTTTAAGAAAAGAAAATTCGACCAAATGTGTCCTTATTCTTTAGCCTCTGTTTTCTCTTTAGGATTTCTGCTAGACTGAGTGTTTCAGGAACATGCAGTATATGATACAGATTAACAAATAATGCGAGCAAACAATTTTGTCATTTAATTTAGTAATTTATTTCTAGATTTAGTATTCCTCTATAGATATCTACAGAAAAGACTCAGTACACTCCATTACTAAATATTTGCAGAGAAAACTTATCTACATGTTCAATGCAAATCCATAAAGATCACGTGGAAACATGATGGTGATCAGCTTGGTATGAGTCAACGATTTGTGCCAGAATGTGAAGTTTCTGCTCCTCCCGAGCTGTGATCTCGTTGTTACAAGTTGCTGGAATAGAAAAACATGGAACGACTCATACAAAGATGTATTAAGCAGCAGGAGGATGGCGCTACACCAGCCCACCTGTACCAATGCTGGTTATAAAAAACACATATAAAGAGTTTATAATAATCAAATATTGCATACAAAGTAACATCATACCTTCTGCCCATAGCATCAATATGCCTCTCACGGGCAAACATTGCCGCATTCAAATCCAATGATTTCTCTTCCAAGTAAGAATTGACGGTAACATGAAAACTTTAATTAGTTCGTGCCATAACATATTGTGTGTATATGGGACACTCAAATTAACCAGACATATAAAAGTATAAAAAAAAAATTTATCCAAAAAAAAAAAGTCTGCCAGTGATTTAATTGAAAAGAAAAAAAAATCTTCCAAGAACTCAGGGGTTAATGTACGGTGAAGTGGTTGTCAACAAGGTGCAGACTATTTCACCACTACTCCTCTTCCATTCCCTCTGGCAGTATCGGAGTTAAAAAAAATGAACATCTTGCTCACCTCAGGGGTAAGAAAAATCTATTAAAAGAAAATAAAAACAGCTATTTCCAATCCCCCCTCACTCTCCCCGCAACCTCCTTACTATCTGAAACTTTGTGATTCCGCAGGGATTTTATCAGCAGGAATTGATCTGCTTGTGGATTCCTGGGGCTCTTTTGAGGTCTGAATTATACCAGTATTGACAAAGCCTGAAAAAGATAAATAATTTAAGACATACATCTTGTATCACATTCAGTGCACGCGTTGTCCTGGCTCTGTTCTATCAGTCTTAACCTTTACCTTCACTCTTTGGCTCTAAACAAATTAAGACACATTATTTAGCTGCAGAATTTAAAGGCAGACTTGTGTGTTACTGGTGTCTGGCTGGACTTCCTGGCCTAGTGCAAGGTGTGCGGAGTACCCTGACCAGCGTCATGCAGTGACTGTATGCACATTTTATTATGTCCATTATCTTCTGTTATTAATCTGTAAGACTTCACTAACTTATACTGTTTTTTAATCATGAGAAATCCAAAATTAATTTTTTTTAAAGAGCATACTCATGGCAATGACCCTGACCTAAGGTTAGTAAAGTGCACAATGGTTAGTAAGTGGGTAATATAGAATGGGGGTATGCATAGAATGATTTCTAGAATATTATCTACATTTTGTATGCGAACAGCTTCAGTAAAGCAACCAATCAACCTAATAATTACATCTTGGGACCAATTCGCCAAGACTGGCGCAGCATGAGGTCCGCGTTAATCTTGACATTAGGCACCAAATTCATTAACAGGCGCACGCTACTTAATGCATCTGGAGCGCCCCCACACCGCCGCAGGGCCTAGGGGTACCCGGAGCCGGGCCTCTGGGTCTCAGTCCTGGGGTTGTCACGGTGGCTAGACCCGGTCCGTGGCCCTGTTTGTCAGTGGGGGACGTCCGGTAGAATAAGTGACGATGATGGTGCAGTAACGGTGGTGTAGCGGTGCAGTTGTGGGGTGCAGGTCGCGGTAAATAACGAGGACACCAGGTTGCAGTCTCTTTACCTCTTTACTGGAGATCTCTCAGTCCGCAGTCCAGAATACGGTTCACCAGGCTGCGCAAGTCCGGTCGGTCCGATGGCACTTCCAGAGTTCTCCTCACAGGTGGAAATCAGTGCCCTCCTTCTTAGCGCTATGTGTTATAGTCCTTCCCTGCTGTGCTCACGGAAAGTACCCCACAACTGTTGTGTCTGTTTCTTAAGTTCCCTCCCAACTCGATTCACTGATGTTCTTCTCGTATTCCATCCCTCCCTGTTATTCAGGTTAGAACGGCACCCGTTTGTCAGGTAGGCCTGGAGTTCTTCCGGGACCCTAGAGACGCCCCTCTCCCGCAATTGCCCCCCAAGACTTCATAGGTGATATGTGGTAGACAGCCCGCCTTAAACTGACTGCCCTGCCGCTGTTTGGAGCATGGCCTGAAGCTGTATGCTATTTCACTCCCTCGGCGTTCCGGCCACCGGTAATGCGCCTCAGTAGGATGTTGCTCCGGTCCTACAGCATGACCCCTACTGGTATTCTCCTTTTTGCTTGATCTCGTTTCTCACTCAGCACAATCTATCTCGCTTCTAGTCCTTTCTTGGGCACCGCCGCTATGCTGAGCAGGCACGGTCCCGTTACGTTCTTTCTAATGCCAAGCCTCTGTCAGGATCCCACCCCTGACAGAGACCCTACTGTCTCTTCCTCCACAACACCCTCTGCCACAAGGTGTTGCTTCGTTCAATCCAGTCAGCTTTCTCCTCTAACTTCCTGCCTGACCCCCAGTTTACCCACTATGGTGGGGAGTGGCCTAATGAATAGAACCCTTAGCTCCCCCCGGAGGCCCTGCTGTGAAACATATTGGTGTCTGTGATACCTGGTCAGATGAACTCCTTCAGTGCCATCGAACGCACCATGGCTCCCCATAGTGGCGGATCCACAGTACTGCAATGACCAGGACTCTGGGGCGCTGCACTCCCCCCTGGTTAAACACAGTACTCCGGGACTGGGAAGAAAACAACAATACAGGTTAGCAAAAAGACATACAATTTTCGTTGAGTGCAAAACAATAAGTATACTTGAACAGGCTTCCCTTTATGGGAGGTGAGGACACTTTAACGTTACAAACATAATTAAATATCATAGCAACAGGCTACAATTAGCTCTCATTACCCAACCGGGTATTCTACTAGATGCAAACATTATTGACCAATAATTTAACTTTGCCTTTAAGGATATACACTCTTAATCCGCTAAAGACCTTCCTATAATCACATTATAAGGTATTTTAACTTTGCATTCGCCTTCTTTGGAATCTGCAGGACCGCCTGTCCTAACGGCACCAGACCTACTGCCTCTCCTTTCTATTACAGGACCGCCCCGTTCAGCCAGGGCCTTCTGCCTTTTCAACTACTATACACAGTATAGAACATAACTTTTCTTTCAGTTTGAGAACACTGAGCCGGCTCTACTTGGCTCCTAGAAGGACTCATTCACTAACCCCTACGGGTTCACTTTCTGTCCTTAGTAACACATTATTAACTTTCGATGGGGAACGCAGGGTCTACCTTCTACCCCCCCCTTCTTTTTCTTACCAACATTATTAACTATCTTCTTTTCATAACGTTAAACTTGCTCTCTACTATGCATGCTGGACACCACGTCTACCTCTACGGGTCCACTGCATCCTTCCATTACCTTTCACTTTCTTCTTTCCAAAAACATTATCAGCATTTCTTTACATTTAACTAATTGCATACACATAACTTTTACATGTAAACGTTATCATCACTTTTCTTTATCAGCATTATAGCTATTGGCCTTAAAGCATTATCAACAAATGAACATCCCCTTTAAGAGAGGATCAAGTCTTTCTGAGGTAGTTCGTCTTCTCAGACTACCAGTCCATGCTCAACAAAGGTTCCTGTACGGTATCTTCACAAAGAGTCTTTGTTTAAGTAAAACCAGTAGGAAGCTCCTTTAAGAAGGTGCAAACTATTTACAAGCAGTTTGTATCATGCACTGTTCATGATTCAGCAGTTTTTATAACATTGTGGAACAAAAAAGCAAAAATGAAAATGAAAGCAAAAATAAAAAGCAATAGGGATCCCGGGTAAACAAAGGGATCCCTTTAAGAGTTAACCCAGGACGGGTTTTAGCAGCAAAACAGCAAGGAAATAAACAGTTAACTATTTACAGTTTCAGGTTTCCGAGGCTTAGTTGGACGGCTTCCAGGGCTGCACCTGGCACTTAACCCTTCTCGGCCTGGGAAAAGTGAGGTCCAGGGTTACACCCAGTGCTGGACAAACGCCGTTAATCCGTCTTTCATGTATGGTTAAATCATGCGCAGCGATGGAGATCTGCGCAGCTTGAGTAGGGGCATTTGTTGCAGCAGAGGTAGAGGCTGCTGCAAGATCAGTCACTGGAACGGGGTCAGCAGCTGTGGCACCAGCAGTCACGGGAGTGGTGTCAGTTGTCAGGGCAGGGTCGTCCTTCATACCTGCTTCAGATGCGGTCCCTCCGGTGCCGGTCTGCTCCGTCTCCACTGGGGTCTGGAACGCTGGTTGCGGGACCTTGTGCTGCGGCGTTGTCATCTCTGCTCGCAGCATACCCCTTCCCGGCAGCGCCTTGCTTTCCAGCTTCGGAGCGCTGGGACTTCTTTCCTGCTCCGGACCAGATGAGGCTGCCGACAGATGTCCGGTGAGGCTCCTGATGATGGCCTTCTTCCACCCGGCCTCGGTGCTCAGCTGCGTCCGCCGGGGTCGGTCGCCGAGCTCGTCCACTCCGGCCTGCAGGAATTCAGCGTCAGCGGTGGAGGCCTGGTTGCGGTGCCCCTCCGGGTAGCTGGGGGAGTCCTCGGCTCCGACCCCACGCTCCGGCTCCGGGTGGCTCGCCATGGCGTCCTCCATGTCTCTGACTTCTTCTTCCTGGTCCTTTTCCCGCTCTCTCCTTCGTGGGCGGTTTCGTTTTCTCTGTCTCTGCCCACCGTTGAGGATCAGGAGGCGGATCTCGGCTGCTGACGGACACGTCCTCAAGGGGCCGAGATATTTAGACTGGGCGGCCATTGTCTTTCGCGCTCTTCAGCTTGTTCACGCCCACTTCCACGCCCTTCTTCTTCTCCTGCGCTCTCCTTAGCGCTGTAATGGCGGCGGTTTTGGCGGGAACTCCTGGCGGCAAGTGGCAACACACAGTCCTTGTAATAAAGCACAGTCCAAGCACGATAAATCACAGTTCCAAGGCACACATGACCTGATTCTTCAGGCTTAAGTAGATCCTGTTCGTGACGCCAAGTTGGAGCGCCCCCACACCGCCGCAGGGCCTAGGGGTACCCGGAGCCGGGCCTCTGGGTCTCAGTCCTGGGGTTGTCACGGTGGCTAGACCCGGTCCGTGGCCCTGTCTGTCAGTGGGGGACGTCCAGTGCAATAAGTGGTGTTGTAACGGTGCAGTTGTGGGGTGCAGGTCGCGGTAAATAACGAGGACACCAGGTTGCAGTCTCTTTACCTCTTTACTGGAGATCTCTCAGTCCGCAGTCCAGAATACGGTTCACCAGGCTGCGCAAGTCCGGTCGGTCCGATGGCACTTCCAGAGTTCTCCTCACAGGTGGAAATCAGTGCCCTCCTTCTTAGCGCTATGTGTTGTAGTCCTTCCCTGCTGTGCTCACGGAAAGTACCCCACAACTGTTGTGTCTGTTTCTTAAGTTCCCTCCCAACTCGATTCACTGATGTTCTTCTCGTATTCCATCCCTCCCTGTTATTCAGGTTAGAACGGCACCCGTTTGTCAGGTAGGCCTGGAGTTCTTCCGGGACCCTAGAGACGCCCCTCTCCCGCAATTGCCCCCCAAGACTTCATAGGTGATATGTGGTAGACAGCCCGCCTTAAACTGACTGCCCTGCCGCTGTTTGGAGCATGGCCTGAAGCTGTATGCTATTCCACTCCCTCGGCGTTCCGGCCACCGGTAATGCGCCTCAGTAGGATGTTGCTCCGGTCCTACAGCATGACCCCTACTGGTATTCTCCTTTTTGCTTGATCTCGTTTCTCACTCAGCACAATCTATCTCGCTTCTAGTCCTTTCTTGGGCACCGCCGCTATGCTGAGCAGGCACGGTCCCGTTACGTTCTTTCTAATGCCAAGCCTCTGTCAGGATCCCACCCCTGACAGAGACCCTACTGTCTCTTCCTCCACAACACCCTCTGCCACAAGGTGTTGCTTCGTTCAATCCAGTCAGCTTTCTCCTCTAACTTCCTGCCTGACCCCCAGTTTACCCACTATGGTGGGGAGTGGCCTAATGAATAGCACCCTTAGCTCCCCCCGGAGGCCCTGCTGTGAAACATATTGGTGTCTGTGATACCTGGTCAGATGAACTCCTTCAGTGCCATCGAACGCACCATGGCTCCCCATAGTGGCGGATCCACAGTACTGCAACGACCAGGACTCTGGGGCGCTGCACATCCAGCTGTTGTGCACCTGACGTGGATTCCTGCTTTGCTGCCCTCACCCATTCCACACTCTCTGATTGATGTTCCCGGGGTGCGCCAACATCATGGGGATCTGCTTTAAAATCCCGTGCTTGCCAGTGTCGAGCATCTCCCCCGCATACACAGGAAGAAGCGTGGTCACAGAGCCCGTGACTCACAGTGGCTTGTGAACATGCGCATACAGTCAATGAAGCTGGGTATGTACACCCAGATTCAGTGCACATGTGCAAGGAGCCAATTGTCACTGTGCAAGCGCGGGACCCGCTCGTCACTGTGCATGTGCGGGATGTTAGTGCAGAATCCCATCACGTTGGCACACTCTGGAACATCAATCAGAGAGTGTGGGCATCGACAATATGACTGAAAGAAAAGGAAGCCCCTCCCCTATGAATGAAAGACAACGCACAAAGTGATTTTTAAAGTTGATTACAGTAATGTTTTGATTGAAACCAAAGTATTAGTGATGCACATTGTATCACTAACAACACACTGGGAACAGTTTAGTTGCTAAGAAAAGACGTGACAGGTACCCTTTAAAAAAAACAAAACAACTTTGTAAAAATAAATTTTACTTGTGCCACCAATTTCCGAGACCCATAACATTTTTGTTCTTTGTCCATTAATGGAGCTGTGTGAGGGCTTTTATTTTTTTGCCTTTCGAGCTGGTGTTTTTATTCCTACCATTTTGGAGTACATACTATGTTTTGTTTGCATTTTATTTCCTTTTTTATTTTTTTTGCAGTTTTGCAGCAACCAAAAACAATTTTGACTCTTTTCCTTTTTTTAGTGATTGGATTAATCAATGTTGTATTTTGAGATATCAGACTATTACAGATGTGACAATAACAAATATGTATGGATAGGGAAATACGAGCGATTTTCCCTGAGTGACAACGGTCAAGGTCCTCATAGTGCAGTATATCCCTACTTACTCTGGCGGTCACAAGCTCTTGGTGCATGTTTGAAAAAGGTTGTGTGGCCTGAAACGTCATGTCATTTTGTAACACAGTGGACCATGCAGCTAAATAAATAAATATTTCTAATTCTCAATTTTTGGGGTGCCAGACTTATTTTCCATTGCAATAACAAACAAGTATTCCTTTACATTTCTTTATTTTTACTTGGGGAAAAGGACTATAATTTGAATTTTTATGTTTTTTCCCGCTTTGTTTTTTAGTCACCTTAGGTGGACTTGAACCTATGATCGTTTGATCATTTGTGTAAATCCTTCTGTCTCTTCATGTAATCCAACACAGACTCAATGGCGTTGAGATCAGGGCTCTGTGGGGTCGGATCATCACTTCCTGGACTCCTTCTTCTCCTTTACACTAAGGATAATTAATAATGACATTGGCTGTATGTTGGCACCATTGTCCTGAGGCATAACAAATTTGGAGCCAATCAGACTCCTCCCCAATGGTTTTGCTCGATGGATAAGTATCTGCCTGTATTTCTCAGTATTGAAAACTGGAAGAATCTTGAGGAAATCATCAATTAAATTTGTAGAATGCAACCCCAAGCTTCCACCATGCTTCACTGTTCCTGTAGACACTTATTGTACCACTCTACAAACTTTTGTGAACAAACTGCCTTTTGTTAGAGCTAAGTATTCAAGATTCTAACTACCGTAATAATTTAAAAGAAGCTGCTGACATTTTTCTGCACCCTTCTTCCTATGTTTATGTGCATAGTTGAGTCTTTGCTTTTGTTTTCATGCAAAGTTGAGATGCTTGACTGTGTTTTTCCTTGTCAAGCTGGTTGCTGCCAGCTCTGAGTTGATGGCATTGTTGGGCATCTTCTGAGTTTGAAGGGAAGTAAGCATGATGTGTCTCTCTAAGTTTCCTTGACCACTGCATCTACGTTTCCCCACATTGACCATTTTTGGTGCTTCTTCAAAGGAGCTTGAATATCACATCTTGAAACCCCAGTCTGCTTTGAAATTTTTGCCTGCGAGAAACCTCGCTAATTCAGTATAACTACCTTGTGTGTTGTTGTTGTGCTCAGTTGTGCCATAGTTTATGACCTGTGACATGAAATTGACTTCCACAAAACCTCACACCTGTACCAAAGTTTGGCTGATTCTCACCCAGTTTTAAACCTACAATACAGCTTCTTCTGTTACACACAGGCTCATCATGCATGTGATTTGACTGTCACACAGCCGCGACACATGCAACTGCAGCTTGGAACAGTTTATTACACTTTGTTACAAAGGTTTTGTCCCTCGGACAATTTTGAGTGTTCCTGATAGATTTTTTTATGCTGATTTCAGAAATGACTTCAGATTTTTCCTATCAAGTTAAGTTTTTGAGAATCGAATTATAAAAACTCATATATAAACTTTCTCTGAAACAGTGTATTCTGAATTTTCCACTGAAATGACATAAATCGCTGATCTACACATATACATATACACATATGTAAGCACTTATTATGCGAATTCCGTGCAGGCGCAGTGAATCGTTCGGCTCACTGTGTACGGAGCATACCACATCTCCTGGGCAGGGGAGGAATCAAAAGACAATACTGACATTACAGCAGGGGATCACAGAGGATTTCTTTTGTCAGGTATTCACTGACTGTTTTTAACCCCTTTACCCCACATCCTTGGCAACAGCAGTGCACCGAACTTTGAACAACTCGTGGACAACATGCTCACGGCCAGGGGCGTAACTACAACAGGTGCAGGGGTTGCAATCGCACCCGGGCCCTGGAGCCTTTGGGGCCCTAAAAGTCTCTTTGGCCTATAGAAAAAGACTATTGCTATTAAGATTTAAAATATTTGGGGGCCCCGTTGGAGCTTTCGCATCGGGGCCCATGAGTTTCAAGTTACGCCACTGCTCACAGCATATCATTTGATGAAATGCAATATGTCACTAAAAATGAATTTTCTACATTTTCACTTGGACGTTTTTCCAGCCAATCTTGGTGCTGTTAGCAATGAATAAGGTGAAAGATTTCACCAAGACATTGCACTGATGGAGAAAAGGTACCAGAGAAAGTGGAGTATGTCACTGCTGGCTGACTATTGCTGGAATCTTATTCCAGAAGCATCTGACACAGATTATAAACCAAAGTAATCTGCAAAACACTTTTGAACAACTGCTTATGCTACTGACATCAATGCATATGTATGTAGCGTCTCGGACGTCATAATGTAGACTATAAACTGTTATTTCTTAACCCCTTACTGCCAGCTAATGGAATAGTATGTCAGCTGGCTGTATCCCCCGCTTTGAGGTTGGCTCCGGCAGTGAGCCCACCTCAAAGCCGAGACATGTCAGCTGTTTTTAACAGCTGACATGTGCCCGCAATAGGCGCGAGTGGAATCGCGATTCGCCCGCGCCTATTAAGCGGTTAAATGCCGCTGTCAAACTCTGACAGCTGGCATTTAAATGAACTTCCAGGCGCCGATCCGGAAATACGCGCAGCGACGGCCCTCGTTACATGATCGGGGGTTATCGCTGCATAGCCATCACAACCAGAGGTCTCCTCAAGACCTTTATGGTTGTTGATGGCAGATTGTGGTCAGCGCTCATAGCAAGCCTGTAATTCTGCTGCATAGAGGTGATCTGAGCATCACCTCTACGTAGCAGAGGCGATTGCACTATGGCAGCTTCTAGCTTCCTATGGAGGCTATTGAAGCATGCCAAAAGTAAAAAAGAAAGTTTAAAAATATAAATAGAGCATAAAAGTTCAAATCACCCCCCTTTCCCCCCAATAAAACAATAAAAAAAATCAAACCTACACATATTTGGTATCGCCGCATTCAGAATTGTCCGATCTATCAATAAAAAAAAGAATTAACATGATCGCTAAATGGCGTAGCGATAAAAAAATCAAAATGCCAGAATTACGTTTTGTGGTCACCACGACATTGCATTAAAATGCAATAACGAGCAATCAAAAGAACGTATCTGCACAAATGTGGTATTATTAAAAACGTCAGCTCGTCCCTCAAAAAATAACCCCTCACATCGCCATATTGACGGAAAAATAAAAAAGTTATGGCTCTGGAAAGAAAGGGAGCGAGAAATGAAAACAAAAAATCGAAAAACATGAAAGGGTTAAAAACCTTATGTGATACAGACTTTTGGAGCACATATTCGTGTTTAGCATATAAAAATCTATAAGATACCATAACATTTTCTCAGGGGACAAGAACTTCCCTGAAATTTGTTGCACAGTGTTATCGGGAGCGCTCCATATATCCGGGTTCCCGATGCGGCTTCTTCTGTAAGCTCTATAGCTTGCCGAATAAGGATATTCGCTCAAGTCTAGTTACTAGTACACCTGACTATAATCGTACAATCCCTTACTTTATGCAAGTGTACCTAGAAGAATTGAGGCTTTGATGCTGTTCTGAATACAAAGATTAGTGACACCAAATATTGAGTATTGAGCTTTTCATCATTCACTTTGCTAATTGAAAAAAAATAGACTATTAACACTTCTATTTTTGAAAGCATTCTAATTACACCTGCATAACACTTTTACACATGACTTTTGGATATGGGACGGACCCCCACTCCTTCTTAAAACATCCAGAACTACAGTAAAACTAGACACTGGAATAAATACACAAAATATTATTTTGGCTGTCAAAATGGCCACAGCTTTATTTAAATCACAGGATTAAAACACCCACAGTAGGAGTCAGGTGAAGTGCTAGTACATTAGGATTCACAAGTACTGTGATACCCCCATCCGGTGTCGGACTGGCGTGCTAAGGGCCCACCAGTAACAATGACTTTGGGGGCCCACTTTTCACCTGTATACAAATATTACTCTACCCTCGTTCACAAATTTACCTTTATCTCTATATAATAATAAACGGGGTAGTTTGGTAAATGAATGATGAGAGGCTGCTTTTTTCTGTACAGAGTGAATCAAGTGAATTATGCCCATACAGTGGGGTTGGGGGCACAGATCTACACAGGAGGCCACCAGGGGATTCCCTGTTACCCTATGGGCCAGTCCGAGCTTGCCCCCAGCTGTCTGACATACAGCACCAGGACAGACAGCCATAAAGGGGCAGCACGCACTGGCTTGCCATTCAAGCATAGCCAGCAAACTTTCAGGGCACCAATGACCCTATTATCCTCACTCCTGTGCTTAACCACCATGCCCGCCCTGTTTGACATTACAATTACAACGTCCTTGAGGCTGGCCACCAAAGCTGAGCCTGTTCACCATCATGAGGTTTTTACCTCCTCTATTTTTTAAAATTAGTCCACCTTTACTTGTCCGCAACTTCCACAAGACACCTAAACTGCAAAGCTGTGATGGGTTATAAATTCCAAGTCACATTTGACTCTTTTTTTTTTCTTTTCATAAATTACTTTTGTAAACTTAATCTAGAAGTCCCTTCAAAAGCATTAAGGGGACCAAACTTGGCAAACCTCCTACTTACAAAGTCATCCTACAGCACTCAGGAGGAGAAGAAATACCCCCTGTGGAGGAAACCTCTATGGAACCATGGCTGAAAGATTGCCCTTCCCTTTGGCTTAGAAGGATAATGCTAATGTTAACTATTTATAGTCATGATAAAATTGCACCTGGTAAAAAATACACAATGGCAAATAAAAAAAAAATACAATAAAGCATTCATCATTATACAAGCAATAATTCAAACGTTTTAGGACCATGATTATAACAGGGCGGGAGGGCGAGTGATGTTATCTCCAATTCATCTGGTGAAAGAAAGAGGGAGAGAGACAGATTTAGCTCCCCTATATAAGCCCCCACCTTCCTCCCAGAGAGAGACCAGCCTCCACCCTCCTCAGAGAAAGAAACAGAGTTACCTCCCTATATAAGCCCCACTCTACTCACAGTAACACGCCATGCACAGACATACCATGCTCCTTCGTCTTAAAGCAACATCACTCTTGCTTAAACTCTACAGCGCTATACAAACAAAATAGCAGGAGTTAAAGGTCGACCCCTCCCAAAGTCATGTCCTCCTCCACTTAGTGCTCTGGTGGTTTCTTGACTTTTGGATATGGGATGGACCCCACTCTATCTTAAAACAACCATAACTACAGTAAACCTAGGCACTAGAATAAATACACAAAACACATTATTTTGGTTATCAAAATGGCCCCAACTTTATTTAAATCACAGGATTAAAATAACCACAGTATGAGTCAGGTGAAGTGCTAGTACATTGGGATTAACAAGTACTGTGATGCCCCCAGCTGTCTGACATATAGCACCAGGACAGACAGCCTTAAAGGGGCGGCACGCACTGGCTTGCCATTCAAGCAGAGCCAGTAAACTTTCAGGGCACCAATGACCCTATTATCCTCACTCCTGTGCATAACCACTGTGCCCGCCCCTGATTGACGTTACCATTACAAAGTCCTTGAGGCTGGCCACCAAAGCCGAACCTGTACACCACCATGAGGTTTTTACCTCCTCTATTAGCAGGGGCTGGCTGGCACTTTTCAGCCTGGGGGGGGGGGGGCAATTACAAGGCAGCAGCCCTCGAGTTGCAGTTGCTCACCTTTGTCTAAACAGCAATAGCACAAAAAAAGGATTCAGAGATACTCCAAAAATTCTGAAAAAAAACTGCAAAAAGGCAGAGATGTTTACCTGCCTAGGCCTCCAAACAAATGATTAAGTGGACCCATGTGGTTAAGATGGCAGCAACACAGGTGCAGAATTACCGATGAGTATAAATCATAAAAGACTTGTATGTGGCGCTGTTCACACAATGGCGATGCACAGCATCCAGGTTAACAGCCTGGATGCCCTACTTATCTCTGACTGCTGCAGTAAAGCAACAGAGATAACAGTCTTTAAAAACAGGCTTGTACATAGATATATAAATAGAAAGGAGCTTGCTGCATAGATATGAGAGCAGAACCAAGCTTACTGCCTACATAGATACTGTAACAGAAGCAAGCTGACTACATAGACACGAGAAGGATGGATTACTACGTAGATAAGGGAGCAGAACCAACCTTACTACAGAGATATGGGAGCAGAACCGAGCTTACTACAGAGACATGGGAGCAGAACCGAGCTTACTACAGAGACATGGGAGCAGAACCGAGCTTACTACAGAGATATGGGAGCAGAACAGAGCTTACTAGAGTGATATTGGAGCGGAACTGAGCTGACTACTACAGAGATCAGAGCAGAACAGAGCTTACTACAGAGATATGGGAGCAGAACTGGGCTTACTACAGAGATGAGGGAGCATAACCAAGCCTACTACAGAGATAATGGAGCAGAACCTATTTTATTAGAGAGATAATGGAGCAGAATGGAGATTACTACAGAGATAAGGGAGCAGGTTATAGCTTACTATAGAGACATGGGAGCAGAACCGAGCTTACTACAGAAACAAGGGAGGAGAACAGAGCTTACTACAGAGATGAGGGAGCAGATCCAAGTTTACTACAGAATTAATGGAGCAGAACGGAGTTTACTACAAAGATAAGGGAGCAGAACAGTGCTTACTACAGATGCAAGGGAGCAGAACAGAGGTTACTACAGAGATATGGGAGAAGAATCAAGCTTACTAAAGAGATAAGGGAGTAGAACAGAGCTTACTACAGAGCTGTGGGAGCAGAACCAAGTTTACTACAGAGATAATGGAGCAGAACGGAGCTTACTACAGAGCTGTGGGAGCAGAACCAAGTTTACTACAGTGATAAGGGAGCAGAACAGAGCTTACTACAGAGATAAGGGAGCAGAACGGAGTTCACTACGGAGATAATGGAGCAGAACGGAGATTACTACAGAGATTAGAGAGCAGGTCTGAGCTTACTATAGAGATATGGGAGCACAACCGAACTTAGTACAGAGACATGGGAGCAGAACAGAGCTTACTATAGAGATAAGGGAGCAGAACCACATTTACTGCAGAGATAATGGAGCAGAGCAGAGTTTACTACAGAGATAAGGGAGCAAAACTGAGCTTACTACAGAGATATGGGAGAAGAACCAAGCTTACTACAGAGATAAGGGATCAGAACAGAGGTTACTACAGAGATATGGGAGAAGAACCAAGCTTACTACAGAGGTAAGGGAGCAAAACAGAGCTTACTAAAGAGACAAGGGAACAGAAGCAAGTTTACTACAGAGATAATGTAGCAGAACGGAGTTTGCTACAGAAATAAGGGAGCAGAACAGAGCTTACTACAGAGATAAGGGAGCAGAACCAAGCTTACTACAGAGATAAGGGAGCAGAACAGAGCTTACTACCGGTGTAAGGGAGCAGAACAGATCTTACTACAGAGATATGGGTGAAGAACTAAGCTTACTACAGAGACATGGGCGCAGAATAGAGCTTACTACAGAGATAAGGGAGCAGAACCAAGCTTACTACAGAGATAAGGGAGCATAACAGAGCTTATTACAGATGTAGGGGAGCAGAATAGAGTTTACTACAGAGACATGGGAGAAGAACCAAGCTTACCACAGAGATAAGGGAGCAGAACAGAGCTTACTACAGAGCTGAGGGAGAACAGAGCTTACTACAGAGATATGGGAGCAAAACCGAGCTTACTATAGAGATAAGGGAGCAGAATCAAGCTTACTAAGTCTACTACATAGATATGGGAACAGAACCAAGCTTATGAGATGCATATGGTACCAGAATCTAGATTACTACATCAACACAATACCAGAATCAAGCTTACTGCTTAGATATGGCACCATAACTGAGCTTACTTACAAACATACATATATCTCTAGAAACACTGACAAGTAAACACACAGTACGGCAGGGACATTGCTAAGGTTCTAAAAGATCAGGAGTCCAAGCCCCAAAGTGTATGTCTCCCCATTAGTGATGAGCGAGTATACTCGTTGCTCGGGTTTTCCACGCATGCTCGTAGTATTTGCTAGTGCTCGGAGATTTCGTTTTTGTCGACACAGCTGCATGATTTGCGGCTGCTGGACAGTAGACATTGCCTGTTTGTTAGGGAATCCTCACATGCATTCAGACTGCCTACCAGCCGCAAATCATGCAGCTGTGTCAACAAAAACTAAATCTCCGAGCATGTCAAAATACTCGGACACCCGAGCATGCTCAGGAAAACACAAGCAACGAGTATACTCGCTCATCACTAGATCAGATGTAATTAAAATCATCGCATGGTGAAGGGTGGAGTGCTCAGTCAGAAAGCTTAGCATATAAGTAAGGCCGGGGTCACACTTGTGAGTGTGATGCGAGAAACTCGCGTGAATCTCTCGCATCAACACCGAGCACTGCTGCCGGCACTTGGACCGGAGTGTGCGACTGCATAGAAATATATGCAGCCGCACGCTCTGGTCCGAGTGCCAGAGGCAGTGCCGGGTGTTGATGCGAGAGACTCGCGCGAGTTTATCACATCACACTCGCAAGTGTGACACCGGCCTAACAGAAAAACTGACTGAAGCAATGAGAACTAGTCTGAATAGGTACACTCCGCCCTTCAGCATGCAGTGATTTTAAATACATCTGACCACATCAGGTTCTGACCAACCCATAAATGTAGGCTTTATATTCACCCATACATTCAGAGATTAGCCATAGGTAAGTGTTCACACTGGGCAGTTAGGTCAGGGACCCATCTGATTCATGAGCTTACCTTGACGATGGTGGATGGGTTCACATTATTTGGCCAAATTTTGTGCTAAGCGTCTCATGTCTATTTCTCCCTGTATATATATAGCATGATGGCCTCAGTTTTCCCCATATTTATAGTATAGTGGCCCCAGTTCCCCCATATAGTATGATGGCCCCAGTTCCCCCATATATATATAGTATGATGGCCCCAGTTCTCCCCATATATATAGTATAATGGCCCAAGTTCCCCCATATATAGTATGATGGCCCCAGTTCTCCCCATATATAAAGTATGATGGCCCTAGCCCCCATATATACAGTATTAGAGTATGATGGCCCCAGTTCCCCCCATATATAAAGTATGATGGCCCCGGCCCCCATATCTACAGTATTACAGTATGATGGCCCCAGTTCCCCCCCATATATAGTATGATGGCCCCAGTTCCTCCATGTATACAGTATGATGGCCCCAGCCCCCATATATACAGTATGATCGCCCCAGCCCCCCATATATAAAGTATGATGGTCCGAGCCCCCATATATATAGTATGATAGCTCCAGTTCCTCCATATATACAGTATGATGGTACCAGTTCCATCATGTATAAAATATGATGGCCCCAACCCCCATATATACAGTATGATGACCCCAGTTCCTCCATATATACAGTATGATGGCCCCAGTTCCATCATATATAAAGTATGATGGCCCCAGCCCCATATATACAGTATGATGGCCCCAGTTTCCCCCATATATACAGTATGATGGCTCCAGCCCCCATACATACAGTATGATGGCCCCAGCCCCATGCATACAGTATGATGGCCCCAGCCCCATATATACAGTATGATGGCCCTAGCCAGGTACAGACTGGGGCTGAAATTCAGACCTGGCATTTGAAATCACACAGGCCCATGTTGTCCTCGTCCCCAAGCACCAGATGAAATATATTATTAATATTACTCTGGATGGAGGAAAGGAAGATTTTATACAACACCAATATTTCTAATGATACCTGTGGCCTGCTGGGGTAAGTGACGGAGTCAGCGACTTTGTGCTCCATCACAACTCTTAACAGTATGGGTATCTTGAGAACACCAATTCTGTTAACAATGTAGCAGACAAGGCAGCCCATGACCACAAAGGCCCTTCTGGCATTTGCCAGAATTGTCAGATGGCCAGTCCGGCCCTGGCCCCAGCCCCATATATACAGTATAATGGCCCTAGCCCCATATATACAGTATGATGGACCCAGCCCCATATATACAGTATGATGGCCCCAGCCCCCTTATATACAGTATAATGGCCCCAGCCCCCTTATATACAGTATGATGGCCCCAGTTCCCCCCATATATACAGTATGATGGCCGCAGCCCCCATACATTCAGTATGATGGCCCCAGTTTTCCCCATGTATACAGTATGATGGCCCCAGCCCCATATATACAGTATGACGGACCCAGCCCCCTTATATACAGTATAATGGACCCAGACCCATATATAAAGTATGATGTCCCCAGCCCCCATACACTGTGTGCAGAATTACTAGGCAAGTTGAATTTTAGAGGATTATTTTTATTATTGATCAACAACTATGTTCTTAGTCAACCCAAAAGACTCATAAATATCCAAGCTTAATATTTTTGGAAGTTGGAGTGGGTTTTTTTTAGATTTGGCTATCTTAGGAAGATATATGTTTGTGCAGGTAACTATTACTGTGCAGAATTATTAGGCAACTTAATAAAAACCAACTATATTCCCATCTCACTTGTTTATTTTCACCAGGTAAACCAATATAACTGCACAAAATTTAGAAATAAACATTTCTGACTTGCAAAAACAAAACCTCAAAAGATTAGTGACCAATATAGCCACCTTTCTTTATGATGACACTCAACAGCCTTCCATCCATAGATTATGTCAGTTGCTTGATCTGTTTACGATCAACATTGTGTGCAGCAGCCACCACAGCCTCCCAGACACTGTTCCGAGAGGTGCACTGTTTTCACTCCCTGTAGATTTGCACATTTTATGAGGGACCACAGGTTCTCTATGGAGTTCAGATCAGGTGAACAAGGGGGCCATGTCATTATTTTTTCTTCTTTGAGACCATTACTGGCCAGCCATGCTGTGGAGTAGTTGGAGGCATGTGATGGAGCATTGTCCTGCACGAAAATCATGTTTTTCTTGAACGATACTGACTTCTTCCTGTACCACTGCTTGAAGAAGTTGTCTTCCAGAAATTGGCAGTAGATCTGGGAGTTGAGCTTCACTCCATCCTCAACCCGAAAAGGTTCCACAAGTTCATCTTTGATGATACCAGCCCATACCAGTACCCCACCTCCACCTTGCTGACGTCTGAGTCGGAGTGGAGCTCACTGCCCTTTACTCATCCAGCCTTTGGCCCATCCATCTGGCCCATCAAGAGTCACCCTCATTTCATCAGTCCATAAAACCTTTGAAAAGTCAGTCTTAAGATATTTCTTGGCCCAGTCTGGACATTTTATCTTATGTTTCTTGTTCAAAGGTGGACGTTTTTCAGCCTTCCTTACCTTGGCCATGTTCCTGAGTATCGCACACCTTGTGCTTTTTGTTACTCCAGTCACGTTGCAGCTCTGGAATATGGCAAAACTGGTGGCAAATGGCATCTTGGCAGCTTCACGCTTGATTATCCTCAATTCATGGGCCGTTATTTTGCACCTTTTTTGCCCAACACGCTTCTTGCGACCCTGTTGGCTATTTGCAATAAAACGCTTGATTGTTCGCTGATCACGCTTCAAAAGTTTGGCAAGACTGCTGCATCCCTCTGCAAGACATCTCACAATTTTGAACTTTTCAGAGCCCGTCAAATCTCTCTTCTGACCCATTTTGCCAAAGGAAAGGAAGTTGCCTAAAAATTAAGCACACCTTATATAGGTTTTTGATGTCATTAGACAACACCCCTCCTCATTACAGAGATGCACATCACCTGATTTATTTTTCAGACTACAAGACGCACTTTTCCCCCCCCACAAAAAAGGGGGGAAAATAGGGGGTGCGTCTAATAGTCGTAATGCAGGCTTACCTGCAGTGGTGTGGTGGCGGCGGCAGAGGTGCGGCAGCAGAGGTGCGGGGATGGAGGCGGCGCAGTGAGCGGTATGGCGTGAGCGGGGTCCCTTTCATAGGTGAGGTGATGCAGAAGCCCGGTAAGCAGCAGAGCCGGGTGAATCATGTTGTTATCGGTGGTGGCGGCCATCTTCCTGAGGCCGCGCATGCGCAGATGGAGTGCTCTGCTTCCCGGTGCTTCAGGAAAATGGCCGTGGGAGGCCGCGCGTGCGCAGATGGAGATCGCGGTGGCCATTTTCCTGAAGCCGAGTTCGCAGATTTAGATCACTGAACCGCCTCCATCCCCGCACCTCTGCGGCCGCCGCACCTCTGCCGGTAAGCTTGTATTAACCCGGCTCCGCTGTGTCACCTCACCTGTGGAAGGGACCCTGCTCACGCCATACCACTCATTATCCCCGCACCTCGGCCGTCGCCACACCACTGCTTCAACCCTCCCATGGACACCAGGCCGTGGCGTCGCCCACCTAAGCAGGAAGGGTCCCTGCTCAGGTGCACGCCGTACCGCATCACCCCACCTCTGCCGACACCATGCCTCCTGTGACCCTGCTCTGCCACCGCCAGCCCTCAGGTAAGATACTGTAAATTCGGACAATAAGACGGACCCCCATCTTATAAAAAAATCTTTTTTTCTGCAATTTTCACCCCAAATTTGGGGGGCGTCTTATGGACCGGTGCGTCTTATAGTCTGAAAAATACGGTACTTAATTGGTAGTTGGCTCTCAAGCCTGAACAGCTTGGAGTAGGACAACATGTATAAATAGTATCATGTGATCAAAATACAACTTGCCTAATAATTCTGCACACAGTGTATATACAGTATGATGGCCCCAGCCCCATATGTACAGTATGATGGCCCCAGCCCCCTTATATACAGTATAATGGTCCCACAGCCCATTTATAATCCCCTCATCCTGATTCCCGGCACCGCAGCCTCCGTCTTCTCTTCTGACCTGTAGAGCAGTGCGAAACGATTACTTCATTGTGCCCCCTGCAAGAGCACGCTGAGGTCTCACAAGCTGCGGTCTGCAGCTTATGAGACAGACTGATGCGTGTGGCCGTGTCTGCTGCTGGACGCATCGCAGCACGGCAGACACGGCCATGTGCAGTTTGCTGTGCGCGACCATCAGGCGTCCGGCCCTTTACAGCTGCTGGGGTAGTGGCCCGGGGGGCATTTGCCTCCCTGCCACCCAGCCCAACCCGCCCCGTCTATTAGTTAAAATGAGTTCAGCTTAACTTCTCCACAACTTCTACCTGACTCCTAAACCGCCACCAAAGAGGACATTTGACACCTTAACCTCTTTGTGATCGCCCACGGTAGATATACGTCGGCGCTAGCAGGGCATTGTGCAGCGCCGACGTTTATGATCGGCGGGTGGTCTGACAGGTGCCATCATTGGGACCTGATTAGATCAGGTCCCAATGATGTTAACCCTTTGCTATCTTCTAGATGCCGCGATTTAGAAGATAGCAGAGGGAGACCCTTGCTATAATCATCTCTCCGACGCCCCCTTGATGAGATCTGACCACGTCACGGAGGATCCCGCGTTGTCCCGGCAGCCAGAGGTCATGTGATTACCTCTGGGTCTGCCAGCTACGGTGTCCTGTCAGACTCAGCCTGCAGCTGAGTCTAACAAGCGATCTGCCTGTGCAACACTGAAAGGTCTCATACGATGCAATACATGTGTATTGCATTGTATGAGACCAGTGATCAGACAAATAAAAATTGAAGTCTCATACAGGGACTAAGTAAAAAAGTTTAAAAAAAAAAAGTAAAAAAAAGTTTTTAAACTATTAACAAAAATCACAAAGAAATAATAAAAAAAGAAAATATATTAAACCAATAAATACAACTACTATATAATTGTCTAATGTCAACACAGGAGGACAACAGGAGCGTTTATAAAAATATTTGTACAAAGTTTATTAAATTCATTAAAATTTACACATATAAAACAAAACAAAGACACCAACAGGTAACATCAGTATATATAATTGTGCATAAGTAAAAGATCCATAGTCTCCAAAAGCCCCCCAAAACGAAGAAACACCAGGCTGTGAAGCCTACAACAATAACCTATTTGTCACGATTATGCCAATTATGGCTTTAACTATACAGGTCTAGCTAACACACAGCCCAGAGTGGGGATTAACCTGTGAAGTGTCCGTGGAGAGATATGAGTAAAAAACCCACTGGCGTCAATAAATATATCCCACCACTGAGACACCGCTAGGAGCAGGATCTTACCCGGTACTGAGGACCCCTGAATTGGGCACTACCCCCGACGCACGTTTCACTGTAATTCTGCTTGCTTTTTAAAGGGGAGGTGGGATTGTCTAAGGGTCACTTCCGTCTTTCTTTCTGTCTTTCTGTCTGTCTCTCTGTCTGTCTGTCACAGAAATCCCGCTTCGCTGATTGATCGCGGCCAATCAGCGACGGGCACAGTCCGGCCGCAAAATGGCCGCTCGCTACTCCCCTGCAGTCAGTGCCCCTCC
Source organism: Ranitomeya variabilis (assembly GCF_051348905.1). NCBI lineage: Eukaryota > Metazoa > Chordata > Amphibia > Anura > Dendrobatidae > Ranitomeya > Ranitomeya variabilis. The sequence goes on from NC_135232.1 coordinate 639,622,409, forward strand.
ATACACCCCCCAGTCAGCGCCCACATAGTGTTAAAAGGACTGCCTTACACCACGGCATAACGCGGTGTAAGGCAGTCAGTTAACGCTGCCATTAACCCTCTGTGTGACCAACTTATTATTATTGATGCTGCCTATGCAGCATCAATAGTAAAAACATATAATGTTAAAAATAATTTAAAAAATCATTATATACTCACCCTCCGACGGCCCCTGGATCCAGCCCAGGCCTTTCCCGCTCCTCGCGCACCGCTCCATAATGCATTGCGGCAATGACCGGACATTACTTAGCGGTCTCGCTACATCATCACGTGTTATTGCCGCTTGGGACCGGAGCGGTGCGCGAGGAGCGGGAAAGGCCTGGGATGGATCCAGGGGCCGTCGGAGGGTGAGTATTTAACTAGTTTTTATTTTAATTCTTTTTTTTTAACAGGGATATGGTGCCCACATTGCTATATACTGCGTGGGCTGTGTTATATACTACGTGGGCTGTGCAATATAGTTCGTGGCTGTGCTATATACAGTTATATGAAAAAGTTTGGGCACCCCTATTAATCTTAAGCTTAATGTTTTATAAAAATTGTTTTTTTTGCAACAGCTATTTCAGTTTCATATAACTAATAACTGTTGGACACAGTAATGTTTCTGCCTTGAAATGAGGTTTATTGTGCTAACAGAAAATGTGCAATCTGCATTCAAACAAAATTTGACAGGTGCATAAGTATGGGCACCCTTATCATCAAGAAGAATGGTGAGATCAGTCAAGGACAATCCTCAGACCACCTCCAGAGAGCTGCAGCATCAACTTGCTGCAGATGGTGTCACTGTGCATCGGTCAACTATACAACACACTTTGCACAAGGAGAAGCTGTATGGGAGAGTGATGCGAAATAAGCCGTTTCTGCAAGTACGCCACAAACAGAGTCGGCTGAGGTATGCAAAAGCACATTTGGAGAAGCCAATTTCTTTTTGGAAGAAGGTCCTGTGGACTGATGAAACCAAGATTGAGTTGTTTGGTCATACAAAAAGGCGTTATGCATGGCGGCAAAAAAACACAGCATTCCAAGAAAAACACTTGCTACCCACAGTAAAATTTGGTGGAGGTTCCATCATGCTTTGGGGCTGTGTGGCCAATGCCGATACCGGGAATCTTGTTAAAGTTGAGGGACGCATGGATTCCTCTCAGTATCAGCAGATTCTTGACAATAATGTTCATGAATCAGTGACAAAGTTGAAGTTACGCAGGGGATGGATCTTTCAGCAAGACAATGATCCAAAACACCGCTCCAAATCTACTCAGGCATTCATGCAGAGGAACAATTACACTGTTCTGGAATGGCCATCCCAGTCCCCAGACCTGAATATCATTGAACATCTGTGGGATTATTTGAAGAGGGCTGTCCATGCTCGGCGACCATCAAACGTAACTGAACTGGAATTGTTTTGTAAAGAGGAATGGTCAAAAATACCTTCATCCAGGATCCAGGAACTCATTAAAAGCTACCGGAAGCGACTAGAGGCTGTTATTTTTGCAAAAGGAGGATCTACTAAATATTAATGTCACTTTTCTGGTGAGGTGCCCATACTTATGCACATATACTTACAATATATGAAACTGAAATAGCTGTTGCAAAAAAAAACAATTTTTATATAACATTAAGCTTAAGATTAATAGGGGTGCCCAAACTTTTTCATATAACTGTACAACGTGAGCTGTGCAATATACTACATGGCTATGTAATATACTGCGTGGCCTGTGCTATATACTGCGTGGCTGTGTTATATGCTATGTGGGCTGCTATATACTATATAGCATATACTGTATCTGCTTTCTCAGTGCCTGATTTTGCTAGCATGGGGTATGACATGTAATCTACTGTGGCTTAGGACATTGGCTGGTTTATCAGTTGCGGCTTTGCATGTGTAGGCTGGGCTCTAAGACTCGTATGTCTGCCGGTTACCGGCATGTTGTTTATCATCTGCAGTTTTATTGCCTTACTGTTTCATGGGATCTGGTTGCTCTATTGGTGAACTGCTGGGCCGTCAGTCCATAGGGGCTATGAGATAGATTTGGGCTATGATACCATTCATTCCAAGATCTATACTTTTATTGTTGACTATATATGTCAAGTTTTTATTATGATATTTTGTCAGTGCCGCTATTATCTGTATACCAGTAACATGGTGTCCATATAGAAGCCGTCAATATTAATTCCCCTCTATCTAGCACAGGTGCTTGCCCCACTATGGGCTTTGTAAATGTAAAGGTTTTAAATGGTTTTATATGTCAATGTCCTGTATGTTTCTTGTAATAAAGCTGAGTTGTTTACTGCCTAATCCAGGTGTTTTGGTGATCCCCAATTTTTTATGGCCTATACTGTGTCTAGCGTCTTAGAGTTTATGCTAATTTTTAGGTCAAGGGCAGGATCCCGTAGTATTTGTTCCTGTGGTGCCCCCACAAAATTATTGGTATACTATATACTGCGTTGGCTGTGCAATATACTATGTGGCTGTGCTATATACAACGTGGGCTGTGCTATATACTATGTGGCTGTGCAATATACTACGTGGATGTGCAATATACTACATGGCTGTGCAATATACTACGTGGCTGTGCTATATACTACGAGGGGCTACGTGGGCTGTGTTATATATTGCATGGGCTGTGCTATATACTACGTCGGCTGTGCAATATATTACGTGGGCTGTGTAATATATACGTGGCTGTAATATACTGCGTGGGCTGTGCTATATACTGCATGGGCTGTGCTATATACTACGTCGCTGTGCTATATACTATGTCAGCTGTGCAATATACTACATGGGCTGTGTAATATATACGTGACTGTAATATACCGCGTGGGCTGTGCTATATACTGCGTGGGCTGTGTTATATACTGCGTTGGCTGTGCAATATACTACGTGGGCTGTGTAATATACTACGTGGCTGTGTTATATACTTTGAGGGCTGTGCAATATACTACGTGGGCTGTGTTATATACTATGTGGCTGCGTTATACACTACGTGGGCTGTGTTATACACTATGTGGGCTGTGTTATATACTGCGTGGGCTGTTATATACTACGTGAGCTGTGTTATATACTACGTGGCTGTGTTATATGCTATGTGGGCTGCTATATACTTCGTGGCTGTGCTATATACTACGTGGCCGGCCGCGAACAATCAGAGACAAGCGCACTCCGGCCGCGAATTGGCGCGGGATTTGAACCACGCTTCGCTAATTGGTCACGCCCGGCCGGCCGAATTCTGTGTATTCATTGTATGTTCTAAAATCTTCATAAATAAACTACATACATATTCTATTATACCCGATGCGTTAGAATCGGGCCACCATCTAGTATATATATACATGTATATATATATAGAAACAAAAGTACACATATTTGGTATCGCCGCATCTGGAACGAGCCAACCTATAAAACGGTCACACTTGTTCACTCCTTCGGTGCACACCGTAAAAAAAAACCCAGCAAAAACCTTTGCTTTTTCATCATGCCGCCAAACAAAAAGTAGAATAAAACGCAATCAAAAAGTCATATCAAAATAAAAATGGTAGCCGTGAAAACGTCATCATGTCCCGCAAAAAACAAGCTGCCATACAGCTCCAACAGCGGAACAATAAAAAAGTTATAGCTTTCAGAGTAAAGCGATGCAAAAACAATTATTTTTTCTATGAAATAGTTTTTATTCTGAAAAAGCGGCAAAACGTAAAAAATATATAAATGTGGTACCACTGTAATTGTACTGACCCAAAGAATAAAGCTGCCTTATTAATTTTACTACACACGCAACGTCATTAAAAAAAAAAAAAAAAAGCAATACCTGGTGTTTGATCATTCTGTCTCCCAAAAATCAGAATAGAAAGCGATCAAAACATGTCATGTGCCCAAAAATGGTACCAATAAAAACGTCAGCTCGACCCGCAAGCCATCACATGACTCTGTCGGCCGAAATATGGAAAAATTATAGCTCTCAAAATATCGTGATGCAAAAACTAGTTTTTCCAATAAAAAGCGTCTTTTAGTGTGTGACAGCTGCCAAACATAAAAACCCAATATAAATCTGGTATCGCTGTAATCGCACTGACCCGAAGAATAAAGTCACCTAATCAGTTATATTGCACGAGAAACGGCATAAAAAATAAATAAAACCAATTCTTCACATGCTGTTGATTTTTTCATTCTGCCTCCCAAAGATTGCAGTAAGGCTCGGCACGCATTTATCCCGTGCACTATACTGAGCGCTTACACCAATGTTTCTGTGTAAATCTCTGAAATAGGTGATTCAAACAGAACCCCCGGCAGAAGACTCCCTTTAATGATGCAGATGGAGACACTGTGGATGCCATAAGACCTGTGATCCGGCGGTGTCCATCTTTTTAGTCATACATAAAAGCACAGTCAGCCAGTTTTGTGCACCTCTGAAAAGAAGGAGAAGGAGTCCAATATCCAATGTTCCCAATATAAGCTTCAACTCATTCCACAAAAAAAGCAAGTCCGTCATCTGTTAACGGAAATAACGGGGGCTTCCCGTTACTGGTAGCACAAAGGCTATGGAAAAATGAAATGGCTTCTCATCCGCCAAAAAAAATTCTGCCCTCCCAAATTCAAATGCCCCCCTCTCTTGTGAACCTCATAGTGTACCTAAACCACATATATCATCCACATTTTGGCATTTCTGTAGTGATGAGAGCCCGCCTAATTTATGGGTGCATGTATCCAGAAGCATGAGAGAGGCCTAACGTACTGGTGACTGCAACGTACTGGTCAGTACAGCATACTGGTCACTACAACGGCAGTTTGCATTTTTCACTCAGCAACATCCACTGCTGCCTGTTTCTCTAAAACATTTATGGAGTCAAAATCATCGCTACACTTGTAGATAAATCCAAATTTATAAACTGGGGTCACTTGAGGGGGGATTCTGCTTTTCTGTCATGAGAAATCACTGGTCAACTTTGAACTTCCTAGCAAAAAAAAAATTATGTTTAAAAAATTGTGCTGATGTAAAATAGACATGTGGAAAATGTTATATGTTAACTGTGCTGTGCGATATGACTCTCTGATTTAAGGGCATACAAATTTAAAGTTTGAAAATTGCAAAATTTTTGCCAAATTTCAATTTTTTAACAAATAAACACAAGTCATATCAAATAAATTTTACCACTATCATAAAGTACAATAGTACAGGAAAACAATCTCAGAATCACCGGGATCTGTTGAAGCTTTCTAGAGTTATGACCTCAAAGTGACACTGGTCAGAATTGAAAAAATTGGCCCGGTCACAAAGGCAAAAACAGGCTCGGGCGCGAAAGGGTTAAATGGACTCGACCGCCATCAACCATGCCTAATAAAGCCATCAAACATTTCTACATGCTATGGAAAGACTGTGCATACAAGTAACACAATTCCAGAGCTCCAAAAGAATAATTTTATCAATGCAACTCTACCAAATTATAACAAAAGTAAAATAACAGTCGCTAAACATCCTGCAATGAGGATCCCATAAGGGGAATGTGGAAAGTACACCATAATAAAGGTGGTAGCCACAGTCTGAATACCTGTAAAATGACATCTGTCATGCCTCAAAAACTATTACACTGCATGTATTGTAGCCAGCTCTAATAATTCATCAATTCACAAGTTTTTGGTTCTAGAAACCACCATTAAGTACAGTAGCTGTGCTGTGTCATAATAATTACTTAAACCCTCTTACTACTACTGGAAAAGTGATGAGTATATATAAAGAGGAAGATATTATACATAGGGAGTAATTAAAAGCTATACACAATATTACATCAACATTAAAAAACAACCATTAAAGGGAAGCTGTCACCTCGTTTTTTCGGTATGAGATAAAAATACTGTTAAATAGGGCCTGAGCTGTGCATTACAATAGTGTAGTTTGTGGACCCCGATTCCCCCCCTATGCTGCCGAAATACGTTACCAAAGTAGTCGTTTTCGCCTGTCAATCAGGCTGGTCAGGTCGCATGGGCGTGGTGTCTTCCCCCAGATCTTGCGTAGTTTTCCGTTGGTGGCGTAGTGGTGTGCGCATGTCCAAGGTCCCGAATCCTGCACAGGGGTGTGAAAATAGCAGCGATGTCCGTTATTCCATTGGTGGTCGGTGGGCGCGGCCATCTTGCTTTGGCCGCGCGTGCGCAGAAGCGGCGCTCTGCTGGCCGCGGCTTCAGGAAAATGGCCGCGGGCATCCGCGCGTGCGCAGATGGCTATCGCGGCGGCCATTTTCGAGAAGCCGAGATGCGAACTCGGCTTCTCGAAAATGGCCGCCGCGATAGCCATCTGCGCACGCGCGGATGCCCGCGGCCATTTTCCTGAAGCCGCGGCCAGCAGAGCGCCGCTTCTGCGCACGCGCGGCCAAAGCAAGATGGCCGCGCCCACCGACCACCAATGGAATAACGGACATCGCTGCTATTTTCACACCCCTGTGCAGGATTCGGGACCTTGGACATGCGCACACCACTACGCCACCAACGGAAAACTACGCAAGATCTGGGGGAAGACACCACGCCCATGCGACCTGACCAGCCTGATTGACAGGCGAAAACGACTACTTTGGTAACGTATTTCGGCAGCATAGGTGGGGAATCGGGGTCCACAAACTACACTATTGTAATGCACAGCTCAGGCCCTATTTAACAGTATTTTTATCTCATACCGAAAAAACGAGGTGACAGGTTCCCTTTAAATAACTTTCATAATATTTGGACATAGTAATTGAAATAAAACCTATGTCAATTGTTTTTAATGCACTTGATGACATTCCCTGTTAACTAACTAGGTCAAAGTCATCGGGGATAGGCATCTTGCCCTTCATGTTGATGCACTTAATTACTTTACCCTTAGCCACCCCCATTGCTCAAGGGCATTGGGAATAGGCATATTGCCCTTTGGGTTAATGCACATGATTTTACTCATAGCCGCTCCCACCATCTCAAGGGGACCAGGAATAGGCATATTGCCCTTCGTGTTAATGCACTCGATTACTTTACCCTTAGACACTCCCCACTGACTCAAGGGCACCCAGATTAAGTATACTGCTCTTCAGTTTAATGCACTAGGATACTGCTTTGTCCAGAAGACAACCTTAAAAGAAACAAGAGTTGGTCAATATAAACAGTCAAGATTCGTGCCTCAGCATTCTCAAGTCACATGAACAAAAAGAGAGAAGGCCCTTGAAGCTTCAGATTGTATTGAAAAGCATGCCTACTTTTTTTTTCCTCTTCTTTCCAGCCGCTATTCCCAGCTCAGAGGAGCCAATTTATTCTGTAGGCATGCAAAATATGATTGCCTGTACTCCAAGGATTTTACCCTAACAGGGTCTTATAAGCTATAAATGCTTCTGGAGTCCAGGGGGCCATACTGTGATGGTCACCCCTTCCACATCAGGAGGCCATACCTGAGATGTTTACCCCTCCACTGAATAACATTAAACAACATTAACTTGACTCTGAAAAAAGGAGAGGAATTAAAGGTTTAACCATTTTGAAAAACTGCAACAAACAGCTCCACCATGCCGTCCCACGGTGACCCAGCTGACTGTTGCCCATACCAAAAATGTTGTGCTGAGACCTCTCTCAGTAGGGACCCATTTTCAATTTCAACAACAACAGCTCCACCATGCCACCCCAGCCGCACAGCAATCGGCCCAGGGGGACCCAGCTGACTGTTGCCCACACCAAAAAATGTCCCACTGATACCTCTCTCAATAGGGACCAGTTTTCAATTTTAACAACAAACAGCTCCACCATGCCACCCCCAGATGCCCCGCAACAGGCCCAGGGGGACCCAGCTGACTGTTGACCATATTAAAAAATGTCCCGCTGATACCTCTCTCAGTAGGGGCCCGTTTCCAATTTTAACACCCGCTTAAAGCCCCCGTCTCACTAAGCGAGATCGCTAGCGAGATCGCTGCTGAGTCACAAGTTTTGTGACGCAACAGCGACCTCAGTAGCGATCTCGCTTTGTGTGACACGTAGCAGCGACCAGGCCCCTGCTGTGAGATCACTGGTCGTGTCGGAATGGCCTGGACCTTTTTTTGATCGTTGAAGTCCCGCTGGGTAGCACACATCGCTGTGTTTGACACCTTACCAACGACCTCGTTGACGACTCGGACACTGAATCGTCATAATAGCTCCCATGTGACATTGTTGTACAGGTCGCTACAGGTCGCTGGTGAGATGTCAAACAGTGAGATCGCAGCAGCGATCGTTGGGAAGATCTCACTGTTTGACATCTCACCAGCGACCACATAGCGACGCAGCAACGATCCCTGACAGGTCGTATCGTTGTCGGGTTCGCTTTAGCGTCGCTAAGTGAGATGGGGCCTTAACACTGATGGGAGTCACCCATCCCTGCAGTGGTCTCCCCTGTCCTCCTTTGGTGTAAGCAACCTCCTTTAAAAAAACCTCCTTTTCTGGCAACTGATGGTTACCCATCGACACAAGGGGGCCATACCTGAGATGGTTACCCCTTCTGACAAAATTATAAGTAACTTCAAGGACCCACTAAAAAGGAAAAACAAATAATTTATTAAAAAAAATAAAAATAAAATTGAGTTCCTGAAATGTATATACGTGAGGATGAAACACGATGTATGTACATATAAGTTAGAGTTTACAACCAAGGTGTACAACAGGTTGATCAGTCACTGATGGGCAATGGTGTGTTATATGCTGTAACAATAAATAAGAAGAAGCCACCTGCTCCTCTACAGCAGTTACAGACAGACTCGGCTCTCAAATCATCAGCTGCATATAAATAGTAAGAAATATAATATGTAGGTCTTGTATAAGCTGCCTGCAGCTATAGGTGTATGTGTAGAAGACTGCAAGTTCTGTATCCCAGTCACGCTACATACAGTTAGGTCCATATATATTTGGACAAAGACAACATTTTTCTACTTTTGGTAATAGGCATTACCACAATGAATTTTAAACAAAACAATTCAGATGCAGTTGAAGTTCAGACTTTCAGCTTTCATTTGAGGGTATCCACATTAAAATTGGATGAAGGGTTTAGGAGTTTCAGCTCCTTAACCTGTGCCACCCTGTTTTTAAAGGGACCAAAAGTAATTGGACAATTGACTCCAAGGCTATTTCATGGACAGGTGAGGGCAATCCCTTCGTTATGTCATTCTCAATTAAGCATATAAAAGGCCTAGAGTTGATTTGAGGTGTGGTGCTTGCATTTGAAAGGTTTTGCTGTTAAGTAAACATGTGGTCAAAGGAGCTCTCCATGCAGGTGAAAGAAGCCATCCTTAAGCTGCGAAAACAGAAAAAACCCATCCGAGAAATTGCTACATTATTAGGAGTGGCAAAATCTACAGTTTGGTACATCCTGAGAAAGAAAGAAAGCACTGGTGAACTCATCAATGCAAAAAGACCTGGGCACCCACAGAAGACAACAGTGGTGGATGATCGCAGAATAATCTCCATGGTGAAGAGAAACCCCTTCACAACAGCCAACCAAGTGAACAACACTCTCCAGGAGGTAGGTGTATCAATATCCAAATCTACCATAAAGAGAAGACTGCATGAAAGTAAATACAGAGGGTTCACTGCACGGTGCAAGCCACTCATAAGCATCAGGAATAAAAAGGCTAGACTGGACTTTGCTAAAAAACATCTAAAAAAGCCAGCACAGTTCTGGAAGAACATTTTTTGGACAGATGAAACCAAGATCAACCTCTACCAGAATGATGGAAAGAGAAAAGTATGGCGAAGGCGTGGTACAGCTCATGATCCAAAGCATACCACATCATCTGTAATACACGGCGGAGGCAGTGTGATGGCTTGGGCATGCATGGCTGCCAGTGGCACTGGGTCACTAGTGTTTATTGATGGATGTGACACAGGACAGAAGCAGCCAAATGAATTCTAAGGTATTTATACTATTATATATTATATATATTTAGACATACTGTGTGCTCAGATCCAGCCAAATGCAGCAAAACTGATTGGTCGTCGTTTCATACTACAGATGGACAATGACCCAAAACATAAAGCCAAAGAAACCCAGGAGTTTATTAAAGCAAAGAAGTGGAATATTCCTGAATGGCCAAGTCAGTCACCTGATCTCAACCCAATTGAGCATGCATTTCACTTGTTAAAGACTAAACTTCACACAGAAAGGCCCACAAACAAACAGCAACTGAAAACCACCGCAGTGAAGGCCTGGCAGACCATGAAAAAGGAGGAAACACAGCGTCTGGTGATGTCCATGAGTTCAAGACTTCAGGCAGTCATTGCCAACAAAGGGTTTTCAACCAAGTACTAAAAATGAACATTTCATAAAAAATTATTGAATCTGTCCAATTACTTTTGGTCCCTTTAAAAACAGGGTGGCACCTGTTAAGGAGTTGAAACTCCTAAACCCTTCATCCAATTTTAATGTGGATACCCTCAAATGAAAGCTGAAAGTCTGAACTTCAACTGCATCTGAATTGTTTTGTTTAAAATTCATTGTGGTAATGTCTATAACCAAAATTAGAAAAATGTTGTTTCTGTCCAAATATATATGGACCTAACTGTATATACAATAGATGAGAGACAGGGCTGAAAACTGGGCCCGTGATGTGTCCTCCAGAGCAAGGTGCAGCCTCACACTAGGAAAGCCCACTCATTGCCCCGCCATGTGCTGAGTTATTAGTGACCACTCACCGCCCTGCAATGAGCTGAGTTATGAGTTACTCCCCAAATATTTATGTTATATACAGCTCTGGTAAAAATTAAGAGACCACCACATCAAAACCCTGTCATGGGCAGCCCAATCTCCAGACCTGAACCCCATTGAAAACCTCTGGAATGTAATCAAGTGGAAGATGGATAGTCACAAGCCATAAAACAAAGAAGAGCTGCTTACATTTTTGTGCCAGAATCAGTGTGAAAGACTGGTGGAAAGCATGCCAAGACGCATGAAAGCTGTGATTAAAAATCATGGTTATTCCACAAAATATTGATTTCTGAACTCTTCCTGAGTTAAAACATTAGTATTGTTGATACTAAATGATTGTTTTCCTTGCATTATTTGAGGTCTGAAAGCACTGGGGTTTTTTTTTTATTATGACCATTTTTCTTTTTCAGACAAAAAATACAAACTTTATTGCTTGGAACTTCGGAGACATGTTGTCAGAAGTTTATAGAATAAAAGAACAATTTACATTTTACTCAAAAACATTCCTATAAAGAGAAAAATCAGACAAACTGAATATTTTGCAGTAATCTCTTAATTTTTGCCAGAACTGTATGATGAAACATACAGTAATCCATTCAGGCCTGTGCTATCCACCATCTTAGGTAATATAAAATAAGCACTTGGTGGGTATACACCGATCCTGTAACATATGAGGGGGACAATATACAGAAACATGATGGTTATATCTGGCAGGACAGCATGCAAAAAGCGGCTGCCATAACTACAGAAAGCACTAAGCTGGAAGTCATGTACATCAAGGAAAACCTGTATACACAGGATCTTTATACACAGCATGATCCGTATGTAGCAGAGTGAGCAGTAATAACATGTACCCCAGGTCTGTATCCATGATAACTAAACAGCAAGTTTGAACGGAGCCTTTACACAGATACCACATATACAGTAAAAGTAACCTGGTTGCACTAAATCTGTACACACAGTATATAGCAAAGATGCGGTCACCTACAGGTCACAAGACTCCATAAATGGGAAGGGGAGAGGGTTTAATCAGCACGCAGCAGGGTTAGTATGTTGACATGAAGTGCAGCCACTCATCATCATACATATACCATCCCCCGACTGCTCCCCTCTCATCAGTGTCTCTAAGGCCTCTTTCACACTTCCATCTTTCTTTTTCCATCACAATGCGTGAATGTTTCTGCTTGATCCGTTTTTTTTCATAGACTTGTATTAGCGACGGATTGTGATGGATGGCCTTCCGTTTCATCTGTCGTGCGCTGGATTCATCGTAAAATTGCTGCCCGTCGGGCGGAGACAACGCACAGAGGAACGTTTTTTCTGTACGTCGAAAAATCGCTCAGCGACAGATCCTGCGCTGTCGGTCGTTGGCTATAATGGAAGCCTATGGACGCATGATCCGTCGCTGACTGTCAAAAGCAGGAATCCAGCGATGGATGCCATCTTTTGAAACTGAGCATGCGTGGAAGAATTTCCCGTCAGGGAAATTCTCTCTCACTCTCTCTCTCTTTTTACTATTGATGCTGCCTATGCAGCATCAATAGTAAAAAGATATAATTTTAAAAATAATTTAAAAAAATAAAAAATCGTGATATTCTTTCCTTCCGGCGTCCCCCGCAGCCTTCCCGATGCTTGTGATACTGCCACAAAAGTAAATAATAAATAAAATTAATAAAAGTAATAATCAATAAAAGATCTATGAAAACGAACAAATGAAAGTCAGACATTGCTTTTCAATCATGCATCCACAGAATAAAAAAAATAAAACTCATGAAATAGGCCTGGACAGAAATGATGGTACCCTTAACGTAAAGGGAACCTGTCACACCCAAAATCGAAGATGAGCTAAGCCCACCAGCATCAGGGGCTTATCTACAGCTTTCTGGAATGCTGTAGATAAGCCCCCGATGTATCCTAAAAGACAAGAAAAAAAGGTTATATTGTACTCACCCAGGGGCAGTCCCGCTGCGGTCCAGTCTGATGGGCATCGCGGTCCGGTCCTGGGCCTCCCATCTTCTTACGAAGATGTCCTCTTCTAGTATTCACGCTGCGGCTCTGGCGCAGGCGTACTTTGTCTGCCCTGTTGAGGGCAGAGCAAAGTACTGCAGTGCACAGGCGCTGGAAAAGGTCAGAGAGGCCCGGCACCTGCGCAGCGTGAAGACAAGAAGAGGACGTCATCCTATGAAGATAGGAGGCCCTGGACCTGACCGTGACGCCAATCGGAACGGACCGCCCACCCAGGTAAGTATAATCTAACCTCTTTTTCTCATCTTTCAGGATACATCAGGGGCTTATGTACAGCATTCCAGAATGCTGTAGATAAGCTCCTGATGCTGGTGGGCTTAGCTCATCTTTGATTTTGGGGGTGACAGGTTCCCTTTAACCCCTTAACGACCGCCAATACACCTTTTAACGGTGGTAGTTAAGGTTACTTAAACCACAGCGCCGTTACAGCGCTATGGAAAGTGTATAGTGCCCCCCAGAGTCAGATTTTCTCTGGGATTGCGGCTGCCAGGGGTAGCCAAGACCTCAGAGAACATGATTCGGGTCGGTTTTTACCGACCCCCGGGTTGCGATTGCCGGTAATTAACCGTTTACCGGCGACCACAAAAAAGAGCTATTTGCCATTTAATTTCTCTGTCCTCTGATGTGATGACACATGAGAGGACAGAGAAATAGGGTCCCCGATCCCCCCGCTACCTCTCGGTGCTCCTCGGCCCTCATGCATCCCCCCATGGGCGCTGTTTTCTTCTTCCGGGATGAAAATGGCGGGCGCATGGGCAGTGTGTCAGATCTGCTGGCACCCGGCAAATCTCGGGGTCTCAGCTGCCGGGGGTAGCCGAGACCCCAAAGAACATGATTGGGGTCGGTTTTTACCAACCCCTGTTTTGCGATCGCCGTTACTAAACGTGTAACGGTGGCTGCAAAAAAAGTCTGATGTGCCATTTAATTTCTCTCTCCTCTGATGTGATCGCACATCAGAGGAGAGAGAAAGAGTCCCCGATCCCCCTGGTCCTCCGATCATCCCTCCGGTACCTGCGGAGTCCCTTCATGGCCCCCTGAAGTCCCTCAAGCCTCCGGCTTCTTCTTCCCGCAGAAAATTGCGGGTGCATGCGCAGTGCGCCCGCCAGGATCTGCCGGTCAGCACCCAGCAACAATAGGAAGATTTTTCCTATTGGTTCATTTTAGTCACCGTGATAGACTGTATCAAAGTAAAAAAAATAGTAAATAAACCCCCCCTTTATCACCCCTTTAGTTAGGAAAAAATTATCAAATAAAGAAAATGTATTTATTTCCATTTTTTAATTAGGGTTTCAGTTGGGCTAAAGTGAGTTGGGCTAAAGTTAGGGTTATGGTCGGGGCTAAAGATAGGGTTAGGGATGGGGCTAAAGTTAGGGTTAGGGTTGGGGCTAAAGTTAGGGTTAGGGCTTCGGTTGGGGCTAAAGTTAGGGTTAGAGTTAGGGTTAGGGTTGGGATTAGGGTTAGGTTTGGGATTAGGGTTAGATTGGGATTAGGGTTATGGTTAGGGTTGGCATTAGGGTTAGGGATGTATTGGGATTAGGGCTGGGATTAGAGTTAGGTTTGTGGTTAGGGTTAAGGATAGGGTTGGGATAAGGGTTAGGGGTGTGTTGGGGTTAGGGTTTTGATTAGAGTTATGGTTAGGGTTAGGATTAGGGGTGTGTTGGGGTTAGGGTTTTGATTAGGGTTATGGTTAGCATTGTGATTAGGGTTAGGGGTGTATTGGGGTTAGGGGTGTGTTAGGGCTAGGCTTGTGATTAGGATTATGGATAGGGTTGGGATTAGGCTTAGGGGTGTGTTGGGGTTAGGGTTGGATTTAGAATTGGGGGGTTTCCACTGTTTAGGTACGTCAGGGGGTCTCCAAACGCGACATGACTCCACCATTGATTCCAGCGAATTTTCAGTTCAAAAAGTCAAATGGTGCTCCCTCAATTCTGAGTTCTGCGCCCAATCAGTGATTTACCCCCAACATATGGGGCATCAGCGTACTCAGGACAAATTATAGCTCATAACCGTACCCGCATTATAGAGATAATCCTCTGTATAATCAAAAATGCGAAGGACAGTATGACTTATCGTCAATGTTGATAACAACACCACCACAGAAAAAAACGATATAAAGTCAGGATTTAAATTCAAAAATACAAAACCACTTTATTATTAAAATATTACACATACATGTGAACAGGAATGAAGTACAAAAACCATATCCTAAAGAAATGCTATACAAAGACACAGGGGAGCTCAAATCCAGGACATACCCTAATACATACCAGATTAGTGTCCGGCCATATCATATCCGATACTATTACCGCTGAAAAAAACAGCAAAGAGGCCAGCACATAGGGACTATGCCAATATACACCATAGACACCATAGTTACAAAAATTTCCTTACTGCACCTCATTAGTATAGCGTAATTACCTATAATTGCCCCCTGACGAAGGTGTTCTACCGAAACGCGCGTTGGGGCGGGCGCACGCTTCCTGGACACCCTGACCGCAGCAATTATAGGTAACTACGCTATACTAATGAGGTGCAGTAAGGAAATTTTTGTAACTATGGTGTCTATGGTGTATATTGGTATAGTTCCTATGTGCTAGCCTCTTTGCTGTTTTTTTCAGCGGTAATAGTATTGGATATGATATGGCCAGACACTAATCTGGTATGTATTAGGGTATGTCCTAGGATTTGTGCTCCCCTGTGTCTCTTTGTATAGCATTTCTTTAGGATATGGTTTTTGTACTTCATTCCTGTTCACATGTATGTGTAATATTTTAATAATAAAGTGGTTTTGTATTTTTGAATTTAAATCCTGACTTTATATCGTTTTTTTCTGTGGTGGTGTTCAGGACAAATTATACAGCAACTTTTGGAGTGGCTAAAAAAATCATTTTTGTGGAAAAAATTTTTTTTTAATTTTCACGGCTCTACGTCATAAACTTCTGTGAAGCACTTGGGCATTCAATGTGCTCACCACACATCTAGATAAGCTCCTTGGGGGATCTAGTTTATAAAATGGGGTCACTTGTGGGGTGTTTCTACTGTTTAGGCACATCAGGGGCTCTGCAAACGCAACATGATGGCCGCAGACCATTCCATCAAAGTCAGCATACCAAAACATCACTACATCCCTTATGAGCCCCGACGTGTGCCCAAACAGTAGTTATGGGACTTCATCGTACTCAGGACAAATTCGACAACAACTTTTGGGGTCCAATTTCTCCTGTTACCCTTGGGAAAATAAAAAATTGGGGGCTAAAAAAATCATTTTTTTGTGGAAAAAAATGATTTTTTATTTTTACGGCTCTGCATTATAAACTTCTGTGAAGCACTTGGGCATTCAAAGTGCTCACCACACATCTTGATAAGTTCCTTGGGGGTCTAGTTTCCAAAATGGGGTCATTTGTGGGGATTTCTACTGTTTAGGCACACAGGGGCTCTGCAAACGTAACATGACGCCCGCAGACCATTCTATCAAAGTCTGCATTCCAAAATGGCGCTCCTTCCTATTCTGAGGTCTACCATGCGCCCAAACAGTGGTCCTCCCCCACATATGGGGTATCAATGTACTCAGGTCAAATTGCACAATAACGTTTGTGGTCCAATTTCTCCTGTTTCCCTTGTGAAAGTAAAAATTTTGGGGTGAAAAGATAATTTTGTGGAAAAAATATGATTTTTTATTTTCACAGCTCTACGTTATAAACTTCATTGAAGCACTTGGGGGTTCATAGTGCTCACCACACATCTAGATAAGCTCCTTGGGGCGTCTAGTTTACAAAATGGGGTCACTTGTGGGGGGTTTCTACTGTTTAGGTACATCAGGGGCTCTGCAAACGCAACATGACGTCCGCAGACCATTCCATCAAAGTCTGCATTTTAAAACGTCACTACTTCCCTTCTGACATGTACACCCCTCAATGTGATTTTAAATGTGAGATGGTCCTTAAAAAAATGGTTTTGTAAATTTTGTTGTAAAAATGAGAAATCGCTGGTTAACTTTTAACCCTTATAATTTCCTAACAAAAGAAAATTTTGTTTCCAAAATTGTGCTGATGTAAAGTAGACATGTGTGAAATGTTATTTATTAACTATTTTGTGTGAAATACCTCTGTGATTTAAGGGCATAAAAATTCAAAGTTTGAAAATTGCAAAATTTTAACATTTTTTGCCAGATTTCCACTTTTTTCATAAATAAACGCAAGTAATATTGAAGAAATGTTACCACTAACATGAAGTACAATATGTCTTGAAAAAATAATCTCAAAATCAGTGGGATCTGTTGAAGCGTTCCAGAACTATAACCTCATAAAGTGACAGTGGTCAGAATTGCAAAAAGTGGCTTGGTCATTAAGTACCAAATTGGCTCTGTCACTAAGGGGTTAAAATTGTGTTGCACAACCTTTTGAGGCAATCACTGCAATCAAACAATTCCAGTAACTGTCAATGAGACTTCTGCAACTCGTGACAGGTATTTTGGCCCACTACTCAAGAGCAAACTGCTCCAGTTGTCTTTTCCAGACAGCACGTTTCAGCTCTTTCCAAAGATGCTCAATAGGATTTAGGTCAGGACTCATAGAAGGCCACTTCAGAATAGTCCAATATTTAACTCTTAGCCATTCTTGAGTGTTTTTAGCTGTGTGTTTTGGGTCATTATCCTGTTACAAGACTCATGACCTGCAACTGAGACCAAGCTTTCTGACACTGGGCAGCACACTTCTCTCTGGAATCCCTTGATAGTCTTGAGATTTCATTGTACCCTGCACAGATTCTAGACACTATGTGCCAGATGCAGCAAAGCAGCCCCAGAACATAACAGAGCCTCCTCCATGTTTCACAGTAGGGACAGTGTTCTTTTCTTGATAGGCTTCATTTTTCTATCTGTGAACATAGAGCTGATGTGCCTTGCCAAAAAGTTCCATTTTTGTCTCATCTGTCCATAGGACATTCTCCCTGAAGGATTGTGGCTTGTCAACATGTAGTTTGGCAAATTCCAGTCTGGCTTTTTTATGATTTTTTTTCAACAATAGTGTCCTCCTTGGTTGTCTCCCATGAAGTCCACTTTGGCTCATACAACGATGGATGGTGCTATCTGACACTGATGTTCCATGAGCTTGAAGTTTACCTTTAATCTGTTTAGAAGTTTTTCTGGGCTCTTTTGTTACCATTCGTATCATCCTTCTCTTTGATTTGTTATCAATTTTCCTCTTGCGGCCACATCAAAGGAGGTTGGCTGCAGTGCTATGGATCTTAAATTTCTGAATAATATGTGCAACTGTAATCACAGGAACATCAAGCCGCTTGGAGATGGTCTTATACCTTTTACCTTTAACATGTTTGCCTATAATTTTCTTTATAATCTCCTGAGACAACTCTTTCCTTCACTTCCTCTGGTCCATGTTGAGTACGATACATACCATGTCACCAAACAGCACAGTGAGTATCTGTAGCCCTATATACAGGCACACTCACTGATTCCAAAATTGTAGACACCTGTGATGCTAGTTAGTGGACACACCTTGATTTAACATGTCCCTTTTGTCACATTATTTTCAGGGATACCTTCATTTCTGTTCCGGCCTATTTCATGAATTTTACTCACTTTCTCATCCCTGTCCTCCTCACCTGTCACCCATGTCCAGCACCATGCGCACCCACGCAGGAACCTCGCACACCTAGACACCCACACACTCTCTGACTCTATCCTACCACTGTCCTCTATATCCTCACTCCATAACACAGACACTGCCACTGCTTTCTACAATGCCACTCTTGCATCAGCTATTGACACGGTCGCCCCTGTCATGCATAGCAGAGTGCGACAAACCAATAGACAACCCTGGCACAATAACATCACTAAAAAGCTTCGGCAAGTATCCAGAATTGCAGAACGGCGTTGGAAGAAAACGCATTCACAAGATGATTTCACTGCACTCAAACAAGCAACACTCGCATTCAAATCAGCTCTCACCTCTGCTAAACAGGCCTACTTCACAACCCTTGTATCTTTCTTATCCCACAACCCCAAACAGTTGTTCAACACTTTTAACTCCCTCCTCTGCCCACCACTGCCCCCTCTGAGTTCCCTAATCGTTGCCGAGGACTTTGCCACGCACTTGAAAAATAAGATAGACCAAACAAGGCAAGTCTTTGTTGTCCATCCACCACACCACCTTTGTATGAGAGACCAATGCCCAAACCCCATAACTTCACTCTCCAAAATCTCTGAAGGTGAGCTTGCTCATCTTCTCTCCAAATCACACCTCACCACTTGTGCACTTGACCCCATCCCATCCCACCTCCTTCCCAACCTCACCACCACATAAATCCCATCCCTAACCCATCTCTTCAACCTTTCACTAACTTCTGGTACCTTCCCCTCTGCCTTCAAACATGCCACAATCACACCTATCCTCAAAAAGCCATCCCATGACCCAAGCGGCATGTCCAGCTATCACGCTGTTGTGAATTCTGTTCTCGAACTCCCTCCAGTGGTTGTGAATGGTACTTCGGCGAGTTCTGTCCATGGACTCCATCTGGTGGCTGTGAGTGGAGCTGCTGGTTCTGAGGTTCCTTCCTCAGCTGACCTCGTTTAGTCCTAGGCTGGCTGCTCTATTTAACTCCACTTAGATCGTTACCTGATGCCAGCTGTCAATGTCCTAGTACTGGTTCAGTTCTCTCTTGGATCTTTCAGATGACCTGTCTACTCCAGCAAAAGCTAAGTCCCTGCTAGCTTATTTGTTTACCATTGTTTTTCTTG
The DNA here is from genome assembly GCF_051348905.1 of Ranitomeya variabilis. Taxonomy (NCBI): domain Eukaryota; kingdom Metazoa; phylum Chordata; class Amphibia; order Anura; family Dendrobatidae; genus Ranitomeya; species Ranitomeya variabilis. Next base: position 639,641,899 of record NC_135232.1, read on the forward strand.
TCCAGCTTGCTATCATGATTTTGCCTTGCTAGCTGGAAGCTCTGGGATGCAGAGTGGCACCTCCACACCGTGAGTCGGTGTGGGGTCTCTTTCGCACACTCTGCTCTGTTTTTTATGCTGACCGCAAAGATACCTTTTCTATCCTCAAGTCTGTTTAGTTAAGTCTGGCCTCCTTTGCTGAAACCTATTTCATTCCTGTGTTTGTGACTTCCATCTTAACTCACAGTCAATATGTGTGGGGGGCTGCCTTTTTCTTTGGGGTATTTCTCTGAGGCAAGTTAGTGTAGCGCCCCCACTGCCGCAGGGCCGAGGGGTACCCGGTACCGGGCCTCTGAGTCTCTGCTCTGGGGTTGTCACGGTGGCTAGGCCCCGGTCCGTGACCCTGCCGAAGGGCGCACAGTATCAGATAGATGTAGATGGTGGTGGTGGTGCGGTGCAGTAAATAACGAGGACACCAGCTTGCAGTCTCTTTACCTCTTTACTGAAGATCTCTGGGTCCTCAGTCCAGAATACGGTTCACCAGGCTACGCAAGTCTGGCCGGCCCAATGGCACCTCCAGAGTTCTCTTTGCAGGTGGAAATCTGTGCCTTCCCGCTAGCGCTATGTGTTGTGGTCCTCCCCTGCTGTGCTTACGGGATAGTCCCCCACAACTGTTGTGTCTGTTTCTGATGTTCCCTCACAACTCGTTCGGATGATGTTCTTCTCCTCCGTCCCTCCCTGATGTTCTGGTTAGGATGGCACCCGTATGACGAGTAGGCTCGGAGCTCTTCTGGGACCCTAGAGTCGCCCCTCTCCTAGTGCACCCCCCATGTCTTCATAGGTGATGTATGTGAGACAGCCCGCCTGAGACTGACTGTCCTGCCGTTGGTTTGAAGTATTGCTTGGAGCTAGATATATAAATACTTCCTTGGCGTTCCGGCCGCCGGTTGTGCGCCTCAGTAGGATGTTGCCTCGGTCTTACAGCACGACTCCTACTGGTATTTCTCCTCTTGCTTTGATCTCGTTTCTCACTCAGCACAATATATCTCGCTTCTAATCCTTTCTTAGGGCACCGCCGCTATGCTGAGCAGGCACGGTCCTGTGACGTTCTTTCTTGTAGCCAGGCCTCTGTCAGGGTCCCAAACCTGACAGGGACCCTACCGAATCTTCCCCCACAACACCCTCTGCCACAAGGTGTTGCCTGGTTCCAACCCAGTCAGCTTTCTCCCCTAACTTCCTGCCTGACCCCCAGTTTTACCAGTATGTGAGGAGTGGCCTAATGAATAGAACCCTTAGCTCCCCCTGGAGGCCCGACTATGAAATGTATTGGTGTCTGTGATACCTGGTCAGATGAACTCCTTCAGTGCCATCAGACGTACCATAGCTCCCCTTAGTGGCGGAGCCATAGTACTGCAACGACCAGGACTCTGGGGCGCTGCATTAGGCCTTATTTTCTATCTTTAGGGGTAGTTAGCTCTTAGGATGTGAAGAGGCGTCTAGGCAGAGTCAGGTACGCTCCACGGCTATTTCTAGTGTGTTGTGATAGGAGTAGGGGTTGCGGTCAGCAGAGCTCCCACTTCCCAGAGCTTGTCCTGTATTACTAGTTTGCTCATCAGGTAATTCCTAGTGCTCCTAACCACCAGGTCATCATAACAGTACAGCTGGCCAATAAAGTGTTAATGCATCTCAATAGAGGGATAAAAGAAGTTCTGAGACCATTTTTTTTTTCCTCTGCAGCGTGTTTTGTTTTTCTTTTCCCCTAAATCTCTGGGTGGTTCAGGACACAGGTGTAGATATGGACATTCAAGGTCTGTCCTCTTGTGTGGATCAACTCACTGCAAGGGTACAAAGCATTCAAGATTATTTAGTTCAGAACCCGATGTTAGAACCCAGAATTCCAATTCCTGATTTGTTTTCTGGGGATAGATCTAAGTTCCTGAATTTCAAAAATAATTGTAGACTGTTTTTTGCTTTGAAACCCCGCTCCTCTGGTGACCCCATTCAGCAAGTAAAAATCATTATTTCTTTGCTACGTGGTGACCCTCAAGACTGGGCATTTTCCCTTGCGCCAGGAGATCCTGCATTGCGTAATGTAGATGCGTTTTTTCTGGCGCTTGGGTTGCTTTATGATGAACCAGATTCAGTGGATCAGGCAGAGAAAATCTTGCTGGCTTTGTGTCAGGGTCAGGATGAAGCGGAGGTATATTGTCAGAAGTTTAGAAAGTGGTCTGTGCTTACTCAGTGGAATGGGTGTGCCCTGGCGGCAATTTTCAGAAAGGGTCTTTCTGAAGCCCTTAAGGATGTTATGGTGGGATTCCCCACGCCTGCTGGTCTGAATGAGTCTATGTCCTTGGCCATTCAGATCGATCGACGCTTACGTGAGCGCAAAACTGTGCACCATTTGGCGGTATCTTCTGAGCAGAGGCCTGAGCCTATGCAATGTGATAGGACCTTGACCAGAGCTGAACGGCAAGAATACAGACGTCAGAATGGGCTGTGTTTTTACTGTGGTGACTCCACTCATGCTATCTCGGATTGTCCTAAACGCACTAAGCGGTTCGCTAGGTCAGCCACCATTGGTACGGTACAGCCAAAATTTCTTTTCTCCGTTACTCTGATTTGCTCGTTGTCGTCCTATTCTGTTATGGCATTTGTGGATTCAGGCGCTGCCCTGAATTTGATGGACTTGGAGTTTGCCAGGGGCTGTGTTTTTTTCTTGGAGCCCTTACAGTATCCTATTCCATTGAGAGGAATTGATGCTATGCCTTTGGCCAAGAATAAGCCTCAGTACTGGACTCAATTGACCATGTGCATGGCTCCTGCACATCAGGAGGATATTCGCTTTTTGGTGTTGCATAATCTGCATGATGTGGTCGTTTTGGGTTTGACATGGCTACAGGTCCATAATCCAGTATTGGATTGGAAATCAATGTCTGTATCCAGTTGGGGTTGTCAAGGGGTACATGGGGATGTCCCATTGTTGTCAATTTCGTCTTCCCATCCTTCTGAAGTCCCTGAGTTCTTGTCAGATTACCGGGATGTATTTAATGAGCCCAAATCCAGTGCCCTACCTCCTCATAGGGATTGCGATTGTGCTATTAATTTGATTCCTGGTAGTAAGTTTCCGAAGGGCCGACTGTTCAATTTATCTGTGCCAGAACACGCTGCTATGCGGAGTTATGTAAAGGAGTCCTTGGAGAAAGGGCATATTCGCCCGTCGTCGTCACCGTTGGGAGCAGGGTTCTTTTTTGTGGCCAAGAAGGATGGTTCTCTGAGACCTTGTATAGATTACCGCCTTCTCAATAAAATCACCGTCAAATTTCAGTACCCCTTGCCGCTATTGTCTGATTTGTTTGCTCGGATTAAGGGGGCTAGCTGGTTCACCAAGATAGATCTTCGAGGGGCGTATAATCTTGTGCGTATTAAACAGGGCGACAAATGGAAAACAGCATTTAATACGCCCGAGGGCCATTTTGAGTACCTGGTGATGCCATTCGGGCTTTCTAATGCTCCATCTGTCTTTCAGTCCTTTATGCATGACATCTTCCGAAAGTACCTGGATAGATTCATGATTGTATATTTGGATGATATTTTGTTTTTTTAGGACGATTGGGAGTCTCATGTGAAGCAGGTCAGAATGGTGTTCCAGGTCCTTCGTGCTAATTCCTTGTTTGTGAAGGGGTCTAAATGTCTCTTTGGAGTTCAGAAGGTTTCATTTTTGGGCTTCATTTTTTCCCCTTCTACTATCGAGATGGACCCTGTTAAAGTTCAGGCCATTTATGATTGGACTCAGCCTACTTCTGTGAAGAGCCTTCAGAAATTCCTGGGCTTTGCTAATTTTTACCTTCGCTTCATCGCTAATTTTTCCAGTGTTGTTAAACCATTGACTGATTTAACCAAGAAAGGTGCGGATGTGGTCAATTGGTCCTCAGCGGCCGTTGAGGCTTTTCAGGAGTTGAAGTGTCGTTTTTCTTCTGCCCCTGTGTTGTATCAGCCAGATGTTTCGCTCCCGTTTCAGGTCGAGGTGGATGCTTCTGAGATTGGAGCAGGGGCTGTTCTATCTCAAAGAAGTTCTGATGGCTCGGTGATGAAACCATGTGCTTTCTTTTCTAGAAAGTTTTCGCCTGCTGAGCGCAATTATTATGTGGGTAATCAAGAGTTGTTGGCTATGAAGTGGGCGTTCGAGGAGTGGCGACATTGGCTTGAAGGAGCCAAGCATCGCGTGGTGGTCTTGACGGATCACAAGAATCTGACTTATCTCGAGTCTGCCAAGCGGTTGAATCCTAGACAGGCTCGATGGTCGCTGTTTTTCTCCCGCTTCGATTTTGTGGTTTCGTACCTTCCGGGTTCTAAGAATGTGAAGGCTGATGCCCTTTCAAGGAGTTTTGTGCCTGATTCTCTGGGAGTTCCTGAGTCGGCTGGTATTCTCAAAGAGGGGGTAATTTTGTCTGCCATCTCCCCTGATTTGCGGCGGGTGCTGCAGGAGTTTCAGGCTGATAGACCTGACCGTTGCCCAGCGGAGAAACTGTTTGTCCCTGATAGATGGACTAGTAGAGTTATCTCTGAGGTTCATTGTTCGGTGTTGGCTGGTCATCCTGGAATCTTTGGTACCAGGGATTTGGTGGCTAGATCCTTTTGGTGGCCTTCCTTGTCACGGGATGTGCGTTCTTTTGTGCAGTCCTGTGGGACTTGTGCTCGGGCTAAGCCCTGCTGTTCTCGTGCCAGTGGGTTGCTTTTGCCCTTGCCGGTCCCGAAGAGGCCCTGGACGCATATTTCCATGGATTTTATTTCAGATCTCCCTGTCTCTCAAAGGATGTCGGTTATCTGGGTGGTTTGTGATCGCTTCTCTAAGATGGTCCATTTGGTACCTTTGCCTAAATTGCCTTCCTCCTCTGATTTGGTTCCATTGTTTTTCCAGCACGTGGTTCGTTTGCATGGCATTCCGGAGAACATCGTGTCGGACAGAGGTTCCCAGTTTGTTTCGAGGTTTTGGCGGTCCTTTTGTGCTAAGATGGGCATTGATTTGTCGTTTTCTTCAGCTTTCCATCCTCAGACAAATGGCCAAACCGAATGAACCAATCAGACTTTGGAGACATATCTGACATGCTTTGTTTCTGCTGATCAGGATGATTGGGTGTCCTTCTTGCCTTTGCTGAGTTCGCCCTTAATAATCGGGCCAGCTCGGCCACTTTGGTTTTGCCTTTTTTCTGTAATTCTGGTTTCCACCCTCATTTTTCTTCAGGACAGGTTGAGCCTTCGGACTGTCCTGGTGTCGATTCTGTGGTGGACAGGTTGCAGCAGATTTGGACTCACGTGGTGGACAATCTGACATTGTCCCAGGAGAAGGCTCAGCGTTTCGCTAACCGCCGTCGCTGTGTTGGTCCCCGACTTCGTGTTGGGGATTTGGTTTGGTTATCGTCTCGTTATATTCCTATGAAGGTTTCGTCTCCTAAGTTTAAGCCTCGTTTCATTGGTCCTTATAAGATTTCTGAAATTCTTAATCCTGTGTCATTTCGTTTGGACCTTCCAGCTTCTTTCGCCATCCATAATGTGTTCCATAGGTCGTTATTGCGGAGATATGTGGCTCCTATGGTTCCCTCCGTTGACCCTCCTGCCCCGGTGTTGGTTGAGGGGGAGTTGGAGTATGTGGTGGAGAAGATTTTGGATTCTCGTATTTCGAGATGGAAACTTCAGTACCTAGTCAAGTGGAAAGGTTATGGTCAGGAGGATAATTCCTGGGTGGTTGCCTCTGATGTTCATGCTGCCGATCTTGTTCGTGCCTTTCATTTGGCTCGTCCTGATCGGCCTGGGGGCTCTGGTGAGGGTTCGGTGACCCCTCCTCAAGGGGGGGGTACTGTTGCGAATTCTGTTCTCGAACTCCCTCCGGTGGTTGTGAATCGTACTTCGGCGAGTTCTGTCCATGGACTCCCTCTGGTGGCTGTGAGTGGAGCTGCTGGTTCTGAGGTTCCTTCCTCAGCTGACCTCGTTTAGTCCTAGGCTGGCTACTCTATTTAACTCCACTTAGATCGTTACCTGATGCCAGCTGTCAATGTCCTAGTACTGGTTCAGTTCTCTCTTGGATCTTTCAGATGACCTGTCTACTCCAGCAAAAGCTAAGTCCCTGCTAGCTTATTTGTTTACCATTGTTTTCTTGTCCAGCTTGCTATCAGGATTTTGCCTTGCTAGCTGGAAGCTCTGGGATGCAGAGTGGCACCTCCACACCGTGAGTCGGTGTGGGGTCTCTTTTGCACACTCTGCGTGGTTTTTTGGTAGTTTTTTATGCTGACCGCAAAGATACTTTTCTATCCTCAAGTCTGTTTAGTTAAGTCTGGCCTCCTTTGCTGAAACCTATTTCATTCCTGTGTTTGTGACTTCCATCTTAACTCACAGTCAATATGTGTGGGGGGCTGCCTTTTTCTTTGGGGTATTTCTCTGAGGCAAGTTAGGCCTTATTTTCTATCTTTAGGGGTAGTTAGCACTTAGGCTGTGAAGAGGCGTCTAGGCAGAGTCAGGTACGCTCCACGGCTATTTCTAGTTGTTGTGATAGGATTAGGGGTTGCGGTCAGCAGAGCTCCCACTTCCCAGAGCTTGTCCTGTATTACTAGTTTGCTCATCAGGTCATTCCTAGTGCTCCTAACCACCAGGTCATCATAACATCACCCCATATCTTTGCTCCCATTTGCTTCCAAACTCCTTGAGCAGCACGTCCATGCTGAACTTTCCTCTCACTTTGCATCTAACTCTCTCTTCGACAACCTACAATCTGGCTTCCGTCCCCACCATTGCACTGAGACTGCCCTGACCAAAATTACTAACGACCTACAGCCAAAGCTAACAGGCAATTCTCTATACTCCACCTCCTAGACCTGTCCTCTGCCTTCGACACAGTTGACCACTGCCTCCTACTACAGATCCTCTCTTCCTTTGGGGTCAAAGACCTTGCCCTATCTTGGACCTCCTCATACCTTGCCAACCGCACATTTAGCGTTTCCTACTCCCATACTACCTCTTCATCTTGCCCCCTCTCTGTTGGAGTCCCCCAAGGCTCTGTCCTAGGTCCCTTACTCTTCTCAATCTATACACTCGGCCTGGGACAACTCATAAGGTCCTATGGCTTCCAGTACCATCTATATGCCGAAGACACTCAGATCTACCTCTCGGGCCCAGATGTCACCTCTCTGCTCTCCAGAATCCCAGAGTGTCTATCAGCCATATCCTCCTTCTTCTCCTCTCGCTTCCTCAAGCTCAATGTGGACAAATCTGAACTCATTATCTTTCCTCCATCATGCATATCTTCCCTACCTAATCTATCTATCAAAATAAATGAAATCACACTTTCCTCTATCCCCAAAATCCGCTGCGTCGGAGTAACCCTTGACTCTGCCCTGTCCTTCAAATCGCACATCCAAGCTCTTGCCACCTCCTGTCGCCTCCAGCTCAAAAATATTTCCAAAATCCATCCTTACCTCAACCCACACTCTACCAAAATGCTTGTGCATGCCCTAATCATCTCCCGCCTCGACTACTGCAACATACTCCTCTGTGGCCTACCTTCTAACACTCTCGCACCCCTCCAGTCCATCCTTAACTCTGCTGCCCAACTAATTAATCTCTCTTCTCGCTACACTCCTGCTTCCCCTCTTTTTAAATCCCTTCACTGGCTCCCAATTTCCCAGCGTATCCAGTTTAAATTATTAACACTGACCTACAAAGCCATCCATCACCTTTCTTTTCTGTATATTTCCACACTAATCTCTCAATATCTTCCCTCACGTAATCTCCGGTCCTCCCAAGACCTCCTCCTCTCCTCCACGCTTATTCGCTCCTCACCTAATCGCCTCCAAGACTTCTCCCGAATATCACCCATCCTCTGGAATTCAGTGCCCCAGCACGTCCGGTTATCCACTACTTTTGGATCCTTCAAAAGAAACCTGAAAACCCACCTCTTCAAAGAAGCTTACAGCCTGTAAAGACCACACGGCCACTTCAACACCATTGGAGCTACCGCAACCCTCGACCTACTGTCTCCTTCCCCATAATCCTGTAGAATGTAAGCCCGCAAGGGCAGGGTCCTCTTCCCTCTGTACCAGTCTGTCATTGTTAGTTTTGTTTACTGTAAGTGATATTTGTATTTTGATGTAACCCCTTCTCATTTACAGCACCATGGAATCAATGGTGCTATATAAATAAATAATAATAATAATAATTTTTAAATTCTGTGGAAGCGTGGTTGAAAAGCAATGTCTGACTTTCATTTGTTCATTTTCATAGATCTTTTATTTATTACTACTTTTGTCAGATTCAAGTTATTTCTGTGACCAGTTTTTCTGTCATTAAACGAGGGGTACCAACGTGTGTAGGTTATCCTGATATTCCCCCAAAAAAATCCGTTTGAAAATGGCACCCATCACGCCTGCGCAGTAGCAGCTATCGGTGTATATAGAAGTGATGCAATAGCTGCTACTACGTATTTGCTGGCAGCACCATCTTGCTAGAGAAAAAAAAATTCCTCCTTCAAGATGGTGCCACCTAGCCTGCACAGTAGCAGCTGTTGGATCACCTCTATATACACCGATAGCTGCTACTGCGCAGATGCGGTGGGCGCCAAATTCAAATGGATTTTTTTTGGGGGGAAAATCAGGATAACTTAAAACATATTAATTCTATACACAGTACATATGCGATTATGCTGCAGTGCAGGTGCCACCTCTGCACCTGCCTGCAGTAGTTTTTTTTTTCCAATATGTATATATAATATTCTTTATGTAAAGTAGGGGACAGGTCAGTGAGGGATCAGTGACCTGTCAGAAGCCATACAGATGAATAGCTAATCACAGCACCACATGCAGACCTCCCCTCCAGGCCGCCCAGGAGCACGAGCATATCATTAACCAAAAACTGAAAATAAAGATTAAACAACAACCAGAAGACGGATTTCATCAACTAAGGTATCAGTGTAATTAGTATAATGGCGCCGACTTGACACTGACTGTAGGTTACTGTGCACAGTCCTGCTGACAGGTTCACTTTAATTTTAACATACAATGTGCTAAAAAACTACAAATGGGATGAAATTATAAAAAAATGTAATTCTGCCATAGTTTTTTGAGGCTTAGTTTTTACGTTGTTCATTGCTGGAAACATTATTCTACAGGTTAATAGGATTAAGACAATGCTAAAGTTACATAGATTATTATTTATTTGAATAGTGAAAAAAAATTATCGATGTCTGTCGATGGAGCTGTGTGAAAACTTTCTTTTTGCATGGTGATCTGATGATTTTATTTATAGCATTTTGGGGTAGATACAATGTTTTAATTGCTTCTTATTATATATTTTTAGGAAAGTGTGATGCCTGAAAAGCCATAATTCTGAGCATTTTATTTTTATTTTTTATGGTGTTTACTGTACGGGTTGATTAATTTTATGTTTTGATAGATCAGACTTTTACGGACACGCAGAAACCAAGATTTTTTTATGCCTTTATTTTTAATGGGGGAAAAAGGTGAGGGGTGATTAATTTTTTTTCTTATATATATATATATATATATATATATATATATACATACAGTGGGGCAAAAAAGTATTTAGTCATTCAGCAATAGTGCAAGTTCCACCACTTAAAAAGATGAGAGGCGTCTGTAATTTACATCATAGGTAGACCTCAACTATGGGAGACAAACTGAGAAAAAAAAATCCAGAAAATCACATTGTCTGTTTTTTTATCATTTTATTTGCATATTATGGTGGAAAATAAGTATTTGGTCAGAAACAAAATTTCATCTCAATACTTTGTAATATATCCTTTGTTGGCAATGACAGAGGTCAAACATTTTCTGTAAGTCTTCACAAGGTTGCCACACACTGTTGTTGGTATGTTGGCCCATTCCTCCATGCAGATCTCCTCTAGAGCAGTGATGTTTTTGGCTTTTCGCTTGGCAACACGGACTTTCAACTCCCTCCAAAGGTTTTCTATAGGGTTGAGATCTGGAGACTGGCTAGGCCACTCCAGGACCTCGAAATGCTTCTTACGAAGCCACTCCTTCGTTGCCCTGGCGGTGTGCTTTGGATCATTGTCATGTTGAAAGACCCAGCCACGTTTCATCTTCAATGCCCTTGCTGATGGAAGGAGGTTTGCACTCAAAATCTCACGATACATGGCCCCATTCATTCTTTCATGTACCCGGATCAGTCGTCCTGGCCCCTTTGCAGAGAAACAGCCCCAAAGCATGATGTTTCCACCACCATGCTTTACAATAGGTATGGTGTTTGATGGATGCAACTCAGTATTCTTTTTCCTCCAAACACGACAAGTTGTGTTTCTACCAAACAGTTCCAGTTTGGTTTCATCAGACCATAGGACAGTCTCCCAAAACTCCTCTGGATCATCCAAATGCTCTCTAGCAAACTTCAGACGGGCCCGGACATGTACTGGCTTAAGCAGTGGGACACGTCTGGCACTGCAGGATCTGAGTCCATGGTGGCGTAGTGTGTTACTTATGGTAGGCCTTGTTACATTGGTCCCAGCTCTCTGCAGTTCATTCACTAGGTCCCCCCGCGTGGTTCTGGGATTTTTGCTCACCGTTCTTGTGATCATTCTGACCCCACGGGGTGGGATTTTGCGTGGAGCCCCAGATCGAGGGAGATTATCAGTGGTCTTGTATGTCTTCCATTTTCTAATTATTGCTCCCACTGTTGATTTCGTCACTCCAAGCTGGTTGGCTATTGCAGATTCAGTCTTCCCAGCCTGGTGCAGGGCTACAATTTTGTTTCTGGTGTCCTTTGACAGCTCTTTGGTCTTCACCATAGTGGAGTTTGGAGTCAGACTGTTTGAGGGTGTGCACAGGTGTCTTTTTATACTAATAACAAGTTTAAACAGGTGCCATTACTACAGGTAATGAGTGGAGGAAAGAGGAGCCTCTTAAAAAAGAAGTTACAGGTCTGTGAGAGCCAGAAATCTGGATTGTTTGTTTCTGACCAAATACTTATTTTCCACCATAATATGCAAATAAAATGATAAAAAAACAGACAATGTGATTTTCTGGATTTTTTTTTCTCAGTTTGTCTCCCATAGTTGAGGTCTACCTATGATGTAAATTACAGACGCCTCTCATCTTTTTAAGTGGTGGAACTTGCACTATTGCTGACTGACTAAATACTTTTTTGCCCCACTGTATATATATATATTTATATATATATATATATATATATATATACACACACACACTACCATTCAAAAGTTTAGGGTTACCAAGACAATTTTGTGTTTTCCATGAAAACTCATACTTTTATTAATCAAATGAGTTGCCAAATGAATTGAAAATCTAGTCCAGACATTGACAAGGTTGGAAAAAAGATTTTTATTTGAAATAATAATTTTCTCCTTCAAAATTTGCTTTTGTCAAAGAATGCTCCCTTTGTAGCAATTATAGCATTGCAGACCTTTGGCATTCTAGCAGTTAATTTGCTGACTTAATCTGGAGAAATTTCACCCCGCCCTTCCAGAGCCCCTCCCTTGGCTTGATAGGCACTTTTTGCGTACCATACGTTAAGCTGCTCCCACAACAGCTCAATGGGGTTGAGATCTGGTGACTGGTGACTGCGCTGGCCACTCCGTTACAGATAGAATACCTGCTTCTTCCCTAAATAGTTCTTGTATAATTTGGAGGTTTGCTTTGGGTCATGGTCCTGTTGCAGGATGAAATTGGCTTCAATCAGAGTATGGCATTGCAGTGCAAAATGGAGTGATAGCCTTCCTTATTCAATATCCCTTTTACCTTGTACAAATCTCCCACTTTACCAGCACCAAAGCAACCCCAGACCATCACATTACCTCCACCATGCTTGACAGAAGGCGTCAGGCACTCTTCCAGCATCTTTTCAGTTGTTCTGCATCTCACAAATGTTCTTCTGTGTGATCCAAACACCTCAAACTCGGATTCGTCTGTCCATAACACTTTTTTCGAATCTTCCTCTGTCCAATGTCTGTGTTCTTTTGCCCATATTAATCTTTTCCGTTTATTAGCCAGTCTCAGATGTGGCTTTTTCTTTGCCACACTGCTCTGAAGGCCAGCATCCCGGAGTCGCCTCTTCACTGTAGACATTAACACTGGCGTTTTGCGTGTACTTAATGAAGCTGCCAGTTGAGGACCTGTGAGGTGTCGATTTCTCGAACTACAGACTCTAATGTACTTGCCTTGTTGCTCAGTTGTGCAGCGGGGCCTCCCACTTCTCTTTATATTCTGGTTAGAGCCTGTTTGTTCTCTCCTCTGAAGGGAGTAGTACACACCGTTGTAGGAAATCTTCAGTTTCTAGGCAATTTCTCGCATGGAATAGCCTTCATTTCTAAGAACAGGAATAGACTGTCAAGCTTCACATGAAAGTTATTTTTTTTCTGGCCATTTTGAGAGTTTAATGGAACCAACAAATGTAATGCTACAGATTTTCAACTAGCTCAAAGGAAGGTCAGGTTTATAGGTTCTCTAAGGCTACTTTCACACTTCCATCGGTACGGGGCCATTGCAAACCGTCGGACCGACGGACAGTGTGCTAAATGTAGCACAACGTGGGCAGCGGATGCAGTTTTACAACGCATCCGCTGCCCATTGTGATGAGCGGGGAGGAGGGGGCGGAGTTCTGGCCGCGCATGCGTGGACGGAAATGGCGGACACGTCGCAGAAAAAAACGTTACATTGAACGTTTTTTGTGCGTCGCGTCCGCCAAAACAAGAGGCATCCGTCGCACGACGGATGCGACGTGTGCCCATCCGTCGCGATCCGTCGCTAATACAAGTCTATGGGCAAAAAACACATCCTGCAAGCACATTTGCAAGATGCGTTTTTTGCCCATAACGATGGATTGCGACGGAGCCCAGAAGACGGAAGTGTGAAAGTAGGCTTATCCGCCAAACTGTTTTCAGCTGTGCTAACATACTTGTACAAAAGTTTTCAAAGGTATTCTAACCATCCATTAACCTTCTTACACAGTTAGCAAGCACAAAGTACCATAAGAAGTGAGTGATGGTTGTTAGAAATGGGCCTCTATACACCTATGAAGAAATTGCATTACAAACCAGACAATTGCAGCTACAACCCCTGGCTAAAAAATTATGGAATCACCAGTCTTGGAGGATGTTCATTCAGTTGTTGAATTTTGTAGAAAAAAAGCAGATCACAGACATGGCACAAAACTAAAATCATTTCAAATGGCAACTCTCTGGCTTTAAGAAACACTAAAAGAAATCAAGAACAAAAAATGTGGCAGTCAGTAATAGTTACTTTTCTAACCAAGCATAGGGAACAAATTATGGAATCACTCAATTCTGAGGAAAAAATTATGGAATCATGAAAAACAAACAATAAAACACTCCAAAACATCACTAGTATTTTGTTGCACCACCTCTGGCTTTTATAACAGCTTGCAGTCTCTGAGGCATGTACTTAATGAGTGTCAAACAGTACTCTTCATCAATCTGGCTCCAACTTTCTCTGATTGCCGTTGCCAGATTAGCTTTGCAGGTTGGAGCCTTGTCATGCACCATTTTCTTCAACTTCCACCAAAGATTTTCAATTGGATTGAGATCAGGACTATTTGCAGGCCATGACATTGACCTTATGTGTCGTTTTTCAAGGAATGTTTGCACAGTTTTAGCTCTATGGCGGGATGCATTATCATCTTGAAAAATTATTTCACCTTCCCCAAACATTCTTTCAATTGTTGGGATAAGAAAAATGTCCAAAATATCAACATAAACTTGTGCATTTATTGAAGACTAGATGGTGGCCCGATTCTAACGCATCGGGTATTCTAGAATATGCATGTCCACGTAGTATATTGCACAGTCCACGTAGTATATTGGTCAGACATGTAGTATATTGCCCAGGGACGTAGTATATTGCCCAGCTACGTAGTATATTGCCCAGCCACGTAGTATATTGCCCAGCCACGTAGTATATTGCCCAGCCACCTAGTATATTGCCCAGCCACGTAGTATATTGCCCAGCCACGTAGTATATTGCCCAGTGACATAGTATATTGCCCAGTGACGTAGTATACAGCACAGAGCCACGTAGTATATTGTCCAGTGATGTAGTATATTGCCCAGCTACGTAGTATATTGCCCAGCCACGTAGTATATTGCCCAGCCACGTAGTATATTGCCCAGGCACGTAGTATATTGGCCAGCCACGTAGTATATTGCCCAGCCACGTAGTATATTGCCCAGCGACGTAGTATATTGCCCAGTGATGTAGTATACAGCGCAGAGCCACGTAGTATATTTCCCAGTGACATAGTATATTGCCCAGCGACGTAGTATATTGCCCAGCCATGTAGTATATTGCCCAGCCACGTAGTATATTGCCCAGCGATGTAGTATATTGGCCAGCCATGTAGTATATTGCCCAGCGACGTAGTATATTGCCCAGCGACGTAGTATATTGCCCAGCGACGTAGTATATTGTTCAGCGCCGTAGTATATTGCCCAGTTACGTAGTATATTGCCCAGCCATGTAGTATATTGCCCAGTGACGTAGTATATTGCCCAGCGACGTAGTATATTGCCCAGCCATGTAGTATATTGCCCAGCCACATAGTATATTGCCGAGTGACGTACCATACAGCACAGAGCCACGCAGTATATTGCACAGCGATGTAGTATACAGCACAGAGCCACGTAATATATTGCCCAGCCACATAGTATATTGCCTAGCCACGTATGTGACAGGTTAAAAAATAAAAAATAAACATACTCACCTTCCGATCCGAGGGCCCCTTGTAGCTCTAACATACTCACCATACTTGTAGTTCTGTCGCCTGTGCGAGGTACAGGCGGTAGCTTCCGGTCCCAGCCTGCTCGCACAGGCGAGCAGGGCCTGTGATGACGTCGTGGTCACATGACCGTGACGTCACGGCAGGTCCTGCTCGCGCAGGCGCGCAGGGCCTGTGATGACGTCACGGTCACATGACCGTGACGTCACGGCAGGTCCTTCTGCCAGACCATCCGTGCCAACGGAACGTGGCGGTTGCATTGCGAGGAGCGGGAAAGGCGGCATAGGTGAGTATATAATCATTTTTTATTTTTTTTAATTATTTTTAACATTAGATGTTTTTACTATTGGCGCTGCATAGGCTGCGTCAATAGTAAAAAACTTGGTCACACAGGGTTAATAGCAGCGGTAACGGAGTGCGTTACCCGCGGCATAACGTGGTCCGTTACCGCCGGCATTAACCCTGTGTGAGCGGTGAGCGGAGGGGTGTATGCGGGCGCCGGACAGTGAGTGCGGGGAGTAAGGAGCGGCCATTTTCTTCCGGACTGTGCGCGTCGCTGATTGGTCGCGGCAGCCATGACAGGCAGCTGGCGAGACCAATCAGCGAACGAATAACCGTTACAGACAGAAGGACAGGCGGAAGTGACCCTTAGACAATTATATAGTAGATGTAATGACAGCCATCTCCCAGTGCCTTTACCTGACATGCAGCCCCATATCATCAATGACTGTGGAAATTTGCATGTTCACTTCAGGCAGTCATCTTTATAAATCTCATTGGAACGGCACCAAACTAAATTTCCAGCATCATCACCTTGCCCAATGCAGATTCGTGATTCATCAATGAATATGACTTTCATCCAGTCATTCACAGTCCACGATTGCTTTTCCTTAGCCCATTGTAACCTTGTTTTTTTCTGTTTAGGTGTTAATGATGGCTTTCATTTAGCTTTTCTGTATGTAAATCCCATTTCCTTTAAGTGGTTTCTTACAGTTCGGTCACAGACGTTGACACCAGTTTCCACCCATTTGTTCCTCATTTGTTTTGTTGTGCAATTCCTGTTTTGGAGACATATGGCTTTAAGTCTTGATGCTTTGATGTCTTCCTTGGTCTACCAGTATGTTTGCCTTTAACAACCGTCCCATGTTGTTTGTATTTGGTCCAGATTTTAGACACAGCTAACTGAACAACCAACATCTTTTGCAACATTGCGTGATGATTCACCTTTAAGAGTTTGATAATCCTCTCCTTTGTTTCAATTGACATGTCAGTCCACTTGGTGCAACAGCTCTCCAAGGTGTGATCACTCCTTTTTAGATGCAGACTAATGAGCAGATCTAATTTGATGCAGGTGTTATTTTTGGGTATGAAAATTTACAGGGTGATTCCATAATTTTTCCCCTATGCTTGGTTAAAAAAAGTAATCATTACTGACTACCACATTTTTTTATTCTTGATTTCTTTTAGCGTTTCTTAAACCAGAAAGTTGCCATTTGAAATGACTTTAGTTTTGTGCCATGTCTGTGACCTGCTTTTTTTCTACAAAATGAAACAACTGAATGAACATCCTCCAGGGCCGGTGATTTCATAATCTTTGCCAGGGGTTGTAGAATAGTCATTTACCACATTAACAATGTATAGAGTGTATTTCTGAATTACTTAATTCACTTAATGATAGCTTCATTGGAAAAAACTGTGCCTTTCTTAAAAAAATAAAGAGATTTCTAAGTGACCCTAAACTTTTGGACGGTAGTGTATCTATAATATAACGCTGGGAGCGTCACTCTGTCCGAAGCCTTTATAGACTGCGCAGGCGCCGGCGCAGTCTGGACCCTACAGAGTGACGCTCCCAGGAGATCGCGGTATGCGTAAGCACTGAACGCACACCGCGATCTCCAATGGAGAAGCAGGGACGTGCCAGGAGGGTGAGCATGCTATATTTACCTGTCCCGTTCCACCGATGCGCGCTGCTCCGTCCTCCACATCCTCTGCCTGTGACGTTCAGGTCAGAGGGCACGATGATGCGCTTAATGCGCGCCGCCCTCTGACTCAACAGTCACAGCCAGAGGACCCGGAAGACGGAGCGGCACGCAGCACTCGATCAGGGCCAGGTGACTATAGCAAGTGCCGGGGGCCTGAGCCAGCGGCGACTCTGGCACCTGACCCCCACAGCGCGCCGGTGTCCCCACCTGCTCAGGCCCCCGGCACTCGGCGCCCACCGACCATAGGTGAGTATGTTTTTTTTTTTTTTTTATTACAGCAGCATACAGGGCATATAATCCTATGGAGCATCTTATGGGGCCATCAACCATAATGGAGCAGCGTATGGGGCGTATAATACTATGGAGCATCATATGGGGGCCATCAACCATAATGGAGCAGCATACAGGGCATATAATCCTATGGAGCATCTTATAGGGGCCATCAACCATAATGGAGCAGCATACAGGGCATATAATCCTATGGAGCATCTTATGGGGGCCATCAACCATAATGGAGCAGCATACAAGTCATATAATACTATGGAGCATCTTATGGGGGCCATCAACCATAATGGAGCAGCATACAAGGCATATAATCCTATGGAGCATCTTATGGGGGCCATCAACCATAATGGAGCAGCATACAAGGCATATAATACTATGGAGCATCTTATGGGGGCCATCAACTATAATGGAGCAGCACACAGGGCATATAATCCTATGGAGCATCTTATGGGGGGCCATCAACCATAATGGAGCAGCATACAGGGCATATAATCCTATGGAGCATCTTATGGGGGCCATCAACCATAATGGAGCAGCATACAAGGCATATAATACTATGGAGCATCTTATGGGGGCCATCAACCATAATGGAGCAGCATACAAGGCATATAATCCTATGGAGCATCTTATGGGGGCCATCAACCATAATGGAGCAGCATACAGGGCATATAATCCTATGGAGCATCTTATGGGGGCCATCAACCATAATGGAGCAGCATACAGGGCATATAATACTATGAAGCATCTTATGGGGGCCATCAACCATAATGGAGCAGCATACAAGGCATATAATCCTATGGAGCATCTTATGGGGGCCATCAACTATAATGGAGCAGCATACAGGGCATATAATCCTATAGAGCATCTTATGGGGGCCATCAACCATAATGGAGAGGCGTATGGGGCATATAATACTATGGAGCATCTTATGGGGGCCATCAACCATAATGGAGCAGCATACAGGGCATATAATCCTATGGAGCATCTTATGGGGGCCATCAACCATAATGGAGCAGCATACAGGGCATATAATACTATGGAGCATCTTATGGGGGCCATCAACCATAATGGAGCAGCATACAAGGCATATAATACTATGGAGAATCTTATGGGGGCCATCAACCATAATGGAGCAGCATACAGGGCATATAATACTATAGAGCATCTTATGGGGGCCATCAACCATAATGGAGCAGCATACAAGGCATATAATACTATGGGGCATCTTATGGGGGCCATCAACCATAATGGAGCAGCATACAGGGCATATAATACTATGAAGCATCTTATGGGGGCCATCAACCATAATGGAGCAGCATATGAGGCATATACTATGGAGCATCTTATGGGGGCCATCAACCATAATGGAGCAGCATATGAGGCATATACTATGGAGCATCTTATGGGGGCCATCAACCATAATGGACCAGCATATGAGGCATATACTATGGAGCATCTTATGGGGGCCAACAACCTTTATGGAGCAGCGTATGGGGCATATGGATGGGAGCAGCAAATTACAGAACAGTGGCGCAGGATGGGAGCAGCACATGACAGAATGGGGGTGCAGGATGGGAGCAGCACATGACAGGATGGGGGTGCAGGATGGGAGAAGCAAATGACAGAATGGGGGCGCAGGATGGGTGCAGCACATGACAGCATGGGGGCACAGGATGGGAGCAGCACATGACAGAACGGGGGGTAGGATGGGAGCAGCACATGACAGAATGGGGGCGCAGGATGGCAGCAGCACATGACAGAATCGGGGCTCAGGATGGGAGCAGCACATGACAGAACGGGGGAGCAGGATGGCAGCAGCACATGACAGGATGGGGGCACAAGATAGGAGCAGCACTTGACAGGACGGGGGCGCAGGATGAGAGCAGCACATGAAAGGATGGGGCGCAGGATGGGAGCAGCACATAACCAAAATGGAGGCGCAGGATGGGAGCAGCACATGACAACATGTGGGTGCAGGATGCAAGCACTACATGACAGGATGAGGGCGCAGGATGGGAGCAGCACATGACAGGATTATGGTGGAGTATGGGAGCACCACATGACAGGATTGGGGTACAGGAAGGGACCACCACATGACAGGATTGGGGTACAGGATGGGAGCATGTGACAGGATGAGTGCTCAGGAAGACAGTAGCACATCACAAGATGGAGGCACACAAAACAGGATGGGGGCTGCACATGACAGGATGGGGGCGCAAGATGGTAGCAGCACATGACAAGATTAGGGCGCAGGATGGAAGCAACACATACCAGGATGGAGACCATATACAAATATAAATGCTCGCCACCCGGGCGCAGAACAGGTTCAATACCTAATATATATATATATATATATATATATATATATATATATATATATATATATATATATATACATATATATATATATATTACAATATATCACAAAAGTAAGTACACCTCACATTTTTTAAAATATTTTATCTTTTCATGGGACAATACTGGAGATCTGACACTTTGGTACAATGTAAATTATCAGTGTACAGCTTGCATAACAGTGTAAATTTGGTGCCCTCTAACTAAGAACACACAGCCATTAATGTCTATACCGCTGGAAACAAAAGTGAGTACACCTCTAAGAGAAAATGTCCAAATTGTGCCCAAAGTGCCAATATTTTGTGTGTTTACCATTATTTTCCACCATTGCCTTAACTCTCTTGGGCATGGAGGGTACTACAGCTTCACAGGTTCACACTAAAATCCTCTTCCACTCCTCCATGACGCCATCATGGAGTTGGTGGATGTTGGAGACCTTGTGCTCCTCCTCCTTCCGTTTGAGGTTGATGGACCAAGCGTGCGCTGTCTGATTTTTACACACACATCTCACTGGTAACCGGACATTACATCAGCTAAGTACAGTAAATTCACAGCCAGAACCATCAGGATAAATAGATAGATAGATAGATAGATAGATAGATAGATAGATAGATAGATGTCAGTGAGATATATAATCAGTGCTTTGCTTGTGTAGTTTTCTGTATTTGTATTTAGCTAATACGGAATTAAATAAATGGAAAACATGGAATGGGGTGCCCACTATTTTTAATAGCCAGCTAAGGGAAAGACGAGAACTATGAGCTAGTCTTATTAGTGTGGGAAGGGGACAATAAACATGGAGCTTCACAGCCTATTAATAACAGCCTCCAGCTGTCTGCTTAGCCTTTACTGGTTATTAAGAAGGGGAGACCCCCAAAAGAATGACCCCTGTTTTTAATAACTAGCAAAGACTAAGCAGACACCTGTGGGCTGCTATTAATAGGCTGGGAAGGTCATTGATATTGGCCCCTTCCCAGCCTAATAACTCCAGCTCTCAGCTTCCCCAGAAATGGTGCATCCATTAGATGCAGCTATTCTGGTGCTTAGAATTGGCTCCTCCCTATTACCCCAGAGTGGTGGCAATTGGGGTAATAGTTTTGGGGTTGATGTCAGCTGTGTAAAGTCCGCTGACATCAAGCCCAGGGTTAGTAACGGAGAGGTGTCTGTCAGACACCCCATTAAGAACCTATAGTCAAAAGAAATAAACACACACAGAAAAGTCCTTTAATTGTAAAAAGCAGTTGCCAACAGTTACCCTCTTTTACCCATTTCTCACCCCCCAAAAATAATCTACACCTGTGCCCCATAATCCATAATATGGAGGTCCCACAAGAATCCCCGTCTTCTTTGTCCAGTCTATTGGACCCCTTTCAGAGAACACATCTCCACAGACTGGAGCTGCAGCCACTGCCAGTTCTCACACTACGCAGCAGTAGAACCCAGCTGCTTTGATGAGCAGTGACATCAGTAAGGTTACCGCAGTTCATCAACTGTGAACTGCAGTAACCAGTAGCGAAACTTGAAACTCATGGGCCCCCGATGTGAAAGCTCCAACGGGACCCCCAAATATTTTAAATCTTTAATAGCAATAGTCTTTTTCTATAGGCCAAAGGGACTTTTAGGGCCCCCTAGGCTCCAGGGCCCAGGTGCGATTGCAACCCCTGCACCTGTTGTAGTTATACCACTGGCGGTAAACATACTGATGCCACTGCTTGCAGCAGGAGAACTTACTGCTGGTTTATTATATAGTTTATATATGCAGGGCCAGTTTTAGGCAAAGTGGGGCCCTAGGCAAAAGTTTAAAATGGGGCCCCAAGTGCTAACAAATTGCACCATCACACAGAAATATTTCGGTTGTAGTTACATGCGCCGATTTCAGGCCACTAAACGAGTGCGACTAACAATATTGAAGTAATTCGCCGCTTGTTTCCCGGCCTCTTTACATCGGCTGAGGAATAATGATGGGCTCAGAATAATCACTAGATCAATCTGTCCACATACAGCATCATCTTAGCAGTTTTCACTGGGCGATGTGCTGATGAGAACAATGATTTTTTTTCAGGCATAACCAATCCAATCACTTGATGAATATCTTGCATTTTACACTCCCACTAGTTCTCCATATAGTATAATACACTCCCATAGTCCTCCATATAGTATAATGTACTCCCCTAGTCCTCCATATAGTATAATACACTCCCCATAGTCCTCTATATAGTATAATAGACTCCCCATAGTCCTCCATATAGTATAATAGACTCCCCATAGTCCTCCATAGTATAATAGACTCCCCATAGTCCTCCATATAGTATAATATATTCCCTCTAATCCTCCATATAGTATAACGCACTCCCCATAGTCCTCCATAGAGTATAATACACTCCCTATAGTCCTCCATAGAGTATAATACACTCCCATAGTCCTCCAGAGTATAATGCAGTCCCCATATAGAATATAATACTGACATATAGTATAACGCAGCCCCCCATAGAATATAATGCAGTCCCCAACAGAATATAATGCAGTCCTACAGCATTATGGCCACCATGTACTCACTTGCTCACTGATATATATTGTATCCATGGGGGTGGAGAGCAGTGAATATTCATTCCCTTTAGTAGCGGGCACATGTAATCGCCTAGCAGCAGGAAGCCTGCAGCTGCGGCTACTGTGACCGCTATTAAAGTGAAATGAATATTCACTGCTCTCCACTCCTATAGTCCCTCCCATCTCTCGGCACCGACTTCAGTGCATAGTGGTGGGAGCGACTATGGGTGTAGAGAGTAGTGACTATGAATTTCTCTTTAGCAGCAGGCACAGGCTTTAGCCGCAGCAGCCGACTCCTGCCTCCTGTCACCCACTGCTCCTTCTTCACTGGCACCGGGCGAGCCCCTTTGACTCACGGGCCCCATAGCAGCTACATGGTGTGCTGCTATTAGCGACATGCCACTGGCTGGGGGCAGGGGCGGACACTAATAGCTTATTGCCCCTGTTCAAGAAATGCGTCTGGGCCCCCCTTCCTGACTGATACACTGCTTATGATGATGGTAATCTGGCAATGGCACCCTGGAACCTCGGGCTCTGAGAAACAAGTCAGATTGCCCTCATTATTACTGCCCTGCAAGCAGGGGCGTACATAGCAATCACAGGGCCCCCATAGCAAAAGTTCTATTTGGGCCCCACACCTCTAAAAAAATATATATATTTATATTTTTTCACTGAGATGGATATATATATATATTGTGTGTTTGTAATAAATATATATGTTACACATAGATACACATACATATACCTTATATGCAAACACACATACTGCAGTGTACATACATACAGATACACATACATATACCGTACATACATACACACCCATAAATATACCGTACATACATACAGATACACATACATATACTGTATATGCAAACACTCACATATACCATACATACACACAGATACACATATATACTGTCATACATACATGTACTATACATACACACACGCATATACCGTACACACACACATACTGTAAACACACATACCGTACACACACACCGTACATACATATACTGTACATACACACAGATACACATACATATACCGTACATGCATACAGGTACACATTGTTATATACACAAAGTATACACATACCGTACACACAGACATACATATGTACTGTACATACATGTACATAAACATACATACCGTATATACATACAAATATATCGCACATACAGATACACACATAGTATACACACAGACATACACTGTACATGCATACACAGATACACACAGAAGCATACACACAGGGGTGAACCTAGCTTCTCTGCTGCCTGAGGCGAACTGCAAAATGGCGCCCTCCATACACCCCATACACACATGGCTCTGCTCCGCACACCTCGTACACACGCGGCTCAGCTCCGCACACCTTGCACACACGCGGCTCAGCTCCGCACACCTTGTACACATGCGGCTCAGCTCCGCACACCTCGTAGATACACAGCTCAGCTCCGCACACCTCGTAGACACACGGCTCAGCTCTTCACACCTCGTACACGCACGGCTCAGCTCCGCACACCTCGTACACACATGGCTCAGCTCCGCACACCTCATGCACACACGGCTCCACCACATCCACACTGTAAACCCCTCCTGACCCCACGCATAAGCTTACTCTCTTCCAGCACCATGACAACCAGCACAGCAGAGTCCTGCATACACTGAGGCCACTGATCATGTGACCCCTGACTCCTCCCATCCGGTGACGTCGTCACAGGCCCTGTGCGCATAGAACAGCCTTCTATGAGCAGCCCCAGCAGATGCAGGAGAGGAGTGACTTCAGGTTGAGGACATGTGATGATGTCACGATCACGTGACAGGTCACATGAGCCGAAGAGGGCTGGATGAGGGGATTCGGCCATTCGAGACGGTTGGAAGCCTTGAATACAGTAGTAACTGAACCTGCGTTTATGACGCAAATTCAGTTGCTACACCGGCAGAATCTGTCGCCCCCTCTCTTCATTGAAGGCAGTGCCACTGAGGCAAAGTACTCAACTTGCCACATGGTAGTGGCACCTCTGCATACACATAGATACACACATACTGTACATACACAGATGCACACATACATACATACATACATATACAAGCATATACATACACACATACTAATCTTGTATAGGTGATCAGAGGAGTCTTGGAGGAGGTCAGTTCAGTTGGAGAGTGCTGCAGAACTCACTGTGGGGGGATGGGGCACAGAGCAGACAGCACTGATATCAGCCCCCTGGTGCTGCTGTGCTGTCCCGTGCAGTGAGCTCCTCCCCCATCTCTTCACAGTGAGGACGGAGATGCTGCAGCCTGCTGGGAACAGAACAGTGGAGGAGGGAGCAGAAGACACACTGTAAAGGTACCGTCACATTAAGCGACGCTGCAGCGATAGCGACAACGATGCCGATCGCTGCAGCGTCGCTGTTTGATCGCTGGAGAGCTGTCACACAGACCGCTCTCCAGCGACCAACGATGCCGAGGTCCCCGGGTAACCAGGGTAAACATCGGGTTGCTAAGCGCAGGGCCGCGTGTTGTGAATTTGGATTCTGGGCTCCCCCGGTGGCTACTGGTGGAATTGAACTTGTGACATCATCTTCCCTGTTCACCTGTTCTGATTAGATCTGGGTGTCGCTATATAACCTGGCTTCTCTGTTAGATGCTTGCCGGTCAACAATGTTATCAGAAGCCTCTCTGTGCTTGTTCCTGCTCCCAGACATCTACTAGATAAGTTGGACATTCGTCCATGTTTTGTTTTTGTATTTTGGTTCCAGTTCACAGCTGCAGTTTCGTTACTGTGTCTGGAAAGCTCTTGTTGATCAGGAATTGCCACTCTGGTATTATGAGTTAATGCCAGAGTCCTAAAGTAATTTCTGGATGTGTTTTGTTAGGGTTTTCTACTGACCATGAAAGTATGCTTTCTGTCTTCTGCTATCTAGAAAGCGGACCTCAAATTTGCTAAAACTATTTTCCTGCTGCGTTTGTTGTTTCATCTCATATCACCGCCAATATATGTGGGGGGCCTCTGTCTCCTTTTTGGGCATTTCTCTAGAGGTGAGTCAGGTCTTATATTTCCCTCTGCTAGCATTATTTAGTTCTCCGGCCGGCGCTGGGCATATAGGGATAAAAAGTAGGACATGCTACCTGGCTACTTCTAGATGATGCGGTAGGTTTAGTTCATGGTCAGTACAGTTACATCTTCCAAGAGCTTGTTCCTATTGAGGCTTATGCTAGTTCTCTGGCCATGGAGATCATGACAGTTTGACCGGCCCACTAAAGGGTTAAAATCCTTGGCTGAGAAAGGAGAGAAATAAGAAGTCTGCTGAAAATTTTTTTTTTTTTTTTTTTTTTTTTTCTCTAGTAGTTAGTGTGCTCTTAATTGGATCACTTGCCAGTCTGTCTATGCTGCAGTCTTTCTTTTTTTTCTCTCTCCTTCTAATCTTTGAATGGCTCTATGTTCACCTGTCTATAATGGATCTACAGAGTGTAACTGCAGGTTTGAATAATCTCGCCACGAAAGTACAAAGTTTGCAAGATTTTGTTGTTCATGCTCCGGTATCAGAGCCGAGAATTCCTTTGCCGGAATTCTTCTCAGGGAATAGATCTAGCTTTCAGAATTTTAGAAATAATTGTAAGTTATTTTTGTCCCTGAAATCTCGTTCTGCTGGAGACCCTGCACAGCAGGTTGGGATTGTGATTTCCTTGCTCCGCGGCGACCCTCAAGATTGGGCTTTTGCATTGGCACCAGGGGATCCTGCGTTGCGCAATGTGGATGCGTTTTTTCTGGCCTTGGGCTTGCTTTATGAGGAACCTCATTTGGAACTTCAGGCAGAAAAAACTTTGATGTCCCTATCGCAGGGGCAAGATGAAGCTGAAATTTACTGCCAAAGATTCCGTAAATGGTCTGTGCTTACTCAGTGGAATGAGTGTGCCTTGGCGGCTACTTTCAGAGAGGGTCTCTCTGATGCCATTAAGGATGTTATGGTGGGGTTCCCTGTGCCTGCAAGTCTGAATGAGTCCATGACAATGGCCATTCAGATCGATAGGCGTCTGCGGGAGCGCAAACCAGTGCACCATCTGGCGGTGTCCACTGAGAAGATGCCAGAAAACATGCAGTGTGATAGAATTCTGTCCAGAAGCGAGCGGCAGAATTTTAGACGGAAAAATGGGTTGTGTTTCTATTGTGGGGATTCTACTCATGTTATATCAGCATGCTCTAAGCGTACTAAAAAGCTTGATAAATCCGTTCCCATTGGCACTTTACAGTCTAAATTTATTTTGTCTGTGACCCTGATTTGCTCTTTGTCATCTATTACTACGGACGCCTATATCGACTCTGGCGCCGCTTTGAGTCTTATGGATTGGTCCTTTGCCAATCGTTGTGGGTATGATTTAGAGCCTTTGGAGACTCTTATTCCTCTGAAGGGGATTGACTCCACCCCATTGGCTAATAATAAACCACAATACTGGACACAAGTGACTATGTGTATTAATCCGGATCACCAGGAGACTATTCGTTTTCTGGTGCTGTATAATCTACATGATGATTTGGTGCTAGGATTGCCATGGCTGCAGTCTCACAACCCAGTCCTTGACTGGAGAGCTATGTCTGTGTTGAGCTGGGGATGTAAGGGGACTCATGGGGACGTACCTTTGGTGTCCATTTCATCATCTATTCCCTCTGAAATCCCTGAGTTCCTGTCTGATTATCGTGACGTCTTTGAAGAACCCAAGCTGGGTTCGCTACCTCCGCACCGTGAGTGCGATTGTGCTATAGATTTAATTCCGGGTAGTAAATACCCAAAGGGTCGTTTATTTAATCTGTCTGTGCCTGAACATACTGCTATGCGAGAATATATAAAGGAGTCCTTGGAAAAGGGACATATTCGTCCATCGTCATCTCCCTTAGGAGCCGGTTTTTTCTTTGTGTCAAAAAAAGACGGCTCTTTGAGACCATGTATTGATTATCGGCTTTTGAATAAAATCACGGTTAAATATCAATACCAATTGCCGTTGCTGACTGATTTGTTTGCTCGCATAAAGGGGGCCAAGTGGTTCTCTAAGATTGATCTCCGTGGGGCGTATAATTTGGTGCGGATCAGGCAGGGGGATGAGTGGAAAACCGCATTTAATACGCCCGAGGGCCACTTTGAGTATTTGGTGATGCCTTTTGGTCTTTCTAATGCCCCTTCAGTCTTCCAGTCCTTTATGCATGATATTTTCCACGATTTTTTGGATAAATTTATGATAGTGTATCTGGATGATATTCTGATTTTTTCGGATGATTGGGACTCTCATGTCCGGCAAGTTAAGAGGGTTTTTCAGGTTTTGCGGTCTAATTCTCTGTGTGTCAAGGGTTCTAAGTGCGTTTTTGGGGTTCAGAGAATTTCCTTTTTGGGATATATTTTTTCTCCCTCTTCCATTGAGATGGATCCTGTCAAGGTTCAAGCTATTTGTGATTGGACGCAGCCCTCTTCTCTTAAAAGTCTTCAGAAATTTTTGGGCTTTGCCAACTTTTATCGTCGATTTATTTCTGGTTTTTCGGATGTCGTTAAGCCATTGACCGATTTGACTAGACAGGGTGCTGATGTTGCTAATTGGTCCCCTGATGCTGTGGAGGCCTTTCAGGAGCTTAAGCGCCGTTTTTCTTCTGCCCCTGTGTTGCGTCAGCCTGATGTGACTCTTCCTTTTCAGGTTGAGGTCGACGCTTCTGAGATCGGGGCTGGGGCAGTGTTGTCGCAGAAAAGTTCTGACTGCGCCGTGATGAGGCCTTGTGCCTTCTTTTCCCGTAAATTTTCGCCCGCTGAGCGGAATTATGATGTTGGGAATCGGGAGCTTTTGGCCATGAAGTGGGCGTTTGAGGAGTGGCGCCATTGGCTCGAGGGGGCCAGACATCAGGTGGTGGTATTGACTGACCACAAAAATTTGATCTATCTTGAGACCGCCAGGCGCCTGAATCCTAGACAGGCGCGCTGGTCATTATTTTTCTCTCGGTTTAATTTTGTGGTATCGTACCTACCGGGTTCTAAGAATGTTAAGGCGGATGCCCTTTCTAGGAGTTTTGAGCCTGATTCACCCGGCAACTCTGACCCCACAGGTATTCTTAAGGAGGGAGTTATCTTGTCAGCCGTTTCTCCAGACCTGCGGCGGGCCTTGCAGGAGTTTCAGGCGGATAGACCGGATCGTTGTCCGCCTGATAGGTTGTTTGTTCCTGATGATTGGACCAGTAGAGTCATCTCTGAGGTACATTCTTCTGCATTGGCAGGTCATCCTGGAATTTTTGGTACCAGGGATTTGGTGGCAAGATCCTTCTGGTGGCCTTCCCTGTCACGAGATGTGCGTGGCTTTGTGCAGTCTTGTGACGTTTGTGCTCGGGCCAAGCCTTGTTGTTCTCGGGCTAGTGGATTATTGTTGCCCTTGCCTATTCCTAAGAGGCCTTGGACACACATCTCGATGGATTTTATTTCAGATCTGCCTGTTTCTCAGAAGATGTCTGTCATCTGGGTGGTGTGTGACCGTTTTTCTAAGATGGTCCATTTGGTTCCCCTGCCCAAATTGCCTTCTTCTTCCGAGTTGGTGCCCCTGTTTTTTCAAAATGTTGTTCGTTTGCATGGTATTCCTGAGAATATCGTTTCTGACAGAGGAACCCAATTTGTGTCTAGATTTTGGCGGGCATTCTGTGCTAGGATGGGCATAGATTTGTCTTTTTCGTCTGCTTTTCACCCTCAGACTAATGGCCAGACCGAGCGGACTAATCAGACCCTGGAGACATATCTGAGGTGTTTTGTGTCTGCTGACCAGGATGATTGGGTTGCTTTTTTGCCATTGGCGGAGTTCGCCCTCAATAATCGGGCCAGCTCTGCCACTTTGGTGTCCCCGTTTTTCTGTAATTCGGGGTTCCACCCTCGATTTTCCTCTGGTCAGATGGAATCCTCGGATTGTCCTGGAGTGGATGCGGTGGTGGAGAGATTGCATCATATCTGGGGGCAGGTGATGGACAATTTAAAGTTGTCCCAGGAGAAGACTCAGCTTTTTGCCAACCGTCACCGTCGTGTTGGTCCTCGGCTTTGTGTTGGAGATTTGGTGTGGTTGTCTTCTCGTTTTGTCCCTATGAGGGTCTCATCTCCTAAGTTTAAGCCTCGGTTCATCGGTCCGTATAAAATATTGGAGATTCTTAACCCTGTTTCCTTCCGTTTGGACCTCCCTGCATCCTTTTCTATTCATAACGTTTTTCATCGGTCGTTATTGCGCAGGTATGAGGCACCGGTTGTGCCTTCCGTTGAGCCTCCTGCTCCGGTGTTGGTTGAGGGTGAGTTGGAGTACGTTGTGGAAAAAATCCTAGACTCCCGTGTTTCCAGACGGAGACTCCAGTATCTGGTCAAGTGGAAGGGATACGGCCAGGAGGATAATTCTTGGGTCACTGCATCTGATGTTCATGCCTCTGATCTGGTTCGTGCCTTTCATAGGGCCCATCCTGATCGCCCTGGTGGTTCTGGTGAGGGTTCGGTGCCCCCTCCTTGAGGGGGGGGTACTGTTGTGAATTTGGATTCTGGGCTCCCCCGGTGGCTACTGGTGGAATTGAACTTGTGACATCATCTTCCCTGTTCACCTGTTCTGATTAGATCTGGGTGTCGCTATATAACCTGGCTTCTCTGTTAGATGCTTGCCGGTCAACAATGTTATCAGAAGCCTCTCTGTGCTTGTTCCTGCTCCCAGACATCTACTAGATAAGTTGGACATTCGTCCATGTTTTGTTTTTGTATTTTGGTTCCAGTTCACAGCTGCAGTTTCGTTACTGTGTCTGGAAAGCTCTTGTTGATCAGGAATTGCCACTCTGGTATTATGAGTTAATGCCAGAGTCCTAAAGTAATTTCTGGATGTGTTTTGTTAGGGTTTTCTACTGACCATGAAAGTATGCTTTCTGTCTTCTGCTATCTAGAAAGCGGACCTCAAATTTGCTAAAACTATTTTCCTGCTGCGTTTGTTGTTTCATCTCATATCACCGCCAATATATGTGGGGGGCCTCTGTCTCCTTTTTGGGCATTTCTCTAGAGGTGAGTCAGGTCTTATATTTCCCTCTGCTAGCATTATTTAGTTCTCCGGCCGGCGCTGGGCATATAGGGATAAAAAGTAGGACATGCTACCTGGCTACTTCTAGATGATGCGGTAGGTTTAGTTCATGGTCAGTACAGTTACATCTTCCAAGAGCTTGTTCCTATTGAGGCTTATGCTAGTTCTCTGGCCATGGAGATCATGACAGCCGCGCTTAGTAACCCGATGTTTACCCTGGTTACCAGCGTAAAAGTAAAAAAAACAAACAGTACATACTCACCTGCGCGTCTCCCAGCGTCTGCTTCCTGACACTGACTGAGCTCCGGCCCTAACAGCAGAGCGGTGACGTCACCGCTGTGCTTTCACTTTAGGGCCGGATCTCAGTCAGAGCAGGAAGCAGACGCTGGGAGACGCGCAGGTGAGCATGTACTGTTTGTTTTTTTTACTTTTACGCTGGTAACCAGGGTAAACATCGGGTTACTAAGCGCGGCCCTGCGCTTAGTAACCCGATGTTTACCCTGGTTACCAGTGTAAAACATCGCTGGTATCGTTGCTTTTGGTGTCAAACACAACGATACACGGCGATCGGACGACTAAATAAAGTTCTGGACTTTATTCAGCGACCAGCGACATCACAGCAGGATCCTGATCGCTGCTGCGTGTCAAACTAAACGATATCGCTAGCGAGGACGCTGCAACGTCACGGATCGCTAGCGATATCGTTTAGTGTGACGGTACCTTAAGTCCTGCTCTTCCTTCACTGCTGTTCCTGCCTGCTGTGCTGCGGGGCCCCTGACTGTAGGGGTGAGTACTCACCAGTCACCAGGGACACGCCATGCAGGAGAAGAGACAGCAGCCAGTGAGCGCTCTCCTCAGTCTGGTGAGGAAAGCGTTCATTGGCCAGCGTCTCTCCCTGCATGACACGCCCCCCCTTTTGTAGTCCTGCACTTCGCGCGCCGCTCTCTCCCCAGCTGAGGGTGTTGGCAGGATTACAGGAGGGAGTGACAGGGGCCTGATGCTACATGATACTGGGCCTGCCTGCAGGGGCCACCCTCCACCTCTCGGCCCCAGAGCAGTGTCATTGGCGGGATGTCCGCCCCTGGCTGGGGGCCCCTAGGGCAGAGGGGGCCCCAGGCAGCTGCCTAGTCTGCCTGCCCCTAACGCCGGCCCTGTATATATGTAGGGGGCTTGTGACATTAAATATCTACAGGACATCTATCTTATCCACCTCTTCAGGAAAGCCTACAGCCTGCACTGACCACGTTGCCTCCTCACCACTACTGGAGCTACCGCCTCACCAACACGGAGCTCCTGCAACCCTTGTCCTATTGTCTCCTTCCCCACCATCCTGTAGAATGTAAGCCTGCAAGGGCAGGGTACTCGCCCCTCTATATCAGTCTGTAATTGTCAGTTTGCTTACTGTAAGTGATATCTGTAATTTGCATGTACCCCTTCTCATGTACAGCACCATGGAAACAATGGTGCTATATAAATAAATAATAATAATAATAACAAATGTATTCTATCTATCTATTATTATATTTATTGATCTATCTATTCTGGATATGTATTCTATTTATCTATCTATCTAGATATGGATTACACTCGTCTAACTTTTCAGGAGCAACATCAGAGCTATTTTTTATATGCTAATGTGAGCAAACCTTTATAGACACAAATGCTGGATTAAATTTTGCCTGCATCTGCCACGTGTGTAGTGGGCTGAGCTACAGAGCCCACACGACACAACTGACTTGCTCTATGATGGATGCATCCATCATGGGGCTTTAAGGGACTAAAAATCCACTGGAAAATTTTGAACAAAACTATTTTTATGTTGATATATAAATAAGGTGCTTAAAGTACCGTTGTGAAGCAACTTGTTCCCGGGCATCTTCCTTTGACCGCTTGGAATGATGGCTGTGTTGATGTGGATTTCAAAGCTATCAGACTCTCTACAAGTTCTAGAAGTACAATTTACA
The DNA here is from genome assembly GCF_051348905.1 of Ranitomeya variabilis. Classification (NCBI taxonomy): domain Eukaryota; kingdom Metazoa; phylum Chordata; class Amphibia; order Anura; family Dendrobatidae; genus Ranitomeya; species Ranitomeya variabilis. The sequence continues at coordinate 639,673,841 of NC_135232.1, forward strand.
TTTTCTTGGTCTGGAACTCTTACTAGTATATGTTTTTTATGGAGGCACCATTTACATTTTTACTTCACGTATCAGAAAAGTTAGAATCGGCCAAGCTGTAAGGTTCACTTTACAGATCAAAAACAATCCAGCGTGATATCTAAGTAAACAATAGAACATGCCTAATAGGAAAAAAAATCTCAAAACACACTAGAATAGATTGGCTCTTGTTAATCATCCTTGCCTTTTATTTCTGCCAGTCTCATATTTTTATTATCACTATTATTGTTATACCTATTAAATGCTCACACATTATTGTGCATTAGTTTACATGTGTTTTTCCATCTTTGCACTTTAATTTAATCTGTAATTTACATTAGCTATCCCAAAAGATTAACGTAAATATAGTAGATATTTTTCGCCAAATACAATTGCTGTATGGATTATTCAGAAAGAGCATTGGAAATTGCTTCAAACAATATTATTCTTTGTATTCTTTCAAGAATAGAAGCATTTCTTCATAAATATCCCATATGGTGTAAATCTTTTCTGTAGTAGTCATTAGCCTGTGGTAAACTGATGCTGGAACCAGGAGAATGCAATGTTGTTTGAGCGTCGTTTCCAACTTGACGTTAATATATTCTGACACTAACCGCAACATCTTGTACTCTATCGATGAGTGTCTCTCCCTTAATGACACCTTAAAATGAGTGGATGTCAAGTCTCCACACCGCACGTGCCTCTGTTCTGTAAGGTCAGAGGCAGATAATTCTGCAGTTCTCTCGTGACCAGTCTGCAGTCAGTGCTTTGCATATTCTAGTGCAACCTCTGATCTCTGACTGATTGCTCCCTTGAGCCAAGTCTTCTGTAAGACGCAGCAGAAATGGACAGAAAATGTATTTTAAAATTTTAAATCCTTGATTTTACTTTGTTCAATTGGAAAGTTTTTTTTAAATGAATGGATTTTAATACATTTTTGCTTTTCACAAACTATTGTCCCTACCCTGTTTTGATGGACTCAGAACATCACAGGAGAATATTTCTCACTAACGAAGATGTCAGATTCTGCTATTAGCAGCTGTGAGGAGATAGAAGAAGCTGTCCTACGCTGACCCCTCCTGCTACATTATGACCTGCCCATGCTTAGTATTATCAGCAGTTAATAGTAAACTGCAAAATCAGATTGACGCCCAAGGGAACAAGTGCCCTAGAAACTCCTTTTAAGATTGCACACCCCACTACCCAAGATCAGTTCTTGTCACATTAGACAAAGCACACTCATCTAAGCAACTGTGCCTGAATTCTGCCATAAGTTACTTTGAAAAGCCACTTTTTTTGCAAAAACCTTTCAACTTTTGTTGTTTTTACTCCAAAATGGGAGGAGATGGGGCAGGACAGAGGCACCGAGGAGGTTTGACATTCCTGGTCATCTAATTTATGGACTATGTTAATAATATTGGCACATAGCACTCATTAGATGCTCCTGATTCATTAAGAGGCAAGTGCTCCATACACAAAATGATAGGTATGTATAAAAAGGACTTTGGGCTATAGTGACATAACTGTTTTTATAATCAGGTTTCCTTGGAAAATTGGGCATCTTTTCCACAAATCATTCATAGCACCATAATAATAAAAGTGTAGCTACGTTCTGGACCTGAAGTCCTTCACCGACTTTTTAGACTGGCATTGTGTTGCTGAAGGTGACATCCTGGACCATGTAGGGTCCAATGTTATGATCCAGAAGCTCTCCTTCATCACATAACAGTGATTTGCAATTTATTGGAAAGATCACTAATGCTATTTGTTTTTGTCCAGTGCTGAAACGCGTTGATGTAATAAAAACTTCATTTTATATCATTGAGGTTTCTTCATTTCCGCAAACGCAGCCCAGGTACTGTGACTATTTCTCTAAAGTGAATTGCTATCTCCATCCAAAGGGCTGCAGCCATGGATTCTAAGGCTCTTATAGGCTTTGTGTCCCTACACAACTCCTCAGAGGAACACTACCATCACTTTCACCCTCTGTAATTTCTGTTATAGTATTGCCCTATTCTGTCCCAACCAGACCTCATCATATCAGTGATCGTTCCGAACCACTGTTACCCTTCTTATAGATATAATGTGCTTTTCTGCTCCGTATACTGTTTACCTCCACTGGAGCCTTTAACAGCTGATCATAGGGGTGTTGGATGTTGGACCCACCATTCTCATATTGCCAACTGTTTTAGCATTTAAAGGGAGCCTGTCATGTGAAACCTGCACATATGGGATTAATCTGCAGGTTAATTAATAGCGTACTGAACCTACACGATGCCCGCACTTAGAGCCCCGCTCTCCAGGAGGAAATTAACTTTATTTCTCCTGATAGAGATCTGGCTTCAGTCACAGGGGCGGTGCTATCTAAAGTATAAAAAAGAAAAAAAAAATCTGACCTCTTCCACATCAAAATAGCTGTCTGTAATCCAGCCTTTAAAATTACAGTGTTGCTAGAGTGAACTCAATGACGAGTAATAGTAGAGTTATTGCAGTAATCAAAAAGAATTTAGTAATAATAAAACTAATATTAAAAATAAATAAATCATGTCATTCACACTGCCCTGTGAGCCCCACAAAAAAATAAAAGTTGAAAAACAGTTTCATATTTTTTTTCTTTCTTTATTCATGCCGCTTACCAAATAATAAGTTAAACAGTGGAAATGGCACCAGTACGAAAAACTGCTTGTCCTGCCAACAAGCAAGCCTTCACACAATTATGTCTACAGAAAAATAAAAAAAAAAACTTATGGGCATCAATATCTGGTAATGGTGATTTGTTGTTAGGGCTAGCGGAACGCACCAAATTATAAGAGAGATGGTATAAGGTGCGTTCGCAGCCCGGGGTCCACCGTGCAGAGATGGAACCTGCTGCTGAGTAATGACGGACTATATGGCGGTACAATGTGGATACACACACGGGTTAACTTCACCCTGTGTGAAGGAAGCAAACAATGTTGCGTCACAGGGCCGCGGTACCGCACCAAGAGCGCAAGCAAGGAGTCTCAGGACTGTATCCCAAGACACAGGATTAGAGTTCGTTCAGACCACTTGAACTCGACACCGCAACTGTGGTGTCAAAGTAACAGAATAACTTAAAGCACAAGAGTGCGTGCTGTGCCGCTTTGGCGGACGCCACTAACCACCCAAACTTGGGATATGAAAGCGCTCTATAAGGACACGGCGCCGTACTGGCGGTTACAGCAATAGATGCTGTATCGTGTGTCTTTATGTTGACAGCTTATTTGGGTGCTAGACAGCAAGCATCCACCTTTTGCGAGCAGTCATACGCAAGGGAGGGGATTTTAAAGAACGACTTGCACTCATCAACACACACACGATTCCAAATGTACACTAGCGCATGGCCGTGCGGCCATGCAAACCTTTTATAGCTGCAGCAAGAACAGGACCTTCCCAGAAGGACCAATGGGAGTCAGCCACAGAAGAAGAACACCTTCAGGACCTTCCTAAAGGACCAATGGGATTTGCTGCAGTATCTAAGCATGTGACCCTTGATCTCCAATGAGAGATCTTGCCCTGGGCATGCTCAGAAAGGGAAGAGCAGGACTTCGTCCCAAACACGTCTGCTCGACTCGGCCCAATACTGGCTACAATGGCAGAAGCTGGAAAGGCAGCAGTAACCAATCGTCCAGTATCAGCCTGAGCTAGACACTGGGACCGACGTCTCCGCTGAGCAGACTCCACTGCGTCTGGAGAAGAATGGGAGACCGCAGCGGAGATGGTTCAAGATTCCCAATGTGCAGAGGCGGGATCTCAACACATAATATTTGTTAAGTAATTTCTTGCACAAAAAAAATGCAAAAACGGAAAAAAAACTACAGCTCTGGCAAAAATTATGAGACCACCACATCAAAACCCTGTCATGGGCAGCCCATTCTCCAGACTTGAACCCCATTGAAAACCTCTGGAATGTAATCAAGAGGATGATGGATAGTCACAAGCCATCAAACAGAGAAGAACTGCTTACATTTTTGCACCAGAAGCAGTGTGAAAGACTGGTGGAAAGCATGCCAAGACACATGAAAGCTGTGATTAAAAATCATGGTTATTCCACAAAATATTGATTTCTGAACTCTTCCTGAGTTAAAACATTAGTATTGTTGATTCTAAATTATTATGAACGTGTTTTCTTTGCATTATTTGAGGTCTGAAAGCACTGGATATTTTTTTATTTTGACCATTCTTCTTTGTCAGAAAAAAATTACATTTATTGCTTGGAAATTTGGAGACGTTGTCAGAAGTTTATAGAATAAAAGAATAATTTACATTTTACTCAAAAATATACCTATAAAGAGAAAAATCAGACAAACTGAATATTTTGCAGTGGTCTCTTAATTTTTGCCAGAGCTGTATATGAATTTTGTATTGTTGCCTAATGAAGATAACATGTTGATTGAACATAACAGTGAACAATATTTAAACAAATTAATTTCACTTAGATGTTTAGATTTGATTTTTTGTGGGGGGTTTTGCCTACTAAAGTGTATAATAAAAATTGATCATAAAGTTAAATGTACCACCAAATGTTATGAATGAAAACTACAATTTATCAGACAAAAGATAAGCTCTCATACAGCAACCCTCTGATATTGTTGGCCTATCTAATGGGTATGTCATCAATATATTTTTACTAGACAACCACTTTAAATCTGGCCTCCTCCACCTCTTGATAGCAGGCCATCTTGCTACTTATTTGTTCTTCGTCCAAAACGGCAACAAAAGCTAAAGCTTTCATGAACACAATGAAAATCTATTAATGTAAGTGTAAAACACTTGCCTCGTGCCTATGATTTTACACAAGTACAAATACTGTATTATGACAAGTATATTTACCACCAGCTTGTGATTGGATCTGTTGGTTCTACCACCTTCAGGGTCTTCTTAATGAAATGTATTTGTTCTGAAACACTGCTATTCTGAATTTACCCCCTACTTCTGGTGGATGTGGGTCTGCTTGCTGAAAAAGTCTTTTTTGTCTCCAAGGACAAAACCATCTCTAAATTTAAACAAAAAATCCAGCATAGTCATTCTCTTAATAGCCAGCCATCACTGTCATAAATATAAGAAAATCTAACTACCTGTAATTAGTGATGAGCAAGTATACTCGTTGCTCGGGTCTGCCTGAGCATGCTAGGGTGATCTCTGAGTATTTGTTAGTGCTCGGAGATTTATTTTTTGTCGCCTCAGCTGCATGATTTATGGCTGCTGGACAGCCTGAATACATGTAGGAATGCCCTAACAAACAGGCATTCTTCACATGTATTCAGCCTCTCTAGCAGCCGTAAATCATGCAACTGCGGTGACGAAAACTAAATCTCCAAGCACTAACAAATACTTGGAGACCAAGACTTGACCAGAAGCTGGAGTTGTCCCGCACATGAGGAAATCATATTACTGGTTAGAGTGAAATGGCTGAAACACGGGTCTAAGATTATAATGAAGCACAATGTACAATAATGTGCTTATCCTGAACTTGTGAGTAGATCTGCTTATTCTGCCAACTTCAGGGTCTCGCAACATCTTCATGGTCCTCATCATTGCTACAGTGTTTGATTCAGTGCTCTCCGGTCTTCTGCTCTTCATAACTTCAGAATAGCTCGCACTGATGACTGTAGAGATGGTGTTTTGTTAAAGGTTTCCAAGTTGACAAATGAAAATCCCTTGAATAGATGTTCTCACCTCTGCTGCTTCTAGTTTGTGGACATAAAATGGGTTAGGATTAGAGATGAGCGAATATGTTTGGAATCGGTCGCCGAATCTGAGTTTGCCATATTCGTGCCATATTGGTATCCTATTTGTGCCGAATTTGACGATTGGTTCCAAACATATTCATTCATTTCTACTCCCAGTGACTCAAATGACATTCAGCAAATATTGCAAAAACAATATTTGCCACCGATCATAATAGGAACTGAATTTCAAAAAAATCGCTTAACCCTAGTTAGGATGACGCAGAGATATAATTATAATATTAGTATTGTGAATGTTATCAAAATCTCCATTTAAAGCCAACTGTACTGATTGAATACTGCCAAAAGAATAGACACAAATATTATGAATGCTAACAATCACTAAAATAATATTGTCTTCTAAGAAGCCAACATAGTACATACACACAGTCCCACAGGAGAAGAATTCAATCTGCATTAGTCAGTTGCATTGAACACAAAAATTAGAGTCCAAAGATCTGAATCAATGGAGTCAGGCCAGTAGCTCATAGAATCATATGATGTTAGAATGGAAGAGACCCCCAGGGTCATTGTGTCCTACCCCCTGCTCGATGCAGGATCCACTAAGCCATTTCAGACAGATGTCTGTCCAGCCCCTGTTGAAGACTTCCATTGAAGAAGAACTCATCACCTCTCGTGGCACCTGTTCCACTCATTGATCACCTCACAGTTAAAAAGTTTTTTTAATATCTAATCTACAGGCAGTGGATCTGGATGGTGTTGCATATGCATAGGTTAGTGTCACTAATAATATTATGAGCTTAAAAATGTGTAGATTTTGCATAAAATATTTTTAAGAAGCACTGGGACAATACCTGATCAAATTCTTACTACAAGAATATGTAGTGGAGACAATTTCAGAGCTTCCACTGAGACCCAGTTGTTACACTGAAAGAACCTATGCTTTCTGATTTTACCGTTTGCTCTTAAGAGGGTTGGCAAGATCTTTCTGAAGGAGCTAAATGTGATAAAGCAAAACCCATGAAAGCAGTAGAGACATTAATAACTACTATAACATTGCGCGAGCCATAATACTAATAGGCCAGACTACTGATCTGTTTAATAATGTAATGATGTTCCTAATGATACAGGATTTATCAGTGAGGGTCTGAAGGCACGCACATTCATCGGTAACCATTTTTTTCAAGATGACACCAAAAGAGTGACGATCCATTCTCCTTCCCATCTATACGAAGAAGAAAGAAGAAAATGAATTGGCAAAAAATGTTTCATAACTTTTATGTCACCATGTTATCACCACAATAATGGTGTGATTATTTATTAGACTGGAGACTGGATGATTCGTCTAGCTCTGGCTTATTTAGAATATTATGATTTAACGTGAACCTGTTGAAAAGGTAGGCCAGGGCCATAGTCTTGACGGATCTACTCAAGCTTTGCACTCCCTGGCCACACTCTACATAAAAATCATGTTCCTTTGTCAGCTCACCTGCCGCTCCACTCTCTGTGCTGGAAGGTCTCTTCAGCTCCCATCGGACTGCTCCAGTCCCTTGGGAAATAATGGAGACACAGTCCAAGTATAACTTCAAACACAACACTTTACGTCATTTCAGCTCTTCCTCTAATCCTCTCCTCACACGGCTCGAGCTCGGTCTCATACGGCATTTTAGCGTCCTCCCTGTCCAGATTCCTTGCCTTATGTGGGGATTCCCCTCAGCTGTTTCGCACAGGCTCTGAGGGCATCAGCCCACACAAACATCTGCCACATGGCGAGTGACCTGCCCGTCTTTTCTGCCGTGTCTACTTGAAATAAATCTTCCGTACTGAAGCTGCTGACACTTGTATGGCTTTGGCCAAGCTGGTAATGGGGTTCTGGATGGCTGAGCACTATGCTTGTGAATGTTGCGGAGTCTAACTGTTGCTCGGGCTAACAGCACCCCAAGGTCTATGGGCACCCAGGCCCTTCTCTCTTCCCAACCAGGAAGCTCCCCTATCTTATATCACTGTGACCCCCTCCTACACACTACGCTTTCCCTACACACATTACAAATATAAGAACAATAAATACATTATGGATAGATATATATACATATACTTAATTGTAAACTGAAAAAGGCACAGAGGTTAAGAGGAATTCCCACAACCCCCTTACACTGTCAGCAGTTTTGGCAGATATGACGGCCACTTTTATTATACTCACCTGCGGAGCAGTCCTGTCTGAGGGGTGTTACTCTTCTTGGTCTGGTGCCTCCCATCTGCTTGCGATGCTGCCACCTTTCTTGCTTCATGTGGATGGCGCATCGCTGCATCATCCACACTGCGCTCTTGCGCAGGTGTACTTGTACTCTTGAGGGCAGAGCAAAGTACTGCAGCGCACAGGTGCCGGAAAAGGTCAGAGAGCAGCGGAACCTGGGCACTGCAGGACTTTGCTCTGCCCTCAATAAGGCAGATAAGTTTGCCTGTGCAAGAGCGCAGGGCCAAGGAGACTGTGTGGATGATGCAGCGATGTGTCATCCACACGAAGCAAGCAAGCAGATGGGAGACGCCAGACCAAGAACAGCGACCGGAGTGCTCCGCAGGTGAGTATAATAAAAGGTATTTTTCTTCTCTCACAGGTTGGGTTCGGGTTTATATACAGCATTATTGTGTCAGGGTCGTCACGACAATAACCCTCATTCACCAGTCATCCCAAATTAAAGTATGAGCAGAGCATTTGGTACCGGGTAAGAATGAGTCAGACAAAGAGCTGGTTCAATCTCAGTTGATGCTCGTGCGTCTACAAGTATCGGCAACGATCACAGCAACTGACTTTATTTCCGGATATGCAGTACTATATCGTTTTAGAAAAAGGAATGCAATAGGCGGGGTTTAAGCAATAAATATCTAGTATTCAGTCTTTCTGATTTGTCCTGATGTCTTCTGGTGAATCCTCCCTTCTTCACATTCCTGAAGTTTCAATTTCAGAAGAAATGATACTTCTTTCCTCAGAGACGAAAAGTAGGGCAAAGGTGAATACTGGCAGCCATTTTAAATATAGTTACATTAGCATCTACAAGCATGGGGAAAACTTATTGTTTCACATAACAGTACAAAAAGTGTATAAAGATATTTCTTTTTCACCCTGACAATCCCCCCTAAACACTAAGTTTTTCCCTTCAGATAAGATCCTTCGAGACTGTCCATGTGATGGGGAAAGGGGAAGTGGATTTCTTCATTCAGACACCTCAGAAGCTCTCCCCTTGCGAGAGGCCTCCAGGCAGCTGAACCCTTCAATAACCTCACATGGAGTTCTCCCGCTGTCCCTAAACTAAATATCTTAGCGTCAACTGATAATAGGGGGTTTTGACTAATTTCTTGAGGGGGACGTACTTAGGGATCTCCCCTGGATCAGTACCATCGTACTCTAGTGGGTCTTCTTCTTGATTGAGAAAGGTGCCGGTCGGAATTGCTTTGGCAATAACCTTTTTATACAAGGGAATAACACAACAGAGAATTATCGATCCAATTACAAGGAGGGCAATCAGTACCAAACAAGCTTGTTGAAGGAATCCCTTGAGCCCACCCAACCAGCCGGAAAAGAAAGATGTGTCTACTCCAGCATTAGTTTTCAATTCTGCTGCTAACCCAGTTATCTTTTTAAGGGCTATCATGGTTTTTCCATTCACTCCAGAGTTCTGAGGGATATAGGTACAACATTCTTCTCCTACCATTCCACAGACTCCTCCTTTCTCAGCTAAGATCATATCAAGGGCCAGTCGGTTTTGGAGAGTCATTCTAGTGTTAGGGCCCAGTTCCTCAACTATACCCTGAAAGGCATCTTGGCTAAAATTGACAAATCTTTGTTCACTGTAATATATGTAATTGATCCAATCAACATTTTTATTAATCTGCACCTGTGGGATCAAAGAAGCAAAGCCAGCATAAATCTGGTTCTGAGCCTTAAACTGGTCAGGCACCCCCCTTAGCACTCCAATGGCATCAATATATACTAGTGGATCTTCTTCATAACTCATATGTAGCTGATCAAGACTTCTCCTCTTTCTGGTAGATTCATCAGGTGTCTCTGGATCCCAAGGTAAAATCTTGAACTGCATAGCTAGTTTAACAAGGGTGCATTGGCCTGTCCAGGCATTAGGCAACCTAGGACGGAGCTTACCATCTCCACATAACCAATAAATATCGTACATATATTGTGTATGTTTAATTAGCAAGTCAGTATCTAGAGAACTGTTCTCTTTGCAGAAACCTGTCTGGAAGATCCCTACTGGTGTACCTGTGGTGTCGTGGGAATTATAGCAGGTGTAATTGTCAGCTAATACGGTTACTTCTCCTGGGACCTTTAGTTTGGGTTTCTCATGAATTAGTGGGACATAATCTGGGCAATCAGTGGGCTTCAGACCTTTCAACAGATTCATGACACAGGCAGTGGTGTTGTCTGTTGTGAACTCTATTTTTAGGCCCCCTCTAGTGGTCACAAGCAGTACTGTGTAGTGTTGTCTTCTGCAGGTTGGCTGCATCAGCTGGTTCGTTATCCTTGGTTTGTTTCCTATTTAACTCACCTGGATACTCAGTTCCTTGCCTGCTATCAATGTATTCAGTGCTCTTCAGATTCCTTGTGATTACCTTGCTCCCAGCCTCTCCAAGACAAGCTAAGTTTTTGTCCGTTCATTTTTTGATTATCAGCATTCATCATGTTTCTTGTCCAGCTTGCTAAGATGTGATCTCCTCACTTGCTGGTTGCTCTAGGGGACTGAGTTTCTCCCCCCACACCGTTAGTTGGTGCGGGGGTTCTTGAAATCTCAGTGTGGATATTTTGTTAGGGTTTTTTACTGACCGCACAGACCCCTTACTATTTTCTGCTATCTAGTATTAGTGGGCCTCATTTGCTGAATCTGTTTTCACCCCTGTGTATGTGCCTTCCTCTTATCTCACCGTTATTATTTGTTGGGGGCTTCTATATCTTTGGGGATTATTTCTCTGGAGGCAAGAGAGGTCTTTCTTTCTCTCGAGGGGTAGTTAGTTCCTCAGGCTGGCTCGAGACGTCTAGGATTTTTTAGGCACGTTCACCGGCTACTTCTAGTGTGCTTGGATAGGTTCAGATTTGCGGTTAGTCCAGTTTGCCACCTCCCTAGAGCTTGTCCTATGTTTGTTACTTAGCTGGAGTAATTTGTGATCCTCAACCACTAAGGATCATAACAGTATAGCAGGCCAAAAAAGTTTTTAATGCATCGCAGAAGTGGGATAAAAAGAAGACCTGAGTACATTTTTTTTTTTTCCCGCTTTTCCTTTGCTGCAGTCTGTTTAGTTTCTTTCATCCCCTTGAACTCTGGGTGGTTTTGAGCTCAGCTGCAGACATGAATATTCAGACTCTGACTTCTAGTGTGGATCATCTTACTGCACGGGTGCAAAGTATTCAGGATTTTGTTATTCATAGCCCTATGTCAGAACCAAAGATACCCATTCCTGAGTTGTTTTCTGGAGATAGATCTAGGTTTCAGAATTTTAAAAATAATTGTAAGTTATTTCTGTCTCTGAGACCTCGTTCCTCTGGTGATTCCGCTCAGCAAGTTAAAATTGTTATCTCCTTGTTGCGCGGCGACCCTCAAGATTGGGCCTTCTCTCTGGCGCCAGGAGATCCTGCATTGCTTAATGTAGATGCATTTTTTTCTGGCTCTTGGACTGCTTTATGAGGAGCCTAATCTTGAGAATCAGGCAGAAAAAGCGTTGCTGGCTATCTCTCAAGGTCTGGATGAAGCAGAGGTGTATTGTCAAAAATTTCGGAAATGGTCGGCGCTTACTCAATGGAATGAGTGTGCCCTGGCTGCAAATTTCAGAGAAGGTCTTTCTGAGGCCGTTAAGAATGTTATGGTGGGGTTTCCCACCCCTACAAGAGTGATTCTATGGCTTTAGCCATTCAGGTTGATCGGCGTTTGCGGGAGCGCAAATCTGTTCATCCTTTGGCGGTATTTTCTGAACAGATACCTGAGTCTATGCAATGTGACCGAACTCTGACCAGAATTGAGCGACAAAGTCATAGACGTCAAAATGGGTTGTGCTTTTACTGTGGTGATTCTACTCATGTTATCTCAGCATGCTCTAAACGTTTAAAAAAAATTGCTAAACCTGTCACCATTGGTACGATACAGCCTAAATTTATTTTGTCTGTTACTTTGATTTGTTCTTTGTCGTCCTACCCGGTTATGGCTTTTGTGGATTCGGGTTCTGCCCTGAATCTGATGGATTTGTCGTTTGCCAGGCGCTGTGGTTTTGTCCTGGAGCCTTTGGAATTTCCTATTCCTCTGAGGGGAATTGATGCTACGCCATTGGCTGAGAATAAGCCTCAGTATTGGACGCAAATGACCATGTGCATGACTCCCGTACATCAGGAGGTGATTCGTTTTCTCGTTCTGCATAATTTGCATGATGTTGTCGTTTTGGGTCTGCCATGGCTGCAGGCTCATAATCCAGTTTTAGATTGGAAAGCTATGTCTGTGTCAAGTTGGGGTTGTCAGGGAATTCATGGCGATACTCCGTTGGTGTCTATTGCTTCTTCCACTCCTTCTGAGGTCCCTGAGTTTTTGTCTGACTACCAGGATGTATTTAATGAGCCCAGGTCCAGTGCCCTGCCCCCTCATAGGGATTGTGACTGTGCTATAAATTTAATTCCCGGTAGTAAATTCCCTAAGGGACGACTTTTTAATTTGTCTATACCAGAGCATGCCGCGATGCGGAGTTATATAAAGGAGTCTTTGGAGAAGGGACATATTCGCCCATCCTCTTCCCCTCTTGGTGCAGGATTTTTTTTTGTGGCCAAGAAGGACGGTTCTTTGAGACCTTGTATAGATTATCGTCTTCTGAATAAAATCACAGTCAAATTTCAGTATCCTTTGCCACTATTGTCTGATTTGTTTGCTCGGATTAAGGGGGCCAGTTGGTTCACTAAGATAGATCTCCGTGGTGCGTATAACCTTGTGCGCATTAAGCAGGGAGATGAATGGAAAACAGCATTTAATACGCCCGAAGGCCATTTTGAGTACTTAGTGATGCCTTTTGGACTCTCTAATGCTCCTTCTGTGTTTCAGTCCTTCATGCATGACATCTTCCGAGAATATCTGGATAAATTTATGATTGTTTATCTGGATGACATTTTGGTCTTTTCTGATGATTGGGAGTCCCATGTGAAGCAGGTCAGGATGGTGTTTCAGGTCCTGCATGCTAATGCTTTATTTGTGAAGGGCTCAAAATGCCTCTTCGGAGTACAGAAGGTCTCCTTTTTGGGTTTTATTTTTTCTCCTTCTACTGTGGAGATGGACCCAGTCAAGGTCCAGGCTATTCATGACTGGACTCAGCCTACATCTGTTAAGAGTCTTCAGAAGTTCTTGGGTTTTGCTAATTTTTACCGTCGTTTCATCGCTAATTTTTCTAGCGTGGTTAAACCTTTGACGGATTTGACCAAGAAGGGTTCTGATGTGACTAATTGGTCTCCTGCGGCCGTGGAGGCCTTTCGGGAACTGAAGCACCGGTTTTCTTCAGCTCCAGTCTTATGTCAACCAGATGTCTCTCTCCCCTTCCAGGTCGAGGTTGATGCTTCTGAGATTGGAGCAGGGGCTGTTTTGTCGCAGAGAAGCTCTGATGGCTCTGTGATGAAGCCATGTGCTTTCTTTTCAAGAAAGTTTTCGCCTGCCGAGCGGAATTATGATGTTGGTAATCGGGAGTTGTTGGCTATGAAGTGGGCATTTGAGGAGTGGCGACATTGGCTCGAAGGAGCTAAACATCGTGTGGTGGTCTTGACTAATCACAAAAACCTGATTTACCTCGAATCTGCCAAGCGCCTGAATCCTAGACAGGCTCGTTGGTCGCTGTTTTTCTCCTGTTTCAACTTTGTGGTCTCATACCTGCCTGGTTCGAAGAACGTGAAGGCTGATGCACTTTCTAGGAGTTTTGTGCCTGACTCTCCGGGAGTTTCTGAGCCGGCTGGTATTCTCAGAGAGGGAGTGATTTTGTCTGCCATTTCCCCAGATTTGCGACGAGTGCTGCAGAAATTTCAGGCGGATAGACCTGACCGTTGTCCACCAGAGAGACTGTTTGTTCCGGATAGATGGACCAGCAGAGTTATTTCCGAGGTTCATTCTTCGGTGTTGGCGGGTCATCCTGGGATTTTTGGTACCAGAGATTTGGTGGCTAGGTCCTTCTGGTGGCCTTCCTTGTCGCGGGATGTGCGTTCCTTTGTGCAGTCTTGTGGGATTTGTGCTCGGGCTAAGCCTTGCTGTTCTCGTGCCAGCGGTTTACTTTTGCCTTTGCCTGTCCCGAAGAAGCCTTGGACGCACATTTCCATGGATTTTATTTCGGATCTTCCAGTATCTCAGAAAATGTCTGTCATCTGGGTGGTGTGTGATCGTTTTTCCAAGATGGTCCATTTGGTGCCCTTGCCTAAGTTGCCTTCCTCCTCCGATTTGGTTCCTCTATTTTTTCAGAATGTGGTTCGCTTGCACGGCATTCCTGAAAATATTGTGTCTGATAGAGGATCCCAGTTTGTGTCCAGGTTTTGGCGGACTTTTTGTGCTAAGATGGGCATTGATTTATCTTTTTCGTCGGCCTTCCATCCTCAGACTAATGGCCAAACCGAGCGAACTAATCAGACGTTGGAAACTTATTTGAGATGTTTTGTTTCTGCTGATCAGGATGATTGGGTGACTTTTTTGCCATTGGCCGAGTTTGCCCTTAATAATCGGGCTAGTTCTGCTACTTTGGTTTCGCCTTTTTTCTGCAATTCTGGTTTCCATCCTCGTTTTTCCTCGGGTCAGGTTGAGTCTTCTGACTGTCCTGGGGTGGATTCTGTGGTGGATAGGTTGCAGCAGATTTGGAACCATGTGGTGGACAATTTGAGGTTGTCACAGGAGAAGGCTCAGCGATTTGCCAACCGCCGCCGCGGTGTGGGTCCCCGACTTCGTGTTGGGGATTTGGTGTGGCTGTCTTCTTGGTATGTTCCTATGAAGGTCTCCTCTCCTAAATTCAAGCCTCGCTTCATCGGTCCTTATAAGATCTTGGAAATCCTTAACCCGGTGTCTTTTCGTTTGGATCTCCCAGCATCGTTTGCCATTCATAATGTGTTCCATAGGTCTTTGTTGCGGAGGTATGTGGTACCTGTGGTTCCTTCTGTTGACCCTCCTGCTCCGGTGCTGGTCGAGGGTGAATTGGAGTACGTGGTGGAGAAGATTTTGGATTCTCGTATCTCTAGACAGAGGCTTCAGTATTTGGTGAAGTGGAAGGGCTATGGTCAGGAGGATAATTCCTGGGTTGTCGCCTCTGATGTTCATGCGGCCGATTTGGTTCGTGCCTTCCACGCGGCTCATCGTGATCGCCCTGGGGGTCTTGATGAGGGTTCGGTGACCCCTCCTCAAGGGGGGGTACTGTTGTGAACTCTATTTTTAGGCTCCCTCTAGTGGTCACAAGCGGTACTGTGTAGTGTTGTCTTCTGCAGGTTGGCTGCATCAGCTGGTTCGTTATCCTTGGTTCGTTTCCTATTTAACTCACCTGGATACTCAGTTCCTTGCCTGCTATCAATGTATTCAGTGCTCTTCAGATTCCTTGTGATTACCTTGCTCCCAGCCTCTCCAAGACAAGCTAAGTTTTTGTCCGTTCATTTTTTGATTATCAGCAT
This sequence comes from Ranitomeya variabilis, assembly GCF_051348905.1. Classification (NCBI taxonomy): domain Eukaryota; kingdom Metazoa; phylum Chordata; class Amphibia; order Anura; family Dendrobatidae; genus Ranitomeya; species Ranitomeya variabilis. The sequence goes on from NC_135232.1 coordinate 639,689,228, forward strand.
TCATCATGTTTCTTGTCCAGCTTGCTAAGATGTGATCTCCTCGCTTGCTGGTTGCTCTAGGGGACTGAGTTTCTCCCCCCACACCGTTAGTTGGTGCGGGGGTTCTTGAAATCTCAGTGTGGATATTTTGTTAGGGTTTTTTACTGACCGCACAGACCCCTTACTATTTTCTGCTATCTAGTATTAGTGGGCCTCATTTGCTGAATCTGTTTTCACCCCTGTGTATGTGCCTTCCTCTTATCTCACCGTTATTATTTGTTGGGGGCTTCTATATCTTTGGGGATTATTTCTCTGGAGGCAAGAGAGGTCTTTCTTTCTCTCTAGGGGTAGTTAGTTCCTCAGGCTGGCTCGAGACGTCTAGGATTTTTTAGGCACGTTCACCGGCTACTTCTAGTGTGTTTGGATAGGTTCAGATTTGCGGTTAGTCCAGTTTGCCACCTCCATAGAGCTTGTCCTATGTTTGTTACTTAGCTGGAGTAATTCGTGATCCTCAACCACTAAGGATCATAACAGTTGTCATCAGGAAAAAGCAATGCATGTGTGTATAGATGTGTATTCGCAGCAGCACAAGCAACACATCCTACAGAGATATTCTGAACTCTTACATTGTATCTCACCCATTCTAACCATAGGTTTTTCCTTGGGGCTGTTTGTGTTTCTATGGAGAAAACTTCTTGCCAACTGAGACCTGGAATGGGGATTACTTCATTAACTACATTTTGCAAAAGCTCACCTGGGCCTGTTTTAGCTGTACTGGTAACAGGGGCCTTGGTTGGTCTGAAGCTAATATCCTGGAGCTGTATATGGCCTAAATTCCCATAGTATCCACCATTAAATACACAATGAAAATGCCTTCCCAGTACAAACGTCTGCAGATCAGCAGATTGGGGTTTTTCAAGATTTAGGAGGAGGGGGTGACAGTTTCTACCACATTTACAGCCCCTAAGTGGTTGCAGAAGGGCTGTAAGATGCATTCTCTCACGAAGACTCCTACCTGTCCCATCCTTAGGGAACATGGCTTCGCTAGGCTTATATCCCCAATCATCCCCCGTATTCCAGGCAGCATCTGACCAATAATAACAATTATTGTTGTCATTTCTGGTAACACACATATAAAACTGGATGATTCCCTCTACCACCCGTTGAGTCTCAGGGCACTTGACTACATCACAGAAATCAAATCGCCAGATATTTACCGGGGCCGTTAAGTTTACCCAGAGAATAGTGGCACCAGGATTCTTATTTACAATAGGGGCCGAAGAGGTAGGGGCAAGGATGGCCCCCAGCCCCAGGACCAAAAACAACAGCAACATTTCCGTTCAGTCACTACTGTGACTAAACACTGGTTCGGTCTCTTTTACAGTGTGATGCGTGGATCCAGGTGCTCTTTCCTTCAAGTTTTACTGCAGTGGGGGTAACCAGGATCACCGTGTGGGGTCCTTCAAATCTTGGCTGGAGACAATCTCTGCGCACAAACTTTTTCACATACACCAGGTCTCCTGGCACAAAGTCATAAACCACGTCACCTGTGGATTCTGGAAGAGAAGCAGAGACTGTAGGGTGGGTGTTAGACAGTTCTTTAGACAATGCAATCACAAATTGTACAACTTTATCATTTGTCTCAGACAACTCCTGGGGCCTAATATCTCCTATTTTAGGTGGAGCACCAAAAAGAATCTCAAAGGGAGTCAGGCCGTGTTTTCCCTGTGGGGTGTGTCTGATATGGTATAGGACCACGGGGAGCAAATTTGGCCATGGGAGTGGGTGGTCCTGGCTCATCTTAAGCAACTGGGTCTTAATTGTGGAGTTCATTCTCTCAACTTTGGCTGAACTGGAGGGGTGATAAGGGGTGTGTAGACCCAAATCTGTCCCTAACATGTGCCACAATTCCTCGTAGACATTGGCAGTGAAGGCTGGGCCTTGATCTGATTCAACAACTTCGAGAATTCCAAATCTGCATGAAATTTCAGTGATGAGCTTCTTAGCTGTAGTCTTGGCAGTCATGTTGGTCACTGGGTAGGCTTCAGGCCATCCCGAGAACATATCCACGGCCACTAGGACGTACTCATACTTTCCTGACTTGGGCATCTGAATATGATCGACCTGGATTCTCTGCCAAGGGTAGTCTGGTTTGGCAAGATGCTGAAGTGGAACCTTGGCGGTGGCTGTTGGGTTACAGATGGCACAGACTGGGCAGGCTCTTGAGTAGGCTGTGACAGTGGTAGAGATTCCTGGGGCCCAGTAGAGCTTCTTGATACAGGCTAGAGCTTGGTTCTTTCCTCGGTGAGTTGATCCATGAGCCCATGCTGCAACGGCTGGGTACATTCTTTTGGGTAGACAGGGTTTCCCATCCACCTTGTAGAGTCTGGAAAATTGGTATTGTCCGGCAGACCTACAATTCCCATGAATGGCTCCTGCAGCTTTCCACTGTCGTTTTTCTTCTTTAGAGGTCAACTTTTGTTCTTCCCACAGTCTTTCTTCAGGTGGTCGAGCTGGCTTCCAGACAGATCCGGTGGCAGGGTTGTCATGGTTCCCAATGGCAGGGGAACGTCAGGACACATAAATAACGAACGAGCTCTTGGGTGATGGAATCTCGAGCTGACCGTGAGCTAAACCTACAACACAACTAACAGTGGCCGGGGGGCGTGCCTACGTTTTATCCCTAGATGTCTCTCGCCAGCCGGAGAACTAACTTACCCTAGTAGAGGAAAAAACAGACCTGGCTTACCTCTAGGGAAATTCCCCCAAAAAGGAGACAGAAGCCCCCCACATATATTGACGGTGAGTTCAGGGGAAAAGACATACGCAGTATGAAGGTAGGTTCAGCAAAGCGAGGTCCGCTTACTAGATAGTAGAAAGATACAAAAGGGAACTGCACGGTCAGCTGAAAACCCTTTTAAAATACCATCCTGAAATTACTTTAAAACTCATGTGTCAACTCATGACACCGGAGTGGTAATTTCAGCCCACAAGAGCTTCCAGCTACAGAGAAAGACTTAACTGTAAACTGGAACAAAAATGCAAACAAACTTAGGACTAAGAGTCCAACTTAGCTGATCAGTAGTCTAGGAGCAGGAACATGCAACAGAAAGGCTCTAGTTACATTGATGGCCGGCAAGGCAATGACTGAAGAGCAGGAATAAATAGGAACTCCCCACTACTGATGAAAACAGGTGAACTGAGAAAGAAAACACACCCGAGTCACCAGTACCACTAGCCACCACCAGAAGGAGCCCAAAAGCAGATTCACAACAGTACCCCCCCCTCAAGGAGGGGGCACCGAACCCTCACAAGAACCACCAGGGCGATCCGGATGAGCCCTATGAAAGGCACGAACCAAATCAGAGGCGTGTACATCAGAAGCAGTTACCCAAGAATTATCTTCTTGACCATAACCCTTCCACTTAACCAGATATTGTAGTCTCCGTCTGGAAATACGGGAGTCCAAAATTTTCTCCACAACATACTCCAATTCACCCTCCACCAGCACAGGAGCAGGAGGCTCGGTAGAAGGAACAACCGGCACCTCATACCTCCGCAACAACGACCGATGGAAGACATTATAGATAGCGAAAGATGCCGGAAGGTCTAAACGAAAGGATACAGGGTTAAGAATCTCCAAAATCCTATAAGGACCGATGAACCGAGGCTTAAACTTAGGAGAAGAAACCCTCATAGGGACAAAACGGGAAGACAACCACACCAAGTCCCCAACACGAAGACGAGGACCAACACGACGACGGCGGTTGGCAAAATGCTGAGTCTTCTCCTGGGACAACTTCAAATTGTCCACCACCTGTCCCCAAATCCGATGCAACCTATCCACCATAGTATCCACTCCAGGACAATCCAAAGACTCCACCTGACCGGAAGAAAAACGAGGGTGAAACCCCGAATTGCAAAAGAAAGGAGAAACCAAAGTGGCAGAACTAGCCCGATTATTGAGGGCAAACTCTGCCAACGGCAAAAAGGCAACCCAGTCATCCTGATCCGCAGACACAAAACACCTCAAATAAGTCTCCAAGGTCTGATTAGTTCGCTCCGTCTGGCCATTAGTCTGAGGATGGAACGCAGACGAAAAAGACAAATCAATGCCCATCCTAGCACAGAATGCCCGCCAAAATCTAGACACGAACTGGGTCCCCCTGTCAGAAACGATATTTTCCGGAATACCATGCAAGCGAACCACATTTTGAAAAAACAGAGGAACCAATTCGGATGAGGAAGGCAACTTAGGCAAAGGTACCAAATGAACCATCTTTGAAAAACGGTCACACACCACCCAGATGACAGACATTTTCTGAGAAGCAGGGAGATCAGAAATAAAATCCATAGAGATGTGAGTCCAAGGCCTCTTCGGAATAGGCAAAGATAACAACAATCCGCTAGCCCGAGAACAACAAGCCTTGGCCCGAGCACAATCATCACAAGACTGCACAAAAACTCGTACGTCTCGAGACAGGGAAGGCCACCAGAAGGACCTAGCCACCAAATCCCTAGTACCAAAGATTCCAGGATGACCTGCCAACGCAGAAGAATGAACCTCCGAGATGACTCTACTGGTCCAATCATCAGGAACAAACAGTCTACCAGGCGGGCAACGATCAGGTCTATCCGCCTGAAACTCCTGCAAAGCCCGTCGCAGGTCTGGGGAAACAGCAGATAATATCACCCCATCCTTAAGGATACCTGTAGGTTCAGAATCACCAGGGGAATCAGGCTCAAAACTCCTAGAAAGGGCATCTGCCTTCACATTTTTAGAACCTGGTAGGTATGAGACCACAAAATTAAACCGAGAGAAAAACAACGACCAGCGCGCCTGTCTAGGATTCAGGCGCTTGGCAGACTCAAGATAAATCAGATTCTTGTGATCGGTCAATACCACCACCTGATGTCTAGCCCCCTCAAGCCAATGACGCCACTCCTCAAAAGCCCACTTCATAGCCAAAAGCTCCCGATTACCAATATCATAGTTTCGCTCGGCGGGCGAAAATTTTCGAGAAAAGAACGCACAAGGTCTCATCACGGAGCAGTCGGAACTTTTCTGCGACAAAACCGCCCCAGCTCCGATTTCTGAAGCGTCGACCTCAACCTGAAAAGGAAGAGCAACATCAGGCTGACGCAACACAGGGGCAGAAGAAAAGCGGCGCTTAAGCTCCCGAAAGGCCTCCACAGCAGCAGGGGACCAATCAGCAACATCAGCACCCTTTTTAGTCAAATCAGTCAAAGGTTTAGCAACATCCGAAAAACCAGTTATAAATCGACGATAAAAATTAGCAAAGCCCAAGAATTTCTGAAGGCTCTTAAGAGAAGTAGGTTGCGTCCAATCACAAATAGCCCGAACCTTGACAGGATCCATCTCAATGGAAGAAGGGGAAAAAATGTACCCCAAAAAAGAAATCTTTTGAACCCCAAAAATACACTTAGAACCCTTCACACACAAGGAATTAGCCCGCAAAACCTGAAAAACCCTCCTGACTTGTTGGACATGAGAGTCCCAGTCATCCGAAAAAATCAAAATATCATCCAGATAGACAATCATAAATTTATCCAAATATTCACGGAAAATGTTATGCATAAAGGACTGAAAGACTGAAGGGGCATTTGAAAGACCAAAAGGCATTACTAAATACTCAAAATGGCCCTCGGGCGTATTAAATGCGGTTTTCCACTCATCCCCCTGCTTAATTCGCACCAAATTATACGCCCCATGAAGATCAATCTTAGAGAACCACATAGCCCCCTCTATTCGAGCAAACAAATCAGTCAGCAGTGGCAAAGGATACTGATATTTGACTGTAATTTTATTCAAGAGTCGATAATCAATACACGGCCTCAAAGAGCCATCTTTTTTAGACACAAAGAAAAAACCGGCTCCTAAGGGAGATGAAGAAGGACGAATATGTCCCTTTTCCAGGGACTCCTTAATATTCTCTCGCATAGCAACATGTTCAGGTACGGATAAATTAAACAAACGACCCTTTGGAAATTTACTGCCTGGAATCAGATCTATGGTACAATCGCAATCTCTGTGAGGAGGGAGTGAACCAAGCTTAGGCTCCTCAAAAACATCACGATAATCAGACAAAAATGCCGGAATCTCAGAGGGAATAGATGATGAAATGGAAACCAAAGGTACGTCCCCATGAGCCCCCTGACATCCCCAGCTTAACACAGACATTGCTTTCCAGTCAAGGACTGGATTATGAGATTGTAACCATGGCAATCCGAGCACCAAAACATCATGTAGATTGTACAACACAAGGAAGCGAATCACCTCCTGATGGTCTGGAGTCATACGCATAGTCACTTGTGTCCAGTATTGTGGTTTATTACTAGCCAATGGCGTAGAATCAATACCCTTCAGAGGTATAGGGACTTCCAGAGGCTCTAGATTAAACCCACAGCGCCTGGCAAAGGACCAATCCATAAGACTCAAAGCGGCGCCAGAGTCGACATAGGCGTCCGCGGTAATTGACGATAATGAACAAATCAAGGTCACAGATAGAATAAACTTAGACTGTAAAGTGCAAATTGAAACAGACTTATCAACCTTCTTTGTGCGTCTAGAGCATGCTGATATAACATGAGTTGAATCACCACAATAGAAGCACAACCCATTTTTTCGCCTAAAATTCTGCCGTTCGCTTCTGGACAGAATTCTATCACATTGCATATTCTCTGGCGCCTTCTCAGAAGACACCGCCAAATGGTGCACAGGTTTACGCTCCCGCAAACGCCGATCAATCTGAATAGCCATTGTCATGGACTCATTCAGACCTGTAGGCGCAGGGAACCCCACCATAACATCCTTAATGGCATCAGAGAGACCCTCTCTGAAATTCGCCGCCAAAGCGCACTCATTCCACTGAGTAAGCACAGACCATTTACGAAATTTTTGGCAGTATATTTCAGCTTCATCTTGCCCTTGAGACAGGGCCATCAAGGCTTTTTCAGCCTGAATCTCTAAATTAGGTTCCTCATAAAGCAACCCCAAAGCCAGAAAAAACGCATCCACATTGAGCAACGCAGGATCCCCTGGTGCCAATGCAAATGCCCAATCTTGAGGGTCACCTCGCAGCAAGGAAATTACAATCTTAACCTGCTGTGCGGGATCTCCAGCGGAGCGAGATCTCAGAGAAAGAAATAATTTACAATTATATTTGAAATTCAAAAAACGAGATCTATCTCCGGAGAAAAATTCTGGTATAGGAATTCTAGGTTCAGATATAGGAGCATGTATAACAAAATCCTGTAAATCTTGAACTTTTGTGGCAAGATTATTCAAACCTGTAGCCAAACTCTGAGGATCCATTTTAAGCAGGTGAGATCAGAGCCATTCAAGGGTTAGAAGGAGAGGGAGACAAAGACTGCAATTAGAGCTGAAATGCAACTGATTCAACTATAGAGCAAGCACCAAGGGAAAAAAAAAAAAAAAAATTTGCAGACTTCTTTTTCTCTCCTTTCTTCTGCCAACAGTTTTAACACTTGGCCGGCCATACTGTCATGGTTCCCAATGGCAGGGGAACGTCAGGACACATAAATAACGAACGAGCTCTTGGGTGATGGAATCTCGAGCTGACCGTGAGCTAAACCTACAACACAACTAACAGTGGCCGGGGGACGTGCCTACGTTTTATCCCTAGACGTCTCTCGCCAGCCGGAGAACTAACTTACCCTAGTAGAGGAAAAAACAGACCTGGCTTACCTCTAGGGAAATTCCCCCAAAAAGGAGACAGAAACCCCCCACATATATTGACGGTGAGTTCAGAGGAAAAGACATACGCAGTATGAAGGTAGGTTCAGCAAAGCGAGGTCCGCTTACTAGATAGTAGAAAGATACAAAAGGGAACTGCACGGTCAGCTGAAAACCCTTTTAAAATACCATCCTGAAATTACTTTAAAACTCATGTGTCAACTCATGACACCGGAGTGGTAATTTCAGCCCACAAGAGCTTCCAGCTACAGAGAAAGACTTAACTGTAAACTGGAACAAAAATGCAAACAAACTTAGGACTAAGAGTCCAACTTAGCTGATCAGTAGTCTAGGAGCAGGAACATGCAACAGAAAGGCTCTAGTTACATTGATGGCCGGCAAGGCAATGACTGAAGAGCAGGAATAAATAGGAACTCCCCACTACTGATGAAAACAGGTGAACTGAGAAAGAAAACACACCCGAGTCACCAGTACCACTAGCCACCACCAGAAGGAGCCCAAAAGCAGATTCACAACACAGGGTATTCCATTTCCATGTCTTCTATCAATTCCCTCTTCTTTCTTCGGGCTTCGGACTTCTCAAAGTCTTGTTCTTCTTTGGCTTGGGTAGCTTCTATGGTTGCTTGTTCTTTTGTTTGTGCTCTGGTAAGCACAGGCATCACAGGTGTAGCAGTGTCTTCCCAATAGGGTTTTTCTGGTACTGTTTCTTCTTCTTCCCACTTTGCTGAGACATTCTTTATGGCAGCAGCTTTGGCAGCTTGGTCTGCTAAATGGTTTCCTCTAGTCTCCTTCGAGTTGACTTTCCCGTGAGCTTTAACCTTGATCACCGCAATCTGTGCGGGTAGCTCCAGTGCCTCCATCAGAGCTTTTATCCTTAGTGCATGTTTAACAGGGGTTCCTGTAGCCGTAATGAACCCTCGGGACTTCCATAGGAATCCAAAATCGTGGCAGATTCCATGGCCGTATCTTGAGTCAGTGTAGACATTGGCCATTTTCCCTTCTGCTAGATAACATGCTTGTTGTAGGGCCACAAGTTCAGCTTCTTGAGCTGACAGGTGAGGTGGTAAGGCTTCGGCCAGAAGGACTTCTGTGTCAGTGGTGACAGCATATCCAGTGTGGAACTTGCCATAAGAGTCTGCAAATCGAGATCCATCAGTCCATAGTTGCAAGTCAGGGTTGAGAAGTTCTTGAGTTACCACATTCTGTGGTGCAGAGATTTCTTGTTCCAGTGCTTTTACACAGTCATGTGGGTCATCAGGTGATCTCAAATCTGGTAAGTCCTTATACCAGTCAGGTAACTCCCCCCTAGAATGTGGAAGCAAAGTGGCTGGGTTGATGGTGGTACATTTCTGGAAGGTGATGTTGGAGGGCAGAAGTAGAGAGCACTGAAGCCTGAGATGTCTTTGGCTCGTCAGATGCTTAGGAGATGTTTGTTGGAGGACAGCAGAGAGATCATGTCCAGCTTGAATGACCAAGTCATGACCAAGTGCTATGTCAGCAGACTTATCCAGGAGAACATGGGCCGCATGCACAGCCTTGAGGCAGGAAGGAGCAGTTCTGGCAACAGGGTCTAGTCTGGCTGAGTAGTAGGCCAGAGGACGGAAACGATCAGCATGTTTCTGCGCTAGCACACCAGAGGCATATCATTCAGACTCTGAAACAAAGAGGTGGAACGGCTGAGTGTAGTCAGGGAGACCCAGAGCAGGGGCACTGACAACAGCTTCCTTGAGAGCCAAAAAACAGTCCTTTTGCTGAGCATAGATATACGGGTTTTCAGCATGATCCCAAACTGGTCCTCCAGTCTTGAGACAGTCATACAAGGGTTGCATGAGTCTTGAAGCATCCGGAATCCACTGTCTGCAGTAGGTAATGAGTCCTAAGAAAGACTGCATAGCAGAGTATGTCTTCGGATAAGGGATGTCCTCGATGGCATGTTTTCTGTCCTCGGTGAGATGTCTCGAGCCTTAAGAGATGCAGTGTCCGAGGAAGACAACCTTTTCTTTGCACCACTGGACCTTGGCCTTAGAGACTTTGCAGTTGGCAGAGTGAAGGAAAAGGAGCAAGGACTCAGAAGCAGCAAACAGATTTTCCTCAGTTCCACAGAGAAGTAGGTCATCAACATACTGGAGAAGCGTGACGCGAAGATTCCCCAATATCCATGGGTCCAGAATAAAAGTGTTGCTGAAGTAGGCACTTGGGAGAGCAAGGTGTTTGGGTTGGGTACCACAGGAGTTTCCAAGATGGTGGCTGAATTGACTGCTCTGAGGTCCTGAACGAGTCTGTACTTCGGAGGGTCCCCGGGGGCTGTCTTCTTCTTTACTGGAAACAGGGGTGTGTTACAGGGTGAGACACACCTAATTAGTACTCCAGAATGCAGGAGGGAGGTAATCTGAACTCCGAGGCTTTGTTTTTGAGCAGCCTTAAGTGGATACTGAGGTAGTCTGGGGTACGGGTGCCCAGGTTTGAGGTGGACTTTCACTGGAGGTACTTTGAGCAGACCCACGTCTTCAGGCCCGGTTGACCACAAAGCGGTAGGTAGGTCAGGTAAGTCCGGGGGAGGCGTCAGTTGCAGTGTCATCATCATCAAAGGGAAGGCCTTAAGAACACAACGATCTTCAATGCCTTGTTGTGAGGCAGGGTCTTGTAATTGCAGTTCCATCCCTTGATCACCGAAGGTGATGGTAGCACGAAGCCTTTGAAGGAGGTCAGCTCCTAGAAGGTTGACAGGACAGGTTTCAGACACCAGAAACTTGGCAAAGACACCAGAGAATGGGCCAGCTGGGACAGGAACAGTGAGTGGTGATGAGGTTTGTTGACCTTCAACTCCAATACACGTGAGGAAATCTGAAGACAGGGAGATAGTAGGAGGCAATTGAGATGAAGAGATGACAGAGGTGGTCGCCCCAGTGTCCACTAAAAACTTGAGAGGTTGGTTGTCCACTTCCAGGGTCACTATACCGCAAGATGAAGAAGTACGAGTAGCAGGGAAGGTGGGCACCGGTTGGCCTGAACTTCATGAGTGTGGAGGAGGGGGTCTCTGATAATGCTCCCGGTGGGGGCAATCTCTTCTCATGTGGCCAGGGCTGCCACACACCCAACATAGGGGTCTCCCTTGGTCATCACAAACTGGTCTGTCCCTGTAGTTTCGGCCCTGGGACCTTCTCGGCCCCGCAGATGGTGGTCCATACCGACCGTGGGCCTGGTACATCATAACAGCTACTTCTGAGGCTTCTGCCATATACATGGCTGATTTCTTCTTGCCTTTATCCTTCTGTGCTTCTTTTTGTGCTTCCTTTTCTGCTTCTTTTTCTTCCCTTTGAAGCATTTTCTGATAACTCTTCACAACAGTGAGGGCCTGTTTTAGGGGACCATCAGGTAATTCGGGACGAAGCTTCATGACCTTATCCTTCAGTAGATCCTCCAGACCATCAATAAAAGCACGAACCAACAAAGCTGCTTGCGTCTTTACATGAGTTGAATAACCCAAGTCTTCAAACTGCATAGTTAGCCTGGCACCATATTTCTCCACAGCTTCACCAGGTTCTTGTTGTATATCCTGTATTGATCCTGCTTCGTCAGAGAGACGGTCCTGAGCCCACTTCGTGAGTTGTGCCATATACTCTTCTCCAGACTTGAACTTGTTGAGGGGTCCCGCCCTAGTGGAGTCCAATTCCTTCATGATGGTGGGGAGAAAGTATTCGGAGGCTCTGATTGAGGTAATGCCTGATAGATCAGACCATGTAGCCCCGTAGATGCTCCTAATCTGTTCCAGTTTCCTTACATACTGCATGGGAAATTTGTCCGGGTCCGGTAACTTGTTAACAATAGCATCAATTTGTACCGGAGTGAAGGGTTGGTACTTCAGCTTCAGCCCTTCTTCTCCGTCATGTGTCACTACCTCATCCTTCGGGGCAGTTGGGGGCACTGTGGGCGTTGTCCCATTCAGAGGCTTTATACCTGTGTGCATTAGTAGCACCATGTATTCAGCTACCAGGGGCATAATGCCGTCTATTCCAGACTCATGATAACAGACAATCCTGACTTCCCGCAAATCAAGGTTTGGGGTTGATTGGAGGCAATTCTTGATGACTTCAACATGTTCCTTCATACAAGGGCCCAGTGGGTATCCGAAGAGTCCTGAAGATATCAATGGTATAGCCAAGGTTCTATGAGGAAGTGTATCTTTCCCTAGCCGTCCTACAAAGATGACCACTGTCTGCAAGGCGGTCTGCAATATTGTACGGCAGTGCTCGGGTGTCCTGTAATCATATATAGGGCCTGCAGTGTGTAACACTATATCACAGGGTAAATTTCCCCCTTGGGTGGACATAGCATCTCCCGGTTGCAAGGGGCCATAAGCGGCAAGGTAGGCCTGACACTCTTGGGCTATGACTGGGCCTCCCTTTTTGGCTATCTGTTGGGCCAAACCACCTCTATGTGACAGGGTAGAATTGGCTGGGTTCACTATGGCTCCCACCTGGTGGGTAATTATATCCCCATACCCTACTGAGAAAAGGACCTGGGAACCCTGAGGTGTGATGTAGTAGCGCGAATGACAGGGGAACCAAACTTCAGGGTCATGGGGTAACTTAGAGGGTTTGTTGAAAGGGGTAGGTCGCGGGCTCCTTCCGGGCCGGGGGGATTCAAACGGACCTAACAGCGGTGGTGGGGCAAGGGGATTAGGGGGGATTGTAGCAGCCTGATTGTCCGGATCTTCCGGTTCTTCATCATCTCCGATAACTTGGCGTCTCATACGCAATGCGGACTGGAAGGCCGCACTACCAGTCAGGGCATCGAGTGTGAATGGACCCTGCCCGGGTGTATTTACAAATATCACAGTGGGTTGCACCGGAAGACTAGACCCTGAGACCGAAGTGGAAACGGGAACAATGGAGGTGGAAACAGCATCGGTCGGTGCCGGAGGTTTCTCAGGAAGGGGTGGTCCCTGATAGTACTCGCCGGAAGGTGTCACCAGCAGATATAACGGCTGGGGAGGAGTTCCAGGTACACCAAGATGGCCGCCGGCGGAAGTGTGGCATGCCCCACCTCCGTCCGCAGTCTGGGCGGAGCCCCAAGGACGGCCCGCCCCGCATATGCGGCAGGTTTCCACCCAAGACGGATTCTGCACGCCACAAACAGGACACACCCATGCTTCAGGAGACCTCGTCGCGGCGGCCATTTTACAATCTGTGAGATTACAGTTCGAAGGCATTTTATAACCAAACACGGGTTCTGCATCTTCTGATCCTCCCTCTCCATCAACCTCTTTCCATCCCTCATTCTTCAAGCTTCGCGCAACTCGCAGATGAGCTTGCGCTTGTTCTAACAATCCTTTATCCTTCAACATGCCCCTTTTGTTCTCTATGAGATTGTGCCATGTAGACGGCTGCAATCTCCCTGACGAGGGCAGTCCTACATACTTGTACAACCTCTCAACATTCTTGACTGCCTTCTTGCCCTCCCGTGACTCTACTATTGTCTTGACTTCCACAGCATCCTCATTTAACTTGTGGGGCACAGACTTCTTCTGCTTTAAGAGACGCAGCATCTTTTCACAGAATACTGCGCCCTGCTGCAGCTCAGGATCGCTGACAGCGATATCAACACTGTGTGCTATAGCACGGAACCTCGCGTTCAACGTACTAGGAAAAGAGCCTCGCGCTCAATGTTTCCTGTCCCTAACCTGAACAACAGTGATTAACAGACTATCCTGTCACGATATTCTAAACAGTCGGGAGGCGGTCTCCTAGTGAGAGCGCTCCACAGAAATACAGGTGGTCCCCTCTCGGGACGTCTTTAATTACCTAGTTGGTACAATATCAAACAGGCTGCGTCTCCTATCCCTTTCACTAAGCCGCCCCACAATCTACAACTTGCTCAATCTTTCACTCCACTTCACTACTAGACAATAGTCATAGGTAGGGTGGTTGAATGGAGTACAATGACCGGTGGAGGAGGTGTGGTGTACACGAGGACGCGCAGGATGCGACGTCTCTCAGTTGCTGGTTCAGAGCGTGGCACGGGATCGCGATCGGTCTCACCACTCGACCGGTCACCCCTCAGATCCAAGGAGACCACAGACAAACCAATAACGGCTGAGACACTAGCAAGTGTGACACATACAAAGTATATGATCTCCACTTACCGTGTTTGGAGGGTGATCAGTCCTCGAGGTCAGCCACTACGGGTGTCGTCCACGGACATCCAGGAATGGGTCCAGGGGGTCTCGGATCGCTGGCCACGCCCCACATTGGAAGCGCCAAATTGTCGGGGTCGTCACGACAATAACCCTCATTCACCAGTCATCCCAAATTAAAGTATGAGCAGAGCATTTGGTACCGGGTAAGAATGAGTCAGACAAAGAGCTGGTTCAATCTCAGTTGATGCTCGTATGTCTACAAGTATCGGCAACGATCACAGCAACTGACTTTATTTCTGGATACGCAGTACTATATCGTTTTAGAAAAATGAATGCAATAGGCGGGGTTTAAGCAATACATATCTAGTATTCAGTCTTTCTGATTTGTCCTGATGTCTTCTGGTGAATCCTCCCTTCTTCACGTTCCTGAAGTTTCAATTTCAGAAGAAATGATACTTCTTTCCTCAGAGACGAAAAGTAGGGCAAAGGTGAATACTGGCAGCCATTTTAAATATAGTTACATTAGCATCTACAAGCATGGGGAAAACGTATTGTTTCACATAACAGTACAAAAAGTGTATAAAGATATTTCTTTTTCACCCTGACAATTGAATGCTGTATATCAGCCTGAAAGGTGATGGCCGTAACTCATATCGGCCAAAAGTGCTGACAGGTTCACTTTAAATAGAATGAAAACCATTATATATCTTTATCACATGTAATGTCTAGGGGTCTCTACTCTATTACTGACTTTAGGGGCCATAATGGTCTCCTGAGCTCCAAGCCACTTTGATGTCTGACTTGTAGATCTTTCACTCTTTTAAGCCGGCAAACACATTAGATTTATGTAGTATGGACTCATTGATTTTAGAGAGATCAGTCAACCATCTAATGTGTTTGTTATAGCAGAAATACACATGTGTCAGATGCGTTTGTCAGAATGTCACAATTACTAAAAAGAACATTTGTGTGATTCTGTGTATGACTCAAGATAGCCAATACAATGACAGTATGGAAAAGTTAGGAAAACTCAGTTCTTCTTATCTTAGCAACCATGTAGCCTTGTTTTCCAACATATTCAGGGTCTGTATTGTTGGAAAGTGAGATGATGGGGGTGTTGAAGTAGGCTTTTTTAGCAAGATAAAAGGAAGAGTTCTATGTTTTGGGCAAATGCTTATAATGGATGAAGTCTTCTGGCACAAAAGATTTTCTCCACAGACATTCGGCAAACCTGAAGCACTGATGGAAGATGGACCAGAATAGTGGTCTCTCTTGCGTGTCTGGGGCAGAACTGTCAGGACTGTCACCATTGTTGCTGGGGAAAGTGAGTCGCCCCACCTGGGCCGTGGGGTACAGGGTCCTGCAGGTCACAGGGGAATGTCACGGTGGCTGCGACCCGGTCCGTGGCCCTGGGCGCCCATGTAAAAGGGGAAAGGTCTTTAAAGGGAATAAAGTTTGTGTTCATTACACCACCTGTGGTATTCGGTTAGCGGGAACCGACGCTGCTTTAAGGGGTCCTCTGGGGTGATGTTATGGCAGCTAGATGGTATAACTTCCCACAGGTGAAGTATATCCCCAGGGCTCCCGGTGTGTAGATGGAAGATGGTGAGGAGTGCAGTAAAGAATGAGGACACAGGTTTGCAGCCTCTTTACCTTGGTTTACTGAAGACTTCAGCATCCGCAGTCCAGAGCACCAGATCACAGGGCAGGCCGGGTCAGGCCGGCTTGAAGGCAAGTTAGGAGTCCCCTTACCCAGGTGGAAATCAAAAGCCTTCCTCTGGCGCCGTGGTGTTGTAGTCCCTTACGGCTTAAAGCTCCACATAAGGTCCTCACAGATGTTATCTTTGTCTCTGTCCCCCGGGTAGGATAGGACATAACCCGTGTGACTGGTGGCTTGAGGCTGTTTATAGGGACTCTAGCATGCCCCGGCCTCTGAGGGTTCCACTGTGCCTCCTCGGTGTTAGGTTGGACAGGAGACTTGGAGTTCAGCTGTCCTGCCGGTCTCTGATGTAAGTCATAGCGGTCCTTACACCCTCGGTGTTCCGGCTGCCGGTCTCTGCGCCTCAGAAGGAGGCAGCCTGCTCGGGGCTGGTCTCCCCCTGGTATTCTCTCCTGTGCTTTGCTCTCCTGCATGCTCTCTGCAATGTATTCAGCTTTCTGTATGTCTCTTTCCACTGCAACTCCACAGCTCTGTAAAACCTTATGCTGCCTCAGACTGATCCAGTCCGTCTCCTGACTGGACCTTCCTTGAACTGACTGAAACTCAAACTAAACTTTCCCTACAGACTACCAGTTATATATATATGGGGAGTCACCTAACAAGTAGGATCAATAGCTCACCCTGGTGGCCTGGAGTGTGAATGTGTTGCATGTTTGTGGTACCTGGTTGCAGTTATCCCTTCTTGCCTTCAAGCGTAACATCACTCTCCCCATGAGGAAAGCAATGCTACTGTGATGACCAGGACCCTGGGGCGCCATGGAAGCACTTTCTGACAGGAGTAGACCTTTGCACCTGACTGTCGGGGGTGATATAAAAGAGACTGTGCGCGCGAGAACGGGTCTTTTGATGGGTACCCAGCGTGTGCTACAGGGGAAGGTTGACTTCCTCTCTGCTGACCGACGCCAACTGACGAGCCCGTTCCATCACCCGCGCATACAGACGGTGCATCTCCTGAAACCGACTCCCTGTTATTCTCCGACCACTACAGTACTAACCGGTCGGTGTATCTGACATCTACTGACTCTCTTTGCAACCCTGATCCGGCGTTGTACGCGGTTCGCAGCGGTGAGACTGCGGCCTTCACCTCGGGACTTTGTACATCCTTGGCTGTGCAGCAGACCTTTCCCCATTCAGCACCTCGTTCCATGATCACCAGACCACATACAGGAAGATCAGGATACTTCGCCACCATACAGAGACAGCGCTTCACTTTCCTTCAGGCATGTACATTTCTATATATGTGTTATGCAGATATGTTCTGAGTGGAGCAACTCATTTCAATAGAGAAGGAAAGAATGTAGTCACAGAGCGAGACAGAGTAATTAGTAAGGCTACGTTCACATTTGCGTTGTGCGCCGCAGCGTCGGCGCCGCAGCGCACAACGCAAACAAAACCGCGGCAAAACACACGCTAAAACGCTGCGTTTTGCGCCGCATGCGTCGTTTTTGCCCGCAAGTTGGACGCAAAAAAAATGCAACTTGAAGCGTTTCTTGCGTCCAACGCTTGCGGCCATGCGGCGCAAAACGCAGCACAACGCATGTCCATGCGCCCCCATGTTAAGTATAGGGGCGCATGACGCATGCGGCGCCGCTGCGGCGCCCGACGCTGCGGCGCTGACCGCAAATGTGAACGTAGCCTAAATACATACACTGAGCACATCGATTAAAGTTTGCAAAGATGGAAATGAAGATTCATTTTTTTTCATTAATTTTCAGACCTAAGACACTGCAGACCTGTTTTGTTTTTTGTTTTTTTAAAGGATGAGTGTGCAGCACCCCAGGTGACCAGCTGCTGCAGTGATGTTGCTTTCCTTTCAGGGAGGGTGATATCACTCTTGAAGGCAAGAGAGATTCTATCTATCCGGTAAGGCACTTGCATTCAACACATCTGAATCTAGGCCAGGAGGGGGAGCTCAGGACCCGGAATCACGGGAGCTTCCTTACACTTTATGTATCCTGGTCTGGAGGATGAGCTAGTTACTTGGTCCAGGGAGACCAAGGGAACAGTAGTGGAGAGGAGTGTAGAAGGACGTCTGGAGCAGACGTGGGGACTGAGCAGCCACGAGAGAGCTGCTACCCCAGGAAAGAGAAGCAGAAGGAGAGTTGAATTGTGGAGTAGCTTAGAGGAAAGAAGCACAGAGGAGGAGAGGGCTCAGGAGGGGAACAGCGAAAGGACACCCTCAGAGCCAGAGCGCAGAAGCCGGGTACCGGGAGCCCGAGGTCGTGTTGTTCTCCAGGACGTGCGACAGAACCGGAAGGCATAGTACTTTATGTCAATTGCCTGTAACAAGTCTGAGGTGAAGCAGTGACCTTAAGAGTCGGGTCATCTAAGGGATCCTATAAACAGGCTCAAACTGTCTATCGTACAGACATCTCTCTTAGGACAGGAGAGAGGGGATTTGCACTGAGCTTCAAGCAGCAGGGACCTAACCAACTAAATGGCGCTAGCAGGAAAGGCTTACGGACCTCACCTGGTAAAGGGATCTCTTATTGCCTCCAAGCCGGCCGGACCAGAGCTACCCTGCACTTGGTACCCTGGACTGAGGACTACTACTGCTACCATCAGTAAACTAGGTAAAAGACTGCAAACTCTGTGTCCTCCACTTATTCGTCGGCATACACCATCTTTTCCACACACCTTGGGAAGCCCTGGGGACCCCACTTCACCTGTGGGAAGCATCACCATCTTGCTGCATACCATCACCCCAGAGGACCCCTTTAAGCAGCGCCGGTCCCTACTGACCGAAAACCACAGGTGGCGTCACGAACAATAGACTTTATTCACAATATTCCCTTTAAAAACCTTTCCCTTTAATTGGGCGCCCATGGCCACGGACCAGGTCGCAGCCACCGTGACATCCCTTTAAGACCAGACCCGGTACCGAGTACCCCAAGGCCTAGGCAGGGCGCTCCAAGTGTGTTTGATATCTGTTAGCTAAAAAAGAACCTGTCACCCCATATCTGGAGGTTAATAGCATTTTTTCTGGTGAAAGGTTTCCTTTAAGATGGCTGGAACATATTCTTCAGAAACTAAAGTTGAATATCGGGCATAGAGGGTCCCAATAAAAAAAGTGTTGGTCCTAGAGGGGGATTTTATTGTCCACAGGCTATAACATCAAATTGATCTTTACATACATGGGACAATGTACCTGATACTATAGATTACAGGTGATGGAACAATGAGGTAGTGGATTCCTGACATTTTTAGTCATGTTAAATATGGGGTGCATTGGACCTCATTTATCACAAAAATTGACTTGTTAACCATACTAACCAATTGGAGCATAGATTTAATTTCCTAAACTGCTCTTTAAAAATAAAAATGCTCTGTGATTCATTGCTATAAGGTCAGATTTACCATTAGACAGTTTTTTTTGGAATGAGGCCCAATATTACTCCTACTATGCATTATTAATATATCAATCATCACCCAAGGGTTCTCATGATTTTTCACATCATAGAATTATTTGGGTAACTGCATATGTTTTTGTGATTTACAGTATGGTCTGGTCCATGTATATAAACACCACATTGATTTAGTAGTCCGAGGTTTACTTGTGTCATATTATACAGAAATGGAGATGAAATCAGTGAGGTCCATGAGGCATTGGAGGACGAGGAAATAACTAGTGATGAGTAGTGTTGAACGATAACGTCCGATACTTGAAAGTATCGGTATCGGATAGTATCGGCCGATACCCGAAAAGTATTGGATATCGCCGATACCGATACCCGATACCAATACAAGTCAATGGGACACCAAGTATCGGAAGATATCCTGATGGTTCCCAGGGTCTGAAGGAGAGGAAACTCTCCTTCAGGCCCTGGGATCCATATTACTGTGTAAAATAAAGAATTAAAATAAAAAATATTGATATACTCACCTCTCCGGAGGCCCCTGGACATCACCGCTGGTAACCAGCAGCCTTCTTTGCTTAAAATGAGCGCGTTTAGGGCCTTCCATGACGTCACGGCTTCTGATTGGTTGCGTGCCGCTCATGTGACCGCCACGCGACCAATCACAAGCCGTGACGTCATTCTCAGGTCCTAAATTCGGAATTCTAGGAATTTAGGACCTGAGAATTACGTCACGGCTTGTGATTGGTCGCGTGGCGGTCACATGAGCGGCATGCGACCAATCAGAAGTAGTGACGTCATGGAAGGTGCTGAACGCGCTCATTTTAAGCAAAGCAGGCTGCCGGTTACCAGCGGTGATGTCCAGGGGCCTCCGGAGAGGTGAGTATATCAATATTTTTTATTTAAATTCTTTATTTTTTACATGGATATGGATCCCAGGGCCTGAAGGAGCGTTTCCTCTCCCTCAGACCCTGGGAACCATACACTGGGAACTTCCGATTCCGATTCCAGATACCACAAAAGTATCGGATCTCGGTATCGGAATTCCGATACCGCAAGTATCGGCCGTTACCCGATACTTGCGGTATCGGAATGCTCAACACTAGTGATGAGCGAATACATTCAGCAGTATTCGTTACTCCCATGAATAGTACGCTATTCAGGCTATTCGTTACTCGACGAGTAATTTGCTATTCCCCTCGGTACATTCAAGTGAGCTGTCCAAGCATATTTAGCGCTTTATTTGCAGCCAGTGAACATGCTTGGCAGGCTTGCCAGTCACAGCAATGCTGGCTCCATCTTTGGGGTGGCATTACTGTGATTGGCTGACCTTACAGTGTCATGTGGTATATTTAATGCCTGCAGGCGCCACCTTGCGCACATTGCAGCCAGAAACAGCATAGTGTGAGTGTAGTGTGAGCATAGGGAGAGTGAAAGCAGCATACAGGGAGAGTTTGTGATTCCAAAAAGCTCTTTTAAGAGCTACAGAGGGTGAAGAGTAACAGTAATAGGGTTCTTATAATGGAATATTTTAACTATCCAGACATTCAATGGGACATAGAATCTTCTGGTTGTGCTAAAAGCTACAATTTCTTATCCACAGTTCAGGATAATTACCTCTCTCAGCTGGTAGATGAACCGACCAGGGGAGGTAATCTGCTGGATATGGTTCTGTCAAATAGACCAGATAAAATTTTCAGATCTACAGGTTCAGGGAGCATTCAGGAAGCAGTGACCATAACATGGTAAGTTTCAATGTAAATTAAAATCAAACATTCAAAAGGAGAAATGCCAAAACCTGGAACTTTAAGAAAGCTGATTCTAACAAATTAAGGGAAGAGCTTAATCGTATAGACTGGGACAACGTCATAGTAACTGGGGATACCAAACATAAATGGGGCATTTTTAAGGAAATACTACTAGAATCCTGCAAAAAAAACCATATACATCTGGTAATAAAATGTAAAGGAATAAAAAAAAAACATTATGGATGAATAGGACAGTACAAAGTTTAATAAGACAAAAACAAAGGACATTCAAAATCTTGAAAGCTGAGAATACTGAAATAGCATTTCAGGAGTATAAAGATATAAATAAGAAATGTAAAAAAGAAATCAAGCTGGCAAAGTTATCTACAGAGAAACAAATCGCCAACGACATTAAAATAAATCCCAAAATTTTTTATAAATACATCAATGCCAAAAAGAAAAAAAATAGATGGTATCGGCCCCTTAAAAGATGACAATAACAAGATAATCACAGAGGACAAAGAAAAGGCAGGGATATTAAACAGGCACTTTTCACCCGTTTTCACCATTGAACTGTCTGTTACAGGGATCATTCAACAAGGCAAAAATCAAAATTCACAATCTGATATAACTAGTTTAACACAAAAAGAAGTGTATTTACGTCTAACTGACAACCAGCATGGATTCATGAAGAATAAGTCGTGTCTAACTAACATGTTGAGTTTCTATGAGGGGGAGAGTGCAAATCTGGATGTAGGTAATGTAGGTAATGCGGCTGATGTGATTTATCTGGAGTTTGCAAAGGCATCTGATACTGTACCACATAACAGACTTATACTTAAGCTACAGAAGCAAGGAGTGGGGGAAATTATATTCAGATGGGTAAGGAATTGGCTAAATGACAGGAAACAAGGAGTTGTCATAAATGGTATGTTCTCTAAATGGGATAAAGTCAGCAGTGGGGTACCACAGGGATCTGTGTGAGGACTGATTCTTTTTAACCTCTTTATTAACGACCTTGTGGATAGGATTGAGAGTAAAGTGTTAGTCTTTGCTGACGACACCAAACTATGTAGGATATTAAAATCTGACCTTGACATTACAATATTGCAAAACAACCTGAATAAGATGACTGAATGGGCAAACACTTGACAAATGAGATGTAATATATGGTAGATAAATGTAAAGTAATGCACCTAGGACGGAGTAATTCTATTGCTGCATATACATTAAATGGGAGTATACTCGGAACTACAGATCAAGAGAAGGACTTGGGTATTCTCGTTACAAGTAAGCTGAGCAGCAGTACTCAATGTCAAGCAGCAGCTGCAAAAGCAAACAGGATTTTAGGAAGTATAAAAAGAGAGATAAAATCCTGCGATCTCAAATGTACTATTACCACTTTATAAATCACTGGTGTGGCCACATCTAGAATATGGGATCCAGTTTTGGGCTCCACATTTTAAAAAGGATATTTAGAAGTTAGAATTAGTTTATCGACGGGCAACTAGATTATTACAAGGGACGGAAGCCTCTCATATGAGGAGAGGTTGAAAAAGTTGGGCTTGTTCCGCTTAGAAAAAAGACGCCTCAGAGGGGATCTCATTTACATGTATAAATATATGTGTGGCCAGTACAAAACACTGGCACATGACTTGTTCCTACCAAGGATCGTGCTGAGGACTAGGGGGCACTCATTAGGGGTGGAAGAAAGGCGATTCTGACAGCTAAACAGGAAAGTTAGAGTTAGAGTAGTCAGGCCACAAGAGGTAGTAATGGTAGACACTATAACAACTTTTAAAAAAGGGCTGGCCGATTTCCTTGATACTCATAACTTTGTGGGTTATAGCTAGATTAGTGACGAAATGTACAGTTGGTGGAGAAAGGTTGAACTTGATGGACCTAGGCCTTTATTCAACCTATGTAACTATGTAACGGTGTAAGATTAGTTCTTTGTTGGGTGGAGATAGCGTAGGGAGAGATTTAATATGAGTTGAGAGTGAAACGCAGGCACCTGGGTGTTATCACTGCAAGGACATGCTGCAGATCTCTGCTAGTTTGCATTGTATTGTATAGTTTAAGAACAGACTGTGGGACTAGGGAGATATAGGCAGGGTTTCATCCACTACAATAATATACAAAGCAGCTCTGTTTAGAGCTAAATAATATTGGTTAATAACAACATATACTAAACCATTTTTTGGAGCTACATAATATTCCTGCGTACCAGCATATATTTTTTTTTATAGCTTAATAATATTTGTAAGTGCCAACATATGGTAACATCCTTTTTAGAAGCTAATTGCTAAATAATATTCCTCGCCTATTGCTGAAACAGCTAATATTTATCTAGAAGTTGTGCGACAGGTGCAAAACCTGCCGAGATACACAAACATCACTATTTACCAGTAATTTCCCCAAGTCTGCTGTTGCCGTTTGTCAGAAAGGCGATCTAGCAGTTGTGCTACAGGCGCAAAGCTTACAGAGATGGGCAAACATCACAATTTACATGTGGCAATAATTTTTCTTAATCTGCTATCAGTGTGTGTCATAAAAGCGATCTAAAAAAAGTTAGAATTTTCTACTGGTTAAATAAATAGCATATCTTTATCTAGCAGTTGCGCAACTGGTGCAAAGCCGCCTGAGAAACACAAACAGTTGCCATCTGTAATAAAGCTGATATCTGAAAAAAAAAATACCCACACATTGTTAGATACAGGGAATTTGTACATAACATCTCTGTGAGGGTACTTGTGAAAAACTAAGCTAGGAAATGTTTTTTTCATAACGCATTCAATATGAAAAATGGTGACATTAAGGGATGTGGATGTGGTGGTGCCCACCAAGGCCATGTGGCAGATCAGAATGTTACTGTATCTCGTTCCAGCTTCCTCTCAAAATTTGTTCAGCGCGCTACACCACTGTCGCACTCAGACATACTGTATGTGAGGATATTGTGGGTTGGATGGCAGACAAAGGCTCCAGTGTGTTGACAAAAGCAGCACCATAAAGTCTTCCAAATGGTTTTGTCTCAGTAGCCAAGAGCTGGGACTCTGAATCCTCAACCTGGTCCTCCTTCCTCCCTCAATCAAGAGTCCCAGAAAAACATATGATCCCAACGCTGGCCACTCCAAGGAACTGTATACGTTCTCTTGTAATTATTCAGGCCTCTCATGAGGGCCACGTTGGGAAAGGTCAACTAATATCTGAAGAGGTGGAGGATAGTCATGATGCACAGTTGCCATCAGGTCAGTCTAAAATCGCAACTCAGGAGGAGGATCGGATTGATTGGAATTGGAAGATGATGTGGTCGATGATGAGGCCACTGATCCAACCTGGCATGGTGGCACGCTTAGCGAGCACAGCAGTGCAGAGAGGGTTGAATCTGTAGTATGAAAACAGGCAAGAAGAGGTAATGATTTGACAAGAGGAAGAACTCTGTGAACTGTTCCACAGAGCCTCCCACACTCGGCTACATAACAGGCCAAGGGTTAATTGTTCCCATATATGGCTGCTTTTTCTGAAAGTCCTTCAGACAAAACAACTGTAATTTGCAGCATCTGCCATACCAAGCTAAGAAGAGTGTCAGGACTCTGAACTAGTGTTGAGCATTCCGATACCGCAAGTATCGGGTATCGGCCGATACTAGCGGTATCGGAATTCCGATACCGGGATTCCGATACTTGGCGCGTATCGGATACCGGAATCGGAAGTTCAATGATTCAAAATTCAGAAATTCAGCCAATGAGAAAGATTCCAAGTGTGGGCACATCCTGTTTAGCATGGAGGGCATGAAACTACTGGCAAGGCTGTGATTGGCTGCTGAAATGATGTCATGATGCAGTTTAAAAGTCGCTGGCGCCATTTTGCGATCACTCTGCTGTGAATTCAGTTAGTGACAGGACGCTGTTTGCTGACTGAGGGACAGTTTAGAGATAGCGATTTGCTTCTTTGTGCTTTCCAAAGGCTAATTTAGCAACCGCTGTGTTCACCTACTATTCACCTTCCTTTTGCCTTGTAGCGCTGTTTTCACAGCGATCTGCAAGGTCTCTCTGTGTGTGTGTGTGAGTGCAGCCCACTCTCTAGTCTGAGTGCAGCCACATAGGCCATCCATAGCTGGTTGTATTCAGTTCAGGGAGGGTGGTTCATTGCCTCATACTGTCCTTTTTTTTTTTTTTTTTGAAGTAGTGCAGGCTGCTGCACATTTTTTCCAAAAATTCCTATTAGTGTCTTTCCACCCGTCTCCAGCTAATTTGTGGAAAAACACTACATAGGATAAAGTAGAGGAGGGTTTTTGGGCCTTGCAGCGCCGTTTACGGCTGTCTGCACGGTCTCCGTGTGACTGCAGCTCGCCCTGTAATCTGTGAGCAGCTATAGCCTGGTTGTCTCCAGCTCAGGGTTTTTCACTGCGTCATACCGCCAAATCAATTTTCTTTTTTTTTCAAAGTAGTGTAGTCTGCTGCTAATTTATTTTAAAAAATCCTATTAGTGTCTTTCCACCCGTCTCCAGCTAATTTGTGGAAAAACACTACATAGGATAAAGTAGAGGAGGGTTTTTGGGCCTTGCAGCGCCGTTTACGGCTGTCTGCACGGTCTCCGTGTGACTGCAGCTCGCCCTGTAGTCTGTGAGCAGCCGTAGCCTGGTTGTCTGCAGCTCAGGGTTTTTCACTGCGTCATACCGCCAAATCAATTTTCTTTTTTTTCAAAGTAGTGTAGTCTGCTGCTAATTTATTTTAAAAAATCCTATTAGTGTCTTTCCACCCGTCTCCAGCTAATTTGTGGAAAAACACTACATAGGATAAAGTAGAGGAGGGTTT
The DNA here is from genome assembly GCF_051348905.1 of Ranitomeya variabilis. Lineage (NCBI taxonomy): Eukaryota > Metazoa > Chordata > Amphibia > Anura > Dendrobatidae > Ranitomeya > Ranitomeya variabilis. The sequence goes on from NC_135232.1 coordinate 639,714,725, forward strand.
TTGGGCCTTGCAGCGCCGTTTACGGCTGTCTGCACGGTCTCCGTGTGATTGCAGCTCTATCCGTTGTCAGTTCAGCCCCAAAAAAATAAATAAATAATAAAGTTCACCAAACACACCAGTTACACCACTTTACATTTGTGTAGGCCACATTAGCTCATATTCAAGTCTAGTCCACACTTTAGAAAATTAGTGTGTCTTATACCTGTTAGGAGGAGTTGCTCAGGAATAAGCACACAAAGCCGTTAGTACTTTTCTGCTTATCTTTATCAGTCAACCAAGATGAAGAAGGCAGTGAGTAAGGCACGTGGGCGTGGGCGTGGGCGCGGAGCAGGGAGGGGACGTGGGGATTCTGTGCCTGCTGCGGGCACCGGTGAGTCATCAGCACCCACTTTCACAAGGGAACAGTCGTTCATGCGCAGCTTTGTCGCCGAGCGCCGTACACCGCTGCTGCGTGAAGACCAAATTGAAGCCGTTGTGGGATGGATGGCAGCTAATGCATCAACTTCCATTAGTGCCACATCCTCTCAGACACAGAGCACTGGAGAGCAGCCATCTGTCTCTTCACCACCTGCAAAATTGCCCAGGCAGACAGAGATCCCAGGACAGGAGCAGTCTCTACTTCTGTTCTCTGAATCATCTCTTGGCTTGGAAACAGGGGGCCAGCCAAGCAGCATTGGAGAAATGGAAGAAGAGGCAGGGTGCAGTGATGCCCAACAGCTTTTTCTGTCTTCCTCTGAAGAGGCGGGTGGGCCAGTGGCTCCGGTCACCACCTCGCAGGCCGCATCAGCTGATGATGACACTCAGGTGCCACTTACTGGTGCGTGCTCTGCTGCTGAGACTACCCAGGAGGAGCAGTTGGGGGCAGAGGGTAGTGTAGATGATGAGGTCCTTGACCCATCTTGGCGTCAGGGACAGGAAGGTGGTGGGAGCAGCTCTGAGGAAGAGATTCCCCGTACGGCCCAAAGAGGGAGAGGGAGGGGGAAGACTGCGGATCCTGCAGCCTCCGCTTTGGCACCCGTAAGGAGCATGTCTCTTCCAAAAGTCAAAAGGGGGGCTCCCAAGACTTGCAGTGCCTGGTCCTTTTTTGACACAGTTGCAGATGACATTTGCTATGTCAGATGCAAGGTGTGTCATCAAAAAATCAAAAGAGGTCAAAAAGTCGCCAACCTCAATACCTCCAACATGTGGAAACATGTGCGCAACAGGCACCCGGCGGAGTTAGACAAACACACTGAAGAGCTAGGCCAACCAACAGCGGCAGCTACCACCTCTTCAGCTCGTGTTGCCTCTTCCTCTAGCTCACACGCAGCTGGTTCGGCTTCCTCCCAGGATCGCCGTGGAAGAACCTCTGGCCCTGTTGTCCAGAGACCCGCTGTCATTCCACCCGCAGCACCACTTTCCCAGTCAACCACACACTCCCAGCCCAGTCTACAGCCATCGGTAGTACAGGCATGGGAGAAAAGGCGGCCTTTCTCGTCAAACCACCCACGAGCACAGGCTCTGACTGCAGGCATTGCCAAACTTCTGTCACTGGAAATGCTGTCATTCAGGCTGGTGGAGACTGACAGCTTCCGTGACTTGATGTCATTGGCAGTCCCACAGTACAGTGTGCCCAGCCGCTTTTACTTCAGCAGGCAAGCCGTCCCTGCCCTGCACAAGCATGTGGAGGGACACATAAAACACGCGCTACTGAACGCCGTCAGTAGCAAGGTCCACCTCACCACCGATGCGTGGACCAGTCAACATGGACAGGGGCGATACCTTTCCCTCACTGCCCATTGGGTTAATGTCGTTGAGCCGGGTACAGACCGTGCGAGTGGCGCAGGACGTGTCCTGCCCACTCCAAGGATTGCAGGAATCCATTCTGTACGCATTGACTCCTCCTCTTACACCAGTTCCTCAGAATCATCGCTGCAGGAGCCGTCACAGTCCACCTCCACATGGACCCGTGATGAACGTGTACCTGTTACGACCGACATGAGCACAGCCGTGGCCAAACGTCAACAGGCCGTCTTGAAATTAATTTTTTTGGGGAATCGTAGCCACACAGCGCAGGAGCTCTGGAATGCCATCAAGCAGGAGAGCGATGTGTGGTTTGAGCCAGCGAATCTCCAGCCAGGCATGGTAGTGTGTGATAATGGCCGAAATCTGGTGGCAGCCCTGGGCCTCGGCAACCTCACTCACATCCCATGTCTGGCACATGTGCTCAATTTGGTCGTGCAGAGTTTTTTGAGGGACTATCCGGATCTTGATGCACTGCTGCACAAGGTCCGCCTAGAGTGTGCTCACTTGCGGCGTTCCAGCACGGCAAAAGCGCGCATTGCGGCTCTGCAGCGCCGACACCGCCTGCCGGAACATCGCATCATATGTGACCTACCTACCAGGTGGAATTCCACGTTACATATGTTGGAGCGGTTGTGTGAGCAGCAGCAAGCTGTAATGGAGTACCAGCTGTATCAGGCGCAAAAAAGTCGCAGTCAGCGCCGTACAGACTTCACAACCACAGAGTGGGCCACTATGAAGGATGTCTGCCAGGTTTTGCGTCCCTTTGATTATTCCACGCGGATGGCGAGTGCAGATGATGCACTAGTCAGCATGACTGTCCCCCTTATCTGCCTGCTTGAAAAATCACTGCAAGCGCTAAGGGATGATGTTGTGGAAGAGGTGGAGGATGAGGATTCACCACTTCCATCATCTTCTGGACAGTCAGCGCCACGTGGTTCCTCACAAACGCGTAGGCAGGGGACAGTTTGTGAGGAGGATGAGGAGGAGTCAATGGAGGAGGAAGACATCCGTCCAGAGGAGGGAGTTCCCGAATTGTCCAGTACTCAGTGTGTACAGCGAGGGTGGGGTGATGACGAGCGGGCAGAGATCACGCCTCCAGCTGGGGACAGCGTTTCTTGGGCAGTTGGCAGTCTGCAGCACATGGTGGATTACATGCTGCAGTGCCTGAGAAACGACCGCCGCATCGACCACATTCTCAACATGTCTGATTATTGGGTGTTCACCCTCCTCGATCCTCGCTACCGGGACAACGTAGAAAGCCTCATCACACCGTTGAACCGGGAGCGAAAAATGCGGGAGTACCAAGACACACTGGTCAGTTCCATCATCTTCTCCATTCCAACTGAGAGAAGTGCTGCTAGTGCATTCCAAAGCAGCTCAGTGCGTCCAGGCAGTGGTGGAGGCTCTGCACAAAGAGGGAGCAGAAGCAGTGCCTCTGCCCAAGGCAAGACCAGTATGGCCGAACTGTGGCACAGTTTTCTGTGCCCGCCACAAAAGTCTACACCATCACAGACGGCTCCAGTCAGCAGGAGGCAACGGTTCCGTCAGATGGTGACAGACTACATGTCTTGCCCTCTTGCTGTACTCCCAGACGGCTCTTCCCCTTTCAAGTTTTGGGTCTCAAAGCTGGATACATGGCCAGAGCTAAGCCAGTATGCATTGGAGGTGCTGTCTTGCCCTGCGGCCAGTGTATTATCGGAACGTGTCTTTAGTGCTGCAGGTGGTGTACTAACTGACCGTCGCATGCGACTATCCTCCGATAACGTTGACCGGCTTACTTTCCTGAAAATGAACAAGGCCTGGATCTCGCAGGAATTTGCCACTCCTCCTCCTGATTAAATAATTAGGTCACTGTATACGTTATCCAGGTCTCCTGTTGTGTTCATCTTTCTACCACCTGAACTTAAATTCCTGGGCTCCAACACCGCCAGTTGAGGCTCAGATGTGCCGTCTGCACAGTCAAAACATACGACCCAGTGTTATTGGGTTTCAGTAACGTCAGCTGATCCCCAGCTGTGTAGCCGGCAATGTGTCATGCGACCGCCACGCTGACACAACAACTGAAATGTAAGGGAATCTGTCCCCCCCCCCCCAAGGCGTTTGTTACTGAAAGAGCCACCTTGTGCAGCAGTAATGCTGCACAAGGAAAAAGGTAGCTATTTTGGTTTTGCTCCTTGCACACGCAAAACTTAACACTTATAAAATGTGTCCACTGATACCGTAAAACCGTCCCGGAGGTGGGACTTTCCTTCGTAATATGACGCAGCACAGCCGTCATTCCTACCCCCCCGGCGCCGCGCCCCGGCTCCTCAGCGTTGTTTGATTCCGTCCCGGAGCCTGCGCTGTTATGTTATCCCGTGGCCAGGCACACTTAGCGCTGCCCGTCTTCTGGCATCATTTGGTGTCAGGCTGGCTGCGCCTGTGCGGCCACGCTGGCTGAGAGCCCGCCTCGCAGTGTCTTCTGATTTAATCCCACTGGGGGCCTGGGATCTATGGACATGCGCAGTGCATATCTGAACCTCCACCTCTCACTCATCTCCCTATGGCTTCTTCAGACTGTTCGGTGTCAGCTGGTCCCTAATAGCATGCCACGGCCGTGACACCGCACAGTCTGAAAAAGAAGCCGTAGGGAGGGGAGTGAGAGGCGAGGATATGCACTGCGCATGGCCATGGATCCCAGGCCCCCAGTGGGATTACATCAGAAGACACTGCGAGGCGGGCTCTCGGCCAGCGCGGCCGCACAGGCGCAGCCAGCCTGACACCAAATGATGTCAGAAGATGGGCAGCGCTAAGTGTGCCTGGCCACGGGATAACATAACAGCGCAGGCTCCGGGACGGAATCAAACAACGCTGAGGAGCCGGGGCACGGCGGCGGGGGGGTAGTAATGATGGCTGTGCTGCGTCATATTACGAAGGAAAGTCCCACCTCCGGGACGGTTTCACGGATTCAGGGGACACATTTTAAAAGTGTTTAGTTCTGTGTTTGCAAGGAGCATGATGAAAAGAGCCACCTTTTCCTTTTGCATCTTTTGTGCTGCACAAGCTGGCTCTTTCAGCTACAAACGCCTTGGGGGGGGGGTTAAAGGTTCCCTTTCGACTTTCTCAGGCTTCGGCCTACATTGTGTTCCTCTGCTTTTCCACCTGCCCCTGGGCTCCAACACCGCTAGTTGCCGTCCAGAAGTGCTGTACGCACAGTCAACAGTCGCTCCTCTGTTATTGGGGTTCAGTAACGTCAGCTGTTCCCCTGCTGTGTGTGTGGCAATCCCTCCTACCTCCTCCAACCTCCTCCTCCTCCACCTGTCCCTGGGCTCCAACACCGCCAGTTGCCGTCCAGAAGTGCTGTACGCACAGTCAACAGTCCCTCCTCTGTTATTGGGGTTCAGTAACGTCAGCTGTTCCCCTGCTGTGTGTGTGGCAATCCCTCCTACCTCCTCCAACCTCCTCCTCCTCCACCTGTCCCTGGGCTCCAACACCGCCAGTTGCCGTCCAGAAGTGCTGTACGCACAGTCAACAGTCCCTCCTCTGTTATTGGGGTTCAGTAACGTCAGCTGTTCCCCTGCTGTGTGTGTGGCAATCCCTCCTACCTCCTCCAACCTCCTCCTCCTCCACCTGTCCCTGGGCTCCAACACCGCCAGTTGCCGTCCAGAAGTGCTGTACGCACAGTCAACAGTCCCTCCTCTGTTATTGGGGTTCAGTAACGTCAGCTGTTCCCCTGCTGTGTGTGTGGCAATCCCTCCTACCTCCTCCAACCTCCTCCAACCTCCTCCTCCTCCACCTGTCCCTGGGCTCCAACACCGCCAGTTGCCGTCCAGAAGTGCTGTACGCACAGTCAACAGTCCCTCCTCTGTTATTGGGGTTCAGTAACGTCAGCTGTTCCCCTGCTGTGTGTGTGGCAATCCCTCCTACCTCCTCCAACCTCCTCCAACCTCCTCCTCCTCCACCTGTCCCTGGGCTCCAACACCGCCAGTTGCCGTCCAGAAGTGCTGTACGCACAGTCAACAGTCCCTCCTCTGTTATTGGGGTTCAGTAACGTCAGCTGTTCCCCTGCTGTGTGTGTGGCAATCCCTCCTACCTCCTCCAACCTCCTCCAACCTCCTCCTCCTCCACCTGTCCCTGGGCTCCAACACCGCCAGTTGCCGTCCAGAAGTGCTGTACGCACAGTCAACAGTCCCTCCTCTGTTATTGGGGTTCAGTAACGTCAGCTGTTCCCCTGCTGTGTGTGTGGCAATCCCTCCTACCTCCTCCAACCTCCTCCAACCTCCTCCTCCTCCACCTGTCCCTGGGCTCCAACACCGCTAGTTGCCGTCCAGAAGTGCTGTACGCACAGAGCCAAACACCTCGCCAATGTGTTAGTGGGGTTCAGCACCGCCAGCTGTTCCCCTGCTGTGTATAAGGCAACGTGTACTGCGACCGCCACGCAGGCACAACAAGTTAAATGTAAGGGAACCTGACACCCCCCCCCCCCCCAGGCGTTTGTTACTGAAGGAGCCACCTTGTGCAGCAGTAATGATGCAAAGGGAAAAAGTGCCTCTTTTCGTGATGCTCCTTGCACATGCTGAACCAAACACTTATGAAATGTGTCCCCACACAGCGTTAAACCGTCCGGTAGGTGGAACTTTCCTTTGTCGTGTGACGCAGCACAGCCATCATTTTTACCCCCTTGGCGCCGTGCGCCCCCTCCTCAGCGTTGTTTGAATCTGTCCCGGAGCCTGCGCTGTTAGGTTAGCCCTTGGCCATGCACACATGTTGCGCTGCCCGTCTTCTGACCTCATTTGGTGTCAGGCTGGCTGCGCCTGTGCGGGTGCGCTGGCCGAGATCCCGCCTCGCAGTGTCGTCTAATGTAATCCCACCGCGGGCCTGTGATCCGTGCCCGTGCGCAGTGCATATCCTCTCCTCTCACTCCCCTCCCTACGGCTTCTTCAGACTGTGCGATGTCAGCTGGTCCCTAATAGCATGCCACGGCCGTGACACCGCACAGTCTGAAAAAGCCGTAGGGAGGGGAGTGAGAGGAGAGGATATGCACTGCGCACGGGCACGGATCACAGGCCCGCGGTGGGATTACATTAGACGACACTGCGAGGCGGGATCTCGGCCAGCGCACCCGCACAGGCGCAGCCAGCCTGACACCAAATGAGGTCAGAAGACGGGCAGCGCAACATGTGTGCATGGCCAAGGGCTAACCTAACAGCGCAGGCTCCGGGACAGATTCAAACAACGCTGAGGAGGCGGCGCACGGCGCCAAGGGGGTAAAAATGATGGCTGTGCTGCGTCACACGACAAAGGAAAGTTCCACCTACCGGACGGTTTAACGCTGTGAGGAGACACATTTCATAAATGTTAGGTTCCGCATGTACAAGGACCATAATTATAAGAGCTAAGTTTACCTTTTCCAGCATTAGTGCTGTACACAATGGCTCTTTCAGCTACAAACGCCTGGGGGGGGGGGGGGGGTTAAAGGTTTCCTTTCAACTTGCTCGAGTGCAGGCTTCGGCCTACACTCCGCTCCCCCTGCTGACCCTGGGCTCTAACACCGCCAGTTTTTGCCCAGATGTGCTAGCTGCACAGAGAAAAACACCAGCCAATGTGTCAGTGGGGTTCAGCACCGCCAGCTGTTCCCCTGCTGTGTAGCCGGCAACGTGTCCTGCGACCGCCACGCAGACACAAGAACTGAAATTGAAGGGAACCTGTCCCCCCTCCCCCAGGTGTTTCTATGTTTTACAGCTACCTTGAACAGCAGTAATGCTGCATGTGTTCAAGGTGGCTCAGAACCTTATTCTCCTTGCCCATGTTGAAGTGAACACGTCTAAAATGTGTCCTCTGTGACCATTAAAACGTCCCTCAGGTGTGATTTGACTTTGTATTGACACACGCAACAAGCTCCTTGGTAACGCTGCCCGTCTTCTGGCATCATTGTTTGGCTGCCTGCGCCTCTGCGGCCGCCCTGACCCACACAACGCCCCTCGGTGTCTTATTTATTGGGACTGCGAGGGTGTGATTGACGGGCATGATCAGTGCATCAGTTCGCCTGTCCCTCATCTCCTTCCGCCTTCTGCGGACTGTGCGGCTTCATGGCCGTGGCATGCGATAAGGGATCAGATGACGCCGCACAGTCTGAAGCGGGTGTAAGGACCCGAGTGTGAGAGGCGAACATATGTGCTGCGCCAGGCCCTGCATCCCAGCCCCGCAGTGTTTTAACAATGTTAAGACACTGCGGGGCTGGGATTCATGGTCATCGCGAACCGCACCGGCCGACATTAAATGATGCCAGAACATGGGCAGCGCTAAGAGCGCTAGGCCAGGGGATAACACGACAGCGCAGACTCCTGTACAGCAAATAACAACGCTCGGGAGGCTGCACCCAGCACCAAGGTGGGATTCTTGACACCTGTGCTGCGTCTCATTACAAAGGGAACTCTCGCCTCCATTACACAGTTTGACTGTATAAAGGGCTAAATGTTATACGTGTTCCATTCAGCGTGTGCAAGGAGAAAAATTACAAGAGCAACCTTTGACTTGCGCAGCACTGCTGCTGCATAAGCTGTGGCTCTTCTACTTTGTAACCCCTGAGGGGGGGTTAAAGGTGACTTTTGAAATCGGTTCAATTAGGCTTCGGCCTACACTCTGCTCCACCTGCAGAGCCCGGGCTCCAACAACGCTAGTTGCTGTCCGGAAGTGCTGGCTGCACAGAGCCAAACACCTCGCCAATGTGTCAGTGGGGTCCAGCACCGCCAGCTGTTCCCCTGCTGTGTAGCCGGCAACGTGTCCTGCAAAAGCCACGCAGACACAACACACCCAAAGCTGCCGCCTGTGCAGGCTTCGGCCTACACTCCCCTCCCCCTGCTCCTCCTCCTCCTGCTCCTCCTCCTGCTGTCCCTGGGCTCTAACACACCGCCAGTTGGGGCCCAGATGTGCTAGCTGCACAGAGAAAAGCACCAGCCAATGTGTCAGTGGGGTCCAGCACCGCCAGCTGTTCCCCTGCTGTGCAGCCGGCAACGTGTCCTGCAAAAGCCACGCAGACACAAGAACTGAAATTGAAGGGAACCTGTCCCCCCTCCCCCAGGCGTTTTTACGTTATCCAGCCACCTTGTACAGCGGTAATGCTGCATGTGTGCAAGGTGGCTCAGAAACGTATTCTCCTCGCACATGTGGAACTGAAAACACGTCTGAAATGTGTCCTCTGTGTGACCATTTAACCGTCCCGGTGGTGTGACTTTCCTTTGTAATGACACGCTGCAACCCCCTTGGTAGCGCTGCCCGTCTTCTGGCATCATTGTTTGGCTGGCTGCGCCTCTGCGGCCGCCCTGACCCACACAACGCCCCTCGGTGTCTTATTTATTGGGACTGCGAGGGTGTGATTCATGGGCAGGATCAGTGCATCAGTTCGCCTGTCCCTCCTCTCCTTCCGCCTTCTTCGGACTGTGCGGCTTCATGGCCGTGGCATGCGATAAGGGATCAGATGACGCCGCACAGTCTGAAGCGGGTGTAAGGACCCGAGTGTGAGAGGCGAACATATGTGCTGCGCCAGGCCCTGAATCCCAGCCCCGCAGTGTTTTAACAATGTTAAGACACTGCGGGGCTGGGATTCATGGGCATCGCGAACCGCACCGGCCGACATTACATGATGCCAGAAGATGGGCAGCGCTAACGGCGCTAGGCCAGGGGATAACACGACAGCGCAGACTCCTGTACAGCAAATAACAACGCTCGGGAGGCTGCACCCAGCACCAAGGTGGGATTCTTGACACCTGTGCTGCGTCTCATTACAAAGGGAACTCTCGCCTCCATTACACAGTTTGACTGTATAAAGGGCTAAATGTTATACGTGTTCCATTCAGCGTGTGCAAGGAGAAAAATTACAAGAGCAACCTTTGACTTGCGCAGCACTGCTGCTGCATAAGCTGTGGCTCTTCTACTTTGTAACCCCTGAGGGGGGGTTAAAGGTGACTTTTGAAATCGGTTCAATTAGGCTTCGGCCTACACTCTGCTCCACCTGCAGAGCCCGGGCTCCAACAACGCTAGTTGCTGTCCGGAAGTGCTGGCTGCACAGAGCCAAACACCTCGCCAATGTGTCAGTGGGGTCCAGCACCGCCAGCTGTTCCCCTGCTGTGTAGCCGGCAACGTGTCCTGCAAAAGCCACGCAGACACAACACACCCAAAGCTGCCGCCTGTGCAGGCTTCGGCCTACACTCCCCTCCCCCTGCTCCTCCTCCTCCTGCTCCTCCTCCTGCTGTCCCTGGGCTCTAACACACCGCCAGTTGGGGCCCAGATGTGCTAGCTGCACAGAGAAAAACACCAGCCAATGTGTCAGTGGGGTCCAGCACCGCCAGCTGTTCCCCTGCTGTGCAGCCGGCAACGTGTCCTGCAAAAGCCACGCAGACACAAGAACTGAAATTGAAGGGAACCTGTCCCCCCTCCCCCAGGCGTTTTTACGTTATCCAGCCACCTTGTACAGCGGTAATGCTGCATGTGTGCAAGGTGGCTCAGAAACGTATTCTCCTCGCACATGTGGAACTGAAAACACGTCTGAAATGTGTCCTCTGTGTGACCATTTAACCGTCCCGGTGGTGTGACTTTCCTTTGTAATGACACGCTGCAACCCCCTTGGTAGCGCTGCCCGTCTTCTGGCATCATTGTTTGGCTGGCTGCGCCTCTGCGGCCGCCCTGACCCACACAACGCCCCTCGGTGTCTTATTTATTGGGACTGCGAGGGTGTGATTCATGGGCAGGATCAGTGCATCAGTTCGCCTGTCCCTCCTCTCCTTCCGCCTTCTTCGGACTGTGCGGCTTCATGGCCGTGGCATGCGATAAGGGATCAGATGACGCCGCACAGTCTGAAGCGGGTGTAAGGACCCGAGTGTGAGAGGCGAACATATGTGCTGCGCCAGGCCCTGAATCCCAGCCCCGCAGTGTTTTAACAATGTTAAGACACTGCGGGGCTGGGATTCATGGGCATCGCGAACCGCACCGGCCGACATTACATGATGCCAGAAGATGGGCAGCGCTAACGGCGCTAGGCCAGGGGATAACACGACAGCGCAGACTCCTGTACAGCAAATAACAACGCTCGGGAGGCTGCACCCAGCACCAAGGTGGGATTCTTGACACCTGTGCTGCGTCTCATTACAAAGGGAACTCTCGCCTCCATTACACAGTTTGACTGTATAAAGGGCTAAATGTTATACGTGTTCCATTCAGCGTGTGCAAGGAGAAAAATTACAAGAGCAACCTTTGACTTGCGCAGCACTGCTGCTGCATAAGCTGTGGCTCTTCTACTTTGTAACCCCTGAGGGGGGGTTAAAGGTGACTTTTGAAATCGGTTCAATTAGGCTTCGGCCTACACTCTGCTCCACCTGCAGAGCCCGGGCTCCAACAACGCTAGTTGCTGTCCGGAAGTGCTGGCTGCACAGAGCCAAACACCTCGCCAATGTGTCAGTGGGGTCCAGCACCGCCAGCTGTTCCCCTGCTGTGTAGCCGGCAACGTGTCCTGCAAAAGCCACGCAGACACAACACACCCAAAGCTGCCGCCTGTGCAGGCTTCGGCCTACACTCCCCTCCCCCTGCTCCTCCTCCTCCTGCTCCTCCTCCTGCTGTCCCTGGGCTCTAACACACCGCCAGTTGGGGCCCAGATGTGCTAGCTGCACAGAGAAAAGCACCAGCCAATGTGTCAGTGGGGTCCAGCACCGCCAGCTGTTCCCCTGCTGTGCAGCCGGCAACGTGTCCTGCAAAAGCCACGCAGACACAAGAACTGAAATTGAAGGGAACCTGTCCCCCCTCCCCCAGGCGTTTTTACGTTATCCAGCCACCTTGTACAGCGGTAATGCTGCATGTGTGCAAGGTGGCTCAGAAACGTATTCTCCTCGCACATGTGGAACTGAAAACACGTCTGAAATGTGTCCTCTGTGTGACCATTTAACCGTCCCGGTGGTGTGACTTTCCTTTGTAATGACACGCTGCAACCCCCTTGGTAGCGCTGCCCGTCTTCTGGCATCATTGTTTGGCTGGCTGCGCCTCTGCGGCCGCCCTGACCCACACAACGCCCCTCGGTGTCTTATTTATTGGGACTGCGAGGGTGTGATTCATGGGCAGGATCAGTGCATCAGTTCGCCTGTCCCTCCTCTCCTTCCGCCTTCTTCGGACTGTGCGGCTTCATGGCCGTGGCATGCGATAAGGGATCAGATGACGCCGCACAGTCTGAAGCGGGTGTAAGGACCCGAGTGTGAGAGGCGAACATATGTGCTGCGCCAGGCCCTGAATCCCAGCCCCGCAGTGTTTTAACAATGTTAAGACACTGCGGGGCTGGGATTCATGGGCATCGCGAACCGCACCGGCCGACATTACATGATGCCAGAAGATGGGCAGCGCTAACGGCGCTAGGCCAGGGGATAACACGACAGCGCAGACTCCTGTACAGCAAATAACAACGCTCGGGAGGCTGCACCCAGCACCAAGGTGGGATTCTTGACACCTGTGCTGCGTCTCATTACAAAGGGAACTCTCGCCTCCATTACACAGTTTGACTGTATAAAGGGCTAAATGTTATACGTGTTCCATTCAGCGTGTGCAAGGAGAAAAATTACAAGAGCAACCTTTGACTTGCGCAGCACTGCTGCTGCATAAGCTGTGGCTCTTCTACTTTGTAACCCCTGAGGGGGGGTTAAAGGTGACTTTTGAAATCGGTTCAATTAGGCTTCGGCCTACACTCTGCTCCACCTGCAGAGCCCGGGCTCCAACAACGCTAGTTGCTGTCCGGAAGTGCTGGCTGCACAGAGCCAAACACCTCGCCAATGTGTCAGTGGGGTCCAGCACCGCCAGCTGTTCCCCTGCTGTGTAGCCGGCAACGTGTCCTGCAAAAGCCACGCAGACACAACACACCCAAAGCTGCCGCCTGTGCAGGCTTCGGCCTACACTCCCCTCCCCCTGCTCCTCCTCCTCCTGCTCCTCCTCCTGCTGTCCCTGGGCTCTAACACACCGCCAGTTGGGGCCCAGATGTGCTAGCTGCACAGAGAAAAGCACCAGCCAATGTGTCAGTGGGGTCCAGCACCGCCAGCTGTTCCCCTGCTATGCAGCCGGCAACGTGTCCTGCAAAAGCCACGCAGACACAAGAACTGAAATTGAAGGGAACCTGTCCCCCCTCCCCCAGGCGTTTTTACGTTATCCAGCCACCTTGTACAGCGGTAATGCTGCATGTGTGCAAGGTGGCTCAGAAACGTATTCTCCTCGCACATGTGGAACTGAAAACACGTCTGAAATGTGTCCTCTGTGTGACCATTTAACCGTCCCGGTGGTGTGACTTTCCTTTGTAATGACACGCTGCAACCCCCTTGGTAGCGCTGCCCGTCTTCTGGCATCATTGTTTGGCTGGCTGCGCCTCTGCGGCCGCCCTGACCCACACAACGCCCCTCGGTGTCTTATTTATTGGGACTGCGAGGGTGTGATTCATGGGCAGGATCAGTGCATCAGTTCGCCTGTCCCTCCTCTCCTTCCGCCTTCTTCGGACTGTGCGGCTTCATGGCCGTGGCATGCGATAAGGGATCAGATGACGCCGCACAGTCTGAAGCGGGTGTAAGGACCCGAGTGTGAGAGGCGAACATATGTGCTGCGCCAGGCCCTGAATCCCAGCCCCGCAGTGTTTTAACAATGTTAAGACACTGCGGGGCTGGGATTCATGGGCATCGCGAACCGCACCGGCCGACATTACATGATGCCAGAAGATGGGCAGCGCTAACGGCGCTAGGCCAGGGGATAACACGACAGCGCAGACTCCTGTACAGCAAATAACAACGCTCGGGAGGCTGCACCCAGCACCAAGGTGGGATTCTTGACACCTGTGCTGCGTCTCATTACAAAGGGAACTCTCGCCTCCATTACACAGTTTGACTGTATAAAGGGCTAAATGTTATACGTGTTCCATTCAGCGTGTGCAAGGAGAAAAATTACAAGAGCAACCTTTGACTTGCGCAGCACTGCTGCTGCATAAGCTGTGGCTCTTCTACTTTGTAACCCCTGAGGGGGGGTTAAAGGTGACTTTTGAAATCGGTTCAATTAGGCTTCGGCCTACACTCTGCTCCACCTGCAGAGCCCGGGCTCCAACAACGCTAGTTGCTGTCCGGAAGTGCTGGCTGCACAGAGCCAAACACCTCGCCAATGTGTCAGTGGGGTCCAGCACCGCCAGCTGTTCCCCTGCTGTGTAGCCGGCAACGTGTCCTGCAAAAGCCACGCAGACACAACACACCCAAAGCTGCCGCCTGTGCAGGCTTCGGCCTACACTCCCCTCCCCCTGCTCCTCCTCCTCCTGCTCCTCCTCCTGCTGTCCCTGGGCTCTAACACACCGCCAGTTGGGGCCCAGATGTGCTAGCTGCACAGAGAAAAACACCAGCCAATGTGTCAGTGGGGTCCAGCACCGCCAGCTGTTCCCCTGCTGTGCAGCCGGCAACGTGTCGTGCAAAAGCCACGCAGACACAAGAACTGAAATTGAAGGGAACCTGTCCCCCCTCCCCCAGGCGTTTTTACGTTATCCAGCCACCTTGTACAGCGGTAATGCTGCATGTGTGCAAGGTGGCTCAGAAACGTATTCTCCTCGCACATGTGGAACTGAAAACACGTCTGAAATGTGTCCTCTGTGTGACCATTTAACCGTCCCGGTGGTGTGACTTTCCTTTGTAATGACACGCTGCAACCCCCTTGGTAGCGCTGCCCGTCTTCTGGCATCATTGTTTGGCTGGCTGCGCCTCTGCGGCCGCCCTGACCCACACAACGCCCCTCGGTGTCTTATTTATTGGGACTGCGAGGGTGTGATTCATGGGCAGGATCAGTGCATCAGTTCGCCTGTCCCTCCTCTCCTTCCGCCTTCTTCGGACTGTGCGGCTTCATGGCCGTGGCATGCGATAAGGGATCAGATGACGCCGCACAGTCTGAAGCGGGTGTAAGGACCCGAGTGTGAGAGGCGAACATATGTGCTGCGCCAGGCCCTGAATCCCAGCCCCGCAGTGTTTTAACAATGTTAAGACACTGCGGGGCTGGGATTCATGGGCATCGCGAACCGCACCGGCCGACATTACATGATGCCAGAAGATGGGCAGCGCTAACGGCGCTAGGCCAGGGGATAACACGACAGCGCAGACTCCTGTACAGCAAATAACAACGCTCGGGAGGCTGCACCCAGCACCAAGGTGGGATTCTTGACACCTGTGCTGCGTCTCATTACAAAGGGAACTCTCGCCTCCATTACACAGTTTGACTGTATAAAGGGCTAAATGTTATACGTGTTCCATTCAGCGTGTGCAAGGAGAAAAATTACAAGAGCAACCTTTGACTTGCGCAGCACTGCTGCTGCATAAGCTGTGGCTCTTCTACTTTGTAACCCCTGAGGGGGGGTTAAAGGTGACTTTTGAAATCGGTTCAATTAGGCTTCGGCCTACACTCTGCTCCACCTGCAGAGCCCGGGCTCCAACAACGCTAGTTGCTGTCCGGAAGTGCTGGCTGCACAGAGCCAAACACCTCGCCAATGTGTCAGTGGGGTCCAGCACCGCCAGCTGTTCCCCTGCTGTGTAGCCGGCAACGTGTCCTGCAAAAGCCACGCAGACACAACACACCCAAAGCTGCCGCCTGTGCAGGCTTCGGCCTACACTCCCCTCCTCCTGCTCCTCCTCCTCCTGCTCCTCCTCCTGCTGTCCCTGGGCTCTAACACACCGCCAGTTGGGGCCCAGATGTGCTAGCTGCACAGAGAAAAACACCAGCCAATGTGTCAGTGGGGTCCAGCACCGCCAGCTGTTCCCCTGCTGTGCAGCCGGCAACGTGTCCTGCAAAAGCCACGCAGACACAAGAACTGAAATTGAAGGGAACCTGTCCCCCCTCCCCCAGGCGTTTTTACGTTATCCAGCCACCTTGTACAGCGGTAATGCTGCATGTGTGCAAGGTGGCTCAGAAACGTATTCTCCTCGCACATGTGGAACTGAAAACACGTCTGAAATGTGTCCTCTGTGTGACCATTTAACCGTCCCGGTGGTGTGACTTTCCTTTGTAATGACACGCTGCAACCCCCTTGGTAGCGCTGCCCGTCTTCTGGCATCATTGTTTGGCTGGCTGCGCCTCTGCGGCCGCCCTGACCCACACAACGCCCCTCGGTGTCTTATTTATTGGGACTGCGAGGGTGTGATTCATGGGCAGGATCAGTGCATCAGTTCGCCTGTCCCTCCTCTCCTTCCGCCTTCTTCGGACTGTGCGGCTTCATGGCCGTGGCATGCGATAAGGGATCAGATGACGCCGCACAGTCTGAAGCGGGTGTAAGGACCCGAGTGTGAGAGGCGAACATATGTGCTGCGCCAGGCCCTGAATCCCAGCCCCGCAGTGTTTTAACAATGTTAAGACACTGCGGGGCTGGGATTCATGGGCATCGCGAACCGCACCGGCCGACATTACATGATGCCAGAAGATGGGCAGCGCTAACGGCGCTAGGCCAGGGGATAACACGACAGCGCAGACTCCTGTACAGCAAATAACAACGCTCGGGAGGCTGCACCCAGCACCAAGGTGGGATTCTTGACATCTGTGCTGCGTCTCATTACAAAGGGAACTCTCGCCTCCATTACACAGTTTGACTGTATAAAGGGCTAAATGTTATACGTGTTCCATTCAGCGTGTGCAAGGAGAAAAATTACAAGAGCAACCTTTGACTTGCGCAGCACTGCTGCTGCATAAGCTGTGGCTCTTCTACTTTGTAACCCCTGAGGGGGGGTTAAAGGTGACTTTTGAAATCGGTTCAATTAGGCTTCGGCCTACACTCTGCTCCACCTGCAGAGCCCGGGCTCCAACAACGCTAGTTGCTGTCCGGAAGTGCTGGCTGCACAGAGCCAAACACCTCGCCAATGTGTCAGTGGGGTCCAGCACCGCCAGCTGTTCCCCTGCTGTGTAGCCGGCAACGTGTCCTGCAAAAGCCACGCAGACACAACACACCCAAAGCTGCCGCCTGTGCAGGCTTCGGCCTACACTCCCCTCCCCCTGCTCCTCCTCCTGCTGTCCCTGGGCTCTAACACACCGCCAGTTGGGGCCCTAGGAAGACAAGCTTGAATAGGTCCCCATCCGGGTTCCAGTCCGTCAGCTGGTTCTCGGCAGTGTCTTTTGCTCTTGTACTTTCTGCTCCCCATCCTGGTTCCAGTACCGTCAGCTGGTTCCGGGCAGAGCCTTTGGCTTAGGTGCCTCCCTCTGGGTATCCGAGTTCCACCAACGTCAGGTGGTCCTTGGTAGTGCTTTCAGGCACGGGTACCTCCTGCTTAGTAACCGGGTTCCAGTAACGTCAGCTGGTCCTCGGTAGTTCCATTGGCTCTTGGACCTTCGGCTACCCATCCGGGTTCCAGTACCGTCAGCTGGTTCTCGGCAGTGTCTTTTGCTCTTGTACCTTCTGCTCCCCATCCTGGTTCCAGTACCGTCAGCTGGTTCCGGGCAGAGCCTTTGGCTTAGGTGCCTCCCTCTGGGTATCCGAGTTCCACCAACGTCAGGTGGTCCTTGGTAGTGCTTTCAGGCACGGGTACCTCCTGCTTAGTAACCGGGTTCCAGTAACGTCAGCTGGTCCTCGGTAGTTCCATTGGCTCTTGGACCTTCGGGTAGCCATCCGAGTTCCAGTTCCATCAGCTGTTTCTCGGCATTTTCTCAGCCTTCTTGTACCTTCTGCTACATTTCCAAGTTCAAGACCCGAAAGACGATGACCCGGAAGACCACCCCTAAGATGATGACGACACCAGAGACGACAACCACCGAGATGACGACGACCCTGGAGACGATGACCCTGAAGACGACCCCGATGACGACGACCCCGATGACGACGACCCCGATGACGACGACCCTGGAGATGACGACCCTGGAGATGACGACGACAACCTGGAAGACCGAGAAGCAGAAGAACAAGAGGCTGCAGAACAAAGAGCAGAAGAACATTAAGCATAAGACTAAATATCAGAGCAAAAGATATTATCTAAATTATAAGCAGAAGAAGACTAAGCAGTGTATGGGGGTGAGTCCGTTCCTCCTCGTGGTGCCCCTGGATAAAGCCTGATGCTGCAGGCCAAACTGAACGCGGCCAAATGTAACTGTTTTGTGACAGGCAGAACGGAAGGTGTAATCTTCAAACTTTTATAGATAACAACTACGGGAATGCCTGTCACAAATAAGAATATGATGAAGAAGTTGAATATAAAAAAGATAATAGTTAAATAAAAAGAATATGAACAATGTAAAAAAATATATATATATATACGTAGAAAAGAAGAAGATGAATAAGGTGAAGAAGTTGATGTCACAGAAGCTGATGATGAGGATAATGAAGAAGAAAGTGTGGGAGAAGTAAAAAATAGGGTGAAGGGCGTGGAAGTAGTGAAACATCAATATCTGACAAAATAAATAAAAATTAAAAATACTGCTATTCTATTTGATTGGGATAAACCCCTGTGCCTTTAATGTCTCCGCCACCTCCCCCAATACATCCTACATTATTCTTAGTTGTTTTCCTTCATGTAGAATTAACCTACAAGGAAAGAAAGGGTTTATTTTAATTCCGATATTTTCGTCCCATTGACTTGCATTGGGATCGGGTATCGGTATCGGATTGGATTCCGATACTGTGACGGTATCGGCCGATACTTTCCGATACCGATACTTTCCGATATCGGAAAGTATCGCTCAACACTACTCTGAACATTTTTTATTACCTTTTTGTGCATTACTGCCCTTTTCCAAGATGGCGTCTTTGGTCTCATGTGCACTGTGTCTTCCTGCTATAAAACTCCACCCCATCCTTCAGTCTGTGCTAGAGTATTCTGCCTTGCATCCAGCTCCTGACCTCTGGTGACTCCCTGGCTATATACCTGCTCCTGTGAACCTGTGGGGTTTATCCTGCTACTCTGCTCTGAGTTCCTGCTGCATACACCAGTTCCAGTAATCCTCCTTCATCTGCTGCTCGTGTTTACATCCATCTGCATTTGCTGGACATGTAAGCTGTTGCTGCTCTGCAAGAACCTGAGACTATTACCCAGACCTCCCTGGTTGAGCTAAGATATTATTTGAACTGCCTTATAAGCATATCTATCTGTGTTTTGGACTAAGCAAGGAATTATTCGTGTCAAGTATCCTCAAGAATAATTGTGCTTCATAGACTTTCTGCGTGATTACATTTTCCTCTGAAGTTTCCTATAGACTGCTGAGCTGCATTTGATATTTGCACCAAGTGTTGTGGACTTGAGTTTCTCTCTGCACCTGTTTGAATCACTGTGTGATAATATAGACTTTACCACTTATAAAACTGTGTCCTGTAGTTGTCTTGTTCCACGCAAAGAGTCTCCTGAGTTATCCCCTATAATTATTACAAAGATGCAAGAACACTGCCAACCTGAGCACCACCAGCATGCAGAAGCACATGGCGGCCAAGCACCCCAGTAGAAGGGTGGAAAGCCTGGGTACAAAATCTGTGTCTGAGTGTGAAACCACTGCCCCTTCCTTTGTGTTACGGCCTTCCCAATCTGCTGTCCAGGAGCAGGCGCTAATGTCTCCTGTCCACAACCTGTGGTTGACACAACAGTCAGCAACCATGTCCAGTTCGTTGTCCCAGCATAGCGTTCAGTTGTCCCTGCCCCTGATGTTTCACAGGAAGCAGAAATATACACTCACCTACCCACAGGCCCAAACACTAAACATCCACATTGCCAGATTGCTTGCCCTGAAAATGTTGCCGTTTCAGCTTGTGGAACTGAGTCTTTCAGTGGCAGCCCCACGGTACTCGTTTCCCAGCCACCACTATTTTTCCCAGTGTGCCGACTGCGTGTTACATAAGCACGTGTTACACAATATCAACCATGCTCTAGCCAATGCAGTCACAGGGAAGGTCCACTTAACCACAGACATGTGGACAAGTTCTTGTGGACAGGGAAAATACATTTCTCTGACGGCACGCTGGGTGAACCTGGTAGAGTCTGGGACAGAATCAGAGGCTGGGACATCACACATCTTACCCACACCAAAAATAGCAGGCCCAACGCTCTGCTGAAGCTCATCTGCTTAGGTGATAAAGCTCACAACGCAGCAGAGCTGTTGAAAGGGATAAAAGACCAGACCGATCAGTGGCTCTACCCGCTGAGCCTCCAAACAGGTCTGGGTGTGTGCGATAATGGGCATAACTTGGTGGCGGCTTTAAAGCTCGGCAAGCTGGTACATGTTCCATGCATGGCCCATGTGCTGAATTTGGTTGTACAACATTTTTTAAAAGCATACCCTGACTTGCTGAACTACTTGCCAAGGTACGCAGTGTCAGCGCCCATTTTTCGAAAGTCATCTCAGGCTTTCGCTGGTCTGGCTTTGCTGCAGCAGCACTTTAATTTGCCTCATCAACGACTGATTAGTGACCTGCCCACAAGCTGGAAATCGACCTTTCATATGTTGGCAAGGCATAGTGAGCAGAAGAGGGCAGTATCTGAATTCCAGCTTCACAATGCCTGTCAAAGTAAAACTCAGCTCCCGCACATAACAACTGCCAAGTGGGTTTGGTTGCTGACATATGTGAGGTTCTTCAAAACTTTGAGTACTGCACTAAGATGGTGATCGCTGATGACGATATTATCAGTGTAACCATCCCGCTGTTCTGTCTATTAAAACGTTCGCTGCAGCATCTCAAAGAGGAAGCTTTGAATGTCGAGCAGGTGGCTATGGAGCAAGATTGTACAGTGGCTGATACCACACAGCTCAGCCTCACACAATATTATCAGGCCACATTGGATGATGACGAGGAACAGGAGGAGGAACTTTTGGTCTTTGCTATAGAGGGGACTCTTAATCCTAGCTTCATGCCTGCCCAGCATGGATGGCCTGAAGAAGAGGAGGAGGCAATGCATCATGAGGAGAGAATGGTGAGGACACTGAATATTTGACTTTTAGTAGTCTGCCACACATGGCACATTTCATGTCCTGAGGTCTTTCCCAAGACCCTCACGTGAAACACATTTTGTCCAACATGAAATACTGGCTGTGCACCTTTCTTGACCCACAGTACAAGGAGAAATTTCTTTATCTCATGTCGGAGGCAAACGTGCCATTTTCAGTACATACATGCCAGAGGGCAGTTGTGGAAGACTTGCTGAAAAGATTACCCTCAGACAATGCTGCTGGCAGAGGTATCGGCTCTTTTCACCCAGAAGGATTACAGGCGAGAGCCACGCACATCAGGTGCAACTCAAGGGGGAAATGTCCACCAACTCGACCATTTTCATGAAACCGTCACATCAGCAAGGGCTATCTGTGGGTGTAACTGTGATGAGGAGGGAGAAGTTGACCAAGATGGTGAAGGACTACTTAAGAGACCATACCAGCATCCATCCTGATTCTTCAGTGCCCTTTAACATTGGTTGTCCACGCTGCACACTTGGCCCAACCTATCCTTGTATGCCTTGGAGGTGCTGCCATGCCCTTCCGCAAGTGTAATAAAAACCCAAAATGGAAAATAACCATTTACATTTCTCGAACATGCTCACAACCTAGTGGGAGAGCCACATGAAGAGAGATTTCCAAAGGACTATTGAGAGGACACTCCCACAACCTGAATTCATATCACAAAAAAGACACTGGAGTATATGTCCATATTCATTTTAAAACGTCATAAATTTTATTACATCACGGTTCAGAACACATTAATATGTACAATTTGAAATCAAACAACCAAAAAGTAAACCAACCTAATTCAGCAAGGGAAACTGAGGTAGCATAGACTAAAACGGTGTGAGCCACTCATGATGCCATAACCAGATAACAATAAAGTGCATAGTGCATATACGGGCAGACAAAAAACAAGGGATAGAGTAGTCCATATGAAAAGTCACTAGGCCAGAGGCGTAACTACCGTGGTCGCAGGGGTCGCAATTGCGACGGGGCCCGCAGTGCTTAGGGGCCCACCCAGTCCAGCAGACTGGGCGGGCTCCTAAGAACTCTAAGCTACAAAATGGGCCGCCGGCCCTTTAAATAATTCTTCCTTACAGGCCCTGCTGCGCGTGCACTCGCGATCACGGGTGGGACTGCACTTGACCCGCAGCAGAGCCCCTCCACCGCAGAGAGCCGCACACCACTACTATAGCTGCCACTGCTCTGTGCGCACAGGACCTAGGATGAGGTCACAGGAGGGGAGGAGTCGGAGTCACATGATCAAGGGCTTCCGTGTAGTGCAGGACAGTAGTGCAGTGCTGTTTGTCATCGTGCTGGAGGACTCAGGAGGGTAAGCTTTTGTGTGAGGTCAGGAGGGGTTTGGGTGGATGTAGCAGAGCAGTGTGTGTATGAGGTGTACAGAGCGGAGCCGTGTGTGTATGAGGTGTACGGAGCGGAGCCGGGTGTGTATGAGGTGTACGGAGCGGAGCCGGGTGTGTATGAGGTGTACGGAGCGGAGCCGTGTGTGTATGAGGTGTACGGAGCGGAGCCGGGTGTGTATGAGGTGTACGGAGCAGAGCCGTGTGTGTACGAGGCGTACGGAGCGGAGCCGTGTGTGTACGAGGTGTACGGAGCGGAGTCGGGGGTGTACGGAGCGGAGTCGGGTGTGTACGAGGTGTCGCATCTCTGCTTCAGGAAAATGGCCGCCGCGATCTCCATCTGGGCACGCGCGGCATCCTGCGGCCATTTTCCTGAAGCCGCGGCCAGCAGAGCGCCGCTTCTGCGCACGCGCGGCCAAAGGAAGATGGCCGCCCCACCGATCACCAATGAAATGTCGCACATCACGCTATTTTCACTCCCCTGTGCAGTGGATTCGGGACCTTGGGCATGCGCACACCACTACGCCACCAACGGAAAACTAAGCAAGATCTGGGGGAAGACACCACGCCCATCTGACCAGACCAGCCTGATTGACAGGTGAAAACGGCTACTTTGGTAACGTATTTCGGCAGCATAGGTGGGGATCGGGGTCCACAAAATACACTATTGTAATGCACAGCTCAGGCCCTATTTAACAGTATTTTTATCTCATACGGAAAAAACGGGATGACAGGTTCCCTTTAAGAGAAAGCCAAAATAACCCCGGGACAGAAGGCGAGAGCAGGGGGGAGGTGCGGGACAGAGCCGCTTTAGGCTAGTTTCACACTAGCGTTAACTGCAATACGTCGCAAATGCGTCGTTTTGCCGAAAATACGCATCCAGCAAAAGTTCTTGCTGGATGCGTTTTTTCGTCATAGACTAACATTAGCGACGCATTTGCGACGCATTGCCAAACGTCGCGTCCGTTTTGCGACGCTTGGGCGTGTGGTAGCGGACCGTCGGGAGAAAAAAACCTTACATGTAACGTTTTTTGCTCCCGACGGTCCACTTTTTCCGACCGCGCATGCGCGGCCGGAACTCCGCCCCCACCTCCCCGCACTTCCCCGCACCTCACAATGGGGCAGCGGATGCGTGGGAAAAATGCATCCGCTGCCCCCGTTGTGCGGCGGAGACCACGCTAGCGTCGGGAACGTCGGCCCGACGCACAGCGACGGGTTGTTCCCGACGCTAGTGTGAAACTAGCCTTAGTCGCTAGTGTGAAACTAGCCTTAGTCAGGAGAAGCTGAGGAGCTGCAGCCGGTTTACATCAGCCACCCCTGTACCAGAGAGGAGATTGTGAGTTGTGTATATGAGCTGGTATCTCTGGTGTGTGTGTGTGTGTGGTATCTGTAGTGTGTGTGTGATAACTGTAGTATGTGTGTGATATCTGTAGTATGATGTGTGTGTGTGTGTGTGATATCTGTAGTGTGTGTATGTGTGTGTGTGTGATATCTGTAGTGTGTGTGTGTGTGTGTGTGTGTGTGTGTGATATCTGTAGTGTGTGTGTGTGATATCTGTAGTGTGTGTGTGTGTGTTATCTGTAGTGTGTGTGTGTGTGATATCTGTAGTATGATGTGTGTGTGTGTGATATCTGTAGTATGTCTGTGTGTGTGTGTGTGATATCTGTAGTGTGTGTGTGTGATAACTGTAGTATGTGTGTGATATCTGTAGTGTGTGTAATAACTGATGTGTGTGTGTGTGTGATATCTGTAGTATGATGTGTGTGTGTGATATCTGTAGTGTGTGTGTGATATCTGTAGTGTGTGTGTGATATCTGTAGTGTGTGTGTGATATCTGTAGTATGTGTGTGTGAGGCAGCGGCGTAACTACTACGGTCGCAGCTGCAAGCGGCTCTGGCAGGTCAGGGGGCCGTGAGTCCCCTTGAGCCTGTCTCCCTTATGCTTGTGTCCCCATGTGCCAGTCTCCCTTGCCCATTAGTCCCTGTGTGTCCCCATGTGCCTGTCTCCCTTGTCCCCTTATGCTTGTGTCCCTTGTCCCCGTGTGCCAGTCTCCCTTGCCCATTAGTCCCTGTGTGTCCCCTTGAGCCTGTCTCCCTTATGCTTGTGTCCCCGTGTGCCAGTCTCCCTTGCCCATTAGTCCCTGTGTGTCCCCATGTGCCTGTCTCCTATGTCCCCTTGTGCTTGTGTCAGTCTCCTTTGTCCCCTTGTGCTTGTGTCAGTCTCCTTTGCCCACTAGTCCCTGTGTGTCAGTCTCCCTTTCCCACTTGTCCCTGTGTGTCCCCTTGTGCTTGTATCCCTTGTCCCCTTGTGTCAGTCTCTTGCTCACTAGTCCCTATGTGTCCCCTTGTGCCTGTCTCCCTTGTCCCCTTGTGCTTGTCCCTTGTCCCCGTGTGTCAGTCTCCATTGCCCACTAGTCCCCTTGTATCAGTCTCCCTTGCCCACTATTCCCCGTGTGTCAGTCTCCCTTGCCCACTAGTCCGTGTCCCCGTGTGCCAGTCTCTCTTGTCCACTAGTCCCCGTGTGCCCTTTGTGTCAGTCTCCCTTGCCCACTTGTGTCAGTCTCCCTTGCCCACTAGACCCCTTGTATCCTTCTCCCCTGCCTCCTAGCCCCCATCTGTCCCCTAGTGCCTGTCTTCCTTGTTCCCTCTCCTCTGCCCCCTCGTCACCATTTGCTCGTGTCTTTGTCACTGCCCCTGTATGGAGGGGCTTCATTATACTATGAGGGGGGCTGCATTGTATTCTATGGGGCTTACATTGAATTTTATGGCGGGGGGGGGCCCCATTTGGAAGTTCGCACCGGGGCCCATAACTTTGTAGTTACGCCACTGCACTAGGCCCTAAACAAAGGCTCAAACAATCTGGAGTTGTGCCAATAATTCCCACCCCGAGTTCTTACCCATTAAATGGCATCAGAGAGGATCCACACCGTAGCCCCAACGCACGTTTCTCGTCGGCTTCGTCAGGGGGCGGTCACAAGTGTCATGCCTAAGCGGGTTTTTAGTTCGGCCGGTGCAATCATAACGGATAGGCGCACACGTCCGTCAATGGAAAATGCAGACAGGCTGACTCTTCTAAAATTGAACAAGGGCTTGATTTCCTCCCACTTTGTAAGCCCTATGGTTGACAGCAGCGTAACGTAAATGTAGCCCAAATGTTGTTTTTGGAAGTTATCTTAACGTCCATGCCTTACCATCCAAATCCATTTTGCTCAGGAAATCACGTCCTACTCCTACTGCTTCTGCAACAAGTACTTAGTGATCATATATGGAAACCTTTGTACATTGTGCAATGGTGAAACTTGAACTCTCAATCTCTACCTATTGTAACAACTGCAAAATGTATTGTGAGGTCCCCATCATGGTCTCTTTCAGCGTGTATTATAAAGACCCCTTGGGTAATTTTTTTAAACCTTTGCACATTGTGCAATGGTGAAACTTGTAATCCCTATTTCTTCCTATTGTAATTACTGCTAAATATATTGTGAGGACCCCATCATGGTCTCTTTGAGCATCTATGATACAGACCCCTTGGGGTAATTTTTGGAAACCTTTATACATTGTGCAATGGTCAAATTTCTGCTCTCAATCTCTATATATTATATTATTATCATTTGTTTATTGTGTTGCCCTCCTCACAATCTCTTTAAGCATGTATCTGGAGCCTGACGATGATTTTTTGGTCTGCACTTGGACATTGTGGAACATCAGTGCATTGATATGCTCCACACACTTCTTCAGGTTTCAGCCTTACGCAAAATAATAATATGAGTAGTGTTGAGCGATACCGTCCGATACTTGAAAGTATCGGTATCGGAAAGTATCGGCCGATACCGGCAAAGTATCGGATCCAATCCGATACCGATACCCGATACCAATACAAGTCAATGGGACTCATGTATCGGACGGTATCCCTGATGGTTCCCAGGGTCTGAAGGAGAGGAAACTCTCCTTCAGGCCCTGGGAACCATATTAATGTGTAAAATAAAGAATTAAAATAAAAAATATTGCTATACTCACCTCTCCGACGCAGCCTGGACCTCACCGAGGGAACCGGCAGCGTTGTTTGCTTAAAATTCGCGGGTTTACTTCCTTACGTGAAGTCCCGGCTTGTGATTGGTCGCGTGCCGCCCATGTGGCCGCGACGCGACCAATCACAGCAAGCCGTGACGTAATTTCAGGTCCTTCAGGATTTTAAAATTACGTTCCGGCTTTGTGATTGGTCGCGTCGCGGTCACATGGGCGACGCGACCAATCACAAGCCGTGACGTCACGGGAGGCTGGACACGCGCGCATTTTAAAATGCGCGCTTGTCCTGCCTCCCGTGACGTCCCGGCTTGTGATTGGTCGCGTCGCCCATATGGCCGCGACGCGACCAATCACAGCAAGCCGTGACGTAATTTTAGGTCCTTCAGGATTTTAAAATTACGTTCTGGCTTGTGATTGGTCGCGTCGCGGCCACATGGGCGGCACGCGACCAATCACAAGCCGGGACTTCACGTAAGGAAGGAAAAGCGCGAATTTTAAGCAAACAACGCTGCCGGTTCCCTCGCTGAGGTCCAGGCTGCGTCGGAGAGGTGAGTATAGCAATATTTTTTTATTTTAATTCTCTCTTTTACACATTTTTACATTAATGTTGTTTCGATACCGATACCCGATACCACAAAAGTATCGGATCTCGGTATCGGAATTCCGATACCCGCAAGTATCGGCCGATACCCGATACTTGCGGTATCGGAATGCTCAACACTAAATATGAGTAATGAAACATGCTCTATATATATGCTGCTAGTTCAAAAATCTTACCCACAATCTACTATATAATTGTCTAAGGGTCACTTCCGTCTTTCTGTCTCTCCTTCTGTCTGTCTGTCTGTCGCGGATATTCATTGGTCGCGGCCTCTGTCTGTCATGGAATCAAAGTCGCTGATTGGTCGTGGCCAAACAGCCTCGACCAATCAGCGACGGGCACAGTCCCGCGGAAAAATGGCCGCTCCTTCCTCCCCGCAGTCAGTGCCCGCACCGTACTCCCCTCCAGTCTGCCCTCACACAGGGTTAATGGCAGCGGTAACGGACCGCGTTATGCCGCGGTGTAATGCACTCCGTTACCGCTGCTATTAACCCTGTGTGACCAACTTTTTACTATTCATGCTGCCTATGCGGCATGAATAGTAAAACGATCTAATGTTAAAAATAATAAAAAAATTAAAAATCGTTAGATACTCACTGTCCGTCGGCCCCCGGATCGACAACAGGCCTTACCCAATCCTCCCGACGCTCCATGCTGCGATCTCGCGAGATGATGACGTAGCGGTCTCGTGCGACCGCTACATCATCATCTCGCGAGACCGCAATGCACTCTTGGGACGGGACCGGAGAGGGCGAGGAGCATCGCTTGGATCCGGGGGCTCCGGAAGGTGAGTATATAACTATTTTTTATTTTATTTCTTTTTTTTAACAGGGATATGATGCCCACATTGCTATATACTGCAGGGGCTGGGTAATATACTACATGGGCTGTGCTATATACTACATGGGCTGTGCTATATACGTGGCTGGGCAATATACTATGTGGCTGGGCAATATACTACATGGGCTGTGCTATATACTACATGGGCTGTGCTATATACTACGTGGCTGGGCAATATACTACATGGGCTGTGCTGTATGCGTGGCTGGGCAATATACTACATGGGCTGTGTTATATACTACGTGGCTGGGCAATATACTACATGGGCTGTGCTATATACTACGTGACTGGGCAATATACTACGTGGCTGTGCTATATACAATGTGGCCTGCGCAATATACAGCGTGGGCTGTGCAATATACTATGTGGGCTGCGCAATATACAACGTGGGCTGCGCAATGTACTGCGTGGGCTGCGCAATATACAACGTGGGCTGCGCAATATACAACGTGGGCTGCACAATGTACTGCGTGGGCTGCGCAATATACAACGTGTGCTGCGCAATATACAACGTGGGCTGCGCAATGTACTGCGTGGGCTGCGGAATGTACTGCGTGGGCTGCACAATGTACTGCGTTGGCTGCGCAATATACTACGCATACATATTCTAGAATACCCGATGCGTTAGAATCGGGCCACCATCTAGTCCCTTTATAAAGGGATATTTGACATAATACCTCTGTTAGCATACGCCATATACTGCTCATGTATGCTGCACCCCAGTAGGTGGGAAGAATGCCTAGCTACAAAATCTTTGACCGTGAAACCACTGGCCCTTCCCCTGAGTTATGTCCTTCCCATTCTGCTGTCCAGGAAGCAGGCAACTGTATCCACAAAATACAGTTGCACAGACACAACAGTCAGCAACCTCGTCCAGTTCGTTGTTCCAGCGCAGCGTTCATTTGTTCCTTGTCAGAATATATGTCTCTTCCCAAATTGTTAGTTAGATAGGGCATACATATTCATTCGCACTTTAAATTGTCCGATGCTAGACAAAGACCATTGGTGGCTTTTCTAGGCTCCTAAATGAGACTTGTGTCTCTTTATTAAACTGTCGCTTCCCTTAAATTTTCTAAATTTGGGTCCTAATAAAAATGGTGGTGTGGTATTGGCCCGTGTCTGTACATTTTAAGCACGTTTAAGAGACTGGGTAAATATGCTCCACAGACCTTTTCAGGTTGCAGCCTTACACATATTGGAACATAGCCATTGCCACGCTAAGGCCTTTACCTGAGCTCTGTAGCACTGTCTATCACCTGGGTAATACACTCCACAGACCTCGACACTCTCTGGGACATACAGTACAGACTAAAAGTTTGGACACACCATCTTATTTAAAGATTTTTCTGTATTTTCATGACTATGAAAACTGTAAATGCACACTGAAGGCATCAAAACTATGAATTAACACACGTGGAATTATTCACAAAAAAGTGTGAAACAACTGAAAATATGTCTTATATTCTAGGCTCTTCAAAGTAGCCACCTTTTACTATGATGACTGCTTTGCACACTCTTCACATTCTCTTGATGAGCTTCAAGAGGTAGTCACCGGAAATGGTTTTCACTTCACAGGTGTGCCCTGTCAGGTTTAATAAGTAGGATTTCTTGCCTTATAAATGGGGTTGGGGCCATCAGTTGTGTTGTGCAGAAGTCTGGTGGATACACAGCTGATAGTCCTACTGAATAGACTGTTAGAATTTGTATTATTGCAAGAAAAAAGCAGCTAAGTAAAGAAAAACAAGTGGCGATCATTACTTTAAGAAGGGAAGGTCAGTCAGTCCGAAAAATTGGGCAAACTTTGAAAGTGTCCCCAAGTCCCTAAAAACCATCAAGTGCTATGAGGACATGAGGACCGCCCCAGGAAAGGAAGACCAAGAGTCACCTCTGCTTCTGAGGATAAGTTTATCCGAGTCACCAGCCTCAGAAATCGCCGGTTAACAGGAGCTCAGATTAGTGACCAGGTCAATGCCAGGGCAGCACGGTGGCGCAGTGGTTAGCACTGCAGCCTTGCAGCGCTGGAGTCCTGGGTTCTAATCCCACCGAAGACAACATCTGCAACGAGTTTGTATGTTCTCTCCGGTTTCCTCCCACATTCCGAAGACATACTGATAGGGAATCTAGATTGTGAGCCCCATTGGGGACAGTGATGATAATGTGTGCAAACTGTAATGCGCTCCGGAATATGTTAGCGCTATATAAAAAAAATAAAGAAAAAAACTAAAGAATGCCACACAGTTCTAGCAGCAGACACATCTCTACAACAACTGTTAAGAGGAGACTTTGTGCAGCAGGCCTTCATGGTAAAATAGCTGCTAGGAAACCACTGCTAAGGACAGGCAACAAGCAGAAGAGACTTGTTTGGGCTAAAGAATACAAGGAATGGACATTAGACCAGTGGAAATCTGTGCTTTGGTCTGATGAGTCCAAATTTGAGATCTTTGCTTCCAACCACCGTGTCTTTGTGCGACGCAGAAAAGGTGAACGGATGGACTCTACATGCCTGGTTCCCACCGTGAAGCACGGAGGAGGAGGTGTGATGGTGTGGGGATGCTTTGCTGGTGACACTGTTGGGGATTTATTCAAAATTGAAGACATACTGAACCAGCATGGCTACCACAGCATCTTGCAGTGGCATGCTATTCCATCCGTTTTGCGTTTAGTTGGACCATCATTTATTTTTCAACAGGACAATGACCTCAAACACACCTCCAGGTTGTGTAAGGGCTATTTGACCAAGAAGGAGAGTGATGGGGTGCTACGCCAGATGACCTGGCCTCCACAGTCACCAGACCTGAACCCAATCGAGATGGTTTGGGTGAGCTGGACCGCAGAGTGAAGGCAAAAGGGCCAACAAGTGCTAAGCATCTCTGGGAACTCCTTCAAGATTGTTGGAAGACCATTACCGGTGACTACCTCTTGAGGCTCATCAAGAGAATGCCAAGAGAGTGCAAAGCAGTCATCAAAGCAAAAGGTGGCTACTTTGAAGAACCTAGAATATAAGACATATTTTCAGTTGTTTCACACTTTTTGTTAAGTATATCATTCCACATGTGTTAATTCATAGTTTTGATGCCTTCAGTGTGAATTTACAATTTTTAGAGTCATGAAAATACAGAAAAATCTTTAAATGAGAAGGTGTGTCCAAACTCCTGTCTCTTTCCCTTTGAGGTGGCTGCTTCCAAGTAAAATGAGGCTTGTACATGTTCCTGACATGGGTTTGAGGCCTGACAGGCTGACCACAATACAGGCCCTCGCTTGCATACACTGTATTCAGAATTTCATTCTAATGCTTTTGGTGTCTGGTAGAATCGAATTTCCTGACACTGATGATACAGCTCCCCCAACTCCTGTATTATATTCACCTTACAGCGACCTCACCCTCTATGACAGTTGTTCCATTGGGATCCGGTGGTCAAAATGAACTGTGGAGTTCACAAAACTCAGGTTTCACAGCACCTGTTGGCCCTCTGAAAATATGAAGTGAGGGCCGCATAATAGCATAGCGGTGAACATGGTGGTGGCGGGCGAAGCCCAAAATTCAAATGGGCATGTTTTAGCTGGCATTGTAAAGTGATGCTGAATATGTATTCCACTATCTTGCTAACCATTTGGCATGAGGGAGGGACCTCCCAAATGTAGGAGTGAAACACCTCACAAATGTTAAAGAACAAACTAAAGCCAAAATACTCCGTGTGAACATATGCTAAAGGGGAGGTATAATTTTTTTATTATTATTTTTATTTTGCATTACATACATGTAATTATGAAGGAAAAAATGTTTCTTAGCATTTTTCCCTTTAAAAAAAATTAGGTTTGGTTTGGTAGGTCTTTCTATAAATCCGTAAAACCGGGGCAATAGTCTGACAACATTATTCCCAGATACCATATGTGAGTCAGAAAGGCGAGCAGGAATCTCCTCCATGCTGTTTCCATTTAGTTTTAGCTCTTTCCCATCCACTTCAGTTTTTTTCTCATGTCCCCAGACCTGTTTGTTGGATCCAGCAGAAAAATATTCGGCTTTCCCATTGACTTGCATTGGATTCGTTATTCGGTACGAATACATGAATATTAGAAATTATTCATGCCAATTTTTCCGAATCCGAATATTTCATTATTCGCTCATCACTAGTAATAACGTATGATAGCATTTTATTGTATTAAAGGTGTTTTTCAGTTTTTTCTTTTAATTTATACTTATGTAAGAAAAAAAAAGCATACTTACCCTGAAATATACTCTCTGCTCCAACTCTGCGGCTTCTACTGTCTCTGCTGGACCAGAGAAAATGATTGTTACGTCCATGTCTAAGATTGCCCCCTCTGCTTCTGTCCTCAGGCGGCTTCTTTGCAGACCACGTGGTACAACAATGCAGTAGATCTGAGACTTGTGGTTCCGTCTAAGGCTACGTTCACATTTGCGGTCAGCGCCGCAGCGTCGGGCGCCGCAGCGGCGCCGCATGCGTCATGCGCCCCTATATTTAACATGGGGGCGCATGGACATGCGTCGCACTTGCGTTTTGCGCCGCATGCGTCGCTGCGGCGCCCGCGTCCGGGCGCAGAGGACGCAGCAAGTTGCATTTTTGCTGCGTCCAAAATCAATTAAAAAAAGGACGCATGCGGCGCAAAACGCAGCGTTGTGCATGCGTTTTGCTGCGTTTTTGTTTGCGTTGTGCGCTGCGGCGCCGACGCTGCGGCACACAACGCAAATGTGAACGTAGCCTAAGCAGGGAGCTTGGAGGGCAATTCCTGAACATAGGAAGCCCTAATAAGAGCTGTCAGTCTATCACGAACAGAGCTACCTTATACTGTAGTATAACTGGTCCAAAAATCATAGGTCACCTCCAAGTGGTGGTCAATCAAGTGCAAGACCTAGCCGAGTTGGTTCTGGATCTTGCAAAGTGGATTGAGCATTATGAAACAGCCATGGTCAAAACAGAACCTCCCTTGACTTTTTCCAAACCAATGAATCTTTGTTTTGCTAAAGTTATCACGTGTACTTAACGCTCCATCTACAGTCGTGAGAGCAAACATGTGGGACTTGTTATTTCACTGTTGCAAGGTGACCTACAGGCTTGGACTTTCTCCACACTTCTTGATGCTTCAGAACTCTCCATAGCTTACTTTTTTGGGGGTCCCTTAGGTTACCGCATGATGACCCTGATTGTGTAGCGTTAGCAGAAAGTAATATGCCAATGGCGACATATTGCTGAGGAATACTGTACTGAGTTGGGGACATAGTCTATCCATGGAATGCTTCTGTGTCTGAATCAGATCAATGAATCCCATGCAAAGTTTATGATCATCCTATTACATTGGTACCAAATTCCCATCTATCCAAGGGCAAAATATATAATTTTTCTGATTCAGAATGTCAGGCCATGAAAGATTACAGTGGGGCAAAAAAGTATTTAGTCATTCAGCAATAGTGCAAGTTCCACCACTTAAAAAGATGAGAGGTGTCTGTAATTTACATCATAGGTAGACCTCAACTATGGGAGACAAACTGAGAAAAAAAAATCCAGAAAATCACATTGTCTGTTTTTTTTAATCATTTTATTTGCATATTATGGTGGAAAATAAGTATTTGGTCAGAAACAAACAATCAAGATTTCTGGCTCTCACAGACCTGTAACTTCTTCTTTAAAAGTCTCCTCTTTCCTCCACTCATTACCTGTAGTAATGGCACCTGTTTAAACTTGTTATCAGTATAAAAAGACGCCTGTGCACACCCTCAAACAGTCTGACTCCAAACTCCACTATGGTGAAGACCAAAGAGCTGTCAAAGGACACCAGAAACAAAATTGTAGCCCTGCACCAGGCTGGGAAGACTGAATCTGCAATAGCCAACCAGCTTGGAGTCAAGAAATCAACAGTGGGAGCAATAATTAGAAAATGGAAGACATTCAAGACCACTGATAATCTCCCTCGATCTGGGGCTCCACGCAAAATCCCACCCCGTGGGGTCAGAATGATCACAAGAACGGTGAGCAAAAATCCCAGAACCACGCGGGGGGACCTAGTGAATGAACTGCAGAGAGCTGGGACCAATGTAACAAGGCCTACCATAAGTAAGACACTATGCCACCATGGACTCAGATCCTGCAGTGCCAGACGTGTCCCACTGCTTAAGCCAGTACATGTCCGGGCCCGTCTGAAGTTTGCTAGAGAGCATTTGGATGATCCAGAGGAGTTTTGGGAGAATGTCCTATGGTCTGATGAAACCAAACTGGAACTGTTTGGTAGAAACACAACTTGTCGTGTTTGGAGGTAAAAGAATACTGAGTTGCATCCATCAAACACCATACCTACTGTAAAGCATGGTGGTGGAAACATCATGCTTTGGGGCTGTTTCTCTGCAAAGGGGCCAGGACGACTGATCCGGGTACATGAAAGAATGAATGGGGCCATGTATCGTGAGATTTTGAGGTCAAACCTCCTTCCATCAGCAAGGGCATTGAAGATGAAACGTGGCTGGGTCTTTCAACATGACAATGATCCAAAGCACACCGCCAGGGCAACGAAGGAGTGGCTTCGTAAGAAGCATTTCAAGGTTCTGGAGTGGCCTAGCCAGTCTCCAGATCTCAACCCTATAGAAAACCTTTGGAGGGAGTTGAAAGTCCGTGTTGCCAAGCGAAAAGCCAAAAACATCACTGCTCTAGAGGAGATCTGCATGGAGGAATGGGCCAACATACCAACAACAGTGTGTGGCAACCTTGTGAAGACTTACAGAAAACGTTTGACCTCTGTCATTGCCAACAAAGGATATATTACAAAGTATTGAGATGAAATTTTGTTTCTGACCAAATACTTATTTTCCACCATAATATGCAAATAAAATGATAAAAAAACAGACAATGTGATTTTCTGGATTTTTTTTTCTCAGTTTGTCTCCCATAGTTGAGGTCTACCTATGATGTAAATTACAGACGCCTCTCATCTTTTTAAGTGGTGGAACTTGCACTATTGCTGAATGACTAAATACTTTTTTGCCCCACAGTATATAGCAGACATCTACTATATAATTGTCTAAGGGTACTTCTGTCTTTCTGTCCTTCTTTCTGTCGCGGTTATTCGTTCGCTGATTGGTCTCGGCAGCTGCCTGTCATGGCTGCCGCGACCAATCAGCGACGCGCACAGTCCGGAAAAAAATCGCCACTCCTTACTCTCCGCACTCACTGCCTGGCGCCCACATACACCCCTCCGGTCAGCGCTCACACAGGGTTAATGCCGGTGGTAACGGACCGCGTTATGCCGCGGGTAACGCACTCCGTTGCCGCCGCTATTAACCCTGTGTGTCCCCAACTTTGTACTATTGACGCTGCCTATGCGGCATCAATAGTACAAAATGTAATGTTAAAAATAATAAATAAATAAAAAAAAAACTGCTATACTCACCATCTGTAGTCCGCTGAGCCACTCGCGCCGCCCGCCATCTTCCGTTGCAGGTTGCGGTGGCAAAGATGGTATGGCATAATGTGACCGCGACGTCATCACAAGTCCTGCGCGCCTGCGTGGAAAGGACCTGCGGTGACGTCACGGTCATGTGACCGCGACGTCATCACAGGTCCTGCGCTCAGACCAACCCTGGGACCGGAAGCTGCCGTGGACTACAAGGGGCCCTCGGAAAGGTGAGTATATGTTTATTTTTTATTTTTTAACCTGTGACAAACGTGGCTGGGCAATATACTACGTGACTGGCCAATATAGTACGTGGCTCTGTGCTGTATACTACGTCACTGGGCAATATACTACGTAACTGGGCAATATACTACGTCGCTGGGCAATATACTACGTCGTTGGGCAATATACTACGTCGCTGGGCAATATACTACGTCGCTGGGCAATATACTACGTAGCTGGGCAATATACTACGTAGCTGGGCAATATACTACGTGACTGGGTAATATACTACGTCGCTGGGCAATATACTACGTAACTGGGCAATATGCTATGGCGCTTAGCAAAATACTACGTCGCTGGGCAATATACTACGTCGCTGGGCAATATACTACGTGGCTGGGCAATATACTACGGCGCTGAGCAATATACTACGTCGCTGGGCAATATACTACGTCGCTGGGCAATATACTATGTGACTTGGCAATATACTACGTGGCTGGGCAATATGCTACGTAGCTGGGCAATATACTACGTCACTGGGCAATATACTACGTAGCTGGGCAATATACTACGTCACTGGGCAATATACTACGTCACTGGGCAATATACTACGTCACTGGGCAATATACTACGTAACTGGGCAATATACTACGTAACTGGGCAATATACTACGTCACTGGGCAATATACTACGTCGCTGGGCAATATACTACGTCGCTGGGCAATATACTACGTGGCTGGGCAATATACTACGGCGCTGAGCAATATACTACGTCGCTGGGCAATATACTACGTCGCTGGGCAATATACTATGTGACTTGGCAATATACTACGTGGCTGGGCAATATACTACGTAGCTGGGCAATATACTACGTCACTGGGCAATATACTACGTCACTGGGCAATATACTACGTAACTGGGCAATATACTACGTAACTGGGCAATATACTACATCACTGGGCAATATACTACGTCCCTGGGCAATATACTACGTGGCTGGGCAATATACTACGTGGCTGTGCAATATACTACGTAGACATGCATATTCTAGAATACCCGATGCGTTAGAATCGGGCCACCATCTAGTATACCATAAAAGCCTTTGAGGTGAGTGAGTGAGTGACACTACAGGATATTAAAATATACCCAATAAAATGAACATATACCATTAATTAAAGCTTGCAAAGATGGAAATGAAAATTAATTTATTCATTCATTTTTAAACCAAAGAAGAGGCATACCTGTTTTTTCTGACTACATGGGATTCTTGAAAATATTGTTTCTGACCAAGGAACTCAATTTGTTTCCAAATTCTGTAGGTCATTCTGTGGTAAAATCAATATTTAATTGTTCTTTTCATCTGTCTACCACCTAGAGACCAATGGTCAGATAGACTGAATGTGCCAACTAGACACTCAAACAATGTCTGTGATGTTATATCTCTGATCATCAATCCGACTGGCTTGAATATCTGCCTTTAGCTAAGTCTGCCATTAGTAATCAGTATCAAGAGTCCATTGAGACCTCTCCATTCTTCTGTAATCTTTGTTTAACCCTCACTTTTATTCTTTTTTGGCCTCCAAGTTGGATACTACAGAAGCTGGCAAATCCATAGACAGGTTGAATCATATCTGGTCCGAGGCCATAGATAACCTGAGAAGGGCATATAGCTAATAAGAGACGCAAGGATGCGTCAAGCTTTGGTGTTAGGGATACAGTGTGGTCATTCACTAAAAATATGAAACTCACGGTCCCTTCTGCTAGGCTTGGTCCCAAGTTTATCAATCCACATGGAATAACTAAAATCATTAATCCAGTTGGCCTCCATTTGAAACTCCCCGCTTCCTTCTGGATACCCAAAGTGTTCCATAAATCCCTCCTTGAAGCATACAATTCACAAGTGCACCTTGTACTAATCCTACTGCTGTTGTGTTGGTTAGTAGCACTGTGGAGTAGGGTTGAGCGAAACGGGTCGTTCATTTTCAAAAGTCGCCGACTTTTGGCTAAGTCGGCGTCTCATGAAACCCGATCCGACCCCTGTGCTTGTCGGCCATGCGGTACGCGACTTTCGCGCCAAAGTCGCGTTTCAATGACGCGAAAAGCGCCATTTCTCAGCCAATGAAGGTGAACACAGAGTGTGGGCAGCGTGATGACATAGGTCCTGGTCCCCACCATCTTAGAGAAGGGCATTGCAGTGATTGGCTTGCTGTCTGCGGCGTCACAGGGGCTATAAAGGGGCGTTCCCGCCGACCGCCATCTCACTGCTGCTGCTCTGAGCTTAGGGAGAGGTTGCTGCCGCTTCGTCAGAAGCAGGGATAGCGTTAGGCAGGGTCCACTAACCACCAAACCGCTTGTGCTGTAGCGATTTCCACTGTCCAACACCACCTTCGGTGTGCAGGGACAGTGGAAGCTACATTTTTTTTTTTTTTCTCTCAGCGCTGTAGCTCATTGGGCTGCCCTAGAAGGCTCCGTGATAGCTGTATTGCTGTGTGTACGCCACTGTGGAAACCAACTGCTTTTTTCAAAGCACATATCCTCTTGTTCCTTCCTTTCTGCACAGCTATCTTTTTTGTTTGTCCACACTTTTTATTTAATTTGTGCATCAGTCCACTCCTATTGCTGCCTACCATACCTGGCTGAGATTACTGCAGGGAGATAGTAATTGTAGGACAGTCCCTGTTTTTTTTTTTTTTTTTTTTTTGTGGGAGATTAAGATTTGCATTTCTGCTAGAGTGCCATCCGTGTGTGTGCCATCCCTGTGTGCACCATCTCTCACTCAGTGGGCCATAGAAAGCCTATTTATTTTTTTGCTTGATTTGGGTTCTAAAATCTACCTGAAAAAAAAACACTACATCAATCAGTGGGAGATTAATATTGTCCTCAGGGCTTGTGTGCCACTCCTGATCCTGACTCCTGTGCGCGCCATCTCTCACTCAGTGGGCCATAGAAAGCCTATTTATTTTTTTGCTTGATTTGGGTTCTAAAATCTAACTGAAAAAAAAAACCACTACATCCATCAGTGGGAGATTAATACTGTCCTCAGGGCTTGTGTGCCACTCCTGATCCTGACTCCTGTGAGCGCCATCTCTCACTCAGTGGGCCATAGAAAGCCTATTTATTTTTTTGCTTGATTTGGGTTCTAAAATCTAACTGAAAAAAAAATCACTACATCCATCAGTGGGAGAGTAATACTGTCCTCAGGGCTTGTGTGCCACTCCTGATCCTGACTCCTGTGCGCGCCATCTCTCACTCAGTGGGCCATAGAAAGCCTATTTATTTTTTTGCTTGATTTGGGTTCTAAAATCTACCTGAAAAAAAAAACACTACATCCATCAGTGGGAGATTAATACTGTCCTCAGGGCTTGTGTGCCACTCCTGATCCTGACTCCTGTGCGCGCCATCTCTCACTCAGTGGGCCATAGAAAGCCTATTTATTTTTTTGCTTGATTTGGGTTCTAAAATCTACCTGAAAAAAAAAAAACACTACATCCATCAGTGGGAGATTAATACTGTCCTCAGGGCTTGTGTGCCACTCCTGATCCTGACTCCTGTGCGCGCCATCTCTCACTCAGTGGGCCATAGAAAGCCTATTTATTTTTTTGCTTGATTTGGGTTCTAAAATCTACCTGAAAAAAAAAAACACTACATCCATCAGTGGGAGATTAATACTGTCCTCAGGGCTTGTGTGCCACTCCTGATCCTGACTCCTGTGAGTGCCATCTTTCACTCAGTGGGCCATAGAAAGCCTATTTATTTTTTTGCTTGATTTGGGTTCTAAAATCTAACTGAAAAAAAAAATCACTACATCCATCAGTGGGAGATTAATACTGTCCTCAGGGCTTGTGTGCCACTCCTGATCCTGACTCCTGTGAGCGCCATCTCTCACTCAGTGGGCCATAGAAAGCCTATTTATTTTTTTGCTTGATTTGGGTTCTAAAATCTACCTGAACAAAAAAAACACTACATCCATCAGTGGGAGATTAATACTGTCCTCAGGGCTTGTGTGCCACTCCTGATCCTGACTCCTGTGCGAAGCCATCTCTCACTCAGTGGGCCATAGAAAGCCTATTTATTTTTTTGCTTGATTTGGGTTCTAAAATCTACCTGAAAAAAAATCACTACATCCATCAGTGGGAGATTAATACTGTCCTCAGGGCTTGTGTGCCACTCCTGATCCTGACTCCTGTGTGTGCCATCTCTCACTCAGTGGGCACTGGGCCATAGAAAGCTTTTTTTTTTTTATTATTATTTGGTTTCTAAATTGTCCCTGAAAAAAACAATTTATCTTATTTGGTTTCTAAAGTCTCCCTGAGGGAAAAAAAAAAAAAAAGGTGGGAGATTAATATTGACATTTGTGCTTGAGTGACAGTCCTGCGTGTGTGGCATCTCTGTGATTTTGTGCCACAGAAAACAGAGTGTGTAACATTGTGCCTGATTTTCCTTGTGGTCTCACCAACCTGTTAAGGGATATTGAAATCATACTGAAGTTATAGCTTACCGTGTAAGTTGTTTGACAGCAACAAATAAAGTTACTTTGGTTAAGTTTTTAAAACAATGAGGAAGTCTGGTGCAAGAGGTCGTGGCCGTGGGCGTTCATTGTCAGCTGGTAATGATGGTAGTGGTAGTGGAGCATCAGGTGGTCGTGGGGATAAAAATATTCCACGTAAGTCTGGAGCTGTGGAGCCAGTTTCGTCGTCTGGCTACACAAGGCCTCGAACGCTCTCTTTTCTGGGAGTAGGAAAACCGCTTTTAAAGGCGGAGCAGCAACAGCAAGTTTTGGCTTACATTGCAGACTCAGCCTCTAGCTCTTTTGCCTCCTCTTCTGAAACTGGTAAATGTAAAAGCAGCGCGTCGCTTGTGGATGTCCACGGTCAGGGACAAGTCGCTTCCTTGTCCTCTTCAGCAAAAACTACAACAAGAGAGAAGGATGCAGCAGGCGACACAACGGGTTACTCCATGGAGCTCTTTACACATACCGTCCCTGGCTTACAAAGTGAAACACTTAACAGGCCATGCCCATTACAAGTTGATTCTGACATGGAGTGCACTGATGCACAGCCACAGCCAGAGTACTATGCTGCTCCTTTGACTCAGACCACCACATTGCCCTCTCAGGGTACTGATCCACAATCAGACCCTGATGAGACTATGTTGCCCCGCCACGAACGCTATACCACCGACCGACACAGTGACACAGACGAAGTTGCACACGAGCTCGAAGAGGAGTTAATAGATGACCCAGTTATTGACCCCGATTGGCAGCCATTGGGGGAACAGGGTGCAGGCGGCAGTAGTTCAGAAGCGGAGGTGGAGGAGGGGCTGCAGCAGGCATCAACATCGCAACAGGTTCCATCTGCCGGGCCCGTATCTGGCCCAAAACGCGTGTCAAAGCCAAAACCTGTTGGAGGACAGCGTGGCCATCCGGTTAAAGCTCAGTCTGCAATACCTGAAAAGGGATCCGATGCTAGGAAGAGTGCAGTCTGGCATTTTTTTAAACAACATCCAATTGATCAGCGCAAAGTCATCTGTCAAAAATGTTCAACTAGCTTAAGCAGAGGTCAGAATCTGAAATGTCTCAATACTAGTTGCATGCATAGACACTTAACCACCATGCATTTTCAAGCCTGGACTAACTACCAAACGTCCCTTAAGGTTGTAGCACCCTCGGCCAATGAAGCTAGTCAGCAACGCAACATCCCTTCCGTCACTGTAAGGCCACCATTTTCCGCACCACCGGCAGTATCTGTGCAGGTTTCTTTGCCAGCCAAAAGCACTCAGGGTCAGGGAATCACCAGTTTTGTAGGAGGAAATATTGCATCTAGGTCACCGGCGGAAACAATACCATCTCCAACCGTCTCGCAGTCTGCCATGTCCACCGGCACACCCGCA
The DNA here is from genome assembly GCF_051348905.1 of Ranitomeya variabilis. Classification (NCBI taxonomy): domain Eukaryota; kingdom Metazoa; phylum Chordata; class Amphibia; order Anura; family Dendrobatidae; genus Ranitomeya; species Ranitomeya variabilis. The sequence goes on from NC_135232.1 coordinate 639,755,755, forward strand.
AGTTCCACGATCTCCATCTCTCCAGTTCAGCTCACACTACATGAGACTCTGGTTAGAAAAAGGAAGTACTTATCCTCGCATCCGCGTACACAGGGTTTTAACGCCCACATAGCTAGACTAATATCGTTAGAGATGATGCCCTACCGGTTAGTTGAAAGCGAAGCTTTCAAAGCCCTGATGGAGTACGCTGAACCACGATACGAGCTACCCAGTCGACACTTTTTTTCCAGAAAAGCCATCCTGGCCCTGCACCAGCATGTTAAACAGCGCATCGTCCATGCACTCAGGCAATCTGTGAGTACAAAGGTGCACCTGACTACAGATGCATGGACCAGTAGGCATGGCCAGGGACGTTATGTGTCCATCACGGCACACTGGGTGAATGTGGTGGATGCAGGGTCCTCAGGGGACATCAATTTCGGGACAGTTGTGCCTAGCCCACGGTCTAGGAAACAGTTGGCTGTAGGCGTTCGCACCACCTCCTCCTCCTCCTCCTCGTCCTCCTGCAGAAGCTACAGCTCTTCCACAGACCACAGTCGGCCAACCACTCCATCGGCAGATGACACTGTTGCACACCAGTTGTCCCATTATGGGCCAGCTACTGCCAAGCGTCAGCAGGCTGTATTGGCTATGAAGTGTTTGGGCGACAACAGACACACCGCGGAAGTTCTGTCCGAGTTCTTGCAACAAGAAACGCAGTCGTGGCTGGGCACAGTAGATCTTGAGGCAGGCAAGGTAGTGAGTGATAACGGAAGGAATTTCATGGCTGCCATCTCCCTTTCCCAACTGAAACACATTCCTTGCCTGGCTCACACCTTAAACCTGGTGGTGCAGTGCTTATTGAAAACTTATCCTGGGTTCTCCGACCTGCTCCTCAAAGTGCGTGGACTTTGCTCACATATCCGACGTTCGCCTGTACACTCCAGCCGTAGGCAGACCTATCAGCGGTCTTTGAACCTTCCCCAGCATCGCCTAATCATAGACGTTGCAACAAGGTGGAACTCAACACTGCACATGCTTCAGAGACTGTGCCAACAGAGGCGGGCTGTTATGTTTTTGTGGGAGGATACACATACACGGGCAGGCAGTAGGATGGCAGACATGGAGTTGTCTGGTGTGCAGTGGTCCAAGATACAAGACATGTGTCAAGTCCTTCAGTGTTTTGAGGAATGCACACGGCTGGTTAGTGCAGACAACGCCGTAATAAGCATGAGCATCCCCCTAATGCGTCTGCTGATGCAAAGTTTGACGCACATAAAGGAGCTGGCGTCTGCACCAGAGGAAGAGGAAAGCCTTGATGACAGTCAGCCATTGTCTGGTCAGGGCAGTGTACAGGACGAGGTAGCGGGCGAAGAGGAGGTGGAGGACGAGGAGGATGATGGGGATGAGTATATTTTTAATGCGGAAGCTTTCCCGGGGGCACTGGAAATTGGTTGCGTGGCAAGGCCGGGTTCTGGTTTTTTGAGGGACACAAGTGACGTAGATTTGCCTGAAACTGCCCCTCAACCAATCACAACCGGAGATTTGACAACTGGAACTTTGGCCCACATGGCGGATTATGCCTTACGTATCCTAAAAAGGGACACACGCATAACGAAAATGATGAACGATGACGATTACTGGTTGGCCTGCCTCCTTGATCCACGCTATAAAGGCAAATTGCAAAATATTATGCCACATGAGAACTTGGAACTAATATTAGCAACCAAACAATCAACTCTTGTTGACCGTTTGCTTCAGGCATTCCCAGCACACAGCGCACGTGATCGTTATCACACGAGCTCCAGGGGGCAGCAGATTAGTAGTGTTAGGGGTGCACACATCAGAAGTGGCGTTGGACAAAGGGGTTTTCTGACCAGGTTGTGGAGTGATTTTGCTATGACCGCAGACAGGACAGGTACTGCTGCATCAATTGAAAGTGACAGGAGACAACATTTGTCCAGTATGGTTACTAACTATTTTTCATCCCTTATCGATGTTCTCCCTCAACCGTCATTCCCATTTGATTACTGGGCCTCAAAATTAGACACCTGGCCAGAATTGGCAGAATATGCATTGCAGGAGCTTGCTTGCCCGGCAGCAAGTGTCCTATCAGAAAGAGTATTCAGTGCTGCAGGTTCAATATTAACCGAAAAAAGGACTCGTCTGGCTACCCAAAATGTTGACGATCTAACATTCATTAAAATGAACCACAACTGGATTTCAAAATCTTTTGCCCCACCTTGCCCGGCCGACACCTAGCTTTCCTATGAAAAGCTCTTGCCTGTGGACTACTGTGAATTACTTTTCTAATGTCTAATTTTCTGCAGCTGATTGTCCGGCATATGACATGTTTACACCTCCCTAAATGGCCAAACTCCCCACACGGGGCCGTGGTATCGCGACTTGGCGCAAGCACCCGTGAGACAGCTGTTTGCCTGAAGAGGTGGGTGTGCTCGCTTTTGGTCGACGGCATTGGTACTGGGTCCCTCATAGTACAATAAAGTGTCTCTGGCGGTGGTGGTGCGCACCCAACGTCAGACACACTGTTGTAACATGAGGGGCCCTGGGCCTGTACCGCCGGCCACAAGAGAGTTCACCCACCCCCAGGTCAAACATTGCTCTACCACTTCCACAGTTATCTCTCACACTTCCACCAATGTTTAGTCTATGCGCTGACATCCTTCCATACCTGCCACTGACAATACCATTGTGTTGACATGTATGATGGTACATAACATAGTCAGGGGCAGTGTCCTCTATTTACCACAGTAAATACTTTGCGCTAAATTAGTAGGTCTGAAACAACGCAGAGGATCCCACCCCTGAACCTAATGAATAATGATTGCACCCTTTAGTGTCTTTGTTTTAATGCGAGACATTCACATTTATTTGTTGTTTTTTGACTACTAACTGGCAGACACTCATTACAATCGGCCTCCGTTGACCACACCACTGCTGCCTGTGTACCCCTGGAACCTATTTTACAGTGCCTACAGCCAGCCCATTTTATCATGTTAGGCCTTCGAAGCCTGTCTGCGGTCCTTCCTTCCACTAGGCCTCCACTGACCAGACCACTGCTGCCCGTGTACCCCTGGAACCTATTTTAAAGTGCCTACAGCCAGCCCATTTTATTATGTTAGGCCTTCGAAGCCTGTCTGCGGTCCCTCCTTCCACTAGGCCTCCACTGACCAGACCACTGCTGCCCGTGTACCCCTGGAACCAATTATAAAGTGCCTACAGCCAGCCCATTTTATCATGTTAGGCCTTCGAAGCCTGTCTGCGGTCCTTCCTTCCACTAGGCCTCCACTGACCAGACCACTGCTGCCCGTGTACCCCTGGAACCTATTTTAAAGTGCCTACAGCCAGCCCATTTTATTATGTTAGGCCTTCAAAGCCTGTCTGCGGTCCCTCCTTCCACTAGGCCTCCACTGGCCAGACCACTGCTGCCCGTGTACCCCTGGAACCAATTTTAAAGTGCCTACAGCCAGCCCATTTTATCATGTTAGGCCTTCAAAGCCTGTCTGCGGTCCCTCCTTCCACTAGGCCTCCACTGACCAGACCACTGCTGCCCATGTACCCCTGGAACCAATTATAAAGTGCCTACAGCCAGCCCATTTTATCATGTTAGGCCTTCGAAGCCTGTCTGCGGTCCTTCCTTCCACTAGGCCTCCACTGACCAGACCACTGCTGCCCGTGTACCCCTGGAACCTATTTTAAAGTGCCTACAGCCAGCCCATTTTATTATGTTAGGCCTTCGAAGCCTGTCTGCGGTCCCTCCTTCCACTAGGCCTCCACTGACCAGACCACTGCTGCCCGTGTACCCCTGGAACCAATTATAAAGTGCCTACAGCCAGCCCATTTTATCATGTTAGGCCTTCGAAGCCTGTCTGCGGTCCTTCCTTCCACTAGGCCTCCACTGACCAGACCACTGCTGCCCGTGTACCCCTGGAACCTATTTTAAAGTGCCTACAGCCAGCCCATTTTATTATGTTAGGCCTTCGAAGCCTGTCTGCGGTCCCTCCTTCCACTAGGCCTCCACTGGCCAGACCACTGCTGCCCGTGTACCCCTGGAACCAATTATAAAGTGCCTACAGCCAGCCCATTTTATTATGTTAGGCCTTCGAAGCCTGTCTGCGGTCCCTCCTTCCACTAGGCCTCCACTGACCAGACCACTGCTGCCCGTGTACCCCTGGAACCAATTTTAAATTGCCTACAGCCAGCCCATTTTATTGTGTTAGGCCTCCGAAGCCTGTCTGCGGTCCCTCCTTCCACTAGGCCTCCGTTGACCACACCACTGCTGCCCGTGTACCCCTGGAACCTATTTTACAGTGCCTACAGCCAGCCCATTTTATTATGTTAGGCCTTCGAAGCCTGTCTGCGGTCCCTCCTTCCACTAGGCCTCCACTGACCAGACCACTGCTGCCCGTGTACCCCTGGAACCAATTATAAAGTGCCTACAGCCAGCCCATTTTATCATGTTAGGCCTTCGAAGCCTGTCTGCGGTCCCTCCTTCCACTAGGCCTCCACTGACCAGACCACTGCTGCCCGTGTACCCCTGGAACCTATTTTACAGTGCCTACAGCCAGCCCATTTTATTATGTTAGGCCTTCGAAGCCTGTCTGCGGTCCCTCCTTCCACTAGGCCTCCATTGACCAGACCACTGCTGCCCGTGTACCCTTGGATCCAATTATAAAGTGCCTACAGCCAGCCCATTTTATCATGTTAGGCCTTCAAAGCCTGTCTGCGGTCCCTCCTTCCACTAGGCCTCCACTGACCAGACCACTGCTGCCCGTGTACCCCTGGAACCAATTTTAAAGTGCCTACAGCCAGCCCATTTTATTGTGTTAGGCCTCCGAAGCCTGTCTGCGGTCCCTCCTTCCACTAGGCCTCCACTGACCAGATCACTGCTGCCCGTGTACCCCTGGAACCAATTATCAAGTTTATAAGCGTGTCCCGAGGAACACACCGGTATAAAACATCAGAAAATATAAAAATAAGTATTTTGCTTATAATAAAGAAAATACTGGAGAGATATCAAATGCATACATTTTAACATTAAAAACAAAAACACATACAACCAAAAACTGGTACAGTACCAAAATTGGCCACCAGCTACAAAAACTTTCTCCTGCAAGTAGTTAACTGAAAGGTTTTTTTCCATTGAAAACACAGATATGGCATCCACCGAGTGTTGTCCTGTCGCGTCTTCTTTATATTATTGCAAAGAAGCTGCAACTGAATAAAGCTGTGCTTCAACCTTCTGGCTTTCGGCCTATAGTATCAGATATTAAACTGCATTTGGCCTTCAACTTTGGTTACGGCCTACTAATGGTGTCTGCCCCTCCCTGGTGTTGTCCTCAACTGAATACAGCTGAGCTTCAACCTTCTGGCTCTCATTAAGTGTTTTTTAAAAAACAAAATGGTGGTTAGGGCCTACTAACGGTGTCTGCCCCTCCCTGGTGTTGCCCTCAACTGAATACAGCTGAGCTTCAACCTTCTGGCTCTCATTAAGTGCTGTGTTTTTAAAAATTGGTGGTTAGGGCCTACTAACGGTGTCTGCACCTCCCTGGTGTTGTCCTCAACTGAATACAGCTGAGCTTCAACCTTCTTGCTCTCATTAAGTGCTGTGTTTTTAAAAAATGGTGGTTAGGGCCTACTAACGGTGTCTGCCCCTGCCTGGTGTTGTCCTCCACTGAATACAGCTGAGCTTCAACCTTCTGGCTCTCATTAAGTGTTTTTTAAAAAACAAAATGGTGGTTAGGGCCTACTAACGGTGTCTGCCCCTCCCTGGTGTTGCCCTCAACTGAATAAAGCTGAGCTTCAACCTTCTGGCTCTCATTAAGTGCTGTGTTTTTAAAAATTGGTGGTTAGGGCCTACTAACGGTGTCTGCCCCTCCCTGGTGTTGCCCTCAACTGAATACAGCTGAGCTTCAACCTTCTTGCTCTCATTAAGTGCTGTGTTTTTAAAAATTGGTGGTTAGGGCCTACTAACGGTGTCTGCCCCTGCCTGGTGTTGTCCTCCACTGAACAAAGCTGAGTTTCCACCTTCTGGCTCTTTTTTTTTTTTTTAAATTGCTGGATGGGGCCTAATAGCTCTGTTTGCTCCTCCCTGGTGTTTGTCCTCAACTAAAAAAAGCTGAGCTTCAACCTTATGGCTTTCGGCCTATAGTATCAGATATTAAACTGCATTTGGCCTATTAGTGTGTTTGGGCCCTTAAAACAGTGTCTGCTGCTCCTGGGTTTGCTACTCCACTCAACAAAGCAATGCCGCCTGTTTAGTCCTGTTACCAATTTTGAACTGCATTTAGCCTACTTTATTCTTTGGCCCTATATCTGTTTCCTCCTCATCCTGCCCACTGCCCAGCCACTGCTACATGAGTCTGCTGGTACATTGACCTAGACCACTACATTCCCCTTGCACTCTACACAGCCAGAATCTGACCCTGCTGAAAGTCAGGTTCCCCTTCCCGCATGTTATACCACCTTACACAGGGACAAAGAGGAAGGTGCAGATGAAAGTACAGGTTCCTTCATCAGGTGGGGGGGGCATACTCGTTGGCGACGTCACTGGCACAGGGCCCCTCAGAGTACGCAAAAGTGTCGCTGCTGGTGGGAGGCGCCCCCGCCGTGCAAACACACCGCTGTACTTTGAGGGGCCCTGTGCCAGTGCCAATGCCAATGAGTGGGCCCCCCTGCTTGCTTAGGATCACAGCACTTGCAAACTTGACATACTTACCTCTCACTGCTCCACCGCCGTGACGTAGTCCATGTTTCCTGTGCCCACTAAAACCTTGAACCAGCCCTACCCCCCACAACTTTTGCCAAATCACCCCCAATTTCCAGTGCCCAACTATTATTATAAAGTTAATTTAGATTGACAAGCTTCAGAAAACAAGAATGGATGTTTTTGGCATTAAAATGGGCACTGTAGGTGTTTTCCTGGCCTCCACTCACTGCCGGCTATGCTTCCCCATTGACTTGCATTGGGTTTCGTGTTTCGGTCGATCCCCGACTTTTAGCGATAATCGGCCGACTTCACTCGACTCGACTCTGGACTAAGTCGGGTTTCACAAAACCCGACTCGATCTTAAAAAAATGAAAGTCGCTCAACCCTACTGTGGAGTATTAAGAACATAATCCTTGATTCTTGGGTTATGAAAGGATTCTTACCAGTGTCGGACTGGGGTGCTAAGGGCCCACGAGTAACATTGACTGTGGGCCCACTTTTCATCTGCATACAAATATTACTCTACCCTCGTTCACAAATGTACCTATATAATAATAGACTGGGTAGTTTAGTTAATGAATGATGATAGGCTGCTTTTTTATGTACAGAGAGAATCAACTGAATTATGCCAAATAATGTCCATACAGTGGGGTTGTGGGTCCAGATCTGCACAGGAGCCCACCGGGGGATTCCCCTGGAGCAGATTAAAGATCTTGGGTTTTGGTTAATAACATCCACGCCTTTACTGCCACAGTCTCTGCCCCCACCCTGAGATGAAGTGCCATGAATGACGTCCGTTTCAATGTCTGGGCTAGTTCTTGCTCTACTGAGGATGCATTGGTTTTCCTATCTTACATATGCTCAATACGAGCTCCCTTGTCACTGTATGATATTCTCATCAATGCACAGTGACAGTGTGCTCCCATGCCAGATCTAATGTGAAGTGACGAGCCAGTAAGAAAGGGCACTGTCAGTGTACATTGTAAGGAAACAACAGTGAGAAGGGTGCAGCCCTGCCCCCCAAATTTATGTTTGTTTTGGGGGCTGTTCTTTTTTATCCCTGTTTGCCGGGCTCTCTTCTTACAATGTGCACTGACAGTGCGCTCTCTTGCCAGCTCGGTTTTTCTTGCATAGTGAAAAGGGAGCTTGTACTGAGCATATGTCAGAATTGACAATCAACGCATGATCAGTAGAGCAGGGACTAGCCCAGCCCCTGAAATGGATGTCAATGATGACATTTCATTGCAGGGTAGAGACAGAGTGAACGCAGCCTCTGCCCCTTACGAAGTCTCGTTTGAGCATCCAGCATGCACAGGGGATTCTCAAGCGAAAAGTCATCAAGTAAGTATGCAAAAAAAAAAGCAGTTAGAAAGTGTAAAGAGGGAACAATAGATACATTTTAATTAAAACATATTAGAAAATAGATTATATTATTGCAATAAATAGACATATAGGATTCAAATCAAGGTTAGTTTTGGCCCACCCCTTTAAGTCTGGCTCCAAATATTGATGGTCCATCCAATATGCTTATAACACACACAGAACCTGCTGTAACATCGAGCACCCATTAATGCTGATTGCACAGCAGTGTATGAGGGATACCTGGTCAGGGAGATATGGCCTGGACAGTAGTGTATGTGCAGCGTTGTTTCAGTAAGTGAACACATGTGCAGCTTGGAGAGACTTCGACATCAGAGAAGCCAGAGAGGAGGACTGAAGTCATGAGGAGAGGAATTACAGCTTTGTGGTCACAGTGGAGAGTGTATGCCGCAGACTGTCAGGAATGGCAAGTTACCAAAGCTACTAGTGGCAAGTGCAGCACCAATGGTCATTATTGCTTTAACACATTTTGCATACATTAATGGTATAGGCAAGTATAGGAAACTTTGTATTATGCATTAAAAGAAAAAACTGCTTCTTTCTCCACTTTTGAGCCCCTTCTTCTGCTTCCCTGGCCATCTGAATTCATCATTCTCTCTTAAAAACAATTAAAAGTCATGTTGGTCAAAGCAAGATGGACAGCCATATCATTGAGGCGAGTATTCATCTAACCTCAGTGTTGGATTCAGAGCCACCATGCTTGAAGTTGCGGTATGATGTCCCCCATACTGCTGCTGCGTCTGTCTGAGTGCAACCTATGGAGAGAAGAGCAGGAATCCCGTTGTTTCTGTGAACTGTGTATGAAAGTCTCTACTCGCCAGCTCAGAGAAAACTGAAAATGAGAGAAAGAGCCGGCAGAGAGGACACAAGTCGCATAATGTCGAGAAATAGCACTAATCCTCATGCACATACACATTACAGCTTATCCTGGGAATTCACCTGAAATGACAGACATACATAAAAGATGCCCTCCGAAGAACGCAAACAATTCGCATCTTAGGAATAGACATTCACAGCAAAGAGGGCCTGACGAATATTTACGACGTTACCAAAAGTTAGGTAAACTAGATTGTAAATCAGTTTACATGATCTGTTCCACCTACCACGTCACTAATTTGTGGCCATTGGATAGGAGCCACGAAGCCTTGTCTTACCTGATGGCATCAACTGATTATCTTTTGATCATTGGCTTGGCTTGACGTCACATGTACGTCACATCGCAACAATGACACAGCGCCAGGCCGAACAATCAAAACAAGAGCCACCGATGCCACAAGGTATTAAAGGTCATAGATTACTGAAGTGGCTGATGGAACAAATCATGGGGAACAAGGGAAAGGGGTAGGTCCCGTTAGTGTGGTAACACTAAATAGATGTATGTATATTAGTAGTGTAAATAGTATGCTATATCCACAAGGGGGGGACCAGACTACATATATGTGCCAGCAGGACAGTTGGCATTTACAAGAGAAAAAAGGAGGAACGGATCCGACCATAAAGTCCAGTGCAAAGAGATGGTGAAAAAAATGTTAAGTTTATTAACAATCAGATGATAACAGGAAAAAATCTAAAAACAGTAATAAAAGCAAGGGGAGCACACCCGGACAGTAACAGACCAGTGTTCAGAGGAAAAAGAGGTTATTTACATATTCAATTGAGAACTAAAAGTATATGGTCCATGCAGTGGAAATACCATGCATATAACACCCTCGAAAATTAAATTAATATCACTGTCAAATATCTATATAAAGCCGAAGTTAACTTACAAATGGAGTTACCTTGTGCGGGTGGTGTCCACCCCGACGGGCGTTTCTGCTCATTTGCCTTCGTCGACTTTATGGTCGGATCCGTTCCTCATTTTTTCTCCAGGAGCAAATCATGCAGATCAGTTTATCATTATATTAGGTACAGAAGTTAGTTGCTGCATGAAATCCACAATCATACAGTTGTATGGTTTAAAAGCACTTGTTTGGCACTGAAGATTGCCGTGTTACCAGTATTACAGAGGCTATGTAAAGTTATATTACAACATATTATCACATCAATTTATCAGATATGAATGACCCATGAATGTAAGGTAAATATCAGGCCGTTAGTGACAAATAACAATGGAGCTTCATATCTTTTAACCCCTTTACCCCCCCGAAGGTGGTTTGCACGTTAATGACCGGGCCAATTTTTACAATTTTGACCACTGTCCATTTATGAGTTAATAATTCTGGAATGCTTCAATGGATCTCACTGATTCGAAGATTGATTTTTTCAGGATATATTGTACTTCATGTCAGTGGTAAAAAAAAAGTCAATATAATGTGTGTTTATTTGTGTAAAAAATGGAAATTTGGCAAAAATTTGGAAAATTTTGCAATTTTCAAACTTTGAATTTTTATGCCCTTAAATCAGAGAAATATGTCACACAAAATAGTTAATAAATAACATTTTCCACATGCGTCCTTTACATCAGTACAATTTCTTAAACAAAATTTGTTTTTGTTAGGAAGTTATAAGGGTTAAAAGTTAACCAGCAATTTCTCATTTTTACAACAAAATGTACAAAACCATTTTTTTTAGGGACCAGCTCACATTTGAAGTAACTTTGCGGGGTCTATATGATAGAAAATACCCAAAAGTGACACCATTCTAAAAACTTCACCCCTCAAGCTGATCAAATTCACATTCAAGAAGTTTATTAAACCTTCAGGTGTTTCACAGGAATTAATGGAATGTGAAAAGAAAAAATGAGCATTTAACATTTTTTCACTGAAATTTAGACTAAATTCTTTTATTTTCCCAAGAGTAAAGGTACCTTCACACTAAGCGACTTTACAACGATAACGATAGCGATCCGTGACGTTGCAGCGTCCTGGATAGCGATATCGTTGTATTTGACACGCAGCAGCGATCAGGATCCTGCTGTGAGATCGCTCGTCGTTGCTGAAAGTCCAGAACTTTATTTCGTCGCTGGATCACCCGCTGACATCGCTGAATCGGTGTGTGTGACACCGATCCAGCGATGTCTTCACTGGTAACCAGGGCAAACATCGGGTTACTAAGAGCAGGGCCGCGCTTAGTAACCCGATGTTTACCCTGGTTACCATTGTAAAAGTAAAAAAAAAAAACACATACTCACATTCCGGTGCCCGGCGTCCGTTTCCCTGCACTCCTCCTGCATCCTGTGTAAGTGCCGGCCGTAAAGCAGAGCGGTGACGTCACCGCTCTGCTCTGTGGGAGATGCCGGAGATGTTCGGCGCTGACACAGGATGCAGGAGGAGTGCAGGGAAGCAGACGCCGGGCACCGGAATGTGAGTATGTGTTGGTTTATTTTACTTTTACAATGGTAACCAGGGTAAACATCGGGTTACTAAGCGCGGCCCTGCGCTTAGTAACCCGATGTTTACCCTGGTTACCAGGGGACTTCGGCATCGTTGGTCGCTGGAGAGCTGTCACACAGACGCTGGAGAGCTGTCACACGACTAAACAGCGACGCTGCAGCGATCGTCATCGTTGTCTGTATCGCTGCAGCGTCGCTTAGTGTGAAGGTACCTTAACTGGAGAAATTGGACCACATGTGGGGGGAAACCATTGTTTGGGTGCATGGAAGAGCTCAGAAGGGAAGGAGTGACGTTTTGGAATGCAGACTTTGATGGAATGGTCTGCAGGCGTCATGTCGCGTTTGCAGAGTCCCTAAACAGTAGAAACCCCCCACAAGTGACCCCATTTTGGAAACTAGACCTCTTAAGGAACTTTTAAACTTTTGTGAAACACGTGTTGGTTCAAAGTGCTCACCACACGTCTAGATAACGTAGAGCTGTAAAAATAGAATAAAATATTTTTTCCACAAAAATGATTTTTTAGCCCCCAATTTTTTATTTTCACACGGGTAACAGGAGAAATTAGACCCCAAAAGTTGTTGTGCAGTTTTTCCTCAGTATGCTGATACCATATACGTGGGAGAAAACTACTGTTTGGGCACACGTCGCAGCTCGGAAGGGAAGCAGTGACGTTTTGGAATGCAGACTTTGATGGAATGGTCTGCGGGCGTCATGTCACGTTTGCAGAGCCCCGGATGTGCTTAAACAGTAGAACAAGTGACCCCATTTTGGAAACTAGACCCCTTAACTAAACCCCTTATATGTGCCTCAACAGTGGCAATACCCAAAAAGTGCCCCCGTTTTGGAACTAATCCACTGTTTCCTGGTATGTGAATTTTATAATGCAGTGGCATATGTGAGTTGCATAGTGTTTGTCAGGTTGTCATATGTCAGTCGTGTAGTGTTCATAAGGTTGTCATACATCAGTTGTGTAGTGTTCCTCAGGTTGTCATACATCAGTTGTGTAGTGTTTGTCATGGTGGCATATGTCAGTTGTGTAGTATTCCTCATGTTGTCCTACATCAGTTGGGTAAGTCAGAAATCAATTTAGTACTGCATGTGCAGCGCCCCAGAGTCCTGGTCGTTGCAGTACTGTGGCTCCGCCACTATGGGGAGCTATGGTGCGTCCGATGGCACTGAAGGAGTTCATCTGATCAGGTATCACAGACACCAATACATTTCACAGCCGGGCCTCCGGGGGGAGCTAAGGGTGCTATTCATTAGGCCACTCCCCACCATAGTGGGTAAACTGGGGGTCAGGCAGGAAGTTAGATCAGAAAGCTGACTGGGTTGGAACCAGGCAACACCTTGTGGCAGAGGGTGTTGTAGGGGAAGATACAGTAGGGTCTCTGTCAGGGGTGGGATCCTGACAGAGGCTTGGCAACGAGAACGAACGTAACGGGACCGTGCCTGCTCCGGGTAGCGGCGGTGCCCAAGAAAGGATTAGAAGAGAGATAGATTGTGCTGAGTGAGAAACGGGATCACGCAAAGGAGAAATACCAGTAGGAGTCGTGCTGTAAGACCGAAGCAACATCCTACTGAGGCGCAATACCGGTGGCCGGAACGCCGAGGGAGTAGAACAACATTCAGCTTCAAGCAATACTCCAAACAGCGGCAGGACAGTCAGTCTCAGGCGGGCTGTCTAACTCAAATCACCTATGAAGTCTTGGGAGGCAATTGTGGGAGAGGGGCGTCTCTAGGGTCCCGGAAGAACTCCAGGCCTACCCATCAAACGGGTGCCGTTCCTACCCGAACCTCAGGGAGGGACGGAGGATTAGCAGAACATCATCTAGTCGAGTTGTGAGGGAACATCAGAAACAGACACAACAGTTGTGGGGTACTTTCCGTAAGCACAGCAGGGAAGGACTACAACACATAGCGCTAGGGGGAAGGCACAGATTTCCTCCTGTGAAGAGAACTCTGGAAGTGTCATTGGACCGGCCGGACTTGCGCAGCCTGGTGAGCCGTATTCTGGATTGAGGACCCAGAGATCTTCAGTAAAGAGGTAAAGAGACTGCAACCTGGTGTCCTCATTATTTATCGCGACCTGCACCCCACAACTGCACCGTTACAACACCACTTATTGCACCGGACGTCCCCCACTGACAGACAGGGCCACGGACCGGGTCTAGCCACCGTGACAACCCCAGGACTGAGATCCCAGAGGCCCGGCTCCGGGTACCCCTCGGCCCTGCGGCGGTGTGGGGGCGCTCCAACTTGGCGTCACGAACAGGATCTACTTAAGCCTGAAGAATCAGGTCATGTGTGCCTTGGAACTGTGATTTACTGTGCTTGGACTGTACTTTATTGCAAAGACTGTGTGCTGCGCCACTTGCCGCCAAAACCGCCGCCATTGCAGCGCTGAGGAGAGGCGCAGGAGAAGAAGAGGGGCGTGGAGTGGGCGTAGACAAACTGGAGAGCGCGAAGGACAATGGCCGCCCAGTCTAAATATTTCTGCACGGTGAGGACGTGTCCGTCAGCGGCAGAGATCCGCCTCCTAATCCTCAATGGAGGGCGAAGACCGAGAAAACGACACCACCCACGAAGGAGAGAGCGGGAAAGAGACCCGGAAGCGACCCACGTGGAGGACGCCATGGCCAGCAGCTCTGAACCCGACAGTGGGGTTGAAGTGGAAATCTCCCCCGACTACCCGGATGAGCACAGCAGCCCGTCTTCCGTGGACAACACCCGATTCCTGAGGGCCGAGATGGAGGACTTATTCAACCAACTTCTCCAACTGAATGTGGGGGTCCAGGCTCCGCGCTTAGTGGTACCGGCAGAGAGTTCCCAGACATCGGAGACCTCACCGGAGGAACCAGCGGGACCTGTCGCGGAAAGTGAACTCGCACCGGTTGGTGAGTCCGCCGATCCTGCCCCGCTAGCAGAGGGTCTGTTAGTGGGCCCCGTTGCAGCGCCCCCTTCCCCTGGGACTCATAAGCTCCAACGTCTGTTGCCCTGGGAGGAAGCTACGGGCATGGAACATCGTATGAAGGCCCCGATCACACCAATCACCCTGTCCTGCGAGGCCAGTGCGGAGCGAACGGTATACCGCTGGGTGAACCCAGGGTCTGACCTCATGGGATTCCCCGGGGTGCAGACACGAGAAGGGGAGATGGTGCAGGCCCTGAGCTGGGAGGCATATCAGGCCCAGCTGGAGCAGCGGTGGAAGGAGGAGCACCAGGCCGGGATGGAGGCGTACTATCAGAAAGACCTAGCAGTTAAGGACCCGGCCCGCAAGGACCCCACCGCTCACCAGGCCCCGCGCAGGCAGGGCATCGTCACCACCTTTAAGCTCCGAGGAGGCTGGGGCTTTATTAAAGAACCGGGGCTATACGCGGAGGTCTTTGTTAACCGCCGGGACGTGGAGTCGCACCTCAGAGAGGGTCACCCCGATCGAGACCTCTACCCGGGGGACAGCGTCACCTATACCAGGCATTTTGGGGAGAAGGGGTGGTTTGCTTTGAACGTCCACAAGGAGAAACCGTCCCCTGTAGCCAAAGTGCCGCCTTGTGGCCGACCCGTGACCACTACCCAGACCACCGTGGTCACCCCCACCGGTACACTAGTGAAGACCATGACCTGCAGTATTGCCACCACCACCACTGTAGTGGCCAAGGAGGCGCCTCCTCGAGTGACCGGTGTTCCTGCTGTGCCAGCACAGAGAGAAGTGGGGACACAGACCTTTATTACCGCACACGATCTGGTTGTGCAACAGACCCGAACCCATGGGGTGTACCTGGCAGCGGGAGTGGACCTGGAACCTGGGCTGCAGGGGTTCACCCGCCAGGTGGCGCCTCGTGGGGATTCTGAAAAAGAGTAAGCATGAATGCTCTAAGAAAGTGTAAATAGTTCTTCTTTTAACTGTTTGTTTACTGTTGCTGCTAAACCCGTCCAGGGTTAATTCCTTATGGATCCCTTTGTTGACCCGGGATCCTTGTTGTTTTTTTTGTTTATTCTTTCTAAAGTTTTTGCACAAGTCTTGAGAACTGCAGTAATCATGGACCGTGCATGATACAAACTTCTTCTTGTACATAGTTTGCACCTTATTAAAGGCGCTCCCTACTGGTTTTACTTAAAGAAGGACTCTTTGCGAAGATACCGCACTGGAACCTTTGCTGAGTATGGACTGGTAGCTTGAGAAAATACGCTACCTCACAGAGACTTGGTCCTCTCTTAAAGGGGATGTTCATTTGCCGCATTTCGATAGAAATATTGCTTAAGACAAGTAGCAATAATGTTGATGAGAGAAAAGTGATGATAATGTTGTACGAGAAAGTTATATGTGTTTAATTAGTTAAATGTGAAGAAATACTGATGATGTGCTCTGAGAAGTAAAAAGGTGAAAGGTAGAAGAAGGATGCAGTGGACCCGTAGGGATAGACGTGGAGTCCAGCATGCATGATAGAAAGAAAGATAATGAGAAGGCTTAATGTTCAGAAGAAAATGCTTGATAATGTTGATAGATAGTTAGGATAGAAGGTAAACCCTGAGTCCTCATAGGAGTCATGTAGAGATGGCTCAGTGCTCTTAAACTGAAAGTAATGTTATGTTCTATACTGTGTATAGTAGTTGAAAAGGCAGTAGGCCCTGGCTGAACGGGGCGGTCCTGTAACAGAAAGGAGAGGCAGTAGGTCTGGTGCCGATAGGACAGGCGGTCCTGCAGATTCAAAGAAGGAGAATGAAAAAGTTAAAATACCTTATAATGTGATTATAGGAAGGTCTTTGGTGGACTAAGAGTGTATGTCCTTAAAGGCAAGGTTAAATTATTGTTCAACAATTTTTGCACTTAGTAGAATACCCGGTTGGGTAAGGAAAGTTAATTATAGCATGTTGCTATGATATTTAACCATGTTTTGTAACGTTCAAGTGTCCTCACCTCCCATAAAGGGAAGCTTGTTCAAGTATACTTATTGTTATTGCACTCAACCAAACTGTATGTCTTTTTGCTAAACTTGTATTGTTGTTTTCTTCCCAGTCCCGGAGTACTGTGTTTAACCAGGGGGGAGTGCAGCGCCCCAGAGTCCTGGTCGTTGCAGTACTGTGGCTCCGCCACTATGGGGAGCTATGGTGCGTCCGATGGCACTGAAGGAGTTCATCTGATCAGGTATCACAGACACCAATACATTTCACAGCCGGGCCTCCGGGGGGAGCTAAGGGTGCTATTCATTAGGCCACTCCCCACCATAGTGGGTAAACTGGGGGTCAGGCAGGAAGTTAGATCAGAAAGCTGACTGGGTTGGAACCAGGCAACACCTTGTGGCAGAGGGTGTTGTAGGGGAAGATACAGTAGGGTCTCTGTCAGGGGTGGGATCCTGACAGAGGCTTGGCAACGAGAACGAACGTAACGGGACCGTGCCTGCTCCGGGTAGCGGCGGTGCCCAAGAAAGGATTAGAAGAGAGATAGATTGTGCTGCGTGAGAAACGGGATCACGCAAAGGAGAAATACCAGTAGGAGTCGTGCTGTAAGACCGAAGCAACATCCTACTGAGGCGCAATACCGGTAGCCGGAACGCCGAGGGAGTAGAACAACATTCAGCTTCAAGCAATACTCCAAACAGCGGCAGGACAGTCAGTCTCAGGCGGGCTGTCTAACTCAAATCACCTATGAAGTCTTGGGAGGCAATTGTGGGAGAGGGGCGTCTCTAGGGTCCCGGAAGAACTCCAGGCCTACCCATCAAACGGGTGCCGTTCCTACCCGAACCTCAGGGAGGGACGGAGGATTAGCAGAACATCATCTAGTCGAGTTGTGAGGGAACATCAGAAACAGACACAACAGTTGTGGGGTACTTTCCGTAAGCACAGCAGGGAAGGACTACAACACATAGCGCTAGGGGGAAGGCACAGATTTCCTCCTGTGAAGAGAACTCTGGAAGTGTCATTGGACCGGCCGGACTTGCGCAGCCTGGTGAGCCGTATTCTGGATTGAGGACCCAGAGATCTTCAGTAAAGAGGTAAAGAGACTGCAACCTGGTGTCCTCATTATTTATCGCGACCTGCACCCCACAACTGCACCGTTACAACACCACTTATTGCACCGGACGTCCCCCACTGACAGACAGGGCCACGGACCGGGTCTAGCCACCGTGACAACCCCAGGACTGAGATCCCAGAGGCCCGGCTCCGGGTACCCCTCGGCCCTGCGGCGGTGTGGGGGCGCTCCACATGGATGTGTGGTACAGGCTGAAGCATTCTTTCATATACAGGGCAGGTTTATTGGGGCAGTGTCGCATCCATAAATTGTGTCCTTGCGTATTCCCTTTCTGTAACACACTCGGCACCTCTTTTGCCACTTACCTTTTTTTCCACTGTGAAGGACCTCCTGCTGGAAATGTTGGCCTGGTACAATATGAGCACCTTCAGTTCCAGAAGTACTGGGGCCCGCTCCTTCCTGATTTCGAAAGATTAAGGCCTTGATAACTACCTCCTGGAACTGAAGGTACAATGTATTGGTCTGGCCTGCACATCGTGAGAGCAGGAAAGCGTTGAGCATTACCATCTGTACTATGTGCACGACCAGCTTCTTGAACCATACCTTGGCCTTTCTCAAAGCACTGTATGGCTGGAGGACTTGAACAAAGAGATAAACGACCCCATGTTTTTGTTGTACGCAAGTATACAGTCCAGTTGTAGACCTGTGTAGAGGTACCTCGTACAGTGCTGAATGTGCAGCCATCACCATGAATGGTGATCAATAAAAAGACATCCTCCTTGTCCTTGTACTTAACCACCAACAGGTGGTTGCTACATTGGGCTCTGTTGTCACCCCTTCTGAGCATCCGCCCAATTTTCTGGAGGCCGCTCTGATTTTTGCGGACAGTACCGCAGGCTGCAGTACCTCGCACAGAAAGTGACTTGAAGAGTGGGATGCAAAAGTTATCCACGTAGAGGTGATAACCTTAATCCAGCAGTAGGTGTACCAAATCGCACACAATTTTCCCACTCACTCCCAGGACAGGGGGGCATTCAGGGGATTCAATCCGGGTATCCTTCCCTTTATAAACTCTAAACCTGTGAGTGTACCTTGAGGTACTCTCACACAGCTTATAGTTTAATTCCATACCTGGCCCTCTTACTGGACAGGTACTGACAGAATTTGAGCCTCCCCTTTAAATGAATTAGGGATTCATCCACGCAGACGTTCCTTTGGGGCATGTACAGTTCAACAAACTTTTTGTTGAAGTGTTCGATGACCGGCCGAACTTTGAATAGAAGGTCAAAGTTGAGGTCATCTCGGGGAGGAGACCATGCATTGTCATTATAATGCAAGAATTTTTGGATGGCCTCAAAACATACCTGGGCCATGACCATTCGGAACACTGGAGTCTTGTAGAAAACATCAACACTCCAATATTGCCGAACTTCTGGCTTCTTCAGTATCCCCATGTGAAGGACCAGGCCCCAAAACTACATCATTTCAACTTTGTCTACAGGAGTCCAGTTAGAAAATTATGAATCATGGTTTTGTGCCAAAAATTGATGAGCGATGAGTGTACAAAATTATTTTAGCCTACCATGAGGTTAACAAAAGCCTCAGAGAAAAAGACATTGAAAAGGTCTATTTCTTTGAGGCCGGTGGAGACAAACTTTATTCCTGATTCTGCCACAAAATCAGGAATCAGTGGCTCATAATTTTCAGTGGGCGAGGTCCATTTGGGGTCAGTAATGGGGGGTGCTGGCTCATCTTCTGGAATGGGGGGCGCTGCTTCGTCTTCTGTCCTGGGACGTCTTTGTGGTGGTTCAGCAGCACCTGAGGAGGAAGATGAGGAAGAGGAGGAGGACAATGAGGACGAGTCTGAAAAATAAAGAAAGGTAGGATCCTCTTCCTCGCTATTAGTGTCGGAGGCAAGGAAAACATATTCCTCCTCCACTGAATAGCGTTTTCGGGACTTTTTTTTATGTATGTGGTGATTGTATCAGTACTTTATTTAGTTGTGTGTGTGTGAAACTGCTTGGTGTAAACTTTTTTCTTTGAAAAGAAAAAGATAAAAGAAAAAAGCAGCAACCAGGAAGAAAAAAAAGTCAGTTAAAAGAAAAGTTTGTAACGCCAGGAACGAGTGCTGATGAGTGAACTGCGTCACTAATCAACACTCAGCGGCTGCTGGATGTGCGTACGAAGGTGGTGCAACTGGGGTGAAAAAGAAAAGTGTGTAAAACAGCGGGCATGAGTGCTGATGAGTGAACTGCATCACTAATCAAAGCTCGGCGGTGGCTGGATCTGCGTACGGAGGATGGGCAAAGGGGGGTGAAAAAGAAAAGTGTGTAAAACAGCGGGCATGAGTGCTGATGAGTGATCTGCATCATTAATCAAAGCTCAGTGGCTGCTGGATGTGCACACGGAGGTGGTGCAAAGGGGGGTGAAAAAGAAACATGGAAAACTGGGCACGAGTGCTGATGAGTGAACTCTGTCACTAATCAACACTCTGCGGCTGCTGGATATGAACAGGGAGGTGGTGCAAAGGGTGGGTGGAGGGGGTAAAAAGAGGGGTGAAGGAGGGGGAGAAGGGGATTGGGGTGGATGAGGAGAGGAGAGAGATCGGGCAGGGATCAACACACTTACAGTTGTCTCTCTTCCTTCTTATGGGAAGGGGGATGGTGGGGGGGTAAAGAGAGGGGGGAAGGAGGTAGAGATGGGATTGGCGTGGAGGAGAGATGAGACAGGGATCTTCTTATTGATGTCTGGTCTTCTCTCTTCTTTCTTCTCTGTTCTGTCTTCTTTCTTCTCTGTCCTGTTTTTTTCTTCTCTGCTCTTTGTTCTTTCTTCATTAGTGAGGAATTATGGTGTCACAGGCTTCTGTGGCACCACAAGGCATAGCACAGCGATGATGTGAGGACTGCAGTGCGGTCACAGAGCGGTCACATCGCTTATGTGCCCTGTCATTGGTGCGATCGATGATTACATTGATCGCTCCAATCGGAGCTGGCCCTGGTGACGCTGGCATTGCCAGGCACCAGCCTAGGATCGGTGCTCTTACAGCTCCTATCCTAGGCAGGTCACAGCCAGGTCACAGCGTGGTAACACAGCAACTATGCCCTGTGATTGAGCACCGATCATAGGCTGGGACATCAGTGTTTCAGGTAATCTGATTGTCTGAAACACTGATTGGTATCAGGTAATCTGATTGTCTGAAACGTCTGAAATGCTGCAATTGGCTTTTCAGAATTGAACAGCCAATCACAGTGATCGAACTGAACAGCCAATCACAGCAATCGTGGTTGCGGGGGGGCGGCGACACCCCCCAGGATGATGATACCATCTACCCAGAGGTAAGATGGCGCCGGAATTTTAATGCAATCATTATGACTTTGGAAGCAGTGTCGCATTAAAAAAATTACGTATTATTACGACAAATGTCAGAAAGGGGTTAACCCCTTCCCGACCTTTGACGCCACGTAGGCGTCATGAAAGTCGGTGCCAATCCGACCCATGACGCCTATGTGGCGTCATGGCGGGAATGCTTCCCTGCGGGTCCGGTGACCGGGGTCATTCAAATGTCACCGTACCCGCAGGTGCAGGGGGACCTGTACTTCACCCCAGGGGGGGTGGCTTTGCCCCCCCGGGTCTACGATCGCTCCCGGTGACCTTTTTTTAACCCCCTCCAGCTCTGATTGGAGCTAGCGTCCTTGTGACGCTAGCTCTCCAATCAGACCTGGAGGGGCGGAGTAAAATAGCTCTGTCCTCGTTCTCCAGACTCATCCCGTTGCTGGAAGCTGGAGAACGAGGACCCTCCCCTCATACCTCCCGCCGATCGCCGCCGATTGCCGCCGCTGCCACTGCTCTTGCCGCATGTGCCGCCGCCGCTTGTGCTCCTGCCGCCGCCGCCGCCGCTGCCGCCTGTGCTCCTGCTGCCGCCGCCAGGTACTCCCCTCTCTGCCATCCACCTCTGCGCTCTGCCCCCCTGATCACCCTCCCCCCCGATCTTACCCCCTGCCCCCCTTTTCAACCCCCCCCTGCTGCTGCTGCCAGCTCCATCATCCCAGCTCCCCTAGCTCCTGACAGCCCCCGCCTGCCCCCTGGTGATCACCCCTTGCCCCCCTGATCACCCCCTGCCCCCCTGATCACCCCCTGCCCCCCTGATCACCCCCTGCCCCCCTGATCACCACCTGCCGCCCTGATCACCCCCCCGCCCCCCTGATCACCCCCTGCTGCTGCCGCAGATTTCATCTGCTCCTGCTGCATTGCCTCAGCCCCCCCGTGCCTGACAGCCCCCTCCTGCCCCTCGGTGTTCACCCACTGCCCCCCTGATCACCCCCTGCCCCCCTGATCACCCCCTGCCCCCTGATCACCCCCTGCCCCCCTAATCACCCCCGATCACCCCCTGCTGCTGCTGCCGCTGATTCCATCTGCTGTTGCATCGCTTCTGCCCCCCTGCACCTGACAGCCCCCTCCTATCCCCCAGTGATCACCCCCTGCTCCCCTCATCACCCCCTGCCCCCCTAATCACTCCCTGCCCCCCTGATCACCCCTTGCCCCCCTGATCACCCCCCATCCCCCTGATCACCCCTGCTGCTGCCGCTGATTCATTTTGCTGCTGCTACTGCATCGCCTCTGCCCCTCGCGCCTGATAGCCCCCTCCTGCCCCCCCTGATCACCCCCTACCCCCCTGATCACCCCCTGATCACCCCCCGTCCCCCTGATCACCCCCCGTCCCCCTGATCACCCCCCCGTCCCCCTGATCACCCCCCGCTGCTGCAGCAGATTCCATCTGCTGCTGCTACTGCATCGCCTCTGCCCCCCCACGCCTGACAGCCCCCTCCTGTCCCCCGGTGTTCACCCACTGCCCCCCTGATAACCCACTGCCCCCCTGATCACCCACTGCCCCCCTGATCACCCCTTGCCCCCCTGATCACCCCCCCATCCCCCTGATCACCCCTGCTGCTGCCGCTGATTCATTTTGCTGCTGCTACTGCATCGCCTCTGCCCCTCGCGTCTGATAGCCCCCTCCTGCCCCCCCTGATCACCCCCTACCCCCCTGATCACCCCCTGATCACCCCCCGTCCCCCTGATCACCCCCCGTCCCCCTGATCACCCCCCCCGTCCCCCTGATCACCCCCCGCTGCTGCCGCAGATTCCATCTGCTGCTGCTACTGCATCGCCTCTGCCCCCCCACGCCTGACAGCCCCCTCCTGTCCCCCGGTGTTCACCCACTGCCCCCCTGATCACCCATTGCCCCCCTGATCACCCACTGCCCCCCTGATCACCCCCTGCCCCCCTGATCACCCCCTGCTGCTGATGCCGCCGATTCCATCTGCTGCTGCATCGCCTCTGCCCCCCGCGCGCCTGACAGCCCCCGCGCGCCTGACAGCCCCCGCGCGCCTGACAGCCCCCTCCTGCAGTGGAAAGTTTCACCAAACACTCGCACATACACACACGCACACTATAATAAAGTTTTTTTTACACACACCACACACACAATGTCCCGCTCATCCCAGTCATCCCAGTCCCAGTCACAAAGGCTGTACTCAGCTGAGGAGGCATATTCCTTTCTTGCCTCCGAAGCTGATAGTGAGGGTGAGGACCCCACTTTTCTGTATTCCTCCCACTCTTCCTCCTCCAGTGACACGGACTCGCCACCCCCAAGATGTCGCAGGACGAGAAATCGCCCGGAGCCCAGCGGAGGAGAGCCAGAGCCCAGGGGAGAAGACACACAGCCAAGGGTGAGTATCCCCCAACCTAGTGCTAGTCACGCCCAACCTAGCACTAGTGCCCCCACCTGGACCCCCGTCCCTGAAAATTTTGCTCCACGGATTCCTGATTTCATTCCCCAATCAGGAATCCAATTTGAGACTGCCAACCTCAGGGAAATAGACTTTTTCAAAGTCTTTTTCTCCGAGTCAATTGTCAGTCTCATGGTGGAGCAAACAAATTTGTACGCCCTGCAATTTTTTGCCGAAAACCCAAGTTCATCATTTACTACTTGGAATCCCGTTGACTCCGTAGAAATGATGAAATATTGGGGACTGGTCCTTCACATGGGGATTGTGAAGAAACCAGAAATTCGCCAATACTGGAGTACTGATATTTTATATCAAACTCCAATATATGGCATGGTTATGATTCGCAAACGTTTTGAGGCGATTCATAAATTTCTTCATTTTAGGGACAACACTGACATCCTTCCCCGCGATGACCCGAATTTTGACAGACTGTTCAAAATTCGGCCTGTCATCGAACACTTCAGCAACAAGTTTGCTGAAGTGTACATTCCCCAAAGGGAAATTTGTGTGGATGAATCCCTCATCCACTTCAAAGGGCGGCTTCAGTTCCGTCAGTACCTGCCCAGCAAACGGGCAAGGTACAGGATTAAGCTCTATAAGCTCTGCGAGAGTACCTCAGGGTACATGCTCAGCTTTAGAGTTTATCAAGGAAAGGACAGCAGTATCCAGCCCCCAGAATGTCCACCCGCTCTGGGGGTGAGTGGGAAAATAGTGTGGGATTTGGTTCACCCACTGCTTGATAAAGGTTACCATCTGTACGTTGATAACTTTTATACAAGCATCCCACTCTTTCAATCCCTCTCTGCCAGAGCTACCGTCGCTTGCGGTACTGTGCGCAGAAACAAGAGGGGTCTCCCTTTGTCGCTAATTGAGCAGGCTCTCCCAAAGGGTGAGAGCCGGGCCCAATGTAGCGGCAACATGCTTGTGGTCAAGTTCAAAGACAAAAGGGACGTCTTTTTCTTGACCACAATCCATGGTCCCGGCACCACGGCCACCACCGTTCGAGGTACCCCAGCACAGGTCCACAAACCGGACTGTGCCCTGGGGTACAACAAACACATGGGGGGAGTTGATCTTTCTGATCAAGTCCTCCAGCCCTATAGTGCCATGCGGAAAACGAAGGTGTGGTATAAAAAACTGGCTGTGCACATCGTACACATGGCACTGTATAACGCATACGTGCTATCACGATGTGCAGGCCAGACCAACAACACCTTCCTTCAGTTCCAGGAGGTGGTGATAAAGGCCCTGATGTTTGGAGGCGAGGAAGGAGCGGGCCCCAGCACCCCTGGAACTCAAGGTTCCCGTGTGGTACCAGGGCAACATTTTTCCTGTGAGGGGAGAGCAAAAAAAAGGTGCCGGGTGTGCTATAAAAGGGGGATAAGAAGGGAAACTCGTTTCCAATGTGAAACATGTCCCGACAAACCTGGACTGTGTTTGAATGAATGCTTCAGAATTCATCACACGTCCGTGGACTAGCCACATCCTGATATTCCACTACAGAACTCACCCACACCAGGCTGATATACACAACACCACACACACACACCAACCTGACGTACACTACACCACACACCAACCTGACGTACACTACACCACACACCAACCTGACGTACACTACACCACACACCCCAACCTGACGTAGTGTACGTCAGGTTGGTGTGTATGGCGTAGTGTATGTCAGGTTGGTGTGTGGTGTGGTATAGTGTACGTCAGGTTGGTGTGTGTGTATGGTGTACACTACACCACACACACCAACCTGACGTACACTACACCACACACCAACCTGACGTACACTACACCACACACCCCAACCTGACGTAGTGTACGTCAGGTTGGTGTGTATGGTGTAGTGTACGTCAGGTTGGTGTGTGGTGTGGTATAGTGTATGTCAGGTTGGTGTGTGTATGGTGTACACTACACCACACACACCAACCTGACGTACACTACACCACACACCAACCTGACGTACACTACACCACACACCCCAACCTGACGTAGTGTACGTCAGGTTGGTGTGTATGGCGTAGTGTACGTCAGGTTGGTGTGTGGTGTGGTATAGTGTACGTCAGGTTGGTGTGTGTGTATGGTGTACACTACACCACACACACCAACCTGACGTACACTACACCACACACCAACCTGACGTACACTACACCACACACCCCAACCTGACGTAGTGTACGTCAGGTTGTGTGTATGGCGTAGTGTACGTCAGGTTGGTGTGTGGTGTGGTATAGTGTACGTCAGGTTGGTGTGTGTGTATGGTGTACACTACACCACACACACCAACCTGACGTACACTACACCACACACCAACCTGACGTACACTACACCACACACCCCAACCTGACATAGTGTACGTCAGGTTGGTGTGTATGGTGTAGTGTACGTCAGGTTGGTGTGTGGTGTGGTATAGTGTATGTCAGGTTGGTGTGTGTATGGTGTACACTACACCACACACACCAACCTGACGTACACTACACCACACACCAACCTGACGTACACTACACCACACACCCCAACCTGACGTAGTGTATGTCAGGTTGGTGTGTATGGCGTAGTGTACGTCAGGTTGGTGTGTGGTGTGGTATAGTGTACGTCAGGTTGGTGTGTGTGTATGGTGTACACTACACCACACACACCAACAGGACGTACACTACACCACACCCCAACCTGACGTACACTACACCACACACCCCAACCTGACGTAGTGTACGTCAGGTTGGTGTGTGTTATGGTTTCCAATGGCAAGGAAACATCAGAAGCATAGAATAAACGGACAAGCTCTCGGGTGATGGAAACTAGAGCTGACCGCGATGCTAAACCTACACACCACACTAGAAGTAGCCAGGGGGCATTCCTGCGTTGACTCTAGATGCCGCGCGCCAGCCGGAGAACTAACTACCCCTGGTAGAAGAAAACACAGTCCTGGCTTGCCTCCAGAGAATGTCCCCACAGGAGATAGCAGCCCCCCACATATAATAACGGTGAGAGCAGATGAAAAGACACACGTAGTATGAAAGCAGATTTAGCACAGAGAGGCCCGCTAACTAAATAGCAGAAAGATACAACAGAGGACTTCGCGGTCAGCTGCAAAACCCTTCAAAACACCATCCTGAAATTACCTTAACTCATGTGACAACTCATGACACCGGAGTGGTAATTTCAGCCCAACAAGAGCTTCCAGCTGCAGAGATTCACATAAGTGCAAACTGGAGAAAACATACAAAAATAGACTTAAGGACTAAAGTGTCCAATTAGCTGAGCAGAAAACTGGGAGCAGGAACATGCAACAGAATCACTCTGGATACATTGATGGCCAGCATTAGAATGACTGAGGAGCAAGGTTAAATAGGATACTCCCACATCCTGATAGGAACAGGTGAACTGAGAAGGCAAAGCTTGCAGGACACCAGTACCACAAGAGACCACCGGGGGAGCCCACGAACCGAATCACAACAGTACCCCCCCCTTAAGGAGGGGGCACCGAACCCTCACAAGAACCACCAGGGCGATCTGGATGAGCCCTATGAAAGGCACGGACCAAATCAGAAGCATGAACATCAGAAGCTGTAACCCAAGAATTATCCTCTTGACCGTAGCCCTTCCATTTCACCAGATATTGAAGTCTCCGTCTGGAAACACGGGAGTCCAAGATTTTCTCCACCACGTACTCCAATTCACCCTCAACCAGCACAGGAGCAGGAGGCTCAACAGAAGGCACAAGTGGTACCTCATACCAATAATGACCGATGGAAGACATTATGGATAGCAAAGGATGCTGGGAGGTCCAAACGAAAAGACACAGGGTTAAGAATTTCCAAAATCTTATAAGGACCGATGAACCGAGGCTTAAACTTAGGAGAAGAGACCCTCATAGGGACAAAACGGGAGGACAACCACACCAAGTCCCCAACACGAAGACGAGGACCAACACGACGATGGCGATTAGCAAAACGTTGAGTCCTCTCCTGGGACAACTCCAAATTGTCCACCACCTGCCCCCAAATACGATGCAACCTATCCACCATGGTATCCACTCCAGGACAATCCGAAGACTCCACCTGACCAGATGAAAAACGAGGATGGAACCCTGAATTGCAAAAGAAAGGGGAGACCAAAGTGGCAGAACTGGCCCGATTATTAAGGGCAAACTCAGCCAACGGCAAAAAGGAGACCCAGTCATCCTGATCAGCAGACACGAAACACCTCAAATAAGTCTCCAAGGTCTGATTAGTACGTTCCGTCTGGCCATTTGTCTGGGGATGAAATGCAGACGAAAAAGACAAATCAATGCCCATCCTGGCACAAAACGCCCGCCAAAATCTGGACACAAACTGGGATCCCCTGTCGGAAACGATATTCTCCGGAATACCATGCAGCCGAACCACATTCTGAAAAAACAGGGGCACCAACTCAGATGAGGAAGGCAGCTTGGGCAAGGGCACCAAATGAACCATCTTAGAAAAGCGGTCACACACCACCCAAATGACGGACATCTTCTGAGAAACAGGGAGATCAGAAATAAAATCCATAGAGATGTGTGTCCAAGGCCTCTTAGGAACAGGCAAGGGCAACAACAACCCACTAGCCCGAGAACAACAAGGCTTGGCCCGAGCACAAACATCGCAAGACTGCACAAAAGTACGCACGTCCCGAGACAGGGAAGGCCACCAGAAGGACCTAGCCACCAAATCTCTGGTACCAAAAATTCCCGGATGACCTGCCAACGCAGAAGAATGAACCTCCGAGATGACTCTATTGGTCCACTCATCCGGCACAAACAATCTACCAGGCGGACAACGATCAGGCCGATCCGCCTGAAACTCTTGTAAAGCACGTCGCAGGTCTGGGAAGACAGCAGACAATATCACCCCATCCTTAAGTATACCCGTAGGTTTAGAATCACCAGGGGAATCAGGTTCAAAACTCCTAGAAAGGGCATCCGCCTTCACATTCTTAGTACCTGGCAGATACGAAACCACAAAATTAAACCGGGAGAAAAACAACGACCAGCGCGCCTGTCTAGGATTCAGACGTCTGGCCGACTCAAGATAAATCAAATTTTTGTGATCAGTCAAGACCACCACCTGATGTTTAGCACCCTCAAGCCAATGACGCCACTCCTCGAATGCCCACTTCATCGCCAAAAGCTCCCGATTACCGACGTCATAATTTCGCTCGGCGGGCGAAAATTTTCGAGAAAAGAACGCACAAGGTCTCATCACTGAACAATCTGAACTTTTCTGCGACAAAACCGCCCCCGCTCCGATCTCGGAAGCATCAACTTCCACCTGAAAAGGAAGAGAAACATCAGGCTGGCACAACACCGGAGCAGAAGAAAAACGGTGCTTAAGCTCCCGAAAGGCCTCCACAGCAGCAGGAGACCAATCTGCAACATCAGCACCCTTTTTAGTCAAATCAGTCAAAGGCCTGACAACGCTAGAAAAACCAGTTATGAATCGACGATAAAAGTTAGCAAAGCCCAAAAATTTCTGAAGGCCCTTAAGAGAAGTCGGTTGCGTCCAGTCACAAATAGCCCGAACCTTCACAGGATCCATCTCAATAGAAGAGGGGGAAAAAATGTACCCCAAAAAAGAAATCTTCTGAACCCCAAAAACACACTTTGAACCTTTAACAAACAGAGAATTGGTCCGCAAAACCTGAAAAACCCTCCTAACTTGTTGAACATGAGATTCCCAGTCATCCGAAAAAATCAAGATATCGTCCAAATACACAATCATAAATTTATCCAGATATTCACGGAAAATATTGTGCATAAAAGACTGAAAGACCGAAGGGGCATTTGACAGACCAAAAGGCATCACCAAATACTCAAAATGGCCCTCGGGCGTATTAAATGCGGTTTTCCACTCATCCCCCTGCTTAATTCGCACCAAATTATACGCACCGCGAAGATCAATCTTAGAGAACCACTTCGCCCCCTCAATGCGAGCAAATAAATCTGTCAGCAATGGCAAAGGATACTGATACTTGACTGTGATCTTATTCAAGAGTCTATAATCAATACAAGGTCTCAAAGAACCATCGCTTTTAGCTACGAAAAAGAACCCCGCTCCAAGAGGAGACGAAGAAGGACGAATATGTCCCTTTTCCAAGGACTCCCTAATATACTCTCGCATGGCAGCATGTTCAGGTACAGACAGATTGAATAGACGACCCTTAGGAAATTTACTGCCAGGGATCAAATCTATGGCGCAATCGCAATCTCTGTGAGGAGGAAGAGAATTAAGAGTAGATTCCTCAAAAACCTCACGATAATCAGACAAAAACTCAGGAATTTCAGAGGGAATAGATGAAGCAATGGAGACCAAAGATGTGACCCCATGATTTCCCTGACATCCCCAGCTTAGTACAGACATTGTTTTCCAGTCAAGGACTGGGTTATGAGTTTGCAACCATGGCAATCCCAGCACCAACACATCATGTAGATTATACAGTACAAGGAAGCGAATCACCTCTTGATGGTCTGGAGTCATACGCATAGTCACTTGTGTCCAGTATTGTGGTTTGTTACTAGCCAATGGTGTAGAATCAATACCCTTTAAAGGTATAGGAACTTCCAGAGGCTCTAGATCAAACCCACAGCGCCTGGCAAAGGACCAATCCATAAGACTCAAAGCGGCGCCAGAATCCACATACGCATCCGCAACAATAGAAGATAACGAACAAATTAGAGTTACAGACAAAATAAACTTGGACTGCAAAGTGCCAATAGCAGAGGATTTATCAACTTTCTTTGTTCGTTTAGAGCATGCTGACATAACATGAGTAGAATTTCCACAATAGAAGCACAAATGATTTTTGCGCCTATAAATCTGTCGTTCGCTTCTGGACAGAAAGCTATCACATTGCATACTCTGTGGTGCCTCTTCAGAAGACACCGCCAACTGGTGCACAGGTTTGCGTTCCCGTAAACGCCGATCAATCTGAATTGCCATTGTCATGGACTCATTCAGGCCAGTAGGCGCAGGAAACCCCACCATGACGTCTTTTACAGCATCAGAGAGACCTTCTCTGAAAATTGCCGCCAGAGCGCACTCATTCCACTGAGTAAGCACAGACCATTTTCGAAATTTTTGGCAATATATTTCGGCTTCATCTTGCCCCTGAGAGAGGGCTATTAGGGCTTTCTCAGCCTGAATCTCCAAATTTGGTTCCTCATAAAGCAACCCCAAAGCCAGAAAAAACGCATCCACATTGAGCAACGCAGGATCCCCTGGTGCCAATGAAAATGCCCAATTTTGGGGGTCACCCCGCAGTAAAGAAATAACAATTTTTACTTGCTGGGCAGGATCTCCAGCAGAATGAGATCTCAGCGAAAGAAACAATTTACAATTGTATTTAAAATTTAGAAAACAAGATCGATCTCCAGAAAAAAACTCCGGTATAGGAATTTTAGGTTCAGACCGAGGAGCATGTAACAAAAAATCTTGTATATTCTGAACTTTAGAGGCAAGATTATTCAAATTGGTAGCCAGACTCTGGGGATCCATATTTCAACAGATAAAGTCTGAGCCATTCAGGGGTTAAGAGGAGAGGAAAACAGGAGACTGCAATTAGAGCTGGAATGCAACTTCAGAGGAAGGAAAAAAAAAAAAAAAAAAAAGGTTTCACACAGTTCCTTTTCTCTCCTGCTTCAGCCTGTAGATTAAACATTTGGGCTGGCCATACTGTTATGGTTTCCAATGGCAAGGAAACATCAGAAGCATAGAATAAACGGACAAGCTCTCGGGTGATGGAAACTAGAGCTGACCGCGATGCTAAACCTACACACCACACTAGAAGTAGCCAGGGGGCATTCCTGCGTTGACTCTAGATGCCGCGCGCCAGCCGGAGAACTAACTACCCCTGGTAGAAGAAAACACAGTCCTGGCTTGCCTCCAGAGAATGTCCCCACAGGAGATAGCAGCCCCCCACATATAATAACGGTGAGAGCAGATGAAAAGACACACGTAGTATGAAAGCAGATTTAGCACAGAGAGGCCCGCTAACTAAATAGCAGAAAGATACAACAGAGGACTTCGCGGTCAGCTGCAAAACCCTTCAAAACACCATCCTGAAATTACCTTAACTCATGTGACAACTCATGACACCGGAGTGGTAATTTCAGCCCAACAAGAGCTTCCAGCTGCAGAGATTCACATAAGTGCAAACTGGAGAAAACATACAAAAATAGACTTAAGGACTAAAGTGTCCAATTAGCTGAGCAGAAAACTGGGAGCAGGAACATGCAACAGAATCACTCTGGATACATTGATGGCCAGCATTAGAATGACTGAGGAGCAAGGTTAAATAGGATACTCCCACATCCTGATAGGAACAGGTGAACTGAGAAGGCAAAGCTTGCAGGACACCAGTACCACAAGAGACCACCGGGGGAGCCCACGAACCGAATCACAACAGGTGTGTATGGTGTAGTGTACGTCAGGTTGGTGTGTGGTGTGGTATAGTGTATGTCAGGTTGGTGTGTGTGTATGGTGTACACTACACCACACACACCAACCTGACGTACACTACACCACACACCAACCTGACGTACACTACACCACATACCCCAACCTGACGTAGTGTACGTCAGGTTGGTGTGTATGGCGTAGTGTACGTCAGGTTGGTGTGTGGTGTGGTATA
The DNA here is from genome assembly GCF_051348905.1 of Ranitomeya variabilis. NCBI lineage: Eukaryota > Metazoa > Chordata > Amphibia > Anura > Dendrobatidae > Ranitomeya > Ranitomeya variabilis. The sequence continues at coordinate 639,787,585 of NC_135232.1, forward strand.
GTGTACGTCAGGTTGGTGTGTGTGTATGGTGTACACTACACCACACACACCAACAGGACGTACACTACACCACACCCCAACCTGACGTACACTACACCACACACCCCAACCTGATGTAGTGTACGTCAGGTTGGTGTGTATGGTGTAGTGTACGTCAGGTTGGTGTGTGGTGTGGTATAGTGTATGTCAGGTTGGTGTGTGTGTATGGTGTACACTACACCACACACACCAACCTGACGTACACTACACCACACACCAACCTGACGTACACTACACACACCAACCTGACGTACACTACACCACACACCCCAACCTGACGAAGTGTGTCAGGTGGGTGTGTATGGCGTGTACGTCAGGTTGGTGTGTAGTTTGGTATAGTGTATGTCAGGTTGGTGTGTGTGGTGAATACTACACCACACACACCAACCTGACATACACTACATACCTTCCACACGCAACATGGTGTCCGCTAATGATTGGAGCTAATTTTCCATTCAAAAAGTCAAATGGCGCTCCTTCCCTTCCGAGCCTTGCCGTGCGCCCAAACAGTGGTTTACCCCCACATGTGAGGTATTGGTGTACTCAGGAGAAATTGCCCAACAAATTTTAGCATCCATTTTATCCTGATGCCCATGTAAAAATGAAAAAAATTGAGGCTAAAATAATTTTTTTGTGAAAAAAAGTACTTTTTCATTCTTATGGATCAATTTGTGAAGCACCTTGGGGTTCAAAGTGCTCAATATGCATCTAGATAACTTCCTTGGGTGGTCTAGTTTCCAAAATGGGGTCACATGTGGGGGAGCTCCAATGTTTAGGCACACAGGGGCTCTCCAAACGCGACATGGTGTCCGCTAAAGATTGGAGCTAATTTTCCATTCAAAAAGTCAAATGGCACTTCTTCTCTTCCGAGCCTTGCCGTACGCCCAAACAGTGGTTTACCCCCACGTGTGAGGTATCGGTGTACTCAGGAGAAATTGCCCAACAAATATTAGCATCCATTTTATCCTGATGCCCATGTAAAAATGAAAAAAATTGAGGCTAAAATAAAATTTTTGTGAAAAAAAAGTACTTTTTCATTCTTATGGATCAATTTGTAAAGCACCTTGGGGTTCAAAGTGCTCAATATGCATCTAGATAACTTCCTTGGGTGGTCTAGTTTCCAAAATGGGGTCACTTGTGGGGGAGCTCCAATGTTTAGGCACACAGGGGCTCTCCAAACGCGACATGGTGTCCGCTAAAGATTGGAGCTAATTTTCCATTCAAAAAGTCAAATGGCGCTCCTTCTCTTCCGAGCCTTGCCGTGCGCCCAAACAGTGGTTTACCCCCACATGTGAGGTATCGGTGTACTCAGGAGAAATTGCCCAACAAATTTTAGCATCCATTTTATCCTGATGCCCATGTAAAAATGAAAAAAATTGAGGCTAAAATAAATTTTTTGTGAAAAAAAAGTACTTTTTCATTCTTATGGATCAATTTGTGAAGCACCTTGGGGTTCAAAGTGCTCAATATGCATCTAGATAACTTCCTTGGGTGGTCTAGTTTCCAAAATGGGGTCACATATGGGGGAGCTCCAATGTTTAGGCACACAGGGGCTCTCCAAACGCGACATGGTGTCCGCTAAAGATTGGAGCTAATTTTCCATTCAAAAAGTCAAATGGCGCTCCTTCTCTTCTGAGCCTTGCCGTGCGCCCAAACAGTGGTTTACCCCCATATGTGAGGTATCGGTGTACTCAGGAGAAATTGCCCAACAAATGTTAGCATCCAGTTTATCCTGATGCCCATGTAAACATGAAAAAAATTGAGGCTAAAATAAAATTTTTGTGAAAAAAAAGTACTTTTTCATTCTTATGGATCAATTTGTGAAGCACCTTGGGGTTCAAAGTGCTCAATATGCATCTAGATAACTTCCTTGGGTGGTCTAGTTTCCAAAATGGGGTCACTTGTGGGGGAGCTCCAATGTTTAGGCACACAGGGGCTCTCCAAACGCGACATGGTGTCCGCTAAAGATTGGAGCTAATTTTCCATTCAAAAAGTCAAATGGCGCTCCTTCTCTTCCGAGCCTTGCCGTGCGCCCAAACAGTGGTTTACCCCCACATGTGAGGTATCGGTGTACTCAGGAGAAATTGCCCAACAAATTTTAGCATCCATTTTATCCTGATGCCCATGTAAAAATGAAAAAAATTGAGGCTAAAATAAATTTTTTGTGAAAAAAAAGTACTTTTTCATTCTTATGGATCAATTTGTGAAGCACCTTGGGGTTCAAAGTGCTCAATATGCATCTAGATAACTTCCTTGGGTGGTCTAGTTTCCAAAATGGGGTCACATATGGGGGAGCTCCAATGTTTAGGCACACAGGGGCTCTCCAAACGCGACATGGTGTCCGCTAAAGATTGGAGCTAATTTTCCATTCAAAAAGTCAAATGGCGCTCCTTCTCTTCTGAGCCTTGCCGTGCGCCCAAACAGTGGTTTACCCCCACATGTGAGGTATCGGTGTACTCAGGAGAAATTGCCCAACAAATGTTAGCATCCAGTTTATCCTGATGCCCATGTAAAAATGAAAAAAATTGAGGCTAAAATAAAATTTTTGTGAAAAAAAAGTACTTTTTCATTCTTATGGATCAATTTGTGAAGCACCTTGGGGTTCAAAGTGCTCAATATGCATCTAGATAACTTCCTTGGGTGGTCTAGTTTCCAAAATGGGGTCACTTGTGGGGGAGCTCCAATGTTTAGGCACACAGGGGCTCTCCAAACGCGACATGGTGTCCACTAAAGATTGGAGCTAAGTTTCCATTCAAAAAGTCAAATGGCGCTCCTTCCCTTCCGAGCCCTGCCGTGCCCCCAAACAGTGGTTCCCCCCCACATATGAGGATTCAGCGTACTCAGGACAAATTGGCCAACAAATTTTGGGTTCCAGTTTCTCCTTTTACCCTTGGGAAAATAAAAAAAATGTTTCTAAAAGATCATTTTTGTGACTAAAAAGTAAAATGTTCATTTTTTCCTTCCATGTTGCTTCTGTTGCTGTGAAACAACTGAAGGGTTAATAAACTACTTGAATGTGGTTTTGAGCACCTTGAGGGGTGCAATTTTTAGAATGGTGTCACTTTTGGGTATTTTCAGCCATATAGATCCCTCAAAGTGACTTCAAATGTGAGGTGGTCCCTAAAAAAAATGGTTTTGTAAATTTTGTTGTAAAAATGAGAAATCGTTGGTCAAATTTTAACCCTTATAACTTCCTAGCAAAAAAAAATTTGTTTCCAAAATTGTGCTGATGTAAAGTAGACATGTGGGAAATGTTATTTATTAACTATTTTGTGTCACATAACTCTCTGGTTTAACAGAATAAAAATTCAAAATGTGAAAATTGCGAAATTTTCAAAATTTTCGCCAAATTTGCATTTTTTTCACAAATAAACGCAAAAATTATCGACCTAAATTTACCACTAACATGAAGCCCAATATGTCACGAAAAAACAATCTCAGAACCGCTAGGATCCGTTGAATCGTTCCTGAGTTATTACCTCAGAAAGGGACACTGGTCAGAATTGCAAAAAACGGCAAGGTCATTAAGGCCAAAATAGGCTGGGTCATGAAGGGGTTAAAGAGTAATTGCTATGTTATTTTATTTATTTCATAGATCAATAGTACACATGAAAATATGCAACTTTGTAATATTTCTTATCAGAGAAATCTGCTTTTTTCTCTTCCTGGATTGATCAATCACTTTCAATTCAAGGTTAAAATCTGTATCCAGATTTTACCATTGCAGATGATAGTTTGGTGCTTTTAACATTTTATGGAGGGGAGGAAGAGGATACATTTCCCTATATAGAAAAATAAGGCTAAAAGCCACAGCCAGCTCACCGACAGACCGAAGGAACACGGAGATTTCTTCCCAACCAAGACGTGCAGCAATGGAAGATGAGGAAAAGGTGTGTACTCCAGCTCCTAAAATCTTGAAATTCTTTATTGGTGCATATAAATATAGTGTGATTAAAATCCTTGCATAGATCGAAACGCGTTGTCTATCCTCATGACTGCATCCACCTTTGCGCAAGGATTTTAATCATGCTATATTTATATGCAGCAATAAAGAATTTCAAGATTTTAAGAGCTGGAGTACACACCTTTTCCTCATCTTCCGATACATTTTCCTGCTAGTTCTCCTGTTACAATTCATCATAGAATGTTATGAGTACTGTCTCCTATCCCCTATCTCAGTAAAGGGAAAATCTGTTTTCACTGAGGACAGATTTTCCCTGTGAATTGAGAATTTTAGGAATGATTGATCAGTTCAGGAAGAGAAAGAAGCAAATTTATCTGATAAGATATATTACAAAGTTGCTTGTTTGCATGTGTACTATTGATTTATGAAATAAAAATTATAATGAAGGTTACTCTTTAAAAAATTTTGTTGAAATGTTAAATGCTTAATTATTACAAAAGGCAGTTATTACAAGAACTTTGCAGATGGTCTTTATCATCTAATAATCAAGACAAAGGTTACATTTTCTTGAAATTATAATTTCTCTACGGACGTTGTGCCCAAAAAGTGAAATTTTCGTTTCATCAGACCACAAGACATGTCTCCAAAAATGAAGGTCTTTGTTCCTGTGTACATTTGCAAACATTAATCTAGCTTTTTTATGTTTCTTTTGGAGTAATGGCTTCTTCCTGGCAGAGTGGCCTTTCAGCTCATGTTGGTACAGTACTCGTTTCACTGTGGATATTGACAAAATCTTGCCAGCTTCCGCCATCATCTTCACAAGGTCTTTTGCTTTTGTCCTTGGGTTGATATGCTCATGTTGGACCAAAGCACGTTTATCTCTGGGACACAGAACCCGTCTCCTTCCTGAGCGGTATGATGGCTGGACTGTTGTGAATTTGGATTCTGGGCTCCCCCGGTGGCTACTGGTGGAATTGAACTTGTGACATCATCTTCCCTGTTCACCTGTTCTGATTAGATCTGGGTGTCGCTATATAACCTGGCTTCTCTGTTAGATGCTTGCCGGTCAACAATGTTATCAGAAGCCTCTCTGTGCTTGTTCCTGCTCCCAGACATCTACTAGATAAGTTGGACATTCGTCCATGTTTTGTTTTTGTATTTTGGTTCCAGTTCACAGCTGCAGTTTCGTTACTGTGTCTGGAAAGCTCTTGTTGATCAGGAATTGCCACTCTGGTATTATGAGTTAATGCCAGAGTCCTAAAGTAATTTCTGGATGTGTTTTGTTAGGGTTTTCTACTGACCATGAAAGTATGCTTTCTGTCTTCTGCTATCTAGAAAGCGGACCTCAAATTTGCTAAAACTATTTTCCTGCTGCGTTTGTTGTTTCATCTCATATCACCGCCAATATATGTGGGGGGCTTCTGTCTCCTTTTGGGCATTTCTCTAGAGGTGAGTCAGGTCTTATATTTCCCTCTGCTAGCATTATTTAGTTCTCCGGCCGGCGCTGGGCATATAGGGATAAAAAGTAGGACATGCTACCTGGCTACTTCTAGATGATGCGGTAGGTTTAGTTCATGGTCAGTACAGTTACATCTTCCAAGAGCTTGTTCCTATAGAGGCTTATGCTAGTTCTCTGGCCATGGAGATCATGACAGTTTGACCGGCCCACTAAAGGGTTAAAATCCTTGGCTGAGAAAGGAGAGAAATAAGAAGTCTGCTGAGAGTTTTTTTTTTTTTTTCCTCTGTGCTCTTAATTGGATCACTTGCCAGTCTGTCTATGCTGCAGTCTTTCTTTTTTTTCTCTCTCCTTATAATCTTTGAATGGCTTTGTGTTCACCTGTTAATAATGGATCTTCAGAGTGTAACTGCAGGTTTGAATAATCTCACCACGAAAGTACAAAATTTGCAAGATTTTATTATTCATGCTCCGGTATCTGAGCCGAGAATTCCTTTGCCGGAATTCTTCTCAGGGAATAGATCTAGCTTTCAGAATTTTAGAAATAATTGTAAGCTATTTTTGTCCCTGAAATCTCGTTCTGCTGGAGACTCTGCACAGCAGGTTGGGATTGTGATTTCCTTGCTCCGCGGCGACCCTCAAGACTGGGCTTTTGCATTGGCACCAGGGGATCCTGCGTTGCGCAATGTGGATGCGTTTTTTTTGGCCTTGGGCTTGCTGTATGAGGAACCTCATTTGGAACTTCAGGCAGAAAAAACTTTGATGTCCCTATCGCAGGGGCAAGATGAAGCTGAAATTTACTGCCAAAGATTCCGTAAATGGTCTGTGCTTACTCAGTGGAATGAGTGTGCCTTGGCGGCTACTTTCAGAGAGGGTCTCTCTGATGCCATTAAGGATGTTATGGTGGGGTTCCCTGTGCCTGTGGGTCTGAATGAGTCCATGACAATGGCCATTCAGATCGATAGGCGTCTGCGGGAGCGCAAACCTGTGCACCATCTGGCGGTGTCCACTGAGAAGACGCCAGAAAGCATGCAGTGTGATAGAATTCTGTCCAGAAGCGAGCGGCAGAATTTTAGACGGAAAAATGGGTTGTGTTTCTATTGTGGGGATTCTACTCATGTTATATCAGCGTGCTCTAAGCGTACTAAAAAGCTTGATAAATCCGTTTCCATTGGCACTTTACAGTCTAAATTTATTTTGTCTGTGACCCTGATTTGCTCTTTGTCATCTATTACTACTGACGCCTATATCGACTCTGGCGCCGCTTTGAGTCTTATGGATTGGTCCTTTGCCAATCGTTGTGGGTATGATTTAGAGCCTTTGGAAACTCTTATTCCTCTGAAGGGGATTGACTCCACCCCATTGGCTAATAATAAACCACAATACTGGACACAAGTGACTATGTGTATTAATCCGGATCACCAGGAGACTATTCGTTTTCTAGTGCTGTATAATCTACATGAGGATTTGGTGCTGGGATTGCCATGGCTGCAGTCTCACAACCCAGTCCTTGACTGGAGAGCTATGTCTGTGTTGAGCTGGGGATGTAAGGGGACTCATGGGGACGTACCTTTGGTGTCCATTTCATCATCTATTCCCTCTGAAATCCCTGAGTTCCTGTCTGATTATCGTGACGTCTTTGAAGAACCCAAGCTGGGTTCACTACCTCCGCACCGTGAGTGCGATTGTGCTATAGATTTAATTCCGGGTAGTAAATACCCAAAGGGTCGTTTATTTAATCTGTCTGTGCCTGAACATACTGCTATGCGAGAATATATAAAGGAGTCCTTGGAAAAGGGACATATTCGTCCATCGTCATCTCCCTTAGGAGCCGGTTTTTTCTTTGTGTCAAAAAAAGACGGCTCTTTGAGACCATGTATTGATTATCGGCTTTTGAATAAAATCACGGTTAAATATCAATACCCATTGCCGTTGCTGACTGATTTGTTTGCTCGCATAAAGGGGGCCAAGTGGTTCTCTAAGATTGATCTCCGTGGGGCGTATAATTTGGTGCGGATCAGGCAGGGGGATGAGTGGAAAACCGCATTTAATACGCCCGAGGGCCACTTTGAGTATTTGGTGATGCCTTTTGGTCTTTCTAATGCCCCTTCAGTCTTCCAGTCCTTTATGCATGATATTTTCCGCGATTTTTTGGATAAATTTATGATAGTGTATCTGGATGATATTCTGATTTTTTCGGATGACTGGGACTCTCATGTCCGGCAAGTTAAGAGGGTTTTTCAGGTTTTGCGGTCTAATTCTCTGTGTGTCAAGGGTTCTAAGTGCGTTTTTGGGGTTCAGAGAATTTCCTTTTTGGGATATATTTTTTCTCCCTCTTCCATTGAGATGGATCCTGTCAAGGTTCAAGCTATTTGTGATTGGACGCAGCCCTCTTCTCTTAAAAGTCTTCAGAAATTTTTGGGCTTTGCCAACTTTTATCGTCGATTTATTTCTGGTTTTTCGGATGTCGTTAAGCCATTGACCGATTTGACTAGACAGGGTGCTGATGTTGCTAATTGGTCCCCTGATGCTGTGGAGGCCTTTCAGGAGCTTAAGCGCCGTTTTTCTTCTGCCCCTGTGTTGCGTCAGCCTGATGTGACTCTTCCTTTTCAGGTTGAGGTCGACGCTTCTGAGATCGGAGCTGGGGCAGTGTTGTCGCAGAAAAGTTCTGACTGCGCCGTGATGAGGCCTTGTGCCTTCTTTTCCCGTAAATTTTCGCCCGCTGAGCGGAATTATGATGTTGGGAATCGGGAGCTTTTGGCCATGAAGTGGGCGTTTGAGGAGTGGCGCCATTGGCTCGAGGGGGCCAGACATCAGGTGGTGGTATTGACTGACCACAAAAATTTGATTTATCTTGAGACCGCCAGGCGCCTGAATCCTAGACAGGCGCGCTGGACATTATTTTTTTCTCGGTTTAATTTTGTGGTATCGTACCTACCAGGTTCTAAGAATGTTAAGGCGGATGCCCTTTCTAGGAGTTTTGAGCCTGATTCACCTGGCAACTCTGACCCCACAGGTATTCTTAAGGAGGGAGTTATCTTGTCAGCTGTTTCTCCAGACCTGCGGCGGGCCTTGCAGGAGTTTCAGGCGGATAGACCGGATCGTTGTCCGCCTGATAGGCTGTTTGTTCCTGATGATTGGACCAGTAAAGTCATCTCTGAGGTGCATTCTTCTGCGTTGGCAGGTCATCCTGGAATTTTTGGTACCAGGGATTTGGTGGCAAGATCCTTCTGGTGGCCTTCCCTGTCACGAGATGTGCGAGGCTTTGTGCAGTCTTGTGACGTTTGTGCTCGGGCCAAGCCTTGTTGTTCTCGGGCTAGTGGATTATTGTTGCCCTTGCCTATTCCTAAGAGGCCTTGGACACACATCTCGATGGATTTTATTTCAGATCTGCCTGTTTCTCAGAAGATGTCTGTCATCTGGGTGGTGTGTGACCGTTTTTCTAAGATGGTTCATTTGGTTCCCCTGCCCAAATTGCCTTCTTCTTCCGAGTTGGTGCCCCTGTTTTTTCAAAATGTTGTTCGTTTGCATGGTATTCCTGAGAATATCGTTTCTGACAGAGGAACCCAATTTGTGTCTAGATTTTGGCGGGCATTTTGTGCTAGGATGGGCATAGATTTGTCTTTTTCGTCTGCTTTTCACCCTCAGACTAATGGCCAGACCGAGCGGACTAATCAGACCCTGGAGACATATCTGAGGTGTTTTGTGTCTGCTGACCAGGATGATTGGGTTGCTTTTTTGCCATTGGCGGAGTTCGCCCTCAATAATCGGGCCAGCTCTGCCACCTTGGTTTCCCCGTTTTTCTGTAATTCGGGGTTCCATCCTCGATTTTCCTCCGGTCAGATGGAATCCTCGGATTGTCCTGGAGTGGATGCGGTGGTGGAGAGATTGCATCATATCTGGGGGCAGGTGATGGACAATTTAAAGTTGTCCCAGGAGAAGACTCAGCTTTTTGCCAACCGTCACCGTCGTGTTGGTCCTCGGCTTTGTGTTGGAGATTTGGTGTGGTTGTCTTCTCGTTTTGTCCCTATGAGGGTCTCATCTCCTAAGTTTAAGCCTCGGTTCATCGGTCCGTATAAAATATTGGAGATTCTTAACCCTGTTTCCTTCCGTTTGGACCTCCCTGCATCCTTTTCTATTCATAACGTTTTTCATCGGTCGTTATTGCGCAGGTATGAGGCACCGGTTGTGCCTTCCGTTGAGCCTCCTGCTCCGGTGTTGGTTGAGGGTGAGTTGGAGTACGTTGTGGAAAAAATCCTAGACTCCCGTGTTTCCAGACGGAGACTCCAGTATCTGGTCAAGTGGAAGGGATACGGCCAGGAGGATAATTCTTGGGTCACTGCATCTGATGTTCATGCCTCTGATCTGGTTCGTGCCTTTCATAGGGCCCATCCTGATCGCCCTGGTGGTTCTGGTGAGGGTTCGGTGCCCCCTCCTTGAGGGGGGGGTACTGTTGTGAATTTGGATTCTGGGCTCCCCCGGTGGCTACTGGTGGAATTGAACTTGTGACATCATCTTCCCTGTTCACCTGTTCTGATTAGATCTGGGTGTCGCTATATAACCTGGCTTCTCTGTTAGATGCTTGCCGGTCAACAATGTTATCAGAAGCCTCTCTGTGCTTGTTCCTGCTCCCAGACATCTACTAGATAAGTTGGACATTCGTCCATGTTTTGTTTTTGTATTTTGGTTCCAGTTCACAGCTGCAGTTTCGTTACTGTGTCTGGAAAGCTCTTGTTGATCAGGAATTGCCACTCTGGTATTATGAGTTAATGCCAGAGTCCTAAAGTAATTTCTGGATGTGTTTTGTTAGGGTTTTCTACTGACCATGAAAGTATGCTTTCTGTCTTCTGCTATCTAGAAAGCGGACCTCAAATTTGCTAAAACTATTTTCCTGCTGCGTTTGTTGTTTCATCTCATATCACCGCCAATATATGTGGGGGGCTTCTGTCTCCTTTTGGGCATTTCTCTAGAGGTGAGTCAGGTCTTATATTTCCCTCTGCTAGCATTATTTAGTTCTCCGGCCGGCGCTGGGCATATAGGGATAAAAAGTAGGACATGCTACCTGGCTACTTCTAGATGATGCGGTAGGTTTAGTTCATGGTCAGTACAGTTACATCTTCCAAGAGCTTGTTCCTATAGAGGCTTATGCTAGTTCTCTGGCCATGGAGATCATGACACTGGACATTCCCATCTTGTTTGTAATTGCGTATAATTGGTTGTACAGATGAATGAGGCAGATTCAGGTATCTTGAAATTGTACCCAAGGATAAGCCAGACTTGTGCAAGTCCACAATTCTCTTCCTGTTATCTTGGCTGATTTTTTTAGACTTTCCCATGATGCTACACAAAGAAGCAGTGTGTTTCAGGTGCGTATTAAAATACATCCACAGGTGTGTCTCTAATTAACTCAGATGTTGCCAAAAAGCTTCCAAACACATGACATCATCATATGGGCAGTCCAGAATTGTTTAACCCCTTCACGACCGCCGATACACCTTTTAACGGCGGCAGTTAAGGCTACTTAAATCACAGCGCCTGTTATGGACCTGGTGGTTAGGTGCACCAGGAATGACCTGATAGTTAAACACGGAATCGGGACGAGCTCTGGGGAAATGGGAACTCTGCTGACCGCAAACCCTACTCCTATGAACACAACTAGAAATAGCCGTGGAGCGTGCCTGACTCTGCCTAGACGCCTCTTCACAGCCTAAGAGCTAACTACCCCTAAAGAAAGGAAACAAAGCCTCACTTGCCTCAGAGAAATTTCCCCAAAGGTAAAAGCAGCCCCCCACAAGTATTGACTGTGAGTTAAGAGGAAATCACAAACACAGGATGAAATAGGCTTTAGCAAAGGGAGGCCAGTCTAACTAAACAGATTGAGGATAGAAAAGGGATCTTTGCGGTCAACACAAAAAACTACAAAACCACGCAGAAGAGTGTGCAAAAAATACCCCCGCACCGACTCACGGTGTGGTGGTGCCACTCTGCACCCCCAGAGCTTCCAGCTAGCCAGGCAGTTTCATGATAGCAAGCTGGACTAGAACTTAGCAAGAAAAACCATATGTAACAAATGAACAAGCAGGAACTTAGCTTCGCTGGAGTAGACAGGTCCTCAGAAAGATCCAGGAGAGATCTGAACCAGTACTAGAACATTGACAGCTGGCATGGAGTAACGATCTGAGTGGAGTTAAATAGAGAATCCAGCCTAGCCCTAAACGAGGGCAGGTGGGGAAGGAATCTCAGAACCAGCAGCTCCACTCACAGCCACCAGAGGGAGTCCACAGACAGAACTCACCGAAGTACCATTCATGACCACAGGAGGGAGTTCGAGAACGGAATTCACAACAGTACCCCCCCCCTTGAGGAGGGGTCACCGAACCCTCACCAGAGCCCCCAGGCCGATCAGGACGAGCCAAATGAAAGGCACGAACTAAATCGGCAGCATGGACATCAGAGGCAACAACCCAGGAATTATCCTCCTGACCATAGCCCTTCCATTTGACCAAGTACTGAAGTTTTCGTCTCGAAATACGAGAATCCAAAATCTTCTCCACCACATACTCCAACTCCCCCTCGACCAACACCGGAGCAGGAGGATCAACGGAGGGAACCATAGGCGCCACATATCTCTGCAGCAACGACCTATGGAACACATTATGGATGGCAAAAGAAGCAGGAAGGGCCAAACGAAATGATACAGGATTAAGAATTTCAGAAATCTTATAAGGAACAATGAAACGAGGCTTAAACTTAGGAGAAGAAACCTTCATAGGAACATAACGAGATGATAACCAAACCAAATCCCCAACACGAAGTCGGGGACCAACACGGCGACGGCGGTTAGCGAAACGTTGAGCCTTCTCTTGGGACAAGGTCAAATTGTCCACCACATGAGTCCACACCAGGACAGTCCGAAGGCTCAACCTGCCCTGAAGAAAAATGAGGATGAAAACAAGAATTACAAAAAAAAGGCGAAACCAAAGTAGCCGAACTGGCCCGATTATTAAGGGCGAACACAGCCAATGGCAAGAAGGTCACCCAATCATCCTGATCCGCAGAAACAAAGCATCTCAGATAGTTTTCCAAAGTCTGATTGGTTCGTTCGGTTTGGCCATTTGTCTGAGGATGGAAAGCCGAAGAAAAAGACAAATCAATGCCCATCTTAGCACAAAAGGAACGCCAAAACCTTGAAACAAACTGGGAACCTCTGTCAGACACGATGTTCTCCGGAATGCCATGCAAACGAACCACATGTTGGAAAAATAATGGAACCAAATCAGAGGAAGAAGGCAATTTAGGCAAGGGTACCAAATGGACCATTTTAGAGAAGCGATCACAAACCACCCAGATGACCGACTGTTGTGGATTCTGTTTTTGGGCTCCCTCTGGTGGTTACAACTGGTACTGGGTGACTTTGGTGGGTTGCGGTCTCTGGTTTCCACCTGTCCATCAGAGGCTGGGTGTTTCCTATTTAACCTGGCTTTCCTGTCATTCCCTTGCCGGCTATCAATGTATCAGTGTGTCTCTGTTACCTGCTCCTAGGCCTTCAAGACAAGCTAAGTCTGGATTTCTCTGTTTCATGATTGCTTTCATGTTTTTTAGTCCAGCTTGCAGATATGTAATTCTCTGCTGCTGGTTGCTCTAGTGGACTGAAATTACCACTCATGTACCATGAGTTGGCACATGAGTTCAAGTAATTTCAGGATGGTATTTTGAAGGGTTTTTAAGCTGACCGCGCAGTTAACCTTTTGTATCCTCTGCTATCTAGCTTAAGGGGGCCTCATTTTGCTGAATCTGTTTTCATAACTACGTTTGTGCCTTCCTCTCATTTCACCGTCATTATATGTGGGGGGCTGCTATTTCTGTGGGAATATTTCTCTGGAGGCAAGATAGGTCTGTTATTCTTCTGATAGGGGAAGCTAGATCTCCGGCTGGCGCGAGACGTCTAGGGGTCCCCCAGGAACGTTCCCCGGCTACTGTTAGTTGAGTGTTGAGGTTCAGGATCGCGGTCAGCTCAGGTTCCATCACCCTAGAGCTCGTCCTGTTTTTGCCCATGTTATGTTGCTAAAATTCCCTGCCATTGGGACCATGACAGTATAGCCGGCCCACAAAGTGTTAATTGTTTGGGCTGAAGCAGGAGAAAAAGAAGTGTTGAAGGGAGATTTTTTTTTTTTCCCCCTCAGAGTTTTGCTGCCTAGCCCTTAATTGCTGTCTAGCTGCTTCTTACCTCCTCTTAACCCTTGAATGGCTCTTACCTTAGCTGTTTAACATGGATGTCCAGAGTTTGGCTTCCAACCTGAATAATCTTGCTGCAAAAGTTCAAAATATACAGGATTTTGTTGTTCACACTCCTATGTCTGAACCTAGAATTCCTATTCCAGAGTTTTTTTCTGGAGATAGATCTACCTTCCTGAATTTCAGGAACAATTGCAAATTGTTTCTTTCTTTGAAATCTCGCTCCTCTGGAGACCCTGTTCAGCAGGTCAAGATTGCAATATCTTTCCTGCGGGGCGACCCTCAGAATTGGGCATTTGCATTGGCACCAGGGGATCCTGCATTGCTCAGTGTGGATGCGTTTTTTCTGGCACTGGGATTGCTCTATGAGGAACCTAACCTGGAGATTCAGGCTGAAAAGGCTTTATTAGCCCTCTCTCAGGGGCATGATGAAGCGGAAGTATATTGTCAAATATTTCGGAAATGGTCGGTGCTTACTCAGTGGAATGAGTGCGCCCTGGTTGCAAACTTCAGAGATGGTCTTTCTGAGGCCATTAAGGATATCATGGTGGGGTTCCCTGCGCCTACAGGTCTGAATGAGTCTATGGCTATGGCCATTCAGATTGATCGGCGTTTACGGGAGCGCAAACCTGTGCACCAGTTGGCGGTGTCTTATGAACAGGCACCTGAGACTATGCAATGTGATAGAATTCAGTCCAGAAGTGAACGGCAAAATTATAGGCGGCAAAATGGATTGTGTTTTTATTGTGGTGATTCAGCTCATGTTATATCAGCATGCTCTAAACGCACAAAAAAGGTTGATAAATCTTTTGCCATTAGTACTCTGCAGTCTAAGTTCATTTTGTCTGTAACTCTGATTTGTTCACTGTCATCCATTTCCGTCGATGCCTATGTGGATTCGGGCGCTGCCCTGAGTCTTATGGATTGGTCATTTGCCAAACGCTGCGGTTTTAGTCTGGAGCCTCTGGAAGTTCCTATTCCTTTGAAGGGAATTGACTCTACACCATTGGCTATGAATAAACCGCAGTACTGGACACAAGTGACCATGCGCATGACTCCCGTTCATCAGGAGGTGATTCGCTTCCTTGTACTGTATAATTTACATGATGTACTAGTGCTTGGTCTGCCATGGTTACAAACTCATAATCCAGTCCTGGATTGGAAAACAATGTCTGTGTTAAGCTGGGGATGTCAGGGGGTTCATGATGATGCACCTCTGATTTCAATTGCTTCATCTACTCCTTCTGAGGTCCCTGCGTTTTTGTCTGACTATCGGGATGTTTTTGAGGAACCTAAGCTCAATTCGCTCCCTCCTCATAGGGATTGTGACTGTGCTATAGAATTAATTCCTGGCAGTAAGTTCCCTAAGGGTCGTTTATTTAATCTGTCAGTGCCAGAGCATACTGCTATGCGGAATTATATTAAGGAGTCCTTGGAAAAGGGACATATTCGTCCATCTTCGTCCCCTCTGGGAGCAGGTTTTTTCTTCGTGGCTAAAAAAGATGGTTCCCTGAGGCCTTGTATAGATTATCGCCTTCTGAATAAGATTACAGTCAAATATCAGTATCCATTGCCATTATTGACTGATTTGTTTGCTCGCATTAAGGGGGCTAGGTGGTTCACTAAGATAGATCTTCGCGGTGCGTATAATCTTGTGCGGATAAAGCAGGGTGATGAGTGGAAAACCGCATTTAATACGCCTGAGGGCCATTTTGAGTATTTGGTAATGCCTTTTGGACTTTCTAATGCTCCTTCAGTCTTTCAGTCCTTTATGCACAATATTTTCCGTGAATATCTGGATAAATTTATGATTGTGTATTTGGATGATATTTTGGTGTTTTCTGAGGACTGGGAGTCCCATGTTCTACAGGTCAGGAAGGTGTTTCAAGTCCTGCGGGCCAATTCTCTGTTTGTGAAGGGCTCAAAATGTCTCTTCGGAGTCCAGAAGATTTCTTTTTTGGGGTACATTTTTTCTCCTTCTACTATTGAGATGGATCCCGTTAAGGTTCAGGCGATTTGTGACTGGACACAACCTACATCTGTTAAGAGTCTTCAGAAGTTCTTGGGTTTTGCTAATTTTTATCGTCGGTTCATTACTAATTTTTCCAGTGTTGTTAAACCTTTGACTGATTTGACTAAAAAGGGTGCTGATGTTGCTAATTGGTCTCCTACGGCTGTGGAGGCCTTTCAGGAACTTAAGCGCCGGTTTTCTTCTGCTCCTGTGTTATGTCAACCAGATGTTTCACTTCCTTTTCAGGTTGAGGTTGATGCTTCCGAGATTGGAGCGGGGGCGGTTTTGTCACAGAGAAGTTCCGATGGCTCGGTGATGAAGCCATGTGCGTTCTTTTCTAGAAAATTCTCGCCCGCCGAGCACAATTATGATGTGGGTAATCGGGAGCTTTTGGCCATGAAGTGGGCATTTGAGGAGTGGCGTCATTGGCTTGAGGGTGCTAGACATCGTGTGGTGGTCTTGACTGATCACAAAAATCTGATTTATCTTGAGTCTGCCAGGCGTCTGAATCCTAGACAGGCTCGTTGGTCGTTGTTTTTTTCTCGTTTCAATTTTGTGGTTTCATACCTGCCAGGTTCAAAGAATGTGAAGGCAGATGCTCTTTCCAGGAGTTTTGTGCCTGACTCTCCTGGAGACTCTGGGCCTACTGGCATCCTTAGGGATGGGGTAATATTGTCCGCCGTCTCCCCAGACTTGCGACGTGCATTGCAGGAGTTTCAGGCGGATAAACCTGATCGTTGTCCACCAGAAAGACTGTTTGTTCCGGATGATTGGACCAGTAGAGTCATCTCCAAGGTCCATTCTTCTGTGTTGGCTGGTCATCCTGGAATATTTGGTACTAGAGACTTGGTGGCCAGGTCTTTTTGGTGGCCTTCCTTGTCAAGGGATGTGCGCACCTTTGTGCAGTCTTGTGAAGTGTGTGCTCGGGCTAAGCCTTGCTGTTCTCGGGCCAGTGGGTTGTTGTTGTCCTTGCCTATCCCGAAGAGGCCTTGGACGCACATTTCCATGGATTTTATTTCAGATCTCCCTGTCTCACAGAAAATGGCCGTTATCTGGGTTGTGTGTGACCGCTTTTCTAAGATGGTTCATTTGGTACCCTTGCCTAAGTTGCCTTCCTCCTCTGAGTTGGTCCCTTTATTTTTTCAGAACGTGGATCGTTTGCATGGGATTCCGGAGAATATCGTTTCTGACAGGGGATCCCAGTTTGTGTCTAGATTTTGGCGGACGTTTTGTGCTAAGATGGGCATTAATTTGTCTTTCTCGTCTGCATTCCATCCTCAGACGAATGGCCAGAAGGAGCGAACTAATCAGACCTTGGAAACTTATTTAAGGTGTTTTGTTTCTGCTGATCAAGATGACTGGGTTGCCTTTTTGCCACTGGCCGAATTTGCCCTTAGTAATCGGGCTAGTTCGGCTACTTTGGTTTCTCCTTTCTTTTGTAATTCGGGGTTTCATCCTCGTTTTTCCTCTGGTCAGGTGGAGCCTTCGGATTGTCCTGGAGTGGATGTGGTGGTGGATAGGCTACATCAGATTTGGAATCAGGTGGTGGACAATTTGAAGTTGTCTCAGGAGAAGGCTCAGCAGTTTGCTAATCGCCGTCGCCGCGTGGGTCCCCGACTTCGTGTTGGGGACTTGGTGTGGTTGTCTTCTCGTTTTGTCCCTATGAAGGTCTCTTCTCCCAAGTTCAAGCCTCGGTTCATCGGTCCTTATAAGATCTTGGAGATTATTAACCCTGTATCTTTTCGTTTGGATCTCCCAGCATCGTTTGCTATTCATAATGTGTTCCATCGGTCGTTATTGCGGAGGTATGAGGTGCCCGTTGTTCCTTCGGTTGAGCCTCCTGCTCCGGTGCTGGTGGAGGGAGAATTGGAGTATGTTGTTGAGAAGATCTTGGATTCTCGTGTTTCCAGACGTAAACTCCAGTATTTGGTTAAGTGGAAGGGTTAGGGTCAGGAGGATAATTCCTGGGTGGTCGCCTCTGATGTTCATGCGACTGATTTGGTCCACGCCTTCCATAGAGCTCATCCTGATCGCCCTGGGGGTTCTCGTGAGGGTTCGGTGACCCCTCCTCAAGGGGGGGGTACTGTTGTGGATTCTGTTTTTGGGCTCCCTCTGGTGGTTACAACTGGTACTGGGTGACTTTGGTGGGTTGCGGTCTCTGGTTTCCACCTGTCCATCAGAGGCTGGGTGTTTCCTATTTAACCTGGCTTTCCTGTCATTCCCTTGCCGGCTATCAATGTATCAGTGTGTCTCTGTTACCTGCTCCTAGGTGTTCAAGACAAGCTAAGTCTGGATTTCTCTGTTTCATGATTGCTTTCATGTTTTTTAGTCCAGCTTGCAGATATGTAATTCTCTGCTGCTGGTTGCTCTAGTGGACTGAAATTACCACTCATGTACCATGAGTTGGCACATGAGTTCAAGTAATTTCAGGATGGTATTTTGAAGGGTTTTTAAGCTGACCGCGCAGTTAACCTTTTGTATCCTCTGCTATCTAGCTTAAGCGGGCCTCATTTTGCTGAATCTGTTTTCATAACTACGTTTGTGCCTTCCTCTCATTTCACCGTCATTATATGTGGGGGGCTGCTATTTCTGTGGGAATATTTCTCTGGAGGCAAGATAGGTCTGTTATTCTTCTGATAGGGGAAGCTAGATCTCCGGCTGGCGCGAGACGTCTAGGGGTCCCCCAGGAACGTTCCCCGGCTACTGTTAGTTGAGTGTTGAGGTTCAGGATCGCGGTCAGCTCAGGTTCCATCACCCTAGAGCTCGTCCTGTTTTTGCCCATGTTATGTTGCTAAAATTCCCTGCCATTGGGACCATGACAACCGACATCCTTTGAGAAACAGGAAGATCTGAAATAAAATCCATGGAAACATGCGTCCAGGGCCTTTTCGGGACCGGCAAGGGCAAAAGTCACCCACTGGCACGAGAACAGCAGGGCTTAGCCCGAGCACAAGTCCCACAAGACACCCACATGAAGCCCAATATGTCACGAAAAAACAATCTCAGAACCGCTAGGATCCGTTGAATCGTTCCTGAGTTATTACCTCAGAAAGGGACACTGGTCAGAATTGCAAAAAACGGCAAGGTCATTAAGGCCAAAATAGGCTGGGTCATGAAGGGGTTAAAGAGTAATTGCTATGTTATTTTATTTATTTCATAGATCAATAGTACACATGAAAATATGCAACTTTGTAATATTTCTTATCAGAGAAATCTGCTTTTTTCTCTTCCTGGATTGATCAATCACTTTCAATTCAAGGTTAAAATCTGTATCCAGATTTTACCATTGCAGATGATAGTTTGGTGCTTTTAACATTTTATGGAGGGGAGGAAGAGGATACATTTCCCTATATAGAAAAATAAGGCTAAAAGCCACAGCCAGCTCACCGACAGACCGAAGGAACACGGAGATTTCTTCCCAACCAAGACGTGCAGCAATGGAAGATGAGGAAAAGGTGTGTACTCCAGCTCCTAAAATCTTGAAATTCTTTATTGGTGCATATAAATATAGTGTGATTAAAATCCTTGCATAGATCGAAACGCGTTGTCTATCCTCATGACTGCATCCACCTTTGCGCAAGGATTTTAATCATGCTATATTTATATGCAGCAATAAAGAATTTCAAGATTTTAAGAGCTGGAGTACACACCTTTTCCTCATCTTCCGATACATTTTCCTGCTAGTTCTCCTGTTACAATTCATCATAGAATGTTATGAGTACTGTCTCCTATCCCCTATCTCAGTAAAGGGAAAATCTGTTTTCACTGAGGACAGATTTTCCCTGTGAATTGAGAATTTTAGGAATGATTGATCAGTTCAGGAAGAGAAAGAAGCAAATTTATCTGATAAGATATATTACAAAGTTGCTTGTTTGCATGTGTACTATTGATTTATGAAATAAAAATTATAATGAAGGTTACTCTTTAAAAAATTTTGTTGAAATGTTAAATGCTTAATTATTACAAAAGGCAGTTATTACAAGAACTTTGCAGATGGTCTTTATCATCTAATAATCAAGACAAAGGTTACATTTTCTTGAAATTATAATTTCTCTACGGACGTTGTGCCCAAAAAGTGAAATTTTAGTTTCATCAGACCACAAGACATGTCTCCAAAAATGAAGGTCTTTGTTCCTGTGTACATTTGCAAACATTAATCTAGCTTTTTTATGTTTCTTTTGGAGTAATGGCTTCTTCCTGGCAGAGTGGCCTTTCAGCTCATGTTGGTACAGTACTCGTTTCACTGTGGATATTGACAAAATCTTGCCAGCTTCCGCCATCATCTTCACAAGGTCTTTTGCTTTTGTCCTTGGGTTGATATGCTCATGTTGGACCAAAGCACGTTTATCTCTGGGACACAGAACCCGTCTCCTTCCTGAGCGGTATGATGGCTGGACTGTTGTGAATTTGGATTCTGGGCTCCCCCGGTGGCTACTGGTGGAATTGAACTTGTGACATCATCTTCCCTGTTCACCTGTTCTGATTAGATCTGGGTGTCGCTATATAACCTGGCTTCTCTGTTAGATGCTTGCCGGTCAACAATGTTATCAGAAGCCTCTCTGTGCTTGTTCCTGCTCCCAGACATCTACTAGATAAGTTGGACATTCGTCCATGTTTTGTTTTTGTATTTTGGTTCCAGTTCACAGCTGCAGTTTCGTTACTGTGTCTGGAAAGCTCTTGTTGATCAGGAATTGCCACTCTGGTATTATGAGTTAATGCCAGAGTCCTAAAGTAATTTCTGGATGTGTTTTGTTAGGGTTTTCTACTGACCATGAAAGTTCGCCCTCAATAATCGGGCCAGCTCTGCCACCTTGGTTTCCCCGTTTTTCTGTAATTCGGGGTTCCATCCTCGATTTTCCTCCGGTCAGATGGAATCCTCGGATTGTCCTGGAGTGGATGCGGTGGTGGAGAGATTGCATCATATCTGGGGGCAGGTGATGGACAATTTAAAGTTGTCCCAGGAGAAGACTCAGCTTTTTGCCAACCGTCACCGTCGTGTTGGTCCTCGGCTTTGTGTTGGAGATTTGGTGTGGTTGTCTTCTCGTTTTGTCCCTATGAGGGTCTCATCTCCTAAGTTTAAGCCTCGGTTCATCGGTCCGTATAAAATATTGGAGATTCTTAACCCTGTTTCCTTCCGTTTGGACCTCCCTGCATCCTTTTCTATTCATAACGTTTTTCATCGGTCGTTATTGCGCAGGTATGAGGCACCGGTTGTGCCTTCCGTTGAGCCTCCTGCTCCGGTGTTGGTTGAGGGTGAGTTGGAGTACGTTGTGGAAAAAATCCTAGACTCCCGTGTTTCCAGACGGAGACTCCAGTATCTGGTCAAGTGGAAGGGATACGGCCAGGAGGATAATTCTTGGGTCACTGCATCTGATGTTCATGCCTCTGATCTGGTTCGTGCCTTTCATAGGGCCCATCCTGATCGCCCTGGTGGTTCTGGTGAGGGTTCGGTGCCCCCTCCTTGAGGGGGGGGTACTGTTGTGAATTTGGATTCTGGGCTCCCCCGGTGGCTACTGGTGGAATTGAACTTGTGACATCATCTTCCCTGTTCACCTGTTCTGATTAGATCTGGGTGTCGCTATATAACCTGGCTTCTCTGTTAGATGCTTGCCGGTCAACAATGTTATCAGAAGCCTCTCTGTGCTTGTTCCTGCTCCCAGACATCTACTAGATAAGTTGGACATTCGTCCATGTTTTGTTTTTGTATTTTGGTTCCAGTTCACAGCTGCAGTTTCGTTACTGTGTCTGGAAAGCTCTTGTTGATCAGGAATTGCCACTCTGGTATTATGAGTTAATGCCAGAGTCCTAAAGTAATTTCTGGATGTGTTTTGTTAGGGTTTTCTACTGACCATGAAAGTATGCTTTCTGTCTTCTGCTATCTAGAAAGCGGACCTCAAATTTGCTAAAACTATTTTCCTGCTGCGTTTGTTGTTTCATCTCATATCACCGCCAATATATGTGGGGGGCTTCTGTCTCCTTTTGGGCATTTCTCTAGAGGTGAGTCAGGTCTTATATTTCCCTCTGCTAGCATTATTTAGTTCTCCGGCCGGCGCTGGGCATATAGGGATAAAAAGTAGGACATGCTACCTGGCTACTTCTAGATGATGCGGTAGGTTTAGTTCATGGTCAGTACAGTTACATCTTCCAAGAGCTTGTTCCTATAGAGGCTTATGCTAGTTCTCTGGCCATGGAGATCATGACACTGGACATTCCCATCTTGTTTGTAATTGCGTATAATTGGTTGTACAGATGAATGAGGCAGATTCAGGTATCTTGAAATTGTACCCAAGGATAAGCCAGACTTGTGCAAGTCCACAATTCTCTTCCTGTTATCTTGGCTGATTTTTTTAGACTTTCCCATGATGCTACACAAAGAAGCAGTGTGTTTCAGGTGCGTATTAAAATACATCCACAGGTGTGTCTCTAATTAACTCAGATGTTGCCAAAAAGCTTCCAAACACATGACATCATCATATGGGCAGTCCAGAATTGTTTAACCCCTTCACGACCGCCGATACACCTTTTAACGGCGGCAGTTAAGGCTACTTAAATCACAGCGCCTGTTATGGACCTGGTGGTTAGGTGCACCAGGAATGACCTGATAGTTAAACACGGAATCGGGACGAGCTCTGGGGAAATGGGAACTCTGCTGACCGCAAACCCTACTCCTATGAACACAACTAGAAATAGCCGTGGAGCGTGCCTGACTCTGCCTAGACGCCTCTTCACAGCCTAAGAGCTAACTACCCCTAAAGAAAGGAAACAAAGCCTCACTTGCCTCAGAGAAATTTCCCCAAAGGTAAAAGCAGCCCCCCACAAGTATTGACTGTGAGTTAAGAGGAAATCACAAACACAGGATGAAATAGGCTTTAGCAAAGGGAGGCCAGTCTAACTAAACAGATTGAGGATAGAAAAGGGATCTTTGCGGTCAACACAAAAAACTACAAAACCACGCAGAAGAGTGTGCAAAAAATACCCCCGCACCGACTCACGGTGTGGTGGTGCCACTCTGCACCCCCAGAGCTTCCAGCTAGCCAGGCAGTTTCATGATAGCAAGCTGGACTAGAACTTAGCAAGAAAAACCATATGTAACAAATGAACAAGCAGGAACTTAGCTTCGCTGGAGTAGACAGGTCCTCAGAAAGATCCAGGAGAGATCTGAACCAGTACTAGAACATTGACAGCTGGCATGGAGTAACGATCTGAGTGGAGTTAAATAGAGAATCCAGCCTAGCCCTAAACGAGGGCAGGTGGGGAAGGAATCTCAGAACCAGCAGCTCCACTCACAGCCACCAGAGGGAGTCCACAGACAGAACTCACCGAAGTACCATTCATGACCACAGGAGGGAGTTCGAGAACGGAATTCACAACAGTACCCCCCCCCTTGAGGAGGGGTCACCGAACCCTCACCAGAGCCCCCAGGCCGATCAGGACGAGCCAAATGAAAGGCACGAACTAAATCGGCAGCATGGACATCAGAGGCAACAACCCAGGAATTATCCTCCTGACCATAGCCCTTCCATTTGACCAAGTACTGAAGTTTTCGTCTCGAAATACGAGAATCCAAAATCTTCTCCACCACATACTCCAACTCCCCCTCGACCAACACCGGAGCAGGAGGATCAACGGAGGGAACCATAGGCGCCACATATCTCTGCAGCAACGACCTATGGAACACATTATGGATGGCAAAAGAAGCAGGAAGGGCCAAACGAAATGATACAGGATTAAGAATTTCAGAAATCTTATAAGGAACAATGAAACGAGGCTTAAACTTAGGAGAAGAAACCTTCATAGGAACATAACGAGATGATAACCAAACCAAATCCCCAACACGAAGTCGGGGACCAACACGGCGACGGCGGTTAGCGAAACGTTGAGCCTTCTCTTGGGACAAGGTCAAATTGTCCACCACATGAGTCCACACCAGGACAGTCCGAAGGCTCAACCTGCCCTGAAGAAAAATGAGGATGAAAACAAGAATTACAAAAAAAAGGCGAAACCAAAGTAGCCGAACTGGCCCGATTATTAAGGGCGAACACAGCCAATGGCAAGAAGGTCACCCAATCATCCTGATCCGCAGAAACAAAGCATCTCAGATAGTTTTCCAAAGTCTGATTGGTTCGTTCGGTTTGGCCATTTGTCTGAGGATGGAAAGCCGAAGAAAAAGACAAATCAATGCCCATCTTAGCACAAAAGGAACGCCAAAACCTTGAAACAAACTGGGAACCTCTGTCAGACACGATGTTCTCCGGAATGCCATGCAAACGAACCACATGTTGGAAAAATAATGGAACCAAATCAGAGGAAGAAGGCAATTTAGGCAAGGGTACCAAATGGACCATTTTAGAGAAGCGATCACAAACCACCCAGATGACCGACTGTTGTGGATTCTGTTTTTGGGCTCCCTCTGGTGGTTACAACTGGTACTGGGTGACTTTGGTGGGTTGCGGTCTCTGGTTTCCACCTGTCCATCAGAGGCTGGGTGTTTCCTATTTAACCTGGCTTTCCTGTCATTCCCTTGCCGGCTATCAATGTATCAGTGTGTCTCTGTTACCTGCTCCTAGGCCTTCAAGACAAGCTAAGTCTGGATTTCTCTGTTTCATGATTGCTTTCATGTTTTTTAGTCCAGCTTGCAGATATGTAATTCTCTGCTGCTGGTTGCTCTAGTGGACTGAAATTACCACTCATGTACCATGAGTTGGCACATGAGTTCAAGTAATTTCAGGATGGTATTTTGAAGGGTTTTTAAGCTGACCGCGCAGTTAACCTTTTGTATCCTCTGCTATCTAGCTTAAGGGGGCCTCATTTTGCTGAATCTGTTTTCATAACTACGTTTGTGCCTTCCTCTCATTTCACCGTCATTATATGTGGGGGGCTGCTATTTCTGTGGGAATATTTCTCTGGAGGCAAGATAGGTCTGTTATTCTTCTGATAGGGGAAGCTAGATCTCCGGCTGGCGCGAGACGTCTAGGGGTCCCCCAGGAACGTTCCCCGGCTACTGTTAGTTGAGTGTTGAGGTTCAGGATCGCGGTCAGCTCAGGTTCCATCACCCTAGAGCTCGTCCTGTTTTTGCCCATGTTATGTTGCTAAAATTCCCTGCCATTGGGACCATGACAGTATAGCCGGCCCACAAAGTGTTAATTGTTTGGGCTGAAGCAGGAGAAAAAGAAGTGTTGAAGGGAGATTTTTTTTTTTTCCCCCTCAGAGTTTTGCTGCCTAGCCCTTAATTGCTGTCTAGCTGCTTCTTACCTCCTCTTAACCCTTGAATGGCTCTTACCTTAGCTGTTTAACATGGATGTCCAGAGTTTGGCTTCCAACCTGAATAATCTTGCTGCAAAAGTTCAAAATATACAGGATTTTGTTGTTCACACTCCTATGTCTGAACCTAGAATTCCTATTCCAGAGTTTTTTTCTGGAGATAGATCTACCTTCCTGAATTTCAGGAACAATTGCAAATTGTTTCTTTCTTTGAAATCTCGCTCCTCTGGAGACCCTGTTCAGCAGGTCAAGATTGCAATATCTTTCCTGCGGGGCGACCCTCAGAATTGGGCATTTGCATTGGCACCAGGGGATCCTGCATTGCTCAGTGTGGATGCGTTTTTTCTGGCACTGGGATTGCTCTATGAGGAACCTAACCTGGAGATTCAGGCTGAAAAGGCTTTATTAGCCCTCTCTCAGGGGCATGATGAAGCGGAAGTATATTGTCAAATATTTCGGAAATGGTCGGTGCTTACTCAGTGGAATGAGTGCGCCCTGGTTGCAAACTTCAGAGATGGTCTTTCTGAGGCCATTAAGGATATCATGGTGGGGTTCCCTGCGCCTACAGGTCTGAATGAGTCTATGGCTATGGCCATTCAGATTGATCGGCGTTTACGGGAGCGCAAACCTGTGCACCAGTTGGCGGTGTCTTATGAACAGGCACCTGAGACTATGCAATGTGATAGAATTCAGTCCAGAAGTGAACGGCAAAATTATAGGCGGCAAAATGGATTGTGTTTTTATTGTGGTGATTCAGCTCATGTTATATCAGCATGCTCTAAACGCACAAAAAAGGTTGATAAATCTTTTGCCATTAGTACTCTGCAGTCTAAGTTCATTTTGTCTGTAACTCTGATTTGTTCACTGTCATCCATTTCCGTCGATGCCTATGTGGATTCGGGCGCTGCCCTGAGTCTTATGGATTGGTCATTTGCCAAACGCTGCGGTTTTAGTCTGGAGCCTCTGGAAGTTCCTATTCCTTTGAAGGGAATTGACTCTACACCATTGGCTATGAATAAACCGCAGTACTGGACACAAGTGACCATGCGCATGACTCCCGTTCATCAGGAGGTGATTCGCTTCCTTGTACTGTATAATTTACATGATGTACTAGTGCTTGGTCTGCCATGGTTACAAACTCATAATCCAGTCCTGGATTGGAAAACAATGTCTGTGTTAAGCTGGGGATGTCAGGGGGTTCATGATGATGCACCTCTGATTTCAATTGCTTCATCTACTCCTTCTGAGGTCCCTGCGTTTTTGTCTGACTATCGGGATGTTTTTGAGGAACCTAAGCTCAATTCGCTCCCTCCTCATAGGGATTGTGACTGTGCTATAGAATTAATTCCTGGCAGTAAGTTCCCTAAGGGTCGTTTATTTAATCTGTCAGTGCCAGAGCATACTGCTATGCGGAATTATATTAAGGAGTCCTTGGAAAAGGGACATATTCGTCCATCTTCGTCCCCTCTGGGAGCAGGTTTTTTCTTCGTGGCTAAAAAAGATGGTTCCCTGAGGCCTTGTATAGATTATCGCCTTCTGAATAAGATTACAGTCAAATATCAGTATCCATTGCCATTATTGACTGATTTGTTTGCTCGCATTAAGGGGGCTAGGTGGTTCACTAAGATAGATCTTCGCGGTGCGTATAATCTTGTGCGGATAAAGCAGGGTGATGAGTGGAAAACCGCATTTAATACGCCTGAGGGCCATTTTGAGTATTTGGTAATGCCTTTTGGACTTTCTAATGCTCCTTCAGTCTTTCAGTCCTTTATGCACAATATTTTCCGTGAATATCTGGATAAATTTATGATTGTGTATTTGGATGATATTTTGGTGTTTTCTGAGGACTGGGAGTCCCATGTTCTACAGGTCAGGAAGGTGTTTCAAGTCCTGCGGGCCAATTCTCTGTTTGTGAAGGGCTCAAAATGTCTCTTCGGAGTCCAGAAGATTTCTTTTTTGGGGTACATTTTTTCTCCTTCTACTATTGAGATGGATCCCGTTAAGGTTCAGGCGATTTGTGACTGGACACAACCTACATCTGTTAAGAGTCTTCAGAAGTTCTTGGGTTTTGCTAATTTTTATCGTCGGTTCATTACTAATTTTTCCAGTGTTGTTAAACCTTTGACTGATTTGACTAAAAAGGGTGCTGATGTTGCTAATTGGTCTCCTACGGCTGTGGAGGCCTTTCAGGAACTTAAGCGCCGGTTTTCTTCTGCTCCTGTGTTATGTCAACCAGATGTTTCACTTCCTTTTCAGGTTGAGGTTGATGCTTCCGAGATTGGAGCGGGGGCGGTTTTGTCACAGAGAAGTTCCGATGGCTCGGTGATGAAGCCATGTGCGTTCTTTTCTAGAAAATTCTCGCCCGCCGAGCACAATTATGATGTGGGTAATCGGGAGCTTTTGGCCATGAAGTGGGCATTTGAGGAGTGGCGTCATTGGCTTGAGGGTGCTAGACATCGTGTGGTGGTCTTGACTGATCACAAAAATCTGATTTATCTTGAGTCTGCCAGGCGTCTGAATCCTAGACAGGCTCGTTGGTCGTTGTTTTTTTCTCGTTTCAATTTTGTGGTTTCATACCTGCCAGGTTCAAAGAATGTGAAGGCAGATGCTCTTTCCAGGAGTTTTGTGCCTGACTCTCCTGGAGACTCTGGGCCTACTGGCATCCTTAGGGATGGGGTAATATTGTCCGCCGTCTCCCCAGACTTGCGACGTGCATTGCAGGAGTTTCAGGCGGATAAACCTGATCGTTGTCCACCAGAAAGACTGTTTGTTCCGGATGATTGGACCAGTAGAGTCATCTCCAAGGTCCATTCTTCTGTGTTGGCTGGTCATCCTGGAATATTTGGTACTAGAGACTTGGTGGCCAGGTCTTTTTGGTGGCCTTCCTTGTCAAGGGATGTGCGCACCTTTGTGCAGTCTTGTGAAGTGTGTGCTCGGGCTAAGCCTTGCTGTTCTCGGGCCAGTGGGTTGTTGTTGTCCTTGCCTATCCCGAAGAGGCCTTGGACGCACATTTCCATGGATTTTATTTCAGATCTCCCTGTCTCACAGAAAATGGCCGTTATCTGGGTTGTGTGTGACCGCTTTTCTAAGATGGTTCATTTGGTACCCTTGCCTAAGTTGCCTTCCTCCTCTGAGTTGGTCCCTTTATTTTTTCAGAACGTGGATCGTTTGCATGGGATTCCGGAGAATATCGTTTCTGACAGGGGATCCCAGTTTGTGTCTAGATTTTGGCGGACGTTTTGTGCTAAGATGGGCATTAATTTGTCTTTCTCGTCTGCATTCCATCCTCAGACGAATGGCCAGAAGGAGCGAACTAATCAGACCTTGGAAACTTATTTAAGGTGTTTTGTTTCTGCTGATCAAGATGACTGGGTTGCCTTTTTGCCACTGGCCGAATTTGCCCTTAGTAATCGGGCTAGTTCGGCTACTTTGGTTTCTCCTTTCTTTTGTAATTCGGGGTTTCATCCTCGTTTTTCCTCTGGTCAGGTGGAGCCTTCGGATTGTCCTGGAGTGGATGTGGTGGTGGATAGGCTACATCAGATTTGGAATCAGGTGGTGGACAATTTGAAGTTGTCTCAGGAGAAGGCTCAGCAGTTTGCTAATCGCCGTCGCCGCGTGGGTCCCCGACTTCGTGTTGGGGACTTGGTGTGGTTGTCTTCTCGTTTTGTCCCTATGAAGGTCTCTTCTCCCAAGTTCAAGCCTCGGTTCATCGGTCCTTATAAGATCTTGGAGATTATTAACCCTGTATCTTTTCGTTTGGATCTCCCAGCATCGTTTGCTATTCATAATGTGTTCCATCGGTCGTTATTGCGGAGGTATGAGGTGCCCGTTGTTCCTTCGGTTGAGCCTCCTGCTCCGGTGCTGGTGGAGGGAGAATTGGAGTATGTTGTTGAGAAGATCTTGGATTCTCGTGTTTCCAGACGTAAACTCCAGTATTTGGTTAAGTGGAAGGGTTAGGGTCAGGAGGATAATTCCTGGGTGGTCGCCTCTGATGTTCATGCGACTGATTTGGTCCACGCCTTCCATAGAGCTCATCCTGATCGCCCTGGGGGTTCTCGTGAGGGTTCGGTGACCCCTCCTCAAGGGGGGGGTACTGTTGTGGATTCTGTTTTTGGGCTCCCTCTGGTGGTTACAACTGGTACTGGGTGACTTTGGTGGGTTGCGGTCTCTGGTTTCCACCTGTCCATCAGAGGCTGGGTGTTTCCTATTTAACCTGGCTTTCCTGTCATTCCCTTGCCGGCTATCAATGTATCAGTGTGTCTCTGTTACCTGCTCCTAGGTGTTCAAGACAAGCTAAGTCTGGATTTCTCTGTTTCATGATTGCTTTCATGTTTTTTAGTCCAGCTTGCAGATATGTAATTCTCTGCTGCTGGTTGCTCTAGTGGACTGAAATTACCACTCATGTACCATGAGTTGGCACATGAGTTCAAGTAATTTCAGGATGGTATTTTGAAGGGTTTTTAAGCTGACCGCGCAGTTAACCTTTTGTATCCTCTGCTATCTAGCTTAAGCGGGCCTCATTTTGCTGAATCTGTTTTCATAACTACGTTTGTGCCTTCCTCTCATTTCACCGTCATTATATGTGGGGGGCTGCTATTTCTGTGGGAATATTTCTCTGGAGGCAAGATAGGTCTGTTATTCTTCTGATAGGGGAAGCTAGATCTCCGGCTGGCGCGAGACGTCTAGGGGTCCCCCAGGAACGTTCCCCGGCTACTGTTAGTTGAGTGTTGAGGTTCAGGATCGCGGTCAGCTCAGGTTCCATCACCCTAGAGCTCGTCCTGTTTTTGCCCATGTTATGTTGCTAAAATTCCCTGCCATTGGGACCATGACAACCGACATCCTTTGAGAAACAGGAAGATCTGAAATAAAATCCATGGAAACATGCGTCCAGGGCCTTTTCGGGACCGGCAAGGGCAAAAGTCACCCACTGGCACGAGAACAGCAGGGCTTAGCCCGAGCACAAGTCCCACAAGACACCCACATGAAGCCCAATATGTCACGAAAAAACAATCTCAGAACCGCTAGGATCCGTTGAATCGTTCCTGAGTTATTACCTCAGAAAGGGACACTGGTCAGAATTGCAAAAAACGGCAAGGTCATTAAGGCCAAAATAGGCTGGGTCATGAAGGGGTTAAAGAGTAATTGCTATGTTATTTTATTTATTTCATAGATCAATAGTACACATGAAAATATGCAACTTTGTAATATTTCTTATCAGAGAAATCTGCTTTTTTCTCTTCCTGGATTGATCAATCACTTTCAATTCAAGGTTAAAATCTGTATCCAGATTTTACCATTGCAGATGATAGTTTGGTGCTTTTAACATTTTATGGAGGGGAGGAAGAGGATACATTTCCCTATATAGAAAAATAAGGCTAAAAGCCACAGCCAGCTCACCGACAGACCGAAGGAACACGGAGATTTCTTCCCAACCAAGACGTGCAGCAATGGAAGATGAGGAAAAGGTGTGTACTCCAGCTCCTAAAATCTTGAAATTCTTTATTGGTGCATATAAATATAGTGTGATTAAAATCCTTGCATAGATCGAAACGCGTTGTCTATCCTCATGACTGCATCCACCTTTGCGCAAGGATTTTAATCATGCTATATTTATATGCAGCAATAAAGAATTTCAAGATTTTAAGAGCTGGAGTACACACCTTTTCCTCATCTTCCGATACATTTTCCTGCTAGTTCTCCTGTTACAATTCATCATAGAATGTTATGAGTACTGTCTCCTATCCCCTATCTCAGTAAAGGGAAAATCTGTTTTCACTGAGGACAGATTTTCCCTGTGAATTGAGAATTTTAGGAATGATTGATCAGTTCAGGAAGAGAAAGAAGCAAATTTATCTGATAAGATATATTACAAAGTTGCTTGTTTGCATGTGTACTATTGATTTATGAAATAAAAATTATAATGAAGGTTACTCTTTAAAAAATTTTGTTGAAATGTTAAATGCTTAATTATTACAAAAGGCAGTTATTACAAGAACTTTGCAGATGGTCTTTATCATCTAATAATCAAGACAAAGGTTACATTTTCTTGAAATTATAATTTCTCTACGGACGTTGTGCCCAAAAAGTGAAATTTTAGTTTCATCAGACCACAAGACATGTCTCCAAAAATGAAGGTCTTTGTTCCTGTGTACATTTGCAAACATTAATCTAGCTTTTTTATGTTTCTTTTGGAGTAATGGCTTCTTCCTGGCAGAGTGGCCTTTCAGCTCATGTTGGTACAGTAC
Source organism: Ranitomeya variabilis (assembly GCF_051348905.1). Lineage (NCBI taxonomy): Eukaryota > Metazoa > Chordata > Amphibia > Anura > Dendrobatidae > Ranitomeya > Ranitomeya variabilis. The sequence goes on from NC_135232.1 coordinate 639,818,736, forward strand.
TCGTTTCACTGTGGATATTGACAAAATCTTGCCAGCTTCCGCCATCATCTTCACAAGGTCTTTTGCTTTTGTCCTTGGGTTGATATGCTCATGTTGGACCAAAGCACGTTTATCTCTGGGACACAGAACCCGTCTCCTTCCTGAGCGGTATGATGGCTGGACTGTTGTGAATTTGGATTCTGGGCTCCCCCGGTGGCTACTGGTGGAATTGAACTTGTGACATCATCTTCCCTGTTTACCTGTTCTGATTAGATCTGGGTGTCGCTATATAACCTGGCTTCTCTGTTAGATGCTTGCCGGTCAACAATGTTATCAGAAGCCTCTCTGTGCTTGTTCCTGCTCCCAGACATCTACTAGATAAGTTGGACATTCGTCCATGTTTTGTTTTTGTATTTTGGTTCCAGTTCACAGCTGCAGTTTCGTTACTGTGTCTGGAAAGCTCTTGTTGATCAGGAATTGCCACTCTGGTATTATGAGTTAATGCCAGAGTCCTAAAGTAATTTCTGGATGTGTTTTGTTAGGGTTTTCTACTGACCATGAAAGTTCGCCCTCAATAATCGGGCCAGCTCTGCCACCTTGGTTTCCCCGTTTTTCTGTAATTCGGGGTTCCATCCTCGATTTTCCTCCGGTCAGATGGAATCCTCGGATTGTCCTGGAGTGGATGCGGTGGTGGAGAGATTGCATCATATCTGGGGGCAGGTGATGGACAATTTAAAGTTGTCCCAGGAGAAGACTCAGCTTTTTGCCAACCGTCACCGTCGTGTTGGTCCTCGGCTTTGTGTTGGAGATTTGGTGTGGTTGTCTTCTCGTTTTGTCCCTATGAGGGTCTCATCTCCTAAGTTTAAGCCTCGGTTCATCGGTCCGTATAAAATATTGGAGATTCTTAACCCTGTTTCCTTCCGTTTGGACCTCCCTGCATCCTTTTCTATTCATAACGTTTTTCATCGGTCGTTATTGCGCAGGTATGAGGCACCGGTTGTGCCTTCCGTTGAGCCTCCTGCTCCGGTGTTGGTTGAGGGTGAGTTGGAGTACGTTGTGGAAAAAATCCTAGACTCCCGTGTTTCCAGACGGAGACTCCAGTATCTGGTCAAGTGGAAGGGATACGGCCAGGAGGATAATTCTTGGGTCACTGCATCTGATGTTCATGCCTCTGATCTGGTTCGTGCCTTTCATAGGGCCCATCCTGATCGCCCTGGTGGTTCTGGTGAGGGTTCGGTGCCCCCTCCTTGAGGGGGGGGTACTGTTGTGAATTTGGATTCTGGGCTCCCCCGGTGGCTACTGGTGGAATTGAACTTGTGACATCATCTTCCCTGTTCACCTGTTCTGATTAGATCTGGGTGTCGCTATATAACCTGGCTTCTCTGTTAGATGCTTGCCGGTCAACAATGTTATCAGAAGCCTCTCTGTGCTTGTTCCTGCTCCCAGACATCTACTAGATAAGTTGGACATTCGTCCATGTTTTGTTTTTGTATTTTGGTTCCAGTTCACAGCTGCAGTTTCGTTACTGTGTCTGGAAAGCTCTTGTTGATCAGGAATTGCCACTCTGGTATTATGAGTTAATGCCAGAGTCCTAAAGTAATTTCTGGATGTGTTTTGTTAGGGTTTTCTACTGACCATGAAAGTATGCTTTCTGTCTTCTGCTATCTAGAAAGCGGACCTCAAATTTGCTAAAACTATTTTCCTGCTGCGTTTGTTGTTTCATCTCATATCACCGCCAATATATGTGGGGGGCTTCTGTCTCCTTTTGGGCATTTCTCTAGAGGTGAGTCAGGTCTTATATTTCCCTCTGCTAGCATTATTTAGTTCTCCGGCCGGCGCTGGGCATATAGGGATAAAAAGTAGGACATGCTACCTGGCTACTTCTAGATGATGCGGTAGGTTTAGTTCATGGTCAGTACAGTTACATCTTCCAAGAGCTTGTTCCTATAGAGGCTTATGCTAGTTCTCTGGCCATGGAGATCATGACACTGGACATTCCCATCTTGTTTGTAATTGCGTATAATTGGTTGTACAGATGAATGAGGCAGATTCAGGTATCTTGAAATTGTACCCAAGGATAAGCCAGACTTGTGCAAGTCCACAATTCTCTTCCTGTTATCTTGGCTGATTTTTTTAGACTTTCCCATGATGCTACACAAAGAAGCAGTGTGTTTCAGGTGCGTATTAAAATACATCCACAGGTGTGTCTCTAATTAACTCAGATGTTGCCAAAAAGCTTCCAAACACATGACATCATCATATGGGCAGTCCAGAATTGTTTAACCCCTTCACGACCGCCGATACACCTTTTAACGGCGGCAGTTAAGGCTACTTAAATCACAGCGCCTGTTATGGACCTGGTGGTTAGGTGCACCAGGAATGACCTGATAGTTAAACACGGAATCGGGACGAGCTCTGGGGAAATGGGAACTCTGCTGACCGCAAACCCTACTCCTATGAACACAACTAGAAATAGCCGTGGAGCGTGCCTGACTCTGCCTAGACGCCTCTTCACAGCCTAAGAGCTAACTACCCCTAAAGAAAGGAAACAAAGCCTCACTTGCCTCAGAGAAATTTCCCCAAAGGTAAAAGCAGCCCCCCACAAGTATTGACTGTGAGTTAAGAGGAAATCACAAACACAGGATGAAATAGGCTTTAGCAAAGGGAGGCCAGTCTAACTAAACAGATTGAGGATAGAAAAGGGATCTTTGCGGTCAACACAAAAAACTACAAAACCACGCAGAAGAGTGTGCAAAAAATACCCCCGCACCGACTCACGGTGTGGTGGTGCCACTCTGCACCCCCAGAGCTTCCAGCTAGCCAGGCAGTTTCATGATAGCAAGCTGGACTAGAACTTAGCAAGAAAAACCATATGTAACAAATGAACAAGCAGGAACTTAGCTTCGCTGGAGTAGACAGGTCCTCAGAAAGATCCAGGAGAGATCTGAACCAGTACTAGAACATTGACAGCTGGCATGGAGTAACGATCTGAGTGGAGTTAAATAGAGAATCCAGCCTAGCCCTAAACGAGGGCAGGTGGGGAAGGAATCTCAGAACCAGCAGCTCCACTCACAGCCACCAGAGGGAGTCCACAGACAGAACTCACCGAAGTACCATTCATGACCACAGGAGGGAGTTCGAGAACGGAATTCACAACAGTACCCCCCCCCTTGAGGAGGGGTCACCGAACCCTCACCAGAGCCCCCAGGCCGATCAGGACGAGCCAAATGAAAGGCACGAACTAAATCGGCAGCATGGACATCAGAGGCAACAACCCAGGAATTATCCTCCTGACCATAGCCCTTCCATTTGACCAAGTACTGAAGTTTTCGTCTCGAAATACGAGAATCCAAAATCTTCTCCACCACATACTCCAACTCCCCCTCGACCAACACCGGAGCAGGAGGATCAACGGAGGGAACCATAGGCGCCACATATCTCTGCAGCAACGACCTATGGAACACATTATGGATGGCAAAAGAAGCAGGAAGGGCCAAACGAAATGATACAGGATTAAGAATTTCAGAAATCTTATAAGGAACAATGAAACGAGGCTTAAACTTAGGAGAAGAAACCTTCATAGGAACATAACGAGATGATAACCAAACCAAATCCCCAACACGAAGTCGGGGACCAACACGGCGACGGCGGTTAGCGAAACGTTGAGCCTTCTCTTGGGACAAGGTCAAATTGTCCACCACATGAGTCCACACCAGGACAGTCCGAAGGCTCAACCTGCCCTGAAGAAAAATGAGGATGAAAACAAGAATTACAAAAAAAAGGCGAAACCAAAGTAGCCGAACTGGCCCGATTATTAAGGGCGAACACAGCCAATGGCAAGAAGGTCACCCAATCATCCTGATCCGCAGAAACAAAGCATCTCAGATAGTTTTCCAAAGTCTGATTGGTTCGTTCGGTTTGGCCATTTGTCTGAGGATGGAAAGCCGAAGAAAAAGACAAATCAATGCCCATCTTAGCACAAAAGGAACGCCAAAACCTTGAAACAAACTGGGAACCTCTGTCAGACACGATGTTCTCCGGAATGCCATGCAAACGAACCACATGTTGGAAAAATAATGGAACCAAATCAGAGGAAGAAGGCAATTTAGGCAAGGGTACCAAATGGACCATTTTAGAGAAGCGATCACAAACCACCCAGATGACCGACTGTTGTGGATTCTGTTTTTGGGCTCCCTCTGGTGGTTACAACTGGTACTGGGTGACTTTGGTGGGTTGCGGTCTCTGGTTTCCACCTGTCCATCAGAGGCTGGGTGTTTCCTATTTAACCTGGCTTTCCTGTCATTCCCTTGCCGGCTATCAATGTATCAGTGTGTCTCTGTTACCTGCTCCTAGGCCTTCAAGACAAGCTAAGTCTGGATTTCTCTGTTTCATGATTGCTTTCATGTTTTTTAGTCCAGCTTGCAGATATGTAATTCTCTGCTGCTGGTTGCTCTAGTGGACTGAAATTACCACTCATGTACCATGAGTTGGCACATGAGTTCAAGTAATTTCAGGATGGTATTTTGAAGGGTTTTTAAGCTGACCGCGCAGTTAACCTTTTGTATCCTCTGCTATCTAGCTTAAGGGGGCCTCATTTTGCTGAATCTGTTTTCATAACTACGTTTGTGCCTTCCTCTCATTTCACCGTCATTATATGTGGGGGGCTGCTATTTCTGTGGGAATATTTCTCTGGAGGCAAGATAGGTCTGTTATTCTTCTGATAGGGGAAGCTAGATCTCCGGCTGGCGCGAGACGTCTAGGGGTCCCCCAGGAACGTTCCCCGGCTACTGTTAGTTGAGTGTTGAGGTTCAGGATCGCGGTCAGCTCAGGTTCCATCACCCTAGAGCTCGTCCTGTTTTTGCCCATGTTATGTTGCTAAAATTCCCTGCCATTGGGACCATGACAGTATAGCCGGCCCACAAAGTGTTAATTGTTTGGGCTGAAGCAGGAGAAAAAGAAGTGTTGAAGGGAGATTTTTTTTTTTTCCCCCTCAGAGTTTTGCTGCCTAGCCCTTAATTGCTGTCTAGCTGCTTCTTACCTCCTCTTAACCCTTGAATGGCTCTTACCTTAGCTGTTTAACATGGATGTCCAGAGTTTGGCTTCCAACCTGAATAATCTTGCTGCAAAAGTTCAAAATATACAGGATTTTGTTGTTCACACTCCTATGTCTGAACCTAGAATTCCTATTCCAGAGTTTTTTTCTGGAGATAGATCTACCTTCCTGAATTTCAGGAACAATTGCAAATTGTTTCTTTCTTTGAAATCTCGCTCCTCTGGAGACCCTGTTCAGCAGGTCAAGATTGCAATATCTTTCCTGCGGGGCGACCCTCAGAATTGGGCATTTGCATTGGCACCAGGGGATCCTGCATTGCTCAGTGTGGATGCGTTTTTTCTGGCACTGGGATTGCTCTATGAGGAACCTAACCTGGAGATTCAGGCTGAAAAGGCTTTATTAGCCCTCTCTCAGGGGCATGATGAAGCGGAAGTATATTGTCAAATATTTCGGAAATGGTCGGTGCTTACTCAGTGGAATGAGTGCGCCCTGGTTGCAAACTTCAGAGATGGTCTTTCTGAGGCCATTAAGGATATCATGGTGGGGTTCCCTGCGCCTACAGGTCTGAATGAGTCTATGGCTATGGCCATTCAGATTGATCGGCGTTTACGGGAGCGCAAACCTGTGCACCAGTTGGCGGTGTCTTATGAACAGGCACCTGAGACTATGCAATGTGATAGAATTCAGTCCAGAAGTGAACGGCAAAATTATAGGCGGCAAAATGGATTGTGTTTTTATTGTGGTGATTCAGCTCATGTTATATCAGCATGCTCTAAACGCACAAAAAAGGTTGATAAATCTTTTGCCATTAGTACTCTGCAGTCTAAGTTCATTTTGTCTGTAACTCTGATTTGTTCACTGTCATCCATTTCCGTCGATGCCTATGTGGATTCGGGCGCTGCCCTGAGTCTTATGGATTGGTCATTTGCCAAACGCTGCGGTTTTAGTCTGGAGCCTCTGGAAGTTCCTATTCCTTTGAAGGGAATTGACTCTACACCATTGGCTATGAATAAACCGCAGTACTGGACACAAGTGACCATGCGCATGACTCCCGTTCATCAGGAGGTGATTCGCTTCCTTGTACTGTATAATTTACATGATGTACTAGTGCTTGGTCTGCCATGGTTACAAACTCATAATCCAGTCCTGGATTGGAAAACAATGTCTGTGTTAAGCTGGGGATGTCAGGGGGTTCATGATGATGCACCTCTGATTTCAATTGCTTCATCTACTCCTTCTGAGGTCCCTGCGTTTTTGTCTGACTATCGGGATGTTTTTGAGGAACCTAAGCTCAATTCGCTCCCTCCTCATAGGGATTGTGACTGTGCTATAGAATTAATTCCTGGCAGTAAGTTCCCTAAGGGTCGTTTATTTAATCTGTCAGTGCCAGAGCATACTGCTATGCGGAATTATATTAAGGAGTCCTTGGAAAAGGGACATATTCGTCCATCTTCGTCCCCTCTGGGAGCAGGTTTTTTCTTCGTGGCTAAAAAAGATGGTTCCCTGAGGCCTTGTATAGATTATCGCCTTCTGAATAAGATTACAGTCAAATATCAGTATCCATTGCCATTATTGACTGATTTGTTTGCTCGCATTAAGGGGGCTAGGTGGTTCACTAAGATAGATCTTCGCGGTGCGTATAATCTTGTGCGGATAAAGCAGGGTGATGAGTGGAAAACCGCATTTAATACGCCTGAGGGCCATTTTGAGTATTTGGTAATGCCTTTTGGACTTTCTAATGCTCCTTCAGTCTTTCAGTCCTTTATGCACAATATTTTCCGTGAATATCTGGATAAATTTATGATTGTGTATTTGGATGATATTTTGGTGTTTTCTGAGGACTGGGAGTCCCATGTTCTACAGGTCAGGAAGGTGTTTCAAGTCCTGCGGGCCAATTCTCTGTTTGTGAAGGGCTCAAAATGTCTCTTCGGAGTCCAGAAGATTTCTTTTTTGGGGTACATTTTTTCTCCTTCTACTATTGAGATGGATCCCGTTAAGGTTCAGGCGATTTGTGACTGGACACAACCTACATCTGTTAAGAGTCTTCAGAAGTTCTTGGGTTTTGCTAATTTTTATCGTCGGTTCATTACTAATTTTTCCAGTGTTGTTAAACCTTTGACTGATTTGACTAAAAAGGGTGCTGATGTTGCTAATTGGTCTCCTACGGCTGTGGAGGCCTTTCAGGAACTTAAGCGCCGGTTTTCTTCTGCTCCTGTGTTATGTCAACCAGATGTTTCACTTCCTTTTCAGGTTGAGGTTGATGCTTCCGAGATTGGAGCGGGGGCGGTTTTGTCACAGAGAAGTTCCGATGGCTCGGTGATGAAGCCATGTGCGTTCTTTTCTAGAAAATTCTCGCCCGCCGAGCACAATTATGATGTGGGTAATCGGGAGCTTTTGGCCATGAAGTGGGCATTTGAGGAGTGGCGTCATTGGCTTGAGGGTGCTAGACATCGTGTGGTGGTCTTGACTGATCACAAAAATCTGATTTATCTTGAGTCTGCCAGGCGTCTGAATCCTAGACAGGCTCGTTGGTCGTTGTTTTTTTCTCGTTTCAATTTTGTGGTTTCATACCTGCCAGGTTCAAAGAATGTGAAGGCAGATGCTCTTTCCAGGAGTTTTGTGCCTGACTCTCCTGGAGACTCTGGGCCTACTGGCATCCTTAGGGATGGGGTAATATTGTCCGCCGTCTCCCCAGACTTGCGACGTGCATTGCAGGAGTTTCAGGCGGATAAACCTGATCGTTGTCCACCAGAAAGACTGTTTGTTCCGGATGATTGGACCAGTAGAGTCATCTCCAAGGTCCATTCTTCTGTGTTGGCTGGTCATCCTGGAATATTTGGTACTAGAGACTTGGTGGCCAGGTCTTTTTGGTGGCCTTCCTTGTCAAGGGATGTGCGCACCTTTGTGCAGTCTTGTGAAGTGTGTGCTCGGGCTAAGCCTTGCTGTTCTCGGGCCAGTGGGTTGTTGTTGTCCTTGCCTATCCCGAAGAGGCCTTGGACGCACATTTCCATGGATTTTATTTCAGATCTCCCTGTCTCACAGAAAATGGCCGTTATCTGGGTTGTGTGTGACCGCTTTTCTAAGATGGTTCATTTGGTACCCTTGCCTAAGTTGCCTTCCTCCTCTGAGTTGGTCCCTTTATTTTTTCAGAACGTGGATCGTTTGCATGGGATTCCGGAGAATATCGTTTCTGACAGGGGATCCCAGTTTGTGTCTAGATTTTGGCGGACGTTTTGTGCTAAGATGGGCATTAATTTGTCTTTCTCGTCTGCATTCCATCCTCAGACGAATGGCCAGAAGGAGCGAACTAATCAGACCTTGGAAACTTATTTAAGGTGTTTTGTTTCTGCTGATCAAGATGACTGGGTTGCCTTTTTGCCACTGGCCGAATTTGCCCTTAGTAATCGGGCTAGTTCGGCTACTTTGGTTTCTCCTTTCTTTTGTAATTCGGGGTTTCATCCTCGTTTTTCCTCTGGTCAGGTGGAGCCTTCGGATTGTCCTGGAGTGGATGTGGTGGTGGATAGGCTACATCAGATTTGGAATCAGGTGGTGGACAATTTGAAGTTGTCTCAGGAGAAGGCTCAGCAGTTTGCTAATCGCCGTCGCCGCGTGGGTCCCCGACTTCGTGTTGGGGACTTGGTGTGGTTGTCTTCTCGTTTTGTCCCTATGAAGGTCTCTTCTCCCAAGTTCAAGCCTCGGTTCATCGGTCCTTATAAGATCTTGGAGATTATTAACCCTGTATCTTTTCGTTTGGATCTCCCAGCATCGTTTGCTATTCATAATGTGTTCCATCGGTCGTTATTGCGGAGGTATGAGGTGCCCGTTGTTCCTTCGGTTGAGCCTCCTGCTCCGGTGCTGGTGGAGGGAGAATTGGAGTATGTTGTTGAGAAGATCTTGGATTCTCGTGTTTCCAGACGTAAACTCCAGTATTTGGTTAAGTGGAAGGGTTAGGGTCAGGAGGATAATTCCTGGGTGGTCGCCTCTGATGTTCATGCGACTGATTTGGTCCACGCCTTCCATAGAGCTCATCCTGATCGCCCTGGGGGTTCTCGTGAGGGTTCGGTGACCCCTCCTCAAGGGGGGGGTACTGTTGTGGATTCTGTTTTTGGGCTCCCTCTGGTGGTTACAACTGGTACTGGGTGACTTTGGTGGGTTGCGGTCTCTGGTTTCCACCTGTCCATCAGAGGCTGGGTGTTTCCTATTTAACCTGGCTTTCCTGTCATTCCCTTGCCGGCTATCAATGTATCAGTGTGTCTCTGTTACCTGCTCCTAGGTGTTCAAGACAAGCTAAGTCTGGATTTCTCTGTTTCATGATTGCTTTCATGTTTTTTAGTCCAGCTTGCAGATATGTAATTCTCTGCTGCTGGTTGCTCTAGTGGACTGAAATTACCACTCATGTACCATGAGTTGGCACATGAGTTCAAGTAATTTCAGGATGGTATTTTGAAGGGTTTTTAAGCTGACCGCGCAGTTAACCTTTTGTATCCTCTGCTATCTAGCTTAAGCGGGCCTCATTTTGCTGAATCTGTTTTCATAACTACGTTTGTGCCTTCCTCTCATTTCACCGTCATTATATGTGGGGGGCTGCTATTTCTGTGGGAATATTTCTCTGGAGGCAAGATAGGTCTGTTATTCTTCTGATAGGGGAAGCTAGATCTCCGGCTGGCGCGAGACGTCTAGGGGTCCCCCAGGAACGTTCCCCGGCTACTGTTAGTTGAGTGTTGAGGTTCAGGATCGCGGTCAGCTCAGGTTCCATCACCCTAGAGCTCGTCCTGTTTTTGCCCATGTTATGTTGCTAAAATTCCCTGCCATTGGGACCATGACAACCGACATCCTTTGAGAAACAGGAAGATCTGAAATAAAATCCATGGAAACATGCGTCCAGGGCCTTTTCGGGACCGGCAAGGGCAAAAGTCACCCACTGGCACGAGAACAGCAGGGCTTAGCCCGAGCACAAGTCCCACAAGACTGCACAAAAGAACGCACATCCCGCGACGAAGAAGGCCACCAAAAGGACCTAGCCACCAAATCTCTGGTACCAAAAATCCCAGGATGACCAGCCAACACCGAACAATGAACCTCAGAGATAACTCTATTAGTCCATCTATCAGGGACAAACAGTTTCTCCGCTGGACAACGGTCAGGTCTATCAGCCTGGAACTCCTGCAGCACCCGCCGCAAATCAGGGGAGATGGCAGACAGAACTACCCCCTCTCTGAGAATATCAGCTGGCTCAGGAACCCCAGGAGAATCAGGCACAAAACTCCTTGAAAGGGCATCAGCCTTCACATTCTTAGAACCCGGAAGGTACGAAGCCACAAAATTGAAATGGGAGAAAAACAGCGACCAACGAGCCTGTCTAGGATTCAACCGCTTGGCAGACTCGAGATAAGTCAGATTCTTGTGATGTGTCAAGACCACCACGCGATGCTTGGCTCCTTCAAGCCAATGTCACCACTCCTCGAATGCCCACTTCATAGCCAACAACTCCCGATTGCCAACATCATAATTACGCTCAGCAGGCGAAAACTTTCTTGAAAAGAAAGCGCATGGCTTCATTACAGAGCAATCAGAACTTCTCTGAGACAAAACAGCCCCTGCTCCAATTTCAGAAGCATCAACCTCGACCTGAAAAGGGAGCGAAACATCTGGCTGACACAACACAGGAGCCGAAGAGAAAAGACGTTTCAACTCCTGAAAAGCCTCAACGGCCGCAGAGGACCAATTCACCACATCAGCACCCTTCTTGGTCAAATCAGTCAACGGTTTAACAAGACTAGAAAAATTAGCGATGAAGCGACGGTAAAAATTGGCAAAGCCCAGAAATTTCTGAAGGCTCTTCACAGATGTAGGCCGAGTCCAATCATAAATAGCTTGGACTTTAACAGGATCCATCTCGATACCCGAAGGGGAAAAAATGAAACCCAAAAAGGAAACCTTCTGAACTCCAAAGAGACACTTAGATCCCTTCACAAACAAGGAATTAGCACGAAGGACCTGGAACACCATTCTGACCTGCTTCACATGGGACTCCCAATCATCCGAAAAGACCAAAATATCATCCAAATATACGATCATGAATCTATCCAGATACTTTCGGAAGATGTCATGCATAAAGGACTGAAACACAGAGGGAGCATTAGAAAGGCCGAATGGCATCACCAGGGACTCAAAATGGCCCTCGGGCGTATTAAATGCTGTTTTCCATTCATCGCCCTGTTTAATATGCACGAGATTATACACCCCTCGAAGGTCTATCTTGGTGAACCAACTAGCCCCCTTAATCCGAGCAAATAAATCAGACAGTAGAGGCAAAGGGTCCTGAAATTTGACCGTGATTTTATTAAGAAGGCGGTAATCTATACAAGGTCTCAGAGAACCATCCTTCTTGGCCACAAAAAAGAACCCTGCTCCCAATGGTGACGACGACGGGCGAATATGCCCTTTCTCCAAGGACTCCTTTATATAACTCCGCATAGCGGCGTGTTCTGGCACAGACAAATTGAAAAGTCGTCCCTTAGGGAACTTGCTACCAGGAATCAAATTAATAGCACAATCACAATCCCTATAAGGAGGTAGGGTACTAGACTTGGGCTCATCAAATACATCCCGGTAATCCGACAAAAACTCAGGGACTTCAGAAGGAGTGGAGGAAGAAATTGACAACAATGAAACATCCCCATGTACCCCTTGACAACCCCAACTGGACACCGACATTGATTTCCAATCCAATACTGGATTATGGACCTGCAGCCATGGCAAACCCAACACGACCACATCATGCAGATTATGCAACACCAAAAAGCGAATATCCTCCCGATGCGCAGGAGCCATGCACATGGTCAACTGGGTCCAGTACTGAGGCTTATTCTTGGCCAAAGGCGTAGCATCAATTCCCCTCAAAGGAATGGGATGCTGCAAGGGTTCCAAGAAAAAACCACAGCGCCTGGCAAACTCTAAGTCCATCAAATTCAGGGCAGCGCCTGAATCCACAAATGCCATAACAGAATAGGATGACAAAGAGCAAATCAGAGTAACGGACAAAAGAAATTTAGGCTGTACAGTACCAATGGTTACGGACCTAGCGAACCGCTTAGTGCGCTTAGGACAATCAGAGATAGCATGAGTGGAGTCACCACAGTAAAAACACAGCCCATTCTGACGTCTATGTTCTTGCTGTTCAGCTCTGGTCAAAGTCCTATCACATTGCATAGGCTCAGGCCTCTGCTCAGAGGATACCGCCAAATGGTGCACAGTTTTGCGCTCACGTAAGCGCCGATCGATCTGTATGGCCAAGGACATTGATTCATTCAGACCAGCAGGCGTGGGGAACCCCACCATAACATCCTTAAGGGCTTCAGAAAGACCCTTTCTGAAAATTGCTGCCAGGGCACACTCATTCCACTGAGTAAGCACAGACCACTTTCTGAACTTCTGGCAATATACCTCCGCTTCATCCTGACCCTGACACAAAGCCAGCAAAATTTTCTCTGCCTGATCCACAGAATTCGGGTCATCATAAAGCAATCCCAGCGCCAGAAAAAACGCATCTACATTACACAATGAAGGATCTCCTGGCGCCAGGGCGAATGCCCAGTCTTGAGGGTCGCCACGCAACAAAGGAATAATGATTCTTACTTGCTGAATAGGGTCACCGGAAGAGTGGGGTTTCAGAGCAAGAAACAGTTTACAATTGTTTTTGAAATTCAGAAATTTAGATCTATCCCCAGAAAACAAATCAGGAACTGGAATTCTAGGCTCCAACATAGGATTCTGAACTACATAATCTTGAATGTTTTGTACCTTTGCAGCGAGTTGATCTACACTAGAGGACAGACCTTGAATGTCCATATCCACACCTGAGTTCTGAACCACCCAGAGTTTAAGGGGAAAAGAAAGGCAAAACACACTGCAGAGAAAAAAAAATGGTCTCAGAACTTCTCTTTTCCCTCTATTGAGATGCATTAACACTTTGTGGGCCAGCTGTACTGTTATGGACCTGGCGGTTAGGTGCACCAGGAATGACCTGATAGTTAAGCACGGAATCGGGACGAGCTCTGGGGAAATGGGAACTCTGCTGACCGCAAACCCTACTCCTATCAACACAACTAGAAATAGCCGTGGAGCGTGCCTGACTCTGCCTAGACGCCTCTTCACAGCCTAAGAGCTAACTACCCCTAAAGAAAGGAAACAAAGCCTCACTTGCCTCAGAGAAATTTCCCCAAAGGTAAAAGCAGCCCCCCACATGTATTGACTGTGAGTTAAGAGGAAATCACAAACACAGGATGAAATAGGCTTTAGCAAAGGGAGGCCAGTCTAACTAAACAGATTGAGGATAGAAAAGGGATCTTTGCGGTCAACACAAAAAACTACAAAACCACGCAGAAGAGTGTGCAAAAAATACCCCCGCACCGACTCACGGTGCGGTGGTGCCACTCTGCACCCCCAGAGCTTCCAGCTAGCCAGGCAGTTTCATGATAGTAAGCTGGACTAGAACTTAGCAAGAAAAACCATATGTAACAAATGAACAAGCAGGAACTTAGCTTCGCTGGAGTAGACAGGTCCTCAGAAAGATCCAGGAGAGATCTGAACCAGTACTAGAACATTGACAGCTGGCATGGAGTAACGATCTGAGTGGAGTTAAATAGAGAATCCAGCCTAGCCCTAAACGAGGGCAGGTGGGGAAGGAATCTCAGAACCAGCAGCTCCACTCACAGCCACCAGAGGGAGTCCACGGTCAGAACTCACCGAAGTACCATTCATGACCACAGGAGGGAGTTCGAGAACGGAATTCACAACAAGCGCCATTAATTAACAGCGCTGTAGAAAAAGTGAATAGCGCCCCCCAGAGTCTGATTTTCTCTGGGGTCTCGGTTGCCGGGGGTAGCCGAGACCCAAGAGAACATGATTCGGGGGGTTTTTACCGACCCCCTGGTTGCGATCGCCGGTAATTAACCGTTTACCGGCGGTCGCAAAAAAAAAATTAAAACGCGATTTCCCATTTAATTTCTCTGTCCTCCGATGTGATCGCACATCAGAGGACAGAGAAATGGGGTCCCCGATCGCCCCCCAATACTCACCAGTCTCCACCGGTGCTCCTCATTGATCCCGATGGGCGCCGCCATCTTGTTCCGGCCATAAAATGGCGGGCGCATGCGCAGTGCGCCCGCCGGCTGGCACCCGGAAGATCTTTGGGGTCTTGGCTGGCGGGGATAGCCGACACCCCAAAGAACATGATCGGGGTTGGTTTCTACCGACCCCTGTTTTGCGATCGCCGGTAATAAACTGTTTACCGGCGGCCGCAAAAAAAAAAGTGATGTCATTCTCTGTCCTCTGATGTGATCGCACATCAGAGGACAGAGAAATAGGGGGATTTGGGGACCCTGTTATACTTACCAGTGTCCCTGGGTTCTCCTGCGTCTCCTCCTGGCCGCCGGCTTCTTCATCCGGTAAGAAAATGGCGGGCGCATGCGCAGTGCGCCCGCCATGATCTGCTGGCTGGCAGCTAGAGGAGTTGGGCTAAAGCTAGGGTTAGGGTTAGGGCTAAAGTTAGGGTTAGGGCTAGGGTTAGAGCTAGGGTTAGGGTTGGGGTTAGTTAGGGTTAGGGCTAAGGTTAGTGCTAGGGTTAGGGCTAGAATTAGGGCTAGGGTTAGGGCTAGGGTTAGGGTTGGGGCTAAAGTTAGCGCTAGGGTTGGGGCTAAAGTTAGGGCTAGGGTTGCTGCTTAAGTTAGGGTTAGAGTTGGGATTAGCGTTAGGGTTTGGATTAGGGTTGGTATTAGGGTTAGGTTTGGCTTTAGGTTTAGGTTTGGGATTAGGGTTAGGTTTGGGATTAGGGTTAAGGTTAGGGTTGGGATTAGGGTTAGGGGTGTATTGGGATAAGGGTTAGGTTTGAGGTTAGGGTTGAGATTAGGATTAGGGGTGTGTTGGGGTTAGGGTTGAAGTTAGAATTGGGGGGATTCCACTGTTTAGGTACATCAGGGGGTCTCCAAACGCGACAGCCAATTTTGCGCTCAAAATGTCAAGTGGTGCTCCCTCCCTTCTGAGCTCTGCCGAGCACCCAAACAGTGGTTAACCCCCACATATGGGGCATCAGCGTACTCGGAAGAAATTGGACAACAACTTTTGGGGTCCAATTTCTCTTGTTTCCCCTGTGAAAATAAAAACTTGGGGGCTAAAAAATCTTTTTTGTGGAAAAAAAATATTTTGTATTTTCACGACTCTATATTATAAACTTCTGTGAAGCACTTGGGCATTCAAAGTTCTCACCAAACATCTAGATAAGTTCCTTGGGGGGTCTAGTTTCCAAAATGGGGTCACATGTGGGGGGTTTCTACTGTTTAGGTACATCAGGGGCTCTGCAAACGCAACATAACGCCCGCAGACTATTCTATCAAAGTCTGCATTTCAAAACGGCGCTCCTTCCCTTCCGAGCTCTGCCATGCGCCCAAACAGTGGTCCCCCCACACATGAGGTATCAGTATACTCAGGACAAATTGGACAGCAACTTTTGGGGTCCAATTTCTCTTGTAACCCTTGTGAAAATAAAAATTTTGGGGCTAAAAAATATTTTTTATGGAAAAAAAATATTTTTTATTTTCACGACTCTGCATTATAAACTTCTGTGAAGCACTTGGGCATTCAAAGTTCTCACCACACATCTAGATAAGTTCCTTGGGGGGTCTAGTTTCCAAAATGGGGTTACTTGTGGGGGGTTTCTACTATTTAGGTACATCAGGGGCTCTGCAAACGCAACATAACGCCCGCAGACCATTCTATCAAAGTCTGCATTCCAAAACGGCGCTCCTTCCCCTCCGAGCTCTGCCATGTGCCCAGTTGTCCCCCCCCCCCACATATGGGGTATCAGCCTACTCAGCAAAAATTGTGCAATAAATTTTGGGGTCCAATTTCCCCTGTTACCCTTGAGAAAGTAAAAATTTGGGGGTGAAGATCATCTTTGTGGACAAAATATGATTTTTTTTATTTTCACGGCTCTATATTATAAACTTCTGTGAAGCAGTGGGGGTTCATAGTGCTCACCACACATCTAGATAAGCTCTTTGGGGGGTCTAGTTTTCAAAATGGGTTCACTTGTGGGGGGATTCTACTGTTTAGGTACATCAGGAGCTCTGCAAATGCAACATGACGCCTGCAGACCATCCCATCAAAATCTGCATTCCAAGCGGCGCTCCTTCCCTTCCAAGCCCCGATATGTGCCCAAACAGTGCCCCCCACATATGGGGTATCAGCATACTCAGGACAAACTGGTCAACAAATTTTGGGGTCCAATGTCTCCTGTTATCCTTGAGAAAATAAAAAATTGCAGGCTCAAAAATCTTATTTTTTTTTTTTTTAAATTCGTTTATTAATTGCAGAATAAATCATACACACAGTTGCTTTGTATCCATCATTATCCTTAAATTACAGACAATTATCATACATTGCCATGTCTAAAGTTTTACAAAGATAGCAAACAGTGCATATTGGTCATTAATATCCTATTTTATAACCTTAATTACAATAACATCTAATAAAAAAGAAAAAAAAAAGGAAAAAAACCTTCTAAAACTAACATACAGTGCCGCCAAAAGAAGGATTCTGTATAAATTCCGCCCTGCAGGTAAGTAATGCCTCCAAAATTATACACCCCACCACTCACGCATAT
Source organism: Ranitomeya variabilis (assembly GCF_051348905.1). NCBI lineage: Eukaryota > Metazoa > Chordata > Amphibia > Anura > Dendrobatidae > Ranitomeya > Ranitomeya variabilis. The sequence goes on from NC_135232.1 coordinate 639,835,430, forward strand.
ATTGAGTTATTACTGCTTATAAAGTATGACAGGAGGAGTTCCATCTTCCCCATATTTTTTCAAATTTAGCTGGACATCCTCTATTTTGATACAATGTCCGCTCATACGGAATAATTGAATTCACTAAATCAACCCATGCTTTGAGAGATGGGCTAGAACCACCCATCCACCGTAGTGCCAACACCTTTCATGCCATAAACAGTGTCTCTCTCAGAAAAATACCAGTGTAATGGTCCCAGGCCTCCGCTTCCCATACTCCAAACAAACATATCAATGGCTCAAGTGGGACAGGGATCGACACCAAGGTTGTCAATAGTGTCGTCACCTCTTGCCAATACACTGTGTTCCAAATTATTATGCAAATTGGATTTAAGTGTCATAAAGATTTAATCGTTTTGTTTTTCAAATAAACTCATGGATGGTATTGTGTCTCAGGGCTCAATGGATCACTGAAATCAATCTTAAATACATGTGATAATTAGTTTTCCAGGTGATTCTAATTAAAGGAAAACTACTTAAAAATTATGTTCCACATTATTAAGCAGGCCACAGGTTTCAAGCAATATGGGAAATAAAAAGGATCTCTCTGCTGCTGAAAAGTGTTAAATAGTGCAATGCCTTGGACAAGGTTTGAAAACATTAGATATTTCACGAAAACTTAGGAGTGATCATCATACTATGAAGAGATTTATGACTGAAACAGAGTTCATGCAGATAAAGGCATATTGAGGAAGGTTTCTGCCAGACAAATTTATTGAATTAAGAGAGCAGCTGCCAAAATACGATTACAAAGCAGCAAAAAGTTATTTGAAGTTGCTGGTGCCTCTGGGGTCCCTCAAACCTCAAGGTGTAGGATCCTTCAAAGGCTTGCTTTGGTGCATAAACCTACTATTCGGCCACCCCTAAACAGTGATCACAAGCAGAAATGGTTGCAGTGGGCCCAGACATACATGAAGACTATTTTTCAAGCAGTCTTGTTTACTGATGAGTGTCGAGCAACCCTGGATGGTCCAGATGGATGGAGTAGTGGATGGTTGGTGGATGGTCACCATGTCCCAACAAGGCTGCGACGTCAGCAAGGAGGTTGAGGAGTCATGTTTTGGTCCAGAACAGCTGGTAGGGCCCTTTAAGGTTCCTGAAGGTGTGAAAATGACCTCTGCAAAGTGTATAGAGTTTCTGACTGACAACTTTCTTCCATGGTATAAAAAGCAGAAACGTGCCTTCAGGAGCAGAAGCATCTTCACGCATGACAATGCACTATCTCATGCTGTCATGCTGCAAAGAATACATCTGAGTCATTGGCTGCTATGGGCATAAAAGGAGATAAACTCATGGTGTGGCCACCATCTTCCCCTGACCTCAACCCTATAGAGAACCTTTGGATTATCATCAAGCAAAAGATCTATGAGGGTGGGAGGCAGTTCACATCAAAACAGCAGCTCTGGAGGCGATTCTTACTTCATGCAAAGAAATACAAGCAGAAACTCTCCAAAAACTCACAAGTTCAATGGATGCAAGAATTGTGAGGATGATATCAAAGAAGGGCTCCTATGTTAACATGTAACTTGGCCTGTTAGGATGTTTTGGAGTTAAATAGCTTTTTTGTTCAGTGAATGTGACCTCTTAATGTTGCAAATTCAACAAATGAGCATTTTCAGTTCTTTAAAACAGATCAAATGTTTAGAAATTCTACTGTGCCTAATAATTTGGAACAGTGCATTTTGAGTTTTTATTCATTTTAGAGATTATACTGTTATCATTGGGAGGTTTCTTCAATAAAATTCGATGTATACTCTATCGGGTGATGACTTTTATTAGACTGACTGTCATTTGCACCAACCATTTAGGACAATCAGAGAAAAATGTCATTTGCATAATAATTTGGAACATAGTGTAATGAAAAACAATAGGACATTTCCAAATCATATGAGTGAAATCCGCATTACTGAAGTGACACCTCAAGCAGTCTGATGAGTGGAGACGACCCATTTTAAAGAGACGAGTCGGGGTCAAATAGGATTGATGTATAATATACAATTGGGTCATTCTATTATTGATTGATGGGGAGACTTTACTTGGAGATTCCAAGATTTCATCCCATTCTTCTCCCAGTGTATCCGGAAGGAGCCCTCCCCATTTCCCCCTAATTGAGTCTATAATAGATCCTCCGCCTATGGATAATAGATAGGTGTATAAAGAGGAAATGAGTCCTTGAGGGCCCTGCGAATTAAGAATCCCTATTAACGGTAGAGACGATATAGCTCGACCCGCACCCGTATTCCGTACGTGTGACTGGAAGGCTGATCTAAGTTGTAAATAACGGAAAAATTGAGACCTCGGTATATTATAAGTATTTTGTAATTGTTCAAAGGAGATAAAAATCCCCTGGTTATGTATATTACCCACTGGGAGAACACCATGCGATATCCAAAACTCAGTGGACGGGTGGCCCAGTAATTCCGGAAAATAACTGTTATTCCACAGTGGCATTTCGATTGCTATGTCAACAAATTTAATAATTTTTTTAATTTGCCTCCATACTGATCGTGTCGATCGGAGCAGAGGTAGCAAACGGGGAACATTAATTTTCTCCAGTTCCAAAAACCCCAACGGGCAATCGATTCTGGCTGAGTGTAGTATATGACTTTCAGAGTTAGGAAGGGAGTTCCCGGGCATCCATGAGTTTATCATTTTAGCCTGTCCGGCAAGGTAATATAGGTAGAAGTCCGGCAAGGCCGCCCCACCCCCCTGCCTGGGTCTCTGCAGAGTGGACAACTTAAGTTTAGGCCTAGTTTTCCCCCATATGAAGGATGTAATAAGGGAGTTTAGGGTTGCAAAGAAAGATTTAGGTATTGAGACAGCGCTGTGCTGGAAGCAATAGCTCAATTTGGGGAGTAGTATCATTTTGATCAGGTTAATACGACCAGCCACAGAAAGTGGGAGTTTATCCCAGGTAGAAAATTTAGATTTAACTAGATCCAGTAGTGGGTATATATTAAGATGTAAATCTAGTTGACTGCGTTGAGACATATGTATTCCCAGATATTTAAAATTGGAGACGATGGGCAATAGCAAGAGAGTTTCAAGGCATGACATTGGGGCATGGGAGAGAGGCATCAGGGCAGATTTATCCCAATTTATATAGAGACCAGAAAATTTACTAAATTTATCAATCATCGTTATTACTTTTGGTAACGTATCTTCTGTTTGGTCCATAAACACCATCATATCATCAGCATATAGACCGATAATGTCCACTCGATCAGCAATATGTATCCCCCTAATGTCTACAGAGGACCTCATCCGTATTGCCAAAGCCTCTATCGCCAAGGCGAATAAAGCTGGGGAAAGAGGGCATCCCTGGCGAGTCCCCCTATGTAAAGAAAACGGTGCAGACATAGAACCATTCACCACCATGCGCGCCCTAGGTTTTGCATATAGTGTGCCTATCCCTCTTAGAAATTTGTCCCCAAATCCATATTTCCGCAAACATGCAAAGAGAAAGGACCACTCAAGGGAGTCAAAAGCCTTGGCTGCGTCCAGCGAAGCCAATGCCCATTTATTATCCGGTTCTAGTGAACTATATTGAATAACCGATTGCACCCGCCTGATATTAATGGAAGTACTTTTCCCAGGCATAAAACCAGTTTGGTCCGGGTGTATAAGATCTAATATGATCGTATTCAGTCTGGTAGCCAGAATTTTAGTGAAGATTTTGTAGTCTACGTTCACTAAAGAGATTGGTCGATATGATCCACAATCCAGAAGATCCCTCCCCTCCTTCCTGAGCACGATAATGTTGGCATCATAAAACGTTTCAGGCACAGACTCTCCTCCCCATATTCCCCTGAGTACCTTCAGTAGGATAGGTGCTAATTTGTCACGGTATTTCCTATAGAATTCAATGGGAAACCCATCAGGTCCCGGGGCCTTCCCAGTAGCCATGTCTGCTATAGCATGCTCTACCTCCTCCAGAGTAAATTCAGCCTCCATAAAGGCCTGCTGGGATGGGCTCAGTGAGGGGAACGTTATATACGATAAGTAATCTAAACATTCGTAAACATCAAAACCACTACCAGACTTATATAATGAGTTATAATAATCATAAAAACCTTTAAGTATTTCATCAGTAGAGGACACTAATGAGCCATCCGATACACGGATCTGCAATATTGTGTTGGAGGCGTTATGTTGGTGCACTAAGAAGGCCAGGAGTGTACTGGCCTGATTCCCCAGCTCAAAGTAGGACTGACGGGTAAAGAATAGTTTGCGTTTTGACTTAACGTCTGCATGTTGAGAGGTGAGCCATGCAATTCTGTTACTGCTAGTCTGATTAGCTATATAAGCGGCTTCTGAGTCCTTTAATCTTTGCTCTATCTCATCATCCTTCCCCGCCGTCATCCTCTTGATATAGGAAATGGTAGAAGATAAGCACCCCCTCAGGTATGCCTTCAGGGTATCCCAAAATAAACCAAGGTTCTGGGGTTCCGGGTGTGTTAGAGTAAAACAATTTAACTGGTCGACTGTCCTATCACTAGAGTCTATTAATTTTAACCAAAAGGGGTTCAATTTCCAGGATTTGTTACTATCGGACTGTCCGTATTTAAGTCTAAGAATAATTGGACTATGGTCTGAGATTCCTCGATTACCATGTTCAATACTATCCACCCATAATGCCAAACCATCCGACCCAAATATATAGTCTATTCGAGACAAAGACTGCTTAGTAGATGAGTGGCAAGTATACCCCCTGACCTCTGGATGACTTATTCTCCATAAGTCTAGCCAACCGCTACCTTCCATGAATAGTGCCAATTGAGAGGGGGATTGAGGTAAAGCGTCCCCGGATGCTGCGTCATCTAATCTCAGTCTATCTATGGATTGGTTCATAACTAGATTACAGTCACCCATACAAATAACATTGGCATCTGGATATTTTAGCGAGAAGCCCAGGGCCATACGGAGGACCGACATATTAGCAGGGGGGGAGGTTATAAATACACAATATCACATATTCTCGTGAATTAATGAATGCATGCACAAAGACAAAACGACCCTCTGGATCACGTCTCGCTTCCTTGGCCTCCCACCAGTAGCTAGTGTGAAAGGCATGTAGTGACCATTGTACCCACGGTTTTTGCATACATCGAGCCGTGTCCCTCGTTAAATGTGTCTCTATTAGTGCTACAACATGAGGATGACATCTTTTTATCTGCAAAAATACCTTGATTTTCTTTCGAGGGGTTTTGATACCTCGTATGTTCCAGGTCATACATATAATTTCAAACCCCATGTTTACATCTAAAGGGAGAACTAATGCAGATCATTATTATTCGGGTGCAGTTCAGAGACATCATACAGAGCAAAGAGCTGGTATTGGCGGCCACCATACCCAGTAAACAATCAAAACTAGTACGTAAAATCAAACCAAACAAAACTTGAACAGTAGAGGAGTACACCTCCATACTCCCACAGTCGAATTGAAAAGGGGATACCCTCACTGAATTCAGTGTCCGGTATTGTTGACATCATTCGCACCCAAACAGAGAGCTCCATTTGTATTGCCATTAGTCAAAGAACCCAGATCAGGGGTCTTCCACACTAGACCCTCCGCGAGACCTCAACCATTCGGCCGCCTCCGCTGGGTCTGTAAAGAATAAAGAGGAGCCCTTATGGACAATACGGAGCTGGGCTGGATAAAGCATGGAGTAGATGATGTTCTTATCTCTAAGTTGTTTCTTGATATCCATAAATCGTGCCCGCTGCTTTTGGAGCTCCATGGAAAAGTCTGGAAAAATAGATATGGTAGCATTATTAAATTTAATGAGGCCCTTCTGCTGCGCCAGACGAAGAACGGTATCCCTGTCTACAATTAAGGAGACGTGCCAGAAAAGGTCGTGGCGGAGCTCCAGGAGGAAGAGGCCTCTCCGGGACTCTATGGGCCCTCTCCACCGAGAATGTTGAGGAGAATCCGTCTTCTAGTGAAGATTTAAGCCAATCCTCCAGAAATTGCTCGGGCTGCTGACCCTCCGACCGCTCCGGGAGACCTATAATTCGGATATTGTTGCGGCGTAGTCTGTTTTCCAAATCATCTGCCTTCTGCTTCCAGGCATTGACGGAGCCAGCAGCCTTTGTCAGTTTAGCCTCCATAGGAGTGATAGTGTCTTCTATATGAGACACCCTCGTTTCAACCTCCGAAATACGCCCTCTCATAGCTTGCATATCTTGTCGCAGGCGGCCCACTTCAGTATGCACATCTTCTATTTTCTCCCTAAGAGATGATCTAGTGAGGGAGATAGCCTGCATTAACTGCTCGGATGCCTGTTTAAGAGTTAGTTCATCTTGTTCTCCCTCCTCATTACTATCAGAGGGACGTCCTTTGCATTGAGATGGTGCAGGATTATTTCTAAGATTGCGCACATTATCAGGAGGATCGTCTTTGGCGTATTTTTTCAGTTTTTCAGCAGCCGCTGCTCCTCTAGAGTGTTGCATGGTGGGCAAACAAAAGGGACTCCACAAAGCATTCTCAGAGGTAATTATAGGCAGGTTAGACTCCCACCTCAGGTCTCGTATTATTAGGCACAAGATTATACCTGAAGAGACCACTGGACAGGCAATTTACTTCAACACACGTGCGGTCTCACAGTCACCACAGGGGGAGCGGCAGGAAAGGGTTAATCTCTGTGATGTTATGGCATTAGTTCTCTCAGTCTCCACAGGGGGGAGCGGCAGGAAAGGGTTAATCTCTGTGATGTTATGGCAGTAGTTCTCTCTGTCACCACAGGGGGGAGCGGCAGGAAAGGGTTAATCTCTGTGATGTTATGGCGTTAGTTCTCTCAGTCTCCACAGGGGGGGAAAGCAGCAGGGAGGGGGTCAATTCCTCGAACACTCCGATATGTCTGGAGAGCAGGGGGGGACCCCACAGCACCGACAGGAGAGGCTTATAGGAGGGGGGCCAGACCCTCCAAATCTCAAGCACCAATGGGACAGATGTCTCTCAGACAGGGGAACGCAGGGCCCAGTCTTTCAGAGCACTCACTGCTCGTCCCCTCAGTAACAAGCCCAGGATGTGTGCTCACCTTCCCAATAGTGCTGCAGCTATGGACTTCTGCAACGCGTCTCCACTGTCAGAGAACGCGCTCATGGGTGAGTCACCTAGTCTGCCAGCACCTCTCCACAGTCCCCTCCGCTCACCACACCAAAGCCTGCCGTTCGTAGTGTGCGCACCAGAGATCCCCAGAAAGTCAGGGGAGACTCCGGCACTGAGGAGAGGTCGGCGCCGCTCTGTGTTATCAGAGCACGCGCTGGCAAGATGGCCGCCGCTATACTCCGGTCCTCGTGCTCCCTCAGACTCCACCAAGTTTAGCTCTCCTCCGCACCCCTCTCGAACGCCCACGGCAGCCAGATGTCTTCACGGTCCAGAGGGGCCACAAATCAGCCCAGAGAACCGCACTAAAGGGGGTCCACGTATCAGGATTTTCACAGAATGATAGGAGCTCTCCTAAGGTGCGTCCACTTCCTTCGGCTACATAGCCACGCCCCCCTCAAAAATCATTTTTGAGAAAAAAAAAAGGATTTTTTATTTTCATGGCTCTATTTTATAAATTTCTGTGAAGCACTTGGTGGTTCAAAGTGCTCACCACACATCTAGATAAGTTCCTTAATGGGTCTAGTTTCCAAAATGGTGTCACTTGTGGGGGTTTTCCACTGTTTAGGCACATCAGGGGCTCTCTAAACGCGACATGGCGTCTGATCTCAGTTCCAGCCAATTCTGCATTGAAAAAGTCAAACGGCGCTCCTTCCCTTCCAAGCTCTGCGGTGCGCCCAAACAGTGGTTTACTCCCACATATTGGGTATCGATGTACTCAGGACAAATTGAACAACAACTTTTTTGGTCTAATTTCTCCTGTTACCCTTGTGGAAAAAAAAATTGGGGGGCAAAAAGATCATTTTTGTAGAAAAAATATGATTTTTTTTATTTTCACGGCTCTACGTTATAAACTTAGTGTATATAAACTTTTGACTTTGTTTTAGGCCTCTTTCACACGTCAGTGTCTCCGGTACGTGTAGTGACAGTTTTCTCACGTACCGGAGACACTGACACACGTAGACCCATTCAAATGAATGGGTCTATGCACATGTGCGTGTTTTCACACGGCCCGTATGTCCGTGCTGAAAACACGTCGACATGTCCGTTTTCCACCGGCAGCACGGACCACAATACGGACAGCACACGTGCACACGGAGAACAGTGTGCACTCTCCTCCGTGTGCACGTACCGCCCGCAGGAGAGACAGCGCTACAGTAAGCGCTGTCCCCCCGCTGTGGTGCTGAAGGCGGCATTCATCTCTTCTCCCCCGCCGGAGAGAAGAGATGAAAGATCCTTTTTTTTTTTTTTTGTGAACAATAAAGTTTCCATGTTCCCCCCGCCTCCCCCCTCAGTGCGCCGCCTGGTCCCTTGCCGCAGAAATACTCACCCGGCTCCCGCGATGTCTCCTCTGTCCTCTCTGCGCTGGCAGCTTCTCCTGTGTGAGCGGTCACGTGGTACCGCTCATTACAGTCAGGGAATATTCCCTGACTGTAATGAGCGGTCCCACGTGACCGCTCACACAGGAGAAGCTGCCGGCGCTGAGAGGACAGAGGAGACATCGCAGGAGCTGGCCGGGTGAGTATTTCTGCGGCAAGGGGGCAGGTGGCGCACTTAAGGGGGGGGGGGGACGGGGACGCGGACGCACATGCAAACTTTATTTCCCCCCCCCCCCAAAAAAAAAAAAAAAAGATCTTTCATCTCTTCTCTCCAACGAACGCTGGGGGAGAAGAGATTAATTCTGCCTTCAGCACCACATGCGGGGGGGACAGCGCTTAGTGTAGCGCTGTCTCTCCTGCACGGTCCGTGTGGTCCTCAGGCGGCACACGGGCGGCACACGGACGCCGCACGTATGTGCCACTTGAGCACACGGACATACGGACACGGATATCTCCGGTACCGTTTTTTTCCGGTACCGGAAATATCAGGACGTGTGAAACCGGCCTTAAGGCATTTTTACTTACTGCATTCTGTCTCTCTCATTATTCTGGCATTTGGCAAATACATACAAATAAATATAATCAGTACAGTTGTATCCCATTAATTAAAGATTCAAAGTTGATTTTTCAGTGAAAAAAACTCCATTTGTAGTCAGACAGGTATGTCTGAACTTTTTTTTAATTAAACCCTATCCACATTTGGTGACCCTATAGATTCCTTTGTAACATTATCAGCATTTGCTCGCCCGCACCTATAAGCCCTCTATTACAGCATTATAGTATTCTATATGTATGTCCCCAATCTCCTCTGCAAGTCACAAAAAAGACATTTTATAACACTCACCCAGTCTCATGAGCGTCTCTGGTCTTGATCCAATGTATCCTGTCTGGTGGCAATGCCCGTTTTCCTTTCCTGCTTCATGTGGGTGACACGTTCTACGTCATTCACACAATATGCTCCATCGCACTCCTGTGCAGACATACTTCTCTCTGCCCTGCTCAATGCAGAGCAAAGCACTGTATTGCGCATGTGCCGGCTTTACTCACAGGTCATCAGAGTTTTTTGGCCTTTCCCAGCACATGCGCACTACAGTACAGTACTGTGCTCTGTCATCTACTTGATGCAAGGAATGAGTATGGCTATACAGAGAGAGAGACCAGAGACACCCGTCAGACCAGACTGCGCCATCTGTGAGTATAATAAAAGGTCTCTTTTTGTGCCTTGCATAGAGAATTGGGGACATACTGTAGGTACGGAAAGTATTCATACCCCTTTACATTTTTCACTATTTGTTTCATTTCAGCCATTTGGTAACTTTAAAAAAAGTTGTTGTTTTTTTCTCATTAATGTACACTCTGCACCCCATCTTGACTGAAAAAAAAAACAAAAATGTAGTAATTTTTGAAAATTTAATAAAAAACAAAAACTGAAATATCACATGGTGATAAGTATTCAGACCCTTTGCTCAGACACTCATATTTACTCCTTCAATTGAGTCCTACTGTGTTTAATTAACCTGATAGGACTTGATTTGGAAAGGCATACACCTGTCTATATAAGACCTCACAGCTCACAGTGCATGTCAGACCAAATGAGAATCATGAGGTCAAAGGAACTGGCCAAGGAGCTCAGAGACAGAATTGTGGCAAGGCACAGATCTGGCCAAGGTTACAACAGAATTTCTGCAGTACTCAAGGTTCCTAAGAGCACAGTGGCCTCTATAATCCTTAAATGGAACAAGTTTGGGACCACGAGAAGTCTTCCTAGACCTGGCTATCCAGCCAAACTGTTCAAGAGATGCAGTAGGGACATGGGACAAAGTTCTACAAAGTCAACTATCACTGCAGCCCTCCAACAGTCGGGCCTTTATAGCAGAGTGGCCTGATGGAAGCCTCTCAGTGCAAGACATATGAAAGCCTGCATAGAGTTTGCTAAAAAAAAACACATGAAGGACTCCCAGACTATGAGAAATAAGATTCTCTGGTCTGATTAGATGAAGATAAACCTTTTTGGTGATAATTCTAAGCGGAATATGTGGAGAAAACCAGGCACTGCTCATCACCTGCCCAATATAATCCCAACAGTGAAACATGGTGGTGGCAGCATCCTGCTATGGGGGTGTTTTTCAGCTGCAGGGAAAGGATGACTGGTTGACATTGAAGGAAACATGAATGAGGCCAAGTACAGAGATATCCTGGATGAAAACCTCTCCCAGACTGCTCTGGACTTCAGTCTTGGCCGAAAGCTCACATTCCAACAAGACAATGACCCTAAGCACAAAGCTAAAATAACAAAGGAGTGGCCTCAGAGCAACTCTGTGACCATTCTTGACTGGCCCAGCCAGAGCCCTGACCTAAACCCAATTGAGCATCTCTGGAGAGACCTGAAAATGGCTGTCCACCTACGTTCACCAACCAATCAGATGGAACTGGAGAGCATCTGCAAGGAAGAATGGCAGAGGATCCCCAAATCCAGAGGTGAGAAACTTGTTGCATCATTCCCAAGAAGACTCATGGCTGTACTAGCTCAAAAGGTGCTTCTACTCAATACTGAGCAAAGGGTCTGAATACTTATGGCCATGTGATATTTCAGCTTTTCTTTTTTTAAAAATTTGCAAAAATTACATTTACCAAATGGCTGCAATGAAACAAAGAGTGAAAAATGTAAAGGGGTCTGAATACTTTCTGTACCCACTGTATTCCCATCTCCAAGATCCTACCTTAATATGTAATAGGTGTAATAATAATATTAGCAAATGCCTCCAATTAGAAATGTAGTATAGTTCATCTGATTCGTTATGTCGCTTACCATATATGCAGAGCATTTCAGTAGCTTAGGTATCCATGGTTAGTTGTAAGTGGTCGTAACCATAGATACCTAAGCTACTGCAATGTCCTGCACATGGGGTAAGTGACATAGCGAATCAGGAGAACTAAATTTCTAATTGGAGGCATAATTTGCTAATATTATTATTACACCTAATACATATTGGGATAGGATCTTGGAGATGGGAATACCCCTTTAAGGAAGCCAAGAAAAATGTAAACTGAGTAGAGAGATTTAGAACCTGACTAAGAGCACGTGTGAGAATTGGGGATGAAAGAAAAAGTGTGTGAGGCCATAAAGAGATGGGAAATGAGATGTAGGTGAATGGAAGAAAAGGAGTTAAGGAAGAAAGAGATAAAAAAGTGATATTTTACGATTTTATCGCCAGAGGGGTTCAATCGTAAAGTACAGAGAGAACTAAGAGCAAATATGTCTGTGTGAAAGTTAAATCTGTGTGCAACAGTGAGGAAGTGCAGAAAAAAAGAGCATATGATGAAAAATATGTGGAGAAAGAAAACAGTGAGGGGGAAGAAGGGCTGTGGGTGAGAGAAGGAAATTGCAAAGAAAAAAGAATGAGATCAAAACAATAAAAAATAATAAAATAAATAAAAGTGAAAGTAGTGTTTTTCTAAAGAAAAAAGAAGAAGCATATAGGAGGATTAGAACTCAGAATGAAGTGACAGCAAATCTGGGAATGTGGCATCAAGTGTGTGCGACTATAGGAGAGAGGGAAAGAAATTAGAGAATTGGTGAGAAAGGAGTGGGGGGAGATGGCCATAAATAAGGATAAAGAAGGAAGAAGATATTGGTAAAAAATATAATTTTGCAGGAGGAGAAGGATGGAGAGAAGAAAAAAAAGTGATACGGTGGCTGGAAAAAAGATAGTGAATCTTAAGATGAAGAAAAAAGAGTGGGGAAGATGAAGTATGAAAATAAGAATAAAAAGATAATAGAATGAATAAGTATGGGAGGTGAAAATGAAGGGAGGAGAAAAAAGAAAAGTGTTGTGGAATGAATGGCCAAAGAGGAGAGACACCAAGGGAGAATAGTGGTGATACTGCTATAATAAGAGTCAGAGGACAAATCTATTAGAATGAAAGGAAAAGATGTTCCATAATGTGTTTCAGGATAGAATGATGTACATGAAGGTGGGACGTGGAAAATGGATTAGGTGGATGTTACCTCTCCTTCAGCATTTTCTCTCTTTGTGTGGTTTTTATCACATTTATTGCTCTTTTTTTTTTTAATAAGTGTCCCCCCAGCATAGTCAGTGTCTCATGTAAACGTGAAGAGGCTACGTCTCCAATGTTGTCAGAGGTTCTCTTGGCATAGAATGAGGATGCTTTCACACAAATGATATCACTGTGTACATACGGACTGGAGTCAGGATTAGAGGGATCCCCTCTATTATGTCAGCATGGACTAATAGGGCAGTTTAAAAGATTACAAATATTGCTGCTGCTATTTACAAATAAACATGTTAACAAGTGACAAGAGGTTACGAGGACTCATATTATGGGATAAAAGGGTGATCATAGAAGGAGAATTATTGCTGGACATCCTGCCAATAGTAGTCAGTAAAGGTTACCATACACGCGAGCTGTCTGTTGGCTGAATGATTGCTCAGCCGATATAGCCATCCCGCCCGATTACTTGAAGTGCTCCCATCATTGCTCCTGCTTGTAACAAGTGATTTCGGTATCCATTGATTATTGATGTATATGCAGTGGATCACCGAAGCTCTGGACAATGTACATTGCGTCTCACTTCTTCACATTGCAGATCTGTCTTATTACATTTTTTAATACTAAAGGTTAGGACCGTCCCATGAGGGTACACCTTGTCGCGGTGGGATGGCTTTTATGCTTTTTTGATCAAAATCATATTACCTAAGTACCTTATGATATTTATATGTGCTATCACTATTCACTTACTTATTTGCTGTAGGGTACATGCTCATCATGTTTTTATCTTGGGTTATGTTTTATTACAGGAAAATTGTGATGAAGAGACCAATCTTCAGAGCTTCAGCACAGACAATATTTTCCAGTATTCTTTTCTCAGGTGTCATCAAATGTAAAAAAAATAAATAAAAGGGGCCCATGCTGTTGTGAATTATATTTCAAATTCAACATGTCTCATGTCTTTATATATATTTTTTTTACCTTTTTTTTTTTATTTTGTACCCAGCAATGCAATGCATACATCTCACAATCAGTATTTCCATACAATTTTCATGGTTGCAGTATGCACACTGTATCTAATGCGCACAAGTTATTTTTAATCCAATTTCCAATGTGCAGTGCATGCAGTATGTATAAAACACAGCTATGTGTCTGCATAATGTGTAGTGCAGTGTGGGGAGGTTGTGCAGTGTAAAGCATAGTGCAGTGTGAGGTTGACGTGCACACAGATGAGTGGATTACAATGTGAGGCAGTGTGGTGTAGGAGTACAGTTTGAACCACTGTGCATTATATGGGTGCAGTGTAGTATGAGAATAGAGTGCAGTGTACGTACAATGCAAGATTGTGGATGAAGTACAGTGATGACGTTCAGTGTTAGACATGGTGTAGGTTACTGAGCGCAAAGTGAAGTGCAGTGTGTCAATGTAATTCAGAGAGAGGATTTGTCCATGATGGGGATGGATGGCTGCGTGAAGCAATGTGTGACTGGAGTGCAGTGTGAGGCAAAAAGGGGATGGAGTGAAGTTCTACCCTCACCTACTGTATTCTCACCCATCCCTTGTATAATGTGAGCCTTCGCGGGCAGGGTGCTCTCTCCTCCTGTACCAGTTATGACTTGTATTGTTTAAGATTATTGTACTTGTTTTTGATTATGTATATTCCTCTATACACTGCACTCCATCCACACTGTATGGTGATAAACACTGAACTCCATCCACACACTGCATGTATACAGTGCACTCCATTCACACACTGCTATACACTCTAATCCATCCACACACTGCATATATGCACTGCACTCTATCCACAGTGTATGGTACTACAAACCTCACTACACACAAACCTTACTAATGCCACACACTGCATAGTACTATACATTGCACTCCATCCACACATTTCACAGTGCTATACACTACACTCCATCAACACACTGCACTCCATTCACACAGTCTATGGCACTATAAACTTCAGTCCATCTACACACTGGATGGTACTATACACTGCACTCCATCCTAACAGTGAATAGTGCTAGATGCTGCACTCCATCCATACACTGCATGGTGCTATACATTGCACTTCATCCCCAGATTGCATGGTGAAAGATAGTGCACTCTATCCACACAGTGAATGGCGTTATATACTGCACTCCATACACACACTGCATATATATATACACTACACTCCATATTATTATTATAGCAGTGCCATTTATTCCATAACGCTTTACATACATGCGTGTTTGGATGGAGCGCAGTGTATAGCACCATGTACTGCGTGGTTGGAGATCTGTATATATGCAGTGTGTGGATAAAGTGCAGTGTATAACAATGGTATGTAGTGCAGTGTATATATGCAGTGTGTTGATGTAGTGCAGTGTCTATACACTGTGCAGTGTGTGGATGGAGTGCAGTGCTTGGATAGAGTACAGTATATAGCACCATGTACTGTTTGGATGGCATGCAGTGTATGGATGGAGTGCAGTGACTGACAAAAGCAGTGTGTGGATGGAGTATAATGTACAGTGTATGTGCAGTGTGTGGATGGAGTGCAGTGTACAAATGCAGTGTGTGGATGGAATGTAGTGTATAGCACTGTGCAGTCCGTGGACGAAGTGTTCATTGTGTGGATGATATGTAGTGTGTGAAGTGCAGTGTATAGCACTGTGCAGATGGGAGTGCAATGTACTGTATATATTCAGTGTGCTAAGAGTGCAGTGTATACCACTATGCAGTGTGTGGATGGAGTGCAGTGTGCACATGCAGGGTGTGACTGTAGTGCAGTATATAGCACAGTGCAGTGTGTGGATAGAGTGCAATGTGTACATGTAGTGTATGGATGGAGTGCAGTGTACATGTAGTGTGTGTATGGAGTACAGTGTGTACATGTACTGTGTGGATATAGTACAGTGCATCAATGCAGTGTGTCGATTGAGTGCAGTGTATAGATGCAGTGTGTAGTGGTACTGTGCAGATGGAGTGCAGTGCATAGAGTCAGTGTCTAGATGAAGCACAGTGTATAGATGCAGTGTGTGGCTGGAGTGCAGTGCATATATGCAGTGTGTAGATGGAATGTAGTGTAGGTTTCAGTGTGTAAATGAAGTGCAGTGTATAGATGCAGTGCGTAAATGGAGTGCAGTGCGGCTGTAGTGCAGTGTATAGATGCAGTATGTAGACACAGTGTGTGGCTGGAGTGCAGTGTATATATGCAGTATCTGGCTGGAGTGCAGTGTATATGCAGTGTGTAGATGGAATGTAGTGTAGGTTTCAGTGTGTAAATGAAGTGCAGTGTATAGATGCAGAGTGTAAATGGAGTGCAGTGCGGCTGTAGTGCAGTGTATAGATGCAGTATGTAGACACAGTGTGTGGCTGGAGTGCAGTGTATAGATGCAGTGTGTGGCTGGAGTGCAGTGTGTAGCTGTATTGCAGTGTGTGGCTGTAGTGCAGTGTGTGGAGTGCAGTGTATAGATGCAGTGTGTGGAGTGCAGTGTGTAGCTGTAGTGCAGTGTGTGGCTGTAGTGCAGTGTGTGGACTGCAGTGTATAGATGCAGTGTGTGGAGTGCAGTGTGTAGCTGTAGTGCAGTGTGTGGCTGTAGTGCAGTGTGTGGAGTGCAGTGTATAGATGCAGTGTATAGATGCAGTGTGTGGCTGTAGCGCAGTGTGTGGAGTGCAGTGTATAGATGCAGTGTGTGGCTGTAGTGCAGTGTGTGGAGTGCAGTGTATAGATGCAGTGTGTGGCTTTAGTGCAGTGTGTGGAGTGCAGTGTATAGATGCAGTGTGTGGCTGTAGTGCAATGTGTGGAGTGCAGTGTATAGATGCAGTGTATAGATGCAGTGTGTAGCTGTAGTGCAGTGTGTGGAGTGCAGTGTATAGATGCAGTGTGTAGCTGTAGTGCAGTGTGTGGAGTGCAGTGTGTGGAGTGCAGTGTATAGATGCAGTGTGTAGCTGTAGTGCAGTGTGTGGAGTGCAGTGTGTGGAGTGCAGTGTGTGGCGTGCAGTGCGTCCGTGGCTGTCACCAGTTGCAGGCGGCGGGCTCAGTAGTAGCGGCAGCTGATCAGTAGGAGGATGGTGTGAGTGCAGCAGCCCCGCTCTCCTCCTCTCTCTGTCTCCGGCTCTGTCTGTCTCCCCCTCCTCCCCTCTTCCCCGGGGTCTCAGTGCCGGATGGTGTGCGGGGCTCCCCGGGCAGGGGATGTGATCTGCCCGGGTTCAGTCACTCAGCGGTCGCCGCAATGATCAGGATCTTCCCGGACTTCAGCGTGCAGGTGACGGCGGCTCCAGGAGCTGGAGGGGCTCCTCCCGAGCCCGGGGCGGCCAGGAGCGGGGGCACCAACGGGAGCCACCCGCACAATGTGCCCGGGGTCAGCTCCTACCAGCAGCGGTGAGTAGGTGGCATCTCCGGGGTCATGTGGCATGTGGTATTGTTCCTCTATGGGCGATGAGTTGTTCTGGGGGTGGGGGTCTGCCTAGTTGGGAATGTGGTACCTCAGTCATTACACCCCCAGCCTGCATCCCTGGCATCATCGCCGCCTGGTATATACATTGCTTGGTGCCATTCCTTAAGGAAACCTCCTCCTGACAGGTCTGCTGGAGCCGAATCTGGGGGGGATGTCAGGCACTTGGCTATGGTGAGTTTATGGGGGGCGTCCCGGGCTTGATCGTCCTCAAGCATCAAAACCAAAGTCATCTGGAAGCAGAAAGACTTACTATTAACTAATACCGGGCATTGTGCTGGGTGAGGAGGGCTCCTGATGGCACAGGAATCTCCAGAAACAGCCTGGAGCTGGGATGGCAAGTTTACTACAGCCAGTGCCCATTATGTGCCAGGGCTAGGACACACTCATACAGCATGGTGGGCAGCAGGACCCTCAAAGTAAATCAGAGCAGGTCTAGGGTGATGCATGCATGGACCATGTGCATACATACATATATATATATACACACACACATTATTCACACACACACACACAGACACACACACACACACACACACATATACAGACACACATATATATACTGTATATACACACACACATATATACACACACACACACACATATATACACACACATATATATATATATATATATATATACACAGACACACATATATATACTGTATATATACACACACACATATATACACAAACATATATATACACACACACACATTATATACACACACGTACACACACACATATATATATACACACACACATTATATATACACACATATATATACACACATATATATACACACACACACATATATACACACACACTTTATATATACACACAGACACACACATATATACACACACACATTATATATACACACAGTCACACATATACATACACACAGACATATATATATATACACACATTATATACACACACATATATATACATATACACACATAATATACACACACACGTACATATATACACACACACATATAAATATACACAGACACATATACACACATTATATATACACACACACATATATACATACACAGACACATATATACACACACAGACACACATATACACACATATATACACACACATATCTATACACACACATATATACACACACACACACACACACACACACACATATATATATGTATATACATAGACAAACACATAAAGATATACAAACTCATATATACACACTTATATATGTCATACATGAGAACTGTTTTTATATCAGGAAGTAGTTATAATTTTTCATCAGAAGTATTTGGCGTGCACTTATTCTGTATGTTGTTGTCTAAGGCATAAAGATAAGGCAGTTTTATGTATAAGACGGATGTGTTACTATGTATATAACATATAGGAGGTTTATCTGCTGCACGTTGATAGCTTTCCATTTGCTTCAAAAATAACTACTTTCCATGCCTTGTCCTGCTCTGTGCTCTCAGTCATGAATCCCCTATTTTACTATTACCTTTTTCTATTTCTACCTTTAATTAAAAATTAGTAAATGTAGTAGAATTAAATGACCTCACATAATACAATGTAATATGCTGTAAATCCTATTGTGTATGTTTCCTTTATATAGAGCTGGGATTGAATAATGTACATCCATATTAAAGTTTCTGCACCTGTCTGTAAGCTTTACCCATCACTATATGTGGCTGTCACTGTCTGTGAGCGTCACTAAATCCATCCTGTTCTTGCTGGACCCTTGCTGGAGAGTGCGTTACAGCTGCAAGACACTTTGTAGTGTTCCATTATAACATATGTGGCATGTCTTCACAGTCTATAGAAGTTATGTATATGAGGAAGACTGAGGAATGTGGGCACATATAGCTTGGAATGCAACACATGCATAGAGATCTAGAAACCCTTCATGGTGAGGTTATATAGACTGGACACTAGTAATTGCACTTATTTATTTATATATGTATGTACCGTGTTGATATAAATATTTACACAAAGTTTGGTGCCAAGTTCTGTAGACAGGATGCACTTTGTGCATGTCTAATATACCTAATATACATATATATTGCACATATTACACACACATATATGTATGTGTATATATATGTGTATATATGTATATATATATATATATATATATATATATATATATATATATATACACATACACACCTGTTACATCGTGTTGTATATTGATAGAAAGATGAATTATCAAGCATAGCTGTGGGAATGAACAGACATGTAAGACTAATTTATCATTGCAAAAATTCTATTCTATAAACTTAAGCTGTTGTCCCCTTTTGGATGAATTATATGATAGTAATAAATATATATTTTTTATTCTATTATTTTTTTTTTTTCTCAATATATTGAGCGGATTAGATAAGTCACAAAAAGGAAAAACTCAGAAATCATATCTGTATAGAATTATATATGGTGCCTACAATTTAGACCATATATATGTGTGTCTGGGTGTGTGTATATACATATATATATATATATATATATATATATATATATATATGTATATATATGTACACACACATCTGAATTGTGCTGGCCTCGGCTGTACATTTCTATTAGGGCTTTCTATCTGATTCCTAGTTGTTGGCCTATTATGAGCAATTTCTAAAGCATTGCGAATATCTCTCCATCCCAATCTCTGGATGTGATTGAAGCTCTAATACTTTCCAAGCCGTGTCCTTCAGAGGTGGATGAGAATTGGAAATCAGCAGGGGTTAATCATATTCCTCTCTCTACCCGCACCTTGTTTATCAGAACATATGGAAATGGCCTGTCACTCCCCAAAGTGCTAGGGATCAGTCACAGGATTGGGACGAGGGAAGGAGGGGGAGCAGAGGTCAGCCAGGAAAGACAATAAGACATTGATTTCAACGCAGAGCTTGCAATCGAACATTGTAATCTCAGTAAACAAAAAAAAAAAAAACGTCACCCCATAAAAATGTATTGCAATGGCACCTAACTCCACGCGGATACACGGTACCGTAAATCCAGGTGTCTAGAGGTCTGATATCAAACGGGAATATTTTTCTTTACTGATTTTTCGCTTTTTCATGTTCTCTTTTTCGCTGGATCTGAGTTAGTCACTACTTGTTTTCTAGAATACAAAATATCAGATATATCAAGTAATGTATCACAGTAAAATCCAAGGCGGAGCCCATATGTTAACTTTATTTATACAGTATTTTCTTTTAGTTTCTATTCAGTTTTAAGTGAAAACAATGTAGCATTTCATGATTACGTTTTTTTGCAGCAAGCACATGAAAGATATTTTCAATGCGTAACCTTTATTTCATTGGTTTTTTTTTATTATTATTATTTAGAAATGTTCAAGGAAGACAATTCATATTGTCACACTTTCTTTTTTTTTTTCGTAGCATATGCTATCGGTTTAAAGGCATTTCTACAGCAGGCAAGAGCCTTCTTCACACATCACTGCAGCATCTTTTCAAAGGAAAATAGCAATACTCTTTTCGCTAACGCTGATTACAGAAGCGATCATAATCCTGATTACATTAACCCCTTTATGGCCTACACAGATAGGATCACAAAGTGAGCGGAGTGGCTGATGAATGTGGAAAAAAAAAGGCCAAGCAGACTGGGGAGATTTACAGCTAGATGCCTAGAAGCACAGGCCAGACAAAAATTATATCCTATTTTTATATACGGTAATTGAAAATACTATATGCTGCCTAAATAAATATATATATATTTTATACACACACACATATATATATATATATATATATATATATATATATATATATATATAAATAAATATATATATATATATATATATATATATATATATACATACACACACACACACACTTTGGATTTCCCTATAAATCATTGCTATTCAGGCTTTCATATTGCTCTCACTACATTGTATGAATGCACATCTTCATTTGTTCCATTAGTGAACCTTATTTCTGGTGACTGGGAACATGTTTTAGGATTCTACCTAAAATGAAATCTTCACAGTCATACTACTATCACTAATAGCAATGCCTTATAAATATTATTTTATAAATGTACTTAAATCTAACAATATATTTATATGTTCCTTGAATATTGGCTAAGGCATCTTCATTCATTTATTCAGAAGTTTCCTAGTATAGTTAGCTACTAGTGGCAATGTTTCAATATCACGACCATAGATTAGACACAGGACATACATATATTTTTACCTGTCACGTCAGTAGAATCAGATGCATGATGCGCCCAGGTTCTTATATATGTAGCCATTGGATCATGTGCTGCACGTGTTGTACGGAGGCGAACATATATCACCAAAAGTCAAAGTGTCAAAGTAGACTAAAAAGAATTTGTTTAGAAATGTTGCCATCTAATATTTACATTGCCTAAGAATCCAACTTTCAGATATCTGTAAAATATGACCTTGACCTTGCTGCTTGGGTGAAATCATGGGTTAATTTAGTAAATAAGTAAAAGCCAGTAGGAACGGGATAAAGTGTTTTGTGCAGGAAAGCAAAGTGGCGCGTACATCATATATATATCATTTATGTTAAGATCAATATATGACTCTTTTTTTATGAGCAGCCTCAAAGACGAGCACAAATATCAATGCGCTAGGTAATTATACTTTTTATAAACCTAATATTTTTTAACTCTGCAATTATAATGTTTGACGGAAGGCTACGAAACGTAAGTGTCCTCCCTATGAAATGAAGAACATAAATTCAGCCAGCAACATAGTGCTGTAATGTGCACAGGTTGTATGACGATATGCGTGTATTTATTGCCCGACTATATATACTAGAAGTGCCTTAATCACTTCTGCCCGTGATCCTGGCTCTCGTTTACAGGACTGTACACATAGGACATACTGTATACAGGGTCTATAGACTTGATGGCTGGCACTGACCTGGAATTTGGCTTAATGACAGACATCATTCTGAAAGTAACAATACGTAGTATTAGGAATAGGAGTATTTCCTGGCATCTGACTTTAGGACAACGCACGGAGATCTGGAATTGGCATGGATATATTCAGTTGTGTCTAGCCCTTTAAAGCGCACAATAGTAAAATGCTGCACACGGTATACATTGAATTACTAGCAAATAATTGAATCAGTGAGTTTGCCACCCTGTACAGCACAGAAAGGAGGCAGAGCAGCCAGTGTTTGCTTTCAGAAGAGCCCCGAAATTCAATTATTCTTCAGGCAATCTACTTGTACTACCATTACTTTAGAAGCCAGCTGTCCAAGCCTTTTTGCTGTCAAAGTGGCCCCCAGCTCTTTGCCGAATAATGTGCGGCCGATTCGCCTGGTGCATGAAGAGTTAACCCATCAATGGCATTGCCCTGTATCTTGGCAGACATAGCTTCCAGCATCACCTATCAACTCTGCTCGATAAGCTGGAGAGGGGAGGGCTTATACCCAGGGCCTGAGCGAGGGGAACGTCAGCCCCTGTAATTGGAAGATGTAAAACACTGTGTGATCAGTATTGGTTTATTGACATGTCCAAGGATTTTTGCTTCTATTGTGACCTCCTATTTATTCTTTTTTTTTTTGCTGTCAGGTCCACACACTAGTATAGATGTATTGGTAATTTATAAATGGAATATATATCCTATCTATCAAAGGTGGGGTGTGGACATGTACGGAGCATGTAGGGAGCAAATATATGTGCACACGTGTAGGAAGCATGTGCACAAACAATACCGATTTACACATCCCTTTATTGCATGCTTACCACTCTTATTATTATCCTTTATGTATACAAAGCTGATAAGCCCCTAACAATCTATTATATCTAATGTAACACACGTGAAAAACGACTGCAGATTTGCATTAACCTGCTTACTTTATGTCAGTGGTTAGTTTGTGACAGCTGGAATTTCTTCTGTGTATCTATGTAATATAGAAAAAAATATATATTCTATATGTTTCACATCATATCGGCTATTGGCTGGATGGAACTAACGGAAACAAGCAGGGTGGTCATATGGGTGTTTTCTTTTTATAGTTGGTGTTATTTGGCGTCATTGTATATCACTTGTCTATTATAAGCCAAGGTTGTCTCAGTTTGTGCAACAAGAATATGTAATGCCACTCCGCTGTACAGAAAGCTCAGGATATTCCATGTAGTATCAGCTCTAATATCAGTTCAATCCCGCCGATACCAGGAAATGCCAATCAGCACTGCACGCGGGGAGCAGCAATGACAAGACTAAGGTGATTACACTTGGATTGCACAGGAGATGGACTAGAACAGGTCTCGGTAGATGCATAATGTTATGATGGATGACATTGTGGGATGTGAGATCAGAGAACTATTCTGGCCCATCTACTTTCCCTTCTGCAGAAGAACATCAGATCCACCAACGGTGGTTAGCTCACCCTAACCTTATCAGATGTCTTATGCATCTTACAGCGGGAGTCTTATGGATCTGCATGGATAAATGTGCCACATGTCATCCGATTTTTTAAAGTTGCTAGATAAACTTGCATTTAGTGCGGTTTTTCTATGATCATTGATGATGCATGTCTATATACTGTACATAGCATGTATAATATGGTATAACTAGTCACCCAGGCATGGAACCACCAGACATCACAATTTGTCATTACACCATTGGTATAGAGCAGAACAATGGGTATACGTATGGGGGGTAAGGTGGGTAGCAAGGGTATTAAGTGGGTAGGTATGATATTAAGACATATTGGAAAAATATCTTCAATTCTATAGTATCCCAATAATTTCACAGACTTCATGTTTCAAATAATATAGAATTGTTCTATTTCTAAACCTGAAAATATTTCCCACAAAATGTTAAAGGGCTTCTCCTGCCACTAAAATTTTTTTTTACAAACCACTTTGAAGGTAATAACAAAAGAAGTTATACTCATTTTTCCAATCCCCAGACTTCCCTGATCCAAGGGGTCTTTGTACATACTGCTTCAGCGATGGCATCCCAACATGTGACCGCTGCTGGCCATCACTAGCTGTAGCAGTTCACTGGATACTAGGGGCTAATTGCACTCCAGGGAACATATAGAGTTATATGGCATCGCAACAGATGTTTACCTTTCAATTTCTAATATATATATGTGTATATATGTGTATATATATATATATATATATATATATATATATATATATATATACAGCTCTGGCAAAAATGAAGTGACCACTGCTAAATTTTCACTTTTTCTGATTTTTATTTTTATAGGTATATTTTGGAGTAAAATGTAAATTGTTCTTTTATTCTATAAATTACTGACAACATGTCTCCGAAGTTCCAAGCAATAATGTTTGTATTTGTTTTCTGAAAGTAAGAAATAGTCAAAATAACAAAAAAATACATTGCTTGTAGACCTCAAATAATGCAAAAAAAAAACAAGTTCATAATCATTTAGAAACAAAAATACTATTGTTTTAACTAAGGAAGAGTTCAGAAATCAATATTTTGTGGAATAACCATGATTTCTAATCACAGCTTTTTAAAATTTTGACCATTTTTCCTTTTTCAGAAAAAAAAATACAAAATTTGTTGCTTGGAAATTCGGAGATGTTGTCAGAAATTTATAGAATAAATGAACAATTTACATTTTACTCAAAAATATACCTATGAAAAGAAGAATCAGACAAACTGAACATTTTGCAGTGGTCTCTTAATTTTTGTACATATACACTATGCCTTGAACAGTATTCCTGCCCTGTGAACTTTTCCACACTTTTTCACAATACACCCAGAAAGGTAAGTGTATTTTGGGGGGATTTTATGTGATATACCAACACAAAGTAGCAAGTATTTTAAAAATATAAATCTCAAAATTGTGACAATCATGTGTATTCAGTCCCCAGAGTCAATACTTTGTAGGACCACCGTTAGCTGCAATTACTACTGCTGGTCTTTTGCACATCTAGAGGCCAAAAGTTTTGCCCATTCTTCTTTGCACACTTGCTCAGTGAGATTGGACGGAGAAGTCTGTGAACAGCAATTTTCAAGCCTGGCCACATATTCTCAATGTGATTTAGGTCTGGACTGTGACTGGGCCATCCACACACATGAATATGCTTTGATGTAAACCATCCATTGTAGCTCCGGCAGTATGTTTAGGGTCACTGTCCTGCTGAATGGTGAACCTACACCCCAGTTTCAAGTCTTTTGCAGCCTTTAGCAGGTTTCCCTCCAGGATTGCCCTGTAATTAGCTCCATCCATCTTTCCATCAACACTGACCAGCTTCACTGTTCCTGCTGAAGTAAAGCCTCACCATAGCATGATGCTGCCACCACCATATAGGACGGTGGGGATGGCATTTTCAGGTTGATGTGCAGTATTAGTTTTCCACCACACGTAGAGTTTTGCATTTAGCTCAAAAAGTTTTACTTTAGTCTCATCTGACCAGATCACCTTCTTCCACATGCTCTTTTTGTCCCTACATGGCTTTTTGTAAACTGGAAATGGGACATCTTATGGCTTACTTTCAAAAATGGCTTTCTTCCCACACTTCTATAAAGGCCAAATTTGTGGAACATACAAACTAATAGTTATCCTGTGGATAGATTCTCCCGCCTGAGTCTCTGCAGCTCCTCTATAGTGACCATGGTTTTCTTGGCTGCTTCTCTAACTAGTGCTCTCCTTACTTGGAATGTCAGTTTAGGTGGACAGCCATGTCTTGGTAGGTTTGCAGTTGTGCCATACCCCCTATATTTTTGTATGATAATTGAACAGTGCTACATGAGATGTTTAGAGCTGGGGCTATTTTTTTTATACGTTAACCCTGCTTTACTCTTCACAGAGCAGCTGTAGTTATACTGAGAATAAATTACACACAGGTGGACTTAATTTACTAATGATGTGACTTCAGGAGGCAATTGGTCACTCAGGATTTTATTTAGTGGTACAAGAGGGCTCAAAAAAAATGCACAACACAGTTTTCAGATATATTCAAATATTTAGAAAACTATATCATTTGCTTTACACAATCACAAATACTTGCTACTTTGTGTTGGTATATCACATGAAATCCAAATAAAATACATTTAAGTTTGTGGGTGTAACGTGAAAAAAGGAGGAAAAGTTCACAGGGTATGACCACTTTTTTAAAGGCATTATATATATATATATATATATATATATATATATATATATATATATATATATACACAGTACAGACCAAAAGCTTGGACAGACCTTCTCATTTAAAGATTTTTCGGTATTTTCATGGCTATGAAAATTGTACATTCACACTGAAGGCATCAAAACTATTAATTAACACATGTGAAATTATATACTTAACAAAAAAGTGTGAAACAACTGAAATTATGTCTTATATTCTAGGTTCTTCAAAGTAGCCACCTTTTGCTTTGATGACTGCTTTGCACACTCTTGGCATTCTCTTGATGAGCTTCAAGAGGTAGTCACCGGGAATGGTTTTCAATTCACAGGTGTGCCCTGTCAGGCTTAATAAGTGGGATTTCTTGCCTTATAAATGGGGTTGGGATCATCAGTTGTGTTGTGCAGAAGTCTGGTGGATACACAGCTGATAGTCCTACTGAATAGACTGTTAGAATTTGTATTATGGCAAGAAAAAAGCAGCTAAGTAAAGAAAAACGAGTGGCCATCATTACTTTAAGAAATGAACGTCAGTCAGTCCAAAAAATTGGGAAAACTTTGAAAGTGTCACCAAGTGCAGTGGCAAAAACCATCAAGCGCTACAAAGAAACTGGCTCACATAAGGACCGCCCCAGGAAAGGAACACCAAGAGTCACCTCTGCTTCTGAGGATAAGTTTATCTGAGTCACCAACCTCAGAAATCGCAGGTTAACAGCAGCTCAGATTAGAGACCAGGTCAATGCCACACAGAGTTCTAGCAGCAGACACATCTCTACAACAACTGTTAAGAGGAGACTTTGTGCAGCAGGCCTTCATGGTAAAATAGCTGCTAGAAAACCACTGCAAAGGACAGGCAACAAGCAGAAGAGACTTGTTTGGGCTAAAGAACACAAGGAATGGACATTAGACCAGTGGAAATCTGTGCTTTGGTCTGATGAGTCCAAATTTGAGATCTTTGGTTCAAACCACCGTGTCTTTGTGCGACGCAGAAAAGGTGAATGGATGGATTCTACATGCCTGGTTCCCACCGTGAAGCATGGAAGAGGAGGTGTGATGGTGTGGGGGTGCTTTGCTAGTGACACTGTTGGGGATTTATTCAAAATTGAAGGCATACTGAACCAGCATGGCTACCACAGCATCTTGCAGCGGCATGCTATTCCATCCGGTGTGCGTTTAGTTGGACCATCATTTATTTTTCAACAGGACAATGACCCTAAACACACCTCCAGGCTGTGTAAGGGCTATTTGGCCAAGAAGGAGAGTGATGGGGTGCTACGCCAGATGACCTGGCCTCCACAGTCACCAGACCTGAACCCAATCGAGATGGTTTGGGGTGAGCTGGACCGCAGAGTGAAGGAAAAAGGGCCAACAAGTGCTAAGCATCTCTGGGAACTCCTTCAAGATTGTTGGAAGACCATTCCCGGTGACTACCTCTTGAAGCTCATCAAGAGAATGCCAAGAGTGTGCAAAGCAGTCATCAAAGCAAAAGGTGGCTACTTTGAAGAACCTAGAATATAAGACATAATTTCAGTTGTTTCACACTTTTTTGTTAAGTATATAATTCCACATTTGTTAATTCATAGTTTTGATGCCTTCAGTGTGAATGTACAATTTTCATAGTCATGAAAATACAGAAAAATCTTTAAATGAGAAGGTGTGTCCAAACTTTTGGTCTGTACTGTATATTTCCATTCAATCTTATAGGCAACTATGAAACTTTTTTATATATCCTAATAGAAAATGGCACTGTCTGCAAATGTTTAGAAACCTCCTCAGTCATCAAAAAATCTAGAAAAACAAAAAAGTCCATTTCGATAAGTCAATAACTGGGGAACAGGCTTTTGTAGGAACACTTACGAAATGCCCGTACTCTGATTATTGGCCCGTCTAAATGGGACATTAAATGTCACCTTTCTTGGCGGCGCATCGTCCTGTCTAAACGGTTGTGATAGTGACAATATGATGTTCTATCGGTATTAGAATGATCATATTAACAATCGTTCTCTCTGTGTTAAAACATTGTTTGGCCTGTCTAAACAGGCTGGTAAACAACTGCTGATTTTTTTGTATATAGCCCTTTGGTCGTTTAATGACATGGATTGTGCCGTGTATGGTAAATTCAGCATACATCTAGAAAACCAAATGGGTTTGAGGGAGATGCAGCTGCAGGTTCTCACTCAATGTTTCAGGGAGAGAGATTATGGAGAATTGTAGGGTAGAAGTAAATCAATAAATTATAAATATATTAATTAAATAATAATAAATAATAATATATTCTATTCTATATTATTATTACTACATTATAATAATACAAAATAATCAAAATACATAATAAATAATGATAAATTAAATTATGAATAAATCACGGCAGATAGATCATCCTACTCTGCAAACATGGAGGAAAACAATTTACAGGAACCGGCAAGGATTTGAAAGAGAACTAATATGGCACTGTAGACTGTGAACATAGAGCTGCTTCTCTGTAACAAATTTTAATGACCATATTATTAGTCAGTGGATCATATTTGGCTCATTTTGGTGACGTCCATGCAATATAGACTTTCTAGAGGTTGGTAAATAAATGTTAGCTGAGTTTGGTTGGTCGTAAATACAGCAGAAAATGCTCCAATGTGAAAACACGTCATAGTGGAAAATTGTCAAAATTATATCCAGTCCAGGTAAACAACAACGTGACAATGATAGCGACACAACTCTCTGTCCTGGTGATATGCTGGAAGTGCATAGACAATTATGTAGACAATATGGTATTATTTTATGTAAGGCTTTGTGCACACGTTGAGTATCTGCAGCAGATTTTTATGTCCCCCCAAAAAAACCACAGAATGTAGGCTTGAAAAACGCTCGTTTTTCATGCGTTGGTGCTTGAACTTTTTTTTCTCATTCATTGACATGGGTGAAAAACTCTTCAGAAAAACAAGAATTGACACGCTACTGTAAAAACGCTTTGATGGTTGAAATCCGAAAGGAAAGAATAAGCAGCGGGGGCAGGAGATTTCAGAAATCTCATTTACTTTGCTGGAACGGTAAAGAACAGTGTTTTTCACTCTTGAAAAACATATGGAAAAAAGGGTATAAGTTCTCATAAAAAGTTTCATATTTTGCTGTGCTTAAGATTTACTGTAAAAAAATAAGAAATCCTCAGTATTTACCCAATAGATGAGTGGACCTTCAATTTAGGTGAGAATAGGGTAGCCTAAAAATGTAGCATTGCCCATACATGTGTTACGTTACTGAGAGATACATTACTGGAAAAGTGAAATTTAATTTGGCCACACTAAAAGCTCTGCTGAATATATGTGCAAGCTGCTAGTTAAAATAGGACAAATTAAGAAGTCCAATATTACAGCAATTCTAATTACCATCGACTTCTTAATTAATATTATTGACTTCTGAATTTATCTTGACCCCAAGGTTGGGGTTACAAATGTCACATCATGTTGCAGTGGCTTTGCAGCTACACCAAAATAGACAAAATGTTTCCCTTGTTGCTTTCAACCTAAAATGATTAAGAGATCATGTACGCCTAAGTACCGTATAATGTTGTTTTTTTGTATTTGTAATTATTAATATGCACAATAAAATGAATCCAGTGGTAAAAATCACTGAAAATATTTCCATGCCCATACTTGGCCACATACTAGTAAATGAGTCGTGATTGACAATAGTCTAGATTTTAATTATTTATTTTATACTCTTTTGTTTGGTGTTGGTGGCCGGCTTTGTAAAAGGGACAGCAGGAAGTGCAGCCATATTGATTGTCGCATTTCTCTCAACAACTGTTGGCGTATTGTTGCTGGTTGAATATGTGGACATCAAGACAGCTAAATGTCTTCTAAATGTTGCTTCTCATTCAATTTATGGGTGGAGGCAAACAATTCCCATGTGTCTCATCCCATGTCATAAGTTGCAGCGATTTCAAACCTAAGGGTATGTTCACACTGGACGAATTTTTTGTTCCAATTTTCTTGGAAAAAAGACATCATTTATTACAACGGAAGCAAGATGCATAAAATCTTACTAATTTCACCTGTGCACTGCTAAATAATCTGTTTGGAATTTGACCTCTTGTGCGGATTTGATATTTGATTTTATATTTATATCATTTAGGATATGTTCACATGTGCGTTTCCATCTCGGACTTCTCCTAAAATAAGTGTTGCGAAATATGTAGGGGCTATATAAATAAAATTATTGAAAAAAATTATTAAAATTACAGACTTAATTAAAGAATCACATTGGAGTCCATTTAAATCAAAATAACCTACGGTATATCAAATCTATTTTGAGAACGGGACCCCAGTGCTTTACTATCCCACCCTTTGTTGATAGCGCCTTAACTAAAAAGTCAACCTTGAGAGCATGCAGTGTCACTGCAGGAGCTGGGTGGGCTTGCAGACATCCCTCTCTCCTGATAATAATAATAATAATAATCTTTATTTATATAGCGCCAACATATTCCGCAGCGCTTTACAGTTTAACAGTTTCAAACACAACAGTCATAGGTAACAATGTTAACAATACAGTAATAAAGCAATGATCTGAGGCCACTGATCAATAGAAGTGGCCTCAGAGAAAGGAAGGGGGAATAGGGGTGCGCCAGTTCGACTCCTGTAGTGTCGGAGTGTGCATGCAGAGCCATGTTTTCGGTTGAAAACTCGGTTCTGGAATCAACATAGGGAAAGGCATGGTATTTGAAAGGTTGAAACAGTTCGCTGACCGCTTAGCCTCACCAAGGGTGCACCAAGAACCCTCATCTGCATAATGAATGATTGTTTTTTGGTTAACAATATCTGAGAAAACTGGACTACAGCAATGATCTTAATATGGTCTGAGTCCCTTATATGACTAATTACTTACGGTAGTTTAAATTGCATTTTGGGGGGGACAGACTGTCTTTAACTAGCAGGTACCTGGCTTGTAAATGTTTAGAATTGCATAGGCAAAAGCGGACAGCACACTGATACCGTCCTAGTTGCATGTGTGTGTGCTATCCGTTTTTCACAGACTGGTGGCTAAGAAAAGCTTGGGGATTTTGTGTTTTTTTCATAAAAGCAGTACGATTACGGTTTCGCACTGGAGCGTCAAGGGTCCTCTAGTACCACTGACTTCAGCTACATGCAAATATTACATTACCCTCATTCAAAAATGTAACTATGATTCCATATATGATTCTATTTACCACATTCCACTTTTTTTTCTCTGATTTCCCTAAATGGTTGATTCAAATTAGTCAGTATAATGTTCAAATCATCAACCATTAGAGTATAAATCACATTTTATTGTGCAAATCTCCCAATGAGAACAGTATTTTTTTCAAAACCACAAAAACTCAAAATGCACGGTTTCAAATAATTATGCACAACGGAGCTTCCAGTCATTTTTTATAGGTTGTTAAGAACTGAAAATGGTCATTTGTTGAATTTGCAGCATTAAGAAGAGGTCACGTTTACTGAAATCAAAAACATATTAACAGGCCAAGTAACATGATAACATAAGACCCCTTCTTTGCCATCACCTTGATAATTCTTGCATCCATTAAACTTGTGAGGTTTTGGATCTTTCCTTCTTGAATTTCTTTGCAGGATGACATCCAAGAAGTAGCGTTTGCAGGATGTCAGAATAGCTTCCCAGAGCCGCTGTTCTAATGTGAACGGCCTCCCACCCTCATAGATCTTTTGCTTGAGGATACTTCATAGGTTCTCAATAGGGTTGAGGTCAGGGGAGGATGGTGAACCACCATACGTTTCTCTCCTTTTATGCACATAGAAGCCAATGACTCAGAGGTTTTCTTTGCAGCATGTGAAGGTGCATTGTCATGCATGAAGATGATTATTCTATGTTTCCTTGTGGACCAGTGCGAGCCTGTACGGATAACACACTAATGGTAAAACTTTGTCTGAAAAATACAGATCTAGCACAGTGATTGACTAAATTTTGCATACATGAAAAATCACTCAGTATGTGAACTTGGCCTAAGTGTGCATTCACACAACTGTATTGAAAAATCACTCAGTATGTGAACTTGGCCTAAGAGTGCATTCACACAACTAGTGTGCATTCACACAACTGTATTGTACAGTTTATTTCCCCTTCGCCTCATTTGGAGACAGACCATGGGTGTATGCTGCTGCCACCAGAGGCTGACACAAAGTAATACAAAGAAAGCTAGCTCCTACTCTGCAGTATACACCCTCCTGCTGGCTCCAGCTAACCAGTTCTTGCTTAGTGTCCGTAGGAGGCACACTGGGGTCTGCTATTCAGACCATACTTTTTTATTTTATTTTTCAACTTTTACTTTTTAAACCTCTTTTCAGGAGGAAGACTGGGACGACAGACCCTTTCAAGGATTTGATCTACCCCAACCAACAACAGGCGAGCACTGCGAATGTCGCCTCCTCGTATCCTCTCCTGCGATGTGGGATGCCATGCTTGAGCTATACTAGGGGCGACGGTTCCCTTCAGGGCGCCAATCTCCCCGCACTAGCAACAGACGGGAGCATGGAGTGTCACCTCCATGTACCCCCTTCTGTGCCAGGCTACATCCGGACATAGCCCTGTGAAATCCTAGGGGAGTGAACCCTGAGGATACACAGAGGCCCCAAATGGCATCCGTGCTGCTCCCACTGCACCACCACTGAATGAACAGCAGTGCTGCAAGGAGCTGGATGGTCCCTCTCCACCTCACCTGCAAAAGGGGTATGATGGATTGAGGGTTTCTGCAACGTCCACATCGCAGCCGAGCTGCTCTTGCAAGCAGAGTGCAAGCCTTCCCTCCTCCAGCTCTGGCGGTGAGTTTGGGATCCAAGGGGGGGCTACTGCAGCACGTTGCGGCCCTCATGTTGGGGGGTTCCCACAGCGTCCCACTTTCAGTCAGTGAAGTTCTGGGTCCGGGGGCCCCCACAACGTGTTGCGGCCCTTGGTCCCTTTCTGGTTGGGCACCGGCAATTTATCTCCCAGCTTCGGCTTGTGCTAGACCGCAAGCCGGTAACTCCCGGCCGGGCAGCGGTAATTGACTCCCCGCTTCGGCCTGCGCTAGGCCGCAACCTGGAGGTGCCACCCACACGATGAATCGTCCCAGCGGCCCCACCCACGATCCTGGGCCACAGGATCGGAGCTCAGATCTGGACAGGATCTGAACTCAGATCTGGACAGGATCTTGGATGCATCTGCTCAGAGTAAGGGTCCACTGTATTACTCCCCTCCCCTCGGCAGTATCCCCTTTTATCATTTCTGCAGGAAGCCCTATTAAGGGGCTCATAGAAGGGTACATGTAATTCCTGTCAGTCTGCTCAGTACTCGTCACTCTACAAAACCTGCGACTCCAAATACGCTCAGGAGCCCCCCCACTGTCACTGAGCCCAGTATACCTAGTCCCCCTAAGTGGACTTCGTCACTGTCACAATCCATGTCTCATCTGGCCAAAGCGACTGAATCCCTCTGTGGATTGCATGGCTCCCCTGACAGAGAAAGATGGACCCCCCTACCACGGGGCCGTCAGCTAGTGAGGGCCGCAGCATTCCAGAAACGTGCAGGCAAATGGAAAACGGACATGTAGTATGTCTACTTCGCTATCTTGTGCCTTGGCATCTGCGAGCTCCACTCCTCGCTCTAGCGAACAGGATTTACTTATTGAAGCCGTCATCCACACTCTGTAGGTTGATGAGGACTCCAGTTCTGCTCCAGATCACGCTGTCCTTCAAAGGACTAAATTCTCTCATACAACATTTGCCAGTCACCCGGACAGGGAGTGTCTGGATAAGCGATGCACTACATAGGATGCCGTGCCTGCTGATTTTCAGAGGCGACGGGTCCCTTAAAGGGCACTGATCTCCCTATACCGTCAGCATTCAAGCGCGTGGAGTGGCGCCCCCATATATCCTCTCCTGCGACGTAGGATGCCATCCCTGGACTGTTTTTTAGAGGTGACGGGTCCCTTAAAGAGCACTGATCTCCTCACACCATCAACAAATGAGCACATGGAGTATGCCTCCATGTATCCTCTTCTGCAGCCAGACCTAATGCCGGACTACCAGCCCTGTCCACACGGGGCCTGAACTCAGTGGATGTACAGAGGCACTCCTTTTGGCATCCGAGCAGCCCCCACTGCATCACCACTGCTTAGCGAATGATGCAAGGAAGCGGACGGTCCCTCTCCACTTCCATGTTAAGGGGATGATGGATTGATGGTTCATCACTTTAACCCTACACCATCCAAAGACAGCAGCGACAGCAAGAGATAATTAATCCTGGCCTGCTGGATACAGCTGCGCATTCTACCACCCAGCAGTTTTCTCCGGTAACCTCTCTACCCTTCATGGGTTGCTAAAGTAAGGGGCTCCTGATCGGAGACCTTAACTACTTCGATTCAGCGGAGGCAGTACAGCTGGCCAATTAAATCTCTCGAGCGGGAGACTATGTCGTCCACACATCTTTGGACGCAGCTAGTTGTGCAGCGCTGTCAACAGCAAATGCCATTACATTCAGAAGGGCATTGTGACTCAGAGGATGGAAAGCGGACTCTGCGTCCAAAAAGCCGCTGACATCACCCTGTTACCAGAGTGGTCGGTTACGTTCCCCATGCAGGAACTAGGGTTGCAAGTGTCCTATAGACTTAACCAGCAGTGGACGGGTTGTCCTAGACAGGCTAGGTCTTTGGAATCTAGGTTCCAATTAAAAGGATGGGAAAAGTTTGACCGATCCTGGACCTCAAACTTCTAACAAGTTTGTCAAGGCCTGCCGTTTTCGGATGGAGTCCCTCTGTTTGGTCATTACCTCAATGGGAAAAGGTGGAGTTACTGGCATCCATTGTCATTCGGGCTGTTTACTTCCACTTTCTGATTTTTTTTCCCCCTCGCTAAAAAAAAATAAAAAATCCTGTGCTTCGACATTCAGGAACAGCATTTCAGTTCATGGCTTTGTGTTTAGGTTTTGCTTCTGCTCCCTGAGTATTCTCAAGGGTCATGATGGCTGTCGTGTCCAACTTACACTCTTGGGGAATGGTCATCCTGCCCTATCTAGACGACTTTCTAGTTAAGGGACCGTCTTTCCAGTACTGTGCTGAGTCTGTCTGTATCACTTGCGATACCCTTTCTCGCCTTGGCTGGCGGAAAAACTTAAACAAGTCTTCCCCATTTCCAGCCTAAGAGATATCCTTTTTTGAGGATGATCTTGGACCTCGTCTCCTCATTCCATCCAATTTGCTATGAAGATTCGGGGGAAAATGGTGGCAGCAATGGAAGTAGTCCTTTTCACTCAGCTTGTCTCTGCGGTCAGACGGGTTTCAGATGGTGGACTCTGAGATACTCCCTCAACGAGGGGAAATCCTTTCTTCTGGTTTAATGGCTAGTAGTGACTACCGATTCCAGTCTTTTGGGCCGGGGAGTGTTACCACACTGTTCTAAGGCGCCAGTCAACTCGGGAACTCCCGATCAATGTTTTTGGAGATCCGAGAGATACGGTTAGCCTTACAGCAGTCTGTAACTGTCTCTTGGCGGTCACCCCATTCGAAGTCTATCGGATAATGCCACGGCCGTGACGTACATCAATCATCAAGGGGGTACCTGCAGCCGGGCGGCCATAGCTTAGTCCGCTCACATTCCCCGATGGGCAGATGTCTAACACTCGGTGATCTTGGCGGTACAAGAAAACTTGGTGGCAGGCTTCCTCAGCTGCCTGGGTCTCGCCTCAGGTGAGTGGGAACTCCATCCAGAAGTCCTCCAACAGATCTGACTTTACTGGTGTTTTGTTAAGGTTCAAAGAATTGTGATGAATAAATAAATGCTCACAGGACAATTGAATAAACTAAAATGAATTTACTTAATAAAAGATAATAAATTTAAACAGTCACTCAAAATAACACATAAGCAATAATCATACATTACATAGCATGGTAGGAGTTCATCACTGACCGTCCAGGAAGCAAGAGAGAGCCCAAAGCACATGTGTCCTCTGTTATATCTGTCCAGCTCCCAGAGGCGTGTCCAGCCCCCACTTGTGGGGAATGATGTCCTAAGTAGGGTTGAGCGACTTTTATTTTTATAGGATCGGGTCGGGTTTCACGAAACCCGACTTTCTCAAAAGTCGGGTCGAGCAAAATCGGCCGATCCTATAAAAAAGTCGGGGTCGGCCGAAACACGAAACCCAATGCAGTGCAATGGGATACTATGGTTCCCAGGGTCTGAAGGAGAGGAAACTCTCCTTCAGGCCCTGGGATCCATATTAATGTGTAAAATAAAGAATTAAAATAAAAAATATTGATATACTCACCCGTCCGGAGGCCCCTGGACATCACCGCTGGTAACCGGCAGCCTTCTTTGCTTAAAATGAGCGCGTTCAGGGCCTTCCATGACGTCACGGTTTCTGATTGGTCGCGTGCCGCTCATGTGACCGCCACGCGACCAATCACAAGCCGTGACATAATTCTCAGGTCCTAAATTCCTAATTCTAGGAATTTAGGACCTGAGAATTACGTCATGGCTTGTGATTGGTCGCGTGGCGGTCACATGGGCGGCCGCGACCAATCACAAGCCGTGACGTCATCTAAGGCCCTGAACGCGCTCATTTTAAGCAAAGAAGGCTGCCGGTTACCAGCGGTGATGTCCAGGGGCCTCCGGACGGGTGAGTATATCAATATTTTTTATTTTAATTCTTTATTTTACACATTAATATGGATCCCAGGGCCTGAAGGAGAGTTTCCTCTCCTTCAGACCCTGGGAACCATAGTATCCCATTGCACTGCACTCATTCTTAGGAAGGAAGGCTGCCGGAAAGAAGCCGAGGGTGAGTATATTCCTATTAGGTATATACTCACCCTCGGACGCGCCCTGCTTCTTTCCGGCAGCCTTCCTTAAGAATGAGCGTGTGAAGGGCCTTAGATGACGTCACGGCTTGTGATTGGTCGCGGCCGCCCATGTGACCGCTCACGCGACCAATCACAAGCCATGACGTAATTCTCAGGTCCTAAATTCCTAGAATGAGAAATTTAGGACCTGAGAATTACGTCACGGCTTGTGATCAGAAGCCGTGCCGTCATGGAAGGCCGTAAACGCGCTCATTTTAAGGAAAGAAGGCTGCCGGTTACCAGCGGCGATGTCCAGGGGCCTCCGGAGAGGTGAGTATATCAATATTTTTTATTTTAATTCTTTATTTTACACTTAAATGTGGATTCCGATACCGATTTCCGATATCGCAAACATATCGGAACTCGGTATCGGAATTCTGATACCAGATTCAGAAGATCGCCGACCTCATGGCCGACCCCACATAGGGGTCGGGTCGGGTCGGGTTTCATGAAACCCGACTTTGCCAAAAGTCGGCGACTTCTGAAAATGGCCGACCCGTTTCGCTCAACCCTAGTCCTAAGTCTATTGTCCACTGGCCAAGGTACATCACCTCAATCCCCAATGAAACCTGATTTACCAGCTTTTTTGCAACTGGAGGAGGGGGCTTCATGTAGGACACATGGCAGAACAACTGGGGGATGGGCCTCTGAACACATGTGGGGGAAATATATATATATATATATATATATATATATATATATATATATATATATATATATATCTGATTGAAACCATATTAATAGCTCTATAATTTGTATTAATTAATTGGAGTGTTGAAATAATTTAATATATATATAATACAACACAACTGGGGATCTCCGGAGGTAGATCATATGGCGTCCAGACTGAATGCCAAAGTTCTCAAGTTCATAGTTCGATCTCGAGACCCAAAAGCCATCGCAGTGCATGCTCTGGTTCTCCGTGGTGCTAGTTCCGTTGCCCTCTTCCACTACTTCCAAGAGCCTTTAGGTACGGAAAGGATCCCAGTCATTCTGGGTGATCCGGACTGACCACATCAAGCATTGTTTGCAGAACTAGTACAATTCGTCGTCATCTTTTTCTGGCGATTGTCGGATCGTCCACAGGGAATGCTTTGTCACGAGATCCCAGGGGTCCCATGTTTCTCAACTTGGCCATTGAATCCTGGGTTCTGACCCAGGTGGGACTATCATAACTAGTTGTCAGCGACTTGTGCTTGTGAGTCCGTTTCAGTACACTTTTTGCTTGGGGCAGAGATCTCAGACGCTTTCCCCATTTTATTTTTTTCTTCAAAGCAATCAGAATTCAAGCCGGGCGCTCTGCTCGCTGAAAGTCCAGATTTTGGCTTTATCGGTCTTATTGCAACAAAACGGCAACTAAGGATTTCAAGCAGGGTGTTTCACATGTGGGCCTTCCCTATCACATACCGCTAGATGTTTGGGACCTTAACTGTTCCTGGGAGTCTTACAGAAGACTTCTTTTGATCCCTTTCATGATGACCTTTACTTGGCATGGAACGTCGCCTTTTTTCACGACGGTCACATCATTCAGGAGTTTTCGGAGCTGGCCGCTCTGTCCTTTCAGATGTTTTTTTACCTTATTTCCTTCAAGGCAAGGTTGTCCTCAGGCCGTACCTGTCCCTTGTTGCCAAGGTGGTATCGCCTTCCACCGTTACGAGAACATTGTTCTTTCCTCGTTGAATAGATAAACGTGTGCACAACTAATAAGGGTGCCAGAGTAGGTTCCCACACCGTTAGCATATTAACAAGAAACTCGGCACTCAACTTAAGTGATCATATGATAATTTAATGTTGTCCACAGTTGTAGTAAACAAAACGTTTCGGTCTTACATCAGACCTTTTTAAGTTACCGATTAAAGTGTGTCTATTAGGTCAGGTGGAGCAATAGATTCAGTTGAAGATCACTAGATTAAATGACTTTCCGTCATGAGGGAAAAAAAGCAGTGGAGATGGTAGAGCCTGTACGCATATAGGATCAAGTGCGCCGTGCGTCAGTGGCGCAGTGGCGTGTGCAGACGCGGTGTCCACTGCTCGTCCTGTCACTGCGTCCGCACACGCCACTGAGGCACAGCGCACTTGATCCTATATGTGTACAGGCTCTATCATCTCCTCTCCTTTTTTTTATCTCATGATGGAAAGTCATTTGATCTAGTGATCTTCAACTGAATCTATTGCTCCACCTGACCTAATAGACACACTTTAATCGGTAACTGAAGGTCAGATGTAAGACCGAAACGTTTTCTTTACTACGACTGAACAACATTAAATTATCATTTGATCACTTGAGTGCCAAGTTTCTTGTTATATTGTTCTTTCCTTGTCTTGTTCAGCTCCAGTTCACAAGATGGAACGCATTATCTATGCTCTGGACAAGGTGAGAGCTTTGAGAAGGTACGTATCAAGGATGGCGTCCTTCCGAAGGTCGGTTGCTCTATTCGGACCTTCTGATGGTCACAAGAAGGGTTTAGCCGCTTTGTCGGCTATGATAGCGAGGTGGATTCGTTCAACCATCCAGGAGTCCTTCCGTGTCAGGTCAGCCTATCCCAGCGGGGATCAGGGCCCACTCCACTCGGTCGTTTGGTTTTTCTTGGGCCATTAGGCTCCAGACGTTGGCAGAGCACACCTGCAGGGCTGCAGTTTTGCCCAGTCCACACGCATTCTTGAAGCAATATAATTTTCACACTCAGACTTCCGCAGATGTGAGACGAGGCAGGCAGACTCTGCAGGCTGCGATAGCGCACTTTTAGGTAGCTTTTAGGGCCTGATCTGTTATATTGCTCCCACCCAGGGACTGCTTTGGGATGTCCCACGGTCTGTGTCCCCCAATGAGGAGAAGGAGAAATAGGGATTTTTGTGTACTTACTGTAAAATCCTTCTCTCCGAGCCATTCATTGGGGGACACAGCACCCACCCTGTTAATAGCTTTGTGCTTGTTCGGCAATTTGACATGTTATACTCTTATATGTTGTTATTGATCTCCTACTACTTTTGCACTGAACTGGTTCTCTGGGAGCCAGCAGGAGGGTGTATATTGCAGAGGAGGAGCTAACTTTCTTTGTATTACTTAGTGTCAGCCTCCTGGTGGCAGCAGCATAACACCCATGGTCTGTGTCCCCCAATGAATGGCTTGGAGAAAAGGATTTTACGGTGAGTACACAAAAATCCCTATTTTATGGCCAAAATTCCCAAGAAAACCGCTAGTCTTCTGACCTGAGATATCAGCCACATAGGTAGATACAAGGCTGTTAGGTTAGGTCAGTGCGCACAGGTGGCCATTGTTCTCGGCCAAGCAGGTCCTGGATACACAGGACGATGTTTTGCTGAGAACGATGCTCTTTTGTGCAGTCCTCTGCAACCTGTTCACACTGTACGATTATCGGCAAACAAGCCTTCCTAGGAATGCTCATCTTAATATATACTTACCTTGTAATGTCTTCACATCCTGTTCCATCCAGATGTTTCCGGATCCAAGAATTCCCTGCGGCGGAAGTTCACCGACCTCCATATTGGGACACCCAAGTGATGGGTGTATCAATATGGAAACTGCTGGTGGTACCAGCCTCTTGCGCAGTATCACCAGTGGAACACCGTCGCACCACACACAGTATACGCCGTACGCACCACACACACTGTTTATGCCGTACGCACCACACACAAGCACACACACTGTGTACGCCGTATGCACCACACACACACACTATGCCGTATGCAGCCTCTTGTGCGACACCACCAGTGGAACACCATCACGAACACGCCGCCGCCGGGATCAGCCGAATGATTCACTGACCGCTGCCATCTTTGTACAGGAGGAGCGCATGCGCAGTTTTAAATGTGACTGCCGCTATCTGTGTGCACAAAGATGGCGGCGGTCTGATTTACTGCACCTGTGCGATTTTTAAAATAAACTTTCGTTTGTGAGAAAACCCCTTTAAAAAGCAAATATCATGCAAACATGGCTCCTCCTAAAAAGTACGCCATGACAATGAAAGTAAAGCAGTAAAGGCACAACGTCGAAGACAACAACAGGCAAATGAGTCTCTTGAAGAGCAACACCATCGGTGGGACAAAAACAATGCATATAAACGTAGGCGTCAAGCACATGAATCCCCTGATGCAAAGTTATTAGATTATCAAAGGATGCCATTAGGCAACAACAGCGCCGCAAACAGAAATCTGCAGTCTTAACAGCAATACCATGGTCACAAGATGACCCATTGGAACCAGCACACCACACCTTTGTAATAAATTTTTCCATGTTACTAAAGTGTTACCTTTACCTACTTTGCTTTCATTTTAACACAGGGGGAGGGGTGAGTGCACATAGGAATGAGGACACGGGGGAGACAGCTCAAACGAGAGAACATGAGGGAAGAAGACAGCACAGTGGTGGAGAGAGAGAGCAGACAAGGGGGAGAGCAATGGGGTACAGACAGGTCAAAGAAGAGATGACATGAGAGGAGAAGACAGCAGATGGAAGAGAGAGAAAGCGCACAGGGGGGAGACAGCTCAAACGGAACAGCACATGAGGGGAGAACACAGTACAGTAAGGAGAGAGACAGCAGACAAGGGGGATAGCACATGGGGTAGACAGGTCAAAGAAGAGAGCACAGATGGGAGAAGTCAGTACATGGTGAAAGACCGAGTGGATAGGTGGGTGAGCACATGGGGGGAGATTCTCAACACTGCAAAGCCTGCCCCCATCATGACATTACCACCCTCCCGACGCGATAGCAACGGGCCTCCACCTAGTAAGCTATAATCTCACAATGTGAATGGACCTCCAGTCTGAGCCTTCTGTCCCAGTGATATGAGGAAGACTGATGTGGGGGTTCTTTCCACCAATGTAGACTTTGATATTGTGTTACTACACTACAATAGTAGCGTTTGATCAGCTAGGGACAACAATGAACCACATTTACATCAGTGGGAGAAATTATCTTCATAGAAAATCATTGCAATTGTTACAGATCTATTTTACAGCTTGTCCCTGTACCAGTCGTAGCTCAAAACACTGAACCACTTTTCCAATTAGGGGTAGTCTTCACATCTGTGTCCGGGCACATAAAAGAATTGCATGTAAAGGGGGGATTTCCTGTAAAAGCCAGTAAATCAGACACAAATGTCCTCCCTTCTCTTCATTCTGGAGCACCACTGCACACTAGGGTTGAGCGACCTTTAGTTTTTTAGGGTCGAGTCGGGTTTTGTGAAACCCGACTGTCTTAAAAGTCGAGTCGAGTGAAATCGGCCGACCACCGTGAAAAGTCGGGTTTCGGCCGAAACACGAAACCCAATGAAGGAAATTTTTTTTTTTTTCTCTCTCTCTCTCTCTCTCCCCCTCCGTCCCAGCACAGAAAATTTCGTATTGCACATTCAAAATCCCTACTGCGCACAAGCGATAACATGACGATAGGCGTTCACTCCCCTAAGACCTATGTCATCACTCTGCCCATGCTCATTCATTGGCTGAAAAAATGGCGCTAAACGCGTCATACGAAACGCGACTTTGGCGCCAAGATCGCGTACCGCATGGCCGACCCCGCACAGGGATCGGGTCGGGTTTCATGAGATGCCGACTTTGCCAAAAGTCGGCGACTTATGAAAATGAACGACCCGTTTCACTCAACCCTACTGCACACCACAACTTGACAATGGCAGCAGTACCTTTGTGTGGCAGTGGTGGGAGTGGGGGGAGCACGGGAATGACGAGGCAGAGTATCTGAACATCAGTGTGTTTCGGGACTAAGGAGGTAACGGGGTAGTTTGGGGTCTGCTGTGGGGTTCAGAAACGGAGAAGCCTGGTTCTTCCTGGGCTGTAAACCGGGAGTGTCTTTTATTTGGGGATTGGTTTGGGGTCTCTGAATTGGGTTTGAGGGTCTTTTTTTTTAGCGGTCTGATTTTTTCATTTTGAGCTATGACTAGTATCAACTTTTTAGAGGGTCTGGTTTACACTTCTTATTGATTGAAAGAGACAAGTCTCGGGACTGTGTTATTTTAGGAGTTTGTGGCTATGATCTGTAGTGTGTGTGTGTGTGTGTGTGTGTGTGTGTGTGTGTGTGTGTGTGTGTGTG
Source organism: Ranitomeya variabilis (assembly GCF_051348905.1). Taxonomy (NCBI): domain Eukaryota; kingdom Metazoa; phylum Chordata; class Amphibia; order Anura; family Dendrobatidae; genus Ranitomeya; species Ranitomeya variabilis. The sequence goes on from NC_135232.1 coordinate 639,878,448, forward strand.
TGTGTGTGTGTGTGTGTGTGTGTGTGTGTGTGTGTGTGGGGACTTGGTCTGGTGTCTATATTCTAGAAGACCTGGGCTTGAACTATCCACCCTATTAGTTTAGAAAGCCTTGGGGAATTTGCATCCATGTAGTCTGTATTTGTGGCGCATGGTCGGTATTTATTTTAAGGGGAGCTTAGAGGGAGCCTGTCCGCTGATCCATGTTCCCTGAACCACAGACAGCAGGAGCAAGGGACCGGCACCGTTTTTGCAGCCAGGTATGATTCACCCATAATGAAGGGCGTTTGTGAGAAAATATACTTTAAAATTCCAACCGGGGACTATGCGACAAAGAGATGCTGACAAGAGTCCGGACCCCAGCAGCTGCTGCACCCCACTCACCGAGACTTCACAGGTCTCCCGCCTATGTGTGTTATAGAGTCACCTGTCAGACATTACAGTGGTGGGCACAATACTGCAGTGGCGACATTACAGCGGTGGCGACATTACTGCGGTGGGCACATTACAGCGGTGGTGACATTACAGCGATGGGCACATTACAGAGGTGGCAGCATTATAGCGGTGGTGACATTACAGCGGTGGTGACATTACAGTGGTGGGCACAATACAGCGGTGGGCACAATACAGGGGTGGTGACATTACAGCGATGGGCACATTATAGCGGTGGTGACATTACAGCGGTGGGCACATTACAGCGGTGGTGACATTACAGTGGTGGGCACAATACAGTGGTGGGTACATTACAGCAATGGGTACATTACAGCGGTGGGTACATTACAGCGGTGGGTACATTACAGCGGTGGAGACATTGTAGTGGTGGGCACAATACAGCAGTGGGCACAATACAGTGGTGGCGACATTACAGCGATGGGCACATTACAGCGGTGGCGACATTACAGCATTGGGACATTGCAGCAGTGGGCACAATACAGCGGTGGCAACATTACAGCAGTGGAGACATTGTAGCAGTGGGCACAATACAGCAATGGGCACAATACAGCGATGGGCACAATACAGTGTTGGCGACATTACAGCGGTGATGACATTACAGTGGTGGGCACAATACAGCGATGGGCACAATACAGCAGTGGAGACATTGCAGCGGTGGGCACAATACAGCAATGGGCACAATACAGCGGTGGGCACAATACAGTGGTGGCGACATTACAGCGGTGGGCACATTACGCGGTGGGCACAATACAGCAGTGGAGACATTGCAGCGGTGGGCACATTTTAGTGGGGGACACATTACAGCAGTGGGCACATTGTAGTGGGGGACACATTGCAGCAGGGGGCACATTATAGTGGGGGACACATTGCAGCAGGGGGCACACTATAGTGGGGCACATTGCAGCAGGGGGCACATTATAGTGGGGGACACATTAGAGCTGTGGGCACATTATAGTGGGGGACACATTACAGCAGGGGGGCCATTATAGTGGGGGACACATTACAGCAGGGGGCCCATTATAGTGGGGGACACATTGCAGCGGTGGGCACATTATAGTGGGGGACACATTACAGCAGTGGGCACATTGTAGTGGGGGACACAAGTCATTACAGCTGTGGGGGGACACATTACAGCAGGGGGCGCATTATAGTGGGGGACACATTACAGCAGGGGGCACATTATAGTGGGGGACACATTACAGTGGTGGTCCTTATATACGAGGGTGCACAACAGGTGCCTGCAGGGAGAAGACGGGGCTTGTACGGAGCCCGGGCTGACACGTGCCTAGCCGCACTGTGTGACCAGGAGGACGGCCAGGCTCTGCCGCGGAGCGCCGTGCCGCCGGGCGGTAGGATAGGTGAGGGGGGACCGGAGAGGGAAGGTAACTAGGAGAAGGAGGGGAGAGGAGCGGGGAGGGCGGTGATGGAGCACTGATGGAGGGATGCAGGCGCCGTAGCTACAGCCGCTGTCACCCTCGGGAGGAGGAGGCTGAGGGTCAGGGCTGTGTGTGAGCGGAGGATGGCGGCTTCCCCCATACCAGGCGCGGAATGACCATACAGACATCTCGGGGCCGCTGCCCGGAACATGGCGCCCACGAAGCCCGGCTTTCAGCAGGACCCTTCCCGCAGAGAACGGTAAGAGAGACCGTGGCTGGGGAAGGCCCGAGCGTCTGCGGATAGCGGAGTACACGGCGTGTGTGACAGGAGACGTCTGCTCTGCCCGCAGCACGGGAGACACGGGCTACACCGGCGTGACAGGCGCACAGCTCAGGACACGGGGCTACCAACACTGCACACGGGGCAACTAACACTGCACACGGGGCAACTAACAGCTCAGGACACGGGGCTACCAACACTGCACACGGGGCAACTAACACTGCACACGGGGCAACTAATAGCTCCAAACACTGGGCTGCCAACACTACACACGGGGCAACTAACAGCTCAGGACACGGGGCAACTAATAGCTCAGGACACGGGGCAACCAACACTACACACGGGGCAACTAACAGCTCAGGACACGGGGCAACTAATAGCTCAGGACATGGGGCTACCAACACTACACACGGGGCAACTAACAGCTCAGGACACGGGGCAACTAATAGCTTAGGACACGGGGCTACCAACACTGCACACGGGGCAACTAACAGCTCAGGACACGGGGCAACTAATAGCTCAGGACACGGGGCAACCAACACTACACACGGGGCAACTAACAGCTCAGGACACGGGGCAACTAATAGCTCAGGACATGGGGCTACCAACACTACACACGGGGCAACTAACAGCTCAGGACACGGGGCAACTAATAGCTTAGGACACGGGGCTACCAACACTGTACACGGGGCAACTAACAGCTCAGGACACGGGGCAACTAATAGCTCAGGACACGGGGCTACCAACACTACACACGGGGCAACTAACAGCTCAGGACACGGGGCAACTGACTGCACGCGGGGCAACAGCTCAGGACACAGGCCAACTAACACTGCTCAAGGGGCAACTAATAGCTCAGGACACAGGCCAACTGACACTGCACACTGGGCAACTGACACTGCACACTGGGCAACTAACCGCTCAGGACCCGAGGCAACTGACACTGCACACTGGGCTACTAACACTGTACATGGGACAACTAACCGCTCAGGACACAGGCCAACTGACACTGCACACGGGGCAATTAACAGCTCAGGACATGGGGCAACTGACACTGCACACTGGGCTACTAACACTGCACACAGGCCAACTGACACTGCACACGGGGCAACTAATAGCTCAGGACACAGGCCAACTGACACTGCACACTGGGCAACTGACTGCACACTGGACTACTAACACTGCACACGGGGCAACTGACACTGCACACTGGGCTAACACTGCACACGGGGCAACTGATGCTGTACGTTGGGGTACTGACACGGGGCAACTGACACTGCAAATGGGGCAACTGACAAAGCTAGGGACATGATGGGGCAACTAAGGCAGCTCAGGACACGGGGCTACTGACACTGCACACCGGGCAATTGACACAGCTCGGGACACTGGGCAACTAACACAGCTCAGTGCAATTGATACTGCACACTGGGCTACTAACACTGCATATGGGGCAAGTAACAGCTCAGGACACGGGGCAGCTGACACTACACGACACAGGGCTACTAACAGTGCACACGGGGCACAGCACAGTGCAACTAACAATGCACATGACAGCTATCATTGCATACAACTTGCGCAGCACAAATCACTGCATGACACAAGGCAATGCACAACACAACACAATTCACTGCACAGGGCACAAAATACAACACAAACTGTTCAGCACAGGGCAACTAACATTGCACAGGGCACAGAATATGACACAGGGCTCCTCACACAGCACAGCATAACTCAACTAGCACAGCACAACTCGGGTGTGACAGGTGCACAGGTAACACAAGGCAACTAACACAGGATACAGCACACAGGGCACAGCATAGCAACTAGCGCAGCACAACCCGGGTGTAACAGATAACACGGGGTAACTAACACAGGATACAGGTCACAGCACAACAAACAGTTCAGCACACTGCACAGCCCAATACAACTAACAGCACAGGGATTAACACAACGGCACAGGCAAGATAAGCATGACAGGTGCTCAACTAACACACTGCACATCACAGCACAGGATACAGCGCAACACAACAAGCAGCACAATACAACTAACAGCACAGGCGCACAGCACAGGATACAGCACAATACAGCATACAGCACAACTAACAGCGCAGGCATCACAGGCGCACAGCACAGGATACAGCACAACTAAGGCTACTTTCACAATAGCGTCGGTACGGGGCCGTCACGCTGCGTCGGCTCGACGCAAACTGTGAAGAAAATGCCCGACGTGGGCAGCGGAAGCAGTCTTAAGACACTTCCGCTGCTTCATTGTAAGGTCCGGGGAGGAGGGGGCGGAGTTTCGGTCGCGCATGCGCGGTCAAAAATGGCGGTCCCGACACACAAAAAAAGTTACATGTAACTTTTTTTGTGGCAGTGGTGCGCCAAAACACGACGCAACCGTCGCACAACGGTTGCAACGTGTGGCACTGCGTCGCAATGCGTCGGTAATGTTAGTCTATGGGGAAAAAACGCATCCTTCAGACAACTTTGAAGGATGCGTTTTTTCTCCACATCGACGCATTGCGACGTGCAGTGCACGACGCTAGTGTGAAAGCAGCCTAACAGCGCAGGCATCACAGGATACAGCACAATACAGCATACAGCACAACTAACAGCACAGGTGTGGCAGGTGCACAGCTAACATAGGGCATATGACAGCACAGCACAGGATACAGTACAGCATACAGCACAACTAACCGCACAGGTGTGGCAGGTGCACAGCTAACATAGGGCATATGACAGCACAGCACAGGATACAGCACAGTACAGCATACAGCACAACTAACCGCACAGGTGTGGCAGGTGCACAGCTAACATAGGGCATATGACAGCACAGCACAGGATACAGCACAATACAGCATACAGCACAACTAACTGCACAGGCATGACAGGCACACAGCTAAGGCTACTTTCACACTAGCGTCGGTACGGGGCCGTCGCGCTGCGTCAGCCCGACGTACCGACGCATACTGTGCAAGCGCCGCACAACGGGGGCAGCGGATGCTGTTTGTCAATACGTTGCAATGCGTCGCTAATGTTAGTCTATGGGGAAAAAATGCATCCTGCAGACGACTTTGTAGGATGCGTTTTTTCGCCAAAACGACGCATTGCGATGTGTGCAAAAAAACGCTAGTGTGAAGGTAGCCTAACACAGGGCATATGAGAGCACAGCACAGGATACAGCACAATACAGCATACAGCACAACTAACAGTGCAGGCATGACAGGCGCACAGCTAACACAGGGCATATGACAGCACAGGATACAGCACATATAACACATAGCACAGCACAATACAACTAACACATCTCAGAACACAGTACATCACAACTAGCATAGCACAGCTAAGGCTACTTTCACACTAGCGTCGTGCACTGCACGACGCAACGACGCTAGCGTTGAAAGCGCCGCACAACGGGGGCAGCGGATGCAGTTTTTCAACGCATCCGCTGCTCCATTGTAAGGTCCGGGGAGGAGGAAACGGAGTTCCGGCCGCGCATGCGCGGTCGGAAATGGCGGACACGTCGCACAAAAAAAGTTACATGTAGCTTTTTTTGTGCCGACGGTCCGACGCAACACGACGCATCCGTCGCAAGACGGATGCAACGTGTGGCAATCCGTCGCTAATGCAAGTCAATGGAGAAAAAAAACGCATCCTGCAAGCACTTTTGCAGGATGCGTTTTTTCTCCAAAACGACGCATTGCGACGGAGGACAAAAGACGCTAGTGTGAAAGTAGCCTAACACAGTACACAGGACAGCTAGCACAGAGCACAGCACAACTAACTAGGCACAGCAAATGGCTACTAACACAGCACAACATAAGCATGGCAGGCACACAGCTAACACAGGGTAACCAACACAGCACAGAACCTAGAGCACAGCATATCACAACTAACACAACACATGATACTGCACAGCTAACACAGCACACTACAATTAACAGCATACAGGAGAACCAACAGAGAACAACACAAGCATGACAGGTGCAGAGCAAGCACAGCACAAGGCTCCGTACAACTAACAGCACAACACATGCATGACAGGCGGACAGTTAACACAACACACAGGATACAGCATACAAGACATAACCAGTACAGCACATAACTGATATGTCACATAACAACTAGTACAAAACAAAAAACTTGAAAATAAGATTGTTTGCTTTTAGAAAAACAAGACAGTAATCTTGTCGATCTAATACCTTATTATGGCTAATAAAAATAAGTGATGTTAAAAAGCTAGCTTTCGAGACTACTTACGTTGCCTCATGTACCATACCTTATGAAGAGACCTACAGTAGCTTGTGAAAGTATTCACCCCTCTTGGCTTTTTGCCTATTTTGTTACATTGCAACTTGTATTTAAATATTTTTTTAATCTGATTTGTGCTTGACGCATCAGCACAAGTTGGTGAAGAGTTGGTCTAAGTTGGTGAAGAGAAGTCAGAAACTATAGGCCTACATTAAAATTAAGGGATCAAATATCCACAAATTGGCATATGTATTCACTCCTTTTGCTATGAAGCCCCTAAAAACTTCTGGTGCAAGCAATTCCCTTCATAAGTCTCCTGCTTACTGACAGGACGTCCCCCTGTGCACTCTGTGTTACATATCTGTCAGTAGATACACTCTACCTTTTCTGAAAGGCCACAGATGCTGCAGCAAATTAAGCAAGAGGCGCCACTAAGCAAACACCATGAAGATAAATCCCCAAGCAAATCAGAGACACAGTAGTTAAGTCAGGGTTGAGTTAAAAAAAATAAATAAAAAAAATCCCCAATCTGATAATTCTCCGGAGCACCAACAAATATTGTCATCAAATTGAAAGAATATGGTAAAACAACAAACTTGCCAAGAGACGGCCACCCATCAAAGCTCTCAGCCTGAGCAAGGAAGGCATTAAGAGAGGCAGCATAGGAACCAAAGGTAACCCTGAAGGAGCTGCAGAGTTCACAAGCAGAGACTGGAGTATCTGTACATACGACCACAATAAAATATATGGAGGAAGGTGCTGTTGTCAGATGAGACTAAAATTAAACTTTTTAGCCACCAAGATAAACTCTATATCTGACGCCAAACCAGTGCAGCTCATCACCCCAAGAACACCATCCCCACAGTGGAACCTGGTGGCAACATCATACTATGGGGATGTTTTTCAGCAGCAGCGACAGGGAAAGTGGTCTGAGTCGAGGGGAAGATGGATGCTGTGAAATACAGGAATATTCCTAAACAAAATCTGTTTCAGTTTGTCAGTGTTTTGAGACTGGGATGAAGGTTCACCTTTAGTGATGAGCGAATATACTCGTTACTCGAGATTTCTCGAGCATGCTCGGGTGTCCTCCGAGTATTTGTAACTGCTCGGAGATTTAGTTTTCATCGCCGCAGCTGAATGATTTACATCTGGTAGCCAGCATAAGTACATGTGAGGGTTGCCTGGTTGCTAGGGAATCCCCACATGTAATCAAACTGGCTAATAGCTGTAAATCATTCAGCTACTGCTAGGAAAACTAAATCTCTGAGCACTGAATACTCGGAGGACCCCTGAGCATGCTCGGGAAATCTCGCGTAACGAGTTTATTCGCTCATCACTATTCACCTTCCAACAAGACAAATACCCAAAGCATACTGCTAAAGCAGCACTCGAATGGTTTAAAGGAAAACATGTCACTGTTTTGGAGTGGCCTAGTCAAAGCGTGGGCCTTAATTCAATTGAGAATCTCTGGTCAGACTTGAAGATTACTGTTCTCCAGAGGAAACCATCTAACTGGAGCAGTTTTGCCTTGAGGAATAGGCAAAAATCCTAGTGGCAAAATGTGGAAAGCTCATAGAGACTTATCCAAAGCGATTTGCAGCTGTAATCGCCACAAAAGGAGGCTCTACAATGTACTGCCTTTAAAGGGGTGAATAGTAAAGCACACTGAAGTTTTCAGTTATCTATCCCAATTACAATAAAAATAAAACCACATGTTCACAGGTGTAGGCATGTTCTTTACATGAACTATTGCAAACCCTAAAAAAACAAACAATGAATTTCCAGGTTCTGAGGTAGCAAAATACAAAAAAATGCCAAGGAGGAATGAGAATCCTGCTTGCAAGCTACAATATATCAGGAAATACTGAGGGGGGGACATAGAAATTAAAAGGGACAATAAGGAATAGTTAGACTAGTGAGGTGAGGTTATAGGTCAGTCTATGTAAATTTGTTTTTTAGGGCATGATTAACTCTGTAGCTACTGATAATTAACCTTATTATCTGGGATAGAGGAAACTACTGTAGAGAAATTAGTGCACCACGAGAGAAGTCTTGGATATGGGAGTGTGAAGTTCGAATTATGGAGGATTAGCGGAATGGAGAGCATGTGAACAATGGTAGTCAGATGAGGGAGGAAATGTAGGGTGGTGCAGAACTGTGGAAAAATTTGTGGGTGAGATAGAGAAGTTTATATTGTGCTCTGCAGTGGATGGGTAACCAGTGCAATCACTGGACAGAAATATGCTGCATTCAAAATGGATTAGAGAGGGGAGAGTTTAGTAAGAGGGAAACTGAAGGTATGTCCAGACGATCAGTAAACGCTGCGGGTTTAACCCTGCGTACTACTGCAGCATCCAACCCACAGCATCCAGATGTTACAGCATAGTGGATGGGATTTCAAGAATGTACATGCCCACTACGCGTCCAGAGACGCCCGCGGCCCATCTGCGGAGATGGACATGCAGCTCGTCTCTTCAGACCACAGCACGTCTATTTATCTTGCAGAAATGCGAGTCTCTGCAAGAGAAATGTCACCCGTACAATGTATCGGATGCGGTGAATCCGCATAGTTCAATGAACACATGCGGAATCACCTGCATAGCTCGCAACGCTTTGGATATAGTGGACACGTGCTGCGTCCAACTTGCTGCCAATTACTGAATGTCTGCACATAGCCTGATAGAGAGTTGTAATAGTCCAGACACAAGTTATTCAGAGCAACAGTAAGCTCTTTGCAGTCATAGGTCAGGAAATGTTGTATTCTGGAGATATTTTTTAGATGCAGGTGACATGAGCGAGTAAGTGGATATATGGAATAAAGGAAAGTTCTGTGTCAAATATAATCCCTAGACAGCGAGCATGCTGCTGAGGGGGTCTGGTAGAATCTCACATGGAAATGACAATATTGCATGTAGGTTGGTCAATAGAGAGAGGGGAAACACAAGGAATTCAGTTTTACAGAGATTCCATTTAAGACAAAGGGAGACATAATTTTAGAGGCAGTGGACAGGCAATCACTGATATTTTGTAGTAATGCAAGGGTGATGTTAGGAGATGATGTGTATAATTGGTTGTCATCAGTATAGGGCAGTATATAGGGAGAAGAGGTGACCTTGTCACATAACTGGCACCGTGCTGATATTACAACACTAGTACAGCATAGGTCCAGAAATATTTGGACAGTGACACAAGTTTTGGCATTTTAGCTGTTTACTGAAACATATTCAGGATACAGTTATATGGTCAATATGGGCTTAAAGTGCAGACTCTCAGCTTTAATTTGAGGGTATTCACATCATAATTGGAGTAAGGGTTTAGGAATTACAGTTGTTAATATGTGGATGCCTCCTTTCTGAGGACCCAAAAGTAATTGGACAGTTATCTGAAAAGCTCTTTAATCAGCTCCATGGACTATTCCCTTGCTAATCCATCACCAATTAAGCAGGTAAAAGGTCTGGATTTGATTCCAGGTGTGGCATTTGTATTTTTAAACTGTTGTGAACCCACAATATGAGGTCAGAGGAGCTCTCAATCTAAGAAAAACAGACCATCATTAGGCTGAAGGAAAAAAAAAAAAAGAAATCCATCAGAGATAGCAGAAATGTTAGGAGTGGCCAAATCAACAAGTTGGTACATTCTGCTAAAAAAAAAGCGCACTTGTGAGCTTGGGAAGTCGAAAGGGCCTGGATGTCCATAGAAGTAATCAGGGATGGATGATCGCAGAGTCCTTTCCATAGTGAAGAGAAACTCCTTCACAACATCCACCCAAGTAAAGAACACTCTCCAGGAGGTAGGCGTATCAATATCCAAATCTACCATAAAAAGCATACTTCAAGAGAGCAAATAGAGAGCGTTCCAGTTTTGGAAAAGCAAAACTAAGATCAACCTGTACCAGAATGATAGCAACAAGACACTATGGAGGAGGCTTGGAGCGGCTGATGATCCAAAGCAAAGAACATCCTCTGTAATACATGGTGGAGCTAGTGTGATGGCGTGGGCATGTATGGCTTCCAATGCCACTGGCTCACTAGTGTTTATTGATGAGGTGACTGAAGACAGAAGCAGCTGGATGAATCCTAAAGTGTACAGGGCGATACCTTCTGCTCAGATTCACCCAAATACAGCAAGATTGATTACATAGTTACATAGTTATTAAGGTTGAAGGAAGACTGTAAGTCCATCTAGTTCAACCCATAGCCTAACCTAACATGCCCTAACATGTTGATCCAGGGGAAGGCAAAAAAACCCCATGTGGCAAAGAGTAACTCCACCATGGGGAAAAAAATTCCTTCCCGACTCCACATACGGCAATCAGACTAGTTCCCTGGATCAACGCCTTATCAAGGAATCTAGTGTATATACCCTGTAACGTTATACTTTTCCAGAAAGGTATCCAGTCCCCTCTTAAATTTAATTAATGAATCACTCATTACAACATCATACGGCAGAGAGTTCCATAGTCTCACTGCTCTTACAGTAAAGAATCCGCGTCTGTTATTATGCTTAAACCTTCTTTCCTCCAGACGTAGAGGATGCCCCCTTGTCCCTGTCTCAGGTCTATGATTAAAAAGATCATCAGAAAGGTCTTTGTACTGTCCCCTCATATATTTATACATTAACATAAGATCACCCCTTAGTCTTCGTTTTTCCAAACTAAATAGCCCCAAGTGTAATAACCTATCTTGGTATTGCAGACCCCTCAGTCCTCTAATAACCTTGGTCGCTCTTCTCTGCACCCGCTCCAGTTCAGCTATGTCTTTCTTATACACCGGAGACCAGAACTGTGCACAGTATTCTAAGTGTGGTCGAACTAGTGACTTGTATAGAGGTAAAATTATGTTCTCCTCATGAGCATCTATGCCTCTTTTAATACATCCCATTATTTTATTTGCCTTTGTAGCAGCTGCCTGACACTGGCCACTGAATATGAGTTTGTCATCCACCCATACACCCAGGTCTTTTTCATTGACGGTTTTGCCCAGAGTTTTAGAATTAAGCACATAGTTATACATCTTATTACTTCTACCCAAGTGCATGACCTTACATTTATCCCCATTAAAGCTCATTTGCCATTTATCAGCCCAAGCTTCTAGTTTACATAAATAATCCTGTAATATAAAATTGTCCTCCCCTGTATTGATTACCCTGCAGAGTTTAGTGTCATCTGCAAATATTGAAATTCTACTCTGAATGCCCCCTACAAGGTCATTAATAAATATGTTAAAAAGAAGAGGGCCCAATACTGACCCCTGTGGTACCCCACTGCTAACCGTGACCCAGTCTGAGTGTGCTCCATTAATAACCACCCTTTGTTTCCTATCCCTGAGCCAGCTCTCAACCCACTTACACATATTTTCCCCTATCCCCATTACTCTCATTTTATGTAACAACCTTTTGTGTGGCACCGTATCAAAAGCTTTGGAAAAGTCCATATACACTACGTCCACTGGGTTCCCTTGGTCCAGTCCGGAACTTACCTCTTCATAGAAGCTGATCAAATTAGTCTGACATGAACGGTCCCTAGTAAACCCGTGCTGATACTGGGTCATGAGGTTATTCCTCTTCAGATACTCCAGCATAGCATCCCTTAGAATGCCCTCCAGGATTTTACCCACAGTAGAGGTTAAACTTACTGGCCTATAATTACCGAGTTCAGTTTTTGCCCCTTTTTTGAATATTGGCACCACATTTGCTATACGCCAGTCCTGTGGTACAGACCCTGTTATTATGGAGTCTTTAAAGATTAAAAATAATGGTCTATCAATGACTGTACTTAGTTCCTGCAGTACTCGGGGGTGTATCCCATCCGGGCCCGGAGATTTGTCAATTTTAGTTATTTTTAGACGCTGCTGTACTTCCTGCTGGGTTAAGCAGGTGACATTTAATGGGGAATTTTTATCACTAGTCATTTTGTCTGCCATGGGATTTTCTTTTGTAAATACTGATGAAAAAAAGTCATTTAGCATATTGGCTTTTTCCTCATCCTCATCCACCATTTCACCCAGACTATTTTTATTTTAAGGGGGCCAACACTGTCATTTTTTAGTTTCTTACTATTTATATAGTTAAAGAATATTTTGGGATTATTTTTACTCTCTCTGGCAATGAGTCTCTCTGTCTCAATCTTTGCTGCCTTGATTTGCTTTTTACAGAATGTATTTAATTTTCTGTATTTATTTAATGCCTCCTCACTACCTACTTCCTTTAATTCTCTAAATGCTTTCTTTTTGTCCCTTATTGCGCCCCTTACAGCTCTATTTAGCCATATTGGTTTCCTCCTATTTCTAGTATGTTTATTCCCATACGGTATATACTGTGCACAGGTCCTATCCAGGATGCTAATAAACGTCTCCCATTTTCTTTGTGTATTTTTGTGTCTCAGGATATCGTCCCAGTTAATTGCACCAAGATCCTCTCTCATCCGTTGGAAATTTGCCCTCCTGAAGTTTAGTGTCCTTGTCACCCCCCTACTACCCATCTTATTAAAGGTTACATGAAAACTTATTATTTTGTGATCACTATTCCCCAAGTGACCCCCAACCCTTATATTTGATATGCGGTCTGGCCTGTTGGTTAATATTAGGTCTAGCAGTGCCCCCCTCCTTGTTGGGTCCTGAACCAGTTGTGAAAGGTAATTGTCTCTCATAGTTGTCAAAAACCGATTACCTTTGCTGGAACTGCAGGTTTCTGTTCCCCAATCTATTTCAGGGTAGTTGAAGTCCCCCATAATAATGACTTCATTATTATCATTGGACAGAGCTTCACAGTACAAATGAACAGTGACCAAAAACATACTGCGAAAGCAGCCTAGGAGTTTAAGACAAAGAAGTGGAATATTCTGACCCACAAACAAGCAACAACTGAAGTCAGCTGCATTAAACGCCGGCAAATCACTACAAAGGAGGAAACCCAGCGTTTGGTGACGTCCATGGCTTCCAGACTTCAGGCAGTCATTGTCTGCAAAGGATTTTCTACAAAGTATTAAAAATAAACCTTTTAATTTATAGTAAAGTTAATTTGTCCAATTACTTTTGAGCCCTTGAAATGATTAGGCTTTGTAGAAAAATGGTTCCAATTCCTAAACGTTTCACAGGATGTTTTTGTTAAACCTCTTTAATTAAACCCAAAAGTCTCCACTTCAATTGTATCTCAGTTGTTTCATTTTAAATAAAAAAAATAGTGGCCTGTAGAGCCCAAATCACGAAGATTCAGTCACTGGCCAAATATTTGTGTACCTAACTGTCAGTGTGCCCTGTCACCTAACTCGCTGACATCACACCTCCACTGACTATACATTGTCCCCAGACTATCAAATCCTCACAGTATTAGTAAAGTGTACATCACCAGTTGTCTTTGGTCCTTGCAATCACTTGATTGACACCCTGAAGAGTCTTAAACTATATTTTTTCCTTTTGATTCTCCTTCCATGCTGGTCTTATATGAGTTTAGCTAAAGGCCACGCATGCTTGCAAGAAAAGATTTAGTAACTTGTGGCTGGAATGTGAAGTGACTTTAAGAATGTATATTGTGCTGCTTACCAACCCTGTGTGGGCATGACAATCTATTGCATTAAGATAATGATATGTATGTGCAAATTTCAAAATGTCAGGTTTTTCTATTTGCTCTCCCACTAAACTATTGGTATAAGCAAAGTGGCCACGCACCTCTGCGCAGGCTTGCTGTACAACATCTGGGATCTCCCATGGATCTCAAGAGTGGGGCTTTGAAGGGAGTTGGAGGGTAAGCATGTGAAACTACCTCCATTCATTCTCAAGTGATTGCTGGAGATGGCCAAGTGCTGTACTCCACTTTCTCCAGTAGCCTCAGGGTATGTATGGAGCTGTGGAGCGGATGCTTGAAATCAGCTCTGCTCCATCTAGATGGACCCCCACCGTTTGGATAGGAGATTGGGGATAACTTGAAAAATTGCATTTATTAAATTGGCCTCTTAGCACAGAAATTAGGCTGAAGTTCTAGATATATCATTTTTCAGTATGTGCTGTATACTCAGGGTCTACAGCATCTCAGTACCTACAGAGGAGAAGATTTAAAGTAAAACTAAAAACAACTCTATTATAAAACTAGTGACCGATAACCAAGGATCCACCATTGAGAGAAAGTGATGTGGACAGCTGATCTCCTCCCTCGCCCTTTACAGTGTCCTCTGTACAGGTCACAGAGCATGTCAGCAACATTCTCACATAGAAGTCAGTGAATTTGATGCTTTCCTATGTGCAGGTGCCTGCTATAAAGCAAATCATTGCAGTAGCAGCAAGTCCTATAATGTCTTTTCATCATAATCATGTAGAAAAAATGGAATACAAAAATAAACTTGTAGAAAATGAAATGTGAAATTAATCTAATCATGTATTATAGTTATATTAATATATAACATTAAAGGGCTTGTCCACTACTTGGGCAACCCCTTTTTAAAGGGAACCTGTCACCCCCAAAATCGAAGATGACCTAAGCCCACCAGCATCAGGGGCTTATCTACAGCATTCTGTAATGCTGTAGATAAGCCCCCGATGTATCCTGAAAGATGAGAAAAAGAGGTTAGATTATACTCACTCACCTGGGGGGGGGCGGTCCGGTCCGATGGGCTTCGCGGACTGGGGCCTCCTATCTTCATAGGATGACTTCCTCTTCTTGTCTTCACGCTCTGGCGCAGGCGTACTTTGCCCAAAAGTACTGCAGTGCGCAGGCGCCGGGCCTCTCTGACTTTTCCTGGCGCCTCAACAGGGCAGACAAAGTACACTTGCGCAGGAGCTGCGACAAGAAGAGGACATCATCGTAAGAAGATGGGAGGCCCCGCACCGGACCGCGATGCCTACCGCAGCGGGACTGCCCCTGGGTGAGTATAATCTAACTTCTTTTTTTCATCTTTCAGGATACATCGGGGGCTTATCTACAGCATTACAGAATTCTGTAGATAAGCCCCTGATGCTGGTGGGCTTAGCTCATCTTCGATTTTTGGGGTGACAGGTTCCCTTTAAATGCTGTATTTCACTTTTAAAATTAAAGAGAAAAATAAACTTACTGCTTGCCCCCTTGCCACAATATCATGTAAGCCCTGCAGTCGCTAATCGGTGTCGTCGCTCACACTTCCTTCGGACTTTAGCAAGCCGGTGCATGAACACGATATTTTGTTTTCTATTTTAAACAGGAGAATAAAGCATTTAAAAATCTTTGCCTCAGTAGTGGACAACCCCTTTAATTATTAAAATTCAACATGGGTGGTATAGTCCCACTAAAGGGTTTTTCTTATGTTCTTTGTTCTGTAACTTGCCACTTCTCTGACTTCCGGCTTACTGTGTGCATGGCAGGGGGTGGTGCGTTTCTGATGATTGACAGTTCGGACCAGCAGAATGGCTGGTATGCTCACTCAAATTGTGCTGTCATATGAGATAGCCTTGATTCTGCCTCATCATTCTTCTATTTCACATGTTTTAAATCCCCTACTGTTCTGTTAACCTCACATAAGATTATTATTTTTTTTTAATTCCGTTCCAATGACTTTTCGTGTGAAACTCCCATCGTTCAGGGAGGTCTCAATGGAACGTCATCAGTGTTGTGCACTCAGTTGGCTACTCCTACACTCTGCTATCTCTCCCTACTGCTTGTTTCAGTCCCCCCTTTTCCTTGTCATTAGTGGCTGCTCTGTTCTGTCAGTTCTACTGCTCATGTGTCCTCCCCTTTTGCTGGCATTTTGTCATTGTGTTCTGTTCTTAATGTTCTCTGAACGACAGCAAGGAGAGTGCATACTGAGTATGCACTGGAATAGACAACACATGCTCAGTGTGTCCTCTTTTCTTGATGGCGTTCAGAGGGGCTTTGGAGCAAAGTGCGGTGGAGAAAATGCCAGAAAGAAGGGAGGACACACTGACAAGTGGAATAGACAACCAGCACCTGTTCACTGTGCTCTCTCACCTTGATGGCACTTAGGCTATGTGCACACGATGCGGATTTGCTGCGGATCAGCAGCGGATTTTTCCGCGCAGAAACGCTGCAGATCCTCACTGTGATGTATAGTACAATGTAAATCAATGGGTTAAAAAAATAGCTGTGCAGATGGTGCGGAAAAATCAGTGTGGAATTGCTGCGGATTTCAAAGAAGTGCATGTCACTTCTTTTGTGCGGATCTGCAGCGTTTCTGCACCCTTCCATGATAAAAATCCGCAGTGGCAAAAACCGCAGAAAATCCGCATAAAAACCGCACAAAAGCTACGGATTCTGCCAGGAGATGCAGATTTTGTGCAGAAAATTCTGCACCACATTTCCTACGTGTGTATATAGCCTTAGTGAGGTTTTGGTGCGGAGAGCACTGACAAAACTTCGGCAAGAAGAGAGGACCAACCAAGCAGGTCGGAATTCGGAGGAGAACCGACCATCCCCATCACTAATGACATTCAAGGAAGAAGTGGTGTGGAAACCAGTAGGGGAGGCACAGAGGCAGGAAGAGAATGGAAGGGAGCGATAGTGATTGTTATACAAGTGTCAGTTTGATAAATGCTTAGCTTTTAAAGATTGTTTTAATTAACTATGTTTAAGATGTGGACAACTCCTTTAATTGTTATGATATTATGCAGCAAGTGAATATTCAGGCAGTTGGTGAAGTGTTGGAAGCAGGGAAAATGGGGAAGAGTAAGGATCTGAGCGAATTTGACCAAGGCTAAATTATGATTAGCGATTCTCAAACTCGGGAGATATTTATTGGGGGATGTTGGATGTATACAGTGGTCATCGTTTAAAAAAAAAAATGTTCCCAGGCTCATTTGATGTGTGTTAGCCGGTCTGCTTCAGTCCCACAGAAAAGCGACTATAACACACTTTGCTGAAACATGTAGGGATTCAGTACTTTCTAGTTACGTTTCTAGAATGTCTTAAATTGTTGTGTTTTGACCGAGGCAATTATTTATACATTATAATAATAATAATTTTTTATTTATATAGCGCCAACATATTCCGCAGCACTTTACAATTAAGCGGGGACATGTACAGACAATAAATTCAGTACAAGTTAAGACAATTTAAACAGTGACATTAGGAGTGAGGTCCCTGCTCGCAAGCTTACAATCTACAAGGAAATTGGGGGGACACAATAGGTGAAAAGTGCTTGTTATTTCAGGTCTGGCAATTTTAATAAATAGGGATTTTCATACAAAGCTGCATGATCCGGTCATCAGCCCGTGTGTTTAAGTTCAATAGTCAAGTATCAAGTGCAGTTATCCTGTGCATGGAGGGTGTGGAGACAGATGAATAGTAGGGTGCAGATTCACAGTATTATTTGGAGGAAGGGAACAGGGCATAGTTAGTTTACTGAGTAGTTGATGTGGTAGGCTTGTTTGAAGAGATGGGTTTTCAAAGCGCGCTTGAATAGGTCGGGGCTAGGTATCAGTCTGATCGTCTGGGGAAGTGCATTCCAGAAAGCTGGCGCAGCACGAGAGAAGTCTTGGAGACGGAAGTGCAAGGTTCGGATTACGGGAATGTTAGTCTTAGGTCATTTGTAGAACATTATATCCGCTCTTCAGGTCAAGGCCCGACGCTGCCCACAAATTGATAGGGTTGAGAATGGTGGTCACCTGATCTGTGCACATGAGCACTTCTGTGCAGGTTCCCACCCATCGGTCACCTGACGGCTGCAGCCAGTCCTGGGCCTAAGTGATGGCAGTGACACATGTACGTACAATCTAGAGATACAGTGCAACAGTATATCCCCCAGTTTCACTATCGCCCCCATCTGTTGCTCTGCAATGGTGGTGAAAGTCACTGAATGACTGAGTCACTGAATGAAAGTCACTGAGATGAAGGCTGGGCATTTTTTATCACATTTGTGCTTTGCCTTCCATTAAAGATTTATTCAGTTACTTCTTGTTTGGAGACACTTGAAGGTGTCAGAAACTTTGTAAATGGAGATGAATGTTTCTTGTAGCACAAATGGTGACGTATCAGCACTCCCTGAGGAGATCAGTATTCAGTGAGCTTCGTCCATAAAGCAGAAGTGAGAAGAGATTCCTTATTGTATCCGGCGCCTACAGATACATCCCATAACCACGTCCTGGATCCCTCTTATTGGCAATGACAGTCTCTGATCCCAGGACTTCTCCAGCACATTTCCATTTCTATTTTGATTACATTTGCACCTGCCAGCTCTGTGGGATGATTCCTCTCGTCTGTGCTATCACTATGGCTGTAGATTATAAGCTCTAGATTTTCTTTAAGCTGTCATACAAGTACACCATCATATAATAGTAACCATGGGTGTGTGTATAGGATGCAGCATTGGCTATGTATGCCTCAGTAAAGTGATGTTTCCCCATGAAGGCCATCCAGGCCAGGAGGCTGATGGGAGAAGAAGAAGGCTCAATGTTCTTACAGGAAACATTCACGGTCTCTGCTTTTTTTTATACTATTTTACAACAATATTTTAAATCATAGCTGTTTGTAAAGGGGCTTATCCCTGTTTCCTGTTGACCATGCTAATAGACACAATGAATTGATTTGTTTTACATTTTAGATTATTTGGGGCAAATAGAAAACTAGTTACAAAGTTGCTTTTAGCCTTTATGTACTTACAAGAAGACTACAGACTGTTACTATTACCAAAGTTTCCATTTTTTAAAGGGAACCTGTCACCATGTTTTCCCCATATAAAGTACGGCCAGCACCTGTAAGCCCTCCGTTACAACATTCTGTCTGTCCCCAATTCACTACACAAGGCACAAAAAGGAGCTTTTATTATGCTTAAAGACGGTCCGATGGACGTCTCTGGTCTTGATTCGGCACTTCCTCTCATCTTACAATCGCCGTCCTCCTTCTCTGCTTCATGTGGATGACGCTCCCTAAATTATCCAACACCGTGTCCTCCATCACGCTCGTGCATAGGTGCACTTCTATCTGCCTTCAGGGTCATCGGTGCTTTTTGGCCTTTCCTTGCGCATGTGCACTGCAGTACTTTGCTCTACCCTCGACAGGACAAAGAGAAGTGCGCCTGAGCAGGATCGCAATGGGGACACTGCATGGATGACGTAGGTCGCATCATCCACGCGAAGCAGGAAAGGAGGACGGTGATCGTAAGATGAGAGGAGGCACTGGATCATCACGAGAGACGCCCATCAGACTGAAACTCGCCTTCTGTAGGCATAATAAAAGGTGTTTAAAGGTGCTGGCCTAATTTATTTTGGGAAAATATGGTGACAGGTCCACTTTAACCCCTTAACGACCGCCGATACGCCTTTTAACGGCGGCCGCTAAGGGTACTTAAACCACAGCGCCGTTAATTAACGGCGCTGTGGAAAAAGTGAATAGCGCCCCCCAGAGTCGGATTTTCTCTGGGGTCTCGGTTGCCGAGGGTAGCCGAGACCCCAGAGAACATGATTCGGGGGGTTTTTACCGACCCCCGAGTTGCGATCGCCGGTAATTAACCGTTTACCGGCGGTCGCAACAAAAAAAAAAAAAACGCGATTTGCCGTTTAATTTCTCTGTCCTCCGATGTGATCGCACATCGGAGGACAGAGAAATGTGGTCCCCGATGGCCCCCAATAGCCCCCCAATACTTACCTACCTCCCCCGGTGCTCCTCGTGTCTCCCCATGGGCGCCGCCATCTTTTTTCCGGGAAAAAATGGCGGGCGCACGCGCAGTGCGCCCGCCGCCCGGCACCCGGATGTTCTTTGGGGTCTCGGCTGCCGGGGGTAGCCGAGACCCCAAAGAACATGATCGGGGTCGATTTGCACCGACCCCTGCTTTGCGATCGCCGGTAATTAACAGTTTACCGGCGACCGCAAAAAAAAAAAAAAAAAAAAAGCGATCAGTTATTTCTCTGTCCTCTGATGTGATCGCACATCAGAGGACAGAGAAATAGGGGGATTCGGGGACCCTATCATACTCACCCGGGGTCCCTGGGTCCTCTTCTGTCTTCTCCTGCCAGCCGGCTTTTTCATCATGGCGGGCGCATGCGCAGTGCGCCCGCCATCTGCTGCCATCTGCCGGCCGGCAGGAGAAGACAAGTTGGGGCTAAAATTAGGGTTAGGGTTAGGGTTAGGGTTAGAGTTAGGGTTAGGGTTAGGGTTGGGGCTAAATTTAGGGTTAGGGCTAGGGTTAGGGTTAGGCTACTTTCACACTAGTGTTTTTTGGCTTCCGTCGCAATGCGTCGTTGGAGAAAAAACGCATCCTGCAAAAGTGCTTGCAGGATGCGTTTTTTCTCCATTGGCTTGCATTAGCGACGCATTGCGACGGATTGCCACATGTCGCATCCGTCGTGCGACGGATGCGTCGTGCTTCGGCGGACCGTCGACACAAAAAAAACTACATGTAACTTTTTTGTGCGACGTGTCCCACATATTTCAGTGCCACGTATTTAAGTGACACGTGCCACGTATCAAAGTGCCACGTGCCACATATTTCAGTGCCACGTATCAAAGTGCCACGTGCCACGTATCAAAGTGCCACGTGCCACGTATCAAAGTGCCACGTGCCACGTATCAAAGTGCCACGTGCCACATATTTCAGTGCCACGTGCCACGTATCAAAGTGCCACGTGCCACGTATCAAAGTGCCACGTGCCACGTATCAAAGTGCCACGTATCAAAGTGCCACGTGCCACATATTTCAGTGCCACGTGCCACGTATCAAAGTGCCACGTGCCACGTATCAAAGTGCCACGTGCCACATCTTTCAGTGCCACGTGCCACGTATCAAAGTGCCACGTGCCACATATTTCAGTGCCACGTGCCACGTATTTAAGTGACACGTGCCACGTATCAAAGTGCCACGTATCACGTATTTCAGTGCCACGTATTTAAGTGACACGTATCACGTATAAGTGCCACGTGTCACGTATTTAATTGCCACATATTTAAGTGCCACGTATCAAGATTTTCCATGGAGAACAGACACATCCAGAGATATGTCTGCTCTCCACGGCTGCAGCAACACACTGACAGGAGCCATAGTTCCTGTCGGTGTGTCACTGCGCATGCGCGAGCGAGTTTACCGGCGGTCATTGACCCCGGCACTCTCGCTTAACGGCAGTGCTGCGTGGGAAAGTTCAACGCAGCTGTACTGCCGTTAACCAAGACGCCGGAGTCATTGAACTCCGGAACAGTACGCGATACACTGCTAGGAGCTTCGCTCCTGGCAGTGTATCGCCGGAGAGCAGCCGATCGGCGTGGGACACTCGTTTTATGGATTCTGCGGACAGGGAGTATGAATTTGGTTTATTATTTTTGGATTTTTTCCTGGAGGATCGAGGGCTTCGCCTACAAGTGTGCTGTTGGTGAGTATATACTCTGTGTTATGTGTTGTATGTACTGTGTGTCATGTATGTGTACTGTGTGTAGGTGTTTTGTGTAACTTTACAATTGTGCTAAGTCGCCGGACACAGGGACAACTCTCCCATCCTAATACCGGATGGGAGTAGTAGTCCCATACGGCGACTTAGCACAATGGTGGCACTAGCGTCGCATGGGGACACACACACGCACACACACGCACACACACACACACAGAAGGACTCCATGCTGCTTCACTGGGGGGCGGGGGCTTCCCTCTTCCTGTCCGACGTCACGTCCGGTCCTGGGTGTCAACCCCTCCGTACAAAGACGCCGACACCCAGGACAAAGGCGCTGTGTGTGGAAGGTAATATGGGGCCCTAGGGGGATACGCAGACACGCCGCTGCGTAAAGAATTGACATGTCAATTCTTTTTACGCCGGCGTGTTTGCAGACAAAAGCGCCGCGTTTTTTTGCGGTGTGTCTGAACGGCAAAGTGAATTTCTCATTCACTTTGCCGGCAGACGAAAATGACATTGCGCATTTTTGAAAAGCGCCCGCAAAATAGCGCTCAAAAATGCGCTATGTCTGAAAGTAGCCTAAGGCTTCTTTCACACTTGCGTCGGTACGGGGCGGTCGCAATGCGTCGGCCCGATGTACCGACGCACGTTGTGAAAATTGTGCACAACGTGGGCAGCGGATGCAGTTTTTCAACGCATCCGCTGCCCAGTCTATGTCCTGGGGAGGAGGGGGCAGAGTTACGGCCACGCATCCGCGGAAATGGCGGACGCGACGTACAAAAAAAAGGTTACATTGAACTTTTTTTGTGACGACGGGGGCTAAAGTTATGGTTAGGGTTGGGGCTAAAGTTAGGGTTGGGGCTAAAGTTAGGGTTAGAGTTGGGATTAGGGTTTGGATTAGGGTTGGGATTAGTGTTACGTTTGGGATTAGGGTTGGGATTAGGGTTAGGGTTGGGATTAGGGTTAGGGGTGTGTTGGATTTAGGGTTTTGATTAGGGTTATGGTTAGGGTTGAGATTAGGGCTGTTTTGGGGTTAGGGTTGTGATTATCGTTAGGGTTGTGATTAGGATTATGGATCGGGTTGAGATTAGGGTTAGGGCTGTGTTGGGGTTAGGGTTGGAGTTAGAATTGGGGGGTTTCCACTGTTTAGGTACATCAGGGGGTCTCCAAACACGACAGCCAATTTTGCGCTAAAAAAGTCAAATGGTACTCCCTCCCTTCTGAGCTCTGCCGTGCGCCCAAACAGTGGTTTACCCCCACATATGGGGCATCAGCGTACTCGGGATAAATTGGACAACAACTTTTGGGGTCCAATTTCTCCTGTTACCCTTGTGAAAATAAAAACTTGGGGGCTAAAAATCTTTTTTGTTGGAAAAAAATATATTTTTTTATTTTCACTACTCTGCATTATAAATTTCTGTGAAGCACTTGAGCTTTCAAAGTTCTCATCACATATCTAGATAAGTTCCTTAGGGGGTCTAGTTTCCAAAATTTGGTCACTTGTGGGGGTTTCTACTGTTTAGGTACATTAGGGGTCTGCAAACGCAACATAACGCCCGCAGACAATTCTATCAAAGTCTGCATTGCAAAATGGCGCTCCTTCCCTTCCGAGCTCTGCCGTGCACCCAAACAGTGGTTTACCCCCACATATGGGGTACCAGCATACTCAGGACAAATTGGACAACAACTTTTGGGGTCCAATTTCTCTTGTTACCCTTGTGAAAATAAAAATTTGGGGGCTAAAAAAATCTTTTTTGTGGGAAAAAAAATATTTTTTATTTTCACTACTCTTCTGTGAAGCACTTGGGCATTCAAAGTTCTCACCACATATCTAGATAAGTTCCTTGGGGGGTCTATTTTCCAAAATGGGGTCACTTGTTGGGGGTTTCTACTGTTTAGGTACATTAGGGGTCTGCAAAGGCAACATAACGCCCGCAGACAATTCTATCAAAGTCTGCATTCCAAAATGGCACTCCTTCCCTTCCGAGCTCTGCCATGCGCCCAAACAGTGGTTTACCCCCACATATGGGGTACCAGCATACTCAGGACAAATTGGACAACAACTTTTGGGGTCCAATTTCTCTTGTTACCCTTGTGAAAATAAAAACTTGGGGGCTAAAAAATCTTTATTGTTAAAAAATATGTATTTTTTATTTTCACGACTCTGCATTATAAACTTCTGTGATGCACTTGGGCATTCAAAGTTCTCACTACACATCTAGATAAGTTCCATGGGGGGTCTAGTTTCCAAAATGGGGTCACTTTTGGGGGGTTTCTGCTGTTTAGGCACATCAGGGGCTCTCCAAACGCGACATGGCGTCCGATCTCAATTCCAGTCAATTTTGCATTGAAAAGTCAAATGGCGCTCCTTTGCTTCCGAGCTCAGCCATGCGCCCAAACAGTGGTTTACCCCCACATATGGGGTGTCGGCGTACTCAAGACAAATTGTACAACAGCTTCTGGGGTCCATTTTCTCCTGTTACCCTTGGTAAAATAAAAATTTGGAGGCAAAAAGATCATTTTTGTAGAAAAAATGCGATTTTTTTATTTTCACGGCTCTACGTTATAAACTTCTGTGAAGCACCTGGGGGTTTAAAGTGCTCACCACACATCTAGATAAGTTCCTTAAGGGGTCTAGTTTCCAAAATGGTGTCATATGTGGGGGGTCTCTACTGTTTAGGCACATCAGCGGCTCTCCAAACGTGACATGGCGTCCGATCTCAATTCCAGCCAATTCTACATTGAAAAAGTAAAACGACACTCCTTCTCTTCCAAGCTCTGCGGTGCGCCCAAACAGTGGTTTACCCCCATATATGGGGTATCGACGTACTCAGGAGAAATTGCACAACAACTTTTGTGGTCTAATTTCTCCTGTTACCCTTGTGAAAATAAAAATTTGGGGGCAAAAAGATCATTTTTGTAGAAAAAATGAGATTTTTTATTTTCACGGCTCTACGTTATAAACTTCTGTGAAGCACTTGGGGGTTCAAAGTGCTCACCACACATCTAGATAAGTTCCTTGGGGGGTCTAGTTTCCAAAATGGTATCACTTGTGGGGGGTTTCCACTGTTTAGGCACATCAGGGACTCTCCAAACGCGACATGGCATCCGATCTCAATTCCAGCCAATTCTGCATTGAAAAAGTCAAACGGTGCTCCTTCACTTCCAAGCTCTGCGGTGCGCCCAAACAGTGGTTTACCTCCACATATGGGGTATCGACGTACTCAGGAGAAATTGCACAACAACTTTTGTGGTCTAATTTCTCCTGTTACCCTTGTGAAAATAAAAATTTGGGGGCAAAAAGATCATTTTTGTAGAAAAAATGAGATTTTTTATTTTCACGGCTCTACGTTATAAACTTCTGTGAAGCACTTGGGGGTTCAAAGTGCTCACCACACATCTAGATAAGTTCCTTGGGGGGTCTAGTTTCCAAAATGGTATCACTTGTGGGGGGTTTCCACTGTTTAGGCACATCAGGGACTCTCCAAACGCGACATGGCATCCGATCTCAATTCCAGCCAATTCTGCATTGAAAAAGTCAAACGGTGCTCCTTCAGTTCCAAGCTCTGCGGTGCGCCCAAACAGTGGTTTACCTCCACATATGGGGTATCGACGTACTCAGGAGAAATTGCACAACAACTTTTGTGGTCTAATTTCTCCTGTTACCCTTGTGAAAATAAGAATTTGTGGGCGAAAAAATCATTTTTGTGAAAACAAATGCGATTTTTTATTTTCACGGCTCTACGTTATAAACTTCTGTGAAGCACTTGGGGGTTCAAAGTGCTCACCACACATCTAGATAAGTTCCTTGGGGGGTCTAGTTTCCAAAATGGTGTCACTTGTGGGGGGTTTCCACTGTTTAGGCACATTAGGGGCTCTCCAAACGCGACATGGCGTCCGATCTCAATTCCAGCCAATTCTGCATTGAAACAGTCAAACGGTGCTCCTTCACTTCCAAGCTCTGCGGTGCGCCCAAACAGTGGTTTACCTCCACATATGGGGTATCGGCGTACTCAGGAAAAATTGCACAACAAAATTTGTGGTTAAATTTCTGTTTTTACACTTGTGAAAATTAAAAAAAATGGTTCTGAAGTAAAATGTTTGCAAAAAAAAGTAAAATGTTCATTTTTTTCTTCCACATTGTTTTAGTTCCTGTGAAGTACGTAAAGGGTTAATAAACTTCTTGAATGTGGTTTTGAGCAGCTTGAGGGGTGCAGTTTTTAGAATGGTGTCACACTTGGTTATTTTCTATCATATAGACCCCTCAAAATCACTTCAAAGGTGATGTGGTCCCTAAAAAAAACATGGTGTTGTAAAAATGAGAAATTGCTGGTCAACTTTTAACCCTTATAACTCCCTAACAAAAAAAAAAATTGTTTCCAAAATTGTGCTGATGTAAAGTAGACATGTGAGAAATGTTATTTATTAACTATTTTTTGTGACATATCTCTCTGATTTAAGGGCATAAAAATACAAAGTTTGAAAATTGCAAAATTTTAAAAATTTTCGCCATATTTCCATTTTTTTCATAAATAATCGCAAGTAATATCGAAGAAATGTTACCACTAACTTGAAGTACAACATGTCACGAAAAAACAATCTCAGAATCAGCGGGATCCGATAAAGCGTTCCAGAGTTATAACCTCATAAAGTGACACTGGTCAGAATTGTAAAAATTGGCTCGGTCATTAAGTACCAAATTGGCTCTGTCACTAAGGGGTTAATAGCATTATGCTAACATGTCTGTGATCATTAAAGGGAATCTATCAGACCGATCCACCCACCTCAAGTTGTTTATATGTTCATCTTGCTCCTCACCTTTACTGATGGAGTCTGTTAGTACTTGACATGAAAAAATCACTGTTTTAACAGGTTTTCAAATGAGGTGTAAGTGCTCTGGGTGTGTCAAAGCACTTCCCAACCTTCTGCCTCCCCCTGCCCCATCATCCTCTGACAGCCTACAGGCTGTAGCAGCAAATACTATTAAGCTTGAGACTATGCATAAGCCTAATTGTATTTTGTTTCTGCAGTACCGACCAACAGGTGCATTGTGAGAAATACATTTTTTATGAGTTTAGTAGAATCTTTTGAGAAGATTTGGTCTGGTCAAGTACTTTTTCTTGTTGAAGACAACTTCCAAGGTCATGAACTGAAATGAAAGAATTTATAAAGCAAAAGAATGGTTTTCAATCATTAAAATACGTACTCCTAGTCGGTGGGGCTGCGCTGCACCTTCCAGATAACAATCAGCAATTAACTCTGAACCATGTAGTGCAAGTTTCATGATGAAAGCAAATGTCTAATTGGTTGCCATGTGCTTGCAAGTTTACAATTTAGGAATTTCCTTGGAAATATCCCCCACAGAGGCTCCTTCAAGTGTTTTCTTAATAGCGTGATGTAAAGGACCACGTCCATGGCAACTAGTTATCAGCTCCTAGCAGTGCACGGTGTCCAGCCCTATGTAGGTGATCAGTTGCTGTGGCTTTTAATAATGACTTCTATTTGGACCATTTTTATATTAAGCATTATGAATTATCAAAAGCAGCTTCCTAATGAAAATTGAATGATTACTTTTAAATGTTCCTTGCAGATTCTATTTGCCCCCTTTTTTTTAAGCAAAGTTTTTAGGATTTGTTTTTTTTTATTTATTGGCAAAGTCATTGTGGTTTTTGCAGCACTAGTTTTTTTTCATCCCTCGGAAGTATTTAGTTTTGCTTGGCAAAGTGGGAATGGATTTTATTATCCAGATGTTTTGGGCTATTTCATCCTTTTGAGACTTTTTGAAATGTCACAAAATTGAGCACAAAATCTGTCTTTTTTTGTGTGCATTTGAAGAATAACATGCGAGATTCTGAAGCTTACTAAAACAGTTGGGTGACATTTTATTCTAAAAAGCACAAAGTAGAGGAGGAAAAAACACGAAACATCTTTTGAATGTGAGCCAAGCTCGTCAAATATCATGTGCCATTTTGATGAATTTGGCTGAAAATCCGCAAGTGCAAAAAGAAGTCTAAGAAAAAAATTTTTTTTTAAAGAAACCCAGATGAAGAATCAAGGCCAAAGTGGTTTATGGCATGTGTACAACGGTCCTAACACTCTTCTATTGGGTTAGCTGGAAACTCCTGTATTATAATCAGTCTCAAGATCATCATTACTTATTATATAGAGCAGTACAAATGGTGTCCGTGTGTCCGTTTTTTTTACGCCCGTGCCATCCGTTTTCTTACAACTACATTAAATCATGTACAGTTTTCTAGGTTTATAAGAGAAATCTACTCTTAAAAATCGGATGCCGCTCTATGTGGGATCTGATTTATTTTTCTCGCACCCATAGACTTGAACGTGTGAGTCTCATCTGAGACTGCATGCTGCCATTTTATTTATTTATTTTTTTTCCCCTCACGGGCCTGCGAAAAAAATATTCGTCTGATGAGCCCCATTGAATAATATATGGTGCTGTCCAATAAAAAATCAGATAGCACACATCCAAATTATGCACTTGTCTGCATGTGCCCTAATACCCCAAATCTGACATGGGACATGTTTACAGGTGGTGGATGTGCTGTAGATTTTCCATATGGATTTCTGGGCAGATTATGACATTACCCACAATGTCGGGGTGATTTTTTATTATTTTTTCCTAATATAATCCTTGCTGTGCAAGGATAAATTAAAGCAGGAATCAGATACTAGATTTTCAGCCTGTCAAGATATGACACATATTTTGTAATCAGGATTTAGACCTTTGCAATGCATAAGATCCGCAACAAATCCGCAAGTGTCTTAGATATTGATGTGGATTTATAGCAGATGTTTTACAGTCATTTGTGCAACCATACAGTCAAACTACACTAAACCTAGATTCTATAAAACACGGAAGAAACACATTTTCCCACAGATTTGCTGCAGATATAGTTACCATGTTCTCTGCTTCTCAATGTAATAACAGATTGGATCCTGATCTGATTGTATTTTCATGCACATTGCGAGCAGCAGGGAAATGATTTCTGCTGATCTGAGATATATCTTAGTCGGCAGCGCTAGTCTTCATGGCAGACACCTAGACCTGATTGACCTCATGATCAGTCATTGGAATCTGTCATGATTTATTAGAAGCTGTTTTAAAATGGATCCCATAGAACTATCAACATGGATCCATTAAGAATGGTCTCCTTGACTGGGTACAATTTAGGCAAATTGTCAGCGATGAGAAGTATCAAGTCTGCACGGGTTATGTTCACATGCTGCTGACTTGTTGCAGATGTTTGTGCCATAGGACCATTTATTCCAATATGGTTTGCACAAATCTTTTACATGCTGTAAAAACAACCTGATTCAGATACATAGGAAAGCTGCCAGAGATCTTGAAAATAGTGATTAATACAGTATATGTCTTGTCTTTTGCGCTACGTTCACACATCCGTGAGAAACAGACCGTTTTTTCTTGAGTGCCTGCTGTTTTGCATCCGTGTTGGGTCTGTTTGTAACGTATCTGTTTTTTTCACTTTAGAATTGTCAGTGTTCAGAGGCAAATAAAAAGACACCTGGAAAGTCAGATGTTTTAACTAAATTTGTCATTAATGGCTCATGCACAAGACCAGTTTTCTCGTATAAGTGCTTTCTGTGGTTTTCATGGATAGCACTAGTCCCTATGATATTCTATGGGGCTGTGCCCATGTCCAATAATTTATTTATTTATTTTATTTCCTCAGACTGAGTGGTCCGTGGGAAAAAAAAAGGGAGACATCCAATTTTGTTCTGAGTGTCAGATCAAAGTTGACCATGTAAGTCTGGATATGTGAAAAATTTGGATTGCGCTCGGATGATAATGGAGCGCGGTCTGAAAGTTGACCATGTAAGTCTGGATATGTGAAAAATTTGGATTGCGCTCGGATGATAATGGAGCGCGGTCTGATTTTCACAGACTGACAGAATGGAGAAAGTAGAGAAACTTTTTTTTTTCTCCACCTGATGACACGTTGGTCAGAATAATCAGACCATTTTTCTTGGATGAGGAGAAACCGGTTGTGTGCCCCTATCCTAAGCAAGATATCTGGGAGACACAAATGCAAAACGGAAGCATTTTGGAAGCCTTCTGATTTGTGTCCGTGGTTCACGGATCCCCATAGAAATGAATGACTGATTCTGATCCACGGATCAGAAAAGGACTTGCCACAAGACTCGTGGACTTCACACTTGGATTAGTGCTTTTTACGGCTATGTGAGTGTAGATCCATGAAATTCTATGGGTCTGTGTGCTGTCCGAGGAAACAAACATCACAGCATATGGACATGTCACATCGAGGTGTGAGTGTAGCCTAATTCTACACCCTTAATGCTCGTGTATTTTACTTATTTTTTCTTGTCAAGCCGGTCTGAGGAAAAAATTGCAACATGCCCGAGTTGGATCGAATCGCAATTGGCCATGCAAGTCAACAGGCTGCTGAAAATTATCGGACTTCAGTTGGATGACATCTGGGTGCTGTCCAATTTTGATGGAGGCAATTTTTTTTTCTATCTTCTCTGATCACACTATGATTACACTCTGGTTGGAGTTTGATTAGTGTGTGATTTACATTATCGGTCCTATTCTCTTCAGATGAAGATACGCTGGTGAAACACTAGCCCTAGGAGTGCATCCAGCTGATTACACGCACTTCTATTGAGCCTATGAACCCTGGGCAAGTCTTGAAATTCCCATAGAAGTGAATGGAGAAATCTGCTCTTCCTCTCCATTTTCACTTTTCACAAGACTGTTCCACAATCTCAAGATGAGTGTGGGTGCCAGAACTGGAAGCTATATCAGATATTTATGTCATGACTGTCCGAGATGTAAATATCCTTTTAATTGATCTTGTAGAGATCTTGTGAGTTGGATATTATAAACGCTCACCATATATAGCATGGTATATGGTTTCTCTGATATCCTGACTGTCCTTATGTATTGCTCATATATCTCTATATATAGGTGTATACATGTATCCATTTATATAATACATATATCGCTTAAGACAGAGTCACAAGTAAATACGTCCATACATATTTATATCGGGATAGAAATCTTTAAGATGGAATTAATTTCCTGGGAAAGCTTCTCGTCCCCGCGCCACAGCGCTCTCTTTATCACCTGTCGCCATTTGGTGTCGGCAGAAAGTAAATCAAAGTGTTGCAATTTGTTATTCTGCTGCACTTGAGGAGCTGAAGCTAAATAACACACGGCCTGAAATTCTGATTGAAGTTGTAGGAGGGGGATCTTTTAATTTAATGCCCTTTAATCGCGCTGCCTGCTCGGCTTCTGGCATTTGAAAGGTTGTAGCTAAGGAGAGATTTTATTTAACCCCTTCCTACTAAAGTATGGCACCGCTGCAGGTCCTGACAGTGAAGAGATGAACGGCTTCCATTCATTTGTTTCTATTTGCTAATTAGTTTATGGGTACTTTAAGGCAGCCAAGTTCTTAGCCTCTCTATTAGTCCCGCTATATTGTGATCTCCAGATTTTATGGAACCAGAACTATGACCATAGGATTCGTGAGCAGGGCCACTGCGGAGAAGACCCTTTTGCTATGCAATGTGTTCAGAATGGCTGGGATTAATGTTTATTGCAGGATATCATCCTGGAGGTCACCTTATGTAGTCAGAAAGTCAGTTTTTCATTCACTGACGGCCAGATATTTCCCTTGCAGCTGAATACAAGGTCTAAGGGAACACTTCTTCTCCTTGTGGAGACCCCCACCTTGCATAGGCCATGCAATGTTCCTTGGACAAAAAGTATGCAAATAAGCTCTCCTCCAGAAGATATAGAAACCTTCCAGCCACACCATTGGATGAAGTTATCCTATATGTCACTGCCCAACACTTTATATGTCTTGCAGCATGAAAAAGGCCATATCCTCCTCTAAATGCCTTTTTTTTTGGGGGGGGGGGGGTTGTTTTTTTTGGGAAGCACTGGTTGGGTTTTTATTCAGTCATGTTGCAAGGCCTGCTTAAGGATTGGTCACTGACTTAAACGTGGCTGCATAGTACCGTATATACTCGAGTATAAGCTGACCCAAGTATAAGCCGACCCCCCCTAATTTTGCCACAAAAAACTGGGAAAACGTATTGACTCGAGTATAAGCCTAGGCTGGAAAATGCAGAAGCTACCGGTAAATGTCAAAAATAAAAATAGATACCAATAAAAGTAAAATTAATTGAGACATCAGTAGGTTAAGTGTTTCTGAATATCCATATTGAATCAGGAGCCCCATATAATGCTTCATACAGTTCATGATGGGCCCCATAAGATGTTCCATACAAAATACGCCCCATATAATGCTCCATATTAAAATATGCCCCATATAATGCTGCACAAAGGTTAATAATGGCCCCATAAGATGCTCCATAGACACATTTGCCCCATACAATGCTGCATAAAGGTTGATGGCCCCATAAGATGCTCCACACATTGTGGCCCCATGAGATGCTCCACACATTGTGGCCCCATGAGATGCTCCACACATTGTGGCCCCATGAGATGCTCCACACATTATGGCCCCATGAGATGCTCCACACATTATGGCCCCATGAGATGCTCTACACATTATGGCCCCATGAGATGCACACTAATCGCGTCATCACGCCCTCTCACCTGAACAGTAAGTGCACAGGATGGAAGACAGAGCAGCGCGCAGTGGTGGAACGAGGAAGGTGACTATCGTGCACTGCTCAGCTCCCCCGATATACTCACCTGCTCCCGGAGCGGTCACTGGCAGCGTCTCACTGTCAGATGGTCTCCGGGAGCCGGCGGCAACTTCCTGTGTTCAGCGGTCACGTACCGCTCATTACAGTAATGAATATGCGTCCATATTCATTACTTTAATGAGCGGTACCGCTGAACACAGGAAGAGCTGCTCGGAGACCATGGGACATGCAGGGACCGCGCCAGGAGCAGGTGAGTATGTCACCGCGGCGCTCCCCCGCCGACCCCCCCCTCCTCCTGCTGACAATGACCCGCTGACAATGACTCGAGTATAAGCCGAGAGGGTCACTTTCAGCCCAAAAAAGTGGGCTGAAAATCTCGGCTTATACTCGAGTATATACGGTAATTTGCATAGCTGGAAAATTAGGTTTTGTCAGCCAGAGGCACTCATATAGGAACAACCCCTTTAAGAAAAAAGTATACTATACACCAGGGGTCCCCAACCTGTAGCTCGGGAGCCACATGCGACTCGTGGTCCCATGAATTGTGGCTCGCTGCTGTCTGCATTAGCTCCAGATCTAGCAAACAGGTATGAAGATCACTTTTTAAAATGATGAATTTTGTGAGTAGCCCTGCACAGAAGAGCAGATGTGGATGCACATATACCGTACTTGTCTTTGGGGTTTAGATATAGTTTAAGTATGGTAAGCTGAGAACTGGATGATACTACCTGGGAGAGGAGGTGCTTGAAGCTATGTTTTGGGAGTGATTGATGGAAGAATACTGAAGGGGGTATTGTGATAACCCCTGGATCTTGGTATTCTGCTTTGGGGTGATTTATGTGGACAAGCTTTGATTATCATCATACCCATAATGGGGGCTTGGGTTGCCACTGTTGTGAGGGAGTCGAGACCTGGATGTGGCTCGCGACCCTCTCCCAGAGCTAAATGTGGCTCACAACCCTCTCAGAGCTGAATGTTGCTCTCAAGGTCAGAAAGATTGGGGACCATTGCTATACACTATGAACGTAAAAGGCTGAATATTATTTAACAGCTACAGTGGCGCTGAGCTTAGTATCTCTCCAAATCTTCTTTTTTGACCTGATCAACTGAACAGGTCAATAAGTGTTTATAAATCCAGGAGACTAAGACTTCAGTGATAATGCTTTTACATCTGCACTAGGTGTATAACAGTACCAGGTGTATTACTGTACCAGGTGTATAACGGTACAAGATGTATAACGGTGTCAGGTGTGTTACTGTACCAGGTTTATAACTGTACCACGTGTATAACAGTGTCAGGTGTGTTACTGTACCACGTGTATAACGGTGTCAGGTGTGTTACTGTACCACGTGCATAACTGTACCAGGTGTATAACGGTGTCAGGTATGTTACTGTACCACGTGTATAACACTGTCAGGTGTGTTACTGTACCATGTGTATAACAGTGTCAGGTGTGTTACTGTACCACGTGTATAACGGTGTCAGGTGTGTTACTGTACCAGGTGTATATAACTGTGTCAGGTGTGTTACTGTACCACGTGTATAATGGTGTCAGGTGTGTTACTGTACCACGTGTATAACGGTGTCAGGTGTGTTACTGTACCACGTGTATAACGGTGTCAGGTGTGTTACTGTACCACGTGTATAACTGTACCAGGTGTATAACACTGTCAGGTGTGTTACTGTACCACGTGTATAACGGTGTCAGGTGTGTTACTGTACCACGTGTATAACGGTGTCAGGTGTGTTACTGTACCACGTGTATAACTGTACCAGGTGTATAACACTGTCAGGTGTGTTACTGTACCACGTGTATAACTGTGTCAGGTGTGTTACTGTACCACGTGTATAATGGTGTCAGGTGTGTTACTGTACCACGTGTATAACGGTGTCAGGTGTGTTACTGTGCCACGTGTATAACTGTACCAGGTGTAAAACGGTGTCAGGTATGTTACTGTACCACGTGTATAACACTGTCAGGTGTGTTACTGTACCACGTGTGTAACTGTGTCAGGTGTGTTACTGTACCACGTGTATAATGGTGTCAGGTGTGTTACTGTACCACGTGTATAACGGTGTTAGGTGTGTTACTGTACCACGTGTATAACAGTGTCAGATATGTTACTGTACCACGTATAACAGTGTCAGGTGTATTACTGTACCAGGTGTATAACCGTGTCAGGTGCTTTACTGTACCACGTGTATAACGGTGCCAGGTGTGTTACTGTACCACGTGTATAACTGTACCAGGTGTATAGCGGTGTCAGGTATGTTACTGTACCACGTGTATAACGGTGTCAGGTGTGTTACTGTACCACATGTATAACGGTGTCCGGTGTGTTACTGTACCACGTATATAACAGTGTCAGGTGTGTTACTGTACCACGTGTATAACGGTGTTAGGTGTGTTACTGTACCACGTGTATAACGGTGTTAGGTATGTTACTGTACCAGGTGTATAACAGTGTCAGGTGTGTTACTGTACCACGTATAACAGTGTCCGGTGTGTTACTGTACCACATGTATAACGGAGTCAAGTGTGTTACTGTACCACGTGTATAACGGTGTTAGGTGTGTTACTGTACCACATGTATAACAGTGTCAGGTGTGTTACTGTACCAGGTGTATAATGGTGTCAGGTTTGTTACTGTACCACGTATATAACAGTGTCAGGAGTGTTACTGTACCACGTGTATAATGGTACCAGGTGTATAATGGTGTCAGGTGTATTACTGTACCAGGTGTATTGCTACACCAGGCGTATACAGTGAAGGAAATGAGTATTTGATCCCTTGCTGATTTTGTAAGTTTGCCCACTGACAAAGATATGAACAATCTATAATTTTAAGGGTAGGTTAATTTTTAACATTGAGAGATAAAATATCAAAAATAAAATCCAGAAAATCATATTGTGTAAAATTTATATAAATTTACATTTTGCTCTGAGAAATAAGTATTTGATCCCCTACCAACCAGTTCTGGCTCCTACAGACCAGTTAGACGCTCCTAATCAACTCGTTACCTGCATTAAAGACAGCTGTCTTACATAGTCACCTTTACAAAAGATTCCTGTCCACAGACTCAATTAATCAGTCAGACTCTAACCTCTACAACATGGGCAAGACCAAAGAGCTTTATAAGAATGTCGGGGACAAAATCATAGACCTGCACAAAGCTGGAATGGGCTACAAAACCATGAGTAAGACGCTGGGTGAGAAGGAGACAACTGTTGGTGCAATAGTAAGAAAATGGAAGAAATACAAAATGACTGTCAATCGACATCAATCTGGGGCACCATGCAAAATATCACCTCGTGGGGTATCCTTGATCATGAGGAAGGTGAGAGATCAGCCTAAAACTACATGGGGGGACTGGTTAATGATCTCAAGGCAGCTGGGACCACAGTCACCAAGAAAACCATTGGCAACACATTATGCCATAAAGGTTTAAAATCCTGCAGTGCCCGCAAGGTCCCCCTGCTCAAGAAGGCACATGTGCAGGCCCGTCTGAAGTTTGCCAATGAACACCTAGATGATTCTGGGAGTGATTGGGAGATGGTGCTGTGGTCAGAAAAGACAAAAAACTGAGGTCTTTGGCATTAACTCAACTCGCCGTATTTGGAGGAAGAGAAATGCTGCCTATGACCCAAAGAACAAATTTTGCATTTCCGTATGGGCGCCGCACACATCAAATCACCACAAGCGGATGCATCTGCATACAACTCGTGTCTCTGTGTACCCAATGTTAAAGATAGGAACGCAGAGAAACGCAGGATGCATACAGAAGTAGGCGGAGCTTCAGGGAGGAAGAAGGGAGGAAGTACAGTTACCGTATATACTCGAGTATAAGCCGACCCGAGTATAAGCCGACCCCCCTAATTTTGCCACAAAAAACTGGGAAAACTTATTGACTCGAGTATAAGCCTAGGGTGGAAAATGCAGCAGCTACCGGTGAATTTCAAAAATAAAAATAGATGCTCCATACCGTTCATTATGGCCCCATAGCTGTGCCATATAGTGCTCTGCACCGTTCATTATGGCCCCATAGCTGTGCCATATAGTGCTCTGCACCGTTCATTATTGCCCCATAGCTGTACCATAGAAAGCTGTGCCATATAGTGCTCTGCACCGTTCATTATTGCCCCATAGCTGTGCCATATAGTGCTCTGCACCGTTCATTATTGCCCCATAGCTGTGCCATATAGTGCTCTGCACCGTTCATTATTGCCCCATAGCTGTGCCATATAGTGCCCTGCACCGTTCATTATTGCCCCATAGCTGTACCATAGAAAGCTGTGCCATATAGTGCTCTGCACCGTTCATTATTGCCCCATAGCTGTGCCATATAGTGCTCTGCACCGTTCATTATTGCCCCATAGCTGTGCCATATAGTGCTCTGCACCGTTCATTATTGCCCCATAGCTGTACCATAGAAAGCTGTGCCATATAGTGCTCTGCACCGTTCATTATTGCCCCATAGCTGTGCCATATAGTGCTCTGCACCGTTCATTATTGCCCCATAGCTGTGCCATATAGTGCTCTGCACCGTTCATTATTGCCCCATAGCTGTGCCATATAGTGCTCTGCACCGTTCATTATTGCCCCATAGCTGTGCCATATAGTGCTCTGCACCGTTCATTATTGCCCCATAGCTGTACCATATAGTGCTCTGCACCGTTCATTATTGCCCCATAGCTGTGCCATATAGTGCTCTGCACCGTTCATTATTGCCCCATAGCTGTACCATAGAAAGCTGTGCCATATAGTGCTCTGCACCGTTCATTATTGCCCCATAGCTGTGCCATATAGTGCTCTGCACCGTTCATTATTGCCCCATAGATGTGCCATAGAAAGCTGTGCCATATATAACGCTGCTGCTGCTGCTGCAATAAAAAAAAAATGACACTCACCTCTCTTGCTTGCAGCTCCTCAGCGTCCCGTCCCGGCATCTCTCTGCACTGACTGATCAGGCAGAGGGCGGCGCGCACACTATATGCGTCATCGAGCCCTCTGACCTGCACAGTCAGTGCGGAGAGACGCCGGGAAGATGGAGCGGTGCCCGGCGTGTGGAACGCGGACAGGTGAATATGTAATACTTACCTGCTCCCAACGTCCCGCTCCTTCCCCCGGACAGCTGGTCTTCGGTGCCGCAGCCTCTTCCTCTGTCAGCGGTCACCGTTACCACTGATTAGAGAAATGAATATGCGGCTCCACCCCTATGGGAGTGGAGTCCATATTAATTTCTCTAATGAGCGGTCCCACGTGACCGCTGAACGGGGGAAGAGCTGCGGCACCCGGAGACCGTGGGACTGCAGGGACAGCGCCAGGAGCGCCGGAAGCAGTTAAGTATGCCTCAGCGCCCTCTCCCCCTCACCCGCCGACCCTGCCGCCGACCGTGACTCGAGTATAAGCCGAGAGGGGCACTTTCAGCCCAAAAATTTGGGCTGAAAATCTCGGCTTATACTCGAGTATATACGGTATATGAAAAAGTTTGGGCACCCCTATTAATCTTAAGCTTAATGTTTTATAAAAATTGTTTTTTTTGCAACAGCTATTTCAGTTTCATATATCTAATAACTGTTGGACACAGTAATGTTTCTACCTTGAAATGAGGTTTATTGTACTAACAGAAAATGTGCAATCTGCATTCAAACAAAATTTGACAGGTGCATAAGTATGGGCACCAGAAAAGTGACATTAATATTTAGTAGATCCTCCTTTTGCAAAAATAACAGCCTCTAGTCACTTCCTGTAGCTTTTAATGAGTTCCTGGATCCTGGATGAAGGTATTTTTGACCATTC
Source organism: Ranitomeya variabilis (assembly GCF_051348905.1). Lineage (NCBI taxonomy): Eukaryota > Metazoa > Chordata > Amphibia > Anura > Dendrobatidae > Ranitomeya > Ranitomeya variabilis. The sequence goes on from NC_135232.1 coordinate 639,916,577, forward strand.
CTCTTTACAAAACAATTCCAGTTTTGTTAAGTTTGATGGTCGCCGAGCATGGACAGCCCTCTTCAAATGATCCCACAGATGTTCAATGATATTCAAGTCTGGGGACTGGGATGGCCATTCCAGAACAGTGTAATTGTTCCTCTGCATGAATGCCTGAGTAGATTTGGAGCGGTGTTTTGGATCATTGTCTTGCTGAAAGATCCATCCCCTGCGTAACTTCAACTTTGTCACTGATTCATGAACATTATTGTCAAGAATCTGCTGATACTGAGAGGAATCCATGCATCCCTCAACTTTAACAAGATTCCCGATGCCGGCATTGGCCACACAGCCCCAAAGCATGATGGAACCTCCACCAAATTTTACTGTGGGTAGCAAGTGTTTTTCTTGGAATGCTGTGTTTTTTTGCCGCCATGCATAACGCCTTTTTGTATGACCAAACAACTCAATCTTGGTTTCATCAGTCCACAGGACCTTCTTCCAAAAAGAAATTGGCTTCTCCAAATTCTGCTTTTGCATACCTCAGCCGACTCTGTTTGTGATGTGCTTGCAGAAACAGCTTATTTCGCATCAATCTCCCATACAGCTTCTCCTTGTGCAAAGTGCGTTGTATAGTTGACCGATGCACAGTGACACCATCTGCAGCAAGTTGATGCTGCAGCTCTCTGGAGGTGGTCTGAGGATTGTCCTTGACTGATCTCACCATTCTTCTTCTCTGCCTTTCTGATGTTTTTCTTGGCCTGCCACTTCTGGCCTTAACAAGAACTGTACCTGTGTTCTTCCATTTCCTTACTATGTTCCTCACAGTGGAAATTGACAGGTTAAATCTCTTAGACAGCTTTTTGTATCCTTCCCCTGAACAACTATGTTGAATAATCTTTGTTTTCAGATCATTTGACAGTTGTTTTGAGGAGCCCATGATGCCACTCTTCAGAGGAGATTCAAACAGGAGAACCACTTGCAAGTGGCCACTTTAAGTAGCTTTTCTCATGATTGCATACACCTGGCTATGAAGTTCAAAGCTCAATGAGGTTACAAAACCAAAAAAAGTGCTTTAGTAAGTCAGTAAAAAGTAGGTAGGAGTATTTAAAACAAGAAAATGATAAGGGTGCCCATACTTATGCACCTGTCAAATTTTGTTTGAATGCAGATTGCACATTTTCTGTTAGTACAATAAACCTCATTTCAAGGCAGAAACATTACTGTGTCCAACAGTTATTAGATATATGAAACTGAAATAGCTGTTGCAAAAAAACCAATTTTTATAAAACATTAAGATTAATAGGGGTGCCCAAACTTTTTCATATAACTGTATGCAACCATCCACAGCCCTCCTGAACAGAAATGTGAAACCAGCCTATAATATGAGTTTAACTTTTTGTATTGAAGAATTGAAATAAATTAACTTTTTGATCTATTTTTGTGAGAAGCACCTATATGTGTATATTTTTCATTTTTTTGTATCTTTATTTTCTCTGGTGGGAAAGGGGGTTGATTTGAACTTTTTTATTTTATTTTTTTTACCCATTTTGTTGAAGATGCGATCATTCGATCGCTATATATGCAGCACTGCTTCAGCATCGCAGCATATAGCAGAAATCACCGTCTCCTTGGAAACTCTTCTACAAGCAGAGTTTTAAAGGAGCTCCGTAAGGACAGTCATCAGCTGAGCCCCGGCTGCTATGACAGCCCATCAGCAACCCACGATGATGTCACGGGCGTTCCGATGGGCGGAAGTAAGAACACTTGTGCTCGTTGGTGCTAGTTAAATTCCGCTGTCGCTCCAGTGGCAATTGTTAGCTACAGGTTCTGGCTATAATACACAGCCATTGCCTGCCGGGTATTGGGCGGGCTTGCTGCGTGAGACCCCCCCAATACACGCGCTTCCTGACTTGCGCCGTATATATACAACGCATGTCATGAAAGGGTTTAAAAGGGAATATCAGGCATGTAGTTGCTAACAAAGGCAACTACCTGCCTGATGTACCTGGCTCCGGTCATTGACTTTTCCTGCTGGAGTTTCAGTTGCTTCCTGTCAACAGCAGCAATTTCTTTTCCTGTTGACAGGATGGGACTACTGGCGTCATGCTGATTGACAGCTGTCTTTCTTCAGTTAGGCGGAGGTGAGCCGGCTGTCAATCAGCATAACACCTGTAGTCCCGCCCTGTCGATAGGAAGAGAAACTGCCTCTCTGTGACTTCAGCGGATGTCTGTGAGTGCTCGGTGCTAGCGGAGAACAAGCGCCGGGTACAACAGGCAGGTAGGTAGCAACTTCCTGCCTGTAAGTGCTTAGGCACTTTTAAGTCCTGTATATCCCCTTTTAAAGAAGGCGTTCTCTCTGAAATGCTGTCTCCTGGATTTATATGCTTGAGATGGTAGGATCAGCTCCTCTGTTATTCTGAGTTCTGTCTCGTGCTTCTACCTCTCCTTGTTTGTAGTCATTTGTCTTCTGCTACTTTTACATCTGCCATCGGGACAACCCAGTGCCCATTAGATGGTCTGTCTGTCCAGCAGAAATTGGTTGATTTGGGCAACTTCTGTCTCATTTGGGTGGCCACCTATACTATATAGATCTGTTAAGAAGATAAGTGTTAAAGAGCTCATCCCCATAAAATAAAAAAACTGTATGAGCTCACTCTGTGTGTGACTTGAGGCTTCAAATTCCCCCTTTACTTTTAGTAAGAAATTGCTCTGTTCCCATCTTTTCTTACCTGTGTTGTACATGCGCCATATTGCAGATCCGTTACTAATAACCCATAATCTGGCCCTGTGGTTGAGGGGTTTAATTGGCTTATTTTGAGTTGTTGTCTTCTTGTGTCAAGTGATTACTGTTCAATTCATCAATTTCTTGTTTGCTATGAAAGTTGGGTGTCAATCACTATGACCACTATTACAGCTTTCATAACACTTTAAAGTGGTATTCCCATCTCCAAGATCCTATCGCAATATGTAGTAGGTGTAATAGTAATAATATTAGCAAATACCTCCATTTAGAAATGTAGTATAGTTCTCCTGATTTGCTATGGCACCTTCTCCATGTGCAGGGCATTGCAGTAGCTTAGGTATCCATAGTTACGGGCACTAACAGCTGTCACTGTATGGGTACTCGTAACTATGGATGTCTAAGCTACTACAATGCCCTGCATCTGGAGTAAGCGACATAGCGAATCAGAAGAACTATTCTACATTTCTATGTAGAGGTATTTTCTAATATTATTATAATTCCACCTATTACATATTGGGATAGGATCCTGGAGATGGGAATAGGCATTTAATGACATAGGAATGGAAGAAAAACACCTTCTTTCTCCTATTTAATATCTATAACACTGGTGGAGCGTTGGGCTATGCGTCTGCTACGTGGCGACGCGCTGGCAGTATTCAATATATGATTAGACTCTTAGAATGTCCTATCGATTTTGCATATATCAAGACCTAGAATCTTTACAAAATGTATGTTCCTTGCCCCAGAAGTATAACTAGTCCGACACTTCTGTACACAGGTAGATAATGATAGGTGTTTATATGTAAATATACTGAGTACTCTTTAAATCTAAATTTCTTGTTGCGTATCAGCAGGTCTTGTTTGACTTTGTAGAATAATTTTCTCTCTCCTCGCATATAATTTGCACTCTGAGAAAGCAAAACTTCATGCATTTTGCATTTTCTCAGAATGATTATATGTTTAATTGTTGCGTGTGAAATCCGCTCGCAGAAAGGCCCTTTTGTTACAGAGCTGGAATTAGCATCTCCCCACTCATTCATCTGCTATGTCCTTTCATTCAGAAAAAAAAGCGAAAAAAGCTGTGTATTCAGTCAGTTCAAATTCACTTTGTAAAGGAAAAGTGCTTTTTTTTTTGCTTTTTTTGTTTAACTTTTTATTTACAGAAGCTCTGTGCAATGTGGTGAAGGCCCCTCCGACTGCAAATTTTATTACAGTCTTCTAGCGAGCCTCCAGTAAAGATCTGTCACTCTGTGTAACCTTGTTCACTGTGGCAGCCTCATTCAAGAAGGGATACCTTTATATAACTTTACTCGTGTCGTGGCCACTGAGTTTTGTGTGGAAAGTTTAGTTAGACAGCTGGGAAAAAAACATTTGAACTCCATGATGGCGTAATAGTGATGAGCGAATATACTTGTTACTCGAGATTTCTCGAGCACGCTCGGGGGTCCTCCAAGTATTTTTTAGTTCTCGGAGATTTAGTTTTTCTTGCCGCATCTGAATGATTTACATCTGTTAGTCAACATAAGTACATGTGGGAATTCCCTAGCATGCAGGCAACCCCCACATGTACGGCTGCGGCGCTAAAAACTAAAACTCCGAGCACTAAAAAATACTTGGAGGACCCTTGAGCATGCTCGAGAAATTTCGAGTAACGAGTATATTCGCTCATCACTAGTAATATATTCTGATCTACTGAAAGTCCAAACAAGCCTCTTTATAAACCAAGGTATCAACCAATCTACAAAAAGAATAGAAAAAGTATCAATTTAGTTTATCACTGCTGTGTTAGGCCATATTCACATGTCCAGTAATCTCTATTAGAACTGATCCAGCAGCAAAAAATTGTGCAGACACAACTTTTCCTCCGTCTTTAAAAAAACCCGAAAAACTGATTTCAGCTGGATCTGTTTTTTTGTAACATTGAAGTTTATGGAAAACGGATCCGTTAAATAGCCATCCGTTTACTTCCATTTGCAACTGATCCAGTAAGCAAAAATGGAGCCTATTTAACAGATCCGTTTTCCATAGACTTCAGTGTTATAAAAATCGTATCCAGATGAAATCAGTTTGCACAACTTTCTTTGCCAACAGATCACTGCTGGATCCTTTTTATGGCCACATTCACACATTCGGCATTTGGTTAGTATTTCTCATCAGTATTTTTAAGCCAAAACAAGGAGTGAATGAAAAAGGCAGAAGTGGTGACGTGTTCCTATTATACTTTTCCTCTGATTGTTCCACTCCTGGTTTTAGAATACAAATATTGATGTAAAATACTGACCAAATACTGAACGTGTGAATGTGGCCTAGATTACTGGACATGTGGACTGTCTGTGGTCTTGGTGTGGCACACGGCGTATGCACTGCTCTGGCTTCCAGATCAACTAGCTCTCATTGGTCCAATTGAATAGACTTTAATCATATAGCATAAAAAAAAATAGCAGAATGTTCACATATTAAAACAAATGCAAGGCCTCTCCGCTGCTGCTCCAGCAAGGCCTCTCCACTGCTGCTCCAACAAGGCCTCTTCTCCACTGCTCCAGCAAGGCCTCTTCTCCACTGCTCCAACAAGGCCTCTTCTCCACTGCTCCAGCAAGACCTCTCCACTGCTGCTCCAGCAAGGCCTCTTCTCCACTGCTCCAGCAAGACCTCTCCACTGCTGCTCCAGCAAGGCCTCTTCTCCACTGCTCCAGCAAGGCCTCTTCTCCACTGCTCCAACAAGGCCTCTTCTCCACTGCTCCAGCAAGGCCTCTCCACTGCTGCTCCAGCAAGGCCTCTTCTCCACTGCTCCAGCAAGGCCTCTTCTCCACTGCTCCAGCAAGGCCTCTTCTCCACTACTGCTCCGGCAAGGCCTCTTCTCCACTACTCCAGCAAGGCCTCTTCTCCACTGCTCCAGCAAGGCCTCTCCACTGCTGCTCCAGCAAGGCCTCTTCTCCACTGCTCCAGCAAGGCCTCTTCTCCACTGCTCCAGCAAGGCCTCTTCTCCACTACTGCTCCGGCAAGGCCTCTTCTCCACTACTCCAGCAAGGCCTCTCCACTGCTGCTCCAACAAGGCCTCTCCACTGCTGCTCCAGCAAGGCCTCTCCACTGCTGCTCCAACAAGGCCTCTCCACTGCTGCTCCAGCAAGGCCTCTCCACTGCTGCTCCAGCAAGGCCTCTTCTCCGCTGCTGCTCCAGCAAGGCCTCTTCTCTGCTGCTGCTCCAGCAAGGCCTCTTCTCCGCTGCTGCTCCAGCAAGGCCTCTTCTCCGCTGCTGCTCCAGCAAGGCCTCTTCTCCGCTGCTGCTCCAGCAAGGCCTCTTCTCTGCTGCTGCTGGAGCATCGGCAGAGAGGCGTCTCTGGAGCAGGGGAGGGAGAGCAACTGCTGGTTTATTTTCTGTTAGTGCAAGTCAACATAAAAAATACGAAAATATCCTTTAATAATAATTATGTTCTTTACTATATAGGAACACTACAAACAAAAGCTTACTGTTTTGTGTCCTCACTCCCAGCTGATATATTTTCTGTAATGTATGCTTAACATCCCAGAGATTTACCCCCATTATCATCCCTGACATATCTACATTATTTGGGTATGGTAGGCCGCCATATGTATCATATATGGCTGGTAAATTCTATAAATTGCCTTGTATAACTTTGTCATCTGATTCATGCTGCCTGAACCACCGGACGCAAGAATCAGAGAGCCGCTCTTGTGGTCTAAACATCTGTGTGTCTCTCTGAAATGTTGAAGTGTTTCTAAGTAGAACACAGATGTATAAAATGTTGACTTGGTTTCTGATTTTTTATTTTTTTTTCTGCTTGTGGTTTAGCAGCATGAGTCTGTTGAGGTTCCCTTGAAGGTGAATACTCTATGTCCTCTATCGGGAGTGAAATTATCCCATTTTGCATCCTTTTTTTTCTTAATGGGAATCAGGCCATCAGCATCAGGGGCTTATCTACAGCATTCTGTAATGCTGTAGATAAGCCCCCGATGTCTCCTGAAAGATGAGAAAAAGAGGTTAGATTATACTCACCCAGGGGCGGTCCCGGTCCGATGGGCGTCGCGGTCCGGGTCCGGCGCCTCCCATCTTCATACGATGACGTCCTCTTCTTGTTTTCCTGCTCCTGCGCAAGCATAATTTGTCTGCCCTGTTGAGGGCAGAGCAAAGTACTGCAGTGCGCAGGTGATTGGCCTCTCTGACCTTTCCCGGCGCCTGCGCACTGCAGTGCTTTGCTCTGCCCTCAACAGGGCAAAGTACGCGTACGCCTGCGCCAGAGCCGCGCAAGAAAACAACCTTTCAGGTTACATCGAGGCTTATCTACAGCATTACAGAATGCTGTAGATAAGCCCCTGATGCCGGTGGCCTTAGCTCATCTACCATTTTTGGGGTGACAGATTCCCTATGTACCCATAACTTTGCTGCATTCTGTGTAATGATATTCTTAAAATTCATAAACTTCAACCCTAAAACCACCTAATATAAATTAAAGCTGGACTAATCTGCAAATAACATGCAAAATCTTTATTCATAAGTGTGAAGTCTGTTTTTATGTGTGAAAAAATTTAATTTCCAAACCAGAAGTTGAGAATTGAAAGAGAACCTCTCTTACGCCTAATGCTTCAAGATGGTAAATTACAACTCCATTTAGGAGAAAAAGAATAAACTCTTAAAACCCCGATCTTTGTTTCAAGATATCACAAACTTGTTGATTTGTATTAAATTTTTGATAATATATTACCAAAGTAATTGACAAGCCTACTTTCTTATAAGGAAAGAGAATTCTTGAAATATTGACGCCGATCTGAGGCTTTATAGTTATCTTTTATCCCCATTTTATGGGGTGCTGCAAGTGTGTCATAAAGACATGCTCTAAGGTCTCGAACCCACCACCCTTTCATACTTACGGTAAATGAATGAGTCTGTTAGAATTTGGGATTATGACAAAAAAATGATAAAGGATATAAAGGACTTGTCTTAAGAGAAAAAAGTTCCCATGGGTAAAATAGTGATGGATAGATGATATATTTCACAGTCCCAGAGTATACCATTAAGCATTTAAACATAATTATGGCCGGTTCATGACTGTTCCCTGAGACACTGGAGTAACTGCTGAAACAGGACTTGTGATTATATATTTCAAAACGGTTGTCCAGACTTTTTTTTCCTACTATGGTCCTTAAAGCAAACAGGCAGGAGTTGTCAACCGAGGTGCTGATGCCAGCTCAGAGTGGTCACTAATAGAGATGAGTGAATTGGATTGATTTAGGGCTTATTCGGCAAGCTATAGTGCTTGCCAAATAAACTGCAGAGAGAACCCGGCTGCCTGGATCTCTCAGGCTGATCAGCTGTTCCGAGCCGCAGCTGCATGTGTTGCGGCTGTGTCAGTCACAACAAACAGGCTCTCCATGCATGTGTCGTGACTGTCACACAGCCGCGACACATGCAGCTGTGGAGCTGAACAGATAATTAGCCAGCGCGATCCACGATGCCGGGTTCCCTCTGCAGCTTATTCGGCAAGCGCTATCTCTTGCCGAATAAGCCCTGACCTGATCAAAGTCGCTCATCTCTAGTCACTAACTGCTCTTGCTGGCGATTTAGCTTCTCCACGTCAACATAACAGCTCTTCTTCTTCAGACTACTCTGTTGACTGGGCGTGACTGCTGACGTCATGCTGAACGACAGATGGCAATGGGGAGCTGGCTGTCAGTCAGCATGATATCGGCAGTCACACCCGACAACAGAGCAGAAGAGAAGACACTGCTCTGTTGATGTGATGTCATCGTAAGCTACTGAATCGCTGGCAGGAGCGGTCCACGACCACTCAGTGCCGGCAGAGATTGGCTCCGGGCACAACAGGCAGGTAGTTAGCAGGTATCTGCCTGTAAGTTCTTAAGCACATAAAAAAAATAAAGTCCCGGATAACCCCTTTAACAACGCTAAGAGATGTCATACTGATTCTAAATTTTTGCACCTTAGTGTCCTTTTAAATTTGATATTGTTTGGTTCTTTTCGGAACGATCTGATTCTGACTGTCTGATCTGCAATGTTACTGGCGCTCTTCATACCAACACAGGTCTTGGCAATAGTCAATGGGCTTCCGTTGATAAAGTCGTTAGGAAGAAAAAAAAGGGAAAAAGAAACCAACCAGGCTGTCAAAATTTTCCCAACCTCCTCCTCATTACTTGAGCGGTAATCGTTCCAGCTAACAGTTTATACATAAATCCATAGAAATGAGCCAAAGGGAGACGTGTGTAGCACAGGATCAGGTCCTGCATTGGAAGATTTTGGCTTACACGCACAGCTTATGTTTTGGTCTGCACTATTGAACATGATGGAGTAGAAAATAGAGCAGTATATGACCAAGTCCTCTTTTTGGTGTTTAGGATGTACCGTACTGCGCAAAGGTTTTGGGACATGCAGGGAAAAATTGCTGTAAAGTAAGAGCTCTCAAAAATAGAAATGTTAATAGGTTAGTTTTATCAATTAGCAAAATACAAAGTGAAAGAAGAAAAGGGAAATCTAAACCAAATGAATATTTGGTGTGACTGCCTTTTGCCTCCAAAACAGCATTAATTTTAGGAACACTTATACTAAGTGAGTTATTTTGTAGGATTATAGTCAGGTGTATGAGTTATACCAAACCAGTGACAATGATCATAATTTTCATGTGTAGGTTAAAATGCAATAATTACGGTAACTGAAACCGAAACCGCTATGTAGCAGTAATAAAAACTGCGTGATGAACAGCTAAATTCTACTACAAAGGCAGGGTCTCTGACAGGCAAATATCTCAAAACTACCTGGCGTCTCAAGATGAGATGTTTAAGCTCTTTTGAAGGAGCACCAAGAAATGGGCTGTGTTGAGAAGTGTAGACCCAGTAGTCGGCCAAGGAAACTTTGTTTAGCAAATTAAAAACACATCATGCTTACTGCCCTTTAAAATTGGACCCCACAGAGCCCTGATCTCAACGTTATCCAGTCTGTGTGGGATTACATGGAGAGAATATAGGATTTGCACAAGCGACATATACAAAAGATTTGTGATTAGTTCTCGAAGATGTTTGGCAGAACCACCAGTCATTCAAAAACTGAGTGCAAGTACCTATAACAAGGGATGCTTTGATGCCAAAGGGTGGACACACCAAATATTGATATGATTTAGTTTTCTCTATTCTCATTCACTTTGCATTTTAATTGATAAAAAATAACTATTACCCTTTAAAAGGAATTTGTCACCAGTTTTTCCCCATATAAAATACGGGCAGCATCTTTCAACCCTGTTAGAGCATTCTAGTAAGCTGTATGTCTGTCCCCAGTCTTCTTTGCAAGACACAAAAAATAACTTTTGTTATACTCAGAAGGGGCAGTCCAGTCTGATGGGGGTCTCTGGTGTTGATCCGGTGCCTCGCCTTATTACGATCCCCTTCCTCCTTCCCTGCTTCATGTGGAAGACGTGTCCTACGTGTGTGTCCTCAAAATGCAAAGTGAATAAACAAAAGCAACATATACACATCATAATAGACTGCTGTAACAGAGGGTTATCTTTTTGAAAGTATTTTTAGTATTCTTAGTTTACTGCATTTTTACCACACCTGCTTAAACCTTTACACAGTTCTATAAGTAAAAGCATGGTTTCCTTTGGATTTCTTTGGACACTATTTACTATACTTGGGTGATATGAATAATACTTGTCTAATAAAGTGGAAATTATTTTTTATATCAAGTTAAAAAATAAAATGGTTTCAGAAAACTTCCTTAGAGAGACTTCTTAGGGATTTCTGTTTCCCTTCCCAGAATTTTTGGGTAATCATTATGCTGTCGGCATCACTATTATGGTTATCAGAAACAGATTTATCCACAGGGACCACCTTAAAGTCAAACATGGGAACTGCATCTATCCGATCCACAGGATCCCTGAAATGAGAATGCCCCTTTTGGCCTCAGTCAGAAGTTCGTTGTTCACATTATGTACTTGTATTCTCTCCGTGATTTCATATCTAGAATGCATATCAATTATAATCTATGGGGCTGTTCTCATGTCCATATTTTTTGTGGACGAAGTGCCTACAAAAACAAAAAAACAAGACATGTCTTTTTTTTTAATCCGAATCATGGGTCAAACTCGCCAATTCAAATCAATGGGTCCTTAAGAATGGTGTACAGCAAATGCGTCCCATCTGACGCTGTCCAAGACGACCCATCCGGCGCTGTCCAAGGCGTCTCATCCGGCGCTGTCCAAGGCGTCCCATCCGGCGCTGTCCAAGGCGTCCCATCCGACTCTGTCCAAGGCGTCCCATCCGGCGCTGTCCAAGGCGTCCCATCCGACTCTGTCCAAGGCGTCCCATCCGGCGCTGTCCAAGGCGTCTCATCCGACGCTGTCCAAGGCTTCCCATCCGACGCTGTCCAAGGCTTCCCATCCGGCGCTGTCCAAGGCGTCCCATCCGGCGCTGTCCAAGGCATCCCATCCGGTGCTGTCCAAGGCGTCCCATCCGGCGCTGTCCAAGGCGTCCCATCCGGCGCTGTCCAAGGCTTCCCATCCGGCGCTGTCCAAGGCGTCCCATCCGCCGCTGTCCAAGGCGTCCCATCCGCCGCTGTCCAAGGCGTCGAATCCGGCGCTGTCCAAGGCGTCCCATGCGGCGCTGTCCAAGGCGTCCCATCCGGCGCTGTCCAAGGCGTCCCATCCGGCGCTGTCCAAGGCGTCCCATCCATTGCCTATGGTTTGCAAACCTGCCTCTTAAACACACTCGCTTTTTTGAAAGACTATATTGGTGTGGTGGTCAGACTGGGGGGGAATTGACCGCCATGTAGCCAGATTAATCCTGGCTCTGGTAAACAGCAGCGGCAACAATTTGTTAATCTCTCAGAAGGGACCAGAGAAAATAAACTGTTGGGCTGCAGTGAACATCAACTATGAAGTCAAAAACTAATATTCCTGTTTGGATACCTGCAGCTAGCTGAAAGCAACCCTATTTTTCTGTTTTAACTGTCAAGATCATCGTGTTCTGGATTTTAAGTGCACCGCTTTGCCCGACAATGCCATTTCTAAACAATGCAAAATATTTCAGGAGGAAAAAAAGTGGTGCTACTCTGCCCCAAAAGTCATTTCCTACATAGTGCATGAATGGTATAAAAAGCCTGCATTATTAAAATCCTATATCTATGTAATTAATTCTGATATATTCTTAACAATGTGAATGAGAAGCATTTACCAGACGTTCTGCTGTAAAGCTTTGAATCCCAGATGAGACGGAGAGAAGAGGACATCTTAGAGATTAACGTTATCTTTTTTCCCCTCCTCCCGTTTCAGCATCTCCTCCTTTATTTTGCAGTATTTTTCAAGCAATGCATTTGAGACATCCTTTTACGCTGAGAGATTAGTCCATTAGGCAGTGTACTTTGGCACAGTTCTTCTCTAGTGTTCTGTCAGGTGCTTGGGAGAGCCGGTGAAGAGCTGATGCAGGGGCACTAATGCACTGGCCGGTGATCACCGTCCAACAGTTATCAGAATCTAAAGTGATAGTGAAAAAGTAAGAGAGATGCTGAGTATAGTGTCAGGAGGATGCAGTCATCTGTAGGGACATAGTCTGTGAATGTCCTCATGTCATTGTGGCCTCTTATTTACTTAAGACATTATCATGGTATATGTGGATCAGATTCAATAGGATCCGTCACCAGAGAATCCTACTTACAAAACATGCTCAGATATGGGGTATGAAGGTGGCAAGAAGAGTTTTCCCAATTGGCCAAGATACTTATCTGCATCCAGGGTAATTTACACTCACGCTCCCCTAATTTTCACTTTAGGCTAGGTTCACTCAGGGTTTATTGGAGATGGAACAATTCTGCCAAGTTTTTCAAAAGGAACCCATTTCAGGAAACATAGTTTTGGTTGTTTTTTTTTTTTTTTTTACGGGGTTTGGAGTGGTTTTGCAGAGGTATTAAAAACTTCTTTAAAAAATGTGTGAATTACAAAGTGGGTCTTCCATTGAAATTAAAGAGGACCTGTCACATCCTTAAAAATGCCTCTGCATGCAATAACAAACACTGTGAGCAGTGACTCAGCATTGGACCTGGGAATGGGGGATCAAAACCTTTAAAACACACACAAAAAAAGCAATGTGTAACCACTATCTATCTATTTTCTTTTTCACTTGTTGCCTTTAAAATAAGTGCTGTGACTACAAAGGCAGGATGCTTATTTCTTCTGCAGCCAGGCTACTATAATAGCCCTTTGGCGTCTTAATTTAATTCTCTCTGTAGTTTTTCAGTTTGTTTCAGGACATTTTTTAGTTTAGTAGTTTGGCAGCATTCTGCCTTTACGGTTGCTGTTAATGAATGGGATAGTGGACTTTCTGTTAATATTTGTGCTTTTAGGTTTTCTTAATCCTCTTTTTGTATCTGACTATTTTTGCCTGTTGTAAAGGGTCACCGCAACGTTCCACTGCATTGTTAGGATTTATTTGCTAATCACTTGCCTATATTCAATGGCTGTATGGCCATTTACAGTAAGCCAGTCCTTTATAATTAATAAATGATGTGGCAGAAATCCTCCGCGTCATATAGGAAGCGACTTCCCAGCCTATGCACAATGGTCCAGATCTGGGAGGCGATCCCCAAGGACATCATCATCATGACATCAGGAGCCACATGGGGCCAGACAAACTCCTGAGCCACACTATGAGATGTGTGATGAAATTCTTGCAAATTGATTTCCATTTTTTTACTTAGATTTTTTGGGGGGATTTGGAATCCTGTCCTCAGTTGATTGATGACCTTGGTTTCCATTGACTGTTGGTACTGGGCCTGTGGATTTGGCAAGCCAAACCTCCGACTCCTCAATTTCCTTGACTCCGACTACTACTCCCTCAGGGTATGTGCACACGTCAGGATTTCTTGCAGAAATTTTCCTGACAAAAACCGGACATTTCTGCCAGAAAACCGCATGCGTTTTTTTTCGCCTTTTTTTAATGCGTTTTTTGTGCGTTTTTTCCAAATGCATAGAGTTGCGGGAAAAACGTGGAAAATCCGCAAAATTAATAAACATGCAGCTTTTTTTTTTTTACCGCGATGCGTTTTTTTCACGGAAAAAAACGCACCATATGCACAAAACATGATAGGATGCATAATGTATGTGTTTTTAATGAGTTTTTATAGCGTTTTTATTGCGAAAAAACGCGAAAAAAACTGAAGATGTGCACATATCCTTAGGCTTGGCTCATGTTTGTGATACATTTACTGTAATAAAATGGTAACATCAGGCCTTTCATCACCATTATGGTACAATAATCAGATATTTATCCTTTTTTCCTGTTTGCGCTAGTAGTTCTTAGATGAGTGCAGGGTTGCAGGCATTCCTTCCCAATACTACCTTCCTCTGGTCTGTAGAGGAGGAGCTTCCCTACTAAAAGCCGAGATCGTTAGATCATAAACAGACATTCAAGGACATTTCATAATTTTCCCAAATTCTAATGAAAAAATATTCATCCTGCACTGAACTACTGAACCCAATTTATTATATATTTTAGGAGTCTGTCCATTTTATACCAACTCCACCAAAATGGACACTGACTCCACTCCTTGGTTGACACGTCATTTTATTCTCAATGAATTACACATTTTATATCAGTAAACATTTTCAACTTGACTTTCGTTCAAGGTCAAATGTGCGTAGTCCCCTCCCCCCCCCCCCCAAAAAAAAAGTTACCCCCTATCCATAAGATAGGGAATGACTTGCTGATTGCTGTGGGTCCGGCCACTTTGGACCCCAGTAATTCCAAGAATGGGGCTCTGCAGGCGTTTGTGGGTGCGCATGTTCGACTTCCACTCCATCTATAGACATGCGGGGAAAAAAAACGAGCTTCTTTTTTTAACCAATGTATGAATGAGGCTTTTAGGTGCTTATAGTGCTTGGGTTTCATAAGTAAGATCCCCACAGGAGGAGATGGAAGTATATCAGGCGGTGTGTAGCTGGTAGGGGCTTGTGCTGCTTGCAGTGGTATTATTGGAATATCTGTGGTGCAGGGGGTTTGCATTACATGTCTTTGTTCTCTCTCTTTCCAATAAACAGGCAGGGATTTTTCTTCACGCATACACAATAAAAATCTAATCTGGGACAGCAGTTTAATTTGCTGCAGATTATTTTGATTTAAAATTTGCCAGAAAATTATTTTTAAGCTTGATTAACAATGAAAGCTGCAAAATGCAATATTTCTGTTATCCTTTTCGATTTTATCCAATATTAGGCTTAATACTAAGCATGCATAATTTATGGGGAATGCAAGAATTTCATCTCTGACTGTTGTGAGCAGTTTTACATTATCTAGTCCTAGTTTATAGAAGCAGGGGCGGACATATCACTGGTGCAACCTGTGCGGCCGCACAGGGGCCCATTTTATACCTCCAAGGCAGGTGTAATTTTGCATGTGTAGGAGCATTTGGACTGCAAAGGACACATATATATTGTTCTTGCACAGGGCCCTTTTCTGTCTGTGTCCGCCAGTATGTAGAGACATATAGGATATGTATAGGTAGATTGATACGTTTGTGTCCTCAGTATAAGGGCAGGTGCAGACGAGCGTATTTGCTGTCTGAGTGTGATCCGACAAAACATCAGATCGCACTCGGACCAATGTTATACTAAGGGGCCGTGCATTCATCAGATTTTTTCCCTTGGACGGAGCCAATCCAGGGAAAAAATCTCTGCATGCCCAAGTTTGATCTGATATTCGGATCGCACTGTGCCATGCAAGTCAGTGAGTGTATGGAAACCATCAGATTGCACTCGGATTACATCTGACTGCAGTCCGATTTCCACGCACTGCCACAATGGAGAAGATGGAGATTTTTTTTTTCTCCATCTTTTGCTCATCCAAGAGAATCAGATTGAACTCTGATGAGAGTGTAATTTGCATAATTGATCCGATTTTCTTGGATGACAAAAAATATACTCTTGTGTGACCCTAGCCTTAGGCATCATTCAGAAGTCCATTTTTTTTCTGGTATGTAAAAAAACCACACCAATTTTCATCGTTATTTTGGACCAGTTTTGGGCAGTTTTTACCATCGGTGTTTCATGAGCACTTTTCTCATTTCTAAAGAGAAAAAAAATTGCACAGTTTCTCCTTCCCATTGCAATGTAAAAACCGGATAGCTCGCTTACACCATGCATGAGCCGTCTGTGATGTTTCCCAGAACTATAGACTTGCTTGGCTAATCTTGATCTGTGACTCCAATCAAACACAGTCTGATTTTTTTTTTTTGGCGGACACGCAGTACATGAAGAGACATGGAAGTGTGAACAGCCGCGTAGATTATAGTGAATACATGTTCTGTCTGTGAACACTGATGCATGTGACTCCTGATGTCTGTATACGGCCCTAAGCCTCCTGCATGCTGCTGTATAATGACTCCATTGTATACCTGTAGACATTGATGAGGTCTTTACTATACCTTCATAAGCTTCCTACTTTATGCGGTGTCATACTGTATGGGTTTTTTTTTAATGAATTTGACATAAGTCGTGGCATGCCCCCATCGCATGTCGTGTTACGGAGTTATTCTCCCTCATAGGGAACCTGGCGGAGCATGGTACGGCGGCACAAGAAAGACCTTTCTGCTTAGTAGATGTTGTGGATGGCTGCTGATATAGGGATTTGTATTCTCTAGTCGCTTTACGCACTGAACGAGCCTGTATGTTGTGGTAGGTGCATCTATGGCAGATTTCTCTTCTGTACATCTAAAT
Organism: Ranitomeya variabilis; assembly: GCF_051348905.1. Taxonomy (NCBI): domain Eukaryota; kingdom Metazoa; phylum Chordata; class Amphibia; order Anura; family Dendrobatidae; genus Ranitomeya; species Ranitomeya variabilis. The sequence goes on from NC_135232.1 coordinate 639,933,025, forward strand.
GTTTTTTATACACCTACTGCAGAAAGCCAGCAATGGAATAGATGTTATAATGTCCCGACCATGCAATAATGCACATTAATAAGCTGAACTGAATCAGAAAGCAGAAATCCAGATCATCCGATTCATTTCCCTCCTTCCAATATGGAAAGTTAAGTGACAGCCTTCATAGGTATCAAATTGTTAGCGGTCCCAACCAAAAACTGGTGGCACCTGTCAACACATCTGCAATGTCTATTGGTTTGGGAAAAAGAGTGTCCGAATATTGAAAGCTGCCGTAAGAACATCTGTGTTTGATGAAGGAGATCATCCGAGACCTTTCCTCTTCCTGGAGACTTCTATAGAGAGAAGATTGCAGCAGACAAGCGATCTCATCCTCTCCTCTCTTTCCCTCCCCGTGCGTCCCTCACCCCCTCACTACTCCCGCCTGTGCAGGGTGGATATGTCGGTGCAGATTTTCTAATGTACTGCATGGAGCGGGAATGAATCCCTTGCATGATATCCATAGGAAGATCCAGAGCCCATTTGCATGTGTAAATGATATAATCCTTCTGGCGTGATGCGGATTTGCCTGCGGGAGGGATATAATAATAAGCAATGACAGAGAATCCGCCAACTTAATTTGCTGCTTTCTGGTCCGAGTGTCTTTTGTTCTGGAATGTTGGTCGGCCGCATCTCTCCCTCTCGGGGCTTCTTTCATGTCTGTCACTCAGTGCCCTGCTGTCTCTCTCATCCGCCGTGTCTTTCCTTAGGTCTCTGTGTGCACGCTCTCTTCTACCTCTCTATTTAACCCTCCCTGTCGCTCCCTATATATCTTTTCCAATATCTCTTTCTCTCTTTTGCGCCGTCTCCCTTCCTGATTAAGACCTTCAGCCCAATCTTCTCCTGGCCGCAAACAGATCAATACCAGTGGAATTAAAAGAGAAATTAAAAACAAAGTGCTGTGTGTTTGTATTTGAATGGATTGAGAGGTAATTATACAGCTATTGGCTTTTATATATGTGCACAGAAAATATATATATATGGAAGGAGACAAAGGCAAAGCCTGAAGATCCACAGCATTACAAATGACTCCGCCAGTGGTAATATCTGCATCGTAGAGACATTGCAGGATCTGCTATTCCAAAGCGCTGGAGGTGGATGAAGCTTAGGGTGATACTGTGGTGTCCTGTGGCCATGCACGAAGCAGGATCCATCCTCAGGGCAGACATTTATCTATCTCACTCTGGGAAAGCTGAGTTGCTGCTAGTATGACCATGGCTCCTTAAAGGCTAATGCCTAACGTTTTTTATGCCCATGGGTTTTTTGTTACTCTATTTCATCGTTCTTCTAGACAAATACAGATACATGTTTCCTGTAACAGCTCTATTGGATTCTCTTTTAAGTTGTTCTCCATTTTTTTTCAGGATTAGTATCCTGTATAAAAAAAAAAAAAAGAGACATTAGAGGCAGATTGACGGTTTGGGCAATGCAAAAGGAATCCCAGATGTACCATGTATCTTTATGAGCTAAAGCTCCATTACTGGGAATCCATTGCTCTTGTTTTAATTCTGAAATTGTGCCCCCTGAATCCACCACTAAGGGAAGTTCTTTGGTTTGACATCTACTTTACTACTTCTTGACATTTGGATTGGGCAGTGCAAACTTCATCCGCAGCAGGCACTAATGCCGACATACTGGCGCATACTGGCTTGCAATATGCAGCAGGTGCCAAGGATGCCGGCATTCAAGGGCCTGCCTAGGAAGTTCACACTGCTCTGATCCAGTTGTCACTGAGTAGTCGTGAAGTGGACCAGACCAGACTAGTACTTTTTCGGCTGTCCCAGCACACCGAGTGCTCTTGAGTAAAGAACTGAAAGCTCTTGGCAGAAACGCCATATTGCTGTGGTTTGGAGAACCGTTAGCCCAATTTGCTATATCAGAAGTCCCTTAAAGGGTCCATGACGTATCATGTTGGGGAGTTTAATTAGGTCAACGTTCAGGTCAAGCTCATCCTCAGAAAGGACAGTGGCTCTATAGTGACAACTAACTCTACAATTGCCAATTTTCACCATTAGCACCTATCCATAGGCCGGGCCCTTGACAACTTAAGTACAGCACATTAGTGACTTTTTTGTTGTTCTTTAACCTTTTATTTTATTCCCCATATTTAGGAAATTATTACTGTATTAGGCTATGTGCCAATGTTGAGTATTTGCTGCAGATTTTTGGATGCAAAAAAACTGGACAGTAAAAGCTCTACAAACGGTAATTATTTATAATAATTATTATTTTAATTACTGTATGTACTCGAGTATAAGCCGACCCGAGTATAAGCTGAGACCCCTAACTTTGCCACAAAAAACTGGGAAAACTTAATGACTCGAGTATAAGCCTAGGGTGGAAAATGCAGCAGCTACCGGTAAATGTCAAAAATAAAAATAGATACCAATAAAAGTAAAATTAATTGAGTCATCAGAAGGTTGTGTTTTTGAATATCCATATTGAATCAGGAGCCCCATATAATGCTCCATACAGTTCATGATGGGCCCCATAAGATGCTCCATACAAAATACGCCCCATATAATGCACAAAGGTTAATAATGGCCCCATAAGATGCTCCATATTAAAATATGCCCCATATAATGCTCCATAAAGTTTATGATGGGCCCCATAAGATGCTCCATAGACATTTGCCCCATATAACGCTGCACAAATGCTGCTTATGGCCCCATAAGATGCTCCATAGAGATATTTGCCCCATATAATGCTGCACAAATGCTGATTATGGCCCCATAAGATGCTCCATAGAGATATTTGCCCCATACAATGCTGCACAAATGCTGATTATGACCCCATAAGATGCTCCATAGAGATATTTGCCCCATATAATGCTGCACAAATGCTGATTGTGGCCCCATAAGATGCTCCATAGAGATATTTGCCCCGTATAATGCTGCACAAATGCTGATTATGGCCCCATAAGATGCTCCATAGAGATAATTGCCCCATATAATGCTGCACAAATGCTGATTATGGCCCCATAAGATTGTCCATAGAGATAATTGCCCCGTATAATGCTGCACAAATGCTGATTATGGCCCCATAAGATGCTCCATAGAGATAATTGCCCCATATAATGCTGCACAAATGCTGATTATGGCCCCATAAGATGCTCCATAGAGATAATTGCCCCGTACAATGCTGCACAAATGCTGATTATGGCCCCATAAGATGCTCCATAGAGATATTTGCCCCATACAATGCTGCACAAATGCTGATTATGGCCCCATAAGATGCTCCATAGAGATATTTGCCCCATATAATGCTGCACAAATGCTGATTGTGGCCCCATAAGATGCTCCATAGAGATATTTGCCCCGTATAATGCTGCACAAATGCTGATTATGGCCCCATAAGATGCTCCATAGAGATAATTGCCCCATATAATGCTGCACAAATGCTGATTATGGCCCCATAAGATTGTCCATAGAGATAATTGCCCCGTATAATGCTGCACAAATGCTGATTATGGCCCCATAAGATGCTCCATAGAGATAATTGCCCCATATAATGCTGCACAAATGCTGATTATGGCCCCATAAGATGCTCCATAGAGATATTTGCCCCATACAATGCTGCACAAATGCTGATTATGGCCCCATAAGATGCTCCATAGAGATATTTGCCCCATATAATGCTGCACAAATGCTGATTGTGGCCCCATAAGATGCTCCATAGAGATATTTGCCCCGTATAATGCTGCACAAATGCTGATTATGGCCCCATAAGATGCTCCATAGAGATAATTGCCCCATATAATGCTGCACAAATGCTGATTATGGCCCCATAAGATTGTCCATAGAGATAATTGCCCCGTATAATGCTGCACAAATGCTGATTATGGCCCCATAAGATGCTCCATAGAGATAATTGCCCCATATAATGCTGCACAAATGCTGATTATGGCCCCATAAGATGCTCCATAGAGATAATTGCCCCGTACAATGCTGCACAAATGCTGATTATGGCCCCATAAGATGCTCCATAGAGATATTTGCCCCATACAATGCTGCACAAATGCTGATTATGGCCCCATAAGATGCTCCATAGAGATATTTGCCCCGTACAATGCTGCACAAATGCTGATCATGGCCCCATAAGATGGTCCATAGAGATAATTGCCCCGTATAATGCTGCACAAATGCTGATTATGGCCCCATAAGATGCTCCATAGAGATATTTGCCCCATACAATGCTGCACAAATGCTGATCATGGCCCCATAAGATGGTCCATAGAGATAATTGCCCCATATAATGCTGCACAAATGCTGATTATGGCCCCATAAGATGCTCCATAGAGATATTTGCCCCATACAATGCTGCACAAATGCTGATCATGGCCCCATAAGATGGTCCATAGAGATAATTGCCCCATATAATGCTGCACAAATGCTGATTATGGCCCCATAAGATGCTCCATAGAGATATTTGCCCCATACAATGCTGCACAAATGCTGATCATGGCCCCATAAGATGGTCCATAGAGATAATTGCCCCATATAATGCTGCACAAATGCTGATTATGGCCCCATAAGATGCTCCATAGAGATATTTGCCCCATACAATGCTGCACAAATGCACCTTGAATGAATTGGGCTCTGCGTGATTGCTGCAACAGAGCAGAAATGCATGAATTGAAACAGATGATTTTTTTTTTTTACTTCTATAAACTTAAAGGGAACCTATCACCCCGTTTTTTAAAGATTAGATAAAAATAGTGTGAAATAGGGGCAGAGCTGGGCTTTACATTAGTGCCTTTTTGTTGCCTTTACACCCCCGTTAGGCTGCCGAAATACCTTTGTGAAGTGGCCGTTTTGTCCTGTCACTCAAGTTGGTCAGGTCGGATGGGCGTGGTCACAGCGCTGTTTCTCCCCCAGATCAGGCTCATCATTACGTTGGTGGCGTAGTGGTGTGCGCATGTCCAAAGAGAAGATCCACTGCCCAGGAGATTCAAAACAGCGCGGTCTTCGCTATTCGCCGTTTACCGGTGGGCGCGGCCATCTTTCCTGTGGCTGCGCGTGCGCAGATGGAGCGCTCTGCTGCCCGGGGCTTCAGGAAAATGGCCGCCGCGATCTCCATCTGCGCACGCGCGGAATCCCGCGGCCATTTTCCTGAAGCCCCGGGCAGCAGAGCGCTCCATCTGCGCACGCGCGGCCACAGGAAAGATGGCCGCGCCCACCGGTAAACGGCGAATAGCGAAGACCGCGCTGTTTTGAATCTCCTGGGCAGTGGATCTTCTCTTTGGACATGCGCACACCACCGCGCCATCCAACGTAATGATGAGCCTGATCTGGAGGAGAAACAGTGCTGTGACCACGCCCATCCGACCTGACCAACTTGAGTGACAGGACAAAACGGCCACTTCACAAAGGTATTTCGGCAGCCTAACGGGGGTGTAAAGGCACCAAAAAGGCACTAATGTAAAGCCCAGCTCTGCCCCTATTTCACACTATTTTTATCTAATCTTTAAAAAACGGGGTGATAGGTTCCCTTTAACTATGAGAAATAACAATTACAGTTATCAAGAATGCAAAAAGTGAAATGTAAAAATTGAGTCTATGCCCAGCTTTGAATTGAACTAAGAAACAGACATTTTCATTCACTGCTCATACTTTTATACAGGGATATAAATAAAACATAAAAAAAAACAATTTTTTGGAATCTTGGTGACAGAGATTGTGACCCTGAAGGATGGCATTGTGCTGCACGCCCAGTAGGTTCAGACTATTCATAAGATCCCTCGTCATTACAAACCTCTGCTATCACCAGGCTAAGAATTTGGAGAAGGTTCCTGGCACAGATCCCGTGCTCTCATAAGTTGGTGTAGGGGAAATAATATTAAGAAAGTCATTAATTTAATAACAGAAATTACAGCAACACGGGGAGATTTCGGATATCAGAAGGACGGCGTACCCTTGCTGGTATAAAATATTTTTAACTCTCTCCTTGTAAGCGTTTAAAACCTTTTTAATGTCAAATAGAAGATTTTGGAAAGTAATGGAACATTTTTGGGACTGTGGCCAGATTGTGGTGTTTTGACTAACACTTTTCTGTCCAGGTGAGAGAATCTGAGTAGGAGCGACATTTTGGTCTAGGATGAAGATGCCGTAGAAAACAGCTGATCTGTGTGTTGACACGGTGTCCTTTTTATTTTCATCTCGACGTGCCGAGCCTTGCCGCCGTCGTCATTTGGCAGCCTTCTGTCTGGAGATGGATTCGCTGTAGACACATCTGATGTTTTGGTGCTAGCATATGATGTTGTGAGCGATTTAGATTTTAGAGCTGGTTATTAAGATGTAGTCCTAGTGATATAATACTGACTTGTTCACTGGTGCCTACAGGATCTATCATGGTCTCTAGTCTCATCCCACATTTCTCCTACTCTTTATTTTTTCTTATGACCTTTTTTGCACAAACCTACAAGTAAGCTTTTTGTAAGATCACACATTACAGTTTATTATCTGGCAGTTGCTCATTTCTTTTTACATGTGTCAGGCATATCGTTTATATTCTGGTTTCGCCTTAAATTTGGATACATCAGGATTGAGTCTATTGGAATACGTTTTAGGAGCCAAATTTCTTGGTGGCTTCCTTGTTTATAGGATGGGTAGAAATACAAAATACATTAAGGTCTGTACATTTACAATACTTCCATCTTGTATTATTACCAATCATAGCTTCTCCCCCTAGTCCCCTACACATACTTGTAATTCCCTAATATATAGTATCCTAACTTCCAGTCATTTCATCTGAAACTCGTCAAAATGGCTTTTGGTACATATACCAGTCAATTATGTCCAGGAATTGTTCTGATTCTCATGTTCTGCAACTTGCCATACACACTGTGGGCCGCATTTTCCCAGCACTACAGGTGCTGAAACTTCCTTTTACCAGTACTATAGGTGCTGAAACATTATTTTTACTTAATTAACCAGCATGTCTTCACTTATCTAGGGAAGTGGAAAAACCATGAGTAAGGCTCCAAGGAGCTGAAATGCGTAGGCCTCAGTCACATTGGAACTGCCATGCAATTTCAGTTCATTTTTCTGCAATAAACTTGGAATTTATCGTATACACTGCCGCCTTACTGAATTTTCGTTCCTAAGTTTATGGTAAGGGCTGTCATGATTTAAGGTTACCTTATGGCCTAGTCCTACAAACTTCAGGCTTTCCGAGTCCTGCGCTTGGCCGCCTATCAGTCAGAGTACACATGACTATTATTATTCATCAGTTATATTCTTCTAGAGTTCAGCATGAAAATTAATATCTAATTTTCTTTACTATGATTTGCAAACAGAAAGTTAATTGAACTGTGCACCTGGTGATGGAGAATTCTTCAAATTACCATGTATCAAATAGGAAAAAGAAACCTTTAAAAATGTGCTGGCTTTATGTGCCATTAACTGCGTTGATCCAGTAATGAAGAATTGCCAATTTCTCTTTTTAATTATAGCTGCTCCTGATTTACAGTGTAACTAAACCTTTATAAGTTTTTTTCATTGTTCAATGCCCTTATAATTACAAGCAGATCGGTGGGGGTCCGGGTCCTGAGAACCCCCACCGATCACTTATCTTCCCTTGAGAGGTGCCCAGCTCAGCAGACAGGAGCGCACAACTCCCGGTTGATCGCTCGCTCAGACCGGAGTACGGATCTAGTAGAAGGCAGAGGCTTCCGTGCCCGCCTACACTTTCTATTGAATCCGTACCCCGCTGTGTGCGTGCTTGGGCAGGAATTCTGTGCTTCTCGGGACTGTGATGATCGATGGGTGTCTCAGGACCCAGTACCCTAACATTCTGCTTGTAAATAAATGGGTTCTGAAATATAAGAAAACCTTACATTGCATTGTTGATATGCAGCAGGGTCATCTCCAGGACTGAACACCTTTGGTTTCTGTAAAGTTACGTCCACAACAAATGGAAATTACGTGAAAAAGTTCTCCATAAATTTTGAATCAGATTTGAAGAAACATTTAGCAGCAAATGAATTAGATGCAGAATTGCCATGAATTTCACCTTTTTTGTTAGAGTGAAATCGGTGGTGAAAAATCGACCATAAGTTGACATGCTGCTAAGTAACAATCTGCACCGCAGATGAGTTTCCAATCAGATTCTGCACAGGCTTTATCTGCAATATGTACAGTAGTGTTCAAAATACTAGCAGTCCAATATGACTAACCAGATTAATCACTGACTTTGGTATAAATTATATTACCAATTGTCAAACCATTTAACAGTTGGTGCAGTAGATTCTAAGAAAACCACCAGACTCCGCATTGATGATCTGCAGGTTTCTGAGTCCGTGTATTAGAATAATTAATTGAAAGGGGAAAGTGTTCACAATAATAGCAGTGTGGAGATCAGTTAGTGAGGTCAGTCATTCTGTGAAGGAACAGCTGTGAATCAGGTGGCCCTTATCTAAGGGTGAAGCCAGGACATGTTGTAGATGCATTTCTCCTGGAAAGCCTGAGAAATATGGGTCGTTCGAGACATTGTTCGGAAGAACAGCCTAGTTTGATAAAAAGTTGATTGGAGAGGGTAAAACTTATAAAGAAGTGCAGACAGTGATCGGCTGTTCAGCTAAAATGATCTCCAATGCTTTATAATGGAAAGCCAGAGAGACGTGGAAGAAACCGGAAGACTACCATCCGAATGGATGGAAGAATATCTAGAATGGCAAAGGCTCAGCCAATGATCAACTCCAGTATGATCAAAGACAGTCTCACGTTACCTGTGAGGACTGTGACAGAAGACAACTGTGTGACGCTAATCTCTTACCAAGAAGTCCCACAGTTTAAAAAAAAAAAAAAAAAAAAGGCGTACTGAAGCGGATACAGTCTGCCAAAGTACATAACAGCTGGCCTAAAGAGAAATGGAGAAACAGTTTGGGGTCCAAGGTCCGCAGACAGTTCGTCAGACGACCCCCAAACTCTGCATTCAGCCACAGTACAGTATGAAGACAGTGAAGCATGGTGGTGCAGGCCTCATATGGGCATGTGTCTCTTACTATGGGGCCGGACCTATTTACCACATACCGGGGATCATGGACCAGTTTACATATATTATAATACTTGAAGACGTCATGTTTCCTTACACTGAAGAGGATATGCCCTTGACATGAAGGTTTCAACAAGACAACGATCCTAAACACACCAGTAAACGAGCAAAATCTTTGTCCCAGTCCAACAAACTTCAGATTATGGAGCGGCCAGCCCATCCCCGGACCTTAATCTGATAGAACACTTGTGGGTAGACATTAAAAATGCCGTTTCTGAGGCAAAGCCAACAAATGCCAAAAAATTGTGGGATGTAGTCCAAGCCTCCTGGGCTGGAGTAACAGTGACAGGGGCCAGAAGTTAGGCGACTCTATGTAACAGATGTGAAGCAGTTCTAAAAATCTGTGGGTAACAACTAAATATTAGGTTAGGGAGTCACAGGAATGCTAAATCCACAAAATAATACATATTGTGAGTCTGTAAAGACAAATACAGACACTCCTATTTTTTTAGAACGGCCAAATGTTCATTTTTTGTTATTTTCTGTAAAGTAGTTAAAAATTATATATATTTCTCTTCGTGTTTTGAATTAGAAAACTATGTGCAACGTTCCCAATGCTGGAAATAAAAACTAGTATACAGATTTTATCATTAACTCATGTCTTTAAACATACTGCTATTATTTTGAACACTACTGTAGATGAAGTATGGTAAAAGTCATACTTTTTGCTGCTACTGAATATACTGCAGATTTTTGGCAGGAGGTTCAGTCCCTTTTGATAATTTCCTAAGAATTACTGCCAATAATTATTTTTTGAAGTTCTGCAGATGCGCAAGTGTGAACCCGGCCTACCGGGGCTTTGTGGATGGCTGTGTACTTCCTCCGCCAAGCTCCGCCTACTTCCACATACTTCTGCATGCGTCCTACGTATCTATATTTAACAGTGGGTACGCATGACATGTGGATGTATGCGGATGCGTCGTTTTGACGTGCCCGCTGTCCGCACAAAACGCAACTTGTTGCTTTCCCGTGCGGTCGGCGGGAGCGTCAAAACAACGCATCCGCATACATCCGCATGTCCTGTGTACCCAATGTTAAAGATAGGTACGCAGTACGTATGCAGAAGTATGCAGAAGTAGGCGGGGCTTAGCAGAGGACATACGCAGCCATCCGCGAAGCCTCCAAACGCTAATGTGAACTTAGCCTTATTGAGTCATCTGAGTTTTCGTGTCTTTTATGCCATATTCACCTCCACTCTCGGCGCTCTGTGACCACATGCCGTCTCCACTCAGCGCTTTGTGACTATATGTCATCTCCACTCTCAGCGCTCTGTGACTGCCGTCTCCACTCAGCGCTCTGTGACTGTCGCCTCCACTCTCGGCGCTCTGTGACTGTCGTCTCCACTCTCAGCGCTCTGTGACTGCCGTCTCCACTCAGCGCTCTGTGACTGCTGTCTCCACTCTCGGCACTCTGTGACTGTCGTCTCCACTCTCAGCGCTCTGTGACTGCCGTCTCCACTCAGCGCTCTGTGACTGCCGTCTCCACTCAGCGCTCTGTGACTGTCGTCTCCACTCTCAGCGCTCTGTTGCTATATGACGTCTCCACTCTCAGCGCTCTGTTGCTATATGTCATCTCCACTCTCAGCGCTCTGTTGCTATATGACATCTCCACTCTCAGCGCTCTGTTGCTATATGTCATCTCCACTATCACGCTACTCGGGGTAAGCTAGAGAGAGACGAAGTGAACCCCAAAGTGGACCCTCTGGGTCACGGTCCCAGAGCCCCCTAGGGCGAGCAAACCTGATGGGTGCACCCCCTATACAGGGAGTGTTAGGAGCAGGCCCAAGGAGGATGGAACCGCAACTGCCGGAGCCAAAGGGACGACTGGGTGGAGCAGAAGAACAGGTGCGCTGAAGATGATGAGAGAAACCAATGCGGAGTACTGGAAGGGAAAGAAATACCAATATTAATAAGACAGCCGGAGCAGGAGGAATAAGGGAACCGAGGACGTGGGAGACGCCGAACAAACAGAGGCCGAGGCGGGGACGGAAACACAGAGGCTATGCCTAGAATGGGCCAGAGTATAACGCTGAACTAACGGGGCAGAAACAACGTAGATACACAGGCGCTTACCTGAGGAAGCGCCGAGCTGAAATACCCGATGGGCGCCGCCATATTGGAGGCGGGGCCATCGGGTCACGACCTCCCAGAAGGCCGAGCGGCGGAGGAGACCCTACGGCGCATGCGCTGACCGCCGACGCGCAGAGAGGCCGAGAAACTGGAAGAAGGAGAAGAGGGAGGGACCCTGGGAGCGCGCCGGCCGAACAGGCAAGTATCAGGAACCGTGACAGTACCCCCTTTCTTACTCCCCCTCCTCCTGGAACTGGAAAGAAACCTCTTCAAAATATGGGGTGCATTGATGTTCTCTCGAGGTTCCCAAGATCTCTCCTCAGGACCAAAACCCTTCCAATCAATCAGAAACCAAGTTCGACCCTTAACCGTTCTCTGGGCTAAAATGTCTCTCACCTCGAATTGTTCATCGGAGGAAGAGAAGGATGGGACTACAGGAGAAGAGGAGTGAAAACGATTAAACACAGCAGGTTTAAGAAGCGAGACATGAAAGGCATTAGGAACATGCAAAGATGCGGGTAATTTTAACTTGTAAGCCACATCATTAATTCGGTTGGAAATTTCAAAGGGACCAATGTAGCGAGGACCAAGTTTATGAGAAGGAATTTTCAACCTGATATACCGAGATGAGAGCCACACCTTATCCCCCGGTTGATAAGGAGGTGCATCAAGCCGCTTCTTATCCGCAAACCTTTTCATACGATCACTGGCCTTAAGAAGTGACTCCTTAGTCTCTTGCCAAATTTTGGAGAACTCCCGGGACAAGGAATCAGCTGCCGGTACGCCTGAAGTGCAAGAAACGGGAAAAGGAATGCCAGGGTGCTGCCCGAAAACCACCAAGAATGGAGATTTAGAAGAAGATTCAGAGGGGTGATTGTTATAGGCAAATTCAGCCCATGGAAGCAAAGAGACCCAATCATCCTGGTGGGCATTGGAAAAATGACGTAAATAGGACGTGAGAACCTGATTGATACGCTCCACTTGGCCATTGGACTGAGGATGGTAGGCGGAAGAGAAATCCAAAGTCACCTTCATTAAGCTACACAAAGCTCTCCAGAAACGAGCGGTGAACTGAACTCCATGATTAGAAACGATATGACGTGGAAAGCCGTGTAGTCGGAAGATGTGAAGGATGAAGATCTTCGCCAATTCGGGAGCAGATGGCAATCCAGACAAGGGTATGAAGTGAGCCATTTTCGAAAATCGATCCACTACCACCAGGATAACAGAGCAATTGGAGGAGCGAGGGAGATCCGTAATAAAGTCCATGGCAATATCACTCCAAGGACAAGAAGGTACAGGAAGCGGATGTAAGCGTCCGGTAGGTAATTGCCGAGGAACCTTATTTTTTGCACAAGAAGGACACGAGGCAATGAAATCCACGACGTCTTGACGAAAGGATGGCCACCAGTAGTGACGAGCTATGAGAGAAAGTGTCTTCTTGACTCCAGCGTGCCCGGCAAATTTGGAGGAGTGGCCCCAGAGCAGAACTCGTTTTCTGTCTTTGCTTGCCACGAAGGTCTTCCCAGGAGGAGAGGAAACCACTTCCAGAGGAGCAACGGAAATAATCCTAGTTGGATCAATAATATGTGCAGGATTCTCCACCTCATCCAAAGGTTGAGAGGACCGTGAGAGAGCATCAGCTCTGACATTTTTGTCTCCAGGACGGAAATGGAGTTCAAAATAAAAGCGTCCAAAAAACAGGGACCATCTGGCCTGTCGAGGGTTAAGTCTTTGTGCCGTCTGTACATAGGCTAGATTCTTATGGTCCGTAAAAATGGTGAAGGGATGAACGGCCCCTTCGGGGAGATATCGCCACTCTTCTAAGGCCAACTTAATGGCTAACAGTTCCTTATCTCCGATAGAGTAATTGCGTTCTGAAGAAGAAAATGATTTGGAAAAGAAACCACACGTGACGACACGTCCAGAAACCGACTTCTGTAAGAGGACTGCTCCGACTCCCACGGAAGATGCATCCACTTCAAGGACGAAGGGTCTGTTGGCATCAGGACGATGAAGCACTGGAGCTGCAGCAAATCTTTGTTTCAAAGTAAGGAATGCATTTTGGGCCTCCGAGGACCAGTTGTTGGAAGCAAGTCCTTTGCGAGTGAGAGCCGAGAGGGGTTTGGTTAATGAAGAAAAATGTGGAGTGAATTGCCTATAGTAGTTGGCGAAGCCGAGGAAGCGTTGAATGGCTTTAACTCCAACAGGCTGTGGCCAATCCAGAACTGCGGACACCTTGGCTGGATCCATCTTCAGACCGGCATCGGAAACAATATATCCCAGGAAGGGTACACTTGATTGTTCGAAAACACATTTTTCGATCTTGGCAAAAAGATGGTTCTCACGGAGGCGTTGTAAAACAAGACGAACATCTCGTCGATGGGCGGAGAGATTCGGAGAGAAGATTAGTATGTCGTCAAGATAGACTACGACACAGATATAAAGGCAATCTCTGAAGATGTCATTAACGAATTCTTGGAACACAGCGGGAGCGTTACAGAGACCAAAAGGCATCACTAAGTACTCATAGTGGCCGTCACGGGTATTAAATGCGGTCTTCCATTCATCGCCTGCACGGATTCGAACAAGGTTGTAAGCCCCTCGAAGATCTAACTTAGTGAAGACTCGTGCTCCTCTTAAGCGGTCAAAGAGTTCAGAGATTAAAGGTAATGGATATTTATTCTTCACCGTAATGTTGTTCAAACCTCTATAGTCTATGCAGGGACGAAGCGAGCCGTCTTTCTTCTTGACAAAAAAGAAACCGGCTCCAGCAGGAGAGGTGGACTTCCGAATGAAACCTCTAGCAAGGTTCTCCCGAACGTACTCCGACATAGCTTGAGTCTCCGCAGGTGAGAGAGGGTAGATTCTTCCTCGCGGAGGCATGGCACAAGGAACCAGATCTATAGGACAGTCGTAGGACCGATGTGGTGGAAGATTCTCTGCTTCCCTCTTATTGAAAACATCAGAAAAGGAAGAATAAGCAGAAGGCAGACCAGGAAGGGCAAGGGAAGAACAAGAGACACCCACAGGACGTACCGACAACAGACACCGAGCCCTGCAGGAATCCCCCCACGAGAGAATATTGCCATTGTGCCAATCTAACACGGGTTCATGGGTTCGTAACCAAGGTAAGCCCAAAAGCACCGGATGGGAAATATTGGCTAAAACGTAAAACGCAATTTTTTCCTTGTGTAAAACCCCTACTTGAAGTTCTACTATTTGGGTGACCTGGGTTATAGTCTCTTGCAAGGGCTTGCCGTCCACTGAAGCAAGAAAAAGAGGGCTTTCTAAGGTCTTAACGGGAACAGAAAATTTTACTACCTCCTCTAACCTGATAAAATTCCCTGCTGCACCCGAGTCAATGTAAGCTGGCAGGGAATAGCGTTTACCAGAGATAAGAAGTAGAACAGAGAGCGTAAGAGGTAGAGAGGTATCACATGTACCTAGGGAGGCCTCTCTTACCTGACCTAGGCGGAGGAGTTTTCCGGACGATCAGGACAAGCACGCAGAAGATGGGAAGAACTGCCACAGTAGAAACACAGACCCTGAGTGCGTCTTTCCTGGCGCCGTTGCTCAGACATCTTGAGCCGGTCTACTTGCATAGGTTCCGGCGCCGGTTCAGAGGAAGACACTCTGGGTCTAGGACTGGGAGAGGTTCGAAGAGGCAGAGAAAGACGTGGAGTCCTTCTCTCTCGTGCTCGTTCCTGAAATCGGAGATCAATACGAGTGGCCAAGGAAATCAGATCCTCCAAATTGGTAGGAGTATCCCGACCCGCCAATTCATCTTTTATGCGACCGGATAGTCCACGCCAGAATGCCCCTACCAGGGCCTCATTGTTCCACCCAAGGTCAGAGGATAAAGTACGGCTGAATGGCGTACTGACCTACGGACAGGGTTCCCTGTTGTAAACTAAACAGGGACTCAGTAGTTGAGGCCAGGCGACCTGGTTCGTCGAACACTCGACGGAACGTCTCAAGGAAATTATCTAGGTGAGACATTAGGGGATCATCACGTTCCCAGAGAGGATTTACCCACGCTAATGCATTCCCCTCGAGATGAGAAATAATGAAGGCTATTTTAGCTCGATCGGTGGGGTATTGCAAGGGCAAGAGTTCAAAATGGAGGCGACACTGATTTAGAAATCCCCGACAAACTTTGGGGTCTCCATTATAGCGTGGGGGTTTGGCTAAACGAGGAGGTGCGTGAGAGGCGTGAACAGGCGCGACAATAGGAGAAGGAGTCTGTAGAGAAAGAAGGCGAGAATCTATAGCGGCCAGATAAGTCAGAATTTGCGTTTGAGTGTCGCGCTGCTGCGCCAGCTCCTGTTGCAGATTTAGCAACAAAGAGGCATTTCCAGGATCGGAAGATTGAAGTGAGGACAAACGAGAGTCCATCGACTTCATAAAGGCCATCATACGGGACTGATTTTCGCGGAGGAAGAGCAGCTCCTTTTGAGCGGCAGCGGCTCCAGCGGGATCCATGGCCTGTGTATACTATCACGCTACTCGGGGTAAGCTAGAGAGAGACGAAGTGAACCCCAAAGTGGACCCTCTGGGTCACGGTCCCAGAGCCCCCTAGGGCGAGCAAACCTGATGGGTGCACCCCCTATACAGGGAGTGTTAGGAGCAGGCCCAAGGAGGATGGAACCGCAACTGCCGGAGCCAAAGGGACGACTGGGTGGAGCAGAAGAACAGGTGCGCTGAAGATGATGAGAGAAACCAATGCGGAGTACTGGAAGGGAAAGAAATACCAATATTAATAAGACAGCCGGAGCAGGAGGAAAAAGGGAACCGAGGACGTGGGAGACGCCGAACAAACAGAGGCCGAGGCGGGGACGGAAACACAGAGGCTATGCCTAGAATGGGCCAGAGTATAACGCTGAACTAACGGGGCAGAAACAACGTAGATACACAGGCGCTTACCTGAGGAAGCGCCGAGCTGAAATACCCGATGGGCGCCGCCATATTGGAGGCGGGGCCATCGGGTCACGACCTCCCAGAAGGCCGAGCGGCGGAGGAGACCCTACGGCGCATGCGCTGACCGCCGACGCGCAGAGAGGCCGAGAAACTGGAAGAAGGAGAAGAGGGAGGGACCCTGGGAGCGCGCCGGCCGAACAGGCAAGTATCAGGAACCGTGACATCCACTCACAGCGCTCTGTGACTGTCGTCTCCACTCTCAGTGCTCTGTTGCTATATGTCATCTCCACTCTCAACGCTCTGTTGCTATATGTCGTCTCCACTCTCGGGCGCTCTGTGACTACATGTCAACTCCACTCTCAGCGCTCTGTTGCTATAAGTCGTCACCACTCTCGGCGCTCTGTTACTACATGTCGTCTCCACTCTCGGGCGCTCTGTTACTACATGTCGTCTCCACTCTCAGCGCTCTGTTGCTATATGTCGTCTCCACTCTCAGCGCTCTATGACGATATATAGTCTCCCTTTTGTTACGCCGCCGCTGCCACCCGCTTCCTCCTGCTATACTTACCTGTCCTCGGCGTCCCGGCGCGGCTCAGCTGCTGCGGCGTCTCTCCTCCAGCGCTCACTACCAGCGTCAGCTGATCGTCAGGTGCGCGCGCACGCTGGCTTCCGTTCTGCGCATGCGCACCTCTAGCCTCTTTCTAACGCTGTCTGCCCTGTCCACTCTATGATCTTGGAGGACCCTCTCCACCCGGAAGTAAGCTCAAGCGCTACTATTTCTTCCTGTCTGCTCCTTGCCTCTGTGCGTGATGATCACTTGTGCTTCGCAAGTGCTCCTGGTCGCACGTACTCTCTGTGCATCTTTTTGTGCTCTGATCTTGTGCTCTGTTATTTGTTTTTTTCCCGCAGTTCCTGCGTCAGTCCGTGGCGTCGGCTCCTGAAGTTCCAGTCTCGTCGCTGTTCCTGTGTTTCCAGCTCTCCTTGTGTCTCTAGCGGTACCGTGTTTCCTCTAGTCCCCGTCTCCCTGCGGTCCTCCTTTGTCCTTCCCTCTACCCCCGGGTCCAGGCTCTCTTCTCCAGTCCTTTTCTCTCGTTTTCCGTTTCTCTCTTCCTCCTTGGTCCTCCAGCTTCCGTGGCGATAGTCCCTCACGCTCCTGCCCCTAACACTCCCTGTATAGGGGGTGGTCTACCTGGTCAGCTTGTCCATGAAAATCAGACCAGGATCATGTCTTTCCTAAGAGCATGGAGTCTCGTCTAGCGGCCTTACAGTCTTCCGATCCTGGTAACGCCACACAGCTGGCCGCTCTTCAGCAGGAGCTTGGTCAACAACGGGATACTCAGTCCCATATCTTGAATTTTATGGCCTCTGTGGATGATCGGCTTCGGTCTCTCCAAAATGTCGCCTCTGCTCCTGTCCAGGCCTCCGCTCCCCAACCGTCGCCCCGTTTAGCCAGGCCTCCTCGGTATGGAGGGGAACCTAAACTATGCCGCGGATTTCTTAATCAGTGTCAACTGCACGTTGAATTATCTCCACTACTCTATCCCACCGACCGTGCTAAAATAGCTTTTATTGTTTCTCATTTGGAGGGTGAGGCGCTGGCATGGGTTAATCCCCTCTGGGAACGAGTTGATCCGTTAGTCACTCAACTCGCACCGTTCCTTGATACCTTTCGTAAAGTCTTTGACGAACCTGGTCGCCTGGTCTCTACTACTGAGTCTCTTTTCAACCTTCTTCAGGGTACTCTTTCTGTAGCCCAGTACGCCATCCGTTTTCGAACTCTGTCCTCAGACCTAGGTTGGAACAACGAGGCTTTGGTTGGTGCATTCTGGCGTGGTTTGTCCTATCGGATTATGGATGAGTTGGCAGGACGAGATTCTCCCACTTCCCTGGATGATCTAATCTCTTTGGCTATACGCATTGATTTGCGTTTTCAGGAGCACTCTTGCGAGCTCGTCAGAGAGAAGAAACCCCGCCGTCTGTCTACACCTTCTCGAGGGTCTTCTCTTCCTCTAGTCACTTCGGCTGCTTCCACTTCCTCTCCTGAACCCATGCAGGTAGATCGCCTCAAGCCTGCCGAGCAACGTCGCAAGGAGAGACTCGCACAGGGTCTTTGTTTTTATTGCGGCAGTGCCTCTCATCTCCTACGTTCCTGTCCTCTGAAGCCGGGAAACACCTCTGCCTAGGACAGGTAAGAGAGGTCTCCCTAGGCAGCTTTGATTCCTCTCCCCCCCTGATTCTGTCCTTTATTTTACATTTGGGTTGCCGTCGTTTTTCTCTTGACGTCTATGTTGATTCAGGTGCTGCTGGTAATTTTGTTCAACTTGAGGTAGTAAATAGACTTGGGATACCTGTAAGACCTCTGGAGACTCCTAGACATATAGCTTCTGTTGATGGTCAGCTTTTGCGGGAGACCGTCAATTTGGTCACGGAGGAGGTTGAACTTCAGATTGGAGCCCTACACCGTGAGAAATTGGTTTTTTGGGTTTTACCGTCTCTGTCTCATTCTTTTCTTTTAGGGCTTCCCTGGTTAAGAACTCATGAGCCCACTCTGGATTGGCGTTCGGGGGATATTTTACATTGGGGACAGTCTTGTCAGAATAGATGCCTACTCTCCGTCACGCCAACTGGCTCCTCTCGAGCCTCTCCCGAATCTGTAAATATCCCTTCTGCCTATCACTCTTTTTCGGATGTGTTTAACAAGAAAGAGGCGGAGATCCTACCACCGCATCGCTCTTATGACTGTCCAATTGATCTGGTTCTACTCCTCCTAGAGGCCGTATTTATCCTCTATCGCCTGCTGAGACTCAAGCCATGTCAGATTACGTCCAAGAAAATCTGGCCAGAGGCTTCATTCGGAAGTCTTCTTCACCTGCTGGAGCTGGCTTTTTCTTCGTAAAGAAGAAAGACGGGTCCCTTCGGCCATGCATAGACTACCGGGACCTTAATGCCATCACGATTAAGAACAAGTACCCACTCCCTCTTATTCCCGAACTTTTTGATCGTCTGCGAGGAGCACGAATCTTCACCAAGTTGGACCTCCGAGGGGCCTATAATTTGGTCCGTATCCGTTCAGGTGACGAGTGGAAGACTGCGTTTAACACCAGGGATGATCATTACGAGTACCTAGTCATGCCCTTCGGGTTATGCAACGCACCTGCAGTCTTCCAGGAACTGGTAAATGAGGTTTTTCGGGATCTTCTTTACACCTGTGTGGTAGTGTACTTGGACGATATTCTCGTGTTTTCTCCAGATCTGCCTTCCCATAGGAGAGACGTTCGGCAAGTTCTTCAGCGTTTGAGATAGAACCGGCTTTACGCAAAACGGGAGAAGTGCTTTTTTGAACAATCATCGCTACCTTTTTTGGGTTTCATTATTTCCGATGCAGGTCTGTGCATGGATCCAGGAAAGGTTTCTGCTGTTCTCCACTGGCCACGTCCGCTTGGTGTTAAAGTAATTCAGCGATTTCTTGGATTCGCCAACTACTATCGTCAGTTTATCCGTCACTTTTCCTCTCTGTCGGCTCCCATCTCCATGATTCGTAGGGGTGCCAACCCTCACCAATGGACTTCTGAGGCCGAGGAGGCCTTTCATTCTCTTAAACAAGCCTTTGCATCCGCGCCAATACTTCAATGTCCTGTAGCCAGTAAACCTTTCGTCCTTGAGGTCGATGCCTCTGCTGTCGGTGCTGGAGCTGTGCTATCCCAAACGTCTTCTTCTGGTCGTCTTCTGCCCTGTGGTTTTTTTTCCAAGACCTTCTCTTCTTCCGAAAATAATTATTCCATCGGAGATAAAGAACTATTGGCTATCAGATTGGCACTGGAGGAATGGCGGTATCTGCTAGAGGGAGCCCTTACATCGTTTTGTGATCTACACGGATCACAAGAATCTGGCTTACATCCGTTCTGCACATAGACTGAATCCACGACAGGCCAGGTGGGCCTTGTTCTTGCTCAGGTTTGATTTTGAACTTCGTTTCCTGCCTGGAAGTAAAAACTACAAAGCTGACGCTTTGTGTAGGTCATTTCAGTAGGTGGATATTGAGGAGGGGCCTGCACACATCATTGATCCTGCCAGAGTTATCACAGTTGCTCCGGTCTCTTTCTCATCTTTGCCTCCGGGTAAAACCTTCATCGCGGAGGAGAACAGAAGACGTGTCTTACTTTGGGGCCATGCCTCCAAATTGGCCGGGCATGTCGGTTTCAAGAAGACCTTTCGTTTGATCTCCCGCTATTACTGGTGGTCTACTCTGTCTAAAGATGTCCGAAGTTTCGTCGCCTCCTGCCCTTCCTGTGCCAGGAATAAGATTCCCAGGCGATTACCTTCTGGTCTTCTCCATCCTCTACCGGTGCCTTCTCCGTGGCAACATTTGTCTATGGATTTAATTACTGACTTGCCTTGTTCCTCTGGCTGCTCCGTTATTTTTGTGGTCATGGACCGTTTTTCTAAAATGGCCCATTTTATCGCCCTTCCTGGTTTACCTTCTGCACCTGAATTGGCGAAGATTTTTGTTCATCATGTTTTTCGTGTTCATGGACTTCCCCAACATATTGTTTCTGATCGTGGAGCCCAGTTCATCGCTCGATTCTGGAGATCCCTCTGTAAGTCTATGAACATCTCGCTTGATTTCTCTTCAGCTTACCATCCTCAAACCAACGGCCAAATGGAACGCACTAATCAGACGTTAGTAACTTATCTTCGTCATTTCACTAATGCCCATCAAAATGACTGGTTTGATTTGTTACCCTGGGCCGAATTTTCATACAACAACCATCCCAGCGAAGCGTCCAGCAAGTCTCCATTTTTCATCGTTTATGGTCAACATCCTGGCCTTCCTCTACCGGTTCCTCCTGTCTCTTCTGTACCAGCGGCAGATCTTCTGTCTAGAGAGTTCTCCAAGGTCTGGCAGGAGACCAAGTCTTCCCTTGAGTCGGCCCAACTTAGGATGAAGAGACATGCCGATAAAAGGCGTCTTGATTGCCCTATTTTCCATCCCGGGGATAAGGTCTGGTTATCCTCTAAGTTTATTCGTCTGAGGGTATGTGCACATGTTGCGGATTTCTTGCAGAAATTTCCTGAAGAAAACCGGAAATTTTCTGCAAGAAATCAGCATTTTTTTTTTTGCGGTTTTTTTCCGTTTTTTTCGTGTTTTTTTAGCATTCTGCAAGCGTAATTAGCTTGCAGAATGCTAAAGTTTTCCAGGCGATCTGTAGCATCGCTTGGAAAACTGACTGACAGGTTGGTCACACTTGTCAAACATAGCGTTTGACAAGTGTGACCAACTTTTTACTTTAGATGCAGCTTTTGCAGCATCTATAGTAAAAGATAGAATGTTTAAAAATAATAACAAAAATAAAAAAATGCTTATACTCACCCAGACATCTCCTCACCGGCGTCCGTTCCTCTTCCTATAGCTGGTCTGTGCGCACAGGACCTTCCGTGACGTCACGGTCACGTGAGCGGTCACATGACCGCTCACGACCAATCACAGGACAGTGACGTCATCGGCAGGTCTTTCACCGCACACCAGCTACAGGAACCGAAGCGACAGCGTGCAGTGGAGGCGGGAAGACATCGAGGGTGAGTATAGGACTATTTTTTATTTTAATTCTTATTTTTTGACCACTTATATGGTGCCCAGTGCGTGGAGGAGAGTCTCCTCTCCTCCACCCTGGGTACCAACCGCACATAATCTGCTTACTTCCCGCATCGTGGGCACAGCCCCGTGCGGGAAGTAAGCAGATCAATGGACCCCTAGGTGTGCGGAATCCCCTGCAATTCCGCATTTTAATGAACATGTTGCTTTTTTTCCGCGATGCAATTTTTTCGCGGAAAAAAAGGCTACATTTGCACAAAAAATGCGGAATACACTTAAAATAATAGGAGGCATATGTAAGCGTTTTTTTCGCGTTTTTATCACGTTTTTATCACGTTTTTATAGCGAAAAAACGCGAAAAATACTTAACGTGTGCACATGGCCTTAAGGTTCCTTCTCATAAGCTGGGGCCCCGTTATAACGGTCCGTTCGAGGTTTTGACTCGCGTTAATGATGTTGCTTATAAGCTTAAATTACCCGCCTCTCTTCCTATTTCTAATTCTTTTCATGTTTCTCTACTTAAGCCGGCGGTGTTTAATCACTTTCATGCCTCTTCCCTTTGTTCTCCTTTGCCTGTTTCGGCTGATGATGTCTTTGAGGTTAGGGATATCCTTGCTATGAAAAAATTCAGGGGAAAGACTTTATTCTTGGTTGACTGGAAGGGTTTTGGTCCTGAGGAGAGGTCTTGGGAGCTTCGGGAGAACATTCTGGCTCCTCAAATTTTGTCTAGGTTTCTTTCTAACCTTAGAAAGAGGGGGAGTAAAGACGGGGGTACTGTTACGCCGCCGCCGCCACCCGCTTCCTCCTGCTATACTTACCTGTCCTCGGCTTCCTGGCGCGGCTCTGCTGCTGCGGCGTCCCTCCTCCAGCGCTCGCTCCCAGCGTCAGCTGATCGTCGGGTGCGCGCGGATGCCGCCTTCCGTTCTGCGTGTGCACACCTCTAGCCTCTTTCTAACGCTGTCTGCCCTGTCCACTCTATGATCTTGGAGGACCCTCTCCACCCGGAAGTAAGCTCAAGCGCTACTATTTCTTCCTGTCTGCTCCTTGCCTCTGTGCCTGATGATCACTTGTGCTTCGCAAGTGCTCCTGGTCGCACGTACTCTCTGTGCATCTTTTTGTGCTCTGATCTTGTGCTCTGTTATTTGTTTTTTTCCCGCAGTTCCTGCGTCAGTCCGTGGCGTCGGCTCCTGAAGTTCCAGTCTCGTCGCTGTTCCTGTGTTTCCAGCTCTCCTTGTCTCTAGCGGTACCGTGTTCTTTCTCACTGCGGTCCTCCTGTGTCCTTCCCTTTACCCCCGGGTCCAGGCTCTCTTCTCCAGTCCTTTTCTCTCGTTTTCCATTTCTCTCTTCCTCCTTTTTCCTCCAGCTTCCGTGGCGATAGTCCCTCACGCTCCTGCCCCTAACACTCCCTGTATAGGGGGTGGTCTACCTGGTCAGCTCGTCTGTGAGGGGATCGTCGTCACGGTCTCGGAGGGTCCACCTATTTTTCCAGAGATTCCTCACACCTTTTTCATGTTGCAGTGGTGGCTCCTATTACAATGCCACTTTCGAATTCAGTGAAATCTTTAGAAAGAGTGGCACTCACTATCCAAAAAAAGGTCACTTTATTTTGTAGTTAACACATGCTGTGGAAGACCCGTGGAAATGCTGTAACACTTGAATATTTCATCGTCCACCGTGTATCCCACTTCCTCCCCAGCATGTTTTAATGATGACAAAATGAAGTGATTTTATTATGGTTTGTCTTTCTATTTTTGTAGCACTTATTACAATTGTCACCTATGAAGTTGAGCAGTATGATATCCATTTAGCTATTGCGTCGTATCGGAGGTGCTCTTGTAGTGCCCAACCTTCCTTTTTTGACAGTCTATTGAGATCTTTAGAAAGACCTATTCCTTCACATGTTTGTAAGAAAACGGTGTGACGCTGCGGTTGTCCATATGCAGCTGAAACTCTGCCGATCATAATGGTCTGCACAACTGCATTGATCCACATCGTCTGCGCAGAAGCTACACTGCACCCACTCTTTCTGGCTGTATCCTACAGACAGGAAGCTGGAAGCCTGATATTATACAACTGTAGTAATGGGACTAAAGGAAAAAAGTCCAGTGGTTAAGAGGTTTGTCCCAATATTGTTACTGCGGTAATTTAGTACATAGACGATGATTGCTGCTAACAGCCTGGGGTTAGATCTGACCAAGAGCAAAATGAAATGGAGTTAAAGGGATTGTCCAAGATAAACCAAGAGCTGCACACCAGCATCAACTCATGTGAAACGATTGGAATAACTTATATCCTCGTGATTTGGGGAGGTACACCGCTGAGGCCATTCATTGGCTGCAAACAGCATGGCTATAACTTTCGCGTGTAAACCGAGAACGCATTTGGATGTTGCACTGGAACATCCAGGAGTAACCGGTGGGAATTTGCATACAGGCAACAATAATACATGCAACTTTTTGGATTATTGTTCTTTGAATTAGGGAATTTAGATTGTGAACCCTGTTTGGGAGCTAGGAATTATTGCAATTTATGCACAGAGCTGCAGAATATGTTGGTGCAAAATAAATTAACAGAGACCTGTTGCTTCCAAGACATTTACCCAAATTATCCAATGTCACTGCCCCCGACTCTCATAGCCGTTTGTGGCGTCGGTGGCTTCCATACTTATGTCTTGGCAATGATTTTGTTACTGCACCATCAGATGGCGCTCACATAACACACTGTGCCCGAACTTAATGCTGTCCTTTCGCAACTGCACGTTGCATGCTTCAGTGGCCAAGTATGGTCTTTCCATTTCCATCTGCTGCTTGACCTGCCCTTTTGGCACTCAGGAAAATCGTGAAATCCACTCTGAAATGGCAACAGCGCCACCAGCAGAGTGACTAGAAAAGGCAGAGGAGCGGAGTGTCACAGTATTCTTTGCTTACACCCCCTCATAGATAAGGGTCTGTCATTAATAATGCTACAGCTGAAAACATGGGTCTAATTATTTCTTACATTGAAGAACCAAAAATTAATAATTACTAATCAGTCATGGTCCTTCCAGAAAGATACAGCCTATTAATTACACTAGACATAAAGTGGTTGGTGGCGGGGGGGGCGCTGTACCGTACGGCAGCACTCCGCTTAGTTAACCTGGCCCTGTGCCTTTATTAAGATGCACCGCCGTTCACGCTCACTGTACCTGCCACTGAACACCTACCACCTTCTTCATTCCCCCTTTGCATATTTATCCCTTTTTTTTATTGTTCTGTGCAAATGTAATTTGTTAATCCCGGGAAATTTGTCACAGATAAATTTCCTAGGATTATCTTGTCAGCACCATATCTGCATTCTTTTGTTCATTGCTTATTCATAATTCAGAGAGCTGGCAGCTGGCCTAGCCTTGGAAGGACAGGAAAAATAAGAGCTACCTTCTTCCAGCTGCTTCCGATTACATCCCCTTGCCAAAGGAGAAGTGCGCGGCTGTGCCGGCATCAGAAAGTTAAACCTTCTACTGTAGGTTAACTGGTGATAAAGGAGTTAATTTCCTTACTTCCAGAGCTCCCATTGCAGATTTTTTTGGGGGCCACACTCCTTTTACCACTGCATTGTGGTCTATGCAGTGCCTAATCTTTCCTGTACAGTCGTGTGCCATTGATATGAATGGTGCACTTCATTCACTCTGATGAGTCTCTGTCTCATGATATAACCGGCCAGAAGCCATTTTACTCTTTTTGTATTGTGTTTAATTAATTAATAAAGTGATAACATATCGTCAATGTTATTATCATAGTTTCAGCTGTGAAATGACTTGTTAAAGTTGGAATGTCTACTGCTCTAAGTAAGGCTCGGTGTAGACCGCCATAGATTGTCTCATCCGAGAGAATCGGGCCAATTATGCAAATCGCAATCTGATCAAAATCTGATTAGAGTATCCGCATAGTGTTATCCGATTCCCTCGGATGAGGAGAAGATGGAGAAAAAAAGTATCCATCTTCTCCATTGTGTCAGTGCGTGGAAATCGGATGGTACTCAGATGTCAACCAAGCGCAGTTCCATTTTTCCCACCAGCTCGTTGACTTGCATGGCAGCTTGCAATCTGAATATTGGATCAGACTTAGGGTATGTGTCCACGGTCAGGAAATGCTGCGTGTTTGACGCTGCGTGTCAAACACGCAGCGTCCAGATGTTCCAGCATAGTGGAGGGGATTTTTTGAAATCCCGTGTCCACTATGCGTGGAAACACGCATCCGTCGTCCCTGCGACTCCGGACATGCTGCGCGTCTTTTAAGATCGCAGCATGTCCGTGTTCCTTGCGGCGACGCTGCGGCGCCGCAAGGAATAACACAGGGCCCTATGCGAGGGGTGCGATGATCCCAGATGTGTACAATGAACACATCCGGCATCATCGCGTCCCAGAAGGGGGCAGGGCTTAGCGCCGAGTGGGTTTGCCGCTCCGACGATATCGCCGGCCATCCTGATCGTGGACACGTACCCTTAGACATGTAGCGACTTTTTTTATCAGACATGTGCACGGCCCCATAAAATAACATGATTAAGACCGTGTAGGTTGAAACATGTAGGATTCGTTCCCTGCACTGGGATTGCTCATCTGCATATCTGTGCTTTTTAATATGATGATAAATAAATGTCAAGTTTTAAGAATCCTATCTCCTGTGGTCGCTGAAGACAACTTTTCTTGCACATAAAGTAACATTGGTCTGAGTGTGATTTGTCAGACCAATAATACGGCTATCTGCTCGAGCCCTAAAGGTGGCTCCTGTTCTAGAAGGGCACGCCTGTCCATGTATTACATGGTTGGTAATTCAGCTTGTATTATTACATCTTCTCTGGCAGCGATTAGTCGTGCCAGCGTGATGTCATAATTGCAGCGTGACGCCGCACCAGTCTAGCTAATCAAAAGAAGAGCTGCAGATACTGTCAGGTAGGAGGAGATTTGATGGGCTCCCTTCCAACAAATGGACCGCTTCCTGTGAATCCATTTCACCAACCATCTTGGCTAGCCAGCTGACGGGGAGATTAGATGTAAGGAATAAAAGTAGACCTCTTTCTACGTCCCACGGTGCAATCTGCTTACAGCACCTCACTATATTTCACTAAACTGCTACAAATCCTGCCCTACAGAGTATCTGTGTAACTACAAAGGGGCGATACCAATAGTTTATAGTAGTTTACTGAAATGGATCATTAGGGTACAGCTATTCTGCTACCCAAGGGTAAGGCTGACATGGGGGTTTCATGTCACTTGGCTTGGTGGGTAAAACAGCTGTTTCACCCGCAAAATCAAATAATTTTTTTTATTTGGAAACCCTAGCACCAACTGGCCGCTGCAATTCTTGGCCATGTTGCGTCCACATCACACCTATAACACCATGTCTGACCTTACCTTTACATCAATATTGTATTTAATTGAAATAATTAGCAATTAAGAGATGAGAAATATCCCATTTTGTCCAGCGCCCCAGTAGCAAAACATTAGACTCTGGTCTGTACTTTCATAAAAACATAGATTCTGGTCTGTGCTTTAATAAAGGGTCACATATATAGGAATAAACCTTTCATTGCCGTGTCTTTCCTCCCCGTCTTTGAACAAGTGCATTGCTTTCTATTCATGTTTTTCCCCTCTTCTCCAGAAATAAATCAACTTGTTAAAAGGGCGCGTTCTCCTCTCAGCTGCACACCCAGCCAAGGCAGAATACAGAAAAAAAAAGCTGTTAATATACAAGCCACATATGAATAAATCTGTTCCAAGAATTCACACGGCATACCTAAAACCCAGGCAGAGGACACGATGCTCTTGTTAAATAAATGATAGGTGTGTAATCCTTTTTAGCTAGATTCATCTTCACTACATCAAAACAATGCAGAGGCACAGAGCAGAGCCTGCTCCAGAGATGCCCGCGCTCCCCATATGTCTGCCGCCTGTTATTACCAAGGCTATTTGCATTGACCAAAATATGTTACAGAGAAAGATGTGCAACAGAGTAATCCTCGGTATCATTTTATTTATACGCCGCCCGCAGTATAAGCACTTTACAAATAAAGAAAATAGTAACAAACAATGAAGATAACGGCATTACTTTGATGACAACACAAAGAAAAATATTGGCAGTGGATATGATAGGGGTAGCATGTTGTTCCTGATCAACCTTGAAAATACCTGCAGTCTAATTTTCTCAATTGCATTGGAAGATACCTATTAGACATACGCGATGGCTTAACCAAATACATCAAACGTATCATGTGCACATTTATTACATTGTACGTCTAAGGAAAATTGTAGCAAATAAAATGTTGCTGATCCTATGTGTGTTGAGCAACACAGTAGATTAGAACTTGGAGAATAGTCACTTTTTGAGTTCTGCTGGACCATGCGTACTTTATATTATGTAGAAGAAAATGGGCTAAATTAAATTAACAAAAATGCATATTTTTAGGCTCAAGTGGAACAGAGCACCTGGCTTATCAATCTACACGTTATGTGTTGTTTTCGGCTGTGTTCACATGGAGCGTTTTTGATGTTTTTTGCTTTCTTTTTTTTTTTTTCTTCAGCCAAAATGTGCTCTGTTGGAAGTAAAAACGCTGCATTCAAAACATCCCGTGTATAGCATTTTTGTTGCTTTTTTTTGCAGCGGCAAAACGGCAGCCTAACATTGGTAAGAAGATACTGGAGTTTTTGGTACCAGCCATCATCAGACTATTGGCCATACAAAAACCTTAGTAACGATGAGATTCAGTCAGTAGCACTATTAACAATTTACCGAGTAACTAAACTTTTAGGAGATTTGCTTCCATATGTTTTAAACCCTTTCATGCAGCGTAAATTGCCAGGGACCTGGTGGGGACCCCCACCAATCACTCAAAAGACCCCTTAGAAATGCACAGCTCAGGAGGTTGGAACACATGGGAAGTCTAAAGCTCCAATTCATCACTTGTGATTTATTGAAGTCACTTTTTTCTTTCTTTCTTTCTTTCTTTTTTTGTTTTGTAGTATTTGTTGACTTTTTATTTTGCCAAGTTCTTCAATATGGTACACACGCTTCATGAATTTGGCACATATCTCTTCCAGTTCAGTTACTTCTGATCTTCAACTTGTTACGACTGTTGTGATAAACTGTTTTATGTGTGTAAATTGTTCATCAGTTGTATTTGTATTGTCTGTGTATAGTTTCTGAGTTATATGTATTTTATATGTCTATATAGTTCATAAGTGAGTGGCTTTCGTCCGTATTATAGTTGGTTCTATGAATTATATGAAAGGAGAGAAGCTTTTTCGTCTATTATGTTGGCGTTTACTCTTTCTGGTTTGTAGTGTTTGGGATGGCCTAGATTATACTCAAGCGTAGTGTAAGTATTCCACTGAATCTAAACTTGGAAAGATGTCAAAACACAAAAAAAGCCTAAAGGAGCAGAGAAAGTAAACGCCATATTTGTATGTGTTTATAAAATTCTACAGACGTTCTAATTAAAAGAGATTAAATACAATTTGTAAATCTTCTAATTGGATTTATTTAGGGAAAAGGCACTAAGGAGGCATCTTGTGTGGGGAACTTAGGAGTGTCTTTGTGCTAGATCTGTGTAGACAAGAGTATTAACCACGGTTAGCTCTATGGAATGAGTATAGACACAGAGCTTCTAAATTCACTATTGATATTTAGATTTATGGGGTGAATTTGCATCATTGGGAATTTCAGAGACAAATAGATTAGCCATATTCGAGTAAAGAAAAATCAAGAGAGTCTGTTACTCCTGCTCAATAGATTTAGGATTATTGAAAATTGCTGGAACAATTCCATTTTAACCATGTAATCAATCCAGCTCCCATATTGATGAATGCAAATGTAAATGTCTGTTTACTTTGCCTTTAGATCATTATAAATGAAGGTACTTCAATGGAGTTAATATAGACTAAAAATTATCCATCGTTTTAAAAGGGGCTTGCAAGATAATATTAATAGTTACCATTACATTCAGAATCGTACTTCCATTTCTCTGTGCTACATTTGTTGTAGAAAATCTTTTTAGCACAATGGGATTTAAGATTTAACCGTGAATATTTTGATCCCAAATCCAAGTCTGACATTCTGATAATTCATGGTGTTTGTTGGACAAAGGCTTATTTGTTAGAAATGAGGAGTAGGGAAAAGCTGACATTTTTTTATTTTTTATTTTTTTATTAAGATTATCTATAAGTGAACTTCTATCACTTACAGTCATGGCCGAAAGTGTTGACACCGTTGAAATTGTTCCAGAAAATGAAGTATTTCTCTCAGAAAATTATTGTATTCTATGTTTAGTTATACGCATGTTTATTTTTTTTTGTATTGGAACAACACAAAAACAATGACAAAAAAGGCAAATTGGACATAACTTCACACAAAATGCGTCTGACAAAAATGTTGGCACCTTTCCAAAATTATAACTTTGTTTCAAGCATGTGATGCTCATTCAAACTCACCTGTTGCAAGTAACAGGTGTGAGCAATATTAACATCACACCTGAAACCAGATAAAAAGTTGACTCAATCTTTGAATTGTGTGTCTGTGTGTGCCACACTAAGCATGGAGAACAGAA
Source organism: Ranitomeya variabilis (assembly GCF_051348905.1). Taxonomy (NCBI): domain Eukaryota; kingdom Metazoa; phylum Chordata; class Amphibia; order Anura; family Dendrobatidae; genus Ranitomeya; species Ranitomeya variabilis. The sequence goes on from NC_135232.1 coordinate 639,963,277, forward strand.
AGAGAAGAGAACTGTCTGAGGACTTAAGAACCAAAATTGTTGAAAAATATCAACAATTTTAAGTCCACCTCTAGAGATCCTGATGTTCCTTTGTCCATGATGCACAACTTAATAAATTTACAACCCATGGCACTGTATCTAATTTCCCTGGATTTAGTTTGAGAAAAATTAACGAAAAGTTGCAACACATGATAGTATGGATAGTGGATAAGATGCCTCAATCACGTTCCAAAAAAACTCAAGCTGGACTTAAGGCTCAATGTGCATCAGTGTCAGTGCAAACTATCGGTCAATATTTGAATGTAATGAAACGCTATGACAGGAGACTCAGGAGAACCCCACTTCTGACGCAGAGACATAAAAAAAGCTAGACTGCAGTTTGCCAAAATGTACATGAGTAAGTGAAAATTCATCTGGGAAAGCGTCTTGTGTACAGATGAGACCAAGATAGAGCTTTTTGGTACAGCACATCATTCTACTGTTTACCGAAAACCAAATGAGGCCTACAAAGAAAACACAATACTTAGATATAGCAGAGGTTCAAAGATGTTTTGGGGTTACTTTGCTGCTTTTGGCACTGACTTGACTGTGGGTGTAAGGCATCATGAAATCTGAAGATTTCCAGTGGATTTCGGGTCACAATGCAGTGGCCAGTGTCAGCCAGAAATGGATGAAGCACTGGAGAGTGGCCAGCAGTGAGTCCGGATCTAAATCCCATTGATCACATATGGAGAGATCTTAAAATTGCTGTTGGGACAAGGCACCCTTCAAATATGAGAGACCTGGAGCAGTTTGCAAAGAAGTGTGGTCCAAAATTCCAAGTGAGAGAAGTAAGAAGCTTTTAGATGGTTATAGGAAGCGATTGATCGCAGTTATTTATTCCAAAGGATGTGCAACCAAATATTAAGTTGAGGGTGCCAACAATTTTGTCCAGCCCATTTTTGGGGTTTTGTGTGAAATTATGTCTAATTTGCCTTTTTCCTCCGTTTTTTTGTGTTGTTCCAATACACACAAAGGAAATAAACATGTGTGTAACAAAACGTGAAATTGCAATAATTTTCTGGGAGAAATGCTTCACTTAATGAAACAATTTCAAGGGTGCCAACATTTTTGGCCATAACTGTATATGGAGGTAAGCCATAACCAAAGTGTAATCTTTAATGTGCAATCCTTATTTGTGACTAGGGAAGTTGTGTTCTTGCCTAGTGCCCATTGTCTGGTCTCAGACACCCAGATCTGCTTCTAAGGAACTGTTCATATTGCAGTCTGTTTTTTTGCCTTTAAAAAGCAATAGACAACTGAGTTGTTTTCTGTTCTATTCAACCCTGTAAAAAGATTAAACAAAATAAACTTTCAAGATCTTATATGAGGCAATGATCTGTTATATTCATCATTAAACCTTAAACTCATGAAGCCCGTATGTTGAATAATATATTGCTACCTATGCAGTTCTAAGAATTTCAGGGTTGTAGGCAATGTATGCAGGGACGATTCAGGCTTTGTTGAAAAGGAATGTATAATCCTTTTAGTCTTATTTTATTAATTAACGTGTTTTTTTTCCATCTTCAGGAAAGTAGTGTCCCCAGGCACAGTTTAATGTTAAAAAAACAAACTATGCTTTACATATGTGGGTCCATCAGTGTCTCCCCTGCTGCTCGCAGTGTCTTATTGTCTGCAGCGCTGACATCACATCGAGGGTGCTGTAGCCAATCAGTGATCTCAGCCCTTGTAGTCAGCATGAGCTACTGAGCTCACTGATTGGCCGTAGTGCTGTTGGCGTTACATCAGCGCTACAGACATCAGCAGTAGCTGGGTCATCAGAAAGCGAGTAAAGGGATGTGCACACATCAGATCCACTTACAGAAGCACTCCCCCCCCCCACTAAAATATTTATTCTCTTAATATATTGGAGCCATCATATTATATAGCACTGTGTACTTAAATTAAAATAGCTCATTTTGTCTTTCTACTCAGTTCATTCTTCTCTGTTCTACTAAATCTGTGACATTACAAGATTAAAAACTGACTAGCTGAATCATTCTAAGCTGTACATAGGAACAGGAGGTCAATTTTCCCTGTATGAGTCATGAGTCACTGCAAAAGTCCCTGGCAGAGGGAAGAGCAGATCAGCTGGTTCTAAAAAAAAAAAAAAGCTTAGAAAGATTCAGCTAGTCAGTTTTTAATCATGTGATGTCATATACCTAATGGAAAAGAGAGGAATTATCTGGGTAGAAAGGTAAAATGAGCAATTATAGGTACACAGTGCTATATAATATGACTGCAGCATATTGAATGGATAAAAACTGTGCTTGTTTTAGAAAGCTCATTCCAGACTATTAGCTCATCTAAATAGGCCGGCAAACATGCGGCTGACAAGCAGAACACCAGTTTGTCAGGTGCCATGATTGTTAAGCTTGCTTACAAATTATCGTTCTCTGCAGCACATCATCTGCCTAAACAGAGCAATAACATGATGTTCTGTGCATAAAGAATGATGGCATTAATGACCTTTCTGTGCACATGGAAGTGCAGTCGTTCCGTCTACACAGGCCATTAAACGATAAGCGATCGGCATGCATGTTGGTGATTGGTGGTCATTTCATGGCCACGCTCATGCGGTTTTAATCCAGCATTAGAGTAGCACCATGAACTTTACTACTTTTGCATGTGATCGAAAATCAATAAATTGTTGTTTAGTCGTCATTGTTATTGTGCGGTTTTCTACTTCCTTATATATTAAAATTAACCTCTTCCATTCCAATGCTACATGTGGTTGTGGGGATGCTGCATCTGAGAAGAGGTTAAAGCTCCCCAGATAATAATTGCATTCTGGGTATTGTAGCCTGGTGCAGGAGAGTGTAGGTCAATAAGGATGATCACATTTAGAATTTCATGATCTGTGTACTGGAACAAATTGAAAGCTAAGGCCGGTATCAATCACATTGAAAGAAGATGCGGGAGGGGGACTGGGGGTGTTAATTGTTACTGCTTCTCAGGGTACCGGACAGATAACTGGTAATGAAATACTTATGGCTCTGATATAGAAAAGAGGATAAAACAATAGGAGGAGATAAGGCGAGAGCGAAGGAATACTCTGGAGCCTTCTATTCACCATGTTCTGTTTCTCCGGCTATTTATTACGGAGCACAATTTCCTGGGATGTTGCAGTAATGCTTCTGCAGAGTATTACTGATACACCAGGGTGTGATGTTTTCATACCGTGAACTACCTATTTCATCCTGTTACAGTTGAGTGGGCCACGTGGATATAAGCTGCATTTGGATGCCCTTAATTATCTGGCAATGTACTCTTTTTGGCTGCCACCACTGTCACCCCTCAACCCCGGCACCAGAATGTGTAAGAATATACATAGCAAAACAAATTGGAAGTCCGAGAGCCCATGACAATCAGTCCCCAGCAGCAGCCAGCTCTGAAAATTACTGTTCCGGCCATTGCCCTGACTTGCTAAACAGTGCGAATGCAAGCCCTTTTGAATAAGCTGTTCACCCAAAGGTCCTCTATATGTAAAATAGACATGACATGGTGGCACACCAATGTATATTTCATCTGATGATAGAAAGTCCAGAGTAGTATTCTGAGGGGCAAACATTGACAGAAGTCTAAATGTACTGAATATATATACACATACAGTAGCTTGCGACAGTATTCACTCCCACTTCCCTGGCATTTTTCGTGTTTTGCTATCTCGCAATCTGGAATTTCACTGGTTTTTTTTTGTTGTTTTTTTGAGGGATGGTTTGCATCAGCTCATGTAAAGAACATGCCTGCAACTGTGAACATTTGAGTTTCTTTTTAATGTGAAGCAAACCCCAAATAAAACAAAACAACTGAAAACTTCAGTGTGCATAAGTATTCACCCCCCTAAAGTCAGTACTTTTTAGAGCCTCCTTTTGCACAAATTACAGCTGCAAGTCGTTTTGGATACCGTATATACTCGAGTATAAGCTGACCCGAGCATAAGCCGAGACCCCTAATTTTGCCACAAAAACTGGGAAAACTTAATGATTCGAGTATAAGCCTAGGGTGGGAAATGCAGCAGCTACCAGTAAATTTCAAAAGTAAAAATAGATACCAATAAAAGTAAAATTAATTGAGTCATCAGAAGGTTAAGTGTTTTTGAATATCCATATTGAATCAGGAGCCCCATATAATGCTCCATACAGTTCATGATGGGCCCCATAAGATGCTCCATACAAAATACACCCCATATAATGCTCCATACAGTTTATGATGGGCCCCATATGATGCTCCATACAGACATTTACCCCATATAGTGCTGCACAAATGCTGATTATGGCCCCATAAGATGCTCCATAGACACATTTGCCCCGTATAATGCTCCACAAATGCTGATTATGGCCCCATAAGATGCTCAATAGAGATATTTGCCCCATATAATGCTGCACAAATGCTGATTATGGCCCCATAAGATGCTCCATAGAGATATTCGCACCATATAATGCTGCACATGGCCCCATAAGATGCTCCATAGAAATATTTGCTCCATGTAATGCTGCCCAAATGCTGATTATGGCCCCATAAGATGCTCCATAGACACATTTGCCCCGTATAATGCTCCACAAATGCTGATTATGGCCCCATAAGATGCTCAATAGAGATATTTGCCCCATATAATTGTCATGTCGGACGCTGTTCATACTAGGACGTTCGACAGACAGCGGTAATTCCGCTTTTGTCCACTATGCGCTCAGTGGCGTCGGCAAGTTTTATCTAGCTGGTCGGGGGTTAATTTAGCTGGTGCTCGGATTGGAAGCTGGGTCACGCCCACTGCCTTTAAATAGTTCTTCTGAACATTGGGCGTCGCCGATTATAGCTTCTGTCTTGTGCTTGGTTATCTCGGTCTGGAGTGGTGATCTTGGAGAAGGAGTATCGTATCTGGTGGTGTATTTCCCTTTGTCTTATTTTCTCCTTCCTTTATTTGTATTTGTTTTGCCCTGTGCACTTATAGTGTATTCCTGTGTGACTTTGGCGTGGTGCATATTTTCCGTTATCCTTGTCTGTGCTAACTGTGGGTATATGTTATGGTTCTCAATGGCAAGAGAACATAGCCCAGCAAACATAAGAACTAGCTCTTGGAAGGATGGAAACTAAACTGACCATGAACTAAACCTGCCGCACAACTAACAGTAGCCGGGTAGCGTAGCCTGCGTTTTATCCCTAGACGCCCAGCGCCGGCCGGAGGACTAACTAATCCTGGCAGAGGAAAATATAGTCCTGGCTCACCTCTAGAGAAATTTCCCCGAAAGGCAGACAGAGGCCCCCACAAATATTGGCGGTGATTTTAGATGAAATGACAAACGTAGTATGAAAATAGGTTTAGCAAAATTGAGGTCCGCTTACTAGATAGCAGGAAGACAGAAAGGGCACTTTCATGGTCAGCTGAAAACCCTATCAAAACACCATCCTGAAATTACTTTAAGACTCTAGTATTAACTCATAACATCAGAGTGGCAATTTCAGATCACAAGAGCTTTCCAGACACAGAAACGAAACTACAGCTGTGAACTGGAACAAAATGCAAAAACAAACAAGGACTAAAGTCCAACTTAGCTGGGAGTTGTCTAGCAGCAGGAACATGCACAGAAAGGCTTCTGATTACAATGTTGACCGGCATGGAAGTGACAGAGGAGCAAGGCTAAATAGCGACTCCCACATCCTGATGGAAACAGGTGAACAGAGAGGATGATGCACACCAGTTCAATTCCACCAGTGGCCACCGGGGGAGCCCAAAATCCAATTTCACAACAGTACCCCCCCCCTCAAGGAGGGGGCACCGAACCCTCACCAGAACCACCAGGGCGATCAGGATGAGCCCTATGAAAGGCACGGACCAAATCGGAGGCATGAACATCAGAGGCAGTCACCCAAGAATTATCCTCCTGACCGTATCCCTTCCACTTGACCAGATACTGGAGTTTCCGTCTGGAAACACGGGAGTCCAAGATTTTTTCCACAACGTACTCCAACTCGCCCTCAACCAACACCGGAGCAGGAGGCTCAACGGAAGGCACAACCGGTACCTCATACCTGCGCAATAATGACCGATGAAAAACATTATGAATAGAAAAAGATGCAGGGAGGTCCAAACGGAAGGACACAGGGTTAAGAATCTCCAATATCCTGTACGGGCCGATGAACCGAGGCTTAAACTTGGGAGAAGAAACCCTCATAGGGACAAAACGAGAAGACAACCACACCAAGTCCCCAACACAAAGCCGAGGACCAACCCGACGCCGGCGGTTGGCAAAAAGCTGAGTCTTCTCCTGGGACAACTTCAAATTGTCCACTACCTGCCCCCAAATCTGATGCAACCTCTCCACCACAGCATCCACTCCAGGACAATCCGAAGATTCCACCTGACCAGAAGAAAATCGAGGATGAAACCCCGAATTACAGAAAAAGGGAGACACCAAGGTGGCAGAGCTGGCCCGATTATTGAGGGCAAACTCCGCTAAAGGCAAAAAAGCAACCCAATCATCCTGATCTGCAGACACAAAACACCTCAAATATGTCTCCAAGGTCTGATTCGTCCGCTCGGTCTGGCCATTAGTCTGAGGATGGAAAGCAGACGAGAAAGACAAATCTATGCCCATCCTAGCACAGAATGCTCGCCAAAATCTAGACACGAATTGGGTACCTCTGTCAGAAACGATATTCTCCGGAATACCATGCAAACGGACCACATTTTGAAAAAACAGAGGAACCAACTCGGAAGAAGAAGGCAACTTAGGCAGGGGAACCAAATGGACCATCTTAGAGAAACGATCACACACCACCCAGATGACAGACATCTTCTGAGAAACAGGAAGATCCGAAATAAAATCCATCGAGATGTGCGTCCAGGGCCTCTTCGGGATAGGCAAGGGCAACAACAATCCACTAGCCCGAGAACAACAAGGCTTGGCCCGAGCACAAACGTCACAAGACTGCACGAAGCCTCGCACATCTCGAGACAGGGAAGGCCACCAGAAGGACCTTGCCACCAAATCCCTGGTACCAAAGATTCCAGGATGACCTGCCAACGCAGAAGAATGAACCTCAGAAATGACTTTACTGGTCCAATCATCAGGAACAAACAGTCTACCAGGTGGGCAACGATCAGGTCTATCCGCCTGAAACTCCTGCAAGGCCCGCCGCAGGTCTGGAGAAACGGCAGACAATATCACTCCATCCTTAAGGATACCTGTAGGTTCAGAATTACCAGGGGAGTCAGGCTCAAAACTCCTAGAAAGGGCATCCGCCTTAACATTCTTAGAACCCGGCAGGTAGGACACCACAAAATTAAACCGAGAGAAAAACAACGACCAGCGCGCCTGTCTAGGATTCAGGCGTCTGGCGGACTCAAGATAAATTAGATTTTTGTGGTCAGTCAATACCACCACCTGATGTCTAGCCCCCTCAAGCCAATGATGCCACTCCTCAAAAGCCCACTTCATGGCCAAAAGCTCCCGATTCCCAACATCATAATTCCGCTCGGCGGGCGAAAATTTACGCGAGAAAAAAGCACAAGGTCTCATCACGGAGCAATCGGAACTTCTCTGCGACAAAACCGCCCCAGCTCCGATTTCAGAAGCGTCGACCTCAACCTGAAAAGGAAGAGCAACATCAGGCTGACGCAACACAGGGGCGGAAGAAAAGCGGCGCTTAAGCTCCCGAAAGGCCTCCACAGCAGCAGGGGACCAATCAGCAACATCAGCACCCTTCTTAGTCAAATCAGTCAATGGTTTAACAACATCAGAAAAACCAGCAATAAATCGACGATAAAAGTTAGCAAAGCCCAAAAATTTCTGAAGACTCTTAAGAGAAGAGGGTTGCGTCCAATCACAAATAGCCTGAACCTTGACAGGATCCATCTCGATGGAAGAGGGGGAAAAAATATATCCCAAAAAGGAAATCTTTTGAACCCCAAAAACGCACTTAGAACCCTTCACACACAAGGAATTAGACCGCAAAACCTGAAAAACCCTCCTGACCTGCTGGACATGAGAGTCCCAGTCATCCGAAAAAATCAAAATATCATCCAGATACACAATCATAAATTTATCCAAATAATCACGGAAAATGTCATGCATAAAGGACTGAAAGACTGAAGGGGCATTTGAAAGACCAAAAGGCATCACCAAATACTCAAAGTGGCCCTCGGGCGTATTAAATGCGGTTTTCCACTCATCCCCCTGCTTAATTCGCACCAAATTATACGCCCCACGGAGATCTATCTTAGAGAACCACTTGGCCCCCTTTATGCGAGCAAACAAATCAGTCAGCAGTGGCAACGGATATTGATATTTAACAGTGATCTTATTCAAAAGCCGATAATCAATGCACGGCCTCAAAGAGCCATCTTTCTTAGCCACAAAGAAAAAAACGGCTCCTAAGGGAGATGACGAAGGACGAATATGTCCCTTTTCCAAGGACTCCTTTATATATTCTCGCATAGCAGCATGTTCAGGCACAGACAGATTAAATAAACGACCCTTAGGGTATTTACTACCCGGAATCAAATCTATGGCACAATCGCACTCCCGGTGCGGAGGTAATGAACCAAGCTTAGGTTCTTCAAAAACGTCACGATATTCAGTCAAGAATTCAGGAATCTCAGAGGGAATAGATGATGAAATGGAAACCACAGGTACGTCCCCATGCGTCCCCTTACATCCCCAGCTTAACACAGACATAGCTTTCCAGTCAAGGACTGGATTATGAGATTGCAGCCATGGCAATCCAAGCACCAACACATCATGTAGGTTATACAGCACAAGAAAGCGAATAATCTCCTGGTGATCCGGATTAATCCGCATAGTTACTTGTGTCCAGTATTGTGGTTTATTGCTAGCCAATGGGGTGGAGTCAATCCCCTTCAGGGGTATAGGAGTTTCAAGAGGCTCCAAATCATACCCACAGCGTTTGGCAAAGGACCAATCCATAAGACTCAAAGCGGCGCCAGAGTCGACATAGGCATCCGCGGTAATAGATGATAAAGAACAAATCAGGGTCACAGATAGAATAAACTTAGACTGTAAAGTGCCAATTGAAACAGACTTATCAAGCTTCTTAGTACGCTTAGAGCATGCTGATATAACATGAGTTGAATCACCGCAATAGAAGCACAACCCATTTTTTCGTCTAAAATTCTGCCGTTCACTTCTGGACAGAATTCTATCACATTGCATATTCTCTGGCGTCTTCTCAGTAGACACCGCCAAATGGTGCACAGGTTTGCGCTCCCGCAGACGCCTATCGATCTGGATAGCCATTGTCATGGACTCATTCAGACCCGCAGGCACAGGGAACCCCACCATAACATCCTTAATGGCATCAGAGAGACCCTCTCTGAAATTCGCCGCCAGGGCGCACTCATTCCACTGAGTAAGCACAGCCCATTTACGGAATTTCTGGCAGTATATTTCAACTTCGTCTTGCCCCTGAGATAGGGACATCAAGGCCTTTTCCGCCTGAAGTTCTAACTGAGGTTCCTCATAAAGCAACCCCAAGGCCAGAAAAAACGCATCCACATTGAGCAACGCAGGATCCCCTGGAGCCAATGCAAAAGCCCAATCCTGAGGGTCGCCCCGGAGCAAGGAAATCACAATCCTGACCTGCTGAGCAGGATCTCCAGCAGAGCGAGATTTCAGGGACAAAAACAACTTGCAATTATTTTTGAAATTTTGAAAGCAAGATCTATTCCCCGAGAAAAATTCAGGCAAAGGAATTCTAGGTTCAGATATAGGAACATGAACAACAAAATCTTGTAAATTTTGAACTTTCGTGGTGAGATTATTCAAACCTGCAGCTAAACTCTGAATATCCATTTTAAACAGGTGAACACAGAGCCATTCCAGGATTAGAAGGAGAGAGAGAGAGAAAGGCTGCAATATAGGCAGACTTGCAAGAGATTCAATTACAAGCACACTCAGAACTGAAGGGAAAAAAAAAAAAAAAAATCTTCAGCAGACTTCTCTTTTCTCTCCTTTCTCTGTCAATTAATTTAACCCTTTGTGGCCGGTCAAACTGTTATGGTTCTCAATGGCAAGAGAACATAGCCCAGCAAACATAAGAACTAGCTCTTGGAAGGATGGAAACTAAACTGACCATGAACTAAACCTGCCGCACAACTAACAGTAGCCGGGTAGCGTAGCCTGCGTTTTATCCCTAGACGCCCAGCGCCGGCCGGAGGACTAACTAATCCTGGCAGAGGAAAATATAGTCCTGGCTCACCTCTAGAGAAATTTCCCCGAAAGGCAGACAGAGGCCCCCACAAATATTGGCGGTGATTTTAGATGAAATGACAAACGTAGTATGAAAATAGGTTTAGCAAAATTGAGGTCCGCTTACTAGATAGCAGGAAGACAGAAAGGGCACTTTCATGGTCAGCTGAAAACCCTATCAAAACACCATCCTGAAATTACTTTAAGACTCTAGTATTAACTCATAACATCGGAGTGGCAATTTCAGATCACAAGAGCTTTCCAGACACAGAAACGAAACTACAGCTGTGAACTGGAACAAAATGCAAAAACAAACAAGGACTAAAGTCCAACTTAGCTGGGAGTTGTCTAGCAGCAGGAACATGCACAGAAAGGCTTCTGATTACAATGTTGACCGGCATGGAAGTGACAGAGGAGCAAGGCTAAATAGCGACTCCCACATCCTGATGGAAACAGGTGAACAGAGAGGATGATGCACACCAGTTCAATTCCACCAGTGGCCACCGGGGAGCCCAAAATCCAATTTCACAACAGGTATAGGTGTATGGTCTCTTCACTGGGAGGTGGGTGGAGGTTTCAGCCTAGGGTTGAAACAGGACACAGGGTGAGGATGGAGGCCCAGACATGCACACCATCAGTGAAAACTCTGGGAGAGGGTCAGTCAGGGTTTCCCAGAGTTGAGGGAAATCGCAGGGGCCTGGGTTATTAGCTCTTGCCTACGTAGGCTTCCCGTGACAATAATGCTGCACAAATGCTGATTATGGCCCCATAAGATGCTCCATAGAGATATTTGCACCTTATAATGCTGCACATGGCCCCATAAGATGCTCCATAGAAATATTTGCCCCATACAATGCTGCACAAATGCTGATTATGGCCCCATAAGATGCTCCATAGACTATTATGCCCCACATGCTGTTGCTGCGATTAAAAAAAAAATCACATACTCACCTCTCGTCGCTCAGGCCCCCGGCACTTTCAATATTCACCTGTCTGCACTCCACCGTTGGTGCCGCTGTGTCTTCCGCGTCCTCTGCACTGACTTCAGGCAGAGGGCGGCATGCACACTAATCGCGTCATCGCGCCCTCTGACCTGAGCATCACTGCAGAGGATGCAGAAGACACAGCGGCGCCGACGGTGGAACGGGGGACAGGTGATTATCGCGCACTGCCCCGTCATACTCACCTGCTCCTGGCGCGGTCCCTGCACGTCCCTGGTTCTCCGGGCGCCGGCAGCTTCTTCCTGTATTGAGCAGTCACATGGTACCGCTCATTACAGTAATGAATATGCGGCTCCACCCCTATGGGAGTGGAGTCGGGTCTATATTCATCACTGTAATCCGCATCCGCAATAAAAACTCATGTAATCCGCACATGACTGTATCAGTACAATTTTGTCAAAACCAAATACCAGTAAGTACCAAAAACAAATCTGCAGGACACACCAAAAAAAGACAAAACAAAAAAAACTGCAAGTAGCCTAATTTACATAATTTGTGCAAAAATGGTGCAGATAATCTGCACCATCACAAACTCGCCAAAAACTCATCATGGGAACCTAGCATTAAGGTATGAGAATGGTTTCTGGGTTTAAGGACTTTCTCCGTTTTTGCCATTCGAAATTGTAGTACTTGTCATACTGGTCACCAGTATGATACAATGCTTACAAGAGCCTCCTAATATAAACGTAAAAAGATTAATGCAACTTATAGTGTTTATAAATTTATTATCATACTCAATTAGTTTTATATGGATGGGGGCTTCACAACTTTCCCCTTGTGGATGGTGTCGGGGGAGAGAAGTTTCCAATTGTTGATGCTTTGGTTTACAGGAGATTCTCAGGACTCTGAACATTTTTTATTACCTTTTATGCATTACTGCCCTTTTCCAAGATGGCGTCTTTGGTCTCATGTGCACTGTGTCTTCCTGCTATAAAACTCCACCCCAGCCTTCAGTCTGTGCTAGGGTATTCTGCCTTGCATCCAGCTCCTGACCGCTGGTAACTCCCTGGCTATATACCTGCTCCTGTGAACCTGTGGGGTTATCCTGCTACTCTGCTCTGAGTTCCTGCTGCATACACCAGTTACCAGTAATCCTTCATCTGCTGCTCGTGTTTGCTTCCATCTGCATTTGCTGGACATGTAAGCTGTTGCTGCTCTGCAAAACCCTTAGACTATTACCCAGGCCTCCCTGGTTGAGCTAAGATATTATTTGAACTGCCATATAAGCATATCTATCTGTGTTTTGGACTAAGCAAGGACTTATTCGTGTCAAGTATCCTCAAGAATAATGGTGCTTCATAGACTTTCTGCTTGATTGCATTTTCCTCTGAAGTTCCCTATAGACTGCTAAGCTGCATTTAATACTTACACCAAGTGTTGTGGACTTGAGTTTCTCTCTGCACCTGTTTGAATCATCGTGTGATAATATAGACTTTACCACTTATAAAACTGTGTCCTGTAGTTGTCTTGTTCCACGCAAAGAGTCTCCTGAGTTATCCCCTATAATTATTACAGCATCATTTTTGTGAACAAAAGGCGCTTCAGGAAACTGTTGGCTGTGATTTCTCTATATAGCTTCTCCTGATGTCTTTTTGGACATCTTTTCCAATACAGTATATAACATAGTGGCGGCTTCCAAGTGGAAGATTGGACCAGTCATTTCTTTTATCCGCTTCACAGCTTTCGAAGCCAGAAGCAGTTAAACGAAGTTACAATAGACAGAACATATGCTCTGCAAGTCGTTTTGACATTGCTGCGCACATGTTAATTATTTTTAAAGGCTTTTTTAGTGCTTTTTCAGGTGGGTTTCAGGCAGAATCCGCCTGAAAAAGACGTCATATGTACATACCCTTAGAGAGTGAGGCACTGCTTTTTATGCATGTAACTACAACAATATTTATATAGCATGTGCATGTTTTACCTTTTGGGAATATAACAATAAAGTTCATCCCAGCAAAAGACAAAAGATTATGGAGTGGAATACTATGATATAATGAACACCAAAGACTATCCAGAAACCTCCCATAAGTGTATGTATGTGTGTTATATATATATATATATATATATATATATATATATATATATATAAAAACATATATGTATATATATCAGTAAGGTGCACTTAATTACTTGGTGCACCGTTGCCTGTACTTGGTTTGCTCAGTCATGTGCTGACAGAGTCCCTGTAATATAGTGACCTTCTAGACTTCTTTTACATTGTAACCATTGCGCCTCTATATATTTAGTACATGGCTTTTTCTGAGCCCCGGATACCTGTGCTGTGTAGAGATCACTGACTCAGGGAGATGCTCCATGGTGCCTCACCTTCAACTTTTCCTGCTTTCTCATATGTCTGCAAGATCCAGTGTTGTCTAGACAAAATAAATCAACTGGGAGCCTTTTTTATAGTATTAATTAAGCCATTAGGTCCTAAAATAAGTCCATGAAATATTCTAGTAATAATAGCTCATTCCTCAATAGGTTTATACAAAACAAGAAAAGGAGTTGTTTTTATGCTACAACGATGTACAGTATACGTTATTGCAGATTTTTTGCATGTACATGTATTAAATATAAAAAAAATATGACGGCTGCAAACAGAGTGTAAGCATCAAAGCTGTACACATAACAGTGAAATCAGGTACTAAAAGTTATATGGATGTACGAAAGGACCCTAAATAGCAGGCACAACGGTCAAAGTATTGAATGCACAAACATATATGTACCTTTTCGTAGGTATATGGCAATAGTGCTCTTACCCATAGTTAACACTGACTGCAGAGTTGCTACAAAAGGACCAAAATATATGAATGTGTACATGTACCTTGTACTGTATAAGGGGATAAGGGGATTGTCTAGTCTTGTATGTGAATAGTTCCTGGTGTTTACTACATGTAATACTAGATATGTTAAAGGTAAATTGTGCCTGTCATCTCTGTATCTGCATTGGACACATCTACGTTGTGTTTTTTTTTTTCCCAAATAGGTGGTCAAATTACACTTTCTGTAACTGCAGGACAAGGATCTGTGCTCTGTGTATCTGCAGGAGGCAAAGCGTTTGGTTTATGTAGCAGTCAGTTAGATGTGACCTTGTCAGCATGCAGACAGAGAGGGCCACTGGTTCCCTGCCCTGCCGCTCTGTGAATGACGTCCTGTTAGTTCCCTTCCTGGAAGTGATCTCTGTAGAGAAGCCTCTGAGCCCCAAGAAAGAAAACGTTTCATCATGACGACTACAAGCAGCGATGAGGAGCATCGTCTTCCTCCTGAGCATGCAGCCTCCGCACCCACGAAATACTTGTAGTATGTATGTTCAGTACTCACTCCGTCATATATGGCTTCATAAACTGAATGTTGCAAGATCAGCACTGAAAAACTAAAGGAAACGTATCCATGAGCGGCATGTTTGTGGAAATTTTTATCTATATTCTGGAAATATTACTTCTTTAAGTCTCCGTTCCCACAATGAGGTTTTGATAGTGCAGATTTTCTGCACTATTCACACATTAAGTATAATTGGTAACATGCATTTAAAAATACGCAGCGTAAAAACAGTCGCCAAAAACTTTGTGGGAACGTAGCCCATCTATGCGAGGAGTGATTGTATCATCGCTGTATATCAGTCACTTCTGTGCAGTTTATTTTTTTACGACACAGGCCTTGCAGCAAGAGCAGCTGAAATACACAGCTAGATAACATTTCGATGCATTATTATATCAGGGATTAAAAACCCATTCCCTCATTAAAAATGCATCTGCTAACAAAATTCTGTTTTTGCACGTATTTATTTGCCATTGCTTTTATAGCACCTAAATATTCTACAGTTCTTTACAGAACTTTAGAAGGATGTTTGGGAAATGTTTTGGACAAAGTGTCACGGTTCCACCCCTCAGTGTGTCTGAGATGCTGTTACTGACAGCTCAGCTGTCCAATCTGGTACAGGGGAATGCTGAGCTGTCGCTGCATTGATTGACAGCTCAGCCGTCAAATCTGAGACTGGGAGGCACTGGCTGTTTCCAGGTGTTCCATTATCCCAGATGATTGCCAGGCTACTTAATTGGTCTGTTTCTCCCAAACCTCTGCCAGACATACATTCAGCTTCTGTATGGTTTGTCTCTCTGTGCCTTGCATGCCATTTGTTGATTTTTTTTTTTTATTGCCTGCTCTTGTCAGGAGTAACAGTCGTCCGGCACTTTCAGGATTAATGCAATTGTCTAAAGGGACATATCCAGTGTGGCAAGGTCCACTCATAATTGTGGAAAGGTGGCAGATTTAGGCTAGACTTTACCCTTTGAATTTATGCTATGAAAATCTTCATCAAAAATCGACACCAACAGATAATATATCTGCAGCACTGTTAATATCATTTTTTTTTCTCCAGAGCATGTGGATGAGATTTGGTAATATGCATTGCATGTACTACCAATGTAAACACACCATAAGGGTATAAAAAAATAAGAAGAAAATCGGACCGCACCAACAGCCTGCGAGAGAGACATGGTGGGAACCGCTCACCTGCGTGCTAATGGCCAAAGCGTCCAGTCCTGGGTGCGGAGCTCCGTGAGAAAGATGCATCTGTAGGTATCGATGGGAGAAGAAGGAACGCACTCACAGGACGTCCGATGCAGGTAACTTTATTGTAGTATAAAAAAACATCTTCACAACCGGGTCTGACAGATACCGACCTGTTGAAGCGCCAGCCAGGCGCGAAACAGCTGTTGTCTAGCTTTGCCGCACTCCTTGTACAGCACCCCCGGTTGTGAAGATGTTTTTTATACTACAATAAAGTTACCTGCATCGGACGTCCTGTGAGTGCGTTCCTTCTTCTCCCATCGACACCATAAGGGTATATTTCCACGGGGCGTAATCTCTGCTCTTTGGATGTAGTGGATACCCGCTCCGCCTAAAGCGCCACCCCCTGTTTTACGTGCGGTAATTCCAGATGTGTTCATTGAACACATGCGGAATCACCGCATCGTATTCATAGATTGGATTATTTATCTTGCGGAGGTGGAGTGTCTCCGCAAGATAAATAGACATGCTGCTGTCTGCAAAGATGTGCCACATGTCCGGTTACGAAGGGTCGGATGCGGCCCTGCATGCATAGTGGAGATGGGATTTCATAAAATTCCTTCTACTATGCTGTAACATCTGGACGCTGTGGATTGGACGCAGTGGCTGTACGCAGCGTCCATTCCGCAGCAAATCCTGAACATTATCCTTAACGTGGAAACCTACCCTTATAGAGAGGCAACTGTTTAAAGATGAAAACAGTTAAAGGGTTTTTCCACTTTTACAATGTTCATCTCAAATGTACCTGTCACGTAAAATAACAAGCAGATAGCATTCCGTTCCTACTGTTAATGGGCTCAGTTACTGAACTTGGTGACGTAGGTAGCACGAGCCGCTCTGCTCGGTGATCTCCTGCTACGGTGATGTAAGCTGTTAACATGACTGACGTCACCGCTGCAGACGAGGCCAATGGCAGTTTTACATGATAGGTAACTTTTGAAGATTACTTTTCTAAAAGTGAAAAATCACTTTAACAAAAAACATATGGTGCCAATAGCAAAATGGTTTTCCGTCTTGTGCTTGTCATGTGGGTATCGTCCAGACTATCCTTGTTGCTGCCCCTATGGATAAACGTATTGAAACCCATTGCAAGTTGCCATCCACTTTCATTATACCTGTTATGCTACGTTCACATTTGCGTTGCGTCGGGCGCAGCCGCAGCGACGCATGCGTCATGCGCCCCTATATTTAACATGGGGGGCGCATGGACATGCGTTGTCTAGCGTTTTGTGACGCATGCGTCATTTTTGGCGCAACTGTCTGGGCGCATACAACGCTGCATGATGCAGTTTTTTGGCGTAAAAAAAATGAACGCATGCGTCACAAAACGCTGCGTTATGCATGCGTTGTGCATGCGTTGTGCGTTGCGTCGCCGACGCTGCGCACAACAAAGCAAATGTGAACATAGCATTACAGGCACCAAAAAGGCCCCCCTACAGCATGCCAAAGTTATTATTCTCTTCGTGCTACTCCTATCTGGCCGATGTTGCACAATGAACCCCAAAAGGTGAATACCTTCTCTGTATGTTATTTTAGATGTACGTAGAGAAGCTTTAAGGGGCAACTTTTCTTAAAGGGAAACATTTGATTTACATACCGGCCGCTATTATATGTGTACAAACATTTGTGGATTTATTGGTCCTGCATCTTTCGCCATGATAACATGGGAGCCAATGCTGATCCCTCTCTCTCATTTCCCCTTGGCACAAGAGGAGCCAGGAGCTGGAGTTGTGTCTCATGAGTCACAATTAGAGCAGTAAAAGGCTTATGGCTTGTTGAGGAGGAAATCCCCTCTATCGGAGAGCTTGGGAATAGAAACCAAGCCGCAGATTGGGAGCAGGTCCCATTATTTGTATGTTATATCCACTGACTGGGGACTCTTCTCGTAACCTCAGACGTATCTATTCTCTTTTTAAGTAGCTTCTGACCTTAACCCTTTTGGTTTCTTTATAAGAAGAGTGTGTGGGTATACATTAACTACATTTGGTTATAAACTATCAATTGAAATAATGAAGAAAGAAAATCATAGAAATTGTACATGGACACAAATGGGGGCACACGTATCAATGTGTCTTAAACATCGGTGCCGTTTTTGCTTTTTTTTCTACAATACAAAGTCTGTGTATTTTCAGACCATTCTACAGGTTAAGTTCATTTAGGAGTTACTTTTTTGTATAATCTTTTGTTATTTGTGCAGTGTTTATACTTCTCTTTGGCTTCAAAGTCATTTCTTTATAGTTTCTTCTGTTTGGATCATCTTTCTTGCTTGAATCTAAAAACTACTTTATTTTCATGTGGCTACAGCCGTACTCCAGTTTGCAACTTAGTCACAAAAGTTGACATCCAGCAAAAGAAAGAAGAAAGATTCATGGTTTGGTTCTGGGGGTTCCAACCATAGATCACACGTTGGTGGCCTTTCCTATAGGTCAGGAGTGGTGAACCTTTTTTCTCCCAGGGACTATTTCGATATTTATACTATAATTTGGGGGACCGTGCAAAATTATCAACTTGAAAATTACCCTGCTATATTTGGTCAAACAAGTACGGTATCTCACCGCTAATGTGACATTGGAGATGCTTCTGTTTGGTGCGGTGTGTGATGTTGGGTAGTATTGATGATGTTGCTTCTCATAGCTGCTTTTCCGGGTTTGTGTCAGTGGAGCGCAGGTGACTTTGTGATGAAATTTGAAAAGAATCCGCAGCAGTAAGTTGTTCATATTACATTTTTAGAACTAAAGCAGTGGAAGGTCTCCAGGGGCTGCAGCATATACAGTACATCACACAGGAGGCACTGGGGTGAGAGCATATACATCACACAGGAGTCACTGGACTGAAGCATATACTGTACATAACATAGAATATGCCAGGGTTGGGGCATATACATCACAGGAGACACTGTGGAATATACATCAAAGGAGATGCTAGGGCATATAATCACAGGAGTTGCTGGGACATATAATCACAGGAGTTGCTGGGACATATAATCACAGGAGTTGCTGGGGCATATGCATCACAGGAGACACTGGGGCATATACATCACAGGAGACACTGGTGCATATACATCACAGGAGACGTTGATGCATATACATCACAGGAGACGCTAGTGCATATACATCACAGGTTTCTGGTGCATATACATCACAGGAGACGCTGGGGCATATACATCACAGAAGACGTGGTGGCATATACATTACAGGAGAAGTTGGGGCATATATATCACAGGAGACTCTGGGGCACATGCATCACAGGAGACTCTGGGGCACATGCATCACAGGAGACTCTGGGGCACATGCATCACAGGAGACTCTGGGGCACATGCATCACAGGAGACTCTGGGGCACAGGCATCACAGGAGACTCTGGGGCACATGCATCACAGGAGACTCTGGGGCACAGGCATCACAGGAGACTCTGGGGCACAGGCATCACAGGAGACTCTGGGGCACAGGCATCACAGGAGACTCTGGGGCACAGGCATCACAGGAGACTCTGGGGCACAGGCATCACAGGAGACTCTGGGGCACATGCATCACAGGAGACTCTGGGGCACATGCATCACAGGAGACTCTGGGGCACATGCATCACAGGAGACTCTGGGGCACATGCATCACAGGAGACTCTGGGGCACATGCATCACAGGAGACTCTGGGGCACATGCATCACAGGAGACTCTGGGGCACATGCATCACAGGAGACTCTGGGGCACATGCATCACAGGAGACTCTGGGGCACATGCATCACAGGAGACTCTGGGGCACATGCATCACAGGAGACTGGGGCACATGCATCACAGGAGACTGTGGGGCACATGCATCACAGGAGACTGGGGCACATGCATCACAGGAGACTGTGGGGCACATGCATCACAGGAGACTGGGGCACATGCATCACAGGAGACTGTGGGGCACATGCATCACAGGAGACTCTGGGGCACATGCATCACAGGAGACTCTGGGGCACATGCATCACAGGAGACTCTGGGGCACATGCATCACAGGAGACTCTGGGGCACATGCATCACAGGAGACTCTGGGGCACATGCATCACAGGAGACTCTGGGGTACATGCATCACAGGAGACTCTGGGTCACATGCATCACAGGAGACGCTGGGGCACATGCATCACAGGAGACTCTGGGGCACATGCATCACAGGAGACTCTGGGGCACATGCATCACAGGAGACTCTGGGGCACATGCATCACAGGAGACTCTGGGGCACATGCATCACAGGAGACTCTGGGGCACATGCATCACAGGAGACTCTGGGTCACATGCATCACAGGAGACGCTGGGGCACATGCATCACAGGAGACTCTGGGGCACATGCATCACAGGAGGCTCTGGGGCACATGCATCACAGGAGACTCTGGGGCACATGCATCACAGGAGACTCTGGGGCACATGCATCACAGGAGATGCTGGGGCATATACATTACAGGAGGGGTTGGGGCATCGCAGGAGCACATACATCACAGGATGGGCTGGAATCAACCTCCAATTTCTAAAAGACAGGTACACTTTAGATGACTGAAACTCTTTCAGGGTTGATTGAAAATTCTTCTACAATATATTATTCATTGTAATTTGCAACTTTTAAATAAGGATTATCCCTGGGAGTGCCTTGAGATTGGATTTTTAAAAAAAACTTTTTATTGAAAGGGTTAAAACAACGGGGGTTTAGAAGTCCAGAGAACAGAGAGATGAATAATACACATTGAATCATTGATTTCTTATTTACAAAGGCCTCACTGACTTGATAAGTAGCATTTCACTCAAGCACCTCTCTCACTTTAATCCTGCATCCCCTCGCAGCCTGAAGCATCACATAAAACAGCTGTGCGCAGGCTGTATATGAGGGGAACTAAGCCAAAGGGACTGAGCCGGTATTTACTTTTGTGATGTGAGTACGGACACTGCCCTCCTGACGGTTCCTGTGTACGTCAGGAGACGCGTAACATTTATCGTGCATCTATGTCTTACATTTCCTATATAGAGAGACTTCCAGCTCCAAGTGTTTTCACAGATCCAGTGTAAATGGTTTTCTACTGTGAGGCACATTTATAAACATTGGCACGACATTTGTGGTGTTGAAAAAGACACGCGCCTCTTTGCCAAGTGTAATTAATGCCTGGCAGACATTTTTTGCATGTTCTCCTTGTGGCCCATTATTTTTATTACCCATGGCCATACGTGTGATATCATTAGTGTAAACGGTGTTGTTTAGGATGTGAGTAGTTGGATTTGTTTCTCTTGAGCTGCTTGTAAGAGGCACGTGTTACAGACCTATAGGCACTCCGTGTAGCACTATACGAGGCATCTCGGAGGCTCCATGTTCTCCCATAACGCGTGCATACAAGAATGTGGCATGTGATGGAGCATGCATCTCCACAGAAAGTCAGAGGTACTAACAGTGCCATAAAACTGATCTGCATCCCTTAGGGGCATAAACCTGAGCAGTCCTCAAACAGTTGTGCCTGTTCTTCCACACAAAACACTAGTCCTGCTATCATCATCCCTCACAAACTAAAAATAATTTTGATGCACGTACCAGTGTAAAATGTCCAGGAACAGTCCTGATTTTTATGCTCTCCAGTTTGCCATCCATTCTTCTTCAGTTGATGGATCTTCTTCTTGAGCATTCTGTCAGCACTATAGGTGCTAGAACTTATGTCTTGCCAGCATGCATTGTTTTTGCCATTTTCCAATGGCTTTCCTGCTCTAAATTGAAAACTCAACTCTCTCTGATACCTCTTGTATGCAATTTGACAGGAGAGTTGGAACAGAGACATAAAACAACTGGCCTTACTTCCTGTTGTCCTTCTTGGCATCTCTGCTCCTAGACACCAGTCACTATTAAAGGGAATCTGTCACCAGGTTTTTGCTACGCCATCAGAGAGAAGCATAATGTAGGGGTAGAGACAGTGATGTGTCACTTTCTGGGCTGCTGTTTCCATAAAATCCCTGCTGAGCTCTGTAGGTCTTTTATTAAATAAACATACTTCACGTGACTCTAACTATGATACATTACAAATAAAACACAACAGAACTAAACATAAGAACAAAAGCTCCAATCAGACGACAACAAACGACAAAAATCACAAAGAAATAAACCAGAAATGGAACCAAAAATGGAGAAAGTTCATGACCTACAAATCAGGGACAAGAAAGAAAAATTCCAATAAAATACAGAAAGCAAAACTAAAAGACAACAAACAAAATACTCATACCTTACATGAATACCCCCGTAAAATTATAAATAATAGTATAAAATCATGTAAGATCCCCAGCCCAGCTTCATTCATACTACTATATACAACCCCTACTACATTCACACTGTCCTATATACAATGTATACACTAAACATATTACACTAAACCGATTTATACAACACCGCAAACACAACAAAACCCTACTGGTCCCACTGCCTTACCTTACAGCCACCCTCTTACACCACCACATTCACACTGCAACAAACCTAAATACAATACAGTGTACAGAATTAATTTTTTTTTCCCCTGCTGAGCTCTGTATAACCCACTCCCACCACTGATTAGCTGCTTTCTGCCTATGCATAGTATAAACAGAAATCAACCAATCAGTGGTGTGGGTGGGTTTATGCATAGCTCATGAATATGGAGAAATACCTGGCAGAAGGTTTACTAATCCTTTATTGATAATCTCCTGCTGATAATATACTGATTTTATCAAAACTGCAGCAAGCAGCTCAGTAAGTGACTCATCTCTGGAATCAGCAGATGCCCTTACATTATGCTTCTATCAGATTAGGTGGCAAAAACATGGAGACAGATTCCCTTTATTACCAGGCAGTGGACGACAAGTTAGACAAAAATGAGACCCTAAGTGTCCATCACCTTGTAGGGATTTATCAGGGGGTAAGAAAATACCATTTTTAAATAAAGTGACTGGCAGCTGATATCAAAAGAGATCAATCGGTCTGACAGTGCAGTGGCCGTTCAATGCAGATTGTTTTAGTAGCAAACCCGAGCAATTGGTTTTGACCATGTGATAAATACATGTCAGATCTGTCTCATGGAGTTGTCATCGATAGATGGGCGATGGATCAATTGGGAGGATGTAAGTATTGCTTATTTATTGGCTGAATCTATAACCGAATCATTGATAATTCTGGAATAATGGATATTTTCCTCTAGCGCTTGTGCCTTTTGCTGTCTTTTAGTCATTATGGGGTTGGCGGTAACTACAAATACAATGCCCCTCCTTTCCTGACCTCCAGCATGGTAGCGGAGCATGCGTCCCCCCGGGATTGGGCTCTGGTGCTGAGGATAGTGGGATGTATTCCTTTGATACTATCTCCACTCCCAGAGATGGAAAACAGAAAAAAAAAATATGAAAAGAAATGCTTTAATACCACGAGGAAAACGTGATTATTTTCTTAAGAAATGAAGGGCGCGTTGGAGATGTAGCAATCTGCGCCACACAGACTGCACTGTTTAAGAAACCTAGTGTTAATTTGAAGTCCTGAATGGTTTATTAGGCGGCTCTGGCTTTGTACTTTATTTAATGATCATCTTCTGGAGCATGTTAACTCCTTTGCTTTTGATAACATCTCTCTTGTAATTGAAGCAGTTTGTCTCTTTGGTATGTATTCTAATGTGTGAGAGCGGCTTGGTGGGATGACATTGTCGGATCACAGCTACAGCAGAGGGGGCAATTCCTGACTCTGGGGGCAGAGCGCCTCCGTATGTAGAAGGGCTCCCAGGGGTTAGTGCGCCAACCCTCACTTTTAGCGCACCAGATATCTCTGACCATAGCGGCACAGCCTTACTTAACAGGCAATCAGCATTTTAATTAGAGATTAAAAGGTCAGTGACTGTGTGAAATCACAACAGCCCAATATGATCTAGCAGTGCAGAAATAACGCACTGGAGAAATCTCCCATAACAATAATTCACTGCTCTTTTATTCTTTTCTGTTTTCCTCTCTGCAACACTGCTCTGCCAAAGGAATTACACCCAGCCATCTGAACCTTATCGCGCAGATTTTGTGCAGGAGATTGGAGGGAAGCATATTTTTCCCTTGCTCACTCTCCATCGGAATGTGACATTAGGGGTCTATTTATTGATCTCTGGGTAGCGGAGCCAGAACATTTTATTTTATTTCATTCTGTCCGTTCGTACCTACATCAAACAGAAACCACATCTGTTTCCAAATTGTTCTTCTTGACACTTTGTATTTGTATCCAGGCTCCAAAAATAGAAAATAAAGTGTTTTATTTGTACCGCACTTCATAATATTTTTTTGTTATCCATTCTACACATTTTATTGTCTTTTTTAAAATAATAGATCTTTTTCTTTTATGTCTTGTGTTGCTGCTTGTACAGGCTTAAAGGTAACCTGTCACCAGGTTTTCCCAATATAAAGTACGGCTCTCTCAACCCTCATACTATTAAGCTGCATATTTGTCCCCAATCTGCTCTGCAAGGCGCAGATAAGACCATTTATTATAATTACAGACAGCGCTGTACTGTTAGATGGGGGTCTCTGTTCTTGATGCGGTCCTTCCTCTCTTCTTATGATGGTGGATGATGTATCCTACACCATTCACACATTGTCCCGCATCACGCTCCTCCATACGCGCACTTTTCTCTGCCCTGTTGAGGTCAGAGTAAAGTACTGTAGTGCGCCTGCGCGGCTTTACCTTTGAGTCTTCCGTATTACTTGACCTTTTCCCTGCGCATGTGCGCTACAGTTCATTGCTTTGAACTCGACAGTTCAGAGAGAAGTTCGTTTACACGAAGGGGAACTCTGTGTTGATGACTTAGGATGCATCATCCAACGAAGCAGGGAAGAAGGACTGCAATTATGGTAAGAGAGGAGGCATCGAAGCAAGACCAGAAACGCCTGCCGGACTAGGCCGCGCTGTCTGGGAGTATAATAAATGATCTTTTTTGTACCTTGCAGCAGGGCTGTGGAGTCGGAGTCGTGAAGTTGGAGTCGGAGCACATATTGGTAGAGTCAGAGTCGGTGTCATGGAAATTGAGGAGTCTGAGTCGGAGGTTTGGCTTACCGACTCCACAGCCCTGCCTTGCAGAGAGGTTGGGGACAAACATACGGCATACTAGTATGCTGTAACGGAGGGCTTGTAGGTGCTGGTTGTACTTTATATTGGGAAAACCTGGTGAGAGGTTCCCGTTTCGAGTCTTTCCATTTCTAATAAACAGAGTGCATTGGTCTCTAGAACGACACCTTTTTTCCTATGTTTGGTGTCAGCAGTTTGTAGGGTTTGCATCCTTGTACCATCTGCATAATGTACACCAGGACAATCACAAGGTACTTTGTCTGAATACACCGCTGGCCTTAGGCTAGCACTGCAAGACTCCGCAGGAGCAAGCCAAATAGCATTGCTTTAGTGTTATGGGAAGATTGCTCATACTTTGGTACTGCAT
The DNA here is from genome assembly GCF_051348905.1 of Ranitomeya variabilis. NCBI lineage: Eukaryota > Metazoa > Chordata > Amphibia > Anura > Dendrobatidae > Ranitomeya > Ranitomeya variabilis. The sequence continues at coordinate 639,988,522 of NC_135232.1, forward strand.
TGTACCACAGCCATTAAAGAGAACCTGTCGGCATGATTTTGTAGTGTAAAGACCTGGCTGTAATGGGGCTATAGCATGGATTACATTGATAAATTTAGTGAATAAATCTGCTTTGTGGTTCTTCTTTCATCACCATTTGAAGTTTTCTAGTAATTATATTTCGGTGCACAGGGGCCGGACTGTGAACTGGGTGTCCTTCTCCCTGTCTGTGATTCACCTGCCCCTCTGGGGATATATAGGTTGGTTTAAGAGGCTATAATGAAGAGCATTTGTTTAGATTACTCCCCGCCATCAGTTTTTGCTTGCAAACCGTTACTACTTGCCTTTATTTTTGGTTTTCATTACCCAAAACGTGGCTCCTTTGACTTGAGCTTATTTTGTATCAGGTCTTGAACTTTTTTTTTTAGTGCCACCTCCTTAAGCGTGATTGCATTTTCCTCTGAAGTTTAATATAGACTGCTGAGCTGCATTTGATATTTGCACCAAGTGTTGTGGACTTGAGTTTCTCTCTGCACCTGTTTGAATCACCGTGTGATAATATAGACTTTACCACTTATAAAACTGTGTCCTGTAGTTGTCTTGTTCCACACAAAGATTCTCCTGAGTTATCCCCTATAATTATTACAGAGATAAGCCACCATCCAAGATATCTGCCAGTGTTGAGCGCTTGACCGAGCCAAGCTTTCCTGTATAGGGGGATAGTTAGAAGAGATAGCTGTTGGTTCAGAGAACACCTATCTATTATACATGTGTGGGAGAAAGTCTATGAAGCACAATTATTCTTGAGGATACTTGACACGAATTCAGAAAAGTCCTGGCTTAGTCCAAAACACAGATATATATGCTTATAAGGCAGTTCAAATAATATCTTAGCTCAACCAGGGAGGCCTGGGTAATAGTCTCAGGTTCTTGCAGAGCAGAAACAGCTTACATGTCCAGCAAATGCAGATGGAAGTAAACACGAGCAGCAGATGAAGGAGAATTACTGGAACTGGTGTATGCAGCAGGAACTCAGAGCAGAGCAGCAGGATCACCACACAGGTTCACAGGAGCAGGTATATAGCCAGGGAGTCACCAGAGGTCAGGAGCTGGATGCAAGGCAGAATACTCTAGCACAGACTGAAGGCTGGGGTGGAGTTTTATAGCAGGAAGACACAGTGCACATGAGACCAAAGACGCCATCTTGGACAAGGGCAGTAATGCACAAAAGGTAATAAAAAATGTTCAGAGTCCTGACAATCTCCTGTAAACCAAAGCATCAACAATTGGAAACTTCTCTCCCCCGACACCATCCACGAGGGGAGAGTTGTGAAGCCCCCATACATATTAGACCATCGGTCGCTGCTGCTGATATCCGGTGTTAGTCTTCTGTGTATGGGGCCTTTAGACTGGGGTCACAGTTTTTATTATGAAAACGAAATAACGTGGGATCCATTACATGGCTTACTCCAGTACAGGTCCATTGATTGTAATATCATGATGCCTACATTTTGTTCCGCGCTCCTGGCATTGCAGATGTGAGCCAGCCTTACCAGTGTTGCACGTTCTCTTCGCGGCTTTCTCCCCCCTTCTGCTCTGTTTCCAGTATCTCCCCTCTCTCTGCAGCGCCTTCTCTCTGCTGTCAGCTCAGACGCTGGCTGGTGTTTATATCAGCTATTCTCCCAGTAGCTCAATAGATCAACTTCTCTTGTAAAGTGTTGCAATGTAAATTGACAGCTGGGAAATGTGCATAAAGCAAAGAGTTACAATGTGCACAGCTGACTGAAACATTGGATTCTTCCTTGTAAGCTGTTTCAGTTGACTGTGTAACATTGTAACTCTTTGCACTCAGGTCTCAGTTTACATGGAAACATTGTTCTAATGAAGATAATAATGTGCTTGTACAAAGCGTTATCAGGTCAGGAGCAGGGCATACTAATTTAGTGCTTCACTAGGAGAGAAGTGGAGCACACCACAGATGATTCCTTATGGTTTAGTGCACCATCCTCCATGTAACATACCATCAATATTTCCAGTATGGAATAGTACCTACCACCTCATGTTCTTAGCAGTGTTGGACTTGGTTAGCAAAGGCCCACCGGTTACATTGAGTCTTTGGGCCCACTGTTCAGCTACATGCAAAAATAACCAGACTCTAGTACACAAATTTATTTTTGCTTCTATGTAATATTAATTTGGCTAGCTTGTTTAATAAATGATTAGGTTTTACCCTTTTCTGCACATTCTGAATCAACTGTAATAGTATCAGCACTTCTTCACAGGGGCCTACCAGAGGATTCCCCTGTACTCCCATGTGGACAGTCCGAGCCTGGGTACTATGTCTTCATTCGGTCCCCATTTGTGGGAAGATCTAACTTTGGCCACTGTAGTCCTTGTACGGTGACCTCTTCTAATGATTTGCTTGTGCTCTTCTATTAAAGACACAGATGAAAGATTTTTTTTAATCTTTTGAGGAGAATACTGAGAATTAAAACACTCTGGTTTGTCCTGATGAAGGAGTTAGGAACTTTGAAACGTTGACTAGTCCACCGCATTCCTGGATATTGCACTCCTCTTCCATTCTTCTATACCGGCAGCGCAAGTTAACCCCTTTATTCCATTTACCTGTTTTCTGATTGGAATCTAGGAGCAAATTGGCACATCAACTGGTGTGACAGATGAATGGAAACAATCCTACAGAAATGTTTGGGATGCCTTTTAGCATCAGTTTCCCTCTGAGTCAGATGTTTTTGTGCCATGCTGGAGAAAAAAGAATGGATGGCAAAAAAGATGAAAACAAGGCTTAAGATTTGTATGTACCGGTAGTTGTATACATTTTGAATGAACAAGGCACAAAACACAGATATACCGGTTTGCTACATTGGGATGTTATCTGTTCAATGCAAGTAGCAGTTTCAGGTGGGGAGAAGCTGACTCGTGTTTTGTGTTGAGATTATTGACTCGTTGCCCTTTCAGATCTATGTTGGTTAGTTGTATGCAGCATGTAGTGGTCTTCATTTGGTATGATGTTTATTTAAAGGGGTTAAGTCTGCCACCTCTCTACGATAGGTGCATCACAACTTGCTTCATGAACGGCTGTGTAACTAAGGTCCCCTAACAGGGGGACCCAAAATAAGCACATGGTCATCAAAACTGAACAATGGAGCAATAGAAGGAGGTGGTCTGACGAAGGATATCTCTTACGATATTTTGCATTTCTGGGTGTAAAGATTGCTGGCGGAGACAGTGATGCTCTGGGCAGAGGACTACCGGGAACCCTTGTGTCCTGAGAGTCCTGTGGATGATTGGATACACGCACCACCGTCCTAAACATTGCTGAAGCCCAATTACACCTCTACAAGGCAGTGGCATTTCCTTTGGCAGTGAGCTCCTTGTTTTACACAGTATTTGTAGTATTCGTTTGTGGTATGCATCGAGTAAGCTATATGGTAAATGCACCCATCGGCCTCTGTCTGTTTGATATATTGGTGTACTTTTTTTTGGTAGTACTGCATTTTCCTGCATTATTTGATATAGTGGTATCCAGATTTAAAAAAAATCATCTAATATACGATGTAGACCTTTTTTAACAGTGAAGTCTATGGCAATGGATGCATACACAGTGGCATCCATCAGACATACACATCAGGAAATCTTCCCAACGTGTAGATCTGATGGACAATGAAAATGCAGTGTGAATAAAGCCTGACGTAGCCTTCACATTTCCCATTGAACATCTGTAGGATGTCCTGGAATAACAAAGCTAAAATGTTGTTGTAGTGTCCAGGGGGACTTCAAAATAGTGCAACAATTTATTCCGCCATCATCAGCTTCCAATATATACATTTCAGCCACAGCCAGATAAATATGTTCTATGTGGCGTGCTTGGAATCAATGCTGTTGGAATAAATCGTTACGTTTTTTCTTTTCAGCCCCTCTGCAAGCTTCCACAATGTTTTAGTTTTTGCGTGTCGGTAACCCATATAGATTCACAGTCTTGGTGAATCTTGCAACCAATGGCTCATTGAATTGTGAACGTATGCTGTCGACAAAGAATTGCTGCAGTCCTAGAATAACATATCCGGCCCAGCTTGCAACATATAGGACTTAAAGGGGATGCCCTTGCATAGAATATTGAGGCCCTATCCTTGGTACGAGTCTGACGAGTCTGACGAGTCTGACAATCAGCACCTCTACCACTCCGCTGTTATTTTTTTTTTTTTTTGTTGGCAACTGTGTTCTTTAACTCCTTTCAATGTTTCCATCCAGCTGCCACTGAAGCTAATGACTAGGGATGCCAGGTGTTGGATCCCACTGATGAACTAGCCCTGAATGGTTGTCCGGTGAATCCTTACAGCATGCACACGTAAGGACTGTCCAGTGTTGGCTGTTATACGATCTGCATACATCTAGTCATGTGCCGACTAGACTTGCTCGTCTTTGCTAAATACAAGTGAAATGAGCAAGGCTGGGCACGTCTAGTGGAATGTGGTTGGAAGTATGAAAATTGCCAGCAACTCCAGAGGATCCTGATAGTGTGCAATGTGCGCGCTCTCTAAGGGCTGTCCCACACGTCCAGATAATTCCGGTACCGGAATAAATCGGTACCGGAGTTATCCGTGTCCGTGTGCCTGGGAACTCACGTAGGCCATACGAGCGGCACACGTGTGCCGCCCGTATGGCGAGTTGGTACCACACGGAGCGTGTGGTACCCACGCGTGTGGTACCCTGCATCGCGGATTCATATGTTCCCTGCAGCAGCGTTTGCTGCAGAGAAAATATGAAGAATACTGTTTAAAATAAAGATCTATGTGTCCGCCGCCCTCCCATCCCCTGTGCGCCCCCCCGCTGGTCAGAAAATACTTACCCGCTCCCTTGCTGCTTCCTGGTCTGGCCGCGGCTTCTAGTGTATGCGGTCACGTGGGGCCGATCATTTACAGTCATGAATATGTGGCTCCACCTCCCATAGGGGCGGAGCCGACTATTCATGATTGTAAATGAGCGGCCCCACGTGACCGCATACAGGAGAAGATGGGGGCAGAGAGGAAGGAGTGACAGCCAACGTGGGAGCGGGTGAGTATTTTCTGAACAGCGGGGGGGGCGCACAGGGGGTGGGAGGGCGGCGGACACATAGATCTTTATTTTAAACACTATTATTCATATTTTCTCTGCAGCAAACGCTGCTGCAGGGAACATATGAATCGCGGCTTCAGCACCATGTGGGGGGGACAGCGCTTACTGTAGCGCTGTCTCCTTCACGCACACGGACCCCAGACGGAGAATGTCCGTGTGAGGTCAGTGTTTTACACGGACCCATTGACTCTATTGGGTCCGTGTAATACGTGCGCTCCCACGAACACTGACATGTCTCCGTGTTTGGCACACGGAGACACGGTCCGCAAAAAATCAATGACATCTGAACAGATGCATTGATTTTTATGGGTCTACGTGTGTCAGTGTCTCCGGTACGTGAGGAAACTGTCACCTCACGTACCGGAGCCACTGACGTGTGAAACCGGCCTTAGGATTCCGTGCCTATTATTGCTGCAGAAAGGGCATCTGCGCTTCAGCTGGATTCCTCCATTGCTCTGATTAGGATTCTTAAGAGTGATGACTAGTTATGAGCGAATATAGTCGTTACTCGAGATTTCTCGAGCATGCTCGGGGATCTCTCCGAGTATTTTTTAGTGCTCGGAGATTTATTGCCGCACCTGAATGATTTACCTCTGATAGCCAGCATAAGTACATGTGGGGGTTGCCTGGATGCTAGGGAATCTCCACATGTACTTATGCTGGCTAAGAGATGTAAATCATTCAGCTGAGGCAAGAAAAACTACATCTCCGAGCACTAAAAAGTACTCTGAGGACCCCCGAGCGTGCGCGAGAAATCTCGAGTAACGAGTATATTCGCTCATCACTAATGATGACCTCTTTTTTTATTTCTTTTTGATATCCGCTCATCTTATTTTTTTTTATATTTTAGATACGTTTCTTTTGCGAACAACAATGTCTGGAAAAAAGAAAAAAAAAAGTGAATAAATGGATGAAGCGTGCAGAATCAGCCGCTATCATTGCTTGGATGTGGCGGTGCTTTATGCTGCTGATGTGGTTTCATACTCTTTCCCCCTTGCGAGCACCGAGCTCGGCTTCTCGCAGTATGACAGCTCACTGGCTGTTAGGATTGATCAGGAGCCGCCTGGCAGCCAGTCACTGCTGTAATAGCACTTTAATGGATATGAGCTATTCACCCAGATCAGACTCAATGTCAAAGCAAGCGAAAATACAGCTGTCACTCCGGACACGGCCGGCTCATGCAAACAGCTGCTTAATATACTGCAGAGTGCGGCTGGCTGCACAGTGTGTGTGCGTGCGCGCCTCTGTTTACTTAGCTGTCTGCAGAGATACCTGTGATGTGTACCTCTCCGGCTCCTGCACATCTGCTCTATCGGTAGCCGAATGGTTCGCCGCGCTCTGGGACTCTTCCAATTTTAGGCAAATCTCAGCTTTTATTCTAGCTAGGAAATATCAGCCTTTGTATAGCTATTGCCTCTCTCGTCTCTATGATTACACTGATAATATCAGACCGTAAAAGAAAAGGGAGAAGGCTGAAGAAGGTCAACATTATAATGGTTCCCACACAACCCAAGGAGGCCATCATGCCCAAAGCTGCTGAGCCATTGCTGATGCATTGGTATATTTCCTACACTGTGCATTTATCCCACCTGCAACCATTGCAATAATCCCAGATCTGCCAAATCCATTGTTATTGTACGCCTCGGTGGGCAGCCGCGCCATTGTTGCACCGATTGCTTCTCTCACTTGTGTGAGGATGATACATCTTGTGTAGTGATGAGCGAATATACTCGTTGTTCGGGTTTTCCCGAGCACGCTCGGGGGTCCTCCGAGTATTTGTGACTGCTCGGAGATTTAGTTTTTGTTGATTCAGCTGCATGATTTACAGCTACTAGCCAGCCTGCTACATGTGGGGGTTGCTGGTTGCTAGGGAATCCCCACATGTACTTATGCTGGCTAACAGATGTAAATCATTCAGCTGCGGCAACGAAAACTAAATCTCCGAACACTAAGGGTATGTGTCCACGTTCAGGATTGCATCAGGATTTGGTCAGGATTTTCCATCAGTATTTGTAAGCCAAAACCAGGAGTGGAACAATTAGAGGAATAGTATAAAAGAAACATATGCACCACTTCTGTATTAATCACCCACTCCTGATTTTGGCTTACAAATACTGATGGAAAATCCTGACCAAATCCTGATGTAATCCTGAACATGGACACATACCCTAACAAATACTCTGAGGACCCCCGAGCTTGCTTGGGAAAACCCGAGCAACCAGTACACTCGCTCATCACTAATCTTGTCTCAATGTCGCAGCGAGCTTCTTATACATTCACAGATCATGTCTGATAATGTGTAATAAACGGGTCAATAATTGCTAAAGATTGGCAAATTGTGGAGATAATTGGCCAGTGCGAGCAGAAATTAAGACTATCATTAATGGCAATAAAAATTGGACTGATACCACTCGTCTCCATGTTATTCTATGGGGCTGTGCGCATGTCTTATTTTTTTTCCTTTGAGGGTAAAAATCGCAGCATGCACAAATTGCATCAGATCGCACTCGGACATTCATATCTATGAGTCAGTGGGGAAAAAATCAGACTGCACTCGGATGACACCTGAGTGCAGTCCGATTTCTGCAGAATGGAGAAGATGGACATTTTTTTTAATCCACAATTGAGAAAATCGGATCACAATGTGATCATACTCTGAGTTTACTTAACCTAATCGTCCCAGTTTTTTGGGGATGAGAGAAAATCGGTGGTGTGACCCTAGCCTAAATGAAGGGAAGGCTTAGCTGCGCACAGTGCTTCTTGAGCCGTCTGGGTATAACTTGGTAAATGTGTCCATGTCACCCTTGTCCATGCGTTATCAGTCCCGGAGCGGCCCCCATTGGTTTTGTGCTGCGATACCATCAGGTCTCTATACAGGTGAGGATGTTGCTCTGCTCTTGGTTGTTACTTGGCGTCTCTGCTGTGTGTAATAGGGGCACGTTATACAGTATCGGGTACATTACAGGGGATCACATTGGCACACGGCCACCTGTTGGGTCACGTTCATGTCCTCTATGGCATAGAAGGCTTGTTCATCTTGTATCTCATATATATGTTATATAACACCACATTTATTCCTTGAGAAGGCAGACATATTTCCTCGTCTTCCCTGTCAGTGTAGGAAGTGATTTTCTTTAATATCATTAATCATGATGTAACCTGCGTGCCTATTGTTACTCTCTCGCAGACAGTTGCCATTTGTGGGCCAGGAAGCTCTGCTCGTCTGTATATGGCTGCCATCGCTCCCTCTCCTCCCTTGGGCACTGCGCTCTGCACAGTCTGTCTTCTCTCTGTCCATCATCTCATTTTTCATCCTGGGTTCTCCTGGGCCCTCCGTTCAGCTTTTCAGCTGACCCCTGGATATTAGAATTTCTCCCCACCTCTTCCAGTCTTTCTTTTTGATATTTTCAGCGATGACACATTCTACAAAGACGTCTTCTTGTCTGTGAATCGTCCTTGTCCGTCATCTTGATCTTTGCATGTTTCCGCTCCTGTTGTTCCCGGCGTCTCCTCCCCTATAGGCGGTATGTCCTTGTTTACGTGCCATCCGTGGCCTTGACACCTTTTAATCTCCAGAATACCAGTAAGCCATCACCTGAGGCACGGCGCTGCCGTCATTCGTCTCCATGCGTTAATCTATGCTGGCTGGAGCCCCACCCAAGTGATGAATGATAAATTGGCACTGCGGTAGCCCGGCCTGTCACAGAACAGGCTCCAGGAGAGCCTGCACACAATTAGCTAAATGAATGTCCTAATTGCCCTTGCTGGCGGAAGTAGCAAGGAGACTCCGGGCAAGCAGCGGAGAGCGGCGCGCGCAGTCTGACCGTGTGTGTGACACCAGGGACGGGGGAGACTCGGTGATGCCGTTACAAATGATGAAAATCCGATAGTGTATTTTATTTCCTATTTTTGTCCTTTTTTTTTTTTTCCTTTACAATTTTGCATTGCACTTTCCGTTGGCTGCCAATATCCCGTTATTTGTATTTCACGTGGTCACCGATCCCTTCTCGACACCTAGTCTTTGACTTTGCCGTTGGTGAACTGCCCTTGTTTCCTCTGTGTCATGTCTCGCTCCCAGGTAGTCACTCTCCTGGTCTCCCCCTCTCCTTTTCTCCCTACATTTGTTCCCTTTCCTTTGCGTTCTGTTCTCCTGTCTTCCTCTCACATGCTCCATGTCAGTGCTCTCTGTGGCAGGCAGCAGGTTATTAAGCTGCGTGGCCCCCTCACCTGCCTCGTAATCTGTATTGATGGAATCAAGGACATTATCTCCTTAGCGGGAGCTGGGCCAGGCTTATTGCTTTCAGCGTGGCATGCTGGAAGAACAGGCCGGCTCCATTTATCACTCCCGTCTTCTCCAGAGCCATACATCCCACCTGTCATACGCACAGGTACGCACCAAGACCTTTAAATGCTCCAGCCCGGGCTCGTCAGCGCACTCTGGTGACTGGAAGGAGACGGTGCAGATGGGATTCATTACTGCCAGTGCACCCATGCATGTAGCAAGGTATCCATCACTGCTACAGGCCTCACCAAATATGCTAAAAATAATCTCCATTACTATCTTTATCTTTACTAGCCATGGGTATGTATGCCTGATGGAAAAGCTTATGCGTTTCCATCCTAAAATAATTTCCATGCACAGAATTTCCATAGCACAGTTTGTCCCATGAATAATTTTTTAAATTAGCGCTCATTGCCTACCAGGAAGCCTGTGCCCAGTGTGGGCAGCCATATTTCTCTCTGGTTATTATACTCTGCAACAGATCATGGAGATCCATTTGCTTTTGTTACAGCACCACTGCGTTTTTGGTTTTTTTTCACTGCCGTAATAGTATTATTAATACTTGTTCCGTGCTGTAATAATATACTTACCAGCCGTTGTCTTTTTCTGTTCTTGGCGGCACTACGTTCCTCTTCTGCTAGTTGTGACCTACCGGATCACTTGTCTGTTGGCATGCCAAAGCTCACTTCTCAATAGAAATCTATGGAAGCCAAAACTCTTATGCTACATTGCCACAATTAGCTTTTTGATGCATTTTTGACGTAAAAAACACGGCGTCTTACAGTTCCAGCAAAGTGGATGGGATTTATAAAAATGTCCTGCCGTCTGAGCTTCTTTTTTACGCAGCATAAACTGACCTGCGGTGCACATTTCATGGCAATCTCTCTTGTGCTTAGGCCGGTTTCACACGTCAGTGGCTCCGGTACGTGAGGTGACAGTTTCCTCACGTACCGGAGACACTGACACACGTAGACCCATAAAAATCAATGCATCTGTGCAGATGTCATTGATTTTTTTGCGGACCGTGTCTCCGTGTGCCAAACACGGAGACATGTCAGTGTTCGTGGGAGCGCACGTTTTACACGGACCCAATAGTCAATGGGTCCGCGTAAAACACGGACCTCACACGGACATTCTCCGTCTGGGGTCCGTGTGCGTGCAGGAGACAGCGCTACAGTAAGCGCTGTCCCCCCCACATGGTGCTGAAGCCGGTATTCATATCTTCCCTGTAGCAGCGTTTGCTATAGAGAAAATATGAAGAATAGTGTTAAAAATAAAGATCCATGTGTCCGCCGCCCCCCCACCCCCTGTGCGCCCCCCCACCCCCTGTGCGCCCCCCCCGCTGGTCAGAAAATACTTACCCGCTCCCTCGCTCCTTCCTGGTCTGGCCGCGCCTCCTACTGTATGCGGTCACGTGGGGCCGATCATTTACAATCATGAATAGTCGGCTCCGCCCCTATGGGAGGTGGAGCCACATATTCATGACTGTAAATGATCGGGCCCACGTGACCGCATGCAGGAGAAGCCCCGGCCAGACCAGGAAGCAGCGAGGGAGGCGGGTAAGTATTTTCTGACCAGCGGGGGGGGGGGGGGGCGCACAGGGGGTGGGGGGGCGGCGGACACATAGATCTTTATTTTAAACACTATTCATATTTTCTCTACAGCAAACGTTGCTGCAGGGATGATATGAATCGCAGCTTCAGCACCATGCAGAGTGGGTACCACACGCTCCGTGTGGTACCCACTCGCCATACGGGCGGCACACGTGTGCCGCACGTATGGCCTCCGTGAGTTCCCAGGCACACGGACACGGATAACTCCGGTACCGATTTATTCCGGTACCGGAATTATCTGGACGTGTGGGACAGCCCTTACGCAGAGTTTTCTGTGCAGAATTTCACCATAGACTTGCACTAGGTGCGAAAATTCTGCAGGTAAAATTCCGAGGCGGAAACGCATGTAATCTGCACCTAAGTATTTCAATAAAGTTTTGTCAAAGCCAAATACCAGGATATTTTAAAAGCAAATGACATACCAACAATAGACAAAAACCGCAGTGTCAAAAACACAATAAAAAAAACCAAGTAGCCCAATTTAAATACCGTAGTAGGTGCAGAAATTCTGCAACATCAAAAGCTCCTTGTGGAAACGTAGCCTAATTCTCCCATAGACTTACATTGAAAGCTTGTGACTTGGGCTAGTCAGGATCTGCAGCTTCAAGATGGTGGAACAGGATCAGTGCGGCGCCAGGAAGAGCAGAAGACAGCGGCTGCCAAGTATATAACTAAGGGCAGGGTTTCCTCCGGGTTCTCCGGTTTCCTCCCACACTCCAAAGACATACTGATAGGGACTCTAGATTGTGAGCCCCAATGGGGACAGCGATGACTGTAAAGCGATGCGGAATATGATGGCGCTATAAAAGCAATACATAACAAATAAATACAATGGTTTATTAAAAGTTGGGTTTTATTTATTGTACTCTCCTACTAGAGTGACTTGTGGCCCCCAGTACTGGCGGTGACCTATATCTTCTATAACATCTATATTTTGCACAAAAGTTGTTTACGAGCTCTTTGAATTTGGAGCATTTTAGAGCTCCGGCTAGCCACGGCACAGATGTTGGTGTTAAGGAGTTAAGCTTTTTCTCATACAATGCTCACTTGTGCAGTGTGTAGTTCTAAGACCATTCGTTTTCTTGCAAGAGGTTCAAGGTCCAATGTGGAAACGATTCAGGCAGCAAAATGTGATTTCAGTGTAGCGGTGTGTTATAAATGGTCCGGCCAAGACAAAGCAATGGCGCTGCAGCGGCTGTTTATACATTGTTACTTATGCTCCTGCCCGAGGCACTGGCAGAATTAACCATACAATATATTAGGTGCAGATTTATGGTCCTCTGCTCCTGTGCGGCTGGTGTAAGGTTTCTCTTTACATGTGTATGTAAGGATACTTGCACTCTATTATACCCAATGCCAGCACCCATACATCACCTTCAGACATCCTGTGCCCCTGTCCTTCAGTCCCTCCCCACCCCCCTCTATGCCCACTTCATCCTTAACTTCGGAAGCAGCACGCAGCTCAATCCCATTTGGTTATGAACTCGCTTGGTCTCGGGCGCCGGAGATGGATTGCTTTCTGGAGGTTCTGACAGGTGTAATTGTTAAAAGCCTCGTCTGTTCTTGTTTGCACAAAATACATTTTGCCCGACTGTAGGACTTACCTGCTAATCTGCCTTCTCTCCCCATCACTCGATTCTTTGCATGGCACTAAACAAATCCCCTGTTATTTGACCAGATGGTGGAAAATCCATTCTTGTGATAAGTTGCTGCTAGTTTGCATTTAAATTACCTGCGAAAATAGAGCAATTTACTACCCTGCCTCAAAGCATCTCCCTGCTCCTCTCGTCCTCCCCTCTTTCACCCTTCCAGCTCCACCGCTCGTGACTAATTATTTAAATTCTGCCCTGCTAGCTAACCCCCTTCATCAGTCAGTTGTGGATTAATAGGGGAACTTCATGAGTTTGGTTACTGTCTGAAAAATATATACAGAACGTCAAAAAAACAAAACAAAAGCAATAGATTTATGTATATATGAGCAGGGCTATTTCTGCACCGCAAATGCGGTCCATAATCTCAGGCGCATATCTATGTTTAGGATTTTCAATACCAGACTTCCAGTAGACAGCTGGACATCTAAATCATATAGATAGATCTACAGATACTTTTTTCATCACCTTTTCGCTTGGCTTCAGATGATCGGCTATTAAAATAAAAAAAGGATGTTGTGGTACTCTGTCAAGAGATGTTTTTGCAATATATGTCTGTGGTTGTGAAATGATTTGCAGCCCGTCAAACGTTTTACCAGCTTGTTATACTGAATTTGTTCCGAATTCAAGCAAATGTAAGAGAGAGAACCATTATTTGTGTAACCAATACAATAGATTATTAGATAAATATGAAGAAAAGAATAGTAGTGGTGAAAAAAGGGTTCTGGTTATTGATCCATTTCTGCAACGTTCTGCAGTCGTTTCCGGCGTACGGACCAAACTGCAAAGTTTTTTTGTCCGGCAGAAAGAACCGCACAGTGACGGAAACGGCCAAAAACAGATGTGACAGAGATGTGAAACAACAATCCAGCGTCCGGATCAGGTTTTCCCAGCATTTTCCATGCAAATCATGGAGTCTCTCTCTCTCTCTCTCTCTCTCTCTCTCACCAGGAAGTCCCAAAAAATACATGCGCATTAAAGAAGACCGGATCCGGCGCATCAGTTTTTTGCAAAAAAAAGTCGGATCCGTTTTTAAAAACTTTAGCAGGATTTAGCCTGACACAAAAAACATGATGTGTGAAAGTAGCCTAACTGTTTCTAAATACGAAGTAGCTGCCTGACAGTGGTCATTGTCAGCATTAGTAGCTTCAACAAGGCGGCTTTTTTGGTCACGTTTCCTTTTCCGGTACCTGTAAAAGTAAATAACCGTTCCATCACTCTCACTACACAATGTGTCCCGTTCGATTGAAGCCATGTCTAGAAATTGGAAACCTATTGAGTAAACGGTAGCCTTCTTATATTTAAAGGCGACTAAGGCTACTTTCACATGTTCACTATTTGGTCAGTATTTTACATCAACAAAACCTATAAGGAAAAAGGGGCCAAAAAGCACAGTTCAGCAGCATCTTTAAAGGCAAAGCGGGCATGAGTTTTCATGAAGACTTATCCACGCGCTACTTGGGGGAATATGGTCTTTTATGGGCTTGAGTTGCAGTAGACAGACACAGCCTCTGGTAAATGATGAAAGGGGCACGGCTGTCCCCTTTTACATCTTCTTGCATGTGATCTGGGCGTTCTAGGAGTTGGAATTTAACTGGACTGACACCCTGATTAGATTTTTAGTATATGTCAATATACTTCAAGGAACATATACACTGTCACAACCATATATTGTTAATGTTCTACTGCATCTGAAGTGAAGAGTAAGGCTATGTACACACGTCCGGAATTGCCGTGGAAATTTCTGCGGCAATTCCAGAACTCCCTGCCACGGGAAATACGCATACGGAATTGGCATGCGTTTTCCCGCTAAACATTAGCGTTTTGCAAACGTAATTAGCTTGCAGAATGCTAGCATTTTCCAAGCAATCTGTAGCATCGCTTGGAAAACTGATTGACAGGTTGGTCACACTTGTCAAACATAGTGTTTGACAAGTGTGACCAACTTTTTACTATTGATGCTGCCTATGCAGCATCAATAGTAAAAAGATCTAATGTTAAAAATAATAAAAAAAAAAAATAAAAAAAATGGTTATCCTCACCTTCCGGCGTCCCCCGATCTCCTTTGTGACGTCACGGTCGCGTGACCGCGACGTCATCCCAGGTCCTTCGCGCAATGCATCCCTGGGAACGGAAGCCGCCGCGTGCACCGCTGAGAGGCGGGAGGACTCCAGGGGCCATTGGAAGGTAAGTATATCCCGATTTTTTATTTTATTTTTATTTTTTTAACAGGGATGTGGTGCCCAGTCCGTGGAGGAGAGTCTCCTCTCCTCCACCCTGGGTACCATCCGTACATGATCTGCTTATTTCCCGCACGGTGGGCATAGCCCCATGCGGAAAGTAATCGGATCAATGCATTCCTATGTGTGCGGAATCGCCGCGATTCCGCAAACTTAATGAACATACTGCATTTTTTTCCGGAATGCGTTTCCGCTCTGGAAAAAAATCAGCATGTGCACAAAAAATACAGAATGCATTCTAATAATTGGATGCTTAATGTAAGCATTTTTATAGCGGAAAACCGCCGAAAAAAGCAAAAAATCCTGAACTTGTGCACACAGCCTAAAGCAACTTTATAAATCTTTATTTAAAATGTCCTATCACTTTGTGTCTACAGCTGCTGTAAGAACCTATGGTCTCCATGGCAACAGACAACAAGCGAACTCTACGTAGTTTGGTCTTGGACCACACTGTTTCCGTAACATCCTTTAAAGAGAGGCCGACACCCTCAAAATGCATAACAAACTAGCTGTAATTTGATATAGGTGACTGAGCTCCTCTAAGACCCATGGTAACACTAATTTTTAGTTGTACAGTGTTTGAGAAAATTGACAATTCGAATGCAAATTTGGTGAACCCGTGCACCCTTGGTGTGGCCATGGGCTCAGTGCAAGGCTACGCCCCTTCAATTTGCATTTTGGGGACTTCTGATTAATTCAGCTCAGCTTGGTTGACCTTTTGACTCTGACTTAGCCCACAGTGTAGATGGATGCTTTCTCCTCCTTGACTCCTCTTTGCATCCGCCTCTAACTTCTAATACACCCAGTGTAGCAAGCCGCTTCAGAGAGTAGCCAGGGTGCAGAACCTGCCCACACTGTGTGCATGTGATCAATCTCAGGCGGTGTCAGTGCGCACAAACGTTCACCAAGGCTGAGTTCAGATAGCGCTTGTTCTGGGCAAATGAGCACTGTCAATCGGAAACAGCAGAAGTCCCCAGAATGCAAATTGAAGGGGCGTAATAGTGCACTGATCCCTTGGTCACAAAAGTCCCCGCATTTACATTTGAATTAAAAATAATGTTCTCAGGCACTGAATAACTATATTGTACAATTCTAGTGTAATTTTTATAGCGGATAAGTTCCCTAAAAAAGCGTACATGGAATGAAGGACTTATTACGGAGTGTCAAGATGGAAAGCTTGAACATGGAACTGCTACTCAACACAAAGAAGACAAAGAAATTGACTACTGCCAGCTACAACCAGGACACATTTGAGATGTATTGTGACGAACTGGTAGTTGTAAAGGACTTCAACCTACTGGGATCAATGATCACTCAAGATGCAGCAACGACATCGGAAGTCAATAGATAAGCTATGGGCAAATAAACAATGAAGTCACTTGACATGGTCTCATACATAGTTTGGTCTTTTCTATAGTAACATACAGATGCGAAACCTGGACGATAAAGAAGTAAGACAAAAGAAGAATTGATACCTTCGAAATGTGGTGCTGGAGAAGGATGTGATCAATGCCATGGATGGCAAGAAGAACAAACAAGTCAGTTTTGGAACAAATTAAACCAGACTTATCACTCGAAACAAGGATTGCCAAGCTACTTTGGACTACTTTAGCTGCTTTCGACACATCATATGAAGAGAGAAATCACTGGAGAAGGACATCATGGTCTGAAGAATATAAGGAACAAGACGAAGAGGAAAATCTGCAACCTGATAGCCTGATACTATCAAGATAACGGTGGAGAAGACCCTGGTGGACCTATCTAGGCTTGCACAAGATCGATCTTCCTACAGGCTGTTCATTCATCAAGTTGCCATGGATCAACATCGAGCTGAAGGCCATTTAAAAAAAAAAAAGTTCCCTATATAATTGAACAGCTAGGTGAAATGCATTTTGGGGTTGACAGGCTCCCTTTAAGATGCCAAATGTATATTAGGAAGAAGTAGCAGGCTTGTTGTCTAGTACCATGGAGACGCATAGATCTGCATATAAACTGGAGACACAGAATAGGATATTTCTTATAATGGCTATTTGCCATGTTATTTCTTTTGGTTCAGTGTAGGTATATAAAGGCTTCAAAAGGGTGAACAGAAATATCTTTTACCTTGTAATCTTGGAGAATTGCTGCAGTATGGAGGTGTTGTGTAGCTACACACAGGAGCATGCTGCACAGTCTGTGGACATGCTGTAGGCATATACAGTACTGTGCTGTACAAAGTGTGTATATTAAAACAGTGTCTCCTAATATGCAGATGATGCTAAAGACCATCCCAAGGATCTCATATTTTCAATAAGTAAATTACAAATATCAAGTAATTTTAGTGTTGAAGACCCTAAACTTGTGAAAAAAACCCACAAAATGAGCATATACCCTGTAGTAACTAAAAAGTAAGTTAGGCTATGTTCACACTTTGCGGTTTTTGCTGCGGATCCGCAGCGGATTTGCCGCTGCGGATCCGCAGCAGTTTTCCATGCAGGGTACAGTACAATGTTACCCTATGGAAAACAAAAACTGCTGTGCCCACATTGCGGAAAATCCCTTTAAAAACCGCGCGGAATTGCTGTGGAAAAAAAGAAGGAGCATGTCACTTCTTTCTGCGGATTCCGCAGCGGTTTTCAACATGCACCAATAGGAAAGTGCTGTTGAAAACCCGCAGAGGAATCCGCAGATGAAAACGCAGGAAAATCCGCAGTGAAAACCGCAGCGGTTTTTGCACTGCGGTTTTTCCAAATCCGCTGCGGAAAAATCCGCAGCAAAATCTGCAAAGTGTGAACAAGCCCTAAAGGTAAATTACATAGGGTATTTCGTTAACGCTATTTTGATCAAAAAAGTTTAACAGACATTCCACCATGACATAGTGTACACATCGAGATGGTTCCTGTTGGGTTCACCTTGTTGTGATGGGATTGCTTTTATAATAGGGTTAACTAAGTATCCCGTGTCATTTGCATGTACTGTTACTATGTACTTGCTGTAGGGTAAATGCTCATTTTGTTTTTTTTCTTGGGTTTTGCCTGTGACATGGCTGCAGTGTGAACGTGCTCTTACACTTTGCATGTATACCCGCTTATAATGTGGATCATTCCTTTATTTTTCTTGGCCGTAAACATGTGTAAGAATCGCGTACAGCACAAGGCGTATGGACCCGCTCCTTGGATGCATTGGTTAATGTCAGTGCTTACAGACATAGGTAGTGGACAGACGCTGGGCAGATGGAAGTCTCTGGTTACTCTTAGGCACATCAGAAAGGCAACATTTACTTTTAACAAGTGTATGTGGCACATAACTGACATGATCAATGGGATGTTATTAATAGCCGGCTTTTTCAGATGTGCAAGTTTCTTCTTATGCTGGAAGCAATTTCTGGTTTTTAGGATTACAGTGGTATAATGAACGGAGTGTCCCGGGAGCGCAGTTACATGGCCCAGGTGTTACACGTGTAGAGGATTTGAAAGGTGTGTTATGTATAAATTGCCTGTCAGTTTTTTCCTTCCAGTCTTGTAATGAAATGATGAGCGGTAATTTGCATAATCCTTTAAGAAGTCAAATTATGCTGTCATGTTGCAGAGTTAACATGCTAGTGAGGCGCTCGGAGCCTCACACCTAATTAGAATGTACCTTGCAGGACACTTACATTCAGACAAACCCAGTCTCGTCTCCAGCAGCGGCTGCCTTCCCCCTTGTCTCATCCGCCGGTGAGCCCAAAGATGCTGATTGTTAGTTCATTGCCAGCTTAGTAAAGGTAACATCTTTACACTTCTGATACATTTTTATCATATTTTTACATAGTTTCCAAAATACGGAAAATAGAATTTACGGAAACAATTTCTAGACGCTTTCTGTCAGATCTAATGTACTTTATACATAGGAGATAGGAGAGGTCTTATAGTGCTGTACTGGCCTAGGTATACACTCTGATCCTTGCATGTTAAACCCCTCTGGCACACTGTAATCCCTTCTGCAGTGACAAGCGGAAGCCTATAGGCATCGCTATATAACTGTGTCCCCTATGGGACCCAGGCCTTAGTTATAGGTGATCATCTTGATTGTCCGCCCTTAAATTTCCTCATGTTGTTTAAGTGGACATGAATTATCCTTTTTTTTTTTTTTTTAGAAGGAAGCTTTATTTTTTCAAAAACAGCATATTTTCACTACTAATTATCCAGCTTAAAGAGTGTTTGTAACTAAAAAAAAAAATAATCAACCTACCGTAAGTGTCTTAAAATTAGCAATCTGACTGGGATCTAAGGAGTGGCGTTTATCCTTGTGGAGAGTGACATGCCTGGCATTCCACTGTAAGGAGACTTATAGGCCATGCAATGTTCTTCAGAGAGAAAGGGGACTAGAACTCTAGTGCCATCTATTGGAGGTAACGATCCTAAAAGTCAATATCAACTCTTTAACAAACCTTGCTACATGACTTGGATTCTGGTTTGGCATTTATCCTAAGTCTTATGGCGTCAGTAAAGGGTGGATATTGACTGTTAGGATTGCTACTTCCAATAGGTGGCACTAGAGTTCAAGTCCACCTTCCTCTTTGAAGAGATAATTTGCATATTTAACTTCCCAGAGGAGCATTGCATGGCATATAAGTCTCCTTACACTGGCATGCCAGGTATGCCACTCTCCACAAGGAGAAACACTACTGCTTACATTAAAATGAGTATATTATGCAACCTAATGTATTTCTGATGATCTTTAGATGCAATCTCTAGTCCCTGCAAATCTTCTATTGATGTGTGTCCCTTGTAGGACAGTACTTTTGCCAGCACATGACGGTGACTATGTGAGAAGATGACCGACGACCTAATCCAACCCACCTCTCTGTCATGGACGATGCATAAACAGAGATGGGAGATGGTTTGGCTATTGCAATTGGTCACCTTTTAGGACTTGTGCCCTCTACTGTAACAATTGGATGAGTGGTATCCGTAGTTTTGATTTCCGGTCAGAGGAAAAAAAACACAGCATGCCTCTCAGAATCAGATGGCACTTGCCCAATCAACTCTATGGGTCTGTGGATAAAATCAGTAAAGGCACAGATGATTGGCCTCGGGGAGACCAAAACATCTGAACACCGCGGAGACACCATCACGTGTTTCTCAACGCAGTGATCCAGAACACTGCCCCCATCCCTTATGGGAAATATGCAAATGCACATAGGATAGCTGCGGAGACACCATCACGTGTTTCTCAACGCAAGCAGTGAATAGCCAGATCTTTCCCCAGGGAAGGAACAACCACGGGAAGGGCAGCATCCAATAAAGGAAAACATCCAATACAGGAAAACCACCTATGCCAAGCATGGTATCCATCCACAGACATCCATCCGAAACAGCTGTCTGTGGATAGATACCATGCTTGGCATAGGTGGTTTTCCTGTATTGGATGTTTTCCTTTATTGGATGCTGCCCTTCCTGTGGTTGTTCCTTCCCTGGGGAAAGGTCTGGCTATTCACTGCTTGCGTTGAGAAACACGTGATGGTGTCTCCGCAGCTATCCTACGTGTGGATAAAATCAGACCGCACTAGGAGGACAATTTCACAGACTGACATAATGGAGAAGGTGGAGAAACTTTATTTTTCCTCCACATTTAAGAAAATCAGGTCAAACTGTGATCAGAGTGTAATTAGCAAACTTGGACCAATTTTCTCAGATGGGGATAAATCATCATCAGCACCTGCCCTTAAAATGTGAAGTTTATTAGAAAGGTATATAACTTACTAATTAAACAGGTTCCACTGAATTTTTTTTTTTAAATCTGGCAAACGCCATTAGCAAATTGTTAGCAGAAAATATCACATTCACACGTCATGTGTGGACATTGTTGCATTTTTGTGTTTTAATTGAATGATTGATGATGTGAAGACAATAGGACCTGGTGCATTTTATTAATAGTCAATGGGATCTATGCCCATGCATCGAGAGCTGTTTGGAGCCAGATCTGGCATATGTTTCAAGGCTTCTTTATGAATGGGGTTCATAACACTCTGTAGAGTTTTTAATGCAAATCACTTGGAAAAAAAATCTTTTGAAAATGGATCAGTAGCGTTTGGATTACTCCATTGAAAAGAAAGTCGTACCACAAAAAGTCTGTGTAGACGTAGCTTCTGTAGGCCTGACGTTCAGACTGTTTCCTGCAGACTATTCCACATTTTTGTTCTTGAGAAATAAATTCCCATTCTAGGTAATATGCAATTTGCACAAGAGAGAAAAAAAA
This sequence comes from Ranitomeya variabilis, assembly GCF_051348905.1. Classification (NCBI taxonomy): domain Eukaryota; kingdom Metazoa; phylum Chordata; class Amphibia; order Anura; family Dendrobatidae; genus Ranitomeya; species Ranitomeya variabilis. Next base: position 640,009,637 of record NC_135232.1, read on the forward strand.
TCTTTATAGCCCGACTGCACAGCTCCTACTTTCATCTCATACTGTGTTCTTATTCTCACAGCTTCCTTTTTGCTATCTTATTGTTTAGCTTTTGTAAATCTTCTTTTTCTGTAAATGGGTTTTGAACTCTCTCAGTTCTTATTGCGGCTTCGGCAGAGTATTATTCTACATGTCAGGTGGGGTGGATCACCGGCGATCAGTGGTGCCCTTATATATGAAGCGCACTGCTGCTCCCTTCATTCTTATGGGAGTGCTGCGCTCCCCAAAAAATGTGTAGATTGTAAGCCCTTGAGGGTAGGGTCCTCGCCCCCTCTGAACTTGTCTGCCAGTTTGTTTAATATTATGTATGTTATCCTTTTCCCACTTACAGCACTGTGGAATTAATGATGCTTTATGAGTAAAAAATCATAATTTAGCATAAAAGTGTAAAAGAACACATACTGAAATAAAGTTGATCACAGAGGACGAGATTTCAAAATACACTTTGCATATATTTTTAAAGAAGTCCTCCTCCCATCAAAGTTTTTATCTTAATATAATGCAGTCATCATGTTATATAGCACTGTGCACTTAAAATTGCTAATTTTGCCTTTCTACCCAGATAATTCTTCTCTTTTCCCTGCTCTATGTAGAAACAGGAGGGTTTTTTCCCTCCTGCATTTATCATTCCCCTCTTGAACTCCTGACCCAGCTACTCAGTTCCTCCCCTTGCCATTGACTTTTGCAGTGACTTATGACTCATACAGGGAAAATTGACCTCCTGTTTCTACATAGTGCTTAGAAGGATTCAGCTAGTCAGTTTTTAACCACGGGACGTCATACACATAATGGAAAAGAGAAGAATTAGATGGATAGAAAAGCAAAATGAGCAATTGTAAGTACACAGTGCTATATAATATGACTGCAATGTATAAAGAGGATAAACATTTTGATGGGAGTGTTTCTTTAAATGCATCCCTAAGGCTGATGAACCTACTTTGATGATCAATGTCAGACTGTTTGTGTAATTTTGATATTAAATTGAACAGTCCAGCTCTTAAAATTCTTACTTTAACATTAAGTGGAATATGCAGACATTTAGAATTTGATTTTAAAAATAAGTACAACGGCCTCACCAGTTGGAGGCGATCAGGACAACAGGCGTACCATCGCTCTGTTATCCACTATGAAACCAATTGATTGCAGTCTTTGCCGATCCCATACACAGCCGACTACATACCTATTGCTTATACCTCCAAAATGGTATGATTGTGTTGTGCCTCATTATAGTCTTTGAACAGCAAACCACGTCGCACATCTGTCATGTACCTTTTCTAACTCTGGTCCATATGCTCAGGGCTGCTGAAACTTTTCACACAGTATGGGGTCTGAATTCTTTATGTGTGGCAGTGACTCCCACTAGGTGGACCACGTTATGTGGCTTGGAAATATCGGATGGTTGCTGTACAAGTAGAAGTCATGAGTAGAGTACTCTGGGAGATGACTGATGCTCTTCTATCTGAAATGTTTCACTTTATTATTATATTTTTTTTTTGGAAGTGGAATGTAGAGACATCAAAGGCCTGGCAGATGGAAAGCTGGAGCTTGGCCAAACCTGTCACTGCAATGCAAAGTGTCACCCTGTAATGGCTTCTTGGATGGTTTTCTTTCTGTAGTTAACACTCCCTCCTCCTTCTCCCGGGCTCTGAAAATACATTGTAATGGACAGTGTATAATCAGAGGCGCTACTAAATAGAACATTAACCCTTTGTTTATGAATTGGTACTAACAGGAAGCTGAAGGATAATGTAATATAGCCTTTTTTTACCTGACTGTTGCATGGAGGTTACTTCATTTTCCATTCTGTTATTTTCCCTCAACAAGAATAGATCAGTTAGTAACAATCTAAGGGTATCAAGAAGAAACATATTGGAGGAGGTAATAGTAAAATCCACTCAAAACTTCTCTACTATTAAATAGTGAATAAACCTGGTCAAGTAATCTTAATGAAACCTGTCTCCTGCACAAAGTACTCCACCTAATAAGATATTCGCTCCAGAAGAAGCCAGTAGGGCGAAACCCTGGATCAGTATAATTCTAATCAGGGCCGGACTGGGACTAAAACTCAGCCCTGGCATTTGAAGTCACACAGGCCCACTTGTCGCCTGGTAACTGTATAATATCTTTGTACACTTGTAGTTTACAAGAAGTGAGGGGAGTGTAACACAACTATATAACATATAATCACAGCTGTATCCAGCATTACAGCACAGTCCCCATAGAATGTAATACAGCACAGCCCCTATAGAATGTAATACAGCCAGCCCCCATAGAATGTAATGCAGCCAGCCCCCATAGAATGTAATGCAGCACAGCCCCCATAGAATGTAATGCAGCTGGTCCTCATAGAATGTAATGCAGCAAAGCCCCATAGAATGTAATGCAGCATAGCCCCCAAAGAATGTAATGCAGCACAGCCCCCATAGAATGTAATGCAGCCCATCCCCATAGAATGTAATACAGCCAGCCCCCATAGAATGTAATGCAGCACAGCCCCCATAGAATGTAATACAGCACAGCCCCCATAGAATGTAATGCAGCTAGTCCCCATAGAATGTAATGCAGCACAGCCCCATAGAATGTAATGCAGCACAGCCCCCATAGAATGTAATGCAGCACAGCCCCATAGAATGTAATGCAGCACAGCCCCCATAGAATGTAATGCAGCCAGCCCCCATAGAATGTAATGCACCACAGCCCCATAGAATGTAATGCAGCACAGCCCCCATAGAATGTAATGCAGCACAGCCCCATAGAATGTAATGCAGCACAGCCCCCATAGAATGTAATGCAGCACAGCCCCCATAGAATGTAATGCAGCACAGCCCCATAGAATGTAATGCAGCACAGCCCCCATAGAATGTAATGCAGCACAGCCCCATAGAATGTAATGCAGCACAGCCCCATAGAATGTAATGCAGCACAGCCCCCCCAATAGCCCCCCAATCCAGTTATCACTCATTGATATGTAATAATAAAAAAAAAAACACTCTACTCACCTTTCCTCGTGCCCCGCGCTGCTCCTGGCTCCGGTCTCAGCAGCTGCAGTCTGCCCGCCCGGTCACACAGCAGGTGCGCGATGATATGTCGTCATCGCGCACCCGCAGTGTCAGCGGCAGGCAGAGCGGGGAATGATGGGAGAGGGAGCGTCAGCAGACACTCTCTCCTCCATCATTGCATTCAACTGTACCGGTGTCTATGACGCCGGTATAGTTGAATGCGGGGCCTGGAGTGTGCCGCGACAGCGGGGAGAGTGTGCCGGCACACTCGAGCGGCCCACTACTGCCACCGGCCCTTCTGACATTTGCCAGAACTGCCCGATGGCCAATCCGGCCCTGATTCTAATAATAATTATGAGATGTGCTTTGATTTCCTCAAAACATATATGAGAATTGTTAAAGTTTTACACATTAAGTCGTATTCATTACCTAAACACTATCTGCGTTTTCACATCGATCTTATGTTTAGGAGAAGTGAAATCTGCCGTTTGGATCTGGTAAGATTGGAGATCAGTTTACAGTTAGGTCTAGATATTTGAACCGTAAGGCTATGTGCACACTTTCAGGATTTTTAGCATTTTTTTGGCCGTTTTCCACTGAAAAAAACGCTAAAAAAAAAAGCTTTTATAAGCATCCCATCATTTTTAATGCATTCCGCATTTTTTGTGCACATGCTGCGTTTTTTTCCACCATGCAGGAAGTAAGCGGATCATGTGCAGTTGGTACCCAGGATGGAGGAGAGGAGACTCTCCTCCAGGCCCTGGGAACCATATACCTGTAAATATATATAAAAAAAATATTAAAATAAAAGATCGTGATATTCTCACCTTCCGCAGCCTTCCCGCTCCTCGCGATACTCCCGTTCCCAGGGATGCTTTGCGGCAATGACCTGTGATGATGTAGCAGTCTCTCATGATGCTACGTCATCTGGGGTCATTGCCTCGAAGCATTACTGGGAACGGGAGCATCGCGAGGAGCGGGAAGGCTCCGGGGGAATCCGGAAGGTCAGAATATCACGATTTTTAATTTTTTATTATTTTTAACATTAGATCTTTTACTATTGATGTTGCATAGGCAGCAATAATAGTAAAAAGTTGGTCACACTTGTCAAACACTATGTTTGACATGTGTGACCAACCTGATGCTACAGATCGCTTGGAAAACGCTAGCATTCTGCAAGCTAATTACGCTAGTGTTTAGCGGGAAAACGCATGCCAATTCCGCATGCGTAATACTCGCGGCAGGGAGTTGTGGAATTGCAGTGGAAATTTCATCGGCAATTCCAGATGTGTGCACATAGCCTAAAGGTACCGTTACACTAAACGACTTACCAACGATCACGACCAGCGATACGACCTGGCCGTGATCGTTGGTAAGTCGTTGTGTGGTCTCTGGGGAGCTGTCACACAGACAGCTCTCTCCAGCGACCAACGATCAGGGGAACGACTTCGGCATCGTTGAAACTGTCTTCAACGATGCCGAAGTCCCCCTGCAGCACTCGGGTAACCAGGGTAAACATCGGGTTACTGAGTGCAGGGCCGCGCTTAGTAACCCGATATTTACCCTGGTTACCATTGTAAAAGTAAAAAAAAAACAGTACATACTCACATTCTGATGTCTGTCACGTCCCCCGGCGTCCACAGGGTTACGCGCTGCTGCTCAGAGCTTCCTGCACTGAATGTGTCAGCGCCGGCAGTAAAGCAGAGCACAGTGGTGACGTCACACACGCCGATCCAGCGATAGACAGCGGGTGATCAGCGACGAATTAAAGTTCTGGACTTCTAGCTCCGACCAGCGATATCACAGCGGGATCCAGATCGCTGCTGCGTGTCAAACACAACGAGATCGCTATCCAAGACGCTGCAACGTCACGGATCGTCATCGTTCTCGCTGCAAAGTCCCTTAGTGTGAAGGTACCTTAACTGAATCTTCGAGATTTGGGCTCTGCATGGCACTATTTTTGATTTAAAATGTAATGACTGAGATGCAATTACAGTGGAGACTTTCAGGCTCAATCGTAAAGGTTGAGCAAAAATAACTTATGAAACATTTAGGAATTGCAACCATTTTTATCCAAAACCTCCTAATTTCAGGGGCTCAAAAATAATTGGATAAATTAACTTTACAAAGTATTAAAAATGAATATTTTATTTATGGTAGAGACTCATTTGCAGGCAATGAGGTCTGGAAGCTATAGACATCACCAAACACTGTATTTACTCCTTTCTGATGCTTTGCTGGCCTTTACTGGAATTACTTCAGTTGTTTGTTTGTGGGTCTTTCTATTGCTGCTCAATGGGGTTGAGATCTGGTTATTGACTCGGTCATTGCAGAATATTCCACTTTGTCTTAAAAAACTCCTAGGTTGCCTTCATAGTATGCTTTGAGTCATTGTCCATCTGCAATGAGAAACGTCATCCAATCAATCTTTCTGCATTTGGTTGAATCTGAGCAGAAAGTATCACCCTGCACACTTCAGGATTCATCCAGCTGCTTCTGTCTTCAGTCACATCATCAATAAAAACTAGTGACCCAGTGCCGTTGGAAGCCATGCATCCCCATACGCTCCCACTTCCTCCACCATGTTTTACAGATGTGCTGTACTTTCTCCTTTCCATCATTCTGGTTTTGCTTTTCCAGAACTGGGCCGCTTCTTTAGATGTTTTTTTGGCAAAGTCTAATCTGGCCTTTCTATTTTTAAGGCTGATTAATGGTTTGCATCTTTTGGTTAACCCTCTGTATTTGCTCTCATTAAATGTTCTCTTTGTGGTAGACTTAGATACTGAAACACCTAATTCCTAGGAGTGTTCTTCACTTGGGTGGATGTTGTGAAGGGATTTTTCTTCACCATGAAAAAGCATTCTGGGATCATCTACCACTGTTGTCTTCCGTGGACATCCAGGCCATTTTGAGATCCCAAGCTCACGAGTGCACTGTTGGCCACTTCTAAAATTTCTGTTATCTCGCTGATTTTGTTTTTGTTTTTTTTGTTGTCAGCCTACTGATTTTCTATTTCTCTTCCACCGAGAGCTCCTCTGACCACAGTGGGTTACCAGCAACAGCTTCCAAATGCAAATGTCACACCTGGAATCCACTCCAGACCATTTACTTGCTTAATTGATAATGGATTAATGAGGAAATAGCCCACACAACCCATTAAAGAGCTTTGAGATAATTGTCCAATTACTTTTGGCCCCTTTAAAAAGCTACATATTAAAGAGCTGTAATTCCTAAACCCTCATTACATTTAGGATGTGAATACTACCCTCAAATTAAAGCTGAGAGTCTGCACTTTAAGCCCATATTGATTATATAACTATCCTGAATATGTTGTGGTGAACAGCTAAAATGCCAAAACTTATGTCACTGTCCAAATATTTCTGGATCTAACTGTATGTTTAGCAGAAGTCTGTCTTTTGGGTCTGGTAGGATTGGAGATCTGTTATGGTTACCCCAATGACCAGGGGAATAAAAATACAAAACGGACTAGCTCTCGGGTGATGGAAACTAAGGTCGACCGTGACCTGAACCTGACCCAACACTTACAGTAGCCGGGGGATGTACCTACGATGCCCTAGACACCACGCGCCAGCCGGAGATCTAACTACCCCTATAAGAGGAATATACAGGCCTGCCTTACCTCCAGTGAGGAACCCCAAAAGATGATAGTAGGCCCCCACAGATATTGACGGTGAGTTCAGAGGAAATGACATACGTAGGATGAACAGCAGATTTAGCACAGTGAGGTCCGCTTACTAGATAGCAGAAGGACAGGAAAGTGTTACTTCACGGTCAACCTAAAAACACTATTCAAAAACACCATCCAGAAACTACTTTAAACTCCAGTGACAACTCATGCCACTGGAGTAGTAATTTTCTGTCCACAAGAGCTTCCAGCACTGAAAGGTCACATTGCAGATAGCTGGACAAAAATAGCAAAACAAGAAACAAAAATTCAACTTAGCTGAACTGGGACTTGAAGCAGGTGAATGCAACAGAATGCTACCAGCACATTGTTGGCCGGCATATGACTAACAGCCAAGCAGCCTTAAATAGGAAACTCCCCTAGAGGGTGGCGACAGGTAATCAGAGATGGAGGAAGGCACATAAGAGACACTACCATAACAGACCACCGGGGGAGCCCACAAACCGAATTCACAACAGTACCCCCCCCTTAAGGAGGGGGCACCGAACCCTCACCAGAACCACCAGGGCGATCTGGATGAGCACTATGAAATGCACGAACCAAATCGGGAGCATGAACATCGGATGCTGTCACCCAAGAATTATCCTCCTGGCCATAACCTTTCCACTTAACCAGATACTGAAGTTTCCGTCTGGAAACACGGGAGTCCAAGATCTTTTCCACCACATACTCCAATTCACCCTCAACCAACACAGGAGCAGGTGGATCAGCAGAAGGAACAACCGGTACCTCATACCTCCGCAATAATGACCGATGGAAAACATTATGGATATTAAAAGATGCTGGGAGGTCCAAACGAAAGGACACAGGATTAAGAACCTCCAGGATCCTATAAGGGCCGATAAACCGAGGCTTAAACTTAGGAGACGAGACCTTCATAGGAACAAATCGAGAAGACAGCCACACCAGGTCCCCAACACAAAGACGAGGACCAATACGCCGATGACGATTAGTGAACTGTTGAGTCTTCTCCTGGGACAACTTCAGATTGTCCACAACCTGTCCCCAAATCCGATGCATCCTATCAACCAGAGCATCCACTCCAGGACAATCCGAAGACTCCAATTGACCGGACGAAAACCGAGGGTGAAACCCTGAATTACAAAAAAATGGAGAAACCAAAGTGGCAGAACTGGCCCGATTGTTAAGGGCAAACTCTGCCAACGGCAAAAAGTCAAGCCAATCATCCTGATCAGCGGACACAAAACACCTCAAGTAAGTCTCCAAGGTCTGATTAGTACGCTCAGTCTGGCCATTAGTCTGAGGATGGAATGCAGACGAAAAAGACAAATCGATACCCATCCTGGCACAGAACGTCCGCCAAAATCTAGACACAAACTGAGTACCCCTGTCAGACACTATATTCTCAGGAATACCATGCAAACGCACCACATTCTGAAAAAATAGAGGAACCAACTCAGAGGAGGAGGGCAATTTGGGTAAAGGTACCAAATGAACCATCTTAGAAAAACGGTCACAAATCACCCAGATGACAGACATCCTACGAGAAACCGGAAGGTCAGAAATAAAGTCCATAGAGATGTGCGTCCAAGGCCTCTTAGGAATAGGCAAGGGCAACAACAACCCACTGGCCCTAGAACAGCAGGGCTTGGCCCGAGCACAAACATCACAAGACTGCACAAACATGCGCACATCTCGAGACAAAGAAGGCCACCAGAAGGACCTAGACACCAAATCCCTGGTGCCAAAAATTCCAGGATGACCTGTCAACGCGGAAGAATGAACCTCCGAGATAACTCTACTGGTCCAATCATCAGGGACAAACAGTCTACCAGGCGGACAGCGATCAGGCCTATCCACCTGAAACTCCTGCAAAGAACGCCGCAGGTCTGGGGAGACAGCTGACAATATCACCCCATCCTTCAGGATGCCGGTAGGTTCGGAATCACCAGGCGAGTCAGGCTCAAAACTCCTAGAGAGGGCATCCGCCTTCACATTCTTGGACCCAGGCAGATATGACACCACAAAGTTAAATCGAGAGAAAAACAACGACCAGCGCGCCTGTCTAGGATTCAGACGCCTGGCCGACTCAAGATAAATTAGATTCTTGTGGTCAGTGAGGACCACCACCTGGTGTCTAGCACCCTCAAGCCAATGACGCCACTCCTCAAACGCCCACTTCATGGCCAGAAGTTCCCGATTTCCCACATCATAATTTCGCTCAGCGGGCGAAAACTTTCGGGAGAAAAACGCACATGGTCTCATTACTGAGCAGTCAGGATCTTTCTGCGACAAAACTGCACCTGCTCCGATCTCTGAAGCATCCACCTCAACCTGGAACGGAAGTAACACATCAGGTTGGCGCAACACAGGAGCGGAAGAAAAGCGGCGCTTAAGCTCTTGAAAGGCCTCCACAGCCGCAGAGGACCAATTAGCAACATCAGCACCCTTTTTGGTCAAATCAGTCAAAGGTTTAGCAATGGCAGAAAAACCCGCTATAAATCGGCGATAGAAATTAGCAAAACCCAAGAACTTTTGCAGACTCTTCAAAGAAGTAGGTTGCATCCAATCACAAATAGCCTGGACCTTGACAGGGTCCATCTCCATAGATGAAGGGGAAAAAATATATCCCAAAAAGGAAATTCTCTGAACTCCAAAACTACACTTTGAGCCCTTTACAAAAAGAGAATTAGCTCGCAAAACCTGAAAAACTCTCCTGACCTGTTGAACGTGAGATTCCCAGTCCTCCGAAAAAACAAGAATATCATCCAAATACACAATCATAAACTTATCCAGATATTCACGGAAAATATCGTGCATAAAGGACTGAAAAACGGAAGGGGCATTTGCGAGACCGAAAGGCATTACCAAATACTCAAAATGGCCTTCAGGCGTATTAAATGCGGTCTTCCACTCATCCCCCTGCTTAATCCGCACCAAATTATACGCACCACGTAGATCGATCTTAGTGAACCACTTAGCCCCCTTTATGCGAGCAAACAGATCAGTCAGTAAAGGTAACGGGTACTGGTATTTAACTGTAATCTTATTCAAAAGTCGATAGTCGATACAAGGTCTCAATGAACCATCCTTTTTACCTACAAAGAAAAATCCTGCCTGTTGTGAATTTGGATTCTGGGCTCCCCCGGTGGCCGCTTGTGGTATTGGACTTGTCATCCTCTTTCCTGTTTCACCTGATTCCATCAGTAGTGGGTGTCGCTATTTAAGCTCATTTCTCTGGTGGTTTCTTGCCGGTCAACAATGTTATCTGATGCCTCTCAGTGCTTGTTCCTGCTTCTAGACTACTACTAGATAAGTTGGACTTTTGTCCATGTTTTGTTTTGCCTATTTGTTCCAGTTCACAGCTGAAGTTTTGTTACTGTGTCTGGAAAGCTCTCGTTGATCAGGGATTGCTACTCTGGCGTTATGAGTTAATGCCAGAGTTTAAGGTAATCTCTGGATGGTGTTTTGTTAGTGTTTTTCTGCTGACCATGAAAGTATACTATCTGTCTTCTGCTATCTAGTAAGCGGACCTCAAATTTGCTAAGACTATTTTCCTGCTGCGTTTGTTGTTTCATCTGAACTCACCGTCATTATATGTGGGGGGCTACTGTCTTCTTTGGAATATTTCTCTAGAGGTGAGCCAGGTCTTATATTTCCCTCTGCTAGCTATTTAGGTCTTAGGCCAGAGCTGGGCATCTAGCGATAAATAGGAAATGCTACCTGGCTATTTCTAGTTGCGCGGCAGGCTTAGTTCATGGTCAGTATAGTTCCATCTTCCGAGAGCTTGTCCCTCTATAGGCTTGCTATGATCTCTGCCTGCAGAGATCATGACAGTTTGACCGGCCAGTAAAGTGTTAAAGACCCAGGTTGAGAAAGGAGAGTTATAAGAAGTCTGCTGAAATTTTTTTTTTTTTTTTTTTTTTCCCTCCAGTCTGCCTTGCTGCAGTCTTTTCTCTCTCTCTCCTCCTAATCTCTGTATGCTCTGTGTGCACCTGACAATAATGGATCTCCAGAGTGTAACTGCGGGTTTGAATAATCTCATCACGAAAGTACAAAATTTACAAGATTTTGTGGTACATGCTCCGGTATCTGAGCCGAGAATTCCTTTGCCGGAGTTCTTCACAGGGAATAGAGCTAGCTTCCAGAATTTCCGAAATAATTGTAAGCTTTATTTGTCCCTGAAGTCTCGTTCAGCTGGAGACCCTGCTCAGCAGGTTAGGATTGTGATTTCCTTGCTCAGGGGTGACCCTCAAGATTGGGCCTTCTCATTGCCAGCAGGGGATCCTGCGTTACGCGATGTGGATGCGTTTTTTCTGGCCTTGGGCTTGCTTTATGAGGAACCTCATTTGGAACTTCAGGCAGAAAAAACTTTGATGGCACTATCTCAGGGGCAAGACGAAGCTGAAGTTTTCTGCCAAAAATTCCGTAAATGGTCTGTGCTTACTCAGTGGAATGAGTGCGCCTTGGCGGCAACTTTCAGAGAAGGTCTCTCTGATGCCGTTAAGGATGTTATGGTGGGGTTCCCTTTGCCTGCAGGTCTGAATGAGTCCATGACAATGGCTATTCAGATTGATAGGCGTCTGCGGGAGCGCAAACCGGTGCACCATCTGGCGGTGTCTATGGAAAAGACGCCAGAAAGTATGCAGTGTGATAGAATTCTGTCCAGGAGCGAGCGACAGAATTTTAGACGGAAGAATGGATTGTGTTTCTATTGTGGGGATTCTACTCATGTTATATCAGCATGCTCTAGGCGTACAAAGAAGCTTGATAAGTCTGTTTCCATTAGCACCATTCAGTCTAAGTTTATTTTGTCTGTAACCCTGATTTGCTCTTTGTCATCCATTGCCACGGACGCCTATGTTGACTCTGGCGCCGCTCTGAGTCTTATGGATTGGTCCTTTGCCAATCGTTGTGGTTTTGATTTAGAGCCTTTGGAGACTCTTATTCCTCTGAAGGGGATTGACTCCACCCCATTGGCTAATAATAAACCACAATACTGGACACAAGTAACCATGCGTATCAATCCGGATCACCAGGAGATTATTCGTTTCCTGGTGCTGTATAATTTACATGACGATTTGGTACTGGGATTGCCATGGTTGCAGTCTCACAACCCAGTCTTGGACTGGAGAGCAATGTCTGTGTTGAGCTGGGGATGTAAGGGTATTCATGGGGACGTACCTTTGGTTTCTATTTCGTCGTCCATTCCCTCTGAAGTCCCTGAGTTCCTCTCTGATTATCAAGACGTCTTTGACGAACCCAAGCTTGGGTCGTTACCTCCGCACCGTGAGTGCGATTGTGCCATAGATTTGATACCGGGTTGTAAATATCCAAAGGGTCGTTTGTTTAATTTGTCTGTGCCGGAACATGCTGCTATGCGGGAATATATAAAGGAGTCTTTGGAAAAGGGACATATTCGTCCATCCTCTTCTCCCTTGGGAGCTGGGTTTTTCTTTGTCTCAAAAAAAGACGGCTCTTTGAGACCATGTATTGATTATCGGCTTCTGAATAAGATCACTGTTAGGTATCAATACCCATTGCCATTGCTTACTGATTTGTTTGCTCGTATAGAGGGTGCTAAGTGGTTCTCTAAAATTGATCTTCGTGGGGCGTATAATTTGGTGCGGATCAGGCAGGGGGATGAGTGGAAGACCGCATTTAATACGCCCGAGGGCCACTTTGAGTATTTGGTCATGCCTTTTGGTCTTTCTAATGCCCCTTCAGTTTTCCAGTCTTTTATGCATGATATTTTCCGCGATTTTCTGGATAAATTTATGATAATATATCTGGATGATATTCTGATTTTTTCTGATGACTGGGACTCTCATGTCCAGCAGGTCAGGAGAGTTTTTCAGGTTCTGCGGTCTAATTCTTTATGTGTGAAGGGGTCTAAGTGCGTTTTTGGGGTCCAGAAAATTTCCTTTTTGGGGTATATTTTTTCTCCCTCTTCCATTGAGATGGATCCCGTCAAGGTGCAAGCTATTTGTGACTGGACTCAGCCCTCCTCTCTTAAGGGTCTTCAGAGATTTTTGGGCTTTGCCAACTTTTACCGCCGATTTATTGCTGGTTTTTCGGATGTCGTTAAACCACTGACTGATTTGACCAGACAAGGCGCTGATGTTGCTAATTGGTCCCCTCATGCTGTAGAGGCCTTTCAGGAGCTTAAGCGCCGTTTTGCCTCTGCCCCTGTGTTGCGTCAGCCTGATGTGAATCTGCCTTTTCAGGTTGAGGTTGACGCTTCGGAGATCGGAGCTGGGGCAGTGTTGTCGCAGAGAGGTTCCGACTGCTCCGTCATTAGGCCTTGTGCCTTCTTTTCTCGTAAATTTTCGCCCGCAGAGCGGAATTATGATGTTGGGAATCGGGAGCTTTTGGCCATGAAGTGGGCGTTTGAGGAGTGGCGCCATTGGCTCGAGGGGGCTAGACATCAGGTGGTGGTATTGACTGACCACAAAAATTTGATTTATCTTGAGACTGCCAGACGCCTGAATCCTAGACAGGCGCGCTGGTCTTTATTTTTTTCTCGCTTTAATTTTGTGGTGTCATACCTACCGGGTTCTAAGAATGTTAAGGCAGATGCCCTTTCTAGGAGTTTTGACCCGGACTCTCCTGGTAATTCTGAACCCACAGGTATCCTTAGGGAGGGAGTAATTTTGTCGGCCGTTTCTCCTGATCTGCGGCGGTCCTTGCAAGAGTTTCAGGCGGATAGACCGGATCGTTGTCCGCCTGATAGACTGTTTGTTCCGGATGATTGGACCAGCAGAGTCATCTCTGAGGTACATTCTTCTGCATTGGCAGGTCATCCCGGAATTTTTGGTACCAGGGATTTGGTGGCAAGATCCTTCTGGTGGCCTTCTCTGTCACGAGATGTGCGAGTCTTTGTGCAGTCATGTGACGTTTGTGCTCGGGCCAAGTCTTGTAGTTCTCGGGCTAGCGGACTGCTGTTGCCCTTGCCTATTCCTAAGAGGCCTTGGACACACATCTCGATGGATTTTATTTCAGATCTGCCTGTTTCCCAGAAGATGTCTGTCATCTGGGTGGTCTGTGACCGTTTCTCTAAAATGGTCCATTTGGTTCCTCTGCCCAAGTTGCCTTCTTCTTCTGAGTTGGTTCCTCTGTTTTTTCAGAATGTTGTCCGATTGCACGGTATTCCTGAGAATATTGTTTCTGACAGAGGTACCCAATTTGTGTCTAGATTTTGGCGGGCATTCTGTGCTAGGATGGGCATAGATTTGTCTTTTTCGTCTGCTTTTCACCCTCAGACTAATGGCCAGACCGAGCGGACTAATCAGACCCTTGAGACATATCTGAGGTGTTTTGTCTCTGCTGACCAGGATGATTGGGTTGCTTTTTTGCCATTGGCAGAGTTCGCCCTCAATAATCGGGCCAGTTCTTCCACCTTGGTGTCCCCGTTTTTCTGTAATTCGGGGTTTCACCCTCGATTTTCCTCCGGTCAGGTGGAATCCTCGGATTGTCCTGGAGTGGATGCGGTGGTAGAGAGATTGCATCACATTTGGGGGCAGGTTATGGACAATTTGAAGTTGTCCCAGGAGAAGACTCAGCGTTTTGCCAACCGTCATCGTCGTGTTGGTTCTCGGCTTTGTGTTGGAGATTTAGTGTGGTTGTCTTCTCGTTTTGTCCCTATGAGGGTCTCTTCTCCTAAGTTTAAACCTCGGTTCATCGGCCCTTATAGAATATTGGAGATTCTTAATCCTGTTTCTTTCCGTTTGGACCTCCCTGCGTCCTTTTCCATTCATAACGTTTTTCATCGGTCGTTATTGCGCAGGTATGAGGTACCTGTTGTACCTTCAGTTGAGCCTCCTGCTCCGGTGTTGGTTGAGGGTGAGTTGGAGTACGTTGTGGAGAAAATTTTGGACTCTCGTGTTTCCAGACGGAAACTCCAGTATCTGGTCAACTGGAAGGGTTACGGCCAGGAGGATAATTCTTGGGTCAATGCATCTGATGTTCATGCTTCTGATCTTGTTCGTGCCTTCCATAGGGCTCATCCTGGTCGCCCTGGTGGATCTGGTGAGGGTTCGGTGCCCCCTCCTTGAGGGGGGGGTACTGTTGTGAATTTGGATTCTGGGCTCCCCCGGTGGCCGCTTGTGGTATTGGACTTGTCATCCTCTTTCCTGTTTCACCTGATTCCATCAGTAGTGGGTGTCGCTATTTAAGCTCATTTCTCTGGTGGTTTCTTGCCGGTCAACAATGTTATCTGATGCCTCTCAGTGCTTGTTCCTGCTTCTAGACTACTACTAGATAAGTTGGACTTTTGTCCATGTTTTGTTTTGCCTATTTGTTCCAGTTCACAGCTGAAGTTTTGTTACTGTGTCTGGAAAGCTCTCGTTGATCAGGGATTGCTACTCTGGCGTTATGAGTTAATGCCAGAGTTTAAGGTAATCTCTGGATGGTGTTTTGTTAGTGTTTTTCTGCTGACCATGAAAGTATACTATCTGTCTTCTGCTATCTAGTAAGCGGACCTCAAATTTGCTAAGACTATTTTCCTGCTGCGTTTGTTGTTTCATCTGAACTCACCGTCATTATATGTGGGGGGCTACTGTCTTCTTTGGAATATTTCTCTAGAGGTGAGCCAGGTCTTATATTTCCCTCTGCTAGCTATTTAGGTCTTAGGCCAGAGCTGGGCATCTAGCGATAAATAGGAAATGCTACCTGGCTATTTCTAGTTGCGCGGCAGGCTTAGTTCATGGTCAGTATAGTTCCATCTTCCGAGAGCTTGTCCCTCTATAGGCTTGCTATGATCTCTGCCTGCAGAGATCATGACACCTGCCCCTAGTGGAGACAACGAGGGGCGAATATGACCCTTTTCCAAGGATTCTCTGATATACTCCCGCATAGCAGTATGTTCGGGCACAGACAAATTAAACAAGCGACCCTTAGGAAACTTACTACCGGGGATCAATTCAATAGCGCAGTCACACTCTCTGTGGGGAGGGAGAGAATCAACTTTAGGCTCTTGAAAGACATCATAAAAATCTGACAGAAATGCTGGGATCTCAGAGGGAGTAGATGAAGAAATAGGAACCAAAGGTGCATCCCCATGAATACCCCGACATCCCCAGCTCAACACAGACATAGATTTCCAGTCCAAGACGGGATTATGAATCTGTAACCATGGTAATCCAAGCACTAAGACATCATGTAGGTTATATAATACAAGGAAACGAATAATCTCCTGATGGTCTGGGGTAAGACGCATAGTCACTTGTGTCCAATATTGTGGTTTATTGCTAGCCAAAGGTGTAGAATCAATACCCTTCAGGGGAATAGAAACTTCCAACGGCTCCAAATCAAACCCACAACGCTTGGCAAAGGACCAATCCATGAGACTCAGAGCGGCGCCAGAATCCACATAAGCATTCACAGTAACAGATGATAAGGTACAAATCAATGTCACGGACAAAAGAAATTTTGACTGCAAGGTACCTGTAGAAAAAGATTTATCAACCTTTTTATCAACCTTATTTATACGTTTAGAGCATGCTGATATAACATGAGCTGGATCTCCACAGTAGAAGCACAATCCATTTTTGCGCCTGTAATTTTGACGTTCGCCTCTAGACAAAACACGATCGCATTGCATATGCTCTAATGCCTTTTCAGAGGTCACCGCCAAATGGTGCACAGGTCTTTGCTCAGAAGACACCGCCATATGGTGCACAGGTTTTTGCTCAGAAGATACCGCCATATGGTGCACAGATTCTTCCTCAGAAGACCCCGCCATATGGTGCACAGATTTGCGCTCCCGCAAACGCCGATCAATCTGGATAGCCAATTTCATGGCATCATTCAGACCTGTAGGCACAGGGAACCCCACCATGACATCCTTCACGGCATCAGAGAGACCTTCTCTGAAATTAGCTGCTAAAGCGCACTCATTCCATCTAGTAAGCACCGACCATTTACGGAATTTCTGGCAGTATATCTCAGCTTCATCTTGCCCTTGGGAAAGAGCTATCAAGGCTTTCTCAGCCAAAATCTCCAAATTAGGCTCTTCATAAAGCAACCCCAAAGCCTGAAAAAACGCATCTACATTTAACAACGCAGGATCCCCTGGCGATAATGCAAATGCCCAACTTTGTGGGTCGCCGCGCAGTAGAGAGATAACAATTTTAACTTGTTGAGTATGATCACCAGCAGAGTGAGATCTCAGAGACAAAAACAATTTGCAATTTTCCCTGAAACTCAAAAACCGGGATCTGTCTCCGGTAAAGTATTCAGGCAGAGGAATCTTAGGTTCAGACATTGGAGCACGTATAACAAAATCTTGTAGGTTCTGTACTTTTGTCGCAAGGTTATTCAAACCTGCAACTAAACTCTGTGAATCCATGATTCAAATGGGTGTAACCCAAGCATTCAGAGGTTAAGAGGAGAGGAGAAAAAAAAAGGCTGAAGACTGCAGTTTAAGCAAGGAATACAAATGAGCAAACTAAGGTGCACTTTCAAACACAGAAAAAAAAAACCTTTTCTCCTCCTTCCTGCTTTAGTGCATATTTTAACACATAGATTTTTTACCGGCCGGCCAAACTGTTATGGTTACCCCAATGACCAGGGGAATAAAAATACAAAACGGACTAGCTCTCGGGTGATGGAAACTAAGGTCGACCGTGACCTGAACCTGACCCAACACTTACAGTAGCCGGGGGATGTACCTACGATGCCCTAGACACCACGCGCCAGCCGGAGATCTAACTACCCCTATAAGAGGAATATACAGGCCTGCCTTACCTCCAGTGAGGAACCCCAAAAGATGATAGTAGGCCCCCACAGATATTGACGGTGAGTTCAGAGGAAATGACATACGTAGGATGAACAGCAGATTTAGCACAGTGAGGTCCGCTTACTAGATAGCAGAAGGACAGGAAAGTGTTACTTCACGGTCAACCTAAAAACACTATTCAAAAACACCATCCAGAAACTACTTTAAACTCCAGTGACAACTCATGCCACTGGAGTAGTAATTTTCTGTCCACAAGAGCTTCCAGCACTGAAAGGTCACATTGCAGATAGCTGGACAAAAATAGCAAAACAAGAAACAAAAATTCAACTTAGCTGAACTGGGACTTGAAGCAGGTGAATGCAACAGAATGCTACCAGCACATTGTTGGCCGGCATATGACTAACAGCCAAGCAGCCTTAAATAGGAAACTCCCCTAGAGGGTGGCGACAGGTAATCAGAGATGGAGGAAGGCACATAAGAGACACTACCATAACAGACCACCGGGGGAGCCCACAAACCGAATTCACAACAGAGATCCTTCTGTTGGCAGCCATAGTGGGGATAAAGGCTCCCCTGTGAGTTTCTGGTGTCACTACAATACACCTCTGGTAGAGAAGAAGAATGCTTTGTGCAGGAAAGTGTTTTCATTGAGACCTATTCTACCATTGTAGGACCCATAGCTAAATATTTGTAATACCACGACATACTAGATAATTGCCATATAGAGTTGTAAAATTATATTAAACATCCCAAAAATGTTTTTGGCCCTCCTGTGTGCCCCACGTACACTGTGTGCAGAATTATTAGGCAAGTTGTATTTTAGAGGATTATTTTTATTATTGATCAACAACTATGTTCTCAATCAACCCAAAAGACTCATAAATATCAAAGCTTAATATTTTTGGAAGTTGGAGTGGGTTATTTTTAGATTTGGCTATCTTAGGCTGCTTTCACACTAGCGTCGGTACGGGCCCGTTGCAGTGCATCGGACCGACGCATGCTGTAAAATAAATGCCCGACGTGGGCAGCGGAAGCAGTCTTACGACGCTTCCGCTGCTTCATTGTAAGGTCCGGGGAGGAGGAGGCTGAGTTTCGGCCGCATATGCGCGGTGCAAAATGGCGGACACGACGCGCAAAAAAAGTTACATGTAATTTTTTTTGTGCCAACAGTCTGCCAAAACACGACGCAACCGTCGCACGACGGTTGCGACGTGTGACGATACATCGCAATGCGTCGGTAATGTAAGTCTATGGGTAAAAAACGCATCCTGCAGACAACTTTGCAGGATGCGTTTTTTCTCCTAAACGACGCATTGCAAACGACGCTAGTGTGAAAGCAGCCTTAGGAGGATATGTGCAGGTAACTATTACTGTGGAGAATTATTAGGCAACTTAATAAAAACCAAATATATTCCCATCTCACTTGTTTATTTTCACCAGGTAAACCAATATACCTGCACAAAATTTAGAAATAAACATTTCTGAAATGCAAAAACAAAACCCCAAAAAATTAGTGACCAATATAGCCACCTTTCTTTATGATGACACTCCACAGCCTTCCATCCATAGATTCTGTCAGTTGCTTGATCTGTTTACGATCAACATTGCGTGCAGCAGCCACCACAGCCTCCCAGACACTGTTTCGAGAGGTGGACTGTTTTCCCTCCCTGTAGATCTCACATTTTATGAGGGACCACAGGTTCTCTATGGGGTTCAGATCAGGTGAACAAGGGGGCCATGTCATTATTTTTTCTTCTTTGAGACCTTTACTGGCCAGCCACGTTGTGGAGTAGTTGAAGGCATGTGATGGAGCATTGTCCTGCATGAAAATCATCTTTTTCTTGAACGATACTGACTTCTTCCTGTACCACTGCTTGAAGAAGTTGCCTTCCAGAAACTGGCAGTAGGTCTGGGAGTTGAGCTTCACTCCATCCTCAACCCGAAAAGGTCCCACAAGTTCATCTTTGATGATACCAGCCCATACCAGTACCCCACCTCCACCTTGCTGGCGTCTGAGTCAGAGTGAAGCTCTCTGTCCTTTACTGATCCAGCCTCTGGCCCATCAAGAGTCACTCTCATTTCATCAGTCCATAAAACCTTTGAAAAGTCAGTCTTAAGATATTTCTTGGCCCAGTCTCGATGTTTTAGCTTATGTTTCTTGTTTAAAGGTGGTCGTTTTTCAGCCTTCCTTGCCTTGGCCATGTCCCTGAGTATCGCACACCTTGTGCATTTTATTACTCCAGTAACGTTGCAGCTCTGAAATATGGCAAAACTGGTGGCAAATGGCATCTTGGCAGCTTCACGCTTGAGTTTCCTCAATTCATGGGCAGTTATTTTGCGCCTTTTTTGCCCAACACGCTTCTTGCGATCCTGTTGGCTATTTGCCATGAAACGCTTGATTGTTTGGTGATCACGCTTCAAAAGTTTGGCAATTTCAAGACTGCTGCATCCCTCTGCAAGACATCTCACAATTTTGGACTTTTCAGAGCCCGTCAAATCTCTCTTCTGACCCATTTTGCCAAAGGAAAGGAAGTTGCCTAATAATTAAGCACACCTTATATAGGGTTTTGGTGTCATTAGACAACACCCCTCCTCATTACAGAGATGCACATCACCTGATTAACTTAATTGGTAGTTGGCTCTCAAGCCTGAACAGCTTGGAATAGGACAACACGTATAAAAAGTATCATGTGATCAAAATACAACTTGCCTAATAATTCTGCACACAGTGTATAATGTTTACCAGAGGGACATTCTTTTTTTTAGTATTGCAATCATCATGCATGAATTATCTTTTACCTATAGCACACCGCAGGGTTTTCCATAATAGACCCTAAATGCCGTATTATAACAACATAGATGAGTTGTGATGTGTTCTGGAGAAGATTACAATATTGAGATGAGCCCCTCATTGTGTGGGTGTGAAAACAGAAAAAAAAAGCAGACCCCCACCTAGCACTTAGGGGGTTAAACAAAGATAGGTTCTTAACCCAGAGGAAAAAAAAATCAGCTCACAAAGCGAAGCGGCGGGAAGTCTGGAGAAAGAGTGTCGGCAGGAGATCAAACCCATCAGAGCACCTGAACATCTCGCCCGACGTGCTGCTAAAAACACTGAGCTGCCAATTGCAAGCAATTGATTCCATTTTCTGGCGCAGGGAGGAGGGAGGATGAACAGGGCCTGGGGAGGCATCGGAACCTGGCGCTGTTTATCCAAGAGCATGATGTGTGCGCGCGTCTCTCTCCTCAAAACATAATCGCACAATTTCTCCAGCTCCCCAGGAAGACAGGTGTGGGAGGACGGAGGAGGGATGCATGGTCCCTGCTGTCCAATAACCCATCTTGTCACTTGGTACCGAATGCCAGCGAGTCATGCTAAGCAGTGCTACATGAAGTCCTGCATTTCTGGCATTCATCATCCGTTTGCTTTATTTCCTTTCTTTGGTTTGCACGATATTTCTATTGTTTGTATTCCAGATTCTCCTCCTCCTGCCATTTGTATTGCTGTAATCGACAGAAGCAGTACTCCCAGCTTTCTAGGGAAAATCCTACTGTAAATTTAGTCTTTCATGATCTGCTTACTGTCCTGTATGTCTGGTGTATAAATTGCCCGAATGTTTCTTTTAACATTTTGTTTTATCTCAATAATATGTAAGAATATATGAAAGAAATGTGTAAGTTGAGCTGTATGTTTATTCCTTCTTTTGCACTGCTCTGGGTTTCCCTTGGGGTGAATTCACACTGCATTTGCGGTGTTGATTTGCTCTATATAATAGGAAGACATCTGTTAGATGTGTACGTCGGTAAATCATCCAACTGAAATTGCAGTGTGAAAGCCGTCTGGATTTGGGAACTCAGGGCTTATGTTTAGCTTCTACACCTTGCATATCGGTCTGCATCATCGTGGTATGTATCGGCATACCTGTTTTATACCTTTAAAGAGAACCGGACAGCTGACATCTGCCAGATCTACGGGCAGCATGTACCCGACACTGGCTGCATGATGCCAGCCAATTATGTCTAACATGCATGCGTGTATAGGGAGAGAGCTGTCACTATAGGGATTGGCAGAGAAGACTCTCTTGGGTCCCGCCTGTCCAACTAGTCTTCCATGTGGCTCGGTCCCTGGCGGTTATTAAACTATGCTTTTTTTTTCTAAAGCGATGCAGTGTTTGAGAATTAATCATGGCTGAAGGCAGCAGCCAGTATCTGACACGTTACCCAAAGATCAGGCAGCACTTGCAGCTGGCAAGTTCCCTTTAAAAATAAATGCAGCACGGTGGTTCAGTGGTTAGCATTGTTACTTTGTAGCCCTGGGGTCCTAGGTTCAAATCCTATCAAGGGCAACATCTACAAGGAGTAGGTAGATGATGACATAGGAACAAGCTGTGCCACTTGTGAACCCCTATGTGGAGCACAGCAGTGGGAAGAGGCCGTAGGGGAAGGTGATGAAGCCCTGCTGAACCAAGGCAGATGCGCAGCAGTAGACATATACGTACAGTTAAAAACAAATGTCAGTGACAAAGCTGCTGCAAATTGGGGAGTGAAGGTATGTGCAAACGTCAGGATTTCTTGCAGAAATTTTCCTGACAAAAACCGGACATTTCTGCCAGAAATCCGCATGCTTTTTTTTTCGCGTTTTTGACTCGCTTTTTGTGCGTTTTTTTTCACAAATGCATAGAATAGCGGGAAAAACGTGGAAAATCCGCAAAATTAATGAACATGCTGCTTTTTTTTACCGCGATTCGTTTTTTTTCGCGGAGAAAAACACATCATGTGCACAAAACATGCAGAATGCATTCTAAATGATAGGATGCATAATGTATGAGTTTTTATCGCGAAAAAAACGCAAAAAAAAAAACCCGCTAAAAAAAGCGAAAAAACCTGAGCGTGTGCACATACCCTCAGAGAGTGGGACTGTAACCTACCAGCTCCACAGACCTGGTTACTACAAAAACAATGGCAGCCCATAGGTAACACGCCTCTGGTATTATAAGCAAAATAAGGAACTGATCTAACCAGATCTGACCCTCTACTCCTATATCACATTCATAGCTCTTCACTCTTATTATTCTGACATTCTTCAATGGCTGGGATTTCAGAATGATGCCCCTCGGCTCTTGGTTCCAATGGTTTAGCATGATAGGTGTCAATAAATTCTCACTAAGTTTGATGTGTCACATGACCCTCTTCCCATTGAAAAAAATAAAGTTGGATTCAAAATGGCCGGCATGGTCACCACCCATCCTGAAAAGTCTTCTCCCCTCCTATATACTAATGTGCCACAAACAGGAAGGTGATATCACCAACCATTCCCATTTTACTTACTTTAGGTGTATCCATATAAGTGGCCCACCCTGTAGAAACCAGTGGGCTGGAGAGAGGTGACTGGTTTGTTAGGAGATAACCCCTCTCCTGCAATATAACTATTAAGCACACTTGCCCAGGCTCTGGGCAGGCACTGGTGGCTGAGATCCATGAATCCATCTGTACCCTATGTAAAGTAAAAGCTCTCATTGCAGGAGATTGAAAGCAGATAGGAAAAGCAGGTGAATTGCAAACTTGTTTATGTTCATGCTGTCTATCTAGTTAAAGCAAATGAATTACTTGATAATACTCCTTTATCAAAGATTCCTCTCTGGGAATGTTTACTTTTTTCCCCTGTGTGAAGTTGACCAATCATAAGGAGGCAGTGTCATACAGGGAAAAAAATATCTCCAGAGACGGTCAGAACTAGTTTTTTCACTGTGATCAGGTAGGACTGATGTGTATAACCTTATCACATTGAGATCTCCTCTCTCCTGGCGCTTACTGTCATTGACCTGTGATAGATCCAGAGCTTTTGTATGTGACAGTTCCTCACACGATCATCTTCATCACTGCTCCCCACTGCAGCTCTCCTCTGTAATGACATGACAGTGCTGGGAGAGCAGAGCTGCAGCAGGGAGCAGCGAGGAAGGTGGCTTTGCCCCCACGTGGCTACGATCGCTCTGATTGGTTGTTGAAAGTGCAACAGCCAATCAGAGCAATTTGCAATATTTCACCTATGAAAATGGTGAAATATTGCAATCCAGCCATGGCCGATGCTGCAATAGCATCTGCCATGGCTGGAAATTATGTTCTGTCCCCCCCCCCCACCGCCCTTGATCCCCTCCCCAGTCCTCCGTTCTGTGTTATGACCCCAATGGCGAGGGTCTCAGAGGAACGTGGAAGTCTGCAGAATACAAAAATCCAGCTCATAGGGCAGTGGTAACTGGGTTGACGATATATCTACTCCTAACGCCAACACTAGAAGTAGCCGGGGATCATTCCTACGTTGATTCTAGATGACACGCGCCAGCCGGAGAATCTAGCTACCCCTAGTAGAGGAAAACAAAGACCTTTCTTGCCTCCAGAGAAGGGGACCCCAAAGCTGGATAGAAGCCCCCCACAAATAATGACGGTGAGGTAAGAGGAAATGACAAACACAGAAATGAACCAGGTTTAGCACAGAGAGGCCCACTTACTGATAGCAGAATAAAGAAAGGTAACTTATATGGTCAACAAAAACCCTATCAAAATCCACACTGGAAATTCAAGAACCCCCGAACCGTCTAACGGTCCGGGGGGAGAACACCAGCCCCCCTAGAGCTTCCAGCAAAGGTCAGGATATAGATTTGGAACAAGCTGGACAAAAATACAAAACCAAAACAAATAGCAAAAAGCAAAAGGCAGACTTAGCTGATATAACTGGAACCAGGATCAGTAGACAAGAGCACAGCAGACTAGCTCTGATAACTACGTTGCCAGGCATTGAACTGAAGGTCCAGGGAGCTTATATAGCAACACCCCTAACTAACGACCCAGGTGCGGATAAAAGGAATGACAGAAAAACCAGAGTCAAAAAACTAGTAACCACTAGAGGGAGCAAAAAGCAAATTCACAACAGTTCTGTCCGGTACCCCCCTCCGTCCCCCTGTCCGCTCCCATGTGCTCCTGTCAGCTCCCCCGTCCTCCGATCCCCCCCCGTCCTCCGATCCCCCCCCTGTGCTCCGATCCACCCCCCCACCACCCCCTCATACTTACCGAGCCTCCCGAAGTCGGTCCGTCTTCTCCCTGGGCGCCGCCATCTTCCAAAATGGCTGGCGCATGCGCAGTACGCCCGCCAAATCGGCCGGCAGATGCGATCCATGTACATTTTGATCACTGTGGTAAACTTATCACAGTGATCAAAATAAAAAAAATAGTAAATGACCCCCCCCTTTATCACCCCCATAGGTAGGGACAATAAAAAAATAAAGAAAATATTTTTTTTTTCCACTAGGGTTAGAACTAGGGTTAGGGTTAGAACTAGGGTTAGGGTTAGAACTAGGGTTAGGGTTAGGGTTAGGGGTAGGGTTAGGGGTAGGGTTAGGGTTAGAACTAGGGTTAGCGTTAGAATTAGGCAATGTGCACACGGTGCGTATTTGGCTGCGGATCCGCAGCGGATTGGCCGCTGTGGATTCATAGCAGTGTTCCATCAGGTTTACAGTACCATGTAAACCTATAGAAAACCAAATCCGCTGTGCCCATGGTGCGGAAAATACCGCGCGGAAATGCTGCGCTGTATTTTCCGCATCATGTCAATTCTTTGTGCGGATTTCGCAGCATTTTACAGCTGTTCCTCAATAGGAATCCGCAGGTGAAATCCGCATAAAAAACACTGGAAATCCGTGGTAAATCCGCAGGTAAAACGCAGTGCCTTTTACCTGCGGATTTTTCAAAAATGGTGCAGAAAAATCTCACACGAATCCGCAACGTGGGCACATAGCCTTAGGGTTAGGGTTGGAATTAGAGTTAGGGTTGGAATTAGGGCTAGGGTTGGAAATAGGATTAAGAATAGGCTTGTGGTTAGGGTTATGGTTAGGGTTAGGGGTGTGTTGGGGTTAAAGTTGTGGTTAGGGTTGGGGTTAGGGTTGGGATTAGGGTTAGGGTTGGGATTAGGGTTGTGGTTAGGGGTGTGTTGGGGTTGGGTTGTGATTAGGGTTATGGCTAGAGTTGGGATTAGGGTTAGGGGTGTGTTGGGGTTAGTGTTGGGATTAGGGTTAGGGGTGTGTTGGGGTTAGTGTTGGAGTTAGAATTGAGGGGTTTCCACTGTTTAGGCACATCTGGGGTCTCCAAACGCAACGTGGCGCCACCATTGATTCCAGCCAATCTTGCGTTCAAAAAGTCAAATGGTGCTCCCTCCCTTCCAAGCCCCGACGTGTGCCCAAACAGTGGTTTACCCCCACATATGGGGTACCAGCATACTCAGGACAAACTGGGCAACAATTATTGGGGTCCAATTTCTCCTGTTACCCTTGCGAAAATAAAACATTGCTTGCTAAAACATAATTTTAGAGGAATGAAAAATGATTTTTTATTTTCACGGCTCTGCGTTGTAAACGTCTGTGAAGCACTTGGGGGTTCAAAGTGCTTACTATACATCTAGATAAGTTCCTTGGGGGGTCTAGTTTCCAAAATGGGGTCACTTGTGGGGGTTGCTACTGTTTAGGCACATCAGGGGCTCTGGAAATGGAATGTGAAGCACGCAGACCACGCCATCAAAGCCTGCATTTCCAAATGTAACTCCTTCCCTTCCGAGCCCTGACTTGTGCCCAAACAGTGGTTTACCCCCACATATGGGGTATCAGTGTACTCAGGACAAACTGGGCAACAACTATTGGGGTCCAATTTCTCTTGTTACCCTTGTGAAAATAAAAAATTGCTTGCTAAAACATCATTTTTAAGGAAAGAAAATTGATTTTTTATTTTCACGGCTCTGTGTTGTAAACTTCTGTGAAGCACTTGGGGGTTCAAAGTGCTCACCACATATCTAGATAAGTTTCTTGGGGGGTCTAGTTTCCAAAATGGGGTCACTTGTGGGGGGTTTCTACTGTTTAGGCACATCAGGGGCTCTGGAAATGGAATGTGACGCACGCAGACCACTGCATCAAAGCCTGCATTTCAAAACGTCACTACCTCCCTTCCGAGCCCCGACTTGTGCCCAAACAGTGGTTTACCCCCACATATGGGGTATCCGCGTACTCAGGAGAAACTGGACAACAACTTTTGGGGTCCAATTTCTCCTGTTACCCTTGGGAAAATAAAAAATTGTGGGCTAAAAAATCATTTTTGAGAAAAGAAAAATTATTTTTTATTTTCATGGCTCTGCGTTATAAACTTCTATGAAGCACTTGGGGGTTCAAAGTGCTCACCACACATCTAGATTAGTTCCTTGGGAGGTCTAGTTTCCAAAATGGGGTCACTTGTGGGGGAGCTCCAATGTTTAGGCACACGGGGCTCTCCAAACGCGACATGGTGTCCGCTAATGATTGGAGCTAATCTTCCATTCAAAAAGCCAAATGGCGTGCCTTCCCTTCCGAGCCCTGCCGTGCGCCTAAACAGTGGTTTACTCCCACATATGGGGTATCATCGTACTCAGGACAAACTGGACAACAACATTTGGGGTCCAATTTCTCCTGTTACCCTTGGGAAAATAAAAAATTCTGGGCTAAAAATCATTTTTGAGGAAAGAAAAATTATTTTTTATTTTCACAGCTCTGCGGTATAAACTTCTGTGAGGGGTTCAAAGTGCTCACCACACATCTAGATTAGTTCCTTGGGAGGTCTAGTTTCCAAAATGGGGTCACTTGTGGGGGAGCTCCAATGTTTAGGCACACAGGGGCTCTCCAAACGCGACATGGTGTCCGCTAACGTTTGGAGCTAATTTTCCATTCAAAAAGTCAAATGGCGCTCCTTCCCTTCCGAGCCTTGCCGTGCACCCAAACAGTGGTTTACCCCCACATATGAGGCATCGGCATACTCAGGAGAAATTGCCCAACAAATTTTAGGATCCATTTTATCCTGTTGCCCATGTGAAAATGAAAGAATTGAGGCTAAAAGAAATTTTGTGTGAAAAAAAAGTACTTTTTCATTTTTGCGGATCAATTTGTGAAGCACCTGAGGGTTTAAAGTGCTCACTATGCCTCTAGATAAGTTCCTTGGGGGGTCTAGTTTCCAAAATGGGGTCACTTGTGGAGGAGCTCCAATGTTTAGGCACACAGGGGCTCTCCAAACGTGACATGGTGTCCGCCAAATATGGAGATAATTTTTCATTCAAAAAGTCAAATGGCGCTCCTTCCCTTCCGAGCCTTACCATGTGCCCAAACAGTGGTTTACCCCCACATGTGAGGTATCAGTGTACTCAGGAGAAATTGCCCAACAAAATTTAGGATCCATTTTATCCTGTTGCCCATGTGAAAATGAAAAAATTGAGGCTAAAATAATTTTTTTGTGAAAAAAAAGTACTTTTTTCATTTTTACGGATCAATTTATGAAGCACCTGGGGGTTTAAAGTGCTCACTATGCTTCTAGATAAGTTCCTTGGGGGGTCTAGTTTCCAAAATGGGGTCACTTGTGGGGGAGCTCCAATGTTTAGGCACACGGGGGCTCTCCAAACGCGACATGGTGTCCGCTAAAGATTGGAGCCAATTTTTCATTCAAAAAGTCAAATGGCGCTCCTTCCCTTCCGAGCCCTGCCATGCGCCCAAACAGTGGTTTACCCCCACATATGAGGTATCAGAGTACTCAGGACAAATTGGACAACAATGTCCGTGGTCCAGTTTCTCCTTTTACCCTTGGGAAAATAAAAAAATTGTTGCTAAAAGATCATTTTTGTGACTAAAAAGTTAAATGTTCATTTTTTACTTCCATGTTGCTTCTGCTGCTGTGAAACACCTGAAGGGTTAATAAACTTCTTGAATGTGGTTTTGAGCACCTTGAGGGGTGCAGTTTTTAGAATGGTGTCACTTTTGGGTATTTTCAGCCATATAGAACCCTCAAAATGACTTCAAATGTGAGGTGGTCCCTAAAAAAAATGGTTTTGTAAATTTTGTTGTAAAAATGAGAAATCACTGGTCAAATTTTAACCCTTATAACTTCCTAGCAAAAAACAAATTTGTTTCCAAAATTGTGCTGATGTAAAGTAGACATGTGGGAAACGTTATTTATTAACTATTTTGTGTCACATAACTCTCTGGTTTAACAGAATAAAAATTCAAAATGTGAAAATTGCGAAATTTTCGCCAAATTTCCGTTTTTTTTTCACAAATAAACTCAGAAATTATCGACCTAAATTTACCACTAACATGAAGCCCAATATGTCACGAAAAAACAATCTCAGAATCGCTAGGATCCGTTGAAGCGTTCCTGAGTTATTACCTCATAAAGGGACACTGGTCAGAATTGCAAAAAACGGCAAGGTCATTAAGGCCAAAATAGGCTGGGTCATGAAGGGGTTAATCGCTCTTTCAATTTGCAAACTGCATTCTTCAACTTAGTTACAGCTAAGGATAAACTCTTCTCACAAAGACATTAATATGTGGCACATTTCTTTTGTAATGACATTGTACTTAAAAAGGTTGTCCACTAATTTAACATTGATGGCCTTGGGATTGGTCATCAGTGTCTGATCGGTGGGGGTGTTACACTCAACACCCGCTGGTCAGCTGTTCTGTGTGCTGGTGGCATCCAGAAGGGTTTAGTTATGGAGCTGCTCTGCCTACAGCACATCCACCTCTTTGAATAGGAGAGGATGTGCAGTACCCGGCCGCGGCCACTATCAGTAGATGGAGCAGCACAGTAACAGAGCACTTCCGGCCACCAGCATCGAGAACAGCCGATCGGCAGTGGTGCCGGGTGTTCTACGCCCACCGACCAGACATTGATGGCCTATCCTAAGGACAGGTTATCAATGTTAAAGTAGTGGACTAGCTTTTTAACACAATGTTAACATTATTACCAATATAAGATTCTTCATTTTGAGATCTTTTTCCAACTCCGTGTTTAAGAACAAGCAGCTTACAATAGTGTACAAAATCTGTTCCCTATCATTATGAAGCCAATGCTTTTCTGGTCCCAGTAAGTCTCTTTTCACCCAACTCCTCAATGGCTTAAGTGATGACTTGTCTGTGTTGTCTGCGGCCGGCAATTAGCGGCAGTAAAGACATGGTGTTTTCACATCATGTTAATGGCCCACGTTTAATGTTGAGAAGTAAGCTTCAAATGGATGTCTGCAATGGATGCCACACTGTGGCATCTGTCACCAAAAAGAGAAAAGCTTCCAGTGCAGAACAGGCCAAAATACTTGATAAAATAGCACAGTATGGTAAAAGGACAGGCAATACTACAATAATTTTTGTTGTTCTGCTCCCTTTATGGAGCAGAACAACAAAATAAAGAATGCCAATGTGAACAAAAGCCGTGCACACTCACTTTTTTTTTTTGGATGTTGTATTCAGTATCTATAGTTTTCCATAAGTTTTTCTCTGTATTTTCACGTATAAGGCCACACAGAGACCAAATGGGACAGTTTTTTTTAACCTCTGGGTAATGTAAACCCATGACCATAAATCTAATAAGGTGCCTTTACACTGGCTGATTATCATGAGTGAGTAGTAGAAATGCTTGTTTCCTGATTATCGGCCAATGTAAACAGGCTGCCAAATGAATGAGCAAATCACTCGTTCGTCAGATGAAAGGATTGTCATGTGATGCTCCCTCTCCCATCATTCCTCCTCTGCTTCTGACACAGCTGGGGCGAAGACGTCACTTCATTGTGTGCTATACTGTGCTGAGCAGTGGAGCCTCTGAGCACTGCAGAGACCGAAGCAGCGGGGGAATGAATAAAGGTGAGTATTGTATTTATTTATTTTTAAATCAGCCAGTACATGGTGATCATAATACTGTTGTAATATGGGGTGTGCACATTATACTATTTGAGGCTACATTATACTATACGGGGCTAAATTATTCTCTGGTGGCTGCATTATACTCTATGGGGGCTGTGTTATACTCTATCAAGGACTATGGGTAGTGCATTATACTATGTGTACTATACAGGGGCTGCATTATTCTCTATCGATGACTATTGAGACTGCATTATACAATATGGATGCTGCATTATACTGTATGGATGACTATGGGGTGCATTATACTATGGGAAGTGCATTGTACTATTTGGAGGACTATGTGGATGCATTTACAATATGGAGGACTATAGGGAGTGTATTATACTATATGGAGGACTATGAGGACTGTATTATACTATATAGGGGACTGTGGGGAGTGCATTATACTATAGGAAGGGCTTTGGGGCACATTATACTATGTGGAGGACTATGGGGCACATTATACTATAAATAGGTCTATACGGTGTGCATTATACTATATGGAGGGCTATGGGGTACATTATACTATGGGGTGTATTATACTAAATGAGCAAAATGCTGCCTATTCATCGAGTAATTGGATTGTTTATTCCAGAACAGAAATCTTTGTTCTCAGCAGCACATCGGACATTGAAAACTGCAGATATGCTGCCAATAACATGATACTGTATGGGGACATACTGATCTACTAGTGATCGTTCTGTCCCCATCATTCTCCCTCAGCTGGTATAAACAGGTCGGGAAATAAGCGTCGAATGACTTCAATATTGTTGATCACTCTCATTTAAAGGTCTTAACTCAATGCATGTAAGTACAACCAAAATGTTTCTGTGTGATGGAGCAATATGTGAGCATTTGGGGTCCCACTTTAAACTTTTGCCTGCCCAGGGCCCCACTATGTCTAAAAGGGCACGGAAAATTGAAAAACCTTATAAAACAGGAAACGCTCACGCATTTCAGTATCTCTATTTTTTTATTTCACGTGTTTATTGAAAACTTTTTAGGGTATGTGCACATGTCATGATTTCTTGCAGAAATTTTCCTGACAAAATCCCGACATTTCTGCCAGAGATCCGCATGCGTTTTTTTTGCATTTTTTGCGCGTTTTTTTGTGCGGATTTTTTGCTGAATTTTTGCGTTTTTTTTCCAGACACTCCGATTTCATGGGAAATCCGCAAAAAATCCGCAAAAATAATCAACATGTTGCTTCTTTTTCCGGATTGCGTTTTTTTTTTGCGGAAAAAAAACGCAACATTTGCACAAAAAATGCGGAATGCATTCTAAATGATAGGATGCATAATGTATGCGTTTTTTGTGCAGAATTATAGCGTTTTTATCTGGGAAATCCACAAAAAAACCGCAAAAAATCCTGAAGAAATCCTGACGTGTGCACATACCCTTAACCCCTTCCCGACATTTGACGTACTATCCCGTCGAGGTGGGGTGGGCCCGTATGACCGCCGACGGGATAGTACGTCATCATCGATCAGCGGCGCTCACGGGGGGAGCGCGGCCGATCGCGGCCGGGTGTCAGCTGCATATCGCAGCTGACATCCGGCACTATGTGCCAGGAGCTGTCACGGACCGCCCCCGGCACATTAACCCCCGGCACACCGCGATCAAACATGATCGCAGTGTACCGGCGGTATAGGGAAGCATCGCGCAGGGAGGGGGCTCCCTGCGGGCTTCCCTGAGACCCCCGGAGCAACGCGATGTGATCGCGTTGCTCTGAGGGTCTCCTACCTCCCTCCTCGCCGCAGGTCCCGGATCCAAGATGGCCGCGGCATCCGGGTCCTGCAGGGAAGGAGGTGGCTTACCGAGTGCCTGCTCAGAGCAGACACTTGGAAAGCCTGCAGCCCTGCACAGCAGATCGTCGATCTGGCAGAGTGCTGTGCACACTGCCAGATCAATGATCTGTGATGTCCCCCCCTGGGACAAAGTAAAAAAGTAAAAAAAAATTTTTTCCACATGTGTAAAAAAAAATAAAAAAAAAATTCCTAAATAAATAATAATAAAAAAATATATTATTCCCATAAATACATTTCTTTATCTAAATAAAAAAAACAAAACAATAAAAGTACACATATTTAGTATCGCCGCGTCCGTAACGACCCAACCTATAAAACTGCCCCACTAGTTAACCCCTTCAGTAAACACCGTAAGAAAAAAAAAAAAAAAACGAGGCAAAAAACAACGCTTTATTACCATACCGCCGAACAAAAAGTGGAATAACACACGATCAAAAAGACTGATATAAATATCCATGGTACCGCTGAAAACGTCATCTTGTCCCGCAAAAAACAAGCCGCCATACAGCATCATCAGCAAAAAAATAAAAAAGTTATAGTCCTGAGAATAAAGCGATACCAAAATAATTATTTTTTCTATATTTTAGTTTTTATCGTATAAAAGCGCCAAAACATAAAAAAATGATATAAATGAGATATCGCTGTAATCGTACTGACCCGACGAATAAAACTGCTTTATCAATTTTACCAAACGCGGAACGGTATAAACGCCTCTCCCAAAAGAAATTCATGAATAGCAGGTTTTTGGTCATTCTGCCTCACAAAAATCGGAATAAAAAGCGATCAAAAATGGTCACGTGTCCGAAAATGTTACCAATAAAAACGTCAACTCGTCCCGCAAAAAACAAGACCTCACATGACTCTGTGGAGCAAAATGTGGAAAAATTATAGGTCTCAAAATGTGGAGATGCAAAAACTTTTTTGCTATAAAAAGCGTCGCTGGTTTCACACTTGCGTCTTTGTCTGCAGCGTTTTTTGCACAAAAAAACGCATGCGTTTTTCCCCTATATTTGACATTGAAAATGCATGCGGTTTTTTTGTACGCGTTTGGTCGCGTTTTCAAACGCATGCGGTTTTTTTCTGCATGCGTTCATTTTCAGAAATACAACCTGCAGTATTTTCTTGCGTTTTTAAGCACATGCGTTTGTTTGCGTTAAAAACGCATGCATTTTTATCGAAAAAAAACAGAAAACACACTGAAAAGCCACCCACCACCATCAAGGTGATAAAGGGATCCAAACCCTAACCCTAACTCTACCCCTAAACTCATCCCTAACCGTTTAATGAACATTTTCTGACAGTCATAGTGCCACGTATTTCAGTGCCACGTATTTCAGTGCCACGTATTTCAGTGCCACGTATTTCAGTGCCACGTATCACGTATTTCAGTGCCACGTGTTTCAGTGCCACGTATTTCAGTGCCACGTATCACGTATTTCAGTGCCACATATTTCAGTGCCACGTATTTCAGTGCCACGTATTTCAGTGCCACGTATTTCAGTGCCACGTGTTTCAGTGCCACGTGTTTCAGTGCCACGTATTTAAGTGCCACGTATCACATATTTCAGTGCCACGTATTTAAGTGCCACGTATTTCAGTGCCACGTATTTCAGTGCCACGTATTTCAGTGCCACGTATTTCAGTGCCACGTATTTCAGTGCCACGTATCACATATTTCAGTGCCACGTATTTAAGTGCCACGTATTTAAGTGCCACGTATTTCAGTGCCACGTATTTCAGTGCCACGTATCACATATTTCAGTGCCACGTGTTTCAGTGCCACGTATTTCAGTGCCACGTATTTCAGTGCCACGTATTTCAGTGCCACGTATTTCAGGGCCACGTATTTCAGTGCCACGTATTTCAGTGCCACGTGTTTCAGTGCCACGTGTTTCAGTGCCACGTGTTTCAGTGCCACGTATTTAAGTGCCACGTATCACATATTTCAGTGCCACGTATTTAAGTGCCACGTATTTCAGTGCCACGTATTTCAGTGCCACGTATTTCAGTGCCACGTATTTCAGTGCCACGTATCACGTATTTCAGTGCCACGTGTTTCAGTGCCACGTATTTAAGTGCCACGTATCACGTATTTCAGTGCCACGTATTTCAGTGCCACGTATTTCAGTGCCACGTATTTCAGTGCCACGTATTTCAGTGCCACGTATTTCAGTGCCACGTATTTTAGTGACACGTATTTTAGTGACACGTATTTCAGTCACGTTTAGGGTTAGGGTGAGGGGTAGGGTTAGGGTTAGGGCTAGGGTTGGAGGTAAAGTTAGGGTTAGGGTTTGGATTACATTTACGTTTGGATTAGGGTTGGGATTAGAATTATGGGTGTGTCAGGGCTAGGGGTGTGGTTAGGGTTACCGTTGGGATTAGGGTTAGGGGTGTGTTTGGGTTAGGGTTTCAGGTAGAATTGGGGAGTTTCCACTGTCCAGGCACATCAGGGGCTCTCCAAGCGCGACATGGCGTCCAATCTCAATTCCAGCCAATTCTGCGTTGAAAAAGTAAAACAGTGCTCCTTCCCTTCCGAGCTCTCCCGTGCGCCCAAAAAGGGGTTTACCCCAACATATGTGTTATCAGCGTACTCGGGACAAATTGAACAACAACTTCTGGGGTCCAAGTTCTCTTGTTATCCTTAGGAAAATAAAAATTTGGGGGGCTAAAAATCATTTTTGTGGGAAAAAAAAGATGTTTTATTTTCACGGCTCTGCGTTATAAACTGTAGTGAAACACTTGGGGGTTCAAAGTTCTCACAACACATCTAGATAAGTTCCTTGGGAGGTCTAGTTTCCAATATGGGGTCACTTGTGGGGGGTTTGTACTGTTTGGGTACATCAGGGGCTCTGCAAATGCAACGTGACGCCTGCAGACCAATCCATTTAAGGCTGCATTCCAAATGGCGCTCCTTCCCTTCCGAGCTCTGTCATGCACCCAAACAGTAGTTCCCCCCCACATATGGGGTATCAGCGTACTCAGGACAAATTGGACAACAACTTTTGGGGTCTAATTTATCCTGTTACCCTTGTAAAAATACAAAACTGGGGGCTAAAAAATCATTTTTGTGAAAAAAAAAAAAGAATTTTTATTTTCACGGCTTTGCGCTATAAACTTTAGTGAAACACTTGGGGGTTCAAAGTTCTCACAACACATCTAGATAAGTTCCTTGGGAGGTCTAGTTTCCAATATGGGGTCACTTGTGGGGGGTTTGTACTGTTTGGGTACATCAGGGGCTCTGCAAATGCAACGTGACGGCTGCTGACCAATCCATTTAAGTCTGCATTCCAAATGGCGCTCCTTCCCTTCCGAGCTCTGTCATGCGCCCAAACAGTGGTTCCCCCCCACATATGGGGTATCAGCGTACTCAGGACAAATTGGAAAACAAATTTTGGGGTCCAATTTATTCTGTTACCCTTGTAAAAATACAAAGCTGGGTGCTAAAAAATCATTTTTGAGAAAAAAAATAAAAATTATTTTCACGGCTCTGCGTTATAATCTGTAGTGAAACACTTGGGGGTTCAAAGCTCTCAAAACACATCTAGATAAGATCCTTAGGGGGTCTACTTTCCAAAATGGTGTCACTTGTAGGGAGTTTCAATGTTTAGGCACATCAGGGGCTCTCCAAACGCAACATGGCGTCCCATCTCAATTCCAGTCAATTTTGCATTGAAAAGTCAAATGGCGCTCCTTCCCTTCCAAGCTCTGCCATGCGCCCAAACAATGGTTTACACCCACATATGGGGTATCAGCGTACTCAGGACAAATTGGCCAACATTTTTTGGGGTCCAATTTCTTCTCTTACCCTTGGGAAAATAAAAAATTGGGGGCGAAAAGATCATTTTTGTGAAAAAATATGATTTTTTATTTTTACGGCTCTGCATTATAAACTTCTGTGAAGCACTTGGTGGGTCAAAGTGCTCACCACACATCTAGATAAGTTCCTTAGGGGGTCTACTTTCCAAAATGGTGTCACTTGTAGGGAGTTTAAATGTTTAGGCACATCAGGGGCTCTCCAAACGCAACATGGCGTCCCATCTCAATTCCAGTCAATTTTGCATTGAAAAGTCAAATGGCGCTCCTTCCCTTCCAAGCTCTGCCATGCGCCCAAACAATGGTTTACACCCACATATGGGGTATCATCGTACTCAGGACAAATTGGCCAACAACTTTTGGGGTCCAATTTCTTCTCTTACCCTTGGGAAAATAAAAAATTGGGGGCGAAAAGATCATTTTTGTGAAAAAATATGATTTTTTATTTTTACGGCTCTGCATTATAAACTTCTGTGAAGCACTTGGTGGGTCAAAGTGCTCACCACACATCTAGATAAGTTCCTTAGGGGGTCTACTTTCCAAAATGGTGTCACTTGTAGGGAGTTTCAATGTTTAGGCACATCAGGGGCTCTCCAAACGCAACATGGCGTCCCATCTCAATTCCAGTCAATTTTGCATTGAAAAGTCAAATGGCGCTCCTTCCCTTCCAAGCTCTGCCATGCGCCCAAACAATGGTTTACACCCACATATGGGGTATCATCGTACTCAGGACAAATTGGCCAACATTTTTTGGGGTCCAATTTCTTCTCTTACCCTTGGGAAAATAAAAAATTGGGGGCGAAAAGATCATTTTTGTGAAAAAATATGATTTTTTATTTTTACGGCTCTGCATTATAAACTTCTGTGAAGCACTTGGTGGGTCAAAGTGCTCACCACACATCTAGATAAGTTCCTTTGGGGGTCTACTTTCCAAAATGGTGTCACTTGTAGGGAGTTTCAATGTTTAGGCACATCAGGGGCTCTCCAAACGCAACATGGCGTCCCATCTCAATTCCAGTCAATTTTGCATTGAAAAGTCAAATGGCGCTCCTTCCCTTCCAAGCTCTGCCATGCGCCCAAACAATGGTTTACACCCACATATGGGGTATCATCGTACTCAGGACAAATTGCACAACATTTTTTGGGGTCCAATTTCTTCTCTTACCCTTGGGAAAATAAAAAATTGGGGGCGAAAAGATCATTTTTGTGAAACAATATGATTTTTTATTTTTACGGCTCTGCATTATAAACTTCTGTGAAGCACTTGGTGGGTCAAAGTGCTCACCACACATCAAGATAAGTTCCTTAGGGGGTCTACTTTCCAAAATGGTGTCACTTGTAGGGGGTTTCAGTGTTTAGGCACATCAGGGGCTCTCCAAACGCAACATGGCGTCCCATCTCAATTCCAGTCAATTTTGCATTGAAAAGTCAAATGGCGCTCCTTTCCTTCCGAGCTCTGCCATACGCCCAAACAGTGGTTTACCCCCACATATGGGGTATCAGCGTACTCAGGACAAATTGTACAACAACTTTGGGGGTCCATTTTCTCCTGTTACCCTTGGTAAAATAAAACAAATTGGAGCTGAAATAAATTTTGTGTGAAAAAAAGTTAAATGTTCATTTTTATTTAAACATTCCAAAAATTCCTGTGAAACACCTGAAGGGTTAATAAACTTCTTGAATGTGGTTTTGAGCACCTTGAGGGGTGCAGTTTTTAGAATGGTGTCACACTTGGGTATTTTCTATCATATAGACCCCTCAAAATGACTTCAAATGAGATGTGGTCCCTAAAAAAAAATGGTGTTGTAAAAATGAGAAATTGCTGGTCAACTTTTAACCCTTATAACTCCGTCACAAAAAAAAATTTTGGTTCCAAAATTGTACTGATGTAAAGTAGACATGTGGGAAATGTTACTTATTAAGTATTTTGCGTGACATATGTCTGTGATTTAAGGGCATAAAAATTCAAAGTTGGAAAATTGCAAAATTTTCAAAATTTTCGCCAAATTTCCATTTTTTTCACAAATAAACGCAAGTTATATCGAATAAATTTTAACACTAACATGAAGTACAATATGTCACGAGAAAACAATGTCAGAATCGCCAAGATCCGTCAAAGCGTTCCAGAGTTATAGCCTCATAAAGGGACAGTGGTCAGAATTGTAAAAATTGGCCCGGTCATTAACGTGCAAACCACCCTTGGGGGTGAAGGGGTTAATGGAATGTTTGCAGATGTTTTGTTTGGTCTTATTCTATTAAGTAACTTTTCCAGGACTTCTTTTCTTTTACTTACTTTGGTGTTCTCACTTTCTTCTTTTCCAGACAGCAAATAGCTGTTTTTAATTCAGATCACAGGAACTTATTACAGAAAAAAAACTGTTTTATCCTAATCTTCTCAGATAAGGTTCTCTGAGGTCTACTAATGTCACTATGTGAGAGGGGATTAGCAGCCAGATTAATTTAGGTTTTGTCTTGTTTATTAAGGGTACAATGCATATGTTTAGAAATCGCTGAACATGTGGTAAAATCTCGAGTTGGAATCATTGTCGTATTATAAATGGCGTTGACATTGGCTGCCAAAAAATGTATAACAGGACGAGTGATCATTGGAGTCGTGCTTCCATGATTATTATTTCACCTTTCATTTTATCATTTCGCAAAAAAAAAAAAATATTTTAATGAATCTCCTAATTAACACTCTTCTGGCACCTGGAGCTGAAGCTGTAATTAGCACCAGTGCTAAAAAGTGCAAATAATTTTAAAGGTGTCATAAAAACATACAGAAAATACGATTCACAATTTGTTACCCTAGAGCTTTGTTTAATAACCCTTGAGTTCCCAGATCAGCTTGTAGCCGCTATATATCTTTTATCATGTTAGTATTATCTATGTACTGATAAATAGTATTCATTAAATATTAACATGTGACCAACTTTAACATGCTATAGCGATCCAAGTTCAGTCCAATAGAACCAGTGTGGAGTAAGTACAGTTACGTCCATATATATTTGGACAGAGACAACATTTTTCTAATTTTGGTTATAGACATTACCACAATGAATTTTAAACAAAACAATTCAGATGCAGTTGAAGTTCAGACTTTTAGCTTTCATTTGAGGGTATCCACATTAAAATTGGATGAAGGGTTTAGGAGTTTCAGCTCCTTAACATGTGCCACCCTGTTTTTAAAGGGACCGAAAGTAATTGGACAATTGAGTCCAAGGCTATTTCATGGACAGGTGAGGGCAATCCCTTCGTTATGTCATTCTCAATTAAGCAGATAAAAGGCCTGGAGTTGATTTGAGATGTGGTGCTTGCATTTGGAAGGTTTTGCTGTGAAGTAAACATGCGGTCAAAGGAGCTCTCCATGCAGGTGAAACAAGCCATCCTTAAGCTGGGAAAACAGAAAAAAACAAGCCGAGAAATTGCTACAATATTAGGAGTGGCAAAATCTACAGTTTGGTACATCCTGAGAAAGAAAGAAAGCACTGGGGAACTCATCAATGCAAAAAGACCTGGGCGCCCACGGAAGACAACAGTGGTGGATGATCGCAGAATAATCTCCATGGTGAAGAGAAACCCCTTCACAACAGCCAACCAAGTGAACAGCACTCTCCAGGAGGTCGGCGTATCAATATCCAAATCTACCATAAAGAGAAGACTGCATGAAAGTAAATACAGAGGGTTCACTGCACGGTGCAAGCCACTCATAAGTGTCAAGAATAAAAAGGCTAGACTGGACTTTGCTAAAAAAACATCTAAAAAAGCCAGCACAGTTCTGGAAGAACATTCTTTGGATACATGAAACCAAGATCAACCTCTACCAGAATGATGGAAAGAGAAAAGTATGGCGAAGGCGTGGTACAGCTCATGACCCAAAGCATTACCACATCATCTGTAAAACACGGCGGATGCAGTGTGATGGCTTGGGCATGCATGGCTGCCAGTGGCACTGGGTCACTAGTGTTTATTGATGATGTGACACAGGACAGAAGCAGCCGAATGAATTCTGAGGTATTCAGAGACATACTGTGTGCTCAGATCCAGCCAAATGCAGCAAAACTGGTCGTTGTTTCATACTACAGATGGACAATGACCCAAAACATAAAGCCAAAGCAACCCAGGAGTTTATTAAATCAAAGAAGTGGAATATTCTTGAATGGCCAAGTCAGTCACCTGATCTCAACCCAATTGAGCATGCATTTCACTTGTTAAAGACTAAACTTCAGATGGAAAGGCCCACAAACAAACAGCAACTGAAAACCACCGCAGTGAAGGCCTGGCAGAGCATCAAAAAGGAGGAACACAGCGTCTGGTGATGTCCATGAGTTCAAGATTTCAGGCAGTCATTGCCAACAAAGGGTTTTCAACCAAGTACTAGAAATAAACATTTTATATAAAATTATTTAATCTGTCCAATTACTTTGGGTCCCTTTAAAAACAGGGTGGCACATGTTAAGGAGCTGAAACTCCTAAACCATTCATCCAATTTTAATGTGGATAACCTCAAATGAAAGCTGAAAGTCTGAACTTCAACTGCATCTGAATTGTTTTGTTTAAAATTCATTGTGGTAATGTCTATAACCAAAATTATAAAAATGTTGCCTCTGTCCAAATATATATGGTCGTAACTGTATATGTGTCACTGGCAGGGCCGGACTGGCCATAAGGCAAATCTGGCAAATTCCAGATGGGCAACTTTCTTCAGCAGGACAAAGGTGTATGGGGGATTGTGTACGGCCAACATTTGGTATAGAGGGCTGTGTGGGGCCAGCATATGGAAATGGAGGCTGTATGGGTATCACATGTGTTATGGGGGCCTGTGTAGGGCCAGCACATGGTATGGGGGCTGTGTGGGGACTAAGATATGTTATGGGGGCTGTGTGGGGACCAACATACATTATGAGATGTTGTGTGGTGATCAGCATGCTTTATGGGGGGCTCGTATGCTTTCAAATGCCAGGGCTCCATTTCAGTTCCAATCTGTCCCTGGTCACTACTCTAAAAATGGGCATACTATAGAGAAAGCTGGACAGCTTTATGTGACCAAAGGATCCATGGCCACTCTTTTTCCTATTAAGTACCATGAATCTCCACTAGGAAATAAAGATAAAATACGTAGTGCGGAGCACCAGCTGAAAAATCATAGGTTTTAGAGTTTGTGGGCAACCTGTTGGCTCAGTGGTTAGCAGTGCACTGTAGCTTGCAGCGCTGGGTTCAGTCCAACCAAGGAATTTATATATGTTCCCCATGTTTATGTAAGTTTTCTCCTGATACCCTGGTTTCATTACACACTCCAAAAAATGAAATCTAGATTGTTAACCCCAATGGGGTACAGTGATGACGATGTCTGTAATGAGCTGTGGAATTAATGGTGCTATATAAGCGAGTAAAATAAATTGAAAAAAAAAAAAATATGCAATTCAAGATTAATTCTACTACTTTATTAACCCCTTAAGGGCTTTGCTGCGTGTCCACATATATGATATTGCTGCATTCAAGGGAAATTATGTCACAAATTTTGGGGTCCATTTTCTCCTAAGTTTTGTCAAAATGAAAACTCTTTCCACAAAAATAATGTTTTAGAACCAACAAGTATTTATCTTCAAAGCCTGATGGTATTAGATTTTGTGAAACGCCCATGTTGTCAGCATGCTCACTTCACCCGTTGATGAATTCATGGAGTGATGTACAGTTGTGGCCAAAAGTATTGACACCCCTGCAATTCTGTCAGAGAATACTCAGTTTCTTCCTGAAAATGACTGCGCAAACAAATTCTTTGGTATTATTATCTTCATTTAATTTGTCTTAAATGAAAAAACACAAAAGAGAATGAAGCAAAAAGCAAAACATTGATGATTTCACACAAAACTCCAAAAATGGGCCAGACAAAAGTATTGGCACCCTCAGCCTTATACTTGATTGCACAACCTTTAGCCAAAATAACTGCGACCAACCGCTTCTGGTAACCATCAATGAGTTTCTTACAATGCTCTGCTGGAATTTTAGACCATTCTTCTTTGGCAAACTGCTCCAGGTCCCTGATATTTGAAGGGTGCCTTCTCCAAACTGCCATTTTTAGATCTCTCCACAGGTGTTCTATGGGATTCAGGTCTGGACTCATTGCTGGCCACCTTAGAAGTCTCCAGTGCTTTCTCTCAAACCATTTTCTAGTGCTTTTTGAAGTGTGTTTTGGGTCATTGTCCTGCTGGAAGACCCATGACCTCTGAGGGAGACCCAGCTTTCTCACACTGGGCCCTACATTATGCTGCAAAATTTGTTGGTAGTCTTCAGACTTCATAATGCCATGCACACGGTCAAGCAGTCCAGTGCCAGAGACAGCAAAGCAACCCCAAAACATCAGGGAACCTCCGCCATGTTTGACTGTAGGGACCGTGTTCTTTTCTTTGAATGCCTCTTTTTTTCTCCTGTAAACTCTATGTTGATGCCT
Organism: Ranitomeya variabilis; assembly: GCF_051348905.1. Taxonomy (NCBI): domain Eukaryota; kingdom Metazoa; phylum Chordata; class Amphibia; order Anura; family Dendrobatidae; genus Ranitomeya; species Ranitomeya variabilis. Next base: position 640,051,877 of record NC_135232.1, read on the forward strand.
TTGCCCAAAAAGCTCTACTTTTGTCTCATCTGACCAGAGAACATTCTTCCAAAACGTTTTAGTCTTTTTCAGGTAAGTTTTGGCAAACTCCAGCCTGGCTTTTTTATGTCTCTGGGTAAGAAGTGGGGTATTCCTGGGTCTCCTACCATACAGTCCCTTTTCATTCAGACGCCGACGGATAGTACGGGTTGACACTGTTGTACCCTCGGACTGCAGGGCAGCTTGACCTTGTTTGGATGTTAATCAAGGTTCTTTATCCAACATCCGCACAATCTTGCGTTGAAATCTCTTGTCAATTTTTCTTTTCCGTCCACATCTAGGGAGGTTAGTCACAGTGCCATGGAGATGGACTTGTAGCCTTGAGATTGCTCATGCTTCCTCACAATTTGGTTTCTCAAGTCCTCAGACAGTTCTTTGGTCGTCTTTCTTTTCTCCATGGTCAATGTGGTACATACAAGGACACAGGGCAGAGGTTGAGTCAACTTTAATCCATGTCAACTGGCTGCAAGTGTGATTTAGTTATTGCCAACACCTGTTAGGTGCCACAGGTAAGTTACAGGTGCTGTTAATTACACAAACTAGAGAAACATCACATGATTTTTCGAACAGTGCCAATACTTTTGTCCACCCTTTTTTATGTTTGGTGTGGAATTATATCCAATTTGGCTTTAGGACAATTCTTTTTGTGTTTTTTCATTTAAGACAAATTAAATGAAGATAATAATACCAAAGAATTTGTGTTTGCAATCATTTTCAGGAAGAAACTGAGTATTATTTGACAGAATTGCAGGGGTGTCAATACTTTTGGCCACACCTGTATTTTGTAAAATGGGGTCATTTTTGAAGGGTTTGACTGTGTGGCACCTCAGGGGCGCTGTTAATATGACGTGGCATCTGCAAAAACCATTGCACCGAAATGTGCCTTCAAAATGACGCTCATTCCATTTTGAGTCCTGCCATCTGCAGAAACTGAAGTTTTTGACCACAAATGTGATTTTTGCGTACTTACGAGACACTGCTTTATGAGGTTGTTTTTCTTTCGTTCCCCCTTGTGCAAATTTAAAAAAAAATGCAGTCTAAAACATTTTATTAAAAAACTTAAATAAAAATATAAAATACTTAACATTTGTGGGTTCAATTTGCTCACTACACTCTTAGATGAGTTGAATAAAGAATGCAGTATCCAAAGTTGGGTCAGAGTGTTTAGTTTTCTACAGTCACCTCAGGAGCTCTGCAAATGTGGCATTGTGGTAGCAATCAATGCCATAAAAAATAGCTCCCTGTCCCCAAACTGTAGTTTGTGTTCAGATATGGGATATTGCCACATTTGGGAGAATTCGCATAACAAAATTTACAAACATTTTCCCTTATTACCCCTTGTGAAAATGAAAAATGTATGGCTAACTAAACAATTTAGTGAGCAAAACGTACAGTAATTATTAATTTCCACGTCTCAGGACCTTGGGTTCAAAATGCTCAGTACACTTTTAGATGAATTCCTTAAGGGATGTAGTTTCAGAACTGAGATTACTTTTGGGGGGGTTGGGGGTCTCTGTTGTTTTGGCACCATGGTGTTCACAATCTATTTCAGCCAAAATTGCACCCCAGAAGTCAAATAGCACACCTTTTCTTCCTTATGCCCAAAAAGGAGTTTCCAAATCATAGATGAATTATTGGCGTACTCAGGAGAAATAGCACAACAAATTGTTGTTTCTCCTGTTATCCCCTTGAAAATGAAAAATTTGGGCTAAAGCAACATTTTTGTGGAAAAAAAATTAACATTTTTATTTTTCTGTCCCAGTATTCTAAATCTTTGTGAAGCACATGTGGATCCAAAATGGTCACTACATTCTTAAATGAATTCCTTGATCCTTGAGGGATATAGTTCCCAATATAGGGTCACTTGCGGTGGGGGTGGTTCTTCTGTTTTGGCACCCTCGGAGTTTTGTAAATGCATACACAAACTATGACACACAAAATTATGCTTCAAAAGTCAAATGGCTCTCCTTCCTTTCTGAGCCCTGACGTGCACCCAAACAGTAGTTTTCCCCCACATATGGGGTATCTGCGTACTCAGAAGAAAAAATACCCCACAATTTGTTGTGCAATTTCTCCTGTTACCCCTGTGAAGCACCTAAAGGATTAGTAAACTTCCTGAACACAATTCTGAATGCTTTTTAAAATGGGGTTTTGTGTGGGTGTTTTCTTACACATAGGCAAAATCATTTAAAAAGTGAAGTGGTCCATAAAACAAAATAATTTATTTCATTAAAAAGAATGCTAATCTTTTAACTTTTCCCAAATTCTTGCAAAAATTGCAAATTTTTCTTCATTTTTATCAAAATTCATATTTTTTTTAATAAATAAACACAAATCATAATGACCTAATTTTAGCACCAGCATAAAGTACAACGTCTCATGAAAAATCTCAGAATCACTGGGATACTTTGAGGCGTTCCACAGTTAATACCATATAAAGCGACCCTTGTCAGAATTGCAAAATTTCTCCTGGTCAGGAAGGTATAAAAAGGCATAGTTTGGAAGGGGTATGGTGCATATCGGTCACTTGGTAGAAGCAGAACCCTTGGGTACTGTACATCTGGCTGTTATTACTCAGCTTCATGTCCGTAACTGGTGAGTGTCCACAGACCATATCTTACTCGTTATTAGATTGTCAGACTCCAGGCTACATGGGTATCTCTCTGTATATTAGTCATGAAGGTTCTGCCACAAATGTATCCTACCAGGAAGGAGAGTTGGGGAAAAAAAGGATGATCATAGCCTATATGCTGCATTCATTAAAATTGCCACAAATAGGAGAGTGCAATCTTGATATCACTGCTGACTTCTACCAAAGTCCCAATGGTTCTGTCAGGCCCCCATCTCCGTCATAGAGCAGGGGTCATGGATCAGAAAGGGTAAGCAATTCAATTTTACATTCTTCTCTGCACCACAGCATCTCACTGTGACCCTATGGTATTGTCTGCTGGTGGCGGAGTGCCGCAGAGACCTGTCCTAATCCTTTCAATCCCTTCTGTTCCAGACACTAGCATCAAGGCAATTTCACACACTCCCCTGTGAAGGGGTTCACTATTGCTTTTGAGGATCAGACTTGCAATTTTTATTTGCGCTGAATGAAGAAATGACAAATCTGGCTGCCGATGATTTTATGGCTTGTATTATATTGAATAATATTGCACTCCCCACTTTTCAGTTTTTGATTTTCCACAAAAATTAAAAATAACCAATAAATTTCGTTCAACTTCACAATTATGTGCCACTTGTTGTTGATTCTTCACCAAAAATTTACATTTGGTATCTTTATGTTTGAAGCATGATATGTGGGAAAAGGTTGAAAAGTTCCAGGGGGCCGAATACTTTCGCAAGGCACTGTACATCATACTGCTTTCAGATGGTACAGCAACCTGGTGACAGATTCCCTTAATAGGTTATTACCATTACAGACATTTAGGACAGATCTATATAATATTCTTTTATAACAAAACACACGTTTCCTGCTATAGGAAATATGTTGGGGTATGACCTACAAAAAAACGGTACATTGCTTATTTTCATTAGGTACATCCCATATACACAAACTGACCTTGGTTCCTTTCAGAACTGGGCCACGTCATCGATGATGATTATGATTTCCAAGGAAGCTTTTCCGACCCCATCACCTTCCAGTGACATGTGTCAGGGCTCCTGTATCATCAAAGAGCAATGGAAACCGTGGAGAAAAAAAAAAACTAGTTTAAGCAAAAGCCTAAATGTGTTGATGGAGTCTAGAAAGCTCCATTATGAAACAAAAGGTAAAACACTTTTAAAAGGCTTCGGCAATAACTTGGAGCAAATTGTGACTACAGAACTGGAAATATTAACCTTTTCAATTGCTGGCACACGTCAAAACACATTAAAAGCTTTACTGTGTAATATCACAAAAAGTGATGGTGGATTTGTTGAACTGATTAGCTGATCAGTGCGATATGAAGCAGGCAGACCATTTAGCAGCTGGTGTATAATGCATGGCTGCATTACGTGTAACTCTCATTCCAAACCATTCTCTCTCCCGGACATTTTTTCTTGTACCGCAGCTACATTTTCATGAACTGCGAGCTACGCTGCAGCTTCAATTTTAACCACAACTACACTGCAAGCATATCTGTCCTGTCCTGTCCGGTACCCCAGGATTGCTGCGCCTTGTGGTTTCACTTATTCTAGGCTGCGAACATGCAAGCATCGCATCATGGCTTCCATTCATTACCAAGCCATGACCTCTCGGACTTATACATTTTAGAGCCCGTCCTTTCTAATCACGATGGACCTTATCTACGGTATATATAATTGTCTAAGGGGTACTTCCGTCTTTCTGTCGGCAACTTCCGTCACGGAATCCCGCGTCGCTGATTCGTCTCGCCAGCTGCCTGTCCTGGCTGCCGCAACCAATCAGCGACGGGCACAGTCCGATTAGTCCCTCCCTACACCCCTGCAGTCAGTGCCCGGCGCCCGCTCCATACTCCCCTCCAGTCACCGCTCACACAGGGTTAATGCTAGCGGTAACGGACCGCGTTATGCCGCGGGTAACGCACTCCGTTACCGCTGCTATTAAAGGGAACCTGTCACCACGTTTTTGGAAGATGGGATAAAAATAGCGTTAAATAGGGGCAGAGGTGGGCGTTACATTAGTGTGTGTGTTATGCGTTTATTACCCACCTAAGTTGCCGAAATAACTTTGCAAAGTCTCCGTTTTCGCCTGTCAATCAGGCTGGTCAGGTCGCATGGGCGTTGTCTTCCCCCAGATTTGGCGTAGTTTTCCGTTGGTGGCGTAGTGGTGTGCGCATGCCCAAAGTCCGGAATCCTCTTCCAGGGGATTTAAAATAGCGAGGTGTTCGTTATTGCATTGGTGATCGGTGGGCGCGGCCATCTTCCTTTGGCCGCGCGTGCGCAGAAGCGGCGCTCTGCTGGCCGCGGCTTCAGGAAAATGGCCGCCGCGATATCCATCTGCGCACGCGCGGCATCCCGCGGCCATTTTCCTGAAGCCGCGGCCAGCAGAGCGCCGCTTCTGCGCACGCGCGGCCAAAGGAAGATGGCCGCGCCCACCGATCACCAATGCAATAACGAACACCGCGCTATTTTAAATCCCCTGGAAGAGGATTCCGGACTTTGGGCATGCGCACACCACTACGCCACCAACGGAAAACTACGCCAAATCTGGGTGAAGACACCACGCCCATGTGACCTGACCAGCCTGATTGACAGGCGAAAACGGAGACTTTGCAAAGTTATTTCGGCAACTTAGGTGGGTAATAAACGCATAACACACACACTAATGTAACGCCCACCTCTGCCCCTATTTAACGCTATTTTTATCCCATCTTCCAAAAACGTGGTGACAGGTTCCCTTTAACCCTGTGTGTCCCCAACTTTTTATATTGATGCTGCCTATGCAGCCTCAATAGTAAAAAGATGTAATGTTAAAAATAATAAAAAAAAAAAAAACCTGCTATTCTCACCTTCCGTAGTCCAACGATGTGCTCGCAAGACCGCTAAGTCATCTGGGTAATTTCGCAATGCATCCTGGGAACGAAAGATGGCGGCAGCCGCACGCGCATCGCCAGAGCTTCGCTGGATCCCGGCGGATGAGTGTATAACTATTTTTTATTTTAATTATTTTTTTTAACAGGGATATGGTGTCCACACTGCTAAATACTGCGTGGGCTGTGTTAGATACTGCGTGGGCTGTGTTATATACTACATGGCCAGTGTTGTATACTGCGTGGGCTGTGTTAGATACTGCATGGGCTGCGTTATATACTACATGGCTGCTATATACTACATGGGCAGTGTTATATACTTCATGGCTGCTATGTACTATGTGGGCTGTGTTATATACGGCGTGGCTGTTATATACTACATGGGCAGTGTTATATACTGCGTGGGCTGTGCTATATATTACGTGCCCTGTGTTATATACTGCGTGGCCTGTGTTATATACTAAGTGGGCTGTATTATATACTGCGTGGGCTGTGCTATATACCACGTGCCCTGTGTTATATACTGCATCGCCTGTGTAATATACTACGTCGCCTGTGTTATATACTGCGTGGCTGCTATATACTGCGTGGGCAGTGTTATATACTGCGTGGCCTGTGTTATATACTGCATGGCCTGTGTTATATACTGCATGGCTTCTATATACTGCGTGGGCTATGTTATATAGTACGTGGGCTGTGTTATATACTGTTTGGGCTGTGTTATATACTGCGTGGCCACTGTTATATACTGCGTGGCCTGTCTTAACGCATCGGGTATTCTACAATATGTATGTATGTATATAGCAGCCACATAGTATATAGCACAGGCCACGTAGTATTTGTCTGCTATATACTACATGGCTCCTATATACTACGTGGCCTGTGCTATATACTATGTGGCTGCTATATACATACATATTCTAGAATACCCGATGCGTTAGAATCGGGCCACCATCTAGTGGATTCATAATGGGCTTAATCAGATTTCTGTTCAAGCACTGTAAATATTGATTGCAGGTATAACTCGCACAAAACGATAATTAAATGTATGGGGATGCTAAGAAAACAAAGGTCCAAGTTTAAAAAGTAAACCCCTATTTCTTTATAGCTAAAAAAGTAACAAAAAACAGATAAAGAAGGACAAGTCCAGCAGAAGATGGATTATTTACAGCTGTGCAGACCTAAATATAAAGCAATATTCATTCATGTCTCAACCAGCTTCGTTTTAGGGAAAAAAGCATTTCCCATCTCCACTTAATCTGGGACCAGCAGCAATTTACACTAATCTGGGACCAGCAGCGATTTACACTAATCTTAGACCAGCAGCGATTTATGCTAATCTGTGACCAGCAGCAATTTACACTAATCTGGGACCTGCAGCAATTTACACTAATCTGGGACCAGCAGCAATTTACACTAATCTGGGACCAGCAGCGATTTACACTAATCTGGGACCAGCAGCGATTTACACTAATCTGGGACCAGCAGCGATTTACGCTAATCTGTGACCAGCAGCAATTTACACTAATCTGGGACCTGCAGCGATTTACACTAATCTGTAACCAGCAGCGATTTAAGCTAATCTGTGACCAGCAGCAATTTACACTAATCTGGGACCTGCAGCGATTTACACTAATCTGTAACCAGCAGCGATTTATGCTAATCTGTGACCAGCAGCAATTTACACTAATCTGTGACCAGCAGCGATTTGCGCTAATCTGGGACCAGCAGCGATTTACGCTAATCTGTGACCTGCAGCGATTTACGCTAATCTGTGACCAGCAGCAATTTACGCTAATCTGGGACCTGCAGCGATTTGCGCTAATCTGGGACCAGCAGCGATTTACGCTAATATAGGAACTGCAGTGATTTACGCTAATCTGGGACCTGCAGTGATTTATGCTAATCTGGGACCTGCAGCGATTTACGCTAATCTGGGACCAGCAGCGATTTACGCTAATCTGGGACCTGCAGCAATTTACACTAATCTGTGACCAGCAGCGATTTACGCTAATATAGGACCTGCAGCGATTTACACTAATCTGGGGCCTGCAGTGATTTACGCTAATCTGGGACCTGCAGCGATTTACGCTAATCTGGGACCTGCAGTGATTTATGCTAATCTGGGACCTGCAGCGATTTACGCTAATCTGGGACCTGCAGCGATTTACGCTAATCTGGGACCAGCAGCGATTTACGCTAATCTGGGACCTGCAGCAATTTACACTAATCTGTGACCAGCAGCGATTTACGCTAATATAGGACCTGCAGCGATTTACACTAATCTGGGGCCTGCAGTGATTTACGCTAATCTGGGACCTGCAGCGATTTACGCTAATCTGGGACCTGCAGCGATTTACGCTAATCTGGGACCTGCAGTCATTTTTGCCGGGCTCCAACAGACCAAAAATATGGGCTTGTGAATGGAGTCTAAGGTGCGTTACCCACATCTGCTGACATTTTCATATATTTTCATTTAAAAGAAAACTTAAAGGACTTGGAAATCATTATCTTGAATATAACTAGTGACAAGCTGAGGGTCAGTAGGATTCCTCTAATTCACTGAAAATTTGAAGTTGATTCTAGGAGGACTGATGCAAAAAAAAGAAAAAAAAAAAGAAAGAAAAGTAATAAAGTGTGCCACATCTAACACGGTTCAGGGATCTGACACGCTTTGACACATTGAAATAGAAACTGCATTTGTCATATCTATCGTTGGCCAATCATGTCCAACAGCAATCAAATGGTAGTGAAGCTGCTAGCAGCTGGTCCTGTACTTCCCGCATCGTTGGTAACCGGATCGGCTTTATCCAGTAGGATATAATACAGGGACGTTGCACTCTTAGGCCGGCCTCACACTAGCGAGTTTTACGGACGTATGAGCGCATAAACTACGTCCGTAAAACTCGCAAAATAAACGGCACAATTATTCTCAATGGGGCTGCTCCTATTAGCCGTATATTACGGTTCAGTATTATACGGCTTTCTACGGCCGTACAAAATCGCAACATGCTGCGTTTGTCACCGTATTGCGCAAAAAAATCGCCAATGAAAGTCTATGGGGGCGAGAAAAATACGGATTCCACACTGACCAGCAGTGTGACTTGCGAGAAATACGCAGCGGTGTTAGTGAAAAGTCGGTAATTCAGTTGCCGGCTTTTCATTTCTCCTGCACAAACCCGACAGGATATGAGACATGATTACATACAGTAAACCATCTCATATCCCCTTTTTTTTTGCATATTCCACACTACTAATGTTAGTAGTGTGTATGTGCAAAATTTCAGCGCTGTAGCTGCTGAAATAAAGGGTTAAATGGCGGAAAAAATTGGCGTGGGCTCCCGCGCAATTTTCTCCGCCAGAATGGTAAAGCCAGTGACCGAGGGCAGATATTAATAGCCAGGAGAGGGTCCATGGTTATTGGCCCCCCCGTGGCTAAAAACATCTGCCCCCAGCCACCCCAGAAAAGGCACATCTGGAAGATGCGCCTGTTCTGGCACTTGGCCACTCTCTTCCCATTCCCTGTAGCGGTGGGATAAGGGGTAATGAAGGGTTAATGCCACCTTGCTATTGTAAGGTGACATTAAGCCAGATTAATAATGGAGAGGCGTCAATTATGACACCTATCCATTATTAATCCAATTGTTGGAAAGGGTTAAAAAACACACACACACATGATTTAAAAGTATTTTAATGAAATAAGCACAGCGGTTGTTGTAATAATTTATTGTTCTCTCAATCCATCAGGAACACCCTCGCTTGGAAAAATAATAAACGCACAAGATACATACCTTCTGGTGAACCGTCTCGTCCCACGAAGTAATCCATCTGAAGGGGTTAACTAATATTACAGGCAGGAGCCCTGCTAAATGCAGCTGTGCTCCGTGCTTGTAATTCCCCAGCGAATGAATGAAATGTAGGTCATTGACCTACATTTCCTTCAGTCGCGGTGAGGCGCCCTCTGGTGGATGTTCTCATGAACTGCAGCCTGGGAACTTTTTCCCACGCTCCAGGTCATATGAGGACATCCACCAGGGGGCGCATCACCGCGACTGAAGGAAATGTAGGTCAATGACCTACATTTCATTCATTCGCTGGGGAATTACAAGCACGGAGCACAGCTGCATTTAGCAGGGCTCCTGCCTGTAATATTAGTTAACCCCTTCAGATGGATTACTTCGTGGGACGAGACGGTTCACCAGAAGGTATGTATCTTGTGCGTTTATTATTTTTCCAAGCGAGGGTGTTCCTGATGGATTGAGAGAACAATAAATTATTACAACAACTGCTGTGTTTATTTCATTAAAATACTTTTAAATCGTGTGTGTGTTTTTTAACCCTTTCGTACTATTGGATTAATAATGGATAGGTGACATAATTGACGCCTCTCCATTATTAATCTGGCTTAATGTCACCTTCCAATAGCAAGGTGGCATTAACCCTTCATTACCCCATATCCCACCGCTACAGGGAGTGGGAAGAGAGTGGCCAAGTGCCAGGATAGGCGCATCTTCCAGATGTGCCTTTTCTGGGGTGGCTGGGGGCAGATGTTTTTAGCCACGGGGGGGCCAATAACCATGGACCCTCTCCTGGCTATTAATATCTGCCCTCGGTCACTGGCTTTACCATTCTGGCGGAGAAAATTGCGCGGGAGCCCACGCCAATTTTTTCCGCCATTTAACCCTTTATTTCAGCAGCTACAGCGCTGAAATTTTGCACATACACACTACTAACATTAGTAGTGTGGAATATGCAAAAAAAAAGGGGATATGAGATGGTTTACTGTATGTAAACCATGTCTCATATCCTGTCGGGTTTGTGCAGGAGAAATGAGAAGCCGGCAATTGAATTACCGGCTTTTAACACATATCGCGCTGAATGAAATCTAAATACAGAATATATATATATGTGTCTCAATGACATATATATATATATACTGTATATATGTTTTCCCGAACATTTGAGCACATAAATCCATTAGATGTCGGTTTTGCAAGCCTGCGCGAAAATCTCGCAGTACGGATGCCATACGGATTACATACGGAGGATGCCATGCGCAAAATACGCTGACACACCCTGACTACGGATCAATATTTTGGGAACATTTCTCCGTATTACGGCCGTATAATACGTGGCGTATTGTCTTACGCGCAGTGTGAGGCCGGCCTTAGGCTGATTACAATAATGATCACACACAGTCTTTTGGTAGTATTTGATTTTTTTTTTAAACTACTTTAAACCACAATTTTTGCCTCTGATTAGCATAACTGCATAGGCTATATATAAGGCCTCATTCACATGTCTGTGTTTAAGCACATATGTGAAAAAATGGTTCCAGTGTCATCAATGTTTTGCATCAGTGTGTCATCCATGTGTCTGTCTCTACCATCAGTGTGTCATCCGTGTGTCCATTTTAACCATCAGTGTGTTATCCATGTGTCCGTTTTTACCATCAGTGTGTCATCCGTGTGTCCGTTTTTACCATCAGTGTGTCATCCGTGTGTCTGTTTTTACCAGCAGTCTGTCATCTGTATGTCTGTTTTTACCACCAGTGTCATCCGTGTGTCTGTTTTTACCATCAGTGTGTCATCCGTGTGTCTGTTTTTACCATCAGTGTGTCATCCGTGTGTCTGTTTTTACCATCAGTGTGTCATCAGTGTGTGCTTTTACCACCAGTGACATCCGTGTGTCTGTTTTTACCATCTGTGTGTCATCCATGTGTCTGTTTTTACCATCAGTGTGTCATCCGTGTGTCTGTTTTTACCACCAGTGTCATCCATGTGTCTGTTTTTACCATCTGTGTGTCATCCATGTGTCTGTTTTTACCATCAGTGTGTCATTCGTATGTCTGTTTTTACCATCAGTGTCATCCGTGTGTCTGTTTTTACCACCAGTGTCATCCGTGTGTCTGTTTTTACCATCAGTGTGTCATCCGTGTGTCTGTTTTTACCATCAGTGTGTCATCCGTGTGTCTGTTTTTACCATCAGTGTCATCCATGTGTCTGTTTTTACCATCAGTGTGTCATCCATGTGTCTGTTTTTACCATCAGTGTGTGATCCATGTGTCTGTTTTTACCATCAGTGTGTCATCCGTGTGTCTGTTTTTACCATCAGTGTCATCCGTGTGTCTGTTTTTACCATCAGTGTCATCCATGTGTCTGTTTTTACCATCAGTGTGTCATCCATGTGTCTGTTTTTACCATCAGTGTGTGATCCGTGTGTCTGTTTTTACCATCAGTGTCATCCGTGTGTCTGTTTTTACCAGCAGTCTGTCATCCGTGTGTCTGTTTTTACCATCAGTGTGTCATTCGTGTGTCTGTTTTTACCATCAGTGTCATCCGTGTGTCTGTTTTTACCAGCAGTGTGTCATCTGTGTGTCTGTTTTTACCATCAGTGTGTCATCCGTGTGTCTGTTTTTACTATCAGTGTGTCATCCGTGTGTCTGTTTTTACCATCAGTGTGTCATCCGTGTGTCTGTTTTTACTATCAGTGTGTCATCCGTGTGTCTGTTTTTACCATCAGTGTGTCATCCGTGTGTCTGTTTTTACCACCAGTGTGTCACCCGTGTGTCTGTTTTTACCATCAGTGTGTCATCCGTGTGTCTGTTTTTACCATCAGTGTGCCATCCGTGTGTCTGTTTTTACCATCAGTGTGTCATCAGTGTGCCATCCGTGTGTCTGTTTTTACCAGCAGTGTGCCATCTGTGTGTCTGTTTTTACCATCAGTGTGCCATCCGTGTGTCTGTTTTTACCATCAGTGTGTCATCAGTGTGCCATCCGTGTGTCTGTTTTTACCAGCAGTGTGTCATCTGTGAGTCTGTTTTTACCATCAGTGTGTCATCCGTGTGTCTGTTTTTACCAGCAGTGTGTCATCTGTGTGTCTGTTTTTACCATCAGTGTGTCATCCGTGTGTCTGTTTTTACCAGCAGTGTGTCATCCGTGTGTCTGTTTTTACCATCAGTGTCATCCGTGTGTCTGTTTTTACCAGCAGTGTGTCATCCGTGTGTCTGTTTTTACCAGCAGTGTGTCATCTGTGTGTCTGTTTTTACCATCAGTGTGTCATCCGTGTGTCTGTTTTTACCATCAGTGTGTCATCCGTGTGTCTGTTTTTACCATTCGTGTCATCCGTGTATCCATTCAGTTTGTCATCTGCGTGTCCATTTTCACCATCAGTGTCACCTGTTTGTTTGTTTTCACCATCAGTGTCTCATCAGTGTGTCCATTGTTACCATCAGTGTGTCATCCGAGTGTCCATTTTCACCATGAGTGTCATCTGTGTGTCCGTTTTCACCATCAGTATATCTGTTTTTACCGTGAGTCATCATTGTTTTTCACACATAAAGAAATTCATGTCATAGCTTCTCCTAAACACAGACTGCACATGGATGGCATACGGATGCCACCCGTGTGCTGTACATATATTTCATGGACCCATGCCCTTGTATTGGCCCTTTTCATTCATGCTGCCAGATAAACAACAGACATGTCTCCATGTGTTTTGCATGAGCATACGGACCACGGCAAACAGACATGTGAATACCACAATAGATTATAATTGGGTCGTGTTAATGTGCAACATGAGAATGAGTCCTTAGACTGTTCAGTAAATAAAAATGCTAAAACAGAAATCTGAAATCAGAGGCCATAATACCAGTGGAAAAAGAACTTTAGAGTAATAAACGATATCGTATATAGTTGGGTCTTTTCTATAGTAACAAAAAAATGCGGAACATGGAAACAAAACAGAATAAGAATCGACACCTTTGAAATATGGTGCTGGAGAAGGCTGTTATCAATACCATGGATAACCAGAAAAACAAAGTAATGTTGGAACAAATTGAGCCAGACATGTCACTCAAAGTAAGGATCACCAATCTACGACTTGCTTACTTTGAACACATCAATAAAACAGAGCAATAACTGGAGAAGGACATCATGTTCAGAAGAAGAAGGAACAAGGCAAAGAGGAGGACCAGCAACCTGATAGCCTGATACTATCAAGATAACTTTCAGAGAAGACCCTGGTGGACCTATCTATGCACAAGATCAATTAACCTACAGAGCGTTCATCCTTCAAGTTGCCATGGCTCAAAATTCAGCCAAAGGCCAGTAAATAGATAGATATCTGGTGGACGGCATGATGGCCTTCAGCACTGAAGTCCATGGTTCAATTCTGACCAACACCTATTTGCAGTGTCCATGTCTTCCTTGTATTTAAAATGGTTTTCTTCAGGTTCTTTCATTTTCTCCCATAATCATAATGAGTAATTATCTTTTCTAACATTAGATCCTAACATATGACCCAATTCTGACATAAAACAGTCAAAACTGACAGGTCTGGAGTCATTGTGTGAATGCAGACTAATGAATCCCCCTCCAGCTTACACAGTGTGCACTGCGGGGACTCAGTTTCAGACCAGGGAACGGAGGGTATGTATGAGTTATACATACCCCCTGCCAGTGGGTGCTGCCTAGCTCCATACACTTGTATAGAGCTGAGACCAGGTCCTAACCAGTGATGCAGCCGGCTAGTGGGCACAGCCTCCCTTCATACAAGTGTATAGAGGGTAAAGCCGCACCCAGTGGCCGGGAATATGAATAACTCATACATACCCTCCATTCCCAGATCTGAAACTGGTGAATCCCGTGCGATGGAGGATTCATAAGTCTGCAGTCACAGAGAGTGACTGCAGACTTATCGATTTTGACCAGACCGTATTGGAAGTTTTAGTTAATGAGAATCTCGTGCTTTGGGGTTGGGCTATTTTTTTGTGTTCTGGCCTCATCGTCATCTTTGTGGCTTAAATGACAGTGACCTGCCTATTTTAAATACTGCACCATTTTACTTGAGCCAATTTTAATTTTTTTTGTCTACGGCTGCCCACTGGTGGGCGGCGATTGAGAGCATTGCTTGCCGATAGATGCTACTGCACATGCGCTGCCGACATTTTGTTTGAGCAAAAAAAATTGGATCCAGCAAAATGGCGGCGGCGCGTGCACTGAAACATCTATCGTCAAACAATAAATGCTACTGCGCATGCACCATTTTGCTGGAGTTATTTTTCTTTTTCTTTTTTTGAAATGCCAGAATATTAACTGCGCAAGCACAGTATTTAAAATAGGCAGGTGACCTGTCATTTAAGTCTCAGTGATGACGATGAGGCCAGAGCATGTAAAAAAGGGCCACCCACAGGCCCACCGCAGAGCATGAGCATCTCATTAACTGAAAACTTCTAACACAGATTTAACAACCATAAGACAGATATCTTCAACCAAGGTATCATTTTAATCAGTATAACGGCGCCAACCTGACAATGCCTGTAGTTTACTTAGCAAAATTGTGATGACAGGTTCTCTTGAAACATTCAGCTTCATAAACATAAACCGTGTTCAATAGCATATTTTTAGGTGGCAAGCTATGTGACTACGTAACTAAATTTTATTGAAATAGTTACTTTTTTGCACTCACAAGGGCAAGTTATGATGCTGAAGATAAAGGAGTATGTCGAAGTGCTCCTGATTTTTTGTCATTTTGCTTCATGTGAATGTATTCAAAGTATATTTTAAAGTTTGTGGTTAGCACTGAAGATGTGACAATGTCTACTTTTGACAGTATTTTATTGTACAGAAGAGGTTTATCAACTTTTTACTCTTTGTTCTTTATTTTAAGAGATGCAACGCTGAAATATTTTAGAATGTTAGGAAAAAGTTATTTCGTAAAGTTAGTTAACACTTCAAAAAATGTGTCTGACGGTAAATGGTTAAGTCTCAGCCAAATGAATTTTCGCAAGTAAGAGGAGGGAGGGAAGAGGGCCGAGATTCTCCTGTGCATCTCCCCTACATCCTGCCCTCACACCCCAGCCAGAAGAAAGTAATGGAAGAGTATTGATCTTAGCCTCTTAATGAATTGCTCAGCTTTTGAGAATTGCATTTTTAATCACCCTCCCCTCCCGCCATCCTTGATGTCACACCAGCGGCCTTTAAGCAAAAAACATCCTTATGCCAGGGTCTGAGCCTTGTAGGTATGGCAGCTTTCTTTACTGCACCTTGTGACTTGTATTAGGGGGGGTCAATTATCCATCACAATCCATATGGAATTTGACAAATAGTTTGTAAACAAGAACTTATAAAAAGTTTTCACATATCAGGATATGAACTCCTGTCATCTTTTGCGTGTCACGGTGTCTTCTTGAGACGCTCCTTTCCTTTATGAAGCGAGTACAATTTAGCAAGCTTTAATAAATACTGTAACTTGGAATAAAACCTTTAAACAGTGTTGAAAAGTGGCAGATTAATTTTTTCACATGATTAATTTTCAATCCGTCGTAGGAGGAGTTCATTATCTTTTTTTCTTTCATTCTATTTCACAATTACTAGACGTCATTTCAGCCGTCAAGTACAATGGACATCACACGTCTATACGAACAATATTCAAATGATGCCATCCACAATGCTCACAAAGTTATTCCATTGTCTAGAACATGTCAATTCCCGATCATTTTCTATTGTAGCTGATCTCTTTAGACAACTGCTGAAATGCAGTTTTATTGATCTGGACTAGTGAATAAAATCCGCCGTGTTATGGCCATTTACCTTAGAGCATACTGTGTTTCCCCGAAAATAAGACAGGATCATATATTAGTTTTTGCTCTAAAAGATGGGTTAGGGTTTATTTTCAGGGGATGTTTTTTTTCATGAACAACAATTCACATTTATTCCTGAACAACAACAAAAAAATCAACATTTATTCTAATATAATCATGTCATGAAGCGCACACTGCACATACACGTTTTTATGCACACACACTGCACATAAACATGTATATGCACATACGCAAACATGTGCATATAAGGAGAAAAAGGAGCACTCGGGTGGATATAGTAAAAGCCAAAATGTATTAGAAACTACATTTATGTAAAAAGACATGAAGATTAAACTGTGACATGATTCAATTCAGGCAAAAGACAGAGATACCAGGGTCCCAATTCCTACTGCAAACACATTGCACATATCCCACAGATGACTAAAGTGCCAGTGCAGTAATTACTAGGCAAGCGATTCTAAGTACCCCAGGAAGGTAACACCATAACAAAAGTAAATGAATCAAAATAACCACAATCTGAGGGTAACGCTTACCGGATGCAGGAGGGAAGAGACCCTGGGCCCGGTGGTGAAGCCCCAAGGTGCGTGTCGCGTGTCTGATACACCCTTTCTGGGGTACGTACAATCGCTTGCCTATTAATTACTGCACTGGCACTTTATACATATATGGGATATGTGCAATGTGTTTGCAGTAGGAATTGTGACCCTGGTATCTCTGTCTTTTCCCTGAACAGTTTAATCTTCATGTCTTTTTACATAAATGTAGTTTCTAATAAATTTGGGCTTTTACTATATCCACCTGATTGCTCCTTTTTCTCCTAATATGCACATGTTCCTTTTGGAGTTGGTGTCTTTTTCTCGTTGGGGTGGGCCACTAAGTAGTGCCACCACCTGGCATATAGCATGTAGCTGAGGCTATTGCTCGTACACACACAAACATGCATAGGTAGATACACACACTACACATACATACACGTGTTTACACATACACATACTGCACATGCAAATGTATATACACACACTGCACATATACTTGTTTATAAACACACACTGCATACATACACACAGATTTCACATACCGTTCATACCAGCCTGTCTGCTCTGCAGTCCCTCTAAACTTCCTCACTATGACCGTGATGTCACCAAAGGTCCTTAAGTAGTCTTGACCTTGGAATAGAAATGCTGGGGGCCCGTAAGAGAGTGGAAGCCCTGTGCAATTGCCCAGATTGACTGCCCCTCCTCTAACACCAGCCCTGACTGTAACTAGGGCTTATTTTTGGAGTAAGGCTTAGATTTCAAGCATACTCCTAAAATCCTGCAAAATCATGTTAAGGCTTATTTGTGGGGTAGGTTTTCTTTTCGGGTAAACATGGCAGTAGTGGTTTGTGATGCTGTTATTTGCTTATTCTATTCCACAGGTAGGTTTTCTTTTCGGGTAAGGCCCACACATCAGTTTTTTACCATCTGCCACAATCTGTCGAATTTTGAAAAAAACCAAAAAAAAACGGATCCGGCGACTGATGCCGCTGGATCCGTTTTTTTCTCATAGACTTGTATTAGCGACGGATGGCCTCACGTTTCATCCGTCGCTCGCCGGATCCATCGAAAATTGTTTGTCTGGTGGCCAGAGACAACGGACAAAGTAACATTTTTTGTGTTCGTCGAAAAAACGGACAGCGACAGATCCATCGCCGTCCGTTATTTGCTTGAATGGCAGCCTATGGGCGCCGGATCTGTCAAATGACGGAATCCAGTGACAGATTACATTTTTTTAAACTGAGCATGATCCGTCAAAAAAACAAATCCGTCGCATCAGTTTTTCACAATCTGTGACGGATCCATCGAGCCAACGGATTGTGACTGATGGCAAAAAACTGATGTGTGAACGGGGCCTAAACATGGCAGTAGCAGTTTGTGATGCTGTTATTTGCTTATTCTATTCCGCAAATTATTATTTTTTAAAACCAATAAACAAAATGCTGAAGCAGATTTTATTACTCATGCATAGCCTTTTTTTCTCTTAATGACTGTGTTTCAACCTACTTATGAAAATGATGTTCATTATCACTTGCTTGGTATAATTGGTTACCAATACACCTAACTTGAATCCCTAACTTTGTGCAATTATACTCAGACAAATTTATGGTATTTTGAAGGCAAAGGGTGATCACACATAATATTGATTTTATTAAGATTTCTTTTTTTCATTGAGTTTTCATTTTAATTGCCAAAAATAAACTGTTAAATTTACAATTACCAATTGTTTATATCTTTGAAAATAATCTTATTTTGCAGCATTTTTCATACCTACGTAGAACTTTTCCACAGTACTTGTGCGTCTGTAACTCCACCTGCTTCAACCTCTTCTTTTACAACATTGATTATAAAGAGGGCAAAAAAGACATTTTCCTCATTTCAAAGGAACAAAAATTCCTTTCCAACTTCAAATATAACTCCTTGCTTTTTTTCAGAATGGAAAGTTGGGATGACCAGAAATTAACAGATAAAATGCTCAGCTTAGTTCTCCAGCCCTTCTTTTTATTATTAAGTCTCAGCAACCAGACTCCCAATGCCATGTCATTATGACATGATAACACTAATTAAATATTACTTGCAAGTTACATAATTCATAAAATTGTTATCTTTTCATTTCCATAATATTTGGAAACTGAAATTGCCACCTTAGGTTACCTGTAACAAACAACTGGTTTCTGTGATGTGGGGGGCCGTGGTGGGTCTGGCCTTTGGGCCTTGAATTATAATGTAATGCAAGCAGTGTTTGAGTTCTGCAGAGCATGAGTTGATGATACAGAGCTGTTCTCTATTCTGGGTCATAGAAGGGTCCAGAGCAGAAAACTTTACGCCATGATCTCCTTTGGCATATGGAGTGAGGCAAGTGGACAGTCTTTTAGAAGCAATAACTTTGAAAGAAATCTATAAAGTACCCACTCTAACATCCCCAGATTGCATATGCAAGGACAATAATGTCTGTATATCAATCTGGTCAAACTCCTTTCTTAATTCAGTCGGGCACGTGCTATAAGAACGTTATTGGTCTCTAAACAAAAACGCTGTGCTTTTAAAGTACCAGTATACCCTAATAGCAGTTGTTACAAATGTTTCTAGAGCTGCTTTTATGAAAAACAATTTTGAAGACCTTTCAAAAAAATCTCCATCGTTTGAATGAGAGTTTCAGCATATCTTCAAGTGTAAGCTAAAAAGCACATTCAAATACTTTTTGCCATCTTCTTGTGACCTTTCCAGCATTTGAAGAGTTAATGAAAGGAGTAGGGGGGAAAAAAATAAGCTAAAAGGATGTTAAATGGTCCCCAGTAATTTGCAATAAGCTACGTACGTACACGTGTGTATATATAACGTGTGTCTTACTTTCTGTGCTTTACCTGGCTGATCCAAATTATAGCTTAATTAGAGACAATCTTTGGAAATGGATTCATGGTAATAAACAGATTGAACTGAGGAATCGACGCAGTAAAAAGTTCAAAATTAATAAGTGGCAGATGTGGGAGCGTAATTTGTATTTGAACAAACACACTCTGATGGCTGGGGAGTTTTTGTAATTATTTTTTTTTAATTTACATATCTAACTTTTAAGTGGAATTCTAATCATACCTTATGCATGTCTGCATAAGGAAGAGCTCCCTATTCCCAGCAGCTGTGTGCGCGCTCCGGCTTCCTTGTGCGGTGAGCTGGAACTCTTCTCCCTAAATGTCTGCAGTTGTTTTCTTGTCTCCCTCTGCCCCATCTCTGATTTATCCAATAATCTATCTCCTCTTTAAACTTTTTACTTACCTACAGTCTGTCTGGACAAAGGGTTTTAAGGAATTTATGAAAATTTGGTGAGGTTCTACAACTTCACTCTATCTACAGTGGCATGTAAAAGTTTGGGCACCCTGGTCAAAATGACTGTTATTGTTAACTGTTAAGCAAGTTGAAGATGAAATGATCTCTAAAAGGCCTGAAGTTAAAGATGACACATTTCCTTTGTATTTTTAGCAAAACAAAATATATATTTTTTTCATCTTCTACATTTTAAAAATTACAAAAAGGAAAATGGGCCAGAGCAAAGGTTTGTGCACTCTGCATGGTTAGTACCTAGTAGCACCTTTAGTACCTTTCTGAAAGTATCACAGCTTGTAAACACTTTTTGTAGCAAGCAGAGTCTTTCAATTCTTGTTTGAGGGATTTTCATCCATTCTTCCTTGGAAATTTCTTCCAGTTCTGTGAGATTCCTGGGTTCTCTTGCATGCACTGCTATTTTGAGGTAAAGCCACAGATTTTCAATGAGGTTCATATCGGGGGACTGTGATGGCCATTGTAAAACCTTCAGCTTGCAATTTTTAAGGTAGTCTGTTGTGGATTTTGACTTGTGTTTAGGATCATTATGCATTTGTAGAAGCCATCCTCTTTTCAACTTCAGCTTTTTTTACACATGGTGTTATGTTTGCAACAATAATTTGTTGAAATTTCATTGAATCCATTCTTCCCTCTAGCTGTGAAATGTCCCCCATGCCATTGGCTGTAACACAACCCCAAAGCTTGATTGATCCACCCCCATGCTTAATGGAAGGCGAGATGTTCTTTTCATGAAATTTTGTGCCCTTTTTTCACCATACATACCGTTTGATCATTGTGGCCAAAGAATTCTGCTTTAACCTCATCTATCCAGACGACTTGTTTCCAAAATGCATCAGACTTGTTTAGATATTCTTTTGCATACTGCTGATGCTACATTTTATGGTGAGGATGCAGGAGAGATTTTCTTCTGCTGACTTTTTCATGAAGGCCATATTTGTGCAGGTATCTCTGAACAGTAGAACAATGTACCACTACTCCAGAATCTGTTAAATCTTTCGGAGGGTCTTTTGCAGCTAAATAGGAGTTCTGATTTACCTCTCTAGCAATCCTACGAGCAGCTCTTACTGAAATATTGCTTGGTCTTCTATACCTTTTCTTGACCTCCACTGTTCCTGTTAGCTGCCATTTCTAAAATTACATTTCGAACTGAGGAAAGGGTAACTTGAAAACACTTTTCTATCTTCTTGTAGCCTTCTCCTGCTTTGTGGGCCTCCACCATTTTCTGTGCTAGGCAGCTGCATAGAGGAACCCATGTCTGCTTTTTTTGGCACAAGGTTAGAGTAGGCTGGTAAATTTGCATCACCTGGCCTTTCCTACCGATGATGGTGAACAAGTCATAACCCTAACAGGCTGATTAAGGTCTGAAACCTTAGTAAAAGGTATGTGAGCCCAAACTTTTGCAATGGCCCATTTTCCTTTTTGTAATTTTTAAAATGTAAAAACTGATAATATATTTTTTTTGCCTGAAATACAAAGGAAATGTGTCATCTTTAACTTTAGGCCTTTTAGAGATCATTTCATCTTTAACTTGCTTAAGTGTTCACAAAAACAGTAATTTTGACCAAGGGTGCCCAAACTTTTACATGCCACTTTAAAAGATTGAGTAATTCATGTTTGTAATATTTAGCCACTTATTGACCACCTATATGTCTTTTTACTGACCTGAGATATAAGATAATAGCATTGCCTCGACGGGTGAAAATGCAGCATCTGTCGATTGCACACTACAGCTGATGCCCTGCTGCATCAGCCATGATCGGTGTTGGCACCAACCATGGCCCTTTAAGCCCTTTAGATGCTGCTGTCGATGGTGACTACAGTATCTAGACTATTAACAGAGTGTGGGGGTGCCCTTTTTTATACCATCGGCACCATGGGATTATGTTTGGGTGGTCCTGATGGTTGCAATGGCAATTCACAGCCAAATAATGGCCTTCGAGTCTGCCGGCTATAGGGGCCTGCTCAGATGTTAGCAACATTTTAAGTGGTAAAAATACACTTCTTCATTCCTTTGGGGGGATTTTCCAATATATAGGACCTTCAAAACCGAATAGGTCTCTAAAAAAAAATAATATGACGCATGTCAGATTTGTAAGTTTGGCCTGCTCACTAAGGGGTTAATAAATGTATGTAAGAAGGTAGAGAAATTGCTTTTTGTTTTTAAAACTGTCTCCGATCAAACTCTGATCAGAATAACCCATCTGATTTTCTCGAGATTTCAAAATTGTAAAGCAATAAATAACATATTGGGCTATAGGTTGAACTCAGTGAACTTATGTGTCTACATTAACCTTGAAAACGATGAAATAAGCAGAGCTCCGCTATCCTGATTTCCCATTAGTTGTATGTTCACAGAATTCGGTGCATCTTTAGTATATTTTACCGCAATTGTACCAAAGGTTCAATCAAAGCGTGTGTAGTATCTGGATAATACTGGGATTTATATAGGTCTTATTCATCTTTCGTGCTGTGTTATTTTAGGTAGTATATGATAAAAGGGGCAGGGGGCTTTGAGTTCAATCGTGCCTGGTTTTAGTATTATTTTTTTTTTCCCCAAGAAATAATCGCTATAAATGTTGGACTTACAGAATTAGTTTTTTAAGTGCAGTTTCCCCTTTCCACAAATGAATTGATGGCTATTCCTGTGTGATTGTATAAATCAATTGGCTTGATGACTGCTGAATTTTTTACTTTTAGTGTCGCCTTTTAAGTTGGCATTGGCCGCATATTTTCCTTAAAACTAGGGTAGAAGAAAAATGGTCATAAGCCCCAAAATGTGAGATACATATCAAAACTTTATTAATTAAGCCAATAAAAAAACAGAGCAATGGGCACAACAGTGAGAAAAGGGCAACAAACTCAGCAGGAGAGGACATCACATATGATGCGTGTGATAACATAAGGGTGCGTATGAGTGCAGTGTGGTACAAGTATAATATGTATATAAATAATAGAATGGTAATTGTAACCAGTCACAAACCCATCAAAAAGTCTTCTGCTGGAATGGTGCCAGCCTTGACGTTCGTTTCGCCTTTGAGGCTTTATCTGGGGCACTTCATTGATATTACTGCACTGGATTGACCAAAACAGGTAGCACTGCTTATTAAAGAGTCAATGGAGTGGGCAATGGAAAGGGTTGTACAAGATAAAGCAATCCCTTTAATGTGATATTATACACAATATTGTTAGAGGCCCCTTATTTTATAAATGTGGGTTAAGCACCTTAGCACAGACACGTCTTTTGTTTTGCTGAATAAACACAGTTTTTTCTCTATTTTTGGCCTTTGTTACCTTTTTATGAGAGCATATTTTTATTTTTTCTGCGCAATATTCTGGACTAGACAGTATCATAAAATGTCTCTTGTTGTTTAAACAAATTAACTTTATTGATTTTGCAATCCATAATTACTTTACCTCTGTTTAATGAGTTCCTTTTATGGAGCTTTTTCCGTCGCATACTGCCATCCTCACTTTCAGAGAAGGTGTCCCTTGTAAATCACCCAGTTATTGAGGGAGATGCATATTAATTACAGCCCTTCACCACTGTTATTATCCCGCTTTTATATCCTCCAACAAGTTTATTAATTTCTCCACAGCTTCCAGAGGAGAAATCCTGCAAAGTGACTTCTGTTCACTGGGAGTTGATTGTGGTAGACACTGTGGAAATGTGATGTTTAGAAATAAAGATAGACTTTATGAAGGTTGTTTATACCTTATTTATTTTTTAATAAGTTAATGTTCTGACACCATTCAAGATCATGAGCTGCATAAAAAGGTCATAAAATTACATGATGCGAACACAGATTTTACTTTTTTTTTTTTTTTTTTACAAATCGTCAAACCATAGTCATTACTTGCCTGCAGCGAATAGTGGCTGTATATGCATGTTACCACTGCAGCCAGTCACTTACCTTAGCATCATGTGTAGTTATGTGACAAAACGTAATGTCATCAGGGAAGCAAATATTGATGGGACCACTGAATTAACGGCTCTGGATATTTGATCACATTTAGGTCCCATGCACATGGCCGTATTTTCAGTATGAGCGCTGTCCAACAAAACATTAGATCGCATTCGGACCGATGTTTTTGTATTGTGATATGCACATTTCCGATTTTTTCTCACACCGAGTAGGTCTGTGGAAATAATCTCTGCATGCCCGAGTTTGATCTGATATTCAAATCGCACTTGGCCATGCAAGGGGAACCCATCGTACTGCACTCGGATGACATCTGACTACAGTAGAATTTTCACGGATTGACACTATGGAGAAGATGGAGACATTTTTTTTCTCTATCTTCTCATTTAAGAGCATTGGATCACACTATGATCGACCCGATGAGAATCAACATGGCCATCTGCACCTGCCCTAACTCTTACTCCCCAAATATATATTTAAAAAAACCCACAGCCAACACCCATTGACTTTGCTGTCAGAGAAAAAATGATTTTTTTTCTTTAAAATGACACTTGTTAAAATTATTCAACACAAAATATTGTACTAAAATGCTTACATCTACAAGTCCGATCACACATAAATGTACACCATACTTTAAATTTTGGTTGCATTTCGTCTTTTTCCTTTCATGCCTTAGTGACCTGTTTGGAGGTAGAGCTTGTTCTGAGCCCTAATGATTTTTGTAGATGCCCCTGTTACATTTGTTAGACTAACAGAAAAGGGGATTCCATGAGCCTCCTGAAAACTGTTTGGATCGTGCTTTTGTGATCGGCAGGTATTTTTGTTCCTGCCTGAGCACAGTTGATCTCTCCATCACAGGAGTTTTCTGGTTTCTTCTGGATTTTCTGTAAGTGATCATGAGTAGATGGAGTAACCATGTGGAGTAAATGTTACTACTGTAAACCTTCTCTCCCTGCTCTATACTTAGTTGAGATCTCGTTTTTATTAAGTTTATCCTTTTTGGAATATTTATGGTATTTGTCTTATTTTTTATATATATTATTTATACATATAAAGGCTGTTTTATTGAGGCCTCCTTTTTGTTTAAACTAAGCAATATTAAAGGGGTTGTCCACTACACGGTCAACCCCTATGTTTACACCTTCTGAAATAATAACCCATATACTCCCCTCCGGCCCCATTCCAGTGGTGTCAGCACTGGCTTTCCTGGGGTTTGTGAAAACAATGTCATGCGATCCCCGGGAGAACCGTTGGTGGCACTGATGACACTGGTGACATGGCTTGCCGGCACCAGAGGTGAATATAGGTATTATTATTTAACAGAGCGGAACATTGTCCCACTAGTGGACAACCCATTTAATATAGCAAATATCATAATAATATAAGCCACAATGCTGTTTTTTTGCTAGAAATGTGTCCTTACTCATAGCTTTATATTGTGCTACTGTACTCTCTTTATTAAAACATAGAGGACCTGTCAGCAACTATTTTTAGTCTTCGAACAAATGTGGCAAAAGTCAGAAGGGACTAATATACTAAATAATTCAACACAATGTTATCATTTGTTTTCTAGCAGAAAAGGGAAAGGTGGACACTTGGTTATATAAACTTCTCTGATACCGTTTTATATTTCATTTTTTACTTTATTTTTATTTATTTTTTATATTTTCAGACTGTATTGTATATTCAATATATGGAAAATTCCCAATGGGGGAATGTATCTCTAATGGTTGTAGTCAAGTCTTAGTACTGATGACCTACTCCAGTCCTACCATCTACAGCACCAGGGGAAAACTAGAATCCTATCTAATGCAGCACTCAATATTTTTTTTATTTTACCACAGTAGTGGTGTCACGAATGTAAGCTCACTTCCTCATATAATATATTTAGCTGCCATCTTCGTCTGTTCCCTTCGCTGCTCTTATTATATTCTGCAGTCTGTGACCTGCCGGATGACTCCAGTGTTTGCTGGGTGGTCCGTAGGTCACTACTCAATGTAAGTCTATGAGAGCCAGAACAAGGCCAGAACTAGGGTCTCACAGACTTACAGTGAGAGCTTGTGACCCTTACCTCTGCCTTCTGGTCATAGACTTAGGGTACCGTCACATTAAGCGACGCTGCAGCGATAGCGACAGCAATGACGATCGCTGCAGCGTCGCTGTGTGGTCGCTGGAGAGCTGTCACACAGACCGCTCTCCAGCGACCAGCGATGCCGAGGTCCCCGGGTAACCAGGGTAAACATCGGGTTACTAAGCGCAGGGCCGCGCTTAGTAACCCGATGTTTACCCTGGTTACCAGCGTAAAAGTTAAAAAAACAAACAGTACATGCTCACCTGCGCGTCCCCCAGCCTCTGCATCCTGACGCTGACTGAGCTCCGGCCCTAACAGCAGAGCGGTGACGTCACCGCTGTTGCTTTCACTTTCAGTTTAGGGCCGGCGCTTTAGTGTCAGGAAGCAGAGGCTGGGGGACGCGCTGGTGAGTATGTACTGTTTGTTTTTTTAACTTTTACGCTGGTAACCAGGGTAAACATCGGGTTACTAAGCGCGGCCCTGCGCTTAGTAACCCGATGTTTACCCTGGTTACCAGTGTAAAATATCGCTGGTATCGTCGCTTTTGCTGTCAAACACGGCGATACACGGCGACCTAGCGACCAAATAATGTGCAGACCTTCTAGCAGCGACCAGCAATTTCACAGCGGGATCCAGATCGCTGCTGCGTGTCAAATACAGCGATATCGCCATCCAGGTCGCTGCAACGTCACGGATTGCTGGCGATATCGCCTAGTGTGACGGTACCTTAACTCTGAGAGCTTGTGACCGTTAGTTCTGACTTCTGGTCATAGACTTACACTGAGGGCTTGTGCCCTTTACCTTTGACCTCTGGTCATAGACTCACACTGAGGGCTTGTAACCTTTACCTCTGCCTTCTGGTCTTAGACTTACACTGAGAGCTTGTAACTAGGGTTGAGCGAAACGGGTCGGCCATTTTCAGAAGTCGCCGACTTTTGGCAAAGTCGGGTTTCATGAAACCCGACCCGACCGCTGTGTGGGGTCGGCCATGAGGTCGGCGATCTTCTGAATCTGGTATCGGAATTCCGATACCGAGTTCCGATATGTTTGCGATATCGGAAATCGGTATCGGAATCCACATTTAAGTGTAAAATAAAGAATTAAAATAAAAAATATTGATATACTCACCTCTCCGACGCAGCCTGCACCTTACAGAGGGAACCGGCAGCCTTCTTTGCTTAAAATGCGCACGTGAATGGCCTTAGATGACGTCACGGCTTCTGATTGGTCGTGGCCGCCCATGTGACCGCCACGCGACCAATCACAAGCCGTGACGTAATTCTCAGGTCCTAAATTCCTAATTCTAGGAAAGCAAAGCAAAGAAGGCTGCCGGTTCCCTCGGTAAGGTGCAGGCTGCGTCGGAGAGGTGAGTATATCAATATTTTTTATTTTAATTCTTTATTTTACACATTAATATGGATCCCAGGGCCTGAAGGAGAGTTTCCTCTCCTTCAGACCCTGGGAACCATAGTATCCCATTGCACTGCATTGGGTTTCGTGTTTCGGCCGACCCCGACTTTTTATAGGATCGGCCGATTTCACTCGACCCGACTTTTGAGAAAGTCGGGTTTCGTGAAACCCGACCCGATCCTATAAAAATAAAAGTCGCTCAACCCTGTAACCGTTAGCTCTGCCTTCTGGTCATAGACTTACACTGAGAGCTTGT
The DNA here is from genome assembly GCF_051348905.1 of Ranitomeya variabilis. NCBI lineage: Eukaryota > Metazoa > Chordata > Amphibia > Anura > Dendrobatidae > Ranitomeya > Ranitomeya variabilis. The sequence goes on from NC_135232.1 coordinate 640,079,546, forward strand.
AACCGTTACCTCTGACTTCTGGTCATAGACTTACACTGAGAGCTTGTAACCGTTACCTCTGACTTCTGGTCATAGACTTACACTGAGAGCTTGTAACCGTTACCTCTGACTTCTGGTCATAGACTTACACTGAGAGCTTGTAACCGTTACCTCTGACTTCTGGTCATAGACTTACACTGAGAGCTTGTAACCGTTACCTCTGACTTCTGGTCATAGACTTACACTGAGAGCTTGTAACCGTTACCTCTGACTTCTGGTCATAGACTTACACTGAGAGCTTGTAACCGTTACCTCTGACTTCTGGTCATAGACTTACACTGAGAGCTTGTAACTGTTAGCTCTGACTTCTGGTCATAGACTTACACTGAGAGCTTGTAAACGTTACCTCTGACTTCTGGTCATAGACTTACACTGAGAGCTTGTAACCTTTACCTCTGACTTCTGGTCATAGACTTACACTGAGAGCTTGTAACCGTTACCTCTGACTTCTGGTCATAGACTTACACTGAGAGCTTGTAACTGTTAGCTCTGACTTCTGGTTATAGACTTACACTGAGAGCTTGTAACTGTTAGCTCTGACTTCTGGTCATAGACTTACACTGAGAGCTTGTAAACGTTACCTCTGACTTCTGGTCATAGACTTACACTGAGAGCTTGTAACCGTTACCTCTGACTTCTGGTCATAGACTTACACTGAGAGCTTGTAACCGTTACCTCTGACTTCTGGTCATAGACTTACACTGAGAGCTTGTAACCGTTACCTCTGACTTCTGGTCATAGACTTACACTGAGAGCTTGTAACTGTTAGCTCTGACTTCTGGTCATAGACTTACACTGAGGGCTTGTAAACGTTACCTCTGACTTCTGGTCATAGACTTACACTGAGAGCTTGTAACCGTTACCTCTGACTTCTGGTCATAGACTTACACTGAGAGCTTGTAAACGTTACCTCTGACTTCTGGTCATAGACTTACACTGAGAGCTTGTAAACGTTCCCTCTGACTTCTGGTCATAGACTTACACTGAGAGCTTGTGACCGTTACCTCTGACTTCTGGTCATAGACTTACACTGAGAACTTGTGACCGTTACCTCTGACTTCTGGTCATAGACTTACACTGAGAGCTTGTAAACGTTACCTCTGACTTCTGGTCATAGACTTACACTGAGAGCTTGTAAACGTTCCCTCTGACTTCTGGTCATAGACTTACACTGAGAGCTTGTGACCGTTACCTCTGACTTCTGGTCATAGACTTACACTAAGAGTTTGTAAACGTTCCCTCTGACTTCTGGTCATAGACTTACACTGAGGGCTTGTGACCGTTACCTCTGCCTTCTGGTCATAGACTTACACTGAGAACTTGTGACCTTTACCTCTGACTTCTGGTCATAGACTTACACTGAGAGCTTGTGACCGTTACCTCTGACTTCTGGTCATAGACTTACACTGAGAACTTGTGACCGTTACCTCTGACTTCTTGGCGTAGACTTACACTGAGAGCTTGTAACTGTTAGCTCTGACTTCTGGTCATAGACTTACACTGAGAACTTGTGACCGTTACCTCTGACTTCTTGGCGTTGACTTACACTGAGAGCTTGTGACCGTTACCTCTGACTTCTGGTCATAGACTTACACTGAGAACTTGTGACCGTTACCTCTGACTTCTGGTCATAGACTTACACTGAGAGCTTGTGACCGTTACCTCTGACTTCTGGTCATAGACTTACACTGAGAACTTGTGACCGTTACCTCTGACTTCTTGGCGTTGACTTACACTGAGAGCTTGTGACCGTTACCTCTGACTTCTGGTCATAGACTTACACTGAGAACTTGTGACCGTTACCTCTGACTTCTGGTCATAGACTTACACTGAGAACTTGTGACGGTTACCTCTGACTTCCGGTCGTAGACATGCACTGAGAACTTGAGAACGTTACCTCTGACTTTTGGACAATCAGAAGTTACAGTCAAAAGATGGCGGAGCAGGACCGGAGCAGGGGACAGCTGAAGACTGCGGCTGGTGAGTATAATACTAGAGTCAGGGAATTTACATTGTGGCAGCACTCCTGCCCTGACATAAGAAGAAAATGCTGGAGTGGTGTTTTAAAGCAAGGGTTTATTGCTCAACATCAGTACCAAACACCCCTAAAGTCAGTAATGCTCCTTTGAAATTAATGTGTGTAATTCCGATAGCTATGCTTCACATTCTAGTGGAAAACAGAAAATAAGTGGAGACTTCTATAATGGTAAAAGCAGAATTACTTTCACGATTTTGACAATGGATTTAGATCAGGATGTAAGACCATAGCAGTCAGCGTTGTAGCATAAAACTGTTGGCCTTTATACCAAATCTACTACCCCCCCACACACAAGCAACTTATGGTATTCATCTTGTTGTTGTCTGTTTATCTGGCAGAGAGGTTTTGGCTCCCTGGAGATACCAGGACCTCTGCACCCCTATAGCTATGCCTCATTCATCAAGTTCAAAGAAGTAGAAAGAGAAAAAGGTTAAGAAAGGAAAGACCAAAACACCCTAAATTCTACTGAATAGTTTGTGTTTGACCTGATAATGTTGTTTTCCAACTAAGTACGTTTATGTTTTCTTCAAATAGTGCCCAATTATTCTGCACCATGCGCACACAAAGAATAATCTTGATTTCGGCTTAAATCACTGGTTTTCCTGGCCCCGAAACGGTTCCTCAATTTTTACCATCACTGTTGTAAGCTTCTTCTGACTACATAATAGATGGGACCCTGATGTTCTGTAGAGGTGGGCTCTTCTGGAATCGCGCTTTCAGTTTGGCTGCTGGCCCTGAGCGCTTCGCGCGTTCCCATATCTGATCGCTGGGTCAGACTGAACATTGCAGCCAGTACCTGGTTTTGCAGACAGCCCTCTCTCCGATTTAATCTGATCTGGGCCCCGGAGGAGCTGGGTTTCCGTCCGGCCACCTGTCTGCCACATGAAATGCTTCACAAGACAGATGGGAAGGTGACAGAGCTGTCCTTGGACAACGAAACTGCAATAAAGTCTGTAAATAGATATGAACATTGCTTTATGCTTGATATAGTGGCGTGCAGATCATATTCTCATCATTTTGAAGTTTTATGCTCAGACACATTAAAAAAATAATAGGCAAGAGTAAAAACGGGAAAATGGCACTATTGTAGAAGATTAAAGCTTTCCTGTCCTCCATTCTAGATTTCCTCTACAGTCCCTTTTGCCATTTACTGTTGTGCTGGTACCTGTGAATGGATCTTGGTGATCCAGGAGATATAAAACGCTACTATTCAGCGGATTATGGATTGCGCAGCCAATGCAGATAAAGGCGATCGCTGCGACTTATTGTAAGGGAATGGGTAATTTGAGGAACTGTTCGTTTCGTGCTTTTCCGTGCATAATGGAGGAGGCCGTTTCGAACCATCAGTGGGAGGCAGATGACATTGGGCTCTGTGATTTCCAGTCTGGCCGATGGAATTTAAGCAGCCCGACTCTTTCTTGGCTATTATGGTGGCATGTTCGGCTGCTGCCAGCTTTTTAACTGGGGACTGGTGCTAATTTCAGGGCTAATTCCAAGCCGTTCCACATCACTGACTATAGCAGGTGGCTGAGTCCGATGGAGCAGAGAGAAGGGGAGGGGGGCAGGGAGAGAGAGAGAAAATTACCCTGCTCAAAAAGGAATTCTCTGATTCAATTGACTGATTATTCTGTCAGATAATATGGGTAGTGAGGACAAGGAACACAGCCGTACTAGGAAGACAGGGAAATACGGAATGGACTTACTGCCACCGTCCAACACAATGCACAGGCACCTAGTCATGTATATATTGTGCGAAACCTATCACCCTACACGGACTTCTACACATTTAAGCTTTTGGCTTTTTATGACTCATAAATCTGCGTATTTGTTCAGGTTCTGTATCCTCCATTCTCACAAATTGTGACGTCGACTAACAATAAAGGGAAAATTGACTGCAACATAATCGGACATGCAGACATTGGGCTTTTCTGACTACATTGCAAATAAGCAAATCCTTGACTACTGCAACCTCCTGCTCTCCGGCCTCCCCTCTAGCACTCTCGCACCCCTCCAATCCATCCTAAACTCTGCTGCCTGACTAATCTACCTGTCCCCCCATTATTCCCCAGCCTCTCCTCTCTGTCAAGCCCTTCACTGGCTTCCTATCGTCCAGAGGCTCCAGTTCAAAACCCTAAATATGACATACAGAACCATCCACAACCTGTCTCCTCCATACATCTGTGACATGGTCTCCCGGTACTTACCTACACGCAACCTCCGATCCTCTCAAGATCTCCTTCTCTACTCCCCTCTCATCTCTTGTTCCCACAACCGCATACAAGACTTCTCCCGTGCTTCCCCCATACTCTGGAACTCTCTACCCCAACACATCAGACTCTCGCCTACCATAGAAATGTTCAAAAAGAACCTGAAGACCTACCTCTTTTCTGACAAGCCCACAACCTGCAGTGATCCTACTGAACCGCCCCACAACCAGCTCTACCCTCTCCTAGTGTATCCTCACCCATCCCCTGCAGACTGTGAGCCCTCGCGGGCAGAGTCCTCTCTCCTTATGTACCTGTGTGCCTTGTATTGCTCATGTTTATTGTACTTGTCTATGTATGCCCCATTCACATTAAAGTGCCATGGAATAAATGGCGCTATAAAAATGAATAATAATAATCCTTACAACAAGTAATCCGGGAGATGGGGATAACACCCAAATATTACATTACACCTAAGATCTCCAGGTTGGAATACCTAGGAGAAGAAGGCGGTGAGCATCCCAAATAATTTGTTAAAATAATAAGTTGTATTAAATATGTAGGATAAAAGTACAAGAAATAAAAGATTCTAGAAAGAGGAACAAGGTGTCATCCAGGCAAGTAGTAATCATGTGGTTTAAACACTGTATACAAGATATATATATATACACACAGTACAGACCAAAAGTTTGGACACACCTTCTCATTTAAAGATTTTTGTGTATTTTCATGACTATGACAATTGTACATTCACACTGAAGGCATCAAAACTATGAATTAACACATGTGGAATTATATACTTAACAAAAAAGTGTGAAACAACTGAAATTGTCTTATATTCTAGGTTCTTCAAAGTAGCCACCTTCTGCTTTGATGACTGCTTTTCACACTCTTGGCATTGTTTTGATGAGCTTCAAGAGGTAGTCACCGGAAATGGTTTTCACTTCACAGGTGTGCCCTGTCAGGTTTAATAAGTGGGATTTCTTGCCTTATAAATGGGGTTGGGACCATCAGTTGTGTTGTGCAGAAGTCTGGTGGATACACAGCTGATAGTCCTACTGAATCTACTATATAATTGTCTAAGGGGTACTTCCGTCTGTCCTTCTGTCTGTAACGGTTATTCGTTCGCTGATTGGTCTCTGCAGCTGCCTGTCATGGCTGCCACGACCAATCAGCGACGCGCACAGTCCAGAAGAAAATGGCCGCTCCTTACTCCCCGCACTCCCTGCCCGGCGCCCGCATACACCCCTCCGGTCTGCCCTCACACAGGGTTAATGGCGGCGGTAACGAACCGCTTTATGCCGCGGTGTAATGCAGTCCGTTACCGCTGCTATTAACCCTGTGTGACCAACTTTTTACTATTCATGCTGCCTATGCGGCATGAATAGTAAAACCATCTAATGTTAAAAATAATTAAAAAAATAAAAAATCGTTATATACTCACCGTCCGTCGGCCATCTGATCGACACCAGGCCTTTCTCGGTCGCGGAGCCCCGCTGTCCGCTCCATGCTGCGATCTCGCGAGATGATGACGTAGCGGTCTCGAGAGACCGCTACGTCATCATCTCGCGAGACCGCAATGCACTCATGGGACCGGAGCGCACCAGCAGCGACGGTAACCGCTTCGCCAGAAGGTGAGTATATAACTCTTTTTTTATTGTATTTCTTTTTTTTAACAAGCATATGATGCCCTTTTTAAGCTGTGTCATACGTGGATGGGCAATATACTACATAGCTGGGCAATATACTATGTGGCTCTGCTGTATACTACGTCCCTGGGCAATATACTACGAAACTAGGCAATATACTATGTGGCTCTGCTGTATACTACGTCCCTGGGCAATATACTACGTTACTCGGCAATATACTATGTGGCTCTGCTGTATACTACGTCCCTGGGCAATATACTACGTGGCTGGGCAATATACTACGTGGCTGGGCAATATACTACGTGGCTGGGCAATATACTACGTGGCTGGGCAATATACTACGTGGCTGGGCAATATACTATGCGGCTAGGCAATATACTACGTGGCTGGGCAATATACTACGTGGCTGGGCAATATACTACGTGGCTGGGCAATATACTACGTGGCTGGGCAATATACTATGCGGCTAGGCAATATACTACGTGGCTGGGCAATATACTACGCGGACATACATATTCTAGAATACCCGATGCGTTAGAATCGGGCAACCATCTAGTAGACTTGTAATTTGTATTATGGCAAGAAAAAAGCAGCTAAGTAAAGAAAAATGAGAGAAGGTGTCTCCAAACTTTTGGTCTGTACTGTGTGTATATATATATATATATATATATATATATATATATATATATATATATATATATATATATATATATATATATATATATATACAGTATATATGCAATAATTATATGGCCATATACACTGTGTTCCAAATTATTATGCACATAGAATTTAGGAGTGATAAGGTTAGAATTTTTTTGTTTGTCATTTAAACTCATTGATGGTGATGTGTGTCAGGGTTCTTTATATCACTGAAAGCAATTGCAGATACCTGTGCACATTAGTTTGGCAGGTGTGTCCAAATAAAGGCAAGACTACTTAAGAAGGCTGTTCCACATTATTAAGCAGCCTACATTTTTTGCCAAAATGGGAAAGAAAAAGGATGTGTCGGCTGCTGAGAAGCAACAAATTGTGGAGTATTTAGGTCAAGGCATGACTACAATCAACATTGCCAAGACACTTCATCGTGATCATCGCACAATCAAGAAGTATGTAGCTGATTCCCAGCACACACGTGTGCGTGCTGATAAGGAAAAATTGAGGACTCTTTCCAACAGGCAATTGCATAAGGTTAAAAGAGCAGCTGCAAAAATGCCTTGTCATAGCAGCAGACAAGTTTTTGAAGCTGCTGGTGCCTCCAACGTCCCCAGAACAACAAGATGCATGGTCCTTCAGAGGTTTGCAGCTGTGCGTTAGCCATCCTGTCGACCACCTCTATCCACTGCACACAAGCAGAAACGGCTCCAGTGGGCCAAACGAAACGTGAAGACTGACTTCCAAACTGTTTTGTTCACCGATGAGTGCCGTGCAACGCTCGATGGTCCAGATGGATGGAGTGGAGGATGGCTGGTTGATGGACACCCCATGAAAACACGGCTAAGGCGCCAACAAGGAGGAGATGGAGTAATGTTTTGGGCTGGAATCATGGGGAGAGAGATTGTCGGCCCCTTTATGATCCCTGAAGGGGTAAAGATGAACTCCATAATCTATGTGGAGTTTCTAAAACAACACTTCCTGCCATGGTTCAAGAGGAAGAACCGTGCTTTCCGCAGCAAGATCATTTTCATGCATGATAAAGCACCGTCTCATGCTGCAAAAAACACATCTGCATCTCTGGCTGCTATGGGCATAAAAGAGGACAAACTTATGGCGTGGCCACCATCTTCCCCTGACCTCAACCCCATTGAGAACCTCTGGAGCATCATCAAAAGGAGTGTCTATGATGGCGGGAGGCAGTTCACATCTAAGCAACAGCTCTAGGAGGGTATTCTGTCCACATGCAAAACAATTGAAGCAGAAACTGAGAAATTCAATGGACGAGAGAGTTCAGAAGCTTCTTTCGAACAAGGAGTCCTACGTGCAAATGTAACATCACCTAGAATAAAGTTTTCACTTGAAAACTGTTTGATTTCATTTTGTGATAAGCTGATAATGCTTATAACTTCACAATTGACCATTCTTTTGTTCAAAATAAAAAAAAAAGGTTGAAAACTCTGCTGTGCATAATAATTTGGAACATGCATTTTGAGTGTTTATTTTTTTTTTTAAAGATATTGTTTTCATAGGCAGTTTTTTCCAAAACATTGCAATTATACTAGAATAGTAGATGACGAAAATAACATTGACTGCAATTCAGATAGGTAATCTAGAGAAAATATGAGGAAATATTATTTGCATAATAATTTGGAACACAGTGTAGTAGTTAAAACAGTAAACCATCTATATGGATATACATGTACCGTGCTAAGTAACAATAATGCATAAGTTAGTGCATGATGTGAGTGTAGACCATGGTCCACATAGGGGTAAAGGGGCAGTATCTCTAAGCAGTGACCCCAGTGAGTACACAGTTACACTGTGACTGTGTCTTCATCACCATAATCACATTAGAAAAGAGCATAAGATATAAAGAGATGAGATGAGACAATAATAAAGGTGTAAAGCAGTCTAATGATCATATATAGCATACTTGGCATTCATCTGCTGGGATATGATTTCCCAGAGCTCCAAATGCGTTTCACCCAGCTTCCTCAAGGGGCGTGTTGATCTGACTACAATGTCTGGGGGTTAGAGAAGCCGAGATCAGGTTCTATGTGAATAATTCTTCACACTGAAGACCATCTTTGTCACTCATGTTGATAAAAAGAAGCATCAAGGGGAAGTCACAGTGGCCCTAGAGACATTGTTTCTTTACACATTGTTGCCTGAAGAGTTTGGTCACTTACAGTATATACTAATCATTATAGTTTGGACTCTTTAAAAATAAGTTTTATTTTGCACAGCAGAAATTAGGTAATTGCCCCAAATGTTGCCTACCACCCTATGAGGGGCTCTTGTACCTTGGCACACACTTTGACTTTTAATATTTTTTTTTTAATTTGTGTTTTACATTAACTGCATAAAAGAAAAATGCAAATAATGGTGTGGTCAAGGGGACCCTGAGACACATTGTCAGAGTAACTTGTAGTGTGTTTCTACTAGGGACCATCACACTACACTGTATATTTAGCACAGGAGAGTCAGGGGGTCAAAATAATCCTAATTTCAGGACATAGGTAGTAATATTCAGCTTTTAAACAATTTAACAGCTGGTGAATGACTCTCGCATACACTATGTCATATTATTTATATACGGTAACTATATGGAGGCACTAATAAATTCTGCATCGCTCCCAAATATAATCCTCTGCTTCACTCTTAGCATGTTTGTATCAGTGAGAGGGTTAACGCCAGGGTCAGTCTCTCATCTCATTCTCCTCCCTCAGGATAGAGTTATTCTCTGCTGGCCTTTTCCACCCTCACCCTGCAGCCAACACATCTGAAAATCCATATGCATAAGAGCAATTTGCATATGCTAATCCATGCACGGCTCAGTGTATTTGCATAGGTGTGAGTTCCCGGCAGTGATATGGGCTAGGAGGGGGCCTACAAGAGGTGCTTACCATGTAGTCCCTCTGCATGCTATGGCCAAAAGCATTTCAGCTCTAGATGCCCTGTTATTCACAATGTGTGATTATGTTGCAGAGCATCTGCTAAAGTAGTTGTTCTTATTGACAATAATTAGGCTGTTTCGGTAATCGGACATTTTCTTCCCTTACTATGTAGTTTTGCATTTACGTCTTTATTTGGCACCATCGTAGTTTGCAGCAGTTTGTGGTTCACAATCTAAATTCCCTATTAGAATACGTTTGGGATGAAACCAGAGACCTTGGAAGAAACCCACGCAAACACAGCAAGAAGATACAGACCCCTTGCAGATGGTGTCCTTGGTCAGATGTTACTTAGTTTTGTCCATACAAACACAAAAGCTTTATATGGTGTGACAAAGTCACTGGCAAGGGGCTGGTGGGGAGATATGTTTTGCTGACGCTAATGGCTTCAGTGATTTAAAAACCCAGAAGTTTTTCCTCAAACACATTATGTTGAAAGGGTTTAGCAGACAATTTGTTTAAAGGGCTGTGTTTTTTGTGGACCACGATAGAGTGGGTGGGAGGATGTCCACCTTATCTCCACCGCAGTGTGTGATCTGGGCTTAAGTAGCTGGCCTCCTGAGGCAGTGGGTGTTCACTCCAGAGATGTTTTTGTGTTTTGCTAATACCTGAACCGTGGGTCTTGCTAACACTGAGCGGGCTGATCCCTGCTAACACAAAGACTGTGCTTCGTGCTACCATTTTTTTTGTTTTGCTTTTTTTTGCCCAGAGTGCCGCGTTTACTTTGTGCTTCACCTTACTTTATGCTGCATATAATAAACCATGGACGTTCTTAAAGAGACGGTGTTCCCGTGTCTTCCTCTGTGTACAGCTGAGTGAGCCAATCTACCATAATGGGTAAAGATAGAAATATTGTGCCAGGTAGAACTTTTGTGAATAGTTATGAATAGTGGATACAGTTTACAGGTACTCTCCAATAAATGTAACAGCAACATTGTGAGTGCAGAGCGGAGCCATCAGACCACTTTCAATGGTTGGGCCGTCAGCGTCTAGGATTACTCTTGTTAGATCAGAATGTGAGATTTAAAACTATTACCAATGCTAGATAAATGAGGATCAAAGCAGGTGAAAAATATCTAGGTTGGTGGACATGCTACTAGCATGGCCAAGGAAAACCCACTCTAATCCTGCTGGTTCTGTGATTGCTAGATCCTTGGATCTCTGCTCTGCTCCCCTGATCTCTCCCCTTCTGCTCTGATTGGCTTCTGTCCTACCAGAAGAGCAGCAGCTAACTAATTCAGTGCTGAGAGCCAAGGATACTTCTCACACCGGAGCCGCCTTGTCGCTCCACAAGTAGGAGTGGGCCGTGTTCACCCTGGGCACATTTACACAATATTGGTTTGCTGTCAGTTAATGGGAACATTGGGCAAACTGCTCTCCGACCTAGGCAATGCTCTGTGAGCTCATCAGTGTATCAATCGGATTTGTGCAAGTGATGCTGATGTATATTTAACATGTATGCCAGGAAAATACATGCTAAATATGGCTGGAGGGTCACAGGAGGTTGACTGACACTCTTTGGCCTTAGGTTAGTTGGTATATTGACAAAGCAAAGCAAAAAAATTGGAATAATGTAATAGAATATTTTTTTTATTATTGTGACCCTATGAGGTGCATAATATGTTGCATCATATACGGTAAATGTAGGCCAAAAACGTGATGTGAACCAATACTGATGGCAGATAATTGGGAATGTGCGTTCTATATGGGTCATAACGCTTTATTCACATCGTAGTTTTGACTTGTATTTACCGTGTGTGTTGTGACAAATTATCATACGAACATTCCTTACACAATTGTTGGCCATTCTAAACAGGCCTGCAAACCCTGATGAGCGAGCTAAACGTTGATTTCTCAAGTGTGATGAGTTATAAACAAGATTACATATCATCGTCCTTGGCAGCACATTGTCCTGTGCACACAGGTGATGTGCTCCCGATAAAATGATATTCTATGGGCACATAACGAGCGTTCTGTGTACATACAATTGTGGTTGCATTTACCTAATCAACGTTTAGCAGCCACAATCGCCTAGACTGGATATTTCCTTCACTGCTAGGTCTTTACACGAGTTCTTGCAGTCTTCCATTTTCAGACTTGACACACTAAGTCTATTAGAGAGTTGCGTAATGTTTTCATCATACAGTGATTTAAAGTGTTTTTTGAGACTTTGCTGTTGATGACCTATCTAAGATAAGTCACATAGATAGTGATCCAATTTCCAATATCCGCTCCATGGGTTTGTCCCCTTCATTGCTCACAAGGCAAACCTCACATGTTATAGTAGCTGTGCCCTGGGATACAGATGCCACAAACCGTACATATCTGTGCCAGGGAGGGCCTGAAGGTTGCTGCCAGGGCTGTGGAGTCGGTAAGCCAAACCTCTGACTCCTCAATTTCCATGACACTGACTCCCCCAAAATGGGCTCCGACTCTGACTCCACAGCCCTGGTTGCTGCTTTTGTAATCAGCACATGGTGGTTCTGGATGTTGGACCCCTATCATTTTAATATGAAGAAAGACTGGCCTTTGTTATAAAAGTCCTGGAAAATCGAATTGAATAATTTTATGTGATCTTGAATAAAGCTGACCATTAAAGAACTTCTGATCGGCTATATGCAAACCGATCGGCAGTCGCTTACTGAGCTGCTTAGACCGGCAGAGCAGAATTCTACACGCACAGAACAATCGTTGATACAATCATTCTGTGCACATAGAATATGATCCTAACGATGATTTAATGCCAGCGTGAACAATCTAATCACCCAACATGTTCATCGGGTGATTGCTGCATGTTTACACAAGCCGATCGGCAACCCAACACTCTAACAATTGCTCGTTCCCAGTTATCGTCTTGTCTAAATGTGCCTTTGTACTGGTTGTGATGGGAATACGATAGGGCTATGGGGGAGCTACTGTGATGCCAGACCTACCTAAAGATGTAAAATGTATTTACAGTACTTCTACATCCATTTAATTAATCTTTGATACAGGGTATAATTTGCTCTGTTGAAAAAAAAATAAAGGAATTTTCAGAAAGTCTATGTGTGCGAGCTGGATGCCGGGGAAATCTTACCGTAGATCCCAAGCCCCTACTGATCTAAGAATGGATGCAGTCAGTAACGGGGAGGCTGTCTTCCATGTCTCACTTTCCTCTCAATGTATTCCAGAGCCAGTAATAAGGATTATTTAGGGTTTATGCCAGATACAGGAGCAGAATACATTACAATAGTGTGCACACTGGGGATTAATATGAGAAGACTCCAGGCTGCTTTTGATGACTTTGCACTCATAATGCCAGAGAAATTCTTTGAAAGACAGAAGACATAGGGATTATGAGGGCGCTGAGGCATTACAACTTGAGCTGTAACCTGCGAACTGACACTACAAGCCCCACAATGCACTGGTGTGCGCACTTCTGGAGTCACCAGTAAAGCCAACAATGTACGGTGCCCACTTACATGTATTTCTCATATCTTTTGCCATCCGGATCATTTTCTGGGAGAGGCTTATTTCAGCTGTGTAAGCAGTTCTAGGTTTGGTGGAACAAAAGGGAGGAATCTGTATATCATCAACCATTGCCAAATGAGACAATACAACTGTTCCATATTCTCCAGGAAAAGCAAAAACTATCAATAACTACATCTATAATGTTTTAACTGACTAGTGCAAAAGATGTGTCTAGAACTAGGCATACCACTGCAGATCTAGTGCAGATCAGTGTGTTAGAGGGGACATTTCACCACTTTTGTCATGTTAAACTGGCTACGTTATGATAAAGTGGAAGAGTGGAATGAAACATAATTTTTGTTTTTTTATTCCTCCTCTCTGTTGCAGAGAGATTATTTTGTTTTTGTTTCAGGCGATTAGTATGCTAATTTCTTTTTCAACAAGGGGGCGTTAACAGAGATTCTGTTCTAGGTTGTTTACTTTATCTCTTCTATGACTTTGGTCAATCATAAGAAGGCAGCTTCATATAAGAGGGAGAAAAAAATCAAATGCTCCCAAAGAAGGCCAGAGCAGAATTTTTCACTGTGATCTGGTAATACTAATGCGTATAACCTTATCACTCTGAGATCTACTCTCTGACAGTGCTTATTGATATTACAGGTGATGGATGGGAGGGGAGGAGAGCTGCCCTGTAATATCATTACATACAATGCTCTGGATCTATCCAAAGTGTCAGGGAATAATGCCCCTATATATGGGATAAACCCAGAGCGTTGTATGTGACTAACACTGGTTGCACGATCATCTTCATCACTGCTCCCTGCTGCAGCTCTCCTCTCCCAGCACTGTCGTCATTACAGAGGAGAGCTGCAGCAGGGGGAGCAGTGATGAAGATTATCATGAGAGCAATGTTTGTGTCTCCCACAGGTCATTTGACTGCTGCAATCAGCAGCTCTGGAAGAATAGCGAAAGCTGCAGCCAATCAGCAGTCATTTGATATAAGAATGGGAGACGCAGCAAGAAGATTGCAGACGTAGCTGAGATTTATATGAACATTATCCTATTAAATATAATTTGTCTCTTGCTGCATTTTTTAAAAAACAAACGCTCTATACTCGCCTTCCCCGTTCCACAGATGAGTCTCAACCACTACTCTGTGTTTGGCATTGGCTGCGACACTGACGTCTTGTCGACAGCATGGTAGCCAATCAGTTTTATAGTATGCGTTGAAATGATTGCAGTGATGCATAATTAATATTTTTTGCTTCTAGGTTTTACTACTTTTGCACAATAATATCGCTTTTATTTTTTTTTATTTTTGCATTATATTCTGAGAGTCATACATTTTCCATTTTTTGTTTTTAGAACTGTATGCGAACTCTTTGTTTGTGTAACTAGCCAAAATTATTATTGGTACAATTTTGGGGTCCAAATGTCTCTTTAAGTACCTTTTTATTTAATTTTATGTGATTTAGGATGAACAAAGCTCTAAATTCTGGCTTTCTTTTTTTTTTTGTTTTTTTGTGTCATTCACCATGCGGGATAAATAGTTATATATTTTTCTTTTACTGCTCATTACAAACACAATGATATTGGACATGTGTCTTTTTTTTAGCCTTTGTTTTCCATTAGAATAAACATCGTTTTGTTCTTTTTTTTTTTTTTATTTGAACTTGAACATGCTTTGATCACCTTAATAATACTCTGCACTACATATGTAGTTCAGTGTATTATATCAGCCGGCATTGCTATACTGAAGGGCTGCCTAACATATTGTGCATCTTGCATGATCTATTAAGCCTTTATTGCCGAATAGGAGGCCTCTTGTTTCCAGCTCTGGGGAGCGGATAATGTAACTGGGAGCGAACTCCCTCTGTCCACTTCCTTACAAGCAGTGGTCACTTTTGACCACAATGTGTATGAATGTAAATGAACCTCTGCAAACACTGACAGCCCTTTTCCCCCTTTGCTGTGTGTCTGATAATGGATGGATATTGCGCTGTTAGGTAGCGGGAACTATTGGGAACAAGCGGCAGGCTTGGTCTGGCCCACTGGAGAACAGGACAATCCTCTGGTGGGCCATCACCTTCTTATATGAGTAGTACTTGGCACTATATATGGTACTTGAATCACTATGTACAGACAAAGGCGGCATCTTCTTCATTTAACAATCTTCCCAGTGCATTGTTATATAAATTTGTGATTGAGGAAATTGGCACATTTACAAGTGGCTGAAAAGTGGGGCCCTGGAGTTGGTTACTTGGTGTGCCTGTTTTCGCTTCAGTCCGACACGGGATTGTGATCCCAAGTTGAAGCTTTACTGTTTTTTTCACATTGTAATAAAAATTGGCAAGTCTATTTGTACATGAAAATCCAGAGCTGTTATGTGAAGGACAATTGTGGAGAACTGTTGGCATGACAGAGGTAGCAATCTCCCTCTGGCAAACGCCTTACATGCAGCGGGAAGCGGTTAATACAGAAATTATTGTAAAAAGGTGTACAACCTTTTAGTATTGTATATCATAGTGTACAATGAATACCACTTCTTTCTGAAACAGGAATACTTAAAAGTTTTCGTGGGTTTTAAAATTTCCAATTCCCATTACCATAGAATAGTTATATTGTGCACCCTTAAGTACCTGGAATTAATAATCACTTATAAGAAATACTGCTTACTGATGAGTTTTAGGCTATGTTCACATGTTGTGTTTTTGCTGCATTTTTTTCATGCAAATTTTGAGCTGCATTTTACAATGTTAGCAGAAGCTATAAGATTTTAGAAATCTCATGCACACACAACTGTAGCATGTCACTTTTTCTTTCAGCATTTTTGCAGCATTTTTTTCCCCCTTAGAAAGCAATGGTTAAGTGTAAAAACGCTGCGAACAATCAGGTTTTGCTGCTTTTTTATGCAAAAACCTTAATGAAGTTGCATCATGATTTTTTTGGGAGCACTAAACTTTATGAGCATGCACA
Organism: Ranitomeya variabilis; assembly: GCF_051348905.1. Lineage (NCBI taxonomy): Eukaryota > Metazoa > Chordata > Amphibia > Anura > Dendrobatidae > Ranitomeya > Ranitomeya variabilis. The sequence continues at coordinate 640,095,513 of NC_135232.1, forward strand.
TGAGACAACAAATACGCAGCAAAAAAACATCAAAACCTGCTTTTTGTAAGCAGCTTCTTTACTGCCAAGAAAGCAGGTTTTGCCTGTAGAAAAAAAAAGGCAACCTGTGAACATAGCCTTATGGTATGTGCACACGTAGAAAGGTCCACTTCGGATTTTTCCACAGCGGATTTGATAAATCCGCAGGGCAAAAACAGTGCGTTTTTCCTGCGGATTTACTGTGGATTTACCGCGGTTTTTGTGTGGACTCTACTGCGGGTTTACACCTGCAGTTTTCTATTATGGAGCAGGTGTAAAACCGCTGCGGAATCCGCACAAAGAATTGACATACTGCGGAAAATAAACTGCTGCATGTCCGTGCGTTTTTTTCCGCAGCATGTGCACTGCGGTTTGTGTTTCCCATAGGTTTACATTGTATTGTAAATGCATGGGAAACCGCTGCGGATCCGCAGCAAAATCCGCAGCGTGTGCACATGGCCTTATAGTGAGATTTAGGATACTGACTATTTACAGTACAAGGAAGATAGGGGAGACAGGTATGTGTATATCCAGTGTAACGGATGTGTTTAGAGGAAGCTATAAAGGGTCCAAATGCAAGTTATTTACCATTGTTTCCTTTCATAATGTGGTAGAAGAAAACGCTATACATCCTAAATTAACAGTGACTTTACAAATAGTTGTATTTGAGGACTGGGGATATAACAAGGTGCATGGCTAAAGAGGGTAATAACCTGCCTGATGTGTGTAATTTGTTTTTTTCTCATGGCAGGGGAGCCTCCAGGCCTATGACCGCTTGTCCCATCCCTTGTCCTCCAGACCTCAACTTAAGGTACATAATTATAATACAATTGTCGGGAAGGGTGTAACAATTTAGTTTTCTTGCACCCATCCATACCTAATGTAATTTTGCAAACAGATGGAATATAAATAATGACTTTTATCGCAGTCATATCAAACATTCTGGTTGTGCAATTCATTGTAATGACAGTACATTTCTGTGAAATCTCCGATGCACCTTGAACAATTTGTTTCCCTCGTAAATATTACATCATGCTATAATCTATAGTGAGTACGGCGCTGATTGCAGACTAGTCTTTTTAGGGGTTAAAAGCAGTGTTAGTCCTCCAGGCCAGATGCGGGCTCCTGTAATACCTTGAAATAAGGGCTGCTACCAACTAGGCAATGGTTGTTAAAAGAGATCATATTTAGGGTTAACAAGACTTGGGCCTTGATTCATCAAGACCGGCGCGTGATTCACGCTGGTCTTGATGAGGAGGCGTGCTGGAGTCAGAGGCGCCTGATTCATTAAGAGAAGCACGATTCCTAATCAATCCGGCTCGTCTGAAAAGTGTGGTGCGCACAGGTACGCCACAGCTCGTCTCATCCACGCCCTCGTTCCGCTACTGTTCCATTTGGCAGCACTAGGCGAAACAAGTTTGAAAACAAAAAGTTGCAAGAGTGTTGCTCAACGTCAAGTTGCTCAAAAATTTTGCAACTTATCAAAGTGTTGTACACCAGATTTCTGGTGAAACCACTTTGATGACAATTCTACAGGGTGGGCCATTTATATGGATACACCTGGGTGGGCCATTTATAAAGTTACATCCAAAATGTCCGACTTCAAAATAGCCGCCATGGTCACCCACCCATCTTGAAAAGTTTTCCCCCTCCCATATACTAATGTGCCTCAAAAAGGAAGTTGACATCACCAACCATTCCCATTTTATTTAGATGTATCCATATACATGGCCCACCCTGTAGTTTGTGCCTCCAGATTTGCATCCTTAATTTGTCCTATGTTACTCTTTAAGTAGGCCATGCATATTAGGTAGCGGTCGGCCAAACGATTGTTCAGCCGGCAGCTCTCTCTCCCAACTCCTCCATGCACAGAAATGTGTGGCTCATCTGCTGTCGCTGCCTCAATCATTGGCAGCCACTTATATCCCCACTGAAAAAAAGGATTGTCTGTTGAAGTTTATCAGGAGACCAATCCTTCTTCCCTTGACCTCTTCTGTCAGAAAGTGGAGAGTCAGGAAGCCTGTTGCCAGATTTAATAATACAAACCGTAGTTAAATGGATCACTTGGACCCAAGGAGGCTCTCGTACTTACTTTGAAAATTAATGTCACAATTATCGTCTGATATTAAGTTGAGCAGCGACAGCTGGATTCATAAAGTGTACGTTGTAATATCAAGAAAGCGTTAAGTAGACATTCAAACATGTTTTTTTTAATAAGTACACCTGCTTCATCAGGTCTAATAGATCTATTTAATAATGCATATAGTTTGAATTTTAAAATTTGGTGCCGGGTCCATTTTTGTTGAATTATCTATGCACATCATTATTTTTTTTATCCGTTATTTTTACGGATAGATTACAGACCCATTACACTCCATGCGCTTTTTCACATGTCCTGATTTTCAGCAAAAGAAAATAATGGAGACATGTCCTAGATTGATCCGTGGTATGGATCAAACTCACAAAGCAAACTAATGGCTGAATGAAAAACAGGTAGCGCATGGGTGCAACATGGATGGTAAAAACGGACACACGGACCAAATATGGATCCAGCACACTGAAAAACACGGACTTTATTTTTTTTCCCACATAGAAGAAACATAACTGGTACATGAAACCACGTGATTATTAAATCCTAAGCTTAGAAAATGTCAAGGAGCAACTTTTGAAATCTATTCAAAACTGGAGCCAAATATTTAATGGCTCACGCAAATGTCAGCATTACCCATCCATTTTGGTCCATGGGGGCATATCAATTTTCAATTTCAAATAGAGGCATAAAAAAAGCATTTTTTGCAAAGTCTGGACGGAGGGTGTACAAAAGTATACAGAGAGTATATAGGTTCTTTGATGCGTGGATGAGACAACCAGTTGTATAAAGTCTCCCCGGGTGCATTGGCGTTGGATGCACAATTGTGTCGCTTACAATATGACCATGTAACCTAAGAAAGATCTGACCCCACCGTGTGGCCTCCTCTTCCCATCAAGATCAGTGTAAAGTCTTGCATAATGAGCACAACTTTTTTATATACAGCTTTCTTATACTGAGCCTTGTAAGAATACAATCTGTCACTTATCGTCCTTTAAGAGTAACCATAATTTTAGTTTTTGTTTATCAGAAATCAATAATAGATAAGATATATAGATAAGAAGCTTTGTTATATTAGCGAACAAATACCTCCTTCTGCACTGATCATATAATCTCAATTCACTGATCAAAACTGTCCTCAGTGAATACAGATTTTCAGCTCACTGAGAGATGAGATGACAGTTGCTGCTTCTAAAAGTCTATGGAGAGTGGAGGAGGAGCCAGAGAGACACAGACACAGGCATGCTGCTGCATCTTCACCTGAGACCCAGATGCACTTTAAACACATAAGACTTCATACTGGACAGTTTTATGAATATTTATGGTTCATATATCGTCCACCTCTTATACACATACTAGCTTATATTTTCCCTGTCCTATTATAGGTATGGGAATGAGACACTCATCCACAATATAGAATAAGTTTTTGACTATGGCTAATGCTTTATTCACACATTAGTATTTTTGATCAGTATTATATGGCAAAACCAGAAGCATCTCCAAAACACAGAACAGTTGTCAATTTTTCAATTATAGTTTTTCTTTGTAAGTTCTACCGCTGGTTTTGGCATACACTGATGCCAAATCCAGGATAGCCTTTACAAAAATTGAATGGCAAAAACTGCCGAAAAAAGCCTCAGTGTGCCTACACTCCTAAAGAAGTTGTCCACTACTTGGACAACTTCTTCCCATACCCCTCGCTTAGCCCCTATAAAATAATAAAGCCTAAACTCCCCTCAAGTGCTGATTCCATTCTCACCCAGACTTCCTCTTCATGTTTGATTTGTCCAAAGGTGGAGACAGTGACGCCAGCGCTGATTGGACGCCGGCGTCGCGTGTCACAACAACCGCATGAGAGCCTCGGGGGAGAGCGAGTGCTGACACCACGGAAACGGCGCTGGAACAGAAGGTGAGTATAAGCTTTATTATTTTGTCGGGGCCAGACATTTTAATCAAGAAGGGGTTGTCCTAGTAGTGGACAATTCCTTTAAGTACCACTCCAGCAGTAGAATATCAGTTGCCATCTTCTGCCGTTTCCAGCGCCGCTCCAGTCCTCTTCTGCACCTTGTGACTTGCCCGAATCACTCCAGTGTTTGCTGGGCGGACAGGAAGTCACTTTTCATTGTACGTCTGAAAATCAGAACGAGGCTCTCATAGACTTAGATAAAGAGAGATAATTGTTAGCGGTGACTTCTGGCCAGTCAGAGCTGTGACTACAAGAAGGCGGAGACGGACTGGAGCGTCGCTGGAAACAGTAGAAGGCAACAAACGGACAAAGAACTACATACAAAGAACATACAATACTGATACCTAACTCGTGGTGAAAATAGCACTTCCGCCTCCTGACAAGTGTTTTGAGTGATTAGTAGGCATCTCCAGACCTAGACCCCCACCAATCTGCAGGGTGTTTCAAGGTGTTAGAAAGTTAAAGTGTAGGTACAGTTCACTTTAAAAAAAACAATATTCTTACAGAAAATGTAGGGCTAGTGAAAACAAATGCTGATCTGTCAGCTGCACAGGCAGCCCCATGTAAGGATGGCTCAATAGAGCAAAATATTTATACTATTACATATTTACATACACACATATATATATGTATATATGTGTATGTATGTTATATAAAAGGGAGAAACAGGAGCCTAGAGTACAAATGTAACAAATACTTTATTAATGAGAAAGTTAAAATGTAGGACAGAAGACTGTACAAAAATGAGCGTACCACAACAATACATGGAGGGGAACAAGAAAAACATTTTAACTTTCTCATTAATAAAGTATTTGTTACATTTGTACTCTAGGCTCCTGTTTCTCCCTTTTATATAATGTTGCTGGAGCAATGATTTAAGCGCCCGGGTGATTATTATTATATATCACACTAGTGTTTGTTCCCGGGTTTGGCTCATTATGCTTTCGGGTTCTCTGATATTACTATGTGTATGTATGTATGTATATATATATATATATATATATATATATATATATATATATATATATATATATATATATATATATACACATATAAATATATACTGCTATATTAGTAGCCAAAATGACAAACATTTTCGGTTTTATTTGGCTAATTGGAGGGCAAAGTACTCAGCTGGCAGGAATTTTAATTTGAAAGGCTGCAATATTTGCTTACAGGGAGAAATTTGGGAAAAATGTATTTAAAGGGACTGCAAATATTGCCCTTCGGGGCACTTTGCCTCTGTATATTGGCAATGTGCGTTCAGCATCTTTTGCTTTGCTTTAACGCACAATTTATATCTAATTCATGGCTATAATCATACATGGCGACTGTGTAGTTAATAGACAATGTCCCTTTAAGGACAACTTCACATAAGTATGAATAAATGCACAGAAAGATCTCCTTCACAGAGTCGGAGATATTGTAAGGAGGGTGGCTGACGCTGACGGTTTTCCTTAGCTTTTTTTTTTATTGACAGGAAGAACAATTTAACCAAACGCCAGGCCATCATTTTGCCAGTCAAGTGTGATATGGGTTGGTCGAGGGAGACAAACGCCTGTATGATTTTGAGGAAAAATTGCTGAAATTGCAGTAGTTAGCTTTAAATCAGCTGTAGGTTAGTCATTAGAGAGCCCAGAGATCCTTTTATCCAGTGTTGGCAAAATAATGAATTCACAGATAAAATGCTCTTAACCCCAGAGGGGGTGTAACGCATTAATATTGTTTGTATTGAGATTCTGTGAACAATACGCTTCTCCCTTGCAGAAAATAGTTTGACTCCCTGTGGAACTGGTAGAGAAAAGGGGATTTCAAAGCCTCCAATTTTTTTAGTTCTGCACTATAAAGAATATAAATGAATACAAATCACCCTACATGTACATCTGTGTGGGACAAATGAACTTAAAGTTTGCGTCGCAGAGGTGTCAAAGTTTTGCTATGTTCCTAGAAATCGGCTGTGCCTCAAGTGTGGTAGCAATATGAAGAAAAATGTAGATTCAACATTGAGAGTCCTCTTCCAAAACTGTTTTATTAATCCACATTAAAAGCCATAATATCCAACACCAATATAAATTACAAATGCGTTTCAGAATTCTTAAGTTACTGCATAAAAGCTTTTTAACAGTAGTGAAATTCTTCCTGTGAACTTGCCTCTGCACCGTGAGACTTTCTCACAGTGCTAGCGGGGATCTCACTGAGGTCACCGCAGTTCAGCCCGGCTGGGAATGCAGCCTCTGTGACTGGAGGTAACCTCGATGTTGTCACCACTGCTCACTTATGCTGCGCTCACAACAGCTCATTCACCAGTGTTCTCAGCCCTGACGGTAGCATCTTGGAACCGTCCAGGTTGAAAACTGTTTGTCCTCCAGACATGGATTACCGTGTGGAACAGTACGACTGACAAGTGAGAGATGTTGTTTAATATTTTTGGTTTATTACAGGAGAACGAGGACTTTGGTAGAATTAGGCGTTAGGTGAGTATAACTGTGTTTTGTGATTTTTATATAAAAAAAAAAGTAAAAGGGTTTTGTTTGATTTAAAATAAAATACTTTATTCTGGGTGTATCTTTATTTAACATGCAACTATAGGATTAGTAATGGATAGGTGTCTGATAGACTCCTCTCCATTGCTAATATATGGGCTTGATGTCACCGGACAATACAAAGGTGACATCAACCCAGCTGTAAGTTATGTTTGGTTTGTTATCAAAAATACAGGGGAACCCACGCCTTTTTTTTATTTTAATAATTTATTTACAGCGCAGGCATCGACTAATGAATACACCCATCAGCCGTTCCTGCTCTCACTGTTATTAGCAGCAGCAGGCATCCGCTAATTGGAGCAGTAGTCACATCCGCTGACACCAGTGACCGGAGGTAAACTTTATACCTCCGATCACAGCTGAGCGCTCACACTGTCATTTCACAGCGTTGGAACCACGGTCGTCTGACCGGCGGTGATGGTTTTACTGCCGATCAGAAGCAGTGTTTGCCACGCCATACTCGAACAGTAACACGGGCTTCCTGGTGAAGTCCGTGTTCGGTGTCTGTACCCAAACAGTAGGTGTTCAGTACAGGTCCTGAACTTTACTGTTTGGGTTTGCCCATCTTTAGTCAGGATATGAGATTGAGCGGGTAGCGAACGATCAGGGGTTCTGTCATAACTGAACTATATAGGTAAGTAATATAACTTTACTCTATAAAACTCCTTTATATTTCTTAAGGTTGGACAAACCCTATAGGATCATATACTAGAGGTGGAGCAGACACAGACAGAAGAGCAATATATGGATCTTTTGCAATCCTACATCATAATGCATGATTGCACCTGCTTTGGAGGTTGAAGTGGCCCCCTTACCTTTTGGGTCACTGTGCAGTTGCAGAGGTTGGCCGCCCCTGAATGGAAAGATGTCTTCTAATCACTTTGCACTAATAAACGATGTAATCAGACTACTAGCCTTCCACTGTGGATTGGACTGATGTTCGTGCTGATGTGACTCATGATTTCTGATATCCTTCTATTCCACAGAATGGCTTTATATTCAGATGTAACAAACCTGTATTGACCACAGCGCTTAGTGAGGTTGGTGCACCGAATGAGGTTGGTGCTGTCAGTGAGGTGGGTGCACTCAGTGAGGTTGGTGCGCTCAGTGAGGTTGGTGAGCTCAGTAAAGTTGCTGTTGACAGGTTGATACACATAGTGAGGTTGGTGAGCTCAGTTTAGTTGGTGCCCTCAGTGAGGTTAGTGCGCTCAGTAAAGTTCATTGAGGGTGCTCAGTGAGGTTGGTGAGCTCAGTAAAGTTGCTGTGCTCAGTGAGGTTGGTGCACATAGTGAGGTGGTGAGCTCAGTTTAGTTGGTCCCCTCATTGAGGTTGGTATGCTCAGTGAGGTTGGTGCACTCAGTGAGGTTGATGCGCTTAGTGAGGTTGGTGTGCTCTGTAAAATTCAGTGAGGGTGCGCTCACTGAGGTTGGTGAGCTCAGTAAAGTTGGTGTGCTCAGTGAGGTTGGTGCACTGAATTAGGTTGGTGCTCTGTGCGGTGGGTGCACTCAGTGAGGTTGGTGCACTGAATGAGGTTGGTGCTCTCAGTGAGCTGGGTGTTCTCAGTTAGGTTGGTGCGCTCAGTGAGGTTGGTGAGCTCAGTAAAGTTGCTGTGCACATAGTGAGGTGGTGAGCTCAGTTTAGTTGGTCCCCTCAGTGAGGTTGGTATGCTCAGTGAGGTTGGTACTGTCAGTGAGGTTGGTGCTGTCAGTGAGGTTGATGCGCTTAGTGAGGTTAGTGTGCTCAGTAAAATTCAGTGAGGGTGCGCTCTCTGAGGTTGGTGAGCTCAGTAAAGTTGGTGTGCTCAGTAAGGTTGGTGCACTGAATTAGGTTGGTGCACTCAGTGAGGTTGGTGCACTGAATGAGGTTGGTGCTCTCAGTGAGCTGGGTGTTCTCAGTTAGGTTGGTGCGCTCAGTGAGGTTGGTGAGCTCAGTAAAGTTGCTGTGCACATAGTGAGGTGGTGAGCTCAGTTTAGTTGGTCACCTCAGTGAGGTTGGTATGCTCAGTGAGGTTGGTACTGTCAGTGAGGTTGGTGCTGTCAGTGAGGTTGATGCGCTTAGTGAGGTTAGTGTGCTCAGTAAAATTCAGTGAGGGTGTGCTCTCTGAGGTTGGTGAGCTCAGTAAAGTTGGTGTGCTCAGTGAGGTTGGTGCACTGAATTAGGTTGGTGCACTCAGTGAGGTTGGTGCACTGAATGAGGTTGGTGCTCTCAGTGAGGTGGGTGTTCTCAGTTAGGTTGGTGCGCTCAGTGAGGTTGGTGCTCTCAGTGAGGTTGGTGCTCTCAGTGAGGTGGGTGTTCTCAGTTAGGTTGGTGCGCTCAGTGAGGTGGGTGCTCTCAGTGAGGTGGGTGTTCTCAGTTAGGTTGGTGCACTCAGTGAGGTTGGTGCTCTCAGTGAGGTGGGTGTTCTCAGTTAGGTTGGTGCTCTCAGTGAGGTTGGTGCTCTGTGAGGTGGGTGTTCTCAGTTGGTTGGTGCGCTCAGTGAGGTTGGTGCTCTCAGTGAGGTTGGTGCTCTCAGTGAGGTGGGTGCTCTCAGTTAGGTTGGTGCGCTCAGTGAGGTTGGTGCTCTCAGTGAGGTTGGTGCGCTCAGTGAGGTTGGTGCGCTCAGTGAGGTTGGTGCTCTCAGTGAGGTGGGTGCTCTCAGTGAGGTGGGTGTTCTCAGTGAGGTTGGTGCACTCAGTGAGGTTGGTGCTCTCAGTGAGGTTGGTGCTCTCAGTGAGGTGGCTGTTCTCAGTTAGGTTGGTGCGCTCAGTGAGGTTGGTGCTCTCAGTGAGGTTGGTGCGCTCAGTGAGGTTGGTGCGCTCAGTGAGGTTGGTGCTCTCAGTGAGGTGGGTGCTCTCAGTGAGGTGGGTGCTCTCAGTGAGGTGGGTGTTCTCAGTTAGGTTGGTGCGCTCAGTGAGGTTGGTGCTCTCAGTGAGGTTGGTGCGCTCAGTGAGGTTGGTGCGCTCAGTGAGGTTGGTGCTCTCAGTGAGGTGGGTGCTCTCAGTGAGGTGGGTGTTCTCAGTGAGGTTGGTGCACTCAGTGAGGTTGGTGCTCTCAGTGAGGTTGGTGCTCTCAGTGAGGTGGCTGTTCTCAGTTAGGTTGGTGCGCTCAGTGAGGTTGGTGCTCTCAGTGAGGTGGCTGTTCTCAGTTAGGTTGGTGCGCTCAGTGAGGTTGGTGCTCTCAGTGAGGTGGGTGTTCTCAGTTAGGTTGGTGCGCTCAGTGAGGTTGGTGCTGTCAGTGAGGTGGGTGAACTCAGTGAGGTTGGTGCACTGAATGAGGTTGGTGCTCTCAGTGAGGTGGGTGTGCTCAGCGAGGTTGGTGCGTTTACTGAGGTTGGTGCACTCGGTGTGTGCGCTCATTGAGGTTGATGCACTCAGTGAGGTTGGTGATTTCAGCATAAGATATTCCCCTACCCCCAAGCCGTGCATCACTGGGACACTTCGTCTGTCGTGTTCTACAGCAGTGATCTACCATTTATATCACGCCAAAATACACCGCTATATTTAGTTGTGAAATTGGCCTTTTATGTTCCTGATGTTTACTGAGTCTGGGAGAAATTAATGTTGACAGCCAGAGGCAGCTCGGCTTAACTCCTTCAGTCCTGCAGCGTTGACTGCTACACACCTTTCCATAAGGGAAATGAACCTTCTGCCTTCTTACAGGGCAAAAAGTAGCGGGAAGTGCTAGAAGACTCAATGAGCAGCCAATAACCGCACACAGTACCGCTATCTACCGCTCACATTAATCACTGTATTACCAGCACAGTGAATAATCCATGTACAGATCAAGTGTAAACAATGAATCCGAAACTGCCAAAGTGACACCAGCTCCAAAGTGACATTATTTCAAAGCATTTGGAAAATTATTTTATACAGTTCTTTCAGATTATAGCAACAATTTAATTCAGCAAGATATTGTAAAGCTGGGCAGCATCTCCTTTAGGTACTGTAAGGGCTTGTTCACATGGGATTTGTTTGCAGCAGATTTCTCCGTATATTACAATACCAGAATAGTGGATGTAGCTTTATGAAATCTCATCCCCACACTGTGAAGAAAGACTGCAGTGTAAACTGACTGGCGCTGCAGATTAGCCATCCATAACCCTGGCCTACGTGTTATGCAGTTCTTGTTCATGGCCAGTGTAAAAAAAAAAGCCAAGGTGCCAATGCGAAAATTGAAAGGTTAATAATTTAGTTGTTTTTTTTTTAAATAAAAATCGTAATATGGAAAAAAAAATACACAAAGACCTGATTTAAACTTAGTGATAGCTTCCCTTTCAGAAAGACACAAAATATGACATTTAAAAAAACAACCAACTAGGATTGCAAATACATACAGGTGCTTCTCACTAAATTAGAATATCATCAAAAAGTTAATTTATTTCAGTTCTTCAATACAAAAAGTGAAACTCATATTATATAGAGTCATTACAGACAGAGCGATCTATTTCACATGTTTATTTCTGTTAGGCTGGAGTCACACATGGCGTAAGACAATACGCCACGTATTATACGTCCGTACTACGGCCGTAATACGGAGAAATGTTCCCAAAATAGTGATCCGTAGTCAGGGTGTGTCAGCGTATTTTGCGCATGGCATCCTCCGTATGTAATCCGTATGGCATCCGTACTGCGAGATTTTCGCGCAGGCTTGCAAAACCGACATCTAATGGATTTATGTGCTCAAATGTTCGGGAAAACATATATACAGTATATATATATATATGTCATTGAGACACATATATATATATTCTGTATTTAGATTTCATTCAGCGCGATATCTGTGAACAGCCGGTAATTCAATTGCCGGCTTTTCATTTCTCCTGCACAAACCCGACAGGATATAAGACATGGTTTACATACAGTAAACCATCTCATATCCCCTTTTTTTTGCATATTCCACACTACTAATGTTAGTAGTGTGTATGTGCAAAATTTCAGCGCTGTAGCTGCTGAAATAAAGGGTTAAATGGCGGAAAAAATTGGCGTGGGCTCCCGCGCAATTTTCTCCGCCAGAGTGGTAAAGCCAGTGACTGAGGGCAGATATTAATAGCCAGGAGAGGGTCCATGGTTATTGGCCCCCCCTGGCTACAAACAACTGCCCCCAGCCACCCCAGAAAAGGCACATCTGGAAGATGCGCCTATTCTGGCACTTGGCCACTCTCTTCCCACTCCCTGTAGCGGTGGGATATGGGGTAATGAAGGGTTAATGCCACCTTGCTATTGGAAGGTGACATTAAGCCAGATTAATAGTGGAGAGGCGTCAATGATGACACCTATCCATTATTAATCCAATTGTTGGAAAGGGTTAAAACACACACACACACATGATTTAAAAGTAGTTTAATGAAATAAACACAGCGGTTGTTGTAATAATTTATTGTTCTCTCAATCCATCAGGAACACCCTCGCTTGGAAAAATAATAAACGCACAAGATACATACCTTCTGGTGAACCGTCTCGTCCCACGAAGTAAATCCATCTGAAGGGGTTAACTAATATTACAGGCACGAGCTGCGATAAACCATTCGCTCGTGCCTGTAATCCCCGGGTGCTGAAAGGAAAGCTGGATCTGTACTTACATTGAGTCGCGGTGAGGCGCCCTCTGGTGGATGTTCTCATGAACTGCAGCCTGGGAACTTTTTCCCACGCTCCAGGTCATATGAGGACATCCACCAGGGGGCGCATCACCGCGACTGAAGGAAATGTAGGTCAATGACCTACATTTCATTCATTCGCCGGGGATTACAGGCACGGAGCACAGCTGCATTTAGCAGGGCTCCTGGCTGTAATATTAGTTAACCCCTTCAGATGGATTACTTCGTGGGACGAGACGGTTCACCAGAAGGTATGTATCTTGTGCGTTTATTATTTTTCCAAGCGAGGGTGTTCCTGATGGATTGAGAGAACAATAAATTATTACAACAACCGCTGTGTTTATTTCATTAAACTACTTTTAAATCATGTGTGTGTGTGTGTGTTTTAACCCTTTCCAACAATTGGATTAATAATGGATAGGTGTCATCATTGACGCATCTCCATTATTAATCTGGCTTAATGTCACTTTCCAATAGCAAGGTGGCATTAACCCTTCATTACCCCATATCCCACCGCTACAGGGAGTGGGAAGAGAGTGGCCAAGTGCCAGAATAGGCGCATCTTCCAGATGTGCCTTTTCTGGGGTGGCTGGGGGCAGATGTTTTTAGCCACGGGGGGGCCAATAACCATGGACCCTCTCCTGGCTATTAATATCTGCCCTCAGTCACTGGCTTTACCACTCTGGCGGAGAAAATTGCGCGGGAGCCCACGCCAATTTTTTCCGCCATTTAACCCTTTATTTCAGCAGCTACAGCGCTGAAATTTTGCACATACACACTACTAACATTAGTAGTGTGGCATATGCAAAAAAAAAGGGGATATGAGATGGTTTACTGTATGTAAACCATGTCTCATATCCTGTCGGGTTTGTGCAGGAGAAATGAAAAGCTGGCAATTGAATTACCGACTTTTCACTAACAGCGCTGCGTATTTCTCGCAGGTCACACTGCTGGTCCGTGTGGAATCCGTATTTTTCTCGCCCCCATAGACTTTCATTGGCGTATTATTTGCGCAATACGCTGACAAACGCAGCATGCTGCGATTTTGTACGGCCGTAGAAAGCCGTATAATACTGAACCGTAATATACGGCTAATAGGAGCAGCCCCATTGAGAAGCATTGTGCCGTATGTAATGCGAGTTTTACGTACGTAGTTTTTGCGCTCTTACGTACGTAAAACACGCATGTGTGACCCCGGCCTTAGTGTTGATGATTATGGCTTACAGACAATGAAAACCCAAAAGTCATTATCTCAGTAAATTAGAATACTTTTTACCATCAGTGTGTCTTCCGTGTGTCCATTTTTACCATCAGTGTGTCATCCATATGTCCATTTCTACCATCAGTGTGTCATCCGTATGTCCGTTTTTACCAGCAGTGTGTCATCCGTGTGTCCGTTCTACCAGCAGTGTGTCATCCGTGTGTCCGTTTCTACCAGTAGTGTGTCATCCTTATGTCCATTTCTACCAGCAGTGTGTCATCCGTGTGTCCATTTCTACCATCATTGTGTCATCCATATGTCTGTTTTTACCATCAGTGTGTCATCCATATGTCTGTTTTTACCATCAGTGTGTCATCCATATGTCCATTTCTACCATCAGTGTGTCATCCGTATGTCCGTTTTTACCAGCAGTGTGTCATCCGTGTGTCCGTTTCTACCATCAGTGTGTCATCCGTATGTCCGTTTTTACCAGCAGTGTCATCCGTGTGTCCGTTTCTACCATCAGTGTGTCATCCATATGTCCGTTTCTACCAGCAGTGTGTCATCCATATGTCCATTTCTACCATCAGTGTGTCATCCGTATGTCCGTTTTTACCAGCAGTGTGTCATCCGTATGTCCGTTTTTACCAGCAGTGTGTCATCCGTATGTCCGTTTCTACCAGTAGTGTGTCATCCTTATGTCCATTTCTACCAGCAGTGTGTCATCCGTGTGTCCATTTCTACCATCATTGTGTCATCCATATGTCTGTTTTTACCATCAGTGTGTCATCCATATGTCTGTTTTTACCATCAGTGTGTCATCCATATGTCCATTTCTACCATCAGTGTGTCATCCGTATGTCCGTTTTTACCAGCAGTGTGTCATCCGTGTGTCCGTTTCTACCATCAGTGTGTCATCCGTATGTCCGTTTTTACCAGCAGTGTGTCATCCGTGTGTCCGTTTCTACCATCAGTGTGTCATCCTTATGTCCATTTCTACCAGCAGTGTGTCATCCGTGTGTCCATTTCTACCATCATTGTGTCATCCATATGTCTGTTTTTACCATCAGTGTGTCATCCGTGTGTCCATTTTTACCATAAGTGTCATGCATGTGTCTGTTTTTACCATCAATTTGTCATCCGTGTGTCTGTTTTTACCATCAGTGTGTCATCCTTGTGTCTGTTTTTACCATCAGTGTGTCATCCTTGTGTCTGTTTTTACCATCAGTGTGTCATCCATGTGTCTGTTTTTACCATCAGTGTGTCATCCGTGTGTCTGTTTATACCATCAGTGTGTCATCCGTGTGTCTGTTTATACCATCAGTGTGTCATCCGTGTGTCTGTTTATACCATCAGTGTGTCATCCGTGTGTCTGTTTTTACCATCAGTGTGTGATCCGTGTGTCTGGTTTTACCATCAGTGTGTCATCCGTGTGTCTGTTTTTACCATCAGTGTGTCATCCGTGTGTCTGTTTATACCATCAGTGTGTCATCCGTATGTCTGTTTATACCATCAGTGTGTCATCCGTATGTCTGTTTTTACCATCAGTGTGTCATCCTTGTGTCTGTTTTTACCATCAGTGTGTCATCCGTGTGTCTGTTTATACCATCAGTGTCATCCGTGTGTCTGTTTTTACCATCAGTGTGTCATCCGTGTGTCTGTTTTTACCATCAGTGTGTCATCCGTGTGTCTGTTTATACCATCAGTGTGTCATCCGTATGTCTGTTTATACCATCAGTGTGTCATCCGTATGTCTGTTTTTACCATCAGTGTGTCATCCTTGTGTCTGTTTTTACCATCAGTGTGTCATCCGTGTGTCTGTTTATACCATCAGTGTCATCCGTGTGTGTGTTTTTACCATCAGTGTGTCATCCGTGTGTCTGTTTATACCATCAGTGTGTCATCCGTGTGTCTGTTTTTACCATCAGTGTGTCATCCGTGTGTCTGTTTATACCATCAGTGTGTCATCCGTATGTCTGTTTATACCATCAGTGTGTCATCCGTATGTCTGTTTTTACCATCAGTGTCATCCTTGTGTCTGTTTTTACCATCAGTGTGTCATCCGTGTGTCTGTTTATACCATCAGTGTCATCCGTGTGTCTGTTTTTACCATCAGTGTGTCATCCGTGTGTCTGTTTTTACCATCAGTGTGTCATCCGTGTGTCTGTTTTTACCATCAGTGTGTCATCCGTTTGTATGTTTTTACCGTCTGTGTGTGATCCGTGTGTCTGTTTTTACCATCAGTGTGTGATCCGTGTGTCTGTTTTTACCATCAGTGTGTCTGTTTTTACCATCAGTTTGTCATCCGTGTGTCTGTTTTTACCATCAGTGTTGTATCCGTTAAAAAACAGATACAACAGGTATGTGCAACACAGGCCTCTGAATGAGACCGTATGGTGTGACAATTATATAGAAAGTGATTACAGAGGAGGACTGTGCACAATAATCTGTTTTCTGAGCACCGTATAGCAGGTTCTGTTTCTTTATAGCGACATGGATTGGCCACATGCTGGTCATGTCACTGTACTAGGAAAACCCTGCTGTGTCTCCTGTATCCATTATGGAAGTGAGCTGTGGTGAGAATCTACATTTCTGGCTCCACTCCTGTTAGGAGAGCCCAGGACGTTCTGTCTGTACACATGAGTACTCCGCAGCACAGGCCACCGCCAGTCCGTGACGCTACTTAGAAGCAGAATCTGTTTTGCTGCATGTTTTAAAATCTGATGAATGTTCACACTGCTTGCACTGTGATCATTTATCCATAAAATTTAAGGTACACATTTAGGGGTGATTTGCTTGATAGGTAGTATTCTGGATTGGATGGGTAATATTTCTGAGGTTTTCATTGTAAGGATTTCGCAGATGGCTGAATCAAACAAGAGCTATCTGTCTTTTTGACAGTTAGCACTCATCCTCATTAGTGATGAGCGAATATACTTGTTGCTTGGGTTTTCCCGAGCACGCTCTGGTGATCTCCGAGTATTTGTGACTGCTCGGAGATTTAGTTTTCATCGCGGCAGCTGAATGATTTACAGCTATTAGCCAGGCTGAGTACATGTGAGGATTCCCTAGCAACCAGCCAACCTCCACATGTACTCAGTCTGGCTAGTAGCTGTAAATCATTCAATTGCAGTGATGAAAACTAAATCTCTGAACACTAACAACTCGGAGGTCACCCGAACGTGCTCGGGAAAACCCGAGCAATGAGTACACTCACTCATCACTAATCCTCATGTTATTCTATGGGGCCGTGCACATGTCCTATTTTTTCCTTGGACTGAGTTATCCAAGGAAAAAAGTTGCAGCATTCTGGATTTGCATCCAATTATCGGATTGCACTCGGCCATTCATGTCTATGGGTTCGTGGAAAAAAATCAGATCACACTCGGGAGATATCACAGACTGCCATAATGGAGGTTTTTTTCTTTTTTACACATCCAAGAAAATCGGATCATGCTC
The DNA here is from genome assembly GCF_051348905.1 of Ranitomeya variabilis. Classification (NCBI taxonomy): domain Eukaryota; kingdom Metazoa; phylum Chordata; class Amphibia; order Anura; family Dendrobatidae; genus Ranitomeya; species Ranitomeya variabilis. The sequence continues at coordinate 640,112,361 of NC_135232.1, forward strand.
TGATTAACATTAATCATAATCATAGATTAGCATAATCGGTCCAAATTTCTTGAATGAGAGACAACAGCATTGTCTACCAGCTCAGTGCAGCAGTGGCTACAGGTAGAAAATGAACTTATAGTTTCTCCCTATAGCTGCTGGCTTCCGGTTTTCTGGGCGCTTCGGGGAGCTGTTAGTCACCGCTCACAGTTATCACTCCCCAACACAATGATTGACAGCCTGCCTTGCAGTGTGTGTGCGCCGAATGTGTGTGCAGAGCAGGCTGTCAGTCAGTGGGTCGGAGTATGATTACAGCACACTCACTTTATAGTGATTGGTACCTGTTACAACTCCCTGAAAGTTAGCGGCTGCTGAGAGGATATAACTTAATTTTCCCCCTGAAGCCCCTACTTCAGTAAGCCGTCTCCACAAGGTTTAATCGTTAGTAACCTGCAAATTATCCCTATATCTGCTGATAAATCGCTTTTCTGGACATGACAGGTTTCCTTTAATACCTTCCTGGCATCGCTTTTCTATTATTTCTTAAGTGCGCCCACTAAAGGAGAGGTCCTGACACACATTTAATCCTTTCAGCTTTTTGCTAAACAGACAAATAGGTAAAAATCTGCAAATAAATGCAATTATCACTAGCCAGGTCTGAGCTACAAGATGGGCAGAATAGAGGTGTCACGTCCCATTACCTCACTGACACCTGACGTACCGGGCGACCCTCACTCAGGTCAGGAGCCCCCCCTCCTTCCACTGCTTCACATGTCAAATCCAATCAGCAACAACAGAGCACGGGGCGAAAGAACACAGCTGTACCGTGCTGACAGCAACACGGAGGGTCGTCAGCCAGAAACATGGAGTGTAAGCCTTTCTGTCTAGCCAATACAACATTAGTTAATATTCTCCCCCGGGCGTTTCTACCGGGTGGCAGCTAGATTTGGTTAAGATTTATGGAAAACCACAATCGGAAACTATGGTGGATACAAACATACATGTTCTCTTTGGAGAAGAAAATGTTTTAATCCCAAACAGATAATTGGAGCACTTCCACCTGTTACTGCTGGTTATGGACCACGGAGCTTCTTGTTATTCCTTGTTCTCGTGTCCCTTAAAGTCCCTGTCATAGAGTCCAAAACAAAATGGGACAAAATAGTGCAACATGCTTTCCCATCTTCTCCGGTTAAGTGATGGACAACAAAGCGGAAAACCAAAGACCTAGTTTTTCATCCCATATTTCGGATTAAAAACATGGAGAGGTGTATCTTACATCCCATTAAGTGCTGTAGACAAAAATGTATCTGATTTGTTTTTGAGATATTGGATCATATATCCAGCTTGTTTTCTGTTGGGGTGGGAATGAGTGGTAGGGAACCATTTATAAAGCTTTACATATGACTTAAAATACACAGCAACATTTTAGGGTTTTACCTTCGTCCTCTCAATTCATCCGTTTCTGTTATCCACTTTACAAATCCCAATTTTTGATACATTGTTAAATAAAGATTTCTTAGTTATTGAGGGGGGTGATCATCTATCCATGAGAGTGGAGTAGCTATGAGGACCTCTCACTCCGGAGGACCTGTCCTGCCCTATGTTATACAGAATGAGCACTGTATAAGGTTAGGTTCACACCACCAATTTCTCCACATGCAGGAAAAACAGACCGTTAATTCTCATCAGACTTTGATCAAAGTAACATCAATTTTTGTCATACGAGACAAGAGAAAAAAGAAAGTTTCTCCACTTTCTCCTTTTTGTCAGCCTATGAAAATCAGAGCGCACTTGGATGCCAACCAAGTTTTGTCAGATTGTTTTCACGGACCTTCAGACTTGCATTGCCGATTTTGATCTGATACTTTTGATCAAAATTGGACATGTCTCCGATTTTTTTCGCACACCGCCTGAAGTTAAATTTTGAAAGGTGCACAGTCCCATACAATGTTACAGTCACAAGCGTTATTCATGAAAAACACAGCAGTCATACTAGAAATTTGGTCATGGCTCATTCACAAATCAATTTTTTACGCACAAGTTCTATCCGTGTTTTTCACGGATAGCAATCGCACTGATCCAGCGATGTCTTCACTTGTAACCATGGTAAACATCGGGTTACTAAGTGCAGGGCCGCGCTTAGTAACCCGATGTTTACCCTGGTTACCAGCGTAAACGTAAAAAAAACCAAACAGTACATACTCACATTCCGGTGTCCGTCAGGTCCCTTGCCGTCTGCTTCCCGCACTGACTGTGAGTGCCGGCCGTAAAGTAAAAGCAGAGCGCAGCGGTGACGTCACTGCTGTGCTGTGCCTTACGGCCGGGACTGACACAGTCAGTGCGGGAAGCGGACGGCAAGGGACCTGACGGACACCGGAATGTGAGTATGTACTGTTTTTTTTTTTTACGTTTACGCTGGTAACCAGGGTAAACATCGGGTTACTAAGCGCGGCCCTGCGCTTAGTAACCCGATGTTTACTCTGGTTACCAGGGGACTTCGGCATAGTTGGTCGCTGGAGAGCTGTCTGTGTGACAGCTCCCCAGCGACCACACAACGACTTACCAACGATCACGGCCAGGTCGTATCGCTGGTCGTGATCGTTGGTAAATCGTTTAGTGTGAAGGTACCTTTAGGCATTGTCCAAAGGGTGCAATCCAATTAATGATGGTGTGTGTTGACATTAGATAGGAGCTGGTCATACTGTACAAAAGGCCACACTTTCGGGTTTGTCACTCATTGCACAGTTCAGAGAGAAGATGCAGATTAGATATTAAGAAAAACTTTTTGACAGTGAAGGTGATCAATGAGTGGAACAGGCTGCCACGAGAGGTGGTGAGTTCTCCTACAATGGAAGTCTTCAAACAGAGGCTGGACAGACATCTGTCTGAGATGGTTTTGTGAATCCTGAATTGAGCAGGGGGTTGGACACAAGGACCTTGGAGGTCCCTTCCAACTCTAACATTCTATCATTCTAAGTAATTTTTAGTTTAGTAAATTTTCCCGAATCCAGGCACTATTAGTAAATATTTGGCTCTCCTTAGACTCACTGACAGTTCTAGCCTTTTATAGGATTGTGTGTCAGGTGTTTTGGCTGTGAGATGGTTAATATGACTAGCACCATGGTTTCCTAAGGAGTCCCAGCAGTGGCCCCTTTGCACTTGTTCTCCCGTTAGATGCCTCGAAAGCTCAGCATGTTAGAACAAGCGTTCCCATTACAGAGGCCAGGGTAGGGAGCGACGGGTGGTGCCTCTGATCGCTAGACATCGAAACACGAGAGGTGCAGGGAGGCTTCAAAGCTACAGAACTTCGGCCTTTGATGAATTTTTGATGGGGGAGTTGGGATGCTGAGCAGCCTCTTCGTCTCCCAGGCTGGAGTAATTGATTAGCAGAAGGTGTGCTCAGGAAAATCCATAACCTGGTGCAAGTCTGACACTCTACATGTAAAGAGACAGCAACATGTGGCTTTCCGGGAAGTTAACCCTAAATCGTTGCTCTGCAAATATTCGGTTATACTCCTGATTGCCGAGACCTTATCCGCCGTGTGCATCTTTTTCTTGCAAACTTGTATCTCTATTCTGTGTAATCCATAAATAAAAAGAGTTAAAAAAGGAGTTGTTCAGAGTGTATGGATGACAAGAAGTTTTTCAACTAATGTATGTCAATGGTGTCCGAGCTTAGGAAGCTCTAGTTGGCTTCTTGGATGAATTTTAGGTGACTTTTCTTGAGATGAGTGTCTTACCGCACTGCACTTTCTCTACTATGCTCTCCTATCTAGGGACACCGAGTATAGAAGGAATACATAGTTTCTATGAATTGGGTTAATATTTTCATTAAAAAAAAAAAAATGCTGCCCGGGCTCAGAGACAACCTGATTTCTTTGCCTACAAGCGGTGATTGATAGTTCTCACTGTATAGAAACTCATCCAGGAGGAGCTGTCAATCACTCTGCATGTGGGGTTATGCAGGACTCATAACACACCTAACAGAACCACTTGAAAGGAGTTGTCCACTAGTTTGAGGTTATTGCTGGACTCAGGGTAGTGGAAAAATAAAAAGAATGACCAGTCATGTCTCCCAACAATCTCCTGACTTCTTCTTCAGCGTGACGCTTTATATGTACCGTTGCAGCAGATTGACTTCATCTGAGCCAGACGAGGGGGCTTTCTGTTGGCTAAGACTATGTCCCATCACATTTTAACCAAATGTCACATTACTGGCTTTGTTGAGGCATCCATCTGAGCTCTGAAAAATTAATGTGCATCTGCTGACTGGGCCATCGACTTTAACAAAGCAGAAGGAGTCACTTTGTGCTTTGTCTGACCACATTATCTTTTTCAGGAGGGCAGAAAATTGTGGTTGACTTCATTTTTGTGCCAACCTGATGAAGGCACACAATGCCAAAAATGAGGTCAAACAGAATCCAAAGTCTGCTTAGTTAAATTCAAAGTTTTAATCCTATTTTTCAAGACTTTAAACGGATGCCCCAATGGAGCCACTGGCGTGTGGCTAAAACATACTGTGAACGCGGTCTGAGTCTGAATGCTGATTGGCTGCAGCGGCCACCTGATGCCCTCTGCATGGTGAGGGGCATAGTGAGCACTATAAAGGTGCAACGGAGGTCCGGTAGGTGAGAAGATTTCTTTTATTTTTTTATTACTATTTTTATACCCCTCTGGACTACTGGAAAAGTCAAAGAAGTTGTCCACTACTTTCAGAGAGTTTGTTAAAGTTTATTAAACTAGGAGAGCTTCTTGTGTATTTATGACATGTATGTACCCTTGGATTTCTGGTTTGCTCTTGCTGTGCTGCAGCTCCGCAGCGGATTTGCTCAGTTACAGTGGGTATTTCTATTGAAAACAATCCCGCAGTTCCAGAAAATCAAGCATGTGTCACATTTTTTATGAACCCTAGATAAAGTCATCCGTTTTCATAAGATTTTGCTGTTTTATGCAATTTTGTATATTTCCTCCATTAAATTCTATAATAATTTTCCGCTGAACCCCAAGTTATCTCAGATACGTTATTTAGCTGAAAATATGATGTCATCTACATGAATAACTTCAGGAATCTTCTCTGTATTAATTATTTAGAGTGCATATTTCTGAAGCTTTGTAGACCATACCTATGGATGAGTTTGCATGTATAGAAAGTCATGTTCATATATTAGATGAACTCTTTACTAGATTTGTTTCTCTCCACAGTTTACAAGCCCTGAGAAAAGAGAAATCCAGGGATGCTGCCCGTTCTCGACGTGGAAAGGAAAATTTCGAGTTTTACGAGCTTGCCAAACTGCTTCCTCTCCCTGCAGCCATCACCAGTCAACTGGATAAGGCCTCCATCATTCGATTGACCATCAGCTACCTAAAGATGAGAGATTTTGCCAACCAGGGAGACCCGCCATGGAACCTACGCATGGAAGGCCCACCTCCCAACACATCTGTCAAAGGTGCTTCAATATAAAAGTGCTAGAATTTGTAACTAAAGTGGTATGAAAAAAATCATAAGACAACTTTGTAGACATTGGCACCAAAAGGGTTGTCCAGGACTATGATTGATAACATATCCTTAGGGTTGATATTCTGTATTGGAGCGGTGGGGATCGGATACTGGACACCCCCACGATCAGCATTGACTGGATGTAGCCAGAACAGCACAGCTCCACTTACTATGTCATACCTGGGTACTGCAGGTCAATTCCTATCAAAGTGATTGTGATCAGATCTGCAGTACCGAGAATGGCTACTACATAGTGTACAGAGCTGCCACCATACATTGTTTACATCCGGCCACCGCTGATACTGCTGATATGGAGGGGCCGCTTGTCGACCCCCACTGAGATATGCTAGTGATGCACTAGGTCATCGGTATCACAGTCCTGGACAACCTCCTAAAATGTTTATGTTCATGACCACCTAAAAAGCCATGAAATCACAGTCCTATGGAAAATACCACTTACACTCTTTAAATGGTTTTACTAAAACACAGATTCATAAGTTTACATCCTAAAAAAACGTGATTAAAGTGGAACTTTGATCTTGAACTAGATGAGAAATTCTGCTAAAAGTGAGGCCGAGAGGCATGTCAGTAAGGCTACGTTCACATTTGCGGTCAGCGCCGCAGCGTCGGGCGCCGCAGCGGCGCCGCATGCGTCATGCGCCCCTATATTTAACATGGGGGCGCATGGACATGCGTTGTGCTGCGTTTTGCGCCGCATGGCCGCAAGCGTTGGACGCAAGAAACGCATCAAGTTGCATTTTTTTTGCGTCCAACTTTCGGCCAAAAACGACGCATGCGGCGCAAAACGCAGCGTTTTAGCGTGCGTTTTGCCGCGTTTTTGTTTGCGTTGTGCGCTGCGGCGCCGACGCTGCGGCGCACAACGCAAATGTGAACGTAGCCTTATAGTTTTTTTCTCTTTTTCTGTTCAGCAGTTTGACTCTCATTATGTGTTATTATTTTTATGTGTTTCGTGCCAATTTTTGGTTCTTAGTTCTAATTACTACAATGTAAGTATAATTTTGAGCACGTATTCTCATAAAAATGACACGTTCAGTGCACTTTATACAAATTAGAACAAACTAGCAGAAGAGAAAAAAATATATATTTTCATTATTTGGTATAAGTCTGCCTCTTAGGCTTATCTAATACTGATGTTATAGAGCAGACCCGGGCAGAGTGTGGACTGAGGCCGTATGCGGCCCTTCAGCTGTTTCTGTCCAGCCCTCAGATGGGGAGAGCCAAAGGGCTGGAAACAGTGGTGTATCACACCATTCGGCTGTCCCTCTGCCCAGTGTCTCAATTAAAAGATAGCGATGCCTGTGAAGAAAATGGTGGAACAAGGACCCGTCGGTTCCCTCTTCCGTCATCCAGCCTGTGCAGCCTGAGTCTTAGCACAGCAGGCGCAATCTAATGATGTCTAGTCTCAGTCCACACGCTGCACAGACCGGAGAACAGCATTGAGGAGACTGGGTTAGGTGAGTAGTTCGACTTTTTTCTTTTTTTACTTCCATTATTATTCTGTATTTGTGGGAAACTGTGCCAGGGCCATCATTTTTGTATATAGGGTTGTGGGGTCCATCCATTTGTATGTGGAGGACTATGGAGGCCAACGTAAGTATAGGAAGTTGTGAGGGTATCATAATGTGAGTGTGTGTGTGTAGAGGGTGGGGCCCATTATAGTGTGTGTTGGGAAGATGTGGGGGAATCTTTTGTGAGGAACCGTGGTAACATTATACTATGTGGGAGTTGTATGGGCCTCATATCGTACGTGGAACCTCATGCTTGTAGAGGGGTCTGTAAGGGCATCGTACTTGTGTAAGGTGCTGTGGGGACATATTACTTTGTGTTGGGAGTCTCTGGGGTCATCACCACCTTTTGTGAGGAACTGTGGTAACCTCATACTATATGGGGGCTGTAGGGGCTTCTTACTGTGTGGGGACATCATGCTTGTATCGGGGTCTGTAAGGGCATCATACTTGTGTGAGGTGCTGTGGGGACATCATACTGTGTGTTGAGTACTATTGGGGCATCATACTGTGTTGGGTACTATAGGGGCATCATACTGTGTGTTGGGTACTATAGGGGCATCATACTGTGTGTTGGGTACTATAGGGGCATCATACTGTGTGTTGGGTACTATAGGGGCATCATACTGTGTGTTGAATACTATAGTGGCATCATACTGTGTGTTGGGTACTATAGGGGCATCATACTGTGTGTTGGATACTATAGGGGCATATTATGTGTGTGATACTATAGGGGCATCATACTGTGTGTTGGGTACTATAGGGGCATCATACTGTGTGTTGGGTACTATAGGGGCATCATACTGTGTGTTGGATACTATAGGGGCATATTATGTGTGTGATACTATAGGGGCATCATACTGTGTGTTGAATACTATAGCGGCATCATATTGTGTGTATTGATACTATAGGTGCATCGTACTGTGTGTTGGGTACTATAGGGGCATCAAACTGTTTGCGGGGAGTGGTTGATCAAGGAATAAGGGATTAATAACAGGAGCAGTACGATTCTAAACTTTACAAAAATCAGTACCTTGTATGGCTTTGATTAGCTGTTTTAGGTAAGAATGCATGTTACAATCAGTCTTATTTTAACATGGTATAGCAGTAGCATCGAACTATCATACTTAATTCTACTGAATAGTAAGTAATAAAATTGATATAAAATAAGAATATGATCAGAATTACGTTTGGGATGTTGGCTTGGCCCCCGCAGCAGTTTGGTGTCTCGCATTGGAGAGTTAATTGCTTCCCCTCATGTTATAGAGGATATCACAGGGGTACAATGCATATTGCCATGTTCCTATATCTTGGCCATGACCCATTACTTTCCTTTGAACTCTCCTGAATGGGCAGATTGCAGAAAGCATCATACACTTCTGTGTGATTGTAAGTGTTGGGATCTTTTCCCAAGAACTTTTCTTCATACTTCGGGCCGTAATCTCAGAAGTGTTCAGAGTCTGGAAGGCTGCCGTCACAGCTCCAGTGTCTTTCCTTTCTTCGCTCCATACTAGCTGACATTAAACGGTTCTTTGCTGTCGGGGGTATGCACAATAAAAATGCATAGAGCTGTCAGCAATCATTCATTTAATCAGGCTGTGCAATGAGGTAAACAAAGATGGCAGATTAATGAGTCCGCCGTGCTTATTGACTGACAGCGCTGCAAACATAAGCTGTCTGCTTTAACCCCTACGTAGCCAGTTCACAATTTATGTCATATAGGATCCCACAGTTCTTTGCAGTTTTTCCCCATACCAAATGCAAGTACGGTACTATTTAGATATTCAATGCTACATTCACGAATTAGATGCTGTTTAGCTCTACTGTAATATTTTGTAATAATTTTACTAATAAGTGATCTTAAAGTGCAAGAAGTTACAGTATTTCTCTAGTTGTAGCTTATAACATCCTCCTAAAATATAAAAACCTAATTTAAAGAGATCTTTTTGAGTTTTTACCACCCCAAAACAGCACCATTCTTGTCTTTGTACATGGCCATGTCTGGTATTGCAGCTTAGACCAGTGATACAAGTATTTTATGGAAGGTCTTGGTGCATGGGGGATTACAGACCTGTCTGTTACACAGGTGTAGTTAATAGATAATGGAAACAGGTCCATCACCTTCAACTTAAATTCATAAAGTGTATATTCAGAGGCAGGCAGGAGCCTATTACAGGTGAAAAATATGGCAACCAGAAAATCTGTGGATGAATCACCAGCAATCCAGCACCCATAAGATGACCAGAACGGGTAATATTTCATCTTTCAGGAAAAACGTCCAGACCCCTCTAAAATGCCTTTACCAAATCAACCCCATGACATTGATGTGACAGTTCCATAGTCTCACTGCTCTTACAGTAAATAATCCCGGGCTAGGATGATTGAACCTTTTTTCTCTAGATGTAGAGGATGACCAGTTTTCATGGTTACAGGAAAGGTTACTAAAAGAAGAAATAAATGAATAGATAAGAGCTCTGCAGTGTCCATTCATGTGTGTGTACATGGTAATTGGGTTTCCCCTAATAATTAGGATAGGAGCCTGGCAGTGACTCACTCTCCCCTCCCTATAGAATATACATGTTTGACCAAGCGTGCATGTGTATGAGGTCTGGGGTAAGGAGACATAGCTGTTGGCCAAATGCTCGTACGGCTGGCACCTATCTAAAGTCTATGGGCTTCTCTGGGTGGCGATACATGTTAGTCAAAAGTTGATAAAATGTTAACGACCAATGTCACATAATCCATCGAGGATTTAGGAACTGGTAAAGAAGAGGAAAAGTACTCATAGGGTAAAACTGTCAGTAAAAGGGTGAGAGAGACCAGTGTGAGGAGACGCTACTTCCCCCATGGTGTTACGCTCACCTTTAGGTGTTTTCTTCAAGCTTTGGAATAGCTGCTACTGCTGGCTCTCAGCTCTGGGTGCCCACAGGTAGTCACTGTCTAATGGAGTCAGTGGTCATCAGCCAAGGATCAATAACCATGCAGTGATTTTCTATCTATTGAAAAGCTTCATCAATTTGTTTTGGTGGTTGGATCAACCACTTTTGCCAGAATAGTTAAAATATCTCAACCAATGGATGGCGGGCTATCGTTTTCTAGAAAGAAGTCATCCGATAGTTGCCAGTCTTCTAGTATAACAGTCAACATAGACTCATATGAATCGTTTTCTGGGGGACTGTTCATTCCCCAGCTGTCTGACCATCCGCCTACTTCTGTGTAATGCTTTGGCTCATATCTTTGGTTTTGCTGTACTTTCTTGTACTAGGACTTGGACTAGGGTCCGCCTTTTTGTTCTAGACATTTCATCTATACCTTTTTGTTCTAGACATTTCATCTATATTGCTTTCGATGGACAGGTTTCTAACCAATTAGTCCCTGGTCTTGCTCTGCCCTTATCTTCATTGAGATCGGCTGACACAGGGTGAGATCTTAATACTAGAGGCCATCCCGATTGGGTACACCTTGTTGGAGAGGGATGGCTTTCATGCTTTTTTTTTTTTTTTTATCAAGATAGTGTTAAGTAAAGCCCCCGTCACACTAAGCGAGGTCGCTAGCGAGATCGCTGCTGAGTCACAAGTTTTGTGACGCAACAGCGACCTCAGTAGCGATCTCGCTATGTGTGACACGTAGCAGCGACCAGGCCCCTGCTGTGAGATCGCTGGTCGTGTCAGAATGGCCTGGACCTTTTTTGATCGTTGAGGTCCCGCTGGGTAGCACACATCGCTGTGTTTGACACCTTACCAACGACCTCGTTGACGACTCAGACACTGAATCGTCATAATAGCTCCCATGTGACATCGTTGTACAGGTCGCTGGTGAGATGTCAAACAGTGAGATCGCAGCTGCGATCGTTGGAAGATCTCACTGTTTGACATCTCACCAGCGACCACATAGCGACGCAGCAACGATCCCTGACAGGTCGTATCATTGTCGGGATCGCTTTAGCGTCGCTAAGTGAGACGGGGCCTTAAGTGCCCTCTGGTTTTTTCATTTACTATTTATTTTTTTACTTAGCATAGGGTAAACCGAAAAAAAATAAACTAGAGTACAAGTTGGTATGTATGCAACGCATAGGAGCATGTTCACACTGGCGATCAAACAGACAAAACCCAAAACAGAAATAAAAGAAACTAATATAGAAATAGATTGTATAAATAACATTGTTTAGTAAGCACCGTATTTGATTTAAAAAAAAAAGTGTGAAAGGAATCCTACCAACATCAAGGTGTACCCAAATTTAGGATGGTCCTAACCTCTAAAATGAAAACCTTACCTTGCGTCGTAGTGAAATCCTGTGTGAATAAAGGCTGAACAGGACTGGGTCCCAAACATAAACACAGCTAGTGGAGAGGATACTGAGAAAAATGAACTGGAGAACAAGTTGGTATGCATGCAAAATAGAAACATGTTCACATTGGCCATCAAACAGACAAAACCCAAGACAAACAAAATAAACAAACATTTTGCTGTAAGTAAACAAGTAAAAGCAATAGTGCACATAAATAACATTTGGTACTTCGTAAAACACAGGGTTTTTTTATAAAAAAAAAAAAAAGAGAAAAACCATCCCACCAGTGTCAAGGTGTAACCATATTTGGGATGGTCCTAACCTCTAGTATTGAAACCTTACCCTGTGTCATAATATAGGGTATATGCTCATTTTGTGTTTTCTCTTGGCTTGTTTCTGTATAAAGTGCAGGGTCACTTGTAGGTCCAGTACTCCCCTTTCATCAGCTTCTTTTTTACAATTAGTTGATGACAATTTTTCAGATCCACATGTCGGTGTCGGCCACATTCCAGGACAGTGGAGAGAATGCTTTTGAGGAGGACATACCCATCCATCTCTTAGTCCTGATACAAACTCCTGAGAAGTAATAATATTCATCAGAATATATAATCAGAATGGAGCATGAACGTGAGAAATGTGTGAAGGATTCAGCCCAGTACAATATCTTTATGCATTTGTTTCACAGCCCTAGGCGAATCATTTCTTTTTGTTTCAGGGGTTAACTGGAACAGGCAAAATTTGGCATCATATCTCACCCAACAAAGACTGTTGCTGTTCGTTATCTCCCTGTTTCTTTTATTTATTTTTTTGCTTTCTAATCGTAGAGCAATTTCCACAGCTGTGGGCAAGAGACATTGCATTCCCGGGCCGGGCTGTAAGAAAAATTGAATGACAGCGAGCAAAACAGCAGTAATTATAAAACTAATTACTAAACGCTCATGATGCCCGCAGGCTTGTGCATAACTAAAATTAGAAAAAGAAATTGCTTTTGGCTGAGGAGGAGGAGGAGAGCTGTTTTGGTCGCTGCTCCCATAACGCATCCGTTTTCAAATCAGGGCGGTGTGTTTAGCAGCATGGGTTCAAATCCCTCCATAATGACAAATAATATTTCTCATGCAGAATTGCAGAATGTGAGAGCAGATAAGGACCGTACCTTACAGTTTGCCATGTTCTGCCCCTTTCCCTTCCTGCTTTAAAAACCATTTTGGATATAAGGCTTTGGAGCTTGCACATGTCTATCTTTCTCAGGTCCCTGCCTGGCTGTCATGCCGCTTCTTGCTGTTCGCTGTCTAACTTTTTTCTTCCATTCCTCCTATGTAAAATTAGCATACATCTCTGGACGCTGACACTAATGCCATGACGCGCGTGCCATACAAACCTGACGACTGACGCTCGATGTACACATGCATTACAATGGCAGAATTGTAGCCTTATGGTAAACTGCTTACATTAGGGAATGCTCGGTCATATAATAATAATAATCTTTATTTTTATATAGCGCTAACATATTCCGCAGCTCTTTACAGTTAGCACACATTATCATCGCTGTCCCCAATGGGGCTCACAATCTAAATTCCCTATCAGTATGGCTTTGGAATGTGGGAGGAAACCGGAGAACCTGGAGGAAACCCACACAAACACGGAGAGAACATACAAACTCTTTGCAGATGTTGTCCTTGGTGGGATTTGAACCCAGGACCCCAGGGGTACAAGGCTGCAGTGCTAACCACTGAGCCACCGTGCTGCCCATTTACCATGTTCATGCTATTAATTGCATGACATTAATCAGCAGGGAAATAAAATGACATATGAATGCACAGTATTGGCCATGTATGCTGTTTCGATATATCTGGAATTATTGCCATTAATATGTATGGTATGTAAAAAAAACCATGGATCCTGCATTTTTAATGAGTGTTTCACCAATATGCTTAGGGGAAATGCTTTCCCTTTAAAGCTTACCTCCAGTTTTACATCAAGATTTGTGACAGTAGGTGAGCAATTATGAGTACATATACCTGGTGCCCAATTTTTGGGGTACTTTGATTATTCCCATGCCCCTTTTTCTATTATCTGAATGGGGCACAGCACTTCTCTGTGCATAGGCAGTCTAAGGGCTGTCCCACACGTCCAGATAATTCCGGTACCGGAAAAAATCGGTACCGGAGTTATCCGTGCCCTCATGTAGGCCATACGTGCGGCACACGTGTGCCGAGTGGGTACCACACGGAGCGTGCAGGAGACAGCGCTAAAGTTTAGCGCTGTCCCCTGCATCGTGCTGATGCCGCGATTCATATCTTCTGTGCAGCAGCGTTTGCTGCATAGAAGATATGAATAATAGTGTTTAAAAGAAAGATCTATCTGTCCGCCGGCCCCCTACCCCCTGTGCGCCCCCCCGCTGTTCTGAAAATACTCACCCGCCTCCCTCGCAGTGTCCTGTCCTGGCCGCGCCTTCTACTGTATGCGGTCACGTGGGGCCGCTCATTTACAGTCATGAATAGGCGGCTCCACCCCTATGGGAGGTGGAGCCGCATATTCATGACTGTAATCGGCGGCCCCATGTGACCGCATACAGTAGAAGATGCAGCAGCCAGGACAGGAAGCAGCGTCAGCCAACGAGGGAAGCGGGTGAGTATTTTCAGAACAGCGGGGGGGGGGGGGGCGCACAGGGGGTGGGGGGGCGGCGGACAGATGGATCTTTATTTTAAACACTATTATTCATATCTTCTATGCAGCAAACGCTGCTGCACAGAAGATATGAATGGCGGCTTCAGCACCATGTGGGGGGGACAGCGCTTACTGTAGCGCTGTCTCCTGCACGGCACACGGACTGCACACGGACAGCATCCGTGTGCGGTCCGTGTTTTACACGGACCCATTGACTTTAATGGGTCCGTGTAATACGTGCGCTCCCACGAACACTTGACATGTCTCCGTGTTTGGCACACGGAGACACGGTCCGCAAAAAATCAATGACATCTGCACAGATGCATTGATTTTAATGGGTCTACGTGTGTCAGTGTCTCCGGTACGTGAGGAAACTGTCACCTCACGTACTGGAGCCACTGACGTGTGAAACCGGCCTAAGACATTGCTAATCCTAGAGCACCTTGGAACAATACATTACAAGTTATTGACACTAGATTCTGTGATGGACGTTGACCCAGAGAACTAGCCTGATTGACGTATGTGGAGTTGGGAAGGAATTTTCCCCCTTAGGCCGGGGTCACACTTGCGAGTGTGATGCGAAAAACTCGCCTCAATACCCGTCACTGCCGCCGGCACTCGGGACCTGCATGTATTTCTATGCAGCTGAAGGCTTTGTTCCCGAGAGCTGGCGGCAGTGCCAGGTATTGAGGCGAGTTTCTCACATCACACTCGTAAGTGTGACCCCGGCCTTAGGCTTTATGCCCATGATCAGTTTGTGACGCTGCATCAAAAACTCAGCTCTTTAGCATCTGTGCACACATTAAGTATTTGGGGCAGAAATTTCTGCATCTTTTGGCAGGAAAAACACAGTGGGATTAATAGAAATCTCCTGCCCTCTGTGCTTCTTTTTTTATTCGGTGTACACTGACCTGGGGTGCGTGTTCCAAATCCGCAAAATGTCATTCTCTCTTGCCGGTACGTTGAGTTTTCTGTGCAGATTTCCCCATAGACTTGCATTAGATGCAGGTAAAAATGCACATGCGCTTATAGTGTGTTTCTGCAGCAGAAGGGCATCAAAAACTTGTATAATCTACACATGACTGTATCATATCAGTGTTAGGGGCGATCTTACTACAATGTACAAATATAGGAGAGGATAGTGCGGAGATCTGTATAATGATTAGTGATGAGCGAGTATACTCGTTATGCGAGATTTCTCGAGCATGCTCGGGGGTCCAGCAAAGCAACGAGCACTCGCTCATCACTAGTAATGATCTTTTTACTCGTAGACCTGAGACGGGGACAAGGGGGCATCCTCTATGTCTGGAGGAAAGAAGGTTTAAGCATAATAACAGGCGCGGATTCTTCACTGTAAGAGCAGCGAGACTATGGAACTCACATATGTGGTAATGATCGCTTAATTCACCACTTAAATTCAAGGAGGACTAGACGCCTTTCTAGAAATATATAATATTTCAGATTATGGGCACTAGATCCTGTGATGGGACACTGATCCAGAGAACTATTCTGATCACCATGTGTGGCATCGGGAAGGAGTTTATCCCCTAGTATGGAGCTATTAGTGGTGTTTTTTGCCTTCCTTTGGATCAACATGTTAGGCTATAAGTTGAGCTCGATGGACTTGTATGACACTAGACTGGCTGGCCACATGTGTCTTATAGCTGATGATTTGGACCATTGTGAAAAGAGACTTGTGACTGTATTCAGGCCAGTGCTGGCTCGGGTGGGCAGTTTTTCTATTAAAAATCCATGTTGTAGCATGAGCAGCAGAAAAGTCTGTTGTGTGCACAGAGCTATAAACCAAGGACGACTAGCAATGATAGCGATTGCTGTGTAGCCTCCAGTGACTGGCAGAGCAGATTATTTGCTAGGAACAGATCCTTTCACTTATAAACCTTCTATTTGTTTCCTCCATTCTTTCTATTCTATTTTATCCGGTGTTTCTGCAATCCTCCTCCACGTCGCACTGTACTCTGCGGAGGCTTAGAGATCAGCCTCGGGTCGTTCTGCGGTCTCCTGGTGTTTCTTCACATTTCTCTTCCCTTTAATTAATCTGTTCCTACAGCTTTATAACAACTTATTACAAATATCTGTGCATTAGATTTGAGCTCTGTTCCTGCGGTATTAAAGTGACAGTACCGCTCCACAGATGATGGTAGGTTGTAATCTGTTCTCCTGATTAGTACACACGCATCTTGGCTACTAATCTGGATGCTCTCCAGCTCTTGTTCTGTTGTATTTGCCCTCTGTGGATACAGATCTGCTGTGCACATAATATACAACCCCCACAACCCCAACTACAAAAAAAGCGTAAAATGTAAAGAAAACAAGAATGCAATGATTTGGGAATCTCTTATCGCCATATTTTATTCACAGCTGAACACAGAACAGATCAGAAGCTGAAAGACATTTTTCCATTTTATTTGAAAAAAACCACTCATTTAGAAATTATGCATGTTTTAATGTGAAGGAAAGGCTGCTCCAGCACCCATAGTTCTGGCAGAATTCAGATGAAGAACCGATGACTTAAAAAGAGTGGATAGCAAGTTATCAAGAATGAGCATTGGGACATACTAGATTGATATGTGGACAGAAAGCTATTTTAACCTCTTGTGGAGTGTGGGAGCAATCTTTTCTACACATTTTGTATGAAAAGTCAAGTATGCTTTAAGACACAATCAGTAGTCATTTTAATATGCAAAAAATTTGCCCCCAAGTGTAGCATAGTGTATTTCTGCTTATATATGCGTTTGTACAACTTCTAAATCTATGTGTCCAATTGTTGTATCATCATGATGGACGGCGAGCACATACAAAGTGTCCATATCGTACTTTACATTTTTTGATGCCATTTAGGACTTTTAGTGTTTTTCAGCAAAGATGTTGAGGCCAGCCATGCAGGCTCTTCTGCAGAAAAAATGTAGCATCACACACAGATTTTGGCTCATATTCTGCACCCAAATCGGTTCAGCAGTAGAAAACACGATTTCAAAGATCAGCTATGCAAGAAAGTCAGGTATTAGCAATTGGGATAAAAATGAACTTTTATTAGTAAATTATTTTTAAAAAATCAGGATAAATGGTCTGCGCAACCCAAAGTGCACTTTGGGTTGCTCAGCCTGTTTATCCGGATTTTAAAAAAATTAATTTACTAATAAAAGTTAATTTTTATCCCAATTGCTATCACACTTATAATTTTCTGTTGAAACACCACATTCTGCTACCTACAAAGTCCGGGATTAGCCCCACTGATTGACTGTGGGGCTAGTCCTTGTCATTCACAGCAAATCTGCGGCAGAAATCGGAATGTTATTCTCGCATTTCTGTCCTGGGAATACACAATGCTTGATCATAACCCAACATGACGGCTATAGAAATTAATGACTGCCCATTTGGAAATATGGAAAGAGTTTTCTTGGTAAAAATGTCCATTCCTTTGAGACAAGCAAAATATTGTCTTCTGATGGGTTTACACGGCATGGTCCACAATCCCACCCTCAGAGAATGATCCATAATGTGATCATACCGCACACAAACACATCCGGTAATCGGCAGCACATCATCTGTTTACACGGGCAGCTGATCATGTTTACACATTCAACTCATCATCTGTTTACACGGGCAGCTCATTATCTGTTTACACAGGCAGCTAATCATCTGTTTACACGAGCAGCTCATCATCTGTTTACACAGGCAGCTAATCATCTGTTTACACGGGCAGCTCATCATCTGTTTACACGGGCATGCTCATCTGTTTACACGGGCAGCTCATCATCTGTTTACACTGGGCAGCTCATTATCTGTTTAAACGGGCAGCTCATCTGTTTACACGGGTAGCTAATCATCTGTTTACACGGGCATGCTCATCATCTGTTTACACGGGCAGCTAATCATCTGTTTACATGGGCAGCTAATCATCTGTTTACACGGGCATGTTCATCTGTTTACACGGGCAGCTAATCATTTGTTTACACGGGCAGCTCATCATTTGTTTACACGGGCAGCTCATCATCTGTTTACACAGGCAGCTCATCATCTGTTTACACTGCCGATAATGATTTGTTTTAAGCATTTTGCTCGTATGTTGGATGATTGCCTGCCTGGGTAGAAGGGCAGATGGTCGTGAACGAGTATTACCAGGATCACTTGTGCCCTGGCCTTTCAAAATTGAGTTTTAGTCTCCACAGCCAATGACCATTCACATTTTTAAGTCTTAACCCCTTAGTGACGGAGCCAAATTTTTGAAATCTGACCAGTGTCACTTTATGTGGTAATAACTCTGCAACGCTTTAACAAATCCCAGTGATTTTGAGACTGTTTTTTCATGACACATTATACTTTATGATGATGGTAAATCTAGGTCAATATGTTTTGTGTTTATTTATAAAAAGTATCAAACATTTTAGTAAAATGTTAAAAAATTCGCACTTTTCTAAATTTGAATGATTATCTCTTTAATCCAGATGGTCATACCACAGCAAACCATTAATAAATAACATTTCCCACGTGTCGGCTTTATATCAGCACCATTTGTAAAATGTTATTTTGTTTTGTTTGTATTTTATGAGGTTTAAAAATGTAGCATCAATTTTTCAGATTTTCAAGGAAATTTACACAATTTCTTTTTTAAAGGACTTATCCATGTTTGAAGTGACTTTAGGGATCTCATTTTTTGGGAAACCCCCAAACGTGATACCATTTTAAAAACAGCACCCCTAGACATATTGAAAACTGCTGTCAGGTAGTTTATTAACCATTCAGGTGCTTTACAGGAATTAATGCAGAGTGGTATGACAGAAATGAAAATGTGTATTTTTACCACCTAAATGCCTCTAACTTCTGAACAGATTACTACAGCCGTCAGACTCTAAGGCCGCTATTTGGTTGTGAATTGCCATAACAAACATCAGGACCACACAATCATGATCTGAGGGCACCGATTGGGATAAAGAGGAAGCCCCCACACTCTGTTAACCATTTATAATGATGTAGTCACTATTGACAGCAGCATCTAAGGGGTTAAACAGATTTGGACGGTGCAAACACTGATCGTGGCTGATACAGCAAGTTGTCAGCTATAGAATACAGCCGACAGATGCAGGATTGTCACCTGTATGGGGAGGCTAGTCTCTTATATCTCAGGTCAGTTAAAAGACGTATTGGCTGTCATTAAGGGGTTAAAATACACTGAAAAATTCTAATGTGAATTTTTCGTTTATGCGCCTTCATAATTATCAAAAAGCCATGACCGACAGACTGATCACCTGAGCAAAATTGTGAAGGACGGTAATTATGTGGAAACATGACCCTCGCCAGCAGAACTAGGTGCTTAGTCTCTGGAGCCTGGAGCGATTGAAATTCTTGACCTGTTTAATTGAAATATTAACAAATCAATGTTTTTATTCCATGAAGGGCTATTGTATTGGCTTATAATGCGCCTGTAGTAAACATCTGTAATCGCCTTTTCATTTCCATCATGATGATTTTAATGAGTGTTTCTCCATTTTTCCAAGTAGAATCCCAGAAATAAAATATCATGAACACTGCTGAAGAACACACTGGTAACCTGCACCAGTATCTAAACTTTATCACAGCCCTTTGACATTTTTTGTAACTTTTAGGATTAATTAACTCTGAAATTAGAGCACACTTGTGACTTGTCATCCATTCCAAAAAGCTGATTTGGGGGCGCACCTAGGGGTGGGGTTGAAGTGTCTTGAATTTTACGTTGTTAATATTAGCCTTAAATTAGTTCTTTGCTGTGTACTTTTAAAGCTCGAAGATGACAAATAGTGACAGATTGCCCTGATTTATTTCTCCATTGTTATTACCTACTATATAATTGTCTAAGGGTCACTTCCGTCTGTCTGTCTGTCCTTCTGTCTGTCTGTCACGGATATTCATTGGTCGCGGCCTCTGTCTGTCATGGAATCCAAGTCGCTGATTGTTCATAGCAAAACGCCCACTACCAATCAGCGACGCGCACAGTCCGGAAGAAAATGGCCACTCCTTACTCCCCGCACTCAGTGCCCGGCGCCCGCACACTCCCCTCCGGTCACCGCTCACACAGGGCTAATGCCGGCGGTAACGGACCGCGTTATGCCGCGGGTAACGCACTCCGTAACCGCTGCTATTAACCCTGTGTGTCCCCAATTTTTTACTATTGAGGCTGCCTATGCGGCATCAATAGTAAAAAACTTTAATGTTAAAAATAATTTAAAAAAAACAAAAAACCTGCTATACTCACACTCCGTAGTCCGCCGAACGGCTCTCGTCGGCCGCCATCTTCCGTTCCCGGCGATGGCGGCCCACGCGAGCGGCTCGGCGGAGCTTCAGTGGATCCCAAGCGTCGGTAACCGCTTCCTGGATCCAGGCGCCAACGGAAGGTGAGTATATAGCTATTTTTTATTTTAATTCTTTTTTTAACAGGGATATCATGTCCACATTGCTATATACGTGAGCTGCGCAATATACAACGTGGACTGCGCAATATACAACGTGGGCTGCGCAATATACTACGTGGCCTGCGCAATATACTACGTGGGCTGCGCAATATACAACGTGGGCTGCGCAATATACAACGTGGGCTGTGCAATATACAACGTGGGCTGCGCAATATACAACGTGGGCTGCGCAATATACAACGTGGGCTGCGCAATATACAACGTGGGCTGCGCAATATACAACGTGGGCTGCGCAATATACTACGTGGGCTGTGCAATATACTACGTGGCCTGCGCAATATACTACGTGGCCTGCGCAATATACAACGTGGGCTGCGCAATGTACAACGTGGGCTGCGCAATGTACAACGTGGGCTGCGCAATGTACAACGTGGGCTGCGCAATATACAATGTGGGCTGCGCAATATACAATGTGGGCTGTGCAATATACAAAGTGGGCTGCGCAATATACAACGTGGGCTGCGCAATATACAACGTGGGCTGCGCAATATACAACGTGGCTGCGCAATGTACTGCGTGGGCTGTGCTATATACAACGTGGGCTGCGCAATATACTACGTGGGCTGCGCAATGTACTACGTGGGCTGCACAATGTGCTACGTGGGCTGCGCAATATACAACGTGGGCTGCGCAATATACTACGTAGGCTGCGCAATGTACTACGTGGGCTGCACAATGTACCGCGTTGGCTGCGCAATGTACCGCGTTGGCTGCGCAATGTACTGCGTTGGCTGCGCAATGTACTGCGTGGGCTGCGCAATGTACTGCATGGGCTGCGCAATGTACTGCGTGGGCTGCGCAATGTACTACGTGGGCTGTGCTATACACTACGCATACATATTCTAGAATACCTGATGCGTTAGAATCGGGCCACCATCTAGTTACTACATATTCCTGAACCCTGCACATAATCAGTGGTAATGTCTATGATCATCCAAAATCAGAATTTTTGATCCTAAGTCAGAGCCTTATACCACATCTCTAGAACAATGTTTCTGAAAGAAATGCTCCCATCAAAGTTTTTATCCTCTTAACTCTTTCACCCCGAATACTGTTTTCATCTTCATGACCAGGCCAAATGTTGCAATTCCGACCAGTGTCACTTTATGTGGTAGCAAGTCTGGAACACTTCAACGTATGATTCTGAGATTGTTTTTCGGGACACATTGTCCTTTATGTTAGTGGTAAATTTAAGTAGAAGTTTTTTTGCTTTTATCTGTGAAAATACTGGAATTTTGGTGAAAATTTTGCAATTTTCACATTTTCAATTCTTATATCCTTATACCAGTTAGTCATGCTGTACAAAAATAACTTATAACTAATATTTACCACATGTCTAGTTTACATCTGCATTGATTTTGTTTTATTAGAAAGTTAGAAGGGTTAAAAGTTGATCAGCAGTTTCTCATTTTTCCAACAAAATTCACAAAATTTTTTTTTTTAGAGCCCAAATCACATTTGAAAATATCCAAAAGAGACACCATTTTGAAAAACTGAAACCCCTTCAAGTGCTCGAAACCACATTCACAAAGTTTATTAACCCTTTAGGTGCTTCACAGGAATTAAAGCTACGGTATGTGGAAGGAAAAAATGAAACTTATTTTTTCCCACAAAAATGTTCATTTAGCCCCAAATTTTTCATTTTTACACGGGTAAGGGAAAAAAAACCTGTACAAATTGTTTTGCAATTTGCCCTGAGTACGCCGATACCCCATACGTGTAGGAAAACTACTGATTGAGTGTACGTCAGGGATCGGAAGAAACACCCACTGGTGCTTCACAGAATTTTATAAAACCGAGCCGAGCAAAATGGAAAAATACATTTTTCCTGCACAAATGTTGTTTCAGCCAGAAATTTGTCATTTTCACAAGGATAACAAAAGAAAATGGACCATACAATTTGTTGTGCAATTTGTCCTGAATACAGTGATGTACAACAGGGCTCGAAAAGGAAGAGTGCCAATTGAATTCTGAAGTGCAATTTTGGCTGGAACAGATTGCGGATGCCGTGTCACATTTGAAGAGCCCCTTACATTCCAAAACAACAGAAACCCCCATAAATGACACCATTATGGAAACTACACGTCTTGAGGAATTCATCTAGGGGTCTAGTGAGCATTTTTAACCGTTAGGTGATTCACAGAAAAGAATAACATTGGCAACGGTCAATGGAAAATTACCATTTTTTCCACTAAAATGTTACTTTGGCCCCCAAATATAAAATTTTCAAAAGGGGTAATAGGAGAAAATGGACCACAAAATATGTTGTTCAATTTCTCCTGAGTGTGCCGATACCTGATATGTGGACGAAAGCTACTTTTGAGGCAAAGCTGAGGAGGGAAGAAGCACCATGTTACAGTGAGCATTTTGATGGAATGGTTTGAGGATGCCAAGTCACATTGGCAGAGTGACCTACGGTAATTTTACAAACTACACCTCACAATGAATTCATCTGGGGGTTCAGTGATCATATTGACAACACGTGTCTCACAGAATTTTATACCATTAGGTGGTGAATAAAAAAAACAATTTTTACCGCAAACATTTTGTTGTAGCCCCAGATTTAAAAAAAAAATGGCAGATTTGGAAAAAAATGGCACCAAAATTTTTACACAATTTCTGCTGAACATGGAAATACACTATATGTGGCTGTACAGTACTACTTAGCCACAAGGCGAGACTTGGGAGGAACAGAGCGTTATTTGTCTCTTGGAAAACAAATTATCGTAGAATAGTTTGTGGACTTAATATACAGAGCCCCTAAGTGCTAATAGAGCAGAATATCCCCTTAAGTAACCCTGTTTTGGAAATTACACCCCTCTAGGAATTTATCTACAGGTGCAGTGACAATTTGAGAGCTATAATTTTTCTGTATTTCTCCTGACAGAGTCATGTGATGGCTTGTTAGTTTTTTTTGCGGGATGAGTTGACCTTTTTATTGTTACCATTTTTGGGGCATAAACCATTTATTTTTATTGCTTTCTATTCCGAATTTTGGGAGGAAAAATGAACAAAATTCAGGAATTTATTTTTTTATACCATTCCTTTTATAGCGATACCACATTTATATCATTTTTTAATGATTGGGTGCGTTAATCAATAAACTATTTTATAGAAAAAAATTATTGTTTTTGCATTGCTTTATTCTGAGTGCTCTTAATTTTTTTTCATTTTTCTGTTGATGGATTTGTATGGCGGCTTGTTTCTTGTGGGACAAGATGACATTCTCAGCTATACCATTTTTATTTACATTTGACTTTTTGATTATGTTTTATTCCACTTTTTGATCAGTGGTATGGTGAAAAAGCATTGATTTTTATGGTGTTCACTGGAGGGTTGATTTTTACTACTAGGACAACCTCTTCCTGATCTAAATATTTGGCCCCCATAAAATAAAAAAGCTTATACTCACCTCCCGTGCCGACGCCGTTGCAATGGTGTCAGCACTCTTGGTCTTGGGGCGGTCATGCAGTTGTATGACACGTAGGACTATGACGTCACGTCATTAAAAATGGATTAGCTGAATCCTTCTCTATAAAAACAGCCTTTTCCCTGTATGAGTCATCATTAGAACTACAGTTCTAGTACATGTTAAGTCCTGACAGGGGGAGAGCGGAGCAGCTGGGTCAGAAATTGAAAACGAGGTGGAGCTGGACTGCCAAGCACTTTTCAGTGATGTAAAATTGAATTGTAGTTCCTATGATGACTCATGCAGGGAAAAGAGAATTTCTGTTTCTACATAGAGCTTAGTCTGTTTTTAATCATATAATATCATAGACCGAATATAAAAGAGAAGAAATAACTGGGTAGAAAGGCAAAATTAGTAATTGTAAGTACACAGTGCTATATATCGTGTTGACTGCAATATATTAAGAGGATAAAACTTTGATGGGCATTCTTCTAAGTGTCTCAATTCATACATACATCATTTATCAGTAATGTAATCTAGTAGGAGTAAAAAGCAGCACAAAACAAAGTTTTCACTGTCCAGTCCAACCAGAGATGTACAGAGCATTTCTCTTTCAAGTAGAACACCACCCAGCTACTCACAGCTCTATTTGATATCAGTTAACAACCTCCATCCCTAATTAATAACATAATTCAGTGACTAAAAGTATTATTCTCTACTTCATTAGCGACACCATCCATACAGTTGTGGCCAAAAGTATTGACACCCCTGCAATTCTGTCAGATAATACTCAGTTTCTTCCTGAAAATGATTGCAAACACAAATTCTTTGGTATTATTATCTTCATTTAATTTGTCTTAATTGAAAAAGCACAAAAAGAATTGTCCTAAAGCCAAATTGGATATAATTCCACACCAAACATAAAAAAGTGGGTGGACAAAAGTATTGGCACTGTTCGAAAAATCATGTGATCTTCTCTAATTTGTGTAATTAACAGCACCTGTAACTTACCTGTGGCACCTAACAGGTGTTGGCAATAACTAAATCACACTTGCAGCCAGTTGACATGGATTAAAGTTGACTCAACCTCTGTCCTGTGTCCTTGTGTGTACCACATTGAGCATGGAGAAAAGAAAGAAGACCAAAGAACTGTCTGAGGACTTGAGAAACCAAATTTTGAGGAAGCATGAGCAATCTCAAGGCTACAAGTCCATCTCCAAAGACCTGAATGTTCCTGTGTCTACCGTGCGCAGTGTCATCAAGAAGTTTAAAGCCCATGGCACTGTGGCTAACCTCCCTAGATGTGGACGGAAAAGAAAAATTGACAAGAGATTTCAACGCAAGATTGGATGTTAGTCGAGGTTCTTTATCCAACATCCGCACAAACAAGTTCAAGCTGCCCTGCAGTCCGAGGGTACAACAGTGTCAACCCGTACTATCCATCGGTGTCTGAATGAAAAGGGACTGTATGGTAGGTGACCCAGGAAGACCCCACTTCTTACCCTGAGACGTAAAAAAGCCAGGCTGGAGTTTGCCAAAACTTACCTGAAAAAGCCTAAAACGTTTTTGAAGAATGTTCTCTGGTCAGATGAGACAAAAGTAGAGCTTTTTGGGCAAAGGCATCAACATAGAGTTTACAGGAGAAAAAAAGAGGCATTCAAAGAAAAGAACACTATCCCTACAGTCAAACATGGCGGAGGTTCCCTGATGTTTTGGGGTTGCTTTGCACCCTTCAAATATCAGGGACCTGGAGCAGTTTGCCAAAGAAGAATGGTCTAAAATTCCAGCAGAGCATTGTAAGAAACTCATTGATGGTTATCGGAAGCGATTGGTCGCAGTTATTTTGGCTAAAGGTTGTGCAACCAAGTATTAGGCTGAGGGTGCCAATACTTTTGTCTGGCCCATTTTTGGAGTTTTGTGTGAAATGATCAATTTTTTGCTGCATTCTCTTTTGTGTTTTTTCATTTAAGACAAATTAAATGAAGATAATAATACCAAAGAATTTGTGTTTGCAATCATTTTCAGGAAGAAACTGAGTATTATCTGACAGAATTGCAGGGGTGTCAATACTTTTGGCCACAACTGTACATGGCCATATTAATACTGCAATAAGATGTCCCCATAAAAGTCACCCACATACTCATGACTGCTCACACATCCACATCCAGTTATGTACTGTTAGGCATGAGCAGACATATCATTGGTGCAACCTATGGTGTCGCACAGGGGCCCAAGAGGTAAGGGGGCAACTGCCACCTTCAGAGCAGCAATCAGCTGCTGCCACAGACACATTATTGGACGGCAAAGGGCCCATATACTGTTATTCTGTCTGTGTCCGCCACAGATCTTAAGCATCATTCAGATGTCTGGGAGTTTTTCACGTCCTCAAGCAAAGGTCCGAGTTTTATAGCTTCATCAGTATTTTGGCGGCTTGTTATTTTTTGCCATCACTGTTTCATCAGGGATTTTCACATGAAAAAATAAGTAAATAAATTGTTAATCTTGTCCTTTTTAATTACAATGGTAATCAAAGACACTGCACACTGACACTGCACACAAAAGCGCCCCAGTATCGAAATATTAGCACTGCACCTGTCCACGGTCACGACAGCTCCACCTTTTGTTTGGATGAGACAGCTCGTTGTTTCTACATTTCTCCTTTGCAACCTGTAAAGGGGGCTAACTGACTGGCTCTTGTTAATAACGAGTATTAGCCAACCACCCACACAGAGAAGGGGGCTGGCTTTGCCACTGAAATGAGCCAGTCAGCTAGCCCTTTTCACACCGCACTGTTCACCTGTATCACACCCAAGCTGAAAGGTGCTGGAACCTATGACGGCACTGATATCTTGTGATTGGGGCTCTCTAGTCATATATACTAGTCCATTGTATATACTTTTATATACTTTTAAGCACATCGAAAGATATGTTTTTTTGCAGCAGGACAACCTCATTAATGAACTGTTAAATGGCCACTGTCACCCCCCCCAGCCGTTATAAACTAAAAGAGCCACCTTGTGCAGCAGTAATGCTGCAGTCTAACAAGGTGGCTCTTTTAGTTTTTGATTCATTTATTACCTCAATAAAGCGTTTTAAAAATTGGCCACAAATACCAGATATTGTACCTGGAGGCGGTCCGAATTGTCCTCTATCAATCTCCCAACTGCCGTCACTCTTCTCTTCAGGGGCGATGGTCGCCGCCCCCTTCGCGCTGTTGCTTCTTAAATCCGGCGCCTGCACTGTGTGTGCCTGCCTGGGGCCCGCACTGTGTTATTCATTATGCACAGTGCGGGGCTGGGGTTCCTGGGCATGCGCACTGCGCTTGTCAGACGCTCCCCTGGTCCCCCGCCTTCCAGCATTGCCGGAATATACAGGTTTCATTGCCGACGTTTTGAACAGCCACAAAGAACAACGCTGGAAGGCGGGAGACCGGGGGAGCGTCTGACAAGCGCAGTGCGCATGCCCAGGAACCCCAGCCCCGCACTGTGCATAATGAATAACACAGTGCGGGGCGGGGATTCAGGAACAGGGTGGCCGCACTGCCGGCACAGGCGCAGTCAGGCACCCTGCGTCTGAGCTGTGACTGACAATGAAGACTGCGCCTGCCCCAGGCAGGCACGCACAGTGCAGGCGCCGGATTTAAGAAGCAACAGCGCGAAGGGGGCGGCGACCATCGCCCCTGAAGAGAAGAGTGACGGCAGTTGGGAGATTGATAGAGGACGATTCGGACCGCCTCCTGGTACAATATCTGGTATTTGTGGCCAATTTTTAAAACGCTTTATTGAGGTAATAAATGAATCAAAAACTAAAAGAGCCACCTTGTTAGACTGCAGCATTACTGCTGCACAAGGTGGCTCTTTTAGTTTATAACGGCTGGGGGGGGGGGGGGTGACAGTGGCCCTTTAAGCAGATTTTACATATATATTGGTTCCAATCAATATCATGTCTTGATATGAATAGAAATGTTCTTTACATTTAGAGGCTAACCATCTAGCCCAAACCCTATTTTGGGGCTGTGCAGATGGAAACAGCAGCCTTGTTGCATGCGGAGAGGGGTTCTATCCTTGATGCGGACAGTTTTCACACATATGACTCTATAAATGTCACTGGGGCTTGCCACCTAATCTGAGAGCAGCATAATGTAAAGACAGTGACCCTGATTCCAGTCATGTGTCACTTACGGGGCTACTTGCTCTAATTTTGATAAACTACAGGAGATTATCACTAGAGGACTAGTAAACCTGTCCTCCAAATTCATGAGCTCTGTATTACCCCACGACTGATCATCAGCTTTCTGTCTATTCACAGTGCACACCAAAAGCTACCAATCATTGGTATGGGCGGGACGATTCAGTGCTCAGAAGTCAAATAAAATAGTGATTTTGTCAAAACTGCAACAAGTAGCCAAATAAGTGATACATTTGCTGGAATCAGGATTTCTCGCCTATATTACGTTGCTTTCCTATGGGATAGCAAAAACATGGTGACAGATTCCCTTTAAAGGGGTTGTCCAGATCTTTAACATTGATGGCCTATCCTTGGGATAGGTCATCAATGTCTGGTTGGTGGGGATGCGACACCAGAGTCTCCACCAATCAGCTGTTTTCGGTGGTGAATAGGCCATCAATGTTAAAGTCGCAAACAACCCCTTTAAGGGCTAGGATATAATTGAGGATTATTCTACTCTCCTGTTTAGTTACCACAACTTTTTGAGAAATCTCAGGGCAGGTTTTGAGCCACCGAATACTGAATAACACTGACAGATGAAAGTGTCTTCTAAAGTTGTATCATTTCAATGCATACAAGTTGTGCTTCTTATTATTTAAGGACTAGTGTACGATCTACCTAGTATCCTAGTAAGTAGCAGCTCATTGACAAGCTGCCATGTCTATTATTTTGTTCATTAATATTCCACTAGAAGAGGCAGAGCTGGGAATGTGTTGTGCCTTACAGCCTAAGATGCCAGTTTGTGTACTACCATTATACAATGGAGCACGGATGGGAGCAAAAGCTTTTAGGTCTTGCTCGGATCCCAAACCCCATCTATTTTCCTTGTGGAAATGTGCCACTAATGATGAGAATAAATCATGCAGAGCACATAGCTTTTCTGGACGACACTGCAGGTAGCACATCTGTAATGCTCGCGTTGGCGTAGCAGGCGTCCACCTGTCATCACAGTGCGCAGTAGTCAATAATAGTGGAGTAAATGGTGCTGGAGGCTCTGCCATATGTGACAGTGTAATGACGAATTTTAGCCTGTGCTGAGATACGATGTCACCATTAGAGCTGATCAGCCACATACCCAAACACAACAACCAGCTAACATGGAACTGGTGGCATTACTGAGATGTAAGCAGTAGTGATGAGCGAATATACTCGTTGCTTGGGTTTTCCCGAGCATGCTCGGGCGGTCTCCGAGTGTTTGTTAGTGTTCGGAGATTTAGTTTTCATCACCGCAGCTGAATGATTTACAGCTATTAGCCTGGCTGAGTACATGTGGGGGTTCCCTAGCAACCAGGCAACCCCCACATCTACTCAGGCTGGCTAGTAGCTGTAAATCATTCAGCTCAGGCGATGAAAACTAAATCTCCAAACACTAACAAATACTCGGAGACCACCCGAGCATGCTCGGGAAAACCCAAGCAACGAGTATATTCGCTCATCACTAGAAGCAGATGACTGGACCACGTAGACTGTGTTTCTTTTCAGAACTTAGTGATCCAAAATCCAAAGCATGGATTGCTTGTGAACAAGAGATTGTTTTGGTTGGAAAATCTCTTTAAAGGAATACTTACTGATTATCCAAGTTTTCTTATCGCAATTCCACCACTTAGGCACATGTTATGCTTGGCTAGAGGTACTACTGGCAACCTTTTGAATGTGGATGACCTGACAACACCAATATGTATTGCTCCCCTGTTGTGCTGCCTGGGTCTATAAAGAAAGATATATATTCTTCTCTCAAAAAAGAAAATATCACAAATATATATATACAAGCAAATCAATTTTGAAATAAATCAAGCCAGATATGTCACTGAACGCAAAGATTGTCAAGCTGCGACTTGCATACTTTGGACAGATCATACAAGACAACAATCACTGGAGAAGGACATCATGGATAGAAGAATAGAAGGAACAAGACAAAGAGGAAGACCAGCAACCTGATAGCCTGATTCTATCAAGATAATGGTGGGAAGACCCTGGTGGACCTATCTAGGCTTGCACAAGATTGATCTTCCAACAGAGCATTCATCGATCAAGTAACCATGGCTTGGGATCAAGCCTAGTACCCTTAAATAAATAATTAAATATACAAAAATAACAAAGTTATACAGCTAGCAAATAATACTACTATAGAAATAACAAGTACCACCATGTGGTTACTGAACAAAACCCAGTGTACTAACTTTAATACTATCAGCAATATAAGGAACAAATAATACTGCCACACCACAACCACATATTATCACCACTCCTCTCCAACTTTCCAGGCAGCATGATGACGTAACGTCCTTGCTCCACCAAATGTCCTGTGTACACTTCTGACTTCTGGTAGGTCATGGGTCTAAAGCAGCCTGTGACTTGGTGGAGCAAGGAGCTGATGGCTCTCTTCTCCACCTCAGTTTTACACTGTATCTGTGTCTAGAAAATGTAGATACAAGTAAAAGTAATGTATCCCCGTGGTCCAGATAGGCCTCTTTCCTTCCACCCCTGTGATTGCGATTGTTACGCTACTGGGATTAGAAAAATATATGGCAAATTTATGCTCATTATTGACACTTTTTACCTCTTTTTAGGGCTCTTCCACTGACCATTTTTAATTCAATTATTTTCCATGGCATTTTGTTCAAGCGTTTTTATTTGTGTTTTAAGTTTTATTTCTTTCTAGTATTTTTCATGTTCTACACATAAACCTTGGAAAAAATTACATAAAAATACCAAATTTAGAGCAGGAGTTATTTTTTTCAAATTGCCTCCAAAAAAGTCATAAAATTGTCTGCAACAGCCCCCCCCCCCCCCATAAATGTGGACTATTCAATAATTTTAAACCCTCCGAAGCCTTCTATTTGGGCATATAGGAAGATGAATAACATGATACCTTGATATCTGCAATCCAGTGCCTTATTCCTGAGATATCCGTTTTTTCTCATATGTAAATGAGCTGTTCAGATCTATGGGCTGGACTTAGATCTCCCCGAGAATCTGCCTAGAAAGATTAAAATATTATGGGCTGTTACTGTTAGAGGTTAATTTTTCTAAATGGTTTCTTAATTGCATTTCTGCATATAAATTGTATTTTAAGTGGCTGTGCAGCCTGGATGCCACCATCACCAGGATGCGACACTGTGGTTATTCAGATACATCTAGCACAACCTTTAGACAAAATGTAAAATATTGCTGTCCTGTGTAATGTACCGTAATTCTCTGGAAATATCCGTTGGTAGTGCTAGATTTTGTTTAGAGGAGAGAAATTGTGCTGTATAGTCCGTCAATGATGGATGAAATCTGAGGATGGTACCAGTGACAGTAAAGAAAGCCAACAGAAATTAAGTAGAATTATAGGGACATTGTTTCTTAAAATACAAAATGTTCCCAAATTGTCAAGGCACCGACAGTCTAAGCTTACTACAATACTTCAATTATCCAGGGTGATTCAATCTGACGATATCTTCTCAGGTCCACTTTTGGCTTGTGTTTCCTTCCATGGCACGTCATCAGTGTTGTGTCTAAATATGACTCTCTAATTTTAGAAGCTAAGCCAGCCCCCTTCTCAGTCTACTTCTCTGTAGAAGGAAGTAGTTTGGCTTGCACCCGGTTGTGATGGGAGGTGCTGGTTGAACTGGGTGGTCCCCAAATATAGTAGAAGAAAAAGCAACCACATTCTCACGAATCCTTGAGTTCAAACCATCAAGTGGATTTTTTCATGCAATTTTATTTATGTAATAGGCACAAAATGTGAGGATAATCGTGACAAAATGGGAACGTTTCGATCCTTCCCTGGTCTCTTTCATATAGATGCTGTGCCAGGATATGGAGGAGTGTAGGATTAGCACACGTTTTTCGTTTTGTGTCTATTACATGAATAAAATTGCACAAAAAAAATCCATTTGATGGTTTGAACTCATGAATGTGATTGCATTGTCTTCTACAAATTGTCTGTGACATTGGAGGGGCTGGCTTTGCAATTAAAATACTCGGCCAGCCCCCCCATTACTGAAGGCCTGTCGTCACAGGAAATCATGTCCTGAATAGAGCTGCCAAGATCCTCTAAGGGAAGTTATGTCTTCAGATGGGGGCACTTTAGTTAATTATTTATTTTACTTATATAGTGCCATCATATAATACAGCACTTTGCAGACATTATCTCTGTCCCCATTGGGGCTCACATTCTAATTTCCCTATCACTATGTCTTTGGAGTATGGAAGGAAACCCACACAAACACAGGGAGAACATTAAAACTCCTTGCAGATGTTGTCCTTTGCTGCCTACTGATTTTGTACCTTGACTGCCTCCTGTCTCTGACCATTTTACTACTACTCCTGCCAGCCCCCATCACTGGCCAGCAAACCAGGAACCCCTGTGTAAGTCCAGATCCCGGATCAGGGGTTAAATGTTGAAGGCTAGGGAAACCCTCGAGATCTGGTAAATTGTGTAGCATGTGCGAAGCATCATCATGGTAGTCATTTTAGAGCTGCCAGGCGACCACTGACAGACCAGTTTGACAACAAACACTTCAATAATAATACCACCAACCTTATACATATTACCTATATTTACAGATTTATTAATGCATTTCACCCCCACAAAAAACTCACTATTCTTAGCAAAATTGTATTTTATTTTATTTTTTAAACTGGACAACCTTTTTCAAGTCTGTAGGGTTTGTAATGAGTGATGTGTGCCTACTGCCTGTTTTTTTTTCAGGAGAAATCCTATAAATGTAATGTAAATGGTAATGTTCCTAAATCCCAAATGTCTCTGAAGAAGCCAATAGCTAAAAACAATGGAAAAAAAATGGACCATGGAAGTGGCCTAGGTTTAGGTGCTCGCGTGCCGTTTCTGTGAATATGGAGGCCACGCGTTATCTGCATGGATGGAGCTCTTACCATTGGGCCGTTTTTGGAAGGCTTAGCTACGAGACGCCGACCTTATGCTGCTCTCTCTGTTCGCTTTCATGTTGACCATTGTTAAACTCTAGAAAACCCTTATAAAATCGGAGAGCTGATGGCGACCTAGGTCTGTGAGTACACCGAATGCCAGCTACGTGTAGACCTCTCCCGGAGACCTGGGAATACTGGTCCCCAGTGAGCCCGCCGCTCTCTGTGTGTCTGACAGGAGCGGACAGGGAGAGCGTCTGATCCACTCTCACAGAGCCCAGAGAGGCAGTAATTGAAATCAGAGGCGGTGTGACGGAATGGCACAAGGGGCTTTGAAGTCTGCTTTCTGAGAGCGCAGCGGGAGCAGACATGCGGTGAAGGACATTCACTATTACAAGCAATGTCCTTAATAATCTTGTTAGCCCAGACTCTCCCCGTACGAGACAAATGGAACATTATTGGTTTATGGGTTGAAGTAAATAATTTAGTTTCCAATATTCCGGCTGCTTTGACAGTAAATTAAAATGACATGAAAGGGGTTTGTTGAATAAAGAAAATATCCAATCAGATGTAATTGGCATGACTTAGGCAGGAGAAATGTATATTATAATTAAACTGTGTTGTCTTCCAGGCCTTTGAGTTTGCATGAATTCAAATGTCAGGAAAAAGAAAGAAAGAATTCTTTGATTTCGGTGCAGTTTCAAGTTTAGTAACACGTTCGGCATCTCTCGTCTTCTATTCTGAAACAGACGCTCGAATAAGGCAGATCGTGTGATGTGTAAGGCACGGTGACTTCAAATAGCAGAAAAGAAGCTTCTCCGCTGCATGTCTGCAGCTAAATCAGGGTGGCCGAAGACTACAAAAGCATATATGTGGTGGCCATAGTTGACACTGAGCTAACGAGCATCCCATGGAATCAAACATGTTGCATTTCCGTAGGTTTGGGCTACATGGCCACTTTAGCCGTAACAGCCATCACCCAGAGTAAAGATCGCTCCTCCATCACATCCCACTGCTTGTTGTGGTTGCGATCAGCAAGCTGCCATTGCTTGCGTGACTACCTGAACTAATAATACGAGAACACTTTCCAGTCTAACATCACTCAGGAACCATGTGAAATAAAATCTTTTCTTATGGACGCAGACCGACGGCCGTATAAATGGGACTAAAATTGGAACGCAGTGCCGGACTGGCCGGCAGCTCTCCCTACCTGAGCATGTCATGTATTTCTGCGCAGCTGTCACGCTTGGGTTAGGAGAGCCGCCGGCCAGTCCTTGCACTGCGTTCCAATCTCAGTCTGATTCATACGGCTGTCTGACTGCACCCTAATTGCAGTTCCACATTTGTAATTTATACCATTGAATGTGAATGAGGACAATATATTGGCCTAACCACCCAAACTTTGAAAAAAGGTTGAATAATTGACACTTTAATATAAGATAAGATCGGATTTTAAAATCATATCCGGCCTCTTCTTACAGTTAGATGAGAAATCTACAGAAAATCTGCTAATAACCCCGTTAAGAAAGTGTCCTGTCTCATGTGGTTCATGGACCACCACTGATGGTTACCAAAAGGGCTTAGATGCTTTATTTAAAAAAACTAACAAATGTTTATGTAAATGTGTAAAGAAAAGTTCTTTCCTGAATGTTTGGTCTCGTTGATCGACAGTTGGGATCAGGAGGAAACAATGAGGTCTTTTGGGCAGATAGGTCATCCATTGACATGTCATCCCATCCCTGGGATGACCTTGATAGACATTTGTCTTTTTTCAACCATATTAACTATGTAACTGTGATATCCCAGATATACATCATAGATATGAATACATGTGATTCCCATTGGATTTTCAAGCTGCACAACCTAATAATAATAATAATTTTATTTATATAGCGCCAACATATTCCGCAGCGCTTTACAAATTATAGAGGGGATTTGTACAGACAATAGACATTGCAGCATAACTAAAATCACAGTTAAAAATAGATACCAAGAGGAATGAGGGCCCTGCTCGCAAGCTTACAATCTATGAACTCAGCTCACAAAACGTATATATCCAACAAGGGAAAAGACAAGTATTACAAAAGAACAAAACCCCCCGTAAAATTGTATACTTTATTAAATAACAAACAAAAGAAAATATATTGTACCCAGATAAATAGCCTAAGTAACGAAAAAGTCAAACACTAATAGGGGATATAATCCCCCAAAAAATATGTGTCTGGACTGATAAAAGACAACCTCAGTTATATATGTATCCTACTTCAAATATTAGGTAATATCAGTGATACACACGTGTTGTCCTATACTTAGTACCAAAGATGTGCAGATATATGTGAGGTATCCCTAAAATCTGCAAAAAAAACCTATAGATGTATGCCTACCTAGATGCGGAGGTTGGCACCCTGGGAGAAAAAGCGAGAATAGCGCCCCCGCTCGTGCGATGGCTGTCTCTAATCTCCTATCTCCTCCCTATAAGGAATATAGTCAGAAATTAGAAGGCCAGGTGGCTTGTAATATCATATGACCATATGTGATGTTCTATGAACAAAGTATATGGCCCCCCCTTTTTTTCCCAATGTGATGTGAGAAAAGGGGATAGAAATAATAAATCATAACCTTATGCATCAATAAGAACATATAGCAAAGGTCCAACCTCACTGCGCAAATAATAAAGTCATTCTGTGCTGGCTGATACCACTATATCCAAGTATGTTTGACCATGACATATACGAAAATAAGCGCCACAATGCATCTCTGAATGTGTCACTATACCCATCCACTAAACGCAGCCAACCAATAAGTGCAAATAATGCAATCAAAGAGAAGATATAATCATACACTCATCTGCTGTATTCATGATAGCGTGGCAGTGTGGAGGTGTCCAAAAATAAGGCAGCCTTATTTTTGGACAACTCCACACTGCCACGCTATCATTTAGTCTCTCCCGATGAACTCATTTTGGGGGAAACGCGTTGAGAGTTTTGGTCTTCAACTATCTAAGGAGTCACTCCATCTGGACCCGTAACCACTCGTATATCATGAATACAGCAGATGAGTATATGCCTAGTGGCAAATACGGCCCTGGGTGGATGGTAACAATTGCTTTCGTAGTTCGGACCAGCCATAGTGTAAGGCTCAGGTGTTCATGTAAAGCTGCATCTTAATGGTTTAAATGAGGCTTTAGAGAACCTGATAACAGAAAAGCCAAAGAACTGAAACAATGTTGGTGCAAGAATACAATGGATTATGGTATTTTAAGTACAAGTTTATTTTTTTTTACATGTTATTATTGGTAAAAATATGGATGTAAGAATGATACATGGATTAAAATGGATTATGGTATTTTGGGTGCACATTCATTCATCTATTTAATTGTCATCAACAACAATAAAAAAATAAAAATACATCGAGAAAGATAATATCATTAGGACTTGGGAACATTAGATGATCTCTCCGATACTCGTCAGTCCATCGTCTATACTTTCTGACCCACTCAGTTTACCGTAGGCACGTCTTTACGCCGGAGCCTCGAGGCAGTGGGATGGCAGGGAGTTGTTGGCGGAATACCAGGATAAGACATTATTTTTAAGATGTTAGATATTCTGATTTAATTTTTATTAGATATGTGCTGTTTTATTGATGATTTTTGGAAATGTTTTTATTATTATTACTGACTGTCTGAGATGTGGCATCTAATAGGAAGAGTATTTATTGTCTGTTTGGATGTACTGTTTTTTATGGAGACTGACAAGGGCCACAATCTGAAGTAGAAACGCGGTGCTCAGTGAATGAAGTTCATATATTCACATTCTCCTCGATGGGTGTAGTCGAGATCTTGTATATTGAAGCACTCATGAGCGCCTCCTAGTGGTGTTCCCGAGAGCCTCTAGTTCCTCCTGGACCTGTGTCCACTATTTCTATAAAGGCTCAAATCATGCAGCAGGTTTGGATTTCTTGGAACACTTAGTGTATTGTGGTGCAATATAGAGCAGCATAGTTCAACGTTTGGCCATGTGATGTGACATCGCATGTAGCCCCGCCTTGTTGTCTGTTGACCTAGAGATGCTAGCTTGCTTTATGTGTAATGGATATGTGAGCTCTCTATTTTGGGGTTATTGGCATACTTCTAGGCTTTTTTTTTATTCATGACCTCTCGGAGAGTTCCTACCACTAGTCTGCTTTTTTACTAGCACATGACCTTGTTGTTATTATTTCAAAGTAATATGTATAATGAAAATGCCGGGTTTTCAAGGTGAATCCGTTTGTCATCGATATTTGATGTCTACTTCAGTGTAAATCTGCAGCTTGGGCTAGCTACCGTCTATGGGCAGCACTGGGAAGACTCGTGTACTTGGTACCGACTCAAATTGTGACACTTTCTGATCCTGAAGTTACAATGCGTAATCGGCCTACTTTATTACAATCACAGTAAGTGGATTATTAATGTTGATAATATTGTGGAAGAAAAGAAATTGTGGTACTTCCCTGTGGATAAAATTCAGAGACTTTATGAATGGCATTCTCCAATGTACGGACAACAACCGTTCCACTCCGAGCAGGCGCTGCTTCTTGGTTCCTTGGGACCAGAAAGAAGTGTCAGCTAAGCATGAAACGGCTGCTGTCCATACATAGGAGAATGCCATTCACTACCACACTGTTACTTTTATCTCACCTAGCTGGAAATAAAGTCTCTGAATTTTATGCACAGGTGAGTACCACAATTTCTTCTACAATACTATTGGACCTTCTGTATGTTAATTGTCATAATATTTGTCTGTTTTTAGCTTTTTTTTGTTTAGATACCTTAAAAAAAAATAGATGATAAGTTGGGGCAAATCCAGACTGAGATTCCATATTGAGATTTGAAGAGGGTTATAATGTATTCCTATCCAATGTTCCACAATTACTGTAGATCTTTCCATTTACCTCCTACACTTGTCTGATAGGCACTTCTATCAGGACAAGCGACATCTTGATTTGTGACCTTTCACCTGATCCCTTGAGAACTTCCTAGGGTTTAACGTAAAGGTCACAGCCATAGGCTCTAGCGTAGGAGCGATGCTGTACATAATTACGGATATGCGGTCTTGTTCATGGGATGCAAAAAAAAAGATAAATAATTCTGTAGCGCCATCAGGAAGAACAGACTATGGCGATGTCGCTATAACTTTATGACTTGCACACCGCTGCCGGTGCCTTATTGCCGTCTTGACTTTGGAGTGGCTCCTGGTAATGACAGCTTTTAGACACACTTGATTACAATTATAGATTTTATGCCACATGCTTCACCTCTCTGGTGATGCAGCGAGAAGCCGGGCTTAGAGGGTCAAAATGAAGAAAGGGGAGGGGGTTGTCTAATCAGCATATCGTGGATTCTTATTCTAATAATCAGAAATCCGAGAAATAAAAAAGACCTCA
This sequence comes from Ranitomeya variabilis, assembly GCF_051348905.1. Taxonomy (NCBI): domain Eukaryota; kingdom Metazoa; phylum Chordata; class Amphibia; order Anura; family Dendrobatidae; genus Ranitomeya; species Ranitomeya variabilis. The sequence goes on from NC_135232.1 coordinate 640,150,714, forward strand.
TCCTTGTTTTCATCTGGAAAACCTTTAACCATTTCCCTCCTTAGGACTCCAGTAATAAGGATATGTGCTTGCAAATCCCTCTGTCACCTTGATCTGTTCAATTTCTCATGTTTTAATGAAAATTTGCAACAATTTTTTTTTACATCTTCTGAAAAACTGGTAAGGCGAGCACTTGGACAACGTGCATATATCCATACTATGGTCATGGAGAAGGTCCGTAGAGATTCATGTTATTACAGTACAGACTCATCTGAATACAATACGCTGTGCTTTGAAAGACTTTTGTCTTGGGGGGGGGGAGGGGAGTTTGATTCTTCACCAAAAAAAGGGAGGAAACTTGTACATCAATTATAAAGAATATAAGTAGAGAGTTTCAGCCTGTATTTTGGATGCCACGACCAGAGATGGGTCCAAAAGACAGAGCTTTCCGTATACAAATCCAAAATACTGACCCAAGTACAACCTGTGAATGAGACATTTTATTGTGTGCTACCCCACAGGACATAACATTTGAACCTCAAAGCAGTGAGTAATTAGCTGAAAGAAAGCCAAGAGCTCTTAGTATAATCAAGGGTGGGGTGAAGAGAAAGTCGTTGTGGTGCCGTGTTAGCCAATATCTGCAAAGCTTTACGTGATGTAAGAAGGTGGAATCGTTTTGGCAACTTTGGTTGTACATCTCCGTCGCTTGCCGCAGTAATGGTTATTGCTATGCTGTATAGGTGCTATAATATACAGACCAGGTTTTCCCCCATATAAAGTACCACCAACATCTTCAAGGCATCTATTATAGCATACTAAAATGTTGTAAAAAATTTACCAATGCCCTTATCAGATTAAAAAAAACAGCTTTTATTATACTAAAAGATGGTATGGTCCGATGGGTGTCTCTGGTCTTGTTCCGATGGGTGTCTCTGGTCTTGTTCGAGTGCCTCCTCTGTTCTTACCATTGCTGTTCTCCTTTCCTGGTTCATGTGGATGTGATGATGCATCCTACGTCGTCTACACAGTGTCCCCCATCACGCTGCTGCGCAGGCACACTTCTTTCTTCCATGCTGAGGGCAGAGCAAAGTACTGTAGTGCGCATGCGCCGGCTTTGCCTTCGGGTCATAGGTGCTCTTTGGCCTTTCCTGGCGCATGCGTATTAAAGTACTTTACTCTGCCCTCAGCAAGGCCAAGAGATGTGCACCTGCGCAGGAACATGACGGAGAATACTATGTGGTTGACGTAGGATGCGTCATCGACATGAAGTAGAACGGCGATCGTAAGAAGTAGGAAGGCACAGTCTCTTCTGGGAAGGACGTTGTCTCCCCAATGCTGGCAGAATATATGGGAAAAGGCGTCCAAATCCTCTATCTGCACCCTTTATAAGGAGAACCAATATAAAATGTTGATATTTTGGTATCCCACGCCAGAGCTACGACGTAGACTGAACCACCAGCTCCCAAATATTTGCTTCTGTTGTTGCTCAGCATCGGGTTACATATTTTCTGGTCCTGCCCTGGGCTGGCTGGATTTTGGGAAAAGGTGAATACAAAAGGTTCTATATGTGGAGGTTGAGCTGGACCCTGCTATATACCTACTAAGTGTTTCCTCTAGAGCGATGGGGAGAATTCAACCAGACTGCTGTTACATCTGTTGATGGCACCTAGATGTTTGATTGCCCTCATTGGAGACAGACTACTCCCCCGTCTTATCAGAAGGTTTTGTATAGAATAGCAGACATCCGCAGGATGGAGCACATGACTGCCTTATTGAATGCGAGTTTGGACAGATTTGAGACCGTCTGGGCTCCCTGGGACTATTTTAGGGCCCAAAACAACAGTTAGGAGCATGTTGGTTTTTGATCAGGTTTCTTCTTCCCTTCGTGTATGTCTCATCTTATTTAGTATTGTGGTTTTATAAAAATTGTAATATGAGTATGGGGATGGAGTCATCTTAACTTTGCATCATTTATAACTGCTGTTGGACTTTCTGTCTCTTTCTGTTCTATTGCACAATATGTTTTGATGCTACTGGGGGAAACGTCTTCCAAGAGTTCATTCTAATTGTAATCCACACTTTCTGACCTTCTAATTTGTAAGCCAAATTGTGATTGTTTTGTCTCATTTCTGATTGTAAAGTTTTTATAAAATTTAATAAAAATTAGTTATTGAAAAAAAAAAAAAAGGAATGCACCAAATCAAGACCTGAGACTCCTAACAGACCGGGCTGGGCCATCTGTGGGTATAAAAAAAAAGTTCTTTTGGGGACTTTATTACTGCATTCTTTATGCTATAAAGGAGGCCTTAAAGCTGGTGGCTGTACTTTATGTTTGGAAAACCTGGTGACAGGTTCCCATTAATAATTTGTTTTTGGATGACCAGAACATGGGTAGGGAGAATTACCTTAGTGTGTCCATTGTACTTTATAAAAAAAAATAAATGTGCTAATGTCTCTGAAAATAATATCTCTTCTCCAGATGCCACTGCCATTCATAAACTATTGGGAATAAATAAGAATAGTAATTATTTATTTCAGTAGGCCAAAAGCCTATGATAGTGCAAAGTATACTAAAGAATAGTGATGAGCGATTGTGCTCGGATAAGGCATTATTGGAGTATGCTCGGGTGCTAACCGAGTGTCTTCGGCGTGCTTGAAAAATGTGTTCGAGTCCCGCGGCTGTATGTCTCCCGGCTGATCGACAGCCGCAACATATGAAGGGATTGTCTTAACAAACAGGAAATCCCTGCATATGTTGCGGCTGTTGAATAGCAGTTAGACATGCAGCCGCTGGGACTCAAACATATTTTTCGAGCACGCTGAAGATACCATCGGATAACACCTTATCCCAGCATGTTTGCTCATCACTACTAAAGAACATCAGTTATCTTCCGTTTGGATGAAACGTCCCGAGGTTGTTGCACAGACTTTTTTGACATCCACATCCTCCTGGCAGCTGCCATTAATATCCATCCATTCTTCCCAGCTGGACATCTTCAGTGGGCAGGAAAGCAGGATGGATGACCAAAAGATATCAGTTTTAAGGAGAGTGCTAGCTTAGATCGGGATGAGGGTACGTGGTATTTGTTATGTAGCTGCTCCATCACAATCAGATATTATCCGTCCTTCAACAGAACAGAAGGAAGAAGCCAAGAGATGGCGGTGGCATCTGGATAATGGAAAAGTAGGGATGTTTGCAGTGTCCTTTTTGTGTGTTAATGTTGAGAGCATCATCTCTTCCGCCATTAGTTATCCTCCCGTGAGTGAACACAGTCTACAGTTGAAGTAAAGTTGACCATAACTGGAGAGCTGTCTCATTGTCAGCTATGGAGGGTAATCATCTTTGGTCTTTAGACCTCCCACTGTGATAAAAGGGAAGGATCATATAATCACAAAGAGATTTTCCCATGTCTTTTAGTGACTGGAAGGGGTAAAGTAGCTTGAAAAGCCATTGTGATATTTTCACCAATGCCTAACAAGAGCAAAATTATTAATGTAGAAAAAAATGTACTATTGTTTTGCGAGTTTTCTTGTTCCAAACTTTTTAAGGATGACGTACATGAAAGAAATGAATAAAGCAGCGGTGGTGGCACATGTTAAACACACAGTGTGATGCGCGTTAAGGAATTGGTGAGGCTCTGACGGGGGAGGAGGGACCTTGAAACGCCTCGGCCAGCATTTCGCTATGATAAATGTCTTGTGAGCTTAGAAGCTTTTGGGACGTAATAAAAAGAACTTAATGGACAATTTCTCGAAATTGCTAAGAAAAACCGCGTGCTGTCGGTAGGGTATAATAAGAGGATTTCTCATCACGGAGTCTGAGATTGAACGTCTGCAAAAAGAGAGAGAGAAGGGAGAGAGCAGAAAAAAAAATAGAAGAAAGGATTTATCTCTTTGGTAACTGAGTAATTGAAATACAGACGAGCTTTGGTTCCAATTTGCCAGCAATAAAGTTGTAATGGGGTTTTCTCTGCAATTTTACCCTTAATGTGCTCATTCTAAGCAGCACTATTTTTTCCAAGCGAACAAATAACCTCAGTACAGCTTACTAGCAGTAATAGGCGCAAGCTGATGCTCGTATTAAACCTTTTAAATCAATTCACTAGTCTCTACAAGCTGCAGTGTCTGGATAGCGTGTTGATTAACACTTTCAAGGCTCGCGGGCGGCTTCTGCAAATATCAGTCTGAATGCTGTCTGCAAACAACCAGAAATAATCCCAGTTTCCCAGTAGGTATAGGATTTCTTTGAGGTGGTTTGCACATTGCAGAATAGATGGAAAGCTTTCAGCATAGTCTTCACTCATTTTGTTATTGGAAAAACGTAAAAAACGTGGAGATGAGCAAATGTCTGACTCAGATTTTGGAGCATCTTGACCCAGGGATATCCAATGTTATGTTATTAAAAGCTCCCAACAATTTCCCATCTTGAAGTGAACCAAGAAAAACTTATGATGTAATGATGTTCTATTAGGTTTCCAAAAATTTTTGGCAAATATGCCAGACATACATTCAAGTAAGACTGTGCACACACAGTGCCGGTTTTAGACAAAGTGGGGCCCTGGGCAAAAGTTTAAAGTGGACCCCAAATGCCAGGGCTGGCTACAGCACCTGGCGCACCCGGGCATGTGCCTGGGCCCTGAACAGGCAGGGGTCCCACTCACCGTCGGTGACCCTGGCGCGCTATAGTGCCAGCCCCCGCGAGTGGACCCCCCGCCTGCTCCGGGCCCCGGCACTTGCGATACTTAACTCTCCCGGTTCCAGCGCTGCAGCGTCTTCCATCATCTGACTGTGACGTTCAGATCAGGGGGCTCGATGACGTCACCAGTGCGCGCCCTCTGCCTGAGCAGTCGCAGCACAGAGAGCAGGAAGACGCCGACGCTGAGGAGTCCAGAGCAGAGCAGCGTCAAGCAACGAGAGGCGAGTATTTCATTTTTTTTTTTATATTTGGAGCAATATATGGGGACCATCAGAAGGGGCCCATATATGGAACATTATATGGGGCTACTTCCATATGGAGTATCTTATGGGGCCAATAATATAGGGAGCATCTTATGAAGCCAATTCTATAGGGAGCATTATATGGCGCCAATTTAATATGGAGCATCTTATGTGGCCAATTCAATATGGAGCAGTATATGGGGCCAATTACATATGGAGCAGTATATGGGGCCAATAATATATGAAGCATCTTATGGGACTAATTATATATGGAGCATTTTATATGGCCAATTATATATGGAGCATTCTATGGGGCCCATTATACATGGAGCATCTTATGGGGCCAATTATTTTTGGAGCATTATATAGGACCTATTCTGTAAGGAGTATTATGTGGGGCCCATTCTGTATGGAGCATCATATGGGGCCCATTCTGTATGGAGCAATATATGAGACTCAGTATACTATATGGGGCCGATCATATACTGTATGGAGCATTATATGAGGCCCATTATATATGGAGCAATAGATGGGGCCCATCATTTACTGTACAAGAATTATATGTGGCTCACTATACTGTATGGAGCATTATATGGGGTCAATTCCGTATGGAGCAATATATGCGGCTCATTCTGTATGGAGTACTCTGTGGTGCCCATTATACTGTATGGAGCATTATATAAGGCTCATTATTCTGTATGGAGCATAATATTGGGCTCATTATTCTGTTTGGAGCAATATATGGGGCTCATTATTCTGTATAGAGGACTATGTGGTGCCAATTATACTGTATGGAGCACTATATGGGGCCATTATACTGTATGGGGCAATATATGGGGCTCGTTATTCTGTTTGGAGCAATATATGGGGCTCATTATTCTGTATAGAGGACTATACTGTCCGGTTTCTGAGCTAATGTAGAATGCACACAATATATCACACATGTAATGTAAGAATTAAGTGAAATCTTTGGCATTGTACTATACCTATATTTCTCTGCTTTATCCGTACATTATGAATTGTGGTATGTGTTAAAGAGGCCCACCGGGACTCTTTCGCCCAGGGCCCATGAAAACCTGGAGCTGGCCCTGCCAAATGCTCACATATTGCACCATCACACAGAAACATTTCTGTTGTATTTACATGTGCTGAGTTCAGGCCGTTAAACAAATGAGATCAACAATATTGAAGTTGTTCGGCTCTTGTTTCCCAACCTCTTTTACACTGGCTGAGGAAGAATGATGGGGACAGATAGTCCTCGATACAGTATAATGCAGGTCCCATATAGTATAATGCACTGACCATGGTCCCCCCTCAGAGTATAATGCATCCCCCCTCAGAGTATAAAGTAGCCTTCTTCAAAGTATAATGTAACCCCCTTCAGAGTATAATGCAGCCCCACACACAATATCATGCAGCCCTACACACAGTATCATGCAGACCCCCCCACACACACAGTAAATGCAGCCCCCTCAGAGTATAATGCAGCTCCACACAGTATAATGTAGCCATCCCAACACACACAGTATAATACAGCCCCCACACACAGTATAATGCTGCCCCCCACATAGTTTAATGTAGCACCCCACACACAGCATAATGTAGCCCCACACATGCAGCATAATGTAGCCCCCACTCAGTATAATGCAGCCCCCCCACACAGTATAATGCAGCCCCCCACTCACAGTATAATCCAGCCCCCTCACACACACAAACAGTATAGTGCAGCCCCCATGCACAGTATAATGCAGCCCCCCACATACACAGTATAATGCAGTCCCTCCACACACAGTATAATGCAGCCCCTCTACTCACAGTATAATGCAGCCCTCCACTCACAGTATTATGCAGCCCCCACACACACAGTATATTGCAGTCCCCCACACGCAGTATAATGCAGCCCCACTCACAGTATAATGCAGCCCTCCACTCACAGTATAATGCAGCCCTCCACTCACAGTATAATGCAGCCCTCCACTCACAGTATAATGCAGCCCTCCACTCACAGTATTATGCAGCCCACACACATACAGTATAGTGCAGCCACCCACACACACAGTATAGTGCACCCCCTCCCCCCACAGTATAATGCATACACATACAATACTTACCGTATATACTCGAGTATAAGCTGACCCGAGTATAAGCCGACCCCCCTAATTTTGCCACAAAAAAATGGGAAAACTTAATGACTCGAGTATAAGCCTAGGGTGGAAAATGCAGCAGCTACCGGTAAATTTCAAAAGTAAAAATAGATACCAATAAAAGTAAAATTAATTGAGACATCAGTAGTTTAACTGTTTTTGAAAATCCATATTGAATCAGGAGCCCCATATAATGCTCTATACAGTTTATGATGGGCTCCATAAGATGCTCCATATTAAAATATGCCCCATATAATCCTGCACAAATGTTGATTATGACCCCATAAGATGCTCCATACAGACATTTGCCCCCATATCATGCTGCACAGGGCCCCATATAATGCTGCACATGGCCCCATACAGATATTTGCCCCCATATCATGCTGCACATGGCTACATATGATGCCCCATACAGATATTTGCCCCCATATAATGGTGCACATGGCCACATAAGATGCTCCATACAGATATTTGCCCCATATGCTGTTGCTGCAATTAAAAAAATAAAAATATTACATACTCACCTCTCCGGCCCCCGGCACTTGCTATAGTAACCTGCTCCCCGTTCCACCGCGGACCGCCGCTGTGTCTTCCCATCCTCTGCACCGACGTTCAGGAAGAGGGCGGCGCGCACTAATCGCATCACTGCGCCCTCTGACCTGAGCGTCACTGCGGAAGACACAGCGGCGCCGACGGTGGAACGAGGAGCAGGTGACTCGCTCACTGCCCCCGTCGTACTTACCTGCTCCTGGCGCCGTCGCTGCTCGTCTGTTCCCCGGCGCCGCATTTTCTTCCTGTACTGAGCGGTCACCGTTACCGCTCATTACAGTAATGAATATGCAGCTCCACCTCTATGGGAGGTGGAGCCACATATTCATTACTGTAATGAGCGGTACCATGTGACCGCTCAGTACAGGAAGAAACTGCAGCGCCGGGAAGCAGGGACCTGCAGGGACCGCGCCAGGAGCAGGTGAGTATTATTAGACAGCCCCCGCTCCCCCTCCCCTGCCGACCCCTGGGTTTGACTCGAGTATAAGCCGAGAGGGTGACTTTCAGCCCAAAAAAGTGGCCTGAAAATCTCGGCTTATACTCGAGTATATACGGTACCTCTTCTCATTCCCCCGCAGCTCCACTGCTGGCACACGCAGAGGGGGAGTGATGGTAGAGGGAGCATCATCTGACACTCTCTCCTCCATCACTGCTTTCAACTGTATCGGCATCTATGATGCTGATAAGGGGGAAGGGAGTGCCGCCGGGTCACATAACAGCTGCATGGTGTGCTGCTATTAGCGGTACGCCACTGCCTGGGGGCCACTGGAGGAGCAGGGGCCCTAGGCAGTTGCCTGGTCTGCCTTCTCCTAACGCTAGCACTGTGCACACACCAGAGGAACCTGTCCTTGCTTGTAGTATGGGAAATATCACCTGTGTTATATGGTGCAGTGGATATTCCTACATTTCTATGGCATCGTTATTACGGCTCCTTACAGATCTGTCTTATGGCCATGTGCAAAAAGCCTAAAGCTTTTTCATTTTTTCATCAGTTGAGCTACTTCACAAATGATCTCAGATCATTCGCTACGTTTGACCAACCTTTCCCATATGACATCTGAACACCATTGGAATTTCGTTCGGAGGAGTCTAATCTATACTTTACTCCTCCACCTGTACAGTACAAACAGGGCTTTTATCTAAAATGTTGAATATTTTTTAGATTTGTTCTAAAGACTAGACTTGCGAAAAATTCTTTGGATGACAGTCAACAATTTTGGAAGAAACTCCAGTTCCTGTCATTGATTTTTCAACTGCATTGGTTAAATGTGTATGACTGTAATTACAGGCCCGCACACACTATAAATTAAGCAATACTTGCATACATTTTTGAAAACTAGGCAATTTTGGATACCATGCCTTTGCTTGCTATTTGAACTTTTAAGTAATGCCAGAATAGAAAAAAATAGGCAGGATGGAGATCCGAAACAGTGGTCCAGGATGCAAAGTAGACTTAATGGAATTTTATTATCAACGTATTTTGAAGTATTCAGACTTCTTCATCAGGATATAACCACATACAAAGGCAAATCCTTTTCCAACTTTACCAGCTGAGCAAGTCCCTGCTCCTTATTGTCCTTTAATATCAGGTAAGACCCTGTTGCACTTTTGGCTCCTCAGCTTTTTTCTAATTTGTTCAGTAATGGCAGAAGGGCAGAATTCTAAACTCCGTTGAAGACTACCTCCATCGATCAGGCCGCAGATTTATCTTCATGTGCTGTGGGTTTCCGAGCATAGCAGAGCTAACAGATCTATCTACAAATGCCATGACTCAAGCTCACATGTTAGGGAACATCTGGGTGGGACAAATGCGCACAGATAGGGCAGTACCCTAAGGAGCAAGATGGAAGTGCAGTTGATGGTAGCACTTACCTGTAAGTAAAACCTTGCTTATACTCTCTGTATCTCAACCGTTCTGTGAGCGCAGCCCACTCACCATGATAATCTACGCTTTGCCAAGCTCACGCATTAACCCCTTCACGACATCCACCGTAGCCGTTCGGCACAAGTCAGGAACGGGTGTATGTCGCAAACTCACACAGCGACCTCTATACCCTGCACGAGATCGCTGTGTATTACAGCCAAGATCTGCTGCTAACAATCGCAGGTGGAGCGGTTCTCCAGCCACGATTGTTAACCTGTTAAATGCTGCTGTCAATCTCAGATGGTGCCATTTAACACGCACTGGTATGCATGCGCATCATTCATCGGTGCACCCGTGACGTGATTATAGGTCACCGATGGGTTGTCATGACATCCCGGGGTGAGCTGATGAAACTGTGCCTGTGGCCGGGCTGCAAAGGAGACCATGATGTCTGCCATATGCGGTGATGCCGAGTCATTGCATTGTATATAGCACAAGTGTTTGGATGATCGCAGCTTCAAGTGCCCTAAGGAGACTGACAAGTACAGTGAAAATTAAAAGTATAATCTTTTAAAAAAATAAACAAAGATTTAAAAGTTCAAATCACTCTTTTTCCCCCATTGAAAAGAAAGACATTCAAAAATACACATATGTGGTGTCGCTGTGTTCAGAAAAGTCAGATCTATCAAAATATAAAAACAATTAACCTAATCGGTAAAAACTGTAAATGAAAACCATTCAAGAATGCCAAAATTAAGGGTTTTTTTGGTCTGTGCAATTCCACAAATAATGCTGTAACAAGCGATCAAAAAGTCACATTTATCTCAAAATGGTATTAAAAACAACGTTGCCTCGCCCCTCAAAAAATAAGTCATGACACCGCTGCATCGGCTGTAAAATAAAAAAATGTTACTGGTTTCGGAAAATGGCGACACAACCCTAAAAATCTTTTTTTCAAACTTCTGTTTTATTTTTTTTAATCACTAAAATAATAATAAAAATCTAGACATGTTTGATATCACCATAATTGTATTGATGAGGAGAGTCATATGGCATGGTAATTTTTACCACAAAATGTACATTGTAAAAACAGTTCCCAAAAAACATGTTAAGAATTGGGGTTTGTTTTCACAATTTCTCCCAGCTTTAATTTTTTTTCCCTGTTTTCGAGTACACTATGTGGTAAAATGAATGGTGTCATTCAAAAGTACAACTCGTCCAGCAAAAAACAAGCCCTCTCATTTGTCTATGAGGACAGAAAAATAAGAGTTATGGCTCTGGGAGGAAGGGAAGGAAAAAACGGAAATACAAAAACAGAAATTGGCAGCGCCGTGAAGGGGTTGCGATTTCTTAACAAGTCTGCCACTGTATAGCTACATCAGACACATAAGCCGCTAACAAGTTGAAATTCACTGTAAAAGTTGGCGCCAAACCGCTCCCTTATATCCTCTTACCCTTCTTATAAGCGTTGGGGCATAACCCAAAATATTATAATATCAGTGTAAGGTTCCTTCGGACAACTGGAAAACCAACATTTGTGCTGTCAGCTGCTTTGATGAGACACGGCAGCACCGATGCCTACTGTGGCCCACCAGTCCATACAGCTTCGGACCTCAAGTGCCCAGCAGGTGAAAGCTCAAAACAGGTGGAAAGGAAAGTGCATTTACCAGAACGGTCAGAGCATTTCTTTAAGGACCTCTAAATTGATGATGTGATCCAGTTACAATTCATAATGTAGAACAGGGAAAACTAAAGAGGAGGTTTGGCCTGGCACAAGTTTGCACCACTGAGAAGATGCGCAGAATTCATTAAGTGGTGTGCGCTTCTCAATTGATTCAGCACATCCTACTCCAGAACGCCCCTTCATTAAGACTAGAGTGTACAACTTTGGCCTTAATGAATCGGATCCCCTCTGTGCAGCCTGTTATGGATTTGTCTTACAACTTATAGAACCACATTTACAAGACAACTTGCACTTGTTTCGAAAGATGAGCTTCAAGGACAGAAATGACGGCTGACTAAAGAATGAAGGTCCTTTAAACCTGCTGCTTTTAATGTGCTTTACATGCAGTGCAGCTGATATTAATGTCATTATTTCAGGATCACACAGATCTCCTTTTTCAAGTCCGAAGGTGAAAAACTCTCAGCATTTTTTTGCTTAAACCCTCAGTCCAGCCATTAATACTTTATATTCTATCATCTTGGACTATAAGAACACTGTGTCTAATTCCAGCTGAGAATTGTAGATATTGCTTTGTTTTTTTAATTAAAATAGAGATACTTATAACAAATACTTGAAGAAGTTGTCCACTACTAGGACAACTTCTTGTCATACCCCTCACTTAGCCCCTATAAAAGAATAAAGTTCTGTTCTGGCACCGTTCCCGTGGTGTTGGCACTAGTGCCCCCGGAGCTCCCACGTTGTTGTTGTGATCCATGATGCTGGCACCCAATCAGCGCTGGCTTCACTGTCCCTGCCTTCGGACAAATCAAACATGAAGAGGAAGTCTGGGCTACAGCTGAAATCTGACTTCCTCTTTATGTTTGATTTGTCCGAAGGCAGGGACAGTGATGCCAGCGCTGATTGGGCGTTGATGTCACAACAACCGCACGAGAGCCCCGGAGGAGAGCGAGTGCTGACACCGCGGGAGCAACGCCAGCATTGAAGGTGAGTATAAGCTTTATTATTTTATCGGGATCAAACATTTTGCTCAAGAAGGGGTTGTCCTAGTAGTGGACAACAACCCCTTTAATGCTTTCCTTAGGCTTTACTTTTAAAGGGGCCTTTCTGTTCGTACACATATGCCAAATTCAACAATGCCAGTCTTGATGAGAAGGTGTGCTGGAATCCAACACCCCTGATTCATGAAGAGGTGCATGCCTAAATTTTACACATTTTCAAAGCTTTTACTCCAGAATTCTGTCATGAAAGCTTTGATGCATTGGGCCCAGAGTGTGCATTAGTGCACGAGACTTGCCTTAGACATTAGATTTTGACAATTTCTGCCAACACACTAAATTAAACATAGGGCTCCATTTCAAAAAGTTGCTTAATTTTTTCAATGAATAGCTTGGTTGGAGACATGGCTGTATTTGTGTATATACCCTGTCTGTGCAAACTGCATTCTGGACAAGTAAATGCATATTTGTGTTTTCTGCCAACTTTTATTAAATTGTCGATCTGAGATGCCCAGGATCTGTGGATTGAAGATACTACTGCCGTTTTTTAAGCTTACTAGATCTTTAGACAATGCAGGATCCCCCATCTGTGCTGACCCCTCTACTTATGAAAACATCTAGACATTGTTAAGGTGTCAAAACTTTCCAACTTCCCCCGTTAAGCATAGGCAGTTGCTTATTTTACATTATTAAAAAATGTAGGTTTTTTGGTGGTCGCAAAAATTCAGCTCATCTTAGATACATCTCATTGGCAAAACTGAATGGATATGTTATTAAATAGCTTCTTATAAAATTCATAAAACTGCCCAACACAGTGAGGTTCATGAAAAGGTATTTCTGATCCAGGCTCAATGGTTTCTGAGATCGGAGGTTTATTCTGGCTATTACATTCAAATCTCCCATAAAGACAATATTTGAACCTTGGAGATCAATCATATCATCAGCTCTACAGCTCGCATCACCTCCATCAGCAGAGAACACATTTAAGCTATACAGACTGTAAATATCAGTGGACATCAGCATGGGGTGCCACAGTCATCTTTCTACAAATCAATAGCGATGAAATAAAGGTTGAAAAACTGAGCCTGGTGCGCTACAACTCTCTCTCTATACGGTTCTCGGAAAAAATGTGTTTAGAGACTTAAAGGCTTCATATACTTAATATTTTTTTTATCGCTGTTTATTAAAGGAGTTCTCCACTACTGGCCCCCCTCCCTTGTTTGATTGTCCTTAGCAAAAATTAAAATAAGCATATTTAACACCCAGACAGGCACGACTCCAAGCACTTCAGTCCGGGAGGTAAGTATGTTTGTTTTTTTACTACATACAATAAAGAGTATCTGTCAGCAGGTTTTGTTATGTCTGAGGATAGCATGCTGTAGGGGTTAAAACACAGATTTCAACGATGTGTCACATGTCAGGTTTTGTGGAGTTTACTTACAAGGAAGGTTTTATCACTGGGGAATATCATTGCTGGATTAGAGCAGTGCATGCATGCTAGTCTCACTCCGCCCCTTCTGTGATAAGCAGCTTACTGTCTATAGACAATGTACATACAGAGCATGATGTGGGTGAGCTTAGCTTTCTGAACTATGATTGTGTCAGAACTGCTGCTCCCAGAAAATTAAGTGACACATCATTTGATTCAAGGTGTCTTTTCTGACATTATGCTGCTCTCAAATTAGGGAGCAAAAACCTGCTGACGGATTCCCCTTAAGGACATTGAAAAGGGGTTTTATGGTGTTGGACAATCCCTTAAAGTAAAAAAGAGGGAGACAAGAGCTCCTCGGCTGCTATTACCCCATAGCTTTCCTGATATATTCCAATAAATACCTACAAAGCCTATGTTCACCCATTAACTTATTTGCTTATTTTGTTTTGCAGAAATGCAAAGGGTGAAATCTGTGGTGTAATCCACCCCATAAATTTTCACGCTGGCGACAACAAATCCACTGCAACAGTCAATTTTTGTTGTGGCTTTTCCCTGAAGTGTGTAGATGAGATTTTGTAAACTCCACTTCACAACTCTGCTAAAGTATTTTGCTGTAAATTTTCCTTCCTGGAAAATGTTGGCTGAAAATCTGCTGCGTATATGCCATGTTCACGTTCCCTACAGCTTAGCTTCATTGCCCTAGTTACATATGCTGTGATAAGTTTGTAGCCCATAACTAGGAATACGGTTTACACATTTGAATCTCCACACAAACAAAAGCATGCATTATATTGTTTTCTTGTTGGTCTCTAAAAATTATTGTAAACTCTTAAAGAGGACTTGTCAACCCTTCTGACATGTTGGCTTAATGCATGGTTGAAGGGGTTGTCTGGCTTAAGGCTACAAGTCTGCAAGTCACTCTATGTAACAGCAAACTTGTGAATCCTTACATCGCGTGCAATGTGAGAACTCTCCGGCGTTGGCGGGTGCGTGACCTCAAGTATGTATACTTGTGGTCACATTCCGACTAGACGTATGCGGCCTCACTCAATGCAAGTGTATTGAGAGAGCCCATACAAGTCTAGTCGGAATGTGGTCGGAAGCATACAATTTACACACGTGCTCACTCCCAGTGCCAGTACTGGAAAATCGGTGCATGCGATGTGAGGATTCACAAGTCTGCCATCACGTAGAGTGGAAACAATTCAGAAGAGTAGAAGCAATCATATTCTGTCATCTTTAAGTCAGTATTGCAGTGTAAAATTGCACTAAACCCTGCACATGTGAACAGAACTGAAAAGCTGCACAGTTTATAATTCTAATGTATATGTGCCGACTACTTAGATTGTAGGTGAGCAGTGAGTCCGGCTCAGATAACTGCTAATGCTTCTCTGAGACACGCTGTGAAAATTGGCATTGTTATTTAGAAAGGGTACAAAACGCAGCCTCTGTTTTCATGCCACTCGCCACTATTTCACCGAGCCAATTTAGCTGCCTTCCTGCAGGGAGCGAATGGAGCAATTAAAATTAGAAGCAGAGATTTTCACATTCTTAGGATCCACATCAGGGATGAGTGATCATAAATTAAATCATTTCCTCTCCCCGCAAAGTCATATTTGTATTAAATGAGGCTGAGAGACGGATACGGCGAGGTACAGCGAAAGCCTGACGACAACATGTAATATGCCACAGAGGAGAAGTTCTGTGCAGAAGACAATATGGAGAATGTGCCACTGACCATGTGGGACAAGTGAGGGGAGTGATACACTATAAAGGAAAATGAGACATAAAATAAAGAACCCCAAGAATTGGCCTTATACACAACATTTATTTCATAAATGCTGCAAAGAATGATTTCCAAAATACAAGTGTTTAATAATTTATTTTTATTAATGCAAAGTGAATGAACTAAAGAGAAATGTAAACCAAATTAATATTTGGTGTGTGTGCACTTTATCTTCAAAACTGCACCAAAACTTCAATTTCTCAAAGTACTTGTACTTGTACACACTTTTGAAGCAACTTGGCAGTAAGGTTGTTCCAAACATCTCTGAGATGTAAGCACTAGTGATGAGCGAGTATGCTCGTTACTCGGGTTTCTCCGAGCACGCTTGGGCGTGCTTGGAGATTTAGTTTATGTCGATGCAGCTGCATGTTTTGCGGTTGCTAGACAGCTTGAATACATGTGGGGGTTGCTTAAAAATCAGGCAATCCCCACATGTATTCAGGCTGTCTAGCAGCCGCAAATCATGCAGCGACAGCAACATAAACTAGATCTCCGAGCACACCAAAATATTCAGAGACCACCCAAGCATGCTCGGTGAAACCCGAGTAATGAGCATACTCGCTCATCACTACCGGTAGTACGCACAGATCTTCTGTGGATGTAACCCTGTGTAATATGTAACCCTGCATAATACAGGCAGATCCATCATGCAGTACCATCAAGGAGGCATATGATTGGATCCAAATCTCCAAATTTATTCTGCAGCCGGACAATGACTCCATATACACAGACAATGTCATTAAGATTCATCTTCTGGGTAACGAAGAACAAGGAATCCTGGAAGTGATGATCCGACCCTCACAGAGCCCTGATCTCATATCATCCAGTCTGTTTGGGATTACATGAATAGACACAAGGATTTGCACAAGTGTCAGCCACAGATCTGCGGTTAGTTCTCCAAGATGTTTGGGGCAACCTCCCTGCTGAGTTCCTTCAAAAAGCTGTGTTCAAGTGACCTAGAAGAACTGATGCTGTTTTGAAGGCAAAGGGCGGTCACGCAAAATATGAATTACGGTAGATTTAGATTTCTCTTTTCACTTTGCATTTTCTTAATTGATAAAAAAATAAGCTATTAACACTTCTATTTTGAAAGGCATTTGGAAAGCAATTTTCCATACCTGCTTACAACTTTTGAACAATACCTGTATACAGTTATGTGAAAAAGTTTGGGCACCCCTATTAATCTTAAGCTTAATGTTTTATAAAAATTATTTTTTTTGCAACAGCTATTTCAGTTTCATATATCTAATAACTGTTGGACACAGTAATGTTTCTGCCTTGAAATGAGGTTTATTGTACTAACAGAAAATGTGAAATCTGCATTCAAACAAAATTTGACAGGTGCATAAGTATGGGCACCCTTATCATTTTCTCCTACCTATGTTTTACTGACTTACTAAAGCACTTTTTTTGGTTTTGTAACCTCATTGAGCTTTGAACTTCATAGCCAGGTGTATGCAATCATGAGAAAAGCTACTTAAAGTGGCCACTTGCAAGTTGTTCTCCTGTTTGAATCTCCTCTGAAGAGTGGCATCATGGGCTCCTCAAAACAACTGTCAAATGATCTGAAAACAAAGATTATTCAACATAGTTGTTCAGGGGAAGAATACAAAAAGCTGTCTCAGAGATTTAACCTGTCAATTTCCACTGTGAGGAACATAGTAAGGAAATGGAAGAACACAGGTACAGTTCTTGTTAAGGCCAGAAGTGGCAGGCCAAGAAAAACATCAGAAAGGCAGAGAAGAAGAATGGTGAGATCAGTCAAGGACAATCCTCAGACCATCTCCAGAGAGCTGCAGCATCAACTTGCTGCAGATGGTGTCACTGTGCATCGGTCAACTATACAACGCACTTTGCACAAGGAGAAGCTGTATGGGAGAGTGATGCGAAAGAAGCCGTTTCTGCAAGCACGCCACAAACAGAGTCGGCTGAGGTATGCAAAAGCACATTTGGAGAAGCCAATTTCTTTTTGGAAGAAGGCCCTGTGGACTGATGAAACCAAGATTGAGTTGTTTGGTCATACAAAAAGGCGTTATGCATGGCGGCAAAAAAACACAGCATTCCAAGAAAAACACTTGCTACCCACAGTAAGATTTGGTGGAGGTTCCATCATGCTTTGGGGCTGTGTGGCCAATGCTGGCACCGGGAATCTTGTTAAAGTTGAGGGATGCATGGATTCCTCTCAGTATCAGCAGATTCTTGACAATAATGTTCATGAATCAGTGACAAAGTTGAAGTTACGCTGGGGATGGATCTTTCAGCAAGACAATGATCCAAAACACCGCTCCAAATCTACTCAGGCATTCATGCAGAGGAACAATTACACTGTTCTGGAATGGCCATCCCAGTCCCCAGACCTGAATATCATTGAACATCTGTGGGATCATTTGAAGAGGGCTGTTCATGCTCGACGACCATCAAACTTAACTGAACTGGAATTGTTTTGTAAAGAGGAATGGTCAAAAATACCTTCATCCAGGATCCAGGAACTCATTAAAAGCTACAGGAAGTGACTAGAGGCTGTTATTTTTGCAAAAGGAGGATCTACTAAATATTAATGTCACTTTTCTGGTGCCCATACTTATGCACCTGTCAAATTTTGTTTGAATGCGGATTGCACATTTTCTGTTAGTACAATAAACCTCATTTCAAGGTAGAAACATTACTGTGTCCAACAGTTATTAGATATATGAAACTGAAATAGCTGTTGCAAAAAAAACAATTTTTATAAAACATTAAGCTTAAGATTAATAGGGGTGCCCAAACTTTTTCATATAACTGTATATAACTACTTTTAGTTTTGATTTAAAGAGGCACCATCAAAGTTTTTATCCTCTTAATATGTTGCAATCCTCATATTATATAGCACTGTGTACTTAAAATTGCTCTTTTTGCCTTTCTACCCAGCTAATTTTTCTCTTTTCTTTGCTCTATATAGAAACAGGAGGTTTATTTTCCCTGCATGAGTCATCCCCCTCTTCCACTGCTGACCCAGTTATTCCACTCCTCCTCCTGCAAGGGACTTTGCAGTGATATTTGATTGTAGTTCTAATGATTACTCATGCAGGGAAAAGAGACTTCCTGTTTCTACATAGATCTTAGAAACTGGCAAGTTCCAGAGCATGACAATCCCTCCAGATTCTGGTGTGTGCACAAAATCAGACAAGACAGTAATTTTCGATGTGTTTAGTGTGACAGGTACTTTTTATAGATATTATATTACATGTAAAAGTATCTAAAAATGACATGATGTTAAATGTTAGAAGATTTGAGTCCTAAGTTTGAAATCACCTGCAGCAGTGTTTGCCTGGTTTTTGTATGGTATCTTTATTGGCTTGAGATTTCTCCTATATTCCATAATCATCCGATCCTGTTCATTATTATCTATGAAATTGCCATGTTATGTGTGTAATTGTGCTATGAAACTTCGACAGTCTGCACACAGAGAAATGTAAATTGATTAATTGTGCTATGTATGCATACTTATTAGTTCAGCCGCTATTCTGATCATCTATTATTTCCAAGCGGTCTTTCTAGCTGCAAACTATATCAAGCTAAATCATCACATAGACTCCTCTTCACAGGGCATGTGTCATCTGATCATTGATGGAGGGCATGCAAGAGATGCCCTGGTACACCGCATGTAGCAGATGCCTCTTACTGACAGATTAGTTCCCAGATTTGCGAAAAGACATATATCAATAAAGTTTATGCAGCTAAAATAAAGTCTTCTAGGCTATCACATCCTCACAGGGTAAAGAATCCTTCCCAGCCATTGTAGAAGCCGGATACTTTCTCTGGAACAAATAAACATTGTATTGTTTGATATAAATGTCTAGGCCTTTTTAAAACATTATTCACCTCTCAGCATTGGCCATTTTCAATGTCTGCTCCAACTGAAAAGAATCCTTTCTCATATTGATTGGCCATTGCTCACATCTCAGTGCTGACCACTGCAATGTCTGCTCCAACTGAAACGAATCCTTTCTCATATTGATTGGCCATTGCTCATATCTCAGTGCTGACCACTGCAATGTCTGCTCCAACTGAAAAGAATCCTTTCTCATATTGATTGGCCATTGTTCACCTCTCAGTGCTGACCACTGCAATGTCTGCTCCAACTGAAAAGAATCCTTTCTCATATTGATTGGCCTATGGGCCTTGTGTTAATAATGAATCATAATGCCAGTTCTCTGTTTTGATCTTTGTATACTTTTTTTTTTAAACCCTTGCCTCCACGGCTAATTTTCATTTTTACACTAATGTCATTGTTCCCCTTATTCCAGTAGTCATAACTTTTTAAAAAAATTTATTTGTCAACATAGAGATAGGAGGACTTGTTTTTTTTGTAGGATGAGTTATAGATTGGAATTACATCATCCATTTTTATCATAATATATAATATTAAAAAATTCCAAGTAGGGTGAAAAAAAAGTCATGGAATTTCTTTTTACCATGTTCATCATGTTGTGAAAATGACTATGATTCTCTAGGTCTGCAAGATTACACCTATACCAAATTTACATAGTTTTTTATTAGTATCATTTAAGTGGTGAAAAGTAGAAAAGAAAAAAAAAATTGTAAAAATAAAAACTGATTAGTGTTGCTATTTTCTATAACATATTTATTTTTCAGATTTGTGAGGTTTGTGAGGGCGTGTTTTTGGAGTTTGGGTGACTTAGTATTATATTTTGATAGTTTGGACTTTCTAATATGACCTTATCAAATATTTTTAATTTTTCTCATTTCCTTTAATGGGAAAAGAGGGATGATTCGAAAAAAAAAATTATATTTTGTAGTGGAATATTCGATTGTTTTTTTGTTGCAAATTCTTCAAAATAAAGCATGTGATTTTATGAATGTTGAGCAAAATCAGAAATGCTCTTATGTTATGAGTTATAAGTTAGGGGATGAGTGCCACAGTTTATTCTTACTTTTGTAGACATATGAAAAAGACATTGAAAAAAAGGTGTAAATTGAAAGAAGAATAATATGCAAAAAAAAAAGTCAAAAAATACCAAAAAACAGAAAAGAAAATAGGCAAAAATGCAATGATGAATGCGGCCTATTGTGTTCAATAATTCACAATGGACACTCCATAGACATCTTACATAAAGTTTCGAAGAACAGGCAAAAAAAATTCAAGCAAGGGAGAGCACAAATACCCAGATTAATGTGCACCATCCTAACGTGCATTTTGCTTTAGTTTCGGGGGGTCTTCATAACTGAGACTGGGTTGTAGTACAAAGTATGATACCCATATAGACAAGCCTATTGTGCTTGTGTCAGCAATAAAGAGGAGGCAGAACTTGCAGGAACGCGCGATGACTCCTTTATTGGGCGAATAAGCTGGGGTCAGGCATTGATGGCCTATTCTTTACATTGGCCAGCAGTTTTCAAGGCTTTAGACACCCATGTTATGAAATCAATTATTTTTAAATATTTTAGTAGTTCATTTGAAGGTAGTTTGGAGATAGCGGGTGACCGGGCTGATCAAGGAGTTAGAACTAGGCAAAAGTGTTGTTAGTGTGGTTTATTCACTACATGTTTTGAGCCTAGTACCCGCGCCCCTGACTCTCCTGTCAGCTAGTGCAGTCCCAGGGACTGTCATGGAGTGGTACCTGGTGTCTTCTGGCAGCTCAGCCTATCCTCACCATCAGAGACTCTAGTAAAGACTCCGTACACACCTAGCGATGACCCTCCTGGGTGAGCCCAGCCTATCCTCACCACCAGAGGCTCTAGTAAAGACCCAGTAGACACCTAGTCATGCCCCTCCTGGCTGAGCCTAGTCTATCCTCACCACCAGAGGCTCTAGTAAAGACCCAGTAGACACTTAGTCATGCCCCCTCCTGGCTGAGCCTAGTTTATTCTCACCACCAGAGGCTCTAGTAAAGACCCAGTAGACACCTAGTCATGCCCCTCCTGGATGAGCCCAGTCTGTCCTCACCACCAGAGACTCTAGTAAAGACCCAGTAGACACCTAGTCATGCCCTTCCTGCATGAGACCAGTCTATCCTCACCACCAGAGGCTCTAGTAAAGACCCAGTAGACACCTAGTCATGCCCCTCCTGGATGAGCCCAGTCTATCCTCACCACCAGAGGCTCTAGTAAAGACCCAGTAGACACCTAGTCATGCCCTTCCTGGATGAGACCAGTCTGTCCTCACCACCAGAGACTCTAGTAAAGACCCAGTAGACACCTAGTCATGCCCTTCCTGGATGAGACCAGTCTATCCTCACCACCAGAGGCTCTAGTAAAGACCCAGTAGACACCTAGTCATGCCCCTCCTGGATGAGCCCAGTCTGTCCTCACCACCAGAGGCTCTAGTAAAGACCCAGTAGACACCTAGTCATGCACCTCCTGGATGAGACTAGTCTATCCTCACCACCAGAGGCTCTAGTAAAGACCCAGTAGACACCTAGTCACGCCTCTCCAGGGTAAGCTGGCGCAGTAGGTCCACATCAACCAGCATTACAAATATTATTCTGGTACTGTAAGTGTATAGACTATAAGCAGTTGAACTTGTGAGTTTACATGTAGACTACAGAAACATTAATCAGATTCACCTGTTGCAGATATGCAGATACACCTACTAACCCACAGTTATTAGTTTAATGCATACAGATAGCCTAATTATAACACTCCCCAGTTTATATCATTGGTACCTGTGCGAGGTATGACTTTAAGCAATTGCATAGTTTCAGATGTATATTGTTATTGAGCGCAGTGTTTGCCACGTGTTAACTAATTGCTTATGACAGTACCCAAGTACTCAACTACTTGGCTGTCCAAAAAAAAAAAAAAGATTGTAGAGATGACCGACTAATGACCTCTTTCCCTTTCTCACCGGATTTAAACTCAACGGAGAACTTGGCGGTCCTTCTCAAGTGTGAGATTTATAGGGAGGCAAAACAATAGAACTCTTTGGAGAGCGTCTGGGAGGTTGCGCAGGCAGTTTGGTTGTCAGCATATCGGAAACTCAGCCTTGTGAAAACTATTGGAAGGAAGGACCGTCATGTTACATTTTGGAAGGCTAGGAAACTTTATTATATTTTTCGAGTATATTTTTGTTATTATACTTTTAGTATTCTTTTGGTATATATTTATGATATTTTAAACTTACTTTTAATCATGCAAGCCAATGCAATTTAATCCTACAGATGAGCTGCAAAAAACATGCTTTGTCTAATAAGCAATAGGACAGAAATTATGGCAGTGGGTGGTCTAGTCATGGATCACCGTAGTCCTAAATCTGCTCAGGGATAATACTTGGTACTCACTGTACTTAGTACAGGCTTGCCCACTACTGATTAACTGCAGCATTTGCATTTTGTCGAATGAGTGAAAAAAAAAAACACTAGTTCTTCTATGTCGGATGACAAGTGAATGCTGCAGTCAATCAGTGGCGGCAGTTTAAGAGGTAAGAATCCATACATTATATATATATATATATATATATATATATATATATACATATACATATACAGTGTATATATATATATATATATATATATATATATATATATATATATATATATATATATATATATACACTCACTGGCCACTTTATTAGGTACACCTGTCCAACTTCTTGTTAACACTTAATTTCTAATCAGCCAATCACATGGCGGCAACTCAGTGCATTTAGGCATGTAGACATGGTCAAGACAATCTCCTGCAGTTCAAACCGAGCATCAGTATGGGGAAGAAAGGTGATTTGAGTGCCTTTGAACGTGGCATGGTTGTTGGTGCCAGAAGGGCTGGTCTGAGTATTTCAGAAACTGCTGATCTACTGGGATTTTCACGCACAACCATCTCTAGGGTTTACAGAGAATGGTCCGAAAAAGAAAAAAAATCCAGTGAGCGGCAGTTCTGTGGGCGGAAATGCCTTGTTGATGCCAGAGGTCAGAGGAGAATGGGCAGACTGGTTCGAGCTGATAGAAAGGCAACAGTGACTCAAATCGCCACCCGTTACAACCAAGGTAGGCCTAAGAGCATCTCTGAACGCACAGTGCGTCGAACTTTGAGGCAGATGGGCTACAGCAGCAGAAGACCACACCGGGTACCACTCCTTTCAGCTAAGAACAGGAAACTGAGGCTACAATTTGCACAAGCTCATTGAAATTGGACAGTAGAAGATTGGAAAAACGTTGCTTGGTCTGATGAGTCTCGATTTCTGCTGCGACATTCGGATGGTAGGGTCAGAATTTGGCGTAAACAACATGAAATCTTTGGGATGTGGTGGAACGGGAGATTCGCATCAGGGATGTGCAGCCGACAAATCTGCGGCAACTGTGTGATGCCATCATGTCAATATGGACCAAAATCTCTGAGGAATGCTTCCAGCACCTTGTTGAATCTATGCCACGAAGAATTGAGGCAGTTCTGAAGGCAAAAGGGGGTCCAACCCGTTACTAGCATGGTGTACCTAATAAAGTGGCCAGTGAGTGTATATATATATATATATATATATATATATATATATTAGACAAAGCATGGTTTTTGCAGCTCATCTCTAGGATATAAATATATATACCGTATATATTTTATTTTTTTCACCTCTGGCCTATTAATAAGGATGATTCCAGGAGTGCACAACCCCTTTAATATGTGTGTATTTTGCTAGGTATTGTTTCATTCCATTTCTTACAAAGGAATTAGTGAATTGCAACCTCTAAAAAAAATAAAGTACAAAATCATTAAATTCAAAAATCATTAAAATCAAAATCATTAAATTCGAGTTTATTAAGAATGATGGAAAACAAAAGACAAGATGAAATAATCTCTGTATAAAAACACACTAATGGACATTTTTATCAATTTAAATCCAGGACTGCAGCCATAACAGTTATCCACTTTGTCTATAGCAAGTAAAGTTTCACCATGAACATAGAATGGGATTCTTTACTGTAAGAGCGGCATAACTGTAGAAATCTTAACCAGGAGTTGCCATAGTTAATTACCGTTAATTTGTGAATTATAAATGTTTCTGGATGCTGAGATGTGTCTTTGATCCGGGGTTTTAGTCTAATTGACCATTTTTGGAATCTAGAGGGATTTAGTGTCTTCTAGTTATTGTTAGCATATAAACATAAGGGTGAATGACCTCGGGGAGATCAAAACATCCAACACCGCGGAGACACCATCACGTGTTTCTCAACGCAGTGATCCAGAACACTGCCCCCATCCCTAATGGGAAATATGCAAATGCATGTAGGATAGCTGCGGAGACACCATCACGTGTTTCTCAACGCAAGCAGTGAATAGCCAGACCTTTCACCGGGAAGGAACAACCACGGCAGCTGCCCTTCCCGTGGTTGTTCCTTCCCGGGGAAAGGTCTGGCTATTCATTGCTTGCGTTGAGAAACACGTGATGGTGTCTCCGCGGCTTTTCTACATGCACTAGTTATTGTTAGCGACCTCACAGTAGATTTTTGCCTGCAGGATAAAGGGTTGAGCTCTGAGTAATACAGGTGGCACAAAGTTACAAGAAAGTACTGATACCCACATCAGGTTTATTTCTTCTCTTGGACAAAAACCTCATAATTGGCAGAATGTACCTGAAATATTACCATACACATTCACCTCGAATGATCTTCATCTCTCAATGGTCCAAAGCGGGATGTTCTCCAGCACCAAAGGGAAGTTAGTTTTTAATCATACAGGATAAAAAAATTGGGAGAATGCGCATATTAAAAAAAAATCCATAATGCTTACTTGTTTCATGTAGAAAAAACTCTTATATTAGAGAAATTAAGGATTCTATGATTAAGGTTTTTTCTATGTAAATAGCTATGGAGGATATTCATTAAATTAAAACATAACCTTTAATAAGTATGAATAAAAACTAGGGTCCTAAAAAGACATATATTGACAGTGAAACAACGTGCTCATGTGAACCAGTGCTCAAGATAAAAAATTGGAACAGTCTTACCAATTTGGACGGACAAATGGAGGAAATGTCTCAGTTCCTATAAGGTAGGTGGTTCCACTATAGACAAGTAGAAATCAGGAAAGGGTAGGGACCAATGTTTCCTGTCTTCCCTGTAACCCCTTTAAAGAGCTCCTGCCCTCACAAGGACAGGCCCCAAGTGAACCCTGCTATGGGCATCCACCAACCATGTAAACCTAATTGTCTCTCTTCTACCTACGCGTTTCAACTCCAATGAAGGAGAATCATCAGGGGAGTCATATACAAGGAGTACCAGTGGGTCCCCTTAAAAATCCAGAAATAAAGATCCATTAAAGTCCATACTGGTCCGTATATAGATCGGGTCCCGCAGTGGCTGGGAATCCCGGTAAGGTGCAGCAAAATGGTAGCTGTGTCCGCAAGGATTTACTTGCGGACACAGCTACCATTTTGCTGCACCTTACCGGGATTCCCAGCCACTGCGGGACCCGATCTATATACGGACCAGTATGGACTTTAATGGATCTTTATTTCTGGATTTTTAAGGGGACCCACTGGTACTCCTTGTATATGACTCCCCTGATGATTCTCCTTCATTGGAGTTGAAACGCGTAGGTAGAAGAGAGACAATTAGGTTTACATGGTTGGTGGATGCCCATAGCAGGGTTCACTTGGGGCCTGTCCTTGTGAGGGCAGGAGCTCTTTAAAGGGGTTACAGGGAAGACAGGAAACATTGGTCCCTACCCTTTCCTGATTTCTACTTGTCTATAGTGGAACCACCTACCTTATAGGAACTGAGACATTTCCTCCATTTGTCCGTCCAAATTGGTAAGACTGTTCCAATTTTTTATCTTGAGCACTGGTTCACATGAGCACGTTGTTTCACTGTCAATATATGTCTTTTTAGGACCCTAGTTTTTATTCATACTTATTAAAGGTTATGTTTTAATTTAATGAATATCCTCCATAGCTATTTACATATATAAATTCTGAGGGTTTAGATACGGCTAGTTTCATTACAAGCCCTTGCTATTTTTAAGGTTTTTTCTACCCTGAAACGCGTAAGAATTATGTGTGAGCGGAATTGACACTTTTTTTAAAAAAATGTGTATATTCTCTTCAACGTTACCTCACGTCTCCAAGAAGCTTTACTCTGGCACATTAATGTATGCATTTATACAGAAATTAATTGTTGAATAAGTACTCCAATCAAAATCTTTATAATCTTAATATAATGCAGTCATCCTATTATATAGCACTGTGTACTTACAATTGCTCATTTTGCCTTTCTACCCAGATAATTCTTCTCTTTTCCATTAGGTCTCTGACATCATGTGATTAAAAACTGACTAACTGAATCCTTCTAAGCTCTGTGTAGAAACAGGAGGTCAGTTTTCCCTGTATAAGTCACTGCAAAAGTCCCTGGCAGGGGGAAGAAGGGAGCAGCTGGGTCAGGAGTTTAAGAAGTGAATGATAAATGCAAGGACAAGAGACTTCCTGTTTCTACGCAGAGAAAAGAGAAGAATTTATTGGGTAGAAAGGCAGAATTAGAAAGTGAAAGTCCACAGTACTATCTACGGTAATATGATAGCTGAAATATAGGATAAAAACTTTGATGGGAGGAGGGCTTCTTTAAATATAACTTTTTAAAAATGTTTACATCTTGTTCTGGCATGTAATTTTATACACTCTATAGACTTAATACTTTTCTTATTGATATTATTTGATGTTCATTTTGGTAATATCAAACAGTTTGGCCATTAGGACTAAAGAATATACCGTACATTTCCATTTGTCCATATATTCCATTGTTACATACAGTATAAGATATAAAAGGGTGCAAAACAACCTACAAAAAGTCACACACGGCCACAAGTCATCCTTCAGGAATGATTGTATATTCATTAAAATTTGTTTACTGTAATCAAATTCTGTACTCTTTATTGCTAATTTATAACATTGGAACGAAATAGGTCTCAGCTCGGCTACTTATGCAGCACCTTCTCCCGTATCGCCTCCGATCACCGCACCATCCTTTGATTCTCAGTATCTTTTCATTGGCTCCAGTTTGTTCCTTTGCTCTGCTTGATTGGTGGGCCGAGCCGAGAGGTGAAAGTGTCAGGATAATTGGCAAAACTAATTAAGCTGAAAGGGCAGCCACATTTTAATCAGAGACTTTTAAAAGGCAAAATGCAAATGTCCTACACAGATGGGCGAACTCTGAGCATCTTAATGAGAGAGCAGGGGAGGATGCCAGTACTGGTCAGCAAGAGGTGTGTGGCTCTGTGTAGTCTTGTGATCCTTACCATGCCAGAGTGGATGGGAATTATCTACTCTCATCATCTACTCACATCATCCCTGAAATCTGTTTCACGCCCCATCCTCTCTATTTAAAAAAAACCTCTTGATTTTGATTTTTTTTTATCAGCAATAGTAACATGAAAATAATTCCAATTTTAAAGATTTTCTTTAAATATCTTTTGGCAAATGCAACGTAGGTCTCTACATTATTCTAACCCTATTTTTTTTTTCATTTTTCACTGTTTACAGTGAAATATGTGATGACGAGCATGTTCACACAGGTCTGATTTCCTGTTTTAGATTTTTCACATGGAAAAAACTGTAGTACTAAGTGAATGAGATTTTAGCCTAACTTGTCCCAAGAATGTATAAATAAATCATTGCAGTATCTGAGCTGCAGGTTTTAAATCTGCGGAATGTCATTTTATACTGTGGATTTTTATTGCAATTTTTTGTGTAAGGCCGGGTCACACTTGCGAGTTCAATGCGAGAAACTCACTTGAGTCTCTCGCATCAAGTCCCAGCACTGCCGCCGGCACTCAGGGCCAGAGCGTTCAGCTGCATAGAAATACATGCAGCCGCACACTCCGGTCCTCAGTGCCAGTGGCAGTGCCGGGTATTGATGCGAGAGACTTGCGCGATGTTCTCACATTGAAGTGTTACCCCGGCCTAACGCATAGGATAAAATATGTGACAAAGCCGCAGGTAACTCATGCACAGACTTTTTTTTTCAGCTGAATTTACATTCCATGTTAACCTTCTTTGATAGGACAGTGTTGGAAATAGAGATCGGGAGACAAAACAAATCAAGGGCACAATTCGGAAAAGCTTTCATGCCAGAATTTTGGTGTAAAAGCTTTGAAAAGTTGCAAAATTTAGGCACAACTCTGAGTTGTGCCTTAATTTTGCAACTTTTGGTGTCTTCACACCGGTTTCTCCCAGCTCCGCCAAAATGGACGAAGCTAGGGTGGGAGGGTACGTGATACCACACTTTGCCTAATTCACAGCGAGCTGTGCCGTTCCCTACACCAGTACCTTACTGGAGTAAGATTGCTGGCGTAGCGCACAGAGGCTCACACCACTTGTCAGATGCTCCTGATTCATGAAGAAGCATGCAACTCTTTATGAATCCGGCTCAAACTTTTATTTAGATGGGAAAGTTCAAATTATTCCATTAGATAAAATAGGAACTAGTTGTCTGAAATAATGTTGGTGAACTTTAATGTTTTAGCCAATTCGTAGCTGCCAACCATTGCAGCCAAATCTAGACGATTTGGCAACTTTCTGGCTCATTCAGCAACATCCATCTAAGCGCCTGAAAAATGGGATTCGGACAGAGCCAAGGATAGCCAACACTAGAAAAAAAGGGCAGGCAGAGTTCAAAGTTGCATGCTTTGGACTCCTTTTGCCTAATTGTAGTCTCTGGCTCTGTCGGGGGCATGTCTGAATGAAGCCCCCTGGGAGTCTTGGACAGGATCTCAGACATCTGAACTTGGCCTTAATCAAGAACCAGTGACTGACGTTTTCATGCAGATCCTCATTCTCCATGGATTGGAAATCGAGAGACTGCAGACTGAGAATGAGTGGATGAGGCTAGGTACGTTTCTAGATACATTAAAGATACTTTATTTACACTTTGTAAGAGCCATGGTGTGCTGCTTTGCCTGAAGTATTTTAAGAAGCTGCTCCAGCGATCATGGTATAGTTGGGAACCGTGAATAAAATGATCAGAGCTCGTCTGAAATCAGTACTGGTTGTCGTTCATGTAGAAGGAGAGCTTACAGTATATAATTAGATGTATGTGTAAATGAGTGAATCACAGGGGAACGTAGAAGAATAAAGAACGGGAAATAAAAATATCTTTTGGGTTGGAAACTTTATGGTAAAATGGCTGAGTCACCAATAAACACTTTTACCAATGGTGTACAACTTCTGGCTTAACTGGTGACATTCGTGGTGTCAACATGTCACAGCTACAGTATTTGGCTGTAGTAGGCAGTGTCAGCAAGCAAGATCATCACTGGAACCTGGTGATTGGGAGAAGGCTTTGGCATGGCAGCATCATGGAGTTGGACAGCTACTTTTAAGTCTGTTCCTTGTACAGGAAGATTCTTAAATGCTGTTTTAGATGGACCCCTGGTACGAGTCGCCCATACCAAATATTGGTGGGCTTTAATGCGGGTAAATTACA
The DNA here is from genome assembly GCF_051348905.1 of Ranitomeya variabilis. Lineage (NCBI taxonomy): Eukaryota > Metazoa > Chordata > Amphibia > Anura > Dendrobatidae > Ranitomeya > Ranitomeya variabilis. The sequence continues at coordinate 640,180,487 of NC_135232.1, forward strand.
AACCCTTGTTCCTTTTTTGTAGGTTGCATTCTCTTTTCTTTTTTTTTTTTTTTTTACTTGCTTGTTTGGAGGTTGTGAGATCAAAGGCCAACTGGATTGTTAGCATATTGGATGTGATTTATCGCCTAGGAGCTTTGGTGTATAAGATATGAGATTGTAAGACTACTGTTACCCACGTTGGGACAGTATTTTTACTAAGCAAAATGTGTCTGTGTTCTGGCTCACCTGCTGTGCACTACATTTGGTGTTTTATCCAAGCAGCGGCGTGCCTTACTTGGAAGGGGAGCATGGCTTAAAGGAAAGCTATCATCAGAATATATATATATTGCAATTTTCACATTGGCCACTGGGACTTTCTTAGACTCTAACGTCCTGTTATTTCAGGAAATGCTCACTTACATTAGCCACAATGAACTTAGTTTGACCCTTTATTTTCTACTGGAGCATCTAATGAACAAATGCAAAGGTCATTGTGAAGGAAGGGGGAGCAGGTCAGCTGTAATATTGCATATTGTGATTGGTAGATCCTGTGTTGTCAGCTGTGTATAGAGGTGTTATCTGTCATTGTACTCCTGCTTCTGACGATAAGAATTTGTTGTGTAAACTTTCCTGAAAGCCCCAGTGGGAAAATTGTAAGGTTGCTGTTTTTTTTATAGGGGTTTTCCGCTACTTGGACAGCCCTGTCTCAATCACTATGTTCCCCCTTATAAAATAGTACTTATACTCTCCTCCGATGTGGGCGCTTTTCCAGTGATGTCGCTCCCAGGGACTTTTAGACAAATCGGACATGCAGAGGAAGGATGGGAGAGTGAAGTAGCCGCTGATTGGCTGCAGGGATCACGTGACAACAATGTCATACGAGCCCCGGGAGAGCCAGTGCAGACACTTCTGGAACAGTACCAACATCGGAGGTGAGTAAACTGTAAGTATTCCCTTGGGAACATAGTGTTTGAGACAGGGTTGTCCAGGTAGTGGACAACCCTTTCAATAAAGGTTGTGATATGAAAAAAAATCATTGGCAACATAAAAAAAATTCCATGTACCGGTAACACAAAAAACTGATTTAAGCAATAAGTTACTTTCTGATGGTAGCTTCCCTTTAACATGAACAACATTGCCAGAAAACTTTAGCTAAAAAACCTATTCATAGCTAAGCAAACCAGGATGTCACATAAAGTTCTTGTTTAAAGACGTGCCAAATTTGTCATTTATCTTGAGTTGATGAGATAAATTCGGTGCATCTAGTCTCATTCTAGGCTGTCTCATTTTAAGACAGTATTAATAAATCTGACTCACGTCTTTTTTTTTTTTTAAACAACACTACTGTTTTTTGAGCCCAAGCCAGAAATGGATCCTGCAAGAAGTCAGCCCTTTATATTTCACATTACTTTTAAATAATGTACATCTGGCTTTGGCTTAAAAAAAACTGCTGCACAAAAAAATCTGGTAAACTACTATGTGTAGGAATATATTTGAACTTCATTTAGTAAGATTTTGACAAGCAGCTTACTTGGAGCATTGGGGCAAATACGCTGCCATTTTACAAGCAAGAGTTATCACACACTGTTAATGGAACATGCCAGAAGATTCATGCTGATCAAACCACGGGCAGCATGAATCGGAGGCCGAAGGCACTATTCTAGCCATGCATATCTTCTGTGAAACGCTGCCGTGTTTCAGAGAAAACATACGGTACTTTTTATAGCCAGCCGGGAGCATGCGTCTTGGATAAATAGCCTAAGATTCTGGTTCTCGGCAGCTTCTCGCCTACACTGATAGTGCTCTCCCTATATACGTACATGGGGAAAGAACTGCCAGTCTAAAGGGGCACGGAGTAGCCATCAGGGCCCTCCTTGGACTGGCCATCTAAGCTGCATGGTCCTTGAATGGCTTTTAATAGTAAAACTGTTACACTCCTGTCTCGGGTCTTGGCCCTGCTCACTTCACCCCATGTCACGTATGTGACAGAGGCTGCAGACCGTTGCGCTGCATCTGTCTGTAGAATGTCTCAGCAGTTTGCTTTGCAGACTTCTACCTCGTCCTTCTAACACTAGGACCCAGTGGCCACCTTCCCCAGCTCTAATGGTCACCCTGGATCTGGGTGTTTATACCTCCCAAATTGCTGTTGGGAGTTGCGGGTGATATTTTCTATTTGCACTTCCCTGTTGAGGCTTGGAGCTGCAGCAGTCGGCTAGCGTCTTCTTTGGAGTTAGGAGGACGACTGTGTTTCTCACTGAGTCTACTCAAGCTAAGTGTTCCCTTGTTTTGTGTATCCTAGCTGTCTTTAGCATTAGTGTGGTTTGACTAGTGCTCATCCTTTCCTTCCCGCCGGTGCAGGGCTTATCGCCAGGGTCATGCAGGGATTAGGTATCCTGCTAGGTGATAGTTGCAGAACCTGTATAGGGATGATGGGGCATACAGGGTGAAGTTAAATCTGTCTAGGGGTCTCCTCACCCCTTCCCTAGTGTCTTGATCCCTTTCCCTTATCCCTTTGTGTTGCACTTAGCCTTTCCTACATGTTATGTGACACCCCAGTCCACTAAACTTTCTTGTGTTTGTCAGGCTTTGCAAGTAGCCCAGCATGCTCCCATATGACCTTCTGCATATGCCTACAAAAGGCCTAGTAAGACATACTTTTGTATCTTGGTATGAAGTTTTTTAGTTTGTCGGTGCACCACAACCTGTCTGCAGTTTCCAGGACATTCCCTGTCTGCCTGCAGCTTTCAAGACCTCTGCTCTAGTACCACTGCTGCCCATCAGTGGTCTCCAGTACATCTCCTGGCTGTCTGCAGCTTCCAGTGCCTCTGCTACCTATTTGCAGTTTACAGAACCTCTGCTACCATTCTGTGATCTCCAGGATGTTTACAGTCTTCCAGTAGATTCCAGTACCTCTGCCACCTTTTTCCTCTGTACAACACCCACCAGCTGCAGCGAATCCTGTGACCTGTGTGGCCACAGCCAGATCATGACAAAAACATACACGCACCAGTTTATCTGTGATTCATGTAACTGATATGTACTGGTATTAAAACTGCACTTTAAACCTCTTTATAGTTAAGTTAATAGAGAATTGCTTTAAACCGAGGGGAAAGTGAGAATATCGTATGTACCAGAACCATTTATTGAGAAGCCAAACGTCAGGGTACCTCAACCAAGAGAGCCATTGGCCAAGCACAACATAAGGATGCATTTCAACGTACAATAGGATACAATGTGTTATAAATGACCCCATCTGTATCTTTTCATATATCTTCTTGCTGGTATGTTTAAAAAGCATTTAACATTTATTGGAACACAGAGATGAAACTCTGACTTCTGCCCTAATGCTCTGTAATTAATTTTTTTTTTTTTGTTGAAATGGTATTTATTATAGTCTTCATGTTCAGGCTTTATCTAATGCATAATGTTCATTCCCAGCCTCTAATTGCATTTAAATTAAAATTGTCCTAGCAGGGAGATGAATAGTCTGCGGCACGCTGGAATCACTCAGCTGGTCCCGGGCAGGCTGGGCTGCAGAGCTGTTTGGAGCTGATGTTGGGGGGAGCGTTGAAGTTCATTAATTTTTATTGCTCAGGTAGTTGGAGTAAAGCAGGTTATTTTCTATGAAATTTATATTTATGTGTGTCGGTGGCCGGGCTATGATTAGAGGCCCAGAGGGATAAGCAGCTTTTATTTCAATATTTTCTATCCATGGCACCGGTTTCTAGGGAATATGTGACATGTACTGTATATCTCCATTGTTCTTCCTTTGTTTGCTGTTGTAGATCACTACTAACTACATCACTACATGCACTGCAGCATTGTGCGTCACATTGTATTACAATGTGCTGTGACATCATTCTGCAATTACCTTTTCTTTTGACTACACTTTTTATTATTCTTGTACTCTGACATCACTGCTACTGCCATTACTGTGCCATTAATTCACTTTAGTCATTTATTGTGCCGATATATCACAATTTAGAATTTCTGTATTGTAAAATCACTTTAGTTATCATTCTCTTGTGATATCATAGTATTGTCACTCGCTGTTAGGCTAGGTTCACATTGCGTTATTGCCATCCATTTAACGGATCCGTTATTTAGCGGCACTAACGCAATGTAACAGATCCGTTAACGCGCCCATAGACTTCCATTATCGTAACACATCCTAACGCATGTCAAAATCGTCATGTGTTAGCGATGATGCGTTACTTTGTGATGCACCCTCGAATGCGGTCTACCGCGTTTTCGGGTACGTTAGATCTAAAGCACAGCGAATGGACTCATTCGCTGTGCATAGACCTCTATTGCTAACGCATGCCAACGCAATGGTACCATGAGTTAGCGCGATTGTAGCAAAAAAAGCGATTTTGGGCATCAGCGTTAGCGCATCCGTTTAACAGATCCGTTAAACGGATGGCACTAACGCAATGTGAACCTAGCCTTATTGTCACAAGCCGCTGTTCCCCGGAATCTAGTGGCGTTCTTTTGTTCCCATGCTTCTTGCTTCCTTAAATATGGCCCTCTCTTCCTTGTGTCTTTTTAGCCAAGTGGGTGTGATCTTCAACTCTTCAGAGATATCACACCCACTTGGCTAACCTTAATTAGATTTGCATATACGTAAGAGGGGGAGATATCTCAGGAATAGAGAGGTACTGGAACAAAAAAAAAGCTAGATTGAGGAGAAAAGTGGTATTTTGACCTGGTAAAACAATTACATAATAATGACAAGTAGAAGGTCCTGTCACAAGGGCACTGTTTGTGGCCACCTGGCAGCTCCAAAATGCTACAACAAACAGGCTTAGTACTAGCTACTCCTTTTTCCAGAACCCAGAGGTTCAATCATTGTGGTTCATCCTGATGAAGAGGTCTGATCCCTTGAGACTAGTGACGAACGAATATACTTGTTGCTCTGGTTTTCCCAAGCATGCTCGGAGGGGGTCTCCGAGTATTTTTTAGTGCTCGGAGATTTAGTTTTTGTTGACGCAGCTGAATGATTTACATCTGCTAGCCAGCATAAGTACATGTGGGGGTTGCCTGGTTGCTAGGGAATCCCCACATGTACTTATGCTGGCTAACAGATGTAAATCATTCAGCTGCGGCAATGAAAACTACTCGGAGGACACCCGAGCGTGCTCTGGAAATCTCAAGTAACGAGTATACTCACTCATCACTACTTGAGACGCGTTGACAAATAAAACCGCATCCATACCGTATGTGGTTTCCAATCATATATTGGATCCACAGCAGCGCGGGTTTTATATCCACTTTCATCTCCAAGTTTGCTTATTAAAAAAGTTTTTGTTTATTTTTTCTTGCAATTTAAAAAAGACACCAAACAAAAAGGATTGTGCCAACAGACTCTAAATATCAATGCAATATACTCCAATTTCCTCCATATTAATGCTCATATAATCTTGAGATCTTGACAAATTAGTGTCCACATTCTAGTGGCAAATGCATGATTGTTTAATAATCCCTACCTAATTGTCATACCAGCAGTGCTTGCCATGCTACATATAGAGATAAGTCACTAAATATTTCAGAATGATATTTGTAGGCACATTTATATGACTGCGTGTAGAAGTACAAACCAAGTCAATAAAGGTACAATTGAACATCGGAAAGTTTGTATTATATCTTGTTAGAGAAATCTACTTCTTTCCATATCCATCAGTCACATGTTGTCTCCTGTGCTGATCATTCATGCTCAAAAACTGTTCAAATCTGTCTACAAATCTGTCTGCAGTGTGAGATCAAATAACAGCAGCTGAGAGAGAGGGGATCGGGTAGAAGCTGAAGGGAAACAAAAAGCAGAAAGGAGAAACTGCTGAAGCTTCTAGTGTAGGGGAAAACTGATTAATTTAATGGCCAGAAATAGTGTTATTCCCTATGTATACACACATCAAACATTGTTTAAATGAAACATATAAATCATTTTCTTACATAATGTAGACTTTTTGTCCAGTAATCACATTGTTAATAATCATTATTTTTTTGGCCAGTAGTATAAAAGTATTAACCATGAAGGAGGAGGACATAAGTCTTGGCTGCCTAAGATTGGCCTGTATTTTATGGTTACTGAATAATACAAAGTATATTAAAATATATATATATTAAGTTATATTAGATACATCTTCAAAAACATTTTAAACGTTCTTGATATTGAAAAATAAACTTAATTTTCTGGTTTATTAAAAGAAATACTATTTACGATAACATCATTTTCTCATAATTAATTCCGAAAGGTAAATAATTTCAGATCTCCCTTAAACTGTATGTTTCAATAGTGCGTGCTAATGGGTGCCTCGTTCCCTGAGGATTCTCTGTATGGTTAGCATATTCTTGTTGTAGCCTATTATTTTGTAAGGATATTTATATTACTGCTCAATCTGCAGCTACTTGTAGCACGTATCAGTCAGAGCCAAATTGCTTTTTCTAATGAAAAAGCTCTTTATGGTCTATTTACGAAGGAGGAATGATGTGGCACTGAAAGCTAATAAACTAATTTTTCTCCTTTATCCTCCTTCATTTATACAAACATGCCTACAAGTGCAGCGGTTTCGTCCATGCATATGAGACGGTATATAAGAGGTTTACTATTTGTAATGAATTAAAAAATAAAAGTGTGAATAGTTATGGTTTATTGTAATTTTTTTGTTTTATAGCGCCAACGTATTCCACTGCACTTTTCACGGGGGGACATGTTCACAATCAGATATTACATAGTCACAGCTACTCAAAAATTCAAACATGGAATTAGGCCTCTGCATGAATTGTATAATCTATAGGGGTGATGAAAAATGCGAACCATTATAACCAATATGACGTGCCTGGAGTGTGCAGGATTCTGTAGAAAGAAGCGACCAAGTTCTGAGGAAAAATGTGGCAAGGGGGAAACAGAACAGATAAATTAGTTGATGTTGTAAAGCTGCCTAGAATAAAGTATTTTTAGGGCATACTTTAAGGGGGTTGTCCAGGACTTTAATATTGATGACCCATCCTTAGGATAGGTCATCAATGTCTAATCTTTGGGGGTGCAACACCCTAGCCAATCAGCTGTTCCTGGTCTTAGCTGCAGCCGATACTGCTCAGTTAAGGAACTGCGCAGCACAGTGGCTGCGACCATGTACTGCATATTCACGCACTATTGATTTGAATCAAACTTCATTATACAGTAATCCATAAAAGGTAATGAAGTAACTTGGACCTCGAGTGTAGGCCTATTTATATTTGTCTGTGGTCCCCAAGCTTCTACCCATGAATGTGCTATTATATAGAGTTGGCTTGAACTCCTGACTACTTACCTCTCCTCCACTCCCACCCCCATTCTGGCCAGTTACACAGTTGCCATGCCCAATCACATAAATGCCCTTCCTCTACTACTCATGAATTCTCAAATATACCCGACAACAGTCGAAACATCATTTCACTGCCCCTTGCATTAATGCTCACATCGGAGCTCCGTTGCTGCCTCCAATGGCTAGCTAGGCCGGCACACTAATTGTAAATTGCTTTTAATATCAGATCAGTATTATTTTTCATCCATTGTGTGGGGCCACCAAAGATGAGGGGGACCATCGGTCGATGCCTACTATTCCTACTTGGTAATCCGGCACTGGCCTCGATAGAATTAGCACAGGACGAGACGGTCCTCAGCCTTCACCGTTACCATTACTTTATAATAAGAATAACACAAGCTCTCCCATTATATACCCTGGTTCTAACCAGTCTCTAATTGAAGTCCCGAAGACTACCGAAGCCTTTTACCGGAATAACAGAACAAATAAGTGAATGAACATAATCAGCTTTAACAATATACTTCTAATTACGTAATTGGGTTAAATGGTCACTTCAACAAATGTTGCATAAAAGTTTGTATATTCTAAACAACTTTGTAATATATCTTTTTAGGGAATGGGCTTTTTTCTCCACTTGTGGGTAGCTTTTTCCCCTCCATACTGCCTCCTGAAGTTCTTAACTATTCTGAAAAAGCACCTCTTATTATACTCTATGGAGAGGTGAGTGGGAAGTAGGAGTAAGGAGCATTCAGCACAGTGAGATACACACAAATGTGCTGCAGCTTCAAGCAACTATGTTGCCAATAGTTCAGTGCTGGATGTACAGCCACACAGCTCACTACTGCTGTATAGTATCCTCTATGCTGCTGTGTATTGTTTTTCATGCTATTTCTGCTTTTGAACATGTCCTACACAGAGAAAGAAGTTGATTTCCTCTGTTTCTATGTATTGTTTGTGGGAGACATCAGAGGAGTTATTCTCTATCCACCAGCTCAGACACCAGAGAGAGAGAGCTTGCAGAGGGGATACTGATAAAAAAAAAATGGACTCGGTGTTCTTATAGGTTGGTACTGTCTGCTAGAGACATGGCTGCTTATTAAGATAATGGACTCGGTGTTCTTATGGGTTGGTACTGGCTGCTAGAGACATGGCTGCTAATCCTAGAACAGGATGGAGGAGTGATGAATAACATAAATAAAAGCACACAGGAGAGCGGACATCTTCAGGCTGCACTGATAATATCCACAATGCAAGCAAATCCAAGATGCTGAATAGAACAGACAGAAATGTGGAATAAACAGTAAGCAATGCCTGGAATGGTACCTAAAAAGGATATACATCACTCTGTATAGGTGGGTGCTCGGATAGGGTACCACTTCATATATTCAGTACAAAGAGCGCCTATCATTTGGGTTGTAACCCGTTTCTTACATAACGCTTCTTCCCGATTCCTTATCTGAAAAGCAGTCTGTCTGATGAAGGTCAGAGTATTAGACCGAAACGTTACACAATTTTTGGGATTGCTTTTCCAAGTACGATTCTGAGCACCATGCCCGTCATATAGAATAAGGTCTGATTACAGGAAAGAGGGCATCGGCCATAAGACTTATTGGCTAGCATATAAGTCTCTGCAAATCAAGGAGGGAAACATTTCAGTAAGAGCGCACTATGTACTGTGGTAACGGTGTAATGGATTTAGTTAATCCATTGTGACGCACTTCTGTCTGGAGACTCCCTTGTGTGCGAGTGGATCCTTGTATCGTGTTCTAGTGCAGGTTACTGTCTAATTACACTCAGGCAGCGCTTGTATTCCCTCTGCGCTGATATTTTTCTGCCTGGATGAGTTATCGTCTTGTTCGGCAGGATGGAACACCAGCCGCAGGTTGTTGCTGATTCCCCCTGTTTCCACCCACCCCTCTGTGTAATGCATGCCTCCCTCTGTTCACCCCTGCACCGTCTGTAGTTGCAGTCGAGTTGTCCATGACAGACTCTCCATGCAATCTTAAGGGCTGGAGCATAAGGTTGAGAGTAGCCTCTTAAGCAATAACATATTTTCTTGGTGGCTAGAGGTGGCCAGATTCCATCAAAGTTCATGTTCTTAAATGCGGTAACTGCCTTGTCATCCTCAACATTTTTAGTAGAAAAAAGAAAGAAAAGATCTGTCTTTGTTCTTTTTGCAAACCGTTTCAGAAAGCCTATACTTTGTTACACTAGCAGAATTTGTGCTAGCTTTGATACATAGATTTGGAAGCAATGTAGCACTCAACATTTTGTTTAACGATCTACTATCAAAGTAGTCATGAAGAAAGTGGCCAGTCATGACCTCAATGACCCAAACCTCCTTATAAAAGATGACTCCTTTTTTACCTATATAGATATAAAAAGAATTAGCTCCTCTTAATAGGAGATCCAATTTTCATTCACTTGCAACAGTGTCCTCTGCAACGTAGTCTCACCCTGCAGTAGTGTGCGGGCAAGGATCAGAAGAGGGGTCACACGTACATGTAGCAGCATCCTCCTCTGAACTTTGTCAATGCCCCTTTGATAAATCTGTATGGCATGCAGAACAGTATCATTACTTTTACTACTACTATTATTCTTTATTTTTAGAGTACCAACAAACTAGCAATATGTCATGTCGGACGCTGTTCAGACCAGGTCGTTCGACAGACAGCGGTAATTCCGCTTTTGACCACTATTTGCTCATTGGCGTCGGCTAGGTTTTGTCCAGCTGTTCCAGGGTTAATTTACCTGATCCTTGGATTGGAAGCTGGGCCATGCCCATGGCCTTTAAATAGTTCTCCGGATCATTGGGCGTCGCCGATTAAAGCTTCTGTCTTGTGCGTTGTTATCTCGGTCCGGAGTGGAGAGCTGGTCATTGGAGATTCGTTGCTGGTGGTGTATTTTCCTTAGTCTTATTTACTCCTTCCTATATTTGTATTTATTTTGCCCTGCACATTTATAGTGTATTCCTGGGTGACTGCGGCGTGGTGTATATTTTCCTTTATCCTTGTCTGTGCTAACTGTGGGTATTGGTGTATTACCTCTTCACTGGGTGGTGGGCGGTTGGTGTCAGCCTAGGGTTGAAACAGGAGACAAGGCGAGGGTCGAGGCCTAGACATGCACACCATCAGTGTAAACTCTAGGTAGAGGGTCAGTCAGGATTTCCCTAATCTGAGGGAAATTGCAGGGGCCCGGGTTATTAGCTCTTGCCCACCTAGTCTCCCGTGACATTATAATCGGCCCAACAACAAAAAAAAAAAAAAGGGGTTTCTCTTTTTTTTTTTTTCTCTTGTCATGGATCTCATGACTTCCATAACCCGCCAGTTGGAGGCGCTGTCCCTACAGGTCACTGAGTTGAGGGGGGCAGTTCAGCAACAGGGACTAGCAGTATCTAATGTGCAAGCTGGAGCGACAGGAAGAGTTGCTGAGCCTAAATTCCCTTTGCCTGAAAAATTTGCTGGGGAACGCAGTAAATTTGTTTCTTTTCGTGAAGCTTGCAAACTATATTTCCGTATGCGCCCGATCTCCTCGGGTAATGAGGCTCAGCGTGTGGGTCTGGTGTTGTCATTGTTAAGCGGGGATCCCCAAGCATGGGCGTTTTCTTTGCCATCTGATTCTGCTGCATTTGACTCTGTGGAGTTTTTTTTTTCTTCTCTTGGGAAAATCTACGATGAACCTGACAGAATGGCTCTAGCAGAATCTAAGATACGCACTATTCGCCAGGGGGAGCGAGTTGCAGAGGATTACTGTTCTGAATTTCGTCGCTGGGCGATTGATGCACAATGGAATGATCCAGCATTGTGGAGTCAGTTTATTCATGGGGTTTCTGGAAGGGTTAAAAAAGCCCTTCTGATGTATGAGACTCCAGTTTCTCTAGATTCCGCTATGAGTCTGGTTGTCCGCATTGATCGCCGTTTGCGACAGGGGGAGCATGAGACATCGCCTATGGGAGAGGGTTTGGGTTCACGTGAGGTTGCTGCAGGTGAGCCCACGGAACCTATGCAAATCGCAGGGGTATCACATGTTAAGAATCGAGCCCCTGAGCTCAGGAAGCAGGGAGCCTGTTTTTACTGTGGTAAAACTGGTCATTTTATTAACATCTGTTCTCTGCTGTCTAAGAAAAACGCAACGGCGGAAAACTTCTAAGCTCAGAAGGGGTGGAGGAGACCAATCTGAGCTTATGTATATCCTCCATGGTGGTTTCTCAATGCATGTTCCCTGCTAAGGTTTTTATCGCTAGCAGAGAGCTGCCAATTACTGTTTTTGTGGATAGTGGTTCAGCCACAAATCTCATTGATGAGGAGTTTGCGCGCACAGTAGGTTTTAGGATTGAAAAACTGTCTCATCCTATCCGTGTGGTCACCATCAATGCTGCTCCTCTCTCTCAGGGGGAGATTACTGAATTTGTGGCTGAGGTGAAACTCCACATTGGGGTTCTACATTCCGAGCGGGTTACATGTAAGGTGCTCAGGAATCTTCCTGCTCAGGTGGTTTTGGGTTTTCCTTGGTTGTCCATGCACAACCCGGTAATTGACTGGAAAACTCAGGACATAATTCAGTGGAGCAAGTTCTGCCAGGAGAATTGGCTGGCCACATGTGTGGCTGCGGTGACTTCAAGCGTTCCGGAGTCACTTCTGGATTTTGTGGATGTGTTCTCTGACAAGGGTTGCTCAGAGTTGCCGCCACATCGTCCCTATGACTGTTCTATCAGGTTTAAACCAGGGGCCAAGTTGCCTAAAGCAAGGATGTTTAACATCTCCGGTCCGGAGAGACAAGCGTTAAAAGATTATATTGCTGAAAGCTTGAGCAAAGGGCACATCAGGCCGTCATCCTCGCCGGTGGCAGCAGGGTTCTTCCTCGTGAAGAAGAAAGATGGCGGATTACGCCCGTGTTTTTCATGAACGCAGCATGTTGCTACAATGAGCAAAACACTCAGGAACACCGCAGGTGACCTGCCAGTGACCTCAGGTGCATTTTTGGTCAGGATTTTACCTGCATAAAATCCTGACCCAAGCTTGAAGCAAACCTGAACGTGGACACATACCCTAAGAGTCCGTCAAGGTGATGAGTGGAAGACGGCTTTTAATACCCCTGAGGGTCATTTTGAAAATTTGGTGATGCCTTTTGGGTTGACTAACGCACCTGCAGTGTTCCAACATTTCATCAATGATGTGTTCTCGCATGTTTTGGGGAAATTCGTTATCGTGTACCTAGATGACATCCTCATATATTCTTGCGACCGTGATGCTCATTTAGATCATGTCAGGCAGGTGTTACAGCTTCTCAGAGAGAATAAGCTGTATGCTAAACTTGAGAAATGTGTATTTTCTGTTCAAGAGTTGCCTTTCTTGGGTTATATTGTGTCTGCTTCTGGTTTTAAAATGGACGCATCTAAGGTGCAAGCAGTGCTGCATTGGGAACGTCCTGATAACCTGAAAGCACTTCAGCGGTTCCTTGGGTTTTCTAACTACTATAGGAAATTTATCAAGGATTTTTCCATTATTGCTAAACCGCTAACTGACATGACTAAAAAGGGTACCAATTTCTCCGTTTGGCCTGAGGCTGCTGTGCGTGCATTTGAATTTCTTAAGAAGTTTTGTTTCAGCCCCCATTCTTGTGCAGCCAGACGTATCAAAACCCTTTGTTGTGGAAGTCGATGCGTCTGAGGTTGGTGTGGGGGCGGTACGATCTCAAGGCTCATCTTTGAGTGGTTTGCGTCCGTGCGCCTATTTCTCCAAGAAACTGTCGTCCGCCGAACGTAACTACGATATCGGCAACAGGGAGTTGTTGGCAATCAAGTTGGCCTTTGAGGAATGGCGACACTTCTTGGAGGGGTCGGTACATCAGGTTACTGTTATTACCGATCATAAGAATCTGCTGTATTTGGAGTCAGCCAAGCGTCTGTCCCCCAGGCAGGCTCGCTGGGCATTGTTTTTCACGCGGTTCAATTTTGTTGTCACTTACAGACCGGGGTCTAAAAACACTAAGGCGGATGCTCTGTCCAGGTGTTTTCCGGGGGGTGAACCTCGGGAGGATCCAGTACCCATCCTCCAAAAGGGTGTTGTGGTTTCGGCTCTCACTACCGAGGTTGAGGCTGAGATTGCCGAGGCTCAGGAGGAGGTACCATCTGAGCTTCCCATCAACAAATCTTTTGTACCGCTTCATCTCCACCTAAAGGTTTTGGCGGAGCATCATGATGCTGTCCTGGCTGGCCACCCAGGGGTTAGAGGTACCTTGGAGTTGGTGTCACGTCGGTTTTGGTGGCCCAAGATCCGACAGGACGTGGTCTCATACGTGTCAGCTTGTACCACGTGCGCTAGGGCTAAGACGCCCCGCTCCCGTCCTGTTGGCACACTACTTCCTCTTGAAGTACCTAGTAAGCCATGGATGGAAATCTCCATGGATTTCATCACTGATTTGCCCTCATCAGCTGGGAACACGGTCATCTTGGTGATTGTTGATCGGTTTTCAAAAATGTCGCACTTTGTGCCTTTGTCTTCATTGCCTAACGCTAAGACTCTGTCTCAGGTATTTGTGCAGGAGGTGGTCAGACTTCATGGGGTTCCGTCTGACATCGTGTCTGATAGGGGGTCTCAGTTTGTGGCAAAATTTTGGAGAGCATTTTGCTCACGGCTGGGGATCAAGTTGTCTCATTCTTCAGCGTTCCATCCTCAGTCAAATGGTCAGACTGAGCGTATGAACCAAAATTTGGAACAGTACTTACGCTGCTTTGTCTCTGATAACCAGGAGGAGTGGTCTACCTTTCTTCCTTTGGCTGAGTTTGCCATCAATAATCACCGCCGGGAGTCGTCTGGGGAGTCTCTGTTTTTTTGTGTTTACGGGCTTCATCCTCAATTTTGTACCTTGAGTCAGAGGGGCTCTTCCGGCGTTCCGGAGGAGGATCAGTTAGGAGCACAATTATCATCAGTCTGGAGGAGAGTTAAACAGCGCCTGTTGAGTGTGGGTGCTAGGTACAAACGTGTGGCTGACAGTAGGCGTGTGCCAGGTCCGGACCTGAGTGTGGATGACTGGGTGTGGTTATCCACAAAAAACATAAGACTCAAAATACCATCCCTTAAATTGGGTCCACGGTTTATTGGTCCATTTAGGGTCACCGCCATCATTAACCCAGTAGCGTACCGTTTGGAGCTCCCTACAGTGTATAAGATACACAACGTGTTCCACAGGTCTCTTCTAAAGAAGGTGGTGGGTTCTGTGGACACGGCGCCTATGCCACCTCCAGTCTTGGTGGATGGTAATTTGGAGTTTGAAGTCTCCAAGGTGGTTGACTCTCGTGTAGTGCGTCGTACTTTACAGTGCTTGGTACACTGGCGTGGTTATGGGCCTGAGGAGAGGTCCTGGGTACCAGCCTCGGATATTCATGCGGATCGGCTGGTCAGGTTTTTTCATCGTCGCCATCCAGACAAGCCGGGTCCTATAAGCCGTGAGGGCCCTGGGGTCCCTCGTAGAAGGCGGGGTACTGTCATGTCGGACGCTGTTCAGACCAGGTCGTTCGACAGACAGCGGTAATTCCGCTTTTGACCACTATTTGCTCATTGGCGTCGGCTAGGTTTTGTCCAGCTGTTCCAGGGTTAATTTACCTGATCCTTGGATTGGAAGCTGGGCCATGCCCATGGCCTTTAAATAGTTCTCCGGATCATTGGGCGTCGCCGATTAAAGCTTCTGTCTTGTGCGTTGTTATCTCGGTCCGGAGTGGAGAGATGGTCATTGGAGATTCGTTGCTGGTGGTGTATTTTCCTTAGTCTTATTTACTCTTTCCTATATTTGTATTTATTTTGCCCTGCACATTTATAGTGTATTCCTGAGTGACTGCGGCGTGGTGTATATTTTCCTTTATCCTTGTCTGTGCTAACTGTGGGTTTTGGTGTATTACCTCTTCACTGGGTGGTGGGCGGATGGTGTCAGCCTAGGGTTGAAACAGGAGACAGGGCGAGGGTCGAGGCCTAGACATGCACACCATCAGTGTAAACTCTAGGTAGAGGGTCAGTCAGGATTTCCCTAGTCTGAGGGAAATTGCAGGGGCCCGGGTTATTAGCTCTTGTTCACCTAGTCTCCCCGTGACACAATGACAGACTGATACAGAGGGGAGAGGACACTGCTTCGTGGGCTTACATTCTACAGGATGGTGAGGAAGGAGACTCTAGGTTGGGTGGTTGTGACAGCTCTAGTGGTAGTGAGGTGATGCCTGGTGAGTTGGCAGTGGGGTCATTGCGGGTTGTAAGCTTTCTTGAAGAGATGGATTTTCAAGTTCCGTCTGAAAATTTTGAAAATGATACTTAACCAGACGTTTTGGGGTGCAGAATTTCAGAGGATGTGGGATACTCGGGAGAAGACTTACAGGAGACTGGAGATTACGTGTAGGAAGATATCGAGAAATTGGTTTGTAGATTTACAGAGACAGATTATGGACGGCTTTGTAGGTCAATGTTAGTAATTTGTTCTGGATATATTGAGGAATTGGAGGAAAGAGAAACAGAGAAGGAGAGGTGGATAAATTGGGCAGCAGAATTAAGGGCGGACTGGAGGAGTATATTGCAGTAGTCAAGGCGGGAGATGATGAGGGCATGCACTAGTTTTTTTGTAGATTCAGGGGTTGAGAACTACTGATACAGCAAAATCTCACACAAATGGAGTTTTGTTGCTGATTTTGACTTCCTCATTAAACTCAGTGGGGAAAATATGCAACATGAATGTCAAATCTGTGCCCCACGTCACATTCTGCATGGATTACTGACTATGTAATATGTTAGTATAGTTAGAGGTTGAAAAAAGACACAGGTCCATCTAGTTCAACCTTTCTCCGCCCCATGATACATTCTCTATCTCTAGTGTCTAACGCTACTTTCGATCTTTGTCTGGATAATGCAAATAGAAAATCTACATTTTTACTTCATAGATAATGGACTGTCTTTCAAAATGCAGGGTGTTCTGTGCCAGTTGTACCCACTGCTGCCCACTGTGAATCCTACTTTTACTTGTATATCTAAATGATGTTTTACAATAATAGCCTGCACCGGTATGTGTGTGTGTGTGTGTGTGTGTGTGTGTGTGTGTGTGTGTGTGTGTGTGTGTGTGTGTGTATATGTGTGTGTATATATATATATATATATATATATATATGCTTATTGGCAGCTCTTCTCAGGATTTCTTTGTGCCCCTGTACTAGTGCGAGAGCACCTGTCAGCCTTCCCCTCTGCGGACCCTCTTACATGACAGGTAAGGGGAGCACTCAGACATTGTCTTACTGTATCCATTAGAAATCAGAGCAATGGCGCGGGCTGTAGTTGGTATACGTAGGAAGCTGGCCCAGTCTGCAGGTCACGCTTCAGAGACCCAGAAAGGAGGGGAAGAAGGGCAAGGTGCTGCTGTCTGCTCACTCAACTGGATTTGAGCAGCTCCATCCTCACATTCAGGTGTCAGGAATATTTCCACTGGAGGCTCTTATCACTTTATATTCTGTCCGTAACTTCACCAACCTGTCCTGCTAACACTAAACTAAAGGCTGTTGTATAGACAGTGGGTACAGAAAGTATTCAGACAACTTTACATTTTTCACACTGTTTCATTGCAGCTATTTGGTAAGTTCAAAAAAAATTTGACATTAGTGTACATCCCATCTTGACTGAAAAAAACAGAAATGTAGAAATTTTTGCAAATTTAATAAAAAAGAAAAACTGAAATATCACATGGTCATAAGTATTCAGACCCTTTGCTCAGACACTCATACTTAAGTCACATACTGTCCATTTCCTTGCGATCCTCCTTGAGATGGTCCTACTCCTTCATTTAAGTCCAGCTGTGTTTAATTAAACTGATAGGGCTTGATTTGGAAAGACACACACCTGTCTATATAAGACCTCACAGCTCACAGCGCATGTCAGACCAAATGAAAATCATAAGGTCAAAGGAAATGGCCAAGGAGAACTGGCCACAGAATTGTGGCAAGACACAGATCTGGTCAAGGTTCCTAAGATCACAGTGGCCTCCATAATCCTTAAATGGAAGAAGTTTGGGACCACCAGAAGTCTTCCTAGACCTGGCCGTCCAGCCAAACTAAGCAATCGTGGGAGAAGAGCCTTGGTGAGAGAGGTAAAGAACAGCTCCAAGATCACTGTGGCTGAGTTCCACAGATGCAGTAGGGAGATGAGAGAAAGTTCCACAAAGTCAACTATCACTGCAGCCCCCCACCACTCGGGCCTTTATGGCAGCCTCTCAATGCAAGACATATGAAAGCCTGCATAGAGTTTGCTAAAAAACACATGAAGGACTCCCAGATATGAGAAATAAGATTCTCTGGTCTGATGAGTCGAAGATAGAACTTTTTGGTGATAATTCTAAGCGATATGTGTGGAGAAAACCAGGCACTGCTCATCACCTGCCCAATACAATTCCAACAGTTAAACATGGTGGTGGCAGCATCATGCTATGGGGGTGTTTATCCGCTGCCGGAACAGGACGACTGGTTGTCATTGAAGGAAACATGAATGCGGCCAAGTACAGAGATATCCTGGATAAAAACCTCTTCCAGAGCGCTCTGGACCTCAGACTTGGCCGAAGGTTCACCTTCCAACAAGACAATGACCCTAAGCACACAGCTAAAGTAGCAAAGGAGTGGCTTCAGAACAACTCTGTGACCATTCTTGACTGGCCCAGCCAGAGCCCTGACCTAAACCCAATTGAGCATCTCTGGAGAGACCTGAAAATGGCTGTCCACCAACATTCACCATCCAACCTGAGGGAACTGAAGAGGATCTGCAAGGAAGAATGGCAGAGGATCCCCAAATCCAGGTGTGAAAAACTTGTTGCATCATTCCCACGAAGACTCATGGCTGTACTAGCTCAAAAGGTGCTTCTACTCAATACTGAGCAAAGAGTCTGAATACTTATAACCATGTGATATTTCAGTTTTTCTTTCTTAATAAATTTGCAAAAAATTCTAATTTTATGCTTTTTTTCGTCAAGATGGGGTGCAGAGTGTACATTAATGAGGAAAAAAATGAGCTTTTTTGAGTTTACGAAATGGCTGCAATGAAACAGAGTGAAAAATGTAAAGGGGTATAAATACGTTCAGTACCCACTGTAAGTCCTAAAAAAATGTAATCTTTATGCTGTCATTATGCTAAAGTACGGTAATTCATCCTTAATCTTTGCATGTATATTTATGGGTTTTTAATGTTTCTGTGTTTTTTTTTTTTAAATCAAACTGGTTAGTCTAAAAGGGAATCTGTCCTGGTTTTTTCTACTTAAACTGAAAGCAGCATAATGTAGAGGCAGAGACACTGATTCCAGAGATGTATCACTTACTGGACTGCTTTCTGTAGTTTTGATAAAATCACTGTATGATCACTAGAGGACTAGTAAACCTTCTGCCCTGTAGTCCAGCCCCACCCCCACCACTGATTGGCAGCTTTATGCCTATGCACAGTGTACACAAAAAGGAGCAGATAAGGGGAGGAGGGGTGTGTTTTTGACCGCCAACATTCTACTGGAAAAAACCCTTTAATTTGATTTCTTATGACATTTTGAGTATTTATTAAAGGGGTTGTCCACTATTTAAACAACCCCTTCTCACTCAGTATTATTTTACTGGGAGTAAAAATAAGGTTCCCTCCAGTGCCATTCCAGTGGTTCAGAAATGGCTCTCCCAGGGATTACATAACATTGTTATGTCACGAATCTCTGCAGCCAATCGGCTGCCACTTCACTTTCCCCTCCTTTAGATAAATCACATACTTTTGAAGGAAGTGAGAACTGCTGCTGTTGCTCACTCTTTTCCTCTGGATGTATGTGATATGTCTGAAGGCGCTGTGAGGAAGACAAAAGTCACGGACTTGGTGAGCGCTGCAAGGAGAAAACTGACTAAGGTAGGGATAAAAACGTTTTAATTCGACAACACGTTTTTGGGGCCGATATGGCTCCTTCATTAGGTACATGGTGATAGGATATTGATCGTGACCTTTTTAAGAAGGTGAATAATGGCGTACTGAAATCATAAAACAAATAGTGAAACAATGTGAAAAATTACATTAAAAAAAATACATACAAAAGACATAAAAAAGGAAAAAAAATAAAATATATAAGCAAGATATATATAAGAAACGTTTTCCACTGTTATGTTCTTATTACTACAAAAAAGGAAAGCAAACATTCTAAAATTCCCAACTTAGCAGGTCTTCCTTTAGTTTTCTTTTTTAATGTATTTTTATAAATGTTTGTTTTTTTGCTACTTTTAAAGACACACATTTGTTTTAACCTGCACCATTATCACACTACAGTGCTTTTTTATATTTCCAACATCTGCCCATAGGTTTTTCTCTGCCAGATAAAAGATACAATTTTAACTTTCTTCTTGTATTTAAATTAAGTGTCTACTATCACATTTAACACATTGAAGTCGGATATGCTGATGGGATAATTCTTTTTCTTGCTTCCAGTGCTTTGCTGATTGTTAGCACAGAGCAGAAACGTTACGTATGCTTGCATACTTTTCAGATGACGACAGGGCACCCCCTTTCTAAATTCTTTTCCTGGTCTCCAAGCTGCCCCACACAAGTGTGAGGGCCCAGCAAGTTGCTTGGTAACTTCAAGGGCTAAACATCTTTCCCATTCATAGGGAGAAGCCTCATGTGGAGGGAACCCACGGGGGTCTGTGGTTGATCTGGGTAATGTGATGGAGCTCTCACACTCCTTGTTCTTTTAAAGGACAGTAGTTCCGTCATGGTCCCATGACTTTTACCTCCAACAAGGACAAGGGCATCATAAAGGGCTGGCACTGTGCAAAAGAAAAATGTAGCGTACAAAAAGTTTTGGAAGCATAAAAGTTGCCTCAGAAATAAAGTACACACAGGATATTTTTGGGGGCTGACAGTGGGTGGAGGAAGCAATTCAATGGTGTGGGTTTCTGTGTTCTACAAAGATGTACACTAAAGCTTTAAGGTTGCTCCTGCAGAGAGAGATGATTTGGCCTAAAAGAAACATTGTGTAAATCTGGTGTAAATCTACACAATAATTCTGTAAGTAATGCATTCCTGACTTCTACCATGTGCAGAGACATTTTTTATTTAGTAAATAGTACAAGAAGTAGGGAAAGTGCACACAATAGGATAACCGTATTGTAAGAGGAAGAAAAAATGCTGTCTCACCCATGGGATGGAATGGTGCCCCTGTTTTGTAAAATTGCCCCTGCTGCTGTCTTGTGGCTGGGGATCTCCCAGCTAAAAAGTGGCCAAAAAAAAAGGAAGAACGGCTGTACTGATGGAGAGATAATCATTTGCTGCAAAAATAAAAAATAAAATATACATGTATTTGGTATTACTGCTTTCAGAATCACCCAATCAATATAAAAAAAAATTAACCCGATCGCTAGACAGCGTAACGAGAAAAAAATTCAATACGTCAGAATAACTTTCAATAACGGGCGATCAAAAGATCGCATCTACACCAAAATGGTATCAATAAAAATGTCAGCTTGGCGCTCAAAAAATAGGCCCCCACCCAGCCCAAGATCACGAAAAATGGAAACGCTACAGGTCTCAGAAAATTGTGCCTTTTTTTAAATAAAAAAAAGAACCTAGACATGTTTGGTGTCTGAATTCGTAATGACCTGGAGAATCATAAGGGCAGGTCAGTTTTAGCATTTAGTGAACATGGTAGTAAAAACAAAAACTGTGGAATTGCACTTTTAAGCAAGTTCATCGAATTTGGAATTTTTTTCATGTTTTCCAGTACACGATATGTCAAAACCAATGTTATTCAAAAGTACAACTTGTCCCGCGAAAAACAAGCCCTCGCATGGCCATTTTTACTGAAAAATAAATAAGTTATGGCTCTGGTAAAAATTGGAGCAAAAAAACGAAAACGCAAAAACTGAAATACCTTTTGTCGTTAAAGTGTTAAGGTTTTCTCATCAGTTTGGAACAAACTAAAGTTTGTATACAATATGTGTGTTGATGTATTAAATCTGTGTATGTAGCAGGGTTGTGTGTGCATGTAACAGAGCTGTGTGTGGTAGAACTGTATGTGTATGTAGAGCTGATCTATGTCTTTATACACTGCTCAAAAAAATAAAGGGAACACTTAAGTAATAGAATATAACTGCAAGTAAATCAAACTTCTGTGAAATCAAACTGTCCACTTAGGAAGTAACACTGTTTGACAATCAATTTCACATGCTGTTGTGCAAATGGAATAGACAACAGATGGAAATTATTGGCAATTATCAAGACACTCAATAAAGAGTGTTTCTGCAGGTAGGTGGGGACCACAGACCATATCTCAGTACCAATGCTTTCTAGCTGATGGTTTGATCACTTTTGAATGTTGTTTGTGCTTTCACACTCATGGTAGCATGAGACGGACTCTACAACCCACACAAGTGGTTCAGGTAGTGCAGCTCATCCAGGATGGCTCATCAATGCGAGCTGTGGTAAAAAGGTTTGCTGTGTCTGTCAGCGTAGTGTCCAGAGGCTGGAGGCGCTACCAGGAGACAGGCCAGTATACCAGGAGACGTGGAGGGGACCGTAGGAGGGCAACAACCCAGCAGCAGGACCGCTACCTCAGCCTTTTTGCAAGGAGGAACAGGAGGAGCACTGCCAGAGCCCCGCAAAATGACCTCCAGCAGACCACAAATGTGCATGTGTCTGCACAAATGGTTGGAAACCAACTCCATGAGGATGGTCTGAGTGCCCGATGTCCACAGATGGGGGTTGCACTCAAAGCCCAACACCGTGCAGGATGCTTGGCATTTGCCACTGAACACCAGGATTGGCAAATTCGCCACTGGCGCCCTGTGCTCTTCACAGATGAAAGCAGGTTCACACTGAGCACATGTGACAGTCTGGAGACTCTGTGAAGAGCGATCTGCTGCCTGCAACATCCTTTAGCATGACCGGTTTGGCAGTGGGTCCGTAATGGTGTGGGGTAGCATTTCTTTGGAGGGCCGCTCTGCCCTCCATGTGCTCGCTAGAGGTAACCTGACTGCCATTAGGTACCGAGATGAGATCCTCAGACCCCTTGTGATACCATATGCTGATGTGGTTGGCCCTGGGTTCCTTCTAATTCAAGACAATGCCAGACCTCATGTGGCTGGAGTGTGTCAGCAGTTCCTGGAAGGTGAAGGCTTTGAAGCTATGGACTGGCCCACCCGTTCCCCAGATCGGAATCCGATTGAACACATCTGGGATTTCATGTCTCACACCATCCACCAACGTCACGTTGCACCACAGACTGTCCATGAGTTGGCGGATGCTTTAGTCCAGGTCTGGGAGGAGATCCCTCAGGAGACCATCCGCCGCCTCATCAGGAGCATGCCCAGGCGTTGTAGGGAGATCATACAGGCACGTGGAGGCCACACACACTACTGAGCATCAGTTCCTTGTCTTGAGGCATTTCCACTGAAGTTGGATCAGCCTGTAACTTTATTTTCCACTTTGATTTTGAGCATCATTCCAACTCCAGACCTCCGTGGGATATTAGTTGTGATTTACATTGATAATTTTTAGGTTTTATTGTTCTCAACACATTCCACTATGTAATGAATAAAGATTTACAACTGGAATATTTCATTCAGTGATATCTAGGATGTGGGATTTTAGTGTTCCCTTTATTTTTTTGAGCAGTGTATATAGCTCAGCTGTTTGTGTGTGTAGCAGATCTGAGTGTGCATACAACATTGTCATGTACTTATGTGCATAGAGTGTACGTAATGTGTGTGCTGTAAAGCTGTATGTGTATAGCACACATGCCTCTGTAGCTGCAATCCAGGTTGAGATATAGCCATTAGTAGCCTGGATGTATCTCATGATGAAATACACCCTTGACAGGGAAACAGTTAAACAGTTTGCAAATGGAATTATTTTGTTATGTACCTATAAGAGTACTATGATGGCCTCCAGTATATAGGCAGAAGGACCATCATACTGAGAGAACGGATTAGTAAGGATTGGTATAATATAAATCATGAGTACATGAAGTGTGGTGTCTCAAGACACTTTGTAATTAAACATAAAATAATGTGGATCTTTTAAAGGTAACTCCAATAGAGTAAGTTAATAAATCAGTGTCTAGGTTTAAAAAAGAATTATATAAAATAGCTTGTTACTGGATATTTTGTTTTGATCTGGCTTGGCCCCAAAGTGGTTAAAATGAGGTTATAGAATCCATTCTGTAATGTGAACTCCCTGATTTCAGTTTTACTTCCATTTATTCTTTTGCTTTTAAATTATGCGATGGAATAATGTGAAGTCTGACAAAAGAGAGAGAAGTTTAATGTCCGTGAAATACAAAAGAGAGCATCTTTCCACAGATGAGTTGACTTCCGGCCTTCATACAGTAGCTATACCTGGGTTATGTCTTTTTATGCTAAAAGGGTTGTTCGGGACTGTAACATTAATATAACATCAATGTCTGATGTGAGAGTGCGACAGCTGGCACCCCGGCCGATTAGTTGTTCCCCGTGCCTCCGCCGCCGGCTAGAACTGCTTAGTTGCAGAGCTGCACAGCTCTGTCCAACGTATAGTGGCCGCAGCCGGGTATTGCATATGTGCCACCTATTCCAATCAATAGGGGATGGATGTGCAGTGCTGGCTACAACCTCTATTCTGTCATTGGTGCCGTGCAGCTCCGCAACTGAGCAGTTCAGGCAGCCGCCGACACTGGGAACCGCTGATTGGTAAGGGTTCCAGGTGTCGCACAGACTCGCACTCCCACTGATCAGACATTTATGACCTATGGCTATGGGCGTCAGTGTTAAAGTCCAGATGAACCCCTTTAAGTGAAATCAAGAGAATTTCCACTTGAAATATCCAGTGTAAATACAAAGGACATAAAAATATTTTCACATTATTGAAGTCACCTATGGATTCAGTGTGTGATTGAGATGATGCACGTTCTAGACATCACTTCTGATAAGCCTAAGTTGACACAACTGTACTTTCGGTCCTAGTGCTGTCCAAGAAAAAACGGACATCACGGGATAACACTAGGTCCAATGTTATACAATTTAGGCTTTTCAGGTTAGAGGGTTTTTTCATGGACTGAATCTGTATGTCGGTTCAGATTCAACCATTCAAGTGTATAGGTGCACAGGAAATATTGTATCCCATACGGATCATTCTCATTGCATGCGATTTTACTGATACATTGCCATTATTAACCCTGGCAAACTGTATTTGATTGTGTACTTTTTAA
Organism: Ranitomeya variabilis; assembly: GCF_051348905.1. Lineage (NCBI taxonomy): Eukaryota > Metazoa > Chordata > Amphibia > Anura > Dendrobatidae > Ranitomeya > Ranitomeya variabilis. The sequence goes on from NC_135232.1 coordinate 640,204,981, forward strand.
AATGTTGATGTATAAAAAAGTATATCATACAAATGTCACAGGGCTGATTCTTGGAGGTAAAGAATGGACACATGGATGACACACATTCAGATTAAAATTGTCCGAGTATTCTGGATGAATCTCGGACAAAAAAGCTTGTAGTGAATAAAGTTTGTAGTGTTTATTTAAAGAGCTTGCTTATAATAAAAACGTTGTGGAATCTACCGTATATGGTTTGCATTTTTATAAAGCATTTTTAAAGTGGTAAAATCATTGTTAAATTATATTGGCCGGTGCAGTTGGATACTGTTACCAAGAACGAGATCAAATAACTAGTTGGAGTTGGGTTAGAAAAAAGAATGTAAGAAAAAACTTTTTTTTTTTAGAGGGGAAGCCAGCTATTCCATTGCAACTCTGATCAATTTGCTATTGTTTCAAGGAAAGAAAATGAAAACCTTTAGATAGAAATACAAGGATTAAAAAGTCTTGTCTTGAAGTAGACAGACCAAGCACTTCTTCTCATGCGGTCAGGTTCTGTGTTTGACTGAAACAGCCACACTCCCAGACTGAAATATACACACACTGGCGCTTTTCACACAGTCAACATGCTTCAGGGCAGACAATTTACATCTGAATGATTCACATTTGCATATAATGCATCTGATCTGCATATATCAGATCTCATCTGCATATGAAATGCATACTGGTGGCCCACCAGTGGCTAAAGCTGGGATTGTGAGACCAAGGTCACAGGCACAAGGTCATAGTGGAGTGCAGGAGGGGTGGGATATCACTGGAGAAAGATAAGGGTAGGGTAGTCCTTCCATCAATTAATGTGTACACCTCCTATGTAACATACACCTACATACTGTTTATTCTAAAGGCGCATTTACACTGCAAGATTAGGAGCGCGCCTTTCACAATCAGATTTCGTGTAAATAGGCTGTTGTTTACTCAATGAATGAGCGAAACGCTTGTTCATCGGGTAAATTTTTTTTTTTCAGCAGCGCAACTTCTTGTATACACAAGACTTGCACTGCCGAGAACAATGATAGCCTATGTGCATAGCGTGATCTATTACAGATGGTTCATGATATGATGACCTCCTGTGCCTATGCTGTATGTGGAAAATGAAGTCCTGAAGGGCTAAGAATCCCTTAGTCACCCTGGCGTTCTTACCCTTCTTCTCTCTCAACCATCTCAGAGGGGCATGGTCCGACACTAATTTAAATTATTATTATGGCGAAGATCGGTATAAAATGCCGGTAATACCCCATAATCCCCAAAAGACACCCTCACTTGCTTCTTGGAGAGCCGTTGCGGCCACTCCTGAATTGCCTCTATTTTATTCATCTGAGGCTTGATTTTTGCCTCTCCCGACAACGTAGCCCAAGTACCTGGCCTCTTCCTCCCCTAAGGCACACTTCTTTGGGTTTGGATTTGGGACAGGTCCCCAGGCAAGGAGCTTCCAGCAGTTCACGGTCCCGCCAAGGTTTGAGTAAGTTGACATGGTATACCCAATGCGGCTTCCTGCGACTGGACTTGTATACCTTGTAATTCATGTCCCTGAGTTTTTCCACTATCTCATATGGGCCTTGCCACTAGGCCAAGAACTTGCGCTCCAATGTAGGGATAAGTACTAGCACGTGGTCCCCGGGCTGGAATTGCCTTCGCCTCATTGATTGGTTGTACACCCTCACTTGGGCCTCCTGTGCCTGGATAAAGTGTTCCTTTTTGATAGGCATTATGTATGTGTGCCATCCTTTCTTGCATTTGGGTAACGTGCTGAATTACACTCTGTTGCGGCGTGACCTCGGTTTTCCAGGTTTCCTTGGTGATATCCATGAGCCTTCGTGGATGTCGGCCATATGGGAGCTCGAACGGCAATAAGCCAGTGTAGACCTGGGGGACATCTCTCATATAAAAGAGCAGGAACGGGAGCAGATAGTCCCAGTCTCGACCGTCTTTCTCCACGACTCTCTTGAGCATGGCCTTCAAGGTCTTGTTTGAATCGCTCCACCACGCCATCGATCTGTGGATGGTACACAGAGGTTCGCAGTTGGTCAATCTGGAGGACTCTACATAGCTCCTGCATTACTTTGCTCAGAAACGGGATACCCTGGTCCGTCAAGATCTCCTTGGGCAAACCAGTCTGGGCAAAGATATTGACATGCTCAAGGGCGATACATTTAGCAGAAGAATTCATTGGTGGCCTATGCAGCATCAATAGTAAAAAGATATAATGTTAAAAATAATTTTAAAAAATAAAAAATCGTGATATTCTTACCTTCCGGCGTCCCCCGCAGCCTTCCCGATGCTCGTGATGCTGCCTGCAGCTCCCGTTTTCAGTAATGCCTTGCAAAATGACCCGATGACGTAGCGGTCTCGCAAGACCACTACGTCATCACAGCTCATTGTCTCGCAAGGCATTATTGGGAACGGGAGCTGCCGGCAGCATCGCAAGCATCGGGAAGGCTGCGTGGGACGCCGGAAGGTAAGAATATCACGATTTTTTTTTTTTTTTTAATTTTTAACCTGGGTTCTGTATGCGTTTTTGCAGCGGAAAAAGGCGGCGAAGACGCATACACAACGTGTGCACATAGCCTCGATGGATCCGTCAAAAAAACAGACCCAGTGCATCCGTTTTTTACAATCTGCACAGGATCCGTCTTTTCAACATTTTGACGTATTGTAACTGATTGTAAAAAACGGAAGTGTGAAAGAGGCCTTACTGTCCATGTATTTAAATATTAACCCCTGGAGTTTTTTTTTGTTTTCGTTTTTCGCTCCCCTACTTTCCAGAGCCATAACTTTTTTATTGTTCCGTCAATATGGCCATGTGAAAGCTTATTTTTTGCGGGACAAGTTGTACTTTTGAACAGTTCCATTGTTTTTACCATGTCATGTAACACAAAACGGGAAAATAATTCCAACTGCGATGAAATTGCAAAAAATTGCAATTCCACACTTGTCTTTTGTTTGGCTTTTTTGCTAGCTTCGCTAAATGCAAAGACTGACATGCCATTATGATTCTCCAGGTCATTACAAGTTCATAGACACCAAACATGTCTAGGTTCTCTTTTATCTAAGTGGTAAAAACATTTTGAAAATTGCGCAATTTTCCGTTACCCATAGCGTCTCCATTTTTCATGATCTGGGGTCGGGTGAGGGCTTATTTTTTGCGTGCTGAGCTGACGTTTTTAATTATACCACTTTTGTGTAGATACGTTCTTTTAATCGCCCGTTATTACATTTTAATGCAATGTTGCGGCGACCAAAAAAATTTAATTTGGGCATTTTTGATTTTTTTTCTCGCTACGTCATTTAGCGATCAGGTTAATCCTTATTTTATTGATAGATCTCAACGCGGCGATACCAAATATGTGTAGGTTTGATTTTTTTTTTTATTGTTTTATTTTGATTGGGGCAAAAGGGGGGGTGATTTGAACTTTTATATATTTTTTTTATATGTATATTTTGAAACACATTTTTTTAAATTTTGGCATGCTTTAATAGCCTCCATGGGAGGATAGCAGCATCCACTACTCGATCGCTTCTGCTACATAGAGGTGATGCACAGATCACCTCTATGTTGCTGAGTTACAGCATTGCTATAAGCGCCGACCACAGGGTGTCGCTCATAGCAGTCCGTCATCAACAACCATAGAGGTCTTAAGGAGACCTCTGGTTGTGATGGCAAAGCACCGATGACCCCCGATCACGTGACGGGGGTCAGCGGTGCGCATACTTCCGGCCGCGTGGCCTGCAGCACTTTTTTAAATGCCGCTGTCAGTTTGATCGCGGCATTTAACTAGTTAATGGGGTGGGCAGATCGCGATTCTGCTCACGCCCATTGCGGGCACATGTCAGCTGTTGAAAACAGCTGACATGTCGGTCGCGGCTTTGAGGTGGGCTCACCGCCGGAGCCCACCTCAAAGCGGAGGATACTGCCAGCTGATGTACTATTCCGTCAGCTGGCAGAAAGGGGTTAAAAGATTAACTGGTCTAGAAAAAAATGGCGTGGGCTCCCGCATAATTTTCTTAACCTGCAAAGGAAAGTTGACGGCTGAGGGTTGATATTTATAGCCTGGGAAGGGGGTAATACCCATGGAGCTTCCCAGGCTATTAATATCAGCTCACAGCTGTATACTTAGCCTTTACTGGCTATTAAAATGGGGAAACGATGCACCTTTTCTGGGGCGGCTGAGAGCTGATGTTTTTAGCCTGGGAGAGGCAGTATCCATGGCCCCTTCTTAGGCTATTAATATCAGCCTGAAGTCTGCTTAGACTTTGCTGGTTATTATAGGGGGACCCTACGTCATTTTTTGGGGGGTCCCCCATTTTAATAGCCAGTAAAGGCTACGTATACCGCTGTGAGCTGATATTGACAGCCTGAGAAGCTCCATGGGTATTAACCCCTTCCCAGGTAATAAACATCAGCCCCCTGGTTAAAAAAAATTATGCGGGAGTCCACGACAATTCTTTTTAGACAAATAATCTTTTATTAATTAAATACATGTACAGTAAGCTGCACACACACTGTACTAATTGTATATGTGACTGACATCTATATATCTACCTATTCTATGTGTATATACTGTATGTAATCAATCTCTTCTATCCTGTCGTGTCCTGCTGTATGTGTGTGTATGTTTTGAAAAATATTTCCTTTGAAAACGAGGTGTAAATGACTTAGAGAATTGCTCTATGTGCAAGCTCATGTTAAATTCACATTGCAGTCTCACTGCATTTGGATGTAAATCGGATGCTAGGTGTTAAAAATCGGATTGTACTCGCATTACACTGTTTTTTCAGTCCTGATGTTGCTTTTTTTCACCCATATTGGTATGATCCCTAATAGTAAATGTGTACATGTTAATTTCAGGTGTTTTGGAAGGATACTGTTAATATTGGGATTTTCTCTGAAAAAAAGCAACCTTTTTCTATGCACAGAATCCGTCATATCTGTGCTGCTTTGAATTCTTTTTGTGTTGCACAGAGCTTCTGTCACACAGTGATAGTGCAGCGCCCCAGAGTCCTGGTCGTTGCAGTAATGTCGTTCTTCCACCAGGGGGAGTGATATTACGTCTGAAGGCGATTAAGGAGATCTCTTTACCAGGTATCACAACCACACTTCACACTCCAGGCCGCCAGGGGGAGCTACGCTCCTATCTATTAGGGCACTCCTCACAGTTAGGTAAAACTGGTGGTCTGGATAGGAAGTCAGGCAGAAGCTGGCTGGAGAGAGAGGGAGCCAGATGCAGACTGCGGTCTGCGTAGGATGAGGGTCCACAGAGCTGCGCCTGCCCCACGTGCGGCAGCATCCTAAGGAAGGGACATCAGAAGGGAATTGTCTTGTAGCGAGTGAGAAACGAAGTCATAGCAAAAGGAGAGGAAACCAGAAGGAGTTCTGCCCTGTGAAAGGCTGCCTCCTTCTGAGGTGCAGGATCCCCGGTAGCCAGAACACCGAGGGAGTAAGGATCTCTACGCTTTACTTCAGAGACTAGCAGGACAGTTAATTCCACGTTAGCTGCCTGACCTTATACCCAGGAGGCACGGTGGCAACTTGTGGGGGCCGGGGCGTGATAGAGTCCCTGTAAAAAGCCTCAGGCCATCGGTCATACGGGTTTGTCCTATCCTATCCATTAGGGGGACAGAGACAAAGAGACTTAACATCCAGAATAGTTGTGAGGACCTTACCGAGAAGCTCAACAGGGAGGTACTACAACACCCAGGCGCTAGAGGAAGGCTATTGAATTCCACCTGGATAAGGGGGACTCCAGATTTGCCTTCAGACCGGCTGGGCTCTGCCTGCCCTGTGATCTGTACCCTGGACTGTGGACACTGAAGCCATCAGTAAAGGTAAAGAGACTGCAACCTGGTGTCTTCGTTCTTCACTGCGCCTCACACCATTCACCATCTACACTCTGGGAAGCCCTGGGGATACACTTCACCTGTGGGAAGGTATACCATCTAGCTGCCATCACATCATCCCCAGCAGACCCCTAAGCAGCGTCGGTCACCCTGACTGAATACCACAGGTGGCGTCACGAACATTATCCCTTTAAAGACCTTTCCACCCAATTTACAACGGACGTTCCCCTAGGGCCATGGATCGGGTCAGCCACCGTGACATCCCCGCCGAGAACCGAAGGACCCGGTACCGAGTACCCCATTGCCCTACATGGGGGGCGCTCCAATAGTCTATACCAATGTGACCGGCATATTCCCTCACCTCTGCGCTAAAGGGAAGTGCTCATTGTATCTGGGAATCGGACACTTTTACATAATGTCCAATTGATTATACAAAAAGATTTAAATGGGTTAACCAGGACAAAATTATTTTTTATTATGAGTCAAAAACTAACAGCAACTGCCTGGCACACAATTTATTCCTTCCGAAGAGTATATTCAGGACCAGGGGGCATTCACTATGGGTGGAAGAAAGGCAATATCGACAGCTAAATAGCAAAAGGTTCTTTACAGTTAGAGCAGTCAGTCTGTGGAATACCGACCACAAGAGATAGTAATGGCAGACACTATAACCGCTTTTATACAAGGTCTGGATGATTTCATCAGTACTCATAACATTGTGGGTTATAGATAATTTAGTGACCAAAAATGTATAATTGGTGGGTAAGGGTTGAAATTTATGGATCTAGGTCTTTTTTCAACCTATGTAACTACATAACCCACCTGTTCTATCCAGCAACGGCTCAGAATGACAGCTCCTGCCGGCGATTTAGCGGCTCCATGTCTTTCTCTTCTGGGCTGCTCTGTCAACAAGGCGTGACTACTGACGTCAATCAGCATGAGATCAGCAGTCTCACTCCATCAACAGAGCAGAGTGAAGAAGAAGAGGACATGGAGCAGCTGAATCACCGGCAGGAGCTGTCACTGAGTGCTCTGTGCCAGGAGGTTGTCAGCAACTACCGAAAAATAACCAATCCTAGAAAAACTTTCAGCCCCTGATGACGCTATATGTGAAATGCTTGTCAGGGTATTGGGCAGTGTAGTCTGCTATTTGGTTCACTCGTGATTAGTGTTGAGCATTCCGATACCGCAAGTATCGGGTATCGGACGATATTTGCTGTATCGGAATTCCGATACCGAGATCCGATACTTTTGTGATATCGGGAATCGGTATCGGGATCGATATTAATGTGTAAAATAAAGAATAAAAATAAAAAATATTGATATACTCACCTCTCCGACGCAGCCTGGACCTTACCGATGTAACTGCCAGCCTCCGTTCATAAGAATGAGCGCTTGAAAGTCCTTAGATGACGTCGCGGCCTGTGATTGGTCGCGGAGCGGTCACGTGACCGCAACGCGACCAATCACAAGCCGTGACGTCATCTAAGGACTTTCAAGCGCTTGAAAGACCTTAGATGACGTCACGGCTTGTGATTGGTCGCGTTGCGGTCACGTGACTGCTCCGCGACCAATCACAGGCCGCGACGTCATCTAAGGACTTTCAAGCGCTCATTCTTATGAACGGAGGCTGGCGGTTACAACCAGGGCGCGTCAGAGGGTGAGTATATCAATATTTTTTATTTTTATTCTTTATTTTACACATTAATATGGATCCCAGGGCCTGAAGGGGAGTTTCCTCTCCTTCAGACCCTGGGAACCATCAGGATACCTTCCGATACTTGGTGTCCCATTGACTTGTATTGGTATCGGGTATCGGTATCGGCGATATCCTATACTTTTCGGGTATCGGCCGATACTATCCGATACCGATACTTTCAAATAGGACGGTATCGCTCAACACTACTCGTGATGGCTTGTGGAGGGTATGTGTGTCCTTACATTGGCAGCTTTAATGAGAGCTCGAGCTGGGAGGGTTTCTTTTCTAACTGAGGTTTTCTAAATATATTAATTATATTTACTTGTTCACAGTGTTATTTCTTTGACATTGCTATACTCTGGTGAAGGTTCTCTTCATCTGAAAGGTCCTTAATTGAGGTCCCTTATAATATGTTATTATGGCATCATGTATTCGGTTCCCTGTCTAATACTTTTGCTATATGTGTGTATAGTGCTGTATCCCCATTGTTTGACTAATTCATTTGATTTATATTGATTCTTATTTGCCATAATGTGATTCAGCATTGATCACACTGCCTATTCCTTTTTTCTGTGTTTTATTGGGTGTTTTTAACTATTTTTTTTCTAATAGTTTTTGTGTATATAACTTATTATTAATATATTTTGGAAATATATATGTATATGGATTGTTTGTTATTTATTTTGTGTGGTTTTTTTGGGTGGTGAGTTATTTGTTAGCCACTACCTTCCTTTTAGTTCTAAGGCCCACAGTAAAAAATGTCTTAAAGTTCTGGATATGATTTTTATTTTAAAGTATTCAGTTCATAAATGAGTACACCTGCATCTCATTCTGATCTGGTCATGTGGACATTCCCTTGGACCATGAAAGTGAATACTGTTACTTTGTGTATGGAGAAATTAGCAGCAGAGAAGAATGATGAGTCTCATTCTTTTCATGCACTCTGTTTCCTTTCAGGGACACTGAGGACTTTCTAAATGTGGCTTTCAATTGACTCTCTTCCTATGTGTATAATGCTATTTTGTTCTATCTACCATGTCTGGTTTTCTTCTGACACTTCTTCTCCAATGTGTAACAAAATGAATAACCGAAGGAAAAAAGCTACAAATGCCACCATCTTAGCACTAAACTCTTATGTGCTTCATTGTGAAGGCATTTGGCCATTACACAGTAAAGAAATTAGACATTACACAGTTGTTGGGCATTACATAGGTGTGCATTACACAGTTGATGGGCATTACACAGTTGTTGGGCATGACACAGTTGTTGGGCATTACACAGTTGTTGAGCATTACATAGGTGTGCATTACACAGTTGTTGGGCATTACTGTTGGGCATTACACAGTTGTTTTGCATTACACAGTTGTTGGACATTACACAGTTGTTGGGCTTTACACAGCTGTTGGGCATTACACAGTTGATGGGCCTTACACAGTTGTTGGGCATTACATAGGTGAGTGTTACACAGTTGTTGGGCATTACACAGTTGTTGAGCATTACATAGGTGTGCATTACACAGTTGATGGGCATTACACAGTTGTTGGGCATGACACAGTTATTGGGCATTATACAGTTGTTGAGCATTACATAGGTGTGCATTACACAGTTGATGGGCATTACACAGTTGTTGGGCATTACACAGTTGTTGGGCATTGCACAGTTGATGGGCATTACACAGTTGATGGGCATTACACAGTTGTTGGGCATTACACAGTTGTTGAACATTACATAGGTGTGCATTACACAGTTGGGCATTACACAGTTGTTGGGCATTACACAGTTGATGGGTGTTACAAAGTTGTTGGGCATTACACAGTTGATAGGCGTTACACAGTTGTTGGGCATTACACAGTTGTTGGGCATTACACAGTTGTTGGGCATTACACAGTTGATGGGCGTTACACAGTTGGGCGTTACACAGTTGTTGGGCATTACACAGTTGTTGGGCATTACACAGTTGTTGGGCATTACACAGTTGTTAAGCATTATCTAGGTATGCTTTACACAGATGTTGGGCATTACACAGTTTTTGGGCATTGCACAGTTGATGGGCATTGCACAGTTGATGGGCATTGCACAGTTGATGGGCATTACACAGTTGATGGGCGTTACACAGTTGTTGAGCATTACACAGTTGGGCATTACACAGTTGTTGAGCATTACATAGGTGTGCATTACACAGTTGATGGGTATTACACAGTTGTTGGGCATTACACAGTTGATGGGTGTTACAAAGTTGTTGGGCATTACACAGTTGATGGGCGTTACACAGTTGTTGGGCATTACACAGTTGTTGGGCATTACACAGTTGTTGGGCATTACACAGTTGTTAAGCATTATCTAGGTATGCTTTACACAGTTGTTGGGCATTACACAGTTTTTGGGCATTGCACAGTAGATGGGCATTAGACAGTTGATGGGCATTGCACAGTTGATGGGCATTACACAGTTGATGGGCGTTACACAGTTGTTGAGCATTACATAGGTGTGCATTACACAGTTGATGGGCATTACACAGTTGGGCATTGTACAGTTGTTGGGCATTACACAGTTGTTGAGCATTACATAGGTGTGCATTACACAGTTGGGCATTACACAGTTGTTGGGCATTACACAGTTGATGGGTGTTACAAAGTTGTTGGGCATTACACAGTTGATGGGCGTTACACATTTGTTGGGCGTTACACAGTTGTTGGGCATTACACAGTTGTTGGGCATTACACAGTTGATGGGCGTTACACAGTTGTTGGGCATTACACAGTTGGGCATTACACAGTTGTTGAGCATTACATAGGTGTGCATTACACAGTTGATGGACATTACACAGTTGTTGGGCATTACACAGTTGATGGGTGTTACACAGTTGTTGGGCAATACACAGTTGTTGGGCATTACACAGTTGTTAAGCATTATCTAGGTATGCTTTACACAGTTGTTGGGCATTACACAGTTTTTGGGCATTGCACAGTTGATGGGCATTAGACAGTTGATGGGCATTGCACAGTTGATGGGCATTGCACAGTTGATGGGCGTTACACAGTTGATGGGCGTTACGCAGTTGTTGGGCATTACACAGTTGTTGGGCATTACACAGTTGGGCATTACACAGTTGTTGAGCATTACATAGGTGTGCATTACACAGTTGATGGGCATTACACAGTTGTTGGGCATTGCACAGTTGTTGGGCATTACACAGTTGTTGGGCATTACACAGTTGTTGAGCATTACATAGGTGTGCATTACACAGTTGGGCATTACACAGTTGTTGGGCATTACACAGTTGATGGGCGTTACACAGTTGTTGGGCATTACACAGTTGTTGGGCATTACACAGTTGGGCATTACACAGTTGTTGAGCATTACATAGGTGTGCATTACACAGTTGATGGGCATTACACAGTTGTTGGGCATTGCACAGTTGTTGGGCATTACACAGTTGTTGGGCATTACACAGTTGTTGAGCATTACATAGGTGTGCATTACACAGTTGGGCATTACACAGTTGATGGGTGTTACAAAGTTGTTGGGCATTACACAGTTGATGGGCGTTACACAGTTGTTGGGCGTTACACAGTTGTTGGGCATTACACAGTTGTTGGGTATTACACAGTTGATGGGCGTTACACAGTTGTTGGGCATTACACAGTTGTTGGGCATTACACAGTTGTTAAACATTATCTAGGTATGCTTTACACAGTTGTTGGGCATTACACAGTTTTTGGGCATTACACAGTTTTTGGGCATTGCACAGTTGATGGGCATTACACAGTTGATGGGCATTGCACAGTTGATGGGCATTGCACAGTTGATGGGCGTTACACAGTTGTTGGGCATTACACAGTTGTTGGGCATTACACAGTTGTTGGGCATTACACAATTGTTGAGCATTACATAGGTGTGCATTACACAGTTGTTGGGCATTACACAGTTGTTAGGCATTACACAGTTGATGCGCATTACACAGTTGTTGGGCATCACATAGGTGAGTGTTACACAGTTGTTGGGCGTTACACAGTTGATGGGTGTTACACAGTTGTTGGGCATTGCACTGTTGTTGGGCATTACACAGTTGTTGGGCATTACACAGTTGTTGGGCATTACACAGTTGTTGAGCATTACATAGGCGGGTGTTACACAGTTGTTGGGCATTACACAGTTATTGGGCATTAAACAGTTGATGGGCATTACACAGTTGTTGGGCATTACACAGTTGTTGGGCATTATACAGTTGGGCATTACACAGTTGTTGAGCATTACATAGGTGGGTGTTACACAGTTGTTGGGCGTTTCACAGTTGTTGGGCATTACACAGTTGTTGGGCATTACACAGTTGATGGGCATTACACAGTTGTTGGGCATTACATAGGTGGGTGTTACACAGTTGTTGGGCGTTTCACAGTTGTTGGGCATTACACAGTTGTTGGGCATTACACAGTTGATGCGCATTACACAGTTGTTGGGCATCACATAGGTGAGTGTTACACAGTTGTTGGGCGTTACACAGTTGATGGGTGTTACACAGTTGTTGGGCATTACACAGTTGTTGAGCATTACATAGGTGGGTGTTACACAGTTGTTGGGCATTACACAGTTGTTGGGCATTACACAGTTGGGCATTACACAGTTGTTGGGCATTACACAATTGTTGAGCATTACATAGGTGTGCATTACACAGTTGTTGGGCATTGCACAGTTGATGGGCATTACACAGTTGATGCGCATTGCACAGTTGTTGGGCATCACATAGGTGAGTGTTACACAGTTGTTGGGCGTTACACAGTTGATGGGTGTTACACAGTTGTTGGGCATTGCACTGTTGTTGGGCATTACACAGTTGTTGGGCGTTACACAGTTGTTGGGCATTACACAGTTGTTGAGCATTACATAGGTGGGCGTTTCACAGTTGTTGGGCGTTTCACAGTTGTTGGGCATTACACAGTTGTTGGGCATTACACAGTTGATGGGCATTACACAGTTGTTGGGCATTACATAGGTGGGTGTTACACAGTTGTTGGGCGTTTCACAGTTGTTGGGCATTACACAGTTGATGGGTGTTACACAGTTGATGGGCATTACACAGTTGTTGGGCATTACACAGTTGTTGAGCATTACATAGGTGTGCATTACACAGTTGGGCATTACATAGTTGATGGGCATTACACAGTTGTTGGGAATTACACAGTTGATGGGTGTTACACAGTTGTTGGGCATTACACAGTATACAGTATGTGTGTCACACAGTTGATGGGCATTACACAGTTGTTGGGCGTTTCACAGTTGTTGGGCGTTTCACAGTTGTTGAGCATTACACAGTTGTTGGGCATTAAACAGTTGATGGGCATTACACAGTTGTTGGGCATTACACAGTTGTTGGGCATTACACAGTTGGGCATTACACAGTTTTTGGGCATAACACAATTGTTGAGCATTACATAGGTGTGCATTACACAGTTGTTGGGCATTGCACAGTTGATGGGCATTACACAGTTGATGCGCATTGCACAGTTGTTGGGCATCACATAGGTGAGTGTTACATAGTTGTTGGGCGTTACACAGTTGTTGGGCATTACACAGTTGTTGGGCATTACACAGTTGATGGGCATTGCACAGTTGTTGGGCATCACATAGGTGAGTGTTACACAGTTGTTGGGCGTTACACAGTTGATGGGTGTTACACAGTTGTTGGGCATTGCACTGTTGTTGGGCATTACACAGTTGTTGGGCGTTACACAGTTGTTGGGCATTACACAGTTGTTGAGCATTACATAGGTGGGTGTTACACAGTTGTTGGGCGTTTCACAGTTGTTGGGCATTACACAGTTGTGGGGCATTACACAGTTGATGGGCATTACACAGTTGTTGGGCATTACATAGGTGGGTGTTACACAGTTGTTGGGCATTTCACAGTTGTTGGGCATTACACAGTTGTTGGGCATTACACAGTTGATGCGCATTACACAGTTGTTGGGCATCACATAGGTGAGTGTTACACAGTTGTTGGGCGTTACACAGTTGATGGGTGTTACACAGTTGTTGGGCATTGCACTGTTGTTGGGCATTACACAATTGTTGGGCATTACACAGTTGTAGGGCATTACACAGTTGTTGAGCATTACATAGGTGGGTGTTACACAGTTGTTGGGCATTACACAGTTGTTGGGCATTACACAGTTGGGCATTACACAGTTGTTGGGCATTACACAATTGTTGAGCATTACATAGGTGTGCATTACACAGTTGTTGGGCATTGCACAGTTGATGGGCATTACACAGTTGATGCGCATTGCACAGTTGTTGGGCATCACATAGGTGAGTGTTACACAGTTATTGGGCGTTACACAGTTGATGGGTGTTACACAGTTGTTGGGCATTGCACAGTTGTTGGGCATTACACAGTTGTTGAGCATTACATAGGTGGGTGTTACACAGTTGTTGGGCGTTTCACAGTTGTTGGGCATTACACTGTTGTTGGGCATTACACAGTTGATGGGCATTACACAGTTGTTGGGCATTACATAGGTGGGTGTTACACAGTTGTTGGGCGTTTCACAGTTGTTGGGCATTACACAGTTGATGGGTGTTACACAGTTGATGGGCATTACACAGTTGTTGGGCATTACACAGTTGTTGAGCATTACATAGGTGGGTGTTACACAGTTGTTGGGCGTTTCACAGTTGTTGGGCATTACACTGTTGTTGGGCATTACACAGTTGATGGGCATTACACAGTTGTTGGGCATTACATAGGTGGGTGTTACACAGTTGTTGGGCGTTTCACAGTTGTTGGGCATTACACAGTTGATGGGTGTTACACAGTTGATGGGCATTACACAGTTGTTGGGCATTACACAGTTGTTGAGCATTACATAGGTGTGCATTACACAGTTGGGCATTACATAGTTGATGGGCATTACACAGTTGTTGGGAATTACACAGTTGATGGGTGTTACACAGTTGTTGGGCATTACACAGTATACAGTATGTGTGTCACACAGTTGATGGGCATTACACAGTTGTTGGGCGTTTCACAGTTGTTGGGCATTACACAGTTGTTGGGCATTAAACAGTTGATGGGCATTACACAGTTGTTGGGCATTACACAGTTGGGCATTACACAGTTGTTGGGCATTACACAATTGTTGAGCATTACATAGGTGTGCATTACACAGTTGTTGGGCATTGCACAGTTGATGGGCATTACACAGTTGATGCGCATTGCACAGTTGTTGGGCATCACATAGGTGAGTGTTACACAGTTGTTGGGCGTTACACAGTTGATGGGTGTTACACAGTTGTTGGGCATTGCACTGTTGTTGGGCATTACACAATTGTTGAGCATTACATAGGTGTGCATTACACAGTTGTTGGGCATTGCACAGTTGATGGGCATTACACAGTTGATGCGCATTGCACAGTTGTTGGGCATCACATAGGTGAGTGTTACACAGTTGTTGGGCGTTACACAGTTGATGGGTGTTACACAGTTGTTGGGCATTACACAATTGTTGAGCATTGCATAGGTGTGCATTACACAGTTGTTGGGCATTACACAGTTGATGGGCATTACACAGTTGATGCGCATTACACAGCTGTTGGGCATCACATAGGTGAGTGTTACACAGTTGTTGGGCATTACACAGTTGATGGGTGTTACACAGTTGTTGGGCATTACACAGTTGTTGGGCATTACACAGTTGTTGGGCATTACACAGTTGATGGGCATTACACAGTTGTTGGGCATTACATAGGTGGGTGTTACACAGTTGTTGGGCATTTCACAGTTGTTGGGCATTACACAGTTATTGGGCATTAAACAGTTGATGGGCATTACATAGGTGGGTGTTACACAGTTGTTGGGCATTTCACAGTTGATGGGCATTACACAGTTGTTGGGCATTACACAGTTGTTGAGCATTACATAGGTGTGCATTACACAGTTGGGCATTACATAGTTGATGGGCATTACACAGTTGTTGGGCATTACACAGTTATTGGGCATTAAACAGTTGTTGGGCATTACATGCAGTTATATGAAAAAGTTTGGGCACCCCTATTAATCTTAAGCTTAATGTTGTATAAAAATTGTTTTTTTTGCAACAGCTATTTCAGTTTCATATATCTAATAACTGTTGGACACAGTAATGTTTCTGCCTTGAAATGAGGTTTATTGTACTAACAGAAAATGTGCAATCTGCATTCAAACAAAATTTGACAGGTTGCATAAGTATGGGCACCTCACCAGAAAAGTGACATTAATATTTAGTAGATCCTCCTTTTGCAAAAATAACAGCCTCTAGTCACTTCCTGTAGCTTTTAATGAGTTCCTGGATCCTGGATGAAGGTATTTTTGACCATTCCTCTTTACAAAACAATTCCAGTTCAGTTAAGTTTGATGGTCGTCGAGCATGAACAGCCCTCTTCAAATGATCCCACAGATGTTCAATGATATTCAGGTCTGGGGACTGGGATGGCCATTCCAGAACAGTGTAATTGTTCCTCTGCATGAATGCCTGAGTAGATTTGGAGCGGTGTTTTGGATCATTGTCTTGCTGAAAGATCCATCCCCTGCGTAACTTCAACTTTGTCACTGATTCATGAACATTATTTTCAAGAATCTGCTGATACTGAGAGGAATCCAAGCGTCCCTCAAATTTAACAAGATTCCCGATGCCGGCATTGGCCACACAGCCCCAAAGCATGATGGAACCTCCATCAAATTTTACTGTGGGTAGCAAGTGTTTTTCTTGGAATGCTGTGTTTTTTTTTTTGCCGTCATGCATAACGCCTTTTTGTATGACCAAACAACTCAATCTTGGTTTCATCAGTCTACAGGACCTTCTTCCAAAAAGAAATTGGCTTCTCCAAATGTGCTTTTGCATACCTCAGCCGACTCTGTTTGTGGCGTGCTTGCAGAAACGGCTTCTTTCGCATCACTCTCCCATACAGCTTCTCCTTGTGCAATGTGCGTTGTATAGTTGACCGATGCACAGTGACACCATCTGCAGCAAGTTGATGCTGCAGCTCTCTGGACGTGGTCTGAGGATTGTCCTTGATTGATCTCACCATTCTTCTCCTCTGCCTTTCTGATGTTTTTCTTGGCCTGCCACTTCTAGCCTTAACAAGAACTGTACCTGTGTTCTTCCATTTCCTTACTATGTTCCTCACAGTGGAAATTGACAGGTTAAATCTCTTAGACAGCTTTTTGTATCCTTCCCCTGAACAACTATGTTGAATAATCTTTTTTTCAGATCATTTGACAGTTGTTTTGAGGAGCCCATGATGCCACTCTTCAGAGGAGATTCAAACAGGAGAACAACTTGCAAGTGGCCACTTTAAGTAGCTTTTCTCATGATTGCATACACCCGGCTATGAAGTTCAAAGCTCAATGAGGTTACAAAACCAAAAAAAGTGGTTTAGTAAGTCAGTAAAAAGTAGGTAGGAGTATTTAAAACAAGAAAATGATAAGGGTGCCCATACTTATGCACCTGTCAAATTTTGTTTGAATGCAGATTGCACATTTTCTGTTAGTACAATAAACCTCATTTCAAGGCAGAAACATTACTGTGTCCAACAGTTATTAGATATATGAAACTGAAATAGCTGTTGGAAAAAAAAAAACAATTTTTATACAACATTAAGCTTAAGATTAATAGGGGTGCCCAAACTTTTTCATATAACTGTAGGTGGGTGTTAAACAGTTGTTGGGCGTTTCACAGTTGTTGGGCATTACACAGTTATTGGGCATTAAACAGTTGATGGGCATTACACAGTTGTTGGGCATTACATAGGTGGGTGTTACACAGTTGTTGGGCGTTACACAGTTGTTGGGCATTACACAGTTGTTAGGCATTAAAAGCAGAGACCTATTCTGTCTCTTTGAGAGTGAATTCATTCTGTTAAGCTGCAGGTATTTAGCATTACCATATTGGTTTTGACATGGACTGAATTACACTTTCACCAAGCGGTGATGTTTGCCTCCTACACTGCATAATAACATGAATGATTAGACTGAGATTTGCGACTGACATGACACTGAAATCTCCGCTCTAAGCTGCAGCAATGTTTTTTGAAGCCGTAGTTATTTTATGAAAGAACCCAACGTCCTCCAAGCCTGATAAAGAGGGAAATATAGTCTGAAAGCTGATGCCATCAGCGTTCAATGTGTTTTATATAAAAGTTGGTCCTGTTTCTTATACTGACTGCTACCACGGGCTTTCTGATTCCTCCATCACACAGATAAGGTAGAAAATAATCAGATTAGTACAACACAATTGCTCCTCTCCAAATTATATTCTTATAACCCAAGTAAATTAGGAGACATAAAGTGGATAAGTTTTAGACAGATTTGTTTCACTGTAGTTTTTTTAATTAAAAGAAAAAATGAGAAAAAAAACTTTTAATGGACTAATTTTAATTTCGGTATCTCACAACGAGCAGGTTAATTACACCTCGTTAATCAGGACTTGGCACTATGGCACTCGGGTGTCATTTTGAATTTAGAGTAATATGGAGTGAACTGCTCGTCTCTGCTATTCCCAAGGTCCAACTCTGAGAGCTTCTCCTGGCACTCACAGAACAGCCTTAGGTCCACAAATAGATAGCTGCTCAGACACCGCTGCAAGAGCATCAGAACACAGATAATCAATTGCTGAACAACGGTTGATGTAGAGGACTCAGCACATGGATATTAAATTACTGAACAATGGTGGCTGCCGAGGGCCTAGATGTTCGTTTACTGGATTACATGTACATTCAACCGCAAACCAATATTCAATTACCTGTCTTCAGGACTACATGGAGGATGACCATAGACACTGATTACGGGGCACTGTTGATGCATACGGCCTGTTATTTATAGCAACTAACTAAATAAGTCCTGTATTTGTTCCCTGCATTACTATTGAACATAGAATTAAAGGGATTGGCCCACAATTACGTATCCCTTCCACTGTATAGATCATAAGAATGTTGTTAAGAATTAGTTATGCCATTTTCTTACGTTCTATAGCGCCACCTGGTTTTAGCAATGTGCAGATCCATCTAATGAACTGAAAGGGTATCTGGGCTTTCAAGTAACTTTTCAGATTAAGTAATATTTTGTGCACATAAAGAATAACACTTTTTTGGTCATTATATGCTGCATTTTCACAAATTTTTCCCTCTTCATCTTAGATATCTTAATTTTCAGTTCACACTCAGCTGGTGGGAGGAGACAAGCTGCTATGATGTCTCCCATTCACAGCACAGAGAGGGATTCCTGCTCTCCATTCCTTTTTTTAGCATACATAGAGCAGCAGTAGCAGGTAGGACATTACACAGCAGTAGTGATCTGTGTAGATATGATCTAGCACTGCTGTGATGTGAAACTCTTGATAGAAAATTCAGCACAGTCGTTCTGTGTCTCCCTCTGCTTGTTTCCTCTCACTGCTCCCCACCCATCCTCTTCCACTATCCATGGAGGACAATGGACGGTGACACATGACACCACTGTGAGCTGGCAGTATGTCTTGTCTGTGCATGACTGATTTGAGCTGTTTTTTAGTGGATAATGAGTTCTGGATGCGGAGGAGGAGAAGTGGCTGATAGTGGGAAAAAAAGCAAATTTGACTTATTGCAACATTTTTTTACATTCGCCAGTACTATTAACTTATGCAAAGTTTGTTGAAAGTTCAGTTCCCATTGAATCTTTCTACTTGGTCATCACAGAGCAGCACAAAGCTTTCCGGCTGCTCTGCAGTAAACAGTAAATCACTGGATGTTTGAGAGTGACTGAGCATGTGTGAAGTCGGTAAGCTAAACTGCTGATTCCTCAATTTCCCTGACTCCCAACTTGTCACTACTGAGCACGTACATAAAGTGCAGCACAGATTAATCTCATCTACGACTCTACAGCACTGGTCACTACTGAGCATGTACATAAAGTGCAGCACAGATTCATCTCATCTACGACTCTACAGCATTGGTCACTACTGAGCATGTACATAAAGTGCAGCACACATTCATCTCATCTACGACTCCATAGCACTGGTCACTACTGAGCATGTACATAAAGTGTAGCACAGATTCATCTAATCTACAACTCTACAGCACTGGTCACTACTGAGCATGTACATAAAGTGCAGCACAGATTCATCTCATCTACGACTCCACAGCACTGATCACTACTGAGCATGTACATAAAGTGCAGCACAGATTCATTTCATCTATGACTCCACAGCACTGGTCACTACTGAGCATGTACATAAAGTGCAGCACAGATTCATCTCATTTACGACTGCACAACACTGGTCACTACTGAGCATGTACATAAAGTGCAGCACAGATTCATCTCATCTACGACTCCACAGCACTGGTCACTACTGAGCATGTACATAAAGATTCATCTCATCTATGACTCCACAGCACTGGTCACTACTGAGCATGTACATAAAGATTCATCTCATCTATGACTCCACAGCACTGGTCACTACTGAGCATGTACATAAAGTGCAGTACAGATTCATCTCATTTACGACTGCACAGCACTGGTCACTACTGAGCATGTACATAAAGTGCAGCACAGATTCATCTCATCTACGACTCTACAGCATTGTCACTACTGAGCATGTACATAAAGTGCAGCACACATTCATCTCATCTACGACTGCACAGCACTGGTCACTACTGAGCATGTACATAAAGTGCAGCACAAATTCATCTCATCTACGACTCCATAGCACTGGTCACTACTGAGCGTGTACATAAAGTGCAGCACAGATTCATCTCATCTATGACTCCACAGCACTGGTCACTACTGAGCATGTACATAAAGTGCAGCACAGATTCATCTCATCTACGACTCCATAGCACTGGTCACTACTGAGCATGTACATAAAGTGCAGCACAGATTCATCTCATCTACGACGCCACAGCACTGGTCACTACTGAGCATGTACATAAAGTGCAGCACAGATTCATCTCATCTATGACTCCACAGCACTGGTCACTACTGATCATGTACATAAAGTACAGCACAGATTCATCTCATCTACGACTCCACAGCACTGATCACTACTGAGCATGTACATAAAGTGCAGCACAGATTCATCTCAACTAAAAGCCCTCATCCTTAGATCAGGAACAGAACAGACATTTATAGGACATTTCATAACTTTCCCAAATTATTATGAAAAAAAATTACAAAACATCCTGCATTCTACTACTGTACCCAATTTATTATATATTTTAAGAGTCTGTCCATTTTATTCCAACTCTGCCAAAATAGACACAGACTCCACAGCCCTGATTGCTATATACTTTGAACACCAGATGGCACCATATTTTGCCAAAAAAAGTCGTAATTTGTCAATTTTTAACAAGTAAAATGCAAAAAATATTCATTTTGTGTGAGCTGTAACATCACAGACAATATGCAAACTGTAGACTATTGCCGATAGAGGCGAACATGATTGGATGGCAATAAGGAAAGCAGATTGTTACCCAGTGCATCCATGAGTTGCTGAGGATGGTCCAAGTGCATTCTTCTTAAGAAATAAACATAAATTCGGTGGCTTCACATGTGACCACTTTACAGGCACCGTATCCACAAAGAGCGCTAACCAATTCCATACAATTGTGTACTTTAGATCTCAACAAATGAATAGGCTGTTATAGTTTACATGATTGTGGTCCTTTGAGAGATCTATGTTTGAACATAGTGCTGAACACCACCGCTAAGTCTTAACCCTTTGGAAATTGGCCATTTTTTTTTTATTTATGTTTTTCCTGCTTGCCTTTCATGAGCTATAACTTTTTGTTTTCTTCTGTTGTGTTCTCCTACTCACTTAGATTAATGAGGTCTTGTTTTTTGCAAAACGAGTTGTAGATTTGAATAAAAAAGCATTGATTTTAACTTATGATGCATTTAAAAACTGGGAACCCAGGGAAAAAAACTAAAATTGGGTGGAATTGAACAAGAATCAAACAATCAATTCCACCCTTGTTTTTTAGGTCTTTTATTACCGTCACTTTAAAGTAAAATTTGCGCTGTGAGGTTTCTCCAGTGCTGACTGCAATATGTTTCTCTGGACACTTTCCGACTAGATGTCCACGGCTGCAGTCTAGTCGGAATGTGGTCGAAAGTATGCATATCAGATAATTGCGGTCATGCCGAGGAGCTGTAATCTGATCCCTCAGTGATCTGGTTGTCCATCATTTCTTGAGTAAGACTTATTTTAGCAGTTTTTTAAAGAGCATTTTTTTCTGCTATAATTCAAAGTTTTTTTGATTACTAATGATTTATGGAAAGTCTGTTGAAACAAAAATGACCATTTAAGCCTAAACTCATGCATTTAATATTAGATGTATAATACAAATGTGCGCACTTTTATTTTTGTTTGAGTTTTCTTAAGAAATCCAATTTGTCTTGATACAAATTAAATAAAATTTTGCAGCATGCTAGTAAAACAATTTGACAGGTTGCAATGAACATCCCAACAACTGGATGGCCACATAGAGTCACTTATAACATAAATATCTCCCAACAGAGTATCTTAGAGTGTTGCTTTTTTTTTTCTCTCCCAAACTCGTCAACTTGCACCATTCTATATGGGATATGAGCCCAGAGACAAAATTAGAAGTACACATTTGTAGGTCACATTTAGAGCTGAAAGAGAGTTTCTATGACTGTTTAAGCAATTGCAGCAGAGGATACGGTAATAAAACCTGACAATCTGCGCATGTGCATGAGGCTGTTTCCTGCAGCAGGGAGAACACTGCAGATGGGCCAAGTGGGAACGCTTGGTGCATGCGAGAGATTTCATCGCATAAGACACTGACTTAGTGGATCGTACAGCCATCAATCAAAGCCTGGGAAGAATTGTGAGGCAGGGTTTAATAAGAAGGGCCGCAGTGCTTGCCAGGACTGGGACTGCATGCAAATGTGCTCTCTTCTAAAAGGAAGAAACCTGACTCTTGGTAGCCACCAATTGGACGAAACCACCATATGAGTCATTGGTAACGTATCAAGCTCAGCCAACTAGTATTTCCCTTTGCAATTGCATGAACCCCTGAAGCAGCTTTTTGCAGATGGAACGTTTTACTTTTTGAAGAACACTTTCAATTGGCTAAATATCTAGTGTCATGTGGCAAGGTCATTCGAATGGATGACACTGATTATGACATGTTAGCGATGCGCTACATGATGGCAGTCAATGGGTGCGCTAATGCATCCGTTACATAGCGTTAGTGCCGTTATGTAAAGGATGGCGTCAGCGCATTGCCATTAACGCAGTGTGAACCTAGCCTTTGGCTGCCTCCAATAAGTGGTAATAGAGAGACAACTTTCTGTCTAGTCGGAGACCTTATTCACCTGCTTTGTATTCCTGTGCCCCGCTGACTGCTTGACATACTGTCTCCTTTTTTTCCTAACGTGCTGGATTAAACTGTAGGTGAGACTAAAAAATGATAAACAAATTGGATTTTGCAATGATAAAATGTTTAGCGTTCATTCCATTAATTGATGGCATTTCTGATAGGTGGAGTTTGGCATACGTAAAATGCACTGATTTTGGGTTCCCGTTGAATATCCATCCTTGTTTTAAAGCATGTGAAGATGCCGTGTGGTTAGATGGTCTCACAGCCTACCGCTTTGAGAAAAGGAGAATTGAGTGTAAAGGATACAGTCCGCCATGATCTTCTGTGACTCTGCTGAAGCCATGTAGAATTTCTGATATGATAAATGTGTGTCTCAGTCTCTTACTAAAGAACTTTCCTTTTCAGTTATAGGATCCCAGAGGAGAAGAAGCCCCAGCTCCTTGGCCATTGATATATTTGAATCTCATCTTGGGAGTCACATCCTACAGGTACAAAACATGCTTCATAAGCTCAAGATATGTAATGACACCAAGTGATTCTTGATCACAGTCTAATTACTCTAGCTTTAAATGATCATAAAAGTTGATATAAATGTGTCAAATTTAAAAGAACTTCAATTATTTTCTGTTTTCTTTAATCCGTCGATTTTAATGCAGTTTTAGTGTAAAAAAATGACATAATTTGTTTTTGACTTCTCATGATGCAGTTATATTTGTGAGTGGTTAATCTAAGTTATTAAAATTATCTTATTTGTATTTTAATTAATATGAAAAGTGTGGGCTTTGGAAATGTCCACCATTGCTGACGTTGTTAGATTGTTAGAGCCAATGGAAAATGCTCCTTAGATTTTCTTTTTTACTTACTATGCGTAATTTTATAAAATCCCAATCGAATAAGCCAAATGATTCCTAATTTTAACTGCATGGAAAGTAATCCTCTTGCACCATGGTATAATTCTGCCTCTTTGGTTGGTTTCACTCTTTGCTTTATCCAGCAATGATCAAACACCACTATTTCACTTCTGTTTTCTGCAGAGAACAAATGGAGACTTCTGTACGCTGCAATTTTTCTAAAAATGTTACCTATTGAAACAGATGTCTTGAAAACTCATGGTGAGATGATAGAAGTGGTCATGATGTGTTCAGTTAAAGAGTTCAAAAGTGGACTTTCTCAAGTGGAATACTTACATGCTATGGTTAATAGATTTTTGGACATAGGTCGTTGATCCATGGATTTATTCCTATTGTCATATTTAGAGTCATGACTGAATTTTTTTTTCTAAGACGAAGAACATTATTTTTAGTCTCAAGGGTTCTTGCTTCATCTGGATCAACCTTGCAGGAGAATCAGCAAATCTTTATGTCTTCAAAGCTATGATACTGTGTTCTTTAAAGAAAAAGGAAACATAGTATGTTATAATAGTGGTCTACTCAAAGAAGTTCTGTTGTTGTTAATCAGCTCACCATACCTTGGGGTCTTCAGCCACTAATAGTAGCTTTTGGCTGTGGGATTGAAGTTCACTCTAAAGAAAGCCAAACAGTTATACAGTACATTTGGTAGACTTCAAGGAGAACCGCAGTGGGATTGGGCATTTGCAGTTTTCCTTTGTTCTACAGGCGATATCAAGTGTTGTCAGGTGCAATTTGAACAAATGAGAAAACAATTGAAGGTGCATGTCCACCTTAAATGTTTTTTTTTCTGGACTTTAGTATGGATGACCTATCCTTAAAATCATCAGTATCAGAGTAGTGGGGGTTCATCTCCATTATGTAACATTGATGATTTAATTGAAGGGATAGCAGCATACTTGGTACTGACACAGCTCTGTAAATTGTGTTGTGATTAAGAATTGTACAGCAAGTTTATGCCATTTAAATAGTTGTCCTCTACTTGCACAAACCTTTCTTAAATGCCCAACTCCCCCAAGTAGGTTTGGTTCAATCTTGAGCCATGGCAACTTGATGGATGAACGCTCTATAGGAAGATCGATCTTGTGCAAGCCTTTATAGGTCCACCAGGGTCTTCTCAGCAGTTATCTTGATAGCATCAAGCCTTCAGGTTGGTGGTCTTCCTTTTTTCCTTGTTCCTCCTATTCTTCCAACCTTGATGTCCTCCATGAGTGATTGCTCTCTTCGTATGATCTGTCCAAAGTAGGCAAGTCGAAGCTTGATGATCCTTGCTTCGAGTGATATTTCTGGCTTGATTTGTTCCAGAATTGTTTGTTTGTTCTTCTTGCCATCCATGGTATTGATAACATCCTTCTACAAATAGAATAAGAAAAGCTTATACTCCCCTTGTGCATTGGCGCCATCATAGCTAGACTGTTGCCGATGCAGGATGTCAGTATGAGCTATTTTTATTTCACTCGGAGATCTGTCTTTTAAGAAGGGGTTGACCAAGTAATGGACAATACTTTTAACTAGACCGTGAGAGAGCCACTGCACAATGTATGGAGCTGTGCTAGTTCTGGTGCTATGTACTAACCACGAAATGTTGGCTATCTGGGTCTCATCAGTAGTGAATCAGAGAAATTGCAGGGGCTGGCGGTTCTGAAGCCTTTTCTGGGCATCTTTACCATGCAAAATCTTCACTCTAGTTATGGGTCAGTAGAATTCATTAGCCTAAGTGACATAATATGATTTGCAAGTTACTTGATTTGCAAGAGCAGTATCACCGCCTGCTCTTTGCAAATCTCTGCTACCGTGTCCTGGTTTCAACGGCGCACTGTGCATGCTTGGAGAAGCAGTCTTGATACGACACACAGACAACCATTACCGGCTGCTCTACAAATCTTGCGGCTGTCTGTTTCCTACTTTACCGTTGCCGATGAAGCCGTGGTACATACACCTGGGAGACAGTTTGCAAAGAGCCAGTGGTGATGCGGCTCTTGGTAAACATGTTACTCACGCCCAACGGGGATGATTAGTCCTATGGAAGAAAACGCCCCCCACTAGTCACTCGCTGATTTGCATATCCTTGACCAAATTAAAAGGTTTTATGGAAATTGATTAAAAAGAAAACAAAATAAAGGGTCTTGATGGAAGCAGCATAATGAGTGGGATAAAGACACGGGCCCGGCTTGTGGGACATGGAGAAGCTGTTCAGATTTTCTTTAAGAAGAACCTTATAGTTTTTCTCATTACTGTTTTTTTTGTCATTAAAGACATTTTTTACATTTCATAAAGTGATGTCAATAACCCTTGTTGTTGTCACCTTTTTGTAACCGTAATCTCTTGTTCTGTAACCTCTGTCTCTTGGAAATACACTTAATTTAAATACTTGATTGGATTGCATGTAGAGAGGCGAAAACTGTGCTCTGGGTGGGTGCGCTCGTTCTTTTCGTTAAGACCAGATCCCATGTGGAATAAAGGCTGAAGACGGTAGGACTTTTAAGTGATGGTAATTAATCACTAGCACAGTTATGGCAAGTAACATTTTGTATCTGTATCATGACAACAGTGCCTACATATACAGAATACAGAATAGACTGCTCTGTGTGTGTATATATATATATATATATATATATATATATATATATATATATATACATATAATATACATACACTCTCATCATGGTGTAATTGATAAAAGAGTGCACATTTCTGCTTGTGTGAGTCTGAGAATCAGATGAAATAGGTTTCGGCTCCGGGAAGGGTTAATCAGCAGCGCTCTTTCACCGACATCCCTGATCAATTGGTAGATGAATGGATGGCTGCAGCCCCGGCACTGACATTTAAACCAGGCATCTGCCTGTGATTGATAAAGTCCCGCAGGCGGCCATCACCGCTGGGAGGGCAGGAGAGAGAGCGTGCATATCACCGAGTATCTCCTCACCCTGTCCTAGTGGTTGGACAGATTAAAGCATACAGCCCTACACATGGAACCACCCTGATATAAAATCTCCATGTATTCCATGATCCAGAACATTTACCTGCAGATGATATATATCCTTGATGAGAGACATTTCTACTAGGTACTGATGGAGCGCAGTCTATAGGGCTCACAGCTTAACTGGTGGTCAGCACTGCTCGTTTTCTGTCTTTGATCTTTCCCCATTTCCAGATCGCGCTGTGTTTGTGCCAGAGATTTGCCTTTCCATCATCCATCGCTGTATGTTAGTTTGATTTGAAAAAAACACCACAAAATTGTAGTGCAAATATTATATTTTACTTAGAAGTGGTTGTAAAACTTATTACATGTACAGGTGTTTACAAAGCCCTAAAGAGGAAACAATATTAAGTTTGGGTACTTGGAGCTCCAAAAAATACAGCAGACTCATAGGTGATGGTGTCTGGTGAATTCATAAAAAATTCATATAAAAAATGTTTTTAGCATAGGACAATCCCTTTAAATAGGCCCTGTCACCTAGTCAAAAGTGGGGAGTTTTCACTCTTATCTTGTATCCGTAACACCCCCCGACTAATCTGTTTTTTGGGGGGGGTTTTGGGGAGGGGGGGGGGTGAATGAATTATGAACCTTTTTATTTACTGCTACTTTTTACAGTCTTTTTCCAAGATGGCATGATTCTCAAGATCCTCTGGGGCGTATCTTTAGGCTGCTCTGCATTATTAACTTGTGAGCGCTGCCCCCTTGGTAAACACGTAACAAATTATTTAAAAAAAGGATCGTAAATCTGGACACGTATCGCAAGTATTAAAAAAAGAAAACCACGGAATACTCTGGAGAGCACTACAAAAATTGGCCACTTTTGAGCTGGCGACAGGTCCTCTTTAAGGGAATGCGTAGATCCCACTACAAAGATAGATTATAACATTTGAGGATATACAATTTTGGAAAGAAGATGGCATTAAGTGTTCTAATTGTACAAAAATATGAATAGGCAGTACTGATGCCTGTAAAAATGTCTAGAGGAAAAATATGTTTTTCCATTACACTGGTCAACGCAATTTTTCTGGCAAAAGGTTTTAAAACATATTTTAAGTCAATTTTTGCTGCTGATTACGAATATGAACTAAGTTTTTGGCTATCACATCAGGATTTCGAGATATTTTTAATTTTTGATGAAAATTACTCCTATCTAATGTTTTATGATAAAAACACATGATTTTCGATACTACATTGTATATTTTTAATCAAGGAATAACAAAGATTACAAAGTCTATGTACAGCAAATCAAATATACTTACAGAATTAAACTACAAAATATAAAAACACATATATATGGCACACAGATGAATGACAAATGGCAGTTATTTGAACATTCTTTTCTTGGCTGATCTGTGATGTACAGCTTCTGGGTTGTCTCTCATCAAGCTCCAGCAATAGTCAGCCATCATATGTGAGTCCCATCGGCCTTCATACCGTTCTTCCATTGTACTAATGTCCTGATGAAAACGCTCCACTTGTTCCTCGCTCACATCCCCAAGGTTCTCTGGAAAAAAGTCCAAATGGCTGTGTAAATTGTGAATCTTGATACTCATTCTACATCCAAGATTTCGCAGACTCATTAGTAGCTCTTCCACAATATCTTCATAGCTGTCTGCTTTCTTATTCCCTAGAAAATTCTACACCACATTACAAAATGCATTCCAAGCTCTTTCTTCTGTCTCATTCATTGATGTGATAAAATTTGGGTCTCTCATAAGTGTTCTTATTTGAGGTCCATCAAATATTCCAGCCTTTTTCTTCTCTTCACTAAGACCAGGAAAAGTTGAACATATATAGTTAAAGCATTCTCCACTGTGATTGAGAGCTTTGATGAACTGCTTCATCAATCCAAGTTTTATGTGTAAGGGAGGAAAGACAATGTCCTTCCTATCCACTAGGGGATCATGGATGACATTCTTATCGCCAGATGCCAAACTCTGTCGCTGCGGCCATTCAGTTTTCACCCAATGCTCTGCTGTAGCTCTACTGTCCCAGTAGCACAGAAAACAAGGGTGTTATCATAACAAATGGGAATTATGCATGTTCAAGGAAAACAAAGATATTCTCACATTTATTGGGAGACTAAATGAAAACTAAATTTACCTTAGTGAACCGTATAAACCGGCACTTTTCATACACTACTTATATTTATCATGGAATTCTTGAAAATGGGCTATATACCTGTAGCGCAAAAACATGATGTGATAGAGAAATTATAAGATCAGATTTGAATTAAAAAAAAGGGCTTTTTTTGGTCCCTACCGCCATCCGTATTGCACCTCTAGTCACGTGAGCGGTCACGTTACACACACCGGCACGCAGGTCTTTTCCCAGCGCCGCTTTCACTCTGCGCACCCAGGAGGATACCGGCCTGCCTGCACGAGTGCACGCCGCTGCATGTGTCAGCTCAGCTAAGCGTCAAGCTGCCACCGGCCGGGGCAGCTGCCGCATGTGAACAGAATCGGTGACTACAGCTTTCAGCACAACAGTACCAGCCGTTACTGGGGATTACAGCCTTCAGTCAATTAGCCCCTCCACTGATATGAACGCCTTTTCCGGGTAAAGGTACCTTCACACGAAACGACTTTGTAACAATATCGCTAGCGATCCGTGACGTTGCAGCGTCCTGGCTAGCGATATCGTTTCGTTTGACACGCAGCAGCGATCAGGATCCTGCTGTGATGTCGCTGGTCGCTGAATAAAGTTCAGAACTTTATTTGGTCGTCCGATCGCCGTGTATCGTGTTTGAAAGCAAAAGCAACGATACCAGCGATATTTTACACTGGTAACCAGGGTAAACATCGGGTTACTAAGCGCAGGGCCGCGCTTAGTAACCCGATGTTTACCCTGGTTACCAGCGTAAAATGTAAAAAAAACAAACAGTACATACTTACATGCGTCCCCCGGCGTCCGCTTCCCACACTGACTGAGCGCCGCAAAGTGAAAGTGAAAGCACAGCACAGTGGTGACGTCACCGCTGTGCCCTGCTACTGCCGGCGCTCAGTCAGTGCAGGAAGCGGACGCCGGGGGACGCATGTAAGTATGTACTGTTTGTTTTTTTTACATTTTACGCTGGTAACCAGGGTAAACATCGGGTTACTAAGCGCGGCCCTGCGCTTAGCAACCCGATGTTTACCCTGGTTACCCGGGGACCTCGGCATCGTTGGTCGCTGGAGAGCGGTCTGTGTGACAGCTCTCCAGCGATCAAACAGCGACGCTGCAGCGATCAGCATCGTTGTCGCTATCGCTGCAGCGTCGCTTCATGTGAAGGTACCTTAAGACCTCTAATGACATTTGGATTACTCTGCAGCCACTTTACCCAGTATCAGGCCAATCATTACTCATCCAGATGGGGGGATGGGTTTACATGATATGAACTTATTGTTTTTGGCATTTTGTGCACTGATTGATTTAATTTCTCGCTCTCAGGGTTTTTATTAGCGCGAATACGGATATTTAATATCCTTTTTAGATTGATTCTTGTTTTTTACACAATCATTGGTGGTGATTGTTATATTCGCAGCAGGAGTAATAACCCTATAATACTTGGCGCCACTCAGCTTTTTATTAATGTTTCTGTTAAACCCTGATGTGTCCCCTCCTCCAACCCATGAGGCATGGGACAGAAATGTAAGGTAAGCAAGACACAAAGCACAAACCAACAATAGGGAGGAGGATAGGGACAGGGAGGAATAAACACAAAATGGGACCAGGGACCAGAAGATAAACACACACATACTACAGCAAACAGAACAGCTCTACACCAACCACTTCGCTTTAGCTCACAGCACAAGAATACAAATCTTTCACTGGCAGGGACAAGAATGGCTGACGAGTTATTTTTATAGGAAAAGGTAATGACTAGATCAGAAGCAGCTGAAATGGAGCTGCATGTCTCTGACCCGCATAGAAAGGGTTATTAATCTCTTCAACACCAGAAGAAACTACCGTATTTTTCAGATTATAAAACGCTCCAGATAATAAGATGCACCCCAAATTTTGAGGAGAAAAATAAGAAAAATACTTTTTTTTTAATAACATGGTGGTGCTTCTTATAACTTATGCGTCTTATTGCTTACCAGGGCGTGGTGGCTGCAGTGAAGCAGGGTCCCAGGGTCGCTGCTGGAGGAGGCTAGAGTGGAGCGTTGCTGCAGGCTGGGACGAGGGTGTGTTCAGTTGTGTGGCGTGCTGCTGTGGGTGGAGTCCACTGGGGCGGCGCATGCGCAGATGGAGATCTCAGCATCAAGATCTTGAGAGATATCACAAAATCTTGATGCTGAGATCTCCAGCTACGCATGCGCCGCCTCCGGCAGCCATTTTCCCGGAGTCCACCGCATAGGAAACCATGGAATTGCGGGGGCTCTGGCCTTTCACAAAATGTCGGCAGAGCCCCCGCAGCAGCAGACACCACCCGCAGCACAGGACACCCGCAGCGGCGCGCAGCACTTTCAAACACCCCCTGCGGCCTGCAGCAACATTCCACTCTTTCCTCCTCCAGCTGGGACCCTGCTCCACCGCGGTCGGTAAAGTATATCTGCATTATAAGATGCACCCCCATTTTCCCCAAAAAATTTTTGGGAAAAAACACGTCTTATAATCCAAAAAATACGGTAAATCCATTTAGTATGTGACACAAATCACACCATCTCTAAAGAAGACCTGCGATTCTTTACCCGACGTGACCTTCTAACTCCAGGTCTTCCAGAGGGACGTGACACCGTCGTGACAAATATGGGGTAATGGTTTGGTAAGGTTTGTTGCCTACCTATAGATCAACACGGTAGGATCATAGTTTCAAATTGACTTGAAGACCTATGTCTTTTCTTCATTATTTCACTATTGAAATATATAACTACGGTAATTGTGTGAAGGAATACGTTGGTGTTAGCAGAAAAATTTAACTTTCACCCTTCTAAAAATATATTTTATCAGTGCAAATTAAGAACTATCACAGAATGGATTAAAGAAGGCTCATATACAGTATATGCTCAAAGTAAAGCTCTACCATTGATTGCCGTTGGGTGTATAGCAAGTACCGTAAATGTAACATTTTATCATTGATGATTTTTTTTATGTTTTCACCTTGCATTTGCATATCAGCCTCTGCAATTGATAGATTTTAATGACTGTAGTTTTCTTCTAATATCCCTGCAGGGCCCATGATTTAAAGAAAAAAGGGCACACAACCTTTTTAAGAAGATCTCAATGGTCTGGCCTGGCTAGAGCATGGTTGCTCAGTGGTTAGCACTGTATGGTGGCTCAGTGGTTAGCACTGTTGCTTTGCAGCACCAGGGTCCTGGTTCAGATCTCACCAAGTACAACATCTGCAAGGAGTTTAGGCTACTTTGACACTAGCGTCGTGCACTGCAAGTCGCTATGCGTCGTTTTGCAGAAAAAACACATCCTGCAAAAGTGCTTGCAGGATGCGTTTTTTCTCTATAGACTTTTATTAGCGACGCAGTGCGACGGATTGCCACACGTCGCAACCGTCGTGCGACGGTTGCGTCGGACCGTCGCCACCAAAAAACGTTGCTTATTTTTTGATGTGTCGTCTGCAGCATTTCCGACCGCGCATGCGCGGCCGGAACTCCGCCCCCACCTCCCTGCACCTCACAATGGGGCAGCGGATGCGTTGAAAAACAGCATCCGCTGCCCCCGTTGTGCGGCGCATTCACAGCTAGTGCACGACGCTAGTGTGAAAGTAGCCTTATATGTTCTCCCCGTGTTTGCATGGGTTTCCTCCAACATTCCAAAAACATACTCATAGAGAATCTAGATTGTGATCCCCAATGGGGACAGTGCCGATAATGTGTATAAAGTGTTCAATTATTGGCACTATATAAATGAGTAAAATAAATAGATTCTAGGAACCTAGTAATTAAAGAGGTGGTCTAAAATATAAATTAATTTTTATCCGAAATGCCTATCTATTTAATGCCATAATCTAATCAATTATCTAATATACTTTGATTCAACATTCCCTGTCATTCCCTCACTGCATTTCCTTTTTTTTTTTTACAACCTCCTTTTTGATGACTCTTCATTTGAGCATCCCAGTGCATGCTGGGATAGTCAAACGACGCGTACTCAGGGGCAGGGAATGTGGTCACTACAACAGCCTCTGTCCCCACCCTGAAACGAAGGGTCAGTAGTGACCCTCGTTTCAGGGGCTGCGATGTCACTTGCGCCTGAACTTACAAGGTGCACTGACAATACGCTCTGTTAGCGGCTCGCTACTACTGATCTGAGCCGGCGACAGAGCGCACTGTCATTGTGCACAGTGCACATCACGCAGGGACTAGCAGAGAATCTGAAACGAAGGCCGCTGATGACTCTTTGTTTCAGGGAGGTGACGGGGGCTGCAGCACTGACCCCAACCTCTTTCCCGTAATAACGCTTTGTTTGAGTATCCCAGCAAACGAAGTTGTAGAAAAAAAGAAAAGCAATTAGTGTAGTGTGGGAAGGATAGGAAAGTATTAATTGAAGTACATTAGAAATTAGTTTAGATTATGGCATTAAATGGATAGGGATTTAGGATTAAAATTACTTTGTATTTCAGACCACCCCTTTAGTACATCTAAAATGCTGCTACAGTTTCTTACTATTTTCTAGTATCGTCTATGGTATTTTGTAAAGTTGTAATCAAAATTTGAAAATGCACTTTCAGCTGGATTGGTGCATGGCTGGGTTAGCATGTGCCTACCTAATACTTACATCAAGTCTAACCGAAAAAGACAAAAAAGCAGCGCCCAGTAGTGTAGAGGTTTTGGGTAAATGTAGTGACTCTGAGCGGAGTTGCTCATTTTAGATGTGCTTATACTGGAGACAACTCTGTCGGAGAACTTGTAAAGAGCGGACCGACTGCTGTTCCTCCTTGGACCGGTTATGCGTAATAGCAACCACCTTGAGTAATGCAGGATGTAGAAGAAAAACAGGGGGCCCTCCTGGAAAAAAAAGACGGATAATGGGTCTCTATTCGGTCACGTTATTGAGGCTACGCATTTCAGCACCGCAGAAGGTGCCTTCATCAGGTAGTGATGGTGCTGATGGCCTGATGGAGGCACTTGTACAGTGCTGAATCTCGTAGCATCAATAAGGAGTGACTGTACCTGAACCCATGATCTGTCTTTTTTCCGCACCGCCCAGTGGTTCCTTGTTTTCCTTCTACACCCTGCATGAAGACTTACATTAGATAGCCACATATGCTTACATTCAGGAGACGTGAGTTACAGGAGGTATTAAAGTCTTGAAGAGAATCTGTTACCATGTTTTTCCCACTTAATTTGAGAGCTCTGTGATGTAGAGGCAGAGACCCTGATTCTAGCGATGTGTCACTTTCTAGGCTGCTTGCTGTAGCTTTGAAAAAAATCATTAATTTATCAGCAGGAGATTATCACTGTAGTCCTGCATATTGAGCCCCTTATATCCTCGCCTCCACCACAGCTTTCTGCCTATGCATAGTGAACACAGAAAGCTGTCAATCAGTGGTGTGGAGGGGGTCATGCAGAGCTCAGCATTCAGAGAACTGGTAGATCTGCAGTAGAGAAAACAGGGATTTTATCAGAACTGCAGCAAGCAGCCCAGTAAGTGACACATTGCTGGAGTTGGGGTCTCTTCCCCTACATCAAGCCACTCTCAGATGGGGGAGCAAACCACTAGTGACAGATTCCCTTTAATAAGGCAGACCATGTAATGCGTTATCAGATTAAGGCTTTGACACTAGTCCGTCGGTATGGGCCGTCGCAAACCGTCGGCCCGACGTACCGACTGACAGTGTGTTAATGTAGCACAACGTGGGCAGCGGATGCAGTTTTTCAACGCATGCGCTGCCCCATTGTAATGTTCGGGGAGGAGGGGGCGGAGTTCCGGCCACGCATGCGCGGTCGGAAATGGCAGACACAACGAACAAAAAAACGTTACATGTAACTTTTTTTGTGCCGACGGTCTGCCAAAACATGACGCATCCGTCGCACGACGTGTGGCAATCCGTCGCAATGCCTCGCTAATGTTAGTCTATGGGGAAAAAACACATCCTGTGGGCAACTTTGCAGGATGCGTTTTTTCTCCAAAACGACGCATTGCGACGTACAGCAAGCGATGCTAGTGTGAAAGTAGCCTTAAGATCGCTGAGGTCAGGGATTGACTGCAGCGTTTACGTAGATGTACGGCATGCTATCACTGCAGCAAAGCAGGAATATAGGCTCAACGGGGGATTTGAAACTTCTATATTTTATTGTTTTCCCTTCTGTGCAGCAAATTATTTAACTCCTTTTTTGTTACAATCTCAACAACTTTTTTTTTTTATCAGAGAGCAAGAAAAAATGATCTAGAATTTCTTCGACCTGCAGAATTAAGAAATATTCTACCATGTTTAAATCGGTGAAAGACTTCCAGCCCGCCATAGTGATATATGTGTGTGCAGTCAGCAGTTCTATTTTATTGTGTCTGTGTTAATATGCTTGAGAATGCTGCCTCACTTGGTTTCTGGGAGATGACTCTCCCAGGTGCCTTACTTTCCCCCCAGTCCTCTGCTGCCTGTATGGAGTCTACCAAATCGTATCTTCTTCCTGCACCTCTCCTGCGCTGGACCCGGCAGGTCTCCTCCAGATCCTCGCAGTGGGGGCTGATTTGCAGAACAAAATAGCACCTGGAAGGGAAAATCATCCCAAATCACCGAACTAAAGATAGAAAAATGGCAAAAGTGAATATATTTGCATATGCAAATTAGCTTAATTGATCATGCTCGCCTCTACAGGGATTTTTCATTACAAACTGGAGTGCTACATTGTTCGGCTCATATTGAGTAATTTACTAACTAATGAGACCCGTTTGCACTAATTTGCATATGATAAATGGTCTTAATTGCAGTAAATAACTTGGAGGCATAATTAAAATTACTTAATTTTTCCATGTTGCACGGCTATTAAATCCACACGCGGTCAGAGCACGGAGACCTGTTTGTGAAGTGAAGTATCAAAGAACATAAATTGGCCAATACCATGACCCTTTAGCCAAAACTGTGACCAGAGCGGCCTTGATTCATCTGCTTCCATTCAGCACAATATTCCTATCCCATGTATGTCACTCAGATATTACACAGTCAGTATATAGTCTAATTATAGGATCCACGGTTATATAGTGGTAACATATTCCTTGGCACGGTGTGCGGACATACTCCTGCAGTCCCCAGGGAAGATCACAGTCTAGTTTCCATGTTGTAGGCGGCATGTCACACAACAGCTACTCTTACATAAGTTGCATGACCAAAAAAGAGATTTGTGGGTCTTTTCTGCGACTTGCTCTTCCACAATTATTTTCAAGCTGCTATTTGGCTTCAAAAAAGAGACGGCTTACAATAAAATCTTTTGCAATGTGTGACCTGCGACCACGGGATTCAACTGGTTTGTATTTTTTGGCAGCAAACTTGAAATGTCTTAGCGCCCCCCCATCCACAGTCATTAGATACAAGTGTCATAGTAAGCCAGTTAGGGTAAGTTCACACAGGGCGTTTTTGCTACTTTTTTTTTTCTGCTGCAAACCTGATCATCTGGGCAGGAAAGAAGCTGCGCCAAAAACGCAGGTTTAGGTGCGTTTTGGTGCATTTTTGTCGTGTTTTTAGGCCATGTTCACACGCTGCGGTTTTTGCTGCGGATCCGCAGCGGAATTGCAGCTGCGGATCCGCATCCTTTTTCCATGCAGGTTACAGTACAATGTAACCCAATGGAAAACAAAACCCGCTGTGCCGACGATCCTTTTTTCCCCTGGAAAATCCGCGCTGATTTTCTGCGGAAAAAAAGAAGTACCATGTCAATTCTTGCTGCGGATTCCGCTCCTGTTTTCAACATGCACCAAATAGGAAAGTGCTGTTGAAAACCCGCAGAGGAATCCGCAGAAGAAACAGTCGGAAAATCAGCAGTGCAGTTTTGCACTGCGGATTTTCCAAAACAGGACCTGAAAAAAAAAAGGATCAAAAAAAGGATCGTGTGAACATAGCCTTAGTGTGTTTTTTTCATGCTTTTTTTTCTCTTTGAGTTGAGTTAAGTTGAGTGCACACAGAGAAAAAAAACAACTTCCTGTAGATAGAATGAATAGATAGATAGATTGATGGCATAGATTGGAAAAACCAAAGAAAAAATGTTCTCCAAGACAATCATATAAAATTATAATTTTATTAAACCATATTTAAAGCATGATTAAAAAAAGGGATGATATTATACAGAAAAAGGAATGAAAGACCACGCAAACGTCGAGCAGCAGTGTAAAACAGGTCTGGCAAAAATAATAAACATGCAAGCAATATTAATAGTAAATCATAATAGGTAGATTAAATGCACAGCACAATACTTAAAAAGTAAAAAAATATAGTATGCAAAAGTACATATGCATATAGACCCAGAACATTCTATAGGACTAAGTGTAACAAATTCAATGGAGTAGCATAATGCATAACAAGCAAGGTTGTTAGAAAGCCTTATAGCTGAGTATTTCCCTGCACACCACAGCCATGTTCAAGAGATAAATTGAATAACAGTTCAAAATGAATATTAAGCTAATGAATCCATATAGTTACCCAGAGTCCAAACTGCCACAACGTGCCCCTTGACGCGCGTTTCGAAAGTCTCTTCCTCAGAAGGGGTGCATAGATAGAATAGATAGAATGAATAGATAGCATGAATAGACAGATTGATAGAATAGA
This sequence comes from Ranitomeya variabilis, assembly GCF_051348905.1. NCBI lineage: Eukaryota > Metazoa > Chordata > Amphibia > Anura > Dendrobatidae > Ranitomeya > Ranitomeya variabilis. The sequence goes on from NC_135232.1 coordinate 640,242,471, forward strand.
TAGATAGATAGAATAGATACATTACCTGCGGTATCCTCTTCCCCAGCATTTTCCCACGGTGCAGAGGTTACCTCCGGTCAGGGAGCGCAGGCTCGGTGACGTCACCACTAGTTACTGAGCCTGCGCCCGCTCCATCTCATTCATTCCCCAGTCGCTTACAGCCGGGAGCAGTCGCATTAGCATCGCTCCTGGTTGTAAGCTTTATCTCCCCCAGATACTGCGTGGGACACTCGTTATATTGGACTATGATGGATCAGGGAGTATACTTTTGCTTTTTTATTTTATTTTTATTACAGGAGATCGAGGGTTTCACTTTGGAATGGCAGAACAATAAAAAAGATGGTCAAATCTGTGTGGTGTTTTATTTCATTCAAAGACTTTTTTCTGCATGTGTGTGTGTTTATTTAACCCTTTAATTACTATAGGATTAGTAATGGATAGGTGTCTTATTGACGCCTCTCCATTACTAAGCCGGCTTAATGTCACCTTACAATAGCAAGATGGCATTAACCCCTCATTACCCCACTTGCCACTGCTACAGAGCAATTGGGAAGAACCGAGCAAAGCGCCAGAATTGGCACATCTAATAAATGCGCCTTTTCTGGGCAGCTGCAGGCTGTTATTTTTAGGCTGGGGAGGCCTATATCAATGGCCCCTTACCAGGCTGAGAATACCAGCCCCCAACTGTGAGCTTTAACAAGGCTGGTTGTCAAAAATAATTAAATCATTTTTTTAAAAAAAGTGTGAGGACTCCGCTATTCTTGATAAGTAACCTTGCTGAAGCTGACAGCTGGGGGTTGCAGCCCCCATCTGTGAGTTTTGTGTGGCTGGTTATCAAAATTAGCGCAGGAGTGGCAGATGAAAACTCCCATGCGCCACTCCTGCTGTCACTGTAATTAGCGGCTGTATCAGATGATGGGAGCAGTTGTCCCACGACGGCTTAGGGCGCGCATCCCCCAGGGACGCAATACGGACCCGGGCCTACCCGAACTAGGGGAGGGCAGAGACCGGGGTTCTGTGGCAGCTGAGCATGTGGACAAGGAAAGAGACACATAGGACTTGATTACACAGCACAACTTCAAGTATAGAGAAATTAAAGTTTACTAAAGTATAGTCACACAGTACATAAACCAAACATGACTATGCCAGGCTCCCGATTCCACACCTCTCAGAAGGGTACCACCCAGTGGACCCCAACGCACCAACGGATCACCGAGGCACACATAGGCGGGGCATCAGGACACAGGCAGGACTTCAGGGTACACAAGGTCATCAGGATGCAGGCAAGACATCAGGACATCAGGGTACATCAGGTCATCAGGGTACATCAGGTCATCAGGACATCAGGGGACATCAGGTCATAAGGACGCAGGCAGGACATCAGGGTACAGACAGGACGTCAGGACATCAGGGTACATGAAGTCATCAGGACATCAGGGGACACTAGGGTACAGACAGGACATCTGGACACAGGGTCACCAGCAGACATCAGACAGGAGTCGTTCGGTTCCGGACATCCGACACGACCTACAGGCACCACCACAGTCATCAGGCTCCAATCTCCAGGCAGCGGTCATCAGGTTCCAGACTGTGGTCGTCAGGCTCCGGGCATCGGACCTAGGAAGGAACTCAAGCGGGATGGTGCTAGAACCGCAGGATTGCTGGGCTCTGCCAGGAGCTAGCACCGCATGGTATCCAGAGCACAGAGTAGTAGATGCTCAGCAGAAACACCGGTTACAAGAGACTCAAAGTCACTGGGTGCGAGGCTCTAGACGCAGAGGGATTCCAGGAACATAGCACAGCACACACAGTTCAGACAGGGTCAGGTACAGGACAGTTACAGGATCAAGGATTCAGGCCTGGATATACCGCCTCCAGGACAGGCGCCAGAACAGGACATAACAGGAATCAAGGCCAGGACTTTGGTACCAAAACATAGACAGGAGAAGTGCAGGAACACAAAACACACATAGCTAAGTTCAAGAGCTTTGTGAGTAGCTCAGGCCCGCCCATAGGGCAGGGGAACTTTATATAGGAGCTGCCCCTCAGCAATTGGCTGGAGACAGCATTTCAAGTACACACACTAACCCTGATAAAAGCAGGGGAGGTGTGGCCGCGCACGCCCTAAGCACAAACAGAAACCATTACAGCACAATCAGTGCAGGAACTGAGGCTCAGGGCACCTGGCAGCGGCTGCACGCCCAGACACCTGTGGAAAGTCATGCACCAGCTGCAAATGACCTCGCAACCTGCAGACAGCTTCCACAGCGGCAACCAGGGACCGCACATGCAGATGGTCATGCAGCAGAGCAAAGACCTAACCACCCATGTACGGCTACGCAGCAGAGCAGGGAACTAACCAGGCTCCATACAGGTAACAGCCAACAGTATCCCAGCTCAATTAGGGGGAAAGGAGCAAAGGGTTAAAGCAAAGACATGCATTGTCATGCCAAAAACCAGATACAGACAGAACGGTGTGACACATCCATTCAAGTCAATGAGTGAAAAAACGCTGAAAGAAGTGACATCCCTATGTACAAAAAAAGGGTTGCAAAGCACAAAATACTGACCACACAAAAACCTAATGTGTGTGCATGAGATTTCTGAAATCTCATAGGCTTTGCTGGTACTGTAAAAAGCAGCTGAAAATTAGCATAAAAAACACAGCAAAAACGCCCCTAGTGAACTTACCCTTAGAGTTTTGTATTTCGTGACCATGGCAGCACCACGAGAGACTGCCTTCATAGTCCCTACGGGAACAGGACACACAAGCAGTGGAATTAAAATATCTTGCCTTTCTCCAGAACCTAGAGAGGAACTTATTGTACCTGCAAGTCCTTTTGCTGGCGACAGGGTCTAGTTTTTTTTTTTGTTAAAGAAGCCCTCCTCCTCCTTTCATCAAAAGGTTTATCCTCTTAATATATTGTAGGTACATGGTGCTATATAATATGGTGACTTCAATTCCTCATTTTGCATTTCTACCCATCTAATTCTTCTCTTTTCCATTCGGTCTATGACATCCTGTGTTTAAAAACTGACTAGCTGAATCCTTCTAAGCTCTATGTAGAAACAGGAGGTCAATTTTCCCTGTATGAGTCATGGAGTCACTGCAAAAGTCAATAGCAGGGGGAGGAGCGGAGCAGCTGGGTCAGGAGTTACAGAGGTGAATGATAAATGCAGGAGGAAAAATACCTCCTGTTTCTACATAGAGCAGGGAAAAGAGAAGAATTACCGTATCTGGGTAGAAAGGCAAAATGAGCAATTGTAATTACACAGTGCCTTGTAATTTGTTGATTATAATTTATTTAAAGGGTAAAAACTTTCATGGGAGGAGTGCTTTTTAAGAAAGATGATACTAGAGCAGATGCATATGATTTCCCTTATATGTGGTGTGTAATGGACAACACCAGGTCTCTGCAGGTGTGAGTTCCCTGGATCCCATTGTTCCAACTGTGCCCTTTAGGGAGTTTGGTAGGGGTGATACGGCACTATGCAAAGGTTTTAGGCAGGTGTATATAAATGCTGCAAAGTAAGAATGCTTTCAAATTAAAAGTGTAGTAGTTTGCATTTTGTTAATTAATTAAAATAAAGTGAATGAATGAAAAGAGAAATCCATATCAAATCCAAATTTGGTGCCTTCAAAACATCATCAGTTCCCTTGCACACAGTTTTTGAAGGAACTCTACGTGGAGGTTGTTCCAGACATCTTGGAGAAGTAACCACAGATCTGTGTATGAAGCTTGTGCAGATACTTCTGTCTCTTCATGTAATCCCAGACAAAGTCAATTTCCAGGACACCTTGTTCTTCTTTCCATTGAAGATAGTTGTTAATGACATTGGCTGGATGTTTGGGGTCGTTGTTCTGCTGCCGAATAAATGTGGAGCCGATCAGAAGCCTCTCTAATGGTATGGTATGATGGATAAGTACAGTATCTTCTTGTATTTATCAGCATTGAGGACACCATTAATGCTGACCAAATCCCCAATTCCATTTGCTAAAATGCAGCCACAAACCTCCCCCATGTTTCAGAGATGCTTGTAGACATTCATTATTGTGCTGCTCTCCAGCCCTACAGGAAACATACCACCTTCTGTTGCAGACAAATATTTCACATTTTGACTCATTAGTTCAGAGCACCGGCTGACGTTTTTCTACACCCCAGTTTACATGTTTTCTGCTTAATTGAGTTTCTTGGCTTTGTTGCCATGCAGATATGGTTTTTTAGCTGCAATTATTTAATGATGACCACTTCTTACCAGACTTCTCCATATAATAAATGAGTATTACTGAGCCTCACTGGTTGCTGCCAGTTCTGAACCGATAACACTGATTGACATACTCCGATTTTTAAGGTAAATAAGCATGAAGAGTCTTTCATCTGCTGCACTAAGTTTCCCTGATTGACAACTTCTTCAACGGTCCTCAATATTTCCCATCTCTTTGCGCTTCTTCAACGGAACGTAAATAATTCAACTAGAAATCTCCGTTTGCTTTGAAAACTTTGCCTGGGAGAGACCTTGCTGAAGCAGTATAACTACCTTGTGTCTTGTTGCTACGCTTATTGTTGTCCGTGGTGTATCATCTGTGTCATGAAACTGTCTTCCACACCCTCACCTTTGTAGCAGAGTTTTGCTATTCCTAACCCAAGTTAAGCTTCCTACACACTGCTGCTTCTGTTTCAGGTAATGACTTTGTTTCATTATACATATGAAGACGTTAATAATTATCACCTGTTTGGCATGACTGGTTACGCATGCACTTGGCTATAATCCTCCAATCCTTGGCTTTGTGCAAGTTGTGCAAGTGTATCTAAAAGATTTGATGCTGTCTTGAAGGCAAAGAGCGGTCACACCAAATTTTGATTTTATTTAGATTTTTATTTCTTGGCATTTGTCTGTTGGTGCAGGCTTTGCTGGTTCCCTAAATGGCAGCTCTTTCCAATTTCTCTGACTTTGTCAGTGAGTGACCTTGGTGGGTCATGTGGGTGTGTTGTTTCGTGTGTTTCGGCAAACACATGACGTGCCATTCTGAATCGCAGTTTCTGGGAAACTGGGGAGCAAAAAAAGCGCAAATAAGATTTTATCCGATATTAATATTCATTAAAAAAAAGGGAGTGCTCGCTCACCTGATGGTGTTGCTATTGCAACAATCTTTAGGCATATGCCAGCTGCTGTAAGCCACGGGTCATCAGGCCAGAGGATTAGCTGTGTGGAAATCACAAGTTTTTTCTCTGCTCTGCTGGTAGAAGCCCACGAATGGACTCAGGAGGTGGAGATGAATAAAGAGTAGTTTTTATAATGCAGTTATGTCTACGCGTTTCAAAGTTATCCAACGTCTTCCTCAGGATACAACCACAGTCTACTGTGGATAACTTTGAAACATGTAGATATTATAACCGCATAATAAAAAACACACTTTATTCATCTCCATCTCCTGAGTCCATTTGTGGGATTCTACTAGCAGCACAGAGAAAAAACTCTTTATTTCCACACAGCTAAACTTTTGGTTTCGGAACCTACAGATCGCTTTTACGACACCGCTTGGATCTTAATGAAAACTAACTCAGGAGGAACCGACTGCATTAACAATTGGGTGCCTGATTTCATATAAAAAGCCTCCTCGTAAAGTCTGTACAAAAAGTGCAGAATGACCAATAATCTGCCTACGACAAGCTTGAAGCAATAATCAGACAGGATGTCCATTTGTTCCTTTCAGCACTGAACCATCAACGAAGTCCAAATTCTTCCCGCCATCTAAAAGACTCTTAAGCTTAGGTCATACTGGTTTCTCACCAGACTATTATCTCTTTAAACCATCTTTGGAGAAGCAGGAAGAGGTGGTTACTGTTCCTTTAGAAGAAGATAACAAGTATTATTTTTATTCTGAGGATACAGATGTTCTCCTTAAGGTAGGTTGTAGTTCTCTGAACTTAGAAGATAAGAAGAAACCTTGGTCTATACATGACAAAATATTTGGGGATCTAAGATTGTGTAAGAAAAGAGTCTTCACTATTCATGACATTGTCAATAAATTAATTTTGGATGAGTGGCAGCATCCGGAAAGAAAATGAGTTATTACAAGAAAAATTAAAGGGCGTCTGCACTTAATATTGACACAAGTAGTTAAGAAAGATAAACCTGCCCTTTGAAGACTCAACATATCCTTGAGACACCATAGATAGGAATGCAAAGGGCCTCTTCCTTAAAACTTAGGAAGCAGTTTTAGCTCTATTGAAACCAAAAGTTGCGTGTAACCATTGTGGGAAGGTCTCTATTTTTTTGGTTTACTAGCTTGAGATCCACGTTGTAGAGAGGACTGCAAGGTACAAAGATCTTCTGACATGCCTATGTTAAAGTAGAAGTCCAGCATTTGTTTTATTTATCCATCCATTAGCCATCAGTAATGTTTGTTCACTGTATGTATTAAAATACTTACCGGTCACTGTCTCCTGCCATTTCCAGTAAATCCTGCATCATATGACCACAGTTATGAACAACTGACTCATACAAACTTTTTATAGGACAAGAAGTGACTTTCTTAATGTAATACTATGAGACTCAGACTGAAGCTCTCATAGGCTTATAGCTTATCAGAAGTAACGGATGGCTGTGCACTCTGTGGTCCCATGATGCAGTAGAGGAACTAAAAGGAGTGCAAGAACGGACAGAAGATAGTGACTGATACATAGACTGAACATACATTTCTGATAGTTAGTTGATGGGGAAATGAGGAAAAAACTCCTTTGTAGTACATTAAAGTTAGCGATGAACTTTTTGTCAGATGGTTTGGCTGAGTTTGATCACTGCTGGTTAATCTAATTCAGGAAATAGACCTTTGTCGATTGAGAATTGACAAGACGATTCTTTCTCTAAACTAAGCATTGCGGCATCCCTTTTGTAGGGAATTTAGCCATTGGCCCTGTCTTAAGGCCCCGTCACACATAGCGATTTACCAACGATCACGACCAGCGATACGACCTGGCCGTGATCGTTGGTAAGTCGCTGTGTGGTCGCTGGGGAGCTGTCACACAGACCACTCTCTCCAGCGACCAACGACCAGGGGAACGACTTGTTCATTTTTAACGATGCCGAAGTCCCCCTGCAGCACCCGGGTAACCAGGGTAAACATCGGGTTACTAAGCGCAGGGCCGTCAGGTCCCTTGCCGTCCGCTTCCTGCTCTCACTGAGTGCCGCCGTACAGTGAGAGCAGAGCGCAGCGGTGACGTCACTGCTGTGCTCTCACTTTACGGCGGCAGTCAGAGCAGGAAGCAGACGCCAAGGGACCTGACGGGCAACAGATGGTGAGTATGTAGTGTTTGTTTTTTTTTACATTTACGCTGGTAACCAGGGTAAACATCGGGTTACTAAGCGCGGCCCTGAGCTTAGTAACCCGATGTTTACCCTGGTTACCAGTGAAGACATCGCTGGATCGGTGTCACACACACCGATTCAGCGATGTCAGCGGGACCTCAACGACCAAAAAAAGGTCCAGGCCATTCCGACACGACCAGCGATCTCGCAGCAGGGGCCTGATCGCTGGTACGTGTCACACATAGCGAGATCGCTACTGAGGTCGCTGTTGCGTCACAAAACTTGTGACTCAGCAGCGATCTCGCTAGCGATCTCGCTATGTGTGACGGGGCCTTTAGAGCCTTCAAACTTCAAACAAGAGCAGGATTTATTAACAGATGCATAAATCTTACAAACCAAAAAGTTTTGTTGCTCAGTTAAATTTTTATAAATTTTAAACATAAAAGTGTGGGTCAATTATTATTCAACCCCTAGGTTTAATATTTTGTGGAATAACCTTTGTTTGCAATTACAGCTAATAATCGTCTTTTATAAGACCTGATCAGGCCGGCACAGGTCTCTGGAGTTATCTTGGCCCACTCCTCCATGCAGATCTTCTCCAAGTTATCTAGGTTCTTTGGGTGTCTCATGTGGACTTTAATCTTGAGCTCCTTCCACAAGTTTTCAATTGGGTTAAGGTCAGGAGACTGACTAGACCACTGCAACACCTTGATTTTTTGCCTCTTGAACCAGGCCTTGGTTTTCTTGGCTGTGTGCTTTGGGTCGTTGTCTTGTTGGAAGATGAAATGACAACCCATCTTAAGATCCTTGATGGAGGAGCGGAGGTTCTTGGCCAACATCTCCAGGTAGGCCGTGCTATCCATCTTCCCATGGATGCGGACCAGATGGCCAGGCCCCTTGGCTGAGAAACAGCCCCACAGCATGATTCTGCCACCACCATGCTTGACTGTAGGAATGGTATTCTTGGGGTCGTATGCAGTGCCATCCAGTCTCCAAACGTCACGTGTGTGGTTGGCACCAAAGATCTCGATCTTGGTCTCATCAGACCAGAGAACCTTGAACCAGTCAGTCTCAGAGTCCTCCAAGTGATCATGAGCAAACTGTAGACGAGCCTTGACATGACGCTTTGAAAGTAAAGGTACCTTATGGGCTCGTCTGGAACGGAGTCCATTGCGGTGGAGTACGTTACTTATGGTATTGACTGAAACCAATGTCCCCACTGCCATGAGATCTTCCCGGAGCTCCTTCCTTGTTGTCCTTGGGTTAGCCTTGACTCTTCTGACAAGCCTGGCCTCGGCACGGGAGGAAACTTTCAAAGGCTGTCCAGGCCATGGAAGGCTAACAGTAGTTCCATAAGCCTTCCACTTCCGGATGATGCTCCCAACAGTGGAGACAGGTAGGCCCAACTCCTTGGAAAGGGTTTTGTACCCCTTGCCAGCCTTGTGACCCTCCACGATCTTGTCTCTGATGGCCTTGGAATGCGCCTTTGTCTTTCCCATGTTGACCATGTATGAGTGCTGTTCACAAGTTTGGGGAGGGTCTTAAATAGTCAGAAAAGGCTGGAAAAAGAGATAATTAATCCAAACATGTGAAGCTCATTGTTCTTTGTGCCTGAACTACTTCTTAATACTTTAGGGGAACCAAACAGAATTCTGGTGGGTTGAGGGGTTGAATAATAAATGACCCTCTGAAAAGACTTTTCACAATTTAAAAAAAAAATAAACAAAGAAATAACATTCTTTTTTGCTGCAGTGCATTTCACACTTCCAGGCTGATCTATAGTCCAAATGTCACAATGCCAAGTTAATTCCAAATGTGTAAACCTGCTAAATCTGCAGGGGGTTGAATACTACTTGTAGGCACTGTACATCATTTTCTTCAGGAGTTTCTAAAGGTTCCTTCACACGAAACGACGCTGCAGCGATAGCGACAACGATGCCGATCGCTGCAGCATCGCAGGAGAGCTGTCACACAGACCGCTCTCCAGCGACCAACGATGCCGAGGTCCCAGGGTAACCAGGGTAAACATCGGGTTGCTAAGCGCAGGGCCGCGCTTAGTAACCCGATGTTTACCCTGGTTACCAGCGTAAAATGTAAAAAAAACAAACAGCACATACTTACATTCGCGTCCCCCGGCATCCGCTTCCTGCACTGACTGACTGACTGAGCGCCGGCAGTAGCAGGGCACAGCGGTGACGTCGCCGCTGTGCTTTCACTTTCACTTTGCGGCGCTCAGTCAGTGTGGGAAGCAGACGGCGGGGGATGCGAATGTAAGTATGTACTGTTTGTTTTTTTTACATTTTACACTGGTAACCAGGGTAAACATCGGGTTACTAAGCGCGGCCCTGCGCTTAGTAACCCGATGTTTACCCTGGTTACCAGTGTAAAATATCGCTGGTATCGTTGCTTTTGCTGTCAAACACAACGATACTCGGCGATCAGACGACCAAATAAAGTTCTGAACTTTATTCAGCGACATCACAGCAGGATCCTGATCGCTGCTGCGTGTCAAACTAAACGATATCGCTAGCCAGGACGCTGCAACGTCACGGATCGCTAGCGATATCGTTACAAAGTCGTTTCGTGTGAAGGTACCTTAAGATTCACTATTATTTCCATCAACAAGATTTGTCATTTTAAATTTGTCATTCTACATTTTAGAATAGCTTCAGCCCAAATAGTCTTAAGGACATACAGTTGTGCTCAAAAGTTTATATACCCCAGCAGAATTTTTGCTTTCTTGGCCTTTTTTCAGAGAATATGAATGATAACACCAAAACATTTTCTCCACTCATGGTTATTGGTTGGGTGAAGCCATTTATTATCAAACTACTGAGTTTTTTCTTTTTAACCTCTTCATGACCGTGGGATTTTTCGTTTTTCCGTGTTCGTTTTTCACTCCCCTCCTTCCCAGAGCCATAACCTTTTAATTTTTCCGTCAATTTGGCCATGTGAGGGCTTATTTTTTGAGGGATGAGTTGTATTTTTGAACGACATCATTGGTTTTACCATGTAGTGTACTAGAAAACGGGAAAAAAATTCCAAGTGCGGTGAAATTGCAAAAAAAGTGCAATCCCACACTTGTTTTTTGCTTGGCTTTTTTGCTAGGTTCACTAAATGCTAAAACTGACCTGCCATTATGATTTTCCAGGTCATTACGAGTTCATAGACAGCTAACATGACAAGGTTATTTTTTACCTAAGTGGTGAAAAAAAATTCCAAACTTTGCTAAAAAAAAAAAAATAATAATAATTGCGCCATTTTCAGATACTCGTAGCGTCTCCATTTTTCATGATCTGGGGTCGGTTGAGGGCTTATTTTTTGCGTGCCGAGCTGGCGTTTTTAATATTTCCAATTCGGTGCAGATACAATCTTTCGATCGCCCGTTATTGCATTTTAATGCAATGTCGCGGCGACCAAAAAAACGTAATTCTGGAGTTTCGTTTTTTTTTCTCGTTACGCCGTTTAGCGATCAGGTTAATGCTTTTTTTTATTGATAGATCGGGCGATTCTGAACGTGGCGATACCAAATATGTGTAGATTTGATTTTTTTTTTTATTGATTTATTTTGATTGGGGCGAAAGGGGGGTGATTTAAACTTTTATATTTTTTTATTTTTTTCACATTTTTTTTTAACTTTTTTTTTAACTTTTGCCATGCTTCAATAGCCTCCATGGGAGGCTAGAAGCAGGCACCACTCGATCGGCTCTGCTACATAGCAGCGATCATCAGATCGCTGCTATGCAGCAGAAATGCAGGTGTGCTGTGAGCGCCGACCATAGGGTGGCGCTCATAGCTGCCGGAGATCAGTAACCATAGAGGTCTCAAGGACCTCTATGGTTACCATTCTGAAGCATCGCCGACCTCCGATCATGTGACGGGGGTCGGCGATGACGTCATTTCCGGCCGCCCGGCCGGATGCGGTAGTTAAATGCCGCTGTCTGCGTTTGGCAGCGGCATTTAACTAGTTAATAGCAGCGGGTGAATCGCGATTTCACCCGCCACTATTGTGGGCACATGTCAGCTGTTCAAAACAGCTGACATGTCCCGGCTTTGATGCGGGCTCACCGCGGAGCCCTGCATCAAAGCAAGGGAGCTGACATCGGACGTACTATCCCGTCCGATGTCAGTAAGGGGTTAAATCATAATGACAACCCAAAACATCCAAATGACCCTGATCAAAAGTTCACATACCCTGGTGATTTGAGCCTGATGACATGCACAGAAGTTGACACAAAATGAGTTTGAATGGCTACTAAAGGTAACATCCTCACCTGTGACCTGTTTGCTTGTAATCAGTGTGTGTGCATAAAAGCTGAGTGAGTTTCTGGGATCCAGACAGACTCTTGCATCCTTCAACCAGCCACTGATGTTTCTGGATTGTGTGTCATGGGAAAAGCAAAGAATTGTCAACGGATCTACGGAAAAAGGTAGTTGAACTGTATAAAACAGGAAAGGGATACAAAGAGATATCCATGGAATTGACAATGCCAGTCATCAGCGTTCAAACTGTGATTAACAAATGGGAAATCAGGGGCTCCGTAAAAACAAAATAACGGTCAGGTAGACCAACAAAAATGTCATCCACAACTGCCAGGAAAATTGTTTGGGATGCAAAGAAAAACCCACAAATAACATCAGCTGAAATACAAGACTCTCTGAAAACTAGCGGTGTAGCTGTTTCAAGATGCGCAATAAGGAGGCACTTGAAGAGAAATGGGCTGCATGGTCGAGTCGCCAGAAGAAAGCCATTATTATGCAAATGCCACAAAGTATCTCACCTACAATACGCAAAACAGCACAGAGGCAAGCCTCAAAACTTTTGGAACAAGGTAATTTGGAGTGATGAGACCAAAGTTGAACTTTTTGGCCACAACCATAAACGTTACAATTAGAGAGAGGTCAACAAGGCCTATGAGGAAAGGAATTCCATTCCTACTGTAAAGCACAGAGGTGGATCGCTGATGTTTTGGGGATGTGTGAGCTACAAAGGCACAGGAAACTTGGTCAAAGTTGAAGGAAAGATGAATGCAGCATGTTATCAGCAAATACAGGATGCAAATTTGCACTCATCAGCCTGGAAGCTGCGCATGGGACATACTTGGACGTTCCAACATGACAACGATCCAAAACTCAAGGCCAAGTTGACCTGTCATTGGCTACAGCAGAACAAAGTGAAGGTTCTGTAGTGGCCATCTCAGTCTCCTGACCTCAATATAATTGAGCCACTCTGATGAGATCTCAAGCACGCAGTTTATGCTAGACAGCCCAGGAAAGTACAGGAGCTGGAGGCTTTTTGCCAAAAAGAGTGGGCAGCTGTACCACCTGAGAAAATAAAGAACCTCATCCACAACTACCACAAAAGACTTCAAGCTGTCATTAATATTAGAGGGGGCAATACACGGTATTAATAAAATGGGGTATGTGAACTTTTGATCAGGGTCATTTGGATGTTTTGGGTTGTCATTATGATTTAAATAGAGAATACACATTACTTTGACACTAAATGGCTTCACCCAACCACTAACCGTGAGTGGAGAAAATGTTTTGGTGTTATCATTCATATTCTCTGAAAAAAGGCCAAGGAAGTAAAAATTCTGCAGGAGTTTGTAAACTTTTGAGCACAACTGTAGCTGTAATACATCATTTTGTGACTTTCTCATTACAAATTCCTCCTTTCTTCTACAGCAAGACTGTGGTTATTATAAACTTAGGTAGATTCTGAATCTAGAAATTTCAGACCTGTTGCCATGTCATAGAAAGCTATTTTAGGAGCCTTTCTGTATTCAAAGAGTCAAACCTCTTATCTACCAAAGGTATAAAGTTTTTCCATCCAAAAGAATTTCCAAGACCTCCTAAAGAAAAGAGACTGTTTATCAGAGTAGCCATGTCAGTTTTGAAGATTATGACTTCTTGCTTACTGGTTATAGCCTGGTCCCAGTTTAATTCTAGCCCTCTGCTAGCAAAGCTTTTAGGGTTTAGATACAGATCTCAGTTGTCCCTGGACACAAAAATATGTAACGTTCACAAAGGGTAAGAAAATCCGTAAATTGTTGTTTGGACCCCTAAAATGAGGCATCCCATAGAATCTGGATCCAGTTCTCCTGTTAATCACAAATGCAAGTGCTTGGAATTGGGGAGCTTATGTTGTGGACACTTCTCATCAAGGTTCGTGGCCACTATAACCTTCAAAATCCTTTTTCATAAGGAATTGGGAGCAGCTTGGGAAGCTAACAGGTATATGAAAAATCAGTTGTCAAGAGCTCATCAGTAGCGATTATAAAACATTAAGGAGGAACATTGCAGAAGGCTTGAAGAATTGTCAAATTACATTTCTTGTTGGGCTGAATGAAATATTCTATGTTTGATGGTTGTCCATTTGAGAGGAAAAGAAAATACAGTAACCGTTTTCCCATGTTGCAGACCCTTAAATTCAAGGTGTGGTCATCAAATCTGAACACCTTTTCTCTGCAGGTTGAAATGTGGTTTCATCCAGAAACAGACTTGTTTCCAATAGAAGAACAACAGTTTTCTGATCTCTAGATATGAGAGATAAGCCAAAAGCAGTAGATGCCTAAATCGGGAATTGGAGCATCGAGATGGCTTATGCATTTCATCCACTGCCTCTAATTGCACGAGTTCTTATAATCTTAAAACAAAACTGTAGACTAATTGTCATTGCTCCACATTGTCCAAAAGGGGATTGTTCAACCTTTCAAAGACTCAAGCTGTCGATGATTATTTCTTTCTTCTCATAGAGTATCTTCTTCTTGATTCATCCGGTCCTCAAGAATTTCCATATAGCTGGTTGGCTACTAAAAGTTCCATCCTGATAAAGGGGGCTGTCTACAAATGTTATTGATGCACTTTAGTCAAGCCGTAAGAAAGTTACTCTAGACATCTACCAAATGGTTTGGAAGAAATTCTCAAAAATGTTTGGTTATTTTAAATTGGATACCTTTCTCCAAACTTAACTCAAATCTTGGACTTTCTACAGGCTGGTTTTAACAAAGGCTCTCTACTAGCACCTTGAGACTATAGGTGGTAGCCTTAAGTTCTGTTTTTGACTCACTACTTTCTGCACGCCATTGCATAGAAATGTTTTGGTTTTTTTTTTAAAGCTGTCACATGTTTTTGGCCAAGAATGAAAAATCAACCCCCTTCTTGGAACTTCAATTGTGTTCTTTCAGGGTTAACCATGAATCCCTTTGAACCTACTGAAGACTCTTCCATCAGATTTCTCACCTTTAAAGTGGTTTTCCTGGTTGCAATTACTACAGCTAACAGAATAGGAGAACTTCAAGCATTATCCATTCAGGAGCCATATCTTCTGTCAGAAGACAGAATTACTCTCACATTAAATCCTTCCTTCTTACCTAAAGTGGTGACGGATTTTCACAGGTCTCAAGACATCTTCTTTCCCACCTTTTGTGGCAATCTCTAGACAGAGAGTAAAGAAAGGTTTTTCACTCTGGATGTCAAAAGACCTTTTTTGTTTTATCTTTGTCACTAAACCTTGGAGAGGTCAAATCCCCTTTTTATTCATTTCTAAAAGTACCGTCACACTCAGCGACGCTGCAGCGATATAGACAACGAGCCGATCGCTGCAGCGTCGCTGTTTAGGTCGCTGTAGAGACGTCAAACACAGCAGCTCCACAACGATGCAGGAGCGATCCTGTGACGTAACAGTGACTCACTTATCATTCTCACAGGTCGTTAGCTCCATGTAAAACATTGCTGACATCGTTGCTTTTGCTGTCAAACACAACGATAAACGCCGATCTGACGACCAAATAAAGTTCTGGACTTCTAGCTCCGACCAGCGATATCACAGCGGGATCCAGATCGCTGCTGCGTGTCAAACACTACGAGATCGCTATCCAGGACGCTGCAACGTCACGGATCGTTGTCGTTCTCGTTGGAAAGTTGCTGAGTGTGAAGGTGCCTTAAAGTCCAAATAGTGGACAAAAGGTATCTAAATCTTCTATTGTCAGATGGTTAAAATCTAGGAAGCCTGCAAGCTTGTCAAATAAACTACACCTGATAAACTTAAAGCTTTTTCTATAGTATTATCTTAGTATGTGCAAAGGTTTAAGTATTTGCAGAAAAAAAATCTCCAAAATAAGAATACTTCCAAATATGTGTTAATAGTTTATTTTTAGCCATCAACAAAATGCAAAGTGAATGAACACAAGATAATCTAAATGGAATCATTATTTGGTGTCACCACTAGTGATGAGCTAGTGTACTAGTTGCTCGGGTTTTCCCGAGTACGCTCAGGTGGTCTCCGAGTATTTGTTCTCGGATATTTAGTTTTCATCGGCGCAGCTGCATGATTTACGGCTGCTAGACAGGCTGAATACATGTGAGGAATGCCTGTTTGTTAGGGAATCCCCACATGTGTTCAGGCTGTCCAGCAGCTGTAAATCATGCAGCTGAGGCCAGGAAAACTAAATCTCCGAGCACTAACAAAAACTCGGAGATCACCCGAGCGTGCTCAGGGAAACCCATGCAACGAGTATACACTTATCACTAGTCACCACCCTATGCCTTCATCACAGCATTAGTGTTACTAGGTAAACGTGCACAAAGTCAGGAATTTTGTAGGATTTGATTAACCAGTTATAGCAAACAGGTGATAATGATTATGATTTTTATATATAGGTTAAAGCACAGTCATTAACGGATACTGAAAGAGCAGTGTAGGAGGCTAAAAACTGAGCGAGGAACAAACTCTGCTAGCTGAAGTTGAGGAGTACAGTTTAATGACTCCGGTCATACAGCATACCGAGACTGAGAAAGTAGCAAGACACAAGGTAGTTATACTGCATCGGCGAATTTTCCCCATGCAAAGATGCAGACTGGGGATTCAAGATATGCTGTTCAAGCTTTTTTGAAGAAGCACTAAGATATGGGCAGTTTTGAGGACCATATACTCAGGTATTGACCAGGAAAACTTAGTGCAGCAGATGAAAGACACATTTTATTTTGTATATGATACACAGCATACATAGGCTTCATTGGGTGATATGGTAGCAGATTCTCAGCTGTGATGTGCAACATACAGGCTATTAATTTTTTTTTTCTCTTTATGCTATTGGAGCAGATGCTCAGCTTTGACATATAGCACACACAAACATATCGCATACAGATTGTGCTGGTCATTACTGTAGCAGATGTATAGCTGTGATACACAACATACATAGGCTACATTGGATGTTATTGTGGCAGAGGCTCAGCTATGATACACAGCATACATGGGCTGCATTGGGTGATATTGTAGCGGATGCTCAGCTGTGATACACAGTGTGCATTGGCTGCAGTAGATGATATTGTAACAGATGCTCAGCTGTAAAATATAACATACACAGATTGTACTAGATGTTACTGTAGTATATGCTCAGCTGTGATACACAGCACAAATAGACTGCAGTGGATGTCATTGTACCAGATGCTCAGCCGTGACATATACCATATTCAGGTTGTATTGGATATTATTGTAGCAGATGCTCAGCTGTGATGCACAACACACAGGCTAATCCACAGAGTTGTTATATTGAGTCAGTAGGGATATCTCTCACAAACTTATTTTGTGTGGATAAGGAGGCGATAATCTGAGTAGGCGTCGTGATTTCGGGTAGGCTGTCTCACATTTGCTTTTGTAAGGAATGTAAACCAATCATGTCAAGCAACAGGTGTACATGGTTTTACTTAATGGAATGGGTATATAAGGATGTTTTTATGTATTGTTCATATGCCTATGACTAAGAACTTTGTTCGAAACACGTCAGGCGTTTAGGGGCTGCGTCCCCACATGATGTTTTTTACTTGCCATGAGAATAAAGTATTGAAGATTTTATGAAGAGACGCCTGGTGCTGGAACTTTTTCCTTTCCTTCTTGCTGTTGCTATTGAGTGGTATCCAGCCACTTGTTCCTGGCACCTGTGTTCATTTGGATTCCGGTGAGGCATCCCTTTCCCTGCTCCCTGTATGATGTTGGACATTTTACTTTGCTTTCCTTTGAAATCAGAAGATATCCATCAGCGCAAACAGCTCAGCATGGGTAGCAACCAGTGAAACCCAGGTACAGCCATATAATGTTTTGAGAAGTCTGACCAGAAGTTGTCATTATGTAAGATTTGCGTCTAAAACGCATACCCTCGAAATGGAAACAAGGCCAAGCAACTCAACTATAAATGACAGCAGGTGCTCTGGATTCAGGAGTCAAAATGTTAAATATTTGACTGTAACAGAAGGCAGTTCATTCTCCGAAGGCTTGCACAGTGACACAATAATGACTGCAGCAACAGTAAACCATGGTTCAGGTTCCTTGCAAGTTACTGCATCTTAGCAAATGGATTAATGGTGTCCTTGATGCTGAGAAATACACACAGATACCCATCCACCATACAATCCTATCAGGGAGGCATCAAATCTACTCTGCAACAGCACAATGATCCCAGACATACAGCCAATGTCATTAAAGGGGTTTTCCCTCCAACAAAGTACACTTTAATAGATCTTGGAATAATAATACAGTGCCTTGCGAAAGTATTCGGCTCCCTGGAACTTTTCAACCTTTCCCACATGTCATGCTTCAAACATAAAGATACCAAATGTAAATTTTTGGTGAAGAATCAACAACAAGTGGAACACAATTGTGAAGTTGAATGAAATTTATTGGTTATTTTAAATATTTGTGGAAATTCAAAAACTGAAAAGTGGGGAGTGCAATATTATTCAGCCCCTTCACTTTCAGTGCAGCAAACTCCCTCCAGAAGTTCATTGTGGATCTCTGAATGATCCAATGTTGTCCTAAATGCCTAATGATGATAAATATAATCCACCTGTGTGTAATCAAGCCTCTTTCTGAGGCAGTTAGTTCAGGTCACAACACCCGGCGGTTACTATAAGAACACAATCCATATTTCATTTACACATGGAACTGGCGAAAAATAAGAGTCATATTGCTACAGAGAAAAACAAAGGGGAAACACTAAAAAAAGGGCAATGGAGAGTCCACATTACAAGAAAGCTCAGCAAAGATCGCTGATGTCCTGAAGTGACATTGTCTGGTCAGTTCTTAGTGGGCAAATGGCTATTTCTTTACGACATGGGATAGTGACTCAGTCGGTTGGGTAGGCTGTAGGTTCGGTTGGGAGGCATACAAGGAAGGGTGGGGAGGTTGGGGATAGGATTTGGGAACGTTATACTATTATTCTTTTTTTTTTTCTTAGTTATTTTTATCAGCTTTTTCTCGTGTAAGTTACTTAATAAAACTTTTTGAAGAAAAAGTTAAATCAGAATTTTTTCTTCCCGGGTCCAACACTTTGTTTCTGCTGCTGCTCTGATGATTGTGTGCAGACTGCAATAGTGTTGTCATGTCAAGAATGCTGCCCAGTGATTGGCTGCAGTGCTGTTGTAGTGACATCACCGCTGCAGGCTGTGCACAATCACTGGAGCAGCAGTGGAGACGTAATGCTGGAACAGTGGAAGTTTATTATTTTTAATATGTCCAAGATCAAATAGTAAAATAAAATTGAGAAAAATTGTGTTGTGTTACTGTGCGCTGCAAGAATGCAAATATAATTTTTCTCTTGTATTTTGTGGGGCAAATAATATTTATTTAAAATAAAATTGAAAGTAGAAACCCCTTTAATAACGTATGCAGTTTATATTGTGAGTAGTTCATGCTTAGGTAATGGTAACAATGCTTCTGTTTGTGGCTTTTGGGCTTTGGCCCCAATCACAAGACTCTTAAACTAGTTTAGTTTTCGTTATCAATAAAGATTAAAATTATTGGTAACTTTTGGGGAAACGATTCCAGTTAGAACAAAAAGAAGTTTCTGAGAAGTCTTATAGGGTGGCATTGCTACATGTTCTCCATATCCTGTGAAGTTCTGGGCTCTCCTGGAACAGGTTGCTCCTTCTGCAGATTTTTGGAATCACAATAAGCTTTTTTTCCCTATCTTCCATTAAACATGAAGGCCACAATGTATTGCCTAGTCCTTCACATGATGGGCATTAGTGGTGACCATTGGGTTCCATCTTGTTGCCTGTGGTTTTGCTGGAAAAATAGCATTGAAAATGTTATTTCCTTTGTGAAATAATCTGCAACGAATGCCTTTAATGGAACATCTACTGTAATTATATCCTTTAGTAATCCCCTGCATGAATAATGCTATACACTAGGTATACAGTCGGCAAAAGACTTTATGGGTGCCTCAGTAAAGCTGTCTACTTTACAGAAACATTTTAGAAGGGAAAGTGTTAAATGCTTGAATTTTGGCCAGAAATCATTTTGGCGGCCACTCTTTTGGCAATGTAGGTGTTTGCTTTCCTTATCAGTTACAGAACTGTGCCATCTAACGACTTTTGAGTCAATTACAGGTAGCTAGCACACTCTGAACTTACAGCCAACTCTTCTATTCACGGGCACAGCACCGACAGCTAATGTCAATCTTATTTGGCTGTGGTTGGTTTGTCTTGGGATTTTTGCCAAGTAACCCACCTGCCATGAGCAAATACCCTCTCTCCTAGTGCTCTGTGCGATCTTCAGCTTCTTCCATGAAACATTCTGATGACCATTTTCGTTTTTTCTGTAATTGTACCTATCTCATCAATACTTTTGATTATTTCACCTAGAAGGGGCTAAACAGACGGAGATGGGTTGGTTGACTCACTACGGACAGTACAGCAGCCTTTGCTGCTACAGTATTCAACGTATAGGTCCAGTATAGTGCTTCATTTATTCTCTGTGGGGCTGACGAGCTTTCCTGTCGCCCCATAGAGAATGAATGGAGCATTGGTAACGCATCAAGCCTGCCGTACTAGTAATGGGGATAAAAGTTCCCCGTTGAGTATAAAAATGTCCCCATCTGCCAAACAGTGCAGGTTCTAGTGGCGAGACATCCACTGATCAGGAAGTTATCTCCCATGCTGCCTATAGGTGATTACTTGGTTTGACAGGACAATCCCTGTGGAGACACGGGGTCAGTGGGTGCTCTCGTCCACTGGCCTGGCTGTCTTTAGCAAGACTGCATGGACCACGGCTCATACCACTGAACGCCCGCTCTATCTCCCCGTGGGCAATACACTACACAGACAACACAGGGTTAAGGTAAAACAGTGTGGCAATACTCTATTGAACCACAACACACAATAGCAAACAGAACAATCCCACCATGGCTGGAATGGTTTGGTTACATGGGCGCATATAAAATATCACTGCGTCTCCACGTATTTGCAGTATGACACGATGTCCGAGTTCCCAGGGTCACATGGGCGCATATAAAAGATCACTGCGTCTCCATGTATTTCCAGTATGACATGATGTCAGAGCTCCCAGGGTCGCTACTCCATCTGTGGATGAACGCACAGAGAAGGGGTAACGACAAGCATAGGGAGATGACCAAGAACTGTCCATAGAGTCCATACAAGGTCCAAAGCCAGTTGACACGAGAGTCACCACCTGGCTTATCTGACCATCTCCATGGAACCAGGCGACCAGCGGGTCCCAACCCTGGCTTTCTCCAAACATATCAATGGTGCAGAGATGGTCACTGGATCAGATCTGTGTCCTTCCAACCGGAGCCGAAAACCCCTAGGTTGTATCCTATAGAATCCTAGATCAGTGTCCCTCGTGATGGTGCCATGATGAAGTGGCTGCAGTCCTTTCTCTTGTCTGTTGGGTGGTTTTCAGAATGTCTGTCTGGTAGCTCTGTGTTCCTTCAGCCACAATGATGTGATCTCTGAGTCTTTTTATACTCAAGGCATGTAAGCTATTTTTAGAATTACCCAATGTCCAATAGTTCAACATCAAGATATGGCAAACAATGGTGATGAGATTACGTAGTACTACTTGACCATTCAATCTATTTGCACAGTCTTTCCTTCTCTGCTTTAGAAGTCACCAAGCTAGTTCTATATCCAAGCTAGTTCTGGAATTCAATGCACAATTAGCATATCAGCACACATCAATAAACAAAGATAAACACACACTATGTACAAGATACTATTACAGACTTAGGGTACTGTCACACTAAACGATTTACCAACGATCACGACCAGCGATACGACCTGGCCGTGATCGTTGGTAAGTGGTTGTGTGGTCGCTGGGGAGCTGTCACACAGTCAGCTCTCCAGCGACCAACGATGCCGAAGGCCCCGGGTAACCAGGGTAAACATCGGGTTACTAAGCGCAGGGCCGCACTTAGTAACCCGATGTTTACCGTGGTTACCAGCGTAAATGTAAAAAAAACCAAACAGTACTTACTCACATTCCGGTGTCTGTCCCCCGGCGTTCTGCTTCTCTGCATTGTGTCTGCGCCAGCCGGAAAGCACAGTGGTGACGTCACCGCTGTGCTCGCTTTCCGGCTGGCCGGCGCTCACAGTGCAGAGAAGCAGAACGCCGGGAGACAGACACCGGAATGTAAGTATGTACTGTTTGTTTTTTTTTACTTTTACGCTGGTAACCACGGTAAACATCGGGTTACTAAGCGCGGCCCTGCGCTTAGTAACCCGATGTTTACCCTCGTTACAAGCGAACGCATCGCTGGATCGCTGTCACACACAACGATCCAGCGATGACAGCGGGAGATCCAGCGACGAACGAAAGTTCCAAACGATCTGCTACGACGTACGATTCTCAGCAGGGTCCCTGATCGCTGCTGCGTGTCAGACACAGCAATATCGTATGGATATCGCTGGAACGTCACAGATCGCACCGTCGTAGCGACAAAAGTGCCACTGTGTGACAGTACCCTTACACTGTATGTTAAATGGTATCAGTTTGCAAGTTTGTCTTCTTGAACCACCAGACATAAACACTTAAATGCACAAGCCAATATACAGATGAAAAGTCAGTTCTTATTGGTTTGCAAAAACATAGCTGTCTGGGTAATTAAGATACAATCTGGTTTCTTCACAATCCCTTTAATACTTTAAATCACCTATTTTCAAATTAATGTAAAAGCAACTATAGTCCCTGTTCACATTTCACATTGCTTCCGTGTGACAGGTGCAGTTTATTTATGCTTATTAAAGAAGTTGTCTTAGTAGGACAGCCCCCTTTTATTCTGACTTATGGATGCCATAGAAGGGGGCACAATGTCACAACAAGCCCCCATTAAATATAGACCCCCCCCCCCCCCTCTATATGCCTGAGCGGATAAAATATGAAGAGAGTGGCTGCAACAGTTTGTCAGACTTAGCATTTCCATGTTGTACTTGTAGTCCGCCAACGCTCCATTTGTTCCTGAGTAGCAAAGGTTTATGAATCCAGACTTGTATTAGTAAAGGGTCATCATGTTTGGGGCAACATCTGAATGCTCAGAGGTCAGAACTACAGTGTTTGCATGCCAGAGTGAGGAGACTTATAAGCCATGCACGCTTCTCTGGGAAATTAAATATGTAAATTACATGGCATATAAGTCTCACTCTGACATGCCAGGCTTGGCTTGTCACTCTCCACAAGGAAAAACGTTACCCGTTATACCCCAGTCCAGAGCCTCTCACCTAGCCAAATTAGATCTCATACTTTGCACAGATGAGGGGCAATATCCCCAAAACACTTTGTCTGCAAATTGAGATTCTAGATTGGCTTTTATCCTAAATCATGTGGCAAGACTTGTTAAAGGGTCGATATTGACTTTTAGGATCACTACTTACAATAGGTGGCGCTAGAGTTCTAGTCCTCTTCCTCACTGAAGAGACAATTTGCATGTTTGTTAAAGTAAAAAAAAAAAGAACAGTCCTTGAAGTTTTGGAAGTGGAGTAAGTGCTTACTCTGAAAACAAGTCTGATGTTAATTTTGTGTGTAGCGTCCTAGTAATTATCATGTACATTGAGCTAGATATTAAATAAATGAATTAAATGTTGCTTGTTAGCCTCGTTGGAGCATACCCTTAGGATACCTGTACACGGGACATTTCCACTGCAGATCTACTGTAGAAGAAATGTTACAGCAAAATCCATAGTGATTAACAACACTTTGAATTTAGTTGTACAGTAAAGCCGAACGTATTATTATTAGTGTTGCAAGGGCTGAAATGCGCAGTGACATCCGCTGCATAAATTGATTTATTTTGAATCTCAAACCCACAGCGCTGGTCAGGCTATGCTGCCACTACTTTCTATAGTAGTGTAGTATGTACATGAGATTTCATAAAGTATCATTCACAATCCTGCTACTGTAATATTCAGTGAATTATCCGAAGTGGAAACCCCACTGGGTGTTGACTCAGGTGGAATATTTCCCTAACGAAGCTGAAATGTTCCAGGGAAATTCATACCCCTAAACACCAAACGCCTCTGGATTTCATTCAAAAATAGTGTGGTTAAGCCATACACAGTACTCCATGCATTGCAAGGCGGAACTCTGCAGCATAAATTGGCCTATTGCGGATTTCAGAATGGCAGAGCCGGTCAGACTCCGCTGCAGATATCCCCCCAGTGTGACCATGACAGCTTTTAACATCTCATATACAGTGTTGCAGCCATAATCCACAGTGGATTTTAAGTCTGGAGAATCTGCTGCATACGTGCCCCGTTAAAGCGCTTGCTTCTCCTTGTGTGCTAATGCCAATGCTTTTCTGTGGTTTAAAGAGAACCTGTTCATGCTGGATGAGCCGCGGGATGGGTGAATTATAGCCATATGTGTTTTGAAGAACATATCATGAAAAGCCGGCCAGGGACTATGTGTCTCAGCTTAATAATCTGAGATCAGTTCCTGATGACTCCTTGTTTCCCTACACTTACATGACAAAAGACTGACCGTCACTTCCAAACAGAAAATTGGTGTGCACAGGTACAAACTAAGAGTAGCCATCTCTACACATACCTAGCAAATAAAGTAGCTCTCTGTAGCACTATAGCATATAAAGATGAAGCAGGATATTTGAAGTGCATTGCTGCTCTAGAAAATAGGAAAAAGTAGAGATACTTAGCGCATACTTGGCTGTTGGGCACACATGACCTGGCTAAATTATGTGCTAAGTATCTTTGCTTTTTCCTGTTTTCTAGAGACAATTCCATTGTCATATATTTCATCTTTACATGCTGTTCCTTACACTGACAGGTCTCTCTCCATGTGTGTGGATCGGATGAGACCGGTCAGTCAAAGGGATCTGGCAGAGAGTAGCTGCCGGGAACCAGCACTGGACGAGTCAGCTGAGACACATAGTCCTGTGTCCGCCACAGGTTCCACGAATATGATCAGTTTGTGATTCATCCGAGGTGGCAATAAATGACCAGTTGTGTTTGTGGTACTAGAAGTGGCGATTATTGATGGCTGTGCCGAGTAAAGCAGGGTACACACGGCATCTGCATGCGCTGTCGTCCACATACACTCGGGGTATTCACCTGAAAGTGACTGTAGTCAGGATGACTCCCGTGGCACCCGTCCACCAAACGGAACGTTGTAAAATAACTGGTCATATTCATGGAACCTGTGGCAGACAAAGTGTGTCCGCAAACAACGAGACGTATAATACCACCAGTCGTCATCAGCTCTTTGGACAAGTTTGTTTCGTGTGACTAAGGCTACTTTCACACTAGCGTCGTACTCGGCCCGTCGCAGTGCGTCGGGCCGACGTACCGACGCTAGCAGTGAATGCGCCGCTGTTTTTCCACGCATCCGCTGCCCCATTGTGAGGTGCGGGGAGGCGTTACATGTAACATTTTTTGCAGCCGACGGTCCGCCACAACACGGCGCAACCGTCGCAAGACGGTTGCGACGTGTGGCAAAGCGTCGCAATGCTACGTTAATGCAAATCAATGGTGAAAAAACGCATCCTGCAAGCACTTTTGCAGGATGCGTTTTTTCAACCAAACGACGCATAGCGACGTGCAGTGCACGACGCTAGTGTGAAAGAGGCCTTACTTGTAAACACAGATGGAAAAAGAACTATAACAGCAGATTTGACTCCGTCTGCTGTGATCTACATTTTGTTATTTATTTATATAAAAAAAACTAGAAAATGAAAAACACAGGAAGAAAAACTAGGAACATATATGGCTGAAAATGATGTCCAGTAGAGCACACAGTGACTCCATCTGCATCACAATGACCCATCGGCGCATACACCCAAGTCCTGGTTTCCCACAGAGCCACTGACTTGAGGGCAAAACGCAATATGAACATAGCCTTACTTAAATGTCATATTCGTCCACAAGTATTACCTGGTTACAGGGGTTTTTCCTGTTTTGCCATATCACTAGGATACTGGCCTCTCTGGGATCCCCCTTGATCCTGACTGTGCAGAGGACACCGTATTGGTTCCGTTTCCCCTGTACAGCATTACTGATGTTTCCTGCACGGTAGGCAGGGTAAGAAAGCTGAGATGATGCAGCGCTAAACCAGCATTGCATGCACTTCTCACGTTTTGGTCTTCACACATATATACCAGACCTTGCATATCTTGGTTTTTTTTTTTCCCATGCACTTCATACCCAGGGTTTGTATTCCGACTTACCATAAAGTGATAGGATATCATGTGCTGTGATATTATTTGAAGGTGGCAAAATTCTGTTAAACCTAATTTTTCTCGAAATGGCATATATAATTGCATCAAATGTAATAAAAATATTTTGCAACTTTTATTACGGTAAGTTTCTCTAAGGGCATGAAAAGGAATACACGTTGCAAGGATATTCCAAGTGCACCCAATCCATTATCCAGTGTGTGCTTAATAAAACAGGCACAGTTCACAACTACTGTGCATTATATCACGTGGGTCAGTATGTTTTGAATTTTAGGTGGTAAATGTATGTACTTTGCAGTAAATTCTGTGCTTTTAATAGTTTAAATAAAGGCAAGAAAACATAAGAGACACCTTACAGACATGCACATGTAAGACGTTTGTCTCGAAACACATTTATGATTATAATGGTTCATTAGTTATAACTTAGAATTCACTTTTAACATCTTCAGTATCTTGTCCATCACATTCTGCCTTGATACGCATTTGTACTGGCGTTCTCAGTTTCTCTGCAGCACATTGTCTTGTGCAAATAGGACATGATATTCTATGCTCTAGGAAAGTGGTTGACCCCCTGAAATCTACTTACGGAGCAGTATGTCTGCCTCCACCCTTCTGTGAGGCCTAAAACATGTTAACTTTGATTCATTTAAATTATATACAATTATGTAAATTCTGGATATTGGGTAAGTAAATTCTTGACTGAATCTGTTACAATATTAAAAAAAGGTTTATGTAATCCATTGGTTTCATAGACTTTTCCCAGCAGTCTATCGCATTCATTACTCCCCATTTTGTCTTCTTAACTACACTACCTTAAAACAAAGTGGCAATAAATAGTTGATTGTACGAGTGTTGATGATGATGAGTATAGTAATGAGTAGTGATGATAGGAGTGGTGATGATCAGTATAGTAATGAGTGGTGATGATAGTAGGAGTGGTGATGATGAGTACAGTAATGAATGTAGATAATAGTAGAAGTGGTGGTGATGAGTATAGTAATGAGTGGTGATGATCAGTATAGTAATAAGTAGTGATGATAGTAGGAGTGGTGGAGATGAGTATAGTAGTAATGAGTGGTGATGATAGTAGGAGTGGTGATGATCAGTATGGTATTGAGTGGTGATGATAGGAGTGGTGATGATAAGTACAGTAATGAGTGGTGATGGTAGTAGGAGTGGTGATGATCAGTATGGTATTGAGTGGTGATGAGTATAGTAATGAGTGGTGATGAGTATAGTAATAAGTGGTGATGATAGGAGTGGTGATGATGAGTATAGTGATGAGTGATGATAGTAGGAGTGGTGATGATCGGTATGGTATTGAGTGGTGATGATAGGAGTGGTGATGATAAGTACAGTAATGAGTGGTGATGGTAGTAGGAGTGGTGATGATCAGTATGGTATTGAGTGGTGATGAGTATAGTAATGAGTGGTGATGAGTATAGTAATAAGTGGTGATGATAGGAGTGGTGATGATGAGTATAGTGATGAGTGATGATAGTAGGAGTGGTGATGATCGGTATGGTATTGAGTGGTGATGATAGGAGTGGTGATGATCAGTACACTAATGAGTGGTGACGATAGTAGGAGTAGTGAAGATCAGTATAGTAATGAGTGATGATGATAGTAGAAGTGGTGGTGATTAGTATAGTAATGAGTAGTGATAGTAGAACTGATGATCAGTATGGTAATGAATAGTGCTGCTAGTAGGAGTGGTGATGATAGTAGGAGTGATAGTGATGAGTACAGTAATGAGTGATGATGATAGTAAGAGTGGTGATGATCAGTACAGTAATGAGTAGTGATGATAGTAGGAGTGATGATAATCAGTATAGTAATGAGTAGGAGTGGTGATGATAGTAGATGTAGTGATGAGTACAGTAATGAGTGTTGATGATGAGTATTATAATGAGTGGTGATTATCCATATATAATGATATCATATTTTGGTGACATTTAACTATCCACATACAATGAAGGAAATAACTATTTGATCCCTTGCTGATTTTGTAAATTTGCCCATTGACAAAGACATGAACAGTCTATAATTTACATGAACAGTCTATAATTTACATGAACAGTCTATAATTTTAATGCTAGGTTAATTTTAACATTGAGAGATAGAATATCAAAAATAAAATCCAGAAAATCACATTGAATAAATTATATAAATTTATTTGCATTTTGCAGTGAGAAAAAAGTATTTGATCCCCTACCAACTATTAAGAGTTCTGGCTACTATAGACCAGTTAGACACTCCCAATCAACTCATTAACTGCATTAAAGACAGCTGTCTTACATAGTCACCTTTATAAAAGACTCTTGTCCAAAGACTCAATTAATCAGTCAGACTCTAGCCTCTACAACATGGTCAAGACCAAAGAGCCTTATAAGGATGTCAGGGGCAAGTCATTAATCGGCTGGAATGGGCTACAAAACCATAACTAAAACGCTGGGTGAGAGGGAGACAACTGTTGGTGCAATAGTATGAAAATGGAAGAAATACAAAATGATTGTCAATCGACATCGATCTGGGGCACCATGCAAAATCTCACCTCGTGGGGTGTCCTTGATCATGAGGAAGGTGAGAGATCAGCCTAAAACTACATGTTGGGAACTTGGTAATGATCTCAAGGCAGCTGGGACCACCGTCACCAAGAAAACCATTGGTAACACATTACACTGTTAAGGTTTAAAATCCTGCAGTGCCCGCAAGGTCCCCTACTCAGGAAGGCGCATGTGCAGGCCTGTCTGAAGTTTGCCAATGAATACCTGGATGATTTTGTGAGTGATTGGGAGAAGGTGCAGTGGTCAGATGAGACAAAAATTGAGGTCTTTGGCATTAACTCAACTCACCGTGTTTGGAGGAAGAGAATTGCTGCCTATGACCCAAAGAACACCATCCCCATTGTCAAGCATGGAGGTGGTAAAATTATGTTTTGGGGGGTTTCTCTGCTAAGGGCAAAGGGCTACTTTACCGAATCAGTGGGATAATGGATGGACCCATGTACTGTAAAATCCTGAGTGACAACCTCCTTTCCTCCGCCAGGACATTAAAAATGGTCTGGGTGTTCCAGCAAGATAATGATCCAAAACATACAGCCAAAGCAACAAAGGAGTGACTCAGAAAGAAACACATTAAGGTCATGGAGCGGCCTAGCCAGTCTCCAGACCTTAATCACATAGAAAAATGTGGAGGGAGTTGAAGCTCAACCAAGTGACAGCCTCAAAATCCTAATGATTTAGATAATCTGGTAAGAGGAGTGGACCAAAATTCCTCCTGACATGTGCGCAAGACTCATCATCAACTACAAAAAACTGCTGTGCTTGCCAACAAGGGTTTTGTCACCAAGTATTAAGTCTTGTTTGCCAGAGGGATCAAATGCTTATTTCTCGCTGCAAAATGCAAATAAATTTATATAATTTATACATTGTGATTTTCCAGATTTTATTTTTGATATTCTATCTCTCAATTTTAAAATTAACCTACCATTAAAATTATAGACTGTTCATGTCTTTGTCAGTGGGCAAACTTACAAAATCAGCAAGGGATCAAATACTTATTTCCTTCACTGTATATCAAAACTTTATTAATTAAACCAATAAAATACAGAGCAATGGGCACAAAAGTGAGAAAAGGGCAACAAACCCAGCAGCAGAGGACATCACATATGTAAGGGATCAAATAATTATTTCCTTCTCTGTAGTTATGAGTGTTGATGATTTATAATGCGAGTGCAATGCGAGAAACTCGCATGAGTCTTGCCTTAATACCCGGCACTATGCAGCTGAACGCTCAGGTCCGAACCGCCGATGGCAGTACTGGGTATTGATGCAAGAAACTTGTGCAAGTTTCTCGCATTGCACTCGCAAGTGTGACCCCGGCCTTAGGGCTCATTTCCACATGCGAGGCACACGTCCGTATCTCGCATGTGGAAACCAAGCTGTGGAGCCGGCACTCCAGAGCGGAGCGTGCGGCCGCATAGGAACACATGGAGCTGCACAGCTCCGCTCCAAAGTGCCGGCGCCAGAGCTTGGTTTCCACATGCGAGATACGAACGTGTGCCTCGCATGTGGAAATGAGCCCTTAGAAGGATGCTTTAACCAAACATTCCTTCTTATCACTTTCATTCTAAATGGAATCTGTGATCCTGTACATGCTTTCAGAAACCATGCTATAGAGCAGAGGGAGATGAGCAGATTGATGAACAGATTTGTGGGAAAAGACCTACTGTCAGTCTTAATCATTATAGTTCCTGCTCTTTCTATATTTAAGTGTCCTGTGGGCGGTCCTACTTGGTGATTGACAGCTATATCTGTATGCACACTCATACAGAGATAGCAGTCAGTGATTAAGAGCTAAAGATAGAAATAGAAGAAAATGAATATAATACAAGTGATAATGAATCTTTTCATGCAAAACTATATATAATTAACCTTTTCTTTCTGTGAGTCAGACATCATGTCCACTGTTGCCTTGACCGGATGCTTGTGTGTCCTTTCTCAGGTTTCGTGTGAATTTCCACTGATCTCTTTCCACGCTTCTAAAACCCATATTTAGGTATGATTACTTTCTATGAGATTGGCCCTAACGTGTGAGATGTGAAAATAGATTGTTGAGTCTCGTGTAGGATGTGATGAATAAAATAACTAGTGTGTGAAGGATAGCGCATTTATTTCGGAGCATATCTAGTCTATACACCACGTAACAGGTGCCTGCAGCGTCTTTCGTTTTTGTTCCAGAATCATTGGTTTCCTTGTAGCAAAATGCACAATTGTCTTTTCGTTCCTCATTTGAATAATGCGCCGTAACGAATGGGTTACCAACCAGACAACATAAAAACATAAAAATCTTCTCGTCTGAGTGTTCTGGCCCCCTTCACCTGTGAGTGCGCAGCAGAGGGGAGGTGATCTGTGTGATCCCCCCAGGGAGGAGCAGGGAGACCTGCACACGCATACTCTGCCTGCTTTTAAAGTCTAATAGCATTTTAAGGTTATTATCTATTTCAGATCCACGGCAAGGGTCAGGGTTCACGGCTGGCGGACATCCTCTCCCCTCCCTTCACCAACACCCTGGCTTCTGACTGACAGCAATCAGTCAGGCTCAGGCCTCCCGAGAAGGAGAGCGAGAGAAGGGGGGAGGGTCCAGAGGTCGGCAGCGGGCAAGATTCAGCTGTCATTTTTAATTATCTAAATGATATTCAGAGCGCAGAGTATCCTGTCTGTCAGCCCAGCCACATTAGCATGGCGGTGTTTGTGTAAAGAAGGGGGGGTGAATGTAAGAATTAAGGATGCAGAAAGACAGAATGGAATAGCTGCATGAATTATAAAATCCCCCAACCCTACAAAAAAAAGGAGAATAGGTGAAAGGGGGGAGGGTTAATCGTTCATCTATTGAAGAGAAGAAAGAGTGGGTGAGCTGCAGGGCTTGGAGGCCGCTCTGGACACCGGCTACTAAGAACGCTCAAAGCCAATGTTTCAGAAAATTGTAACATGTACATGAAAGGTGTGTGTCTGGTGTAATGGCTCAGAAAGATGGCAGGTGACAACCGGGCCTCAGCAATCTATATGCAAATGGCTGCTTACGCCTCCGAGTTACAGCGCGCTAACGAAAGCTTACAATCGAAAATCGCAGATGGAGCGGAAAAAGGTCAGCACGTGTACACCGCTACTGCACAGGTCGCCTACAGGTCTGTCTATGTGGATTCATGTCATTCTGCATCTATTACGTACCAAACCGTTGGCTGACAACTTGGCAGCAAAAATGGTAGCCATGTTGGTTGTCACCACATAGTATCTTTAGAAAAATGTGAATTGAATCAGTGGAAAGCAATTTAAAGA
This sequence comes from Ranitomeya variabilis, assembly GCF_051348905.1. Lineage (NCBI taxonomy): Eukaryota > Metazoa > Chordata > Amphibia > Anura > Dendrobatidae > Ranitomeya > Ranitomeya variabilis. The sequence goes on from NC_135232.1 coordinate 640,274,104, forward strand.
GGGCGCTCTGCACCCTTGCTGTGGCCAAACATTTGATTGCACCTTCCCACCTACTTGGTTTCCATCTATTTCCAACCGTCTCTGGACTTATCATGCCAGAGCTGTCAATCAAAGGAGGTGGGGTAGAGATAGAATGAAAACAAGCAGGTGGGAAGGTGCACTGTATGGCCTCGCTATGGTGCATCAAGAGCCTGTGCTTGGTTTGAACAGTCTCTCTCTGTGCTAACAGAGTCCCTTTAAACTGAAGAGGGTTTTTGATTAAAAATACTATCTGATCAATGAATTATTGATATAGGGATGATTGCTTTGACCCCACTGATCCTGAGAATAAGTGACTCAAAATCCCTGTGTAAATTGAGCAGTAGTGTGCATGCTCGACCACTGCGGTATACATTTCTTTGGGACTGACACAGGTAGTCATTCCATCAGTCCCATAGGAAGTAATGGAGTAGTGATCAAGCATTGCTCCATTCATCCATGGTGCTTTCAGGCTCCTGTTCTCACGATCAATATATGTTCTAGCGGTTGGACCCCCAGTGATAAAGCACCTGGAAAACCCTCCTTAAAGTGAACCGATTAGTTGATTCATGAAACCAGATATTGCATGAATCAGAGCTTAAAGTGAACCGATTAGTTGATTCATGAAACCAGATATTGCATGAATCAGAGCTTGATTGCATGATCACAACCAGGTATATTCTCTGAGACGCTCCCTGCACCACACCAGGTGATTAATAGGTATCTACCATGTGTCTACTTGGCGAGAAATCTGTCAATCACCTCTTGCAGTGCAGGGAAGAGCCGGCCTGCGGATGCATGATCAGTCAGGTATATTCTCTGAGACGCTCCCTGCGCCATGCCATGTGATTGACAGGTCTCTACCATGTGTGTACTTAGTGAGAGACCTGTCAAACACCTTTAGCAGTGCTGGGAAGAGCCGGCCTGGGGCTGCATGATCGCAGCCAGGTATATTCTCTGAGATGCGCCCTGCGCCACGCTAGGTGCTTGACCGGTCTCTACTACGTGTGTACTTAGTGGGAGACCTGTCAATCACCTCTTGCAGTGCAAGGAAGAGCCGGCCTGTGGATGCATGATCACAGTCAGGTATATTCTCTGAGACGCTCCCTGCGCCACGCCATGTGATTGACAGGTCTCTACCATGTGCGTACTTAGTGAGAGACCTGTCAAAAACCTTTAGCAGTGCTGGGAAGAGCCGGCCTGGGGCTGCATGATCGCAGCCAGGTATATTCTCTGAGATGCACCCTGCGCCACGCTAGGTGCTTGACCAGTCTCTACTACGTGTGTACTTAGTGGGAGACCTGTCAATCACCTCTTGCAGTGCAGGGAAGAGCCGGCCTGTGGATGCATGATCACAGTCAGGTATATTCTCTGAGACGCTCCCTGCGCCACGCCATGTGATTGACAGGTCTCTACCATGTGTGTACTTAGTGAGAGACCTGTCAAAAACCTTTAGCAGTGCTGGGAAGAGCCGGCCTGGGGCTGCATGATCGCAGCCAGGTATATTCTCTGAGATGCTCCCTGCGCCACGCTAGGTGCTTGACCGGTCTCTACTACGTGTGTACTTAGTGGGAGACCTGTCAATCACCTCTTGCAGTGCAGGGAAGAGCCGGCCTGTGGATGCATGATCACAGTCAGGTATATTCTCTGAGACGCTCCCTGCGCCACGCCATGTGATTGACAGGTCTCTACCATGTGCGTACTTAGTGAGAGACCTGTCAAAAACCTTTAGCAGTGCTGGGAAGAGCCGGCCTGGGGCTGCATGATCGCAGCCAGGTATATTCTCTGAGATGCTCCCTGCGCCACGCTAGGTGCTTGACCGGTCTCTACTACGTGTGTACTTAGTGGGAGACCTGTCAATCACCTCTAGCAGTGCTGGCCTGGGGCTGCATGATCGCAGCCAGTTATATTCTCTGAGACACTCCCTACGCCAGGCCAGGTGATTGACAGGACTTTACCACATGTGTACTTAATGAGAGACCTTATAATAAAAACATCCCACAATGGACAAAAATATCCTTGATCTCTCACACATGCTCGTAGTCATGTGTTTGTAACAAATCAAGAGATCACATATCGCTATTAAGGACACTCCACCAATGCATTAGACCAGAGAAAGACACACGGAGTATAAGTCCCATTTGAAAAAGTATAAATACATATTTTTATTCATAGAAAAGTCAAATACATTACATCGTAACAATTAATCATTACACGTTTAATCTGAACAGCAAGGGAACCTAAGGAAAACACTGAAACAATCTATACGATGATATCCCCTGTGAGACTCTGCTAATTTTCCATCCTAAAGTGCTAATAGTGCATATCCAGGTAAAAAACTACTACACGGACCGGGTTACTGTCGGTCAATCCACATAAATCCCACAATGGGGTACCGATCACATTTCGGCATAAACAGTGCGGTGTGGACTAGTCTGCTATCCAGCCCTTGTCCATGGCCTTATTTTTAAACTATGTCCTCCCTGAAATCCTGGAGCACTTCAGAGCAAAATCTACCTGGAAGCCGTCATTTAGTCAGACTGTGATTCACGCTGCATGTGGTTTGGACAGGATGAATCGACTGACAGGTTCCCTTTAAGAACAAAATTCCTATACATACTGTAATCTAAAGCCGTTGGTTTCCCAGGAGTCCTATTCCAAATTTGCATTAGGCAGGTAGTATTGTGTATGAGTGCTAATGGTTTATTGGGTTCCCCTGTATGTAGGGATATCCGCTCCTCCAGGTTGTAGTTTGCACCCCAACTAATAATCTATAGGGATTCTTGTTCCTTATTGCAGAACAGGGTTAATGTCTTGTAGTGCCTGTTTGCATTCAACTTCACAGCCAAGTGAGGCCATTTTTTCTCCGCCACGCAGCTGCTTGACAGCCCCTAATAATAACACACGAGGACAGTCAGACAGAATGAAGACAAATACGGCGACTTCTCTCAGAATCCTAATGTCCCAATGCTCGTGGGAATCTCTTATCAGCAGGCAGCGCGGTGTGCAGGCTGCAGGAGGCCAGACGTAGGCGCGGGGACAGCACAGCTACAAATGTTAATCCTACAAATGCACATGTATGAGCTAATCATCAGCAAATAATCCCACGTCCTGTATATATTAATGATCCACACTCACTGGATCACTTTATTGCTGCAGTGCTGGGTTTTCGGGACATTTCTTGCCAATCCCATAGCGTCCCGTCTGAAGCTGGGATATGTCTGGATCTCGTCGGTGGCTACAACACGTAAAATAAGGCAATCACTGTGGTTCCCAAATAGTTATCATTTTTTCCTATTCAGAGTTGTTCTAGAGTGATGACGTGATCTCCAACCCCAATTATCAGTATCAGGATGGATGCATAATATGGATATTTATGGCTGCTTTCATTTCAGTCTTGTGTCAACTTTGTGGCTGTATATATATTTATTTTTTCCTTTTGGCTTTTATTTTATTTAAGTAGGGTAAAATGTGATAATTACTTTGCCAATATGTCTTTATAATAATATAAGCTCTTTATTGAATTGCGGAGCTTTCAATCCACTGCACAGACTTTGTACTTAGCAATTTTGGTACCTGCAGTCACCAATAGAGGGAGCTTATTGCACATCTTTATACATCGAAAGCAGTGATATCCCAGAATGCAGGGAGCTCCCTCTAGTGGTTAAATGTAACAGTAGTATGTTGTCCGCTTTCTCTTATGGTAGCAGATATATATTAAAGGGGTTGTCTCAACATTGATCTTCAAGAACATACAGAGTTGCTGGGGGTAGTTGCGCTCCTGCTTGATTGACATTGTGGACCAATGGCATTGTTGCTCCACTGGCTCAAAATCCTTGCTCTGTGATGCCGCAAGCAAAAGCAGCTGTGCCTCTGCAGCATCAAAGGTGCGCTGAAGAAGGTAGGATGCAGCCATATGGCCGGCATTAGCGCAGCGCTGACAAACTCTATTGGAAAGAGCTTGTAAGCACTTTGCTCCTCCCTAGGAGACCAGGTTTTACAAGCCTTGTTGCATCAAGTTTTTCATATATGAAAAAAAATCTTAGTTTCTCCTAACCAGTACACAATAAAAAAAATTGGCAGCACAAGGATGACATGTGTGTGGTCTTCGTTTATTTTTCCAGTGGGACCTTGACTTGTGTTGGCAGTATTGATCTGCAGCATGGATAAAAGTCATGAAAAGGGACAACCATAGTAATGGATCTGTGATGTATCTGCAAAAATAATGGAGAGCTAATGTGCTAGTGACACCAGCATGTGCACACCACGTTCTTTTCAGGTGCATTCTGCCTGGAAACAGCCTAGAAAAGTGTCGCCAAACCGCAGCCAAAAAATGAAAATGCACAGCAATGTAAAAACAACCCTGCTGTGGACATAGTCATTTTTTTTAGCTGCTGGATTTGTAAACCATGAACCAATTAAAAGAAGTAGCATGTGGCTTCTTCAGGTGGCTTCTAGTGTGAAGCCCTTTGCTAGTTGTAGATTAAACTAGAAAAATGGCACTGGCGGCTAAGCCGTTTCAGTAATAAGACCAGTCTGCTGGCATTTTGAAGACGCCTTGTGCACAAAACTTTACAGATTTTTTTTTTTTTTTTTTAAAGAGGTTTTGGAGCAGAAACTGAGCGGAAACTCTCTAAATCCTACTCAAAACTCCTGCTAAGTAAGTCTCTGCTCTGAAAACTCTCCATGTGCACACGGTAAAGCGAATAAGATGTGTGCGCCACCTGGAGGTTGCTAGTGGAAGTGTAGCTTCATTCTGACAAACACTGCAGTGGAAGAAGTGCTGCTGTAGTCAAATTCATGAAAAAGAGTTTGCAATGTACGTATACTATAGATCTTTTTTGCCTGGCCCTCCCTCCCTCTTAGGTTCACATAGAAGCACCTTCCTAACACCGCGCTCCTAGCTGTGTCTAATGACAGCAGATTAGCATGCATTACAAATAGCCTAAATAATGAATTATTCAACTCGGTGTAATTATCACCTCACCCTCTAATGCAATTACTTGATGCCTTGCGTGGTTATTTCAGGGCTCTGACTCTACCTGCTGGGTGCCATTTAAAGGTGCGTATCCCTCTAATTGCTCAGGGAAAAAAATGCACTTTAAACAAATATACCCAGTGAGCCTTTAGAAATAACGGGAGGAGGGGTAATTGAGTGGTTTAGTCTCCGGCCTGGTCTTTACAGCTAGTCTGTAAGATTTTTTTTTTTTTTAGCAATTCTTCTTCACCCTTTTCTTGTCAAAGAGACCCAGTGCAGGAAAAACAGTACACCGACTGAATATATTTCTATTGGCACTACAAAAGGCACTGGTGGCTGGGATACATAATAGTCCCCAGTGCCACATACTTAAAATCACTTTAGCAATCTACTAATTCAGAAATAAAAATAGTAAAAGTATCCAATATAATGTAATTGTTATATCTGTTCGGCTACATTCAAACAGCAGCATCTTTGGTCCGAGTGGCGTCCTTGGAAAGGCCTGACCTGCCACAGACAGCACAAGGATCACTGTTATTCAATAGTGCTGTTCCAATGACAGAGCGTCAGTACAAAAAAAATCACAGCATGGACTAGTCCTCTCCGTATTATGGAGGTGGCTCAGCAAGTTAAGTCTATGGGAGCACAAATAAAATTAGATCCCATACGTATCAATCTGATTGCATCAGCTTGTACAGATACGTTGTCATTACTAACATAGGAAACTATTTGGTCTTGTAAATGTTACTCCGTGCTGGTTTATAAAAACACATGTCATACAGTTGTCTTTTTTCCGGATGGAAATGGTGCAACTTTTTATACACTTGTGTGAACCTTTCTGTAAAAATTTGGTAACTATCAGTATTCCCACCATTACACCTCCTGCATGGGTTGTTATTCACCTTACCCAAAATCTTATCATGTTCTGTCACTTTGGAGAAATATGTTTTTTTCCGCATTTAGTGAATAAGCAAAATTGAAAAGAAAAAGTTCTGAAATTTGCTGACAGTTAAGGCCCCATACACAGTCGATGAAGTCTTTTGTCCAGGAGGATAAGGATCCAGCATGTCCGATTTCCCACTGCCGATCCCTTTGTTCTCCAGAGATAAGTACCCACCAAACATGTCTGCCACCAGCTGTTTCATAGAGAACACCGGAGCACAGCAGAGCGATCACTCCTGAGTATGGGGAAGGCAGGAGAAAAAGCTACCGGCCAAAACATCAGCTGAAATATTCTTCTGCTAACAGCCACCTAATATATATGGTGGGCTTAAAGGGGTTGTCCGTCCTTAGGCTAGAAGTCTGTAGTCACTTTACTCTGACTCCATAACTAGGCTGCGAGTGTGGGGCTCTTGAGACACACTTTGTAGGCTGTCTCTCTATTAACCTGTACTGACACAAAGAGATGTCATCAGATAGCTTGACTCGACTGCAGAAGCCTTGTTTGAAGATTCCAGAAGAAGGTTTATTTTCAAGCTGAATTCTTGTAGTTCTGCACAAATGCAATAGGTAAAAAGACAGTTCTGAACCAGAGCGGTGTAGAGATGGTGCTAGCAAGATGGATGACATACAGTATCTGGGAAAATAGAAGGGGTTTTTCTGACATTACAGTTGGGCTACAGGGAGAGAGAGTGGACAAACTTCTAAAAGGCAAACTGATTACATAGAAATAATGCAATGACAATACAATTCTGTATGATTCCCAAGTTGAGGAACATGACACACTCTGTGACTGAAGACTTGGGAATCTTCACATCGCGTGCACTGTGAGGATTCACTGATGTTGGTGACGAGCAGTGAGCACGTGACCACAAGTATGTGATTTGCATACATGCGGTCATGTGCCGACTAGACGTGCGGAACCTTGCTCAATGCAAGTGTATTGAGCGAAGTTGGACACGTCTAGTGGGAATGTGGTCGGAATGATGGAAATTGCACCACCGGAGAATCCTCATAGTGCACAGTGTACGTGATGGGAGGGTTCATAAGTCTGCAGTGACATTGAGTGACTGCAGACTTGTAGTCTAAGGTTGGACAACCCTTTTAATGCGCCATATAGCTTTTACTTTTGGTCTTCTGCTGTGGTAGTAAAGCTAATTTCACACATCAGGTTTTTGCCGTCAGGCACAATCCGGCGAATTTAAAAAAAACTGATCCATTTTTTTTCCGCCGGATCCGTTTTTTTCTCATAGAGTTGTATTAGCGCCAGATTGCGCCTGATGTCCCAAAGTTTCATCCGTTTTTTGCCGGATCCATCAAAAATTAGTTTTCCGGCAGCGGTCGGAGAAAACGTCCAGAGCAACGTTTTTTCTGTCCAACGTAAAACCGCGCAACGACTGATCCGGCCAAAAACATGAAACGATGGTATCCAGTTTTTATCATAAATCATACATTTTCCATTCTGGAATCTTTCTCTTTCTCAAAAACTGATCCATCGCATCAGTTTTTCACTATTTGCAATGGATCCGTTTTTTTAATAAAATTAGCTGGATTGTGCCCGAAACAAAAAAACTGATGTGTGAAAGTAGCCTAACTGATCCATAGGTTTCTATGAGGAGTTTCCCAGATGTCAGTGACATCAGTACTGGACAGATTCTAATCCAGCTAGTGATGCCGGATCAGTCACAACTGACATTAGATCCAGTATAACCAGCTGTAATTAAATTGGAGAAACCAGCAGCTCACTATAAAAAGATTCCAAAAATTGTGCCGTTAAGGGGCGCTACTGTGCAGCTTTACCTGCGGTCTTGGCGATCTGTCCTCATGTTGTCTTCATATTCATCTGCTATCTTTTGTGATCATAAAGCCCAAATTGCCATTGAACGTGACAACTAGTGTAAGCGAACAAGGGTCTAATATTCACTCCTGATCCTGGGTGTTTTGTGGTTTTCCCAGAGGAGTGTGTGACCAGTAATATTTCTGCACTAATACATTAGATCACTTGTGATCAGTGGTAGGATCCCACCTTTGTGAAGTAGATGCATGCAACATTGCACATCTTACGATATTTGATATGGAAGCTTTCTCCCGGAAGAAGGAGGTATCTAGATGTCATACAGAGGAGCGGGACTGTCACAACAGGCCACTCTTAATGCTGCCGCGTGATTAATCTGCAATCACAGACTGATGCATTCAGGGAAGGGCTTTGATAAATGTGGATCATGTTCTGCCAGGACGGTGACTGAGAATACTAAGATCTTTGGGATTTGGTGGCAGCATGGCTCAGATTATTCCTAAGTACTTGTCCTATCAACCAGCACAATATGAACTTACAGGTCCTTCTCAAAAAATTAGCATATAGTGTTAAATTTCATTATTTACCATAATGTAATGATTACAATTAAACTTTCATATACTATAGATTCATTATCCACCAACTGAAATTTGTCAGGTCTTTTATTGTTTTAATACTGATGATTTTGGCATACAACTCCTGATAACCCAAAAAACCTGTCTCAATAAATTAGCATATTTCACCCGACCAATCAAATAAAAGTGTTTTTTAATACCAAACAAAAAAACCATCAAATAATAATGTTCAGTTATGCACTCAATACTTGGTCGGGAATCCTTTGGCAGAAATGACTGCTTCAATGCGGCGTGGCATGGAGGCAATCAGCCTGTGACACTGCTGAGATGTTATGGAGGCCCAGGATGCTTCAATAGCGGCCTTAAGCTCATCCAGAGTGTTGGGTCTTGCGTCTCTCAACTTTCTCTTCACAATATCCCACAGATTCTCTATGGGGTTCAGGTCAGGAGAGTTGGCAGGCCAATTGAGCACAGTAATACCATGGTCAGTAAACCATTTACCAGTGGTTTTGGCACTGTGAGCAGGTGCCAGGTCGTGCTGAAAAATGAAATCTTCATCTCCATAAAGCATTTCAGCCGATGGAAGCATGAAGTGCTCCAAAATCTCCTGATAGCTAGCTGCATTGACCCTGCCCTTGATGAAACACAGTGGACCAACACCAGCAGCTGACATGGCACCCCACACCATCACTGACTGTGGGTACTTGACACTGGACTTCAGGCATTTTGGCATTTCCTTCTCCCCAGTCTTCCTCCAGACTCTGGCACCTTGATTTCCGAATGACATGCAAAATTTGCTTTCATCAGAAAAAAGTACTTGGGACCACTTAGCAACAGTCCAGTGCTGCTTCTCTGTAGCCCAGGTCAGGCGCTTCTGCCGCTGTTTATGGTTCAAAAGTGGCTTTACCTGGGGAATGCGGCACCTGTAGCCCATTTCCTGCACACGCCTGTGCACGGTGGCTCTGGATGTTTCCACACCAGACTCAGACCACTGCTTCCTCAGGTTCCGGTCACCTCTTCTCGTTGTACAGCGTTTTCTGCCACATTGTTTCCTTCCAACAGACTTACCATTGAGGTGCCTTGATACAGCACTCTGGGAACAGCCTATTTGTTGAGAAATTTCTTTCTGGGTCTTACCCTCTTGCTTGAGGGTGTCAATGATGGCCTTCTTGACATCTGTCAGGTCGCTAGTCTTACCCATGATGGGGGTTTTGAGTAATGAACCAGGCAGGGAGTTTTTAAAAGCCTCAGGTATCTTTTGCATGTGTTTAGAGTTAATTAGTTGATTCAGAAGATTAGGGTAATAGGTCATTTAGAGCAGAGGTCCCCAACCGCCGGTCCGCGGACCAGGACCGGGCTGTTGGGGTTTTTCAGCCGGTCCGCGGCGCCCCTGTTCAGCGGTCACGTGGGACCGCTCATTAGAGAAATTAATAGGCTGCTCCACCTCCCATAGGGGCGGAGCCGCATAATTCATTTCTCTAATCAGCGGTGCCGGTGACCGCTGATAGAGGAAGAGGCTGCGGCACCGAAGACCCGCTGTCCGGGGGAAGGAGCGGGACGCCGGGAGCAGGTAAGTATGACATATTCACCTATCCTCGTTCCACACGCCGGGCGCTGTCTCCATCTTCCCGGCGTCTCTCCGCACTGACTGCAGGCAGAGGGCGCGATGACGCATATAGTGTGCGCGCCGCCCTCTGCCTGATCAGTCAGTGCGGAGAGACGCCGGGAAGATGGCGCCGAGGAGCTGCAAGCAAGACAGGTGAGTATGTGTTTTATTATTTTTATTGCAGCAGCAGCACAGCTATGGGGCAATAATGGACGGTGCAGAGCACTATATGGCACAGCTATGGGGCAATGGTGCAGAGCACTATATGGCACAGCTATGGGGCAATAATGGTGCAGAGCACTATATGGCACAGCTATGGGGCAATAATGGTGCAGAGCACTATATGGCACAGCTATGGGGCAATAATGGTGCAGAGCACTGTATGGCACAGCTATGGGGCAATAATGGTGCAGAGCACTATATGGCACAGCTATGGGGCAATAATGGTGCAGAGCACTGTATGGCACAGCTATGGGGCAATTATGAACGGTGCAGAGCACTATATGGCACAGCTATGGGGCAATTATGAACGGTGCAGAGCACTGTATGGCACAGCTATGGGGCAATAATAAACGGTGCAGAGCACTGTATGGCACAGCTATGGGGCAATAATAAACAGTGCAGAGCACTGTATGGCACAGCTATGGGGCAATAATAAACGGTGCAGAGCACTGTATGGCACAGCTATGGGGCAATAATGGTGCAGAGCACTATATGGCACAGCTATGGGGCAATAATGGTGCAGAGCACCAGGGAAACAAGCATGGTGCTCCCACTCATTCTGAACCTATGGTAAGTTGAATCACATTCTCATTATAAATGTCATAATTATATGATAAGTATGCACTAAGCTCCATCCCTCCATAACCCCACCCCCATATGACCAAAGCCCCGCCCCTGCCCCACCCCCACCGGGCCATGGAAAACTGGTCTTGCTTCAAGCCGGTCCCTGGTGCAAAAAAGGTTGGGGACCTCTGATTTAGAGAACCTTTTCTTGATATGCTAATTTATTGAGACAGGTTTTTTGGGTTATCAGGAGTTGTATGCCAAAATCATCAGTATTAAAACAATAAAAGACCTGACAAATTTCAGTTGGTGGATAATGAATCTATAGTATATGAAAGTTTAATTGTAATCATTACATTATGGTAAATAATGAAATTGAACACTATATGCTAATTTTTTGAGAAGGACCTGTATATTATGTCTCTTGCAATTGAATCCAATGTTTCTTTCCGCTTTGTGCTTTCCTATTACTTATGTATTGGGATCTTCTGGGGAGTTTGCAGAAATAGTCAGCATTTTTTCTGGGTTCATTTCTGCAACATCAGAAATGGTGGATAATTGCCCCTGTACCTTGGTGTTTGGCACTGGGGGTGATTTACTTCACATCGGTCACTGCAGTCAGGCGGCTTTTCATTCACTTGATCATGCGTAACAGTGCGCAGCCACTGCTGATCATGAAGGTCGCCATTGGCTTGTAGTGTGTGACAATGGCGGAGGCAGGCTCTGAAGATGCTTTTTGCTGTATCTGAATTGCTGAATGCCCCCTTAAAGGGAACCTGTCATTTGGTTCATGCTGCCCAAACCGTGGGCAGGTGTATCAAAGCCTGAGTGCACGCTTTCAGGCAGGTTCATTCTACTCTTCTCAGAAGCGCTTTGGTTTCCCAGGGTTACTGCAGGAGATTGACAGGTCTCTACCTATGCACAAATGAGGGACCTCATGCACAAATGAGACCTGTCAATCACCTGGAGCGGTGTAGGGTGAAGCCGGATGGGGGTGGCACTGGATGAGTCTTGTCTCCAGCTGTGGTCCTTCCAACTATCTTCTAACTATATTTTCTCTGAAACTCCAGAAAATTTAATGAAAAAAATATACTTGGCTGCAATGGTTTCCAGATATTTTCAGTTGATTCATTAGTTATTAGTTTCTGAAAAGATGCAAAATTTGTCGCAAATGTCCTCTAGTGACGGATATTTTGGTGCTGAAGATCCGAAACTTGTATCTATGCAAACCTAAAGCATTCAGACAAGTACTGCGGCTCATCACCATTCACTTGAGGAGTTCCCACCACCGTTATTACCGCCATATGGTGACATGTAATGGTAGATACCAGTGCTACAGAATATGTAAGAGATTGCAGCACAGTTACAGATGGTGACTTACAGCTGTCTTTCTTTCTGGTTGAGTGGTTAATTTTCCCCTTCTTTTCCCATCTGGCCCAGACCGACATGACAACTTCTCCAGCCAGGACTCATCTGCAGAGAATACAACAAAGACACATCTGACTTCTCATATTTCCATCACCATCTATTCCCAACCTGCACAAACTCCTCAACTTTCTGATACCCCAATACTGAGCCGCTGCTGCCTTATGTGTCACTATTACGCACTTGTATGCCATCTAGATGATAAAACAATCCTCTAGAACAGAGGTGTCAAACTGCATTCCTCGAGGGCCGCCAACAGGTCATGTTTTCAGGATTTTCTTAGCATTCCACAAGGTGCTGGAATCATTATGTGCAGGTGATTAAATTATCACCTGTGCAATACAAGGAAATCCTGAAAACATGACCTGTTGGCGGCCCTCGAGGAATGCAGTTTGACACCTCTGCTCTAGAATATATTAATGCCCTGTGCAAGTGCCCACACTTTTCCACCTAGAAAATAATACCCTCTTTGTACCTCTTTGACAGTCACAATAACCAGAGTTTCGCTATAACAGTAAGTGCCCACTTAACATTAAATAATGTTCTAAGGCCCCCATGTGCAGCTCCCCTCTATACAGTATGATGCTCCATTATACACAGTATATTGCCCCACACAGTATGCTGACCCCTTTGTAGCACCCAAACGGTTTGATGACTCCTATACTGTATGATGGCCCCCACACTGTACAAAGACCCCACATTAGCTCCCACATTGAATGATGATTCCTTCACTGTAAACCCAACACTGTATAATGGCCCCCTAAATAATCTCCATCTAGTATATGCAACCCATAGTCATCCATATAGTATACTGCACTCATCATAGGCTTCTTTATAGTATAATGCACCCCCATAGGTCTCCATATAGTTTAATGCACTTCCCATAGACCTCCATACAGTATAATGCATTCCCCATATGCCTCCATACAATATAATGCACTCCTCATAGGCCTCCAATAGTATAATGCACTCCCTATAGGTCTCCATATAGTTTAATGCACTACCCATAGACCTCCATACAGTGTAATACATTCCCCATATGCCTCCATGCAATATAATGCACTCCTCATAGGCCTCCAATAGTATAATGCACTCCCTATAGGTCTCCATATAGTATAATGCACTCCCCATAGACCTCTATATAGTATAATACAAACCCATAGGCCTCCATATAGTATAATGTACTCCCTATAGGTCTCCATATAGTATAATATACTCTCCATAGGCCTCCATATAGTATAATGCACTCCCAATAGGCCTCTATATAGTATAACACACTCCCCATAGGCCTCCACATTGGATGCCTATATGCCATACAGTTACAGTAGCATAGCTCCTGGTGGGCCCCTCAGAGGGTGGGCCCTGGGGCCCCCTCTGCCCACCTCCCTCCCCAAGTAGCTATGCTACTAATGTTCTAAAAATAAATAATAACTGATTGCAGGGGGTCTGACCACTGCCCCTCCCCCAGCGATCTCGAGATCGGGGCTTTGAAACCATGATAATGGGACTCTGCTGCCTTGTCCTGAATGGAAGTTTAATAGTTTGCACCGGGTTCACCATAGGCAAGTTATGTATAAAAAGTTATACAGTATGCCCTCACTTATTAAAAGTGTGCAGTAACATCAGGTGGAATAATACTCATGCTGCTGAGCTCCTTCAGCGGACACCTGTGGCCTGGAGTAGAGAATGCTAAGTTCCAGTCTATTGTAATGAGTAGGACAATGTGTTTGAGATTGGTCTCCTCTTTTCCTCAGGTTCTGATGGACATTGGCACTGTCCTGAATGGAGCGTAGGTTCACATGCTTGGTCTCCACTCGATTTTTTGTCTATGATACTGCCAAGTGCAGTTATTTCTGGCAATCCTATAGATAATGAATGGAGCAAAGGCCAAACATGAGAACCTAGGCTCCATCCAATGCAGAACCCTGATCTCAGGATAGCTTGGGCCCCAGCAGTCAAACCCCCAATGACCAGCAGGATTTATGTCCCCAATCTACCACCAACCTGTTATCCATGTCAGTGACAGATTTTCAATAATTATCTTCTACCTTCCCCCAGATTCATAAGGGAGGAGTGTTACATTCAGACAGCAGTCACAGGGCAGGAGACAGTCTCCTATCCTCAAATGGGGGGGGGGGGGAGGAGCTTGCCGACTTTGTTTGGCTCAATTTACATAATTTACGGTCGGTTTGGCACTTGCTATCCAGCCACCTCCATCAGAATTTGGTGTATGCACAGCACACAGATGATACCAAGGACCTCTTACTACTGCTCCAGCAATGTTATGCCCAAGACAGAAGATCTTCAATGTGAATCTGTCACTGTTGGGTGACAAGATAGATGGCGGATTTGTTGCCAAAATATCAGGGGCCTATATTACCACATTGTTGCTCTTTCAGTAATTTGACATCCCCTTCACTCACTGACCAACCCCAATGGAAGAAGCCCCTGTGCAAGTACAATATATGGGGCTTTTGCAGCCCAATATGTCATTATACTGCAGAATTCTCCCTGCTTTGGAGATGGCATTGGCCCCCTTATCTCTAGGGCCCCCTTGTGGCTGCACAGATTGCACCAATGATATGTCCGCCCCTGCCTTCACTTCCACCTACCTGTAATACCCTTAGGACCAGGAGACGTTTTACTCAGAGCAAAGTCTTGATGTTTGACACTTTATAAAAAGCTTCACACATTTGTCCCAGAAAAGTGTATGAGCTCAGGTCTCCTCCACTGAGAGGGGCCTCGTGCACACCCCATCCCACCTTTAAAGCATGGATAGCATTACAGCCATTGTTATTGCCTGTCTTGACCGTAGCGTTCCTGAATCTAAGCTATGTAGGATACACCCCGAGATCCAGCAGTAAAGTATCTGAGATGATTTGTGCTTGTGCACTAGTTTGGCCTGGCTTGAGGTTGTAGTACAGATGGTTCCCGGACCACGTTTTCTCAGCCTCTCTCCCCATGCTCTGCTTTGCACTCACATTAATCTGTTTCTCATTGATTTTCTGATCCCTGAAACTTTCGGCTACAGCCGGATTCTTTAAGAAAGAAATAGCATCTTCTAGCTGGCTTGCAGTTTAATTGGAGAATGCTTTTTTTTTCCCTCTTGTAACAGTGGTCTGGTATACTAATAGCGGTGGACACAGGATTAGTTCTAGAACAGAAAACTGTGATGTTTTTAAACCTCTTTTATCACCAGGTTGAAGATAATGTTGCTTTCTAAGTCGCGGTGGTACGGTTATATATAGTTTATATACTGATCAATGCATTCATGTATCAATGTGTTCATGTATGTGTCCTTCTAGACGACTACACATGCAGCCGTCACATAACTGCGCAATCCAATGACGCTACCGCTACGTGCTCTTCAGCGCTGTGCACCCTTCACACTAGTCCCTGTCTCAAATGGAGATCATATTAACCCCTTCATGACAGTCCTTTTTCTGTTTTCTGTGTTCGTTTTTCGCTCCCCTTCTTCCCAGAGCCATAACTTTTTTATTTTTCCATCAATATGGCCATGTGGGGGCTTGTTTTTTTGCGGAACGAGTTGTACTTTTGAACAACACCATTGGTTTTGCTATATCATGTACTCAATAACGGGAAAAAAAATTCCAAGTGTGATGAAATTGCAAAAATAAGTGCAATCCCACAACAGTTTTTTGGATTTTTTTGCCATGTTCACTAAATGCTTAAATTGACCTACCGTTATGATTCTCCAGGTCATTACGAGTTCACAGACATCAAACATGTTGTTTATTACCGTATTTAAGTGGTGGGAAAAAAAAATCAAAGTTTGTTTAAAAAAAAAAAAAAAAGCATCATTTTCCGATACCCGTAGCGTCTCCAGTTTTCATGATCTGGGGTCGGGTGAGGGCTTATTTTTTGTGTGCTGAGCTGACATTTTTAATGATACCATTTTGGTGTGAATACGATCTTTTGATCGCCATTAATACATTTTAATGCAATGTTGCGGCGGCAACCAAAATAAGTAATTCTTTTTTTTTTTTTTTTTTTTTTTAATGGGGGGTGATTTGAACTTTTTTTTATATTTTTTTTAACATTTGTAAAAGCTTTGTTTTTTTACTTTTTGCATGCTTCAATAGTCTCCATGGTACACTAGAAGCTGCACTTGCTCTGCTACATACAGGCAGAAATGCTCACTTGCTTTGAGCGCCGACCACCAAGCGGCGCTCATAGCAATCCAGCTATGACAACCATAGAGGTCTACTGGAGACCTGTGGTTGTCATGCCAACCCATCTGTGACCCACGATCACCGATGGGCGGGATTTCCAGTGCTTGCCAGAAATGCGAGTTAAAGGCCACTGTCAGAGATTGACACGACATGCACAGCACATGTCATGAAGGGGTTAAAATGAATCTGTCAGCAAGTTTTTGCTACCTCATCTGAGAGCAGAATAATGTAGGGAAAGAGACCCTGATTCCAAAGATGTGTCACTTAGTTTTCTGGATGCAGCATTTGTGACACAATTAGAGTGTTTAGATATAACATGTAGCAGAGGTCAGAAAGCTGCCCCCACCCACATCACAACTTCCTGTGTACATTGTCTATAGCTAGTGAGCTGCTTATCAGAGGAGGGGGTGTGGTCGGACCAAGGCTCACGTGCTATGTAGACCAGGCAGTGATAATCTCCTGGTGATAAAACCTTCATTACATGGAAACAGCAGCACACAGCCTAATAAGAGATATATTCCTGAAATTTGTGTCTCAGCCCCTACCTCATGCTGTCCTCCTATTAAACAGTAAAAATGTGCTGACAGATTCTCTTTAACATTAACAAAATGCAAACTCCCTGCAGATGCCATTGACTAGATTCAAACCCAGGGCCTCAGAGCTGCAAGGTAGCTGTGCTAACCACTGAGCCAACCTGCTTTCTCAAATATGATTTTTTTATTATTATTTTTTTTTTTTTGTAAATGGCCCAATAATGAAAATAAATAAATCAGGCATTCATTTTAGCACATCTGGCCATAGTGAAATCAGTCAGTGCATTACAAGTTAGAAGGAACGTCCATGCACGGCCCGAGCGCTCTGTCCATCTGTACTCTGCCAGCTAAAGTCCCAATGGTATCAGCCCTTTCCTTGCCCTCCCTGTTCGATTGCGGACTTTGATAATTACATAATCTCTCAACTCATGTCTGACCTTTTGCCTCCAATCCAATCCAGCAGGATACCTGCCTTGTGACCTTTATAGAAAGAATGTCAGCGGCCCCTCATACCTCCTCCAGCTCTGCAGCTGTCCCCACCATCCCTCCAGCATCGGCAGTAGCATTTATACTTCTTACATGAAAAGGGACCAGCAGAATATAAAGCAATTTCGGCCCAGTCGTGTAACATGCACCTGTTTCCGACATGTCACAGAGTGGCCATTTTGTGCCACGACATGAGGGCCAAGTAACAAGGCGTTCTCTGTCCCAACAGTCAGACTTCGGAGCATGTAAGTAAAGTTACGGCCCAGTCCCTCCTACGTTGCAGTCTTTTTTGGCATGTTCTCCTGCTGCTCCTCGCGTTACCTGCCCTCACGTTCACCTGTCACATTGTCGGCTTGCATAGGCAGACACAATGAGCCACGGCTCCTCTTTGCTCCTGCATCACAGAGTCTGGTACATGCTGTGGCAGTGACAATCGCTTTACATCATTGTTGGAGAATACAATGTAAAACTCGACTAAGAGCATCAAACGGTGGAGAAAACCCAGCAAGAGCAGGAGAGACAAGTGATTAGCGCGATGGAAGAAGGGAAATTGCTGGAGATCCTATCAGCGAGGCCGTGTGGTGTGCTGAGCTGCCATTAGCCTTCAAGGTGCTTTTGAGATTCCGGAGAGATGTATGGGCCACTTAACCTGCATCAAACCCAAGACAAAGAGTACTCAGCTCCTCCGTTGGAGGATGTGTCAAGAGCAGCTCACAGAGCAGACAAATGCCTCTCTGGGCCACTAAGTACTGCGTCTGAGTGATCCGTATCTTCTCATTCAGCCTGATACTGAGCTACACTTGTAACCCTTCGCCTGCCACATTCACTGCTACCAGGCGTTTACCAATTCATTGGCTTTGCCCCATTAATCATACCTGGGCCCTAAAGCCTGAGGAGCCAAACGGCCTGTTTACCACAGTGTTTCTTATCGTTGTGCTGTGACATCACTGCATTCACTTTCCTTGTATTATGGCACGGTGTAGTATATCTATGGTGTGTCACATAATGGTGTCCTGTGATGTTATAATGTTTGTTATTCCGTTTTTGAAACATCACTGTGTGCGTTATCCCACACTGTAACATCACTGTGTGCATTATCCCACACTGTCACATCACTGCGTGCATTATCCCACACTGTAACATCACTGTGTGCATTATCCCACACTGTCACATCACTGCATGCATTATCCCACACTGTAACATCACTGCATACATTACCCCACACTGTAATACCATTGTGGGCATTCTCCGACACTGTAACATCACTGTGGGCATTCTCCCATACTGTAACATCACTGTGGGCATTCTCCCACACTGTAACATCACTGTGGGCATTCTCCCACACTGTAACATCACTGTGGGCATTCTCCCATACTGTAACATCACTGTGGGCATTCTCCCACACTGTAACATCACTGTGGGCATTCTCCCACACTGTAACATCACTGTGTGCATTCTTCCACACTGTAACATCACTGTGTGCATTATACCACACTGTAACATCACTGTGTGCATTATCCCACACTGTCACATCACTGCATGCATTATCCCACACTGTAACATCACTGCATACATTACCTCACACTGTAATATCATTGTGGGCATTCTCCAACACTGTAACATCACTGTGGGCATGCTCCCATACTGTAACATCACTGTGGGCATTCTCCCACACTGTAATATCACTGTGGGCATTCTCCCATACTGTAACATCACTGTGGGCATTCTCCCACACTGTAACATCACTGTGGGCATTCTCCCACACTGTAACATCACTGTGTGCATTATCCCACACAAACATCACTGTGGGTATTCTCCCACACTGTAATATCACTGTGTGCATTATCCCACACTGTAACATCACTGTGTGCATTATATCACACTGTAACATCACTGTAATAATTATAGGGGATAACTCAGGAGACTCTTTGCGTGGAACAAGACAACTACAGGACACAGTTTTATAAGTGGTAAAGCCTATATTATCACACGGTGATTCAAATAGGTGCAGAGAGAAACTCAAGACCACAATACTTGGTGCAAATATCAAATGCAGCTCAGCAGTCTATAGGAAACTTCAGAGGAAAATGCAATTACACAGAAAATCTATGAAGCACAATTATTCTTGAGGATACTTGACACGAATAAGTCCTTGCTTAGTCCAAAACACAGATAGATATGCTTATAAGGCAGTTCAAATAATATCTTAGCTCAACCAGGGAGGTCTGGGTAAGTTTCACATTTGCGTTTAAATCCGCAGTGTTTAAAACGCTTCCGCAAGTGGTGGAAAAAACGCATGTAAACGCGTACAAACGCGGTGTTTTTTAGACGCATGCGGTTAAAAAAACACCGCAATGCAGATGGAAGTAAACACGAGCAGCAGATGAAGGAGGATTACTGGAACTGGTGTATGCAGCAGGAACTCAGAGCAGAGTAGCAGGATAACCCCACAGGTTCACAGGAGCAGGTGTATAGCCAGGGAGTCACCAGAGGTCAGGAGCTGGATGCAAGGCAGAATACTCTAGCACAGACTGAAGGCTGGGGTGGAGATTTATAGCAGGAAGACACAGTGCACATGAGACCAAAGACGCCACCTTGGAAAAGGGCAGTAATGCACAAAAAGGTAATAAAAAATCTTCAGAGTCCTGACAATCACTGTTGGCATTCTCCCACACTGTAACATCACTGTGTGCATTATCCCACACTGTAACATCACTGTGTGCATTATCCCACACTGTAACATCACTGTGTGCATTATCCCACACTGTAACATCTCTGTGTGCATTATCCCACACTGTCACATCACTGCATGCATTATCCCACACTGTAACATCACTGCATACATTACCCCACACTGTAATATATTGTGGTCATTCTCCGACACTGTAATATCACTGTGGGCATTTTCCCACACTTTAACATCACTGTGGGCGTTCTCCCACAAGGTAACATCACTGTGTGCATTCTCCCACACTGTAACATCACTGTGGGCATTCTCCCACACTGTAACATCACTGTATGCATTATCCCACACTGTAACATCACTGTATGCATTATCCCACACTGGAACATCACTGCATGCATTATCCCACACTGTAACATCACTGTGTGCACAATTACATTATAAAGTTAATTATTCCTAGAGTCTACCATCACTGTGTGCATCATCATTTGACTAGGAGATCACTATGATTAATCCCGTGCCGAGGTATCAAGGTGTTGGTATCATTGTACAGATATGTAACTATTTATAATGTCAGCAGTGTGACATAATTCTTTTATTATGTCTGAATTGTGACATTACTGTGTTTAACACCTCTTTACTGTGACATTAGTGTGTTTATTATTGTTACATAGTCAGAAAAAAGGCAGAATTTCATCTATTTCTTAATCATTATCATGCCAAGGAACTACCATTAAACATACACTAACAACCATTTTCATCTTTATTTTTATTAAATAATATAGTTACTTTGTATTTATTTTTTACAAGCAAGTAGACAAAAGGACATCCTTTCAAAGATGCATCGATTGTCAGATAATAGCTATTAGAATAATAAATTTTTATATACAGGAAAGGTAGCAGGCAAAGAAATACAGCATATTGTAATGCTTTGTTTGATAAAATAGGAAAAACAACATAAAGGAAATGTCTAGAAAACAACTTTGTTCATTTTTGTTGATTTTTTTTCTAATTTGCAAGTCATTACCTTTATTTTAAAATAATCCTGACATCTTGTCATGTAGCTCACATCTCTGTAGGCAACTCATTCTCATCGTAGCCAAAAATACAATATAAGGTAACATATTTATTTTAAAGTTGGTTGCAAATAACACAGGATCCGCTATTGACAATACATAAAGAACATATACAGTCATGGCCAAAAGTATTCACACCCCTGCAATTCTGTCAGATAATACTCAGTTTCTTCCTGAAAATGATTGCAAACACAAATTCTTTGGTATTATTATCTTCATTTAATTTGTCTTAAATGAAAAAACACAAAAAGAATTGTCCTAAAGCCAAATTGGATATAATTCCACACCAAACATAAAAAAGGGGGTGGACAAAAGAATTGGCACTGTTCGAAAAATCATGTGATGCTTCTCTAATTTGTGTAATTAACAGCACCTGTAATTTACCTGTGGCAACTAACAGGTGTTGGCAATAACTAAATCACACTTGCAGCCCGTTGACATGGATTAAAGTTGACTCAACCTCTGTCCTGTGTCCTTGTGTGTACCACATTGAGCATGGAGAAAAGAAAGAAGACCAAAGAACTGTCTCAGGACTTGAGAAACCAAATTGTGAGGAAGCATGAGCAATCTCAAGGCTACAAGTCCATCTCCAAAGACCTGAATGTTCCTGTGTCTACCGTGCACAGTGTCATCAAGAAGTTTAACCCCTTAGTGACAGAGCCAATTTGGTACTTAATGACCGAGCCAATTTTTACAATTCTGACCAGTGTCACTTTATGAGGTTATAACTCTGGAACGCTTTATCGGATCCCGCTGATTCTGAGATTGTTTTTTCGTGACATGTTGTACTTCAAGTTAGCGGTAACATTTCTTCGATATTACTTGCGATTATTTATGAAAAAAATGGAAATATGGCGAAAATTTTTAAAATTTTGCAATTTTCAAACTTTGTATTTTTATGCCCTTAAATCAGAGAGATATGTCACAAAAAATAGTTAATAAATAACATTTCTCACATGTCTACTTTACATCAGCACAATTTTGGAAACAATTTTTTTTTTTGTTAGGGAGTTATAAGGGTTAAAAGTTGACCAGCAATTTCTCATTTTTACAACACCATGTTTTTTTTAGGGACCACATCACCTTTGAAGTGATTTTGAGGGGTCTATATGATAGAAAATAACCAAGTGTGACACCATTCTAAAAACTGCACCCCTCAAGCTGCTCAAAACCACATTCAAGAAGTTTATTAACCCTTTACGTACTTCACAGGAACTAAAACAATGTGGAAGAAAAAAATGAACATTTAACTTTTTTTTGCAAACATTTTACTTCAGAACCATTTTTTTTAATTTTCACAAGTGTAAAAACAGAAATTTAACCACAAATTTTGTTGTGCAATTTTTCCTGAGTACGCTGATACCCCATATGTGGAGGTAAACCACTGTTTGGGCACACCGCAGAGCTTGGAAGTGAAGGAGCACCGTTTGACTGTTTCAATGCAGAATTGGCTGGAATTGAGATCGGACGCCATGTCGCGTTTGGAGAGCCCCTAATGTGCCTAAACAGTGGAAACCCCCCACAAGTGACACCATTTTGGAAACTAGACCCCCCAAGGAACTTATCTAGATGTGTGGTGAGCACTTTGAACCCCCAAGTGCTTCACAGAAGTTTATAACGTAGAGCCGTGAAAATAAAAAATCGCATTTGTTTTCACAAAAATGATTTTTTCGCCCACAAATTCTTATTTTCACAAGGGTAACAGGAGAAATTAGACCACAAAAGTTGTTGTGCAATTTCTCCTGAGTACGTCGATACCCCATATGTGGAGGTAAACCACTGTTTGGGCGCACCGCAGAGCTTGGAAGTGAAGGAGCACCGTTTGACTTTTTCAATGCAGAATTGGCTGGAATTGAGATCGGATGCCATGTCGCGTTTGGAGAGCCCCTGATGTGCCTAAACAGTAGAAACCCCCCAAAAGTGACCCCATTTTGGAAACTAGACCCCCCATGGAACTTATCTAGATGTGTAGTGAGAACTTTGAATGCCCAAGTGCATCACAGAAGTTTATAATGCAGAGTCGTGAAAATAAAAAATATATATTTTTTAACAATAAAGGTTTTTTAGCCCCCAAGTTTTTATTTTCACAAGGGTAACAAGAGAAATTGGACCCCAAAAGTTGTTGTCCAATTTGTCCTGAGTATGCTGGTACCCCATATGTGGGGGTAAACCACTGTTTGGGCGCACGGCAGAGCTCGGAAGGGAAGGAGCGCCATTTTGGAATGCAGACTTTGATAGAATTGTCTGCGGGCGTTATGTTGCGTTTGCAGACCCCTAATGTACCTAAACAGTAGAAACCCCCAACAAGTGACCACATTTTGGAAAATAGACCCCCCAAGGAACTTATCTAGATATGTGGTGAGAACTTTGAATGCCCAAGTGCTTCACAGAAGTTTATAATGCAGAGTAGTGAAAATAAAAAATATTTTTTTCCCACAAAAAAGATTTTTTTATCCCCCAAATTTTTATTTTCACAAGGGTAACAAGAGAAATTGGACCCCAAAAGTTGTTGTCCAATTTGTCCTGAGTATGCTGGTACCCCATATGTGGGGGTAAACCACTGTTTGGGCGCACGGCAGAGCTCGGAAGGGAAGGAGAGCCATTTTGGAATGCAGACTTTGATAGAATTGTCTGCGGGCGTTATGTTGCGTTTGCAGACCCCTAATGTACCTAAACAGTAGAAAGCCCCACAAGTGACCAAATTTTGGAAACTAGACCCCCTAAGGAACTTATCTAGATATGTGGTGAGAACTTTGAAAGCTCAAGTGCTTCACAGAAGTTTATAATGCAGAGTAGTGAAAATAAAAAAATATTTTTTTTTCCAACAAAAAAGATTTTTAGCCCCCAAGTTTTTATTTTCACAAGGGTAACAGGAGAAATTGGACCCCAAAAGTTGTTGTCCAATTTATCCCGAGTACGCTGATGCCCCATATGTGGGGGTAAACCACTGTTTGGGCGCACGGCAGAGCTCAGAAGGGAGGGAGTACCATTTGACTTTTTTAGCGCAAAATTGGCTGTCGTGTTTGGAGACCCCCTGATGTACCTAAACAGTGGAAACCCCCCAATTCTAACTCCAACCCTAACCCCAACACACCCCTAACCCTAA
This sequence comes from Ranitomeya variabilis, assembly GCF_051348905.1. Classification (NCBI taxonomy): domain Eukaryota; kingdom Metazoa; phylum Chordata; class Amphibia; order Anura; family Dendrobatidae; genus Ranitomeya; species Ranitomeya variabilis. Next base: position 640,298,303 of record NC_135232.1, read on the forward strand.
TCTCAACCCGATCCATAATCCTAATCACAACCCTAACGATAATCACAACCCTAACCCCAAAACAGCCCTAATCTCAACCCTAACCATAACCCTAATCAAAACCCTAAATCCAACACACCCCTAACCCTAATCCCAACCCTAACCCTAATCCCAACCCTAATCCCAAACGTAACACTAATCCCAACCCTAATCCAAACCCTAACCCTAATCCCAACTCTAACCCTAACTTTAGCCCCAACACTAACTTTAGCCCCAACCCTAACCATAACTTTAGCCCCCGTCGTCACAAAAAAAGTTCAATGTAACCTTTTTTTTGTACGTCGCGTCCGCCATTTCCGCGCATGCGTGGCCGTAACTCTGCCCCTCCTCCCCAGGACATAGACTGGGCAGCGGATGCGTTGAAAAACTGCATCCGCTGCCCACGTTGTGCACAATTTTCACAACGTGCGTCGGTACATCGGGCCGACGCATTGCGACCGCCCCGTACCGACGCAAGTGTGAAAGAAGCCTAAGGCTACTTTCACACTAGCGTCGTACTCGGCCCATCGCAGTGTGTCGGGCCGACGTACCGACGCTAGCGTTGTAAGCGCCGCACAACGGGTGCAGCGGATGCTGTTTTTTCAACGCATCCGCTGCCCCATTGTGAGGTGCGGGGAGGCGGGGGCGGAGTTCCGGCCACGCATGCGCGGTCGGAAATGGCGGACACGTCGCACAAAAAAGTTACATGTAGTTTTTTTTGTGTCGACGGTCCGCCAAAGCACGACGCATCCGTCGCACAACGGATGCGACATGTGGCAATCCGTCGCAATGCGTCGCTAATGCAAGCCAATGGAGAAAAAACGCATCCTGCAAGCACTTTTGCAGGATGCGTTTTTTCTCCAACGACGCATTGCGACGGAAGCCAAAAAACGCTAGTGTGAAAGTAGCCTAACCCTAACCCTAAATTTAGCCCCAACCCTAACTCTAACCCTAACCCTAACCCTAACTCTAACCCTAACTCTAACCCTAACCCTAATTTTAGCCCCAACTTGTCTTCTCCTGCCGGCCGGCAGATGGCAGCAGATGGCGGGCGCACTGCGCATGCGCCCGCCATGATGAAAAAGCCGGCTGGCAGGAGAAGACAGAAGAGGACCCAGGGACCCCAGATTGTTTTTTCGTGACATGTTGTACTTCAAGTTAGCGGTAACATTTCTTCGATATTACTTGCGATTATTTATGAAAAAAATGGAAATATGGCGAAAATTTTTAAAATTTTGCAATTTTCAAACTTTGTATTTTTATGCCCTTAAATCAGAGAGATATGTCACAAAAAATAGTTAATAAATAACATTTCTCACATGTCTACTTTACATCAGCACAATTTTGGAAACAATTTTTTTTTTTGTTAGGGAGTTATAAGGGTTAAAAGTTGACCAGCAATTTCTCATTTTTACAACACCATGTTTTTTTTAGGGACCACATCACCTTTGAAGTGATTTTGAGGGGTCTATATGATAGAAAATAACCAAGTGTGACACCATTCTAAAAACTGCACCCCTCAAGCTGCTCAAAACCACATTCAAGAAGTTTATTAACCCTTTACGTACTTCACAGGAACTAAAACAATGTGGAAGAAAAAAATGAACATTTAACTTTTTTTTGCAAACATTTTACTTCAGAACCATTTTTTTTAATTTTCACAAGTGTAAAAACAGAAATTTAACCACAAATTTTGTTGTGCAATTTTTCCTGAGTACGCTGATACCCCATATGTGGAGGTAAACCACTGTTTGGGCACACCGCAGAGCTTGGAAGTGAAGGAGCACCGTTTGACTGTTTCAATGCAGAATTGGCTGGAATTGAGATCGGACGCCATGTCGCGTTTGGAGAGCCCCTAATGTGCCTAAACAGTGGAAACCCCCCACAAGTGACACCATTTTGGAAACTAGACCCCCCAAGGAACTTATCTAGATGTGTGGTGAGCACTTTGAACCCCCAAGTGCTTCACAGAAGTTTATAACGTAGAGCCGTGAAAATAAAAAATCGCATTTGTTTTCACAAAAATGATTTTTTCGCCCACAAATTCTTATTTTCACAAGGGTAACAGGAGAAATTAGACCACAAAAGTTGTTGTGCAATTTCTCCTGAGTACGTCGATACCCCATATGTGGAGGTAAACCACTGTTTGGGCGCACCGCAGAGCTTGGAAGTGAAGGAGCACCGTTTGACTTTTTCAATGCAGAATTGGCTGGAATTGAGATCGGATGCCATGTCGCGTTTGGAGAGCCCCTGATGTGCCTAAACAGTAGAAACCCCCCAAAAGTGACCCCATTTTGGAAACTAGACCCCCCATGGAACTTATCTAGATGTGTAGTGAGAACTTTGAATGCCCAAGTGCATCACAGAAGTTTATAATGCAGAGTCGTGAAAATAAAAAATATATATTTTTTAACAATAAAGGTTTTTTAGCCCCCAAGTTTTTATTTTCACAAGGGTAACAAGAGAAATTGGACCCCAAAAGTTGTTGTCCAATTTGTCCTGAGTATGCTGGTACCCCATATGTGGGGGTAAACCACTGTTTGGGCACACGGCAGAGCTCGGAAGGGAAGGAGCGCCATTTTGGAATGCAGACTTTGATAGAATTGTCTGCGGGCGTTATGTTGCGTTTGCAGACCCCTAATGTACCTAAACAGTAGAAACCCCCAACAAGTGACCACATTTTGGAAAATAGACCCCCCAAGGAACTTATCTAGATATGTGGTGAGAACTTTGAATGCCCAAGTGCTTCACAGAAGTTTATAATGCAGAGTAGTGAAAATAAAAAATATTTTTTTCCCACAAAAAAGATTTTTTTATCCCCCAAATTTTTATTTTCACAAGGGTAACAAGAGAAATTGGACCCCAAAAGTTGTTGTCCAATTTGTCCTGAGTATGCTGGTACCCCATATGTGGGGGTAAACCACTGTTTGGGCGCACGGCAGAGCTCGGAAGGGAAGGAGAGCCATTTTGGAATGCAGACTTTGATAGAATTGTCTGCGGGCGTTATGTTGCGTTTGCAGACCCCTAATGTACCTAAACAGTAGAAAGCCCCACAAGTGACCAAATTTTGGAAACTAGACCCCCTAAGGAACTTATCTAGATATGTGGTGAGAACTTTGAAAGCTCAAGTGCTTCACAGAAGTTTATAATGCAGAGTAGTGAAAATAAAAAAATATTTTTTTTTCCAACAAAAAAGATTTTTAGCCCCCAAGTTTTTATTTTCACAAGGGTAACAGGAGAAATTGGACCCCAAAAGTTGTTGTCCAATTTATCCCGAGTACGCTGATGCCCCATATGTGGGGGTAAACCACTGTTTGGGCGCACGGCAGAGCTCAGAAGGGAGGGAGTACCATTTGACTTTTTTAGCGCAAAATTGGCTGTCGTGTTTGGAGACCCCCTGATGTACCTAAACAGTGGAAACCCCCCAATTCTAACTCCAACCCTAACCCCAACACACCCCTAACCCTAATCTCAACCCGATCCATAATCCTAATCACAACCCTAACGATAATCACAACCCTAACCCCAAAACAGCCCTAATCTCAACCCTAACCATAACCCTAATCAAAACCCTAAATCCAACACACCCCTAACCCTAATCCCAACCCTAACCCTAATCCCAACCCTAATCCCAAACGTAACACTAATCCCAACCCTAATCCAAACCCTAACCCTAATCCCAACTCTAACCCTAACTTTAGCCCCAACACTAACTTTAGCCCCAACCCTAACCATAACTTTAGCCCCCGTCGTCACAAAAAAAGTTCAATGTAACCTTTTTTTTGTACGTCGCGTCCGCCATTTCCGCGCATGCGTGGCCGTAACTCTGCCCCTCCTCCCCAGGACATAGACTGGGCAGCGGATGCGTTGAAAAACTGCATCCGCTGCCCACGTTGTGCACAATTTTCACAACGTGCGTCGGTACATCGGGCCGACGCATTGCGACCGCCCCGTACCGACGCAAGTGTGAAAGAAGCCTAAGGCTACTTTCACACTAGCGTCGTACTCGGCCCATCGCAGTGTGTCGGGCCGACGTACCGACGCTAGCGTTGTAAGCGCCGCACAACGGGTGCAGCGGATGCTGTTTTTTCAACGCATCCGCTGCCCCATTGTGAGGTGCGGGGAGGCGGGGGCGGAGTTCCGGCCACGCATGCGCGGTCGGAAATGGCGGACACGTCGCACAAAAAAGTTACATGTAGTTTTTTTTGTGTCGACGGTCCGCCAAAGCACGACGCATCCGTCGCACAACGGATGCGACATGTGGCAATCCGTCGCAATGCGTCGCTAATGCAAGCCAATGGAGAAAAAACGCATCCTGCAAGCACTTTTGCAGGATGCGTTTTTTCTCCAACGACGCATTGCGACGGAAGCCAAAAAACGCTAGTGTGAAAGTAGCCTAACCCTAACCCTAAATTTAGCCCCAACCCTAACTCTAACCCTAACCCTAACCCTAACTCTAACCCTAACTCTAACCCTAACCCTAATTTTAGCCCCAACTTGTCTTCTCCTGCCGGCCGGCAGATGGCAGCAGATGGCGGGCGCACTGCGCATGCGCCCGCCATGATGAAAAAGCCGGCTGGCAGGAGAAGACAGAAGAGGACCCAGGGACCCCAGATTGTTTTTTCGTGACATGTTGTACTTCAAGTTAGCGGTAACATTTCTTCGATATTACTTGCGATTATTTATGAAAAAAATGGAAATATGGCGAAAATTTTTAAAATTTTGCAATTTTCAAACTTTGTATTTTTATGCCCTTAAATCAGAGAGATATGTCACAAAAAATAGTTAATAAATAACATTTCTCACATGTCTACTTTACATCAGCACAATTTTGGAAACAATTTTTTTTTTGTTAGGGAGTTATAAGGGTTAAAAGTTGACCAGCAATTTCTCATTTTTACAACACCATGTTTTTTTTAGGGACCACATCACCTTTGAAGTGATTTTGAGGGGTCTATATGATAGAAAATAACCAAGTGTGACACCATTCTAAAAACTGCACCCCTCAAGCTGCTCAAAACCACATTCAAGAAGTTTATTAACCCTTTACGTACTTCACAGGAACTAAAACAATGTGGAAGAAAAAAATGAACATTTAACTTTTTTTTGCAAACATTTTACTTCAGAACCATTTTTTTTAATTTTCACAAGTGTAAAAACAGAAATTTAACCACAAATTTTGTTGTGCAATTTTTCCTGAGTACGCTGATACCCCATATGTGGAGGTAAACCACTGTTTGGGCACACCGCAGAGCTTGGAAGTGAAGGAGCACCGTTTGACTGTTTCAATGCAGAATTGGCTGGAATTGAGATCGGACGCCATGTCGCGTTTGGAGAGCCCCTAATGTGCCTAAACAGTGGAAACCCCCCACAAGTGACACCATTTTGGAAACTAGACCCCCCAAGGAACTTATCTAGATGTGTGGTGAGCACTTTGAACCCCCAAGTGCTTCACAGAAGTTTATAACGTAGAGCCGTGAAAATAAAAAATCGCATTTGTTTTCACAAAAATGATTTTTTCGCCCACAAATTCTTATTTTCACAAGGGTAACAGGAGAAATTAGACCACAAAAGTTGTTGTGCAATTTCTCCTGAGTACGTCGATACCCCATATGTGGAGGTAAACCACTGTTTGGGCGCACCGCAGAGCTTGGAAGTGAAGGAGCACCGTTTGACTTTTTCAATGCAGAATTGGCTGGAATTGAGATCGGATGCCATGTCGCGTTTGGAGAGCCCCTGATGTGCCTAAACAGTAGAAACCCCCCAAAAGTGACCCCATTTTGGAAACTAGACCCCCCATGGAACTTATCTAGATGTGTAGTGAGAACTTTGAATGCCCAAGTGCATCACAGAAGTTTATAATGCAGAGTCGTGAAAATAAAAAATATATATTTTTTAACAATAAAGGTTTTTTAGCCCCCAAGTTTTTATTTTCACAAGGGTAACAAGAGAAATTGGACCCCAAAAGTTGTTGTCCAATTTGTCCTGAGTATGCTGGTACCCCATATGTGGGGGTAAACCACTGTTTGGGCGCACGGCAGAGCTCGGAAGGGAAGGAGCGCCATTTTGGAATGCAGACTTTGATAGAATTGTCTGCGGGCGTTATGTTGCGTTTGCAGACCCCTAATGTACCTAAACAGTAGAAACCCCCAACAAGTGACCACATTTTGGAAAATAGACCCCCCAAGGAACTTATCTAGATATGTGGTGAGAACTTTGAATGCCCAAGTGCTTCACAGAAGTTTATAATGCAGAGTAGTGAAAATAAAAAATATTTTTTTCCCACAAAAAAGATTTTTTTATCCCCCAAATTTTTATTTTCACAAGGGTAACAAGAGAAATTGGACCCCAAAAGTTGTTGTCCAATTTGTCCTGAGTATGCTGGTACCCCATATGTGGGGGTAAACCACTGTTTGGGCGCACGGCAGAGCTCGGAAGGGAAGGAGAGCCATTTTGGAATGCAGACTTTGATAGAATTGTCTGCGGGCGTTATGTTGCGTTTGCAGACCCCTAATGTACCTAAACAGTAGAAAGCCCCACAAGTGACCAAATTTTGGAAACTAGACCCCCTAAGGAACTTATCTAGATATGTGGTGAGAACTTTGAAAGCTCAAGTGCTTCACAGAAGTTTATAATGCAGAGTAGTGAAAATAAAAAAATATTTTTTTTTCCAACAAAAAAGATTTTTAGCCCCCAAGTTTTTATTTTCACAAGGGTAACAGGAGAAATTGGACCCCAAAAGTTGTTGTCCAATTTATCCCGAGTACGCTGATGCCCCATATGTGGGGGTAAACCACTGTTTGGGCGCACGGCAGAGCTCAGAAGGGAGGGAGTACCATTTGACTTTTTTAGCGCAAAATTGGCTGTCGTGTTTGGAGACCCCCTGATGTACCTAAACAGTGGAAACCCCCCAATTCTAACTCCAACCCTAACCCCAACACACCCCTAACCCTAATCTCAACCCGATCCATAATCCTAATCACAACCCTAACGATAATCACAACCCTAACCCCAAAACAGCCCTAATCTCAACCCTAACCATAACCCTAATCAAAACCCTAAATCCAACACACCCCTAACCCTAATCCCAACCCTAACCCTAATCCCAACCCTAATCCCAAACGTAACACTAATCCCAACCCTAATCCAAACCCTAACCCTAATCCCAACTCTAACCCTAACTTTAGCCCCAACACTAACTTTAGCCCCAACCCTAACCATAACTTTAGCCCCCGTCGTCACAAAAAAAGTTCAATGTAACCTTTTTTTTGTACGTCGCGTCCGCCATTTCCGCGCATGCGTGGCCGTAACTCTGCCCCTCCTCCCCAGGACATAGACTGGGCAGCGGATGCGTTGAAAAACTGCATCCGCTGCCCACGTTGTGCACAATTTTCACAACGTGCGTCGGTACATCGGGCCGACGCATTGCGACCGCCCCGTACCGACGCAAGTGTGAAAGAAGCCTAAGGCTACTTTCACACTAGCGTCGTACTCGGCCCATCGCAGTGTGTCGGGCCGACGTACCGACGCTAGCGTTGTAAGCGCCGCACAACGGGTGCAGCGGATGCTGTTTTTTCAACGCATCCGCTGCCCCATTGTGAGGTGCGGGGAGGCGGGGGCGGAGTTCCGGCCACGCATGCGCGGTCGGAAATGGCGGACACGTCGCACAAAAAAGTTACATGTAGTTTTTTTTGTGTCGACGGTCCGCCAAAGCACGACGCATCCGTCGCACAACGGATGCGACATGTGGCAATCCGTCGCAATGCGTCGCTAATGCAAGCCAATGGAGAAAAAACGCATCCTGCAAGCACTTTTGCAGGATGCGTTTTTTCTCCAACGACGCATTGCGACGGAAGCCAAAAAACGCTAGTGTGAAAGTAGCCTAACCCTAACCCTAAATTTAGCCCCAACCCTAACTCTAACCCTAACCCTAACCCTAACTCTAACCCTAACTCTAACCCTAACCCTAATTTTAGCCCCAACTTGTCTTCTCCTGCCGGCCGGCAGATGGCAGCAGATGGCGGGCGCACTGCGCATGCGCCCGCCATGATGAAAAAGCCGGCTGGCAGGAGAAGACAGAAGAGGACCCAGGGACCCCAGGTGAGTATGATAGGGTCCCCGAATCCCCCTATTTCTCTGTCCTCTGATGTGCGATCACATCAGAGGACAGAGAAATAACTGATCGCTTTTTTTTTTTTTTGCGGTCGCCGGTAAACTGTTAATTACCGGCGATCGCAAAGCAGGGGTCGGTGCAAACCGACCCCGATCATGTTCTTTGGGGTCTCGGCTACCCCCGGCAGCCGAGACCCCAAAGATCTTCCGGGTGCCGGGCGGCGGGCGCACTGCGCGTGCGCCCGCCATTTTTTTCCCGGAAAAAAGATGGCGGCGCCCATGGGGAGACACGAGGAGCACCGGGGGAGGTAGGTGAGTATTGGGGGGCTATTGGGGGCCATCGGGGACCACATTTCTCTGTCCTCCGATGTGCGATCACATCGGAGGATAGAGAAATTAAACGGCAAATCGCGTTTTTTTTTTTTTTGTTGCGACTGCCGGTAAACGGTTAATTACCGGCGATCGCAACTCGGGGGTCGGTAAAAACCCCCCGAATCATGTTCTCTGGGGTCTCGGCTACCCTCGGCAACCGAGACCCCAGAGAAAATCCGACTCTGGGGGGCGCTATTCACTTTTTCCACAGCGCCGTTAATTAACAGCGCTGTGGATTAAGTACCCTTAGCGGCCGCCGTTAAAAGGCGTATCGGCGGTCGTTAAGGGGTTAAAGCCCATGGCACTGTGGCTAACCTCCCTAGATGTGGACGGAAAAGAAAAATTGACAAGAGATTTCAACGCAAGATTGTGTGGATGTTGGATAAAGAACCTCGACTAACATCCAAATAAATTCAAGCTGCCCTGCAGTCCGAGAGTACAACAATGTCAACCCGTACTATCCGTCAGCGTCTGAATGAAAGGTACTGTATGGTAGGAGACCCAGGAAGACCCCACTTCTTACACCGAGACATAAAAAAGCCAGGCTGGAGTTTGCCAAAACTTACCTGAAAAAGCCTAAAACGTTTTGGAAGAATGTTCTCTGGTCAGATGAGACAAAAGTAGAGCTTTTTGGGCAAAGGCATCAGCATAGAGTTTACAGGAGAAAAAAAGAGGCATTCAAAGAAAAGAACACGGTCCCTACAGTCAAACATGGCGGAGGTTAGGTTCCCTGATTTTTTGGTGTTGCTTTGCTGCCTCTGGCACTGGACTGTTTGACCGTGTGCATGGCATTATGAAGTCTGAAGACTACCAACAAATTTTGCAGCATAATGTAGGGCCCAGTGTGAGAAAGCTGGGTCTCCCTCAGAGGTCATGGGTCTTCCAGCAGGACAATGACCCAAAACACACTTCAAAAAGCACTAGAAAATGGTTTGAGAGAAAGCACTGGAGACTTCTAAGGTGGCCAGCAATGAGTCCAGACCTGAATCCCATAGAACACCTGTGGAGAGATCTAAAATAGTAGTTTGGAGAAGGCACCCTTCAAATATCAGGGACCTGGAGCAGTTTGCCAAAGAAGAATGGTCTAAAATTCCAGCAGAGCATTGTAGGAAACTCATTGTTGGTTACCGGAAGCAGTTAGTCGCAGTTATTTTGGCTAAAGGTTGTGCAACCAAGTATTAGGCTGAGGGTGCCAATACTTTTGTCTGGCCCATTTTTGGAGTTTTGTGTGAAATGATCAATGTTTTACTTTTTGCTTCATTCTCTTTTGTGTTTTTTCATTTAAGACAAATTAAGTAAAGATAATAATACCAAAGAATTTGTGTTTGCAATCATTTTCAGGAAGAAACTGAGTATTATCTGACAGAATTGCAGGGGTGTGAATACTTTTGGCCATGACTGTAACTCTTCTTTTCCCCCTCCCTGCACACTCTGCACAGATCACAGAGCATATGCCAACAACACTCTGCCATAAAACTCTGTAACTTACGGTATGTTTTCTTTGCTCCTTATGACTGGAGTAAAGCTAATTGCAATTAACAGAGAAGAAAGCTTGGGTAAAATGGCTGCTCATGTATTCATATACACAGAAAAAAAATCTACAATTAGAATGAAAAACAATTTATAAATTATCATGTTCTAATTAGCAAAAGAAAAAAAAACTGGCTGACACGCTGCCTTTCGTTTGTGAGGCCTTTTGTAATTCTAAGTGCTATTATTTGCTATCTTAGAAAAACATTGCAGCAGCACTTATCATATAAAAGATAATTAGAAAGTTAAAGTATAAGTTAGTATTCACTTAGGAAAGCATCTATCATCTTCTATAAATTCTTGTGATATGTTCAGGACATTTTTTTAACATTATCTCTTAATGTTATTTCCCAAAAAGCACATGAACATCAAGTAAGGGAAAGACGATCCCCTCCTATGACGCTGCTGCCTAATTGGTGGCTGATGCTACAATCAAAGTAAAAGTAATTATTTATTACAAGTGTATAGAAACAACGCGTTTCAGAGCCTGACCCTTCTTCAGATCTATGTGCGTATGCACCTGATGGTGGAGCCTATTTGGCTTTGAAACGCGTTGTATTTATATATATCCATCTATTTATATATTTATAAAATAAAACCTGCTTTACCTGGATCGAGGAGTCATCTGCTTGCATTGGAATCGTTCAGCCAAAGCTTCTTAGGCTTACTTTGATCTTGGCATCATCCACCAAACTAGGCAGCGGCGCCTTATGAGCGGATTTAGTTTTCTATACTTGCTGTTCTCCAGACCAATGATTATAGATCTGCAGTCGCCCATTTAATCCAGGCGTTCACAATTGTTGTGCACTGTATACAAAGTTACCTGCACCTGCTCATTAGATTATGTGGATAAAACCACTACAGAATTCAAGCGAAGGGTAGGGGAACACCTGGGAGACATACGACATCAACGGGACACCCCTATTGCACTGCACATTTCCTTCTGCATCATAGAAGGGATCAAAATGAAGACAAGAAAGGGTGACCTAAATATATTAATCCTGCAGAAGGAATGTGAATGGACCTTCAGGTTGCATTCAATGACCCCAGGACCCTAAGGGGCCTGAACGAAGTATTGTCATATGGGTGCTTTTTGTAGGGAATGCCTATTGACTTGATGACTCTTGCATGGTTTGTACTTGCCAAACGGTGGATCCATGTTCTCTGTATCCCTTATCATGAATATACATTCATACATCCTCCCCTCTTTCTCCATCATGCACATTAATTTGGTTTTTGTCCCCACTTGGCCATGTTTTAGGTTGATCGTGTTTGTTTGTTTTTTTTTCCTCTTCCCTTCTCTCCATCCAGGATAGCATAATAATCCCTTCCATTTAAATAGGTGTGTTCCCCTTATTTTAAGGGCACTTCTTTATCCTTTTACATAGTATTATGTTGCTCTTGATCTAAATATTAAGTCTATCTCCCACTTATCGAGCCTGTTGGTTCATATGTCTGGGGGCTTTGGTGGTTTATATATATATGCTTTCTTACCTATGTGACATGTTAGTCATGAAGGAGTGCTTTGGGTGCGAAATATCAGGGCACATATTAAAAGGATGCGTTTCAGCTTGGAACGCAAATAGGTTTGACAGTGGATGTCGCAATATGAAGATGTGTTCCAGTGTTGAGCACAATACCGATAGTGTGCCGCCAACTCGTACATGCTTCAGCCGATTATTTGGTAACAACGTGTGTTCCTGTCGACAATATCATCTATACATGTGCACTATATCCAATGGAGACCAGATGGAAATGTTAATAAACTGATCTTAATGTATTGCCGGAAACCAGGCTCTTTTTCAATCCCAAATGGGGTATATAAGGCGAAAGGGCATAGTTCACATCACAACATTTTGGATCCTCTATCTACCTTCACATCTATTTATCTTCATGGGCCTCCTGATGAACCACTTCAATATATGCTGTTGTAACTAGAATTGTGAGGAATTCATTATCTACCAACTACACTGGTAGTGATTCTGATGTGATGACTGTTTATATCATTGTACTTGAACCCAAGAATAGGGAGACACAGGGATTTGCACTAACAGCCGTGGAGGAGCGGGGACGCCATTTGTCTTCTCCCTTAGTGTGCCAACCTCCGCAGCAAGGTAGACCCAGAAGTTAGGACTACCTAGTGCTTATCAGGAGGATATTTTAAACATTTGTGTCTTTGTTTGTTGATTTAGAATGGTCTTGGCCTTAGGGCCCACAAATCCCTCTATTCTTTTTCAGGTGGCTATCTCTTCTCATAAGGGCACAAGTACAGTTATTAAATCAGATCATTCCTTTTAGGTTAAGAAGCAAAATGATGGTCCAAAAAAAGAATTATTGGTACACAGCTATTCTGAGCTACTAAGAGTCTGTTCTTTGCATCCTCTGCCCAGTCATTTGAAGCGTTGCTGTTATTTCTACGAAACTAGACTAATCTCGATGACACCAAAGCCTTGCCCATTCTCCGCCCATGTCACAAAACGGTTTAATTATAAAGGCAGACAGACCCCAGTGTCCCCCGGCTGTAAAGGCGCACAAATAAGCGTGCAATCAAAATCAGCAATTACCTCTGGAATTTAGTGTAAACAGACCTATAATCAGACAACAAACAGAGCTGCTTAGCATTCCTCCCGCACCGCGCCGTGTGCGGGGCAATTTCCCTTTATTTATCTTCAGCTGCTCGGCAAAAAATGAGCAAGGGCATCCATGCAATTAGCATAATTACTACACATAGGCCGGATCCTGTGTGGATTCTCTTCGGAGCTGTCTCGCCCCCTGCTCTGCGCTGCCCTTACCCACTCTCGTCTAACCTCCGTGCCCTCTCTACAGCATCAGCACCAGGAGCATCTCTGGGAGAACTGAAGTTTCCATGAGAGCGGTTGTGAAATCCTGTGTGATGGATGATTGGATAAAGCGGACGGGACACCGAGCAGAGCTGTAGCGCTGAGAGTTATACTTTATTGAATGATGGCTGTAAATTTAGACATCATAAAGCATGTAGAATGGTAGATATATAGCAATTGCTGGTAAATGCCATAGACTAGAGTGCAGGGAGAGAGGCCAGGAGAATTAACGGACTGATCCTAGAATAAACAGAAATGGAATTAGATCCATCCTATGGATTGTTCCTGGTGTCTCACTATTTCATTTATATAATTGACTTCTTTTTTAAATTACTTTGCCTTTTTTAATATAAAATGGTCTCTTACAATCTAAAAGACATGTGGTATATATGTATCAAACATCTGTATACTTTTATTGAAATTTTACTTTTTGAGACGCCTTAAATCATGATAAATTGTGGTAGATTTTTTCCATGAAAACAAACTAGCAGTCACTGAAATGTAATTAAAAAACATAGAAATTGAAGGAAAATTTTCAGAAAAAGACAAATGTTAAATTCTCCAGTACTTTAATTATAAGCATTTATCAAATATTATTTTGAACCAGGGCTTTTGTTTTTAAGGAGATCTTCTCATGTTACTTAGTGATGACATTTTGTTAGAATATGCCACCACTTTGTTATTGTTTGGGTCTGGCCTTTGGAAATGGCTACAGTGCTTGTTTGGCCAGGAGGCCGCCACCATGAAGACTTTGGAATTGTGTTAGTTAGCGTGCCGCAGCGGAACAACGTACTATCTACACCCCGTACGGCCATTCAAGTGCTTCATAATAATTGCTTATTGTATTATACCAAGTGTTCAGGATACACATTTTGAATACTGAGTTAGGAGAGTCACCCCTGATGAAGCTGTAATACACAGCGATACATGTGGATTTCTACTCCCAGTACAATGTGATCTTACAGCTCTTTCTATTGAGAGGGTGATAATACATTGTATTCATTTCTCATACTTCTCTTATTTGTATGTTAATGTGTATTTACTCTTGACATTTTTTTGTGGAACTCTAGGAATTCTTGTTTCATGATAATATGCCAGTGTAAACTATCTGCCAATTAAAATGCTTGTTGTAAGGTCAAATTAAATTTAAGCTTGCGTACAAATCAACAATCTCGACAGCACATCGTACTGTGTAAACACAATATGTGCTGCCCAGAGCAATGACATTCTATGAGAATACATGATTTGCACATCCAAGTGCTTTCAGCACAGCAGAACATCCCACAACTATTAATATCCTCATGGATAGCAGCCAAGGCTGTGAGGGCGGAGATTTCTGTGTGTGTTTCCAATTTTCCATCATATCACTAACATGTCTGTAGATCCTGAGATTTCCAAATTCCACGACTTTTCCCTCATTTCAATGTTGAAGAGTATATGTTTGTGTATGTAAATATATATAAATGTATACACATACTGTACAGTGGAATGTAAAAGTTTGGGCATCCGTGGTCAAAATTACTGTTATTGTGAACAGTTAAGCAAGATAAAAATGAAATGATCTCTAAAAGGCCTAAAGTTAAAGATGACACATTTCCTTTGTATTTTAGGCAAAAAAAAGTCTTTCAATTCTTGTTTTAGGCATTTTCATCCTTTCTTCCTTGAAAAATTCTTCCAGTTCTGTGAGATTCCTGGGTCGCCTATGCATGCACTTCTATTTTGAGGTCTAGCCACAGATTTTCAATGATGTTCAAATCAGGGGACTGTGAGGGCTATTGTAAAACCTTTAGCTTGCACTTTTTGAGGACGTCTATTGTAGATTTTGACATGTGTTTAGGTTATTGTTCATTTGTAGAAGCCATCCTCTTTTCAACTTCAGCTTTTTTTTACAGATGCTGTTATGTTTGCATCAAGAGTTTGTTGAAATGTCATTGAATCCATTCTTTCTTCTACCCGTGAAATGTTCCCTGTGCCATTGGCTGCAACACAACCCCAAGGCATGATTGATCCATCCCCATGCTTAATTATTGGAGAAATGTTCTTTTCCTGGAATTCTGTGCCCTTTTTTCTCCACACGTACCTTTGATCTTTGTGGCCAAAGAGTTCTATTTTAACCTCATCAGTCCACAGGACTTGTTTTCAAAATGCATCAGGCTTGTTTAGATGTTGTTTTGCATACTTCTGACTCCAAATTTTATGGTGAGGACACAGGAGAGATTTTCTTCTGATGACTCTTCCATGAACGCCATATTTGTTCAGGTGTCTCTAAACAGTAGAACAATGTGCCACAGCTCCCGAATCTGCTAAATCTTTCTGAAGATCTTTTGCAGTCAAGCAGGGGTCCTGATTTGCCTCTCTAGCAATCCTATGAGCATCTCTCACTAAAATAATGCTTGGTCTTCCAGACCTTATATTGATCTCTTCTGTTCCTAGTAACTGCCATTTGTTAATTACATTTAGAAATGAGTAAAGGGCAACTTGAAAATGCTTTGCTGTCTTCTCATAGCCTTCTTCTGCTTTGTGGGCCTCCACCATTTTCTGTGCTAGGCAGCAGCTTAGAAGAACCCATGGCTGCTGTTTTCTGGTGCAAGGTTAGAGAAGGCTGGGTTTTTATAAAGCTGGGAAATTTGCATCACCGGGCCTTTTCTTAAGATGACAGTGAACGAGCCATAACCCTAACAGGCTAATTAAGGTCTGAAAACATGGTCAAAGTTATCTGACCATACAACTCTCCAAGGGTACCCAAACTTTAGCATCAGCCAATTTTCCTTTTTCGTATTTTTAAAATGTGAAAATATTTTTTTGCCTAAAATACAAAGGAAATGTGTCATCTTTAAAACTTTAGGCCTTTTAGAGATCATGTCATCAGTAATTTTGACAAAGGGTGCCCAATCTTTTACATGTGACTGTATATAAAATCATTGAGGGGCCTTATTCTAAGCATACGCTATGAAGGGGTCACATTATTTTTGCATCCCAGTTGTGTTTTTTTCTTTAAACTTTCAGCTAATCAGATTTTTAGGGTGCATACTATGGCACCCTGGATTGCCTTTGTACCTTGTTTTTTGTGTTGTTGGCACCCAATTCTTTATTCTATCTGCACATTTTTCAAGTCTATTTTATATTTGCTCGCCTGTTTGTTTTTCTGCTTTGTTGGCACAATTTAGTGATTACATGATGTTTTAGTCTGAGTCCTCAATTGCGACAATTTTTGACATTTGAATGCTCATTTTTCATTCATCCTATGTGGGAAATCACAGAAGTGTGTTGCCTACTTAGGCCCTCATTCCATTGGCAAAACCAGAAATGAGAAAGGACTTGTGCTTTTTGGTGGACTCATAATACTTGGTTACTCATTTATTATTTCTAATTCTAATATCCTTAGTTAAATCCTCCTGGTATAGTCGTGGCTCACAAGAAGGAAGGACGACCAAACATTGAATTGCCAAATGCTTCAATGAGTAGATCCTGATAGTACAGTAAAGCTTGTTCCTTCAAGGCCAACCACCTCTGCTAGACAGGAGAAAATGCACAGTGCTTACAAGCTCTTCTCTATTGCGCTTGTAAGCACTGTTTTGAAGCAGGTCAGGAACTCTGAAGTATGCTGTTACCTTCTCATGCCAACCATCTTGTTTACATTGGGAAGGCTTCCAGGTGATTGGAGAGATGGGTGGGTTCAGTCACCTACAAACCCAGCCAAAGAGGCGTGTCTGAACACGTAAGATGGTTTTGTGTGTAAGGACCTGTGGTGATGTCACGCTCACCTGACTAGCCATGTGACAGGTACCTGGGTGTGGTTACACCTATGTAAAGGAGGTGTGTGTAGCACATGGGAGAGAGATTGAGTGAGTGTGTGAGTGTCTGTCAGGGCGGACACACTTCCGTGTATCCTGGCAGGACACTGCAGAATGGCCTGTGTGTTGGACGGTTCCAAGTGGGGACGTCCTGGAAGCACACAGAGACCATTCCAGGCTGGAGAGCCTGCGTGCTGGACATAGCACGGACGGTTGGTGTTGGAGACTCCTGGGAGTGGAGTCGTCCTGGAAGCACCTGGAGACCGTAGACCTGGATGGTCTGTGTTGAGGACCTGGGACTGACCTGAAGTCAGTGTGAGGAGTGGAAACCGAGAGGTAACCCCGGACAACGGTATTATAATATACAGCAGAGAAGCCTATCTGCTACGTGAACTGTCTAATGTTTCATGGCTGTAATGAAATGGACTGTACCCTATCTGGTTTATGCGGAGTTAAAATAAACCATATGGACTGTTTTGCGTGAGATATCGTGCCTGAAGTGTTTATCCTGCTGCCAAGCAAGTATCCCCAAGACCTGTAGCGGGTGAAACGCTACAAAGTGTAGACATCTTTACCCCTGTATACTGTAGAAATTGTGATGAATGAATGAGGGTACAATCCCTTTACGTTAAAGGGAATCTGTAATCAGGTTATTTCTACCTGATGTGAGAGCAGCATAATATTTGAAAAGAGGACCTGATTCCAGCGATGTGTCATTTAGTTTACTGGGTGCAGCAGTTGTGACACAATCAGAGCTTTTATATGTAGCAGAGCTCAGAAAGGTGCCCCTACCCCCACCAGGCTCTCTGTGTACATTATAAATCCGTCCGTATCACACAACGCTAACCCATAGCCGTGAAACAGAAAAAGCACAGATAACTTACTTTCTCAAATAAAATAATTTTTTGTTTAAATAATTAAAAGATACACACTAAACAATAATAATAAAGTAACCTTAAACCTCAAATGTAAGGGACTGCTTTGGTACGCCCCCTGAGGAAGTTCGGCGACGAAACGCGCGTCGGGGTAGAGGGACTGGTGGACTCATCTCACACTCTGTAAGTATAATGCCCAATTTATTGTCCCTATTTAAGCAACACGAGATGGGGTGCTTTGGATGGTAGGCTATGATTTTTTCAAGCCCAAAAACATTCAGGTTGCGGGATGGGAGCTTTTCTGAAGCTGGCTTGATTGTTATATGGTGTGGATTTTGACACCACATGTATGCTTTAATGGTTCTGCACATTCTAGTGTTCTGCTTCTGATAATGTTATCTGGCTATTAAATACATTGTGTGTATAATGAGATGAGTACCAAAGCAGTCCCTTACATTTGAGGTTTAACCCCTTCCCGACCTTTAACGCATACACTGCGTCATGAAAGTCGGTGCCAATCCGACCTGTGACGCAGCATATGCGTCATGGAGGGATCGCGTCCCTGCAGATCGGGTGAAAGGGTTAACTCCAATTTCACCCGATCTGCAGGGACAGGGGGAGTGGTGCTTCAGCCCAGGGGGGGTGGCTTCACCCCCTCGTGGCTACGATCGCTCTGATTGGCTGTTGAAAGTGAAACTGCCAATCAGAGCGATTTGTAATATTTCACCCAAAAAAACGGTGAAATATTACAATCCAGCCATGGCCGATGCTGCAATATCATCGGCCATGGCTGGAAAACCTAATCTGTACCCCCCCCCACACCCACCGATCTCCTCCCCAGTCCTCCGTTATGTGGTCCGCCCCCCTAAGTCATCCTGTCCGCTCCCCCCGTCGTCCTGTCCGCTCCCCCTGTGCTCCGGTCCCCCCCCCCCGTGATCCGATCACCCCCCCCTCATACTTACCGGGCCTCCCGGTGTCGGTCCGTCTTCTCCATGGGCGCCGCCATCTTCCAAAATGGCGGGCGCATGCGCAGTGCGCCCGCCGAATCTGCCGGCCGGCAGATTCGTTTCAGATATATTTTGATCTCTGCGATATAGCCTATCACAGTGATCAAAATAAAAAAAATAGTAAATGACCCCCCCTTTATCACCCCCATAGGTAGGGACAATAATAAAAATAAATAAAATATTTTTTTTTCTTTTTCTACTAGGGTTAGGGTTAGAACTAGGGTTAGAACTAGGGGTAGGGTTAGGGTAAGGGGTAGGGTTAGGGTTATGGCATGTGCACACAGTGCGGATTTGGCTGCGGATCCACAGCGGATTGGCTGCGGATCCGCAGCGGATTGGCCGCAGATCCGCAACGGATTGGCCGCTGCGAATTCGTAGCAGTTTTCCATCAGGTTTACAGTACCATGTACACCTATGGAAAACCAAATCCGCTGTGCCCATGGTGCGGAAAATACCGTGCGGAAACGCTGTGTTGTATTTTCCGCAGCATGTTAATTTTGTGCGGATTCCGCAGCGTTTTACACCTGTTCCTCAATAGGAATCCGCAGGTGAAATCCGCACAAAAAAACACTGGAAATCCGCTGTAAATCCGCATGTAATACGCAGTGCCTTTTACCTGCGGATTTTTCAAAAATGGTGCGTATAATCTCACACGAATCCGCAAAGCGGGCACATAGCCTTAGGGTTAGGGTTGGAATTAGAGTTAGGGTTGGAATTAGGGCTAGGGTTGGAAATAGGGTTAAGATTAGGCTTGTGGTTAGGGTTAAGGATAGGGTTAGGGGTGTTTTGGGGTTACAGTTGTGGTTAGGGTTTGGATTAGGGTTGGGATTAGGGTTAGGATTAGGGTTAGGGTTGGGATTAGGGTTACGGGTGTGTTGGGGTTAGGGTTGTGGTTAGGGGTGTGTTGGGGTTAGGGTTGTGATTAGGGTTATGGCTACAGTTGGGATTAGGGTTAGGGGTGTGTTGGGGTTAGTGTTGAAGTTAGAATTGAGGGGTTTCCACTGTTTAGGCACATCAGGGGTCTCCAAACGCAACATGGCGCCACCATTGATTCCAGCCAATCTTGCGTTCAAAAAGTCAAATGGTGCTCCCTCCATTCCAAGCCCCGACGTGCGCCCAAACAGTGGTTTACACCCACATATGGGGTATCAGCGTACTCAGGAGAAACTGGACAACAACTTTTGGGGTCAAATTTCTCCTGTTACCCTTGGGAAAATTAAAAAATTCTGTGCTAAAAAAATATTTTTGAGGAAAGAAAACACATTTATTATTTTCAAACACATTTATTATTTTCACGGCTCTGCATTATAAACTTCTGTGAAGCACTTGGGGGTTCAAAGTGCTCACCACACATCTAGATAAGTTCCCTTGGGGGTCTAGTTTCCAAAGTGGGGTCACTTGTGGGGAGTTCCTACTGTTTAGGCACATCAGGGGCCATGCAAACGCAACGTGACGCCCGCAGAGCATTCCATCAAAGTCTGCATTTCAAAACGTCACTACTTCCCTTCCGAACCCCGACGTGTGCCAAAACAGTGGTTTACCCCCACATATGGGGTATCAGCGTACTCAGGAGAAACTGGACAACAACTTTTGGAGTCCAATTTCTCCTGTTACCAATGGGAAAATAAAAAATTGTGGGCTAAAAAATCATTTTTGAGAAAAGAAAAATTATTTTTTATTTTCATGGCTCTGCGTTATAAACTTCTGTGAAGCACTTGGGGGTTCAAAGTGCTCACCACACATCTAGATTAGTTCCTTGGGAGGTCTAGTTTCCAAAAAGGGGTCACTTGTGCAGGAGCTCCAATGTTTAGGCACACAGGGGCTCTCCAATTGCGACATGGTGTCCACTAATGATTGAAGCAAATTTTCCATTCAAAAAGCCAAATGGCGTGCTTTCCCTTCCGAGCCCTGCTGTGCGCCCAAACAGTGGTTTACCCCCACATATGGGGTATCATCGTACTCAGGACAAACTGGACAACAACATTTGGGGTCCAATTTCTCCTATTACCCTTGGGAAAATAAAAAATTCCGGGCTAAAAATCATTTTTGAGGAAAGAAAAATAATTGTTTATTTTCATGGCTCTGCGTTATAAACTTCTGTGAAGCACCTGGGGGTTTTAAGTGCTCACTATGCATCTAGATAAGTTCCTTGGGGGGTCTAGTTTCCAAAATGGGGTCACTTGTAGGGGAGCTCCAATGTTTAGGCACACAGGGGCTCTCCAAACGCGACATGGTGTCCGCTAACGATTGGAGCTAATTTTTCATTCAAAAAGTCAAATGGCGCGCCTTCCCTTCCGAGCCTTGCCGTGCACCCAAACAGTGGTTTACCCCCACATATGAGGTATCGGCGTACTCAGGAGAAATTGCCCAACAAATTTTAGCATCCATTTTATCCTGTTGCCCATGTGAAAATGAAAAAATTGAGGCTAAAAGAAATTTTGTGTGAAAAAAAAGTACTTTTTATTTTTACGGATCAATTTGTGAAGCACCTGAGGGTTTAAAGTGCTCACTATGCTTCTAGATAAGTTCCCTGGGGGGTCTAGTTTCCAAAATGGGGTCACTTGTGGGGTAGCTCCAATGTTTAGGCACACAGGGGCTCTCCAAACGTGACATGGTGTCCGCTAGCGATGGAGATAATTTTTCATTCAAAAAGTCAAATGGCGCTCCTTCCCTTCCGAGCCTTACCATGTGCCCAAACAGTGGTTTACCCCCACATGTGAGGTATCGGTGTACTCAGGAGAAATTGTCCAACAAATTTTAGGATCCATTTTATCCTGTTGCCCATGTGAAAATGAAAAAATTGAGGCTAAAATAATTTTTTTGTGAAAAAAAGTACTTTTTCATTTTTACGGATCAATTTGTGAAGCACCTGGGGGTTTAAAGTGCTCACTATGCTTCTAGATAAGTTCCTTGGGGGGTCTAGTTTCCAAAACGGGGGCTCTCCAAACGCGACATGGTGTCCGCTAAAGATTGGAGCCAATTTTTCATTCAAAAAGTCAAATGGCGCTCCTTCCCTTCCGAGCCCTGCCGTGCGCCCAAACAGTGGTTTACCCCCACATATGAGGTATCAGCGTACTCAGGACAAATTGGACAACAACGTTCGTGGTCCAGTTTCTCCTTTTACCCTTGGGAAAATAAAAAAATTGTTGCGAAAAGATCATTTTTGTGACTAAAAAGTTAAATGTTAATTTTTTCCTTCCATGTTGCTTCTGCTGCTGTGAAACACCTGAAGGGTTAATAAACTTCTTGAATGTGGTTTTGAGCACCTTGAGGGGTGCAGTTTTTAGAATGGTGTCACTTTTGGGTATTTTCAGCCATATAGAACCCTCAAACTGACTTCAAATGTGAGGTGGTCCCTAAAAAAAATGGTTTTGTAAATTTTGTTGTAAAAATGAAAAATCACTGGTCAAATTTTAACCCTTATAACTTCCTAGCAAAAAAAAAATTTGTTTCCAAAATTGTGCTGATGTAAAGTAGACATGTGGGAAATGTTATTTATTAACTATTTTGTGTCACATAACTCTCTGGTTTAACAGAATAAAAATTCAAAATGTGAAAATTGCAAAATTTTCAAAATTTTCACCAAATTTCCATTTTTTTCACAAATAAACTCAGAAATTATCGACCTAAATTTACCACTAACATGAAGCCCAATATGTCACGAAAAAACAATCTCAGAATCGCTAGGATCCGTTGAAGCGTTCCTGAGTTATTACCTCATAAAGGGACACTGGTCAGAATTGCAAAAAATGGCCAGGTTATTAACCCCTTCCCGACATTTGACGTACTATCCCGTCGAGGTGGGGTGGGCCCGTATGACCGCCGACGGGATAGTACGTCATAGCCGATCGGCCGCGCTCACGGGGGGAGCGCGGCCGATCGCGGCCGGGTGTCGGCTGCATATCGCAGCTGACATCCGGCACTATGTGCCAGGAGCGGTCACGGACCGCCCCCGGCACATTAACCCCCGGCACACCGCGATCAAACATGATCGCGATGTGCCGGCGATGCAGGGAAGCATCGCGCAGGGAGAGGGCTCCCTGCGGGCTTCCCTGAGCCCCCCGCAGCAACGCGATGTGATCGCGTTGCTGCGAGGGTCTTACCTCCCTCCCTGCCTGCTCCAGACCCGGATCCAAGATGGCCGCGGATCCGGGTCCTGCAGGGAGGGAGGTGGCTTCACAGACGCCTGCTCAGAGCAGGCACTGTGAAGCAGCCTGCACTTCAATCAGATCGGTGATCTGTCAGAGTGCTATGCAAACTGACAGATCACCGATCTGTATTGTCCCCCCCTGGGGCAAAGTAAAAAAGTTAAAAAAAAAATTTCCAAATGTGTAAAAAAAAATAAAAAAAAATATTCCAAAATAATGAAAAAAAAAAAAAAATATTATTCCCATAAATACATTTCTTTATCTAAATAAAAAAAAAAAAACAATAAAAGTACACATATTTAGTATCGCCACGTCCGTAACGACCCAACCTATAAAACTGCCACACTAGTTAACCCCTTCAGTAAACACCGTAAGAAAAAAAAAAAAAAACGAGGCAAAAAACAACGCTTTATTACCATACCGCCGAACAAAAAGTGGAATAACACGCGATCAAAAAGACTGATATAAATATCCATGGTACCGCTGAAAACGTCATCTTGTCCCGCAAAAAACAAGCCGCCATACAGCATCATCAGCAAAAAAATAAAAAAGTTATAGTCCTGAGAATAAAGCGATACCAAAATAATTATTTTTTCTATAAAATAGTTTTTATCGTATAAAAGCGCCAAAACATAAAAAAAATGATATAAATGAGATATCGCTGTAATCGTACTGACCCGACGAATAAAACTGCTTTATCAATTTTACCAAACCCGGAACGGTATAAACGCCTCTCCCAAAAGAAATTCATGAATAGCAGGTTTTTGGTCATTCTGCCTCACAAAAATCGGAATAAAAAGCGATCAAAAACGGTCACGTGTCCGAAAATGTTACCAATAAAAACGTCAACTCGTCCCGCAAAAAACAAGACCTCACATGACTCTGTGGAGCAAATGTGGAAAAATTATAGGTCTCAAAATGTGGAGACGCAAAAACTTTTTTGCTATAAAAAGCGTCGCTGGTTTCACACTTCCGTTTTTGTCTGCAGCGTTTTTTGCACAAAAAAACGCATGCGTTTTTTCCCTATATTTAACATTGAAAACGCATGCGGTTTTTTTGTACGCGTTTGGTCGCGTTTTCAAACGCATGCGGTTTTTTTCTGCATGCGTTCATTTTCAGAAATACAACCTGCAGTATTTTCTTGCGTTTTTAAGCACATGCGTTTGTTTGCGTTAAAAACGCATGCATTTTTATCGAAAAAAACAGAAAACACACTGAAAAGCCACCCACCACCATCAAGGTGATAAAGGGATCCAAACCCTAACTCTACCCCTAACCTCACCCCTAACCGTTTAATGAACATTTTCTGACAGTCATAGTGCCACGTATTTCAGTGCCACGTATTTCAGTGCCACGTATTTCAGTGCCACGTATTTCAGTGCCATGTATTTCAGTGCCACGTATCACGTATTTCAGTGGCACGTGTTTCAGTGCCACGTATTTCAGTGCCACGTATCACGTATTTCAGTGCCACATATTTTAGTACCACGTATTTCAGTTGCACGTATTTCAGTGCCACGTATTTCAGTGCCACGTATTTCAGTGCCATGTATTTCAGTGCCACGTATCACGTATTTCAGTGGCACGTGTTTCAGTGCCACGTATTTCAGTGCCACGTATCACGTATTTCAGTGCCACATATTTTAGTACCACGTATTTCAGTTGCACGTATTTCAGTGCCACGTATTTCAGTGCCACGTATTTCAGTGCCACGTATCACGTATTTCAGTGCCACGTGTTTCAGTGCCACGTATTTAAGTGCCACGTATCACATATTTCAGTGCCACGTATTTCAGTGCCACGTATTTCAGTGCCACGTATTTCAGTGCCACGTATTTAAGTGCCACATATCACATATTTCAGTGCCACTTATTTAAGTGCCACGTATTTCAGTGCCACGTATTTCAGTGCCACGTATTTCAGTGCCACGTATTTCAGTGCCACGTGTTTCAGTGCCACGTATTTAAGTGCCACGTATCACGTATTTCAGTGCCACGTATTTCAGTGCCACGTATTTCAGTGCCACGTATTTCAGTGCCACGTATTTCAGTGCCACGTATTTCAGTCACGTTTAGGGTTAGGGGTAGGGTTAGGGTTAGGGCTAGGGTTGGAGGTAAAGTTAGGGTTGGGGCTAAAGTTAGGGTTGGGGCTAAAGTTAGGGTTAGGGTTTGGATTACATTTACGTTTGGATTAGGGTTGGGATTAGAATTATGGGTGTGTCAGGGCTAAGGGTGTGGTTAGGGTTACCGTTGGGATTAGGGTTAGGGGTGTGTTTGGGTTAGGGTTTCAGGTAGAATTGGGGGGTTTCCACTGTCCAGGCACATCAGGGGCTCTCCAAGCGCGACATGGCGTCCAATCTCAATTCCAGCCAATTCTGCGTTGAAAAAGTAAAACAGTGCTCCTTCCCTTCCGAGCTCTCCCGTGCGCCCAAAAAGGGGTTTACCCCAACATATGTGTTATCAGCGTACTCGGGACAAATTGAACAACAACTTCTGGGGTCCAAGTTCTCTTGTTATCCTTAGGAAAATAAAAATTTGGGGGGCTAAAAATCATTTTTGTGGGAAAAAAAAGATGTTTTATTTTCACGGCTCTGCATTATAAACTGTAGTGAAACACTTGGGGGTTCAAAGTTCTCACAACACATCTAGATAAGTTCCTTGGGAGGTCTAGTTTCCAATATGGGGTCACTTGTGGGGGGTTTGTACTGTTTGGGTACATCAGGGGCTCTGCAAATGCAACGTGACGCCTGCAGACCAATCCATTTAAGGCTGCATTCCAAATGGCGCTCCTTCCCTTCCGAGCTCTGTCATGCGCCCAAACAGTGGTTCCCCCCGACATATGGGGTATCAGCGTACTCAGGACAAATTGGACAACAACTTTTGGGGTCTAATTTATCCTGTTACCCTTGTGAAAATACAAAACTGGGGGCTAAAAAATCATTTTTGTGAAAAAAAAAAAAGAATTTTTATTTTCACGGCTTTGCGCTATAAACTTTAGTGAAACACTTGGGGGTTCAAAGTTCTCAAAACACATCTAGATAAGTTCCTTGGGAGGTCTAGTTTCCAATATGGGGTCACTTGTGGGGGGTTTGTACTGTTTGGGTACATCAGGGGCTCTGCAAATGCAACGTGACGGCTGCTGACCAATCCATTTAAGTCTGCATTCCAAATGGCGCTCCTTCCCTTCCGAGCTCTGTCATGCGCCCAAACAGTGGTTCCCCCCCACATATGGGGTATCAGCGTACTCAGGACAAATTGGAAAACAAATTTTGGGGTCCAATTTATTCTGTTACCCTTGTAAAAATACAAAGCTGGGGGCTAAAAAATCATTTTTGAGAAAAAAAAATATATATATTTTCACGGCTCTGCGTTATAATCTGTAGTGAAACACTTGGGGGTTCAAAGCTCTCAAAACACATCTAGATAAGTTCCTTAGGGGGTCTACTTTCCAAAATGGTGTCACTTGTAGGGAGTTTCAATGTTTAGGCACATCAGGGGCTCTCCAAACGCAACATGGCGTCCCATCTCAATTCCAGTCAATTTTGCATTGAAAAGTCAAATGGCGCTCCTTCCCTTCCAAGCTCTGCCATGCGCCCAAACAATGGTTTACACCCACATATGGGGTATCAGCGTACTCAGGACAAATTGCACAACATTTTTTGGGGTCCAATTTCTTCTCTTACCTTTGGGAAAATAAAAAATTGGGGGCGAAAAGATCATTTTTGTGAAAAAATATGATTTTTTATTTTTACGGCTCTGCATTATAAACTTCTGTGAAGCACTTGGTGGGTCAAAGTGCTCACCACACATCTAGATAAGTTCCTTAGGGGGTCTACTTTCCAAAATGGTGTCACTTGTAGGGAGTTTCAATGTTTAGGCACATCAGGGGCTCTCCAAACGCAACATGGCGTCCCATCTCAATTCCAGTCAATTTTGCATTGAAAAGTCAAATGGCGCTCCTTCCCTTCCAAGCTCTGCCATGCGCCCAAACAATGGTTTACACCCACATATGGGGTATCAGCGTACTCAGGACAAATTGCACAACATTTTTTGGGGTCCAATTTCTTCTCTTACCCTTGGGAAAATAAAAAATTGGGGGCGAAAAGATCATTTTTGTGAAAAAATATGATTTTTTATTTTTACGGCTCTGCATTATAAACTTCTGTGAAGCACTTGGTGGGTCAAAGTGCTCACCACACATCTAGATAAGTTCCTTAGGGGGTCTACTTTCCAAAATGGTGTCACTTGTAGGGAGTTTCAATGTTTAGGCACATCAGGGGCTCTCCAAACGCAACATGGCGTCCCATCTCAATTCCAGTCAATTTTGCATTGAAAAGTCAAATGGCGCTCCTTCCCTTCCAAGCTCTGCCATGCGCCTAAACAATGGTTTACACCCACATATGGGGTATCATCGTACTCAGGACAAATTGTACAACAACTTTGGGGGTCCATTTTCTCCTGTTACCCTTGGTAAAATAAAACAAATTGGAGCTGAAATAAATTTTGTGTGAAAAAAAGTTAAATGTTCATTTTTATTTAAACATTCCAAAAATTCCTGTGAAACACCTGAAGGGTTAATAAACTTCTTGAATGTGGTTTTGAGCACCTTGAGGGGTGCAGTTTTTAGAATGGTGTCACACTTGAGTATTTTCTATCATATAGACCCCTCAAAATGACTTCAAATGAGATGTGGTCCCTAAAAAAAAATGGTGTTGTAAAAATGAGAAATTGCTGGTCAACTTTTAACCCTTATAACTCCGTCACAAAAAAAAATTTTGGTTCCAAAATTGTACTGATGTAAAGTAGACATGTGGGAAATGTTACTTATTAAGTATTTTGCGTGACATATGTCTGTGATTTAAGGGCACAAAAATTCAAAGTTGGAAAATTGCAAAATTTTCAAAATTTTCGCCAAATTTCCATTTTTTTCACAAATAAACGCAAGTTATATCGAATAAATTTTACCTTTAACATGAAGTACAATATGTCACGAGAAAACAATGTCAGAATCGCCAAGATCCGTCAAAGCGTTCCAGAGTTATAGCCTCATAAAGGGACAGTGGTCAGAATTGTAAAAATTGGCCCGGTCATTAACGTGCAAACCACCCTTGGGGGTGAAGGGGTTAAGGTCAAAATAGGCTGGGTCATGAAGGGGTTAAGGTTACTTTATTATTATTGTTTAATGCGTATCTTTTAATTATTTAAATAAAAAATGATTTTATTTGAGAAAGTAAGTTATCTGTGCTTTTTCTGTTTCACGGCTATGGGTTAGCGTTGTGTGATACGGACGGATTTATAGTATTGGGCAAGCACATAGTAATATTGGATCATTGGGTTGATTAAATCTCTGTGTACATTGTCTATTGACAGTGAGTTGCTTATCAGAGGACATGGTGTGGTTGGACCAGGACTCATGTGCACTGTAGTCCAAGCAGTGATAATCTCCTGGTGATAAAACCTTCAATGTATGGAAACAACAGCACCCATCTTAATAGGTGACACATCGCTGAAAACAGTGTCTCAGCCCCTACCTCATGCTGACCTCAGATTACATAGCAAAAACCTGCTGACAGTTTCTTTTTATTGCTTGCTACAGAGTATTCCATTGGGAGAGCGGTGTCCAGACTTACCCGCAAACTAACCACACACACTAATAATCATGTCCTCTTTAGTCACTCCACTTCTTTTATATTGCGGAGGACTCTTAAAGAGAGTCTGTCACCCAAAAAATCGTATATGAGCTGTGGCCACCGGCATCAGGGGCTTACCAACAGCATTCCGGAATGCTGTAGATAAGCCCCGATGTAACCTGAAAGGTATGAAATAAAGGTTATATTATAATCACCCAGGGGCGGTCCCGGTGCGGTCCGGGTCTGATGGCCATCTTTTTCTGGGTCCAGCGCCTCCCGTCTTCATAGGATGACGTCCTCTTCTTTTCTTCCTGCCGCGTCTCCGGCTCAGGTGTACTTTGTCTGCTCTGTTGAGGGCAGAGCAAAGTACTGCAGTGCGCAGGTGTTGGGCCTCTCTGACCTTTCCCAGCGCCTGCGCACTGCAGTACTTTGCCCTCAACAGGGCAGACAAAGTACACCGGAGCCGAAGCAGGAAGACAAGAAGAGGACGTCATCGTAAGAAGATGGGAGGCCCCGGACCGCGACGCCCATCGGATCTGTCCGCCCCCCAGGTGAGTATAATCTAACCTCTTTTTCTCATCTTTCAGGTTACATCGGGGGCTTATCTACAGCATTACAGAATGCTGTAGATAAGCCTCTGATGACGGTGGCCGCAGCTAATGTACGATTTTTGGGGCGACAGGTTCCCTTTAAGGACGCAATCATATGGTGGCAGGATCATGTATTTCAATTTCCGTAGCTATGTTACTGGTGAAGAGTAACATGCAGAGTATTGTGCTGGTTAAACTGAGCATCCAGTACCACATCTATCTTGGAAAAAGGACCTGGGAGGGTTCTGAGTGCTGCTGAAATGATTCAGCAGCCCAGGTATCGCACAGCTGTTCTGTGCAGGTCTTAGAACACCTCTACTGTTTCCTTTAGAACAATAGTGTTATGTTGTTTCCTTTTCTGGATAACTTATATACTTTTGTAACATTCTCTGTTGTTTTTTTTACCTTTCTCTTGCTTTTATTTTAATGCTGATTTTATCAGCAATGAAAGAAAAAAATTGCCAAATAGCTTCCTGCCCCCCATGCTGCCCCTTTCTCCAGTCCGCAGATAGATTAAGGCTGCCTCTCCCCCTGTCTGCTGCTTACCTACACATTACTGGTCAGTACAGCCACCCAAGGTGACTGTTATCACTTAATTAAATCCTTGCACGCTGAGATGAAAAAACAACAGTGCTCATTCATTCATAACCTGAGGAGAGAGGCCTGTCCTCCCTCCCTCTCTCTGCCTCATTCCTCCATTCCCTCCCTCTGTTTCTGCCTATCCCTTGCCAATTCTCTCTCTGCCTCTTATTTCACTCTGGCAGGGAACCCTGTGCACTGTTTTAGTTCTGTGAAGACATCATGTGACACATCTTGGCTCAGTCTTTACAGGTTCTGATCATCCTTTCTTGTCTCTGTCCCATTGTTTTGTAGTTGCTGCTGTCACTCCTATCTTTCTGCTACTCTTTTCATTTTATTCTCCTTTTTTTTTTTATTAATATCTGTTAATCTCTCCATGCTAGTCTCTGCTTTCTTAGGTGACTCTTGACATCCTTTGCTCCTTGATCTCTCCATTCTGTGCAGATATTTTTGCATTCACTTTAGCACTCGCAGACAATCTTCTTGCAGCTTAAGCCGCTTGTATAGCAACAGCTGATTAACCAAAGTAACAGGCTGTAACACACAAATCCATTGTACTTCTCACAGTTACGGTTACCGGTGTACGTGGAATGTTGAAGAATTGGGTTAGACATGTATGGCAGCCACAAGGTGGCACATATAAGTCCTGTAACAATTTATTAGCCGTCACCTTTTGTAAGTATTGGTCCTCAACCTCCACCTTGCCTAGATGTCATATACGTTACATTCCTATAGAGCTCATCCACTGGTGCCGTAAAGAAATGGATGGACAATTGTTTGGATTGGGGCCTTCTAAGACACCGGTAGAAATGTATTTGTGTGAAAAGAGACATTTTTGGATTGCCATTTGTGAAGGTTCACCCCATGGAATGTAAGGATTTAGATCAAAGAATTCGGTACCACATGTGACACTTTTCTGTAGATAATTTTCCTATAGTAAAAAAATACTTTGGCACACAAGTGATGAGAATAGGTAGAATCTTGGTGTATAGTTTTATTATAATCCGGCCCATTCAGAACAGAAAAAAAACAACGTTTCGATCATAAAAGACATTTGTCGATTTATATCTGTATGTTGGGGTGGTCGGAAGATCCGAGTGATGACTTAGCTAGTTCTGCATCACTCTGCTCTTATTGGCCACTCCACATTCAGATTTACCCTAATGGAGGCCTTATACTGTCGAAATGTTGTTTTTTTTCTGTTTGGCACGGGTCGGTTAAAATTATACACCAAGATTCTACCTGCTCTAATCACTTATGTGCCAAAGTATTTTTTGCTATTTGATGACAGAGTCTTTCTTCTGAGCACCTACTCACAACAACAGTTAGAGCGAGCTTATCTATTTTTCGATAATTTCTCTGTGGACGATCTTTGAATACTATGACAAAGACAAATGTGTGTGGATGTGACAACTTTGGAAGCGTTAATGCTACACCTCAACGTTTCAGACCAAACCGTAAATAATACCTGTGTTGGTGAAAATGATTGCAAGTAGAATTGAAAATATGCATGAATGATAAATGGTGCATTTCATCAGCATATTCATGCCAGTCGCAGTTGACCTTGATTACTTTGTGAAGTGGACTAGCATTGAAAACAAAAAATAAATTTCTTGTTATGTTCAAATACAGAAGTAGAAAAATGTCTGTCTAGCGCAGGAAAATTTACATTGAAAAAAAGTATTTTACAATTAGAATATATAGAGATTCCTTTCCTGGGTAGTTTTGTTTTAATTGGACATGCAATTGAGAGTACAAATTCAAGCTAATAGAATTAATTAACTAGTCAATTCCACTGTATGCGGTTTGGTAGCATTGTTCACTTGCAGGCAGCAGACATTCATTTTAATATGGGGCAGAATGATACCTGAATTACTCTAGCCCTTTACTTCCTCCCTGCTGATGTTAGATGGATGGATGGATCCAGAAAAGTGGGAAGATTTTTGGAGGAGGCAGGTGGAGGGGCAAGGGAATCACAGAGCGGAGGCAGGCGGAGGAGTCGGGGAATCACAGCCTGGAGGTAGGTGGAGGGGCAAGGGAATCACAGAACGGAGGCATGCGGAGGAGCCGGCGAATCACAGACTGGAGGTAGGTGGAGGGGCTGGGGAATCACAGAGTAGAGGCAGGCGGAGGGGCCGGGGAATTACAAACTGGAGGTAGGTGGAGGGGCTGGGGAACCACAGAGCAGAGGCATGTGAAGGAGCCGGGGAATCACAGACTGGAGGTAGGTGGAGGGGCCAAGGAATCACAGACTGGAGGCAGGTGGAGGGGCTGGGGAATCACAGAGCAGAGGTAGGCGGAGGGGCTGGGGAATCACAGAGCGGAGGTAGGCGGAGGGGCTGGGGAATCGCAGACTGGAGGCAGGTGGAGGGGCTGGGGAATCACAGAGCGGAGGCAGGCGGCGGAGCCGGGGAATCACAGACTGGAGGTAGGTGGAGGGGCAAGGGAATCACAGAGCGGAGGCAGGCGGAGGAGCCGGGGAATCACAGACTGGAGGTAGGTGGAGGGGCTGGGGAATCACAGAGTGGAGGCAGGCGGAGGAGCCGGGGAATCACAGACTGGAGGTAGGTCGAGGGACTGGGGAATCACAGCGGAGGCAGGCGGAGGAGCCGGGGAATCACAGACTAGAGGTAGGTGGAGGGGCTGGGGAATCACAGAGCGGAGGCAGGCGGAGGGGCCGGGGAATGACAGACTGGAGGTAGGTGGAGGGGCAAGAAAATCAGAGCGGAGGCATGCGGAGGAGCCGGGGAATCACAGACTGGAGGTAGGTGGAGGGGCAAGGGAATCACAGAGCAGAGGCATGCGGAGGAGCCGGGGAATCACAGACTGGAGGTAGGTGGAGGGGCTGGGGAATCACAGACTGGAGGTAGGTGGAGGGGCTGGGGAATCACAGAGCGGAGGCATGCCGAGGAGCCGGGGAATCACAGACTGGAGGTAGGTGGAGGGACTGGGGAATCACAGCGGAGGCAGGTGGAGGAGCCGGGGAATCACAGACTGGAGGTAGGTGGAGGGGCTGGGGAATCACAGAGCGGAGGCATGCGGAGGGGCTGGGGAATCACAGACTGGAGGCAGATGGAGGAGCCGGGGAATCACAGACTGGAGGTAGGTGGAGGGGCTGGGGAATCACAGAGCGGAGGCATTCGGAGGGGCTGGGGAATCACAGACTGGAGGCAGACGGAGGAGCCGGGGAATCAGACTGGAGGTAGGTGGAGGGGCTGGGGAATCACAGACTGGAGGCAGTTGGATTGGCTGGGGAATCAGACTGGAGGCAGGTGGAGGGGCAAGGGAATCACAGAGCGGAGGCATGGAGATGCGTTGGGAAATTACATACCAGTGGTAGACAGAGGGGTCGGGGAATCTCAGACAGGGAGGAGAAGACCCCGTGTACAGTCTGGCCCCTGTGCTCTGAAATCTAATTACCAGAAAACTTCAAATGGTGACTAAATTGGAACCACAAAATGGATTTCTTCACCAAAGGTATCAATGTAATTAGTATTACAGCGCCATTACAGCCAGGTCTATACTTTACATTACAATGTCGTGCTGACAGGTTCTCTTTCAGCAGAATTGGCACGACAGTCTAGTCGAAAAGGTTTCAACAAACCACTTTACATACTGGTAAAAAATAAAAAAAAACAACCCCCAAAAAATGATATGTTGTTTTGGTCTTCCTGTAGAATTTATTAATGCCCCCTTATCTAGGTTGCAGAACTAGACATGGATATTGCTAGATAAGTATCGGCCTTTGATATTTGCACATAGCTGTAAAATAACTCCATAAACTTTACAGTTCTTTCTTGAGGATAGATGTAATGAGCGCCAATCATCAGTATGTAGCATATCGATCAAAACCAATGTTGAGCGGCTGTCCCAATACTGAGAACATGGCATACCCCAAACTTACTTACTGGCATACACCGGTCTAAATGAATAAAAAATTCACAGCAATCATGAGGGTTTCTTAGTACTGCAGACTCCCTATACCCCATCCCAGAATTTTCAGTACACCCGAGCTTAGATACTCCAATATACTCTCAAATATTTAAGGTTAATTTTACTTCACTGTAATTCTATAATTGTCTATGTGTTTTGACAATCAATGTTATCTTCTGACCAATATTGTATCTAGCCATTGCTTTTTTTTTTAAATAGTATAACAGAGACGATCTGTCAGAAACCTTTTCAAAGTCCACCAAAAGTCTCATTTTTTTCTTGTCTAAACTGATGTCTTTCACTCAGAACAACGTGATCCCGTCCCGGTATTGAATCCACCGTAGTGGTTGCCTCAGTGTGTTCCTGTGGTAGGTTCCTAAAGGCCAGTTGGGCAATTTTGAATGGCTGCATAAACCCAAATCTGCACCTTATGAACACTACACAACTTAATGTGTGACGGTATTGTAGAATATCACTGTCTGGTCATAGCCAGAGATCTCTTTTGTTAAATTCTATTCCTCCATTAGGACATCTAGAGGGTTAGTCATTTAACTTTTCTAGGTTTCAAAATGGCGAATTTGCCTACTTATTCATCACTGTGGAAACAGGCGGCTTTGTCACTGA
Source organism: Ranitomeya variabilis (assembly GCF_051348905.1). Taxonomy (NCBI): domain Eukaryota; kingdom Metazoa; phylum Chordata; class Amphibia; order Anura; family Dendrobatidae; genus Ranitomeya; species Ranitomeya variabilis. The sequence continues at coordinate 640,332,354 of NC_135232.1, forward strand.
CCACTACATAGATTTCCTGTTTACACCTCAGTGCTCGTTTTCACCTTGTGTTGTCTCTTCCATTTTTCCCCTGATGGGGAACAGAAATAGCAGAGGGAAACTAGTGTCAGTACTGAGCCCATAGTTTTCCACGGGATGTCCTCATTCCCCTGGTGAATTAGTTGTTGTGCTGGATTAGGCCTAGAACAAATTTTGGCACCAGTTGTGTTTGGCTTCAACTTAAAGAAGCACTCCTCCCATCAAAAATTTTATTTATCCTCTTAATATATTGCAATCATCATATTATATAGCACTGTGTGCCTACAATTGCTCATTTTGCCTTTCTACCCAGTTAATTATTATATTTTCCATTAGGTCTATGACATAACATGATTAATAACTGACTAGCTGAATCCTTCTAAGCTCCATGTAGGAACAGGAGGTCAATTTTTCCTGCATGAGTCATCACTGGAGTGGGATCAGCTGGGTCAGGAGTTGAAGAGGGAAATGACTCATACAGGGTCAAGAGATTTCTTGTTCCTATATAGAGCTTAGAAGGATTCAGATAGTCTGTTTTTAATCACATGATGTCATAGACCTAATGGAAAAGAGAAGAATTATCTGGGTAGAAAGGCAAAATGAGCAATTGTAAGTACACAGTGCTAGAGGATATAAACTTTGTTGGAAGTGCTTCTTTAAAATGAAAAATGGAATTCCAGCCCTACAAATATGGATAACTAATAGTAATGAGAGAATATACTCATTACTTCAGATTTCTCGAGCACGCTCGGGGGTCCTCCGAGTATTTTTTAGTGCTCGGAGATTTAGTTTTTCTTGCCGCAGCTGAATGATTTACATCTGTTAGCCAGCTTGATTACATATGGGGATTCCCTAGCAACCAGGCAACCCCCACATGTACTTATGCTGGCTAACAGATGTAAATCATTCAGCTGCGGCAAGGAAAACTAAATCTCCGAGCACTAAAAAATACTCGGTGGACCCCAAGCATGCTCGAGAAATCTCGAGTAACGAGTATATTCGCTCATCACTAATAACCAACCGTTTAGGAGATGTCATGGTTGTCTTATTTATTGGTGATGTTTTTAATTCTGGAGGAATACATTATTTTCCCTTTCTTGTTGGGTGTTCGTTTCGCCCCGGGATCTGACTCTGGGGCGCAAATTTGTGCTGGAGGTGTGTGCTTTTTTTCTGCTCGTGCTCCCTCTTCTGATGATGTGCAGAACTTTCTAATATCTCATTTTTCAACGCCAGGGTTTTATGCATTTGTCTATGTATTACTGTCTTTGCTTTTCCAGTGTACATTGTCTATCACTTTATGTATAACTGTGCTTTCCTCTTGTGTACCACACTTCCCCTTTCCCCCTTTTCGGCTGTCTCCTTCCTGTTTTCCTGCCTGTTTTCCTCCCTTCCTCTCCGTTTGTGACTGTCTCTTGTTCTTTTCCCCGCAGTCTCTGGACGGATTTGTATTTGCACTAAACCAGGAGGGAAAATTTTTGTACATTTCGGAGACTGTGTCCATCTACCTTGGCTTGTCTCAGGTGAGTGTCCCTCATCTGTCTCTTCACACTTGGAGCATCATCATTTATCTGTCATATGCATATGGTTTTTTTTTTCTTGAAAAAATGGCAAGTGCGTATGAAATCTTCCCGTTACCAAGTGTATTAAAATGGGAAATTGTCAAATGTCAATATATTTGGGGCGTTAAATAAACATTTAATAGTTAGCTATATTTTATTTTTTTCTCGCTATTATTATTGGGCAGTTTGCAAAAAAAGGAAAAGGTGATTGTCGGCATAAATAATAGAGTCCTATTCACTTACCGGAATCTACAAGTACACATCGTTCACCTATGCTGAGCGGAGGTATACATTTTGTGGGCTTCATGAATATTGATGAGACAGCAGCTTATCAGTTCATTAAGTATTGAGGCAGTGATGCCAGCAATGTCTGGGGTAGAGTTTTCTAACCTTTGTTTTACTTTGGGGAGCTCCTAGGATGAATATTCATATTTTGAACTATGGATCAGAAAAAGATAATAGGAGGGAGCACAATTCAATTACTTCTGTCTTATTATTAAGGGATTTTATTATATTTTTCTGTTGAACATAGAGAAAACGTCTGCACGTGTCCCCTACTGTCCACACAGTATGGAACACATTGTAGTGCTATACAAACTACTCCACACTCCCCGTTGGTGTTTTGTCCACGTGCTGCTTAGTATTCCTATGTACATGCCACAATAGCCTCCATATAGCAGTGTCCCGTTCATCCATCACTATATTACTACGGTATAGTGCCAGTAGCGCCATCTCAATGCTTAGGTCCTCACAGGGTATGATGACTACCAGAAGATGACCAGCAGTCAAATGTTTCACCATGTTTTATCCATATTCAGTCCAGATAATGGCTCCTTGTTGTATGTAACACCTCCATGTGCTACTGCTATGTCTCCTCCGTGTTTTAAGCATGCCCCTTTTGTCACACTTATTACCTCTTTGTGTACCATATGCACCTTCTCTTTCCACATGGCCAAGTTTCAAGTTGACTTTCTTGCGCTATGGAAATAATAAAAAAAAAAATATTATTATTACCGTATTTTACTTTATTGAGAAAATGGTTTTTTTTTCGCGTAGCATTTACATGTATATGATGGTGCCTGGGCAAGAAGTGCTGGCCAGCTAGATGGCGATGGCACTCCCGCCCTCTCTGGAGTTCATTACTGATGTGTATGTGTGATTATCGCATATTGATGAGCCAATTCAGGGTAAAGCCATGGGCATCACCCCATATTAATGCACCGCTCGCCTTGTCTCAGTGGGCTCTTGCTCTTTGCCTGATGTGACCTTGGAGAGGGCAGCAGTGTGTCCCCGGTGTCCTATTATCGGCTGTTCCTGGCGAAGCCGTGTGCCGTGGGATCTGACACTGTCACTGCTGTCTGCTTACCTATCCCATTAAATAAGATCGGGTAGAGAAATATCTGTGATGCATTTTAATAGCCCTGAAATAAGAAAATGGGCTCCAAAGTCCCACCTGCTTATCTTCCATGACACTTCACGCAAGAGCAAGCATTCAGTCTCCAATACTGAGTGCAGGAAAATATTTGGAAGATTTTAGATTTTTTTTTTAGTCCCTTCTGTCTACTTGTATTGTCATTTTACATAATTGCCATTTGGTGTTTTTCCATTAACGCTAATGCATTGACACACTATGGAGCGCTCCAGAGCATTGCTCCGAGGAAATCTGAGAACAGTCTCAATTAGGTTGTGCGGAACAGTCTGCCACGTACACAACTATGGTTTGTGTGCACAGTAATGTACGAGTAGTAATGAACTTCTTAGTACGCTGCAGCTATAAGGTAAGGCAGAGTCCTGTAAAGTAATGCACCTATAATCCAGCTATATGAATTATATCAAGCTTCTGCAGAGATGGTGCTGCTCGGTACTGCTGGTGTCTTAAAGGGCAATGCATGTATTGACCCATCACCAACGGCCACACACTTTTGTATATTTTTCATAGATTACTGCTATTTATTAAATAATACTTTTATTTTTACATCCAAAAACATGTTGTAGATGATTTTTAATATTCTATGAAAGTGAAGCTGTAATGACCAGTCAGATGAGCAATGTGATATTGTATAATCCCGCAATGAGCAGATGCAATGTGATGATGGATTGGTTATAACCTAATAATGTGATGGAGAGCAGCAAAGTGTCCCTGGTGTCCTATCGGAGGTTAGTAATGTGATAGAGAACAGAACATATTCCAGCAATAATTACCATATTTATTCTGCTGACGTATATAGTGCCATCACATACCACATCATTATCACTGCCCCCATTGGGGCTCACAATCTAGATTCCCTATTGGAATGTGGAAGGAAACTGGAGAACCAGGAGGAAACCCACCAAAACACAGGGAGAACATACAGACTCCTTGCAGATGTTGTCCTTGGTGGAATTTGAACGCAGAACCATGTACTCTACATGTATCTGTGTGCATTTTTATCTTTACTATTTCACTACTGAAAATCTGGAACATATTTGGGGGAGATTTATCAAGCTTAACTGAGCGAAACTTTGTGCCAAAAAGTGTCTTTCATGGCTGCACCAGATTTATTTTGTTTGAGACACTTCCTCCACCTTACTTGACAATATGCCATGTATCTCAGCTAAAAGGGTCTGTGGCTTAACATGCAAGGCTGCGTGCCAAGAATATACTAAGATTTTTGCTGCAAGTTTGTGGCACCAAGTAAGCCAACTAAAAGGTGATCTTAAATTAGGAGATTATTCGTTAAGCATTTTATGCCAAAAATTAAAAGTTGCAACACGTACAATAGTTGCAAATTTATTTTTTTTTACCAAAAATTTTGCCAATCATTAGTAGATGGTTCGTGAACTAGCACTGTCATATTCACTATATTTTAAGCCACAAAAGTAGAAATAAATTATAGCAGAAAGGGACAAAGTCTATGACTGGAGTACAGTTTTTGTCTCTAGTGTACAAGGAGCCAAAACTGCACAAAGTTCATTAAGCTGAACTCCTCTTAGTAATTTTGTCACACCTTACAGCTGTAGAAAATGCCTGTCTTGATGAATCCCCTCTTCCACGAGACAGTCTAAACGTGCTCTAGATTTATCAAACAGACTGAATTAATAAGCTAAATCTGCAGGATTTTAAGACTTGCGCCCCAATACATATGGTGGTAATGTTATCTGAGCCCACTGATACCGACGGATTCGCCCGAGATTCTAATATGTATGGGGACACCAGACAGATGATTGTCAGAGAAGTTATGGATACAGCATGTCTGATTTTCAACCTCTGATCCTATTGTTCTCTAAGATAAGCTGCATTAGAGATATCTGGCAGCAGCTCTCTCATAGAAAACATGGGAGAGAAGACCAACATTTCTGCCAGCTGAACAAATTGGCTGACCCATCGTTCAGCCGACCCATCGTTCAGCCGACCCATCATTCAGCTGACCCATCATTCAACCTACCCATCATTCAGCCGACCCATTGTTCAACCGACCCATTGGTTACCCCACCCATTGTTCAGCCAACCCATCGTTCAGCCTACCCATCCTTCAACCGACCCATCCTTCAACTGTAAAAAAAAAAGTACTTTTTCCTATCAGGTTTTGCTGCCACCTTATTTATGATGCACATGCACTTTATAATATAAATTTGGTATTGCCGCTACTTATATTTTCATGGCATATATACAGTATATATATATATATACATAGGTATGCACATATATGTTGAATCCCCACTGTGGTTATATTTATGATTTCTTTGATTGCCATTCATATGTCCCTGGTGTAGTGCTTTTTATGGTATTCTTTCCACCGTACCACTCTACCATATATTTTAATAAATATTGTTATATATACGTTATAATGGACCTTGTCTCGTTTTTTTTCTTCATGTTTTCCATCCTTCAACTGGCCAATCCATCATTCAGCTGACTCATATTTCAACCAACCCATCGTTTAGCCAACACATTGTTCAACCAATCCATTGTTCAACCGACCCATCGTTTAGCCCACCCATTATTCAGCCAATCTATCATTCTGCCAACCCATCGTTCAAGCAATCCATTGTTCAACTGACGCATCGTTTAGCCCACCCATCGTTCAGGCGATCCATTGTTCCGCCAAACATAGACATCTAAGTTGTGTGGGGGCTTAAGTTTTAACTGTGTAAAAATTGTGTGTGATGTTGGCTTTAGTTGTAGTCTGTATTCACAGTATTGCTGGTCAGTATTGGCAGCAGGTAATTTCCCTTAATGCATTGGGGAACAACTCTTCCTACATGCAATAACTCTATATTACATGTCCAATAAGGCAATGCACCATAGAATACCATATATAGGCATTAAGTCAGCAAGGAATGCTGGGAGATTTTAGCTCTGAAGACTATAAAATTGTCAACACAGCTCTAAACTATACTAAATAAAGACTGTAACCTAAAGTCCATTTACACTTTATGATGCTCAACATTAAAGAACCACTTACTGCCAAAAGTATTTGTCGGCCGGCATTCATTTAATAGCCCATTTACACAGGCCGACCCAGCTTCAGATGCACACTGAATGATCAGTAAAAGATCGGTCAGACCACATAGGCTGCCATTGTAATTGGCAGTGCAGGTCCTGTTTACACAGGATGATGTGCTGCCGAGAATGATAATCTTTTGTGCAAGCCAAACAATAATTTCACCCAATGAACAAGCGACTTGCTCATCCACTGGGTTATCGGCAGCCTGCTTACACTGCATGATTACCATGACTATTATGTTCACGATAATGATGTAGTGTGAATGCACCTTTAGGATGAGTACAAGAAAAGGAATGCAAGTTGTTTACAAGGTTTTTCTTCTGTATGGAAGCTGACATGGAGTTCATAGGTAAACCGATGCTTTATGCACAACCAGTGACGGTCTTCTGGAGGAACTTCTACATTTTATGGAATCAACTGTGGGTCACTTAGGAAGCCACATAGTAGTGAAAGTCCATTAGTGTGATGGTCAGCAATAAAGGAGTCCATTAGTGTCTGGAGAATGGGTAATATGGTTGTCCTGCTAAGTGATGCACTGCACTTTAGAGACAGTCAAGCTGAATGAAAGAGGACAGAGAATATAATCAATAACTTGTAGTAGGAAGCGCTTGTCTGAGCTCACTAAATAGATTTGGAAAAAAGAAGGAAATATGGGCAATGGCCTGTAGTGTTGATGCTTGGTAGGAATCTGGCTACACTTGGATTGCTGGTGCCACAAGAATTTGGCTTCGTGGACAGTGTTACCATAATTTACTTCTTCTACATCCAAGGTTAGGTTCAGGTTGACCTGAAAGCTGGTTTATAGATATCTAATTTGTTTTTTTTTACCTTGAGAAAGGCACTGAAATGCGTGGGTGTGAATAAACTACTCTTTGGATCTCATCCTTACCGTGAGTGCAGCTCATAGATTGTGATAATCTCATCTTTGCCAGACGATTATTTGAACGATGCTGACCTCCAGCCACAGGGCTGCAGCTATAGCACAGAATCAGAATTCTACAGGTGTTGTGTCATTACACAACCCTTACAGGTCACCGCTACCATCACACTCACCTCCATCTGGCTCCTTATAGAACTGCCCTATCATTGCATATTTGTCCTATCCAAATATTCCCAACTTATACATACAGACATAAAGGTCGCTAGCTGATGGTACATCTTGGATTGGCAATCTTTGTCCACTCTTCCTTACAGATCTGTCAGATTTTCAATTGCATCAGCTCTGGGCTCCAGCTGGGCCATTACAAAACTCTGATCTCCTTCTGGTGAAACCACTCTTTTGTTCTTTTGGAGGCATGCTTAAAGTTGTCTTCTTACTGAAAGGTAAAATTCCTATTCAACTTCAGCTTTTTAGCAGAAGCCTCAAAGTTTTGATGCATAATTGACTGATATTTGGAACTGTTCATAATTTCCTCCATCTTGACTAAAGACTCGGCTCCAGTTGCCAAAAACAGCCCTAAAACAAATGCTGCCTCTACCATGCTTCATTCTGGGTTTGGTGTTCTTTTGGTGATGCACAGTGTTGGCTTTGCGCCAAACAGACCTTTTGGAATTATGGCCAAAAAGTTCAATCCTTTTTAACCTGTACAACTGTAGAAAACTGCAACTAAGGATGTGTTCACATTTGCATCCATCATTAACAGAAATTATAATGTAGTACGGCATCCATAGCCTGCCAACAATGGAGGAAACAAGTTACAATGGGATTAATTGGCTTTTGCTGTAGTGTATGTTTTCATAAAAACATAGCACCATATGACCGATTGTGTGACAGTGTCTCCTAAAACTGAACAAAGCCTAATACTCAACATATGCACCCAGAGATCTCCGTACGCAGTCACAAAATATATCCACAGACAAATATTGATCCAGTGGATCCAAAGGTATCATCTTATTATTTGCTGGACTGAGAAACTGTACATTGCTATAACTTTGATTTTTCATGTCCCAAACTGATGCACTTTTTTATGCTGCCACATACAACAAAAATATGTATGTTGGGCTGTATATTTGTTGCTTTTCCAATGGCTTTCTATGGGGAACTAGTGCAACACTTCCATAAGCTGGATGTTTACATAGATAGAATTTACAAACACAATGTGAATAGAGACTAATATTATGATATCACTGTGCTGCATAGCATAATTTTTGATGCACCAAGTGTCATGGCACGGGTCGTAACTGCAGTATAAACCGAATGAACACAAGGCACGTAGGTGAAGAACATTTTTCCAGACATCCAGTGAGCGATGTTGTGAGAGTGGTCTGCATAAATGTTGGAGGTATGAGGCCAGTCCAGCAGATTGAGTGTGAGAGATAATCAAGTGGGTCCCGTAGTCTGGGTTTTAGCTTCACGCCTAGATGCAAATCGAGCCTGCCTGTCAGTGCATTGGCATTTGTCTGTAATTGAGACGTGTGTGTTTTCCTTGTTGAACAGATGGTAGAGCGTGTGTGCTCAGGGAGCTTGCTAAACTATTGCTGCCTTCCCTGGGCCAACACAGAACCAGCTCCTGGGTCCCCGCCACAGGCAGAGGCTTCCATGCCAAGAGAGCATATGCCCAAAGAAAGCCTGGTGCTTTCAGGGAATTGACACATCTGGAATATCTAGGGTACTGCCATAGTCAGATCCTGAGCTGTCGGGAAGCTAGTCTTTGTACGTACATACAGTGGGGAAAATAAGTATTTGATTCACTGCCGATTTTGCAAGTTTTCCCACCTACAAAGAATGAAGAGGTCTGTAAGAATGAAGAGGTCTGTAATTTTTATCGTAGATACAATTCAACATGCAAGACAGAATCTAAAAAAAAATCAAGAAAATCACATTGTATGATTTCCACATAATTAATTTACATTTTATTGCATGAAGTATTTGATGCCAATAGAAAAACAGAACTTTAATATTTGGTACAGAAACCTTTGTTTGTAATTACAGAGGTCAGACGTTTCCTGTAGTTCTTGACCAAATTTGCACACACTGCAGCATGGATTTTGTCCCACTCCTCCATACAGATCTTCTCCAGATCTTTCAGGTTTTGTTGCTGTCGCTGGACAACATTGAGTTTCATCTCCCTCCAAAGATTTTCTATTGGGTTCAGGTCTGAAGACTGGCTAGGCCATTCTAGGACCTTGAAATACTTCTTACAGAGACACTCCTTAGTTGCCCTGGTTGTTTGTTTGGGTCATTATAATGCTGGAAGACCCAGCCATGACCCATCTTCAATGCTCTTACTGAGGGAAGGAGGTTGTTGGCGAAAATCTCCCTATACATGACCCCATCCAGCCACTCTTCAATATTGAGCTGTCATCCTGTCCCCTTTGCAGAAAATCACCCCCAAAGTATGATGTTTCCCCACCATGCTTCACAGTTGGGGTGGTGTTTTTAGCGTTGTACTCATTCTTCTTACTCCAAACACAGCGAGTGGAGTGGATACCAAAAAGTTCTATTTTGATCTCATCCGACCACATGACCTTTTCTCATGCTTCCTATGGATCATCCAGATGGTCATTGGTGAGCTTCAAATTGGCCTGGACATTTGCTGGCGTGAGCAGGGGGGCCTTGTGTACCCTGCAGGATTTTAATCCATGACAGTGTAGTGTGTTACTAACGGTAATGTTTGAGACTGTGGTCCCAGCTCTCTTTAGGTCATTGACCAGCTCTTCTCATATAGTTCTAGGCTGATTCCTGACCTTTCTCAGAATCATACTTAGTCCACGAGGCATGATCTTGCATGGAGCCCCAAACCGAGGAAGATTGACAGTTATCTTGTGTTTTTCTTTTTTAATAGTTGTGCCAATAGTTGTTGCCTTCTCCCCAAGCTACTTGCCTATTGTCCTGTAGCCCATCCCAGCCTTGTGCAGGTCTACAATTTTGTCCCTGGTGTCCTTAGACAGCTCTTTTGTTTTGGCTATGGAGGAGAGGTTGGAATGTGATTGTGTGGACAGGTGTCTTTTATACAGGTAACAAGTTCAAACAGGTGCAATTTATACAGGTAATGAGTGCAGAGTAGGTGGGTTTCTTAGGCTTCTTTCACACTTGCGTCGTCCGCTGTACGTCGTTGTGCAGTAAAATGACGTGTCGACGGACGTTACGCAAATTGTGGAAAACGTGTGTGACGCATCCAGTGTAATGACGGATGAGTTGGTTGGCAACGTCGGTTGTGCTGTTGTCACAATTTCAATGTAGAAATTGCCGGAAATTATATGTCCGGGGACGAGAGAGACAGACTTTTTCCCGGATTTGAAAATCCTTCCGGGCATGCTCAGAGGGGAAAAACGTGATACGTCGCTGGATTCCTGTGTATGACTGTCAGCGACGGATCCTGCGTCCATAGGCTTCCATTATAGCCGACAACGGGGCAGCGCAGGATGCGTCGCTGACCGATTTTCCGATGTGCAGAAAAAACGTTCCTATGAACGTTTTCTCTGCACGACGGACCGCTATTTTCCGACGGATCCAGTGCACGACGGATGAAACGGATTGCCATCGGTCACAATCCGTCACTAATACAAGTCTAGGGGAAAATGCAGGATCCTGCAAATTTTTTTTGCAGGATCCTGCATTCTCAAAAATCGACGGATTGTGACGGAAGCTGAAAAACGCAAGTGTGAAAGTAGCCTTAAAGAAAAACTAATAGGTCTGTGACAGTCAGAATTCTTGCTTGGTGGTAAGTGATCAAATACTTAGTTCATGCAATAAAATGCAATTTAATTACCGTATATACTTAAGTATAAGCCGACCCGAGTATAAGCCGAGGCACCTAATTTTGCCACGGAAAACTGGGTAAGCGTATTGACTCGAGTATAAGCCGGGTATACATTGTCCCCTCATCCCTGTCCTGCTATGCATGGCTCCCCGGTCTCCTAGTTGTATGCATGGCTCAGCATCCTCCCCCTTCTATGCATGGCTCAGCGTCCTTCCCTTTCTATGCATGGCTAGGCATCTGCCCCTTTTATGCATGGCTCGTTGTTCTTCCCCTTCTACGCATATCACAGCGTCTTCCCCCTTCTATGCATGGCTCGGCGTCCTCCTTCTATGCATAGCTCCGCGTCCTCCCCCGTCCTCCTCCTTCATACTCACCCTCCTCGCATGGTCCAGCACGTCCCTGAATTTCCGTTGTCCCGGCGCCGGTGGCAGTTCTCCTCTGCTCAGCAGTCAGGTGGTACCGCTCATTAAGGTAATGAATATGCCGTCTCACGTCTATGGGAGTACTTATTCATTACCTTAAAGGGAACCTGTCACCCCGTTTTTTCCGTATGAGATAAAAATACCGTTAAATAGGGCCTGAGCTGTGCATTACAATAGTGTATTTTGTGGACCCTGATTCCCCACCTTTGCTGCCGAAATACGTTACCAAAGTCGCCGTTTTCGCCTGTCAATCAGGCTGGTCTGGTCAATTGGGCGTGGTGACATCGCTGTTCCTTCCCCCAGAACTTGCTTAGTTTTCCGTTGGTGGCATAGTGGTTTGCGCATGCCCAAGGCCCGAATCCACTTCATAGATGTGGAAATAGAGCGCGATCTGCGCTATTCCCCTGGTGATCGGTGGGGGCGGCCATCTTCCTGTGGCCGCGCGTGCGCAGATGGAGCGCTCTGCTGCCCGGGGCTTCAGGAAAATGGCCGCGGGATGCCACGCGTGTGCAGATGGCGATCGCGGCAGCCATTTTCCTGAAGCAGAGTATAGCACAATTTTTTATTTTTTTATTTTTATTTTTAACATTATTTCTTTTTACTATTGATGCTGCATAGGCTGCATCAATAGTAAAAAGTTGGTCCGGGATGGGGCGACACACTGGTGCTGACTGGAGGGGAGTAGGGAGGGGGCACTGACTTGAGGAGAGTAGGGAAGGGCAAGCCTGTCCGCGACAGACAGACCAACAGATGGAAGTACCCCTTAGACAATTATATAGATAGAAGGGGTTTACCACCACTTTTATATTGATGACCTATCCTTGAGGTAAGTCATCAACATGAGATCAGGGGGGACCTTAAACCAATTACCTCCACTGATCAGTTGTTTGCAGCAGAGGCCGGATGTAACCTGTGTAGAGAGCAGAGCATCACCGGTTCCAGGGGCCTCTGCCAGGTACCTATAAGGTAAACACGTCTTCCGTGTATTGTATTAACGAAAGAACGACAAGGACCTGTGTGAAGAAGACTGTTGTCTTTGAAATGCGTAGGATTGGTTTTGGTTTATTCGCTGCTCCGTAAGGAAGATCAGTCACGTGATCCCACGTGGTCTGCACGTCACACAGGTCCTTGCCGTTCTTTCGTTAATACAATACCCGGAAGACGTGCTTACCTTACAGGGCGAAGAGTGAGCGTCTGTTACCGGCCGGGACATTGCTCCACTGACTTTATCTGCATACCGCTGGTATCTTTAGCCCTTTTGAAGATAATTTTATCTTCAACTTGCTTTAACTGTTCACAATAAGTTATTTTTGGCCAGGGGTGCCGAAACTTTTACATATCACTGTATATACTAGATGAATAGACAAAAGAGATAAAAAGAATACGGAGTAAGCCCAGAAAAATATATGCAGCCATAAGAAAACTAATGAAATGAACCAAAGCCAAAGTGCTCATTGAGTCCTGCTGATGTCACCGTGCCCAACCTATATATCCACTTGTTCTCTAGCTGTGCTAGGGCTATTCTCATGTTACCACCCAGAGGGCCTGGTATTATCTGATCAATGGCCTTGACCCTGAGTAGTCTTGCATTGGAATTGTGAAAACTCTTGAAATGTCCTGGTAGGGTCTTCAAGGGTTCATTATCAAAGGATGTCTTGCTTTGTCGATGTACCTAACACGTTCCCTTACTCTGATTTTTAGCTCCCGAGTGGTCAGGCCAATATAATATGTCCCACACGGGCATTTTGCTTCACAGATCACCAATTTAGATGATCCCTTAGAGTATTCGCTCTTGTAATACTGTCAATATGTCTGCAATCCCTATTCCTTATATTGGTAGAAACCCATTTCAGAAGATAATGCTGTTTCAGAGTCACTGCCATCCTTCAGCCCTTCCTAGATTGCGTGTATATATCACTTCAACCCTTCCAACTCTTTTGCATACTACACCCTCGTTCCTTCCCCTCCTGCACCTCCTGCTGTTATAGCGAATACATTACCTTTACCACTCCTATGAGCCGCATGTCCTCTTTTATACACGGATCCTACACAGAGCGCAAGCACTGCTGCGATCTCGGGTTCCTTTGAATAATGAGATCCCTTTGCTGTGTTGTCAGCTGTTTATGGACAATGCCTTTAAAATGCAACCAAGAAAATGTCAGGAAAATCCTCTAGAGCAGCTAATCTTTATATGGGATTCATCAGAATCACTGTAAATAATGGCAGCTGTGCACTGACTAATATGTAACATGAGGTTATATGTGACTGGCTAATTCTTAACACACCCCCAATTAATGCAACCACATTATTTTACTTTTGTTATTTTTTATTTCCCCCTCAAAATTATTTCAGTTTGTTTCACAGTGGATTTTATCCTACAGTAAAATAAAATAATAATGTGGGAGATATATGGATGTGATTACTATGTACCTGCATATTGTTTTAATACTATAGATCATATGGAAGAATAATGTCTGTTTTGGACAATTCCTTTCTATTAGTAGAGTCTCCAATGAATAAGTTGGTTATGTGGTTTCCTGCTGTTTAATCTTCCAGTGCACAACTGGAATCTGTGGGGTTTCATTTTCCAGTAGCACCATGACAAGGAGAAGAAACCCATTAAAATCAAATAGTGCATTGACACAGTGGATCATCAAAATACGGAATGCTCCGTGTAACCTCTTTATTTAAAGGGGTTTTTACAAAAGTTGCCTTATAGCTGGCAATATGATGATGACATAAAATAACCAGACATCACCTTTCATAGCCCCTTCTCTGGTGGTCACCAGTAGTCCTGCAGTTGACCATGTCACTGCTGCATTCATACCTCTGTACATCATGGCAGATCCAGTCTTTATTAGAGGCATATAGGTAATTATTGGGGTAAATAATGTTTTGCTGTCACCCTAGATGCTTCATGCATTGACTAATCGGGGGCCTCTGTCCCCCCCCCCCGTTACATGAGCAGGTGCCATAACATAGTGGAATAATATCTGGGGTACTGGTGTTTTAGGTGAATTGCGTTCAAACGTAAAGATTAAGTGTTCCCATAATAATATTGCCATGTTGACTGAGAGTATGCGGCATTTCTAGGGCACAGTGAGAGTGTGTGGAGCAAGGTGGTAGGAAAGTGTTTATCTTGTTTCCTTTTGCGCGTAGAGCTCCTCAGACATGCTAACACAATGGAGCCGCTTTGCAGAGGGCAGGAGAGGCGATGAGCAGAGATTTGAGGCTGGAGAGAGGAAATTGTAAGATCCTAGAAGAGGGGCGTAGAATTCCCAGGACACAGTTCACTGGCTGTATTATCAGCGAGCCACGTTCAGATGTCTCACTGCGCGTCCGACAAGGGCATTCTGAAAAGCAAATAGGGGACCAGGCGAGCAAATTGATTTCTCAGGGGCTGCAAGTCTCCCCTCCCTTCTAGAAGAGCCAGGCACATGGCCGCCAATGGCTGGGAGCTGTCCAAGTGCTGAAGAGAGATAATGCCACTGATCCCTGGGGAATCTTATCACTCTGCACAGGGCCTGACTTTCAGAGTCAAGGTTCCTATGTTTCCATTGCTTCGGGGAGGAGACAGGTGTATTCGTAGCCCAAACCCCACCACGGATGGGGTAATCGTCGGCCAAGGGAACTTAACTCTTTCATTAAAGATTGCTGCAAAGTAAATGACAATCTGCGAAATGAAGATGCCAAAGTCCCTTTTTGTTATTTTGCACAATTAGGGGGTTTTGTACTACAACTATTAGGGTTACTTCCCGCATGGAAACATTCCCACCACATAATAACCTGTGGAAAAATAAAAGCTTTTGCACCACTTACATTGTTAAGTCTTGGAAGAGGTACAAGCTGCTTCTCCTCCCCCATTCCTAAATGTTATTCCTGCCAACCCCCTCCCACTCGCCTCTTCTTCATCCTCTGTTGATAAATGAGCGCACGCTGGTAGCAGTAATTCATATTTCATCTCGGTGACACCCGCTGATCATTGGTGTTAGTTAGGGAGGCTAATATTAAAGATGTCAACAGGAAGCTGCAACATGTGTACAGCGCTGACGAATACTGTGTCAGGGTGTTAACCTGTTAAGCACCACAGCTTTATGTGCATTTTATTGTTGGAGGAGTATTTTATAAGAAATATGTTTAATGAGATGTTGGGTAGACTGCTGTACTTGGCACAGACCACTTACAATGGAAACTAATACAACATTTATATACATAATATTTATCATTTTCAGAAAAGACAAAGATGGGTGAGATACTATTAAACTGCCACAATATATCAATTATCTGGACTTATAGTAAATATTTACACATCTGCCCAACTTTGCACACTTAAATTTTCAATAACTGTGCACTTTATCATGAAGCCTTGTCCTGGTTGCATCTTCAAATTATTATTTCTACAACTGTACATGTCAAGTAGACAGTGTTTTTTTTTATAATAAGTTGGATATGTTATTTTTTAAGAAAAATATCTTATTAAAGATAAGCAATTTCATAACCTGAACGGGAAAGATATGTATCTTGGTACCGTGTTAGCCAGTGGATAGAAAAATATTTAGAATTGAGAGTCCTCAGTGGTTGATACCTTTTAATGGCTAACTGAAAAGATGGTAACAAATTGCAAGCTTTCGAGGCTACACAGGTCTCTTCATCAGGCATAGACTATGCCTGATGAAGAGACCTGTGTAGTGTCGAAAGCTTGCAATTTGTTACCATCTTTTCAGTTAGCCATTAAAAGGTATCAACCACTGAGGACTCTCAATTCAAGATATTTTTCAAAACCTGAACGTTCATTCTAGTCTTTATTTCCATACATTCTAACAGACGCCAGGGGGCCATATTTATTGAGCACTGCTGCTTCTTGTAATCAAGGGGCTGTGTGTTGTAACATTGTAGCCAATCAGACCTGGTCTTAATGGTCGTTTGTGATAATGACTCTAGTGTTTCGGGTGAGCTGTTTGCTCCTATAAGATTATTGCTATGATAGGGAGGAAGCATAAATAGGGCTGTACGTGTTACACATTTCCAGACTGTTAAAGGATTTTTAAGCATTGGTCCCCAGTCCTCCCATGTGATCTGCCCCTTATGCCCTCTGCCCTTCCACATTCTGTAATTTAGTTTTTCGGTCCCTGTCGCCCTGAGCAGCACCTCCCGCCTGCTCCATGAATGATGTGCTAATCCATTCTCTGCCTCAGACAAGTGTATCGACCTGCTCTAAACAGACCGCAGGGCTCACACCGAAATGAAAAGCTCAGCTGCACTCATTCAATGGCAAATACAGCAGCTTTCCTCCCACCCCTCCATTGCTCTGCTCCCTCACCTTCTGTCATCATTCCTTCACCTTCTATCATCTCCGGTGCACCTCCTGTCACCACCCTTCACCTTCTCCCTATTCCTCTGTCTCCTTCTTGTATAGTTGGGTCTCATCTTCTGTTACCTCTCTTCATGTATTGTATGGTAAGAGATTGTTATTTTAGAACTTTTTCTTATTTTTGTGTCCATTCATAATTTTCTTTTTCTTCTTACTACACTCCACTTCTAGAGTCAGTTTAGACTATGTCCAGACAACCATTTAAGAAATCATTCATTTTTCTTCCTTAAACCAAAAGGAGAGTTTATAACCCTTATATGCTAAACAATATAAAGATGTGGTCACTGGCGGACACAGACAGGAGAGACCCCTGTGCAAGAACAATATATGGGTCATTGGAAGTCCAGTAGCTCCAAATAATGCACAATTCCACCTGTTTTGCAGCTGGAAGTGACCCCCTTACCCTGGTTGCATCATTGTCTGTCCCTGAGATGTGGTCCGGATTTCACATCTGTATGACATTTGGTTTTTTTGTCTACAAAAAGAAGAAAAAAAACGCTTTTGCAATGTATTCTTGAAAAACGGATGCCATATGGATAATATCTGTAAGGTTTACGTCTCTTTTATGGCACACACATTGCGTTCGCCTGGCGGGACTTGTATGCTGATAAGAACTTAGTACATGGTACATTTCTCAGTGGAATTTTTATTTTTTTATTTTTTTGGAGGGAGAGGATGAGAATAATTTTTAGCAATGTATAATAGTCATCTACACCAAAATAAATTGTTGTACGAAGGAAGGGATATATGGCTTTCTTGCATCCATCAATTTGTAAGAAATTCCGTAACATCTGCATGACTAAATGATAAGTAATTAGTAATAATAACTATAGCACCACACATATTCCACAACACTTTACAGTTAGACAGGGACATGAATAAACAATAAAGACAATTAGCATCACATAGTTCAACAGTTACAGGAGGAGTGAGGGTCCTGCTCACAAGTTACCATCTATAAGGAAATGGGGATACAATAGGTAAAAAGTGCTGTCGTGTGGTCCAGCCATCATTATAATAAATAGGGGTTATGATATAAATCTGCATGATGCAGTCATCAGCCAGGATCTAAGTACAGTCACCAAGTTCTACTGAGTGTCATAGTAGCATAATTAGCAAGGCCCAGAAAAGACATTTGTCCATCTAGTTCAGCCTATATTCTATCAGAATAAATCCCCAGATCTACGTCCTTCTAAAGAATGCCCCCTTGTGACCATCACCTTCCTTGGTATAAACAGATCCTCAGAGAGATATTTGTATTGTCCCCTTATATACTTATACATGGTTATTAGATCGCCCCTCACTCGTCTTTTTTCTAGACTAAATAATCCTAATTTTGCTAATCTCTCTGGGTATTGTAGTTCCCCCATCCCCTTTATTAATTTTGTTGCCCTCCTTTGTACTCGCTCTAGTTCCATTATATCCTTCCTGAGCACTGGTTCCCAAAACTGTACATAGTACTCCATGTGCGGTCTAACCAGGGATTTGTACAGAGGCAGTATAATGCTCTCATCATGTGTATCTATCTAGACCTCTTTTAATCCATCCCATGATCCTGTTTGCCTTGGCAGCTGCTGCCTGGCACTGGCTGCTCCAGGTAAGTTTATCATTAACTAGGATCCCCGAGTCCTTCTCCATGTCAGATTTACCCAGTAGTTTCCCGTTCAGCGTGTAATGGTGATATTGATTCCTTTTTCCCATGTGTATAAACTTACATTTATCATGTTAAACCGCATCTGCCACCTTTCGGCCCACGTTTCCAACTTATTTAGATCCATCTGTAGCAGAATACTATCTTCTCTTGTATTGACTGCTTTACATAGTTTTGTATCATCTGCAAATATCGATATTTTACTGTGTAAACCTTCTACCAGATCATTAATAAATATGTTGAAGAGAATAGGTCCCAACACTGACCCCTGCGGTATACCACTGGTCACAGCGACCCAGTTAGAGACTATACCATTTATAACCACCCTCTGCTTTCTATCACTAAGGCTGCTTTCACACTAGCGTCAGCACGGACCCGTCACTATGCGTCGGCCCGACTTGCCGACACGCGTTGTGAAAATAATGCCCGACGTGGGCAGCAGAAGCAGTCTTATGACGCTTCTGCTGCCCCATTGTAAGGTCCGGGGAGGAGGGGGCAGAGTTTTGGCCGCATATACGCGGTCGAAAATGGCAGACACGACA
Source organism: Ranitomeya variabilis (assembly GCF_051348905.1). NCBI lineage: Eukaryota > Metazoa > Chordata > Amphibia > Anura > Dendrobatidae > Ranitomeya > Ranitomeya variabilis. The sequence continues at coordinate 640,351,107 of NC_135232.1, forward strand.
CGCAAAAAAGTTACATGTAATGTTTTTTTGTGCCGACGGTCCGCCAAAACACGACGCAACCGTCGCACAACGGTTGCGACGTGTGGCCATACGTCGCTAATGTTAGTCTATGTGGAAAAAACGCATCCTGCAGACAACTTTGCAGGATACGTTTTTTCTCCTAAACGACGCATTGCGACGTACAGCCAACAACGCTAGTGTGAAAGTAGCCTAAGCCAGTTACTTACCCAATTACACACATTTTCCCCCGGACTCAGCATTCTCATTTTGTATATCGACCTCGTGTGGCACGGTATCAAACGCTTTGGAAAAAATCAAGATATACCACGTCCAATGAGACTCACCTTGATCCAGTCTATAGCTTACCTCTTCATTAAAACTGATTAGATTGGTTTGACAGGAGCGATTCCTCATAAACCCATGCTGATATGGAGATAAACAGTTATTCTTATTGAGATAATCCAGAATAACATCCCTCAGAAACCCTTTAAATATTTTACCAACAAAAGAGGTTAGACTTACTGGCCTATAATTTCCAGGTTCACTTTTAAAGCCCTTTTTGAATATTGGTACCACATTTCCTATGCGCCAGTCCTGTGGAACAGTCTCTGTCGCTATAGCATCCCTAAATATAAGAAATAATGGTTTGTCTATTACATTACTTAGTTCTCTTAGTACTCGTGGGTAGTGTTGAGCATTCCGATACCGCAAGTATCGGGTATCGGCCGATACTTGCGGTATCGGAATTCCGATACCGAGATCCGATACTTTTGTGGTATCGGGAATCGGTATCGGGATTAATATCAATGTGTAAAAGAAAGAATTAAAATAAAAAATAGGGATATACTCACCTCTCCGGCGGCCCCTGGACTTTACCGCCGTAACCGGGAGCCGTTGTACCTAAGAATGCGCGATTGAAAGACCTTAGGTGACGTCACGGCTTTGTGATTGGTCGCGTAGCGGTCACGCGACCGCTACGGACCAATCAGAGCGCCGTGACGTCATCTAAGGCCCTTCAAGCGCGCATTCTTAGGTACAACGGCTCCCGGTTACGGCGGTAAAGTCCAGGGCGTGTCAGAGGGTGAGTATATCCCTATTTTTTATTTTAATTCTTTCTTTTACACATTGATATGGATCCCAGGGCCTGAAGGAGAGTTTCCTCTCCTTCAGACCCTGGGAGCCATACAGGATACCGTCCGATACTTGGTGTCCCATTGACTTGTATTGGTATCGGGTATCGGTATCGGATTAGATCCGATACTTTGCCGGTATCGGCCGATACTTTCCGATACCGATACTTTCAAGTATCGGATGGTATCGCTCAACACTACTCGTGGGTGTATGCCATCCGGACCCGGAGATTTATCTATTTTAAGCTTATTTAGCCGATTTCACACCTCTTCTTGGGTTAGATTGGTGATCGTTAACCCCTTAATCCCATATGACGTACTATCCCGTCAAGGTGTCCTGGGACTTAATTCCCAGTGACGGGATAGTACGTCATAGCGATCGGCCGTGTTCACGGGGGGAGCGCGGCCGATCGCGGCCGGGTGTCAGCTGCCTATCGCAGCTGACATCCGGCACTATGTGCCAGGAGCGGTCACGGACCGCCCCCGGCACATTAGCCCCCGGCACACCGTGATCAAACATGATCGCGGTGTACCGGCGGTACAGGGAAGCATCGCGCAGGGAGGGGGCTCCCTGCGGGCTTCCCTGAGACGATCGGTACAAGGGAATGTACTCACCTTGTACCGAGCGTCTCCTCCCTGCAGGCCCCGGATCCAAAATGGCCGCGGGGCTGCATCCGGGTCCTGCAGGGAGTACTTCCGGGTGCCATGCAGGCGCTGGTAAGCCTGCAGCGCTGTGATTGAGATCGCCGATCTGATAGAGTGCTATGCAAACTATCAGATCGGCAATCTGTGATGTCCCCCCCTGGGACAAAGTAAAAAAGTTTTTAAAAAAAATTCCACGTGTGTAAAAAAAAAAAAAAAAAAATTCCTAAATAAAGAAGAAAAAAAAAATATTATTCCCATAAATACATTTCTTTATCTAAAAAAAACAAAAAAAACAATAAAAGTACACATATTTAGTATCGCCGCGTCCGTAACGACCCAACCTATAAAACTGTCCCACTAGTTAACCCCTTCAGTGAACACCGTAAGAAAAAAAAAAAAACGAGCCAAAAAACAACGCTTTATTATCATACCGCTGAACAAAAAGTGAAATAACACGCGATCAAAAAGACGGATATAAATAACCATGGTACCGCTGAAAACGTCATCTTGTCCTGCAAAAAACGAGCCGCCATATAGCATCATAACCAAAAAAATAAAAAAGTTATAGTCCTCAGAATAAAGCGATGCCAAAATAATTATTTTTTCTATAAAATAGCTTTTATCGTATAAAAGCGCCAAAACATAAAAAAAGATATGAATGAGAAATCGCTGTAATCGTACTGACCCGACGAATAAAACTGCTTTATAAATTTTACCAAATGTGGAACGGTATAAACGCCTCCCCCAAAAGAAATTCATGAATAGCTGGTTTTTGGTCATTCTGCCTCACAAAAATCGGAATAAAAAGTGATCAAAAACTGTCACATGTCCGAAAATGTTACCAATAAAAACGTCAACTCGTCCCGCAAAAAACAAGACCTCATATGACTCTGTGGACCAAAATACGGAAAAATTATAGGTCTCAAAATGTGGAGACGCAAAAACTTTTTTGCTATAAAAAGCGTCTTTTAGTGTGTGACAGCTGCCAATCATAAAAATCCGATATAAAAAATGCTATAAAAGTAAATCAAACCCCCCTTCATCACCCCCTTAGTTAGGGAAAAATCATAAAATTAAAAAAATGTATTTATTTCCATTTTCCCATTAAGGCTAGGGTTAGGGTTAGGGCTAGGGCTAGGGTTAGGTCTAGGGTTAGGGCTAGGGTTAGGGCTAGGTTTAGGGCTAGGGTTAGGGTTAGGGTTGGGGCTAGGGTTGGAGCTAAAGTTAGGGATAGGGTTGGGGCTAAAGTTAGGGTTGGGGCTAAAGTTAGGGTTAGGGTTGGGGCTAAAGTTAGGGTTTGGATTACATTTACGTTTGGAATTAGGGTTGGGATTAGAATTAGGGGTGTGTCAGGGTTAGGGGTGTGGTTAGGGTTACAGTTGGGATTAGGGTTAGGGGTGTGTTTGGATTAGTTTCAGGTAGAATTGGGGAGTTTCCACTGTTCAGGCACATCAGGGGCTCTCCAAACGCGACATGGCGTCCGATCTCAATTCCAGACAATTCTGCGTTGAAAAAGTAAAACAGTGCTCCTTCCCTTCCGAGCTCTCCCGTGCGCTCAAACAGGGGTTTACCCCAACATATGGGGCATCAGCGTACTCGGGACGAATTGGACAACAACTTTTGGGGTCCAAGTTCTCTTGTTATCTCTGGGAAAATAAAAATTTGGGGGGCTAAAAATCATTTTTGTGGGAAAAAAAGGATTTTTTATTTTCACGGCACTGCGTTGTAAACTGTAGTGAAACACTTGGGGGTTCAAAGTTCTCACAACACATCTAGATAAGTTCCTTGGGAGGTCTAGTTTCCAATATGGGGTCACTTATGGGGGGTTTATACTGTTTGGGTACATCAGGGGCTCTGCAAATGCAACATGACGCCTGCAGACCAATCTATCTAAGTCTGCATTCCAAATGGCGCTCCTTCCCTTCCGAGCTCTGCCATGCGCCCAAACAGTGGTTCCCCCCCACATATGGGGTATCAGCGTACTCAGGACAAATTGGACAACAACTTTTGGGGACCAATTTATCCTGTTACCCTTGTGAAAATACAAAACTGGGGGCTAAAAAATCATTTTTCTGAAAAAAAAAAAAGAATTTTTATTTTCACGGCTCTGCGTTATAAACTGTAGTGAAACACTTGGGGGTTCAAAGCTCTCAAAACACATCAAGATAAGTTCCTTAGGGGGTCTACTTTCCAAAATGGTGTCACTTGTGGGGGGTTTTAATGTTTAGGCACATCGGGCTTGTCCAAACGCGACATGGTGTCCCATCTCAATTCCAGTCAATTTTGCATTGAAAAGTCAAATGGCGCTCCTTCCCTTCCGAGCTCTGCTATGCGCCCAAACAGTGGTTTACCCCCACATATGGGGTATCGTTGTACTCAGGACAAATTGCACAACAACGTTTGTTGTCTAATTTCTTCTCTTATCCTTGAGAAAATAAAAAATTGGGGGCGAAAAGATCATTTTTGTGAAAAAATATGATTTTGTATTTTTACGGCTCTGCATTATAAACTTCTGTGAAGCACTTGGTGGGTCAAAGTGCTCACCACACATCTAGATAAGTTCCTTAAGGGGTCTACTTTCCAAAATGGTGTCACATGTGGGGGGTTTCAATGTTTAGGCACATCAGGGGCTCTCCAAACGCGACACGGTGTCCCATCTCAATTCCAGTCAATTTTGCATTGAAAACTCAAATGGCGCTCCTTCCCTTCCGAGCTCTGCTATGCGCCCAAACAGTGGTTTACCCCCCACATATGGGGTATCGTTGTACTCAGGACAAATTGCACAACAACTTTTGTCATCTAATTTCTTCTCTTACCCTTGTTATAATAAAAAATTGGGGGCGAAAAGATCATTTTTGTGAAAAAATATGATTTTGTATTTTTACGGCTCTGCATTATAAACTTCTGTGAAGCACTTGGTGGGTCAAAGTGCTCACCACACATCTAGATAAGTTCCTTAAGGGGTCTACTTTCCAAAATGGTGTCACATGTGGGGGGTTTCAATGTTTAGGCACATCAGGGGCTCTCCAAACGCAACATGGCGTCCCATCTCAATTCCAGTCAATTTTGCATTGAAAAGTCGAATGGCGCTCCTTCCCTTCCTAGCTCTGCCATGCACCCAAACAATGGTTTACACCCACATATGGGGTATTAGCGTACTCAGGACAAATTGCACAACAACATTTGGGGTCCAATTTCTTCTCTTACCCTTGGGAAAATAAAAAATTGGGGGCGAAAAGATCATTTTTGTGAAAAAATATGATTTTTTATTTTTACGGCTCTGCGTTAAAAACTGTGGTGAAACACTTGGGGGTTCAAAGCTCTCAAAACACATCAAGATAAGTTCCTTAGGGGGTCTACTTTCCAAAATGGTGTCACTTGTGGGGGGTTTTAATGTTTAGGCACATCGGGCTTGTCCAAACGCGACATGGTGTCCCATCTCAATTCCAGTCAATTTTGCATTGAAAAGTCAAATGGCGCTCCTTCCCTTCCGAGCTCTGCAATGCGCCCAAACAGTGGTTTACCCCCACATATGGGGTATCGTTGTACTCAGGACAAATTACACAACAACGTTTGTTGTCTAATTTCTTCTCTTATCCTTGGGAAAATAAAAAATTGGGGGCGAAAAGATCATTTTTGTGAAAAAATATGATTTTGTATTTTTACGGCTCTGCATTATAAACTTCTGTGAAGCACTTGGTGGGTCAAAGTGCTCACCACACATCTAGATAAGTTCCTTAAGGGGTCTACTTTCCAAAATGGTGTCACATGTGGGGGGTTTCAATGTTTAGGCACATCAGGGGCTCTCCAAACGCAACATGGCGTCCCATCTCAATTCCAGTCAATTTTGCATTGAAAAGTCGAATGGCGCTCCTTCCCTTCCTAGCTCTGCCATGCACCCAAACAATGGTTTACACCCACATATGGGGTATTAGCGTACTCAGGACAAATTGCACAACAACATTTGGGGTCCAATTTCTTCTCTTACCCTTGGGAAAATAAAAAATTGGGGGCGAAAAGATCATTTTTGTGAAAAAATATGATTTTTTATTTTTACGGCTCTGCATTATAAACTTCTGTGAAGCACTTGGTGGGTCAAAGTGCTCACCACACATCTAGATAAGTTCCTTAAGGGGTTTACTTTCAAAAATGGTGTCACTTGGGGGGTTTCAATGTTTAGGCACATCAGGGGCTCTCCAAACGCAACATGGCGTCCCATCTCATTTCCAGTCAATTTTGCATTGAAAAGTCAAATGGCGCTCCTTCGCTTCCGAGCTCTGTCATGTGCCCAAAAAGTGGTTTACCCCCACATATGGGGTATCGGCGTACTCAGGACAAATTGTACAACATCTTTTGGGGTCCATTTTCTCCTGTTACCCTTGGTAAAATAAAACAAATTGGAGCTGAAGTAAATTTTGTGTGAAAAAAAGTTAAATGTTAATTTTTATTTAAACATTCCAAAAATTCCTGTGAAACACCTGAAGGGTTAATAAACTTCTTGAATGTGGTTTTGAGCACCTTGAGGGGTGCAGTTTTTAGAATGGTGTCACACTTGGGTATTTTCTATCATATAGACCCCTCAAAATGACTTCAAATGAGATGTGGTCCCTAAAAAATAATGGTGTTGTAAAAATGAGAAATTGCTGGTCAACTTTTAACCCTTATAACTCCCTAACAAAAAAAATGTTGGTTCCAAAATTGTGCTGATGTAAAGTAGACATGTGGGAAATGTTACTTATTAAGTATTTTGCGTGACGTATCTCTGTGATTTAAGGGCATAATAATTCAAAGTTGGAAAATTGTGAAATTTTCTAAATTTTTGCCAAATTTCCGTTTTTTTCACAAATAAACACAAGTTATATCGAATAAATTTTACCACTAATATGAAGTACAATATCTCACGAGAAAACAATGTCAAAATCGCCAAGATCCGTTGAAGCGTTCCAGAGTTATAACCTCATAAAGGGACAGTGGTCAGAATTGTAAAAATTGGCCCGGTCATTAACGTGCAAACCACCTTCGGGGCTTAAGGGGTTAATATAGGGTTTTCTTTATCTCTTGGCATTTCACCTAGCATATCATTTTCCACTGTGAATACCATGGAGAAGAAGGTGTTTAATATATTAGCTTTTTCCTCGTCATCTTCAACCATTCTGGGTGCATGGAGGATGTGAAGACCGATGAATACGAGGGACCAAATTCTGGGGAAAATTTAGAAAGAGGGAACATTAGTGAATTGAGGCGATAGTCCTGTCTAAAGAGATATGTTTAAAATGTGGGGGCTAGGTATTAATTGGATCATCCAGGGTAGTGCATTAAAGGGAACTGGCGCGGCACGAGAGAAGTCTTGAAGATGGAAAATGTTAGTCTTGGATCAGTTGCGGAGTGGAACGCACGAGTAGGGTGATAGACAGAGATGAGGGAGGAAATGTAGGGTGGTGCAGAAGGATGAAGAGCTTTATGGGGGGGAAAGATCAGTTTGTATTGTATTCTGTAGCAGATGGGTAGCCAGTAGTGATGAGCGAGTGTACTCGTTGCTCGGGTGATCAGCGAGTATTTGTTAGTGTTCGGAGATTAAGTTTTTATCGCCTCAGCTGAATGATTTACAGCTACTACCCAGGCTGAGTACATGTGGGGGTCGCCTGGTTGCTAGGGAATCCCCACATGTAATCAAGCTGGCTAGTAGCTGTAAATCATTAAGCTATGGCGATGAAAACTTAATCTCCGAACACTCACAAATACTCGGAGATCACCCGAGCGTGCTTGGGAAAACCCCAGCAACGAGTATACTCACTCATCACTAGTAACAAGTGCAATGACTGGTACAAGGTGGAGGCATCGTTGCAGCAGCTGGGCAAAAATACCTCCCTGGCAGCTGCATTCACGACAGGTTGGAGAGGAGAAGGTCTGGTGAGAGAGAGACCGATCAAAAGATAGTTTCAGTAGTCCAGACAAGAATGAATCAGAGCGACAGTAAGAATTGTTGCCTTTTCAAAGACTAAATGGATTTGTATAACTTCTTTTCTCGAGTTGGTGGGCACCCACATGGTAAACAATGTGCCCATCTATTAATTGGGTTCTTTAAACTAGTTTCTGTAACCATATACCCATGATAAGTTAATTATTCACTCTGATTCCAGTTATTCTCTTTTTTTTTACCATCTCTTGTCACCAACCTATGATTTTGGATCACTTATGTTTCCACATTAGACATTCTCAATACTGTCCTATGGTCGCTCAGCGATGTCTCATCAGAGTCGCATGTACGCACCCAGATATTTCTGTGCAAATTCTTTCTGTTAAATTGAAGACCCTTTGACCTGTTAAAAGTATCATTTTCTGGTGCTATTTGATTGATTTGTTTTATTGTCATTGCAATGCTCCGGTTATTACTATTGATTTGTGCACCACCATCATTTTCTGTGATGCTGTAAATCACAAAATTAAATGTATATTTTCAAAGATCTGTCTATATATAGCAGAAATAGTAATGCCCTGACCGAAGCCTGGCCGGCTATCAGTGTAACCTATAAGGTGTGGCGGCCTCAGCCCCTGTGCGGGGAATACTCAGCCCTGATATTTGTTTGTGTAAATGGAATGAATGATACTCCGCGCGGCCTGTGCCAGATGGGTAATAAAGATTCAAGCCGAGAATATTATACCCAGCTCAGCATGTGAAAACAAACAGTGAGACTGCCAGCCAGAGACAGCTCTGTACACACATATATCATCCATCGTAGCACGCCGTACAATACATCTGCCATATGGGGAAGCATTTTACTATAGATTTATGTCTGAACATATACTTTTACATAGACAACTGTACACACTAATGTATCACTATTAACATAATGCTCTGCTACAGTGTATTGTTAGCTGCCTGAGTCATTCTGTGAAAATTACTAGTAAGGAAACTCTTTTTTTTCATCTTTAGAAAAAAAAAGTGAAAAAAACGAAAAATATATATATAGATCGTGCAGTTAAAAGTTTCCGTTTTGTTACACCACCTAATAGATGCCCTAAGGCCTCTTTACGTGGAGGCGTCCTCTATCTATCTATCTAATTCTTTATCATCTATTTATCTATCTGTCTAGCATTGTATCTATTATCTGTCTATTACCTATCCATCAATCATCTATCTATAATCTATTATCTATCTATTATTCTATCTATGTATCACGCTATTATCTATCACTATATATGTAAATAGATAAATGGATAGATTTGGCGCTGACATTGATAAGAGCATCTATTAGATTGTGTTGTAAAACTTTTTTAAATATCTTTATTTTTTATGCCACTACAAACTTTTCTTCAGGGGTCTATAAAAGAGTCCACAGTGGATTTTGTCGATATCTTCCTTTCTGTTGATTGCCTGAGAAGGATTGCGTAGCTCCTGCATGTTTTAGTGGGTCACTCAGTGGGTACTACGGCAGAACTCGGTGCCTCTAAAGCTCCATATATATTTTAAAAAGGGCAGAAGCCGTCGATTTTGGCAAAACTAATTAAAGTGTTGTCAGTGTTGTCATATAGAAGGATTGAGCAAGTCGATGGCAAATCCGATATCAATGGTCCTTCCTTTTTTCTGCCAGGAAATGAGTGGTCCACAGAGTTGTCTGGTAGCATCTTTCTCCCCTTCATCTCTGTCAGCCAAATGGAGAAAGAATGTGTGAAGGAAGAAGTCAAGAAAGTATTCATTCAACTGCAATCTGCAATGTATAGGCACCTATATATGTATTAGTCTTTAAGGGCGCTTGTCAGCATAGAATTTAGTGAGCCACAGAACTTTCCTCTACACCGTTCCACATCTCGACTGGCATGGAAAACCACACAGCTGGCATAAGCTTGTGGTTGCATGATGTCACAGACCTGGCAGTGTATTAATCAGAGCACAGTTTATCAGGGGTTAATCTGACTGGGGGCTCAGCAACAGCTTAAATTAGTTTGTGTTGTGTGATTGGTTCTTGTTATCTCTCCTCATGAACAGGTCTGATATGATTGGCCCAGAGAAAGGGCACCAGAATGTAAACTATATAAAAGTGCACCATGACTTTACAGACAACACTGTAGAGGGGTGGTTATATTGCTTTCCATTCGAGTCTATGGGGCTTATGGAAAGAGCGGATCCAAAAGTTACTTGTCCTGGTGCGGATCCACTTTCTACCGGAAAAAAAAATCTTGACGGTAGTTTAATAAATCTGTTTTTGTTATTCCTGAAACTTTTGCAGTCACGTTGAATACAAGTTTAGAATCCATATGTACAAAAGCATTATATAGTACATACAAGAGAGGAAAGCCACAAATCAGAACTAACAGCAAAATTGATATTTGTCTAAAGCTCCGGACTTTGAAAGATTTGGATCATTTTAGGGTCCAGCTAGAGAGGCTGATAATTGGGAAATGATCATAAACCTGTCTAATCAGGTTAGTAAGCGTTGCTTGTTCGTCAGGTGAGATGATTTTATTAAAGCAAGCTTAAAAATCTTTGTTATTGGCAGCATATTGTTATCGGCAGCACATGTGCTGCCAATAACCTGTTGTTCGATGTGCACAGAACGATTGTATTAACGATCGTTCTGTGCACATGGAAGTGGCGTCTGGCTGTCTGAACAGGCCATGAAACGACTGCTGTCTTGCATGTAGCCTATCAGTGGCTCTTCAACCGCTGCGGTCTGCATTTCTAAATGGGCCTTTACGCAGGTCATATGCTAGAATATATTGACACTTCTGTAATAACAAAAGGCACACATTCTCTTAAATGAATCATGTACCAACACAACAATAGAGATAATTGCTGCTAATAAAACCATAAACTGTTGTTACAAGGATGGTTTGCAACTGTTCCCACTATATGGGGCTTCCAATCTCTCCCAGTTTCTTGCCGAACAACGGAATTTATATTCCGACAAAATGAACAGATGTAAAAAGTTGTAATTCAATGATTATGTTGCTATCTTTGTCTCTTTTTGAGGAATTAGGTATTGCACTCGTGGGAAGTCACATTTTATGCCTTGTTGGGATAATGAATATTATGGTAATATGCAGAGAATGTGAATTTTGGAAAGTTAGGAGCGGGAGGAGGCAGCTAGCAGGTCCCCTGTGCATGGTAATAAATAGGAAGTAAATTTGTCATTATAGCCTGAATCTGCGTGTGCTGGGGGGTGTTCAAGGCACCAGATTTAATTAAATCCTTTTTTAATATACAGACATCTAAACTGCATAATTCCCCTGTACTGCAAAACGGAGAGCAATATTAAGACAAACAGTCAGCGCGGATTACTAAACGTCTGCGGGAAGAGAGTCAATAGATGCAGCCTACAGAGGCTCCGCCAGCATCCCGCAGCAGTTTAACCCCTGCACAGCGGAGGATCAGCGTCGTCGGATTACTCTGCATGATCTCCATCCATGCCGTTATTATGCGTGCATACGATAATCTGTAAAGTTTAGGCACAGGTACTAAAAAATGTCAAATCTGATATGAAATAACAGCCTCACCTGAGTTACGAGTTTGGACCACAACCAAACATCGCTTATTCACCAGGATACATTTATTTTTGGCCAGTTGTCACTATCTACTTATGTTTTGGAACTTGTCAACTTTTGCCAATATTTGTATTTTACTTCTTCTTTACAGCAGACCATGTCATCTCTTCTTGAGGGCCACATATACTTTTGTGTTTGTGGCAATATAGAGCTTAATTTGAAGGAAGGGGTGTAAGGTGACTGTCACTGAGCGTTAAATCCCCTTGTCATAGGCAGGTCCTCTCATATGTCACTGTCCATCCTGGGTGAAGGATGGCTAGTGCCATCCTCTGACATCCCGTGATGGCTTTGTCCGAGTTCCAAGTTCCGTCCCTCTCAGGTATAAATCATCTCTCCAACAAGAGGTTTCTAATGAAACCGCACTTCTGAAATATGCATGTTTCCTTTTGGTTGCGTTCCAAGCCTTTTCCTCCTGACACCTCAGTGAGGAGGAGGAGATTCTGGCTCCTGTTAAAGAAAGTAGCCACTGAAGTGGAAGATCTACAACGAGATAACATTTTACAACTCTGTGACCTTGAAGACATCTTCCATAATCATTTTTTACGCCTTTACATCTATTCCATTTTTTTATATATATATTTTGACGGTAAAGCTATATATTGTTTGTTATCTCTTTGATTGATCTTTTTGCTATTCTTTCCTCTTACATCTTCTTTTCCTGTCTCCTGCAAGCTTACACTGGCCTTTTCTATTCTACAGACCATAAAAACAAAACCTCTATATTAAACATGCGGATAATGGCGAGCTACATAGGAACTGATGAATTTTACCGTTAGACTAAAATTGCCGTTTCCTTTAAACCGATGCCACGTGGAAGCTTCTCCATATAAAACGGATAGATTGGATACTTCATTGCGCTGTATGTTTATACATAACCTGTGTTTTAATCTATCAATTTCCAAACCTGTCTAGCAGATGAAGGAATATTCCTTCAATTATTCCATTACCGGTTGCTAAGCAACCCCTGTATCCCTTACCAATCGGCGGAGGGTACTTTGATCACGTGTTCTCTGCGATTTCTCCTTTGCCATTAATTGCCTGTTTAAAGAAATAAAAGAACAATCTTGATTGTGTTTCCTGTTTGCCTTTTGTCCATGGATTTTTTTTATTCTTTATTATCTGTTCGAGAGAAATTATTACAGCCCTGACGGGAAAAAAAAAGCTTCAAGTCTAGAAAAATGTGAATCTTGATGACATTGTCTACAGGATAGGATTGGCGTTGGTAAGAAAGAAGAGGTTGACGCTGCCACCGTTCGCAAATCACGCGTCAGCCATAAGGGCAGATATTTCCATTTTCTATAGATGGAAGACTAACCCAGTAGCATTGTACAGACTGGTTCCCTTGTTACAGACAAGATTAGAAAAGGTTGACCAGCTTTAAGACTACTGTAGCACCGTAATTAAAGGCAGAAGCAAAGAAGGATCATACGAACGTCGTGAGTAGAGCAAGGTCATAGCTGCAGCTAATCATTTCTTCTGCTCTCATCATGGCTGATTTTTAAAAATGGAGCATGAGGTTAAATATTCCCACAAGATGTTATTTTTTTTATGCTGTATTAAGCAGAGCAATATATAAAAGGTGAAGAGGAGAGTCAGGTGGGATGAAGCCCGTAATCTGTTGTCTAAGCCCCCGCTTGCAGTGGGATTCGCTCTCTGGTGTCTCTGCGCGTTTCAGAAGCCTCCGTCCTTGTCTGTGTCAGCGACCTCGATAAAAAAAACAAATTCCCAACTCTTCTCCGCCAGGAAAAAGGCCCTGGAATTCATGCAAATCACATTAATTCTGGCATCTCCCTGGTGAGCCCGCTATAAACTGCAGCCTAATTAAATATTTTTTAACGATGTGAGTAATTTTTGCCACGGGGCGGATTCAGGGGGAAATTTAATATGAGATCACAAAAGCTGTTCCCAGCGTTGATTCTGTAAATTAATAACTACGAGCCAAGTGGAGAAACATACAGAGCGAATAACAGGATAGTGGAGAAGTGCAAGGACCGTCATTCTGATTTCTTAATACACCAGACATTTCTTACTATGTGTCCTCATGTGAACAGTCTCTATGTTTTCTTTGGGTGTCACTATAGTTAATCTTCAGTGACAATATAAAAAGAGCTTTAACCAATGCATCTGATATGTAAGGGTGCTTTCTCATTGCGTTCTGTGTCCCTGTTGTGCATACATCCAAAATACCCCGCAAAACGGGATGCATGCGCCGACAGTGCCATAAACTATAATGGTGACAGGAGTGTATGCTTACAGGAGGTGGACACTGAGACATAGTAGACTACATCTGAGGGTCCGCCTCCTGTAGGCCTAAAAACTCCCAAAAAAAATGGGAACGGCATAGAGCACGTTCGCTCTGCCATCACCATTACAGTCTATGGCCCCATTGGCGCATGCATCTGAACCCCGTTTAGCATCAGATATCAGACATATGCCCCAATGGGAGTTACAAAAAAGGCAGTAAAGCCGCACCCTATAATTATATAGTCTCTATGGACATCAGGGCGCACGTCCTCACCAGGGGGTCCATCCCAGATAGAACATCCAAATCCAAGACAAAGGTCTTCGGACCGAAACGTTGCCGCAGGAGGCAGAATAAATATGTGAGCTGCTTTTCACTGTCTGATGTGGCGCTGTCCTTTTCTTCAGTTTGGATTTATATGCCCCAATGGGGGCACAGAACGCAGTGTGAAAGCACCCTAACCTATAGACCATATATAACCTATCCAGGTATATTCCACTGACTAGTAATATAAGGAAGCCTATGGATACAGCTCACTCATCAAATATAGGTCTGTTGTTCAATCTGGTCCCTGGGCAATCCACTCTGCTGAGCTTGTGAAGTATCGAGCAATTTTGTTCGAAGTAATGGAAATTTTTTTTTTAAATCCAGCAAAGCGATTTAAAAGTAAAAATTCTGTCTTATGACTTCCTAAAAAATGGTACAAAACCTCAGATGGAAACAAAATGAGCAAATACCCTTCTGTAGGTTAGTAAAATGTAATAGTACTTATAAATAAGATAGGGTACTTCATAAACACTGTTTTTGATCCCAAAAATTGTAAAAGTAATCTCACCACGTCAAGGTGTACCCAAATCAGGACAGTTCTATATTGTCTCTAATATTACATTTTTAACGTGTCAAAAATCACCTCAATGTGAATAAGGGCAGAGCAGGACTGAGACCCGACTGTGGGCACCCAGCCACAGGAAACTATATAAATGCAATGTCCAGCTCAAGAAAAGGGGGTCCAAGCACTTGTTTGTACTGTGCACAAAAATCTACATGTTGCTTGCATACCAACTTATATTCTGTCTAATTTTTCTTGTTTTTTCATTAGAATAGCGCGTTTCGAATCTAGCTGACTCTTAGTAGACATCTACAATTAAGAGTTGAGATTCAAAACGCGTCAGTAATTTTGAATGATTTTAATTAAGTCACAATAAAGAATTTTTGCTTTCAATTCTCTTTGTTGAATTGAAAAACCTTTTTTTTTTTTTTTTTAAATATTCCAAACAGTACTATACATTGGATATTCTGACAGAGGTATAATTCGCTAGTTGCTAAGGTTTTAATCGCACTTGGGCCACATTAGTAGACTCATTATTGTAAATTGCATTGGATTGTAATACAACGCATTTCAAATTTGTCTTCTGTTTTTTGTTATGTCTTATATAACTAGGCTTTATCCAAAATTATGTAAATATAGACATAGTCTGCAAAATTAATCTACTTTCGCAATTTTAGACTTGCAACAAAGCTACCGCAATGAGCTACACTTGCGTCATATAAGTGAAGTAGCTGATGGATGCCTTACATACAGTACATCTGACGGAGAACTAATTTTCATTCATAAAAATTTTACATTTTCAATAGTAATTTTTCAAAATGTAATTAATTTTGTAAAATATTTCATTATTATTTGCAGGTGGAGTTGACAGGGAGCAGTATGTTTGACTATGTTCATCCAGGGGACCACGTGGAGACAGCAGAGCAACTTGGCATGAAACTTCCACCAGGACGTGGACTTCTCTCACAGAGTGCCAACGATGATGGAGCTAGCTCAGCTTCGTCATCCTCACAGTCTGAGACCCCAGAGCCAGGTGAGTTTACTAATGGTTACAAACATGAGGCTGATCAGTGCTCATTTTGGACAGATTACCTTCCCATGTAGATGGGTCTTAAAGCAATTTTGGCCGATATAAGATACGGCCATCAACTTTCAGGGCTTAGATACAGCATTCTATAATGCTGTATATCTGCCCCCAACCCTACCTGGAAGAACTGAAAAATAAGTTTTATTATATTCACCTGCGGGGCGGTCCTGGTCCGATGGGTGTTGCTGGTCTTGATCCGGCACCTCCCATCTTCTTATGATCGCCGCCCTCCTTCTTGCTTCTTGTGGATGACGCGTCCCTGCATCATCCACACAGGCTCTCCTACATCGTGCTCCTGCGCAGAGCAAATAAGTGCAGTGCGCAGGTGCCGCGGCTCTTTGACCTTTTCTGGCACCTGCGCACTGCAGTACTTTGCTCTGCCCTCAACAGGGCAGAGAAGTACACCTGCACAGGAGCACGTTGTCGGGGAGCCTGTGTGGATGATGCAGAGTCGTATCATCCACAAGAAGCAAGCAGGAAGGGGGTGATCATAAGAAGATGGAAGGTGCCAGACCAAGACCAGCGGCACCCATCGGACTGGACCGCCCCAGGTGAGTATAATAAAAGTTATTTTTCAGTTCTTCCAGGTAGGGTTGGGGGCTTATATACAGCATTATAGAATTTTGTACAGTATATCAGCCCTGAAAGGTGATGGCCGCATCTTGTATCGGCCAAAACTGCTGACAGGTTCCCTTTTAAGGCCGTAGATTTGTTTTGTTAAATGCTGACTGCGCTACAGTCAAAATGTTTGCAAGATTTTTAGTTTTGTGGCTGAAGTATTTTGGGATTTATCATTTAACACTCAAGTCCAGTTAGTTAATTAAAAAAGCACACCAGCCAAAACATGTCTTATGCCCAGTGCAGGGCCTGATAGGGTGGAGCATTACAAGGATTCTTACTTACTTTCGCTACATTTCCACTATGAGTTTTTGGTGAGGATTTTTTTTCCCGAAAAAATGCAAGTAATCTATTTTACTTAATAGGTGCAGAAAATCTACAACATCAAAAACTCACCTAAACTCATTGTGGGGATGTAGATTTGGGTGGTCTTTAAAGCCCGGTGTCATGCTACCCCTCTTAGAACCCGCACTGGGCATCAGTTGTGTAAAGTGGTGCATGATTGTTGACCAAGGGATAGGTGGAAAGGGGGGATAATTTGTGTCAATCCCACCACAGGGTCTCATCATATTAGTTTTTATAGCGAGTGCCTCGATTTTACCAGTACTACTATTGTACAAGTCTTTAAATGGCCAACGGAATTTTGTAAGATAAGACTCAGACATTTCTGTGAAATACTCTAAATAAGCTTAGAGCTCATTGCTTCCATCCCAGAAAATGGTAACGGAAGCGGGGGATCAGCTATAGCCTTGTGTTCCCCCTCTCCTTCATTGTGCTCTGACGATAATTCAAGCATTAGGGGAAAATCCATTTATAAATTAAACAAAATGACTTGATATCCATCGTTCCCCAGTTCATCACGCTGTTCAAACAGCCACGAGATTGGCGTCTTGTCCCTGGCCTTCCGAGAGCCTTAGTAATTAGATCTGTGACGGATTTATCCTTTACTGATTGAAGCTTTAAATTAATTGAAGTTCCACGTTTGTGGTTTTCTGTGTTTTTTTCTTCTCTTTTTCATTGCTAGGTTTTTTTTTTTTTGCCTCCTGCTTATTCTCTTTGGATCAGCCTCTCGAGGAATGTTGGAAACCTCTTTTTTTCTTGTTGTTCACTATGCATGTGAGCACAAAAGGGACAGTGTTTTGGAATTGAGAGGGGCCTCTGAGCCTCTGTTTGTTTAGCTCCTTTACAAGTGGAGGTATCCTTCTTTCAGGCAAAAAAAAAACCCACCCATCTCTTGCTACATGCTCTTTGCTAGTCATGGGACTAATCCAGAATGTATAGTATTGTTGTCGGCATATCTAACTGAAATGAATATAAATCTTCAGGACTGTAATTCCGGGTATGTTTGGATGGAGTAAAATGACTTTCCAGAAATAGTTACAATATCGGAGAGACTTGAAATGTCTTCCCGAAGTTTAATGCTTATACAAACAGTATTACAGCACTATTGATAAAAGTAGGTGTCGGTTTGTATGTTCCTTGGGAGACTACATTCACTGTAATCTCTGCATCTTTGCAGTTTGCATACTGCTTTATTCATATCTCAGCATATATATAAAGTCATAGCTGTTAATTTGTTACATTAAGACTAGACTATACTTACTGTTCCAAAATCTGCGTTGTTATGTGAAAAGTACTGCATAGCACTAATATGACATTTCGACCCGGGCATTTCATACTCCAGTCTAGAACAATAAGCCTGTATGTATGAAATGCAAAGGAAATCTTTGCCTGCTATTAGCTTTTGTAACGCTGTGATAGAACTTACACAAGTTTTCTGGAGAAATATTGTAAATATATATTTTTTTTAGCTGAAATCCGTGTGTTTAAACTTTTTTTTCACTAATGTTTAGAGGGGCCTTATCCTACTAATCCTATCCAGACTCTCTACAGATTTCCTAACCCAAGGAAATAAAATTCAGACACGTTACATTGTTAGCTTCAATGCAACAGTTTGTTACTAATATTATTTTATCCTCCTCTTTTTATACTTATGCAAGGATGCAAATACTTATTATGTACAGTTAGGTCCATATATATTTGGACAGAGACAACATTTTTCTAATTTTGGTTCTAGACATTACCACAATGAATTTTAAACAAAACAATTCAGATGCAGTTGAAGTTCAGACTTTCAGCTTTCATTTGGGGGTATCCACATTAAAATTGGATGAAGGGTTTAGGAGTTTAAGCTCCTTAACATGTGCCACCCTGTTTTTAAAGGGACCGAAAGTAATTGGACAATTGACTCCAAGGCTATTTCATGGACAGGTGTGGGCAATCCCTTCGTTATGTAATTCTCAATTAAGCAGATAAAAGGCCATGAAACTCATGGAAAGAATAAAGTTACGTTAAGACCAAGCACACCATTGTTTTTCTTGTGAAATTCTCAATAAGTTTGATGTCACATGACCCTCTTCCCATTGAAAAAAATAAGGTTGGATCCAAAATGGCCAACTTCAAAATCGCCGCCATGGTCACCACCCATCTTGAAAAGTTTTCCCCCTCCCATGTACTAGTATGCCACAAACAGGAATTTGATATCACCAACAATTCCCATTTTATTTAGGTGTATCCATATGAATGGCCCACCCTGTATACTGCTCTGGTAAAAATTAAGAGACCACCACATCAAAACCCTGTCATGGCCAGCCCAATCTCCAGACCTGAATCCCATTGAATACCTCTGAAATGTAATCAAGAGGATGATGGATAGTCACAAGTAGTGTTGAGCATTCCAATACCGCAAGTATCGGGTATCGGCCGATACTTGCGGTATCGGAATTCCGATACCGAGATCCGATACTTTTGTGGTATCGGGAATCGGAATCGGAAGTTCCCAGTGTATGGTTCCCAGGGTCTGAAGGAGAGGAAACTCTCCTTCAGGCCCTGGGATCCATATCCATGTAAAAAATAAAGAATTAAAATAAAAAATAGGGATATACTCACCCTCTGGCGCGCCCTGGTAGTAACCGGCAGCCTGCTTTGCTTAAAATGAGCGCGTTCAGCACCTTCCATGACGTCACGGCTTCTGATTGGTCGTGTGCGCTCATGTGACCGCCACGCGACCAATCACAAGCCGTGACGTCATTCTCAGGTCCTAAATTCCTAATTCTAGGAATTTAGGACCTGAGAATGACGTCACGGCTTGTGATTGGTCGCGTGGCGGTCACATGAGCGCACGCGACCAATCAGAAGCCGTGACGTCATGGAAGGCCCTAAACGCGCTCATTTTAAGCAAAGAAGGCTGCCGGTTAACAGCGGTGAGGTGCAGGGGCCTCCGGAGAGGTGAGTATATCAATATTTATTATTTTAATTCTTTATTTTACACATTAATATGGATCCCAGGGCCTGAAGGAGAGTTTCCTCTCCTTCAGACCCTGGGAACCATCAGGATACCTTCCGATACTTGGTGTCCCATTGACTTGTATTGGTATCGGGTATCGGTATCGGCGATATCCAATACTTTTTGGGTATCGGCCGATACTATCCGATACCGATACTTTCAAGTATCGGACGGTATCGCTCAACACTAGTCACAAGCCATCAAACAAAGAAGAACTGCTTACATTTTTGCTCCATAAGCAGGGTGAAAGATTGGTGGAAAGCATGCCAAGACGCATGAAAGCTGTGATTAAAAATCATGGTTATTCCACAAAATATTGATTTCTTAACTCTTCCTGAGTTAAAACATTAGTATTGTTGACTCTAAATTATTATGAACTTGTTTCTTTACATTATTTGAGGTCTGAAAGCACTGGGCTTTTTAAATTTTGACCATTTCTCCTTTTCAAAAAAAAAAAAAATATACAAAATTTATTGGTTGGAACTTCAGAGACAATTTGCAAGAAGTTTATAGAATAAAAGAACAATTTACATTTTACTCAAAAATATACCTATAAAGAGAAAAATCAGACAAGCTGAACATTTTGCAGTGGTCTCTTAATTTTTGCCAGAGCTGTATATATATACGGTGTGTGTAGATAGATAGATATATATATATACACATACACGCATATTTATATATGCATTCAATTTTCTACTAAATGTTTGCCCCTTTTGGCTATTATTTTACACTTCTAATTCTAATACTTCAAATTCTAAAAAAATGTACAGAAAGTACGAACATTTACCATTGTCTTATAGATGTTAATACAGCGAAAAATCATTGGATGAAATCTTTTATTACTTATTAGCTAAACTTCTTGTATGATCATTGTAAGATTGTGGTGACGATTTAGGGTGTACCTCAGTAGTTAGAGACTTTGTGTAATATGCAGATTATTGGATTTTTTTTATGCAGATGATAAAGACTTTTCTTTCTGCTGGACTGAGCAGAAAAGAATTTTAAGGGGTTATTAATTTGGCAGATTTTTAGCAGAAATTTCTGTGCCTGTCGTATTCATTTGAATTGCGGAGATGTCGCAGAAATGTCTGCCATAAATCTGCTGCATTTTGCCAATTGCTTATTGCCTGAGGAATGAAAGGAAGTCGCTGTGGACAAATGAAACCATGATTGTGACATTTGGCAAGAATGGGAAATGTCTACCGGTATTTATTTAACTTATGCAACTTGCTACTCATCAAGGTACATGTGATGGTCTGTGGTCGGATGGCCTGAAATAAAAATTTGGAGCATAAATCTATAGGTATGCGCAAGTGTAATCAATGAGAAAAGGATATTAGCTGCAAACACAACGTTGTCATAAACCAAAGTCAATTATACCAAAGTCTGCGCTATAAATACCCTTTCATCCAATTGAGAAAGAGAGAAAAAATGTTTAATAGAAATAAAGTTTAAAATATAACTGTAAGATCGAACATCATAAAAAAAAATAAACATAATCTTTATAATAATACTCTAGACCAATGAAGAGTCCATATATCATATCAAACTGAAGAAAGTGCATAGTGCTGAAGTTACCTTTCTTTCACCTGCTAGAGGCGATGTTGCAGTCTGAATCAAAGGGTTTCCACTCAAGTCCTCCTCCGTAGAAATTATAGTAGCAGCTCAGGAATACATTTTCTTTGGGAGCGCTGTCCCGGCCCATGACACACGCTCCCTGGGCCTCCTCTCCGGTGGTGCGCAAGCGTGGTAAATTCGCGGTCAAAACCTGCAGTGCAGCAATCAGCCGGCAGGACCTTGTGTGACGTCAACATCGCCTCTAGCAGGTGAAGGAAAGGTAACTTCAGCACTGTGCACTTTCTTCAGTTTGATATGTGACTTTGCAAAACTTAAGACTTTTGTGCACCAATTGCTTCATCCGGATATTCTTGGACTCTTCATTGGTCTAGAGTATTATTATACAGATTCTGTGACTTTTTTATGATGTTCGATCTTAGTTATATTTAAAACCTTTATTTCTATTAAACATTTTTCTCTCTTTCGCAATTGGATGAAAGGGTATTTATAGCGCAGACTTTGGTATAATTGAAATAAAAATTTACTTTAATCCTAATTGTGTGTCTATATGGCATGATCTAATTTCTTTTATAATATACTTTAGTCAAAAAGTCTCTATTAGGCTAGTCCTTGCTCCACTGAGCATGCGTCAATTATCAACACCGACATTGCGCAGTAGATTCTTGTTAATGTGCAATATGCACAGTGACAATGCGCTCGCTCTCCGGCTCTGATGAAAAGTGACAAGCCAGCAATAGAGTGCACTGTTAGTGCACATTGCAAGAGTACCTGGCGTACAAGTGACTCCAACCTCTGCCCCCGATGAGGACTCGTTTGAGTATCCCAGGATGCACTAAGATTCTCAAATGAAGCATCAGAGAGGAAGAAGTTAAAAAAAAAAAAGCAGTTAGCATAGCGAGGAAACGATAGGGACTTTTTAATTGCAGTGAATTAGAAAAGAGATTAGATTATTAAGATTGAAATACAGTTTGGTCTCGGTACACCCCTTTAAATCATTCTGTAGTTTTAATCTCTCCTCTTTATACAAAAATTGGATTTTCAATTTAATTCATTTCATTCTGGTATAATAGCAGATTCTTACTACACATTGTTACCATTAACCATTGCTTGCACTCCATCTGTTTTGCTACATTTCCTTTCTGGTGATCTTGTCTTTCTAATTGTTTGTTCCTGGTTGTTTTGGCATGGAGGCCTTTCAGTATTGTATTTGGCTGTGCCATGGACCCCTCTTGCATGTGGTGGATCAGGATGAAACCCACCCCAAGTTAGCATGCGTTAACCCCACCTGGAGCACATGACACCGATTTGGATATCCTACTAATTTACCATCTCCTACCCCATACCTGGCCTGCTTCATTTACTTTTTCACCTATACATTTACGTTTGCTGTTCTTCTCGCCCTCTCGTATACATTTCCATTTTGTTTTCATTTTGCCTCCCCTCCTCCCTTCTTGCGCGCTAGCATTCTCTCCTTCTTCCACAGCGCTGCGTACTGCTGTCTCTTGTGGCTCGCTAGCAATTCAATTACAGAGACGAGAGATAGCGAGTCTCTGGCGGAGAAAAGGCCCCGTCTGACAAGAAATATGACAGCCTACTTACAGGGTGTTTATGCAGTTAAAATCAACCTCACCACACCTGCAGTATGGTAAATGTCAGGGTTTGTGGGTTTAACAGCGGCAAACCTGTGAGTAAATCTGCATGTTTGCATACACCTTGCTTCCCAGCATCTGCTGTTGTCGGATTTGCATATGTCCGTTTCTATCAGGAATGCAGGTAGTACTTGTATCAGTGGCATTAAAATACGACATTTTCTTAGAAAGGTGTTGTATCAGCTAGTACTATAGAGAGGCAATGCCACACAGTGCTTGTGATCACATTATATATGGTTATGGTATCTGATGCGCACAAAGTTCGCCCACTCCATCGGTAGATTGGCTGTGAAGATCCTCGGCACGCGAAGTAA
The DNA here is from genome assembly GCF_051348905.1 of Ranitomeya variabilis. Taxonomy (NCBI): domain Eukaryota; kingdom Metazoa; phylum Chordata; class Amphibia; order Anura; family Dendrobatidae; genus Ranitomeya; species Ranitomeya variabilis. The sequence goes on from NC_135232.1 coordinate 640,374,088, forward strand.
GAGCTCCTACTTGGCTTGAGATGCAGACAAAGCAAGGTATCAAGTCATTTGGATATAAAACTTCACTAGTTTATTAGTACAGCTTAAAAGGTACCGACGCGTTTCAGAGATAGAATTTTTCTAACCATAGTATCGACACCACTGGCATTTAGATTGCAGGTCCAGGTATGGAATTTACAGTAGGACCCTTATAGGTATAGTACCTTCTACCTTACATAAGTAGCACTTTCCTTACCAATAAAAACCCAAGGGACCCTAACACAAATGCGAACTGGCGTTAACATCTAGTGCATGAATGTGTCGTCCCAAATTTTCAGCATTATAGGGATCACAAGGCAGTGACTTCAACCCGAATCAGCAACTAACTAAAAGTTGTTTCATAAACTTATCATGAAATCTCAAATCCTTCCACAAAAAACCTCCCCCCTATACAGCAGCTGAATTGTCCATAAATGTGGCCCCCTCCTTAATGAATCCTGATAATTCTGGGTGAATAGCAAGCAGCAGAGACCTTGTGAGGAGATGAACCATTTATTCTGCCTGCATGCGCACTTTTTTCTTTATCGTAATTATTTCCAAGTCAGATCTCCTCCCTGATTTCCTAACGGGCCTTTCTCTCTCCGAACAACATCCCGGATCCAGAGGCCGTGATAATTCAAACCCCAAACCTCACGGGTCCTGTACCTTCTTTTTTTTTTTTCCTTCCTCTTCTTCTTTTTTTTTTTATTCTGCATTTTTTCCAAGGACATTTTTATTACAAAGCTGATGAAATTTGCATATTAATTTGTTCCTTTCAATTTTTCTTTTTTTTTTCTTAAGATTAGACGTGACAGGCGGGTATCGGAGCTTTTGATAGTTAGAATGGATAAAACCATCCAAAACGCATTGGGATTGCTGAGGGAAGGCAAGGGGGAGGTTAATTCACTGCTCTATCAGTTTAATTTAACCCTCCAGTTCCCTAAGGGAAGTGTCATACATTGATGGGATCTCACCTAAGTTACTGAACTCACTTCTTGTGCACATTATTAAGATACATAAATGACTTTGCTAGGGAACCAGTTATATTGGGAGAACTATGTAATATGGATGTCGTCTTCTCACATGTCGTCTTCTCCTAGGGTACCTTGATAACCTTAGCTTTACGGAGACTAGGTTTCCTTTTTTTTGTTACATGGGCTATTCAGGATTCAATTTTCTTTGCCTAAAGGGTTGCATACATAGAAAGTAAATAACAGAGTTATGCAAATCCTCCTTAGCTCCAGCACTACTTCGCCGCCGCGGCACTGGTCTTTGTTGACAAACAGGAGGCTGACGTTACCACTTCAGTGCAACTGATATATGCAGTCAATGACTTGGCTCAGTAATGATGGCAGTGTAGACTGCATGAGCCACTGAGGTCAGTGATTGGCAGCAGAGGTCAGTTATGTGCTGCATTCTGTCAACTTCACATTCAGGGCAGTAGAGAGGCAGTGCTGGATCTTGGGAGGGTGAGAATAACTGTGTTTGTTAGCTTTTAAGTATGGAACAATTTGCACAAATAAAATTACTGTAAGCATGCCCAGCCACTGTAAGCAATCCCCATTACTGTAATCATGCCCAGCCACTGTAAGCAACCCCCATTACTATAAGCATGCCCAGCCACCATGCCCAGCCACTGTAAGCAACCCCCATTACTATAAGCATGCCCAGCCACTGTAAGCAATCACCATTTCTGCAAGCATGCCCAGCCACGGCAAGCAATCCCCATTACTGTAAGCAATCCCCATTACTATAAGCATGCCCAGCCACTGTAAGCAATCATCATTTCTATAAGCATGCCCAGCCACTGTAAGCAATCCCCAATACTGTAAGCATGCACAGCCACTATAAGCAATCCCCATTACTATAAGCATTCCCAGCCACTGTAAGCAATCACCATTTCTGTTAGCATGCCCAGCCACTGTAAGCAATCCCCATTACTATAAGCATGCCCAGCGACTGTAAGCATTCCCCATTTTTGTAAGCATGCCCAGCCACTGTAAGCATTCCCCATTACTGTAAGCATGCCCAGCCACTGTAAGCATTCCCGATTAGTGTAATCTTGCCCAGCCACTGTAAGCATGCTGCACCACTGTAAGCATGCCCAACCACCGTAAGCACTCCCCATTACTGTAAGCATGCCCAGACATTGAAAGCACGCCCCATTACTATAAGCATGCCCCACCACTGTAAGCATGCCCCATTACTGTAATGATGCCCAGCCATTGTAAGCATGCCCCGCCACTGTAGGCTAGGCACGCTCTGCCACTTTGACAGCCAGCTTCTTTGTGTCACAGCCAATATTTTAATCCAGAGCTACATTCACAATTTTGTTGGCTTCAGAGCTGAATTCTAGGTTACGGTATATCTTAATACAAGATAATTACGGTATTTAGATGCACCAATTCTGGCACTTTGTCCATCTCTTCCCACATGCCCTGTAGCGGTGGCAAGTGGGGTTTATATTTGTGGGGTTGATGTCACCTTTGCATTGTCCGGTGACAACAAGCCCAAGGCTTAGTAATGGAGAGTCATCTGTAAGACTCCTATCCATTACTAATCCTATAGTTACATGGTAAATCAAGACACAGCCAGAATAAAGTCTTTTGTTTGAAATAAAACAAAAAAACACTTTCACTTTTTTATTTAAAAATAGCAAAGTTATACTCCCCTAACGCCTAATTCTTCAGAATTCCCCATAGGTGTTCTGTTGGGTTCAGATCAGGAGAAACTTGGCCGCTGAATCACTTTCACCCTGTTCTTCAAAAATGCAATAGAAGCTTTAGATGTGTGATTTGAATCATCATCATTGCCAAGGGCACGGAGTGATGGCAGCATCTTTTTCAAAAACATTTATCTTGGTCTTATTACTCCAGAGTATAGAGTCCCAGTAGTCTTCATATTTTCCATGAGCCCTGGCAAATAATAGGCGTTTTTTTTTCTATATCGGCTCTAGTTGGGACTTCCTTCATGGATTACACCCATTTCTCTGCAGTGTACTCTGTATTTTGTCATGGGAAGCACTCGCTCCCGATTTGGCATCCTACTTCTTTAGCTAACTGCAGTGAACTTTCATGTCAATTTTCTTCAACCCTTCTCATCAGAAGACGCACTATTGAGTTGTTAATTTCCGTGATCAGCTTGGATGTCTCTGTGAGATGATTGCAGTTCTATCTTTGTTAAATTTTTGGATCTCATTTGCTATAGTATTCTGACTGATAAGTAATGATTTGCTGATCTTGTAACCCTCGCCTTTCTTGTGTAAAGAAAGTATTTTCTTTCTCATTTCTTGTGACATTTCTCTTCCTTGTGGTGCCTTTGCTGACGGCATGAAATGGGAAGGGGTTTTCTTTAAGTAACATCCTTTAATAGTCAACTGTCTGATGGACACCTGAGTAATGAATAATTAGACTTACCTGTGGTTGAATTCATATTAATTAATTAATTTTGTAGTCTAAACTCTGCAACATGGTTTTAAATTAAATTGTTAGGAAAATAACAATCATGTTTGTTGTCCATCGCCCATATTTGTGAGAGTACCGTATTTTTCGGACTATAAGACGCATTGAACCATAAGATGCACCTAGGTTTTAAAGGAGTAAATTAGGGAAAAAAATTTGAAGCAAAAAATGTGGTCAATTCTGTACTTAATATCCCCTATCTTGGTATATATGGTCCCCCATCCCCATCCTGATACACATAGCCCCCTCATCGCTACCCTGGTATGCATGGCCCCCTCATCCTTATCTTGATATGCATGGATTCCTCATCCCTATCCTGGTATGCATTTCTCCCTCATCCCTACCCTGGTATGCATGCCCCTTCATCCCTATCCTGGCAGGAATGATCGCCCTCATCCCTATCCTAGTATGCATGGTCCCATCCCTGTCCTTGTATGCAGGGCCCCCATCTCGTCCTAGTATGCATGGCCCCCATCCTTATCCTGGTATGCAGGGCCCCCATCTCATCCAAATATGCATGGCCCCCATCCTTATCCTGGTATGCAGGGCCCCCATCTCGTCGTAGTATGCATGGGGCCCATCCCTATTCTGGTATGATTAGTTCCCATCCCGGTCCTGGTATGCTTGACCTTATCCCTATAATTGGCCCCCACCCCCATCCTAGTATGCATGGCTTCATCAGAAAACATTAAAAGAAAAAAAACATTACACTTACCTTTCAGGCGCTCCCTCGCAGCATCCTGCTCCATTGCCAGCATCTTCTATAAGCTTGTAAGCAGCGCATGGCAATGACATCATGCGCTGCTCACAAGCAGAGCACAGCTGCCGGAATACTCATTGCTCTGCACACCGGGACTGTCCGACCAGAGATCATTGAGTATTCATTGCACCTCAGTAGCACGCACAGTGTCAGCCGGAGCCTTCCTGCAGCTGCTGGTGGTCACGTTAATATTCACCTCTCTGGGGGTTTCTCTTAAGTAGTGGCACACGTGACCACTGGCAGCAGCAAGAAGCTGGCGGCTGACACTGTGTGCGCTACTGAAGAGCATTAAATACTCACTGCTCTCTGCTTGCACAGTCCTGGTGTACAGAGCATTGAGTATTCTGGCATCTACTCTTTGGCTTGCAAGCGGCGCATGACATCCCTGCCATGCGCTGCTTATAAGCATAAAGCAGCTGCTGGCAATGGAGCAGGACTCTGCGAGGGAGCGTCGCCAAGGTAAGTGTAATGTTCTGGGGTTTTTTTTGTTTATGCTTTCTTATGGGGCCATGCATGCCAGGACCAGGGTTGGGGCCAATCATACCAAGACACTATTAAAGAGAAATTAATATTCATTGCTCTCCTCACCCATGGGCGTGGATTGCAGTGAATTTTCATTTCTCTTTAGCAGTGGGCACAAGAGTTAGCCGAAGCCGCCGGCTCCAGCCACCTGTGACCTGCTGCTCCGCCGATGCCGCTCCCCCACCTACCCACCACAGCCAGAGCCGGCCCGTACATCTGAACTATAAGACGCACCCTTCATTTTTCTCCACATTTTTGGAGGAAAAAAGTGCATCTTATAGTCCAAAAAATACCGTATTTTGTATTCGGTTATCCCATGGAAAATGTTGATTCTGACAGGAGAGAGAGAGAGAGATATTCGGGTCTCCACATTGTTTTCAATGGGGTTCTAATTCAAGTTTAGGCGCATTTCTGGTACTCTAACCCAGCTTTGGCATAAAGTTTGGGTCGGGTGTCAGAACCTGAACTTCCAGGGGTCCGCTCATCCCTGTTCACTATACATGAAGGTTACAGCTCATCCTCTCCCCATATTATAGAATTATCTTTGGCCAGTTCAGTGGATGCCCTGAAAATATTTTTATGAAAGTAAGTGAAAATGACTCGTTCTGCTTATGTCCATGTGGCTGATGAAAAGAACAGAACATTTTTGCCTGATAATAGGCTTGGTGGCCATTGGGGAAAATGAAACAAGATTTCTGATATTTTTTTTCTATACATGTTTGGTGATATGGAAAATAGAAAAAAAAGTAATGTAAACTCTTACTTTGCCCTGGATTCATGTGTACCATGGATTCATCCCCCAAAGAGGAGTACAATTAGGGTATTACATATTGTATAAACTTTTCTTCTTGGGGAAGTTTACACAGTCCGGCCAATAAAAAAAAAAAAAAATCTTTCGAATTGTGTATATAGCCGTCCCTTAACACATTCATTAGCTACATGTCTCTGACATGGGGACAATTCCTGTCTTGAAATATTGAATGCATTTCCTCGCTCCTGCTGTGTGTATGTGTGTGCAAAAGGGTGTTAGAGGGCGCAACTGCGAAACAGCCCCCCTCCTCCGCTCAGCCGTCTTCCACAATCCATCTCTCTCTTCTCATCGCTGCGAGGCCTCATTGGGGATACATACATTAAGCCCTTTAAATCGTTTATAATAAATCTTTGTCTAAGGCTCATTTTGACAGTCTCTCTCTCTTCCCCTCTCGCTCTCTCTCTTTATCTGACCCTTTTAAAAGAGCTCCTTTTAAAAGAGAATCCTCAATAGTCTGTTAATCCACTGGGTGTACTGACAGAGAGAGAGCAGACAGAGAGAGACAAGAAAGGCAAAAAGATACAGCCCCAGGAAATATACACACACAACGCAGTGCATTTACACAGAGCTGGTGCATGCAGACTGCTTATTAACCTATTTCCTGCCACCACGGCTCTGCGCTACCGTTACTGTCACAAAGTAGCTTCCCATTAAAATAGCACTTCTGCATTGATCATTCTGGGAGAAAGTATTAACCCCTTTATGACGATATCATTCTGATCTGATAACTAGATACAGTCCAATAGTGACACGTTGGGCCCAGACCAGGCTTCATGGGGTCATTTAGATCTGACCCTGCTAACATGACACTGAGCAGCAAAGGCACAATTCATAGTAGAGGGCTCGATTTTATCAAGGCAATTATTATAAATGATCTTAGTTTATATCAATAAAGTCAGTTCTAATATCCACCATATGTATTTAATAAAATCCCCCCTTAAATATGACCTCATGCACATGATTGTTTTTTTGGAAGTCTCAAATTCAGTGTCTTTTATGTGATCCATAGACTCATGCTATGTTTTAGTTTTTCTGTCCGTGAGATTGTGTCTATAAGTGTACAGAAATGGTGTATTTGGGGTTCTCGATAGACCTTTGTTACCTAGTATTGAGGAGGGCAATGGGGACTTGTAGTTATACATAAAGGTAATTTGTTGGAGCATTGGAGATAGCAGAGCACTGCACTCGGTTGGTCTTCTGTACTCCTATAACATTGGATGGAGCAGCAGTGCACATGGTTGATCATCTCTCCTTTCACACGGGTGTCTTCAGAACCTCGCTTTTCGAGATCAGTGGAGTGCCTCGGGTTGGACTACCAGAGATCACTAAGACTGACATTAGCCCTTTAAAGGGAATCTGTCAGCCGTTTTTTGCTACCTCATCTGAGAGCAGCACAAGTTCTTAGGTGTAGCATGTAGTAGAGCTTAGAAAGCTAACTCCGTCCCCACCAGGCTTTCTATGTTCACAGTCTATTGACAGTGAGCTGCTTATCGGAGTATGGGGTGTGGTCTGACCAGGGCTCACAGGAGGTGTGGTCCAGGCAGAGCAGTGATAATCTCCTGCTATTAAAACATTCATTGTGAGCAAACAATAGCACATAGCCTAATAAATGACATATCGCTGGAATCCGAGTCTCTGCCCCTACCCCATGCTGTGCTCAGATTAAATAGCAAAAACCTGCTGACAGATTCCCATTAATGTTTCCATGGAATTTAACCACTAGCATCATCATTTTAGCAGTCAAGCCCCAGTTGAAAAAAATGTGTGAATCCCTGTTCTTAGGATTTAGAATCCTAAAAAATCCCTTTAAGTTGTAGTGGTTGTCCTTACTAATATATTTGGTGACTGCATTACTAATATTTTCATACAGTTCTATTAATGTGTAATAAAGTTGTGTGGGTATTTTTCTAATTTTACATATAATATGTGTATATGGTTTCTTGTTAACCCTCCAAAAACAAGTCTGTAGTTTACTTTCCGGTCTCCATTCACAGTGGCTGCGACATCAGCAGTTCAACACTATGCATTCTCCAATGTAGTATGTCGCCCACTAGTGGCAGTGTTTGTTGCTTGCCTAAACAATATTGTGCTTGGAAAGAATCTTTCATCTCTCTAATGGAAAGCGCTTAATATATGCATACCTAATTTTGGGGATTGTAAATGTTCGTTATTATGTTACTGAAAAAGTATCAATGTCCCTATTTCCATTTGATCCAATGGCTGGAAAATCAGCGGTCACTTATGCTGCAGTGATTTCACATAGATTACAGCTCTGATATTGTACATATGATGGCTCCATTCTGCAAAAAATCGCTCAAAATTGTAGGCATGGACAGCCAGTAACATTGACACAGTCTATCACCCGTCTAGTGGGCAGCATTTTCTTCCTCTATTTTTCCAAATAGCCGTAACTTTATTTTGCACATACATAAACATATTTTTCTTACAGTTTTTACCCCTTTTTTCTGTTTTATTTTGTTATTCCTTATACAGACAGAACTTGAGCATGTGTCTAATCGCTTGTACTGCATACAGCAAAATTACAGTAGTAAAAATCACAGTCTCCTCTGACACCCAGCCACAGGCAGGACATTATAGAAGAAATCACATGACAAGCATGATGTCACACACACAGTGTAGGACAGACTAAGTGCAATACAAAGGGTAAACGGGGCCCAACACTAGGGAGGTGGGGCGTGAAGACCCCTAGCCAGATCTAACGTCTGCCCTAAGAGACCCTAAATAGGTTCTGCGCCTATCGCCAAGCAGAATACCTAGTCCCGGTCAGACCCTAGCAGTAAAAGCGGTAAGCCCTGCTTAGGGAAGGAAGGGGTGAGTCTGGTCAAACCCCACTAACACTAGACAGCTAGGATACACAAAACAAGGGGACACTTAGCTTGAGCTTGAGTAGACTCAGAGAGAAACACCGTTGTCCTTCAAACTCCAAAGAAGATGCTAGCTGACTGCTGCAGCTCCAAGCCTCAACAGGCAAGTGCAAATAGAAAATATCACTCGCAACTCCAACAGCAAATTGGGAGTTATATACAGTGTAACTGTCTGCAGCCTCTGGCACACCCGTGACACATGGACCTGGGCACGGCCCCCGACTGTCACAGCAAACCACTGCTGTCAGTGACTGATCGCTGCTGTTAGAAGCAGATGTCAGCCATATATTATGTGTGGAGTGAGTCCGCTGCAACGTTCCTGAGTCACGCCATGACATAAGAATACATCATACTGTGTGAAGGGGATAAATGAAAAAGTGTCTAATTGAAAATAAGAACACCATATACTTCCTAAACCGGCTCCATTTCAGTGTTGTCACCACCAGGTCTCCTGACAATTGTGTGCCGTTGTTAGACTCTGATACACACCGTGAGACTTGTCAATCTGGAACAGCGCTGGCAGATCTTCTAACACCGTGCCGGCGTTTCAGAGAAAAATATACCTAGCGTCAATGGTGAAGCCAGGCTCTGATTCGGGCTGCCCGCGGTTTGGGAAGAACGGATCAGGTGACCGGTTCCCTTTAAAATATGTTTCAGAAAACTGCATAACTTTACATTATATAATTACATTATATTACAAACAATGATTGATCTGTACAATTGGAAAAACAGAGCAATGTAGGAATTTATAATTATCTGGAGATGTCACATATACTATATAAAATGGAAAGGAAAACAAATAGATCCATAAGAAGCCACATAATAGGCATCTATTTCATAGTTTCTTTATCTTTTATCTTTTTTCCTTTATTTGGATTAAAATGTACACTTTGAGAATGTACAGTACAGAGCAAAAGTTACTTAACAAAAAAGTGTGAAACAACTAAAAATATGTCTTATATTCTAGGTTCTTCAAAGTAGCCACCTTTTGCTTTGATGACTGCTTTGCACACTCTTCGCATTCTCTTGATGAGCTTCAAGAGGTAGTCACCGGAAATGGTCTTCCAACAATCTTGAAGGAGCTCCCAGAGATGCTTAGCACTTGTTTGCCCTTTTGCCTTCACTCTGCGGTCCAGCTCACCCCAAACCATCTCGATTGGTTTCAGGTCTGGTGACTGTGAAGGCCAGTTCACCTGGTGTAGCGTCCCATCACTCTCCTACTTAGTCAAATTTGGACTCATCAGACCAAAGTACAGATCTCCACTTGTCTAATGTCAATTCCATGTGTTCTTTATCCCAAACAAGCCTCTTCTGCTTGTTGCCTGTCCTTAGCAGTGGTTTCCTAGCAGCTATTTTACCATGAAGGCCTGCTGCACAAAGTCTCCTCTTAACAGTTGTTGTAGAGATGTGTCTGCTGCTAGAACTCTGTGTGGCATTGACCTGGTCTCTAATCTAAGCTGCTGTTAACCAGCGATTTCTGAGGCTGGTGACTTGGATAAACTTATCCTCAGAAGCAGAGGTGACTCTTGGTCTTCCTTTCCTGGGGCGGTCCTCATGTGAGCCAGTTTCTTTGTAGCGCTTGATGGTTTTTGCCTCTGCACTTGGGGACGCTTTCAAAGTTTTCCCAATTTTTCGGACTGACCTTCATTTCTTAAATGATGGCCACTCGTTTTTCTTTACTTAGCTGCTTTTTTCTTGCCATAATACAAATTCTAACAGTCTATTCACTAGGACTATCAGCTGTGTATCCACTAGACTTCTGCACAACACAACTGATGGTCCCAACACCATTTATAAGGCAAGAAATCCCACTTATTAAACCTGACAGGGCACACCTGTGAAGTGAAAACCATTCCCGGTGACTACCTCTTGAAGCTCATCAAGAGAATGCCAAGAGTTTGCAAAGCAATCATCAAAGCAAAAGGTGGCTACTTTTGAAGAACCTAGAATATAAGACATAATTTCAGTTGTTTCACACTTTTTTGTTAAGTATATAATTCCACGTGTTAATTCATAGATTTGATGCCTTCAGTGTGAATGTACAATTTTCATAGTCATGAAAATACAGAATAATCTTTAAATGAGAAGGTGTGTCCAAACTTTTGCTCTGTACTGTATACTCATACTTTTAGCATATACAGTATATAACCCATAAGCACTTGTAAGAAATGTTTAGTATATATCTAAATACTTTTTTCTAGTTGAGTACACCTTACTTGGTGCATGATGTGAATAAAGTCATATTATTCTAGATAAATTACCTTTAACATGTATATAAAGCACTTCTTAGAAAGAGGTTTTAGGTGCTATAATGTATGTAGAGTTGTAATGAAATTTACTTACTGTAATTAGTTATTCCTTCCTTCATTTTTCCGACCACCTGATATGACGTTTGCAGCCTAAGGCCATGTGCACATTGAGTATTTGGTGAGTTTTTTACCCCAGTATTTGTAAGCCAAAACCAGGAGTGGAACAGTCAGAGCAAGAGCATAATAGAAACATTTGCACCCCTTCTGCATTTATCACCCACTCCTGGTTTCGGCTTACAAATACTGGGGTGAAAAAACCTCACCAAATACTGAATGTGTGCATTTGGCCTAAGTCAGATTTCAGATTTTTTTTTCTGGTGGGATTGCCTCCCCCTGTAATACATGCTTGATTAACTAATGTTTCTGTAACTGCACTTATTTCTGCTTTTTTCCTTTTCTATATATGTATTGACTGCTCCATAAAATTTTAGATGCTTTTGTCTCTCCACACTACAAATCTGTCTCCAACCCCCCCTCTTGTTTATCCTTAACCCCACCCCAGCATTATTACCCTCTTTTACCAATCGTGTGTAGTTAGTGTATTGAAATCCACATCAGTCGCTGGCTTGTACCATTTCTGACGCCACTCTAGTCCTCCCCTGCATCGTGTGACTGCAGTTGTGACCTGCTGTCACGGGGGTACTGGGTAGACTACAGCTGATTACCCGGGCCCCTGCAATATCCCTCAGACTAGGGAAACCCTGTCTGTCCCTCTCCCAGAGTTTACACTGAAGGTGTGCATGTCTGGGCCGCCAGGCCTGACCCTGACTCCTGTTTCAGTACTAAGCTGAAACCTCCACCCGCCACCCAGTGAAGAGACCACACACCAATCCCCACAGAAAGCACAGACAGGGAAAACTAAAAACGCACCACGCCACAGACTCACAGGAAAACACTATAATGTGCACAGGGCAAAACAAATACAAATATAGGAAGGAGAAATAAGACGAAGGATAATACACCACCAGATACGATATTTCCTCTCCTAGACCACCACTCCAGACCGAGATCACCAGGCACAACAAGCTATAATCGGCGACGCCCAAAGTTCAGCAGAACTATTTAAAGGCAGTGGGCGAGACCCAGCCTCCAATCCGAGTACCAGCTAGATTAACCCCAGACAACCTAGAAGAAATGTAGCCGGCGTCACTGAGCGCATAGTGGACGAATGCGGAATTACCGCTGTCTGTCGGACGCCCTAGTGTGAATAGCGTCCGACATGACACCTGCTGACTCACACAGTGTCTTCTGGGCAGACCAGAGGTCACTTTCTCAATGTTTGTCCATTAGGCGTAGTATGACACTATGGTTGGTGAAAGAGGGGGCAATAAAAAAAACACTGGAGTGGTACATTATTATTGAGAAAATGTAGCGGAAAGTAGAGAGTGGTCAAGAGCAAGAGCTATGATAGATTTGTATCTTTTTAGCAGATCATTTAGCTAGATAAAGGACTTCCGGCCATTTAGAAGAATAATCCTCAAACAAACATTCGTAATAACACTAATTCCCAGCTATGGTCCCATCTAAACAGGTCTTCAAATACCCGATGAATAAGATTTAGGTTCAATGATTTTCATCTTTGCATACAAAAATGGTTGTTATTGTTAGCTCTTGGCACAATAGAAAGACATTATGTTTGGCTGATATGTCAATATTCTGCTCATACAGAAATATCGTATCAACGATCATCCTGTACTAGTAGAAGTTTCCTCATTCAGTCTAAACAGGCTAGTAAACGATCGCCCATTGGTTTGTAGATAATTACCGAAGTTGTTTAACCCCTTTCTGATATATGACGTACTATCCCGTCGAGGTGGTATGGGCCCATATGACCACCGACGGGATAGTACGTCATCACCGATCAGCCGCGCTCACGGGGCCGGGTGTCAGCTGACTATCGCACATTAACCCCCGGAACACTGCGATCAAACATGATTGCAGCGTTCCGGCAACATAGGGAAGCATCGCGCAGGGAAGGGGGCTCCCTGCGTGCTTCCCTGAGACCTTCAGAGCAACGCGATGTGATCGCGTTGCTCCAAGGGTCTCCTACCTCCTCCTCAATGCAGGCCCCGGATCCAAAATGGCCGCGGGGGGCCTTCTGTGGAGGTGGCTTGCAAGCGCCTGCTCAGAGCAGGCGCCGGGAAGCATCCCTGCAGTGCCTGTCAGATCGTCAGTGCCCTGGGGCAATGTTACAAAGTAAAAAGATATACAGTGCCTACAAGTAGTATTCAACCCCCTGCAGATTTAGCAGGTTTACACATTTGGAATTAACTTGGCATTGTGACATTTGGACTGTAGAGGAGCCTGGAAGTGTGAAATGCACTGCAGCAAAAAAGAATGTTATTTCTTTGTTTATTTTTTTTTTTATTTGTGAAAAGTATTTTCAGAGGGTCATTTATTATTCAACCCCTCAACCCACCAGAATTCTGTTTGGTTCCCCTAAAGTATTAAGAAGTAGTTCAGGCACAAAGAACAATGAGCTTCACATGTTTGGATTAATTATCTCTTTTTCCAGCCTTTTCTGACTATTTAAGACCCTCCCCAAACTTGTGAACAGCACTCATACATGGTCAACATGGGAAAGACAAAGGAGCATTCCAAGGCCATCAGAGACAAGATCGTGGAGGGTCACAAGGCTGGCAAGGGGTACAAAACCCTTTCCAAGGAGTTGGGCCTACCTGTCTCCACTGTTGTGAGCATCATCCGGAAGTGGAAGGCTTATGGAACTACTGTTAGCCTTCCACGGCCTGGACAGCCTTTGAAAATTTCCTCCCGTGCCGAGGCCAGGCTTGTCCGAAGAGTCAAGGCTAACCCAAGGACAACAAGGAAGGAGCTCCGGGAAGATCTCATGGCAGTGGGGACATTGGTTTCAGTCAATACCATAAGTAACGTACTCCACCGCAATGGTCTCCGTTCCAGACGAGCCCGTAAGGTACCTTTACTTTCAAAGCGTCATGTCAAGGCTCGTCTACAGTTTGCTCATGATCACTTGGAGGACTCTGAGACTGACTGGTTCAAGGTTCTCTGGTCTGATGAGACCAAGATCGAGATCTTTGGTGCCAACCACACACGTGACGTTTGGAGACTGGATGGCACTGCATACGACCCCAAGAATACCATCCCTACAGTCAAGCATAGTGGTGGCAGCATCATGCTGTGGGGCTGTTTCTCAGCCAAGGGGCCTGGCCATCTGGTCCGCATCCATGGGAAGATGGATAGCACGGCCTACCTGGAGATTTTGGCCAAGAACCTCCGCTCCTCCATCAAGGATCTTAAGATGGGTCGTCATTTCATCTTCCAACAAGACAACGACCCAAAGCACACAGCCAAGAAAACCAAGGCCTGGTTCAAGAGGCAAAAAATCAAGGTGTTGCAGTGGCCTAGTCAGTCTCCTGACCTTAACCCAATTGAAAACTTGTGGAAGGAGCTCAAGATTAGTCCACATGAGACACCCAAAGAACCTAGATAACTTGGAGAAGATCTGCATGGAGGAGTGGGCCAAGATAACTCCAGAGACCTGTGCCGGCCTGATCAGGTCTTATAAAAGACGATTATTAGCTGTAATTGCAAACAAAGGTTATTCCACAAAATATTAAACCTAGGGGTTGAATAATAATTGACCCACACTTTTATGTTTAAAATTTATAAAAATTTTACTGAGCAACAAAACTTTTTGGTTTGTAAGATTTATGCATCTGTTAATAAATCCTGCTCTTGTTTGAAGTTTGAAGGCTCTAACTTATTTGCATCTTATTAAACCTGCTAAATCTGCAGGGGGTTGAATACTACTTGTAGGCACTGTATATTTACACGTGTAAAAAAGAAATTTGTCTAAATAATAACAAAGAAAACAATAAAAGTACACATATTTAGTATCGCCGCGTCTGTAACAACTCGACCTATAAAACTGTCCCACTAGTTATCCTTCAGTGATCACCGTAAAAAAAAAAAACGAGGCAAAAAACAACGCTTTATTATCATACCGCCGAACAAAAAGTGGAATAACACGCAATCAAAAAGAGGGATATAAAAAAGCATGGTACCGCTGAAAACATCTTCTTGTGCCGCAAAAAACGAGCCGCCATACAGCGTCTTCAGTGAAAAAATAAAGAAAGTTATAGTCCTCAGAATAAAGCGATGCAAAAATAATTATTTTTATATAAAATAGATTTTATAAAAGCGCCAAAACACAAAAAATTATATGAATGAGGTATCGCTGTAATCGTACTGACCCTAAGAATAAAACTGCTTTATCAATTTTATCAAATGTGGAACGGTACAAACGCCCCCCCCCCCCCAAAAAAAAAAAAAAAGAAATTCACGAATTGCTGTTTTTTGTTCATTATGCCTCAAAAAAATCAGAATAAAAAGCGATCAAAAAATGTCACGTTCCTGAAAATGGTTCCAATAAAAACGTCAATTCGTCCCGCAAAAAACAAGACCTCACATGACTCTGTGGACCAAAATGTGGAAAAATTATAGCCCTCAAAATGTGGAGATGCAAAAACCATTTTTTGCAATAAAAAGTATCTTTTAGTGTGTGACAGCTGCCAATCATAAAAATCCGCTGAAAAAACCCGCTATAAAAGTAAATCAATCCCCCCTTTATCACCTCCTTAGTTAGGGAAAAATAATAACATTTAAAAAATGTATTTATTTCCATTTTCCCATTAGGGTTGAGGCTAAAGTTAGGGTTAGGGTTAAAGTTAGGGTTAGTGCTACATTTAGGGTTGGGGCTACAGTTAGGGTTGGGGCTGCAGTTAAGGTTAGGGTTGGGGCAACAGTTAGGGTTGGGGCTAAAGTTAGGGTTAGGGTTGGGGCTAAAGTTAGGGTTGTGGCTAAAGTAAGAGTTAGGGTTGGGGCTAAAGTTAGGGTTAGGGCTACAGTTAGGGTTGGGGCTAAAGTTAGGGTTTGGATTACATTTACAGTTGGTATTAGGGTTGGGATTGGGGGTGTCAGGGTTAGGGATGTGGTTAGGGTTCTGGTTCGGATTAGGTTTAGGGGTGTGTTGGAGTTAGGGATGTGGTTGGGATTACGGTTAGGGGCATGTTCGGGTTAGGGGTGTGGTTAGGGTTAGGCTTGGGATTAGGGTTAGGGGTGTGTTTGGGTTAGGGTTTCAGTTAGAATTGGGGGGTTTCCACTGTTTAGGCACATCAGGGGCTCTCCAAACGCGACATGGCGTCCGATCTCAATTCCAGCCAATTCTGCGTTGAAAAAGTAAAACAATGCTCCTTCCCTTCCGAGCTCTCCCATGTGCCAAAACGGGTCTACCCCAACATATGGGGTATCAGCGTACTCGGGACAAATTGGACAACAACTTTTCGGGTGCAATTTCTCTGGTTACCCTTGGGAAAATAAACATTTGGGGGGGCTAATATATAATTTTTGTGGGGAAAAAAATGATTTTTTATTTTCATGGCTCTGCGTTATAAACTGCAGTGAAACACTTGGGGGTTCAAAGTTCTCACAACACATTTAGATAAATTCCTTGGGGGGGTCTAGTTTCCAATATGGGGTCACTTGTGGGTGGTTTATACTGTTTAGGTACATCAGCAGCTCTGCAAATGCAATGTGACGCCTGCAGACCATTCCATACAAGTCTGAATTCCAAACCGCTCCTTCCCTTCCGAGCTCTGCCATGCGCCCAAACGGTGGTTCCCCCCCACATATGGGGTATCAGGGTACTCAGGACAAATTGGACAACAACTATTGGGGTCCAGTTTCTCCTGTTACCCTTGGGAAAATACAAAACTGGGGGCTAAAAAATAATTTTTGTGAAAAAAATGATTTTTTTATTTTCACGGCTCTGCGCTATAAACTGCAGTAAAACACTTGGGGGTTCAAAGTTCTCACAACACATCTAGATAACTTCCTTGGGGCATCTAGTTTCCAATATGGGGTTTCTTGTTGGGGGTTCTACTGTTTAGGTACATCAGGGGCTCAGCAAAGGCAATGTGACGCCTGCAGACCATTCAATCCAAGTCTGCATTCCAAACGGCGCTCTTTCCCTTCCAAGCTCTGCCATGCTGCCAAACAGTAGTTTTCTCCCACATATGGGGTATCAGCGTACTCAGGACAAATTGGACAACAACTTTTGGGGTCCAATTTCTGCTGTTACCCTTGAGAAAATTCAAAACTGGGGGCTAAAAAATAATTTTTGTGGAAAAAAATAATTTTTATTTTCACAGCTCTGCGTTATAAACTGTAGTGAAACACTTGGGGGTTCAAAGTGCTCACCACACATCTAGATAAGTTCCTTAGGGGGTCTACTTTCCAAAATGGTGTCATTTGTGGGGGGTTTCTATGTTTAGGCACATCAGGGGCTCTCCAAACGCGACATGGCTTCCCATGTCAATTCCAGTCAATTTTGCATTGAAAAGTCAAACAGCGCTCCTTCCCTTCCGAGCTCTGCCATGCGCCCAAACAGTGGTTTACCCCCACATATTGGGTATCAGCGTACTCCGGACAGATTGCACAACAACTTTTGGGGTCCAATTTCTTCTGTTACCCTTGGGAAAATAAAAAATTGGGGGCGAAAAATCATTTTTGTGAAAAATATGATTTTTTGTTTTTACAGCTCTACATTGTAAACTTCTGTGAAGCACTTGGTGGGTCAAAGTGCTCACCACACATCTAAATAAGTTCCTTAGGGGGTCTACTTTCCAAAATGGTGTCACTTGTGGGGGGTTTCAATGTTTAGGCACATTAGGGGCTCTCCAAACGCGACATGGCGTCCCATCTCAATTCCAGTCAGTTTTGCATTGAAAAGTCAAACAGCGCTCCTTCCCTTCCGAGCTCTGCCATGTGACCAAACAGTGGTTTACCCCCACATATGAGGTATCAGCATAGTGAGAACAAATTGTTCAACAACTTTTGGGGTCCAATTTCTCCTTTTACTCTTGGTAAAATATTATTGGAGCTAAAGTAAATTTTTTGTGAAAAAAGTTAAATGTTCATTTTTTTAAAAATATTCTGAAAATTTCTGTGAAACACCTGAAGGGTTAATAAACTTCTTGTGGGTTTGAGCACCGTGAGGGGTGCAGTTTTTAGAATGGTGTAACACTTGGGTATTTTCTATCATATAGACCCCTCAAAGTGACTTCAAATGTGATGTAGTCCCTAAAAAAATATGGTGTAAAAATGAGAAATTGCTGGTCAACGTTTAACCCTTATAACTCCCTAAGAAAAAAAAATTTGGTTCCAAAATTGTGCTGATGTAAAGTAGACATGTGGGAAATGTTACTTATTAAGTATTTTGTGTGACATAACTCTGTGATTTAAGGGCATAAAAATTCAAAGTTGGAAAATTGTGAAATTTTCAAAATGTTCGCCAAATTTCCATTTTTTTTTCACAAATAAACGCAGGTAATATCAAATAAATTTTACAACTAACATGAAGTACAATATGTCACGAGAAAATTGTGTCAAAACCACTGGGATCCGTTGAAGCTTTCCAGAGTTATAACCTCATAAAGGGACAGTGGTCAGAATTGTAAAAATTGCTCCAAAAATGGAGTTTCCTAAAATCTCTGAGCTCCCGGGATTCTGCCTCTCTTTTCTGTTTTGGGTTGTATGGCTCCATTGCATATTCACATTTGTTTATTATGGAGAGCACTATGAAATTTCTGCTTTATAGTCCACCTTGGCATTTCTTTAATGTCTTTTCTGGTCATTCTATTTCATCCCTTTCTCCCACAGGCTGACAATCACAGCTAGGCAGCTTAGGAGAGTGCTAGCTAAGTTGATGAGCTGTGATCAGCAACAGTTGGGAGGGAGGTGTGAAAATACACACCCCAGAGGAGACTGTGTACAAACATTCAGTTGGACTGCAAGCAGAAATTTCTATACAGTGACATGTGAATATCTCTACAATGGAGTGATGCAGCTCAAAACAGAAAAAAAATTAGCAGAATCAATTCTTTGGAGCAACTGATATGTCCTCTTTTATGCAAATGAACAATTAAAAAAATGTTGTGCAAAGGTGTACACAGTCATTAAAGCTGTTGACATACTGCATGCTGGGTTGTTTCACAGAGTAGGTTCATTGATACACAGAGTCTCCTAGACCTCTGTACTATAGAGCTGCATTAACTTTCCAGACCACCATGCAAGTAATTGAGTGCCCTAGATTCGGGATATTCCCCTCTAGAAGTAAGGCAAAATTCCTTATGTTCTTTCTGTCTGATGCTTACTAAACCCTTTTCATCGCTAATGAAAATGGAGCCATAACGGGTCTGTCTGTTTGAAGTTTAGAATTGCAGAAACACCACCAAATTCCATAGAACGGATTAGATGGCTGGTTGTCAGAACAGTGGGGCGTGCGTTGTCCCCATTTCTTTTACAAGAACAACTAGGGTGAAACAAAAAGGCAAACCCTGAACTTGTTACCTTTTCCCAGTACCCGTTGTTTTTTTTTTCACGTGTTAAGGGTCAAGATGTTCACAGTTTATTTCCCTTAATATGCTCCATCAAAGAGACATCCTCCCGGCTGCCAAAAAAACAAACTTCACGAGATGACTTTCCACCCAGATAACCTTGGTTATTGTGTGGACATGCGATCGGGTGGGTCTGACACCTGATTCCGAACAGATTTTCCTCTTGCACTAGTGAGGACGTGTAATGTTTTCCCGATCTTCTCTGGCCCGCCCCACCGTGAGGCTCCTGTGATCCCGTTGTCTGGTGAAGCAGAGCTTCGGATCCTAGAACCAGCTGGATCTGAAGCCGACACTCCAGTTTTTGATCTTGAAGCTTTTGATTAGAGCTAATGAGCTTGTTTAATTCAAAATGGGAGCCCTGTGATAAAAGAAATAGGTTTGATTCCACTGGATTAGAGAAGAGAATTATCTGGCGGAGCGATGGATACTTAACCCCATCTCATGGCGTTGATGCATTTTCTTCATTAACCCTTTCAATACTCAAAGAAAGGAACATAGACACGTTATATATAACAAAGAACATAATGATTCAGCAATTATAGTCTGTGTGATTATAAGCAGATATGCTTGGATCATTTTCGCCGCTTGTAATTTTTCATTAGGGTGGTGGTAATCGTAGGGACAGCACATAATAAGACTAGTTCTAAATGTTATTCATTATTCCAAGGTGCTGATGAGAATAGAAACAGGACCCATCTTTTTCGATGCATAGCCCCATGTCTATTATTTTCCTCAGTGTTGACATAGGCCAGGATTATAGTCATTTGTAACATCTATCAATTTTCTTTTGTAGTGGAGTCCTCCAGCCCCGGGATCCTCCCTCAGGACAACTCTCTAGAAAGGTCTTTCTTCATTCGGATGAAGTCAACACTGACTAAGAGAGGCGTGCATATCAAATCCTCGGGGTTCAAGGTAAGTTCTACAGGTAGGAGAAAAAGATAGGGTTTTAGGAGAGAGGACAATAGGTTCTTCTTGGTGCATTGGATTGCATAATCAGGTCATCGCAGATTTAGAAGTGTATTTTGATCTATTGACCTTGATTGTCATGATTTTAATTCATGACTGTGTTCTTCTAATATTGTATCTACAGTATGTCTGTGATCTGATTGTGTCTGTTGCTTTTTTTTTTTACTTTCCGTGTATATGCGTGGTTTACTTTTTCTCTTTTTCTATTATACTGTCTCCCAAACTAAATGGAAGGTCATACCTATCACAGCATAAAGGCAAGCCTCTATTCTGTCATATGTAATACTCTGAATAGGACTTTTTTTTCACAGGGAGAGTGAAGGGGACTGCAGAAAAAAAACTATTTCCAGCCTTTGTCCCACACCCCCTTCCTCTGCCCTGCTCCCTCTGTCCTCCCTCTTCTTTGCTTTTCAACTTCAAGGCCTTCATGTTGCTTCCAAATTGTGTCTGGGAGAGAATTCCCCCCCAGGCTGCCTACAATCTAAAGGTGTCTTTGAAGAGCCTCAGTGTATAAAGAATCAGGATGGTTCCTCTCTCCTGAGGCGGGAGACGATAAAAAAGAGAAGCACAATCATGCTTGTTTCTGAGCGGAAAAGAAACTGGCATCGGTGCTGCAGGAGCTCAAACTGGCCATCCTATGGGTTTTGATAGAAGGTGATTAGGAGAAGGAGGTTTTAACCACTGTCTATTACCAGGAGAGAGATGTAAAGTGTCAGAATTACACGGGCATTAAGAACAATCGTTAGTAGCCAGCCTATGGCTCTTGGGTTGACATTCAGCATGCACTGGAGTATAAATATCTGCAGCCTTGTTGTGGTGATTGGTTAGCTTTTTCCTTCAAGAGCATTTCCCCATATATGACTCAGCTTCTTCAATACAAATGGACCCCACATGTATCCTATGCCTGTTACAAATAGTCAGTGGCTGTGGTATCCGACTACAGTGTTGTATGGTGGGACGCATATAAACGCACACAGACCATATCCCTAGAATGCAATGTGAAGAAACGCACACAGAGCATGTGCCTAGTATGCAATGTGAAGAAACGCACACAGAGCATATCCCTAGAATGCAATGGAAAGAAACGCACACAGAACATATCACTCAAATGTAGTGTGAAGAAATGCACACAGACCATATCCCCCGAAATGCATTGTGAAGAAATGCACACAGAGCATATCACTAGAATGCAATGTGAAGAAACACACACAGAGCATATCACTCAAATGCAATGAGAAGAAATGCACCCAGAGCATATCCCTAGTATGCCATGTGAAGAAACGCACATAGAGCATATCCGTAGAATGCAATGTGAAGAAACACACACAGAGCAAATCCTTAGAATGTGATGTGAAGAAACTCGCACAGAGCAAATTCCTAGAATGCAATGTCAAGAAACACACCCAGAGCATATCCCTAGAATGCAATGTGAAGAAACGCACACAGAGCATATCTCTCAAATGGAATGTGAAGAAACGCACACAGAGCATACCGCTCAAATGCAATGTGAAGATACGCACAAAGAGCATACTGCTCAAATGCAATGTGAAGATACGCACACAGAGCATATCTCTAGAATGCAATGTGAAGAAACGCACATAGAGCATATCCCTAGAATGCAATGTGAAGAAACTCACACTGATCATATCCCTCAAATACAATATGAAGGAACGCACACTGAGCATATCCCTAGAATGCAATGTGAAGAAACACACCCAGAGCATATCCCTAGAATGCAATGTGAAGAAACGCACACAGAGCATATCTCTCAAATGGAATGTGAAGAAACGCACACAGAGCATACCGCTCAAATGCAATGTGGAGAAACGCACACAGAGCATTTCCCTAGTGTGCAATGTGAAGAAACTCACAGTGAGCATATCCCTAGTATGCAATGTGAAGAAACACACTCAGAGCATTTCCCTAGTTGTGTATGTAACATCCGTACAACAATTTTGGCTACATGCAGAGCCATGGATAAATTGACATTAAGGACTTGTTCACATGCTGCATTTTTGCTGTTTTTTTTTCCAAACGTTTTTCAAGGTTAAAAATGTAAAACCAATTGGGTTCACCTCGTCGGGGTGGGATGGATTTTATGCTTGTTTGATCAAAGCATTGTCAAATAAGTACTTTTTGTTATTTACCTGTACAATACTATTACTTACGATAGGGTATGTGCTCATTTTGTTTTTTTTCTTGAGTTTTTTTAAGGGGAAGAAAGCTGCACATTATAATATTAGCAAAGTGAGATATTTGAAATCTGCAACAAGCTGCTTGTTGTTCACTTGCAGATTTGAACCATCAAAGCATTTTTTTACATCTGCAGCAGATCAGTTTTTTGTAAAGTTTTTTGCAATGTTTTTCAACAAATGAATGGGGAAAAAATACAATTAAAAACTCATAAAAACCACATGTAAAAATACGTAAAAAAATGAACTTATTTTATCCAGCGTTTTGCACACTCTGGATTTTGGTGCAGAAAAATCTCATGCAAATAATCAACAAGTGCATATAGCCTAAGGGACCTTCTCTAACATGAATAGTTAAAAAGTAGTTAGAAGTAATGGACAACACTACTTCCTCCTTGGCATACTATAAAAAGTCACGTGCCGCCAGATTCTCTGAGGTTGATTCTCCGTGATCATGCATTAACCATTTCATGTCTGGACTAGTATAGAGATCTTACCGGCTGCTTAGTCGTTAACAACGATTTCCTGAATAACAGTTAAGGTCATAGGAAGGGGAGCTTGCTCCTGACATTATGTGTACATCGGCTCCCCCCCCCGCCTTCACTGTCCTATTAGATTTAGCTGCTGATATATATAAAAGTACCACAGGAGTCTCTGATGTGTTTCTTGCCACGAGCAATCCAGCAGCAAAACTCCCCACATGCGTCAGAGAGGAATCTACTTACTGTATTCTGCTAGGCTTTGGATTATTTGGGCTGCGGCACCCTGCCTCCTACTGACCAGTTCTTATTTTTTTTCTTACGTTTCTGGCTTTTTTTCCCATTAGCTTTGTTTCTTGTATTTGCCTTTTTCATGCCTTCTGCCACCCTGTCCTTGATTATATGAAGCTTTACTTTATTTTCTCTTCTAAGCAAAATTAAGTGCGCAATAGTAGTGCCACCAAAGAATAAACCCATCTCTCTTAAAAAGGAACTTTCACTGGATTTTTACATTTCACTGGTGTCCCTCCTGCAATTGCCACTGCTCCTCTGATTCTGGAACAGGTTTTCTTTTACTTCTGTGCCCCTCAGTTCCAAAGTTACACCCCTTGATAATAAAGATGCAAATTTTTCCTTCAACCAACTGGGCGTACACCACAGAACTCGCCTGTAGGCGTTGCCATGTTTTGATTGGCCAGCATCAGAGGAGAAAATGCAAAAACCATTATAGAATTTCTTTGGTATACGCCCAGTTGGTTGAAGAAAACTTTGTATTTTTATTACTGAAGGATGTAACTTTCGAACTGAGGGGCACAGAAGAAAAGCAGTTCCTGAGTTAGTGGAGCGGCAGCAATTGGAGGACGAGCTCAGTTGACATTAAAAAAAAATTGTAGTAGACAGGTTTTTCATCCCTGAATTAAAAAAATATATGTGTAGAAGGTTCTAAAACATAAAAAAATCAGACTTATCCTACCAATCCCTTTTGCTCCTCTTCTAACACTACCCGGTCTCCTGCCAGTGTCCCCAATTCATCTTCTGATAAGTTTAGGCAGGTAACTGGTCGCAACTGTGGCCAACACATTACATCACACCCAGTGATGGGCTAAAATAGCCATATGTCCACATTGCAGAAACAGCCAGTGACAAAAATATATAATTTTACTACTCTGTTCCTCAAATGCTTTCTAAATAATGCCCTTTAAATGCACAATTCGTCTCTTTAATAAATCAATTAAATGGTCGTTTGTAATTTTCACTGACTGATTTTCCTGTATGTTCTAGGTGATCCACGTAACTGGACGATTGCGTCTCCGCGTGTCTCTGTCTCATGGTCGCTCTGGTACAGGACAGGTGATGGGCTTAGTAGTTGTGGCTCATGCGCTCCCTCCTCCAACCATCAATGAAGTCCGCATTGACTGCCACATGTTTGTAACGCGAGTCAACATGGACCTCAACATTATATACTGTGAAAATAGGTATGTGATTTTCTAGGCTGAAGCACTTGCAATCATGAGTAGATTCTGTATAGGTAAGCACTGCATCTGATGTACAATATTATATTCTAGAATTCTAGAATAACTGATGTTCTCTTAAATGAACAGTTATCTTACTTAACAAGGTTGAATACATGCTGGTAGAAATATTAAACTTGTAACCAGACTATCTCATCATTCCTGGTCAGGCTCGGACTGGCCCACAGGGGAAGAGGTGAGTTTCCCGGTGGGCCCCCCACACAAGCAGTGCTTGGCACACTACAATTGTTGCACTATATGCAGGTAAAGGCATCTAATTTATTCAGGAAACTACCCATTTTGTTATTTTATGGGAGCATAGGATGAAAGTACATAAAAGAGCCGCAAATCGCATAGTATCCTCTCTCCCAGGCCAATAATTTTAATATATTACTTGAAGAGTGGGCAGTCAGAATCACTGTTACTGGTGGGCCCTTGGTACCCCAACCAAAACGGTGCACGGCTGTGCTCTGCTCAGAGGATATAACCATAGAACAAAAAAGTGTATGTATACAACATAAGGAGGCACATTGTCCCAAATTCTCAAATCACAGAAGTTAGTGCATCTCACTGCAGGAAAAACGTGATGACCCAGCAAGGCCAGGTTTGTACCGTAAGTCGCAAACTTCCCAGTAGCCAGAATGTATTATAGTTTTTCTATATATGTCTGTCTGAAAGCGGGTGTTGTGCTCTCCTCCTACACAATTGACAGTTCAAGTTTCAAGAAAAGAAATTACTTTACATCCTGTCTCATCACTAGAGATGAGCGGTGTTCGAGTCGAACTGTTCGCCAATTTCAAATTCGAGCTGTTTTGGGCGGTGTTCGAGTCGTTTGTCGAACTCGAACAATTTGCTTAAAATTCGGCTGTTCGATAACTGTTCGTTCACCAAAAGCCTAGCTTAATTTGCACATTAAAACTGTTTATCATTGTTAATAGTCTGTTTCAGTGTATAGTGGGCTGGGGGGGCGGGGGATAGATCTGCGCTGAAATAACGCCGATCTCCATTTTTTTTTTCTTTCCCGCATTTACAGTGGGGCGGTGCAGTGTCTCAGCCTATCAGCAGTGCGCACACAAACAGCAATGTGCATGTGATGCACACAAGCAAGGGCATGTGTCATTGGCTGTGTATGTCACATGTCCTTGCCCTATAAGAACCAGCCATTTGCCTCGTCACCACCATTTCCTCACTGCTGCAGCTTAGTGTTAGACGGCACCGCTGCTGCTGTGGGCGCTATACAGACTAAGAGTCTTTTTTGGCAGCGAATTGTCAGAGAGATAGGTTTAGGGAGTCGGGAGGAGTCGGAACTAGTTGTAATATCAGCCCTTTTCAGTGTAGGTTACAGCAGTTCATAGCACTGTTTGCCAGGCAGGTCTGAGCCAGTGCTGTGCAAGTGTTAGTCACAGCATTTGGTGTAATCTAGCTCAGCCAATCCTTTTGGGCTAGTAGCATTGTATGATAGTCATCTGAGTAGCCCGCCTGTGAAGCTAGCTACACCGCCTGTGTATCTCAATTTTTACTGCATCTAACCCAGTAAATCGTTTTGGGCCTAGGAGCAGTGTCTGCACGCCTGTGTCTCTAAATTTTTACTGCATCTAACCCAGTAAATATTTTTTGGCTTAGTAGCAGTGTCTGCACGTCAGCGGAGAAACCCGCCTGTGAAGCTAGCTACACCGCCTGTGTATCTACATTTTTACTGCATCTAACCCAGTAAATAGTTTTGGGCCTAGGAGCAGTGTCTGCACGCCTGTGTATCTAAATTTTTACTGCATCTAACCCAGTAAATAGTTTGGGGCCTAGGAGCAGTGTCTACACGTCAGCGGAGTAGCCCGCCTGTGAAGCTAACTACACCGCTTGTGTATCTAAATTTTTACTGCATCTAACCCAGTAAATAGTTTTGGGCCTAGGAGCAGTATCTGCACGTCAGCAGAGTAGCCCACCCACCGCCTGTTTACCTAAGTACTATTTTTTAACTGCATCTAGCCCAGGTAATCCTTTTGTGCCTAGTAGCATTTTGTGCTACTCAGCAGCGTACCCCACCCATGAAGCAAGCTACACCGCCTGTTTACCTAAGTATTATTTTTTAATGGTATCTAGCCCGCGAAATCCTTTTGGGCCTAGTAGCAATTTCTGCTACTCAGCAGAGTACCCCACCCATGAAGCAAGCTACACCGCCTGTTGATCTAATTACTATTTTGTAACGGCATCTGGCTCAGGAAATCCTTTTGGGCCTAGTAGCAATTTCTGCTACTCAGCAGAGTACCCCACCCATGAAGCAAGCTACACCGCCTGTTTACCTAACTACTATTATTTAATGGCATTTGGCCAAGGAAATCCTTTTGGGCCTAGTAGCAATTTCTGCTACTCAGCAGAGTACCCCACCCATGATGCAAGCTACACCGCCTTCTTCCTTTCTCAATCTAAACCCTCTTCTCTGGGGTGTCCACTCTCCCTCCAGCTCTCTCCTTCTTACAGGTGGACTACCGCGTGTATTCACACTGTGGCGAATCTTTTGGGCCCAGGCATAAGAAGTCGTCGAGGTAATGGATAATATCTGCCCCCTTAGAAATGTCCATGACGACACATTAGAGGAAGCAACTAAACGCCTCAAATAGTGAGCAGGATATGGAGCACCCCAAGGGCAAACAGCGATCTATGTAGTATGCTCCTTCACAGAAGCAGCCCAATAGGAGGACACTATTCGGAGGCACAGATAGTAACCGGAACGCCCCCTCAATGTCTGTTTTGGCCATTAGGGTGCCCCTTCCCAACTTCTTGACCCACCTGATTGCCTCGTCAAAGGAGGTACAGTACATAGTACTGTACTTGGTTCCGCGTCGATGTTGTCGTTTACTGACCTGCCCCTTGGATATGACAAATGGTGGATTATTCTGAATGTATTGGGTTCCTTTTTTGGCACAACTCCCAACGGGGTGCCACTATGTCTTCTAAGGAAAGTGTTCTGAATGGACCTGCCACCATTCTACGTAAAGATATCTCTTTTTTTTAATTTTTTTTGTCACGACGTCTGGGTGTTGGTAGGGTGATTTTAGATTTTTACTCCAGCCTTTCTTGATTTTAGAAGGGCATGACATGCCTATATCTGTGTCTCCTCCTCCTTTTACTCCTCCACCTCTTTTCTTTTCGCATGACTATATGTAGTTGTGACTTTTCCATGTGTTTGTTGTGTCTTCTGAGCAGTTTGTCAGCTTTTGGACACCTTTTAAGGTGTTTTCTATGTGTTTGTATGTGTTTGTGTTTGCCTGCCATTGGTTTCAATGGGGTTCGACAGTGTTCGTCGAACGTTTGACGAACATTCGTCGAACACTCCCCAGTTCGACGAACCGAAGCCGAACACTAGGGGGGTGGCTCAACACTACTTATCACTGACCCACCATCAGGAGGATAAATAGTGGACTTCAAGAAAGGATCATAAAGTTCAATCTATTATTTTACTGCTGTGTAGGTCCATACACAGGCAAAACACTAAACCTCTGGGGATCTGCCAATCTAATATATAAAGCCGAATATGTGTGTGTGTGTGTCCGGGATTGGCATCTGCACCGTCGCAGCTACAGCCACAAAAGTTTGCACAGTCATACGTCTGGACCCCGAGAGCATCATAGGCTATGTTGTGAGGCGAAATTTTAACCCCGCGCGTTCCAATTCACCAAACAATTTTGCCCCTATCTACATAATGGGGAAAAAGTGAAAGGAAAAGTGTTGGAGGCAAATTGACAGCTGCCAGATATGAACAAGGGGGACTTAAAGAATGAGAGTGATGGCGCCAGAGAGTATATACCGTACAGTTGCTAAGGTGGGGCCCCGACATGGGATATTCATCACACACGGGCATATGAACACACACAAAATGCGCCACACACTACCACATGCTTGAACACATATACCACCCTCAGCACACATTTCACCACACATACACCAACCTCGCCACATAAAAGTCGAAACACAAAAGTCACCGCTCAAAGCTCGCCAACGCGCAAAATTCGCTACATGCAAAACTCGCCACATGCAAAACTAGGCTCACGCAAAACTCACCACACGTGCAAAACTCACCTCATGGAAAACTCGCCACATGCAAAACTAGGCTCACACAAAACTAGCCACACGTGCAAAACTCACCTCATGGAAAATTCGCCACACGCAAAACTTGCACACGCGGAAAAATTGCCACATGCACAAAAGTTGCAACACATGCAAAAGTTGCCTCACACAAAAGTTGCACCTACCCAAAATGCACCACACATAAAACTCGCCACGCGCAAAACTCGCCATGATCAAAACTTGCTGCACAAAAATTGCCACTAAAATTGACACTAACCTGTCACATGCAACTCGACACAAAAAGTTGCTACACGCATGTCGCCACACAAAGCTCATCTCACAAAAGTCGCTACATGCATGTCGCCACACGCAACTCAACACACACAACTTGACACATGAAACTTGCCCTAAAACACACACAAGTCTGGTATTATCCTTCAAAATAAAATCTGAATAATAAGCAGACAAACTACAAGAGCAACAAATGTACTATATAGGAAATATGTCATCTGTCAGTCATATGACCAGTCTATTATGTGTATGTGTGAGCTAATATATACTGCCAGGGGGTGGGCTTACTGTTGGCTGGGGATTTATCAGGCTGCCAATTTAACTTACAAATACTGAGGTAAAAATACTGACCAAATAATATGTGAACGAGGTCTAATACAGGAGGAGATGACCTACAGATATATACTATATACAGGAGGAGATGACATACAGGTACATACTTTATACAGGGGAGATGACACACAGGTATATACTATATACAGGAGGAGATGACATACAGGTATATACTATATATAGGAGGAGATGACATACACGTATATACTATATACAGGAGGAGATGACACACGTATATACTATATACAGGAGGAGATGACATACAGGTATATACTATATACAGGTGAGATGACACACAGGTGTATACTATATACAGGAGCAGATGACATACAGGTATATACTATATACAGGAGGAGATGACATACAGGTATATACTATATAAGAGGAGATGTGTTGTGAACTATATTTGTTGGCTCCCTCTTGTGGTCACTAGCGGTATGGCACTTGGATTATCCTTCCCCAGGTTGGTACCCACCTGGTTCGTTAGGCCTTGGGTGTTCCTATTTAGACTTCCTGGAAACTCAGTCTAGTGCCTGGAATCGATGTAATTAGTCTATGTCTGTTTTCCTCCTGACTCCTGGTCCCTGAGTCTTGCAAGATAAGCTAAGTTCTGCTTTCTTATTTTTGTCCTTTTGCATTTGCTCTTATTTTGTTCCAGCTTGTTCAAAATGTGATTTCTGTTTTTGCTGGAAGCTCTAGGGGGCTGATATTCTCCCCCCACACCGTTAGTCGGTGCGGGGGTTCTTGGATCTTCAGCGTGGATATTTTTATAGGGTTTTTTGCTGACCGCATAAGTCCTCTTCCTATTTTCTGCTATTAATTAGTGGGCCTCTCTTTGCTAAATCTAGTTCATTCTTACGTTTGTCTTTTCTTCTTACCTCACCGTTATTATTTGTTGGGGGCTTGTATAATTATTTTGGGGTCTTTTCTCTGGAGGCAAGTGAGGTCTTATTTTCTCTGAAAGGGTTAGTTAGTTCTCCGGCTGGTGCGAGACGTCTAGAATCAACGTAGGTACGTTCCCCGGCTACTTCTAGTTGTTGTGCCAGGATCAGATATGCGGTCAGCCAAGTTACCACTTCCCTATGAGCTGGTTTTTGTGTTTGCGGACTTAGCTGGAACTCCTGAGATCCTCTACCACTAGGATCATAACAGAGATGGCTTACAGGTATATACTATATGCAGGAGCAGATGACACAGGTATATGCTATATACAGGAGGAGATGACATACAGGTATATACTATAGTGCTGTGTTCCAAATTATTATGCACATAGAGTTTAGGAGTGATAAGGATAGAATTTTTTTGTTTGTCATTTAAACTTATTGATGGTGATGTGTGTCAGGGCTCTTTATATCACTGAAAGCAATTGCAGATACCTGTGCAAATTAGTTTGGCAGGTGTGTCCAAATAAAGGCAAGACAACTTAAGAAGGCTGTTCCACATTATTAAGCAGCCTACATTTTTTGCCAAAATAGGAAAGAAAAAGGATGTGTCGGCTGCTGAGAAGCAACAAATTGTGGAGTATTTAGGTCAAGGCATGACTACAATCAACATTGCCAAGACACTTCATCGAGATCATTGCACAATCAAGAAGTATGTAGCTGATTCCCAGCACACACGTGTGCGTGCTGATAAGGAAAAATTGAGGACTCTTTCCAACAGGCAATTGTGTAAGGTTAAAAGAGCAGCTGCAAACCACCTCTAACTGTCGACCACCTCTATCCACTGCAACAAGCAGAAACGGCTCCAGCGGGTCAAACGATACATGAAGACTGACTTCCAAACTGTTTTGTTCACCGATGAGTGCCATGCAATGCTCTATGGTCCAGATGGATGGAGTGGAGGATGGACACCCCATGAAAACACGGCTAAGGCCCGAACAAGGAGGAGGTGGAGTAATGTTTTGGGCTGGAATCATGGGGAGAGAGATTGTCAGCCCCTTTATGATCCCTGAAGGGGTAAAGATGAACTCCATAATCTATGTGGAGTTTCTAAAACAACACTTCCTGCCATGGTTCAAGAGGAAGAACCGTGCTTTCCGCAGCAAGATCATTTTCATGCATGATAATGCACCGTCTCCTGCTGCAAAAAACACATCTGCATCTCTGGCTGCTATGGGCATAAAAGAGGACAAACTTATGGTGTGGCCACCATCTTCCCCTGACCTCAACCCCATTGAGAACCTCTGGAGCATCATCAAAAGGAGTGTCTATGATGGCGGGAGGCAGTTCACATCTAAGCAACAGCTCTGGGAGGGGATTCTGTCCACATGCAAAACAATTGAAGCAGAAACCATCCAAAAACTGACAAATTCAATGGACGAGAGATTTCAGAAGCTTCTTTTGAACAAGGGGTCCTACGTGCAAATGTAACATCACCTAGAATAAAGTTTTCACTTGAAAACTGTTTGATTTCATTTTGTAATAAGCTGATAATGCTTATAACTTCACAATTGACCATTTTTTTGTTCAAAATAAAAAAAAAAGGTTGAAAACTCTGCTGTGCATAATAATTTGGAACATGCATTTTGAGTGTTTATTTTTTTTAAAAAAGATACTGTTTTCATAGGCAGTTTTTTCCAAAACATTGCAATTATACTAGAATAGTAGATGACTGGAAAATAACAATGACTGCAATTCAGATAGGTAATTTAGAGAAAATATGAGGAAATATTATTTGCATAATAATTTGGAACACAGTGTATATACAGGAGGAGATGACTTAATGACACATAGGTATATACAGGAGGAGATGACATACAGCAGGTACATACTATATACAGGGGAGATGACATACAGGTATATACTATATACTGGAGATGACATACAGGTACTGTATATGCTATATATAGGAGGAGATGACATACAGGTATATACCGTATTTTCCGGCGTATAAGACGACTTTTTAACCCCCGAAAATCTTCTTAAAAGTCGGGGGTCGTCTTATACGCCGGGAATCGACTTGTACGCCGGTGTATATGGTGGGTGGGGAGGGGGAGTGATCCTGATGACGAGGGGGCGTCTCACAGGAAAGTGAGTAATCCCCATTACCTTATCCTAGCGGTGCAGCGTGGGGGTGTCAGTGCCGGGAGCGGCGGCAGCTGCTGTGTTCTGGTGCGGCGGCTCCTCTTCTGTGTGGGGCCTCTGTGCTGTGAGGTGGCGGCGGCAGCGGCGTATCTTTATCCAGTTGGGGCTCCTCCGGCATCTCCTTAGCCCTGGAGGCCCCGCCGCAACTCCATCGGTGCAATGTGGTGGCCTCCGGGAAAATGGCCGCTGCTCAGATTCAGATCTCGTGTCCCGAGATTTCGGGACGAGATCTGAATCTGAGCAGCGGCCATTTTCCCGGAGGCCACCGCATCGCACCTATTGAGCTGCCTCCGGGAAAATGGCCGCTGCATTGCACCGATGGAGTTGCGGCGGGGCCTCCAGGGCTAAGGAGATGCCGGAGGAGCCCCAACTGGATAAAGATATGCCGCCGCCACCGCCACCGCACAGCACAGAG
The DNA here is from genome assembly GCF_051348905.1 of Ranitomeya variabilis. Taxonomy (NCBI): domain Eukaryota; kingdom Metazoa; phylum Chordata; class Amphibia; order Anura; family Dendrobatidae; genus Ranitomeya; species Ranitomeya variabilis. The sequence continues at coordinate 640,406,624 of NC_135232.1, forward strand.
GCCCCACACAGAAGAGGAGCCGCCGCACCAGAGCACAGCAGCCGCCGCACCAGAGCACAGCAGCCGCCGCCGCCACTCCCAGCACTGAGACCCCCACGCTGCACCGCTACGATAAGGTAATGGGGGATACTCACTTTCCTGTGAGACGCCCCCTCGTCATCAGGATCACTCCCCCCCCCCCCCCAAAAGGCACATATTCACCGGCCCTATAAGACGACATAGGGTGTATAAGAAGACCCCCGACTTTTAAGAAGATTTTATATTTTAACTGGTAAAGTTGGGGGGTCGTCTTATACGCCCAGTCGTCTTATACGCCGGAAAATACGGTACTATATACAGAAGAGATGACATACAGGTATATACAGGAGGAGTTGACACATAGGTATATACAATATACAGGAGCAGATGACATACAGCAGGTATATACTATTTACAGGGGAGATGACATACAGGTGTATTCTATATACAGGGGAGATGACACACAGTTACAGTGCCTACAAGTAGTATTCAACCCCCTGCAGATTTAGCAGGTTTACACATTTGGAATTAACTTGGCATTGTGACATTTGGACTGTAGATCAGCCTGGAAGTGTGAAATGCACTGCAGCAAAAAAGAATGTTATTTCTTTGTTTATTTTTTTTTTAAATTGTGAAAAGTCTTTTCAGAGGGTCATTTATTATTCAACCCCTCAACCCACCAGAATTCTGTTTGGTTCCCCTAAAGTATTAAGAAGTAGTTCAGGCACAAAGAACAATGAGCTTCACATGTTTGGATTAATTATCTCTTTTTCCAGCCTTTTCTGACTATTTAAGACCCTCCCCAAACTTGTGAACAGCACTCAAACATGGTCAACATGGGAAAGACAAAGGAGCATTCCAAGGCCATCAGAGACAAGATCGTGGAGGGTCACAAGGCTGGCAAGGGGTACAAAACCCTTTCCAAGGAGTTGGGCCTACCTGTCTCCACTGTTGGGAGCATCATCCGGAAGTGGAAGGCTTATGGAACTACTGTTAGCCTTCCACGGCCTGGACAGCCTTTGAAAGTTTCCTCCCGTGCCAAGGCCAGGCTTGTCCGAAGAGTCAAGGCTAACCCAAGGACAACAAGGAAGGAGCTCCGGGAAGATCTCATGGCAGTGGGGACATTGGTTTCAGTCAATGCCATAAGTAACGTACTCCACCGCAATGGTCTCCGTTCCAGACGAGCCCGTAAGGTACCTTTACTTTCAAAGCGTCATGTCAAGGCTCGTCTACAGTTTGCTCATGATCACTTGGAGGACTCTGAGACTGACTGGTTCAAGGTTCTCTGGTCTGATGAGACCAAGATCGAGATCTTTGGTGCCAACCACACACGTGACGTTTGGAGACTGGATTGCACTGCATACGACCCCAAGAATACCATCCCTACAGTCAAGCATGGTTGTGGCAGCATCATGCTGTGGGGCTGTTTCTCAGCCAAGGGGTCTGGCCATCTGGTCCGCATCCATGGGAAGATGGATAGCACGGCCTACCTGGAGATTTTGGCCAAGAACCTCCGCTCCTCCATCAAGGATCTTAAGATGGGTCGTCATTTCATCTTCCAACAAGACAACGACCCAAAGCACACAGCCAAGAAATCCAAGGCATGGTTCAAGAGGCAAAAAATCAAGGTGTTGCAGTGGCCTAGTCAGTCTCCTGACCTTAACCCAATTGAAAACTTGTGGAAGGAGCTCAAGATTAGTCCACATGAGACACCCAAAGAACCTAGATAACTTGGAGAAGATCTGCATGGAGGAGTGGGCCAAGATAACTCCAGAGACCTGTGCCGGCCTGATCAGGTCTTAGAAAAGACGATTATTAGCTGTAATTGCAAACAAAGGTTATTCCACAAAATATTAAACCTAGGGGTTGAATAATAATTGACCCACACTTTTATGTTTAAAATTTATAAAAATTTAACTGAGCAACAAAACTTTTTGGTTTGTAAGATTTATGCATCTGTTAATAAATCCTGCTCTTGTTTGAAGTTTGAAGGCTCTAACTTATTTGCATCTTATTAACCCTGCTAAATCTGCAGGGGGTTGAATACTACTTGTAGGCACTGTATATACTATATACAGGAGATGACATACAGGTGTATACTATATATAAGGGAGACGACAAACATGTATATACCGAGGGGAAAATGAGAGGTGTGAGGTGAAAATGAGAGGTGTGAGGTGAAAATGAAAAGGTGTGAGTGCAAAATGAGAGGAATGAGGGAAAATAGTGGAGTGATCAGAAAATGACAGATGTGAGGTTGAAATGACAAGTGTTAGGGGGGAATGAGAGAAGGGGGAAAATAAGAGGAGTGAGGGGGGAAATGAGAGGTGGAGGGAGAAAATGAGAGATGTGAGGGGGAAAATGAGAGGCGAGATGGGAAGATGAGAGAAGTGAGGTGCTATAACTAACCAAAGATATTTACTATGCCCAGGCAACGCCGGGCTCTTCAGCTAGTTAAAAAATAAAGATCAATGTATGCTCTGTATAAGGTGATACCACATGTGAACACATGTAGATCAATGGACACTGCTCTGCCGCTATTTTCTGGCAACCAATTTCAGCATGGACAACTTGTGCCTAGTAATTCAAGTTGTGGGTGCTAAGTCGTCCTTTACATTACATTGTTCATTAATTTTTAAGGAATTTGTCATTGCCTAAAGTACTTTAATAGTCATTAGGTAAGGATATTCTCTCTTCAAAGACTGATGCTATATCATCCCCAACAAATATTATTATTATTATTCATTTTTATAGCGCCATTTATTCCATGGCGCTTTAGATGTGAAGAAGGGGGCAAATATAGACAAATACATTAAACATGAGCAAAAAACAAGTCATATAGGTACATAAGGAGGGAGGACCCTGCCCGCGAGGGCTCACAGTCTGCAGGGGATGGGTGAGGATACACTAGGAGAGGGTAGAGCTGGTTGTGTGGCAGTTCAGTATGTTGAGGATCATTGCAGGCTGTAGGCTTGTCGGAAGAGGTGATTCTTCAGGTTCTTTTTGAAGGTTTCAATGGTAGGCAAGAGTCTGATGTGTTGGGTTAGAGAGTTCCAGAGTATGGGGGAAGCACGGGAGAAGTCTTGGATGCGGTGTGGGAAGAAGAGATGAGAGGGGAGTAGAGAAGGAGATCTTGAGAGGATCAGAGGTAGCGTGTAGGTAAGTAGCGGGAGGCCATGTCACAGATGTATGGAGGAGACAGGTTGTGGATGGCTTTGTATGTCATTGTAAAGGTTTTGAACTGGAGTCTCTGGGCCATAGGAAACCAGTGAAGGGCTTGGCATAGGGGAGATGATGGGGAATAGCGGGGAGACAGGTAGATTATTCGGGCAGCAGAGTGTAGGATGGATTGGAGTGGTGCCAGAGTGCTAGAGGGGAGGCCAGAGAGTAGGAAATTGCAGTAGTCAAGGCGGGAGATAAGTGCATGCACTAGTGTTTTTGTGGTGTCACTGTCAAGGAATGCGCGGATCCGGGAAATATTTTTGAGTTTGAGATGGCAGGAGGAGGCAAGGGCTTGGATATGTGGCTTGAAAGAGAGTGCAGAGTCGAGGATCACCCCGAGGCACCGGGCATGTGGGACTGGGAAAAGTGAGCAGCTACTGACATTGATGGATAGATCTGGTTGAGGGGTAGAGTGATATGGGGGAAAGATGATGAATTCTGTTTTCTCCATGTTCAGTTTTAGAAAGCGAGCAGAAAAGAAGGCCGAGATAGCAGACAGACAGTGTGGGATTTTGTTAAGTAAGAAGGAGAGGTCCGGTCCGGATAGGTAGATCTGCGTGTTATCGGCGTAAAGATGATACTGCATACCGTGGGATTCTGTGAGCTGTCCCAGGCCGAAGGTGTAGATGGAGAAGAGTAGGAGTCCTAGAACAGAGCCTTGAGGAACACCGACAGACAAGGGGCGAAGTGAGGAGGTAGCGTGGGGGAGGGAGACACTGAATCTTCGGTCTGTCAGATATGACGAGATCCAGGATAGGGCCAAGTCTGTGATGCCAAGAGATGAGAGGATCTGTAGCAGAAGGGAGTAGTCCACAGTGTCAAAGGCAGAAGACAGGTCCAGGAGAAGGAGGACAGCGTAGTGCCGCTTGCTCTTGGCAGTTAGTAGGTCATTGGTGACTTTAGTTAATGCAGTTTCAGTTGAGTGATGGGGTCGGAAGCCAGATTGTAACCTGTCAAAGAGGGAGCAGGAGGAGAGGTGGGAGGACAGTTCAAGATGGACGTGTTGTTCCGGTAATTTTGAGGCATAAGGTAGAAGAGATATTGGGCGATAGCTAGACACAGAGGATGGGTCGAAGGGCATTTTGAGGATGGGTGTGATCTTGGCATGTTTGAAGGCTGAGGGGAAGACACCTGTTGTGAGTGAGAGGTTGAAGAGGTGTGTTATGGTTAGGATGAAGACCGTGGCAAGGTTAGGCATGAGGTGGGATGGGAGCGGGTCAAGCGTGCAGGTGGTGAGGTGTGATCTTGACAGGAGGGTGGAGAGCTGATCTTCTGCCATGGTGGAGAAGCTGGTTTTGGAGGAACAGGGTGGAGCAGCTAAGAGGGGCGTTGGGCGCTGTGGGCCAAAGCTTTCTCTGATCGTATCGATCTTCTGTTTAAAGAAGGAGGCAAAGTCTTCAGCAGAAATGAGAGGGTGTAGGGGGACGGAGTAGAGAATTGAAAGTGTTGAAAAGCTGTTTAGGGTTGTGAGAGAGGGAGGATATGAGAGATGGGAAGTAAGTTTGTTTTGCGGCAGTGAGCGTGGACTTGAAGCTGGCGAGGGACTGCATGTATGCAGTGAAGTGGTCGGCAGAGTGAGATCGCTTCCATCTCCGCTCAGCGATCCTGGAAGCCCGTCTCAGTTCTTTGGTCAGGCTGGTCAGCCAGGGCTGCCTGTTGAGCGTATGAGTTTTGCTATGCATGAGCGGGGCGGCCGAGTCTAGTGTTGCTGTTATTGTGGTGTTATAAAAAGTGGCAGCAGCATCTGTGTCATGAAGGGAGGCTATGTCTGTAAGAGGGAGAAGGGACTCGGAGAGTGAGTGTAAATTAAGGTGTTTGAGATTTCTGCGAGGGTGAGTGACTTTGTGGAGTGGGGGTTGCACACTAGGAGAGGAGAGGAAAGAGAATGTCAGTAGGTTGTGGTCAGACAGGGGGAGGGGTGAGTTAGTGAGATTAGTAAGGGAGCAGAGGTGGGTGAAGATGAGGTCCAGCGTCTTGCCATCTTTGTGAATGGCCTCAGAGGACCCTTGAGTGATGCCGAAGGAGGCAGTGAGCGATAAAAGTTTAGAGACAGCTGAGGTGGAAGTGTCAATGGAGATATTGAAGTCACCCATGATGATAGTCGGGATGTCAGCAGAAAGGAAATGAGGTAGCCAGGTGGTGAAGTGGTCGAGAAAGGTGGAGATGGCTAGTTCTGGGGGGCGGTAGATGACAGCCAGCTGGAAGTTGGAGGGGGAATATATGCGGACGGAGTGCACCTCAAACGAGGGAAGATTAGCGGAGGGTGGTAGCAGGATTGGAGTAAAGGAGCAGGTGTCAGACAGGAGCAAGCCAACCCCTCCACCACGTTTGTTGCTGGCGCGAGGGGGGTGATAGAGGTGGAATCCGCCATAGGAAAGCGCTGCTGGAGAGGCTGAGTCAGAGGGGGTGAGCCAGGTTTCAGTGATGCCAAGGAAGGAGAGTTTGTTGGCGATGAAGAGGTCATGGATAAATGGCAGTTTGTTTCAGACAGAGCGTGCGGTCCATAGTGCTCCATGTAGGGGGCCGAGGGAGTGGGGCCTGGATGAATGGGTATGAGGTTATCATAGTTGGGAAAATGCTAGGTGAAAATGGCGCACCCTGCCTCTACCGCCCTAGGGTCACTAGAGATTGCTGCAGTCATACCCTTCCATCAAACAGTGATGGCACCAGAATCGGATTAATTCAGACTCCAAGTCAGACCCCTAAATTGATTCAGCCGTCAGTGCACACTTCTAAATAAGTTCAGACCCCTAATAACCCCAGGCTATCATGTCTTGCTGGGCTTGAAGCATCAAGATCCTACACAGTCTGATAGAAAGGAGCCCTAGAGCAGGGAATTTATATATCATTGGCTAATACCTACTAGATAAATCCAGTTGATATAACAAGGCAACACAATGCCATGTGCATTTGCATCCATGGCCATCCTTTATCCAAAGTGGCTATTATAATGCAACTAATGTCTGTGATGTGATGAGACAGTATCTTTTAAATGATTAAGTAGGAAAATATAAATATACAGTCATGGCCATAAGTGTTGGCACCCTCAAAATTGTTCCAGAAAAGTATTTTGTTCAGAAAATTATTTCAAATACTTATGTTTATATCCTTAGTGTGTATTGGAACAAAACAAAAAAAAACGCAATTTGGACATACCATATTTTTCAGATTATAAGATGCACTTTTTCCCTCCGCATTTGGAAGTAAAATGGGGGTATGTCTTATAACCTGAAGTGAGCTAGCTTACTGGGGGGTGGCTGCATTGGAGCGTGGTCACAGGAGGAAGGGTTGCTGCATCAGGCGTCCGGCAGCGGTAGGAGTGGGGCAATGCTGCGAGTCCTGAGCTCTCATAAGATAACAGCGCCTGTGCATGGAGTCCCCTTTCCCAGTGGTTTTCCTGCGGTGGGCTTCAGGAAAATGGCCGCCAGAGGTAGCGCAATGCGCAGATTGAGATCTCGTCTCCTAAGATCTAAATTTTCACCACTATCGGTCTCCAGAAGCAGTGACCCTGCCTCCTATGACCCCGTTCCACCACTGCTGCCCCCCTACTCCCCTGGTAAGCCATTTTTAAAACGCACTATAAGATACCACCATTCTATGTTAAAATGTTTTTTTCCACCCCAAAATTTGTGGTGTGTCTTATGACCCGGTGCCTCTTGTAGTCCGCAAAATACAGTAATAATTTCACACAAAACCACAAATATGGGACGGACAAAATTGGTGCCATCTTTTCGACATTGTTGGTAAACAACTCTTTCAAGCATGTGATGCCCGTTAAAACTCACCTCAGGCAAATAATCGGTATGGTCAATATTAAAATCACACCTGAAACCAGATAAAAGGGGGGAAGTTGACTCAATCGTCGTATTGTTTGTCTGTGTGTGCCACAATAAGTATGGAGAACAGAAAGAAGAAAACCGTCTGAGGACTTTAGAACAAAATTTGTTGAAAAATATCAACACTCTCAAGATTACAAGGCCGTCTCCAGAGATCTTGATGTTCCTTTGTCCACGGTGCCCAACATAATCAAGAAGTTTACAATATATGGTACTGTAGCTAATCTCCCTGGACGTTCACGGCAGAGAAATATTGACGAAACGTTGCAACGCAGGATAGTTCGGAGGGTGGATTAGCAGCCCCAATCAAGTCCCAAAGAAATGCAAGCTGTCCTGCAGGCTCAGAGTGCATCAGTGTCAAGCAAACTATCCATCAATATTTGAATAAAATGAAACGCAGTGGCAGGAGGACCCCACTGCTGACATACAGACATAAAAAAGCTAGACTGCAGTTTGTCAAAATGCACGTGAGTAAGCCAAAATCCTTCTGGGAAAGCATCTTGTGGACAGATGAGATTACGATAGAGCTATTTGGTAAAGCACTTCATTCTACTGTTTACCGAAAACGGGATGAGGACTACAAAGAAAAGATCACATTACCTACAGTCAAATATGGTGGAGGGTCAAAGATGTTTTGGGGTTGTTTTGCTGCCTCTAGCACTGGGTGCCTTGACTGTGTGCAAGGCAATGTGACATCTGAAGATTACCAAAAGATTATTTTGGGTTGCAATGTAGTGCCCAGTGTGAGAAAGCTTGGTTTGCATCCTAGGTCGTAGGTCTTCCAGCAGGACAATGACCCCCAAACATACTTCAAGAATCACCCAGAAATGGATGGAAACAAAGTGTTGGAGAGTTCTGAAGTGACTAACAATGAGTCTGGATCTAAATACTATTGACCTCCTGTGGAGAGATCTTAAAATTGCTGTTGGGAGAGACAGCGCCTTCGAATATGAGGGACCTGGAGCAGTTTGTAAAAAAAAGTGGTCCAAAATCCAGGTGAGAAGTCTAAGAAACTTGTTGATGGCTATAGTAAGCGATTGCAGTTATTTATTCCAAAGAATGTGCAACCAAATATTAAGCTGAGAATGCCAACAATTTTTTGTCTGGACCGTTTTTGGGATTTTGTCAGAAATTAAATCCAATTTGCTTTTTTTTGTGTTGTTTCAATACACACAAAAGAAATAAACATGTGTAAAACAAAAAATGTGTAGTTCCAAAAATTTTCTGGGAGAAATGCTTCATTTTCTGCAACAATTTCAAGGGGCTATGCCTGTATGTGCATACATTACATATATGGAAAAATAACCAAGAAAGACCGAACAACTCACCCTCACTTTTCCTGGGCAGTGTTTGTGATACTTTTTCACTTCTGACTGGCATCTTAGAAACCAAAGTAGTTTTAGTTATAATCTCCATACTTTTATATTGGTGTACTTTCATGTGTACTTGTATATAAGTGCACTTTTAGTTGGCTGTACTTTTATAAATGTGTACTTTTTTATAGGGGTACTTTTTTGTAGGTGTACTTTTATTTGGGTGTACTTTTATATTGGTGTGCTCCTATGTAAGTACTTTTTTATTAGTGTACTTGTATTTGGGAGTACTTATATATGAGTGTACTTCTATATAAGTGTACTTTTATATGCGTGTATTTTAATTTGGGTGTACATTCATATGGGCTGTACTTTCTATGAGGGAAATATAAGTGTAATTTTATTTGAGTGTACTTGTATATGGGTGTACTTTTATATAAGTGTACTTTTGTTTGGGTGTATTTTTATATGAGTGTACTCTTATATAAGAGTACTTTTATATGGGTGTACTTTCTTATAAGTGTACTTTTATTTGGGTGTACTTTGATGTGGGTGTACTTTTACACGGGTGTACTTGGTTACAGGTGTATTTTCATATATGTACTTTTATTTCGGTGCATTTTATATAGATGTAGTCTTATATAAGTGTATTATTATTTGGGTGTACTTTGATATTGGTGTACTTTTCTATTGGTGTGCATTCATATAAGTGTACTTTTATTTGTGTGTATTTTATATGGATGTAGTCTTATATACAGTAAGCATTAGTGATGAGTGAATATACTCGTTACTCGAGATTTCTCGAGCATGCTCGGGTGACCTCCTAGTATTTTTTTAGTGCTCGGAGATTTAGTTTTTCTTGCCGCAGCTGAATGACTTACATCTGTTAGCCAGCATAAGTACATGTGGGGGTTGCCTGGTTGCTAGGGAATCCCCACATGTAATCAAGCAGGCTAACAGATGTAAGTCATTCAGCTGCGGCACTGAAAACTAAATCTCCGAGCACTAAAAAAATACTCGGAGGTCACCCGAGCGTGCTCGAGAAATCTCGAGTAACGAGTATATTCGCTCATCACTAGTAAGCATACTTTTATATTGGTGTACTTTCATATCAGTGTACTTTTCTTTAGGTGTATTTTTATATGGGTGTACTTTTACTTTGGTGTACTTTCACATCAGTGTACTTTTATTTTGGTGTATTTTATATGGGTGTACTTTTATTTGGGTGTACTTTGATATGGATCTACTTTTATATTGGTCTACTGTCAAATCAGTGTACTTTTATTTATTTAGGTGTATTTTATATGGGTGTAAATATATTTGGGTGAACTCTTATATAAGTGTACTTTCATGTGGGTGTACTTTGATATGAGTGTACTTTTATTTGGCTGTACTTTGATATGGGTGTATTCTTAAATAAGGGTATTTTTATTTTGGTGTACTTTGATATGGGTCTACTCTTATATCAGTTTACTTTTATTTGGGTGTACTTTGATATTAGTGTACTTTGATATGAGTGTACTTTTATTTGGGTTTACTTTGATATGGGCTTATTCTTAAATAAGGGTATTTTTATTTTGGTGTCATTTGATTTGGGTGTGCTTTGATATGGGTGTACTTTTATTTGGGTGTACTCTTACATAGGTGTACTTTTATATGGATGTTCATTGATATGGGTGTACTTTGATAAGGGTGTAATGTCATATGTGCCATGTGCCTCACAATCCCTCTCCAGACCTGCTGTGGGACAGTATGGTGTGAACCTACCGCACATTGTGGACACCTCCCACAGGTGCAGGGTATGTTGTATTATGCGGCTTTGTTATGGGCAGTTGTGGGTGTATGGACACATTCTTCACTATTGTTGTATACAGCACTGTACTATGACTTCCTTTGTTTCCCGTTGCTTCATTAGCGAGCTCATTATTCAAGCAATATAATGATGATCATTGCTATTATCACCAGGCTTATTATTACCATTATTAGTGCTATTACAGGTTATTACACGCTTTGTCATTTATATCATTCGTCGAGTAATATCCGCTGATTATTATAATTCCGATACAGCAGCGCAGAAAGTGTTGTGTCGCCCGCGCTTTTGGTAATTAGTGGCCTCGTTGTTTTCCGCCTTTGCGATCCGACAGAAATAATTGCTTGTTAATTACTTCCAGTTACATTCACTTTTGCAAAGTCTTTGGAAAGGACAAAAGGAGGCGATTTAACTCTTGTAAGGGGGGAGAAATGGTATGCCTATATTTGCTTTAGAAAGTTCTTCGCATAGAATGAGTTATATACTATAGGAACCATCTCAGCATATAAAGGAGAATTAAAGGTGTGTTCCACTAGTATGATATTGGATATCATTATTTCATCAGGAGGATCATCATTATTAGGGTCCGACACATGGCACTACGGCTTACCAGCCATTACCAGCTCCAGCTGTGGTCAGATGGAGACACCACTCCTAGGTCCAGTATGTAATCGTTCGAATATGTCATCAATATCATAAATATACTTGGGGAAAACACCATTAACTATATGTATTTTTACCAAATCACTGTTATTTACTATTCAGTGCAAAGGAAGGGACAGTCTGTTTACTGTGACTAGAAAGCAACAAATATGGCACAGATTTTTAAAGGGGAAAGACAAATTGAAATGGTCTCTGTACATTCAGAATACATTTACCTTATTTGATAGATAATGGGGATATTTATGAGCAAAAAGCATCAGGATTTGGGCTACATTTTCACAAAATAATGTTTAGTGTGTGTCTGTTCTTTTGTATGAGTGTAGTTTTATATGTGAGAATTGAAATATGTGTGTACTTTCATTTGGTTGTACTTTTATATGGGTGTACTTCTATTTTAGATTTATATGCTTGTACTTTTATATAAGTGTACTTTTATATGGGTGTACTTTTATATGGTTGTGTTTTTACATTGGTGTACTTTTATATGCTTGTTCTTTTATAGGAGTGTACTTTTTATATGGATGTACTTTTATTTATGTGTATTTATATTTTACTTTCATATGGTTATATTTTTATAAGTGTTCTGTTTTTATATGAATTAACTTTTATATATTTGAACTTTTATAGGGGTGTATTTTATAGGAGTTCACTTTTATTAAAATTTTATATGGTTGTACTTTTATATGAGTGTACTCTTACATGGTTGTACTTCTATACAACGGTACATTTAAAAGGGTGTACTTTTATATGGTTGCACTTTTACATGACTGTGCTTTTATATGGATTTACTTTTACATGAGCTTTTCTATGAGTGTACTTTTATTTTACTTTTCTATGGGCGTACTTTTCTATGGGTGTACTTTTCTATGGGTTTACTTTTATGAGTGAACTTTTATATGGGTGTTCTTTTATGGGTGTACTTTTATGAGTGAACTTTTATATGAATGTACTTTTATGGTTGTTCTTTTATATGCGTGCACTTTTATGAGTGTACTATTATATGGATTTACTTTTATATGGGTGTACGTTTATGAGTGAACTTTTATATGGGTGTACTTTTATATGGCTGTACTTTTATGAGTGTACTTTTATATGGGTGTATTCTTATGGGTGTACTTTTGAGTACTCTTATATGGGTGTATTTTTATGAGTGTACTTTTATATAGCTGTACTTTTATGAGTGTACTTTTAAATGGGTGTATTTTTGAGTATACTTTTATGAGTGTAGTTTTATATGGGTGTACTTTTATGAGTGAACTTTTTTATGGTTGTAATTTTATGGGTGTTCTTTTAAATGTGTGTATTTTTATGAGTGTACTATTATATGGGCGTACTGTTAAATGGGTGTACTTTTATGAGTGAACTTTTATATGGGTGTACTTTTATGAGTGAACTTTTATATGGGTGTACTTTTATGAGTGTACTTTTAAATAGTTGTATTTTTATGAGTGTACTTTTATGAGTGTAGTTTTATATGGACTTACTTTTATATGGGCGTACTTTTATGTTGGTGTATTTTTATGAGTGTACTGTTATATGGGCGTACTTTTATGTTGGTGTATTTTTATGAGTGTACTTTTATATGGGAGTACTTTTATGTTGGTGTATTTTTATGAGTGTACTTTTATATGGGCGTACTTTTATGTTGGTGTATTTTTATGAGTGTACTTTTATATGGGCGTACTTTTATGTGGGTGTATTTTTATGAGTGTACTTTTATATGGGTGTACTTTTATATGGGCATACTTTTATATGGGTGTACTTTTATATGGGCGTACTTTTACATAGGTCTACTTTTCTTTTACTTTTATATGAGCATACTTTTATATTTAACGTGACAGCATGAGCTAAACATTTGCAGCAAAGTAAGCCAGCTGCTGGGTGATGTAGACTTACAGGTCCTTCTCAAAAAATTAGCATATAGTGTTAAATTTCATTATTTACCATAATGTAATGATTACAATTAAACTTTCATATATTATAGATTCATTATCCACCAACTGAAATTTGTCAGGTCTTTTATTGTTTTAATACTGATGATTTTGGCCTACAACTCCTGATAACCCAAAAAACCTGTCTCAATAAATTAGCATATCAAGAAAAGGTTCTCTAAATGACCTATTACCCTAATCTTCTGAATCAACTAATTAACTCTAAACACATGCAAAAGATACCTGAGGCTTTTAAAAACTCCCTGCCTGGTTCATTACTCAAAACCCCCATCATGGGTAAGACTAGCGACCTGACAGATGTCAAGAAGGCCATCATTGACACCCTCAAGCAAGAGGGTAAGACCCAGAAAGAAATTTCTCAACAAATAGGCTGTTCCCAGAGTGCTGTATCAAGGCACCTCAATGGTAAGTCTGTTGGAAGGAAACAATGTGGCAGAAAACGCTGTACAACGAGAAGAGGTGACCGGACCCTGAGGAAGATTGTGGAGAAGGACCGATTCCAGACCTTGGGGAACCTGAGGAAGCAGTGGACTGAGTCTGGTGTGGAAACATCCAGAGCCACCGTGCACAGGCGTGTGCAGGAAATGGGCTACAGGTGCCGCATTCCCCAGGTAAAGCCACTTTTGAACCATAAACAGCGGCAGAAGCGCCTGACCTGGGCTACAGAGAAGCAGCACTGGACTGTTGCTAAGTGGTCCCAAGTACTTTTTTCTGATGAAAGCAAATTTTGCATGTCATTCGGAAATCAAGGTGCCAGAGTCTGGAGGAAGACTGGGGAGAAGGAAATGCTAAAATGCCTGAAGTCCAGTGTCAAGTACCCACAGTCAGTGATGGTGTGGGGTGCCATGTCAGCTGCTGGTGTTGGTCCACTGTGTTTCATCAAGGGCAGGGTCAATGCAGCTAGCTATCAGGAGATTTTGGAGCACTTCATGCTTCCATCGGCTGAAATGCTTTATGGAGATGAAGATTTCATTTTTCAGCACGACCTGGCACCTGCTCACAGTGCCAAAACCACTGGTAAATGGTTTACTGACCATGGTATTACTGTGCTCAATTGGCCTGCCAACTCTCCTGACCTGAACCCCATAGAGAATCTGTGGGATATTGTGAAGAGAAAGTTGAGAGACGCAAGACCCAACACTCTGGATGAGCTTAAGGCCGCTATTGAAGCATCCTGGGCCTCCATAACATCTCAGCAGTGTCACAGGCTGATTGCCTCCATGCCACGCCGCATTGAAGCAGTCATTTCTGCCAAAGGATTCCCGACCAAGTATTGAGTGCATAACCGAACATTATTATTTGATGGTTTTTTTGTTTGTTATTAAAAAACACTTATTTGATTGGATGGGTGAAATATGCTAATTTATTGAGACAGGTTTTTTGGGTTATCAGGAGTTGTATGCCAAAATCATCAGTATTAAAACAATAAAAGACCTGACAAATTTCAGTTGGTGGATAATGAATCTATAATATATGAAAGTTTAATTGTAATCATTACATTATGGTAAATAATGAAATTTAACACTATATGCTAATTTTTTGAGAAGGACCTGTATATTAGACAGTCTACCGATAAGCCAAATTTATGGAACCACGCAAGTCTAACAGGGTCTGAAAATCTAGTAGGTGTGGTCAGCAACTCTTCTTTATGGGTGTTTTCTTCAGGACCATGCCCAGATGGCTAAAAATCTAGATTTATACACTGGGAAGAAAGGGTGACATCTCAGGCACAAGAACAAAAGATAATGCCAGAGTCAGGAGAACAGAGACATTTGCACCAGGTAGTAAATGACTTATTTATGGTAAGTGACAGGTCCTCCTAAAGGACTGGAAATTAACATCGGTAAATATTCCTCTACCTGTTGCAGTGCTAATGGTAGCCTTAGATGATGCTTAGGTATTATTAAGATTATTATATATACATTTAACTTTCTTAAATATTACAGAGTCAGTGATTACATGGACCTCAATGCTGTGGATCTGATGGGTAAACGATGCTATCACTTCATTCATGCTGAAGATGTGGAGGGCATTAGGCACAGCCACCTGGACTGTAAGTATGTTGCACCGTACCTGGCGTGCTCAGTTATCAGGCCTATCTATTCTGGGACCATGTAATAAGTGGAATACTTAACCCCTGAGCTCTTTATTCCTTTTCTTTTGTCTGACACAATATTAGGAATGAATGTTGTGCTATCCAGCAAAATGGCTTGTAGATCAACAGCTTATAGATGCCTTAATCCCTCTATGACCACCAATATGCGTTTTTACTGACCTGGGAAATAAAAGATTAGCATCCCCCGACAGATGAAAATGCAACAGGTGTCAGCTATCTGCAATACCTGCTGCATCGGCCTCGATTGGTATTGGCACTAATCATGGCCATGTAACCCCTTATATTCTGCTAATAGCAACAGTGACATCTAGATGGTTAACAGAGGAAGGGGATTTCTTCTTTAACCCCATTGGCACCTCGAAAACGTGATTTTGTGGTCCCAGTGGTTGCCATAGCATTCTGAGCCCGCTAGGGTGGCCTGTTAAAATGTTAGCTGCATTTTAATGGAAAAAATATGCATATTTTCTCTTCAAAGTGGACATGAACTCTAGTACCACCTATTGGAAGAACCTTACCTTTTATACCTGAGTCCCAAACCCATGACCTAGCTAAATTAGATCTCATACTTTGCACTGATGAGGGGCAACACCCTGAAACTCTGTGTCTGCAAATTGGGATTCTGGTTTGGCTTTTATCCTAAGTTATATTGCAAGACTCGTTAAAGAGTCGATAGTGACTTTCGGGTTGCTACTTCCAATAGGTGGCACTACAGTTCTAGTCCTCGTCCTCTCTGAAGAGGCAATTTGAATATTTAATTTCCCAGAGGAGAATGCAAGGCTTTTCAGTCTCCTTATACTGGCATGCCAGACCTGGCTTGTCACTCTCCACAAGGAGAAACATTACCCCTTAGATCCCAATGGAAAAAATATAATTTTTCATTTAATTCATTCCACTTTGTATAAATTCCTGTGAAGCATCTGAAGGGTTACCAAGCTACCTGACAGCAGTTTTGAATATTGTGAGGGGTGATCGTTTTTGCAAATTGTCCAATATATAGCGGCTTTAGAGGTGGAAAAACGTAAAAAGTCACAAATAAAATATTCCACATAAAAAACTGGTGTAGCAGGAAGATACCCCCCTCCTATGAACCTGTGTTTAGTCTTAAAACTTTTCTTGTTTTCACTTTTATATGGTCTACTAAGTATAGTAATGTTCTCATGTGTTGTTAGAAAATGACATTGTTTAAATCATATTTGTATGTTACATGTATTTTTTTTAAGTGTTCGCAATGTTTTTTTTATAAGATTGTGGTATGAAAAAGATCTCCAGTCTCTGACAACAGGATTTAACACATTGCTGACGGAAGCACGTAATTCCTGCCGCCCATCGGTGCCTCTGTCACATGATCATGGGGTACAGATGGGATGTCATGAAAGCCAGTGGTCTGCAGAAGACCCCCGTGCCTGTCATTACAATCCTCCTGTGAACACCGGCTCGTGGCGGGCATCCATAGGAGATTGTGATTTCTGCTGTACATAGCAGGGCTTCAACCCTGCTATGTATAGTACAAGCGATCAGATGATAATAGTCTCCTAAAGGAACTATTAAATTCAGTAAAAAGTGATCTTTTTATTTATTTTTTTTAAATCTGAAAACATTTAAAAAAAAACTCAGAAGTTTATATCACCCCCCTTTTTCCCCCATTGAACATTAAACAATTAAAAATAAAAATACATATATTTGGCATTGCAGTGTTCAGAAATGTCCGATCTATGAAAATATAAAATAAATTAATCAGATCTGTAAATAATGTAACAAGAAAAAAATCGAAACGCCAGTAATATGCAATAAGAGGCGATCAAAACATTGTTTATGCCCCAAAATCGTATCAATAAAATCATCATGTCAGGGTGTAAATAATAAGCTCTCACCCAGCCCCAGATCCTGAAAAATGAAAACGCTATGGAGCTTGGAAAAAGGCAAAATACGCAAAAACGTTTTTTTCATATAAATTTTGGATTTTTTTTCACCACTTAAATAAAAAATAAACTAAGCATATTTGGTATCTGCAAACTCATACTGATCTTGGGAATACTATCGCCAGGTCACTTTTACCATATAGTGAACATGGGAAATAAACCCCACCCCACCCACTCTCCCCTCAAAGAAAAATTGAGGAATTGCTCTTTTTTTTGCAATTTCACTGCACTTGGAATTTTTTCCTTATTTTCCAGTTCCATATATGGAGAAAATCAATGGTGTAATTCAAAAGTACAACTTATCCCACAACAAACAAGCCTTCATATGGCTATATTGACGGAAATGTAAAGAAAAGTTATAGCTTTTGGAAGAAAGGGAGGAAAAAACGAAAATATAAAAAAAGGAAAATGGCCTAGGGGTGAAGGAGTTAAAATTGGCAGATCGACCTCTATCACCAATGCATAAGAGGAGCAAATCATTTTTTAATGAAACTGTCTGTGAATCGGTAAAAAGTACCAGAGCAAAAACAGCTTCATAAATACTTTTAGGTTGACCTTGATGTGAAATGTAAGAAAATACAGTAGATTACCACAGATGTGCGGCCTCTTTGTGTGACTCAGAAAACCATACACAGTGGCCCATGTACAGTGCCTACAAGTAGTATTCAACCCCCTGCAGATTTAGCAGGTTTAATAAGATGCAAATAAGTTAGAGCAGTGATGGCGAACCTATGACACGCGTGTCAGTGCTGACACGCGTAGTCATTTTCAGTGACACGCCGGCCGCGGCCCCATAGAAATTGCTTCTTTCCCAGGGTCTGAAGGAGAGGAAACTCTCCTTCAGGCCCTGGGAACCATATTAATATGTAAAATAAAGAATTAAAATAAAAAATATTGCTATACTCACCTGTCCGACGCAGCCTGGACGTCCGCGAGGGAACCGGCAGCGTTGTTTGCTTAAAAATCGCGGTTTTCCTTCCTTCCTTGAAGTCCCGGCTTGTGATTGGTTGCGTGCCGCCCATGTGACCGAGACGCGACCAATCACAGCAAGCCGTGACGTAATTTTAGGAAATCAGGATTTTAAAATTACGTTCCGGCGTTGTGATTGGTTGCGTCGCCCATGTGACCGCACGCAACCAATCACAACGCCGGAACGTAATTTTAAAATCCTGAAGGACCTAAAATTACGTCACGGCTTGCTGTGATTGGTCGCGTCTCGGTCACATGGGCGGCACGCAACCAATCACAAGCCGGGACTTCAAGTAAGGAAGGAAAACCGCGATTTTTAAGCAAACAACGCTGCCGGTTCCCTCGCGGACGTCCAGGCTGCGTCGGACAGGTGAGTATAGCAATATTTTTTATTTTAATTCTTTATTTTACACACATTAATGTTGTTTCGATACCGATACCCGATACCACAAAAGTATCGGATCTCGGTATCGGAATTCCGATACAGCAAATATCGGCCGATACCCGATACTTGCGGTATCGGAATACTAAACAATGGCATCCGATCCGATTTTTTATCGGATCGGATGCCATGCAGGAGGGTCTGTGGGTCCAAACAACAGAGCTCCGGTGCAGAGCGTCTAGGCCTGGGACTTCCGGTAGGCCAGGCGCAGCTCCCGGAAGTCCCAGGCCTCTGCGTCGGATCTGTGTTGTTTGGGCGACATTGCGCTGCTCCCTGCTGCGCCGACCAGAAGTCCCAGGCTGCACCGACCAGAAGTCCCAGGCTGCACTTCTGAGGCCTGAGGAGATAGCTGTCTGGAGGCCCTGTGATAGCTGTCTGGACTCAGGCCCTGTGATAGCTGTCTGGACTCAGGCCCTGTGATAGCTGTCTGGACTCAGGCCCTGTGATTGCTGTCTGGACTCAGGCCCTGTGATAGCTGTCTGGACTCAGGCCCTGTGATAGCTGTCTGGACTCAGGCCCTGTGATTGCTGTCTGGACTCAGGCCCTGTGATTGCTGTCTGGACTCAGGCCCTGTGATAGCTGTCTGGACTCAGGCCCTGTGATTGCTGTCTGGACTCAGGCCCTGTGATAGCTGTCTGGACTCAGGCCCTGTGATTGCTGTCTGGACTCAGGCCCTGTGATTGCTGTCTGGACTCAGGCCCTGTGATTGCTGTCTGGACTCAGGCCCTGTGATTGCTGTCTGGACTTAGGCCCTGTGATAGCTGTCTGGACTCAGGCCCTGTGATTGCTGTCTGGACTCAGGCCCTGTGATTGCTGTCTGGACTCAGGCCCTGTGATTGCTGTCTGGATTCAGGCCCTGTGATTGCTGTCTGGACTCAGGCCCTGTGATTGCTGTCTGGACTCAGGCCCTGTGATTGCTGTCTGGACTCAGGCCCTGTGATTGCTGTCTGGACTCAGGCCCTGTGACTACTACAGCAACCATCATCCAGTGAACTGTGGGGTGTCATTGGCCATTACTGAGATAAGTGAGAGGGAGGCATCAGTGATGGCGAACCTGTGGCAGTCCAGCTGTTGCAAAACTACAATTTCCATCATGGCTGGCCATTCAAAGCAAAGGCTTTGGCTGTAAAGACATGATGGGAATTGTAGTTTTGCAACAGCTGGAGTGCCACAGGTTCGCCATCACTGGAAGAATTCCCCCTCCCCCTCACTTATCTTAGTTCACGGCACCCCACACAAGTTAAATAATAGCAAGACCAACAAAAGAAACCAACTGACAGATGAACAAAGAAGTCACTAAGCAGGTAAGTTAATTCTAATTATACATATTTGTTATTTAAACTATACATGTCGCAAAATTATGTTTTTTTATCAAGGTGACACACCACCCAAGTTATGCTCGGTTTTTTGGCGAATTTTGACACACCGAGCTCAAAAGGTTGCCCATCACTGAGTTAGAGCCTTCAAACTTCAAACAAGAACAGGATTTATTAACAGATGCATAAATCTTACAAACCAAAAAGTTTTGTTGCTCAGTTAAATTTTTATAAATTTTAAACATAAAAGTGTGGGTCAATTATTCTTCAACCCCTAGGTTTAATATTTTGTGGAATAACCTTTGTTTGCAATTACAGCTAATAATCGTCTTTTATAAGACCTGATCAGGCCGGCACGGGTCTCTGGAGTTATCTTGGCCCACTCCTCCATGCAGATCTTCTCCAAGTTATCTAGGTTCTTTGGGTGTCTCATGTGGACTTTAATCTTGAGCTCCTTCCACAAGTTTTCAATTGGGTTAAGGTCAGGAGACTGACTAGGCCACTGCAACACCTTGATTTTTTTCCTCTTGAACCAGGCCTTGGTTTTCTTGGCTGTGTGCTTTGGGTCGTTGTCTTGTTGGAAGATGAAATGACGACCCATCTTAACATCCTTGATGGAGGAGCGGAGGTTCTTGGCCAAAATCTCCAGGTAGGCCGTGCTATCCATGTTCCCATGGATGCGGACCAGATGGCCAGGCCCCTTGGCTGAGAAACAGCCCCACAGCATGATGCTGCCACCACCATGCTTGACTGTAGGGATGGTATTCTTCGGGTCGTATGCAGTGCCATCCAGTCTCCAAACGTCACGTGTGTGGTTGGCACCAAAGATCTCGATCTTGGTCTCATCAGACCAGAGAACCTTGAACCAGTCAGTCTCAGAGTCCTCCAAGTGATCATGAGCAAACTGTAGACGAGCCTTGACATGACGCTATGAAAGTAAAGGTACCTTACGGGCTCGTCTGGAACGGAGACCATTGCGGTGGAGTACGTTACTTATAGTATTGACTGAACCAATGTCCCCACTGCCATGAGATCTTCCCAGAGCTCCTTCCTTGTTGTCCTTGGGTTAGCCTTGACTCTTCGGACAAGCCTGGCCTCGGCACGGGAGGAAACTTTCAAAGGCTGTCCAGGCCATGGAAGGCTAACAGTAGTTCCATAAGCCTTCCACTTCCGGATGATGCTCACAACAGTGGAGACAGGTAGGCCCAACTCCTTGGAAAGGGTTTTGTACCCCTTGCCAGCCTTGTGACCCTCCACGATCTTGTCTCTGATGGCCTTGGAATGCTCCTTTGTCTTTCCCATGTTGACCATGTATGAGTGCTGTTCACAAGTTTGGGGAGGGTCTTAAATAGTCAGAAAAGGCTGGAAAAAGAGATAATTAATCCAAACATGTGAAGCTCATTGTTCTTTGTGCCTGAACTACTTCTTAATACTTTAGGGGAACCAAACAGAGTTCTGGGGGGTTGAGGGGTTGAATAATAAATGACCCTCTGAAAAAACTTTTCACAATTTAAAAAAAATAAAATAAACAAAGAAATAACATTCTTTTTTGCTGCAGTGCATTTCACACTTCCAGGCTGATCTACAGTCCAAATGTCACAATGCCAAGTTAATTCCAAATGTGTAAACCTGCTAAATCTGCAGGGGGTTGAATACTACTTGTAGGCACTGTATATATTGCATTCCCGAATTTGAACTACAAATTGTATATGTGACATCTTCATCACAAAAATGAATCCTGACCACAAATAATACCCCCTAAACAAATATAAGCCACATGCCAAACCACTTCATAAATAAAGACCCTAAAGCCAAAAATAAATGTAGACTCCCCACATAGATACACATCCCAGACACCCTACATAAATATAGACTCAAGAGCCCCAAACGAAATATAGACTGGGGACCAGAAATGTAGACGCTAGATTTATGCAGATGCAAGAGTTAACTCCTTATTCTTGACCACTGATTCACGCTGGCCCAAATCAGATCACAGACCCTACCTTTATCTGGCCCCTTTGCATATGGGACCCTGATTCAGACCCTATTTTTTAGACCCCAGATTGTCCCAGACCCTGTGCTGTATGCCAGACCAATAAAACAAATATCATATATTTCTCTGAGTAGCCATGGCTGTTGCATATCATGTCATGTGTGGCAGAGTGTCTTTGCAAAAGTGCTTCTATCACATTGATTACAGGTCTTAAATGGGGTCTTCACATAAATCAGTACAATTAGAAAAATCGTTTTGTTATTTTTCTAAAAACATCTTCTGTAAATAGTAGAAACTCACAAATTCCATCAACAATATCAATGAGCATCTCACTTAAAGGGAACCTGTCACCCCCCCCCCAGGCATTTGTAACTAAAAGAGCCACCTTGTGCAGCACTAATGCTGCATTCTGACAAGGTGGCTCTTTTAGTTATTGATCGTTGCACTGCAGAAATAATCGCCTTTGAATTTGGTCCCTCATACCTGTGAAATCGCCAGGGAGGCAGGTCTTTCCCCCCTCATCCAGACACAACACAGCCGTCACTCTGCAAGAAGGGCGCCGCCTTCTCGGCGTTATTCAGTTGTCCAGGCGCCTGCGTGGTCATATTCTGCCTTGGGCGTGCGCAGTTCGCGCTGCCGGACAACTAACATCACTTGATGTCTTGTTTACTGCGCCTGCATGCACCTGCGGGATCTTGGGCCGCGCGTGCACGCAGGCGCAGTAAACAAGACATCAAGTGATGTTAGTTGTCGGGCAGCGCGAACTGCGCATGCCCAAGGCAGAATATGACCGCGCAGGCGCCTGGACAACTGAATAACGCCGAGGAGGCAGCGCCCTTCTCGCTGGGAGGCGTTTGGATGAGGGGGGGAAAGACCTGCCTCCCTGTCGATTTCACAGGTATGAGGGACCAAATTCAAAAGTGATTATTTCTGCAGTGCAACGAACAATAACTAAAAGAGCCACCTTGTCAGAATGCAGCATTAGTGCTGCACAAGGTGGCTCTTTTAGGTACTAACGCCGGGGGGGGGTGACAGGTTTCCTTTAAATAAATAGTGCAAGAGAATATAAAAATAAACTTTGTAGTGCATCTTATCAGCAAAATCTGCTTATTTCTCCACCGCTTTTCATGCTTCCCTGCCTCATCATCCACTCTGAAAAACAGGAAAAATCAGTCTTTGTGAACCATTCAGCTTACAGGGGGTAAGGTGGGAAGTAGTGGAAGGAGCAGAGAGAGAAGCACAGAAACAACAACTATGCTAATGCTTTCTAGTAAGTGTTTATGTCACCCGTGAGCTGGATTCACAGCTACACTGCTCATTAGAGCTCTGTAATGTCTCCCATGCTGCTTCTTCTGAATATGTGCTACATAGACAGGCATATCTGTGTGTTCAGTGTACGGGAGACATCATAGGAGCTAGTTTCCACACTTAGCTTAGTGACAACAGAAAATTAGAGAGAGAGATATCATGAAAGGAGAAAGGTGGTAAAATATACAGGATTCAAATTCAGTCACCTGAAATGACAGGTGTGCGTTATAAAAGATTGTCTTACAATGAGCACCTATAATATCCTAATCTCATAATTTTGATATCCATGTTCAAGGTTTCCAGCCTGTTCTTGCACCACATGGCTGGCCATTCTACTGAATATCACCATGTAATGCTGCATTGAAGCCAGACATATAACATTTTTTCTTGACCGTCACAGCTCTTTGCCAGAGTATAAGGACCTGCAATAATCAGCTGATGTGTGGAAAGATCATGCGTTCTCACAGCGAGGAGACTGTTGTGGGATCTCACTCTCCATGCCCAGATCTCACCTCAACCAGAAGTTCAGTCCCTTAATTTTGCTAGAAGTTCTAGGCTTTTTGAGGGGCATTAGAGACACATCTCGCCACTTTAGATTGGTTATATTTGGAGAAATCATCTATCTGTGGCTGCCCACTTATTTCTTAAATAAAAAGGACAGCCGCAACCTGGTGATAGGTCCTCTGTAAGACCTTTTGTGCGCAAACAACTGTCCGATTTTCATTAGTGTTATGGATCCTTGTTTTATCACAGTTCGGTCAGGGTCAGAATGTGCGATTTTCATCTGTGATGCGGATAAAAAAACAAACATATCTCCGTAATTATTTTGTGGACACATGGTCTACAAAATAACATGAACAAGTGAACACGCCATAGAAATGAATGGGAGAAAACTATGGATAGAACATGTACGGACGGACATCTGAATGAGACTTGCGTCATGCTATAACTTGTATACTGTTGCTTATTATGTAAGAAATTGTAAGTGATTTTTCTTTAAAATGGAAATAATCTTAATGTATAAAGTCTCGTGAAAGGCAAAGATGGAACCTCCCACGTGAAAGTCCAGTGTTTATTCCTGTCTAATAATATTGAGTATCCCTCTGTTCCTGTCGCTACCTCAGGGACACATTCTCACTGCCATCTGATAAATGGAATATGGACGTTACAGCCATTTTTATAGCTGTTTCATTCAATGTTAAAGTCCTAATTGAGCCCTAAATTACGGAAAGCAGAAGCTGCCAGGAGCAGGCGGGTGTCGTTTGACTCTCGGAAAGGTCACCCTGTCTGATAAAGGAGTGTCTACAGCCGCTAATATCTCCCATACATATGAAGGACACAGCACTTCTAGCCAGCACTTAAAAGAACACAATCCACAGGAGCAATGTACAACGACAAGAATGTGAAGCAGCGTCATACCCTGAGATAGCGATCATTCCACACACCGCCCATTAGTGGCAACAGGTTCCAAGCATGGTTTCATATCCTGCAGTCCCCCAGCACCAACTTCCTCCATCATTGTCAGGGCTTCCAACCGTAAGTTCTTTATTAGTCCACATTCCCGTCATCAAACTTGTCCGAGAAAAAGAACGAACATGTGCACGGCTCCATAGCATGACATTTATCCGGGCGTGCTTGGGCCGAAAATACTCTCGTCTGCACCTGCCGTTACTCTGAATTATTCCATCATTTCAGGAGAAACATCGTTTTAAATGCCAACCATGGAGGAGGTGACTAGCATGCCTAGTCATTGTTGGAAAACACTTTGGTGAATCAGCCCTGCAGTGTTTTGTTGATCCATACATTCATCAATTTTAAAAACAGGTCCGGTCTGTGAGAGTCAGAGAACGTCCTATTCTCATTAGTTCTGTGAACCAGACTCGGCCATTAAAGTCTCTGGGGATGTGTGAGATACAGATGTAACTAGGAGGTCAGACTGTGTACTTAAAAGGGATGCCCACTACTATGACAACCCCTTCTTACACTAAATGTTCAGCCCCGATAAAATAATCAAACCTATACTCACTTCCCATGCCGATCCTTTCCAGCGGTATCTGCAGTCGCTGTCCCGGGGCTATGTGCTGAAATGAGCACCGTTTTCACTGTCCCCTCCTCCTGTCAAAATGAACATGAAGAGGAAGTCCGGGATCAGCTGCAGCCCAGACTTCCGCTACATTTTCAGTTTGTCTGAAGGCGGGGACAGTGACGCCAGCGGGGATTGGGCACCGGCATCACGTGTCACAACACCGCATCACAGCCCCTGGAAAGCGATGAAAAAAAGTCCATACAAATTAACTGCTTCAGGGAAAAAATGATGAGAAAAAAACTAATGCAACGAGGACACCACTAGGATGACACCTGAGAAAAACGCGGGTCTGTTTCTTTCGGCTGGTAACCCACGGATGTGTGATCAGGCCTTAGTCAGATGGCCAGCGCTCCCCTTGTGTGTGTATAGGGGGAGACCTGCCAATTTAGACAAGTGGGCCGGTCTCTGATTCATGCTGCACGTAGTTGGGTAATCCTGAATAATGTGACAGGTTCTCTTTAATTACCACACAAATGCTCATAAGTTTAGGCTAAAAAAGATGGTGCAAAATTAGGCCAATCTAAAAGGAGGTGTAAAGATTGCTGCACTGCCTTAATGTAGAGAAGGAATAACCAGCGCT
The DNA here is from genome assembly GCF_051348905.1 of Ranitomeya variabilis. Classification (NCBI taxonomy): domain Eukaryota; kingdom Metazoa; phylum Chordata; class Amphibia; order Anura; family Dendrobatidae; genus Ranitomeya; species Ranitomeya variabilis. The sequence goes on from NC_135232.1 coordinate 640,432,167, forward strand.
CCTGGTGAGTGATTCAGGCGCCCCTGTAGTGTTCCAACACATAATCCAATAGTAGCAATAAACTGGGCACTCAGAAATGTATAAACGTGTAACAGATTTATTGGCAATCCACAATATAACTGTTCGGTCTGTTTAGACCTTCATCAGAACGGATTGCGGTATGGGGAGACTTGCGATGAGTGGAAGCAGTGCTATGTCAGAGCGCGATCCATGTCGCCATGGTATGGCGCATATCGCAGCAGTATGGATTGCGCTCTGACATAGCACTGCTTCCATTCAGAAAGACAGAGCGACCAACCAAAACAGTCTGTGCTACTATCATTCTGCGCGCACAGAATATCATGTTACCTGTGGTGCATGTCCTACCTGCCAATAAGTATTTTGAAGCCTGCTTAGCAATCATGCCACCATATAAACGAGCCTTTTGCTCATTGGTCGGGTGAGTGCTGGCTTGTATAGATGAGCTGATAATCTGAATAAACATTCCTACCTGCTGAAAGGGCAATCCTATGTTGTCTTAACCCAGAAAGATCACTTCAAAGTAGATATTTCCTTTCTGTCCAACTTGTTGCCTGCTACATGCATAGCAGAAATACAGGTTTTCAGTTTAGTACAGGTCAGCCATTTGGAAATGCATGCTGGGAAATTAGGTAAAGGAAGCTCAAGCTCCTATAGTGCTGACAGAATGCTGATGAAGAGTAACTACCCACTCAGAAAAAAATAAATGCTAAGTTACAGATAATTAGGACAATTCCTGGACATATTACACTGGTATATGCCTTAAAGTTGCTTTAACTAGTTGTGGAAGAAGGAGTCAGTAATACCATGCAGAGATTTTCGGAAAGGGCAGGTGTGCTGTAAACACCTCCTCTGTACTTTTTATTTTCACTCATGATACCATTAGATGAAGATATTAGGTGCTTGAAGCTACAAACTGTTACAGTTTTGGTTGTGATCTCTTGGACACCCCCTGCATTTTCACATTGTAGAATATATTCATGGAAATGAATTACATTTCTGACACAGGATATTGCGCCGCTTGTTCCAGGGGCCGTGTTCTCTCTCCATTTTAGGATGTAGCTCTCAACGTAATGCATATTAAATACTAAAATCCACTTACTGACCTTCCTAGTACAGAGAAGGACATAGTCTAACTTTAGTTCCCAAATCCCCGAGACTTCTCAGTTTTCCCGTCCGTGTTTGAACACCCCCTCTCCCTTTACACCCCCTCCCTGCTGCGTCCCTCAGCGTTCAGGCGTCATCTGGCGTTTGTTTTTAAAGCCGCCGCGGAGGACGGCGCTGACTGTCAGGGTGCCGTGGGCGAGAGGTGCAGATTAAAGCAGTTTTATTCCTTTTCATGTTGAAGCTGCCAGTTTGGTGACTGGAGCGAGAGAAGCGGAGGGGGAGAGACAGCAAAAGAGTGAGAAAGGGTCTGCCAGTCACGCTGCAGCCAAGCCTTGTTCTTTCTGGTGGTTATATTGGCTCGCTGAGAAATGTCCCTCTGTAGACAGGTGTTCGGAGAAATGCAAGGACACATGTAGTAAAATACAAATTGATTGTGCCAAGGCAGGGTTAAGTTGCTTGCCCCCTGGCATCCAAAAGCTTAATAGCAGGAAGAAAGCTCTGTTGTGTGACAAGAGTCAAGGATCTCCAACTTTTTTTAATGTCTCTTTCGCGGGACCCGATGTCTCCGTCACATCATTTTATATATTCCTATGCCTTTATGGGTCATTTTTTATTAAATAATTTTAATAAATTAATAGGTTTGTCTACCTATTCTGCATTTCTTAGAGCAACTGCCTCTCAGTCATGTGCTGTATTCCGAGATCTTGTGCCAATTTTTGCTAAATACAGTGGGAAAAATAAGTATTTTGCTGATTTTGCAAGTTATCCTACCTACAAAGAATGGAGAGATCTGTAATTTTTATCGTGGGTGCACTTCAACAGTGAGAGACAGAAACTAAAACAAAATCCAGAGAATCACATTGTATGATTTTTACATAAGTAATTTGCAATTTATTGCATGAAATAAGTATTTGATACAATAGAAAAACAAAACTTAATGTTTGGTACAGAAACCTTTGTTTGCAATTACAGAGGGCAGACAAACATTTCCTGCAGTTCTTGACCAAGTTTGCACACACTGCAGCAAGTATTTTGGCCCACTCCTCCATACAGCTCTTCTCCAGATCTTCCAGGGGCTTTCGGGGCTGTCGCTTGGCAACATGGAGTTTCAGCTCCCTCCAAAGATTTTCTATTGGGTTCGGGTCTGTAGACTGGCTAGGCCACTCCAGCACCTTGAAATGCTTCTTACAGAGCCATTCCTTAGTTGGCTGTGTGTTTGGGGTCAGTGTCATGCTGGAAGACTCAGCCACGACCCATTTTCATCACGGTTACTGAAAGAGGTTGTTAGCCAAAATCTCGCGATACATGACCCCATCCATCCTCCCTTCAATATGGTGCAGTGGTCCTGACCCCTTTGCAGAAAATCACCCCAAAAGTATGATGTTTCCCACACCATGCTTCTCGATTGGGACAGTGTTCTTGGGGTTGTACTCATCTTTCTTCTTCCGCCAAACATGGCGAGCGGAATTGATGCCAAAAGTTCTATTTTGGTCTCATTTGACCACATGGCCTTCTCCCTTGCCTCCTCTGGATCATCCAGAAAGTTATTCGTGAACTTCAAATGGGCCTGGCATGTGTCGGTGTAAGCAGGGGGACCTTGTGTGCCCTGCAGGATTTTAATCCATGACGGCGTAGTGTATTACTGTCATTCAAGTCATTGACCAGTGTAGTTCTGGGCTGATTCCTGACCTTTCTCTTGATCATCGTTACCCCCCGAGGCAAGATCCTGCGTGGAGCCTCAGACCAAGGAAAATTGACAGTCATCTTGGGTTTCTTCCATGTTCTAATAATTGTGCCAACAATTGTTGCCTTCTCACCAAGCTGCTTGCCTAGTGTCCTGCAGCCCATCCCAGCCTTGTGCAGGTCTACAATTTTCTTCCTGGTGTCCTTAGACAGCTTTTTGGTCTTGGCCATGGTGGAGAGGTTGGAGTGTGAAGTTTCCTAAAGGGTTTGTCTCATTTCATCAATCCCTGCTCTATTATCTAATATAGATTTTATAGGTTCCTCTCCCGCGTTCCCACTCAGGACTCCCTCTATGAAATATAACAGAGAGTCACTTGTAGGGAATGGCTGTAGCATACATTCCATGGACAGCCATTCCACTGAATGGTGATCGTTTCCCTGTATTGCTAATTCAGCCACCTTCTGCTACAAAAAGGTAGTCCTAGTTACACAACCCCTTTAACTATATAGCTTTCCAAAAATTGTCATTTCCATCCAAAATAATCGGGCTCCTGTCCTGCTCGGTCCTTATGCACATTGATGTCGGCTGACACATGGTGAGGTTTTAATACTAGAGACAGGACCATCCCGATTGGGTTCACCTTGTCGCGGTGGGATGGATTTTATGGTGTTTAAAGAAAATTGTGATAAACTAAGTCCCCTATGTTATTTACATGTACTATTACCATTTATTTACTAAAGAGTATTTGATCATTTGGTTTTCTTCTAGGGTTTTGTCTGTGAAATGTCCACAGTGTGAACGTGCTCTTACACTTTGCACTTATACCAGCTTATGTTCCAGCTCATTTCTTAGTTTTTTTATTACTTATGTCTCTGGAGCCTGTAGCTTGCTCTCTTACTTGCTCCATAGATCCCCAAAAGATTAGCACAAATAATATTATTCTATTACTTTTACTGCACAGAACTACATCATATGGAACTACAGTAATTTAGTGGAAACTGCTACACCTTGCTTATCCTGCTTTACAGCTCCAAGGACCTGAAACTCTACGACTGAGTCAATAGCAGTTGCACTTAGCATAGATAACTATAGCACAGGGTCAATAGTATGGATGACGCCTATACTTAAAGGGAATCTGTCAGCAGGTTTTTGCTATCCCATCTGAAATCAGCATAATGTAGTGGCAGAGACCCCGATTCCAGTGATGTTTGGCTTACTGGGCTGCTTGCTGTAGTTTTGATGACATTTATGTTTTATCTGCTTTCTCTGAATGCTGAGCTCTGTATAACCCCCCCCCCTACAACACTGATAGGCTGTGTTCTGTGTACACTGTGCATAGGCATGAATCTGCCAATCAGTGGTGGGGGGGGGGCTATATAGAGCAGTAGAACTAAATGACAGCATATTTACTAGTTCTCTAGTGATAATCTCCTGCTGATAAAACAGGATTGTTATCAAAACTGCAGCAAACAGATTCCCTTTAATGGAAAATACTTGGGTTTACTTTAGGATCAAGTGGCTTGGAGCCCTGCCATAGAATCTGGTGACTGTGATATGGACCAATGGAAAGGCCTTCATGCACATCTTTATACTATGAGATTTTCTGTATTACTGTATAATAGTATCCACAGCAGTGGTGCTAAATCTGAGGAGTGCAATATTCCCATCAATCATACAGAATGGTACCAAAACGTCCCTTACTGGTCAGCAGGTTAGACCAATATGAATTCATACACCAGGGATTCCAGCATCTGATGACAGTAGTATATTATATAGTGTGTATGTATATGTATACATATATATATATACTGTATATCTACTATATAATTGTCTAAGGGTCACTTCCGTCTGTCTGTCCTTCTTTCTTTCTGTCACGGATATTCATTGGTTGCGGCCTCTGTCTGTCATGGAATCCAAGTTGCTGATTGGTCGTGGCAAAACAGCCATGACCAATCAGCGACGGGCACAGTCCGGCGGAAAAATGGCCGCTCCTTCCTCCCCGCAGTCAGTGCTCGCTCCGTACTCCCCTCCAGTCTGCCCTCACACAGGGTTAATGGCAGCGGTAACGGACCGCGTTATGCCGCGGTGTAATGCACTCCGTTACCGCTGCTATTAACCCTGTGTGACCTACTTTTTACTATTCATGCTGCCTATGCAGCATGAATAGTAAAACGATCTAATGTTAAAAATAATAAAAAAAAATAAAAAATCGTTATATACTCACCGTCCGTCGGCCCCCGGATCGACAACAGGCCTTTCCCGCTCACGACGCTCCGTTAACCGGTCCATGCTGCGATCTCGCGAGATGATGACGTAGCGGTCTCGTGAGACCGCTACGTCATCATCCCGCGACACGGCAATGCACTCTTGAGACCGGAGCGCACGAGCAGCGTCGGTAACCACTTCGCTTGGATTTAACATCCCAAAACATCCAAATGACCCTGAACAAAAGTTCACATACCCTGGTGATTTTGGCCTGATAACATGCACAGAAGTTGACACAAATGGGTTTGAATGGCTACTAAAGGTAGCATCCTCACCTGTGACCTGTTTGCTTGTAATCAGTGTGTGTGCATAAAAGCTGAGTGAGTTTCTGGGATCCAGACAGACTCTTGCATCTTTCATCCAGCCGCTGACGTTTCTGGATTGTGAGTCATGGGTAAAGCAAAAAAATTGTCAACGGATCTGCAGGAAAAGGTAGTTGAACTGTATAAAACAGGAAAGGGATACAAAAAGAAATCCAAGTAATTGATAATGCCAGCCATCAGCGTTCAAACTGTGATTAACAAATGGAAAATCAGGGGTTCTGTAAAAACAAAACCACGGTCAGGTAGACCAACAAAAATGTTGTCCACAACTGCCAGGAAAATTGTTCGGGATGCAAGGAAAAACCCACAAATAACATCAGCTGAAATACTGGACTCTCTGAAAACTGGCAGTGTGGCTGTTTCAAGATGCAAAATAAGGTGGCACTTGAAGAAAAATGGGCTGCATGGTCGAGTTGCCAGAAGAAAGCCATTACTACACAAATGCCACAAAGTATCTCACCTACAATACGCAAAACAGCACAGAGACAAGCCTCAAAACTTCTGGAACAAGGTAATTTGGAGTGATGAGACCAAAATTGAACTTTTTGTCCACAACCATCAGCGTTACATTTGGAGTGAGGTCAACAAGGCCTATGATGAAAGGACCACCATTCCTACTGTAAAGCACATACTGTAATTGGATCGCTGATGTTTTGGGGATGTGTGAACTGCAAAGGCACAGGAAACTTGGTCAAAGTTGAAGGAAAGATAAATGCAGCATGATATCAGCAAATACTGGAGGCAAATTTGCACTCACCAGCCTAGAAACTGCACATGAATGTTCCAACATAATAGCGATCCAAAACACAAGGCCAAGTCAACCTGTCATTGGGTACAGTAGAACAAAGTGAAGGTTCTGGAGTGGCCATCTCTGTCTCCTGACCTCAATATCATTGAGCCACTCTGAGGAGATCTCAATCGCTCAGTTCATGCTAGACAGCCCAGGAATTTACAAGAACTGGGTGCTTTTTGCCAAGAAGAGTGGGCAGCTTTACCATCTGAGAAAATAAAGAACCTCATCTACAATTATCACAAAAGACTTCAAGCTCTCATTGATGATAGAGGGGGCAATACACGGTATTAAGAAATGGGGTATGTGAACTTTTAATCAGGGTCATTTGGATGTTTTGGGTTGTCATTATGATTTAAAAAGAGAAAACACAGTAGTTTGACAATAAATGGCTTCACCCAACCACTAACCTTCTTGAAGAAGCACTTACGCGAAACGCGCGTCAAGGGGTCACAGCAGGCGGACCGTTGATACTTGTAATGATGGGTGAGTGTTGGCAACTTATTGTTGTGTGCAGGGGGTGCTGAGGGATCTCATTGGCGGTGATACCCACAGGGCATTATGTATAGAGCCTGGTCCTCGGTTTAATTTGGGACATAATTAGGAATTTATTATTTATCCCTTCCTCTCCCCTTTTGTTGGTTTTGCCAGACGAACCCTTACAACATATACTCCTTTTTGGTCCATTTTTTTGCCTGCTGTGCTAGCAGGTTCCCTACTTTTTTCCTCTTATTTGTAGATTGCCTATCATTGAGGCTGTCTTTGTATTCTGTATATTTTAATATGTATCAATAAAATTAATCTTTTTATTCTTGAAATTTGTTAGTGTTCTTATGCTCCATGTTCTTTGATTGATTACACTAACCATGTGTGGAGAAAAAGTTTTGATGTTCATTCATATTCTCTGAAAAAAGGCCAAGAATACAAAACTTCTGTCGGGGTATGTAAACTGTTGAGCACAACTGTGTGTGTGTGTATATGTATGTATATATATATATATATATATATATATATATATATATATATATATATATATATATATATATATATATATATATATATATATATATATAGGAAAGTTTCTCCATACAGAGCAGATGTGTAATGTTTACGAGCCCTGATGTTAAACTACAAGATGCTCTCCCTTTGGTGACCAGGAGCCTCATGGTCCCTTGCTATTTATTAATGGGATTTTTAGAACCTATTTTCAATTATCTTTAACAACAACGCAGCCAGGCATCATGCAATATTTCTTGGCACCCACTGAGCTCCGTGCACCAAGCAGAATTCATATCTTACACAAAAAAACAATGAAGAGAACAGTCGTGGTCCTACCAAGCTTAAAGCCTATAGTAGTGTTGTGTGCGTTGATGCTCAACCTCATAAGGTGGAACATTGGAAAGACCAGGCCCATCACTGATTTTCGAACATGCCATTTAAACTTTACACTTGTTCCAGCATGAAAGAAAACTTTTGCTTTCAGCCACTTTGAGAAAAAAACAGATACCACGAAGACAAGAGGCATGAAAACACAGGTGGACCTGTACAAAATCTTCTTGTGTGAATCCACCATTAGGCATCATGCAGTAGGCTTTAAGTTGTCGCACATAGAGTCCCCTGCGGCTCTGTTTTCCAGCTCCATCAGCTCAGTCTGGTGGATATCATCTCCTCTGGAGGATGAGTTCCTCTAGCATCTGATGGAGCTACGTCCTGTCTTCTTAATGTACTGTAGGACACCATGCATCTCTCTTTGGTTGCCTCCTTACAACATAGAGCTGTAAAACAGCCATAGTGCATGAGGCTTAATGTGTATGTGATTGACAGTAGAGTAACCACATTTTTTCATTATTGAAAATTCTAAACTATGAATGGAGGATGCCAATGAATAATTGTAAAGGCATGGAACTCCATCCTCCACCCAACATGCCACCGTCCTCCATGATAGACTAGCTCTAGTCTGTGCAGGACACACAGCACATATCACTTATTCGGAGACTTTTCTGAACACTGTGTCCATATATGCATTATGCATTATCTTTTTGTGGGGTCAACTTGCGTTACCGATTTTGCTGCTTTTTTCTGCACCCCCTTCCTCCTGTCTTTTTTCCCCGCTCTCCCCGGCACACTGTATATTGTGTAGCACTTATTAGCCACAATTAAATGGACAATATGAATTTAGTGCCTTCTCCGGAGCCTTCCTCAGCTTTGCTTTACAGCAAGATGATTAATGCAAATACATATTACTTGAGATAACCATTTAACCACTAATTTAGCCAAATTTATTACAGCAGTTAGAAGGTTTTCTATTCCAGACAGACAGAGACAAGGACACAGTAAGGGGACATGGGGCTGCTGATGACATACTGCCCCCTCCTGGTGACATTAAGGAACTGCCCTCGGCTTGCGGTTTTCTCTAAAAAGATGTGAGACACAGGAATGTAATTTCATGGTTAATTATGTTCTTCTGAACATGCTGCATTGTACAGTGATACCGACTACCATCCTAGCAATGAAACATCATGCTCATTAATGCATATGTGACCCACAACATATAAATCTCAATGCAAAGACTCGCCATTAACCATGTGTTTTGCAATGTGCACAAACTCACTTTACTTTGCAGACAATTTTTTCTTTTATTTATTTTGTGTATGTTTTAATGCTCAATTACCATAAGCAGATATGAATGGATTTGTTTCTTCAAGCTTCAGGCATTTAAAAGGTTACTGTACTGTCAAGTATCTTTTCAAAATAGGCTGGCTGGTGTGTACATGAAAAATAACCTTCCATCTTGCAATTATATTATTCGGCCTTTTCTCCAGTTTCCCCCTTTGCAGGCTCTGCTATGTTTCCCATACACAGCACAGCACACAAAGAGGGATTCCTGCTGTTCATTCCTTAGCAGACAGTGAGAAGCTGTAGCATGAAGGAAATTATAAAGCAGTAGTGATCAGTGTAGATGTGAATCCAGCTTTGGGGTGAGATAAAAGACTTGTTGGAAAGCTCAGCACAATCTTTCTGTATCTCCCTCTGTTTTTCCTCACTTCTTCTGCATCTCTTCATACATAGAGTTTAATAGGCTCTGTAACCTGACACCTCACCATGGTAGAAGTGAATGGTGAGTTCAAGTGGCAGGAGAAGAATTATCTGATAACTGGGAAAGAAAGCTGATTTCCCTGATGAGATAAGTTACAAAGTTTCTTATATTTGCTTGTACTGCTGGTTTATGCACAGTTTCTTGAAAGTGGAATTCCCATTTAGACATTCCAGCAAAATGATGTGCACCTATAATGCCCACTCATTATTTCATTTATTGTATTGTTTTTTTGTATTTTATTGTAGTTGACGCTGACGAATACTGCAGTTCAGCTGTTACTAAAATGAAAAGGAGCTGATGTACAGTTCTTATTCGCTCCGCTACGTAATAAAACGAGCTGTGCTGTTCAACTCCAATATTTATCAATCCAGCCACCATGGGACTTAATAACAATTGAACTTTGGGGGTGCCAGGATTCGGACACCCACCAATCTAATGTTGATAACCTATCCAAACCATTTTAAAATGTCATGATTTCTTTCCACACATGTTTAATATGATATAACCCACCGCCAACTAATCACATATCAGTTTGTACTGCACCTTAGGGTACATTCACACAATCACCTGTTGGCTACATAGTTGCCAAACTGTGATTATTTATCATTCGGTTTATAGAGGGAAACCAGACTTCTATGGGCACATAACTGTGACTGACTGTTAACATGACTGTTAATATGATAGATCTGTGTGCCTAAAATATCATTGTTCACGGCAGCACATGTCCTGTTTACAAAGAATGACGTGCTTCCAAAACTAATCATTTTTAAGCAACCTCATCTGACAAAATGCTCCTTTGTTAGGTAATTGGCCGGCTATTTTCACTGGCCCTTCTTTGCAATGCTTCTACTCAATATCTGGGCAGTGTAAATGCACCCCAATTTCTGTACTAATCCCCTGGTTTATTTTTCTGTCTGGTATTCATATTATATATTTGAAACCAAAATCAATAAATGTGTGGCAAGACTAAAGGATATACAATTGTTTATTATTTTAAAAATGAACTTATTAAAAGACACTACAACAAAATGGTGGGTGAGTCAATGAGGGAGCCCCAATTATAAAATAATAAACACAGAGAGCACATGTAGATGTGCATAATTATACAAATAGTTAATAAGAAAATGGTATGACATATACACATCCACACAGTAATTCAAAGTGCCAAAATAGAGTGGTTCCCAAAAGTGGAATCACTTAAAGTGCGATAGATGCTCACTCACCAAACACCCAACGCGCGTTTCACAAATGTTTCATCAGGGGTCAATATATTATATATTTCTTAAAGGGAACCTGTCACCCCCCCCCCCCATGCGTTTGTAACTAAAAGAGCCACCTTGTGCAGCACTAATGCTGCGTTCTGACAAGGTGGCTCTTTTAGTTCTGCGTGCTGTAACCGCAGAAATAACCTTTTTTGAAATTTGTCCCTCATACCTTGAAATAGTGCTGGGGGCAGGTCTTTCCCCCCCTAATCCAGACGCACCACAGCCGTCACTCATGGCCTCTTGGCGCCGCCTCCTCAGCATTATTCAATTGTCCCGGCGCCTGCGCAGACATCTTATGCCTTGGTCATGCGCAGTTAGCGCTGCCCGTCCACTGACATCACTTGATGTCTTATTGCGCCTGCGTGGACGCACGGCCCGAGATCCCGCCCCGCAGTCTCTTCTGATTTATTCACACTGCGGGGCTGGGAATCTTGGGCATGTGCAGTACTTATCTGCGGCTCTCCCTCCACCTTCCTCATACTGTGCAGCGTCAGAGGAATCTGACAATATCTGACAATTCCTCTGACGCTGCACAGTAGGAAAGAGGCGGAGGGAGATGAGGGAGAGCCCGCAGATAAGTACTGCACATGCCCAAGATTCCCAGCCCCACAGTGTGCCGGGACAATTGAATAATGCTGAGGAGGCGGCGCCAAGAGGCCATGAGTGACGGCTGTGGTGCGTCTGGATTAGGGGGGAAAGACCTGCCCCCAGCACTATTTCAAGGTATGAGGGACAAATTTAAAAAAACATTATTTCTGCGGTTACAGCACTCAGAACTAAAAGAGCCACCTTGTCAGAATGCAGCATTAGTGTTGCACAAGATGGCTCTTTTAGTTACAAACGCCTGGGGGGGGGAAGGTGACAGGTTCCCTTTAACTTCGTACACAGTACATTGTATTATTTTTCTAGCACAGGTTCTGACTTATAGCTCAGAGCAACAAGTCTCCTGTAATGCAGCTTTTCTCAAAATGGAAATCGCACATGCAACCAGTGTGGAGGGATTCCATAATCACAAAGGGATAAATGGGTCCATAAAATCATACAGTTCAAGCTACTAATTTTGGTGGTGCTGTCCAACCATCTATTGTGTATGGTAGCACACAAACTGCTAGCAACTGTGTAGGGCAGCACGGGGGCTAAGTGGTTAGCATTGCAGCCTTGCAACGCTGGGGTCCAATTCAACCAAGGACAACATCTGCAAGCATTTTGTATGTTCTCCCCATGTTTGCTTGGGTTTCCTCCCACACTCCAAAGACATACTGATAGGGAATCTAGATTCTGAGCCCCAATGGGTACAGTGGTGATAATAACTGTAAAGCGCTGCAATTAATGGCGCTATATAAGTAACACAAATATATACTGTACTTTCTACTGAGAATTAATGAAATAAAAAAATCTGCAAGTATTTTTGTAGGCACTTCATAAACTACAGGCATAACAAGATTCAAACCAAATAACGGGTCAAATAGAGAAGAGATCCATGATAAAAAAATTACCGTAATATTTATTGAATAACAATTTAAAATTCATTTTTAAAATAAGCAGAGATGTCACAGAAAGGGGGACGCTTAGAGGTGGCAACTAAAACAACAAGAATAGAATATACAGTACAGACCAAAAGTTTGGACACACCTTCTCATTTAAAGATTTTTCTGTATTTTCATGACTATGAAAATTGTACATTCACACTGAAGGCATTAAAACTATGAATTAACACATGTGGAATTATATACTTAACAAAAAAGTGTGAAACAACTGAAAATATGTCTTCTATTCTACGTTCTTCAAAGTAGCCACCTTTTGCTTTGATGACTGCTTTGCACACTCTTGGCATTCTCTTGATGAGCTTCAAGAGGTAGTCACCGGAAATGGTCTTCCAACAATCTTGAAGGAGTTTCCAGAGATGCTTTGCACTTGTTGGCCCTTTTGCCTTCACTCTGCGGTCCAGCTCACCCCAAACCATTTTGATTGGGTTCAGGTCTGGTGACTGTGGAGGCCAGGTCATCTGGCGTAGCACCCCATCACTCTCCTTCTTGGTCAAATAGCCCTTACACAGCCTGGAGGTGTGTTCGTGGTCATTGTCCTGTTGAAAAATAGATGATGGTCCATCTAAACGCAAACCGGATGGAATAGCATGCCGCTGCAAGATGCTGTGGTAGCCATGCTGGTTCAGTATGCCTTCAATTTTGAATAAATCCCCAACAGTGTCACCAGCAAAGCACCCCCACACCATCACACGTCCTCCTCCATGCTTCACGGTGGGAACCAGGCATGTAGAGTCCATCCGTTCACCTTTTCTGCGTCGCACAAAGACCAAAGATCTCAAATTTGGACTCATCAGACCAAAGCATAGATTTCCACTGGTCTAATGTCCATTCCTTGTGTTCTTTAGCCCAAACAAGTCTCTTCTGCTTGTTGCCTGTCCTTTGCAGTGGTTTCCTAGCAGCTATTTTACCATGAAAGCCTGCTGCACAAAGTCTCCTCATAACAGTTGTTGTAGAGATGTGTTTGCTGCTAGAACTCTGTGTGGCATTGACTTGGTCTCTAATCTGAGCTGCTGTTAACCTGCGATTTCTGAGGCTGGTGACTCTGATAAACTTATCCTCAGAAGCAGAGGTGACTCTTGGTCTTCCTTTCCAGGGGCGGTCCTCATGTGAGCCAGTTTCTTTGTAGCTTTTGATGGTTTTTGCCACTGCACTTGGGGACACTTTCAAAGTTTTCCCAATTTTTCAGACTGACTGACCTTCATTTCATAAAGTAATGATGGCCACTCGTTTTTTTCTTTACTTTGCTGCTTTTTTCTTGCCATAATACAAATTCCAGTGACTACCTCTTGAAGCTCATCAAGAGAATGCCAAGAGTGTGCAAAGCAGTCATCAAAGCAAAAGGTGGCTACTTTGAAGAACCTAGAATATAAGACATATTTTCAGTTGTTTCACAATTTTTTGTTAAGTATATAATTCCACATGTGTTAATTCATAGTTTTGATGCCTTCAGTGTGAATTTACCATTTTCATAGTCATGAAAATACAGAAAAATCGGAGAAGGTGTGTCCAAACTTTTGGTCTGTACTGTATGTAATAGAATAAGTCAAATTGTATTGAATTCCGATTCCCTGTAAAACAGCAGATTACTAGCACAAGGTAAAATGATGGTTTGGCAATAATACACTATGTCTTTCAATAGTATGGAGAAATCTCCAAATAGTTCTGTAGTACAATAGAATGAACAGTAAAGAGGTCCAATCAGATAAAGCATATATTTGCAAAGTGCAAATGAATAAATTGTAAAGGGACCCAAATATTGATCGCACCTTGATATGTATCTTGATTTGTAGTACCAATTTCCCGCTGTGATAAAGACAGAGTGATGCCAAAAGTTATAAAGTGTTAAGTGCTGTTTTTTTTTTTTTTACCTGAGTGTAAGGAGGCAGTGCGGATTCTGCTGGTGGAGGTCACCTCGGCGTCCCCTCACCCTGACGCGCGTTTTGCCACCAGCTTCCTCCAGCGAAATGCGCGTCGGAGTGATCAGTATTTGGGTGAACTTTAAATTGTTATTCAATAAATATTAATTTTTTTTATCATGGATCTGTTTTCCATTGGACCCATTATTTGGGTCAAATCTTGTTATGCCTTTCTACTGAGAGTACAAGCATGTCACCAGTGCATGGATATGGGAGCAGTCAGGAGAGATACCTATCAGCAGAACAGCAATCATAATTGTATGGCCATCCACTATATCAGAAGATTTAATATCGACTTACCTCCTTCCAGAACAGCAGGATGCAAATCACAGGAGCAAACTGCAAGTACAGCTTTATTTTGACAACTAGAACTGTTGGCCAATTTCAGCTCTAAATCCAGCAGAATTTTACATGCAGCTGTTTACTAAAATGCAGGATGCCAGCTCAGGATGGAAACAAGATGGAAGCTGCAGATCATTTACAAAGATGAAATTTAGATATAATATGTGTGAAAATTATAAAACAATGCTGTGGATTAGTCAAGACATCCCGTGGCCAATTTCCTTCTTAATCGGTTTAGAGGACAGAGCTAGCTGCAGACTAGTAACACCAAATGAATACTAGATTTATTTATTATGGCATAGCAACATGGGTGTCCATAGGGAAAAGTGTTAATTGAAAAATTAAACCATTTAGAGTGAGAGCATGCTGAGTGGCTGGCCACACACCAACCAAATTCTGCCCACCCATTGCCATATGATTTAAAACCATGCTCCCATTTGTGACCCTTGGGTGGGTAGAGTTTCAGACACATTACCTGTACTAAATCATGTTACATATTTCTATTAAGCCCATAATATTGTCAAGGCTTATGAATGATGGTAGTTTCTGATATGATCAAAATGTCTGCAGGTTTTTTGTATGTAACCGCTGACCAGTTAAGTGTCAAAATCATAAAAACATCGTTAACTTCATAAACATGATAATGTTTAAGAAAGCGATGTCCAATATTGGGTCAAGTTCTTCAGAAAGGAAGAGTACTTGTACTCTAGGGTCACCTATTGGTGGTAGTAATCTTAAAAATTAATATTAACCCATTAGCAATCCATAACAGATAACTTAGAATAAAGAAGTCAAAATAGACACTTCCTTTGCAGGCACATGTTTTGGAGTGTTTGACCTTCATCAGTGCAAAGCATCAGATTTGGCTTGGTGAGAGGCCACTGACAGAAGGCATACAGGGGAAAGTTTCTCCTTTTGGAGGGTGTCAAGCAAGCGTAAATGCTCATCTGGGAAATGAGAATTGCATGGCCTAGAAGTCTACTTACTCCAACTTCATGCTCTTCACAAGGCGAAACACTCCCCATTAGATCCCATCAGAGGCTCCTCACTTAGCCAAAGCAGACCTTTTGCTTTGTGGTCATACAGCAAAATTTGTTAAAGAGTCGATATTGACATTTATAATTGTCACCCCCAAAAGGTGGCACTAGAGTTCTAGTCCTCTTCCTCTCTGAAGAGTTGCATATTTAATTTCTCAGAGGAGCATTGCATGTCCTATAAGTCTCCTTCCACCGGCTTGGCACTGTAGACACAAGGTAGTGTTTGATATGGAAATAAGCATGGAAAGTCAGACTTCACATAGCTTCGTAAGTAGCAAAGCCTAATATCGTGGCAAACAGGGAGTGCAATGGCAGTTCTCACAAATATCCTGAATAGTGAAATGAAAGAGTTCTGCAACAAAATGCTTAGAAGTTATCAGACCTGGGTACAATTTGTCCCTTGCACTAGAAAGGGATCTGTCCAGCATCTGCAGTAGCTCGTTCAGTAGTGTGGCTTCCGGGAACTGAATAATCTTTGGTTCCTGTTAGTGCAATTATGACAATTCTGCAATTTGTCTCTTTACGTAACAACTGCTCAATGAATGTTTTCATCTAGATGTTGGACCGATATCAATGGTGTCTTCTTGGCAGTAGACCATTAGCAAAGCCTTCCAAATAAAAGTCCACTTTACTGCATACTTGACACAAAGCTACTTATTCTATATTCACATTGAGTTTTTTTTTACAAAAATAGATTACATTTCAGTTTTCCATTCATATTTTGTATAATAGGACGAGCGATTGAAACATTTTTGGGAGTTCTACCAATAAAGTCGTAATCCTTCGCCATTGCTTGTAGTAATGTTCTACTTCTGCCGCTGGCAACACTAGTGTTGCTGATTTTAGCTGCGGTGTGAAGTATATTCCTCAATGTTTTTTCCTTTCTATGACACCATCACTATTTATCACTCTTTCCTCTTTCTCCTCCATCTCTGAAACCTCTCCCTATGCTGTCTTCACATATTAACTCCCATGGTTTCAGGTCCCCCCAACACCCCACCCCATCTCTCCGACTGGGATTTTGTTCATCTGAGAGCTGTAAATTCTCTCTGACAAGATGAAAAGAAAATGCTGTATTTTCTGGCCGGCTGGAATCCCCCAAAATGAGCCCAGGGATCAAAGCTGCACAAATACCTTCAAATAACCTCTAAGAGGCTGGCGGAGAGAGACTTTAATGTGATAGCAGTAGAGTTTAGTGCTGTACTCCCAACGCTTAGAAGGCACTCTCCTGTTCTGTAAGTGCAGTGCTATGTGACGGTGGAGCTCACCTGCCGCTAGCGGCTATCAGTACTCTGCTGATATCAGTCCTCTTAATATATCAGATTCATCTGTGCATTGATTGCTCTGCCAAATAAAAGAGCTGAACATGTGTCTTTTCTCTGCAGTGTTGAACAAGGGCCAGTGTGTAACCAAGTATTACCGATGGATGCAGAAGAATGGTGGCTACATTTGGGTCCAGTCTTGTGCTACCATCTCATTCAATGCTAAAAATGCCAATGAGAGAAACATCATCTGGGTCAACTATATCCTCAGGTAATTTTAAGCTTTATATCTCCCCATCACCTAACTGAAAAACCAAGAAATCCAGAAACCAAGGCACCAGATGTCCTCCTTCAGGTTACTTTATTGGTACACAAGGAGATTCACATGCAACGTTTTGGCCATGCAGAGCCTTTATCAAGCCATAAAAAGTGAAGGCCTTGGTCGTGGCTGGACTATGGTGAAAGGATGTTCTTTCTACTTCCAGATTATGGCCCTGACAATGCTCACTGGAACCTTCAGTAGTTTAGAACTTCTTCTGTAACTAATGCCATCAGTATGTTTTGCAACAATAAGGTTGCAACGGTCTTGAGACAGCTCACTGGTTTTACCCTTCATTAGATGTTTCTTGTGTGGCACATTTTATAGGCCATCAGTTGAACCAGCTGATATTATTTGTCACTAAGTGAAGGATTGCTTTCTAATTACTGGTATCATGACTTTCCATGACATTGTAGATCTTTATTTCTGCAATACTTTTTCTCTGTGTCATTTCCCATTATTACATGTAATTTATGGACATCTATGGTGATTTCTTTGCCTGTGTGGATTGGATGGCTTGTTACCGACATCTTGTGAGAATTTCATGCCAAACACCTGTAGAAATAGATTTACTTAGACAACTGGTGACGTGTTCAATACTTATTTCACCCGCTGTATATATGTAGCTTAGTGTAGTGTTTTTTTTTATAAGACTGTTTAAACGAGGACTGAGTCAAATTATTGAGCAGGCATGTAATGCTTTACCATAACTTAGTAAGCATTGAAGGGCCTGTTTCTCCATTGCTGCTTTTCCACTTCTCTTCTTTTAAAGGGCTGCAGCGTTGCACGTTCTACAACAATTGACTGCTGTAACCAGTGACTATCCTCCGCATTGATGCAGAGTAGATAGCATAAGACCACTGAGGCCCGTGACTGGCTGCAGCAGTCATATTTTCTAGTTGGAATATCACTACTGCAGCTTGGTAAAGAATGCCCGTCAGGAAGCATCAAAGATGCAACGCTTGAGCAGCAGAGTCTTATATTTGAAAGCATTAAAGCTTGTAAGTCAGTTTTGCCCAGTACTGGACATACCCTTTAAGATGCAGTCACGAGTTTATATACGGTACACATAAACACACATGTGCATAGTATAAGTATGTTACACATAAACACACATGTGCATAGTATAAGTATGTTACACATAAACACACATGTGCATAGTATAAGTATGTTACACATAAACACACATGTGCATAGTATAAGTATGTTACACATAAACACACATGTGCATAGTATAAGTATGTTACACATAAACACACATGTGCATAGTATAAGTATGTTACACATAAACACACGTGCATAGTATAAGTATGTTACACATAAACACACATGTGCATAGTATAAGTATGTTACACATAAACACACATGTGCATAGTATAAGTATGTTACCCATAAACACACATGTGCATAGTATAAGTATGTTACACATAAACACACATGTGCATAGTATAAGTATGTTACACATAAACACACATGTGCATAGTATAAGTATGTTACACATAAACACACGTGCATAGTATAAGTATGTTACACATAAACACACATGTGCATAGTATAAGTATGTTACACATAAACACACATGTGCATACTATAAGTATGTTACATATAAACACACATGTGCATAGTATAAGTATGTTACACATAAACACACATGTGCATAGTATAAGTATGTTACACATAAACACACATGTGCATAGTATAAGTATGTTACCCATAAACACACATGTGCATAGTATAAGTATGTTACCCATAAACACACATGTGCATAGTATAAGTATGTTACACATAAACACACATGTGCATAGTATAAGTATGTTACACATAAACACACATGTGCATAGTATAAGTATGTTACACATAAACACACATGTGCATAGTATAAGTATGTTACACATAAACACACATGTGCATAGTATAAGTATGTTACACATAAACACACATGTGCATAGTATAAGTATGTTACACATAAACACACGTGTGCATAGTATAAGTATGTTACACATAAACACACGTGTGCATAGTATAAGTATGTTACACATAAACACACATGTGCATAGTATAAGTATGTTACACATAAACACACATGTGCATAGTATAAGTATGTTACACATAAACACACATGTGCATAGTATAAGTATGTTACACATAAACACACATGTGCATACTATAAGTATGTTACATATAAACACACATGTGCATAGTATAAGTATGTTACACATAAACACACATGTGCATAGTATAAGTATGTTACACATAAACACACATGTGCATAGTATAAGTATGTTACACATAAACACACGTGCATAGTATAAGTATGTTACACATAAACACACATGTGCATAGTATAAGTATGTTACACATAAACACACATGTGCATACTATAAGTATGTTACATATAAACACACATGTGCATAGTATAAGTATGTTACACATAAACACACATGTGCATAGTATAAGTATGTTACACATAAACACACATGTGCATAGTATAAGTATGTTACACATAAACACACATGTGCATAGTATAAGTATGTTACACATAAACACACATGTGCATAGTATAAGTATGTTACACATAAACACACATGTGCATAGTATAAGTATGTTACACATAAACACACATGTGCATAGTATAAGTATGTTACACATAAACACACATGTGCCTAGTATAAGTATGTTACACATAAACACACATGTGCATACTATAAGTATGTTACACATAAACACACATGTGCATAGTATAAGTATGTTACACATAAACACACATGTGCATAGTATAAGTATGTTGCACATAAACACACATGTGCATAGTATAAGTATGTTACACATAAACACACATGTGCATACTATAAGTATGTTACACATAAACACACATGTGCATAGTATAAGTATGTTACACATAAACACACATGTGCATAGTATAAGTATGTTGCACATAAACACACATGTGCATAGTATAAGTATGTTACACATAAACACACATGTGCATAGTATAAGTATGTTACACATAAACACACATGTGCATAGTATAAGTATGTTACACATAAACACACATGTGCATAGTATAAGTATGTTACACATAAACACACATGTGCATAGTATAAGTATGTTACACATAAACACACATGTGCATAGTATAAGTATGTTACACATAAACACACATGTGCATAGTATAAGTATGTTACACATAAACACACATGTGCATAGTATAAGTATGTTACACATAAACACACATGTGCATAGTATAAGTATGTTACACATAAACACACATGTGCATAGTATAAGTATGTTACACATAAACACACATGTGCATAGTATAAGTATGTTACACATAAACACACATGTGCATAGTATAAGTATGTTACATAGCTGGTGCAAGGAACCAGTAACTGCACTCCTGTATCAACCTGCCACACAAAACAGCAAGAGGCTAATACATGGCTTTATCAAGTGAGAAAAATAGCAAAACAGGTTTTTTAAAATTCAACCATTGGATGCTGAGATGCACTAATACAATGAGCAGAGCTAGTGTGCCACTTGCTGCAAATGTCAGAGCTGTGCAGCAGCCAGTATCTACTGCAGATGTTAGTGGGAAAATACCGATAGGCTGCAATCTTCACTGGAGACCGAGTTTGACAATTTTAATTCTATATTGTAGTTTTTATACAATATTATATAAGCTTATATTTGTTATAGTCAACCTTATTTGCGCTCTTTTTATGATAAAAAAAACAATAGGGCCAATTCATGAAGACTGTTCTTTACACGTAGTGTGCGCTGTGCTAGTCTTTGTGGAGTACGCAGTGCCAAACTAAGAGGTGCACGCCAGTTAATACAAGGGGCGTTCATTAAAGATTTCCCCTGACCCACTTCGTGTGGACTGAGAGCAATGATACTTGGCATAGTTATTATTCCTTCTCTACATAGATGCCACCTAGGGACACACACTTCTCCCATCTCTTTAAGCAACTGGGAACACCTCGCTTGTAGAACTCGACACGTTGTGACTTCAGAAATCAGAGTCTCATCATCTGGAAAATGCTTACCCTTCAAAAATAACTTCATTGTTGGAAAGAGGTGGAAGTCAGATGGTGCGTGGTCGGGTGAATAAGGGGGATGCAGTAGAATTTCAAAGGTACAGGAGCATGCTTCTATTTGGGCAACATGTGAGTTGTGAATGGGTGCATTGTCTTGCAGAAGGTGGACACCCTTGGTGAGCATACCACATCTCTTGGTTTTGATGGCCTCCCGCAATTTCCGCTGCAGTAAAGCATAGAATGCCCCAGTGATCATGGTACCCTTTGCTAGGAAATCCATCAATACTACTCCGTGCTGGTCCCAAAATACTGTGAGCATGACCTTGTCTGCTGAGGGTTGGGCACGTGTCTTCTTTGGAGGTGGTGAGTCATGATGCTTCCATTGCATGGACTGGACTTTAGTCTCAGGATCATAGTGATGGACCTAGCTTTCATTCTGTGTGATAAGTCTGTTGAAAAAGTCCTCCTGGTCTCCATGGCACATCGTCAATAGAGCCTGAGAGCATTCGACTTGTACTTGCTTCTGGAAAGGTGTGAGCAGCCAGGGAACCCAGCGAGCGGATACCTTATGCATGTGAAGTTGGTCTTGGATGATTTTTACCACGGACTCTACACTAATCTTGACATTTTGGGCTAGGTGGCAAATGGTTACGAGGCAATTTTCCAAAATGGCACCTCCACTTGCTGGATGGTGTGTTCATCAACAGCAGAGTGGGCTCTCCCTGGAATTGGAGCTATATGCACCGAAGACCGACCACATTTGAATTGACGATGCCAGTTCTTGACTACATCATATAATGGGGAATCATCCTATAAACCTCTTCATCTCTTCGAACATCTCCATTGGTGTGCAGCCTTTCACGTAAAGGAACTTGATGACCTCTCTGTATTCCACTGGGTCCGTTAGCAAACCTCACATCACTTCAACATTCCTGTGAAATCAAGACCGTTATCAGTTCTGAGCTGCAAATTGGCACGTATCGTATAGCGACTTATCTCATTACACATGTGCAGTTTCAGTGTCCTGTGATAAATAGAAGTGGGTCAGGGGAAATCTTTAATGAACGCCCCTCGTAAATTAGCTGCATCTCCCCTGTGGCGTGCACCTCCTCGCTTGAGAAGTTCCTCCAATCACTGCCAGACTTAGTATTTGTATTTTTGATAAGTTTGACAGGAGGATAGGTCAGGTCCCCGTCCCGTTTCGGCCCCACTCCAGCTCTGCTCATTTTGGCGGAGCTAATTTAAGCTGGCGTACAAATGCCAAAAGTTTCAAACATTTTTGCACAATTCCCAGTTGAGCAAAAAAATTTCTCGTTTTGAAAACTTTTCCTATTTAACCCGTAACATCTCACATTGCTTTTTTACTGAAATAGTTTGCCCGAATACAAGGACATTCCAATGGATATTGCTCAGCTGCCACATCTGCCTGAAAAGACATCGGAATCTTCAGAGACCTCAGACTCGGATTCAGACTCCAAGGATAATTCAGGTAACGCAATCGTCATACTTCTCTTTACTTTATTCTGCTTTTCACATATTTATAATGTATTGAAAGCCTCAGTCTAGAACATAAATGTGAACTTTCCGCTCACGTTAAAAAAGCGCATAAAAAGGTAATGCAAGAAGCCTATGTGATGGAAAACAGCTATTGTTCTTGTATACCACATGCCTAGGAATCCTGTGTTGCTAAGAAGTTACATAAGGTAAACTTAAAGGGGTATTCCCATTTCTAAGATCATATCCCAAAATGTAGTAGCTGTAATAATAATAATAATATTAGCAAATACCTCCAATTAGAAATGTAGTATGGTTCTTCTGGTTAGCTTTGTCGCTTATCCCATGTGCAGGGCATTGCAGTAGCTTAGGTATCCATGGTTACGACCACTCTTAGGGTATGTGCACACGTCCGGATTTCTTGCAGAAATTTCCTGAAGAAAACCGGAAATTTTCTGCAAGAAATCCGCATTTTTTTTTTTGCGTTTTTTTTTCCGTTTTTTTTTCCGTTTTTTTTGCGGTTTTTTTAGCATTCTGCAAGCGTAATTAGCTTGCAGAATGCTAAAGTTTTCCAAGCGATCTGTAGCATCGCTTGGAAAACTGACTGACAGGTTGGTCACACTTGTCAAACATACTGTTTGACAAGTGTGACCAACTTTTTACTATAGATGCTGCTTATGCAGCATCTATAGTAAAAGATAGAATGTTTAAAAATAATAAAAAAAATAAAAAAAATGCTTATACTCACCTGCAGACCTCAGCGGCGTCCGTTCCGTATAGATGGTGAGTGCGCGCAGGACCTTCCATGACGTCGCGGTCACGTGAGCGGTCACATGACCGATCTCGACCAATCACAAGACAGTGACGTCATCGCAGGTCCTTCACCGCACACCAGCTACAGGAACCGAAGCGGCAGCATGCACCTGAGAGGCGGGAAGACATCGAGGGTGAGTATATCACTATTTTTTATTTTAATTCTTTTTTTTTTACCACTTATATGGTGCCCACTCCGTGGAGGAGAATCTCCTCTCCTCCACCCTGGGTACCAACCGCACATAATCTGCTTACTTCCCGCATGGTGTGCACAGCCCCGTGCGGGAAGTAAGCAGATCAATGCACTCCTAGGTGTGCGGAATCCCCGCAATTCCACATTTTTAATGAACATGTTGCTTTTTTTTCCGCGATGCGACTTTTTCGCAGAAAAAATCGTAACATTTGCACAAAAAATGCGGAATACACTGTAAATAATAGGAGGCATAGGTTAGCGTTTTTTTCGCGTTTTTATCACGTTTTTATAGCGAAAAAACGCGAAAAAAACGCGAAAAATCCTGAACGTGTGCACATGGCCATATAATGACAGTTAGTTTTTAGTGGTTCTAACCATGGATCCCTAAGCTACTGCAATGCCCTGCATGGGGTAAGTGACATAGAAAATCAGAAGAACTATACTACATTTACAATTGGAGATAATGGCTAAAATTATTATTTTTACACCTAGTACATTTTGTCATAGGATGTTGGAGATGGGAATACCCCTTTAAAGGGATTGTCCAGGCTTGGTACAAAAGTCTGGCCTCGCTGTATATGACTGCAGAGTGCTGAATCTGGACTGCGTGTAATGCGCACATCGTCAGGATTTACCAATATTGCTAGTTCAAGTAGGCAGTCACGTGGCAGCTGTGATTTGTGTACTTTTTATCACCTGACAACTAAACTCATTCGGTTAGAAGTAAATTTATAAAAGCTGGACACGTCTGCTCAGTGCACAAAGAAAAATAGGGAGCAGCATCCAGTCCATGAGAAGGAAAAATAGAAAAACTTTATTCCGCCATGATATGACGTTTCAACCAGCATTGGTCTTTATCAAGTATACTCATTAAAAAAGGTGGCAGCCTTACATAGTGTGGAGGCACAAGCACACCAGTCACTAACAAGATACTGCCCACTTAGGATCTATACAAAAAAACATACATCACACATAATACATATAATCATCCCACATTTTTTCGGACTATAAGACGCACCTAGGTTTTAGAGGAGGAAATTAGGAAAAAAATTTAAGCAAAAAAATAGTCAATTCTGTACTGTAATATCCTCTATCCTGGTATATATGGCCCCCCCCATTCTGATACACAAGGCTCCTCATCCCTATCCAGGTATGCATGGCCCCCTCATCCCTATCCTGGTATGCATGGCCTCCTCATCCCTATCCTGGTATGCATGGCCCCCTCATTCCTATCCTGGTGTGCATGGCCCACATCCCTATCCTGGTATGCATGGTCCCCTCATCACTATCCTGGTATGCCTGGCTCCTCATCCCTATCCTGGTATGCATGGCCCCCTCATCCCTATCCTGGTATGCATGGCCCCCTCATCCCTATCCTGGTATGCATGGTCCACTCATCACTATCCTGATATGCCTGGCTCCTCAGCCCTATCCTGGTATGCATGGCCCCCTCATCCCTATCCTGGTATGCATGGCCCCCTCATCCCTATCCTGGTATGCATGGTCCACTCATCACTATCCTGGTATGCATGGCCCTCATCACTATCCTGGTATCCATGGCCCCCTCATCCCTACCCTGTTGTGCATGGCCCCCTCATCTCTATCCTGGTATGCATGCCCCGCCATCACTATCCTGGTATGCATGGCCCCCTCATCCCTAGCCTGGTG
The DNA here is from genome assembly GCF_051348905.1 of Ranitomeya variabilis. NCBI lineage: Eukaryota > Metazoa > Chordata > Amphibia > Anura > Dendrobatidae > Ranitomeya > Ranitomeya variabilis. The sequence goes on from NC_135232.1 coordinate 640,457,344, forward strand.
TACATGGCCCCATCCCTATTCTGGTATGCAGGGCCCCCATCTCTGTCCTGGTATGCAGGGCCCCCTCATCCCTATCCTGGTATGCATGGCCCTTTCATCCCTATTCTGGCATGCATGGCTCCCTCACCCCTATCCCGGTATGCATGGCCCCCTCATCCCTATCCTGGTATGCATGGCCCCCCTCATCCCTACCCTGGTCTGCATGGCCCCATCCCTATCCTGGTATGCTGGGCCCTCTCATCCCTACCCTGGTATGCATGCCCCCCTCATCCCTATCCTGGTATGCATGGCCCCCTCATTCCTATTCTGGTGTGCATGGCCCACATCCCTATCCTGGTATGCATGGTCCCCTAATCACTATCCTGGTATGCAGGACCCCCTCATCCCTATTCTGGTATGCAGGGCCCCCAACTCTGTCCTGGTATGCATGGCCCCCTCATCCCTATCCTGGTATGCATGGCTCCCTCATCCCTATCCAGGTATGCATGGCCCCCTCATCCCTATCCTGGTGTGCATAGCCCCTTCATCTCTGTCCTGGTATGCATGGCCTCATCCCTATCCTGGTATGCAGGGCCCCTCATCCCTATCCAGGTATGCATGGCCCCCTCATCCCTATCCTGGTGTGCATGGCCCCTTCATCTCTGTCCTGGTATGCATGGCCTCCTCATCCGTATCCTGGCATGCATGCCCCCCTCATCCCTATCCTGGTATGCATGGCTCCCTCATCCCTATCCTGGTATGCATGGCCCCCTCATCCCTACCCTGGTGTGCATGGCCCCATCCCTATTCTGGTATGCATGGCCCCCTCATCCCTATTCTGGTATGCATGGCCCCCCTCATCTCTACCCTGGTGTGCATGGCCCCCTCATCCCTATCCTTGTATGCAAGGCCCCCTTATCTCTATTCTGGTATGCATGCCCCCCTCATCCCTATTCTGGTATGCATGGCCCCCTCATCACTATCCTGGTATGCATGGCCCCCTCATCCCTATTCTGGTATGCATGGCCCCCTCATCCCTATCCTGGTATGCTTGGCCCCCTCATCCCTATCCTGGTATGCAGGACCCCCTCACCCCTATCCTGGTATGCATGGCCCCTACATCCCTATTCTAATATGCATGGCCCCCTCATCCCTATCCTAGTATGCAGGACCCCCTCATCCCTATCCTGGTATGCATGGCCCCCTCATCCCTATCCTGGTATGCATGGCCCCCTTATCCATATTCTGGTATGCATGGCTCCCTCATCCCTATCCTGGTATGCATGGCTCCCTCATCCCTATTCTGGTATGCATGGCCCACTCATCCCTATCCTGGTATGCATGGCCCCCTCATCCCTATCCTGGTATGCATGGCTCCCTCATCCCTATTCTGGTATGCATGACCCCCTCATCCCTATCCTAGTATGCATGGCTCCCCTCATCCCTATCCTGGTATGCAGAACCCCCTCATCCCTATCCTGGTATGCATGGCCCCCTCATCCCTATTCTGGTATTCATGGCCCCCTCATCCCTATCCTGGTATGCATGGCCCCCTTAACCCTATTCTGGTATGCATGGCCCCTTCATCTCTGTCCTGGTATGCATGGCCCCCTCATCCCTATCCTGGTGTGCATGGCCCCCTCATCCCTATCCTGGTATGCATGGCCCCCTCATCCCTATCCTGGTGTGCATGGCCCCTTCATCTCTGTCCTGGTATGCATGGCCTCATCCCTATCCTGGTATGCAGGGCCCCCTCATCCCTATTCTGGTATGCATGGCCCCCTCATCCCTATCCTGGTATGCATGGCCCCCTTATCCATATTCTGGTATGCATGGCCCCTTCATCTCTGTCCTGGTATGCATGGCCCCCTCATCCCTATCCTGGTGTGCATGGCCCACTCATCCCTATCCTGGTATGCATGGCCCCCTCATCCCTATCCTGGTATGCATGGCTCCCTCATCCCTATTCTGGTATGCATGGCCCCCTCATCCCTATCCTAGTATGCATGGCTCCCCTCATCCCTATCCTGGTATGCAGAACCCCCTCATCCCTATCCTGGTATGCATGGCCCCCTCATCCCTATTCTGGTATGCATGGCCCCCTCATCCCTATCCTGGTATGCATGGCCCCCTTAACCCTATTCTGGTATGCATGGCCCCTTCATCTCTGTCCTGGTATGCATGGCCCCCTCATCCCTATCCTGGTGTGCATGGCCCCCTCATCCCTATCCTGGTATGCATGGCCCCCTCATCCCTATCTTGGTGTGCATGGCCCCTTCATCTCTGTCCTGGTATGCATGGCCTCATCCCTATCCTGGTATGCAGGGCCCCCTAATCCCTATCCTGGTGTGCATGGCCCCTTCATCTCTGTCCTGGTATGCATGGCCTCCTCATCCTTATCCTGGCATGCATGCCCCCCTCATCCCTATCCTGGTGTGCAGGACCCCCTGATCCCTATCCTGGTATGCATGGCCCCCTCATCCCTATCCTGGTATGCATGGCCCCCTTATCACTATTCTGGTATGCATGGCTCCCTCATCCCTATCCTCGTATGCATGGCCCCCCTCATCCCTATGCTGGTATGCATGACCCCCTCATCCCTATCCTGGTATGCATGGCCCCCTTATCCATATTCTGGTATGCATGGCCCCCTCATCCCTATTCTGGTATGCATGGCCCCCCTCATCCCTATCCTAGTATGCATGGCTCCCCTCATCCCTATCCTAGTATGCATGGCCCCCCTCATCCCTATCCTAGTATGCATGGCCCCCTCATCCCTATCCTTGTATGCATGGCCCCCCTCATCCCTATCATGGTATGCAGGACCCCCTCATCCCTATCCTGGTATGCATGGCCCCCTCATCCCTATCCTGATGTGCATGGCCCCTTCCTTATCCTGGTATGATTGGCCCCATCCTTTTTCTTTTTTAATTGGCCCCATCCCATTCCTGGTATCCATGGGCCCCATCAGGAAAGATTTAAAAAAACAAACCATTACACTCACCTATACCCTCGGTGCCAGCAGATTATAGACTGTTCATGTCTTTGTCAGTGGGCAAACTTACAAAATCAGCATGGTATCAAATAATTATTTCCTTCGCTGTATGTGGATAGTTAAATGTCAACAGGAATATGATATAATTAAAATAACATAATTCAGGTAAGCCTTCAGATTCCCTGTATAATTTAGGCACTCATTAAGCATATAATTTATATTTCAGTGATCTATGTAAGGTATGGATGTGTGACAAGTCATTTTATGAAATGCATAAAGAAAATTGCTGTAAAAGTACACACATACTGAATTACACTATTAAAGGGGTTGGCCAATGCAAAAACATGTGGTAGAAATATGAATACTTAGAAAGAAGGAATATAAACCAGCTCACCCGTGATGCATAAACCAATCTTCGGGAGCACGGACCCGCTGTGTCCAGGCGTGTAGAATCCAAAAAAAGAAAAGAATGTCCAGCTTCACCAAATCCGTAAAAAAGAGTTTTCTTTATTCACAAAACTTTTAAGCATAGAGGATACAGACTTCAGCACGAGCCATATGGGTAAGAATCTCAACGCGTTTCTGGAGACTAAGCTCCCTTAATCATGACATACATGTCACGATTAAGGGAGCTTAGTCTCCAGAAACACGTTGAGATTCTTACCCATATGGCTCGTGCTGAAGTCTGTATCCTCTATGCTTAAAAGTTTTGTGAATAAAGAAAACTCTTTTTTACGGATTTGGTGAAGCTGGACATTCTTTTCTTTTTTTAGAAATATGAATACACATACAGTACATGCAAATTAGAATCTAGGCATAGAAAGAGAAGGAGGCTGGCGTGAAATAAGCCAGTCAGCCAGCCTGCTCCACACACAGCCTTGAAGACACACCAGTGGTGTGAAAAAGTGTTTGCCCCGTTCCTGATTTCCTATTCTTTTGCATGTTCGTCACACATAAATGTTTCAGATCTCCAATCAAATGTAAATATTAAACAAAGATAACGCAAGTAACAACAAAATTCAGTTGTTAAATGAAAGTCTTTATTGTTAAGGGAAAAAGAAATCCAATTCTACAGGACTCTGAAATTTACTGTGATTTATCACATCTTTGGGAAGCTGAGTTCAAATTCTCTAGCCACGCGCAGACCTAGTTAGGCTACTTTCACACTAGCGTCGGACCCGGCCCGTTGCAGTGCGTCGAGCCGAGGTTCCCGACGCTAGCGTTCTCTGCGCCGCACAACGGGGGCAGCGGATGCATTTTTCCAGTGCATCCGCTGCCCCATTGTGTGGTGCGGGGAGGTGGGGGCGGAGTTCCGGCCGCGCATGCGCGGTCGGAAAAAGTGGACCGTCGGGAGCAAAAACGTTACATGTAACGTTTTTTGCTCCCGACGGTCCGCCACAACACGGCGCAACCGTCGCACGACGGTTGCGACGTGTGTCAATGCGTCGCAAATGCGTCGCTAATGTTAGTCAATGCAGAAAAAACGCATCCTGCAAGCACTTTTGCAGGATGCGTTTTTTCGGCAAAATGACGCATTGCGACGTATTGCAGTTAACGCTAGTGTGAAAGTAGCCTTACTGTCACACCTGTTCTCAATCAAGAAATCACTTAAATATGACCTGACAAAATGAAGTAGACCAAAAGATCTTCAAAAGCAATACATCATGCCGCGATCCAATAAAATTCTGAAACAAATGAGAAACAAAGTAATTTGAGATCTAGTCATCTGAAAAAGGTTATAAAGCTATTTTTAAAGCATTGGGACTCCAGCAAACCACCTTGAGAGCCATTATCCACAAATGGCAAAAACATGGAACAGTGGTGAACTTTCCTGTGGCCGGCCAACAAAAATTAAACAGAGTGCATCAACGACTCATCCAAGAGGTCACAAAAGACCCTACAACAACATCCAAAGAACTGCAGGCCTCACTTGCCTCAGTTAAGGTCAAAGTTCATGATTTCAGTATTAAAAAGAGACTTGGCAAAAATGGCCTGCATGGCAGAGTTCCAAGACGAAAACCACTGCTGAGCAATAAGAGCATAAAGGCTCGTCTAAGTTTTGTCAGAAAACATCTTGATGATCCCCAAGACTTTTGGAAGAATACTCTGTGGATTGAAGAGATAAAAGTTGATTTTTTTGGAAGGTGTATGTCCCTTACATCTGGCGTAGAAGTAACACAGCATTTCAGAATAGAATACCAACAGTAAAATATGGTGGTGATAGTGTGATGCTTTGGGGCTGTTTTGCTGCTTCAGGACCTAGAAGACTTGCTGTGGTAAATGGAACCATGAATTCTGCTATCTACCAAAAAATCCCGAAGGAGAATGTCCGGCCAGCTGTACATGACCTCAAACTGAATCACATTTGGGTTATGCAGCGGAACAATGAACGAAAACACACCAGCAAGTCCACCTATTAATGGTTCAAAAAAACAAAATGAAGACTTTGCTATGGCCTAGTCAAAGTTCTGACCGTAATCCGAGTGACATGCTGTGGCATGACCTTAAAAAGGCGGTTCATGCTCGGAAACCGTCCAATGTGGCTGAATTACAACAATTCTGCAAAGATGCGTGGACTAAAATTCCTCCAGAGCGTTGTTAAAGACTCATTGCCAGTTATCACAAATGCTTGATTGCAGTTATTGCTGCTAAGGGTGGCCCAACCAGCTATTAGCTTTAGGGATCAATCATGTTTTCACACATTGCCCTGTAGGTTTGGATTTCTTTTTCCTTTAAAAATAAAGACCTTCATTTAAAAACTGCATTTTGTGATTACTTGTGTTATCTTTGTCTAATATGTACATTTGTTTGGTGATCTGAAACATTTAAGTGTGACAAAATGCAAAAGATACCACTGTTTATTAATAAGCTATTTATATTTCCAACACATATGAAGATATTTTTTGAAGTGGACATCCCCATTTCAACTTAAATTTTTTGTGCAATAAAATAAATGTGTGATTTTTTATATTTCCACAGAGGATAACGATAATCCAAAGTCAGATGGAAAGGGAAACCTGTCTGAGCAGAGTGAGGATCCAGAGCCAGACCGTAAACAGCCCGGACAACATTCAGATCCAGAGATGAATTGTGATGAAGAAGCTAACAGCTCAAGTGATGCCTGCAGTGAGGAGAGTGAAGAAAGTGAAGACTGTGAGGTTAGGAAGGCAGCAGAAGAGATAGAGGAAGGAAGGCTAAGTGCACTAGGGAGTATTAGTGCTCTGGGAGCACTTGGTCCTATGCACATTAAAGTAGAGCGCTATACTGAGAGTGAGACAGACATGCGTGGGCCTGAGTCCCTAAGCTCTGACAGCGCCAAAGACTCTGAGAGTGGAGAAGAGGAAGAAGACGATGAAGAGGAGAGGGCAGTCTGTGTGACTGGTGTTCTAGGTAGACACCAGCGGAGAAAAAGGAGACGGAGAAAGAGTTTAGGACACTGTGGTGGCCGCAGGAGGCGACTGTCTGAAGGATCCAGCCCCAGTGGGATAGAGAGTACATTGGGGGATCCTCCAAGGCTGCTTCCTTCCACTCCTCCGCCAACAGGCAGTTGTTCTACTTCATCTGTGCTGAAGATCAAGACAGAAATGGCAGAACCAATCAACTTTGATAATGACAGCAGTATTTGGAATTTCCCACCTAATCGAGAGATTTCACGCAATGAATCCCCTTATAGTATGACCAAGCCTCCAACAGGGGGCGAGCACTTCTCCCCTTCCCCATCATCCTCTGCTGCTGCACCTCCAGCCCTCCATGTCTCTATACCAGACTCTGTTCTCACGCCCCCAGGCGGGGCGGATGGAGCTGGGCGAAGCAAAGCGCAGTATTCTGGATCTTCAGGGGGCTTGGGTCCTGTAAATTCAGATCCACTTTCACCTCCACTCTCTGCCTCACCCCGTGAAAAACCTCTTCAAACAGGCGGCCCATCAAATTCTCTTCTGTACGCAGGAGAGTTAGAAGCACTACAAAGGCTTCAGGCTGGAAATGTGGTCCTTCCTCTTGTGCATCGTGTTGCAGGAACCCTTGCAGCCACGGGAAGCAGTGGACAGAGGGTGTACACCACAGGTACCATTCGTTATGCCCCAGCTGAGGTGACACTGGCCATGCAAGGCAACCTGCTCCCTAATGCCCACCCTGTGAACTTTGTGGATGTAAATGGCCCTGGATTTGGTCTAGACCCCAAAACCCCAATGGAGATGCTGTACCATCATGTACACCGGCTAAACATGTCTGGTCCTTTTGGAGGTGCGGTGACAGGTGCTGGTCTTACCCAAGTTCCTGCTGCCAGTGTCTTCACCACGGCTGAAGGAATTTTCTCCTCCCTTCCTTTCCCAGTGTACAGCAATGGTATCCATGCAGCACAGACTCTAGAGCGTAAAGAGGACTGAGAAAGAAAACAAAGAGGAAAATTAATAAAAGAGAGAAGGAGGAGAAAATGGACAGACTTCAGAGAGTAGAGAAAGACATTATATAATAATTCAGAATGTAGGTGGCTATGTACTGGTGTTAGGGGCCACTAAACCTGGCCACCCCATGTCTCCTCCGCTGCTCCCTATTCCAAAGCCGCTAGAGGAGATGTTCTTTAAGTCTCATTCCTAATTTTTAATATCCTCCTCCAAAATATTTTGGGACCAGTAGCCCTGTCTTCCGCACCTCATACTTAGCTGGGCTGCATAAAATATATGTTCCTCCATCAGTTTCCTTTTCTGTGGCTTTGGTTTAGCTGGCAGATGCCTCTCCTGGGGACCGCTCGCACTGTGCCCATTGCTCCATCACTTAGAGGAGGGAGCAATGGCTGCGTTCTGATCCTTTACAACATAAAATATTCCAGCACTTTGCTCACACCTCAAAATCCTTCTTTTTGACTTCAGACACCATTATAGGCTTGTTTTACTCCTTACCCTGTCACTGCCAAAATACTAAGACATTGTTCACATATGTTGTAATGTTGATTTCTCAGAATGTTTGGACCTCTCCTTCTCTGCTGCTAGACCTTGGAGCCATTCACTTTTTAATTGCCAGAGGGGCAGTGCCACTGCTCTGGCAAGGAAAGAGTTGGCAGGCATGCACTACTGGATGATGGAAGTATAGTCAGTGTTGCATAAACCCCCCCAGTATTGCAAAACGGTGTTGACTGAAACAGTCTGTAGACAGCTGTGTTTTGATGTACCAAGATGCCTTGTCTTTTCAAGGGAGATGTTATGGGTGTGTATATAAAGTTATTACTTCACACACGTCACAAGCAGGAAAGAGAGTTTTCCGCACCAGATTCACATACTATGAAAAAGACAAAGTATGTATGAAATCTTCTAACCACAGGATCTAGTTCGAGTGTTTGATGCCCATTTGTTACTGAGGATTGTGATACGACTTCTGAAACACCTCAGAAGGAGCAATAGGTTCTTCCGACCCTTCTTGGTAGCCAAAATTGCAGTTTCTGCTGCTTATTGTTGCCATTATGAAGTATAAGTACTGTTTTACTACAAATCTTCCAATTTTACAATGTGCCCACATGTACATAATATTCAGCCTCCAACGATAACACACCATAACCGATGTTGTCAGAAAGACCTAGTACTCGTTGTAAGACATAAGAACAGCCATCACCAATTTTTTTCCAAAAGGTATTTGAAGATTTTTGTAATCCATAACACCACTTCAGGAGAGAATAACCCAAGACTTTCTCCATTTACCTATTCGGAGAAGGTTAAGAAGAAACTAAAATAAGATGTCTTTTTAATAATTTAAAGAGCAGGTACCGGGATGGTAGGCAGCTGTTGGTTGAGGCACCATGAGTTATGGTTAAAGATTTGGGGGACAATAAAAAAGAGCTGAAGTAGGGAAACCTTGTCAAAGGTGCATTGGAGGATACATAGATAGTGCATACCTCAGATATTTCATGACTTTTCACTAACTTTTATTAGATGCCCCCCAAAAAAATTAGTGAAAATAGCAACAATAAGGGGCAATTCAAAGACATTGTGAGAGAGCAGGTTTAGGTGTAATATCACTGGTTGGAAGGATACACAGAAAACAATTTCTCTGGTCCCCAAACATTAATAAAAATTGTCAGTATGATTGGGAAAAGTTAGGAGAGAACATTGTTGACGTTTTCTGGTTATAACTAGCTGTAGGTAAACTCAAATCTTTTTCTTAGTAGATTGTGATACCCAGATACAGTGATACTGTTCACTCTTCCTTGGACAAGGTACAGGAAAGATATATAACTTGGTACCGTGTTAGCTAGTAGATATAAAAATATTTAGATTTGAGAGTCCTCAGTGGTTGATACCTTTTAATGGCTAACTGAAAATCGAAAGCTTGCAATTTGTTACCATCTTTTCTGTTAGTCATTAAAAGGTATCAACCACTCAGGACTCTCAATTCTAAATATTTTTCTTTTGGACAAGGTAGTCCTTTCCCCTAAATACGTTTCTTTACTACCAGGGAGGCTTAGAACATGATACTCATAGGCTACTAAAGCCATTCTAGTGCTTAAGTCCATGCCACTCATTAACAATATAAGCCAGGTTATTTGCCCAAACAAAATATTTCCAGTGGCAGAATGATATGGAAATCGTGGGTTACTTTGCAGATTCCTTTTTTTTTTTTTGCACAAAACACTTTACTGACCCGTCATGTTTTTGGTGTTACATGTTACGTGTCCTCACCAGCACTGTGTTTCTCTGTTATACTTTACAGTAAATGGAGGGTTAAAAGAATTAAGATGTAAAAGTCATCTTAACCTGCATATTTTTTTTACCATATATGTTCCTCTTGCTTTGCTTTTTTTCTATCTCCCGTCCGATACTCTTAGACGGGGCTTACAAATTCTTGTAAAGAACGAACACATAAAAATGTTTTACAATATGCTCAGTAAGAAAGTCTCTGCCAACAATTTTGGAGAAAAAAAAAGGCAAATGGGATTTCCAGGAGATAAGAAAGAGAAGTTAAGAACAAGGCAAGTACAGGCATTGACCTTAGATTGGGTCACTAAAAATTTGAAAAGGGGGAGGGGACTCCGAGTCATTCAGAAACCAAAAGTGTGACGTTTCATGGAGTAATAGGTTTTTATTTCCTACTTCCAGTCTGTTTGGCAGCTTATCCGTGAAACATCTATTACCAGGTGTGAGACTTTGTAATGTGTTGCTTCGTGTATTAAAATAAGAAAAAAAAAGACAAATCTAAAGAGGTTTAGAAAAAAATGAAAAAAAAGAACCATTTCCGAGTGTCTTTTAGCTGTCTCATTCCAATTTCAACGTGTGTTACAATATGCAGTATATTCTACGCTAATGTGAGTGTTTATCTCTGTTGTCTTTCTCTGTGCTTTTAAAACTGTAGTCTGGGTCTGTCATGTTCTTTACTCCCTGTGTGTCAGTGAATCGGTGGTACCTGGGGGCTCGTGGATGTTTGTATAGTGGCAACGCTGCTTTCACTGTTGGTACACCCTATGGGTAACTTTGCTCTTTCCTTGTTTTTCATTTTGGCTATCGCTTTTACTGTTGTGAAATTTCAGTACTCTGTCCTAATGACTGTTCTGTAATTTTTTACCTATGTTTCATGTCTGTCTATCTTACATAAACCAGCAAAAAAAAAATCATTTTTGAAAAAAATAAAAAAGCCGCCTACTTGCTTTGTGCAAGGGAGGGAAGGGCAGCTCTTTCCTCTTTCTCTTACATAGAGATAAATATCTCTACTGATTTTAGAGAAGACGTTGGAGTTGTAGAGAAGTTGATCTGACATATCAGCAGCCGAGTGTTCTTTAGCATCTATTCTATCTAGAGGAGGCTCATTAATGGTGATGGAAACATTGTTGTATTGCGGACACTTTTATCTAGTTCTGTCAGTCTCCTTTTACATCTGTTCGCAGTCCATGCAGTTCCATCTCTGCCTATAGCCATCAGTCCCATAACATATGCAGTGAATGCTAGTTCATTCGATTTGTAGCCTTCCCTTAACCTGGAGGGTAACGTAAGTCATTCCATAATGAGGATCCCAAACATGATGGGATACCTTTTCACAACCTAGTAATACATAAGCTTAATGATCTAATTTCTCTCTATCTATTGCTGCTTTCAGATAATTACATTGGAGGCATGCATTGGTTCTACCTCCTATGTCGAGAGAGGGAAATTAAGAGCTAAATACAAACTATAACTTTTAAGCCTCCTCTGTCATAGCCCCATCGCTGCAAGAAGACATAAAAGGCTATCACAATGTTGACCCTAGTTCTCTGTCAGGAGATTCAGCCATAAATCCACTACCAGAAAATGAACATCTAGAATTTTGTAAAGATGGAATGGGTCAATAATAATGATGACTCCCTTCACATTCTTGATGGTTGCAAAACACTGAAATCTCACTTCAATGTTTTTTTTTGTTTTATCCTTTGTCTTCCATTCTCGTTTTCTGTTTGTTATTTTTCTGTTTCTTTTTTTTTTTAATATTTTTTTAATAAGTGTTTGTGTTGTGTCGAAGATTAAAAAAAAATAATAATATTAATAATAATAATAAACTATTGAAGAATTCTGGTTATTTCAATTCAGCAAGTTTAACAGCTGCTTTCAAAATAAATTGTCTGACAATTTTCAAAAATGACAAAAAAGTCATTTTTTTTATTTGTGACGACTGTGTCTGTGTTTTTAACTATTTCTTGTAAATTAATATGAAAACTTTATGAGGTTGGTGCCACTTTGGTTTATTATTCAAATAAAAAGGGAGGGTTAATAGGAAATAGAATAAAAAAAACAACAACTTGTACCTGTAAACCCAACAGTGTTACCAACTTAAACGTTTAAAAGTATATATATTAAAACGTTAAAAAATGCGAAAGTTATGGGTACGTTTTATTGTGTTTTGAAGACTAACTCAGTTTTAACTCAACGTGCCTCATCTGTTGTAAAAAAGATAAGAAAAACATTATTTTTCCATTAACCATCAAGTTAATACGGTGCAGAAAAAAAATAAAAAAAATAAGCAAAAAAAATAATCTGTACATAATTTCATTTTTTTAAAACAAGGTTCTTTTTTATACTTTTCTAGGCCTGCTTACACACCATACATGCTGTCTTTTATGTAAATTAATTTTTGATTCATCCGGCAGGTACCATTTTCATAATAAACTTTACATTTTGGATTTGTTTGCAGTTTTGGCATCTTTTATTTCACACATTAACACCATCCTGATCAAGAAGACTCTTACTGCTGGATCATACATGATTTGAAAAACTTTGGATTGTTTTCTGTCTTCAGCTAGAAACAGCAGTCTTTGTTTAAGATTGTGGTTTCCATCAACAATAAACTCAAATACTTAACCCGTCTAGACTATGGGAGCAAGAAGTAAGATTTAAAGGGAACCTGTCACCTCCAAAATCGAAGGTGAGCTAAGCCCACCGGCATCAGGGGCTTATCTACAGCATTCTGGAATGCTGTAGATAAGCCCCAGATGTATCCTGAAAGATGAGAAAAAGAGGTTAGATTATACTCACCCAGGGGCAGTCCCTCTGCGGTCCGGGTCCGATGGGTGTCACGGTCCAGTCCGGGGCCTCTTCTTACGATGACGTCCTCTTCTTGCATTCACGCCGCTGCTCCTGCGCAGGCGTACTTTGTCTGCCCTGTTGAGGACAGAGCAAAGTACTGCAGTGCGCAGGCGCCGGGCCTCTCTGACCTTTCCCGTACTGCAAAGTACTGCAGTACTTTGCTCTGCCCTCAACAGAGCAGACAAAGTATGCCTGCGCCGGAGCCGCAGCGTCAATGCAAGAAAAGGACGTTATCGTAAGAAGAAGGGAGGCCTAGGACTGGACCGTGACACCCATTGGACCCGGACCGCAGTGGGACCGCCCCTGGGGTGAGTATAATCTAACCTCTTTTTCTCATCTTTCAGGATACATCGGGGGCTTATCTACAGCATTGCAGAATGCTGTAGTGTAGATAAGCCCCTGATGCCGGTGGGCTTAGCTCACCTTCAATTTGGGGGTGACAGGTTCCCTTTAAAGGGGAAATTTTCAGGTTCCCTGTTTCCAATTGCCAAAATAGCATAATGTGTGTTTAGTTCTTTATCTATCTGATAAGCTGTTTCATGGGACTTACTAATACTGCCATCTTTGAAAAGTTAATTTTATTCCTGCAATGTTGTATATGCTAATGAGGCAGGAGTAGCCTAGTGAGGTGTCTCTTCCGACAGACTAGTCCTGTCTTGGCTTCTAATCACACCTGCCTAGATGTGATTTACAGCCTGTATACAATTCTCGTCATAGTAGCATCGTTACCAGTTGTCAATCATGCCAAGGGAGGTGCGATTACATGATTTGAGGCACGACTAGTTCGAGGAATAGATGCCTTGCAGAACTAATCCAGACTTATAAGCATATGCCATGATGCAGAATTAAAATTAATTTTTCAGAGATTGCAGTGGTAGCAAGATTCATGAAAAACCTTATCACATTTTAAAAAAATCCCATTAGTCAGCAGTATTCCTAATCATAAATATATGGGGATCATGTTGCAGATAGTGCAGCAAGAAGGCACTCATATTTCTGGTTCTACCCTGAGGTCCAAGCCCATGCTGTTTTGGTGGCTGGGTAACAATAAGGCTTGTTTCCTCCATCCCATCCCGCCAACCACGAACAACAGAGAGGGGAGGATTATCCTCTTCATCTGACAGTTGCTCCTCCATCACCTCTTCCTTCTCCATTTGTTCCTCGGATCTTGCACCTTCGATAACAGTTTATCACCAGCCCCCCTCGATCGCAGTAATCCACCCTCCCTTGGCACCCACCTGTGTGATGATAGTCTGGAACTTAGAGACAATGTTATCCCTTCCGCATCCTTCCCTTCCTCCTCTTCTTCTGGGACCACCATCTCCTCCCGCTGGCTATTCAAGTCTGCTTCAGCACATAGATGACCGGAATAGTGATGCTGATGATGGCGGCTTCAGCACTAACTATCTTAGTAGCCATTTCGAAACTGTGGAGAAGGGTGCAGAGGTCCTTAATCTATGCCTGCTTTGTAAACGTGATATGCGCCACATCCATACTGCATTGGCCCAGGCTATAATGCATGACATACCGCGTCAGGGCTTGTTGCTGCTGCCACAGTCGCTTCAACATGTGCAGAGTGTAATTCCACCGTGTCAGCACTTCGCATATCAATCTGTTAACTGGCATGGACAAAGACCTCTGTATTGATGCAAGTCGATGACCTGAGGGGTGCGAATGGTGGAAATGAGCACACCGCTTACGTGCTTTCTGGAGCAGCTCACCCAGGCAAGGATAGTGGTGGAGAAAACGCTGTACCACCAGGTTAAGGACGTGAACCATGCAAGGCATGTGTGTGACCTTGCCTTGCTTTAGGGCCACCTCCAGGTTCGCACCATTGTCGGACATGGCCTTCCCTGGATGCAGGTTCAACAGAGACAGCCATTGATCAAACTCAGTGTGGAGAGCTGTCCACAACTCTTCAGCTGTATGACTGCAATATCCAAGGCATATCAATATTAATACTGCCTAATTGCGGTGAGCCTTGGCTGCGCAGTATGGAGGTGGTGGGATTTCGCTCTGCACTGTTGGAACGCGTGTCTCATTAAGGCAGAGGTTGAGGGCGCAAGTGGAGGCCATAGAGGAGGCAGAAGCAGTGGAGGAAGTGTTAAATGTAGAGGTTTGTCCTGCAAGCCTTAGGGATTCCAAGACTTGTGGAGCAGCGCCTGCCCTCACAACCACCAGAGTCACCCAGTGCCCAGTCAGCGAGATGTAATGCCCTTGGCCATGCTTACTTGTCCAATTATCTGTGGTGAAATGCACCCTGACTGACAGACATTTAGTCAAGGAACGGGTGATGTGGTCTGCGACATTCTGGTGTAATGCAGGCACAGTTTTCTTATAAAAGTAATGGCGACTGGGCAGTTAGTACTGGGGGACTGCGACGGCCATCAGCTTTCAAAAACCGTCTGTATCTACCAGGCGGAAAGGCAGCATTTCCGTGGCCAACAGATTGGAGATGGTGGAGTTCAACCTCTTAGCTTTCTCACGCGTAGGAGGAAATAATCTTTTACGTAACCACAACTGTGGAACCGTGGGCTGGCTGCTGTGCTGAGAGAGGGCGGAGTACGGTGAACCAGACAAACTACTGGACCGTGAGAGAGGGGCAGGCGGAGATGTTATGGTGGATTGAGAAATTTTTGGTATACTAGTTCTGAGATCAGTCAAAAACAGGCATGTTCGCTTCCATTACAGCTGACGGCGGGCTCTCAGTCAGCGTGACTGAAGCAGGTAAAGAACCCAAGGTTCTGCGGTCGAAGACCTGCGTCTCAATAGTTGACACGGTAACAGAGGAGGAGAAAGAAGCAGCAGATGCAATTGATGGTGCGGCTGATGGTTGTTGAGGTCCGCTGGTCCGCATTTCTGCGCAGTGGGATTCCCACAGTAACGCATGTTCACCGCGCATATGAAGGTTCATACATGTAGTAGTCAAATTATTGCACTTTTTACCTCGACTCAGTTTTTTTTTTGCAAAGTTAGCAGATTACGTGGGTTGGCTCATCCTCTGCAGTGTCAAAAAAGGCCCTGTCTAGGCAACCCTTGCCACCCCTGCGAGCTGAAGGCCAGCGGACGCTGCTGGTCACAGCCACAGTGCAATGTAACCTCATCTTCCTCTTCAGATTACCTACTCAGCTGTGTGCCTCTGTTCACGCCAACTGTGATCTAACACATCATCATCATCCTCTGTGTTATCACATTCCTCACCCTTGGAGTCACCCTCCTCTTCCTGCCCTGACAGCACAGTACAGTCCGCGTGAGCCTCAGATATCTGAGTCTCATCAAGATCACCTCCCCCCAGGGCTTAATGTCTGATGATCAGGGTCAAGATGCTGTTCGGACCCTACTTCATACGGTCCCGGATCCAAGCTAAAAACAAATTTGGGCATCATTGCAGATTTCCTCCTCTTGACTCTGTGAAGCTTTTGAGTACACTTCTGATGACCATGGTATAGAATGTGAAGAGCTCTTCAGACTCACCCATCTGTAGTTCCGTACAGTCAGGTGTACGGTTGGAGACTTGGGACGGGGGAAACCAAGGGGAATTTGTGTGCCACCTCTGTGGACTGTACTGGGTGTGATGTTGAGGTGGAAGAAGAGGAGGAGAGGCCACATGAAGCTGCGCTTGCCATCCACTCAAGCACATGCTCTTTCTGGGCCTCATCAACAAGGCATACCGCTGTGCGTCTGCCAAAGAAAGGTAGTGGAGTAGCCCATCCAGTAGCAGAAGTTATCAGTTGTCTTTGCATAGGACGTGATGTTTTTGGTTCACTAGTGCTTTCGCAAACATTACCACCTACCCCACGTACACCTTAGACACCAAGCTTAATCCCCTTCCACCACGGCCTCTCTTTTTCCCAGTCATGTTGCTCAGATAGTGTGGTTGGAGTACAGTATTAGCAACAAAAAAATTAGATTTTAAACTCTGCACCACCTCTGCAAACAGCTGAATTTCAGCTACAGTAAATTCCAAGGTGAAATATGGCTTGCTGTATCGTGTTAGTCACAGAAGAAAGAATTGAGTGGGGATGAGGTCTCTATGGAAGATATGATACAAACAATTTGAAAGTGAGATGTCATCTATATCACACTATATGTTTATTGCTCCCCTTCTTCCCAGAGCCATAACTTTTTTATTTTTTTAGTTAATATGGCCATGTGAGGGCTTGTTTTTTGCGGAACGAGTTGTACTTTTGAACGACTTTGTTGCTTTTAACATATCGTGTGCTGGAAAGCCGGGAAAAAAAATTAAAAGTGCAGTAAAATTACAAAAAAGAGCAATCCCACAGTTGTTTTGCTTTTTTACTATGTTCACTAAATGCTAAAACTGACCAGCCATTATGATTCTCTGGGTCATTACGAGTTCATAGATAAAAAAAGAACCTAGACATGTTTCGTGTCTAAGTGGTAAAAAATTTTTTCAAACTTTGTTAAAAAAAAAAAATTGCGACATTTTCCAATACCCGTAGCGCCTCCATTTTTTGTGATCCCGGGTTGGGTGAGGGCTTATTTTTTGTGCACTGAGCTGGCCTTTTTAATGATACTATTGTGGTCCAGATACAATCTTTTCTTCGCCCCTTATTGTATTTTAATTCAATGTTGCTGCAACCACAAAAACTTAATTCAGGCATTTTGACTTTTATTCTCGCTACGCCATTTAGCAATCAGGTTAATCCTTTTTTTTTTATTGATCGGGCGATTATGAACGCAGCAATACTAAATATGTGTATGTTTGATTTTTTTTTTTTTTTTAACATTTTTTATATTTTTAAAAACATTTTTTTTTTACTTATTTGCATGCTTCAATAGTCTCCATGGGAGACTAGAAGCGAAGCTGCCATAACTCGATCTCCTCTGCTACATACAAGCGATGATCATATGGCCTGTATGTAGCAGAATTACTCACTTGCTATGAGTTCTGACAACCGAGCGGCGCTCATAGCAATCCGGCAGTGACAACCATAAAGGTCTGCAGGAGACCTCTGGTTGTCATACCAACCCATCGATGACCCGTGATCACGTGACGGAGTTCAAAGATGGGCGGATTTCCGGCATGCTTGCTGGAAGCGCGTGTTAAATGCCGCTGTCAGAGTTTGACAGCGGCATTTAATGGGTTAACAGCCGCGGGAGGATCGCAGCTGTTAGGGGCACATGACAGCTGGTCAGATCAGCTGTCATGTGCCAGAAAAGGTGCGGGCTCATCTCTGGAACCCACACCAAACGGGGAGGCGTCTAGTGACAGATCCATCATTGGTCATTAAGGGGTTAAAGTCGGGTCCCTTAACCCCTTCATGACCGTGGGATTTTCCGTTTTTCCGTTTTTGTTTTTCACTCCCCTCCTTCCCAGAGCCATAACTTTTTTATTTTTCCGTCAATTTGGCCATGTGATGGCTTATTTTTTGCGGGACGAGTTGTACTTTTGGTTTTACCATGTCGTGTACTAGAAAACGGGAAAAAAATTCCAAGTGCGGTGAAATTGCAAAAAAAGTGCAATCCCACACTTGTTTTTTGCTTGGCTTTTTTGCTAGGTTCACTAAATGCTAAAACTGACCTACCGTTATGATTCTCCAGGTCATTACGAGTTCATAGACACCTAACATGACTAGGTTATTTTTTACCTAAGTGGTGAAAAAAAATTCCAAACTTTGCTAAAAAAAAAAAATAAATTGCGCCATATTCCGATAATCGTAGCGTCTCCATTTTTCATGATCTGGGGTCGGTTGAGGGCTTATTTTTTGCGTGCCGAGCTGGCGTTTTTAATGATACCATTTTGGTGCAGATACGTTCTTTTGATCGCCCGTTATTGCATTTTAATGCAATGTCACGGCGACCAAAAAAACGTAATTCTGGCGTTTTGATTTTTTTTCTCGTTACGCCGTTTAGCGATCAGGTTAATGGGTTTTTTTTAGTGATAGATCAGGCGATTCTGAACGCGGCGATACCAAATATGTGTAGGTTTAATTTTTTTTTTATTGATTTATTTTGATTGGGGCAAAAGGGGGGTGATTTAAACTTTTATGTTTTTTTTATTTTTTTCACATTTTTTAAACTTTTTTTTTCACTTTTGCCATGCTTCAATAGCCTCCATGGGAGGCTAGAAGCAGGCACAGCGCGATCGGCTCTGCTATGTAGCAGCGATCATAAGATCGCTGCTACACAGCAGAAATGCAGGTGTGCTGTGAGCGCCGACCACAGGGTGGCGCTCACAGCTGCCGAGGATCAGTAACCATAGAGGTCTCAAGGACCTCTATGGTTACCATTCAGAAGCATCCGATCATGTGACGGAGGTCGGCGATGACGTCATATCCGGCCGCCCAGCCGGATGCGGTAGTTGAATGCCGCTGTCTGCGTTTGACAGCGGCATTTAACTAGTTAATAGATCGCGATTCTGCCCGCGCCTATTGCGGGCACATGTCAGCTGTTCAAAACAGCTGACATGTCCCGGCTTTGATGCGGGCTCACCGCGGAGCCCTGCATCAAAGTAGGGGACCTGACGTCGGACGTACTATCCCGTCCGACGTCAGGAAGGGGTTAATGTATGACACTATGAACAGAAGATTTTTTTTGTGGCCTCTGGATCAGGCCTCTATAACACACTAGATGCTACAAACTATTTTAAAGTCAGGTCCCCTACTGTATGACATTAGGAACACAAGAACTTTTCTTAAATTCACTTATTAGGAACACAAGAATTTTTGGGTGGCCTCTGGATCAGGCCTCTACAGCTTAATTTCAACCCAACAAAATGACAATGTGTGATACGGCGGGCTGTCTAACTTTTTGCAACTGAAAAATTATAATTTTTTCAATGTGTCTTAGACAATTTCATGTCACAATAGCACTCAATAACAAGGTGGGATACGGCAGGCTGTTTTACATTTAGCTAGTGAAAAAATATTTAGAATTCTATACACGTGCATGGAGCACTATAGAGACAGTACACAACACACTTGTAGGACATGTGCCCTGCTGGCTTTGTCTGTGGACCTCAGTAATGGCCCCCCAAAAAAAAATTCCGGAAGGTAAATTTAACAGCCACCCTGGACACTAGCTAGCTACACTATCTGATATACAACCACCTAGCTAAAATCTGCTAACAGTGCTAGCGTCAGGAGCAGCCTCTCTGTGCTGTTACAGTGTCAAAATGGCGCTAAAACAAGATGTCCGCTCTTTATATGGAAAGGGACATGTGATTTCAGCAGCCAATGACATAAGCCGTTGTGTCAGGACATTGTGGATGTTTCCTGCTCCCTGATTGGTTAGCCGCAATATGCACACATAAAGATAGGAAAAAAATGACTTCAAGAACACCGCTCCTCTGAGCCCTGCAAACCCCCTCCCCTCATCAAACATGTGCCAAACACTCATGATACACCACCATTATCATTGCTAAAGTGCTGAAATGACTTTTGTGGCAACGCAAATATTTTCCTGCACTTTTTACCGAATGTTACCATATTTTTCCGATTTTATAAAATTTTGCTTGTTTCCAATCACGAATCCAAATGTGCCATATTTGTGCCGAATTTATGTTTGGCGATCGTTTTCCGAGCAAATTCGCTCATTACTAATAATAAGTTCTAGCATTTTTATTTTTTTTTTTAGCAAGGTTTTTCTGTAGATTTGCAATCTAAGAAGTAGTGGTAGTGAATGCCGTTAAGAAGATGCCATAAATCAGGTCTTCATTATGAACATAATGAATGTAGTTACACATATATGTAGTACTGTGCAAAAGTTTTGGGCAGGTGTGGAAAAAAGCTGAAAAGTAAATATTTTCATAAATAAAATGACTAATAGTTTATTTTTTACCAACTGAAATGAAAAATTAGTGAACAAAAGAGAAATTAAATAAACATCAATAGTTGGTGTGACTGCCCTTTGCTGTGAAAACAGCATCAAAAGTATTAATTTTTCTAGGTTACCCTCACACGCTGCTTTTGAAGGAACATAGCATATTCTTGTTCCAAACATCTTGGAGAAATAACTACAGATTTTCTTTGGATGTAGGCTTGCGCAACACCCTATGTCTCTTCATGTAATCCCTGACCGGTGATATTGAGATCAAGGCTCTGTAGAGGCTGAGTCATCGCTTGCAGGGTTCCTTGTTCTCCTTTACTCCAACAATTTTATTTTTGGGGTATTATCTTGCTGCAGAATCAAACAGACACCTTCCTGATAGTATTGCATTATGCATGAGTATCTGCCTGTATTTTGAGAAATTGAGGACATTATTGACCTTGATGAAATTCACACCATGTGCTGAACTGCAGCTCCAAACTTGCTAGGAACCTGCACCATTCTCCACTGTAGTCTGCATTGTACCCTCTCCAGCCCTTCACAAACAAACTGCTTTCTGTTGTAGTAAAACATTTCACAATTTCCAGACACCTGCTGCCATTTTTTGCATCCCAGTTGGTATGTTTTTGTCTGTAGCTGAGTAACTTGGCATTGTTTCCATGAACAACTCCAATTCCAAAAATGTTGGGATGCTTTGTGAAATGTGAAGAAAACAAGAATGCTATGATTTGGGAAACCATATTTTACTCAAAACATAGAACACAGATGAGAAGTTGAAAGTTATACATTTTTCCATTTAATTTGAAAAAATAACTAATTTAGAAAATGATGGCAGCAACACATCTCAACAAGGTTAGGAAAGGCTTAACAAAAAGCTCAAAAACTAAATGATGTCTATGTTTAACCCCTTAAGCCCCAAGGGTGGTTTGCACGTTAATGACCGGGCCAATTTTTACAATTCTGACCACTGTCCCTTTGTGAGGTTATAACTCTGGAACGCTTCAACGGATCCTGATGATTCTGACATTGTTTTCTCGTGACACATTGTACTTCATGATAGTGGTAAAATTTCTTCGATAAGACTTGCCTTTATTTGGCAAAAAAAAGGAAATTTGGCAAAAATTTCGCAATTTTCCAACTTTGAATTTTTATGCCCTTAAATCACAGAGATACAGTACAGACCAAAAGTTTGGACACACCTTCTCATTTAAAGATTTTTCTGTATTTTCATGACTATGAAAATTGTACATTCACACTGAAGGCATCAAAACTATGAATAACTATGAATTAACACATGTGAAATTACATACTTAACAAAAAAGTGTGAAATTACTGAAATTATGTCTTATATTCCAGGTTCTTCAAAGTAGCCACCTTTTGCTTTCATGACTGCTTTGCACACTCTTGGCATTGTCTTGATGAGCTTCAAGAGGTTGTCACCGGAAATGGTTTTCACTTCACAGGTGTGCCCTGTCAGGTTTAATAAGTGGGATTTCTTGCCTTATAAATGGTGTTGGGACCATCAGTTGTGTTGTGCAGTCTGGTGGATACACAGCTGATAGTCCTACTGAATAGACTGTTAGAATTTGTATTATGGCAAGAAAAAAGCAGCTAAGTAAAGAAAAACGAGTGGCCATCATTACTTTAAGAAATGAAGGTCAGTCAGTCCGAAAAATTGGGAAAACTTTGAAAGTGTCCCCAAGTGCAGTGGCAAAAACCATCAAAAGCTACAAAGAAACTGGCTCACATGAGGACCGCCCCTGGAAAGGAAGACCCAAGAGTCACCTCTGCTTCTGAGGATAAGTTTATCCGAGTCACCAGCCTCAGAAATCGCAGGTTAACAGCAGCTCAGATTAGAGACCAGGTCAATGCCACACAGAGTTCTAGCAGCAGACACATATCTACAACTACTGTTAAGAGGAGACTTTGTGCAGCAGGCCTTCATCGTAAAATAGCTGCTAGGAAACCACTGCTAAGGACAGGCAACAAGCAGAAGAGACTTGTTTAGGCTAAAGAACACAAGGAATGGACATTAGACCAGTGGAAATCTGTGCTTTGGTCTGATTAATCCAAATTTGAGATCTTTGGTTCCAACCACCGTGTCTTTGTGCGACGCAGAAAAGGTGAACGGATGGAATCTACATGCCTGTTCCCACCGTGAAGCATGGAGGAGGAGGTGTGATGGTGTGTGAGTGCTTTGCTGGTGACACTGTTGGGGATTTATTCAAAATTGAACGCATACTGAACCAGCATGACTACCACAGCATCTTGCAGCGGCATGCTATTCCATCCAGTTTGCGTTTAGTTGTACCATCATTTATTTTTCAACAGGAAAATGACCCCAAACTCACCTCCAGGCTGTGTAAGGGCTATTTGACCAAGAAGGAGAGTGATGGGGTGCTACGCCAGATGACCTGGCCTCCACAGTCACCAGACCTGAACCCAATTGAGATGGTTTGGGGTGAGCTGGACCGCAGAGTGAAGGCAAGAGGGCCAACAAGTGCTAAGCATCTTTGGGAACTTGTTCAAGATTGTTAGTCACCAGGAATGGTCTTCCACCTCTTGAAGCTCATCAAGAGAATGCCAAGAGTGTGCAAAGCAGTCTACTTTGAGGAACCTAGAATATAAGATATAATTTCAGTTGTTTCACACATTTTGTTAAGTATATAATTCCACATGTGTTAATTCATAGTTTTGATGCCTTCAGTGTGAATGTACAATTTTCATAGTCATGAAAATACAGAAAAATCTTTAAATGAGAAGGTGTGTCCAAACTTTTGGTCTGTACTGTATGTCACACAAAATACCTAATAAGTAACATTTCCCACATGTCTACTTTACATCAGCACAATTTTGGAACCCAAATTTCTTTTTGTTAGGGAGTTATAAGGGTTAAAAGTTGACCAGCAATTTCTAATTTTTACACCATTTTTTTTTAGGGACCACATCTCATTTGAAGTCATTTTGAGGGGTCTATATGATAGAAAATAACCAAATGTGACACCATTCTAAAAACTGCACCCCTCAAGGTGCTCAAAACCACATTCAAGAAGTTTATTAACCCTTCAGGTGTTTCACAGGAATTTTTGGAATGGTTTAAATAAAAATGAACATTTAACTTTTTTTCACACAAAATTTACTTCAGATCCAATTTGTTTTATTTTACCAAGGGTAAGAAGAAATTAAACCCCAAAAGTTGTTGTGCAATTTGTCCTGAGTACGCTGATACCCCATATGTTGGGGTAAACCACTGTTTGGGCGCATGGCAGAGCTTGGAAGGGAAGGAGCGCCGTTTGACTTTTCAATGCAAAATTGACAGGAATTGAGATGGGATGCCATGTTGCGTTTGGAGAGCCACTGATGTGCCTAAACATTGAAACACCCCAAAAGTGACACAATTTTGGAAAGTGGACCCCCTAAGGAACTTATCTAGATGTGTTGAGAGCTTTGAACCCCCAAGTGGCTTCACTACAGTTTATAACCCAAGGGTAACAGGAGAAATTGGACCCCAAAAGTTGTTGTCCAATTTGTCCTTAGTATGCTGATACCCCATATGTGGGGGGAACCACCGTTTGGGCGCATGGCAGAGCTCGGAAGGGAAGGAGCGCCATTTGGAATGCAGACTTAGATGGATTGGTCTGCAGGCGTCACATTGTTTTTGCAGAGCCCCTAATGTACCTAAACAGTAGAAACCCCCCACAAGTGACCACATATTAGAAACTAGACCCCCCATGAACTTATCTAGATGTGTTGTGAGAACTTTGAGCCTCCAAGTGTTTCACTACAGTTTATAACGCAGAGCCGTGAAAATAAAAAAAAATGTTCCCACAAAAATTGTTTTTTAGCCCCCCAAATTTTTATTTTCCCAAGGGTAACAAGAGAAATTGGACCCCAAAAGTTGTTGTCCAATTTGTCCTGAGTACGCTGATACCCCATATGTTGGGGTAAACCCCTGTTTGGGGCGCACGGGAGAGCTCGGAAGGGAAGGAGCACTGTTTTACTTTTACAACGCAGAATTGGCTGGAATTGAGATCGGACGCCATGTCGCGTTTGGAGATCCCCTGATGTGCCTAAACAGTGGAAACCCCCAATTCTAACTGAAACCCTAACCCCAACCCTTGCCCTAATCCTAACCCTAGCCCTAACCCTAATGGGAAAATGGAAATAAATACATTTTTTTTAATTTTATTATTTTTCTCTAACTAAGGGGGTGATGAAGGGGGGTTTAATTTACTATTTATAGCATTTTATTAGCGGATTTTTATGATTGACAGCCGTCACAGACTAAAAGACGCTTTTTATTGCAAAAATAGTTTTTGCGTCTCCACATTTTGAGAGCTATAATTTTTCCATATTTTGGTCCACAGAGTCATGTGAGGTCTTCTTTTTTGCGGGACGAGTAGACGTTTTTATTGGTAACATTTTCGAGCACGTGACATTTTTTGATCACTTTTTATTCCGATTTTTGTGAGGCAGAAGGACCAAAAACCAGCTATTCGTGAATTTCTTTTGGGGGGGTGCGTTTATACCGTTCCACATTTGGTAAAATTGACAAAGCAGTTTTATTCTTCAGGTCAGTACGATTACAGCCATACCTCATTTATATAATTTTTTTATTTGTTTTAGCGCTTTTATATGATAAAAACTATATTTTAGAAAAAATGTATTCTGAGGACTATAACTTTTATTTTTTCGCTGATGATGCTGTATGGCGGCTGTTTTTATGTGGGACAAGATGATATTTTCAGCGGTACCATGGTTATTTATATCCGTCTTTTTGATTGTGTGTTATTCCATTTTTTGTTCGGCAGTATGATAATAAAGCATTGTTTTTTGCCTCGTTTTTTTTTTTACAGCGTTCGCTGAAGGGGTTAACTAGCAGGACAGTTTAATAGGTGGGGTCGTTACGGACGCGGCGATACTAAATATGTGTACTTTAATTTTTTTTGTTATTTAGATAAAGAAATGTATTTATGGGAACAATATATATATACCGTATTTTCCGGCATATAAGACGACTTTTTAACCCCTCAAAATCTTCTTAAAAGTCGGGGGTCGTCTTATACACCAGGTACAGATAAAATGTGCATATGGTGGGTGGGTGGGGGGGGGGAGTGGTCCCGATGACGAAGAGAGGGGGCGTCGCACAGTAAAGTGTGAGTGGAGTATATCCCCCTATTACCTCATTGCGGCAGCGTGGGGGTCTCTGTGCTGGGAGCGGCAGCTCCTCTTTGTGCCGTGGGTGCTCTGTGCTGTGGGGTGGCGGCGCATCTTCGTGCCGTGGGTGCTGTGGGGCGGCGGCGGCGGCGCATCTTCTTGCAGCGTCGGGGCTCCTCCGGCATCTCCTCCAGGCCCGGAGGCACCGGTAGCCCCATTGCTGTGATGCGGTGACCTCCGGGAAAATGGCCGCTGCTCAAATTCAGATATGAATCTGAGCATGCGCCGCCCCCAGCGGCCATTTTCCCGGAGGCCACCGCATCGCAGCCTCCGGGAAAATGGCCGCTGCTCAGATTCAGATCTCGTCTCCCGAGATCTCGGGAGACGAGATCTGAATCTGAGCAGCGGCCATTTTCCCGGAGGCCACCGCATCAGAGCAATGGGGCTGCCGGTGTCTCCGGGCCTGGAGGAGATGCCGGAGGAGCCCCGACGCTGCAAGAAGATGCGCCGCCGCCGCCCCACAGCACCCACGGCACGAAGATGCGCCGCCGCCCCACAGCACAGAGCACCCACGGCACGAAGAGGAGCTGCCGCTCCCAGCACAGAGACCCCCCACGCTGCCGCAATGAGGTAATGGGGGATATACTCCACTCACACTTTACTGTGAGACGCCCCCTCTCTTCGTCATCGGGACAACTCCCCACGCCAAAAGGCACATATTCACCGGCCCTATAAGATGACATACGGCATATAAGAAGACCCCCGACTTTTAAGAAGATTTTATATTTTAACTGGAAAAGTTGGGGGGTCGTCTTATATGCCGGAAAATACGGTATATTTTCTTCTTTATTTAGGAATTTTTTTTTTTTTTTACACATGTGAATATATTTTTTTTTAACCCCTTCCCGACATGTGACGGTATAGTACGTCACATGTCGGGACCCCCGCTTTGATGTGCGCTCCGGCGGTGAGCGCACATCAAAGTCGCGACATGTCAGCTGTTTTTTACAGCTGACATGTGCGCGCAATAGCGGCGGGTGAAATCGCGATCACCCGCCGCTATTAACTAGTTAAATGCCGCTGTCAAACGCAGACAGCGGCATTTAACTACCGCATCCGGCCGTGCGGCCGGATATGAGCGCATCGCCGACCCCCGTCACATGATCGGGGGTCGGCGATGCTCCTCCATTGTAACCATAGAGGTCCTTGAGACCTCTATGGTTACTGATTGCCGGTGGCTGTGAGCGCCCCCCTGTGGTCGGCGCTCACAGCACACCTGCAAATCTGCTGTGTAGCAGCGATCTTATGATCACTGCTGCATAGCAGAGCCGATCGGGCTGTGCCTGCTTCTAGCCTCCCATGGAGGCTATAGAAGCATGGCAAAAGTAAAAAAAAAAAGTTTTTAAAAATGTGAAAAAAATAAAAAAAATATAAAAGTTTAAATCACCCCCCTTTCGCCCCAATCAAAATAAATCAATAAAAAAAAACCCCAACCTACACATATTTGGTATCGCCGCGTTCAGAATCGCCCGATCTATCAATAAAAAAAAAGCATTAACCTGATCGCTAAATGGCGTAATGAGAAAAAAATTCGAAACGCCAGATTTACGT
The DNA here is from genome assembly GCF_051348905.1 of Ranitomeya variabilis. Taxonomy (NCBI): domain Eukaryota; kingdom Metazoa; phylum Chordata; class Amphibia; order Anura; family Dendrobatidae; genus Ranitomeya; species Ranitomeya variabilis. The sequence continues at coordinate 640,484,413 of NC_135232.1, forward strand.
TTTTTTGGTCGCCACGACATTGCATTACAATGCAATAACGGGCGATCAAAAGAACGTATCTACACCAAAATGCTATCATTAAAAACGCCAGCTCGGCACGCAAAAAATAAGCCCTCACCTGACCCCAGATCACGAAAAATGGAGACGCTACGAGTATCGGAAAATGGCGCAATTTTGTTTTGTTTTGTTTTTTGCAAAGTTTGGAATTTTTTTTCACCACTTAGGTGAAAAATAACCTAGTCATGTTAGGTGTCTATGAACTCGTAGTGACCTGGAGAATCATAATGGCAGGTCAGTTTTAGCATTTAGTGAACCTAGCAAAAAAGCCAAGCAAAAAACAAGTGTGGGATTGCACTTTTTTTGCAATTTCACTGCACTTGGAATTTTTTTCCCGTTTTTTAGTACACGACATGCTAAAACCAATGATGTCGTTCAAAAGTACAACTCGTCCCGCAAAAAATAAGCCCTCACACGGCCAAATTGACGGAAAAATAAAAAAGTTATGGCTCTGGGAAGGAGGGTAGCGAAAAACGAAAACGGAAAAACGGAAAAAGCTCCGGGGGTGAAGGGGTTAATTTATAACATTACCCCAGGGGAGGCATAATGTTATAGAGTCAGATCGCTGATCTGACACTTTGCAGAGCACTGTGTCAGATCAGCGATCTGACATGCAGGGCTGCAAGCTTACCAGCGCTTGCTCTGAGCAGGCGCTGATAAGCCGCCTCCCTGCAGGAGCCGGATGTAGCCCCGCGGCCATTTTGGGGCTGCAGGGAGGAGACGCTCGGTACAAGGTGAGCACATCGCACAGGGTTAATGTGCCAGGGGCGGTCCGTGACCGCTCCTGGCACATAGTGCTGGATGTCAGCTGCGACAGTCAGCTGACACTCGGCCGCGCTTCCCTCGTGAGAGTGGCCGATCTCATATCACATACTATCCCGTCACTGGGAATTAAGTCCCAGGTCTCCTCGACGGGATAGTACGTCATATGGGATTAAGGGGTTAAAAGTTAGTGGAACAATTTCAGAATTTCTTTTTTATTTTTCCATCAATATGGCCATGTGAGAGCTTGTTTTTTGCGAGACAAGTTGTACTTTTGAACGACAACATTGGTTTTACCATATTGTGTACTTGAAAAAGGAAAGAAAAATTCCAAGTGCGGTTAAATCGCAAAAAAAGTGCAATTCCACAACTGTTTTTATTTTTTTTTATTTTTTACCATGTTCACCAAATGCTAAAACTGACCTGCCATGAATCTCCAGGATATTAAGAGTTCATAAACACGAAACATGTATAGGTTGTTTTTTTTTCATTTAAATGGTGAAAAGAAAATCCAAATTTTGTTTAAAAATAAAAAAAATGCTTCATTTTCCGAGACCTGTAGCGTCTCCATTTTTTGTGATGTGGGGCTGGGTGAGGGCTTATTTTTTGTGTGCCGAGCTGACGTTTTTAATTATACCATTTTGGTGTGGATACCGTCTTTTGATCGCCCGTTATTGCATTTTAATGCAACGTTGTGTCGACCAAAAAAACAATTCTGGCATTTTGACTTTTTTTGGCTACGCAGTTTACCGATCGGATTAATTCTTTTCATACCTTAATAGTTCGGGCAATTCTGAACGCAGCAATACCAAATATGTGTATTTTTGTTTTAATTGTTTTATTTTGAATGGGGCAAAAGGGGGGTGATTTTAACTTTTATATATTTTTTTAATTTTTTAAATATTTTTAAAACTTTTTTTTACTTTTTGCATACTTCAATAGTCTACATGGGAGACTACAAGCTGCAGTTCTCAGATCACCTGTGTGTAGCAGAAATGCTCACTTGCTATAAGCACCGACCGCTGGGTGGGGCTCATAGCAATCCAGCAATGACAACCACGAAATGAAAAATTTTTCTGTGGTCGGATGAATCAAAATTTTAAATTTCTTTATTGAAACCATGGACACTGTTTCCTGCGGACTCAAGAGGAGAGGGACCATCCAGCTTCTAATCAGAGGACAGTTTATGCATCTCTGATGGTATTAGTGCCTATGACATGGGCAGTTTACACATTTTGAAAGGCACTATCAATGCTGAGCAGTATGTAGAGGTTTTAGAACAAAACATGCTCCCATCCAGACAACGTCAATTTCAGGGAAGGCCTTTCATATTTCAGCAAGACAATGTTAAACTACATAGTTCGTTCATCCCAAAGCATGGCTTAACAATGAAGAGTTTGAGTGATTAACCGGCCACCTGCAATCCAGACCTTTCACCAATAGAAAACATTTGCTGCATTATGAAATAAAAACCATCAAGAAAGATGCAGGACTTTTGAGTAGCGAGAATCGTACATCAACCAAGAATAGGACAACATTCCTCTCTCAAATCTGCTAAGGGCATGGCTGGACATTATACGATTTCAATGGGAAGTGATGTGTTCTTCATCTGCTGTACTAAGTTTCCTTGACTGATCACTGCATCCATGTTCCTTAATATTGCCCATTTTGTGATGTTTCAATACTGATAAATACAGGCAGATGTTTATCCATCATGCATTACCATTAGGCAGGGCCGGCTCCAGGTTTTTGAGGGCCCCGGGCGAAAGAGTCTCAGTGGGCCCCCTGTTGTGGATTCTGTTTTTGGGCTCCCTCTGGTGGTTACAGCTGGTACTGGGTGACTTTGGTGGGTTGCGGTCTCTGGTTTCCACCTGTCCATCAGAGGCTGGGTGTTTCCTATTTAACCTGGCTTTCCTGTCATTCCCTTGCCGGCTATCAATGTATCAGTGTGTCTCTGTTACCTTTGCTACCTGCTCCTAGGCCTTCAAGACAAGCTAAGTCTGGATTTCCCTGTTTCATGTTTGCTTTCATGTTTTTAGTCCAGCTTGCAGATATGTAATTCTCTGCTGCTGGTTGCTCTAGTGGGCTGAAATTACCACTCATGTACCATGAGTTGGCACATGAGTTCAAGTAATTTCAGGATGGTATTTTGAAGGGTTTTAAGCTGACCGCGCAGTTCACCTTTTGTATCCTCTGCTATCTAGCTTAAGCGGGCCTCATTTTGCTGAATCTGTTTTCATAACTACGTTTGTGCCTTCCTCTCATTTCACCGTCATTATATGTGGGGGGCTGCTATTTCTGTGGGAATATTTCTCTGGAGGCATGATAGGTCTGTGATTCTTCTGATAGGGGTAGCTAGATCTCCGGCTGGCGCGAGACGTCTAGAGTCCCCCCAGGAACGTTCCCCGGCTGCTGTTAGTTGAGTGTTGAGGTTCAGGATCGCGGTCAGCTCAGGTTCCATCACCCTAGAGCTTGTCCTGTTTTTGCCCGTGTTATGTGTTCAATTCCCTGCCATTGGGAACATGACAGTATAGCCGGCCCACAAAGTGTTAATTGTTTGGGCTGAAGTAGGAGAAAAAGAAGTGTTGAAGGGAAATTTTTTTTTTTTTTTCCCCTCAGAGTTTTGCTGCCTAGCCCTTAATTGCTGTCTAGCTGCTTCTTACCTCCTCTTAACCCTTGAATGGCTCTGACCTTAGCTGTTTAACATGGATGTCCAGAGTTTGGCTTCCAGCCTGAATAATCTTGCTGCAAAAGTTCAAAACATACAGGATTTTGTTGTTCACACTCCTATGTCTGAACCTAGAATTCCTATTCCAGAGTTTTTTTCTGGAGATAGATCTACCTTCCTGAATTTCAGGAACAATTGCAAATTGTTTCTTTCTTTGAAATCTCGCTCCTCTGGAGACCCTGCTCAGCAGGTCAAGATTGTAATATCTTTCCTGCGGGGCGACCCTCAGAATTGGGCATTTGCATTGGCACCAGGGGATCCTGCATTGCTCAGTGTGGATGCGTTTTTTCTGGCACTGGGATTGCTCTATGAGGAACCTAACCTGGAGATTCAGGCTGAAAAGGCTTTATTAGCCCTCTCTCAGGGGCATGATGAAGCGGAAGTATATTGTCAAAAATTTCGGAAATGGTCGGTGCTTACTCAGTGGAATGAGTGCGCCCTGGCTGCAAACTTCAGAGATGGTCTTTCTGAGGCCATTAAGGATATTATGGTGGGGTTCCCTGCGCCTACAGGTCTGAATGAGTCTATGGCTATGGCCATTCAGATTGATCGGCGTTTACGGGAGCGCAAACCTGTGCACCAGTTGGCGGTGTCTTCTGAACAGGCACCTGAGACTATGCAATGTGATAGAATTCAGTCCAGAAGTGAACGGCAAAATTATAGGCGGAAAAATGGATTGTGTTTTTATTGTGGTGATTCAGCTCATGTTATATCAGCATGCTCTAAACGCACAAAAAAGGTTGATAAATCTTTTGCCATTAGTACTCTGCAGTCTAAGTTCATTTTGTCTGTAACTCTGATTTGTTCACTGTCATCCATTTCCGTCGATGCCTATGTGGATTCGGGCGCTGCCCTGAGTCTTATGGATTGGTCATTTGCCAAACGCTGCGGTTTTAGTCTGGAGCCTCTGGAAGTTCCTATTCCTTTGAAGGGAATTGACTCTACACCATTGGCTATGAATAAACCGCAGTACTGGACACAAGTGACCATGCGCATGACTCCCGTTCATCAGGAGGTGATTCGCTTCCTTGTACTATATAATTTACATGATGTACTAGTGCTTGGTCTGCCATGGTTACAAACTCATAATCCAGTCCTGGATTGGAAAACAATGTCTGTGTTAAGCTGGGGATGTCAGGGGGTTCATGATGATGCACCTCTGATTTCAATCGCTTCATCTACTCCTTCTGAGGTCCCTGCGTTTTTGTCTGACTATCGGGATGTTTTTGAGGAGCCTAAGCTCAATTCGCTCCCTCCTCATAGGGATTGTGATTGTGCTATAGAATTAATTCCTGGCAGTAAGTTCCCTAAGGGTCGTTTATTTAATCTGTCAGTGCCAGAGCATACTGCTATGCGGAATTATATTAAGGAGTCCTTGGAAAAGGGACATATTCGTCCATCTTCGTCCCCTCTGGGAGCAGGTTTTTTTTTCGTGGCAAAAAAAGATGGTTCCCTGAGGCCTTGTATAGATTATCGCCTTCTGAATAAGATTACAGTCAAATATCAGTATCCATTGCCATTATTGACTGATTTGTTTGCTCGCATTAAGGGGGCTAGGTGGTTCACTAAGATAGATCTTCGCGGTGCGTATAATCTTGTGCGGATAAAGCAGGGTGATGAGTGGAAAACCGCATTTAATACGCCTGAGGGCCATTTTGAGTATTTGGTAATGCCTTTTGGACTTTCTAATGCTCCTTCAGTCTTTCAGTCCTTTATGCACAATATTTTCCGTGAATATCTGGATAAGTTTATGATTGTGTATTTGGATGATATTTTGGTGTTTTCTGATGACTGGGAGTCTCATGTTCTACAGGTCAGGAAGGTGTTTCAAGTCCTGCGGGCCAATTCTCTGTTTGTGAAGGGCTCAAAAGGTCTCTTCTCCTAAGTTCAAGCCTCGGTTCATCGGTCCTTATAAGATCTTGGAGATTCTTAACCCTGTATCTTTTCGTTTGGATCTCCCAGCATCGTTTGCTATTCATAATGTGTTCCATCGGTAGTTATTGCGGAGGTATGAGGTGCCCGTTGTTCCTTCGGTTGAGCCTCCTGCTCCGGTGCTGGTGGAGGGAGAATTGGAGTATGTTGTTGAGAAGATCTTGGATTCTCGTGTTTCCAGACGTAAACTCCAGTATTTGGTTAAGTGGAAGGGTTATGGTCAGGAGGATAATTCCTGGGTGGTCGCCTCTGATGTTCATGCGACTGATTTGGTCCGCGCCTTCCATAGAGCTCATCCTGATCACCCTGGGGGTTCTCGTGAGGGTTCGGTGACCCCTCCTCAAGGGGGGGGTACTGTTGTGGATTCTGTTTTTGGGCTCCCTCTGGTGGTTACAGCTGGTACTGGGTGACTTTGGTGGGTTGCGGTCTCTGGTTTCCACCTGTCCATCAGAGGCTGGGTGTTTCCTATTTAACCTGGCTTTCCTGTCATTCCCTTGCCGGCTATCAATGTATCAGTGTGTCTCTGTTACCTTTGCTACCTGCTCCTAGGCCTTCAAGACAAGCTAAGTCTGGATTTCCCTGTTTCATGTTTGCTTTCATGTTTTTAGTCCAGCTTGCAGATATGTAATTCTCTGCTGCTGGTTGCTCTAGTGGGCTGAAATTACCACTCATGTACCATGAGTTGGCACATGAGTTCAAGTAATTTCAGGATGGTATTTTGAAGGGTTTTAAGCTGACCGCGCAGTTCACCTTTTGTATCCTCTGCTATCTAGCTTAAGCGGGCCTCATTTTGCTGAATCTGTTTTCATAACTACGTTTGTGCCTTCCTCTCATTTCACCGTCATTATATGTGGGGGGCTGCTATTTCTGTGGGAATATTTCTCTGGAGGCAAGATAGGTCTGTGATTCTTCTGATAGGGGTAGCTAGATCTCCGGCTGGCGCGAGACGTCTAGAGTCCCCCCAGGAACGTTCCCCGGCTGCTGTTAGTTGAGTGTTGAGGTTCAGGATCGCGGTCAGCTCAGGTTCCATCACCCTAGAGCTCGTCCTGTTTTTGCCCGTGTTATGTGTTCAATTCCCTGCCATTGGGAACATGACAGCCCCCCCTTTAACACATACCATGATTCATGATCGCATATAACACAGCTATGTAGTATATAACAAAGCCCACGTAGTATATAACAGCCACGTAACATATAACACAGCCATGTAGTATATAACAGCCCACATATTATATAACACAGCCCACGTAGTATATAACACGGCCCACGTAGTATATAGCACAGCTCACGTAGCATATAACAGCCCACGTAGTATATAACATGGCCCACATAGTATATAGAACAGCCATGTAGTATATAACACAGCCCACGTAGCATATAACAGCCCATATAGTATATAGCACAGCCCACATAGTATATAACACAGCCATGTAGTATATAGCACAGACTTGTAGTATACAGCACAGCGCAGCGGCAGTGTCAGAGGCAGAGTGGGGAATGATGGGAGAGGGAGCGTCAGGTGACGCTCTCTCCTCCATAATTTGCTTTGAACTTTACCGGCAGACGCCGGTATAGTTCAATGCAGCGGCGGGGGAGTTGGCGCTGGCGACAGGTAGGCCCCCTGCCTCACAGAGGCCCCATAGCAGCTGCGTGATATGCCACTAGCTGAGGGCCCATGGGGGAGCGGGGGCCCTAGGCAGCTGCCTGCCCCTAACGCCGGCCCTGAATGGGCCCCCCTGTCTCGCCAGGGCCCCAGCCCTTGCCCGGGTACGCCGGGTGCTGACACCGGCCCTGCTATTAGGGAGCTGCCTGATTGACTTCAAATTTATTCTGCAGCAGCACAATGATCCCAAACATCCAGCCAATGTCATTAAGAAGGAACTTCAGTATAAGAACAACAAGTCCTGGAAATGATGATCTGGGCCCCAGAGAGCAATGATCTCAATATCAGAGTCTATCTTGTATTCCTTGAAGAGACAGAAGGATTTACGCAAGCCTACATCCATAGAAGATCTGTGGTTCTCCATGATGTTTGGAAAACCTTTCCTGCCAAGTTCTTACAAAGCATATCAATGCTTTGATTCTGTTTTGAAGGGAAAGATTATTCACATCCAATATTGAGTTAAATTTCGATTTTGTTCATTCACTTTGTATTTTGTCAAATTAATTAAATTTACTATTAAGAACTCTCTTTTTATACTGTTCTTACTTTGCAGCTTTCTTTCCATACCTGCCTAAATGTTATGGATAGGTGTGACAACAATCTCCTGTATTCTTCATAAGTCTGGCCTGTGGGGTAGGGTGTCAAAACAGAAACCTTTTCTTATGAAGAAAAACATCCAAGCCAGGCCATGTTTTGCTAAAACCTACACCAAGTCTGCCAAAAGCATGTGGGAAAATGTGTTATGGTCTGATGAGACCAAGGGTGAACTTTTTGGCCATAATTCCAAAAAGTATATTTGGTACAAGGCCAACACTGTGCAGAACCAAAATAACACCATATCCACAGTGAAGCATGGTGGAGGCAGCATTATGCTTTGGGGCTGTTTTTTGGCAACTGGAATTGGAGATTTAGTCAATGTGGAGGGAATTATGAACAGTTCCAAATATCAGTTAATTTTGCATCAAAACCTTCAGGAGATTTGAAGTGCTACTGCAAGGTAGGGTGTGCAAAGATTGCCAATTACAGATATGACAAGCTGTTGTACTTCCATGCAAAAAAAACTGAATGCTGCCATATTCAAAGGGTACAACAGATGATTTTAATTCTTTACTTTTATTTTTTCCAACTGAAAAGATTTCAGTTTATTTTTTATTTGAATTCTACAGATAATGGAGGACATTAAAGAAGGAAGACATTATGAAATGATTCTTCTTGGTATCATTTTTTTATATGTAAAAAACTCAGCATTTTAACAGGGGTGTGTAGACTTTTACATTCACCGTAAACTTGTCAGAATGAATGTGTGATATTAAAATAAGTGCCCACCAGGTAGAAGAGGATTCATAAAATCTTCATTATAATATCAGAGAGGAAAACTTTCAAAAATTATTAAACAACCATAATGGAATATATTTTTAATGAAAGTACATCAGCCTCATCAGGTACAAGAACTCTGTTTAATAATGTTTGCAGTTTGTAATATGATTTAAGGGGTAATGTCTCTCTTGTGGAGAGTGCAATACCTAACGAACCAGTGTAAGGAGACCTATAGGCCATGGAATGCTGCTATGGGAAATTAAATATGCAAATTGCCTCTTCAGAGAGGAAGAGGACTTGAATAGGGAGAAGCGGGCCCATAGAAGTTCAGGTTCTGGCACCCGACCCAAACTTTATTTCAAAGTTCGGATCGGGTACCAGAAATGTACCCCAACTGAAACTAGAACCCGAACCCCATGGAAAACAATGAGGACCTGGACTTTTAAGCTGGAAAAAAAACAGTAACTCTGAACATTGTAACTTCCTGGTTAGTGTCCGGTATTTAGCACTGGACACTAACTGTCTGGAACAAACCCCGAAACTTTTCAGTTCATGTTCACTCATCTCTAGACTTGAATTCTAGTGCCGCCTTTTGGAACTTACTGGAAGCAAATATTTATTTTGTATCTACATCGTAAACTATTAACAATTTGGTAATTCGTTTAATACCCTGATTACTGAGGCAGACCACAGTAAATTATGTGAACTGAGCATGGCATGCTGAAAAGAAACGTATGGGTTTCTAGATCACAGAGGAAAGCAATCTTCGTGGCACATATCTCTCCTCACATACTGTGCCAGTGACCCTGTCACAGTCCTTAACAATAGTAGGAGATACTGGGAGTTGTTGTATTAAATCATTATCAGACTGTGGACCATATAGGAGCCCCAGTGTTATGATCTGGTGACCTTGGAGCCGCATGAAACTTTCTCTGGAGTTGGTGGAACCTGTACTGACTGCAAATCCTGAACTAACACCGCAACTAGAAGTAGCCGTGGGGTGTGCCTAACATACCCTAGACACCTCGACACAGCCGGAGGACTAAATACCCCTATAGATGGAAATAGGAATGCTACCTTGCCTCAGAGCAGACCCCCAAAGGATAGGCAGCCCCCCACGAATAATGACTGTGAGTAGGAGAAGAATAGACACACGCAGGTAGAAAACAGGATTTAGCAAAAGAGGCCACTCTAGCTAAATAGGAAAGGATAGGACAGATTACTAGGCGGTCAGCATTAAAACCCTTCCAAAAATATCCACAGCAGATAATACAAAAAGTTCCACAATCTAACTAAAGACATGGAATGTATATCTGCCACTCCAGAGAATCCAACAAGACTGAGAAAATACTGACACAATCTAAGCTGGACAAGAAAACACAAAGAATAGCACTGAATTGTGAAGCACATAGCATGTGTGCGACAGGAAAAAAAACCAGACACTTATCTTTGCTGATTTGGCAGAAAGGCAGGAGGAACCAAGCAGACGTCCAACACCTCCCAACAACAATTGACAACTGGCAAGGACTAATGAATCCTGCACGCCTAAATACCCCAGTCAGAACTGCAATCAGCAGATACACCTGACCAGGACTGCAACTCAGGGGCAACTGCATTACCACCTATAACCACCGGAGGGAGCCCAAAAGCAGAATTCACAACAGTACCCCCCTTGAGGAGGGGTCACCGAACCCTCACCAGAGCCCCCAGGCCGATCAGGACGAGCCAGATGAAAAGCATGAACCAAATCAGCAGCATGGACATCAGAAGCAAAAACCCAAGAATTATCCTCCTGGCCATAACTCTTCCATTTGACAAGGTACTGAAGCCTCCGCCTCGAAAAACGAGAATCCAAAATCTTCTCAACCACATACTCCAACTCCCCATCAACCAAAACAGGGGCCGGAGGATCAACAGAGGGAACAACGGGCACCACATATTTCCGCAATAAAGATCTATGGAAGACATTATGGATAGCAAAAGAAGCCGGAAGCGCCAATCGAAAAGACACCGGATTAATAATCTCAGAAATCCTATAAGGACCAATAAACCGAGGCTTAAACTTAGGGGAAGAGACCTTCATAGGAACATGACGGGAAGACAACCAAACCAAATCCCCAACCCGAAGCCGGGAACCAACACACCGACGACGGTTAGCAAAACGTTGAGCCTCCTCCTGAGAGAACACCAAATTGTCCACCACATGAGCCCAAATCTGCTGCAACCTGTCAACCACAGAATCCACACCAGGACAGTCAGAAGGCTCAACCTGCCCAGAAGAAAAACGAGGATAAAAACCAAAATTACAAAAAAAAGGCGAAATTAAAGTAGCCGAACTAGCCCGATTATTAAGGGCAAACTCGGCCAATGGCAAAAAGGCCACCCAATCTTCCTGATCGGCAGACACAAAGCATCTCAAATAAGTCTCCAAAGTCTGATTAGTTCGCTCGGTCTGGCCATTTGTCTCAGGATGAAATGCAGAAGAAAAAGACAAATCAATGCCCAGCCTAGCACAAAAGGCCCGCCAAAACCTAGAAACAAACTGGGAACCTCTGTCGGACACAATATTCTCCGGAATACCATGCAAACGAACCACATGCTGAAAAAACAACGGAACCAACTCTGAAGAGGAAGGCAATTTAGGCAAAGGCACCAAATGAACCATCTTAGAAAACCGGTCACAAACAACCTAGATAACCGACATCCTCTGGGAAACCGGAAGATCAGAAACAAAATCCATAGAAATATGCGTCCAGGGCCTCTCAGGGACCGGCAATGGCAAAAGTAACCCACTAGCACGGGAACAACAAGGCTTGGCCCGCGCACAAGTCCCACAGGACTGCACAAAACGCACATCATGTGACAACAAAGGCCACCAAAAGGACCTACCAACCAAATCTCTGGTACCAAAAATACCAGGATGACCAGCCAACACAGAATAGTGAACCTCAGAAATCACTCTACTAGTCCATCTGTCAGGAACAAACAATTTCCCCACAGGACAGCGGTCAGGTCTATCAGCCTGAAATTCCTGAAGAACCCGCCGTAAATCAGGGGAAATGGCAGAAAGGACCACCCCTTCTTTCAGAATGCCGACCGGTTCAAGGACCTCAGGAGAATCAGGCAAAAAACTCCTAGAAAGGGCATCAGCCTTAATATTCTTAGAACCCGGAAGATACAAAACCACGAAATCAAAACGGGAAAAAAACAAGGACCATCGAGCCTGTCTAGGACTCAGCCATTTGGCAGACTCGAGGTAAATCAAATTCTTATGATCGGTCAGGACCACAATACGGTGCTTAGCTCCATCAAGCCAATGTCGCCACTCCTCAAACGCCCACTTCATAGCCAACAACTCCCGATTGCAGACATCATAATTGCGTTCAGCAGGCGAAAACTTTCGAGAAAAGAAGGCACACGGTTTCATCAAGGAACCATCAGAATTCCTCTGAGACAAAACGGCCCCTGCCCCAATCTCAGAAGCGTCAATCTCAACCTGAAACGAAAGAGAAACATCTGGTTGGCGCAACACCGGAGCAGAAGTAAATCGGCGTTTAAGCTCCTGAAAGGCAGAGACAGCCGCAGAGGACCAATTCGCCACATCAGCGCCTTTTTTCGTCAAATCAGTCAAGGGTTTAACCACGCTGGAGAAGTTAGCAATGAAACGGCGATAAAAATTTGCAAAACCCAAAAATTTCTGAAGGCTCTTCACGGATGTGGGTTGAATCCAATCATGAATGGCCTGAACCTTAACCGGATCCATCTCCATAGATGAGGGAGAAAAAATAAAGCCCAAAAAAGAAACCTTCTGCACCCCAAAGAGACACTTAGACCCCTTCACAAACAAGGCATTGTCACGAAGGATCTGAAATACCATCCTGACCTGTTCCACATGAGACTTCCAATCATCGGAAAAAATCAAAATATCGTCCAAATATACAATCAAGAATTTATCAATATAAGTCCGGAAGATATCATGCATGAAGGATTGAAAAACAGATGGAGCGTTAGTGAGCCCGAATGGCATCACAAGGTATTCAAAATGGCCTTCGGGCGTATTAAACGCAGTTTTCCATTCATCACCCTGCTTAATACGAACAAGATTATATGCCCCCCGAAGGTCAATCTTCGTAAACCAACTAGCCCCCTTAATCCTAGCAAACAAATCGGAAAGCAAAGGTAAAGGGTATTGAAACTTGACCGTGATCTTATTCAAGAGGCGATAATCAATACAAGGTCTCAAGGAGCCATCCTTCTTAGCAACAAAAAAAAAACCTGCTCCCAACGGTGAAGAAGATGGCCGAATATGCCCTTTCTCCAAAGACTCCTTAACATAACTCCGCATGGCGGTATGTTCAGGCACAGACAGGTTGAAAAGTCGGCCCTTAGGAAACTTACTGCCTGGAATCAAGTCAATCGCACAATCACAGTCCCTATGCGGTGGAAGGGAACTGGACTTGGGCTCATCGAATACATCCTGAAAATCAGACAAAAACTCTGGAATTTCAGAAGAGGAAGAAGAGGAGATTGACATCAAAGGAACATCATTATGAACCCCCTGACAACCCCAACTAGTCACAGACATAGATTTCCAATCCAACACAGGATTATGTACCTGCAACCATGGGAAACCCAGGACGATAACATCATGCAAATTATGCAACACCAGAAATCGACAATCTTCCTGATGGGCTGGCGCCATGTGCATGGTCACCTGTGTCCAAAACTGGGGCTTATTTTTAGCCAAAGGTGTAGCATCAATCCCCCTTAAAGGAATAGGGTTCTGCAAAGGCTGCAAGGGAAAACCACAACGCCTGGCAAACTCAAAATCCATTAAGTTCAAGGCGACGCCTGAATCCACAAACGCCATGACAGAAAATGATGACAATGAGCAGATCAAGGACACCGATAACAGAAATTTAGGTTGTACAGTACTGATAGTAAATGAACTAACGATCCTTTTCGTCCGCTTAGGGCAGACTGAAATGACATGAGAAGCGTCGCCACAATGACTTTGCTCTAAGGACGACGCCACAGCGCGCACATTTTGACGCTCCCGCAAGCACCGATCAATCTGAATGGCCAGATACATAGAATCACTCAGACCGGAAGGCGTGGGAAACCCCACCATAACATCTTTAACGGATTCAGAAAGACCCTTTCTGAAAATTGCCGCCAAAGCATCATTATTCCATTTAGTCAACACAGACCATTTTCTAAATTTCTGACAATACAATTCTGCCGCCTCTTTACCCTGAAACAGGGCCAACAAGGTTTTCTCCGCTTGATCCACAGAATTCGGTTCATCATATAATAATCCTAAAGCCTGAAAAAAGGAATCTACATTAAACAAGGCCGGATTCCCAGATTCCAGGGAAAATGCCCAATCCTGTGGATCGCCACGCAGCAGGGAGATGACAATTTTAACCTGCTGAATGGAATCACCGGAGGATCGCGGTCTCAGAGCAAAAAACAGTTTACAATTGTTTTTAAAACCCAAAAATTTGGACCTATCACCAAAAAACAAATCAGGAGTAGGAATCTTCGGCTCTAAAGCAGGAGTCTGAACAATATAATCAGAAATACCCTGTACCCTAGCAGCAAGCTGGTCTACACGAGAAGCTAATTCCTGAACATCCATGCTGGTACAAGACTCCTCAGCCACCCATAAATAAAGAGGGAAGAAAAGACAAAACAGACTACAGGAAAAAAAATGGCTCAACACCTTTCTTCCCTTCTTCTGAGATGCATTTAACTCATTATGGGCCAGTTGTACTGTTATGATCTGGTGACCTTGGAGCCGCATGAAACTTTCTCTGGAGTTGGTGGAACCTGTACTGACTGCAAATCCTGAACTAACACCGCAACTAGAAGTAGCCGTGGGGTGTGCCTAACATACCCTAGACACCTCGACACAGCCGGAGGACTAAATACCCCTATAGATGGAAATAGGAATGCTACCTTGCCTCAGAGCAGACGCCCAAAGGATAGGCAGCCCCCCACGAATAATGACTGTGAGTAGGAGAAGAATAGACACACGCAGGTAGAAAACAGGATTTAGCAAAAGAGGCCACTCTAGCTAAATAGGAAAGGATAGGACAGATTACTAGGCGGTCAGCATTAAAACCCTTCCAAAAATATCCACAGCAGATAATACAAAAAGTTCCACAATCTAACTAAAGACATGGAATGTATATCTGCCACTCCAGAGAATCCAACAAGACTGAGAAAATACTGACACAATCTAAGCTGGACAAGAAAACACAAAGAATAGCACTGAATTGTGAAGCACATAGCATGTGTGCCACAGGAAAAAAAAAACCAGACACTTATCTTTGCTGATTTGGCAGAAAGGCAGGAGGAACCAAGCAGAGGTCCAACACCTCCCAACAACAATTGACAACTGGCAAGGACTAATGAATCCTGCACGCCTAAATACCCCAGTCAGAACTGCAATCAGCAGATACACCTGACCAGGACTGCAACTCAGGGGCAACTGCATTACCACCTACAACCACCGGAGGGAGCCCAAAAGCAGAATTCACAACACCCCAGTACTGATGAGATGTAGTCAGTATCCACAAGTAAATATTTACATCCAGGTACCTTATCCCCT
This sequence comes from Ranitomeya variabilis, assembly GCF_051348905.1. Classification (NCBI taxonomy): domain Eukaryota; kingdom Metazoa; phylum Chordata; class Amphibia; order Anura; family Dendrobatidae; genus Ranitomeya; species Ranitomeya variabilis. The sequence continues at coordinate 640,499,488 of NC_135232.1, forward strand.
TAGTGACACAGCCAATTTGGTACTTAACCCTTTTGCGACATGCGCCATACATGTACGGCGCATGTCGGGTCCCCTGCTTTGATGTGCGCTCCGGCGGTGAGCGCACATCAAAGTCGCGACATGTCAGCTGTTTTGTACAGCTGACATGTGCGCGCAATAGCGGCGGGTGAAATCGCTATTCACCCGCCGCTATTAACCTGTTAAATGCCGCTGTCAAATGCAGACAGCGGCATTTAACTACCGCATCCGGCCGGGCGGCCGGAAATGACGTAATCGCCGACCCCCGTCACATGATTGGGGTCGGCGATGCATCAGGATGGTAACCATAGAGGTCCTTGAGACCTCTATGGTTACTGATGCCGGCCTGCTGTGAGTGCCCCCTGTGGTCGGCGCTCACAGCACACCTGCATTTCAGCTACATAACAGCGATCTGATGATCGCTGTTATGTAGCAGAGCCGATCGGGCTGTGCCTGCTTCTAGCCTCCCTTGGAGGCTATTGAAGCATGGCAAAAGTGAAAAAAAAAAGTTTTTAAAAATGTGAAAAAAATATTAAAAATATAAAAGTTTAAATCACCCCCCTTTCGCCCCATCCTAAATAAAACAATAAAAAAAAAAAAACCTACACATATTTGGTATCGCCGCGTTCAGAATCGCCCAATCTATCAATTAAAAAAAAGCATTAACCTGATCGCTAAACAGCGTAGCGAGAAAAAAATCCGAAACGCCAGAATTACGTTTTTTTGGTCGCCGTGACATTGCGTTAAAATGCAATAACGGGCGATCAAAAGAACGCATCTGCGCCGAAATGGTATCATTAAAAACATCAGCTCGGCACGCAAAAAATAAGCCCTCACCCGACCCCAGATCACGAAAATTGGAGACGCTACGGGTATCGGAAAAAGGCACTTTTTTTTTTTCTTTTTTTTTTAAAGCAAAGTTTGGAATTTTTTTTCACCACTTGGATGAAAAATAACCTAGACATGTTAGGTGTCTATGAACTCGTAATGACCTAGAGAATCATAATGGCAGGTTAGTTTTAGCATTTAGTGAACCTAGCAAAAAAGCCAAACAAAAAACAAGTGTGGGTTTGCACTTTTTTTGCAATTTCACCGCACTTGGAATTTTTTTCCCGTTTTCTAGTACATGACATGGTAAAACCAATGATGTCGTTCAAAAGTACAACTCGTCCCGCAAAAAATAAGCCCTCACATGGCCATATTGACGGAAAAATAAAAAAGTTATGGCTCTGGGAAGGAGGGGAGCGAAAAACGAAAACACAAAAACGAAAAAAGGCCGCGGCATGACCGAGCCAATTTTTACAATTCTGACCACTCACTTTATGAGGTTATAACTCTGGAAAGCTTTAACGCATCCCGCTGATTCTGAGATTGTTTTTCGTGACATATTGTACTTCATGTTAGTGGTAACATTTCTTCGATATTACTTGCGATTATTTATGAAAAAAACGGAAATATGGCAAAAAAAATTAACATTTCCCACATATCTACTTTACATCAGCACAATTTTGGAAACATTTTTTTTTTGTTAGGAAGTTATAAGGGTTAAAAATTGACCAGCGATTTCTCATTTTTACAACAAAATTTACAAAACCATTTTTTTAGGGACCATCTCACATTTAAAGTCACTTTGAGGGGTGTAATGACAGAAAATACCCAAACTTGACACCATTCTAAAAACTGCACCCCTCAAGGTACTCAAAACCACATTCAAGAAGTTTATTAACCCTTTACGTGCTTCACAGGAACTGAAACAATGTGGAAGGAAAAAATTAACATTTAACTTTTTTTTGCAAACATTTTACTTCAGAACCAATTTTTTTTATTTTCACAAGTGTAAAAAGAGAAAACAAACCACAAAATGTGTTGTGCAATTTCTCCTGAATGTGCCGATACCCTATATGTGGGGGTGAACCACTGTTTGGGCACATAGCAGAGCTCGGAAGGGAAGGAGCGCCGTTTGACTTTTTCAATGCAGAATTGGCTGGAATTGAGATCGGACGCCATGTCGCGTTTGGAGAGCCCCTGATGTGCCTAAACAGTGGAAACCCCCCACAAGTGACACTATTTTGAAAACTAGACCCCTTAAGGAACTTATCTAGATGTGTGGTGAGCACTTTGAACCCCCAGGTGCTTCACAGAAGTTTATAACGTAGAGCTGTGAAAATAAAAAAATCGCATTTTTTCTACAAAAATGATTTTTCGCACCCAAATTTTTATTTTCACAAGAGTAACAGGAGAAATTAGACCACGAAAGTTGTTGTGCAATTTGTCCTGAGTACGCCGATACCCTATATGTGGGGGTAAACCACAGTTTTGGCGCATGGCAGAGCTTGGAAGAAAGGAGTTCCGTTTGACTTTTTCAATGCAGAATTGGCTGGAATTGAGATCGGACGCCATGTCGCGTTTGGAGAGCCCCTGATGTGCCTAAACAGTGAAAAAACCCACAAGTGACCACATTTTGGAAACTAGACCCATTATGGAACTTATCTAGATGTTTGGTGAGCACTGTGAACCCCCAAGTGCTTCACAGAAATTTATAACGTAGAGCCGTGAAAATAAAAATCCTTTTTTTTTCCTCAAAACTGATTTTTTAGCTCACAATTTTTTATTTTCTCAAGGGTAACATGAGAAATTTGACCCCAAAATGTGTTTTCCAGTTTGTTCTGAGTACGCTGATACCCCATATATGGGGGGTCTACTGTTTGGGCACACATCGGGGCTCAGAAGGGAAGTAGTGATGTTTTAAAATGCAGACTTTGATGGAATGGTCTACAGGCGTCATGTTGCATTTGCAGAGCTCCTGATGTACCTAAACAGTAGAAACCCCCCACAAGTGACCCCATTTTGGAAACTAGACCCCCAAAGAGCTTATCTAGATGTGTGGTGAGCACTATGAACCCCCAACTGCTTCACAGAAGTTTATAATGTAGAGCCATGAAAATAAAAAATCATATTTTTTCCACAAAAATGATCTTTTCACCCCCAAATTTTTACTTTCACAAGGGTAACAGGAGAAATTGGACCCCAAAGTTTATTGTGCAATTTATACTGAGTATGCTGATACCCCATATGTGGGGGGACCACTGTTTGGGCGCATGGCAGAGCTCGGAAGGGAAGGAGCGCCGTTTTGGAATGCAGACTTTGATAGAATGGTCTGCGGGCATTATGTTGTGTTTGCAGAGCCCCTGATGTACCTAAACAGTAGAACCCCCCCACAAGTGACCCCATTTTGGAAACTAGACCCCCCAAGGAACTTATCTAGATGTGTGGTGAGAACTTTGAACCCCCCAAGTGCTTCACAGAAGTTTGTAATGCAGAGTCGTGAAAATAAAAAATATTTTTTTTTTACACAAAAATGATTTTTTTAGCCCCCAATTTTTTATTTTCCCAAGGGTAACAGGAGAAATTGGACCCCAAAAGTTGTTGTCCAATTTGTCCTGAGTACGCTGATACCCCATGTGTGGGGGGGACCACTGTTTGGGCACACATCGGGGCTCAGAAGGGAAGGAGCGCCATTTGGAATGCAGACTTAGATTGATTGGTCTGCAGGCATCACATTGCATTTGCAGAGCCTCTGATGTACCTAAACAGTAGAAACCCCCCACAAGTGACCCCATATTGGAAACTAGACCCCCCAAGGAACTTATCTAGATGTGTGGTGAGAACTTTGAACCCCCAAGTGTTTCACTACAGTTTATAATGCAGAGCCGTGAAAATAAAAAATCACTTTTTTTCCACAAAAATGATTTTTTAGCCCCCAATTTTTTTTTATTTTAGCAAGGGTAACAGGAGAAACTGGACCCCAAAAGTTGTTGTCCAACTAGTACTTAGTATGCTGATGCCCCATATGTGGGGGTAAACCACTGTTTGGGAGCACGGCAGAACTCAGAAGGGAGGGAGCATAATTTGACTTTTTGAGCGCAAAATTGGCTGTCTCTTTTGGAGACCCCGATGTACCTAAACAGTTGAAACCCCCCAATTCTAACTCCGACCCTACCCCAAACCAACCCCTAATCCCAACCCGATCCATAATCCTAATCAAAACCCTAAACCCAACACACCCCTAATCCTAATCTCAACCCTAACCTCAAAACCTAACCCTAATCCCAATACACTCCTAACCCTAATCCCAACCCTAACCTTAAAGGGAACCTGTCACCACGTTTTGGAAGATGGGATAAAAATAGCGTTAAATAGGGGCAGAGGTGGGCGTTACATTAGTGTGTTTGTTATGCGTTTATTACCCACCTAAGTTGCCGAAATACCTTTGCAAAGTCTCTGTTTTCGCCTGTCAATCAGGCTGGTCTGGTCAAAAGGGCGTGTTGTCTTCCCCCAGATTTTGCGTAGTTTTCCGTTGGTGGCGTAGTGGTGTGCGCATGCCCAAGGTCCCGAATCCTCTGCCAGGGGATTTAAAAGAGCGCGCTGTTCGTTATTTCATTGGTGATCGGTGGGCGCGGCCATCTTCCTTTGGCCGCGCAAGCGCAGAAGCGGCGCTCTGCTGGCCGCGGCTTCAGGAAAATGGCCGCGGGATGCCGCGCGTGCGCAGATGGATATCGCGGCGGCCATTTTCCTGAAGCCGCGGCCAGCAGAGCGCCGCTTCTGCGCACGCGCGGCCAAAGGAAGATGGCCGCGCCCACCGATCACCAATGAAATAACGAACAGCGCGCTCTTTTAAATCCCCTGGCAGAGGATTCGGGACCTTGGGCATGCGCACACCACTACGCCACCAACGGAAAACTACGCAAAATCTGGGGGAAGACAACACGCCCTTTTGACCAGACCAGCCTGATTGACAGGCGAAAACGGAGACTTTGCAAAGGTATTTCGGCAACTTAGGTGGGTAATAAACGCATAACAAACACACTAATGTAACGCCCACCTCTGCCCCTATTTAACGCTATTTTTATCCCATCTTCCAAAAACGTGGTGACAGGTTCCCTTTAACCTTAATCCCAAACCGAACCCTAATCCCAAATGTAACCCTAATGCCAACCCTAATCCAAACCCTAATCCCAACTCTAACAATAACTTTAGCCCCAACCCTAGCCCTAACTTTTGCCTCAACCCTAACCCTAACTTTAGCCACAGCCCTAACCCCAACCCTAGCTCTAACCCTTATCCTAGCTCTAACCCTAGCCCTAACCATAGCTCTAACACTAACCCCAACCCTAACTTTAGCCCCAACCCTAACCCTAACTTTAGCCCCAACCCTAATCCTAGCTCTAACCCTAGCCCTAACCATAGCTCTAGCCCTAACCCTAACTGGAAAATAGAAATACATACATTTTTTTTATTTTATTAGTTTTTCCTAACTATGGGGGTGATAAAGGGGGGGATTATTTACTTTTTTTTTAATTTGATCACTGTGAAAAGATCTCACAGTGACCAAAATAAAACAAGAGGAAGAATCTTCCACTGCGCATGCGCCCGCCATTTTCTTACCGGAGCAAGAAGCCGGCGGCCAGGAGAGGAGCAGGAGGACCCAGGGACACCGGTAAGTATAACAGGGTCCCCGATCCACCTATTTCTCTGTCCTCTGATGTGCGATCACATCAGAGGACAGAGAATGACATCGCTTTTTTTTTGCGGCCGCCGGTAAACGGTTAATTTCTGGCAATCGCAAAACGGGTCGGTAAAAATTTACCCCGGTCATGTTCTTTGGGGTCTCGGCTACTCTCTGCAGCTGAGACCCCAAAGATCTTCCGGGTGCCGGCAGACCGGTGCACTGCGCATGCGCCCGCCATTTTTTTCACGGAACAAGATGGCGGCGCCCATCGGGAACCATGAGGAGCACCGGGGGAGACAGGTGAGTATCGGGGGCGATCAGGGACCCCATTTCTCTGTCCTCTGATGTGCGATCACATCGGAGGACAGAGAAATTAAATGGCAAATCGCTTTTTTTTGTTGTTGTTGAGACCGCCGGTAAACGGTTAATTACCGGCGATCGCAACTCGGGGGTCGGTAAAAAAACCCTGAATCATGTTCTCTGGGGCTCGGCTACCCCCGGCAACCGAGACCCCAGAGAAAATCCGACTCTGGGGGGCGCTATTCACTTTTTCCACAGCGCCGTTAATTAACGGCGCTGTGTTTTAAGTACCCTTAACTGCCGCCGTTAAAAGGCGTATCGGAGGTCGTTAAGGGGTTATACCTGATAGTCTTTTCTTTCTTTTCGTCCCCATCTTGTCCAGAGCCATGATGACTTTCACATCCACAGCTAGTCTCTGCAGACGTCCCTCTTCTCTGGTCTTCTGCAGCACATCCTGACATGTTGCCCTTTAAAAATAGCAGTGCTATTGAAATGCCCTCTGCATAAAAATATCTGTCCAAATTATGACCTAAATAAGCTGCCTATAGTATATGACCTCCACATTGTGCACCTTAATGAGCTACATCCACCACACTGCAGATAAGGGCATAGTGCTATGGCCGGTATCTGCATATGAAGTTGAGGCATTTAGGCAGCTTAATTCCACCTGCTATAGGCGTCTCAGTTCTAACCCTGTACAACAATTCAAAAGAGAATTAATAGACATCTTAAATGAGGGAGTGGAAAGGGGTATTATTTCAACTAAACTTAGACTCTTTAATACAAGAATACCCAGTGATACCAACTTTTTATCTCCTTCCAAAGGTTCACAAGGACCCCCAAAACCCGCCAGGCAGACTCATTGTGTGAGGAATTGGGGTGTGAGCCCCTATGTCAATACATTGATTATTACCTGCAAGGATGTGTCGAAACCCTACCATTACATACAAGAGATATGACAGATATTTTATGAAAATTGGATGGAATACATTTAGAGGAGAATATGCTGATGGTCTCTTGTGATGTGGAGTCACTGTACACGTCTATTGGTCACGACCACGGGATGAGAGCTACAAAATTCTTGACATGACTAATTTGGATCATTATTTGATAGATTTTATTGTATCTCTATTACACTTTGCATTATCTCATAACTTTTTTGTGTTTAAGGACTGCCCCTTCCTACAGCTCCAGGGAGCAGCGATGGGGGCCACCTGCGTGCCCTCGTATGCTAACCTTTTCCTGGGGATGTGGGAGAGGGAAATAGCCCTTGACACACCAGGACATGAAAGCCATATAGAAGATATTTTTTTCATCTGGCCGGGCTCCACCTTGCATACTCATGGCTGTACTAGCTCAAAAGAGTGCTTCTACTCAATATTGAGCAAAGGGACTGAATACTGATGACCGTGTGATATTTTAGTTTTTCTTTTTTATTAAATTTTCAAAAATTTGTACATTTGTTTTTTTCAGTCAAGATGGGGTGCAGAGTGTACTTTAATTTGAAAAAAATTAACTTTTTTGAATTTACCAAATGGCTGCAATGAAACAAAGAGTGAAAAATTTAAAAGGGTATGAATACTTTCCGTACCCACTGTATGTATATATATATATATATATATATATATATATATATATATATATATAGTATATAATATAACATATCTATGTATATATACACTGCTCAAAAAAATAAAGGGAACACTTAAACAACAGAATATAACTCCAAGTAAATCAAACTTCTGTGAAATCACACTGTCCACTTAGGAAGCATCACTGTTTGACAATCAATTTCACATGCTGTTGTGCAAATGGAATAGACAACAGATGGAAATTATTGGCAATTATCAAGACACACTCAATAAAGGAGTGGTTCTGCAGGTGGGGACCACAGACCACATCTCAGTACCAGTGCTTTCTGGCTGATGTTTTTGTCACTTTTGAGGGTTGGTTGTGCTTTCACACTCGTGGTAGCATGAGACGGACTCTACAACCCACACAAGTGGCTCAGGTAGTGCAGCTCATCCAGGATGATACATCAATGCGAGCTGTGGCAAGAAGGTTTGCTGTATCTGTTAGCGTAGTGTCCAGAGGCTGGAGGCGCTACCAAGAAACAGACCAGTACACCAGGAGATGTGGAGGGGGCCATAGGAGGGCAACAACCCAGCAGCAGGACCACTACCTCAGCCTTTGTGCAAGGAAGAACAGGAGGAGTACTGCCAGAGCCCTGCAAAATGACCTCCTGCAGGCCACAAATGTGCATGTGTCTGCACAAATGGTTAGAAAATGACTCCATGAGGATGGTCTGAGTGCCCGATGTCAACAGATGGGGGTTGTGCTCACAGCCCAACACCGTGCAGGATGCTTGGCATTTGCCACAGAACACCAGGATTGGCAAATTCACCACTGGCGCCCTGTGCTCTTCACAGATGAAAGCAGGTTCACACTGAACTCATGTGACAGACGTGACAAAGTCTGGAGGCACCGCGGAAAGCGATCTACCTGCAACATCCTTCAGCATGACCAGTTTGGCAGTGGGTCAGTAATGTTGTGGGGTGGCATTTCTTTGGAGGGCAGCACAGCCCTCCATGTGCTTGCCAGAGGTAGCCTAACTGCCATTAGGTATCGAGATTAGATCCTCAGACCCCTTCTGAGACCATATGCTAGTGTAGTTGGCCCTTGATTCCTCCTAATTCAGGACAATGCCAGACCTCATGTGGCTGGAGTGTGTCAGCAGTTCCTGCAAGATGAAGGCATTGAAGCTATGGACTGGCCCACCCATTCCCCAGACCTGAATTTGACTGAACACATCTGGAACATCATGTCTCGCACAATCCACAAATGTTACCTTGCACCACAGACTGTCCAGGAGTTGGTGGATGCTTTAGTCCAGGTCTTGGAGCAGATCCCTCAGGAGACCATCTGCCGCCTCATCAGGAGCATGCCCAGGCATTGTAGGGAGGTCATACAGGCACGTGGAGGCCACACACACTACTGAGCTTCATTTACTTGTCTTGAGGCATTTCCACTGAAGTTGGATCAGCTTGTAACTTCATTTTTCAGTGTGTCTTCAAGAAAATGGCGTCGGAAAGCGCGGACTACGCATGCGCCGATTCCGGGAGCAGGGGGACATTTATGAGCCGGAATCAGGGGGTGTGGGGACACGGTGGACACAATCCCTCCCTCATGATGTTGTGGCAGTTCATGCCACAGCAATTACTTACTTAGGCCCCCCGATTTCAGGGCATGAATGTCCCCCTGCTCCCGGAATCGGTGCCTACGCAGTCCGCGCTTTTCGGCACCATTTTCTTGGATACTGCAGTGTGTCTTCAAGAAAATGGCACCAGAAAGCACGGACTGTGCAGGCGCCAATTCAGGGAGCAGGGGGACATTTATGGGCTGGAATCAGGGGCCGTGGGGACATGGTGGACACGATCCCGTCCTCATGACGATACTTACATACATCTGAAGAGACACTGCAGCGCGCACTGCGCAGGCGCCGATTACTGCGTCACCATCCCACCCTCTCATGATGTCGTGGCATTTCCGCCCACATTAATGATTTCGTTACAGATATCAGGAGCATGTGTAAGAATATCTGCACTATACAATACGTCAGCAAAGCTACCAAGTAACCTTTTAAAGAATATATAACACGTCTGTGGAGCAAGGCAGCCACTTTCGACTCAATACCGCCATAGTGTCTGTTGCCATCACTGATTAAAACGGGGGCGCAGGATGGGAGCAGCACATGACAGAATGGGGGCGCAGGATGGGAGCACCACATCACAAAACGGGGGCGCAGGATGGGAACAGCACATGACAGGATGGAGGTGCAGGATGGGAGCAGCACATGACAGAATGGGGCGCAGGATGGGAGCAGCACATGACAGAATGGGGGCGCAGGATGGGAGCATCACATCACAAAACGGGGGGCAGGATGGGAGCAGCACATGACAGGATGGAGGCGTAGGATGGGAGCAGCACATTACAAAATATGGGAGCAGGATGACAGCACCACATCACAAAACGGGGGCGCAGGATGGGAGCAGCACATGACAGGATGGAGGCGCAGGATCAAAGCAGCACATGACATAATGTGAGCATCACATAACAGAATGACAACATGCAGATGCACAAAACAGGATAAGAGCACAGGATAGGGGCTGCACATGACAGAAAATGAGCGCAGGATAAGAGCAGCATATGACAGCATGGAGGTGCAAGATGGTAGCAGCACATGACAAAGTTAGGACACAGGATGGAAGCAACACATACCAGGATGGAGACAATATACCAATATAAATGCTAGCCACCCGGGCGTAGAACGGGTTCAATAGCTAATATATATATATATATATATATATATATATATATATATATATACACTAGATGGTGGCCCAATTCTAACGCATCGGGTATTCTAGAATATGCATGCATAGTGTATAGCACAGCCCATGTAGTATATTGCACAGCCACGCAGTACATTGCGCAGCCCCCGCAGTACATTGCGCAGCCCACGCAGTACACTGCGCAGCCAACGCAGTACATTGCGCAGCCAACGCAGTACATTGCGCAGCCCACGCAGTACATTGCGCAGCCCACGCAGTACATTGCGCAGCCCACGTAGTGCATTGCGCAGCCCACGTTGTACATTGCGCAGCCCACGTAGTATATTGCGCAGCCCACGTAGTATATTGCGCAGCCCACGTAGTATATTGCGCAGCCCACGTTGTACATTGCGCAGCCCACGTTGTACATTGCGCAGCCAACGTATATTGCGCAGTCCACGTAGTATATTGCGCAGCCCACGCTGTATAGTCACATAGTATATTGCCCAGCCACGTAGTATATAGCACAGCCCATGAAGTATATTGCCCAGCCCATGTAGTATATTGCCCAGCCACGTAGTATATCGCCCAGCGCATGTAGTATATTGCCCAGCCACGCAGTATATAGCACAGCCCATGTAGTATATTGCCCAGCCACGTAGTATATAGCACAGCCCATGTAGTATATTGCCCAGCCACGTAGTATATTGCCCAGCCCATGTAGTATATTGCCCAGCCACGTAGTATATTGCATGGCCCATGTAGTATATTGCCCAGCCCATGTAGTATATTGCCCAGGCCACGTAGTATATAGCAATGTGGGCATCATATCCCTGTTAAAAAAAATAAATACAATAAAAAATAGTTATATACTCACCTTCCGGAGCCCCCGGATCCAAGCGAGCTGTTACCGACGCTGCTCGTGTGCTCCGGTCTCAAGAGTGCATTGCGGTCTCACGAGATGATGACGTAGCGGTCTCGCGAGACCGCTACGTCATCATCTCGTGAGATCGCAGCATGGACCGGTTACCGGAGCGTCGCGAGCGGGAAAGGCCTGTTGTCGATCCGGGGGCCGACGGACGGTGAGTATATAACGATTTTTTTTTTTTTATTATTATTTTTAACATTAGATCGTTTTACTATTCATGCTGCATAGGCAGCATGAATAGTAAAAAGTTGGTCACACAGGGTTAATAGCAGCGGTAACGGAGTGCATTACACCGCGGCATAACGCGGTCCGTTACCGCTGCCATTAATCCTGTGTGAGGGCAGACTGGAGGGGAGTACGGAGTGGGCACTGACTGCGGGGAGGAAGGAGCGGCCATTTTTTCGCCGGACTGTGCCCGTCGCTGATTGGTCGTGGCTGTTTTGCCACGACCAATCAGCGACTTGGATTACATGACAGACAGAGGCCGCGACCAATGAATATCCGTGACAAACAGACAGACAGACGGAAGTGACCCTTAGACAATTATATAGTAGATATATATAAATAATTAGTTGTGCTCAAAAGTTTACATACCCCGGCAGAATTTTTGCTTTCTTGGCCTTTTTCAGAGAATATGATGAATATGAATGATAACACCAAAACTTTTTCTCCACTCATGGTTATTGGTTGGGTGAAGCCATTTATTCTCAAACTACTGTTTTCTCTTTTTAAATCTTAATGACAACCCAAAAAATCCAAATGACCCTGATCAAAAGTTCACATAACCTGGAGATTGCACCGAAGTTGACATAAATGGGTTTGAATGGCTACTAAAGGTAACATCCTCACCTGTGGCCTGTTTTCTTGTAATCAGTGTGTGTGCATAAAAGCTGAGTGAGTTTCTGGGATCCAGACAGACTCTTGCATCTTTCATCCAGCCACTGACGTTTCTGGATTGTGAGTCATGGGAAAGCAAAAAATTGTCAACAGAGCTACGGGAAAAGGTAGTTGAACTGTATAAAACAGGAAAGGGATACAAAAAGATATCCAAGGAATTGATCATGCCAGTCAGCAGCATTCAAACTGTGATTAACAAATGGAAAATCAATGGCTCTGTAAAAACATAACCACGGTCAGGTAGACCAACAAAATTGACATCCACAACTGCCAGGAAAATTGTTCGGGATACAAAGAAAAACCCACAAATAACATCAGCTGAAATACAGGACTCTCTGAAAACTAGCGGTGTGGCTGTTTCAAGATGCACAATAAGGAGGTACTTGAAGAAAAATAGGGCTGCATGGTTGAGTCACCAGAAGAAAGCCATTACTGCGCAAATGCCACAAAATATCTCTCCTATAATATGCAAAACTGCACAGAGACAAGCCTCAAAACTTCTGGAACAGGTAATATGGAGTGATGAGACCAAAATTGAACTTTTTGGCCATAACCATAAACCTTACATTTGGAGAGAGGTCAATAAGGCCTATGATGAAAGGAATACCATTCCTACTGTAAAGCACGGAGGTGGAATTCTGATGTTTTGGGGATGTGTGAGCTACAAAGGCACAGGGAACTTGGTCAAAGTTGAAGGAAAGATGAATGCAGCTTGTTATCATCAAATACTGGAGGCAAATTGCACTCATCAGCCCGGAAGCTGCACATGGGACATACTTGGACAACATGACAATGATCCAAAACACAAGGCCAAGTCAACCTGTAATTTTACAGCAGTACAAAGTGAAGGTTCTGGAGTGGCCATCTCAGTCTCCTGACCACAATATCATTGAGCCACTCTGGGGAGATCGCAAGTGCTCAGTTCTTGCTAGACAGCTCAGAAATTTACAGGAACTGGAGGCTTTTTGCCAAGAAGAGTGGACAGTTTTACCATCTGAGAACATAAAGAACCTCATCCACAACTACCACAAAAGACTTCAAGCTGTCATTGATGTTAGAGGGGGCAATGGGGTATGTGATCTTTTGATCAGGGTAATTTGGATGTTTTGGGGTGTCATTATGATTTAAAAAGAGAAAACAGTAGTTTGACAATAAATGGCTTCACCCAACCACTAACCAAGAGTGGAGACAATGTTTTGGTGTTATTATTCATATTCTCTGAAAAAAATAGCCAGGAAAGCAAAAAATCTGCCAGGGTATATAAACTTTTGAGCACAACTGTGTGTATATGTGTGTGTGTATGTATGTATATATATATATATATATATATATATATATATATATATATATATATATATATATATACACACATATATTGGTAGTTCAACTCACGTGACGTTATGCAGAGGTAGAAAAACAGGAACACTGTCTCTTTAAGTCTTCAGTTGGTTTATTATATGGCAGCATAAACCAACTAGACACGGAAAGTAAAATACAAAAAAATAAAATGCTGTAACACAGTCCATACTTATGCGGGTGGCACCCCACTCTGGAGCAAGATGTTCAGTCTTTCCTCCACAAGACACACACCAATGGAGAATCTTCTATCCAGTCTTGCTGACCAAAGACTGCCTCTAGAGCTCAGTTATTTAAACCCCAAGACCATGTGACTCTTAATCATGTGACTGACCACATGATTATGACAACATACAGGTCCTGTCAGTTCTGCAGGTGGAGATAAAGTGGGCACTCTCCCACCCACTCTATGAATGTCCACATGAAACCAGTCCACTACTTTAACTTAACCCTCGCAACACGTAGTGTGCTGGAGGAAAATACTCTGGTTTGCTGGAGGAAAATACTCTGGTTTTATATCACTGACGCCATTAAGCGCAGTGACACATATCTCCCCTCTATTACCTTACCAGTGACTTTGTCACTATATATATATATATATATATATATATATATATATATATATATATATATATGTGTGTGTGTATGTACTGCTATATAGCTATATATCTTGCTTTATACCCTGTGTAATGGATGTACATACATTCATACATCTCTCACTTCATTGATCCATACATTCATCTTATTACAGTAGAACATGATTACTCAGATGAAGTAGAAATCCCAGCAGGTACATGCTTTGGCTGATATTAATGAGGTTATTAATGATTGTCTGAGGAATATTCTGCCTCCCTGAATGCAATTTGGCAAGCAAATCTTCTAGATCCACTATTGACAGCTCCCTTTGCAATGGCAAAGGAAGCTGCCATTGGTCCAATGATGTTCCAGATGCAGCCCATGGTAGTATGTTCAGGCCAGTGACGCTGATCACAGTAGCATAAGCAACATGCAGCATGCAGTTGTGTCGAAAAACAGCTTCTGGGACATTGTGGAGAAATGGCAGTACCACTCATTCCATGACTGAGTCAATGTGATGGTGAGCTTTTAGTGTTCCTGGTATGAAGACTATAGGGATCGGGCTACCATACATTATGCCACCACAACCATAATCATGGGAGTAAGGCCACTGTGACTTTCCATCATGATGGCCTTTCCAAATCAAGTACAATCATTTTGTTTAAACACAGTTGGCCTCCAATGAAGGAGTAGAATTATCTCAAGGAGGATCACAAGGAAATTGACAGTATGTGACTTAAATATGAGTGTCTGAGCAAAGGGTCTGAATACTTATGACTATGTGATATTTCAGTTTTTCTTTTTTAATAAATTTCTACATTTCTGTTTTTTTCAGTCAAGATGGGGTGCAGAGTGTACATTAATGGAAAAAAATTAACTTTTTTGAATTTACCAAATGACTGCAATGAAACAAAGCGTGAAAAATTTAAAGGGGTCTGAATACTTTCCGTACCCACTGTAAGTGTTCACATGTAATCCTGTCGGCTGATGTGTATCTCAGCATATCATGTGTGAAGCTCTGCCTCTGGCAGGGGTATGTACGAATCTGGATTGCAGATTCTGCCAAAAATATTGAAAGAAAATAAATGCCGCACACCATGAAAGAAACCGATGTGACACCATTATAGCTAACAGTGCCTTGCTGGTGCCATTCCGTTTCGCCATGTGACACATCTGACAATGCTGATTGTATTGTTCTGCTCCTAAAACAGCACCTAGTGATAGAAAAATACGGGGCGTTCAATAGTGCAGATATCCTTATGAAAAGAATAGTAACCGCGAAGCCATCACGGGCATAAGGTATGCTCACCTTGTAAAGTTGTGTTACTGCCAGGCAAAACACTGTTCCAATGCCAAGGTAGGTCAATCAGCTGCAGCTCGAGCCCAAATACCACTCAGTCATAACAAATGAAGGGTGGTAGACTAAATAGTTTTAAAAAAGTAACCAATGGCACTGATGATACATGATAAAGTGAAGATAAAAAATGGCAGTAAGAGTTTTAATAAACCAGGCTATGCGTTTTGGCACAGGACTAGATGGCCTGAGGAAGGCACTGGTCCAGTGCTGAAACGCGTTGCCTGGTTTATCCTGGTTAAAACTCTTATTTCCATCTCCACCAATCTTCACTTCTTGATATACCAGCAGTGACATTGGTTAACCCTCTTTTTTGCTCCTAAAACAGGGGATTGTTAATAAACTATTTTCGATATGAAATATGCACCCAAAACAGCTGTCTAGATGGTTTTCTGGATGCACTAATTACCCTAGTCATGTTACCTAGTGCCCTAGTGTCTGGCACTGACATATAATAAGGGTTATATCACCATTCTGACAGGTTTGTGCAAATAAAATGCCCCAACTCCTTAGGTCCTAGATACTTTTGCATTGTATGATTTATGCACTTTTTACCTCTTTTCCATTCATTAGCAGCTTTGCATGTCATTTTAAAAAGTCACCTTGTTAATTCCTTCACGTCGCAGCCAATTTCTGTTTCTACATTTCTGTTTTTTCCTCCCCGAGCCATAACTCTTCTTTTTCTGTCCACATAGACATATGAAGGCTTGCTTTTTGTGGGATGAGTTGTACTATGGAATACCATTCATTTTACCACATAGTGTACTCGAAAACGGGAAAAAAATTCCAAGTGCAGTGAAATTATGAAAATAACACAATTCTGAACATTGTTTATTGGGAACTGTTTTTATGGTGTACATTTTGTGGTAAAAATAACCTTGCCATATGATTTTCCTCATCAAGACGATTAAGGCGATACTAAACATTTCCAGTTTATTATTTTAGTGGGAAAAAAAAATAGAAGTGTACAACAAAAATGTTGGGGTTGTGTCGCCATATTCCAAGACCCGTAACATTTTTATTTTTCGGCCAAAGTAGCTGTGTGATGGCTTATTTTTTGCGGGGCGGGACAACGTTTTTATCAGTATTATTGCGGTGACAAAAAAATGTTGTCGTTCTTTAATTTTTTCCATTTACAGTGTTTAACCCCTTCCTGACGTCGGACGGGATAGTACGTCCGACGTCAGGTCCCCTGCTTTGATGCAGGGCTCCGCGGTGAGCCCGCATCAAAGCCGGGACATGTCAGCTGTTTTGAACAGCTGACATGTGCCCGCAATAGCGGCGGGTGAAATCGCAATTCACCCGCCGCTATTAACTAGTTAAATGCCGCTGTCAAACGCAGACAGCGGCATTTAACTACCGCATCCGGCTGGGCGGCTGGAAATGACGTCATCGCCGACCCCCGTCACATGATCGGGGGTCGGCGATGCTTCAGTATTGTAACCATAGAGGTCCTTGAGACCTCTATGGTTACTGATCGCAGGTAGCTGTGAGCGCCACCCTGTGGTCGGCGCTCACAGCACACCTGATTTTCTGCTGCATAGCAGAGGCGATCGAGTTGTGCCTGCTTCTAGCCTCCCATGGAGGCTATTGAAGCATGGCAAAAGTAAAAAAAGAAAGTTAAAAAAATGTGAAAAAAATAAAAAAAACATAAAAGTTTAAATCACCCCCCTTTCGCCCCAATCAAAATAAATCAATAAAAAAAAATCAAACCTACACATATTTGGTATCGCCGCGTTCAGAATCGCCCGATCTATCAATAAAAAAAAGCATTAACCTGATCGCTAAACGGTGTAATGAGAAAAAAATCCGAAACGCCAGAATTACATTTTTTTGGTCGCCGTGACATTGCATTAAAATGCAATAACGGGCGATCAAAAGAACGTATCTGCACCAAAATGGTATCATTAAAAACGTTAGCTCGGCACGCAAAAAATAAGCCCTCACCCGACCCCAGATCATGAAAAATGGAGACGCTACGAGTACCGGAAAATGGCGCAATTTTTTTTTTTTTTTTTTTTTTAGCAAAGTTTGGAATTTTTTTTCACCACTTAGGTAAAAAATAACCTAGTCATGTTAGGTGTCTATGAACTCGTACTGATCTGGAGAATCATAATGGCAGGTCAGTTTGAGCATTTAGTGAACCTAGCAAAAAGCCAAGCAAAAAACAAGTGTGGGATTGCACTTTTTTTGCAATTTCACCGCACTTGGAATTTTTTTCCCGTTTTCTAGTACACGACATGGTAAAACCAAGGATGTCGTTCAAAAGTACAACTCGTCCCGCAAAAAATAAGCCCTCACATGGCCATATTGACGGAAAAATAAAAAAGTTATGGCTCTGGGAAGGAGGGGAGTGAAAAACGAATACGGAAAAACGGAAAATCCCACGGTCATGAAGGGGTTAATGATCGAGTTAATTGTTTTATGGTTAGATCGATCTGACTTTTCTGAACACGGCGATACCACAAAAGTATCTTTTACCTTTTTAATATCTTTATTTACAATGGGGGGAAAGGGGGTGATTTGAACTTTTACATTTTTTTTTTTATATTTTTTTAAACCTTTTTTTTTTTTTTTACTTTTTACTGTTATTGTTAGGCTCCTTAGGGGACTTGGAGATGTGATTGTCTGATCGTTTGTGCTATATACAGCGATGACACAACATCACCGCCTATAGCAGAAATCACAGTCTCCTTTGCAGCCCGGCCACAGTCAGGGTTTTAAAGGAGCTCTGTAATGACAGGCACGGGGGTCATCAGCTAACAACCATCTGTCATGACAACCCATCGGAGACCTGCAATCACAGGTGTGCCGATAGACGGAGTTCATGACACTTGCGCACATTGGTGTGTGTTAAATGCTGCTGTCAGAAATTGACAGCGCCATTTAATAAGTTAACAATTTTGGGTTGAGCACCACTCCACCTGTGGTTATTAGGAGCTGGTCCTGGCTGTAATACACAGCTATCACCTGCCAGGTGTGAAGTGGGCACGTTGCGTGAGCCCACTCCATACACATACCTCCCAACTTTTGAAGATGGGAAAGAGGGACAAAGTTTTGGCAAAGAGGGGCAAGAGGGGCAAATTTTAGGCCATGCCTCTGACCACACCCATTCATAATTAGTCACACCCATATCCACGTCCCAACCACACCCATTTAGCACTGCTGATCACACTGTTTCATATACAATAATTATAAACAAAAAAATATGGCCACACAGTGCTCCATACTGTATAATGGCCACACATGATGCTCCATACTGTATGATGACCACACATTATGCTCCATACTGTATAATGGCCGCACATGATGCTCCATACTGTATAATGACCGCACATGATGCTTCATACTGTATAATGACCGCACATGATGCTTCATACTGTATAATGACCGCACATGATGCTCCATACTGTATAATGACTGCACATGATGCTCCATACTGTATAATGACCGCACATGATGCTCCATACTGTATAATGACTGCACATGATGCTACTCCTACACACGCGGCTGTGCTCCGTACACTTTGCACACACGACTCCGCTCCGTACACGCGCTCTGCTCCATACACCTCATACACACACGGCTCCGCTCCATACACCTCATACACACACGGCTCCGCTCCGTACACCTCGTACACACACGGCTCCGCCCCATACACCTCATACACACATGGCTCAGCTCCATACACCTCATACACACACGGCTCCGCTCCATACACCTCGCACACACACGGCTCCGCTCCATACACCTCGTACACACATGGCTCCGCTCCATACACCTCGTACACACATGGTTCTGCTACATCCACACTGTATACCTCCTGACCCCACACAAGGCATTACTTACCTCATCCTGCAGCACCATGTGGCAAGTTGGCAACCAGCACAGAGCCGAGTCCTGCAATCCACGGAGGTCCCGATCATGTGACCCCTGACTCCTCCCCTCCTGTGACCTCATCACAGGTCCTGTGTGCAGAAAGCAAGCAGCCATACGGAAGGGTAAGGGCCCGGGGCATGGCTTAAAACAAGGGGGCGTGTCGGTCCTGCTGTCTGCGGGAAGCAGAGCGTCCCGTGCTGGACAGCTGGGCAAAGGCTCAAAACCGGGACAGTCCCGCACAATGAGGGACGGTTGGGAGCTATGCATACACCCGCTTCCAAAAGGCGCCATATATATATGTTGTGAAGGAGTCAAGCTCCAGGGAAAATCTTCCAAGTGAAACTGTGATTATTTTGTGCAACAGTGTGGCATGAGGCAAGTGAATTTATGCAATCCTAGAAAAAACATATATCTATCTAAGATTGAAAAGCAAAAGAAAAAAACACAAGTGCAGATAAGACCATGTGGCCTTTTTCTGCCATTAACCCTGTGTTTCAGAGGGGTTATTCTGAATCAGTATACTGGACATCTAGGGGAACTTGATGACTGAATTAGAGACTGAATTCTGTGCCTCAACACTCTCTATTCTGTGCCCCAACACGTTCGACTATCAACCACATTCGGATCCTTCAGACGGAACCTGAAAACCCACCTCTTCAGGAAAGCCTACAGCCTGCACTGACCTCGCTGCATCCTCACCACTACCGAAGCTACCGCCTCACCAACACCGGAGCTCCTGCAACCCTCAACCTATTGTCTCCATCCCCACCATCCTGTAGAATGTAAGCCCGCAAGGGCAGGGTCCTCTTCCCTCTGTCATTGTTTGCTTACTGTAAGTGATGTATGTAACTCCTCATTTACAGCACCATGGATTCAATGGTGCTATATAAATATATAATAATAATAATAGAACAAATAATATCATTTGCATTTAGAAGTAAAATCTTGTGATTTAAAGTATTGGTATTAAAGGCATAACCACCAGAGGGCAGCAGCAGCCATAAAAGTGAGATTGTCTTCCGAGCTGCAGACCTCTATTCTTGGCCCCATTTCTGCCATTATCGGATCTCTGATGCCATCTGATTGCAAATTTTATTGCATTCAATCTTATTAAAAAAATTGAAAGAAATTCTATAGTCCTAATATACAGTAGTTACAAAAAGTTTTGCTTTATTTTTTTTTGTTTTTAAGTGTAATTATTTTGTCTGGTTGATGTGATGCCATTTTCCTAGTGATGAATTGAAAGTGCATGAACTTGTCACCATGCAAAACCTTATTTTTAACAAAAATGCTTTAGAATATAGATATGTTTTCTTTAATTAAAGAAAATTAACTATCAAAAGTGTTGCATATACTATTTAATGATCACAACATAACGAGTAATTTATTGCTTGCAATGCTATAACTTTGTATTTTGTAGCATAACCTCTTGCTTTAACCCCTTAAGGGAGTATATGTACGGCGCCACGATCGCCCAGGCTCGCAATGAGCGTGGCGCAGATTGGTTTCGGGTGTCAGCTCTGTGAGAGATGACACCCTGCAACAATACCCACGATCAGTGCTAGCACCAGTCGCGGGCGTTTAACCCCCCTGATGCCGCTGTCAATAGTGACAGCGACATTGAGGAGCACCGCATAGGGAGTAACCTCCCTCTGTGCTTCAATAATCACAATGCGATGTGTTGTGCTGATGGTCTCCATGGTGATCCCCGGCCGCATGCGGGGCTGCGGGGTCCTTCAGGGTCCTGCAGGGAAGGTGGCTTGTGAGCGCCTGCTAACGCTGCAATCGTATAGACCCTAAGAATAAGGCTGTGTACACACGTTCAGGATTTTTTGATATTTTTTTCGTTCTTTTTCGCTATAAAACCGCAAAAAAAGGCATACATTAAGCATCCTATTATTAGAATGCAATCTACAATTTTTGTGCGCATGTTGCGTCTTTTTCTGCGGCGGAATCACATTCTGGAAAAAAACGCAGCATGTTCATTCTTTGTGTGGAATCGTGGGGATTCCGCACACATAGGAATGCATTGATCCACTTACTTTCCGCATGGGGCTATGCCCGCCATGCGGGAAGTAAGCGGATCATGTGCGGTTGGTACCCATGTGCGGTTGGAGGAGACTCTCCTCCGGGCCCTGGGAACCATATACCTGTAAAAAAAAAAAAAAGAATTAAAATAAAAAATCGTGATATTCTCACCTTCCGGCGTCCCCGGCAGTCTTCCTGCTCCTCGTGATGCTTCCGTTCCCAATAATGCCTTGCAGCAATGACCAGAGATGACGTAGCGGTCTCGCGAGACCGCTACGTCATCACAGGTCATTGCCGCAAAGCATCACTGGAAACGGGAGCATCGGGAGCGCTACGGGGGACGCCGGAAGGTGAGAATATCACGATTTTTTATTTTTTTTATTATTTTTAACATTATATCTTTTTACTATTGATGCTGCATAGGCAGCATCAATAGTAAAAAGTTGGTCACACTTGTCAAACAGTATGTTTGACAAGTGTGACCAACCTGTCAATCAGTTTTCCAAGCGATGTTACAGATCGCTTGGAAAACGCTAGCATTCTGCAAGCTAATTATGCTTGCAAAACGCTAATGTTTAGCGGGAATACGCATGCCAATTCCGCATACGATATACTGGCGGCAGGAGTTGCGGAATTTCTGCGGAAATTTCTGCGGCAATTCTGCAACGTGTGCACTTAGCCTAAAGCTGCCTTGTCAATTTTATCAAACACGGAACGGTATAGAAGAAAAACTCCCAAAAAAATACTGAATTCCAGGTTTTTGTTCATTCTACCTCCCAAAAATCAGAATAGAAAGTGATCAAAAAATGTCATGTGCCTGAAAATGGTACCAATAAAAACGTTAACTTGTCCCGCAAAAGACAAGTCATCACATGACTCTGTGGGCCAAAATTTGAAAAATTATTGCTGTCTAAATTTGGCGATGCAAAAACTATTTTTTTGCAATAAAAAGCGTTTTTTAGTGTGTGACAGCAGCCGAACATAAAAACTCGATATAAATCTGGTATCGCTGTAATTGCACAAACCCGAAGAATAAAGTCTAATCACTTATACCGCATGAGGAAATAAAACCAATTCTTCACCTGTTGTTTTCTACATTCTGCCTCCCAAAGATCGCAGTAAGGCTCGGCTCACATTTATCCTGCACTCTACTCTTAGCGCTTACATCGGGGTTTCCGTGTAAATCTCTGAAATACGTGATCCTTCTTTGCTGGGAGCCCTGAAACCTCCTGCAACAGCTCAAATTTATTTTTTCCCAGTCACACTCAGGTGGCACAAATATTAGCTTGGTAGAACACTAATGAAAGGATAGTAACTCAGGTAGTTGACTGAAAGTAAGTGCAGGCCTGCGAGCTCTACTGCTGCAAGCAACACACATGACGGAAAGCCAGCTTGGATTCTCCACATTTCAAAAAATTATTGTCACTCACCACTACCCCATGTTCCAAATTATTATGCAAATGATATTTTTCTCGGGTTTTCCTAAATGGTCGGTGCAAATGACAGTTAAGGTACCCTCACACTAAGCGACGCTGCAGCGATATCGACAACGATGCCGATCGCTGCAGCGTCGCTGTTTGGTCGCTGGAGAGCTGTCACACAGACAGCTCTCCAGCGACCAACGATGCCAAAGTCCCCGGGTAACCAGGGTAAACATCGGGTTACTAAGCGCAGGGCCGCGCTTAGTAACCCGATGTTTACCCTGGTTACCAGTGTTAAATGTAAAAAAACAAACACTACATACTTACATTCGCGTCCCCCGACGTCCGCTTCCCTGCACTGTGTGAGCGCCGGCCCTAACAGCAGAGCGGTGACGTCACCGCTGTGCTGTGCTTTCCGGCTGGCACTGACACAGTGCAGGAAGCTCTGAGCAGCAACGCGGACGCCGGGGGACGTGACAGACATCAGAGGGTGAGTATGTACTGTTTTTTTTTTTACTTTTACAATGGTAACCAGGGTAAATATCGGGTTACTAAGCGCGGCCCTGCGCTTAGTAACCCGATATTTACCCTGGTTACCATTGTAAAACATCGCTGGCATCGTTGCTTTTGCTGTCAAACACGATGATACCCGCCGATCTGACGACCAAATAAAGTTCTGAACTTTCAGCAACGACCAGCGATATCACAGCAGGATCCAGATCGCTGCTGCGTGTCAAACACAATGATATCGCTATCCAGGATGCTGCAACGTCACGGATCACTGTCGTTATCGTTGTAAAGTCGCTTAGTGTGAAGGTACCTTTAGTCTAATAAAAGTCATCACCCGTTAGAGTATACATCTAATTTTATTGAAGAAACCTCCCAATGATAACAGTATAATCTCCAAAATGAATAAAAACTCAAAATGCGCTGTTCCAAATTATTAGGCGCAGTAGAATTACTAAACATTTGATATGTTGTAAAGAACTCAAAATGCTCATTTGTTGAATTTGCAGCATTAGGAGGTCACATTCACTGAACAAAAAAGCTATTTAACTCCAAAACATCCTAACAGGCCAAGTTACATGTTAACATAGGAACCTTTCTTTGATATCACCTTCACAATTCTTGCATCCATTGAACTTGTGAGTTTTTGGAGAGTTTCTGCTTGTATTTCTTTGCATGAAGTCAGAATCGCCTCCCAGAGCTGCTGTTTTGGTGTGAACTGCCTCCCACCCTCATAGATCTTTTGCTTGATGATACTCCAAAGGTTCTCTATAGGGTTGAGGTCAGGGGAAGATGGTGGCCACACCATGAGATGATCTCCTTTTATGCCCATATCAGCCAATGACTCAGAGGTATTCTTTGCAGCATGAGATGGTGCATTGCCATGCATGAAGATGATTTTGCTCCTGAAGGCACGTTTCTGCTTTTTATACCATGGAAGAAAGTTGTCAGTCAGAAACTTATATACTTTGCAGAGGTCATTTTCACACCTTCAGGAACCTTAAAGGGCCCTGTCAGCTGTTTCTCCATGATTCCGGCCTAAAACATGACTCCTCCACCTCCTTGCTGACGTCGCAGCCTTGTTGGGACATGGCGGCCATCCACTACTTCATCCATCTGGACCATCCAGGGTTACTCGACTCTCACCAGTAAATAAGACTGTTTTAAAATTAGTCTTCATGTATGTCTGGGCCCACTGCAACCATTTCTGCTTGTGAACACTGTTTAGGGGTGGCCGAATAGTAGGTTTATGCACCACAGCATGCCTTTGAAGGAGCCTACACCTTGAGGTTCGAGGGACTCCAGAGGCACCAGCAGCTTCAAATAACTGTTTGCTGCTTTGTAATGGTATTTTGGGAGCTGCTCTCTTAATCCAATTAATTTGTCTGGCAGAAACCTTCCTCTGGGCAGCACTTTGGCTCAGTGGATAGCACTGCAACCTTGCAGCGCTGGGGTCCTGGGTTCAAATCCCACCAAGGACATCTGCAAGGAGTTTGTATGTTCTCCCCGTGTTTGCGTGGGTTTCCTTCAGGCACTCCGGTTTCCTCCGGTTTCCTCCCACATTCCAAAGACCTACTGATAGGGAATTTGGATTGTGAGCCCCATCGGGGACAGCGATGATAATGTGTGCAAACTGTAAAGCGCTGCAGAATATGTTAGGCTAGGTTCACATTGCGTTCTGCGCGTCCATTAAACGGACTACGTTACACCACGGCATAACGCGGTGTAACGTAGTCCGTTAACGCCGCCATTGAATGCAATGTCAGATGCATCGCTAGCGCACGCCCACAATGGGCGTGCGCTAGGGATGTGCCGTCATTGAGTGACGGACCCTGAGACGCGGACTGCAGCGTTTCCGGGTCCATCACCGCTAGCGCAGATAAAGCTAGCAGATGCTGTATCTGCGCTAACGGGCAGCTATACCGGCACTTGCGTTAACAGCAGTCCGTTAACTTATGTGTTGAACGGGCTGCTGTTAACGCAATGTGAACCCAGCCTTAGCGCTATATAAAAATAAAGATTATTATTATGATTATGCCTTTATCTGCATGAACTCTGTCTGACTCTGTTTCAGTCACAAATCTCTTCACAGTATGATGATCACTCTTAAGTTTTTTGTGAAATATCTAATGTTTTCATACCTTGTCCAAGGCATTGCACTATTTAATGCTTTTCAGCAGCAGAGAGATCCTCTCATATTGCTTGAAACCTGTGGCCTGCTTAATAATGTGGAACAATTAAGTAGTTACTATTTTTAAGTAGTTTTCCTTTCATTAGAATCACCTGGAAAACTAATTATCACGTGTTTAACTCCTTCACCCCCAAGGGTGGTTTGCACGTTAATGACCGGGCCAATTTTTGTAATTCTGACTACTGTCTCTTTATGAGATTATAACTCTGGAACGCTTCAACGGATCTTGGCGATTCTGACATTGTTTTCTCGTGACATATTGTACTTCATGATAGTGGTAAAATTTCTTCGATATAACTTGCATTTATTTGTGAAAAAAACGAATATTTGGCGAAAATTTTGAAAATTTCGCAATTTTCCAACTTTGAATTTTTATGCCCTTAAATCACAGACATATGTCACGCAAAATACTTAATAAGTAACATTTCCCACATGTCTACTTTACATCAGCACAATTTTGGAACCAAAATTTTTTTTTGTGACGGAGTTATAAGGGTTAAAAGTTGACCAGCAATTTCTCATTTTTACAACACCATTTTTTTTTAGGGACCACATCTCATTTGAAGTCATTTTGAGGGGTCTATATGATAGAAAATAAACAAGTGTGACACCATTCTAAAAACTGCACCCCTCAAGGTACTCAAAACCACTTTCAAGAAGTTTATTAACCCTTCAGGTGTTTCACAGGAATTTTTGGAATGTTTAAATAAAAATGAACATTTAACTTTTTTTCACACAAAATTTATTTCAGCTCCAATTTGTTTTATTTTACCAAGGGTAACAGGAGAAAATAGACCCCAAAATTTGTTGTACAATTTGTCCTGAGTACGCTGATACCCCATATGTGGGGGTAAACCACTGTTTGGGCGCATGGCAGAGCTCGGAAGGAAAGGAGCGCCATTTGACTTTTCAATGCAAAATTGACTGGAATTGAGATGGGACGCCATGTTGCATTTGGAGAACCCCTGATGTGCCTAAACATTGAAACCCCCCACAAGTGACACCATTTTGGAAAGTAGACCCCCTAAGGATCTTATCTAGATGTGTGGTGAGCACTTTGACCCAACAAGTGCTTCACAGAAGTTTATAATGCAGAGCCGTAAAAATAAAAAATCATATTTTTTCACAAAAATGATCTTTTCGCCCCCATTTTTTTATTTCCCCAAGGGTAAGAGAAGAAATTAGACCACAAAAGTTGTTGTGCAATTTGTCCTGAGTACGACGATACCCCATATGTGGGGGTAAACCACTGTTTGGGCGCATAGCAGAGCTCGGAAGGAAAGGAGCGCTATTTTACTTTTCAATGCAAAATTGACTGGAATTAAGATGGGATGCCATGTTGCGTTTGGAGAGCCCCTGATGTGCCTAAACATTAAAACCCCCCACAAGTGACACCATTTTGGAAAGTAGACCCCCTAAGGAACTTATCTAGATGTGTTTTGAACCCCCAAGTGTTTCACTACAGTTTATAACGCAGAGCCGTGAAAATAAAAATTCTTTTTTTTTTTCACAAAAATGATTTTTAACCCCCAGTTTTGTATTTTCACAAGGGTATCAGGATAAATTGGACCCCAAAAGTTGTTGCCCAATTTGTCCTGAGTACGCTGATACCCCATATGTGGGGAGGAACCACTGTTTGGGCGCATGACAAAGCTCGGAAGGGAAGGAGCGCCATTTGGAATGCAGACTTAAATGGATTGGTCTGCAGGCGTCACGTTGCATTTGCAGAGCCCCTGATGTACCCAAACAGTAGAAACCCCCCACAAGTGACCCCATATTGGAAACTAGACCCCCCAAGGAACTTATCTAGATGTGTTGTGAGAACTTTGAACCCCCAAGTGTTTCACTACAGTTTATAACGCAGAGCCGTGAAAATAAAAATTCTTTTTTTTTTCACAAAAATGATTTTTAACCCCCAGTTTTGTATTTTCACAAGGGTATCAGGATAAATTGGACCCCAAAAGTTGTTGTCCAATTTGTCCTGAGTACGCTGATATCCCATATGTGGGGGGGAACCACTGTTTGGGCGCATGACAAAGCGCGGAAGGGAAGGAGCGCCATTTGGAATGCAGACTTAAATGGATTGGTCTGCAGGCGTCACGTTGCATTTGCAGAGCCCCTGATGTACCCAAACAGTACAAACCCCCCACAAGTGACCCCATATCGGAAACTAGACCCCCCAAGGAACTTATCTAGATGTGTTGTGAGAACTTTGAACCCCCAAGTGTCTCACTACAGTTTACAACGCAGAGCCGTGAAAATAAAAAAAATCCTTTTTTTCCCACAAAACTTATTTTTTGGCCCCCAGTTTTGTATTTTCCCAAGGGTAGCAGGAGAAATTGGACCCCAACAGATGATGTCCAATTTGTCCTGAGTACGCTGATACCCCATATGTTGGGGTAAACCCCTGTTTGGGCACACGGGAGAGCTCTGAAGGGAAGGAGCACTGTTTTCCTTTTTCAACGCAGAATTGGCTGGAATTCAGATCGGATGCCATGTCCCGTTTGGAGAGCCCCTGATGTTCCTAAACAGTGGAAACCCCCCAATTATAACTGAAACCCTAATCCAAACACACCCCTTACCCTAATCCTAACAGTAACCCTAACCACTCTTCTAACCCAGACACACCCAACCCTATTCCCAACCGTAAATGTAATCCAAACCCTAACCCTATCTTTAGCCCCAACCCTAACTGTAGCCCCAACCCTAGCCCTAACCCTAGCCCTAACCCTAGCCCTAACCCTAGCAATAACCCTAGCCCTTTCACTAGCCCTATCACTAGCCCTAACACTAGCCGTAACACTAGCCCTAACCCTAGCCCTAGCCCCAACCCTAGCCCTAACCCTAGCCCTAACCCTAACCCTAGCCCCAGCCCTAACCCTAACCCTAACCCTAGCCCTAACCCTAGCCCCAACCCTAGCCCTAACCCTAGCCCTAACCCTAGCCCTAACCCTTGCCCTAACCCTAACCCTAACCCTAGCCGTAACTCTAGTCCTAACTCTAGCCCTAGCCCTAACCCTAATGGGAAAATGGAAATAAATACATTTTTTAATTTTTTTATTTTTCCCTAACTAAGGGGGTGATGAAGGGGGGTTTGATTTACTTTTATAGCGGGTTTTTTAGCGGATTTTTATGATTGGCAGCCGTCACACACTGAAAGACGCTTTTCATTGCAAAAAATATTTTTTGCGTTACCACATTTTGAGAGCTGTAATTTTTCCATATTTGAGTCCACAGAGTCATGTGAGATCTTGTTTTTTGCGGGACGAGTTGACGTTTTTATTGGTAACATTTTCGGACACGTGACATTTTTTGATCGCTTTTTATTCCGATTTTTGTGAGGCAGAGTGATCAAAAACCAGCTATTCATGAATTTCTTTTGGGGGAGGCGTTTATACCGTTCCGCGTTTGGTAAAATTGATAAAGCAGTTTTATTCTTCGGGTCAGTACGATTACAGCGATATCTCATTTATATCATTTTTTTTATGTTTTGGCGCTTTTATACGATAAAAACTATTTTATAGAAAAAATAATTATTTTGGTATCGCTTTATTCTCAGGACTATAACTTTTTTATTTTTTTGCTGATGATGCTGTATGGCGGCTCGTTTTTTGCGGGACAAGATGATGTTTTCAGCGGTACCATGGTTATTTATATCAGTCTTTTTGATCGCGTGTTATTCCACTTTTTGTTCGGCGGTATGATAATAAAGCGTTGTTTTTTGCCTCGTTTTTTTTTTTCCTTACGGTGTTTACTGAAGGGGTTAACTAATGGGGCAGTTTTATAGGTTGGGTCGTTACGGACGCGGCGATACTAAATATGTGTACTTTTATTGTTTGTTTTATTTTATTTAGCTAAAGAAATGTATTTATGGGAATAATATATATATATTTTTTTCTTTATTTAGGATATTTTTTTTATTTTTTTTTTACACACATGTGGGGAATTTTTTTTTTACTTTTTTACTTTGTCCCAGGGGGGGACATTACAGATCATTGATCTGACAGTGTGCACAGCACTCTGTCAGATCGACGATCTGCTGTGCAGGGCTGCAGGCTTACCAGCGCCTGCTCTGAGCAGGCACTCGGTAAGCCACCTCCCTCTCTGCAGGACCCGGATGCCGCGGCCATCTTGGATCCGGGACCTGCGGCGAGGAGGGAGGTAGGAGACCCTCGGAGCAACGCGATCACATCGCGTTGCTCAGGGGGTCTCAGGGAAGCCCGCAGGGAGCCCCCTCCCTGCGCGATGCTTCCCTATACCGCCGGTACACCGCGATCATGTTTGATCGCGGTGTGCCGGGGGTTAATGTGCCGGGGGCGGTCCGTGACCGCTCCTGGCACATAGTGCCGGATGTCAGCTGCGATATGCAGCTGACACCCGGCCGCGATCGGCTTCGCTCCCCCCGTGAGCGCGGCCGATCGCGTATGACGTACTATCCCGTCGGTGGTCATACGGGCCCACCCCACCTCGACGGGATAGTACGTCAGATGTCAGAAAGGGGTTAAGATTGATTTCAGTGATCCATTGAGCCCTGAGACACAATACCATCCATGAGTTTATTTGAAAAACAAAACAAATAAATCTTTATGACACTTAAATCCAATTTGCATAATAATTTGGAACATGGTGTAAAGTGGCATTAATTTTCACAGAGTAGAAACAGTATAATGGGCCTCTGACACACCTTCCACTACAGGCAACCCAACAAATGGAGACCCAACTTGGAGTCTCCACATTTCAAAAACATTATTGTCACACATCACTAAAGTGGCATCAGTTTCCACAAAGTAAGAAAGCAGTATAATTACGCTCTGACACACCTTCCACTACAGGCAACAAAACAGATGAAGACCCAACTTGGGAGTCTCCATATTTCAAAAAATTGTAACATCAGCAGCAGTAGCAACAACAGGCACAGAAACCACGACAAAAGTGTCATAGACTGCAATAACGCGAGATCAATGCATGACACTAAAAACTACATCATCGACTAGTCTGCCCAGTCTGCGACTGCGGTGCAAATGTCATTTGAGAACCATGACTTGTTCATTTTGATGAAAGTTAGGTGGTCTACACTATCGGGACAGTCGGATGTGCTTAACCGTCAGGACACCACCAGCAGTGCTGAAGACACGTTCTGAGAGAACGCTGGCAGCAGGGCATGACAAAACCTCCAAAGCATGACAGGCAAGCTCAGGCCACTCTTCCAGTTTTGAAGGCCAAAATGCAAAAGGGGCCAAATTCCCCAATGGCATTGATATTAAGCTCGAGATACTCATGCGCCATCCTCGTCAGTCGTTCACAACATGTCAGACTTGTACTCTGTTGTGCTGGTGTAAAAAATGTGTGAAATGACTCAGAAATTGCTTATGCCGCTTAACACTGCTGCTACTAATGTTTCTGCGGTGACGCTTTGATGTACCCTGGGTTGGAAGTCTAGAATTTGCGATGCACACTGGGTGCCTCACTGCTGTATTAGGGGAAACCACTTTTAAGATTGTCTACAAGAATGTTTCGATTCTCCAGCATGCGTGCATCCCTTTCCAGGGGAGGAACCCTCTGGCAAAATTTACTCCTGTACTGTGGATCTAACAGTGGCAACCCAGTAGTCAGCACTATTTCTAACCGTAAGAATATAGGCATCATGTTGAAGATAGTGCAGCAAGAAGTCACTCATGTCGGGCGAACCATGAGATCCAAGTCCATGGCATGTTGGTGACGAAGTAACACTCAAGCTTGCGTCCTCCATCTCCTCCTGCCAACCACGGACAACAGAGAAGGGATCAATGTCCTCTTCATTTCCTATTGCGCGCCCATCACCTCTACCTCCTCCATTTGTTCCTTGGCTCCTGTCCCGTCACTAACAGTTTGTCTGGTACCATAAGCCCCCCCCAATCACTGTAATCCATCCTGCCATGGCACCTGCCTGTGCAACGACAGTCCGGAACTTATAGATACTGTTATCCCTTCTGCATCAACCTCTTCCTCTGGGACCATCACCTCCTCCCACAGACTATTTAAAGTGTCTCATGACGACATCGTCAGCGCTAACCATCTTAGCCATTCAAAACTGTGCTGAAGGGTGGAGGTCCTTCATCTGTGCCAACTCCGAAAGAATGATTTGCACCACGTCCGTACTGAATTGGCCCAGGTTATGCAAAAGGACATACTGCACCAGGGCACGTCGTTACTGCCACAGTAGCTGCAACATGTGCACAGTGGAATTCCACTGTGTCGGCACATCGCAAATCAAACAGTTAACCAGAAGGCTAAAAGACCTCTGTAGTGATGCAAGTCGATGACCCGTGGGGTGTGATCTTCGGAAGTGAGCACACAGTGACCTGCAGCAGCACATCCAGGCTGGGATAGTGGTGAAGATATTGCTGTACCACTAGGTTGAGGAAGTCAGGCAAGCAAGGCACATGTGTAAGGTTGCTCCGTTGTAGAGGCAAGCGCAGGCACAGCTTTCTTAGAGAAGTAATGGCAACTGGTACTGGGGGGCTGCAACAGCCATCAACTTCCAGAAACCAACTTTATCCACCAGGCAGAAAAGCAGCATTTCCGTGGCCAACAGATTGCAGAAGGCGGAGTTCAGGCTCTTAGCTTTGGAATGTGTACACGGAAACATTCTTTTACATGACCACAACCGCTGGACTGAGGTCTGGATGCTGTGCAGAGAGAGGGGGGAGTAGGGTGAATAAGACAAACTGCTGGACTGTGAGTGAGGTGCAGACAGAGATGGATTGAGAAATAAAAACAGCACTCCATATGAGCTGATGGGCTCTCACCATGACTGTAGGGGGTAAACAAGTGGAGGTTCTGTGGCCGGAGTCCCGTGTGAGAACACTTGCCATGGAGGAGGAAGCAGCAGATGTGGTTGATGGGACGGACGGTGGTTGGCGAGGCCCTCTACTCTGTACTTTTAACACAATTAGATTCCGAGACTAAGGCATGCTGACTGTGCATGTGACAATTCATGAATGTAGTAATCAAATTATTACAATTTTTGCCTCTACTGAGTTGTTTTTTTTGCAAAGTTGTTAGATAACGTGAGTTTGGGTCATACTTTGCAGTCTTAAAAAAGGCCCAGGCCAAGCTACCTTTGCCACCCCTGCGAACTGCAAACTTGCTACCGCTGCTGGCCATAGCCATAGTAGAGGATGAGGATGCAGTGCTTATCGTGGTTGCATCACTCAGTGTCTGTGCAGCAAGCCGCAACGTAACCTCATCTTTCACCTTCCTCACCTCCTCTGCTGAGCTACTCAGCTGCATGCCTCTGGGTTCACACCAAGAGATCTACAACCTCATCCTCTGTTCTCCCACTGCTCGCCCTGAGAGTCACCACCTTCCTCTTCTTGCCCTGACACCACAGTACAGTCCACATGCGCCTCTGGTATCTGAATCTCATCAGGATCACCTCCACCCTTGGTGGTTAACGTCTGGTGACGAGGGTCTGGATTATGCTCGAACCCTACTTTGACCAGCCCCGCATCCAGTAGGAAAACATTTTGGGCATCAGTGCAGATGCTTTCCTCCTCTGGATTCTGTGAATCTTTGGAGCTGACCTCTGATGCCCATGGAATATAACGTGTGAACAGCTCTGCAGACTGGCCTATCTGTGATTCCTCACAGTTGGAAAGTTGTGACATGAGGGAAAACATGGGTGATTGGGGTGCCACCTCCTGAGGATTGTACTGTGTGTGATGTTAAGGTGGAGGAAGAGGAGGAAAGGCACTTGATGCAATGCTTGCCATCCACTGGCGCACATGTTCTTTCTGACCCTCCTCTACAAGGCGTACCACTGTGCGACTGCCAAAGAAAGGGAGTGGAGTAGCCTGTCCAGTAACAGATGTCAGTTGTTTTTGGATAGCACGAGATGGTGTTTGTTCAGTAGAGCTTTCAGTAACATTACCATTTACCCTACGTACATGTCGAATAACAAGCCTATTCCCCCTTCCACTACGACCTTTGTTTTTCCCCACTCATGTTGTATGTACTCTTCACCTCTTTTAACCAGCTGTTTCACAACCTTCGGCTGACACCTGTCACGAAATTAACAAATAGTATTTATTTTCTGAGATGGTGTGCCCGAACACTACTAGCCCTAAGGATTTTGATTCTCAAATGTTGCCTCCTGGACAATATGAGGTCAAAATCATGAGCACTTATAAGCACAAAGAATTTACATTTTCAAATATGGACTCCTGCCTAGCCCAAAATATTACCAGCACCAAATATTTTTCTGCAGAAATGTGGCCTTGTTCAAGACCACGGTATTAGAACAATTTAGATTCTCAAATGTGGACTCCTGGCTCAAGCACAATATCAGCAGCGCAAAAGAGCTATATGCTGAAATGTGCCCTGATGACTCTGGACAACACAATGAGCAAAAACGATTTATCTCCTTGAAGGTCGATTTCACAGCCACACATGATCCTATGTATCTGAACTAGCTGTCTGACATTTAACTGCCTAGAAAACTGACTATCCAGTAGCATCAGGAGTGGCCTCTCTGCACTTACGCTGACAAAATGGCGCCAAAACAATGTCCGCTATTTATATCGAGAAGGACATGTAACTTTGGCAGCCAATGATTCAAACCCTTGTGTCTGGACGTTGTGGATAGCTTCTGTGTCCTGACTGGCTGTCGGAATCTGAACACAAAGTTAAGGGGAAAAAAAAAAAAGTCTGCCGCTCCTCTAACCTCTCCCCGACTCTCCCTTCATCAAACACATCCCCAGCTCATCATACAGCATCCTATCCTAGCCAAAGCTATAACAAAAGAATTAGTGGAGGCAGGGCCGGCGTCAGCACCCGGCGCACCCGGGCAAGTGCCGGGGCCCTGACAAGACAGGGGGGCCCACTCACGCAGTCATACATCCATCTGGCCGCTTTAACCCTTTCTACCCTTTCAATTTGCCCTGCCTGGCACAAGCATCTTCGCAGTCAGTGCAGGGCCAGGCACATAGGGGTTAAGGATACAGCCAGCGTGACATTGTGGGCGGAGAGTTCTCCTGCTCTGCTCTCCTGGCTGTGTGCACTGTGCAGTGCTGAACTAATCAGGCACAGGCAGATTCCGGACTGGAGGAGCTGCTACCGGCACCTGAGTGAGTGCCATGCTATATCGCTGTATATTCTGACAGTCTGGGTGACCTGGGGGGCGGCCATGGGCTGGGCGGCTGCAGCTGACAATATATATATATATATATATATATATATATATATATATATATATATATATATATATATATATACACTCACCGGCCACTTTATTAGGTACACCTGTCCAACTTCTTGTTAACACTTAATTTCTAATCAGCCAATCACATGGCGGCAACTCAGTGCATTTAGGCATGTAGACATGGTCAAGACAATCTCCTGCAGTTCAAACTGAGCATCAGTATGGGGAAGAAAGGTGATTTGAGTGCCTTTGAACGTGGCATGGTTGTTGGTGCCAGAAGGGCTGGTCTGAGTATTTCAGAAACTGCTGATCTACTGGGATTTTCACGCACAACCATCTCTAGGGTTTACAGAGAATGGTCCGAAAAAGAAAAAAAATCCAGTAAGCGGCA
Organism: Ranitomeya variabilis; assembly: GCF_051348905.1. Lineage (NCBI taxonomy): Eukaryota > Metazoa > Chordata > Amphibia > Anura > Dendrobatidae > Ranitomeya > Ranitomeya variabilis. Next base: position 640,534,355 of record NC_135232.1, read on the forward strand.
GTTCTGTGGGCGGAAATGCCTTGTTGATGCCAGAGGTCAGAGGAGAATGGGCAGACTGGTTCGAGCTGATAGAAAGGCAACAGTGACTCAAATCGCCACCCGTTACAACCAAGGTAGGCCTAAGAGCATCTCTGAACGCACAGTGCGTCGAACTTTGAGGCAGATGGGCTACAGCAGCAGAAGACCACACCGGGTACCACTCCTTTCAGCTAAGAACAGGAAACTGAGGCTACAATTTGTACAAGCTCATCGAAATTGGACAGTAGAAGATTGGAAAAACGTTGCTTGGTCTGATGAGTCTCGATTTCTGCTGCGACATTCGGATGGTAGGGTCAGAATTTGGCGTAAACAACATGAAAGCATGGATCCATCCTGCCTTGTATGGAGCATCTTTGGGATGTGCAGCCGACAAATCTGCGGCAACTGTGTGATGCCATCATGTCAATATGGACCAAAATCTCTGAGGAATGCTTCCAGCACCTTGTTGAATCTATGCCACGAAGAATTGAGGCAGTTCTGAAGGCAAAAGGGGGTCCAACCCGTTACCAGCATGGTGTACCTAATAAAGTGGCCGGTGAGTGTATATATATATATATATATATATATATATATATATATATATATATATATATATATACACACACACACACACACACACACACACACACACACTACAGCAGCCGCCCAGCCCAGGCCCCCAGCACAGCCTGTATAGATACAGTGTATATAATATATATACAGGACAGGTGCTGGGGGCCTGGGCTGGGCAGCTGTTGAAGTATATACACCGCACAGTACCTCTCCCCTGTACAGGTCCTTCTCAAAAAATTAGCATATAGTGTTAAATTTCATTATTTACCATAATGTAATGATTACAATTAAACTTTCATATATTATAGATTCATTATCCACCAACTGAAATTTGTCAGGTCTTTTATTGTTTTAATACTGATGATTTTGGCATACAACTCCTGATAGTCCATGAGCCGGGCCAGATATCGGTACCACCCGGAGTGACTAATTTTCTTTGGTATTTTTAGGTAGATGCATGTCTGTAGTTTATTTTTTGATATGATAGCCCTTACATATACGTAGCTTATTAACCCCTTCAGCCCTAGGCCTATTTGTACCCAAGTGCCTAAGCCAATCTGACCTGTGCCACTTCATGGGCTAATAACTTTGGAACGCTTTCACCTATCCAAGCCATTCTGAGATTGTTTTCTCGTGACATATTGTACTTCACGTCAGTGCTAAATGGGAGTCAATATATTTTACCTTTCTATATAAAAAAATGCTAAATATTCGGAAATTTTGGAAAAATCGGCAATTTTTTAACTTTGAAATTCTCTGCTTTTTACAAAAATACTGATACCCCCCATAATAGTTATTAATTTACACTCCCCACATGTTTACTTCATATTGGCATCATTTTGAAAATGAAACCTTATTGTTTTACGACGTAATAGGGCTTATAGTTTTATGCGCAATTTTTCACATTTACAGCAAAACCCACTTTTCAAAGGACCAAGTCACTTCTGAAGTCACTTTAAGGGACTTACATAACAGAAACCACCCATAAATTACCCCATTTTGCAAACTACACCCCTCAAGCTGTTCAAAACTCATTTTTAAAAACTGTTAACCCTTTAGGTGTTCCACAGGAATTTTAGCAGAATGAAGGCGAAATTTCAAAATTTCATTTTTTTTCCAGATATTACATTGTAATCCAATTTTACCTGCAACCTAGCAAGGGTTAACGGCAAACCCAAACTTGGTTACCCTAATTCTGCAGTTTATAGAAACACCCCACATGTACTCGTAAACTAAAGTATGGGCACACAGCACAGCTCAACACGGAAGGAGCGCTATGTGGTTTTTGGGTGGCGGATTCACTGGAAGAAATCTAGGGGGCCATGTCACATTTGAAGGCTGCCTGAGGTACCCCCACAGTGGAAACCCCAAAAAGTGGCCCTATTTTGGAAACTACACCCCCAAGGAATCTTTTAGGGGGTATAGTGACCACTTTGACCCAACCAGTGTTTCACAGTAGTTGGAAACACTTGGTTGAGAAAATGGAAAAAGTGCATTTTTTACATGAAGGTGTCATTTTAGGCTCATTTTTTTATTTTTAAGAGGTGTACCAGCAAAAAATGCACCCCACTATTTGTTCACCAATCTCTCCCGAACACAACAACACCCGATATGTTGTCGTACACTGCAGTATTGGGGAACGGCAGGCCTCGGAAGGGAAGGAGCGCCAAATGACTTTTGGAGTGCAAATTTTACTGGAAGAAATCTAGGGGGCTATGTCACATTTGAAGACACCCTGAGGTGCCCCAACACACGCACACACACTGACACATACACGTTCTGTGCTGAACAGGACTCTCCGGTCTTCTCTGCAGAGCTCCTATCTCCCTCTGTAGAGGCTGACACCTCCCAGGCTTGTGACTGATCACATGGCCGTGACATCACCACAGGTCCTGTAGTCCTGTACTGTGTGCTGCTGCTGGTAAGGAACTTGTGGAGAGAGGGGGAACAGTCACCTAGCACCAGCGCTCCCAGCTCTAAGAACGAGCGCCTCATGAAGGTGGGCCCCTGCCTCCTCCTTCCCTGCGCGGCGGCCTTTCCCCCCGGCGGCTGTATTCGGCGTATAAGACAACCGCCCTCTTGGAGCCATGTTTTTCATGGCTAAAAAGTCGTCTTATACGCCAGGAAATACGGTAAATAAAATTTTAATGTTTTTCTTTGTGTTTGCAGGTGTTTACTGACTATCTAACGGCATGATGGAAGTACCAGCAAGGAAGAAATCACGGATCGACTGTATCATACACTGCTCTAATGATGACAGCGATGATCTGGCGTCCCTTAAGGATTTGGACTCCTGGAAAACATTGCTTAGGGCTGCAGAGATCAGGCAGCATGAATCAGTCCTGGTAGCAGCTAAGGGCCTTGAAGAAGGAGAAATACCACACATACAATATCACCGTAAATGTCGTAGTATCTTTACAATGAAGAAGTCACTGGATTCTATCCTTGGCAAGGGTGTCAATGTCGAAACAGCAAGCAAAATCTCCATGAGGAAGCTACCGAGGGGTGCCCCCAGTGATAGCAGGGTGTATGCCAAAGTATGTATCTTCTGTGAGAAGTCAAGCAAGTACCTAAAAGGAAAACAAACAAGGGAGCCAATTGTCCAGTGTGTTGAGCTACGAGCAGATGAGACGATCCGCAGAGCAGCGATAAGGAAAGGCACACAGAGAATACTTGGTTTACTTAGCAGAGACCTTGTTGCTGCAGAGGGGCACTACCACAAGTCGTGCTACAAACTATTCACAAAAGATGATTCCCAAGTGGCCTGTAGGTCTAGTGCAGCTGAAAATCAGGTCGAAAGCGAGGAAGTACGCTACGAAGAGGCAGAGAAAGAGGCCCTTGAAGAACTCTTCTTGTATATAAGGACTAAATTGTTCCCAAACCCAGAAGTACTGCCTATGATAAACCTCACATCTAGGCTTGAGAGATTAATGATATCCCGTGGTATCATCCAACTGAAACCATCGACAAAGAAACATGTTCGACGAAAACTTGAAACAGAGATTGGGGAATCACTCCGCTTTCTCTCAGATGAGAAAGGTAAGCTTCTAGTCTATCCATGTAGCCTATCAATGGACGACCTTGTCCGGCAAGTACACAGCATGACAAAAGATCTGCAAGAAGCAAGAGCTGCTAACTCTGGAGATATCGTAACCAAAGCAGCAATGCAGCTAAGGAATGAGATCAAGAAGCAAGATGTGAGTCAGCCATGGCCTCCCAATACAGATCAGAATGTCGTTCCTGCATTAGTCACTCAATTCCTGCAAACCCTGCTTACAGGAGATTGTGAGTGCCAAACTACCTGTGAAAGAGCTCAACGTCTTGCCACATCCTTCGGCAGTGACTTGGTTTTTGCTGTTACCAATGGAAAGACAAAGCCACCAAAGCACGTACTGCTATCCTTTGCAGTTAAGTCTTTGACCGGCAATACAGAACTGATTCGAACTCTGAATCGTCTTGGCCACTGTGTGTCATATTCAATGGCTGAGGAGATCGATACAGCCCTTTGTATCCAGAAGTTGGAATGTTCAAAGGATGACATCCCAATGCCAGCAAGTATCTACCCAGGTGTGTTCACAACCCTGGCCTGGGATAACATTGACAGACTTGAGGAGACACTAAGTGGAGCAGGTACATCTCATAGAGTCAATGGCATTGCTGTTCAGTCCAATGTTGCATGCTCTGTGACAAAGAAAGTCCTGCCAGATGTAACCAAGTCGAAGAAAAGAAGCATAACTCTGACAGAATTAATGCTACCGATATACAATGTTGGGCAGCGGGGAGAGCCACCCAGGATTGAGACTTCGAATGTTAACACTACCAAGGAGGTCCAGGATTCAAAAACCAAAAACCATATCTGGCTTCTGGCTAGAATGTCAGACCATGAGGATCAGACCACCAGCAGTTGGACTGGGTTCAACATAAAAATCCGCAGCGACATTGTAGTGGCCCAGGACACTGTAAGCTACCTGCCCACTATCAATGCTCCTGCAACAGCCATGTCCACTGTGAATGAAGTCTTGGAGCAAACACATGCCATCATGCAGACCCTGAAGCTTAACAGAATTGTGTGTGTGTTTGATCAAGCACTCTATGCCAAAGCTGCCGAGGTTATCTGGAAACAGGAGAAGTTCAAGAACATTATAATTAGAATGGGTGTCTTCCACACAATCTGTAATCTCCTCTCTATCATAGGGAACAGATTTCAGGATGCAGGCCTTAGAGATCTGTGTGTTGAATCCGGTGTAATCGCTGAAGGATCAGTGTCTGGAGTGATGGACGGCCGGAGGTACAACAGAGCAGTGAGACTACACAAGCTGGTCTATGAAGCACTTATGAGGCTTGCATGGAAAAACTTCCTTCCATGGCTAGAAGAAAACCATGCAAGGGACCTTCACCATCTGGATGAAACACTGAAGAACATCACAAACTTTCGCATCAGTGTGTCGCAAGGATCCTTCGAAAAGCTCTTGGATAATGAATCTTGCACACTTACCCTGAAGCTCTTTCAAGTTTATCTTGAGACCCTCAGAAATGAACAACTCTCAGCATTCTGGATGTCATACTTGGACATGGTCGAGACCATGCTGGCCCTGGTTCGAGCTTCAAGAGAAGGCAACTGGATGCTTCACCTAGGAGCAATCCGACAGATGATACCATGGTGTTTTGCCTATGACAAGGTCAACTATGCCCGATACCTAACCTATTACTATGCCACAATGTCTCGGCTGCCCATAGAACACCCAGAGGTCCATGAATACTTCATGCAAGGTGGCTTTTCGGTCCAGATCGGTAGCAAGAATCCTTTTGGACGAATTCCTGTGGACCAGACCATTGAAGAGACAATCAACAAAGACACCCAGACACCAGGGGGCACAAAAGGCTTCAGCCTCAAAGTTGGAGCTGTTTCCAGGTTCTACCTGACATCAGAGTACCGCAGTATGTACTTGAGGCAGCTGAGGGCCCTGGTAGGCCAACAATATACTGACTTCAGCCATTCAGACCTACAAGTGTCTAGGATTAGAAGAGATGAAGCCGATGTCCAATCTTTCGTTCAACTGCTGGAGACAGGTTGGGTGAACCCCTTCAACAAAGAGCATAATGGTGAACTTATCAGTTTGTCAACAGCGACTGTAGCACCACCAGATGTAGCCAAAGACCTTCAAGGGGCATACAGTATAGGAGAGGATGCATATCAAACATTCAAGGATGAGCGTTTGGGTACCGATAAGCCAACTACATTGTTTCATGACAAGATGACGAAGAACAAACTTAAAACGTTCTCTAACATCCAAATGAAGACACGCAGACAAGGTCTTGGCAAGGAGGTAATTTTGAAGGCTGACAGAAACCTATTTGGCCAGATGATACTTGTAGCTGAGAACAGAAAGCTACAAATGAGTGATGTCTTGACTCATCCCCTGGGTCCATTGCCATGGGCACTTGCCAATGGTGATGGGTCTATCCGCAAGACCAACAAGGCTGCCCTCGCAAGGGAGTTGGAGAGGAATGCTCGTCCTGCAGAAGTGATCCCCGAGCCCTCTGCAACCATCATTGATGGGATGAGCCTGGTTCAGAAACTGAAGGGAAACAATGCAACATTTGGCCAGCTAGCAGGCACAGCAATGAGTCGCGCTATCCATGAGGGTGCTAAGAGCAAGCGCATTGATATTGTCTTTGACGTCTACAAGGAGACATCCATCAAAGATACAGAAAGAGTCAACAGATATGAAGGCACAGGGATCCATTTCAAGAACATTCAACATGGGCACAACATCCAGCAGTGGAAAAAGCTTCTAAGTAGTTCCTCCAACAAGGCAAGTCTCATAAAGTTTCTGGTAGAAGAATGGAAGGCGAAACACCACAGGGAGAAGCTTGAGGAGAAGGAGCTGTATGTCACATGTGAGCAGCTCTGCTTTAAGATCACCAAAGAACAGTGGGAAGAGGCTGCTGACCTTAAGTCAAATCAAGAAGAAGCAGACACACGCCTCCTTCTCCATGCTCTTCATGCAGCAGAATCTGGTTACAAGTCGGTCATCATCACTTCGGAGGATACTGATGTCATGGTCCTGTGTCTGGGCATGTGCCACAAAATCCCATCCCACCTGTTCCAGAAATGCGGTACACAGAACCGGACAAGATTCCTGGATATCACCACTCTGAGCCGAACATTGGGAGGCAGCGTATGTGATTCATTGATTGGTATGCATGCATTTACAGGCTGTGACACCGTCAGTGCATTCGCTGGCCGTGGGAAGATGACGACACTCAAGCAGTTGAAGATGAACAAGACATACCAGGATGCCTTTCAGGAAGTTGGTCGTTCATGGGAAGTGTCTACCGAACTTTTTGAGAAGTTACAGGAAATCACCTGCCACATGTACCTGCCAACTACCCAAACAACTGAGGTAAACAGGCTCCGTTATCAGCTGTTCTGTGCCAGACGTGGAGTGGTAGAGTCAAGTCAACTCCCTCCTTGCCAGGACTGCCTTTTCATGCATGCACTGCGTGCAAACTACCAGGCTGCGATCTGGAGGAGAAGTCTGCAGAGCCAGCCATGGGTTGCAAACCCAACAGACTGCGGTTGGATGATAGATAACGACGGAAAGCTTGTTGTCAAGTGGATGCAAGGGGCACCAGCACCAGAAGCTATTATACAGCTACTGTCCTGCAAGTGTGTGCGGTCATGTGAACTTCCTCAGTGTACTTGCCTCAGCAATGGCCTGAAGTGCACAGACATGTGCAGATTACAGACATGCCAGAACAAGGGTACTGAAGACGAGCCAGTAGAACAACAGTCAGATTCAGAGTCCGATGTTGAAGATATTATGGAGTAACATATATATATATATATATATATGCACATGACATGTTCAGTGTGTATTTACATAACTTGGATTAAATTTTGTTACAAATACTACATCTAGTCACTCCGGGTGGTACCGATATCGTCATATTTGGTTCTTGGCTCATGCTAAAATTCCTGTGGAACACCTAAAGGGTTAACAGTTTTTAAAAATGAGTTTTGAACAGCTTGAGGGGTGTAGTTTGCAAAATGGGGTAATTTATGGGTGGTTTCTGTTATGTAAGCCCCTTAAAGTGACTTCAGAAGTGACTTGGTCCTTTGAAAAGTGGGTTTTGCTGTAAATGTGAAAAATTGCGCATAAAACTATAAGCCCTATTACGTCGTAAAACAATAAGGTTTCATTTTCAAAATGATGCCAATATGAAGTAAACATGTGGGGAGTGTAAATTAATAACTATTATGGGGGGTATCAGTATTTTTGTAAAAAGCAGAGAATTTCAAAGTTAAAAAATTGCCGATTTTTCCAAAATTTCCGAATATTTAGCATTTTTTTATATAGAAAGGTAAAATATATTGACTCCCATTTAGCACTGACGTGAAGTACAATATGTCACGAGAAAACAATCTCAGAATGGCTTGGATAGGTGAAAGCGTTCCAAAGTTATTAGCCCATGAAGTGGCACAGGTCAGATTGGCTTAGGCACTTGGGTACAAATAGGCCTAGGGCTGAAGGGGTTAATAAGCTACGTATATGTAAGGGCTATCATATCAAAAAATAAACTACAGACATGCATCTACCTAAAAATACCAAAGAGAATTAGTCACTCCGCTTGGTACCGATATCGTCAAATTTGGTTCTTGGCTCATGGACTATGATAACCCAAAAAACCTGTCTCAATAAATTAGCATATCAAGAAAAGGTTCTCTAAATGACCTATTACCCTAATCTTCTGAATCAACTAATTAACTCTAAACACATGCAAAAGATACCTGAGGCTTTTAAAAACTCCCTGCCTGGTTCATTACTCAAAACCCCCATCATGGGTAAGACTAGCGACCTGACAGATGTCAAGAAGGCCATCATTGACACCCTCAAGCAAGAGGGTAAGACCCAGAAAGAAATTTCTCAACAAATAGGCTGTTCCCAGAGTGCTGTATCAAGGCACCTCAATGGTAAGTCTGTTGGAAGGAAACAATGTGGCAGAAAACGCTGTACAACGAGAAGAGGTGACCGGACCCTGAGGAAGATTGTGGAGAAGGACCGATTCCAGACCTTGGGGAACCTGAGGAAGCAGTGGACTGAGTCTGGTGTGGAAACATCCAGAGCCACCGTGCACAGGCGTGTGCAGGAAATGGGCTACAGGTGCCGCATTCCCCAGGTAAAGCCACTTTTGAACCATAAACAGCGGCAGAAGCGCCTGACTTGGGCTACAGAGAAGCAGCACTGGACTGTTGCTAAGTGGTCCCAAGTACTTTTTTCTGATGAAAGCAAATTTTGCATGTCATTCGGAAATCAAGGTGCCAGAGTCTGGAGGAAGACTGGGGAGAAGGAAATGCCAAAATGCCTGAAGTCCAGTGTCAAGTACCCACAGTCAGTGATGGTGTGGGGTGCCATGTCAGCTGCTGGTGTTGGTCCACTGTGTTTCATCAAGGGCAGGGTCAATGCAGCTAGCTATCAGGAGATTTTGGAGCACTTCATGCTTCCATCGGCTGAAATGCTTTATGGAGATGAAGATTTCATTTTTCAGCATGACCTGGCACCTGCTCACAGTGCCAAAACCACTGGTAAATGGTTTACTGACCATGGTATTACTGTGCTCAATTGGCCTGCCAACTCTCCTGACCTGAACCCCATAGAGAATCTGTGGGATATTGTGAAGAGAAAGTTGAGAGACGCAAGACCCAACACTCTGGATTAGCTTAAGGCCGCTATTGAAGCATCCTGGGCCTCCATAACATCTCAGCAGTGTCACAGGCTGATTGCCTCCATGCCACGCCGCATTGAAGCAGTCATTTCTGCCAAAGGATTCCCGACCAAATATTGAGTGCATAACTGAACATTATTATTTGATGGTTTTTTTGTTTGTTATTAAAAAACACTTATTTGATTGGACGGGTGAAATATGCTAATTTATTGAGACAGGTTTTTTGGGTTATCAGGAGTTGTATGCCAAAATCATCAGTATTAAAACAATAAAAGACCTGACAAATTTCAGTTGGTGGATAATGAATCTATAATATATGAAAGTTTAATTGTAATCATTACATTATGGTAAATAATGAAATTTAACACTATATGCTAATTTTTTTGAGAAGGACCTGTATATATACACCGCACAGTACCTCTCCCCTGTATATATACACCGCACAGTACCTCTCCCCTGTATATATACACTGCACAGTACCTCTCCCCTGTATATATACACCGCACAGTACCTCTCCCCTGTATATATACACACCGCACAGTGCCTCTCCCCTGTATATATACACTGCACAGTACCACTCCCCTCTATATATACTCCGCACAGTACCTCTCCCCTGTATATATACTCCGCACAGTACCTCTCCCCTGTATATATACTCCGCACAGTACCTCTCCCCTGTATATATACACTGCACAGTACCACTCCTCCTGTATATATACACTGCAGAATTTACAATAGCTATCACTCATGTAAGAAGTGAAATCTGGCATTGTACTCTACCTATATTTCTCTGCTGTATCTGGGCAACATGAATCGTGGTATGTGTTAAAGGGGGGGGGGGCCCACTGAGACCCGGGGCCCTCAAAAACCTGGAGCCGGCCCTGAGTGGAGGCACGATGATTTACCGAACTGTGACCAAATTTTGCTGACTGAGGAAAAATGCTCGGCAAACCGAACCCAAATCCGAATGTGCAACGTTTGTGCCGAATTTGAGATTGGCGAGCATTTTCCGAACAAGTTCACTCATCTCTAATTAAGATTCCGTTGTTTCTGAAAGTGTAGTAAACTGGAAAGAGCGAGTTTGAAAGGAATTTGGCAGAATCCATAATTTGCTAAATTGTTATTCCCAACTTCTTTTTTTGGGTAATGTAATGTAAGAAGTCATTCCTACTTCTCCTTGTCTTTGTGGTTGTAATAAAGACTTTTGACTAGGCATCTGAGATTCAGACAAGAATTGTACACCGACAGACACTGACTGTGTTATTTTCTTAACTCTGATAACTCGTATTTAATTAATTTGGACAAATAATGGTAGATCTGAAGAATGTTTGTATCTCAACCCAAATTAGTTCTTCTTGGAAGGGGTTACGGTGACACCTGCTACATTTCCCAAAAAGGTAAGCATCGGCCCAGAGAGTTAAAGAGTCACTGTCACCCCCCTCCAGCCGTTATAAACTAAAAGAGCCACCTTGTGCAGCAGTAATGCTGCAGTCTAACAAGGTGGCTCTTTTAGTTTTTGATTCAGTTATTCCCTCAATAAAGCGTTTTAAAATTTGTACAAAATAACCTGTCCTTAGACCTGGAGGCGGTCCGAAGCTTCCTCTGTGAATCTCCCAACGGCCGTCACTCTTCTCTTCTGGGGATGTGGTCGCCGCCCCCTGCGCGCTGTTTCTTCTTAAATCTGGCGCCTGCGCTGTGCGTGCCTGCCTGGGGCAGGCGCAGTCTTCATTGTCCTTCATTGCTCAGATCCAGGGTGCCTGACTGCGCCTGTGCGGGCAGTGCGGCCACCCTGTTGCTGAATCCCCGCCCCGCACTGTGTTATTCATTATGCACAGTGCGGGGCTGGTATTCCTGGGCATGCGCACTGCGCTGTTCAGACGCTCCCCCGGTCCCCCGCCTTCCAGCGTTGTAATTTACGGCTGCTTCATTCCAAACGCTGGCAAGGAAACCTGTATATTACGGCAACGCTGGAAGGCGGGGGACCGGGGGAGCGTCTGAACAGCGCAGTGCGCATTCCCAGGAACCCCAGCCCCGCACTGTGCATAATGAATAACACAGTGCGGGGCGGGGATTCAGCAACAGGGCGGCCGCACTGCCGGCACAGGCGCAGTAAGGCACCATGCATCTGACCTATGACGGACAATGAAGACTGCGCCTGCCCCAGGCAGGCACGCACAGCGCAGGCGCCAGATTTAAGAAGAAACAGCGCGAAGGGGGCGGCGACCACATCCCCAGAAGAGAAGAGTGACGGCCATTGGGAGATTCACCGAGGAAGCTTCGGACCGCCTCCAGGTCTAAGGACAGGTTATTTTGTACAAATTTTAAAACGCTTTATTGAGGGAATAACTGAATCAAAAACTAAAAGAGCCACCTTGTTAGACTGCAGCATTACTGCTGCACAAGGTGGCTCTTTTAGTTTATAACGGCTGGAGGGGGGTGACAGTGGCCCTTTAAGATTAAGGTCACCTATGAATTTGAAGAGTGTTTCCAACCATCTCCAGATGACAAAAATCTTGTCAATGTACCACGCTCAGTTAAATCGTGTGTCCACCAAATATCACAGGTTTCTCCCACCAACTCAGGAGCATGTGCGCGTGCGTGTGTGGGCACAGAGTCCTCATTACTGTGCCCATAAGCTGGTAACAGAATTTCCGTAAAAATAGGAAGAAATTCTCGGCTGGTGGGAGCGTCTCTGGGTTTGGCCCTTAATAAATCATAACATGTTGCTTTGATTGCACAGTTTATTCTGAAAAATTTCATATACACAAAACTGTCGGATATAAATAGACAGGGTGATTAATAAGGTAGCTCAGGATTACTAGAAATGTACTATGAAGTGGACAAGCTCTGGCCTGCAGATATGTCTTTTGGTCAATGACAGTACCAATCACTGACTTCCTCTGCATCATTTCTGCTGTGCTTTTTATTATACAGTGTATTCACAATACATACTTTCAGACTTTACAGTATTTAAATAATCTGTACCAAAAAGAATTGTGTGTCATAACATCGCTCAATCCATGCATGTAGGTGAAATCTGGTCTTTTAAAGGGTATTCCTAGCTTAGTTAGTAGTTGGAGCTCCATTGAGCCTCAGAATGGATGGGCCACGGATATGTTTAGCTCTTGGCTAGGCCACGACTTTACAGAAAAAAAAAATCTAAATCTGGATATAGTCCTTTACCAGCGCTGAAGCCCAGTCATTCTGAGGATCAATGGGGCCCACAGATCTCAGTCCACCAATAAACATTAAGTAATGGCATATCCCAGCTATACCTCATCACTTTATAAGAAAGGAGTACCCCTTTAATATAGACAACAGCCGTTTAGTGGACAATCCTGGGATACTGACAACAATCGTGTAAAAAAAATGCAAAAAAAGCACCACCCTTTTGTTCGTGGTCCAAACAGAGTCCATGAATGGTCATAAACCTGAGTTCAATATTCATGTGCCAATGTCTGATGTGGCATGGGCCTTGTAATTGTACCCTCCGTGTGATAGGACAGGCCTTGTAATTGTACTCTCCATGTGATAGCATGGGCCTTGCTTAAAGCTGATGACACATGATTTCATTTGTTATAGTCCAGTCTTCACCATTTCCCCTCTTTCCAGCATTCCGGGTATATGGAAATATTGGAATTTCCTGAGGTGCTTATCAGCTGTCCTCTGAGGTAGGATCCTGCCTAGAATCTGTATTGAGAAGAAAGAAAAATAAGATTAATCCCAAAAGATAAGCGAACACCAGCTACAAAAAAAAGAAGCAAATGACACAGGAAGTTGTCCAGAGATCACAGGCTCATGTGACATTGGACAAAAGGTCAGCCTTCTTCCAGAAATAGCAGCACTCTTATCCACTTTAAACCCTTACATGGTGGCTCAGTGGTTAGCACTGCAGCCTTGTAGCACCGGGTCCTGGCATCAAATCCCACTAAGGACAACATCTGCAAGGAGTTTGTATGTTCTCCCCGTGTAAGGGTGGGTTTCCTACAGGTTGTCCGGTTTCCTTCCACACTCCAAAGACATACCGATGGGGAATCGTGAGCATTTTATGACCAAAGTAAACTTTTTTTCTACCTTTACTTCATCAAATTTTACAAAAATTTTACAAAAATTCACCTACTCAAAATGCAGAGAGGATGAAGCTTTAGGCTATGTGCACACGTTCATGTTTTTTCGCTATAAAAACGCGAAAAAAACGCCCACATTAAGCATCCTATTTTTAGAATGCATTCCGCATTTTTTGTGCACATCCTGCTTTTTTTTCCGCGGCGGAATCACATTCCGGAAAAAACGCAGCATGTTCATTCTTTGTGCGGAATCGCGGGGATTCTGCACACATAGGAATGCATTGATCCGCTTAATTGGCTATGCCCACTATGCGGGAAGCGGATCATGTGCGGATGGTACCCAGGGTGGAGGAGAGGAGACTCCTCCAGGCCCTGGGTACCATATAATTGTTAAAAAAAAGAATTAAAATAAAAAATCATGATATTCTCACCTTCCGGCGTCCCGCGCAGCTTTCCCGTTCCTCGCGACGCTCCGGTCCCAGTAATGCATTGCGAAAATGACATGTGATGATGTAGCAGTCTCGCAAGACCGTACGTCATCTGGGGTCATGCCGCAAAGCATTACTGAGACCGGAGCATCGCAAGGAGCGGGAAGGCTGCAGGGGACGCCGGAAGGTGATAATATCATGATTTTTTATTATTTTTAACACTATCTTTTACTATTGATGCTGTATAGGCAGCATCAATAGTAAAAAGTTGGTCACACTTGTCAAACACTATGTTTGACAAGTCTGACCAACTTGTCAATCAGTTTTCTAAGCGATGCTACAGATCGCTTGGAAAACGCTAGCATTCTGCAAGCTAATTACACTTGCAAAACACTAGTGTTTAGCAGGAAAACGCATGCCAATTCCACATGCGATATACCCGCGGCAGGGGTTGCAATTTCCGTGGCAATTCTGCAACGTGTGCACTTAGCCGAATAGTATTTAATTTGTAATAATTTTAAAAGTAAAAAAGTTTTTACTTTTTGTATGGCTCTACATTACAAGGATGCTAGTGTGCATTTTTCTACCACATGTCCGGGGTCTAACTGGAGGTAGCACCTGCGTCCCTCGGACATTCCAATCTGACCCTGCTCGAGGGGTCTTACTATGGGTGTCTGGGGCTCGCATAATCATGCCCCCTTCAGAGCCCCCCAGTCTAGTGGTTCCACTAAAATAGCAATAAACGAATGTACACTGCAACATCTGTGCCTCAGCGTCTATTTGTTACAGAGTCTAAAGTTCGGTTACCAGAACTTGACCCCGAACCCCATATAAGTCAATGAAGATCCAAACTTTGGTGCTGTAAAAAGGTCTGTAAAATGGTCTGGATAAAGGCTGGGTGGGGGGGGGGGGGGGGGGGGGCTGGTAAGAGCAGGACAATTGCCCTGCAAACAAACCTGGATAGGGAAATTTCTTAAAATTAACATCGAATAAAAAAAAAAAAAAAGTATAAAAATAATATTCTTGAACCAGGAGGTGGAGGTCCAAGTGGACGAGTGCCTTGCGTGTGCAGTTTACAGTACTTGTTAATAAATAAAAAAAATTTAAAATATGACATGGTGTCCCCCCTATTTGTAATAACCAACCAAGGGAAAGCAGACAGCTGTGAGCTGGTCTTATAAGGATGGTAAGGGGACAATATCTATGGACCTTCCCAGCCTATCAATATCAGCCCCCCGTGTCTGCTTTGCCTTAGATGGTTATTAAAAATAGGGGGACTCAACTTCATTTTTTGGGGTCCCCCCATTTTTAATAAGGAAAGCAGACAGCCAGTGGGTTGATATTAATAGGCTAGGAAGGTTCTATGGATATTGGCCTCTTTCCACCCTAATAAGACCAGCTCACAGCTGTCTGCTTTCCTTTAGCTGATTATTAACCCCTTTACCCCCGAGGGTGTTTGCACGTTAATGACCCGGCCAATTTTTACAATTCTGACCACTGTCCCTTTATGAGATTATAACTCTGGAACGCTTTAATGGATCCTGGTGATTCTGACACTGTTTTCTCGTGACATATTGTACTTCATGACAGTGGTAAAATTTAGTTGATATGACTTGCATTTATTTGTGAAAAAAACGGAAATTTGATGAAAATGTTGAAAATTTCGCAATTTTCCAACTTTGAATTTTCATGCTCTTAAATCACACAGATATGTCACACAAAATACTTAACAAGTAACATTTCCCACATGTCTACTTTACATCAGCACAATTCTGGAACCAAATTTTTTTTTCTTAGGGAGTTATAAGGGTTAAAAGTTGACCAGCGATTTCTCATTTGTACAACACTTTTTTTTTTTTTTTAGGGATCACATCACATTTGAAGTCACTTTGAGGGGTCTATATGACAGAAAATACCCAATAGTGACACCATTATAAAAACTGCATCCCTCAAGGTGCTCAAAACCTCACTCAAGAAGTTTATTAACCCTTCAGGTGCTTCACAGGAATTTTTGGAATGTTTAAAAAAAATGAACATTTAACTTTTTTTTTTTCCACAAAATATTTACTTCAGCTCCAATTTGTTTTATTTTACCAAGGGTATCAGGAGAAATTGGACCCCAAAAGTTGTTGTGCAATTTGTCCTGAGTACGCTGATACCCCATATGTGGGGGTAAACCACTGTTTGGGCGCATGGCCGAGCTCGGAAGGGAAGGAGCGCCGTTTGACTTTTCAATGCAAAATTGACTGGAATTGAGATGGGACACCATGTTGCGTTTGGAGAGCCCCTGATGTGCCTAAACAGTGGAAACCCCCTAATTCTAACTGAAACCTTAACCCAAACACACCCCTAACCCTAATTCCAAACACACCCCTAACCCCAACCACAACCCTAACCACACTCCTAACCCTAATCCCAACTATAACCCTAACCACACCCCTAGCCCTGACACACCCCTAACCCTAATCCCAATCATAAATGTAATCCAAACCCTAACGGGAAAATGGAAATAAATACATTTTTTTAATTTTTCCCTAACTAAGGGGGTGATGAAGGGGGGTTTGATTTACTTTTATAGCGGGTTTTCTAGCGGATTTTTATGATTGGCAGCCGTCACACACTAAAAGACGCTTTTTATTGCAAAAAATATTTTTTGCGTTACCACATTTTGAGAGCTATAATTTTTCCATATTTTGGTCCACAGAGTCATGTGAGGTCTTGTTTTTTGCAGGACGAGTTGACGTTTTTATTGGTAACATTTTCGGACACGTGACATTTTTTGGTCGCTTTTTATTCCAATTTTTGTGAGGCAGAATGACCAAAAACCAGCTATTCATGAATTTCTTTTTTTTTTTTGGGGGGGGGGCGGGGGGGGGGGGGCGTTTATACCGTTCCACGTTTGGTAAAATGGATAAAGCAGTTTTATTCTTCGGGTCAGTACGATTACAGCGATACCCCATTTATATCATTTTTTTATGTTTTGGCGCTTTTATACGATAAAAACTATTTTATAAAAAAATAATTATTTTTGCATCGCTTTATTCTGAGGACTATAACTTTTTTAATTTTTCGCTGATGATGCTATATGGCGGCTCGTTTTTTGCGGGACAAGATGATGTTTTCAGCGGTACCATGGTTATTTATATCCGTCTTTTTGATCGCGTGTTATTACACTTTTGTTCAGCAGTATGATAATAAAGCGTTGTTTTTTCCCCTTTTTTTATGGTGTTCACTGAAGGGGTTAACTAGTGGGACAGTTTTATATGTCGGCTCGTTACGGACGCGGCGATACTAAATACAGTGCCTACAAGTAGTATTCAACCCCCTGCAGATTTAGCAGGTTTAATAAGATGAAAATAAGTTAGAGCCTTCAAACTTCAAACAAGAGCAGGATTTATTAACAGATGCATAAATCTTACAAACCAAAAAGTTTTGTTGCTCAGTTAAATTTTTATAAATTTTAAACATAAAAGTGTGGGTCAATTATTATTCAACCCCTAGGTTTAATATTTTGTGGAATAACCTTTGTTTGCAATTACAGCTAATAATCGTCTTTTATAAGACCTGATCAGGCCGGCACAGGTCTCTGGAGTTATCTTGGCCCACTCCTCCATGCAGATCTTCTCCAAGTTATCTAGGTTCTTTGGGTGTCTCATGTGGACTTTAATCTTGAGCTCCTTCCACAAGTTTTCAATTGGGTTAAGGTCAGGAGACTGACTAGGCCACTGCAACACCTTGATTTTTTGCCTCTTGAACCAGGCCTTGGTTTTCTTGGCTGTGTGCTTTGGGTCGTTGTCTTGTTGGAAGATGAAATGACGACCCATCTTAAGCTCCTTTATGGAGGAGCGGAGGTTCTTGGCTAAAATCTCCAGGTAGGCCGTGCTATCCATCTTCCCATGGATGCGGACCAGATGGCCAGGCCCCTTGGCTGAGAAACAGCCCCACAGCATGATGCTGCCACCACCATGCTTGACTGTAGGGATGGTATTCTTGGGGTCGTATGCAGTGCCATCCAGTCTCCAAACGTCACGTGTGTGGTTGGCACCAAAGATCTCGATCTTGGTCTCATCAGACCAGAGAACCTTGAACCAGTCAGTCTCAGAGTCCTCCAAGTGATCATGAGCAAACTTTAAACGAGCCTTGACATGACGCTTTGAAAGTAAAGGTACCTTACGGGCTCGTCTGGAACGGAGACCATTGCGGTGGAGTACGTTACTTATGGTATTGACTGAAACCAATGTCCCCACTGCCATGAGATCTTCCCGGAGCTCCTTCCTTGTTGTCCTTGGGTTAGCCTTGACTCTTCGGACAAGCCTGGCCTCGGCACGGGAGGAAACTTTCAAAGGCTGTCCAGGCCGTGGAAGGCTAACAGTAGTTCCATAAGCCTTCCACTTCCGGATGATGCTCCCAACAGTGGAGAAAGGTAGGCCCAACTCCTTGGAAAGGGTTTTGTACCCCTTGCCAGCCTTTTGACCCTCCATGATCTTGTCTCTGATGGCCTTGGAATGCTCCTTTGTCTTCCCCATGTTGACCATGTATGAGTGCTGTTCACAAGTTTGGGGAGGGTCTTAAATAGTCAGAAAAGGCTGGAAAAAGAGATAATTAATCCAAACACGTGAAGCTCATTGTTCTTTGAGCCTGAACTACTTCTTAAAACTTTAGGGGAACCAAACAGAATTCTGGTGGGTTTAGGGGTTGAATAATAAATGACCCTCTGAAAAGACTTTTCCCAATTAAAAAAAAAAATAAACAAAGAAATAACATTCTTTTTTGCTGCAGTGCATTTCACACTTCCAGGCTGATCTACAGTCCAAATGTCACAATGCCAAGTTAATTCCAAATGTGTAAACCTGCTAAATCTGCAGGGGGTTGAATACTACTTGTAGGCACTGTATGTGTACTTTTATTGTTTTGTTTTTTTTATTTAGATAAAGAAATGCATTTATGGGAACTATATATATATATTTTTTACACATCTGAATATATATGTACTTCTTACACTGTAACATTGCCCCGGGGGTGGGGCATCATGTTATAGTGTAAGATCGCTGATCTGACACTTTGCTGTGCACGGTGTCAGATCAGTGATCTGAGGTGCACTCCTGGAGGCTTCCAGGTAAGCCACCTCCCTGCAGGACCCGGATGCAGCCCCGAGGCCATTTTGGATACGGGGCCTGCAGGGAGAAGAAGGTAGGAGACCCTCGGAGCAACGTGATCACATCGCGTTGCTTTGAGGGTCTCAGGGAAGCCCGCAGGGAGCCCCCTCCCTGCGCGATGCTTTCACATAGTGCCGGATGACAGCTGACACCCAGCCGCGATCGGCCGCCCTCCCCCCGTGAGCGTGGCCGATCACTATGACGTACTATCCTGTCGGTGGGCATACTGGCCCACCCCACCGCGACGGGATAGTACGTCTAATGTCAGAAAGGGGTTAAATACTCAAAGAGAGTTGACCTCATCCCACCTTCCCTGTGGATTATGGTCTAAAGGACAGATGTGGGTATACAAGGTACCTTTTTCCTTCTGCAGAGAGACTCTACAGAATAGCAGCCAGAACACCATGGCTCTAACCGGAGGGATACAGATTTGAGACACTCTACAGGAAGTCAGCTTAAGGGACCACGGTCCCAGCTGGAGGAATGCAGATCTGATCCATTGACCATCACTGAACCCATGGGAACATTCAGAGAAGCCAGGTTGGGACCATCTGGTCATCTGGCCATATACCTCAATGGACTATCAGCTTCCTAAAATTGTCGTTACCTCCTCTCTGTGCATGCTAGCCAAAAGAGGTGTGCCACTGGTGGAGGTAGTTGGCCCTGAAAGCCCCAAAGTCGCAGCTGCTCTAATCCCGGCAAGCTAGAGGAAGGGTGAGACTCATTAACTTGCACCATGTTATGTACTTACTGGGACTGTACTATATGTTATTGTCTGTCGGTGGTTCAATAAATTATTGCCACACTGTTTTACCCTCACCCTGTGTTGTCTGAATAGTATTATGCTCACAGGAAAGGAGATCGGTCCTTCAGTGGGAAGAGCCCTGTCCATGCGACCTTTCTAAAGGCGGCTCGGCCAGCAGACGAGAGCACCCACTGACCCTCATGTCTCCACAATATCATGCAGAGGAAACGCCTCAAAGCCTCATATATCTTACTACACCGTAAGAAGACAAGAGAGGAAGAAAAAAAAAAAAAAAATTCTCAAATTTTCTATTAACCTTTGTCAAAATTCAGTGATACCAATTGCCAAATTTCACGAGACCAGATGAAGATGGACGGATAGAGAAAAACAACTTAGGCTACTTTCACACTAGCGTTAACTGCATTCCGTCACAATGCGTCGTTTTGCCGAAAAAAAGCATCCTGCAAAAGTGTTTGCAGGATGCGTTATTTCACCATTGATTAACATTAAGCGACGCATTGTGACGGATTGCCACACGTCGCGCGACGGATGCGTCGTGCAGTGGCGGACCGTCAGGAGCAAAAAACGCTACATGTAACGTTTTTTGCTCACGACGGTCCGCTTTTTCCGACCGCGCATGCGCGGCCGGAACTCCGCCCCCACCTCCCCGCACCTCACAATGGGGCCGCGGATGCGCTGGAAAAATGCATCCGCTGCCCCCGTTGTGCGGCGGAGACAACGCTAGCGTCGGGAACGTCGGCCCGACGCACAGCGACGGGCCAAGCCCGACGCTAGTGTGAAAGTAGCCTTACAAGTAGGAAAATTTGTGGAAATATTTTGAGCCCTATTCATTATTACATTTGCACCTAGTCTAGTTTTTTGCATTTGCACTTAATTCTTATTTTCATTTATACTTTTTTTAAACCCTTAAAGACAGTGCAATTTTTCATTTTTGCCTCACCTTCTTTCAAGAGTAAATATCATTAGCGTGCTGCCACTATGGAGCCCATGAGTCGGGGGTGCCCGATACCAGAGCTGGTAATGGACACCCCCCCATCCCCTGCATCGCATCTTCAACGGTATCAGCATAGTGGATATAATGGAGCCATTATACTATTTGAAGGGCTATGCGGGGCCCATTATATTTGGGGAACTTATGTGGGAGCCATCATAGTATTTGGAGGGCTATGTGTGGGGCCATTATAATATTTGGAGACCCATGAGGGAGCCTTTATATTGGACTATGTGGGAGTCCATTATACTGTTTGCAAGCAATTATATTGTGTGAACGTTTGTGTGGATGGTAGTGTGGGGGCTATTATGCTGTTTGGAGGGCTAGTGGGGCCATCATACAGTGTGGAGGGTTGTGTTGGGGCCATTATACTATATGGAGGGCTGTGCTGGGGTTCCCATGATTTTTTTTGGGGGGGTGCAGTAGGGTCATCACACTGCGTGTGGAGGATATGGTTGAAGCATTCACTGTGGGGATATCATACAGTGTGGGGGTTACTTTTGTTGGCAGCCTACTTTGAGGGCCATGAGAGTGGAATCTAGAGGTTTCAATTAGGAAAATTACTGAGCAAGGGCTGCAGAGTTGTGAAAAATACGTTCATCTGTGACCCCGCTGAATATTATTTTTTTTTCAGGGGAAGGCAATTAGAACTTTTGCCATCGGGCCCCATGATCTCTATGTATGCCCCTAATAAATATATTTTTTTTATTTTTCCATCCATATAGCACAAAGTTTTGCTTTTTTGTGGACATTATCCGTTTTGCCATGCAATGTACTGGGAAACACAGAGAAAAAAAATTGTTGAAATTGTAAAAAAATATGTAATTCCACAGTATCTTTTGGGGTTTTGTTTTGTTTTTTATGAAGTTCACTGTACGGTCAAAATGACCCAATAGTGCAATTCTCCAGCAATACCAAGCTGGCCTTTTTTTTTTTTTTTTTTTTTAGTTATAAAAGTAGTAAAAAAATTTTGAAAATTTACTTAAAAAATGTTTTTAATTTATTTCACTATTTACCAAGATCCATACAATTTTCATTTTTTAGTCATTTTGCAACCTTTTATTGAAACGTGATCTTTTACACTAAAAAAGGCACAAAAGAAAAATTGAAGAGCATTTTTGATTTTGCACAAAATTCAAGAACCTCGTTAGGAAAAATTTCACACAAAAAATGTCAACAAATATCACAAGATGAAAAAAGAGAAGGGACAGAAACTGAGAGGTAAGGTCAAGTTCCCATGATTAGTATTTGGGGAATTTTTGATGCAGTGTACAAACGCAGTGTTTTTACAGTTCCAGCAAAAGTGGATAGGATTAAGGCTATGTGCACACGTTGGGGAATGGGGTGCAGAATTTTCTGCACAAAATCAGCATCTCCTGGCAGAATCCGCAGGTGCAGATTTGCCAGGGATTTTCTGCGGAATTGATGCGGATTTTCTGCAGTTTTTACCACTGCGGATTTCTATAATGGAGGGGTGTAGAAACGCTGCAGATCCGCACAAAAGCGGTGACATGCACTTCTTTTAAACCTGCAGCGTTTCCGCGCGGATTTTCCCGCACCACCTGCACAGCTTTTTTTTTTTTCACATTGATTTACATTGTACTGTACATCACAGTGCGGATCTGCAGCGCTTCTGCGTGGAAAAATCCGCTGCGAATCCACACTAAATCCGCACCGTGTGAACATAGCCATAGGGAAATCTCCTGCCGAATATGCTTCTTTTTACGTAGTACGAGTTTGAAATCTACAACATGCCAATTTCTCTTGCAGTAAACATGCATTTAATATGCTGATTTTCCCAATAAACTATAATGAGATGAGGAAACTCCAAAAAAACATTTTTTAGTACCAATCTGCAGCAAAAACAAATGTAATCTACACATAACTTTTATCAAAGTTAATTAACAAGAAGTCCCCAACAAGAGACAAGTACTGCAGCTCAAAAAAAAAAGCATGAAAAAAATAAAAGAAAAAACTGCAAATAACTTAAAAAGTGAAGAAAACCCGCAACATCAAAAACTCATTGTGGGAACTTAGTCTAAGGCCATGTTCACACTTTGCGGGTTTTACCGCGGATCCGCGGCGATTTTGATGCTGCGGGTCCGCAGCAGTTTCCATAGCGTTTACATTAACATGTAAACCCTATGGAAACCGCAAACCGCAGTGCACATGTTGCGGGAAAAAACGCGCAGAAACGCAGCGGTTTACAACCCGCAGCATGTCACTTCTTTGTGCAGAATCGCTGCGATTCTGCACCCATAGAAATGCATTGATCCGCTAATTTCCCGCATGGGGCTGTGCCCATGATGCGAGAAGTAAGCGGATAATGTGCGGTTGCTACCCGGGGTGGAGGAGAGGAGACTCTCCTCCAGGCCCTGGGAAGCATAAATAGTGTAAAAAAAAAAAAAAAAAAAAAAGAATTAAAATAAAAAATCATGCTATACTCACCTCTCAGCGCTGCACGCGGCCGTCCGGTCTCCGTTGCTGTGCGAGCAGGACCTGCGGTGACGTCGCGGTCACATGACCGTGACGTCACGAAGGTCCTTCTCGCACAGCATCTTTGGAACCGGACCGCCGTGTGCAGCGCCGAGGAGATCGGGACGTCAGAGGGTGAGTATATAACCAATTTTTATTATTTTTAACATTACTATTGATGCTGCATATGCAGCATCAATAGTATAGGAGTAAACCCGCAGCGGAAACCGCAAAACAAACCGCGATATATCTGCAGGGATAACCGCAGCGGTTTTGCCCTGCAGATTTATCAATTCCGCTGCGGGAGAACCCGCAGAGCACGCCGCAAAGTGTGCACATAGCCTAAGAAAAAGAAGAGATGAATGATGTTCTGCATCAAGGGCCGATTCGGAGTAAACTCACCGACTCAATTTTTTTTTACTACTTCAATTAAAAATCTAAACACATACAAGATTATTTTGACAGGTGTCAGACAGAGAGAGTGGGGGCAAAATACGGATATACTGTATATACATATACACACACTTAATGACACCTGTTGAAATAGAAGATAGATAGATAGATAGATAGATAGATAGATAGATAGATAGATAGATAGATAGATAGATAGAAAAGAAAAAAACCAACCAGCACTCCTAATGTGTACACTTGCAAGCTGCAAACTGCATCATATAGATAAAAAAAAAAAAGAACACAGCAGCACATGTACATGAATCTAGGCCATGTGAAAACACAGACAAATATTTAATATGAATTACACTTCTCAAAAATATTTTTTTCTCATAAAACTTATAGTAATAGATGAAATGAAGATTCTTAAGCACATAAATTGGCCAATTCATGTGTGCCCATCAACCACGGCAAGGTGATCTCCTTCTGATGGGCCCTACTCTACCATACATGCCATTCTTGGGCCACCAGCCTACAACTATGGACAAACATGTCACTCTAGGGATAAACCTACAATTTATGGGCAGGTAGAGTTGATTACCGCCATCTGCAAGGTCAATGGGAGGAGTGCAAGATCAGTCTGGATGCAGTCAACATCCAATAACTAAATAGAGAAAGAAACACAACCAGCACTCCTAATGTGAACACGTGCAAACTGCATCATATAGATAAAAAAAGAAAACGGCAGCATATATATGTTCCATCACATGCAAGCCGATCGGTGAGTACCAGACACATAAGTATCTTAAAAAAAGATTTAAGAAGCTCAGGGTGAGCACAAGCCATGTTGTGCCTATAGGCAGCCCACCCCGGGGGGCACTGTGACCCCTGATAAGGACAGCTCTCTAATCACCAAACAACTTGTGACTGGCAGTGTGATCAAACCTACAGGGGGCGGCTCCTCCCTTGCCATACAGAGGCACGTAGGCAGTGTCACACACGTACACATGTCTGCACGGAGAGGAAGCTATGTATACATTGCTACACATCTGCCCAGAGGACACAATCAGCCGATTCTCCTACATTACAGTCATCTGATAGAGCAGTAAATCAGCCCGTGTAATATAAGATGCACGTCTCATCTCTGGGGTCACTACATAGGAATGTGGGGGGCAATCAGCACAGATGTGACCATAGAAATCACACAATGGATTCTATCCCTATGATTGCTACATATAAGGTAATAGCCTATTATTTCAGTACTTTTTTTTTTTAGCATCAAGTTTGACAGTTGACAGGTCACGATACCCTTTAAAGTGGGCCCAACTGGCCTCAATGTGAATGAGGGGAAAGCAGGACAGGAGCCCGACATAGTAATCCACTAACTGCCATATGTGACCCCATTAAATTTCCCAGCCCGAGGCCTGGCCTTGATGTATAACCTAGCAGCTGTGGTGTACAGCAGCCTGTGGTCGGATCTATAAGGTATGAATTGGGTTACTGTAAATCCCTGAAGCTCAGCAAGATATCTCAGAACCACAGGGAATTTCCAATATTGTCCTATGCATATGCAAGGAAATAGTTCTTCCTCTTAAAGGAACATGTCACGTCCAGAAATTATATTTACCTGCTGACAATATGCATGTAAATCTGTGTAACCGGCTCACGGGAAGCGGCTGCAGGGAGAAAATGAGGTCACATTCTCCCTGCAGCCGCTTACTTACACTATCGGAAACGGTCAGCACTCACTACAGAGAGCCATCCCCATCCCCTGCAGACTGTGAGCCCTCGCAGGCAGGGTCCTCCCTCCTTATGTACCTGCGTGCCTTGTTTTTTTTGCTCATGTTTAGTTGTATTTGTCTATATTTGCCCCCTTTTCACATGTAAAGCGCCATGGAATAAATTATGCTATAAAAATGTACAATAATAAAATAATAATAAAGAGCGCTATAATCACTCCCCGACACATTGATATCTGTGTTTCTGGACAGGACCCCTATAAGACTGACTTTTGCGTCCCCACCCCCGTGCACTTACCACTTAATCGTTTGAACCTCTGCTTGGCTGCGGCTCTTTCTTTGGCATCGAAATACCAGACGGTTAGAGCGTATCTATGAGGATGAGAGAACACCGGTTACTTAGGATGCGCAGTGCCCGAGTGCCATGCTCTGAGTCTATCGCTCGGCTATTACCTGGTGGCATAAGATGGCTGCACCTCATGTGGGTTGCGGCGGTCGGACCAGAAAAAAAGCAGCCGATCAAAAAGAGGCTCCACATCAGCCACACAGGAGCCACCATCAGGAAAGATGCGAAGTACTCCACCATGGACCTGCAGGACAAGATGGCAGGTGACATAAGGCAATACGACCATACGGGACTGTGCGGAGGACTACAGGTGGGACATACTGGCTTTCTCACCTTGGCATCCCAGTTCTTATTGAGATAATAAATGCATGTGATGCACCGGCCGTCTCCAGTCGGGTTGTCCACGTGTCGCACGTATCCAGCTCCATTCCCAGGGTAACATGCCACCATTGCCTGAAATGACAGGTCGTGTCTGCGTTATCGCTGCTGCCCTCAGGCAATCATGGTCTGCAATCAGCATATCACGGCTTTATATTTTCCTAAGTGGGATTCTCAACACTTTTTCAGAAAATTCTGAACTGTTTTAGGGAAGTCGATCATATAATAAACTACCCCAGCATTACATTTAGTGCCAGTGAGAGCACGCCATGAGTGTGGGCAGAGATCACGCTGTTGGTGACTGCAGGGACAGATCCAGTCCTTGGCCCTGTCCTAGGGTCGCCATCACGGAAATAGTACTACCGATCTATAGTTTGCCATCTTCACTGTGAGGCAACTATAACATGGAGCTCCGTGCAGTACATTAATGGCATGATAGGGTTAAACGTGGCCTATGCTAAGAGGTGAAGTGTAGGCAAAAGTCAGGAATTCTGCTGCATCAGTAAGGCAAAAGAGTATGCAGAAAACAGGATAACGCCACAACCCAGGGGCTGGAGCCATGCCATGGAGGACAGCTCATAGAGGACACAGCCGGTGGACAATGCGCCGATAGCGAGGACACAGCCGGTGGACACTGCGCCGATAGCGAGGACAGAGCCGGTGGACCCTGCGCCGATAGCGAGGACACAGCCGGTGGACCCTGCGCCGATAGCGAGGACACAGCCGGTGGACACTGCGCCGATAGGACACAGCCGGTGGACACTGCGCCGATAGCGAGGACACACGTCTGAAATGGGTGCTAACAAAGCAGCAGTAGCAGAGATGAAGATCCAGATGGAAGAATAGTAATAAAGTAGAATAATAAAGGAATTTTTTATTCCAGGTTTTTCAGTCAACACATTCCACAGTAATTGCAGACTTCTTCCTCAGGACACTGTACATACGGTTTGTATATGTATTAGGCTACGTTCACATTTGCGCTGTGCGGTGCAGCGGCGACGCAACGCACATGTGAACGCATGCACAACGCAGTGTTTTGTGACGCATGCGTCCACTTTTGCATGGTTTTTGGCGCAGAAAAAACTGCATCATGCAGCGTCCTCTGCGCCCTGACGTGTGCACCACAGTGACGCATGCGTCACAAAACGCAAGTGCAAAGCATGTCCATGCGCCCCCATATTAAATATAGGGGCGCATGCGGCGACGCTGCAGCTGTGCCTGACGCAACGCTAATGTGAACGTAGCCTATCATACGTCTTGTGTCCGGAGGGAAAAGTCTGGAATGACTGTGAAATGTGTTGACTAATAAAGTAGTTTTTTAATTCTACTTTATTCTTCTTCCATCGCCGACCAGCAGCGGATAATCCACATTTGGCTCCTTTACCCCCCAGAGACTGGTAAATGGGAAACCCCGAAACAGAGCAGATCCTGCCACCAGGGCCGACACAAGAAGCGGCCGGTCGGACGCGGCGGGACACTGAGGAGGAGAGGACACTGAGGAGGAGAGGACACTGAGGAGAGGACACTGAGGAGAGGACACTGAGGAGGAGAGGACACTGAGGAGGAGAGGACACTGAGGAGGAGAGGACACTGAGGAGAGGACACTGAGGAGGAGAGGACACTGAGGAGGAGAGGACACTGAGGAGGAGAGGACACTGAGGAGGAGAGGACACTGAGGAGGAGAGGACACTGAGGAGGAGGCCACTGAGGAGGAAGCCGAAGGTTCTGTGGCATCCCGGCCTCACCTTGGAGCGCTCCTTCACATAGTACTGGCCCAGGCGGCTGCCGCACAACACAACCAGGCGGTCAATCACCGACAGGACCAGGCCGATGGCCTCGCAGCCGTCCTCCGTGCCAGCGATCCAGGCGATCTTGTCCCCTCGCAGGTGCCTCCTGGAGACGCCCTGCCGGTGCCCGGCCAGCTGGCCATCCTTCAGGGCGCCATCCCTGTGCAGCGCCCGCACCTGCTCCAGCACTCGGCTGCCCAGCTCCTCGCCCAGAATGTGGTCCAGATAACAGTAGCCATCGGCGAGCAGGCGGGGCGCGATGTGCTGCAGGGCCAGCTTCTCCAGGTCCACAGACGGGCCCTGCTTGAATGGCATGGCTGGCTCTATGGTGGGCACTAGGGGTCAGAGGTGACAGCAGGGCACGGTGCCACCATGGCGGTCAGCAGGAGGCCATGTCACCTGCCAGAGTCCCGAGAAGCCGCCTAGGACAATGGTGCCAGTGCAGGGCGCCCCAGGACGTGCCACCTCCAGCACCGCCCGCGCCCCATGAACTCGTGCAGTGAGGCAGAGTGCGCTATAAAGGCTCAGCTACGTGTCTGTGTCAGCATCTCCTGCCCCGCACACCTCACTACGTGCAGGGTGAGTGCTGCTCCCGCCGGGCGGGGCCACGGCCACACTGTGCGGCTGCTGATCACAGCCTGCCCGCCGCAACCAATCACACGGCGAGGAGGGCGTGGCCTGGGCTCACACTGGGCGCGCACAAAAGCACGTGCTCGAGGGACACACGGCGCCGGGCGTCAATTGGCCAAGCACTTGTGGGCGTGTTCAGGTAACCAGGAGACGGCGTGGTAATGGGCGTGTCATCCGCCATTGAGGAATCCTGGTTCGGCATGTAGCCTCTACGGCAAAGTGCTAAGAGTAGAGTAGTAAACATGGCGGGAGGAGGGGAAGGTGTGAGAGAGTGTGTGTGGGAGAGAGGGAGGAAACTGTGCGTGGGTCAGCCAGACTGGGGCAGGAGGACGAAACAGCTGGACAAACAGCGGGCAACACGGAGAAAAGGAGGCACCGCACCACTGAAGAAGACGGAGGGAAAGAGCAACATACACAATGCGGTCTCCATACCCTACAATCCCCCCTCTATACAGGATAATCACACTACTAATATCCCTCTATTATACCCATAATCCTAATTAATTAGGCAATCAGTCCTTCAATATGCAATATACCACATTTTCTACCAATACTGGTACAAAGTGACTAAAATAATGCTTTTTATTGAATACAATAATTAAACAGAATTTAAAAAGGGGAAAAAATATCCCCTATATACAGTATAATCACACTACTAATATCCCCCTCTATACAGTATAATCACACTACTAATATCCCCCTATATACAGTAGAATCACACTACTAATATCCCCCTATATACAGTATAATCACACTACTAATATCCCCCTATGTACAGTATAATCACACTACTAATATCCCCCTATGTACAGTATAATCACACTACTAATATCCCCCTATATACGGTATAATCACACTACTAATATCCTCCTATATACTGTAGAATCACACTACTAATATCCCCCTATATACTGTAGAATCACACTAATAATATCCCCTATATACAGTATAATCACACTAATAATATCCTCCTATATACAGTATAATCACACTACTAATATCCCCTATATACAGTATAATCACACTACTAATATCCCCCTATATACGGTATAATCACACTACTAATATCCTCCTATATACTGTAGAATCACACTACTAATATCCCCCTATATACTGTAGAATCACACTAATAATATCCCCTATATACAGTATAATCACACTAATAATATCCTCCTATATACAGTATAATCACACTAATAATATCCCCTATATACAGTATAATCACACTACTAATATCCCCTATATACAGTATAATCACACTAATAATATCCCCTATATACAGTATAATCACACTAATAATATCCTCCTATATACAGTATAATCACACTAATAATATCCCCCTATATACTGTATAATCACACTACTAATATCCCCTATATACAGTATAATCACACTACTAATATCCCCCTATATACAGTATAATCACACTACTAATATCCCCCTATATACAGTGTAATCACACTACTAATATCCCCTATATACAGTATAATCACACTACTAATATCCCCCTATATACGGTATAATCACACTACTAATATCCCCCTATATACGGTATAATCACACTACTAATATCCCCCTATATACGGTATAATCACACTACTAATATCCCCCTATATACAGTGTAATCACCCTACTAATATCCCCTATATACAGTATAATCACACTACTAATATCCCCCTATATACAGTATAATCACACTACTAATATCCCCCTATATACTGTATAATCACACTACTAATATCCCCTATATACAGTATAATCACACTACTAATATCCCCCTATATACAGTGTAATCACCCTACTAATATCCCCTATATACAGTATAATCACACTACTAATATCCCCTATATACAGTATAATCACACTACTAATATCCCCTATATACAGCATAATCACACTACTAATATCCCCCTATATACAGTGTAATCACCCTACTAATATCCCCTATATACAGTATAATCACACTACTAATATCCCCCTATATACAGTATAATCACACTACTAATATCCCCCTATATACTGTATAATCACACTACTAATATCCCCTATATACAGTATAATCACACTACTAATATCCCCCTATATACGGTATAATCACACTACTAATATCCCCCTATAGACGGTATAATCACACTACTAATATCCCCCTATATACGGTATAATCACACTACTAATATCCCCCTATATACGGTATAATCACACTACTAATATCCCCCTATATACGGTATAATCACACTACTAATATCCCCCTATATACAGTATAATCACACTACTAATATCCCCTATATACAGTATAATCACACTACTAATATCCCCCTATATACAGTGTAATCACCCTACTAATATCCCCTATATACAGTATAATCACACTACTAATATCCCCCTATATACAGTATAATCACACTACTAATATCCCCCTATAGACGGTATAATCACACTACTAATATCCCCTATATACAGTATAATCACACTACTAATATCCCCTATATACAGTATAATCACTCTACTAATATCCCCCTATATACGGTATAATCACACTACTAATATCCCCCTATATACGGTATAATCACACTACTAATATCCCCCTATATACAGTATAATCACACTACTAATATCCCCCTATATACTGTATAATCACACTACTAATATCCCCCTATATACTGTATAATCACACTACTAATATCCCCCTATATACAGTATAATCACACTACTAATATCCCCTATATACAGTATAATCACACTACTAATATCCCCCTATATACGGTATAATCACACTACTAATATCCCCCTATATACAGTATAATCACACTACTAATATCCCCTATATGCAGGGCCGTATTTAGAGTTTCTGCTGCCCTAGGCACTTTTAGTGCTGCCTCCCCCATTGGTGAGTATGACACTATCGGCAGTGACTTTGGCAAAAATCGCTGATGTGAAAGTAGCCTTTTGCAGCAGATCCGGCAGTTTTTCCGCATCTGCCGTGTAACGGATCACTTACGGCACAACTGCGTTCGGCCTCATTCATTCCCTATGGGAATTGCAGACATGTGCGGCACTTGCGATTTTGCCGCGATCCGACAAATGCGGTACTTGCAGCAATGGAAAAAAACACTGCTAGCAGTGTTTTTTGTATCACCGTAAGTGCAAAACCGCAATTGCCGCACATGTCCGCAAGTAGCCATCACTACCTGTCCCTGCACCTTGCTAGCTCATCCCTATCCATCCCTCCCTGACCTAAAACTACACTATAAAGCTTTAGAAAAACAATTTATTAACTGACATATTCCATTGGCATATAATGAGGGCTACGGCGCAGACTGGGACGGGCAGTCTCCGGGTCTCCATTCTCTCTCAGTGTACACCCTCAGTCCCTGCCTCACTGCGCTGTGCACAGACCTCCCTCCACCGGACCCGGTAATCACCGCTCGCAGTAGCATACTGGCAGAGGTGTATCTAGGGTTTCTGGCACCTGGGGCAAGAATTCATTTTGGTGCCCCCCCTCCGCCAAGGACATATGCGATTTGCACACTCAGTCATGTGCCCACGAGCTCCTCTCCCTAATGCTCTCAATGATCAGTGAAAAACTGAGAGAAGCAGAAGAGAAGCTCGGTGTCACAGGACCATAAGTGTAAAAGTCGCATGTGAGTGAAGTGTCCATGTGACGACTACTGGAACCTGCAGAGCTGAATCCTGACATCGCAGCTTCTGAATTCTCACAGCTAATGCACTGCACACTTTTAGGATTCTCCCTTGCCGGTGGACGGTCATGTCAGCACAAGTATGTGATTTGTATACTTCTGACCACATTCCGACTAGACGTGCCCGACCTCGCTCAGTTCATTTTCAATGACGGAGGCCACACATGTCTAGTCAGCATGTGACCACATTAATGTAAATCCCCAGCATGAGAGAATTCTGACAGCGTGCAGTGCGCACTGTGAGAATTCAGAAGTCTGCAGTCACAAAGAATGACTGCAGACTCATCACAAACCTGGACATCCCCTTTAATGCTCCTAACATAAATAAAAACATGAGAGTTAGTCAGTATCACAAATAACATTTACATCCAGGTACGTTATAGATGACGTCGCCTCTGGAGCCGTTCTTCTTTTCTTCATCTTGTCCAGATCCCATGATGAGTTTTCTCATCCACATCCGTCTTCAGACTTCCATTTTCTCCGCTCTTTTGCAGAAAGTCTCCACATGACGCCCTTAAAGATACAAGTGTCATTATAATGCTCCTGAATAAAAAATTGCCCCTCACTATATTGTCTGCACAAAATATGACTCCCACACTGTCCCTCTTATGGTACATGCTCTTTACACTGACCTCTCCTTTCTATACCGGCCCCCTCTTCACACTGTCCTCTTGCACTGTGTCCCCCCTATAGGGCCCAGTATTTATACTCCATATTTATACTCCATCCTCCCACCCTGTGTGCATGGCTCCTGTTATGATCCGGTGGTAGGATCACAAAACTGACCTGATAAATAAACCTAAATATTAGGACGAGCTCTGGGGATGTGGAAACTATACTGACCGCAACCCTGATCCTATCCAAACACACTAAAGGCAGCCGTGGAGCGTTACCTAAAAACCTAGATGCCTCTTCACAGCCTGAGGAACTAACTACCCCTAGAGAGAAAGCAAAGCCTCACTTGCCTCAGAGAAATAACCCCAAAGTTTAGACAGCCCCCACAAATAATAACGGTGAGTTAAGGGGAAAATACAAACGTAGTAATGAAAAACAGGTTTAAGCAAATGAGGCCCGCTAACGCTAAATATACTGAAGATAGCAAGGGATCTGTGCGGTCAGTACAAAAACTATCAAAAACTATCCACGCAGAAAATACAAGAACCCCCACACCGACTCACGATGTGAGGGGCGCACTCTGCACCCCAGAACTTCCAGCAAGCAAAAAATCACATATAAGCAAGCTGGACTGAACTCATCATATATTGAGAAACATTTTCAAGAGAAAAATGAGCAAACATGAACTAGCAAGACTTAGCTTCTCCGGATGGAGAGAGGTCACAAGGAAGTCCAGAGAGATCAGAACCAGTACTGAATACAACGACAGCAGGCAACAAGTAAAGGTCCAGGTGGAGTTAAATAGGAACCAGCATAGCAGGAAATGAGGCAGCTGAGCCCAGCTCCAGACCCGCAGTATCGCTAAAGGCCACCAGAGGGAGCCCAGACGGAATTCACAACAGGCTCCCCCATCTTCCCACCCTGCGTGCATGGCTCCCCCATATTCCCACCCTGCGTGCACGGCTCCCCCATCTTCCCACCCTGCGTACACGGCTCCCCCATCCTCCCACCCTGCGTGCATTGCTCCCCCATCCTCCCACCCTGCGTGCATGGCTCCTCTATCCTCTCACCCTGTGTGCATGGCTCCCCCATCTTCCCACCCTGCGTACACGGCTCCCCCATCCTCCCACCCTGCGTGCATTGCTCCCCCATCCTCCCACCCTGCGTGCATGGCTCCTCTATCCTCTCACCCTGTGTGCATGGCTCCTCTATCCTCTCACCCTGCTTGCATGGCTCCCCCATTCTCCCCCTGCGTGCATGGCTCCCTCATCCTTCTCCCCTGCGTGCATGGCTCCCCCATCCTTCTCCCCTGCGTGCATGGCTCCCCCATCCTCCCCTGCGTGCATGGCTCCCCCATCCTTCTCCCCTGCGTGCATGGCTCCCCCATCCTTCTCCCCTGCGTGCATGGCTCCCCCATCCTTCTCCCCTGCGTGCATGGCTCCCCCATCCTTCTCCCCTGCGTGCATGGCTCCCCCATCCTTCTCCCCTGCGTGTGTGGCGGCCCCCAAACACAGGGCAGCGGGGTACTCGGTACTGGGTCCCTCGGTCTCAGTTCTAGGGGTGTCACGATGGCCCGACCCGGTCCGTGGCCCTGCTAAGGGGCACCCAAATAAAGGTGCAGGTGAGAGTTTGGCAAGTGTTCGTGACGCCACCTGTGGTATTCGGTCAGGGTGACCGACGCTGCTAGGGGTCCGCTGGGGTGATGGAATGGCAGCTAGATGGTGTAACTTCGCACAGGTGAAGTATGTCCCCAGGGCTTCCCTTGATGAGTAGATGGTAATGGTGTAGGTCGCAGTAAATGACGAGGACACAGGTTTGCAGTCTCTTTACCTTTTTACTGAAGGCTTCGGCATCCACAATCCAGAGCACTGCTAACAGGGCTGGCTGAAACCGGCCGGTCCGAAGGCACATCCAGAGGTCCCTTTGCAGGTGGAAATCAGTAGCCTACCTACTAGCGCCTGTGTGTTGTAGTACCTCCCTGCTGAGCACCACGGGATATGTTGTGAATTCTGTTGTGGGTTCTGCTCTTGGGCTCCCTCCGGTGGTTATAAGTGGTAGTGCTGCTGTTTGTCCTTCACAGCAGTCATCAGGTGCTTCCACTTTGGACGGGGCTATTTAGTCTGGCTTCACCCTTTAGTGAGTGCCAGTTGTCCATTGTTTTTCTGGAGGATTCACATCTCTGTTTGGTTTCTCCTGCTGGATTGTCCAAATCATCAAAGATAAGTCCTGGCTTTGTTTTTGCAGTCCACATGCGGTGGACTTTATAGTTCAGTGAATTGCTATGTTTTTTCTTGTCCAGCTTTGTCTGTGTAAGGATTTATTCAGCCAAGTTGGAAGCTCTGGAGTTGCAGAGTTACCCTCCATGCCTTTAGTTAGGTGTGGAGATTTTTGTATTCTCTGTGGTGGATTTTTGTAGTAATTTAATACTGACCGCACAGTACTCTGTCCTGTCTTTTCTTTCTAGGTAGCGTGGCCTCCTTTGCTAAATTCTGTTTTCAGTCTGCGTTTGTAATTTCCCTCTCCTCTCACAGTCAATATTTGTGGGGGGCTGTCTTTCCTTTGGGGATTTTCTCTGAGGCAAGATAGTTTTCCTGTTTCTTTCTTTAGGGGTAATTAGTCCTCCGGCTGTGACGAGGTGTCGAGGGAGTGACAGGAACATCCCACGGCTACTTATAGTTGCGGTGTTAAGTTCAGGGTCTGCGGTCAGTATAGAGGCCACCTACTCCAGAGCTCGTCCATGCTGCTCCTAGGCCACCAGATCATAACAGGGATAGTCCTCACAACTGTCGTGTATGTTTCTGTTCTTTCTCTCCATCCCCCAGATGGTTTGGATAGGACGCACCCGTATGACGGGGTAGGCCTGGAGTTATTTTATAGGGACCCTAGAGACGCCCCTCTCCCACAATTGCCTCTGTTGTCTTCATTAGGTGTAAAGGTGAGACAGCCAACCTAGAGTTAACTGCCCTGCCGTAGTTCAAAGTAATGCGTAGAGCCTATTACTTCCTCGGCGTTCCGGCCGCCGGCTACGCGCCTCAGAAGGATGTTGCCGATCTTGGGGCACGACTCCTCCTGGTTCTATCTCCTTTGTGCTGTGATCTCGTTTCTCACTTCTCCACAATATACTTCGCTTCGTGTCCTTTCTTAGGATGCCGCCGCAATGAGGTGCAGGCACGGCTCCGTAACGATCTGTCTCGTGCTAGGCCACTGCCAGGATCCCACCCCTGACAGGGACCTCCCTGAGTCTTCCCAAGCAACTCTCTCTCACACTAGATGCTACCTGGGCAAAACCCAGTCAGCTTCTTCCTAACTTCCTATCCGACTCCCAGTTTTACCAGAGTGTGAGGAGTGGCCTAATACATAGAACCTTTTGCTCCCCCTGGTGGTCGGAGTGTGAAGTGTAGTGTGTGACTGTGATACCTGGTCAGGTGAACTCCTTTAGTGCCATCAGACGTACCATCACTCCCCCCTTGTGGAAGAGCGACAATACTGCAACGACCAGGACTCTGGGGTGCTGCACGTGCATGGGTCCCCCATCCTTCTCCCCTGCGTGCATGGCTCCCCCATCCTTCTTCCCTGTGTGCATGGCTCCCCCATCCTTCTCCCCTGCGTGCATGGGTCCCCCATCCTTCTCCCCTGCGTGCATGGCTCCCTTATCCTTCTCCCCTGCGTGGAAGGCTCCCCCATCCTTCTCCCCTGCGTGCATGGCTCCCCCATCCTTCTTCCCTGTCATTCTCACCGCGCGGCGCAGAACTTCCCGGCATCTCTGCAGTGTCTTCCTGTATGAGCGGTCACGTGGTAGCACTCATTAAGGTGATGAATATGCGCATATTCATCACCTTAATGAGCGGTACCATGTGACCGCTGAAGACCGGACGCGCTGCCGGCGCTGAGACGCAGTTGCAGCCACCGCTGGAGGAAGGTGAGTATTACGTCTTCAGGGAGGGGGCGGGAAGGAGGGAGGGAGGAGGGGGGGCGAGCACTTGACCCCGGAGTTTTATTACAAAAAAAAAGAAGAAGAAAAAACCTAGCTCAAGTGCGCCCCCCCGCATCCCGCCACCCTAGGCACCTGCCCTCAAGTGCCTAGTGGCAAATACGGCCCTGCCTATATGCAGTATAATCACACTACTAATATCCCCCTATATGCATTGTAATCACACTACTGATATCCCCCGAACTATATATACAGTATAATCACACTACTAATATTCCCGATCTTTATATATACAGTATAATCACTCTACTAATATCCTAAT
Source organism: Ranitomeya variabilis (assembly GCF_051348905.1). NCBI lineage: Eukaryota > Metazoa > Chordata > Amphibia > Anura > Dendrobatidae > Ranitomeya > Ranitomeya variabilis. The sequence goes on from NC_135232.1 coordinate 640,571,395, forward strand.
ATATACACTATAATCACACTTCTAATATCACCCTGATCTATATATACAGTATAATCACACTACTAATATCCCCCTATGTACAGTGCAATCACACTACTAATATTCCTCTATATACAGTATAATCAGACTACTAATATCCTCCTAAATATATGCCTGTTCATATATAAAGACACAACTTATTTCCTAAGTAAAATTAATTGTGTAAAGGTCTCTAATTTCACAATTTTGGCATCTTTTGATGTTATATCACTGTACTCCTATTTGATCATGACAAGGGTATGTCGGCTGTTGCTGACATGCTCACCAGCTCGGACATGGCACTGGAGTGTGCATGGTTGTCCTCTCGCTACCGGGGTTAATACTATGGAGGAATTATGTTCTCTTTGGTGATGAGTACTTCCTGCAGCAATGGGGGATGGCTATGGGGTCCAATATGACCCCCACATGTGCAAACTTCTACATGGCTGTCTTCGAGGACAGGTTTCTATACAGGTCTCCAAGTTGGTGTCTTGTCCGTAGCTGTTGCTGCTATATTGATGATTGTTTTCTTTTTATGGGAAGGAAGTATGGAAGAACTCCTTGCTTTTCTATCTGAGATTAATTAGGTCTATATTGAATTGCATTTCACGTTAACTAGCTCTGATGTGAGCTTGCAGTTTTTGGACACTCTTGTTTACAAAGAATGTGACTGCCTCTGTACTCATTGGCTGGCACGGTACTTCATAAGGAACGTGCCTCTGACTGTGGAGCCCATATGACAAACGCCAATAAAATACTGTCAGTGCCCAGTTCCCCCTTGCACCACTCCCCTTGGTGATGCACTAATTGGGATGCCCAGCCGGCCAGTGGTTCTTAAAGGGGAAGGTTCCTATGGCCACACCTACAGGGGTTAAATTCAGGTGTCCGGGCAAGTAACTTCCTCTTTCCCCAGGCGTGCACCTGGAAGTACATAGAATTATGCTTACGCGCTCATTAAAAGCAGATTTGCTAGTCTGGAAAACGCTCCTGCAATCAAACAACGGCTATACATGTGTCATGGCTAGAGAAACTGCTAAACTGCAAGCAATGACCTTAGGCTGGCAATAGGGTGGAGCAAAAAAGAAGGTTTTGCAGCAATCTACAAAAACTAATGGAGCAAAAGCGATTTGCCGGAGCTATAGACAACATCAAAATGGGGGTGCCATCCAGTCCTATGGGAAACTTTTGCAATAGTGGCAGCTGTTGAAGTATGGGCTAATCTGTTGAGAAACGCTAAGACAAAAAATATGAGAATTGCAAAGAGCCTAAACCACATGTCATCTTCATCGTTGACCATACTTGCCCCTTTTACGCCAGCTAGCGCTGCTATGCTTGGAAAACAAGATTTGGTAGAGCCACCTTTGTGGCGGAAGTAGACGATAATATCATTAACTCACTGTTTTCGTCTGATTGGCAGGCATTCAGAATCCAGCATCCCAAAGCGCAACCCTGGGGTATTCAGTATCCACTATCCCTATGGGACACAGTGGTCAATCACTGATGCCCTTAATCCGTGCATCCGTTTCGCCGGCTACCTGGCAGGTCTATGGTAAGGCTTGGGAGGCGTGGTGCTAATCCAGGTCGATAAATGTGACCGAAAAAGAGGTGCGGTGACGACGGAATTTCTAGTGCGGCTGAAGGAAAGCGGGGCGTCGGGGACGGCAGCGCAACGTAAATTATTGGGGTTAGCCTTTTTCTTTCAACTAAAGGGGTGGGCCGATGTAACAAAGTTCTTTTCCATTAAGCAAGCATTTAAAGGCTGGAAAAGGCTTCAACCGAGCCAAGAATGCCATCGACCCATTTCACTGAGACTATTGCACGACATTATTTCAATATCCCCATCAGTCTGCACATCGCAATATGAGGCAATCCTCATATCCGCAACTTTTGCGATCGTCATGTTCAGAGCACTGCGCATTAGCGAATTGCAGTAAAAAAAAAAAAAAATGGCAGAAGGAGGTCTAATTAACGAGGACATAGTCATATACAGCAACACTCTGCACATTTGAGTGAGAAAATCCAAGTGCGATCATACTGGAAGGGGCACATGGGTCCTAGTTAACTCTGCAGATGGCCCAGTATGCCCGCAAAAAATAGTCAAAAGATATGCCGTAGTAAGACACGCAAGCAGATCTTTTCTCACTCATACAGACAGATTCCCTGTGACCAAGTACCAATTTCAGCCAATTTTCAAGCTATGCTTGGAAAAAAAACGGCGCTAATCCGAAGTAGTACGGAACACATTTGTTCCAAATAGGTGCAGCCACCGAAGCAGCTAGGGCAGGAGTATCAGAGGCCGAGGTGCAGAGAATGGATCGTTGCAAATCTGCATGCTTCGCCAGATACATAAGACCTGATTTGCTGAATTAACTTATTTTATCTCTTACAGGAGTAGAAGTTTGGGTTGTAGGACATTCCTATGTCTATTGGTCGGAAAAAAGGGCCAAACTGCTGCCAGGAGGAAGAAATCTAGGCTCCCCAGGTCTAGAAGTCAACTGGAGGGGTATCAGAAGCCTCCAATGGAAACAGGTGTTCAAAGAGATAGTTGACAAATCAAGGAGGGCAAAGCGCCCGGAGATAATAGTGTTACACGTGGGTGGCAATGATCTGGGCAAGCGAAAGGTCGCTGATCTTTATAAAAGGATGACAACAGACATTGAACGTTTCCGCTGTTTATTTGTGAATATGATACCACAAGCTATCTGGCGTGGTGCAAGGGATAAAAAAGCCACAGAGCGCACAAGGAAGAAGTTCAAAGCTCGGATGGAAAAAGTTGTGAGAGGAAAATGCGGTATCGTAATTCGTCACCACCAGCGGAAAGGGGATAACAGCACTATTAAGACCGGACGGAGTTCATCTGATGGACATTGGCCTCGATATTTTTTGTCCGGCTTTCAGGATGGTGTTGAGCAGGCCCTAATGTTGATGGGTGGGTGTCGGAGTCCCGTGTAGGTCATACACGGGATCCTCCGTGGTGGAAGAAACAGAGGAGGGCAAAGGTTCGTAACCGCTCGTTGGCCAACTCGCCTGTTGATCATGGACAGGAGCTCGGCGATGAGCAGTCCGTTATGAAATGTAATTGCCTTTTCTCTGCTTATCTAATTAATAAACTGTGACCGACCTGTTCAACCCACCTAGGCCTGTGTGTGTTTTCATTGCGGGAGAGGAGGGAGGGGGGAAGGCACTGGTTACGACACACAGGTCTCCACAGTCTGGCAGGCACTGTACTGCATAAGGAACGTGCCTCTGACTGTGGAGCCTATATGACAAATGCCAATAAAATACTGTCAGTGCCCAGTTCCCCCTTCGCACCACTCCCCTTGTGATGCACTAAGTGGGATGCCCAGCCGGCCAATGGTTCTTAAAGGGGAAGGTTCCTATGGCCACGCTTACAGGGTTTAAATTCAGGTATCCGGGCCAGTAACTTCCTCTTTCCCCAGGTGGACACCTGGAAGCTTTTGTGTTTTAATTGCGGGAGTGGAGGGAGGGGGAGAGGCACTGTTGATGACACACAGGTCTTGTTCATGAAATCAACTGATAAGAATATCATCCTTCACTTTGACAGCAATCATCCACGGCGAATGATTACATCACTACCCTGGAGTACGCTTATCAGAGTGAGAAGGGTAGTGTCTGAGTCTAGGATGGACAAAAGGTTGGAAGGAATGTGCAATAAATTTGTGTTGAGGGGGTATCCAAATCTGGTGGTGGCTAGATTTAAAAGCAAGGCGTTAAATTTGAAACGTGAGGATCATTTGAAAATTAAAAGCGAACCGGATAAAACAGGGATGATTTCATTTGTGTCTACATATTGCCCGTTTAGCATACCTCCCAACCATCCCGGATCCAGTGGGACTGTCCCGATTTTGACAGTCAGCCCCGCGATCCCGGGCGGGACATTACTTGTCCCGCACTGGTTGGGAGGTGTGTATATCACCCGGTCAGCTCCCTGAGCCCCTGCACCTGCAGAGCAGCATATTGGCTGCTCTGTGTTCACAGGACCTGTGATGAAGTCACAGGATGGGAGGAGTCAGGGGGTCACATGATCGGGAGGACCTCCGTGTACAGGACTCTGCTCGTTGTCATGGCGCTGGAGGAAGGTAAGCGTATGTGTGAGGTCAGGAGGTGTTTACAGTGTGGATGTAGCATAGCTGTGTGTGTACGAGGTATATGGAGCGGAGCAGCATGTGAAAGGTGTATGGAGCGGAGTCGTGTGTGTAAGACGTGTACGGAGCGGAGCCACGTGTGTACGAGGTATACGGAGTGGAGCAGCGTGTGCAATGTGTATGGAGCGGAGCCGTGTGGGTACGAGGTGTATGGAGCAGAGCCGTGTGTGTGCGAGGTATATGGAGCGGAGCCGTGTGTGTACGAAGTGTACGGAGTGGAGCCGTGTGTGTACGAGATGTATGGAGAGGAGCCGTGTGTGTATGAGGTGTACGGAGCAGAGCCGTGTGTGTATAAGGTGTATGGAGCGGAGCCGTGTGTATACGAAGTGTACGGAGTGGAGCCGTGTGTGTAGGAGGTGTACGGAGCGGAGCCATGTGTATGCAAGGTATACGGAGCGGAGCAGCGTCTGCAATGTGTATGGAGCGGAGCTGTGTGTGTACGAGGTGTACGGAGTGGAGCCGTGTGTGTACGAGGTATACGGAGTGGTGCCGTGTGTGTTCGAGATGTATGGAGAGGAGCCGTATGTGTATGAGGTGTACGGAGAGGAGCCGTGTGTGTGCAAGGTATACTGAGCAGAGCAGCGTGTGCAATGTGTATGGAGCGGAGCCGTGAGTGTACGAGGTGTACGGAGTGGAGCCATGTGTGTATGAGGTGTACGGAGCGGAGCCGCGTGTGCAAGGTATATGGAGCGGAGCAGCGTGTGCAATGTGTACGGAGCTGTGTGTGTACGAGGTGTACGGAGTGGAGCAGTGTGTGTACGAGATGTATGGAGAGGAGCCGCATGTGTATGAGGTGTACGGAGCAGAGCCATGTGTGTGCAAGGTATACGGAGCGGAGCAGCATGTGCAATGTGTATGGAGCGGAGCCGTGAGTGTACGAGGTGTACGGAGTGGTGCCGTGCGTACGAGATGTATGGAGTGGAGCCATGTGTGTATGAGGTGTACAGAGCAGAGCCGTGTGTGTGCAAGGTATACAGAGCGGAGCAGCGTGTGCAATGTGTATGGAGCGGAGCCGTGAGTGTACGAGGTGTACGGAGTGGAGCCGTGTGTGTATGAGGTGTACGGAGCGGAGCCATGTGTGTGCAAGGTATACGGAGCGGAGCTGTGTGTGTAGGAGGTGTATGGAGCAGAGCCGCATGTGCAAGGTGTATGGAGCGCAGTCGTGTGTGTACGAGGTGTGTGGAGCGGAGCCATGTGTGTACGAGGTGTACGAAGTGGAGCCGTGTGTGTACGAGATGTATGGAGAGGAGCCGTGTGTGTATGAGGTGTACGGAGTGGAGCCGTGTGTGTATAAGGTGTATGGAGCGGAGCCGTGTGTGTATAAGGTGTATGGAGTGGAGCCATGTGTGTACGAAGTGTATGGAGTGGTGCCGTGCGTACGAGATGTATGGAGTGGAGCCATGTGTGTATGAGGTGTGCAGAGCAGAGCCGTGTGTGTGCAAGGTATACGGAGCGGAGCAGCGTGTGCAATATGTACGGAGCGGAGCTGTGTGTGTACGAGGTGTACGGAGTGGAGCAGTGTGTGTACGAGATGTATGAAGAGGAGCCGTATGTGCATGAGGTGTACGGAGCAGAGCCGTGTGTGTGCAAGGTATACGGAGCGGAGCAGCATGTGCAATGTGTATGGAGCGGAGCCGTGAGTGTACGAGGTGTACGGAGTGGAGCCGTGTGTGTATGAGGTGTACGGAGCGGAGCCATGTGTGTGCAATGTATACGGAGCGGAGCTGTGTGTGTACGAGGTGTACGGAGCAGAGCCGCATGTGCAAGGTGTATGGAGCGCAGTCGTGTGTGTACGAGGTGTGTGGAGCGGAGCCATGTGTGTACGAGGTGTACGAAGTGGAGCCGTGTGTGTACGAGATGTATGGAGAGGAGCCGTGTGTGTATGAGGTGTACGGAGTGGAGCCATGTGTGTATAAGGTGTATGGAGTGGAGCCATATGTGTACGAGGTGTATGGGGAGGAGCCATGTGTGTATGAGGTGTACGGAGTGGAGCCGCATGTGCAAGGTGTTTGGAGCGGAGTCGTGTGTGTACGAGGTATAGGGAGTGGAGTTGCATGTGTACGAGGTGTACGGAGTGGACGCTGGCTGTGTCGGATCGGAGCAGATATTGCTCCTCGCTCTAACACTGACTGGCACAGGAGACACAGAGGTCTTTATCAGTGGCGTATCACTGCTGCACCGACGTGAGCAGTCAGCGGTGCAGCTGGATGACACCATTCAGCGCCGTGGGAGTGGAAGCTGCGGTGAAAGGTGTGTGTGTGTAGTGATGGAGAAGGCAATCATGGGGGTGGGGTAACCTTGTGTGGTCATTATACTGCACCCAGCATTGTGTGGGGCCATTATACTGTATGGAGCATCGTGATGGGCAATTATATGGTACCCAGCATTATGTGTGGCCATTATACTGTACCCAGCATTATGTGTGGCCATTATACTTTACCCAGCATCGTGTGGAGCCATTATACTGTATGGACCATCACGTGGGGCAAGTATACTGTACACAGCATCATGTGGGGCCATTATACAATATGGAGCATAATGTGGCCATTATACAGTATGGAGCATTATGTGTGGCCATTATTCAGTATGGGGCACTGTGTGGCCATTATACAGTATGGAGCATCATGTGGAGCCATTATACAGTAAAGGAGCATCATTTGTGGCCATTATACAGTATGGAGCATCATGTGTGGCCATTATACAGTACGCAGCATCATGTGTGGCCATTATACAGTACAAAGCATCATGTGGGGCTGTGATGAGGGAACAGCCGCCATCTTGGACGGGCATACTAACAGAGATTGGCGTGACTCCATTTTGCCTCCTGGTCACAGGTCTGCAGAGAGGAGTGCTCCTGGCCCCCACCTTTTCTAATGAACATAGTGCCTATTAGTATGGTAATCGGCTGAGCTCAGAGGAGATTGCAGAAGGTACTTCAAAGCTCAGTTAGGAAGCCACACCAGCAGGGGGCTTGGAAATGCTCAAGGGCTTAATTAAAGCACGCATGTCAAGGGGCCACTGGATACACATCTAGTATGGTCGTCCAGCCGAACCGCCTCTGACATGGAATCGTGAATTATGGACGCATCGTCCGAGGTAGCCTCTCATAAAAAATATTCCCCTCGTCCTAAAGAAATGGTGCATCTAATGGTGCGACTCCTGTATCCGTGGGAGGTCTGAAACCCGAGATATAGAGATCAGCCTCCCACAGGGACCGAATGGGTCCAGGTTTGATCCCAGTACGACCGGCAGAACAAACCACAGGCGCTGGTACTGCCCGTGTGCTGATCCGATCATCCTGAGAGCAGTTATCCCATTTATTAGATATTGGAACAAATATCGCAGGGAGGCAGAGGGGTGGAGATTGCTAAGCCCACCCAGCTACAGGGGGAGGGACACGGCAGGGTTAAGAGCTGGACCATGTGGAGAGTGGGGGACACACAGAAGATGACCGACTAAGAAACAGGGCACACGCCAGCCAGAGGGGGGCAAGCACACGCTTTCTGGGGGCTGCCCGGCAACTAAAGTTTGGACCTGCGGAACGCTGCGCCCTCCGGCTTCCACAAGCGACCTCTAACCTGGTAAAGTGACCTCCAGCTTTATACCTTAAGCCTTGTATCATTGTTGTTATATTGTACTCTGACTGTAACTCTTGGTATATTGTGATTGTATATTTCTTGTAATTACCTAGTGCGCCCTTAAGGCAATTAAATCATAAATTAATTTTGGGCTGATCCTTTTACTCTGATTGCGAATCTTAGAATACCCAGTGTGGGTAACAGGGCAGTCTCCCCGGCGGCCATTTGCTCTAGGTGCAGTTCCCTTACTGACCTGAGAGACAAAGGGGGCGCCGGAGAGCTGGGCCTGTGTAGTGACGTCACGGATTGGTGACGTGGGAGGAACAGGGGCTTCCTTCACAGTGGTGGCAGCGTACGTGGGATCAGAGTAATAGTGTGCGTGGGACCCCTACTCCCAGACACTAAAGACTACCAGTGGTAACTTTCGCTGCTGGGGTCTTAAGGTCAGCCCAGCACTAGACGGTCAGAGTGTAAATATAATAAGTTGTGTGCAAGGCCAGGGTTACAGCTGTGTCAGTAACCAGAGGTTCCAAAGATGGCAGAGGGCACCAGGAGTGCAGTGAGGGCGCAGGCCAGTGCTATGGTCGAGGAGGAGGTGGTGGTGGATGGTACTGTTCAAGGCGAGGGGGAGCTCAGCCCAGACTCCCCAAGGAGCCAGCCACCTGTGCTTAGTCCGGCAAGGGACTACCCACCACCTACCCGCCCCAGCCTGTCCACATCAGAGGCCCTTGTTGCAGCGGCAGTGGCACGTCTCGAGGCGGGTAATGAAGACGCCTATATGAGACTCATGGCAGCTGCAGAGAAAGCAGCGGAGGCCGAGCGTGCAGAACGCCGTGAGGCAGCGGAGCGGGCAGCGGAGCAAGCGGAGGCCGAGCGTGCAGAACGCCGTGAGGCAGCAGAGCGGGCAGAGAAAGCTGCAGAGCGGGCAGCGGAGCAAGCGGCGGCAGAGAGAGCAGCGGAGCGCCAGCACCGACTGGAGATGGCTCAACACGGGCTCCCGCTGGACGCCCCAGCACCACCAGAGTCCAGGGTTTCCAAAGTCCGGGCCGAGGACTTCCCTCTGCTTGAGAAGGATGGAGACCTGGATTCCTTCTTGCTGGCCTTTGAAAGGACCTGCCTTCAACACCATCTGGCCCCGGATCAGTGGGCAAGATACCTGACCCCCCGTTTGAGGGGTAAGTCCCTGGAAGTTTTGGGGGACTTACCTGCCGGGGCGGAGCAGGACTACAGCAGCATCAAGCGGGCCCTGATCCAGCACTACAACCTCACCCCGGAGTCCTACCGCAAGAAGTTCCGGAGCCTGCAGCGGGGCCCAAAGGACACCTGGACCGACCACATGCGGGCGTTGCTGAGAGCTGCAGAGCACTGGACCTCGGGTCTAGCGCTCACCACCCGCCAGGAGGTCCAGGAACTGTTCGTCACGGAGCAGTTCTTGTGGAACTGCCCAGAGGACCTCCAGCAGTTCCTCCGTGACCGGAAACCAAAGGGGGCTTCTGCTACAGCCGCCCTGGCAGATGAGTATGCCAATAACAGGGCGCCTGAGCCGAAGAAGCCTGCCAGCAGCACCTGGAGAGGGGGTAAGCCCAATCCTGCCCCTGTTTCCCCAGCCCCCAGAGTGCAAGGGGTGTACCCCCCTGCTGCCCTCTCCAGGCCAGGCGCAGAACCCAGACGTTGTCATCACTGCAACCAGCTGGGACACTTCAAGTCTGCATGTCCCCAGCGTCTTAAGGCCCCATCCCTGTCCCTGGAACCGTCCACTGTTTTATGTGTGGGAGGGGGTGGTGGGAGGTCCCTGGACAATTACCAACCCGTCACTATCGGCCGCACAGCGGTCATGGGACTGCGGGACACAGGCGCTGAACGAACCCTGGTACGTCCTGAGGTGGTGTCCCCTCAAGACTTGGTACCGGGAAAAACCCTTTCCGTCTCCGGAATTGGAGGCGTGGAACCGGCGCTGCCTGTCGCCAAGGTGTTTTTGGACTGGGGCGCCGGGAGGGGAGTGCGGGAGGTGGGAGTAACGTCAAATATTCCTGCCAATGTATTACTTGGGACCGATTTGGGGCGGATAGTGTCTCAGTATGTGGCCACTGAACCCCCAAGTTCGGCTCCCCAAGAATGTCATGACTCTACTGTGAATGTTGATGTGTTGAATGTGCCTCCAACAGTGGAGGAGGGATTGAAACCTGAGGGTAATCCATACACTGACACCACACACACAGGGCTCACAGGGAGGACAGGTGAGGAGACTGTAGGGGAGAGCTCAGAGGTGGAGGGAGGGGCTGCTATGGGCAGTGTAGGGCCCCTAAGTGAATCCAGCCTGCTGAGTCGAGGGCCCCTGCAGGAAGAGGAACAGGCCATGGGGGGAGGAGGCGTCCCAGGAGAGGAGCCACCAGGTAAGACCCCAGGGCAGGAGTTCCCCACACCCGGGATGTCAGGAGGGCAGGGAAGTCTGCCTGACCCGGCGACTTGGTCAGGAGCCGGGGGGAAGCAGGCGCTACCCATGGGCAAAGCGGTCGTGGCCGCTGTCACCAGGAGTGGGAGTGCCGGAGCCCAAGGAGCCTTGCAGAGGTCCGAAGGCTTCCCCCTCTCTGACCAAGTGGCGGCCGAGTCAGACAGCGGCCAGGAGACAGATCCCGGGGAGCTGACAGCGGATGTGGCAGTGTCGTCCATTCTCGCCACATCGAGTCAGGGATTTCAGGCAGCGTTGGAAGCTGATGCTAGCCTGAAAGCTCTCAAGGAGCAGGCGGCACAGCCTCCTGGGGAGTCAGACCGCGAGCGGGTGGTCTGGGACCAGGGATGGCTGTTCCAGGTAACGGTCCAGCAGGGTTCACCGGAGGCGTGGCCCAGGGACCGACAGTTAGGGGTACCCTATCCGCTCAGAGACAGAGAGGAGGCAGAGACAGCCTCAGAGAGAGAGAGAGGAGGGGGCAGGGACAGCCTCAGGGAAAGAAAGCAGGGGGCAGAGACAGCCTCAGAAAGAGAGAGGGAGAGGCAGAGACAGCCTCAGAGAGAGAGGGAGAGGCAGAGACAGCCTCAGAGAGGGACAGAGGAGGAGGCAGGGACAGCCTCAGAGACAGAGAGGAGGAGGCAGAGACCGCCTCAGAGAGAGACAGAAGAGGAGGCAGGGACAGCCTCAGAAAGAGAGAGGGAGAGGCAGAGACAGCCTCAGAGAGGGACAGGGGAGGAGGCAGGGACAGCCTCAGGGAAAGAGAGAAGGAGGCAGAGACAGCCTCAGAGAGGGACAGAGGAGGAGGCGGGGACAGCCTCAGAGACAGAGAGGAGGAGGCAGAGACAGCCTCAGAAAGAGAGAGAGGAGGGGGCAGGGACAGCCTCAGAAAGAGAGAGGGAGAGGCAGAGACAGCCTCAGAGAGAGAGGGAGAGGCAGAGACAGCCTCAGAGAGAGAGGGAGAGGCAGAGACAGCCTCAGAAAGAGACAGAGGAGGAGGCAGGGACAGCCTCAGAGACAGAGAGGAGGAGGCAGAGACAGCCTCAGAGAGAGAGAGAGGAGGGGGCAGGGACAGCCTCAGAAAGAGAGAGGGAAAGGCAGAGACAGCCTCAGAGAGAGAGGGAGAGGCAGAGACAGCCTCAGAGAGAGAGGGAGAGGCAGAGACAGCCTCAGAGAGGGACAGAGGAGGAGGCAGGGACAGCCTCAGAGACAGAGAGGAGGAGGCAGAGACAGCCTCAGAGAGAGGCAGAGGAGGAGGCAGGGACAGCCTCAGAAAGAGAGAGGGAGAGGCAGAGACAGCCTCAGAGAGGGACAGAGGAGAAGGCCGAGACAGCCTTAGAGAGAGAGGAGGGGGCAGAGACAGCCTCAGAGAGAGACAGAGGAGAAGGCAGAGACTGCCTCAGGGAAGGAGAGAAGGAGGCAGAGACGGCCTCAGGGCGAGACAGAGGAGGAGGCAGGGACAGCTTCAGAGACAGAGAGGAGGGGGCAGGGACAGCCTCAGAGAGAGAGAAGGGGGCAGAGACAGCCTCAGAGAGAGACAGAGGAGGAGGCAGAGACTGCCTCAGAGAGACAGAGGAGGAGGCAGAGACAGCCTCGGAGAGAGACAGAGGAGGGGGCAGAGACCATGGTAATGCTGATGGGTTGTCCCGGCAAGGAGAAGGTGCGGAAGGGCGCACGGGGGAACACAGGAATGTGATGCCCCCTAGCGCCCTCTAAAGCAGGGAGGTGTGATGAGGGAACAGCCGCCATCTTGGACGGGCATACTAACAGAGATTGGCGTGACTCCATTTTGCCTCCTGGTCACAGGTCTGCAGAGAGGAGTGCTCCTGGCCCCCACCTTTTCTAATGAACATAGTGCCTATTAGTATGGTAATCGGCTGAGCTCAGAGGAGATTGCAGAAGGTACTTCAAAGCTCAGTTAGGAAGCCACACCAGCAGGGGGCTTGGAAATGCTCAAGGGCTTAATTAAAGCACGCATGTCAAGGGGCCACTGGATACACATCTAGTATGGTCGTCCAGCCGAACCGCCTCTGACATGGAATCGTGAATTATGGACGCATCGTCCGAGGTAGCGGCTCATAAAAAATATTCCCCTCGTCCTAAAGAAATAGTGCATCTAATGGTGCGACTCCTGTATCCGTGGGAGGTCTGAAACCCGAGATATAGAGATCAGCCTCCCACAGGGACCGAATGGGTCCAGGTTTGATCCCAGTACGACCGGCAGAACAAACCACAGGCGCTGGTACTGCCCGTGTGCTGATCCGATCATCCTGAGAGCAGTTATCCCATTTATTAGATATTGGAACAAATATCGCAGGGAGGCAGAGGGGTGGAGATTGCTAAGCCCACCCAGCTACAGGGGGAGGGACACGGCAGGGTTAAGAGCTGGACCATGTGGAGAGTGGGGGACACACAGAAGATGACCGACTAAGAAACAGGGCACACGCCAGCCAGAGGGGGGCAAGCACACGCTTTCTGGGGGCTGCCCGGCAACTAAAGTTTGGACCTGCGGAACGCTGCGCCCTCCGGCTTCCACAAGCGACCTCTAACCTGGTAAAGTGACCTCCAGCTTTATACCTTAAGCCTTGTATCATTGTTGTTATATTGTACTCTGACTGTAACTCTTGGTATATTGTGATTGTATCTTTCTTGTAATTACCTAGTGCGCCCTTAAGGCAATTAAATCATAAATTAATTTTGGGCTGATCCTTTTACTCTGATTGCGAATCTTAGAATACCCAGTGTGGGTAACAGGGCAGTCTCCCCGGCGGCCATTTGCTCTAGGTGCAGTTCCCTTACTGACCTGAGAGACAAAGGGGGCGCCGGAGAGCTGGGCCTGTGTAGTGACGTCACGGATTGGTGACGTGGGAGGAACAGGGGCTTCCTTCACAGGGGCTATTATACAGTATGGAGCATAATGTGGCCAATGGCCATTATACAGTATGGAGCATCATGTGTGGCCATTATACAGTATGGAGCATCATGTGGCCATTATACAGTATGGAGCATCATGTGGCCATTATACAGTATGGGGCATCATGTGTGGCCATTATACAGTATGGAGAATCATGTGTGGCCATTATACAGTATGGAGCATCATGTGTGGCCATGATACAGTATGGAGCACTGTGTGTTCATTATACAGTATGGAGCACTGTGTGGCCAATATACAGTATGGAGCATCATGTGGAGCCATTATACAGTATGGAGCATCATGTGTGGCCATTATACAGTATGGGGCATCATGTGGAGCCATTATACAGTATGGAGCTTCATGTGTGGCCATTATACAGTATGGAGCATAATGTGGCCATTATACAGTATGGGGCATCATGTGTGGCCATTATACAGTATGGAGCATCATGTGTAGCCATTATACAGTATGGAGCATCATGTGTGGCCATTATACAGTATGGAGCATCATGTGTGGCCATTATACAGTATGGAGCACTGTGTGGCCAACATACAGTATGGAGCATCATGTGTGGCCATTATACAGTATGGGGCATCATGTGGAGCCATTATACAGTATGGAGCACTGTGTGGCCAATATACAGTATGGAGCATCATGTGGAGCCATTATACAGTATGGAGCATCATGTGGAGCCATTATACAGTATGCAGCATCATGTTGGCCAATTTTACTGTATGGAGCATCACGTGGGGCCAGTACACTGTACGCAGCATCATTTGGGGCCATTATACAGTATGCACCATCATGTGTGGCCATTATGCAGTATGGAGCGTCATGTGTGGCCATTATACAGTATGGAGCATCATGTGTGGCCATTATACAGTATGGAGCGTCATGTGTGGCCATATTTTTTTTGTTTATAATTTTTCTTTACGAAACATTGTGATCAGAAGTGCTAAATGGGTGTGGTTGGGGCGTGACTAGTTGTGAAATGGGTGTGGTCAGAGGTGTGGCCTAAAATTTGCGCTCGACGCTGACTTTGTCCCTCTTTCCCTTCCTCGAAAGTTGGGAGGTATGCGTTTAGTGGAAAGATGGCTGGAATATTAAAAAAAAGTACTGGTCACTTTTGTCTAGAGGAGACCCTCCAAATAAAAATTTTAAATCCCCCCCTTTTATCCTATAGACGAGGAAGCAATTTAAAGGACAGATTGGTATTATCAGATATTGGGTCTAGTAAACGATCAATACAAACAAAATTATGTTCCCCTAAGATGGGCAATTTTCCATGTTTAGGGTGTGCTTGCTGTGGTAACATGTTGAAGGGAGACTCTTTTTCACACCCCCGGAGTGGTAAGAAATATAAAATAAAGGACAGATATACATGTTCCTATAATTGTGTAATTGATTTACTAGCCTGTCCTTGTGGGCTGTTCTATATGGGTGAGATCACTATGGAAATACGGGCACGTATTAGCAAACACAAAAGTACAAATAGGACCAGTCTTGTTGATTTACCAATACCAAAACATTTCATTAAATATCGGCACTCAGCCAATCAGCTTAGATCTAGGGTGATTGACCGTGTACCGGTGTGGAGGAGAGGGGGTGATAGATTAATAATCTTAAAGAAAAAGGAGCATGGCTGATTTATGAGTTACTGGGTCTTTTCCCTACAGGTTTTACCTCTGAGTATAATATCTTGGGATGTTTATGATAATACTATCTACATTTTGCTGTGTTTTCTGATTCAGTATCTTTTTATTGATTTTTGTTTTTCCTATTTTTAGACTTTTTGTCTCCCCTCCCTGGGCTATGCTTTTTCTTCCTATTTTTGATTATTCTTAAATTAAATATTTTTCCTTTTCTTCCCCTCTCTCATTTCTTTTTTTTTTTTTTTGCTTTTGATATTTTATTATGCAGCAGTTTTTCTTTCTCTTTAACATGAAGGACCTACGGTCATGTAACCTCTATTCACAGTCAGGTGACTTAATCACCATGGTATATCTCTATTCCTGATTGGACAATATAAGTGTAGCAAGTCATGTGACAGCCTGATCCAATTAGATCCGATCTAGGACTGGACGATTTGCACGACATTACCTCATATCCAGGTACTGTTCGGATTGGTGGACTTGTCGCCATAGCTATAAGGAAGTGGACGCAGTAGGGATTCTGAGATTTTGTATTCATTTTGTGACATTTTAGACTTGTGATCTGGATCTGTAGGTTTTTCAATTGCTGCAATGTATACAATGTCTCACTATTGTGTAAGGGGTACAGGATGCTTTTAACACGTCATGATTCTGTCTATATGTAATGTTATGCACCTGATGCTGCTATGTGATATAGCTATAGCCGTATTATAGGGTAAGTGCAGTTTTAAAGTTAGCCCACTAGAGGGGGCACAATAGGACCGAATAGTGACAGTACTGTAACTAGTTAACGTAGGAGGGGCGAGCTGTGGGTTAGATAAGTGTTACGCCGCCTGATACTTACCTGTCCAGCCGACGTGCTCCTGACGCTCCTCCTCGCTTCTCTCCGTCTGGGTTCTCAGACGCTCGTCCCTTCTGCGGTCTGCGCATGCGCAGACGCGCTATTTTCGCCACTGTGGCTTCTGGGAGTTCGTGACCCGGTGGCTCCGCCCCCAATATGGCGGCGCCCGTCGGGTATTTCTTCCCTGCATCTGTCCTGGTAAGACGCCTTTGTGTCTATTGCGCTCGCTGGCTTCTTGCTGGCGTCTCTTTAGGTTCTTTGGCTCCTGTCTTTTGGTCCTCGCGCTTTGACTCTGTTGCGACTCTATACTAATTGTCTTTGCCATTATTTTCAGCCTTTGGTCTCTGTCGTCCCCTGCTAACCCTGTGTCCCTGCCGACCTTGCCGATCCTGTGTTCCTGCCGTCCCTGCCAATCCAGTGTTCCTGCCGTCCCTGCCAATCCTGTGTTCCAGCCGTCCCTGCCAATCCTGTGTTTCTGCCGTCCCTGCAAATCCTGTGTTCCTGCCGTCCCTGCCAATCCTGTGCTCCTGCCGTCCCTGCCAATACTGTGTCCCTACCGTCCCTGCCAATCCTGTGCTCCTGCCGTCCCTGCCAATCGTGTGTCTCTGCCGTTCTAGCCCATCCTGTGTCTTCGCCATACCAGTCAGTACTTTGTCTTTGCTGCCCCTGCCTATCCTGTGTCTTCGCTGTTCTGGACACCTCTGTGGTCCCGTCTCTCTTCCGTCATCTCATCTTCTTTAGTCTAGCCCACAGTCATCCCTTTGGCTCCAGCAGTTGTGGTTTCACCCTCCTTGGGCCTGTCCAAAACACTCCCTGTATAGGGGGTGGCACTATCTGGTCCGCTCATCCTCGGGGGCTCTGAAGCCACGACCCAGAGGGTTCACTTCTTGGGTTCTAATAGTACACAAAGGCCATGGATCCCGTTGGAGCTGCGGCTGCCCAGAAAGAACCTGTTTTCTTGCGGGAGAATCAAACTCGGATGATGTTTTTTATGAAATCTATGGACTCTCGTCTCTCTGCTCTCCAGTCCTCTGATCCGGGGAATGCCTCCCAGCTGGTCAGTTTGCAACAAGAACTAGCACAGTAGCGGGATACCCAGTCCCATATCCTAGGTTAAATGGCATCTGTCGACAGCCGACTTCTTTCTTTACAGTCAGCTGCATCTGTTCCTACACCAGCTCCTGCTCCTCATCCCCCTCTCCTTTTGGCCAAACCTCCTCGTTTTAATGGAGATCCCAAACTATGTCGGGGTTTTCTTAATCAATGCCGTCTTCATTTCAAGCTCCTTTCTCTGCAATACCCTACAGATCGGGCCAAGGTGGCCTTTATTATCTCGCATTTGTAAGGTGATGCCTTAGCCTGGGTTAATCCTCTTTGGGAGCGAGATGATCCCGTGGTCATTCAGCTGACTCCATTTTTGGAGACGTTTTGTCAAGTATTTGATGAACCGGGTTGCTTAACCTCAACCACAGAGTCTTTGTTTAATTTACAGCAGGGGTCTTTAACTGTTGGGCAATACACTATCCAATTTCGTACCTTATCTTCTGACTTGGGTTTGAATAATGAAGCGTTAGTAAGGGCTTTTTGGCGGGGGCTATCTAGCCATATCAAGGATGAATTAGCTGGCCGTGATACTCCAACTAATTTGGAGGATTTAATTGCCTTGGCTACTCGTATAGACCTTCGCTTTCAGGAGCGAGCTCGGTAGAGAAGATTTCCACGTTATTCTACGTCTTCTTGTAGACTTCCCAGCCCACGTCCCAGAGTCTCTGCTTCGATATCTGCTCCTGAGCCGATGCAAGTAGATTGTCTAAAACGTTCCGAACAACGTCGCAAGGAGAGACGCTCCCATGGTCTCTGTTTCTACTGTGGAAGCTCCTCTCATCTTCTCTGAGCCTGCCCAGATCGTCCGGAAAACTCCTCCGCCTAGGTCAGGTAAGAGAGGCCTCCCTAGGTGCATGTGAAACCTCTCAACCCCTCACCCTGCCTGTCTTGTTGCATATTCATGATAAACGTTTTTCCCTTGAGGCTTATGTGGACTCGGGTGCAGCAGGAAATTTTATTAGGTTAGAAGAGGTTATTAAATTTTCTGTCCCTCTTAGGTCTTTAGAGAATCCTCTTTTTCTCACTTCCATTGACAAGAAGCCCCTGCAAGAGACTATAACTCAAGTTATGCACTTGGTAGAGCTTCAGGTAGGGGCTCTTCGTAGGGAGAAATTTTTTTTTTTTGTTTTAGCCAACATTAGGGTTGAGCGAAACGGATCGGACAAATTAAAAAATCGCCGACTTTCAGCAAAGTCGGGTTTCATGAAACCCGACCCGATCCTAGTGTGGGATCGGCCATGAGGTCGGCGATCTGCGCGCCAAAGTCGCTTTTCGTATGACGCTTTCAGCGCCATTTTTCAGCCAATGAAGGAGGACGTGGAGCGCCCCCACACCGCCGCAGGGCCGAGGGGTACCCGGAGCCGGGCCTCTGCGTCTCTGCTCTGGGGTTGTCACGGTGGCTAGACCCGGTCCGTGGCCCTGTCTGTCAGTGGGGGACGTCCGGTGCAATAAGTGGTGTTGTAACGGTGCAGTTGTGGGGTGCAGGTCGCGGTAAATAACGAGGACATCAGGTTGCAGTCTCTTTACCTCTTTACTGAAGATCTCTGGGTCCTCAGTCCAGAATACGGCTCACCAGGCTGCGCAAGTCCGGCCGGTCCAATGACACTTCCAGAGTTCTCTTCACAGGAGGAAATCTGTGCCTTCCCCCTAGCGCTATGTGTTGTAGTCCTTCCCTGCTGTGCTTACGGAAAGTACCCCACAACTGTTGTGTCTGTTTCTGATGTTCCCTCACAACTCGACTAGATGATGTTCTGCTAATCCTCCGTCCCTCCCTGAGGTTCGGGTAGGAACGGCACCCGTTTGACGGGTAGGCCTGGAGTTCTTCCGGGACCCTAGAGACGCCCCTCTCCCACAATTGCCTCCCAAGACTTCATAGGTGATTTGAGTTAGACAGCCCGCCTGAGACTGACTGTCCTGCCGCTGTTTGGAGTATTGCTTGAAGCTGAATGTTATTCTACTCCCTCGGCGTTCCGGCCACCGGTAGTGCGCCTCAGTAGGATGTTGCTTCGGTCTTACAGCACGACTCCTACTGGTATTTCTCCTTTGCGTGATCCCGTTTCTCACTCAGCACAATCTATCTCTCTTCTAATCCTTTCTTGGGCACCGCCGCTACCCGGAGCAGGCACGGTCCCGTTACGTTCGTTCTCGTTGCCAAGCCTCTGTCAGGATCCCACCCCTGACAGAGACCCTACTGTATCTTCCCTACAACACCCTCTGCCACAAGGTGTTGCCTGGTTCCAACCCAGTCAGCTTTCTGATCTAACTTCCTGCCTGACCCCCAGTTTACCCACTATGGTGGGGAGTGGCCTAATGAATAGCACCCTTAGCTCCCCCCGGAGGCCCGGCTGTGAAATGTATTGGTGTCTGTGATACCTGATCAGATGAACTCCTTCAGTGCCATCGGACGCACCATAGCTCCCCATAGTGGCGGAGCCACAGTACTGCAACGACCAGGACTCTGGGGCGCTGCACTCCCCCCTGGTTAAACACAGTACTCCGGGACTGGGAAGAAAACAACAATACAAGTTTAGCAAAAAGACATACAATTTTTGTTGAGTGCAAATAACAATACGTATACTTGAACAAGCTTCCCTTTATGGGAGGTGAGGACACTTGAACGTTACAAAACATGGTTAAACATTAAACATTATAAATTACAGGCTATAAATAACTCCTGTTACCCAACCGGGTATTCTACTAAGTGCAAAGATTGCTGAACAGTACTTTAACATTGCCTTTAAGGACATACACTCTGTATCCACCAAAGACCTTCCTATAATCACATTATAAGGTAAGTTAACTTCTTCATTCTCCTTCTTTGAATCTGCAGGACCGCCTGTCCTATCAGCACCAGACCTACTGCCTCTCCTTTTTGTTACAGGACCGCCCCGTTCAGCCAGGGCCTACTGCCTTTTCAACTTCTATACACAGTATAGATCATAACATTACTTTCAGTTTTAGAAACACTGAGCCATCTACGTATGGCTCCTAGGAGGACTCACTACCTAACCCCTACGGGTTCACTTTCTGTCCTCTGTAACACATTATTAACTCTTTCTTTACAATAACTAACTCACTATGGAGGACTCAGGGTTTACCTTCTATCCCCAGTTTCTTATCAACATTATCAACTATCCCCTTATAACATCAATCCTCATTACTACTCTCTTTCTGGAAACATCATCTGCATTTCTTTACATTTAACCAATCAAATACATATAACTTTTACATGTAAGAATTATCATCACTTTCGCTCATCAAGACATTATTGCTATTCATCAATCTTAAAGCAATACGGTTCTTCAAATATACACGTGGATGTCCCCTTTAAGAAGGGACCAAGTCTTTAGGAGGTAGCATTTGTTCTCTAGCTACCAGTCCATACTCAGCAAAGGCTCCGGTGCGGTATCTTCACAAAGAGTCTCTTTCTAAGCAAAACCAGTAGGAAGCGCCTTTAATAAGGTGCAAACTATTTACAAGGAAAAGTTTGTATCATGCACGGTCCATGATTACTGCAGTTTTTTTAAGACTTGTGCAAAAACTTAGAAAAAATAAACAAAACAACAAGGATCCCGGGTCAACAAAGGGATCCATGAAGAATTAACCCTGGACGGGTTTAGCAGCCAACAGTAAACAAACAGTAACTATATACATACTCATGGTATCGAGGTTTATTCTTCCTCAGGTGGCCTTGGCCCCTGGCCCCCGACTACTGTGGCACGGATACCAGCGGCAGGCCCCGCAGGGACCACCAAGTCACCCGGTGTCTGAATTTGAAGACTGACCCTGCTGGCGAGTTCGGGAGCTACCACAAAGCGCACAGTGGAGGAGACAGTAACGAGATCTGGCAAATCTGGATCAACCATAATTGGAGCCACAGGTGACACTCTCTCTGGCTCGCATCGCTGAACATTCCGGGCACGCCATCCCTGTGCGTTCTGGTGACGGGTGTACGTCACCTGGTCCCCTTCCCGTAATGGTTCGCCATCCCGATCACAGCAGGGAGTTTCCACGTCGTAACTAGCAACAAAGATGCCAGTCGATAGACCCGGTTCCTGTATAGAGCCCCATCCTTTCCTGGGGTGGAAGGCCGACACAGTTCCCCGCCTTACCACGTCCTTCCCACCATGTACAAACTTCTTGCGTTGCGTCTCCCGTTGTTCAACTTCACCTCGCTTTTTCCAGTGCTGGAGCACGCATTGATTGTACTGGTCCCAGGTAAGTATTGCGATGGTGAGACCATCCACCGGTACCCCATCCTGCTCAACCCAGGGGGTGTCCCACCGGAACATCACTCCATCCGGGCCCACATCTATGGGCTCCCCCCACCTGGTTGGTAGTGGCGGTAACAACTTCCCCATTGCACTGGGGCCGAGGACCACTCGCTCGATTGTGAACGAAGGATTACTGCTGGGGTGAGGGGCGCTTTCCATACCTGCGCCTGATGTGATTCCACCGGTGTCGATCCGTTCCGCTGACAAGGACACTGGAGTCAGCTGCTGCTCGGACCGCGGCTCCTCCAATGCGGTCCCCGAACGCGGCTCCGCTCGCTGTGGTTCCTCCTCCGCTGACTCCGAGGTCGGGATTGGTGGACTCAGCTCCGCTATCTGTTCCAGGAGCTTCGGATCCTCCGGCTGCAGGGGACACGGGTCTGCCCCCGATAAACGAGGGCAAACCGGGACTGTTCCTTCCCCGTTCCGGCACTCGCTGTTCTTCGTCATGATCTGCTGATCGGTGGCAATGCATGCATCGGACTCCGCCATTTCTCCGGGGCCGAGCTTCTCCATCTCCTGCTTCCCGCCGTTGCAAATCAGGGGGTCGTCCTCTGTTTGAGGGCAGGTCCTCACTTTGCAGCCAGAAGCGCAGGGGGCGGTAGCCATTTCTCGCGCCACTCTGGTGGTCTCCTCCCATGGCACGCCCTCCTTCTTCTCTGGCGTAGCAATGGCGGCGGCTTTTGGCGGGAACTTCTCTGGGTCAATGGCAATACACAGTCTCTCAATAAAGTACAGTCCAAGCACAATAAATCACAGTTCCAAGGCACACATGACCTGATTCTTCAGGCTTAAGTAGATCCTGTTCGTGACGCCAAGTTGGAGCGCCCCCACACCGCCGCAGGGCCGAGGGGTACCCGGAGCCGGGCCTCTGCGTCTCTGCTCTGGGGTTGTCACGGTGGCTAGACCCGGTCCGTGGCCCTGTCTGTCAGTGGGGGACGTCCGGTGCAATAAGTGGTGTTGTAACGGTGCAGTTGTGGGGTGCAGGTCGCGGTAAATAACGAGGACACCAGGTTGCAGTCTCTTTACCTCTTTACTGAAGATCTCTGGGTCCTCAGTCCAGAATACAGCTCACCAGGCTGCGCAAGTCCGGCCGGTCCAATGACACTTCCAGAGTTCTCTTCACAGGAGGAAATCTGTGCCTTCCCCCTAGCGCTATATGTTGTAGTCCTTCCCTGCTGTGCTTACGGAAAGTACCCCACAACTGTTGTGTCTGTTTCTTAAGTTCCCTCACAACTCGACTAGATGATGTTCTGCTAATCCTCCGTCCCTCCCTGAGGTTCGGGTAGGAACGGCACCCGTTTGACGGGTAGGCCTGGAGTTCTTCCGGGACCCTAGAGACGCCCCTCTCCCACAATTGCCTCCCAAGACTTCATAGGTGATTTGAGTTAGACAGCCCGCCTGAGACTGACTGTCCTGCCGCTGTTTGGAGTATTGCTTGAAGCTGAATGTTATTCTACTCCCTCGGCGTTCCGGACACCGGTAGTGCGCCTCAGTAGGATGTTGCTTCGGTCTTACAGCACGACTCCTACTGGTATTTCTCCTTTGCGTGATCCCGTTTCTCACTCAGCACAATCTATCTCTCTTCTAATCCTTTCTTGGGCACCGCCGCTACCCGGAGCAGGCACGGTCCCGTTACGTTCATTCTCGTTGCCAAGCCTCTGTCAGGATCCCACCCCTGACAGAGACCCTACTGTATCTTCCCCTACAACACCCTCTGCCACAAGGTGTTGCCTGGTTCCAACCCAGTCAGCTTTCTGATCTAACTTCCTGCCTGACCCCCAGTTTACCCACTATGGTGGGGAGTGGCCTAATGAATAGCACCCTTAGCTCTCCCCGGAGGCCCGGCTGTGAAATGTATTGGTGTCTGTGATACCTGATCAGATGAACTCCTTCAGTGCCATCGGACGCACCATAGCTCCCCATAGTGGCGGAGCCACAGTACTGCAACGACCAGGACTCTGGGGCGCTGCAGACGAAGAGTGTGGGCAGCGTGATGACATAGGTCTCGGTCCCCACCATCTTAGAGAAGGGCATGACAGTGATTGGCTTGCTTTCTGCGGCGTCACAGGGGCTATAAAGGGGCGTGCACGTCGACCGCCATCTTACTTCTGCCGATCTTAGCATAGGGAGAGGTTGCTGCAGCTTCATCAGAAGAAGGGATATAGTTAGGGATGGAAGATTAACCCCCAAACTGCTTGTGCTGTAGCGATTTCCACTGTCCAACACTACCTTTTTTTTGCAGGGACAGTGGAGGCTATATTTTTGTGCATCCGCTCTGTAGCTTATTAGGCTGCCTTATAAGGCTCCCTGATAGCTGCATTGCTGTTTGCACGCTGCTGTGCAAACCAACTGCTTTTTTAAAAGCAAAAATCCTGTTGCTCCTTTCTGCACAGTTATCTTGTTTATTTGTCCACACTTTTGTGTGCAGCAGTCCTTTTTATTGCTGCCATACTTGTCCTGAGATCATTGTAGGGAGATTGAAATTGTACTACAGTCCTTGCATTTTTTCATATATCTTCCTGCCACTTTCTGCCACTTACATTGTGTTGTTTTATACACTGGGCCTGAGTTTTGGCTCAGTCTCCCCCAAAAAAAGTGAGATTCAAATTCTCACAAAGTGGATATACTTCAGTCCTGTTAGTTTGTCGTATATCAGCCAGCCACTTTCTGCCACTTACATTGTGTTGTTTTATACACTGGGCCTGAGTTTTGGTTCAGTCTCCCCAAAAAAAAGTGAGATTCAAATTCTCACAAAGTGGATATACTTCAGTCCTGTTAGTTTGTCGTATATCAGCCAGCCACTTTCTGACACTTACATTGTGTTGTTTTATGCACAGGGCTTGAGTTTTGGTTCAGTCTCCCAAAAAAGAGGGAGACTTAAATTCTCAACAAGTTTATATACACCTTCTACCTTGTTTTACAGTACCATATAACGGTTGTTATTTTGGTTAGATTTTCCAAAAAATGAGGAAGTCTGGTGGAAGAGCACGTGGGCGGTGGTTGCCAGCTGGTACTGATGGTGGTGGTGGTGAAAAACGTCTTGCTTTTGGCCTCCTCTTACTGACTTCTCCAATTCCTCCATTTGCAGCTGCTGAATGTCCACCATAGGCCATTTTTATACCGCCCTAAATGGGCTGACTCCCCCCCACAGGGCCGTGGTCACCACCTGGCTCAAGCACCTGTGCGAGTGCCGTTTGCCTGGACAGGTGGGTGGGCCCACTCTTGGGCGACGGCACTGGCACAGGGTCCCTCATAGTACAATGAAGTGTCTCTGACGGTGGTGGTGCACAACCAACGTCAGACACACCCATAATATGAGGGGCCCTGTGCCAGTACCGCCGCCCACGAGAGAGTGTTCCCCCCAGCTCGAACAGTGCTCTACCACTTGCAATACTTACCTCTCCCTGCTCCACCACTGTGTACTCTGTGCTGTTAAATCCTTCAATGGCACTGCCAATACAAATTTATTGAAATGATAGATGATAGTTAAAATATACAGGGGCCCTGGCCTCCATTTAGACCAGTTAATACTTTGCGCCTACTACCACTGTCTGCTACTCAGCAGAGGAGCCCACCCCTGTACCTAGCTATGACACCTGTTTATTTATGAACAATTGTTTGGCAGACATTTAGCCCACTTTATTATTTGGGCCTACTGTGTCTGCCACTCATTACAGTTTTTCTCCACTGAACAAAGCAATGCCGCCTGTTTAGTCCTGTTACCACATTTGAACTGCATTTAGCCTACTTTATTATTTGGGCCTACTAACTGTGTTTCCTCCTCATCCTGCCCATTGCCCAGCCACTGCTAGATGAGTCTGCTGGTACATTGACCCAGACCACTACATTCCCCTTGCACTCTACACAGCCAGAATCTGACCCTGCTGAAAGACAGGTTCCCCTTCCCGCATACTATACCACCTTACACGGGGACAAAGAGGAAGGTGCAGATGAAAGTGCAGGTTCCTTCATCAGGTGGGGGGGCATACTCGTTGGCGACGTCACTGGCACAGGGCCCCTCATAGTACGCAAAAGTGTCTCTGCCAGTGGGAGGCACCACCCACCGTCAAACACACCGACGTACTATGAGGGGCCCTGTGCCAATGACGTCGCCAACGAGTATGCCCCCCCACCTGATGAAGGAACCTGCACTTTCATCTGCACCTTCCTACGAACGAGTGGGCCCCCCTGCTTGCTCAGGATCACAGCACTTGCAAAAGTTGAAATACTTACCTCTCCCTGCTCCACCACCGTGACTTATTCCGTGTTTCCTGGGTCCACGAAAATCTTGAGCCAGCCCTACCCCCCCACAACTTTAGCCAAATGACCCCCAGTTTTCAATGCCTAACTATTATTATAAAGTAAATTAAGATTGACAAGCTTAAGTAATAAGAATTGATGTTTTTGGCATTAAAATGGGCGTAGGTGTTTTCCTGTCCTCCACTCACTGCCGACTTTGATTCCCCATTGACTTGCATTGCAATAATCGGCCGATTTCACCCGACCCGACTTTTGACAAAGTCGGGTTTCGTGAAACCCGACTCGATCCGAAAAAAGTAAAAGTCGCTCAACTCTAGCCAACATCTCTCATCCTATTCTTCTCGGTCTTCCGTGGTTGCGGGTTCACGAACCCTTCTTAGATTGGCATAGGGGCAACATTATTCATTGGGGAGATTCCTGTCGGACTCGTTGTCTGCTGCCGGTGCATCCTGTTAGTGTCCCCTGTTCCTCCTCAATTCCTTTCAGGTTGCCCTCTGTTTATTCTTCCTACGCGGATGTTTTTGACAAAAAGGAGGCTGAAACTCTTCCGCCACATCGACCCTACGACTGTCCTATAGACCTCGTTCCTGGTACCTCTCCTCCTAGAGGAAGAATCTATCCTCTTTCTCCCACAGAGACTCAAGCTATGTCGGACTATGTTCAGGAGAACCTCGCCAGAGGCTTCATTCGAAAATGTTCGTCTCCTGCTGGAGCAGGTTTCTATTTTGTGAAAAAGAAGAATGGTACTCTTCGTCCTTGTATTGACTACAGGGGGTTA
Organism: Ranitomeya variabilis; assembly: GCF_051348905.1. Lineage (NCBI taxonomy): Eukaryota > Metazoa > Chordata > Amphibia > Anura > Dendrobatidae > Ranitomeya > Ranitomeya variabilis. The sequence goes on from NC_135232.1 coordinate 640,597,426, forward strand.
AACAACATTACTGTGAAAAATAAATACCCATTGACTCTTATTCCAGAACTCTTTGACCGCCTGAGGGGAGCACAAATTTTTACGAAACTTGATCTTCGGGGAGCCTATAACTTGGTTCGTATCCACGTGGGAGACGAGCGGAAGACCGCATTCAACACACGGGACGGTCACTACGAGTATTTGGTTATGCCATTTGGACTTTGTAATGCTCCTGCTGTATTCCAAGAGTTTGTTAATGATATCTTTTGAGATGCCTCTATACTAGTGTCGTAGTCTACTTGGACGACATCCTCGTCTTCTCTCCAGATTTATCTTCTCATCGACGAGACGTTCGCCAAGTCTTACTTAGTTTAAGGGAGAATCATCTCTTCGCGAAGATTGAGAAATGTGTCTTTGAACAGTCTTCCATACCCTTCCTGGGTTATATTGTCTCTAAGGATGGCCTGAAGATGGATCCTGAGACGGTGTCTGCCTTTCTAAATTGGCCACGTCCTTTGGGAGTAAAGGCTATTCAGAGATTTCTTGGCTTTGCCAATTACTATAGACAATTCATCCCTCATTTCTCCTCCTTGACTAAACCAATTTCTGTTCTGGTTCATAAGGGAGCCGACCCTAATCTTTGGCCTCCGGAGGCCGAGGCTGCCTTCCAAACCCTGAAACAACAATTTGCTTCATCACTAGTTCTTCATCGACCTTATACCAATAGACCATTTATTCTTGAAGTGGATGCGTCCTCTATTGGAGCTGGAGCAGTACTTTTACAAAGGTCTAACTCGGGTCGTTTAGTCTCCTGTGGTTTTTTCTCTAAAACATTTTCTCCTCCTGAGCGTAATTATTCCATTGGTGACAAGGAATTATTGTCCATTAAATTGGCTTTAGAGGAATGGCTGTACCTCCTTGAAGGGGCCGTACATGCTTTCATTATTTTTACGGATCACAAGAATCTAGCCTATGTTCAGTCCGCCCAAAGGCTGAATCCTTCAATTCGAGCTACATTTCCGACCTGGAAATAAGAACATCAAAGCTGACGCTCTATCAAGATCTTTTCAACCACTGGATGAAGAGGAGAGACCTGCGCATATTCTTGATTCTGCTAAGATCGTTTCTTTAGCTCCTCTGAATGTGATCACTCCTCCTCCGGGAAAAACCTTCTTGTCAAATCGTGACAAGATGAAAGTTTTACGTTGGGGTCATTCCTCACGATTTTCTTGACATGTTGGAGGCAAGAAGACTCTCTCCCTGATTTCTTGCCATTATTGGTGGCCTTCACTTCGCCAAGATGTCCTGGATTTCGTTGCTTCCTGTTCCTCGTGACCTAGGAACAAAGTTCCTCGACAACTACCTCCGGGATCTGCATCCACTTTCAGTGCCTTCTGTTCCCTGGAGTCATATTGCGATGGACTTTGTCACTGATTTACCTCAGTCCTCAAATTGCACTGTTATTTTGGTGGTGGTGGATAGATTTTCCAGATGGCTCATTTCATCTCTTTACCTGGTTTACCTTCTGCTCCTGACCTAGCAAAGATCTTTTTACATCAAGTTTTTCAATTTCATGGATTCCCTTAGCATATTGTGTCTGACCGAGGAGTTCAGTTTACCTCTCGTTTTTGGAGAGCTCTTTGTGGACTTATGAAAGTATCGCTGGATTTTTCTTACCCATACCATCCCCAGTCCAACGGTCAAGTGGAGCGTGTGAATCAAATTCTCACATCTTATCTTCGCCATTTTACCAATGCTCACCATAATGACTGGGTGTCTCTTCTTCCCTGGGCAGAATTCGCCGATAATAATCACACTAGTGAATCTTCGTCTAAGTCTCCTTTTTTAATTGTTTTTGGGCAACATCACAGCATTCCTCTCCCTGTTCCCCCCACCTCAGGTGTACCGGCGGCGGATTCCTTGTCCTTGTAATTTTCCAAAATTTGGCCGGAGGCTAAGGAGGCACTTGAGAGGGCTAGTAGCAGAATGAAAAAGTGTGCTGACAAGAGGCGTTTAGATGTTCCTCCGTATTGTCCTGGCGATAAGGTCTGGCTATCCTCTCGCTACATCAGACTCAAGATTCCCTCTCAAAAGTTAGGTCCACGTTACAACAGTCCCTTTAAGATTTCTAGCCGTATTAATGACGTAGCCTACAAGTTGAAATTGCCCACTTCGTTACGCATTCCTAATGCTTTTCATGTATCGCTCCTCAAACCCGCAATTTTCAGTCATTTTCATTCTGCTCCGTTGCGCTTTCATCTACCTATTACTTCCGATGCTTCTTTTGAAGTTAAGGATATTCTCGCAAAGATATCTGTTAAAGGTAGGACTTTTTATTTAATTGATTGGAAGGGGTTTGGTCCTGAAGAAAGATCTTGGGAACCCATAGAGAATATCAATGCTTCTCTTATTTTGAGGAGATTCCTTTCTAGTTTTAAAGAGAGGGGGGGTAAGAGAGGGGGTACTGTTACGCCGCCTGATACTTACCTGTCCGGCCGGCGCGCTCCTGACGCTCCTCCTCGCTTCTCTCCGTCCGGGTTCTCGGGCGCTCGTCCCTTCTGCGGTCCGCGCATGTGCAGACACTCTCCTTTCGCCGCTGTGGCTTCTGGGAGTTCGTGACCCGGTGGCTCTGCCCCCAATATGGCGGTGCCCGTTGGGTATTTCTTCCCTGCATCTGTCCTGGTAAAACGCCTTTGTGTCTATTGCAATCGCTGGCTTCTTGCTGGCGTCTCTTTCGGTTCTTTGGCTCCTGTCTTTGCCAATCCTGTGTTCCAGCCATCCCTGCCAATCCTGTGTTCCAGCTGTCCCTGCCAATCCTGTGTTCCTGCCGTTCCTGCCAATCCTGTGTTTCTGCCATCCCTGCCAATCCTGTGTTCCTGCCGTCCCTGCAAATCCAGTGTTCCAGCCGTCCCTGCCAATCCTGTGTTCCTGCCATCCCTGCCAATCCTGTGTCCCCGCCGTCTCTGCCAATCCAGTGCTCCTGCCGTCCCTGCCAATCGTGTGTTTCTGCCGTTCCAGCCCGTCCTGTGTCTTCACCATACCGGTCAGTACTTTATCTTTGCTGCCCCTGCCTGTCCTGTGTCTTTGCTGTTCTGGACAACTCTATGGTCCCGTCTCTCGTCATCTCATCTTCTTTAGTCTAGCCCACAGTCATCCCTTTGGCTCCAGCAGTTGTGGTTTCACCCTCCTTGGGCCTGTCCCAAACACTCCCTGTACAGGGGGTGGCACTATCTGGTCTGCTCGTCCTCGGGGGCTCTGAAGCCGCGACCCAGAGGGTTCACTTCTCAGGTTCTAATAATAGGAATATTTCCTTATTGGAGTTCAGTAGGGCCAGGAGCCCAGACAGCCCAGTAGGGCCATGGAGCCCAGGCAGTCCTGTAGGGTCCTGGAACCTGGGTCAGCACAGTGGACCCCGTAATGTTTGCAAGATAGAAGCCCAGTCGTCCAGAGCTTGAGAACTGACAAATTACAACAGCACAGAAACGCAGGTGGCTCTAACATGTGGCAGCTTACTAAATGGGCAGAGGCCCTTATGTCTGGGGTGAAATGGACAAGGGAACCCCTAAAAGTAGTGAAGCTGGACAGGGAGGATGCTGCGGTCCCGTACAAGATGACACGACCCGAGAACATGCTGAAGGACATGAGGGAGAGCACAGGGAAAGTGAAGGATATAAGTTATGTAGAACCCCATGTCGATGCTGTAATTGATTTGGACATGCTGAGGAAGGAAACCAGTAAAGCTACTTGTTTACAGTTGGAACTGGACTCTGTCTCTATTTGTGTACAATTATCGGGAGTGAGCTTGCAACAGACCAGAAGTGACCGTGATGGCTCGGAGAGGGGAGAGACAGGTATGCTGACAAAGGGACACTGTTTTCATGTGCGTATAAACAAATACTCTCGGCCACAACTACGGCCATGGCCCCCCTCACATGTACTATGTGTAATATATCTGCTTTGCTGGGAGTGTTTAGGTGTTATGTGCTGACTGGTGGCGAATTTGTTAAGAGGGGGGTGATACTTGTTCCTATTGGTGTCACTAACCAGTAATGCTATTTAAATCTGCTGTTTGTACTATGGTGGTACGGTGATAAAGACGAGGATTGTGGAAACGTTGCTCAGTATTTGGCAGGATAAAAAGAAGAGTTTTACTACTCTGAAGTTTGGATGCCGTCCTTCTACCAATCACTATAAGACAATTCTGTGCGCTCCCGCAGTGGTCCACTGCTCACAGTAGGCAGTGCATGCGCATATTTGAGTATCTAGACTTGATTATAGATGTGACCGCGCATGCTCCAGTGCCGCTTTGCTGTAAAGAACATGATTTATTTTCAGAAACCACTGCTCAGTTGCAATATTTAAAGTAGGCAGGTCACTGACGGATCAGTGAGCAGTCATTCACACAGGAGGATGAATAAGGGACCAGAGCACTAAGATAAGTCCCCGACCACAAGCGCCGATGCACAAAGATATTACTAAATGAAAATTTCAAACACAGATTAAACAAAAACTACAAAGCAAATTTCTTCAATGCAGGTATCATTTTAATCAGTATCAAAGCCCAAATATGACCATTCCTGTAGTTTACTTGGCAAAATCCTGCTGACAGGTTCTCTTTAAGAGATTCGGACAGATCATTATGGAATTGATACCGGAGGGCCACATCTGTCAGGTTCATCATAAATTAAACCTAAGGCATCATCAGAAACTTGTTCTGGGGCTTGTATGGACAGTGAAAAGTACAGGTCTGAAGATCCCCTATCAGGAGGGACATAATTATTCCTACTTGCTGGAGTTTATCCCCTGAAGTCTGAGGTTTCAGGATAAAAAATAACCTACAGCTCTCCCTAAATACGCTAAATGGATTCTCTCACAAAAATGTATCGGGAAGGGCCTCTGCAAATTCGGAAGAAGTCAACTGCACATCTGAAGGTAGAGATATCACAGTAACTGCCCGTAGCGAAGAGCTATAGGGGGCTTCCATAAAGCCAGACACTTGGCCCTGCAACTGGAACTGCACTGATTCAAGGTTCTAGTGCTCTTTAGCCAGATCCTGAATCATTTGAGTCAGATTCGCCAATATGGATCCTATTCACACACTTTGTGATCTGGTAGTGAATCTGACCCAAATGATCTCAGAATGTAGATGAAGTGCACCAGAACCTTGAATCACTACAGTTCTAGTTGCATGTCCAGTTGTAATGTGATGCTGAGTCACTTATCATGGGCAAGCCGTAAGGCGGGGAAGTCAAGGAGTCCAAGGTTAAAAGCTAGGAGGATACATCAAGGACAAAGGGATAAAACAAATAACTAACTAAGGTCAGAGTGCATCAAAGACAAAAGGGGTAATACTAATCAGTTATCAAAAGGGAAATCCAAGGTCCGGCAACTAAGATCAGAACACCACTGAGCAAGGCTACAATGGCCAATGGTCTGACCACTGCCTGCAAGCTAAATAGCCAGGTAATCACCCTGAACGGGTGACACCTTGAGGAAACCCCACAGGACCGGCCAGATCGTACAGCCGGGCTGTCATTCACAATACTGACAGCCCTGCACGCCCACTGTCTGAGATTGGCTGACTGGGCTGTCACAATGCTGACAGTCCAGCACGCCCTTGACCCTATAGGGCGACAGAGCTGTCACTCAGTGTCCTTAGGACACAGTGAGAGATGGAATTGTGACAAATCAATTGCACATGAATTATTATTAAGAATTATATAGCCAACATATTGTACAGCGTATTAAGATTTATGGATAGTACTCTCGTTTGTGGTTCTTCACTGGAATCTTTCATGCGTATGTAAAGTATGTGTATACAACAGACAGTTATTACAAATAGATTTTCGAAATAAATCAATGAATGCATTTCCAGGCTTATACCAGTGTTTGTTATAGGAGGAAACTAGACAACCAATTACAGCCTTAGTTGAGGAATGCATAAACGTGAGGCGCTGCACACATCTATTTTACTGGCTTGTCACAGCTGAAAAGACACCTGTCTGTTTCAGTGCCAAAAGCCTGAAAATGCAGGAAGTACAAATGTCATCATGGTCCGTCGTGTCTGGAGGGATCATGCACATTCAAAATCACTTTCCATTGTTGACTTCTTTGGAAAGGACGTGAGATGTAATTTTTTTTACGTCTATGGGTCCTGTTGTTATTTCTTTGCTAGAGGGATCATAATCAGGTTGTATGTGTACTAGCTTCGTGTCCATAAGAAAATCATTTGCTATAGATATTTGTAATACTGTACAATCATTCTGGGGCAAATTTATCAAAAACTTTTGGATTTTTTTTTTGCGAGCTTCATATGAAGTTTAATGTGGTGCGGGCCCAGAAAATAAATTGATAACCAATTTAGATGCCATTGGTGGATAATTATTCTTGTTTTAGACATTTTTTGGTTATTCAAGTCATTCTAGTAAGAAGCATTTCCTATCATTACCAATACTGACTTGAGTTCTATACTCTGCTATTTTTGGCTGTCCTCGGTTGGGCATATGTTCTGCCATACCATTAAGGGGAATCTGTCTGCAGGTTTTTGCTACCTAATCTGAGAGCAGTATGATGTAGGAAAAGAGACCCTGATACTAGCGATGTATCACTTACTTTACTAGATGCTGCAGTTTTGATTAATTGTATCTGCTCAAGATCTAGCAGTTCTCTGAATACTGAGCTTTGTATAACACCGCCCACACCCCTGATTGGCAGCTTTCTGCCTATGCACAGTGTATATAGATATCTACCAATCAGTGGTAGGGTTGGACCATCTGGCAACAAGCTAAGTAATCCTTTAGTGCTCGTCTCCTGCTGATAAAACAATTTTATAAAAACGACAGCAAGAAACCCAATGAGTGACACATATCTGGAATCAGGGTCTCTTTCCCTACATCATGCTGCTCTCAGATTAGGTAGCAAAAACCTGGTGACAGATTCCCTTTAACATGGGGGACTGGAGCCTCCCATTCTGATGATTGATGCGATTCCCATGCATCTAGACGTTATCTTGTACATAGGTGATAACTTGCTCTTAGGCAAATTTCATTTAAGGGTCTAAAAAAAATGTCGGCGAAAACAGATGATTTTTCATGTGTATTATAATGCACGTGCCATCAATTTGCAACGTACCTGTAAAAATCAGGTGCTATATGATTTATGTGCAAAGGACTTGATATTTTGTTTACGCACCCATAGACTTGAATGAACAGGTCTCATCTGAGATACCAAATAGATTACTGCGTACTGTGATTTTTTTTTCATGCGGACATTCGGTCCATGTGGGGAAAAAAAAATTATCTGTGAACATCGCCTTACTAAAATAGAACTTTAATGGTTACTTTATTGAACATGTGCCAAATGTATTAAATGTCTTTGACACTTTCTGCATATAAAAACTGTTGAAAAACATTGTGACCTACAGTAACGTGCACTGAAACAATGTACAGTGTTTGTTTATCTGCCAGGAAAGACACGATATTGTGCGGTTTTTTAATTGGAATTCTAAAAGTTGGTTCACTTGCATTCATAGGCATCGTAAATTCTGTCAGTGTGGGTCATAAGGCTTTCGGCAGAACTATAGATGCAGGAAATGTTCCTTAAACTGCTTCCACCCACTCTTTTTATAGTGTTTATTGGCAAAAAAAATGCATATAAAAACTGGCAGTGTTCTATTTCAAATAATAAATACGGTATGTTCACTTCTGCCTTTTATTTTTTAAGCAATGTACTTTGCTATCTGCAAATTCTTGGTGATATTTTTCTTGTGTTCTTCATATTCCAAATCACTTGAGTCATAGATGACACAATTCTTCTTAGGGCGCAGTCAAAAGGCTGTATAAAACAGACGATGGCCAGTCCAAGCACTGCGATGCGATCGTCGTACGTGTGAGGCTATGTGCACACGTTGCGGATTTTGCTGCGGGTCCACAGCAGCTTTCCATGCGTTTACAGTGCAATGTAAACCTATGGAAAACGCAATCCGCAGTGCACATGCTGCGGAAAAAAACGCGCGGAAACGCTGCAGGTTACATTCCGCAGCATGTCAATTCTTTGTGCGGAATCCGCAGCGGTTTTACACCTGCTCCATAATAGGAATCCGCAGGTGTAAAACCGCAGGCGGAATCCGCACAAAATCCGCGGTAAATCCGCAGGTAAAACGCAGTGCCTTTTGCCTGCGGATTTCTGAAATCCGCTGCGGAAAAATCCGCAGAGCTCATTTCTACGTGTGCACATACCCTTATACAGCAGTCTGACTGCGCCCTTAGAATCACTTAATTTGTGATCTGAAAAATGGCAGAAAAAAGAAACACTTTACCCTGGAGAAGAGGAAGAAAAAGAAAAGATAATTGGCTATGGGAGACAAATGAACACATTTTCTAAAAAAAAAAACCGCAAATTTACAGCATGATGTTTTTAAACAAAAAAGTGAGTGTGCTTCCAAAATACAAAAAACTATGAAAAATAATATGACAAAAAAGACACAACAATAGAAAGTGCAATGCTTGAATGTTATCTTATCGTCATAAAGCCTATTTTTTGCTATGAAATATGCTGTGTGGATACATGCACTTTAAACATTTTGTGCTATTTTTTCTTCCTTTTAGTGCATTATTTTGCACCTGTACTGCCTTCAGCTTTATCAAGGGGGCTGCTGCACCCTGAAGTGCAAATTACTAATTTGCTCATTTTGTTTTTAACTTGGGTTATCTCTGTTCAATGGCAAGAGTGATAATGCATTTTATTTATACCAGCATAGTCATTTTTGGGGGTTTGGTTTCAGTTTTTGTACTTTGCTCAAACAGGGGTGTGGATGCCCCTTTTGGGCCGTCCCTTTTGCTTATAGCTCTCCACGGGCAGGTGGCTGCACAGTTGGGACCCAGGTCCTGCGCTGCTCTTATCTAATTTTTCTTCTAGTGACACATAGCATGGTGAACTACAAGAGTTAGGTACTGTCCCGATTGGGTACACCTTGTCATGGTGGGATGGCTTTTAAGTTTTTTTTTATCAAAATAGTGTTAACTATACCCTATGTTATTTACACGTGCTATTACTATTTACTTACTGCCGTTTATTTGCTTTTTTTATTTCTTGTGTTCTGCCTGTACGTGCATTAGTTTTATGACATGTGTTGGTAAATATGACTGGCATTTTTCTGCAGTTCATTTTTTTGCTACCATGTATGTATCTGCTCCCATTTGCTCCCACTACCCCACCTTTCACCAGAAAATTTCATTATAACACTTATCTAGAAAGTGCAACAAAATCCTAAACTGTCCCATGTTACAATGAAAGTGTAGCTACATGTGGTTTTACAGACTGAGTTTTTTAAACAGTACATGTCTATCTTTAGCTGTTCCAAACCACAGAATGAAGACTGGTGATTTCAGATAGTTAAGCTAGGGTTAACATGGAGTGCGTGCGCAGTATGGGAGCGGTTTTACAGATATCTGTTCCTCATCACGTACAGTCTGAGAGAGAACTTGGAAATGTGAAAAAGCTGATGATCAGGTGTGGCAATGCCCCACCTACCTCATATAGTTTGCACTTTGTACATTTCTTCACAAGTTCTCTGTGATGATACTTAAGATAAAAAAAAGTTATGAAATTCTCCAGATTGTGTTATCAATCCCTAGTCCCACATTGTGGTGCATTCTTGTACCTGTGTATGTCAGTCATCATTTTGTTCACATGCAATATTTTTCTATCTGCAGATTGTAGCTGGAGACTGCACCCATACAGCAGAGGCTCTGACCGCACAGTGTGGCTGATGACACAGCAGGGGCTCTGAACACACAGCAGGAGCTCTGGCCACACAGTAGGTGCTCAGACCACGCAGTAGGGGCTCTGACCACACAGCAGAGGCTCTGACCTCACAGCAGAGGCTCTGACCACATAACAGAGGCTCTGACCACACAGCAGAGGCTCTGACTACACAGCAGGGGCTCTGGCCACACAGCAGGAACTCTGCCTCTCGCAGCAGAGGCTCTGACTACACAGCAGAGGCTTTGCCTCTCGCAGCAGACCACTGTCCACATGATTTTGATCCACACTCTAAGTGTTCGTGCACATGACAGTAATCGGACAAGTGCTATCCATCATTTTGATGGAATGCACTTGTCCTCAAGTTATTCTATGAGTTTGAGCACATGTCAGAGTCGGTCTGAGGAAAAAAAAAAATAGCAGCATGCACAAGTTGTCTCCGATAACTGGATGGCACTCGCAAATTCATGTCTAAAGGCACTTGGGCTGTACCTCTCTCTTTTGTCCTTGTAGTTGTTCTGGGAGTGAAGAGATACACTATATCCGAATGCTGTCCTGTCAGTGTAGAAAAAGTAACAAAAAAATCAAACTTTTACCTCAGTGTCTGCAAATCACCTAAACTTCATTGATCACCGCCCCTTTTCTGTCCGCCCACTTGTCTGATTACATTTTTTTCTTTCATGTTTTGCAGTTAGGGTTAGGCTTATTAGGGTTAGGCTTACAGTTTTTTCAAAAGTAAAATATATATATATATATATATATATATATATATATATATATATATATATATATATATATATATATATATACAGTATATATATATATACTAGTGTTAGATTAGGTTTAGGGCTAGTAATGTTAGATTAGGTTTAGTTTTTTGTTAGGCAGGGGTATAAAATGACAATGGCCCCCAGAACATTTGGGGGGCGGAGCAAGTGTACAGCCTGCTTTGCTCAAGCAGCGAAACACAATCTTCCTCTGAAGCTGAGCAATTTTCAGATAGTGACAATGACTCGTCCTACACGGGATCCCACAGCCTGATGGTAGCTGAGTCGGTCGTCACTGCGGAAACTTCAGAAGCAGGACCAAGTACCGCAGTCCTCGCACCACTGTGGTATCACGACAGTTCCTTTTCCCGCAAATTCCCCTTTTTTTAGCAGTCCCTGGTATAAAAGTTCATGTAGCCATTTTTACCCCCTTTGATTTTTTCCAAATTTTCATTACCCCTGAAGTCCTACAATTGATTGCCCACCAAACCAATTTATATGCCTGTCAATATATTTCCCAAAAACCCACATCCTTTCATTCCCCTTTCCTGTATCCCCACAAATGTCCCCCTCAAAAAAATTAGGCATTACCCTGAACATGGGATTAGTAGAAAAAAACATACTCTGCTCCTACCTGGCAACTAAATCTGTCCACAGCACCACTGTATTTTCAGCTGTCATGTCCCGGATCTGTTGTGAAACCCTACTGAGATTTCTTCACTTTAGTGACAATGCCCAAGTTCCCCCCAGAACTGACCCCAACTACTATCGGCTGAATAAATTGAGACCCCTTATTACCCTCTTGAAAGATTTTTTTTTTTAATTTCCATACCCTGTAGCCAAATGTTGCAGTCAACGAGCCCTGTCATTCAGAAAATTTCTCATCTCCAAGGGACCAAGGGAGCTTTTTTACAGCATCAAGCTATACAAAACGTGTGAGAACACAACAGGCTACACATCCACCTTTATAATTTACGAAGGAAGGGACCGCCAAATAAGCTCCCCAAACTGCCCCCAGACAATTGGCATCACAGATAAAATTGTGGAAGCTAATTACACCCTTTCTCCATCAAGGGTACCATGTGTATACCAACAACTATTACATGAGTAACCAGGGGCGGATTATCAGAGGGTCAATATGGGCGGTAGCCCAGGGCCCAGTGGCTTGGGGGGGCCCTGGGCCACCGCAGATTGACCCTCTGATAATCCGCCGGAGTGTAACTGAATGCCCAGCCCGCCGGCATTTATGTGCCCCGCCCCCCGGCCCTGGTGGGCAGAGAGAGGGGGGCCGCATCGGGCCCCTTCTCATCTGCTCACCGGGCCCCTTCCGGCGCTGCGGCGCTTTCCTATTGACGTGCGTGCGCGCGCGCGTGCGCCCGCACCTCAATAGTTAACAACAGCCGCCAGCCAATTGGAGGCTGGCAGCTGAAGTCGGCCGCAGCTCACACGTGGCCGACGTCTGACGTCATTGTCAGTCGCCGGCGAGTGTGCGCTGCTGGAGGGAGCTCGCCGCGTGGAGCGCTGGTAAGGTGAGGAGACTGTTTTTTTCGGGGTTTTTTTTATAAGCTAACGGTGGACTGTGGACACATTGGGGGCAATGCTGGAGACACTGGGGCAGATTGCTGGAGACACTAGGGCAGATTGCTGGAGACACTGGGGCAATGCTGGAGACACTGGGGCAGATTGCTGGACACACTGGGGGCAATGCTGGAGACACTGGGGCAGATTGCTGGACACACTGGGGGCAATGCTGGAGACACTGGGGCAGATTGCTGGAGACACTAGGGCAATGCTGGAGACACTGGGGCAATGCTGGAGACACTGGGGCAGATTGCTGGAGACACTGGGGCAGATTGCTGGAGACACTGGGGCAGATTGCTGTAGACACTGGGGCAGATTGCTGTAAACACTGGGGCAGATTGCTGGACACACTGGGGGCAATGCTGGAGACACTGGGGCAGATTGCTGGAGACACTGGGGCAATGCTAGAGACACTGGGGCAGATTGCTGGACATACTGGGGCAGATTGCTGGACACACTGGGGGTAATATGCTGGAGACAATGGGGCAGATTGCTGGACACACTGGGGGCAATGCTGGACAATTGGACATACTGGGGCAGATTGCTGGACACACTGGTGGTAATATGCTGGACACACTGGGGCAATATGCTGGACATACTGGGGCAGATTGTTGAACACACTGTCTGGGGGCAATATGCTGGAGTCAGACACTGGGGCAGATTGCTGGAGACACTGTCTGGGGGCAATGCTGGACACACTGGGGCAGATTGCTGGTTACTGGGGCAATATGCTGGACATACTGGGGCAGATTGCTGGACACACTGGGGGTAATATGCTGGACACACTGGGGCAGATTGCTGGACACACTGGGGGCAGGACTGGAGGCATGGGCAGAATGTAGACACGGGGCAGAATGAAAGACATGGGGCAGGATTGGATCATGGGGCAGGAGAATACGATGGAGACAGATGGGGCAGGATGGGGAGATCACATGGGGTAGAATGGATACTCATGAGTGCAGGATGGGAGAACATATGGCAGGAGCCAGGAATGAGACACACGGGGCCAGGGTGGGGAATATTATTACCATAGGGGCTAATTAAGGGATATTATTACTGCAGTGATGTATTTATTTTATTTTTTGAGTATACTGTTTTAAATGGGGGGGCAGTCCTGTTACTGTGCAGAGTGACTCTATATCGCCTTTTTTTCTCCATGTGTAATGTAGAAGTTGTGAAAAATTAAGTAATGTGTTCTGCAAGCAGAGCTCGAGATAACTGTGTTATTTCCTGCAGAAACGAGTCCTGGCTGGAAGAAATGATGGCGGTCTGTGCTGGATGAAAGATGAAGGACTTCAGCTAGAGACGTCATTGGTGAGTCAGTGTTACCTATACATTGACACTATACTATATACAGAGGTCCTGTGTACAATGTCACCAGTGATCACTGTATTACCTATACACTATATACAGAGGTACTGTGTATAATGTCACCAGTGATCTCTGTATTACATCTACACAGACACTGCATACTAAGTATAGATCTCCTGTGAATACTGGCACTTATGGTGATAGTATTGTGTTTTTTTTTATTATTACTGATCAGTATTGTAGTATTCAGTCACTATGTGGTGGTAATATGTGGTCTGGAAATGGTGTTGTGGTATTTGTCCCTTGAATGTGCTATTTGGTCAGCAAGTGGTGGTAATATGTGGTCTTGACATGGTGCGGTGGTATTTGTTCCTTGTATGTGATATTATTCGATCACTGTGTTTGTAATTTGTGCTCTGGTCATGGTGCGGTGGTATTTGTTCCTTGTATGTGATATTATTGGTCAAAATATACCTAAATTATATTGCAGATTTTAACAAATATTTAATAGGTTACAGTAGAGTAGGGCCCGGCCATTTTTCTGGAATAATCTGGTTCGGGTGTAATATGACCCCCCCCCCTGTCACATGACCCCCCCGTCACATGACCCCCCCGTCACATGACCCCCCCCGTTCACATGACCCCCCCCCCCGTTCACGTGACCCCCCCCCGTTCACATGACCCCCCGTCACATGACCCCCCGTCACATGACCGGGGGGGCCCACAGTGTCTGAACAGCCCGGGGCCCTGGCTACCCTTAATCCACCCCTGTGAGTAACCCCCTATACCAATCCTCCACCTCCACGCTGAAAATACAGGGGCCTGTGGGACAGTCAGGAAAACCGGAGTCACAGTTGGTGTCTAGATGTTTGGAGAAGGGGGCATCATTTTTCTTTGCAAGTGACCAACTTCTTGCAGTGAAGTGGAATGACAAGAAGGATGTCTACATGCTGACCACACTACAGCCAATGAGCGGTGCAGCGCGGCTTTGGCGGGGGATTTGAATCCCGCGCCGCTCATTGGCTCAGCCAGCAGCAGCTCAGCCAATGAGCGGTGCCACATGGCTTTGGCGCGGGATTCAAATCCAGTGCAGCACCGCTCATTGGCTCAGCTGGCGGGGCGGGGGATTTGAATCCCGCACCGCTCATTGGCTCAGCCAGCGGCAGCTCAGCCAGTGAGCGGTGCCACGTGGCTTTGAGTGGCGCCGGGAGGCGCGGGCGGCTCAGCCAATGAGCGGTGCCACGTGGCTTTGGCGTGAGATTCAAATCCCCCACCAAAGCCGCGAGGCATCGCTCATTGGCTGAGCCGCCCCTGGCCACGCGGATTTGGCAAGGGATTCAAATCCCGCGTGGCACCACTCTGGCTCAGCTGGCGGGATGGGGAATTTGAATCCCGTGACGCTCATTGGCTCAGCCGGCAGCAGCTCAGCCAATGCTCAAAGCCGCACGGGATTCAAATCTCCCGCTAAAGCCGCGCGGCACCGCTCATTGGCTGAGCCATCCCTGGCCGCGTGGCTTTGAGGGGGGATCGAAATCCCATGTGGCACCACTCATTGGCTCAGCTGGTGGGACATTTGAATCCCGTGCCATTCATTGGCTCAGCCGGATGTTCATCTCACCACACTCCCGATGCAATAGCATCGGGCCAATTTCTAGTACATTCATAAATACCGGTGATGTTCACATCAGTCTTGATGAGGGGGCGTGTTTGGAGTCAGAAGCTTCTGAATCATTAAGAGGCACATTTCCCTTAAAGGGAACCTGTCACCCCAAAAATTGAAGATGAGCTGCCGCCTCAGGGGCTTATCTACATACAATCCTAAAGCGGACTTAAATTATTTTAGCCGCAAGAAGAGACCCATATATATCTTTAAAATTTTAATTCTTTATTAATCTATACCACTTAAAATAAATAACAAGGCCAAATGACATCTTGACAGAGTATCCAGAGAAAAGATCAATGAGGCTCAAAAAACTACTATTATTGTACTATAGATTACTGATATCCTCCACTATGGAAATATAAGGGCTGTGGTAAACCATACTAAATATCCCTATCCATAGTGAATGCAAATCATTCATTGTACCAGCATATAAACCACTATATATATAGTGCCATAAATACCTTAGGAGCTGAATCCCCAATTAAATATAGCGGTGCCAATTGAGAGCCCACTGATCCGTCCTCGTGCGCCCCGACGCGCATTTCGCCCAGAGCTCCTTCCATCTTGATGAGGGGGCATGTTTGGAGTCAGAAGCTTCTGAATCATTAAGAGGCACATTTCCCTTAACCCCTTCCCGACCTCTGACACAGCGTATGCGTCATGAAAGTCGGTGCCAATCCGACCTGTGAAGCATATGCTGTGTCACAGAATGATCGCGTCCCTGCAGGTCGGGTGAAAGGGTTAACTCCAATTTCACCCGTCCTACAGGGACAGGTGGGAGTGGTACTTCAGCCCGGGGGGGGGGGGGGGGTGGCTCCCCCCCCCATGGCTACGATCGCTCTGATTGGCTGTTGAAAGTGAAACAGCCAATCAGAGCAATTTGTAATATATAAAAAGTGGTGAAATATTACAATCCAGCCATGGCCGATGCTGCAATATCATTGGCCATGGCTGGAAACTCTGATCTGCCCCCCACCACCGCCACGATCTCCTCCCCAGTCCTCCATTCTGTCCCGTACTGTGGTCCGCTCCTGTCTGCTCCCCCATCCTCCTGTCCGCTCCCCCGTGCTCCGATCCACCCCCCGTGCTTCGATCACACCCCCTCATACTTACCGAGCCTCCCGGTGTCCGTCCGTCTTGTCCATGGGCACCGCCATCTTCCAAAATGATGGGCACATGCGCAGTGCGCCCGCCGGATCAGATTCGTTACAGGTACATTTTGATCACTGTGATAAAACCTATCACAGTGATCAAAATAAAAAAAATAGTAAATGAACCCCCCCTTTATCACCCCCATAGGTAGGGACAATTATAAAATAAAGAAAATATATTTACTTTTATTTTTCCACTAGGGTTAGGGTTAGGGCTAGGGTTAGGGCTAGGGTTAGGGTTAGAATTACGGTTAGAACTAGGGTTAGGGTTAGGCCTTTTTCACACTTGTGTCATTTGGCATCTGTCGCAATCCGTCATTTTGGTAAAAAATCGGATCCTGCAAATGTGACCGCAGGATCCATTTTTTTTCCCATAGACTTGTATTAGCGATGGATTGCAACGGATGGCCACACGTCACATCCGTTGTGCAACGGATCTGTCGTGTTTTGGTGGACCGTCGGCACAAAAAAAACGTTCAAGTGAACGATTTTTTGTCCGTCGCTTCCACCATTTTCGACCGCGCATGCATGACCGAAACTCCGCCCCCTCATCCCCAGACTTTAGACTGGGCAACGGATGCATTGAAAAACTGCATCCGCTGCCCATGTCGTGCACAAATTTCACAACGTGCGTCGGTACGTCAGCCCAACGCATAGCGACGGACCCGTACCAACGTAAGTGTGAAGGCAGCCTTAGAATTAGGCTATGTGCACACGGTGCGGATTTGGCTGCAGATCTGCAGCGGATTCATAGCAGTTTTCCATCAGGTTTACAGTACCATGTTAACATATGGAAAACCAAATCCGCTGTGTCCATGGTGCGGAAAATACCACGCTGAAGCGCTGCGTTGTATTTTCCGCAGCATGTCAATTCTTTGTGCGGATTCCGCAGCATTTTACACCTGTTCCTCAATAGGAATCTGCAGGTGAAATCCGCACAAAAAACACTGGAAATCCGCGGTAAATCTGCAGGTAAAACGCAGTGCCTTTTACCTGCGGATTTTTCAAAATTGGTGTGGAAAAATCTCAAATGAATCCGCAACATGGGCACATAGCTTTAGGGTTAGGGTTGGAATTAGAGTTAGGGTTGGAATTAGGGCTAGGGTTGGAAATAGGGTTAAGATTAGGCTTGTGGTTAGGGTTATGGTTAGGGGTGTGTTGGGGTTAGGGTTGTGGTTAGGGTTGGGATTAGGGTTAGGGTTGGGATTAGGTTTAGGATTAGGGTTAGGGTTGGGATTAGGGTTGTGGTTAGGGGTATGTTGGGGTTAGGGTTGTGATTAGGGTTGTGGCTAGAGTTGGGATTAGGGTTAGGGGTGTGTTGGGGTTAGTGTTGGAATTAGAATTGAGGGGTTTCCACTATTTAGGCACATCAGGGGTCTCCAAACACAACATGGCGCCACCATTGATTCCAGCCAATCTTGTATTAAAAAAATCAAAAAGGAAAGATGATGAATTCTGTTTTGTCCATGTTAAGTTTTAGAAATCTAGCAGAGAAGAAGGATGAAATAGTGGACAGAGATTGGGGGATTCTGGTTAGTAGGGTGGTGATATCTGGTCCAGAGATGTAGATCTGTGTGCATTCAGCATAGAGGTGATACTGAAAGCCGTGAGATTCTATGAGCTGTCCCAGGCCAAAGGTGTAAATGAAGAAGAGCAGGGGCCCTAGGACTGAACCTTGAGGGACTCTGACAGATAGGTGGTGAGGTGAGGATGTGGTGTGTGAGTGGGAGACTCTGAATGTCCAGTCAGTTAGGTGTGAAGAGATCTAGGATAGGGCCAAGTATGTGATGCCAAGGGATGAGAGGGTCTGTAGTAATAGGGAATGGTCCACTGTGTCAAAGGCAGAGAACAGGTCCAGGAGGAGGAGGAGGACAAAGTAGTGTCGCTTGCTCTTGGCGGTTAATAGGTCATTGGTGACCTTAGTTAGGGCAGTTTCAGTGGAGTGGTGTGACCGGAAGCTAGATTGTAAGCAGTCGAAGAGGGAGCAGGAAGAGAGATGGGAAGATAGTTCAAGATGGACATGTTGTTCCAGTAGTTTTGAGGCATAGGGGAGAAGTGATATAGGGCGATAGCTAGATATAGAGGATGGGTCAAGAGAGGTCTTTTTGAGGATAGGTGTGATTGAGGCATGTTTAAAACTTGAGGGGAAAACACCAGTTGTTAGTGATAGGTTGAAGAGATGGGTTAGGGTTGGGATGAAGACTGTGGCGAGTTTTGGGATGAAGTGGGATGGGATCGGGTCAAGTGCACAGGTGGTGAGATGCTATCTAGAGTAGAGTGGAGAGTCGATCTTCTGTAATGGTGGAGAAGTTGGTTTTGGAGGTGGAGGGCTGGGCAGTTGGGAGGAAGGGCTCTGGGGGTTGTCAACTAAAATTCTCTGATGTTATCAATATTCTGCTTGAAAAATGAGGCAAAGTCTTCAGCTGAGATGAGTGGGGAGGGAGGAGGCGCTGGGGGACGGAGGAGAGAATTGAAGGTGTTGAATAACTGTTTAGAGTTGTGAGACAGGGAGAATATGAGAGATGAGAAGTAGGTTTGTTTAGCTGTGGCGAGTGTGGCCTTGAAAGTAGTGAGGAACTGTTTGAATGCGATGAAGTGCTTGTTGGAGTGGGAACTTTTCCATTTCCGCTCAGCAGCCCTGGAAGCTCGCCTCAGTTCTTTGGTCAGGCTGGTGTGCCAGGCAGCCTGTTGATTTTGCGAGCTTTGGTATGTGTAAGAGGGGCAACAGATTCCAAAGCTACAGCTATTGTGGTGTTATATAGAGCGGCAGCGGCATCCACATTGTGTAGGGAACTTATTTCTGTACTAGATGGTGGCCCGATTGTAACGCATCGGGTATTCTAGAATATGTATGTATGGATGTATATAGCAGCCACATAGTATATAGCACAGGCCACGTAGTATATAGGAGCCATGTAGTATATAGCAGACAAATAGTACGTGGCCTGTGCTATATACTATGTGGCTGCTATATACATATATACTGTACATACATACATACATATTCTAGAATACCCGATGCGTTAATACAGGCCACGCAGTATATCACACAGCCCACGTAGTATATAACACTGCCCATGTAGTATATAGCACAGCCCCCGCAGTATATCACACAGCCCACGCAGTATATCACACTGCCCATGTAGTATATAGCACAGCCCCGCAGTATATCACACAGCCCACGCAGTATATCACACTGCCCATGTAGTATATAGCACAGCCCCCGCATTATATCACACAGCCCACGCAGTATATCACACTGCCCATGCAGTATATAGCACAGCCCCCGCAGTATATAGCACAGCTCACGCAGTATATCACACTGCCCATGTAGTATATAGCACAGCCCCCGCAGTATATCACACAGCCTACGCATTCTAACGCATCGGGTATTCTAGAATATGTATGTATGTATGTATATAGCAGCCACATAGTATATAGCACAGGCCATGTAGTATATAGGAGCCATGTAGTATATAGCAGACAAATAGTACGTGGCCTGTGCTATATACTATGTGGCTGCTATATACATACATACATATTCTAGAATACCCAATGCGTTAATACAGGCCACGCAGTATATAACACAGCCCACGTACTATATAACACCATATCACACAGCCCACGTAGTATATAACACTGCCCATGTAGTATATAGCACAGCCCCCGCAGTATATCACACAGCCCACGCAGTATATCACACTGCCCATGTAGTATATAGCACAGCCCCCGCAGTATATCACACAGCCCACGCAGTATATCACACTGCCCATGTAGTATATAGCACAGCCCCCACAGTATATCACACTGCCCATGTAGTATATAGCACAGCCCCCGCAGTATATAGCACAGCCCACGCAGTATATCACACTGCCCATGTAGTATATAGCACAGCCCCCGCAGTATATCACACTGCCCATGTAGTATATAGCACAGCTCACGCAGTATATCACACAGCTTACGCAGTATTTAGCAGTGTGGGCACATATCCGTTAAAAAAAATGATTAAAATAAAAAATAGTGATATACTCACCCGCCGGGATCCACCGAAGCTCCGGCGATGAGCGCGCGGCTGCCGCCATCTTCCGTTCCCAGGATGCATTGCGAAATTACCCAGAAGACTTAGTGGTCTCGCGAGACCGCTAAGTCTTCTGGGCAATTTCGCAATGCATCTCTGGGAACGGAAGGTGGCGGCAGCCGCGTGCGGCTCGGCGGACTACGGAGGGTGAGAATAGCAGGTTTTTTGGTTTTTTTATTATTTTTAAAATTACATTTTTTTACTATTGATGCTGCATAGTAAATAGTAATAGTAAAATGTTGGGGACACACAGGGTTAATAGCAGCGATAACAGAGTGCGTTACCCGTGGCATAACACGGTCCGTTACCGCTGGCATTAACCATGGGTTATCGGTGACCAGAGGGGAGTTTGCGGGCGCCAGGCACTGACTGCAGGGGAGTAGGGAGGGACTAATCGGACTGTGGCCGTCGCTGCAGCCATTACAGGCAGCTGGCGAGACCAATCAGCGTCGCGGGATTTCCGTTACGGAAGTTGAGGACAGAAAGACGGAAGTACCCTTTAGACAATTATATATATAGAAGAGGGAGAAGGGATTCAGAGAGTGAGTGTAGATCGAGGTGTTTAAGATTTCTGCGAGGGTGTGCTAGTTTGTGGGTTGGGGATTGTTGAGATAGAGAGGTTAGGTAGGGAGCAGAGGCGGGTGAAGATGAGGTCCAGTGTGTGGCCATCTGAGTGAGGTCGAAGGAAGTGAGAGATAGAAGCTTAGTGGCAACTTAGAGAGTAGTGTCAATGGGGATGTTGAAGTCACCGAAGATGATAGTGGGGATGTCAGTGGTGAGGAAATGAAGTAGCCAGGTGGTGAAGTGGTCAAAGAAGGTGCTGGCTGGCCCTGGGGGGCGGTAAATTACAGCCAGATGGAGGCTGGAGGGGGAGTAGATGCACTCAGAGTGCACCTCAAAGGAAGGGAGGGTAATAGAGGGTGGTAATTGGATTGGGGTGAAGGAGCAGTTATTTGACAGGAGAAAACCAACTTCTCCACCATGCTTGCTGCTGGGGAGGGGTGTGTGGGAAAGGTGTAATCCACCATACGAACGTGCAGCAGGAGAGGCTGTGTCAGAAGGGGTGAGCCTGGTTTCGGTGATGGCGAGGAAGGAAAGTTTGTGAGTAATGAAAAGATCATGGATGTAGGAAAGCTTGTTGCAGACAGAGCGAGCATTCCACAGAGCTCCTGTTAGTGGGACTGGGGAAGCGGGGGCTGGGCAAATAGGTATAAGGTTAGAGAGGTTACTGAAATTTGTGATAGCACATGGATGAGAGGTAGAAATGACTGTGGGGATGTGGTGAGGGGGACCAAGATTTGGAGAGATATCTCCAGCAGTGAGAAAGAGCAGAGAAAGTGTTAGCAGGTGGGAGCAGAAGATGGCATGAGGTGGCTGTCTATGTTTGGAGACAGAGAATTGTATGTTGAGGAACAGTTCTGAGGAGGAGGTGAGATAGATGGGGAGGATTGAAGAAGAGATGAACAGTTTCTTACTAGTTGTAGGGATTAGGAGAGTTAGCAGAAAGAGAAGGATTATAGGGGTGAGAGTGAAAACAAACAGAAACATTGTTTACAGTGACTGTATCCAGTTACATTCAGTTCCCTACTGGTTCAATTCTGGTTTTAATTCTGATCTTCACACTTGTATAATACACTTATAGGATACACACTGCAGACTAAAGTCTTGGCAGACTTGAGCTATGCAATATATGTGCTGTAAAATGCATTAATGTGTGAAGCAGAGAAGAGTGGTCTCTTTTCATCTTGGTCAGAGAATTAAGAGTGGACCAGATACATATACAGTAATCAAGCCAAAGTAAACAAGGTCATAAATAACACTGAGGTAATGCAGGGGTTAGTTGAAAGAAATACAATATTCACTACATTTATATTTTAATATTTATATATATATATATATATATATATATATAATATATCAATTGTCCTGGTATGTGCACACAATTTTATTTTATTTCAGTATAACTGTTATTGAGAAGCTGTAGAGGCAGAGCTGTGTTATATCTATCAATGGGTTATTTTGATTCTAGTACAGTTTGCAAAGGACAGAAAAAAATCACTGCTTTTTTGGTTGCTTCAACTGCTAAATGTAGCCAATAAGAGGGAATTCAGTTTATATTTTGGTTTCTAGCTAAAAATAGTTGCAACTGCCTAGACAAACAGCACTTGACGGAAGAGTGTAACTAAGTATAACTCGATAGGAAAACATTTAGCAATACACAAAGCAACTTATTGGTTGTGTCTGATCCAGACACACAGCATCTAAAGTCCAGGGATGAGTTTCCAATTTTACAGACCTAAAATCAACGTTTCTTGCCGGCTCAAGTTTAGGGAATCTCCTTGTTCTTCAACATTACTATGGAGGTTTGGACTTTCCCAGTCAGAATACAAATGTCACGACACAGCTGTTGGGTGACCAGGGGATCCTTCCTTGTCCCTACCACTAGGGGGCCCCCCCCAGCTTGCTCTATTTCCTGGGATACTTCTGAAGGTGAAGATGTCGGGGCCGCCACCTTGCCTTATCTCCTGTATCCGCCCTCCGTCTGTACCCTTCCCCCACCCAGGGAAAAGGGGAGCTGCTGTGCACCGCAGTACACCAACTCGACGAGCAAGGCAACAAAAGCAAAGGCATGCAAATATTCACTCACATATAACAGAGAAATGCACGGGAGTGGAGGACAGGGAAAAAACTAAAGAGGAGGGAAGGGAATTATCACACTTACAAACCCATGCAACAGTCACAGATAACTCCTCCAAACTCCTCATATAACCACCAAAACACTTCTCTTCCAAGCCATGCAGCATAAGCTAGCTCTGACGATATGTTTCAGTCAGGACCCAGATTATATAGGGGATGGGAGTGGTTAACAGAGCTCAGCTGAGAGCTCAGACTCCCAGAGCTCCCAACATGGTCGATTAACCCCTGTTCTGCCAACAGAAATAAACACCATTTAAAAAGAAGGTGAAGTGCTTGTTTTCAGCCCAGAAGCAGGTGCAATCAGAAGTCTTCTGGCTCCTCTCTGCTGCGGTAACCCAGTGACAAGTTTTCAGTCCACAAAGTGGTCACCAATTGTTGGTGGGTAAGGAACGCAAGGCATATTTGGGGCCAAAGCAGAGACAGAGTAAGGTACTGTTTGCACGTTTCGTATTTCCATATTTCTGTCTTGTTGTAGGAACAGAGAAATGGAATTTATGCAGATGATACATCTATTACATATAAGAACAAACAGCACAAAAAATGACCCCAATGAGTATAATAGAGCCTGTTGTAGTGTCCATTATTTTTCTGGAAAAAAACATTCTGCATTATAACTACAATGCCCCAAAATATAATAACGCCACTACTAGAGTATAATATCTTCAAGGTAGTAAGTTGCTGAGCCTATGTAACAACAAAGACATTGGGGAAAACTTTATTAAGAGTTTTAGTTTAGTGCACATCTTTTTGTTATGCTTTTGTGCTACAGAAAAATAATAGTTCTGTATGAGTTACGGTGAATAATTGGTAAAAATGTTACTATCAAAACAAAAATCACTTAAAATGTTACTTCACCTGCTAAATAAGTTAAATCTATATATAAATACAGTATATTTGTTCACTATCTGATGTGTGTACATGAGTGTTGTACACAAGTTGCAGAGTGAAACATAGGTCGACAGTCTCAAGGTGGTTTTCTCAAACATCGCCAACTGTAATGGCGGCGTCAGGGTGCGTGGACTCCACAAATTCAGACACTTCTCCTTGTGACTCCATAGATAGCTATGGTCAGCACAGAGTGACTCAGGTGTCGTCTTCTAGAGCTGCAGCTCCTAGGCAGGTTAGAAGGAGTTAAATCTTTGATGGACTGAGCTGGTTGATTGCCCGTGGTCACATGCTGTGGGAGAACCAGTCCTGTTCTTTTTCTATTCGCCACGACAGCACCCACTGAGAGAGGGGATCCGCCCCTGGGAACAGGAAACCTACAGAGAGATAAAAGGGGCGGCCCCCCCTCGCTCCTCAGTTGGTTTCCTGTTCCCGGGTGGAACACCTCAGAGAGAAACTCTGCGGACTTAAGGATGAAGAGGACAAGCTTACCTGGACTGCCGCCTGTTCGTCTCTGTTGAGCGGCAGGGGCTCCAGAGTAAGTCTCAGTGAAGCGGGATAAAGTAAAGTAAGCTGCGGAGACACCATCACGTGTTTCTCAACGCAAGCAATGAATAGCCAGGCCTTTCTCCGGGAAGGAACAACCACGGGAAGGGCAGCATCCAATAAAGGAGAATATCCAATAAAGGAAGATCACCTATGCCAAGCATGGTATCCATCCACAAACAGCTGTTTCGGGGTTTTTGCCCCTCATCAGTGTGGAGTAGGAAACTGGCTATTAGGAGCAGTGCCTGGTGAAAGGCTATGAAGGAACAGATGAATGACCTCAGGGAGACCAAAACATCCAACACTGCGGAGACACCATCACGTGTTTCTCAACGCAGTGATCCAGAACACTGCCCCCATCCCTTATGGGAAATATGCAAACGCATGTAAAGTAAGCTGCGGAGACACCATCACGTGTTTCTCAACGCAAGCAATGAATAGCCAGGCCTTTCTCCGGGAAGGAACAACCACGGGAAGGGCAGCATCCAATAAAGGAGAATATCCAATAAAGGAAGACCACCTATGCCAAGCATGGTATCCATCCACAAACAGCTGTTTCGGGGTTTTTGCCCCTCATCAGTGTGGAGTAGGAAACTGGCTATTAGGAGCAGTGCCTGGTGAAAGGCTATGAAGGAACAGATGAATGACCTCAGGGAGACCAAAACATCCAACACTGCGGAGACACCATCACGTGTTTCTCAACGCAGTGATCCAGAACACTGCCCCCATCCCTTATGGGAAATATGCAAACGCATGTAAAGTAAGCTGCGGAGACACCATCACGTGTTTCTCAACGCAAGCAATGAATAGCCAGGCCTTTCTCCGGGAAGGAACAACCACGGGAAGGGCAGCATCCAATAAAGGAGAATATCCAATAAAGGAAGACCACCTATGCCAAGCATGGTATCCATCCACAAACAGCTGTTTCGGGGTTTTTGCCCCTCATCAGTGTGGAGTAGGAAACTGGCTATTAGGAGCAGTGCCTGGTGAAAGGCTATGAAGGAACAGATGAATGACCTCAGGGAGACCAAAACATCCAACACTGCGGAGACACCATCACGTGTTTCTCAACGCAGTGATCCAGAACACTGCCCCCAAAACCCCGAAACAGCTGTTTGTGGATGGATACCATGCTTGGCATAGGTGGTCTTCCTTTATTGGATATTCTCCTTTATTGGATGCTGCCCTTCCCGTGGTTGTTCCTTCCCGGAGAAAGGCCTGGCTATTCATTGCTTGCGTTGAGAAACACGTGATGGTGTCTCCGCAGCTTACTTTACATGCGTTTGCATATTTCCCATAAGGGATGGGGGCAGTGTTCTGGATCACTGCGTTGAGAAACACGTGATGGTGTCTCCGCAGTGTTGGATGTTTTGGTCTCCCTGAGGTCATTCATCTGTTCCTTCAGTGAAGCGGGATGTCCTGTTGGCTTCCCCCTATCCTGATAGTATCGGCATGGATACGGGATTAATTAACAGTCTCCCTGCTGGGACACTGTTATATCGCCCCACCACATGAGGAACCCCTTCGGCTACTGTCCGGTAAGCGGTTTGGTTTTGTTACCTTGCACCTCGGTGTAGCGGTATGCAGTACGGTAGCGGCAGCGGTAAGCGGTGGCTTCAGCCGCATGGTGGATGGTGAGAGCGCACATGCGCGATCTGATGGCGTCCCGGAAGTGGATAATAGAACTTCCGGGGGCGCGAGGTCAACCTGGGCTCAGCTATAGGCGCCATTGTGGTTGCCGGTGATTAGCGCTAAGCATCTGCGGCTGGAGGAGGACGCTGCGGGCCGCGCCAGGGCCAATCACTAATCTCCCCTAATGGTCAGGTACAAAAAAAAAAAAAAAAAGGGGGGGAGGAGTGTTTCTCAGCTGTGAGGCACAGGAGTGCTATATAAGGCAGTTCAGAGCTCTCCTGGTTGCGCAACATGTCGTCCCAGGAGGATATCGAGCGCCCACTGGAGGATTTAATCCTGCCTAGTGGTGATGCCCAGAAAGGCAGTGGACACTCAAAGAGGAGTGACTCCACTGAGAAATCAGGGAAAAAGTCAGGCCGCTCTGCACCGAAACCTGATCGTACAACCCGGCAGACGGTATTTAACCTTACTCCTGGGAAAATGTGTAGCTGGCTTTATGGGGGCTAATGGTAGTTTCTCCTACTTCTATCTTATAGGGTAAGCGGACGGAGAAATCTAGGCACAAGCAGTGTGCGATGTGTAATGAGCCCCTGCCGGACTCCTATATTAAGAAATTGTGTCAGAGTTGCATAGATTACACCTTGCAGCAGGAGAGTTCGGTCAGGATGAAAGAGATTCGTCTCATGATAAGGGAAGAACTTCAGTCCTTGGGAGGTAGTCCGGCGGTGAATGTTGAGAAAAGAGCCAGGAGAGCGCCTTCACCTGCAGCAGACACGTCAGCAGAAAGTGGGGAGGTCAGCTCAGACGTTTCTCAGAAATCGGGCTCCTCGGATGACGAGGATTACGTCTGTTTCCCTACAGACAGTGTAAATAATCTGATTAAGTCAGTGAGAGGTACTATGGGGGTATCAGAGTCTAAAGAACCTCAGACACCTCAGGACGTTATGTTTGCTGGTCTTTCACAGAAGAAAGGCCATGTGTTTCCAGTGAATCAGGCCATCAAGGACCTGGTTAAACGGGAATGGAGTAAAGGACAAAAGGGGTTTGTACCAGTCTCGTGTAAAAGGCGGTACCCCTTTGATGATGAGGACTTGACCACTTGGTCCAAAGTACCTAAAGTGGATGCGGCTGTGGCATCCACCTCCCGCCGTTCCTCCCTGCCAGTTGAAGATGCAGGTTCCTTATCAGATCCTATGGACAGGAAATCTGACACAATACTTAAAAAGTCATGGGAGGCCTGTGTAACTGCCTTTAAACCTGCAATTGCAGCCACATCTACTAGCAGGTCTATGCTAGTTTGGCTTGACCAGCTGGACCAAAACATTAAAACCGGAGTATCCAGGGAAAAACTGCGCTCTGCTATTCCTTTAATTAAGGGGGCTGCGGCATTTATTTCTGATGCCTCTATTGACTCACTCCGTCTAGCGGCCAGAACGGCCAGTCTTACTAACACGGCTCGTAGAGCCTTATGGCTAAAAAACTGGAAAGGAGATGCCCAGTCCAGGTCCAAATTGTGTGCCATACCCTGTCAGGGTGAGTACCTCTTCGGAACAGTATTAGATGAAATACTCACTAAGGCGGGTGAAAGGAAGAAGGGGTTCCCTAATCCCTTTATTCCTTCTTACAGAAGGGCGTTCAGGAAGCCACCATTCGGCAAGAAGGGAGGCTTCAAAGACCGGTGGAATAATAATAAAGAATTTAAACAAAAAGGAAATTTGTTTAATAAACGTCCCTTTAAACCAGCGGATAAATTCCGTTGACCCGGTTCTGCCAGTGGGAGCTAGACTTCTACAGTTTGCAGAGCAATGGAAGGAAATAACGGTCAATCCGTGGGCCATCAATTTAGTATCTTCAGGCCTCGTTTTAGACTTCATCCAAACACCTCCGGATTCCTTCCTTCTTACATCCTTAAAATCTAGGCCTCAGCAGGAGGCCCTGGAAACGGAAATTAAATCCCTCATATCCAAACACGTATTAATAAAAGTGCCACCATCCCAGATAGGGAAGGGCTTCTATTCCCCCCTATTTCTAATTTCTAAACCCGACGGCTCTTTCAGAACCATAATCAATTTGAGAAAATTAAATTCCTTTATAAAACCCAGAACATTTAAAATGGAATCTATTCGTTCAGCTATTAAAAATTTGTTTCCAAATTGTTACATGGTAGTATTGGATCTTAAGGATGCTTACTACCATCTCCCCATACACAAGTTACACCAACAATTTCTCCGGGTAGCAGTGGTTATAGATGGGCAGGTCTGTCACCTACAATACCGGGCTATGCCATTTGGTTTATCCATGGCTCCAAGGGTTTTTACCAAGTTACTGTCAGAGGTAATGTCCTTCCTACGAGTAAGGGACACACTAGTAATTCCGTATCTAGATGACCTGTTGATTGTAGGTAGAGATTCCCTACAGTGTGAGAAGAGGTTGGGGGAAGTAGTTTTTTCTTTGCAAAAACTGGGCTGGATTATAAACTGGGAAAAATCCAGGCTCCAGCCTGTGACATGTCAGAAATTTCTGGGGCTCCTATTGGACTCAGTTGACCAGATATGTAGGCTTCCTGATGAGAAAAAGACCACCATAATACATAAAGTGAGTATAGCCATCAGTAAGCGTAGTATGTCATTGAGGAATGCCATGTCTTTATTAGGTTCCTTGACTTCCTGTCTTCCCGCTGTCCAATGGGCGCAATTCCACACTAGACAGCTACAGAAATTTGTATTACAAGAGGACATTAGGAGGGAAGGAAAGCTGGATGACACAGTCGTTCTAACGTCAGATGTAATACACTCCCTTGCATGGTGGTTAGATTGGGACAATCTATCTAAGGGAGTTTTATGGGTTATCACTTCATCCGCTAACGTTACCACGGACGCTAGTCCCGATGGCTGGGGGGCACACTTTCAGGATCAGGTAGCCCAGGGTCTCTGGTCTTATGCAGAACTTGAGAATTCCTCTAATGTAAAAGAGTTGAAGGCTATATTTTATTCCCTGCTCCACTTTCTCCCTCAGCTGAGAGGCTCTCACACAAGGGTCTTCTCCGACAACACAACCGCAGTGGCCTATCTGAACCGTCAAGGAGGTACTCGGTCAGAAAATCTTATGGGAGTTGCTTCAGACATCATGGAGCTAGCCGAAGGTCACCTACTATCCTTGTCGGCAGTTCATATCAGAGGCATAGACAATCTGCGTGCAGACTTCCTCAGCCGCCACACTCTGCATCAGGGGGAATGGATGCTCAACAGGAAGGTGTTCAAGTTGATAACAGCCAAATGGGGTGTACCCCAGATAGACTTGTTCTCCACACGAGCAAACCGTCAGGTGAAGATGTTCGCCTCTCTATGCAGAGAGGACAATCCGGACATATTCGATGCCCTCCATATAACATGGGCATTCGACCTAGCCTATGCATTCCCTCCATGGAATCTACTGCCAGTGGTCATAAGAAAGATAAGGGAAGAAGGGGCAAGAGTCCTTCTGATAGCCCCATTCTGGCCCAAGAGGCCATGGTTTTCGTGGCTCAGAGCGATGTCAATTTCAGACCCCTGGATTCTGCCTCAGACCAAGGACCTTCTATCTCAGGGGCCGTTCCTACATCCTCAAGTAAAAGGAATGAACTTGACTGTCTGGAATTTGAGAGGCAATTACTAGAGCTTAGAGGGTTCTCTAGGGGGCTAATAAATACCCTCATGAGGAGTAGAAAGCCTTCCACTACCAGAATTTATGTTAGGATTTGGAAGAAATTTCTTGAATTCCATACCGCACAACTCTCTTCGGAAGTTCCTATATTCTCAATATTAGAATTTCTACAGAAGGGTCTGGACTTGGGACTCTCGGTTAGCACATTAAAGGTCCAAATTTCGGCTCTAGGAGCTCTGTTTAATTCTGATGTTGCAGGCAATAGATGGATATCTAGGTTTATTTCTGCTTGCGAGAGATCAAAACCTATTAAGGTACCACAGATTCCTCAGTGGGATCTGACGTTGGTCCTGGATGCATTGACACAAAGCCCTTTTGAGCCTCTTCAGACAGCCTCTCTGAAGCATGTCTCATTAAAAACGATATTACTAGTGGCATTAGTATCTGCCAGAAGGGTGAGTGATCTCCATGCCTTATCAGTAGATCCTCCATTCCTATCAGTGACTTCTGACAGAATAGTTCTAAAAACAGATCCATGTTATCTCCCTAAGGTAGCTACTAGTTTTCATAGGTCTCAGGAGATCTTGTTACCTGCCTTTTATGAGAACCACTCGACTCCAGAAGAAGCTAGGCTTCATACCCTAGATGTTAAAAGAGCTATTCTAACCTATATAGAAAGAACTAGGGGCTGGAGGGAGAGTAGGTCTCTCTTTGTGTCTTTCCAGGGGAAAAACAAGGGATCCAGAGTCACAAAGTGCACACTGTCGCGCTGGATCCGGGATGCTATAATCTTGGCGTACAAATCTAAGGGAAGAGATCCTCCTCTGCATATCGGAGCACACTCCACTAGGGCCGTGTCGACTTCCTGGGCAGAAAGAGCGAACGTGCCAATACACCTTATATGTAAGGCTGCAACTTGGTCTTCGCCGAATACCTTCTATAAGCACTATAGACTAGACCTATCTGCTGCTTCTGATCTAACCTTTGGGGTTTCGGTTCTTGACTCAGTTAACCCACCCAATCTATAATCTCTGTAAATCTCTCAGTGGGTGCTGTCGTGGCGAATAGAAAATACCGGATTACTCACCGGTAATGCTCTTTTATAGAGCCCACGACAGCACCCATTCGATTCCCTCCCTTTTCTTTATTTAGTTGCACGTGGTGTCTTGTAGGGAGATGTATATAATAGAGTAAGATGCTATGAAGTTGTAAATATGTATATATAACTGAACCTGTTAAACTAATAAGCCTGGCGGCGGTTCCTCCTTATTCTCTGTAAAACAACTGAGGAGCGAGGGGGGGCCGCCCCTTTTATCTCTCTGTAGGTTTCCTGTTCCCAGGGGCGGATCCCCTCTCTCAGTGGGTGCTGTCGTGGGCTCTATAAAAGAGCATTACCGGTGAGTAATCCGGTATTTTCCTGGTCTAGAAAGTTGGACATGTCCTAGTTATTCCACCTGGTTAATCCCACCAAGGACAACATCTGCATGGAGTTGTATGTTTGAGCGACTTTTCTTCGGTTTCCTTCCACACTCCAAACACATACTGATAGGAAATGTAGATTGTGAGCCCCAAAGGGGGCAGTGATGATGATGCTGCTGGAGAACATGATGGTGCTATAAATGCAAGAATAATATATACTGTAAAGTAAACCAACTAGTAGGTGGCATAAACTTAGACAAGACAGTCTTAGGCTATGTGCACACGTCCGGAATTGCCACGGAAATTTCCGCGGCAATTCTGGAACTCCCTGCCGCGGGAAAAAGTCATGCGGAATTGGCATGCGTTTTCCTGCTAAACACTAGCGTTTTACAAGCGTAATTAGCTTGCAGAATACTAGCGTTTTCCAAGCGATCTGTAGCATCGCTTGGAAAACTGATTGAGGCCATGTTCTCACGTTGTGGATTTTACTGCGGAACTGCAGCATTTTTTACGCTGCGGATCTGCAGCAGTTTCCCATGCGGTTTACAGTACCATGTAAACCAATGGAAAACCCAATCCGCTGTGAACATGCTGCGGAAAAAAATGCATGGAAAAGCAGCATTGTTTTTTCCGCAGCATGTAAATTCTTTGTGCTGATCTGCAGCGTTTCTGCTCCCATTGACTTGCATTGAGTCGGGCACATCATCAGCAAAACCGCAATGTAAAAAAGATCTGTGGTTTAGCTGCTGATGAAACGCTGCAGATCGGGAGGAGGGAAGTGTGTGGGCGGAGTTTGGGCAGTGACTGTATACGTGTGTGTGTGTGCGGGCGGGGTCTGTGGGCTGTCAGTGGGTCTGCCGGTGCGTCTGCGGGGCTGTCGGGGGTCTGTGCGTGGCTGCCGGCGGGTCGGTGCGGGGCTGCCGGTGCGTCTGTGGGGCTGTTGGGGGTCTGTGCGGGGCTGTTGGGTCTGTGTGGGGCTGTCGGGGGTCTGCCAGGGCTGTAGGGGGGCTGTCAAGGGTCTGTGTGGGGTTGCCAGGGGTCTGCCGGGGATGTCGGGGTCTGTGCAGGGCTGTCCGGGGGTCTGCGGGGCTGTGCGGGGGGGTCTGCGGGTGTGTGTGTATGTGTGTGTGTGCGTGTGCAGGCATCGTTCGATGGGACTACAAGTCCCATCCGGCTATGCCTGCTACAGTGACAGTGATTGACACATTGGCCAATGATGGGACAGTAGTAGTTCCATCATCCGGCTAATGTGTTGAATGTAAAAAAAAAAAAAAAAAACATACAGTACATACAACATACAGTATAACAAGTACATACAACATACAGTACATACAACATATGACATACTATACATACAACATACAACAGAACATACAACATACAACAGTACATACAACATATGACATACAGTACATACAACATACAACAGTACATACAACATACAACAGTACATACAACATATGATATACAGTACATACAACAGTACATACAACATATGACATACAGTACATACAACATAGAGTACATACTCACCATCACCTTGATCACTGAAGCCCTTGCTCACCTGTAAAAAATATTAAAATAATAAACAAACAATATACTCTCTGATCCGCAGAAATCAAATTAATACGAGTGTCCCATGACGAACTCCCGTGGAGAGCAGCCACATCAGCTGATGCGACCGCTCTCCAGGGGCCCCGACAATACAATGACAGAAGGTATCCTTTCGCACTGAATCCCTCCGCCTTTGTGAGAAATAGTCCCTACTCTCACTTGTGCCACTGCTGTGTGGGAAAATTCCCATGCAGCTTTGCCATAAAGTGAGACCAATGAACTCAGGTAACCTCTTCAGTGATGCACTGCAGGAGCCATTGTTTCCTGTCAGTGTGTCACTTGAGGCCCTATAGAGCGGTGACATCACCCGATGTCACTGTTCTATAGGGGAGATCGTCGTGGGACACTCGTTATTAATTGGTCTACGGCGAAAAGTGAGTAAATGGTTAGTTTATCAATTTAAATTTTTTGCAGGCGATCGAATATGGTAAGTATGGTGAAATTAAGAATATTAAAATACTTTTTTCTGGCTGTCTTTTTTTTTTTTAACTCTTTCACTACTATTGGATTTGTAATGGATAGGCGTTTTATTGACGCCTCTCCATTATTACCCGGGCTTAATGTCTCCTGACAATAGCAAGGTGACATTAACCCCTTATTACCCCATATCCCACCTCTACAGGGGAGTGGAAAGAGAGGGGCTAAGTGACGGAATTGGCACATCTTACAGATGCGCCATTTCTGGGGCGGCTGGGGGCTAGTATTTGTAGCTGGGGGGGGGGGCAAATATCCATGGCCTCTCTCTAGGCTATGAATATCAGCCCGCAGCTGTCTGTGTAGCCTTTCTGGTTATAAAATATAGGGGGACCCCACGTCAATTTTTTTTTGGGTCCCCTTATTTTAATAGCCAGTAAAGGCTATGCAGACAGCTGCGGACTGATATTCATAGCCTGGGAAGAGGCCATGGGAATTACCTCCTTCCCAGGCTACAAATATGGGCCCCCAGCCGTCGGCTTTCCCCCTCTGGCGCAGAAAATTGCGCGTGAGCTCACACCATTTTTTTCCGTTTTTTTATTAAACATGTTCATTAATCAACATCGGCCTTGCTATTATAGTTATATGAAAAAGTTTAGGCACCTCTATTAATCTTAAGCTTAATGTTCTATAAAAATTGCTTTTTTTGCAACAGCTATTTCAGTTTCATATATCTAATAACTGTTGGACACAGTAATGTTTCTGCCTTGAAATGAGGTTTATTGTACTAACAGAAAATGTGCAATCTGCATTCAAACAAAATTTGACAGGTGCATAAGTATGGGCACCCTTATCATTTTCTTGTTTTAAATACTCCTACCTACTTTTTACTGACTTACTAAAGCACTTTTTTTGGTTTTGTAACCTCATTGAGCTTTGAACTTCATAGCAGGGTGTATTCAATCATGAGAAAAGCTACTTAAAGTGGCCACTTGCAAGTTGTTCTCCTGTTTGAATCTCCTCCGAAGAGTGGCATCATGGACTCCTCAAAACAAGTGTCAAATGATCTGAAAACAAAGATTATTCAACATAATTGTTCAGGGGAAGGAAACAAAAAGCTGTCTCAGAGATTTAACCTGTCAATTTCCACTGTGAGGAACATAGTAAGGAAATGGAAGAACACAGGTACAGTTTTGTTAAGGCTAGAAGTGGCAGGCCAAGAAAAACATCAGAAAGGCAGAGAAGAAAAATGGTGAGATCAGTCAAGGACAACCCTCAGACCACCTCCAGAGAGCTGCAGCATCAACTTGCTGCAGATGGTGTCACTGTGCATCGGTCAACTATACAACGCACTTTGCACAAGGAGAAGCTGTATGGGAGAGTGATGCGAAAGAAGCCATTTCTGCAAGCATGCCACAAACAGAGTCGATTGAGGTATGCAAAAGCACATTTGGAGAAGCCAATTTCTTTTTGGAAGAAGGTCCTGTGGACTGATGAAACCAAGATTGAGTTGTTTGGTCATACAAAAAGGCGTTATGCATGGCGGCAAAAAAACACAGCATTCCAAGAAAAACACTTGCTACCCACAGTAAAATTTGGTGGAGGTTCCATCATGCTTTGGGGCTGTGTGGCCAATGCCGGCACCGGGAATCTTGTTAAAGTTGAGGGACGCATGGATTCCTCTCAGTATCAGCAGATTCTTGACAATAATGTTCATGAATCAGTGACAAAGTTGAATTTACGCAGGGGATGGATCTTTCAGCAAGACAATGATCCAAAACACCGCTCCAAATCTACTCAGGCATTTATGCAGAGGAACAATTACACTGTTCTGGAATGGCCATCCCAGTCCCCAGACCTGAATATCATTGAACATCTGTGGGATCATTTGAAGAGGGCTGTCCATGCTCGGCGACCATCAAACTTAACTGAACTGGAATTGTTTTGTAAAGAGGAATGGTCAAAAATACCTTCATCCAGGATCCAGGAACTCATTAGAAGCTACAGGAAGCAACTAGATGCTGTTATTTTTGCAAAAGGAGGATCTACTAAATATTAATGTAACTTTTCTGGTGAGGTGCCCATACTTATGCACCTGTCAAATTTTGTTTGAATGCAGATTGCACATTTTCTGTTAGTACAATAAACCTAATTTCAAGGCAGAAACATTACTGTGTCCAACAGTTATTAGATATATGAAACTGAAATAGCTGTTGCAAAAAAAAAAAACATTTTTATAAAACCAAAAGAAGTGAGGTATCGCGCTAAAACCACTGAAACAAACTTATAATGTGGGTTATATAACACCCTATTGTGCCCACAAATAACTGCTGATGAAACTGCCAAAATTGGTTACTACCACGTATGGGGATAATAATAGACACTTACTTTTAGAATGAAGTCGTGGAAGATGGGGTCAATAGGTGTTATAACCTGCGGGTGCAGATGCTGAAGGTTCCAAACAATCAGACGGCAGGAGACCTGTAGCAGTGTTGCAAACGCGCAGAGCCAGAAGCACCCCGGCCGGTGGTGATCCTGGATGCGCGGCTGAAAAAAATGGCCGACGCTGCTCTGCTGTGCAGCGTGTGACGTCACAAAGCTACGGAGCTAGGATGGGGCCAAAACTAACCAACGCGTTTCGAGGGACTACGTCCCTCTTCGTCAGGGTTACCGCCCCCTCCCTGCCGCCTGTTATATATAGTTGTCCAGATAATCAGCATATTAACCCCCAGGGAACCGGATCATAGAGAAGATGTAACTGCGCTATAAATTCAAATGTGCACTAGTGGGTTATAGTAACCATAGGGTGTCAGAACACGTATGCCTTATGCTCGATATATAGATGGTACATGAATGGAATTGTGCAAAATACTGTAGAAGTACATGGAACACCTTTATTATTATTAAGGAATATTTAAAAATGAAGCTAAATTAACTTTATTAATATTATTAAAACTAGAAATGGATATAAGAATATACTACTAGCGTTAAAAACATATATGATAGCACATATAAACAACTACACTCCTAAATAAATAACTACTACTTGTATAGTGCCAAGTGCCACCGGAAGACGGTCGATTCCAATAGTTTTATACATCTTACCAGTTGCCACCTCCCGGTTTGGCTTACAAACATACCAAAAGGGCAATTTACGAGGATTAGGCGGAATTGTTCAACGATTGAGGATTATTATATGGAATCAAGTTTTTTGACCCAGAAATTTCTGGAAAAGGGGTATCCCAGGCCGCTGTTGGAAAAAACGCAAAATGAGCTGGCCCAAACAGATAGAGGTTCTTTATTTAAACTAACATCCAAAAAGGACCTAAGTAGCAGTAAACTATCAGAGCAAGTTTATACTTTGCCATTTGTCACACAATTTCATGCGGGCTATAATAAATTTGTTCGCATCATTCGCAAACACTGGCCTGTCTTACAGAAAGACAAAGTGGTAGGGGAGCTTCTCCCTGTCCACCCTAGGTTCGTATATAGGAGAGCCCAAACATTGGGCAATCTTATAGCCCCCACTACGGCAGTTAACAAGAAAATGTGTCCCAAAAAAACGAACCAATTAGGTGCCGGCTTTTTACCGTGTGGTGGCTGTTTTGGTTGTCTACATACCTCTTTTAAAAAAAACCGACAAATTACATTCTTTGACACAGACGGCACCAAGGAGTTTCAAATTAAGGAAAGTGTCTCCTGTTTTTCCTCAGGAGTTATCTATTTCATTAAATGCCCATGTAGCAAGTTATATGTTGGTCGTAGCAAACGACACCTAATGGAGCGTATTAAGGAACATTTTAAAAATATACAGAAAGGTTTTTTTAGGACACCCCCTTTCCCGTCACTTTAGGGACAAACATAACCAGTCCTTGAGGGGTGTCCTCTTCTGTGGCATACAGATTGTTCCTCATGGCCAAAGGGGTGGAGACTACCTTAAGAGAATGTCTAGAGTTGAATCCCAATGGATTTTTAACCTAAACAGTTTGGCCCCTATGGGCCTGAACCACGAGTTAGAGCTATATGCGTTTTAATTTAAAATTTGAGTAATGGGGGGTATTTTATATATATAAAAATCTTTTACAAAAATCTGTTCTATTTTTTCTAAATAAAGAAATAGTTTTATCTATACCGTTCATGGTATTTTTACATGGTTTTACCCTTTATACAAGTAGTAGTTATTTATTTAGGAGTGTAGTTGTTTATATGTGCTATCATATATGTTTTTAACGCTAGTAGTATATTCCTATATCCATTTCTAGCTTTAATAATATTAATAAAGTTAATTTAGCTTCATTTTTAAATATTCCTAAATAATAATAAAGGTGTTCCATGTACTTCTACAGTATTTTGCACAATTCCATTCATGTACCATCTATATATCGAGCATAAGGCATACGTGTTCTGACACCCTATGGTTACTATAACCCACTAGTGCACATTTGCATTTATAGCGCAGTTACATCCTCTCTATGATCCGGTTCCCTGGGGGTTAATATGCTGATTATCTGGACAACTATATATAACAGGCGGCAGGGAGGGGGCGGTAACCCTGACGAAGAGGGACGTAGTCCCTCGAAACGCGTTGGTTAGTTTTGGCCCCATCCTAGCTCCGTAGCTTTGTGACGTCACACGCTGCACAGCAGAGCAGTGTCGGCCATTTTTTTCAGCCGCGCATCCAGGATCGCCACCGGCCGGGGTGCTTCTGGCTCTGCGCGTTTGCAACACTACTACAGGTCTCCTGCCGTCTGATTGTTTGGAACCTTCAGCATCTGCACCCGCAGGTTATAACACCTATTGACACCATCTTTCACGACTTAATTCTAAAAGTAAGTGTCTATTATTATCCCCATACGTGGTAGTAACCAATTTTGGCAGTTTCATCAGTGGTTATTTGTGGGCACAATAGGGTGTTATATAACCCACATTATAAGTTTGTTTCAGTGGTTTTAGCGCGATACCTCACTTCTTTTGATTTTTTCTGGTTCACCTGCAGGTGTGACAGGTGAGGCACGGCACCTGTCCGGTATCAGCAGCTTTTACTCATCCGTCATTAGCGCCAGTGTGACAATCCCTCCTTGTTTAAATTTTTATAAAACATTAAGCTTAAAATTAATAGGGGTGCCCAAACTTTTTCATATAACTGTATCTATGGATATATCTATAGATCTAACTATGGATATATCTATAGATATACCATAACTATGGATATATCTATCTACAGATATATTTATAGATAGATATATCTATAGATACATAGATATATCTATCCATATATCTATCTAACTACTTTCACACATCAGGTTTTTGCCGTCAGGCAAAATCCGGCGAGTTTTGAAAAAAACTGATCCGTTTTTTTTCCGCCGGATCCGTTTTTTTCTCATAGAGTTGTATTAGGATTAGGATTGCGCCTGAAGGCCACATGTTTCATCTGTTATTTGCCGGATCCATCAAAAAAGCTGTTTCCGGCGGGCGGAGAAAACTTAGAGAGGAACGTTTTTTCTGTCCGGCAAAAAAATTCCCAGCAACTGATTCGACGAAAAGCATATGAAACTGAGACGTGAAATGATGAATCCGGCCTCCGAATCCGGGTTTTTCATGCACTTTTCCATTTAAATCATGCACATTTTCGGTTCTCTCTCAAAAAAAAATGGATCAGTTGCATCAGTTTTTCACTATTTGCAACGGATGCTTTTTTTAAAAAATTCGCCGGATCCTGCCTGACGGAAAAAAACTGATGTGTGAAAGTAGCCTAACTATCCACCATATATCTATATCTATCTATCTATCTATCTATCTATATAGATCTATCTATTCATATATTTATAGATCTATCTATCTATCTATCTATCTATCTATCTATCTATCTATCTATCTATCTATCTATCTGTCTATCTGTCTATCTGTCTATCTGTCTGTCTGTCTGTCTGTCTGTCTGTCTATCTGTGTGTGTAATGGAGTGTGGGTTGGACAAGAAATAACATCACAATTTATTTTTTTTTTGCTCAATAATACATCTTTATTTAGCTTTCAAAAACGCATACAAAAACGCATAAAAAATGCATAAAAAAATGCACCAAAAACACTCAAAAAAAGCATAAAAAATGCACCTGCGTTTTCTGCCAAGAGATGCAGAATCCGCACAAAAAATTCCAGAGGCAAATCCGCAACATGTGCACATACCCTGACAAGTTGGTCACACTTGTCAAACATAGTGTTTGACAAGTGTGACCAACTTTTTACTATTGATGCTGCATCAATAGTAAAAAGATATAATGTTAAAAATAATAAAAAAAAATTTAAAATCGTGATATTCTCACCTTCCGGCGTCCCCGGCAGTCTTCCTGCTCCTCGCGATGCTCCCGTTCCCAGTAATGCATTGCGAGAATGACCTGTGATGATGTAGTGGTCTCGCGAGACCGCTACGTCATCTCTGGTCATTGCCGCAAGGCAATTATTGGGAACGGGAGCATCGCGAGGAGCAGGAAGACTGCCGGGGACGCCGGAAGGTGAGAATATCACGATTTTTTATTTTAATACTTTTTTTTTTTTAACAATTATATGGTTCCCAGGGCCTGGAGGAGAGTCTCCTCTCCTCCACCCTGGGTACCAACCGCACATGATCCGCTTACTTCCCGCATGCTGGGCATAGCCACATGTGGAAAGTAAGCGGATCAATGCATTCCTATGTGTGCGGAATCGACGCGATTCCGCACAAAGAATAAACATGCTGCGTTTTTTTTCAGAATGCGATTCTGCCGCGGAAAAAAAAAGCAACATGTGCACAAAAATTGCGGATTGCATTCTAATAATAGGATGCTTAATGCATGCATTTTTTTTGCGGTTTTATAGCGAAAAAAAGTGAAAAAAACGAGAAAAATCCTGAATGTGTGCACACAGCCTTAAAATTAGACATGTTTATCAAAAAGCATGATCCACATTGATAAACTGGCACATTTTAAGACAGTCTAATTTAAATTTGAGGAAGAGGAAAGACAGAATCCAGTGCAACCATCCACCGTTGTTGGCTGCGTTGCGCCAGAAACACATCAATTTTATACAGTTTCCTCTGAGAATTCATGATGATCAGGCAACAACCATTCTTGGGCAGTGTAAACGGATCTTCAAAATTAGACGGTATTGATAGATTGGTGTTGGTGTTGAGGGGGTGTGCCATTTGGAGGGGATTTCCTTGGTAATTGCTCATCTCCATTATGATATGCGTATAGGCCTTGGCTCCAGATAGAAAGCTGTTGTATTTATAGCTGAAGAGCTAAGGGGAGTTTTCAGTGTATGAGAAGTATCGGAAGCCTTCCTGCTGCTTTTTATGAGGAATGTGCCTGTTAATCATTTCCTTGCACAATAAAAAAAAACCTCTCACTTAAAAAGAATCACCAACTGTTGTTTAGTCAAGCAGGGATAGTGATGTATAAATATTATGTGAATAGATTTTCTCTGTATATTCAGTGACAGAAAAAAGTTCCGGATGCCATAAGATTAGTGCTAAAGCAGTGGCTAATGGGACCCATGACATGTTAGTCACTGCGAAAATGATTGATTAGATTTGTACAAAAATAGAAGGGGACTGCCTGGTTTAAATAACATCTATTTAAAGGACTCCAACCTTGTCCTGGCTACAGGAAGTCCTATATCAACTGCTACTGCCAGATGAAGCGGAAGGGGAATGCTCATTTTACTGTAGAGCAAATGAAGCATTACATGGTGCCCACTGAAACTAGGACTCTTCATTATGATCATTCCGTTCCTGTATCGTGCACCAGGGCATAGTGTGGTTCTGGCACCATTTCCATCCTTAAGGATGGGCAATAGAAGCCTCAGCTAGTCAGCAGCCCTCCTGAACCCCGTCCTGATATAAATATACCCCATCCAGGTATATATCCTTTAATGTACAAAAACAAACAAACATTATACTCACCAGGAGCAAACATAGAAGTCATCGAGCCCCAAAGCAAAGTATAATGTACTTCCCTTAGTCTTCCATCTATATATATAATTGTCTAAGGGGTACTTTCGTCTTTCTGTCGGCAACTTCCGTCACGGATATTCATTCGCTGATTGGTCTCGCCAGCTGCCTGTCATGGCTGCCGCGACCAATCAGCGACGGGCACAGTCCGATTAGTCCCTCCCTACTCCTCTGCAGTCACTGCCCGGCGCCCGCTCCATACTCCCTGCAGTCACGGCTCACACAGGGTTAATGCCAGCGGTATCGGACCGTGTTATGCCGCGGGTAACTCACTCCGTTACCGCTGCTATTAACCCTGTGTGACCAAGTTTTTACTATTGAGGCAGTCTATGCAGCCTCAATAGTAAAAACATCTAATGTTAAAAATAATAAAAAAAAATAAAAAATCATTATATACTCACCTTCTGCCGCCTTTCCGACGCTCCGGTGATCGGTCCATGCAAGCGACAGGTTCCGGTGCTAAGGTTGGTGTACGACAAGGACCTGCCATGACGTCACGGTCATGCGACCGCGACATCATCGCAGGCCCTGCGTGCCTGCGCGAGAAGGACCTGCCGTGACGTCACGGTCATGTGACCGCGACGTCATCACACCCTCGGACCGGAAGCTGCCGCCTGAACCGAACACAGGCGACATAACTACAAGGGGCCCCTCGGAAGGTGAGTATATGTTTATTTTTTATTTTTTAACCTGTGATACGTGGCTGGGCAATATACTACGTGGCTCTGTGCTGTATACTACGTCACTGGGCAATATACTACGTGGCTTTGTGCTGTATACTACGTCACTGGGCAATATACTATGTGGCTCTGTGCTGTATACTACGTCACTGGGCAATATACTACGTGGCTCTGTGCTGTATACTACGTCACTGGGCAATATACTATGTGGCTCTGTGCTGTATACTACGTCACTGGGCAATATACTACGTGGCTCTGTGCTGTATACTACGTCACTGGGCAATATACTACGTGGCTGGGCAATATACTATGTAACTGGGCAATATACTATGTAATTGGGCAATATACTACGTAACTGGGCAATATACTACGTGGCTCTATGCTGTATACTACGTCGCTGTGCAATATACTACGTGGCTCTGTGCTGTATACTACGTAACTGGGCAATATACTACGTGGC
This sequence comes from Ranitomeya variabilis, assembly GCF_051348905.1. Taxonomy (NCBI): domain Eukaryota; kingdom Metazoa; phylum Chordata; class Amphibia; order Anura; family Dendrobatidae; genus Ranitomeya; species Ranitomeya variabilis. The sequence goes on from NC_135232.1 coordinate 640,639,691, forward strand.
TCTGTGCTGTATACTACGTAACTGGGCAATATACTACGTCACTGGGCAATATACTACGTAACTGGGCAATATACTACGTAACTGGGCAATATACTACGTCACTGGGCAATATACTACGTCACTGGGCAATATACTACGTCACTGGGCAATATACTACGTGGCTGTGCAATATACTATGCAACTGGGCAATATAATACGTCACTGGGCAATATACTACATAACTGGCTAATATACTACGTGGACATGCATATTCTAGAATACCCGATGCGTTAGAATCGTGCCACCATCTAGTGTAGTATAATGCACAACCCATAGTCCTCCCGATAGTGTAATTTACCCCCAATAGTCCTCCATATAATATAATGCACCCCTTATAGTCCTCCCTATAGTATAATGTGCCCCATAGTCCTCCATATAGTATAATGCACACCTCATAGTCCTCTATACAATATAATGCACCCCTCATACTCCTCCATATAGTATAATACACTCCCAATAGTGCTCCATATAGTATAAAGCACAACCCATTGTCATCCAAGTGTTAGGCAAGCAGGAAGCGCTTATGGTTCGTGGACCCACTGTGCCGTGGACCGAGGCGAGCCTGGAGGGGCAAGGCTAAGTGAGAACCCGACTTTTCACTAGAGCCCCTGATAGTGGGGTTAGATTTGGCTCTGGATGGACTCCTCCTGCTACTCCAGGCAGACCTCAGATGCACGGCAGCTGACCCCCTAAGGGACAGGACACTGTAACAACTGGTGCATGCAGCTGATTCACAGACAGGGAGATACTGGCAGCCACGGCTTGTGTGCAGACAGGCGTTCACAGTTACGGGTGATTTACAGGCAGACATGGCTGAAACAGGCAGGCAGGTGGGCACGGCTGATACACAGGCAGGCGAGCACGGCTGATATATTGGCAGGCAGACCGGCACAGCTGACAGGCAGGTGGGCACAGCTGATAAACTGGCAGACATGTGCTGGCGGGCACGGCTGATATACAGGCAAGTGCAGGCGGGCACAGCTAATATACAGGCAGAGGTAAGACCCAGTTCAGACTGCACAGACAGGAACAGTTTCAGGAAGAACTAGGTCACAGACAGGAAAGGTTCCAGTCCGCAAGTGCAGACAGGCAGGGAACCACATGTGCAGACAGACAGGGCCAGGTACACACAGAACAAAGACAAGTACAGGCAGGACAGACAGGACCAGATTCAAACCGGGTACTTACAATTAAATAGCAAGTGTACACACAGATCACAAATGTTGCACAGCAATAACAGATTATTGTACTTGTTTTTATTATGTATACCCCTCCTCACATGTAAAGCGCCATGGAATAAATGGCGCTATAACAATAAATAATAATAATAAATAGATAGGTACTAATTCAGACACTGCAGATTTAGAGATAGGTACTGGTTAAGACACAGGATGTTTAGGGAAACACCCAGATTTATATACAAACAGGTTCAGGGATAGGTCCAGATTCAGGCACAACAGGTTTCGGAAAGGATACAGATTTAGGTACAATTATGTTCAAGGATAGGTATCAATTCAGACTAGATCAGACACAGGTTTAAGGTACAGGCCTGAGCATACAGACCCAAGGAATCAGGTTCAGATTCATGCCTGGGCATATATCCTTAGGGAAACAGGTTCAGGCATGGGCATACAGCCCAGGGAAAACAGGTTCACAAATGGGTCTAGGCCTTGAAACTTAGTAGTTGCACCAACACTAAAGGAGCATGTTGCTCAGGCACCTCCCAACAGGTGGAGGTGCCTTAAGTACTAAGTGCCTCCCAGTAATTGGCTGAGGACACATTAGGAGCCCACACACTGTCTCTTTAAGAACCAGGAAGTTCCCGTGCTCGCCCTTAGCATGCTGCCAGGAAACATGCACAGCAAGCAGAGGACAAGGAGCTTACAGCACGACCAGGAGTGGTGAGTAAGTCGGTGTCCCTGCATGGTAGAGGAGGGGTAGCCATGCACAGACACAAGCATTGGTGTTACACCAGGTAGTATAATGCACAGACCATAGTCATACATGTAGTATAATGCACAGCCCCTAGTCATGCATGTTGTAGTATGGCCACAGGCACCATAAAATCACTGATTTATAAAAATAAATACCCACTTTCCCTCCTCTCCCTTGCTGTGCAGTGTCCTCTTCTGAAGCCGGTAGCTGACTTTAGCATGTAGGTGACATTAGAACATGATGTCACTGCCATACGCCCCGGTTCATGTGCACGCCTGCGTCAACTGCTGGCCTCTGATTGTCCTTTAGCGCGTATTGCTGCGCAAGGACCCGATGAGTCTATGTGCTGCAAAACACTGCAGCTGAATGTGTGTCTGAGGATACACATCCTGCTAGAGTATTATCTGGTGTAGGCAGGCCCCTCAGCAGCCAGGCCTGGTCGCAGTGGTGACCGTAGTCATTACGCACCCTGCTAGACAGTTAGTAGTGGAAGGTATGTGTTAATGCCAGCAATATTTTAATTTCAGTTTAAAGGTTTATTCACATCTCAGCCATTCATAGCAGAGATGGGAATAATAGCATCCAACCTCCAGCCACATAAGGTGGAACTATAGAAACAACCCAGCATGACTGAGCTATGCTTTCTCCATAAATCCCATGAAAAAGAATAGGAATTACAGAAACAGCATAGCCCAAATGAGCTTAGCTGTTTCCATAACTCAGGAGATGCAGACACGGTGTAGCTCCCAGTGCTGGGAATCCCATGGTTGTTCAGTGCTGATGCAGATGTGCATTTACTTATGGTGACACTGGCTTCTCCTTTTGGCTAGCGTCAAGTGTAATATAATTTGAAAAGGTGGCTTTAAATAGGGGGCGCCCCAGTAGATCAATATAATATGCACACGGAGGACAGTGCACTGATTAGTATGCCAGGAGGTTTATATAGTCATCCAGTGGAAAGCCTAGCCCTCCTAGATCGATGCCATTAGGTCGGGTAAGTTTGAGAGCTTGAAGTGCCTCAAAAGTGGTGACTCTGGGGTGCCCTAGCTCACTGGGCCTGGGAAACCAACTTGTGTTTTGGCACATTTTCGCTGCACATCAACTTTTCATTCTTTTAAAGCACACACCCATTTCTGGGCCTTCTGGCTAGGACGGGGAAATTTTAAATTTCCTGTTAAAGGTATGGCTAGTATTACACTAGAACAGCCTTCATTATGTAACTAATTGTTTTTCACTTGCATTTCACTCTTTGCATGTGTATCTTTGCTACGATTTGTCAGGATGCAGTTCCCTTATGGGTTCCCTTCTGATAGGTTAGCTGGGATTGTGTGTGGCCACGAGGTCCCACACCTTACTGATCCCTGGCTCTCCTCTCTTGGGAGGATAGCCAACCTAGATGACTCCTAGTTCTCACTTGGGTGGGAGCCCAGGCAGATAATAGGAGCAAGATTGGGTCTCTCTTAGTTTTGGCTAGGACAGGCCACTAACCCTCACTATGGCCTTCTGGCTTCGAGGGATAGGTAAATTGGAAGCCTTTCTCCCTTTGAAGAGGTTATAGCATAGGTGGGAAGGACAGGGTTAAATCACAGGTCTGCCTGATCTTTATTAGATACTGCTGTAATGTTTTGATAAGAACCAAATAGTAGCTTCATGGAGTGGCAGTTTCTTGAGGGAATGTCAGTTTGTTGGATGTTGAGCAGAGTTGAGTGTGCTACTAGTGAGTGACCAGCTAAAATGTGAACTATAGCTGAGAGAGACATGCTGAGGTCCCTCTCTGAATGGAGACTGTGCTGAGCAGTCTGTTTGTGATATCTGCAGAGAACCATGTGGAAGCTGCAGCCTATTTAGTGTGAACTGTGCCCAGAGTTGAAAACAAGTGTTCAAGCACACTCAACTCTGCTCAATTTCCAGCAGACCAACACTCCCTCAGGAGACTGCCACTGCATGAAGCGTCTTTGTGGTTCTTAGCAAAACCCTACAGGTGTATCTAATCAAGACCCTGCAGAGTTGGGATTTAACTCTTTCATTCCCAGCTATGCTACAAGATTTAGGATTGACTGTATCCTAGTGCACTTTTTTTGTGGCACTTGTTTCTTTTTTACGCGCACTTCTCCCAGGTTTTTTCTCAGTGTGTCTTGATATATTAGGCATTGTTGTGTCTTACCAGCATTTTCAATCTGATGTTAGGGTATTAAAGAAATATTTCCTGTACACATGCTCTATAGATAGTGGACAGCCCTGTGCCCAAGCGAGGTAGTCGTGGGCGAGCTGTGACTTCCACTCGCTCTGGCACTCTACAGACAACAATTGTCCCTAGCCTGGTGTGCTGCTATGTGTGGCTGCTGTGTGTGGGGTGCATCACAATTACTTGTGGCCTATGGGCCTCCATTGGCTTCAGGCTTTCCTCCTGTGGAAACTCAACAGCAATCAATTCAGGGGACTCAAGATTTGTAAAAACAGTCCAACTTTTATTTAATGATTGGCAGACTTTACAAGCAGGCATACAGGATAAGGCCCAACGGGTTGTCTTTCCTACAGGTACCGGACACAACTTTCGCCCTGATTCTTGGTATGGGTGGGGTGTCCCTCTTGCTATCTTCTCTAGCACTAGGAATTCTTCTCCACCACTAGCAGTGCACCTGGATTCCAATACCTTCCAGCCCATGTAGTCTGAGTCCATCTTTCCCTGTAGCTTCACAGGCTCAGTGTGCCCAAGGCTCCCGACTAGGGTTGAGCGAAACGGGTCGGCCATTTTCAGAAGTCGCCGACTTTTGGCAAAGTCGGGTTTCATGAAACCCGACCCGACCCCTGTGTGGGGTCGGCCATGAGGTCGGTGATCTTCTGAATCTGGTATTGGAATTCCGATACCGAGTTCCGATATGTTTGCGATATCGGGAATCGGTATCGGAATCCATATTTAAGTGTTAAATAAAGAATCAAAATAAAAAATATTGATATACTCACCCTCGGACGCGCCCTGGTACTAACCGGCAGGCTTCCTTCCTAAGAATGAGCGCGTGAATGACCTGACCTGGACCTGACATGGACAAGCCACGACGTCATCTAAGGTCCTTCACGGGCTCATTCTTAGGAAGGAAGGCTGCCGGAAAGAAGCAGGGCGCGTCCGAGGTTGAGTATATACCTAATAGGAATATACTCACCCTCGGACGCGCCCTGCTTCTTTCCGGCAGCCTTCCTTCCTAAGAATGAGCGCGTGAAGGACCTTAGATGACGTCGCGGCTTGTCCATGTGACCGCTCGCGACCAATCACAAGCCGCGACGTCACCGCAGGTCATTCACGCGCTCATTCTTAGGAAGGAAGCCTGCCGGTTAGTACCAGGGCGCGTCCGAGGGTGAGTATATCAATATTTTTTATTTTGATTCTTTATTTTACACATTAATATGGATCCCAGGGCCTGAAGGAGAGTTTCCTCTCCTTCAGACCCTGGGAACCATAGTATCCCATTGCACTGCATTGGGTTTCGTGTTTCGGCCGACCCCGACCCCGACTTTTTTATAGGATCGGCCGATTTCACTCGACCCGACTTTTGAGAAAGTCGGGTTTCGTGAAACCCGACCTGATCCTATAAAAATAAAAGTGGCTCAACCCTACTCCCGACATTCATCTTGAGGCTTCCCCAGGCCGGTAAACGGAGTCACACAGAATTATATTTTTGGCAATATACTGCCTCCAGTATTAGGCCCACATTGTCCTTAGCAGCCCAATGCATGAGACTGCTGCTGCCACTTCACACTATTATCCCTCAGCTGACACTTCCTGAACCAGACACTAACACTCAGTTCCCCCTCCCAAACTGGGCCGGCCATTACAGTTATCCCTGCCTAGGTTAGACTGCAGCCCCAGCGTTGCCCTGTTATAACATCCAAGATATAAAATAAAAATAATCCTTTATAGTGTTAAGGAGCAGACCATCAGTTCCACCACTCCTACCCATCTGTTGTGGATTCTGTTTGCGGGCTCCCTCTGGTGGTTGCTGCTGGTACTGGGTGACTTTGGTGGGTTGCGGCCTTTGGTTTCCATCTGTCCATCAGAGGCTGGGTGTTTCCTATTTTACCTGGCCTCTCTGTCATTTCCCTTGCCGGCTACCAATGTGTTCAGATGTGCTCTGTTTGGTTCCTGCCTACCTGCTCCCAGATCTTTCAGGATAAGCTAAGTGCTGAGTTTCAGTTGTTTGGTTTTTTTGTCCAGCTTGCTTAGAATGTCTCTTTGTTAGCTGGTGCTCTAGTGGACTGAGGTTCTCCCCATGTGCCATGAGTTGGCACATGGGTTCTTGTAATCTCAGGATGGTTTTTTTGATTAGGGTTTTTTGCTGACCGCTCAGTCCCCTTTTGTGTCATTCTGCTTTCTAGTTTTCAGCGGGCCTCTATTTGCTAAAGCTATATACATCATCTCTATGTGTGTGCCTTCCTCTCATTTCACCGTCAATACATGTGGGGGGCAACTATATCTTTGGGGTTAATTCCTCTGGAGGCAAGTGAGGTCTTTGTTTTCTCTGCAGTACTAGTTAGCTCTTAGGCTGGTGCGTGGCGTCTAGAACCAACGTAGGCACGCTCCCTGGCTATCTCTAGTTGCGTTTGTCAGGCGTAGGGCAGCGGTCAGCCCAGGTTCCATCACCCTAGAGCTCGTCCGATATTTCTTATACTTTGCTCATCCTGTGCTATCCCTAGCCATTGGGGATTCATGACAGTATAGCCGGCCAACAAAGTGTTAATTGTTTGGGCTGAAGCAGGAGGAAAAGAAGTGTTCAAGGAAATTTTTTTTTTTTTTTTTTATTTTTTTTTTTTTTCCTTCAGAGTTTTGCTGCCTAGCCCTTAATTGCTGTCTAGCTGCTTCTTACCTCCTCTTAACCCTTGAATGGCTCTGATCTTAGCTGTTTATCATGGATGTCCAGAGTTTGGCTTCCAGCCTGAGTAATCTCGCGGCAAAGGTTCAAAACATACAGGATTTCGTTGTTCACACTCCCATGTCTGAACCTAGAATTCCTATTCCAGAGGTTTTTTCTGGAGATAGATCTACCTTCCTGAATTTCAGGAACAATTGTAAATTGTTTCTCTCTTTGAAATCTCGCTCCTCTGGAGACCCTGCTCAGCAGGTCAAGATTGTTATATCGTTCCTACGGGGCGACCCTCAGAATTGGGCATTTGCATTGGCACCAGGGGATCCTGCATTGCTCAGTGTGGATGCGTTTTTTCTGGCATTGGGATTGCTCTATGAGGAACCTAACCTAGAGATTCAGGCTGAAAAGGCTTTATTAGCCCTCTCTCAGGGGCATGATGAAGCGGAGGTATATTGTCAGAAATTTCGGAAATGGTCGGTGCTTACTCAGTGGAATGAGTGCGCCCTGGCTGCAAACTTCAGAAATGGTCTTTCTGAGGCCATTAAGGATATTATGGTGGGGTTCCCTGCGCCTACAGGTCTGAATGAGTCTATGGCTATGGCCATTCAGATTGATCGGCGTTTACGGGAGCGCAAACCCGTGCACCAGTTGGCGGTGTCTTCTGAACAGGCACCTGAGACTATGCAATGTGATAGAATTCAGTCCAGAAGTGAACGGCAAAATTATAGGCGGAAAAATGGTTTGTGTTTTTATTGTGGTGATTCAGCTCATGTTATATCAGCATGCTCTAAACGCACAAAAAGGGTTGATAAATCTTTTGCCATTGATACTCTGCAGTCTAAGTTCATTTTGTCTGTGACTCTGATTTTTTCACTGTCTTCCATTTCCGTCGATGCCTATGTGGATTCAGGCGCTGCCCTGAGTCTTATGGATTGGTCATTTGCTAAACGCTGCGGTTTTAGTCTAGAGCCTCTGGAAGTTCCTATTCCTCTGAAAGGAATTGATTCTACACCATTGGCTATGAATAAACCGCAGTATTGGACACAAGTGACCATGCGCATGACTCCCGTTCATCAGGAGGTGATTCGCTTCCTTGTACTGTATAATTTACATGATGTACTAGTGCTTGGTCTGCCATGGTTACAAACTCATAATCCTGTCCTGGACTGGAAAACAATGTCTGTGCTAAGTTGGGGATGTCACGGGGTTCATGATGATGCACCTCCGATTTCTATAGCTTCATCTACTCCTTCGGAGATCCCTGCGTTTTTGTCGGATTATAGGGATGTTTTTGAGGAGCCTAAGCTCAATTCGCTCCCTCCCCATAGAGAGTGTGACTGTGCTATAGAATTGATTCCTGGCAGTAAGTTCCCTAAGGGTCGTTTATTTAATCTGTCACTGCCAGAGCATACTGCTATGCGGAATTATATTAAGGAGTCCTTGGAAAAGGGACATATTCGTCCATCTTCGTCCCCTCTGGGAGCAGGTTTTTTTTTCGTGGCAAAAAAAGATGGTTCCCTGAGGCCTTGTATAGATTATCGCCTTCTGAATAAGATTACAGTCAAATACCAGTCTCCATTGCCATTATTTACTGATTTGTTTGCTCGCATTAAGGGGGCTAGGTGGTTCACTAAAATAGATCTTCGTGGTGCGTATAATCTGGTGCGGATAAAACAGGGTGATGATGAGTGGAAAACCGCATTTAATACGCCTGAGGGCCATTTTGAGTATTTGGTAATGCCTTTTGGACTCTCCAATGCTCCGTCAGTCTTTCAGTCCTTTATGCACAATATTTTCCGTGAATATCTGGATAAGTTTATGATTGTGTATTTGGATGATATTTTGGTGTTTTCTGATGACTGGGAGTCTCATGTTCTACAGGTCAGGAAGGTGTTTCAAGTTTTGCGGGCCAATTCTCTGTTTGTGAAGGGCTCAAAGTGTCTCTTCGGAGTCCAGAAGATTTCTTTTTTGGGGTACATTTTTTCTCCTTCTACTATTGAGATGGATCCCGTTAAGGTTCAGGCTATTTGTGACTGGACACAACCTACATCTGTTAAGAGCCTTCAGAAGTTCTTGGGGTTTGCTAATTTTTATCGTCGGTTCATTGCTAATTTTTCCAGTATTGTTAAACCTTTGACTGATTTGACTAAAAAGTGTGCTGATGTTGCTGATTGGTCTCCTGCGGCCGTGGAGGCCTTTCGGGAACTTAAGCGCCGGTTTTCTTCTGCTCCTGTGTTGTGTCAACCAGATGTTTCACTTCCTTTCCAGGTGGAGGTTGATGCTTCCGAGATTGGAGCGGGGGCGGTTTTGTCACAGAGAAGTTCTAATGGCTCGGTGATGAAGCCATGTGCTTTCTTCTCCAGAAAATTCTCGCCCGCCGAGCGCAATTATGATGTGGGTAATCGGGAGCTTTTGGCCATGAAGTGGGCATTTGAGGAGTGGCGTCATTGGCTTGAGGGTGCTAAACATCGCGTGGTGGTCTTGACTGATCACAAGAATCTCATTTACCTTGAGTCTGCCAGGCGTTTGAATCCTAGACAGGCTCGTTGGTCGTTATTTTTTTCTCGTTTCAATTTCGTGGTTTCATACCTGCCAGGTTCAAAGAATGTGAAGGCAGATGCTCTTTCCAGGAGTTTTGTGCCTGACTCTCCTGGAGACACTGGGCCTGCTGGTATCCTTAGGGATGGGGTTATATTGTCCGCCGTATCCCCAGACTTGCGACGCGCATTGCAGGAGTTTCAGGTGGATAAACCGGATCGATGTCCACCAGAAAGACTGTTTGTTCCGGATGATTGGACCAGTAGAGTCATCTCCGAGGTCCATTCTTCTGTGTTGGCTGGTCATCCTGGAATATTTGGTACAAGAGACTTGGTGGCCAGGTCTTTTTGGTGGCCTTCCTTGTCTAGGGATGTGCGTACCTTTGTGCAGTCTTGTGAAGTGTGTGCTCGAGCTAAGCCTTGCTGTTCACGGGCTAGTGGGTTGTTGTTATCCTTGCCCATCCCGAAGAGGCCTTGGACGCACATTTCCATGGATTTTATTTCTGATCTCCCGGTTTCACAGAAAATGTCCGTTATCTGGGTTGTGTGTGACCGCTTTTCTAAGATGGTTCATTTGGTGCCCTTGCCTAAGTTGCCCTCCTCCTCTGAGTTGGTTCCTTTGTTTTTTCAGAACGTGGTTCGTTTGCATGGGATTCCGGAGAATATCGTTTCTGACAGGGGATCCCAGTTTGTGTCTAGATTTTGGCGGACGTTTTGTGCCAAGATGGGCATTGATTTGTCTTTCTCGTCTGCATTCCATCCTCAGACGAATGGCCAGACGGAGCGAACTAATCAGACCTTGGAAACTTATTTGAGGTGTTTTGTTTCTGCTGATCAGGATGACTGGGTTGCTTTTTTGCCACTGGCCGAATTTGCTCTTAATAATCGGGCTAGTTCGGCCACGTTGGTCTCTCCTTTTTTTTGTAATTCGGGGTTTCATCCTCGTTTTTCCTCTGGTCAGGTGGAGTCTTCGGATTGTCCTGGAGTGGACGTGGTGGTGGACAGGCTACATCACATTTGGAATCAGGTGGTGGACAATTTGAAGTTGTCTCAGGAGAGGACTCAGCAGTTTGCTAATCGCCGTCGCCGCGTGGGTCCCCGACTTCTTGTTGGGGACTTGGTGTGGTTGTCTTCTCGTTTTGTCCCTATGAAGGTCTCTTCTCCTAAGTTCAAGCCTCGGTTCATCGGTCCTTATAGGATCTCGGAGATTCTTAACCCTGTATCTTTCCGTTTGGATCTCCCAGCATCGTTCGCTATTCATAATGTGTTCCATCGGTCGTTGTTGCGGAGGTATGAGGTGCCTGTTGTTCCTTCGGTCGAGCCTCCTGCTCCGGTGCTGGTGGAGGGAGAATTGGAGTATGTTGTTGAAAAGATCTTGGATTCTCGTGTTTCCAGACGCAAACTCCAGTATTTGGTTAAGTGGAAGGGTTATGGTCAGGAGGACAATTCCTGGGTGGTCGCCTCCGATGTTCATGCGACTGATTTGGTCCGCGCCTTCCATAGAGCTCACCCTGATCGCCCTGGGGGTTCTCGTGAGGGTTCGGTGACCCCTCCTCAAGGGGGGGGGTACTGTTGTGGATTCTGTTTGCGGGCTCCCTCTGGTGGTTGCTGCTGGTACTGGGTGACTTTGGTGGGTTGCGGCCTTTGGTTTCCATCTGTCCATCAGAGGCTGGGTGTTTCCTATTTTACCTGGCCTCTCTGTCATTTCCCTTGCCGGCTACCAATGTGTTCAGATGTGCTCTGTTTGGTTCCTGCCTACCTGCTCCCAGATCTTTCAGGATAAGCTAAGTGCTGATTTTCAGTTGTTTGGTTTTTTTGTCCAGCTTGCTTAGAATGTCTCTTTGTTAGCTGGTGCTCTAGTGGACTGAGGTTCTCCCCATGTGCCATGAGTTGGCACATGGGTTCTTGTAATCTCAGGATGGTTTTTTTGATTAGGGTTTTTTGCTGACCGCTCAGTCCCCTTTTGTGTCATTCTGCTTTCTAGTTTTCAGCGGGCCTCTATTTGCTAAAGCTATATACATCATCTCTATGTGTGTGCCTTCCTCTCATTTCACCGTCAATACATGTGGGGGGCAACTATATCTTTGGGGTTAATTCCTCTGGAGGCAAGTGAGGTCTTTGTTTTCTCTGCAGTACTAGTTAGCTCTTAGGCTGGTGCGTGGCGTCTAGAACCAACGTAGGCACGCTCCCTGGCTATCTCTAGTTGCGTTTGTCAGGCGTAGGGCAGCGGTCAGCCCAGGTTCCATCACCCTAGAGCTCGTCCGATATTTCTTATACTTTGCTCATCCTGTGCTATCCCTAGCCATTGGGGATTCATGACACCCATCCTTTATATAATTAGTCTTTCAAAACAATACATATTGTTAAAATATTACTAAATAATTATTAAACAATAATATTTATTCCCACATAGTACTTTAAAAAGAACCTTTCATCATGATTTAGCATATTAACCCCTTAACGAATGCCGATATGCCTTTTAACGGCGGCAGTTAAGGGTACTTAAACCCCATGGGCGCCGCCATCTTTTCCCGGGAAGAAAATGGCGGGCACCCGACAGGTCTTGGAGTCTCGGCTGTCGGGGATAGCCAAGACCCTAAAGAACATGTTTCGGGACGTTTTTTACCGACCCCTGTTTTTCGATCGCCGGTATTAACCATATACCAGTGACCGCAAAAAAAAGTCCTATGTTCCATTTAATGTCTCTGTCCTCTGATGTGATCGCACATCAGAGGACAGAGAAATAAGGTCTCCGATCCCCCCACCCGATACTTACCAGTGTTTCCCGGTGTCCCTGGGTCCTCCTGCTTCCCCTCACAGCCGCTGGTGTCTTCTTCCGGTAAGAAAATGGCAGGCGCATGCGTAGTGCGCCCGCCGAAATCTGCCGGCCGGCACCCGGCAACAAGAGGAAGATTTTTCCTATTGGTTCATTTTGGTCACCGTGATAGACACTATGACAACGATCAAAATAAAAAATAGTAAATAAACCCCTCCTTTATCACTCCCTTAGTGTAATGTATTTATTTACATTTTCCAATTAGGGTTACAGTTGAGCTAAAGTGAGTTGGGCTAAAGTTAGGGTTAGGGTTGGGGCTAAGGTTAGGTTTAGGGTTGGGGCTAAGGTTAGTGTTAGGGTTAGGGTTGGGATTAGGGTTAGGGGTGTGTTGGGGTTAGGGTTGTGATTAGGGTTATCGTTAGGGTTGGGATTAGGGTTAGGGGTGTGTTGGGGTTAGGGTTGTGATTAGGATTATGGATCGAGTTGGGATGAGGGTTAAGGGTGTATTGGGATTAGGGTTGGGATTATGGTTAGGTTTGTGGTTAGGGTTATGGTTAGGGTTGGGATTAGGGTTAGGGTTGGGATTAGGGTTATGGTTAGGGTTGGGAGTAGGGTTGGGGTGTGTTGGAGTTAGGGTTGGAGTTAGAATTGGGGAGTTTCCACTGTTTAGGTACATCAGGGGGTCTCCAAACGCGACATGGCTCCACCATTGATTCCAGCCAATTTTGCGTTCAAAAAGTCAAATGGTGCTCCCTCCCTTCTGAGCTCTGCCGTGCACCCAAACAGTGGTTTGCCCCCACATATGGGGTATCCGCGTACTCAAGGCAAATTAGACAACTGTTGGGGTCCAGTTTCTCCTGCTACCCTTGGGAAAATAAAAAAAATTGTGGGCTAAGAATCCATTTTTGTGGAAAAATTATGATTTTTTTATTTTCACGGCTCTGCGTCAAACTTCTGTGAAGAACTTGGGAGTTCAAAGTGCTCACCACACATCTAGATATGCTCCTTGGAGGGATCTAGTTTCCAAAATGGGGTCATTTATGGGGGGTTTCTACTGTTTAGTCACATCAGGGGCTCTGCAAATGCAACATGATGCCCGCAGACCATTCCATCAAAGTCTGCTTTCCAAAACGTCACTACTTCCCTTCCGAGCCCCGATGTGTGCCCAAAGAGTAGTTTTCTCCCACATATGGGGCATCAGCGTACTCAGGACAAATTCAACAACAAATTTTGGGGTCCAATTTCTCCTGTTACCCTTGGGAAAATAAAAAAATTGTGGGCTAAAAAATAATTTTTTATTTTCACGGTTCTGCATTATAAACTTCATTGCATCATTGTACTCAGGATAAATTGCACAATAAATTTTGGGGTCGAATTTCTCCTGTTATCCTTGTGAAAGTAAAAATTTGGGGGTGAAAAGATAATTTTTGTAGAAAAAATATGATTTTTTATTTTCATGGCTCTACGTTATAAACTTCTGTGAAGCACTTGGGGGTTCATAGTGCTCACCACACATCTAGATAAGCTCCTTGGGGGTCTAGTTTCCAAAATGGTGTCACTTGTGGGGGTTTCCACTGTTTAGGCACATCAGGGGCTCTCCAAACACAACATGGCCTCAGATCTCAATTCCAGCCAATTCTGCATTGAAAAAGAATGGGTTAATAAACTTCTTGAATGTGGTTTTGAGCACCTTGAGGGGTGTAGTTTTTAGAATTGTGTCACTTTTTGTATTTTCTGTCATGTACACCCCTCAAAGTGACTTTAAATGTGAGGTGGTCTCTAAAAAAAATGGTTTAGTAAATTTTGTTGTAAAAATGAGAAATCGCTGGTCAACTTTTAACCCTTATAACTTCCTAACAAAAAAAAACGTGTTTCCAAAATTGTGCTGATGTAAAGTAGACATGTGGAAAATGTTATTTATTAACTATTTTGTGTGGCATATCTCTCTGATTTAAGGGCATACAAATTCAAAGTTTGAAAATTGCAAAATTTTAATTTTTTTTTGCCATATTTCCATTTTTTCATAAATAAACACAAGTAATATTGAAGAAATGTTACCACTAACATGAAGTACTATATGTCACAAAAAACACTCTCAGAATCAGTGGGATCTGTCAAAGCGTTCCAGAGTTACCTCATAAAGTGACAGTGGTCAGAATTGTTAAAATTGGCCTGGTCATTAAGCTCTAAATTGGCTCCGTCACTAAGGGGTTAAAGTGAATAAATCTTCCTGGTTGTTCTTGGTGTAATGTGCTTTCGGTGCCCAAGGGCTGAACTGTGGGTAGCGTCTTCGGCTTCTGCCCCAGACCCTCTGCTTGCATATGGTGTCTGCATCTGCTTTGTTTTTGAAAGTTTGGGCAGGCGCCATCCATTGTGAGGACTAACAAATAGTGACACATGGTCACACATGATCGCTTACTCCTGGGACTATTTATTTTAGCCACTGCCAATACCCGGTATCTATGGACATTTGAGCTAAGATTTAGGCCTTCTGGCCATTGAAAACTCCCCTGATGAATCTCCGGGATTGGAAAGGAAACGCGTAGGGAGGCGTCTGTATTTCTTATTCTTGTTGGGGATGTCCATAGTAGGGCTCACTTGGGGCCTGTCCTTATCAGGACAGGAGCTACTGCTGGGGCACAACAGGGGTGTAGGGAAAGGTTCCCGTATCCTCTACCCCACCCTGCCTTCTTGGACCCTCCGTGGACCCCGTATAACCAGTGTGAGTACCCATTCGTCCATAATTGGTGAGATCAAGCTAAAATTTTTTACTAGAGCACAGTTTTCAGCACGAGCACTTATTTTCGTTTATTGTATGTGTTAAGTTTGTCCATTTTCATCTAACTAGTAAAGGTTATGTTTTAATAATTGGAAAAAACTCTTCTAGCTGCTATATACAGGCGTCATCCTCACCGCGGTTGGCACTTGTGCAGATTCATCTCCCAGTAGTTATTATTAAAATGCCGCTAGTGGCGGTGCATGTGCGACGAATTGGAAGTTGTAAAGGACTTCAAACTACTTGGATCAATAATCACTCAGGATTCAGGGATGACACTGTAAGTCAATGGGAGAATAGTTATGGGCTAGTGTGGCGCCACAGGGTCCTGGTCGTCACAGTAATGTTGCTTTCCTCATGGGGAGAGTGATGTTACGTTTGGAGGCAACGAAGGAGAACTCTTTGTCAGGTAACACAATGCATCAACATGTTCACACTCCAGACCAGAAGGGGGAGCTCTAAGCCTGTTTAAGGTGAACTCCCCTATAAGAACATCCTGATCTGGAGGGAAAGAGTTCAGTTCCTGTCAGAGAGACAGAGGGAAAGGAAGCAGAGGAGCCGTGTAGCCTGAAGTGCTACAGCTCCTGGAAGGAGACATTTCAGAAAGCAGACTACGTTGCAGTGAGCGTGCAGGAAAGCAAAACACAGGAGAGGATACCAGAAGGGGACCAGCCAGGAGCAGGCTGCCTCCTTCTGAGGCGCAGATAACCGGTAGCCAGAACACCGAGGTAGTAAGGACCTCTATGCCTTACTTCAGAGACCGGCAGGACAGCTAATTGTACATTACCTGCCCGAACTTACACCCATTAGGCACGGTGGCACCCCTCAGAGGCTGGGGCATGCTAGAGTCCCTATAAACCGCCTCAAGCCACCAGTCATATGGGTTTTTACCTATCCGACTACGGGGTCAGAGAGAGAGACACTACATCTGTGAGGACCTTATTTGAAGCTTATGCAGTAAGGGACTACACCACTACAGCGCAAGGGAAGGCTATTGATTTCCACCTGGACAAGCGGACTCTGGACTTGCCTCCAAACCGGCCGGACTCCACCTGCCCTGTGATCTGGCGCCCTGGACTGTGGCTGCTGAAACCAACAGTAAACAAGGTAAAGAGACTGCAAACCTGTGTCCATGTTCCTTACTGCACCTCTCACTATTCTACCATCTACACACTGGGAAGCCCTGGGGATATACTTCACCTGTGGGAAGATATACCATCTGGCTTTCATAGCATCACCCCAGTGGACCCCTTACAGCAGCGTCAGTCACCCTGACCGAATACCACAGGTGGCATCACGAACATAAACTTTATCCCTTTAAAGACCTTTCCCTTTTACACGGACGTCCCAGGGCCACGGACTGGGTCAGCCACCGTGACATCCCCCTGTGCACTGCAGGACCCGGTACCGAGTACCCCATGGCTCTGACGGGGCGCTCCACAAATCAACAATGACGTCACTGGACAAAGTCTTCAAATTGAAGAACATTTGACTGGCGACAAAGACACAGCTCGTACATAGTCTGGTCTTTTCTGTAGAAACAATCAACGCCTTCAGAATGTGGCGCTGGAGAAGGATGCTATCAGTACCATGGATGGTAAGAAGAGCAAATCAAATTTGGAACAAATCAAGCCAGACATGTCACTTGGCGCAGTGATCACCAAGCTACAACTTGCCTACTTTGGACACATTATACAAAGAGAGCAATCACTGGAGAAGGACATCTTGCCCGGAACAAGGAGAAGAGGAAGGCCAGCAACTCGATGGCTTGATACAATCAATATAACAGCAGAGCAGACCCTGGGGGACATATCTAGGCTTGCACAATATCAGTCTTCATACAGAGCAGTCATCCATCAAGTTGAGATCGAGCTGAAGGCCATTAATAATAACAATAATAATAGTAGGAGAGGCCTTCCATTCCGTTAGTAATTTAGTTGCCCGCCTTTGAACCAACTCCAGCTTTCCAATATCCTTTTTCAAATTTGAAGTTCAAAAACTGGATCCCACTGTCACATCTCCACCAGGACCTGCTACAGTGACGTTTGCTTCGTTCACCGGGAGCCGCCATATTCATTCTGTGGGCAATGCTGGAGATAAAAGAGACAACGAAACCAGAAGCTCTGCATGGCACATCCTCTGTCCAGCTTCTTAGATTAGGGTGGCTTGGACCTGCAGTGCTGTCCAGTCTGGCAGTATTGGTGTGTGTGCACCACCAGGGCCGGACTGGGACTAAAATTCAGCCCTGGCATTTGAAGTCACACAGGCCCACTTATCACATGGTGACTGTATAATATCTTTGTACACTTGTAGGTTACAAGAAGTGAGGGAGTGTAACACGACTATATAACATATAATTACAGCTGTATCCAGCATTACAGCTCAGTCCCCATAGAATGTAATACAGCCAGCCCCCATAGAATATAATGCAGCACAGCCCCCATAGAATGTAATACAGCCAGCCCCCCATAGAATGTAATGCAGCACAGCCCCCATAGAATGTAATACAGCACAGCCCTTATAGAATGTAATACAGCACAGCCCCCATAGAATGTAATACAGCAGAGCCCCCATTGAATGTAATACAGCACAGTCCCCATAGAATGTAATGCAGCCAGCTCCCATAGAATGTAATACAGCACAGCCCCCATAGAATGTAATACAGCACAGTCCCCATAGAATGTAATGCAGCCAGCCCCCATAGAATGTAATGCAGCCAGCCCCCATAGAATGTAATGCAGCCAGCCCCCATAGAATGTAATGCAGCCGGTCCCCATAGAATGTAATGCAGCACAACCCCCATATAATGTAATACAGCCAGCCCCATAGAATGTAATACAGCACAGCCCCCATAGAATGTAATACAGCACAGCCCCCATAGAATGTAATGCAGCACAGCCCCATAGAATGTAATGCAGCACAGCCCCCATAGAATGTAATGCAGCACAGTCCCCATAGAATGTAATACAGCACAGCCCCCATAGAATGTAATGCAGCCAGCCCCATAGAGTGTATTGCAGCATTGCCGCATAGAATGTAATGCAGCACAGCCCCCATAGAATGTAATACAGCACAGCCCCCATGGAATGTAATACAGCACAGCCCCCATAGAATGTAATGCAGCCAGCCCCCATAAAATGTAATACAGCCAGCCCCCATAAAATGTAATACAGCACAGCCCCATAGAATGTAATGCAGCCAGCCCCATAAAATGTAATGCAGCACAGCCCCATAGAATGTAATACAGCCAGCCCCCATAGAATGTAATGCAGCCAGCCCCCATAGAATGTAATGCAGCCAGTCCCCATAGAATGTAATGCTGCACAGCCCCCATAGAATGTAATGCAGCACAGCCCCATAGAATGTAATGCAGCCAGCCCCCATAGAATGTAATGCTGCACAGCCGCCATAGAATGTAATGCAGCACAGCCCCATAGAATGCAATGCAGCCAGCCCCCATAGAATGTAATGCAGCACAGCCCCCATAGAATGTAATGCAGCCCAGCCCCATAGAATGTAATGCAGCACAGCCCCCATAGAATGTAATGCAGCACAGTCCCCATAGAATGTAATACAGCACAGCCCCCATAGAATGTAATGCAGCCAGCCCCATAGAGTGTATTGCAGCATTGCCGCATAGAATGTAATGCAGCACAGCCCCCATAGAATGTAATACAGCACAGCCCCCATGGAATGTAATACAGCACAGCCCCCATAGAATGTAATGCAGCCAGCCCCCATAAAATGTAATACAGCCAGCCCCCATAAAATGTAATACAGCACAGCCCCATAGAATGTAATGCAGCCAGCCCCATAAAATGTAATGCAGCACAGCCCCATAGAATGTAATACAGCCAGCCCCCATAGAATGTAATGCAGCCAGCCCCCATAGAATGTAATGCAGCCAGTCCCCATAGAATGTAATGCTGCACAGCCCCCATAGAATGTAATGCAGCACAGCCCCATAGAATGTAATGCAGCCAGCCCCCATAGAATGTAATGCTGCACAGCCGCCATAGAATGTAATGCAGCACAGCCCCATAGAATGCAATGCAGCCAGCCCCCATAGAATGTAATGCAGCACAGCCCCCATAGAATGTAATGCAGCACAGCCCCATAGAATGCAATGCAGCCAGCCCCCATAGAATGTAATGCAGCACAGCCCCCATAGAATGTAATGCAGCCCAGTCCCATAGAATGTAATGCAGCACAGCTCCATATAATGTAATGCAGCACAGCTCCATAGAATGTAATGCAGCCAGCCCCCATAAAATGTAATGCAACGCAGCGCCCATAGAATGTAATACAGCCAGCCCCCATAGAATGTAATGCAGCCAGCCCCCATAGAATGTAATGCAGCCAGTCCCCATAGAATGTAATGCTGCACAGCCTCCATAGAATGTAATGCAGCCCAGCCCCATATAATGTAATGCAGCACAGCTCCATAGAATGTAATGCAGCACAGCCCCCATAGAATGTAATGCAGCACAGCCACCATACAATATAATGCAGCACAGCCCCCATAGTATGTAATGCACCCCCCCCCCCCAATCCAGTTATCACTCATTGATATATAATAATAATAAAAAAAAAACACTCTACTCACCTTTCCTCGTGCCCCGCGCTGCTCCTGGCTCCGGTCTCAGCAGCTGCAGTCTGCCCGCCCGGTCACACAGCAATGATGACGTCATATCATCGTGCACCCGCAGTGTCAGCGGCAGGTTGAGCGCTTCCATCAGGACAACGCAATGCGATCGCATTGTCCTGATGGTCTCCATGGAGATTCCCGGCCACAAGATGGCTGCAGGGTCCTTCAGGGAAGTTGGCGTGTCAGTGCCTGCTCAGAGCAGGACCTGAGACTCCTCCTTCCCTGCCTGTCAGACGCTGATGTGATGTTCTGCAGTGCAAAATTGCAGAGTATCAGATCAGTGATCTGATACTGTACAGTAATGTCCCATCCTGAGACAATGTAAAAAGTAAAAAAAAAAAAGATTAAGTGTAAACATTTTTTTTTAAATCCCCAAATAAATAACAAAAAAAATTTTTTTTTCCAATGAATACACTTATTTTTGTAAATGAAAAAAACAAACAATAAAAGTACACATATTTGCATCCGTAACGACCCACTCTATAAAACTATCACACTAGTTAACACCTTCATTGAACATCGTAAAAATAAAAAAATGCGATCAGATGAATGTAAATGATGAATGTAAATGAAAAATTGTAGCTTTGAAAACGCCATCATGTCTCGCAAAATAGTTATAGTTCTCAGAATAAAGTAATGCAACAATAATTATTTTTTCTATAAAGTAGTTTTTATTGTGTAAAAGCACCAAAACATTAAAAAAAAAGAAATTGGGTATCTCTGTAATCGTACTGACCCGAAGAATAAAGCTGCCTTACCAATTTTACCAAACGCTGAACAGTATAAAAGAAAAACAAACAAGAAAACAATTCCTGTTCATTCTATCTCCCATAAATCAGAATGGAAAGTCATCAAAAAATGGCATGTGGCCGAAAATGGTACCAAGAAAAACATCAGCTTGTCCTGCAAAAAAACAAGCCATCACAGGAATCTGTCGGCCGAAGTATGGAAAAATTATAGCTGTCTAAATATAGTGATGCAAAAACTAGTTTTCACAATAAAAAGCGTATTATAATGTGTAACAGCAGCCAAACATAAAAACCCACTGTAAATCAGGTATCGCTGTAATCACACCGACCCAAAGAATAAAGTCACGTAATCACTTATACCGCACAATGACCGGCGTAAAAAAATAAATAAAACTAATTCTTCATCTGCTGTTGATTTTTTCATTCTGCCTCCCAAAGATCGCAGTAAGGCTCGGTGCACATTTATCCTGCGCTCTATGCTGAGCACTTACATGGGGTTTCTGTATAAGTCTCTGAAATACGTGATTCAGAGGGAACCTCTGGGTGAGGATTCCCTATAATGAGGCAGATGGAGGCACTATGGATGCCATCTGACCTGTGATCTGGCGGTTTCTGTCTTTTTACGCGAGCATAAAAATGCAGTCAACTACAGTTTTGTGCACTTCTGAAAAGAACAACAGCGCTGAGCAGAGGCCAGATGGAGTCCAGAGTAGCTCTGCTGCCTCATTATAGTGAGTCGATCCCTTGGGGTTTCATCTGAATCACGTCACTCGGAGATTTAGATGGAAACTCCAAAGTAAGTGCTCAGCGTAGAGCGCTGGATAAATGTGATCCCAAACGTTATGTAAAATGTTCCCAATAAAAGATTCAACTCAATCCACAAAAAAGCAAGACTCTACTCAGGTCCGTCATCTGTTAACGGAAATATAGGGGGCTTCCACATTACTGGTAACGCAAAAGGTCTAGAAAAGCAAAATGGCTCCTCACTCCTTAAAAAAAAAATCAGCAAATTCCCAAATCCAAATGCCCCCTCCCTTCTGAGCCCCAGTGTATCTAAACCACATATAGCGCCAACATTTTGGCATTTCTGTAGTTATGAGAGCCCACGTAGTTTACGGGTGCATGTCTCCAGAAGCATGAGCTGGACATAACGTACTGGTCACTATAACATACTGGGCACTACAACACCATCATATAAGAAAATGCACACTAGAATCGAAAGGTACGAACATATAAATTTTATTAAATGTCAAAAATTGAACATGCATTAAATTATACACGGTAAAAAAAAGTGGGAAACCACAAGGTGGCGTCACAATGCTAATAACCCCACACATGGCGCTTATACAAGTATAGGTACATTATGAGTGGATAATGGACAGGAAATATATGAGGTAAGGGAACATATAGTATCACCTAGGTGAGATACCTATAGTTGCAATCACTAGTACTAAAAACAAACCCACCTCAAGAAGAAACAAAAAACAAAAGTACCACTCAATGACATCTTGCAAACAAGATATAAGTAGAGCAATACCAGCCTAGAAGAAGGCTGACCTGAACATGCGTCGGGTCTTACGGTGTGCCACAGCCCACACTACAGATATTGCTCTAGATATTTTGGGCTAAAAATAATTTTGGTGGGGAAGATGGGATTCTTTTTATTTTCATGCTTCAATGTTATAAACTTCTGTGAAGCACCTGGGGTTTCAAGGTGTTCAATACACATCTAGATAAGTTCTCTGAGGGGTGTAGTTTCCAAAAGGGTGTCACTTGTGGAGGGTTTCCACTGTTTAGGCACATCAGGGGCTCTCCAAACACAACATGGCATCCGCTAATTATTCCAGCAAACTTTTCATTCAAAAGGTCAAATGGCGCTCCTTCCCTTCCGAGCCCTGCCGTGCGCCCAAACAGTGGTTTTCTCCCACATATGAGGTATCAGCGTATTCAGGAGAAATTGCACAACAAATTGTTTTCCAGTTACCCTTATGAAAATAAAAAAAACTGAGTCTAAAGGAAATTTTTTGTGAAAAAGTTAAATCTTTATTTTTTCCTTCCACATTCCATTACTTCCTGTGAAACACCTGAAGGGTTAATAAACTTCTTGAATGTGGTTTTGAGTACCTTGAAGAGTGCAGTTTTTAGAATGGTGTCACTTTTGGGTATTTTCTGTCATATAGGCCCCTCAAAGTCACCTCAAATTTGAAGTGGTCCCTAAAAAAATTAGTTTTGTAAATTTTGTTGTAAAAATGAGAAGTCGCTGGTCAACTTTTAACCCTTATAACTTCCTAACAACAACAAAAAAAGTTTCAAAAATTGTGCCGATGTGATGTAAAGTAGACATGTGGGACATGTTATTTTATTACCTATTTTGTGTGATATGACTCTCTGATTTAAGTGCATAAAAATTAAAAGGTTGAAAATTGCAAAATTTTAAAATTTTTTGCCAAATTTCTGATTTTTCTCACAAATAAATGCAAGTCATTTCAAAGAAAGTTTGCCACTATCATAAAGTACAATATGTCACAAAAAAAATGTCTCAGAATCAGTGGGATCCATTGCAGCGTTCCAGAGTTAAAACCTCATAAAGTGACAGTAGACAGAATTGAAAAAAATTGGCCTGGTCAGGAAGGTGAAAACAGGCTTCGAGGTGAAGAGGTTAAGAGGTTAAGTATCAGGCATAAGTGAGCTGACAGGTTGGTGTATACATGTCTAGACACAATATGCAGTAACTCCTTTCTGACTATCCTTGAGTAGATATAATTTTGGTCAAAGAAAGTCAAACCTTAACAGTGTTTTTCACGCAGATGTGAAGAACTTCCATCCTTGCCAGGAATAAGCACTTATTCTAAGGAATAGCCGGATGCTTTCCCCTGCCCTTCTCTCACGGATACTGTCTTAATTAAATCTAATTGTTTCCATCAAGTATCATTGAAAATGAGAAATAAAGGGGCAGTGTGGGAAAAACTTCATCTGACAGAAGCTATGGCATCTAATACTGCATAATAAAAACAATTAAATTCCCTATAATTAAAAGATGTGAAGGGCTGTTGAGTTCCCTAGTAACATGCCGCCATTCATCCATCTCAGATAGACGTGTTGGGTCACTTCATAATTGTCATGAATGTTAATTAGCTGAATGGGATGAAGTTGCTTATTACTATTCATAAACCCAAATAATACAAGGAAGCAAATGTAGCTAGGTAATAAAATGGTACATTTTTATTGATTCATAGTTATAAACAATAAAAACGACTTAAAAATGGATTAAAAATGGTGAAGAGACCCCACTGGTCCAGGCGAGAGAGGGACATGAATGGTAAAGAGTATGCACACTGGTAATGCATGCCCAGTGTAAAAGATATACAGTATGTATAAGTCAAAACATCTGTGTACGTGTAGCTTGAAATGTAGTCCAAATTTCCATACAGGGTAGTTGGTAAACAAAGCTACAATGTAAAGGATGTGTATTCACATAGCTAAGCCAATAGAACTGAAAATCATAGCATATACTTATAAATGATATGCTAAGTAGCACCCAATACTCAAAATGGTTAATAATACTCTATCAGTGATATATGCAATACAAGTTTATATCCATTTAAGGATTAGAACCATGAGGAGGCTAGCCAAGAAATATCACGATTGTTAGTAAATAGGCTAGACACACCTAATAAATGAGTGTATAAAAATAGTTCATATCACCTAATTCATCACACTGCAAAATTATGAAATATCAGACCCCATAAACAAATACAAACTACACAAATGCATTACTTATTTAAAGTAATAAGGGAGAACAATATTTAAAATATTAATAAAGAACACTGTATGTAACAATAGGGGATGAGTGGGTTGCATTCAATTTTGTAACAGGATTTGTAATTATAAATTACAAATGTGAACGGTACCTGTGGTATAGCATGCTACAGAAAATGATTCCTGCTTCTAAAATCAATAAAATATTTGCAATATTTGACATACATTATGTATAATTGTAGATTCTAAATACATATTGAATGGAACAGCAATTTTCAAAATTATATCCAAACCTCTGTGTCTCCACTCCTATGCTTTTCTTCCAGACCTGTTTGTGTGCATTAAGTACTATATGTGTTTATTACTGTGTAAAGACAGAGCCTTTTATGGTATACACATCATACATGAGGACGCCCATGTTTCTGCCAGCTCCCCCATACCAAAGTTTAACACAAATATGGTTGTAGTAATCCGTAGGTTGCCTAGCACACTACCTTGTTAACATAGTCATGGGACACGCCATTTTATAAATTAAGGATTGCTATATCTATAGAGTATCAAAACCAAAATCAGAATATTAATACAGCACCAGAACTATCATCATTAAAATAATTCAGTGCCAGAACTATCATCATTAAAATAATACAGCACCGGAACCAATATCACTACATTAATAGAGTCAAAATCATTACATGAATATAGCACCAGAACCAACATCAATACAGCACCAGGACCTACATCATTATATGAATATAGCACCAGAACTTACACAAGTATATGAATACAGAACTAGATTCAAATTCAGCACATATATACAAACAGAATCATCATCAGTACAAGAATAAAGCACTGCAACGGAGATCTGTGATTGCATACCATCAGTACATGGATACAGCACAAGTACCAATATTTGTACATAAATACAGTTCCAGAATCACAAACAATACATGAATACATAGCCAACATCAGTACATGAATACAGTACAAGAATCACTAACAGTACAGGAATACAGCACCAGCGTTAACATCAGTAAATTAATACAGCATCAGAACCTATATGAGTACATGAATATTGCACTAAAACTAACATCATTCATTACATGAATCTAGCACAAGGACCATCACACATGAGTACAGCACTAAAGTCATCATTAGTACATGAACACAAAAGTAAACGAAAACTGTGGTACATGAATACAGCAACAGAATCATCATCAGAACATACTGTATATAGAATATAGAACTAGAGCCAACATCTGCCCCTGAATACATCACTGAAACTGATATCAGTTCAGGAATACAGAAACAAGCTTAGCGCATTAATCAATTTCAAAGTCATGTTAGCCCCTGCCATATATACAGTATTTGTACTGCATGAACCTTTCCCTACCAGTATAATTTTAACAATGCTAAAAGGTATGTTGGAAATTGTTTTACAAACAGGAATGATGAGTACTGTAGTTAATGCAGATCATACAATGCCTACAGTACTGATTACACAGTCAGTAGTACCATTAACCCTTTCCGACCAGATAGAACTGTGTTTTTGTATTTTCATTTTTTTCTTTTTTCATTTATCTTCTTCCAAGAACCATAACTTTTTATACATATATTTAAATTGACTGTCAACTAAGCGAGGTGGAGTGGTTTTCTTATATATTAAATCTTCCATAAAACACTAAAATATGTAAGGCAAGTGAAAATATAGAGTCCTTATGGGAGATAAGGGAAGGGAGAAAGCAGGGCAGGCCTTAGGCCGAGTGGTGTCCTCCTGTGCAAATTTGCCCTTTGTTGTCCCCATCCCACTGTTTACTTAAAACACATGAGCGTGCTGCCATCTATCTCAACAACAGGGTCCTAAGCAGGGCTGGACTGGCCATCGGGCATTTCTGGCAAATGCCAGAAGTGCCGGTGGCAGTCGTGGGTCGCTCACCAGCGCCGACTCACCCCCCGCCAGCGTTCGATGTGCATAGACCTCCATTACTAACGCATGCCGATGCAATGGTACCATGCGTTAGCGCATGTGTTAACGCGATTGTAGAAAAAAAGAGATTTTGGGCATCAACTTTAGCGCATCCATTTAACTCCTTCCGACCTGTGATGCCACGTAGGCGTCATGAAAGTTGGTGCCAATCCGACCTGTGACGCCTATGTGGCGTCATGGCGGGATCGCGTTCCTGCAGGTTAGGTGAACGGGTTAACTGAAATATCACCTGACCTGCAGGTACAGGGGGACTTGTACTTGAGCCGGGGGGGGTGGCTTTGCCCCCCCCCCCGTGGCTATGATGGCTTCTGGTGACCTTTTTGCCGCCCCCCAGATCTGATTGGAGCTAGCATCCATGTGACACTAGCTCTCCAATCAGATGAGGAGGGGCGGAGAAAACTATGGCTGCCTCGCTCTCCAGCCACTTCCCGTCCGTGAAAACTGGAGACTGATGTGCCTGGTTGCTGCCCTGCCACCTACTCACCGCGATCTCCGCTGTCGCCAGGTACTCCCCTCCGCTGCCCTCTGCTCCCCCCGCCATCTGATTCCACGCTCCCCGACCTCCACTCCCTGCCCCGGTGATCACCCCCCTGCTGCTGCCAGCTCCATCTCCTCCATCTCCATCTGCATCTCCTCAGCCCCCCACGGCTGACAGCCCCCTCCTGCCCCTGGTGATCACACCCCGCCCCATTGATCACCCCGATCACCCCTGCCCCCCTGGTCACCCCCTGCCCCCCTGATCACCCCCTGCCCCCCTTGATCACCCCCTGCCCATCTGACAGCCCCCTTCTGCCCCTGGTGATCTGGTGATCACCCCCCACCCCAGTGATCACCCCGATCACCCCCTGATCACCCCCTGCCCCACTGAACGCCCCCAAGAAACCCATGATCACCCCCTGCCCCACTGATCTTCCTCCTGCCCCGCTGATCTCCTACCTGCCCCGTTGATCTCCCCCCTGCCCCGCTGATCTCCCCCTCTGCCCTGCGGATCGCCCCCTGCCCTGCGGATTGCCCCCCGCCCCGCTGATCTCCCCCTGCCCCGCTGATCTGCCCCTTGTCCCACAGATCTCCCCATGCCCCGCGGATCGCCCCCCTTGCCCTGCTGATCTGCCCTCTGCCTTGCTGATCTTACCCCTGCCACGCTGATCTCTCCCCCCCTGCCCCGCTGATCTCCCCCTGGTCCAGTGATCACCCCCCGTGCCCCAGTGATCACCCTCTCCCGCCCCAGTTTTTCCATTAGGGTTAGAGTTAGGCTAAAGTGAGTTGGGCTAAAGTTATTGTTAGGTTTGGGGTTAAAATTAGGGTTAGGGTTGGGGCTAAAGTTAGGGTTGGGATTATAGTTGGGGTTAGGGTTGGGATTATGGTTAGGGGTGTGTTAGGGTTAGGTTTGTGGTTAGGGTTGAGATTAGGGTTAGGGGTATGTTGGGGTTAGGGTTGGAGTTAGAATTGGGGGGTTTCCACTGTTTAGGTACCTTACGGGCTCTCTAAATGCGACATGACACCCACAGACCATTCCATCAAAGTTTGCATTCCAAAACGTCACTAGCACGAGCCCCGACGTGTGCCCAAACAGTGGTTTCCCCCCCACATATGGGGTACTAGCATACTCAGGACAAACTGGAGAACAACTTTTGGGGTCCAATTTCTCCTGGTACCCTTGTGAAAATAAAAAATTGCAGGCTAAAAAATCATTTTTGAGGAAAAAAAAATGTTTTTTATTTTCATGGCTCTGCGTTATAAACTTCTGTGAAACACTTGTGGGTAAAAAGTGCTCATCACACATCTAGATAAGCTCCTTGGAGAGTCTAGTTTCCAAAATGGGGTCACTTGTGGGGGGTTTATACTGTTTAAGCACATCAAGGGCTCTACAAACACAACATGACGCCTGCAGACCATACCAAAAAGTCACTACTTCCCTTCCGAGCCCCGACATGTGCCGACACAGTAGTTTTCTCCCACATTTGGGGTACCAGCGTACTCAGGACAAATTGGACAAAAACTTTTGTGGTCTAATTACTCCTGTTACCCTTGTGAAAGTAAAAATTTGGGGGTGAAAAGATCATTTTTGTGTAAAAAATATGTTTTTTTTTCACGGCTCTACGTTATAAACTTCTGTGAAGCACTTGGGGATTCAAAGTGCTCACCACACGTCTAGATAAGCTCCTTTGGGGGGGTCTAGTTTCGAAAATAAAATGGGGTCACTTGTGGGGGTTTCTACTGTTTAGTTACATCAGGAGCTCTGCAAACGCAACATTATGCCCTCAGACCATTCTATCAAAGTCTGCATTTTAAAACATCACTACGGTACTTCCCTTCCGAGCCCCGATGTTTGCCCAAACAGTGGTTCCCCCCACATATGGGGTATCGGAGTACTCAGGAGAAACTGGACAACAGCTTTTTTGGTCCAATTTCTCCTGTTACCCTTGTGAGAATAAAAAAAATGTGGGCTAAAAAAATGATTATTGAGAAAAAAAAGATTTTTTATTTTCATGACTCTGCGTTATAAACTTCTGCGAAGCACTTGGGGGTTCAAAGTGCTCATCACACATCTAGATAAGTTCCTTAAGGGGTCTAGTTTGCAAAATAATGTCACTTGTGGGGGGTTTCCACTGTTTAGGCATGTCAGGGTCTCTCCAAACGTGACATGGCGTCTCAATTACAGCCTATTTTGCATTGAAAAAGTCAAATGGCGCTCCTTCCCTTCCAAGCTCTGCCTTGCGCGCAAACAGTAGTTTACCCCCACATATGGGGTATCGGCATACTTACTCAGGACAAATTGCACAACAACTTTGGGGGTCTAATTTCTCCTGTTACCCTTGGGAAAATAAACATTTTGGGGCGAAAAGATAATTTTTGTGGAAAAAATATTATTTTTTATTTTCACGACTCTATGTTATAAATTTCTGTGAAGCACTTGGGAGTTCAAAGTGCTCACCACACATCTAGATAAGTTCCCTAAGGGGTCTACTTTCCAAAATGGTGTCACTTGTGGAGGGTTTCCACTGTTTAGGCACATCAGGGGCTCGCCAAACGGAACATGGCGTCCGATCTCATTTCCAGCCAATTCGTTGAAAAAGCCAAACAGTGCTTCTTCCCTTCTGAGCTCTGACGTGCGCCGACAGTGGTTTACCCCCACATATGGGGTATCGGCGTATTCAGGAGAAATTGCACAACAACTTTTGTTGTTCATTTTCTCTTTTTATACTTGTGAAAATAAAAAAAATTGGTTCTGAAGTAAAATGTTGGAAAAAAAAGTTAATTTTTTCCTTCCACATTGCTTCAGTTCCTGTAAAGCACGTAAAGGGTTAATCAACGTCTTGAATGTGCTTTTAAGCACCTTGAGGGGTGCAGTTTTTAGAATGGTATCACTTTTGGGTATTTTCTGTCATGTACACCCCGCAAAGTAACTTTAAATGTGAGATGTTCCCTAAAAAAAATGGTTTTGTAAATTTTGTTGTAAAAATGAGAACTCGCTGGTCAACTTTTAGCCCTTATAACTTCCTAATAAACAAAAAAAATTGTTTCCAAAATTGTGCTGATGTAAAGTAGACATGTGGGAAATGTTATTTATTAAGTGTTTTGTGTGACTTATCTCTCTGATTTAAGGGCATAAAAATTAAAAGTTTGAAAATGGCAAAATTTTGAAAATTTTCGCCATATTTCTTTTTTTTCATAAATAAACGCAAGTCATATCAAATAAATTTTACCACTATCAATATGTCACGAGAAAACCTTGTCAGAATCAGTGGGATACGTTAAAGTGTTCCCGAATTATAACCTCATAAAATGACAGTTGTCAGAATTGTAAAAATTGGCCTGGTCATTAAGCTGCAAATTGGCTCTGTCACTAAGGGGTTAAGCGAACTGTGCTACATTGTTATTGTTTCCCTTTCCTTTATTTTCTGTTTAACTGTTTATCTCCCTGTGAGGAGTACCTTCACTGTTAAATTAAATTAACCCTTGCTCTGCCTTTCTTGCATCACTGCATCCCGCAACCTGCTTATCCAGGAACCACACAAACTACCGATGCGCAGAAAGACGTACAGCCAATCTATCTCTTAGTGGAGACAACTGGGGGGGGGGGCGATAAATCGGCGAGACCACTTGGATGTTTCTTGTCGCTGAGGTAAATTGCACTCTCACTTCTCATGATGAACCAAAGTATATATAGTCCAAATTTCAGTAAGATCAACTGTCCCTTTTAGAAGTTACAGCAATTTTTCTGGGTAAAGTAGTGACTGAATCACCCTGTATATTCACAAGCGCCACAAAAACATGTTCCCTACGCATTTATTAAAACAGAGATAACAAGGACAATCCCTTTGATTGCTATGTGTATTTTATAATAGAGCAGTGTGTTTCTGATACAGTTCTGTAAATCTTTGTCGAGGTTAAAACTTAAAGGGATATTGTGCTCATTTTCTGTCTTCAGGAGCACATCGCTCCTCTGCCTCCCAACTTACTGCTTCAGTGCTGCCGAAGAATGACAATTCTTATGAGTAGCCTAGTAATTCTACTGGTCTGAACTGTGCGCTTTCCGATGCTGCTAGCAGATCCAGCTTTGCCTTGCAGCACAGAAGGAGCGCTAGGACACTGAAACCATTTGCATGAGTGCACTCACTGCCTACTAGAGTAAGCACTCCAAGGTGGTTGGCAACGTAGACAACGAGCAGTAAACTATGAAATAGTCAGTCCCTCTGTTCTGTATTGCTCTGGTTCTGAAACGCTTCCACTTTTCAATAATAAGGCTAGGTTCACATGACCGTTTTCTCTCCATCCGAGAATATCAGTCCGATTATGTGTGATCTGATTTTCTCAGAGGTGGAGAGAAAAAAAATAAAAACGTTTTTCAACCTTCTTCATTCTGTCTCCATTCTTCACCACATTTGGATGTCATCCTTCTCCATTCTGTCATTCCATGAAAATTGGACCACATTCAGATGTCATCAAATTGCGGCCCAATCTTTTAAACGGGTCCATAGACATGAATGTGCCATCCGATTCTCATAGCCAAATCGTGCATGCTGCAATTTTTTTCCACAAGGAAAAAAATCGGATATGTGCACGGCCCCATAGAATACCATGGGGATGAGTGCTATTATCCACCAAAACCATAGATAGCACTCTTTCGATTTATACAGTCGTGTGCACGAGCCCTAATACTCACAATTGATTTTGTAATATTTATTAGTGAAGAAATTTCACAAACTAACTTGCTGCCATGGTGGGGACCTGTTACAGGGCCACACAATAGTACAATCAGATAAGCTCTTTAGAACGACCCATTGTTTCACAAATGTCAGACAATGTGCTGAATCAGTGGCATTGTGAATGAATGGAAAAGCTGAATTGAATGGTTAAGCCTGTGTCCCTATACTTTTGTCCATAAAGTATACAACAGATCAAAGCAAAGCAGTTAACTGTTACTGCTCCAGTTTTCACCCCAGGAAAGGAAGAATATCGTGGGTATGAATGCCCATTGTGAGATCTCCAATGTAAAGCTAGGCAGATAATTTTTCTGGTTCCACAAGCCAAGAAGAGAACAAGAGAGTTGTTAATTCAGTCGAATGAATCATAAGACTCATCACGGTGTGAAGCAATAAATGGTTGTTCCCAGTCAACTACGTGCAAGGATAAAGAAAATAAGAAAGATGAAAACAACAACAACATACTGTACAAGTAGGCCAAGAAAGACACAAAAACATGATAGACAACTCAACCAAACATATTAAATGCATAACTAAAACAAATGAAAAATCAATGAATGAAAACAAAAGTCACTGGATGTGACAACACTGTAAGATAATGACTGAATGGACTTCTTTTTCAGGCAGGAAAACCCGCCAAGTTTTAATCATTTTTGGCCAAAAAGCCGATCACAGGAAAAAATCCTATTATTTCAGAGTTTGATCAGATATTCAGATCTCACTCGGCCACGCAAGTCAGTGAGTGCGTGGAAACCATCTGACTGTACTCGGAAGATATCTGAGTGCCGTCTGATTTCAGGGCATTAACACAATAGAGAAGATGGAGAAATTTTGTTCTCCATCTTCTCATAGTGTGCTCCAATTCTTTCATCGGAGCAGAGATTGATCAATGTTTAATTTGCTTTATTGGCCCAATTCTCTCAGATGAGAGAATACACGGCTGTGTGACCCAACCTAACACTGAAGTGATTTAGAGAAAATATAGTCATGTAGCCAGGCTCTGATACATGCTGCCCATACCACGGCCAATCCAGTGACATGCTCCTGTTCATGGGGCAGTGTAAACAAAAACAGATAGCACTTGGACAGGATTCGTGTGTCATCTGAGTGCTGTCCGTTTTTGCTGCAAAATAAGGAGGAACACTTTGGAAATGCCACATTAATGGTAAAAATGGACACAGACCATAAATGAATGAAAAATTGCATCCAGGACCCTGATGAAAAATAGTCCTTTAATTAAAACAACAACAACAAAAAAAACAATGTACATCTGAATAAGGCCATAGTCTGCATTGGCACATCATGGTTTTGTTGTAGCTTGTATGCTGATTTCATAAAAACGCAATCTCTGATTATTATTTCCGATTTTTGTTCTACTATAGGAACAGAAATACAACAATAACATAACGCTCTGAGCCCCCTGCATGGTGGTCGGTAAATGTATGGACCCAACTGACTATACTGGATGCGGTCTGTTTTTTTAAAGGGAGGACAGCATTGTACTTGGAAAAATAGCGTGACATTCTGTGCTATTTTTTCTGCCATTTCTCAACAGATCTACTCAGTTTTTGCCAAATCCCAGCTGTGAACTGGCTAACTTCTCCGAAGAACACCCCACACAAAGATGATTAGAAGGCAATATATAATAATCAAAATGTAATTTTATTAGAGTATTACAAAATTTTAAAAACCATATTGACAGCTTTGGGGAATAGGACAATATCCCTCTCCCATTACCAATGTTGACGTGCAGCAACAGGTGAAAAACAGGGTACATCCCATATCGGATGTTACAATAGGAAACATTCACGTCATTAATAATTTAATCCATAATAACATCATATAATTCATCTATGACAGATATGCATCCATATATTTGTACACCCTATCTCGCCCCACTCAGTAAAAAGTCTACACCGCTACCATAAATAAGGCACTAACTGTGTAAGATGTTACCATACAAGTAATAGGCAGTCAGAGGACCGGTATAATTACCTATTCAGAGGTAGAGACTGGGATGTGGGCTCCCCGCTGTCACCTGGACCCGCACGTCTGCCCCGACGCGCGTTTCGGACTCCTTTTTCAAGGCCCCTTGAAAAAGGAGTCCGAAACGCGAGTCGGGGCAGACGTGCGGGTCCAGGTGACAGCGGGGAGCCCACATCCCAGTCTCTACCTCTGAATAGGTAATTATACCGGTCCTCTGACTGCCTATTACTTGTATGGTTACATCTTACACAGTTAGTGCCTTATTTATGGTAGCGGTGTAGACTTTTTACTGAGTGGGGCGAGATAGGGTGTACAAATATATGGATGCATATCTGTCATAGATGAATTATATGATGTTATTATGGATTAAATTATTAATGACGTGAATGTTTCCTATTGTAACATCCGATATGGGATGTACCCTGTTTTTCACCTGTTGCTGCACGTCAACATTGGTAATGGGAGAGGGATATTGTCCTATTCCCCAAAGCTGTCAATATGGTTTTTAAAATTTTGTAATACTCTAATAAAATTACATTTTGATTATTATATATTGCCTTCTAATCATCTTTGCGTGGGGTGTTCTATGTAGTAGTTGATGATAGGCTATTTACGTCCTGTCGTTTGCATGGTTACTAATTTTTGACATATATGTATTTTACCATGCTTCATTGTCATCTGTGTATATTGATAACCTCTCCGAAGAATACGTCTCAAGGACTGACACTGACCGTTAGACTATTTTAGCTGCTGTATCAAAGGAAAACCAGCGCTTTTATAGATGTTTGAAAACCAAAATAAAATCATCTTAGAAAAGTCCTCTTTCAGGTGCATTTTAGAGTTAAACTGGGAAGAAGGAAATATAGATTTAGCTGGTGATAAAAGATTAGGAATCCCCAAACAGGATATGGGGCCTCTCTTCAGCTTCTGCTATGGCCAAATATCTGCAGCAGGTGTCTAGATGTGAGTGCTGGAGCGCACGTCTGAGGAAGCTGTGCCAAGGCTGGGTGCGGTCAGCCTGACAGGAGGTGTAATTCATCTGCAGGGGCCTAAGCCCACACATTGTGCCCAGCACCTCTATGTGATCCTCAGCCCTTCAGATGTGACATGTTCAGGGAGTGCTACATAACGAAAGGATATGCTGTGGAGGAAGGGGTGAAAGGGACAAAACGGAAAATACACAAGTTATCCTAGTTCTACAGTGAGTTTTCAGGATAAATTGCTGACTATGTAGAGGCGCCAATTATTACTCTCTCTAGGGCCAAAGTTTTTACTGTGTTAATTTTACGTCTGCCCATTTTTAATATCAGTATTGCATCCGTGTCCATTTTTTACGTCCATGTGCCATCCGTGTGTCTGTTTTGTTCAACTGTATTGCATCTGAATTTTACATGAACAATTTAATAATTCACCACCTTGTGGTTTTCCAGGTTTTTTTTTCGTGCTTTTGTTTTTTGCTCCCCTGTCGGGACATACTGAATGGGCAGTGTGGGGACATATTAAGTGTGGTGCTGTATAGGACTTCATACTAAATGAAGGGCTGTGGGGACATACTGGGTGTGGGGCTGTTGGTGCCATCATCCTGACTGAGGACATGTGGGGACATACTAAGTGGGGACCTGTGGGAGACCCCATACTAAATAGAGGACTGTCGGTACATTTTGAGTGTGGAGCTGTGGGGGCCATTATACTGTGTGGCGGCTATCATATTGCATCATACTGCAAGTGTGGATGTGTGTGTATCATACTGGGTGTGGAGTAAGAAGCTTCGTGCTGTGGAGGTGTTATGTAGTGGTGGCACTGTGGGGACATCATACTTTGCTGGAGGCACTGTGTAGTCATCACACTTTTGCTGTGGTGCCCTCTGATTTCTATGTACGCCCCTGTTAGGTATGTGTAAATACTGTACATAATAAAAGCATAAAAACTTAACTGTGATACATTTGCTGTAACTGTGCAGAACTATAACCAAGACACACTTTTTAGGCTAGAGGTACCTTCACACGAAGCGACGCTGCAGCGATAGCGACAACGATGCCGATCGCTGCAGCGTCGCTGTTTGATCGCTGGAGAGCTGTCACACAGACAGCTCTCCAGCGACCAACGATGCCGAGGTCCCCGGGTAACCAGGGTAAACATCGGGTTGCTAAGCGCAGGGCCGCGCTTAGTAACCCGATGTTTACCCTGGTTACCAGCGTAAAAGTAAAAAAAACAAACATTACATGCTCACCTGCGCGTCCTCCAGCGTCTGCTTCCTGACACTGACTGAGCTCCGGCCCTAACAGCACAGCGGTGACGTCACCGCTGTGCTTTCACTTTCACTTTAGGGC
Organism: Ranitomeya variabilis; assembly: GCF_051348905.1. Classification (NCBI taxonomy): domain Eukaryota; kingdom Metazoa; phylum Chordata; class Amphibia; order Anura; family Dendrobatidae; genus Ranitomeya; species Ranitomeya variabilis. Next base: position 640,675,276 of record NC_135232.1, read on the forward strand.
CGGTGCTCAGTAAGTGTCAGGAAGCAGACGCTGGGGGACGCAGGTGAGTATGTGCTGTTTGGTTTTTTTTACTTTTACGCTGGTAACCAGGGTAAACATCGGGTTACTAAGCGCGGCCCTGCGCTTAGCAACCCGATGTTTACCCTGGTTACCAGTGTAAAATATCGCTGGTATCGTTGCTTTTGCTTTCAAACACAACGATACACAGCGATCGGACGACCAAATAAAGTTCTGGACTTTATTCAGCGACCAGCGACATCACAGCAGGATCCTGATCGCTGCTGCGTGTCAAACGAAACGATATCGCTAGCCAGGACGCTGCAACGTCACGGATCGCTAGCGATATCGTTTCGTGTGAAGGTACCTTAGAGCTATACATTTTAATTAGTGATTTTCACTGAGTTTTTTTAGATAAATATTTCTGAGGATGTTATTTTAAATTAACCTTGCCACAAAGAATTTATATCCTAAACTTGAAAAATATTTAGAATTGAGTCCTCAGTGGTTGATACCTTTTAATGGCTAACTGAAAAGATGGTAACAAATTGCAAGCTTTCGACACTACACAGGTCTCTTCTTCAGGCAAAGACGAGTACAAAATCTGAAGAATCACATATTTATACACAACACGGCACTGAAATAATACAATAAATAAGACAAGTATCTATTGCATTATTTCAGTGCTGTGTTGTGTATAAATATATGATTCTTCAGATTTTGTATTAGTCTATGCCCGATGAAGAGACCTGAGTAGTCTCGAAAGCTTGCAATTTGTTACCATCTTTCCAGTTAGCCATTAAAAGGTATCAACCACTGAGGACTCTCAATTCTAAACATTTTTCTCTCTACTGGCTAACACGGTACAAAGATTTTGATCTTTTCTCTACTCTAAACTAATAATACAGTTGTATACAAGCTGTTACTCTGAGTAAATTGATACTTTTCTTATAGAAATCCATCCTGCAGGAGACCCCTCACAAGCCCCATCAGTGCTATGCGGCACAGTTATATCTCCATGCTTTAGATGTGTGCTGTCAAAATGAACAACAAATCTGCATCAAATATGCAACAAGCTATACACTGCGTAAGTCATGTCATTGGTGGTGAATGCTGAGGGGCCGCTAATCAGGCGTGATGGGTATATTGTGTGACCTTTAATTATTATGTATACTTGTGTAGCGCCCCCACTGCCGCAGGGCCGAGGGGTACCCGGTACCGGGCCTCTGAGTCTCTGCTCTGGGGTTGTCACGGTGGCTAGACCCGGTCCGTGACCCTGCTGAGGGGCGTACAGTGATAGATGTGGATAGTGGTGGTGGTGCGGTGCAGTAAATAACGAGGACACCAGGTTGCAGTCCCTTTACCTCTTTACTGAAGGTCTCTGGGTCCTCAGTCCGGAATACGGTTCACCAGGCTGCGCAAGTCCGGCCGGTCCGATGGCACCTCCAGAGTTCCCTTTGCAGGTGGAAATCTGTGCCTTCCTGCTAGCGCTATGTGTTGTGGTCCTCCCCTGCTGTGCTTACGGGATAGTCCCCACAACTGTTGTGTCTGTTTCTCGTGTTCCCTCACAACAACTCGATTAGATGATGTTCTGCTAATCCTCCGTCCCTCCCGGTGTTATGGTTGGGACGCACCCGTATGACGGGTAGGCTCGGAGCTCTTCCGGGACCCTAGAGTCGCCCCTCTCCACAGGTTGCCCCCTATGTCTGCATAGGTGATTTAGGTGAGACAGCCCACCTGTGACTGACTGTCCTGCCGTTGGTTTGAAGTATTGCTTGGAGCTAGATATATGAATACTTCCTCGGCGTTCCGGCCGCCGGTTGTGCGCCTCAGTAGGATGTTGCCTCGGTCTTACAGCACGACTCCTACTGGTATTCTCCTTCTTGCTTTGATCTCGTTTCTCACTCAGCACAATATATCTCGCTTCTGATCCTTTCTTAGGGCACCGCCGCTATGCTGAGCAGGCACAGTCCCGTGACGTTCTTTCTTGTTGCCAGGCCTCTGTCAGGGTCCCAAACCTGACAGGGACCCTACCGAATCTTCCCCCACAACACCCTCTGCCACCAGGTGTTGCTTGGTTCCAACCCAGTCAGCTTTCTTTCTAACTTCCTGCCTGACCCCCAGTTTTACCAGTATGTGAGGAGTGGCCTAATGAATAGTACCCTTAGCTCCCCCTGGAGGCCCGACTGTGAAATGTATTGGTGTATGTGATACCTGGTCAGATGAACTCCTTCAGTGCCATCAGACGTACCATAGCCCCCCTTAGCGGCGGAGCCACAGTACTGCAACGACCAGGACTCTGGGGCGCTGCACTTGCTGGCATTGATGACGAACTGATACGTGGTTATTGTAATGGCTCACTAGACTGCGAAGGGAGGTGACCTACGAGCGCTGTGCTGCCGAGAGAGTGACACAGAGACTGTGCCAAACAAAAGAAAATGCTGCTGAGGAGATTGCCAAGAGACTGTCAGAAGAGTCATCCAGTGTCACGGGTGTCATCTACTGTTCTATATATTTACGGTTATCATCGGTTCTAGTCAAGATGCAGCCTTATGTAAGATTGTTGAAACCATCAAGGTCATTGTCCCATGTAACTGTAGCTACCAAACTCATTGCCCTCCCAAGAGTATACTTGTGATTGTCTCCTGTGTATGACTGCGTTCATCCCAGAGGTATGCCACCATCTATGTACCCTTTATATCCTTGTGTCTTTTTTCATGTGCAGACTTTTTGTGGGCATCAATTTATTAGATCCTTTTCTATATATTAAAGGGCAGTGACTTGTTTTGTCATATCAATACAAATATATAGCTTGTGAACATAAGTACAATGATAATGTCTGTAAAGCGCTGTGGAATTAATGGCACTATATAAGTGAGTAAAATAAATAAGCCAAATAAATAAGCCATCATTCTGATTTGTCTGCTATTGAAAAAACTACAGTAAATACCTTAACACCGGTGGGCAATTAATTTTCCCAAGGGGCCACATGAGGGACCTTGACTGTTGTGGAGGGCTGAACCAATAGGCTGAAATTAATTATGCTCAATATTAATGTTAACATATTAATTATAATTATTTTATATTTATATTTTCACTTAACAATTCTGACTACTACCCCTTTATGAGGTAATAACTCTGGAACGCTTCAACAGATCCCACTGATTTTGAGACATTTCTTCGATATGACTTGTGTTTGTGAAAAAAAATGGGAATTTAGCAAAAATGTTCCAATTTTCAAACTTTTGATTTTTATGCCCTTAAATCAGAGAGTTATGTCAGACAAAATAGTTAATAAATAACTTTTCCCACATATCTACTTTTCATCAGCACAATTTTTGAAACATCTTTTTTCTGTTAGGACGTTATAAGGGTTAAAAGTTGACCAGCGAATTCTCATTTTTTTCAACGAAATTTACAAAACTATTGTTTAAGGGTCCACATCACATTTGAAGTGACTTTGAGGGGCCTATATGACAGAAAATACCCAAAAGTGGCATCATTCTAAAAACTTCATCCCTCAAGGTGCTCAAAACCACATTCAAGAAGTTTATTAAGCCTTCAGGTGCTTCACAGGAATTTTTAGAATGTGGAAGGAAAAAAATATTTAACTTTTTTTTTCAAAATTTTACTTTAGACCCCAATTTTTTATTTTCACAAGGGTAACTAGAAACAAATCGGACACTAAAATGTGTTGTACAATTTCTCCTGAGCATGCCGAAACCCCATATGTGGGGAAAACTACTGTTTGGGAACATGGCAGGGCTCGGAAGGGAAGGAGTGCCATTTGACTTTTTGAATGCAAAATTTGCTGGAATAATTAGCGGATGCCATGTTGCGTTTGGAGAGCACCTGATGTGCCTAAACAGAGGAAACCCCCAACAAGGGACATCATTTTAGGAACAAGACACCTCAGAGAACTTATGTAGATGTGTGGTGAGCATCTTTAACTCCCAGGTGCTTCACAGAAGTTTATAACATTGAACTGTGAAAATAAAAAAAAATCCAATTTAAAAAAAAAATAAAAATGTTTAGCCCCACATATTGCATTTTTACAAGGGTAACAGGAAAAATTGCACAATACAATTTATTGTGCAATTTCTCCTGCAGTATGCTGATACCCCATATTTGGAAGAAAACTACTGTTTGGGCACATGGTAGGGCTTGGGAGAGAAGGAGCGCCATTTGACTTTTTGAATGTAAAATTTGCTGGAATAATTAGTGGATGCCATGTGACGTTTGGAGTGCCCTTGATGTGCCTAAACAGAGGAAATACCTCACATTTGACACTATTTTGGAAACTAGACCCCTCAGAGAACTTACCTAGATTTGTAATGAGCATCTTGAAATACTGGGTACTTCACATACATTTACAATATTGAGCCATGAAAATAAAAATACAAATACATTTTTCCCACAAAAATGATTTTAGACCCAAATTTTGCATTTTCATAAGGGCAACAGGAGAAATTGCACCACAAAATTTGTTTTACAATTTCTCTTGAGTATGCAGATACTCAATACGTGGAGGAAAACTACTGTTTGGCCACATAGAAGAACTTGGAATGGAGGAGCACAATTTGACTTTTTAAAAGCAAAATTTGCTGGAATAATTAACAGATGCCATGTTGTGTTTGGAGATCCCCTGATGTATCTAAACAGTTGAAACCCCCAAAAAGTGACACCATTTTGGAACCCAGACCCCTCGGGGAACTTATCTAGACGTGTGCTGAACACCTTGAACCCCCGGTGCTTCACAGAAGTTTATAACTTATACCAGGTGCTTGACATATGTTTAGAACATTGAGCAGTGAAAATAAAAAAAATCAAAATTTTCCCACAAAAATGCTATTTTAGTTCCAATTTTTTTTATTTTCACAAGGTAACAGGTGAAAATGTTACCCAAAATCCTTTGTGCAATTTTTCCTGAGTACGCAGATATCCCATATGTGATGAAAAACTACTGTTTGTGTACATGGCAGGGCTCAGAAAGGAAGGATTGACGTTTTGGAACGCAGATTTTGATGGAATGGTCTGCAGTTGTCATGTCGCAATTGGAGAGCACCTGATGTGCCTAAACAGTGAAAAAAAAAACACAAGTGACCCTATTTTGGAAACTAGACCCCTCAAGGAATGTATATATATGTGTGGTGAGCACCTTGAACCCCCAGATGCTTCACAGAAGTTAAAATTAAAAAAAATCTAATTTTTCTCGCAAAAATGTAATTTTAGCCCCACTTTTTTTATTTCACAAGGGTCACAGGAGAAAATGAAACCCAAAATTGTTGTGCAGTTTCTCCTGAGTACACCAATACCCCATATAGGGTTGAAAACTACTTTTGAGGTACAGTGCAAAGCTCAGAAGGGAAGAAGCACCATATTGGAGATCAGATTTTGCTGGACTGGTTTGAGGGTGCCATGTCATATTGGCAGAGCCCCTGAGCTGCCAGAACAGCAGGACCCCCCCCCCCCATAAGAGACACCATTTTACAAACTACACATCTCAATGAATTCATCTAGGGGTTCAGTGATCATATTGACAAAATAGGTGGGTCACATAATTTTAAACCATTGGGCAGTGAAGAAAAAACTATTTACTCTTTTACCACCAAAATTTTGTGCCTCAGATTTTACATTTCACAGTGGGAAATGGGTAAAAATGGCACCAAAATTTCTGCTGAATGTAGAAATACCCCATATATGGCTGTACAGTAATGCTCAGCCACACGACGAGACTCAGGAGGGACAAACAGAGAGCTATTTGCCTCCTGGAGCACAGATTTTCCTACAATAGTTTGAAAACTTCATATACAGAACCCTTTATTCTTCAGGTCCGTACGATTTACAGCGATCACAGTTCTATAGTTTTTTTTATGTTTTGGCGCTTTTACACCATAAAAACTATTTTATAGCAAAAATAATTATTTTTGCATCACTTTATTCTGAGATCTATAACTTTTTTATTTTTCCGCTGATGGAGCTGTATGGTGGCCTGTTTTTTTGTGGTACAAGATGACGTTTTCAGCTATACCATGTTTATTTAAATCTTTTTGATCGCGTTTTATTCCACTTTTTGTTCTGCGGTATGATAAAGCATCGTTTTTTATTTACTTTTTTGCGGTGTTCACTAAAGGGGTTAACTAGTAGGAGAGTTTTATAGGTAAAGTCATTCCCGACACGACTATACCAAATATGTGTACTTTTGTTTGTTTTTTTCTCCATAACATATGTATTTATGGGTACAATATTACAATATATACCGGTATATATATATTTTTTTTTCACTTTGTTACTTTGTCCCGCTATGGGACTTTCACTTTTTGCAGTCTCATAGCTATGCTTTACAAACTGTCAGCATTGCACTGACAGACAAACTTGCTACCATGCTCTAAACATGGTGTAAGCAAGTTTGCTAGCTCTGGTGACCCGGTGACGTTGCGGGGGTGCTGATCGGAGAGTAGAGTGCTGGCTGTCCTCTGTCTGAATCAGCTGACACCCGGCTGCGATTGCGCACGCACAGTCTCTGTGCACGCAAAATCGACATGACGTATCCATACGTCAAAGGTCAGTAAGTACCAGGCGACCTGGACGTATGGATATGTCTAAGGTTGCAAAGGGGTTAGACTGCCAGGACCCAAAAACCTTCTCCCACAAAGTGACGCCACACATGCTTACTCAAATATAACTTTTTATTTAAAGAACAGTCTATTCAAAAGATTTATCTTTTCTCTTTTGGCTTAAATTATGGTCACAGCTTATCACAGGCAACAATTTGCCAACCAAACGGGTGCAGGGAGATTGTCTGCCTTCCGGTAACCCGGTGCAGGTATCATCACCTATTATAAACTCCACCCATTCCGTAGCTGCAACTGAAAAATAACCAAACCATAACAGGGAAGGGAGGGCGGGAACCAGGTCCGGGTTCAGAGTGAGGGACCGGAAGTCGCGTCCAGCGCAAGGTCCCTCCTCCGAAAATAAACCACGCCCGCCTCGCGCGGCCGATCCCAGCCCCGGACGACGTCACTCCGTGGGAGACCGGGGCTAGCCATGCAGAGGGCCCGGCAGTCAGGGGACAGCGGGATTGCCGCAGTGTCCCTCAGACTGCCAGGACCCGAAAACCTTCTCCCACAAAGTGACGCCACACATGCTTACTCAAATATAACTTTTTATTTAAAGAACAGTCTATTCAAAAGATTTATCTTTTCTCTTTTGGCTTAAATTATGGTCGCAGCTTATCACAGGCAACAATTTGCCAACCAAACAGGTGCAGGGAGATTGTCTGCCTTCCGGTAACCCGGTGCAGGTATCATCACCTATTATAAACTCCACCCATTCCGCCACGGAGTAGCCCGGGAACCAAGCTACGACCCACCCACAGAATGGAGAGCCTGAATCACTCCCTCGCGAAGACCGTCCAAAAATATATCCAAACCAGCATCGTTAAGATGAACCCCATCTGGAAGGAGAAAACCCGCATTGTCACCCTCCAAACGGTGGTGTCTTACCACCACACCGTTCTTAAATCTAACAAAACGGGATATTCTCTGGTTTAGAGTGCGCCTAGACCTCTCCATGGCACTCAGCTCCCTGGCGCCCCGCCAGACCCGCCTTGGAATCAGCTCCGACCAAACCAGACGCATGTCCGGAAAGAAACCTGGAAATTTATCGAGATCAGCTCTCATAAGAGTCAATAATTCAGCGAGGGGAAAAGAGGCCAGGTCGTTTCCTCCAGCATGGATCACCATCAACGTCGGGGAAGACGCAACTCTCGCGATCCGCACAACTTCCGCAAGGACTTGAGACCAGGTAAGGCCCCTTGTGCCTCGCCAGATGATATCCACATCGGAGAAACCGAGCGATCGCCCTCCAGGGCACAATTCAGCACGCCGAGCTGCCCAATTAATGTAAGAGTGACCCAGCAGCCATACGCTGGGACGCACACCATCTGAAACAAATAACATTCGTTAAGCAAAACAGAGGGATATGAACGTTGGAAGGAAAAGAAACAGTAACATTGAAACAGTGCGTCCGTATGGTACATCTTACAAAACTAATTCGGGCCTGATATACCTAGCGAAACAACGGGACTTCCATTTACCCACTCTCTGGATATCTGATTCAAACAAACCAGCCCTGGAGGCTTCCGTAGCCGCGCCGATTCTAAAGGAATGCGTGCCGAATTCTGCCGCGGGAAGGCCTAAAAACGAAAGCGCAAGCCTCAGGATCGATAAAAACTGATTCGCAAGTAGGGGGGAGCCGTTCTCGTGTACGAAAAATTGGGCACCGGCGCTCCTGACCTGCATGTAACTGTTGATTAAAACCAAAGGGCAAATCGTATCTTTTATGGCAAAAAGAGGGAACCATGTGCCCCTCCCTTCCTGGTCAGTTTTGGATCTGCGAACTCTGATCCTTAGACCATCGTCGCAGATCACTATGTCGTCCAGTTGCAAGCCCCCTGACTTGCGGCGGGACGAGGGGAGAATCTCGCTAACTCGCATAGCCCCGAAAAATGCTAGGCCAAAAGCCGCAGAGATCAAAACGGCCTCGTATGCAGAATCGCAGACGCTGCCGGAAGCCCCGATTAAGTTAGACAGGAGAGAAAAAGAGATGGGTCTCCTAATGTCGCTCCGTGTGCTCGTCCGTTGCCAGCCTTTTAGAACTTGGCTGATCAAAAAATGTTTAGTTGAATCTGCCCAACCGCGCAGCTTGAAATGAAATGCTAAGCCCGAAATGCGTTTACGCGCAACCGTGCCTGATACCCCAGCGGTCTGCAAGCGCAGGGCTGCCACTAGAAATTTCAGGGCCCCATACTGGCAACATGTTCGGGGCCCCCTTAAGACTCCGCCCAGGCTCCACCCCAGCCCCGCCTCCAGCCCTCGAACTGTCTACAGCACCACCGCTGACTCTTGGAAAAACTACACTTCTCACCAATCACACATTAACAGTTCCCATCACCAGATCACACACATAGCCAGCAGATTTTGTTTTGGCCAAAAGGTTTTTTTAATCTGCCACGATGACAAGGTAGACTCTTTTGGCCGGGCCCTACTCTACTCTAACTTATTAAACATTTGTTAAAATATGCAATACAATTTAGGTATATTTTTATTTATTTTTCAATTTTTCAAATGACCAATAATTCCACATACAAGGGACAAATAACACAACACCATGACCAGACACCACATTATCACCACATAGTGACCTATAATACTATCTACAAGGAATAAATACTGCCACACCATGTGCAGACCACATATTACCACCACAGTGACCGAACAATATCACATACAAGGGACAAATACCACAGCAGCATGTACAGACCACATATTACCACCACATGGTGACCAACTACATACAAGGAACAAATACCAACACAACATGACCAGACCACATATTACCACCACACGGTGACCGAATAATAGCACGTACAAGGAACAAATTTTCACCACACCATGACCAGACCACATATTACCACCAAATAGTGACCAAATAATAGCACATACAGGGAACAAATACCGCCACACCATGGCCGGACAACATATTACCACCACATTGTGACTGAATAGTACAATACTGATCATTAATAAAAAAAAAAATACTATCACCATAAGTGCTATTATACATAGATCTGTACTTAGTATGCAGTGTCTGTGTACAGGTAATACAGTGGTCACCGATGCCATTATACAAAGGAGCTCTATATATAGTGTCAGTGTATAGGTAATACAGGGATCACCAGTGACATTATACACAGGAGCTCTATATATAGTGTCAGTGTACATGTAATACAGTGATCACTAGTGACATTATACACAGGAGCTCTGTATATAGTGTTTAGTGTACAGATAATATAGTGATCACCAGTGACATTATACACAGGAGCTCTGTATACAGTATACAGTGTATGGTGTCAGTGTATAGGTAATACAGGGATCACTAGTGACATGATACACAGGAGCTCTGTATACAGTATACAGTGTATGGTGTCAGTGTATAGGTAATACAGGGATCACTAGTGACATGATACACAGGAGCTCTGTATACAGTATATAGTGTATGGTGTCAGTGTACAGGTAACATACTGACTCACCAGTGATGTCTCTAGCTGAAGTCCTTCATCTTTGCGTTTCTTTTTAATCTAGCGCAGACCGCCATCACTTCTTTCAGCCAGGACTCGTCTCTGCATAAAATAACACAGTTATCTAGAGCACCGCTTCCAGAGCACATTCCCCACTTTTTTCCTTTCTTCTACACTACACATCTGAATACAGACATTCACCCACCATTAATATATACTGTAATTGGTTATTATGCAACCCACCATTCCACATCTAAATTGCAATCCGCCACTGAGCCCCTTCTAGCTATACATAGCCACTTTCCCCATTTAATATATAAATTAATTAGCACCTGTACTCTTTCTCCCAATTTATTTCCAGTCACTTTATCCTCAACGATCCCACTATGCACCTCCCGCTCTAACCCTAACTCCGATTCATTATAGTTACATGCCCCTTCTGACTCAATTCATTGTCATGTCTTCTCTCTCTCCCACCCTCTATTCATTATCAACTGCTCTTCCCCACCCTCAAAATTCATTATTTGCTCTCCCTACCTTCAATATACCATTGGCTCTCCCCACCCCCACCTACAATTCAATTGCTGTCTACCGTCCCTCACACTCACTTGATGTGCATGCAGTCCCCATCACCCCCACTTCATCATTTGCAGTCCACCTTACTTCATCATTTAGTCCCCTATCCCCCCTTCACTTCATCTGCAGTCCCCCTTACTTTATCATTTGCAGCCCCCTATCATTTCATCATGTGTAGTACCCCCTCAAACACAATTCATCATTTGCAGTCCCCATCACCCCCACTTCATCATCTGCAGTCCCCATCACCCACACTTCATCATTTGCAGCCCCCTATCATTTCATTATGTGCAGTACCCCCTCAAACACACTTCATCATCTGCAGCCCCCTATCATTTCATCATGTGCAGTGCCCCCTCAACCACACTTCATCATCTGCAGCCCCCTATCATTTCATCATGCGCAGTGCCCCCTTAAACACACTTCATCATCTGCAGCCCACTATCATTTCATCATGCGCAGTGCCCCCTCAAGCACACTTCATCATCTGCAGCCCCCTATCATTTCATCATGTGCAGTGCCCCCTCAACCACACTTCATCATCTGCAGCCCCCTATCATTTCATCTTGCGCAGTGCCCCCTTAAACACACTTCATCATCTGCAGCCCCCTATCATTTCATCATGCGCAGTGCCCCCTCAAACACACTTCATCATCTGCAGCCCCTATCATTTCATCATGCGCAGTGCCCCCTTAAACACACTTCATCATCTGCAGCCCCCTATCATTTCATCATGCGCAGTGCCCCCTCAAACACACTTCATCATCTGCAGCCCCCTATCATTTCATCATGCGCAGTGCCCCCTCAAACACACTTCATCATCTGCAGCCCCCTATCATTTCATCATGCGCAGTGCCCCCTTAAACACACTTCATCATCTGCAGTCTCACTCCCCCCCACCTCACCCATTTAAAAAAACAAAAATAAAAATGTTTTTTATACTTACCTCAGTCGTTCCGGGGCGTCTAGTGTTTCCAGCAGTGAAGCAGCAGCTAGAATGTATGGGCTGCTGAGAGGACCTGACAGGAGCCCCTACATTCTAGCACATTCACTACTGAGACTGCTAGAATCAGAGGCGTAGCTAGGGTTTCAACTTAGGGGGGGCGAAACATCTGAGTGGGCCCCTAACCAGCTAACCCTGATTACAACTACGGTTGCGCACTTATTGTGAATATAGGGGAACCTCAGAATATGACCCTACTGTTATTGAAAATAAATCTATATACAAAAACGAACATTGACTTTACCGCCATATTGTGACCATATGCAACTTTGATGGTCACAATACTCCGAGTGCCCCTATAACAATGATGCTTAAGTGCCCTCTTAACATTTAATAATGTCCCCTAAGTTCCCCCTTGTACTGCTCCATTATACACAGTATGGTGAGCTTAAAGCTTCCTTATACACAGTCTAAGGCTCCCACAGCTCCCCTATACACAGTATGATGATTCTATAACTCCCCTATACACAGTATGATGTTCCCACTTCTCCCCTATTTACACAGTATGATGTTCCCACTGCTCCCCTATAATGAGCCCAATGCTCCCCTATACACAGTATAATGCTGACAGAACTCCACTATAGAAAGTATAATGCCCCCCAGAGCTCCCCTATATACAGTGTAATGGGCCAACAGCTCCCATATGCACAATATGCCTTCACAGTTTCCTATACCCAGTATGATGGGCCGGCAGCTCCCGTCAAACAGTATGATGGGCCCGCAGCTCCCTTATCACAGTATGATGGGCCCACAGCTTCCTTATACACAGTATGATGGGCCCACAGCTTCCTTATACACAGTATGATGGGCCCGCAGCTCCCGTATACACAGTATGATGGGCCCGCAGCTCCCTTATATATAGTATGATGGGCCCGCAGCTCCCATATATACAGTATGATGGGCCCGCAGCTCCCTTATACACAGTGTGATGGGCCCACAGCTCCCTTATACACAGTATGATGGGCCCACAGCTTCCTTATACACAGTATGATGGGCCCACAGCTTCCTTATACACAGTATGATGGGCCCGCAGCTCCCTTATCACAGTATGATGGGCCCACAGCTTCCTTATACACAGTATGATGGGCACACAGCTTCCTTATACACAGTATGATGGGCCCGCAGCTCCCGTATACACAGTATGATGGGCCCGCAGCTCCCTTATATATAGTATGATGGGCCCGCAGCTCCCATATATACAGTATGATGGGCCCGCAGCTCCCTTATACACAGTGTGATGGGCCCACAGCTCCCTTATACACAGTATGATGGGCCCACAGCTTCCTTATACACAGTATGATGGGCCCACAGCTTCCTTATACACAGTATGATGGGCCCGCAGCTCCCGTATACACAGTATGATGGGCCCGCAGCTCCCATATACACAGTATGATGGGCCCGCAGCTCCCTTATATATAGTATGATGGGCCCGCAGCTCCCTTATACACAGTGTTATGGGCCCACAGCTCCCTTATACATAGTCTGATTGGCCTGCAGCTCCCGTATACACAGTATGATTGGCCTGCAGCTCCCGTATACACAGTATGATTGGCCCGCAGCTCCCTTATACACAGTGTGATGGGCCCACAGCTCCCGTATACACAGTATGATGGGCCCGCTGCTCCCGTATACATAGTATGATGGTCCCGCAGCTCCCTTATACACAGTACGATGGACCCGCAGCTCCCGTATACACAGTATGATGGACCCGCAGCTCCCGTATACACAGTATGATGGACCCGCAGCTCCCATATACACAGTAAGATGGGCCCACAGCTCCTGTATACATAGTATGATGGACCCCCAGCTCCCATATACACAGTATGATGGGCCCGCAGCTCCCGTATACATAGTATGATGGATTCACAGCTCCCGTATACACAGTATGATGGACCCCCAGCTCCCTTATACACAGTATGATGAGCCCGCAGCTCCTGTATACACAGTATGATGGGCCCGCAGCTCCCGTATACACAGTATGATGGACTTACAGCTCCCGTATACACAGTATGATGGACCCGCAGCTCCCGTATACACAGTATGATGGACTTACAGCTCCCGTATACACAGTATGATGGACCCGCAGCTCCCGTATACACAGTATGATGGACTTACAGCTCCCTTATACACAGTATGATGGACCCGCAGCTCCCGTATACACAGTATGATGGACTTGCAGCTCCCGTATACACAGTATGATGGACTTACAGCTCCCTTATACACAGTATGATGGGTCCGCAGCTTCCTTATACACAGTATGATGGACCCGCAGCTCCCGTATACACAGTATGATGGACATTTACTCATCCTCCGGCGTATTCAGTATTTTGGGGCACTGCTGCAGTGCCGCTGCTCAAACTTGTGGGCGCAGCTTCTGACAGGCCAGAAGTTAGAAGCTATGTCACAAGCGCTCAATGTAAGACTATGAGGCTATGTGCACTTTGTTGCGGATTTACTGCGGATTTCCTGTGTTTTTTGTGCAGATTTCACCTGCGTTTTACCACCTGCGGAATCCTATACAGGAGCAGGTGTAAAATGCTGCGGAATCTGCAAATATAATTGACATACTGCGGAAAATACAATGCAGCGTTTCCGCACCATGTGCACTGTGGATTTGGTTTTCCATAGGTTTAAATGGTACTGTAAACCAGATGGAAAACTGCTGCAGATCTGCAGCGGCCAATCCGCACCGTGTGCACATAGCCTGGGAGTGAGAACGAGGCCAGAACGAGGCTCCCACAGACTCACACTGATTAGTGACCTCTGCGCTGCTCCATGAAACACTGGAGCCTCGGACAGGACACAAACTGCAGGAGATGGAGCCAAGCGGAGACTAAAACAGATGAAGACGCCAGAAGGTGAGTATCAGACAGGGGGCAGGGGACGGGGATTTTCAGCACCTGGAAGTGGTGCTGTAAATGTGATGCAGCTCTTGGTTACTGTATGTGGGCTCCTTATACTAACACTCATAAAATATCCAGGTGGTACGTATCAAAAGCCCCCTACCCCCCATCTCCAGCCTCCCCGTACATATACTATCATAACAAAGCATTATAATATTCAGCCTCCAGTGACCTGTCCCCCTCCCCCACAATACCTCCATCGTCTCACATCCACCCCTCAGTGCCCTGTCCCACCTCACCCACCTTCAGCCCCCACAACACCCCCATGGGCTCACATTCACCCCCCAGTACCCTGTCCCCCCTCACCCACTTTCAGCCCCCACAATACCCCAAGGGTCTCATAGTGACATACCTGAATTTAATAAACCTAAAATGTCCCATCCCCACTTACTGATAAAGTTTGCACTGCAGGACCAGGAAGTGTCTAGGTGAAATGCATGGTGGGCACTAGGACCCAGCATGCCTGAGCCAATCCCAGCGTGCACAGAGTGAAGAAAAACTGCAGCCAGGAAAAGCTTCATGATCAGGTCAGACAGGCGAAACCATTCACTGCAGGGGGGAGACTGCAGCCGGCCACTGTGCTAGTAGCCAGCATGCAGCTTGTCAGACGGGAGCAGACGTTATACTGCTCTGCTCCTATGTGGTGTTCTGCCTCGTCACAGAGGTGGCCCTGGCTCCCCGTGGGCCCCTTCATGTGACAGGGCCCGGGGCGATGGCCCCCTCTGCCCCCCCCCCCAGTAGCTACGCAAATGGCTAGAATGGATGGGCTGTAGTCAGGACCTGCAGGGAGCCCATACATTCTAGCTACAGCCGAGCAGGAGCTGCGCAGCCGACTAGGTTAGACGGCCGTGCACAGCTCCAAAACGGCTCCCGGGCCCCAGCACCGACATGTGCGTCGCAGTGCACAGTATTTTAGTGCATGATGGGGCCCGATCAGTAGAAGCACAACAGTGGGGCCCCGGATGTGCGGGCCCCTCTGTGTACTGCTTCTGACCGGGCCCCATACAGCAGTAACGGCTGTAATGCCCTGATGGCGGCCCTGTGCAAGCGCGCCAAAAAAGCCAACGTGACCTGAACTCTCAGGGAATCTGAGGAACCTACCGGTTTATCCTCTGCCACAATGCACCACTCATCCCACGGCTTACCGTATGCTCTCCAGGTAGAAGGAGCAATGGATGACCGTATCAAAGGAATTAGTTCTCCAGGACATCCCAGACCAAGGGAGGGCATGCCAGGATTCGCAGTTGCTCCTTCCGAAGCTGACCAAATCGACCCTGCGAAGGAGACACGTTAGTAAAATCCGTTACCACTACATTATTACCAGTTCCAACTGACGCTTTAACACAAACGTTGAGCTCTAAACATTTTAAAACAATGAACCTGATAATCTTTATGACCGGTGGTGAGGAAGATGGAAGGTAATTTATAGCATGCGCAGAGCCGTCCGTGTGGAATCACAAACGAATGCGCTTGTTTCGGAGACATTGACCCCAGAGCTCCATAGACGCCGCCAGGGAAAACAACTCAGTTAAAGTTGAATCTTGATCCCATGTCCTAGTGTACCAAGACTCGGGCCACGTGCAAACGCATTTTTGGTCTCTGAAGCGCACGCTGAAACCGTCGATACCCGCTGACTCAAACCAAAGATCCAAGCTATCGCTGTCGCAGTACTCTTCCTGAAAGCATGTGGTTCCATTGTAGGAGAGGAGGAAACGCTGCCATACCATCAAATCACTACGTAACTGTGAGGAAATCCTGATTCTGTGGTGAGGCTTCACTCCTCTCGTGGCAAGTATCAACCTCCGAGAAAAAATTCTGCCCATCGGCATTATCTTGCAAGCGAAGTTCAAACAGCCGAGGAGGGATTGCATCTGAATTAAGGAGACCTTACCTACCGATAAGCAACCTGCAATTAATTCCAACAGCTTCACGATCTTATTGTGAGGCAACCTAAATTCCATGGAAACCGAATCGATTTCGATTCCCAGGAAAGTGATAACCGAAACCGGGCCGATCGTTTTCTCCGGGGACAAGGGAACGCCAAAAAGGGACATGACCTCCATAAATTTATTCAGAGCCTGTGAACACGATTCCGAATTTGCTGGGCCCACTAGCAAAAAATCATCCAGGTAGTGCGTAATTGATGACGAGCGTGTGACCTCTCGGGCAACCCATTCCAGGAATGTACTAAACATCTCAAAATAATGGCAGGAAATTGAGCAACCCATTGGGAGGCATGTGTCGTAGTAATATCGATCCTCGA
This sequence comes from Ranitomeya variabilis, assembly GCF_051348905.1. Classification (NCBI taxonomy): domain Eukaryota; kingdom Metazoa; phylum Chordata; class Amphibia; order Anura; family Dendrobatidae; genus Ranitomeya; species Ranitomeya variabilis. The sequence goes on from NC_135232.1 coordinate 640,692,099, forward strand.
CCATGGCGCCTAACAAATGGTAACAGTCCGGGTGCACAGGAAGGAGGCGAAAAGCGGATTCAATATCCGATTTTGCCATGAGGGCCCCTGGCCCGGCTGCTCTTACCATCTCGACAGCTCTGTCAAAAGGGATGTATGTCACTGCGGTATCGTCACTCGGAATGCCGTCATTCACCGACCTGCCTTTGGGGTAGGACAAATGGTGAATTAGCCGGTATTTCCCATTCTCTTTTTTGGGAACAATGCCCAGCGGGAAAACCCATAGGTTATAGAAGGGGAGGGTATTGAAAGGACCCCGGAAACGTCCTGCCTGTATTTCCTTGCTCAACTTGTCAGATAATATAGCAGGGTAGTCCCTAGCAGATTTTAAATTAGGGGCCGACTGGGGTTTGCCCGAAAAAACGAAAGGAATGAAAAAACCAAAAGAAAAGCCGAAGCGGAGTTGTGCTGCAGCAGGCTTATTGGGGTACCTGCCCAGCCACGGTTCCATGTTTTTTACGCTCACCGGTGTCATGTGGCTCACCCCCTGAGGGGGCCTTGCTATTGTTTGATTTTTGGGAGGACCGGGTGCACTTGGCTGCCGAATGGTTGCCGCCGCAAGACGAGCATTCATGCTTATATTTGCACAAGCCGTAGAACTTGCAGTGGCCCTCGTTGAAAAGCCAACATGTGCCAGGTCTCCGAACAACCGCCGACCCAGCACTGGCGTTCGTGCTGGCGGATGAACCGGGAAAGGGCTGCAGGGTTTTTTGCGCCATCATTAAACGCAGCCATGAATCAGTAGCCTTCACCCCCCACCCTAAATGCGGGTTGACGGCTAGCCGGCGGCGGAAATCCTCATCGTATTTCCACCAAGCGGACCCGCCGTGAGCCTTGTATGAGCTGTATATGCTGTCCAAGTAAATGAATAGCTCGGAGCATCGCTCCGGGTGTTTTTCGCCCATAACGCAGCCCAGAACAGCAAAAGCCTGAAGCCAATTGTTGATAGTTTTGGCTACCTTGGGCTTCCTGTCGTAGATCTTTTCACCCACACGTCTCTCCTTGTCGACCGAGTGCTGCTCGGTCGACACGAGCGACCAAATGTCGATGAACTCATTTGCCCAAATTTGTTCTTTAACGCTAATGTCCAAATGTGACCCTAAAGGAGGGACACCGCAAATCTGTGAAAATCATAGGAGAAGAGGGGAAAGGAGATTCCCCCCTAACCCCTGCTTGCTCAGCCCTAGCTTGTGTCCCCAGTAATGATGAAGTACCTAACTGCTGCTGCGATGTTGATAATACTTCCCATCCTCCCCCTGCATTATTGCTGATATCCCTCCTAGCCTGTGGGGTCGGTGGGATAATGTCCTGCGACTCTCCTGCCCCATTCTCTGTCCCCCCAGTCCCCTGAGACGAAGAGGAGGATGACCCCTGCACTCCCCCCATAAATGTGGCAGGAATCAGCCCGGACACTGGTCCTGTAATTGAGCGTTGGGGCTGCAAATTCCTTCCCCTGAGTGCAGAGCTAGCTGTGTATAAAGCGCTGCTATGTGCCGCCGCTACCCCTTCCTGAGCCTGTAAAAGTATCGGTGCAGTTTCCCGCCGTCTCGCGCCCGCGTGTGTAGAAGCGCGCGCACTAGAGCCGCGCGCGCCCTTTTTCAAAATAAATGGCGGGCTCAGGCGAGCCGGTGGTCGGGTGGCTCTGCCAGAGCGCCGACCGCCCGGCGGCCTCGCTCGCTCCACCGCAGGGAGGGAGCCGCTCCCGGCCAGTAAGGCCGCTAGCCAACCGCTACCCTCCCTGGTGATCTTGTCCCTCACCGCTTCCTGGAGCGGGTCCATCTCACCGGCAGCCCCAACCAGGTCCGGGTTCAGAGTGAGGGACCGGAAGTCGCGTCCAGCGCAAGGTCCTTCCTCCGAAAATAAACCACGCCCGCCTCGCGCGGCCGATCCCAGCCCCGGACGACGTCACTCCGTGGGAGACCGGGGCTAGCCATTCAGAGGGCCCGGCAGTCAGGGGACAGCGGGATTGCCGCAGTGTCCCTCAATATTGAGCAAAATTATTTTTTAAATTACGCCGCTGGAGTGGTGCTTTAAAAGTAAGTCTACTGACAACTGTTTGAAACCTTCCCACATTTTCATCTGTCTTTGCCACTGCTTCGGTCCGTCTCCGACAAAAATCGACCTGCCTGCAGCTTCAGTGTTTCATGGAGCTGCACAGAGGTCACTTTTCAATACAAATCTATGACATTTGCATATTCCAGGTGCCTTCTGGGAAAAGCGAAGAGTCTCCCTCAGCAAGAAGATCGTTGGGTACAGCCGGGACCAGCTGCTTGGAAAGCATCACCAAACCGCGCGCCTTACGGCGCGCAAATTTTTGCCTGTAGGACATTATTGCAAGAAAGCTTGGCTGAGTAGATTACACAAGAAGGAAAGCACGCAGCAAGTCAGCAGGATCTGGGAGCAACATGGCAGATGTGACAACCTACATGGTGAGCTGCAGCATGTGCTACATGTTCGCAGATCGACCAGAAGAATCCAATTTCACCTGTCAGAAGTGTAGACTAGTGGCCCTCTTAGAAGAAAAGGTGCGGGGTCTGGAAGAAAGAATAGCAACTTTGAAACTCATCAAAGAGAATGAAGACTTCCTAGACAGAACAGAAGCATCTCTACTGGTCACAGAAGGTGAAAAAAGTGTCAGAGAACCTCCAAAAGCAGATGAGTGGAAGCATGTGACCAAAAGAAGCAAGAAGACCATGGAGAAATCACCAACCACACAACTGAAGAACCGATATCAAATCTTTGTAGAGGTTGAAGATGGCACACCTAAGGATGAAGCACTACCAGCAAGCAAAAAAGAAAAGGGTACGCAGCAACAAGTGACAGCAAAAAGTACAGCCAAGAAGCAACGAAGAGTGGTGGTGGTGGGAGACTCACTACTGAGAGGCACAGAAGCAGCCATCTGCAGACCGGACATAACCGCAAGAGAAGTATGCTGCCTTCCAGGTGCGATGATCAAGGATGTGACTGATAGGATACCAAAGCTCTTCAGCTCCAAGGACGTCCACCCATTTCTTCTGATACATGTTGGCACCAATGACACCGCAAGGAAGGACCTACCGACAATCTGCAAGGACTTTGAAGAGTTGGGGAAGAAAGTAAAGGAACTGGATGCACAGGTAGTTTTTTCTTCTATCCTTCCAGTAGACGGGCATGGCACCAGGAGATGGAACAGGATCCTTGATGCGAACAACTGGCTAAGACGATGGTGCAGACAACAAGGATTCGGATTCCTGGACCACGGTGTGAATTACTTGTACGATGGACTCCTCGCCAGAGACGGACTACACCTCAACAAACCTGGGAAACACACATTCGCCAGAAGACTCGCTACACTCATCAGGAGGGCGTTAAACTAGAAGAAGAGGGGACGGGAAGAAAAACATTAGACTCGAACAAAGAAGGAAAACATACTCAGAAGGGAGGTAAGAACATTTCTAAAACAATCCACAGCGAGGAGATTGGAACAAAACAAAATCCTCTAAACTGCATGCTCACAAACGCCAGAAGCCTGACAAACAAGATGGAAGAACTAGAAGCAGAAATATCTACAGGTAACTTTGACATAGTGGGAATAACCGAGACATGGTTAGATGAAAGCTATGACTGGGCAGTTAACTTACAGGGTTACAGTCTGTTTAGAAAGGATCGTAAAAATTGGAGAGGAGGAGGGGTTTGTCTCTATGTAAAGTCTTGTCTAAAGTCCACTTTAAGGGAGGATATTAGCGAAGGGAATGAGGATGTCGAGTCCATATGGGTCGAAATTCATGGAGGGAAAAATGGTAACAAAATTCTCATTGGGGTCTGTTACAAACCCCCAAATATAACAGAAATCATGGAAAGTCTACTTCTAAAGCAGATAGATGAAGCTGCAACCCATAATGAGGTCCTGGTTATGGGGGACTTTAACTACCCGGATATTAACTGGGAAACAGAAACCTGTGAAACCCATAAAGGCAACAGGTTTCTGCTAATAACCAAGAAAAATTATCTTTCACAATTGGTGCAGAATCCAACCAGAGGAGCAGCACTTTTAGACCTAATACTATCTAATAGACCTGACAGAATAACAAATCTGCAGGTGGTCGGGCATCTAGGAAATAGCGACCACAATATTGTACAGTTTCACCTGTCTTTCACTAGGGGGACTTGTCAGGGAGTCACAAAAACACTGAACTTTAGGAAGGCAAAGTTTGACCAGCTTAGAGATGCCCTTAATCTGGTAGACTGGGACAATATCCTCAGAAATAAGAATACAGATAATAAATGGAAAATGTTTAAGAACATCCTAAATAGGCACTGTAAGCGGTTTATACCTTGTGGGAATAAAAGGACTAGAAATAGGAAAAACCCAATGTGGCTAAACAAAGAAGTAAGACAGGCAATTAACAGTAAAAAGAAAGCATTTGCACTTCTAAAGCAGGATGGCACCATTGAAGCTCTAAAAAACTATAGTGAGAAAAATACTTTATCTAAAAAACTAATTAAAGCTGCCAAAAAGGAAACAGAGAAGCACATTGCTAAGGAGAGTAAAACTAATCCCAAACTGTTCTTCAACTGTATCAATAGTAAAAGAATAAAAACTGAAAATGTAGGCCCCTTAAAAAATAGTGAGGAAAGAATGGTTGTAGATGACGAGGAAAAGGCTAACATATTAAACACCTTCTTCTCCACGGTATTCACGGTGGAAAATGAAATGCTAGGTGAAATCCCAAGAAACAATGAAAACCCTATATTAAGGGTCACCAATCTAACCCAAGAAGAGGTGCGAAACCGGCTAAATAAGATTAAAATAGATAAATCTCCGGGTCCGGATGGCATACACCCACGAGTACTAAGAGAACTAAGTAATGTAATAGATAAACCATTATTTCTTATTTTTAGGGACTCTATAGCGACGGGGTCTGTTCCGCAGGACTGGCGCATAGCAAATGTGGTGCCAATATTCAAAAAGGGCTCTAAAAGTGAACCTGGAAATTATAGGCCAGTAAGTCTAACCTCTACTGTTGGTAAAATATTTGAAGGGTTTCTGAAGGATGTTATTCTGGATTATCTCAATGAGAATAACTGTATAACTCCATATCAGCATGGGTTTATGAGAAATCGCTCATGTCAAACCAATCTAATCAGTTTTTATGAAGAGGTAAGCTATAGGCTAGACCATGGTGAGTCATTGGACGTGGTATATCTCGATTTTTCCAAAGCGTTTGATACCGTGCCGCACAAGAGGTTGGTACACAAAATGAGAATTGTTGTGAATTTGCTTTTTGCTCCCTCTAGTGGTTACTAGTTTTTTTTGACTCTGGTTTTTCTGTCATTCCTTTTATCCGCACCTGGGTCGTTAGTTAGGGGTGTTGCTATATAAGCTCCCTGGACCTTCAGTTCAATGCCTGGCAACGTAGTTATCAGAGCTAGTCTGCTGTGCTCTTGTCTACTGATCCTGGTTCCAGTTATATCAGCTAAGTCTGCCTTTTGCTTTTTGCTATTTGTTTTGGTTTTGTATTTTTGTCCAGCTTGTTCCAAATCTATATCCTGACCTTTGCTGGAAGCTCTAGGGGGCTGGTGTTCTCCCCCCGGACCGTTAGACGGTTCGGGGGTTCTTGAATTTCCAGTGTGGATTTTGATAGGGTTTTTGTTGACCATATAAGTTACCTTTCTTTATTCTGCTATCAGTAAGCGGGCCTCTCTGTGCTAAACCTGGTTCATTTCTGTGTTTGTCATTTCCTCTTACCTAACCGTCATTATTTGTGGGGGGCTTCTATCCAGCTTTGGGGTCCCCTTCTCTGGAGGCAAGAAAGGTCTTTGTTTTCCTCTACTAGGGGTAGCTAGATTCTCCGGCTGGCGCGTGTCATCTAGAATCAACGTAGGAATGATCCCCGGCTACTTCTAGTGTTGGCGTTAGGAGTAGATATATGGTCAACCCAGTTACCACTGCCCTATGAGCTGGATTTTTGTACTCTGCAGACTTCCACGTTCCTCTGAGACCCTCGCCATTGGGGTCATAACAGTTTGCCAGGCCAGTATTAAATGTTTAATGCATTGCAGAAGAGGGATTATAAGAAAGAAGATTCTGAGTTTTTTTTTTCTTCTTCCCCTTTACCTCAGAGTGGCTATGCTTGCTGCAGACATGAATGTCCAGACCTTGATTACAAGTGTGGACCAGCTGGCTACTCGTGTGCAGGGCATACAAGACTATGTTATCAGAAATCCTAGGTCAGAACCTAAAATACCGATTCCTGAACTGTTTTCCGGAGACAGGTTTAAGTTTAGGAATTTCGTGAATAATTGTAAATTGTTTTTGTCCCTGAGACCCTGTTCATCTGGAGATTCTGCTCAGCAAGTAAAAATTGTTATTTCGTTCTTACGGGGCGACCCTCAGGATTGGGCTTTTTCGCTGGCGCCAGGAGATCCGGCATTGGCTGATCTTGATGCGTTTTTTCTGGCGCTCGGTTTACTTTATGAGGAACCCAATCTTGAGATTCAGGCAGAAAAGGCCTTGCTGGCTATGTCTCAGGGGCAGGACGAGGCTGAAGTGTATTGCCAAAAATTTCGGAAATGGTCCGTGCTGACACATTGGAACGAGTGTGCACTGGCCGCTAATTTTAGAAATGGCCTTTCTGAAGCCATTAAAAATGTTATGGTGGGTTTTCCCATTCCCACAGGTCTGAATGATACTATGGCACTGGCTATTCAAATTGACCGGCGGTTGCGGGAGCGCAAAACCGCAAATTCCCTCATGGTGTTGTCTGAACAGACACCTAATTCGGTGCAATGTGATAGAAAAACCGCAAATTCCCTCATGGTGTTGTCTGAACAGACACCTGATTTAATGCAATGTGATAGAATCCTGACTAGAAATGAGCGGAAAATTCATAGACGCCGGAATGGCTTGTGCTACTACTGTGGTGATTCTACACATGTTATCTCAGCATGCTCTAAACGTATAGCTAAGGTTGTTAGTCCTGTCACCGTTGGTAATTTGCAACCTAAATTTATTCTGTCTGTAACTTTGATTTGCTCACTGTCATCTTATCCTGTCATGGCGTTTGTAGATTCAGGTGCTGCCCTGAGTCTCATGGATCTCTCATTTGCTAAGCGCTGTGGTTTTACTCTTGAACCATTAGAAAATCCTATTCCTCTTAGGGGTATTGATGCTACACCATTGGCAGCAAATAAACCGCAGTATTGGACACAGGTTACCATGTGCATGACTCCTGAACACCGCGAGGTGATACGTTTCCTGGTTTTACATAAAATGCATGATTTGGTTGTTTTAGGGCTGCCATGGTTACAGACCCATAATCCAGTCCTGGACTGGAAGGCTATGTCAGTCTCAAGTTGGGGCTGTCGTGGTATTCATGGGGATTCCCTGCCTGTGTCTATTGCTTCTTCTACGCCTTCGGAAGTTCCGGAGTATTTGTCTGATTATCAGGATGTCTTCAGTGAGTCTGAGTCCAGTGCACTGCCTCCTCATAGGGACTGTGACTGTGCTATAGATTTGATCCCAGGCAGTAAATTTCCTAAGGGAAGACTGTTTAATCTGTCGGTACCTGAACATACCGCTATGCGTTCATATATCAAGGAGTCTCTGGAGAAAGGACATATTCGTCCGTCTTCTTCCCCTCTTGGTGCGGGATTCTTTTTTGTGGCAAAAAAGGACGGATCTTTGAGACCTTGTATTGATTATCGGCTTTTAAATAAGATCACTGTCAAATTTCAGTATCCTTTACCGCTGTTGTCTGACTTGTTTGCCCGGATTAAGGGTGCCAAGTGGTTCACCAAGATAGACCTTCGTGGTGCGTACAACCTTGTGCGCATTAAGCAAGGTGATGAATGGAAAACCGCATTCAATACGCCCGAAGGTCATTTTGAGTACTTGGTGATGCCTTTTGGGCTCTCCAATGCGCCTTCAGTTTTTCAGTCCTTTATGCATGACATTTTCCGGAAGTATCTGGATAAATTTTTGATTGTTTATCTGGATGATATTTTGTTTTTTTCTGATAATTGGGATTCGCATGTGGAGCAGGTCAGGTTGGTCTTTAAAATTTTGCGTGAAAATTCTTTGTTTGTCAAGGGCTCAAAGTGTCTCTTTGGTGTACAGAAGGTTCCCTTTTTGGGGTTCATTTTTTCCCCTTCTGCTGTGGAGATGGACCCAGTCAAGGTCCGAGCTATTCTTGATTGGACTCAGCCCTCGTCAGTTAAGAGTCTTCAGAAGTTCTTGGGCTTCGCTAACTTCTACCGTCGTTTTATCGCTAATTTTTCTAGCATTGTGAAACCTTTGACGGATATGACCAAGAAGGGCTCCGATGTAGCTAACTGGGCTCCTGCTGCCGTGGAGGCTTTCCAGGAGTTGAAACGTCGGTTTACTTCGGCGCCTGTTTTGTGCCAGCCTGACGTCTCACTTCCCTTTCAGGTTGAGGTGGATGCTTCGGAGATTGGGGCAGGGGCCGTTTTGTCGCAGAGAGGCCCTGGTTGCTCTGTTATGAAACCTTGTGCCTTTTTCTCTAGGAAGTTTTCGCCTGCCGAGCGAAATTATGATGTGGGCAATCGGGAGTTGTTGGCCATGAAATGGGCATTTGAGGAGTGGCGTCATTGGCTCGAGGGTGCTAAGCATCGTGTGGTGGTCTTGACTGATCACAAAAATCTGATGTATCTCGAGTCTGCTAAACGCCTGAATCCTAGACAGGCCCGCTGGTCATTGTTTTTCTCCCGCTTTGATTTTGTTGTCTCGTATTTACCAGGTTCAAAGAATGTGAAGGCTGATGCTCTTTCAAGGAGCTTTGTGCCTGATGCTCCTGGAGTCGCTGATCCTGTTGGTATTCTTAAAGATGGAGTTATCTTGTCAGCTATTTCTCCGGATCTGCGACGTGTGTTGCAGAGATTTCAGGCTGATAGGCCTGAGTCTTGTCCACCTGACAGACTGTTTGTCCCGGATAAGTGGACCAGCAGAGTCATTTCCGAGGTTCATTCCTCGGTGTTGGCAGGTCACCCGGGAATTTTTGGCACCAGAGATCTGGTGGCCAGGTCCTTTTGGTGGCCTTCCTTGTCAAGGGATGTGCGGTCATTTGTGCAGTCCTGTGGGACTTGTGCTCGAGCTAAGCCTTGCTGTTCTCGTGCCAGCGGTTTGCTCTTGCCCTTGCCTGTCCCGAAGAGACCTTGGACACATATCTCCATGGATTTCATTTCTGATCTTCCGCTATCTCAGGGCATGTCCGTTATCTGGGTGATATGTGATCGCTTCTCCAAGATGGTCCATTTGGTTCCTTTGCCTAAGCTGCCTTCCTCTTCCGATCTGGTTCCTGTGTTTTTCCAGAACGTGGTTCGTTTGCACGGCATCCCTGAGAATATTGTGTCAGACAGAGGATCCCAGTTCGTTTCCAGGTTCTGGCGATCCTTTTGTAGTAGGATGGGCATTGATTTGTCGTTTTCGTCTGCTTTCCATCCTCAGACTAATGGACAGACGGAGCGAACCAATCAGACTTTGGAGGCTTATTTGAGGTGTTTTGTCTCTGCTGATCAGGACGATTGGGTGACATTCTTGCCGTTGGCTGAGTTTGCCCTTAATAATCGGGCTAGTTCCGCCACCTTGGTTTCGCCTTTTTTCTGCAACTCTGGTTTCCATCCTCGCTTTTCTTCGGGTCATGTGGAGCCTTCTGACTGTCCTGGGGTGGATTCTGTGGTGGATAGGTTGCAGCAGATCTGGAATCATGTGGTGGACAACTTGAAGTTGTCACAGGAGAAGGCTCAGCGCTTTGCCAACCGCCGCCGCGGTGTGGGTCCCCGACTACGCGTTGGGGATTTGGTATGGCTTTCTTCCCGCTTTGTTCCTATGAAGGTCTCCTCTCCCAAATTTAAACCTCGTTTTATTGGGCCTTACAAGATATTGGAAATCCTTAATCCTGTATCTTTTCGTCTGGATCTTCCTGTGTCGTTTGCTATTCACAATGTATTTCATAGGTCCTTGTTGCGGCGGTACATTGTGCCTGTAGTTCCTTCTGCTGAGCCTCCTGCTCCGGTGTTGGTTGAGGGCGAGTTGGAGTACGTGGTGGAGAAGATCTTGGATTCTCGCCTCTCCAGGCGGAGGCTTCAGTACCTGGTCAAGTGGAAGGGCTATGGTCAGGAGGATAATTCCTGGGTGGTCGCCTCTGATGTTCATGCGGCCGATTTAGTTCGTGCCTTTCATGCCGCTCATCCTGATCGCCCTGGTGGTCGTGGTGAGGGTTCGGTGACCCCTCACTAAGGGGGGGGTACTGTTGTGAATTTGCTTTTTGCTCCCTCTAGTGGTTACTAGTTTTTTTTGACTCTGGTTTTTCTGTCATTCCTTTTATCCGCACCTGGGTCGTTAGTTAGGGGTGTTGCTATATAAGCTCCCTGGACCTTCAGTTCAATGCCTGGCAACGTAGTTATCAGAGCTAGTCTGCTGTGCTCTTGTCTACTGATCCTGGTTCCAGTTATATCAGCTAAGTCTGCCTTTTGCTTTTTGCTATTTGTTTTGGTTTTGTATTTTTGTCCAGCTTGTTCCAAATCTATATCCTGACCTTTGCTGGAAGCTCTAGGGGGCTGGTGTTCTCCCCCCGGACCGTTAGACGGTTCGGGGGTTCTTGAATTTCCAGTGTGGATTTTGATAGGGTTTTTGTTGACCATATAAGTTACCTTTCTTTATTCTGCTATCAGTAAGCGGGCCTCTCTGTGCTAAACCTGGTTCATTTCTGTGTTTGTCATTTCCTCTTACCTAACCGTCATTATTTGTGGGGGGCTTCTATCCAGCTTTGGGGTCCCCTTCTCTGGAGGCAAGAAAGGTCTTTGTTTTCCTCTACTAGGGGTAGCTAGATTCTCCGGCTGGCGCGTGTCATCTAGAATCAACGTAGGAATGATCCCCGGCTACTTCTAGTGTTGGCGTTAGGAGTAGATATATGGTCAACCCAGTTACCACTGCCCTATGAGCTGGATTTTTGTACTCTGCAGACTTCCACGTTCCTCTGAGACCCTCGCCATTGGGGTCATAACAGAGAATGCTTGGTCTGGGGGAAAATGTGTGTAAATGGGTTAGTAACTGGCTTAGTGATAGAAAGCAGAGGGTGGTTATAAATGGTATAGTCTCTAACTGGGTCGCTGTGACCAGTGGGGTACCGCAGGGGTCGGTATTGGGACCTGTTCTCTTCAACATATTCATTAATGATCTGGTAGATGGTTTACACAGTAAAATATTGATATTTGCAGATGATACAAAACTGTGTAAAGCAGTTAATACAAGAGAAGATAGTATTCTGCTACAGATGGATCTGGATAAGTTGGAAACTTGGGCTGAAAGGTGGCAGATGAGGTTTAACAATGATAAATGTAAGGTTATACACATGGGAAGAAGGAATCAATATAACCATTACACACTGAACGGGAAACCACTGGGTAAATCTGACAGGGAGAAGGACTTGGGCATCCTAGTTAATGATAAACTTACCTGGAGCAGCCAGTGCCAGGCAGCAGCTGCCAAGGCAAACAGGATCATGGGGTGCATTAAAAGAGGTCTGGATACACATGATGAGAGCATTATACTGCCTCTGTACAAATCCCTAGTTAGACCGCACATGGAGTACTGTGTCCAGTTTTGGGCACCGGTGCTCAGGAAGGATATAATGGAACTAGAGAGAGTACAAAGGAGGGCAACAAAGTTAATAAAGGGGATGGGAGAACTACAATACCCAGATAGATTAGCGAAATTAGGATTATTTAGTCTAGAAAAAAGACGACTGAGGGGCGATCTAATAACCATGTATAAGTATATAAGGGGACAATACAAATATCTCGCTGAGGATCTGTTTATACCAAGGAAGGTGACGGGAACAAGGGGGCATTCTTTGCGTCTGGAGGAGAGAAGGTTTTTCCACCAACATAGAAGAGGATTCTTTACTGTTAGGGCAGTGAGAATCTGGAATTGCTTGCCTGAGGAGGTGGTGATGGCGAACTCAGTCGAGGGGTTCAAGAGAGGCCTGGATGTCTTCCTGGAGCAGAACAATATTGTATCATACAATTATTAGGTTCTGTAGAAGGATGTAGATCTGGGGATTTATTATGATTGAATATAGGAATATAGGCTGAACTGGATGGACAAATGTCTTTTTTCGGCCTTACTAACTATGTTACTATGTTACTATGTTACATCCTCAGTCTAGCTTATAGACTTGGTACTGAGAGCTTGTGATGTATCTTCTGATTTCCTGCCAGACAGATGCTGTCACAAAATGGCGAAACAGGAACGGAGCAGCACCGACAAAAGGTGAAACACCAGAGGGTGAATATATGATCTGGGTCAGTGGACTTACATTTAAAGCTCCACTCCAGCGCTGACAAAAAAGAAGCTGGACTGGTGATTAAAGTATGCTGACATCACCTACACTGATCAAAAAAATAAAGGGAACGCTAAAATCCCACATCCTAGATATCACTGAATGAAATATTTCAGTTGCAAATCTTTATTCATTACATAGTGGAATGTGTTGTGAACAATAAAACATAAAAATGATCAATGTAAATCAAAATGAATATCCCATGGCGGTCTGGATTTGGAATGATACTCAAAATCAAAGTGGAAAATCAAATTACAGGCTGATCCAACTTCAGTGGAAATGCTTCAAGACAAGGAAATAATAATAATATTTTTTATTTATATAGCGCCAACATATTCCGCAGCGCTTTACAACTTATAGAGGGGACTTGTACAGACAATAGACATTACAGCATAACAGAAATCACAGTTCAAAACAGATACCAGGAGGAATGAGGGCCCTGCTCGCAAGCTTACAACCTATGAGGAAAAGGTGAGACACGAGAGGTGGATGGTAACAATTGCTTTAGTTATTTGGACCAGTCATAGTGTAAGGCTCGGGTGTTCATGTAAAGCTGCATGAACCAGTTAACTGCCTAAGTATGTAACAGTACAGACACAGAGTGCTATTAACTGCATAAAGTGTATGAGAACATGATGCGAGGAACCTGATTATGTTTTTGTTTTTTGTTTTTTTATTAGGCCACACAGGGATAGTTAGGTTAATACGTTGAGGTGGTAGGCCAGTCTGAACAAATGAGTTTTTAGGGCACGCTTAAAACTGTGGGAATTGGGGATTAATCGTATTAACCTATGTAGTGCATCCCAAAGAATCGGCGCAGCACGTGTAAAGTCTTGGAGATGGGAGTGGGAGGTTCTGATTATTGAGGATGCTAACCTGAGGTCATTAGCGGAGCGGAGGGCACGGGTAGGGTGGTAGACTGAGACCAGAGAGGAGATGTAGGGTGGCGCTGAGCCATGGAGTGCTTTGTGGATGAGGGTAGTAGTTTTGTACTGGATTCTGGAGTGGATGGGTAGCCAGTGTAATGACTGGCACAAGGTAGAGGCATCGGTGTAACGGTTGGTGAGGAATATGATCCTGGCAGCAGCATTCAGGACAGATTGGAGCAGGGAGAGTTTGGTAAGAGGGAGGCCGATTAGTAGAGAGTTACAATAGTCCAGACGAGAATGAATAAGTGAAACAGTAAGAGTTTTTGCAGAGTCGAAAGTAAGAAAAGGGCGAATTCTAGAAATGTTTTTGAGATGCAGATAAGAAGAGCGAGCCAGTGATCGGATGTGGGGGGTGAATGAAAGCTCGGAATCAAGGATGACCCCAAGGCAGCGGGCATGTTGCTTTGGAGTAATGGTGGAACCGCACTCGGAGATGGCAATGTCAGGCAAAGGTAGGTTAGTAGAGGGAGTTCAGTTTTTGACAGGTTCAGTTTCAGATAGAGTGAGGACATGATGTTAGAGACAGCGGTAAGACAATCACTGGTGTTTTCTAAGAAGGTCGGCGTGAAAGCAGGAGAAGAGGTGTATAATTGGGTGTCGTCAGCATAGAGATGGTACTGGAAACCAAATCTACTGATTGTTTGTCCAATAGGGGCAGTATACAAAGAGAAGAGGAGGGGGCCTAGGACTGATTCTTGAGGAACCCCAACAGTAAGGGGAAGGTGAGAGGAGGAGGAACCAGCAAAACATACAGTGAAGGATTGGTCAGAGAGATAGGAGGAGAACCAAGAGAGAACGGTGTCCTTGAGACCGATGGAGCGGAGCATAGTGAGGAGGAGCTGATGATCCACAGTGTCAAATGCTGCGGAGAGATCCAAGAGAATTAGCATGGAGTAGTGACCATTAGATTTAGCTGTTAGTAGGTCATTAGAGACTTTAGTGAGGGCAGTTTCAGTAGAGTGTAAAGAGCGGAAGCCAGATTGAAGAGGGTCGAGAAGAGAGTTATCTGAGAGATAGCGGGTAAGACGGGAGTGGACCAGGCGTTCGAGGAGTTTAGAGATGAAGGGAAGATTAGAGACAGATCTATAATTAGCGGCACAATTTTGGTCGAGGGAGGGTTTTTTAAGTAATGGATGTATGATGGCATGCTTAAATGAGGAGGGAAAAATACCGGAAGTGAGGGAAAGGTTGAATATTTTTGTTAGGTGAGAGGTGACAGCCGGGGAAAGGGACTGGAGGAGATGTGATGGAATGGGGTCACTGGTGCAAGTGGTCGGGCGAGAAGATGCAAGGAGCCTGCTTCCTTCTTCTTCTGTAACTGGTTCAAAGTCAGAGAGTGAACTAGATGCAGTGGGGGAGGGAGGACAGTGCATGGTATGAAGAGATTGGGAGATAATTTCCTGTCGAATGTGGTCAATTTTTTCTTTTAAGTAATTGGCCAGATCGTCAGCGCGGAGATCTGTGGTTGGGGCCTGCTCTCTTGGGTTGAGTAGGGACTGGAAAGTGTCAAAGAGACGTTTAGGGTTATTGGACAGGGAGGTGATGAGGGTGTTGAAATAGGCTTGTTTGGAGAGGTGAAGGGCAGAGTTGTATGTTTTTAGCATGAACTTATAATGGATGAAATCTTCGGGTAGATTAGATTTTCTCCACAGACGTTCGGCGCACCTGGAGCACCGCTGCAGGAAACGTGTTTTCAGAAATGATGTTCAGTTGCTTGTGTGTTGCCTCCATGTGCCTGTATGACCTCCCTACAACACCTGGGCATGCTCCTGATGAGGCAGCGGATGGTCTCCTGAGAGATCTCCTCCCAAACCGCCAACTCCTGGACAGTCTGTGGTGCAACGTGACGTTGGTGGATGGTGCGAGACATGATGTCACAGATGTGTTCAAGCAGATTCAGGTCTGGGGAACTGGCGGGCCAGTCCATAGCTTCAGTGCCTTCATCTTGCAGGAACTGCTGACTCACTCCAGCCACATGAGGTCTGGCATTGTCCTGCGTTAGGAGGAACTCAGGGCCAACCGCATCAGCATATGGTCTCACAAGGGGTCTGAGGATCTCATCTCGGTACCTATTGGCAGTCAGACTACCTCTGGTGAGCAAATGGAGGGCTGTGCGGCCCTCCAAAGAAATGCCACCCCACAACATTACTGACCCACTGCCAAACCGGTTATGCTGAAGGATGTTGCAGGCAGTAGATCGTTCTCTACGGCATCTCCAGACTCTGTCACGTCTGTCACATGTGCCCAGTGTGAACCTGCTTTCATCTGTGAAGAGCACAGGGCGCCAGTGGCGAATGTGACAATCCTGGTGTTCTGCGGCAAATGCCAAGCATCCTGCACGGTGTTGGGCTGTGAACACAACCCACATCTGTGGACGTCGGGCATTCAGACCATCCTCATGGAGTCGGTTTCTAACCGTTTGTGCAGACACATGCAAATTTATGGCCTGCTGGAGGTCATTTTGCAGGGCTCTGGCAGTGCTCCTCCTGTTCCTCCTTGCACAAAGGCTGAGGTAGCGGTCCTGCTGCTGGGTTCTTTCCCTCCTATAGCCCCCTCCATATCTCCTGGTGTACTGGCCTGTCTCCTGGTAGCGCCTCCAGCCTCTGGACACTACGCTGACAGACACAGGAAACCTTCTTGTCACAGCTCGCATTCATGTGCCATCATGGATGAGCTGCATTACCTGAGCCACTTGTGTGGGTTGTAGAGTCCGTCTCATGCTACCATGAGTGTGAAAGCACAACCAACATTCAAAAGTGACCAAAACATCAGCCAAAAACCATTGGTACTGAGATGAGGTCTGTGGTCCCCACCTGCAGAACCACTCCATTATTGAGTGTGTCTTGATAATTGCCAATAATTTCCATCTGTTGTCTATTCCATTTTCACAACAGCATGTGAAATTGATTGTCAAACAGTGTTGCTTCCTAAGTGGACAGTTTGATTTCACAGAAGTTTGATTTACTTGGAGTTATACTCTGTTGTTTAAGTGTTCCCTTTATTTTTTTGAGCAGTGTATATACAGCAATAGTCCCCACGCATCGTCTCTATATACAGCCTAAGCCTCCACACAACCCTCTATGTACAACTTGAGCCCCCACATAGCCTCCTCTATTCAGCATTATATACAGCATGAGCTCACACACAGCCTCCCTATATACAGTATGAGTCCCCACATAGATTCACTATATATAGCATGAACCCTATAGAGACACAGGGGTGGTGGCCTGCGGCTGCTCTATTGCGCTAGCCCAAAACTGCATAGACGAGGGTTCATCCCACCAAACGTCCACTCTCCTTTCCATGTTGGTATAATACTACTCAGACAACACTGGGTGAGAGTAAAACAGTGTGGCAATGCTTTATAGAACCACAAAACAGGCAAACAACACATAAAACAGTCCCAGCAAAATCCCCAAGATGGTGCACATTACAGAGTCTCACCCTTCCACTGACTCGATGGGATAAGAGCAGCTATGACTTCAGAGCTTTCAGGGCCAACTACCCCCACCTGTGGCATGCACAAAGATAAGGTATTGACAAGCTTAGGAAGCTGATAGTCCAATGAGGTATAAGGCCAGGTGACCAGAGGGTCAAATCCTGGCTTCTTTCAACATCTCCATGGAGCCAGGTGGCCGGTGGGTCCAAATCCTGACTAGCCCAGACTTGTCCATGGTTCAGTGATGGTCAATGGAGCAGATCTGTATTCTTTTAGCTGGGACAATGGTCCCCTAACCTGGCATCAGATAGAATGTCAAATCGGTGTGCTTTAATAAAATTCACTGTTTTTACTATTGTTTTTCTCCTTTATTCACATCATACTCCTCTTCTTCTTTTTGCATGGGTTTCTTAAATTCGTCACTTCCTCACATCCCTTTTTTGTGATAGTGTGTCTGAATAGGGATAGGTGTGCTGAATATGTTGGTCTGTTTGGCATCATTGAATCTTTTCTTTATATTTTTTATTTATCATTTTTTTTATTTAATATTTTATATTTTTCATTTATTTATTTTTCATATCCATTTTCATATTTATCTATCTTCATGTATTTATTAGCAATTATGTCACATTTCACATCGTCAGGGCAATGTGTGCAAATGACCGTGCACCGCCTCCGCGTGATCCGCGATGACGCATCTGGGATGGGATGTCCACAAATCCTCCCTAGATACAGCATGAGGCCCCACATAGGAATGAGCCCCCACACAGCCTCCCTCTATGCACAGCATGAGCCCTCACACAACCTCCCTATATACTGCATGAGCCCCACACAGCCTCCCTATATACAGCATGAGCCCCACACAGCCTCCCTATATACGGCATGAACTCCACACAGTCTCCCTATATACAGCATGAGCCCCACACAGCCTCCCTATATACAGCATGAGCCCCACAAAGCCACCCCATGTACAGCATGAGCCCCACGCAGCCTCCCTATATACGGCATGAGCCCCACAGAGCGTTCCTATATACTGCATGAGCCCCACACAGCCTCCCTATATACAGCATGAGCCCCACAGCCTCCCTACATACAGCATGAGCCCCACACAGTCTCCCTATATACAGCATGAGCCCCACACAGCCTCCCTATATACAGCATGAGCCCCACACAGCCTCCCCATATACTGCATGAGCTCCCACACAGCTTCCCTATATACAGCATGAGCCCCACACAGCCTCCCTATATATAGCATGAGCCCCACACAGCCTTCCTATATACTGCATGAGCCCCACGCAGCCTTCCTATATACTGCATGAGCCCCACGCAGCCTCCCTATATACTGCATGAGCCCCACACAGCCTCCCTATATACAGCATGAGCCCCACACAGCCTCCCTATATACAGCAGGAGCCCCACACAGCGTTCCTATATACTGCATGAGCCCCACACAGCCTCCCTATATACAGCATGAGCCCCACACAGCCTCCCTATATACTGCATGAGCCCCACACAGCCTCCCTATATACAGCATGAGCTCCCACACAGCCTCCCCCATATACAGCATGAGCCCCACACAGCCTTCCTATATATACTGCATGAGCCCCACACAGCCTCCTTATATACAGCATGATCCCCACACAGCCTCCCTATGTACAGCATGAGCCCCACACAGCCTCCCTATATACAGCATGAGCCCCACACAGCCTCCCTATATACTGCATGAGCCCCACACAGCCTCCCTATATACAGCATGAGCTCCCACACAGCCTCCCCCATATACAGCATGAGCCCCACACAGCCTTCCTATATATACTGCATGAGCCCCACACAGCCTCCCTATATACAGCATGATCCCCACACAGCCTCCCTATATACAGCATGATCCCCACACAGCCTCCCTATATACAGCATGAGCTCCACACAGCCTTCCTATATACAGCATGAGCTCCACACAGCCTCCCCATATACAGAATGAGCCCCACACAGCCTTCCTATATACTGCATGAGTCCCACACAGCCTCCCTATATACGGCATGAGCCCCCACACAGCCTCCCTATATACTGCATGAGCCCCACACATCCTCCCCATATACTGCATGAGCCCCACACAGCCTCCCTATATACAGCAGGAGCCCCACACAGCCTCCCTATATACGGCATGAGCCCCACACAGCCTCCCTATATACTGCATGAGCCCCACACAGCCTCCCCATATAATGCATGAGCCCCACACATCCTCCCCATATACTGCATGAGCCCCACACATCCTCCCTATATACGGAATGAGTCCCACACAGCCTCCCTATATACGGCATGAGCCCCACACAGCCTCCCTATATACAGCATGAGCCCCACACAGCCTCCCTATATACAGCATGAGCCCCACAAAGCCACCCCATGTACAGCATGAGCCCCACGCAGCCTCCCTATATACGGCATGAGCCCCACAGAGCGTTCCTATATACTGCATGAGCCCCACACAGCCTCCCTATATACAGCATGAGCCCCACAGCCTCCCTACATACAGCATGAGCCCCACACAGTCTCCCTATATACAGCATGAGCCCCACACAGCCTCCCTATATACAGCATGAGCCCCACACAGCCTCCCCATATACTGCATGAGCTCCCACACAGCTTCCCTATATACAGCATGAGCCCCACACAGCCTCCCTATATATAGCATGAGCCCCACACAGCCTTCCTATATACTGCATGAGCCCCACGCAGCCTTCCTATATACTGCATGAGCCCCACGCAGCCTCCCTATATACTGCATGAGCCCCACACAGCCTCCCTATATACAGCATGAGCCCCACACAGCCTCCCTATATACAGCAGGAGCCCCACACAGCGTTCCTATATACTGCATGAGCCCCACACAGCCTCCCTATATGCAGCATGAGCCCCACACAGCCTCCCTATATACTGCATGAGCCCCACACAGCCTCCCTATATACAGCATGAGCTCCCACACAGCCTCCCCCATATACAGCATGAGCCCCACACAGCCTTCCTATATATACTGCATGAGCCCCACACAGCCTCCCTATATACAGCATGATCCCCACACAGCCTCCCTATGTACAGCATGAGCCCCACACAGCCTCCCTATATACAGCATGAGCCCCACACAGCCTCCCTATATACTGCATGAGCCCCACACAGCCTCCCTATATACGGCATGAGCCCCCACACAGCCTCCCTATATACTGCATGAGCCCCACACATCCTCCCCATATACTGCATGAGCCCCACACAGCCTCCCTATATACAGCAGGAGCCCCACACAGCCTCCCTATATACGGCATGAGCCCCACACAGCCTCCCTATATACTGCATGAGCCCCACACAGCCTCCCCATATAATGCATGAGCCCCACACATCCTCCCCATATACTGCATGAGCCCCACACATCCTCCCTATATACGGAATGAGTCCCACACAGCCTCCCTATATACGGCATGAGCCCCACACAGCCTCCCTATATACGGCATGAGCTCTACACAGCCTCCCTATATACGGCATGAGCTCCACACAGCCTCCCTATATACGCATGAGCCCCACACAGCCTCCCTATATACAGCAGGAGCCCCACACAGCCTCCCTATATACAGCATGAGCCCCACACAGCCTCCCTATATACTGCATGAGCCCCACACAGCCTCCCCATATAATGCATGAGCCCCACACATCCTCCCCATATACTGCATGAGCCCCACACAGCCTCCCTATATACGGCATGAGCCCCACACAGCCTCCCTATATACGGCATGAGCTCTACACAGCCTCCCTATATACGGCATGAGCCCCACACAGCCTTCCTATATATACTGCATGAGCCCCACACAGCCTCCCTATATACAGCATGATCCCCACACAGCCTCCCTATATACAGCATGATCCCCACACAGCCTCCCTATATACAGCATGAGCTCCACACAGCCTTCCTATATACAGCATGAGTCCCACACAGCCTCCCTATATACGGCATGAGCCCCCACACAGCCTCCCTATATACTGCATGAGCCCCACACATCCTCCCCATATACTGCATGAGCCCCACACAGCCTCCCTATATACAGCAGGAGCCCCACACAGCCTCCCTATATACGGCATGAGCCCCACACAGCCTCCCTATATACTGCATGAGCCCCACACAGCCTCCCCATATAATGCATGAGCCCCACACATCCTCCCCATATACTGCATGAGCCCCACACATCCTCCCTATATACGGAATGAGTCCCACACAGCCTCCCTATATACGGCATGAGCCCCACACAGCCTCCCTATATACGGCATGAGCTCTACACAGCCTCCCTATATACGGCATGAGCTCCACACAGCCTCCCTATATACGCATGAGCCCCACACAGCCTCCCTATATACAGCAGGAGCCCCACACAGCCTCCCTATATACAGCATGAGCCCCACACAGCCTCCCTATATACTGCATGAGCCCCACACATCCTCCCCATATACTGCATGAGCCCCACACAGCCTCCTTATATACGGCATGAGCCCCACACAGCCTCCCTATATACGGCATGAGCTCTACACAGCCTCCCTATATACGGCATGAGCTCTACACAGCCTCCCTATATACGGCATGAGCTCCACACAGCCTCCCTATATACGCATGAGCCCCACATAGCCTTCAATATACATGTGAACATTCCACACACACATATAAAAGAAAGAAAAAAAAAGATACCTTGTTTGAGTTCCCGTGGCTCTCTGCTCCTATCTCCTGTGCACGGAGTCTCAGCAGCAGAGCACACGCTAATTGGTGGAAGAAGGAGCCTGCGGTCCCGTCCTCCATCAATGTATTCACCCCTGCCTGCATCGTGCGGATGCGAATAGCGGTAACAGCAGGCAGGCAGAGGAGGGCGCCGTGCGGCTGATGGGACACTGTTTTCAGCCCCTTGGTTGTCTCTAGTTTGCAAAGGGGTTGTCCAGGCTTTGGGTCGTCAGTCTACGTGACTGCAGATGTGTGAATCCTCACAGTATGCACACAGCGGTGTTGGAGGGGTGTAGCTGGACATGTGTGGCGAGTATGCTTGATGAAGAATATCGGATGGGGGTAAATTGGGCCCTCCTGGATGCAAGTATGGAAGAATCTTGCACAAGGTTGCAGTGTACTTTTTGCCTGGAAGCTATGGCTGTCTTTATATCAGGTTCTCAGTGTCACTACTCTAGGGTGATCGGGACTGTATGTGACTTGTGGCCATCTCCCAGAGCTGAATGTGGCTCTCACAGTTAGGCTATGTGCCCAGGTTGCAGAAATGCTGCGGAAATGTCAGCAGCATTTCCGCAACTCCCTGCCGCGGGTAAAACGCATGCGGAATTCGCATGTATTTTCCCGCAAAACACATGCGTTTTGCAAGCGTTTTTAGCTTGCAGAATGCTTGCGCTTTTACAAGAGATTTGAAGCATCGCTTGGAAAAGTGATTACGTTGGTCACACTTGTCAAGCATAGTGCAGCATCAATAGTAAAAGATAGAATGTTAAAAATAATTTAAAAAATAAAAAATCGTGATATTCTCACCTTTCGACGGCCCCCGATCTCCTCAGCGGCGCTCCCGGTACGTTCGTTCCCAGGGATGCTTTGCACGAAGGACGTTTGTGACATCATCTCAGCCTAAGGCTGTGTGCCCACGTTGCGTTTTTTAAAGCGCTTAAAAAATGCTTAAAAAGCGCATTCCCATGCAATCCTATGGGATTCCACAGTTGCTGTTTTCCCCGTGCTGTGGATTTTCCCTCTGCAGAATCGGATAGCGGTAAAATCTGCAGTATATTCATTATTTCTGCGGAATTGCCGCGATTCCGCCTCCATAGGATTGCATTGAAACGCTCACTTTACGCATGTGACTATGCCCACCATGCGTAAAGTGAGCGCTTCATGTGCGGATGGTACCCAGGGTTTGGAGGAGAGGAGACTCTCCTCCAGGCCCTGGGATCCATATTCATGTAAAAAAAAAGAATTAAAATAAAAAATAGGGATATACTTACCTTCTGATGGCCCCCGGAGTCCTCCCAGCTCTCAGCTCCCGCGGCTTCCGTTCCCAGGGATGCATTGCACAAATCACCTGGGATGACGTCACGGTCACGTGACCGTGACGTCACAAAGGTCCTTCACGCAATGCGTCCCTGGGAACGGAACGTATAGGGAGCGCCACTGAGATCGGGCTAATAACATATTTTTATTTTTTTTTATTTTTAACATTCTATCTTTTTACTATTGATGCTGCATAGGCTGCATCAATAGTAAAAAGTTGGTCACACTTGTCAAGCACTATGTTTGACAAGTGTGAACAACCTGTCAATCACTTTTCCAAGCAATGCTACAGATCGCTTGTAAAGCGCAAGCATTCTGCAAGCTACAAAAACTCTTGTAAAACGCTTGTGTTTTACCCGTTGCATTTCTGCAACGTGGGCACATAGCCTGAGAAAGGTTGGGGACTGCTGCCCTAGACAGCCACCTCCATTGTCTGACCCTCATTCAAGCCTTTTTCCTACACCCTTGAGAGAGAACATGCTCCTGGGCACATTATTCAGTGACATCACACAAATCAGTTACCAATGTCCATATTCCTCACTTGTACAGCGCCATGGAATAAATGGCGCTATAACAATAAATAATAATAATAAATAATAATATAGCAAGGTGATTTATTCTGCGCTAGGTCCTGTTGCAGGTCTAGTCGTGTTGGCTAGGGTGCATGTTGTTATAAATGAGTGGTGCTATACTGCCATCGTGTGGCCACTTTGTGCTTTTCGGTGTAAATAAATATTTGTCTATTTGAACAGGGGCAGACACTGACAGCTTGGGGCCACCATGCAGGGCAAGACATGTATCTGGGCTGCTTTTATAGTGACAAAAATACAGAGAGGGAGAGAGAGAGAAAGAACAAAAAAAGACTGAGGCTACTTTCACACTAGCGTCGTGCACTGCACGTCGCAATGCGACATGCCAACGCAACGACGTTAGCGTTGAAAGCGCCGCACAACGGGGGCAGCGGATGCAGTTTTTCAACGCATCCGCTGCCCCATTGTAAGGTCCGGGGAGGAGGGGGCGGAGTATCGGCCGCGCATGCGCGGTCGGAAATGGCGGACACGACGCACAAAAAACTTTACATGTAGCTTTTTTTGTGCCGACAGTCCGCCAAAACACGACGCATCCGTTGCACGACGGATGCGACGTGTGGCAATCCGTCGCAATGCGTCGCTAATGCAAGTCAATGGAGAAAAAACGCATCCTGCAAGCACTTTTGCAGGATGCGTTTTTTCTCCAAAACGACGCATTGCGACGGAGGCCAAACGACGCTAGTGTGAAAGTAGCCTATAAGTCGAAAGTATAAATTTATTTATTATTAGTATACCAGGTTGAAAATAATATTGAACCGAGTAAATTACATAAAATAGTAAAACAATGCATCTTGTATGCTACAAGAAAAAGGGGGTGCACTTCACCAGAATATATAAAATAGATGTGGAAATATCTCTAAGTGCAAATGGACAAAAATATCAAAAATTGTGACAAACCAAAATATGTGTAGTGCAAAATTACAAACTATGTGATGTGCAACTACAAAAACGTTATATATAGTGTATATGATATACAGTGGGGCAAAAAAGTATTTAGTCATTCAGCAATAGTGCAAGTTCCACCACTTAAAAAGATGAGAGGCGTCTGTAATTTACATCATAGGTAGACCTCAACTATGGGAGACAAACTGAGACAAAAAAATCCAGAAAATCACATTGTCTGTTTTTTTATCATTTTATTTGCATATTATGGTGGAAAATAAGTATTTGGTCAGAAACAAAATTTCATCTCAATACTTTGTAATATATCCTTTGTTGGCAATGACAGAGGTCAAACGTTTTCTGTAAGTCTTCACAAGGTTGCCACACACTGTTGTTGGTATGTTGGCCCATTCCTCCATGCAGATCTCCTCTAGAGCAGTGATGTTTTTGGCTTTTCGCTTGGCAACACGGACTTTCAACTCCCTCCAAAGGTTTTCTATAGGGTTGAGATCTGGAGACTGGCTAGGCCACTCCAGGACCTTTAAATGCTTCTTACGAAGCCACTCCTTCGTTGCCCTGGCGGTGTGCTTTGGATCATTGTCATGTTGAAAGACCCAGCCATGTTTCATCTTCAATGCCCTTGCTGATGGAAGGAGGTTTGAACTCAAAATCTCACGATACATGGCCCCATTCATTCTTTCATGTACCCGGATCAGTCGTCCTGGCCCCTTTGCAGAGAAACAGCCCCAAAGCATGATGTTTCCACCACCATGCTTTACAGTAGGTATGGTGTTTGATGGATGCAACTCAGTATTCTTTTTCCTCCAAACACGACAAGTTGTGTTTCTACCAAACAGTTCCAGTTTGGTTTCATCAGACCATAGGACATTCTCCCAAAACTCCTCTGGATCATCCAAATGCTCTCTAGCAAACTTCAGACGGGCCCGGACATGTACTGGCTTAAGCAGTGGGACACGTCTGGCACTGCAGGATCTGAGTCCATGGTGGCGTAGTGTGTTACTTATGGTAGGCCTTGCTACATTGGTCCCAGCTCTCTGCAGTTCATTCACTAGGTCCCCCCACGTGGTTCTGGGATTTTTGCTCACCGTTCTTGTGATCATTCTGTCCCCACGGGGTGGGATTTTGCGTGGAGCCCCAGATCGAGGGAGATTATCAGTGGTCTTGAATGTCTTCCATTTTCTAATTATTGCTCCCACTGTTGATTTCTTCACTCCAAGCTGGTTGGCTATTGCAGATTCAGTCTTCCCAGCCTGGTGCAGGGCTACAATTTTGTTTCTGGTGTCCTTTGACAGCTCTTTGGTCTTCACCATAGTGGAGTTTGGAGTCAGACTGTTTGAGGGTGTGCACAGGTGTCTTTTTATACTGATAACAAGTTTAAACAGGTGCCATTACTACAGGTAATGAGTGGAGGAAAGAGGAGACTCTTAAAGAAGAAGTTACAGGTCTGTGAGAGCCAGAAATCTTGATTGTTTGTTTCTGACCAAATACTTATTTTCCACCATAATATGCAAATAAAATTATAAAAAAACAGACAATGTGATTTTCTGGATTTTTTTTTCTCAGTTTGTCTCCCATAGTTGAGGTCTACCTATGATGTAAATTACAGACGCCTCTCATCTTTTTAAGTGGTGGAACTTGCACTATTGCTGACTGACTAAATACTTTTTTGCCCCACTGTACATACATAAAAATAATTTTCTTTTCATATACAAATAGTAAAGTGCAAATGTGCAAAAATACACAATAAAGTGTCAATATGTGCACTGTAACCACAATATTCTACATAAAGGTTATAATACAGTGACAATGCAAGAGTTGCACCACCAGGTGTCAGTATGTCCACATCAAATATTGAGTGACCAGGAACAGCTATAAAAGATCAATGAATAATATTACATCAATAGCTGTATCAAGTAACTTACAAAGTAATGTGATGTATTCCTGGTCTCCTGGATGGCCCCTCTCCCCAACGCACGTTCCGGCACGCTGCCTTCGCCAGGCTGCATGCCGAAACGCGCGTTGGGGAGAGCGTCCATTGGATTCTTGATATATATATATATATATATATATATATATATATATATATATATCAAGAATCCAACATGTAAGGAATTGAACTGTACATAACAAGGGATGGCACTATGTAATTATACACAGACTACATATACATACATATGATTACCCAAATATGGACTAACACATAGCCAGAAGCCGCAAGTAGAGATCCAATTATTAAATATTAAAATCCACAATTTTATTGATAAATAATTTAAAGACAAATAATTGTCACATATAACAAAAACAAACAAGAGTGCCCTAACCAGGAGGGACAGCTGGTCCAAATCAGTCCTACACAGTAATGAAAAATACGGGACTATATCTCAATATCCCTTATAAACAGATAAATATAACGCAGCATAATAGTACATGGTAACAAGTTATATATCAGGCTAGTGTAAATCACGCTATGTCCCGTCTAGTGACAGTGTATGGATAATAGCATTGCTGATCTATGTAAAGAAAGCCATATTTATCCCCAATGCATGCATATTACTAATAAAGAGAAAACCGCATACTGTATATTACCTGATTAGTGTAGTACACTGCAGACCCGGTGACGAGATCGGCGTCCCTCCTCACCCCGACGCACGTTTCGCATCCGCTTCTTCCGGGGACGTGTCTATGGGTGGCCGGAGACCGGTATATATGACGTGCACAGACCAATTAAGTCATTCTAGGGCATTTGCAATGATGCAGGCGTAATCAATTTCTCACAGGGTATTGCCAGCGTATGAGCGTCTCCTCCAAATCCCTCGTGTAAAACCTTACTTCCGGACATGCGCTCCCCGAAGCGCAAGCTTGGAATGCAAGCGATCGGGTGAACGAGCGCATCCGGAAGTGTGTCAGGAAGGGGAGGCGCGCATGCGTACTATCCTGGAGTAAAAAGAGGAAGGACGAGATAAAAAAGACAAATAGTGCCCGAAGAGCTAAAGTGTCCTATTGAGATCTGTATATATTGCATACAGTAAGGGCAAATATTAAAGTGCTAGAAGTAAACTAAAGTGACAGCGTCCATGATGTTGTTATTTAATGTAATCCCAAAAAGGGATGGTTACATACAGTAGTGCCAATTTACAAATATTATGCTACAAAGTGCCTAAGTGTTATTACCATAAACACACTATCACATTACATATTAATCTAATATAAAAAAGTAATATAAAATAAATACCCCTAAACCCACATATAATTACATATAAATATATAATATACATCACTAAGACATACCAATGGAATCTTATCATGTGCATTAACATTCTTGCTATGTTGACTAAGTACCAGAAAATACTACCCCAATATATACTAAATGTATATTACTTAAAAAGTTGGGCACATAATCAGATGTATAATATAAACAGTCCATTTTCCATCGGAACCAAGGCTTGCGAAAGGCTCTTTATGAGCTGAAACGTTGTCATGTTGGGCTATTAAAACCTGAACACCTTTTGAAACTTATTTGCAATGGTGTGCTGCCTCTGACTTTTTGGACTCTTATTATAAGGTTTGGTACATGCCTGAGGGGCTTTGCACTCTGAATTTGTTTTTCTGTGCTGCTCTCACTTTTTTGCAATTATCTATCTATCCATCTACCTATATATACACACTGCTAAAAAAAATATAGGGAACACTTAAACAACGGAATATAACTCCAAGTAAATCAAACTTCTGTGAAATCAAACTGTCCACTAAGGAAACAACACTGTTTGACAATCAATTTCACATGCTGTTGTGCAAATGGAATAGACAACAGATGGAAATTATAGATAACAGATGGAAATTATTGGCAATTATCAAGACACACTCAATATTGGAGTGGTTCAGAAGGTGGAGACCACAGACCATATCTCAGTACCAATGCTTTCTGGCTGACGTTTTGGTCACTTTTGAATGTTGGTTGTGCTTTTACACTCGTGGTAGCATGAGACGGACTCTACAACCCCCACAAGTGGCTCAGGTAATGCAGCTCATTGCTCAATGCGAGATGTGGCAAGGTGGTTTGCTGTGTCAGTCAGCGTAGTGTCCAGAGGCTGGAGGCGCTACCAGAAGACAGGCATGTACACCAGGAGATGTGGAGGGGGCCGTAGGAGGGCAACAACCCAGCAGCAGGACCGCTACCTCAGCCTTTGTGCAAGTACAATGTGGGGATTCCCTAGCAACCAGGCAACCCCCACATGTACTTATGCTGGCTAACAGATGTAAATCAACGAGCTGCGGCAATAAAAACTAAAACTCCGAGCACTAAAAAATACTCGGAGGACCCCAGAGCATGCTCGAGAAATCTCGAGTAACGAGTATATTCGCTCATCGCTAGTGAAGACCAAAGAGCTGTCAATGACACCAGAAACAAAATTGTAGCCCTGCCCCAGGCTGGGAAGACTGAATATGCAATATGCAAGCAGCTTGGTGTGATGAAATCAACTGTGGGAGCAATAATAAGAAAATGGAAGACATAAAAGACCACTGATAATCTCCCTCGATCTGGGGCTCCACGCAAGATCTCATCCCATGGGGTCAAAATGATCACAAAAACGATGAGCAAAAATCCCAGATCCACACGGGGGTACCTAGTGAATGACCTGCATAGAGCTGGGACCACAGTAACAAAGGCTACCATCAGAAACACACTACGCCGCCAAGGACTCAGATCCTGTAGTGCCAGACGTGTCCCCCTACTTAAGCCAGTACATGTCCGGGCCCGTCTGAAGTTTGCTAGAGAGCATTTGGATTATCCAGAAGAGTATTGGGAGAATGTAATATGGTCTGAGACAGATTGCTGAGTTGCATCCAAAGAACACCATAACTACTGTGAAGCATGGAGGTGGCAACATCACGCTTTGAGGCTGTTTCTCTGCAAAGGGACCAGGACGACTGATCCGTGTACATGAAAGAATAAATGGGCCATGTATTGTGAGATTTGGCAAACCTCCTTCCATCAGCAAGGGCATTGAAGATGAAACGTGGATGGGTCTTTCATCATGATAATGATCCCAAGCACACCGCCAGGGCAACGAAGGAGTGGCTTCGTGAGAAGCATATGAAGGTCCTGGAGTGGCCTAGCCAGTCTCCAGATCTGAACCCCATAGAAAACCTTTGGAGAGAGTTGAAGGTCTGTGTTGCCCAGAGACAGGCCCAAAGCATCACTGCTCTAGAGATCTGCATGGAGGAATGGGCCAACATACCACCAACAGTGTGAGCCAACCTTGTGGAGACTTACAGAAAACGTTTGACCTATGTCATTGCCAACAAAGGCTATATAACAAAATATTGAGATAAACTTTTGTTAATGACCAAATACTTATTTTCCACCATAATTAGCAAAATAAATCTTACCAAATCAGACAAGGTGATTTTCTGGATTTGTTTTCTCATTTTGACTCTCATAATAAAGCCACTTTTTCATCTGAATATCCATTTGGACTTCTATCTTTCAAGCAGCGAGGAGTTAATCCACCTTTTTATCCATTTTTTTTTTTACTCTGACCCTGCTGATTGGCAAACAGTAGTATTTCCGGGACCCATCGCCCATGTGTTCGGTGATTGGTGGCAGGGTGTATGAGGGGGGGGGGGGGGGGGAAGGGGGCGTGTAGACTGTGTTGAGGTGTGAATTGTGCTCTCATTGCAGTATAGGACAGAGTTTGAATGCTGGACTGAGTGAGAGGAGATAGATTAACCCCTGCAGGCGCAACCCCAAGTCACGTGCTGAGAAGCGGATACATGACAAATTGATGGCAGCAGTGGGATAGAAGTTATTTCTATTAGAGCATTAGTGCATGGTGTAAGCAATTATTCCCTGAACTAAAGAATTGGCATCCTTGCGAGGAGTGCACCAGTTCTGCAAGGTTCAACTCAGAGCTTACTTAAGGACATACTTGCAAACAGTTTCCCTTCCCCATTTTTCTTTTCTAGCTTTTATTTGGCAAAGGCTGTTCATTGATATGGCAGCCCAGTACAAGAAGCAGAGCAAAGGGGCTCTGACCGGCCTCTGTGAGCAGAGAGGAATAAACATAACAAATAAAAACATGAGAATTAGTATCACAAATAACATTTACATCCAGGTACCTTATAGATGACGTCGTCTCTGGAGCCTTCTCCTTCTTTTCTTCATCTTGTCCAGACCCCATGATGAGTTTTCTCATCCACAGCCGTCTCTGCAGACTTCCATCTTCTCCGCTCTTTTGCAGAAAGTCTCCACATGACGCCCTTAAAGATACAAGAGTAGTGTTGAGCATTCCGATACCGCAAGTATCGGGTATCGGCCGATATTTGCTGTATCGGAATTCCGATACCGAGATCCGATACTTTTGTGGTATCGGGTATCGGTATCGAAACAACATTAATGTAAAAATGTGTAAAAGAGAGAATTAAAATAAAAAATATTGCTATACTCACCTCTCCGACGCAGCCTGCACCTTACCGAGGGAACCGGCAGCGTTCTTTGTTTAAAATTCGCGCTTTTCTTTCCTTACGTGAAGTCCCGGCTTTGTGATTGGTTGCATCGCAGTCACATGGACGACGCAACCAATCACAGCAAGCCGTGATGTAATTTCAGGTCCTTAAGGATTTTAAAATTACGTCCCGGCTTTGTGATTGGTTGCGTCGCAGTCACATGGGCGACGCAACCAATCACAAGCCGTGACGTCACGGGAGGCTGAACACGCGCGCATTTTAAAATGCGCGCTTGTCCAACCTCCCGTGACGTCCCGGCTTGTGATTGGTTGCTTCGCGGTCAACCAATCACAAGCCGGGAGGCTGGACACGCGCGCATTTTAAAATGCGCGCGTGTCCAGCCTCCCGGCTTGTGATTGGTTGACCGCGAAGCAACCAATCACAAGCCGGGACGTCACGGGAGGTTGGACAAGCGCGCATTTTAAAATGCGCGCGTGTCCAGCCTCCCGGCTTGTGATTGGTTGATCGCGAAGCAACCAATCACAAGCCGGGACGTCACGGGAGGTTGGACAAGCGCGCATTTTAAAATGCGCGCGTGTCCAGCCTCCCGTGACGTCACGGCTTGTGATTGGTTGCGTCGCCCATGTGACTGCGACGCAACCAATCACAAAGCCGGGACGTAATTTTAAAATCCTTAAGGACCTGAAATTACGTCACGGCTTGCTGTGATTGGTTGCGTCGCCCATGTGACTGCGACGCAACCAATCACAAAGCCGGGACTTCACGTAAGGAAAGAAAAGCGCGAATTTTAAACAAAGAACGCTGCCGCTTCCCTCGGTAAGGTGCAGGCTGCGTCGGAGAGGTGAGTATAGCAATATTTTTTATTTTAATTCTCTCTTTTACACATTAATATGGATCCCAGGGCCTGAAGGAGAGTTTCCTCTCCTTCAGACCCTGAGAACCATCAGGAATACCGTCCGATACTTGAGTCCCATTGACTTGTATTGGTATCGGGTATCGGTATCGGATTGGATCCGATACTTTGCCGGTATCGGCCGATACTTTCCGATACCGATACTTTCAAGTATCGGATGGTATCGCTCAACACTATACAAGAGTCATTATAATGCTCCTGAATAAAAAATTGCCCCTCACTATATTGTCTGCACAAAATATGACCCCCACATTGTCCCTCTTATGGTACATGCTTTTCACACTGACCTCTCCTTTCTATACCGGCCCCCTCTTCACACTGTCCTGTCATACTGTGTCCCCCTATAGGGCCTAGTATTTATACTCCACCATATTTATACTCCATCCTCCCACCCTGTGTGCATGGCTCCCCCATCCTCCCACCCTGCGTGCATGGCTCCCCCATCCTTCTCCCCTGCGTGCATGGCTCCCCCATCCTTCTCCCCTGCATGCATGGCTCCCTCATCCTTCTCCCCTGCGTGCATGGCTCCTCTATCCTTCTCCCCTGAGTGCATGGCTCCCCCATCCTTCTCCCCTGCATGCATGGCTCCCCCATCCTTCTCCCCTGCGTGCATGGCTCCCCCATCCTTCTCCCCTGTGTGCATGGCTCCTTTATCCTTTTTCCCTGTCATACTCACCTCTCACCGCAGAACTTCCCAGCATCTCTGCAGCGTCTTCCTTCCTGTATGAGCGGTCATGTGATACAGCTCATTAAGGTGATGAATATGCGCATATTCATCACCTTAATGAGCGGTACCATGTGACCGCTGAAGACAGGACGCGCTGCCGGCGCTGAGACGCAGTTGCAGCCACCGCTGGAGGAAGGTGAGTATTACGTCTTCAGGGAGGGGGGCGGGAAGGAGGGAGGGAGGAAGGGGGGCGGGCACTTGACCCCGGAGTTTTATTAAAAAAAAAAAAAAACTAGCTCAAGTGCGCCCCCCGCATCCCGCCACCCTAGGCACGTGCCCTCAAGTGCCTAGTGGCAAATACGGCCCTGACCGTGCCTCCTGGGTATAGGTCAGGCAGATAACATGGAATTAGCTGTCCTGCCAGTCTCTGGAGCAAGGCAATGAGACTGTTGCTCCCTCGGTGTTCTGGCTACCGGATCCTGCGCCTCAGAAGAAGGCAGGCCTTTGCAGGGCACAACTCCTTCTGGTTTCCTCACCTTTTGCTATGACTTTGTTTCTCACCCTCTACAATACAATTCTCTGTTCTTGTCTCTTTCTTAGGATGCTGCCGCACGTCG
This sequence comes from Ranitomeya variabilis, assembly GCF_051348905.1. Lineage (NCBI taxonomy): Eukaryota > Metazoa > Chordata > Amphibia > Anura > Dendrobatidae > Ranitomeya > Ranitomeya variabilis. Next base: position 640,725,069 of record NC_135232.1, read on the forward strand.
GGCAGGCGTAGCTCCGTTGTCTTCTGTCTAGGCCTCTGACAGGATCCCACCCCTGTGTAACAATTATAGTGGTACACTCAGGAATCTCTTGGCTTGAGACAAATAAGGCAACAGAACCAAAGTGCAGTGTAAAGTCTGTATTATTCAAATAAACACAGGTGCAAGGTGTGAGCAAGTTCAAACACAGCAAACAAGATGATATCAGGAGTAGTGCCTTAGCAGCTCTGCTGCAGGCAAAGTCAGTGTTTATATGCACAAACGTGGCTGCAGCATGTGCACAACAGTTCAAGTAAATAGCAAACAAGTTCCTTCTTAGGAGTAGTTCATTAGCAGCTCTGCTGCGGGAAAAGTCTTATGGGTGTAGCACCCTCTGTGGTGAAGCAGATAATCAGACACAGTTCATACTAAGTTTGGCAGTCACTAGAAAAGTGTCCAGAAGCAGTGCAGAGCGTGGAGTCCAGAAACAGACAAACTGGCAGCGGATACCAAACTAGATTGGCTGTAGCAGGCAGATCTTACGTGTCCTAGCAGGCAGGAGAAGATTGCAGATAGACACAGGCAAAAACAGCTTGCAGCATAGAGACCACTGAGAGCTGAGCAGGTTTGCTGAGGAGGCGGAGCCGGAGTATCTGAAGAGGAAAGTCTCTTGTAGCACAAGCCAGGAAGTCTAGCAGAATACACAAGCAAAGAGTTGGATGTGAACCAGGGTTATAAAGACAAGGAAGGCGGATCACATGAGCAGAAGCGAGGCAGCAGACGCCATCTTGGAAAAGGGCAAAAAGTACCACAAATGAAACAGGGAATCCAGAGTCCTGACACCCTGTCAGGGTCCACCCTGTCAGCAGCTATTAGGTGTTCCTCCTTCCCCTCTGTCTGCCTGACAGGTACTACCTGGGTGAAGCCCAGTCAGCTTCTGACCAACTTCCTATCCAGACCACCAGTTTTACCTAATTGTGAAGAGTGCCCTAATAAATAGGAGCATAGCTCCCCCTGGTGGACTGGAGTGTGAAGTGTGTTGCATGGTTTGTGATACCTGGTAAAGAGATCTCCTTTATTGCCTTCAGACGTAACATCACTCTCCCTGGTGGAAGAATGATATTACTGCAACGACCAGGACCCTGGGGCGCTGCACTAACACTGACCCACAAAGCCATCCATAATCTGTCTCTTCCATATAGCTCCAAACTAATCTCCTGATATCTTCCAACACACAATCTCCGGTCTGCCCAAGACCTCCTTCTATTCTCCACACTCATAAATTTCACCCCCAATTGCCTCCAAGACTACTCATACGTGTCCCCCATCCTCTGGAACTCTGTGCCTCGACACGTTTGATTATCTGCCACAGTCGGAACCTTCAGACGGAACTTGAAAACCTACCTCTCCAGGAAGGCCTACAGCCTGACATGACCCTACTACCACCTCACCACCACCTAAGGTGCCGTGACCCCCTACCCTACTGTCTCCATCCCATTATCCTCGAGACTGTAGGCCTGCAAGGGTAGGGCCCTCTCTTTTCTGTACCAGTCTGTCAATATTAGTTTGTTCACCGTGTTTTTTTTATTTGAACACTGTATGTAACCCCTTACATGGACTCAATGGTGCTCTAAGCATAAATAATAATTATAAAATTGTATTACTACTTTTTATTTTTAACACAGATTGTTATATGGGGAAAAAGATTGACCAAAAAATCCAGATTTAGACAATACATTATTCCCTGATGATGGCTGCACTGCAACCAGGGCCGGACTGGCCATAGGGCACTTCTGGCAAATGCCAGAAGGGCCGGTGCCAGTGGTGGGCCGCTCAATCCGCCGCCCCCGCATTCAACTATACCGGCGTATAGACGCCGGTACAGTTGAATGCAATGATGGAGGAGAGAGCGTCTACAGACGCTCCTCTCCCATCATTCCCCGCTCTGCCTCTGACACTGCGGGTGCGCGATGACGTCATATCATCGCGCACCTGCTGTGTCCCGGGCAGACTGCAGCTGCTGAGACAGGAGCAGGAACCAGGAAGCAACGCTGGGCACGAGGAGAGGTGAGGAGAGTTTTTTTTTTTCTGGACTGTGGGGCCATTCTCGGAGGAGGTGAGGGGAGGAAGAGAAGAGATGTGGGCTGTATATAGTTCTCTGTGGGCTGTGCTCTGTGCTGTATACTGCTGTGGGCTGTATATAGTTCTCTGGGCTGTGCTCTGTGCTGTATACTACTGTGGGCTGTATATAGTTCTCTGTGGGCTGTGCTCTGTGCTGTATACTGCTGTGGGCTGTATATAGTTCTCTGTGGGCTGTGCTCTGTGCTGTATACTACTGTGGGCTGTATATAGTTCTCTGTGGGCTGTGCTCTGTGCTGTATACTGCTCTGTGCTATATATAGTTCTCTGTGGGCTGTGCTCTGTGCTGTATACTGCTGTGGGCTGTATATAGCTCTCTGTGGGCTGTGCTCTGTGCTGTATACTACTGTGTGCTCTGTGCTATATATAGTTCTCTGTGGGCTGTGCTCTATACTGCTGTGGGCTGTATATAGTTCTCTGTGGGCTGTGCTCTGTGCTGTATACTGCTGTGGGCTGTATATAGCTCTCTGTGGGCTGTGCTCTGTGCTGTATACTACTGTGTGCTCTGTGCTATATATAGTTCTCTGTGGGCTGTGCTCTATACTGCTGTGGGCTGTATATAGTTCTCTGTGGGCTGTGCTCTGTGCTGTATACTGCTGTGGGCTGTATATAGCTCTCTGTGGGCTGTGCTCTGTGCTGTATACTACTGTGTGCTCTGTGCTATATATAGTTCTCTGTGGGCTGTGCTCTGTGCTGTATACTGCTGTGGGCTGTATATAGTTCTCTGTGGGCTGTGCTCTGTGCTGTATACTGCTGTGGGCTGTATATAGCTCTCTGTGGGCTGTGCTCTGTGCTGTATACTACTGTGTGCTCTGTGCTATATATAGTTCTCTGTGGGCTGTGCTCTGTGCTGTATACTGCTGTGGGCTGTATATAGTTCTCTGTGGGCTGTGCTCTGTGCTGTATACTGCTGTGGGCTGTATATAGTTCTCTGTGGGCTGTGCTCTGTGCTGTATACTGCTGTGGGCTGTATATAGTTCTCTGTGGGCTGTGCTCTGTGCTGTATACTGCTGTGGGCTGTATATAGTTCTCTGTGGGCTGTGCTCTGTGCTGTATACTACTGTGGGCTGTATATAGCTCTCTGTGGGCTGTGCTCTGTGCTGTATACTACTGTGGGCTGTATATAGTTCTCTGTGGGCTGTGCTCTGTGCTGTATACTGCTGTGGGCTGTATATAGCTCTCTGTGGGCTGTGCTCTGTGCTGTATACTACTGTGTGCTCTGTGCTATATATAGTTGTCTGTGGGCTGTGCTCTGTGCTGTATACTGCTGTGGGCTGTATATAGCTCTCTGTGGGCTGTGCTCTGTGCTGTATACTACTGTGTGCTCTGTGCTATATATAGTTCTCTGTGGGCTGTGCTCTGTGCTGTATACTGCTGTGGGCTGTATATAGTTCTCTGTGGGCTGTGCTCTGTGCTGTATACTGCTGTGGGCTGTATATAGCTCTCTGTGGGCTGTGCTCTGTGCTGTATACTACTGTGTGCTCTGTGCTATATATAGTTCTCTGTGGGCTGTGCTCTGTGCTGTATACTGCTGTGGGCTGTATATAGTTCTCTGTGGGCTGTGCTCTGTGCTGTATACTACTGTGTGCTGTATATAGTTCTCTGTGGGCTGTGCTGTATATAGTACTCTGTGGGCTGTGCTGTATATAGTACTCTGTGGGCTGTGCTGTATATAGTACTCTGTGGGCTGTGCTGTATATAGTACTCTGTGGGCTGTGCTGTGTATAGTACTCTGTGGGCTGTGCTGTATATAGTACTCTGTGGGCTGTGCTGTATATAGTGCTCTGTGGGCTGTGCTGTATATAGTACTCTGTGGGCTGTGCTGTATATAGTGCTCTGTGGGCAGTGCTGTATATATTGCTCTGTGGGCTGTGCTGTATATAGTACTCTGTGGGCTGTGCTGTATATAGTACTCTGTGGGCTGTGCTGTATATAGTACTCTCTGGGCTGTGCTGTATATAGTACTCTCTGGGCTGTGCTGTATATAGTACTCTCTGGGCTGTGCTTTATATAGTACTCTGTGCTGTATATAGTACTCTGGGCTGTGCTTTATATAGTTCTCTGTGGGCTGTGCTGTATATAGTTCTCTGTGGGCTGTGCTGTATATAGTTCTCTGTGGGCTGTGCTGTATATATTACTTTGTGGGCTGTGCTGTATATATTACTTTGTGGGCTGTGCTGTATATATTACTCTGTGGGCTGTGCTGTATACTACTGTGTGGACTGTGCTGTATACTTCTACGTGGGCTGTGCTGTATACTACTGTGTGGTCTGTGCTGTATACTACTGTGTGGTCTGTGCTGAATACTGCTGTGTGGGCTGTGTTATCTACTACGCGAGCTGTGCTATAGTATGCAGGCTGTGCTGTATACTATGCGGTTTGTGCTATATAATATGCGGGCTTTGCTATATACTATGGGGAGTATATTATATTCTATGGGGGAGGCCATGTTATGTACTATGTGGCTGTGTTATATACTATTGTGGGGGTATATTATATTCTATGGGGGAGGCTGCGTTATATACTATGGGGGGCTGCATTATATTCTATGGGGGGCTACATTATATATTATGGGGAGGTGGGCTGTATTATATTCTATGGGGGTTACATACTCTGGGGTGGCTGCATTATACTCTGTGGGGTGGCTGCATTATACTCTGGGGTGGCTGCATTATACTCTGGGGTGGCTGCATTATACTCTGGGGTGGCTGCATTATACTATATGTGGGCTGCATTATACTGTATCGAGGACTATGGGGAATACGTTATACTATATGAAGAACTATGGGGTGCATTATACTATGGGAAGTGAATTGTACTACATGGATGACTGTGGCGGTGCATTATACTATATGGAGCACTATGAGGATTGTATTATGCTATATGGAGGACTATGAGGATTGTATTATGCTATATGGAGGACTATGAGGAGTGTATTATACTATGTGGAGGACTGAGCAGTGTATTTTAATATATGGAGGACTATAGGGAGTGTATTATACTATATGGAGGACTATGGAGCACATTATAATATATAGAGGACTATGGGGTGTATTTTACTAAACAAGTAAAATGCTGCATATTCGGATTGTTTTTGCTGGAACAAAAAGCCTTGTTGTCAGCAGCACATTGCCAGTGTAAACTGTAGATGTGCTGCTGAAAACATGATACTGTATGGTGATCTATTAGTGATCGTTCTGTCTCATCATTATTCCTCAGCTGGTGGAAAGAGGCCGGGAAACAAGCGTTGAACAACTTCAGTATTGTCGATCAAACTCGTTTAGCGGCCTGAACTCAGCGCACGTAAATACAACAGAAAGGCTTCTGTGTGATGTGCAATATGTTAGCATTTGGGGACGCATTTTAAACTTTGCCTAGGGCCCCACTTTGCCTAAAACCGGCCCTGCCTACAAGTGTACAAAGATATTATACAGTCACCATGTGACAAGTGGGCCTGTGTAACTTCAAATGCCAGGGCTGAATTTTAGTCCCAGTCCGGCCCTGACTGCAACCTTATTATAACGGGAATTGCTCAGTGTCAATGATTACTGTTATGCTCTGAAGGTTTGGAGTGGAGCTGGTAATAACCAGTACTGCACACAGATAGAAGCATTTTCTTAGTTCTACCAGTAGGTGTCAGTAGGGCTCAGGGTAACGGCATCACATAGCGATCAGGAGGCAGAAAAGCAGAATATGGAGATTAGTGAGAAAGCACAAATACATGGATAGATACATATTTTATGAAAAATGTAAAAGTTTTGTACAGTTTATTATCTCGAGCTTCCAATCAATAATAATTGTTCCAGATGTGACTGAGGGTAATGATATAATGATGATTTTGTGCTATAAATTGAATATTTTCTGCTTGTGTCAAAAGTCTGTGTCACGCTGTGTTGTCCAGGCTGCTCTACACTGGCTATTCACAGGCGCGGTCCCACTACAAATCAGCACGGGGGTTTTGACCTGCTCCGTTTCCAACCTAGGCCGGTTCACCCCTCATTGGGACAACCTGGTAGCTCCGAGCTCCCCCAGAGTCACCATATCATACCTCCCAACCGTCCCGGATCCCGCGGGACTGTCCTGATTTTGACAGTCAGCCCCGCGATCCCGGGAGGGACATTAGTTGTCCCGCACTACGCAAGGTTTGTTGCTGTTTTTTTTGTTTTTTTTTTATAAAAGCTGGGCCACCTCCCGTCCGCCCCCCGCCCCGCCCCGCGCCTCCCACCCACCCTCCTTGAAGACGATACTCACCCTGCTCCAGCGATGCCTGGTTCCGGCTTCTGCAGCGCTCCTGAATGAGCTGTCACGTTGTACCGCTCATTAGTCATGAATATGCGCATATTCATGACTTATAATGACCGGTATCACATGACCGCTCAGGCAAGAAGAAGGTGCACTGCTGAGCCGGGAGTCAGAACAGAGCGAGAGGGATGGCCGCGCGGTGAGGAACAGGTAAGTATGAGGGGGGGGGGGGAAATGAGCCATGCATACAGGGGGGGAGTGAGCCATGCATACAGGGGGGGAAATGAGCCATGCATACAGGGGGGGGAATGAGCCATGCATATAGGGGGGGGGGAATTGAGCCATGCATACAGGGGGGGGGGGAAATGAGCCATGCATACAGGGGGGGGGGAAATGAGCCATGCATAAAGGAGGGGGAAATGTGAGCCATGCATTCAGGGGGGAATATGAGCCATGCATACAGGAGGGGGAATATGAGCCATGCATACAGGGGGAGGGGCAATATGAGCCATGCATGCAGGGGGGGGGGATATGAGCCATGCATACAGGGGGGGGAATCTGAGCCATGCATGCATACAGGGGGGGAAATGAGCCATGCATACAGGGGGGGGAATGAGCCATGCAAACAAGGGGGGGGAAATGAGCCATGCATACAGGAGGGGGAAATGTGAGCCATGCATTCGGGGGGGAATATGAGCCATGCATACAGGAGGGGGGAATATGAGCCATGCATACAGGGGGAGGGGGAATATGAGCCATGCATACAGGGGGGGGAATATGACCCATGCATACAGGGGGGGGGAATCTGAGCCATGCATACAGGGGGGGAATATGAGCCATGCTTACAGGGGGGAATATGAGCCATGCATACAGGGGGGATATGAGCCATGCATACAGGAGGGGGGGTCATTATACAGTATTAAGCATCATGTGTGGCCATTATACAGTATGGAGCATAATGTGGCCATTATACAGTATGGAGCATTATGTGTGGCCATTATACAGTATGGGGCACTGTGTGGCCATTATACAGTATGGAGCATCATGTGTGGTCATTATACAGTATGGAGAATCATGTGGGGCCATTATACAGTATGGAGCATCATGTGCGGTCATTATACAGTATTGAGAATCATGTGCGGTCATTATACAGTATTGAGCATCATGTGGGGTCATTATACAGTATGCAGCATCATGTGCGGTCATTATACAGTATGGAGCATCATGTGTGGTCATTATACAGTATGGAGCACTGTGTGGCCATTATACAGTATGGAGCATCATGTGCGGTCATTATACAGTATTGAGCATCATGTGCGGTCATTATACAGTATGCAGCATCATGTGCGGTCATTATACAGTATGGAGCATCATGTGTGGTCATTATACAGTATGGAGCATCATGTGTGGCCATTATACAGTATGGGGCACTGTGTGGCCATATTTTTTGTTTATAGTTATTGTATATGAAACAGTTTGATCAGCAGTGCTAAATGGGTGTGGTTGGGACGTGGATATGGGTGTGACTATTATCAATGGGTGTGGTCAGAGGCGTGGCCTAAAATTTGCCGCTTCGCGCGCCGCAAACTTTGTCCCTCTTTCCCGTCTTCAAAAGTTGGGAGGTATGACTATATTGATGCCGAACTTAGTGCGGACACCCAATCAACATAGCACAGGGCAGCCCAGAACTCCTGGATTCAAGCAATCCACCACCCTCAGCCTCCCTGGTAGCTGAGATTGCAGACACACGCCACCGCACCCGGCGAAGTCTATTGCTGCTATTCCTGACTAGAGGCTGCAGGATCCTTGACGTCATCGGGAACCACAGCGCCATCTAGTGTCTGCAGGATGAAACTGCCATAAAGTCAGTAACATAAGTCAGTGTAGAGCTGCATGTATGTGTTAGTTTATACCTGTAAGCATGTATACACCTATGTGTGTGTATATAACTACGGAGTAAGCTTTGGGCTGCGTACTGTGCTCGCTGTCTGATGGACATGGCTCAGCTACTGGGCGGTCTCCCGTTGTACCTGGTGTAGCTTACACTTCTATATGAGGGCGGTTTTTTATTTCTAAAGCACAAACTCTCTGTTCAGACTCGGCATAGGCGTCTGCTTTGTTCTGTTATCTGATGCCCAGGTCACATCTGTGGCATGGGTTCTGGTGAAATCTGAGACCAGGATGAGTGCCGGGACCATCAGACACCAGCAGAATTGGGGTTAGGCGATCTTTGTGTTTTGAACCACAGGTCTTCCATTTAGCCTGTGTGTTTTGTTCCTCATATTAAATGGACTTCGTTTCCATTGGCGCTGAAGAGGTTACCAAGTCTTTGTATGCTGGTTGGAGACATGCACCGCCCTCTCACAGATGCTCCTGACCTGCTCATTTTCTCTCTCTATAAAACCTGGCCAGACATTATCATACCTGCCTGTGAATGTTTACTTCCTGGCTAGCTGGAGTTGGTGTGCTGAAGTTGGAGTTCGTAGTTGCTGCTGGAGATTGTTGTTTGCTGTTTTTGGGTGTATGCTTTCTCCTTTATCCAATTCCCAGTTGGTTTGTACATTCCTATCCTTTCCTTTAATCCTCTCTACCCATGGTGACAGTTTTTGTATGTAAGTTGCTTTTTGTTATTCCTGTTTGTCTTACAAGTTTATAGACTAAAGGTACCTTCACACGAAACGACGCTGCAGCGATAGCGACAACGATGCCGATCGCTGCAGCGTCGCTGTGTGGTCGCTGGAGAGCTGTCACACAGACCGCTCTCCAGCGACCAACGATGCCGAGGTCCCCGGGTAACCAGGGAAAACATCGGGTTGCTAAGCGCAGGGCCGCGCTTAGTAACCCGATGTTTACCCTGGTTACCAGCGTAAAATGTAAAAAAAACAAACAGTACATACTTACATTCGCGTCCCCCGGCGTCCGCTTCCTGCACTGACTGACTGACTGAGTAGTGACGTCACCGCTGTGCTGTGCTTTCACTTTCACTTTGCGGCGCTCAGTCAGTGTGGGAAGCAGACGGCGGGGGACGCGAATGTGAGTATGTACGGTTTTTTTTTTTTTACATTTTACACTGGTAACCAGGGTAAACATCGGGTTACTAAGCGCGGCCCTGCGCTTAGTAACCCGATGTTTACCCTGGTTACCAGTGTAAAATATCGCTGGTATCGTTGCTTTTGCTGTCAGACACAACGATACACGGCGATCGGACGAGTCGTTTCGTGTGAAGGTACCTTAACATATCTGTCCCAGGCCTCCTGGGGGAGGGGACAGATTAGGACACTAACAGGAGCATAGTAAGGTCAGAGACTTGGGCTTTTCTGCCTTTTAGAGTATGCCCAGGACAGGGATAGTTAGGGTCCCACGTCCAGGGATAGTGTAAGCCCCCCTTCCTTACCGAAGACCACCACAGCATGACAATTCACCAGCGTATCTAGTTAAATCTGCTAACACTGACCCTCAAAGCCATCCATAATCTGTCTCCTCCATATATCTCCGAACTAATCTCCTGATATCTTCCAACACACAATCTCCAGTCTTCCCAAGACCTCCTTCTATTCTCCACACTCATAAATTTCACCCCCAATTGCCTCCAAGACTACTCATAAGTGTCCCCCATCCTCTGGAACTCTGTGCCTCGACTCGTTTGATTATCTGCCACAGTCGGAACCTTCAGACGGAACTTGAAAACCTACCTCTCCAGGAAGGCCTACAGCCTAAAGGTACCTTCACACGAAACGACTTTGTAACGATATCGCTAGAGATCCGTGACGTTGCAGCGTCCTGGCTAGCGATATCGTTTAGTTTGACACGCAGCAGCGATCAGGATCCTGCTGTGATGTCGCTGGTCGCTGAATAAAGTTCAGAACTTTAATTGGTCGTCCGATCGCCGTGTATCGTTGTGTTTGACAGCAAAAGCAACGATACCAGCGATATTTTACACTGGTAACCAGGGTAAACATCGGGTTACTAAGCGCAGGGCCACGCTTAGTAACCAGATGTTTACCCTGGTTACCAGTGTAAAATGTAAAAAAAACCAAACAGTACATACTTACATTCGCATCCCCCGCCGTCTGCTTCCCACACTGACTGAGCGCCGCAAAGTGAAAGTGAAAGCACAGCACAGCGGTGACGTCACCGCTCTGCTGTTAGGGCCGGCGCTCAGTCAGTGCAGGAAGCGGACGCTGGGGGACGCGAATGTAAGTATGTACTGTTTGTTTTTTTTACATTTTACGCTGGTAACCAGGGTAAACATCGGGTTACTAAGCGCGGCCCTGCGCTTAGCAACCTGATGTTTACCCTGGTTACCCGGGGACCTCAGCATCGTTGGTCGCTGGAGAGCGGTCTGTGTGACAGCTCTCCAGCGATCAAACAGCGACGCTGCAGCGATCAGCATCGTTGTCGCTATCGCTGCAGCGTCGTTTCGTGTGAAGGTACCTTAACACGACCCTACTATCACCTCACCACCACCTAAGCTGCTCTGACCCCCTACCCTACTGTCTCCATCCCATTATCCTCGAGACTGTAGGCCTGCAAGGGTAGGGCCCTCTCTTTTCTGTACCAGTCTGTCATTATTAGTTTGCACACCGTGTTTTTTTTATTTGTACACTGTATGTAACCCCTTACATGGACTCAATAGTGCTCCAAGCATAAATAATAATAATAATATTATATTACTACTTTTTATTTTTAACACAGATTGTTATATGGGGAGAAAGATTGACCAAAAAATCCTGATTTAGACAATACATTATTCCCTGATGATGGCTGCACTGCAACCTTATTATAACGGGAATTGCTCAGTGTCAATGATTACTGTTCTGTTCTGAAGGTTTGGAGGGGAGCGGTCTCTACTGGTAATAACCAGTACTGCACACAGATAGAAGCATTTTCTAAGTTCTACCAGTAGGTGTCAGTAGTACTCAGGGTAACAGCATCACATAGAGATCAGGAGGCAGAAAAGCAGAATATGGAGAAAGTCTATGATGCACAATTATTCTTGAGGATACTTGACACGAATAAGTCTTTGTTTTAGTCCAAACACAGATAGATATGCTTGTAAGGCAGTTTAAATAATATCTTAGCTCAACCAGGGAGGCCTGGGTAATAGTCTCAGGTTTTTGCAGAGCAGCAACAGCTTACATGTCCAGCAAATGCAGATGGTAGTAAACAAGCAGCAGATGAAGGAGGATTACTGGAAACTGGTGTATGCAGCAGGAACTCAGAGCAGAGTAGCAGGATCACCACACAGGTTAACAGGAGCAGGTATATAGCCAGGGAGTCACCAGGGACAGGAGCTGGATGCAAGGCAGAATACTCTAGCACAGACTGAAGGCTGCGGAGGAGTTTTATAGCAGGAAGACACAGTGCACATGAGACCAAAGAAGCCATCTTGGAATAGGGCAGTAATGCACAAAAGGTAATCAAAATGTTCTGACATTACTCCCTCCTTAGAAGAGGCCTCAGGACGATCCTGGACCTGGTTTCTCAGGGAATCTCTGATGAAAACGAGAAATCTTCTGTTGGGCATTGATATTTTCCACAGGTTCCCAAGAGTCTTCCTCAGGGAGATAGCCCTGCCATCTTATCAGATATTGGAGCCGATTCCTGGGAATCCTGGAATCAACAATTTCCTCCACCACAAATTGTTCTTGCCCATCAATCACCACAGGCTGCGGAGGTGGCACAACACGTCCCTGGAAGGTATTAGGAGATACAGGCTTTAGTAAAGATACATGAAAATCTGGATGTACCTTCATAGTCCTAGGCAGCTTCAGCCGGCAGGCCACAGAGCTCACAATACTGTTGATCTTGAAACGGCCAATGAATTTCTGTCCAAGTTTTTGTGAAGGAACGTTTAGCTTCAGATTCTTAGTTGCTAACCACACGGAATCTCCTACCTTGAACGTGGGTGCAGGTTTACGGAATCTATCAGCCGATCTCTTATAACGTTCTTGAGCTGTGGTCAGGGATTCCTTCAGAACCTCCAGATTTTGCCTCATCGCAGTCAGCCTTTCCTCCACTTCCGGAACCGGAGAATTAATTGGAGACCTAAGTAAGATACACGGATGATAACCCAGATTGGCAAAGAAAGGTGTAAATTTAGTGGAGGCGCTCTGAGAATTGTTATATGAAAATTCGGCTAACGGCAGCAACTCCAACCAGTCATCCTGGAGATGGCTGACATAGCATCTTAGATATTGTTACAGCGTCTGGTTGGTACGCTCAGTCTGACCATTTGTCTGGGGATGGTAAGCGGAAGAAAGACAGACATTAATATTGAGTGTAGAGCAAAACCCCTTCCAGAATCTTGAAGTGAACTGTACTCCACGGTCAGAGATGATCTCATCCGGAACCCCATGCAACCGAAACTGTTGTGAATTCTGTTTGTGGGCTCCCCCGGTGGTGTTTTATGGTAGTGCCACTTATTTGCCTTCTTCTATCCTTGATCACCTGTTGACACCCATTAGGGGAGTTTCCTATTTAAGGCTGCTTGGCTGCTGGTCTGATGCCGGCCAACAATGTATCAGTAGCATTCTGTTGCATTCTCCTGCCTCAAGATCCTGTTCAGCTAAGTTGAATTTTGTTTCTAGTTTATTCTATTTTTGTCCAGCTATTTGCAATGTGACTCTCTGTAGCTGGAAGCTCTCGTGGACTGGAATTGCCACTCCAGTGGCATGAGTTGTCACTGGAGTTTTAAAGTAATTTCAGGATGGTGTTTTTGAGTAGTGTTTTGAAGTTGACCGTGAAGTGACTCTTTCCTGTACTTCTGCTATCTAGTAAGCGGACCTCACTGTGCTAAATCTGCTGTTCATCCTACGTATGTCTTTTCCTCTTGACTCACCGTCAATATCTGTGGGGGGCTGCTATCTCCTTTTGGGGTTCATCTCTGGAGGTAAGGCAGGCCTGTATATTCCTCTGATAGGGGTAGTTAGATCTCCGGCTGGCGCGTGGTGTCTAGGGCATCGTAGGAAACACTCCCCGGCTACTTCCAGTGTCGTGTCAGGTTCAGGTCACGGTCACTTTAGTTCCCATCATCCGAGAGCTAGTCCGTTGTTATTTTGATTTCCCTGCCATTGGGAAAATCATAACACGAAACACATTCTGTGTAACCAAGTTCACTGTATTTTTAGCTGAGGGGAGGCCGGTGCATGAAACAAAGTGAGCAGCTTTAGTCAGGCGATCAACTACCACCATGATTGTATTCATGCCCCCCGATGTAGGCAGCTCCACAATAAAGTCCATTGATATAGACCCCCAAGGGTGGGACGGAACAGGTATTGGTTGTAGAAGACCTGTAGGTGCCACATGAGGGGTCTTGTAACGAGCACATACCTCGCAAGAGAGAACATAGTCCTTGGTATCCTTCAGGCAAGTTGGCCACCAGAAGAATCGGCTCAGGAACTCTTGTGTCTTCTGTACCCCCCTGTGACCAGCCAACTTGAAGTCATGTACCAACTTGAGGATCTGCAGACGGACGACCTCAGGGACGTAGATACGTCGATCTCTGCACCACATGCCACCCTTAAAGACAAGATTAATATCCACAGGTGGGTTGGCCAGAAATACATCACCATCATAGGCCTCCCTGCACTCCTTCCACAAGTCCTGATTGTTGATAACTCCGATGAAATTGGCATCAAATAGAATGGTCTTGGACGGGGCTTCAGGTACGGAATCTGCAGCATGGATTCGGGATAAGGCATCAGCCTTCCCATTACGAGAACCTGGACGGTACGAGATAACAAAGTTAAATTGTTTTAAAAATAAGTTCCAACGAGCCTGACGAGGAGAAAGACATCTAGCGGATCTAAGGAACTCTAAATTGCGATGGTCAGTTAGCACTATGATCTGTTTTGCAGCTCCTTGCAGATGATGCCTCCATTCTTTGAAAGCCGCAATAATAGCCAGCAATTCCTTGTCTCGTAATTCTTCTCTGCTGAGCTTAGTCTACGGGAAAAGAAAGCACAAGGATGTAGCAGACCCTTCTCTCCAGTTCTTTGGGAGAGAATAGCCCCCAAAGCATTATCAGAAGCGTCCACCTCCACAATGATAGAAAGTGTTGGATCTGGGTGTATCAACAGCGGTGCTGATGTGAAACAGATCTTAAGCCGATCAAAAGCTTCTTGAGCCTGTGATGACCACTTAAAGGGCTTTTCCTTCTTTGTCAAGGAAGTAATGGGACGGACAATATCAGAAAAATTTCGAATGAAGCGTCTGTAGAAATTTGCAAAACCAATAAAACGTTCGATCTCCTTAATGTTCTTGGGTACCGGCCAGTCAAGGAAAGCCTGATTCTTACCAGATTCCATGTTCAGCCCCTGGGGAGAGATGACATAACCTAAGAACTGTATCTCAGAATGATGGAACTCGCATTTCTCCGGCTTAATATACAGATGGTTCTCTTTCAGATGTCTTGAAACAGTTTTGACATGTTCTTCATGTTCCTGTAAAGAGTCAGAAAAGATTAGAATATCATCCAAATAGATCACCACAAACTGGTCCAACAAATCTCTGAAAATGTCATTAGCAAGGTGTTGAAACGTTGCAGGGGTGTTACAAAGCCCGAAGGGCATCACAAGATATTCAAAGTGTCCATACCGGCATCTGAATGCTGTCTTCCACTCATCCCCTGGACGAATACGCACCAAATTATAAGCCCCACGAAGATCCAGTTAAGAGAACACCTTAGCATGGCGGACTCTTTCCAGTAATTTGGGAATCAGAGGCAAAGGGTAACGGTTTCGTACGGTTACCTTATTGAGTTCCCGATAGTCAATACAGGGTCTCATGGTCCCAGCCTTCTTTTTTACAAAAAATATAGGTGCCTCTGCTGGTGAGGAAGAAGGACGTATGAAGGCTTTGGCCAGATTTTCATCAATATACTCCTTTAAGGCTTGAAGCTCAGGTGCCGCCAAAGGGTATACGTTACCAAAAGGAATAGCTGCCCCAGGAAGCAGCTCAATGGGACAATCATAATGCCTGTGTGGAGGAAGCTGATCTGCATTCTTCTTGTCACAGATGTCAGAAAACTCTTTATATGCTGGAGGTAAAGTAACTACCTGTACATGTGGTTCCGTAGCCGTGGACTCAGGGACAGCTTCTGTTAACGCTGAGTTGCTCCTTGTTGGAAAGATAATCTCCTTGGTCTCCCAGTTGATAATTGGGTTCTGAGAACGCAGCCAAGGAATGCCTAAAATCACAGGAAAATGAGAAGAAATTAGCAAGAAAGAAAGTTGCTCCTGATGATTAGGCTCCAACAAAATTTCAAGGGGTACGGTCTCCTGATCCACAGGCCCAGAGATTAAAGGTGACCCATCCACTGTTTCCATGGTAATTGGAGAAGCTCTTTGCTGAATTTCAATACCATGTTCCTTGGCAAATGCGATATCCATGAAATTGCCACCTGAACCAGAGTCAATCATAGCTGCACTGGAAATCCACTGTCCTGAACACAGGATGTTAATAGGGAGAGAACAGTGAGAGTTCTTTTCCTTAAGCTCCTTGGGGGGTGAAGTCATAGAAAGTGAATGGAATACAGCGTTTAAAGGCAAGCTACATTCAGAGATGTCAGATTCATAATCACAGTTGTCATACTCCCCTACTGCTGCTAGCACCTTGTTATGCCGTCTAGGACACTTAGGACAATTGATCAAGAAGTGGTCAGACTGGCCGCAGTAGAAACATAGACTTTCACGAAGGCGATGCTCCCGGCGCTCATTGATCTCGCGCCTCTGAACGGAATCAATTTGCATGGGCACCGCCTCCTCCTCCCGAGATGTTTTACGTGCAGGCTCTTTGGAAGGAAGGGAAAAGTTAGAAATACGGCTATATGCAGCAAACTTCTCCTGCCTATGCTCAGTAAGGCGAAGGTCTATGCGCGCACACAATGCTGTATAAATGTCTCTAGCTCTTGTGGTGACTCAGAGCAAGCTAGTTCATCTTTTACAATACTAGACAGACCCCTTTTAAAAATAGGCAATTGTGCATAACTGTCCCAATTGGTATCTACCGCTAATCTCCTGAATTCAGTAGCATACTCAATAACGGAACGTTTAGCCTGGCGTAAAGACAATAAAGCAGATTAAGCAGTTGCACGGCGATTAGGGTCATCAAACATTAATGCCATAGCGGCCAAGAAATCATCCAAGTTATTTAACCATGGGTCACAAGACTCAATCGTCGGATTCGCCCAGGCGAGCGCTCGTGCGGTCAGCAGCATTATTTGTTGTGAATTTGGATTCTGGGCTCCCCCGGTGGCCGCTTGTGGAATTGGACTTGTCATCCTCTTTCCTGTTTCACCTGGTTCCATCAGTAGTGGGTGTCGCTATTTAAGCTCATTTCTCTGGTGGTTTCTTGCCGGTCAACAATGTTATCTGATGCCTCTCAGTGCTTGTTCCTGCTTCTGACAACTACTAGATAAGTTGGACTTTTGTCCATTTTTCGTTTTGCCTATTTGTTCCAGTTCACAGCTGAAGTTTTGTTACTGTGTCTGGAAAGCTCTCGTTGATCAGGGATTGCTACTCTGGCGTTATGAGTTAATGCCAGAGTTTAAGGTAATCTCTGGATGGTGTTTTGTTAGTGTTTTTCTGCTGACCATGAAAGTATACTATCTGTCTTCTGCTATCTAGTAAGCGGACCTCAAATTTGCTAAGACTATTTTCCTGCTGCGTTTGTTGTTTCATCTGAACTCACCGTCATTATATGTGGGGGGCTACTGTCTTCTTTTGAATATTTCTCTAGAGGTGAGCCAGGTCTTATATTTCCCTCTGCTAGCTATTTAGGTCTTAGGCCAGAGCTGGGCATCTAGCAATAAATAGGAAATGCTACCTGGCTATTTCTAGTTGCGCGGCAGGCTTAGTTCATGGTCAGTATAGTTCCATCTTCCGAGAGCTTGTCCCTCTATAGGCTTGCTATGATCTCTGCCTGCAGAGATCATGACTGTTTGACCGGCCAATAAAGTGTTAAAGACCCAGGTTGAGAAAGGAGAGTTATAAGAAGTCTGCTGGAATTTTTTTTTTTTTTTTTTTTTTTTTTTTCCTCCAGTTTGCCTTGCTGCAGTCTTTTTTCTCTCTCTCCTCCTAATCTCTGTATGGCTCTGTGTGCACCTGACAATAATGGATCTTCAGAGTGTAACTGCGGGTTTGAATAATCTCATCACGAAAGTACAAAATTTACAAGATTTTGTGGTACATGCTCCAGTATCTGAGCCGAGAATTCCTTTGCCGGAGTTCTTCACAGGGAATAGAGCTAGCTTCCAGAATTTCCGAAATAATTGTAAGCTTTATTTGTCCCTGAAGTCTCGTTCAGCTGGAGACCCTGCTCAGCAGGTTAGGATTGTGATTTCCTTGCTCAGGGGTGACCCTCAAGATTGGGCCTTCTCATTGCCAGCAGGGGATCCTGCGTTGCGCGATGTGGATGCGTTTTTTCTGGCCTTGGGCTTGCTTTATGAGGAACCTCATTTGGAACTTCAGGCAGAAAAAACTTTGATGGCACTATCTCAGGGGCAAGACGAAGCTGAGGTTTACTGCCAAAAATTCCGTAAATGGTCTGTGCTTACTCAGTGGAATGAGTGCGCCTTGGCGGCAACTTTCAGAGAAGGTCTCTCTGATGCCGTTAAGGATGTTATGGTGGGGTTCCCTGTGCCTGCAGGTCTGAATGAGTCCATGACTATGGCTATTCAGATTGATAGGCGTCTGCGGGAGCGCAAACCGGTGCACCATCTGGCGGTGTCTATGGAAAAGACGCCAGAAAGTATGCAGTGTGATAGAATTCTGTCCAGGAGCGAGCGACAGAATTTTAGACGGAAGAATGGATTGTGCTTCTATTGTGGGGATTCTACTCATGTTATATCAGCATGCTCTAGGCGTACAAAGAAGCTTGATAAGCCTGTTTCCATTGGCACCATTCAGTCTAAGTTTATTTTGTCTGTAACCCTGATTTGCTCTTTGTCATCCATTGCCACGGACGCCTATGTTGACTCTGGCGCCGCTCTGAGTCTTATGGATTGGTCCTTTGCCAATCGTTGTGGTTTTGATTTAGAGCCTTTGGAGACTCTTATTCCTCTGAAGGGGATTGACTCCACCCCATTGGCTAATAATAAACCACAATACTGGACACAAGTAACCATGCGTATCAATCCGGATCACCAGGAGATTATTCGTTTCCTGGTGCTGTATAATTTACATGACGATTTGGTACTGGGATTGCCATGGTTGCAGTCTCACAATCCAGTCTTGGACTGGAGAGCAATGTCTGTGTTGAGCTGGGGATGTAAGGGTATTCATGGGGACTTACCTTTGGTTTCTATTTCGTCGTCCATTCCCTCTGAAGTCCCTGAGTTCCTCTCTGATTATCAAGACGTCTTTGACGAACCCAAGCTTGGGTCGTTACCTCCGCACCGTGAGTGCGATTGTGCCATAGATTTGATACCGGGTTGCAAATATCCAAAGGGTCGTTTGTTTAATCTGTCTGTGCCGGAACATGCTGCTATGCGGGAATATATAAAGGAGTCTTTGGAAAAGGGACATATTCGTCCATCTTCTTCTCCCTTGGGAGCTGGGTTTTTCTTTGTCTCAAAAAAGGACGGCTCTTTGAGACCATGTATTGATTATCGGCTTCTGAATAAGATCACTGTTAAGTACCAATACCCATTACCATTGCTTACTGATTTGTTTGCTCGTATAGAGGGTGCTAAGTGGTTCTCTAAAATTGATCTTCGTGGGGCGTATAATTTGGTGCGGATCAGGCAGGGGGATGAGTGGAAGACCGCATTTAATACGCCCGAGGGCCACTTTGAGTATTTGGTCATGCCTTTTGGTCTTTCTAATGCCCCTTCAGTTTTCCAGTCTTTTATGCATGATATTTTCCGCGATTTTCTGGATAAATTTATGATAATATATCTGGATGATATTCTGATTTTTTCTGATGACTGGGACTCTCATGTCCAGCAGGTCAGGAGAGTTTTTCAGGTTCTGCGGTCTAATTCTTTATGTGTGAAGGGGTCTAAGTGCGTTTTTGGGGTCCAGAAAATTTCCTTTTTGGGGTATATTTTTTCTCCCTCTTCCATTGAGATGGATCCCGTCAAGGTGCAAGCTATTTGTGACTGGACTCAGCCCTCCTCTCTTAAGGGTCTTCAGAGATTTTTGGGCTTTGCCAACTTTTACCGCCGATTTATTGCTGGTTTTTCGGATGTCGTTAAACCACTGACTGATTTGACCAGACATGGCGCTGATGTTGCTAATTGGTCCCCTCATGCTGTAGAGGCCTTTCAGGAGCTTAAGCACCGTTTTGCCTCTGCCCCTGTGTTACGTCAGCCTGATGTGAATCTGCCTTTTCAGGTTGAGGTTGACGCTTCGGAGATCGGAGCTGGGGCAGTGTTGTCGCAGAAAGGTTCCGACTGCTCCATCATTAGGCCTTGTGCCTTCTTTTCTCGTAAATTTTCGCCCGCAGAGCGGAATTATGATGTTGGGAATAGGGAGCTTTTGGCCATGAAGTGGGCGTTTGAGGAGTGGCGCCATTGGCTAGAGGGGGCTAAGCATCAGGTGGTGGTATTGACTGACCACAAAAATTTGATTTATCTTGAGACTGCCAGGCGCCTGAATCCTAGACAGGCGCGCTGGTCTTTATTTTTTTCTCGCTTTAATTTTGTGGTGTCATACCTACCGGGTTCTAAGAATGTTAAGGCAGATGCCCTTTCTAGGAGTTTTGACCCGGACTCTCCTGGTAATGCTGAACCCACAGGTATCCTTAGGGAGGGAGTAATTTTGTCGGCCGTTTCTCCTGATCTGCGGCGGTCCTTGCAAGAGTTTCAGGCGGATAGACCGGATCGTTGTCCGCCTGATAGACTGTTTGTTCCGGATGATTGGACCAGTAGAGTCATCTCTGAGGTACATTCTTCTGCATTGGCAGGTCATCCCGGAATTTTTGGTACCAGGGATTTGGTGGCAAGATCCTTCTGGTGGCCTTCCCTGTCACGAGATGTGCGAGTCTTTGTGCAGTCATGTGACATTTGTGCTCGGGCCAAGTCTTGTAGTTCTCGGGCTAGCGGACTGCTGTTGCCCTTGCCTATTCCTAAGAGGCCTTGGACACACATCTCGATGGATTTTATTTCAGATCTGCCTGTTTCCCAGAAGATGTCTGTCATCTGGGTGGTCTGTGACCGTTTCTCTAAAATGGTCCATTTGGTTCCTCTGCCCAAGTTGCCTTCTTCTTCTGAGTTGGTTCCTCTGTTTTTTCAGAATGTTGTCCGATTGCACGGTATTCCTGAGAATATTGTTTCTGACAGAGGTACCCAATTTGTGTCTAGATTTTGGCGGGCATTCTGTGCTAGGATGGGCATAGATTTGTCTTTTTCATCTGCTTTTCACCCTCAGACTAATGGCCAGACCGAGCGGACTAATCAGACCCTGGAGACATATCTGAGGTGTTTTGTCTCTGCTGACCAGGATGATTGGGTTGCTTTTTTGCCATTGGCAGAGTTCGCCCTCAATAATCGGGCCAGCTCTTCCACCTTGGTGTCCCCGTTTTTCTGTAATTCGGGGTTTCACCCTCGATTTTCCTCCGGTCAGGTGGAATCCTCGGATTGTCCTGGAGTGGATGCGGTGGTGGAGAGATTGCATCACATCTGGGGGCAGGTTATGGACAATTTGAAGTTGTCCCAGGAGAAGACTCAGCGTTTTGCCAACCGTCATCGTCGTGTTGGTTCTCGGCTTTGTGTTGGAGATTTGGTGTGGTTGTCTTCTCGTTTTGTCCCTATGAGGGTCTCTTCTCCTAAGTTTAAACCTCGGTTCATCGGCCCTTATAGAATATTGGAGATTCTTAATCCTGTTTCTTTCCGTTTGGACCTCCCTGCGTCCTTTTCCATTCATAACGTTTTTCATCGGTCGTTATTGCGCAGGTATGAGGTACCTGTTGTACCTTCAGTTGAGCCTCCTGCTCCGGTGTTGGTTGAGGGTGAGTTGGAGTACGTTGTGGAGAAAATTTTGGACTCTCGTGTTTCCAGACGGAGACTCCAGTATCTGGTCAACTGGAAGGGTTACGGCCAGGAGGATAATTCTTGGGTCAATGCATCTGATGTTCATGCTTCTGATCTTGTTCGTGCCTTCCATAGGGCTCATCCTGGTCGCCCTGGTGGATCTGGTGAGGGTTCGGTGCCCCCTCCTTGAGGGGGGGGTACTGTTGTGAATTTGGATTCTGGGCTCCCCCGGTGGCCGCTTGTGGAATTGGACTTGTCATCCTCTTTCCTGTTTCACCTGGTTCCATCAGTAGTGGGTGTCGCTATTTAAGCTCATTTCTCTGGTGGTTTCTTGCCGGTCAACAATGTTATCTGATGCCTCTCAGTGCTTGTTCCTGCTTCTGACAACTACTAGATAAGTTGGACTTTTGTCCATTTTTCGTTTTGCCTATTTGTTCCAGTTCACAGCTGAAGTTTTGTTACTGTGTCTGGAAAGCTCTCGTTGATCAGGGATTGCTACTCTGGCGTTATGAGTTAATGCCAGAGTTTAAGGTAATCTCTGGATGGTGTTTTGTTAGTGTTTTTCTGCTGACCATGAAAGTATACTATCTGTCTTCTGCTATCTAGTAAGCGGACCTCAAATTTGCTAAGACTATTTTCCTGCTGCGTTTGTTGTTTCATCTGAACTCACCGTCATTATATGTGGGGGGCTACTGTCTTCTTTTGAATATTTCTCTAGAGGTGAGCCAGGTCTTATATTTCCCTCTGCTAGCTATTTAGGTCTTAGGCCAGAGCTGGGCATCTAGCAATAAATAGGAAATGCTACCTGGCTATTTCTAGTTGCGCGGCAGGCTTAGTTCATGGTCAGTATAGTTCCATCTTCCGAGAGCTTGTCCCTCTATAGGCTTGCTATGATCTCTGCCTGCAGAGATCATGACAATTATTACACACAATACTTTGGATCTATCATTAGGAAAACGGTCAGCCTGCACATCAAACTGTAGCATACATTGATTCACAAAGCCACGAAATTTGTCGCGATTTGTTTGCGATCATTAAATCTGAATGGGGGCAACTTAGGTGGGCTAGCTGGTGGTGGTTGCCCAGAGGGTAAAGTCACTTGTGCAGCTATTTGCGTGCTTATGGCCTGAAAAGCCCGTCCATACTGGGACTCTATGCCAGCAAGTTTGTTTTCGTGGGCTGCCATGCGGGTGCTTAAGTCCTGCAAAGTCTGTCCAGACACTTGTTGATTGTGTTCAAAGCTTCCAAACTTCTTTTGCAGACCTTCCACATCCTTCTGCAGTGATCTAATTATGGAAAACACCTGCTCTAATCTGCTCTCTGCAGTCATTGTTCCAGCAGTCTCCTCTTTTGTGGCTAGAGTATCCTGTAATAATTATAGGGGATAACTCAGGAGACTCTTTGCGTGGAACAAGACTACATGACACAGTTTTATAAGTGGTAAAGTCTATATTATCACACGGTGATTCAAACAGGTGCAGAGAGAAACTCAAGTCCACAACACTTGGTGTAAATATTAAACACAGCTTAGCAGTCTATAGGAAACTTCAGAGGAAAATGCAATCACGCAGAAAGTCTATGAAGCAAAATTATTCTTGAGGATACTTGACACGAATAAGTCCTTGTTTTAGTCCAAACACAGATAGATATGCTTATAAGGCAGTTCAAATAATATCTTAGCTCAACCAGGGAGGCCTGGGTAATAGTCTCAGGTTTTTGCAGAGCAGCAACAGCTTACATGTCCAGCAAATGCAGATGGAAGTAAACAAGCAGCAGGAAACTGGTGTATGCAGCAGGAACTCAGAGCAGAGTAGCGGTATCACCACACAGGTTCACAGGAGCAGGTATATAACCAGGGAGTCACCAGGGACAGGAGCTGGATGCAAGGCAGAATACTCTAGCACAGACTGAAGGCTGGGGAGGAGTTTTATAGCAGGACGACACAGTGCACATGAGACCAAAGACGCCATCTTGGAAAAGGGCAGTAATGCACAAAAGGTAATAAAAAAATGTTCAGAGTCCTGACAACCTGCCTGTGAAAGTTTACTTCCTGGCTTGCTGGAGTTGGTGTGCTGAAGTTGGAGTTCGTAGCTGCTGCTGGAGATTGTTGCTTGCTGTTTTTGGGTGTATGCTTTCTCTTTTATCCAATTCCCAGTTGGTTTGTGCATTCCTATCCTTTCCTTTATTCCTGTCTACCAATGGTGACAGTTTTTTGTATGTAAGTTGCTTTTTGTTATTTCTGTTTGTCTTACAAGTTTATAGACTAACATATCTGTCCCAGGCCTCCTGGGGGAGGGGACAGATTAGGACACTAACAGGAGCATAGTAAGGTCAGAGACTTGGGCTTTTCTGCCTTTTAGAGTATGCCCAGGACAGGGATAGTTAGGGTCCCATTTCCAGGGATAGTGTGAGGCCCCCCTTCCTTACTGAAGACCACCACAGCATGACAATTCACCAGCGTATCTAGTTAAATCTGCTAACACTGACCCACAAAGCCATCCATAATCTGTCTCCTCCATATATCTCTGAACTAATCTCCTGATATCTTCCAACACGCAACCTCCGGTCTTCCCAAGACCTCCTTCTATTCTCCACACTCATAAATTTCACCCCCAATTGCCTCCAAGTCTACTCATAAGTGTCCCCCATCCTCTGGAACTCTGTGCCTCGACACGTTTGATTATCTGCCACAGTCGGAACCTTCAGACGGAACTTGAAAACCTACCTCTCCAGGAAGGCCTACAGCCTGACATGACCCTACTACCACCTCACCACCACCTAAGCTGCCGTGACCCCCTACCCCACTGTCTCCATCCCATTATCCTCGAGACTGTAGGCCTGCAAGGGTAGGGCCCTCTCTTTTCTGTACCAGTCTGTCATTATTAGTTTGTTCACCGTGTTTTTTTTATTTGTACACTGTATGTAACCCCTTACATGGACTCAATGGTGCTCTAAGCATAAATAATAATTATAAAATTATATTACTACTTTTTATTTTTAACACAGATTGTTATATGGGGAGAAAGATTGACCAAAAAATCCTGATTTAGACAATACATTATTCCCTGATGATGGCTGCACTGCAACCTTATTATAACGGGAATTGCTCAGTGTCAATGATTACTGTTCTGTTCTGAAGGTTTAGAGCGGAGCGGTCTCTACTGGTAATAACCAGTACTGCACAAAGATAGAAGCATTTTCTAAGTTATACCAGTAGGTGTCAGTAGCACTCAGGGTAACTGCATCACATAGAGATCAGGAGGCAGAAAAGCAGAATATGGAGAAATAGTGAGAAAGCACAAATACATGGATAGATACGTATTTTAGGAAAAATGTAAACGTTTTGTACAGTTTATTATCTCGAGCTTCCAATCAATAATAATTGTTCCAGATGTGACTGAGGGTAATGATATAATGATGATTTTGTGCTATAAATTGAATATTTTCTGCTTGTATCAAAAGTCTGTGTCACGCTGCGTTGTCCAGGCTGCTCTACACTGGCTATTCACAGGCGCGGTCCCACTACTGATCGGCACGGGGGTTTTGACCTGCTCCATTTCCGACCTGGGCCGGTTCACCCCTCATTAGGACAACCTGGTAGCTCCGAGCTCCCCCAGAGTCACCATATTGATGCCGAACTTAGTGCGGACACCCGATTGACATAGCACAGGGCAGCCCAGAACTCCTGGACTCAAGCGATCCACCAGCCTCAGCCTCCCTGGTAGCTGGGATTACAGGCGCACACCACCGCACCCGGCAATGTCTATTGCTGCTATTACTGACTAGAGGCTGCAGGAGCCGTGACGTCATCGGGAACCACAGCGCCATCTAGTGTCTGCAGGATGAAAGTGCTATAAAGTCAGTAACATAAGTCAGTATAGAGCTGCATGTATGTGCTAGTTTATACCTGTTACGTGTGTATATAACTACGGAGTAAGCTTTGGGCTGCGTACTGTGCTCGCTGTCTGATGGACATGGCTCAGCTACTGGGCGGCCTCCCGTTGTACCTGGTGTAGCTTACATTTCTGTATGATGGTGGTTTGTCATTTCTAAAGCACAAACTCTCTGTTCAGACTCGGCATAGGTGTCTGCTTTGTTCTGTTATCTGAGGCCTGGGTCACATCTGTGGCATGGGTCACATCTGTGGCATGGGTTCTGGTGAAATCTGAGACCAGGATGAGTGCAGGGACCATCAAACACCAGCAGAATTGGGGTTGGGCGATCTTTGTGTTTTGAACCACAGGTCTTCCATTTAGCCTGTGTGTTTTGTTCCTCTTATTAAATGGACTTCGTTTCCATTGGCGCTGAAGAGGTTACCAAGTCTTTGTATGCTGGTTGGAGACATGCACCTCCCTCTCACAGATGCTCCTGACCTGCTCATTTTCTCTCTCTATAAAACCTGGCCAGACATTATCATACCTGTGTAATAATTATAGGGGATAACTCAGGAGACTCTTTGCGTGGAACAAGACAACTACAGGACACAGTTTTATAAGTGGTAAAGTCTATATTATCACACGGTGATTCAAACAGGTGCAGAGAGAAACTCAAGTCCACAACACTTGGTGTAAATATTAAACGCAGCTTAGCAGTCTATAGGAAACTTCAGAGGAAAATGCAATCACGCATAAAGTCTAGACTTTCACGAAGGCGATGCTCCCGGCGCTCATTGATCTCGCGCCTCTGAACGGAATCAATTTGCATGGGCACCGCCTCCTCCTCCCGAGATGTTTTACCTGCAGGCTCTTTGGAAGGAAGGTAAAAGTTAGAAATACGGCTATATGCAGCAAACTTCTCCTGCCTATGCTCAGTAAGGCGAATGTCTATGCGCACACAATGCTGTATAAATGTCTCTAGCTCTTGTGGTGACTCAGAGCAAGCTAGTTAATCTTTTACAATACTAGACAGACCCCTTTTAAAAATAGGCAATTGTGCATAACTGTCCCAATTGGTATCTACCGCTAATCTCCTGAATTCAGTAGCATACTCGATAACAGAACGTTTAGCCTGGCGTAAAGACAATAAAGCAGATTAAGCAGTTGCACGGCGATTAGGGTCATCAAACATTAATGCCATAGCGGCCAAGAAATCATCCAAGTTATTTAACCATGGGTCACAAGACTCAATCGTCGGATTCGCCCAGGCGAGCGCTCGTGCGGTCAGCAGCATTATTAGTAAAACTGGAAAGGGGCGCACCAATCTATAATGACACGATAACAACCAAGGGGTGCAATACTTAGTCTACATATGGCGTATAAACATGTAGAAAGAGAAAAGAGTAGACTAAAAAATGGTATGCACAACCCTCAAAAAATATATATATATAGACAATAATAAATTTCAATAAGCAAAAGCACCTTTATTCAACACCTCAAAAGACACATTTAAAAACATTTAAAAACAAATATACAAATACCTATGCCCACCATACCCCATGATGAATAACAATCCCATAAATGGGGAAACAATGGTATCCTACCCTGGGTCCACCTAGTGGTATGTGCTATCCTGGTAAAGATGTGCCTGTACAGGCCACAAGAAACTGAGCCACCCTATGCCAATATAAGCTGCTATTCACCATAAAATGATGAAAAAGTAAGAACATGTAGGCAATGCATGATCCTAAAATAAGGATATACCATGCAGTGTGACTGCTGTAGATACAACCTGTCCTGCATCGATTCTGGTCTGTGAAAATGCAGCGATATCCCAAGGCACAGGGCACCACAGGAATTAGGTCCACATGGAGTAAGGAGGCGGGATAGTCCCAAGGATGGCACTAAGGTAGGAAAGGGGAATAGGGTGGGAGCGCACCCCACGCGTATCGCTGCCTCTGCAGCTTCGTCAGGGGAAGTGATGCTAAGGGCACTGTAATCCATGCTTAAATAATACATCAAATAAAGTAAATTGCATACCGGTGTAGAGAAGCGGGAGACGGGGAGGTGGACACCGGAAACGCCAGCCGCGCCATGATGCCGAGGACACAGTGAGGATAGACAGCAATACAAGAGCGTCCAGATAGGTCGCATGCGCATGCGCAAACCGCGGTATCCAATAGGACCGTGTTGCGCACGCGCCGTACCAGCCGGCTGAATGGACACATAATAGGGCATAAAGCCCTGGATAAAATCAGGGTGGAACGCCGGGATGAAGCGGCAGGACCCGCCGGATGGGTACACAAGAAGGCACAGAATAGAAAAATGCTGCAAGATGAGGACAAGCAAAGAGAAATAAGGATAATACCAGAAGCAAAGTAAAATATAAGGAAAAATAAATAAATAAATAGATAAACCTAGAAAAGAAAGGGGTAAATTAAGCATTGTGGCAAAAGAATGACAACACAGGGTTTCAACCCATAAAATAACAGAAGGTATCATAAATATAAAGACATGTATTGATGATTAGAGGCAAAAACGTCAGAGAGTATATAAACGGGTCAGGCAAATGTGGCCTCATAGCAAATCTAGAATACGTGAACAAGAATACACAAATACACGTAAGTATCCATATAATATGTAACAATATCAAAAAAGCACCACACATATACAGAAATATATATATATATTTATATTTATTTATATTAACCACCCCATATCCCCTATATATATATAGACCTATAGAGGTATTCTCATAGTGCCACTGTATAGCGAGTTCTGGTCACTAGCCAATAGTCCCATATTCATGAAACAAACGCCGTCCCAGTCTATGCATAGGGAGGTATTCCTCATCAAAAGCCTCTTCCAGCTTGCCAATCTCAGACGTGTGGGTCCATAGATCATCATAAAAATAGAGTCCACATTATGGCGATGAGAACAGAAATCCCCTCTGTATAAGGTGTCCTTCCATATATCATGATGGCATGCCACACATCCACCCTCCAGGATCCACTTTATTATCCATTATATCAATGGTATCCACATCCACATTAGTCCCCGGGATAACCTTGTAAATTCCATATCCCAATGTCACGGGATGGTCCTCGTTCTCATGGGTGCATCCTCAGCCTTCCTAAACGGAGATAAATGCAAGATTAGATATCGATGCCAAGTCCATGGGCTGACAGTACCTCCGTAAGTCCACACACCAGCTAACCTAAGAACCCTGTAAAGAGCAATTCCTCATTTAGGCCCATGGGTGTAACCGCCTGGAGGTCGAAGATCCACCTGGACTCAGTGCGTAAAAGATGGTTGGAAATGTTACCACCCCTTTCACCACAGGAAACCTTCTGTAACCCCACCACTTGCAGACCCGTGGGTGAACCCCTGTGTTTCAGCAGAAAATGTGCCGCCACAGGAGTCAAGATTTTACCTTTGCCTTGGTCCGTAGCCGCCAAGCGTATTGTTGATACGTGTTTTTGAAACCTCTTACGTAGCTCCTGTGATGTTTGCCCTACATAGATCAGATTACAAGGGCAAATTAGTACATAAATAACATTTCTGCTCCTGCAGTTGATGTAAGCCTTTAACCCATGTCTGCTAAAGTTCGTGGGGTGTATGAATATGTCCCGGGTGGGCGTCATGAAGGGGCAGACATTACATTCCCCACAAGGAAATGATCCCTTAAGGACAATGCCTCTATTAAGTCTGACCGTGGGCCTAGAAAAATGGCTCCTGGTCAGCAGTTGTCTCAAATTCGGGGCCTTTCTAGATGTCAATAGCGGCCTATTGCTGATAACATGTGTCGTTTGCATGTCTGTTTGCAAAATCGGCCAATGTCTGGTGAGAATATGTCTTACCTGCCCCCAGCTGTCGTTGTAATCTGTTATGAACCTCGTCTGCGATTCTCGGGAACGGCCCACCGGAATAAGAAGGGAAGCCTGATCATGTCGTCTTGCTCGCTGAAAGGCTGTAGAAACCACTCGTTTAGGATAATTTCTCTGTTTGAAACGATCCGTCAGATCCTGAGCTCGTCTCAGAAAGTCTTCATCACGGGTGCAATTACGTCTAATACGTAAAAATTGTCCCGTCGGGACACCCACCTTCGTATGCCAGGGGTGAAAACTGGTAAACTCCAAAAGAGCGTTAGTGGCAGTAGGCTTCCGGAAGAGGTCCGTGGCCAGCTTGTTCCCTTGTACGAATATTCTCAAATCCAGAAAGCTGATCGCACTATTAGAAATAGAGTGGGTTAAAAAGATATTATGGGGGTTGGAATTGAGATTATGGATGAAATCAGTGCAACCCTCTATACTGCCCGACCAGATGAAAAATAAGTCGTCAATATAACGATGCCAATACCTAACATGATGTTGATATGTCGGGGATGGGTATACAAACATCTCCTCCCACCAACCTAAGAAGATGTTTGCATAAGTTGGTGCACATTTTGCCCCCATGGCCACTCCAGCTGTCTGTAAATAAAATGTTCTGTCAAACAAAAAATAATTATGATGAAGAACAAATTTTAACAGATCCAACAAAAAAGAATCATGCCCCCGATCCGAGTGTGGAAGTTTGTCTAGAAAAAAAGTAACCGCATGTAGACCATCACTATGCCTGATGTTGGAGTACAAAGACTCCACATCACAGGTTACCAAATAGAATTCTCCCGACAGTTCTATCCGTCCACAGACTTCAATAAAATGGGCAGAGTCCCTTATGAAAGAGGGTAAGGCCGTGACTATTGGCTGGAAGAAAAAGTCCAAATACTCACTTGCCCGTTCACAGATACTCCCAATGCTAGAAACTATCGGCCTCCCTGGTGGTATCTTCTCGTTTTTGTGTATCTTCGGCAACATATAAAATGTTGCCGTGACCGGATGTTCCACCCATAGATATCTTTTCTCTTGGGGTGAGATAATACCAAAATTAAACGTCCTGCAGAGTAAAGAGTCAAATTTAGATGCAAACACTGCCGTGGGATCTGAGGGTAATTTCTGATAGCATCTGGGGTTAGTGAGTTGTCTATTGGCCTCTTCTAGGTATGCTTCACTGGACCACAGCACCACATTACCCCCCTTGTCCGCCTCTTTAATCACAAATTCCTTGTTGCTTTGTAAGTCCCGCAGAGCTCGTTTTTCAGCGAGATTTAGGTTAGAAGATCTACCCACCTGTATTGGCATTGCCAAAATGTCTCGTTTCACCAACTCAAAAAAGATCTTAATGGCGGGTACCAGGGAAAAGGAAGGCGTTTTAAGGGATCTGTTCCTGCCCGGAAACTTTCTTCTAGTACACCCTGATTCATTCTCCTCTAGTAAAGCTAGTAGATCTTGAAAGGCTTGGCGTTCATCCTCAGGTATTGATTGTAGGATATCCGGTTTTTTGTATATAACCTGAAATGTAAGGTTCCTACAAAACAAATAGAGATCCTTAACCAGAGTGAATTTGTCAGCTGTGTGTGTAGGGGCAAAGGTTAGACCCCTCTTCAGAACGGCAAGTTCCACCATAGTGAGTTCATGTGTGGAAAGATTTATTACCTGGAGGGTGGATGTAGAAACTCCAGGGATCTGCTCCGTATCAGGGAGAGAAGAGGCTTGATTTATTTCCGTCTGGTTGAGTATCTGTGGGGGTAAGTCTGATTGTAGTCCCTGTGACGTGTTGTACGTTTTCTTGTTCCCCCTCTGTCTCCTCCCACGTCTGGTCCGTGGTCTACCTCGCTTCCGGTGGAGGATAAAAAATCATCACTAGAACTTTCTTCACCACGAGGTAGAGAGATGGAAGTGGTAGCTGTTGTCATGGGACCATGGCCATAAGTTTTAGTCCGGCGTGCATTACCCCTGTGAGTCCATCTGTACATAACATTTTGCTCCAAATCAGTCTTATCCCTAAGGAGTTTTTTACGTTTTCTACTCGTTACTTCCACCTCATATTTATCCAAGGTCTCTTTAAGTGTGGTTTTAAAGGTATGCACCTGTGTCCCTTCAAATGTGTTCAATTTAGTTTCCAATTCTTTGATGGAAGACTTAGTCAATGTAAATAAATCCCTATCATGCTCCAATAATAGGTTAATGAGTATATTGGAGCAGCGTGTAAGGCCCTGTTCCCAAATCTGTTTAAATGATCCTGAGGGTTCCCATGCTGGGAATATGGAGACCCTCAAACCACGAGGTATTAAACCTAATTTCAAATATTCTTCTAAACTCCTCATATTCCACCAAAGTCTGATCCCTGTCTTATGTGCCCTCATTAATTCTGAGCACACATTGGAAAAACCCGATTCAGTTGCGACAGCAACCGATCCTGACAAATCGAACACATTGGATGGTTTGGCTAACCAGGCCGCTTCCCTGGCCTCCCAATCCATCGCTCTCAACCCGAGTATGCAAGAAAATGGAAATAGAATTAAATAATAATAAACCAATACGCAACAATATGCGTGTGCTACTCCCAAAGAACGCCCCGGGACACGGGGCAACAACTGGCACAGAAGTAAAACTGGAAAGGGGCGCACCAATCTATAATGACACGATAACAACCAAGGGGTGCAATACTTAGTCTACATATGGCGTATAAGGGCAAATTAGTACATAAATAACATTTCTGCTCCTGCAGTTGATGTAAGCCTTTAACCCATGTCTGCTAAAGTTCGTGGGGTGTATGAATATGTCCCGGGTGGGCGTCATGAAGGGGCAGACATTACATTCCCCACAAGGAAATGATCCCTTAAGGACAATGCCTCTGGAAGAGGCTTTTGATGAGGAATACCTCCCTATGCATAGACTGGGACGGCGTTTGTTTCATGAATATGGGACTATTGGCTAGTGACCAGAACTCGCTATACAGTGGCACTATGAGAATACCTCTATAGGTCTATATATATATAGGGGATATGGGGTGGTTAATATAAATAAATATAAATATATATATATATTTCTGTATATGTGTGGTGCTTTTTTGATATTGTTACATATTATATGGATACTTACGTGTATTTGTGTATTCTTGTTCACGTATTCTAGATTTGCTATGAGGCCACATTTGCCTGACCCGTTTATATACTCTCTGACGTTTTTGCCTCTAATCATCAATACATGTCTTTATATTTATGATACCTTCTGTTATTTTATGGGTTGAAACCCTGTGTTGTCATTCTTTTGCCACAATGCTTAATTTACCCCTTTCTTTTCTAGGTTTATCTATTTATTTATTTATTTTTCCTTATATTTTACTTTGCTTCTGGTATTATCCTTATTTCTCTTTGCTTGTCCTCATCTTGCAGCATTTTTCTATTCTGTGCCTTCTTGTGTACCCATCCGGCGGGTCCTGCCGCTTCATCCCGGCGTTCCACCCTGATTTTATCCAGGGCTTTATGCCCTATTATGTGTCCATTCAGCCGGCTGGTACGGCGCGTGCGCAACACGGTCCTATTGGATACCGCGGTTTGCGCATGCGCATGCGACCTATCTGGACGCTCTTGTATTGCTGTCTATCCTCACTGTGTCCTCGGCATCATGGCGCGGCTGGCGTTTCCGGTGTCCACCTCCCCGTCTCCCGCTTCTCTACACCGGTATGCAATTTACTTTATTTGATGTATTATTTAAGCATGGATTACAGTGCCCTTAGCATCACTTCCCCTGACGAAGCTGCAGAGGCAGCGATACGCGTGGGGTGCGCTCCCACCCTATTCCCCTTTCCTACCTTAGTGCCATCCTTGGGACTATCCCGCCTCCTTACTCCATGTGGACCTAATTCCTGTGGTGCCCTGTGCCTTGGGATATCGCTGCATTTTCACAGACCAGAATCGATGCAGGACAGGTTGTATCTACAGCAGTCACACTGCATGGTATATCCTTATTTTAGGATCATGCATTGCCTACATGTTCTTACTTTTTCATCATTTTATGGTGAATAGCAGCTTATATTGGCATAGGGTGGCTCAGTTTCTTGTGGCCTGTACAGGCACATCTTTACCAGGATAGCACATACCACTAGGTGGACCCAGGGTAGGATACCATTGTTTCCCCATTTATGGGATTGTTATTCATCATGGGGTATGGTGGGCATAGGTATTTGTATATTTGTTTTTAAATGTTTTTAAATGTGTCTTTTGAGGTGTTGAATAAAGGTGCTTTTGCTTATTGAAATTTATTATTGTCTATATATATATATTTTTTGAGGGTTGTGCATACCATTTTTTAGTCTACTCTTTTCTCTTTCTACATGTTTTAGCAGCATTATTACACACAATACTTTGGATCTATCATTAGGAAAACGGTCAGCCTGCACATCAAACTGTAGCATACATTGATTCACAAAGCCACGAAATTTGTCGCGATTTGTTTGCGATCATTAAATCTGAATGGGGGCAACTTAGGTGGGCTAGCTGGTGGTGGTTGCCCAGAGGGTAAAGTCACTTGTGCAGCTATTTGCGTGCTTATGTCCTGAAAAGCCCATCCATACTGGGACTCTATGCCAGCAAGTTTGTTTTCGTGGGCTGCCATGCGGGTGCTTAAGTCCTGCAAAGTCTGTCCAGACACTTGTTGATTGTGTTCAAAGCTTCCAAACTTCTTTTGCAGACCTTCCACATCCTTCTGCAGTGATCTAATTATGGAAAACACCTGCTCTAATCTGCTCTCTGCAGTCATTGTTCCAGCAGTCTCCTCTTTTGTGGCTAGAGTATCCTGTAATAATTATAGGGGATAACTCAGGAGACTCTTTGCGTGGAACAAGACTACATGACACAGTTTTATAAGTGGTAAAGTCTATATTATCACACGGTGATTCAAACAGGTGCAGAGAGAAACTCAAGTCCACAACACTTGGTGTAAATATTAAACACAGCTTAGCAGTCTATAGGAAACTTCAGAGGAAAATGCAATCACGCAGAAAGTCTATGAAGCAAAATTATTCTTGAGGATACTTGACACGAATAAGTCCTTGTTTTAGTCCAAACACAGATAGATATGCTTATAAGGCAGTTCAAATAATATCTTAGCTCAACCAGGGAGGCCTGGGTAATAGTCTCAGGTTTTTGCAGAGCAGCAACAGCTTACATGTCCAGCAAATGCAGATGGAAGTAAACAAGCAGCAGGAAACTGGTGTATGCAGCAGGAACTCAGAGCAGAGTAGCGGGATCACCACACAGGTTCACAGGAGCAGGTATATAACCAGGGAGTCACCAGGGACAGGAGCTGGATGCAAGGCAGAATACTCTAGCACAGACTGAAGGCTGGGGAGGAGTTTTATAGCAGGACGACACAGTGCACATGAGACCAAAGACGCCATCTTGGAAAAGGGCAGTAATGCACAAAAGGTAATAAAAAAAATGTTCAGAGTCCTGACAACCTGCCTGTGAAAGTTTACTTCCTGGCTTGCTGGAGTTGGTGTGCTGAAGTTGGAGTTCGTAGCTGCTGCTGGAGATTGTTGCTTGCTGTTTTTGGGTGTATGCTTTCTCTTTTATCCAATTCCCAGTTGGTTTGTGCATTCCTATCCTTTCCTTTATTCCTCTCTACCAATGGTGACAGTTTTTTGTATGTAAGTTGCTTTTTGTTATTTCTGTTTGTCTTACAAGTTTATGGACTAACATATCTGTCCCAGGCCTCCTGGGGGAGGGGACAGATTAGGACACTAACAGGAGCATAGTAAGGTCAGAGACTTGGGCTTTTCTGCCTTTTAGAGTATGCCCAGGACAGGGATAGTTAGGGTCCCATTTCCAGGGATAGTGTGAGGCCCCCCTTCCTTACTGAAGACCACCACAGCATGACAATTCACCAGCGTATCTAGTTAAATCTGCTAACACTGATCCACAAAGCCATCCATAATCTGTCTCCTCCATATATCTCTGAACTAATCTCCTGATATCTTCCAACACGCAACCTCCGGTCTTCCCAAGACCTCCTTCTATTCTCCACACTCATAAATTTCACCCCCAATTGCCTCCAAGTCTACTCATAAGTGTCCCCCATCCTCTGGAACTCTGTGCCTCGACACGTTTGATTATCTGCCACAGTCGGAACCTTCAGACGGAACTTGAAAACCTACCTCTCCAGGAAGGCCTACAGCCTGACATGACCCTACTACCACCTCACCACCACCTAAGCTGCCGTGACCCCCTACCCCACTGTCTCCATCCCATTATCCTCGAGACTGTAGGCCTGCAAGGGTAGGGCCCTCTCTTTTCTGTACCAGTCTGTCATTATTAGTTTGTTCACCGTGTTTTTTTTATTTGTACACTGTATGTAACCCCTTACATGGACTCAATGGTGCTCTAAGCATAAATAATAATTATAAAATTATATTACTACTTTTTATTTTTAACACAGATTGTTATATGGGGAGAAAGATTGACCAAAAAAATCCTGATTTAGACAATACATTATTCCCTGATGATGGCTGCACTGCAACCTTATTATAACGGGAATTGCTCAGTGTCAATGATTACTGTTCTGTTCTGAAGGTTTGGAGCGCAGCGGTCTCTACTGGTAATAACCAGTACTGCACAAAGATAGAAGCATTTTCTAAGTTATACCAGTAGGTGTCAGTAGCACTCAGGGTAACTGCATCACATAGAGATCAGGAGGCAGAAAAGCAGAATATGGAGAAATAGTGAGAAAGCACAAATACATGGATAGATACGTATTTTAGGAAAAATGTAAACGTT
Source organism: Ranitomeya variabilis (assembly GCF_051348905.1). Taxonomy (NCBI): domain Eukaryota; kingdom Metazoa; phylum Chordata; class Amphibia; order Anura; family Dendrobatidae; genus Ranitomeya; species Ranitomeya variabilis. Next base: position 640,760,935 of record NC_135232.1, read on the forward strand.
TTGTACAGTTTATTATCTCGAGCTTCCAATCAATAATAATTGTTCCAGATGTGACTGAGGGTAATGATATAATGATGATTTTGTGCTATAAATTGAATATTTTCTGCTTGTATCAAAAGTCTGTGTCACGCTGTGTTGTCCAGGCTGCTCTACACTGGCTATTCACAGGCGCGGTCCCACTACTGATCGGCACGGGGGTTTTGACCTGCTCCGTTTCCGACCTGGGCCGGTTCACCCCTCATTAGGACAACCTGGTAGCTCCGAGCTCCCCCAGAGTCACCATATTGATGCCGAACTTAGTGCGGACACCCGATCGACATAGCACAGGGCAGCCCAGAACTCCTGGACTCAAGCGATCCACCAGCCTCAGCCTCCCTGGTAGCTGGGATTACAGGCGCACGCCACCGCACCCGGCGATGTCTATTGCTGCTATTACTGACTAGAGGCTGCAGGAGCCGTGACGTCATCGGGAACCACAGCGCCATCTAGTGTCTGCAGGATGAAAGTGCTATAAAGTCAGTAACATAAGTCAGTATAGAGCTGCATGTATGTGCTAGTTTATACCTGTTACGTGTGTATATAACTACGGAGTAAGCTTTGGGCTGCGTACTGTGCTCGCTGTCTGATGGACATGGCTCAGCTACTGGGCGGCCTCCCGTTGTACCTGGTGTAGCTTACATTTCTGTATGATGGTGGTTTGTCATTTCTAAAGCACAAACTCTCTGTTCAGACTCGGCATAGGTGTCTGCTTTGTTCTGTTATCTGAGGCCTGGGACACATCTGTGGCATGGGTTCTGGTGAAATCTGAGACCAGGATGAGTGCAGGGACCATCAAACACCAGCAGAATTGGGGTTGGGCGATCTTTGTGTTTTGAACCACAGGTCTTCCATTTAGCCTGTGTGTTTTGTTCCTCTTATTAAATGGACTTCGTTTCCATTGGCGCTGAAGAGGTTACCAAGTCTTTGTATGCTGGTTGGAGACATGCACCTCCCTCTCACAGATGCTCCTGACCTGCTCATTTTCTCTCTCTATAAAACCTGGCCAGACATTATCATACCTGTGTAATAATTATAGGGGATAACTCAGGAGACTCTTTGCGTGGAACAAGACAACTACAGGACACAGTTTTATAAGTGGTAAAGTCTATATTATCACACGGTGATTCAAACAGGTGCAGAGAGAAACTCAAGTCCACAACACTTGGTGTAAATATTAAACGCAGCTTAGCAGTCTATAGGAAACTTCAGAGGAAAATGCAATCACGCATAAAGTCTAGACTTTCACGAAGGCGATGCTCCCGGCGCTCATTGATCTCGCGCCTCTGAACGGAATCAATTTGCATGGGCACCACCTCCTCCTCCCGAGATGTTTTACCTGCAGGCTCTTTGGAAGGAAGGTAAAAGTTAGAAATACGGCTATATGCAGCAAACTTCTCCTGCCTATGCTCAGTAAGGCGAATGTCTATGCGCACACAATGCTGTATAAATGTCTCTAGCTCTTGTGGTGACTCAGAGCAAGCTAGTTCATCTTTTACAATACTAGACAGACCCCTTTTAAAAATAGGCAATTGTGCATAACTGTCCCAATTGGTATCTACCGCTAATCTCCTGAATTCAGTAGCATACTCAATAACAGAACGTTTAGCCTGGCGTAAAGACAATAAAGCAGATTAAGCAGTTGCACGGCGATTAGGGTCATCAAACATTAATGCCATAGCGGCCAAGAAATCATCCAAGTTATTTAACCATGGGTCACAAGACTCAATCGTCGGATTCGCCCAGGCGAGCGCTCGTGCGGTCAGCAGCATTATTACACACAATACTTTGGATCTATCATTAGGAAAACGGTCAGCCTGCACATCAAAATGTAGCATACATTGATTCACAAAGCCACGAAATTTGTCGCGATTTGTTTGCGATCATTAAATCTGAATGGGGGCAACTTAGGTGGGCTAGCTGGTGGTGGTTGCCCAGAGGGTAAAGTCACTTGTGCAGCTATTTGCGTGCTTATGTCCTGAAAAGCCCATCCATACTGGGACTCTATGCCAGCAAGTTTGTTTTCATGGGCTGCCATGCGGGTGCTTAAGTCCTGCAAAGTCTGTCCAGACACTTGTTGATTGTGTTCAAAGCTTCCAAACTTCTTTTGCAGACCTTCCACATCCTTCTGCAGTGATCTAATTATGGAAAACACCTGCTCTAATCTGCTCTCTGCAGTCATTGTTCCAGCAGTCTCCTCTTTTGTGGCTAGAGTATCCTGTAATAATTATAGGGGATAACTCAGGAGACTCTTTGCGTGGAACAAGACTACATGACACAGTTTTATAAGTGGTAAAGTCTATATTATCACACGGTGATTCAAACAGGTGCAGAGAGAAACTCAAGTCCACAACACTTGGTGTAAATATTAAACACAGCTTAGCAGTCTATAGGAAACTTCAGAGGAAAATGCAATCACGCAGAAAGTCTATGAAGCAAAATTATTCTTGAGGATACTTGACACGAATAAGTCCTTGTTTTAGTCCAAACACAGATAGATATGCTTATAAGGCAGTTCAAATAATATCTTAGCTCAACCAGGGAGGCCTGGGTAATAGTCTCAGGTTTTTGCAGAGCAGCAACAGCTTACATGTCCAGCAAATGCAGATGGAAGTAAACAAGCAGCAGGAAACTGGTGTATGCAGCAGGAACTCAGAGCAGAGTAGCGGGATCACCACACAGGTTCACAGGAGCAGGTATATAACCAGGGAGTCACCAGGGACAGGAGCTGGATGCAAGGCAGAATACTCTAGCACAGACTGAAGGCTGGGGAGGAGTTTTATAGCAGGACGACACAGTGCACATGAGACCAAAGACGCCATCTTGGAAAAGGGCAGTAATGCACAAAAGGTAATAAAAAAAATGTTCAGAGTCCTGACAACCTGCCTGTGAAAGTTTACTTCCTGGCTTGCTGGAGTTGGTGTGCTGAAGTTGGAGTTCGTAGCTGCTGCTGGAGATTGTTGCTTGCTGTTTTTGGGTGTATGCTTTCTCTTTTATCCAATTCCCAGTTGGTTTGTGCATTCCTATCCTTTCCTTTATTCCTCTCTACCAATGGTGACAGTTTTTTGTATGTAAGTTGCTTTTTGTTATTTCTGTTTGTCTTACAAGTTTATAGACTAACATATCTGTCCCAGGCCTCCTGGGGGAGGGGACAGATTAGGACACTAACAGGAGCATAGTAAGGTCAGAGACTTGGGCTTTTCTGCCTTTTAGAGTATGCCCAGGACAGGGATAGTTAGGGTCCCATTTCCAGGGATAGTGTGAGGCCCCCCTTCCTTACTGAAGACCACCACAGCATGACAATTCACCAGCGTATCTAGTTAAATCTGCTAACACTGACCCACAAAGCCATCCATAATCTGTCTCCTCCATATATCTCTGAACTAATCTCCTGATATCTTCCAACACGCAACCTCCGGTCTTCCCAAGACCTCCTTCTATTCTCCACACTCATAAATTTCACCCCCAATTGCCTCCAAGTCTACTCATAAGTGTCCCCCATCCTCTGGAACTCTGTGCCTCGACACGTTTGATTATCTGCCACAGTCGGAACCTTCAGACGGAACTTGAAAACCTACCTCTCCAGGAAGGCCTACAGCCTGACATGACCCTACTACCACCTCACCACCACCTAAGCTGCCGTGACCCCCTACCCCACTGTCTCCATCCCATTATCCTCGAGACTGTAGGCCTGCAAGGGTAGGGCCCTCTCTTTTCTGTACCAGTCTGTCATTATTAGTTTGTTCACCGTGTTTTTTTTATTTGTACACTGTATGTAACCCCTTACATGGACTCAATGGTGCTCTAAGCATAAATAATAATTATAAAATTATATTACTACTTTTTATTTTTAACACAGATTGTTATATGGGGAGAAAGATTGACCAAAAAATCCTGATTTAGACAATACATTATTCCCTGATGATGGCTGCACTGCAACCTTATTATAACGGGAATTGCTCAGTGTCAATGATTACTGTTCTGTTCTGAAGGTTTGGAGCGCAGCGGTCTCTACTGGTAATAACCAGTACTGCACAAAGATAGAAGCATTTTCTAAGTTATACCAGTAGGTGTCAGTAGCACTCAGGGTAACTGCATCACATAGAGATCAGGAGGCAGAAAAGCAGAATATGGAGAAATAGTGAGAAAGCACAAATACATGGATAGATACGTATTTTAGGAAAAATGTAAACGTTTTGTACAGTTTATTATCTCGAGCTTCCAATCAATAATAATTGTTCCAGATGTGACTGAGGGTAATGATATAATGATGATTTTGTGCTATAAATTGAATATTTTCTGCTTGTATCAAAAGTCTGTGTCACGCTGTGTTGTCCAGGCTGCTCTACACTGGCTATTCACAGGCGCGGTCCCACTACTGATCGGCACGGGGGTTTTGACCTGCTCCGTTTCCGACCTGGGCCGGTTCACCCCTCATTGGGACAACCTGGTAGCTCCGAGCTCCCCCAGAGTCACCATATTGATGCCGAACTTAGTGCGGACACCCGATCGACATAGCACAGGGCAGCCCAGAACTCCTGGACTCAAGCGATCCACCAGCCTCAGCCTCCCTGGTAGCTGGGATTACAGGCGCACGCCACCGCACCCGGCAATGTCTATTGCTGCTATTACTGACTAGAGGCTGCAGGAGCCGTGACGTCATCAGGAACCACAGCGCCATTTAGTGTCTGCAGGATGAAACTGCTATAAAGTCAGTAACATAAGTCAGTATAGAGCTGCATGTATGTGCTAGTTTATACCTGTTACGTGTGTATATAACTACGGAGTAAGCTTTGGGCTGCGTACTGTGCTCGCTGTCTGATGGACATGGCTCAGCTACTGGGTGGCCTCCCGTTGTACCTGGTGTAGCTTACATTTCTGTATGATGGTGGTTTGTCATTTCTAAAGCACAAACTCTCTGTTCAGACTCGGCATAGGTGTCTGCTTTGTTCTGTTATCTGAGGCCTGGGTCACATCTGTGGCATGGGTTCTGGTGAAATCTGAGACCAGGATGAGTGCAGGGACCATCAAACACCAGCAGAATTGGGGTTGGGCGATCTTTGTGTTTTGAACCACAGGTCTTCCATTTAGCCTGTGTGTTTTGTTCCTCTTATTAAATGGACTTTGTTTCCATTGGCGCTGAAGAGGTTACCAAGTCTTTGTATGCTGGTTGGAGACATGCACCTCCCTCTCACAGATGCTCCTGACCTGCTCATTTTCTCTCTCTATAAAACCTGGCCAGACATTATCATACCTGTGTAATAATTATAGGGGATAACTCAGGAGACTCTTTGCGTGGAACAAGACAACTACAGGACACAGTTTTATAAGTGGTAAAGTCTATATTATCACACGGTGATTCAAACAGGTGCAGAGAGAAACTCAAGTCCACAACACTTGGTGTAAATATTAAACGCAGCTTAGCAGTCTATAGGAAACTTCAGAGGAAAATGCAATCACGCATAAAGTCTAGACTTTCACGAAGGCGATGCTCCCGGCGCTCATTGATCTCGCGCCTCTGAACGGAATCAATTTGCATGGGCACCGCCTCCTCCTCCCGAGATGTTTTACCTGCAGGCTCTTTGGAAGGAAGGTAAAAGTTAGAAATACGGCTATATGCAGCAAACTTCTCCTGCCTATGCTCAGTAAGGCGAATGTCTATGCGCACACAATGCTGTATAAATGTCTCTAGCTCTTGTGGTGACTCAGAGCAAGCTAGTTCATCTTTTACAATACTAGACAGACCCCTTTTAAAAATAGGCAATTGTGCATAACTGTCCCAATTGGTATCTACCGCTAATCTCCTGAATTCAGTAGCATACTCAATAACAGAACGTTTAGCCTGGCGTAAAGACAATAAAGCAGATTAAGCAGTTGCACGGCGATTAGGGTCATCAAACATTAATGCCATAGCGGCCAAGAAATCATCCAAGTTATTTAACCATGGGTCACAAGACTCAATCGTCGGATTCGCCCAGGCGAGCGCTCGTGCGGTCAGCAGCATTATTACACACAATACTTTGGATCTATCATTAGGAAAACGGTCAGCCTGCACATCAAAATGTAGCATACATTGATTCACAAAGCCACGAAATTTGTCGCGATTTGTTTGCGATCATTAAATCTGAATGGGGGCAACTTAGGTGGGCTAGCTGGTGGTGGTTGCCCAGAGGGTAAAGTCACTTGTGCAGCTATTTGCGTGCTTATGTCCTGAAAAGCCCATCCATACTGGGACTCTATGCCAGCAAGTTTGTTTTCGTGGGCTGCCATGCGGGTGCTTAAGTCCTGCAAAGTCTGTCCAGACACTTGTTGATTGTGTTCAAAGCTTCCAAACTTCTTTTGCAGACCTTCCACATCCTTCTGCAGTGATCTAATTATGGAAAACACCTGCTCTAATCTGCTCTCTGCAGTCATTGTTCCAGCAGTCTCCTCTTTTGTGGCTAGAGTATCCTGTAATAATTATAGGGGATAACTCAGGAGACTCTTTGCGTGGAACAAGACTACATGACACAGTTTTATAAGTGGTAAAGTCTATATTATCACACGGTGATTCAAACAGGTGCAGAGAGAAACTCAAGTCCACAACACTTGGTGTAAATATTAAACACAGCTTAGCAGTCTATAGGAAACTTCAGAGGAAAATGCAATCACGCAGAAAGTCTATGAAGCAAAATTATTCTTGAGGATACTTGACACGAATAAGTCCTTGTTTTAGTCCAAACACAGATAGATATGCTTATAAGGCAGTTCAAATAATATCTTAGCTCAACCAGGGAGGCCTGGGTAATAGTCTCAGGTTTTTGCAGAGCAGCAACAGCTTACATGTCCAGCAAATGCAGATGGAAGTAAACAAGCAGCAGGAAACTGGTGTATGCAGCAGGAACTCAGAGCAGAGTAGCGGGATCACCACACAGGTTCACAGGAGCAGGTATATAACCAGGGAGTCACCAGGGACAGGAGCTGGATGCAAGGCAGAATACTCTAGCACAGACTGAAGGCTGGGGAGGAGTTTTATAGCAGGACGACACAGTGCACATGAGACCAAAGACGCCATCTTGGAAAAGGGCAGTAATGCACAAAAGGTAATAAAAAAATGTTCAGAGTCCTGACAACCTGCCTGTGAAAGTTTACTTCCTGGCTTGCTGGAGTTGGTGTGCTGAAGTTGGAGTTCGTAGCTGCTGCTGGAGATTGTTGCTTGCTGTTTTTGGGTGTATGCTTTCTCTTTTATCCAATTCCCAGTTGGTTTGTGCATTCCTATCCTTTCCTTTATTCCTCTCTACCAATGGTGACAGTTTTTTGTATGTAAGTTGCTTTTTGTTATTTCTGTTTGTCTAAAGGTACCTTCACACGAAACGACATTATAACGATATCGCTAGCAATCCGTGACGTTGCAGCGTCCTGGCTAGCGATATCGTTTCGTTTGACACGCAGCAGCGATCAGGATCCTGCTGTGATGTCGCTGGTCGCTGAATAAAGTCCAGAACTTTATTTGGTCGTCCGATCGCTGTGTATCGTTGTGTTTGAAAGCAAAAGCAACGATACCAGCGATATTTTACACTGGTAACCAGGGTAAACATCGGGTTACTAAGCGCAGGGCCGCGCTTAGTTACCCGATGTTTACCCTGGTTACTAGCGTAAAATGTAAAAAAAAACAAACAGCACATACTCACATTGCGTCCCCTGCAGTCTGCTTCCTCCTCTGACTCAGCGCCGCAAAGTGAAAGTGAAAGCAGCACAGCGGTGACGTCACCGCTCTGCTCTCACTGTACGGCGCTCAGTCAGTCAGGAAGTGGACGCAGGGGGACGTGAATGTAAGTATGTGCTGTTTGTTTTTTTTAGATTTTACGCTGGTAACCAGGGTAAACATCGGGTTACTAAGCGCGGCCCTGCGCTTAGTTACCCGATGTTTACCCTGGTTACCAGGGGACCTCGGCATAGTTGATCGCTGGAGAGCGGTCTGTGTGACAGCTCTCCAGCGACCAAACAGCGACGCTGCAGCGATCGACATCGTTGTCGCTATCGCTGCAGCGTCGCTTCGTGTGAAGGTACCTTTACAAGTTTATAGACTAACATATCTGTCCCAGGCCTCCTGGGGGAGGGGACAGATTAGGACACTAACAGGAGCATAGTAAGGTCAGAGACTTGGGCTTTTCTGCCTTTTAAAGTATGCCCAGGACAGGGATAGTTAGGGTCCCATTTCCAGGGATAGTGTGAGGCCCCCCTTCCTTACTGAAGACCACCACAGCATGACAATTCACCAGCGTATCTAGTTAAATCTGCTAACACTGACCCACAAAGCCATCCATAATCTGTCTCCTCCATATATCTCTGAACTAATCTCCTGATATCTTCCAACACGCAACCTCCGGTCTTCCCAAGACCTCCTTCTATTCTCCACACTCATAAATTTCACCCCCAATTGCCTCCAAGTCTACTCATAAGTGTCCCCCATCCTCTGGAACTCTGTGCCTCGACACGTTTGATTATCTGCCACAGTCGGAACCTTCAGACGGAACTTGAAAACCTACCTCTCCAGGAAGGCCTACAGCCTGACATGACCCTACTACCACCTCACCACCACCTAAGCTGCCGTGACCCCCTACCCCACTGTCTCCATCCCATTATCCTCGAGACTGTAGGCCTGCAAGGGTAGGGCCCTCTCTTTTCTGTACCAGTCTGTCATTATTAGTTTGTTCACCGTGTTTTTTTTATTTGTACACTGTATGTAACCCCTTACATGGACTCAATGGTGCTCTAAGCATAAATAATAATTATAAAATTATATTACTACTTTTTATTTTTAACACAGATTGTTATATGGGGAGAAAGATTGACCAAAAAATCCTGATTTAGACAATACATTATTCCCTGATGATGGCTGCACTGCAACCTTATTATAACGGGAATTGCTCAGTGTCAATGATTACTGTTCTGTTCTGAAGGTTTGGAGCGCAGCGGTCTCTACTGGTAATAACCAGTACTGCACAAAGATAGAAGCATTTTCTAAGTTATACCAGTAGGTGTCAGTAGCACTCAGGGTAACTGCATCACATAGAGATCAGGAGGCAGAAAAGCAGAATATGGAGAAATAGTGAGAAAGCACAAATACATGGATAGATACGTATTTTAGGAAAAATGTAAATGTTTTGTACAGTTTATTATCTCGAGCTTCCAATCAATAATAATTGTTCCAGATGTGACTGAGGGTAATGATATAATGATGATTTTGTGCTATAAATTGAATATTTTCTGCTTGTATCAAAAGTCTGTGTCACGCTGTGTTGTCCAGGCTGCTCTACACTGGCTATTCACAGGCGCGGTCCCACTACTGATCGGCACGGGGGTTTTGACCTGCTCCGTTTCCGACCTGGGCCGGTTCACCCCTCATTAGGACAACCTGGTAGCTCTGAGCTCCCCCAGAGTCACCATATTGATGCCGAACTTAGTGCGGACACCCGATCGACATAGCACAGGGCAGCCCAGAACTCCTGGACTCAAGCGATGCACCAGCCTCAGCCTCCCTGGTAGCTGGGATTACAGGCACACGCCACCGCACCCGGCAATGTCTATTGCTGCTATTACTGACTAGAGGCTGCAGGAGCCGTGACGTCATCGGGAACCACAGCGCCATCTAGTGTCTGCAGGATGAAAGTGCTATAAAGTCAGTAACATAAGTCAGTATAGAGCTGCATGTATGTGCTAGTTTATACCTGTTACGTGTGTATATAACTACGGAGTAAGCTTTGGGCTGCGTACTGTGCTCGCTGTCTGATGGACATGGCTCAGCTACTGGGCGGCCTCCCGTTGTACCTGGTGTAGCTTACATTTCTGTATGATGGTGGTTTGTCATTTCTAAAGCACAAACTCTCTGTTCAGACTCGGCATAGGTGTCTGCTTTGTTCTGTTATCTGAGGCCTGGGTCACATCTGTGGCATGGGTTCTGGTGAAATCTGAGACCAGGATGAGTGCAGGGACCATCAAACACCAGCAGAATTGGGGTTGGGCGATCTTTGTGTTTTGAACCACAGGTCTTCCATTTAGCCTGTGTGTTTTGTTCCTCATATTAAATGGACTTCGTTTCCATTGGCGCTGAAGAGGTTACCAAGTCTTTGTATGCTGGTTGGAGACATGCACCTCCCTCTCACAGATGCTCCTGACCTGCTCATTTTCTCTCTCTATAAAACCTGGCCAGACATTATCATACCTGTGTAATAATTATAGGGGATAACTCAGGAGACTCTTTGCGTGGAACAAGACAACTACAGGACACAGTTTTATAAGTGGTAAAGTCTATATTATCACACGGTGATTCAAACAGGTGCAGAGAGAAACTCAAGTCCACAACACTTGGTGTAAATATTAAATGCAGCTTAGCAGTCTATAGGAAACTTCAGAGGAAAATGCAATCACGCATAAAGTCTAGACTTTCACGAAGGCGATGCTCCCGGCGCTCATTGATCTCGCGCCTCTGAACGGAATCAATTTGCATGGGCACCGCCTCCTCCTCCCGAGATGTTTTACCTGCAGGCTCTTTGGAAGGAAGGTAAAAGTTAGAAATACGGCTATATGCAGCAAACTTCTCCTGCCTATGCTCAGTAAGGCGAATGTCTATGCGCACACAATGCTGTATAAATGTCTCTAGCTCTTGTGGTGACTCAGAGCAAGCTAGTTCATCTTTTACAATACTAGACAGACCCCTTTTAAAAATAGGCAATTGTGCATAACTGTCCCAATTGGTATCTACCGCTAATCTCCTGAATTCAGTAGCATACTCAATAACAGAACGTTTAGCCTGGCGTAAAGACAATAAAGCAGATTAAGCAGTTGCACGGCGATTAGGGTCATCAAACATTAATGCCATAGCGGCCAAGAAATCATCCAAGTTATTTAACCATGGGTCACAAGACTCAATCGTCGGATTCGCCCAGGCGAGCGCTCGTGCGGTCAGCAGCATTATTACACACAATACTTTGGATCTATCATTAGGAAAACGGTCAGCCTGCACATCAAAATGTAGCATACATTGATTCACAAAGCCACGAAATTTGTCGCGATTTGTTTGCGATCATTAAATCTGAATGGGGGCAACTTAGGTGGGCTAGCTGGTGGTGGTTGCCCAGAGGGTAAAGTCACTTGTGCAGCTATTTGCGTGCTTATGTCCTGAAAAGCCCATCCATACTGGGACTCTATGCCAGCAAGTTTGTTTTCGTGGGCTGCCATGCGGGTGCTTAAGTCCTGCAAAGTCTGTCCAGACACTTGTTGATTGTGTTCAAAGCTTCCAAACTTCTTTTGCAGACCTTCCACATCCTTCTGCAGTGATCTAATTATGGAAAACACCTGCTCTAATCTGCTCTCTGCAGTCATTGTTCCAGCAGTCTCCTCTTTTGTGGCTAGAGTATCCTGTAATAATTATAGGGGATAACTCAGGAGACTCTTTGTGTGGAACAAGACTACATGACACAGTTTTATAAGTGGTAAAGTCTATATTATCACACGGTGATTCAAACAGGTGCAGAGAGAAACTCAAGTCCACAACACTTGGTGTAAATATTAAACACAGCTTAGCAGTCTATAGGAAACTTCAGAGGAAAATGCAATCACGCAGAAAGTCTATGAAGCAAAATTATTCTTGAGGATACTTGACACGAATAAGTCCTTGTTTTAGTCCAAACACAGATAGATATGCTTATAAGGCAGTTCAAATAATATCTTAGCTCAACCAGGGAGGCCTGGGTAATAGTCTCAGGTTTTTGCAGAGCAGCAACAGCTTACATGTCCAGCAAATGCAGATGGAAGTAAACAAGCAGCAGGAAACTGGTGTATGCAGCAGGAACTCAGAGCAGAGTAGCGGGATCACCACACAGGTTCACAGGAGCAGGTATATAACCAGGGAGTCACCAGGGACAGGAGCTGGATGCAAGGCAGAATACTCTAGCACAGACTGAAGGCTGGGGAGGAGTTTTATAGCAGGACGACACAGTGCACATGAGACCAAAGACGCCATCTTGGAAAAGGGCAGTAATGCACAAAAGGTAATAAAAAAATGTTCAGAGTCCTGACAACCTGCCTGTGAAAGTTTACTTCCTGGCTTGCTGGAGTTGGTGTGCTGAAGTTGGAGTTCGTAGCTGCTGCTGGAGATTGTTGCTTGCTGTTTTTGGGTGTATGCTTTCTCTTTTATCCAATTCCCAGTTGGTTTGTGCATTCCTATCCTTTCCTTTATTCCTCTCTACCAATGGTGACAGTTTTTTGTATGTAAGTTGCTTTTTGTTATTTCTGTTTGTCTTACAAGTTTATAGACTAACATATCTGTCCCAGGCCTCCTGGGGGAGGGGACAGATTAGGACACTAACAGGAGCATAGTAAGGTCAGAGACTTGGGCTTTTCTGCCTTTTAGAGTATGCCCAGGACAGGGATAGTTAGGGTCCCATTTCCAGGGATAGTGTGAGGCCCCCCTTCCTTACTGAAGACCACCACAGCATGACAATTCACCAGCGTATCTAGTTAAATCTGCTAACACTGACCCACAAAGCCATCCATAATCTGTCTCCTCCATATATCTCTGAACTAATCTCCTGATATCTTCCAACATGCAACCTCCGGTCTTCCCAAGACCTCCTTCTATTCTCCACACTCAAAAATTTCACCCCCAATTGCCTCCAAGTCTACTCATAAGTGTCCCCCATCCTCTGGAACTCTGTGCCTCGACACGTTTGATTATCTGCCACAGTCGGAACCTTCAGACGGAACTTGAAAACCTACCTCTCCAGGAAGGCCTACAGCCTGACATGACCCTACTACCACCTCACCACCACCTAAGCTGCCGTGACCCCCTACCCCACTGTCTCCATCCCATTATCCTCGAGACTGTAGGCCTGCAAGGGTAGGGCCCTCTCTTTTCTGTACCAGTCTGTCATTATTAGTTTGTTCACCGTGTTTTTTTTATTTGTACACTGTATGTAACCCCTTACATGGACTCAATGGTGCTCTAAGCATAAATAATAATTATAAAATTATATTACTACTTTTTATTTTTAACACAGATTGTTATATGGGGAGAAAGATTGACCAAAAAATCCTGATTTAGACAATACATTATTCCCTGATGATGGCTGCACTGCAACCTTATTATAACGGGAATTGCTCAGTGTCAATGATTACTGTTCTGTTCTGAAGGTTTGGAGCGCAGCGGCCTCTACTGGTAATAACCAGTACTGCACAAAGATAGAAGCATTTTCTAAGTTATACCAGTAGGTGTCAGTAGCACTCAGGGTAACTGCATCACATAGAGATCAGGAGGCAGAAAAGCAGAATATGGAGAAATAGTGAGAAAGCACAAATACATGGATAGATACGTATTTTAGGAAAAATGTAAATGTTTTGTACAGTTTATTATCTCGAGCTTCCAATCAATAATAATTGTTCCAGATGTGACTGAGGGTAATGATATAATGATGATTTTGTGCTATAAATTGAATATTTTCTGCTTGTATCAAAAGTCTGTGTCACGCTGTGTTGTCCAGGCTGCTCTACACTGGCTATTCACAGGCGCGGTCCCACTACTGATCGGCACGGGGGTTTTGACCTGCTCCGTTTCCGACCTGGGCCGGTTCACCCCTCATTAGGACAACCTGGTAGCTCTGAGCTCCCCCAGAGTCACCATATTGATGCCGAACTTAGTGCGGACACCCGATCGACATAGCACAGGGCAGCCCAGAACTCCTGGACTCAAGCGATGCACCAGCCTCAGCCTCCCTGGTAGCTGGGATTACAGGCGCACGCCACCGCACCCGGCAATGTCTATTGCTGCTATTACTGACTAGAGGCTGCAGGAGCCGTGACGTCATCGGGAACCACAGCGCCATCTAGTGTCTGCAGGATGAAAGTGCTATAAAGTCAGTAACATAAGTCAGTATAGAGCTGCATGTATGTGCTAGTTTATACCTGTTACGTGTGTATATAACTACGGAGTAAGCTTTGGGCTGCGTACTGTGCTCGCTGTCTGATGGACATGGCTCAGCTACTGGGCGGCCTCCCGTTGTACCTGGTGTAGCTTACATTTCTGTATGATGGTGGTTTGTCATTTCTAAAGCACAAACTCTCTGTTCAGACTCGGCATAGGTGTCTGCTTTGTTCTGTTATCTGAGGCCTGGGTCACATCTGTGGCATGGGTTCTGGTGAAATCTGAGACCAGGATGAGTGCAGGGACCATCAAACACCAGCAGAATTGGGGTTGGGCGATCTTTGTGTTTTGAACCACAGGTCTTCCATTTAGCCTGTGTGTTTTGTTCCTCATATTAAATGGACTTCGTTTCCATTGGCGCTGAAGAGGTTACCAAGTCTTTGTATGCTGGTTGGAGACATGCACCTCCCTCTCACAGATGCTCCTGACCTGCTCATTTTCTCTCTCTATAAAACCTGGCCAGACATTATCATACCTGTGTAATAATTATAGGGGATAACTCAGGAGACTCTTTGCGTGGAACAAGACAACTACAGGACACAGTTTTATAAGTGGTAAAGTCTATATTATCACACGGTGATTCAAACAGGTGCAGAGAGAAACTCAAGTCCACAACACTTGGTGTAAATATTAAATGCAGCTTAGCAGTCTATAGGAAACTTCAGAGGAAAATGCAATCACGCATAAAGTCTAGACTTTCACGAAGGCGATGCTCCCGGCGCTCATTGATCTCGCGCCTCTGAACGGAATCAATTTGCATGGGCACCGCCTCCTCCTCCCGAGATGTTTTACCTGCAGGCTCTTTGGAAGGAAGGTAAAAGTTAGAAATACGGCTATATGCAGCAAACTTCTCCTGCCTATGCTCAGTAAGGCGAATGTCTATGCGCACACAATGCTGTATAAATGTCTCTAGCTCTTGTGGTGACTCAGAGCAAGCTAGTTCATCTTTTACAATACTAGACAGACCCCTTTTAAAAATAGGCAATTGTGCATAACTGTCCCAATTGGTATCTACCGCTAATCTCCTGAATTCAGTAGCATACTCAATAACAGAACGTTTAGCCTGGCGTAAAGACAATAAAGCAGATTAAGCAGTTGCACGGCGATTAGGGTCATCAAACATTAATGCCATAGCGGCCAAGAAATCATCCAAGTTATTTAACCATGGGTCACAAGACTCAATCGTCGGATTCGCCCAGGCGAGCGCTCGTGCGGTCAGCAGCATTATTACACACAATACTTTGGATCTATCATTAGGAAAACGGTCAGCCTGCACATCAAAATGTAGCATACATTGATTCACAAAGCCACGAAATTTGTCGCGATTTGTTTGCGATCATTAAATCTGAATGGGGGCAACTTAGGTGGGCTAGCTGGTGGTGGTTGCCCAGAGGGTAAAGTCACTTGTGCAGCTATTTGCGTGCTTATGTCCTGAAAAGCCCATCCATACTGGGACTCTATGCCAGCAAGTTTGTTTTCGTGGGCTGCCATGCGGGTGCTTAAGTCCTGCAAAGTCTGTCCAGACACTTGTTGATTGTGTTCAAAGCTTCCAAACTTCTTT
This sequence comes from Ranitomeya variabilis, assembly GCF_051348905.1. Classification (NCBI taxonomy): domain Eukaryota; kingdom Metazoa; phylum Chordata; class Amphibia; order Anura; family Dendrobatidae; genus Ranitomeya; species Ranitomeya variabilis. The sequence continues at coordinate 640,776,492 of NC_135232.1, forward strand.
TGCAGACCTTCCACATCCTTCTGCAGTGATCTAATTATGGAAAACACCTGCTCTAATCTGCTCTCTGCAGTCATTGTTCCAGCAGTCTCCTCTTTTGTGGCTAGAGTATCCTGTAATAATTATAGGGGATAACTCAGGAGACTCTTTGTGTGGAACAAGACTACATGACACAGTTTTATAAGTGGTAAAGTCTATATTATCACACGGTGATTCAAACAGGTGCAGAGAGAAACTCAAGTCCACAACACTTGGTGTAAATATTAAACACAGCTTAGCAGTCTATAGGAAACTTCAGAGGAAAATGCAATCACGCAGAAAGTCTATGAAGCAAAATTATTCTTGAGGATACTTGACACGAATAAGTCCTTGTTTTAGTCCAAACACAGATAGATATGCTTATAAGGCAGTTCAAATAATATCTTAGCTCAACCAGGGAGGCCTGGGTAATAGTCTCAGGTTTTTGCAGAGCAGCAACAGCTTACATGTCCAGCAAATGCAGATGGAAGTAAACAAGCAGCAGGAAACTGGTGTATGCAGCAGGAACTCAGAGCAGAGTAGCGGGATCACCACACAGGTTCACAGGAGCAGGTATATAACCAGGGAGTCACCAGGGACAGGAGCTGGATGCAAGGCAGAATACTCTAGCACAGACTGAAGGCTGGGGAGGAGTTTTATAGCAGGACGACACAGTGCACATGAGACCAAAGACGCCATCTTGGAAAAGGGCAGTAATGCACAAAAGGTAATAAAAAAATGTTCAGAGTCCTGACAACCTGCCTGTGAAAGTTTACTTCCTGGCTTGCTGGAGTTGGTGTGCTGAAGTTGGAGTTCGTAGCTGCTGCTGGAGATTGTTGCTTGCTGTTTTTGGGTGTATGCTTTCTCTTTTATCCAATTCCCAGTTGGTTTGTGCATTCCTATCCTTTCCTTTATTCCTCTCTACCAATGGTGACAGTTTTTTGTATGTAAGTTGCTTTTTGTTATTTCTGTTTGTCTTACAAGTTTATAGACTAACATATCTGTCCCAGGCCTCCTGGGGGAGGGGACAGATTAGGACACTAACAGGAGCATAGTAAGGTCAGAGACTTGGGCTTTTCCGCCTTTTAGAGTATGCCCAGGACAGGGATAGTTAGGGTCCCATTTCCAGGGATAGTGTGAGGCCCCCCTTCCTTACTGAAGACCACCACAGCATGACAATTCACCAGCGTATCTAGTTAAATCTGCTAACACTGACCCACAAAGCCATCCATAATCTGTCTCCTCCATATATCTCTGAACTAATCTCCTGATATCTTCCAACATGCAACCTCCGGTCTTCCCAAGACCTCCTTCTATTCTCCACACTCATAAATTTCACCCCCAATTGCCTCCAAGTCTACTCATAAGTGTCCCCCATCCTCTGGAACTCTGTGCCTCGACACGTTTGATTATCTGCCACAGTCGGAACCTTCAGACGGAACTTGAAAACCTACCTCTCCAGGAAGGCCTACAGCCTGACATGACCCTACTACCACCTCACCACCACCTAAGCTGCCGTGACCCCCTACCCCACTGTCTCCATCCCATTATCCTCGAGACTGTAGGCCTGCAAGGGTAGGGCCCTCTCTTTTCTGTACCAGTCTGTCATTATTAGTTTGTTCACCGTGTTTTTTTTATTTGTACACTGTATGTAACCCCTTACATGGACTCAATGGTGCTCTAAGCATAAATAATAATTATAAAATTATATTACTACTTTTTATTTTTAACACAGATTGTTATATGGGGAGAAAGATTGACCAAAAAATCCTGATTTAGACAATACATTATTCCCTGATGATGGCTGCACTGCAACCTTATTATAACGGGAATTGCTCAGTGTCAATGATTACTGTTCTGTTCTGAAGGTTTGGAGCGCAGCGGCCTCTACTGGTAATAACCAGTACTGCACAAAGATAGAAGCATTTTCTAAGTTATACCAGTAGGTGTCAGTAGCACTCAGGGTAACTGCATCACATAGAGATCAGGAGGCAGAAAAGCAGAATATGGAGAAATAGTGAGAAAGCACAAATACATGGATAGATACGTATTTTAGGAAAAATGTAAATGTTTTGTACAGTTTATTATCTCGAGCTTCCAATCAATAATAATTGTTCCAGATGTGACTGAGGGTAATGATATAATGATGATTTTGTGCTATAAATTGAATATTTTCTGCTTGTATCAAAAGTCTGTGTCACGCTGTGTTGTCCAGGCTGCTCTACACTGGCTATTCACAGGCGCGGTCCCACTACTGATCGGCACGGGGGTTTTGACCTGCTCCGTTTCCGACCTGGGCCGGTTCACCCCTCATTAGGACAACCTGGTAGCTCTGAGCTCCCCCAGAGTCACCATATTGATGCCGAACTTAGTGCGGACACCCGATCGACATAGCACAGGGCAGCCCAGAACTCCTGGACTCAAGCGATGCACCAGCCTCAGCCTCCCTGGTAGCTGGGATTACAGGCGCACGCCACCGCACCCGGCAATGTCTATTGCTGCTATTACTGACTAGAGGCTGCAGGAGCCGTGACGTCATCGGGAACCACAGCGCCATCTAGTGTCTGCAGGATGAAAGTGCTATAAAGTCAGTAACATAAGTCAGTATAGAGCTGCATGTATGTGCTAGTTTATACCTGTTACGTGTGTATATAACTACGGAGTAAGCTTTGGGCTGCGTACTGTGCTCGCTGTCTGATGGACATGGCTCAGCTACTGGGCGGCCTCCCGTTGTACCTGGTGTAGCTTACATTTCTGTATGATGGTGGTTTGTCATTTCTAAAGCACAAACTCTCTGTTCAGACTCGGCATAGGTGTCTGCTTTGTTCTGTTATCTGAGGCCTGGGTCACATCTGTGGCATGGGTTCTGGTGAAATCTGAGACCAGGATGAGTGCAGGGACCATCAAACACCAGCAGAATTGGGGTTGGGCGATCTTTGTGTTTTGAACCACAGGTCTTCCATTTAGCCTGTGTGTTTTGTTCCTCATATTAAATGGACTTCGTTTCCATTGGCGCTGAAGAGGTTACCAAGTCTTTGTATGCTGGTTGGAGACATGCACCTCCCTCTCACAGATGCTCCTGACCTGCTCATTTTCTCTCTCTATAAAACCTGGCCAGACATTATCATACCTGTGTAATAATTATAGGGGATAACTCAGGAGACTCTTTGCGTGGAACAAGACAACTACAGGACACAGTTTTATAAGTGGTAAAGTCTATATTATCACACGGTGATTCAAACAGGTGCAGAGAGAAACTCAAGTCCACAACACTTGGTGTAAATATTAAACGCAGCTTAGCAGTCTATAGGAAACTTCAGAGGAAAATGCAATCACGCATAAAGTCTAGACTTTCACGAAGGCGATGCTCCCGGCGCTCATTGATCTCGCGCCTCTGAACGGAATCAATTTGCATGGGCACCGCCTCCTCCTCCCGAGATGTTTTACCTGCAGGCTCTTTGGAAGGAAGGTAAAAGTTAGAAATACGGCTATATGCAGCAAACTTCTCCTGCCTATGCTCAGTAAGGCGAATGTCTATGCGCACACAATGCTGTATAAATGTCTCTAGCTCTTGTGGTGACTCAGAGCAAGCTAGTTCATCTTTTACAATACTAGACAGACCCCTTTTAAAAATAGGCAATTGTGCATAACTGTCCCAATTGGTATCTACCGCTAATCTCCTGAATTCAGTAGCATACTCAATAACAGAACGTTTAGCCTGGCGTAAAGACAATAAAGCAGATTAAGCAGTTGCACGGCGATTAGGGTCATCAAACATTAATGCCATAGCGGCCAAGAAATCATCCAAGTTATTTAACCATGGGTCACAAGACTCAATCGTCGGATTCGCCCAGGCGAGGGCTCGTGCGGTCAGCAGCATTATTACACACAATACTTTGGATCTATCATTAGGAAAACGGTCAGCCTGCACATCAAACTGTAGCATACATTGATTCACAAAGCCACGAAATTTGTCGCGATTTGTTTGCGATCATTAAATCTGAATGGGGGCAACTTAGGTGGGCTAGCTGGTGGTGGTTGCCCAGAGGGTAAAGTCACTTGTGCAGCTGTTGTGAATTTGGATTCTGGGCTCCCCCGGTGGCTACTGGTGGAATTGAACTTGTGACATCATCTTCCCTGTTCACCTGTTCTGATTAGATCTGGGTGTCGCTATATAACCTGGCTTCTCTGTTAGATGCTTGCCGGTCAACAATGTTATCAGAAGCCTCTCTGTGCTTGTTCCTGCTCCCAGACATCTACTAGATAAGTTGGACATTCGTCCATGTTTTGTTTTTGTATTTTGGTTCCAGTTCACAGCTGCAGTTTCGTTACTGTGTCTGGAAAGCTCTTGTTGATCAGGAATTGCCACTCTGGTATTATGAGTTAATGCCAGAGTCCTAAAGTAATTTCTGGATGTGTTTTGTTAGGGTTTTCTACTGACCATGAAAGTATGCTTTCTGTCTTCTGCTATCTAGAAAGCGGACCTCAAATTTGCTAAAACTATTTTCCTGCTGCGTTTGTTGTTTCATCTCATATCACCGCCAATATATGTGGGGGGCCTCTGTCTCCTTTTTGGGCATTTCTCTAGAGGTGAGTCAGGTCTTATATTTCCCTCTGCTAGCATTATTTAGTTCTCCGGCCGGCGCTGGGCATATAGGGATAAAAAGTAGGACATGCTACCTGGCTACTTCTAGATGATGCGGTAGGTTTAGTTCATGGTCAGTATAGTTACATCTTCCAAGAGCTTGTTCCTATTGAGGCTTATGCTAGTTCTCTGGCCATGGAGATCATGACAGTTTGACCGGCCCACTAAAGGGTTAAAATCCTTGGCTGAGAAAGGAGAGAAATAAGAAGTCTGCTGAAAATTTTTTTTTTTTTTTTTTCTCTAGTAGTTAGTGTGCTCTTGATTGGATCACTTGCCAGTCTGTCTATGCTGCAGTCTTTCTTTTTTTTCTCTCTCCTTCTAATCTTTGAATGGCTCTATGTTCACCTGTCTATAATGGATCTACAGAGTGTAACTGCAGGTTTGAATAATCTCGCCACGAAAGTGCAAAGTTTGCAGGATTTTGTTGTTCATGCTCCGGTATCAGAGCCGAGAATTCCTTTGCCGGAATTCTTCTCAGGGAATAGATCTAGCTTTCAGAATTTTAGAAATAATTGTAAGTTATTTTTGTCCCTGAAATCTCGTTCTGCTGGAGACCCTGCACAGCAGGTTGGGATTGTGATTTCCTTGCTCCGCGGCGACCCTCAAGATTGGGCTTTTGCATTGGCACCAGGGGATCCTGCGTTGCGCAATGTGGATGCGTTTTTTCTGGCCTTGGGCTTGCTGTATGAGGAACCTCATTTGGAACTTCAGGCAGAAAAAACTTTGATGTCCCTATCGCAGGGGCAAGATGAAGCTGAAATTTACTGCCAAAAATTCCGTAAATGGTCTGTGCTTACTCAGTGGAATGAGTGTGCCTTGGCGGCTACTTTCAGAGAGGGTCTTTCTGATGCCATTAAGGATGTTATGGTGGGGTTCCCTGTGCCTGCAAGTCTGAATGAGTCCATGACAATGGCCATTCAGATCGATAGGCGTCTGCGGGAGCGCAAACCAGTGCACCATCTGGCGGTGTCCACTGAGAAGACGCCAGAAAACATGCAGTGTGATAGAATTCTGTCCAGAAGCGAGCGGCAGAATTTTAGACGGAAAAATGGGTTGTGTTTCTATTGTGGGGATTCTACTCATGTTATATCAGCATGCTCTAAGCGCACTAAAAAGCTTGATAAATCCGTTCCCATTGGCACTTTACAGTCTAAATTTATTTTGTCTGTGACCCTGATTTGCTCTTTGTCATCTATTACTACGGACGCCTATATCGACTCTGGCGCCGCTTTGAGTCTTATGGATTGGTCCTTTGCCAATCGTTGTGGGTATGATTTAGAGCCTTTGGAGACTCTTATTCCTCTGAAGGGGATTGACTCCACCCCATTGGCTAATAATAAACCACAATACTGGACACAAGTGACTATGTGTATTAATCCGGATCACCAGGAGACTATTCGTTTTCTGGTGCTGTATAATCTACATGATGATTTGGTGCTGGGATTGCCATGGCTGCAGTCTCACAACCCAGTCCTTGACTGGAGAGCTATGTCTGTGTTGAGCTGGGGATGTAAGGGGACTCATGGGGACGTACCTTTGGTGTCCATTTCATCATCTATTCCCTCTGAAATCCCTGAGTTCCTGTCTGATTATCGTGACGTCTTTGAAGAACCCAAGCTGGGTTCACTACCTCCGCACCGTGAGTGCGATTGTGCTATAGATTTAATTCCGGGTAGTAAATACCCAAAGGGTCGTTTATTTAATCTGTCTGTGCCTGAACATACTGCTATGCGAGAATATATAAAGGAGTCCTTGGAAAAGGGACATATTCGTCCATCGTCATCTCCCTTAGGAGCCGGTTTTTTCTTTGTGTCAAAAAAAGACGGCTCTTTGAGACCATGTATTGATTATCGGCTTTTGAATAAAATCACGGTTAAATATCAATACCCATTGCCGTTGCTGACTGATTTGTTTGCTCGCATAAAGGGGGCCAAGTGGTTCTCTAAGATTGATCTCCGCGGGGCGTATAATTTGGTGCGGATCAGGCAGGGGGATGAGTGGAAAACCGCATTTAATACGCCCGAGGGCCACTTTGAGTATTTGGTGATGCCTTTTGGTCTTTCTAATGCCCCTTCAGTCTTCCAGTCCTTTATGCATGATATTTTCCGCGATTTTTTGGATAAATTTATGATAGTGTATCTGGATGATATTCTGATTTTTTCGGATGATTGGGACTCTCATGTCCGGCAAGTTAAGAGGGTTTTTCAGGTTTTGCGGTCTAATTCTTTGTGTGTGAAGGGTTCTAAGTGCGTTTTTGGGGTTCAGAGAATTTCCTTTTTGGGATATATTTTTTCTCCCTCTTCCATTGAGATGGATCCTGTCAAGGTTCAAGCTATTTGTGATTGGACGCAGCCCTCTTCTCTTAAAAGTCTTCAGAAATTTTTGGGCTTTGCCAACTTTTATCGTCGATTTATTTCTGGTTTTTCGGATGTCGTTAAGCCATTGACCGATTTGACTAGACAGGGTGCTGATGTTGCTAATTGGTCCCCTGATGCTGTGGAGGCCTTTCAGGAGCTTAAGCGCCGTTTTTCTTCTGCCCCTGTGTTGCGTCAGCCTGATGTGACTCTTCCTTTTCAGGTTGAGGTCGACGCTTCTGAGATCGGGGCTGGGGCAGTGTTGTCGCAGAAAAGTTCTGACTGCGCCGTGATGAGGCCTTGTGCCTTCTTTTCCCGTAAATTTTCGCCCGCTGAGCGGAATTATGATGTTGGGAATCGGGAGCTTTTGGCCATGAAGTGGGCGTTTGAGGAGTGGCGCCATTGGCTCGAGGGGGCCAGACATCAGGTGGTGGTATTGACTGACCACAAAAATTTGATCTATCTTGAGACCGCCAGGCGCCTGAATCCTAGACAGGCGCGCTGGTCATTATTTTTCTCTCGGTTTAATTTTGTGGTATCGTACCTACCGGGTTCTAAGAATGTTAAGGCGGATGCCCTTTCTAGGAGTTTTGAGCCTGATTCACCCGGCAACTCTGACCCCACAGGTATTCTTAAGGAGGGAGTTATCTTGTCAGCCGTTTCTCCAGACCTGCGGCGGGCCTTGCAGGAGTTTCAGGCGGATAGACCGGATCGTTGTCCGCCTGATAGGTTGTTTGTTCCTGATGATTGGACCAGTAGAGTCATCTCTGAGGTACATTCTTCTGCATTGGCAGGTCATCCTGGAATTTTTGGTACCAGGGATTTGGTGGCAAGATCCTTCTGGTGGCCTTCCCTGTCACGAGATGTGCGAGGCTTTGTGCAGTCTTGTGACGTTTGTGCTCGGGCCAAGCCTTGTTGTTCTCGGGCTAGTGGATTATTGTTGCCCTTGCCTATTCCTAAGAGGCCTTGGACACACATCTCGATGGATTTTATTTCAGATCTGCCTGTTTCTCAGAAGATGTCTGTCATCTGGGTGGTGTGTGACCGTTTTTCTAAGATGGTCCATTTGGTTCCCCTGCCCAAATTGCCTTCTTCTTCCGAGTTGGTGCCCCTGTTTTTTCAAAATGTTGTTCGTTTGCATGGTATTCCTGAGAATATCGTTTCTGACAGAGGAACCCAATTTGTGTCTAGATTTTGGCGGGCATTCTGTGCTAGGATGGGCATAGATTTGTCTTTTTCGTCTGCTTTTCACCCTCAGACTAATGGCCAGACCGAGCGGACTAATCAGACCCTGGAGACATATCTGAGGTGTTTTGTGTCTGCTGACCAGGATGATTGGGTTGCTTTTTTGCCATTGGCGGAGTTCGCCCTCAATAATCGGGCCAGCTCTGCCACTTTGGTGTCCCCGTTTTTCTGTAATTCGGGGTTCCACCCTCGATTTTCCTCCGGTCAGATGGAATCCTCGGATTGTCCTGGAGTGGATGCGGTGGTGGAGAGATTGCATCATATCTGGGGGCAGGTGATGGACAATTTAAAGTTGTCCCAGGAGAAGACTCAGCTTTTTGCCAACCGTCACCGTCGTGTTGGTCCTCGGCTTTGTGTTGGAGATCATGACATCGGCCCGTACAAGATATTGGAGATTCTTAACCCTGTGTCCTTCCGTTTGGACCTCCCTGCATCCTTTTCGATTCATAATGTTTTTCATCGGTCATTGTTGCGCAGGTATGAGGTACCGGCTGTGCCTTCCGTTGAGCCTCCTGCTCCGGTGTTGGTTGAGGGTGAGTTGGAGTACGTTGTGGAAAAGATCTTGGACTCTCGTGTTTCCAGACGGAAACTCCAGTATCTGGTCAAATGGAAGGGATACGGTCAGGAGGATAATTCTTGGGTCACTGCCTCTGATGTTCATGCCTCCGATCTTGTCCGTGCCTTTCATAGGGCTCATCCTGATCGCCCTGGTGGTTCTGGTGAGGGTTCGGTGCCCCCTCCTTGAGGGGGGGGTACTGTTGTGAATTTGGATTCTGGGCTCCCCCGGTGGCTACTGGTGGAATTGAACTTGTGACATCATCTTCCCTGTTCACCTGTTCTGATTAGATCTGGGTGTCGCTATATAACCTGGCTTCTCTGTTAGATGCTTGCCGGTCAACAATGTTATCAGAAGCCTCTCTGTGCTTGTTCCTGCTCCCAGACATCTACTAGATAAGTTGGACATTCGTCCATGTTTTGTTTTTGTATTTTGGTTCCAGTTCACAGCTGCAGTTTCGTTACTGTGTCTGGAAAGCTCTTGTTGATCAGGAATTGCCACTCTGGTATTATGAGTTAATGCCAGAGTCCTAAAGTAATTTCTGGATGTGTTTTGTTAGGGTTTTCTACTGACCATGAAAGTATGCTTTCTGTCTTCTGCTATCTAGAAAGCGGACCTCAAATTTGCTAAAACTATTTTCCTGCTGCGTTTGTTGTTTCATCTCATATCACCGCCAATATATGTGGGGGGCCTCTGTCTCCTTTTTGGGCATTTCTCTAGAGGTGAGTCAGGTCTTATATTTCCCTCTGCTAGCATTATTTAGTTCTCCGGCCGGCGCTGGGCATATAGGGATAAAAAGTAGGACATGCTACCTGGCTACTTCTAGATGATGCGGTAGGTTTAGTTCATGGTCAGTATAGTTACATCTTCCAAGAGCTTGTTCCTATTGAGGCTTATGCTAGTTCTCTGGCCATGGAGATCATGACATGCAGCTATTTGCGTGCTTATGGCCTGAAAAGCCTGTCCATACTGGGACTCTATGCCAGCAAGTTTGTTTTCGTGGGCTGCCATGCGGGTGCTTAAGTCCTGCAAAGTCTGTCCAGACACTTGTTGATTGTGTTCAAAGCTTCCAAACTTCTTTTGCAGACCTTCCACATCCTTCTGCAGTGATCTAATTATGGAAAACACCTGCTCTAATCTGCTCTCTGCAGTCATTGTTCCAGCAGTCTCCTCTTTTGTGGCTAGAGTATCCTGTAATAATTATAGGGGATAACTCAGGAGACTCTTTGCGTGGAACAAGACTACATGACACAGTTTTATAAGTGGTAAAGTCTATATTATCACACGGTGATTCAAACAGGTGCAGAGAGAAACTCAAGTCCACAACACTTGGTGTAAATATTAAACACAGCTTAGCAGTCTATAGGAAACTTCAGAGGAAAATGCAATCACGCAGAAAGTCTATGAAGCAAAATTATTCTTGAGGATACTTGACACGAATAAGTCCTTGTTTTAGTCCAAACACAGATAGATATGCTTATAAGGCAGTTCAAATAATATCTTAGCTCAACCAGGGAGGCCTGGGTAATAGTCTCAGGTTTTTGCAGAGCAGCAACAGCTTACATGTCCAGCAAATGCAGATGGAAGTAAACAAGCAGCAGGAAACTGGTGTATGCAGCAGGAACTCAGAGCAGAGTAGCGGGATCACCACACAGGTTCACAGGAGCAGGTATATAACCAGGGAGTCACCAGGGACAGGAGCTGGATGCAAGGCAGAATACTCTAGCACAGACTGAAGGCTGGGGAGGAGTTTTATAGCAGGACGACACAGTGCACATGAGACCAAAGACGCCATCTTGGAAAAGGGCAGTAATGCACAAAAGGTAATAAAAAAATGTTCAGAGTCCTGACAACCTGCCTGTGAAAGTTTACTTCCTGGCTTGCTGGAGTTGGTGTGCTGAAGTTGGAGTTCGTAGCTGCTGCTGGAGATTGTTGTTTGCTGTTTTTGGGTGTATGCTTTCTCTTTTATCCAATTCCCAGTTGGTTTGTGCATTCCTATCCTTTCCTTTATTCCTCTCTACCAATGGTGACAGTTTTTTGTATGTAAGTTGCTTTTTGTTATTTCTGTTTGTCTTACAAGTTTATAGACTAACATATCTGTCCCAGGCCTCCTGGGGGAGGGGACAGATTAGGACACTAACAGGAGCATAGTAAGGTCAGAGACTTGGGCTTTTCTGCCTTTTAGAGTATGCCCAGGACAGGGATAGTTAGGGTCCCATTTCCAGGGATAGTGTGAGGCCCCCCTTCCTTACTGAAGACCACCACAGCATGACAATTCACCAGCGTATCTAGTTAAATCTGCTAACACTGACCCACAAAGCCATCCATAATCTGTCTCCTCCATATATCTCTGAACTAATCTCCTGATATCTTCCAACACGCAACCTCCGGTCTTCCCAAGACCTCCTTCTATTCTCCACACTCATAAATTTCACCCCCAATTGCCTCCAAGTCTACTCATAAGTGTCCCCCATCCTCTGGAACTCTGTGCCTCGACACGTTTGATTATCTGCCACAGTCGGAACCTTCAGACGGAACTTGAAAACCTACCTCTCCAGGAAGGCCTACAGCCTGACATGACCCTACTACCACCTCACCACCACCTAAGCTGCCGTGACCCCCTACCCCACTGTCTCCATCCCATTATCCTCGAGACTGTAGGCCTGCAAGGGTAGGGCCCTCTCTTTTCTGTACCAGTCTGTCATTATTAGTTTGTTCACCGTGTTTTTTTTATTTGTACACTGTATGTAACCCCTTACATGGACTCAATGGTGCTCTAAGCATAAATAATAATTATAAAATTATATTACTACTTTTTATTTTTAACACAGATTGTTATATGGGGAGAAAGATTGACCAAAAAATCCTGATTTAGACAATACATTATTCCCTGATGATGGCTGCACTGCAACCTTATTATAACGGGAATTGCTCAGTGTCAATGATTACTGTTCTGTTCTGAAGGTTTGGAGCGCAGCGGCCTCTACTGGTAATAACCAGTACTGCACAAAGATAGAAGCATTTTCTAAGTTATACCAGTAGGTGTCAGTAGCACTCAGGGTAACTGCATCACATAGAGATCAGGAGGCAGAAAAGCAGAATATGGAGAAATAGTGAGAAAGCACAAATACATGGATAGATACGTATTTTAGGAAAAATGTAAACGTTTTGTACAGTTTATTATCTCGAGCTTCCAATCAATAATAATTGTTCCAGATGTGACTGAGGGTAATGATATAATGATGATTTTGTGCTATAAATTGAATATTTTCTGCTTGTATCAAAAGTCTGTGTCACGCTGTGTTGTCCAGGCTGCTCTACACTGGCTATTCACAGGCGCGGTCCCACTACTGATCGGCACGGGGGTTTTGACCTGCTCCGTTTCCGACCTGGGCCGGTTCACCCCTCATTAGGACAACCTGGTAGCTCTGAGCTCCCCCAGAGTCACCATATTGATGCCGAACTTAGTGCGGACACCCGATCGACATAGCACAGGGCAGCCCAGAACTCCTGGACTCAAGCGATGCACCAGCCTCAGCCTCCCTGGTAGCTGGGATTACAGGCGCACGCCACCGCACCCGGCAATGTCTATTGCTGCTATTACTGACTAGAGGCTGCAGGAGCCGTGACGTCATCGGGAACCACAGCGCCATCTAGTGTCTGCAGGATGAAAGTGCTATAAAGTCAGTAACATAAGTCAGTATAGAGCTGCATGTATGTGCTAGTTTATACCTGTTACGTGTGTATATAACTACGGAGTAAGCTTTGGGCTGCGTACTGTGCTCGCTGTCTGATGGACATGGCTCAGCTACTGGGCGGCCTCCCGTTGTACCTGGTGTAGCTTACATTTCTGTATGATGGTGGTTTGTCATTTCTAAAGCACAAACTCTCTGTTCAGACTCGGCATAGGTGTCTGCTTTGTTCTGTTATCTGAGGCCTGGGTCACATCTGTGGCATGGGTTCTGGTGAAATCTGAGACCAGGATGAGTGCAGGGACCATCAAACACCAGCAGAATTGGGGTTGGGCGATCTTTGTGTTTTGAACCACAGGTCTTCCATTTAGCCTGTGTGTTTTGTTCCTCTTATTAAATGGACTTCGTTTCCATTGGCGCTGAAGAGGTTACCAAGTCTTTGTATGCTGGTTGGAGACATGCACCTCCCTCTCACAGATGCTCCTGACCTGCTCATTTTCTCTCTCTATAAAACCTGGCCAGACATTATCATACCTGTGTAATAATTATAGGGGATAACTCAGGAGACTCTTTGCGTGGAACAAGACAACTACAGGACACAGTTTTATAAGTGGTAAAGTCTATATTATCACACGGTGATTCAAACAGGTGCAGAGAGAAACTCAAGTCCACAACACTTGGTGTAAATATTAAACGCAGCTTAGCAGTCTATAGGAAACTTCAGAGGAAAATGCAATCACGCATAAAGTCTAGACTTTCACGAAGGCGATGCTCCCGGCGCTCATTGATCTCGCGCCTCTGAACGGAATCAATTTGCATGGGCACCGCCTCCTCCTCCCGAGATGTTTTACCTGCAGGCTCTTTGGAAGGAAGGTAAAAGTTAGAAATACGGCTATATGCAGCAAACTTCTCCTGCCTATGCTCAGTAAGGCGAATGTCTATGCGCACACAATGCTGTATAAATGTCTCTAGCTCTTGTGGTGACTCAGAGCAAGCTAGTTCATCTTTTACAATACTAGACAGACCCCTTTTAAAAATAGGCAATTGTGCATAACTGTCCCAATTGGTATCTACCGCTAATCTCCTGAATTCAGTAGCATACTCAATAACAGAACGTTTAGCCTGGCGTAAAGACAATAAAGCAGATTAAGCAGTTGCACGGCGATTAGGGTCATCAAACATTAATGCCATAGCGGCCAAGAAATCATCCAAGTTATTTAACCATGGGTCACAAGACTCAATCGTCGGATTCGCCCAGGCGAGCGCTCGTGCGGTCAGCAGCATTATTACACACAATACTTTGGATCTATCATTAGGAAAACGGTCAGCCTGCACATCAAACTGTAGCATACATTGATTCACAAAGCCACGAAATTTGTCGCGATTTGTTTGCGATCATTAAATCTGAATGGGGGCAACTTAGGTGGGCTAGCTGGTGGTGGTTGCCCAGAGGGTAAAGTCACTTGTGCAGCTATTTGCGTGCTTATGGCCTGAAAAGCCTGTCCATACTGGGACTCTATGCCAGCAAGTTTGTTTTCGTGGGCTGCCATGCGGGTGCTTAAGTCCTGCAAAGTCTGTCCAGACACTTGTTGATTGTGTTCAAAGCTTCCAAACTTCTTTTGCAGACCTTCCACATCCTTCTGCAGTGATCTAATTATGGAAAACACCTGCTCTAATCTGCTCTCTGCAGTCATTGTTCCAGCAGTCTCCTCTTTTGTGGCTAGAGTATCCTGTAATAATTATAGGGGATAACTCAGGAGACTCTTTGCGTGGAACAAGACTACATGACACAGTTTTATAAGTGGTAAAGTCTATATTATCACACGGTGATTCAAACAGGTGCAGAGAGAAACTCAAGTCCACAACACTTGGTGTAAATATTAAACACAGCTTAGCAGTCTATAGGAAACTTCAGAGGAAAATGCAATCACGCAGAAAGTCTATGAAGCAAAATTATTCTTGAGGATACTTGACACGAATAAGTCCTTGTTTTAGTCCAAACACAGATAGATATGCTTATAAGGCAGTTCAAATAATATCTTAGCTCAACCAGGGAGGCCTGGGTAATAGTCTCAGGTTTTTGCAGAGCAGCAACAGCTTACATGTCCAGCAAATGCAGATGGAAGTAAACAAGCAGCAGGAAACTGGTGTATGCAGCAGGAACTCAGAGCAGAGTAGCGGGATCACCACACAGGTTCACAGGAGCAGGTATATAACCAGGGAGTCACCAGGGACAGGAGCTGGATGCAAGGCAGAATACTCTAGCACAGACTGAAGGCTGGGGAGGAGTTTTATAGCAGGACGACACAGTGCACATGAGACCAAAGACGCCATCTTGGAAAAGGGCAGTAATGCACAAAAGGTAATAAAAAAATGTTCAGAGTCCTGACAACCTGCCTGTGAAAGTTTACTTCCTGGCTTGCTGGAGTTGGTGTGCTGAAGTTGGAGTTCGTAGCTGCTGCTGGAGATTGTTGTTTGCTGTTTTTGGGTGTATGCTTTCTCTTTTATCCAATTCCCAGTTGGTTTGTGCATTCCTATCCTTTCCTTTAT
This sequence comes from Ranitomeya variabilis, assembly GCF_051348905.1. Classification (NCBI taxonomy): domain Eukaryota; kingdom Metazoa; phylum Chordata; class Amphibia; order Anura; family Dendrobatidae; genus Ranitomeya; species Ranitomeya variabilis. The sequence goes on from NC_135232.1 coordinate 640,791,549, forward strand.
TCCTCTCTACCAATGGTGACAGTTTTTTGTATGTAAGTTGCTTTTTGTTATTTCTGTTTGTCTTACAAGTTTATAGACTAACATATCTGTCCCAGGCCTCCTGGGGGAGGGGACAGATTAGGACACTAACAGGAGCATAGTAAGGTCAGAGACTTGGGCTTTTCTGCCTTTTAGAGTATGCCCAGGACAGGGATAGTTAGGGTCCCATTTCCAGGGATAGTGTGAGGCCCCCCTTCCTTACTGAAGACCACCACAGCATGACAATTCACCAGCGTATCTAGTTAAATCTGCTAACACTGACCCACAAAGCCATCCATAATCTGTCTCCTCCATATATCTCTGAACTAATCTCCTGATATCTTCCAACACGCAACCTCCGGTCTTCCCAAGACCTCCTTCTATTCTCCACACTCATAAATTTCACCCCCAATTGCCTCCAAGTCTACTCATAAGTGTCCCCCATCCTCTGGAACTCTGTGCCTCGACACGTTTGATTATCTGCCACAGTCGGAACCTTCAGACGGAACTTGAAAACCTACCTCTCCAGGAAGGCCTACAGCCTGACATGACCCTACTACCACCTCACCACCACCTAAGCTGCCGTGACCCCCTACCCCACTGTCTCCATCCCATTATCCTCGAGACTGTAGGCCTGCAAGGGTAGGGCCCTCTCTTTTCTGTACCAGTCTGTCATTATTAGTTTGTTCACCGTGTTTTTTTTATTTGTACACTGTATGTAACCCCTTACATGGACTCAATGGTGCTCTAAGCATAAATAATAATTATAAAATTATATTACTACTTTTTATTTTTAACACAGATTGTTATATGGGGAGAAAGATTGACCAAAAAATCCTGATTTAGACAATACATTATTCCCTGATGATGGCTGCACTGCAACCTTATTATAACGGGAATTGCTCAGTGTCAATGATTACTGTTCTGTTCTGAAGGTTTGGAGCGCAGCGGTCTCTACTGGTAATAACCAGTACTGCACAAAGATAGAAGCATTTTCTAAGTTATACCAGTAGGTGTCAGTAGCACTCAGGGTAACTGCATCACATAGAGATCAGGAGGCAGAAAAGCAGAATATGGAGAAATAGTGAGAAAGCACAAATACATGGATAGATACGTATTTTAGGAAAAATGTAAACGTTTTGTACAGTTTATTATCTCGAGCTTCCAATCAATAATAATTGTTCCAGATGTGACTGAGGGTAATGATATAATGATGATTTTGTGCTATAAATTGAATATTTTCTGCTTGTATCAAAAGTCTGTGTCACGCTGTGTTGTCCAGGCTGCTCTACACTGGCTATTCACAGGCGCGGTCCCACTACTGATCGGCACGGGGGTTTTGACCTGCTCCGTTTCCGACCTGGGCCGGTTCACCCCTCATTAGGACAACCTGGTAGCTCTGAGCTCCCCCAGAGTCACCATATTGATGCCGAACTTAGTGCGGACACCCGATCGACATAGCACAGGGCAGCCCAGAACTCCTGGACTCAAGCGATGCACCAGCCTCAGCCTCCCTGGTAGCTGGGATTACAGGCGCACGCCACCGCACCCGGCAATGTCTATTGCTGCTATTACTGACTAGAGGCTGCAGGAGCCGTGACGTCATCGGGAACCACAGCGCCATCTAGTGTCTGCAGGATGAAAGTGCTATAAAGTCAGTAACATAAGTCAGTATAGAGCTGCATGTATGTGCTAGTTTATACCTGTTACGTGTGTATATAACTACGGAGTAAGCTTTGGGCTGCGTACTGTGCTCGCTGTCTGATGGACATGGCTCAGCTACTGGGCGGCCTCCCGTTGTACCTGGTGTAGCTTACATTTCTGTATGATGGTGGTTTGTCATTTCTAAAGCACAAACTCTCTGTTCAGACTCGGCATAGGTGTCTGCTTTGTTCTGTTATCTGAGGCCTGGGTCACATCTGTGGCATGGGTTCTGGTGAAATCTGAGACCAGGATGAGTGCAGGGACCATCAAACACCAGCAGAATTGGGGTTGGGCGATCTTTGTGTTTTGAACCACAGGTCTTCCATTTAGCCTGTGTGTTTTGTTCCTCATATTAAATGGACTTCGTTTCCATTGGCGCTGAAGAGGTTACCAAGTCTTTGTATGCTGGTTGGAGACATGCACCTCCCTCTCACAGATGCTCCTGACCTGCTCATTTTCTCTCTCTATAAAACCTGGCCAGACATTATCATACCTGTGTAATAATTATAGGGGATAACTCAGGAGACTCTTTGCGTGGAACAAGACAACTACAGGACACAGTTTTATAAGTGGTAAAGTCTATATTATCACACGGTGATTCAAACAGGTGCAGAGAGAAACTCAAGTCCACAACACTTGGTGTAAATATTAAACGCAGCTTAGCAGTCTATAGGAAACTTCAGAGGAAAATGCAATCACGCATAAAGTCTAGACTTTCACGAAGGCGATGCTCCCGGCGCTCATTGATCTCGCGCCTCTGAACGGAATCAATTTGCATGGGCACCGCCTCCTCCTCCCGAGATGTTTTACCTGCAGGCTCTTTGGAAGGAAGGTAAAAGTTAGAAATACGGCTATATGCAGCAAACTTCTCCTGCCTATGCTCAGTAAGGCGAATGTCTATGCGCACACAATGCTGTATAAATGTCTCTAGCTCTTGTGGTGACTCAGAGCAAGCTAGTTCATCTTTTACAATACTAGACAGACCCCTTTTAAAAATAGGCAATTGTGCATAACTGTCCCAATTGGTATCTACCGCTAATCTCCTGAATTCAGTAGCATACTCAATAACAGAACGTTTAGCCTGGCGTAAAGACAATAAAGCAGATTAAGCAGTTGCACGGCGATTAGGGTCATCAAACATTAATGCCATAGCGGCCAAGAAATCATCCAAGTTATTTAACCATGGGTCACAAGACTCAATCGTCGGATTCGCCCAGGCGAGCGCTCGTGCGGTCAGCAGCATTATTACACACAATACTTTGGATCTATCATTAGGAAAACGGTCAGCCTGCATATCAAAATGTAGCATACATTGATTCACAAAGCCACGAAATTTGTCGCGATTTGTTTGCGATCATTAAATCTGAATGGGGGCAACTTAGGTGGGCTAGCTGGTGGTGGTTGCCCAGAGGGTAAAGTCACTTGTGCAGCTATTTGCGTGCTTATGTCCTGAAAAGCCCGTCCATACTGGGACTCTATGCCAGCAAGTTTGTTTTCGTGGGCTGCCATGCGGGTGCTTAAGTCCTGCAAAGTCTGTCCAGACACTTGTTGATTGTGTTCAAAGCTTCCAAACTTCTTTTGCAGACCTTCCACATCCTTCTGCAGTGATCTAATTATGGAAAACACCTGCTCTAATCTGCTCTCTGCAGTCATTGTTCCAGCAGTCTCCTCTTTTGTGGCTAGAGTATCCTGTAATAATTATAGGGGATAACTCAGGAGACTCTTTGCATGGAACAAGACTACATGACACAGTTTTATAAGTGGTAAAGTCTATATTATCACACGGTGATTCAAACAGGTGCAGAGAGAAACTCAAGTCCACAACACTTGGTGTAAATATTAAACACAGCTTAGCAGTCTATAGGAAACTTCAGAGGAAAATGCAATCACGCAGAAAGTCTATGAAGCAAAATTATTCTTGAGGATACTTGACACGAATAAGTCCTTGTTTTAGTCCAAACACAGATAGATATGCTTATAAGGCAGTTCAAATAATATCTTAGCTCAACCAGGGAGGCCTGGGTAATAGTCTCAGGTTTTTGCAGAGCAGCAACAGCTTACATGTCCAGCAAATGCAGATGGAAGTAAACAAGCAGCAGGAAACTGGTGTATGCAGCAGGAACTCAGAGCAGAGTAGCGGGATCACCACACAGGTTCACAGGAGCAGGTATATAACCAGGGAGTCACCAGGGACAGGAGCTGGATGCAAGGCAGAATACTCTAGCACAGACTGAAGGCTGGGGAGGAGTTTTATAGCAGGACGACACAGTGCACATGAGACCAAAGACGCCATCTTGGAAAAGGGCAGTAATGCACAAAAGGTAATAAAAAAATGTTCAGAGTCCTGACAACCTGCCTGTGAAAGTTTACTTCCTGGCTTGCTGGAGTTGGTGTGCTGAAGTTGGAGTTCGTAGCTGCTGCTGGAGATTGTTGCTTGCTGTTTTTGGGTGTATGCTTTCTCTTTTATCCAATTCCCAGTTGGTTTGTGCATTCCTATCCTTTCCTTTATTCCTCTCTACCAATGGTGACAGTTTTTTGTATGTAAGTTGCTTTTTGTTATTTCTGTTTGTCTTACAAGTTTATAGACTAACATATCTGTCCCAGGCCTCCTGGGGGAGGGGACAGATTAGGACACTAACAGGAGCATAGTAAGGTCAGAGACTTGGGCTTTTCTGCCTTTTAGAGTATGCCCAGGACAGGGATAGTTAGGGTCCCATTTCCAGGGATAGTGTGAGGCCCCCCTTCCTTACTGAAGACCACCACAGCATGACAATTCACCAGCGTATCTAGTTAAATCTGCTAACACTGACCCACAAAGCCATCCATAATCTGTCTCCTTCATATATCTCTGAACTAATCTCCTGATATCTTCCAACACGCAACCTCCGGTCTTCCCAAGACATCCTTCTATTCTCCACACTCATAAATTTCACCCCCAATTGCCTCCAAGTCTACTTATAAGTGTCCCCCATCCTCTGGAACTCTGTGCCTCGACACGTTTGATTATCTGCCACAGTCGGAACCTTCAGACGGAACTTGAAAACCTACCTCTCCAGGAAGGCCTACAGCCTGACATGACCCTACTACCACCTCACCACCACCTAAGCTGCCGTGACCCCCTACCCCACTGTCTCCATCCCATTATCCTCGAGACTGTAGGCCTGCAAGGGTAGGGCCCTCTCTTTTCTGTACCAGTCTGTCATTATTAGTTTGTTCACCGTGTTTTTTTTATTTGTACACTGTATGTAACCCCTTACATGGACTCAATGGTGCTCTAAGCATAAATAATAATTATAAAATTATATTACTACTTTTTATTTTTAACACAGATTGTTATATGGGGAGAAAGATTGACCAAAAAATCCTGATTTAGACAATACATTATTCCCTGATGATGGCTGCACTGCAACCTTATTATAACGGGAATTGCTCAGTGTCAATGATTACTGTTCTGTTCTGAAGGTTTGGAGCGCAGCGGTCTCTACTGGTAATAACCAGTACTGCACAAAGATAGAAGCATTTTCTAAGTTATACCAGTAGGTGTCAGTAGCACTCAGGGTAACTGCATCACATAGAGATCAGGAGGCAGAAAAGCAGAATATGGAGAAATAGTGAGAAAGCACAAATACATGGATAGATACGTATTTTAGGAAAAATGTAAACGTTTTGTACAGTTTATTATCTCGAGCTTCCAATCAATAATAATTGTTCCAGATGTGACTGAGGGTAATGATATAATGATGATTTTGTGCTATAAATTGAATATTTTCTGCTTGTATCAAAAGTCTGTGTCACGCTGTGTTGTCCAGGCTGCTCTACACTGGCTATTCACAGGCACGGTCCCACTACTGATCGGCACGGGGGTTTTGACCTGCTCCGTTTCCGACCTGGGCCGGTTCACCCCTCATTAGGACAACCTGGTAGCTCCGAGCTCCCCCAGAGTCACCATATTGATGCCGAACTTAGTGCGGACACCCGATCGACATAGCACAGGGCAGCCCAGAACTCCTGGACTCAAGCGATCCACCAGCCTCAGCCTCCCTGGTAGCTGGGATTACAGGCACACGCCACCACACCCGGCAATGTCTATTGCTGCTACTACTGACTAGAGGCTGCAGGAGCCGTGACGTCATCGGGAACCACAGCGCCATCTAGTGTCTGCAGGATGAAAGTGCTATAAAGTCAGTAACATAAGTCAGTATAGAGCTGCATGTATGTGCTAGTTTATACCTGTTACGTGTGTATATAACTACGGAGTAAGCTTTGGGCTGCGTACTGTGCTCGCTGTCTGATGGACATGGCTCAGCTACTGGGCGGCCTCCCGTTGTACCTGGTGTAGCTTACATTTCTGTATGATGGTGGTTTGTCATTTCTAAAGCACAAACTCTCTGTTCAGACTCGGCATAGGTGTCTGCTTTGTTCTGTTATCTGAGGCCTGGGTCACATCTGTGGCATGGGTTCTGGTGAAATCTGAGACCAGGATGAGTGCAGGGACCATCAAACACCAGCAGAATTGGGGTTGGGCGATCTTTGTGTTTTGAACCACAGGTCTTCCATTTAGCCTGTGTGTTTTGTTCCTCTTATTAAATGGACTTCGTTTCCATTGGCGCTGAAGAGGTTACCAAGTCTTTGTATGCTGGTTGGAGACATGCACCTCCCTCTCACAGATGCTCCTGACCTGCTCATTTTCTCTCTCTATAAAACCTGGCCAGACATTATCATACCTGTGTAATAATAATAGGGGATAACTCAGGAGACTCTTTGCGTGGAACAAGACAACTACAGGACACAGTTTTATAAGTGGTAAAGTCTATATTATCACACGGTGATTCAAACAGGTGCAGAGAGAAACTCAAGTCCACAACACTTGGTGTAAATATTAAACGCAGCTTAGCAGTCTATAGGAAACTTCAGAGGAAAATGCAATCACGCATAAAGTCTAGACTTTCACGAAGGCGATGCTCCCGGCGCTCATTGATCTCGCGCCTCTGAACGGAATCAATTTGCATGGGCACCGCCTCCTCCTCCCGAGATGTTTTACCTGCAGGCTCTTTGGAAGGAAGGTAAAAGTTAGAAATACGGCTATATGCAGCAAACTTCTCCTGCCTATGCTCAGTAAGGCGAATGTCTATGCGCACACAATGCTGTATAAATGTCTCTAGCTCTTGTGGTGACTCAGAGCAAGCTAGTTCATCTTTTACAATACTAGACAGACCCCTTTTAAAAATAGGCAATTGTGCATAACTGTCCCAATTGGTATCTACCGCTAATCTCCTGAATTCAGTAGCATACTCAATAACAGAACGTCTAGCCTGGCGTAAAGACAATAAAGCAGATTAAGCAGTTGCACGGCGATTAGGGTCATCAAACATTAATGCCATAGCGGCCAAGAAATCATCCAAGTTATTTAACCATGGGTCACAAGACTCAATCGTCGGATTCGCCCAGGCGAGCGCTCGTGCGGTCAGCAGCATTATTACACACAATACTTTGGATCTATCATTAGGAAAACGGTCAGCCTGCACATCAAACTGTAGCATACATTGATTCACAAAGCCACGAAATTTGTCGCGATTTGTTTGCGATCATTAAATCTGAATGGGGGCAACTTAGGTGGGCTAGCTGGTGGTGGTTGCCCAGAGGGTAAAGTCACTTGTGCAGCTATTTGCGTGCTTATGGCCTGAAAAGCCCGTCCATACTGGGACTCTATGCCAGCAAGTTTGTTTTCGTGGGCTGCCATGCGGGTGCTTAAGTCCTGCAAAGTCTGTCCAGACACTTGTTGATTGTGTTCAAAGCTTCCAAACTTCTTTTGCAGACCTTCCACATCCTTCTGCAGTGATCTAATTATGGAAAACACCTGCTCTAATCTGCTCTCTGCAGTCATTGTTCCAGCAGTCTCCTCTTTTGTGGCTAGAGTATCCTGTAATAATTATAGGGGATAACTCAGGAGACTCTTTGCGTGGAACAAGACTACATGACACAGTTTTATAAGTGGTAAAGTCTATATTATCACACGGTGATTCAAACAGGTGCAGAGAGAAACTCAAGTCCACAACACTTGGTGTAAATATTAAACACAGCTTAGCAGTCTATAGGAAACTTCAGAGGAAAATGCAATCACGCAGAAAGTCTATGAAGCAAAATTATTCTTGAGGATACTTGACACGAATAAGTCCTTGTTTTAGTCCAAACACAGATAGATATGCTTATAAGGCAGTTCAAATAATATCTTAGCTCAACCAGGGAGGCCTGGGTAATAGTCTCAGGTTTTTGCAGAGCAGCAACAGCTTACATGTCCAGCAAATGCAGATGGAAGTAAACAAGCAGCAGGAAACTGGTGTATGCAGCAGGAACTCAGAGCAGAGTAGCGGGATCACCACACAGGTTCACAGGAGCAGGTATATAACCAGGGAGTCACCAGGGACAGGAGCTGGATGCAAGGCAGAATACTCTAGCACAGACTGAAGGCTGGGGAGGAGTTTTATAGCAGGACGACACAGTGCACATGAGACCAAAGACGCCATCTTGGAAAAGGGCAGTAATGCACAAAAGGTAATAAAAAAATGTTCAGAGTCCTGACAACCTGCCTGTGAAAGTTTACTTCCTGGCTTGCTGGAGTTGGTGTGCTGAAGTTGGAGTTCGTAGCTGCTGCTGGAGATTGTTGTTTGCTGTTTTTGGGTGTATGCTTTCTCTTTTATCCAATTCCCAGTTGGTTTGTGCATTCCTATCCTTTCCTTTATTCCTCTCTACCAATGGTGACAGTTTTTTGTATGTAAGTTGCTTTTTGTTATTTCTGTTTGTCTTACAAGTTTATAGACTAACATATCTGTCCCAGGCCTCCTGGGGGAGGGGACAGATTAGGACACTAACAGGAGCATAGTAAGGTCAGAGACTTGGGCTTTTCTGCCTTTTAGAGTATGCCCAGGACAGGGATAGTTAGGGTCCCATTTCCAGGGATAGTGTGAGGCCCCCCTTCCTTACTGAAGACCACCACAGCATGACAATTCACCAGCGTATCTAGTTAAATCTGCTAACACTGACCCACAAAGCCATCCATAATCTGTCTCCTCCATATATCTCTGAACTAATCTCCTGATATCTTCCAACACGCAACCTCCGGTCTTCCCAAGACCTCCTTCTATTCTCCACACTCATAAATTTCACCCCCAATTGCCTCCAAGTCTACTCATAAGTGTCCCCCATCCTCTGGAACTCTGTGCCTCGACACGTTTGATTATCTGCCACAGTCGGAACCTTCAGACGGAACTTGAAAACCTACCTCTCCAGGAAGGCCTACAGCCTGACATGACCCTACTACCACCTCACCACCACCTAAGCTGCCGTGACCCCCTACCCCACTGTCTCCATCCCATTATCCTCGAGACTGTAGGCCTGCAAGGGTAGGGCCCTCTCTTTTCTGTACCAGTCTGTCATTATTAGTTTGTTCACCGTGTTTTTTTTATTTGTACACTGTATGTAACCCCTTACATGGACTCAATGGTGCTCTAAGCATAAATAATAATTATAAAATTATATTACTACTTTTTATTTTTAACACAGATTGTTATATGGGGAGAAAGATTGACCAAAAAATCCTGATTTAGACAATACATTATTCCCTGATGATGGCTGCACTGCAACCTTATTATAACGGGAATTGCTCAGTGTCAATGATTACTGTTCTGTTCTGAAGGTTTGGAGCGCAGCGGCCTCTACTGGTAATAACCAGTACTGCACAAAGATAGAAGCATTTTCTAAGTTATACCAGTAGGTGTCAGTAGCACTCAGGGTAACTGCATCACATAGAGATCAGGAGGCAGAAAAGCAGAATATGGAGAAATAGTGAGAAAGCACAAATACATGGATAGATACGTATTTTAGGAAAAATGTAAACGTTTTGTACAGTTTATTATCTCGAGCTTCCAATCAATAATAATTGTTCCAGATGTGACTGAGGGTAATGATATAATGATGATTTTGTGCTATAAATTGAATATTTTCTGCTTGTATCAAAAGTCTGTGTCACGCTGTGTTGTCCAGGCTGCTCTACACTGGCTATTCACAGGCGCGGTCCCACTACTGATCGGCACGGGGGTTTTGACCTGCTCCGTTTCCGACCTGGGCCGGTTCACCCCTCATTAGGACAACCTGGTAGCTCTGAGCTCCCCCAGAGTCACCATATTGATGCCGAACTTAGTGCGGACACCCGATCGACATAGCACAGGGCAGCCCAGAACTCCTGGACTCAAGCGATGCACCAGCCTCAGCCTCCCTGGTAGCTGGGATTACAGGCGCACGCCACCGCACCCGGCAATGTCTATTGCTGCTATTACTGACTAGAGGCTGCAGGAGCCGTGACGTCATCGGGAACCACAGCGCCATCTAGTGTCTGCAGGATGAAAGTGCTATAAAGTCAGTAACATAAGTCAGTATAGAGCTGCATGTATGTGCTAGTTTATACCTGTTACGTGTGTATATAACTACGGAGTAAGCTTTGGGCTGCGTACTGTGCTCGCTGTCTGATGGACATGGCTCAGCTACTGGGCGGCCTCCCGTTGTACCTGGTGTAGCTTACATTTCTGTATGATGGTGGTTTGTCATTTCTAAAGCACAAACTCTCTGTTCAGACTCGGCATAGGTGTCTGCTTTGTTCTGTTATCTGAGGCCTGGGTCACATCTGTGGCATGGGTTCTGGTGAAATCTGAGACCAGGATGAGTGCAGGGACCATCAAACACCAGCAGAATTGGGGTTGGGCGATCTTTGTGTTTTGAACCACAGGTCTTCCATTTAGCCTGTGTGTTTTGTTCCTCTTATTAAATGGACTTCGTTTCCATTGGCGCTGAAGAGGTTACCAAGTCTTTGTATGCTGGTTGGAGACATGCACCTCCCTCTCACAGATGCTCCTGACCTGCTCATTTTCTCTCTCTATAAAACCTGGCCAGACATTATCATACCTGTGTAATAATTATAGGGGATAACTCAGGAGACTCTTTGCGTGGAACAAGACAACTACAGGACACAGTTTTATAAGTGGTAAAGTCTATATTATCACACGGTGATTCAAACAGGTGCAGAGAGAAACTCAAGTCCACAACACTTGGTGTAAATATTAAACGCAGCTTAGCAGTCTATAGGAAACTTCAGAGGAAAATGCAATCACGCATAAAGTCTAGACTTTCACGAAGGCGATGCTCCCGGCGCTCATTGATCTCGCGCCTCTGAACGGAATCAATTTGCATGGGCACCGCCTCCTCCTCCCGAGATGTTTTACCTGCAGGCTCTTTGGAAGGAAGGTAAAAGTTAGAAATACGGCTATATGCAGCAAACTTCTCCTGCCTATGCTCAGTAAGGCGAATGTCTATGCGCACACAATGCTGTATAAATGTCTCTAGCTCTTGTGGTGACTCAGAGCAAGCTAGTTCATCTTTTACAATACTAGACAGACCCCTTTTAAAAATAGGCAATTGTGCATAACTGTCCCAATTGGTATCTACCGCTAATCTCCTGAATTCAGTAGCATACTCAATAACAGAACGTTTAGCCTGGCGTAAAGACAATAAAGCAGATTAAGCAGTTGCACGGCGATTAGGGTCATCAAACATTAATGCCATAGCGGCCAAGAAATCATCCAAGTTATTTAACCATGGGTCACAAGACTCAATCGTCGGATTCGCCCAGGCGAGCGCTCGTGCGGTCAGCAGCATTATTACACACAATACTTTGGATCTATCATTAGGAAAACGGTCAGCCTGCACATCAAAATGTAGCATACATTGATTCACAAAGCCACGAAATTTGTCGCGATTTGTTTGCGATCATTAAATCTGAATGGGGGCAACTTAGGTGGGCTAGCTGGTGGTGGTTGCCCAGAGGGTAAAGTCACTTGTGCAGCTATTTGCGTGCTTATGTCCTGAAAAGCCCGTCCATACTGGGACTCTATGCCAGCAAGTTTGTTTTCGTGGGCTGCCATGCGGGTGCTTAAGTCCTGCAAAGTCTGTCCAGACACTTGTTGATTGTGTTCAAAGCTTCCAAACTTCTTTTGCAGACCTTCCACATCCTTCTGCAGTGATCTAATTATGGAAAACACCTGCTCTAATCTGCTCTCTGCAGTCATTGTTCCAGCAGTCTCCTCTTTTGTGGCTAGAGTATCCTGTAATAATTATAGGGGATAACTCAGGAGACTCTTTGCATGGAACAAGACTACATGACACAGTTTTATAAGTGGTAAAGTCTATATTATCACACGGTGATTCAAACAGGTGCAGAGAGAAACTCAAGTCCACAACACTTGGTGTAAATATTAAACACAGCTTAGCAGTCTATAGGAAACTTCAGAGGAAAATGCAATCACGCAGAAAGTCTATGAAGCAAAATTATTCTTGAGGATACTTGACACGAATAAGTCCTTGTTTTAGTCCAAACACAGATAGATATGCTTATAAGGCAGTTCAAATAATATCTTAGCTCAACCAGGGAGGCCTGGGTAATAGTCTCAGGTTTTTGCAGAGCAGCAACAGCTTACATGTCCAGCAAATGCAGATGGAAGTAAACAAGCAGCAGGAAACTGGTGTATGCAGCAGGAACTCAGAGCAGAGTAGCGGGATCACCACACAGGTTCACAGGAGCAGGTATATAACCAGGGAGTCACCAGGGACAGGAGCTGGATGCAAGGCAGAATACTCTAGCACAGACTGAAGGCTGGGGAGGAGTTTTATAGCAGGACGACACAGTGCACATGAGACCAAAGACGCCATCTTGGAAAAGGGCAGTAATGCACAAAAGGTAATAAAAAAATGTTCAGAGTCCTGACAACCTGCCTGTGAAAGTTTACTTCCTGGCTTGCTGGAGTTGGTGTGCTGAAGTTGGAGTTCGTAGCTGCTGCTGGAGATTGTTGCTTGCTGTTTTTGGGTGTATGCTTTCTCTTTTATCCAATTCCCAGTTGGTTTGTGCATTCCTATCCTTTCCTTTATTCCTCTCTACCAATGGTGACAGTTTTTTGTATGTAAGTTGCTTTTTGTTATTTCTGTTTGTCTTACAAGTTTATAGACTAACATATCTGTCCCAGGCCTCCTGGGGGAGGGGACAGATTAGGACACTAACAGGAGCATAGTAAGGTCAGAGACTTGGGCTTTTCTGCCTTTTAGAGTATGCCCAGGACAGGGATAGTTAGGGTCCCATTTCCAGGGATAGTGTGAGGCCCCCCTTCCTTACTGAAGACCACCACAGCATGACAATTCACCAGCGTATCTAGTTAAATCTGCTAACACTGACCCACAAAGCCATCCATAATCTGTCTCCTTCATATATCTCTGAACTAATCTCCTGATATCTTCCAACACGCAACCTCCGGTCTTCCCAAGACATCCTTCTATTCTCCACACTCATAAATTTCACCCCCAATTGCCTCCAAGTCTACTTATAAGTGTCCCCCATCCTCTGGAACTCTGTGCCTCGACACGTTTGATTATCTGCCACAGTCGGAACCTTCAGACGGAACTTGAAAACCTACCTCTCCAGGAAGGCCTACAGCCTGACATGACCCTACTACCACCTCACCACCACCTAAGCTGCCGTGACCCCCTACCCCACTGTCTCCATCCCATTATCCTCGAGACTGTAGGCCTGCAAGGGTAGGGCCCTCTCTTTTCTGTACCAGTCTGTCATTATTAGTTTGTTCACCGTGTTTTTTTTATTTGTACACTGTATGTAACCCCTTACATGGACTCAATGGTGCTCTAAGCATAAATAATAATTATAAAATTATATTACTACTTTTTATTTTTAACACAGATTGTTATATGGGGAGAAAGATTGACCAAAAAATCCTGATTTAGACAATACATTATTCCCTGATGATGGCTGCACTGCAACCTTATTATAACGGGAATTGCTCAGTGTCAATGATTACTGTTCTGTTCTGAAGGTTTGGAGCGCAGCGGTCTCTACTGGTAATAACCAGTACTGCACAAAGATAGAAGCATTTTCTAAGTTATACCAGTAGGTGTCAGTAGCACTCAGGGTAACTGCATCACATAGAGATCAGGAGGCAGAAAAGCAGAATATGGAGAAATAGTGAGAAAGCACAAATACATGGATAGATACGTATTTTAGGAAAAATGTAAACGTTTTGTACAGTTTATTATCTCGAGCTTCCAATCAATAATAATTGTTCCAGATGTGACTGAGGGTAATGATATAATGATGATTTTGTGCTATAAATTGAATATTTTCTGCTTGTATCAAAAGTCTGTGTCACGCTGTGTTGTCCAGGCTGCTCTACACTGGCTATTCACAGGCACGGTCCCACTACTGATCGGCACGGGGGTTTTGACCTGCTCCGTTTCCGACCTGGGCCGGTTCACCCCTCATTAGGACAACCTGGTAGCTCCGAGCTCCCCCAGAGTCACCATATTGATGCCGAACTTAGTGCGGACACCCGATCGACATAGCACAGGGCAGCCCAGAACTCCTGGACTCAAGCGATCCACCAGCCTCAGCCTCCCTGGTAGCTGGGATTACAGGCGCACGCCACCACACCCGGCAATGTCTATTGCTGCTACTACTGACTAGAGGCTGCAGGAGCCGTGACGTCATCGGGAACCACAGCGCCATCTAGTGTCTGCAGGATGAAAGTGCTATAAAGTCAGTAACATAAGTCAGTATAGAGCTGCATGTATGTGCTAGTTTATACCTGTTACGTGTGTATATAACTACGGAGTAAGCTTTGGGCTGCGTACTGTGCTCGCTGTCTGATGGACATGGCTCAGCTACTGGGCGGCCTCCCGTTGTACCTGGTGTAGCTTACATTTCTGTATGATGGTGGTTTGTCATTTCTAAAGCACAAACTCTCTGTTCAGACTCGGCATAGGTGTCTGCTTTGTTCTGTTATCTGAGGCCTGGGTCACATCTGTGGCATGGGTTCTGGTGAAATCTGAGACCAGGATGAGTGCAGGGACCATCAAACACCAGCAGAATTGGGGTTGGGCGATCTTTGTGTTTTGAACCACAGGTCTTCCATTTAGCCTGTGTGTTTTGTTCCTCTTATTAAATGGACTTCGTTTCCATTGGCGCTGAAGAGGTTACCAAGTCTTTGTATGCTGGTTGGAGACATGCACCTCCCTCTCACAGATGCTCCTGACCTGCTCATTTTCTCTCTCTATAAAACCTGGCCAGACATTATCATACCTGTGTAATAATAATAGGGGATAACTCAGGAGACTCTTTGCGTGGAACAAGACAACTACAGGACACAGTTTTATAAGTGGTAAAGTCTATATTATCACACGGTGATTCAAACAGGTGCAGAGAGAAACTCAAGTCCACAACACTTGGTGTAAATATTAAACGCAGCTTAGCAGTCTATAGGAAACTTCAGAGGAAAATGCAATCACGCATAAAGTCTAGACTTTCACGAAGGCGATGCTCCCGGCGCTCATTGATCTCGCGCCTCTGAACGGAATCAATTTGCATGGGCACCGCCTCCTCCTCCCGAGATGTTTTACCTGCAGGCTCTTTGGAAGGAAGGTAAAAGTTAGAAATACGGCTATATGCAGCAAACTTCTCCTGCCTATGCTCAGTAAGGCGAATGTCTATGCGCACACAATGCTGTATAAATGTCTCTAGCTCTTGTGGTGACTCAGAGCAAGCTAGTTCATCTTTTACAATACTAGACAGACCCCTTTTAAAAATAGGCAATTGTGCATAACTGTCCCAATTGGTATCTACCGCTAATCTCCTGAATTCAGTAGCATACTCAATAACAGAACGTCTAGCCTGGCGTAAAGACAATAAAGCAGATTAAGCAGTTGCACGGCGATTAGGGTCATCAAACATTAATGCCATAGCGGCCAAGAAATCATCCAAGTTATTTAACCATGGGTCACAAGACTCAATCGTCGGATTCGCCCAGGCGAGCGCTCGTGCGGTCAGCAGCATTATTACACACAATACTTTGGATCTATCATTAGGAAAACGGTCAGCCTGCACATCAAACTGTAGCATACATTGATTCACAAAGCCACGAAATTTGTCGCGATTTGTTTGCGATCATTAAATCTGAATGGGGGCAACTTAGGTGGGCTAGCTGGTGGTGGTTGCCCAGAGGGTAAAGTCACTTGTGCAGCTATTTGCGTGCTTATGGCCTGAAAAGCCCGTCCATACTGGGACTCTATGCCAGCAAGTTTGTTTTCGTGGGCTGCCATGCGGGTGCTTAAGTCCTGCAAAGTCTGTCCAGACACTTGTTGATTGTGTTCAAAGCTTCCAAACTTCTTTTGCAGACCTTCCACATCCTTCTGCAGTGATCTAATTATGGAAAACACCTGCTCTAATCTGCTCTCTGCAGTCATTGTTCCAGCAGTCTCCTCTTTTGTGGCTAGAGTATCCTGTAATAATTATAGGGGATAACTCAGGAGACTCTTTGCGTGGAACAAGACTACATGACACAGTTTTATAAGTGGTAAAGTCTATATTATCACACGGTGATTCAAACAGGTGCAGAGAGAAACTCAAGTCCACAACACTTGGTGTAAATATTAAACACAGCTTAGCAGTCTATAGGAAACTTCAGAGGAAAATGCAATCACGCAGAAAGTCTATGAAGCAAAATTATTCTTGAGGATACTTGACACGAATAAGTCCTTGTTTTAGTCCAAACACAGATAGATATGCTTATAAGGCAGTTCAAATAATATCTTAGCTCAACCAGGGAGGCCTGGGTAATAGTCTCAGGTTTTTGCAGAGCAGCAACAGCTTACATGTCCAGCAAATGCAGATGGAAGTAAACAAGCAGCAGGAAACTGGTGTATGCAGCAGGAACTCAGAGCAGAGTAGCGGGATCACCACACAGGTTCACAGGAGCAGGTATATAACCAGGGAGTCACCAGGGACAGGAGCTGGATGCAAGGCAGAATACTCTAGCACAGACTGAAGGCTGGGGAGGAGTTTTATAGCAGGACGACACAGTGCACATGAGACCAAAGACGCCATCTTGGAAAAGGGCAGTAATGCACAAAAGGTAATAAAAAAATGTTCAGAGTCCTGACAACCTGCCTGTGAAAGTTTACTTCCTGGCTTGCTGGAGTTGGTGTGCTGAAGTTGGAGTTCGTAGCTGCTGCTGGAGATTGTTGTTTGCTGTTTTTGGGTGTATGCTTTCTCTTTTATCCAATTCCCAGTTGGTTTGTGCATTCCTATCCTTTCCTTTATTCCTCTCTACCAATGGTGACAGTTTTTTGTATGTAAGTTGCTTTTTGTTATTTCTGTTTGTCTTACAAGTTTATAGACTAACATATCTGTCCCAGGCCTCCTGGGGGAGGGGACAGATTAGGACACTAACAGGAGCATAGTAAGGTCAGAGACTTGGGCTTTTCTGCCTTTTAGAGTATGCCCAGGACAGGGATAGTTAGGGTCCCATTTCCAGGGATAGTGTGAGGCCCCCCTTCCTTACTGAAGACCACCACAGCATGACAATTCACCAGCGTATCTAGTTAAATCTGCTAACACTGACCCACAAAGCCATCCATAATCTGTCTCCTCCATATATCTCTGAACTAATCTCCTGATATCTTCCAACACGCAACCTCCGGTCTTCCCAAGACCTCCTTCTATTCTCCACACTCATAAATTTCACCCCCAATTGCCTCCAAGTCTACTCATAAGTGTCCCCCATCCTCTGGAACTCTGTGCCTCGACACGTTTGATTATCTGCCACAGTCGGAACCTTCAGACTGAACTTGAAAACCTACCTCTCCAGGAAGGCCTACAGCCTGACATGACCCTACTACCACCTCACCACCACCTAAGCTGCCGTGACCCCCTACCCCACTGTCTCCATCCCATTATCCTCGAGACTGTAGGCCTGCAAGGGTAGGGCCCTCTCTTTTCTGTACCAGTCTGTCATTATTAGTTTGTTCACCGTGTTTTTTTTATTTGTACACTGTATGTAACCCCTTACATGGACTCAATGGTGCTCTAAGCATAAATAATAATTATAAAATTATATTACTACTTTTTATTTTTAACACAGATTGTTATATGGGGAGAAAGATTGACCAAAAAATCCTGATTTAGACAATACATTATTCCCTGATGATGGCTGCACTGCAACCTTATTATAACGGGAATTGCTCAGTGTCAATGATTACTGTTCTGTTCTGAAGGTTTGGAGCGCAGCGGTCTCTACTGGTAAAAACCAGTACTGCACAAAGATAGAAGCATTTTCTAAGTTATACCAGTAGGTGTCAGTAGCACTCAGGGTAACTGCATCACATAGAGATCAGGAGGCAGAAAAGCAGAATATGGAGAAATAGTGAGAAAGCACAAATACATGGATAGATACGTATTTTAGGAAAAATGTAAACGTTTTGTACAGTTTATTATCTCGAGCTTCCAATCAATAATAATTGTTCCAGATGTGACTGAGGGTAATGATATAATGATGATTTTGTGCTATAAATTGAATATTTTCTGCTTGTATCAAAAGTCTGTGTCACGCTGTGTTGTCCAGGCTGCTCTACACTGGCTATTCACAGGCGTGGTCCCACTACTGATCAGCACGGGGGTTTTGACCTGCTCCGTTTCCGACCTGGGCCGGTTCACCCCTCATTAGGACAACCTGGTAGCTCCGAGCTCCCCCAGAGTCACCATATTGATGCCGAACTTAGTACGGACACCCGATCGACATAGCACAGGGCAGCCCAGAACCCCTGGACTCAAGCGATCCACCAGCCTCAGCCTCCCTGGTAGCTGGGATTACAGGCGCACGCCACCGCACCCAGCAATGTCTATTGCTGCTATTACTGACTAGAGGCTGCAGGAGCCGTGACGTCATCGGGAACCACAGCGCCATCTAGTGTCTGCAGGATGAAAGTGCTATAAAGTCAGTAACATAAGTCAGTATAGAGCTGCATGTATGTGCTAGTTTATACCTGTTACGTGTGTATATAACTACGGAGTAAGCTTTGGGCTGCGTACTGTGCTCGCTGTCTGATGGACATGGCTCAGCTACTGGGCGGCCTCCCGTTGTACCTGGTGTAGCTTACATTTCTGTATGATGGTGGTTTGTCATTTCTAAAGCACAAACTCTCTGTTCAGACTCGGCATAGGTGTCTGCTTTGTTCTGTTATCTGAGGCCTGGGTCACATCTGTGGCATGGGTTCTGGTGAAATCTGAGACCAGGATGAGTGCAGGGACCATCAAACACCAGCAGAATTGGGGTTGGGCGATCTTTGTGTTTTGAACCACAGGTCTTCCATTTAGCCTGTGTGTTTTGTTCCTCTTATTAAATGGACTTCGTTTCTATTGGCGCTGAAGAGGTTACCAAGTCTTTGTATGCTGGTTGGAGACATGCACCTCCCTCTCACAGATGCTCCTGACCTGCTCATTTTCTCTCTCTATAAAACCTGGCCAGACATTATCATACCTGTGTAATAATTATAGGGATAACTCAGGAGACTCTTTGCGTGGAACAAGACAACTACAGGACACAGTTTTATAAGTGGTAAAGTCTATATTATCACACGGTGATTCAAACAGGTGCAGAGAGAAACTCAAGTCCACAACACTTGGTGTAAATATTAAACGCAGCTTAGCAGTCTATAGGAAACTTCAGAGGAAAATGCAATCACGCAGAAAGTCTATAATGCACAATTATTCTTGAAGATACTTGACACGAATAAGTCTTTGTTTTAGTCCAAACACAGATAGATATGCTTATAAGGCAGTTTAAATAATATCTTAGCTCAACCAGGGAGGCTTGGGTAATAGTCTCAGGTTTTTGCAGAGCAGCAACAGCTTACATGTCCAGCAAATGCAGATGGTAGTAAACAAGCAGCAGATGAAGGAGGATTACTGGAAACTGGTGTATGCAGCAGGAACTCAGAGCAGAGTAGCAGGATCACCACACAGGTTCACAGGAGCAGGTATATAGCCAGGGAGTCACCAGGGACAGGAGCTGGATGCAAGGCAGAATACTCTAGCACAGACTGAAGGCTGCGGAGGAGTTTTATAGCAGGAAGACACAGTGCACATGAGACCAAAGAAGCCATCTTGGAATAGGGCAGTAATGCACAAAAGGTAATCAAAATGTTCTGACATTACTCCCTCCTTAGAAGAGGCCTCAGGACGATCCTGGACCTGGTTTCTCAGGGAATCTCTGATGAAAACGAGAAATCTTCTGTTGGGCATTGATGTTTTCCACAGGTTCCCAAGAGTCTTCCTCAGGGAGATAGCCCTGCCATCTTATCAGATATTGGAGCCGATTCCTGGGAATCCTGGAATCAACAATTTCCTCCACCACAAATTGTTCTTGCCCATCAATCACCACAGGCTGCGGAGGTGGCACAGCACATCCCTGGAAGGTATTAGGAGATACAGGCTTTAGTAAAGATACATGAAAATCTGGATGTACCTTCATAGTCCTAGGCAGCTTCAGCCGGCAGGCCACAGAGCTCACAATACTGTTGATCTTGAAACGGCCAATGAATTTCTGTCCAAGTTTTTGTGAAGGAACGTTTAGCTTCAGATTCTTAGTTGCTAACCACACGGAATCTCCTACCTTGAACGTGGGTGCAGGTTTACGGAATCTATCAGCCGATCTCTTATAACAATCTTGAGCTGTGGTCAGGGATTCCTTCAGAACCTCCAGATTTTGCCTCATCGCAGTCAGCCTTTCCTCCACTTCCGGAACCGGAGAATTAATTGGAGACCTAGGTAAGATACACGGATGATAACCCAGATTGGCAAAGAAAGGTGTAAATTTAGTGGAGGCGCTCTGAGAATTGTTATATGAAAATTCGGCTAACGGCAGCAACTCCAACCAGTCATCCTGGAGATGGCTGACATAGCATCTTAGATATTGTTACAGCGTCTGGTTGGTACGCTCAGTCTGACCATTTGTCTGGGGATGGTAAGCGGAAGAGAGACAGACATTAATATTGAGTGCAGAGCAAAACCCCTTCCAGAATCTTGAAGTGAACTGTACTCCACGGTCAGAGATGATCTCATCCGGAACCCCATGCAACCGAAAGACATTCTGTATAATCAAGTTGACTGTATCTTTAGCTGAGGGGAGGCCGGTGCACGGAACAAAGTGAGCAGCTTTAGTTAGGCGATCAACTACCACCATGATTGTATTCATGCCCCCCGATGTAGGCAGCTCCACAATAAAGTCCATTGATATAGACCCCCAAGGGCGGGACGGAACAGGTATTGGTTGTAGAAGACCTGTAGGTGCCACATGAGGGGTCTTGTAACGAGCACATACCTCGCAAGAGAGAACATAGTCCTTGGTATCCTTCAGGCAAGTTGGCCACCAGAAGAATCGGCTCAGGAACTCTTGTGTCTTCTATACCCCCCTGTGACCAGCCAACTTGGAGTCATGTACCAACTTGAGGATCTGCAGACGGACGACCTCAGGGACATAGATACGTCGATCTCTGAACCACATGCCACCCTTAAAGACAAGATTAATATCCACAGGTGGGTTGGCCAGAAATACATCACCATCATAGGCCTCCCTGCACTCCTTCCACAAGTCCTGATCGTTGATAACTCCGATGAAATTGGCACCAGATAGAATGGTCTTGGACGGGGCTTCAGGTACGGAATCTGCAGCATGGATTTGAGATAAGGCATCAGCCTTCCCATTACGAGAACCTGGACGGTACGAGATAACAAAGTTAAATTGATTTAAAAATAAGTTCCAACGAGCCTGACGAGGAGAAAGACATCTAGCGGATCTAAGGAACTCTAAATTGCGATGGTCAGTTAGCACTATGATCTGTTTTGCAGCTCCTTGCAGATGATGCCTCCATTCTTTGAAAGCCGCAATAATAGCCAGCAATTCCTTGTCTCGTAATTCCTCTCTGCTGAGGTTAGTCTATGGGAAAAGAAAGCACAAGGATGTAGCAGACCCTTCTCTCCAGTTCTTTAGGAGAGAATAGCCCCCAAAGCATTATCGGAATCGTCCACCTCCACAATGATAGAAAGTGTTGGATCTGGGTGTATCAACAGCGGTGCTGATGTGAAACAGATCTTAAGCCGATCAAAAGCTTCTTGAGCCTGTGATGACCACTTAAAGGGCTTTTCCTTCTTTGTCAAGGAAGTAATGGGACGGACAATATCAGAAAAATTTCGAATAAAGAGTCTGTAGAAATTTGCAAAACCAATAAAACGTTCGATCTCCTTAATGTTCTTGGGTACCGGCCAGTCAAGGAAAGCCTGATTCTTACCAGATTCCATGTTCAGCCCCTGGGGAGAGATGACATAACCTAAGAACTGTGTCATGTTCCCAATGGCAGGGAATTAAACACATAACACGGGCAAAAACAGGACGAGCTCTAGGGTGATGGAACCTGAGCTGATCGCGATCCTGAACCTCAACACTCAACTAACAGCAGCCGGGGAACGTTCCTGGGGGGACTCTAGACGTCTCGCGCCAGCTGGAGATCTAGCTACCCCTATCAGAAGAATCACAGACCTATCTTGCCTCCAGAGAAATATTCCCACAGAAATAGCAGCCCCCCACATATAATGACGGTGAAATGAGAGGAAGGCACAAACGTAGTTATGAAAACAGATTCAGCAAAATGAGGCCCGCTTAAGCTAGATAGCAGAGGATACAAAAGGTGAACTGCGCGGTCAGCTTAAAACCCTTCAAAATACCATCCTGAAATTACTTGAACTCATGTGCCAACTCATGGTACATGAGTGGTAATTTCAGCCCACTAGAGCAACCAGCAGCAGAGAATTACATATCTGCAAGCTGGACTAAAAAACATGAAAGCAAACATGAAACAGGGAAATCCAGACTTAGCTTGTCTTGAAGGCCTAGGAGCAGGTAGCAAAGGTAACAGAGACACACTGATACATTGATAGCCGGCAAGGGAATGACAGGAAGGCCAGGTTAAATAGGAAACACCCAGCCTCTGATGGACAGGTGGAAACCAGAGACCGCAACCCACCAAAGTCACCCAGTACCAGTTGTAACCACCAGAGGGAGCCCAAAAACAGAATCCACAACAGTACCCCCCCCTTGAGGAGGGGTCACCGAACCCTCACGAGAACCCCCAGGGCGATCAGGATGAGCTCTATGGAAGGCGCGGACCAAATCAGTCGCATGAACATCAGAGGCGACCACCCAGGAATTATCCTCCTGACCATAACCCTTCCACTTAACCAAATACTGGAGTTTACGTCTGGAAACACGAGAATCCAAGATCTTCTCAACAACATACTCCAATTCTCCCTCCACCAGCACCGGAGCAGGAGGCTCAACCGAAGGAACAACGGGCACCTCATACCTCCGCAATAACGACCGATGGAACACATTATGAATAGCAAACGATGCTGGGAGATCCAAACGAAAAGATACAGGGTTAAGAATCTCCAAGATCTTATAAGGACCGATGAACCGAGGCTTGAACTTAGGAGAAGAGACCTTCATAGGGACAAAACGAGAAGACAACCACACCAAGTCCCCAACAAGAAGTCGGGGACCCACGCGCGACGGCGATTAGCAAACTGCTGAGTCTTCTCCTGAGACAACTTCAAATTGTCCACCACCTGATTCCAAATCTGATGTAGCCTGTCCACCACCACGTCCACTCCAGGACAATCCGAAGGCTCCACCTGACCAGAGGAAAAACGAGGATGAAACCCCGAATTACAAAAGAAAGGAGAAACCAAAGTAGCAGAACTAGCCCGATTATTAAGGGCAAATTCGGCCAGTGGCAAAAAGGCAACCCAGTCATCTTGATCAGCAGAAACAAAACACCTTAAATAAGTTTCCAAGGTCTTATTAGTTCGCTCCGTCTGGCCATTCGTCTGAGGATGGAATGCAGACGAGAAAGACAAATCAATGCCCATCTTAGCACAAAACGTCCGCCAAAATCTAGACACAAACTGGGATCCCCTGTCAGAAACGATATTCTCCGGAATCCCATGCAAACGAACCACGTTCTGAAAAAATAAAGGGACCAACTCAGAGGAGGAAGGCAACTTAGGCAAGGGTACCAAATGAACCATCTTAGAAAAGCGGTCAAACACAACCCAGATAACGGACATTTTCTGTGAGACAGGGAGATCTGAAATAAAATCCATGGAAATGTGCGTCCAAGGCCTCTTCGGGATAGGCAAGGATAACAACAACCCACTGGCCCGAGAACAGCAAGGCTTAGCCCGAGCACACACTTCGCAAGACTGCACAAAGGTGCGCACATCCCTTGACAAGGAAGGCCACCAAAAAGACCTGGCCACCAAGTCTCTAGTACCAAATATTCCAGGATGACCAGCCAACACAGAAGAATGGACCTCGGAGATGACTCTACTGGTCCAATCATCCGGAACAAACAGTCTTTCTGGTGGACAACGATCAGGTTTATCCACCTGAAACTCCTGCAATGCACGTCGCAAGTCTGGGGAGACGGCGGACAATATTACCCCATCCCTAAGGATACCAGTAGGCCCAGAGTCTCCAGGAGAGTCAGGCACAAAACTCCTGGAAAGAGCATCTGCCTTCACATTCTTTGAACCTGGCAGGTATGAAACCACAAAATTGAAACGAGAAAAAAACAACGACCAACGAGCCTGTCTAGGATTCAGACGCCTGGCAGACTCAAGGTAAATCAGATTTTTGTGATCAGTCAAGACCACCACACGATGTCTAGCACCCTCAAGCCAATGACGCCACTCCTCAAATGCCCACTTCATGGCCAAAAGCTCCCGATTACCCACATCATAATTGCGCTCGGCGGGCGAGAATTTTCTAGAAAAGAACGCACATGGCTTCATCACCGAGCCATCGGAACTTCTCTGTGACAAATCCGCCCCAGCTCCAATCTCGGAAGCATCAACCTCAACCTGAAAAGGAAGTGAAACATCTGGTTGACATAACACAGGAGCAGAAGAAAACCGGCGCTTAAGTTCCTGAAAGGCCTCCACAGCCGTAGGAGACCAATTAGCAACATCAGCACCCTTTTTAGTCAAATCAGTCAAAGGTTTAACAACACTGGAAAAATTAGTAATGAACCGACGATAAAAATTAGCAAAACCCAAGAACTTCTGAAGCCTCTTAACAGATGTAGGTTGTGTCCAGTCACAAATCGCCTGAACCTTGACGGGATCCATCTCAATAGTAGAAGGAGAAAAAATGTACCCCAAAAAAGAAATCTTCTGGATTCCGAAGAGACATTTTGAGCCCTTCACAAACAGAGAATTGGCCCGCAGGACTTGAAACACCTTCCTGACCTGTAGAACATGAGACCCCCAGTCATCAGAAAACACCAAAATATCATCCAAATACACAATCATAAACTTATCCAGATATTCACGGAAAATATTGTGCATAAAGGACTGAAAGACTGAAGGAGCATTAGAAAGTCCAAAAGGCATTACCAAATACTCAAAATGGCCCTCAGGCGTATTAAATGCGGTTTTCCACTCATCACCCTGCTTTATCCGCACAAGATTAT
This sequence comes from Ranitomeya variabilis, assembly GCF_051348905.1. Lineage (NCBI taxonomy): Eukaryota > Metazoa > Chordata > Amphibia > Anura > Dendrobatidae > Ranitomeya > Ranitomeya variabilis. The sequence continues at coordinate 640,816,737 of NC_135232.1, forward strand.
ACGCACCGCGAAGATCTATCTTAGTGAACCACCTAGCCCCCTTAATACGAGCAAACAAATCAGTCAATAATGGCAATGGATACTGATATTTGACTGTAATCTTATTCAGAAGGCGATAATCTATACAAGGCCTCAGGGAACCATCTTTTTTTGCCACGAAAAAAAAACCTGCTCCCAGAGGGGACGAAGATGGACGAATTTGTCCCTTTTCCAAGGACTCCTTAATATAATTCCACATAGAAGTATGCTCTGGCACTGACAGATTAAATAAACGACCCTTAGGGAACTTAATGCCAGGAATTAATTCTATAGCACAGTCACAATCCCTATGAGGAGGGAGCGAATTGAGCTTAGGCTCCTCAAAAACATCCCGATAGTCAGACAAAAACGCAGGGACCTCAGAAGGAGTAGATGAAGCGATTGAAATCAGAGGTGCATCATCATGAACCCCCTGACATCCCCAGCTTAACACATACATTGTTTTCCAATCCAGGACTGGATTATGAGTTTGTAACGATGGCAGACCAAGCACTAGTACATCATGTAAATTATACAGTACAAGGAAGCGAATCACCTCCTGATGAACGGGAGTCATGCGCATGGTCACTTGTGTCCAGTACTGCGGTTTATTCATAGCCAATGGTGTAGAGTCAATTCCCTTCAAAGGAATAGGAACTTCCAGAGGCTCCAGACTAAAACCGCAGCGTTTGGCAAATGACCAATCCATAAGACTCAGGGCAGCGCCCGAATCCACATAGGCATCGACGGAAATGGATGACAGTGAACAAATCAGAGTTACAGACAAAATGAACTTAGACTGCAGAGTACTAATGGCAAAAGATTTATCAACCTTTTTTGTGCGTTTAGAGCATGCTGATATAACATGAGCTGAATCACCACAATAAAAACACAATCCATTTTTCCGCCTATAATTTTGCCGTTCACTTCTGGACTGAATTCTATCACATTGCATAGTCTCAGGTGCCTGTTCAGAAGACACCGCCAACTGGTGCACAGGTTTGCGCTCCCGTAAACGCCGATCAATCTGAATGGCCATAGCCATAGACTCATTCAGACCTGTAGGCGCAGGTAACCCCACCATAATATCCTTAATGGCCTCAGAAAGACCATCTCTGAAGTTTGCAGCCAGGGCGCACTCATTCCACTGAGTAAGCACCGACCATTTCCGAAATTTTTGACAATATACTTCCGCTTCATCATGCCCCTGAGAGAGGGCTAATAAAGCCTTTTCAGCCTGAATCTCCAGGTTAGGTTCCTCATAGAGCAATCCCAGTGCCAGAAAAAACGCATCCACACTGAGTAATGCAGGATCCCCTGGTGCCAATGCAAATGCCCAATTCTGAGGGTCACCCCGCAGGAAAGATATTACAATCTTGACCTGCTGAACAGGGTCTCCAGAGGAGCGAGATTTCAAAGAAAGAAACAATTTGCAATTGTTCCTGAAATTCAGGAAGGTAGATCTATCTCCAGAAAAAAACTCTGGAATAGGAATTCTAGGTTCAGACATAGGAGTGTGAACAACAAAATCCTGTATGTTTTGAACTTTTGCAGCAAGATTATTCAGGCTGGAAGCCAAACTCTGGACATCCATGTTAAACAGCTAAGGTCAGAGCCATTCAAGGGTTAAGAGGAGGTAAGAAGCAGCTAGACAGCAATTAAGGGCTAGGCAGCAAAACTCTGAGGGAAAAAAAAAAAAAAAAAAATTCCCTTCAACACTTCTTTTTCTCCTGCTTCAGCCCAAACAATTAACACTTTGTGGGCCGGCTATACTGTCATGTTCCCAATGGCAGGGAATTAAACACATAACACGGGCAAAAACAGGACGAGCTCTAGGGTGATGGAACCTGAGCTGACCGCGATCCTGAACCTCAACACTCAACTAATAGCAGCCGGGGAACGTTCCTGGGGGGACTCTAGACGTCTCGCGCCAGCCGGAGATCTAGCTACCCCTATCAGAAGAATCACAGACCTATCTTGCCTCCAGAGAAATATTCCCACAGAAATAGCAGCCCCCCACATATAATGACGGTGAAATGAGAGGAAGGCACAAACGTAGTTATGAAAACAGATTCAGCAAAATGAGGCCCGCTTAAGCTAGATAGCAGAGGATACAAAAGGTGAACTGCGCGGTCAGCTTAAAACCCTTCAAAATACCATCCTGAAATTACTTGAACTCATGTGCCAACTCATGGTACATGAGTGGTAATTTCAGCCCACTAGAGCAACCAGCAGCAGAGAATTACATATCTGCAAGCTGGACTAAAAAACATGAAAGCAAACATGAAACAGGGAAATCCAGACTTCGCTTGTCTTGAAGGCCTAGGAGCAGGTAGCAAAGGTAACAGAGACACACTGATACATTGATAGCCGGCAAGGGAATGACAGGAAGGCCAGGTTAAATAGGAAACACCCAGCCTCTGATGGACAGGTGGAAACCAGAGACCGCAACCCACTAAAGTCACCCAGTACCAGTTGTAACCACCAGAGGGAGCCCAAAAACAGAATCCACAACAGAACTGTATCTCAGAACGATGGAACTCGCATTTCTCCGGCTTAATATACAGATGGTTCTCTTTCAGATGTCTTGAAACAGTTTTGACATGTTCTTCATGTTCCTGTAAAGAGTCAGAAAAGATTAGAATATCATCCAAATAGATCACCACAAACTGGTCCAACAAATCTCTGAAAATGTCATTAGCAAGGTGTTGAAACGTTGCAGGGGCGTTACAAAGCCCGAAGGGCATCACAAGATATTCAAAGTGTCCATACCGGCATCTGAATGCTGTCTTCCACTCATCCCCTGGACGAATACGCACCAAATTATAAGCCCCATGAAGATCCAGTTTAGAGAACACCTTAGCATGGCGGACTCTTTCCAGTAATTTGGGAATCAGAGGCAAAGGGTAACGGTTTCGTACGGTTACCTTATTGAGTTCCCGATAGTCAATACAGGGTCTCAGGGTCCCAGCCTTCTTTTTTACAAAAAATATAGGTGCCTCTGCTGGTGAGGAAGAAGGACGTATGAAGCCTTTGGCCAGATTTTCATCAATATACTCCTTTAAGGCTTGAAGCTCAGGTGCCGCCAAAGGGTATACGTTACCAAAAGGAATAGCTGCCCCAGGAAGCAGCTCAATGGGACAATCATAATGCCTGTGTGGAGGAAGCTGATCTGCATTCTTCTTGTCACAGATGTCAGAAAACTCTTTATATGCTGGAGGTAAAGTAACTACCTGTACATGTGGTTCCGTAGCGGTGGACTCAGGGACAGCTTCTGTTAACGCTGAGTTGCTCCTTGTTGGAAAGATAATCTCCTTGGTCTCCCAGTTGATAATTGGGTTCTGAGAACGCAGCCAAGGAATGCCTAAAATCACAGGAAAATGAGAAGAAATTAGCAAGAAAGAAAGTTGCTCCTGATGATTAGGCTCCAACAAAATTTCAAGGGGTACGGTCTCCTGATCCACAGGCCCAGAGATTAAAGGTGACCCATCCACTGTTTCTATGGTACTTGGAGAAGCTCTTTGCTGAATTTCAATACCATGTTCCTTGGCAAATGCGATATCCATGAAATTGCCACCTGAACCAGAGTCAATCATAGCTGCACTGGAAATCCACTGTCCTGAACACAGGATGTTAATAGGGAGAGAACAGTGAGAGTTCTTTTCCTTAAGCTCCTTGGGGGGTGAAGTCATAGAAAGTGAATGGAATACAGCGTTTAAAGGCAAGCTACATTCAGAGATGTCAGATTCATAATCACAGTTGTCATACTCCCCTACTGCTGCTAGCACCTTGTTAGGCCGTCTAGGACACTTAGGACAATTGATCAAGAAGTGGTCAGACTGGCCGCAGTAGAAACATAGACTTTCACGAAGGCGATGCTCCCGGCGCTCATTGATCTTGCGCCTCTGAACGGAATCAATTTGCATGGGCACCGTCTCCTCCTCCCGAGATGTTTTACGTGCAGGCTCTTTGGAAGGAAGGGAAAAGTTAGAAATACGGCTATATGCAGCAAACTTCTCCTGCCTATGCTCTGTAAGGCGAATGTCTATGCGCACACAATTCTGTATAAATGTCTCTAGCTCTTGTGGTGACTCAGAGCAAGCTAGTTCATCTTTTACAATACTAGACAGACCCCTTTTAAAAATAGGCAATTGTGCATAACTGTCCCAATTGGTATCTACCGCTAATCTCCTGAATTCAGTAGCATACTCAATAATAGAACGTTTAGCCTGGCGTAAAGACAATAATGCAGATTAAACAGTTGCACGGCGATTAGGGTCATCAAACATTAATGCCATAGCGGCCAAGAAATCATCCAAGTTATTTAACCATGGGTCACAAGACTCAATCGTCGGATTCGCCCAGGCGAGCGCTCGTGCGGTCAGCAGCATTATTACACACAATACTTTGGATCTATCATTGGGAAAACGGTCAGCCTGCACATCAAAATGTAGCATACATTGATTCACAAAGCCACGAAATTTGTCGCGATTTGTTTGCGATCATTAAATCTGAATGGAGGCAACTTAGGTGGGCTAGCTGGTGGTGGTTGCCCAGAGGGTAAAGTCACTTGTGCAGCTATTTGCGTGCTTATGTCCTGAAAAGCCCGTCCATACTGGGACTCTATGCCAGCAAGTTTGTTTTCCTGGGCTGCCATGCGGGTGCTTAAGTCCTGCAAAGTCTGTCCAGACACTTGTTGATTGTGTTCAAAGCTTCCAAACTTCTTTTGCAGACCTTCCACATCCTTCTGCAGTGATCTAATTATGGAAAACACCTGCTCTAATCTGCTCTCTGCAGTCATTGTTCCAGCAGTCTCCTCTTTTGTGGCTAGAGTATCCTGTAATAATTATAGGGGATAACTCAGGAGACTCTTTGCGTGGCACAAGACTACATGACACAGTTTTATAAGTGGTAAAGTCTATATTATCACATGGTGATTCAAACAGGTGCAGAGAGAAACTCAAGTCCACAACACTTGGTGTAAATATTAAACACAGCTTAGCAGTCTATAGGAAACTTCAGAGGAAAATGCAATCACGCAGAAAGTCTATGAAGCAAAATTATTCTTGAGGATACTTGACACGAATAAGTCCTTGTTTTAGTCCAAACACAGATAGATATGCTTATAAGGCAGTTCAAATAATATCTTAGCTCAACCAGGGAGGTCTGTCATTATTAGTTTGTTCACCGTGTTTTTTTTATTTGTACACTGTATGTAACCCCTTACATGGACTCAATGGTGCTCTAAGCATAAATAATAATTATAAAATTATATTACTACTTTTTATTTTTAACACAGATTGTTATATGGGGAGAAAGATTGACCAAAAAATCCTGATTTAGACAATACATTATTCCCTGATGATGGCTGCACTGCAACCTTATTATAACGGGAATTGCTCAGTGTCAATGATTACTGTTCTGTTCTGAAGGTTTGGAGCGCAGCGGTCTCTACTGGTAATAACCAGTACTGCACAAAGATAGAAGCATTTTCTAAGTTATACCAGTAGGTGTCAGTAGCACTCAGGGTAACTGCATCACATAGAGATCAGGAGGCAGAAAAGCAGAATATGGAGAAATAGTGAGAAAGCACAAATACATGGATAGATACGTATTTTAGGAAAAATGTAAACGTTTTGTACAGTTTATTATCTCGAGCTTCCAATCAATAATAATTGTTCCAGATGTGACTGAGGGTAATGATATAATGATGATTTTGTGCTATAAATTGAATATTTTCTGCTTGTATCAAAAGTCTGTGTCACGCTGTGTTGTCCAGGCTGCTCTACACTGGCTATTCACAGGCGCGGTCCCACTACTGATCGGCACGGGGGTTTTGACCTGCTCCGTTTCCGACCTGGGCCGGTTCACCCCTCATTAGGACAACCTGGTAGCTCTGAGCTCCCCCAGAGTCACCATATTGATGCCGAACTTAGTGCGGACACCCGATCGACATAGCACAGGGCAGCCCAGAACTCCTGGACTCAAGCGATCCACCAGCCTCAGCCTCCCTGGTAGCTGGGATTACAGGCGCACACCACCGCACCCAGCAATGTCTATTGCTGCTATTACTGACTAGAGGCTGCAGGAGCCGTGACGTCATCGGGAACCACAGCGCCATCTAGTGTCTGCAGGATGAAAGTGCTATAAAGTCAGTAACATAAGTCAGTATAGAGCTGCATGTATGTGCTAGTTTATACCTGTTACATGTGTGTATATAACTACGGAGTAAGCTTTGGGCTGCGTACTGTGCTCGCTGTCTGATGGACATGGCTCAGCTACTGGGCGGCCTCCCGTTGTACCTGGTGTAGCTTACATTTCTGTATGATGGTGGTTTGTCATTTCTAAAGCACAAACTCTCTGTTCAGACTCGGCATAGGTGTCTGCTTTGTTCTGTTATCTGAGGCCTGGGTCACATCTGTGGCATGGGTTCTGGTGAAATCTGAGACCAGGATGAGTGCAGGGACCATCAAACACCAGCAGAATTGGGGTTAGGCGATCTTTGTGTTTTGAACCACAGGTCTTCCATTTAGCCTGTGTGTTTTGTTCCTCTTATTAAATGGACTTCGTTTCCATTGGCGCTGAAGAGGTTACCAAGTCTTTGTATGCTGGTTGGACACATGCACCTCCCTCTTACAGATGCTCCTGACCTGCTCATTTTCTCTCTCTATAAAACCTGGCCAGACATTATCATACCTGTGTAATAATATAATAAATATTAAACGCAGCTTAGCAGTCTATAGGAAACTTCAGAGGAAAATGCAATCACGCAGAAAGTCTATGATGCACAATTATTCTTGAGGATACTTGACACGAATAAGTCTTTGTTTTAGTCCAAACACAGATAGATATGCTTATAAGGCAGTTTAAATAATATCTTAGCTCAACCAGGGAGGCCTGGGTAATAGTCTCAGGTTTTTGCAGAGCAGCAACAGCTTACATGTCCAGCAAATGCAGATGGTAGTAAACAAGCAGCAGATGAAGGAGGATTACTGGAAACTGGTGTATGCAGCAGGAACTCAGAGCAGAGTAGCAGGATCACCACACAGGTTCACAGGAGCAGGTATATAGCCAGGGAGTCACCAGGGACAGGAGCTGGATGCAAGGCAGAATACTCTAGCACAGACTGAAGGCTGCGGAGGAGTTTTATAGCAGGAAGACACAGTGCACATGAGACCAAAGCAGCCATCTTGGAATAGGGCAGTAATGCACCAAAGGTAATCAAAATGTTCAGAGTCCTGACATTACTCCCTCCTTAGAAGAGGCCTCAGGACGATCCTGGACCTCGTTTCTCAGGGAATCTCTGATGAAAACGAGAAATCTTCTGTTGGGCATTGATGTTTTCCACAGGTTCCCAAGAGTCTTCCTCAGGGAGATAGCCCTGCCATCTTATCAGATATTGGAGCCAATTCCTGGGAATCCTGGAATCAACAATTTCCTCCACCACAAATTGTTCTTGCCCATCAATCACCACAGGCTGCGGAGGTGGCACAACACGTCCCTGGAAGGTATTAGGAGATACAGGCTTTAGTAAAGATACATGAAAATCTGGATGTACCTTCATAGTCCTAGGCAGCTTCAGCCGGCAGGCCACAGAGCTCACAATACTGTTGATCTTGAAACGGCCAATGTGTTGTGAACTGTGTTTCTGGGCTCCCTCTGGTGGTCACTAATGGTATTGTGTTAGGCATGTCTTGTTGCAGGCCTGAGCTCCAGCCGTATCGTTAAGCAGCGGGTGTTCCCTATTTAAGTCTCTTCTGGACTCAGTCTCTTGCCTGGCATCGTTGTATCCAGACCTATTTGGTCTCCTCCGGATTCCTTTCAGTCTGTCTCATGCAACAAAAGCTAAGTCCGTTTTGAATACTTTGGATCATTTGCATTTTCCTGTGTTTTTGTCCAGCTTGCTTGATATTGGATTTTCTGGCTCGCTGGAAGCTCTAGGGGGCTGATATTCTCCCCCCGCACCGTCAGTCGGTGTGGGGGTTCTTGAATGTTCAGCGTGGATGTTTTTGTGGGGTTTTCTGCTGACCGCATAGTCCACTGTCTATTTTCTGCCTATCTAGACTAGTGGGCCTCACTTTGCTGAATCTAGTTCATCTCTACGTTTGTGTTTTCCTCTTGCCTCACCGTTATTATTTGTTGGGGGCTTTCTATATCTTTGGGGTTCAATTTCTCTGGAGGCAAGTGAGGTCTTATTTTCCCTCTAGGGGTAGTCAGTTCTCCGGCTGGCTCGAGACGTCTAGAACCATCGTAGGCACGTTCACCGGCTGCTTCTAGTTGTGTGTGTTAGGATCAGGTATGCGGTTAGCCCAGTTTCCACCTCCCTAGAGCAGTATTTTTGTTTTTGCTATCTTGCCGGAATATCAGAGATCCTCTACCACTAGGATCATAACACAATGAATTTCTGTCCAAGTTTTTGTGAAGGAACGTTTAGCTTCAGATTCTTAGTTGCTAACCACACGGAATCTCCTACCTTGAACGTGGGTGCAGGTTTACGGAATCTATCAGCCGATCTCTTATAACGTTCTTGAGCTGTGGTCAGGGATTCCTTCAGAACCTCCAGATTTTGCCTCATCGCAGTCAGCCTTTCCTCCACTTCCGGAACCGGAGAATTAATTGGAGACCTAGGTAAGATACACGGATGATAACCCAGATTGGCAAAGAAAGGTGTAAATTTAGTGGAGGCGCTCTGAGAATTGTTATATGAAAATTCGGCTAACGGCAGCAACTCCAACCAGTCATCCTGGAGATGGCTGACATAGCATCTTAGATATTGTTCCAGCGTCTGGTTGGTACGCTCAGTCTGACCATTTGTCTGGGGATGGTAAGCGGAAGAGAGACAGACATTAATATTGAGTGCAGAGCAAAACCCCTTCCAGAATCTTGAAGTGAACTGTACTCCACGGTCAGAGATGATCTCATCCAGAACCCCATGCAACTGAAACACATTCTGTATAACCAAGTTCACTGTATCTTTAGCTCAGGGGAGGCCGGTGCACGGAACAAAGTGAGCAGCTTTAGTCAGGCGATCAACTACCACCATGATTGTATTCATGCCCCCCGATGTAGGCAGCTCCACAATAAAGTCCATTGATATAGACCCCCAAGGGCGGGACGGAACAGGTATTGGTTGTAGAAGACCTGTAGGTGCCACATGAGGGGTCTTGTAACGAGCACATACCTCGCAAGAGAGAACATAGTCCTTGGTATCCTTCAGGCAAGTTGGCCACCAGAAGAATCGGCTCAGGAACTCTTGTGTCTTCTGTACCCCCCTGTGACCAGCTAACTTGGAGTCATGTACCAACTTGAGGATCTGCAGACGGACGACCTCAGGGACGTAGATACGTCGATCTCTGAACCACATGCCACCCTTAAAGACAAGATTAATATCCACAGGTGGGTTGGCCAGAAATACATCACCGTCATATGCCTCCCTGCATTCCTTCCACAAGTCCTGATCATTGATAACTCCGATGAAATTGGCATCAGATAGAATGGTCTTGGACGGGGCTTCAGGTACGGAATCTGCAGCATGGATTCGGGATAAGGCATCAGCCTTCCCATTACGAGAACCTGGACGGTACGAGATAACAAAGTTAAATTGATTTAAAAATAAGTTCCAACGAGCCTGACGAGGAGAAAGACAGCTAGCGGATCTAAGGAATTCTAAATTGCGATGGTCAGTTAGCACTATGATCTATTTTGCAGCTCCTTGCAGATGATGCCTCCATTCTTTGAAAGCCGCAATAATAGCCAGCAATTCCTTGTCTCGTAATTCTTCTCTGCTGAGGTTAGTCTACGGGAAAAGAAAGCACAAGGATGTAGCAGACCCTTCTCTCCAGTTCTTTGGGAGAGAATAGCTCCCAAAGCATTATCAGAAGCGTCCACCTCCACAATGATAGAAAGTGTTGGATCTGGGTGTATCAACAGCGGTGCTGATGTGAAACAGATCTTAAGCCGATCAAAAGCTTCTTGAGCCTGTGATGACCACTTAAAGGGCTTTTCCTTCTTTGTCAAGGAAGTAATGGGACGGACAATATCAGAAAAATTTCGAATGAAGCGTCTGTAGAAATTTGCAAAACCAATAAAACGTTCGATCTCCTTAATGTTCTTGGGTACCGGCCAGTCAAGGAAAGCCTAATTCTTACCAGATTCCATGTTCAGCCCCTGGGGAGAGATGACATAACCTAAGAACTGTATCTCAGAACGATGGAACTCGCATTTCTCCAGCTTAATATACAGATGGTTCTCTTTCAGATGTCTTGAAACAGTTTTGACATGTTCTTCATGTTCCTGTAAAGAGTCAGAAAAGATTAGAATATCATCCAAATAGATCACCACAAACTGGTCCAACAAATCTCTGAAGATGTCATTAGCAAGGTGTTGAAACGTTGCAGGGGCGTTACAAAGCCCGAAGGGCATCACAAGATATTCAAAGTGTCCATACCGGCATCTGAATGCTGTCTTCCACTCATCCCCTGGACGAATACGCACCAAATTATAAGCCCCACGAAGATCCAGTTTAGAGAACACCTTAGCATGGCGGACTCTTTCCAGTAATTTGGGAATCAGAGGCAAAGGGTATCGGTTTCGTACGGTTACCTTATTGAGTTCCCGATAGTCAATACAGGGTCTCAGGGTCCCAGCCTTCTTTTTTACAAAAAATATAGGTGCCTCTGCTGGTGAGGAAGAAGGATGTATGAAGCCTTTGGCCAGATTTTCATCAATATACTCCTTTAAGGCTTGAAGCTCATGTGCCGCCAAAGGGTATACGTTACCAAAAGGAATAGCTGCCCCATGAAGCAGCTCAATGGGACAATCATAATGCCTGTGTGGAGGAAGATGATCTGCATTCTTCTTGTCACAGATGTCAGAAAACTCTTTATATGCTGGAGGTAAAGTAACTACCTGTACATGTGGTTCCGTAGCCGTGGACTCAGGGACAGCTTCTGTTAACGCTGAGTTGCTCCTTGTTGGAAAGATAATCTCCTTGGTCTCCCAGTTGATAATTGGGTTCTGAGAACGCAGCCAAGGAATGCCTAAAATCACAGGAAAATGAGAAGAAATTAGCAAGAAAGAAAGTTGCTCCTGATGATTAGGCTCCAACAAAATTTCAAGGGGTACGGTCTCCTGATCCACAGGCCCAGAGATTAAAGGTGACCCATCCACTGTTTCCATGGTAATTGGAGAAGCTCTTTGCTGAATTTCAATACCATGTTCCTTGGCAAATGCGATATCCATGAAATTGCCACCTGAACCAGAGTCAATCATAGCTGCACTGGAAATCCACTGTCCTGAACACAGGATGTTAATAGGGAGAGAACAGTGAGAGTTCTTTTCCTTAAGCTCCTTGGGGGGTGAAGTCATAGAAAGTGAATGGAATACAGCGTTTAAAGGCAAGCTACATTCAGAGATGTCAGATTCATAATCACAGTTGTCATACTCCCCTACTGCTGCTAGCACCTTGTTAGGCCGTCTAGGACACTTAGGACAATTGATCAAGAAGTGGTCAGACTGGCCGCAGTAGAAACATAGACTTTCACGAAGGCGATGCTCCCGGCGCTCATTGATCTCGCACCTCTGAACGGAATCAATTTGCAAGGGCACCGCCTCCTCCTCCCGAGATGTTTTACCTGCAGGCTCTTTGGAAGGAAGGGAAAAGTTAGAAATACGGCTATATGCAGCAAACTTCTCCTGCCTATGCTCAGTAAGGCGAATGTCTATGCGCACACAATGCTGTATAAATGTCTCTAGCTCTTGTGGTGACTCAGAGCAAGCTAGTTCATCTTTTACAATACTAGACAGACCCCTTTTAAAAATAGGCAATTGTGCATAACTGTCCCAATTGGTATCTACCGCTAATCTCCTGAATTCAGTAGCATACTCAATAACAGAACGTTTAGCCTGGCGTAGAGACAATAAAGCAGATTAAGCAGTTGCACGGCGATTAGGGTAATCAAACATTAATGCCATAGCGGCCAAGAAATCATCCAAGTTATTTAACCATGGGTCACAAGACTCAATCGTCGGATTCGCCCAGGCGAGCGCTCGTGCGGTCAGCAGCATTATTACACACCATACTTTGGATCTATCATTAGGAAAACGGTCAGCCTGCACATCAAAATATAGCATACATTGATTCACAAAGCCACGAAATTTGTCGCGATTTGTTTGCGATTATTAAATCTGCATGGGGGCAACTTAGGTGGGCTAGCTGGTGGTGGTTGCCCAGAGGGTAAAGTCACTTGTGCAGCTATTTGCGTGCTTATGTCCTGAAAAGCCCGTCCATACTGGGACTCTATGCCAGCAAGTTTGTTTTCCTGGGCTGCCATGCGGGTGCTTAAGTCCTGCAAAGTCTGTCCAGACACTTGTTGATTGTGTTCAAAGCTTCCAAACTTCTTTTGCAGACCTTCCACATCCTTCTGCAGTGATCTAATTATGGAAAACACCTGCTCTAATCTGCTCTCTGCAGTCATTGTTCCAGCAGTCTCCTCTTTTGTGGCTAGAGTATCCTGTAATAATTATAGGGGATAACTCAGGAGACTCTTTGCGTGGAACAAGACTACATGACACAGTTTTATAAGTGGTAAAGTCTATATTATCACACGGTGATTCAAACAGGTGCAGAGAGAAACTCAAGTCCACAACACTTGGTGTAAATATTAAACACAGCTTAGCAGTCTATAGGAAACGTCAGAGGAAAATGCAATCACGCAGAAAGTCTATGAAGCAAAATTATTCTTGAGGATACTTGACACGAATAAGTCCTTGTTTTAGTCCAAACACAGATAGATATGCTTATAAGGCAGTTCAAATAATATCTTAGCTCAACCAGGGAGGCCTGTGTAATAGTCTCAGGTTTTTGCAGAGCAGCAACAGCTTACATGTCCAGCAAATGCAGATGGAAGTAAACAAGTAGCAGGAAACTGGTGTATGCAGCAGGAACTCAGAGCAGAGTAGCGGGATCACCACACAGGTTCACAGGAGCAGGTATATAACCAGGGAGTCACCAGGGACAGGAGCTGGATGCAAGGCAGAATACTCTAGCACAGACTGAAGGCTGGGGAGGAGTTTTATAGCAGGACGACACAGTGCACATGAGACCAAAGACGCCATATTGGAAAAGGGCAGTAATGCACAAAAGGTAATAAAAAAATGTTCAGAGTCCTGACAACCTGCCTGTGAAAGTTTACTTCCTGGCTTGCTGGAGTTAGTGTGCTGAAGTTGGAGTTCGTAGTTGCTGCTGGAGATTGTTTTTTGCTGTTTTTGGGTGTATGTTTTCTCTTTTATCCAATTCTCAGTTGGTTTGTGCATTCCTATCCTTTCCTTTATTCCTCTCTACCAATGGTGACAGTTTTTTGTATGTAAGTTGCTTTTTGTTATTTCTGTTTGTCTTACAAGTTTATAGACTAACATATCTGTCCCAGGCCTCCTGGGGGAGGGGACAGATTAGGACACTAACAGGAGCATAGTAAGGTCAGAGACTTGGGCTTTTCTGCCTTTTAGAGTATGCCCAGGTGTTATGATCCTTAGTGGCTGAGGATCACAGAATGAACTAGCTAAGTAACTGAACATAGAACGAGCTCTAGGGAGGTGGTAACTGGACTGACCGCAAAACCTGATCCTAACCAAACACACTGAAGGTAGCCGGTGAACGTGCCTAAATTCCTGGACGTCTCGACACAGCCTGAGAAACTTGCTACCCCTATAGAGAAAGTAAGACCTCACTTGCCTCAGAGAAATGACCCCAAAGATATAGGAAGCCCCCAACAAATATTAACGGTGAGGTAAGGGGAAAATACAAAACGTAGAAATGAAAACAGATTCAGCAAATGAGGCCCACTAATACTAGATAGCAGAAGACAGGCAGGGAACTGTGTGGTCAGTAAAAAACCCTATACAAAATATCCACGCCGAGAATTCAAGAACCCCCACACCAACTAACGGTGTGAGGGGAGAAACTCAGCCCCCCAGAGCTACCAGAGGGAGCCCAAAGACAGCACTCACACAGTACCACTTGTGACCACAAGAGGGAGCCCAAAAACAGAGTTCACAACAGTACCCCCCCTTGAGGAGGGGTCACCGAACCCTCATCAAAACCCCCAGGGCGATCAGGATGAGCCACATGGAAGGCATGAACCAAATCGGCCGCATGAACATCAGAGGTGACAACCCAGGAATTATCCTCCTGACCATAGCCCTTCCACTTAACCAAATACTGAAGCCTCCGTCTAGAAATATGAGAATCCAAGATCTTCTCCACCACGTACTCCACTTCGCCCTCAACCAGCACCGGGGCAGGGGGCTCAACAGAAGGAACCACAGGCACCACATACCTCCGCAACAAAGACCTATGGAACACGTTATGAATGGCAAACGACGCTGGGAGGTCCAAACGAAATGACACCGGGTTAAGGATTTCCAAAATCTTATAAGGACCGATGAAGCGAGGCTTGAATTTAGGAGAGGAGACCTTCATAGGAACATACCGAGAAGACAGCCATACCAAATCCCCAACACGAAGTCGGGGACCCACACCGCGATGGCGGTTGGCAAAGCGCTGAGCCTTCTCCTGTGACAACTTCAAATTGTCCACCACATGGTTCCAAATCTGCTGCAACCTATCCACCACAGAATCCACCCCAGGACAGTCAGAAGGCTCAACCTGACCCGAGGAAAAACGAGGATGAAAACCAGAATTGCAGAAAAAAGGCGAAACCAAAGTAGCAGAACTAGCCCGATTATTAAGGGCAAACTCGGCCAATGGCAAAAAAGTCACCCAATCATCCTGATCAGCAGAAACAAAACATCTTAAATAACTTTCCAAGGTCTGATTAGTTCGCTCGGTTTGGCCATTCGTCTGAGGATGGAAGGCCGACGAAAAAGACAAATCAATGCCCATCTTAGCACAAAAGATCCGCCAAAATCTGGACACAAACTGGGATCCTCTGTCAGACACAATATTTTCAGGGATGCCGTGCAAGCGAACCACATTCTGAAAAAATAGAGGAACCAAATCGGAGGAGGAAGGCAACTTAGGCAAGGGCACCAAATGGACCATTTTGGAAAAACGATCACACACCACCCAGATGACAGACATTCTCTGAGAGACTGGAAGATCCGAAATAAAATCCATGGAAATGTGCGTCCAAGGCCTCTTTGGGACAGGCAAAGGCAAAAGCAAACCGCTGGCACGAGAACAGCAAGGCTTAGCCCGAGCACAAATCCCACAGGACTGCACAAAGGAACGCACATCCCGTGACAAGGAAGGCCACCAAAAGGACCTAGCCACCAAATCTCTGGTATCAAAAATCCCAGGATGGCCTGCCAACACCGAAGAATGAACCTCGGAAATAACTCTGCTGGTCCATCTATCTGGGACAAACAGTCTCTCTGGTGGGCAACGGTCAGGTCTATCCGCCTGAAATTTCTGCAGCACTCGTCGCAAATCTGGGGAAATGGCAGACAAAATCACTCCCTCTCTGAGGATACCAGCCGGCTCTGAAACTCCCGGAGAGTCAGGCACAAAACTCCTAGAAAAAGCATCAGCCTTCACGTTCTTCGAACCAGGCAGGTACGAGACCACGAAATCGAAACGGGAGAAAAACAACGACCAACGAGCCTGTCTAGGATTCAGCCACTTGGCAGACTCGAGATAAATCAGATTTTTGTGATCAGTCAAGACCACCACACGATGCTTAGCTCCCTCGAGCCAATGTCGCCACTCCTCAAATGCCCACTTCATAGCCAACAACTCCCGATTACCAACATCATAATTCCACTCGGCAGGCGAAAACTTTCTTGAAAAGAAAGCACAAGGTTTCATCACTGAGCAATCAGAGCTTCTCTGCGACAAAACAGCCCCTGCTCCAATCTCAGAAGCATCAACCTCGACCTGAAAAGGAAGAGAGACATCAGGCTGACACAAAACTGGAGCCGAAGAAAACCGGCGCTTCAGCTCCCGAAAGGCTTCCACGGCCGCAGGAGACCAATTAGTCACATCAGAACCCTTCTTGGTCAAATCCGTCAAGGGTTTAACCACGCCAGAAAAATTAGCAATGAAGCAACGGTAAAAATTAGCAAAACCCAAGAACTTCTGAAGACTCTTAACAGATGTAGGATGAGTCCAGTCATGAATAGCCTGGACCTTGACTGGGTCCATCTCAATAGTAGAAGGAGGAAAAATAAAACCCAAAAAGGAAACCTTCTGTACTCCGAAGAGACATTTTGAGCCCTTCACAAATAAGGCATTAGCACGCAGGACCTGAAATACCATCCTGACCTGCTTCACATGGGACTCCCAGTCCTCAGAAAAGACCAAAATGTCATCCAGATACACAATCATAAATTTATCCAGATATTCTCGGAAGATGTCATGCATGAAGGACTGGAACATAGAAGGAGCATTAGAGAATCCAAAAGGCATCACCAAGTACTCAAAATGGCCTTCGGGCGTATTAAATGCTGTTTTCCATTCATCCCCCTGCTTAATACGCACAAGGTTATACGCACCACGAAGATCTATCTTGGTGAACCAACTGGACCCCTTAATCCGAGCAAACAGATCAGATAATAATGGCAAAGGATACTGAAATTTGACCGTGATTTTATTTAGAAGACGATAATCTATACAAGGTCTCAGAGAACCATCCTTTTTGGCCACAGAAAAGAATCCTGCACCAAGAGGGGAGGAGGACGGGCGAATATGTCCCTTCTCTAAAGACTCCTTTATATAACTCCGCATCGCGGCATGTTCTGGTACAGACAAATTAAAAAGTCGTCCCTTAGGGAACTTACTACCAGGAATCAAATTTATAGCACAATCACAATCCCTGTGAGGAGGCAGGGCACCGGATCTGGGCTCATCAAATACATCCTGGTAGTCCGACAAAAACTCAGGGACCACAGAAGGAGTGGAAGAAGCAATTGACACCAAAGGAGCATCGCCATGAATCCCCTGGCAACCCCAACTTGAAACAGACATAGCTTTCCAATCCAGAACTGGATTATGGGCCTGCAGCCATGGCAGACCCAAAACGACAACATCATGCAAATTATGCAGCACAAGAAAGCGAATCACCTCCTGATGTACAGGAGTCATGCACATGGTCACTTGAGTCCAATACTGAGGCTTATTCTCAGCCAATGGTGTAGCATCAATTCCCCTCAGTGGAATAGGGAATTCTAAAGGCTCCAGAACAAAACCACAGCGCCTGGCAAACGACAAATCCATCAGGTTCAGGGCAGCACCTGAATCCACAAAAGCCATAACCGAGTAGGATGACAAAGAACAAATTAAAGTAACAGACAAAATGAATTTAGGCTGTACAGTACCAATGGTGACAGATCTAGCAAAGTTTTTTGTGCGCTTAGAGCATGCTGAGATAACATGAGCTGAATCACCACAGTAAAAGCACAACCCATTCTGACGTCTATGATTTTGCCGTTCAATTCTGGTCAGAATCCTATCACATTGCATAGACTCAGGTTTCTGTTCAGAAAACACCGCCAGATGGTACGCAGGTTTGCGCTCCCGCAAACGCCGATCAATCTGAATGGCCAAAGCCATTGACTCATTCAGACTCGCAGGCGTGGGGAACCCCACCATAACATTCTTAATGGCTTCAGAAAGACCTTCTCTGAAATTTGCAGCCAGGGCACACTCATTCCATTGAGTAAGCACCGACCATTTCCGAAATTTTTGACAATACACCTCAGCTTCATCCTGGCCCTGAGAGAGAGCCAGCAAGGCCTTTTCTGCCTGGTTCTCAAGATTAGGTTCCTCATAAAGCAAACCAAGCGCCAGAAAAAACGCATCCACATTCAGCAATGCAGGATCTCCTGGCGCCAGGGAGAAAGCCCAATCTTGAGGGTCGCCACGTAACAGGGAGATAACAATTCTAACTTGCTGACCGGAATCACCAGAGGAACGAGGTCTCAAAGAAAGAAATAATTTACAATTATTCTTAAAATTCAGAAACCTAGATCTATCTCCAGAAAACAACTCAGGAATAGGTACTTTTGGCTCAGACATAGGACTGTGAACAGCAAAATCCTGAATGCTTTGCACCCTTGCAGCAAGATGATCCACACTAGAAGTCAGACTCTGAATATCCATGTCTGCAGCTGAACTCAAAGCCACCCAGAGATTAAGGGGATGAGAGAAGCTGGACAGACTGCAGCAAAGGGAGAGGAAAAAAAAATTGTACTCAGGACTTCTCTTATCCCACTTCTGCGATGCATTAAACACTTTTTGGCCTGCTGTACTGTTATGATCCTTAGTGGCTGAGGATCACAGAATGAACTAGCTAAGTAACTGAACATAGAACGAGCTCTAGGGAGGTGGTAACTGGACTGACCGCAAAACCTGATCCTAACCAAACACACTGAAGGTAGCCGGTGAACGTGCCTAAATTCCTGGATGTCTCGACGCAGCCTGAGAAACTTGCTACCCCTATAGAGAAAGTAAGACCTCACTTGCCTCAGAGAAATGACCCCAAAGATATAGGAAGCCCCCAACAAATATTAACGGTGAGGTAAGGGGAAAATACAAAACGTAGAAATGAAAACAGATTCAGCAAATGAGGCCCACTAATACTAGATAGCAGAAGACAGGCAGGGAACTGTGCGGTCAGTAAAAAACCCTATACAAAATATCCACGCCGAGAATTCAAGAACCCCCATACCAACTAACGGTGTGAGGGGAGAAACTCAGCCCCCCAGAGCTACCAGAGGGAGCCCAAAGACAGCACTCACACAGTACCACTTGTGACCACAAGAGGGAGCCCAAAAACAGAGTTCACAACACCCAGGACAGGGATAGTTAGGGTCCCATTTCCAGGGATAGTGTGAGGCCCCCCTTCCTTACTGAAGACCACCACAGCATGACAATTCACCAGCGTATCTAGTTAAATCTGCTAACACTGACTCACAAAGCCATCCATAATCTGTCTCCTCCATATATCTCCGAACTAATCTCCTGATATCTTCCAACACGCAACCTCCGGTCTTCCCAAGACCTCCTTCTATTCTCCACACTCATAAATTTCACCCCCAATTGCCTCCAAGACTACTCATAAGTGTCCCCCATCCTCTAGAACTCTGTGCCTCGACACGTTTGATTATCTGCCACAGTCGGAACCTTCAGACGGAACTTGAAAACCTACCTCTCCAGGAAGGCCTACAGCCTGACATGACCCTACTACCACCTCACCACCACCTAAGCTGCCGTGACCCCCTACCCTACTGTCTCCATCCCATTATCCTCGAGACTGTAGGCCTGCAAGGGTAGGGCCCTCTCTTTTCTGTACCAGTCTGTCATTATTAGTTTGTTCACCGTGTTTTTTTTATTTGTACACTGTATGTAACCCCTTACATGTACTCAATGGTGCTCTAAGCATAAATAATAATTATAAAATTATATTACTACTTTTTATTTTTAACACAGATTGTTATATGGGGAGAAAGATTGACCAAAAAAATCCTGATTTAGACAATACATTATTCCCTGATGATGGCTGCACTGCAACCTTATTATAACGGGAATTGCTCAGTGTCAATGATTACTGTTCTGTTCTGAAGGTTTGGAGCGCAGCGGTCTCTACTGGTAATAACCAGTACTGCACAAAGATAGAAGCATTTTCTAAGTTATACCAGTAGGTGTCAGTAGCACTCAGGGTAACTGCATCACATAGAGATCAGGAGGCAGAAAAGCAGAATATGGAGAAATAGTGAGAAAGCACAAATACATGGATAGATACGTATTTTAGGAAAAATGTAAACGTTTTGTACAGTTTATTATCTCGAGCTTCCAATCAATAATAATTGTTCCAGATGTGACTGAGGGTAATGATATAATGATGATTTTGTGCTATAAATTGAATATTTTCTGCTTGTATCAAAAGTCTGTGTCACGCTGTGTTGTCCAGGTTGCTCTACACTGGCTATTCACAGGCGCGGTCCCACTACTGATCGGCACGGGGGTTTTGACCTGCTCCGTTTCCGACCTGGGCCGGTTCACCCCTCATTAGGACAACCTGGTAGCTCCGAGCTCCCCCAGAGTCACCATATTGATGCCGAACTTAGTGCGGACACCCGATCGACATAGCACAGGGCAGCCCAGAACTCCTGGACTCAAGCGATCCACCAGCCTCAGCCTCCCTGGTAGCTGGGATTACAGGCGCACGCCACCGCACCCGGCAATGTCTATTGCTGCTATTACTGACTAGAGGCTGCAGGGGCCGTGACGTCATCGGGAACCACAGCGCCATCTAGTGTCTGCGGGATGAAAGTGCTATAAAGTCAGTAACATAAGTCAGTATAGAGCTGCATGTATGTGCTAGTTTATACCTGTTACATGTGTGTATTTAACTACGGAGTAAGCTTTGGGCTGCATACTGTGCTCGCTGTCTGATGGACATGGCTCAGCTACTGGGCGGCCTCCCGTTGTACCTGGTGTAGCTTACATTTTTATATGATGGTGGTTTGTCATTTCTAAAGCACAAACTCTCTGTTCAGACTCGGCATAGGTGTCTGCTTTGTTCTGTTATCTGAGGCCTGGGTCACATCTGTGGCATGGGTTCTGGTGAAATCTGAGACCAGAATGAGTGCAGGGACCATCAAACACCAGCAGAATTGGGGTTTGGGCGATCTTTGTGTTTTGAACCACAGGTCTTCCATTTAGCCTGTGCGTTTTGTTCCTCATATTAAATGGACTTCGTTTCCATTGGCGCTGAAGAGGTTACCAAGTCTTTGTATGCTGGTTGGAGACATGCACCTCCCTCTCACAGATGCTCCTGACCTGCTTATTTTCTCTCTCTATAAAACCTGGCCAGACATTATCATACCTGTGTAATAATTATAGGGATAACTCAGGAGACTCTTTGTGTGGAACAAGACAACTACAGGACACAGTTTTATAAGTGGTAAAGTCTATATTATCACACGGTGATTCAAACAGGTGCAGAGAGAAACTCAAGTCCACAACACTTGGTGTAAATATTAAACGCAGCTTAGCAGTCTATAGGAAACTTCAGAGGAAAATGCAATCACGCAGAAAGTCTATGATGCACAATTATTCTTGAGGATACTTGACACGAATAAGTCTTTGTTTTAGTCCAAACACAGATAGATATGCTTATAAGGCAGTTTAAATAATATCTTAGCTCAACCAGGGAGGCCTGGGTAATAGTCTCAGGTTTTTGTAGAGCAGCAACAGCTTACATGTCCAGCAAATGCAGATGGAAGTAAACAAGCAGCAGATGAAGGAGGATTACTGGAAACTGGTGTATGCAGCAGGAACTCAGAGCAGAGTAGCAGGATCACCACACAGGTTCACAGGAGCAGGTATTTAGCCAGGGAGTCACCAGGGACAGGAGCTGGATGCAAGGCAGAATACTCTAGCACAGACTGAAGGCTGCGGCGGAGTTTTATAGCAGGAAGACACAGTGCACATGAGACCAAAGAAGCCATCTTGGAATAGGGCAGTAATGCACAAAAGGTAATCAAAATGTTCAGAGTCCTGACATTACTCCCTCCTTAGAAGAGGCCTCAGGACGATCCTGGACCTGGTTTCTCAGGGAATCTCTGATGAAAACGAGAAATCTTCTGTTGGGCATTGATGTTTTCCACAGGTTCCCAAGAGTCTTCCTCAGGGAGATAGCCCTGCCATCTTATCAGATATTGGAGCCGATTCCTGGGAATCCTGGAATCAACAATTTCCTCCACCACAAATTGTTCTTGCCCATCAATCACCACAGGCTGCGGAGGTGGCACAACATGTCCCTGGAAGGTATTAGGAGATACAGGCTTTAGTAAAGATACATGAAAATCTGGATGTACCTTCATAGTCCTAGGCAGCTTCAGCCGGCAGGCCACAGAGCTCACAATACTGTTGATCTTGAAACGGCCAATGAATTTCTGTCCAAGTTTTTGTGAAGGAACGTTTAGCTTCAGATTCTTAGTTGCTAACCACACGGAATCTCCTACCTTGAACGTGGGTGCAGGTTTACGGAATCTATCAGCCGATCTTTTATAACGTTCTTGAGCTGTGGTCAGGGATTCCTTCAGAACCTCCAGATTTTGCCTCATCGCAGTCAGCCTTTCCTCCACTTCCGGAACCGGAGAATTAATTGGAGACCTAGGTAAGATACACGGATGATAACCCAGATTGGCAAAGAAAGGTGTAAATTTAGTGGAGGCGCTCTGAGAATTGTTATATGAAAATTCGGCTAACGGCAGCAACTCCAACCAGTCATCCTGGAGATGGCTGACATAGCATCTTAGATATTGTTACAGCGTCTGGTTGGTACGCTCAGTCTGACCATTTGTCTGGGGATGGTAAGCGGAAGAGAGACAGACATTAATATTGAGTGCAGAGCAAAACCCCTTCCAGAATCTTGAAGTGAACTGTACTCCACGGTCAGAGATGATCTCATCCGGAACCCCATGCAACCGAAACACATTCTGTATAACCAAGTTCACTGTATCTTTAGCTGAGGGGAGGCCGGTGCACGGAACAAAGTGAGCAGCTTTAGTCAGGCGATCAACTACCACCATGATTGTATTCATGCCCCCCGATGTAGGCAGCTCCACAATAAAGTCCATTGATATAGACCCCCAAGGGCGGGACGGAACAGGTATTGGTTGTAGAAGACCTGTAGGTGCCACATGAGGGGTCTTGTAACGAGCAC
The DNA here is from genome assembly GCF_051348905.1 of Ranitomeya variabilis. NCBI lineage: Eukaryota > Metazoa > Chordata > Amphibia > Anura > Dendrobatidae > Ranitomeya > Ranitomeya variabilis. Next base: position 640,839,446 of record NC_135232.1, read on the forward strand.
ATACCTCGCAAGAGAGAACATAGTCCTTGGTATCCTTCAGGCAAGTTGGCCACCAGAAGAATCGGCTCAGGAACTCTTGTGTCTTCTGTACCCCCCTGTGACCAGCCAACTTGGAGTCATGTACCAACTTGAGGATCTGCAGACGGACGACCTCAGGGACGTAGATACGTCGATCTCTGAACCACATGCCACCCTTAAAGACAAGATTAATATCCACAGGTGGGTTGGCCAGAAATACATCACCGTCATAGGCCTCCCTGCACTCCTTCCACAAGTCCTGATCGTTGATAACTCCGATGAAATTGGCATCAGATAGAATGGTCTTGGACGGGGCTTCAGGTACGGAATCTGCAGCATGGATTTGGGATAAGGCATCAGCCTTCCCATTACGAGAACCTGGACGGTACGAGATAACAAAGTTAAATTGATTTAAAAATAAGTTCCAACGAGCCTGACGAGGAGAAAGACATCTAGCGGATCTAAGGAACTCTAAATTGCGATGGTCAGTTAGCACTATGATCTGTTTTGCAGCTCCTTGCAGATGATGCCTCCATTCTTTGAAAGCCGCAATAATAGCCAGCAATTCCTTGTCTCGTAATTCTTCTCTGCTGAGGTTAGTCTACGGTAAAAGAAAGCACAAGGATGTAGCAGACCCTTCTCTCCAGTTCTTTGGGAGAGAATAGCCCCCAAAGCATTATCAGAAGCGTCCACCTCCACAATGATAGAAAGTGTTGGATCTGGGTGTATCAACAGCGGTGCTGATGTGAAACAGATCTTAAGCCGATCAAAAGCTTCTTGAGCCTGTGATGACCACTTAAAGGGTTTTTCCTTCTTTGTCAAGGAAGTAATGGGACGGACAATATCAGAAAAATTTTGAATGAAGCGTCTGTAGAAATTTGCAAAACCAATAAAACGTTCGATCTCCTTAATGTTCTTGGGTACCGGCCAGTCAAGGAAAGCCTGATTCTTACCAGATTCCATGTTCAGCCCCTGGGGAGAGATGACATAACCTAAGAACTGTATCTCAGAACGATAGAACTCGCATTTCTCCGGCTTAATATACAGATGGTTCTCTTTCAGATGTCTTGAAACAGTTTTGACATGTTCTTCATGTTCCTGTAAAGAGTCAGAAAAGATTAGAATATCATCCAAATAGATCACCACAAACTGGTCCAACAAATCTCTGAAAATGTCATTAGCAAGGAGTTGAAACGTTGCAGGGGCGTTACAAAGCCCGAAGGGCATCACAAGATATTCAAAGTGTCCATACCGGCACCGGAATGCTGTCTTCCACTCATCCCCTGGACGAATACGCACCAAATTATAAGCCCCACGAAGATCCAGTTTAGAGAACACCTTAGCATGGCGGACTCTTTCCAGTAATTTGGGAATCAGAGGCAAAGGGTAACGGTTTCGTACGGTTACCTTATTGAGTTCCCGATAGTCAATACAGGGTCTCAGGGTCCCAGCCTTCTTTTTTACAAAAAATATAGGTGCCTCTGCTGGTGAGGAAGAAGAACGTATGAAGCCTTTGGCCAGATTTTCATCAATATACTCCTTTAAGGCTTGAAGCTCAGGTGCCGCCAAAGGGTATACGTTACCAAAAGGAATAGCTGCCCCAGGAAGCAGCTCAATGGGACAATCATAATGCCTGTGTGGAGGAAGCTGATCTGCATTCTTCCTGTCACAGATGTCAGAAAACTCTTTATATGCTGGAGGTAAAGTAACTACCTGTACATGTAGTTCCGTAGCCGTGGACTCAGGGACAGCTTCTGTTAACGCTGAGTTGCTCCTTGTTGGAAAGATAATCTCCTTGGTCTTCCAGTTGATAATTGGGTTCTGAGAACGCAGCCAAGGAATGCCTAAAATCACAGGAAAATGAGAAGAAATTAGCAAGAAAGAAAGTTGCTCCTGATGATTAGGCTCCAACAAAATTTCAAGGGGTACGGTCTCCTGATCCACAGGCCCAGAGATTAAAGGTGACCCATCCACTGTTTCCATGGTAATTGGAGAAGCTCTTTGCTGAATTTCAATACCATGTTCCTTGGCAAATGCGATATCCATGAAATTGCCACCTGAACCAGAGTCAATCATAGCTGCACTGGAAATCCACTGTCCTGAACACAGGATGTTAATAGGGAGAGAACAGTGAGAGTTCTTTTCCTTAAGCTCCTTGGGGGGTGAAGTCATAGAAAGTGAATGGAATACAGCGTTTAAAGGCAAGCTACATTCAGAGATGTCAGATTCATAATCACAGTTGTCATACTCCCCTACTGCTGCTAGCACCTTGTTAGGCCGTCTAGGACACTTGGGACAATTGATCAAGAAGTGGTCAGACTGGCCGCAGTAGAAACATAGACTTTCACGAAGGCGATGCTCCCGGCGCTCATTGATCTCGCACCTCTGAACGGAATCAATTTGCATGGGCACCGCCTCCTCCTCCCGAGATGTTTTACCTGCAGGCTCTTTGGAAGGAAGGGAAAAGTTAGAAATACGGCTATATGCAGCAAACTTCTCCTGCCTATGCTCAGTAAGGCGAATGTCTATGCGCACACAATGCTGTATAAATGTCTCTAGCTCTTGTGGTGACTCAGAGCAAGCTAGTTAATCTTTTACAATACTAGACAGACCCCTTTTAAAAATAGGCAATTGTGCATAACTGTCCCAATTGGTATCTTCCGCTAATCTCCTGAATTCAGTAGCATACTCAATAACAGAACGTTTAGCCTGGTGTAAAGACAATAAAGCAGATTAAGCAGTTGCACGGCGATTAGGGTCATCAAACATTAATGCCATAGCGGCCAAGAAATCATCCAAGTTATTTAACCATGGGTCACAAGACTCAATCGTCGGATTCACCCAGGCGAGCGCTCGTGCGGTCAGCAGCATTATTACACACAATACTTTGGATCTATCATTAGGAAAACAGTCAGCCTGCACATCAAAATATAGCATACATTGATTCACAAAGCTACGAAATTTGTCGCGATTTGTTTGCGATCATTAAATCTGAATGGGGGCAACTTAGGTGGGCTAGCTGGTGGTGGTTGCCCAGAGGGTAAAGTCACTTGTGCAGCTATTTGCGTGCTTATGTCCTGAAAAGCCCGTCCATACTGGGACTCTATGCCAGCAAGTTTGTTTTCCTGGGCTGCCATGCGGGTGCTTAAGTCCTGCAAAGTCTGTCCAGACACTTGTTGATTGTGTTCAAAGCTTCCAAACTTCTTTTGCAGACCTTCCACATCCTTCTGCAGTGATCTAATTATGGAAAACACCTGCTCTAATCTGCTCTCTGCAGTCATTGTTCCAGCAGTCTCCTCTTTTGTGGCTAGAGTATCCTGTAATAATTATAGGGGATAACTCAGGAGACTCTTTGCGTGGAACAAGACTACATGACACAGTTTTATAAGTGGTAAAGTCTATATTATCACACGGTGATTCAAACAGGTGCAGAGAGAAACTCAAGTCCACAACACTTGGTGTAAATATTAAACACAGCTTAGCAGTCTATAGGAAACTTCAGAGGAAAATGCAATCACGCAGAAAGTCTATGAAGCAAAATTATTCTTGAGGATACTTGACACGAATAAGTCCTTGTTTTAGTCCAAACACAGATAGATATGCTTATAAGGCAGTTCAAATAATATCTTAGCTCAACCAGGGAGGCCTGGGTAATAGTCTCAGGTTTTTGCAGAGCAGCAACAGCTTACATGTCCAGCAAATGCAGATGGAAGTAAACAAGCAGCAGGAAACTGGTGTATGCAGCAGGAACTCAGAGCAGAGTAGCGGGATCACCACACAGGTTCACAGGAGCAGGTATATAACCAGGGAGTCACCAGGGACAGGAGCTGGATGCAAGGCAGAATACTCTAGCACAGACTGAAGGCTGGGGAGGAGTTTTATAGCAGGACGACACAGTGCACATGAGACCAAAGACGCCATCTTGGAAAAGGGCAGTAATGCACAAAAGGTAATAAAAAAATGTTCAGAGTCCTGACAACCTGCCTGTGAAAGTTTACTTCCTGGCTTGCTGGAGTTGGTGTGCTGAAGTTGGAGTTCGTAGCTGCTGCTGGAGATTGTTGCTTGCTGTTTTTGGGTGTATGCTTTCTCTTTTATCCAATTCCCAGTTGGTTTGTGCATTCCTATCCTTTCCTTTATTCCTCTCTACCAATGGTGACAGTTTTTTGTATGTAAGTTGCTTTTTGTTATTTCTGTTTGTCTTACAAGTTTATAGACTAACATATCTGTCCCAGGCCTCCTGGGGGAGGGGACAGATTAGGACACTAACAGGAGCATAGTAAGGTCAGAGACTTGGGCTTTTCTGCCTTTTAGAGTATGCCCAGGACAGGGATAGTTAGGGTCCCATTTCCAGGGATAGTGTGAGGCCCCCCTTCCTTACTGAAGACCACCACAGCATGACAATTCACCAGCGTATCTAGTTAAATCTGCTAACACTGACCCACAAAGCCATCCATAATCTGTCTCCTCCATATATCTCTGAACTAATCTCCTGATATCTTCCAACACGCAACCTCCGGTCTTCCCAAGACCTCCTTCTATTCTCCACACTCATAAATTTCACCCCCAATTGCCTCCAAGTCTACTCATAAGTGTCCCCCATCCTCTGGAACTCTGTGCCTCGACACGTTTGATTATCTGCCACAGTCGGAACCTTCAGACGGAACTTGAAAACCTACCTCTCCAGGAAGGCCTACAGCCTGACATGACCCTACTACCACCTCACCACCACCTAAGCTGCCGTGACCCCCTACCCCACTGTCTCCATCCCATTATCCTCGAGACTGTAGGCCTGCAAGGGTAGGGCCCTCTCTTTTCTGTACCAGTCTGTCATTATTAGTTTGTTCACCGTGTTTTTTTTATTTGTACACTGTATGTAACCCCTTACATGGACTCAATGGTGCTCTAAGCATAAATAATAATTATAAAATTATATTACTACTTTTTATTTTTAACACAGATTGTTATATGGGGAGAAAGATTGACCAAAAAATCCTGATTTAGACAATACATTATTCCCTGATGATGGCTGCACTGCAACCTTATTATAACGGGAATTGCTCAGTGTCAATGATTACTGTTCTGTTCTGAAGGTTTGGAGCGCAGCGGTCTCTACTGGTAATAACCAGTACTGCACAAAGATAGAAGCATTTTCTAAGTTATACCAGTAGGTGTCAGTAGCACTCAGGGTAACTGCATCACATAGAGATCAGGAGGCAGAAAAGCAGAATATGGAGAAATAGTGAGAAAGCACAAATACATGGATAGATACGTATTTTAGGAAAAATGTAAACGTTTTGTACAGTTTATTATCTCGAGCTTCCAATCAATAATAATTGTTCCAGATGTAACTGAGGGTAATGATATAATGATGATTTTGTGCTATAAATTGAATATTTTCTGCTTGTATCAAAAGTCTGTGTCACGCTGTGTTGACCAGGCTGCTCGACACTGGCTATTCACAGGCGCGGTCCCACTACTGATCGGCACGGGGGTTTTGACCTGCTCCGTTTCCGACCTGTGCCGGTGGGGGTTTTGACCTGTGGGGGTTTTGACCTGCTCCGTTTCTGACCTGGGCCGGTTCACCCCTCATTAGGACAACCTGGTAGCTCCAAGCTCCCCCAGAATCACCATATTGATGCCGAACTTAGTGTGGACACCCGATCGACATAGCACAGGGCAGGCCAGAACTCCTGGACTCAAGAGATCCACCAGCCTCAGCCTCCCTGGTAGCTGGGATTACAGGTGCACGCCACCGCACCCAGCAATGTCTATTGCTGCTATTACCGACTAGACTCGAGGCTGAAGGAGCCGTGACGTCATCAGGAACCACAGCGCCATCTAGTGTCTGCAGGATGAAAGTGCTATAAAGTCAGTAACATAAGTCAGTATAGAGCTGCTGTGTATGTGATAGTTTATACCTGTTAGGCTACGTTCACATTTGCGGTCAGCGCCGCAGCGTCGGGCGCCGCAGCGGCGCCGCATGCGTCATGCGCCCCTATACTTAACATGGGGGCGCATGGACATGCGTTGTGCTGCGTTTTGCGCCGCATGGCCGCAAGCGTTGGACGCAAGAAACGCTTCAAGTTGCATTTTTTTTGCGTCCAACTTTCGGCCAAAAAGGACGCATGCGGCGCAAAACGCAGCGTTTTAGCGTGCGTTTTGCCGCGTTTTCGTTTGCGTTGTGCGCTGCGGCGCTGACGCTGCGGCGCACAACGCAAATGTGAACGTAGCCTTACATGTGTGTATATAACTACGGAGTAAGCTTTGGGCAGCGTACTGTGCTCGCTCACTGATGGACATGGCTCAGCTACTGGGCGGCCTCCCATTGTACCTGGTGTAGCTTTATGTAGCTTTATTATGTACACCTCTCCTCACATGTAAAGCGCCATGGAAAAAATGGCGCTATAATAATAAATAATAATTATAATAGCTTACACTTCTGTATGAGGGCAGTTTGTCATTTCTAAAGCACAAACTCTCTGTTCAGACTCGGCATAAGCGTCTGCTTTGTTCTGTTATCTGATGCCCGGGTCACATCTGTGGCATGAGTTCTGGTGAAATCTGAGACCAGGATGAGTGCCGGGACCATCAGACACCAGCAGAATTGGGGTTAGGCGATCTTTGTGTTTTGAACCACAGATCTTCCATTTAGCCTGTGTGTTTTGTTCCTCATATTAAATGGACTTCGTTTCCATTGGCGCTGAAGAGGTTACCAAGTCTTTGTATGCTGGTTGGAGACATGCACCTCCCTCTCAGGGCGGCGTCACACTCAGCGTATGGAAATACGGTCCGTATTATATGTCCGTAATACGCCACAAAATTCCAGAAATGGTGATCCGTATGTAATCCGTTGGCAAGGTGTGGTCGCGTATTTTGCGCATGTAATGTTGTGTATGTAATCCGTATGACATCCGTAATGCGTATTTTTCACGCAATCTGACAAAATGGACATTTAACGGATTTTGATTTAAAATCACCATCATCAACCCTATTTAAGGCCTCTACAACAGGTGGCACCCTCCCATATGGCCATTTTGTGGTTGTGCATCTGTTGTTGTGTTGTGGTAACGTTTGCACCATGTCTGACCTACTGCACTTCACCCCAACTCAGTGGGTTTTGTTTAACTGGGTCTTGTCGCATTGGTTTGGCCAGCCATACCCTGTGATTGTAGATCCGCGAAGGAGGAGAGCAAGAATGTCGGTGCATCCTCTTCTGTCTAAACGCCTCACTAAAGGCCATTTTCAGAGGCTCTATACAGCTCTGCGGGAACATCCTGACAAGTTCTATCTGTACTGTCGCATGACCATCAGAACCTTTGATATATTGTTGGAGATATTACGTCCAGGTATCACCTATCAGGCCACAAGGATGCGCAAAGCCATATCAGCAGAGGAGCGTCTTCTCCTTATCTTACGGTATGTATTCAACATCAGGGGTGGATTAAGGGTAGCCAGGGCCCCGGGCTGTTCAGACACTGTGGGCCCCCCCGGTCATGTGACGGGGGGTCATGTGACGGGGGGGTTATGTGACGGGGGGTCATGTGACGGGGGGGGGGGGGTCATGTGACAGGGGGGTCATGTGACGGGGGGGGGGGGGGGGGCATATTATACCCGAACCAGATTATTCAAGAAAAATCTCCGGGCCCTACTCTACTGTAACCTATGAAATATTTGTTAAAATCTGCAATATAATTTAGGTATATTTTGACCAATAATATCACATACAAGGAACAAATACCACCGCGCCATGACCAGACCACAAATTACAAACACAGTGATCGAATAATATCACATACAAGGAACAAATACCACTGCACCATGTCAAGACCACATATTACCACCACTTGGTGACCAAATAGCACATTCAAGGGACAAATACCACAACACCATTTCAAGACCACATATTACCACCACATAGTGACTGAATACTACAATACTGATCAGTAATAATAAAAAAAACAAAACACAATACTATCACCAAAAGTGCCAGTATTCACAGGAGATCTGTACTTAGTATGCAGTGTCTGTGTAGAGGTAATACAGAGATCACTGGTGACATTATACACAGGAGCTCTGTATATAGTGTATAGGTAATACAGTGATCACTGGTGACATTGTACACAGGACCTCTGTATATAGTATAGTGTATAGTGTCAATGTATAGGTAACACTGACTCACCAATGACGTCTCTAGGTGAAGTCCTTCATCTTTCATCCAGCACAGACCGCCATCATTTCTTCCAGCCAGGACTCGTTTCTGCAGGAAATAACACAGTTATCTCGAGCTTTGCTTGCAGAACACATTACTTAATTTTTCACAACTTCTACATTACACATGGAGAAAAAAAGGCGATATAGAGTCACTCTGCACAGTAACAGGACCGCCCCCCCCCCCATTTAAAACAGTATACTCAAAAAATAAAATAAATACATCACTGCAGTAATAATATCCCTTAATTAGCCCCTATGGTAATAATATTCCCCACCCTGGCCCCGTGTGTCTCATTCCTGGCTCCTGCCATATGTTCTCCCATCCTGCACTCATGAGTATCCATTCTACCCCATGTGATCTCCCCATCCAGCCCCATCTGTCTCCATCGTATTCTCCTGCCCCATGATCCAATCCTGTCCCATGTCTTTCATTCTGCCCCGTCTCTACATTCTGCCCATGCCTCCAGTCCTGCCCCCAGTGTGTCCAGCATATTACCCTCAGTGTGTCCAGCAATCTGCCCCAGTATGTCCAGCATATTACCCCAGTAACCAGCAATCTGCCCCAGTGTGTCCAGCATTGCCCCAGACAGTGTCTCCAGCAATCTGCTCCAGTGTCTGACTCCAGCATATTGCCCCCAGACAGTGTGTTCAACAATCTGCCCCAGTATGTCCAGCATATTGCCCCAGTGTGTCCAGCATATTACCACCAGTGTGTCCTGCAATCTGCCCCAGTATGTCCAATTGTCCAGCATTGCCCCCAGTGTGTCCAGCAATCTGCCCCATTGTCTCCAGCATATTACCCCCAGGGTGTCCAGCAATCTGCCCCAGTATGTCCAGCAATCTGCCCCAGTATGTCCAGCAATCTGCCCCAGTATGTCCAGCAATCTGCCCCAGTGTTTCTAGCATTGCCCCAGTGTCTCTAGCATTGCCCCAGTGTCTCCAGCAATCTGCCCCAGTGTCTCTAGCAATCTGCCCCAGTGTGTCCTCCAGCATTGCCCGTGTGTCCAGCAATCTGCCCCAGTGTCTCCAGCATTGCCCCAGTGTCTCCAGCATTGCCCCAGTGTCTCCAGCAATCTGCCCCAGTGTCTCCAGAATTGCCCCCAGTGTGTCCAGCAATCTGCCCGTGTCTCCAGCATTGCCCCAGTGTCTCCAGCATTGCCCCAGTGTCTCCAGCAATCTGCCCGTGTCTCCAACAATCTGCCCCAGTGTCTACAGCAATCTGCCCCAGTGTCTACAGCACTCTGCCCCAGTGTCTCCAGCATTGCCCCCAGTGTGTCCAGCAATCTGCCCCAGTGTCTACAGCAATCTGCCCCAGTGTCTACAGCAATCTGCCCCAGTGTCTACAGCACTCTGCCCCAGTGTCTCCAGCATTGCCCCCAGTGTGTCCAGCAATCTGCCTGTGTCTCCAGCATTGCCCCAGTGTCTCCAGCAATCTGCCCCATTGTCTCCAGCATATTACCCCCAGTGTGTCCAGCAATCTGCCCCAGTATGTCCAGCAATCTGCCCCAGTATGTCCAGCAATCTGCCCCAGTGTCTCTAGCATTGCCCCAGTGTCTCCAGCAATCTGCCCCAGTGTCTCCAGCAATCTGCCCCAGTGTGTCCTCCAGCATTGCCCCAGTGTGTCCAGCAATCTGCCCCAGTGTCTCCAGCATTGCCCCAGTGTCTCCAGCATTGCCCCAGTGTCTCCAGCATTGCCCCAGTGTCTCCAGCAATCTGCCCCAGTGTCTCCAGCATTGCCCCCAGTGTGTCCAGCAATCTGCCCGTGTCTCCAGCATTGCCCCAGTGTCTCCAGCATTGCCCCAGTGTCTCCAGCAATCTGCCCGTGTCTCCAACAATCTGCCCCAGTGTCTCCAGCATTGCCCCCAGTGTGTCCAGCAATCTGCCCCAGTGTCTACAGCAATCTGCCCCAGTGTCTACAGCAATCTGCCCCAGTGTCTACAGCACTCTGCCCCAGTGTCTACAGCATTGCCCCCAGTGTGTCCAGCAATCTGCCCGTGTCTCCAGCATTGCCCCAGTGTCTCCAGCATTGCCCCAGTGTCTCCAGCAATCTGCCCCAGTGTCTCCAGCAATCTGCCCCAGTGTCTCCAGCATTGCCCCCAGTGTCTATAGCAATCTGCCCCAGTGTCTACAGCAATCTGCCCCAGTGTCTACAGCATTGCCCCCAGTGTGTCCAGCAATCTGCCCGTGTCTCCAGCAATCTGCCCCAGTGTCTCCAGCAATCTGCCCCAGTGTCTCCAGCAATCTGCCCCAGTGTCTCCAGCATTGCCCCCAGTGTCTACAGCAATCTGCCCCAGTGTCTACAGCAATCTGCCCCAGTGTCTACAGCAATCTGCCCCAGTGTCTACAGCAATCAGTCCCAGTGTGTCCTCCAGCATTGCCCCAGTGTCTCCAGCAATCTGCCCCAGTGTCTCCAGCAATCTGCCCCAGTGTCTCCAGCAATCTGCCCCAGTGTCTCCAGCAATCTGCCCCAGTGTCTCCAGCATTGCCCCCAATGTGTCCACAGTCCACCGTTAGCTTATAAAAAAAACCCAAAAAAAACAGTCTCCTCACCTTACCAGCGCTCCATGCGGCGAGCTCCCTCCAGCAGCGCACACTCACCGGCGACTGACAATGACGTCAGACGCCGGCGACGTGTGAGCTGCGGCCGACTTCAGCTGCCAGCCTCCAATTGGCTGGCTGGCGGCTGTTGTTAACTATTGAGCGCCCGCACCTCAATAGGAAAGCGCCGCAACGCCGGAAGGGGCCCGGTGAGCAGATGAGAAGGGGCCCGATGCGGACCCCCTCTCTCTGCCCACCGGGTCCGGGGGGCGGGGCACATAAATGCCGGCGGGCCGGGCATTCAGTCACACTCCGGCGGATTATCAGAGGGTCAATCTGCGGTGGCTCAGGGCCCCCCCCAAGCCACTGGGCCCTGGGCTACCGCCCATATTGACCCTCTGATAATCCGCCCCTGTTCAACATCCTCACATACTGTATGTTGATTTTTTTTTTATGTGTTGTGTTCTAGCAGGTTTATTCATGTATATGTGTACATTAGGTCATAAGCAGATCTTAAAAAGTTGGTTTAATGTTATAGTTAAGTACCCTTGGAAAATTTTTCCTTTTACAGCGTAAAGCATGTATTTTAAAATATACAATCTACTTGTGGTTCTTCATGTTTTGTGTGAACTCTTGTAACATACCTAATATTCATTTTTTTACATTTTCAGCTTCCTGTCCACTGGCTTGTCGTATGCGGGACTACACCTGGAGTTTCTGATTTGCCGGTCGACAATTTCAGGCATTGTGCGGGCAACCTGTATTCAAATATGGGATGAACTCAAGGAACTTGTGATGCCTGAGCCAAAACAGGCAGATTGGCTCAAAATAGCCCTTGGGTTCCAGGACAATTGTGACTTCCCAAACTGCATTGGAGCCGTGGATGTTCTATAAGGGTACGTAAGCCGCCGAACTCTGGCTCCCAATTCTACAATTATAAGCAGTTTTTCTCTGTAGTTCTGTTAGCTGTAGTTGACAGTAACTACAGGTTTATAATTGTAGACATTGGGGCCTATGGCCGAACTGGAGACTCTAGGGTCTTGAATTCGTCCATTATGGGTCGGCGGCTATGTGACAACCAGTTAGACCTCCCACCACAACAATTCCCAGGCTCCAATGCGGAAGCAGTGCCTTTTGTTCTTGATGGAGATGAGGCGTTCCAACTGACGAGACACGTCATGAGGCCTTATCCCCGGCGCAACCTCGACGACCAGGGGAGGATCTTTAATTTGCATCTTTCTAGGATGCGGAGACTGGTGGAGTGCGCCTTTGGTATTCTGGTGGCCAAATGGCGTGTCCTCCAGTCTGCCATTCAGCTGTGAGGATACAGTGACTGAAGTCATAAACGCCTCTGTAATTTTGCACAATTATACCCGCATACATGATTGCTCCTCAGCTGATATTGCTGAACACATGTTGAGCAATGTGTTTAGGCCTACACCACATGGCCCTCCTCCGCGCCATCCCCTTTCTGGCATAAAAGTTAGGGATGTTTTCACAAATTATTTAGTTTCTCCGCAGGGTGCTACTCCCTGGCAAGATTATGCTGTTTCTCAGTTGTGATTTCCTTCTTTTATAAATATATTATCAAAATATAATTTTTGTTGCCAAAGAAACAGTACTCTGTGTGTTAAATTTCTTAAGGAGAAACGTTACCCCTTAGTCCCCAGTCCAGAGCCTCTCACCTAGCCAAATCAGTTCTCATGCTTCGCACTGACGAGGGCCAACAGCCCGAAACACCGTGTCTGCGAATTGAGATACTGATTTGGCTTTTATCCCAAGTCATATTGTACGACTCTTTAAAGGGTTGATTGTGACTTGTAGGATCGCTACTTCCAACAGGTGGCACTATAGAGTTTAAGTCCTCTTTTTCTCAGAAGAGGCAATTTGCATACTTAATTACCATATGATTATGAACAGAGCATATGTGTGTGATGTAATAATGATTGGTCCACAAACATCATTTGGCTTGTGACAACATTGTTTACTATGAGCAAAAGCCTTTTGTTGTTAACTTTTAACCATATTTTTGGCATATGGTTTGTTTTTTTCTTTTTGGTATTTTTTACCAACAACAAAACACAACAAAGTGTAAATACTGCACAAAAGAACCAAAAACATGGTTTTGCATAACAAACAAAAAGAATAAAAAACAAAAATAATTGCCTTACAGATCCCTGTAAGTTGGCGGTGGAGATGGCGGCAGCTCAGGGTCCTGTTCAGGGGGCCTTTGTTGGGCCAATTGTCCTTCACCCTGTGAAGATGCTGTGGGTTGCTGAGCCAAATACAGGCCTTGTCCATATTGGCCAGTTTGGTGTTGGCCATAAGGGAATTGTCTCTGGCCCTCATGCTGACGGACATTTTGGCTGGATTCATACCCAACCCCAAAATGGCCATGTTGTCCAAACCCAGGTTGGGATCAGCCTACAGCACTGCGTCTGGAAAAGTGGCCATATTGGGAAGGTGGGTTGTAGGCTGCCATTTGGTACGGTGCTGGCCTTTGTTGATTTTGGGTTGGGAGGGGTTGAGGTGTAGGCATACGTGGAGGAGGTGCTTCAAATCCTGATTGACCATGCACCTGTTGAGTTATTTGAAGGCGCAAGAGGTTAGCTTGTGAAAGCTGCCTTCTCTCAAGAAATTCAAACACCTCATAGGGGTTATTTGGAGGGGTGCATAAATCAATCAGGATTTGAATACACCCTCTCACACGTAGCCTCATCTCACGGTGAAGGGGACGAAGGTACCGGGCAAGGCTGCGAGCAAAGGCCTCCTCTCCATCATCCGTGGCTGCCCTGGCCAAATAATTGAGGACCCCAGCGTCCACATCCCTCCTAGTGGCTTGCAGCTCTCTCCTTCTGCGGCCTCTGCGTGAAGCCCCAGCTTCCTGTGGGGAGGACACCAGTGGGCCAGTAGGGCTGCTGCTGTGGCCATGCTCTTCCTGGCTTACATGATCAGGTGCTGCTGAGGGTGGTGGTGCTGCATCTTCAACACTTGCTGCTGTCTGTAGTGATGCCGAAGCTGATGGACCTTGAAGGATGGAGGTAGAAGAGGCCAAAGATGGGCCTGCCACCTCTTCTTCCACACTAATGGGATCAATTACAGCCTCCGAATCAGACCCGGTCTCCCTCTCTGTGAGGTAGGACTGTGTTCTGTTATTAAACAATAAAGCAAAAAACAAAACATTAATAGTTGAGTCATTTGGTAACATAATTTTATTAGCCATCTGTGACCTCATCTCCCGATAATTACAAACACACAACCTCCGATCCTCACAAGATCTCCTTCTCTACTCCTCTCTTATCTCCTCTTCCCACAATCGGATACAAGATTTATCTCGTGTATCACCCCTACTGTGGAAACCACTACCACAACACATCATACTGTTGCCTACAAATGAAAGCTACAAAAAGAGCATGAAGACCCACCTCTTCCAACAATCAGATAACCTGCTGTAACCACCGATCGACCAAACCACTGCATGAACAGCTCTACCCTCGCCTACTGTATTCTCACTCATCCCTTGTTGGAGCTTGTGAGGCTTTGCGGGCAGGGTCCTCTCTCCTCCTGGACCTTTTTTTTTTTTTTATTATTATTTTTTTATATTTTTTAGAAAATGTTTACCCCTCCTTACATGTAAAGCGCCATGGAATAACCAGAACAAATAATATTAAAAATCATATTTTCAAACAAAAATGTGTTGTGTTGTTTTGACTTACTGCGTTAGATCCATACTGGCATCCAAAAAGGACAGACGATCGTAGTAAATGTATTTCCTTTTTGTGGGCGGTGCTGCTGACCCACTTCTTGCCTGCTGCTGCCTTTCCCGCCGGTACTGGTCCCTGATGCTGCGCCATCGTGTCATAACATCATCCACTGCAATGACATGGTAACAAATATTGTTTAAGCTCATTCTGCATATTGCTTAAACCAGTTGGCATTGATAGATCATATTTGAACGATGATAATAAAATGACTTCTTAAATGATTTGCGTAAAGTTACAATTGCTTAAAAAAACAAACAAAATATGTTAAAAAAAGGACAGGGTCCACACCCCTCTGTACCAGTTTGGCGTAAACAAAAATATTAACCAACGCAACATCAATATTAGCTATGTACGTAATAAACACTTTATCATGTTAATCATCTTTGTTTTTTCCTAAACAAATCAAAAAATTCCATACTAAGGCAAAAAATATTCTTCCTGTAATCATGTTGGTAAAGCATTTTTCAAGGTTAATTAATGTCGCAACATGAGTGTACTTACAAAGTTGTGTCTGCTCCGCACCTGGCCGTTGGGCATAATCTGGGAATAGGATCCCACAGATGGTCCTCCAGTCCGACAAATCCAAGGAACTGCTGATACGCACATTGGTTGAGCAGGATATAGAGTAAAGTACTGGAGCATCTGGACAAGGAGAGAGTTCGCCTCGGAGAGACCCAGCAATGCCAGCTCTTGCACCGGAGATACCTTCTGGAAGCACCAGTAATGCCAGTGATGAGGAGCCTATGGACTTTACTTAACAAATGGACTTACAACAGCTGGGAACAAGTGATCCCAATCTGCGCATGCAGCTTACTCTACAGTACCGACAGGCTGCTGCTGCAGAATGCCGGGACCGGGCCGAGAGAGAGGCTACAGAACGCTGGGAGAGTGCTTTCAAGCTTCAGATAGCTCAAATAGAAAGGGCTAACATCCAGCAGCTAACCCCCTCCCAGGACAAAAATCCAAGGAACGTCTGGAAAACTTCCTTGTTATGTGGCTAACATGATGCCGGAGGTGCGGAAGCTATCAGGATTCAGCCGGAAGGGAGGTAAACCAAACGGGGACCCTTCTCCCTCTGCTGGCCGATCACCAGTGCTGTCCAAGCCAACCTCCTATGGGATCCCGGGGAATAGACATTCTTTACATGATGCACGCTGGAGCGTCTCCTGCAACAAAGTGGGAAATGTCAGCGCAGTTTGCCCTGATAGGGAGAAATGCCCAACTACAACCACAAAGCCATCTGGGCCCCCACCTTCTGTCCTCTTTGTGGCCGGCTCTGATGTGAGGACTAATGAGAACTGTCAATCGGTCACTGTTGGCAATAAAGTCACCATTGGTCTGAGACACTGGGGCAGAGGTGACTCTGGTGCATCCAGCAGAGGTAAACCGTGCCGATATCATACTAGGAAAGACTATGTCTATAACCGGGATTGGAGGGTCAGGCCTGCCATGCCCATGGCCCGTGTGTACCTGGACTGGGGAGCAGGGAAAGGATTGAGAGAAGTGGGAGTATCAGAGGCTATTCCCACCAATGTGTTGCTAGGCACAGACTTGGGGAGGATGGTGTCCTACTATATTCCTCCCTTGCAAGTAAATGCTACAGAGAAGGTGGAAGCAAGTGACCCACCTGAGATCCCGTGCAAGGAGGGAAAATGTACCAATGCACCAGACTGTACGTATGTGGCAGCTGTGACCCGGAGTTAGGGTACCATCACACAGTGAAATTTTCATCGCTACGACGGCACGATTCGTGACGTTCTAGCGATATCGTTACGATATCGCTGTGTCTGACACGCAGCAGCGATCAGGGACCCTGCTGAGAATCGTACGTCGTAGCAGATCGTTTGGAACTTTCTTTCGTCGCTTGATCACCCGCTGACATCGCTGGATCGTTGTGTGTGACACCGATCCAGCGATGTGTTCGCTTGTAACCAGGGTAAACATCGGGTAACTAAGCGCAGGGCCGCTCTTAGTAACCCGATGTTTACCCTGGTTACCAGCGTAAACGTAAAAAAAACCAAACAGTACATACTTACATTCCGGTGTCTGTCCTCCGGCGTCTCAGCTTCTCTGCACTGTGAGCGCCTGCCGGCCGGAAAGCGAGCACAGCGGTGACGTCACCGCTCTGCTTTCCGGCTATGGTGCTTACACAGTGCAGAGAAGCACAGCGCCGGGGACAGACACCGGAATGTAAGTATGTACTGTTTGGTTTTTTTACGTTTACGCTGGTAACCAGGGTAAACATCGGGTTACTAAGCGTGGCCCTGTGCTTAGTAACCCAATGTTTACCCTGGTTACACGGGGACTTCGGCATCGCTCCAGCGCGTGATTGCAAAGTGTGACCGCAGTCTACGACGCTGGAGCGATAATCATATGACGCTGCGACGTCACGGATCGTGCCGTCGTAGCGATGAAAATGGCACTGTGTGACGGTACCCTTAAGGTACCTTCACACGAAACGACATCGCTAGCGATCCGTGACGTTGCAGCGTCCTGGCTAGCGATATCGTTTCGTTTGACACGCAGCAGCGATCAGGATCCTGCTGTGATGTTGCTGGTCGCTGAATAAAGTCCAGAACTTTATTTGGTCATCCGATCGCTGTGTATCGTTGTGTTTGAAAGCAAAAGCAACGATACCAGCGATGTTTTACACTGGTAACCAGGGTAAACATCGGGTTACCAAGCGCAGGGCCGCGCTTAGTAACCCGATGTTTACCCTGGTTACCAGCGTAAAAGTAAAAAAAACAAACAGTACATGCTCACCTGCTCGTCCTCCAGCGTCTGCTTCGAATCCTGACACTTACTGAGCGCCGGCCCTAAAGTGAAAGTGAAAGCACAGCGGTGACGTCACCGCTGTGCTGTTAGGGCCGGAGCTCAGTCAGTGTCAGGAAGCAGAAGCTGGGGGACGCGCAGGTGAGCATGTACTGTTTTTTTTTTTTACTTTTACGCTGGTAACCAGGGTAAACATCGGGTTACTAAGCGCGGCCCTGCGCTTAGCAACCCGATGTTTACCCTGGTTACCCGGGGACCTCGGCATCGTTGGTCGCTGGAGAGCGGTCTGTGTGACAGCTCCCCAGCGATCAAACAGCGACGCTGCAGCGATCGGCATCGTTGTCGCTATCGCTGCAGCGTCGCTTCGTGTGAAGGTACCTTTAGGCTGTGGCTCAGACTCAACCCTGGAGATTAGAGGATGAGTCTCAAATAGATCAAGGTCCCTGATAACCGACACTGAAGACTCAGCTTCAGAGCAGAGACTGGCATTCACACTAGGCCAGGGCCTGCAGACTGACAGAGCTTCCAGGAGGCCCTGCGGACAGATGTCAGTCTGGAGAAGCTCAGATGTCTGGCAGTCAAACCCCCTACTGCTTCTGACAAAGAGAGAGTATACTAGGACCAGAGCAGTCTGTGTAAAGAGACTCTCCTCACTGATACTACAGAACCTTGGGACTGTAAAAAGCAGCTAATCATTCCTTATCCATTCAGGGAACAATTATTGACAATTGCTCATGAAATTCCTCTGGCTGGACACCATGGAATACAAAAGACCAAAGCTTGCCTGACACATAACTTCTATTGGCCCAAGATGGGGACAGATATTGCCAATTACCGTCGATCATGTGTAGTTTGTCAGAGAGTTGGAAAGTCTTGGAACATACAGAAAGCTCCATTGATACTACTGCCAGTGATCGATGAGCCTTTCCAGCGATTGGCTATGGATATCATAGGGCCACTTGCAATAACTAGCAGCTCTGGCAAAAAAGTTCATTCTCACAGTGGTGGACTATGCTACACGATAGTCGGAAGCTGTGGCACTGTCCTCCATCCGAGCAGACAAAGTGGCGGGAGCTTTACTTACTGTTTTCTCTTGTGTGGGTTTCCCCAGGGAGATGTTAACCGATCAGGGAACCCAATTCATGTCCAATCTGATGGAAAGCCTCTGTGAAAAGATACAAGTGCAGCATTTTGTGGCCAGCGCGTATCATCCCCAAACCAACACTCTGTGAGCATTTTAACAGGACATTTTAATACAAATGCTCAAAATGCTGGTGGAGACTGGGAGCAGTACCTCCCTCATCTGTTGTTTGCATAGAGAGGTACCCCAGGCGTCTACAGGATTCTCCCCCTTTGAACTGGTTTATGGGAGGAGGGTCAGGGGGCCACTTGATTTGATTAAGGACTGTTGGGTGGGCGACCCCAAAACTACGAGCGTCTCGGTGGTCGAATATGTACTGTGGCTCAGAGAAAGAATGCAAAAACTGAGCAACTTGGCCCATGAGAATGTGACCCAGGCCCAAATCTACTAGGACTGGTATGACCGTAATGCCAGACTGAGGGCCTACGAGGAGGGGCAAAAGGTTTGGGTGTTGGTCCCTATGTTACAGAATAAATTACAGGCCGCATGGGAGGGACACTGTACACAAGCGGCTAAATGATGTTAACTATGTGGTGACCCTAGATGAACATGCAAAGCGTCAGAAAGTATTTCATGTAAATATGTTGAAGGCTCATCATGACAGGGAGACCTGTGTCTTACCTGCCTGTAGAATGCTGGAAGAGGGGGAGGCTTAGATGGAGCCTGATCTTACAGCAATATTTTACCATTTAACATGAGAAAAAAAATCGATCACAGCAATGCTGATGGCCCATCTCGCCAAGGTGGGGCGGAACCAGATACACACTCGGGAGCTGACCTGTAAGTCAACCCCCATGCACGTTCATAAGGAGGGAGGTGTAGTGAAATATGTATATATATGTGGCCGGCAGTTAACTAGCATCTGTCATCAGGCTGCAGGTCTCACCAAGGTGATAATATATGTTATCCTGAGAAAAGGCAGTTTTCCTGTTGTCAGACCACAGGGGGACTTCCTGGAAAGACACAGAATGGGAAACATTTAACACCTCTGATGCCTCACAGGCAGATGCCAAATGGGACCTAGTGCATCCTGACAATTTCTATCTATGTGAAAGGATACACAAAGAGTTTCAGAGAAAACAATATATTCATTGGTGGAGTGGCCATGGTCCAGTCACAAACCAGCAATTATAATAACCTAAGAGGCTGGTCTAGAAATTTGACCTCCAGGTTGACTCTATAAATTATTGTAGGATAGCTGCGGAAACACCATCACGTGTTTCTCAACGCAAGCAGTGAATAGCCAGACCTTTCCCCGGGAAGGAACAACCACGGGAAGGGCAGCATCCAATACAGGAAAACCACCTATGCCAAGCATGGTATCCATCCACAGACAGCTGTTTCGGGGTGTTTGCCCCTCATCAGTGTGGAGTAGGATCTGGCTATTAGGAGGGGCAAACACCCCGAAACAGCTGTCTGTGGATGGATACCATGCTTGGCATAGGTGGTTTTCCTGTATTGGATGCTGCCCTTCCCGTGGTTGTTCCTTCCCGGGGAAAGGTCTGGCTATTCACTGCTTGCGTTGAGAAACACGTGATGGTGTATCCGCAGCTATCCTACATGCATTTGCATATTTCCCATAAGGGATGGGGGCAGTGTTCTGGATCACTGCGTTGAGAAACACGTGATGGTGTCTCCGCGGTGTTGGATGTTTTGGTCTCCACGAGGCCAATCATCTGTTCCTTCACAGCCTTTTTACTAGGCACTGCTCCTAATAGCCAGATTCCTACTCCACACTGATGAGGGGCAAACACCCCGAAACAGCTGTCTGTGGATGGATACCATGCTTGGCATAGGTGGTTTTCCTGTATTGGATGCTGCCCTTCCCGTGGTTGTTCCTTCCCGGGGAAAGGTCTGGCTATTCACTGCTTGCGTTGAGAAACACGTGATGGTGTCTCCGCAGCTATCCTACATGCATTTGCATATTTCCCATAAGGGATGGGGGCAGTGTTCTGCATCACTGCGTTGAGAAACACGTGATGGTGTCTCCGCGGTGTTGGATGTTTTGGTCTCCACGAGGCCAATCATCTGTTCCTTCACAGCCTTTTTACTAGGCACTGCTCCTAATAGCCAGATTCCTACTCCACACTGATGAGGGGCAAACACCCCGAAACAGCTGTCTGTGGATGGATACCATGCTTGGCATAGGTGGTTTTCCTGTATTGGATGCTGCCCTTCCCGTGGTTGTTCCTTCCCGGGGAAAGGTCTGGCTATTCACTGCTTGCGTTGAGAAACACGTGATGGTGTCTCCACAGCTATCCTACATGCATTTGCATATTTCCCATAAGGGATGGGGGCAGTGTTCTGGATCACTGCGTTGAGAAACACGTGATGGTGTCTCCGCGGTGTTGGATGTTTTGGTCTCCACGAGGCCAATCATCTGTTCCTTCACAGCCTTTTTACTAGGCACTGCTCCTAATAGCCAGATTCCTACTCCACACTGATGAGGGGCAAACACCCCGAAACAGCTGTCTGTGGATGGATACCATGCTTGGCATAGGTGGTTTTCCTGTATTGGATGCTGCCCTTCCCCTGGTTGTTCCTTCCCGGGGAAAGGTCTGGCTATTCACTGCTTGCGTTGAGAAACACGTGATGGTGTCTCCGCAGCTATCCTACATGCATTTGCATATTTCCCATAAGGGATGGGGGCAGTGTTCTGGATCACTGCGTTGAGAAACACGTGATGGTGTCTCCGCGGTGTTGGATGTTTTGGTCTCCACGAGGCCAATCATCTGTTCCTTCACAGACTCTATAAATTAGGCCTACGCACAAAGAAAGATGTTCACATGTGGGGGCAGCCTGGAGAGCTGATGTGAGCCATACCATATTTCTCCCTCCCTCAGGCACAGAGTACCAGACTGCAAAGTTCGATATTTCTGTAAGTTCTCCCTTTTATTTTATAACGGTTTTTCCAGATTTGTATGTCACTTTTTATTCCCATATTTTTATACCCTTTTTATTGTAAGCACTGTACCTTTTCTATTAAAGCTTAAAACTTTAATAAGTCTGAACCTTGTATGCTCTAAAGAATCCATAGCCTTAAAATGTGTGACCCTGCTAATTGGCAGACAATAGTAGTAATATTTCTGGGACTTATCGCCCGTGTATTCGGTGAGTGGTGGCAGTGTGTATGAGTGTGGACTGTGTCGGTGTGAATTGTTCTCCCATTGAAGCATAGGACAGAGGTTGAATGCTGGACTGAGTGAAAGGAGATAATTAACCCTTGCAGGCTCAACCCCAAGTCACGTGCTGAGAAGACACATAGAAAAATTGATGAAAGGTTGCAACGCAGGATAGTCCAGATGGTGGATTAGGAGCCCCAATCAAGTTCCAAAGAAATTCAAGCTGTCCTTCAGGCTCAGGGTGCATCAGTGTCTGTGCAAACTATCCATCAACATTTAAATAAAATAAAACACTATGGCAGGAGACCCAGGAAAAGCCCATTGCTGACACAGACATAAAAAGCTAGACTGCAGTTTGCCAAAATGTACGCGAGTAAGCCAAACTCCTTCTAGGAAACCATATTGTGGATACAGGAGACCAATATAGAGCTTTTTGGTAAAGCACATCATTCTACTGTTTACCGAAAATGGAATGAGGTCTACAAAGTAAAGAACACAACCTACAGTCAAATATGATGGCGGTTCAAAGATGTTTTGGAGTTTGGCTACCTTGACAGTGATGTGCCTACCAACAAATTACACCATTTTGGAAACTAGACCCCTTATGGAACTTATCTAGATGTGTATTGAGCACCTTGAATCCACAAGTGCTTCACAGAAGTTTATAACGTTAAGTTGTGAAAAAAAAGTCACATATTTCCCAGATAATTTTTTTTTTTGCTCCAAATTTTGCATCTTCAGAAGGGTAACAGGAGAAATTGCGCAATACAATTTGTTGTGCAATATCTCCTGAGTGTGCAGATACCCAATATGTGGGGGAATACTACTGTTTGGGTGCAGGGCAGGGCAGGTAAGGAGCACATTTGACTTTTGAATGCAAAATTTGATGAAATAATTAGCGGACACTGTGTCGCGTTTAGAGAGCCCCTGATGTGCCTAAGCAATGGAAACCCCCCACAAATGGCACCATATTGTAAACTAGACCGCGTTGGGACCTTATTTAGATGTTTATTGAGAACCTTGAACCTTTTTCCTACAAAAATCTTTTAGCTATAAATTTTGTATTTTCACAAGGGCAAAAGGAGAAAATGGACCCCAGAGTTTGTTGTTCAATTTCTCCTGAGTTCATCGATACCCCATATGTGGTCGAAAACTACTTTTGAGGCACAGTGCAAAGCTCAGAAGGGAAGTAGCGTTATATTACAGTGAATATTTTGATGCACTTGTTTGAGGGTGCCATGTTACATTGGCAGAGCCCCTGAGGTGCCAGAAAAGCAGAATCCCCCAAAAGTGACTCCATTTTACAAACTAAACCTCTCAATAAATTAATCTAGGGGTGCAGTGATTATATTGACAACACAGGTGTATCACTTTTATACCATTGGGCAGTGATGAAAAAATTATTTACATTTTTACCACCAAGATTGTGAGTTAGTCCCAAGTTTTACATTTTCATACTGGGAAACGGGTAAAAATGGCACCAAGATTTGTCCCACAATTTCTGCTGAATGTAGAATGTGGATGTGCAGTACAGCTTTGCATATGGAGAGTCGGGAGGGACGGAGCGCTATTTGGCTCCTGGAGCGCAGATTTTCCTAGACTAGTTTGCAGATTCCATAAAAAGTTACTAAGTGCTAGAAAAGCAGAATTCCCCCTCAAGTGACTACATTTTGGAAATTATAACCCTTTGGGAATTTATCTACAGATGTTGTGACAATTTTGACTTCATGGGTGTCTTCCAGAAACAGGCAGCAGTGGATGTTGCAGAGTGAAAATTGCAAAGTGCCGTTGTAGTGACGAGTACATTATGCCCAGCTCTTGCTTCTGGAGACACACACCTGTAAATTAGGCGGGCTCTCGTAACTACAGAAATGCCAAATAAGTGGGCGCTAAATGTTGTTTAGGCACACTGGGGCTCAGAAGGGAATGGGTGCATTTGGATTTGATAGCAGAGAATTTCTTTAGGCTCGTGAAGAGCCATTTCGCTTTTCCAGAGCCTTTGTGCTACCAGTAACGTGGAAGCCCCGTATATTTCCGTTAACAGATGAGGGATCTGAGTCGAGACTTGTTTTTTTGTGGATCAAGTTGAAGCTTTTATTGGGAACATTTTACATAACGTTTGGGACCACTTACTTTGAAGTTTCCATCTAAATCTCTGAGTGATGTGATGCAGATGAAACCCCCGAGAGATCCATTCACTACAATGAGGCTGCAGAGTTACTCTGGACTCCATCTGGCCTCTGTTCAGCGGTGTCCTTTTCAGAAGCGCACAAAACTGTGGCTGATGGCACTTTTATGCAATCCTAAGAGGTCGGACACCGCCGGATCACAGGTCAGACTGCATCCACAGTGCCTTCATCTGCCTCATTATAGGGAATCGTCCGGCGAGGGTTCTGTCTGAATCACGTATTTCAGAGATTTACATGGAAACTCCGGTGTAAGCGCTCAACATAGAGCACAGGATGTGTGCCGAGCCTTACTGAGATCTTTGGGAAGCAGAATGAAAAAAAAAAATCAACAGCAGTATTGGTTGTATTTATTTTTACGCCTTTCCTCGTGCAGTATAAGTGATTAGGCAACTTTATTCTTCGGGTCGATGCGATTATAGTGATACCAGATTTATATCATGTTTTTATGTTTGACAGCTGTCACAAACTAAAAGACGCTTTTTATTGCAAAAAATTGTTTTGCATAACCAAAATTTGAAAGCTATAATTTCTTTCATATTTTGGCCCACACAGTCATGTTATGGCTTGTTTTTTTTGCGGGACGAGCTGACGTTTTTAGTGGCACCATTTTCAGGCACATGACATGTTTTTGATCCCTTCCTATTCTGATTTTTGGAAGACAGAATGAACAAAAACAGCAATTCAGGAATTGCTTTTTTTTTTCCTTAAATACCATTCCGTGTGTGGTAAAATTGGTAAGGCAGCTGTATTCTTCGGGTCAGTACGATTACAGCGATACTAATATATATATATATATATATATATATATATATATAGTGTTTTTATGTTTTGGCGCTTTTACACAAAAACATTTATAGAAAAAAATTATTTTTGCGTCGCTTTATTCTGAGAGCTACAGCTTTTTTATTTTTCTGCTGATAAGCCGCCATACAGCTATGTTTTTTGCAGGACAAGATGACATTTTCAGCACTACAATTTTTATTTACATCCGTCTTTTTTATTGCACTATTTGTTCAGTGGTATAATAAAGCATTGCTTTTTGCCTCTTTTTTTTCTTAGTGTTCACTGAAGGGGTTAACTAGTGGGACAGTTTCATAGAGCAGGTCTTTATGGATGTGGTGATACCAAATGTGTACTTTTGTTTTTTTATTTACATAAATGTATTGGTAATTTTTTTTTTTCTTTAGGGATTTTTTTTAAATAATTATTTTTACACATTCTAGTTTTTTTTACATTGGGACATTACTATGTTACATAAGAACGCTAATCTGACACACTGTACAGCATCAGATCAGGATCTGACAGGCAAGGAAGGAGGCATGCCAGCGCCTGCTCCCAACAGGCACTCACAAGCCACCTTCAATACAGGACCCCGCGACCATCTTGGTGCCATCAGGTCAATGCTATCGCATCGCGTTGTCCTGATGGAAGCTTGGAATCAGTTCCCTGCGCGATGCTCCTCTAAGCCGCTGTCACTACTGACAGCGGTATCAGAGGGGTAAAAAGCCCGCAATCGGTGCTAGCACCGATCGTGGGCATTAGTGCTCATACATGTACTTCTCTTTGCGGGAACGCACCACCCGCAGAGCAATATATGTACAGCGCATGTCGGGAAGGGGTTAATCCAGATAGTCATACCACAGAAAAACATTAATAAATAACATTTTACAAATGGCGCTGATGTAAAGCAGATATGTAGGAAATGTTATTTTATTTTGTTAGCCTTTTAGGTTTAAAAATGTAGCAGCAATTTTTCATTTTTTCAAGGAAATTTACACTTTTCTTTTTGAGAGACCTATCCAGGTTTGAAGAGACTTTGGGTGTCCTATATATTGGAAACCCCCAAAATTGTACCATTTTAAAAACAGCATCTCCTGACATATTAAAAATTGCTGTCAGGTAATTTATTAACTCTTCAGGCGATTTTCAGGAATTAATGCAAAGTGACATGACAGGAATGAAAAAGTGTGTTTTTATCACCTAAATGTTGCTAACTTCTGAACATGTTACTATAGCTGGCTGACTAAGGCCGTTATTTGGCAGTGAATTGCCATGGCAAACATCAGGACCACACAGTCATGATCTCAAGATTCCGAAGGGGATAAAGAGGTAGATGCCACACTCTGTTAACCACTTATATAATGCAGTCACTATTGACAGCAGCATCTAAGGGGTTAAACGTATGGACGGTGCCAACACTGGTCGTCACCGATGCAGCAAGCTGTCAGCTATAGTGTACAGCCAACAGCTGCTGGATTGTCTCCTGTATGGGGAGGCTAGTCTCATATCTCAGGTCAGTAAAAAGATGTATTGACGGTCACTAAGAGGTTAATAGGTGTTAATAAATAGTAATACGGTAGTTTAAGTAGTCCAAAATGAAAAAAATGTCTCCACTTACCTCTATGTCTAACAAAGGCTGCAAAAGACATTCATTCTTTCCCTACATTGTCCTCCTTAGCAGAGCAAATTACTGTAAGTAACACCGGGAACAGCTGCATCAGTATCTGCTGTCATTTAATCCCTTCCCGACATTTGCAGTATATATACGTCAAGGAAGGGAAGGACTTTCCCAACCATGGCAATCACTCGGCGTATATGAGCTTACATCACAGCTCAACACCCGGCTCTCACTGCTAGGAGTGGTGCCTGCACCATTCCTGCCAGTTTAACCCCCTAAATGCTGTGATCGATATTGATCGCAGCATTTAGAAGGCAGGCAGAGGGAGGGAAGATCTGCACCCCCGCAACGTCATTGCGAGGGGGCAGATCGTTGCCACGGTGACCTGACCTCGTCAGGATAACATCCAGGTCACCAGGCTCTAGAACGCTTGGTAGAGCATGGTCTAACAGCCTTGTGTGTTAGTGCTGAAGTGATAGTTATAATAGCATTTTTCTACCAACAGGTTCCCTTTAACAGCTCATTTACATGTTCAGTAAAACTTGAATTTCTCTGGAATAAGACATTAGATCGCAGATATCACTATCATTTTATTCAGCTTCCTATGTCATACATGCCCATATGGACGGCTTCCGAGGGTTGATCCTACTGACAGATCCCCTTTAACCCCTTTCTGACCTCGGACGGGATGGTACGTCTGAGGTCAGATCCCCCTGCTTTGATGCAGGGCTCCGCGGTGAGCCCGCATCAAAGCCAGGACACGTCAGCTCTTTTGAACAGCTGACATGAGCCCGCAAAAGCGGCGGGTGAAATCCGGCCGGAAATTAGCGCATCGCCGACCCCGTCACATGATCGGGGGTCAGCGATGCTTCTGCATTGTAACCATAGAGGTCCTTGAGACCTCTATGGTTACTGATCGCCGGTAGCTGTGAGCGCCACCCTGTAGTCGGCTGCATAGCAGCGATCTTATTATCTCTGCTATGTAGCAGAGACGATCGCGTTGTGCCAGCTTCTAGCCTCCCATGGAGGCTATTGAAGCATGGCAAAAGTAAAAAAAAAAAAAAAAAAAAAAAAATTATATGAAAAGTTTAAATCACCCCCCTTGTGCCCCAATCAAAATAAATCAATAATAAATAAAATAATAATAAAAAAAAATCAAACCTACACATATTTGGTATCACCGCGTTCAGAATCGCCCGATCTATCAATAAAAAAAAGGATTAACCTGATCGCTAAATGGCGTAGCGAGAAAAAAAATTTGAAACACCAGAATTACCTTTTTTTGGTCGCCGCGACATTGCATTAAAATGCAATAACGGGCGATCAAAAGAACGTATCTGCACCGAAATGGTATCATTAAAGACACCAGCTCGGCGTGCAAAAAATAAGTCCTTAGCCGACCCCAGATCATGAAAAATGAAGGCGCTACGGGTATCGGAAAATTGCGTTGTTTTTTTTGTTTGTTTTTTTTAGCCAAGTTTGGAATTTTTTTTCACCACTTAGATAAAAAATAACCTAGTCATGTTAGGTGTCTATGAACTCGTAGTGACCTGGAGAATCATAATGGCAGGTCAGTTTTAGCATTTAGTGAACCTAGCAAAAAAGCCAAACAAAAAACAAGTGTGGGACTGCACTTTTTTTGCAATTTCACCGCACTTGGAATTTTTTTCCCATTTTCTAGTATACGACATGGTAAAACCAATGATGTTGTTCAAAAGTACAACTCGTCCCGCAAAAAATAAGGCCTCACATGGCCAAATTGACAGAAAAATAAAAAAGTTATGGCTCTGGGAAGGAGGGGAGTGAAAAACGAACACGGAAAAATGGAAAATCCCAAGGTCATGAAGGGGTTAAGTCCGTAAAACCTCTTGAAATAGGACCAGTCACCTGGTCAAAAGTAGGCAGTTTATGCTCCTATTTTATTCCCGCAGCTCCCCTAAGCATTGCTTCTGTTTTTCTAAATCCACCATACAGAGATATATTTTGGGTGTAAGGGAGTCTTTACACAGGGCATGGCTCACGTGTTAATAATGCTCAGCAGCCTAAGGCCGGCCTCACACTAGCGAGTTTTACGGACGTATGAGCTCATAAACTACGTCCGTAAAATTCGCATTAAGGTACCGTCACACTAAACGATATCGCTAGCGATCCGTGACGTTGCAGCGTCCTGGCTAGCGATATCGTTTAGTTTGACACGCAGCAGCGATCAGGATCCTGCTGTGATATCGCTGGTCGTTGAACAAAGTTCAGAACTTTATTTGGTCGTCAGACCGGCGTGTATTGTCGTGTTTGACACCAAAAGCAACGATACCAGCGATGTTTTACACTGGTAACCAGGGTAAACATCGGGTTACTAAGCGCAGGGCCGCGCTTAGTAACCCGATGTTTACCCTGGTTACCAGTGTAAAATGTAATAAAAACAAACAGTACATACTTACATTCGCGTCCCCCGACGTCCGCTTCCCACACTGACTGAGCGCCGTAAAGTGAAAGTGAAAGTACAGCGGTGACGTCACCGCTCTGCTGTTAGGGCCGGCGCTCAGTCAGTGCAGGAAGCGGACGCCGGGGGACGCGAATGTAAGTATGTACTGTTTGTTTTTTTTTACATTTTACGCTGGTAACCAGGGTAAACATCGGGTTACTAAGCGCGGCCCTGCGCTTAGTAACCCGATGTTTACCCTGGTTACCCGGGGACCTCGGCATCGTTGGTCGCTGGAGAGCGGTCTGTGTGACAGCTCTCCAGCGATCAAACAGCGACGCTGCAGCGATCGGCATCGTTGTCTGTATCGCTGCAGCGTCGCTTAGTGTGACGGTACCTTAACACACGGCCCAATGAATCTCTATGGCCCAGCTCCTATCTGCCGTATATTACGCATCCGTAATATACGGTCTTGTACGGCCGTAGAAAATCGCAGCATGCTGCGTTTGTCACCGTATTGCGCAAAAAAAAAAAATCGCCAATGAAAGTCTATGGGGGCGAGGAAAATACGGATTCCACACGGACCAGCAGTGTGACTTGCGAGAAATACGCAGCGGTGTTAGTGAAAAGCCGGTAATTCAATTGCCGGCTTTTCATTTCTCCTTCACAAACCCGACATGATATGAGACATGGTTTACATACAGTAAACCATCTCATATCCCCCTTTTTTTTTGCATATTCCACACTACTAATGTTAGTAGTGTGTATGTGCAAAATTTGGGCGCTGTAGCTGCTAAAATAAAGGGTTAAATGGCGGAAAAAATTGGCGTGGGCTCCCGCGCAATTTTCTCCGCCAGAGTGGTAAAGCCAGTGACTGAGGGCAGATATTAATAGCCTAGAGAGGGTCCATGGTTATTGGCCCCCCCTGGCTACAAACATCTGCCCCCAGCCACCCCAGAAAAGGCACATCTGGAAGATGCGCCTATTCTGGCACTTGGCCACTCTCTTCCCACTCCCGTGTAGCGGTGGGATATGGGGTAATGAAGGGTTAATGTCACCTTGCTATTGTAAGGTGACATTAAGCCAGATTAATAATGGAGAGGCGTCAATTATGTCACCTATCCATTATTAATCCAATTGTATGAAAGGGTTAAAAAACACACACACACACACAATATTAAAAAGTATTTTAATGAAATAAACACAGGTTGTTTTAATATTTTATTGCTCTCTCAATCCACCTGAAGACCCTCGCTTGGCAAAATAATAAACCAACAATATACATACCTTCTGATGAACTGTCACGTCCCACGAAGTAAATCCATCTGAAGGGGTTAAATCAATTTACAGGCAGGAGCTGTGCTAAAGCACTCGCTCGTACCTGTAAACCCCGGGTGCTGAAAGGAAAGCTGGGTGGTCTGTACTTACATTGAGTCGCGGTGAGGCGCCCTCTGCTGGATGTTCTCATGAACTGCAGCCTTGGAAAAGTTCCCACGCTCGAGTTCATGTGAGTTCATCCTGCAGAGGGCGCCTCACCGCGACTCAATGTAAGTACAGATCACCCAGCTTTCCTTTCAGCACCCGGGGTTTACAGGTACGAGCGAGTGCTTTAGCACAGCTCCTGCCTGTAAATTGATTTAACCCCTTCAGATGGATTTACTTCGTGGGACGTGACAGTTCATCAGAAGGTATGTATATTGTTGGTTTATTATTTTGCCAAGCGAGGGTCTTCAGGTGGATTGAGAGAGCAATAAAATATTAAAACAACCTGTGTGTTTATTTCATTAAAATACTTTTTAATATTGTGTGTGTGTGTTTTTTAACCCTTTCATACAATTGGATTAATAATGGATAGGTGACATAATTGACGCCTCTCCATTATTAATCTGGCTTAATGTCACCTTATAATAGCAAGGTGACATTAACCCTTCATTACCCCATATCCCACCACTACACGGGAGTGGGAAGAGAGTGGCCAAGTGCCAGAATAGGCGCATCTTCCAGATGTGCCTTTTCAGGGGTGGCTGGGGGCAGATGTTTGTAGCCAGGGGGGGCCAATAACCATGGACTCTCTCTAGGCTATTAATATCTGCCCTCAGTCACTGGCTTTACCACTCTGGCGGAGAAAATTGCGCGGGAGCCCACACCAATTTTTTCCGCCATTTAACCCTTTATTTTAGCAGCTACAGCGCCCAAATTTTGCACATACACACTACTAACATTAGTAGTGTGGAATATGCAAAAAAAATGAGATATGAGATGGTTTACTGTATGTAAACCATGTCTCATATCCTGTCGGGTTTGTGAAGGAGAAATGAAAAGCCGGCAATTGAATTACCAGCTTTTCACATATATCGCGCTGAATTAAATATAAATACAGAATATTATATATATATATATATATATATATATATATATATATATATATATATATATATATATATATTTTAAAGAACATTTGAGCACATAAATCCATTAGATGTCGGTTTTGCAAGCCTGCGAGAAAATATCGCAGTACGGATGCCATACGGATTACATACGGAGGATGCCATGCGCAAAATACGCTGACACACCCTGCCTACGGATGACATACGGACCACTATTTTGGGGACTTTTCTGCGTATTACGGCCGTAAAAAACGGACCGTATTTTTTTACGCTGAGTGTGAGGCCGGCCTAAGGAGACCTCCTTAAAGCGCTAATTAAAATAGCCCTTATTGCTGGAATTTTTTAGCAAAAAACTGAACACTCAGCATTGCAGCAGGAATAAACCAAGCAATCAGTGGTCACTTAGGGTATGTGCACACGCTGCAGATTTTGCTGTGGCCAAACCGTTGCGGATTCACAGCTGTTTTCCATGCGTTGTACAATACCATGTAAACCTATGGAAAAAACAAAATCCGCAGTGCACATGCTGCGGAAAAAAACGCACGGAAACGCTGCGTTGTTTATTCCGCAGCATGTCAATTTTTTGTGTGGATTCTGCAGCGGTTTACACCTGCTCCATAATAGGAATCCTCAGGTGTAAAACTGCAGGTAGAATTCGCACCAAAATCACGGTAAATCCGTGGTAATTCCGCAGTGCGGATATCATGCGGATTTACCAAAATCAGTGCAGAAAAATACGCACAAGATTCCGCAACGTGTGCACATACCCTTATGACGAGTCCTCTTAACCCTCATTTATTCTATCCCATCTGATGCAGGTCTCATACATTTCTTGCCACCAGTGAGGTGACTGGTATGAAGGACTGGTCTTGACTAGGGTTGAGCGACTTTTGCTTTTTTAGGATCGAGTCGGGTCTCGAGAAACCCGACTGTCTCGAAAGTCGGATCGTGTGAAATCGGCCGATTATTGTGAAAAGTCGGGGGCCAACCGAAACACAAAACCCAATGCATGTCAATGGGGATCCTCCTCCTCCTCCAACATTAAGATGGCGGTTTTACCCCCTGTGACGCCGCACAAAGCAAGCCGGAACCTATGTCATCACGCTGCCCACACTCCTACATTGGCTGAAAAAATGGCGGGGAAAGCGTCATATGAAACGCGACTTTGGCGCGAAGATCGCCGACCGCATGGCCGATCCCACAGTGGGATCGGGTCGGGTTTCATGAAACCCGACTTTGCTGAAAGTCGGCGACTTTTGAAAATGTCCGATCCGTTTCGCTCAACCCTAGTCTTGACAAGTCTATAATGTTCTTACATTTATTATTCACGAATCTTTATGTCCTTTAAAATGGAGGTCATTTTTTTTTTTTTTGTTAATGGGTTTGTCTCATACTTTTTCATGAGCACACTACTTTCCATCTTCCTTCTGCATAAGGCCGCCATCCAGCTGGAGTCCGTGCTTACAAGCTCTATAGAACTGTCCAGCAGGAGGTGGCCGGTCTCTAAGGCAACAAGCCATCAAAGAAAATTAGCTGCATCGGGGTAAACTAAGCCAAATTGTCTGTAGAAAAGTGGAAAATTCCCTTTTACAAGAATTTTCCAGCTATTCCCATCTTTAACCCCTTCCCGACCTTTGACGCCACGTAGGCGTCATGAAAGTCGGTGCCAATCCGACCCATGACGCCTATGTGGCGTCATGGAATGATCGCGTCCCTGCAGATCGGGTGAAAGGGTTAACTCCTATTTCACCCGATCTGCAGGGAGAGGGGGAGTTGTACTTCAGCCCAGGGGGGGTGGCTTTGCCCCCACGTGGCTACGATCGCTCTGATTGGCTGTTGAAAGTGCAACAGCCAATCAGAGCAATTTGCAATATTTCACCTATGAAAATGGTGAAATATTGCAATCCAGCCATGGCCGATGCTGCAATAGCATCTGCCATGGCTGGAAATCATGTTCTGCCCCCCCCCCACCGCCCCCGATCTCCTCCCCAGTCCTCCGTTCTGTCCGGTACCCCCCTCCGTCCCCCTGTCCGCTCCCCCCCGTCCTCTGATCCCCCCCCCCACCCCCTCATACTTACCGAGCCTCCCGAAGTCGGTCCGTCTTCTCCCTGGGCGCCGCCATCTTCCGAATAAATAAACCCCCCCTTATCACCCCTATAGGTAGGGACAATAATAAAATAAAGAAAATATTTTTTTTTTTTCTTTTCCCACTAGGGTTAGGGTTATGGCATGTGCACACAGTGCGGATTTGGCCGCGGATCCGCAGCGGATTGGCCGCGGATCCGCAGCGGATTGGCCGCTGCGAATTCATAGCAGTTTTCCATCAGGTTTACAGTACCATGTACACCTATAAAAAAACAAATCCGCTGTGCCCATGGTGCGGAAAATTCTGTGCAGAAACGCTGCGTTGTATTTTCCGCAGCATGTCAATTCTTTGTGAGGATTCCGCAGCGTTTTACACCTGTTCCTCAATAGGAGTCCGCAGGTGAAATCCGCACAAAAAAACACTGGAAATCCGCTGTAAATCCGCAGGTAAAACGCAGTGCCTTTTACCTGCAGATTTTTCAAAAATCGTCCGGAAAAATCTCACACGAATCTGCAACGTGGGCACATAGCCTTAGGGTTAGGGTTGGAATTAGGGCTAGGGTTGGAAATAGGGTTAAGATTAGGCTTGTGGTTAGGGTTACGGATAGGGTTAGGGGTGTGTTGGGGTTACAGTTGTGGCTAGGGTTGGGATTAGGGTTAGGATTAGGGTTGGAATTAGGGTTACGGGTGTGTTGGGGTTAGGGTTGTGGTTAGGGGTGTGTTGGGGTTAGGGTTGTGATTAGGGTTATGGCTACAGTTGGGATTAGGATTAGGGGTGTGTTGAAGTTAGAATTGAGGGGTTTCCACTGTTTAGGCACATCAGGGGTCTCCAAACGCAACATGGCGCCACCATTGATTCCAGCCAATCTTGCGTTCAAAAAGTCAAATGGTGCTCCCTCCCTTCCAAGCCCCGACGTGCACCCAAACAGTGGTGTACCCCCACATTTGGGGTACCAGCGTACTCAGGACAAACTGGGCAACAACTGTTGGGGTCCAATTTCTCCTGTTACCCTTGCAAAAATAAAAAATTACTTGCTAAAACATAATTTTTGAGGAAAGAACAATTATTTTTTATTTTCACGGCTCTGCGTTATTAACTTCTGTGAAGCACTTGGGGGTTGAAAGTGCTCACCACACATCTAGATAAGTTCGTTCGGGGGTCTAGTTTCCAAAATGGGGTCACTTGTGGGGTGTTTCTACTATTTAGGCACATCAGGGGCTCTGCAAATGCAACGTGATGCCCGCAGACCATTCCATCAAAGTCTGCATTTCAAATGTCACTACTTCCCTTCCGAGCCCTGACGTGTGCCCAAACAGTGGTTTACCCCCAAATATGGGGTATCAGCGTACTCAGGAGAAACTGGACAACAACTTTTGGGGTCAAATTTCTCCTGTTACCCTTGGGAAAATAAAAAGTTGTGGGCTAAATAATCATTTTTGAGAAAAGAAAAATTATTTTTTATTTTCATGGCTCTGCGTTATAAACTTCTGTGAAGCACTTGGGGGTTCAAAGTGCTCACCACACATCTAGATTAGTTCCTTGGGGGGTCTAGTTTCCAAAATGGGGTCACTTGTAGGGGAGCGCCAATGTTTAGGCACACAGGGGCTCTCCAAACGCGACATGGTGTCCGCTAACGATTGGAGCTAATTTTCCATTCAAAAAGTCAAATGGCACGCCTCCCCTTCCGAGCCTTGCCGTGCACCCAAACAGTGGTTTACCCCCACATATGAGGTATCGGCGTACTCAGGAGAAATTGCCCAACAAATTTTAGGATCCATTTTATCCTGTTGCGCATGTGAAAATGAAAAAACTGAGGCTAAAATAATTTTTTTGTGAAAAAAAAAGTACGGTTTCATTTTTACGGATCAATTTGTGAAGCACCTGGGGGTTTAAAGTGCTCACTATGCTTCTAGATAAGTTCCTTGGGGGGTCTAGTTTCCAAAATGGGGTCACTTGTGGGGGAGCTCCAATGTTTAGGCACACGGGGGCTCTCCAAACGCGACATGGTGTCCGCTAAAGATTGGAGCCAATTTTTCATTGAAAAAGTCAAATGGCGCTCCTTCCCTTCCGAGCCCTGCCGTGCGCCCAAACAGTGGTTTACCCCCACATATGAGGTATCAGCGTACTCAGGACAAATTGGACAACAACGTTCGTGGTCCAGTTTCTCCTTTTACCCTTGGGAAAATAAAAAAAATTTCGCTAAAAGATCATTTTTGTGACTAAAAAGTTAAATGTTCATTTTTTACTTCCATGTTGCTTCTGCTGCTGTGAAACACTTGAAAGGTTAATAAACTTCTTGAATGTGGTTTTGAGCACCTTGAGGGGTGCAGTTTTTAGAATGGTGTCACTTTTGGGTATTTTCAGCCATATAGAACCCTCAAACTGACTTCAAATGTGAGGTGGTCCCTAAAAAAAATGGTTTTGTAAATTTTGTTGTAAAAATTAGAAATCACTGGTCAAATTTTAACCCTTATGACTTCCTAGCAAAAAAAAAAAATTGTTTCCAAAATTGTGCTGATGTAAAGTAGACATGTGGGAAATGTTATTTATTAACTATTTTGTGTCACATAACTCTCTGGTTTAACAGAATAAAAATTCAAAATGTGAAAATTGTGAAATTTTCAAAATTTTTGCCAAATTTCCGTTTTTTTCACAAATAAACTCAAGAAATTATCGACCTAAATTTACCACTAACATGAAGCCCAATATGTCACGAAAAAACAATCTCAGAATCGCTAGGATCCGTTGAAGCGTTCCTGAGTTATTACCTCATAAAGGGACACTGGTCAGAATTGCAAAAAAAGGCAAGGTCATTAAGGCCAAAATAGGCTGGGTCATGAAGGGGTTAAAGATGGACTAACCCTTAAATAACCATAAAAGCACAGGTGTCATAATGAGATTTTATGTTAAAGGCACAAATCATACAGAATCTGAACAGCTTAAGAAAGTTTTTTTTTAAAGTGATAAAATATTAATCTTAGTGGCCTGTGTACAGAGGTGCTGCATTTGTGTTTGCTTTATAATTCACAAAGTTGTGTGTCCAAACTTGTGTGACATCATAAACCCAAGTGAGACGAGATGCAGCCGCACAAGGTGAGAAAAGAAACAAGAAGTTGAACTAAAACACATTTACAGTGCAATATTAAAATAGCTATTACTTTCCACAAAACATGTCGCACAGACAAATCCTGCCCGCAGCCCTGCCAGAATAGCATGGTTAGCAGTGCTCTTGGGTGATGAAACCAGTAGGGTGAACAGAGGTTGGACATTAGAAGAAGACCGCAATGACCTTGCCAATAGGGTAAAGATTGTGGCAGTTTCACTAGAGACCACGCTCATCCAATTTTGGCATCTTCTCAGCTTGACGTGGTGAAGACAACTTCGAAAGTTCCAGTCTGACACCAGACATGTCCAAGACTGATGCTCTGTCCTTATAGACCTTGCCGTGCAAGGATGTTATGCGTCATTGAACAATCTCAAAATAGTGCAAGATGGCAAGGATGTGCTGTGGCATAAAGATATATCCTGTATACAAAGCCATTCCGATGATGGACACCAACATGGAATCTAAGGAAAATGGGTTAAGGAATTTTGTAAAAGCAAAGTTTATTTCATGCAGTTAACAGAACAATGCAAAATCCATATTGGGAAGGGTGTTCCCTTCCCGTTTTGGAAAACACACACCCTTCTTTATTTGCCTTTCCCAAGTCCAGCACGGAGCTTTCACCCCTGCTCACTTTGTCACTGTCTGCAGCAATGACATCTCGCTGAGAGTGCTGCAGCTAACAGACACCAGGAGCACCAGCAGAGACTTCATGATGGACCAGGGGAGGGTGGGCAAACACATTGTTTCGCTATTTAAAAGAAAAAGACGCAGCTGGGAAGACCAGGTTTTTCTATGGGGGAGGGGGGGGACAGAACCAGAACATTGTACAGTTAGGCTACACCCCTTTATTTAGAATAACAATATAACAAATTCCTTTCTAAGGCTATGTTCACATGTCCGCTAATGATCTGTCAGCAATCCATTGACAAAGGTTTTTTTTTTTCCAACAAAAAAAAATATATATATTTTAACTGGGTTCGTTTTCATTCAAAACCAATCTGTTATGTAGCCATCGGTTTTTCTTACATTTGATAACAAATCTGCTTTTTGCTTCCTAGATCCATTTCAAATGGGAGAAAAATGGATGGCTATTTAACGGATGTCCATAGGCCTCAACGTTTATAAAAATAAATTAAAAAAAAAAAAAAAAAAAAAGAGGGTGATTGAGAAAGCCTTTTCTCATCTCAGGTCCTTCGCGCAATGCATCCCTGGGAATGGAAGCCGCCGCATGCACTGCTGAGAGTCGGGAGAACTCCGGGGGGCTGTCGGAAGGGGCAAGTATATTTTTTACTTTTATTCTTTTTTTTTACATGAATATGGATCCCAGGGCCTGAAGGAGAGTCTCCTCTCCTCCAGACCCTGGGAGCCATCCGGGACCACTCCCTGCACCATATGCGGCGACCTCAGATCTCCACACACGCCGTATAAGACGACTCCCGGCGTATAAGATGACCCCCGACTTATACGGCGAGTATATCCCAAACTATATTTTAAATGGAAAAGTTGGGGGTCGTCTTATACGCCGAAAAATACGGTACTTTTGTAGTCAAATGTGTGCAGCTGCTCCTCTATTGTCTAATAGTGGAAATATAAAATTTCTATTTACATTTTTTACTACTGAAAACAAAAATCTAACTACATTAGATCCACAATTCCTTTAACTACTTCCGGACCACCCATGGACTTTAAACATCTGCACTGATGTTCCAAAACATCATAGTATAGTATAGCAGCTGTATACAATAATAGGAAGTGCTAATAGTGGCTCCCCCTCAAGACCCAG
Organism: Ranitomeya variabilis; assembly: GCF_051348905.1. NCBI lineage: Eukaryota > Metazoa > Chordata > Amphibia > Anura > Dendrobatidae > Ranitomeya > Ranitomeya variabilis. Next base: position 640,877,380 of record NC_135232.1, read on the forward strand.
TGGTCACTGCGTACAGGTAGGGAGCAGAAGCTGCCGAGTTGTAGGAGGACCAGTCAGCAGTGCTATGCAGCCAGGAGGCTGAGAATTTTTTTTTATATATTTATTTCTTTAAAAAAGCCTCCTCTCAAAGGTCTTGTATGGCGGCTCAATGGATAGAGGTACAATCACTATTGAGACTAGGGGTTTCAGTACTGTGCCGTTGCCTCCAGCTTATGACGGCACCTGTGAGTTGCTGAAGCGATTATTTCTCATAGTTGTCTCTGTCATAAGCAGGTCTAAGATAAGCAGCTCTGCTCAGAGTCATTACATTTACCCAAAACCTACACTATGGAGCGCTGCTTTTTATTTTAGATTGTATGACCTTACGGGAGGCACAATATGTGAAATTAAAGAGAAAAACGGCTATTAATAGGATTTTACAGAGTCCACGACAGCACCCCAAGAGATGGGGTCCGCCCACCTTCAGGGCAGGAACCTACAGGTTAAAAAAGGGGTGGTCCCTCTCGCCTCCTCAGTTGGTTTTCAGAGTATGAGAGGATCCGCCCATCGCATTACAAACGTTATTTACACCATACAATACCATCACCTCTATAGAGTGAACATCTATATGACACACCTTCCTTCAGAGCGCAGGAAAACGGTGCTCAATAATGGGAGGGAATGCGCAGGGGCTGTTGTGGACTCTATAATCCTATTACTGGTACGTAATAACCGGTTTTCCTATCGCCACGACAGCACCCCACGAGAGACTTTCAGAGACTATCCCTGTGAGGGACCACAGCACTAAGCACTGATTGGCCAAAGTCTAAACTGGAAGAGGACGGAAGATCAAGACAGTAGTGTCTATAAAAGGTGGAAGGTGACGACCACGTTGCCGCCTTACAAATTAGGTCAATGGAGACGTCCGCCTTTTCCGCCCAGGACGATGCCATGGCTCGCACTGAGTGATCTCTTATTCCTTCCTCTCCTTTGCCCGAATAGGCTAGTAGGCTAGGCAGATCGCATCTCTTATCCACCGGGCGATAAGAGTTTTTCGTGACACTCGACCCTTTCCTCTGACCCAGGAAAGAAACAACGCCCTACTCTGCCTCCAGGACGGAGTTTTCTAAATACTGTAGTACTGCTCTTTTAACATCTAGAGTATGGAACCTTTGTTCTTCCACAGTAACAGGGCTATCATAAAAGGATGGAAGATAGATCTCCTGGTTTCTATGAAATTTAGAAGCAACTTTCGGTAGGTAGGCTGGGTCTGGTCTTAAAACTATTTTATCTTGATAGACCATCAGGAAAGACAGATCTACTGATAACGCCTGAATGTCACTGACCTGTCTCGCAGAGGTTAAGGCTACTAATAGCCCTGTTTTAAGGGTCAGCACATTCAGTGAGTCTAAGGGTTCAAAGGGAGGGACCTGTCAATGCATTTAGTGCAAGGATTAAATCCCATGGGGCAATCTAGCAATCTGAACTGGGTTACTGCGCTCACAGGCTTTGATGAATCTAGTGATCCACCTGTTCCCTGCCATATTATAGTTATACAATGCCCCCAATGCCGACACCTGTAATCTAAGGGTATTAACTGATAATCCCAATTCTCGGCACTTCTGCAAGAAGTCCAAAATCGCCTGAATTGGAACCTGATCCGACATGGGAGTGGTTTTACAATAAATCTTTGTAGTAACTTCCTTCCCACTCCTCAGTAAAGTAGCAAATAAGGGCTCTGAGAACCCTCTACGCCTCAGCAGCTCCCTCTCAAATTCCACGCTGTCAAGTGGAGACCCTCTGTCTGAGAATGACTGAATGGGCCCTGAGAGAGAAGCCCCGGGCTCTTTGGCAGCACCCACTGGACGGTCACAGACATCGCCCTTAGCCAGGAGAACAATGGCCTCCTGGGCCAGAAGGGGGCAATCAGTATTACCCTAGCCCCTCCTCCCTGATCTTCTTGAGGACCAATGGAATCAAACACATCGGGGGAAACGCATATGCCAGAGTATAATCCCACCGGATCTGAAGGGAATCCACTATCTCTGGTTGGTCTGATGCCTGTAGCGACGTGAACCTCCTGGCCTGCCTGTGCTTTCTTGTCGCAAAAAGGTCTATAACCGGAAGACCCCATAGATGTACTGTCTACTTGAAAACCTGCCGATCCAGGGACCATTCCCCTTGGCGCAGGGAGTGTCAGCTGAGATAGTCTGCCTGAAAATTGTGCTCCCCCCTTATGTGGAGTGCTGATAGGGAGAGGTGGTGATCTTCGGCTAAGGTGAGAATGTCGTCTGCTGTGGACATCAGTGATTGTGACCTTGTCCCCCACTTGATGGTTTAAATAGGCCACTACTGATGTGTTGTCGGTGTGTATCCGCACATGGAAACCCTGCAGAGATGGTAAAAACGCATATTTTACAGCCGTAAGATCCTTTAGATTTTAAAAACCCTGAGCTTCCCTGGCAGTACATTTCCCTTTGGCTAGACTGTCTCCATTGTGAGCTCCCCAGCCAACTATAATGTCCGGCTTTATCCCCCACGGTACCCCCCTGGCTAAATGTTGCGGGTCTAGCCACCAAGCTAGACTGTTGATCGTGGTGACCGACAACCGCAACTTTCCTCTCAGATGGCCTTGCAAACTTTTTTCTGCGTCGAGCACCTCGTTCTGCAGTGTCCTGGTGTGGAAGTGAGCCCACCGTACAGCTTGTATGCAAGACGTCATGGAACCCAGCAGGGACATTGTGTCTCTTAAAGGGAATGTCACCCCCAAAATCGTATATGAGCTGCGGCCACCAGCATCAGGGGCTTATCTACAGCATTCTGTAATGCTGTAGATAAGCCCCCGATGTTACCTGAAAGATTAGAAATAAAAGGTTATATTATACTCACCCAGGGGCGGTCCCGCTGCGGTTCGGGTCTGATGGGCGTCGCGGTCCGGTCCAGCGCCTCCTATCTTCATACGATGGCATCCTCTTCTTGTCTTCCTGCCGTGGCTCCGGCGCACCTTGTCTGCCCTGTTGAGGGAAGAGCAAAGTACTGCAGTGCGCAGGCGCTGGGCCTCTCTGACCTTTCCCGACACCTGCGCACTGCGGTACTTTGCTCTGCCCTCAACAGGGCAGACAAAGCATGCCTGCGCCGCTGCAAGAAGAGGACATCATCATCACCCGGACCGCCCCTGGGTGAGTATAATATAACCTTTATTTCTCATCTTTCAGGTTACATCGGGGGCTTATCTACAGCATTACAGAATGCTGTAGATAAGCCCCTGATGCCTTTGGCCGCAGCTCATATACGATTTTGGGGGTGACAGACTCCCTTTAATGTTAGATCCGATTGTCTCTTTCTCCCCTGACCTTGCGAATGACGGCCAACTTTTTTTCCTCCGGTAGAAGACAATTTTGGTTTACTGAGTCCAGAAGAATGCCCAGGAATTTCTGAAGGGTTGAGGGAACTAGCTATGACTTTTCCAGATTGACTAGCCACCCGAGACCCTGCAGGAATGATATTATATGGTTTAGCTGGGTAATACATTGGACATCCGACCTCCCCACTATTAGGAAATCGTCCAGGTATGGTATGACCAGGGTATCCTGTTGTCTTAAATAGGCCATGATTTCCGCAATTAGTAAATACATGGGGCGCCATTGACAAACCGAACGGCATAGCGGAGAATTGAAAATGGCTAACCTGGTCGCCTAGCTGTACCGCCACTCAGATATTGCTGGTGATCATGGTAAATAGGCAGATGGTAATAGGCATCCTTTAAATCCAGGACTGTCATGAAACACACTAGATTGGTGGGGGCCTGGGTACTCGCTCAGCCTATCCCCCTCTCAGAGACATGCAGGGCTGCAGACTAAAGCACAGCTCCTGCCTCAGAGAGCACACAGAACAGGGTACAGATTCTGGTGAACCGTGAGGGATTAGCTATCAGTGAAGATCTCAGGACCCGGACCCCACAATTCTCTTTATAATTCTAAGAGCAGTAAAACCACTAGGTTTAGATACCTATTAAGAGATAGATCATGGGGAACAAGTTGCCTGTAAGTTGTCTTACTCTTTACCATGAGAATCTCTTCAGGTCCGATTCTCTGCCGGAAACATGGTTACATTATTTGTGTCATCTCTTTTCCTGTTCTTCTGATTTTAATCTAGGGAACATATACTTTTAATCTGGAATGACTATTGCTGCAATCAATAAAACAAACAGAAAGATTCCAGGAAAAAAACTGAGTCAAGGAATCCAAGAAAAGAGGTAAAGAATTCACAGGGTCCAGCTGGCTGTGTAGGGAGGACCTGATGGGTGGGCACACATCTCCTGTAGGAAGCAGCTGCTTATGGTGGTCACCTTGTGCAGATATACCCCAGAGTGAACACTTCCCATTTCAGTTCTTCAAAACAAATTCCTTCTGGAAATCAAAAGGCTTCAAATACCCCATGGAGGAAAAAAAAATGCCTGAAAGCATACATTTCAGGCAAGTGAGGATAAAATAATGCTGCAAAGTAACAATTCTTTTCAAAAAGTCGAGTCAATATTTTGTGTGACCGCTCTAACAGCATCAGTTCTTCTAGGTACTTATACACAGGTTTCCAAGGAGCTCGGCAGGGGGGTTGCTCAAAACATCTCGGGAGAACTAACCGCAGATTTTCTGTGGATGTCACTTGTGCAAATGTTTTACATTGGCTGTGTGTTTGGGGTCCTTGTCCTGTTGCAGAATAAATTTGGAGCCAATCAGAAGCTCCAATCGGTATTTCATTATGGATAAGTATCTGCCTGTATTAAGAACAATCTTGAGCATAAAGAACAAGAGATGATCCCACCCCACAGAGCCCTGATCTCCTATCATCCAAGCTGTGTGGGATCACATGAAGGCTTGGCACAAGTGACATCCACAGAAGATCTGCGGTTAGTTCTCCAAGATGATTGGCAGAACCTCCTGACGAGGTCCTACAAAATCTGTGTGCAAGTAACTAGAAGAACGGATACCGATTTGAAAGCAGAAGGCGGTCACACCAAATACTGAAGGCAGAAGGGCAGCGGCAATATTGATGTGACTGAGATTTCCATTTTGATGGTTCACTTTGCATTTTGTTGATAAAAAACTATTAACACTTCTAGTTTTAAAGCTTCTTACTTTGCAACATTTTTCACACAAGTAACTAAACATATACACAAATACACACACATATACATACAACATATACACAAATACACACACATATACATACAATATATACACAAATACACACACACATATACCAGCGCTTCCTCCCAGCCGTCCGCCGCACTGGGCCCTGCAGTCACTGCTGCCCCCGGGTGACCTGGGACAGGACGCGTCCGGTGTCCGCCCGGCAGCACACTCTCCCCGCCGCCATGCTGCCACCTGTAGTTCCCCACCCCTCCTGCATACTGCTAAGGATACTGAAGATGGTCCTCTCCCACGGCTCCAGCATGTAGAGCGCGGTGACCAGCAGGTACTGGTAGTACAGCCACGACATCTGCTTCCACGCCCGGCCCAGGGATCCCGGAGCATCGGAGTCACAGGACACCTTCATCCTCAGCTAGGAGCGGAAACTTCCGGGACACACCAGTCAGATCACACGAGAACCCGGCACTGAGCGCTCTCCGCCTCACCCGCACCTACTAGTCCGATTACGTCACGGTCGCCAGAGCGCCAGTTCCTGGGACATTAAGCTCCGCCCATCACTGGGACAGTAGCTGTGGAATAGTAAGCGCCTGCATCACGTGATGACTGACAGCAGTCACGTGACTCTGGGTGAATGATTTCCTTTCCTGCGCCTGGTGTGGCCGTGAATGAGCTGTGCAGGGCGCGGCGTCACGTGGTGACAGGGGTGTCTCTGTTAATCTGCTTACTGACAACTGGGTCACTTGCTACCTGTGTCAGACAGTGACGAACTGACTGGGATTTGTAGCTGGAGGGCGGTCCATTCCTCCGTGCGGGTCCGGCCGCCACATGTCGTTATAGCACACCTCAGAATTATCAGGAAGGAAAGAGGGGCAGACACTGGCAACGTCACCATTCCTGTATATGTGCTCTCCCAGTGAGGCCAGTTAGTGTTTCATACAGTAGGCTGTCTCATAATAGAGCCCTCCCACACAGCATGATGCCCCGGCAGAGTCCCCACACAGTATGATGCCCCCGCAGAGTGCCCACACAGTATGATACCCCCGCAGAGCCCCCACACAGTATGATACCCCCACACAGTATGATGTCCCCACACAGTATGATGCCCACACAGTATGATACCCCCGCAGAGCGCCCACACAGTATGATACCCCCGCAGAGTGCCCGCACAGTATGATGCCCCCGCAGAGTGCCCGCACAGTATGATGCCCCCGAAGAGCCCCCAAATAGTATGATGCCCCCGCAGAGTGCCCACACAGTATGATACCCCCGCAGAGCCCCCACACAGTATGATACCCCCACAGAGCCCCCAAACAGTATGATCCGCCCGAAGAGCCCCCACACAGTATGATACCCCCACAGAGCCCCCACACAGTATGATCTGCCCAAAGAGCCCCCAAAACAGTATGATCCGCCCGAAGAGCCCCCACACAGTATGATACCCCCACAGAGCCCCCACACAGTATGATCTGCCCGAAGAGCCCCCAAACAGTATGATCCGCCCGAAGAGCCCTCACACAGTATGATACCCCCACAGGGCCCCCAAACAGTATGATCCACCCGTAGAGCCCCCACACAGTTTGATACTAGTGATGAGCGAATATACTCATTACTCGAGATTTCCCGAGCACGATCAGCGGTCCTCCGAGTATTTTTGGTGCTCGGAGATTTAGTTTTCATTGCCGCAGCTGAATGATTTACATCTGTTAGCCAGCATAAGTACATGGGGTTGCCTGGTTGCTAGGGAATCCCCACATGTACTTATGCTGGCTAACAGATGTAAACCATTCAGCTGCGGTAATGAAAACAAAATCTCCGAGCACTAAAAAATACTCGGAGGACCCCCGAGCGTGCTCGAGAAATCTTGAGTAACGAGTATATTCGCTCATCACTATTTGATACCCCACAGAGCCCTGCTACACAGTATGACCCCCTCAGCTACACAGTATGATGCCCTGCAGTGCCCTCCCACACATTATGACCCCCGCACAGCCCTCCCACAAAGTATGATGCCCTTTCAGAGCCCCCACACACAGTATGATGCTCCCGCAGAGCCTCCACACACAGTATGGTGCTCCGCAAGGACCTCCACACAGTATGAGCCATCCTACTCAGTATATTGCTCCAACAGAACCACGCAGTATAATACCCCCCGCAGAGCCCTCCCACACATGGTATGATGCGCTCAAAGTGACCTACCACTCAGTATAATGCTGACACAGGACCTCCACATAGTTTGATACCCTACAGTGACCTCCTACACACAGTATGATGCCCCCACAAAGCCATCCCACCGAGTGTAATGCTTTCTCTGGACCCCAAAATAGTTTGATACCCCTATAGATGCTTTTCCCACTCGGTATAATGCTCCCGAACACAGTATGATGCCCCTAAGGAGCCGTACCACACAGTGAAATGCACTCTTAGGACCTCCACATTGTATAATGCTTATGAAAAGCTTTTCCACACAGTGTCATGCCCACGCAGAACCCTTTTGTCACGATTCCTCTGCTCAGTGTTGGGACTCAGTGATGGACAGCTCTGTCATCCTATCCTTGCTGGGGCATGCTGAGCGGTCAGTGCTTTGATTGACACATCAATTGACCTATCTGAGACTGAAAGATGCAAAGATTTCCACAGGTGCTCCCTGTTCTTGGCATTTGCCCTGCTATTTAGGTGAGCTGTCTGGCGCAGATCACTGCCAGTTAAAGTGTAAGAGGGACCGGACCGGGGGTACCTTTCTTGCGCCGGGTCCGGAACTGTTGGGACTGTCACCTTTATTGTCTATGGGAAAGCTTAGAAACCTGGACCGGCCTTTGCACTTGAAAGCAGGGGGCATAGCTAGGCTAAAAAGGGCAGAGCGTGTGAAAAGGGAGACAGATTTGGCGGGAGCATGCAGCGCGCAGCAGGGGGAAGTATAGTGCTCCGTCTTTTTAGCACCGTGACAGCGCAGGTCCGCACTATAGTATCCCTGCTGCCACTTACAGACACTGTGACCGGAGAAGTGCTCTTTGCCCATTGGCTCCCGCTGCTCAAGGTACCCAACACTGCAGGCTGGTAAATACTGCATGCGTGCCGCCTAAGAAATACCGGGTGACTCACCGAGAAATGTTCCCTCTCTCACCCGCATACTTCTGCTGAGCGTCATTAAGCCCCGGCAGTGTTGGAGAGACTGCTCTTTACTCTGCAACCCAAATCCAGGACCCCGCGCAAGATGTCGAGGACTCCTCATCACCGCCAGGAACTGGATCATCAACGCCTGCAGAACGACCCCGGATTCATCACGTGCTAGCTTCGTTGGCACCACTGTTTGAACCTAGGACTCTGCAGTCAGGAAGCCGTCAGACTGATAAGTTAACCCTTAATAAACAGTTGCTATACTTATTGCCCCTGTTACCTCCCTCAGCACCCCTATTGTGCTCATATTACCTGCCATACCCTTGCCTCTCCTTTCCTCTCCCTGCGTGCAGTGTTCCTCTGCTCAAGTAAAAATGTTAACCCTTGCTCTGCCTCCTGTCCGTTACTTTAACCTGCTCATAAAAGCATGTGCTCTCTGGTGTGTGGTTGGCTGATCTCTGTGCTGAATGTTCTGATCTTCTGCTGATCTTTGGACCATGTTCTGACTACCCTTTGCTTATCCGCTATTTCTCTAGTATTCTGACCCTAGTGCAGCGCCCCAGAGTCCTGGTCGTTGCAGTAATGTCGCTCTGCCACTAAGGGGAGTGATGTTACGTCTGATTGCGCTAAAGGAGTTCACCTGACCAGGTAACACTCACACTACACTTCACACTCCGGCCACCAGGTAGGCCACTCCTCACACTCTGGTAAAACTGGGGGTTGGACAGGAAGACAGGGAGAAGCAACTGGGAAGAGCTAGAGAGAGGACCTGTCAGGGATGGGATCCTGACAGAGTCCTAAGAAAGGACAAAAAGTGAGAAAACGGGAATACAGCAAAGAGGCGATAGGACCAGAAGGAGTCGTGCTGTAAGATCGAGGCAACATCCTTCTGAGGCGCAAACAGTCGGTGGCTGGAACGCCGAGAAAGTAAGAGACTTTAAGCATTACTTCAAACCACGGCAGGACAGCCAATTATAGGTTGGCTGTCTCACTAAAACACCTAAGCAGACAACAGAGGCAGCTGTGGGAGAGGGGCGACTCTAGGGTCCCGGAAGAACTCCAGGCCTACCCCGTCATACGGGTGCGTCCTAACCATATAATCTGGGGGACGGAGAGAACGAACATCAGAGACAGACAGAATCAGTTGTGAGGACTATCCTGGGGTGCTCAGCAGGGAAGGACTACAACACACAGGCGCTAGAAGGTAGACACTGATTCCCACCTGCAAAGGGAACTCCGGATGTGCCGTTGGACCGGCCGGTCTCAGCCAGCCCTGTTAACAGTGCTCTGGATTGGGTACCTCCAAACCTTCAGTAAAAAGGTAGAGACTGCAACCTGGTGTCCTTGTTATTTGCTGCGACCGGCACCACACCACAACAGCATCACTCTCCACCTTCATTGGACACCCCTCAGCAGGGCCACGGGCCGGGTCTAGCCACCGTGACAACCCCAGAACTGAGACAGAGAGGCCCGGTACCGGGTACCCCTCGGCCCTGCGGCAGTGGGGGCGCTCCAACCTGGCGTCACGAACAGGATCCACTTAAGCCTGAAGAGTCAGGTCATGTGTGCCTTGGAATTGTGATTTATTGTGTTTGGACTGTGACTTATTGCAAAGACTGTGCATTGCTAATTGCCGCCAAGAATTCCCGCCACAATTCGCCATTGCCGCGCACGGAGGGAGGAGCCTTAGCTTCGTGGGCGGAATCGGTCAAAAGAAGCGCGGGACAAGAAAGCGCGGTAAAGTGCCAACTCCGGAAGAGGAACTCCAACCTCCAGCAGGTTAGTGGGAGGAAGGGACAGCCATGTCCGAGTCGGGAGGAGCGGAGGCGGCGGTCGCAGCCGTGGACGCAGGGGCAACTCCGGTCCCCGCAGCGGACGTAGCTGCGGCCCTAATACCACCACCGGTTGCCGCAGAACCCGCTGCCCCCATCGGCCAGTCGGACGCTGCCGCTACCACAAAGGCCATAATGCCCTTCTCTATGCCGTACCGCCCGGAGCGGCCTGGCTCCCACGATACTCCGGGGAGTCGCATACATTCACTGACTTCAAAGAAGGGATCTGCAGCCTGCTCGAGTTCTATCCCCTGACAGAGCCTCAGAAGGTTCATATGATAATCGGCCAACTCTTTGGGGCAGCTCTGAGAGAAGTGAAGTCCTGGCCCGCCGCGGATAAGGGAACGGCACAGCAGGTTTTTGCAAAGCTTAAAGCCACCTTCGATACCCGTACTGCTACAGAAATTAAATTGACTTTCTATGGATGCAAACAGAGACCGCAGGATAGCTTACGGGACTATGCCCTTAATCTCCAGGAGGCGCTGCGGGCCATTAAGCAGAGTGACCCCGGCAGCATGCAAGATGAGGATAAACTCCTGAAAGAGCGGTTCATTGAGGGGCTCCTGTGCAGTCACCAAAGGGGCCAACTACACTTCCTGGCCATGCAGAATCCAGACTTGACTTTTGCGCAATTCAAGGATAAAGCTATCCAGGCGCTGCAGGAGCGACAACCCAGCCGCGCAATACCACCCAGGCGTCCCGCTCTCACATACCACCAGGAGGTGGCGTCGGATGCTCCAGTCGCTGCCGAGGCCGACGCCCAGAGCCTAGAGGACGACTCCCCTGCAGGACTCCGCCTCCTGATGCAGGAGCTGACCTAGAGCGTTGCTGCCCTAGCCCGGACGGTGCAGTCCCTACAGGAGGCCCCCAAGGAGAAGATTCAGCTGGCCTCCAGACCAGAAGATGTCCCCTGGATGCGACAGGAGGACTCCGCCGACCAGAGGCCGCGACGACGATCGCTTCCATCGGGACGGACGACCCATCTGCCGCCGCTGTCACCAGGTGGGCCACCTTGCAAGGTACTGTCCTTTAAACGAGCAACCCCTGGGGCAAAGGGCCAACCCCCAGGAGTAGGACGATCAGGCCCACAGCATTGGAGAGCCAAATACCTTGGAGGGCGACCAGTTCTTCCTGTTGTGATCGACGGTATCCCCATGAACGCTCTGCTGGACACCGGTTCTCAGGTGACGACTATGCCTTACGTGCTTTATAAACGGTATTGGGAGGACACTGATATTACTCGTGGCCCCGATGACGATTTCACCATCATAGCCAGTAATGGTCAGCCATTGCCACAAGTGGGATATAAAGAGGTCACCATCAAGGTGGGGCGGGTGGAATTGAAGGCCCAAGGGATTGTAATTGTTGATATTGACCACCGTGAATGTAATCCCATGATGACCATCGGTACCAATGTTATAGAAAATTGTCTTGCAGAAGTTATTGTCTTGTTACAACAGGTAGCAGAAACCGCTGGCTACAGTGAACAACGCGCCCTGCAAAAAGAAATCAGAGCTCTGATGCAGAGACAGCAGGTAGAGCTGATTGGTGGTGAAATTGGTCGTGTCACTGTGAGTGATTCAAACCCTATTGCGATACCCCCCAGGAGTGAGATGTTAATATGGTGTCGGGCAGCCATAGGCCTCCGGGGAAAGGACTACCAGGCCCTGGTAGAACCCGTGTATTCAGACAATAGGCCTACTCTCCTGACAGCTAGGGGGGTGGTCGACATCCGCCAGGGGAGGGTGCCCGTACGTGTCCTTAATTGTGGGGAGGAAGAGGTCCACCTCACCAAGTATGCCACGCTTGCCAAACTGTTCGCTGTCAATAATAGTGTGATACAGACACCTGGACCCTTGGCCCCGTCTAACCTGGCGGAGGACAACGGTTCTGTGTGGCACTCGAAAGATTGGTGTCGGGAATTGCATGTGGGCACTGACTCCACCCCATCCCATCAGAAACAGGGGGCCTACAGGGTGGTTCACGAGTACGAGCGGGTATTTAGCAAACAACCCTTAGATTTTGCACAGGTGAAAGGGATCCAACATCATATCCCCACGGGAGATCACCGGCCCATAAAAGAGAGATACCGCCCTGTGCCCCCAGCTCATTACCAGTGTGCCAAGGACATGTTGCAAGAAATGAAGGAGGCTGGGGTGGTGAGAGACAGTTGTAGCCCCTGGGCAGCTCCATTAGTCCTTGTTAAAAAGAAAGATGGCACAATGAGGATGTGCGTTGATTACAGGCAGTTGAATCGCATTACACATAAGGATGCATACCCACTGCCCAGGATAGAGGAGTCTCTGGCTGCCTTAAAATCTGCTAACTACTTCTCTACCTTAGATCTCACCAGTGGGTACTGGCAGGTTCCCGTGGCGGAGGCGGACAAAGAGAAGACGGCCTTCACGACACCGATGGGTCTCTGCGAATTCAACTACATGCCCTTCGGATTGTGCAATGCCCCGGGGACGTTCCAGAGGATGATGGAGTGCTGTCTGGGGCACAAGAACTTTGAAACCGTACTGTTGTATTTGGATGATGTCATTGTCTTCTCTAAGACCTACGAAGACCATCTGAAACACCTGGCTGAGGTGTTTGAAGCCCTGTCCAACTTTGGCTTAAAGGTGAAACCGTCCAAATGTCATCTGCTGAAACCCAAAGTGCAGTACCTGGGCCATGTGGTGAGCGCTGAAGGAGTGGCCCCAGACCCCGACAAGGTCACGGTGATCCAGGACTGGCCGAAGCCCAGCAACCTCCATGAAGTCCGGCAGTTCCTCGGGCTGGTCGGCTATTACCGAAGGTTCATCAAGGACTTCACCAAGAAGGCCGCGCCCTTGCAAGACCTGTTGGTGGGCCAATCAAAGAAGACCAAGGGGAAGAACGCCCCATTTGACTGGAACGAGGGGCTGGAAGGATCCTTTACTTGTTTGAAGTCGGCACTGACGGGAGAAGAGGTGCTGGCCTACCCCGAATACGACCAACCATTTGTGCTGTACACGGATGCCAGCAATGTGGGATTGGGAGCCGTGCTATCCCAGGTCCAGAAGGTCAAGGAGAGGGTGATCGCTTACGCCAGCAGGAAGCTCCGTCCCACGGAAAGGAACCCTGACAACTACAGTTCCTTTAAACTGGAGTTCCTTGCCATCGTCTGGGCAGTGACAGAGAGGTTCAAACACTACCTGGCCTTGGCTAAATTCACCGTCTTCACGGATAATAACCCGCTGATGCACTTGGATACAGCCTGTTGTGAATTCTGCTCTTGGGCTCCCTCCGGTGGTTGTTGGTGGTAGTGCAGTTGTCTTGGGGTTGTAATCCAGGGCAGGTGTTTCTTCTGAGTGCAGCTCTATTAGGTATTTAGGTGTGCAGGATCCATGAGTCCGTGCCAGTTGTCCATTGTACTTGGAGGGATTGCATCTCTCTCTGGTTCCTCATGCCCTGCTGCCAAATTCAGCTAAGATAAGTGTCTGGTTTTTTGTCTCTGTGCACACATGCAGTGTGCTTTGCAATTCAGTGCAATTCATTGTGTTTTTGTCCAGCTTAGACTTTGTTTGGATTTTTCAGTCATGCTGGATTCTCAGGAGATGCAGATATACTTTCTATGTCTTTAGTTAGATGTAGAATATTTGTATTATCTGCTGTGGATATTTTTAGGATTTTTATACTGATCGCTTAGAATTCTGTCCTATCCTTTTCTATTAAGCTAGAAGTGCCTCTTTTGCTAAATCCTGTTTTTCTGCCTGCGTGTGTCTTTCCTCTTATACTCACAGTCAATATTTGTGGGGGGCTGCCTATCCTTTGGGGTTCTGCTCTGAGGCAAGATAGAATTCCCATTTCCATCTATAGGGGTATTTAGTCCTCCGGCTGTGTCGAGGTGTCTAGGACGTGTTAGGTACATTCCACGGCTACTTCTAGTTGCGGTGTTAGTTTAGGGTTTGCGGTCAGTACAGGCACCACCTACTCCTGAGAAAGTCTCTCATGCGGCTCCATGGTCACCGGATCATAACAGTACAACTGGCCAACAATGAGTTAAATGCATCTCAGAAGAAGGGAAGAAAGAGCCATTTTTTTTTCTGAAGCCTGCTTTGTCTTTTCTTCACTCTTTTCCTCTGGGTGACTGAGGAGTCTTGTGCTAGCATGGATGTTCAGGGATTAGTTTCTCGTGTAGACCAGCTTGCTGCTAGGGTACAAGGTATTTCTGATTATATTGTTCAGACTCTGCTTTAAGAGCCTAGGATTCCTACTCCTGATTTGTTTTTTGGGGACAGGTCCAAATTTTTGAGTTTTAAAAACAACTGTAAACTGTTTTTTGCTCTGAAGCCTCGTTCCTCTGGTGATCCCATTCAGCAGGTTAAAATTGTCATCTCCCTGCTGCGTGGCGACCCTCAGGATTGGGCATTTTCCCTGGAATCTGGGAATCCAGCCTTGCTTAATGTAGATGCCTTTTTTCAGGCTCTAGGATTATTATATGATGAACCAAATTCTGTGGATCAAGCGGAGAAGACCTTGTTGGCCCTGTTTCAGGGTCCAGAAGTGGCAGAATTGTATTGTCAGAAATTTAGAAAATGGTCTGTGCTGACTAAATGGAATGAGGATGCTTTGGCGGCAATTTTCAGAAAGGGTCTTTCTGAATCTGTTAAAGATGTTATGGTGGGGTTTCCCACGCCTGTTGGTCTGAGTGATTATATGTCTCTGGCCATTCAGATTGATCGGCGCTTGCGGGAGCGCAGAACTGTGCGCGCTGTGACGTTGTCCTCAGAGCAGATGCCTGAGCCTATGCAGTGTGATAGGATTCTGTCTAGAACAGAACAACAAGGATTCAGATGTCAGAATAGGTTGTGTTTTTATTGTGGCGATGCTTCTCATGTCATTTCAGTCTGCCCAAAGCGTACAAAGAGAATCGCTAGTTCAGTTACCATCGGAACTGTACAACCTAAATTTCTGTTATCTGTGACCTTGATCTGCTCATTGTCGTCATTTTCTGTCATGGCGTTTGTGGATTCAGGCGCCGCTTTGAACTTAATGGACTTTGAATTTGCCAGGCGTTGTGGTTTCCCCTTGCAGTCTTTGCAGAACCCTCTTCCTTTAAGGGGCATTGATGCTACACCTTTGGCTAAAAATAAACCCCAGTTTTGGACACAGGTGACCATGTGCATGGCGCCAGCCCATCAGGAAGATTGTCGTTTTCTGGTGTTGCATAATTTGCATGATGCTATTGTGCTGGGTTTTCCATGGTTGCAGATACATAATCCTGTGTTGGATTGGAAGTCTATGTCTGTGACTAGTTGGGGTTGTCAGGGGGTTCATAATGACGTTCCTGTGATGTCAATCTCCTCTTCCTCCTCTTCTGAAGTTGCAGAGTTTTTGTCTGATTTTCAGGATGTATTCGATGAGCCCAAGTCCAGTTCCCTTCCACCGCATAGGGACTGTGATTGTGCTATTGACTTGATTCCAGGCTGTAAGTTTCCTAAGGGCCGACTTTTCAACCTGTCTGTGCCGGAACATACCGCCATGCGGGGTTATGTTAAGGAGTCTTTGGAGAAAGGGCATATTCGGCCATCTTCTTCACCGTTGGGAGCGGGATTTTTTTTTGTTGCTAAGAAGGATGGCTCCTTGAGACCCTGTATTGATTATCGCCTCTTGAATAAGATCATGGTCAAGTTTCAATACCCTTTACCTTTGCTTTCCGATTTGATTGCCAGGATTAAGGGGGCTAGTTGGTTTACTAAAATTGACCTTCGGGGGGCATATAATCTCGTTCGTATTAAGCAGGGTGACGAATGGAAAACTGCGTTTAATACGCCCGAAGGCCATTTTGAATACCTTGTGATGCCATTCGGGCTCTCTAATGCTCCATCTGTTTTTCAGTCCTTCATGCATGATATCTTCCGGAATTATCTTGATAAATTCGTGATTGTATATTTGGATGACATCTTAATTTTTTCTGATGATTGGGAGTCTCATGTGAAACAGGTCAGGATGGTATTTCAGATCCTTCGTGATAATGCTTTGTTTGTGAAGGGGTCTAAGTGTCTCTTTGGAGTGCAGAAGGTTTCTTTTTTGGGCTTCATTTTTTCTCCCTCATCTATAGAGATGGATCCGGTTAAGGTTCAGGCCATTCATGATTGGATTCAGCCCACATCCGTGAAGAGCCTTCAGAAATTTTTGGGCTTTGCTAATTTTTATCGCCGTTTCATTGCCAACTTCTCCAGTGTGGTTAAACCCCTGACCGATTTGACGAAGAAAGGCGCTGATGTAACGAATTGGTCCTCTGCGGCTGTCTCTGCCTTTCAGGAGCTTAAACGCCGATTTACTTCTGCCCCGGTGTTGCGTCAGCCAGATGTTTCTCTTCCGTTTCAGGTTGAGGTTGACGCTTCTGAGATTGGGGCAGGGGCCGTTTTGTCTCAGAGGAATTCTGATGGTTCCTTGATGAAACCGTGTGCCTTCTTTTCCCGTAAGTTTTGCCTGCTGAACGCAATTATGATGTCGGCAATCGGGAGTTGTTGGCTATGAAGTGGGCGTTTGAGGAATGGCGACATTGGCTTGAGGGAGCCAAGCACCGTATTGTGGTCTTGACTAATCATAAAAATCTGATTTACCTCGAATCTGCCAAACGGCTGAATCCTAGACAGGCTCGATGGTCCCTGTTTTTCTCCTGTTTTGATTTCGTGGTGTCGTATCTTCCGGGTTCTAAGAATATTAAGGCTGATGCCCTCTCTAGGAGTTTTTTGCCTGATTCTCCTGAGGTACTTGAGCCGGTCGGCATTCTGAAGGAAGGGGTGGTCCTTTCTGCCATTTCCCCTGATTTGCGACGGGTTCTGTAGGACTTTCAGGCTGACAAACCTGACCGCTGTCCAGTGGGGAAACTGTTTGTTCCTGATAGATGGACTAGTAGAGTGATTTCTGAGGTTCATTGTTCTGTGTTGGCTGGCCATCCTGGTATTTTTGGTACCAGAGATTTGGTTGGTAGGTCCTTTTGGTGGCCTTCTTTGTCGCGTGATGTGCGTTCTTTTGTGCAGTCCTGTGGGACTTGTGCACGGGCCAAGCCTTGTTGTTCCCGTGCTAGTGGGTTGCTTTTGCCTTTGCCGGTCCCTGAGAGGCCCTGGACGCATATTTCTATGGATTTTATTTCAGATCTTCCGGTTTCCCAGAGGATGTCGGTTATCTGGGTGGTTTGTGACCGGTTTTCTAAGATGGTTCATTTGGTGCCTTTGCCTAAATTGCCTTCCTCTTCTGATTTGGTTCCGTTGTTTTTTCAGCATGTGGTTCGTTTGCATGGTATTCCGGAGAATATTGTGTCCGACAGAGGTTCCCAGTTTGTTTCTAGGTTTTGGCGGGCCTTTTGTGCTAGGCTGGGCATTGATTTGTCTTTTTCTTCCGCATTTCATCCTCAGACAAATGGCCAGACCGAGCGAACTAATCAGACTTTGGAAACTTATTTGAGATGCTTTGTGTCTGCTGATCAGGATGATTGGGTGGCTTTCTTGCCATTGGCCGAGTTCGCCCTTAATAATCGGGCTAGTTCGGCTACCTTGGCTTCACCCTTCTTTTGTAATTTTGGTTTTCGTCCTCGTTTTTCTTCGGGGCAAGTTGAACCTTCTGATTGTCCTGGTGTGGATTCTGTGGTTGACAGGTTGCAGCAGATTTGGGCTCATGTGGTGGACAATTTGGTGTTGTCTCAGGAGGAGGCTCAGCGTTTTGCTAACTGTCGTCGGTGTGTTGGTTCCCGGCTTCGGGTTGGGGATTTGGTCTGGTTGTCTTCCCATCATGTTCCTATGAAGGTTTCTTCCCCTAAGTTTAAGCCTCGGTTTATTGGTCCTTATAGGATTTCTGAGTTTATCAATCCGGTGTCTTTTCGTTTGGCCCTTCCGGCCTCTTTTGCCATCCATAATGTTTTCCATAGATCTTTATTGCGGAAATATGTGGTGCCCGTTGTTCCCTCTGTTGATCCTCCTGCTCCTGTGTTGGTTGATGGGGAGTTGGAGTATGTAGTTGAGAAGATTTTGGATTCTCGCTTTTCAAGGAGGAGGCTTCAGTACCTTGTCAAATGGAAGGGTTATGGCCAGGAGTATAATTCTTGGGTTTTTGCCTCTGATGTCCATGCTGCTGATTTGGTCTGTGCCTTTCATCTGGCTCGTCCTGATCGGCCTGGGGGCTCTGGTGAGGGTTCGGTGACCCCTCTTCAAGGGGGGGGGTACTGTTGTGAATTCTGCTCTTGGGCTCCCTCCGGTGGTTGTTGGTGGTAGTGCAGTTGTCTTGGGGTTGTAATCCAGGGCAGGTGTTTCTTCTGATTGCAGCTCTATTAGGTATTTAGGAGTGCAGGATCCATGAGTCCGTGCCAGTTGTCTATTGTACTTGGAGGGATTGCATCTCTCTCTGGTTCCTCATGCCCTGCTGCCAAATTCAGCTAAGATAAGTGTCTGTTTTTTTGTCTCTGTGCACACATGCAGTGTGCTTTGCAATTCAGTGCAATTCATTGTGTTTTTGTCCAGCTTAGACTTTGTTTGGATTTTTCAGTCATGCTGGATTCTCAGGAGATGCAGATATACTTTCTATGTCTTTAGTTAGATGTAGAATATTTGTATTATCTGCTGTGGATATTTTTAGGATTTTTATACTGACCGCTTAGAATTCTGTCCTATCCTTTTCTATTAAGCTAGAAGTGCCTCTTTTGCTAAATCCTGCTTTTCTGCCTGCGTGTGTCTTTCCTCTTATACTCACAGTCAATATTTGTGGGGGGCTGCCTATCCTTTGGGGTTCTGCTCTGAGGCAAGATAGAATTCCCATTTCCATCTATAGGGGTATTTAGTCCTCCGGCTGTGTCGAGGTGTCTAGGATGTGTTAGGTACATCCCACGGCTACTTCTAGTTGCGGTGTTAGTTTAGGGTTTGCGGTCAGTACAGGCACCACCTACTCCTGAGAAAGTCTCTCATGCGGCTCCAAGGTCACCGGATCATAACAACAGCCAAACTCGGGGCCTTGGAACAGCGGTGGATGGCCCGGCTGTCCAACTACGACTTCACCATCAAGTACCGGGCAGGACGCAAGAATGCGAACGCCGATGCCTTGTCCCGGATGCCCAATTTGCCAGAAACGGGGGAGGACCCGGAGGCACTTGAAGAGGTAGAGTTGCCTGCGTTCCATCGCCCCAAAGCCGCTCAGCACTCCCATCATGTGAAGAACCAGTACAAGAACCAACAGGATGCCACGCTGAATCCCCTGCCCCATCACGGATGGGCGGAGACCCAGGATGGTGACCCTGCGGTCCGTCGGGTGAAAGAGCTCCTGACGCAGGCGGGGTTGCATCCCAGCCCAGATGATCCACAGGAGACACGACAGCTGTGGAAGGGGAGAAGCCAACTGTTTATCCATGATGGCAAGCTGTGCCGGAGGAGTATCGACCCGCGTACTCATGAATTGGTATGGCAGATAGTGGTGCCGAGGCGAGATGCGCCCATGGTTCTGGGAGCCTACCACGATGGAGCCGGACACTTTGGATGGAAGAAGCTGGAGAGGCTACTCCGAGGGAGGTTCTATTGGATTGGCATGAAGGGACCCATTGAGAAGTGGTGTCGGGAGTGCGGTCCATGTAGCCTACGCAGGAAGGACCGTGACAGCCAACGGGCTCCCTTGCAGCCCATCATCACCAAATAGCCGCTCGAACTGGTCGCGCTGGAACATGTGAAGCTGACACCTAGCCGGTCAGGCTATATTTACGCTCTTACCATCGTAGATCACTACTCCAGATTTTTGGTGGTTGTACCTGTCAAGGATCTAACGGCCAGGACGGCTGCCAAGGCCTTCCAGCAGGACTTTTGTAGGCCCCATGGGTACCCGGAGAAGGTACTGACCGATCAGGGACCAGCATTCGAAGCAGAGGTGTTCCAAGAGTTCTGTCATCTGTACGGGTGTAAGAAGATCAGAACCACACCGTACCATCCCCAAACCAACGGGATGTGCGAAAAGATGAACCAAGTGGTGATCGACTTACTGAAGACTTTACCCGTAGAGGAGCGGAACCCGTGGCCAACAAAGTTGCCTGACTTGGTGGACATATACAATCATATCCCAGTAAATTCCACCAACTGCACTCCAGCGTACCTGATGCGAGGAAGATCTAGCAAGTTACCCGTTGACCTGGACATGGGGGTCCTAGTCCCCGAAGATACCTCGCCGGATGCAGATTGGGATGCAGAAAGGCAGCAAAAGTACCGCAAAGTACAGGAATGCGTGGAAAGAAGTCTCACCCATGCTAGACAAAAACAAGAAAGAGACTACAACCAGCATGCTCCTGCGATTCCCTTGTCACCTGGTGAGCACGTACTCAAACGAAAGAGGAGGCTACACAAACTTGACGACCAATGGGAAGCGAAACCGTATACCGTCCTGCCATCCGATTTCGACAACACGAAGGTTTTTCTCATCAGCAAGGATGGAGGAGAGACCTCGATGGCGATATCCAGGGATCACCTTAAAGTCTGCCCTGATAAGTTGAGAGAGAGGGAAACGGATTCAGGAACCTCCCCACCTGTAGAAAAGGAGAAGATGATACACACGGTTCTTGCTGATTTTCCCCAGTCCTGGACTCAGATAAATCAGGCCATCGTGGTACCTGTTCTAACGTTCCGCCAGCTGGACCCACCAGAACTATCGGTGGTGCCAGATCGTCCGGACCCGCAACCTCAGCAGATCCCGCCGAGGAAGCCATGCCAATCAATGAACCGGCAAGTCCTCCCTCTGCTATTGGCGAGCCTGCCGTACCCACTGTTGGTAACAGCAGCTCTGAGAGCTCCAGCCTGCCAGTGCTACCCAGACTCACTAGAAGTGTAGCTAGAAGACTGTTGTGAATTTGGATTCTGGGCTCCCCCGGTGGCTACTGGTGGAATTGAACTGGTGTCTTCATCTTCTCTGTTCACCTGTTCCCATCAAGATGTGGGAGTCGCTATATAACCTTGCTGCTCTGTTAGTTGCTTGCCGGTCAACAATGTTATCAGAAGCCTCTCTGTGCTTGTTCCTGCTCCTAGACAACTACTAGATAAGTTGGACTCTTGTCCATGTTTGTTTTTGCATTTTTGTTCCAGTTCACAGCTGTAGTTTCGTTACTGTGTCTGGAAAGCTCTTGTGAACAGGAATTGCCACTCTGGTGTTATGAGTTAATGCCAGAGTTTTAAAGTAATTTCTGGATGGTGTTTTTGATAGGGTTTTCAGCTGACCATGAAAGTGTCCTTTCTGTCTTCTGCTATGTAGTAAGTGGACCTCAAATTTGCTAAACCTATTTTCATACTACGTTTGTTATTTCATCTCAACTCACCGCCAATACATGTGGGGGGCCTCTGTCTCCTTTCGGGGTATTTCTCTAGAGGTGAGCTAGGACTAATATTTTCCTCTGCTAGTTTTATTTAGTCCTCCGGCTGGTGCTGGGCATCTAGAATCAACGTAGGCATGCTACCCGGCCACTGCTAGTTGTGCGTTAGGTTTAGTTCATGGTCAGCTCAGTTCCCATCTTCCAAGAGCTAGTTCCTATATATGCTTATGCTATGTTCTCTTGCCATTGAGATCATGACAGTTTGACCGGCCATCAAAGTGTTAATTGTTTGGGCTGAAGCAGGAGAAAAAGAAGTGTTGAAGGGAAATTTTTTTTTTTTTTTCCCCCTCAGAGTTTTGCTGCCTAGCCCTTAATTGCTGTCTAGCTGCTTCTTACCTCCTCTTAACCCTTGAATGGCTCTGTGTCCACCTGTTTGTAATGGATCTTCAGAGTGTAACTGCAGGTTTGAATAATCTCGCCACGAAAGTACAAAATTTGCAAGATTTTGTTTGTCATGCACCTGTATCTGAGCCGAGAATTCCTTTGCCGGAATTTTTCTCGGGGAATAGATCCGGGTTTCAGAATTTTCGAAATAATTGCAAATTATTTTTGTCCCTGAAATATCGCTCTGCCGGAGACCCTGCACAGCAGGTCAGGATTGTGATTTCCTTGCTCCGGGGCGACCCTCAAGACTGGGCTTTTTCATTGACACCAGGGGATCCTGCGTTGCTCAATGTGGATGCGTTTTTTCTGGCCTTGGGGTTGCTTTATGACGAACCTCATTTGGAGCTTCAGGCAGAAAAAACTTTGATGTCCCTATCTCAGGGGCAAGATGAAGCGGAAATTTACTGCCAAAGATTCCGTAAATGGTCTGTGCTTACTCAGTGGAATGAGTGCGCCCTGGCGGCGACTTTCAGAGAGGGTCTCTCTGATGCCATTAAGGATGTTATGGTGGGGTTCCCTGTGCCTGCGGGTCTGAATGAGTCCATGACAATGGCTATTCAGATCGATAGGCGTTTGCGGGAGCGCAAACCAGTGCACCATCTGGCGGTGTCCACTGAGAAGTCGCCAGAGAGTATGCAGTGTGATAGAATTCTGTCCCGAAGCGAGCGGCAGAATTTTAGACGGAAAAATGGGTTGTGTTTCTATTGTGGTGATTCTACTCATGTTATATCAGCATGCTCTAAGCGCACTAAAAAGCTTGGTAAATCTGTTTCCATTTGCACCTTACCGTCTAAATTTATTCTATCTGTGACCCTGATTTGCTCTTTGTCATCTATTACCACGGACGCCTATGTCGACTCTGGCGCCGCTTTGAGTCTTATGGATTGGTCCTTTGCCAAACGCTGTGGGTATGATTTAGAGCCTTTGGAGACTCCTATTCCTCTGAAGGGGATTGACTCCACCCCATTGGCTAATAATAAACCACAATACTGGACACAAGTAACTATGCGTATTAATCCGGATCACCAGGAGATTATTCGCTTTCTGGTGCTGTATAATCTACATGATGATTTGGTACTAGGATTGCCTTGGCTGCAATCTCACAACCCAGTCCTCGACTGGAGAGCTATGTCTGTGTTGAGCTGGGGATGTAAGGGGGCTCATGGGGATGTACCTGTGGTTTCCATTTCATCATCCATTCCCTCTGAAATTCCTGAGTTCCTGTCTGACTATCGTGACGTCTTTGAAGAATCCAAGCTTGGTTCGTTACCTCCGCACCGAGAGTGCGATTGTGCCATAGATTTAATCCCGGGTAGTAAATACCCAAAGGGTCGTTTATTTAATCTGTCTGTGCCTGAACATGCTGCTATGCGAGAATATATAAAGGAGTTCTTGGAAAAGGGACATATTCGTCCATCGTCATCTCCCTTAGGAGCCGGTTTTTTCTTTGTGTCAAAAAAAGACGGCTCTTTGAGACCATGTATTGATTATCGGCTTTTGAATAAAATCACTGTTAAATATCAATACCCATTGCCGTTGCTGACTGATTTGTTTGCTCGCATAAAGGGGGCCAAGTGGTTCTCTAAGATTGACCTTCGTGGGGCGTATAATTTGGTGCGAATCAGGCAAGGGGATGAGTGGAAAACCGCATTTAATACGCCCGAGGGCCACTTTGAGTATTTAGTGATGCCTTTTGGTCTTTCTAATGCTCCGTCAGTTTTCCAGTCTTTTATGCATGATATTTTTCGCGATTATTTGGATAAATTTATGATTGTGTATCTGGATGATATTCTGATTTTTTCGGATGACTGGGACTCTCATGTCCAGCAAGTCAGGAGGGTTTTTCAGGTTTTGCGGTCTAATTCTTTGTGTGTGAAGGGTTCTAAGTGTGTTTTTGGGGTACAGAGGATTTCCTTTTTGGGATATATTTTTTCCCCCTCTTCCATTGAAATGGATCCTGTCAAGGTTCAAGCTATTTGTGATTGGACGCAGCCCTCTTCTCTTAAGAGTCTTCAGAAATTTTTGGGCTTTGCTAACTTTTATCGTCGATTTATTGCTGGTTTTTCGGATATTGCTAAACCATTGACCGATTTGACTAAGAAGGGTGCTGATGTTGCTGATTGGTCCCCTGATGCTGTGGAGGCCTTTCGGGAGCTTAAGCGCCGTTTTTCCTCTGCCCCTGTGTTGCGTCAGCCTGATGTTGCTCTACCTTTTCAGGTTGAGGTCGACGCTTCTGAGATCGGAGCTGGGGCAGTGTTGTCGCAGAAAAGTTCTGACTGCTCCGTGATGAGGCCTTGTGCCTTCTTTTCCCGTAAATTTTCGCCCGCTGAGCGGAATTATGATGTTGGGAATCGGGAGCTTTTGGCCATGAAGTGGGCTTTTGAGGAGTGGCGCCATTGGCTTGAGGGGGCCAGACATCAGGTGGTGGTATTGACTGACCACAAAAATTTGATTTATCTTGAGACCGCCAGGCGCCTGAATCCTAGACAGGCGCGCTGGTCATTATTTTTCTCTCGGTTTAATTTTGTGGTGTCATACCTACCGGGTTCTAAGAATGTTAAGGCGGATGCCCTTTCTAGGAGTTTTGAGCCTGACTCGCCTGGTAACTCTGAGCCCACAGGTATCCTTAAGGATGGAGTGGTATTGTCAGCCGTTTCTCCAGACCTGCGGCGGGCCTTGCAGGAGTTTCAGGCGGATAGACCTGATCGTTGCCCACCTGATAAACTGTTTGTTCCTGATGATTGGACCAGTAGAGTCATCTCTGAGGTTCATTCTTCTGCGTTGGCAGGTCATCCTGGCATTTTTGGTACCAGGGATTTGGTGGCAAGGTCCTTCTGGTGGCCTTCCCTGTCACGAGATGTGCGAGGCTTTGTGCAGTCTTGTGACGTTTGTGCTCGGGCCAAGCCTTGTTGTTCTCGGGCTAGTGGATTATTGTTGCCCTTGCCTATTCCTAAGAGGCCTTGGACGCACATCTCGATGGATTTTATTTCAGATCTGCCTGTTTCTCAGAAGATGTCTGTCATCTGGGTGGTGTGTGACCGTTTTTCTAAGATGGTCCATTTGGTTCCTCTGCCCAAGTTACCTTCTTCTTCCGAGTTGGTTCCTCTGTTTTTTCAAAATGTTGTTCGTTTGCATGGTATTCCTGAGAATATCGTTTCTGACAGAGGGACCCAATTCGTGTCTAGATTTTGGCGGGCATTCTGTGCTAGGATGGGCATAGATTTATCTTTTTCGTCCGCTTTCCATCCTCAGACGAATGGCCAGACCGAGCGGATTAATCAGACCCTGGAGACATATCTGAGGTGTTTTGTGTCTGCTGACCAGGATGATTGGGTTGCTTTTTTGCCATTGGCGGAGTTCGCTCTCAATAATCGGGCCAGCTCTGCCACTTTGGTGTCCCCGTTTTTCTGTAATTCGGGGTTTCATCCTCGATTTTCCTCTGGTCAGGTGGAATCTTCGGATTGTCCTGGAGTGGATGCTGTGGTGGAGAGATTGCATCAGATCTGGGGGCAGGTGGTGGACAATTTGAGGTTGTCCCAGGAGAAGACTCAGCTTTTTGCCAACCGCCACCGTCGTGTTGGTCCTCGGCTTTCTGTTGGGGATTTGGTGTGGTTGTCTTCTCGTTTTGTCCCTATGAGGGTCTCTTCTCCTAAGTTTAAGCCTCGGTTTATCGGCCCGTATAAGATATTGGAGATTCTTAACCCTGTTTCCTTCCGTTTGGACCTCCCTGCATCCTTTTCTATTCATAACGTTTTTCATAGGTCATTATTGCGCAGGTATGAGGTACCGGTTGTGCCTTCCGTTGAGCCTCCTGCTCCGGTGTTGGTTGAGGGTGAGTTGGAGTACGTTGTGGAGAAAATCTTAGACTCTCGTGTTTCCAGACGGAGACTCCAGTATCTGGTCAAGTGGAAGGGATACGGCCAGGAGGATAATTCTTGGGTGAATGCATCTGATGTTCATGCCTCCGATCTGGTTCGTGCCTTTCATAGGGCCCATCCTGATCGCCCTGGTGGTTCTGGTGAGGGTTCGGTGCCCCCTCCTTGAGGGGGGTGTACTGTTGTGAATTTGGATTCTGGGCTCCCCCGGTGGCTACTGGTGGAATTGAACTGGTGTCTTCATCTTCTCTGTTCACCTGTTCCCATCAAGATGTGGGAGTCGCTATATAACCTTGCTGCTCTGTTAGTTGCTTGCCGGTCAACAATGTTATCAGAAGCCTCTCTGTGCTTGTTCCTGCTCCTAGACAACTACTAGATAAGTTGGACTCTTGTCCATGTTTGTTTTTGCATTTTTGTTCCAGTTCACAGCTGTAGTTTCGTTACTGTGTCTGGAAAGCTCTTGTGAACAGGAATTGCCACTCTGGTGTTATGAGTTAATGCCAGAGTTTTAAAGTAATTTCTGGATGGTGTTTTTGATAGGGTTTTCAGCTGACCATGAAAGTGTCCTTTCTGTCTTCTGCTATGTAGTAAGTGGACCTCAAATTTGCTAAACCTATTTTCATACTACGTTTGTTATTTCATCTCAACTCACCGCCAATACATGTGGGGGGCCTCTGTCTCCTTTCGGGGTATTTCTCTAGAGGTGAGCTAGGACTAATATTTTCCTCTGCTAGTTTTATTTAGTCCTCCGGCTGGTGCTGGGCATCTAGAATCAACGTAGGCATGCTACCCGGCCACTGCTAGTTGTGCGTTAGGTTTAGTTCATGGTCAGCTCAGTTCCCATCTTCCAAGAGCTAGTTCCTATATATGCTTATGCTATGTTCTCTTGCCATTGAGATCATGACAGAAGACAGTGCACTACACCAGCGGTAGCAAGCATAGCGGGCCCTGTTAGGCCAATAGCAACCCCTGCGCTGCGAAGGTCCACACGCAGCACTCAGAATCAAACTCCCCTCCGCTACAAAACTTGGAGGTATTAGTGAGGGCTGCTATTTAGTTGAAAATGTTTGTGTGCATATCTTTTGTTACAGGTTTTAAAATGGACAACGGAGTAATGGACAGTGAATTGCTCCAAAAACTTCTAAAAGGGGACCCCTTTGTTTACCCGGGGTCCCCGCTGTTTCAACCACTGAACTGAGAGTCATAAACTGTGCATGACCTAACTTTCGTAACATTCAAGAGTCCTCACCTCCCATAAAGGGAAGCACTGTTATGTTTAATTGTTTATGATATTTCAAAATTTTGTGTGTTTTCTGTTAACATGTATTGTTGTTCTTGTTTTCCCAGTCCGGGAGTACTGGATTTAACCGGGGGGGAGTGCAGCGCCCCAGAGTCCTGGTCGTTGCAGTAATGTCGCTCTGCCACTAAGGGGAGTGATGTTACGTCTGATTGCACTAAAGAAGTTCACCTGACCAGGTAACACTCACACTACACTTCACACTCCGGCCACCAGGGGGAGTGGTTCTATCTAGTAGGCCACTCCTCACACTCTGGTAAAACTGGGGGTTGGACAGGAAGACAGGGAGAAGCAACTGGGAAGAGCTAGAGAGAGGACCTGTCAGGGATGGGATCCTGACAGATTCCTAAGAAAGGACAAAAAGTGAGAAAACGGGAATACAGCAAAGAGGCGATAGGACCAGAAGGAGTCGTGCTGAAAGATCGAGGCAACATCCTTCTGAGGCGCAAACAGTCGGTGGCCGGAACGCCGAGAAAGTAAGAGACTTTAAGCATTACTTCAAACCACGGCAGGACAGTCAATTATAGGTTGGCTGTCTCACTAAAACACCTAAGCAGACAATGGAGGCAGCTGTGGGAGAGGGGCGACTCTAGGGTCCCAGAAGAACTCCAGGCCTACCCCGTCATACGGGTGCGTCCTAACCATATCATCTGGGGGACGGAGAGAACGAACATCAGAGACAGACAGAATCAGTTGTGAGGACTATCCTGGGGTGCTCAGCAGGGAAGGACTACAACACACAGGCGCTAGAAGGTAGACACTGATTCCCACCTGCAAAGGGAACTCCGGATGTGCCGTTGGACCGGCCGGTCTCAGCCAGCCCTGTTAACAGTGCTCTGGATTGGGTACCTCCAAACCTTCAGTAAAAAGGTAGAGACTGCAACCTGGTGTCCTTGTTATTTACTGCGACCGGCACCACACCACAACAGCATCACTCTCCACCTTCATTGGACACCCCTCAGCAGGGCCACGGGCCGGGTCTAGCCACCGTGACAACCCCAGAACTGAGACAGAGAGGCCCGGTACCGGGTACCCCTCGACCCTGCGGCAGTGGGGGCGCTCCACTAGCATGTGACCTGACTAGTGATGAGCCAGTATGATCGTTACTCAAGTTTCTCCAAGTATGCTCGGGTGGTCTCCGAGTATTTTGGCATGCTCAGAGATTTAGTTTGTCAAAGCAGCTGCTTGATTTGTGGCTGCTAGACAGCATAAATACATGTGGGGATTCCTTAACAAACAGGCAACCCCGACATGTATTCAAGCTGTCTAGCAGCCGCAAATCATGCAGCTGCGTCGACACAAACTAAATCTCCGAGCACGCCAAAATACTCGGAGACCACCTGAGCATGCTCGGAGAAACTCAAGTAACGAGCATACTTGCTCATCACTAGACCTGACTTATGACTTAGTATTTTCCCTTGGTTTACTATGTGCTCTTTTGGTATTGAATATGTAAAAAAGCCGAGTGGCGCTAAGTATTACAGGGTTAATAATACTACTGCGAATACAACAATCACCACTTACGATTGTATTTGACCAAGATCAATCTGAGAAAGATAAAAAAATAATATATCAGTATTCGCGCTGATTTAACCCTAATTGGGGAGGATCTCATATAGTAGTCCATGAGATGCAAACTAAAAGAGTCAATCAATGCATGAGTAGCCGCTGTAGTGTAGTCATGCATTTAGCTAAAAATCGCCCCTTCGGGGTTGACATAAAATTACCTTTCAATGGTTGTGCTATAGAAAACCATCTGAGTGCTGGTAAGGTTCTTACCCGGAAAAGGAGTTCGTGCAGGCGAAGGAATGCTTTGCTGAAGGTTGCAGTCCAAAAGTACGGCTGGCAATGCTTTGCTAAAGGCTGCAGTCCAAGAGTTCGGCTAGCAGGCGACAGCTGCCCCTCTAGGCTCGGCGTGCAGGCGTCCTGCCTAGTGCATAAGGTGAGAACGGCGCTGGAGCAGGACCTGCGTGCCGGGGTGAGCAGCGTGACCGCGTACGTGACTAGAGGTACGGTACGGATGGCGGTAGAGACCAAACAACCGATGCGTTTCAGAGACTCTGTCTCCTTCCTTTGGTATTGACCCCGGCACATCTGACTTCGCTGACTCACTGCCTGTCCGTCGGTTATGTCTAGTGTCACATTTTGACTGGCCACAAAATTACTTTTTCTTTTTTTTTCTCTCTCCAACCAATGAATCCCATTTGTGCACTCTGTGATCAGGTGGCAAATCTGACCCAGATGGCTCAGGATCTGACAAAGGAACACCAAAAACTAGAATCTTCACAGTCCCAGCCGTGGGGTCAGTTTTCTAGAACTATGGATGCTTCCCAAAGCTCTCCACCATCGACTATAACAATGACTCCTGTACCTTTTGACGTGCAGTTGGTCTTCCCTTAACCTATATTGGCACTTTCTGACAATATTTTGGGGGATAGGTATCAGTTTAAGCAGAGCTGCAATCTATTTTTTACCTTACGACCCCGGTCTTCAGGAGGTGAGTCCCAGCAGGTGGGAATAATCATGTCCCTATTACGAGGGGATACTCAGACTTTGGCATTCTCTTTGTCCTCACTAGACCCAGAATGTTCTTCCGTTGATGCCTTTTTTGACGCCTCTATGACGAACCTGACAGGGCCCAGGTCGCAGAAGCTAAGATCATGAACCTGACGCTGGGGGGCCGCACAGCAGAGGACTATAGCTCTGAGTTCCGGCAATGGTCCTCTGATGTTTTGTGGAATGATGCAGCTCTCAGGTGTCAGTTTCACAGTGGCCTTTTGGATACTCTAAAGGACGGTCTGGCTTTGCATACTCCACCCTATTCCCTGGGGGAGGCCATGACCCAGGCCAGGTGAATGGATCGCCGAATTCGTGAGAGATGTGGTGAACGACAGGGGGTTTCAGTCGTCCTGCCCAAGTCTGTTCACTTGCCACAGACGGAACCAATGGAGGTTGAAGTAGTTTGTTCTCGGAATGTGGATAGAAGGCAGTGTCGTGATATTGGACTTTGCCTTTATTGTGGTCGTATCTAAAGGACTGCTCAATACACCACCAAGCCATCTGGAAAAGTCTAAGTCTGGGTATATTCGAGGAGGTCACCCAGACTTGCAGGTATGCTTTTACTCCTCAGATAAAGTATTCCTGAAAGTGAAACTTTGTTCTCAGAACCTGTGGCTACCTGCTCTTGCTTTCATTGACTGTGGATGTGCCGCCAATTTAATTGATTCTGAACTGGTTCTTAAATTAGGATTAGGGATTGAATAGACCCATTCAAATTGTCGCCATTGACAGGACACCGTTTCTCCAGAACTTTGTCCAGCTGGTAACGGTAGAATTCACACTAAGAGTGGGAACTCTTCACTCTGAGTCCTTCTCCTGCTATGTGTTGGATAATTTACCTAATGGGTTGGTGTTGGGATTTCCATGGCTGCACATCTATAATCCTGTTATTGATTGATGTTTGAAGGATATTGTTAAATGGAGTTCACAAATGCAGGCATAGGAAAACATCAGAACCGCACCAGAGCAATAGTTTCAAGCACTGTTATAGATGTGGATCCCGTTAGTAACTGAAATATCACAGCCTAAGTTCAAACAGATGGTGCTTCAGCTGAAGAAAAATTCATATGCATCCAAGATCGATGAAAAAGAAGAAAAACAGTTGCACTCACCAGTTTGAAAGTAAATATTCAGTCCTTTATTACACCCTTCACGGTGTGTTCAAGTGACATGTGGATGTGCAGGTTCAAAAGGCATGCAGGGGGAGGAAATGTGGACGATGGCCGTTTTGCGACTGAACGCTTCAACGGGTCCAGGAGTTAAATTGAGTTCCTACTGTCATAAGAAATGTCTTAGCTCTGTACAAATTTGCTCCGCTAGTCTGGAGGGTCTGCAGGCATACCTGAAAGACTTCAGAGCTCTGTCCTCGGAGAAAGAGGCTGAGATACTACATAAAGCTCGCCTGTACAATTTGTCAGGACCTGAACGGACCACTATGAAATAATATGTAAATGAAAGTTTACGGAAGGGTCATATCCTGAACTGAACTCCTTGTGTTCTCTCCCTCTACTAACCTACCTTTGCCTGACATTGCCATCTCTGTGTGCGGCTCCACAATGACTCCAAAGCAACATGCCCGCTGCCTTGGGGTCATCCTTGATTCCGAGCTTTCATTCACCCCCCCACATCCGATCACTGGCTCGCTCTTCTTATCTGCATCTCAAAAACATTTCTAGAATTCGCCCTTTTCTTACTTTCGACTCTGCAAAAACTCTTAAGGCCCCGTCACACATAGCGAGATCGCTAGCGAGATCGCTAGCGAGATCGCTGCTGAGTCACAAGTTTTGTGACGCAACAGCGACCTCAGTAGCGATCTCGCTATGTGTGACACGTACCAGCGATCAGGCCCCTGCTGCGAGATCGCTGGTCGTGTCGGAATGGCCTGGACCTTTTTTGGTCGTTGAGGTCCCGCTGACATCGCTGAATCGGTGTGTGTGACACCGATCCAGCGATGTCTTCACTGGTAACCAGGGTAAACATCGGGTTACTAAGCGCAGGGCCGCGCTTAGTAACCCGATGTTTACCCTGGTTACCAGCGTAAATGTAAAAAAAAACAAACAGTACATACTCACCATCTGATGTCCGTCAGGTCCCTTGCCGTCTGCTTCCTGCTCTGACTGACTGCCGGCCGGAAAGTGAGAGCACAGCACAGCAGTGACGTCACCGCTGCGCTCTGCTCTCACTGTACGGCGGCACTCAGTCAGAGCAGGAAGCAGACGGCAAGGGACCTGACGGACATCAGATGGTGAGTATGTACTGTTTGTTTTTTTTGGTAACCAGGGTAAACATCGGGTTACTAAGCGCAGCCCTGCGCTTAGTAACCCGATGTTTACCATGGTTACCCGGGTGCTGCAGGGGGACTTCGGCATCGTTGAAGACAGTTTCAACAATGCCGAAGTCGTTCCCCTTATCGATGGTCGCTGGAGAGAGCTGTCTGTGTGACAGCTCCCCAGCGACCACACAACGACTTACCAACGATCACAGCCAGGTCGTATCGCTGGTCGTGATCGTTGGTAAATCGCTATGTGTGACGGGGCCTTTACTGTTTCACTTATTCATTCCTGTCTGGACTATTGTAACTCTCTACTAATCGGCCTCCCTCTTACCAAACTCTCCCTGCTCCAATCTGTCCTGAATGCTGCAGCCAGGATCATATTCCTCACCAACCGTTACACCGATGCCTCTACCTTGTGCCAGTCATTACACTGGCTACCCATCCACTCCAGAATCCAGTACAAAACTACAACCCTCATCCACAAAGCACTCCATGGCTCAGCACCACCCTACATCTCCTCTCTGGTCTCAGTTCCCCCCCTACCCGTGCCCTCCGCTCCGCTAATGACCTCAGGTTAGCATCCTCAATAATCAGAACCTCCCACTCCCGTCTCCAAGACTTTACTCGTGCTGCGCCGATTCTTTGGAATGCACTACCTAGGTTAATACGATTAATCCCCAATCCCCACAGTTTTAAGCGTGCCCTAAAAACTCATTTGTTCAGATTGGCCTACCGCCTCAACGTATTAACCTAACTATCCCTGTGTGGCCTATCATAAATAAAAAAAACAAAACAAAAAAACATAATCAGGTTCCTCGTATCATGTTCTCATACACTTTATGCAGTTAATAGCCCTCTGTGTCTGTACTGATACATACTTAGGCAGTTAACTAGTTCATGCAGCTTTACATGAACACCCGAGCCTTACACTATGGCTGGTCCAAATAACTAAAGCAATTGTTACCATCCACCTCTCGTGTCTCCCCTTTTCCTCATAGTTTGTAAGCTTGCGAGCAGGGCCCTCATTCCTCCTGGTATCTATTTTGAACTGTGATTTCTGTTATGCTGTAATGTCTATTGTCTGTACAAGTCCCCTCTATAATTTGTAATGCGCTGCAGAATATGTTGGCGCTATATAAATAAAATTATTATTATTATTATTATCCATCCTTCCTCCTCGCCTGTAGCTGCGGGGTTCTTTTTTGTGAATAAGAAAGTCGGATGGTCTCCGTACCGAACTAAAGTACGGTTAAGAATACTTACTCGTTTCCAATTATTCTCGACCTATATAATCAGCTTACGGGGGTTTAATGGTTTTCTAAGCTTGATTTTAGAGGGGCTTATAATCTGATATGTATCTGGGAGAGTGATGAGTGGAAAACGGCGTTTTTAACATTGGCGGGTTTATTTGAAAAATCTTGTCATGCCTTTTGAGTTAACCAATGCACCTGCTGTCTTTCATAGCTTTATGAATGCCTTTTTTTTTCTGATATTATTGGAAGGTTTATTGTGGTATACATGGATGACATTTTTTTTTCTTTCCTGATCTGAGTTATCACTATAAGCATGTTTGATTTGTTTTACAGAAACTCAGGGAAAATTCTTTGTTTCCTAAATTGGGAAAATTTACTTTTTTTGTTCAAGAAGGGTGTCAGCTGAAGGGTTTTAAATAGATCCTGGGAAGGTGCAGGCTATGATTGATTGGGTTCAACCTCATAATCTGAAAGCATTGCAATGATTATTAGGGTTCGTTAATTACTATAGAAATTTTATTAAGGGTTTTTCCGAGATCGTGAAATCCCTTACTGACCTCACACGAAGGGGGCAGATCTTAAGTTTTGGTCGTTAGATGCTGTTGGCTCCCTTGATAAATTAAAGGAGTGCTTCATGTCCACTTCAGTTTTGATTCATCCTGATCTCCAGAAACCATTCATCGTAGAAGTGGATGCCTCAGAGGTTGGGGTAGGGGCTGCTTTGTCTCAAGGTTCCAAAACTCTGAACATGCATCCATGTGCATTTTTCTCCAGGAAATTTTCGTCTACTGAAAGAAATGATATGGGGAATCACAAGCTGCTCGCTGTCAAGTTAGTGTTTGAAGAATGGAGACAATTTTTAGAGGGAGCTATTCATCCTGTTATTGTGGTGACAGATCATAAAAATTTAGCCTATATTGAATCTGCTAAACGTGTAACCCCTAGACAGGCCAGATGGTCCTTATATGTCTCTAGATTCAATTTTTCCATCACGTTCAGGCCAGAGTCTAAGGATGTTAGGGCTGACGTTTTGTCACACAGCCTTGACTCTGTTTCTCCTCCAGAACCTCCATCCTCCATTCTTCCTCTGGGAATTGTGATTTCTATGGTATCCTCAGAATTGGAAGCTGAAATTTGTGAGGTCCAGTCATTGGCCCCATTCATTATTCCTGAACTTAAATTATTTGTGCCTGTGTATCTTAGATTACATCTGTTGCAGGAATTTCATGACTCTGTCTTAAGTAGTCACCTGGGAGTCACTGCTACACAGAAAGCTGTTGCTAGACTCTTTTGGTGGCTATCCATGTTAAAATGATATTAAGGAATCTGTATCCGCTTGTAAGATTTGCACACATGCTAAAGTCTGTCATGGCCGGCTGGCTGGGAATTGACTCTATTGCCTATTCCAGAAAGACTATGGACTTATTTGTCCATGGACTTCATTATGGATTTCGCTTTATTTGGTGGAAAAACGGTTATTTGGGTGGTGGTGGACCGATTCCGTAAACAAACTCACTTTGTTCCGTTATCTGAGTAACCTAATGCTGAAACACTTTCTAGGTTATTTATTAATCATGTGGTGAGATTGCATGGCATTCCATTGAACATTGTATCTGATATGGGGGTGCAGTTTGTCTCTAAATTCTGGAGGAAGTTAGAGATTGTTTCAGGGGGATAAGCAGAGGAAGACAACAAATCAAACTGTCAGACAGAGGACAAATCAATCGCTAGAACATATTTTAAGATTTTTTGTGTCGGCTCAGCAGGAGGACTGGTCCTCATTTTTGCCTCTTGCTGAGTTCACCTTTAACAGTCGGGTAAATCAGTCCACTGGAACATCTCCTTTCTTTTGTAATTATGGTTTTCATCCTCATTTTGGTGAATTCTCTAGGATGAGTGCTGGATGCCCTTGAGTGGAGGTGACCATTCAGAAACTTGGGGATGTTTTGGAGGGAGGTTCAGAGGAATATTGGGTTGGCTCAGTTTTGGCAAAAACGTAAGGCCAATAGGAAATGCTTGGCGGGTTACACTTACAACATTGGGGATAAAGTTTGGTTATTGTCCAAGAATATTGAGCGAAAATTACCTTCTGCAAAGTTGGGTCTGAAATTTATTGGCTCGTACGAGATTCTGGAGGTAGTAAATCCAGTTGCCTTTAGACTAAGGGTATGTGTACACATTGCGGATTTTGCTGTGGATCCGCAGCGTTTCTGCAGCTGCGGGTCCACAGCAGTTTCCCATGAGTTTACAGTTCAATGTAAACCTATGGGAAACCAAAAACGCTGTGCACATGCAGAAAAAAACGCACGGGAACGCAGCGGTTTACAATCCGCAGCATGTCACTTCTTTGTGCGGAATCGCGGCGATTCTGCACACCTAGGAATGCATTGATCCGCTTACTTCCCGCATGGGGCTATGCCCACCATGTGGGAAGTAAGCGGATCATGTGCGGATGGTACCCGGGGTGGAGGAGAGGAGACTCTCCTGCAGGCCCTGGGAACCATATTTGATTGATTTGATTGCCCCTGAAGTCCTCCCGTCTCTCAGCGCTGCACGCGGCCGGCCGTTCGCAGGGTTGCTATGCGAGCAGGACCTGCGATGACGTCGCGGTCACATGACCGTGACATCACGAAGGTCCTTCTCACATAGCATCTTTGGAACCGGACCGCCGCGTGCAGTGCCGAGGAGATCGGGACGTCAGAGGGTGAGTATAACCATTTTTTAATTATTTTTAACATTACTTTTGATGCTGCATATGCAGCATCAATAGTAAAACAAGTGCAGGAGTAAACCCGCAGCAGAAACCGCAAGACAAACTGCAATAAATCTGCAGGGATAACCGCAGCGGTTTTGCCCTGCAGATTTATCAAATCCGCTGTGAGAGAACCCGCAGAGGACCCTTCCTACGTGTGCACATAGCCTAAAGCTTCCACAGTTCTTTCATATCCTCAATGTTTTTCATAGATCCCTGCTCCAGCCACATACACAGAGCTCTGATGCATCAACAAACAAAGAGCTCTGCTACATCAACACACAACTCTGGTATATCAACAAACAACTTCTGCATCAACAAACACACAGTTCTGCTACATCAGCAAACACAACTCTGCTATATCAACAAACACACAGCAACAGGTGCTAGCTGACAAATTTTGGCCTTTGGGGTAAATACAATGCAATGGTGCATGATTAGTGGCCTATACTTATTGGCCCCAATTCTTTAAAGCTGCTGTATATCATGCCAGTCTTAATTAAGGGGTATGGTGGAGTAAGATGCACTAATTTAATTGAGGCATCTGACATTTAATGCATTAGGTGCATCTTAGTGCTGTGTGTCACGGTTCCACCCCTCAGGGTGTCTGGGATGCAGTACTTTGATTGACAGCATGACCATCCAGTCTGGTTCAGGGGCATTCTGAGCTGTCTGTGAGTTTATTGACAGCTCGACTAGCCAATCTGTAACTGGGAGGCGTCGGCTGTCTCAGGTGTTCACTATCCCGGGTAATAGTCATGCCTACTTAACTGAGCAGCTTCTCTCAGACCACTGCCAGATGTACATTCATCTTGTAAGGTTTGTGCTTTGTGCTCTCCCGTGCCTTGAATTCTATATGTTTGATCTGTTGCCTGACCTTGGACTTTGTTCTGACCATCCGCCTGTTTAACCCATTCAGCTCTGATCTGTTATCCTCCCGGTACTCTAACCTTGGAACGTTACCTGACTACACTTTTGTCTCTTCCTTCTGTTTATGATGTACCCTTCTGGCTTCTGACCTTGGAACGTTACCTGTCTACGCTTTTGTCTCTTCCTTCTGTTTATGACATACCCTCCTGGCTTCTGACCTTGACTCCCTGACCACTCTGACTCACGGCTTAGCAGTGAGAAGTGACTAGTGTCACCTCTACCAGTAACTTATTCCAGTACCTGATTGTATTACTTTTTTCAAACTTTACTCCATGTTTGAAACAGATTTTCATGACTCAGATCTGTTATGGTTCTCAATGGCAAGAGAACATAGCCCAGCAAACATAAGAACTAGCTCTTGGAAGGATGGAAACTAAACTGACCATGAACTAAACCTGCCGCAACAACTAACAGTAGCCGGGTAGCGTAGCCTGCGTTTTATCCCTAGACGCCCAGCGCCGGCCGGAGGACTAACTAATCCTGGCAGAGGAAAATATAGTCCTGGCTCACCTCTAGAGAAATTTCCCCGAAAGGCAGACAGAGGCCCCCACAAATATTGGCGGTGATTTTAGATGAAATGACAAACGTAGTATGAAAATAGGTTTAGCAAAATTGAGGTCCGCTTACTAGATAGCAGAAAGACAGAAAGGGCACTTTCATGGTCAGCTGAAAACCCTATCAAAACACCATCCTGAAATTACTTTAAGACTCTAGTATTAACTCATAACATCAGAGTGGCAATTTCAGATCACAAGAGCTTTCCAGACACAGAAACGAAACTACAGCTGTGAACTGGAACAAAATGCAAAAACAAACAAGGACTAAAGTCCAACTTAGCTGGGAGTTGTCTAGCAGCAGGAACATGCACAGAAAGGCTTCTGATTACAATGTTGACCGGCATGGAAGTGACAGAGGAGCAAGGCTAAATAGCGACTCCCACATCCTGATGGAAACAGGTGAACAGAGAGGATGATGCACACCAGTTCAATTCCACCAGTGGCCACCGGGGGAGCCCAAAATCCAATTTCACAACAGTACCCCCCCCTCAAGGAGGGGGCACCGAACCCTCACCAGAACCACCAGGGCGATCAGGATGAGCCCTATGAAAGGCACGGACCAAATCGGAGGCATGAACATCAGAGGCAGTCACCCAAGAATTATCCTCCTGACCGTATCCCTTCCATTTGACCAGATACTGGAGTTTCCGTCTGGAAACACGAGAGTCCAAGATTTTTTCCACAACGTACTCCAACTCGCCCTCAACCAACACCGGAGCAGGAGGCTCAACGGAAGGCACAACCGGTACCTCATACCTGCGCAATAATGACCGATGAAAAACATTATGAATAGAAAAAGATGCAGGGAGGTCCAAACGGAAGGACACAGGGTTAAGAATCTCCAATATCTTGTACGGGCCGATGAACCGAGGCTTAAACTTGGGAGAAGAAACCCTCATAGGGACAAAATGAGAAGACAACCACACCAAGTCCCCAACACAAAGCCGAGGACCAACCCGACGCCGGCGGTTGGCAAAAAGCTGAGTCCTCTCCTGGGACAACTTCAAATTGTCCACTACCTGCCCACAAATCTGATGCAACCTCTCCACCACAGCATCCACTCCAGGACAATCCGAAGATTCCACCTGACCAGAAGAAAATCGAGGATGAAACCCCGAATTACAGAAAAAGGGAGACACCAAGGTGGCAGAGCTGGCCCGATTATTGAGGGCAAACTCCGCTAAAGGCAAAAAAGCAACCCAATCATCCTGATCTGCAGACACAAAACACCTCAAATATGTCTCCAAGGTCTGATTCGTCCGCTCGGTCTGGCCATTAGTCTGAGGATGGAAAGCAGACGAGAAAGACAAATCTATGCCCATCCTAGCACAGAATGCTCGCCAAAATCTAGACACGAATTGGGTACCTCTGTCAGAAACGATATTCTCCGGAATACCATGCAAACGGACCACATTTTGAAAAAACAGAGGAACCAACTCGGAAGAAGAAGGCAACTTAGGCAGGGGAACCAAATGGACCATCTTAGAGAAACGATCACACACCACCCAGATGACAGACATCTTCTGAGAAACAGGAAGATCCAAAATAAAATCCATCGAGATGTGCGTCCAGGGCCTCTTCGGGATAGGCAAGGGCAACAACAATCCACTAGCCCGAGAACAACAAGGCTTGGCCCGAGCACAAACGTCACAAGACTGCACGAAGCCTCGCACATCTCGAGACAGGGAAGGCCACCAGAAGGACCTTGCCACCAAATCCCTGGTACCAAAGATTCCAGGATGACCTGCCAACGCAGAAGAATGAACCTCAGAAATGACTTTACTGGTCCAATCATCAGGAACAAACAGTCTACCAGGTGGGCAACGATCAGGTCTATCCGCCTGAAACTCCTGCAAGGCCCGCCGCAGGTCTGGAGAAACGGCAGACAATATCACTCCATCCTTAAGGATACCTGTAGGTTCAGAATTACCAGGGGAGTCAGGCTCAAAACTCCTAGAAAGGGCATCCGCCTTAACATTCTTAGAACCCGGCAGGTAGGACACCACAAAATTAAACCGAGAGAAAAACAACGACCAGCGCGCCTGTCTAGGATTCAGGCGTCTGGCGGACTCAAGATAAATTAGATTTTTGTGGTCAGTCAATACCACCACCTGATGTCTAGCCCCCTCAAGCCAATGACGCCACTCCTCAAAAGCCCACTTCATGGCCAAAAGCTCCCGATTCCCAACATCATAATTCCGCTCGGCGGGCGAAAATTTACGCGAGAAAAAAGCACAAGGTCTCATCACGGAGCAATCGGAACTTCTCTGCGACAAAACCGCCCCAGCTCCGATCTCAGAAGCGTCGACCTCAACCTGAAAAGGAAGAGCAACATCAGGCAGACGCAACACAGGGGCGGAAGAAAAGCGGCGCTTAAGCTCCCGAAAGGCCTCCACAGCAGCAGGGGACCAATCAGCAACATCAGCACCCTTCTTAGTCAAATCAGTCAATGGTTTAACAACATCAGAAAAACCAGCAATAAATCGACGATAAAAGTTAGCAAAGCCCAAAAATTTCTGAAGACTCTTAAGAGAAGAGGGTTGCGTCCAATCACAAATAGCCTGAACCTTGACAGGATCCATCTCGATGGAAGAGGGGGAAAAAATATATCCCAAAAAGGAAATCTTTTGAACCCCAAAAACGCACTTAGAACCCTTCACACACAAGGAATTAGACCGCAAAACCTGAAAAACCCTCCTGACCTGCTGGACATGAGAGTCCCAGTCATCCGAAAAAATCAAAATATCATCCAGATACACAATCATAAATTTATCCAAATAATCACGGAAAATGTCATGCATAAAGGACTGAAAGACTGAAGGGGCATTTGAAAGACCAAAAGGCATCACCAAATACTCAAAGTGGCCCTCGGGCGTATTAAATGCGGTTTTCCACTCATCCCCCTGCTTAATTCGCACCAAATTATACGCCCCACGGAGATCTATCTTAGAGAACCACTTGGCCCCCTTTATGCGAGCAAACAAATCAGTCAGCAGTGGCAACGGATATTGATATTTAACCGTGATTTTATTCAAAAGCCGATAATCAATGCACGGCCTCAAAGAGCCATCTTTCTTAGCCACAAAGAAAAAACCGGCTCCTAAGGGAGATGACGAAGGACGAATATGTCCCTTTTCCAAGGACTCCTTTATATATTCTCGCATAGCAGCATGTTCAGGCACAGACAGATTAAATAAACGACCCTTAGGGTATTTACTACCCGGAATCAAATCTATGGCACAATCGCACTCCCGGTGCGGAGGTAATGAACCAAGCTTAGGTTCTTCAAAAACGTCACGATATTCAGTCAAGAATTCCGGAATCTCAGAGGGAACAGATGATGAAATGGAAACCACAGGTACGTCCCCATGCGTCCCCTTACATCCCCAGCTTAACACAGACATAGCTTTCCAGTCAAGGACTGGGTTATGAGATTGCAGCCATGGCAATCCAAGCACCAACACATCATGTAGGTTATACAGCACAAGAAAGCGAATAATCTCCTGGTGATCCGGATTAATCCGCATAGTTACTTGTGTCCAGTATTGTGGTTTATTGCTAGCCAATGGGGTGGAGTCAATCCCCTTCAGGGGTATAGGAGTTTCCAGAGGCTCCAAATCATACCCACAGCGTTTGGCAAAGGACCAATCCATAAGACTCAAAGCGGCGCCAGAGTCGACATAGGCATCCGCGGTAATAGATGATAAAGAACAAATCAGGGTCACAGATAGAATAAACTTAGACTGTAAAGTGCCAATTGAAACAGACTTATCAAGCTTCTTAGTACGCTTAGAGCATGCTGATATAACATGAGTTGAATCACCGCAATAGAAGCACAACCCATTTTTTCGTCTAAAATTCTGCCGTTCACTTCTGGACAGAATTCTATCACATTGCATATTCTCTGGCGTCTTCTCAGTAGACACCGCCAAATGGTGCACCGGTTTGCGCTCCCGCAGACGCCTATCGATCTGGATAGCCATTGTCATGGACTCATTCAGACCCACAGGCACAGGGAACCCCACCATAACATCCTTAATGGCATCAGAGAGACCCTCTCTGAAATTCGCCGCCAGGGCGCACTCATTCCACTGAGTAAGCACAGACCATTTACGGAATTTCTGGCAGTATATTTCAGCTTCGTCTTGCCCCTGAGATAGGGACATCAAGGCCTTTTCCGCCTGAAGTTCTAACTGAGGTTCCTCATAAAGCAACCCCAAGGCCAGAAAAAACGCATCCACATTGAGCAACGCAGGATCCCCTGGAGCCAATGCAAAAGCCCAATCCTGAGGGTCGCCCCGGAGCAAGGAGATCACAATCCTGACCTGCTGAGCAGGATCTCCAGCAGAGCGAGATTTCAGGGACAAAAACAACTTGCAATTATTTTTGAAATTTTGAAAGCAAGATCTATTCCCCGAGAAAAATTCAGGCAAAGGAATTCTAGGTTCAGATATAGGAACATGAACAACAAAATCTTGTAAATTTTGAACTTTCGTGGTGAGATTATTCAAACCTGCAGCTAAACTCTGAATATCCATTTTAAACAGGTGAACACAGAGCCATTCCAGGATTAGAAGGAGAGAGAGAGAGAAAGGCTGCAATATAGGCAGACTTGCAAGAGATTCAATTACAAGCACACTCAGAACTGAAGGGAAAAAAAAAAAAAAAAAAAATCTTCAGCAGACTTCTCTTTTCTCTCCTTTCTCTGTCAATTAATTTAACCCTTTTTGGTCCGGTCAAACTGTTATGGTTCTCAATGGCAAGAGAACATAGCCCAGCAAACATAAGAACTAGCTCTTGGAAGGATGGAAACTAAACTGACCATGAACTAAACCTGCCGCAACAACTAACAGTAGCCGGGTAGCGTAGCCTGCGTTTTATCCCTAGACGCCCAGCGCCGGCCGGAGGACTAACTAATCCTGGCAGAGGAAAATATAGTCCTGGCTCACCTCTAGAGAAATTTCCCCGAAAGGCAGACAGAGGCCCCCACAAATATTGGCGGTGATTTTAGATGAAATGACAAACGTAGTATGAAAATAGGTTTAGCAAAATTGAGGTCCGCTTACTAGATAGCAGAAAGACAGAAAGGGCACTTTCATGGTCAGCTGAAAACCCTATCAAAACACCATCCTGAAATTACTTTAAGACTCTAGTATTAACTCATAACATCAGAGTGGCAATTTCAGATCACAAGAGCTTTCCAGACACAGAAACGAAACTACAGCTGTGAACTGGAACAAAATGCAAAAACAAACAAGGACTAAAGTCCAACTTAGCTGGGAGTTGTCTAGCAGCAGGAACATGCACAGAAAGGCTTCTGATTACAATGTTGACCGGCATGGAAGTGACAGAGGAGCAAGGCTAAATAGCGACTCCCACATCCTGATGGAAACAGGTGAACAGAGAGGATGATGCACACCAGTTCAATTCCACCAGTGGCCACCGGGGGAGCCCAAAATCCAATTTCACAACACAGATCATTCATCTGAGTCATGAAAATCTGTTTCAAAGTCCATTCAACTTAGCCACATCCTGTCTATGATCCACTCATTTCAGTGGATGTAGCAGCCATGACTGGCCTGGAAATGCCAAAAGTCTCAATTTTTTTGCTCAAATTCTGAGTTGCACAAATATTTGGCATAATTTGAAGCTGTTCAGAAGCACTTTCATGAGTCAGGGCCTTTGTGCTTACCTCTGACGTCTTCATTAAGGGAGTAGAGGTAACAAGGCTTTAAAGGGAATCTGTCACTAGATTTTGATAGTATAAACTAAGCCACCACACTAATACTAGGTGTAGAACAAAGTTCTTTAATGTGCCAGCTCTGACCTTAAGGTAGATTGAAGTGTACCTGCACTTCAACTGCCCAAGCATGAGATTCACAGGAATCTGTGGATGATGTAGGGCGCGTGATCCACATCAGTCAAGGTAGGAAGACAATGATTCTGCTAAGAGATGAGGCGTTGACCCAAGACCATAGACACCTGTTGGACTGGACCAGGCTGACTAGCATACGATGCAGGTGACTTATAAGAATTTTTTTTACAATATGTTCGAGAAGATAGGCCTTTTTCAGAGCCTTGAAATAGTTTTCATACCCTGTAAACTTTTCCATATAATTTCACATATCAAAGGAACACAGCAGACAGGTCAGGGGTAACATTGTGGTGAAGAGTAAAGCAGGGTTAGGTTATATATAAAAAAAATATAGGAGGAAGCTTTGAACATCTCAGAAATGGAAGCAGTATGTCACAACTGCAAACCTACCAAGACATGGCCATCCACCTAAACTGGCATTATAAATAAAGAGGGCACTAATGAGAGAAGTAGCCATGTTGTCCATGGTCACTCTGAAAGAGCTGCAGAGATTCACAGCTCATGTGGGAGAATTTACACAAGACAACTGTTAGTCATAAACTCCACAAATCTTGCCTTTACAGCAGAGTGACAAGAAGAGAGCCGTTTTCAAAGCAAGTCATAAGAAGTCCCATTTGCAATTTGCGGAAAACCATGTAGGGGAACACAGATAACATGTGGAAGAAGGTGATCTGGTCAGATAAGACTAAAGTAGAACTTTCTGAGCTAAATGCAAAATGCTATGTTTGTTTAAAAACTAACACTACACATCACCCTGAAAACCATACCCACTGTCAAACATGGTGATGGCAGCATCATGCCGTTGGGAGGCTTTTGTTCAGCAGGAACAGGGAAGCTGGTCTGAGTTGATGGAAAGATGGATGGAGCTAAATACAGGACAATCCTGGGGAAAAATGGATTGGCCTGTGTGGTGGAACCACTGCGCAAAAGCCCAAGGAAGACCTGGAGGGGTGTG
This sequence comes from Ranitomeya variabilis, assembly GCF_051348905.1. Classification (NCBI taxonomy): domain Eukaryota; kingdom Metazoa; phylum Chordata; class Amphibia; order Anura; family Dendrobatidae; genus Ranitomeya; species Ranitomeya variabilis. The sequence goes on from NC_135232.1 coordinate 640,921,529, forward strand.
ACTAGGAGCCTCACCCAATCTGACCACAGACACGCAGCAGCTAATGACACCATGGTCCATGGAGAGACAAGGGAGGTTATCCAGGTGCTACTCCAGGACTGACCTTGGGTAGATGGCGGCTGACCACTAGGATCGGATAGCTGGAATGGCCCGGGGGAATGTCCAACAGCTGCAGGCAGGCAGCGAAGATGACAGGAACCACAAGTGCAGACAGGACAGTCTGAAGGAGAGATGAGCACTTGCAGGTGCAGCTGGCTCAGCTGCCATTGAGGAGACAACTGGCAGGTGCAGCTGGCTCAGCTGCCGTTGAAGAAAGCAGTGGCGGGTGCAGCTGACTCAGCTGCCATTGAAGGAAGCACTGGCGGGTGCAGCAGACTCGGCTACTGTTGAAGGAAGCACTGGCGGGTGCTGCAGAATTGGCCACTGTTGAAGGAAACACTGGCGGGTGCAGCAGGCTGAGATGCAAGTACAGGGACCTGAGAACTGACAAGCGTGTTATGAACAAACTCACAACATTGCACAGGCACCTCCATGTTGGAGGAGGCGGTTTAAATAGTAAGAGACCTCCATCTATTGGCTGGTGACACTTTAGAGGAGTGCACGCGGCCCCTTTAAGAAAGAGGAAGTGTGTGCGCGTGACCTAAGCACAGTGCCTGGAGACTTGCTAGGAGTGCACGTACCCGGATTGCAGCAGACCCGGAAGGAGCAGGATGAGAGCCTCGGCAGTGAGTGCGCTGGTGTCTCTGCAGGGAGAGAGAGACTGCAGGCAGAGATGCGGTCGCTACAAAAAATCTGTAAGGGTGTGTTTCAACGTTCAGTAAACGCTGCAGGTTTGACGCTTCGTTCATCCGCAGCGTCAAAACCGCAGCGGCCAGATGTTACAGCTTAGTGGATGGGATTTGAAAAAAATCCCATCTCCACTATGCGTGCAAGGACGCCTTTGGCTTCCCTGCGTAAACGGACATGCGGCACGTCTTTCCAGACTGCAGCATGTTTATTTATCTTGTGGAGACGCTCAGTCTCTGCAAGATAAATATCACGGTCCAATGTGTAGGATGCAGTGATTCCACATGGTTCAATGAACACATGCGGAATCATCTGCATTCAAAAGCCGGCAGCGCTTTGGACGGAGCAGACATGTGCTGCGTCCAAAGCGCTGCCTAATACTGAACATGGAATCATACCCTTAGAGGCTGCAAAACGCTTGAGACTGGGCATAGGTTCACCTACCAGCAGGACAGCGACCTTAAACATACTGCCAAAACTACAATGGAAGGTTTTGATCAAAGCATATTCATGTGTGTGTGAACTGCCCAGTCACAGTCCAAACCTAAATCACATTGAGAATCTGTGGAAGACATGAAAATTGTTGTTCAGACACCTCTATGCAATCTCACTGAGGCCGGGTTCACACTTGCATTTGGGTAGAGTGCGTAGGGCTGCGTACTTCCTCCCTTTAGCTGCGCCTACTTCCGCTCTTCTTCCCTTAAGCTCCACCTACTTCCACATGCGTCCTGTGTACCTATCTATACAGTATATACAAAAATGGCAAAAATTAACCCCTTTCTGACATTGGACATACTATCCCGTCGACGTGGGGTGGGCCCGTATGACCACCGATGGGATAGTATGTCATAGTCATATTCGATCAGCTGCAGTCACGGTGGGAGCGCAGCCGATCGCGGCCGGGTGTCAGCTGACTATGGCAGCTGACATTCGGCGCTATGTGCCAGGAGCGGTCACGGACCGCCCCCGGCACATTAACCCCCGGCACACTGCGATCAAACATGATCGCAGTGTTCCGTTGGTATAGGGAAGCATTGCGCAGGGAGGGGGCTCCCTGCGTGCTTCCCTGAGACGATCGTTACAAGGCGATGTGCTCACCTTGTACCGAGCGTCTCCTCCCTGCAGGCCCCGGATCCAAAATGGCCGCGGGGCTGCATCCGGGTCCTGCAGGGAGGTGGCTTACCAAGCGCCTGCTCAGAGCAAGCGCTGGTAAGCCAGGAGCCCTGCATGTCAGATAGCTGAACTGACACAGTGCACAGCAAAGTGTCAGATCAACGATCTTACACTATAACATGATGTCCCCCCCTGGGGCAATGTTATAGTGTAAAAAAATATATATATTCACGTGTGTAAAAAAAATCTAAAAAAAATTCCTAAATATATATATATATATATATATATATATATATATATATATATTGTTCACATAAATACATTTCTTTATCTAAATAATAAAAAAATATATATACGTACACATATTTAGTATCGCCGCGTCCGTAACGACCCGACCTACAAAACTGTCCCACTAGTTAACCCCTTCAGTGAACACCGTAAAAGAAAAAAAAAGAAACGAGGCAAAAAACGCTTTATTATCATACCGCCAAACAAAAAGTGGAATAACACGCGATCAAAAAGACTGATATAAATAACCATGGTCCACTGAAAACGTCATCTTGTCCTGCAAAAAACGAGCCACCATACAGCATCATCAGCGAAAAAATAAAAAAGTTATAGTCCTCAGAATAAAGCGATGGAAAAATAATTATCTTTTCTATAAAATAGTTTTTATCATATAAAAGCGCCAAAACATAAAATAATAAATGATATAAATGAGGTATCGCTGTAATTGTACTGACCCGAAGAATAAAACTGCTTTATCCATTTTGCCAAACGCGGAACGGTATAAACGCCACCCCCCCCCCCCCCCCCAAAAAAAAAAAGAAATTCATGAATAGCTGGTTTTTGGTAATTCTGCCTCACAAAAATTGGAATAAAAAGCGATCAAAAAATGTCACGTGCCCGAAAATGTTACCATTAAAAACGTCAACTCGTCCCGCAAAAAACAAGACCTCACATGACTCTGTGGACCAAAATATGGAAAAATTATAGCTCTCAAAATATTTTTGCAATAAAAAGCGTATTTTAGTGTGTGACGGCTGCCAATCATAAAAATCCGCTAAAAAACCCACTATAAAAGTAAATCAAGCCCCCCTTCATCACCCCCTTAGTTAGGGAAAAATAAAAAAATTTAAAAAATGTATTTATTTCCATTTTCCCATTAGGGCTAGGGTTAGGGCTAGGGTTAGGGCTACAGTTAGGGTTGGGGCTAAAGTTAGGGTTAGGGTTGGGGCTAAAGTTAGAGTTTGGATTACATTTACGGTTGGGAATAGGGTTGGGATTAGCGTTAGGGGTGTGTCAGGGTTAGGGGTGTGGTTAAGGTTACCGTTGGGATTAGGGTTAGGGGTGTGTTTGGATTAGGGTTTCAGTTATAATTGTGGGGTTTCCACTGTTTAGGCACATCAGGTTCTCTCCAAACGCGACATGGCATCCGATCGCAATTCCAGCCAATTCTGCGTTGAAAAAGTAAAACAGTGCTCCATCCCTTCCGAGCTCTCCCGTGCGCCCAAACAGGGGTTTACCCCAACATATGGGGTATCAGCGTACTCAGGACACATTGGACAACAACTTTTGGGGTCCAATTTCTCCTGTTACCCTTGGGAAAATACAAAACTGGGGGCTAAAAAATAATTTTTGTGGGAAAAAAAATAATTTTTATTTTCACGGCTCTGCATTATAAACTGTAGTGAAACACTTGGGGGTTCAAAGCTCTCACAACACATCTAGATGAGTTCCTTAGGGGGTCTACTTTTCAAAATGGTGTCACTTGTGGGGGGGTTTCAATGTTTAAGCACATCAGTGGCTCTTTAAACGCAACATGGCGTCCCATCTCAATTCCAGTCAATTTTGCATTGAAAAGTCAAATGGCGCTCCTTCCCTTCCGAGCTCTGCCATGCGCCCAAACAGTGGTTTACCCCCACATATGGGGTATCAGCGTACTCAGGACTCCCTATGGGGGAATGAATGACTTTTCGGGCCCCCTTGCGACTCCGCACAGGCTCCACCCCAGCTCCGCAGCTACATGTAATACAGTGATCACCAGTGACATACACAGTACCTCTGTATATAGTGTACAGTGTACAGATAATACAGTGATCACCAGTGACATTATACACAGTACCTCTGTATATAGTGTCCGTGTACAGGTAATACAGTGATCACCAGTGACATTATACACAATACCTCTGTGTATAGTGTCTGTGTTCCGGTTAATACAGTGTCCATCAGTGACATTATACACAGTAGCTCTGTATACAGTATAGTGTCAGTGTACAGGTAATACAGTGATCACCAGTGACATTATACACAGTACCTATGTATATAGTGTATAGTGTACAGATAATACAGTGATCACTGGTGACATTATACACAGGAGCTCTGTATATAGTACACAGTGTATAGTACAGTGTATCAGCAAGCAATAGATGCTACTGTGCAAAATTCGAGAGCCATTGTGCGGATCTCAAAACACGGTTCTCCGCGCGTGGCTACTCGAATAGATGCATCAAACGAGTTACCAACGGGCTAGAGGGACTTTTCGTAATGACCTACTGCAGCCCTCAAGGACGAGAAAAGGGACCCGTGACAATGGCCCGATTAGGTATATCTCGACTTATAATCATGAATGGGAGGAGATGCGAAATATTCTGAAAAAACACTGGTCCATCTTGGGGGCTGAACCCTCTTTACAAACATCACTAGGGATGGGCCCCTCTATGACTGCCAGGAGATCTAAAAATTTAAAAGACCTTCTGGCGAAAAGTCATTACGTTCCATTTAGAGTTAATCCGTTTGGGTCCAGAGGGCCCATTGTTGGATCCATACCCTGTGGTCACTGCCTGGCATGCGCGAATGTCCTGCGATGTACCACATTTAAATCATCCGATGGTAAAAGAGAATTCGATATTAGGCACCGTATTTCGTGTGGAAACACCAATGTTATTTATTATGCCACGTGTGGCTGTTCAAAAATCTACATCGGTTTGACATCAAGAGAACTTAGAATACGTGTGCGTGAGCACGTGTGGGACATTGGCGCGGCCAGGACAGTGACTGACCTATCCCTCCTTAAAACCATCCCGCGCCACTTCAGGCAATTTCATGGATGTGACTCCACATCATTGATGGTGCGGGGTATCGACGTTATTCATCTGGGGATCCGAGGGGGGAATTACAAAAAAATACTTGCACAGGTAGAGGCTAAATGGATTGTGGTTTTAGATACCATGACCCCAAGAGGATTAAACGAGTCACTCTCTTTTTCCTCCTTTCTCTGAGTACTTTTGGTTTATACACATATGTATATTTATTCCTTTGAAAAAAGAAAAAATATTGTTCCTGGCTTCTTGCCCTTTCCCTGGGGCTTGGGCGTGTGGTTTTTGTTTTTAGTTCACTGTTTTTAACTTTCTCTGTTCTTGTCCATTTTTATTATTCTTGTTACCCCAGGCAGGATACCTTCACTGGATATGGCTGTTTATCATCAATCCGCCTATGTTTGAAATACCTCTGCCTCTGGAGTGTCTGAATATGCACAAAAGATGGGACACCATGCTACGCCGTATACTCCAGATCACATTGGAACCGGCATATCTTATTCCCATATTATATTGTATTTATATGCATATTATTTATACTTTGTTTCCTAGGATTGTCCCTCTGCATTTTTAGACACGTTTTGTGCACACACGTCCTACATTGGTGGCGCAGTGGGGGTGCGCGTGCGTGCTGTGGTGCCGACTCTCGGCTGTGCAGCGGCGCGTCCTTATCCTCGTCCATGAGACGGGGGATTGCTCCTCCTCCCCTCTCTCATGTGACGACGATGACGCCCTGCTCCTCTGGCCGAGAGTCTGGCAAGGCTTGACACCCGCGAAACGCGCGTCGGGACACGCACACCCGGCCCGGGACTCCTATAACTTATTGCCTGGTAAGCATTCCACCCCTAGGGGTCATTTACAATTATAATGTCTCAGCACTATGCGGCTATTCATGGGGTAAAAACCGGATATGCTGCCTAGATGTGGCACTGTTATTGCACCATGCACTGTCCACTTTATGCTAGGTTTAGAGCTGAACTTGTGCTGAGCGTCTATTGTCTGGGCACTTAGTTTGGAGTCCTGCGGTTTTCTTTTTGGGGTCTCCCCCTGCTATTTTCTATGCACTTTATTGTATGTTTTCCTGTTTATTATTCATCAATAAAACTTTTTTCATATTTTTTATATCTGATTGCTCTTTTTTCTCCGGAGTTACAATATCTTCCATTGAGCGGGTTCTTTTTCTTTTTGTGTGATTCTTGTCATATCCTTGTTGAATGACATGTGTGGCACTGATATGATGCCATTGAGGTTGTGCTATCCATATAGTACACAGTGTATAGTACAGTGTATCGGCAAGCAATAGATGCTACTGTGCAAGCGCCACTGCCGCTGCCATTCCGTTGGAGCAAAAAATATCATGAGTCTCATTTACTGAAAATAAAGATTAAACAACAACAACAAGACTGATTTCATCAACCAAGGTATCATTGTAATCAGTATAACGGCGCCGACCTGACACTGCCTGTAGGTTACTGTGCACAATTCTGCTGACAGGTTCCCTTTAAATGCATATACCTAATTTTACCCTGCTGCACTGTGCAGTTTTGTTTCAGACCAACAATGACAGATGATGTTTATAGGAGAGCCAGTTTGTTTGGCTGTCAAAACTGTATAATCGGAACTTAGATATCGGTCCTATGTTGGCTCCAAGGGGTTAAATATATGAACTGCAATAAAGTAATAAAGATTCCAGGTGTATGAGGAAGGGTACATTTCCCATCTGCTAAAGGTCACAATGATAAGATTCAAAGCAGGCGAAAGGGATATCAGTAACCACTACATACAAGAAACTCGGTTTGACTGAGTTCCCATGTATTAGTTGTGTCAGGCAGTTTTGTTTCTTTTTTGTTCCCGATCAAATAATTTCTGCATGCCTATTGATTTTACTGAATGCCATGAAAAGATACATGCCCTTGAAATTAGTAGAAAGCTTTCAGAAAATGTATCTTCAGAATCAGATAATGGCTGCTGTGATTTCATTTGGAGAAGGGGTTCCTCTATTGGGGTAGCTCCTTTAGGTTAACTTGCTACATAGAAAGGAACAGGATGAGTGACATTCCCTTGTGGCGGACTGTTCACTGACCTCATGTCACCGCTTTCAGATGGTAATGAAGGATGAAATTGACCCTCTTTAGTGACAAGTCTTGCTTTTGTCTTGGACGCTATGATAGCTCTGAAGATCATGTGGGTGACGCTATGAAGGGGCCTTACTCCTGGGATTATGGTACACTGGAACGTTAACGGCTCATTACATATTTGGTCGTGGTACGGCCATTTCTCCAAAGTGTCTCAACAGCCGTTTTACAACACAACAACATGGAGCCACATGTTGCTTGTGTTACTGTGAGCAGCCTGCGTTGCCAAATTTGCTACCATGGACTGCAGAGTCTCCGGACTTGTCTCCATTGAGCACATCTGAGAAGTTCTTGGTTGGCAAAGGGAGCTGCCAACTGCAGATCTTGGGAGCTGCCAGCTGCAGATCTTCCCTGTTGGGTTCCTTCAAAAACCGTATGCAACTACAAGTACCTAGAAGAACTGATGCTTTGATACTGTTTTGAATGCAAAGCGCTGTCACAACAGATACTGATTTTATTTAGATTTCTGTAGTTTATTCATAAGAATAAACTATCAATTACTTTTATTTTTGAAAAATGTGTACACACCCTTATCATGAAATAAAAATGGTACCGTTGAAAACGTCATCTTGTCCCCCCCAAAACAAGCTGCCATACAGATCCATGAGCAAAAAAATAAAAAAGTTGTAGCTCTCAGAATAAAGCAATGCAAAAATAATTTTTTCTCTAAAATAGTTTTTATTGTGTAAAAGCGCTAAAACATAAAAAATGATATAAATGAGGTATCGCTGTAATCGTACTGACCTGAAGAATAGAGCTGCCTTACTAATTTTACCGCGGAACGGTATAAAAAAACAAAAAAACAAAAGCAATTCCTGAATTGCTGGTTTTTCTTCATTCTGTCCCCCGAAAATTGGAATAGAAAATGATCAAAAAATGTCAAACGCCCAAAAGTGGTAAAAATAAAAACGTCAGCTTGTCCAGCAAAAAACAAGACCTAATATGACTCTGTCAGCCAAAATATAAAAATATTATAGCTCTCAAAATATGGTGATGCAAAAATTAGTTTTCGCAATAAAAAGCGTCTTTTAGTGTGTGACAGCAGCCAAACATAAAAACCAGATATAAATCTGGCATCGCTGTAATCGCACCGACCAGAAGAATAAAGTTGCCTAATCTCTTATACTGCACGAGGAATGGTGTAAAAAATAAAAACAATTCTTTACATGCTGTTGATTTTTTTCATTCTGCCTCCCAAAGATCGCAGTAAGGTTTGGTGCACATTTATTTTGCACTCTGCGCTGAGCGCTTGTACAGGTGTTTCCGTGTAAAACTCTGAAAGACGTGATTCAGGCAGAACCCCTGGCCGAAGATTCCCTATAATGAGGCAGTGGAGTCACTGTGGACGCCATATGAACCGTGATTGGCGGTGTCTGTGTAGCGCCCCCACTGCCGCAGGGCCGAGGGGTACCCGGTACCGGGCCTCTGAGTCTCTGCTTCTGGGGTTGTCACGGCGGCTAGGCCCCGGTCCGTGACCCTGCCGTGGGGCGCACAGTGAATGATAGGTGTGGATGTTGGTGGTGCAGTTGTGGGGGTGCAGGTCGCGGTAAATAACGAGGACACCAGGTTGCAGTCTCTTTACCTCTTTACTGGAGATCTCTGAGTCCTCAGTCCAGAATATGGTTCACCAGGCTGCGCAAGTCCGGCCGGTCCAATGGCACCTACAGAGTTCACTTCACAGGTGGAAATCGGTGCCTTCCTTCTTAGCGCTATGTGTTGTAGTCCTTCCCTGCTATGCTTACGGAAAGTACCCCACAACCGTTGTGTCTGTTTCTCGTGTTCCCTCACAACTCGATTAACTGATCTTCTGCTAATCTTCCGTCCCTTCCTGATGTTACAGTTAGAACGGCACCCGTTTGTCGGGTAGGCCTGGAGTTCTTCCGGGACCCTAGAGACGCCCCTCTCCCGCAATTGCCTCCCAAGACTTCATAGGTGATTTAGGTGAGACAGCCCGCCTGAGACTGACTGTCCTGCCGCTGTTTAGAGTATTGCTTGAAGCTCTCTAATGAAATACTCCCTCGGCGTTCCGGCCACCGGTAATGCGCCTCAGTAGGGTGTTGCTCCGGTCTTACAGCATGACCCCTACTGGTATTCTCCTATTGCTTGATCTCGTTTCTCACTCAGCACAATCTATCTCGCTTCTAGTCCTTTCTTGGGTCCCGCCGCTTCCCGGAGCTGGCGCGGACCCGTTACGTTCTTTTTCAATGCCAAGCCTCTGTCAGGATCCCACCCCTGACAGAGACCCTACTGTCTCTTCCTCCACAACACCCTCTGCCACCAGGTGTTGCTTCGTTCAATCCAGTCAGCTTTCTCCTCTAACTTCCTGCCTGACCCCCAGTTTACCCACTATGGTGGGGAGTGGCCTAATGAATAGAACCCTTAGCTCCCCCCGGAGGCCCAGCTGTGAAATCTATTGGTGTCTGTGATACCTGATCAGATGAACTCCTTCAGTGCCATCGGACGCACCGTAGCTCCCCATAGTGGCGGAGCCACAGTACTGCAACGACCAGGACTCTGGGGCGCTGCACTCCCCCCTGGTTAAACACAGTACTCCGGGACTGGGAAGAAAACAACAATACAGGTTAGCAAAAAGACATACAATTTTGGTTGAGTGCAATAACAATAAGTATACTTAAACAGAGCTTCCCTTTATGGGAGGTGAGGACACTTAAACATTACAAACATGGTTAACATTATAAATTACAGGTTATAAATAACTCCTGTTACCCAACCGGGTATTCTACTAAGTGCAAAATTGTTGAACAATAATTTAACTTTGCCTTTAAGGACATACACTCTTTATCCACTAAAGACCTTCCTATAATCTCATTATAAGGTATTTTAACTTTTACATTCTCCTACTTTGGATTTGCAGGACCGCCTGTCCTATCGGCACCAGACCTACTGCCTCTCCTTTCTATTACAGGACCGCCCCGTTCAGCCAGGGCCTACTGCCTTTTCAACTACTATACACAGTATAGAACATAACATTACTTTCAGTTTTAAGAGCACTGAGCCATCTCTACATGACTCCTATGAGGACTCAGGGTTTACCTTCTATCCTAACTATCTATCAACATTATCAAGCATTTTCTTCTGAACATTAAGCCTTCTCATTATCTTTCTTTCTATCATGCATGCTGGACTCCACGTCTATCCCTACGGGTCCACTGCATCCTTCTTCTATCTTTCACCTTTTTACTTCTCAGAGCACATCATCAGTATTTCTTCACATTTAACTCATTAAGCACATATAACTTTTCTCGTACAACATTATCATCACTTTTCTCTTCATCAACGTTATTGCTACTTGTCTTAAGCAATATTACTATCAAAATGCGGCAAATGAACATCCCCTTTAAGACGGGATCAAGTCTTTCTGAGGTAGTTCGTCTTCTCAGACTACCAGTCCATGCTCAGCAAAGGTTCCAGTGCGGTATCTTCGCAAAGAGTCTTTAAATAAAACCAGTAGGGAGCGCCTTTAATAAGGTGCAAACTATTTACAAAAAGTTCGGATCATGCACTGTTCATGATTTCACAGTTTTGGAAGTAACGTAGAAAAATAGAAATTAACCAAAAACAATAGGGATCCCGGGTCAACAAAGGGATCCCTTTAGGAGTTTACCCGGAGCGGGTTTAGCAGGACAACATGAAAGCAGTAAAACAGTAACTATTTACAAGTAAGAAAGAACAGTAAAATCTTACTGTGGTGGTCTCCGATCTGGCCTCACCAGGCCAACGGATCGCACTGGTGAGCCAGGAAGCGGTTCCGGTCCCAGCAGTGATAAAATCCCTCGCCGGGAGGCCCTTCTCACTGGCAGGTGCACACGTTCCTCCGGGGCACGGCGAGGCCGGGCTTCTCGAGGTTCCGCGGGGCCGGGCTCGGCTGCTTTCCCCACGGGATCATCTTCTTCCGGTGTTCCGGCAGCAGCCTGGAGGGCAATGCATCGCTGCACGCCTCGCGCCATCCAGCCAGCCTCTCCCGTAGCCCTCCTCCATCTGGTGTAAGTCACCGCATCACCTGGCTCCAGGTCGCGGGGAAATCTTCCGCTGCAGGGCTCCACCTCCTCCTGATCCACATGAATTTGTAGCGGCTCCCCGATTTCCTGGATAACCCCGCGCCCATATCGGGGGTTGAAGGAGACCACTACACCCCAGTGGGACAGCGGGATCTCCGGAGCTCTGACCAAGTCAATCGATGCTGCAGGCTGGGGCCGGTTCCGCCATGCTGTCATCAGACGCCGCAGATGTTCGGCGTCCGGCAAGATCTTCAGGTCCGGCGTCTGTAGCGTACCTTCAGCCGCGGCCAGGCGGGAAGGAACAGGGGACACTGGGGACAAACGGATCTCCGTGGGCTGGCCTAGCCGAGTAAGCACGCGGGCATCAGCCTCCAGCCGGCGGGCTAGCTGTCGGGCCTCGGCTGCAGCCACACACTCCTCAGACAGCGGCAAAGGGGGTCGGCCCATCGGTGGTTCCGTAAGGGTCAGATCCCGCAGCGTCGGCGCTTCTGGGGCTGTGTCGGGTTGCGCAGCCTCAGGCCGGATCGGGTCAGTCCCACGCGGGGTTCCTGGTGTCGCCATCTTTCCCTTCTCTCCAATGTCCTCTTCCCGCGGTCTCTTTCGTGGGCGGCCCCGTCTCCATGGTCTCCACCCTCCAAACAGGATCAGGAGGCGGACCTCGGCCGTTGACGGACACGTCCTCAGGACCAGGAAATGTTTAGACTGGGCGGCCATTGCCCTTCGCGCTCTCTAGCTTGTCTACGCCCACTCCACGCCCCTCTTCTGCTCCTGCGCTCTCCTCAGCGCTGCAATGGCGGCGGATTTTGGCGGCAAGTGGCGCAGCACACAGTCTTTGCAATAAAGTACAGTCCAAGCACAGTACATCACAGTTCCAAGGCACACATGACCTGATTCTTCAGGCTTAAGTAGATCCTGTTCGTGACGCCAAGTTGTAGCGCCCCCACTGCCGCAGGGCCGAGGGGTACCCGGTACCGGGCCTCTGAGTCTCTGCTTCTGGGGTTGTCACGGCGGCTAGGCCCCGGTCCGTGACCCTGCCGTGGGGCGCACAGTGAATGATAGGTGTGGATGTTGGTGGTGCAGTTGTGGGGGTGCAGGTCGCGGTAAATAACGAGGACACCAGGTTGCAGTCTCTTTACCTCTTTACTGGAGATCTCTGAGTCCTCAGTCCAGAATATGGTTCACCAGGCTGCGCAAGTCCGGCCGGTCCAATGGCACCTACAGAGTTCACTTCACAGGTGGAAATCGGTGCCTTCCTTCTTAGCGCTATGTGTTGTAGTCCTTCCCTGCTATGCTTACGGAAAGTACCCCACAACCGTTGTGTCTGTTTCTCGTGTTCCCTCACAACTCGATTAACTGATCTTCTGCTAATCTTCCGTCCCTTCCTGATGTTACAGTTAGAACGGCACCCGTTTGTCGGGTAGGCCTGGAGTTCTTCCGGGACCCTAGAGACGCCCCTCTCCCGCAATTGCCTCCCAAGACTTCATAGGTGATTTAGGTGAGACAGCCCGCCTGAGACTGACTGTCCTGCCGCTGTTTAGAGTATTGCTTGAAGCTCTCTAATGAAATACTCCCTCGGCGTTCCGGCCACCGGTAATGCGCCTCAGTAGGGTGTTGCTCCGGTCTTACAGCATGACCCCTACTGGTATTCTCCTATTGCTTGATCTCGTTTCTCACTCAGCACAATCTATCTCGCTTCTAGTCCTTTCTTGGGTCCCGCCGCTTCCCGGAGCTGGCGCGGACCCGTTACGTTCTTTTTCAATGCCAAGCCTCTGTCAGGATCCCACCCCTGACAGAGACCCTACTGTCTCTTCCTCCACAACACCCTCTGCCACCAGGTGTTGCTTCGTTCAATCCAGTCAGCTTTCTCCTCTAACTTCCTGCCTGACCCCCAGTTTACCCACTATGGTGGGGAGTGGCCTAATGAATAGAACCCTTAGCTCCCCCCGGAGGCCCAGCTGTGAAATCTATTGGTGTCTGTGATACCTGATCAGATGAACTCCTTCAGTGCCATCGGATGCACCGTAGCTCCCCATAGTGGCGGAGCCACAGTACTGCAAGGACCAGGACTCTGGGGCGCTGCATCTGTCTTTTTAAGATTGCACAATTTTGTGCACTTCTGAACAGAGGCCAGAGAGAGTCCAGAGTAAATCTGCTGCCTCATTATAGTGAAAGGATCCCTCAGGGGTTTCATCTGTCACGTCACTCAGAGATTTAGATGGAAACCCCAAAGTGGTCAGCATAGAGCTCCAAATAAATATGATCCCAAACGTTATGTAAAATGTGTTGTGAATTCTGCTCTTGGGCTCCCTCCGGTGGTTATAAGTGCTGAGCCATTTTTTTTTCTGTAGTATGTTGTGCCTTTTCTTTCCTCTTTACCTCTGGGTGGTTCAGGAGTTTGGCGCTGGTATGGATGTTCAGGGATTGGCTTCTCGTGTGGACCAGCTTGCTGCAAGAGTACAGGGTATTTCCGATTATATCGTTCAGACTCCGGTTTTAGAGCCTAGAATTCCAACTCCTGATTTGTTTTTTGGGGACAGGTCCAAATTTTTGAGCTTTAAAAATAACTGTAAACTGTTTTTAGCTCTGAAACCCCGTTCCTCTGGTGATCCCATCCAGCAGGTTAAAATAGTCATCTCTCTGCTGCGCGGTGACCCTCAGGATTGGGCGTTCTCCCTGGAAGCTGGAAATCCTGCTTTGCTTAATGTAGACAGCTTTTTTCAAGCGCTAGGGTTATTGTATGATGAACCTAATTCAGTGGATCATGCTAAGAAGACCTTGTTGGCCCTGTCTCAGGGTCAAGAAGCGGCAGAATTATATTGCCAGAAATTTAGAAAATGGTCTGTGCTGACTAGATGGAATGAGGATGCCTTGGCTGCAATTTTCAGAAAGGGTCTTTCGGAATCTGTTAAAGATGTTATGGTGGGGTTTCCCACGCCTGCTGGTCTGAGTGATTCTATGTCTCTGGCCATTCAGATTGATCTGCGCTTGCGCGAGCGCAGAGTTGTGCGCGCTGTGGCGTTGTCTTCCGAGCGGAGTCCTGAGCCTATGCAGTGTGATAGGATTGTGTCTAGAGCTGAACGACAAGGATTCAGACGTCAGAATAGGTTGTGTTTTTACTGCGGCGATTCTGCTCATGTTATTTCTGATTGCCCTAAGCGTACTAAGAGAATCGCTAGTTCTGTTACCATCAGTACTGTACAACCTAAATTTCTGTTATCTGTGACCGTGATCTGCTCATTATCGTCATTTTCTGTCATGGCATTTGTGGATTCAGGCGCCGCTTTAAACTTAATGGACTTAGAATTTGCCAGACGTTGTGGGTTCCCTTTGCAGCCTTTGCAGAGTCCTATTCCTTTGAGGGGCATTGATGCTACACCGCTGGCTAAAAATAAACCTCAGTTTTGGACACAGCTGACCATGTGTATGGCGCCAGCTCATCAGGAAGATTGTCGTTTTCTGGTGTTGCATAATTTGCATGATGCTATCGTGCTGGGTTTCCCATGGTTACAGGTGCATAATCCGGTATTAGATTGGAAATCTATGTCTGTGACTAGTTGGGGTTGTCAGGGGGTTCATGGTGACGTTCCTTTGATGTCAATTACCTCTTCCCCCTCTTCTGAAATTCCTGAGTTTTTGTCAGATTTCCAGGATGTATTTGATGAGCCCAAGTCCAGTTCCCTTCCACCGCATAGGGACTGTGATTGTGCTATCGACTTGATTCCACGTTGTAAGTTCCCTAAGGGCCAACTTTTTAACCTGTCTGTGCCAGAACATGCGGCCATGCGGAGTTATGTTAAGGAATCTTTGGAGAAGGGGCATATTTGGCCATCTTCTTCACCATTGGGAGCAGGTTTTTTTTTTGTTGCCAAGAAGGATGGCTCCTTGAGACCCTGTATTGATTATCGCCTCTTGAATAAGATCACGGTCAAATTCCAATACCCTTTGCCTTTGCTTTCTGATTTGTTTGCTAGGATTAAGGGGGCTAGTTGGTTTACTAAGATTGACCTTTGAGGGGCATATAATCTTGTTCGTATTAAGCAGGGTGACGAATGGAAAACTGCGTTTAATACGCCCGAAGGCCATTTTGAATACCTTGTGATGCCATTCGGGCTCTCTAATGCCCCATCTGTGTTTCAGTCCTTCATGCATGATATATTTCGGAATTATCTTGATAAATTCATGATTGTATATTTGGATGATATTTTGATTTTTTCAGATGATTGGGAGTCTCATGTGAAACAAGTCAGGATGGTATTTCAGATCCTCCGTGATAATGCTTTTTTCGTGAAGGGGTCTAAGTGCCTCTTTGGAGTACAGAAGGTTTCTTTTTTGGGCTTCATTTTCTCTCCCTCATCTATAGAAATGGATCCGGTTAAGGTTCAGGCCATTCATGATTGGATCCAGCCCACTTCTGTGAAGAGCCTTCAGAAATTTTTGGGCTTTGCTAATTTTTATCGCCGTTTCATTGCCAACTTCTCCAGTGTGGTTAAACCCCTGACCGATTTGACGAAGAAGGGCGCTGATGTGGCGAATTGGTCCTCTGCGGCTGTTTCTGCCTTTCAGGAGCTTAAACGCTGATTTACTTCTGCCCCTGTGTTGCGTCAGCCGGATGTCTCCCTTCCATTTCAGGTTAAGGTTGACGCTTCTGAGATTGGGGCAGGGGCTGTTTTGTCTCAGAGGAATTCTGATGGTTCCTTGTTGAAACCATGTGCCTTCTTTTCTTGAAAGTTTTCGCCTGCGGAACGCAATTATGATGTCGGCAATCGTGAGTTGTTGGCTATGAAGTGGGCATTTGAGGAGTGGCATCATTGGCTTGAGGGGGCCAAGCACCGTATTGTGGTCTTGACTGATCATAAGAATCTGATTTACCTCGAGTCTGCCAAACGGCTGAATCCTAGACAGGCCCGATGGTCCCTGTTTTTCTCCCGTTTTGATTTTGTGGTCTCGTACCTTCCGGGTTCTAAGAATGTTAAGGCGGATGCCCTCTCTAGGAGCTTTTTGCCTGATTCTCCTGGGGTCCTTGAGCCGGGCGGCATTCTGAAGGAAGGGGTGATTCTTTCTGCCATCTCCCCTGATTTACGACGGGCTCTTCAGGAATTTCAGGCTGATAAACCTGATCGCTGTCCAGTGGGGAAACTGTTTGTTCCTGACAGATGGAGTAGTAAAGTGATTTCTGAGGTTCATTTTTCTGTGTTGGCTGGCCATCCTGGGATTTTTGGTACCAGAGATTTGGTTGGTAGGTCCTTTTGGTGGCCTTCTTTGTCACGGGATGTACGTTCTTTTGTGCAGTCCTGTGGGACTTGTGCGCGGGCCAAGCCTTGTTGTTCCCGCGCTAGTGGGTTGCTTTTGCCTTTGCCGGTCCCTGAGAGGACTTGGATGCATATTTCTATGGATTTTATTTCGGATCTTTCCCAGAGGATGTCGGTTATCTGGGTGGTTTGTGACCAGTTTTCTAAGATGGTTCATTTGGTACCTTTGCCTAAATTGCCTTCCTCTTCTGATTTGGTTCCGTTGTTTTTTCAGCATGTGGTTCGTTTGCATGGCATTCCGGAGAATATTGTGTCCGACAGAGGTTCTCAGTTTGTTTCTAGGTTTTGGCGAGCCTTTTGTGCTAGGCTGGGCATTGATTTGTCTTTTTCTTCCGTGTTTCATCCTCAGACAAATGGCCAAACCGAGGTAACTAATCAGACTTTCGAAACTTATTTGAGATGCTTTGTGTCTGCTGATCAAGACAATTGGGTGGCTTTCTTGCCATTGGCCGAGTTTGCCCTTAATAATCGGGCTAGTTCTGCTACCTTGGTTTCACCCTTCTTTTGTAATTCTGGTTTTCATCCTCGTTTTTCTTCAGGGCAGGTTGAGCCTTCTGATTGTCCTGGGGTGGACTCTGTGGTTGACAGGTTGCAGCAGATTTGGGCTCATGTTGTGGACAATTTGGTGTTGTCTCAGGAGGAGGCTCAGCGTTTTGCTAACCGTCGTCGGTGTGTTGGTTCCCGGCTTCGGGTTGGGGATTTGGTCTGGTTGTCTTCCCGTCATGTTCCTATGAAGGTTTCTTCCCCTAAGTTCAAGCCTCGGTTTATTGGTCCTTATAGGATTTCTGAGATTGTCAATCCGGTGTCTTTTCGTTTGGCCCTTCCAGCCTCCTTTTCCATCCATAATGTTTTTCATAGATCTTTGTTGCGGAAATATGTGGTGCCTGTTGTTCCCTCTGTTGATCCTCCTGCCCCGGTGTTGGTTGATGGGGAGTTGGAGTATGTGGTTGAGAAGATTTTGGATTCTCGTTTTTCGAGGCGGAGGCTTCAGTATATTGTCAAATGGAAGGGTTATGGCCAGGAGGATAATTCTTGGGTTGTTGCGTCCGATGTTCATGCTGACGATTTGGTTCGTGCCTTTTCATTTGGCTTGTCCTGATCGTCCTGGGGGCTCTGGTGAGGGTTCGGTGACCCCTCCTCAAGGGGGGGGGGTACTGTTGTAAATTCTGCTCTTGGGCTCCCTCCGGTGGTTATAAGTGGTAGCGCTGCTGTCTTTGGATCGCAGCATTCATCAGGTGTGTCCACTTATTGCAATTCTGACTGGGCTATTTAGTCTTGCTTGACCCTTTAGTTAGTGCCAGTTGTCCATTGTTTCCTGGAGGATTCACTTCCCTGCCTGGTCTCTCTTGCCTGCTGTTCATTTCAACAAAGATAAGTTCTGGCTTTGTTTTTTGCAGTCCACATGCTGTGGGCCTGATCGTTCAAGTTATTTTCCATGTTTTGTTTTGTCCAGCTTGGTCTGTATAAGGATTTGTTCAGCCAAGCTGGTATCTCTGGAGATGCAGATATACCCTCCATGCCTTTAGTTAGATGAGTTTTTGTATTTTCTGTGGTGGATATTTTCTAGTGTTTTAATACTGACCGCATAGTACTCTGTCCTATCCTTTCTATTTAGCTAGAAGTGGCCTCCTTTGCTAAATTCTGATTTCAGTCTGCGTATGTTATTTCCCTCTCCTCTCACAGTCAATATTTGTGGGGGGCTGTGTATCCTTTGGGGATTTTCTCTGAGGCAAGATAGTTTTCCCTTTTCTATCTCTAGGGGTAATTAGTCCTCCGGCTGTGTCGAGATGTCCATGGAGTGTTAGGTACATTCCACGGCTACTTCTAGTTGCGGTGTTAAGTTCAGGGTCTGCGGTCAGTACAGGTACCACCTTCTCCAGAGTACGTCTCATGCTGCTCCTAGGCCACCAGATCATAACAAAATGTTCCCAATTATAACTTCAACTCCATCCACAAAAAAAGCAAGTCCCCAGTCAGGTCTGTCATCTGTTAACGGAAATATAGGGGGCTTCCACGTTACTGGTAGAACAAAGGCTCTGGAAAAGCAAAATGGTTCCTCACCCACCAAATGAAATTCATAGTTAGTAAGGCCGAGAAAAGACAATTGTCCATCCAGTTCAGCCTATATTCTGTCAGAATAAATCCCCAGATCTGCGTCCTTTTAAAGAACCTAATAACTGCAAGATACAATATTGTTGCGCTCCAGCAAGACATCCAGGCCTCTCTTGAACCCCTCGACTGAGTTCGCCATCATCACCTCCTCAGGCAAGGAATTCCAGATTCTCACTGCCCTCTTCTATGTTGGTGGAAAAACCTTCTCTCCTCCAGATGCAGAGAATGCCCCCTTGGGACCATCACCTTCTTTGGTATAAACCGATCCTTGGAGAGATATTTGTATTGTCCCCTTATATACTTATACACGGTTATTAGATCACCCCTCAGTCATCTTTTTTCTAGACTAAATAATCCTAATTTTGCAAATCTTTCTGGGTATTGTAGTTCCCCCATCCCCTTTAATAACTTTGTTGCCCCCTTTGTACTCGCTCTAGTTCCATTATATCCTTCCTGAGTACTGGGGCCCAAAACTGTACACAGTACTCCATGTGAGGTCTAACCAGGAATTTGTACAGAGGCAGTATGATGCTCTCATCATGTGTATCCGGACCCCTTTTAATGCACCTCATGATCCTGTTTGCCTTGGCTGTCTCTGCCTGGCACTAGCTGCTCCAGGTAAGTTTATCATTAACTAGGATCCCCAAGTCCTTCTCCATGTCAGATTTACCCAGTGGTTTCCCGTTCAGTGTGTAATAGTGATATTGATTCCTTCTTCCCATGTGTATAACCTTTATCATTGTTAAACCGCATCTGCCACCTTTCGGCCAAAGTTTCTTACTTATCCAGATCCATCTGTATCTGAATACTATCTTCTTTTGTATTGACTGCTTTGCATAGTTTTGTATCATCTGCAAATATCGATATTTTACTGTGTAAACCTTCTACCGGATCGTTAATAAATATGTTGAAGAGAATAGGTCCCAACACCGACCCCTGCGGTACCCCACTGGTCACAGCGACCCAGTTAGAGAAAATACCATTTATAACCACCCTCTGCTTTCTATCACTAAGCCAGTTACTTACCCAATTACACACATTTTCCCCCAGACCCAGCATTCTCATTTTGTGTACCAACCTCTTGTGTGGCACGGTATCAAACACTTTGGAAAAATCAAGGTATACCATGTCCAATGACTCACCTTGATCCAGTCTATCGCTTACCTCTTCATAAAAGCTGATTAGATTGGTTTGACAGGAACGATTCCACATAAACCCATGCTGATATGGAGTTAAACAGTTATTCTCATTGAGATAATCCAGAATAACATCCCTCAGAAACCCTTCAAATATTTTACCAAGAACTCCCAGAATAGGATTGTGGGACACATTACTACATTTGGTACTTGTATTCGTGAAATAGGTATGACTGACCTATGGAGAGTTAGACATGCTGGGGAGAGGGGGTATTCATGTTATTCACCGGCTCATAGTACTCTATCCAGAATTGATATGGCTCTAGGCAATTGTCTGTTGGACACAATGGTGGGGGATGTACGGTACTTACCTAGGACCCTCTCAGACCATAGTCCAATTGAGGTAGAGTTCCGATTGTTGGGGACACAGGCTGCGAGCAGGAGAGAGTGGAAGATTCACCCTAACTGGTTGCACAGTATATATTTAGATAAAATAAAACAGGAGGTGACGGAATTTTTTGTGCTGAATGATGGGAGTGCAGATGCTCTTACTGTATGGGAAGCCATGAAGGCGTACTTAAGAGGGCTGTTGTTTAGAGATATTGCCTAGAAAGGCAGAGAAGGCAGCGATTGATGGGCTAAGGGCAGCGGAAGACGAGATGGTAATAATGGGTACTCCTGAGGCTGGGAACAGATTAAAAGCAGCTCAAAGTTATCTGTAGAAAATTCTGTTGGGAACGGCTGAAAGGAAGCGGGAATTTCAGAGGCTGACTTATTATCAGGAGGGTGAAACTGTTGGTCACATGCTGTCACTGGTGGCTTCTGCCCAGAGGAGTACTTCGTTTGTCCATTCGCTGGTTTCTGGGAGTGGTACTAGAGTCTCCGAAAATTCAGAGACTTTGAAGGTCTTCGCGGACTTTTATGCGGACCTATATTCCTCTCGGGTGGAAGCGTCGGCGGGAGACACAGTGGCTTTCCTGGAGGGACTGAGGCTGCCGAGGCTGAGTCACGCAGACAGAGAAGGCTTGGAGGCTCCTATCACGGAAGAGGAACTGGGTCGGGCATTACAGTCTATGGCTAATGGGAAGGCGTCTGGAGTGGATGGGTTACCCTCTGAAATTTATAAAAATATGGGGGAGGTGTTAGTTCCCAGATTAAAGGCAGTTCTAGATGAGGCTAAGGGTAGAGGGTATCTGCCGGCATCCATGAGAGAAGCCATAATAGTGGTAATTCCTAAGGAGGATAAAGATTTGGGGCAACCTGAGTCATATCGGCCAATTTCTTTGCTCACTATGGATGTCAAGCTTCTGGCCAAGGTGTTAGCGACTTGTTTGACGAGTGTCATCTCTAACCTGGTGCACCCAGATCAGTCAGGTTTTATGCCTGACAGATCCACAGCGGTCAACCTGCGGAGGCTGTTTATGAATTTGCAGCTTAGGTCCGACAACTGTGGCCAGAGAGTTAACGCATCCTTAGATGCCCATAAGGCATTTGACAGTGTGGAATGGGGATATCTCTGGCAGATGCTGCAGTGCATGGGGTTCGGCTCGCTGTTTATGTTCTGGATTCGGCTGTTGTACTCACAGCCGATGGCTAGAGTCAAAGTGAATGGGGAGTTATCTCAGACTATACAACTAGCTAGAGGGACGAGACAGGGGTGTCCGCTCTCTCCTCTTTTGTTTGCTGGCTGTGGAACCATTGGCTACCAAAATTCGACAGTCTGATGAGGTGTCTGGGTTTAAATATGGGATAATTAAAGAGAAGGTAGCGCTATACGCGGACGATATTCTACTGTTGCTGGCTGACCTGGCCACTTCCTTGGGGGGTGCCATTGGGTTTATTGAAAGATTTGGCTCTTTGTCGGGACTGACGATAAATTGGAGTAAGTCAATTCTGTTTAAAGTGGATGACGTGGGGGAGGATGGGAGTGAGCTTCTGGACGATGGGCGACTTAAGGTGGTAAGACAATTTAAATACTTGGGGATATGGATCTCTGTGTCTGTTACGGACTACATACATAGGAATCTGACTTCGGATTAAGGTGTTCTTAAGGCAAAGGTGGATGCTTGGATTAAGTTACATTTATCTGTGGTGGGCAGGGTTAATCTCAAATGATTTTGATACCGAAAATACTATATGTTCTTCACAATGCGCCAGTTTGGATACTGCGTGGGAAATTTAGGCAGATTAATTCCCTGTTCAGGAGTCTGGTATGGGGGAGACATTATCCATGTATCAGACTGGAGACGCTTCAGCGACCCAAGGAAGATGGTGGCTTGGTTCTGCCCAACCCTGAAGTATATTTTCTTGCAGCCCAGAGTCAGCATTTAAAGGGCTGAGTGCATGAAGGGTCGTCAACTGCAGTACAGCAATTGATGGAAAAGGTGACAAAAAAGGCCAGTAATACAGTGTCTGGAGGATGGTTCCCTGGGGGCATTGGGGAAATTGTATACAACTATATTTTTGATATATGTAAACTGTAGGGTAGTTTGAAACAAATTTGTGGGATTACGGGTCTGACCAGGTTCTCCCCGCTATGGCATAATAATAATTTACTGGAGTTTGTGGCACTGGGGGTACTACCAGAGTGGCAGGCCAAGGGAATTCAATATGTGTATCAAATAATTGAGCAGCGGGAGCTGAAATCCTTTTCCCAATTGCAGGTGGAGTTTGGTCTCGGGGAATATCAGTATTTGCAGATGAGACACGCATTTGGAGCTCAAAATAGGGATGTTTGTTTAGAATCCAAGGAGATATAGTGTTGGAATATGTGTGTGGTGAAGGGACTACGAGGGGGTTTATTTCCACCCTCTGCATACATACCTTTTGGGATTTCCGATAAATGCGAGAGCTAAGTGGGAGAAGGATCTGGGCCCACTGGAGAATGAGTAAAAGCTCACAGACACAAAAAGAGGACTTAAAAATCCTCCAAAATTTTAAAAAAATCACAGAGAAAAAAGCAGAGATGATTACATGCTGAAGCCTCCAAACAAATGCAAATCAGGGTGCAGCGGACCCGATAAATGATGGCAAAATCACAGGTGCAAAAAATACCGATTTAACAACCAATTTCAATCCAGTGTTGGCTGTTTGGCATTAGTGCACAAAAAGATAAGCGATAATAGTCTGTATGTGGCATTGTTCACACACGCATACATACCTTTTGGGATTTCCGATAAATGCGAGAGCTAAGTGGGAGAGGGATCTGGGCCCACTGGAGAATTAAACTTGGGAATCGGTGTTGGAGTGGGTTCCACGGCTGTCGCTAAGCGAACCGTATAGGCTGTCGCAGCTCTATATAATACACAGAGTTTACAAATCTCCGGAAGTATTGTACAAAGCAGGTCTGCGTGCTGATTCTGATTGCCCGAGGTGTAACACTACAAATGCTGGTATATTTCATATGATGTGGACGTGTCCGGGACTGGCTGCTTTTTGGTTGGTGGTTTTGAGTCGTGTGGAAGGAGCGTATAGATGCACGGTGCCAAGGGAGCCGATGGTGTGTTTGCTGGCATATGTAGATGAGATTGGAGTGGATAACACCCTGAAGATAGCAATTGCCAGATTGTTGTATATGGCCCGAAAGGTAATAGCACGAAATTGGATTAAGGATGAACTGCCCACAAGAAGAGAATTCCTCCAATATGTGAAGCAGGGTCTGACATTGGAAAAAGAGATTTATAAGAAAAGAGGGAAAATAGAAATGTTCGATAAACTGTGGTCTTCGTGGCTTGAAATGGGATAGAAGTTAGATATAGGGGACGGGAGAGTCAAGGGCCTGACTCGGTGAGAACAAAATATGGTGAATGCGGTCTTAAATGGGATAATATCCATTCAGGATTATTGATGGTCGTGTTATTAAAAGAGGTGAGATATCTTATTGGGATGGGGAGGGATAAGTTGGGAATGCTGGGGTTTGGTTATGGGGGAAAATTTTGTATTGAAAACAAGACTATAATATGTAAAATGCAATGGTATTCTTAAAAAAAATCTATTTGAGTTAAAAAAAAAATATTTTACCAACAAAAGAGGTTAGACTTACTGGCCTATAATTTCCATGTTCACTTTTAGAGCCCTTTTTGAATATTGGTACCACATTTGCTATGCGCTAGTCCAGTGGAACAGACCCTGTCGCTGTAGAGTCCCTAAACATAGCAAATAATGATTTGTTTATTACATTACTTAGTTCTCTTAGTACTCGTGGGTATATGCCATCCGGACCTGGAGATTTATCTATTTTAATCTTATTTATCCGGTTTCGCACCTCTTCTTGGGTTAGATTGGTGACCCTTAATATTCTTAATAATTTTCTTTGTCTCTCGGCATTTCACCTAGCATTTCATTTTCCACCGTGAATACCGTGGAGAAGAAGGTGTTTAATATATTACATTTTTCCTCATCATCTACAACCATTCTTTCCACACAATTTTTTAAGGGGCCTACACTTTCACTTATGATTCTTTTACTATTGATATAGTTGAAGAACAGTTTGGGATTAGTTTTACTTTCCTAAGCAATGTGCTTCTGTTTCCTTTTTGACAGCTTTAATTAGTTTTTTAGAGATTCAACGGTGCCATCATTTAAGTGCTTCCTTTTTACTGTTAATTGCCCCTCTTGCTTCTTTGTTTAGCCACATTGGGTTTTTCCTATTTCTTGTCCTTTTATTCCCACAAGGTATAAACCGCTTACAGTGCCTATTTAGGATGTTCTTAAACATTTCCCATTTATTATCTGTGCTAGATGGTGGCCCGATTCTATCACATCGGGTATTCTAGAATATGTATGTAGTTTATTTATGGAGATTTAAGAATAATGCAATGAATACACAGGATTTTCCGGGTAAAATATATATGTAGCGCCCCCACTGCCGCAGGGCCGAGGGGTACCCGGTACCGGGCCTCTGAGTCTCTGCTTCTGGGGTTGTCACGGCGGCTAGGCCCCGGTCCGTGACCCTGCCGTGGGGCGCACAGTGAATGATAGGTGGGGATGTTGGTGGTGCAGTTGTGGGGTGCAGGTCGCGGTAAATAACGAGGACACCAGGTTGCAGTCTCTTTACCTCTTTACTGGAGATCTCTGAGTCCTCAGTCCAGAATATGGTTCACCAGGCTGCGCAAGTCCGGCCGGTCCAATGGCACCTACAGAGTTCACTTCACAGGTGGAAATCGGTGCCTTCCTTCTTAGCGCTATGTGTTGTAGTCCTTCCCTGCTATGCTTACGGAAAGTACCCCACAACCGTTGTGTCTGTTTCTCGTGTTCCCTCACAACTCGATTAACTGATCTTCTGCTAATCTTCCGTCCCTTCCTGATGTTACAGTTAGAACGGCACCCGTTTGTCGGATAGGCCTGGAGTTCTTCCGGGACCCTAGAGACGCCCCTCTCCCGCAATTGCCTCCCAAGACTTCATAGGTGATTTAGGTGAGACACCTGAGACTGACTGTCCTGCCGCTGTTTAGAGTATTGCTTGAAGCTCTCTAATGAAATACTCCCTCGGCGTTCCGGCCGCCGGTAATGCGCCTCAGTAGGGTGTTGCTCCGGTCTTACAGCATGACCCCTACTGGTATTCTCCTATTGCTTGATCTCGTTTCTCACTCAGCACAATCTATCTCGCTTCTAGTCCTTTCTTGGGTCCCGCCGCTTCCCGGAGCTGGCGCGGACCCGTTACGTTCTTTTTCAATGCCAAGCCTCTGTCAGGATCCCACCCCTGACAGAGACCCTACTGTCTCTTCCTCCACAACACCCTCTGCCACCAGGTGTTGCTTCGTTCAATCCAGTCAGCTTTCTCTCCTAACTTCCTGCCTGACCCCCAGTTTACCCACTATGGTGGGGAGTGGCCTAATGAATAGAACCCTTAGCTCCCCCCGGAGGCCCAGCTGTGAAATCTTTTGGTGTCTGTGATACCTGATCAGATGAACTCCTTCAGTGCCATCGGACGCACCGTAGCTCCCCATAGTGGCGGAGCCACAGTACTGCAACGACCAGGACTCTGGGGCGCTGCACTCCCCCCTGGTTAAACACAGTACTCCGGGACTGGGAAGAAAACAACAATACAGGTTAGCAAAAAGACATACAATTTTGGTTGAGTGCAATAACAATAAGTATACTTAAACAGAGCTTCCCTTTATGGGAGGTGAGGACACTTAAATGTTACAAACATGGTTAACATTATAAATTACAGGTTATAAATAACTCCTGTTACCCAACCGGGTATTCTACTAAGTGCAAAATTGTTGAACAATAATTTAACTTTGCCTTTAAGGACATACACTCTTTATCCACTAAAGACCTTCCTATAATCACATTATAAGGTATTTTAACTTTTACATTCTCCTACTTTGGATCTGCAGCACCGCCTGTCCTATCGGCACCAGACCTACTGCCTCTCCTTTCTATTACAGGACCGCCCCGTTCAGCCAGGGCCTACTGCCTTTTCAACTACTATACACAGTATAGAACATAACATTACTTTCAGTTTTAAGAGCACTGAGCCATCTCTACATGACTCCTATGAGGACTCAGGGTTTACCTTCTATCCTAACTATCTATCAACATTATCAAGCATTTTCTTCTGAACATTAAGCCTTCTCATTATCTTTCTTTCTATCATGCATGCTGGACACCACGTCTATCCCTACGGGTCCACTGCATCCTTCTTCTATCTTTCACCTTTTTCTTCTCAAATAACATCATTAACATTTCTTCACAATTAACCAATTGAACACATATAACTTCCTCGTGCAAACATTATCATCACTTTTCTCTCATCAACATTATTGCTACTTGTCTTAAGCAATATTACTATCAAAATGCGACAAATGAACATCCCCTTTAAGAGGGGACCAAGTCTCTGTGAGGTAGTATATCTTCTCAAACTACCAGTCCATACTCAGCAAAGGTTCCAGTACGGTATCTTCGCAAAGAGTCTTTAAATAAAACCAGTAGGAAGCGCCTTTAAGAAGGTGCAAACTATATACAAGAAGTTCGGATCATGCACTGTTCATGATTTCACAGTTTTGGAAGTAACGTAGAAAAATAGAAATTAACCAAAAACAATAGGGATCCCGGGTCAACAAAGGGATCCCTTTAAGAGTGTACCCTGAGCGGGTTTAGCAGGACAACGAGAAACAGTAACTATTTACAGATTCATGGTATCGAGGTTTATCTTCATAGTGAATCACAAGACATCAGCCGAAAGTGGGCACCTTCCGACCGTGCAGACTTTGATCCTAGGTCAGCAGCTGATGCCGCACCAGTATCACCAATGGATTTCCCTGGTGCAGTCAGACCACCCGATGTCTGGACCCGAAGGCGGACTCTAGCCGCCAGCTCAGTCGCTGCAATGAGACGTACGGCGGCAATGTTGGTAAGATCCGTTACTAGGGTTGAGCGACTTTCATTTTTTTAAGATTGAGTAGGGTTTTGGGAAACCCGATTTTGTCCAGAGTCGAGTCGAGTGCAGTCGGCCGATTATCGCTAAAAGTCGGGGATCGACCGAAACACGAAACCCAATGCAAGTCAATGGGGAAGCATAGTCGGCAGTGAGTGGAGGCCAGGAAAACACCTACAGTGCCCATTTTAATGCCAAAAACATCCATTCTTGTTTCTGAAGCTTGCCAATCTTAATTAACTGTATAATAATAGTTGGGCATAGGGAATTGGGGGAAAGTTGTGGGGGGAGTAGGGCTGGCTCAAGTTTTTCGTGGGCCCAGGAAATGCGGACTACGTCACGGCGGTGTTGCAGGGAAAGGTAAGTATTTAAACGTTGCAAGTGCTGTGATCCTGAGCAAGCAGGGGGGGGCCCACTCGTTCGCATTGCCACTGGCACAGGGCCCCTCAAAGTACGGCGGTGTGTTTGCATGGTGGGGGCGCCTCCCACCAGCAGCGACACTTTTGCGTACTCTGAGGGGCCCTGTGCCAGTGACGTCGCCAACGAGTATGCCCCCCCACCTGATGAAGGAACCTGCACTTTCATCTGCACCTTCCTCTTTGTCCCTGTGTAAGGTGGTATAACATGCGGGAAGGGGAACCTTACTTTCAGCAGGGTCAGATTCTGGCTGTGTAGAGTACAAGGGGAATGTAGTGGTCTAGGTCAATGTACCAGCAGACTCATTTAGCAGTGGCTGGGCAATGGGCAGGATGAGGAGGAAACAGATATAGGGCCAAAGAATAAAGTAGGCTACATGCAGTTCAAAATTGGTAACAGGACTAAACAGGCGGCATTGCTTTGTTCAGTGGAGTAGCAAACCCAAGAGCAGCAGACACTGTTTCAAGGGCCTAACCACACTAGTAGGCCAAATGCAGTTTAATATCTGATAGTATAGGGCGAAAGCCAGAATGTGGAAGCTCAGCTTTGTTCAGTTGAGGACAACACCAGGGAGGGGCAGACACCTTTAGTAGGCCGGAAAAGCCTATTGCATTTTTTAAAATGGTAATTTGGAGCAGAAGGTTGAAGCTCAGCTTTATTTAGTTGAGGGCAACACCAGGGAGGGGCAGAAGCCGTTAGTAGGCCCTAACCACCATTTTTTTTTTTTAAAACCACTTAATGAGAGCCGGAAGGTTGAAGCTCAGCTTTATTTAGTTGAGGACAACACCAGGCAGGGGCACACAGACAGACACCTTTAGTAGGCCGGAAAAGCCTATTGCATTTTTTAAAATGGTAATTTGGAGCAGAAGGTTGAAGCTCAGCTTTATTTAGTTGAGGACAACACCAGGCAGGGGCACACAGACAGACACCTTTAGTAGGCCGGAAAAGCCTATTGCATTTTTTAAAATGGTAATTTGGAGCAGAAGGTTGAAGCTCAGCTTTATTTAGTTGAGGGCAACACCAGGGAGGGGCAGAAGCCGTTAGTAGGCCCTAACCACCATTTTTTTTTTTTAAAACCACTTAATGAGAGCCGGAAGGTTGAAGCTCAGCTTTATTTAGTTGAGGACAACACCAGGCAGGGGCACACAGACAGACACCTTTAGTAGGCCGGAAAAGCCTATTGCATTTTTTAAAATGGTAATTTGGAGCAGAAGGTTGAAGCTCAGCTTTATTTAGTTGAGGACAACACCAGGCAGGGGCACACAGACAGACACCTTTAGTAGGCCGGAAAAGCCTATTGCATTTTTTAAAATGGTAATTTGGAGCAGAAGGTTGAAGCTCAGCTTTATTTAGTTGAGGGCAACACCAGGCAGGGGCACACAGACAGACACCTTTAGTAGGCCGGAAAAGCCTATTGCATTTTTTAAAATGGTAATTTGGAGCAGAAGGTTGAAGCTCAGCTTTATTTAGTTGAGGACAACACCAGGCAGGGGCACACAGACAGACACCTTTAGTAGGCCGGAAAAGCCTATTGCATTTTTTAAAATGGTAATTTGGAGCAGAAGGTTGAAGCTCAGCTTTATTTAGTTGAGGGCAACACCAGGCAGGGGCACACAGACAGACACCTTTAGTAGGCCGGAAAAGCCTATTGCATTTTTTAAAATGGTAATTTGGAGCAGAAGGTTGAAGCTCAGCTTTATTTAGTTGAGGGCAACACCAGGGAGGGGCAGAAGCCGTTAGTAGGCCCTAACCACCATTTTTTTTTTTTAAAACCACTTAATGAGAGCCGGAAGGTTGAAGCTCAGCTTTATTTAGTTGAGGACAACACCAGGCAGGGGCACACAGACAGACACCTTTAGTAGGCCGGAAAAGCCTATTGCATTTTTTAAAATGGTAATTTGGAGCAGAAGGTTGAAGCTCAGCTTTATTTAGTTGAGGGCAACACCAGGCAGGGGCACACAGACAGACACCTTTAATAGGCCGGAAAAGCCTATTGCATTTTTTAAAATGGTAATTTGGAGCAGAAGGTTGAAGCTCAGCTTTATTTAGTTGAGGACAACACCAGGCAGGGGCACACAGACAGACACCTTTAGTAGGCCGGAAAAGCCTATTGCATTTTTTAAAATGGTAATTTGGAGCAGAAGGTTGAAGCTCAGCTTTATTTAGTTGAGGACAACACCAGGGAGGGGCAGAAGCCGTTAGTAGGCCCTAACCACCATTTTTTTTTTAAAACCACTTAATGAGGTCTGGTCAGTGGAGGACTAGTGGAAGGAGGGACCGCAGACAGGCTTCAAAGGCCTAACATAAAAAAATGGGCTGGCTGTAGGCACTTTATAATTGGTTCCAGGGGTACACGGGCAGCAGTGGTCTGGCCAGTGGAGGACTAGTGGAAGGAGGGACCGCAGACAGGCTTCAAAGGCCTAACATAAAAAAATGGGCTGGCTGTAGGCACTTTATAATTGGTTCCAGGGGTACACGGGCAGCAGTGGTCTGGTCAGTGGAGGACTAGTGGAAGGAGGGACCGCAGACAGGCTTCAAAGGCCTAACATAAAAAAATGGGCTGGCTGTAGGCACTTTATAATTGGTTCCAGGGGTACACGGGCAGCAGTGGTCTGGTCAGTGGAGGACTAGTGGAAGGAGGGACCGCAGACAGGCTTCAAAGGCCTAACATAAAAAAATGGGCTGGCTGTAGGCACTTTATAATTGGTTCCAGGGGTACACGGGCAGCAGTGGTCTGGTCAGTGGAGGACTAGTGGAAGGAGGGACTGCAGACAGGCTTCAAAGGCCTAAAATAACAAACAATAGGCTCATGGCAGTTTTACAGCGGTTACATGGATACACGGGCAGCTTGGTGGTGAGTGGAGGAGTAGTGCAAGGAGTGTCTGTCCCAGTACTCCCAAAATATAAATAGATGTTAATGTCTCGCAAAACAACCAAAACAAAAAAAAAGGTGGCATACTTAGGTACAGGGGTGGGCTCATCTGCTGAGTTTCTGACATAGTAATTTGGCAGTAACTATTTAATGGTGCCAATATAGGACACAGACACAGACTACTTTAAGTTGCATCATAGATGTCTACAAATTTGTATTGTCAGTGCCAGACATTGAATGATGTCAGCGAATAGACTAAAGATTGGTGGAGCTGTGCGACATAATTTTGCATGTGGTAGAGCACATTTTGAGCTGGGGTAGGGGGGAACTCTCTAGAGGCCGGCGGGACCGCCCCAGGGCCCCTCATGTTACAACGGTGTGTCTGACGTTGGGTGCGCACCACCACCGCCAGAGACACTACATTGTACTATGAGGGACCCAGTAGCAATGCCGTCAACCAAAAGCGAGCACACCCACCTCTTCAGACAAACAGCAGTCTCACGGGTGCTTGCGCCAAGTCGCGATACCACGGCCCCGTGTGGGGAGTTTGGCCATTTAGGGAGGTGTAAACATGTCGTATGCTGTACAATCAGCTGCAGCAAATTAGACATTAGAAAAGTAATTCACAGGCAAGAGCCTTTCATAGGAAAGCTAGGTGTCGGCCGGGCAAGGTGGGGCAAAAGATTTCGAAATCCAGTTGTGGTTCATTTTAATGAATGTTAGATCGTCAACATTTTGGGTAGCCAGACGAGTCCTTTTTTCGGTTAATATTGAACCTGCAGCACTGAATACTCTTTCTGATAGGACACTTGCTGCCGGGCAAGCAAGCTCCTGCAATGCATATTCTGCCAATTCTGGCCAGGTGTCTAATTTGGAGGCCCAGTAATCAAATGGGAATGACGGTTGAGGGAGAACATCGATAAGGGATGAAAAATAGTTAGTAACCATACTGGACAAATGTTGTCTCCTGTCACTTTCAATTGATGCAGCAGTACCTGTCCTGTCTGCGGTCATAGCAAAATCACTCCACAACCTGGTCAGAAAACCCCTCTGTCCAACGCCACTTCTGATGTGTGCACCCCTAACACTCCTAGTCTGCTGCCCCCTGGAGCTCGTGTGAGAACGATCACGTGCGCTGTGTGCTGGGAATGCCTGAAGCAAACGGTCAACAAGAGTTGATTGTTTGGTTGCTAATATTAGTTCCAAGTTCTCATGTGGCATAATATTTTGCAATTTGCCTTTATAGCGTGGATCAAGGAGGCAGGCCAACCAGTAATCGTCATCGTTCATCATTTTCGTAATGCGTGTGTCCCTTTTTAGGATACGTAAGGCATAATCCGCCATGTGGGCCAAAGTTCCAGTTGTCAAATCTCCGGTTGTGATTGGTTGAGGGGCAGTTGCAGGCAAATCTACGTCACTTGTGTCCCTCAAAAAACCAGAACCCGGCCGTGACACGCAACCAATTTCCTGTGCCCCCGGGAAAGGTTCGGCATTAAAAATATACTCATCCCCATCATCCTCCTCGTCCTCCACCTCCTCTTCGCCCGCTACCTCGTCCTGTACACTGCCCTGACCAGACAATGGCTGACTGTCATCAAGGCTTTCCTCTTCCTCTGGTGCAGACGCCTGCTCCTTTATGTGCGTCAAACTTTGCATCAGCAGACGCATTAGGGGGATGCTCATGCTTATTACGGCGTTGTCTGCACTAACCAGCCGTGTGCATTCCTCAAAACACTGAAGGACTTGACACATGTCTTGTATCTTAGACCACTGCACACCTGACAACTCCATGTCTGCCATCCTACTGCCTGCCCGTGTATCCTCCCACAAATAAATAACAGCACGCCTCTGTTCGCACAGTCTCTGAAGCATGTGCAGTGTTGAGTTCCACCTTGTTGCAACGTCTATGATTAGGCGATGCTGGGGAAGGTTCAAAGACCGCTGATAGGTCTGCATACGGCTGGCGTGTACAGGCGAACGTCGGATATGTGAGCAAAGTGCACGCACTTTGAGGAGCAGGTCGGAGAACCCAGGATAAGTTTTCAATAAGCACTGCACCACCAGGTTTAAGGTGTGAGCCAGGCAAGGAATGTGTTTCAGTTGGGAAAGGGAGATGGCAGCCATGAAATTCCTTCCGTTATCACTCACTACCTTGCCTGCCTCAAGATCTACTGTGCCCAGCCACGACTGCGTTTCTTGTTGCAAGAACTCGGACAGAACTTCCGCGGTGTGTCTGTTGTCGCCCAAGCACTTCATAGCCAATACAGCCTGCTGACGCTTGGCAGTAGCTGGCCCATAATGGGACAACTGGTGTGCAACAGTGTCATCTGCCGATGGAGTGGTTGGCAGACTGCGTTCTGTGGAAGAGCTGTAGCTTCTGCAGGAGGACGAGGAGGAGGAGGAGGAGGGGGTGCGAACGCCTACAGCCAACTGTTTCCTAGACCGTGGGCTAGGCACAACTGTCCCTAAATTGATGTCGCCTGTGGACCCTGCATCCACCACATTCACCCAGTGTGCCGTGATGGACACATAACGTCCCTGGCCATGCCTACTGGTCCATGCATCTGTAGTCAGGTGCACCTTTGTACTCACAGATTGCCTGAGTGCATGGACGATGCGCTGTTTAACATGCTGGTGCAGGGCTGGGATGGCTTTTCTGGAAAAAAAGTGTCGACTGGGTAGCTCGTATCGTGGTTCAGCGTACTCCATCAGGGCTTTGAAAGCTTCGCTTTCAACTAACCGGTAGGGCATCATCTCTAACGAGATTAGTCTAGCTATGTGGGCGTTAAAACACTGTGTACGCGGATGCGAGGATAAGTACTTCCTTTTTCTAACCAGAGTCTCATGTAGGGTGAGCTGGACTGGAGAGCTGGAGATCGTGGAACTTTCGGGTGTGCCGGTGTACATGGCAGACTGAGAGACGGTTGGAGACGGTATTGTTTCCGCCGGTGCCCTAGATGCAATATTTCCTCCTACAAAACTGGTGATTCCCTGACCCTGACTGCTTTTGGCTGGCAAAGAAACCTGCACAGATACTGCCGGTGGTGCGGAAAATGGTGGCCTTACAGTGACGGAAGGGATGTTGCGTTGCTGACTAGCTTCATTGGCCGAGGGTGCTACAACCTTGAGGGACGTTTGGTAGTTAGTCCAGGCTTGAAAATGCATGGTGGTTAAGTGTCTATGCATGCAACTAGTATTTAGACTTTTCAGATTCTGACCTCTGCTTAAGCTAGTTGAACATTTTTGACAGATGACTTTGCGCTGATCAGTTGGATGTTGTTTAAAAAAATGCCAGACTGCACTCTTCCTAGACTCGGATCCCTTTTCAGGGATTGCAGACTGAGCTTTAACCGGATGGCAACGCTGTGCTCCAACAGGTTTTGGCTTTGACACGCGTTTTGGGCCAGATACGGGCCCGGCAGATGGAACCTGTTGCGATGTTGATGCCTGCTGCGGCCCCTCCTCCACCTCCGCTTCTGAACTACTGCCGCCTGCACCCTGTTCCCCCAATGGCTGCCAATCGGGGTCAATAACTGGGTCATCTATTACCTCCTCTTCGAGCTCGTGTGCAACTTCGTCTGTGTCACTGTGTCGGTCGGTGGTATAGCGTTCGTGGCGGGGCAACATAGTCTCATCAGGGTCTGATTGTGGATCTGTACCCTGAGAGGGCAATGTGGTGGTCTGAGTCAAAGGAGCAGCATAGTACTCTGGCTGTGGCTGTGCATCAGTGCACTCCATGTCAGAATATACTTGTAATGGGCATGGCCTGTTAAATGTTTCACTTTCTAAGCCAGGGACGGTATGTGTAAAGAGCTCCATGGAGTGACCCGTTGTGTCGCCTGCTGCATCCTTCTCTCTTGTTGTAGTTTTTGCTGAGGAGGACAAGGAAGCGACTTGTCCCTGACCGTGAACATCCACAAGCGACGCGCTGCTTTTACATTTACCAGTTTCGGAAGAGGAGGCAAAAGAGCTAGAGGCTGAGTCTGCAATGTAAGCCAAAACTTGCTGTTGCTGCTCCGCCTTTAAAAGCGGTTTTCCTACTCCCAGAAAAGAGAGCGTTCGAGGCCTTGTGTAGCCTGACGACGAAACTGGCTCCACAGCTCCAGACTTAGGTGGAATATTTTTATCCCCACGACCACCTGATGCTCCACTACCACTACCATCATTACCAGCTGACAATGAACGCCCACGACGACCTCTTGCACCAGACTTCCTCATTGTTTTAAAATCTTAACCAAAGTAACTTTATTTGTTGCTGTCAAACAACTTACACGGTGAGCTATAACTTCAGTATGATTTCAATATCCCTTAACAGGTTGGTGAGACCACAAGGAAAATCAGGCACAATGTTACACACTCTGTTTTCTGTGGCACAAAATCACAGAGATGACACACACGCAGGACTGTCACTCAAGCACTAATGTCAATATTAATCTCCCACCTAATTTATTTATTTTTTTTTCTCAGGGAGACTTTAGAAACCAAATAATATTAAAAAAAAAAAAAAAAAATAGCCTTTCTATGGCCCACTGAATGAGAGAGAGAGGTGGCACACCCAGGAGTCAAGACTGGCACACAAGCTGAAAGGGCAATATTACTCTCCCACTGTTTTTTTATGTATTTTTTGTTTTTTAAGGGAGACTTTAGAAACCCAATAATATTTAAAAAAAAAAATAAATAGGCTTTCTATGGCCCACTGAATGAGAGGGAGAGAGGTGGCACACCCAGGAGTCAAGACTGGCACACAAGCTGAAAGGGCAATATTACTCTCCCACTGTTTTTTTATGTTTTTTTTTTTTTTTCAGGGAGACTTTAGAAACCAAATAATATTAAAAAAACCAAAAAAAAAAAATAGCCTTTCTATGGCCCACTGAATGAGAGAGAGAGGTGGCACACCCAGGAGTCAAGACTGACACACAAGCTGAAAGGGCAATATTACTCTCCCACTGTTTTTTTATGTATTTTTTGTTTTTTAAGGGAGACTTTAGAAACCCAATAATATTTAAAAAAATAAATAAATAGGCTTTCTATGGCCCACTGAATGAGAGGGAGAGAGGTGGCACACCCAGGAGTCAAGACTGGCACACAAGCTGAAAGGGCAATATTACTCTCCCACTGTTTTTTTATGTTTTTTTTTTTTTTTTCAGGGAGACTTTAGAAACCAAATAATATTAAAAAAACAAAAAAAAAAATAGCCTTTCTATGGCCCACTGAATGAGAGAGAGAGGTGGCACACCCAGGAGTCAAGACTGGCACACAAGCTGAAAGGGCAATATTACTCTCCCACTGTTTTTTTATGTATTTTTTGTTTTTTAAGGGAGACTTTAGAAACCCAATAATATTTAAAAAAATAAATAAATAGGCTTTCTATGGCCCACTGAATGAAAGGGAGAGAGGTGGCACACCCAGGAGTCAAGACTGGCACACAAGCTGAAAGGGCAATATTACTCTCCCACTGTTTTTTTATGTTTTTTTTTTTTTTTCAGGGAGACTTTAGAAACCAAATAATATTAAAAAAACCAAAAAAAAATAGCCTTTCTATGGCCCACTGAATGAGAGAGAGAGGTGGCACACCCAGGAGTCAAGACTGGCACACAAGCTGAAAGGGCAATATTACTCTCCCACTGTTTTTTTATGTATTTTTTGTTTTTTAAGGGAGACTTTAGAAACCCAATAATATTTAAAAAATAAAATAAATAGGCTTTCTATGGCCCACTGAATGAGAGGGAGAGAGGTGGCACACCCAGGAGTCAAGACTGGCACACAAGCTGAAAGGGCAATATTACTCTCCCACTGTTTTTTTATGTTTTTTTTTTTTTTTTCAGGGAGACTTTAGAAACCAAATAATAAGAAAAAAAATAAATAAATAAATAGGCTTTCTATAGCCCACTGAATGAGAGATAGCACACACAGCAGTGGCACACAAGCCCTGACTGAGGCCAATATTTTTCTCCCACTGATTGATGTAGTGTTTTTGTGTTGAGGTAGATTTTAGAACACAAATCAAGGAAAAAAAAAATGCTTTCTATGGCCCACTGAATGAGAGAGAGGTGGCACACCCAGGAGTCAAGACTGGCACACAAGCTGAAAGGGCAATATTACTCTCCCACTGTTTTTTTATGTATTTTTTGTTTTTTAAGGGAGACTTTAGAAACCCAATAATATTTAAAAAAATAAATAAATAGGCTTTCTATGGCCCACTGAATGAGAGGGAGAGAGGTGGCACACCCAGGAGTCAAGCCTGGCACACAAGCTGAAAGGGCAATATTACTCTCCCACTGTTTTTTTATGTATTTTTTGTTTTTTAAGGGAGACTTTAGAAACCCAATAATATTTAAAAAAAAAAAAAAATAGGCTTTCTATGGCCCACTGAATGAGAGGGAGAGAGGTGGCACACCCAGGAGTCAAGACTGGCACACAAGCTGAAAGGGCAATATTACTCTCCCACTGTTTTTTTATGTTTTTTTTTTTTTTTTCAGGGAGACTTTAGAAACCAAATAATATAAAAAAAAACAAAAAAAAAATAGCCTTTCTATGGCCCACTGAATGAGAGAGAGAGGTGGCACACCCAGGAGTCAAGACTGGCACACAAGCTGAAAGGGCAATATTACTCTCCCACTGTTTTTTTAGGTATTTTTTTTTTTTTCAGGGAGACTTTAGAAACCAAATAATATAAAAAAAAAAAAAAAAAAAAAATAGGCTTTCTATAGCCCACTGAATGAGAGATAGCACACACAGCAGTGGCACACAAGCCCTGACTGAGGCCAATATTTTTCTACCACTGATTGATGTAGTGTTTTTGTGTTGAGGTAGAATTTAGAACACAAATCACGGAAAAAATAAATAGGCTTTCTATGGCCCACTCAGTGAGAGATGGCACACACAGGGATGGCACTGTAGCAGAAATGCCAATCTTAATCTCCCACAAAAAAAACAAAAAAAAAACAGGGACTGTCCTACAATTACTATCTCCCTGCAGTAATCTAAGCCAGGTATGGCAGGCAGCAATAGGAGTGGACTGATGCACAAATTAAATAAAAAGTGTGGACAAACAAAAAAGATAGCTGTGCAGAAAGGAAGGAACAAGAGGATATGTGCTTTGAAAAAAGCAGTTGGTTTCCACAGTGGCGTACACACAGCA
Source organism: Ranitomeya variabilis (assembly GCF_051348905.1). Lineage (NCBI taxonomy): Eukaryota > Metazoa > Chordata > Amphibia > Anura > Dendrobatidae > Ranitomeya > Ranitomeya variabilis. Next base: position 640,959,051 of record NC_135232.1, read on the forward strand.
ATACAGCTATCACGGAGCCTTCTAGGGCAGCCCAATGAGCTACAGCGCTGAGGGGAAAAAAAAAAAAAATAGCTTCCACAGTCCCTGCACACCGAAGGTGGTGTTGGACAGTGGAAATCGCTGCAGCACAAGCAGTTTGGTGGTTAGTGGACCCTGCCTAACGCTCTCCCTGCTTCTGACGAAGCGGCAGCAACCTGTCCCTAAGCTCAGATCAGCAGCAGTAAGATGGCGGTCGGCGGGAACGCCCCTTTATAGCCCCTGTGACGCCGCAGACAGCAAGCCAATCACTGCAATGCCCTTCTCTAAGATGGTGGGGACCAGGATCTATGTCATCACGCTGCCCACACTCTGCGTTCACCTTCATTGGCTGAGAAATGGCGCTTTTCGCGTCATTGAAACGCGACTTTGGCGCGAAAGTCGCGTACCGCATGGCCGACAAGCACAGGGGTCGGATCGGGTTTCATGAGACGCCGACTTAGCCAAAAGTCGGAGACTTTTGAAAATGATCGACCCGTTTCGCTCAACCCTATCCGTTACGTCTGGTTCCATCATGGTTGAAGTACCAGACGACGCCCCCCCCAGCTCACAACGGCGCACGTCCCGGGCATACCACCCGTATGCATTCCGATGACGGGTGTAAGTCACCGGATCTCCCCTTTGTAGCGGATCACCACTTCGGCCACAGCAGGGAGCCTTCACGTTGCAGCTGGCAACGAAGACGTCAGTTGGCAGCCCCGTTTCCTGTATGGAGCTCCATCCTCTCTTCGGGTGGAAGGCCAATACAGTGCCCCGCCTCACCATGTCCCGGTCATCACATGCAGGAGGTGGTTGTCGTACCCTCGGTGGGGTAGTCAGCTCTGCCTCTTTCTGCCTTTTCCAATGTAGAATCAAGCATTGTTTGTATTGCTCCCAAGTAAGCACAGCAAGGGTGAATCCTTCTTCCCGAACTCCATCTGGCCCAACCCGGGGGGTGTCCCACTGGAGGGTCACCCCGTCTGGGCCTACGTCTACGGGTTCCCCCATCCTAGTCGGCAGCGGTGGCACCAGCTTCCCCATGGCATCGGGGGGTAACACCACTAGCTCTGCCGATAGTAGACGGCTTTTACTGGGGTGAGGACCGGTCGCGGGAGCGGGATCGAGCCGGGGAGCAGGGGCGTCTCCCATACCTGCGCCTGATGTGGTTCCACCGATGTCGATCCGGTCCATTAACGAGAACGCTGGAGTCGGCCGCAGCCCGGACCGCGGCTCCTCCAATGGGGTCCCCGGATGCGGCTCCGCCCACCATGGTTCCTCCTCCGCTGGCTCCGAGGACGGGATGGGTAAGCTCAGCTCCGCGGCCGGTTCCAAAGAATTCAGATCTTTCCGCTGCAGTGGACATAGGTCCGCCTCTGGTGAAGGAGGGCAAGCCGGAATTACTTCTTCCTCGTTCAGGCACTTGCTGTTCGTCATCGCTGCCTGATAGTCGGTGGCAGTGCATACACCTGACTCCGCCATTTCTCCGAGGTCGAGCTTCTCCGTCACCCGCTTCCCGCCGTTGCAAATCCGGGGGTCGTCCTCTGCTTGAGGGCAGGTTCTCACTTCGCAGCCAGAAGCACAGGGGGCGGTAGCCATTTCCCGCGCCACTCTGGTAGTCTCCTCCCATGGCACGCCCTCCTTCTTCTCTGGCGTAGCAATGGCGGCGGCTTTTGGCGCGAACTTTTGGCGGCAAATGGCGCAGCACAGTCTTTGCAATAAAGTACAGTCCAAGCACAACAAATCACAGTTCCAAGGCACACATGACCCGATTCTTCAGGCTTAAGTAGATCCTGTTCGTGACGCCAAGTTGTAGCGCCCCCACTGCCGCAGGGCCGAGGGGTACCCGGTACCGGGCCTCTGAGTCTCTGCTTCTGGGGTTGTCACGGCGGCTAGGCCCCGGTCCGTGACCCTGCCGTGGGGCGCACAGTGAATGATAGGTGGGGATGTTGGTGGTGCAGTTGTGGGGTGCAGGTCGCGGTAAATAACGAGGACACCAGGTTGCAGTCTCTTTACCTCTTTACTGGAGATCTCTGAGTCCTCAGTCCAGAATATGGTTCACCAGGCTGCGCAAGTCCGGCCGGTCCAATGGCACCTACAGAGTTCACTTCACAGGTGGAAATCGGTGCCTTCCTTCTTAGCGCTATGTGTTGTAGTCCTTCCCTGCTATGCTTACGGAAAGTACCCCACAACCGTTGTGTCTGTTTCTCGTGTTCCCTCACAACTCGATTAACTGATCTTCTGCTAATCTTCCGTCCCTTCCTGATGTTACAGTTAGAACGGCACCCGTTTGTCGGATAGGCCTGGAGTTCTTCCGGGACCCTAGAGACGCCCCTCTCCCGCAATTGCCTCCCAAGACTTCATAGGTGATTTAGGTGAGACAGCCCGCCTGAGACTGACTGTCCTGCCGCTGTTTAGAGTATTGCTTGAAGCTCTCTAATGAAATACTCCCTCGGCGTTCCGACCGCCGGTAATGCGCCTCAGTAGGGTGTTGCTCCGGTCTTACAGCATGACCCCTACTGGTATTCTCCTATTGCTTGATCTCGTTTCTCACTCAGCACAATCTATCTCGCTTCTAGTCCTTTCTTGGGTCCCGCCGCTTCCCGGAGCTGGCGCGGACCCGTTACGTTCTTTTTCAATGCCAAGCCTCTGTCAGGATCCCACCCCTGACAGAGACCCTACTGTCTCTTCCTCCACAACACCCTCTGCCACCAGGTGTTGCTTCATTCAATCCAGTCAGCTTTCTCTCCTAACTTCCTGCCTGACCCCCAGTTTACCCACTATGGTGGGGAGTGGCCTAATGAATAGAACCCTTAGCTCCCCCCGGAGGCCCAGCTGTGAAATCTATTAGTGTCTGTGATACCTGATCAGATGAACTCCTTCAGTGCCATCGGACGCACCGTAGCTCCCCATAGTGGCGGAGCCACAGTACTGCAACGACCAGGACTCTGGGGCGCTGCATATACATTATCATTAAATTTTGCTGCTCATAGAACTTAATACAACTGAACGAAATTATTAAACAGATCATCAAAAGATATAAACCATTACATGAATATCTAACTGTATTTAAATAAATCATCGGACGAAATAAGTACATCAACACTATAATATATTTGTGCGTGGCACTGTGACTGACAGAACTTGTTCAGTAAACGTGAGTGAACTACGTGGCACTGTGACTGACAGAACTGTGCCTGTCGCTGATTGGTCGCAGGCGGCTGGCGCAACCAATCAGCGACGCGGGATTTCCGTTACAGACAAACAGACAGAATTAGACGATTATATAGTAGATTCTTAAAACAGCTGCATAATATGTTATCTCTATATAAAAATAAAGATTATTATTATTATTATTTCTGAGGACACATTGTCCTAGTCAACCAGATTAAGGGCATCTCTAAGCTGGTCAAACTTTGCCTTCCTAAAGTTCAGTGTTTTTGTGACTCCCTGACATGTCCCCCTAGTGAAAGACAAGTGAAACTGTACAGTATTGTGGTCGCTATTTCCTAGATACCCACCAACCTGCAGATTTGTTATTCTGTCAGGTCTATTAGATAGCATTAGGTCTAAAAGTGCTGCTTCTCAGGTTGGATTCTGCACCAATTGTGAAAGATAATTTTTCTAGGTTATTAGCAGAAACCTGTTGCCTTTATGGGTTTCACAGGTCTCTGTTTCCCAGTTAATATCCGGGTAGTTAAAGTCCCCCATAACAAGGACCTCATTATGGGTTGCAGCTTCATCTATCCATCTATTCATCTATTCCAGAATGCTGTAGATAAGCCCCTGATGCCGGTGGGCTTAGCTCAACTTCCATTTTGGGGGTGACAGGTTCCCTTTAAAGAAGTTGTCTGGCATTACTTAAATATGGCACTGACAGTGGACTTTCAGGTTGACAATTCCATATGTGATAATATTGCATACATACTTTACTTGCTGAGTTATTGCACTGATTTATGCCATGCAGCCCAGGTGCCACCTGGTGTGTACATCATGAGATGGAGAACTGCTGTCTCAATGCTGATGCCATGTATTGTGTTAATGGGGACAACAGAATCAATATATGAGATGGAGTTGTGCAACATATTTTGGAGCCTTGTACCTGAATTTTTGATGGATGTTACGCCACCAGAGCCTTGTACTGCCATGTCCGTAGGTGAGACTGAGGTGCATGTATTTGATGCCCCCAGAGAGACCCACTAGGCCTTAATTACCCACAATGAGCAGGTTGGTGAGCAGAGTAAGAGGCTAAGGAACTGGCAGGAACCTGAAGAACAGTGAAGCCCAAGACACCGACATGTGATATTGATGAGGGAGTGTGATGGAGCCTAGAATGGGAAACACTCAGGGAGAGGGTGATATAGAGTGACACAGACTGTTGGGTCTGAATGCTGCAGGGAAGCCATGGCTGTTCATTAGACATTGTAGATGACTCAAAACAAGTTCAGCAAATTATTGAGGACTGGTTGCCTGAAGGCTTGGACAAAAGGTAGAATGAGACTGAAAGTGTTGTAATGACAGGGGAAGATTATATCCAGTAGGGTGTAACCCTGCTATGTATTGAACTGTATTTTTTAGACTACTGTCTCTAAACTTGATTTCTGAATTTGATTGACATGCCTTTTTTGTAATATTGAATTGCTGGCACTGTTAGCAGCAAGATTTTAGTTAGTTAGCTAGTCATTTGTTTCAGTCAGTTTAGCTAACTAGTGTCCAGTGTGGCTGTGAAATTTACCTTCCAGCACTTTTTTTTTTTTGCCCATTACTGAGGTCCACAGACAAAGCCAGCAGGACACATGTCATACAAGTGTGTTGTGCACTGCTTCTATTGTGCTCCATGCAAGAGTATAGCGTTCCAAATAATATTTTTTTCACTGGCTAAATGTGAAACAGCCTGCTGTATCCCACCTTGTCATTTAGTGCTGTGGTGATATGAAACTGTCTGCAGACCTAAGGCACATTAAAAAATATATATAATTTTTCTGTTGCAAAACGTTATACAGCCTGCCATATCCCACTTTGTCATTTTCTGTTGCTAAACGTCATACAGTAGGGATCTTGACTATCAAATTGTTTGTAGCAGCTAGTGTGTTATAGATGCCTGATCCAGAAGCCACCAAAAAATTATTTTGTTACTAACGTCATACCGTAGGGGACATCTCACTTTCAAATTGTTTGTAGCATATATTCTTTGTCAAACAGGCCTCATCCACACTTAAACAATTCTTCTGTGACTAACGCGATACAGCACGCCACATTTTGCCTTTTCTGCCGCTGAAATTCATCTGTTGCAGAGTTAAAAATCTAATTTTTTGTTGCAAATACTATGCTCCTACCACACTATCTGAGCAACATGACTGGGAAAAAACAAGGCCATGGTGGAAGGGGAATTAGGCATGGTGTTCAAGGTGTACATGGGGTAGGTGGTAATGTTTGTGAAAGCACTAATGAACCAACAACGTCACATCCTATGCAAAGACAACTGACAACTTCTGTTACTGGATGGGCTACCTCACTACTTTTCTTTGGCAGATGCACAGCGGTACGCCTTGTTGATGAGGTCCAGAAAGAGCATGTGCTCGAGTAGATGGCAAGCACAGCTTCAACGGGCCTCTCCTCCTCTTCCTCCACCTCAACATCACACTCAGTACAGTCCACATAAATGGCACCCAAATTCCCCTTGCTTTCCCCCGCGTCCCAACTTTCCAACCATACAACTGACTGTATGGAACCACAGATGGGTGAGTCTGAAGAGCTTTTCACACATTCTATGCCATGGTCATCACAGGTGTACTCAAAAACTTCAGAGTCAAAAGGAGGAAATCTTCACCGATGCACACATTTTTTTTTTTTAGCTTGGATCTGGAGCAGGACAAAGTAGGGCCAGAGCAGCATCCTGACCCTCATCATCAGACGTTAATCCTGATGAGACTCAGATATCTGAGGCTCATATTGACAGTACTGTGCTGTCAGTGCAGGAAGAGGGGGGAAACTCAAAGGGCGAGGAATGTGATAACACAGAGGATAATGATGATATGTTAGATCCCAGTTGGCATGAACATAGATGCACACAGCTGAGTAGGTCATCTGAGGAGGTGGACGAGGGGATTGCATTGCACTATACGTCGCAGACACGTAGTGATTCAGCCACGACAAGCAATGCATCTTCAGCCACAACTATATCTGTGACCAGCAGCATCCGGGTCTGCAGCTCACAGGAGTGGCAAGGGTTACCTAGCCTGGGCCTTTTTTGACACTGCAAAGGATGAGCCAACTCAGGAAATCTGCCAACTTTGCAAAAAAAAAAATTAGTTGAGGTTCAGGTGCGCACAACTAAAGGACACAGTAGTGTTAAGGTGCTGAAGAGAGAATTTGGACCACTCTCTTTATAAGACTCCCCTGATGAATTGTTAATGGAGGAAATGAGTCGAGAACAGATAGTGCACCGACGCCTTATCTTGGACCCACGCTAAGGGTACCTGTCGTATGGTATCATATAACCCCTGGAAACCACAAGCATGGTGAGAGCGTTCTGATTTATGTTTACATGTTAATATAACTCCCACCATCTGTCAGGGGAAGGCATAGTTAAGTACACTGGGTAAAAACAAGGGGTTGCAGGTACTAATACTCATCAAGGGAAGTAACGCTAGTTACCCAAGTAACTTTGTACAAGTGGATGAATAGTTTGTTTCTGCAATGTTTTTAGCACTTTAGCCTATAAAAGGGTTTCATTCATGTTAGCCTTAATATTTTATTTTAAAGATTAAAGGTTAAGTTGTTATATCCCTCAATCTTTATTGTACAATCATATTAGTGACTTGTTGTCATATACCCTTGCTCTTGCATAAGTGAGAATAATAACCAAACAACTCAATGTACAAAAATATATTTGACATATCAAAAATATATCAGTGACCAGTATAGCCGTTCTTTTTCTTAACAGCCATAAGCTTATTCATGAAGCCTGTCAATTTCTTAAACTGTTGACTATCAACATTTTTGGCAGCACCAACCACAGCCTCCCCAGACCGTGATCAGAGAGGTGACTGTTTTTTGTTTTTCACAATAAATATCCCACTTGAGAAGACACCACGAGTTCTCAGTAGGTTATAGGTCCGATGAGGAAGGGGCTGTCGTGAGTTTACCATGACAGAGAAGCCAGAAGAGCACAGCGTCTCATTTCTTACGCTTGAACTGTTTAAAAGCACTTCACCATCATATTAAATAGTGTGGGTTTCTTTTAGCAGTACAGGGGTTAATCTGCTCAGTTGAGAGCTCTTGGAAGTTTTCCTGCACTAAGACTCTTAGCTGTTCACTGTTAGCCACTCTCATCTCCTATATAATCTTCGTCCTGGCAAGCACTCATTGCCAGAACTAGCTTTTTCTGCAATGGTTAGGATATGGTGGTTGGTGTTTGAGAAGGCGCTTGGATTTATCTGAGACTGTTGCTAGGTTTTGGGTGATTGCTAACTCCCCTCCTCCTATTTTGGTTTTACCCCATCCTGCACTCCTCGGTGATTACCTCTGTTTTTGTGAGTATGTTTATATTATTGGTGTTTTCCTTCAGCCCTCTTTGCATTACCTTGTTAGTCTGGTTGGTGTATTACGGTACACTACTCCCTTCTTCCCTGGGTGGGGGAAGGGTACAGACTGAGGGCGGATTCAGGAGCTAAGGCAAGGTGGAGACTTTGATGCTGTGATGAAGCCTTGTCCTGCATAAAATCATGGTTTTCTTAAAAGATCCAGACTTTTTTCCTATACCACTACTTGAAGAAAGTGTCTTCTAAAAACTGGTGTTAGGTTTGGGAGTTGATTTTGAGTCCAGCTTCAACCCAAAAAGTTACAACTAGCTCATCTTTACTAATACCAACCCATAGCACTACATCACCTCCACACTGCTGGCGTCTGTGTGGAAGTGGAGGTCTGTGCCAGATACTAATCCAGCCATGGGCCTATCCATCTTGTCCATCAGTCACTCATCTTATCAGGCCATAAAACCTTTAAAAATGTCTTCAGATATTTCTTGGCCCAGTTTTGACGTTTCATCTTCTGTGTCTTGTTCAGTGGTGGTTGGGTTCAGATTTTTCACCTTGGACATGTCTCTTAGCACTGAACACCTTTTACTTCTGTGTCTTGCTCAGTGGTGGTGGAGTTGCAGCCATTCTTAGCTCGGCCAGGTCTGTGAGCACTGAACACCTTGTACTTCTGAGCCTCTCCTGGTTTGATTCTTCTCAAATCTTTGGTAGTTAATGTGCATTTTTATTTCTCAACATATTTTTTTGTGACTGTGTTGACTATTTTCAAGAAAACCTTTTTGATGGTTCTATGTATACACCCCAATTTAATGCGTGCTTCATCCCTCTATAAGACTTGTGATAATTTTTTTTTTTTTTAGCATCAATCAGAGCCCAACTGGATCTTCAAACCATATTTTGCTGGAGCTTTTAAGAGGAAAAATACACCTGTCTGCAATCATGCAGCCAGACTCTGATTCATGCCAGAGGTGGTTTGGGCAGCATGAATCAGATGACAAGTCCCCTTTAAATACAATAAAGTAATTTAGATGCAATAGTAAAGCATAAAACTTTAACCCCTTCCCGACCTGTGACGCCACGTAGGCGTCATGAAAGTTGGTGCCAATCCGACCTGTGACGCCTAAGTGGCGTCATGGAGGGATCGCGTCCCTGCAGATCGGGTGAAAGGGTTAACTCCAATTTCACCCGATCTGCAGGGACAGGGGGAGTGGTACTTCAGCCCTGGGGGGGTGGCTTTGCCCCCTCGTGGCTACGATCGCTCTGATTGGCTGTTTCACTTTCAACAGCCAATCAGAGCGATTTGTAATATTTCACCTATGAAAATGGTGAAATATTACAATCCAGCCATGGCCGATGCTGCAATATCATCGGCCAAGGCTGGAAACCCTGATCTGCCCCCCCACCGCCACCGATCGCCTCCCCGGTCCTCCGTCCTGTGCTCCGCTCCCCTCTGTCCGCCTGTCCGCTCCCCCGTCCTCCTGTCCGCTCCCCCCGTGCTCCGATCCCACCCCCGTGCTGCGATCCCACCCCCGTGCTCTGATCTCCCCCTGTGCTCCGATCCCCCCCATGCTCCGATCCCCCCCTCATACTTACCGAGCCTCCCGTTGTCCGTCCGTCTGCTCCATGGGCGCCGGCATCTTCCAAAATCCGGCCGGCCGGCAGATTCGTTCTAGGTACATTTTGATCACTGTGATAAAACCTATCCCAGTGATCAAAATAAAAAAAAATAGTAAATGAACCCCCCCCTTTATCACCCCCATAAGTAGGGACAATAATAAAAATAAAGAAAATATATTTACTTTTATTTTTACACTAGGGTTAGGGTTAGAACTAGGGTTAAGGCTAGGGTTAGGGCTAGGGTTAGGGTTAGAATTAGGGTTAGAATTAGGGTATGTGCACACACTGCAGATTTCGCTGCGGAACCGCAGCGTTTCCGCAGCTGCGGGTCCGCATCGGTTTCCCATAAGTTTACAGTACAATGGAAACCTACGGGAAACGAAATCCGCAGTGCACATGCTGCGGAAAAAAACGCGCGGAAACGCAGCTGTTTATATTCCGCAGCATGTCAATTCTTTGTGCGGATGCTGCTGCGGGTTTACACCTGCTCCAATAGAAAACTGCAGATGTAAACCCACAGCAGAAACCGCGATAAATCCGCAGTAAAAACCGCAGCGGTTTTGCACTGCGGATTTATCAATTCCGCTGCGGAAAATTCCGCAATGGAATCCGCAGCGTGGGCACATACCCTAAGGCTATGTGCATTGTGCGGATTTGGCTGCGGATCCGCGGCGGATTGGCCGCTGCAGATTCGTAGCAGTTTTCTATCAGGTTTACAGTACCATGTAAACCTATGGAAAACCAAATCCGCTGTGCCCATGGTGTGGAAAATACTGCACGGAAACGCTGCATTGTATTTTCCGCAGCATGTCAATTCTTTTTTTGGCGTTTTACACCTGTTCCTCAACAGAAATCCGCAGGTGAAATCCGCACAAAAAAACGCTGGAAATCCGCGGTAGATCCGCAGGTAATGCGCAGTGCATTTTACCTGCAGATTTTTCAAAAATGGTGCGGAAAAATCTCACACGAATCCGCAATGTGGGCACATATCCTTAGGGTTAGGGTTGGAATTAGAGCTAGGGTTGGAAATAGGGTTAAGATTAGGCTTGTGGTTAGGGTTATGGTTAGGGTTATGGTTAGGGGTGTGTTGGGGTTAGGGTTGGGATTAGGGTTGGGATTAGGGTTGGGATTAGGGTTAGAATTAGGGTTAGGGGTGTGTCGGGGTTAGGGTTGTGGTTAGGGGTGTGTTCGGGTTAGGGTTGTGATTAGGGTTATGGCTAGATTTGGGATTAGGGTTAGGGGTGTTTTGGGGTTAGTGTTGGAATTAGAATTGAGGGGTTTCCACTGTTTAGGCACATCAGGGGTCTCCAAACGCAACATGGCGCCACCATTGATTCCAGCCAATCTTGCGTTCAAAAAGTCAAATGGTGCTCCCTCCCTTCCGAGCCCTGACGTGCACCCAAACAGTGGTTTACCCCCACATATGGGGTACCAGCATACTCAGGACAAACTGGGCAACAACTATTGGGGTCCAATTTCTCCTGTTACCCTTGCGAAAATAAAAAATTGCTTGCTAAAACATAATTTTTGAGGAAAGAAAAATGATTTTTTATTTTCATGGCTCTGCGTTATAAACTTCTGTGAAGCACTTGGGGGTTCAAAGTGCTCACCACACATCTGGATAAGTTCCTTGGGGGGTCTAGTTTCCAAACTTTGGTCACTTATGGGGGGTTTCTACTGTTTAGGCAGATCAGGGGCTCTGCAAACGCAACGTGATGCCCACAGACCATTCCATCAAAGTCTGCATTTCTAAACGTCATTACTTCCCTTCCGAGCCCCGACGTGTGCCCAAGCAGTAGTTTACCCCCACATATGGGGTATCAGCGTACTCAGGACAAAAATGGCAACACATATTGGGGTCCACTTCTCCTGTTTCCTTTGTGAAAATAAAAAATTGCTTGCTGAAACATAATTTTTGAGGAAAGAAAAATGATTTTTTATTTTCATGGCTCTGCGTTATAAACTTCTGTGATGCACTTGGGGGTTTAAAGTGGTCACCGCACATCTAGATTAGTTCCTTGGGAGGTCTAGTTTCCAAAATGGGGTCACTTGTGGGGGAGCTCCAATGTTTAGGCACACAGGGGCTCTCCAAACGCGACAGGGTGTCCACTAAAGATTGGAGCCAATTTTTCATTCAAAAAGTCAAATGGCGCTCCTTCCCTTCCAAGCCCTGTTGTGCGTCCAAACAGTGGTTCCCCCCCCCCATATGGGGTATCGGCGTACTCAGGACATATTGTACAATAACTTTTGGGTTCCAGTTTCTCTTTTTACCCTTGGTAAAATAAAAAAATTGTTGCTAAAAGATCATTTTTGTGACTAAAAAGTTAAATGTTCATTTTTTCCTTCCATGTTGCTTCTGCTGCTGTGAAGCACCTGAAGGGTTAATAAACTTTTTAAATGTGGTTTTGAACACCTTGAGGGGTGCAGTTTTTAGAATGGTGTCACTTTTGGGTATTTTCAGCCATATAGACCTTTCAAACTGACTTCAAATGTAAGGTGGTCCCTAAAAAAAATGGTTTTGTAAATTTCATTGTAAAAATTAGAAATCGCTGGTCAAATTTTAACCCTTATAACTTCCTAGCAAAAAAAAATGTTGTTTCCAAAATTGTGCTGATGTAAAGTAGACATGTGGGTAATGTTATTTATTAGCTATTTTGAGTCACATAACTCTCTCGTTTAACAGAATATAAATTCAAAATTTGAAAATTTCAAATTTTTCGCTAAATTTCCATTTTTCTCACAAATAAATGCAAAAATTATCGACCTAAATTTACCACTAACATGAAGCCCAATATGTCACAAAAAAAAAATCTCAGAACCGCTAGGATCCGTTGAAGCGTTCCTGAGTTATTACCTCATAAAGGGACACTGGTCAGAATTGCAAAAAACGGCCAGGTCATTAAGGTCAAAATAGGCTGGGTCATGAAGGGGTTAATAGATCATTCCAGCGTAAAAACAAACAAACAATACACCGCTGACTAATAACAGTAGACTTGTCAGTTGTAAGAAGTTAAAAATATACACCAGCAGTTTAGAAAAAAAATGTAGTTATTTTGAGGAGGCATTAGTTTGTACTTGCAGAGTGCGGGTGTGGACTGCGGGTTTAAGCCGGCTACACATGGATAGAAGCCTCTCTGTACTTGTTGAGGCTATGACTGTGCTATCTTTGTACTAGTACGTTCACGTTCTATACCAGTTGTATCTAGCCTAACCTACACATTTAATGGGAATGTGTCATTACAAAATCAGCTATTGCTTTTTAGGAGAGAACCCTTTAAATATTCCGGCACAGCCGCATTAAAAAATAGTAACTTTTTTTATTTATTTTATAATTAGAAATTCTGCATGTTTCACACTTGGCTCTACAGCATTATAGGACCATAACAGCCATGTCTTTATATTACAAAATCATGCTGACAGGTTCTCTTTAAATACTTTACATTAATTGTAATAATGCTCTGTGCTGTTTCTCATGTAGCTGAAATATTGGTCTGTCTGTACTGGTGGAGGTAAATACTCAGTAGCTTCCTTGCTCTGTTCTTCCTAATATACTATAGAGATCTGATAGTAAAGAAGCAGATGCTACATGGTGACGAGAGAAGAACTACCGCATATGAAGAAGATGTAGCAATCAGACGATGGACTATTTTTGTTACATTTATAACCCCCTTACTACTTCTAAGGCCTCTTTCACACTTCAGTCTTTTGGCGTCAGTTTGAATCCGCCGTTTTTGTCAAAAAGCGGATCCGCCATTTTTTGGGGGTGGATCCGCTATTTTCACATAGACTTGCATTAGCAACGGATTGTGGCGGATGGTCGTCCGTTCCATCCGCCATGTGACGGATCCGTCGAGATTTGGCGGACGTCATCTAGACATTGATGTACATTATAACGTTTTTTGTCTGCGCCTAAATGGCGGTTCGCGACGGATCCGTCGCGTCCGCCATTCCATAGAATGGCCGCCTATGGGTGACGGATCCGTCGCGACCGTCATTTGGCAGATCCGTCGCCCCAATCCGCTTTTTCAATTGAGCATGCTCCAAAAAGTAGATACTTTTCCCAGACAACCCCCAAGTAACGGATCCGTCAAAAAAACGGATCCGTTAGAACCAGTTTTCTCAACAATTGTGACGGATCCGTCGATCCGTCACTATGTCGGAGCAGACTGATGCCAAACAACTGAAGTGTGAAAGAAGCCTAAGCGCATGCAGCTTCCCAATGTTGGTGTGCACGCTCCATTGGGTTCTGTATCTATGTGCTGAAATATTTTCATAGATATAGGACATGTCACAATTTCTTCCTGCTAGGATTGTATAGAATTCAGAATATTAGTTGCTTTATGGCAGCACTATTATGGCTCTGTAAAAACATTTTTGCTTTTGCTTTTTTTGTATACCTTTCTTTCCAGAACAGTAATTTATTTTCAATTTACAGCCATATAAGGATTTTTATCTTTTAGCAGTTCAAAATTTTCTTAATAGCGCCATTTAATTTACCATACAATGTACTGAAAAGCACAGTAAAAACTCTTGTGGAATGGAAAAATGCAATTCAGCCCTTTGTTTTTCTTTTTTTTTATGCTGTTCAATGTGCAATTAAAAATGACTTGTTAACTTTGTTCTACTCTTTAGTAGTGATGATAGAGCACTAAACTGCTTGAGTGCTTGGTACTCGATTCGAGCAAGTCGGATGCTCGGACATGCTTAACTCGAGTAACAAGTATAATGGAAGTTAATGGGAAACACAAGAATTTTTTCTGGAACTCCCTAAAAGGAGGGATGGGTGGGCAGGAAGATAGCTGAAATGGATGGAAACACTCAAATTGAATGAATGGGAACAGCATGGGGAAGACGCCTAGGCACACCTCTGACTCAAATAATTAAACAAAAATAAAAAAACATAGGTTCCCCCTGATTTTTTTTCTTTTTTATAACCAGTCAAAGTAAAGCAGACAGCTAGCCATTCAAATAAGGCTGGGAAGGTCCAGGGATATAGTCCCCTTACCAGCCTAAAAATACCAGCCCAAAGCCGCCACAGAATAGGCGCATCCATTAGATGCGCCAATTTTGGTTCTTTGCCCTGCTCTTCCCAGTTGCCCTTGTGTGGAGACAATCAGGTAATATTATGTGGGGTTGATGTCAGTTGGCCTCAAGCTCAGGGGTTAGTAATGGAAAGGTGCTTATCAGACACACCCATTACTAACCCAGTAAACCTCCCAAAAAAGCAACACGAAAAAAGATACTTTATTTCAATAAAGACTCCCCCACACTATCCCTCGTTCAGCAATTTATTATAAAAAAATGTTCCCATGAAGCTCCTCTGATGTAGTCCACGTTCCTCGCATCCGGTTCTGCGTCTGTGAATAGCAATAAAGTACGGTGAAGAACTGGGTAAAGTACCAGAATGTCGCCATTTTCCAAGACTCGTAACATTTTAATTTTTTGGGTAGAGGAGCGCTTATTTTTTGTGGGGTGAGACAACAGTTTTCTTGATACCATTTGGGGGTGGATATTATTATTATTATTATACATCTTTATAGGGCCATTTATTCCATGGCACTTTACATGTGAAAAAGGGGGCAAATATAGACAAATACAATAAACATGAGCAAAAAACAAGGCACAGGTACAGAAGGAGGGAGGACCCTGCCCGAGAGGGCTCACAGTCTGCAGGGGATGGGTGAGGATACACTAGGAGAGGGTAGAACTGGTTTTGCGGCAGTTCAGTAGTTTGAGGATCACTGCAGGTTGTACGCTTGTCGGAAGAGGTGAGTCTTCAGGTTCTTTTGAAGGTTTCTATGGTAGGCGAGAGTCTGATGTGTTGGAGTAGAGAGTTCCAGAGTATGGGGGAAGCATGGGAGAAGTCTTGGATGTGGTTGTGGGAAGAGATAAGAGGGGAGTAGAGAAGGAGATCTTGTGAGGATCGAAGGTTGCGTGTAGGTAAGTACCGGGAGACCATGTTACAGATGTATGGAGGAGACTGGTTGTGGATGGCTTTGTATGTCATAGTAAAGGCTTTGAACTGGAGTCTCTGGACGATAGGAAGCGAGTGAAGGGCTTGGCATAGGGGAGAGGCTGGGTAATAGCGGGGAGACAGGTGGATTAGTCGGGCAGCAGAGTGTAGGATCGATTCGAGTGGTGCCAGAGAGCTAGAGGGGAGGCCAAAGAGTAGGAGGTTGCAGTAGTCAAGGCGGGAGATGATAAGGGCAGACACTAGTGTTTTTGTGATTTCGTGGTCAAGAAATGCGCGAATCCGGGAAATATTTTTGAGTTTGAGATGGCAGGAGGAGGCAAGGGCTTGGATATGTGGCTTGAAATAGAGGGCAGTCGAGGATCACCTTGAGGCACCAAGCATGCGGGACTGGGGAACGTGAGCAGCCATTGACATTGATGGATAGGTCTGGTGGAGGGGAAGAGTGAGATGAGGGAAATATGATTCTGTTTTGTCCATATTCAGTTTTAGAAAGCGAGCAGAAAAGAAGGCTGAGATAGCAGACAGAAAGTGTGGTATTTTGGTAAGAAGGTGAGGTCAGGTCCGGATAGGTGGATCAGCCTGTCATCGGCATAGAGATGATACTGCAAACCGTGGGATTCTATGAGCTGTCCCAGGCCAAAGGTGTAGATGGAGAAGAGTAGGGGTCCCAGAACTGAGCCCTGAGGAACACTGACAGACAAGGGGCGAGGTGAGGAGGTGGTGGGGGAGAGGGAGACACTGAAGGTTCGGTCTGTTAGATATGACGAGATCCAGGATAGGGCCAAGTCTGTGATGCCAAGAGATGATAGAATCTGTAGCAGGAGGGAGTGGTCCACAGTGTCAAAGGCAGAAGACAGGTCCAGGAGAAGGAGGACAGTGTAGTGTCACTCTTGGCGGTTAGTAGGTCATTGGTGACTTTAGTTAGGGCAGTTTCAGTAGAGTGATGGGGTCAGAAGCCAGATTGTAACTAGTCAAAGAGGGAGCAGGAAGAGAGGTGGGAGGACAGTTCAAGATGGACATCCTGTTCCAGTAGTTTTGAGGCATAAGGGAGAAGAGATATTGGGCAATAGCGATAAGTAGAGGATGGGTCGAAGGGAGGTCTTTTTGAGGATGGGTGTGATCTTGGCATGTCTGAAGGATGAGGGGAAGACACCAGTTGTGAGTGAGAGGTTGAAGAGGTGTGTTAGGGTTGGGATGAAGACTGGCGAAGTTAGAGTTAAGGTGGGATGGGAGCGGATCAAGCATGCAAATGGTGAGGTGTGATCTTGACAGGGTGGAGAGCTGATCTTTTGTCATGGTAGAGAAGCTGGTTTTGGAGGAACCGGGTTGAGCAGCTAAGAGGGGCATTGGGCGCTGTGGGCCAAAGCTTTCTCTGAATGTATCGATCTTCTGTTTAAAGAAAGAGGCAAAGTCTTCAGCAGAAATGAGAGGGGAGGGAGGAGGTGCTGGGGGACAGAGTAGCAAATTAAAAGTGCTGAAAAGCTTTTTGGGGTTGTGAGATAGGGAGGATATGAGAGATGAGAAGTAAGTTTGTTTTACGGCAGTGAGCGTGGACTTGAAGCTGGCAAGAGACTGCTTGCATGCGATGAAGTGCTCGGCAGAGTGGGATCTCTTCCATCTCCGCTCAGCAACCCTGGAAGCCCGTCTCAGTTCTTTGGTCATTTTGGTCAGCCAGGGCTGTCTGTTGATTATACGAGTTTTGCTATGCATGAGGGGGGCAGCCGAATCGAGTGTTGCTGTTATTGTGGTGTTATAAAAAGTGGCAGCAGCATCTGTGTCATGAAGGGAAGCTATGTCTGTAAGAGTGAGTTTGTGGAGTGGGGGTTGCAGACTAGGAGAGGAGAGGGAAGAGAATGTCAGGAAGTGGTGGTCAGACAGGGGGAGGGGTGAGTTAGTGAGATTAGTAAGGGAACAGAAGTGGGTAAAGATAAGGTCTAGTGTGTGACTATCTTTGTGAGTGGCCACAGAAGACCATTCGGTGAGGCCAAAGGAGGCAGTCAGTGCTAAAAGTTTATAGGCAGCTGAGGTGGAAGTGTCAATGGAGATATTGAAGTCACCCATGATGATGTGGGGAAGTCAGCAGAGAGGAAATGAAGTTGCCAGGTGGTGAAGTGGTCAAGAAAGGTGAAGATGACTAGTTCTGGGGGGTGGTAGATGACAGCCTGCTGGAGGTTGGAGGGGAATAGATGCAGACGGAGTGCACCTCAAAAGAGGGAAGAGTAGTGGAGGGTGGTAGCGGGATTGGAGTAAAGGAGCAGGTGTTGGACAGGAGCAAGCCAACTCCTCCACCACGTTTGGTGCTGGGGCGAGGGGTGTGAGTGACATAAGAAAAGTGCAGCTGGAGAGGCTGAGTCAGAGTGGGTGAGCCAGGTTTCAGTGACGCCAAGGAAGGAAAGTTTGTTGGTGATGAAGAGGTAATGGATAAATGGCAGTTTGTTGCAGACGGAGGGTGTGTTCCATAGTGCTCCAGGTAGGGGGACCAGGGGAGTGGGGGCTAGATGAATGGGTATGAGGTAATGATGGTTGGGAAAATGTGTAGAAGATCATGGCAGGGGGTTAGAAATGAGTGTGGGGATGTGTTGACGAGGGCCAGGATTTGTGGATACGTCACCAGCGATGAGGAGTAGCAGACAGAGCGTTAAAAGGTGGGAGCAGGATAGGACATGATGTGGCCGTGAGTGTCTGGAGAAAAAGGATTGTATGAGGAGGAACAGCTGTGAGGAGGAGGTGAGATGGCTGGGGAGGATGGATGGTGAAATTACTAGTTCCTTACTAGGTGGGGGGATTGCAGGAGGTAAGGAAAAATAGAGTAGTATAGGTGTGAAAGAGAAAAGAAACCAAAACATTATAGCGGTTTGATATTCCGTTACCTTACAGTCAAACTCCAGTCCAGTTCAAGTCTAATTCAAAGTGTTGCAATTAGAAATCATAGAAAATCAATGCAATATACAGAGACATTCAGGAACCAGGGAGAGCAGGGGAAAGTGAGTGCATACCTGTGGGAAGAGGAACAGCTCGATTAGATGATACAGATGATGATAATATTATAGCAGTGGTGAGTGGCCAAATGCATTCTAGAATTCAAGTCTAATTCAAAGTGTTGTAATTAGAAATCTGTGGGAAGAGAACAGCTTGAGTAGATGGTACAGATGATGATGATGATGATGATAATATTGTAGCAGTGATGAGTGGCCAAATGCATTCTAGAATTCAAGTCTAATTAAAAGTGTTGTAATTAGAAATCTGTAATTTGAAAGATGCATGGATGAAACTAAAGTCTGGATCAGACTCCTGGGTCTGAATATATCTGGGATTTACACTGCTCAGCTGTGAGAGAATATGACAATTTGTTTGCTTGTTACAGCTTTTTTTATGATATTGCAGCGACCAAAAAAAGTCAGTGTTCTTGAATTTTTTTTCGTTGATAATGTGTAACGATCAGGTTAATTATTTTTTATATTTTGATAGATCAGATTTTTCTGAACTTGGCAATACCATATATGTGTATTTTTTTTATTACCTATATTTATTTTTAATGGGGGAAAAAAGAAGATGATTTGAAATTTTATTTTTTTAAAGCACTCTTTTTAACTTTCCACTTCTTATTAGTCCCCTTAGGGGACTTGAAGCTGCGATTGATCGCTTGTGCTATAAACAGTGATGCCACAGCATTGCTGCATATAGTGAAATCATTGTCTTATTTGAAGTTTGGCCACTGTCAGGGTTTCTGTTAAGCTCCATAATGACAAGCATGGAGAATTTCAACAGACCCCCCCCCGCCTCCACTGGCATAGCAACCCATCGTCGACCAGCGATGATGTCACCGGCCCTCCGATGGCTCATTGAATGACCCTCTCATGCTGGAACGTTGTTAATGCCACTGTCAGAGTTTGACACTGGCATTTAATAGGATAACAATCATTGGTGGCGCTTCGCAACAGCCATGATTGCTAGGGGCAGGTCTTGGTGTAACACAACTATAACCTTCCGAGTATGGGGCATGGTTAATGACAGATTGATAATTATTTTTTTCCCCATACATTAAAGGGCCACTGTCACCCCCCTCCAGCCGTTATACATTAAAAGAGCCACCTTGTGCAGCAGTAATGCTGCATTCTAACAAGGTAGCTCTTTTAGTTTTTGGTTCAAGTATTCCCAAAATAAAGCGTTTTGAAACCTATCCAAAATACCTGTCTTTAGCCAGGGAGGCGGGTCCTCACTCCCCAGCTTGAACCGCTCCTCTGCCGTCACTCCAATCTTCAGGGGCTTTCGGCGCTGCCCCCTCAGCGCTGTTTACGCTTCAAAACCGGCGCCTGCGCTGTGTACTACTGTGCTGCCCAGGCGCAGTAAGCTCTGGCCGTCTGACGTCCCAGCCAGGCTTGCAGACTGCGCCTGTGCGGGCAGTGCGGCCACCCACCTTTGGAATCCCAGCCCCGCAGTGTGTTATGCATTATGCACAGTGCGGGGCTAGGATTCCTGGGCATGCGCACTGCGTGTGTCAGCCTGTCACCCAGGTCCCCCGCCTTACAGCGTCTGTATACTGTACTGTATACTGTATGAGGAGGCACGATCAGCTGAATACAGTATACAGACGCTGTAAGGCGGGGGACCTGGGTGACAGGCTGACACACGCAGTGCGCATGCCCAGGAATCCTAGCCCCGCACTGTGGATAATGCATAACACACTGCGGGGCTGGAATTCCAAAGGTGGGTGGCCTTACTGCGCCTGCGCAGCACAGTAGTACACAGCGCAGGCGCCGGTTTTGAAGTGTAAACAGCGCTGAGGGGGCGGCGCCACAAGCCCCTGAAGATTGGAGTGACGGCAGAGTAGCGGTTCAAGCTGGGGAGTGAGGACCCGCCTCCCTGGCTAAAGACAGGTATTTTGGATAGGTTTCAAAACGCTTTATTTTGGGAATACTTGAACCAAAAACCAAAAGAGCCACCTTGTTAGAATGCAGCATTACTGCTGCACAAGGTGGCTCTTTTAGTTTATAACGGCTGGAGGGGGTGACAGTGGCCCTTTAAAATAACTTTGCTTTTTTTTCCTCCATTTGAAGTATGGTATCTATTATCCAATCCATTTTAAATGTGAAATGTATTTTTCTTTTAATTATGAAAATTAAGGGCGGTGAGTTCTGCATCCAGCACAGTAAAATGCTTATTTGGGTAGTTGCCGCCATCTCCACATGTGATCTATCTCCCGCAGTCATGTACATGATATTGCTTTAATGAGTTAAGATTGACTAACTGTGCATTTGTTTGAGGAAAAGGGAGTAAGCTACTGCCAGGCACCTCTTTCATGTGAAGAAGAGGGGTGAAAAAGCAGGAACGTGAAACGCATATCAGGGGCCGCAGGGAGGGCTGAGGGAATAGTGATTAATGATGGGTAAGCAGTATCTACTGTATTTACTATGGCAGCACTTGTTTCTGGTACTTAGGATATGTATTCCGTCTACTACTTTTCTCCCAGTCTTTTGCAGCCGTTTGTGCACATATTGGTCATTTCTTATCATTACTTTTTCCTGCCCTCTTTTGTCATACTTTGACTTCCGCTCCCTCCCTTGCCTACCTTCATGTCTCCTCCATATTTTCCTCAATGTTTGTTGTTTGTTTGTCTGATACTGTGTGCATTGTTGGGTTTGGTGTACTTCATCTTCCTCTTAACAATACACCATAGATTCTCTATGGGGTTAAGGTCAGGCGAGTTTGCTGGCCAATCAAGCACAGTGATACTGTTGTTTGTAAACCAGCTATTGGTACTTTTGGCAGTGTGGACAGGTGCCAAGTCCTGCTGGAGAATGAAACTGCCATCTCCAAAAAGCTTGTCGGCAGAGGGAAGCATCAAGTGCTCTAAAATTTCCTGGTAGACGTCTGCACTGACTTTGGTCTTTATGAAACACAGTGGACCTACACCAGCAGTGTTATTTGTTAATTATTCTATTTACTGAGATAATGACTTTTGGGTTTTCATTGGCTGTAAGCTATAATCATCAACTTTAACAGAAATAAACACTTGAAATAGATCACTCTGTAATTACTCTATATAATATATGAGTTTCACTTTTTCTATTGAAGAACTGAAATAAATTAACTTTTTGATGATATTCTAATTTTGTGATAATCTCCTGTATGTCTTGTATTGGTGACCTGTGTTCATGCTTCTGTGGCGGAAGAAAAGTTGAACTTTGGCATCTTGAAAAAGGCAGCAAAAACACAGCAAAACTTGCTTTTTGTAAGCAGCTTGGTTACTGCCATGAGAGCAAATTTTGCCTGCAGAAAAACACGCTGCAAAAACACAACATGTGAATATAGCCTAAGGCTATGTTCCCACAATGCCCTTTTGGGGAGTTTTTGATGCTGCAGAACTTCTGCACCATTTTCCCATTATAATTTAAAATGGGTTTGCTGGTTTCACACTAGCGTACGGGAGGGCTGCGGATGGCAGCGTACTTCCTCCCTGAAACCCAGCCTACGCTCTACCTACGCTGTGCCTACTACTCCTTGCGTGCTGCGTTGCCCTGCATAAATATTGTTAACATTGCGTACGCAGGCCATGCGAATGTATGCGGATGCCTCCGCATGTGTCGTTTTGATGCTGCACCGAACTGCGCCGAACGCAACATGTTGCATTTTGTTGCAGTCGGTGCAGCGTAGTAGTAGGCGGAGCATAGGTGGAGTTTCAGGGGTGAAGAAGGGAGGAAGCACACTGCCATCCGCAGCCCTCCCGTACGCTAATGTGAAACCAGCCTTACTTGCATTTTTTCATTGTGTTTTTGTGTGTGTTCTTTTAGCATGCATTTTGATTGAGTTTTTCACTCTGCGGTGTTTGTCTCTGTATGGTGTGTCATTCTTTAATCCCTTTCCGACATTAAGCGTAATAGTACGCCCCTTTGTCGGACTCCCTCAATTTGATGTAAGCTCCGGCGGTGGAGGAAGAAGAATGTTGTGCCGGTAGTATATACAGTGGGTACAGAAAGTTTTCACACCCCTTTAAATTTTTCACTCTTTGTTTCATTGCAGCCATTTGGTAAATTCAAAAAAGTTCATTTTTTTCTCATTAATGTGCACTCTGCACCCCATCTTGATTGAAAACAAAACAGAAATATAGTAATTTTTGCAAATTTATTAAAAAAAGTAAAACTGATATATCACGTGGTCATAAGTATTCAGACCCTTTGCTCAGTATTGAGTAGAAACACCTTTTGAGCTAGTACAGCCATGTGTCTTCTTGGAAATGATGCAACAAGTTTTTCACACCTGGATTTCGGGATCCTCTGCCATCCTTCCTTGCAGATCCTCTCCATTTCTGTCAGGTTGGATGGTGAACGTTGGTGGACAGCCATTTTCAGGTCTCTCCAGAGATGCTCAATTCGGTTTAGGTCAGGGCTCTGGCTTGGCCAGTCAAGAATGGTCACAGAGTGGTTCTGAAGTCACTCCTTTGTTATTTTAGCTGTGTGCTTAGGGTTATTGTCTTGTTGGAAGGTGAACCTTTGGCCAAGTCTAAGGTCCAGAGCACTCTGGAAGAGGTTTTCATCCAGGATATCTCTGTACTTGGCCGCATTCATGTGTCAGGACTCTGAACATTTTTTATTACCTTTTGGGCATTACTGCCCTTTTCCAAGATGGCGTCTTTGGTCTCATGTGCACTGTGTCTTCCTGCTATAAAACTCCACCCCAGCCTTCAGTCTGTGCTAGAGTGTTCTGCCTTGCATCCAGCTCCTGACCTCTGGTGACTCCCTGGCTATATACCTGCTCCTGTGAACCGGTGGGGTTATCCTGCTACTCTGCTCTGAGTTCCTGCTGCATACACCAGTTCCAGTAATCCTCCTTCATCTGCTGCTCGTGTTTGCTTCCATCTGCATTTGCTGGACATGTAAGCTGTTTCTGCTCTGCAAGAACCTGAGACTATTACCCAGACCTCCCTGGTTGAGCTAAGATATTAATTGAACTGCCTTATAAGCATATCTATCTGTGTTGTGGACTAAGCAAGGACTTATTCGTGTCAAGTATCCTCAAGATTAATTGTGCTTCATAGACTTTCTGCGTGATTGCATTTTCCTCTGAAGTTTCCTGTAGACTGCTGAGCTGCATTTGATATTTGCACCAAGTGTTGTGGACTTGAGTTTCTCTCTGCACCTGTTTGAATCACCGTGTGATAATATAGACTTTACCACTTATAAAACTGTGTCCTGTAGTTGTCTTGTTCCACGCAGAGTCTCCTGAGTTATCCCCTATAATTATTACAACTTTATTATTTGGGCCTACTAACTGTGTCTGCCACTCATTACAGTTTTCCTCCACTGAACAAAGCAATGCCGCCTGTTTAGTCCTGTTACCACATTTGAACTGCATTTAGCCTACTTTATTATTTGAGCCTATATCTGTGTTTCCTCCTCATCTTGCCCATTGCCCAACCACTGCTAGATGAGTCTGCTGGTACATTGACCCAGACCACTACATTCCCCTTGCACTCTACACAGCCAGAATCTGACCCTGCTGAAAGTCAGGTTCCCCTTCCCGCATACTATACCACCTTACACGGGGACAAAGAGGAAGGTGCAGATGAAAGTGCAGGTTCCTTCATCAGGTGGGGGGGCATACTCGTTGGCGACGTCACTGGCACAGGGCCCCTCATAGTACGCAAAAGTGTCTCTGCCAGTGGGAGGCGCCACCCGCCATCAAACACAGCGCCGTACTATGAGGGGCCCTGTGCCAGTGCCAACGAGTGGGCCCCCCCTGCTTGCTCAGGATCACAGCACTTGCAAAGATGAAATACTTACCTCTCCCTGCTCCACCGCCGTGATGTATTCCGTGTTTCCTGGGCCCACGAAAATCTTGAGCCAGCCCTACCCCCCCACAACTTTAGCCAAATGACCCCCAGTTTTCAATGCCTAACTATTATTATAAAGTAAATTAAGATTGACAAGCTTAACTAATAAGAATTGATGTTTTTTGCATTAAAATGGGCACTGTAGGTGTTTTCATGTCCTCCACTCACTGCCGACTTTGATTCCCCATTGACTTGCATTGGGTTTCGTGTTTCAGTCAGCACCCGACTTTTCACAATAATCGGCCGATTTCACCCGACCTGACTTTTGACAAAGTCGGGTTTCGCGAAACCCGACTCAATCCGAAAAAAGTAAAAGTTGCTCAACTCTATTTATAAGATTAATGTAAATTTTCGAGATGAGTCTTGGGATAGGTGGGTGTGTTTTCGTTATTAAGTCCAACCAAAAAAACTGGGGAGGGGGAGTGGTCCATTTTTTGATCTGCTTCATAAAATGTGTCACATGTATTTTTTGAAGATAACTAGTTGGGTGTTTTGTAGCTTCCAAGGGCATCAAGTTAAGGCCGGTTTCACACGTCAGTGATTCCGGTACGTGAGATGTCAGTTTCCTCACGTACCGGAGCCACTGACACATTTAGACACATTGAAATCAATGCATCTGTGCAGATGTCATTGATTTTTTGCGGACCGTGTCTCCGTGTGCCAAACACGGAGACATGTCAGTGTTCGTGGGAGCGCACGGATTACACGGACCCATTAAAGTCAATGGGTCTGTGTAAAACACGTACTGCACACAGACGTTGTCCGTGTGCAGTCCGTGTGCCGTGCAGGAGACAGCGCTACAGTAAGAGCTGTCCCCCCCACATGGTGCTGAAGCCGCCATTCATATCTTCTCTGCAGCAGCGTTTGCTGTAGAGAAGATATGAATAATCCTTTTTTTTTTTGTTTCTGGTGTTTAACATAAAGATCCCTGTCCCCAAACCCCCTCCCACCCCCTGTGCGCCCGCCCGCTGTTATTAAAATACTCACCCGCCTCCCTCGCAGTGTCCTGTCCTGGCCGCAGCTTCTCCTGTATGCGGTTACGTGGGGCCGCCCATTACAGAAATGAATATGCGGCTCCACCCCTATGGGAGGTGGAGCCGCATATTCAAGACAGTAATCGGCGGCCCCACGTGACCGCTCATACAGTAGAAGGTGCGGCCAGGACAGGACACTGCGAGGGAGCCGGGTGAGTATTTTAATAACAGCGGGCGGGCGCACAGGGGGTGGGAGGGGGGTGGGGACAGGGATCTTTATGTTAAACACGAGAAACAGAAAAAAAAAGGATTATTCATATCTTCTCTACAGCAAACGCTGCTGCAGAGAAGATATGAATGGCGGCTTCAGCACCACGTGGGGGGGACAGCGCTTATCTATAGCGCTGTCTCCTGCACGGTGCGTGTGGTACCCAGTCGGCACACGGGCAGCACACGTGTGCCGCACGTGTGCCACACTGATGTGCCACAGAAACGCACGGGCACATGGACACGGATAATTCCGGTACCGATTTTTCCGGTACCGGAATTATCTGGACGTGTGGGACCGGCCTAATGCAAAGTATTTTGTCATTCAAAAGATAGGAAATTGGTTTGTTTGGAAGAGAAATCCATAGCCCATAGGGATCTGTAAAATCCAGGTTAAAAATGTATGGGATAAGGCCAATCTTTAGGGCTTTTTTAATTGCTTTTATACTCTGTATTATGTATTGTATTGTTTGTTTATAAATACATAGATGTTTATTATATTAAGGTGATCCCTGTATTTGGTGTGTGTTTTTCTTCTCCCCATTTTTAGATTGATTCAGTTTGACATGCTCTAGGTTGATCCATTATATGTATTATTCGGTGATGCCCTCTATTTTTTTCTTTCTATGGGGAAAAGCTGCACAGAAAACTCAGCGTTCCCGCAAGAGAAAATGACATGCTGGGGATTTTAAAAGAAAAAAAACGCCGCAGGTGAGTTTATGCAACATAAATAAGCACAGTGGGCATAAGATTTCTAGAAATCCCACCCACTTTGCTGGAATTGTAAGGCTGTCGTCACACTATCAGTATTTGGTCAGTATTTTACATCAGTATCTGTAAACCAAAACCAGGAGTGGGTGATAAATGCAGAAGTGGTGCATATGTTTCTATTATACTTTTCCTCTAATTGTTCCTATCCTGATTTTGGCTTACAAATACTGATGTAAAATACCGACCAAATACTGCTAGCGTGACGGCAGCCTAAGACATTCAGTTTTTGACACAGGGAAAACACGCAGCGTAAAAAAAAGTGATAAAAGCTTATCATGGGAGCATAGCCTCAGGCTATGTTCACACGTTGCATTTTTACTGCAGGCAAAACCTGCTCTCATGGTAGTAAAGAAGTTGCTTACAAAAAGCAGGTTTTGGTGTGTTTTTGCTGCTTTTTTGGCGCAGATGTCATTTTTCTACAGTACATGTTTAATAAAGTTAGTTTTATTAATCAAAAGCACAGTAAAAACTTTTTCCAGTGGTTTTGCACTCTCATTTCTTTCTACTTTGAAAAAACTTTGCAAAAATGCTGAAAGAATTGACAAGCTGTAGATTAAAAAAAAAAAAAAAAAATCAGCAGATTTCCAAATCAGTCAGGAAAATTAAATCAATGTGTGCGCATGAGATTTCTGAAATCTCATAGCTTTTGCTGATACTGTAGAAAGCAGCGTTTAAATTGCATTAAACGCAACAAAAAGCTGTTTTAGTTGGGGAGAGACATGTTCCCGGTTAATATAGTTGTTAATTGTTCCAGAAATCAATCAACAGGCAGCCATTTCTGAGCATATGAATAAGGCTCTCCTCTCACCAGATGACTAGATGAGTTATTGCTTGGTGCACATCCTTTTATATGGGGCGGCAACATTAGCATTTTATTGAGGTTTCGAGAAAAATCTTGAGTCGGACTTGGATTACTGACATATTGAATGGTAGGGTTAATGATTTTTCTGTTTCATTAAGGTCTTCCGTTCATGTTTTTCAGGTTTGTTTGGTCTTCTAATAGCATGGATTATTGGGCATTCTTTAGTTCATTAGGCTGAGTAAAGATCACGGCTTTGTGCTTGTGGTTTTATGCTGGGAAATCCTTCTACTGAGGTGTAAGGCCGGCTTCACACTAGCGAGTTTTACGGACGTATGAGCGCAGAAAATATGTCCAGAAAATACGCATTGCACACGGCCAGTGATTCTCTATGGGGCAGCTCCTATCTGCCGTATATTACGCATCCGTAATATACGGTATTTTACGGGCGTAGAAAATCGCAGCATGCTGCGTTTGTCAGCGTATTGCGCAGAAAATACGCCAATGAAAGTCTATGGGGGCGAGAAAATTACGGATTACACACGGACCATGCGTGTGACTTGCGAGAAATACGCACCGGTGTTCTATAGAAAAGAAAAGCCGGCAATTCAGTGTGGTGTACAGTAAAATCACACCGACAGAATAGAATAGGTAGAATAAATGTGTACACATAGAATAGGTATATATATATATATATATATATATATATATATATATATATATATATATATATGTATGTCAGTGAGACACATATATATATATATACAGTGCCTACAAGTAGTATTCAACCCCCTGCAGATTTAGCAGGTTTACACATTTGGAATTAACTTGGCATTGTGACATTTGGACTGTAGATCAGCCTGGAAGTGTGAAATGCACTGCAGCAAAAAAGAATGTTATTTCTTTGTTTATTTTTTTTTTTTTAAATTGTGAAAAGTCTTTTCAGAGGGTCATTTATTATTCAACCCCTCAACCCACCAGAATTCTGTTTGGTTCCCCTAAAGTATTAAGAAGTAGTTCAGGCACAAAGAACAATGAGCTTCACATGTTTGGATTAATTATCTCTTTTTCCAGCCTTCTCTGACTATTTAAGACCCTCCCCAAACTTGTGAACAGCACTCATACATGGTCAACATGGGAAAGACAAAGGAGCATTCCAAGGCCATCAGAGACAAGATCGTGGAGGGTCACAAGGCTGGCAAGGGGTACAAAACCCTTTCCAAGGAGTTGGGCCTACCTGTCTCCACTGTTGGGAGCATCATCCGGAAGTGGAAGGCTTATGGAACTACTGTTAGCCTTCCATGGCCTGGACAGCCTTTGAAAGTTTCCTCCCGTGCCGAGGCCAGGCTTGTCCGAAGAGTCAAGGCTAACCCAAGGACAACAAGGAAGGAGCTCCGGGAAGATCTCATGGCAGTGGGGACATTGGTTTCAGTCAATACCATAAGTAACGTACTCCACCGCAATGGTCTCCGTTCCAGACGAGCCCGTAAGGTACCTTTACTTTCAAAGCGTCATGTCAAGGCTCATCTACAGTTTGCTCATGATCACTTGGAGGACTCTGAGACTGACTGGTTCAAGGTTCTCTGGTCTGATGAGACCAAGATCGAGATCTTTGGTGCCAACCACACACGTGACGTTTGGAGACTGGATGGCACTGCATACGACCCCAAGAATACCATCCCTACAGTCAAGCATGGTGGTGGCAGCATCATGCTGTGGGGCTGTTTCTCAGCCAAGGGGCCTGGCCATCTGATCCTCATCCATGGGAAGATGGATAGCACGGCCTACCTGGAGATTTTGGCCAAGAACCTCCGCTCCTACATCAAGGATCTTAAGATGGGTCGTCATTTCATCTTCCAACAAGACAACGACCCAAAGCACACAGCCAAGAAAACCAAGGCCTGGTTCAAGAGGCAAAAAATCAAGGTGTTGCAGTGGCCTAGTCAGTCTCCTGACCTTAACCCAATTGAAAACTTGTAGAAGGAGCTCAAGATTTAAGTCCACATGAGACACCCAAAGAACCTAGATAACTTGGAGAAGATCTGCATGGAGGAGTGGGCCAAGATAACTCCAGAGACCTGTGCCGGCCTGATCAGGTCTTATAAAAGACGATTATTAGCTGTAATTGCAAACAAAGGTTATTCCACAAAATATTAAACCTAGGGGTTGAATAATAATTGACCCACACTTTTATATTTAAAATTTATAAAAATTTAACTGAGCAACAAAACTTTTTGGTTTGTAAGATTTATGCATCTGTTCTTGTTTCCTGCTCTTGTTTGAAGTTTGAAGGCTCTAACTTATTTGCATCTTATTAAACCTGCTAAATCTGCAGGGGGTTGAATACTACTTGTAGGCATTGTATATATATATATATATATATATATATATATATATATATATTTATATTTAATTCAGCGCTAGATAGCAGAAAAGCCGGTAATTCAATTGCAGGCTTTTCCTATCTCCTTCACAAACCCGACAGAATATGAGACATGGTTTACATACAGTAAACCATCTCATATCCCTTCGTTTATTACATATTCCTCTTTACTAATGTAAGAAGTGTCTCTGTGTAAAATTTGGGGTATCTAGCTATTAAATATAAGGGTTAAATCCCGGAAAAAATTGGCGTGGGCCCCCGTGCAATTTTGTCCGCCAGAGTGGGAAAGCCAGTGACTGAGGGATGATATTAATAGCGTAGAGAGGGACCATGGTTATAGAACCCCCCCCCTGGCTAAAAACATCTGCCCCCAGCCACCCCGGAAAAGGCACATCTGTAAGATGCGCCTATTCTGGCACTTGGGCGGTGGGATATGGGGTAATGAAGGGTTAATGTCACCTTGCTATTGTAAGGTGACATTAAGCCAGGTTAATAATGGAGAGGCGTCAATTATGACACCTATCCATTATTAATCCATTAGTACGAAATGGTTAATAAAACACACACATTATTAAAAAGTATTTTAATGAAATAAAGACACATGGTGTTTTAATATTTTATTATACTCTTAATCCACCTGAAGACCCTTGTCACCTGAAATAAAGTTAAAAAATCAAACAACAATATTCTATACCTTCCGTCGTTCAGTCTTGTCCCACGCTGTAAATCCATCTGAAGGGGTTAAATCATTTTACACCCAGGAGCTCTGCTAATGCAGCTGTGCTCCTGTCTGTAAAACTTGCTGAATGAATGGAATGCAGGGGAATGTACTGTAGTTAGCTCGAGTCATGGTGATGCGCCCTCTGCTGGATGAACTCATATGAACTCGAGCGTGAGAAAATTTTCCTAAAAAGTTCCCACGCTCGAGTTCATATGAGTTCATCCAGCAGAGGGCGCTGGACTGTAGTTAGCTCGAGTCGCGGTGATGCGTCCTCTGCTGGATGAACTCATATGAACTCGAGCGTGGGAACTTTTTAGGAAAATTTTCTCACGCTCGAGTTCATATGAGTTCATCCAGCAGAGGGCGCATCACCATGACTCGAGCTAACTACAGTACATTCCCCTGCATTCCATTCATTCACCAAGTTTTACAGTCAGGAGCACAGCTGCATTAGCATTAGAGAAAAATCACCGTACGGAAGCCATACAGATGCCATACGGATGACACACGGATAAATTTGTGCGTAAAAATCGCATCCTCGCATTGAATACGGAACAGTGTTTTGGGACAATTACTGCGTATTACGGCCGTAAAAAACGGACCGTATTTTCATACGCCTAGTGTGACGCCGGCCTAAGGGTACGGACTGTGTTGCAGTTTCTCTCCCCGAAGATGACAATCGCGTAGTATGTACAATGTCATGCGGTTTTATACATGTAATGTGTCATGTGAATTGCCATGTATTGTGTTAGGCTGCCATCACACTAGCAGTATGTGGTCAGTATTTTACATCAGTATTTGTGAGCCAAAACCAGGAGTGGAACAATTAGAGGAAAAGTATAACAGAAACATATGCTCTACTTCTGCATTTATCACCCACTCCTGGTTTTGGCTTACAAATACTGATGTAAAATACTGACCAAATACTGATAGTGTGACGGCAGCCTTATGGTAATGTACATTGTTTAAGCAACGTGAAGAGATAATATACAATGTGACTAGTATATAGTGCACAATGTACATAGGGTAAGCATAGAACTGTATAGATTAAGACTAGGTTTAGTATTTACTGATGTAAGATATAGCTAATGCTTAGGGCAAGACCACATTGAAAGAGGGTTAGTGAGGTTAGAAAAGGGACTGACTACCTGGTAGTTGTCAGATAGGGAAGTACAATGACAAGGTCCATTTCAAGTACAGTGCGCTGCTAGGGCCAGCATGTACTATTCGTTCTAGGCAGTGGGAGGACGCATTGATATCCCTTGCGGATATTCCGGTAATGTCAGAGCCCAAGGCCCAGTGTAGGGGCTGATGGGCGCATCGTATCCTCTGGGGTACAGTGGAAGATGGACACGGTGAAGGGCAAGTGGCTGGTCCCAACTGCACTGCGAAACTGGACAGAAAATTTGTGGGGCTGACGGAGTCAGTGAACTTAAGGATAGTCCAAGAGGAACGAGTGGCAGCGCTGAAGATGTGTGATGCTAAGGAAGTAAGGGATACGCAGTGCTGTGCCCTATCCCACAAGTTACAATTTAATGAACTTAAACTTACCAGTAAACATTTGCTTGTTGCAATGAACTTGGTTTCCCCTGAGTTGTGTGCGGCTGCTCCTGAATATGGAGGCCTGGAGACAGTGGAGGCCTGTGGCCTACAAGTGAGTGTGACGCACACCACACCTGTTATCACACTTCGAGTGGGACACTGTTTTCCTGTAAAGTGCCAGAGTGTTACGGGACTGAAGTTCGGTAAGGACTAACACTCTTGACAACTTTAAAGAGGAAAATTGGAAAGGGGTTAAGGTCTCTAATGTACATTGGTGTTTCCTGAACTTGTATTGATAAGTAAAGAGTTCCCAGGTGATGTAATTAGAGTTGATCGTATTTGTTCGGGTTCCCTCTTATTTAGCAAGCTATACCTCTTAGCAACACGGGAACACGGCTTCCTGGATTGCTCCGGCTGATCAGCTGATCGGCACCGCAGCTGCATGTGTCACGGCTGTGTGACAGTCACAGCACATGCATGGACAGCCCAACACACAGGCTCTCCATGCATGTGCTGTGACTGTGACACATGCAGCTGCGGCGCCGATCAGCTGGCGCGATCCAGAAAGCCGGGTTCCCTCTTCAGCTTACTCGGTAAGGCCAGTCTCACACGTCCAGATATTTCCGGTACCGGAAAAAACGGTCCCGGAGCTATCCGTGTCTGTGTGTCCGTGTGTGCACGTAGGCCATCCGTGTGTCATCCGTGTGCTGTCTGTGTGTTCGTGTTTCTCATCCGTGTGCTGTCCATGTATCCGTGTATTGAAACAATTTTTTTAAATGTTAACCCTATGACTTAAAAAAAAAGCACACGGACAGCACGCGGACGGCACACGGACAGCATCCGTGTGCGGTACGTGTTTACACGCACCCATTGACTTTAATGGTCCGTGTGATCCGTGTGCTCCCACGAACCCTGACATGACTCCGTGTTTTGCACATGGACACACGGTCCGTGAAAGCATGCTGACATCTGCAGAGTCACATTTATTTTAATGTGTCTATGTGTGTCAGTGTCTCTGGTACGTGAGGAAACTGTCACCACACGTACCGGAGCCACTGACGTGTGAAACCGGCCTAAGTGGTATAGCCTGCTAAATAAGAGGGAACCCGAACAATTTCACTCAACTCTACTTATAATACATGTTGATAGCATTGTTCTTGGCAATGTAAGAATTGGGGAATTCACAGAACTCATAAGTAATTTTGAAGACTTTTTTTTTTTTTTTTCTCTAGGAATCGATTATTGGGTAGTTGGAGGTAGTGCTACATAGAGATTGATTGATTGAGTGCCAGAAATGGAGTGGCTTTGAAAAGAGTTCTGCGTTTGCTCACCTTGTACAGCACCTACTAGGGGTGACTAGTAGACACAGGGATTTAGAAGATTATGGTAACTTGTTGCTCCAGGTTGGGGTGCACCTTCATTTTATAGAGATAACTATTCGTCTGTTGATTCTCCAGGATGGCCAAAAGCAAGCTATGATTCTGTTGGGTGGGGATAGTTGGAGGCCAGCATAGGGGGTATAGTGTCTCCCCTGTGGCAACTTTTCTGTGCTCTAGTGGTATTGCGGCGCCCCAGGGTCCTGGTTGTCGCAGTGGCATTGCTTTCCTTTCAGGGAGAGTGATGCTACGTTTGGAGGCAAAGAAGGATAACTGCATCTAGGTATCACAAACATGCAACACATTTTACACTCCAGACCACCAGGGGGAGATCCTGCTCCTATTTATTAGGTCACTCCCCATATATATGTATATAACTGGTAGTCTGTAGGGAAAGTTAGTGAGTTCCAGACCAGAGTCTGAGGAAGACAGAGGGTCAAAGGAGCTGTGCATGCCCTCAGAGCTGCAGCTCCCAGTAAGAGACATTGAAAGGCAGAAATGTATTGCAGCAAGCATGAAGGAAGTCGAAGCAAAGGAGAGGATACCAGAAGGGGACCAGCCCCGCTCAAGCTGTCTCCTTCTGAGGCGCAACATCCCGGTAGCCAGAATACCGAGGGAGTAAGGTCCTATACGCCTTATTTCAGAGACCGGCAGGGCAGCTAATTGCAGGTTACCTGTCCGCACCTACACCCAGGAGGCACGGTGACACCTACAGAGCCGGATTATCTAAGAGACCCTATAAACAGGCTCAAGTCACCAGTCATATTGGTTTTGTCCTATCCTATATGGGGCAGAGAGAGCGAAACATCGCATCTGTGAGACCCTTATGTGAAGCCATAGGCAGTAAGGGACTACACCACCGCAGCGCAAGGGAAGGCTACTGATTTCCACCTGGACAAAGGGACTCTGGACTTGCCTCCAAACCGGCCGGACTCTGCCTGCCCTGTGATCTGGTGCCCTGGACAGTGGATGCTGAGGTCTTCAGTAAAGTTAAAAAGACTGCAACCTTGTGTCCTCGTTCTTCTCTGAGCCTCTCACCATACCACCATCTACACACCGGGAAGCCCTGGGGGACATACTTCATCTGTGGGAAGGTATACCATCTAGCTGCCATAACATCACCCCAGCGGACCCCATAAAGCAGCATCGGTCACCCTGACCGAATACCACAGGTGGCGTCACGAACATAAACTTTATCCCTTTAAAGACCTTTCCCTTTTACACGGACGTCCCAGG
The DNA here is from genome assembly GCF_051348905.1 of Ranitomeya variabilis. Classification (NCBI taxonomy): domain Eukaryota; kingdom Metazoa; phylum Chordata; class Amphibia; order Anura; family Dendrobatidae; genus Ranitomeya; species Ranitomeya variabilis. Next base: position 640,993,091 of record NC_135232.1, read on the forward strand.
GCCATGGACTGGGTCAGCCACCGTGACATCCCCCTGTGAACAGCAGGACCCGATACCGAGTACCCGCCGGCCCTTGGGGGGCGATCCAGTAACATATAGATGAGCCCAAGCCTGCTGTCCCCAGTAGTCCGAAATGCCACAATACAAGGCAATCTTGACAGAAGAATATTGAAATTTTGGGGGCATTGACATAAGTTTAATGTTTTCCATTATGTTTTATATAAAGTTGTGGCCATCTCACTTAACCCAGAACAATGGGGATGATTTAGTAAGACTGGCATTTCATATCAAAAGGCCAAATCACAGTCAAGGGCTAAAAGCACAGAAAAAGTAATTCACAATCAAAGCACCAAAACATGGTCAAGGGACCAAAGCATGCCTAAATTACTATCGGCAGTGGGGCACACAAAATAGAGACCACCTCATAGGCAGGTAACAGAAGCGTCCTGTGGTTCTGAATAGTGTTGAGCATTCCGATACTGCAAGTATCGGGTATCGGCCGATACTTGCTGTATCGGAATTCCGATACCGAGATCCGATATTTTTGTGATATCGGGTATCGGTATTGAAACAACATTAATGTAAAAATGTGTAAAAGAGAGAATTAAAATAAAAAATATTGCTATACTCACCTCTCCGACGCAGCCTGCACCTTACCGAGGGAAGCGGCAGCGTTCTTTGTTTAAAATTCGCGCTTTTCTTTCCTTTACGTGAGTCCCGGCTTGTGATTGGTTGCGTGCCGCCCATGTGACCGGGACGCAACCAATCACAGCAAGCCGTGACGTAATTTCAGGTCCTTCAGGATTTTAAAATTACGTTCCGGCGTTGTGATTGGTTGCGTCGCAGTCACATGGGCGACGCAACCAATCACAGCAAGCCGTGACGTAATTTCAGGTCCTTAAGGATTTTAAAATTACGTCCCGGCTTTGTGATTGGTTGCGTCGCAGTCACATGGGAGACGCAACCAATCACAAGCCGTGACGTCACGGGAGGCTGGACACGCGCGCATTTTAAAATGGGCGCGTGTCCAGCCTCCCGTGACGTCCCGGCTTGTGATTGGTTGCGCCGCGATCAACCAATCACAAGCCGGGAGGCTGGACACGCGCGCATTTTAAAATTTTAAAATGCGCGCGTGTCCAGCCTCCCGGCTTGTGATTGGTTGACCGCGGCGCAACCAATCACAAGCCGGGACGTCACGGGAGGCTGGACACGCGCCCATTTTAAAAAGCGCGCGTGTCCAGCCTCCCGTGACGTCACGGCTTGTGATTGGTTAATGGCGGCCATGTTGCCGGGACGCGGACCAATCACAGCAAGCCGTGACGTAATTTCGTCACGGCTTGCTGTGATTGGTCCGCGTCCCGGCAACATGGCCGCCCTGACCAATCACAAGCCGGGACTTCACGTAACCAAGTAAAAGCGCGAATTTTAAACAAACAACGCTGCCGGTTCCCTCGCTGAGGTCCAGGCTGCGTCGGACAGGTGAGTATAGCGATATTTTTTATTTTAATTCTTTCTTTTACACATTTATATGGATCCCAGGGCCTGAAGGAGAGTTTCCTCTCCTTCAGACCCTGGGAACCATCAGGAATACCGTCCGATACTTGAGTCCCATTGACTTGTATTGGTATCGGGTATCGGTATCGGATTGGATCCGATACTTTGCCGGTATCGGCCGATACTTTCCGATACCGATACTTTCAAGTATCGGACGGTATCGCTCAACACTAGTTCTGAAACCTTGTTAGTCATGCATTACTTTGCAACCTTATGAGGCAGAGAGGGTTAAGTAGCCTCCATCTAACCAGCTCCTTATTGTATTGTGTTGAGTTTGAGGTTCACTGTTTGTCATGCAAACAACAGGGCTGCATAATGAAAGATAATAGCACAGTGATCTCTGTTTATGCAAGGTTTGACTTTACCATGGTAAACTTGGCATCTGTAAATATTTCACTTTTTGACAGACAAGCAAGCAGGGTATTGTACAGGGTGATTCACCCACTACTTTACCAGGAAAAATTGCTGTAACTTCTGAAAGACAATGAATAGTACTGAAATTTGCACTGTACATAACTTGGTTCATGAGAAACTGATCTTTTAAAGAGGTATTGAAAATGTTCACCGTTTGCATCCAAACACACATGCATGCCTCGTTCCATATTGGTGAATGTATTCTGCAGGACATCTGTGATCATAGCCTGAATTTCTTGCTTTTTGTTCTCTGAGTGCCTATAATGATTGTGGCTTGTTACTGTACACCCTGACTTTCTACGGGTTGTAAGATGGCCACCAGACAGGTCCTTGAGGGGAGAAATGTATCATCGCAGTTGGTAGCTTCGATGATGTGAGCTTGGAAAGCATATTCCAGCACGTAGTGCTGTGAGAGTTATTAGGCCATTCCAGGACGGGATTTTCCATAAACCCAAAGAAATGTGGCATGGGAATGGAGGAAGTTAAACATTTGGGCTATGTCATAGGCAGTGGCGAAATGAAGCCCCAAATAAATAAAGTTGAGGCGATCCAGAGTTGGCCACAACCCCACTCAAAGAAGCAGGTCAAAGCGTTCCTGGGCATTGTGGGCTATCAGCGACGGTTTATCCCTAACTTTGCCATGATAGCCATAGCTGACTTTGTCTCTTAAAGGAGGTCTGTCAGAGAGGCAGCTAAGTGATCTCCAGAAGCTGAGACGGCGTTCCAGGAACTGAAGGTAGCCCTGTGTAAACAGCCAGTGCTAGTGGTACCGGATTTCTCCAAGGATACGTCAGATGTCAGGCTGGGAGCGGTCTTATCACAGGAGGTGAACGGGGAAGAGCACCCCATAATTTATCTGAGTTGGAAGTTGTAATCTTGTGAGAAGAATTACTCCGTAGTGGAGAAGGAATGTTATCCATCAAGTGGGTGTTGGACACTCTAAGGTACTACCTCTTAGACAGGAAATTCAGGCTAGTGTCATACCATGCCCCACTGAAGTGGATGACAGAGAAGGGGAACAATGCCCGAGTGACCAGGTGGTTCCTAGCACTTCAGGATTTTAGCTTCCATGTGGAGCATAGGCCAGGTAAACTGCATGGCAATGCTGATTCTCTTTCGAGAGTCCACTGTTTGATGGCAGAAGGTGTCAAGCCCCCTGGCTTTGGACAGGGGTGGTGTTAAATCAGTACAGTGACTGAATCTGTACAGGTTGTAAGATGGCTACCGGATGGGTCCTTGAGGGGAGATATGTATCATCGCGGTTGGTAGCTTCGGTGATGTAAGCTTGGAAAGCATGCCCCCTGCACATATAGTGCTGAGAGAGTTATTAGGCCATTCCGAGTCGAGTTTTACAAGAAGTCAAAAGAGATAGGTGGGAATTACTGCTCACATATCCCCGCCCCAGGGGTGTGGTTTGGAAGAAAAAATGGAGACCAAGTGTCTCATTCAGTGTCTGGGTCTAGAGATGTGTGTTGGTCTGTGTTAAGGCCTAAAGAACCAGACACTCATGAGTGTGTGGACACGTGATATTGTATGGACTTTTAGCTTTGTATTTTCACTTTGTGCTGGAAAAAGCTGTTCTTTTGTTTGTTTCCCTGAGCAGTTCCCTGAGCATTTATGCAGTTTTGATAAACCTGCCTGGTCATTTTTCATGAAACTGCTTCCTGTGCCTACCTCAACCTGCAGCACAGCGTGTATGAAACCCTACAATGCGAACGCATCCTTTCTTGGCCACTCGTTGACATGTGGAATATGCCATGCCTGCCTCCTGGGAAAGAATGAGCAACAATTTATGTGGAGATGGCAGAAGTCGCTGTTTCACATCTTCAATTGTTTCCTCACACATTTTTGGACATCCTCCATGCCTATCCAGTAATGTTCTTGTACGTTCCAGCTTATTCACCAGTGATTGAATAAACTGTTTGGACTTCATTAGAAACTCACTTTTGCACCTCATTAAGGACTCAATTTTCCAATAAGTTTTTACCATGAAAATACATCTAACACCCCAGGTAACCGGTTGTTACAGTGATGTTGCCTTCCCTTCAGCACCCACACTCAGCACATTCCAAATCCAGGCCAGAAGGGGGAGCTCTGAACCCAGATTCAGTGGAGCTTCCCCAGCTTTAATTGTTCTGGCCTGTAGAAGGAGTTAGGTAGTTGGTCCAGTGAGACCAAAAAGAGCAGTCATTTGGAAGGAGAGGAGAGAGAAGAAAGTCTGGAACTGAGAGGAGACAGCGGAGCCGTGCAGCCAGGACTGAGCTGCAGCTCCAGGGAAAGGAAGTGAACCCGAGGGGTTGAAAGTGGTGGAGCTACTGAGGAAAGGAACACAGTGGAAAAGGAAAGGGGCTCAGAGGGGAACTGTGACCGAGCACCCTCAGAGCCGAAGCGCAGGAATCGGGGACCGGGAGCCTGAGGCTGTGTTGTAATCTAGAACACATAGCAGAACCAGAGGGCATAGGACTGTATGTTATTTGCCCACACCACGCCTGGAGGCGAAGCAGCACCTGAAGAGCCCGGGTCATGATACAGACCCTATAAAATGGCTCAAGCTGCACACCATACAAGTACCTGTCTCAGGGTAGGAGGGAGATTACTTTGCCAGCAAGCTACAGGTAGCAGGGACCTCATACACTAGCACGAGTAGGAAGGCTTACGGACCTCACCTGGGAGAGGGATTCACTATTGCCTCCAGGCCAGCCGGACCATGCCATCACCTGTTTCTGGTACCCTGGACTGTGGACTGCTACTGCCAGTAAACCAGGTAAAGACTTTACAACCCTGTGTCCTCCACTTATTTGCCGGCATACACCATCCTTGCCCAAACAACTTGGGAGCCCTGGGGACCCCGCTTCACCTGTGGGAAGCATTACCATCTTGCTGCAACAACATCACCCTAGAGGACCCCTTTAAGCAGCGTCGGTCCCCTCTGACCGAGAACCACAGGTGGCGTCACAAATAGACTTTATTCCCAAATACCCTTTAAAGACCTTTCCCCCTTTAATTGGGCGTCCAGGGCCACTCACTGAGTCGCTGCCATCGTGACATCCCCTTTAAGTACTGGACCCGGTAACGAGTACCCCACTGCCCTGGCGGGTGACTCATACACTCCTTCAAACTGTATCTGTACATTGTTAACAAATGAAGAAATTCAGCACGAGTGAAATGCAGGAACCACACAAACTACTGACATGCTGCAATGGTGTAGTGGAGACGACAAGGCAGCGAGATCACTTGGCGTGCCGATGATTCATTGCACTCTTACTTCTCATGAACCAAAGTATGTACAGTCCAAATTTCGTTGCGGTCGACCTTCTCTTTTAGAGGTTATAACAATATTTTTGGGTAAAGTAGCGAGTGAATCACCATGTATAATCATGTCCAATGGTGTAAAACCAAGTGACTTGTTTTGTTTTGCATAAATAATTAAGTGATTTTTATTTGTATATAAACTGCAAAGAGCCATGATAAGTATACAACTTGGATTTTAAAATGATTTAACCCCTGTTTGCCACAGCCATGGCCTTAAAGGTGGTGTCCAGGTTATCGGTATTGATTACCTCCCCTTAGTATAGGTAATCATCATCAGATCAGTAGTGGTCCAATACACAGCACCCTGACCAATGCGATTATTTTTTTTTAGCTTCAGTGACCTAATGTGAATATATGAACAAAGAAAAGCCCAGCCCCATTCAGTGTGTATTGACCATTGACAAGGACCGTAGCTCAGCTCCTATTGATTGTAAACTGCTCAGCTCCTACTGGAACAGCTACTTCACTGTGAACGGAGCCGTCCTGTTCTAGCTCCATACTCTGATTAAGGCCGGGGTCACACTTGCGAGTGTGATGCGAGAAACTCACATTTTTTCCCTCTTTCCAGGACATGATATGGTAAAACCAATGCTGTAGTTCAAAAGTACAACTCGTCCTGCAAAAAACAAGCCCTCACCCGGCCATCTGGGAAGAAGGGGAGCGAAAAACAAACAAAAAAAGGGCTGCAGCGTGAAGTGGTTAAAAAAACTAAAACTTTCTTTTATTTTTTTTTTAAGAACGTTAAAACACTTATATGTTTAGCAGCAATTTTTCTTTTTTTTAACTCAAATAAATTTTTATTAAGAATAACATTACCATTGACATGTTACATTCTTGTTTTCAGTACAAAGTTTTCCCCCCAAACAAACCCCCGTAATCCCAACTTGTTCCGCCCCCACCCAATTAGACAGCCCACTTTATTTAATAGCACCACACTCAAATCTATAGGATGACTATCCCCTCAGTTAGGACCATAGGCCATGTGTTATGTTTACACCAATTCAGGGTCTTGATTCCTCCATACTCTATAACAAACCTATCCCATGGCAAGCCACGGAGACCACAATTTAATGAACATTTCAATTTTCCCTCTTTTCTGATAAAACCCCTTTTCCAGTTTCAGGCCCTACTTCACATATTGGAGGAATTCTCTTCTTGAAGGCGGCTCGTCCTTAATCCAATTTCGCGCTATTACCTTCCGGGCCATATACAGCAGTCTGGCAATAGCTGTCTTCAGGTTGTTATCCACTCCAATCTCATCCACGCACCCCAACAAGCACACCATCGGGTCCCTTGGCACCGTGCATCTGTATGCTCCTTCCACACGACTCAAAACTACCAACCAAAAAGCAGCCAGTCTTGGACACGTCCACATCATATGAAATATATCTGCATCTGTAGATTTACACCTCGGGCACTCAGAATCATCACGCAAGCCTGCCTTATATAACACCTTCGGAGATTTGTAAACTCTGTGTATTACATAAAGCTGTGACAGCCTATACGGTTAGCTCAGAGACAGCCGTGGAACCCACTCCAGCACTGACTCCCAAGTTTCATTCTCCATTGGGCCCAGATCCCTCTCCCACATAGCTCTCGCCAGTATTGGAAACCCTAACAGGAAAGTGTGCAGCAAGTCTTTATAAAGAGTGGAAATAACCCCCCAGTAGTCCCTTCACCACACACATACTCTAACACTATATCCCTTTGAATTCTGATTCCTCCGTCCCTATTCTGAGCTCCAAATGCGTGTCTCATCCGCAAATATTGATATTCCCCCGCAGGCCCGAGATCAAATTCCACCTGCAATTGGGAAAAGGATTTCAACTCTCCCTGCTCAATTATCTGATAGACATATTGAATCCCCTTGGCCTGCCATTCTGGTAGTACCCCCATTGCCACAAACTCCTTTAAATTATTATTATGCCATAGCGGGGAGAATCTGGTCAGACCCGTAATCCCACGTATATGTTTTAGTCTACCCCACAGCTTACATATCAATAACATAGTCGGATACAATTTCCCCAAAGCCCCCAGGGAGCCATCTTCCAGACATTGTACTGCTGGCCTTCTTTTTGTCACCTTTTCCATTAATTGCTGTACCGCCCCGGCCGACCCTTCATGCGCCCAGCCCTTTAAGTGCTGACTCTGGGCTGCAAGAAAATATACTTCAGGGTTAGGCAATGCCAAGCCCCCATCTTCCTTGGGTCGCTGAAGTGTCTCCAGTCTGATACGTGGATGTTGTCTCCCCCATACCAAATTCCTGAACAGGGAATTAATCTGCCGAAATTTCCCGCGCGGTATCCAAACTGGCGCATTATGAAGAACATACAGAATCTTCGGCATCAAAATCATTTTGATAAGATTCACCCTGCCCACCACAGATAAATGCAGCTTAACCCAAGCATCCACTTTTGCCTTAAGAACGCCTAAGATCGGAGTCAGATTCCCATGTATGTAATCCGTAACCGGCATAGATACCCATATCCCAAGATATTTAAATTGACTTACCACCTTCAGTCGCCCATCCTCCTAGCAGCAATTTTTCTAACTTTTCAAGAGCATTTTCAAAACCTGTTTTTAAACCCAAGGGGCCTATATAATACAGACCACCCATAAAATATAAAACACCATTTGGGACATTAACCCTTTAAAGGGAACATGTCACTAGAATCATGCTGCACTCATCACAGGCAGCATGAATCAGAGTCTAGTTGTCTGATTGCTAAAGTGTTTAAAAAATACCACTGGATCATTTCAGAGAAAATGTAGTTTGAAAAAAAAAAACCATCCTGGGACAAATGTTAAAATCGATTGAATTTGGGCGAGACATGCCAATCAATTTGAGTGGTGCGGGAAGAAGTTGGTTGGGGACTGCGCAGAACAAGTCGTGCCTCTTCTTACAGTCTCCAGATGAGGCTTTGTGCACACGTTATATTGAAAGGAGAAACAGGAGCCTAGAGTACAAATATAACAAATACTTTATTTATAAGAAAGTTAAAATATGGAACAAGAGACTAAGCAAAAAATAAGCGTACCGCAGCAACACATGAAGGGGAACAAAAGAAAGGACAACTCTGCCTGTCCGCCCCCAACACTGGATATAGCAAGCATAAAAAAGCACCAATAGGTGTTAGAAAATAGTGGGTGCTGATATGGTACATAGTACTAGGGGGATAGAAAGCACATAACACGTAGTGTGGAAAGCTGCTGTGTGACTCTACAACACATGGTCACAGGGCCAGTGCCCTCTATATTTGCATACAAAAACCCGACACACAGCAACGATGAACAAATGTAATATGCTTACCATGGTGAGGGGAGATGGACAGGAGAGGGTCCCGCCTGATGGCCCTCCTCCTTTAACACTCTCTCCACACATGAAACAGGATGTGTCTGATGATGTGTCACACACCACATGGCCAGCTAAATTTGTAAAATGTTAAAATGACATTTCCCAGTGAATGCATTTGTCTTGGTGGAAAGCAATGCTGAAGTTGAAAACCGTATCAAAAACGCTACGTGTGAACATAGCCCAAATGGTGGAGGAACATTTTAGTTTTTGTTTATTTATTTTGCCTTACATACAAATCATTACCCTGGAAAGTATGTTCCTTAACATATTTCCCAGGAAAATCCATTTTGGCTTTGCTTTTGTATGTTTTATTGTGCGCCTGGAAAAGTGGCGCAAGACTCTGACAACATTGGTCACAGCAGTGACCTGGGAGTCAGAAATGCTTCCAGGGGTCTTCCCCGTGATGTTCCCATGTCACTTGACCACTGTTCCCATCAATTTCTGACGTTTTTAGACCCTAAAAAGAGGGTTGTGGCAAAATGGCTCGGGTTTCCCATAGACTTACATTGGGCTCGCAGTTTGGGTCGAGCACTGGGTCAAGCTTGGGTCAACCATTACAATTTGCTCGACGAGTGCAACGAGCAACCGAGCATTTTAGTGCTCGCTCATCACTATTCTTAATCCATCCTTCCTAGCATGAGAAGTATAGTTTCCAAGTGTGGTCTCTTCTGCAGGTGTTTATCTGTACTGGTACCTTAGTGGCTCTGTAAATATGATTTCTTATCCTAAAACCAGTCCAGCCAAATCTATACTTCAGTCAGCAATTTATGACCATATATAACCTATTGCTGTACTTATGAGAAACCGTCTAAAAACGTTTGTAGTACTTTTTCTCTAATTTGATTTGTGCAAATGTAACATTATGAGTTAAAACTGCAAATTTAAGGGTATGTGCACACGTCAGGATTAGGGTTGAGCGACCTTAACTTTTATAGGATCGGGTCGGGTTTCACGAAACCCGACTTTCTCAAAAGTCGGGTCGAGTGAAATCGGCCGATCCTATAAAAAAGTCGGGGTTGGGGTCAGCCGAAACCCGAAACCCAATGCACTGCAATGGGATACTATGGTTCCCAGGGTCTGAAGGAGAGGAAACTCTCCTTCAGGCCCTGGGATCCATATTTAAGTGTAAAATAAAGAATTAAAATAAAAAATATTGATATACTGACCTGTCCGGCGGCCCCTGCAACTTACCGAGGGAACCGGCGGCCTGCTTTGGTTAAAATGAGCGCGTCCAGGGCCTTCCGTGACGTCACGGGCCATCAGGCAGACTTTAATATTCTTAAAGGGAAATAGTGGCTCTCGTATACTGTTATTGCCTATGCATTGAAAGTGCAGTGCCCCAGAGTCCTGGTTGCTGCAGTAGTATTATTCCTCCACCAGGGGGAGTAATATTACGTCTGGAGGCAATAAAGGAGATCTTCTGTCCAGGTATCACAAACACACCACACACTTCACACTCCAGCCACCAGGGGGAGCAAAGGTTCTATCTCTTAGGCCACTCCTCACAGTTAGGTAAAACTGGGAGTTGGAGGGAAAGTGAGGAGAGAGTTCCTGGCAGGAGACCGAGAGAGAAACGTATCCAGACCGAGCTGGCTGGAGCGAAGTCCAGTCAGATCCAGACTACGGTCTGAGGAGGACGAGGGTCCACGGAGCTGCGCCTGCACCCCATGCGGCAGCATCCTAAGAAAGAGACATTGAAAGGAAGCGTGTTCTAGTGAGTGAGAAACGAAGGCATAGCAACAAGTGGATACCAGAGAGGATAGTAGACGAGAGGAGCTGCATCCTTCTGGTGCGCGTTCCGGTAGCCAGAATACCGAGGGAGTAAAGTGCTCTACGCCATTGCTTCAGAGACTGGCAGGACAGTCAATTCTAAGTTGGCTGCCCGACCTAAAATACCTAAGAAGACAGGTGGCAACTTGTGGGGGTTGGGGCATCTCTAGGGTCCCTATAAACAAGCCTCAGGCCATCAGTCATACGGGTTTTGTTCTATCCGACCACGGGGAACAGAGAGAGAAGAGTAATAACAGTGAGGACTTCATTAGAGCTTAAGCAAGTGAGGACCTACTGTGTTACTGTGCGCATAGGAAGGCTATTGCATTCCACCTGGATAAGGAGACTCTGGATTTGCCTTCAGACTGGCCGGACTCTGCCTACCCCATGATCCGGTGCCCTGGACTGTGGACACTGAAGCCTTCAGTAAAGGTAAAGAGACTGCAACCTTGTGTCCTCATTCTTTACTGCACCTCTCACCATTCACCAACTACACTCTGGGAAGCCCTGGGGATACACTTCACCTGTGGGAAGGTATACCATCTAGCTGCCATAACATCACCCCAGCGGACCCCTAAGCAGCGTCGGTCACCCTGACCGAATACCACAGGTGGCGTCACGAACTACCCCTTTAACGACCTTTCCCATATATGAGCTCTTTTCCTGGACACCCCTGACGGACAAGGAACGGGTCAGCCACCGTGACATCCCTACCGAACCGAAGGACCCGGTACCGAGTACCCCACGGCCCTATGGGGGCGCTCCAAATGCAAGTCCTGCCCTAAATTTGGATGCACCCCAAAAACAGACGTCCTGGAAGGCCCCATGAAACCAAAGTTCCCATTATTAGAAATTTTGTGCTCCCATACTGTTTGAATATGCATTTAATGCAAGGCCTGCCTTGCCCCAAGTTACACGCACCCCAAAAACCCTTTGAACCGACGTAGTGGATGGCCACATGAAACCAAAGTTCCCATTATTGGAAATTTGGTACTGCCATACTATTTGCCTATGCATTGAATGCAAGGCCTGCACTGCCACAAAGTTACACGCATCCCAATAACCCTTTGAACAGATGTAGTGGATGGCCACATGAAACCGAAGTTCCCATTACTATGATTTCTCTACTCCCCATAATGTTTGTCCATTAAGTGAATGCAAGGCCTGCCCCAAATTTACATGCACCCCAATCCCCCTTGGAAGAAACGTGAAGGAGGGCCTCATAAAAAAATTGCCTCTGGGGGGTACACATCAACATACTGTGTAAACATTTTTTTTTTACTGGCATCAAAAACACCCTTTAACACAATAATGTGGCTGTTGCATCACAGAACACGTTCACCCTGGTGATCTAGTGGTGGTGTCTGAAAGGAGCAGGTCTCCTATACTTGTAATGCCCATACACTAAGTGGTGGTGGATGATGAGGATGAGGAGAAGGAGGAGGACGACAACAGCAAATAGGTGAAATCAAGAAGTGTATACCCATGTGTGGGTGTGAAGAGGTGCATGGTAATAGAGTTACCAAAAAAAGAGTTTGGAGTTAAGTTTATCTTTCGCTGCTATCATTCGGTGATCTACAGAAGTCTGGCCAAATCCAGCCCTTGTTCATTTTTATAAGAGTCTGTCTGTCAGCATGTTCAGTTGACAGGCGGATGCGCTTATCAGTTATAATTCCACCAGCGGCACTAAATACCCGCTCTGACAAAATGCTAGCAGCAGTTCAGGCCAGGACCTCCAAGGCGTACAGAGCCAGTTCATGCCACGTGTCCAGCTTGGATAATTATTGGGTTAATTATAAGGCACAGAGGAATCATGGAGGACGTTGGTATGGTCAGCAAGTTACTCCCTCAGTATCTTCCAAAACTTTGCACTCCTTGTGAGAGTACCCCGCGCCTTACGGTCTGCGCGATGGGAGGGTCTGAGAAAACTCTCCCAGAACTTTGCCAGTGCTCCCCTGCAACTGCTGGATTGGAGTTGTGTCTCTCTCGCCTGTACTTCTTGGTTGTTCAACAAACTGTGACCTCTGCCGCCAGCGTTTTCAGATGGGAATTTTTTTAATAATTCCGCAACAAGGGTCATCTGGTACTGCACCATTTTAGTACACCTGTCTGCCTCTGGAATAAGAGAAAGTTCTCCTTGTAGCATGGGTCTAGAAGTGTCACCAACCAGTAATGACTGCCACCCAAAATGTTGAGAACGCGAAGGTCACGGGAAAGGCAGAGTAACATAAACTCAGCCATGCGTGCCAGACTGCTAACAAGCAAGACTTCCGTGTCCTCACCAAGAAGATGACTGACCATGCTGTCCTCTTTCTCCTCCTCCCTGTTCTCAGGTCATCCACGCTGAACAGATGGTATGACAGTTGTGCTTGCAGTACCGTCTATAGAGCATTAAAGTAACTCCTGTTCTTCCTCCTCCTCCTCTTCCTCATTGTCACCCAATCCACGTTTGGATGAGATGAGGCTGGGCTGTGTGTAGTCACCCTGTATGGTTCCTTGCTCCATCTCATCAATCTCTGCCTGAAATGCATCCTCTTTGATAGTGAGCCGAGAGCATATCAGGACCCAGAGAAGTGGGATGGTGAAGCTAATTATGGCATCATCGCCGCTCACCATCTTGGTGGAGTCCTCAAAGTTTTTGAGGATGGTACGTATCTCTGACATCCAAGTCCACTCATGAGGTCTCATGTGTGGAGTCTGAACTGAATACCAACGGCCTTGTTGATGCTGGTAGTCAACAACTGCCATCTTCTGCTCACAAATCCTTTCCAACATCTGCAGTGTAGAGTTCCAATGCTTGGGTACATCACACAACAGTCGGTGAGCCAGAAGCTGCAAACACTGCTGAAGCACAGCAAAGGAAGCGGAAGCTGTAGCTGACTTTCTGAAATGGGCACACAGGCGACGTACCTTGACAAGCAGATCTGGCAGCACCGGGTAGCTTTTGAGAAACCATTGAACAACAAGGTTAAGCACATAGGCCAAGCATGGTACATGTGTGAGTGTTTGCCTCACCTCAGAGCCACCACCAGATTACAGCCATTGTCACACACAACCATGCCTGGCTGTAGGTTCAACGGTGTCAGCCACAGATCTGCCTGCTCTTTCAGAGCTGTGTACAACTCTTCAGCATTGTGCAGTTTGTCACCTAAACATATTAGCTTCAGCACAGCCGGTTGCCGCTTGGCTGAGGCAGTGCTGCAGTGCTTCCAGCTTGTGACTGATGTGGCCATTTCAGAGATGGAGGGTGAAGAGGAGGAGGAGGTGCAAGAATTGTACACTGTGGGGCAACTCTGATTGACGTAGGACCCACAATCCTCGGCGTCGGGAGGACATGTTTCATCCCAAGGTCCGACTGGGTCCCGGCTTCCACTATGTTAACCCAGTGTGCTGTCAGTGAGATGTACCGCCCCTGCCCAGAAGTACTTGTCCACGTGTCCGTGGTTAGGTGGACTTTCCCAGTTAAAGAATTGTTGAGGGCACGGCTAATGTTGTGGTACACGTGCTTTTGTAAAGCGGGGACAGCACACTGGGAGAAATAGTCGCAGATGGGGACCGAGTACCTTGGGACAGCAGCCGCCATCAGGTTGCGGAAAGCTTCCATCCCCATGAGCCTAAAAGACAATATTTTGAGCGCAAGCAGACGAGAAATGTGTGAATGTGTGGCCTGTGGGGCGATGGCAGCGTATTTGCGCTTGTGTTCCAATGACTGGGGTATGGACAACTGACTGCTGTGCTGGGACAAGGACGTGGACGTCCTTGATGATGGTGCTAGTTGAGTGTGTGCAACGACATGTGCAGAGCAGGAGGCATCTTCGCATGCACCATGGACAAGGGATTGGCTTGCATGCGCAACAGTGGAAGAAGCAGTGGTGTCACCCGCAGACACTGTTGCTGGACCCTGGGGTTTGGCCCACAAAGTCGGGTGCTTTGCTGCCATGTACCTGATCATGCTGGTGGTGGTAAGGCTGGTTGTTTTGCCACCCCTGATGATATGGCATGGCAGGTGGTGCAAAATTCCTGCTTGGGGTTATCAGCAGAATCCTTAAAAAACAACCAGAATCGGGAAGACCTAACAGTTGTACTGCCAACTTCCGTCGGGTTGGTGTTACGGGTAACGGTTGCCCACCTTCTGTCTGCGGCCACCACACTGCTTCTTCCTGCCTGTTAGGGTGCTATGCCTACCTCTCCCTGTGTGCTGCAGTCCTTGCTCTGCATGTCCTCCTGCCAGGTTGGGTCAGTTACTATATCATCCACCACCTCGTCTTCCACTTCTGCACCCTGGTCCTCCTCCTGACTTTCTGGCAATTGTATCTCATCATCGTCCACCTCTTGTAATTCTTTGCTACCGTCGCACGGCTTCGCACTGTCAACTGTCGCATTTGTATGACCGTGGCTGCTCAAATATTTGGGCATCGCTACATGTGATCTCCTCTTGCCCCACTTCAAGTGGACCGGGAGAGAGGCCCTAATCTATGAATGGAAAAGTGATCCGTGTGCGGGAGAGCCACAGTTTAAAATATCTGACCTGTAGGTAACAATTATTTTTATTTTTTTACAGCAAAATAGTGTAAATAACTAGGGTACGACACAGCAAAAACAGTTAAATGAAGGTGTGTGACGAAGATACCCCACTTTCAAATGTCTGGACTGTATTTTTTTTAAAAGCTGCAAACTTGTGTCAATAAGTAGGCTAAGACACAGCAAAAAAATTAAATGTAGACCTCAAATGCCACAATTTATAGCCCACAGATAGATAAGGCATGTGACGGAGATACCACACTGTAAAATATGTGGCCTGTATTTTTATTTTTTTACAGAAAAATAGTGTCAAGAACTAGGGTAACAAACAGCAAAAAAGTTCAATGTAGGCCTCAAATGCCTCAATTTGTAGCCCACAGATAGATGAGGCGTGTGACAGAGATACCACACTGTAAAATATGTGGCCTGTATTTTTATTTTTTTACAGAAAAATAGTGTCAAGAACTAGGGTAACAAACAGCAAAAAAGTTCAATGTAGGCCTCAAATGCCTCAATTTGTGGCCCACAGATAGATGAGGCGTGTGACGGAGATATACTCGCCGTATAAGACGGGGGTCATCTTATACGCCAGGTGTCGTCTTATACGTGTGCGGTCCGGATGGTTCCCACGGTCTAGAGGAGAGGAGACTCTCCTTCAGGCCCTGGGATCCATATTCATGTAAAAAAAAGAATAAAAATAAAAAATATGGCTATACTTACCTTCCGACGGCCCCCGGCTCTCAGCCGTGCAAGCGGCGGCCTCCGTTCCCAAGGATGCATTGCGCAAAGGACCGGAGATTAAATAAAGGAAAGTTCTGTGTCCAAAAGTGTTGGTACCCTTGAAATTGTTCCAGAAAATTAAGTATTTCTCCCAGAAAATTATTGCAATTACACATGTTTTTGTAATAGGCCGTCAGACGTCTCTCACCCAGCCAAAT